>NC_084487.1:99407485-104207485 GCF_030035675.1 Rhineura floridana
CAACAATTAGAGTTCGCCTTCTTAATGCCATTATTAAACATGTTGCCCTCCAACTTGGAAACAATGTTTCCCAAATGAGCTGCTCACTGAGGCATGGATGTGAATTAACAGAAATTGTTAGCACATCAGGAATGTGAATCCCTTTTCCTGTTTTTCAGAGTCTGTCAAGGGTGAAATACTGGAGCCTGATGGTTTCCTCAGTGGGACAGGCCATCCCGGAAGCTCAAAGCCTTGTTATTGTTCATTATAATGGCCTGGGGAGGGGGAAAAATTGTTCCTGTCTCCAAAGGTTTAAAAATAGTTTCTTGATGTTGCTGCTGTGTTCTTCTATAGCTTTAAATCACTTAGTTACTGGCGAAATGATGCTTTCAAATAGCACAAAGTTCAAATAAGAGTTTTATTTACACAAGGAAGTTATATACAGTACATCCTCCATTTTCTCTATTTATTGCGTTTTAATCAGCTACAGTATATTTCAGCTTTCTTACAGGGATCCAAAATACTAAGTTTGAAGCAATTGGTTTTTAGCAGACCAAGAGGTTTTGAGCGGCAAACTACACATTATGCTAAAAGATTCATCAGTGATATCCTTATATACATACATATGCGCGCGCACACACACACACACAGACACACACAAGGGAGTAACAGGAAATGACTCACACTCCCTGTTTTTTGTAATGTCTGAAGGGGAGCTTTCATATCACCCTCTGAAGAGCAATACACAAGCTGTTCCTGTATTGGGAGCTTGCTCTCTTCCAATATGCAGAGTGATGTGAATGTTTTACTTTAGATGTTACACAAAAGTGGGCAGAATGAAGCCTGGGTAATTTATACTTCCTGTCCCTGACTGCCATTTCACATAGCATCTAAATCCACTATTAAGTATGTGAACCATTCCACAATCTTCCAAAGTCCTCTGCTCAGGCCAGTCAGATCTTTGCTAAAATTCCTTCCTGCCCTGCTGCCAAATCTGATTAGTCAATCTCAGATGGTTCCTTCCATCAAGCCTTCCCTTTGCAAAAATTGTTTTGAAGCAAATTGCTACCGCCAACATCTGATGTCTAATTCTGGTAATTGATGATGCCCCAAGAGAAGAACCCCGAACCATGCATGGGACAAAGATATCTTCCTCTGTCTTTACTGAATTATTTTAACTCTTGCTCATAATAGTGAGACTGTAGCCCTTTTCACACCTTACAATTGTGTAGGGTATGTCTGTGTTGATGTCTGAACAGGGCTAGGCTTTTAGTCTCACTTCCACCATTGGGGCTTTGTACTGCAACAGTGGTGTGTTGCACATGTTTGTCTACAGAGAAATTCCAGTGTATGAGCATCTGCTTGCATGTAGGGGCTCTGCATGATTAGGACACCTGGTTGCATAGGTGTCATGATTGCATGGTGTCTCTACACACAAACAGGTGCTGACTCATGGAATTTCTCTGTTGACAACTGCACACAAGACATGCTTATTGCAAGGAGAAAACCTGATGGTGGGGGCAGGGCTAAAATTATGGTCTTGCTCCACCATCAACACAATGACTATTTAAGATTGATTTGCTTTAGCAGCCATATTTGATTTCTTTGTAGCTGGTAAAATTAACCATCTTTCCATTTTGCCCAGTGAAGAGTTCAGCATAAATCAAAGCTTTCTATGGTGTTACACTAACTGAACCTGCTTCCTCTGTACTTGTTCACTTGACTCTGTTGAGTGTTATGTATGCTGTGTTCATATATAATGCTAAAATGTGGTTTAGCACTATGTGCACATGCTAGAACCAGACTGAACAAAGCCTTGGGCTCATGTGTTCCATCCTCCCCTCTTCTTCTACACAGCCAGAAGGACTTTTCCAATATTTAATTCCACTTTCTCCGAATCTCAACTTCTCATATCATACAAACTAGAAATAGGGGTTTATCACAAACTCAGAGCAGCTTCAAAACAAGACAAGACAACTTCTAACCATGGCTTATGGAGCTAGTTTTTTAAAAAATAATAATCATAATTTGTGATAAAACATAAACTCTGGTTCATATGAAAGAACAAGTTGAGATTAGGGGAAAGTGAAACTAAACAATGGCAAAAACTTTCTCCCAGCCATGTAGAAGGAGGAGGAACACATGGGCCCAATGCTTCTCATGGGCTCATTCCATCTCTTGCACTAAGCCCTAAAACCATAGCTTGTTGCTACGTATGAATTTTGGTTCTGGATTCAATACCATCCGCAATAATCTCAACTGAATTATCGCTTTGGCTAAAGCTTCAGTTTGGACTTAGTAATGTAGCAATTGCTTTACTGCATCTCACAACAATCCTGTGCTAGACACAACACACCTTCTGCCACCCTTCTTCTTTACAATGACAATTTAGGCCAAATGCCATTGTAATATCTCCAGAAGGGGAGGGGAGAGGAGGGGAAAATGACTGAATTGTGGAGGCTGGAGTATAGTTTAGTATGCTTGTTTCTTGTAGTTCAGTCAGGTAAAAGAAATGCACTCACCCCCCCACAACAAAAGCACTTATTTGCTTTATTCTTTCCCAGTTTTCAGCTGGGCTCTCTCTGCTATGAATTTGAAGTCTCCTTGAAAGTATGCTTCACATGAACCAAGGCACTTGTATTCCAACAAGCCATCATCTATAAATGGTTATGAAAACCTATTCACTCTGATTTCTGTCCACATCTGTAAGTTTGAACTGTGTCATTCCTTTAGCCAGTTGCTTGAGTGAGAAAATCCAGCATCCTTAAATTTCCCCTGAAGAATTCTTCACTGAAGAAATAGGGCCAGCTTCAATAGGTCCAATGGAAAGTAGTATCTTATTTGATGATAAAGAACTGTGAGATGGAAAGCTAAGATTCTGTTACTGTTTCAGAGGTCTCTTTCTCATGATTGTGTTCTCTGTTTCACTCATCCCTAGTTTTCTTTCAAATTCTTAAAGTTAGGCTAGGGTCTGTCCATTATGAATGAAACAGAATAGACCAGCCTTTCCCAACTAGTGGGCCACCAGATGTTGTTGGACCACAACTCCCATCAGCCTCAGCCAGCATTGCCAATGGTCAGGAAAGATGGGAATTGTGGTCCAACAACATCTGGTGGCCCACTAGTTGGGAAAGGCTAGAATAGAGGGATAAACACAACCCTGCAAAAGTACCATGGGCCATCTCAAGACATTTTGTTGCCTGAGGTGAATGGCAAGATGGTGCCCCTTCCCCACTTAGAAGCCAGTTAGATGGGCAGTTGACCTTAATTCAACACCAGTGTTGGGACAGGGACCTCCACCATACTTGAGGCTCCAGGCTAGTTTAGAGGGCCCAGGATATGTTTTGTAGCATACACAATTCTGTCTTCCAACAGAAGAGAATGCCCTGGAGCTGCCTACATAATCACTTATTGGCTGGGATCATATAGTCAACATGAAGAAGCTCTTTTTTTCTTTTAAATGGCATTTACAGAGCGCAAACAAGGGTAACACAGGGAAGCGGGGGGGTCACAACCTAGTTTCACAGATAAAAAGTTAATACACATATAGGGATGGGAGAGAAATTCAATTAAGTTCACATTTAAGGTAAATCTATTAAGTTCACACTTTCCAAAACAATACAATAACCAAACCACAGCCATCCTTTCAAATTCGCACTTATCTGAATTTTGCAATGCAGTTCGCCAACCAATGTTTACAATAATGCATACATTAGTGGGAAAGTGTGCATAAAAATGAATATATGAGTGAAAATAACATACAAATGCATTATATTTGGAGACATTGCTTGCAATAATGTGTATGTGAGACAAAACTGCATACAGATATGTGTTTGTTAGGATGCTGATGAATTTTCACGAAGATTTTTTTTAAAAAATCACAAATTGCTGCAGAAATGTGGAGAACTGAATTCAAGATTGGAAAAATGAGAAACTGAGAGAACGGAAATTGTCAAGATTCAGCACAGCACTAATAAAGATGAAGATACAGCCAATTTTCTTTTCTTTTTTAACCTTTCAGAGCTATCATTAATTGTATTATGCACTATGAGGGCTAAAATCTGTTCTTAAAACACATAAAAGAACAGTGAGGAGACAGGAAATTGAAAAAGATCCTCAGGATTTCCATGTGGACATAGACTTCAGAGCAGAGGTAGAAGTGAGTCTCCTAAAGACTATTAACAATTTGTAAAGGTTCTGACACCAGTTTACACATTTGGCTGCATTTAGGGACGGAGGAGGAATCCATTTTAAACATGCAATTTGGCAGTTCCATCCCAACTAAGCTTTGCCTGCAATGGGCCATCCTTTGCATTGAGCTTATGTTCATAAAAAAAGCCTCACCAATTGGATGCAAAATTATAACAAAGATGTATATTATGCACATAATGCATATACAAGAATCAAGTCCCATGAGGTACTATATTTCTGCAGCATAATTTTGTAGTATTAATTTGTAAGAGTTTTTATACAGTTATCTGCATTGTTGTATGCATCTGATTGTGCTGATATGTATATGCATATAATATTATATGTATAATAATGTATATAGTATGTGAGAAGTGTTATAGTGGAACCATTTTATTTTTTTTAAAAAACCCATATCCCTCACTTTTTGTTAAGGTCAAGGAGCAAGATGGGCATTATACCAAAATCTGGGTGGATAAGCTTGACACTGAGATTTTCAGAAAAACCCATCCCTGGTTGCAGTCCCACATTTGCTAGCATCCATAAATGTCCATTCCTTAGACCAACCCCACTGAACGTTTACTTCGGCTAGACTGTGCCCATGTTTGAATTTCAAATGGCTTCACTACTGTCATGACAACTGATAGAGAGCAAGGCAATTTGAATGCCATCAGAATATGAAAATATAGATTAGGCCAACAAACTAAAACCCTCCTGAATTTCTGTTTCTGTCAAATTTCCCAATTATGTTACAGTGGTTGCAGTAACATTCTGATCTATATAATATGTTGTATTGGCCACAGGGCACTTCATGGGAAGTGGCAGCGCATCTGCTTTGCAAGCAGAAGGTCCCAAGTTCAATCCCTGGCATCTCCAGGTAGGGCTGGGAGAGACTCCTGCCTCAAACCCTGGACATCCACTGCCAGTCAGTGTAGACAGTATTGAGCTAGATGGAACGATGATTTGATTCACTATAAGGCAACTTCCTATGTTCTGTGGCAAAGGCAATGCTAAGCTCATATTTATTCTACTAATTATTCTATGCAATACCATAACATTGCATACAATGGCACTCCAACTCTAAACAGGTGTTCTCCTGGCATACATGGTTACAACTCCAGCATAAAATCCCTCAAATATTTTGTCTAATATCATTTTCCATGATGTTGTGCCTGCTTTGATACTAGTATACCCCATCTGCAGCATCTGTTTGGTGGAGCAGCAAGTTTCAAGATTGGATTTTTAAAGAAACACATTTTTCATGGCTGTGGAAAAAGATAAAGCCTACCCAGTCACTAAACAATTCTGAGAAGTAGAAAAAGGAACATTAATCTTTCAGTAGACTGTGCTACTCTGGAATTAAGGCTATGATCTCACTAGAGTTTTACTGTTGGTTAACCATTGGCACTACCGCTGGCAATACCTGTGTTATGGCAGTTTGATGTTAAATATTATTTAATTGTGCTGGAAGGTTTAGTAGTATTTCTAAGTTTGGCTATGCATTTGTACTATGGAGGATAAAGCTATGAGTGGCTGATAGTCATGATAGCTATATTGCCTCCAGTATCAGATGCAGCATCCCTCTGAATACCAGTTGCTGGGGATCACATGTGGGTGAGTACTATATAAGTTACATATTTTAGTTAGCAGATCAGCAATTTCACATTTGAGTTCTTTGAGAACTCTCGGGTGGATGCCATCCAGGCCCGGTGACTTGTCAGTTTTTATATTGTCCATTAAGCTTAGAACTTCCTCTCTCGTTACCACTATTTGTCTCAGTTCCTCAGAATCCCTTCCTGCAAATGTTAGTTCAGGTTCAGGGAGCTGCCCTATATCTTCCACTGTGAAGACAGATGCAAAGAATTCATTCAATTCTCAATATGGCAATTAGTTCAATCCAGCTCCAGTGTCCACTGGTTCTCACCCAGTGGTGTTAATTAAAGAGTAAACAACCTATCCTAGGACTGAACATTTACTACAGAGCAGTTCAAAAGGGAGATAAGGGAGCTGAAGCTCAAGAACCCATTCATAAGAGGGGCAAAAATAAAAATGTAGAAAACAGCAGAAAAAGATGTAGGGTTGATTATTTCCCTTTAAATATTTCACAAATATTGATACCTGGACAGCTGAAACTGTTATTCTTTTCCACAAAGTATGTGACTTCATGTGTGTTTCTTTTTAGGGAATAGATACAGGGACAATATTATTTTGGTAGGCACTCACACTGAGCAGTGAGAAGGCCAAGGTTATGCTATTGGGCCAGACTTTTCCAGCCTTTGGGTCACCAGATGTTGCTAGACTATGATTCCCATCATTCCTGACCATTGCCCATGCTGCCTTGGGCTGATATGAGTTATAGTCCAACAAAATCTGGGGACCCAAAGGTTGGGTAAAGCTGTTATAGGGTTTCGTCTCCTTTGGATGTGCAAGCACTGGAGATTTTATGACTTTCTAATATTTGCTTTTTAAAAACATTTTAGACATAGAGCATAGACATAGAGACTCGGCTGGGGAATGGAGAACGCTGCGTAGAGTGACGTCGGTGGAGCGAGACGGTCGGGGTGTGGAGAACGCCGTGGAGGCTCGAACGAATGCCCAGGGGCCGTGTAGCAGCACGTCGGTGGTGAGAGCACTGACGGGGCTGGTTGGGCTCTGGGCGCGTTTTGGGACGGCCCGGCGTGGAGTGACGACTACGAGAGACCGCCGCACGGAACGGTTCTATCATAGACATCCTGGCCTGGCGGTGGTGAGAGCACCGCAGGAGAAGGCCAGGTTGTCGTCGTGGTCCGGCTGGCGGCGACGGCAGCGGCAGGAGAACGTATGAGGGACATTTCCAGCACTGTTGACGATATCTCCTGTAGTCAAGGCTTGCTATGGAGGAGGGTTTTTAAATGTTGTTGTTTATTGTTGTTTTTTGGCTGTATTTAATTGTTGTTGTTCGTTGTTGGTTGTTGTGTGAATGAGATTGAGTGGATGTGTGTGAGTATTTGTGTTGTCTGTTGTTTTAGTGTTTGTCATATTAGATTCATTTTAAGATGTGCCTGGGAGAACATACTCCGGCCCTAGCAAGGGGATTTTCGGGGCCCCCAATTAACGTAGCGACGGGTAATGGGAGGTATGGTGTTGTGAGGAGAACATGCCAGGTAAGGGGAACTCGTCCCAGACAAGTTGTGTCTGTGCCTTGTTCCTCCTCATATCCACAGGATTGTTGGTTGTACTGTCAGCCAGCCCTCGGATCTCCAGGCGCTGCTCTTAAATGCTAGATCGGTTGCTAATAAAACCCCCCTTATCCACGATCTGATCGTGGAGAAAGGTGCCGATCTTGCGTGTATTACCGAAACCTGGGTGGGCGAGCAGGGAGGAGTTGCTCTCTCTCAGCTTTGCCCACCTGGGTATTCGGTGCAGCACTGTGGTAGATCTGAGGGCCGGGGAGGTGGGGTTGCTGTGGTCTATAGGAGTTATTTCTCTCTCACCAAGCACCCTGTCCAGACGGTGACTGGTTTGGAATGTCTTCATCTTGTGCTGGGCCAAGGAGACAGACTGGGAATACTGTTGATGTACCGCCCACCTTGCTGCCCAACAGCTTCCCTAACTGAGCTGACAGAGATAGTCTTGGAGGTGTTGTTGAGGTCCCCCAGACTCGTGGTACTGGGGGATTTCAACATCCATGCCGAGGCTGTCTTGCTCGGGGCGGCTCAGGACTTCATGGCCTCCATGACAACCATGGGGCTGTCTCAAATTGTTACTGGCCCGACACATGTATCGGGACATACTCTTGATCTGATCTTCGCCACTGGTCATGGAGATGGTGATCTGAAGGTGGGGCATTTTTCATCTACTACATTGTCATGGACAGATCATCGCTTGCTGAGTTTTAGACTCACGACAGCCCTTTCCCTCTGCAGAGGTGGGGGACCTATTAAGTTGGTCTGCTCCCAGAGGCTTATGGATCCTGTAGCTTTCCAGAGGGCTCTGGGAGTTTTTCCGGCTGATAGCACTGGTGCTCCTGTCGAGGCCATGGTTGATCTGTGGAATACAGAGATGTCGCGGGCCATCGACATGATCGCTCCCGCACGCCCCCTTCGGTGCTGAACTCATACAGCACCGTGGTATACCCCAGAGCTGAGAGTGATGAAGCAAGAGAGAAGGAGGCTAGAGTGCAGGTGGAGGCGAACTCCTGACGGATGTAATCATTCCTTGGTAAGTGCTTCCACTAAATTGTACATAAAAGCGGTTAGGGCGGCAAAAAAGTCTTATTTTGCTACCACCATTAGATCATCCCTTTGCCGCCCAGCGGAGCTTTTTAGGGTGGTACGAGGGCTCTTACATTCTGGCTCTCATGATACTAAGGAAACATCGGAAGCCCGCTGCAACGAAATTGCGGAGCACTTCCAGGACAAGATTGCATGCATCCGTTGGGACTTAGACTCTGATGTTATGACAGATGAATCCATTGAAGTGTCCAGAGCGCGGCCTTGTCCTTTATTATTGGATGAATTTCAGTTGGTGCAGCTCGAGGAAGTGGACAAGGTGCTTGGAATGGTGCGGGCGACCACGTCTGCTCTGGACCCTTGCCCATCTTGGCTGGTGAAGACTAGCAGGGCTGTAACCGCCGGCTGGGCCAGGGAGGTAATAAATGCCTCCTTGAGAGAGGGAGTAGTCCCTGGTAGTCTCAAGGAGGCAATAATAAGACCTCTTTTAAAGAAACCTTCTTTGGACCCAGATGTTTTGAACAACTACAGACCAGTGGCGAATGTCCCTTTTTTGGGCAAGGTTCTGGAGCGGGTGGTTGCCGGCCAGCTCCAGGCGCTCTTGGATGAAACCAATTATCTGGATCCGTTTCAATCCGGTTTTAGGTCCGGTTTTGGCACTGAAACAACCTTGGTCGCCCTGTATGATGACCTTTGTCGGGAGAGGGATGGGGGAGTGTGACTCTGTTGATTCTCCTTGATCTCTCAGCGGCGTTTGATACCATCGACCATGGTATCCTTCTGGGGAGGCTCGCGGAGTTGGGAGTTGGGGGCACTGCTTGGCAGTGGCTCTGCTCCTACTTAGCGGATCGTCGCCAGAAGGTAGTGCTTGGGGAACATTGCTCGACACCCTGGACTCTCCATTGTGGAGTCCCTCAGGGGTCGGTTTTGTCCCCCATGCTTTTTAACATCTACATGCAGCCTCTGGGTGCGGTCATCAGGAGTTTTGGAGTGCGTTGCCATCAGTACGCTGATGACACGCAGCTCTACTTCTCCTTTTCACCTTCTTCAGGTGAGACTGTTGATGTGCTGAACCATTGCCTGACCGTGATAATGGACTGGATGAGAGCTAATAAACTGAAACTCAATCCAGACAAGACTGAGACACTGTTGGTGAGCTCTTTCCCTGCTCAGATGGTGGATGCTTATCCTGTTCTAGATGGGGTTACACTCCCCTTGAAGGAACAGGTTCGTAGTTTGGGGGTCCTTTTTGACCCTTCCTTGTCGCTCGAGGCTCAAGTGGCCTCGGTGGCACAGAATGCATTTTACCACCTTCGCTTAGTAGCCCAACTACGCCCCTATCTGGCCAGTGATGATCTCGCCTCGGTTGTTCACGCTCTGGTAACTTCTAGACTGGATTACTGTAATGCGCTCTACGTAGGGCTGCCCTTGAAGACTGTTCAGAAACTTCAGCTAGTGCAAAATGCGGCTGCCAGGCTGTTGACAAGGACCAATCAGTCTGCGCATATAACACCTGTCCTGGCTTGCTTGCACTGGCTACCTATTTGTTTCCGAACTAGATTCAAGGTGCTGGTGTTGACCTATAAAGCCTTACACGGTGTGGGACCGCAATACCTTGTGGAACGCCTCTCCTGCTATGAACCTACCCGTTCACTTCATTCTGTATCTAAGGCCCTCCTCCGGGTACCAACTCACCAGGATGCCCGGAGGACTGTTACTAGATCTAGGGCCTTTTTTGTGGTGGCCCCCGAATTGTGGAACAGCTTACCAGAGGAAATACGCCTGGCGCCTACGGTTCTTTCTTTTAGGCACCAGGTTAAGACCTGGCTGTACTCCCAGGCATTTTAATGTTTAATGCTTTATGTTTAATGTTTTTAGTGTAATGTGTTTCTCTGTTACTGATTTTATTCTATATTGTATTTTAATCCTGTTTGTACACCGCCCAGAGAGCTATTAGCTATGGGCGGTCTAGAAATGAAAATAAATAAATAAATAGATAAATAGTGGGAGCAACTAGGTATTCCTGCAGCAAGCAGTAAATCCCCAGAGAGTGGCTGTATTAATCCTCAAGCAATCATTTCATTTTTTTCTTCCTTCCTTGTACTTATACCTCACCTTTCCTCCATCATGGAACCCCAGGTGCTATACATGTAGTTCCCAGGAGATCACCCAGCCAGGCACTGACCAGACCCAGACCTGCCTAGCTTCAGCAAGGTGGTTTTATCATGTGTCTTCACACCATACTGCGATTGCTGTCAGGATGAGACACAAGTCCAAGGCTCCACTCAGCAGAGTCCCCAAATGCAGCAGGGGAGACTTACTTCATTTGAAGGGAAGTAATAGACAGACCCTAAGACCATTGAACTAACTGCACCACTGCTCCTGTGGTTGCATCCTAATTCTTAGCTAATTCCAGCAAAAACAAACACAAAATAACAACCCAGAACTACCTGTCTAACTCTTCTGTGTTCAAATTTAAGACTGCCAATTGCATCTCACTGGCTCCTGTCCTCCAAAACTCAGTTGGGTGTCACATTCTGAAAGCTGGGGCTATTAATCTTTTTGTGAAGTTACCATTAAAATGGTGAATATGTATTCCCCAAATAAGTTGGTCCTTTGGATGGACCTTATGATGTTTTACCACTTCAGAACAATGATATAGGGTGACAATGAATGAAATATGCCTACATAAAAACAATCTGTCATTGATTCAATTGAAGGAATAGCAGGACAAAGTAGAACTTTGTGAGAAGGGGTGTAGTCCACTGGTAAAGCATCTGCTTTGCATGTGGGAAGTCCCAGATTCAATACCCAGCATCTCCAGGTATGGGAATGTTCCACGTGTGAAACCTTGGAGGGTTGCTACCTGTCATTGTAGACACTAATGAGCAAAATGGACTAATGGTGTGAGTCAGTATTTGACAGCTTCCTATGTTCCTGTGTTTATAACTGGCAAGAATTTGTATGACCAAATGGATGTTCTCTGGGAATCCATTGCTTGGGTCTGGGAAAACAAAACTAAAAGTGGTATTAGTCCAGTGGGTTCCAAACATTCCTAAGAATAATGCATTGAAATGGCCTCTAAAGCCTATGCAGTTCTAAAACATAGGCAAATTCTATCAAATACCTTCTGTGTTTTCTTGTCTGCATCAAAAAATGAAATATGCTACTTCCTCTTCCACCCCTTCAAAAATGACTATTCATTTCTAAATTTCCCCTGTAGTTATCTAGATGACCTTGCAATGGACGACTGCTAAATAAGCTTTCAGCTAAAAAAACATTTTCCCATTTGTCTAGGGATGGTTTGTGTGATTGCATGAATCCAGCCCTTGAATTGTATGCACACTTCTTTCAGTGATTTGTACTAGGGACCCTTTAAGCATCACTTAGTACATAGAGATTGCTTGACAGTCTGCCAAAGGAAGCTAGCATCTCAGCCCTTGGCTAAAGGACATAAAAGCAACATTATTTTGTAGATATAAAATGCACACATGAACAATGGACTTATAAAATGGTGCCTTGTGCAAGCAGGACTTTTCTGCGAGGAAAGAATGGCTCCTTCAAGCAAGATTGAGACATCTGTATTGTTTATTCACTTTTTGTACTACTTGTGGCTATTAATAGGTACCTATCAAAATATTTTCCTATAAATAACATTTGAAATACCAAATACCCTGTCCTTGATGCATGTCTCCCCTGTGTTATTTGTATACTTTGCGTCATCATGAAAGCAAACAATAGTTTTTAAAAGGGCCTTGACCATAACTAGTGATTAGAGAGTATGAGTTCATAGAGGGGTGTGGTGGGGATTTAGAAACAATGAAAACTAATCTCATTTTCCCTCAACAAGACAAGGCAAAGTGCAGCATTATTCAAACTACAGATGAAATTGATTTGCTTCCAAACAACTTTTTGCAAATTTTGCTGTTGACAGTTCATATTTCTCTGTATTTAACTGACACTGTTAATTTCGCTTTCTCTCATTTTCCCATTTTTTTCCATCTTAATTTCAGTTCTCCACGTTTTCACATCAGTTTGCTAAATTCATCAGCATTTTAGTGTGAATTCCTCAACAATTTATGTAAATTCCACCCAATTTGCATTTTTCTGTGCAATTTTGCTTGATATACACATTTTTGCAAGCAATTTTTCCATAATATCATTTTCATTAACGTATGCATTGGTATGCACACTTTACCTTAGTGTATGCATTTTTGTGTGCATTGCTTGGCTTGAGAACTGTATTGCAAAATTCAGAGAAGGGGTCATTTTGAAGGATGGCTGTGTTTCGGTTCACATATTGTTTCAGAATGTACAAATTAGGTAGGTTCACCTTTAAATGTGAACTGAACCTGATCCTCCCAATCCCTACCTAGAACACATACAAAATGTTGGTTATCAAATGTTAGGCTACAACTACCATCAACCCTAGAGACACTGCCCCGGACAATGTCTCCCCCTGTTTGCAGTGGAGTTTGAGTGAGTGGGGAGAGCACACAAGCAAGAGAAAGCAGAAACTGCTTCTACCTCCCCTCCTTTGCTCATGCGTTCTAGGTGCCACCATAGGGAGGACTTAGCTGATGGTGCTGCTTGTGTGAAATAATGAGCAGTCATTTCTGTCCACTCACTCACCCTTTCTCTGGGTGGTGTAGCATAGAGAGATCCTGGAGTGAATAGTCACTTTATCCTTTCACTTGCTCATCAGAGTTCTCGCTCTGGCCAGTGCAGTTGAGGAGATCCAGTCCAGCAAACCAACCTTCCCTACTGTGCCACCCAGACAGAGAGGAAGTAATTGAAATAAAATGAATGGACAGTTAGTGAGCAAATCTCAATTAATTTCTATGATGATATTCATGATAGTTTTTGCTCTACATTAGATATTGTAGTTCTGTGAGATTAAACTTTATTTATAGCACAGTGCAATGCAAACCTACTTAGAACTAAGTCCCACTGAGTTCAATGGGACTAACTCAATGGTGAGTGCATATAAAATTACAGCCTTAGTCAACCTGACCCTTTTCAACTAGGCAAAACTTTTATGCTCCTACTAATTGTGAATCATCTTGATTGGAAAGCTAACAGAATCAAACAGATTTTATTTTTCAAGCCAAGAAAATCTAAATATTCATCATTGCTTTGTGGAAGATGAATGAGTCCTTTATGAACATGTAACACCAAGTGGTGTTTGTCATGAATGAATCAATCACTCTTAGAAACTGAATGTGTTGCTTTGTTAGCCTCCCAATAATTGGGAGCCCTGCATGTGAAAAACTGAAACTGAAACTTAAATAATCTATTATACATCTCTTCAAACAGGGGACTTAGAAAAATTGAGATAATGAGTCTATAGGAATGTATATCATTCTGTGTTAGGAATAGTTACTGAATCATCTCCCAGGAAAAGGATGATTAAAGGAATACCATGCATATCCATAGTCAGTGTAGCAGCTGCCCACATCTAAAGGGCAAACAAAGGAAATATTTAGTTGGGCCTAGAATTGCAACCAATGTTCATTACTAAAATTAATTTGGTATGGTAACATATATAGCAAGATTAGGGAATTTATTGGTACAAATTTGGAAAGCAATGTTACTTACCAGTGACGACGCCACAAGTATAAGATGCAGATTATTCCAAATAAGTATGAATAAAGATGGTACTGATTCTCTGTAAGCCATGCATATGTTAAATATGCAAACAATTTTAAGTTGTGTTTCATTTCAGAGAACACTAAACATTATCTGGTATATATGCAGATTGCTTGCTAGAGTAAAGTCAGAAATCTTAGTGATGTATTTCTCTAATCCTTGACTAAATTAATATGGATTTTGCTGCATATTTCTGGGCCCAGCACACTGTATGTAGATTTGGCCTTCTGTCCCGCCACAAAAGAGGGCACACATTTTCATAACGTATGAATACACTTTGTGTCATATGCACATTTGTATCCTCTTTTTGGCATGGGGTAAAGGGTCCAAAATAAAACAGAGGCCACACAGAAGAAATAATGTTTGACAAACAAAATGTCAAGTGGTGAACATTTCCTAATAAATGTATTCCCATACAAGAAAAGGCAACCTGTTGAACTTCTGCCTGCCCAACAGCTGTTAAAGGAACAAGAGTTATATTCTCCCCCAGTGCCAAACTTAAACCATGCAAGGGAAAGACCGTAGCTCAGCGGTTGAGCATCTGCTTATTTATTGAAATGAAAACTTTGTCTGGAGAAGGGACTTCCTGGGGCATTTTGAAGGCATTTTAGGTTATCCCTTAGGGTTTTAGAGTCATGTTTCCATAATGCTCATCAGTCACAGCTCTGATTTCACTCACTAGTTAAAAGCACCAAAAGGTAGGAACAGACTCATATCTCACAAAGCAATTCCTTTGAATGGTGATTGCACATTTTTCTTTGGAATTTTCATTCTACACAGGCTAGAGATTTACTTTTTTTGAAAAAATGAAAGCTCAGAATCTGGGGTCCTTGCTGGCTCTAGGCCTGGTAAAGCACTACCCTCTGTATCCCTCTACCAGCTATTGATGTCGCTGCTCATAGTCATACTGGAGACCCAGTACCTGCAGGAAGAGAAGAACACCGCTGCCCAAGGAAGGAGAGCCTGCTGCTGCTGCTGCTGCTGCTGGATCACCATCTCCACCATCCTTCCCTATGGACTTCTGCCTGGCAGACGTACATCTGCAGGACCAGGCCCCAGGTACCCAGCCAGCTGTGACTGATTCCCATCACCTGTCCCTCTTTGGAGGGATACATAAGCCGGCTGGCTGAGGTAGCCTGGGAGACCCAGGGCCTGCAGGAAGAGAAGAACACCGCTGCCCAAGGAAGGAGAGCCTGCTGCTGCTGCTGCTGCTGCTGCTGCTGCTGCTGCTGCTGCTGCTGCTGCTGCTGCTGCTGCTGCTGCTGCTGCTGCTGCTGCTGCTGCTGCTGCTGCTGCTGCTGCTGCTGCTGCTGCTGCTGCTGCTGCTGCTGCTGCTGCTGCTGCTGCTGCTGCTGCTGCTGCTGCTGCTGCTGCTGCTGCTGCTGCTGCTGCTGCTGCTGCTGCTGCTGCTGCTGCTGCTGCTGCTGCTGCTGCTGCTGCTGCTGCTGCTGCTGCTGCTGCTGCTGCTGGATCACCATCTCCACCATCCTTCCCTATGGACTTCTGCCTGGCAGACGTACATCTGCAGGACCAGGCCCCAGGTACCCAGCCAGCTGTGACTGATTCCCATCACCTGTCCCTCTTTGGAGGGATACATAAGCCGGCTGGCTGAGGTGGCCTGGGAGACCCAGGGCCTGCAGGAAGAAGGAGAACATCGCCACCCAGGGAAGGAGAGGCTGCTGCTGCTGCTGCTGCTGCTGCTGCTGCTGCTGCTGCTGCTGCTGCTGCTGCTGCTGCTGCTGCTGCTGCTGCTGCTGCTGCTGCTGCTGCTGCTGCTGCTGCTGCTGCTGGATCACCATCTCCACCATCCTTCCCTGTGGACTTCTGCCTGGCAGACGTACATCTGCAGGACCAGGCCCCAGGTACCCAGCCAGCTGTGACTGATTCCCATCACCTGTCCCTCTTTGGAGGGATACATAAGCCGGCTGGCTGAGGTAGCCTGGGAGACCCAGGGCCTGCAGGAAGAGAAGAGCACTGCTGCCCAGGGAAGGAGAGCCTGCTCCTGCTGCTGGATTACCATCTTTAATTTTAATTTTATTTTCATTTCTATTTTTATTTTCATTTTATTTTATTACTTTTATTTTATTTTATTTTTATTTACTGTCACCTAGGGAGAAGGTCTGCCTATCGGCGTATCGGAGGGAGCTATGTGTAGATCGGAGGGGGTTAGTGTGGGGAGTGGGGAGGGGGGAGGGGGGAGGGGGGAGGGCCACAATATTGAAAGGCTAGGCAGCAGATTCTGTAGGGGCGTGGGTAGCAGACCAAGCCGGCATCGGGGAACTAGGGATAGATGCTTAATATCCATCCCTTGTTCCGGGCCTGTTTACCACCAGAAGATAACTGGGGGAAGCAGAACTCCATCCAATCTTCGATTGCTGTTGTGTAACGCCAGGTCTGTGGTACAGAAAACATCACTCATCCAGGATATGATCCTGGATGAGGACGCAGACCTGGTATGTATTATTCTGGTATTCCTGCCGTGGAGACAGGAAGTGGGCCAGAGTCGGCCAGTTGCATTCCGGTCTGTTGGGATCGGTTTCAGCCTCTTCTCTCTGAGGAAGTGGACAAGGTGCTCTGTACTGTGAAGCCGACCACCTGTCTGGTTGATCCTTGCCCATCATGGCTCATCATGAGCTGTAAAGAGAGACTGGGCGAAGGGATCAAGGCAGTGGTGAATGCATCCTTGCAAAAGGGTGCAATGCCATCAGCCCTCAAGGAAGCGGTAATAAAGCCCATCTTAAAAAAACCGTCCTTGGATCCCCAAGAGTTAAACAACTTTCGCCCAGTCTCTAATTTACCATTCTTGGGCAAGGTGATTGAGAGGGTGGTGGCTGTGCAATTACAGACACACTTGGAGGAAACGGATTATTTAGATCCATACCAATCGGGTTTTAGGACTGGTCATGGAACAGAAACAGCCTTGGTCGCTCTGGTAGATGATATGCGGAGGGCATTAGATAGGGGTGAATACACCTTCCTTGTCCTCCTGGACCTCTCAGCGGCTTTCGATACTGTTGACCACAGTATCCTTTTAAATCGCCTAGAGGGATTAGGAATAGGAGGCACTGTCCTGCTGTGGTTCCGTTCCTATCTCTCGGATAGGCAGCAACGGGTGGCATTGGGAGATGAGGTTTCAGACCCTTGTTCTCTTCATTGTGGAGTGCCACAGGGTTCTATCCTCTCTCCCATGCTATTCAACATCTATGTGAAACCGCTGGGAGCAATCATCAGGAGTTTTGGGTTGCAGTGCCATCAGTATGCCGATGACACTCAGCTCTATCTCTCCTTTAAGTTCTCACCGGAGTTGGCTGTGAACACCATGTCCAAGTGCCTGAAATCCGTAAGTGGATGGATGGGAGAGAATAGGCTGAAGCTGAACCCCGACAAGACTGAGGTACTACTTGTGGGAGATAAAAGGAAACTAGGAACTACTGACCTGATGCTTGATGGAGTAAGTTTGCCCCTGAAGGACCAGGTCCGGAGTCTTGGGGTCATACTTGACTCCCAGCTGTCCATGGAGGCTCAGATTACAGCAGTGAGCCGGGCAGCCTGGTATCAATTACATCTGATATGGAGATTGCGACCCTACCTTCCTGTTCATCTGCTCCCTCAGGTGATACATGCCCTGGTCTCCTCTCGCCTAGACTATTGCAATGCGCTCTACATGGGGTTACCCTTGAAAACGGTCCGGAAATTACAGCTGGTACATAATGCAGCGGCACGCTTGATTACGCATAGCCGTCGCTGGGATCATATCACCCCAGTGTTATTAGATCTTCACTGGTTACCAGTTGTCTACCGGGCCCAATTCAAGGTGTTGGTGCTGACCTTTAAAACCCTATACGGTTTCGGCCCAGTATATCTGAAGGAACGCCTCCAGAATCACCAATTATGCCGCCTGACGAGATCAGCCTCGCAAGACCTTCTCTCGGTCCCACCGGTGAGAACAGCTAGGCTGGTACGGACCAGAGAGAGGGCATTCTCTGTTGTGGCCCCCACCCTCTGGAACTCTCTCCCTTTCGATCTCAGACATGCTCCCTCCCTGTCCAGCTATCGCTGAGCCTTGAAGACCTGGCTGTTCAGGCAGGCCTACAAGATTGGGACAGATTAACTTATGTTATAATTGAATTAATGAATGGTTTCTTTAGCTTAAAATTTGATTATGTTGATGTATATGGATTGTTTTTATTCTTGTTGTTCGTCGCCTAGAGTGTCCCTAACCCGGACAGATAGGCGGCTGAAAAATAAAATTTATTATTATTATTATTATTATTATTCCAATGGAGCCTGTCTTGGAGACTTTATATTAATTTTATTCATATATTTACATTTTGATTTACTGCATTTGTGTCTCACCAATCCTCCAGAGACAGCAGGATAAAGCTATCACATTTGTTTTCTCCCCCACCCTACCCAAAAAACCCCAACCCTTGCCGCTGCTGTTTGGAAATGTTTCCAAGGTGGCAGAAATAAGCACATAAGAGCTGCTGGATCAGACCAGTGGCTCATCTAGTCCAGCATCCTGTTCTCACAGTGTCCAACCAGTTGCCCACAAGAAGAACCTAAGCACAACAGCACTCTCACCTCCTGCGGTTTCCAGCAACTGGTATTCAGAAGCATACTGCCTCCAACTATGGAGGCAGAGCATAGCCATCATGGCAAGTAGCCCCCATGAATTTGTCTAATCCGCTTTTAAAGCCATCCAAGTAGGTGGCCATCACTGTCTCTTGTAGGAGTGAATTCCATAGTTTAACTATGTGCTGTGTGCATCTGTGCTGGAATTGCTTTTTAAGATGTTTTTAAAGTTAATTTTTAAAGATGTTCTTAATACGTTTTCTTTTAATATGTTCTTCCAGCATTCAGCTTCCTTGGATGTCTATGAGTTGTAGTGTTATGAGAGAGGGGAAAAACCTTTTCTCTATCCACTCTCTCCATGCCATGCATAATAATATTATACACTTCTATCCAGAGTTTGGAAAAGTTATTTTTTTGAACTACAACTCCCATCAGCCCAATCCAGTGGCCATGCTTGCTGGGGCTGATGGGAGTTGTAGTTTAAAAAAGTAACTTTTTCAAGCTCTGCTTCTATCATGTCACCTCTGGCTAGCCCTTCCTCTAAACTAAAAGCTCCACATCCTGCAACCTTTAATAAGGGAGTCATGCCATCCCTTTGATCATTCTGGTTGCCCTTTTCTGAACCTTTTCCAACTCTACAATATCCTTTGTGAGGTGAGGCATCCAGAACTGTACACAGTATCCCAAATGCAGCCGCACCACAGATTTGTATATCAGCATTATTATATTGACAGATTTATTTTTAATACCTTTCTTGATGATCCCTAGCATGGAATTTGCCTTTTTCATAGCCACCACACACTGGGCCAACATCTTCATCGAGATATCCACTACAGTCTCAAGGTATCATTCCAGTTCAGACCCCATGAATGTATATGTGAATTTAATATTTTTTTGCTCCAATATGCATAACTGTACACTCGTTTACCCACTAGGATGCACACCTTAACATGGTGAGAGGGTTTCAGAGTATCAAAGAAACTGAGAGCAATGCGGTCAATAAGCTAGACCAAGAGGCTAGACTCCTAGCAGGGTCACCCAAGGCAGAATGGTCAAAGCTGAGACACCAGACTAAGATGCATCCAGACTCAGAGGAAGGCAATGGTAAACCACCTCTGAATACCTTTTAACATGAAAACCCTATGAACAGACTATCCAAAATGCAACACGTGATAGTGCTGGAAGATGAGACTCCCAGGTCAGATGGCACTCATCGAGTTACTGGGGAAGAACAACGGACAAGTGCAAGTAGCGCCATGACTAATGTCGCAACTGGGTAAAAGCTGAAAGGAAGCCCAGAGGCTGAAGTGCACAGATGCGAAAGGAGAGTCTGGAGTTGTTCAACGTACACAATAGGAACATGGAATGTGAGAAGCATGAACCAGGGAAAGTTAGACATTTTCAAGAAAGAAATGGAACATCTCAATATTACAATATTTGGCAACAGTGACTTAAAATGGACAGGAATGGGACACTTTCAATCAGGCAACTACAAAATATTTTATGTAGAAAATGAGAAATTAAGAAGAAATGGGGTTGTTCTAACAGTGAGAAGTGATGTAGCAAAAAACAATTAGGAGCTATAATGCAAGGTCTGAGTGAGTGATATTAATGAGACTTAATGGGAAACTTATCAACATAACCATCATCCAAGTCTATGCTCCAACAGCAAACACTGAAGAAGCAGAAATGGAGAGATTTTACTCAGAAGTATAGGAAGAAATAGATCACACACTAAACAGGCTGCTCTGATAATCATGGGGGACTGGAATGCAAAGGTAGGGAACAGAGAAGAACTAGAACTTGTGGGAAAATGGGGCTTAGGAGACAGAAATGAAGCAGGAGAAAGACTTATTGAATTCTGTGAAGCCAATAATTTGTTTCTTGCAAACACATTTTTTGAGCAACCGAAAAGACGACTATACATGTAGACATTACCAAATGCTCAACATAGGAATCAAATAGATTATATAATTAGAAGCAGAAGATGGAGAAGTTCCATACTTTCAGTGAAAACAAGACCAGGAGCAGAGTGTGGTACACATCATGAACTAGTAATATCAAGAATCAGAGTAAAGCTAAAGAAGAAGAACAAAATACCAAAATGCCAAAATACAATTTAAATAACATCCAGAAGAATTTAAAGACCAAAAAAGGAACAGATTTGAGGCTTTAAACCTAGCTGATAGAGTCTCAGAAGAACGATGAAGTCAGAGACATTATCAGGGAAGAATGAAAAAAGAAAATACCTCTAATTAAAAAGAAAGACCTCAATGGATGACTGAAGAAACTCTTAAAATGGTTAAAGATAGAAAAAAAGGAAAAGCAAAAGGAGAGAGAAACATAGTTAGAACCCTAAATGCAATAATACAGTGACTAGTACATAGGGACAAAGAGAACTACTACAATAATTATTGTATAGAAATAGAAGAGGATAATAAAAAAGGTAGAACAAGAGTCATATTCCAAAAGAGAAATCAAAGAGAAATTCAAACCAAGAGTAGGGATGCTGAATAATCAACAGGGGAACACACTGACTGACTGAGATGAAATAAAAGGAAGATGGAAGCAAGACACTGAAGAACTCTATAAAAGAGATGCAAGGATGACAGATTCATTCACAGAGAAACTATATGAAGAACCAGAAATTTTAGAATGTGAGGTGAAAGCTGCTCTTAAAATACTTGGAAGAAACAAATCACTAGGAATAGATGGCATATCAACTGAGTTGCTACAAGCTACTGAGATGGAATCTGTCCAAATTTTGACAAAAAATTGTAATCAAATATGGAAAATAAAACAATGACCCACAGATGGGAAGCGTTCAATATATATCCCAATTCCAAAGAAAGGGGACCCCAGGGAATACAGTAATTATTGAACTATTGCCTTAATATCCCATGCAAGTAAAGATTCTATGACAAAGGCCCTTACCATATATGGAGCAAGAAATCCCAGATGTCCAAGCTGGATTTAGAAAGGGAAGAGGTACCAGAGATCAAATCGCAAACATATGTTGGATAATGGAATGGACCAATAAATTTCAGAACAAAATCACCCTGTGCTTTATAGATTACAGATTGTGTAGATCATGAAAAACTATGGAATGCTTTAAAAGAAATGGAGGTGCCACAGCATCTGATTGTTCTGATGCACAACCTATATTCTGGACAAGAGGCTACTGTAAGGATAGAAAATGGAGAAACTGATTGGTTCCCAGTCGAAAAGGGTAATAATAATAATAATACTTTTTATTGTTTATAGCCAATGGCCATCACAATATAGTACAACCAATCAAATATCAAAAGGTAAATAGAGCCCAATACACTATAAAAAACTCCTGTTATAAAAGCTCACACAGAAAAAGGCTTAGAATTAAAATAGACTAGTCAGAGGTGGGCCCTGGGCGTGCACCCACAGTTACTAAATGTCCAGCTCTCAGTTTCCCTGCTCCCAAGGCAAATTTTGCCACTTGGAGGGTTACGCATGGATCGGAAGCAGCAAGAAGAACACAAATTTGCTCCAAGGGTGGTCTGCTTCTCAGAGAATATAAAATGGCGGCAAGGAATGTCCTTCTAGGAGCAGTATACAGCGCACATCGTAATAAGTAGTGCACAATACCCTCCAAGAGATTCACAAATACAGAATCTTTGATGAACAGGGCATTTTGCATATCTCCCCTCCAAAAAAGCGGAGGGCATAGTTTGAAAATGTAAGGCCATAAAGACCTTTCTTAGAGCGGAGGAGGTCAGATAGAGGAAATATTGTTCAGTACCAAAAGTTGTTTTAACTAAGGGATACCACAGGGAAAAGGCTGACTGTGTAGAGGCAAACACATCCTTCCTTCTCGAGTAGAACAGGATTCTGTCCTTATAGAGAAATCTTACTCGAGGGGTGACACAGGAGGACAGAATTTCCATGTTAATCCCATGTAAGGACAGCACTATTTTAGAGCACATAGCCCAGGTGTTAGGGGAGGGGCTCTGTAGCTGCTCCAGAAAGCATTTCTTAATAAGGTGGACATCATTCATGGTCGAGAGTTTCAGCCAGTATCTGGCAAGGGCCACATGCACAAGGGATTCTATTGACTGGAGCCCAGTTTCCATTCTTAGGAAAGGGGCAGGCGTACCGCTTGGAAGGGCAAGGATGGAATGCAAAAAGGATTTCTGTATTGTCTCAAGGACTGCAAAATTCTCATGCCCCCAGATTTGGGCTCCATAAAGGAGCTGCGGGATCACCTTTCCCTGGAAAACCTCAATCAACAGGGAAACTAAACTACCCCCGTTAAATCTAAAAAAGCGAAGAAGGGAGTGGACCGAGGGGAACACTTTTAATTTCACTGCCTCCAGATGGGATTTCCAAGTTTGGTTGGCCATAAAGTTAACACCTAAGTATCTAGCATGATGACTTTGGGCGATGACCTGGTTGTTCAATTTCCAGCTGTGGAATTTCCTTTTCTTTCCGAATACCACTACATTGGTTTTCGAATAATTAGTTAAGAGATGTTCTTTATCACAAAATTCTCCCAGAGCTCTCAGTAGCCTCCTCATTCCAACCAAGGTAACAGAGACCAAGGCCAGATCATTGGCGTAAAATAAAACTGAGAGTTTAGTGCCCAGGATGGAAACAGGAAAGAAATTTGGGCCACTCAAGTCTTGCACAATATTGTTAACATAGAAATTAAAAAGAAAGGGTGCCATAAGGTAACCCTGTCTCACCCCTTTAGTTGTTAGAACTGACTCAGATAGAAAGCCACTAGTGCCAACTCTAACCCTAAGTGAGGTATTCGTATGTAATCTACGTAATAAGCAGAGAAGTCTTCTATCTATGTTAGTCAAGGAGAGTTTGAACCATAATCGATCTCTGTCAATAAGATCGAATGCGGATGTAAAATCCATGAAGGTGACAAATAATTCCTTTTCCCCCTTCCAGTGTATTTTTGAATTAAGTGGGATAGAATAAAGCAATGATCTATTGCTGACTTCCCTTTTGTAAAACCCGCCTGTTCCTCAGCAATAACTGCATTTTCGGCAGCCCAGTCTTTAAGTCTGCACCGCAGATACTTGGCAAACAGTTTGGCCACAATATCCAATAGGCTGATTGGTTGAAAGTTTTTCAGGTCAGCCTTAGAACCCTTTTTATGGATTGGTACAATTATGCTGACTCCCCACCCAGGAGGAACTCCACCTCGATGGTTTATGGAGGTAAACATTTTGGTGAGAACTGGGGCCCATCAATGAGGGTTTGCTTTAAATAGCTCTGCAGGTAGCATATCCTCTCCTGGAGCTTTCTTTGCAGGTAAAGATGAAATCAGGATGAAAATTTCTTGGGGAGTGACAGGATCCCGCTCTAGACAGTGAGAGAGGGTAAAAGATTCAACAAGAGGAGAGGGACAGACCTGGGGCAAACAAAGGGGGTGGTCATAGAGGGCAGTAAAATAGGAGCACCATTGAGAGGAGGTAATTTGGTTATCGAGGGGGAAATAATTTCCCCTAATCCCTTTAGTCACTAGAGCCCAAAATCTATCTGCGTTCTTTTCTTGAGAGGCCAGACCAAGGTTCAGCCATTGCTGCCAAATGTACCATTCTTTTTTCCTTCATAGAAGATTTTTATATTCTCTTCTAGCAGAAATATAAAAATTAAAATTTGCTAAAGAGTCTACTCTCCTGAGCTTCCTTATTGCTCTTGTGAGAGATCGTTTTGTTCTAACACATTGGTTATCATACCAGCCAGATTTTTTGGCCTGGGGACATAACATTTACTCAACAACAGTTTTAACTCTGATATTATTAAGCCATAATGATCCAAAGAATTGTCCGCAGCCAAAAATTGGTCTCTCAACACCTGTAGTTGAGGGGAGGATAGCAGTAAATTTATATCCGTTTGAATAGTGCCGTTCCAACGAATCCCTCTAATGCCCTGCGGAGATAATGTCTCCGATGGCGCAGCAGGAATCGGATCATAGCCCATCAGAAGGGTGAAACATGTTCGGAAAGGGTGTGAGACAGGGGAGTATTTTATCACCCTATTTATTTAATCTATACAAAGAACATATCATACAGAAAGTGGGATTGGACCAAGATGAAGGAGGTGTGAATACTGGAGGGAGAAATACCAATAATGTAAGATATGCAGACGATACTATACTACTAGAAGAAACCAGTAATGGTTTGAAATGAATACTGATGAAAGTTTAAGAGGAAAGCACAAAGGCAGGACTACAACTGAACATCAAGAAGTAATGACAACAGATGATGTATGTAACTTTAAAGTTGACAACAAGGACATTGAACTTGTCAAGGATTATCAATTCCTTGGCACAGTCATTAACCAAAATGGAGACGATAGTCAAGAAATTAGAAGAAGGCTGTCCTGCCTGTCGTTGAAGGACTCAGATGCTTCTGTGTTTTTTCTCTTTTTATTAAAGTTATTATACAGCCACGAGAGTGGCTATATACTATAGCCAGCATGGATTTTTCACATTCCGCAATGTTAAATGGAAAATACCCCCACATGCCATTCTGATGCTTCCCATAAGCTCATTTCAAAACAAAACCTTACAAAACGTATAGTTCTGAACTCAGAAACACTTGCTTAACAACCCTGTCAATTTTCATGGCGATACACAAAACAGTCAGAGAGAATCGAGAGAAAAACCTCAGAGCCCTTTCGGACTTTTTTCTCTGAGAGTTCTCATAATCTGTTGAAATTCATTAAAAATCAGCCATGTTCACAGAGTACCTATAATCCTAATACTGACCTTGCCCCATACTCTGACCTTCATCTACTGCAGTTTAAAAGTTAAAAAAAATGCCTGGCTGATTTTTAATTAATTTAAGAAATTTTGGCTGGAAGCCTATTATAACGCAGGGCATGCTCAGTAAGGACCAACTGTCAGTGTTCTAAAAGCCTCACAGCTGCTGGGCTTGGCTAATAAGAGGGCCACACCCATACCAGACTTGATTTCACTTGAGATAGTCATGGCTTCCCTCAAAGAATCCTGGGAAGTGTAGTTTGTGAAGGGTGCTGAGAGGAGGCTCCTATTCCCCTGAGAGAATGGTTAACAGCCACTCTGATTGAAGGTCTGTGAGAGGAACAGGGCATCTCC
This sequence comes from Rhineura floridana, assembly GCF_030035675.1. NCBI lineage: Eukaryota > Metazoa > Chordata > Lepidosauria > Squamata > Rhineuridae > Rhineura > Rhineura floridana. The sequence goes on from NC_084487.1 coordinate 99,433,196, forward strand.
TAGCAACTCTCAGCACCCTTCACTAACTACATTTCGCAGGATTCTTTGAGAGAAGCCGTGATTGGCTTTGAGACATGGCTTTGAGAGAAGCCATGATAAATTATTTTAAATTGTTTTTAAAAGATGTGTTTTTAAATTTGTATATTTGTTTTTAATGTTTTTAGTTATTGTAAACTGCCCAGAGAGCTTTGGCTATGGGGTGGTATGTAAATACACTAAATAAATAGATAAATAAATAATGATTGTCCAAAGTGTAATAGAGGCCTGGTGTGGATGTGGCCAGGGACAGCTTTGTTTTAAATTTGGGTGGGAGGTAGGGTTGCCAGGTTCAGGTCCTGAGACTGATCCTGTATCTTTAGGAGAAGAGAAAGTCAGCCAAGTGCAGGTGTTCTTGCAACAATGTAATGGGAAAAACCACAAGGTAGAATTCTCCCTTCCCCCTGCCCAACTTTGTAAGATACAGAAGACATCTTGGTTGCCAGGCCCAGCCTGTTCAGTTTTACCTATCCTAATCATGATTGCATAGGAGTATATCCGATTCAACTCAATAATCATACAAATGATCAGACCTACCTTTTCCCTCCTTCCCCTTTCCTCTCCCTTCCTCCTCCCCTCCCCTCTTCCTTATTTGGCCTCCCCTGCCCACTCCATCCCTCCATCCCTCCCCCCCGGTCAGTTTTACCTATCCTAAGCATGATTGCACGGGAGTCAATCCCACTGAACTCAATAAACATGCAAATGACCACATCTGTCCTTCTCCCCTCCCCCTCCTGCCTGCTTCCATCCCAGTCCTCTCCTCTGCCTTTCCACCCCTCCCTCCTCCCCCTCCTCCCTTCCCTGTCCCCTGTGGTCAGTTTCACCTATCCTAAGCATGATTGCCATGTGTGTGTGTGTGTGTGTGTGTGTGTGTGTGTGTGTAAATCCCACTTAACTCAATAAGCATGCAAATGATCAATCCATTCTCAGCAAACTTGCGCAGGATCCCATTTCTTACCTCCCGGATTAAAAAGCAAGGAAATTCACTAATACGCAAAAAACCTTGCGGTTTAAGAATGTACCTATAGCCCACAGATATTTCTACCAAACTTTAAAAAGCAGGGAAATTGGGCAGCTATAGTGAATGCACCGGGGAAGCAGGAGACCTGAACTCCTCTCTGAGATATTGTACTGCCCTACAAAGTTGTCAAAATGCAAACACAATTTGGGTTGGTCTTTCTCAGTCCAATCCACTTGCTGTGTAGCTTGGAAGTATTTGGTAACATGTGCCTCTGAGCATATGGTGAGTGGTGGCAACACTTGCCATCTCCAAAGATGGAGAATTATATTTTTGTATGTTTGTTGGTGTTCTTACTTTGCTTCTTTCCTGTGTTACTAATGTTTCTACAGAGAATCTAATCTAGAAAATATTGCTTCTCTCATATTTCATCGTAGAAATCTGTATCAAATTTATTTTTATTAATTTCAAAGGCTGAAATTAATTGACTGCAACTATAACTGAATTGAGTTATAGTTGATTTTACTCTACAGAGTCTAGAAGTACTCTGCAGAGAATCTCTGATAATTTTAGAGAAGACCAAATAGTCTATGAAAGTGCACAAAAGAAAGATCATGTGTTGGGAAAAGGAAATTGCTGTATGCATAAGGATGTTCCCTTGCCAACATTTTTCCAGCAATGAAACCAGTCTTTAATCTGATAAAGATACAGATAGCACATATTGAGCAGTGGGTAGCCAACATTGCTTACTACACTGTTGGAAATAATGTTTAAAAGGCAGAGAAGATGCAGCTGTAGTGGTTATCTTAACTCTGGAAGGGATAACCTTTGAGGACAAGTGGATAACTTGCCTTTAAACTTGTTATCTGTCTGTTCCTCCTTAGAAAAGGTTTGACCTGAACAGCAGGTGGCACCTAAGTACCTATTATAAATAGATTGTCTAAAAGGCATTTCTACTCAGAAGCTAGATGTGTGCCCTTGCCTATTTGGAAGTTTGGGCAGGTATAATTTAACAACAGTAGTTATCCTTAGACATAAGTCTCGTTGGCTTATTCGCTAGTAATTGTCTTTAGGACTGCAGTCTAAAAGAACAATCATGTAAATGTCCACTAATTCCTACTGAGTTCAGTGGAGCTTACAGCTTTCTTCCAGAGATTAGTCATATAGTATTATTCACTAAGACACATTGGCTGTGCAATCCTATACATGTCTCAGAAGTAATCCCCTTTAATTCAATGAGATCTACAAGAAAGAACTCCTACTGGGAGAAAGGGTGGGATATAAATCTAATAATAATAAAAAATGAAAATGGACTGCCTTCAAGTCAATTCCGACTTCTTTTATTTATTTATTTATTTATTTATTATTTGATATATATCCCGCTCTTCCTCCCAGCAGGAGCCCAGGGCGGCAAACATTAGCACTAAAAACACATGAAAACATCATAAAAACAGACCCTAAAATACACCAAAACAAAACAACTTTAAAAGCATTTTTTAAAAAAAAGCTTTTAAAACATCTTTAAAAAAGGGTTAAAAACATATTGTTTTAAAAAATATATTAAAAAGCAATTCCAGTACAGACACAGACTTATGGCGACCTTATGAATAGGGTTTTCATGGTAAGTGGCATTCAGAGGTGGTTTTACCATTGCCTTCCTCTGAGGCTGAGAGGCAGTGACTGGCCCAAGGTCACCCAGTCAGCTTCATGGGTGTGTGGGGATTCGAACCCTTGTCTCCCAGGTCGTAGTCCAACACTCTTAACAGCTAAATAGTAATAATAACAACAACAACAATAACAACAACAACAACAATAGGGGAGTGCAGCCTAAATCAATTTAAGCAGTTTTAGAGCAAGTGCACACAAAATCGCACTAGATGCTCATTTTAAATGCTCCTTATAATAGTAATATGCCCATGCCACTGGATTTTTTAAATGTATATGCAGCTCATGAAGAATTTGCTACATGGAAATAGCCACCACAGCTACCTTCATTTTTTTTTAAAAAAAGTGGATCGTATTTATTTATTTAAAACATTTGTACACCACTCTGCAGCCAAAAAGGCTCCCAGAGAGGCTTACATACAATCAATAAAAACAAGCCAGTCCCTGCCCACAGGCTTACAAACACTTCACCTTACACTGAAAACACAGACGTTACATTGAACTTTGAAATGCAGTACTTACATCTGTCTTTTGATGAGACATATGCATTTCATGCCTTGTAAAGCCTTTTGCTGGGTAGAAAAGGATTTCAAATGGTACCTTTGTTGAAAATATCATGTCAGAGGAGTTCCAATCTAGAGGAATCCTCAACAGAATCATTCTGAGTAACTCATACATAGCTCTGTAATTATAAACCTGTCAGGAATAGCCATTTTTCTCCATTGTTAATGCAAATGAATTAATTACTTACAACAAATTAAAAATAGATTTATCATTTGTGCTGACACAGTCCCAGTTTGCAATATGATCACCAGCTTGAAAAAGGCATTCTTATGGAGCAATAAATAAGCAGCCAGATAACACATTGGCACAAAAATCGATAGCTGACAGAGGAACACTTAATTGCCTATACATTTTCTTGCATATGCATTTTATTCCTACCCAGAGTTTCTGCTGTTCCTGGTTCACAACAATGTGGCCTTTGCTCATCTAAAGTTAACCCTACAACACTTGTTAATGCTCTCTGTACTTCAACCAATCCACTTTATATCCATAGATATGTGGACATCTTCCAGTACCCTTAAAGAGAAGCAGAATAATCTGGAAAATAAATGTTCTTAAGAGCTTCCAAGAGATAATTCATAGTCTTTCCTCAGGATGTGGTGCTATGTTTATTTCAGAATCCCATCATGCAGCGAGGAAGGGAAGCAAGCCATGGCCTCCATGGGGCTGTCCTATTAAATGCTTCATGATCCATGGGCTCCATGGGAGGAAAGCTCATAACCAGGTCCCAACTGGGGACCAGACAAGTAAAGTAGAGCTACTCACTATATATTGAGGTTTAGCATTAGGTACACAAGCAGGCCCTCTCCACATGATCTTTCCAGGCAGTACAGTCACAGCTTCCCAAGATCTATCAGAGCAGTCACAACTTCATTTTAGCTAATTTTACTTCACCTTTCCAAAGTGCCCCATGATATACTGATTAGCAAGCTAGCTAAATGTGGGCTGGATGGAGCAACTATCAGGTGGATCTACAGTTGGCTCCAGAATCGTACTCAAAGAGTGCTTATCAATGGTTCCTTCTCAAACTGGGCAGAAGTAACGAGTAGGGTACCACAGGGCTCAGTCCTGGGCCCAGTGCTCTTCAACATTTTTATTAATGTCTTGGATGAGGAGGTACAGAGCATGCTTATCAAATTTGCAGATGATACAAAATTGGGGGGCATAGCTAATACCCTGAAAGACAGAAAGAAAATTCAAAGGGACCTTGATAGACTGGAGCATTGGGCTGAAAACAACAGAATGAAATTCAACAGGGATAAATGCAAAGTTCTACACTTAGGAAAAAGAAACCAATGGGGGATACTTGGCTCAGCAATATGACATGTGAGAAGGATCTTGGAATTGTCATTGATCACAAGCTGAATATGAGGCAACAGTGTGATGTGGCTGCAAAAAAGGCAAATGCTATATTAGGCTGCATGAACAGAAGTATAGTTCCAGTCAGGGGACTGGAAACAAAGCCCTATGAGGAGAGACTGAAAGAACTGGGCATGTTTAGCCTGCAGAAGAGAAGACTGAGGGGAAATATGATAGCACTCTTCAAGTACATGAAAGGTTGTCACATAGAGGAGGGCTTGGATCTCTTCTCGATTGTCCCAGAGTGCAGGACATGGAATAATGGGCTCAAGTTGCAGGAAACCAGATTTCGACTGGACATGGACAGTTATCTGCCCAAGTAGTGTGTGCAAAAGTGTATATGCTGAGGTAAAGTGTGCATAAAAATGCATATATTAGGGAAAATAACAGGTATGTTATTAAGAAAATCACTTTGCAAAAAACCCTGTAGACATTGGGCATGTATATATAAGGATAAATTCACACTAAAATGCTGATGAATTTTCATGAGGACTTTTTTTTAATAATTGCAACCGGATGTGGAAATGTGGAGAACTTAATTTAAGAACAGAAAAATGAGAAACTGAAATTGATAGATTTGTCCATCCCTAATCCCATTTTCCTTTTTGACCTGATAAAGTTCCCACAAGACATTTTAACTTCCCTATTTTTCAATATTAAATAGTTCATTGTCACGTGCTCTGAGGCAATAAAAGCAGCCCTTAAGCACAGTAGGTCAGCCTCTGTATGTGTGTGTATTAAGGTTTACACTGATATGGTAAAAGCCATATTTCACCACAGAGCAGGTGTAATGGAGCTGCAAGATTCAAACAGCTCTCAAGAATGATTGCTGGTGTGCTGCCAATGTCTGCAGAAGGGTTGGACATTGGATCATCCTCCACCAGCCTATACCTACTTTATGAGGAAGAATGTACACTTGAGATTCCTACTTCCACATATGTGATTGTGGTAGACCTGTGTTGGACCTGTATATTAGAATTGGGTTGCTGCTGAATTCTCATGAAGTATATAATAATAATAGTGCCAATATTTATAGACCATTTTTCACCATAAATGGTCTCAGAGCGGTTTACAAAACAATCACTAAGACGTTTCATCAGTCACATAATATTGCGTTTAACACAATAAAAACCACAAGCAAAAACAAAAAATAGGCCTAATACAACTCACTTAGAGGGTGTGAATTGAAGTGTTCATTCAATAGATAAAGAAATCCTTCATCCAAGAGACAAGAAGTGACTGCTGCCGCTCACAAAAATTATACTCGAAACACATTAGGCCTCCAAGAAATTGGAGTGGTTATGCAAATTCATAAAAAACATTTCGTTCCTTTTCAGGTTCACCGCTTTGGTTTATGGTGTGACTTAAAGCCAGTAAGGGGGGTATATTAGGATGAACGGGGCCATGCCCCACCAACCTCTCTCTGGCCTTTGCCAGCTCCCAGCGGCCTGTCTTCTTAATTACACCCAGACCAGGGGATGGCACTGGCTGTCAGCTTCTTCCTCCTTAGTCTTAGTTTTGCCCTTGGAGAATTCTGAAAGGAGGAGAGGGAAGAGGACAAAACTAGGATTAGTGGGCTCTGCCTGTCATTGGCTCTGCTGTTAATCTTCCTGCCTTCTGCCCCCCAGTCCTAATGGGCACCAGCCACCACTGTTCCACAACATGTGGATATGGTTTCTCTGCCCATGCTTTCCCTTCAAAACCACTCTCCCCTACCCTTCACACACTGTTTTTTTTCCTTTCAGTGTAGTTCTGAAATTGAAAGTACCACACCTGGAAGGAAAAAAGGCTGAGGAGAAGTGGGTTTAGGGAATAAAGGCATGAGTACAGGAGACTCCTCATGGCAGACAGCCACCCCTCAACTTGGAGAGTGCAATGAGATGGGGAATAAAGTGCACTCTTGCCCACTCGCTCCACTCCCAGCATGCTCATTTAAGCTACTTAGGAATGCCTAGATTCTGTAACACCTAGTCTACCCCTTCCAAATAACTGGGAGAACTGGGATCTGTAAGCCATTTGGGAGGAAGTTAAGAAGGTGCTTGGAGTGAATTGGCAGGCACCTGCTTGTAGGGATGGGAAAATCTGTCAATTTCAGTTCTGTCAGTTTGTCCTTTTTCCACTCTTAAGTTCAGTTCTCCATATTTCTGCAGCAAGTTGTGAATTTTATCTTTTAAAAAAAACAACCTCATGAAGATTCTTCAGCATGTTAGTGTGAATTTCTCCTAATAAAATATTTTTGTCTGCAGTTTTCACTAATGCACACATTTTTGCAAGCTATTTCTGTTACTATAATTATTTTGTATGTTATTTTTATTAATATATTCATTTTTATGTATGTTTTCCTCTAGTATGTGCATTTTGTAAACATTGGATGGAGAACTGCATCACAAAATTCAGATAAGTGTGAATTTCCAAGGATGGCTGTGTTTTGGTTCTCATATTGTTTCGGAAAGTGTGAATTTGATAGGTTCAATTTTCAGTGTAAACTGAATTTAATTTCCCCCCCCCATCCCTACCCACTTGTCATGCACCCTCATAATACAGATTAACAGTATTGATAATGTAAATTATCTGTCAGATTGCATGCACCCCCCAGTTCTGATTTTGGCCTCCCCTTTCCAGTGCATAAATATTTACTGTATTTATTTTATTCACAATATATGTCAGCTGCTTTTCAGCCATGGCTGACAATAAAAATGTATCCAGGTGAACATCTCTGGGAAAGTCATTCCACAAGAGTATCTATGTGTGCACGTTATCAGCCTCAGCCAGCATTGCCAATGGTCAGGAAAGATGGGAATTGTGGTCCAACAACATCTGGAGGCACATTGGTTGGGAAAGGCTGTTATAGACACTTTGGCCATATTCACACCAAACATTAATCCCACTATTATTCCACTTTAAATAGTCATGACTTCCCCCAAATAATCCTGGGAAGTGCAGTTATGAAGTGTGCTGACAGCTGTTAAGAGACCCGTTTTAGGAAATTCTCCTAATAGAGCTATAGTTCCCAGTGTGGTTTAACAATCATTCCCACTTCCCAGGGAACTCTGGGAATTGCAGGTCTGTGATGGGAATATGGGTCTCCTAACAAGTCTCAGCACCTTTCACACTTCCCAAGATTCTTGGGGGAAGCCATGTCTATTTAAAGTGGAATAACAGTGGAATGAATGTACAGTGTGAATGTGGTCTTAGAGATGACTGTAATTAAGCAGTACATAAATTGTCAAAATAAAAGAAATGTGTGTGTAAGGGTCACAGATGAATAGCTGCTGTCTCTGGTCATCACCTCTTTTATTTCATCTGACAGTGGCACATGAAGCAGGACCTCTGAGGATAATCTTAATGACTAGGTAGGCACATGTGGGAGAGCCAGTGTGACATAGTGATTAGAGTATTGGATGATGACCTAGGAGACCAGGGTTTGAGTCCCCACATAGCCATGAAGCTGGATGACCTTGGGCCAGTCACTGCCTCTCATCCTCAAAGGAAAGCAATGTTAAAGCACCTCTGAATACCACTTACCATGAAAACCCTATTCATAGGGTCGCCATAAGTTAGAATCGACTTGAAGGCAATCCATGCAGGCACATATGGGAGCAGGCAATCCTCAAGGTCAGGAGTGGGAAATGTGTTTCAGACCAAGGGTTGCATTCATTTTTGGGCAACCTTTCATGGTTCACATGCTAGTGGTTGGTGGCGCCAGAGACAAAAATGGATAAAAACACATGTGCCTTTTATGTTTTTACAGTGGGCTAATTTCTACATACACATCTCTGTCCTTCATCCAGGCAACTAAAAGGCATTATCAGAGTTGAAGGACAGATTCCAGGCAGGCAAAAGGACTCGAGGAAGATGCAATGCAGAGTCAGTGAGCAGGCATGGCCCAGGGAGAGGGTACAGGGTGGGGAAGGTTCCTAGGGCCAGATACAGAGGCATGGAGGGCCGCATTTGACCCTGTGCTTGAGGTTTCCTTCCCCTGCTTTAGGTGCCCCAGTGCTAACTTATTTAGCTCTTTAGAGGTTAAACTCAGCAATTTGATTTGTGCTTGGAAAGAGACAGGTATGGGACTTGTGGTATGGGGATCTGTGAAGAGAAATCTGTTGCTGCCTACACAAATCATTCTCTTAGACTAGAGGATTATCATCTCTCATGTCCCTACTACAAGCGATCACACAGTTCTGATCTGTTGTCAAATGGCAAACAAACCCTTATAAGGTTGCCTTCTTGCTGCCTCAGTAATTTCTAATGCAGTAATGTGTGGAACTATACTCTTGAGTATTTAGGCTAAAATTCTATTCTCTGCATTTAATTAAATGTAGTATTTTAAGCACAAGCCTTCCAAACTCTACTCTGCTGTGTAAGCAATTTCTTCTTCCACCAAACCACTGTGATATCATTAATTTTTCATTCACTTCAGTCACCATGGCAAAGGCCATCTGTGGCGACGTTTTTATTGTGCTTTGGCTGGTAATTTGTCATGACTATTTTTCAAAGCTTTTTTCCCCCTCCAGTGCCCTTCTCTTAGCTGATTGAAAATTCTTAGTTCAATTAGCTTTGCCACTGAGATGCTGTATTTTTATATATAATGAATTGTTAATTGCCCCCTAATACTTAGACATACACCTGTTGATGTTGTCATTGTTGTTAATAATAATAAACTCTAGGTCACAACGCACATATGGTGGTGCCTGAAATTAAATCAGTTGTGTAGTAAAAGCAGAGCATTTTTGATCTTTTAATAGATAATATTTCCAGCTCCATAAAACAATATTTCTGATTTTCAGTTTTAATTCAGATGGAAGGGGGAGTGGCAATTAAGAGACATCTTATTATGGGTTCCCCTTATTCCCCCCCCCCCAGTGTTAGATATATATTTACGGATATATCTTCATTGCTGCTGTTTCAAAATCCTTCATAAAGTTAGCAAATTAAACTACTTTCATGGACAATCTTTTAAGCTTAACTACTGGACTCTTTATAACCTATTTAATAATGATAGATGATAGAAAAAGTAATAAAGGAGATTTAAATATGTGCATTACACATCTTCTTCAGGGCTCCGTGTCCAACCTCTTATCATGCGGCAGTATTTGTTTTCTGCATGTCTTATGCATTTCTAATAATGGCTTTAATATTGCTGCATAGTCAGGTCAGAAACCACAGCAGAAAAGCAAGGCATTCTCCACAGCTGATTTCACTAGGTCACCAACACATTCTGCGGCTGGTATCAGGTGATAATTAGTAAAATTAATTAGCCTTAGGAAACCAAGCCACGTGACCCCTATACTTTAATACACAGACTGGTTGCCATGGGAGCTCAAATAGGAACATCACTCAAGCTGTTAAGACTCCTAGTTTCCTTTCATAATGAACAGCTACAGGGTGTAAAGCTGTAGATAAATCCAATCTAGAGGGTTCTTTGGTTGGACATGGTAAACCACTGGGAAAGGGCAAATGAAATGACACAGGAAGCTCCCTGGGTCGATGCATTATGCAACAGAGCCTTACGTTCACCTTTACACTTTGCAAATGTAAAATTATTCTTTAGCTCCAACGTGAAAGTATTCTTTCCTTTTCTGTGTCCCCCCTACCCTCCAGTGAGAAGGTGCTGATAGGATGACTTTCTGAGTGCCATTAAACTTTCATTTGATTCTGCTAAAATTCAGAATACTAAATGTTCAAGGACAAAATCATTATCTTTTTTTAATATTGATTTTTATTGGAATTTTACTTATAGGACCATTAATACGACATACAGATAATTTGATACTTAATATAATAAATAACATTATATCATCATGCCCAAAAACGAAAGGTCAAAAACACATCCATACATAAAACCACAAATTATAATCATTTTACCATCCAGGATCAAAGGTGCACACCTGCTTCTCCATCAAACCACAGCTGCATAAAACTAGCAAGCCTGCTCCTAAAGGCTTGGGTGCCAATATCCTCATCTGTAACTGATGTTAAAAATCAAAGCCAAGTCTTATTTATTATGTAAACATGTGGTACAAATAAAATGTGGACACAAATGGTATTGGATATTCACATTAGGGATGGGGGGAGAAATTAAGTTCAGAGTTGAATTAACCTGCCTCCCAAAACAATACGAGAACTGAAACACAGTCATCCTTCAAAATTCGTACTTCTCTGAATGGTGCAATTCGATTCTCCAGCCAAGTAATGTGTACAAAAATGCATGTGCTGAAGTAAAGTGTACATAAGAATGCATATATTAGTGAAAATAACACAAAAATGCATCCCTGAGAAGAGAGATTGATTGTTAAACCACTCTGTGAGGAGAGCAGAGGTCTTCTAACAACTCTCAGCATCCTTAAATTACAATTCCCAGGATTCTTTGGAGGAAGCTATGATTGTTTAAAATGGTAACACAGTACTTTACATGTATAGTGTGGATGTGGCCTGAGTTGATTTCCAATATCAGATAAAGTTGGCCTGGAATTCTGTCCCCAACTGTCACCTAAGGAAGAGCCCCCGATTCTGGCTCAAGGAATAGCCTTTTTGAAGCAGAACTAGGACCTACCTCATAGCAATTGCTCCAGTTCAGTGCAGAACAGGGTCAGTTGGGAAGCCTCAGGCCTACAGTTGCTTAGGGGTTGCCTTGAGCCATTCTATGCCCATGCTTCAAACACTGAGAGGAATTCCTATTCAAAGAGGAATCCACCATTCTGGATTCCATGTTCCTCTTCAAGACAAAATGGTGTGTGTGTGTGTGTGTGTGTGTGTGTGTGTGTATAACAACTGTTGCCTGTCCCACTGACACAAACCCCTGGGTTTAGTGGGATATAAATATAATGCATCAATAAAACAAAAAAATAGGAGCAAATAGTGGCAGTAATTTAGGGTGGGACTGACATGCCTGTTAAGTTGCATATATTGACATGGCAGCAATTATTGCACAGATGGCAACCTGTCCCTGAATAACTGCTATCAAGAAGAGCATATTTTGAAAGTTTGTAGCTTTTATTCATGAAAAAGCACACCCTGCTAAACCCCATCCTTTGTCTACTAAACGATGTTAGGTCTTGAGTTTCAATAAAATTAGAGCCTAGGCAAAAGATAAAAGAATTCTGCCCGCATGTTGATACAATCATTGTCAGAAACAGTTTATTCCTCAGAGTCCCATTTCTGAACAACCTTCTCTTGTGCTGGATGCTTTACTTTAATGCATCACCTCCCTTTGGAAATGACAGCCTCCCTGCATTTATTTAAGTTCTCTCTCCCTCTCCTTGCAACTTGCACTGCAGATCAAGAAAATGAAAGCTGCTGAAAGTAAAATCCATGCTTTGCAGAATCAGTTAGGGAAGTGTCACTGAAGTCAAAACATTTATATGACAAATGGCAGAAATTTAATAATGATTTAACTTTGCTGAATGGCTTCTGTTGTTGTTATATACCTTCAAGTCAATTGAAGTCGACTTGTCAATTATGACTTATGGCGACCCTATGAACCTTTTTTGGATGCATTCACAGGGTTTTCATGGTAAGAGGTATTCAGAAGTGGTTTGCCATTGCCTTCCTCTAAGCCTACGGCACCAGGTATTCCCAGGCAGTCTCCCATCCAAGTACTAACCAGGCCTGACCCTTCCTAGCTTCCGATATCAGATGAGATCGGGCATGTTCAGGATAGTATGGCCATAGGCTCAGGGTAGTATGGTGGTAGGCGCTGAATGGCTTAATAACAGAATATTCAATTTGTGTTAAGCTATCCAGTGCAAAAGTATCCTGAATATCCATCCCAAAAAGAGAGATGCATTGGTGCCATGTCTCTCTATTCCTTCAAATCCCTCCTCAAAATATTTCTTTTCCATGAAGCCTTTGGCCAGAGCTTGGAAAAGTTACTTTTTTGAACTACAACTCCCATCAGTCCTGGCCAGCAAGGCCACTGGATTGGGCTGATGGGAGTTGTAGTTCAAAAAAGTAACTTTTCCAAGCTCTGCCTTTGGCATACAATTAACTGCTTAGTCTTCATTCCCAGCTGAAACTAAACTTCAGCATATGCAGCTGCATTTGATCATATCTGTGGCTGGTTCTCCTCACCTCTTCATTCCCTCCTGTCAATTTACTGTGTGCTGCACTGTCAAAATGTAGGGCCCAAATACACATAGTGCTATATAAGTTGTTTGATGTTGTGTGTCTCTTTTTAAAAAGAAAATAGTGCCCACTGGAGGCCAAACAGGATTGGAATTGTGGTGGGCAGAAAGGGAGAAGTTGTTATTTGCATCACAAGTGAAGATCCACTTGGCATCAATGGGAGGTTCCCTCTAGATTGAAATAGCAGTTTTGGATTATCTATTGCAACAGGAAAGAAGAAAGGGTTACACTCCCCTTCTTTGCCTGTTCAGGATGCCCAGTGTCTGCCATTTGCAGTTTAACAAGGCACACACATCTCAGATTGAGTTTATCTACACTGTTAGTTTCTTGCAGAGTCTCTTACTACAAAGCATCTAATTCAAGGATAACTGGCCCTTGGGAAGGATTCTCCCCTAGACACATACCCCATGTCATACCAGTCACTTGCCCTGCTCTACACCTTCCTCATGTATTTTTGTGTATGTGTATAGAAACCTGTGACTTTGGCTGGAATGCAGCCTTTACAGAAGCAAGAATCTGTTGCTCTGTCACTTTTGCTTCTGTCCCTGCCCAATATTGACGTATGGCCCTTGGAAAGTTGTCTATGAGGGGTTGATGCCCTTGGGCTGAAAAGGTTCCCCACCACTGATCTAACTACTGCTATAAGCATAGGTCCAAACAGTGCTGATTGCTCATCATTACTAGACTAAACTAACTTTTCTGAAAGCCTGGATACAAGTGGTAATGACAAGCAAAACAATAAGCACAGACAGTTATTCAAATGGAGTTGGATACATCATTTGATAAATAAAGTGAACTCCAAATGTAGATTTCCAAATCTCATAACCTAGCAGCATTTCATGATGAATTACTTACAGCTTACATACATGCCAAATGGTGCTGAATGTTACAGCTGGTGCAATTTTCTGCTTCGTGGTAGCATTTTTAAACCCCTTCATCTTGATGAATCACTCAATATTTGATATTTGTCTATTCAATGCCAGTTCAGCTGTCTGCTTGGCAACCCACCAAAGCCTTTTTCTTTTCATTCTAAAATCTCCTGCATGCCATATTTTTTTTTACTTCCTCTGTACTCCTGTAAGAAACTAATGTTATTGGAGTTCCTCTGAGGATTGCCCTCCTATTGTTTTTCTCTCCTACTCTTTTGTAAGGTTTGGACATACTGTCTGTATATTAGGGGTGTGCATGGCCCCCAAGATTTGCCTTGTATCTGTTTCCATGCTTTTTAAAAAATCAAATCTGTGTCTGAGCTGCTCTGTTCTCTGTCCATCTCAGGCTGTAAGCACACTACTCATCAGATCAAAGTGTTTCCATTGGCCACACCTGGAGTAGGAACAGGTTGATCTGCCGATCAGCTGCAAAATCTTTGTGAACCTGAATTTTTAAAAATGCACTCAAGCTGCTTCCATCAAGTTTTACAGTAAAAAGGAGCAGGGTTGTGTGCCCCCCCCCCCGTTTTCAGAAGAGAGAGGGAGAGACACACTGGAACAGGCAGAACAGTGAATGTGTTTCTACCTTCAATCTTTGATGCAGGATCTGAGGTGACAAATGTAAAATGGTGTAAAATGAAGTTCTGTGGTTCCCCATTCACTCTTATGGGACATCTAAACACGGCTTACATTTCTTTTCCCTTTTGGCAAAAGCAGATGAAATTTGCAGACCCGGAAGCCCCTCTGGAGTGGATTAAATCTGTCAGATTGCAGACAAATAGGTCAGGGACTGTTGTAGAGAGAGTATAAGGTAATGATGTCCCGCTCGCCACACAGCTGACAGGCGGGGCATAATTGCAGATGGGGGCGAAGCTGCCGCCTCCATCTTTAAATGGGGCAAAGTCGCACGTCGCACCTATGACGCAAGCGTGACTTGGCTGAAGGGAGGGGCGAGGCTGGAGGGCTTATTTAAGCCCAGCTGCCCCTCCTACCTTCCTCTTTGGAATTGCGACGCCCACCCCGCCCACCCTTTTTTATGGTGTGCCTATGGGTCACTTCGGGGCCGAGTAGGAATTTTTATCCTGCCCACCCTCGTTGGCGGGCAGATTTTTCGCCTGCTTCACACTATGGGAGGGGGAGGGAATTGGGTTAGGGGGCATTGTTATTAATAGATGGATTTGGCTAATTTGGCAAAATTGATATATTGAAGGCTAATGCCCTATGGGGCAGTTTTGTTATAGCACTGGTGTGGGAAGGTGCGGGAAGGGAAATAGTTAAGGACAGCTAGGTGGCCCCCTTAGGCACCTTTGGAGGTGATTGGCAGTTCTAGAGGCCTGTCTGGCAAGGATTTGCGGCTCGAGGACAGGATATGGGCTGCCTCTGGGGCCAACTTATCTCATCTACCCAAGGGTTATTCAACCCCAGGTGGGGATGACGTGGGAAGGCCCCCCCTATTCACCTACAAGGTGTGGCCAGGGTAAGGGGTAAGCAGATGGGCTTGCCCTTGCCCCAGCAGGGGCTGGTCGCCCAAGAGCTGTATGGCAAGCTACTTGCTTATAGATAGTCCCACACCTAGATTTTCCCTCCGCAGGTCACTTTAAAATTGGGTTTGTCTGATGTAATTTAATAAAGTGGCCCTTGTTTAACCCAAGCTGATGTGTCAGTGTCTTATTTTGCCCCTCAACTGCAATTCACATTCCTCCATTACTTATTTATTTAGCCGCATTTGTAAACTGCTTAATATTTGAAAATCTCTCAGCACTATATAAAAATAGAACATAAAAAACAATAAAACAGTATCATAAAAAGCAAAGGTACAATACAAAAATGTGAGGGGAGAGTGGGGGTTGTCTCTTGATCTTGTGTACATTAAAATAATTAAGAAATTTGTGTGTTTTATTGCTTGTACGTTTTTTGAAACATTAGCATCTTCACACTGGACAGCTTGGATTTCTGGTACTTGTTTGTGTCAAGAAGAGATGTCCTCCAACAGGCATTACAAGGTGAGGCTGTCTAAATGCTGTCTGTGGAGTGCGGAAGAGCTCCATGGGGTTTTTCTTCCCTTTCATGCAGAGCAGCAGACTTTTTTAAAAAGTTAAATGAAGCTCTTTTTTTTAATTATCCTCAGCTCTGCTTTAACAAAACAATCATTCAGAGCTCTTCAGTGCTCTGCAGGCAGCATTTAGACATTTCTTGCAAAGCTTAGAGTAGAGAAACATAGAGACATAGAAAAGAGATATAACACACAGAAAAGTAAAGAGAGCAGTAGAGAAAATCATAGTGACAGAGTGACACAAGACTTCATGATGACTCTGATCCAACTTGGATCTTTGTTGACATTGTGGCTCAAATCAGGGAGCGGCAAAGTCAGCCCAAATCACCCTGATTTGTCTCATTCTTCTGCAGTTATTCTCCAGAGCAGTTGCACACCCCTAATCTATCTATTGTGAAAGAGACTATTTCTCCTCACTGTGCTCTTCTACACGTAGCCTGCAGGCACACTCCAAAGACTCATTATTAATGGAAAATAGGTCACCCCAAGATGTATAATGCCCATCACTTTGACGGCTCAAAACAGGAACTGACATTGCCATAGAATTGTAAGGGAACTCAAAGATCACCGGGTTCAATTCTCTGCCATTATCTTTTGGAAGTAAGAGAGGTTTTTGGGGAAGAATCTGGATTTGAGACTGGAAAAAAGGAGAAGGGTGGAGGGGATTGAAGGCACACTCCATCAGCCAACCAGATGAAGGGTGGATGGGAGCACTCCTTCAAATTCCCCTCTCCACACTTCACTTTCAGACCTCTGAGGTTTGAAGGAGAAGCACAGACAGGGTTAAAGGTGCACACTGATTTGCCCATCAGCTGGTGGATGGATAGATGGGAGCCTTCAAATGCCCACCCTCACTAGTGACATCAGCTGGTGGGCAGGTAGGTGTGGTTTGGAGAAAATGGCCTCAGGAGCCAAACTGGAGCCCTTGGGAGGCCATGATGGGCCTGGAGGCCAGATGTTCCCCACTCCTGCAGTAAATAGAGAAAATTCAGGAATGATTACAATAAAGCTGTGCATGTACAGACAGTAAAATAAGTGAAAAGAGTAATAAGACACAGCTCACCTAATATTCATTTTGTTCCAATAGGCTGTTAGTGTGCCAGAATAAATAATTCTCAATGGCATTTCCCCCCAGTTAGTTTCATCCTGTGTTGTAGCCACTTGTCATGTGGATGGTGAGCTGCTGATATCATGAGTAGAATCATATGATGATGGTCTTATGATGGCTGCCAGTTTATACATTGGGTTGGATCCAGTCTCTAGCAATCCCGAGTTTTAGCATGTCAGTAAAGCTTTTGAACAATTGCTAAAAGGCATTGTGCAAAGATAGGAATTTACAATCCCATTACTTCCTCTGCTTGTGGCACTAGTGGCTCAGCTAAGTGGAGTTAGCAGACCAAATCTGCTTATGAACAATGGGCACATTTATTGGTCAGTTCCCTGTGATTCAAACAAAGTTATGCAAAATAATTTAAACAATTTTAAGCTACAGGCATGGGCAAATTTGAAAGTTCACCCCAAAGAAGTCAATGACATGCTCTTCCAAATGTTTATTTATATGTTATCAAATAAATGTGACACTTTAACAAATTTTGTAAGCTACTTTGAGGTTTTATTACAACCAAGCAGTATAATACATGCATAAACATTTCAGGATCAAAATCCAATAAAGATTGAGGGAACAGGAAGCAAGAACATAAGAGCACTACCAGATCAGACCTATCCAGTCTGGCATTTTGTTCCCACAGTGGCAAACCAGATGCCTATGAATATCTCACAAGCAGAACATGAACACAATAGCAAACTGTGTCTGATACTGGAGATAATATAAAGCTGTCCAGGTTCTAAACCGATGCCTGGTATCAGTGATGGACTGGATGGGGAAGAACAAGCTGAAACTAAATCCCGACAAGACAGAAATGCTTCTTATCAGTTGTAAGACGGATCAGGGAATAGGGATTCAACTTGTGCTGGATGGGGTAACACTCCCCCTGAAATCACAGGTTCGCAGTCTGGGAGTACTCCTGGACTCGGCTTTGAGCCTGGAGGCCCAGGTTTCTGCTGTGGCCGGGAGTGCTTTCGCTCAACTGAGATTAGTTCGCCAGTTGCGCCCGTTCCTTGACATGCCAGACTTGACTACGGTGACACACGCCTTAGTTACATCCCGATTAGATTACTGTAACGCGCTCTACGTGGGGCTGCCCTTGAAGACTGCTCGGAAACTTAAATTGGTACAAAGAGCTGCTGCCAGATTGTTAACTGGAGCTGGGCCCCGAGAACATACAACTCCTCTGTTATACCAGCTCCACTGGCTGCCAATTTGTTTCCGGGCACAATTCAAAGTGCTGCTTTTGACCTATAAAGCCTTATACGGCTTAGGTCCAGGTTATCTGTTAGATCGTGTCTCCCTCTATGAGCCTATCCGGACTCTAAGATCATCTGGTGAGACCTTACTCACTATTCCATCTTTTCCACAAGTTCTTTTTGTGAAAACACAGAATAGGGCTTTTTCGCTGGCTGCCCCCAGATTGTGGAACTCCCTCCCCAGTGAGGTTCGACTGGCCCCTTCGCTTTTGTCTTTTCGTGCCCAGGTGAAGACTGTTTTATTTAGACGAGCTTTTAATTGAAATTGATAAATATTTTTATTTTTTTCTTGATTTTTAATCATTTTAAACGTCTTAATCTGTATGATTACTGTTTTAATTGTTTATGGTTCTTAATTGTAAGCCGCCCTGAGTTCTACGGAAGTAGGGCGGGGTATAAACATTATAAATAAAATAAATAATATAGCCATTGTGACTAGTAGTAATTAATAGCCAGCTCCTTCATGAATTTGTCTAATCCCCTTTTAAAGCCATCCAAGTCGTAGTAGCAAATTCCATAGTTTAACTAGACACTGTAGGATTTAACTACAAAACTAACTACTCCATCCATGTAGTTTTTAGGGCTGTGCACATAACCCCCATTCTATGTTGTGCCTTCGATTTGTAAATACAGATCAGGTCCAATCTGATCTGGACAGATATGAACCCTATCCAACCTGATTCAGATCCAAATCTGGATCACAATCCATATATTACAAATCTCCAGAAATCCCATTGACTTACATTGCAAAACTGAAATGGCCAATTTTCTTATTTTTTGACCTATAGACATGATATGTGGAGACACAGTAGCTGCTGTATAGATGATTACACTTGCCAAGTTGCTCAGGTGTTTTCATGCTATCCATCTTTAAAGTTTAACATATCTTAAAATGAAAATGGACATAACAGTTTTGTTTTTTCACACAGGGACATGAAATCTAGTGACATGGTAGCTCTTATAGAGGGAACTAACCATGCCAAATTTCAGGTTGGTAGCTCCAGGGGTTTCAATGCTAGTCACCTTCAGTCTACCAGATCAGACCTCAGTCATGCCAATGCTTATGCTCCTTGTTTCTCCTGTTCCTTTATTCAAAATTTTTTGGGGAAAAATACGGTTTTTAAAAATTAGGTTTGTGATACTAGACATGATTGGGCAGCATTAGGTAGGCATGAACTAGCAGCACTATGGCCAGAATATCCACATGGGGACATAAAATTTGGGGACTTGGTAGCTCCTATAGAGGAGATTAACTCTGCCAAATTTCAGGTGGGTAGCTCTAGGGATTTTCATGTTAACCAACTTTTAAAACTTGCTTTTTACAAAAAGAGATTTTTTTTAAAAAAGACTGTAAATGCTCATTTATGCTATACTCCTGTACTTTTCTGTTCCTTCCTTCAAGATTTTGAAAAAAAGAGGGTTTTTAAAATTATGTTTGCGATACTATACATGTTCAAGTAGTATCAGGTAGGCACGAGCCAGCAGAACCATGCAGATATATGCACATAGGGACATTACATTTAGGGACATAGTAGCCCCTATAGAGGCTATTAACCCTGCCAAAATTCAGATGAGTAGCTCTAGGGGTTTTAATGCTAGCCACCTTTAAAATTTGCTTTTTCCAAGAAAGTTTCTTTTTTAAAAGACCCTGCCATATAGGGGGAAGATTGCCAACAACAGTAGTGAGTGAGGGAAAAATAATAATATATTTAATATTAATAAACTGTGGTTAGGAATTGGAAATAACAGTAAAAATAACAACCATAACTGCTTATTATTATTTGTGGGTAGCAACTGGGGAAAAATAATACTTCAATCAGAAATATGCCCACAAGGTTTAATAATAATTCTTAGCAATGAGAATTGAATATCACAGACTCTTTTTGAAAAAAAATGTAAATACAGATGGAACTGGGATTGATTTGGAAAGAATAAAAAACATACACGAGCTGAACAAATTACATCCAATGCTCACCAAACATATCTAAGAGACAGAACTTACAAAAGATTTCTGCATTTTAAGACTTCACCCCTTCCAAGCACTGTGATTGGAGAGTGTTGGATGGGTGATAGCATTTTAGCCTCCCTCCCTCTCTCCCCATCCTGGTGTTCTCCTTATATGGTGTTGTAATTGCTCCATTTCAGAGACACCCTGTCTGGGTTAATTACAG
The DNA here is from genome assembly GCF_030035675.1 of Rhineura floridana. Classification (NCBI taxonomy): domain Eukaryota; kingdom Metazoa; phylum Chordata; class Lepidosauria; order Squamata; family Rhineuridae; genus Rhineura; species Rhineura floridana. The sequence continues at coordinate 99,453,419 of NC_084487.1, forward strand.
ACTGTTTTGAGCTACAGATCTGTACAAATCTCTACAAATGGATTTGGGACTAGCCAATCCGCTCTGTAGATATTTTTAGCTGCTTCAACCCAATCTGGACAGGAGGCAAATAGGCCTGAATTGGCCTTATTTGGTGTGTTATATGTGATATGTACAAATACAGTGCACAGCCCTAGTAGTTTCCTTTTATCCTGATCAGTCTTCCCATTCCAGGCAAAAATATTCTGTTTCTTTGTATTTGTTTTGTTTGGCCTGAATCTTAAACAATTCAGGATGTGCTTCACTATAGTCCCAATTCAAGATTCATGAAGCATAGTTAGCATTTGGGGCCTAATAAATGCCCTGACAGTGAATCACAATCTCAAATGCTGTTCTGGAAAAGACATTTTAATATAAAAAGCCCATGGAGCTCATGCCTTAAAGTGCTAGTTGTGATCAATTTAATTTGCATTCTCAGTACTCTTTGTTACTGTTTTTGAATTCTGTAACACTTAAAAAAATTATTTAAAAGGATGGATTAGCAAATCAAACATAGCAATGCATAGAAAAAATCAGTTTGGTTGAGAAGGAAGAAATCACCTTAAGTTTGTAACAAGACAACAGTCTCTTACTGGAATGCAGGCTTGGATGAGAATTGGAACTGCTTACTCATGCTGAGCTGCCCCTGGGAATCATACAAGTCTTTTGTTGTGATCACATGCTCACGATTGCCATGGTAGGTTACTTTTATCAGAGTCACTAGGGAAATAAAAGCACTGAGCTCTTAATGCTGAACTTATGGTATCAAATGGAGCCATTTCAGCTTATGCACTCAAGTGAACTTGTGCAAGCTGTTCTCACAGCTTGTTCAAATACCTTTGACACATGTCCCTAAATGCTTCCCCATAATATGTAGCAGTTTCCCGTTAGAGTAGAATTACTTTGGTGGACCACAAGCAAACAATATGTTACAAGAATGTCATCTGAGATATGCACATTCAGGATTTGTTGATTTGTTCATGGAAATATATTTTTCTTTCCATTTTCTTTATTTTTTAAAGGGAATGCAGGGACTAACTCCAGCAATAAGGTGGCAAAATCAAATGCAATTGTTATTCACTAATAGCCAAAAAACCTTGCAGTTTAAGAACATACCTATAGCCCACAGCTATTCTATCAAACATTAAAAAGCAGGGAAATTGGGCAGCTATAGTGAATGCACCAGGGGAGCAGGAGACCTGAACTCCTCTCTGAGATATTGGACTGCCCTACAAATCGGTCAAAATGCAAACACAATTTGGGTTGGTCTTTCACAGTCCAATCCACTTCCTGTGTAGCTTGCAAGGATTTGGTAACATGTGCCTCTGAGAATATGGTGAGTGGTGGCAACACTTGCCATCTCCAAAGGTAGAGAATTATATTTTTCTGGGAGGGGAGCAGGCAGGATGGGGAGGGGAGGAGAAGGACAGGTTTGATCATTTGCATGTTTATTAAATTCAGTGCGATTTACTCCAGTGCAATCATGCTTAGGATAGGTAAAACTGACCGGAGGGAGGGAGGGACGGCTTGAGTGGGCAGGGGAGGAGGAAGGGAGAGGAGAGGAGAGGAGAGGAGAGGAGGAAAGCAGGTCTGATCATTTGCATGCTTATTTTCAATGGGATTTACTCCTATGCAATCTTGGTTAGGATAGGAAACAGTGACCATGGGGGAGGAGGAGTGGGAGTGGGAAGGAGCGTATTGGAGGGGGGCAAAGGAAGGTGGAGGGGAGGGCAGGTTTGATCATTTGCATGCTTATAGAGTTCACTAGTATTTACTTCTGTGCAATCATGTTTAAGATAGGTAAAACTGACCATGGGGAGAAGGGAGAAGGGGGAAGGGGAAAGAGAAAGAGGGGATTGGAAGGGGATGGGGAGTGAGGGGCAAAGAAAGGGGGAGGGAAGGGGCAAGAGGAGGGGATAGGAGGAAGGAGAAGGGATGGTGGGTTTGATCATTTGCATATTTTTTGAGTTCAGTGGGATCTATTTCTATGCAATCATGTTTGAAAATGAAAATGGACTGCCTTCAAGTCAATCCCCACCTATTGCGACCCTTTGAATAGGGTTTTCATGGTAAATGGTATTCAGAGGTGATTTCACCATTGTCTTCCTCTGAGGCTGAGGCAGTGACTGGCCCAAGGTGACCCAGTCAGCTTCATGGCTATGTGGGGATTCAAACCCTGGTCTCCCAGGTCATAGTCCAACACTGACCCAAGGAAGGGGCAGGGAGTGGGAGGGGAGGAGATTGGGTGGGTGGGCACTGGCAGAAGGGAAGCCCCTTTCCTTTCCAAAAAGAAAACATTGTAAACAGAATCATTCTTTTTCAGCCTTTCCCCCACCTTTTTATTCTACAGCAGACACATGTAGCCTCCCACCCAAATTGAAACCAAAGCTGTCCCTGGCCACATCCACACCAGGCCTTTATTTCACTTTGGACAGTCATGGCTTCTCTCAAAGAATCCTGGGAAGTGTAGTTAGTGAAGGGTGCTCAGAGTTGCTAGGAGACGCCCTGTTCCCCTCACAGAGTGGCTGACTGTTAACCCATTCTCTCCCGGGAATAGGAGTCTCTTAGCACCCTCCACAAACTACACTTCCCAGGATTCTTTGAGGGAAGCCATGACTGTCTCACATGAAATCAAAGTCTGGTGTGGGTGTGGCCCCCTGATTAGCCAAGCCCAGCAGCTGGGAGGCTTTTAGAACTCTGACAATTGGTTCTTACTGAGCATGCTCCGTGCTATCATTGGGTCCCAGCCAAACGTTATTAAATTAATTAAAAAATCAGCCAGGCATTTTTAAAACTTTTAAACTGCAGCAGATGAAGGTCAGAGTATGGGGCAACGTCCGTATTAGGTTTACAGGTATTCTGTGAACATGGCTGATTTTTAATGAATTTCAACAGATTATAACTCTCAGAAAAAAAAGTCCAAAAGGGCTCTGAGGTTTTTCTCTCTCTTTTTACACTTTGAACTGTCTATTCTCTCTGACTGTTTTGTGTATCGCCATGAACAGTGACAGGGTTGTTAAGCAAGCATTTCTGAGTTCAGGACTATAAGTTATGTAAGGTTTTGTTTTGAAATGAGCTTATGGGAAGCATCAGAATGGCATGGGGGTATTTTCAATTTAACATTGCGGAATGTGAAAAATCCCCGCTGGCTATAGTATACAGCCACTCTCGTGGCTGTATAATTGTGATATCTTTTCCTAAACTTGGAAATGACATTTATATCAGATTCCCGTGACCCCATCCATGGTCTAATTGCTTAATGGGGGATGCACAATTGCTGGCGGCTAGGGCTGGGTTGCAGGTCTAACTCCACCTACCTCAAGGACAGCACTGCTCCTTCCCCTTGGATATCCACACATAAGATTAAAGGGAGATATCATAGCTGTCTTTGGCTATTTGAAAGCCTGTCACACAGGGGACATGTGCCCTGCTCCAGATGCCAGGACTGGAACTAATGGTGGAAATTACAAGGAAGGAGATTTCAGTTGAATATTAGGAGAAATGTCCTTTGGTAAAAGCAGCGAAACAGACTATCTTAGGTGGCAGTGGGCTTTGCATCGACAGAGATATTTAAGCAGAGGCTGGATGGCTATCTGTCAGGGATCATGGAGCAGCAAGATCCAGGACTGAGTGGGGGCTAATCTAGATGGCCTCCAAGATCCCTTCCAACACTAAACTTTTATGACACTGGCATTCTATTATACTGTCAAAAACTATGCATGAGTAGCTTTGACAGTACAGATGCTCACATCAATGTGTGGACTAGGGATGAGTTCCATTGGCTGGTGCCGCTTCAAAAACATTCTATTGACCTAACAGGTCAGTATCAATTTGAGTTCATTCTTTGCCTGCTATCTGCTGCTTTACCAATCCAAATATTTATAAAAGGAAATATCGATATTTTGAAATGAAATATTGATAAAATTATTATTCTTAATATCGATATTTTAGAGGATTTTTTAAAAAAAAATCAGTTTTTGAAAATAGTCACAGAAAATCATTACATAAAAATCCAATCCACAATGATAGAGAATAGGCAAATTAATGGATAATTCAGTACCAAATCCAAATTGGGTAGAATTCTAGCACATTCCAAGTGTGACATCTAAGGGGCAGAACCAGCATCTCAGCCCCACTTCCTGATAATAACATGAAGCATCATTCACACAATATACATGTGAAGGAAGCATCAGGTTATTTAAAAATAGGTTTTGTCTTCATGGCAACATGGGAGTAAGCAAATTATATTTATTTATTATTTAGACTTACACCCTGCCTTTACTGGGGCCTAAGGCCAAGGTGGTTACAAACAAATATACATACATACATACATGACACACAAATAAATAAATCATTACAAAATTACCAATAACATTCCATAAGGTGTATAAATAAATAACATAGCACTGCAGCCATTTGTGCTTCCAGTGATAAGTTGGAACTGAGCAGCACACTCTAGAACACCCAGCACCTGCTGAAATGTATAAGACTTCACTCATTTCTGAAAACAATCCACGGTGGGGCTGACCATATTTCCTCGGGGAGAGAGTTCCAGAGTCAGAGGGTCAGTAAGGAAAATGCCCTCTCCTGTCTCACCATCCTGCTAGCATCTCACAGAGGTGGGACCATGAGCAGAGCTCCTCCGGCTGACCTCAGGTCACAAGGTGAACAGTACAGGGAGATGGTTTATTTTATGTACCTGGGCCCTAGGTCATTTAGGGTTTTATAACCTAATTGCAAAATCTTGAATCAGAGTCTGTAATTCACAGGCAGCCAATGCATAGTCTTATGACTTGGTGTGACAGGATCGCTGGAGATTGCCCCTGACAGCAATCTGGCATTCTGCACCAACTGCAGTTTCCAGACCATCTTCAAGGGAAGCTCCATGTACAGCATGTTGTAGTAATGCATCTGGGATGTTTCTAAAAAATGATGCACTGAGGCAAGACTATTCTGGCCTAGGAATTGCAATAGTTGGCATACATGCCACAGCTGGGCACAGGCACTCTTTGCCATTGCAGCCACATGTGCTTCCTCTTATAAGTTGGAACTGAGGAGCACCTCCAAATTACACATGTGATCCTTTGGGGTGAGTGCTGTCCCCTCTAGAAGAGGTAGCTTGCCTATCTCTTTGACCTGGGGACCACCAATCCACAGTACCTCCCTTGTGTCAAGATTCGTCTTAAGTTTACTCACCCTTATTCAGCCCATTGTTCATTCTAAGCATTGGTCCAGCACCTGAATAGCTCTTGATTCATCTGGAACTGGGAGTTACAGCTAGATATCATCTTGCTGATGACACTTAACTGACAAACTCTGGATGATAGCTCTCAGCAGTTTTATACAGATGTCAAATAGAATCTATGGAGACACATGGTTGCCTGTGGATAGTCTATAACTGGCTTAATAGAGAGCAAGGGAATCTGGAAAAGCCAGTCAATTTAAGCATGCATATGTCTAGACACTAAAGGCTTGTCAGCAGAGGTATACAGTGGAACCAGTGTGTCCTTACATTTAAAGGCAGCCCCAAGTCCAGCCATCTAGTCATCACAATGAAGCAGTTAAGCAGCTGAAAGTTGGGGATGTTGGATAGTACTGTGCAGGTGACAATGTCCTAGACAGACCACATTGTAGGTCTACTTCTGTGTAAATTCTGCAATGAGACGTGCACAGGGTTTGGAATGTTGCCCTTCCTGAATGCATGAGGATTTTTAATAAATGTATTACCTACTGATTTTATCAGTATTTGATGGTATCAGACAGCTGACATGCAGTAGCACTCAGCATTGAACAGTATGTGACAGATGATAAGCATAAAATGCTGGCTGTTGTACTAATTACCGTAATTAATTTAATCAATCAGACACATCACATTAAATAGGTGCCAAAATAATCAAATTCCAAATTCTGGGATTTCATTTCATTTTCTTCTTCCTCAAAATTTCATTTTACGTCTACACACTAGCATTAGCTGAACAATTAACTCTTTCATAGTTTCATTGGCCTGTATTCAGTTTGGAAGTCACTAGCTCATAGATTTTTAGAATGTAGGAGTCATCAGTCATCTAAAATATGTAGCTTTATTTTAGTTACCCTGAGGACATTTATCATGGTCAGGCCTAGTAGCTTTTCTAAACCTAGTGGCTTGTATTTCTGTCCTTATAGCCCTAAATGGCTAGAAACACAAATAGCAGCCACACAGGTTTAATTTTGAAATATCAAAATATTGGCAGGTAATTCATCTGTAGTTTGTCCACCTTTACCATCAATTGATGCAGGAATAATTCAGGACCCACCCACCCTGGTATTCTACATTAGCCTTTCCCAACCAGTGTGCCTCCAGATATTGTTGGACCACAACTCCCATCAGCCTCAGCCAGCATTGCCAATGGTCAGGAAAGATGGGAATTGTGGTCCAACAGCATATGACGCCCCGCTCGCCGCGCAGCTGACGAGCGGGGCCTAGTTGTAGATGGGGACGAAGCTGCCGTCTCCATCTTTTTTAGGACAATGTCGCGCATTGCGCCTATTGTGTGCGTGCAACGTGCAGCGTGGAGGGGAGGGGCTTCTGGGCTTATTTAAGTCCAGCCGCCCCTCCTACCTTCCTCTTTGCCAGCATGACGCCCACCCCACCCTCCCTTTTTTATGGTGTGCCTAGGGGTTGCTTCGGGGCCAAGTAGGAATTTTTACCCTGCCCACCCTCGTTGGCGGGCAGGTTTTTTTCCTGCTCCACACCATGGGAGTGGGACAGAATCGGGTTAGGGAGTGTTCTGATTAATAGGTGGTTTTGGCTTATTTGGCTAACTTGAATGTATTGACAGGTCAATGCCCTACCGGGCTATGCATCTTGCACTGGTGCGGGAAGATGCGGGAAGGGAAATAGGTAAGGACAGCTAGGTGGCCCCCTTAGGCACCTTTGGAGGTGATTGGCGGTTCTGGAGGCCTGTCTGTCAGGGCTTTACAGCTCGAGGGCAGGATATGGGCTGCTTCTGGGGCCAACTTATCTCATCTACCCAGGGGTTATATGGCCCCGGGTGGGGATGATGTGGGAAGGCCCCCCTACTCACCTACAAGGTGTGGCTGGGGTAAAGGGTAAGCAGATGGGCTTGCCCTTGCCCCAGCAGGGGCTGGTCGCCCGAGAGCTGTGTGGCAAGCTACTTGCTTATAGACAGTTCCCACACCTAGATTTCTTTCTGCAGGTCACTTTAAATTGGGTTTTGTTTGCTGTAATTTAATAAAGTGGCCCTTGTACAACCCAAGCTGATGTCTCTGTGTCTTATTTGGCCCCTCGACTGCAACTGGAGGCACACTGGTTGGGAAAGGCTGTTCTACATTCTTAGGACAGATGTGAGGAACCTGTGGCCCTCCAGATGTTGCTGAGCTACAAGTCCCCTCCATCAGCACCAGCAAGCATGGTCAATGACTAGGGATGATTCAGCAACACCTGGAGGGCCACAAGTTCCCCACACCCACCATAAGAAATGCCTTTGCTACCTGCTACACCTGCTATAGACCTTTTATTTTGAACTTTAGGGCAAACAAGTGTACTTGCAGCAAAATGTTGCAGTGTGGAGTATTTCTGTTTTAGGTGCCATCCAGCCATGCCATGCCTTTCTCTCTTATACCTGGTATCAGGAGTGCAGTCATCCAGGGGTTCAGGGGGGTCTTAGACCCTTTACTTTTTAAGGAGCAATGTCCCAGCAGTGTCCCTATATCTCCTGCATGCTATTAGCCAATCAGCATGAAAGGGGACTGTTTTACCCACTGAGGAGAGTCTTCTAACATGCTTCCTCATGCTTTCCTGCTGATTGGAACCAATCAGAGTGAAAGGAGGTGAGTCAGCCACTGAGAAGACTCTTCTCAGTAGCTAACACTCTCTTCTTTCATGCGTATCGGATCCTAGGAGTGTCTGTTGTCAGAAAAGGCATGAATAAGGATCTCATTCTCAACCCCACAACAAAAAAGGGGGAGAGGGCATGGTTGTGACTAACATGAAGGGACCCTACACTTCTGAATTTGCCACTATGCTACTGCCTGGTACTCTCTCCTTTCCTGCAAACAGTCACTTTTCTGTGGCCACTGAGTATGCTGGGTCCTCACTAGCCTGCTTTAGAGGGTTTCCACCTAAAGGTCCCCCCCTTAAAATTTTGTTGTCCTTCTGTAGACCTCAGGGCTTAGCCAAGTCTGCTGATACCTCTGTCTTGTGCCTGAATGGTACCATTTTGTCTATGTAAGTATGAGCACTCATACTTGAAGATGGGAAAGAGCACAAATAAAAATGTTTGGAATAGTTGTCTTTTTAGCCAGCCTGTTCATAAGTGGGTTCACTAGTTAATGCCAAAGAAGAACCTTAAAGAATACCTGGAATTCCCCTTCCAGAGAGGCAGAGAGAGAGGTACTGGTGAGGTTCTATTTCTCCTTCAACTCTTTTCAAATACCTCTCCAAAGAAAGCCACATGCTTCAGAAGAATGTAGGACATTGAAATAAAATAGAACAATGTATGTAACATTTGTAAAAGAATAAAGTTTGCTATCAGTGTTTCCAATCTTCTGGTGCCTATAGGGTTAACCATATGAAACTCAAGTGGACCACTTGTTACAGCAGATTCATGTTTTATCCCCTTCCTTACACACACACATTTCTCATGTCCCATTTTCTATTGACCAGTAATATGACAGTTTGGATTTATCAGAGGGACTCTGTGCTGAACAGCTTGGAGTAGGACATGTCACTATGTCTTAGAACTTTCAAAAGAAAAGGTCTGTAACACAGTAGAACACTTCCCCCCCACCCAGGGCATCGTGACCATAATACTAGAAGATCAGACAGTGAGATCTTTTCTTATGAACTCAATTTAATAACAACAACCATACTTCTTAATTATTTAGGAGTAAAAATGACAGGCTGTGCTAGGGTTATGTACACAGCCTGAAAACAAAATATGTTAGCATTACATGGGTAGTGCTTGAATTAGCTGTACTTGAAGTTTAATTAATTATTTCCTTTGGCCAAGAGATATAAGGACCTGCATCTGGGACAGGGTAGCACCAGGACAGAAAACTACACATGAGAAAAAAACACATTAATAGGGCACAATCAAATTACTACAACAATAACAACCACTCTTCCCAAAACAATTAGGTCAACCAACTTTTATTATTAAAAATGAAACTGGAATGGTTTGGGATTTAGTCCCCTAAGATCTATGGCAATGGATATGTTAGAATCTCAAGGTGCTTTCTTGTACAAGCCAGCTGCTCAAGATTTTGGGGAGTGAGTTTTCCACACATCTGCAATGACCCACCCAAGCAGTATGTTCCTAGGTTGATTTGGACTACAACCAATAATCCAGTACAAGACCTCTCTCTCTCTCTCTCTCTCTGAATGACCACATTCTGACCACATTCTGTTGCAACTTTTCTCCCACAAAGAGGAAATGTATTATCAAAAGAAGATATAGATTTGCATAAAATCTGCATATGCTAATCTATACACATAGATACAAATTTAGAAATAATTGTTGTAATTTACAAAGGAGTACAATACTTCTCACCACAGTGGTGAAGACAGTGACTAGATGACATGGGTGCCTGCTCAGTCTGCTACAAGTGCTGAACTGTTGATAGACAACTTCCAAGGCCCTTGCCTTCTTTATCTTTACACAGCCCTTCAAGTAAAGAACTCCTACAAATAGAAGACTGTATGTGCAAATCCACCTTCAGTCAAGCAGTGCTTTAAAAAGGCCCCAGTCATCTCGATACTTCAAGCCTATGCTATTGAGGGCCTCCAAGAGTAAACTTCCACCTCCCATGTTCCAAAATCTTCTGTTAGTAATTCACCTTCAACTTTATATTTCTCTCAATTGGCAGTAATACGTATCCTGTCAGGTCACCCTCCCACACTGTCCTGAACACATATTGCTCTTACGTGGTCAGCATAACTCAATCCATTTGACCAATCAATATTGCTTCAGTTTGTGTTGACACCTTCAGGATTGTTTAGGCTTCAGAGCACCCTCAAAAAGGCACCTATGTGATCATGATATTACCAAAAGTGTGTAGGAGAAGCCCTTAAACTTGAAATATTCGTATTTGAATGTCTTTTACTGGCTTCAGCTGGTGTGGCAACTGTGGCCATTCCTGGAAGAGGATAGATTGACCACTGTTCTCCAGGCACTGCTGTCTTTAAGACTGGATTACTGCAATGCACTCTGTGTGGGGCTTCGCTAGGTCTGGAAACTACAGTTAGGGCAGAATGCTGCAGCACACATACTGACAGGAATGAGACCCTCTCAGCATATTACACTTCTGCTCAGAGATGTGCCCTGCTGCCGATATGTTACCAGACCAAATTCAAGGTGTTACTATTAGTACAGAAAGCGTTTAATAATTTGGTACCTGTTTACTTACCCCATATATTCCCCTTCAACCACTTTGATCTGTGGAACCGGCACTTTTAAAATGAGCACATAATGTTTGTCCCACACTTGCGATAAATCAGTCATTTAATCTGGCACTATCTATTCTCTATAATTCCCTGTCTATTCATATTAGGCATATTATTCATTGTATTTTTCTTGGCACCTGCTCAAAATGTTTCATTGAAACAAGCCTACTCAGACATGTATTTTTGTAAATTTGGTGTGTATTTTACGATATAATATTATTGTGCATATTTTTTTAAAAAAAACATGCTGATTGTATTTATATTTTGATATTAATTTAGATCAACTTGTTTTTAACATCTGATGTTATCAGTACTTTAATGTGTATTTTATATTTTATGTAAAGTGCTTGGAGGCTTTGACGATTATGCGGTAGACAACTCCTGTTGTTTATTTATTTTTAAAGTGTGTAAAAAAGTAGCTGTTTAATCAGAGGTTAATACCACCCTCTTTAAAAAATAATAATTAACAGTCTTTTTAGTACAGGATATCCATTCTACTTCTACTGTCAAAGAAAGTATGCTTCTGAAAGCCAGTTGCTGGGAATCAGAAGTGGGGAGATGAGCATTACTCTCAAGTCCTGCTTGTGACTTTCCTACACTCATCTAGCTGTCCACTGTTAGAACAGGATGCTGGAATAGATGGGTCCTACTCTAGCGTGTGTCACTAAACGCTTACGACAAACTCCTTTACCATTTACTATTAAAATACCATATATGAGGGGATCTGGAACCCTTATATGCACCCAATAAAGGTCAGGTCATTTTAGTATCAACTGTGCTCGTCCTCTCTCAATGTCTACTTCTCTCTGTGAGGGTCTAAGTTTATATAAGGTTTTAAAGGTTGGTCTTATGCCCCCTCCCATCCAAAGTTAGCCTTTGATTTTTCGTAGTTTCAATTTCAGGTTGAGACCCGGTACTGTCTCCGACAACCACTTTTCTTCGGGTTCTTGATTGTTCACCCCTCCTGCTGCAGAGACCTTGGCTGTCTCATTGACCTCCAGCTCTGGCACTTTCTTCAGTCTAGAATGGTGGACCCACTTCTCAGTTCCCTCAAGCTTAGCGGCTGCGTAGGTGGTCAACAGGACTAGCTTCGGCCCGATCCACTTCTCCTTTAAGGGGTCGTTTCTCCACGTTTTCTGTAGAACCTAGTCACCTGGCTTTAGCGAATGTACAGGTCCCTCCAGTGGCAATTTCTGCACCAGTGCCACAAACCTGTGGAGAGAACACAAGACAGACTGCAAGACAGTAACATATTCTCGTAACTGAACATCTCCTATCTCCATGTTCACATTCTTTCCCCTAGCCAATGGTGAGAACTGGGGAGGCCATCCATATAGTAACTCAAATGGTGTCAATTTAAAAAAAACCCTTGGTTGGCATCGCAGCCTCGTTAAGGCAATTGGGAGAGCTTCTGGCCATTTCAACTTTGTCTCTATGCACAATTTGGTTAGACCCCCCCTTCAGAGACTTTTCATCCTCTCAACTTGCCCCGATGATTGGGGTCTCCAGGGGGTGTGTAGAGTCCATTTAATCCCCAGCGCTTCTGAGATCTGTTGGACTATCTGAGCTATAAAGTGTGGTCCTTGATCTGATTCTATTGACTCTGGTAACAGGAAGTGTGGAATGATTTCTTTCATCAATATTTTTGCTGTAGTTTTTGCAGTGGCATTGCAAGTGGGGTAGGCCTCTACCCATCCAGTCAATTGGTCTATGATCACTAGCATGCATTTATACCCCCCTGAGGCGAGCAACTCAGAAAAGTCAATTTGTAACCTTTGAAACGGGTAAAAAGCCCATGGTCGGCCTCCCATAGGTACAGGCGCTTTGGCTGGAGCTGTGTTAACCTTCAAACACACTGGACAGTTTTGTGACGCTCTTTGTGTCTCCACATACAATCCCGGGGCCACAATCTGCCTGACCGGCAGGTCTCCCAATGGATTCCCTCCCATATGGGTTGCCTGGTGCGTCTCTTGGACAACCTGTCGGAGTAAAGGTCTGGGGACTATGACTTGTCCTTCCGGCAGGATCCACCACCCAGACTCATCTTTGGTGGCTTTTGCTTCTATGGCTCTTTCATTTTCAGTAGGAGAATAAACAGGTGTTGTAGCCTTCCATTCCTCTACTGGCACCAGGGCAGCCTGTTTTACTCCCTCTTCCATTAGGGCTGCTTCTTTCGAAGCCTTGTCAGCTCGCCGATTTCCTTTCTTTTCTTTGGCGTTTTGGCATTTCCCATGTGCTCGTACATGCATCACAGATACTACCTTCGGTTTTCTTAAGGGTGTCAGCAAAGCGATGATCTGTGGCCCATTGGCAACTTTCTGTCCGTTTGCAGTGATGAAACCTCTCTCTTTCCATAGAAGACCATTTGCATGAACAGTGCTGAAGGCATACCTGGAATCCGTGTATACATTTGCTGTATTGTCTTCTGCCAGTTCCAGTGCCTTTGTCAATGCCGTCAGTTCTGCCACTTGAGCTGACCAGTGATTTGGAAGACGTCCTTTACACGCCACCATCTTAAGGGTCACTACCGCTCCCCATGTGTATCTTTTGCCATCTTTCACTTGACTGGATCCATCCACAAAGTATTCCACATCCAGGGCTTCCAGTGGGACGTCTGACAGGTCCGGCCGAATTAATGTCACTCGATCGAGAATTTCAACGCAATCATGGCTTCCTTCTTCGGGCCCTGGAATGAGCGTTACTGGGTTCAAGGCATTACTTCTCCAGAAGGTTAACCCTGGATTTCCCAGCAATGAGATCTCATATTTCGACTGTCTTGCGGGGTTCAGAAACTTATCCCCTGCCGTCCCCAATATCTGGGGCACTCAATGTGGTGTATGTATCTTCATATCTCCACCCATCACTATCTTCTGTGCATCATCCACCAATAATGATGTTGCCACAACGGCCCTTAGGCACACTGGCCACCCTCGAGCGACAGGATCGAGTACCTTGGAATAGTAGCCGACGGGTCTCCAAATGGGTACCATCTTCTGGGTCAACAATCCCGACGCTACCCCTCTATTTTTGTGTACGTAGAGGCAGTAGGGCTTCCTTCCATCAGGGATAGCCAACGCTGGGGCTGATAGCAATGCTTGTTTTAAGCTGAGAAAAGCCTTTTCCATATTCTTAGTCCACTTCCACTGAGGGATGTTTTCCTTTGTTAAAGCCTCATATAAAGGTTTAGCTTTCCCACCATAGTCCGGGATCCACAGCCTGCAGAAACCCACAAGTCCCAGGAATGCTCTGAGTTCCTTTGGTGTCTTATGTGCCACAGTTTGTTGGATTGCTCGGACACGTTAGGCTCCCAGAGTACGGACTCCTTTTGCTACTTTGTACCCCAGAAACGTGACTTCTGGGCGGCATAGTTTGGCCTTCTTCCTTGACACCTTGTAGCCCTTTCTCCATAGTGTTTGTAATAAAGATACCATGGCCTCCGAACAGTCAGTTGGGGTCTTACCACAGATCAAGAGGTCATCCACATATTGAAGGAGTGCCACTCCCTGGTTCTCCTGTTTCCACTTCTCCAGATCCTTTTGTAGGGCCCCCGCGAATATACTTGGTGACCCCAAAAATCCTTGGGGTAGGACTGTCCATTTCAGTTGCTTCTTGTTGTGGGTATCGGGGTCTTTCCACTCGAAGGCGAAATACTTCTGGCTCTCTTCTGCCAGTGGGATGGAGAAAAAGGCGTCCTTTAAATCCAGAATGGTGAAACAAGTGGAGTCCCTTGGAATTTGTGTAATGATGGTATGGGGGTTAGGTACAACGAGATGATCTGCTTCAATGACCCGGTTGACCTCCCATAAATCTTGTACCATCCTAAACTCCTTCTCTCCCTCCTTTATGGGTTTCTTTATTCCTATGATGGGGGTGCTGTAAGCTGAGGTCCCCTCCACCAGCCATCCGTCTGCAAGGAACTTCTCCATGAGTGGCTTCAATCCCTCCTTCGTTTTCTTTGACAGTGGGTATTGCCGAACAGCCACTGGATGTGCTCCTCTCTTCAAACGTATTTTCACAGGTTCCATTTCTGTCGCCCTGGCTGGCTTGTTCCCAGCCCACACATCTTCCGTCGTCCTTTGTTGGAGTTGAAGTGGGAGGCAGTTGGGATTGAGTTGACAGAGTTCTGAGGGAGGTTTGGATTCTATTAGGCTGATATTTGGACAGAATATATATAACTGGAAACTTAAGAGTGACACTATATGAAACCATACGCTTGTTAAACATTCCTAAAGTAATCTTGTTATTTCCTAGGGTTACCAAATAAATACTTTTATTGGTTTACCAAAAGCCTGATCCTTGGCTGGGGATATACAGACCAGAAGGGAGGGCAGGGTAATAACCAAGGCTGAAGGGAAACTGTATCTAATGGTGGCAGCGCTGAAGGAAGAAATTGTAACATCGTCAAGTATCCAGAGCAACCCAGGATTGTATGTTTTATAGACAAAGATACAGGGGGGTTGTGGACAGCAAGGGCACCCAGACACAAAGTAACAAGCCATAGGGAGACAAAGGAGAAATCTCTAGCAGTATTGTTTACAGGGAGTGGCTGGTGGTGCTGCCTAGCAGTGGGATCTTGAGAGATCTGTGCTAGAGCAGAGTGAGAAAAAATAAAAATGACGATCCTGACTGGTGGTGTCCTGAGGTGGTGCCTAGTGAAAGGCGGTAGCCACAAGCAGGTGGGAACCTGACAGGTGGAGCCAAAGGTGGGAACATCACAGAGACAACATGGAACAAACCTGTCCCATGAGCCCAGGAACCTCAACAGCAATATAAAAAGTATAAACAGCTGTACTGAGAATAGAGATGGGTAAGAAATTTGATTCAGTTCACATTTCAAGCTGAATTTATGAAATTCGAGTTTCTGAAACAATATGAGGACCGAAACACAGCCATTGCCACCACACCAATGAAGACTCATGACACATGTATGGAGTAATGTTATATTTATTAAAATATAACACATAATCAATTGAATCCAAATCAGCCAATCATTATATATTTCAATTATTTTGGGCAGGTGAGGCTCCACCTATCTGGGAGGGTATAGACCCTCCAACACAGAGGCAACTCAGTCACTTTGGACTGTAACTCCCCAGTCAAGGATTTGGGAAAAGTTATCCCTCCTTGAAATTGGAGTCAGGTATATGGTTCCAAACCCCGCATCCTGGCCCCGCCGTACAAGCGTTCACCCCGATGTGCAAGCTGGTCCCACGTGGACACTCCCTAGATCCACAAAGACATTACACCCTGAAGTTTCCCTAGGGAGTGCCCTTTACCAAAATGCCTCAACCTCTTTACTTTTAACCCCCATTACCTCACCTGCCCAAATTCCATGCCAGCCAATCCAGAATCACCACAACCCCCCCCCCCAACAAGCCAAACAAATCAAACCCAAGCAGTATGGAGTAGGCAAAACCAAAGAGATTCTGAAATCAGGATCTCCAAAAAAAAATTCCTACTCAGCCCCATTTGGCGACTAGCAGAGCCCATACTGAAAAGGGAGGGTGTGTGGGTGCCGCAAGGTAAAAAAGGCACAATATTAGGGAGGAGCACACTATTTATAGCTGCTCCATCCCCTCACCTGATAGGGCAAGAAGACCACCTGACTATCTAAAAAACTTTCTGGAACCTTCCCGAGTCTTCCTAGCAATGGGGTGGCGGCAAACACGCCCCCGCCAAAGGTGTGAACAGCATCCTTTGAAATGCGCCCTTATTACACTTTTTCAACACAGTTTGCCAACCAACCAATGCTTACAGAAATGCATATTTTAGGGGAAAGTGTGCATAAAAATGAATATATAAGTGAAAATAACATACAAAAATGCACTATATGATGAGAAATTGCTTGCAAAAATCTGTGCATTAGTCAAAACTGCCTACAAAAAATGTGTTTTTTTAGGATAAATTTGCATTAAATTTGTCATGAGGATTTTTCATGTGGACTTTTTTTTAAAAAAATGCAAATTGTTGCAGAAATGGAGAGAACCGAATTTAAGACTGGAAGAATGAGAAACTGAGATAACAGAAATTGACAGATGTTTCCATCCCTAACTGAGAAATATATTAAGGCAGACATGGAGAACCTGTGGCCTACCCGATGTTGCTGTACTACAACTTCCATCATTTCTGGCCATTGGTCGTGCTGGTTGGGGTTATGGAAGTTGAGTTCAACCACTTCAAAAAGGCCACATCCCTCTGCTTGGTTGTATGCAAATTCAAGGCCTGTTCTAACAGCTTACTACCACATATGGAAAATTACAGGTTTACAGCAATATAAATGAACCCATGGCAGTAGGGAATTCTTTTATACATGGTATGCAGGTGATTTTTTATGATGCTGTCTTGTGACTGTCATTATTTTATATCAGTGCAGTAGCTGCTCTAAGCTTGTATTTTCTGGTGCGAGGTGTCCAACATATTTATTAGGGGTGTGCATTGGCTCTCTGAGTACCATGAATGATGAGGCAAACTGGGGTGATTCAGGGAAAGTTCTCATGTTTCTGAGACAGACTGTGCCATTCACAAGGTGTCTTGTGGCAGATCAGGGACTCCTAAGTTTCTGAATCACTCTGTAAACCTAGCTGCTCAAAAACTGTCCACTCTCTTTCTTTCAGAGAAATGGAATTGAACTGACTGGAGAAACGCCCAGAGCTCAATAGGGAGGGGGGTGGAGAGGCCTAGGGATTTTTCATTTTGATGGACAGGGCTAGCTTTTAATCACAGTGAGCTATTTTCCCAGAACACTCCAATCACAGTGACTTGGGGGAAGGATTAAAAACTGTGTGTTTCACGTGGTTCTACAACCTTCCCCTATGCAAGTCAATGGAGAGATCACCACTGCATCTCCAAAATCCACTTTTGCCCCCCCACACCAATGACCTTTGGGGTAACAAGGCCCTTGCTCTGTGTGTGTGTGTGTGTGTGTGTGTGTGTGTATGTGTGTGTGACATTTCTTCCACCCCAGTCTTTCCTGGGAATCTATGCTATTTTTCCATCCCTTTCCCCCTATGCAAGCCGATGAAGTGACCACTCTCTCCCAGGGAGATGTGGCTTTAAATGCAAACTATATCAGATGTCTCCCCCATCCCTAGCTGTGGCCATTCTAAGCAAGTAGAGAGAGCTTGATTAAGTGTGGTTTGTTTTGTTTTTTTACATAAGAATATCTCTGTGTGTGAGTATTCATGAACATGCATACAAAAACATTTGCCCATTAAAGCAAGTTTAGCATTTCAGACCTCTACCCAAGGAACATTTCCTCCCCCCTCACTTTTCTCCATTGGAGTGTACTACTCACGGGTTCAGAAAAGAATAAAGTAATGACAAATGCGTACCCTTGTCACTTGCTTGGTAAATTGAGTTCTCTTCTGCATTGTGAAAACAGAAGGAACACAGTGAGAATGGGAACATGAAGACCTGAAAAATCTGACTTTGATCTTTTTCTTAAGAATTAACCAAGAGCACCATGACATTCTGTAAGGAGGGTGGAAGTTAAGAGAAGAGAAAAGAACCCCTCCACACACCACAATTCTGTAAGATGATGCTTTCCTCCCCAAACAGGAGAAGAGAAAACATTTAAAGTCCACAAACTTTTCTTTTCTTCCCAATAATATATCAGTATTTCCCCTCTCTTGTATTAAGATTGTCATTTTCAAATCACGCAAGGGTAGCCCCAGTGAAATCAGTGGGGCCGATCCATAATCAGCAGAGCCTGACTTTCTGCCCTCCATGTATTTGGTTTTAATGTATTTTTATATCTTGTATTCTGAACATGCTATTGGACTGGGATTATCCAGGTTCAGCTCCATAGTCAACTATGAAGTTCAGTGGGTACTCCTAACTGGTCACAGGTTTCTCATGCTGAAAGCAACATCTGGCTAGTCCAGAAAAGCACTGTGAGCTCTTTTGAAGAAGTGTCCAAAGCCAGAGATGGGCAAGACCTTTATTAGAACCACCTTTCTTTTCTTTGTTGGGCATCCTCTAGTCCAAGGGTAGCCAGCATGGTGCTCTCCAGATGCTGTTGGACTCCAGATATTATCATCCCTGACCATTGTCCATGCTGACTAAGGCTGATGGGAATTGGAGTCCAACAACATCCAGCTTCTCACTTCCATGCTGTCTACCCCTCTCTAGGCAAATGTATGACAGCCTCAGAAGTCTACTGGAAAGTCCAATGAGGTGGCTGAGAAACCACAGAGGTGTCTCTGTTCTGTAGAGCAGTGGCTAACTGCTTTACATATATATATATATATATATATATATTAATATCTTGCCAGCTCTGACTAATGGAGTGGGCATAAGGGGAGACAGTTACATGAATGTGCCTAATGAAGCTGGGAAACAATGCCTAAAAACCTAAAATTAGATACAGTGTTGTCCTTTTGGTTGCTTAAAGTCAGGAAAAAAGGGGGTGGGAAGATGAGTCAGTCAACAACAAATATTGAATAAAGTTTTATTGCGATAAACTATTATTTTTCTTGCCTATGTAGGTGTTAAGAAATGTTTTGAAAATATTTTTGTCCATTTTCCTCTCCTGAGGGAAAAAATAGTTTGATCTCTTAAGTTGCTTAAATTTGAATGTCATCTGCACTCTGCAGGAGAGTGATGTGTTCTTCCAGATGCTGTTGTCACAGTGAAAGAGGTATTGGAATGTGGTTGAACCAACTGGCCAACATTGTCCTGATAAGCACTCCCATTGTGTGGGGCTCAGAATTTTCCAGCACTCAAAAGGGGATGCCAAGCTGTTGGTAAACTGCAATTATTGGCCTTGCTACTGGGATGTTAGCATGTTCATCACTGCAGGAAAAGTCATCATGCTGTAGATAACTATTGGATTGAATCTGTGCTATAGGAGCCTACTTAAAAGTCTTACCCAAGCATTTCTTATTTTGCTTTTCCTCAACAGAGCATAGGTGATGGTTAAGTAATAAGTGTACAGGGCAGACTGATGCTAATTCGGTGCACCTGCATGAGTTTAGAGCTGAATAGAAAGGGCTAAGGGAGAGTCAGTTCAAGGAAGATTGAGGAAGAGAAGAGAAAGGATGGAGTGTGGCTGCTTGATTTCAGCTGAAGGTGGTTCTTTGCTCTCAGCTTTTCAAATAAAAGCTATTAAAAAGGACCACTGCTATCATTTTATTTATTGTATCTTATTCATTTATTTATTTATTTAATTTAATTTAATTTATATACCGCCCTAAGCCTAAGGAGTTCAGGCTTGCATACATAGAGTTCTTCTATTTTACTCTCAGAGCAGGTGCTTTGGTTAGTTTAAGAGATAACAAGGAGCCCAAGTTGAACCACGGAGCTTCTTGGATGAGCAGGGCTTTGGCCCTCTGCCACCCAAGCTGAGCACACTGCCCACTCCACATTATTCTATCTCAAAAGGTGATTTTGTTGGAC
The DNA here is from genome assembly GCF_030035675.1 of Rhineura floridana. Classification (NCBI taxonomy): domain Eukaryota; kingdom Metazoa; phylum Chordata; class Lepidosauria; order Squamata; family Rhineuridae; genus Rhineura; species Rhineura floridana. Next base: position 99,473,280 of record NC_084487.1, read on the forward strand.
TAACCTGGTTAACTAATAATAGCCTTCCCCAGCCTGGTGCCCTCCAGATGTTTTGGACTATGAGTTGGATCATTAATATATTTTCCTTCTTAAATATTTACAAACCTCACCTTCATAACAACAACAACAACAAGGTGGTGGGCATGTAAAAACATGTAAAAACATGACTACAAGAACATCAGTCAAAACATCAATAAAGTCATATTCCAAAGGCCTGTATGAACAATACAGATTTTAAAAGATGTGTGTAAAAGAAAGAAGGTACGGCTCCTGCTGGAATTCTACTGGCAACGACTTCCACAGGGCAAGACTTGACATCCTAAAGGCTGTTTGTACCAGAACTCACAAAGAATGAATTTCTCATGAATCCCTAATTCGAGCTTTATAATATAAGTTTGAAGTTCATAGATTCCTGATGAAGAGACAAACTAAAAAGTTCTGTAAAAACATTTAACGTGTCTTGGTTTTACTTTAAAAATAAGTGGGGGTGGGTTGTTGGTGCACAGGGAGGTGGATCTAACTTTTCCCCCTCCCGCACCATGGTCCATGTGAAAATCCCTCCCCAAAGTTGCTATTCATCCCAGGAGGATAATTCTCACATACTCTAAATAGTAGCACAAAATAAAATGCAGCCTTCTCCTCCCCACCACCACATGAATGAAGGGTTGGGGGGAATAATTAAAATCATGAACTATGTAGTCATAACCTATCAGTCCAGGTATTTTAAAACTTTTACTTAATGATGTGCAAGTTCCCTAAATATGTTAATTTGGTTTTGCCAGTTTCCCCTAAGTGTAATTACTCAAGGCGCTTACATGATTGCTAAAGTAAGCATAAAGCTTCTGATTAAGGAGACTCCCAGAAGGTGCATTTACCTTCTCTGTTCTCTTTCTGTTATAATAATTAGGTCAGATCCATAGTCAACTGACACTGGCCTGAGATTAATTTTAAAGAGAGCTCTCTTTTTCTGCCTCATTCTAAGCCACTCTATCCAAGACTGTTGGCCTACTGTAACCATGATGCACTCATTTCCACACCTATGAATCACAGAGGCAGTACCGCGACCTGTACCACATCCAAGTGCCAATTATGCATCCACTAATGAGATGTCTGTCGTTATGACAGGACAGTAATTTTATAGAGGAAAGTCTGTATAAGGCAGCGACCTCCAGAGGCTATCAGTGCACTATATTCCTTTAGGTGCTTTATAGCTTTATATACCACCCTTTGCATAAGCCACAGGGTGGTTTACAATAAAAACAAGTAGATAAGAATACATAAAAATCATGAAAACATACATGAACAAATCACTAAATGGCTATTACTAATAGCAGTAGAAGCAATCAGGTCTCTCCTTCTCCAAATGCCCTCTGAAAAAGATGCTTCTTTATTTATTTATTTAAAATGTTTCTATCCCACCCTTCTACCCTATAATAGGGCACTCAGGGCAGCTTACAATAAAATCGATCACATACATAATATAATTGTACACAATAAAGATCACAAAAACATTAAAATAAATTAAAATACATAAAATACAATTAAAATATATAAAATACAATACACACACACACACATATATACACATACATACATATATAGGGAAGTGATACTGAAGAAAATAAAGAAGGACAATTTAAATAAAAGGCTAAAATCAGTGTCAGGCTCTACCTTCAGTCCCTCCCAAAGGCTTTCTGGAACAAGATGGTTTTCAGAAGTCTCTGGAAAACCATCAGGGAGGAAGCAGAGTGGGCTTCTTGGGGTAGGGTATTCCAAAGTTTGGGGGCCACAGCTGAAAAGGCTCTCTCCCATGTGCCTGTCAGTCTAACATCTTTCATTCCAGGCATGCAGAGGAGACCAGGTTCTTGACCAACGCCTGAAATTATGAAGATATGGGGCGAGACACACTGCAGAAAGAAGTTCCATGTGCGAGGAGCCACCACCGAAAGAGCCCTTTTCATGTTCATAATACAGATCTCAAAAAATAAAATCACATTATTGTCTTATAGGGCCTGCCCATATGACTGTGTAATCTGCAATGTTATTGCTTTGCATCCTCATTGATTCACCATCATCCATACAACATTGCAAACTAGTACAGATTTTCGTGTTCACAAATATGCATTAGCAATAGCAGTGAAAAACCAATATGCTTTCCTGTATCACTCATCAATCCCATTAACATCCATGTACTTGGATGCAATGTCACGGACTTTCCTGCAATTGGCAGTCCATGGGTGTTACCTGTCATATGCCAAGGCCTGTCTCCTTCCCCACTAATAGCCAGTTGCATTTCCGGTACTGAAGTTGGATCCACCCTCTGCCCATGCCTCGTTGTTCCTTATAGTTCATTCCTGCTTCCAGTACTGAACGGGGGTACTTCCTCCTTCTGGCTTCTGTAACTATCGTATTGTGGTTTTTTTAACTACTATTCTGTGATCAAAAGTAAAATCAAATGTTTAATGAATAATATTTCCACTTAAAAGCTATTTTGCAATATTATGCAAACAATTCATTGAAAACACGGAGTTTAAAGGAGGGTTTTAACTGAGCTTCCTTGGGCTGATGGGGGAAAGGAGGGGGAAAGGAGCAAGCTCCAGTACTTGAATGTGGCATTGATCTTGCAGCCGATCCAGTGGCAAGCAAAGCCTCTCTTTTCCTGCCCGACAGCTGATGGGGATGGGAGGGGGAGCCCAACAGACCAAAGAGCCAGGCAACCAGATCTCTCTCCCTCTCTCTCTCTGTGAGCGCACAAGCTGTAAATTGTGTTCTTTTCCTCCAAGCCTGAAACTGACTAATCTGGGTCCTCCCTTTGTTAACTTGAAACTGAAAGAGAGAGGATATCTTGCTTCTCCCGTGGTGGGTGGTGGAGGATCTAATACAATTTGGGAGGAGGAAGCATAAAGAGGAGATTTGGTGGGTGCACTGGGCAGAAGGAAAGTCCTTTCAAAATGGCAACAGCAGGAGATAGTGGGAAACAATCAAACATGGAAAAGGATTCAGTTCAACAAATTCAATGGAATTGGGAGTAACCAGCAGCTCCCATCCTTAGTATCCACTATATTATATGTAACAACCCATACATTTATTTTGCTTCCACTTGGGTGGAGGAGTCCATTAACGTTGCCCTTTTGCACATCCACAAACCTGCACATGCGTGGGAATTTTTTTAAAAAATATATACTACCACCCTGGGCTCCTGCTGGGAGGACAAGCAGGATATAAATCATATAATAAATAAATATACACTTCTGCACTCTTCCAAAAAAGTGTGCAAAAAGCTAACAACTGTTATGGACCAATCACTGAAAAGGGGTAGACTTTGAGGAGCGGGCAATGCTAAAGCAATTTAGACCAAAAAAAGTCCACACGTATGGATGCTTGAAAATCAGGTTTTCACAATATAAATCCGACCACAAACAGGACACGTATGGATTTCGAGGCCTTCATGGTCGTCTTCAGTAAGCCCAGTAATCATGTGATGTCAATTAATGCATGTGTGAATCAACCTATACTGTAGATGCAAGTCTAGACTTGTGTATAAGGGGCCATGAATTTGGTAAGATGAGATTGTTATTGTTGTTTGGGCCAAAAATATGGGTTGTATTCAACTAGGTCCCACTCAGAGTAGACTCAATGAAATGTATGAACCTAAGTTTGTCATGTCTATTAATTTCAATGGGTCTACTCTGGGTAGGACTAGTACTGAATACCATCCTATATGTCCAGGATACAGCTGGGCTGAAATTTCTCAGAAGACATTTTTGTATACAGTTCTTGCCCAGGCACATGTATTAGGCTCAAACAAGTGACCAGCCCCAGCCATTAATGCATTGAAAAATGTCCCTGCAAAATATCCATGCTCTTATACACTAATGTGAACCCCTGTAAGCATGAAACCCTGGCGCTGTCATTAACCAAAATGGAGACAATAGTCTAGGACTAGGGGGGACAGCTATGAAAAAACTAGAAAAGGTCCTTAAATGCAAAGATGTATCATTGAACACCAAAGTCAGGATCATTCAGACCATGGTATTCCTGATCTCTATGTATGGATATGAAAGCTGGACAGTGAAAAAAGCGGGTAAGAGAAAAATAAACTCATTTGAAATGTGGTGTTGGAGGAGAGCTTTACACATACCATGGACTGCGAAAAAGACCAATAATTGGGTGTTAGAACAAATTAAACCAGAACTGTCACTAGAAGCTAAAATGATGAAACTGAGGTTATCATACTTTGGACACATCATGAGAAGACATGATTCACTAGAAAAGATAATAATGCTGGGAAAAACAGACGGGAGTAGAAAAAGAGGAAGGCCAAACAAGAGATGGATTGATTCCATAAAGGAAGCCACAGACCTGAACGTACAAGATCTGAACAGGGCGGTTCATGACAGATGCTGTTGGAGGTCACTGATTCATAGGGTCGCCATAAGTCGTAATCAACTTGAAGGCACATAACAACAACAAAAATACACTAGCCACACCATGTGAGAAGCCCCAAAACTGTTTGCTCATGATACAATGTATACAGTATTATTATTCCAGTATCAGGAAAAGAGACTACTGTCCGGTATCTTTGTCTGCCACACAACCTCTGCCCTCTCCCAGTGATTGTGGATACTTTTAAAATGTGATGCAATGATAAATCCAGCTTGCAGTGAATGGAGGGGGGAAAGCCAAGTGTGGATGCTGTTTTGAAATGGATCAGAAATACTAAAATACAGATAAGGAAATATATATTTTTGGATGCCATTTTAAATCAGCAGGCTGCATATCCCTTTTCAAGCAAGGAGAAGTAACTGCTGGTTGAATAAAATCTTTGGAAAAGGAATCCTACTGGGGGAGGGGAGTGTACAGCATTGTTTTTCTAAAGAAACGTCGAGACGGTGTTCCAGTTATTCAGAAGCATGTCTCAAAACCTATACATTTCAAGTGGAGGAACATTCATTTGACATTTTAATCCTAACAGATATACATTAGGCAAAAAAGAAACACCTCACACTTACTTTCTACTGCCAGTCCCTGAGCAAAGAGAAGACGATGAATATGATAAATATTTTATTTGCTCCTTCATGTGTAGGTGGGATGTCATCATAAATGAGACTCAGTAACCTGTGTTCTACACTTGTCAAAGAAATGGGCAAGAGAAGAATGGAAGACAGAAGAAAATACATTACTCTTAATGCCAATAGAACCCATGACTCTTTAAATGAAACTGCCCTTACTGCTTCTAAGGTTAAGTAATTGTGTTTATCTCAGCACTGAAGAGCATGCCATTCCCTCCATTACCTAAATGTAAAGATTCCTCTTAAAACATTTCACTCCAGTCTTCATATGAGCTTCAACAAGCAGTGTTTATGACATAACATTCATTTGCTCTGGTAAGAGAGCAGATTGGTATTCTAAAAAGAGAACTGAAAGGTAAAATCTAAGAAATGATATGTTACCAATCTGCCTTTTTTCACATTAAAAACAATGAATTCTAGGATATTTCAGATGAAATGAAATGTTTTACAGAAAAAAATGGATATATGTTAAAATGCTGTGAGGAATTTCAAGGCTTAAGAACCTGAGAAGAGCAAGATGGGTCAGGCCACAGGCCCATCTAGTCCAGCACTCCATTCTCACAGTGGCCAACCAGGTGCCCTTAGGAAGCAGAACCTGGACACAACAGCACTCTATCCACTTGCAATTATCAGTAACTGATATTCAGAGGCTACCTCTCACAGTGGAGGTAAAACACAGCCATTTAGTCTTCCTGATGCAAACGTCTGCAATGCCCACAGGATGGGACACCAAAAATATATATATAGAAGCATCGTATTTTGCTATTAAAATGGATGCATGATAACCCCTTAATGTATACCAACATGTGAAATAGTAGACTGGGAGTTCTTCAACCCTGTCTTAAGCCCTCTTCAGGCATTCATCCTGTATGCATGCAGAGGAACAGGATGCATACACTGGGTCTGTCCTCACCATCTGTGTTATGTTTTTGGCACCTACTGAAGACCTTCCTCTTTCAACAAGCTTTTTAAGTAGAGACCTCCTCCTAGTTTGTGTCAGTGTTGGAATTGCTTTTTTAAGATGTTTTTAAAGCATTTTAAAAAAGATGTTTCATTTTAATATGTTTTTGAAGACATTTTGTTTTATTGTATTTTAAAATCTGCTTTTAAGATGTTTTAGAGTGTTTTTAGTCTTTTGTTTGCTGCCCTGGGCTCCTTCTAGGAGGAAGGGCAGGATATAAATTTAATACATACATACATACATACTTTTCCATGCAGGTCTGAAGGGGGCTTGTAAGTGCATTTGCCTGAATGTACTTAAATACTCTTTACAACAGGGAACCGTAAGGCAGGCGTCCTGATTGCAAAGACTCTGCAATCACAAATGCATTCAGGCAAGTGCTCTTACAAGCTCCCTCCAGTTCTTTGCATTCAACACATGAAGACTGAAAGCAGAGGATGTAGGGCTGGCGATGTTGAATGCAGTGCAGATGCACTTTTGCCCTCAAGTGTCCAGACTGAAGGCCTGAGGTGGGTTTTAGACACTCCCCTTGTTGACTGTTTTAGTTCATCCTCTCATGTGAACGTGCCCAAACTTTAGGATGGGCAGATTACATTGTCCCACGAGGTCAGGTGAATGAGTGCAAGGGGGATGGCTTTTCAGAAATGGCACCAAGACTTTGACCTACCTTCCCTCCGAGGACCTACCAGGCTTTTTCATCCTGTACTTTTAGGCATTACTGAAAGCACTTTTATTTCAAGAAGCTTTTAATGCTTGTTCATCTGCTGTATTCATCAATAGTTTTGCCTTTAAACCATTGCAATTTTTTATTACAATTACATTGTATTTCTTTGTTTTACTTTATGCAAGCTTAATTAGGCCTGCCAGGCCTTGGAGTTATATGCCGGACTATTTGGGTAACTCATCTTCACCTTTTCTGGATCTGATTTAGGAATGGGGAAGAAATTTAATTCAGTTCACATTTAAAGCTTAATTTACCAAATTAGCACTTTCTGACGTAATATGAGAACCAAAACACAACTATCCTACAAAATTTGCACTTATCCACAGTTCTCCAACCAATGTTTGCAAAAATGCATATATTCGTGGGAAATGGGCATAAAATGAATATTTTAGCGAAAATAACAGAAATGCAGAGATTGCTTGCAAAAATGTGTTAATTAGACAAAACTGGACAAAATGTGTTTATTAAGAGAAATTTGCACTAAAATGCTGAAGAATTTGCACAAGATTTTTTTTTTAAAAAAAAACCTGCAAATTGCTGCAGAAATGTGGAGAACTGAATTTAAGATTGGAAGCATGCAAAATGTAGAGAATCAAAATTGGCAGATCCTTCCATCCCTAGTGATTATCGTACATGACATCAGGTATGGGGAAGAAGCTGCGGCTAAAAAAGTAGTACAGTTCTTGCTTTCCATCAGCACTTTTTGAATTTGGTGCCTTTCTCTGTATGCTCTTGATTTTTTTCTGTTGCAGATGCAGCTTGAATCTAAAAACTAGGAGGATGGGGAAACCAAATGGAGGATCCTGGAAAAGAGAATGGCTTGCTATTGGAACCCTGAACAGGAGCACTCCACTTTGCAATATTTTGTTGCAGGTTCCACTTATAATAATATTTCTCTGGCTACTCTGGTTTTGCTACTGAGATGTGTAAACTCATTCATCATTTGTAAGTATTGAAGTTTGGTATATATTGCAGTGGAGTGCAGAAATAAAACAGTCTGGTAAGACCGTTGGTTGGAAGAATAAAGAAACATAAGGTTTAATACTACTGTGAAATAAAGTCATTTTACTACAGACATACATGTGGCCATTACAGAGCCATGACGCTCACACTCACAGACACTATCACTAACTCAAAAGGAAGAGGAAAGGAGGAAGTAAAGCCTGAGAAGAAACAAACAAGACATTACTAAACAAGGAATCAGTGAGGAAAGAATAAGTTGCCTTTCTGTTTATTCCCCCACCGCCTCTGGTTCAGGCTACTTGTTACAGATGTTGGTATTTTACTCCTCAAAGTAACACATAGTTATTTGTTTGAACACTCAGAGATAATTCACGTGTTCCTTTCAGATACTTATTTTGTCTTTATTTGCCTGACACAAGTGATAGTCCAATTGCATAAGCAGAAATCATAACCACTCTCCAATATAGTAGTAAGTGAAATGTTAATCACTTGCATTTAAATTAACATTGGTTTTAATATATTTCCTAGAAATTTGCTGGCATTTGGATGTCTTTCTCTTTGAAAGAGATGATCATTATCTGTGACTGATAGGGCAAAGACTATGTATATTATAAGTCAGTGGGGAAGGTGGGAGAACTTTGTATGGATGATTTTGTTAGATTCTTCGGAGTGTTCTACTTTGGCATTGTAAAATGCTCTCAGCGATCAAATGCAGTCACAAATGCAGTCTGCAATGAAATAAGTTCCCAGCCAGCTGTATTCTAGCTAATAGGACTGTGCAGCAGATCCGGCTGAATCCCAGATAATGAACCAAATTGTGCTGATTCAGGTTGCCCAGGGATTCAGCTGAATCAGGTTGAGGCAGCTCCAGATCAGTCTGGGTTGGATAGGGTCTGCCAGGAAAGATCCTAGGGTGTTCAAAGGAGGGTCAATCTGGTGCTGAGGAGAGTGGGCTGGGGTGTAGAAGGACATGCCCAGGCAGTCTGGGTGTGCCTCCTTTCCCCCCTCCCCTCCTGACCACATGTTGAATTAGGGCTTTAAACTCTGATTAAACATACAGTTAGGACAAGGGGGAGAAGAGTCATGTCTCCATCTCTCTCCACCCCCCAACCGCATGACTTTAAGTTTCATTCAACTAATTTCCACACATGTATGTGTTAAAAAAAGTTCACATGAAAATTCATGCATTTCCCTGAATATACTCATTTTTGTATGCAATTTTGCCTAGTGTATGTACTTTGGCATGACATTTTTCCCATACGCAATGGATTTCTGTACTTTGTTTTCATTTTTTTTGGTGTGTGCACTAATTTACACATTTCTTCTATATATTGTTTGGTTGGAGAACTGCAAAATTTGGAAGACGTGTGAATGTCAAATGAGAGCTGTGTTTCAGTTCCTACATTGGTTCAGGAAGTGCTAATTTGGTAAGTTTGTATTAAAGTGTGTATTGAAGGAATTTCCCTAGCTATTCTATTTACAGTGCAATAATATCCATGTCTACTTAGAAGAAAATCCCACCAGTTTGAATGGAGTTAAGGCCTAAGCTGGTGTAGAAGGATCTGTCAATTTTGGTTCTCTCAGTTTCTTATTTTTCCAGTGTTAAGTTCAGAGTTCCACATTTCTGCAGCAATTTGCTAATTGCTTTTTTAAAAAATCCGCACAAAAAATATTCAGCACTTTTGTTTGAATTTCTCCTAATTAACACATTTTGACTAATGTAGCATTTTTGAAAGCAGTTCCTCCTAATATAATACACTTCTATATGTTATTTTCACTAATATGCACACTTTCCCCTTGTAACATTTCTGTAAGCATTGTTTGCTTGGAGAACTGCATTGCAAAATCCAGTTAAGTGCAAATTTTGAAGGACAGCTGTGTTTTGGTTCTCATATTGTTTTGGAAAGTGCAGATTTGATAAATTCAGCTTTGGATGCACATTGAATTGAATTTATCCTTCTTTCCTAGTCTTAAGCAAGTGTAACTAGGACTGTAATCATATACCTACTTACCTGGGAATAAGCACCATTGAACTCAGTGGAACTTGCTTCTGAGTAAGCATGTGTAGGATTGCATCACAAGTCTGAGTAAACCTCCTACAGCAGACTGATACAAACCACAGATTTGGGGCTTTTCCAGCATGTGTAGCTTACCCTCCCCCCCTTTTATTGTTTTATTTTGTTGCTTAACATTCTGCCTAAAAACAGGTCCTGGAGACTCAAAGCTCACTCACCATTCTATGACATTTTACTTGAACCTAATAAAGTTATTTTATTCATTTCTTCCCCCTGCCCCAAATCCATTTTCTCCCATCCAAGTTACAGAGGTGCAGAAGCAGATATCAGTGCAGAACCTCACTTGCTGATCTCAAAGGGCGCAGGTGTTCACTAGAAGCCACTGGATGAGCACAGGAGGTATAAGGGTTTCTAAGCAAATTGCATCTAGTGTCACTCATAAACCACTTGGGAATGAATGGGGTCAGTTCTACATTCTAAACAATATCCTCCTGGCATATAATTTTTTTTCACTTGTAAGAGTTAATTTTCTCTTTCTTCTGCCTTCCTCCTTGCCTAAACAGCAAAGTGTTTATAACAACAAACAGAAATTCTTAATTCCCCTCTCTTCATATAAAACCAACCATAATAAATCATATGCATTTGCTTCAAATACATGTTAGCACTATTTGGGTAAAATATGTCAGCCAAAATTGAGCACCTTTCAGTCCCATACTTTTAAGCAAAGGCTTAAACGTCTTCCATTGCAATCAGTGGGGTTTAAAGGTGTTTTAACTTTGGCTGGCTCATTCCCTACTTTCTTATTTTCTTCTTTTTTAAAAAAATCCTTATCTAATCTTACCATTTCTTTTCTGTTATTGAAACACTTTCCAGCACACCAATAGATCTTATTAATGTGATGGAACTCTGTTCTCTGCAAACAGTATTATTTGCTATTGTAGAGCACTTGCTTGGTAGGTAAGCCCCAAACCAAAAGCAGGTGTTGAAATTGTCAACTGCCAAGCCATCCAAATGACTGTGTTGGTGAAACAGCTGAAACCTATTCTTCAGGGTTTTTAATAAACATCATTAACAGCCTTATCTTTACTGGTTACCAATGAGTTCATCATGGTACACTCCAATTGTTCTTGTCTGATATGTACTACTCAACTGGAACTTTTTTAAAGGACTTCACAGATGGATACAAGAGATATCCATTATGAAGTTATCATGAATAAAAGGGGCAATTAATTTCAAAACCAGCTTGGATATCTGAAAGAGCATCCTTTTTAAGAACGAGACATAAAACAATCAGTATGCATATCTGTTTTCTCCGCTCCTTTACGTTCATTTGCAATGTAAGGCCTAGTAATGGACCACACACACAGGTTACACTAATCACAAAACAGCTGGCATCGTTGGTTAGCTCCAACTGAAATACACTTTCTACTAACTTGACTGACTGAAATGTATTAATAAACTGCTTATTTTTTAAAAAAAATCTCTAAGTGGTGTACAGTCTAAAAAAAATCCCTGTAATATTTGCAAGAGTTGAAATGAACTCCAAACACTGTTTAGAAGAAACAAACTTTACTGAACAGTCTGTTGCAGCATAACCTAAAAGCTCTACTTTCATATTCCTACTGGTCCCACCCCCAACTGATTCCCCATACAACTACTTCTAATTCACTTGAGTTCCTACTCACATTACATCTCCTTTTTTTTAAAAGAAAAAGATAGAAACTACTGTCTGTATTGAATTGGTTTTCTCATCACTCTGCCTCTTGATGTAGTAACAGGTAACTCAGAGTCCAAAATCTTCTCTGGTATATCACTGGCACTTTGTGCTACAACTGTTCCACTTTTGTTGTCTTGAGACTCTGATAGGTCTACCTCTGATGGAGGTGCAGTTGCAGTCTCAGTAGTCACATCCATTTTTGGTTCACAACTTGGAATGCTTTGAAGATCTCTTCTGTTCCATCTGTAGACAGCTAAATCATCAGTCTGAACCAAATAGGACCTTGGAGTCATGTTTTGTCCAGTCACTCTTGCTGGTTTCCACACTCCATCTTGCCGAACATTAACAGAATCACCAACCTGCAAAGGTGGTAAAGGCTTTGAACCTTTGTCAAAGTAAAGCTTCTGTTTTTCTTGTCTTCTCTTCAGATGTGTCTGTATGTCACCTTTTACCTGCTGAGGTAGTAACAACGGTGCTGAGGTAGGCAACCTGGTTCTTAAATGTCTCCCCAGGCTTGTCTACAACCACAATTGAATTCACCCACTCTGTAGGTTCTTTTACCTTAACTATGACTTTTAATTGCTCCATATGAGTCAGTTCCGTTTGGACTTTATCCCTTAGTGCCACTGGAACCTTCCAAGGTACATGAATTACAGGTGGAACCTGTGGGTTGGTTTTGATGGCATATTTCTCTGGTAAGCAACCTAAGCCTTCAAATACATCTTTGTATTCAACTGCAACATCCCATTGATCTACTGGAGCTCTTTTCACCATGAAAATTGAGAGGGTTGTTGAGGAAGCATTTCTGAGTTCAGGACTATAAGTTTTGTAAGCTTTTGTTTTAAAATGAGCTTATGGGAAGCATCAGAATGGCATGGGGGTATTTTCAATTGAACATTGTGGAATGTGAACAATCCCCACTGGCTATAGTATACAGCCACTCTCATATAGGGTTGGATAACCTGTGGACTGCTAGATGTGCCACCAACTAGTTTGCCATAGTGGCTAAGAGAATAAGCTACACCATCTGCTCAAATCTTGCCTCTGCCATGGACTCACTAAGTGACCTCAGGTAAGCCATCTTTCCTAAGCCCCTCTACTTTGCTCAGATCTGGCTCAATACACCCTGCCCAGTAATTTGTACTTATAGTTTTGCATGCAGTATCACTGTATCAAATTGAAAGGCATGTAACTAAGTAAGTATTCATACTTTACAACTTGTACAGTGATCCCTTCATTCCCCCCCAAAAAACCTGGTTACCTGTTTCAATCATGCCCGTGAGACAAAAAAGGATATGTGTCCTGACCCAATATGAATGCAAATATAGTGCATCATCTTGACACATAGTTTCAGGGAATTAGGCCTTACCAATGAACCCAAAGCCACTCCTGGATGATCAAGCCAGGAGATAGCGGAAAAGAGCAGAAGTAGTGTTGAGACCACACCAATATAAAAGGTTTTTAAAGGTTTATTGAAAGATGTCCAATTGACACAGCCAGAGGTGCTCTTGTGAGTCACCCACTGCAGGAATGGCAAAATGCCAAATTAGATACGCCTAATCCTGATTTTTTATACACACTCACACAAGTAGCTGGGGGCCAGCCAGTACCATAGCAAGGGAGAAGAGGCTTGGAGAAGAGGCTTGGTGAGCTCACAGGAGTGTCGGGTGGTCAGCTGTGGTAGAAAACCTCTCAAATCTTCTGGTGAAGCTGGCGTGTCTTCATAGTCAGATAATGTTTTGGTGTTCTTTTGATATCTTCACTGAGCCCCAGTATCTCATCCATCAGTTGGTCAGCTGGCACTTATAGTGATGTCAGTCTCTTGGCCCATCCATGTTCTCAGGACCACACCTCTTTCTGCCAGCTTGGTGCCTATCAAGGGTGCTGGTCATGGGATCTCTTTTAGGGTACTCAGTCTTACGACATTTGTTTACTGTTGATGTATTCCAGACATCCCCCAGTTGTTGTCATCGTGATAACCTTCAGTAGCTCCAAGCCTTCAGTTTCAGCCATAAGCTGTTTTCCAGGTTTATTATTTCTACTGCATTTTTCCCCTAAAGACTTTCACATAGGAACCTATTGCAAGTTATGTTATCTGCAGTCATTCATAGCTACTCAAGGCAGTGGCCTCAGTGTTTGGATTTCTTTTGTGCATAGCAACAGTTTATCTTCCTATGAACGCCCCAAGTAAGAGGTGACATTTGTTAACACCATTGAGACAATTCAATTGTCAGATGTCAATTGTCATATAAAGGTATCTATTTGTATTCTACTGTATGTAACTACAGATGATGACGATGATGATGATAATGACAGGGAACTGTCACAATGCAGGCTTCAGCTGACATCTGAAACATACCACTCATCTCCTAGCATTAAAGTGTGCTCCAGAAAAGATGCTGCTTTCTGTATAGGGCAGCCATCCTGATGAATTGCCTTTTTTATTGGATTGCACAGGTTGGGAACCTCAGGCCTGGAGGCAAATGCAGCCCCCCCCAGCTGCTCTGGCTGAGTGTTGGGACTCTCCCTAGGCTATACTCCATAGTCACCCCTACTATCTCTAGGGCACATTCCTTACCAGCCATGATTTACACCACTGGTGGGGAATCTCCAGACCGCAGGCCTGCCAGGGGTTCCCATTTGGCCGGTGAGGCTGTTTTCCTCAAGCCACACCCACCTGCCCAAAACCTAACACTGTATGTGACAACATGTGTGGGATAGGTAGAGATGTGGCTGCCAAAGCACAATCAGGAGCCTTGGCAAGGAAAAGCAGGCTTTAGCTCTACCATGCATTCTCTGTTGGGTGGGACAGCCCAACCTGGATCACTGTGCAGAACTCAGACCAAAGCCATATTTGACCCCAGGCCCAAGTTCAACTATACAACAGTGGCAGCTGGTAGCTCAATGTCAGTGGGGATGCTTCAGCATGGAGCCACCAGCCACCACTGAAGGAAGTGATCTTCATTTTATGTACAATAATACTCTGGGGTTCTGTATACAAAAACCTGACCACAGATGCCATGCTGCTGAAACCGACTGATGTAAAATGCTTTAGGTGCAGTTCAGCACAAATGCTTTAAACGTCCCATTTTGCCAAGGCCTGGCCTGCCTTATTTTTATGCTATCTCCCATCATCCTTCTGATTCCAGCGACATTAGCCATATAAGCAGAGCAAGAAACAACAGCATTTGGCTTGGCTGACCAGCTCCATGTCATGAATAATGTATAGCTAATAACATTGCAAAAAGGACAGACTGCAGACAAAAGATGGCATGAAAATAGATGGCCGCATTACTCAACACTTGTAAGGAGTTTTACAGAAATGTTTGAAACCATAAACTTAGAAATGGATTATTTCCCAAAGACTATGGGGGGAGGGAATCTGACTCAAAAATGCACTCTATGATGATTTTGCTACAGCAAGGGAAAGAAAGCTCAGCTTGTCATAGCCAAGTACAATCTTTTGGATGACCTGCTTGGCAGAATCCAACATTTTTCCTGGTGACTTCCTGTCGATTTTCCCCATTTATTATATATTGTTTGAAATGTCATGGATTTATTTTTGGACTGATTCTGTGCATGAAATAGATGCAGCAGCAGGTGTAGGGCTGATTGTGATAGTAAGTCCTACACACCAGTAGTAACACAATGGGAATAATGGTGACCCACCTTACAGGGTTGCTGTGCAGGCGAATGTGGTAAAGACTTCACATCATTTTGCAATTTAAAAGTGCCATAAAGAGTATAAGAGATAAGAAAAATACAGTTCTAAATAATAGCAGAATAGTAACAATAACAACAATAACACTATCCTTCTTTGAAAAATGAATTGATCTCTCTCTTCATTATTAGCCTTGTGCTCTAAAGCAATGCATAATTTACCAAAGCTGAATATAGAATATTGCCTGTCATAACTTCACTTTCCTGGGCTCCAGAGAATTAAGACCTCAAAGCAGCAACAGAATTTTCTAATTAGAAAAACACAAAGCCACAGCCTCATAGCATGTAGGGGGAGGAGGGGGCATTTGAATAAGGATCTCTCTGCCTCTCTGCCATGATCCTGATAGGCCTAATTTCATTGAGACACGGTCTTATGTGGTTATGTAAATGGCACTACCCTCCCTTTGTCAGCAAGAGAGTAATTTCCCCCAGAGCTTTCACATTGTGGAACACCAGCTGGTGGGAGTTTTGCATTGTTAACCCTTATTACTATGAGGAAAAGAGGGAACCCAATTGGGGGGGGAAGGACAGATTTTATCTTTATGTTTTATCATAATTCTTCTCTTAGGTGACTAGGAGAGAAAGGAGGCTTAGAGGCCTCTGGGAACTTCAATTTATGTCCGATTTAGTATACATTATGAAGATAAGAATTTTGTTAAGGAGCATTTTATGCAATGTGTCAGCTTCTGTGTAACTTAGTTGACATTTTTGTAAATTAATTCCCATGCAACTATATCACCTAAAGCCAAATGTACAAAACTAAAATAGAAATTGGCCTTGTGAAACCTTAAATATCAAGCCAAAAAGCTTGAGATTTGATGCAGAATTATACCATACCGTATAAGGTAATTTCAAACTGGAAAATGAGATCAAAGATAGTTAAACAATGACAAATAGAAAAAATGGGACAGAATATCATATTAACAGAGCTGGAGACCTGCTCCAAAATGTTCAGCTTTAAGATGAAATAATTGTAAAACGTGCACTGGCTTGTTTGAAAATTGACTAGACTATGTATATATCTGCATCATAAATGTACTTGCTGCCTCTGATGACTCAGTTATATGTTGATTTTAGGAAAGTCATTCTCCAAGATGTTCTTACATAGTAATGCGTGGAACATCCCTCCTGACTATACACTTGGTGCTATCTCTCATCTCTAACCTACCTTTTCTGTGAAGCCTTTGGGATAACTCTTTCATCTCCATCCCCAAATGAAAGTAAGCGTATATAACATTTGCTCGCATTTATTCCTTATGGCTTCCCTTGCTTCCCCCCCTTCCTCTTCATTGTCTCCCCTGCATTGTCGAAATTTAGTTTGTAAGTTTTTCAGGGCAGAGACTCAAATATGCTTTTGGATCAAGCTACTGTACAAGACACATATACACAGAAGTGCTATTGTTGTTAACAACAAATTCTTCATATGTTGGAACTCATGCTCATGTTCTTGGAGAGGGCTTTGTTTGTTTCAGTCTTGCCTTATAGTTTAAAAAGTTCCCGCTCCCCCACCCCAATGTGGCATACATGTAACAGAATGCAACCATAAAGTCCACATTAGAACCCGAAATGACAAAAATGCAAAGAATATAATAGCAGTAAACTATATAATAGCAATCTAAACCAATCAATGGGGAAGGGTTGTAGCCCAGTGGTAGAGCAGTGGCTTTGCATGCAGAAGGTTCCAGGTTCAGTCCCTGGTATGCAGGTAGGGCTGGGAGACAACCATATCTGAAAACCTGGAGACCCACTGCCAGTCAGTGTAGACAATATTGAGCTAAATGCAAACATTTTCTGACTCAGTATAGAATAGCTTTCTATTTTCCTAATCTAAAAAGGCGAGGAGATAACATAAGAATATAAGAAGAGCCCTACTGGATCATCCCATGGCCCATCTCGTCTAGTACTCTGATCTGATAGAGGCCAACCACATGGTCACGGGGAGCCCTCAAGCAGAATCTGAGCACAACAGCACTCTCTCCACCTGTGGTTCCCAGCAACTGGTATTCAGAGGCACTGGAGGTAGAACACAGCCATTATGGATAGTAGCCATGGTTAGCCTTATCCTCCATGAATTTGCTTAATTCTCTTTTAAAGCCATCCACATTGCTTTGTAGAGCTGTGCAGAGATCTTGGGGAAGTGAATTCTACTACTGAGGGGCCACCATTAAGAAGGTATCTTCCCTAGTAGCTGCTAACTCCACTTTCACCAAGGGGGGAGAGAGTGTGTGTGGGGCTTCTGAGGCTGTTCTTAATGCCCTGGGGTAGGTTTATTTGGACTCAGACAGTCCTTCAAGTAACCTGGTCCCAGATTGTTTACAGCTTTGAAGATTAATACCAAGACTTGAACTTGGCCCTGCAAACAAAGTGGAAGCCAATATAGCTGGCACAGAATCAGTATAATGCCTATAAACTCCCAGACCATGTTTGCCTGCAAACATTTATACCAACACATACATCCCTATCTATTCAGGTCGTGTCCCCCAAGATCACTTGCTATGTATTGCTAATTTCAAGATAATTGACAGCGGACGGGAACTCTTTTTCAGGCACAGGGTAAGACAATAATGATGCTTTAAACTGGTGTTTTATATTGACTCTTTTGTAAAAAAATTCTGGAGTTAGACAATACTGATTACATGAGTATTAATACTGATTATTATTTATGATTGATGGTTTATATTCAAATGTTTCATACTGGTATGATGGTTACTGATCCTAGACTTGATGTTACCTTCATTCTAAAACTTCACTCCACACCAAATTATCTTCAGATGCTTCAGCCAAAAGTTAGTTGTCCTAGTGATCACTGAAATTAAGGTAGTAATCTTGGACTTCCCAGGAGGATCGCTCCGCCTGTGCTGCCTCTGGGACGGGCTCCCGTCTTGGTGGAAACTTTTTCAGTTTTAAAACCAGTCAGAAGGGCTTTTTGACTGGGGAAAATTTCTTCCGGATAAGGAAGAAACGTAGAGATTTTCCACAGAGCTTTGTTGTGTTTGTTGGAGGCTGGAATTCTGCGAAAGAAGGTCTTCCAGCAGCTCGGACGGAGCTAGGATTTCCAACCAGCTCAACTGATTAAGTGAGCCTTTTTTTTTCTTCAAAGAAAAACGGATTAACAGGCAAGCATTCTCCTGTCTTTTCTCATTATTTTGTTATCAATACAGCTAAAGAGATTTGTCAAAGAACCAGCAATTAAGAAAACCTGGGTGAGTCATAGCTTTCTCTTTTATTCACAGAGCTAAGGGGAAGAAAATAGAAATAGTTTATCTTTATTTTTATTGCAAAAAGCTGGCATGGAATTCAACATTATAAAGATTATAAATGGCTGAGAGGTTTCTAATTTAAAGAGAAATTTTTTTTTAATTTATAAGACTTTTGAGTAATATATGTCTGGGACTATTTTTTCCGGTTTACTTTTTTTTTTTTTGACGAATCTGCTCATTCTTCCTGCTACTAATTATTTGGATGCTGTGAATTAAAGTTGTTTTGGCACTTTTGGACATACAAGAGATAAGGCAGTTCGTCTTGTCTAGAGGGTGATGTCAGCTGGCTTGAAAGATTAACTCCTTTGTAACTGGATAAAGAAATAAACTGTTCTTTGCTTGGGACATTGGAAATTGAAGGGATTGTGGTTTTTTTGGTTTTAAGAATGACAATCAAGAAGGTGGTTGAGATCATGGATGTACAAGAAGGGACTTTCTCTTTAGATATGTTTCAGAAAATAATGAATGAGATTAAGTTAACAAAACAAGAACTCAGACATAACAGACAAGTGATGATAATTGAATTTGGCGAAATGAGACAGGAGCTGAAAGAAATTCAGGATTCTATGAGAAAGGAGAACAAAGATAAATTTGGAAAATTAAAAAAGGATGAAAGAAAAATTAAAGGGAAGGTTCAAGCCTTGGAGATTGGATTAAATATGGTCTTGGAAAAAGATTTGGATTTCCTGGCTGTGATGGATCCTGGAGACAAATATTACTGTTTGGAATTCAGCGCTGTCCCTGAAGGAATTGGTGAAGAGATTGGAGATAAAGATATCATCGGTTCGAAAAAATTCATGGACTGGAAGGATTTGATGGAACTTGAAATGGAGAAAGTTTACAGAATTAATTCCTGTTTTGTGACAATGAAAGACCCTTCAAGAGATGTGCTAGTGCATTCTGTAAAAAAGAGGAACAGAGATGCGGTTCTGCAACAATACTTCAGTGATACGTTCGGAAATGATGGCAAGAAAATATTTGTGATGAAGGAAATCCCTATCAGACTCTTATTATATGACTATGACAGCAAGATTATTGGGTGCATAAAGATGGAAGATGGAAGAGGGAATCAACACTGATAAAGGAAGAAGAGCGATTTGAAATTACTGGATTTAATAGACTTGAAGAGTTGGATTAATTGACATGTCTATCTAGAAAAAAATTGATGGACATATATCTCAAGGATTGGAAACTTCTCTTTGACTTTTTGTAGAAGAATAAAATGATATGATGTTAATGAGATTTGATACTAACTAAGATAACTGCTGGAGGAAGGTGATTTTATAATTTATCAAGAGACAGGTTTGTTATATATTATAGACCTATAGCTGAACTACGACAAATCGGAAGTCAATAGTTTTTTTTTGTTTTTGTTTCTTTTTATTGTATTAGTTTTAATTTGTGTTTTTCTTTTTGTATTGTCTTAATTTTGAAAATTTGAATAAAAATTAATTGAAAAAAAGAAAGAAATTAAGGTAGTAATCTTAACTACACTCATTCATCAGTGATGATGGTGGTAATAATATTATATTGTGCCAGGTGCGTTTACATCCATAATAAGTTAGGCCTAGTAATGTGTACAAAAATACATATAATGAAAATAACTTACAAAAATGCATATTTGAGAAAATTGCTCTGTAAAAATGTGTATATTAGGCAAAATTACATACAAACATGCATATTAGGAGAAATTTGCACTAAAATATTGTTGGATTTTCATGAGGACTTAAAAAAAGAAATATATTGCAAACTGATGTAGAAATGTGGAGAATTGATGATTGGAAAAATGAGAAACTGAGATAAACCAAAATTAACAAATTCACTCTTCTCTAATCCCATTTAGTGCAGGCTTCTCCATTCACTTCAATGGGTGGGATAGACCCACATATGCATCTCTTGTATACACAGAGCCACCCACTATATTCAAGAGGTTTCCTGCAGGCTGAAGAGCTCCATGGGTGTACTGAAAATCCCATATATTCAAGGAAACAATGGATGTGGGTGAATGCACTGAAAATTGAGATGTAAAACGGTAACAGAGACACAAGAGTAGAGAGTAACTGAGGCTTTTGCGATTGTCTTTCCCTAGTATTTGAGTTTCAGCTTTGCTTTCTTTTAGCTTACAGTGAGGATCTGCAACCCCTCTGAGACAAGAACTATAATTCTTTCCATTTGCTGACATTTGTCTGAGCAACTAGAGGATTAGATGTGACATTGACATCATACTCAACATGAAAGGATTTGTCTTTGTAATTCAGTCACATTCCATATGATATCCTCATACCTCCTCTCCTTAAAACATTTCAATGTTAAGGGAATACAACAAAGATGGAAATTTTGAAATGTGTTGAACCCAGACAAAGGCAAAACACAACTTTTGGAGTGTTTGAACTAGTATTGTGGTTATGGTTCAAGCAATTTGCAAGAAACTAATCTGGCCATAGTGGTTTGAACAAAGCTGTCTAACAACTGATGTAAATGCAATGATTTCAATGAGATTACCAATCATAAAGGATAATTGAATCATACCCTGACTTGTGTTTTTTTCCTGTGATCCTTTCTTGCAAAATTAACACCAGTGTTGAATGAAACTTTGTAGTTAGTTCTTATTGGTTGATTAAGAAAGCAATCAGCTAAGAGAGGACCATATGAAAGAGGAGGGAACAAGGCCGTTGCTTCCTTCAGTGATATTAAAATATGAAACAGTATGAAAACTAGATCCACAGATGCACCCAAAATGATGGATGGTGAATTAAGGAGCCTATATTGTCAAATTCTCTAAAGGAGAACTGAATCTTTCCCACAGTTCAGGAGGAGGTTTTATTTTGGGGGGAAGGGGAGTTTTTCATTTTCTGAGAAATTTTAGTTCAGACCTACCTTAACACATTGAACTGAGGCCAGATAGCAGATGTACACATTCAGATAAAGCCAGAGCGTGGAAGATTACTTTTAAAAAGTAATAAATTACAGTTACAGTTACATGGCCCCCCAAAAGTAGTAATTACCATTAGAATTACAATTGCTCTGAAAGCAACTGATTACTTTTTCTCAAAACTAATCACTACAATTACATTTCAGTTACTTTTTTTTTTTTAAACACCTACAAGGTGCTGGCTTTGGCTGCTGCACATCTAAGTAGCCTAAAAGAACATTAAAAAGAAACACATACAGAGATAGTAGAATAATTCTTTTTATCCATAAGATAGCAATGGTGGTCTACGATGGTAAGGGAGGTGGGGAGGGAGGCAGAGGCCACTACTCAGATCTTTGCACGTCAAACCAAGTGCAACCGTCCCCCACTCAGCCAGCCAGCATAATCTCTCTCACTTAAGCACCTCCCAGACCCTGCCCTGCCACCAACTAATGGCCACTCACCCAAGCAAACATTTTCCCCTGAGATGCAAACAAGTTAAAATATTGCAAATGCAGCACAGTAGCCAGAAAGGGTGGTGGCCACTTTGTGTGCCAAGTACAAACACAGTATTCTCTCTCTCTCTCTCTCTCTCTCTCTCTCTCACACACACACACACACACACACACACACACACATGTTGTTATCTTTCACCTCTCTATTTCTTTATCTCCATTCTGCTTCTGCCTCCTTCTCCAATCTCCTCCTTTATCCATGTTCTTGCCCCCCGGCTCCTTTTCCCCTCCACTCCATTCTTCACCAACACCATCAATTTTTTTAAACAATTGTTTTCTCCACTCCACACCATCTCACTCTCCACCTCCTCCCTTGTCACCTCCTACCTCCCCACAGAGCATGAGAGAAAAGTGATGCTGCACAGAAGCCCAGTTTGAGGCACATGATTTTCATCCACAAATCAGAGGAGCAGAAGACTTCCCCTGCTTCCCCCCCCCCCAAGTAATGCCCAAAAGTAATGCTGGAAACATTACAATTACTCCACAAAAGTAATAAAATTACTCCTCGTTCTATTACAATCAAAATGTAAAGGAATTACCCACTCAGTCCTCAAAAAAGTAACGAATTATAAATAATTTGTTACATGTAACGAATTACTTTCAAGCTCTGGATACAGCATAGGGTACAGCTTTCTTGAGGCTACACTTAGAAAGAAGGGTAAGTATGAAATGTTTGAACGTTCCCCAACGTTACTACTACTACTACTATTGATAATAACAACAACAACAACAATAACATTTGCTGTGTTGGTATATTTATTTGTTAATAATTTGTATTATGAGTTTATTGTATTATGGCTTTATTGTGTACTTTTAATAATATTTCTTGTGTTCTTTTTTTCTTGTACACTGCTTAGAGATATTTTTATATATTAAGCGGTATAGAAATAGTGTAAATAAATAAATAAATAAAAACTAATAATATTGTTTTTTTAAAACCATACAGCTCTTTTTGCACATAGTAAACTAGCATAAAACTAGCACTATAGCATGTATATATATTACTAGGACAGGCAGGACCTATTACATCAAACAGAACATCACCTGCAGGTCCTGCAGTATAATTTATGTCATCGAATGCAAAAGACCAGGATGTCATATCCAATATGTAGGTAAAACCACAACTGACCTACGCACAAGCTTCAGAAACCACAAATCGGTAATCTTAACAAAAGAAGTGGAGCAACCAGTTGCAAAACATTTCAACAAGGATGGTCACAGCCTGTTGAACTTTTCTATAACAGCGATAGAGATGCCAAGAGATCCAGAAGCATTGACTAAAAGAGAGAACTTTTGGATTTACTCTCTGGACGACTTCCGGGAAGGGTGACTTCGCTTGTGCCTGCTTTTGGGACGGGCTCCCGCCTCAAAAGAAGCTTATTCAGATATAAATCAGTCAGAACATTTTTTTTTGACTGATGAAATTTCTCCCGGGCAGGGAGAAACGTAGAGATCAACCTCAAAAGCCTGTTTTTGTTGGGAGGACTGGATTTCATTAATTTATGAGATAAGGTCCAGCCAACAATGCCGGACGGACTTCCGAACAAGCTCTATCTGTATAAGCGATACGTTTATCTTTTCTTTAAAGAGAGAACGGACTAACAGGCAAGCACCCTTCTTTCTATTATTTTTTTTACTTGGTTTAAATTGTTGCAGCAAAAGGAGATTTGTCAGATTGATCGGCTTTGGAAAACTTCTGGGTGAGCTATAACTCTTCTCTGTTATTCACGAAATTAACAGCTTATCTCTGTTTCTGTCGCAAAAAGCTGTCCTGGAAGTGCATTCTAAAGATAATAAACAGAAGAGGGATTTCTATTCCTGATTTCTATTCCGAGGAATATTACATTGTCTGGGACTATTCTCTTTTTGGTCTATTTTATTTTGACGAATCTGCTTCTTCACGACGCCACTAACTGTTTTGATGCTGGGAACTAAATTTGTTTTGCATTCTTGAACATAGAGAGATAAGGCAGGTTGCTCTGTTTATACTGTGATGTCATCAAGCCTGGAATATTAACCCAATTGTTGCTGAAATAAGAAGTGGTTCTTCTTTATTTTTGTTTTGCTTTGTTTTCGTGGTTTTAAAAATGGCAATCAAGAAAGTGGCTGAGAATCTGGAAGTAACTGTGTTTCAGAAAATAATGGATGAGATTGAGATAACGAAACAAACCCTGCAACAGGGTAGTAAGGAGCTGAAAATTGAACTGAGCAAAATGACGCAGGAGCTTAAAGAAATAGGGGGTCCTGTGAGAGAGGAGAATGAGATCAGAGATGAGAAAAGAAAAAATAAAGGGAAGATACAAGCCCTGGAGATTGGAACAAATGTGGAATTGGAAAAAGATCTGGAGTTTATGGATTTTAGAAATAAAATCTACTGTTTGGAATTTAACGTTATCTTTGAAGAAATTAATGAAGATATTAGAGATAAAGTTATCAATGGCTTGGATAATCTTCTGGACTGGAATGATGTGATGGAGCTTGATATAGAGAAAATCTATGGAATTAACTGCAGCCATGTGACAATGGAAAAACTCTTAAGAGATGAGCCAGTGCATTTTGTAAAAAAGAAGAACACAGATATGACTTTACAACAGTATTTCAGCAACTTATTCAGAATGGATGGCAAGAAAATATTTGGGATAGAGGAAATTCCCATCAGACTCTTATTATATGACTATGGCTACAACAGCAAGATTATTATGGAATACTGATAATGGAAGATTGGACACTGAAATTACTGGACTTAACAGGACTATTGAAGATGGAAGATGGAACTAATAGGGATAATGGAATAATGGCTATTGAAATTATTGGACCTAACAGATTCTGATGAGATGGATTAACTGAAATGTTTATTTGGACTATGGTTATGACAATAAGATTATTATAATTATTAACGAGATGGATTAATTGACATGTTTATTTGGAGAAAAATTGATAGATATATTTCTTAAAGAATTGAAACCTCTCTTTGACTTTTTGTGGAAAGAATAAAGTAATGTTTATGAGATTTGATGATTAATTAAGATAACTACTGGAGGAAAGTGATTTTGTAATATGATTTAAGAGACAGGATTGTTATATATTGTAGACCTATAACTGATTTGATATGTGACAAATGGGAAGTCAACATTTTTTTTTTTTGTTTAATCATTTTTGTTTTGTTTTGTTTTTTGTCTTTGAATATTTTATGATTTTGTTTTCTATGTTTTATGAAAAATTGAATAAAAAAAATTATTGTAAAAAAAAAAGGATTTACTCTCTGGACACATTGGCACCACATGGCCTGAACCTGGAGGACAGTACCACCACTACTTAGCTTCTGCAAATGAAGCCCCTCTGAGCATTCCATCCTCAAAGCTCCATAACTGCCACCTTGGTAACAGCATTTGTATATTAGCTGCTGATGAAGGCAGAAGCTGAAATGTTTTGTTAATACAATAAAAACCTCTGTTTGGTTAATTACAATTACGTTCATAATATATATATAATATCTTGCTGAAATTTTGGTTGGCCATCTGTGGTTCTGGTCTATAGAAGTCTTACAGACTAATCCTAAATCAGAACTCTGGGGTGTTTTTTTTTTACAAGTATGACATCACTTGTGTTCCTAGGATTGTAGTCATTTCACAAATACAGCACTGAGTAATGTTCTCTAAGAAGCTGGCCTCTTCTTAGTAAGACCATTGACCTATTCAAGCTAGAACTGCTTTCTCTGACAGGCAGCAGCTATCCAGGAATTCAGAAGAAGTTTTTTCAAGGTCTATAAAGGTCATTAACAAAAGATGCTAAGGAATTGTTCTAGATTCTTTCCTACAAATTATGCGCTCTATTTACAGCCTCTCCTCACTGTTTCCTGTCCTGTTTTATAAATGACATATTGAAAATCATGTATTTTCTTTTTCAAATGAGTACGTAGCTTCAAGGAGGTGAACAGCATTTTCTAAATTTCCTCTTCAGTACGTTAAGCTAGAAGAGCTGTGCTGGTGATCTATAACTGTCATGGGGGGAAAAAATCTGTAGAGTGGTATGAGGTTTTTGCTGTTTAGTTAACCCACATTTTTAGGTTCAGATACTTTTGGCAGGTGGCCCAGGTGGTTTGGACTGCTACTGACAGGTCTTTCAAATGCTTGCTTGTCTTCTCTTGCTTTTACATAAAGCCTTATGGCAGAAGGTTAGTGGCCTCATTACGATGAGGCTTTAAAATAGACCTGGCATTGTTATTTTTAGTTAGTGCAAACCTTTCTTGAAACAACAGGAGAAATAAATGGGGAAATGATGAGGACTTCAAATATATTTCACAAAATAAAATCCAAGGGTTCTGTTACCAATGTTGGTTATTTAATGCTTTGTGTTTTAATATTTATCCAAAAGGAGGCTTTTGCTACTTGTTTAATTGAAAGGGCAATTAGAGCACAGCTAAAAAAAAGACCTGACCAGCCCATTTCAATGCTCATTTAGAAATTTGCAAGATTGCATTTGCTGTGTTCATATGAATTAAGCCACCTCACATACAATCTGAAAGATGCTACAAGTCTTATCCTGTGCTAAAACTTTGAAAGAGACTGTTTTTCCCTGCCTTAAGTCTCAAGAGTCCTCAGAAGCTATCAGGAGCACTAGATTGGCTTCACCAGTGTGTTTCCACTGCACTGACCTCACCACTGCCTTGCTCCTCCCTCTCAGCCTCCCATTAAGCAGCAGCAACAGCACCAACCTGAGTCAGGTGAGTGGCAGCGCTCTACCATGCCACCTGCTGCTAAACTATCTTTGTCTGGGTCCATCATCCAGCCCTCTGTTTCTTTTCAGGGAGTGGAAAGACTGCTGTGTTGCTCTTTCTCAGGTCTGGTTGGCATGCGAACAGTTCCAGGTGCCCCACCCACCCATTCAGCCCTCTAGCCAGGGTGGGGCAAAAGGATGCAACACCCCCCTAGAGCTGGGCTTAGCCCTCCTTAGGATATTTTGTTTTTTGAAAATTGCCTTTTTAATGTGTGACATGACTGATAATGGCAACCTCCATTAGAGGAGGTTTTAAGAACAAGAGCAATTTAAGAATTCCTGGTTTTTCTGACCTTTACATAGCCCACTATGTAAGTTAACACATGCTGTGGATGGAGGAGGAGTGAGAGGGAAGTCATTTCCTGTACTTCCCCTGGCCTGGCCTTCACATCCTCTCCACCAGTGGGCGGGGGGGGACGATGGCTGGCACTATGCGCCTCCCCCCTCAAAAATATGCACCACTTAGAAATGTGTCTGCCCTATCGAACAAGGAAGACTGGCTACAAGGCTGCGCCCATGTGTAAATGGAGAGCCAGAAAACAGAACAAAGAAAAGAGAGGTTTACCAATCAGTCCTCAGATACAAAAATGTCTGATAAGGTTTGTATTGCATAACAAATGCACCCCATCAATTGGGGGTAGAGCTGCAATATGTTTTAGGCACCGGGAAAGCAAAGTATGCAATCAGAAAGGCAGTAACCTCACAAGAAGAACTCGAAAAGGGCATTTCAAGAAGCGCAAAGGTGTTTTTTCACCAGTGATACAGCTAGGGCTGTACCGCAGGCAGAAGTGGCTCGCTGGTTGGGGTGGAGCGCCTACACTAGCTACCTGGCAAATGGGTCACTGTGGCTTGCCGGAAGGAGCAGTAGCAGCCAGCAAGGCAGTGCATGTGGGGCTGTGTTGCCAACTGGGCTTCCCAATGCCATGTGCCACTGCTAGTCACTGAGGGGGAGAGAGGTAGGGGCAAAGCAGCGGGGAGCTTGCCACACTGCAGGCACCATGGCAGGATGAATCCGATGCTCCTGTGGCTGTGGCTGTGGCTGTGCTGGGCTCCTGGCACTGAGCTTTCTACCGCTGTGCTCTATGATGATAGCATCCAATGGGTCTTTAGTCCCCTTTTCTGGAAGCTTTGGATTGCTCCCTGTATACTTTTGTATAACATTTCTTAGAAATTACAAGAATTGTGCTTGTCAATCTGTACTAATAATCTATTAATAGTAATAGCAGTAATACTGTTAAGAGCAAGTACAATTTTCCATCTTGCTTTACCATCTGCTAAAAGCAGGGCTTTCTTTTTCCTTCCCACTACCACATTTTTGTCTCTATGTGCATACATATTTTTTTCCATATGCACTAACATAATATTTATCGACTGCATCTTCGCAATCAACAATGCTTTCCACATACATTTAAAACAAAGATTTAAAGGTGTTAAAAAACCCCACCCTTTGTCCTTATTTGAGAAGATCATCATTGCGTAACATCGATGCTCCAACTAACAGAGTATTTGCATTTGCAGCAGGTATGATTTCATTAATAAAATAGAGGCCAAGGATCTTTTCATAAGCCTTATTGAATGTTGACCATTGAACCACACTGTCACTGAGTGTTTTTCCATCAAGTCTGAAAGTGTGGAAATCTGTAGCTAAGAGAAGTTATGTCTTTGCCCAGTCTGGGAACGGATAGCCAAGGCCGTTGTCATGGCAGCATCAAGATAGACTGGGAGAGTTCTAGCAGTTATCTGTGTTGAGCTGAGTCTTCTGTGTAATGCCTTTGAACTGAGAACTTCTCTCCTAGAAGGGGGGGATCTTAAAGCCTTAAGCCATAATGTCTTAATAAAAGACTCTTAACCTGATCTAATGCATCTGAGAAGTTTCTTGAGCAACTTAACTCCAACGTAACGTATGCTGTTTCACGCAACAACGCACACACATCAACAGGGGTTATGGGCCCAGATCCACAGCGCATTACACGGGAGTAAGTTGCTGGTCTGAACGGCAGACGGAGTTCCAGAGGGCAGCTTGATTGATTGTACCAGACAGAGGTGAGCAACATGGCTGTAAACCTGTCTGGGGGAGGCTTGCCGATGGAACGACTTAATGAAAAGAATTATGGCAGCTGGAAGCCGAGGATGCGGGCTTTGCTGATAAAAGAGGATTTATGAGACATTATAGATGGACCCCCTCCGGCGGTACTGACCGCGGCCTGGACGCGTAGAGATCAGAAGGTGCAAGCTTTTATACTTCTGGCTCTATCAGACTCTCAACTTCTACACGTGAGAGATGTTACAAATGCCAAACAGATGTGGGACGTGTTGGAAGGCATTCATGTGCAACAGACTGCGGGATCTAGATTGTGTTTGGCACAGGAGCTTTACCAGATGCGCTTCACGGGTGAGTGCGAAATGAGTGAGCATCTCACGGAATTCAGACGTTTGTTTGCTGAGCTGATGGACCGAGGCGTCGAACACTCTGAACTTCAGAAGACCTATCTGATCCTGGCTTCACTCGATGGGACTTGGAATAATATGGTCATGGCTTTCGAAGCCATGCCTGATGGAGGTCTGAACGTTGCGTTTATTGAGGAAAAGCTGACCCAGGAATGGCAGCGGAGACAAGAGGCGAAAAGTGCTGAGGAAAAGCAAAGAGCCAAGCTGAAAGAAGAAAGCAGCAGCAGACAGGAAAACAAGCAAGAACAGCAACGGCTGAAGGCTTGTTATGCCTGTGGGGCTCGTGGGCATCTCCAGAAAGACTGTGCAGTCAAGCAAAATTCCAGGGACGGAGGCTTGAAGCAGGGAAGTGTGAACTTTGTTTGTAAACAGAAGTCTCAAGATTTAGCACCTGTTAACTGGATTGTTGACAGCGGGGCAAGCCATATATTAATTAAAGACAGGAGTTTGTTTTACACGTCTACAAATGAGCAGGACTTTGTTTTACTTGCGAATGGATCGCAGAAGAGTGTGGAAGCCCGAGGACTGGTGAGATTTGATAAACTGGGAATACTTTCAGAATGTTTGTTTGTTCCAGAATTAGCTCATAACATTTTGTCAGTCAGAAAACTGGTGAGTTGTGATTTTTCTGTATTGTTCCACAAAGACAAATGTTATGTAATGAGGGGAGATCAAGTGTGTTTGCAGGGAAGCCTTAATGATTCACAGTTTGTAATAAAGAGCAGTCAAGCAGGGTGTGCTGTGTTAAATGCTGAGGCACAGGTACATCAGGGCTGCGTCCATGAATGGCATCAAAGGCTGGGGCATGCAAACCTTGACACGATTAAGGAAACCCCAATGCATAGTGAAGACATGCGTTTAAGAGATTGTGGACAGTTAATGGATTGTGATTCTTGTCATAAAGCTAAAATGACTATTGCACCAATTAACCGGGAGGCTGAAAGAACCACAACAGCTCCCTACCAGCTAGTTCATGTTGATTTATCAGGGCCAATAAATGCTTCACGGCGGAGGTGCGGAGGTAGATGATTTCTCTAGATACACGAATCTTTATTTGCTCAAGCATAAAAGTGAAGCTGAACAGAAGCTGAAGCTGTTCATTAAGAGAATTGAAACTCAACATGGCATCACTGTGAAAGCGATACACTCAGACCAGGGAGGGGAATTCACGAGTAAAGCATTGAGTGACTTCCTTGAGAGTAAGGGAATAAAACAGAATTTTACTGCTCCATACAGCCCGTTTTCCAATGGAACTGCAGAGAGAAAAAACAGGGTGCTGCAGGAGGCAATGAGAGCCATGTTAATGGATTGCAGTTTAGGGAATTCTTTCTGGGCAGAAGCAATTCTTTATGCGAATTACATTCACAATAGGGTATTACACAGTGCTCTTGGAATGTCTCCTTATGAGAAAATCACTGGCAGAAAATCGAAAATACAACACATTCAAAAATTCGGGGCAAGATGCTGGATCCACATTCCACAGGGAAAAAGGAGGGGCAAGCTTGCACCGAGGGCGCAGCAAGGTTTTGTTTTGGGATTTCAGAATGCATATTTCAGAGTTTGGTGTCCAGAAACACAGCAGTTAATTCTGAGCAGAAGCATTAAAGTCTCAGAAAAACCTTGGGATCAAAGGGAAACAGTCATTCTTACAGGGTCAGATGACACACAATCACAAACATTTAAGCCAAATCCAGACATAAAGGTGGAGGGCACACATATTCCTCTCAGAGATGCGTTAAATGAGCTCATTTGTGGGAAACGAAGATCAAAGAAACGTAAGGCTGAGGAAATGGAATCTCCTGCGCAGGCTGTGCCAAGCACAAGCACAGATGGGGGGGCAGACAGAGCAGAAGCCCTAGTGCCATTAAGACGTTCTACAAGAGTAAACATAGGGAAACCGCCAGAAAGATATACTGTGGGGGTAATTACCAGTCCTGGAATGCATAAACTGGTGGACATGGATCCTGACACTTTGTATTTGACATGTGTACAGCCAAAGTTTGATTGAATAAAGTTTTAGCTAAATGTGCAGAGATGTTCTGAACTGTACTGCAATGTAAGCTGTATTGCAAGATGTATTGTAGAAATGTATTATTGTAATTGTTGTAATGAATTACAGACATGATGGGAAAAAGGGGGGATTGTTGACCATTGAACCACACTGTCACTGAGTGTTTTTCCATCAAGTCTGAAAGTGTGGAAATCTGTAGCTAAGAGAAGTTATGTCTTTGCCCAGTCTGGGAACGGATAGCCAAGGCCGTTGTCATGGCAGCATCAAGATAGACTGGGAGAGTTCTAGCAGTTATCTGTGTTGAGCTGAGTCTTCTGTGTAATGTCTTTGAACTGAGAACTTCTCTCCTAGAAGGGGGGGATCTTAAAGCCTTAAGCCATAATGTCTTAATAAAAGACTCTTAACCTGATCTAATGCATCTGAGAAGTTTCTTGAGCAACTTAACTCCAACGTAACGTATGCTGTTTCACGCAACAACGCACACACATCAACACATCAAAGCCCCACCTGACAATGTTAATAGACTTCCATCAGCCTATATCTTTGTCTCCCTGAAGATTCTCTTACAAAAAAAATGCATTAGTCTGTTGAATTGGAACTGATTTATAGCATGCTGGGAAGCCATTACTGTAAGTAAGGATCAAACATTTATTCCTATCATTAGTGGACATTTATAGAATCGTTGCCTTTAAAAAAAATCACACCCCTACCATGGATTTAAGATATCTGTTCTGTTGAACAAGTATATTTTATTTTATATAGATTTTTATATCAAATCATAGTCTGTGATGTCTTTCGCACATTCCCCGCCACATATGTGCTGATCTACATTTTCATGAGGAATTTTTAGAAAAAATCACAAATTGCCACAAAAATGTGGAGAGATGGATTTAAGATTGGAAAAATGAGAAACTGAGATAATTCCCACTCACCGCAGGAAGCAACATGTTCTGGTGGCAGTGGGGCTTTTTAGGCATGCCTTAAAGGAGACGTGTGTTGGCAATGGAGGTAGGGCCCAGTGCACCCCTCCTTCCATCCTCTGCAGATCTTCACAGTGTCTGGAGGAGATACTTCTAAAGAGCCCTCTTTGCAGGCTCCTGGCACAGTGAAGATGGTGATCTCGGCAGCAGCAGCAGTAAGCCCTTGGGATGGCGAAAGTGGAAGCGGCAGTGGAGGCTTCAGAGCAGCCTTTCCCAACCAGTGTGCCTCCAGATGTTGTTGGACCACATTTCCCATATTTCCTGACCATTGGCAATGCTGGCTGAGGCTGATGGGAGTTGTGGTCCAACAACATCTGGAGGCACACTGGTTGGGAAAGGCTGCTTCAGAGAGTGCTCTCATGGAGAGCCTGCAGCAGTTTGGTGCTGGAGGTGGCAGACAGGAGGCCTGCTAGGCTGTACTTACAGCCTTTTTGGGGGGCCATATCTATGGCCTGTTAGGCCCTGCAGAGGCCTGCTATGCCACACAAAGGCCAGTTAGGACTTTGAGTAAGTTTCTGGAGCTGAGGGGCAATCAGGCTTCCTCTATCTTTTGTCATCTGGATAGGCGTGTGCTCACCAAGTACCAGCTTTGGATGGCATTGGAGAAGTTGAGGGTTGACTCTTCTAAATTTGGCACATTTCTTTGGAATTATCACTGCTTGTGCTGCAGCCATGCTGGGTCTCAGAGAGGCAGCTATCCACGGCCTGAGCAGGTGGAAATCTGGGGGTTCCAGTATTATGTTCAGCCATTTTGAGGAATTCATTGTTCACAATTGCCAAACTTGTTTGTTCGTTCTGTTATTACAGGTGGTTGGAGGGTGATGGGGCATATCAGAGTTATTATTTGCAACCATGGCATGGTGTTCTGGGCCAGTCACAGGGTGTCACAAGCTACTCACAGAACCCAGTTGGGGCTCAGCCAGTGTGCATTGGTCCAGTGGCTGGTTAGGTGTAGTATGCTTTGGGACTGTCGGTTGCCAACATTATTCAATATTGTGCTCATACAGGCTTGCTTGGATTTAGGGGCCATCCATCAACAGGCCCAGGGTTCCCATTGTCCCAGGCTATGGTCTTAAGGAAGATAAGGTCACCACCTTGCTGCAGTTAAGCAGGCCTGGGTCTAGTCAGTGTCTGGATGGGAGACTGCTGGGGAAACACATGTATGCCACCTGGGGTTTCTATGATGAAAGAAAGGCAGGTTATAAATGTAATAAATAAATAAATAAAATTGTGTGGTTTGATATTCTCCCGAGGCCAATTTGGAGGGATGTGACCCTAGGTGCCTTAACAATGCACACAAAAAAGTAAATAGGGAAGTCTGTCTCACCTTGGCTGCTCTCCATGGTGACCTCATCCACCATTCTGAGGTGAGGTCTTCCCAGATGGAACTTTATAGGCCTGATGGGGTACACCGGTCTGATTTGGGTAACCATTTGTATTTATCTGATCTGCAGTGTGCCCTTATTTGCTGCCGGTAGGGAGAGAGGGACAAAGCAGACTATGGTGGGTTTATGCGGGAATTGAACAGATTAGGTTTGGTGAGCAGCCTTTGGCACCTTTAAGGGGAATGATGAGGCCTGAGACCTACCCTCCAGGTGTGTGGGGCCTGATGGCTGGGTACGGCTCACCTTTGGGGCTAACCTGTAACACCCACTCAAAGTTGTGGGGCCCTGGGAGGGGATGGATTAGAAAGCCCTCCCAAACTACCCCTTAAGGGTGGGGCTGAGGAAAGGGGGCAAGTTTAAACCCTCTCCCTTTCACTCATTGTCCTCACTCAAGTCATTAGCAGTTTCTCGCATTATCACGCCCATTGACCCATTTTTCACCCAAACCTCACCAGTGTCATGCCATTTTATTTCACAGTTTTGTTGGCAAACTAAAATCAACAGTTTCATCCATCCTTGTGTCACTGCTTTATATCTCAGCCACCAAAAACACAGACCAATTTTTTTAAGTCTCCTGAAATACCATTTGATAAGCCTCCCAAGGAGTTCCAAGGAGCAAATCTTCCAGGAGGACCACTTACAACAAGTGGTGGATAAACTCTCCTCTGCTCAAATTTGAAACTGGCTAACAGCACTTGTGCAGAATTTTCTTTACATTCCACACTGGAGAGGAACTTCTTTGGGAAAGTAATGTTCAGTTTATAATATATCTAAGATCTACAGGCTGGATCATTGCATTCTGAACCAGAAAATTACAAACTTGGGTGGCAAAACTACCCAGACAACCTATTTGTATGCACTTGCAAATCTGATGTAGCACATGGATAAATTGTGAAGTGGACACTCATCAGTCTGATAAAAGTGGAGGCACCGGTTCTCTTCCCATGCATCAAGCCTCAAGCAAACTGTTTCTCAGATGTGGACAAGGGTGGATTTCATGAAATTTTCTCACCAATTAGCATCCTTTTTCTTGACAAGCTGCCTATTGAATGGGAAAGAACTCTGCAGTTGGTCCCATCTATGTCCATGCAGTATCCACGAACATCAGAGCCACGGGGGGGGGATGACATTTATTTGTTTAGATGATATATATACCACCCTTTGCACATGCCACAGAGAAGTTTACAATAAAGACAAGTCAATAAGATACATAAAATCCATTAAAAAAACACAGTCCATTACAAACACACATCAATGGCAGCTGAACAAGTACTATAGAAGCAGCAGCAATCAGGTCTCTCCTAGAAATGCCCTCCAAAAAAGACGTGTCTTGGCCAACCACCTAAAGCAGTGGTTCTCAAACATTTTTGGTTCACGGCACACTGTAAAACATATAAAAATTTTCTGGCGCACTTAGTGTACAAAATTTAAAATAATATATTTTAAACTATGAATAAAAATAACTTAAACTATAGAAAACTATTACTTACCCTATACAAATGGGTTTCTTCTCATTTTTAAAATATACTTTCATAATATTTGAGGCACACCTAGCCACCTCTTAGGGCGCACCAGTGTGCCTGGGCGCACCATTTGAGAATCACTGACCTAAAGCTACAAAGGGATGAGGCCAGATGCACCTCAGTAGTGAAAGAGCTCCACATGTGAGGAGCTGCCACTGAAAAAGCACTTCTCTGGGCCCCCAGAACATGTACCTCATTCTATGTAAGGACAACCAGGAGGGCTTCATCTGTTGATTATAAATCATGGATAGATTGATAAGGGAGAAGGCCAAGGGGAAAGGGTCCTCGTGTCTTTCTGTTAGTGTGAAATGTGTTTACTAGGGACCAACGCTTCTTAATATTTTCACCTCTCATGTTCCTGTTTTTTTCTCTTCCTTCTCATATACAGAATATATGCTGGAAATTAATGGAGGTGGGACAAGGTTACTTTCACACTGTGCCAGCAGTGCTGTGTGACAATGAAGCATTAAGCAAGGCCGTTATTAGGAGTTCTTTTGGTGAAAGTTGCTAAGTATGATCAGCTCAGCATTTCATCCCTAACCTAGTTAACGGAGAATGTTATGTGGAATGATTAGCCCCCACTGCACTGCTTCTGAAATGGCAATAGGTCAGCAATGTGATAATAATAAGAGCTTTCATTGTGGGATAAAATAGAACAGGGAGGGCTAGAAAGAAAGAAACCAGCTTGACTCCTTTGTTGTAAAACCAGAGGTAAAATGAGAAATCACAGAATCCAAAGAACTCAGTGCAAGAAAGGAAATGTATAGCTTTTTAA
Organism: Rhineura floridana; assembly: GCF_030035675.1. Taxonomy (NCBI): domain Eukaryota; kingdom Metazoa; phylum Chordata; class Lepidosauria; order Squamata; family Rhineuridae; genus Rhineura; species Rhineura floridana. The sequence continues at coordinate 99,509,036 of NC_084487.1, forward strand.
TTCTTCTACATAAATGTAGCTGCAATTCTTTTTGTTCAACAGCCACTTGTATTCATTGAGCAGTAAAACTAAAAGCTCCCTAAAGCCTTCTTTTAAGGAGTTCATTAGGAAGCTGTTAGTGAGGTTTCATGAATCTTTATTGCCACTGCAATCTCACCGAGACAGACCATATGTAGAATCTGAAATCCAAGGAACAAATCTTAAATGTAATACATGGAACATTTACACACCTTCTCTCTCTCTCTCTCTCTCTCTCTCCCTCCCTCCCCTAAATGCATGGCATACCTGAAATAGATCACCTCCCTCATATTTCAAGCAGTCAAACTACTAGAGAATACTGGGATAGATTGGGAAATCATCTGACCAGGTACAAGGCAGCTTCTTACGTTCTTCCTACTAGGGATGGAAAGACCTGTCAATTTCAATTCTCATTTTTCCAATATTGTACATTTTTCCCAATCATTGTACAGTTACAAAAACAGATCAAACCATTACAAGAAAAAAGCAAGTAAAACAATCCCAAATGGAACAAAACAGTATGTATTCAGCAAAAGAGGTGGGTCCCACAAAACTGTAAACCGCCCAGAGAGCTTCGGCTATGGGGCGGTATACAAGTGCAATAAATAAATAACTAAATAAAATAAAAACAAAACAAACTTAAAGGGTAAAGAGGTACATCTTCAGGATGTGGCAAAATCCGTACAATGAGGATGCTGGACACGCCTCTGAAGAGAGCTCAAGGGTAGTGCAAAAGCACTCTAAGAAACTGCCTTATTGAAATGCTTTTTGGTTTCCTCAAAATTAATCAGAAGCAGGAATTTCCACCAAATTTGTTCAGAATCTTGCTTTAGGGGACATATCAGTGGCTAGTATAATGACACCCCTCCTTCAATGAATCTGGGATGATATTCAATTTATCTTCACAAGAATCCTGTGAAATATCATGATTTGCCCAAGATCACCCAGTTAGCTTCAGAGCTTAGCGGACATTTGAACCTAAGCTGCCTTCACTCTGTCCTATATTCTGTCTGCTACACCACATTGCATATGTGGATTTCACATATTTCTTTGTTGGCTATGGAAATGCAGGGTAATATGTGATTTATTTTATCTAGGCTAAGTGAAAGTAAGATGGAAGTAGCCAGGGTAAATTCCTTCTTCACTGATTGCAGCTTTTTTGTCTATAGAGACCTCCTTGATTTACCTGCAAACTCCATTCCCTAGTGCCATTACAGGCAGTGTTATTGGTTTTCTTATACCCTTCTGACAGATTACACATCTAACTTGCAAGTATTAAAAAGAAAAAGCAGAAAGTGAATAGAAATATAGCTATTGAACTGTAGCAATTCCATCCCCCCCCTTTACTCACCCACAAATAGTGCTTGATGCTGAAATATCAGGCTACTGTCTCTGGACTGGGGCTTGTGGAAGTATCCCTCTAAAAGATAAAGGGCAGTTAGGGAATAATTTGATCAGCTGTGTGAAGAAACCACCAGGGCAATTCAGCATATGGTTTTGGTTTGAAAATCACCTCCCCCCCTCAAAAAAAAAAACCACACTAGGAAATCTTTAGCCATTCACTTGATATTTAATGAGTTCTAGAAATGCATTTGAAAAAATAAATAATTTTGAATTGATTATCCCCAGATGGCAATATGAACATGATCTTACCAATACCTTAGTCTCCTACTGGCCAATCTAATGTTTTCAGAGATTCTCTAAGACCCTTTACGCCTTAGAGTTGGGAACGTAACGAGCTGTCACTCACCTCAAGACACAACAGAAAAGGAAGGCTGCTTTGTCACAGCAAATGGAACATGAAATGTGTGCTCACTGGGTCAAAACCTAAGCAAAAACTCTTGAGAAAAGTCAATACCATTTCCCTTCCCAGGCTTTTCGTCTGTACACTAGGCCTCAGTTTCCAATGGCAGCCAAAAACCCAAGTCTGTACTGGCTCTTCAGGGTGAAGGATACTCAGTTATAAAAGGATGTGTTGACATTTGTTCTGTTTAAGCTGGCAATTCATCATTCAAAGTGTTGTGTTCAAACAATGAAAATCAGAGAACTGTAGTAAACCCTTTAGACACCATATGATCTCACCAAAATAATTAGGAGGCAAAATAAAAGTATGCTTTCTCACCACTTGATCCCAAGTAAGCACAAAGAACTATGTTCACCTCACAAAGAACTATTATGTTGTAGTTCTTTCGCTGACACTTTGATTTGGTTTACTTTTCCATTCCCTTTCTAAATAGCTTAAAATGTAGGGTTTCATCCAACTAATATGTCATATTAATGGACTTAAGTCAGTCATGTTTAAGTCCATTAATTTCAGTAGGTCTACTCTGAATATGACTTAAGCTAAGAATACAACCTACCATTTTAAAAAACCTTGAAGTAAACTATGATACAGGCCAAAATCAAAGGAAAAGTATGCTATTGGGATATAAGCAGCAACAATTGTATTTGTTTATTATATTTATATCTCACTTTCATTCATTCTCCCATCAAGGCCTGGACCAAATCTAGACCTGATTAGCTTCAGCAAGAACAATGTATCATGTGCCTTCAGACCATGTCCCAGAACATCTTACTTTCTATCCCTGAAAAGTACACATTTCATTTGTCTATTTTATTTGAATATTAGCCATGTAATTAAGTTCTATGGACAGTTTACAGAAACATGAAAGACATAGATTCAGTTCAAAACTTTACCCCCAAAAGTCAATGGTTAAAATTACAAGAATCTCAAATCACATAAGCAAAACAGCTAAAACAATTGTTTTATTGTGGTTTTACCATAGAATAACAATGGCCCACACACTGGAAGCATTCAATATACATCCCAATTCCAAAGAAAGGGGATCCCAGGGAATGCAGTAATTATCGAACTATTGCCTTAATATCCCATGCAAGTAAATAATGCTCAAGATTCTATAACAAAGGCTCTTACCATATATGGAGCTAGAAATCCCAGACGTCCAAGCTGGATTTAGAAAGGGAACAGGTAGCAGGGATCATATTGCAAATATATTTTGGATAATGTAACAGACCAAGGAATTTCAGAAGGAGATCACCCTGTGCTTTATAGATTACAGCAAAGCCTTTGATTGTGCAGATCATGAAAAACTGGAATGCTTTCAAAGAAATGGGGGTGCCACAGCATCTGACTGTCTTGATGTGCAACCTATACTCTGGACAAGAGGCTACTGTGAGGACAGAATATGGAGAAACCGATTGGTTTCCAATCAGAAAGGGTGTGAGACAGGGGTGTGTTTTATCACCCTATTTGTTTAATCTATATGCAGAACATATAATACATAAAGCGGGACTGGACTAAGATGAAGGAAGTGTGAAAACTGGAGGGAGAAATATCAATAATTTAAGATATACAGATGATACCGTACTACTGGTAATGATTTGAAATGAATGCTGATGAAAGTTCAAGAGGAAAGCACAAAAGCAGTACTATAGCTGAACATCAAAAAGACTAAAGTAATGACAACAAAAGATTTATGTAACTAAAGTTGACAATGAGGACATTGAACTTGTCAAGGATCAATACCTTGGCACAGTCGTTAAGCAAAATGGAGACAATAGTCAAGAAACCAGATGAAGGCTAGGACTGGGGAGGGCAGCTGTGAGACAACTAGAAAAGGTCCTCAAATGCAAAGATGTATCACTGAACACCAAAGTCAGGATCATTCAGACCATGGTATTCCCGATCTCTATGTATGGATGTGAAAGTTGGACAGTAAAAAAAGTGGATAAGAGAAAAATCAACTCATTTGAAATGTGTTATAGGAGAGCTTTGCACACACTATGGACTGTGAAAAAGACAAATTGGGTGTTATAACAAATTAAACCAGAACTACCACTAGAAGTGAGAGCCAGTGTGGTGTAGTGGGTAAGGTGTTAGACTATGACCTGGGAGACCAGGGTTCGAATTCCCACACAGCCATGAAGCTCACTGGGTGACCTTGGGCCAGTCACTGCCTCTCAGAGGAAGGCAATGGTAAACCTCCTCTGAATACCGCTTACCATGAAAACCCTATTCATAGGGTTGCCATAAGTCGGGATTGACTTGAAGGCAGTCCATTTCCATTTTCCATCACTAGAAGCTAAAATGATGAAAGTGAGGTTATCATACTTTGGACACATAATGAAAAGACATGATTCACTAGAAAAGACAATAATGCTGGGAAAAACAGAAGGGAATAGAAAAAGAGGAATACTATTAGACTATAATTCTATGAGGAAAATCAAGAGATTTCTAACTAATCATTCTTAACACTCTCCCTTAAGATTCTTTGGGGAAAACCTATGACAGTTAAATTGGTGTGAATAAAGTTTTGAACTCTGTCTAAAATGTTTGATTCCTTGCTTAGCTGGAGTTGAAGAACAGAGGAAAGGAAATATTTTGGAAGCTTCTCCATACAAGTTTCAGATGAGCCTATGTAAATTATGTGGAACATTGTAACAATCCTAATACTAAAGGTTACAGTGTCACAGAACACCAGCAGGATACCTGTGTACTCTGCAGAAAATAGGATGCTTATTTAACAGCCTCTGTGTTCCAAAAAAAGCAGGCAAGCTAGCCTGTGTACACCAAGAGAGCTTTAAATACAGAATCAAAGTACTTTATCAGGAAATGTGAAGCTAGTTAATGTTAGTTTCTAAAAGGAGATTACATAGTTGTCACACAGACAGCAGCCCAATGTATGGAGTTGTTGCTGTCACTACTATTTCGCCTTCCGTATACATCTCAAGGGGATGTACAAATTATAATAAAGGCAACTAAAAACATTTTAAAACAACACAAAAAATAACAGAAGATAAATGCTAAAACAATACAAAATGGACACCCACAGCAGAGACCTATCAATCCAGCTCAGAAAGCTTGGCAGAGCAATTGAGCAAGGTCGTGCTATTCCTCTGATGTTCTATAAAAATAACATTTATAGGTCTTCATAGCTAATTCTCTGACTATTTATTTACAAAGCAGGAACTTAAGAAGCGTACAGATATTCAGTAGAAGTCATGCTGTCTTACAGAACATATATGTGAACAATATCATATCTTTGCTTTTTGAGGTTAATATTATCAAATTTGCCTTTGAGCTCTCCCAGATTTCCCTAAAATTAGAAGTGGTTCCACTTCTTAACAAGTACTAAGTACACCAGTTATTATAAACAGGGATCCTAGGAGAAAATCTGCAATCCCAAGCGACCAGGCCATCCAGAGCTACCAGAAGCCCAGGGTAGTTGTCAATGGTGTGGCCTGCATGCATGTATTCAAGGGTGCTGTGTGCAGATACCAGGCCCGTCCACAGCAAAGCTACTCCATAAAATGTGTTGTAATTAGTGACTGCCAATTTATTGCCATTGTCTAAATCACGTCTTCACTTCAAATTATAATTGGATTGGAACCAATTCAATTGTCATGTCTCTCCCAAATGAATCCTGGGGACCTTAATATTATGAGGTGCTGAGAATTATTGATAGAGGTCCCAAGCCCTTAAAATAAATTATAAAACCCAGACTTAAGGAGCTGGAATGTGTAGCATATGCATGATTACGAGAGACAGAAGATCAAGGATGGGGAACCTGTGGTCCTCCAAATTGCTGGGCTGCAACTCCCATCACTCCCGATTATTGGCCATGTTGGCTGAGGTTGATGGGAACTGGCATCCAACAATAGAAGGAGAACCACAGGTTCCCCACTCCTTTACTAGAGTACATTTATTGAAACAGATCATGAGCCAAACAAAACGTTCTGAAAATGAGGCATCTGGATTAACAGGAGAAGGGGAAATGGAATTTAGGACATGGCATGATGGTAGCTGCTATGCTCCTAGTTTGGCACTTCAGCATGCAATTGGAAGCACACACGTACAAAAAGGATCCTGGGTGGGAAAAGGCAGAGATTTTTCCTTGGACAGTGTTCTGCATATCGGGAGCACAGTCCATGTTAATTCCTTCCAGCCCTATAGACTGGTGAAGGAATAAGGTGAACCAAAGCACCATCAGTGCCTGAATTGCCTCCTAACATGGGCAGCATTCATCTAAAATTGATCATGCCATTGATTTTCTGAGCATCTTCCTACATTGGAAATTCTTCACCCTAATCAGTTGTCCTATGAATATTTCTGTGTAACCCTCTCCTCACTTAAATGCCTCTTGACATCAACAGACAAAACCTGCTGCCCTGAAATGAACCAAAACTGATCCCGCCAATAAGCTTGTTTATAACAAAGACCTTAACCAGCTCACAGTGGTTTTTGTACTATGGGGCCAGAGGATAATTTCTGTTCCCAGGTCAGCACCCTGCACAACATATGCAGATGATTCAGCTAGCAATGTCTGTTTAATTAATTTCAGTCTACTTCACCTATTTAGGACTTTCACTTGCCTGCTGCTTGGTCTGCTAAGTATAATTAAATCTGGGTTGCAGAGAAGGAAAACAACCAGTAACCATTATATTGGTAAATATGGGTAAAATATTTCAAAAGAATCAATTATCACAGTGTGAGCAAAGCAAACAAACAAATAAATTTGATAATAGCAAATTCAGAGCTAATAGCAGTTTAACAATGTACCTAGAGCCAACAGTTTCTATCAAACTTTTAAAAGCAGGGAAATTGGATAGTGAATGCACCAGGGGAGCAGGAGGCCTGACCTCCTCTTTGAGATATTGTACTGCCCTACAAATTTGTAAACCTGCGAACACAATTTGGGTTAGTCTTTCAGAGTCCAATCCACTTCCTGTGCAGCTTGGAAGAATTTGGTAACATGTGTCTCCCCCTCCCCATTTTATCCTCACAAAACCTCTGTGAAGTGGGTTAGGCTGAGAGAGTTTGACTGGTCCAGGGTCACTCAGTAAGCTTCATGGCTGACAGGGGATGTGGGTGCCAATTGAGCATAATACAAACCTGAAGGTGTGGTTTTTTTCATTTATCATAACTCCATAGCCTCTTCATCCATCCTACCAAAAAAATGCAGGTACTCAGGTATATGACATTTTCATACAAAAATCATTGCCCCCTCTCCCCCCAAAAAACAGAGTGGGAAGTAAATTCCTTTTAGTCTACCCCCTACAAAATCAACTTAAATGTGCCTAATACAAAACCCATACATCTATCCGCCAGGTTTCTTAACTAGAGGCAGCTGTATGATGTATGCTATTTTCATACAATTGCTCATAAAACAATAGGGGAGATGAAGTGAATCCTTTTTTTAAAAAAAATCAAACTAGGAAGGCTGCCCTTTTAGGAAAACCACTGCAGCTCTCCTTTTGAAATTTGACAATCCTTGTCCTCTTAAAAGTGGTTATCATGCCTGAAAATTCCATCCAATTCTACAAAAAAAAAGTTATGTATTGTTCCTTTTATTAAAAAAAACATGCAAATGTGCACAGCACAAAGGGGGAAAAGGACACATTTGTCTCAGTTTGGTAGACTTTATCCATTCAATCCATTTATACCTTCAACTTAAAGCCATTTTTTGATTTCCCCATAAATATTGAATGGTGAGGCACAAAACCTTGTTTTTCCAGTTGAGAATTCTGTTGGAAGTAGGGCAAGAGCAAGTCCTGTTTGGGTTCTTCTGGATGACAGAGTAAGGGTCCTCCACCTGGCTAGGCTTACCTACTTTTACCGTGGTGTTCTCTACCTAACTTCCTTCTGTTGTAAACTGATATGCTCAGGGAAGCTGATCTGCCCCTCCTTCCTTTGTCTTCTTCTTCAACTGTCTGAGGAGAGAAGAGACATCTTTGTCTTTGCTCTCTCCTGAGCCATGAGGAGCCTCCAACTTAATTAGGTATGCTTTATCTACTGTGTATTTTTATAAAGAAGTAGCTTTTCTTATTTTACTAAGTCTTAAGTCTCAGTGATTTAAATGCAGGGTAAAAGCCTACTTCGTAGGTAAATATACACACTGGCACACTCCAAGCTCAGATGCTGAGTTACTCTGCATATATAAGGAATTGAAAGATCTGTCTGTTTTGGTTCTCTTAGTTTCTCATTTTTCCAATCTTAAATTCAGTTCTTTACATTTCTACAAGAATCTGTGATTTTTTTTTTAAATCCTCATGAAAATTCTTCACCATTTTAGTGCAAATTTCTCCAAATAAACACATTTTTGCAAGCAGTTTCTCATTTTTATGTACACTATCCCCCAGTATATGCATTTTTGTAAATGTTGTTTAGTTGGCGAACTGCATCCCAAAATTCTAATAAATGTAAATTTTGAAGGATGTCTGTGTTTTGGTTCTCATGTTGCTTTGGAAATTGCGAATTTTATACGTTCTGCTTGAAATGCGAACTGAATGGAAATTCTCACCCATCCCTAGCATATATCCATAACAAATTCAGTATCCAAATCTAAGTCAATCTGGATAGCCTCTGGATTGGTTTGGACTGAATCAGACGTCTTTGCAGAAGCACTGAACTGGGATTTGAACTTAATCTTGTGGTCATTGTACAGCCTAGTATTTGTGCATCCTGCGTTCATGCATGGAGAAAAAAAATCTTAACTGCTCCTTCTACTTTTGAAGTTCTCTCTATTTTTGATTGTTGTCTTTGAAATCGAGCTTAAATAGAAGCATATGCCATAGTTTAAAAAAGTTTGAAAAAAGTGCTATAGTATTGGCATCTATTTTTAGATGGCACAGATAAATGTGTGGGAAAATGAAGCTATTTTTAGGATAGTGAAAGCATAAGTAACATCAAGGATTCCTAATTACAGTGTACTCCTTTGGGAGTTTAACATATTGTAAATGTAATGCAGCAAACACTTATGTGTTATAAGTGAGCAAAGCAATCCTTGAAAAACAGGTATCACGAGAGCCTGGAAAATAGCTAAAAGATGTTTGGAAACAGCAATAACAGACAAAATTAGAGCACTCTGTTCTCACAAGTAGAAATGTTGCAAGTATAAATATTCAGACTACTTCACATATGCATACAATCTCTTGATTTGACTACAGCTCAATGTCATAAACTAATTCCATCAAACTGTGTATAAGATGATGTTCATCTGAGATATTTGATCTTCACATAAATATTCATAATTTGCATTTATCATATAGGAAAAGTGTATGCTTGTGACCACCACTTTTTTCATAAAAATCTGAAACATACTGTATTTAAAGCATCCCAGTCAGATACCAGAGATGTTTCTGCCACTCCAGGCATCTACACCACCCTGTATTTTCACTGGAAGTTGTAATCGCTTTTTTTTAAAATAATGTTATTTGTTATTTAATTTTTGTAAATTGCTCTGTTTTATTGATGTATTTCTATATTTGTGTTTTTCTTGTAAGCCGCCTTGAGGACCTTTTGGCCATAAGGCGGGGTATAAATAAACAACAACAACAACAACAACAATACTTTTCTTACCTTTTCCCAAAATCATCAAGTCATGGCAAGGATCCTGTAGGCCACTCTTGATATACAACTCTAACAAGGCAGTATCTCCTATATAGTGTACCCTATGGGATATGCTGCCTTGAAGGGCATTTACCACCTTTTCTGAAAAATAGCAGAGCCTGGAAAACTCACTGCTTCCTTAATACAGGTGCTGCAGAAGAGTGGCAGCATTGCTATTAAGTGCTGCTTCCATCGTGAAGCTTCTGCTGTTGTAGTTCTCACCATTTGAGATGGGCAAAGGAATCCTATAACTCCCATTACACTAGGTTTGGATATATGTCATGGCAATGCTGGTGGAATGACTGCCGTGTCCAATGCATGCTCATCCAAAGGGGGGTGGAGGGGGGTATCATAGACAGAAAAATACAAATATGGCAGAAAAATAACAGACCCACCCTCAGCGTCCCTGGAAACACTGCTGGGACCAAGAAGATACACATATCCACATGCCATATGGACACAGAGGGAGTCCATCTGCATAGGCTGTAATAGGGCCACGTGAGTCACATTGCCATGTACCCCAATAGGCAAGAAGTAGGAAGCCAGGCAGAGGGAGCAGCAACAAGCAATAAAACCTTGTGATATGCTGTGCTAATGCACAAACACACATGCTCCAAGAATAACTGGTTCAAATTCAAAACATTTTTACCTCCCACCCTCAGAGGGGAAACATATACCACTATGTAGAACCCTGTACTGTGCCCCACTAATGCGCAAACATGCAGGCATTCATGCCAGCAGAATCAGTTGTTCAAATTTACAAGTCAATATTTCTCTTTCTTGTCTACATAATCAGACATTGGTTTTCTTGAGAAAAGGGAGGCCTGGGGATGGCCTGTCCAGTTGGAGGAACACACAAATGAATGCCCACATGCTCCCTGGATCATTGGCCCACATATCCCCAAACAGAAAACATTCACTTCCCTTTCCATCCCTGATATTAGCCTGAAAGGCTCAGGACAACAGCAGAGGGTGGGCTCTGGAGGAAATGAATGAGGTGCACCCCCATCAAGTGAAAACACCCTGCCCTCTGGGCTGGGAACCACCTGGAAAGAATCAGCCAACCCCTCACAACTCCCAGTTGGTGGGTGGGAGGAATCCAGAAGCAAGGATGAGAGAATCTTTCCAATGGACCTCTCAAACCAGGCCAGGCCTGCTACCTGAGGTCTTTTAGATCCTGCATCATGATGCTTCCTTTTCATTCACATTGTTTGGCAGAGGACCAATAGACTAAGAAAGGAGATCTTTCACAGGATTCTGATAAGTTTAAGTAATGCACTCATATCCCAAGAGAATGTGCCAATGCCCATGGAACCACATCACCCAATGAAGAATGTCTTGCTTGGAAATTGTCAACTGTAATAACAGAGCTGCCATAACAAGTGAGCTGTGTCATTGACATTTATTTTGATCCATAGTCAATACATTTATATGCATGAATTAGTAAAAATGTAACACATTTAAAGAATTCCTTCAGACTGTATCCACTAAATGCCAGACTGATGTAATTTATAACATGAAATACATCCAATAAAAAGATGATATAGATAAATGTTTTTTATTGCCTGAGACATAAACTTGCCATACATGGAGTTTCTCATTACAGCAAAACAAAATTTAAGTGCACAGCCTGGAAACAATCAGCCCATAGCAAATCTGCACCTATAGATTTAATATTCTTTCTGAAACGAAAATCTCTTGAGAGTTGACTAGATAGATTTACCAGTCTTACTAAACATACGTCTTACTAACTACTAATGTTGTTCAACATCTGTGACACTCTCTGTGACAGGGTAGACATACAATTTGTTGGATTTACTTTGTTATATTGGAATCTCAAGAACTACCGACAGAGACGGGTACAAAAGTCATACAGTCAGAGTGAAAGAACAGGGTACCTTTAAGCACATTCTGAGCTTAGAGATTTGTTTTTCATACCAGAACTCACCTGAGCTCACAGTCCTTTCACACAAAAGTCAAAGAAAAAAGGTTGTCTTTGTTAAAGACATCTTATTTAAGGAGGAAAAGGTGCTTTTTTGTTGTTGCCAAATGTTCAAAGAGTGGGAGTCAAATACCCTTGCTGATCTACTGCAAATCACCCAGAGATCTACTAGTAGATCCAAATCTACCTTCAGCTCACCCCACCCTATGATATGCCAGACATTTTTCATGACATCTAGCATAGCGTAATAAGTAAAGGGACTAAGCTGTGAACCAGTAAGCCCACAATTCAAATCTTTGCCACAAACTCAGTAGGTAGGAATAGATCAGATCAGATAGTGGCCCATTTAGTCCAGCATCCTGTTTTCACAGTGGCCAACCAGATCCCAAAGGAAGCCTGTAAGCAGGACTTGAGTGCAAGAGCACTCTCCCTTCCTGCAGCTACCGTCAACTGGTTTTCAGAAGCATATTGTATCTTACTATGGTGGCAGAGTACAACCATCATGGCCAGTAGGCATTGATAGTCTTATCCACCATAAATTTGTATAATCTTCTTTTAAAGTCATCCATGTTGGTGGCCATCACCGTCTCTTGTAGGGGGGAATTCCATAGTTTAATGATGTGCTGTGTGAAGAAGTACTTTCTTTTGTCTGCCCTGAATCTTCCAACATTCAGCTTCATTGAATGTTCACTTGTTTATGAGGGAGAAAAACTTTTCTCTGTCTACTTTTTCTATGCCATGCACAATTTTATACACTTCTATCATGTTGCTTCTGACTTGTCTTTTCTCTAAACTAAAAAAAACCAAATGCTGCAACGTGTCCTCATAGGGGAGTCACCCCGTCCCCTTGATCATTCTCGTTGCCCTTTTCCAGATCTACAATATCCTTTTTCAGGTGAGGCAACCAGAACTGTACACAGTATCCCAAATGTGGTTGCACCATAGATTTATACAATGGCATTATGATATCAGCAGTTTTATTTTCATTACCTTTCCTAATGACCCCTAGCATGGAATTTGCCTTTTTCACAGCTGCCACACACTGGGTCAACATCTTCATCAAGCTGTCCACTATGACCCCAAGGTCTCATTCCTGGTCAGTCACCCCCAGTTCAGACCCCATGACCGTATATGTGAAGTTAAGATTTTTTCCTCCAATGCATAACTTTACACTTGATTACATTGAATTTCATTTGCCGTTTAACAGTCCATTCACTCAGTTTGGAGAAATCCTCTTGGAGCTCTTCGCAATCCCTTTTTGTTTTAACAACCATTTAGTATCATCAGCAAACATGGTCACCTCACTACTCACTCCTAACTCTAGATCATTTATGAACAAGTTAAAAAGTACAAGTCCCAATACCAATCCTTGTGGGTCTCCACTTCCTACAGTCCTCAAACGGGACAACTTTCTGCAAATTGCCACCTTTCTTCCTCAGTTCCCACTTCAATATGTGACAGTAATAATACTGATTAGTGTTACCACCAAATATTATCTAATGCAAAAATCTGAAGATAATTCCTTTTCTCGTATTACTTCCTTGAGGTTTATGTAAGTATACAGTTCAACGTGCTCAAACATCACCTAATGCACAATACACATGAAGGTATGAAAAATGTGCATATTGATAGTATCAAAAGAGAATTGTGCATATTGCCCAGTCCACTGTGCATAATTGCTAAGCAATGTGAACAATGTTAATGGATGAGAGCCATGTTGTACATGGGGAGAAGTGTGTACAGAACCTTGAGCTCTTTGGAGGAAAGATGTTCTTATCTGACCAGAACATGGAATCCCACTTATTGTTTTCCTGTTTCATGCATCTTTACCCTTAATGTTTGCACTCCTACCTGTCTTTACATACCCTGTTGGCCCTGATTCAGTGTTTTGCCATTCCCTGAGGCAAGTAAGTTTGAGATCTGAATGACCATGAAACACACTGATGAGGAAAAAAATTTAGTGTTTTGAAGCAAAAGCTATTTGTTGCAGCAGGCAGGCACTAAAACACTTACAGCAACCAATAATGAGCACAGCTTTTATCTCACATTCTCCATTTTCCCTGCTGGAAGCCCCAGTCAACAGACAGGTGGAGAGATCCCGTGTTATGGCCCTGTTTGGATTTACACCACACTGCTGTTCCCTGCAGGCTAGTGTTAAGGCTTCTGGCCAGTATTGAGGCTTATCTGCCCAGATTGAGGGTCCTTTATTTATACCCAAATGACCCTCTGGGAGGGGGCATAGGTGGTACCTATACCTATGAGATTTTTATCTTTCCTAAGGGCAAGTGTCTTTAGATCTCACACTTTTGACATTTGTTTATCTCACAGTGACCTTGAAGTTGTGCTTGCCAGAGTTGAGTATGCAGCTGTGGAGCCTTCCCCTTCCCTGATGAGTTCATTGTTTTGACTAATTAAACAAACTTTCCCAGCCTCTGCTGTCAGCATCAGCTGAGACAAACAAGCTTCTTCCTACACAAGGTCAGCAAGCCTGTAAATTCTTGACCAGAGCTTTCTGTTCGAAGCAGAATTCCAGTACTAGGCAAGCAGTTTGCAAAAGCAATAAACACCCCATGAATGAGGGGTATGAGACAAGAATTATGGGACAGGGGGAATGGGGCATTCCACACTAAGCCTCCTCGTTACATCTAGGTGTCTTGCAGAATTTTTTGCCCCTACATCTAGTTATGTTACATTTGCACTGATTTGTTCCTAGACAACAAATCTTCCTTGTTTTGACACAGTGGTGTATATGATATGGGTTAATCTTTAAAGAATGTCTACACTGGGAAAATCGTCAGTGCGCACAGTGTTTATTAGAGCAGGGATGGGGAAACTTGAGCCAACCAGATATTGCTGAACTGCAACTCCCATCAGCCTCTGCACACCTGGCCAATGGCTAGGGATGTTGGAAATTGCAGTCCAGCAACATCTGGAGGGCAAAAGGTTTCCCACCCCATATCTAGAGAACCTTCAGAGATCATACATTTTATTATTCTAATATGCTGATCCTATAAATATGTTTTGTTTGGCTCCACAAAGAATAAGTTGGACCTAAGAAGCATCCTCTCCAGCAGTCTTACTGGCAACTCTCCTTCCATCCTTACCTAAGACTCCCAAATCCCAAATGGTGGGGAACCTGAAGCTCAGGAGGCAGCCAGCCTAATTTAATGTGGCTTTCCAAATGCTGCAGGCTCACTATTGCTCTCCCCCTTGTCCCCCCAAAATTACTTTCTCTTCTGTGTCTTTTCAAAAATCCTGCTATGCTGAAAACTCTGCCCACTTTGGACTCTGGACCTGATCACGACTGCCATGCAGCCCCTGCCAAGAAAATGTGGCCTTCAACAGAAAAAAAGGCTTCCTGCCCCTGGTCTAGTGGAATGAGGCTTTGTACTCCAGTCATGATGCACTGTCCAGGATGGGCATTATCTGCTGGAAAGGACTCCATGCATACTTAGAAGGGGCAGTCAAAGAACTCCCTGTGTTCTGTCCACATGTAGAGCATGAATGTCTGAGCAGGGAAACCTACTCAACCAAAGGGTGCCAATTTCATTCCCTTGCATTGTATGTCAGAATCATAGGATATACAAAGGAAAATATAATTTCCAGTAGTGGCTGATGTCAATTGTGTCTGGAGGGCAAAATGCAGAGAGGTCAATAGTAGGCAAAGCCAGAGCCAATGACAGGCAGAGCCAACTACTTGTAGTCTTGTCCCCATCCTCCTCCCTGCTGAGTTGTACAAGGGGCAATTCTGAGACTAATGAGAAGGCAGCTGACAGCCAGTGCAAGCAGATGAGGGCTGGCTAGGTATAAATTGATATTGGTGGGGCAGCACCCCACTTGCCCAAATGGATCAGTCTCCACTGATTATTGCATTAGTACAGACAGAAGTTGCCGTGATGGGGTTCACTTCCAGGGCAATGGTTCTGTTGTTACGCCAGCATTTGAATTTTCTGCTGTAGTTAGTACAGAGTGTGATCATCCACTTTTTGGTTCAGTGTGTGGTACAAAAACTATAAAGCATAAGAGGGGTAGCTGTGTTAGTATGCTACATAACCATGACTCTTGGGTATGGTTAGAACCTGGTTAGGCCTTAAAGTCTAACATATTTATTGTGGCATAAGCTTTCAGGGCTAATACCCATGTGGATAGCACTTTGTATGCCAAAACATCATCTTTCAGGTGTCACAACTCCCTTATATAAGACCAGTAGTTTCTCTGCTGCACTGGTTGCCAACTTGCTTCCAGGCCGTATTCCAAATACTTGTTCCGAAATGCCCATGGTTCAGCATTCCTTAGGGAGTATCTTCTGCCAGAGAAGCACTGTTCCATGTGCTGTCACTTAAGGAAGTTTGGCAAGGGCATGGGAGAGCAGAGATGGGGATCCTGTGGCCCTCTAGATGTTTCTAGATTAAAATTCCTATCATCCTTGACCATGGGCTATGCTGGCTAGGCTGATGGTAGTTAAGTCAAACAACATCTGGAGGGCCACAAGTTCCCCATCCCTAGAGTAGAGAGTTCTTTGTGGTGGCGTCAGACACCAAATGTTCTTCCGAGATGCACCTGCCATGTAATATCTATGCTACATTTTAGGTAATCCTTTTGATGACTTGATGCTGCTTCTGTTCTGTGGTTTTAATTGCTACTAGCACAGATTTGGAATCTACAATAAAACCCCTATGCATACAAATTATCTGCATTGCAACCAGTTGCCTGGTCAAGGTTGCTTGTTGCTGAATCAGAGATAATGAAAAAGTTCACTACAAAATATCTTCAGGATAAAAAGTTCTCTATAATCATAATAGATTTCTACATGCTTATTCATAACCAAGTTTCCTTGTGAACCAGATAGAAATAGAAAAGCCCCAAATGTTTGAGTGAAAATTCAGTGAACTGTGTTTATTTGGCATTAACATTTATACAAATATGAACAAACAGTAATCATAATACTGCCTATAGGATTAATAATAAATTTGTTTTTCTTCTTAGAGTCTTCAGACAGATGATATTTAATGAAATGACAAACACAGATTTAATGATGCAAATATAGGAGGGAGGTCAGCTGAAACGTATGTTCTTTCTGTATAACATTTAAATTACATATTATAATTCTTCCAAAAAGACCTTTTAAGATAGCACTGAAGTCTAGTGTATACAATGGTATTTTGTCCATTTTCCAGAATAGGGTCAGCAAGGGGTGTGGCCTAAAGAAGGGGTGTATGTCCTAGGGAGAAGTCCAAGGATCAGATAGAGAGAGCTGGAGGGCCGCATTCAACTCCTGGCCTGTGGTTTCCCACCTCTGACATAAAGCATAGTGTCTTCTTTGGGGTCAACCACACCAGTAACGTGGCTGAGAACAGCTAACTCGCATAGACACAGCATTCTTTAGACCACTTTTGTTCAATCTTGAGTCCCCAGATGTTATTGGACTACTTAGTCAATGGTCAGGGATGATGGGAGTTGTAGTCTATCCACATCTGGGGACCCAAAGCTGAAGAACACAGCTTTAGACCACACTTCGATTAACATGACATGCTGACATGACATCAATGGGGGAAATGTATCCAAGACATGGTGGGAAATAAAATAAGAGACTATAATAAATGTTACCTTAAAATAGAGCAAATTATAATTAAGTAGCTATAAGAAAATGTCTACCAAATGATGCACCTTTAGAAGTAGAACTTCAGACAGACGGGTAAATAGCTGTACTTCCTGTGTTTTTGGCAACCAATGTGAGGAAAATATTATTTAGTTCTCTTTACCACCCAAACTGTCTGGGTAGCTCACAGTTGTAATGCTTTCTTCACAGCCTGTACTTGGCAGGATCTGCATGGTTTTCTCAGGTACCCACTTAGTCACAATGAGTTCTGAAGTGTTGATGCTCATTATCAAGGTCCAACTGTGCATCAAAATAACAAAGGTTCACACAACCACATTGCATGCTGGAAACAAGAGTGGAGCAAATGTTTGCATAGTTTGGCACATGCAGTCATAGGACTCAACAACATGACATACAGCTAACAGAGCACTCTGGTAAAAAAGAATGTCTTCTCAAACTGAATGCCATATGAATTGTAAATGTATATGAAAGAGTAGTAGAATTATACCGGGTTCATCTCTGGCCTGAAAAACTTGCATTCCACCAAGCTGAACACAGTGATGCATGGTGGTCCACCAGGAGATCAATGAACATCCTACTTTTCCTGTGTTCTTGGAACTTCAAAACAAGGTAAATGGGTACTATATAAAGTACCGAGAAAGCTACAATACATCATTTGGCTTCTTAGATCACAAGTTGTGCAGATATGAGTGAAGACTACCTACTAAAAGAATAACAATACATTTTCTATAGAAGGCCTACACAATTTGTTCCCCCCGCGAGCTGGACATGACCCACCCCAGCCATGTAATGCCATGTAAAGGTGATTGAACAAATCTTCATTTTTGACATGTTCTCTTTTTTTGCAGGTCTAGACAGGCAGTCCAAACAACAGGTTTGTAGGTGGGCCATCATACATGCCTGGCAGTTTTCATTAAGTGTGGTGGGTTGCAAGTACATATTTGTGAGTTTTGATAATTTTATGGTTTTAATGTTGATTTTATTTAATGTTATATTTTATCAGAATTCTTGTACCCAACCTTGGGGACTTCAGTTATGAACATAAGAAGAACCCTGCTGGATCAGACCAAAGGGCCATCTATTCTGCCCTGGGCTCCTGCTGGGAGGAAGGGTGGGATATAAATAAATAAATAAATAAATAAATAAATAAATAAATAAATAAATAAATCCTGTTCTCATAGTGGCTAACCAGGTGCCTCTGGGAAGCCGGCAAGCACAGTATGAGTGCAACAGCACTCTCCCCAGTTGTGATTCCCAGCAGCTGGAATCAGCCCTGTAGCAACAGGGGGATGGATGCACTCCCCCTTAGAGTTGCGCCCCCCCTGAACTTTTTGGGAAACTATTCTTTTTAATTTGTGACATGACACAAAATGACAGCCTCGATTTAAAGAGTGATAGCTTGTTTTAAGAAGATGAGCAATTTAAGTATAAGACCTCTTAAAATTTCAGTGAATAAGTGACCCTTGAAGAGTTAAATATTAGAACTTTGAATTATGGGCTAGAGTTAGAGTTAGACTCCACCCCTTGGACTTCCCTTTGCTCTGCTTTTCAGTGTCAGTTTCAGTTGTGTTCTCTACCCACCCAGCAATAAAGAAGTATGTTTGTTTGCCTGCAATAAGGCGTAAGTGATGGGGAATTTTTATTTTCAAACAATAAGGAAAATATATTCTTTTATAAAGCTATAAAAGTTTCTAATACTTTGATAAGTTTAGTAACCAGCCAGAACCCTTTTCTTCCTGAAGCTGTCTTCCCTGACTGTTTTGGTTTGTATGGAACAGCTAGAACTCTACAAGATAAGAAAACACTGAACAGACACTGAACATCTCTGAATATCTCTGTACTCTCCAAAACATAGGAAGGATTGCATTAACTAAAATGCTTAGCTCATTAGTTGGAGTACTCAGCTCATGGCAAAAATGTACTGGGATGTGAAGTTTTAAACACTGCAAAATTGACTAGAATATAATGTAGCCTATGCAATGACTATGCAATGCCTATGTAATACTGTAATGCCTATGCCATACTGATGTGTAACCTCCTGATTGGTAGATGCTAAAGTTTTTGTCCTGAAATGAATAAAAAACCCAGGCAACCAGTGCCCATGTGGCAGTTCTCCACTCACTCAGAGGAAAACTGACCAAGCCTATGCTTGTCATCCAATAAAGGCCTATCCTTTTGCTGCAAGCCTGTGTCTTCAATTCCCTCAAGGACCCCCAGTCCAACGAACTACAAAATTCCCTGTCATAAGAGTTCACTTATTCTGCAGTTATTATAATGAGTAGAGCAAGATTGAGTGTTTATTGCCAAAGGGTGAAATAAAGAGATAACTTAAAGTGATATGAAAAAATGTAAAAGTTACCCTTTTACACTTTTGAAGCTCTCACTATACTCACAATCATAGCGGCTATTCTTTTTTTGAGTACTTGATGGCAAAGGTTGGAAACAGCCCTACTGGATAGAAGCGTTGCGGTGTACACTACACTTGGCTAGCTGGCTACCTAGGCTATAACTCAAACCTATTTTCTGATTTTCCCAATATGTGCAGCTCACTTTGAAGCCTTTTCAGGGTTTCTGGACAGAAAAACCAGCTACCAGCAACCACTAAAAAAATCCCAATTGCTTTCTACAATTAGTTTCCAAATGCTTAGTTAGCCTTCATATAGCAGTCTGTTAAAAAGTTATTTCTTGATGGTCCAGGAGGAAGGAAAATCTAAAGGTCAGGAACAAGACTAGAAGGAGGCCTTATCAAGGAGGAGTTAACAAATACACCCTAAAGTATTTGTTTTCTCTTTGCCCTTCCCTAAAGTTTTAGTATGGGCAAGTTTGTTTTTTGGAGGTGGAATCTAAAACTGAGATACTTAATGCAGCATCAAAGCCAAGCTCAGGAGCTCTCTGTCATTACCAAAGTAGTTCACTTCATGAAGAACCAGAACACAGGAACAGATCAAGGTTATGAGTCTGGTATTCCTGGAGATCTCTCAAAAAAGGGTGAGACAATCCAACATATTAAACTTCATTCAAGTAGGTTAAGATCCTCCCTGGATGGAGAAGGAGTGAGGAGGAAGGTCACTGCCTTTCCCTTTCCCTGGTCTGACTCTCACAACCTGTCCACCAGTGATAGGGGGGTTGGCTAGCACTATGTTACTCTTCCTCCCAAATGCCCCACCTAGAAATGTGGCTGTCCCACCTAACAAGGAAGGCTGGCTATAGGGCTGACTGAAATTCCAAGGCAAACTGCCCCGACACTGGAGGTGGTGCATAGTCATCTCTCTCACCAAGGTAATGGTGGAGAAATTATTATATACAAACAATAAGCAAAAACATTCCTTTATAAATCTATAAAGGTTTATAATGGTTTATAACATTTTAATAGTTTAATTTAACATTTAATAAGTTTAGCACCCAGCCAGAACCTTTTCTTCTTCTTGGAGCTGTTTTCCCTGACTGTGCTGGTTTGTTTGGGACTACTTGTACTCAAAACAATTGATAAGACTGTGCTGAACATCTCAGTATCTCTAAAACATAGAAAGAATTGCAGTCACCAAAATGCTTAGCTCATTAGCTGGAGTGCTTAGCTCACTGTGAAAATGTACTTTTATGTGAAGTACTGAACATTGCCAAATGATGCAGAAAGTATGCAAATACCTGTGCAATACTGCAATGCCTATGTCAAACTGTGTCATACTGATATGTTAAATCCTGATTGGTAGATCATAAAGTCTTTGTCCTGAAATGTATAAAAACCCCAGGCAACCAGTGCCATGTTGCAGTTCTCCACTCACTAAGGGAGAGATTGACCAAGTGTACACTTGTCATCCAATAAAGGCCTACCTTTTTGCTGTAAGCCTGTTTCTCTGATTTTACTCAAGGACCCCCAGTCCAATGAACTACAAAATTCCCCATCAGTAATACATATATGACGATGGAGCATTTAGATTCATTCATTTATTCATTCATTCATTCATATTTCTTAACTGCTCTTTATCAGAAGAGTTCAGTGTGTACAAGAGTGTGTATAAAACTAATTCACACTACAATTTCATATATATGTTAAAAAACATGGGAGACAAAATATAACCGTATGAGACCCCATAGCATAAAAGCCATGGGGCTCAGCATTAGTCTCCAAGCACCATCTTCTGGAATTGGGCCTCCAAGAAACAGTAGAACCTACAATACTATTTATATTATACTATTATGATGCTCGTGAGGTTAAGAACAACTTGCCCTTATCTTGGATGTTTCAAAGCTTTAATTGGTTGGTGGATACCTGGTCAAAAAACACTAACAAATCTGTAGGAACATCCATCCTCTTTCAAGTTTCTATATATTGACATTAAAAGGGTTTTACTAACAAAATATGCACTTCAGCATTCGTTTTATTTTCTGGCATTCTTCCAAGTAGCAACAACAAAAAAAGCAAAACTAAACTATTGCATGAATGACATGCATGCTTTCTTACTTATGCTATTGATTCTCAGTACTATACCGGAAGCTTATTACTCTCAGTGGAAGCCATCTCACAACATGAGTCAAACCTGATGTAAATCTTCTTGGAAACTTTTAGGAGAGTCAAGGACGAGATGCTCTGACAACTCTGTTATATCTGGGAACTGAAAACACCTTGGCACAAAATCACCTGAGTCTGAGCCAAGGTACAGCACAGTAGGTTTGTTTTCTAGTATTGCAGTCATCTCACTAAAAGTACATAGTGATCATACAAAATACATTAATAAAAGTCAAGACAACTAAACAGCAATCAGTGATAAAATCTGGAGGGGACTTCCCAGATGAAGGCATATAAATGAGAAAAATTAAGTATTTTTAACAGATTGTATTTTGAAAGCAGACATCCAATGGTATCAGTCTTCATGAAGACATTTGAGTTAATTGCTATCACTACAATTTAGACAATTCTCTTTTCATAATCTATATTTCTCAAATGAAACTAACCAAAAATCATATTTGTTCTATTACACTCCATCATATTATTGATGAGACCATGTCTTCTTAAAACATCATGCCTGTAGGATGAGATTACATTTCTACAGTTGATAATTTAAGCTTAAAATATTAATAAAGTAGCTAGCAAAAATCCCTCCCCCTAAAAACCCTGCTAAATTAAATATCTTTTTGTGCCTGTATCACTTGATGATTATGTAACATTAGTGTATATTACAAGTATTTCATCATGATACAAGAAGATATTTTTACAATCATCTGGTATGGATTCTGCAAGCACAGGGATCACAGGGCCGAACTTTATCTGATGGGAAGTGGGCCTGAGCCCTTACATGTGGATCTGCCCCAATCATTTAAAAAGCAGGAGACAGAATGTGAGCGATGCAACTGAAAAGGGAAGATGCTGACCCTCCAGTTTTCTACCACTCTCCCCTCCCCCACCACTTCACAGTTAATCTCTAAAGTCATTTTTCTCCTAGCCATCCTCCAACTAGCTGAGAAACAATATTTGGGGAGGAGGAAAGGCTTGGCAAATATAATGGTTGGGGAGAGAGCTTAGCACCACAGTCTCTTGTGTTACACATTTGAAGGCACCAGTCTGCTGTCACTATGTGTAGTTTGGCCCAGTCATTCCTGGGCAGTGTACTGCCATGGGCTGAATTCAGGTTCTGTTTACATGAGTTTATACAAATGTGTTTCTGCTTCTGTAAATACCTCCAATCATTATTCCAGTTTGGTGTATCCTCACTACAGGAGTGTGCTTATTGTACCCTACATATCTGAATTTTTGATCTGACCATTCAGTTAGTATGTAGTATCTAAAATATTCATACAACTAAAAAAGGCAATGGTAAACCACCTCTGAATACCGCTTACCATGAAAACTCCATTCATAGGGTCACCATAAGTCGGAATCGACTTGAAGGCAGTCCATTTACATTTAAAATAGGTGTCAATGAACCTGCTTCATGACCGATTTTTGTCTTATATTTTCAATAGCTACAATGGCAATTAGATGCGGGGAAGTGTGAATAGGCTCCTTGGAAGAAATCTTGGATCCAGAAAAGTCAACAGTTACATATCCCACATCGGCTGTTACTATCTTCAAGCCCATTCTACCGGCATTCCTTGCCAGTGGTCCTCAAAGGCCCTCCCAAAACTTTAGACTTTTTACAGACATCGCATTTATAGTTCCTGTCTTGTGATTATAACTTCAAAGGGCAGAAGAACCAGCAAGCAAGGCCTATGTCACTGATTTGTTTCCATCCAGATGTGTATTATGGATATTTATTAAGCTTCTTATCTGCCCTTCACCATAAGTTCCTAGGGCAGATTACAATATCAAAATATAATACTGAAATCAGTTAAAACAATTTGCAATTAGAAGAACAGGGCGAGTCCTAAAATATATATTTATCAGGTGTCCAAGGCCAAGGTAAGTATATGATAAAAGCTATACAAGGAAGGTGCCAGACGTACCTCTTTGGGGAGAGAATTCCACAGCTTAGGGCTACGTCTCCCACCCCTGAACTTCCAAGAGTAACAGAACTACCAACAGGGCCCCATAGTTGATCTTAACCCTGAAGAGGGTCTGAAGTGATGGAGATGGTTTTTCTGATATTGGGGGTGGTGTTCAGTGCTAGCCTTACTCAGAGCAGAGCCAGATTAAACATGTCTAATTTAGGTTTATGAATTTCAATAAGTCTACTCTAAGTAGGACTTAGTTGAATGCCACCCTAGGCAGGGTGTCACTGATGAGATGAATCAAGGGGTTTTCCTTGGGCACAATTTTCTTCTCAAATGGACCTATACAAAATGGCTGCCATGTGAATGCCACTTTCCTGTCCCTTAAATATCTTTTTTCTCCCTATCTGATTTAGGGATCTAAAGGTCTGTCAATTTCAGTTCTCTTAGTTTCTAATTTTCCAATTCAAAAATCAGTTTTCCACATTTCTGCAGCAATTTGCAATTTTGTTTTTTTTAAAAAACCTCATGAAAATTCTGAAGCATTTTAGTACAAATTTCTCCTAATAATCACATTTAGGTATGCAGTCTTAACTAATGTACATATTTTTGCAAGCAACTTCTCATTCTATAATGCACTGTTGTCTGTTATTTTCATTCATATATTCATTTTATGAGGATTTCCCCCCAACATATGCATTTTTGAAAACATTGTTTGGCTGGTGAATTGTATTGAAAAATTCAAAATTTTGAGGGAAGGCTATCTTTTGGTTCTCATGTTGTTTCAGAAAGTGCAAAATTGATAGATTTGGCTTGAAGTGCAAACTGAATTGAATTTCGCATCCATCCCAAATCTGCATTGGGAATTATTCTACACAACTCACCCAAATCTCCAGAGGGAATAGGGTGGAATAGGGCAGTCCTCTAGCTGAAGGGCTGTCAGAGAATAGTTTTCTGTCTGGATTAAAGATAATCCAATTTGTAAGCATCTTGAAAACAACACAGTGATTACTAAAAGCCAAATCCTGCCAGACTAATCTCATATTCTGATCAAGTAACCTCCCTGATAGACTGTGGGAATGCTGTGGACATAATATAACTTCAGCAAAGCTTTTGACAAAGTGTCCCATGATATTCTGATTGGCAAGCTAGCTAAATGTAGGTTGGATGGAACAACTATCAGGTGGATCCACAGTTGGCTACAGAATTGTACTCGAAGCGTGCTTATCAACGGTTCCTTCTCAAACTGGGTTGAGGTAACAAGTGGGATACCGTAAGGCTTAGTCCTAGGCCCAGTGCTCTTCAACATTTTTATTAATGACTTGGATGAGCAGGTGTAAGGAATGCTTATCAAATTTGCAGATTATACAAAATCAAGAGGAATAGCTAATACCCTGGAGGACATAAACAAAATTCAAAGTGCTCTTGATAGGCTGGAGCATTGGGCTGAAAACAACAGAATGAAATTTAACAAGTGCAAAGTTCTACACCTAGGAAAAAGAACTGTGCACAGTCCTAAAATGGGGGATGATTGACTCAGCAATATTATATGAAAGAAGGATATTGGAATTGTTGTTGATCACAAACTGAATATGAGCCAACAGTGTGATGTGGCTACAAAAGAAGCAATTGCTATTTTAGGTTTCATTAACAGAAGTATAGTTTCCAAATGGTGTGAAATATTTCCTCTGTTTGATACTGATTAAGCCTCATCTTGAGTACTGCATCCAGTTCTGACATCACACTTTAAGAAGGATTCAGACAAACTGGAACAGGTTCACAGGAAGGCAACAAGGATGATCAGGGGACTGGAAACAAAGCCCTATGAGGAGAGACTGAAAGAACTGGGCATGTTTAGCCTGGAAAAGCAAAGACTGAGGGGAGATATGATAGCACTCCTCCAGTACTTTAAAGGTTGCCACACAGAGGAGGGCCAGGATCTCTTCTTGATCATCCCAGAGTGCAGGACATGGAATAATGGGCTCAAGTTGCAGGAAGCCAGATTTCAACTGAACATCAGGAAAAATTTCTTAACTGTTAGAGCGGTACGACAATGGAACCAGTTACCTAGGGAAGTGGTGGGCTCTCCAACAGTGGAGGCATTCACGAGGCAGCTGGACAGCCACCTGTCCGGTATGCTTTAAGCTGGATTCCTGCATTGAGCAGGGAGTTGGACCCAATGGCCTTATAGTCCCCTTCCAACTATACAGGTATATGATTCTATGAGAAATTACCCTAAGAGGGGAGAGCAGGGGCCTTGAAGTTGCCCATCAATGTCAAGTTAGCACTTCTGCTGTATTTCTATTTAAATGATAGTAATTATTTCTAAATGATAGTAATTATTTCTAAATTTACATCTATACAAAGTATAGCTATAAATTAACACATGCAAATTTTATGCAAACATGTGCCCTCTTTTTTTGGCTATGCATAAGTGGCTACCCTGGCAGAGAAAAATTTGAAGCAGCCTCTCTGCAGTACTTTATTTGTGTATGGGCTGTGCTGCATTCAGGCTGTGAATTATCTTAAGTAAAACATTAAGTCCCACCCATCTCTCTCTTTTCTTGGACTAATAAAGACTGCTATGTGAATCTATTAGTTTTTTTTAGAGCTCAGAGAGCTGTACATTATCCCATTAATTCACTAATAGACAAAAAACCTTGCGGTTTAAGAATATACCTATAGACCACAGATATTTCTATCAAACGTTAAAAAGCAGGGAATTTGGGCAGCTATAGTGAATGTACCAGGGGAGTAGGAGACCTGACCTCCTCTCTGAGATATTTGTAAAAATTTGTAAAAATGCAAACACAATTTGGGTTGGTCTTTCACAGTCCAATCCACTTCCTGTGTAGCTTGGAAGAATTTGGTAACATAGGGCAGTCCAATATCTCAGAGAGGAGGTCAGGTCTACTGCTCCCCTGGTGTATTCACTATAGCAGTCCAAATTCCCTGCTTTTTAACATTTGATATAAATATCTGTGGGCTATAGGTACATTCTTAAACAGCAAGGTTTTTTTTTTTTGCCTACTAGTGAATTTCTCTGCTTTTTAATCTGGAAGGTAAGAAATGTGATCCTGTGCAAGTTTACTGACAATGGATTAATAATTTGCATACTTATTGAGTTCTGTGGGATTTACTCCCCTGCAATCATGCTTAGAATAGGTGAAACTTTCCACAGGGGATGGGGAGGGGAGGAGGGGGAGAGGAGCAGGCAGGGAGGGGGAGGAGGGGAGTTTTGATCATTTGCATGTTTATTGAGTTCAGTGGGATTTACTTCCATGCAATCATGCTTAGGATAGGTAAAACTGACCATGGAAAGGAAGCCCTGGAGTGGGCGGGGGATGAGGAAGAAGGAATAGTGGAGGAGAGGAAAAAGAGAGGAAGAGAGATGAGAGGGGAAGGAGGGGAAAGGCAGGTTTGATCATTTGCATGCTTATTGAGTTCAGTGGGATTTACTCCTGTGCACTCATGGCTACGATAGGTAAAACTGACCATGGAGGAGGGAGAGGGTAGAGTAGAGGGATGGAGGAAGTGGGAAGGGGTATGGAGGGGATTGGAAGGGGAGGGGAGGGTGAAGGAAGAGGGAGGAAAGGGGCAAGAGGGAGGGGATAGGATGGAAGAGGAGGGGAGGGCAGGTTTGATCGTTTGCATGGTTTTTGAGTTCAGTGGGATTTACTCCTCTGAAATCATGCTTAGGATAGGTGAAACTGACCTGGGGGAGGAATGGGAGGGGAGGAGGAGGGCAACGAGGGGAGAGGGAGGGAGGAAGTGGGAGGGGAGGATATTGGATAGGTGGGCACTGGGCAGAGGGGAAGCTCCTTTCCTTTCCAAATGGAAAACATTGTGAACAGTATCATTCTTTTTCAAGGTTTCCCTCAACTTTGTATTCTACAGCAGGCACATGTAGCCTCCCACACAAATTTAAACCAAAGATGTCACTAGCCACATCCATACCAGACCTTTATTTCACTTTAGACAGTCATGGCTTCTCCCAAAGTATCCTGGCAAGTGTAGTTAGTGAAGGGTGCTGAGAGTTGCTAGAAGATGAGCTTCAGTCAGAGCAGCTGACTGTTAAACCACTCTGACCACTGGAGCTCTGTCAGGGGAATAGGAGTCTACTCTCAGTAACCTTCACAAACTACATTACCCAGGATTTTTGGGGGAAGCCATCACGGTCTAAAGTAAAATAAAGGTCTGGTGTAGGTGTGGCCCCCTGATTAGCCAAGCCCAGCAGCTGTGAGTCTGGCTTTTAGAACACTGATAGTTGGTTACTTACTGAGCATGCCCGGCCTTATCATTGAGTTCAGTGCTAAATGTCTTAAATTAATTAAAAATCAGCCAGGCATTTTTTTACCTTTTAAACTGGAGAAGATGAAAGTCATAGTATGGGGCAAGTCAGTAAAAGGATTACAGATACTCTGTGAATATGGCTGATTTTTAATTAATTTAAACAAAATTATGAGAACTCTGACAAAAAAAGTGCAAAAGGGTGTTTTTTCTCTCTTTTTACACTTTGAACTCTCAATTCTCTCTGACAGTTTTGTGTATCGCCATGTATATTTAGAGGGTTGTTAAGCAAGCATTTCTGAGTTCAGAACTATAGGTTTTGTAAGGTTTTGTTTTGAAATGAGCTTATGGGAAGCATCAGAGTGGCATGGAGGTATTTTCAATTTAACATTGCAGAATGCGAAAAATCCATGCTGACTATAATGTACAGCCACTCTCGTGGCTGTATAATAAACAAACATCTTACATTGCCAACATCTGTGTGGAGCCTAAATCAAGTCAATGTTCAACAGATAACATGTGGGTGGGTGGCTATGCCACAGAAAACCCACAGAATTTCCTGGACTTATCTACTTGCAAATAGTTGGGTTAACCAGAGATGCAATCTTGTACTCTTCTTTTGTGAATAAAACCCCAACTGACACCATCTCAAATACTCCTATGCTGCCAGTCAACAACTGACAACTTGGCTTTGGGCACCAGCTATACGTATTTTCTCTATGTGTGAGACAAAAGGGGTTAAATTTACAGTTTTGATCAGTCATTTGACACAGGGATGTTCAGAAACGCAATTAAGAACATGTGAAGCATAAAAAGAGCATACACAATTAGAAAGGTAAACAAGAGCATCAAGACAGCCTACTCTAGAGAAATATGAGCTGTAATTTCATTTGCACTTGAATTTGGCTGTTTATTATAGAATGTATTAAAAGATCTTCCTTGTAACAGAAAATCATTGGACTGTGGTCAAAATATAGAACACATCTGCTCAATTAAAAGCAGCAGATATATAGATATAGATATATATATAGATATAGATATAGATATAGATATAGAATAAATATATTTTAAAATATCTACGAGGCCATGGAGAAGTTAATTTGTTATAGACACTGGAACATAAATAATCAGTCATAGTAGGAGCTATAACATCATAAGTTGGCAGACATGATGATAAATGGTGACCAACGTAAACAAAAAAACGATGCCACATCTCAAAAGTAATTTGCACGTTGTCTATACTTCCTGTATCTTGATTCCTTAAATGCAGTATGGCTTGATCTAAAGTCGGCTGAAGCCACTTTAACCACAATACATTGCAAATGCCTTGCGTCCAGATGTGGTACCTAGCAAGCCTTTGTACTGCATCCAATACTTCCATGCCAACTAAACCAGCATATGTTGTAATTTAAGCACCTTGAGAAGTAATAGCTCACTAGCTCATTATTATAAGAGACCACAGGCAATGTGCAAGAAGTGTGCGGGAGGGTAATGTGCTTCACCCCCAACCCTCAGCTGGGACCCCCAACCAATTTCCCAAGGCTTCAGAAGAGCAAGGAAAGGGTTGGCTATAATTAATTCTCCTTGTTTCTTTAAAGCATTTTTACCATGCTGTTGTGCCAAAAAGTCTCCCAGAGTAGCTCATGGATCAATAAAAAGCAAGATAGCCCCTGCTGTCAATCTTATAGTCTAAAAGACATGACACAAGGGGAAATGGTTGGGGAGAGAGGAAGAAAAAAGCAAACTCAAGCACCAGTTCTTAAAGTTATGATGACTTATTCTTATAATTCTTATAATGACCAGCAGAGATGGAAACAGTTCAGGTAGCCTAATGGAATGTCTATTGCTAGGTGACAGCTGAGGCAGAGGGAGAGCCAAAGATGGCTGGCCTCTCAGCAGAACTGATGGAATAGGTGTGCTTCTCTTCTTTCACTTTGCTACCTCCTTATGGAGTGACTGCTGCCAGGTGACTGTTGAGAGAGGGGAAGAGCCAAAGGCACCTTGCTTCTTACTAGAGCCAATGGAATAGCCCTGAAATGATTTCTAAAGCGAAACTGCATGAGACAGTCATACATTCTTTTTTTAAAAAACAACACCACATACAATAACCCAGGGAGAACATCACACAGGCAAGAATTTCACAGTTTTTTAAACCAGAGGCACAACTTTCTCTCTTGGTTGTTTTGAGTAGGAATTAAAGGGTCTGTCCATTTTGGTTCCCGCAGTTTCTGTTTTTTCCAGTCTTAAATTCAATTCCCATTTCTGCAGCAATTTGCATTTTTTTTAAAAAAAAATCCTCATGAAAATTCTTCACAATTTTAGGGTGACTTTCTCCTGATAAACACATTTTGTATGCCGTTTCAACTAATGTCCACATTTAGCAAGCAATTTTCCCTAATATAATGCATTTTGTATGTTAGACCAATATAGTAACTGTTACACACATTTTCCCCAAATATATCTAGGTCTATATTCTGCCCTCTTCTCTCATTTTGAGTTTTATGCTGTTACAGTAACTGTTTGTGGGTGTGTGGGTGCATGCATGTGTGTGTGAGAGAGATGCAAGCCAGCAGATTTCTTTCCCTTCAAGGAGATTTCATTGACCTAGTTCCACAGGCAGCCAGACATAACATGGCAGCCATGTGACCCAGCCTCTCCGTCAAAACAAACCATTAAAAAGCAGCAGCTTGAGACTGATTAAGGACCCTCTGGTCTTTAAACGGTGTCTGGCATCTTTGATGTGCTAACTGAACACAGGTGGATGAAAGGGGATCCCAAAGACAATTAACTGTAAATTCGACAGGTTCACTGTTACAAAGAGCAAAGCTGGAATTTCAGCCTATAACCGTGTGGGGGGATGGTTAAATTAAAACACAAGCACCACCACCACCGCCAGGCAGCATGAAACAATTGCCCACGATAAGGGATAAAGCGAAAAACAACAGATGAAAAGCACATGCTACTGAATTTCTACACAGGGGAGAAAATCATGCCAGAATTGATTACAGGCCACTCTGCCCCTCAGAAACACCACATGTGAAAGAGGCTAAATACTCCAGTGTAAAGCTAAAACTGGCGGGGGCAGAGGAATAACTCTGAATATAAACATTCAGGCAGGAGCAGGCTGGAAATTTTTTATAAACAACAAATTCCATTTTTGTCATTATCTCCATTCTTTACAGAGAAGGCATTCCAAAGGGAACAGAAGGCATTCCAAAGGGAACAGACTACTGTTTTTATTCTCTTCTTTATCCATGTCCTCTCCTCTTTTCCTTTAAATGTATTCTCTATTTCAGAGACATTAGTTTAGGTTTAAAAAAGACACATTGCTTGCAGAATAGTACCCATGGCAACACTTGGAGCCATGGTTAGCTGGAGATTCTTGCTCAATCTCCCCATCCCCTGCTCCAAAAAGATGAGAAAAACAAAACAGCCATTGCTCCTTCCTCCTCCTCCCTTTAAAATAGCAGAAGGTTCAGGAGATACTGTCCAGTAGCAATTGTTCAGATAAACTAGGTGTGGGGAACTTTTGGCCCTTCAGATGTTGCTGAAGGACAACTCCTGTTAGCTCTAGCAAGCATGGCCAATAGAGACGATGGGAGTTGTCATTCAGCAACATCTGGAGGGCCAAAAGCTCCCTACCCCTGAGATAAATGATTCTCCTCAACTCTGCATAGGAGGGAAAGAAAAATAACAGCACCAAATCAATTATCCCTTACTAATAGTAATTTGGGAAGGAGTTTCTCTTCTTACTCAGCAACTGTGACTGGGAATAGTACTATGGCAATTGAATTCACTTGGCAATAAAAAAATTACACTCATTCTCTCTCTTTCTCTCTCTCTCTCACACACACACATACTGCGCATGCCAAATCACTGAACCAATATGTCTCCTTAAAGACTCTTTGTATGAGAATCAATAGGTATGGCTGAGTTGCTGACTTGGTGGGCAGTGATTTATTGGCAATTTGAAATGTGGGCAAACGGTGTACTATTTTTATATTCCAAATGAACAGAAAATGTCTGTTCCCATGGGCCAAGTGCCTGGCAAAATGTTTATGAATGCAACCCAATACAGGATGTTTATTAGCAACTCAGAGAATGAGCCATGTAGTTACCACGGCTCTGTAGGTAAAACTTAACAATCTCATTCTGCCCATAACTCTAGCGCTTGCAACCTCATTTGGAGGTTTGCATGGTGACTGCTTCACTAATGTCCTGGGAAAGATTAGCAGATCAGGCCCCTTCCCCCCACGGCAACTTACTGCAGCTCCTGGGTGATGAAAAGCTCTGAGGCATCCTTGTGGGGTAGATACAAAGGAGCAATGGTCCAGACCCCTCCCTCATCACCTTAAAAAATATCTTATGCATCTACCCCCTTCATTCATAGTGCTACCAGTCACATCCTCAGCATACTCTACTGCCTCTTTTTTATCCCTCCTCATCTCATTTCTCTCTACCACTGGACGCTGCTAAGGACATACTTCTTAAAACTCAAATTCACAGAATACAACTCTGCCTGTGTGGTACTTTCTGGCCCTCTGCATCTCCCCATCTCACTGCACCAGTGGCCCTCCCTCTTTCGCAGTAAGAGTTGGGGCTGGCTCTCAGAGATATAGTAAGAGGATCAAGGAGTTGCACAGATCCATGACTAAGAGCTGTGAGATCAATCCTATGCCGTGCTACGTTTTCAGAGCATCTTCAGGGCTTGAGGGATGCCACGTCTTGCCCTCCTTTGCCTGTTATTCCTGGAGTAAGACTTTGCTAAATGATGAGATACAGATAAGACCAGATGTGTTAAGAACATAAAAAGAGCCTGGCTATATCAAGCTAATGGCCCATCTAGTCCAGCATCCTGTTTTCACTGTGGCCAACTAGATGCCTGAGGAAAACCTATAAGCAGGACCAGAGCGCAACAGCACTCTCCCCACTTGTGATTCCCAACAACTGGCATTCAGAGGCATACGGCTTTCAACAGTGAAGGCAGAGCACAGCCGTCGCGGCTAGTAGCCACTGATAGCCTTACCCTCTATTAATTATTTGGAGCTTGCAAAGTCCTGTTCTCTTCTCAGACAGTGAGCTGTGGAGCAACAGTGGTTCACTGCTAGCTCCGCTTTGGCACAAGAGCAGCGGTACAAAAAAGCACTTATTCTTCCCGACAATGGATTACCAGACATTCAGTTTTATCCAGACGTTCGCTCATCATATCTGTAAAAGCTTGTTTGGCTGGATTTTTTTGGAGAAATTGTTGTTTTGACTGGATTCTGGAAGGAGGCCCATCTGACCAGAATTTCCATTCCAGTTGTAGTTCAACCAGGATAGCAAATGCTTTTCACCCCCACCCCAACCTCCACCATCCAACAGCTTCCAGCAGGCATGTCCTAGGATAGCACATGTGATGTATTATGGCACCAGTCCTGGGGAGGAGTTGAAGGGCCCAAAGGCAAAAGAACCATGCACATTTGCTTGCTGCACCTCTGCTGTCTGAAAACCCTCTTGAATAGTATTGGTGAGGGCTGGGGAGTCAGAGAACAATGGGAGTCAATAAATATATCTTTTATTTATTTAAAATATTTACAGGTGCAGCCTTTCGTGCAAGCTTCCCCAGGCACTGTCCAATCTGCTAATAAGATCTTCCACTCCTGCTCTCAAGGGTCACCATTGGTGCTTCACTAGCTGTCACAGACCTCCTCCCAGGCTGTCATTCTTTCTCTCTTCCGTTTTCCCTAGCTTCTCTGTGCTTCTTCTCTCTCAGGAACAGAAGTTACCCTTTTCAGGTCAGAGACACAGGCCACAGCAGGGGCTGTTGGGAAATGTAGTCCTGAGACCCAGCAGTCCAATTATAGACCCTAAATATTACAAGGGGATAGGAGAGCTCAACATAGATCTCTTGCTCTCAAACATGCCTAATTCTGCTGATAGGGACGCACGAGAACAAACAATGGAAGTCATTTGAGGCAAGAAGGAAGAGAGGTAATTATTTTGCTAATCTTTAAAAAAAACTAGGGGAAACACATTTTTCTTTATTTGATTTGATTTTTTTTAAAAAAACAGTTTTTTTACGAGATTCCTAAGTCAAGTGGGGATCAATAACTCCATGTGCATTCTGCATCTCTCAGTTCTAACTTCCATCTGTAAAATGGGAACAGTACTGTACAATAGATGTGTTTGTGAGAGAGAGGGGCAGGGAAACCTTGTTATGTCCGCATTTGGCTCATTGCAATCCTGTCTATGGCTTTACAAATGCCCATGTGGGCATCCTAGTGAATTAATTTCCTAAGCCTTATACAATAGTTGTTGGAATGTATGAGGTTCAACTCCAACTTGGTGGGTTGAGGCTGCATGGGGTTAATAAGGGTAGCTAGAGAGCTAGACCTCTTGCTGGTTGAGGCTATACCTATCCCTTTGATCCTCTGACATCTCTTCCCTTCCTGCTAGACTGATAAGCAAAGGAATGTTGATCCCAGTTCCTTCCCACCTTTCTCAGTGTCCTCTTTCTCTCGAAAGGGGAGCAGACACCTTCTCTTTGTCTCTCCTCTCAACCAGGATGAGGGCCAGCACTGGGAACAGTGCAGGCTGCTCCAGCATAGCCAGTTAGCTAGATATAGAACTCTTTCCTATCAAGCATGTACTTCCAGAATAAAGTAGTAATTTTATTATTTTAAAGCTTAAAGTCTCTGTCTGACTAATTTGCAGGGAAGGTAGAATCTTAGCAAAGATTCAAACACACACACACAAAGCTCGCTCACTCCTCTCCGTTCCGCAGCGCTATGCAACTCTGCTATGCATCTCAATAGAGAAATTCCGACAATAG
Source organism: Rhineura floridana (assembly GCF_030035675.1). Taxonomy (NCBI): domain Eukaryota; kingdom Metazoa; phylum Chordata; class Lepidosauria; order Squamata; family Rhineuridae; genus Rhineura; species Rhineura floridana. Next base: position 99,543,555 of record NC_084487.1, read on the forward strand.
TTGAGGAGAATTCATGTATAAATGTATTTTTTTCTTTACACCATCAATCTAATCCTACAGGCCTTGATGTAATAATAGACACATTCGTTTCAATGGCAGCAAACATTTTTGTCATGCAGTATTTACTTTGATAAATGGATCCTCATTTATTTATTAAGAGGTATTTGCCCAGATTGTGTAACAAAGCACAAATGTATTACAAGTATGTCCCCTTGGCAGTGTATGTGGCAAAATAATATTACAGACAAATATGATAAGATTACCTATGAAGCAAGATTAATTAAAATTTGGGCTCTACAGTTTCATGATAGTATCTTCCAGTTCTTATAAAAGGCCCTTCAGTCATGCTTTTTTCTTCACCTTTGGGATGCTTTTCAAGTCCAATTTGTTGTTCCAAAGAAAATAACTGAGGCAGTTCAGCTTGGTTTCTATTTGGCAAGCCTGCTTTCCAAAGGAGTGCAGTCTCTTGGTCCAGCATGTTAGCTGACTCACTACAGTACAAACCCCACCCCTCTCGGGAGGTTTTTATTCTCTCCTTCCCCCCCCCCTTCCACTGAATTTCAGTGAACAGGCCTACATGTAGGGATAAAAATAACTGTTAGATCTCTACTATATCTTCAGTGGGATTTTTTTTTACAAGAATATTATAGCAGCAACAAACAATGATACAGAGCAGCGTGGAAGAAGTCAATGCGTTCTCTAGTCTAGACTAATACCGATTTGAGTCTTCTGAGTGCCTATGCTATGTAGCCAAAACAGTGTCTCCCGGGAATAAGAGGGAGGTATAAGCAGACTTGGAGTAACCCCAAGATATGCAAAACCCTAAAGGGAGGGAAATGGCCATAGCTCAGTGGAACAGCTTCTGCTTTACACGCAAAAGGTCTTACGTTTAGTCCCTGGTATCTCTGCTGCCTGAAACCCTGGACAGCCACTGCCACTCAGTGTAGACAATATTGGGCTAGATGGACCACAGGTATGACTTGATCTAAGGCAGCTTCCTCTGTGTTCTTAAAAACAGACCCGTTAAGAGCTCAGAGGCATGAAACATTCAGAATAGGAGGAAATGTCAACTGGGGGGAGAGGGAATGGAATCCAGAGCCTTGACAGGGAGAATACCAAAGGCATAGATTTAAAAAGGGCAGGATAAACTATTCCATTGTCTGAATTGGCCATGTCTGAGAAACAACCCAGGGATAGAAGAGAAAGGCACCTGTATAGCAGACGTCAATGGAGAAATCTATTGTAATGTACCTGGGATTGGGCTACCATGTGTCCCCAAGAAACAAACTGGAGGGGGGGGAAACAAAATGGAAAAGCAGAGCCCAAACAGTCTAGTGAGCATGTTCAATGGTCACAGCAGGCTGCTTGACCATTGGGAAGGGAGGAAGGCAGGAATGGCTTGCAGGATGGGGCTATGCTAGCTTCCCAGCAGGTGGGTTGCTGTTGCTTACCAGGAGAGAGAGTGGGGGGTCAAAGTGGCAGGGAGATAGTTTTGGTGCAAATGTGCCGGCAGAACCAATCTGGTGCCCTGGCTGGTAGATGTTTATAAAATGACACACAGCATGGAGAGAGTGGATAGAGAGAAGTTTTTCTCCCCCTCTCATAGCACTAGAATTCATGGACATTCAATGAAACTGAATGCTGGAAGATTCAGGACACCAACTTGGATGGGTTTAAAAGAGGAGTAGACAAATGCATAGAGGATAATGGGATCAAAGGCACTAGACGTGGTGGCTCTGCTGTGCCCTGCCTCAGCACAGTCGGAGGCAGTATGCTTCTGAATACCAGTTGCTGGAAACTGCATGGCGGGGGGAGTGCTCTTGTACTCAAGTCTTTCTTGTGGCTTTCCCATAGGCATTTGGTTGACCACTGTGAGCACAGGATGCTGGACTAGATGGGCCACTGGCCTGATCCAGCAGGCTGTTCTTATGTTCTCTCCCTGCCAGCAAGCAACAGTGACCCACCCGTTAGGAAGCTAGCACAGCAGTTCCACCGCACCCGGTGAGCTGCTTCTGGAGGAAGGAAAACCAGGTAGGAAGGAGAATGGAGCAGAGTGGTTGGAATCCTAAAAATAAGCCCTTCATACTGGACAATTTTGTTTCAGGGTTCAATATGTAAATATATGATGGTATAGTAAACCTAAGGTTTACTAAGTGTGCAGATTTCCAAGCTCTATTTTGTACATGAATGGCTTGCTTATGGCACTTTTTTTTGGTCATCTGATCCTGCCTTATTCTGATATATGTGCCCCACATTTTCTTTTTCTACAGTAACTGCTTGCAACCATCCACTATGTACAATGCTAAATATGCTGTTTCCCCGAATGCTTTGATGAGGCTTTCTAAATCAAATCTCTCTTGAAGGTTGATGGCACAGGGAGAGCACAAGTACATGGAGAGTCCCATGTGTACCTGACAATTGCTATAGCCATTTCCCATAATTAAGACTTCATCATGCACGCAGTTACCTGGGATTAAAACCTGTTGAACTCAATAGGACTTTCTGTTGAGTAGACATACATAATATTATACTGTACTGTAATATAATGCACATTTTTGCCCATAGCCATTTTAGAATCATAGAATCATAAAACAGTAAAATTGGAAAGCCATTGAGTCCAACCCGCTGCTCAATGCGGGAACCCAACGTAAAGCATCCCCGACAGGTATGCTTTCATTTTGTTCATTGTATTGAATCATAAAATGTAACTATGGGATTTAACCACTTTCATTCAGGGTATGTTGCAAAGTAATAACAGTAGGTACATTGACTAACATTTAGGTTACTGAGGAAGCAGGGCAGAATGATCCCCAATTGTGCATTTTGTGACAGAAACTGTTAATTAAAAAGTTTGCCTTAAAAGACAAAATACAGTGCAATCCTAACCACATCTACTCAGAAGATATGTGGTGTTTACTCCCAGGTAAGCAGGGTTAGAATTGCAGCCTTAGCTCCCCTGAATGTTTCCAGTCACTCTTTCTCACTGTTTTCATGTCCATCGCCATTATTTCTAGACTTTCTCTGTTGCTTATGGTGGCTAGTAATACTCCAGTCCTTGCCATGATATAGGCACATCCATATACCACATGTTGGCTGGTGTTGAAGCAGTGTGTGTAACAGAGGTAATGGTTCACAGAGATAAGGACTCTGGGGCATGAACTGGGAATCTCAGATTTGAGCCTGAGCTCTAGCCAAGCGATATGCAAGGGGTGAAGAACAGGATCCAGCCAACAGACTGGATCCTGAGCTTCCCTTCCCCTTAAGTCACTTTGACAGGTGGGTGGGGCTGCCAACCTGTCAGTCACCTCATGTCCTCATGACATCAGATGAACCAACTTCAAGGAACTATACTTTCATTCATTTCATTTGAGATCAGGAACAAAAATGTCAGCTTTTGATGTTAGCCAGTGAGAGACCCATGTGAGCACCTTTGGAAAGATGCATTAACAAGCATGGACAGTAAAAAGAAAAAGAAAAAAAAGAATCCACTCTGAATTTTGTTGCTAATTGCACTCAGGATTTTCAAAGCCTATTTTTGTATGTTATTACTCCTCAAGCACACACTCTGGACAGCTTGCAGGAAACAGTGATTTAAGATCCCAAATGTGATTTGAATAAAGCCTTTTTTTTTCTGGTGCAACTGATGCAAAGTGTGTGTGCTACTGTTAACATGTTCAGGCCCTGTCTCATTTTTCCTGAGGCGACATTCTACAATTAGGCATGTGCAAGCCCTCAAGTATGTGAGCGTTTATGGTTTATTGTTCCATTTCATGGAGCACTTGAGGATTATTTCATGACTGGGCTGTGCCATCAAACCCTATTACTTGTCTGATTTTCTTCATGTTGTTGTAATGAAATGTCAATGCAGACTTCCTTGTTTTACTGCTTCTAAGTACCAGTCTCAGACACACCAATATCTGTCTCTGTTGTTGTAGCCTTTAATTTAGTCTACTGTCCAGGAAGTGGCCTGCTTCATACCCTCTCCCTTTAGTTAAACAAGCTGAGTATTACATTTCTGAAAGGAAACAGCTGCCCTTCAGGAAAACACCAAAAATGATGGCTATTCTTTCTTTGACATTATTGCTACAGACATGCAGGCAAAGACTGGGCTGGTTATTCTGAGTGACTTTCATTCCGACAAGAGGACGCCATTCCTTCTACCATTTGGCCTTGTGTTCAAATGTTTTCCCCATCTTCTTCCTGCTTTCTTGTTCATGCCCACCCAGCACCCCACCCCACCTCACTCAACCCTTTGTTCCCAGTATTTCTGTAGCAGTCGCATCCTCTTGTCCCTACTCCCTGAGTGAGATCTCCCAACTCTAGACAAAATAACCGTCTGCGTCTTCTCAGCAGCAGCTGATGGTAAATCATACCCCCTCAAAAGGAGGATATTGGGTCATTGGGTCATATCTGTGATGCTGACCGCCAATTAGCTACTAGGCTAAGTTCAAGGTGCTGGTACTCATATACAAAGTGGTGTAGTGGATAGTGTTTGACTAGGTGGTTCGAATCCCCATTCAGCCGTGAAGCTCACTGGGTAGCTTTGGGCCAGTCATTGCCTCTCACCCTAACCTTCCTCACAGGGTTGGTGTGGGGATTAAATGAGGAGGGGGAGAACCGTATACACTACCTTGAACTCCTTGGAGAAAAGTTGGGCTATAAATGCAATAAAATAAAACAAATCAATAAATACAAAGCCCTATGAAGCTTGGGACCAGGATACCTAAAAGATCATCTCATTCCTTATATACCGAAATGCTCACTGCACTCTGCAAGAGAGGGGGCTTATGCAGATATCACCTTATCAGAAGGTCTGTTCCATTCAGTGTAGGAATTGGGTCTTTAGCGTGGTGGCACCTACCCTTTGGAATACCCTCCTATTACATATCAGACGGGCACCATCTCTATTGTCTTTTCAGCATCTACTAAAGACTTTCCTTTTTAAACAAGCCTTTTAAGTGGAGATATTTTATCCCAGTCTGTACCAATGCTCCTGACACTTGCAAAGCTGCCATGTCTGTGTTCCACGCAGCAGTGGCTCGACACAGGTAGGGCAGAGCCACTACTCTAGCTTCCCAAAAAATTGGTTACTGTTGCTTGCGGGGAGGCAGAGGGGCAAAGCAGTGGGGAGACCGGCATAGTGCAAACACACCAGCAAGAGCACTGGATTGGCTCCACTGGTGTGTTTGTACTGTGCCGCAATCCCCGCCATCTGTACTTAAATTGTCACCACTAACACATATGTGTTCCAAAATAATATATAGACTGTTCCTGGGTGTAATGTTTGATTAGCGTGGACAGGGTTTAAAATACATATTTTATCCCTAATTTATTTTCACTAAAGCGCAGTTAGAAAGTATAGCTATCAGATTAAAGAATTAGCATGAGAGCTATATTTCCAAAAATGGATTTTTCTCCTGTAGTAGGATACTACAATTATGAAATTTCCTAGGCCATTTGTAAGAGCAAATTGTTCACTAGCTTGCTCTGAAATTTCAAAATACACCTGCAATTTTAAGATGGTTCATTCCCCATGACCTTTTCTTTTTTAAAAAGATCCTTAAAATTTCAAAAGCCTCACAGACATGAAGCTGTGAGGAATTGCATTACAAGTTTTTCACAACTGCCTGGTTGAGACTGGAAAAATGTAGGTTACAATGTGTATTTTACAGGAGATTCCCTAAGAATGTGACAATGCAATAACAAAGAAACAGGTTTATTCATAGAAACAGATCACCATTCTATAGAAGATCATAGTTGGTAAACTCTATAGCACTTTTACTATCTTCTTGTGTTTTGAGGCTTGTTTGTTCAGCTGTTTGCATGCTCACAATCTTAGCTCAAAAAAGATCTGCTGAAATATAGGAATTGGAGCAGCTATTTGTTATAATGCATAGACAGGAAATACAATGTACATCTTGAGACCAGTTCACACATGGGACCAGTGGGGAAGGGCCATAGCTTGGTAGAGCTTCTGCCTTGCATGCAGAAAGTCTCAGGTTCAATCCCCCACATCTCGGGAGGACTATAAGAGATCCCTGACTGAAATCTGGGAGAGTTGCTACAAATCACATAGACAATATGGAGCTAGATGGACCATAAGGCAGCATCCCATGGTCACAATAATGCACATCACTTAAATTCTCTCCAATTGATAACTACACACTTCAGAGCCACTTCTGCTTGCACATGCAACATTTGGAAAGGGCAACATCAGACCCTGGCTCCAACACAGATGCATCCACTGTCCATATCCCCAGGCTGCAGTGTGTTCAGCATCAGGGTCTATGTGCATAAAGATGTACACGCATAGGGCTTCTCCACATGCATGAGTTTATATTCACATGGAGGAGCCCTGTACCCATGCATCTGTATTCAGCCCTGTGCACGCGCATACTGACACCAAATGTGTGGCCACCACCTAGTCTGCATGGCTATCTTGCTATCCCCCTTGCATTTCATAGAAGACTCATTTAATTACAGGCAGGGGAATGTGTGAATAGACTTTGCTGAAAAGCATTGGGTTTGAAGTAATGCAAGCTGATTAGGGATGGGGAAGAAATTGAATTCAGTTCACATTTGAAGGTCAGTCTTTCAAATTCACACTTTCCAAAACAATATGAAAACTGAAACAGCCATCCTTTGAAGTTTGCACTTATCTGAATTTTGTGATGCAATTCTCCAACCAATGTTTACAACAATGCATATGTTAGGGGAAAGTGTGCAAAAAAAAGAATGTGTTAGTGAAACTAATATACTAAGATGCATTGTATCAGGAGAAATTGCTCGCAAAAATGTGTACGTTATTGGGAGAAATTCATACTGAAATGGTGAAGAATTTTCATGATGATTTTTTTAAAAAAATCTCAGATTGCTGCCAAAATATGAAGAACTCAATTTAAATTTGGAAAAATGAGAAACAGAGAGAACCAAAATTGGCAGATCTTCCCATCCCTAATGCTGTTATGGAAGTTCTTTATGTGATCTGTGATAGTCCATTCACACATAAATATCATCACTTGGAGTTCTAGTCATCAAGCAATGAATATTCATGTCTGAACCTGACCAAAATGACTTGCTAAAGCACTATTTATAACTTAAAATATCTACCAATTTTCTTGGGTTTCCTAATAAGAACCTTGGGAAAAGGACATTTGTATGAACTTTGCATATAATGGCAAATGCTGGTGTACATATTATTTTCCTTTGCACTGATATGTGCCCGTTATGGAAAACGTCATGTTTAATGTGGGACTTAATAACTGAAATAAGTGGGACATAAAAATGCTTACAACTGCAATCCTATACATACTTATGTGGACATAATCCCCACTGAACTCAGTGAGGGTTAGTTCTGAGTAGAGTTGCCCTGTAACTCTAACTGGATTATACCACAATTGTTTAAATTGAGTCATTACAGACATCTTCTTTTAAAGTGGTGTTTTATTCTATCCAAATAAATTCTATAAAATTTCAAACATACTTCATCAAAGCCCTTTCAAATCACCTGCAAGACATGGAGAAATAACAAAATCAAAGGACTCAGAATATTCCTCTATCAGTTTTTTTTTACCATTCCTAAAAGCTGAAAATGGGAGATGCTGTTTGCTGAATAGCCACAGCCTACCATTGTGTCGGCTTTCTCAAGGCAATGAAAAGAATACATCAGAGTGAACACAATAGTTGAAATACAATTGCCTTTCTCCAGGGTGGGCAGAAAAGTTATGTATGGCAGCTGGAGCTTTAGAGCAGCTGACAAATTGCATTTTTATGGCCTGCTTGAAACAATCTGTTTCGACTTTTCAAGAATTATCAGAGCTTCTCCAAAAGCCAAGCATGCAGTCAGAACCCAACAAGCCCCAGTGCTGAGCTGAAGTTTAATTAAGTTACTTATGAGAAAGCTGCCACAGGGAAACCTCTTCACTGAGCATTGGATTGTCAAGCCAGTCAAGGGCATCCATAAAAGACAGATATTTCAACATCCAGAGTATTTGCCCTACTTCCTATACAATCTTATGAATTATACATCTTTTCAACCCACATAGGAATTGTACTGATACGCAATATCAACATTCCCAGGAAAGAAAAAGCAGGTAAATTAAATCAAATAAATTATTATTCAGAACAAAGGGACTTTAAAAAAAAAAACAAGCTCCATTAAGTAGCCTATTGAATCAAACATATCTTAACGAATACCTTTTCGCAACTGAAATTAGCCACCACTAGAAATTTGATTTTTTTTTATCTCTTATGTTTTTGATGAGCTTCTATGAGATGGAGTATGATTTGACTTAAGAAGGTAGGAAGCTCCTTTGTACTGAGTCAGGCCATTCATCCATCTAGCTCAGTGTCAGGGCTGGCGCCAGAGGGTGGCCAGGTCAGGCCCTGGCTAGTGGGTAGTGCTCTTGTTCCCCAATCCATGGCAATGTCGGCTCCCAACTCCATACAACTGCACAGGCCTGCAATGCCCACCTGCATGCCCCATCTACCTCTCCCATTGAGGTGAATCCTGGTCGCGCTGCGTCTGCATGCCTGCCATCAACCAAAATGGCAACTGAGGCTTTCCTAAGGGGCTGATGCCCCTGCCTCCATGTTGGTTGCTGGCAGGCACGCACGCACAGCACGGCCAGCATTCACCACAGCAGGAGAGGTAGGTGGCACATGCGGGTGGCTGACATGGGCCCAGGGCAGACAGTTGCCCAAGGGCCCAGTCATGCCTGGCACTGGCCCTGCTCAGTATTGTCTATACTAACTGGCAGCAGGTCTCCAAGGTTTCAGGCGGGGACTCTCCAAGCCCTACTTGGAGGTGCCAGGCATTGAACCTGGGACCTTCTGCGTGCAAAGCAGTTGCTCTACCACTGAGCTATGCCTTTTGCATTTGTGTACTCTTTGGGGATTTCTTGCACTGTGGCTTTACAAGAACAATTTAGGGGATCAGCTGCACAAGTGAATTGGTTTACATCACAGTTCGAAAATGCCAAGAAGGTAAGTACAAGCATAGGCAGCTGCTTTACACTGAGTTAGCCCATTGGTCTAGCTCAGTAGACAATAGCAGTGGCTCTCCAAGGTTTGTTTCAGAAAGAGGTTTTTCCCAGCTCAACATGGAGATGCCATTGATTGAACCTGAGACCTTTTTGCATGCAAAGCATGTGCGCTTGCACAAAGCTATGGTCCTTTCCTCAAAAAGAAGGAAGAGACTGTTCACTCCATAATTATGGCGAATTAATGCAATCTTTAAAGCTTTAGCACCCTGATCCTGCAGTTGGGCTTAAGCTGCAGCAGTGCAGGTGGTGACTGGTATTTATTTTCATCTTCATCTGTGATCTCTGGCTGTACCAACATACTTTCAAGGTAATGCAATTTATCAGTGGTTTCCAGATTAATGCTTCCAATATAAGTGATTAATATAATGGGCACAATAGCGAAGTTGTGCTGAAATACAATCTGTTTTCTATTGGCTGATGGTTAGACAACTCAGCCCAAATCATCAGGCTGAATATGCAGAGCTGTACATAAGAAACCAAGTGTCAGCAAGAATGTGAGCAGCAACTGCTAGTTAACATCAAAGAAGGTCTTGCATGGCTAGCTCCCTGCGTTTGTCCTTTGCTTTCATCCCGTGAAGATGTGATGGAAAGGTGACATATTCTTTCAACAAAGAACAAAAGGTTATGGTGCAATGCCACCGCATGAAAACAGTGCCACAATGAGAAGTGTTGCAATGATGTTGTGAACTGGTCGGCCCATGCAGGAGTGAATAGCATGGCAGGGCCTCAAGCCAGGTCATTGCACCACACTGAGATGGAGAGGGGGAGGAACAAAGTGGTAGCAAGGTCGGCGCTGTACAAACACACTGGCAGGAGCACCGGATTGGCTCAGCTGTGTCATTCGCACTGCCCCTACCTCACCATTGCCTCACCCCTACTCCTTTTCCTTTCCTTCCAGGTCTGCTGCAGTGATCCAGCTGGAGGGAGGTCAGGTGAGCAGTGCAATCCCACCACACCATGCACTACTGGATGCATGGGTCAATAGAAGTGTGCTGGTAGCATCAGCAGTTGCACCCTCCATTATAAGCAGTTGCATATTATTGGTACTTACACCATTGCAAAGCATAGCAATGAGGGTGGGAGAGAAGGGACAAGGTAAGAGTGCAATATTAAGGCAAAAGACAGCATCCCAAATGCCTTTTGGAACATGGAACTTAACATAGTGGTGCAACTCAATACAACCCCAAATATATAAAGCAGTCATAATGGGACTGCAACTGAACAACTGAAAGAGTTGTTGCTCTATTTGCACTTTGTAGGAGGTAGCTGTTGCTATAATGGAGAAAGAGACTTTCAGCAACATCACAGTTACACAAATCTCTAGCATCAAAATGTCAGCATTCACAGAGTACCGGCTATTGTTAACAAACTAAAAAGTGCTATCTTAGGTCTTCAGTGCCATAGATGAACCCTATATAAATTCCATGGCTGACAGCTTTAAAAGATATTTCCTTTCAAAAGCATGCAATCATACAACACACTTATCTGTGCCTTATGTAAAGCTGGTTTATTCACACACTGCCAGGGTTAAAGGATTTGGAGACTCCAGTAATACCACTGGCATCAGATACCAGCTTTAGAGGTGTAAATTACAATCTCTTGTATATACATTGAAAGCACTCCAGAATTCACAAGTTCTAAGGGCTCGATGAAACAGAGAGAGAGGGAGATCTTCACTAACTGCAACTGATAAGATTAAGAGCCACTGAGAAATTCTGCTCAGAGCCAAAAGATCTGTAGATTAGTTTGTCCAGACAAACTCAAAAAGAAAGGGTCTCCATGTAGCCTTAAAGTATAAGCCAAATAGTAAGAACATTATTAAAATAAGTCATGCAATTGGATCTGAGTCATGTTTAAGTAATCTTTTAAACAGACTGTAATATATTTGGATGCTGTAGATCAAATGCATGTGACCTAGCTCTTGAAAATGGGCAGCTAAGCGTTTGTAAACTAACAACACTGAAAAATGTTGTATTGGTGACATCATCAGGCACTACTGAAGCTTTCCATGTTGTGATAAATGTTGAGGTCATCAAGTAGGAGTGCACAGGAAAAAGTTGCTTTGGAAACTACTTTGGTACTTTATATCCAAGGCAGAGTTTCACATCAGTTTTCCATAGCTTGAGATGTTTCCCCATTAACTATAATAGAAATATCAACAAATGAGTATAACTGTAAATTTTTTTTGGCATAAATGGGAGATAGGTTCAGCCATAGTAGCCCTTCTGAAGAGATGAAGCCTCCCAAATTTATGCAACTGCATGCTAGGGCATTTGTACAAGGGAAGCTTTTAAAGTTTGGTGTATTTTCTCCCCCCCCCTCATTTTATTTATTTATTTATTTATTTATTTTGTTGCATTTATATACCGCCCATAGCGAGTAGCTCTCAGGGCGGTAAACAGAATAGGATAAAATACATACATCATAATAATAAAATCACAAAACATATAAGACACAATGAAAACAAAATACAATTAAACAAAATATAAGATGATAAAAGGATTAGTATTACAAGATTAAAAAGATAAAAAGATTAAAATGATTAAAATGCCTGGGAGCATAAGAAGGTCTTTACCTGGCGCCAGAAAGATAATAATGTAGGCGCCAGGTGTACCTCTTCGGGGAGGCTATTCCACAACTCGGGGGCCACCACAGAAAAGGCCCTAGATCTAGTAACCACCCTCCGGGCTTCATAATGGGTTGGTACCCGGAGGAGGGCCTTAGATGCTGAATGAAGTGAGCGGGTAGGTTCATAGCAGGAGAGGCGTTCCACCAGGTATTGCGGTCCCACGCCATGTAAGGCTTTATAGGTCATAACCAGCACCTTGAATCTCGCCCGGAAGCAAATAGGTAGCCAGTGCAGGCGAGCCAGAACAGGAGTTATGTGCGAAGACCGACTGGTCCTCGTCAATAGTCTAGCTGCCGCATTCTGCACTAGCTGAAGCTTCCGAACTGTCTTCAAGGGCAGCCCTATGTAGAGTGCATTACAGTAATCCAATCTCGAAGTTACCAGAGCACGAACAACTGAGGCAAGGTTGTCGCCATCCAGATAGGGGCGTAGTTGGGCTACCAAACGGAGATGGTAAAACGCATTCCGTGCCACCGAGGCCACTTGAGCCTCAAGAGACAAGGAAGGGTCAAAAAGGACCCCCAAACTACGGACCTGTTCTTTCAGGGGGAGTGTAACCCCATCCAGAACAGGATGCACATCCACCATCTGAGCGGGGAAGGCGTTCACCAACAGTGTCTCAGTCTTGTCTGGATTGGGTCTCAGTTTATTAGCTCTCATCCAGTCCATAATCGCGGTCAGGCAACGGTTCAGCACATCAACAGACTCACCTGAAGAAGATGAAAAGGAGAAATAGAGTTGCGTGTCATCAGCATACTGATGACAACGCACTCCAAAACTCCTGATGACCGCACCCAGAGGCTTCATGTAGATGTTAAAAAGCATGGGGGACAAAACCGACCCCTGAGGGACTCCACAATGGAGAGTCCAGGGTGTCGAGTAATGTTCCCCAAGCACTACCTTCTGGCGACGATCCGCGAAGTAGGAGCGGAACCACTGCCAAGCAGTACCCCCAACTCCGTGAGTCTCCCCAGAAGGATACCATGGTCGATGGTATCAAACGCCGCTGAGAGATCAAGGAGAATCAACAAAGTCACACTCCCCCTGTCCCTCTCCCAACAAAGGTCATCATACAGGGCGACCAAGGCTGTTTCAGTGCCGAAACCGGGCCTAAAACCGGATTGAAATCGATCCAGATAATCGGTTTCATCCAAGAGCACCTGGAGCTGGTTAGCAACCACCCGCTCCAAAACCTTGCCCAAAAAAGGGACATTCGCCACTGGTCTGTAGTTGTTCAAATTATCCGGGTCCAGGGAAGGTTTCTTTAAAAGAGGTCTCACTATTGCCTCCTTGAGGCTACTAGGTACTACTCCCTCTCTCAAGGAGGCATTAACCACTTCCTTGGCCCAGCCGGTGGTTCCAGCCCTGCTAGCTTTCACTAGCCAAGACGGGCAAGGATCCAGAACAGACGTGGTTGCCCGGACCATTCCAAGCACCTTGTCCACTTCCTTGAGCTGCACCAACTGAAACTCATCCAATAATAAAGGACAACGCCGTGCTCCGGACACTTCACTGGATTCATCTGTCAAAACATCGGAGTCTAAGTCCCTACGGATGCAAGCAATCTTATTTTGAAAGTGTCCAGCAATTTCGTTGCAGCGGGCTTCAGATGTTTCTATAATATCGTGAGGGCCAGAGTGTAAAAGCCCCCGCACAACTTTAAAAAGCTCCACTGGGCGGCATAAGGATGACCTAATAGAGGCAGCGAAATAAAGTTTTTTTGCTGTCCTTACCGCTTTCATGTACAACTTATTGGTGGCACTTACCAAAGCATGGTTACATTCGTTGGGAGTTCGCCTCCATCTGCACTCCAGCCTCCTCCTCTCTTGTTTCATCACTCTCAGCTCCGGAGTATACCACGGAGCTGTATGAGCTCTACATCGGAGGGGGCGCGCAGGAGCGATCGTGTCAATAGCCCGAGTCATCTCCGTATTCCACAGTGTGACCAGGGCCTCGACAGCAGCACCAGTCTTATCAGCCGGAAAATCTCCCAGGGCCCTCTGAAAACCAAGAGGATCCATCAGACTGCGGGAGCGGACCAACCTAATAGGTCCTCCACCTTTGCAGAGGGGAAGAGCTACTGTAAGTCTAAATAGCAACAAGCGGTGATCTGTCCATGACAATGGGATAGATGAAAAACATCCCACCTCCAGATCACCATCTCCATGACCAGTGGCGAAGATCAAATCAAGAGTGTGTCCCGACACATGCGTTGGGCCAGTAGAAAATTGAGACAGCCCCATTGTTGTCATGGAGGCAATGAAGTCCTGAGCTGCACCAGATAAGACAGCCTCGGCGTGGACATTGAAATCCCCCAGTACCAAAAGTCTAGGGGATCTCAATAGTACCTCCGAGACTATCTCCGTCAGCTCAGCTAAGGAAGCTGTTGGGCAGCAAGGTGGACGGTACACCAACAGTATTCCTAGTCTGTCTCCCTGGCCCAATATAAGGTGGAGACACTCCAGACCAGTCGCCGCCTGGACAGGGTGCTGTGTGAGAGGGAAAGTACTCCTATAGACCACAGCAACTCCCCCTCCCCGGCCCTCAGATCTACCACAGTGCTGAACCGCATACCCGGGTGGACAAAGCTGGGAAAGAGCAACTCCTCCCTGATCACCCACCCAGGTCTCGGTTATACATGCCAGATCGGCACTCTCCTCCAGAATTAAATCATGGACAAGGGAGGTTTTATTATGTACCGACCTGGCATTCAAGAGCAGCACGTGGAGATCCGAGAGCTGGCTGATAGGACAACCGGCAATCCTGTGGGTAAGAGGAGAACCAGAACAAGGCACAGACACAACTTGTCTGGGACGAGTTCCCCTTACCTGGCCAGTTCTCCTCCTAACACCATACCTCCCATTACCTGTCACTACGTTAATTGGGGCCCCCGAAAGTCCCCCCACGAAGGATGGAATCCTTTCTCCCAGGCACATAGTAAAAATACACAAATACGCATACACAAAACAATCATACAAATCATTCACACCACACTAATCCACACACACAGAACACACAGAACAACAACCACACAAATACAATTAATAATAATAATAAAAAACATGATGTACAATATAAAGGTGCAGTAGATAATCCCCTGCAAAATTTCAGAAAGATAGGTGCAAGGGTTAGGGAGTTATGATGAATCAAAAACAGTTTGAGGTTTCTGTTCAGAACTAAACAGAGTCACAGAAAGTGCTTCATCTTTGATAGAGTGGACGGATGACCTTTTATTGATAAGTTTTATGAAAGAGTACACTGTTTTGCTTCTGCACACTATATAATATAGTACAAGGTAGGGATGTGCTCGAATTTTGCAAAATTCAAATGTGACACTGGCTTTCCTATTTATTTGCTTTTTTGTTCCACTGATCGGGTTTTTCCTAGCAGTTTTCTGCGGCTGAAGCAGATTTTTTAAAAGCATTCACCTCAGAAATATTGATATTAATATTAATTATTAATATTGATTAATATCAATATTAATATCGTTACTTCCCTCAAAGTATTGATACTAATATTGATATTTCCCTCAAAATTATTTTTAAAATATTCATATGAATATTGATATTTTTGTGGAAAAGAAACCCAAATCAGTATTTATCACAAGCATTGATCCCTGCAAAGGAAGGAAAGCAGTACCGGAAGGAAGTTCAATGGAGCAAAAATCTAACTGGCACCGAAATGTGGTTCCCATGCCTAGTACAAGGGAAGGGGGATCATTTAAAGCTTAGGCCATTTTTAAATGTGTTTATCTTCCTCCATTTTATAGGTAAGTTACTGTGTCCTGTATTATTTGGGTTGCATATATGCAGGCACAAACAGGCACAGAGTGTTAGGGAAGTACTTGGTACAAACCATAAAACCCTACCTGTGCACCATCAGTACCCTACGTGTGTGAGAGAGAGAATGTCCTTCTTGCTGACTGCTTCAAATCTGAGAAACCCACCATTGTGGCTTGATTTAAAAACAATTGGATTTTGAGCTATTTACAACAGCAGGCAGGAACAGCAGGCAGGAGCAACAGCAGAAGTATCCCACTAGTGCAGATGTCATCCTGCCTGAACCTTATACTACCTCACTCCCTGCTCTTAGCTGATAGGGCAGGAGCACCCAACCCAGCCACCCTGATTAGCTAGATGGCAGCGCAGGTGGAGGATGTATCCTACAGCTAGGGATGAATGGGCTTATTAAACTCCAGTCCCGGGTCTCACAGGCGACAGGACTAAGTCAGAGGGGACAGGACTAAGTTTGCAGTGTAACAGAATACAGTAGGGCCCCACTCATATGGCGGGTTACGTTCCGGACCCCCGTTGTAAAGCGAAAACTGCTGTAAAGCGGAACTCATTGAATAGAATAGTGCACGATGCCCAAAAACCACTGTAAAAGCGGAACAAGTGCTGTATGAGTGGGGCTTTAGTCTAATTGCGTCTAATTGAGACTGCTGTATTAGTGAATCGCTGTAAAAAGCGAAGCGCCATAAAGCGGGGCCCTACTGTAGCCCTGCTAAAGTCATTCCTTGATTGGAAGCTAGAACTGCCAGTCAAAAAACTGCATGGCCCTGTTCCCTCCCTTCCAACTGCCTGGCGTGCAGTAGGAAGAGAGAGCTTGCCTAGGTTCAAAAAGTATCCATTTGCACTTTAATAATAATAATAATAATAACCCCCAAAGTTCTGAAATAGATCTGACGCTTTCAGACTAGCCCCCTTCATTTTGGAACACATCAGACAAGACCCATTTCTCTTCAGAGGAAGCCTGAAGATCTCTGAAATGGTCTGCTTTAGTTTAGTACTGGGACTTTGTCCAAAATAAAGTTCTGGGATTGAGCTCCTAATCATCTCTGCAATTTAGAACTGAGTTTGTCTGTTCGGGTGGGCAGGAAGAAAAATCAGGTGGCATCAGGCAGGAAAAAGGAGTGGTCAGCCGGGAAAGGAGCACCCCGTAGCCGAAGGTATCCACCACCACAACTCCAACCTTCCACTAGGAAGATGTAGGCAGCTCAGTAGGTTCTTCTTACCCTTCTATGCCTTTTCTTTAGCTGCTTCTCCTTTTTTCCTGCCCAACCTCTCCTTTTTTTTCCACACAACACCTACACCTCCTTCCTATACAACACCCCACCCCCTGACAGCCCAAACTGCTCTGGGTGGCCAAACCTGGCAATCTGTGCCTATCTTCACCCAATTCAGGTGAAGCCTAGAATCCCCTGAATCTGCCTAATTTTGTGCTGGCTTCAACGGAAGTGGGTGCACTGCTCTAATGTCTATGCACATGTGCATGCAAGGCTTTGTTGTTGTGTATTGCCGTCTTATAAGTACAAATACCAGGATGCATTCCAACCACAAGCAGGTTCACATATGTGAAAACATCTGAAGAACTGAAGTGAGCAACTGACAGTGTTGGACAAATAGCAGGGCAAATGGACCTAGCCTAAATTAAAATTGGAGGATGTGTTTATGTGTGTGGTGTGTGTGTGTCAATCTGCTCTTGGACCTTGGAAAACAGAATTGGCAATGTAATTCTTCCTGGAGGTTTCACAGATCATCAATAGCAAATGCAGCCATGCCTTAATTTTGGCTACAGAACCAAGAAATATTTATTTATTTATTATTTCATTTATGCCCTGCCCTGCCTCCCAGCAGGAGCCCAGGGCGGCAAACAAAAGCACTAAAAACACTTTAAAACATCATAAAAACAGGCTTTAAAATACATTAAAATAAAACATTTTTTAAAAACCTTAATAACATCTTTAAAAAAGAAGAAAAGGTTTAAAAATATGTTAAAAAGCAATTCTAACACAGATGCAGACTGGCATCAGGTCTCAACTTAAAAGCCTTGTTGAAAGAGGAAAGTCTTCAGTAGGCACTAAAAAGATAACAGAGATGGCACCTGTCTAATATTTAAAGGGAGGGAATTCCAAAGGGTAGGTGCCACTACACTAACGGTTTGTTTCCTATGTTGTGCGGAACTGACCTCCTGGTAAGATGGTATCTACAGGAGGCCCTCACCTGTAGAGCACAGTAATCGACTGGGTATATAAGGGATAAGACAATCTTTCAGTTATCCTGGTCCCAAGCTGTATAGGGCTTTGTACACAAAAACTAGAACCTTGAACTTAGCCCGGTAGCTAATAGGTAGCCAGTGCAATTCTTTCAGCAGCGGGGTGACATGTTGACGATACCCTGCCCCAGAGAACAGTCTCACCTCTGCATTTTGCACCAGCTGCAACTTCCGGATCAACCTCAAGGGCAGCTGCACATAGAGTGCATTACAGTAATCCAGCCTGGAGGTAACCAGTGTGTGGACAACAGTGGTCAGGCTATCCTAGGGCAGAAATGGATGCAGCTATCTTACCAGTCGAAGCTGGTAAAAGGCACTCCTAGCCACTGAGGTCACCTGGGCCTCTAGAGACAAAGATGAATGTAGGAACACCCCAAGACTATGGACCTGCTCTTTCAGAGGGAGTACGACCCCATCCAAAGCAGGCAACTGACCAATTATCCAAATTCGGGAACCACCAACCCACAGCACCTCTGTCTTGCTAAGATTCAGACTGAGTTTATTGGCCTTCATCCGGCCCACATCACTGAGTCCAGGCAGCAGTCCAGGGCTTGCACAGCTTCTCCCGATTCAGATGTTACAGAGAACTATAGAATAGTAGAGTTGGAAAGGGCTTATAAGGCCATCAAGTCCAACCCCCTGTGCAATGCAGGAATCCAAATCAAAGCATTCCCGACAGATGGCTGTCCAGCTGCCTCTTGAATGCTTCCAGTGTCGGAGAGCCCACTACCTCTCTAGGTAATTGATTCCATTGTCATATGGTTCTAACAGTTAGGAAGTTTTTCCTAATGTTCAGTCGAAATCTGGCTTCCTACAACTTGAGCCCATTATTCCGTGTCCTGCACTCTGGGACGACTGAGAAGACATCCCGGCCCACCTCTATGTGACAACCTTTCATGTACTTGAAGAGTGCTATCATATCTCCCCTCAGTCTTCTCTTCTCCAGGCTAAACATGCCCAGTACTTTCAGTCTCTCCTCATAGGGCTTTGTTTCAAGTCCCCTGATCATCCTTGTTGCCCTCCTCTGAACCTGTTCCAGTTCGTCTGCATCCTTCTTGAAGTGCGGAGACCAGAACTGGACGCAGTATTCAAGATGAGGCCTAACCAGTGCTGAATAGAGGGGAACTAATACTTCACGTGATTTGGAAACTATACTTCTGTTAATGCAGCCTAATATAGCATTTGCCTTTTTTGCAGCAACATCACACTGTTGGCTCATATTCAGCTTGTGGTCAACAACAATTCCAAGATCCTTCTCACATGTATTGCTGAGCCAAGTATCCCTCATCTTATAACTGTGCATTTGGTTTCTTTTTCCAAAGTGTAGAACTTTGCATTTATCCCTGTTGAATTTCATTCTGTTGTTCTCAGCCCAGTGCTCCAGCCTATCAAGGTCCCTTTGAATTTTGTTTCTGTCTTCCACAATATTAGCTATGCCCTCCAATTTTGTATCATCTGCAAATTTGATAAGCATGCTCTGTACCTCCTCATCCAAGTCATTAATAAAAATGTTGATGAGCACTGGGCCCAGGACCGAGCCCTGTGGTACCCCACTCGTTACTTCTGCCCAGTTTGAGAAGGAACCGTTAATAAGCACTCTTTGAGTACGATTCTGGAGCCAACTGTGGATCCACCTGATAGTTGTTCCATCTAGCCCACATTTAGCTAGCTTGCTAATCAAAATATCATGGGGCACTTTGTCAAAAGCTTTGCTGAAGTCAAGATATATTATGTCCACAGCATTCCCACAGTCTATGAGGGAGGTTACCTGATCAAAAAAATGAGATAAGGTTAATCTGGCAGGATTTGTTCTTCATATATCCATGTTGGCTCCTAGTAATCACTGCATTGTTTTAAAGGTACTTACAAATTAACTGCTTTATAATCTGCTCCAGAGTTTTTTCCAGGGATTGATGTTAGGCTCACTGGTCTGTAGTTACCCAGTCCCTCCTTTTTGCAGATAGGGACAACATTAGCTCTCCTCCAGTCATCTGGTACTTCACCAGTCCTCCATGATTTTGCAAAGATAATAGCTGTTCTGAGAGTTCTTCAGCCAGTTCCTTCAATACTCTGGGATGCAGTTTATTGGGCCCTGCCAATTTGAACTCATTCAAAGTGATTAGGTATTCCTTGACTGTTTGTCTATCAATCTCAAGCTCCAATCCTGCCCCTTCTACTTCATGTTTCCCAGGAGGGTCATAGACCCTTTTTGGGGATAAGTCTGAGCCAAAGTAGGAATTGTCATCTGTTATCATTTTGCCATCCTCACTGAGTAGCTGTGCCACCAGTTCTTTTCTCTATCTTTTACTATGGATGTACCTGAAGAAAGCTTTTTTGTTGTTTTTAGCATCTCTCGCTAACCTCAGCTCATTCTCAATTTAAGCCTTCCTTACACCATCCCTGCAATTCCATGATACCTGCCTGTACTCTTCCTTTGTGGCCTGGCCTTCTTTCCACTTCCTGTATGTGTCCTTTTTTGTTTTCAGGTCATCTCTAAAAATTTTGTGAAGCCACATTGGCTTCTTCTACTGTTTTCCCAATTTTTCCTTGTTTAGAATTTCCTTTTTTAGAAACTCCCACCCATCTTGGACTCCTTTTCTCATTAGGGTCACTTGCCATGGAACCGTACTTACAATTGTTCTGAGTTTTTTAAAATCAGCTTTCCTGAAGTCCAGGGTGTGCATATGGCTACTCTCAGCTTTTGCTTCTGTGAAAATCAAGAATTCAAGTATGGTGTTGTCACTTTCCCCCAGAGTTCCCGTAACCGCCACTTCATCCACCAAATCATTTCTATTGGTTAGAATTAAATCCAGGATAGCTGATACTCTGGTTGCTTCCCCCACTATCTGTAGGAGAAAGTTATCTCCAACACAAGTCAGACATTTCTTGGAAGGGCCGTGTTTGGCAGAATTTGTCTCCCAACAGATATTGGGATAATTGAAATCCTCCATTACTACTACATCATGTCTCCTCGAAAAATTGGCAATTTGCTTTTCAAAAGTTACATTCTCAACTTCTCCTTGATTGGGTGGTCGGTAATAGACTCCAAGCACCACATTCCTTTTATTACTTGCCCCATTAATTTTAATCCAGATACTCTTGGTGGAGCTATCAAGCTCATCTTCCTGTATTTCTGTGCAGGGATATATATTTTGAACATATAGCGTGACTCCACCTCCCTTTTTATTCCTTCTGTTCTTTTTGAACAAGTTATATCCTTCAGTTGCTGTATTCCAGTCATGGGAGTCATCCCACCAAGTTTCAGTTATACCTATCAAGTCATAATTGCCCTCCTGTATTAAGAGTTCAAGTTCATCCTGCTTGTTTCCCATGCTCTGCGCATTAGTATACAGGCATCGAAGACCATGTGATTTATGGCTTGGCTTCCTTACTACATTTTTCTGAGGACTGTCACTGGTCCCTATTACAGCTGATCTCTCTGCTCCCGTTACTGTGCACAAGCCTTCATCAGTTGTTACCACAAAGTTTATGTCTCCCTCCCCCTTAGGATTCAGTTTAAAACCCTCCTGATGAACTTCTCCATGCTGTGGCCAAACACATTCTTCCCAGTCCTTGTGAGATGCAACCCATCACTTGCCAGCAGTCCATCTTCCAGGAACCATAGCCCATGGTCCCAGAATCCAAATCTCTCACGTCTGCACCACCTTCATAGCCATTCATTCACGTGGAGTATTTTTCTTTCCCTTTCTACTCCTCTTCTAAGTACTGGAAGGATAGATGAAAAAACTATCTGGGCCCCAAAGTCCTTCAGTTTCCTTCCCAGAGCTTCAAAGTCTGATGTGATTTCTTCATAGCTCCATTTGGCAGTATCATTTGTTCATACATGGATGAGAAGGGATACCTGTCGGTGGGCTTGATGAGTGATGGCAACCCTTCTGTCACATCTCTAATCCATCCTCCTGGTAGACAGCATACCTGGCGAGTCCACGGATCTTCTCTGCATACTTGGGTTTCGATCACTACTAGTACTCTTCTCTTCTTGTTATGGGGCGAAGTTTCATTGGCCCTGCTTGATTGAGCTTCAGCCTCTTGCTCGTTGTCACACAGGGTCCCCTGTAATTCTTCCACCACAGGCTGTCCTCCAGTCTCATCCTCAAGTGGTTGAAAGCAGTTCCATAGCTCCAGTAGTGAAGGGTGTCTTCTAGCTCTTCTGCTCCTGTCACCCTTTCTCACGGAGGTTCCTCCACTTCGTTGTTCCTCTCCAAAGTAGTCTCGTCTTCTGCTACCTCATGCTGTTGTTCTTCCACCTCCACTTCTCTTTACTGCTGTTGTTCCAGTGTTCTGTCTAAGAACTCTTCACCTCAGTGTGTCCACCCGCCGTTCCAGGCCTCTCACTTTTTCTTCCAACAGTGCCGCGAGCTTGCACGTGTTGCACGTGTACTCCATGTTGTTCTCAGGCAAGAAAACAAACATGGCACACACCTTTCAGGTCCCAACCACTGGAGTATCCTTCCTGTTCATACTCTCTTCTACCTTTTGTTTCTTTCTAACTACTTGTTTTGGAGTGGCCTGTGCTTTGTCCTTTCCTACTACAGGGTAAACTTGAGAGTCCCACTGGTATGCGGTGCACTGTAGACCAGCTGAGACAGCTCCCTCTGCTCTGCTCTGCTCTGCTCTGCTAGGAGTCAGAAATAGAGCTGGGTATCATCAGTGTACTGCTGACACCTTACCCCAAATCTCCTGATGACCTGGTGACATTCACAAACAATAGGATGTCCTTAAGAACATTTGAATTAATATTCTGGTTTTAGTATGTCATTTTGAGGACCAGATAGTGAACCCTTCTGTATATGACTGTTGGAAAATACTGAAAGAATGAAACAAAAAATACAGTTGTTTGCATACCTAGCCAAATAATGGCGGCAATTGGTTAATGACTCCTGAAGTTTCTGAGCATGTGAGTATAGTCTGCTATTGACCTCTTCCTTTTACTTCCAGCTGAGTCTATGATTATGAATACTCCTCATATAAATAGTGTGTTCATAAAAGCACAAGGGGATATGTGTGCACAGAACTACCTCAGTGAAGAAATCCTCCAGGAAGGCTTTTTTAAAGGTGAAACTGACCAACTTTGCTTTGCTATGGATAGGCTTTCAAGCCTGTACCTTTGCTTTAAGATGAAACTGACTAGACTGTGTCTGCTTTGTTGTCAATAAACTGATAAGACTGTGCCTTTGCTTTGCTAGGGTGAAACTGGCAAGTCTGTGTATTTGCTTTGCATTGGAAGAGATATCTTGCTTTCTCCCAGGGCTGGGGAGGGAAGGATCCAATATGATTCAGAGGAGGGGAAAGAGGGGAGAGAGAAGGAGAGGGAGTGGGTGGGTGCCAGGTAAAATGGAAATGGGCTGCCTTCAAGTTGATTCCGACTTATGGCAACCCTATGAATAGGGTTTTCATGGTAAGTGGAATTCAGAGGGGATTTACCATTGCCTTCCTCTGAGGCTGAGAGGCAGTGACTGGCTCAAAGTCACCCAGTGAGCTTCATGGCTGTGTGGGGATTTGAACCCTGGTCTCCCAGGTCATAGTCCAACACCTTAACCACTACACCACACTGGCTCTCGAGTGCCAAGTAGGCACTCTTTAAAGACCCTGTTGAAGCTGCCCCCACCATTTATCAGCAGGTGTAGGAACCTATCCCGACTCTTTCCATATTATTCCTATGTCTGCTACAAATGATTTTGTTTAAGTAATGTCCAGGATGCATCTGCTTTGTTAACTGAGGTATTTACTGTATATCTTTATCAATATATTCATGGCTTATTCTATTCTGTTCAAACTGGCTCCATCCTTTGATGTTGGGACAGCACTAGAAGTGAACATTTATCTTTTCTTTTCCCCAGCAAATTGTCAGGCTAGGCATTCAGATAAGTTGGTTTATTGTCCTTATGTAGCCTCTCTAAATAGGCATCTATAAATAACTCTCTCCTAATCTCAATTTAGTTTTTATTTGTTTAGATTCCAAGATTAAGAAAAGAGGACAGAAGGGAATGTGTGAAGTTAATGCAAGATAACTGTGTCAATTACCTTAACTTTGTATTTGTTTTTAGAAAAAGGAACAATAGATCAGATATGTTTATACTGTAATAAGGCAAAATCAGATGCATTGGACATGGTATAACTCAATTCATATAGCAAAGATCGAATACAATGTAGTTAAGTATAATAGTAAATAAATAATATAAAGTATTTTGCCACAAATTGTGAGATGAATAGTTAATTTGTCCCATATTAATCCAGCTGAAAATGTCTAATCACAGGGTAATCTAACTTTCAGCCATATATGTTTCATTATATAAATACGTATTTAGTTTTAGATATTTTCTTGACCGGAAACAAAAAGGACGTAATGATGATTGATAGATGTGCCACATTTTAGCTGAAAAGCTGTTATGCCTATTGCAACATTTCTTTATTTATTTAGGGCTGATTGCCATGAAGTGTGATTATTGGTCCAGCAAGACAATTTTCTGCTTGAATGATGTCCTCTATCATGGATTTGTCCTTAGATGCATCGCATGCCATTTACCAACAAATAATTCAGGTTGACGGGCAAGTGGATTATGTGACAAGATAGTCACCACATGTTCATTTATTTTCACATCTGAATGGGATGTGTCACTGGGATGTATAATTCATATAAGTCTGAGGTAGAGATGGATCCAACATTTCTATCATCTGAACTTCACCACAGATGTTAGAACTTTGTTCTACCTGGCTTTGTTCCTGAAGTGGAACTGATTTAAGAGGGACCCTCCATTGTCGTGGGGGAGGGGAGAATTGCATTTACTTTGTTATATTAATGAGGTCATCTGGCTACATGATTTTGTCAGGAAGAGATACTAGGTGGGAAGACAGCCTGCATAGAGTGATGTGCTGTGAATGACCATGGGGCTTAAAAAAAAATTAAATGGAAAGACCAATCAGAGCCCTTGACCATCTTGCTCATTTGATAATGTAAATGCAATCCCCCCCAACACACACACTCCCATGTACAAATTTTCTTTCAAAGTTCTACCTATCTTCTTAGAGACATGTTCACTGCACTCCCATTCCTTTCAAATGGGGAGAACCCATTGCCAAAGTTTGGCACAGCACTAATTTTGATCGCACTTTGCTGTCAATGCTTGAGACAACAGTAGGCAGGGACAATTTCTAGAAACCAACTTGTGATGATTCTGCATGAAAGCAAAGCTATAGTCCTCCTATACACATCTACCTAAAAAGTGTGACTTATTCCTGAGCAAGCATTCAATGTAAGGCTGCAATCCTAAGTGTGCTTACTAGGCAGCAATTCCCATTGACCTTGGTGGGACTTACTATTGAAGCATTATGCTTAGATTTGGGTTGTTAACTGTGAAATCTCTATTTTAAGACCAACAACAACAAAAACCATAAATACATAGCTTGGACCCTAAGATTAATTGAGGAAGTTCACAAAAGTAAATTTCTATCCCTCCTTCACCTGCAGCCACCTGTGCCCCTTAAAAACCGTCTCTAAAATGTTGGGGGCCCCTCCTGAAGAATGCGAGATGGGGTATGGGGGCAGAGGTCCACCTGATTTGGATCAATTCTCTCCCATGGCAGCCTCCTCACATCTTTCAGAAGGACCCCACAACCTCCAAAGAAGGTTTTTAGGGGGCACAGAGTTGCTTGGGGCACATAGAAAACATTCCTTCTGCAAAAGTCCTTAGGGT
This sequence comes from Rhineura floridana, assembly GCF_030035675.1. Classification (NCBI taxonomy): domain Eukaryota; kingdom Metazoa; phylum Chordata; class Lepidosauria; order Squamata; family Rhineuridae; genus Rhineura; species Rhineura floridana. The sequence continues at coordinate 99,568,997 of NC_084487.1, forward strand.
CTAAGCTATTGTCTTTATGTTTCCTTCCATAAACTTCCTTAACTTAATTTATCTTAGAATCTAAGCCAGTATCAAGATCATCCAGTTTATTACCTTTCTGAATATTTTAACATTTAACTTTCCATCACTTGAGGTACTCTGTTTGCAAAATCAATATGGAGTTAACATCCTGCACAACATCTTAGCATCAAAATCGTGATCAATGTCCCTTGCTTCTTGATTGCTGGAATGCTACTGCACAGACACAGAACAAACCCCTTTTTGGATTTTCTGGGTGTGTTGTGGGGAGAGTGTTTGGAATACAAGATGCCAATGAGATGAGAATAGGATGTTTGTCTGAGTTTACCACTAGGGCAATAGGTTCACTGCAACTCGAATGCAGACACAACAAATAGTAACGGAGAAATGACTGTAGGGTGAATGACCTCCTCTAAGCCACAAACAGCTTTGCTGTCTGTACAGCAGATGATTAACTGTCCTATTTTTATTCAATCCTGTTTGCTAACTCACTAAGCCACAGACAGTTAACAGAAAATTATTCTCTCTCTCCTCCTCCCCTTGAAAGCTATTGGTTATGAAGTGCATCATTTGATCCAGAAATGCACAAAGCAATGTATATTTATTGACCATGATCTTAATTGACCTATGTTGGGGGACTTTGGTAGGCAAGATGAATCCATTTGCCCTACAAGACCCAAGCTGACCTCCCCCCGCACACAGCTTGTTACTAAAACAATCACAACAACATGATGCTGTCAACAGACTTAAGCACCCAAAGCTGGATGAAGCACACTTCGTAACAGGCCACAGCAGGGTATGAATACAAGCCTAACATGATTCATTAAGCAGGCTTATTGATATGCCAGTGATCTGTAAACATTAGACAATTAATAGAGTTCTGCCAATCCCTGGAAATGCATGTTGTACTAATAGATATTTGAAACTGGACATCTCTGACCCACTAGCATTTTTCTTCTTTTAACATTTAGAGGACATTATAGACCAATGACATTTTAGCAGCCGGAACAAATGGTTTTTGCACAAGCATTTCTCTATATGCTTTTCCAGGCTACAGTGAGTCCCCCTCCCCCCTCCAACAGTTTTCAATAGATTTTGAGTGGGTCACAACAGGTGAACTTGTATCATTAGAGACCTCAGCAGCTCACTTCATACAATCACTGGCTCAAAATCCTGTACATGTAGTAGGGTTCACTCATCACATTTACAATGTGCTGGGAGTGGCTGGGGGAGGGAGCAATGGGCTTTGGTTCAGTGCATGACTGCCCCTTGAGGTGAGCTATTGAAACTGCATCTTGGAACATCTTCCTGGGCAACGAAGAATTCTCAACCTCTGGACTGGCATTGCCCACCCATGTTGCCTATTGGGCCTACTTGGACAAAAAGGGTTGTAAAAGGCTTCTTGCTCAGGATGAGACTTTGCTGAGCATCAATGGCCTTCCTAGTTCTGGCATTTTCTGTCCATTCTTGGCTCTGATGCCTGACTAGGGAACAGCAAATCAGCCTACTTTTGATCTGTGTCATTTCTGCTTGTGTATTTTCCCTACAGGTACATATTTCTACACTTATTACCTCTCAAAGTACGCATTTTAAAATGTATTTTGATACATTTTTGAAACATGTTGGAACATTCAGGAAAAGCAAAAGCTGATGCAATCTGCACATTATGAGGCCATAGCTCAGTGGTGGAGTAACTGTTTTGCATGCAAAAGGTCCCAGGTCCAATCCCCGACATGTCTAGGTTGGAGACCCATTGCTGGTCAATGTAGACCACAGTAGCCAATGTGGTGCTCTGCAGATGTTTTGGACTCCAACTCCCATCTGCTCCAGCCAGAATGGCCAGAATGAATGAATGAATCAGGGATGATGGGACTTGTAGTCCAAAACATCTGGAGGCTACCACATTGGCTACCCCAATGTAGACAATACTGAGCTAGATGGACCAATGGTGTGACACAGTATAAGGCAGTTTCCTATGTTCCCATGTTATTCCAGAACTACAAAACAAGTCAGCCTGCAGTGGAATTCACAAAGGCTGAGCTCCTTAAACATCCCCACTTCTGGCTTGGTACCTCAATTCTGACATTCGAGGCTCTCTAATCTTTTCATGCCTCTTTTTTCCATTTATTTAGTTATGACACTATGGAATAGATTGAAATATCTATTGAAATAAAAACAAAGAAAATACATTAAAATAATTACATGCTAATAAGAGTGAGTTGGCTGAATTGCATTCTGCCATTATACTAAGAACTCCTAGAGGGAACTCCTAGAGTGAGAGGAGTATGTTCTGTGGCTTATAGTTAGAAAATGGTCTGAAGGACTGATCTAGAACTTGGCATTATAGAAGAGGTAAATTTGAGGATGATCCCTGCCAAATTGGGATAGAAAGGATAAGAAATTACTTATTTTGGAACAAATGTGTTATGAGTAGGATTGCCAGGTTCAGGGCCTGATCCTGATCCTGTATCTTTAGGAGAAGAGAATGTCAGCCAAGTGCAGGTGTTCTTTCAACCCTGTGATAGGAAAAACCACAAGGTAGAATTCTCCCTTCCCCCTGCACAACTTTTAAAGATACAGAGGACCTCTTGGAGGCTGGGCCTGGCAACCAAGAGGTCTTCTGTACCTTTAAAAGTTGTGCAGGGGGAAGGGAGAATTCCTTCTTGTGGTTTTTCTCATTACAGTGTTGCAAGAACACCTGCACTTGGCTGACTTTCTCTTCTCCTAAAGATACAGGATCAGGATCAGGCCCTGAACCTGGCAACCCTAGTTATGAGTGACATTAGGAAGCTGACAAGTAATGTGTGTTTTTTCTTCCATAGAGTTGCTGGAGTGATTTGGGGAAAAATATTTCTTCATTTGTACTGTTTCTTTTGGGAAACTGTTTGTTGTGTTAGGTCAAGGGGAGCATCTAGTATATGCTACTCCCCATGTTAGCCAAAGGTGCTGTTTTTCTATTGTTGTGATTTTTAATTAGCAATGGTTGCTATGCATACATTTTAACTTAGATGTCACCTAGAGACTCCCCTGTATAAGGCAACTAACTAGGGATAGGGGAGAAATTTGATTCAGTTCACACTTAGAGGCAAATTTAACAAATTCACACTTTCCGAAACAATATGAGAACATAAACACAGCTATCCTTTAAAATTCACACTTATCCAAATTTTGTGATGCAGTCCTCCAACTAAACAATGCTTACAACAATGCATATTTGTACATGAAAATGAATATATTAGTGAAAAATAACATACAAAAATGCATTAGGAGAAATTGCTTGCAAAAATGTTAACATTAATCAAAACTGCTCACAAAAATATGTTTATTTGGAAAACACTAAAATACTGAAAAATGTTCATGAGGTTTTTTTAAAAAACATGGCAAATTATTGTGTTATGGTTTATTTCTATGCCACATACACAAATACAAAATAAAAGTAAGAAAATAACACAATCTACAAAAAATTAAGACAACAAAATCTTAACTTTCTAAAAAAGCAACAACTGAAAGCCAAATACATTCATCTTCCTGGCAAAGGGGCAGTCTCCAGAAAGAGCAGAGGTGAGGGGGCAAGGTAGGTGGAAACGTTTGCCCCTTGATGGTCCCAGCCCAGTCTGACCCTTGCAGCAAATTATTGCAGAACTGAATTTAAGATTTTAAAAAATGAAAATCTGAGAGGACCTAAACTGACAGATCTTTCCATCCCTGTGACTAACAAATTTCATCATCATCATCTTAAGTTACAGCAGGATATACCATTCTTACGGCTCTTGTCCGCACAACAACCCTGTGAGATAAGTTAGAAGTAGTGAACAGACTTGTTGCAGACAAAAGAGAGAGTATTTTTATCAGCTGAATAGGGTCAGGGGAAGAGTTCTTTATCTCTGTCTCCTTTTCTGCTCCAAAGCACCCCCTTCCCATAGTACTTTACAACAAAGAAGTGGGCACTTGGGCTTTTGTTACTTGTTTGCAATGCATGTTAGCTTTAGTTAGACCCGATGTAGGTTTACCAACTCTCTGGCCTTCCATACAATGCATGCAAGCAGGAGAGAAATGCCCCAGCTTCACTTTCAGAAGTGGCCCCATGTGGGAGGCGATTACACTAACTTTTTCCAAGAAATTGTAAGAAAACACACACTTTCCCACTTCTTTCTCTTCTACTCTTTGTGAAGGAGTTGAACCCAAGATTCAGATGCTGAGCAGGTGCACAGAGAGTGAGGACACCAATTACCCTGTATGTGGCATATGCATCAGCCTGCTCTGAAGATGAACTTCTAGGAGATATCTCCTCAGACATGGTATCTTCCATGCCTCTGTTGGAACACCATAGAGTTCTGGGACCATCACAGAATAGCTCTTCCTTTCCATTTCTTATAAGCATGCTTCCAACCGTGCTCAAGTGCTGGAATCATCTTTGGTTTCGTGTGCATGGATCTGCCCCATTAAATGAAAGCTGGCAAATTGCTTTCCAAGTACAAGAACAAAGTGTCCACTACTCATTCTGTTTCCCATGGAATGTCATTGGTGAGATGAATTGTCTCAAATTCAAAGCCAAAAATTATATGAGAAACAAACAAGAACATCAGAAGCAGACATGGGGACTGTTTGTGTACATTAGTGAACTCACTGCCGGTGTGTTCCACTCTCACAGCATCTATGCTACTTGTGTAGAAAGCTAATGTATAGTATATAATCTGTACAATAATCTGTACAATAATCTATACATTGTGAAGGAAAAGCATATGGCAAGGAAGTATAAAATGTTCTCCAGTTGGTTTACATGTTTTAATCAGCCACCATAATATCACCCACTGTGTGCTTTATTTACATAGGTAAGTGCTCATGTGTTCTTGAAAAAGAAAATCCCAAGAAATGTGTCAAGGCTAAAAGGCTGATTAATTAGAATTGGAAAGCTAATATACCACTGAAAAGATTATGACATGATAAGGGTGCATCTGTGCAGGAGTCTATTCCCCCCCCAAACCAGTCTGAGAGAACAGCCTTCAAAGTTGGTACAGTGTGCTGCCCACATCAGCCTCACACTTTGGGTAATGAACACAATGGACACTGGTCCCACTACTTTCTCCATTTCATAGAAAAAAGACTGGCCTATATATATGGAAAATGGAAATGGACTGCCTTCAAGTCGATTCCAACATATGGCGACCCTATGAATAGGGATTTCATGGTAAGTGGTATTCAGAGGGGGTTTACCATTGCCTCCCTCTGAGGCTAGTCCTCCCCAGCTGGCTTGGGCCTGCTCAGCTTGCCTCAGCTGCACAAGCCAGCCCCTTCCTTGTCCGCAACTGCCAGCTGGGGGTCAACTGGGCTCCTTGGGACTATGCAGCTTGCCCACAGCTGCACAGGTGGCAGGGCATGTGACCCCTGAGCCACTCCCTGTGGGGGTGATCTTTAGCTGGCCCTTTACACCCAGGAGACACAAGCGGGGATATAAGAGGAGGATAACATGTTGAATGCTTTCCTACATTAAACAAACCTCCTTTTACAGAGAAAACAATTATGCCAATGAAACACTAGCCTAGAATCTTTCCCTACCCCTTCAAATAGGCTAATGTTTGACATGCAAGCAACTTTTATGTGGCAGAGTATTTAATAATCTTTTAATTATCCTTTAAAACATAGGAGGATCAGTTTCTGCTCTTACGGTTATTTTGTGTGAAATTTACATGATTTTCCCTGACCTATCAGAATAATTTCTACATGAGTCCAACCTCTGAGGTCAGGCTGAACAAGAACTTCTCCTTGCTAAAGGAGAAGGTTGAACATTGAGTAATATGTGAGGATTTCCTGAGCTTGAACATTTAAGGATTCCCTGAGGTTGAGCACTGAGATACCTCCACGTTGCATAACACAGACCTGTTTTCCATACCATTAGAGTGGGCAGCCAGCCATCATGGGGAATGGGAAGCTTGTACTGTTCAGCCCTACCTCCCTCTGCTTCATCAAGGGAAAGCAAGTTCTATCTGAGCTCTTACTCCTTTACCTGTCAGAGGGAGAGGACTGGATGAGAATATGGAAGGTGCACATAGATCTGATAATGGCTTAGTGTTGCACCCTGCATAAAAGAGGCAGAGAGAAAGCAGGACTCTGTCACAGCCAGTGAGGATTCTTTCACATGTCAGCACTGTTTCCCAATGGAGAAAAATCATGCCCACCATATTTAACTGTTTGAAACTAAATCAGCTGGAGTGTACGTAATGAAATAATGTCAGTTGAGTAGAGGACTTTACAGTCAAACAAAAACATCTTTTGTCACGTTGTTTTTCTCTCCTCAACATTTGGATTGGATTCCTGCCCAGTTGGGCACTGGCGTTACAAACATGTGAGTAATACTCCATTATTTATTATGTTGAGGGGCTCTGTGTTGGTACAACACGGAGACCAAAGAAAAGAGACATTTCCGTGGCAGAATGTGAATTGTGAATATTTCACACTGAGTTATGCAATAATGGTGCATTTTAAAAGAGAACATTTTTTAGAAAACTGAAAGCTTGGCAAAATTCATGAAAGACTTGATTTATAAATATAACATATATGAACTTTGCAATTTCTAAAATAAAATATAGAACACAGGCGCACTGTAAGGAAGCAAGATTATTACTTCTATGGAACAGTAGCTGTGTATAATGCATAATTAAAGATGGAAAATTGGCATAAAAATACATCTTTTGTTGTATTTAAGGAGGATTATGATGGATTTATATGAGGGGCAGTAGACTCCCCATACCTCATTTTCACAATGACGTCAACATTATGGCACAGATGGAAGACAGATCACAGACACACTCATTCCCAAATCCCAGTCTTCACCTTCAGGTTTTTTTGTCGTGGAGGGTTTTGCAAAAAGGATAAAAACATAATGGAAGACATGATTATAGCTTGTGTGGAAAACATTTTAATTGGAAAATCCAGCTTTTAAACCTGTTGGGGCTTATGCATTTTGCATACGCATGTATTCATCAACACTGTTTTTCCATTCGTGTTTTTCTGTGTCATATGCAGGATGGGAATACAGTGAATAAATCCTGAAGGGAAAAAAAACCAGGTCTCATGAGCAACCTGAAGGCTGGAAATGTGAAGCTAGATGCTTGGCTTTAGTCTCTGAAACTGGAGTTTCTCATTACTTCCCAGAGGAATAATGTTGTCAAGTTCTACTGTTTGTGAAACAGAAGAGAATAAGAAGAAAATATAAAATTAGATTTTTAAACGTATATATATAATAATAATAAGTAAACAGCAGAACCAGATAATTAAAGATGGTACTGAAGGAGGAAAAAGAAAATATATGGACATCTATGGGAATTATTATTCATCATTAATATTCCAAAGGCTAGGAGAGAGTAGGAAGGGTCTGGGTAGACTGATGTATAGTAGCACCAGGGCCGGAAAAAGATATGCTGAGGTCCTAAATTAGGTATGGGAAGCCTTTGGCCCTCCGTATGTTGCTGAACTACAACTCCCATCAGCCTCACCAAGCATGGCAGATGGCCAGAGATTATGGGAGTTGTACTTCAGCAACATCTGGAGGGCCAAGGGTTCCCCACACCTGCCCTATCTATGTGAAGTTTAAGAGGCCCCATAGCATTGCTCCCTAAAATGCATTCTCACAGAATGGACAATGAAAATAGAAATAATAAAAATTTGTATATGTAATCCAACAAATTTCAAACTAATAATCTAACTAAAACATAGCTATGTAAAACTTGAAATTTAGTATGTGTATGTTTCTGTATTTAGAGGGCTATGTTGTTGTTATTTGCCTTCAAGTCAACTACGACTTATGGCGACCCTATGAATCAGTGACCTCCAACAGCATCTGTCGTGAACCACCCTGTTCAGATCTTGTAAATTCAGGTCTGTGGCTTCCTTTATGGAATCAATCCATCTCTTGTTTGGCCTTCCTCTTTTTCTACTCCCTGCTGTTTTTCCCAGCATTATCGTCTTTTCTAGTGAATCATGTCTTCTCTTGATGTGTCCAAAGTATGATAACCTCAGTTTCATCATTTTAGCTTCTAATGATAGTTGTGGTTTAATTTATTCTAACAGTTATTTGTCTTTTTCGCAGTCCATGGTATCCACAAAGCTCTCCTCCAACACCACATTTCAAATGAGTGGATTTTTCTCTTACCCACTCTTTTCACTGTCCAACTTTCACATCCATACATAGAGATCAGGAATACCATGGTCTGAATGATCCTGACTTTAGTGTTCAGACCCTTGCCCTTCCTGGCTTATCAAAAGTGCCAGAGGAGGCCTAGCCGAGTGGGTGAAGGAAGTGGTCAATGCCTCCCTACAACAAGGCAGAGTTCCAATGTGCCTAAAGGAGGCAGTTGTAAGGCCTTTGTTGAAAAAGCCCTCCCTGGACTCCTCTATTATGGATAATTATCGGCCAGTGTCTAATATCCCATTCCTGGGCAAGGTAATAGAGCGTGTGGTGGCCTTCCAACTACAGGGATTCCTGGATGAAACGGATTATCTAGATCCATTTCAGTCTGGTTTCAGACCTGGCTATGGGACAGAGACGGCTTTGGTCGCCTTGGTAGATGACCTACGCAGAGAACTGGACAGGGGGACTGTGTCGCTGTTGGTTCTGTTGGACCTCTCAGCAGCTTTTGATACCATCGACCATGGTATCCTTCTGGGTTGCCTTACCGGGATGGGACTTGGGGGCACCGTTTTATGATGGCTCCATTCCTTCCTGGAGGGTCGAACCCAGAAGGTGGTGCTGGGGGATTCCTGTTTGACTCCTTGGCCGTTGGCCTGTGGGGTCCCTCAGGGTTCAGTTTTGTCCCCCATGCTATTTAATATCTACATGAAACCTCTGGGAGAGGTTGTCCGGAGATTTGGGGTTTGGTGCCATCAGTATGCAGATGACACCCAACTCTACTTCTCCTTTCCACCTAATTCCAAGGAAACTGTCTCGGTTCTAAACCAGTGTCTGATAGCAGTGGTGGACTGGATGCAGGTGAACAAGCTGAAGCTTAATCCAGACAAGACAGAGGTGCTCTTAGTCAGTCGAAAGGCGGATCAGGGAATAGGGGTTCAGCCTGTGCTGGATGGGGTTACACTCCCCCTGAAGACGCAGGTTCACAGTTTGGGTGTGCTCCTGGACTCAGCCTTAAACCTGGAGGCCCAGGTTTCTGCGGTGGCCAGGAACGCTGTTGCACAGTTAAGACTAGTGCGCCAACTGCGCCCGTTCCTGGAGTCGTCTGATCTGGCTATGGTGACACATGCCTTAGTTACATCGCGCTTAGACTACTGTAACGCGCTCTACGTGGGGCTGCCTTTGAAGACTGTTCGGAAACTTCAGTTGGTGCAACGAGCTGCAGCCAGAATGTTAACTGGGGCTGGTTACAGGAACCATACAACTCCCCTGCTGCAACAGCTCCACTGGCTGCCAGTCTGTTTCCAGACACAATTCAAAGTGCTGGTTATGACCTATAAAGCCCTATACGGCTTAGGTCCAGGCTATTTGTCAGACCGTATCTCCCTATATGAACCTGCCCGGGCCCTGAGATCTTCAGGAGAGACCCTTCTCACAATCCCAACACCTTCACAAGTGCGACTGGTGGGGACACGAGATAGGGCCTTTTCGGTGGCTGCCCCTAGCCTCTGGAACTCCCTCCCAAGGGAGGCAAGAATGCCCTCCTCTGTGCAGTCTTTCCGCCGACAGCTAAAGACTTTTTTCTTCCAGCAGGCCTTTGGAACTGAAGGTTTTAAGGGTAGTGACTGAAGAGGATGCTGTATGTTATTGTTTTACTTGTATGCTCCTAAATTGGGTTGCAGTATTTTAAGAGTAATTGGTTTTAACATCTTAATAGTTTAAACCTGTTTTAATGCTGATTTTATATGTTTATATGTTTTATATTTTTATAGGTTCTTAATGATATGTATTTATTTTTATCTGGAAGCCGCCTTGAGTTCCAGTTTGGAAAAAAGGCAGGGTATAAATAAAGATAATAATAATAATAATAATAATAATAATAATAATAATAATAATAATAATAATAATAATAATAATAATAATAATAATACATCTTTGTATTTGAGGACCTTCTCTAGTTTTATTTTATTTATTTTATTTATTTAATTTAATTTCTATACTGCCCAAAGCCAAAAGGCTCTCTGGGCGGTGTACATAAGAGTAAAACAGCATAAAATACAAAAACATAGAAATAAATAGCAAACTCAACAGAACAAGTAATTAAATAGCATTAAAATACAATAAAATACAATAGCAGCAGTCCAGCAGGAAGGGTGGTGGTGGTGACCGCCAGGGGAAGCAGCACAGCAGCAGCAGATGACAAGGGGCTCTCCCTCCCTGGCAGCGCAATGTTCCTCTTCCTGCAGGCAGAAGGTCTCCCTTTTCTCATAGCTGCCCTCCCCAGTCCTAGCCTTCTTCTGATTTCTTGACTATTGTCTCCATTTTGGTTAATGACTGTGCCAAGGTATTAATCCTTGACAAGTTCAATGTCCTCATTGTCAACTTTAAAGTTACATACATCTTCTATTGTCATTACTTTAGCCTTTTTGACGTTCCGCTGCAGTCCTGCTTTTGTGCTTTCCTCTTTAACTTTTATCAGCATTCATTTTAAATCATTACTGGTTTCTGCTAGTAGTATGGTATCGTCTGCATATGTTAAATTATTGATATTTCTCCCTCCAATGTTCACACCTCCTTCATCCTGCTTTCTGTATGATTTGTTCTGCGTATAGATTAAATAAATAGGGTGATAAAATACACCCCGTCTCACATCCTTTCCGATGGGGAACCAATCGGTTTCTCAATATTCTGTCCTTACAGTAGCCTCTTGTCCACAGTACAGGTTGCGCATCAGGACAATCAGATGCTCTGGCACCCCCATTGCTTTTAAAGCATTCCATAGTTTTCCATGTTCTACACAGTCAAAGGCTTTGCTGTAATCTATAAAGCACAGGGTGATTTTCTTCTGAAATTCGTTGGTCCATTCCATTATCCAACGTATGTTTGCAAAATAATCTGTGGTGCCTCTTCCATTTCTAAATCCAGCTTGGATATCTGGCATTTCTCACTCCATATATGGTAAGAGCCTTTGTTACAGAATCTTGAGCATTACTTTACTTGCATGGGATATTAAGGCAATAGTTCAATAATTACTGCATTCCCTGGGATCCTCTTTCTTTGGAATTGGGATGTATATGGAATGCTTCCAGTCTGTAGGCCATTGTTTAGTTTTCCATATTTCTTGATAGATTTTTGTCAAAATTTGGACAGACTCAGTCTCAGTAGCTTGTAGCAACTCTACTGGTATGCCATCTGTTCCTGGTGATTTGTTTCTTCCAAGTATTTTAAGAGCAGCTTTCACCTCACATTCTAAAATTTCTGGTTCTTCATCATACGGTTCCTCCATGAATGAATCTGTCATCCTGGCATCTCTTTTATAGAGTTCTTCAGTGTATTGTTTCCATCTTCCTTTTATTTCATCTCAGTCAGTCAGTGTGTTCCCCTGTTGATTATTCAACATCCCTACTCTTGGTTTAAACTTCCCTTTCATTTCTCTAATCTTTTGGAATAGGGCTCTTGTTCTGCCCTTTTTGTTGTCCTCTTCTATTTCTATACAATAACAATTGTAATAGTTCTCTTTGTCCCTACGTACTAGTCGTTGTTGAATTTAGGGTTCTGACCGTGTTTCTGTCTCCTTTTGCTTTTACTTTCCTTCTCTTTTTAACCATTTTGACAGTTTCTTCAGTCATCCATTCAGGTCTTTCTGTCTTTTTAACCAGAGGTATTATCTTTTTGCATTCTTCCCTGATAATGTCTCTGACTTCACTCCATAGTTCTTCTGGTTCTCTGTCAACTAAGTTTAAAGTGTTTCTTATTTGATCTTTATATTTATATATTAAAGATCTTTATATTCTTCTGGGATGTTATTTAAATTGTATTTTGGCATTATGATTGCTTTGTTGGTCTTCTTTAGCTTTACTCTGATTTCTCCCATCCCTGTGAATGATAGGCATGCTGTGAGTGCATGCCTACCATCAGCCAAGATGGTAGCAGGGGCTTCCCATCTTGGTTTGATGGCAGGCAGGCATGCTACAAACGCATGTTATCCACACAATGTGAGAGGTAGGTGGGGCATGTGGGCGGGCTTATTAGCTCTGCACTGCCTGTATGGGGGATGTTGGGCTATGGCACCATGGGCCCTGGGGCAGACTGGTGCCCAAGGGCCCAGTCATGCCTGTTGCCAGCTGTGGAAAGGGGATTCCCCCAAGGATCAGTACTGGGACCTGTGCAGACCTCTCCAAAAAATCACACTAGCTTCATTGGGGTATAATTACATCCCAAAGAGATTTTCAAAGGATGGAGTAACTTTGTCCCCCAGAGAGCATTTTTGTCTGTATTGTCAGCACAAGTGTGTTTGATAATACTAAATGATCTTGAGCCAAAGAACTTATTCAGAGAAAACAGAATTTTTCTGAGCAATATATGTTGGCCCCGTCTCCGTGCACATCTTGATGCCCCATCCACATCTACTGTAGTCCCCAGTGAGGTGTCCAGTGCAAAGTCTGCTGCATCTTCTTGGGAACGGTTTCAGTTGATGCTCCCTGATGACGTAGACAGAGTGCTTGCTGAAAGGATTTGACTGAGTGGATCCAGGGTGTGGTCAACGCATCATTGCAGGAAGGGGTGGTTCCACTCCAACTGCTCCTGAGAAAGCCAACCCTGGACCCATTGGTTTGTGACAATTACCGACCGGTTGCAAATACCCCCTTCTTAGGGAAGGTGACTGAGAGGGTTGTAGCTCAGCAATTGCAAGTACTCTTGGATGAAACAAATTATCTTGACCCATCCCAGTCTGGGTTCAGGCCTGGTTATGGGACTGAATTGGCCTTGGTCACCCCGATGGATGATCTTTATTGAGGAAAGGACAGGGTGTGTGTGACCCTGTTATTCTTGATCTCTTGGCAGCTTTTGATACCATTGACCATGGTAATCTTCTGGGCTGACTTGGTGAGATGGGTATTGGAGGCACTGTTTTACAGTAGTTCCAATCCTACCTCCAAGGTCATTTTCAGGAAATAGCATTGGGTAATTGTCTTTTGCCCCCCCCGGCAGTTATGCTGTGGGGTGCCACAGAGTACCATCTTGTCCCGCATGCTTTTTAACATCTATATGAAGCCCTTGGGAGTGATCATCAGGAGATTTGGGGTGAGGTGTCAGCAGTACACTGACAATACCCAGCTCTATTTCTCTGTAACATCTGGATCGGAAGAGACCGTGCAAGCCCTGGACCACTGCCTCGACTCAGTGGTGGGCTGGATGAGGGCCAATAAATTGAGTCTGAATCCTAACAAGACAGAGGCACTGTGGGTTGGTGGTTCCCAAGTTCAGATAATTGATCAGTTGCCTGCTGTGGATGGGGTAGTACTCCCTCTGAAAGAGCAGGTCCGTAGTCTGGCGGTGCTCTTGGATCCATCTTTGTCACTAAAGGCCCAGGTGACCTCAGTGCCTAGGAGTGCCCTTTTCCAGCTTCGGCCATTTTTGGACCGGGATAGCCTGACCACTGTTGTCCATGCAGTGATAACCTCCAGGCTGGATTACTGTAATGTGCTCTATGTGGGGCTGTCCTTGAGGTTGGTCTGGAAACTGCAGCTGGTGCAAAATATGGCAGCGAGACTGCTCACTGGAGCAGGGTATTGCCAACATGTCACCCCGCTGCTGAAAGAATTGCGCTGGCTGCCCATTTGCTACCGGGCCAAGTTCAAGGTTCTAGTTTCGGTGTACAAAGCCTTATACAGCTTGGGACCAGGATACCTGAAAGACCGTTGTATCCCTTATATACCCAGTTGATCACTGCGCTCTGCAGGTGAGGGCCTCCTGCAGATACCATCTTATGAGGAGGTCTGTTCTGCACAACACAGGAAACAGACCTTTAGTGTGGTGGCACCTACCCTGTAGAATTCCCTCCCCTTAAATATTAGACAGGCGCCATCTGTGTTATCTTTTTGACACCTACTGAAGACCTTCCTCTTTCAATAAGCCTTTTAAGTTGAGACCTTATCCCAGTCTGCATCTGTGTTGGAATTGTTTTTATGATGTTTTTAAACCTTTCTTTAAAATTTTTTTTTTTAAAAAAAATATGTTTTTAAAACTTTTTTTCAAAAGCTTTTTTTAATGGTTTTAAAGATGTTTTGTTTTAATGTATTTTAAAGTCTGTTTTTATGATGTTTTAAAGTGTTTTTAGTGCTTTTGTTTGCAGCCCTGTGCTGCTACTGGGAGGAAGGGTGGGATATAAATCAAACAATAAACAAATAATAAATAAAATATTGAGTAACCAACACAATTTCTGGGGTATTTTTGGACCCTGCTTTGTTATTTTTGTTGTTTCCAGAAGGAAAACAGTAAGTGGTAACTAGCTGAAATTTGGGGGCATTGTATGGGTGACAGTGTCATAGAACAACCTTGTTGGTCTACTCATGTGTAAATTAAACAATAAAAGGCAGGTTTTTGTCCCTAAGGCTTCTAGGGTAGTTTTGGACCTTAGTTGGGTTTTTTTTTTGTTTTCAGAAGGAAACCAGTAAGTGGTAACTGGCTGAAATGTGGGGCCACTGTACACATAATAATTTATGACAATGTCCTAGTAGGACATCCCTGTAGGTCTACTAATGTGTAAATTACACAATCAAAAGTACACCTTGGGTCCAAAAGTACCTCACAAGTTTGCATGAATGCTACAATTTGCCCATTTTACTGCCCATTCACTCAAGTTTGGAGAGGTCCTTTTGGAGCTCTTCACAATCCCTTTTTGTTTCAACAACGCTGAACAATTTAGTATCTTCAGCAACCTTGGTCACCTCACTGCTCACCCTGAACTCTAGATCATTTATGAACAAGTTAATTTCACATATACCCTCATGGGGTCTGAACTGGTAGTGACTGATAGGAATGAGACCTTGGGGTTGTTGTAGATAGCTCAATGCAGATGTCGAGCTAATGTGTGGCAGCTATGAAAAGGGCAAATTCCCTTCTAGGGATCAATTGGAAAGGTATTGAAAATAAACTGCCAGTATCATAATGCCATTATATAAATCTGTGGTGTGGCCAAATTTGGAATACTGTGTACAGTTCTGATCCCCTTACCTCAAAAAGGATATTGTAGAGCTGAGAAGGGTTCAGAAAAGGGCAATCAAAATGATCAAGGGAATGGAACAACTCCCCCATGAGGAAAGGCTGCAGCATTTGGGACTTTTTAGTTTAGAGAAAAGATGAGTAAGAGGTGCATGGAGAAAGTGGACAGAGAAAAGTTTTTTTCCCCTCTCTCTCTCTAGAACAGTCTTTCCCAACTAGTGGGCCACCAGATGTTGTTGGACTACAACTCCCATCAGCCTCAGCCAGCATTGCCAATGGTCAGGAAAGATGGGAATTGTGGTCCAACAACATCTGGTGGCCCACTAGTTGGGAAAGGCTGCTCTAGAGCATATGGTCATCCAAGGAATCTGCATGTTGGAAGATTCAGGACAGACCAAAGAAAGTACTTCTTCACACAGCACATCATTAAACTATGGAATTCACTCTGACAAGAGGCAGTGATGGCCACCAACTTGGATGGCTTTAAAAGAGGATCAGACAAATTCATGCAGGAGAAAGGCTATCAGTGGTTACTAGCCACAATGGCTATGCTCTGCCTCCATAGGCGGAGGCAGTATGCTTCCACATACCAGTTGCTGGAAACTACAGGAGGGGAGAGTGCTCTTTGCACTCAGGTCCTGCTTGTGGGTTTCTCATGGGCATCTGTGAGAACAGGATGCTGGACTAGATGGGCATTTGGGCTGATCCAGCAGGCTATTCTTATGTTCTCACACAACAGGCTTTAATGGGCTATCCTTTGGCATCCAGTCATATTCCTTAGTATCCTTAGCCACCTATGCAAATGCTGCAACCAGAGTAAATTCTTCAAATTAAGCATATTTGCATCTATATCTATATTTTCCCAAATTAATTCTATTCCAACATCCAGGCTTTGGAACTCTTTGGCAAGGACTGGAAGAAAGGAAGAGTATGAGATTGATGATGGTTGCCCATGACTTGTTCAAGTCAGGCTCTGAGTTCACAGGGGGAGTAACTGGCACAGTGGCTAATACTGGCAGGGAGATGTAATTGCAGATGAAGCAGAGTTATACCCAGTAAGGTCAAGTCAAGGCAGGTATAGCAAGATCTAGCTTAGAAAAGGCAGAAGCAATGACAGGCTAGGACCTCAGACAGTTCACAGAGAGAAAAACTGGCTGGAATGTTCTGACCCATGGAAAGGTAGCTGTTGCTTCAACAAGGTGCGTAGGCCTTCTGAAAGTTGGTCAGAACTAGTCCTACAGTTGGCTTAACCTTCCCTGAGAAGCTGTCTGTGCTCTTGGGGACTTCCCGGAAGATTGCTCCGCCTGTGGCTGCCTCTGAGATGAGCTCTGTCTCAGAGGAAGCTTTTTTCAGTTTAAAATCAGTCAAAAGGGAACTTTGACTGGTGTAAATGTTCTCCCAGGCAAGGGTGAACCGAATAGATTATCCACAGAAACTTTGTTGGGCTGTCGGTGGCTGGAATTGATCAGGAATTCCCTGGGAAAGGAAGGCATACCTAGCAGCCGAGGACGGAGTTAGGACTTCCAGCAAGCTGGGCTGAAAAAAAGCGAGACGTTTTTTCTTTTAAACGATCCACAACGGGCGAGCTTTCTTCTGTCTAATCTTATCATTTGGCTTAAATTACTACAGTAAAAGAGATTTGTTTAAGAATCAGCAATTAAGATACCTGGGTGAGTTACACTTCTTTCTTTTATACAAGGAATTAAGGAGGAGGAAAGAAAATTTAAAAAGCTTATCTTATTTTTTATGGCAAAAAGCAGGCCTGAATTTGGAAACTATAAAGATTAAAACGGATGAGGGGCAACTTACCCGAAGAGATAATCTGTTCTAGATGATTATTTGATTGATATATGTCTGGGACTAGTTTTTCTTGGACTACTTTCTTTAGACGAATCTGCTGTTCGTGTATGTTACTAATTGTTCAGCGCTGTGAACCAAATTTGTTTTGCATTCTTGGACGTGCGGGAGATAAGAACTGTGCTGGCCAGATGTCAACAGGCCTGGAATATTAACTCCCTTATTGCTGGAAAAAGAAGCAAATTACTCTTTGCTTGGGAATTGTGGCTATATTGGAAATTTGAAGGGTTTTTTTTTCAGCTTTAAGAATGACAATCAAAGAAGTGGCAGAGACCCTGGATGTACCCCTGGAAGGGTTTTCCCCTCTGGATATGTTTCAGAAGATAATGGATGAGATTAAGATAATGAAACAAGAACTGGGACAGAGTAGACAAGAGATGGCAACTGAATTTGGTAAAGTGAAACAGGAGTTGAAAGAAATAAAGGATTATATGAGAAAAGAAGCAGATGGACAAGCAATAGAATATGAAAAAGAAATTAAAGGGAAGGAGCAAATTCTGGAGATTGGATCAGATATATCAAATGTGGAATTGAAAAAAGATTTGGACTTTATGGCAAAAATTGAAGGGAGGATGCAAGTCCTGGAGATTGGAACAGATATATCAAGTGTGGAACTGGAAAAATATTTAGAGTTTGTGGATCCTGGAGATAAAGATTACTGTTTGGAATTCAGCGTTGTCCCTGGAGAAATTGATGAAGATATCAGAGATAAAGCTATCAATGTTTCGATGGAATTTCTGGACTGGAATGATTTGATGGAACTTGAAATAGAGAAAATTTATAGAATTAATTCCAGATATGTGACAATGGAAAAACTCTCAAGAGATGTGCTAGTGCATTTCGTAAAAAAGAGGAACAGAGATATGACTTTACAACAATATTTCAGCAACACATTCAGAATTGATGGCAAGGAAATATTTGTGATGAAGGAAATTCCCATCAGACTCTTACTATATGACTATGACTATGACAGCAAGATTATTATGGGTGCAAGGATGGAAGTTGGAAGATGGAATTAACACGGATAATGGACAAATGGCTATTGAAATTACTGGTCCTAGTAGACTTGATGAGATGGATTAATTGACATGTTTATTTGAAGAAAAATCGAGGGATATATTTCTCAAGGAGTGGAAACCTCTCTTTGACTTTTTGCGGAAAGAATAAAGTGATGTTAATGAGATTTGATGATTAATTAAGATAACTACTGGAGGAAAGTGATTTTGTAATATATTAAGAGACAGGTTTGTTATATATCATAGACCTATAACTGATCTGCGACAAATCGGAAGTCAACATTTTATTTTATTGTTTAATTTGTTTCTTTTTTGTTTTGTTTTGTTTTGTTTGAAAATTTGAATAAAATTAATGATAAAAAAAAATCACAACCTGGCCAAAAAAAAAAAAGAAGAAGCTGTCTGTGCTCTTAAAGGGCTGCTGTCTTTTTCCTGCAGTTTTTGGCTTTAATAGCACGGAGGCTGCCTCAGCAGGGAGTCTTCCAAATCTTCCTCCATATTAGTGTCCTCTTCTGTGCCTGAGTGTGAGTTAAGCCCAAATAACACAATAGTTTGTAGGAGCAAAGGCTAGTGACTTGCATGTGACAAGTAACTAAAAAGGATATTAAAAATTTATCCATCCCTTGCTGGACTATTAGATTTGGAAGGCCCATCTAGACCAGCATTATGTCCTCAGAGTGGCCAACCAAATGCCCCTAGGATGCCTATAAGCAGAGCTTGAGCACAACAGCACTCTGCCCACCTGCAATTCCCAACAACTGGTTTTCAGGGGCATACTGAGTCTAATGGTGGAGGTAGAATATAACCAGAATAGCTGATAGTCATTGATAGTCTTCCATGAATTTGTCTAACCCTCCTTTAAAGCTTGGTGGCCATCACTATCTCTTGTGGGATCAAATTCCCATAAGTGCTAAAATGTAACATAAAACCACAATATTAACATGATGTGAAGCAGCAGCTACAAACATACAGCAGACTAAGTCATTACATGTGGGAAAATACAAATAACTAAGCCTGGTGCCAAAAAAATGTAGATGCCAGGCAGTCCTCTTTAAGAAGGACATTTCATAACTGGTGCACCACTACCAACTCCCCCTCCGTTCTCGTTACATAGTGCATTGTTATCAGTTGTTGTTATAGTTACATAGTTATTGGTAGTACATGCAGAGAAGAGTTCAACCAAAACTACAGGCCCAACATCTTGTTACAACACTGCCAGTCAGAGAAGATGGTGCAGTACAGATCAGGGGCAGGGAACCTATGACCCTCCAGATAACATTGGGCAACAGCTCCCATTATTCCTGACCATTTAGCTGGCGCTGAAAGGGGTTGGAGTCCAGCAACACTGGGAGAGTAGCAGATTCTCCATTCCTTGGACAGATGTATGATTGGCCTCATTTTAATTCCAGAAATTGCCAGTTTATCATTGTTATATACATTATGTCTCAGTTTCACAGCCACATATTTCACTTTAGACAGGATAAATCCTAGCTGACAATCCTAGCATTTGTCAAAGTTGGAAACAGAGACAGAGTGGGAGTGGCACTCTCAAGGATTTTTTGGAAGGTATTAAACAGACTTATCAAGAGGTGTGCAGGGCATCCACTAAACTGGTATAATAAGATGTGCTGCAAGCATGCAAATATTCTGACAACTTAAAGACTAAGTAAATATGGTTGAAATCTTTAAAGGTGACTTATGATGTACATTTCCACTGCAAGTAAAACAGTTCTTATATTATAGGTAGAGGTTATGTGAAAGCTTTGTACTCTCTTCTTTTTGGAGGGGAATATTTGCAAGGAAATGGACATGACAATTAAAGATCTTTTAAGCATCAAGATGTCAGGAAAAATACAGATGAGTCATGGATTCATTGATGTTAAAATATGAAACCAAAGCTATTAAGACCCATAATAAGGGGTAATTACACAAAGGGCTCTATACCATGGGAGACAGAGTTTTATACAGAAGAGCAACACTAAACTATTAATTGAAATTGAATATTTTCTAATTCTAGTCTTTTCTTTTAACGTAGCATATTTGATTACTGAATACAATAATTTCCCCCCCAGGAGGAAGGTTGCAGAAGAAAAGCTGCCATTTCTCCTCTGAAAATGTCTCCCACCTTGGCTTCATTCATTCATTCATTTATTCATTCATTCATTTATATTCTTTGACTTATAAAATTATTTAAGGTTGCCTTTTTGTGCATTGCCCACTCAAGGTGGCTCACTAATCACAATAAAACACTGTGCAAAATCAAGGCATCACTACTAATAATCATTTAAAAATACAGACCAGTTTAAAACAGATAAAAAAGAATAGCAGGGTAGAGACATACTTCCTGTTCTGTGGTTCCAGTGTGTCTCCACGTCTCATTTTTTAAAATGGGGGCACACAACACAAGTCAAACCCCACCCTTAATATTGTAAAACTTTGTGGAATCAGCTTGAGTGTTTTTAAAAATCAGCTGATTGGCAGATCAGCCTGTTGCTCCTCCAGTTGTGGCCTATGGAAACACTTTGCTGTAGACAACTAGTGTGCTCACAGCCTTAATCTCAACAGAAATAAAAAAGCTCTCCATTCTAAGAAAACTCTCTTGAAAAAATAAAATAAAGGAGGTCTTATTTAAGAGAAGGCAGCCCAAAATAAAGAGATATTAAAACCTCACTTAAAAGTTTGAGGCTGCATGCACTTCTTTTGTTTTGTTACTTGGGGTTGTACCGAACACTGTGTGAGCAGCATTCCACTCATGCAATGAGGCTTCTACTTCCTCTCCTTTCTCCAAGCATCCTCAAATTCTGCTCCAGAGGGTTCTTCAACCTTTAGGAGCAGATTTTGAGGGTGCCTGGGGTAGAGCCGGCGCCAGACAGCAGCCAGGTTGGGCCCTGAAGGGCCCCTCCTTAGTGTGGGTGGGTAGCACTCCCTTCCACAATCCGCAGCAGCAGCAGCTCCTGACCCTGCCATGGATCGCAGAGAGGAAGCTCCCAGCACTCCCTACTACCACGCAGGTCCATGACACCCGCCTGCTGCCCCACTTACCTTTCCCTTGAAGTAAGTGATGGTCACACTGCGGGCGCATGCCTGCCATCAACCAATATGGCAGCCAAAGCTACCCTAAGGGGCTGATCCTCCTGCCACCATCTTAGTTGATGGCAGGCATGTGCACACAGTGTGGCCAGCATTCAAGGAAAAGGTAGGTGGGGCGTGTGTGCGGGTGCTGGGGCCCAGGGTAGGCTGGTGCTCAAGGGTCCTGGTATGCCTGGTGCCAGCCCTGCATGGGGAGTCTCAGGAGAGAGGAGAGAAGGAGGAAGTTCTATTGCATGAATAGAAATCTGTTGCACAAGTTGCATGGCAGTGTTGGATACAGACCAAAGCATCTGGCTTAATTCTTGGCTTTTCCCCTGGCTTATGCACCTCTTCATTGTGTTGGGGGAATATTCAGATACAGAAGGTGGAATTCTGGTGCTGGTTTTTAAAATGTTATTATTGTATTATTTAGACCACACTTCAACCAAACTTCTCAGGACAGAATACAAAGAATACAGGAAAATACAATATAAAATCAACAACAAAATCATAGCATGATCCAACTCATAGTTCAGTTACAAAACAGTAGCAATACAGAAGTCACAGTGGAACAGGAAAAAACTGAACATCTCTTCAGTCCCCAAAGACAAAGTGAAACATGTCTTTAACAGATGATGAAAAGATGTCAACAAGAGTGACAAACATATCTCTAATGGGAAGGAGTTCCATGCACTCATGGAGGCAGTATGCCTCTGAGTACCAGTTGCTGGGAATTGCAGGTTAGGAGGGTACTGTTGCGCTCAGGCCCTGCTTGCAGCCTTCCCATGGGTATCTGGTTGGCCACCATAAGAATAGGATGTTGGACTAAATGGACCTCCATCCATCCATCCATCCATCCATCCCACCTCTCCTCCAAGGAGCTGAAGGTGGTGTACATAGCTCTCCCCCTTTCAATTTTATATCCAACAACAATCCTGTTAGGTAGATTAGGTTGAGTGATAGCGCCTGGCCCAAAGTCAGCCAGTGAGCTTCATGGCTGAGTGAGGATTTGAACCCTGGTCTCCCAGATCCTAGCCCAGGAATGGGGAACTGGATCTTGAGGACAAGGCAAATTGTTCCTTGTCCTACTTTATTTATTTATTATTTATTTATTGTATTTATATACCGCCCCATAGCCGATGCTCTCTGGGTGGTTTACAGTAACTAAAAAGATTAAAAACAAACATACAAATTTAAAACACATCTTCTAAAAAAAATTTAAAACACAATTTAAAAAATTTAAAACAATTTAAAAACACATGCTAAAATGCCTGAGAGAAGAGGAAAGTCTTGACCTGGCGCCGAAAAGATAACAGTGATGGCGCCAGGCACACCTTGTCAGGAAGATCATTCCATAATTTGGGGGGCACCACTGAGAAGGCCCTCTCCCTTTTTGCCACCCTCCGAGCTTCCCTCGGAGTAGGCACCCGGTGGAGGGCCTTAGATGTTGAGCATAGTGTATGGGTGGGTTCGTATTGGGAGAGGCGTTCTATCAGGTATTGTGGTCCCAGGCCGTGTAAGGCTTTATAGGATAAAACCAGCACCTTGAGCTCGGAAACATACAGGCAGCCAATGCAAGCAGGCCAGAATTGGTTTTATGTTTTCGGACCGTCTGGTCCCTGTTACCAATCTGGCCACTGCATTTTGCACAGCTGCAGTTTCTGAACCGTCTTCAAAGGCAGCCCCACGTAGAGTGCATTGCAGTAATCTAACTTGGAGGTTACCAGAGCATGGACCACTGAAGCCAGGTTATCCCTGTCCAGATAGGGGCACAGTTGGGCCACCAACCAAAGTTGGTAGAAGGTACTCTGTGCCACCGAGGCTACTTGAGCCTCAAGTGACAGAGAAGGTTCTAGGAGAACCCTCAAGCTATGAACCTACTCCTTCAGGGGGAGTGCAACCCCATCCAGGACAGGTTGGACATCCACCATCTGGTCAGAAGAACCACCCACTAGCAGCATCTCAGTCTTCTCTGGATTGAGCCTCAGTTTATTAGCCCTCATCCAGTCCATTGTCGCAGCCAGGCACTGGTTCAGTACATTGACAGCCTCACCTGAAGAAGATGAAAAGGAGAAATAGAGCTGCGTGTCATCAGCGTACTGATGGCAACACACTCCAAAGCTCCAGATAACCGAACCCAACGGTTTCATTTAGATGTTGAACAGCATGGGGGACAGAATTGACACCTGTGGAACCCCATACTGGAGAGTCCAGGGTGCTGAGCAATGTTCCCCAAGCACCACCTTCTGGAGCCGACCTGCCAAGTAGGAGCAGAAACACCGCCATGCAGTCCCTCCTACTCCCAACTCAGCTAGTCTTCCCAGAAGTATACCATGGTCAATGGTATCAAAAGCCACTGAGAGATCAAGAAGAATCAACAGAGTCACACTCCCCCTGTCTCTCTCCCAGCAAAGGTCATCATACAAGGCGACCAAGGCTGTTTCCATGCCAAAACCAGGCCTGAAACCCGACTGAAATGGATCCAGATAATCGGTCTCATCCAAGAGTGTCTGGAGCTGGCCCGCAACCACTCGTTCAAGGACCTTGCCCAGGAATGGAACATTTGCTACTGGCCTATAGTTATTAAGATTTTCTGGGTCCAGGGAGGGTCTGTTCAGGAGTCGTCTCACTACTGCCTCTTTCAGGCAGCCAGTTTTTACAGGTGGAGCACAAACTGCTTGGAAAATTTGACAGCATTTTTGTGCAACATTCTCCTAATATACACATTTTTGCATGCAATGTGATTAATATACATATTATTACAAGCTATTTTCATAGATGTGTGCATTTTATGTACACTTTCCCCTTATATAGGCATTTTTATATACATTGGTTGGTGGAAGAACTGCACCACAAAATTCAGGGAAATGCAAATTTCAAAGGATAATTGTGGTTTGGATCTTTTTTTGCTTTGAGAAGCGTGAATTAGGTAGCTTTTCATTAAATACAAACAAAATCAAATTTCTCTCCCATCCCTACCTATGGCTGGATTAAGAAATGGGTTAACAGTCCAGCCCTACAGTCCAGGGACCACCGTTTCAGGGACCTATATGCATTCCAAAATATCACACATATATCAATTCCTACAACACAGTATGCTATTTCTGCCATGTCTTATCACATGCTTTGCATTTACAGCTTTTGTACTTGAAAAGCATAAGAGAGAGTCAACACTTCCCACCCAGAGCCCACCGCCCAAAGGTGTGCTTTGTGGTATTCCATATCCTTTTAAGTAAGCAACCGCTTTCAACCAAAACCTCTCATAGCATAGTTATTTATTATTTATTATTAATTATTTATTAATTGCATTTGTTAGCCACTTTTTTCCAAAAATAGGACTCAAAGCGACATACAAAAAGGAAAACAAAAACACACTGCATATGAAATAGCTTACAGCAAGTCAAACAATGGCAAAAACAATTTCAAGCGAAATACAACTTTAATAGAGAAAATAACAAATGGCAGATATAACAGCAACACAAAAACCATACCAACACTATAAATATAGCATAACACATTCATTAAATGTGAATTCATTAGTTATTCATTAAATAGAACCTGCATGGTCAGAGACAGTGTATACTTCATTACCAGACAGTGGGAACAATGGGTGGCTATCTCTATCATCTCCAGCTTACAAGTATCTTTTTCTCCTTTATCTGTCTACTAGGGTTTCCAGGTCAGAAGCATCCCAAACACTGAGATTTTGAGGTGGGCCCTAGTGATATCATGAGACAGGCTCTAGTGATGTCACAGGGTGGGCCCTAGTGATGGCATTAAGCAGGATACATTGAGCACCACCATTGCCCGGAGCATACAGTTCAAATAAAAAAATTTCTCTGATTGGAAATTAAGATAGACATCTTAGCTAAAAGATGGTGTTCCCAAGTCCAGCTAAAGTGATGGAAGATCCTTCTCGCCTACTTGCTTCTGGTGAGAAGGGTTTAAGTGCCCTCAGGCCAGGCCAGACACCAGAAGAGACTATTGTAGAAAGAAAGGAGCCTAGTGTTGTGGAGATGTTAGATGGGAGCACTCAGGAGTAAAGATGGATGCCCCTGAAGGCTGCAATTCTAAACACACTTATTAAGTGACTAAGCTGCATAGAACTCAATAGGACTTACTTCTGAGTAGATATGGTTTGGATTGGGCTGTTGACTAGAGACCCTCTGCAAAGATATCCATATCCAAACCAGGTTGGTAACCCCTGCTGTGCCTTTTAACATGGCTGCTCCAAATGTCTTTACAGACTTGACCCTTCACTTCAGAAAGAGGTTTGAGGAATGAGTAAGAGTAAGAATATTTACCCTTTTCTGCCTACCTTGTGGGCTGCTATAAACTCACTTTGACAGCCAACCCAATTCCAGTGACAATTCCAGTAATTGACAAAGAGAAAACACACATGGTCTGGTCTACCTTCACATGCAGTACCTTGGGAACAACAGCAATTGCAGCCATACTTCCCAGTATGTGAATTCTATTTTACCACTATTGGACAAGAAACAAACTGTCATGCAACCAACAAGGTGCATCATCAGTGGTTTTAAGGGGGTTGAGCCGAGCACATGGAACCATTATTGTTGCTTCTATGGATGTAAGAGAGTGAATTAAAGGTAAACAAAATGCAAAGAGAAAAAGAAAAGACAGTGATGATTTCCTAAATGCAATACCATACCAACCACAGCAAGATTCCTATGAGTAAGGAAGAAAACTCAGCATCCCACAACCAGTCAGGATTCCTAACCAAAAACCAAAACTATACAAATCCTGGCAGCTAGTTGGCCAAGGTCACAGAAATCACCAAGCAGCACAACCTTACCCAGGGGCTGCAGTTAGTGCAGAATGCTGTGGCACGATTGTTGACATGAGTGAGACCCTATCAGCATATAATACCTCTGCTCTGAAATCTGCACTGGTTGCCCATTTGCTACCAGGCCAGGTTCAAGGTGTGCTTTCCATGTTACGGGTGCCATATAATACTTGTTTTGCTGTTGTAAGAAATCAGTCGTTTAGTTTGGCAGCACCTACACTTTGGAACTCCCTGCCTATTGACATTAGGCAGATACCTTCATTGTACTCTTTTCGGCACCTGCTGAAAATACTTTTGTTTAGGCAAGCCTACCCAGGCATGTAGAAGCTTTGGTGTTTCTTATCTGTTTTTAACTCATTGTTGGGTTTATTATTTTGAATGTTTTTAAATACCTGCTTTAACTGGTTTTGCCAATAATTTTATTGTTTTAATTCCTTCTGTAAACTGCTTTGAGTGTTTTTTTTACAATAAAGCAGTATATAAATGTAGTAAATAAAATACATAAATTTTGGAGTAACTGTGGCCCCTGGTCTCTTTCCACTTTTAGGAACAAAGGAATCTGTCTTATACTAACACAGGCCTTTTGGTACCATCTAGCTCACTACTGATGACATGGACTAGCATTGGCTTTCCAAGATTCCAGGCAATAGTCTTTTCCAGAGACTGAATTTTGGACTTTTCCATACAAATCATGTGCCCTACCACAGAGCTACATTCCTCCCCTGTTTAAAGTATCTTTTAAATTTGTTATTTTCAATTCACTAATGAATATGCAGCATACCTAGGGCAGATCCACATTATTCATTTAAAGCACATTCGAAGCACATTAATCCTACCACAGAATCATGGGAACTGTAGTTTGTTAAAAGTGATGGGAACTATAATTGTGAGGGGGAAACTACTCAGGATTCTTTGGGAGAAGTCATGTGCTTTAAATGCGAGTTGGATGTGCTTTATATATATGGTGTGGATCTACTTCATAAACTTTGCCTTCATGTAAATCATTTTAATTATTTTTTTAAAAAAAATAAAAATGAGCTATGAAGTTTACTGGGTGACCATGGGCTTCTCACCATCTCTCAGCCTAATCCCCTTCCCCTCAGGATAAAAACAACAGAGGAGAACCATGACCACCTCAAGGAAGAAGAGCACACTTAAAATGTAGAGGAAATAATAATGTACAACAATGGTGTGAAATCAGATACTTATTGGGACGTAGTATGAAGAAATATTTATATAAGCAGGACTGTCAATGATGTTTATTATTAACACAACTTGTAAAGATATTTATAGTGCAATCCCATGCATGTTTACTCAAAAGCAAGTCCCAATGTATTTAGTGGGGCTTATTCAAACAGGGAAGCATGCACAGAACTGCAACCTCAAGTGATAAAGAATTTCATTCACCCAACCCAAAATTCAGAATCATGCCACTTTAAGTTGTTTTGCAACTGTTTTATACTTGTTTTTATGGTTATTGGATTTTAAAGGGGTTTATTTCTTGTTGTGAGCTGCCTTGGTTTCCAATCAGCAACCCTACGACACAGACATGTTAGAAAGACTCCATACACACACATACTGGGGATACATGCACTCTATATAATAGTTTATTGTCAAAACCAAAATAAAAGTGGTGACACCCAACTAAGCCCTGCGTAATTGCTTTAAAAATAGGATTGGAGGAGGGGATAAAGATTTACAATACAAATACAACCCTTGATTTACAATACAAATACAATGCTATGTTCACTCAAAGGTCGCATTAATTTACAGCACATTGAATCCAATGGGGTTTACATGTGGTATGTAGGACTAGCATTGCAGCTTTTCTCCCAGAAAAGTGTGTATAGGATGAAAGCTTCATATTGGGAAGGTTTTCAAAACACTGCCCTCTTCAGCAGCCCAGGAAAATTTAAACTTGTTTGACTCCTCATAATTAGAAAAACATAACACATTGTAATGGCATTTAAATCTCCTGCACACAAGAGAGAAAGAGACTTTAGCTTACTCATTTTATGAGATTTTCAGACAAGCAGGAAAAAACAACTGTTTTGTGGCCTTACAATGGGTTCTAGCTATTACCTGGAAGTGAACAAATCCCTTGTCAATCACTACCCTGACTTCACTTATTGGCTACAAACCGGAAAGGGTGGGGTTGGGGCAGCCAGCTATGTGCTCATTTAACAGAAGTTGCAGGGTGGTAGCTGATGTTTTGGTGTATATTGCTTGAACCAGACCACCTAGAAACTTACTTTTTTTAAAAAAATGAAAGCTGAGAGTCTAGAGATTGAGGTAACTCACCCAGAGAGGACCCCAAAAATCTGGAGTCTCTAGACAAAAACCAGAGACCTAGCAATCCCAGTCTGCTATGATGTCACTAAGTAGGAACGCCTTATACTGAAACAGGCCATTGGTCCATCTTGCCCAGTACTGTCTTTATAGTTGCTCTCTGGGGTTTCAAAGGGAGGTAGGGTTGCCAGGTTCAGGGCCTGAGACTGATCCTGTATCTTTAGGAGAAGAGAAAGTCAGCCAAGTGCAGGTGTTCTTGCAACAGTGTAATGGGAAAAAACACAAGGTGGAATTCTCCCTTCCCCCTCCACAACTTTTAAAGATACAGAAGACCTCTTGGAGGCTGGGCCTGGCAACCAAGAGGTCTTCTGTATCTTTAAAAGTTGTGGAGGGGGAAGGGAGAATTCCACCTTGTGGTTTTTCTCATTACACTGTTGCAAGAACACCTGCACTTGGCTGACTTTCTCTTCTTCTAAAGATACAGGATCAGTCTCAGGCCCTGAGCCTGGCAACCCTAGATGGAGGATCTTTCCCAGCCCTACCTAGAGATGCTGGGGATTGAACCTAGGACTTTCTTCCTAATGCAAAGCAAGTGCTCTACCGTTAAGTCACAGCCCTTGTACCTTCTCTGTTTGTGCAGCATGCCTGTGACAGGAGTAAAGTGTAGCCTGGCTCTTTAACTTATGGAAAGGCAAACTGAATTTAAAACTGATTGGATGCTGTAGAATCTAAGCAAACAAAGAAACAAGGAAAAGATTGCAGCTGCATGCATGCTCATTTATCTTTTGTGTCCATATGGCAGGGATAGGGAATCTGTGGCCCTCCAGATGTTTTTGAACTCCAGCTCCCATCAGCCCCAGACAGCATGGCCAATAGTCAGGGACAGTGGGTACTGAAGTCCAACAACACTTGGAGAGCCACTCATTTCCCATTCCTTCCATGTGGCTTCTTTGGATTGTAGTTTATAATCTGTAATATTACTGCTCATCATTAGATAGGATGAATGCAGTCAGTTCTGTCACCGCCTGATTAGACCACGGCTCTTTAGCGCATTTGAAAACCTAAATGAAATCATTAGTTGAAAACATGCCATGTATACTCAGAGAAAAAAGTTGACTCCACAAGAGTAAACATGTTATATGAGTCACATGTATCAAAACATGCCTGTACTTAGCAAAAAAATGAGATGTGAACGGAAACTGTACCAACCCCAGTCCAACATGCTGTTAGTCACAAATTGAGGGCTATTAATCACTAATTAAGGAGCAAAGGAGATTTCACATCAAAAGTGCTGCTCTGTGTACCCGTTTGTCTAGAGCCAAGGCAGGGTACAATTACCGAGGGAAGTTGAGATTTTGTTGGTTCCTCAGGGGTTGAAGAGAAGATGGGAATATTTTGAGAATTGTTTCCCAGCTCCTGCTGTTTATTTTCCCCTCATGTTACTACAAAGAAAATCTGCAAGTTCCCACACAGATTTCCCTCCAAATTCTTCCTTCTGGAAAAAGTGGCAGGGTATGGCCACCTTAACTTTGAATCTTTGTACATTGGGGAGATATAGAAATCATGTGTTGTTAATTCCACAGATCAAAGACATCTGGTAAAAAACACACTTGGAATAGAAAGTTTTAAGGCAAGGATGGTCAGACTATGGCCTTGAGGGCAATCTGCTTCCACAAGAGGTAGTGATGGCCAGTGGTGTAGTCATCCAGGGTCTCAGGGGATCTTAGACCCCTTACTTTTTTGGGAGCAGGGTCCCTATGTCTCCAGCATCTTATGAGCCAATCAGTATGAAAGGAGAGTGTGTGAACCATGGAAAAAAGTCCTATAACATGCTTCCTTGTCCTTTCCTGCTGATTGGAGCCAATCAGAGTGAAAGGAGTCAGCCACTGAGAAGACTCTTTTCAGTAGCTAACACTCCTGTTTTATGCTTATTGGCTTCTAGGGACATCTGTTGTTGTGGGAGAAGGCATTAACTAGAATCTCATTTTCAACCTAGCAGCAAAAAAATAGGGAAGAGTGTGGCTGTGACTATCATGAAGGGACCTTGCACTTCTGAATTTGCCACTACACTACTGGTGATGGCCACAGTTCTGGATGGCTTTGGAGGACCAACAGGCTGGAACAATTCCTCAATGAGGAAAGGGTACAACATTTGGGACTTTTTAGTTTAGAAAGAAATATATAGTTTAGTAAGGGAGCATATATAATGTTGCATGATGTGGAGAAAGTGGATATAGAGAAGTTTTTCTTCTGTCATTCTAATACAGACAAAGCTGAAATGTTGGAAGATTCAAGACAGACATAAGGAAGCACTTATTCACACGGTATGTAGTTAAACCATGGAATATGCCCTTATAAGATGTAGTGATGGCTAAGAACTTGGATGGCTTCAAACATGGATTAGACAAATTCATGGAGGATAAAGTTATCAATGGCTACTAGCCACAATGTCTATATTTAACCTCCAATGTCAGATGCAGTAAGGCCCTGAAAACCAGTTGCTGGGAATCATAAGCGAGGAGAGAACACTCCCCATAAGTGGGGAGAACACTGCTGCACTCGAGTCCTGCTTTCAGGCTTCCCATAGGATTCTGGTTGGTCACTGTGAGGACAGGATGCTGGACTAGATGGGTCTTTGTTCTGACCCAGCAGGGCTCTTCTTGTGTTCTTATCTGTGGCTCACAGCAGAAATGAAATTTAGGAAGTACATTTCAAGACAGATGTATTCCAGGATGCTCCTCCTTTCTCCCAGCAACAAGAAAAGAAAAGGGCTCCATCCTGGAAAGAAAATAAGGAGGCAGCAGTACAATTAATAAACACCTTAAAGCTTAAATTAAAGCTTAACCACCATGATTCATGCCTTTGTAACTTCACAATCATGCACCCTATGCTGCAGCCCAGTGGTTGACTGGAGCACCTGAACACACACACACTACACCTGTGCTGAACTGCACTAATGGGCAATCAACCACCAGGGCATGCTCAAGGTCTTATTACTAACATATAAAGCCCTGAACAAATTGGGACTAGGTTATCTGAAAGACAACCTGCCCCTTTTAGACCTGGCATTTTGCTCATGGCACCACACCCTACAGAGCAGGGACCTGAAAACAGCCAGTTACTGCCATTGCCCCTGCACTGCAGAATGCCCTTCCCTCTGCCATATGTGAAGCCAGTGCTGGTGCCAGGCTATTTTGTGCCCTAGGCAAGGCTAACTACTTGCACCCCCTCCCCAAATTGCTAACTTCAATTTTCAAAAACAGATGTCTTGCAGAAAAAATGAAAAGCACAAAACTTGAAACTGCTAAATTTATTTTACTTGCATTTTTTCCAAGGGTTAAAAAAATGAATCTATATAAAACTGTGCCCCTCAAAGGTCAGTATTGCGTCCCTTTGAGGTCAGCGCCCTAGGCGGCTGCCTAGTTGGCCTAATGATAGCACCGGCCCTGTGTGAAGCATCATCTATTTGTTGCTTGAGAGATCTTATGAAGACAAATCCTATTTGGCCAGGCCATCCCTGACCCAGAAGATTGAACTCTGCTGTTTCTGAATTGCTGTTTTGACCTGTTCCTGTTTTTATAATGCTTTTGTGATACTGTTTTTCCCCAGTTATTTTTGAGTACTGCTGAGAGATTTTTTTTCATATTTGGTGGTGCAAAAAAGCTTTTAAATAAATAACAAAGGGAGTGGGAAACTAAAATATAGGTCTTGTGGTAGAGAGCTAGCAAGACAGGTGATGGGAAGCCATTTTTGGTGTATCTATTGAGAATGGAAAGAGAAACAGCTGGAGCAGCGACAGGATAGGGAAGCTGGAGAAGGAGAAGGGCGGGTATACGTTTTGAACTAGGAAGCACTTGGTTCACACCTAATCCACATACTCACTAGGTGACGTTTGGCATGTCACTATGTATTTTGCAGTCTCGGGTCCACATCTTCAACCAGGGATAATCCTGCCTTCCAGGGATGTTGTAAGGATTTATAGCATACACATTCAGAGAGCACGTTGACAGCTTGAAATCTGTATACATTCTAAATACAATGGCGGAAATGGTGCATTGTGTCCATATGAAGGTCCTTAGGCTTAGTTTTTTTGATATTCATCAAGGAGGTTGAGAGATGTTGAGTGGAGAAGTGCAAGGCAATTGTTTTAATATTTACTTGTTAATTTGCGTTATGTATGTATTTGTATT
Organism: Rhineura floridana; assembly: GCF_030035675.1. NCBI lineage: Eukaryota > Metazoa > Chordata > Lepidosauria > Squamata > Rhineuridae > Rhineura > Rhineura floridana. The sequence goes on from NC_084487.1 coordinate 99,601,373, forward strand.
GCGGCTTTATTGTATATTTTTATAATATTTGCTGTTTTATCTTATGTACACTGCTTATAGATTTATATATATATATATTAAGCAGTATAGAAACGGCTTAAATAAATAAATAAATCCTTGTATTCCACTCCTGTGGGGCATTGCCAGTGTCAAAGGTGCTGTTGTTAACTATGGAGAAAATGAACATTGTGGGGATCTTTCCCAGGGTTCTGTTCCATGCTGTTGGGCTAAGGTGTGTTTTGACCCGCTGCCTTAAAAGTAATTTTGTTTCCCATGCCTTTTGCCTGGCAGGCACATTCTTCCCCCCCCCATCCAATTTCTCATGAGCCAGCAGTCCCATCTATGCTGCTAACTCTCCAGCCTGAAAATCTATAAAGTTAATATTGACGTTTCTAGCAAATTAGAAGGCAGTTGTTCAATTAAAAACCATAAGCAGTGTGTGCCATCTGAGTTAAAGCAAGGAGAGGAACTATGTTCAGGCATTTGAATGCACAAAGGGTTGAACTGGGGTGGGACGAGCATGCATGCTCCCAGTGTCCCCTGGCACGTGGACTGCTCTTCCAATCTTTGCGTAGCTTGGAGAAAGGTCTGAAGAGGGTTTATGTTCAGTTGAATATACTTAGAAACTCTCCCCATTACTGGAAATCCTGACAAGCCATGGCATTCAACTGAACATGCTTCAACACCCTCTTCAGACCTTCACACTAATCTCACAAAGATCTAAAGAGCAGCCCCAAGGGCATTAGAGGTGGAGCACAGCTAGAGATCAATTGGGGTCAAAGTCTGCAACATCCACACAGTGCTGGTGCATGCTAGGGTAAGCGTAAGATAAAGTGCACCAAAATTTTATTTCTCCAGATTGGTCTGACCCACTGGAAGAGGGTGCCTCAGTAATGCGCTAGAGCAGGGGTTCTTAACCTGTGGTCTGTGGGCCCTTAGAGGAGCCATGGATGGGCTTGAGGGGGTCTGTGCACCAGAAACATAAAAACAAAATCAATTTCCAATGCAATAAAATAAATTGCATTCATGTATTTATTTGTAGGAGTCTGTAGCTTTCATCAAATTCTCAAAGGGGTCTGTGACCCAAAAAAGGTTAACAGCCACTGCTCTAGAGCAAGGGTGGGGTACCTTTGGCCCTCCAGATGTTGCTCTAACTTCCATCAGCCCTAGCAAGCATGTCCAATGGGCAGAGATGATGTGAGTTGTAGTTCAGCAACATCTGGAGGGCCAAAGGTTCCCACCCCTGCTCTAGAGCAAGGGTGGAGAAACTCAGGCCCAGGGGCCAAATGTGGTCCTGCAGCCTTTTCTAACTGGCCCTCCTTTGCACCCTCCTTTTGCCTGGCTGGAATGTGTACTTGATAATGCTTCTTGCTTGCCCAGATGGAGGATATAGGTAGGGGTGTGTGTGTGTAAGCTAGTTTGCTGTACAAAGTTAAAATTGGCATTAGTTGCTCTGCCCACTATTGCCTTTGGCCTCGCCCACTAATGGGATGTGCCCCCCCCCAAGGTTTCCTGGAAGGAAACTGACAAGTGGCCCTCAGGCAGTAAAGCTTTCCCATCTACAACCTACATACAGAGTTAGTCTGTTTTGCTGAGCTGCCTGTGTGCAGAATTGCAGCCTTGGGGAACTGCATGTGAATTGGTGCCAAGATGTGTCGCCAGGTTGCACCACCATTCATTCTCAATCCCTATTTCACCTTGAGCATATGTAGGCTGAAATTAGTTCCTCGCTACAGTAGCAATTAAGGTGATGCTGCACTCAGCATCATGTTGCTGTGAAATGCAATTGAAAAAGGGGGTTATGATCACACAAAAAAAGCTAAATGACAAAATCAGGCACATGCTGAAAAAGTACAACAGGAGAACAGATTAAGACTGTACAGGTTGCCCAGTAGTCACCATACATATATAAAAAGTGGAAGATTTGTTGTTGTTATGTGCCTTCAAGTCGATTACAACTTATGGCGACCCTGTGAATCAGTGACCTCCAATAGCATCTGCTTAAAGAGGAAAGCACAAAAGCAGGACTACAGCTGAACATCAAAAAGACTAAAGTAATGACAACAGAAGATTTATGTAACCTTAAAGTTGACAATGAGGACATTGAACGTGTCAAGGATTATCAATACCTTGGCACAGTCATTAACCAAAATGGAGACAATAGTTAAGAAATCAGAAGAAGGCTAGGACTGGGGAGGGCAGCTATGAGAGAACTAGAAAAGGTCCTCAGATGCAAAGATGTATCACTGAACACTAAAGTCAGGATCATTCAGACCATGATATTCCCAATCTCTTTGGAAGGAATGTGAAAGTTGGACATTGAAAAAAATGGATAGGACTGAAAAAAAATGGATAAGAGAAAAATAAACTCATTTGAAATGTGTGTTGGAGGAGAGCTTTGCGCATACCATGGACTGTGAAAAAAAACAAATAATTGGGTGTCAGAACAAATTAAACCAGAACTGTCACTAGAGTGTCAAGAGAAATAAGTTCTGGAGTGGTAGCTGTAATTGTCTGTTGCAGCAAACAAGGGCAGAGGGAAGTATCATGTAGCACCTTCAGAGTTGGTCCAAGACATTTTGCTCTCTGAGGAACATAGGAAGCTGCCTTATACTGAGTCAGACCATTGGTTCATCTAGCTCAGTATTGTCTAGAGCAGCCTTTCCCACACAGTGTGCCTCCAGATGTTGTTGGACCACAACTCCCATCAGCCTCAGCCAGCATTGCCAATGGTCAGGAAAGATGGGAATTGTGGTCCAACAACATCTGGAGGCACACTGGTTGGGAAAGGCTGGTCTAGAGTGACTTAGTTTTTTACATGGTCTCTCCCATCCCTACCTGAAGATGCCAGGGATGGAAACTCAGACCTTTTGCAAGCAGAGCAAATGCTCTACCACTGAGTTACAGCTCTTCCTTGCTTCAACACTGGTGATGGGACAGAGACTTCCATCATATCTGCCCCTGAATACTGCATGCTACCTTAAAAGGTGAAGGGCTCTGTCTTCCAGCATCTTGTCATCACTCCTCACTCTACAGAATTTGCCCTCAGAAGTTATCACCTCATTTTACCAAATGATAGGGCCAGCCCTGACAAACCACTACAAATTTCTGGGAAATAATGTTTCCGCTGTGCTTGAGTGGATGAATGTATAGAGAGGAATACTCATCCTTAGGGGGAGAGCTTATTTTAACCTGCTGAGCACCAATAATGCATGACTTTAATAAAGGCAACATCTAACAGACATGAGTAGTAATTTTGGATTATTTTGCTAAAGAAAGAGATATTGTTGTTCCAATATAAGCTCTGGTTTTGGGATGGAGGAGGGAGAACACCCGCCACTTAAGTCATCAGGCTGATGTTGGACCATGTATGTGGAAGAGAAAAAAATAAAGAGATTGAAAGTCAGTGCTGTACATATAACACACAAATCCAACTTGGATTGAAAATAGGAGACTCTAAGGAGTCTGGAACAAGCACAGTTTCTTAGCAGACACCAGGACTGCTGAATTCTTGGGGAAAGCCCAGCTGAAAGAAATACAGAAAGGTCATTTCAGTTCATACACTGTTTAGATGTAAGAAGCTCTCTCTCTCTCTCTCTCTTCAGAAAATTCTAACTACAGCCACACAACCGATGATTCTGGGCAATATATATAACATGCAGAATGTCCTCTGCTGAACTGGCATGAGGCACAAACTTACGTTAGCTGTACTAAAGTGAACTTCAGTAAAAATCAAAAATCGATACCACACTGAGTGCTCAGGTTGGCTGCCATGACTCTTAAAATCTATGAGTGGACAATGGCGAAGGTCTAGGCATGAGTGAATATGTCAGTTTTGGCTTCTTTCATTTTCTCATTTTCCCAGTCAGTTCGCCACCTTTCCACACCAGTTTGCAAATATTTTTTTTTTAAAAAAAGAAGTCCTCATGAAAATTTATCAGCATTTTAATGCAGATTTCACCTCATGTGCCTAATATATTTTACAAAGCAATTTAATATAATGCATTTGTGTGTGTTATTTTCACTAATATAAGCACTTATATGCACACTTTACCATGGTATATGGCCCACCGTTCTTCAGATATTGTTGGACTACAACTCCCATCATACTGGGCCATTGGCTAAACTGGCTGGGATTGATGAGAGCTGTAGTCCAGCAACATCTGGGGACCCAAGGTTGAAGAACAGTGGTATGTAATTCTGTACACAATACTTGTCTGGAGAATAAATAAAATAAATAAAAATAAATAAAATTTTATTTGTTAGTCGCCTATCTGTCCGAGTTAACGGACACTCTAGGCGACGTACAACAATGCAAAATACATAAATCAATATACAAATCAACAAGTCATAACATCAATTCATCTAAAACCATCCTTCAATTAATACACCATAAAACTAGTCCACCCCAGAAACCCCATAGGCCTGCCTGAATAGCCAGGTCTTTAAGGCTTGGCGAAAACCCATCAGGGAGGAGGCATGTCGAAGGTCAAAAGGAAGCGAGTTCCAGACGGTGGGGGCCACAATCGAAAATGCCCTCTCTCTGGTCCGCACCAGCCTAGCTGTTTTCACCGGTGGGACCGAGAGAAGGTCTTGTGAGGCTGATCTTGTTTGGCGGCATAATTAGTGATACTGGAGGCGTTCCTTCAGATAAACTGGGCCGAAACCGTATAGGGTTTTAAAGGTCAAAACCAACACCTTGAATTGGGCCCGGTAAACAACTGGTAACCAGTGTAGGTCTACCAACACTGGGGTGATATGATCCTGGCGACGGCTCTGCTTTATCAAGTGTGCCGCCGCATTCTGTACCAGCTGCAATTTCCGGACCGTTTTCAAGGGTAACCCAACGTAGAGCGCATTACAGTAGAATAGCATTGCAGAATTTAGAGCAGTGTGAATTTCAAAGGATGGGTATGGTTTCGGTGGCAGATTGTTTTGGAAAGCGTGAATGACATAGATTCAACTTTAAGTGTGATACTAATGGAATTTCTCCCACCTCCCTACATGAACCAAGGAAGGACATGCATGTATGAGAGAGCCTCATGTGCAGCTGGAACTTCCCTTGATGTCTTAGTTGTGGCCGCTGTTATTATCCAAGAGAGCTGCCACTGTTCAAACTGACCAGTAACACAGTTGTTCAGAAGAGGAAACAGTATTATTATTAGTAGTAGCAGCAACAGTAGTTAAAAATCAATTAAAAGCTAGATAACAAAGAATAAAATAAAATTCCTAAAAGTGCTCATCCAACAATACTATGAAAAAAGGACAAACCCACACCACTAAAAGATGAGCGCCGCAGTAAAGGCCAAAATCATTCCGAGGTATGAGCCAAATTTAACAACCAAAAGCCTGTGCAAAGAGGAATGCCTTGATCTGGCTCCTGGCTACTTTCACAAACAGCAAGCAAACTTTCACCTGCATGTACTGTCCTCTCCCATGTGTGTACAGCATTTCTTTGAATTTTAGTCTATAATTCTATGGCTGTGTTTGCACAATGAGAATTCCTTGTTTTGTTTTCTGTTGCTGACTTGCTTGCTGTACAGATGTATTTCTAATCTTGTTCCTGCCTTTTGCTTTTTTCTTTGCTCCACTTCAGGTGCACTTTATTTCCCTAACTGGCACATAGGTTAGGTTATGGCAGGGTAGCAAAAACGCATACATCTTGCTTTACTTTAACAGTCCTTTGGGACCATTTTTAAAGCCTCTTGCCAGAATTGGCTCAGTGATGTAGGGATAGGTGAGCTAAGTTCCCATTGACTCAACTCAGGATAGGCTCGGTAACTTATGAGCTTGCGCCACTGTTTATTTTTAATCCCCATTTCACCTACGACATAACGTAGGTGGAAATTGGTTTCTCACCACAGTAGCAACTAAGCTGATGTTGCACGAAATAGATTGTGAAATGCTATTAAAAGGGGGATTCTGGTAATTAAAAGGCTAAAAGGCAGTTTTAGACACATGTTTAAAAAGGTGCAAGAGGAAAAGAAATTAACATTATGCAGAATAGCCAGCTGTCATGATAAATATTTAAAATCTAAATGGCAAATCTACTCTGTCATTCTGACAGATTTCCAGAGAAATGCATCCTATCCTAGGGCTCATCCAGACGACTGCAAAATGTGTGACATGCTCGCTATGTGTGTTCATTATTTTTCGGTTGTCCAAATGACGTCTCGCGCTGTTACGCATTTTCGCGGGTTAAATCCGCTCCTTGCAATACTGGCAAAAATGCAATTTGCTGTTTAAAATCGGGAATCATCCGCTGTGCCTTCAGGAGATAGGATGCAATACCATGGACTTTACAGCTGATGGGCAGTTCTTGGGCGTTTCCCCTTGCCCCTTCTCCTCATTCCAGCCAATCACGTATCTGCACTTTTGCGCATGTGCGAGAATAAGCCCGGGAAAATTGAACCAATCATCGCAATGGTGGGGTGTTGGGGGGGTTCTGCAACTACTGCGCAGATGCATTTTATTTTTTGCCAGCCTGCAAACTGGGCGGCTGCTCTGGGTGAGTTCTGCAATGCACAGCAAGCGAGAAAGGGGCTGCTGTCGGTTTCACGCCTGCCTCCGGAAAGCTTTGTCAATTTCATTCTACCTGCTGGGGTTTTTGTTTCAAATCATTTTGCTGGCAAAAGCCTATCACATGGCCGCTGTCACCACTGCCGCCGCTGCCGCCGCCACCGCCTCAACTCATCTTCCCTCCCCAAATCTTATCAATTGTCCCGAAGGGAGCGGCGGGCAGCCCACCCCTCGCGCGCGCTCCTAGGCGGGCTTGCCTTCACTCGGGGAAAGCTGGCAGGCACAGCTGGTCTCAAGCTGCAAACAGTGGAGGGAATTCATTTTACCTCAGCATGATATACTTTATTCATTTGGTGCCATGGCTTAACCTGCTTCAGTGGCTTTAGCCTCCTCGCCTCCCCTCCCCCCACCCCGCCACTCCTGCAAAGACCTGTTTGCTCTCTGTGTGTGTGTGTGTGTGTTTAAAAACAATAAACTCCAGCATGTGTTTAAGGAAAAGGGAGAGGAGCGGTTGCTTTTGCGTAAGGGTAGAAGAGCATACAGTCGCTTTTGCAAAATATCGCAAAACAAGCCAACCAAAATGCAGTAATTATTCATATATAGGCACCTTGAGACACCTTGGAGAAATAAGTGCAATTGCCAGTGTGTGTATCTCCTTAGAGACTGGAGAACCATAGAGAATGAAATTGACAAAGCTTTCCCGAGGCAGGCGTGAAACCGACCAGCAGCCCCTTTCTTGTTTGTATTTGTGATATTATGCTTAAACGAATGTATGCTTTTCTGCCTTTATGGATATTTAAGGAGATACACACACTGGCAATTGCACTTAATTCTCCAAAAAAGCAAGAAACGTGTCAAACCCCCCCATCTCCCTTTCCTTCCCTCAGCAAAATGATTTGAAACAAAAACCCCAGCCAGTAGAATGAAATTGACAAAGCTTTCCCAAGGCAGGCGTGAAACCGACCAGCAGACCCTTTCTTGTTTGTATTTGCGATATTATCCTTACACGAATGTGTGCTTTTCTGCCTTTACGGATATTTAAGGAGATACACACGCTGGCAATTGCACTTAATTCTCCAAAAAAGCAAGAAACGTGTCACCCCCCCTCCTTCTCTCTTTCCTTCCCTTGGCAAAATGATTTGACACAAAAACCCCAGCCGGTAGAATGAAATTGACAAAGCTTTCCAGAGACATGCTGAAACCGACCCCCCCTCCTTCTCCCTTTCCTTCCGCAGCAAGAACTTTACAGCCATATTGTGCTTTGTTGCAAAGGGGGAGATGAGCATACGTAATTTTTTTGCTGACCAATTGGTTGATAGGGGGAGGTTTTAGAGGCGGAGCTTGGAAAAAGCGAAAAGAATGTAGGGATCTTACCGCTGCATGTGCGGGTGCAAAAAAGTGTTTTTTTTAATTGGGAAAGAGCGAACTAAAAGGTAAGGTGAGGACTATCAGATGACAAACTGAATATGGAAACCATGGATTATCCCACTCCATTTGGGTAAGCCCCTAGTCTGCTGCAGCAAAGGCAACAGTCTAGGAGAGAATGCTGCTGTGAATCATGGAACGGAGTGCTATCCACCCACCCTAAGGAGGGCCCCTCGGCCAGGGCCTGTCCTGGCCACCCTCTGGCGCTGGCCCTGTTTCTAACTATTCCCCACCCCTGTAGGAACATAGGAACAGAGCTTGGAAAAGTTACTTTTTTGAACTACAACTTCCATCAGCCCAATCCAGTGGCCATGCTGGCTGGGGCTAATGGGAGTTGTAGTTTTAAAAAGTAACTTTGCCAAGCTCTGCATAGGAAGCTGTCTTAGGGCCTAGTGAAACCATTGGTCTATCTACCTCAGTGTTGCTGACACTGATTTGCTGCAGCTCTCCAGGGTTTCAGGCAGGATCCTTTCCCAGCTCTATCTGGAGATGTCAGGTACTGAACCTGGGAGCTTCTGCATATAAAGCAGATTATCTCCCACTGAGCAACGGCCCTTCTTTTCTCTTGTTTTACACAGGATAAGTTATGCCAGGGCAATGAGTGTATACAAGCAGGGGTTTTCTTCAGTAGCATATTTCTTTTAGACCACTTTAAAAGTATTTCCCCACTGAGAAGGCCCTGTCGTCATGTGCCACTAGGGTTACCAGGTCTCTGGTTTTTGGCTGGAGTCTCCAGTTTTTTGGGGGGCCCTCCCGCTCTCCGGCTAGTGCCCCTTAATCTCCAGACTCTCAGCTTCAATTTTTTTTAAAATTAAGTTTCTAGGTGGTCTCGTTCCCGAGATATACACCAAAACGTTAACTGCCCCCCCCACGCAACTGTTAAATCTGTTTTACCAATGTTTCGAACAGCTCCTAGCTCTAACTACAACTCCCATCAGCCCAATCCAGTGGCCATCCTGGCTGGGGCTGATGGGAGTTGTAGTTTAAAAAAGTAACTTGTTCAAGCTCTGGCTCTAACCCCGCCCTTTCAGGATTGTAGCCAATAAATGAAGCCAGGTTGTGACTTCTTGATCCAGGCATGCCTAAGCTTAATTTCAATGTCAAAAAATGGAGGCTTTCAGATTTTGCAGTTTGTGTAAGTAATATGGCTTAAAGTTTTTTTTTCTCTTCTGTGCAAGCGTCAGACCCTGGGCTATGAAATATGAACGTATTTAATCCAATATTCCATTAGGACTTATTTTTGAGTAGACGTGGTTAAGATTATATGGGATGTATTTTTACACCTCTCTCTGTGTGTGTGTCCTTTCCAACAACCCTGTGAGGTAGGGTTGGTGATTGGAAATCAAGGCAGTTTACAATAAGAAATAAATCACTTTAGAAACCAATAACCATAAAACAAGTATAAACAGTTGCAAAACACCTTAAAGTGGCATGATTCTGAATTTTGGGTTGAGTGAATGAAGTTTATTTATTTATTTTTATTTATTTATTATTTTATTTATATCCCACCCTTCCTCCCAGTAGGAGCTCAGGGCAGCAAACAAAAGCACTAAAAACACCTTAAAAATATTTAAAAACATTTTTTTAAAGAAAAGGTTTAAAAACATATTAAAAAGCAATTCTAACACAGACACAGACTGGGATAAGGTCTCAACTTAAAAGGCTTGTTAAAAGAACAAGTTCCTTATCACTTCAGGGTACAGTTTTCCCTGGTTAAGTAAGCCCCATTGAATACATTGGGACTTCTTCTGAGTAAACAAACATAGGATTGCACTATAAATATCTTTACAGGTTGTATAAATAATAAACATATTTGATAGTCATGCTTATATAAATATTTTGTCATACTGTGTCCCAATAAGTATCCAATTTCACACTATGGTTGTACAATACTTCCTTTATATTTTAAGTATGCCTTGGAGTGGTCATGGTTCTCCATTGTTTTCATCCTGAGGGGCAGATAGGCTGAGAGATGGTGAGTAGCCCATGGTCACCCACTACACTTTATAGCTCATTTCCATTTTGAAAAATTAATTAAAACAATTTACATGCAGGCAAAATTTATTAAGTGGATTCACACAATACTTTTACAGCACATCCAACTCGCATTTAAAGTGCACAACGTCCCCTAAGGAATCCTGGGAAGTGTCGTTTCCTCCTCATTGTTATAGTTCTCACCACTCTTAATAAACTGCAGTTCCCATGATTCTGTGGTGGGATTCATGTGCTTCAAATGGGTGTTGAATGTGCTTTAAATGAATGGTGTGGATCTGCCCTAGGTATGATGTGCATTCAAGAGTGAATTGAAAAGAACAATTTTAAAAGATACTTCTTACTCTTACACATTTCTCAGACCTCTTTCTGAAGTGAAGGATCAAATCTGTAAAGAAGTTTGGAGCAGCCATGTTAAAAGATAAGGGCAGGGCATTCCAGGCAGGGGTTTGCCAACCCTGCTTGGATATGGATGTCTTTGCAGAAGAACCCTAGTCAAGGTTTACCAGCAGCACAATCCAAACTATATCTACTGGAAGTCAGTCTTGTTGAGTTCTATGGGGCTTAATCCCTTAGTAAGTGTGTTTAGAATTGCAGCCTTCAGGAGCAGCCATCTTTACTCCCCAAAGCTCCCATCTAACATCTCCACAACACTAAGCTCCTTTGTCCCTACAGTGACCTTCTGATGACTGGCCTGGCCTGAAGGCACTTAAACCCTTCTTGCCGAAAGCAAGTAGGCTAGATTAAATGTTCCCTACCCAGGCTCCATCTTTTAGCTAAAATTTCTATCTTAATTTCCAATCAGATTTTTTTTAATTGTATGCTCCAAGCAACTGTGATTGATGCTTAATGTATCATGCTTAATGACATCACTCGGGCCTGCCCCTCAAATATCAGGTTTTGGTTCTCTGAATTTCAGCTGTGGAGGGTGGGGGCTTCCAGGCAGGACAGTGTGAGAGGGAGCATTCCTTCAGCTATCAAAGTCTCAGGATGGTGAATTGGAGTTCTGTGTCTCCAGCTTGGAAAGTGCCTGTCAGCAGCATTCGGCGGTTGCTATATTCTGCGTAAGCTGCAATCTCCAAACCATTTTGAAAGGCCATCCCACCATGCAGAGTGCATTGTAATAAATGGTCCAGGCTAGGATTACCAAGGCATGTGTGACTGTGGCCATATTTTCCCCCAGTTGGAGAAAACCTTAGGAAAGAGGGCAATGTAGTGGTGGCAAGGGAGCAGTCCTCGATTTATAATAAAGCTGAGCATCACCAAACAGCACACATCTGTATTCAACTCCAAGCAAAGTATGATGTTCCCAAATGAATTCTGGCAACATCACTAATTCAGGGCTCATTTGCATTGTACCAGAATTCCTGGGAAATTGTGTAGGTGTGATTATGAAAGGAATTACCAAGAAGAGAGGGGGCGGGAACCGGTGACTGAGATCCAGGCTAGAATCAAGCCCACACATGCAGATGCCAAACCTGTTGAAGAGAGGGACCACATAAGGTAGAGGCAGGCAAGTCAAAGAAGATAATAGCTCTGCTAGTAAAGAAAAACTCTGTTAGCCTAGGTGCAGAGTTAACGTGAAGTTTCTGCCCACAAGTATTTCGTCATACTGAAAACTGTGGGCAGTATCATTTCAGCTGTGTTCAACTGGTATACTTTTTAGCATGGCAATTTCAAAGCTTCCCACATTCCCAGGGAAGTGTCTTGCAGATGCTGCTGGCGAACGGGATATTAAATTCACCTAAAATAGGAATTAACGTAGGAAAGACACCAGTGTGGGCAAGTCTTATGTGCTATTCAGTTGCACAGTATGGCTCGGCTCTGCCTGTCCCTTTTTGAATCTCAAGAGCTGTAACAGGGACTGATTTTAAACTCAATTATGAAAGCTATCTAAGAGCACAATCCTATTCTGAAAGCTGCTAGATGAAGGGCTTTATTGTGCATGTTTTTGTGTTTTAAAAGTTGCTATCATTTTTGCAGCATTTTTTTTCCGTGCACCCCCCCCGCCCCCTATTGCTAGGCTGATCATCTATTGGATACAGAGGTTGTATCCACTGGAGTGTCTCTGGTCCCAATGTAATTGCTGTATAGCAGGGGTGGGGAACCTCAGGCCCGGGACCAAATGTGGCCCTCCAGGCCTCTCTTTCTCTAGCCTTTGAAACTCTTCCCCAGACCATCCCCCTCACTGACCCTGCTTTGCACCCTGAGTATTTTTGCCTGGCTTGAATGTGTCCTTGAACTCTGATGATGCCACAAATGTAACATTTACATTAATTGCTCTGTCTACATTTGCTTCTAGCCCCATCCACTACTGACATCTGGCCCTCGGAAGGTTGACCGGAGGAGAATGTGGCCCTTAGACTGAAAAAGGTTCCCCACTCCTGCTGTATAGGATTGTTCTGTCAATCATTTAAGCTACAGTTAGAATGCTTGATATATGACAACCAGGACCTTACTGAGACGTAAGGATAGTTTTTTTACAATGGTGGTCACGTGCCATTTCAGATTTTTTTAGTATAAGAAGCAAAGCAATGCAACGGAAAGAAAAACTTTAAAAGTACAAAATAAAAATACAAAAAGGCAAAAACTGGAGCTGGGTTGAGATTTTTTTTTAAAGTATTACTGAGAGGTTTTCTGCAGATTTTCTTGGGGATTTTGGGAGGCCATATTTGCCCAGTTCCCTAGGGAAAACCCCCAATGTAAAATAGTGCAATGGGCAAGTCTGTGAATCTGCCTGGAACACACGTTGCTTCTTTTCATTTTCCAAGAAGGTTTCTTCCGAGTGTTTTTCAGGGTTTGTCTACTGATTTATTATTCCAGATGGTTTTGAAATCTTCTCAGTGTTTGATCATGTAGACACTGGTAATTCCCCATATATCACATTTTGTCACCTGTTAAAAACACTTCTTGGGGTTGACCCTAAAATCTTGTCATCAGTTTGGAAGATGTTCAGGCAATACATCCCTTTTCCCCAGCAGCATGGATTCATGTATTTTGGCCAGTTACTTAGTGTGAAGACAACTGTTGTATCCGACTGCTGTTTTCAGCAGCAGGGTTCCATGGCAGAAGGCCTCCTTCCAGCACTGCTAAGTTTAAGCCATGAAAAATGCATATACTTATGCTGGACTTGCGGATAAATCCCCTGATGGCCCTCCATCTTCCCAACCTTGCGTGAGTCAAAGACTGCAGAATCAATTGAGGGCCCTTTAACAACCCAGCCAGCTTCTTCAGGAAGTCAAAGCCAACCACACTCCAGATCTTGTCAACTTACATAAGGCTTCAATTGCTTCTAGCTCCTGGCTGAGACAATATCTTCCTATAGCTGCCACAGGAGGAGAGTGCTTCAGTTAGCAAGGCCCACGTCAGGGCTAACTGGTGAGGAGGGGTTCCACTGTGCACTGGCCTTTCGGCAATGGCATTGCTGCTGTTTACTGGGAGGGTGGAGGCAGCGGGGGGATATCGCAGCTGTGTGGGCACACCTATGGAGCCAACAAGTGCTCATACACAGTACTGACCTCCTCACCACCTTGCCCCTCCTTATCTCCCTCCAGGTAAGCAGCAGCGATGCCTTTGCTGAGAGGCCAGGTGGACAGTATCACCCCTCCTCGCCTGCTCCTGGTCCATGTGAAGCTGCATTTGATTATGTTGAGCAGACTTTCTATACCATGACCTAACTTGACCTGACTTTGCCTATTTTTGAGCAGATTTTTTCCTTCATGATCTGACCATGTTGACCTTGGCTCATCCTTGCCTGGCCTTTACCAACCTTGCTTGTCACACACTACCTGCTTGCCCTGAGAGCCTGAAGCAGACAATAGATGCAGCAAAATTATACATGACCCACACCGAGACCAATCCAGGGGAGGAAATTAATCCAATCCCAGGGAAGGGATGGAGACTGTAAGATCTTGTTCTAGCTAGGAACATTGGGCTGAAGCCCATAGTGCAGGCCACAAAAGCTCTCTCTCTTTCCTGAGTGGGGGAAAGATTCTCATTTCTTTGCTTTGTAGATACTTGCTTGCTTCCTTTGCTTATGTGTGGGGCAGATGACTTGGGGTTCTGGTGCCACCCACGGTTGCATCGCTTCCTTCTCCCATCCCCACATTTCACATAGCCCAAGTGGCATTGTGAGAACATACATGAGTCTTGTAAAGAATTAGAAACCACTCTCAAACATAGGTAATTGTACTTATTTATCTTTCTGGCATTCTCCATGCAGATCATGCCATCCCTGCCTCTGAGTAAATATGCATGGGATCAGCTGCATGATTAGGTTTGGGGAAAGAAAAAGGGAAAAAACTGTGATTATGTTTGGGAGGGAAAGGGTGAAGGAAGAGAAGGTGATGGGCTTTAAGGGATTTTTGTAGATAGCAGATCATAGCTGTAGAGTGTTTTAAGTCTTTTTCAGCCCTTTCCCACCTCTTAAACAGATGAGTTGCCTTTTGCAACCAATCCCACCTACACGCACAAATCTCAGTAAATTCCTCCCATTTCCATTCCATATGCTCATGGTAGGAGGCTTTGAAACTTGAGGGCTATTTAAAAGTTTTTTAATGTCAAAATTGTAACATTAATTATAATGGGGGAAGCTAATGGAGCTATTTCAAGAAGCCAGTTAGATAGGTTTTATTCATACGATTGCCATAAATTAGGGACAAGTAACCACTCGTGTGACATGCTTTGTGGACTTTTCAAGAGGATTTTATTGTAAAAGTCTTAAACAGGCTCGGTTTTCAGTGCTTGTTGCCCTCAAGTCCAAATATAGAAGCAGAATCGATGCTGAATCTGACCTAAGTTTCAAGCTGACTAATATTACTCCAAACATCAAAGAACTTTATTTAACACAATAAGCACACCCATCACATTAAATATTCATATTGATTTTGATTTTAATTCTATATAACTGAAATTGTACCACAATATAAATAAAAGAATAAACAAAATACAAATAAAATCATATAGCATTGAACACAGAGCATTACAATTAATACAAAGGGCAGAAAACCTATTCATTGGTCTGCCAAGACCTTCAGCAATTTTCAAGTGGTCAATGGGGGAGGAGAGTTTGGGAATCCGTGAACTACAGCGTTATCCCGAGTTGCAGATATTTTATTTATGTATTATTTGATTTATATCCCACCCTTCCTCTCAGTAGGAGTCCAGAGCAGCAGATATATGGTGTGGAAGTTTTTTTGGGGGGGAGGGTATAGATAATAAGATCAGAGGGAAGTGAAATGTACAGAAACTGTGATAATTACATAATGGACAGTGGTAATTCACAAACAGTTATTGATAACCCAGACATGCTGTCATTGGTAAGACAATTAACACACATAATACGGTTTTTCAAAACAATGTCCCAATCCAATCCACAAGTGTATATCTCTCCTTTCCAAATGAAGGCTCACATAGCTAACCTTTATAGTCCATTCAGCAAACATGCTTCTCAGTTTTTGTGATTGTTGTAAATGCCTTCCCCTTCTCCCATCAGAACAGGGGAAGTGTACTTTGTAAAGTCTTCAGTGCTGGGATCAGTGATTCATAAAGAATGTGGCCCAACTGCTAACTTCCATATTGTAGGCATTCTGGTTCTCTCATGTATTACTGACGTGGCAGTTGTTCAACAAAACTTACTCAAGCAAGCATAATTAAGTACCTTTTGGTTAGTGATCCCGAAAAAAGTTGCCACTGAAAAGCAGGCATTTCGACCCAGCTGCTGGCTTTTATTTATTGGCAGAAAGTATTTTGCTGGTATGATCAAATGAGAACTTAACATTGTGTTTCAAGGCAGTGCCTACTGCAAACAGCGTGTCCCTCACTCACCCACCCAAGGACTTTCATTGTGTGACACAAATGAGCAGTTGCTGGGACAAGAAAAAAAACACGTTGAGGCATTTAGCCTGAGACATAAAAAGGAAGATGCCAAAGGAAGTTTTACAAATCAAATCCCAAGTAGCTGAGTTTTCTTTTGATCATGCCACAAACATAGGGATGGTTGTGAGAAGCATATATATCTTTGTATGGCATAGGCAGCTGGTTCAGACTCTAGGGCACTGATTTTAAAACACACCACAAGCCACAGGCATGCAAGAGTAGAAAACCAACTCCATCACCCCACCACACTGGGCCTGATACGCCTTTCATTGTAGACATAATAGTCAAGTAGTATCCATATATTCTATGCCAGGCATGGGGAACCTATGGCCCTCCAGATACTGTTTGATTACAGCTCTCATCATCTTTGACAATTGGTCATGCTGTCTGGGGCTGATGGGAACTGAAGTCCAAGAGCAGCTGGAGGGCCACGCCTGATCTCTATGAAGCATCTAGAAAGCATTAGGGGTGCTTCCAGACTGTCACCATTTTGCAGGAGGGATTCAAATGCATACTGGAAGTTTAGGTTTGCACAGCTGAAGTGGATTAAAGCACTTGGTCACCCCCTGGGCAACACATACACTTTAAAAGAAGAAGAAGACTTATTGTGAGATAGACCAATGGGGAATTAGAAGCCGTATAAGCACAGCACAAGCAAGTCAGGATGAATACTCATTGTTGTATAATCTCCCCACAAGCAAATCACAACATAGTCCACCTCAGCGTGAGCTTTGCACGAGCAAATCAAGATAATTCTCAAGAAACAAGTTGTCAGGAGGAGCTCAATTTTTATTTATTTTATTTGTTAGTCACTTTTTCTTCACAAAAGTGAACCCAAAAGGACTTACAATCAATAAAAAAGTTAAAACCAGTATAAAAACTTAAACAAAACAAAAAGTTTAAAAGACATAAATATAACAACAGTGGAACAACTCATCCCTTAAGATGCTACAACATCAAGAGCCCTCCAAAAACCCTCCAAAGTTAGGAGCCAAATGCCTAAGAGAAGAGGAATGTTTTGGCCAGGGAGCCTCCCTGGAGAGAGCATTCCATAAGCGGGGGCCACCACTGATGAGGCCTGTTCTTGCATCACCACTCTCCACACCTCCCTTGGAGAGGGCACACAAAGAAAGGCCTCAGATGCCGAATGCAGGGTCTGGGTTGGTTCATATGGGTAGAGGTGGTGCTTGACGTATTGGGGTCTTAAGCCATATAAGGCTTTATAGGTCAAAAACAGCACTTGGAATTGAACCCAGAAACTAATTGGTAGCCAGTGTAGTTGTGCCAGAATTGGTGTCATTTTCTCAGACTATCTTGGTGGCCTAGAAATGAACCGTAACATAACATATGCAACAGAAGTCAGGCTTTCCCTGTCCAGATAACATAGAAGCTGGGCCACCAACTGAAGCTGAAGGAAGATACTCCTCGCTACCAAAACTACTTGAGCATCACGTGACAGTGATGGATCCAGGAGTACCCCCAAGCTATGCACCTGCTCTTTCATAGGGTGTGTAACCCCATCAAGAGCAGACCACATCCTGTCCATCTGGTCTAGGGAACCACTCACTAACAGTGCCTAAGCCATATCTGGACTGAGCTTTAGTTTGTTGCCTCTCATCCAGTCCATTATCGAGGCAAGACATTGATCTAGCACATCCACTGCCACACCTGGAGATGTAAAGGAGAGACAGGGTTGTGTATCATCATCATATTGCTGACAATGTACTCCACATCTCCAGATGACCCCATTCAGTGATTTCATGTAGATGTTAAATAGCGTGAGGGATAAAATCAAACCCTGCAGAACCCAACACTGAAGGCTCCATGGGGCCGAATAATACTCCCCAAGCACCACCCTCTGAGAGCGACCATCCAACTAAGACATCCCTTCCTTGCTAGTTTTATCAGCCATGAAGGGGTAGAGCCAAGTCTAGCGCTTTTTCCACATCCTCAAGTCCTACCAACGGAAACTCATCCCATGCAGTAGGACTAGACAGTGCTGTGGACACCTTTTGAGATCCATCTGCTCTAATGGGGAGTCAAGGTCCTGTTGGATACAAGCAATTTTATCCTCAAAGTGTTTTGCAAACAAATCACAGTGAGCCACCATAGGCTCTAAGCATTCATAAATACTATTAAGTGTCTAAAATTACCTAACTGCAGCAATGAACCTGCCAAATATCTGGCTTCAGGCCTGTAGCAGATATATTTTGCCTTACTTCTAAGGTGCCTGGCACTTTATCCTTGCTGTTTCCTGCAACATGAGTGAATGCTCACTTAACAAATAATTGCACTGGAAGCAAACCTTGACTCATCTCAGAAAGCCAGGTTTTATTTTATTTTATTTAAAAGAAATACTTTTAGTACTAGAAATGCTGTCTAGTAAATATTATGGTGCTCAATTTCACTCGCATCAAATGGCTAGGAAAAAGACCCAGACAAGCATTTATGTAGCCTATGTGTTTTGCTGTTAATTCCTGTTTCAGTGAGACTCTAGATTGAAAAAAAGATAAAAGCGGTTATCAAAGGCCCAGCCACACACATGAATGATCAATAACGCACAAAGCATGCAATGGAAACTTTAAGTTGGCTTCTGTTCCAATCACAGTAAACACGATCCCAATAATTGTAAACTGACAAAGGATAACATAGACCAAAACACTCAGTTAGGAAAATGAGGGACAGACTAAAGATAGGATGGTTGAATACACACTCTACTGAATTAATATTTGGATGAGCTCCTTGTGATCAGGAGTAACTTCATTTGAGTAGCTGGCAGTGTGGTTCAGTGGTCACTAAGAGGGCACCCATGGGCACCACTGTGCCCACCATTGCTTGCTATGATGCCCGTGAAAGTAAATATCCCCTCAAAAATCCACAATACATGAGAGACTGCTCTTATTACTTAGTCTGTGTTTGCAGTGGCTCAGCCTGTCCTACACAGAACACATACATGTTCACATTTCATGGCATGCCGGGATTGCAGATCCACCCTCCTATTGACTCTGAATAGAGAAGATGTACCAAGAGCTACTCTCTGTGAGCGAGTGCATCACTGACTGATGTTGTTTCCTTTTTCCTCATTAATGGGACAGCTTGGTGGAGAGGCATGCCTGCACCATTTTATGGTATGAAGCATGTTATATTGCACAGCTGCACTATGATAAACAGAAAATGAGACATCTGTCTAGTTTGGTCCTGGTTCAGGTTGATGGTGGAAGTGACTGAAGCCCCAGCGGAATTTCTCAAGGGCTATTCACACTCTGAGATTAATATTATCTTCCCTTGGTGGATTCCAAATCACTCACGTTACATAAGACTGACAAACTCTCAGTACAGGATTATGGGTTATTTCAGTGAGCAGTAAAATAAAGCTGATGGGAGATAAAAGAATCGAGAGAAAGATGCAATACAAAAAGCAAGCATCAGCAATCAACGTGTCACTCAGAGATGCTTTAAGAGGACAAAAGGTTGTAGCCAAACCTTTCCCATCTGTCTTGATGATTCATTAAGCATATGAAGGAACCTAAGGTAACAAGTTCAGCTGGAGTTACTAGATGTTCTCTGTGGAGAAAAAAGATTAGTGGAGAGATTCTTTCTGTAGAACATTCTCACCAGTGTGTCCAGCTCTCACATCTTTCAGCAAGGTGGTGCAGCCCGATACTTCAGAGACATGGGCAGCCAGATTGCTCAGTGAGTTCCAATGAAATCAATCAACAGCTGGAATTTCCACTTGGCTAAAGTGAGCACAATGTATGGAAATATTGTTTTAACACAAAGCGATTCCATGGAAAACTTTTCATATAGGATAACTGTGGAAAGCTGTAATGTCATGGCTACCACATTCCCGTTCCATTGAAAACAGACCAGTATAACTTTTTTCCTACTAGCTTTTCCATGACAAAAAAACCCTCCTGTGATCAAAACCTTCCATTTCCAAGTTTCATAGACCTCTTGCAAGGTCGTATTTTGCATCCAGATATTTGCTTTTTAAAGGGATCCCACGCCATTTTTACCAAAGACAATATTATGTGGCAATTAGTTAGTTAAATAACTTTTCCCATGCTGAATCCAAGATCTGTTTCAATAAGGCTTCAGGCTCTGTTTTTGGTCACTCCAAAGGATCACCTACACCCTGTGCAGCCTGGGGCTGCATGCCACTTGTGAGTGGGACCAGAACCAAAAGTGGATGGGACCAGAAGCAAAACTTGGCAGAGCAATAGTGGTGGCTTTTACCTTTGTATAATAGGCTATATTTCAACCACAGAAGTCAGAAGTTTTTATATACACACCTACCTCCTTGTCCCATCCAAGCAAGCAAAAGGCATTATTCAAGGACACACTCTAGCCTGGTAAAAATATTCATGGAGGTGATTGTGTGGGGTTGCTAAGTACTATGGCTTTGGGAGGGGGCATGGCCTGGAGAGAGTCCCAAGGGCCAGATAGAAAAGTCTGGTGGGCCCCATTTGGTGCCCAGACCTGATTTTCTACACCCCTAGCTTACACAGGGAAGTGCCATCCTATTAATTCTTAAATTATGGGATAAGGACTGGGATCTCCATGTTTCACATCTTTGCTATGAGGTCCCAGCAGGGTCCATATTGTGTATCTTGGTATTTAGCATTGATGGGGTAGTGAAGGGGGGGAATAAGCTCCTGGCTGCTGGGCAGGAAGTATTTTGGCGGCCTATTGAGAGGGGGAGGTGGAGGTGCTAGGAGCTCAGTGGAGTGCAGATGTAGCAGTAGAGCCAGTCCAATGCTCCTGCCTCTGCACCACCACACTGAGTTCCCCACACATTGCCCCTTCCCCCCTCGGTAGGCAGCAATGACACTCATCATCAGGAAGCCATGACACAACATTGCCCTGCCTTTCCCATCTTGCCAACCTCTATTCTTAGAATCTGTATGAAACCAATGGACAAAGTTATCAGGTGACTTGGCGTTTGTATGCATTCAGTGTGATGATTACAACCAGGGACTTATGCCATGGCAATTTACTGTGTGCCTGATGCTACTTGCATCCCATGTTAATTTGCATGGTTAACATGACTTTACTGGCAAATAGAAGCTATCACACAGTTTTCCCCCTGTAAATCTGTACTAACCCAATCCTCTGATAATCCAAAAAGAAAAGGAAAAACATATCCACTCCATATCTCTAGGGGTTCCAGATGCTGTGCTCCGATGCTTTTAGGTGGGTGTGTCAATTGTTCCCCTCTCCATGGCCACTCCCTTCTCCTCCCTTCTTTCATTTCATTTTCTGTGGGATGAAGAGAAATTCCACTTCTCTCTCTCATTCTGTAAGCTTCTTTTATGTTGCTGCAAATGGCACCTTTATTTTCTCTCTCCCCCAACTTGTGCACAAAAGTATAACACTGTTCAAACAAAGATTTGTATTTCATCTGTATTGTACCAGTGAAAATACAAATCGCACTTCTGGGTTGTTGTTTTTTTAAATGAAACTTGCTGGTAGAACAAACTTAGCATGCTTGATTGCTAGGTAACCAGAGGGAGTGGAAATGTTAAATTAGAGGACATGGTCTTTAGGTAACTGTGTGATTGATGCTTCCCCTCAAGTTGACTAGAAAACACCATGTTTGCAACTGGCATTAATCCCTTACTGTAGATGGTGCAAACAGAAAACAGAGGTAAAAACAATGTCTTTAGCATGAAGTTATGCTCCCATGTGGATAAGCCCTAGCACTCTCTCCCTCCCCCTGATCTGATTCAGATAAAGACCTGATAGGGCTAAACTGATGCATGGATCAGAACCAATAAACTGAATGTCATTTCTGTTAAGATGGATTTACTGTTAGTGGACGAGTCTTCTGACTGGGGATGTAATGTGAACCTGAATGGGGTGAAACGCCCCCTAAAGCATCAGGCTTTCGTTAAGCTCCGATTGATCTAGCTTTCACACTCAAGGCCCAAGTGACACAAGGAGTCTTCTATCAACTGAGGCTGGTGCACTGGCTGTAATACCTCGTGGACAGAGATTCTTTGGCCACAGTTTTCCACACCCTGGTAATCTCCTCGTTAAATTACTGTTATATATTGAATATTTAGCTACCTTTGAAGTTTTCTTAGAAAATGAAGTTAGTCCAAATGTGGCTGGGGGCCAAAGAGGGATTGGTCAAAGGGAAAATACCTTGCCAGGTGGTGAAAACAACTGCACTGGCTGCCAGTACCTTTCTGAGCACAACTCAAAAGGCTGTTGCTTACCTTTAAAGCCATGGTGGGCAACCTGCAGCCCGAAGGCTTCATGTGGCCTATAATTTTGTGCACCCCTTGGCTTAATTTCAAGCAGGTGGTGAGGAGAGAGGAAATAGATGGAAAGGGGTGGCAGAGAAAAAGAGGAGGGGGCACTCTGACCTCTTTTGACTGACCCCACCCACTACTGCTTAAGCTCTGTTCACTGTCCACATGCAGCCCCCACAGACCAGCCCCAAGGGAATACAGCCCTAAGCAGAAAGAAAAAGGTTCCCCACCTCTGCTCTAAAGCTCTTTTATGGAATGGGACTTAGGTACCTAGAAGGACAGACTCCTTTCTCTCACATGGAGCTGTCTATGTACCAAGATTATTGTAAAAGGCCCTTCTATGAGTATCCCACTTTCTGAAGTTAGGAAGGTGGCAAACACAGAGGAGACTTTCTTCAGTCATGCATTCCACAGCTAGGGTCACCTGACACCCACTTTGGGGTACAATGGGTTCCAAGTGAAGACCTTTTTAATATTTCCCAGCCCTCTTAAAATGGTATCTGAATCTGGTTTTCGTTTGTGATGCTCTCATTTGTAATTTCCTTGTTGTCTGCTTTATTGTTTTGATATGTTACTTAATTGTTTTAATTGATTGTTAGCCACCCTGAGAGCCAGCTTATTAGTGAAAGGCAGGTTATATTTTTTAAAACAAACAAACAACTGAAGCCAACAAAATCCCAGAATCCCATAACACTGACCTGGAAAAAGTCCCATTGAACTGAATGGTACTTATTTCCAAGTAGACATGCATAGATTGTGCTGTTGATATAAGAGCTGTTTAAGAAAAACAGGTTTAGAATTCTTTGAGAGCTGTTAGGGCCAAGCAGTTTCAGTCCACCTATTGTACAAAAACTAACCAAAAAAAGTCATTGAAAGGACAGCGAGGTCATTGGAGAAACAAGTTTCAGTTTCCAGCACCATGGAATTATTTGAACAATGTTGTGAAAACTATTCTGTTCACTTTCAGTAAGCCTTAATTCCACATCTGTGTGCATGCAAATAGTGTTTTCTTAACAAGATTACTCACAATTATTCTAACAATGAAGTTGTGCACACCCAAATTCTGTGGTAAAATAGCCACCATTACTTGTCATGCTTGGTGAGTATTAGGATGATAGTTGTAGAACAGTCCTAGAAGATAATGTAAATCAGTTCCTAGCCTGACATTAAAAATATCCTCTATCCTCACAGATTGGTCTATCATTTACTCTCTTGCCTGGCTTTTGGTGGCTGGGACTTAATGAGTCTGTATTTAGCTGGGCCTTGGGTCTATTTTTTGGAGGTTTCATGAGAACATAAGAGCCTGCTAGATCAGACTGATAGCCTGTCTAGTCCAGTATCCTGTTCTCACAGTGGTTAGCCAGATACCTATGGAAAGCCCACAAGGAGGAAGCCGAGCACAACAGTATTCTCTGCACTTGTGATTCCCAGCAACTAGCATTCAGAGGCATCCTGCTTCCAGCAGTACAGGTATTTTTATTGATGTATTTATTATTTTATAAGAATATTTACAACCTGCTTTTCAGGCCTAGAAAAGACCCCCACAGCAGCTTTCATGACAACACATTTCATCATTCAGAACAGATTTTTTTGTTTTTAGATTTTCATTGTTGAGGCACATCTGAAGCAGTCACTGTCAGGGTTGAACTGAAGATAGCAGTATTGGGAGAGTTAGGAGCTGGGAACTGGCAGGCCAGACCCCAAGGGCAATCAGCATCCAAAGCCAACTGGCAGATTTATAGAACAAGCTGGGAGTCAGGACCAAAAAGCAATTGGGACAAGAGGGCACAC
This sequence comes from Rhineura floridana, assembly GCF_030035675.1. Taxonomy (NCBI): domain Eukaryota; kingdom Metazoa; phylum Chordata; class Lepidosauria; order Squamata; family Rhineuridae; genus Rhineura; species Rhineura floridana. The sequence continues at coordinate 99,625,234 of NC_084487.1, forward strand.
CAGGAGTCAGGACCAAAGAATACTCAAGATCGGAAGACAAACTAGAAGGCACAACTGGAGAACCAGTGTGGGTGGTGGAGCTAAGCCAGATCTGAAAGGTTCTTCCCTAAGAAATTATGCAGCTCACCACATGGGGCAGTGATAACCAGCCTGACAGTCACTAACTGTGCTACCCTAGGTATCTTTGCTCAGAGGTAAATGCCAATGCATTCAATTGGACTAACTCCCAGGTAAGCATGTACTGTATCTATAACTGCAGCCCAAATAAAGAAAAGAAACATCCAGATTATAACCAAAAGTACTTCTTGCATTCTCTTTTAACATGGATTTAGGACTGTGCTTACCCCGAGAATCTCCTTTGACTTCCTTTGACATTATTTAGACATTTCACTGGAGGATGGACCTCCACATTTGCTTCAAATTTTTATTTCGGTGGAATCTACTGACAAACTAGGATGTATAGAACTTCCCTGAGGAAATTTCCTTCCTTAACTGATTTTGTTTGGGGAGCTTTCTTGAAATTCTTTGATCTTTCACTAGAGAATGAACAGCCATATATGCAGAATTCAGTGACAACTGAAGATCAACCCTGAGTCCATATATGATGCATAATGCTTCCAAATGAGTTCTTATTGTGGTATCAGTACTCTACTTACATGCAAGGTGTTGTTTTTTTTTGCAGAATTCACACAACGTTGTTGTCATCAAAATGCCAGCCCATATTTCAGTAGCAGACAGTGTGGTAGGATGGAGATGCTTCCCTGACCTCCCAGCAGGTGACTCACTGCTGCTTACAAACAGGAGGAGAGGAGGGACAAGGTGTTAGTCAAAATAGGTTTCAGTACCTTGGACAGCTCTGGGGAAAGCCCGGAGTGGATTCCCTTGCCCCCTGACATGGAGCCAGCAGCCCCCCACTGGCATCAGTGTGGCCAACGTGTTCCAATTGCACCAGCAGAGCCACTACACCACCCTCCCCACCAACTTGCCTCTCCCACTCTCCCTCCCAAAAAGCAGCAGCAACTCACCTGCCAGGCCAGGTAAGCACCACTCTATCCGCTACTGCTGCATTTATTCCAGATTTACCTTTTCTGGGGGAAATCCAATAAGTTAAAAAAAAAAGTTGCCGATGATGAGCCATTTGCAATATCTCCACAGCCATATTAAAGTACCATCTGGAAGCACCTAATGTTTCTGTAGAAGGGTTGATCTACAACCAGGTCTCGGAATTCTCAACTATTTGAGCACTCCTGCTTGCAACAAAGAGAGCAGGATTAAGACAGGGCGGCACCCCTCCAGCAGGCCTCTGGTCTTGATTCTGATTCATTCCACTATCCTCACTGCTTCATTTTGTATACCTCATTTCTCATGCCCCTGAGCAATGAATAAGGATAGGGGGGAAATTCAATTCAGTTCACATTTAAAGGGGAAACTGCCTAGGCCACATTCACATCATACATTTATTCCACTTTACACAGTCATGGTTTCCCCCAAAGAACCTTGGGAAGTATGGCTTGTAAAAGGGTGCTGACAGCTATTCCCCTCACAGAGCAAAAATTCCCATAGTAGTTTAACAGTCAGTCTCTCTTCCCACAAAACTCAAACTACACTTCCCAGGATTCTCTGGGGGAAGCCATGACTGTGTAAAGTGGAATAAATGTATGGTGTGAATGTGGCCCTAATTTTCGCTTTCCAGGCCATTGTGAGAACTGAAACCCAGCCATCCTTCAAAATTCACACTTCTCTGAATTTTGCAGTGCACTTCTCCAGATGAGTAATGTGTTCAGAAATGCATATACTAGGGTGAAGTGTGCATAAAAATGAATATTTTAGTGAAACAACATACAAAAATACACAATATTAGGGGAAATTGCTTTGCAAAATTGGGTATATTAGGAAAAATTGCAAACAAATATAGGAGAAATTTGCACTAAAATGCTGATGAATCATGAATTGATGTCAAAATGTGAAGAATGGGACTTAAAGAATGATTTCCTGAGAGAAAATGAAACTGACTGATTGACCCATCCCTAGCAATAAAACCATGTCTCTGAGCTTGGAAAGCTGAAAGAATGTATTCGCTTCTTTGTTACTGAAGGAATTCTTAAGGACTTACTTTTAGGCTTTGGAAAGCATTAGTGTGTCAATTATCTATCTACAGTTCTTATCAGTTTCCCTTGAAGTTGGGCATGGTCATCCTAAGTCCATGAAGATGTACAGTGCTCCTCCTGCTATTGCTGGCATCAAGCCTAAAGGGAACCTAAGCATCCATGTGCCCTGTAGATGTAGTCAGTTCATGATTAAATCCCGGTATAAGATCTGACTGCTCAAATATATTTTCCAGGAACAAATTACTAACCTCTTCTAGAGAAGAGCACTTAATGCAAGTGCTGGCAAAGTGGTGTTGCCTCCCTCTTTATTTATGATTGTGAAGAGAGGAACTGCTTCTGTTTAAATGAGGAAAACAAATGAACATGAAACACAGCCTCTTTGCCTTCTCAGTTCTACAAACAAAGGCACTTCATTGTTCAAAAGATTTGGGGTAGGAGGATAAAGGTAAGAATGGACACACACACAGTTAAAATAATTGTGATGCACATTATATGCACTAATTTTGAAATTGTTACACAAAACTTACTATTCTCAAGACAAAGGGACAGAAAATCTCAAAATATGAAACACGTTAAAATACATAAAATGATGCGGAAAGGTGTTATTCATTTCATGAATCAGTGCTTCCCACTTTCCCTATTGAGAGAGAATTCCTTGGGAGCTTTACAAGATCAGTTTTTTTGTAAAAAAAAAAGGGAGGCTTATCCACACAGGAGCATTATTTCATACTAAAGACGCTGTTTTTACTTGTGTTTTCTATTTGCATCATCCACAGTAAGGGCTCAATGTCACCTGCAAACATTGTGTTTTCTATTCACACTGAGGGGAAGGATCAATCACGCAGTTTCCTAATGAACACACCCTCTAATTTACCATTTCTGCTTCCTCTGGTTACTTGGCAACTGAGCATGCTCAATTTGTTCTACCAGCTGCAGTAGGTTTCATTTTAAAAAATAAACAAACTGGAAGTGCTATTATTTGTATTTTCACTGGTACAATACAACTGAAATACAAATCTTTGTTTGAGCAGTATTATGCTTTTGTGAAGTTAGGGGGAAAAGAAAAATAAGGCACCGTTTGCAGCAACATAAAAAAGGTTAGCGAAATGGAGAGAAATGGAAGTTGCTTGTCAGGCTACTGGAAATAAAAGGAACAAAGGGAGGAGGAGGGAGTGGGCATGGAGAGGGGAATGATTAGCACACCCACCTAAAAGCATTAGAACAAAGTGTCTGCATGCACTAGAGAAAGGGAGTGAAGACTTTTTTTCCTTCCCTTTTTGGATTATCAGAGGATTGGATTAGTACGGATTTACAGGGGGGAAACTGATAGCTTCTGTTTGCCAGTAATGTTATGTGAACCATGCAAATTAAAAGATGTGAGTAGCACCAAACACACAGTGAACCACTGTGTAGATGAGTCCAAAGAGTCTTAGAGACTTCTGATGTTGTTTGTAATATCTGCATCAAGTATACTGGTTGAGTAATCAAAGTGCTAGCCCCAAAGCATCATCAGTAAGACTCTTGAGGTCCAAAAATGCCAAAGTGAAATCCTTTAGCAGTCTTTCCTAACCAGCTCTAAAAGTCATTATCAAACAAGTAAGTAAACAAGACAACATGCTATTGCTCCAATGTTTGACCAGATGCCTTACTTCCTCTGAAGGTGCACCCATAACTTTCAAAAAAGTAATGCAAGTAGTAGTCTAAAGACAATTTTACTTCCATATAATTGTTTAGGATCATCATAGTGTTCCAAACTTTTTCATTATGGAGATTTTGGAGATATATTATGCTGGCATTGCAGGCAGAGGCACCAGTGGAAGAATTTGGTATGGGGCTTCATTGTTGTCATTTATGTCTAAAGAGAGCTGTATATGGGGAACAGCTGCAGCACTGGGGAACTGGAGAAGACCTGCCCCGGGAGTGAGTACTTGAGCATCTGGGTGCTTGCTTGCTCATTCCTCTGGGTTGTTGTCTCTTGAGACAGCTGAAGTCCCTGGTAAGTGCTGTAAGGACTGGGACACCTACCTGACCTTACTCCAGAGAGAGGCTGCAGTCAATCTTGCAGCCTCTTGCATCAGATCCTGGCTGGGTCAGAGGGCATAAAAGCCTGGCTGACCTTGGTGTGCCAAAGAAGGGATGACACCAAAGGGGAATAGCCCTTTGGGGAGTCCTGAGGGTAGGGTGCTATTCCCTTCTATTTTTTTTTTTTAAAAACAATCTAGAGAAGATTGGTAGTGGGGAGGGCAAATGGCACATGTATAGTTCCTACACAGGGTGAGAGCCTGTGCAGTGAACTGAATGACAGGAGAAAGTTACCAGATGCCTTCAGAGTAAGAGTCTGCAACTGGGAGAAGGCTGGCCCTCCCAGGGTGTGAGATGGAGAGAGCAGATGTGCCCTGTGTGAAAGATAATGAGAGAGTCTGACTGTTCCCATTTCTCTTAGAGGCCTACTTGGATACCTGGTTCAGATAGGTTTTGTTGGCGGGCTCTTCTTATGTTCATATCAGGTGTTAAGGAGGAGTCTTAGTAAGGAGGGACATGGGTGATGCCACCCCAATTCCAGTGATCATGGGTAGAAGGTATAGCCATGGGAAGGTGGTGACCTAACATAGAAGACAAGGACAAGGCTGTCTAAGCCTTGTTCCTCACTCCCATTCCTCTCTTGGATGAGTTCCTCATTGCTTATCTGCTATGCCCACTGGTCTGTGTGTGCTATTGTTTAACGCCAGATCAGTACACAATAAGACCACACTCATCCATGATTTGATCATGGATGAAGGTGCCGATTTGGTGTGCATTACCTAGACCTGGGTGGGTGAACTGGGAGGAGTTGATCTGACCCAGCTTTACCCACCTGGATACTTGGTGCAACACCAGCACAGGCTGCAGGGAAGTGAGGAGGAGTTGCTGTGGTCTACAGAACTTCCATCTCTGTCACCAGGAAACCACTCTGTCTTAGAGCTGGCTGTGAGGGTCTGCACCTGGTGTCCAGCCAAGGAGACAGAAAACTAGGGTTGCTGCTGGTGCATCATCCACTCTGCTGCCTGGGAGCTTCTCTGACTAAGCTGGTGGAGGCTATCTCAGTTGTGGTATTGGAGGATCCCAGAACAATAGTCCTGAGTAATTTCAATGTCCATACTGGGGCTGCCTCTAGTGTTATGGCTCAGGACTTCATGGCGTCCATGATGACGATGGGGCTGTCTAAAGTTGTCACCGGCCCGGCACATAGGGCAAGGCACACCCTCAACTTGGATTTTGATCCAGATGAAGGGAGGGGTGGTCTGGAGATAGGGGGGTGGATGTCACCCCATTGTCATGGTCAGATCACTTCCTGGTGACGTTTAGACTTATGGCTCCGATCCTCCCCTACACGGGTGGTGGACAGAGTAAGATAGTCCACCCCCAGAGACTAATGGAATCTACAGGATTCCTGAATGCCCTGGGGGAGTTCTCAGTAGATAGAGCAGGTGACCCTGTTGAAGTGTTTGTCATGCTATGGAACAGCAACATGCATCAGGCTCTTGACACAGTAGCCCCTGAGCACCCTCTCTGGCATTGTGGAGTCCAGTTTGCATCTTGGTACACTAGTGAGCTAAGAGCAATGAAACAGGCTGGATGACAACTAGAGCACAAGTGGCAAAAGACGTGCTGTGAGGCTGATCAGGCATGAGTAAACCATGCCTACTGTGTGGCGGTGAGGGTGGTGAAGAAGGCCCACTTCTCTGCTACCATCACATCCTCAATTCGCCATCCAGTGGAGCTTTTCTGTATTGTCAGGAGTCTGTGGACATCAACTCCAGGAAATGGAGTTTTAGACCTTTCGGAGGCCCACTGTGAATTGTTTGCAAGGCACTTTGAGGGTAAAATTGCTCGCCTCCGTAGCAATCTTGATGCCCCCTCCACATCTACTCTAGTCCCCAATGAGGTGTCCAGTGCTACATCTGCTGCAACTTCTTGGGATCGGTTTCAGTTCATGCAGCCTGATAACATGGACAAGGTAATTGTGACAACGTGGCAGGTAAGGTGCCCTCTTGACCCTTGCCCTTCTTGGCTTATTAAAGCTTGCCAAGGGGGTTGACCAAGTGGATCCAGAGTGTGGTCAATGCATCATTGCGGGAGGGAGGGAGCTGACTGCTCCTGAAAAATGGACCCATTGGCTTGTGACAACTACTGACTGGTCACAAATACTCCCTTTTTAGGGAAAGTGATTGAGAGTTGTGGTGCAGCAACTTCACTTACTCTTAGATGAAACAGATTATCTTGACCGGTGCCAGTCTGGGTTCAGACCTGGTTATGGGACTGAATCACCCTTGGTTGCCCTGATGGATGACCTTTATGGGGAGAAGGACACGGGGAGTGCGACCCTGTTACTCTTACTTGATCTCTTGGCAGCTTTTGATACCATTGACCATGGTATCCTTCTGGGCCAACTTGGTGAGATGGCTGTTAGAAGCACAATTTTACAGTGGTTCTGATCCTATCTCCAGAGTTGTTTTCAGAGAATAGCATTGGGTGATTGTCTTTCAGCCCCTGTCAGATGTACTGTGGGGTTCTGCAGGGTATCATCTTGTCCCCCATGCTGTTTAACATCTATATGAAGCCCTTGGGAACAGTCATCAGGAAATTTGGGACAAGGTGTCAGCAGTATGCTGATGATACCCAACTCTATCTCTCTGTAAAATCTGAATTGGGAGAGGCCATACAAACCCTGGACCACTGCCTGGACTCGGTGGTGGGCTGGATGAGGGCCAGTAAACTGAGTCAGAATCCTAGCAAGACGGAGATGCTATGGGTTGGTGGTTCCCGAGTTCGGATAATTGGTCAGTTGCCTGCTTTGGATAGGGTCGTACTCCCTGTGAAAGAGCAGGTCTGTAGTGTCGGGGTGCTCCTGGGTCCATCTTTGTCGCTAGAGGCCCAGTTGACCTCAGTGGCTAGGAGTGCCTTTTACCAGCTGGTAAGACAGCAGTGGCCATTTTTGGACCGGGATAGCCTGACCACTGTTGTCCACACACTGGTAACCTCGATTAATGTAATATGTTCTATGCAGGGCTGCCCTTGAGGTTGGTCCAGAAGCTGCAGCTGGTGTAAAATGCAGCAGCAAGACTACTCACTTCCCTCCCCTTTTAAAATGTTTTAAGATATGTTTTATTTTAATATGTTTTTAAGGATGCTTTGTTTTAAATATATTTTAAAGTCAGTTTTTATGATGTTTTGAATTGTTTTTAATTGCTTTTTGAATTGCTTTTTTTTTTTTTTTGCTGCCCTGGGCTGTAGTGAGAGGAAGGACGGGACATAAATCTAATAAATATATATTATATGTGTAATGGTCTCATCCACAGGATCTAAGTCTTCTTTGAAATTCTGTCCATTTCCTAAGTCAATGCTTTTTCTTGAATGGGGCAGACCTGGACATTTTATGCTCTCCAAGGCTGAAAAATCTGTCCCGAACAATCCATTGAGTTTCAGGGCTCCACATACCAAAGTAGATCTATCACACATCAGTGTAGTACAGCAGTATCTGATATCATTGGGGGTGGGGTGGGCCAGGAAAGAGAGCAAGTTCTTCAGGTCTGAGCCTGCAGTAGAAAAGGAACTGACAGCTCCCCAAATTAAGTAAAGAATATCTACCATCACACACTACTCCCACATCTTGTCCCAGTGGCTGGGCTTGAGGAATGTTGTAGCATGGGCAAGGGATATTCTTGAATGCAGATGCTAATTCAGGTGCCACTGATGTATTTTTCTTTGGAATAGAAAGCAATAATTTTGGAACTTGCTAAATGCATGGACTACCAGCTTCAAAGCTGGAGAACAGACATATACCTTTAAATTCCTGCTGTGGCAAGAGAAAAGACAGCCATGGCTTCTCTGCCCATTCTTTCTCATTTACTGTCCTCCCTTGCTTCTTGTGGGGCATCCATGGAGCCCTGATCAATTACAGCAGGTTGGGCAGGGTTATAGGGCAGGCCTGGAAAAGCAATGGGCAGGAGAAGCTGAAGAGGCCTTTTTTGTTTTTCCTGCCACATTAGGAGATGTAAATATTACAATTGGGTTTTGGAAATTTAGATGATCCACAGGACTCTTCAGGTTAATACGTCATGAAAGGGCATTTATCAGGCCATGGTATACTGATAACATACTTTCTGTGCTTTTTTTTTAAAAAAAAACTATGATTGTTCTTATTCATTATAACCAGAGCTTGGAAAAGTTACTTTTTAAACTACAACTCCCATCAGCCCCAGCCAGCATGGCCACTGGATTGGGCTGGTGGGAGTTGTAGTTCAAAAAAATAACTTTTCCAAGCTCTGATTATAACTGTATTGGCTGTAATTCGTTGTACTGCAGAACTGTGTGATACACTGGCCAGGGACTGTGATCTATTCTTCTCTTTGTCCAGTTGCTTTTTATCTAATGAGGCCTAAAGAAAGGAGGAAATACAACCTACCACAGTTCTTTGGAATCCCACAGAGAATGAGATTGGCATGGCAAAAGGCACAGTGTACGAAGTAAAGACTGCAAATTATTTTAGCAGAAATCATTTGCATAGATCTGTACTGATAAAGAGCTACAGGATTTTCCTCCTTCCTCTTTCCACTGAGGAACCCGAAGCACTGTGTGTGTGTGTGTGTGTGTGTGTGTGTGTTTCATTAGAATGGAAAGGTAAGCTGAACAGTGGTAAAGATGGGAACTATATAACCTTCCCATAGAAATTAATGAAGTTAATATTTGGTCAGCTATTACAAAAACATTCACTGGTTAGCTGAGGGAAAACGTCAGTTGGCTCACATTCCTAGTTATCCTGTAGATTTTAACATTAAAAGATACACTGTTCTTCACATGGAAAAATATCTCCTTAGCCTCCATGGAATTTTTGGAGCACAGAAAAATACCACCACCACCCCATTCTATTGATAGGAAGAAAACTAGGTAAACCCTGCTTTGAGATCTAAGGAGAAGTCTCTGTTTGTGGTGTGGCCAATGAGTGTAGCCTATGGGGAAGAAACCTGCAACAGAACCTTCTCTGTGGTGGTGCCCTATCTGTGGGAATCCTACCTGCAGGAGGTGCATCTGTCCTCTGTGTTATTGGTGTTTAGATGCATACTAAAGATATTCTTGTTTGCCCAGTTCTTATATTGATTTATCGTTTACATAAAACAACCAACCTTAAAATCTATCAACTAATCAGCAAATTCTACAAGGCTAGTAGACCAACTCTACAACCTCTCCCTGTGGCTCCATTACTATCTACTCATTGTAAACAAAGCACATGTGACAGCAGCCAATCCATGATGTCATACTGCACAGGGTAGTAAAAGAATCTCATACTACACATGCTAGATTCCAAGCTGCATCTTGGTGACATGCATGCAAAAAAATTTGGAGATGTTTCACAATATAGAAGTAATACCGTAATAAAGAGAGACTTTCCATACAAATTTATAACATTGGACTCAAATTCCAAATTCTCTCTCCCATGCTCTATATTGTCAGGGGTCACTCAACTCAAGACCCATATTTTTATGCAAGCATATGGTTAAGTTTCTACCCCTTTATGCCATTGTGCTGATGTTTTTAAGGATTTTAAGGATTTGTTTATATAAGGTTTTTACGTATGTTTTGTATTGTAAGTGTATGTTTTTTTTGTATTTTTAAATTTATATAATCAACCTCAGGACCTACATTCTGGGTGAGAGGCGGGCAACAAAAATAAATTTAGTAGTAGTAGTAGCAGCAAAATTATTTTTTTTAAAGTAATCAAAAGTAGTGGCCATCACCACATCCCATATTGGCAGCAAACCACACAAATAATGTGTTGAGTAAAGTATTTCCTTTTGACTGTACTAAATCTATTGCTAGCCAACCTCTTTGGATGATACTGAATTCTAATATTATGAGATAAGATGAAACGTTTATCTCTATATGCATTCCATGCTATTCATTAATTTAGAAATCTTTTAAATATTGCAAATGATACTTTCTCATAAATAGCTGCTTCTTAGCAACAATACACATTTAACCTTCTATAATAAATTAATTTGCTTGTGCTCATTCTTGGTTGCTCTAAGAAACAAAAGCAGCCCTTTAATCCTTCCATTTATGCAAAATTAAACTACAGGGAAGAAATATTTCCTGACTTGCTGTTTTACACACACACAGAGAGAGAGAGAGAGAGAGAGATCTCAAGAGTTTATACACAAATACTTGAAAAGTCTGCCTGTTGAGTATCTATCATTCAAAGACAAAAATGGCAACATCTACATATGCCCTTCAAACTGGGAAACTATTTGTTATAGAACAATAAATGCACTTTGTTGATTTAATGTAAAGATTACATACAAAAGACCAACTTGTCAGACACGGTTATGAAATGAATGATAAAGAAGCATTATAAAGATGCTATCTCAAGATGAAAGTCACATACACATAACTCAGGGACAACCTGGGAAGTATCCGTCCTTTTTGGTATTTAATCACAGGAACTGTTAGTTCTGTTTCAATCAATGGAAAAGAGGAATGTACTGAGTGTACATTCATAACGGTGCCATTTGTCTAGTAGACCAGTTGACCAGAAACACTTTTTAAAAAATGAGCCTGACCCAGCCTTTCAGAAGGCTGTCAAGTTCCGTGCAAAATTAAAGCTGAGAGAAATTACTCCTCAATATCTATTGATCTATTGATCTATATATTTACTTATTTATTTGATTTATATCCTGCCCTTCCTCCCAGTAGGAGTAAGTTAGTTCATGTTAAGGGTATTCATGTTAAGGGCTATTTCATGTTTAATTATGAAAGCCTATCAGGCAAAACTCAGTTCTTTTAAAATCTGCCTCGTGATAATATATGGTTTTCTGTGCAAGATTCTTCTGCATCTAGTTCAGTACTAAAGCACCATACAGGAAATTCAAGAGGAATCCCACCTTTTGCAATGTGATGTAGCACCAGGACAAGCACTCTGGCATCAGTTGTTCACATGAGTGTTTAAAGCCCTAAACAATTTAGGTTCCAAATATCTGAAAGATCACCTCTTTCCCTACAGACCTTCTTGGGTGTTAAGACTAGCAGAGAGAGCCATCTTGGTAGTTCCACCACCCTCAGAAGTTTGGGGGTGACGGCCCTGGAGAGGGCATTCTTTGTGACAACTCCTAAGCTGTGGAATTCCCTCCCCACAGAAGTGCATCTGGCACCTTCATTGTATAGCTTTCATCATATGCAGAACACAATATTATATTTTTGCATTGTTATAACCTATCCTGGAACCTTATGGTGAAGTGTATTTATTATTATTATTATTATTAACAACAACAATACTAATACTAATACTAATCATCATCATCCTTTAGATGAATAGTCTCCCTCCAATGTGCAAACTGGCAGGAGATCATCTTGGACTGAAGATGTGCTAGTATATGAACCATGGGCATCGCATTCACTCCCCCATACAGTGAGCCACTGTAGTGAAGGCTCGCTATGCCACAATGTTATCCTGTTCCACTGGGGCTGGGGTTTGCAGGGAAACTGGAAGTAGACAGAGCTCAGGCAGTCAGGTCAGGCAAAGTCTAGTCATGGCGGACATCTCTAAGCATCCAGAGATGGCAGACATCTCTAGACCTCACTGGCTCAGCTTTGGAGAGATGTCTCAACAGAGAGCCAGGCTGAGGCCATCTGAAGCCTCAAGTAGGCTGGCAAGGCCTGCACTGTGGTTGTCCACACCTTGTTGTTGGAACTGGCTGTGCTTTCTTACTGGTTTTTATTTTATTTTAAAAATGTCTACCCAGCCTAGTTTCTGAAAGGAAACCAAAGCAGTCTTAAAGGGCTATTGTCCAATTCTGCAAGCACTGTCTTCTCCAGTGTCTCTCCAGTGCTGAGGTGGTGTGCATATTCTTAGTCTCATCTTCTGAATCTAAAGAAATTGGAAGGCCCACATCCTTACGGAAGAATGGCCAAGTAAGAGATGCCAAGGATTCCCCTCTGAGAGGAGCAATTGTATTTCCACTCCAGTGGCTAATATTGGCTTTCCAAAGGCATATAAAAAGGCATAAGGTTGTTTGCGGGCAGTTGACGGGCACATGGTCTTTCTTTTGACTACAACAGGTTTCAATCATATTGTTGTCCTTTTCTAGTTCAAGAATTTTAAGATTTCTATTTGAAGTCTAAGGGATGATGATCATTTATTCTTAGAGTGTATGAGGTGCTACATGGAAGAAGTTGTTAAAGTGGTACACTCCAGACGGTGTTGGGCTACAGTTCCTCTCATCCCTGACAATTGGCCATGCTGGCTGGGGCTGATGCGAGTTGGAGTCCAACCCCATCTTCAGGACACCACATTGCTTGTCCCTGCTTTATGAAGTACGAGAGGTAGGGATGAACGAATCTAGCAATTATGATTTCTTTCCTTCTTTTTCCAGTCAGCCCATTTCCACATCAAGTTTTTTTTAATTTAAAAAACAGGTGGGATTCAATGCTAGTGCTATTCAGAGTAGATCTACTGAAGTTCATACACATGACCACCAAGTTCATTCATTTCAATGGGTCTGCTCAGAGTAGGACTTAGCTGAATACAACCTAAGGCCCTTACAAAAATGTCTATGCATGCTGGTGTGCATTTCTCCTAATATTCTTTATGCAATGACAATGAATGCATTCAATTTACAAGTTATTTATTTATTTATTTATTATTTTATTATTATTTATACCCCACCCTTCCTTCGAGCAGGAGCCCAGGGCGGCAAACAGAAACACTAAAAACACTTTAAAACATCATAAAAAGACCTTAAAATACATTAAAACAAAAAAACTTTAAAAACATTTAAAAAAAACTTTAAAAACATTTTTAAAAGAAAAGGGTTAAAAGACATATTAAAAGACATATTAAAAGCAATTCTAACACAGACACAGACTAGTATAGGTCTCAACTTAAAAGGCTTGTTGGAAGAGGAAAGTCTTCAAAAGGCACCGAAAAGATAGCAGAGATGGCGCCTGCCTAATATTTAAGGGGAGGGAATTCCACAGGGTAGGTGCCGCCACACTAAAGGTCCGTTTCCTATGTTGTGCAGAACAGACCTCCTGATAAGATGGTGTCTGCAGGAGGCCCTAACCTTCAGAGCACAGTGATCGATTTGGTATATAAAGGATAAGACAGCCTTTTAGGTATCCTGGTCCCAAGCTGTATAGGGCTTTGTATACCAAAATGAGAACCTTGAACTTGGCCCAGTAGCAAATGGGCAGCCAGTGCAGTTCTTTCAGCAGCCGGGTGACATGTTGGCGATACTCTGCCCCAGTGAGCAATCTCGCAGCTGCATTTTGCACCAGCTGCAGCTTCCGGACCAACCTCAAGGGCAGCCCCATATAGAGCGCATTACAGTAATCCAATCTGGAGGTTACCAGTGCATGGACAACATTGGTCAGGCTATCCTGGTCCAGAAATGGCCACAGCTGACTTATCATCCAAAGCTGGTGAAAGGCACTCCCAGCCATGGAGGTCACCTGGGCCTCTAGCAACAAAGATGAATCCAGGAGCACCCCCAGACTACGGACCTGCTCTTTTAGAGGGAGTACGACCCCATCCAAACCAGGCAACTGACCAATTATCTGAACTCGGGAACCACCAACCCACAGTGCCTCTGTCTTGCTAGGATTCAGACTCAGTTTACTGGCCCTCATCCAGCCCACCACTGAGTCCAGGCAGCGGTGCAGGGCTTACACGGCCTCTCCCAATTCAGATGTTACAGAGAAATAGAGCTGGGTATCGTCAGCATACTGCTGACACCTCGCCCCAAATCTCCTGATGACTGCTCCCAAGGCCTTCATATAGATGTTAAACAGCATGGGGGACAAGATGGTACCCTGCGGCACCCCACAGCACACCTGCCAGGGGGCCGAAAGACAGTCACCCATTGCTATTCTCTGAGAACGACCTTGGAGATAGGATCGGAACAACTGTAAAACAGTGCCTCCAATACCCATCTCACCAAGTCGGGCCAGAAGGATACCACGGTCAATGGTATCAAAAGCCGCTGAAAGATCAAGTAAGAATAACAGGTTCGCACTCCCCCTGTCCTTCTACCGATAAAGATCATCCATCAGGGCAACCAAGGCCAATTCAGTCCCATAACCAGGTCTGAACCCAGACTGGGATGGGTCAAGATAATCTGTTTCATCCAAGAGTACTTGCAATTGCTGCGCCACAACCCTCTCAATCACCTTCCCTAAAAAGGGGTATTTGCAACCAGTCGGTAGTTGTCACAAACCAATGGGTCCAGGGTGGGCTTTTTCAGGAGTGGTCGGATCACCGCCTCTTTCAAGGTGCCCAGAACCACTCCCTCCCGCAATGATGCATTGACCACACTCTGGATCCACTCAGTCAAACCCCTTCGACAAGCTTTAATAAGCCAAGAAGGGCAAGGGTCGAGATGACACGTTGCTGGCCGCATCATCGCAAGCACCTTGTCTATGTCATCAGGCCACATCAACTGAAACCGTTCCCAAGAAGTTGCAGCAGACGTTGCACTGGACACCTCATTGGGGATTACAGTAAATGTGGATGGGGCATCAAGACTGCTACAGAGGTGAGCAACTTTACCCTCAGAGTGCCTAGCAAACAATTCACACTGGGCCTCAGAAGGGTCTAAAACTCCATTTCCTGGAGTTGATGTCAACAGACTCCTGACAATATGGAAAAGCTCCACTGGATGGCTACTTGAGGATGCGATGGAAGCAGAGAAATGGGCCTTCTTCACCGCCCTCACCGCCACACAGTAGGCACGGTTATGATGTTTTACTCGTGCCTGATCAGCCTCACAGCACGTCTTTCGCCACTTGCCCTATCTCCAGACCACCCCTTCCTCCATCTGGAGCAAAAACCAAGTTGAGGGTGTGTCCTGCCCTATGCGTCGGGCCAGTGACAACTTGAGATAACCCCATGGTCATCATGGAGGCCATGAAGTCCCGAGCCGGAACACTACAGGCAGCCTCAGCATGGACACTGAAGTCACCCAGCACTATCGTTCTGGGCTCCTCCACCACCACAGCCGAGACGGCCTCCGCCAGCTCAGTCAGAGAAGCTGCTTTTGGCTGAGTTCAGCAAACCAAACAATGATAATATCCCAGGAGAGTTGCTATGGCATCACGTCATGTCTGAGGAGTGTAAGCCATGAAATGCCTGGTTCGAATGTCATTTCTGCTACTGACTCACCTGGCATCCTTCAGCACGTTCCTGTTCTCTCAGCCTCAGCTGCCCATCAGCAATCCATATAATAATCAGAAGCAATAATGAAGGTTTCCCGGCAGGTGGATCGCTGTCATTTACCAGGAGAGGGTTTGGGCAGGTGGCAGGAAGGTCAATGCAGCATTGCTGCCGGTATGTTTCTACCGCGCTGACCTCCCTGCTGCTTCACCCTGCCCCTCCTGGTAAGCAGCAGCACTCTACCTGCCAGGAAGCTAGTGTAATGGCTCCTCCCCACCTAGCTGGAATAACAACAACAACAACAATAATAATAATAATAACAATTCTGGCCTGCCTTATAAGATTTTTAAAAAGGATTTCTGAAATAACATACAGAAAGTGGACGAATTAGGACTATTGTACACATGTTAAATATTATATTATTATCCATTGTCCTGCATCTGTCATGTTTTTTTTTTTTGCAGAAGGCCTGATATTATCAGTATGAAAAGACTCTAAATCAAACTAGGTTCTGTTTCTTATTCCATGCAAAGATTTTTTTCACTCCCCCCACCCCGCCACATCCCAGTCCATCTTGTAATGCTCTAAAGGCTGCACAGTGTTCCACACAAGGAGCTATGTGCACACTGATATTCCAACAGGGAGTGACCAAAATTGAAAAGAAGAAGTCTGGAGCCTTCAGCCAAACTATAAATTTACATAGTTTTAAGCTAGCCAAACCTCAGTTTCTGCTGATTTAAAGGAACTCTTGTACTTAGTGATCATCGGCATGAAGCAGAATGCATGGAAAACACACATTAAGGTTTATAAACAGAAAGTAAATAAGCAGTGCCTACTGTCGGTCACCAGCATTTCATTTATAGACTGTGCCGCTTGCATTTCCCCCCTCCCCCCTCCATAAAATGCACTAAAGCCCTTTGATACACTAACTTCTATATTATAGAGGATAAAAATATCCCTGCAGGACTGTAATTCAATGTCATTGTTTTCATTTCATAGGGCTTTGTAGCTGACATGTATTATTACAGACCAGGGGTGAAGCTATTCCTCCGTACTTTGGGTTGCTTCAACGCAAGTGTGTCGG
Source organism: Rhineura floridana (assembly GCF_030035675.1). Lineage (NCBI taxonomy): Eukaryota > Metazoa > Chordata > Lepidosauria > Squamata > Rhineuridae > Rhineura > Rhineura floridana. The sequence continues at coordinate 99,641,609 of NC_084487.1, forward strand.
AAGATGCTCAATATAGGTAGGGTGGTTTTCTACACGTGGTCTGCAATTTAGGGATGTGCAAATATGAAACCTCCCTGAGAAATTTTTCCTAGTCTTATCTGAATGTGTTGGGCTTCTTTTGAAATCCTTCAAATGTTTTGTCTGAGGAGGACGTTCCAACACTTTCTTTGAAGTGTGTTTTCAGTGAAATCTTGTCACAGCCCAGGAATGTGCAGGATCCACCCTAAGATATTTTTCTAGTCTTGTTAAGACTCTCCTGGCTTTACTTGAAGTTTCTCCATAATTCCTCTGAAGAAGGAACCCCAAACACAGTGAGAGAAAACACAAGGAATTTTCAGAAATGTTCCTCTATCAGTGTAACCCTGTACATGTCTACTCAAAGTAAACATTGTTGAGTTCTATGGGACATAGACTGTGTATACATGTAGCCTTTGAAACACACAAGGGTCGTTTTGTCAGTGCACTTTTGTACACAGCGATTTGCAATTGTAAGCACATTTGTGTAGACACAATAGCATTGTCTAGACATACAGTGGGTGTGTTTTCAAACTCCCCTCCCCTCAATTACTCTTTCTGCAGACTTTTTTTTTAATTTATTTTTTGCAGTCTTTTGAAAGAAAGGGCCTGGAAACTGGTGTGTTGATATACTGATATACAGGGATATATCTTGGTATAAAAAGACTGCTAACTTACTTATCTGAATGCTTCCAATTTTGCCTATTTCATTCACAGACAAGTTAAACATGGTGTGGGGGAGTGGCACAGCCTTGCAACATCAGTAGGTCTGCCCCAATAGGGGACCCAAGAAAGCACTTTCTGTGTACGCATGTATTCAGCAAGCATTTGGGAAGAGCTTTCTCTGTACAAAACATACAACCATTCCAGCAGAATGCGCTTTAGACTGACAAATAGTGTGTGACAAGGAAGACTCGAGGATGACATCGAGTGCACAGCACCCTAACAGGCACTTTCATCAAGCACTGAATGCACATTATCACACAGTGTGCACATGCCCTTAATTCCTCGTACATGCAGGGTGCAGCCTGGATTACTTGGCCTTGTTTCCAAAGCCAAACTTTCGCAATAGGAATATTCCACTGTTCTGTTTTTATTGCCAAAATTTGTAGAGAATTCAGTGCATGCAGAGTTTGCTGCAGTCTTCATTTTCATCACATCTCTTCCACCCTCCACCAGCATTACCAGATGAATAAAACATTGCAACAATGCAATCTTGAATGAGATCACACATAAGCCTGAATCAAGATTATGTTCGTGTAGTTTTACCAATATATATGTTCAGTTGTGCAGCGTAATAAAAACCTCAAGAAAGCAATCTTGATATGATTGTACAGTCGTTTGCACCAAGATACCTTTTGCATGGTGTTTTATTAATGCACAGTTGTGTGTGTGCATATCAGTAAAACACTACACAAAACAATCTTCATGCAGTCATACATAGGATTGCATCAATTGATTTTTGTGTATAAAGTGTTGGGCTGACCCAGCCAGCAGCAGATGCAAGAGGCTGGAAGATTAACTGCAGCCTCTCTCTGGAACCAGGGTCAGGCAGGGGGTCCCAGTCCTTGCAGCACTTACCAGGAACTTCACCTGTCTTGAGCACAGCTTGGAAAATAAAATAAAATATATTTCACTGAGTTCTAACATGTAGGAGCAATCTTCAGCTGCATCAGGAACTTATCCCTTCCTGGATTGCAGCTCATCAAGTGATTGTTCTGAATGTATATATCAGCTTCCAGAGTTTTAGTTCTGGTCTTGAAAAATGGAAATGGACTGCCTTCAAATCGATCCCAACTTATGGCAACCCTATGAATAGGGTTTTCATGGTAAGTGGTGTAAGTGGTTTACCATTGCCTCCCTCTGAGGCTGAGAGGCAGTGCCTAGCCCAAGGTCACCCAGTGAGCTTCATGGCTGTGTGGGAATTTGAATCCTGGTCTCCCAGGTCATAGTCCAGCACCTTAACCACTACACCACACTGACTCACTGCTTGTTTACTAAATACATATAACCTTATGTGCACTCCTAATAGGGATGGAATCCTCTCCTTTTTTATATTTCATTTTTAAGTGTGGCCCCTGGTGGACATTAACAATCCAATTCCTTTCTCCTCCAGTATCTTTTCATTTTTCCAGTCTCCTCCGATATATTTCTTTTTTGCTTTGCAGAGAATTATCGATATTTAAAAACACGAGCATTGGAATGTAATATTTGAATTTGCCACGAAACCCAAAGTTTTCCAGTGGCATGGAAAGTGGGGACTTGCTACTGAAGAACCTCAGCATTTATGAGAAATTCAGCCTAGTATGTTTATGATCTGCTGTAAGCATGACCTACCCCTAAGGCCAGAAGCAGTGTTCATAAATGTCGCTGGGGATATTCTGATTCCCTTTGTGTAATTTGGATCAGACTCATTGAAATGAAGCTCAAATGTCACACTGCTTTTCTCAATGGTCCCTCGCAAATAATTTATATAAGCCAAGCATGACTTAGCATGGAGGCTTCTTTTTTTCTCTTACTACCATTGATATAGCAACCAGTGTCCATGTTTTTTTAAACTTTCAATCTTGTTCTTATGTTTCACTCTCTCCACTCCTCTGCCCTTAGGCCTCTGCCAGCACTCTGAAGGAAAGTGAAATGGCATGGAGTTTTTTCTTCTGCTGCTTCTTCAGTGGAAGAAACTTCAGTTTGTTTGCAAACAAACCATTTGCATGCGATCCTCAGCCTATGATTTGCCTATGTTGTCATCACAACCGTGTTTGCTAACATGAGAGGGAACAAATAGCAGGGAGAGTAAATGTCAAGAGTTCAATGGCAGAGTGACAGATCGGGCATGCCTATGGCTTTGGCTATTGTTGATCAACAAAGTAACGTATAATAACATGACAGCCTTTGTGCCCAGGTGGCAAATGAAGATGTCAAGTAAACAGTCATTACCCTGCTTAAGCCTTGGGTTAGGGGTGTGGGCAATGGCACGATCTTTTAGGGGATGCCTCTCCACTGCTATCTGAGACGGCTATAAAATGATTTATCAGAGTTTGTTTTAATGGTAAGGGGCTTCTCCCTACTCTTCTTCTGTTCTTTGTTAGAGTTAAGTGATTTCTTCTCACCTTTTACCTCTTGATTCAGATATCCTGCTCACTCTTGACTTTTCAAAAACTGCCTGTTTCCTTTGGCTTTTCATGGAAGGCATAAGATTTACTACAGTGTAGAGCAAGAGTAGCCAATGTGTTGCCCTCCCAACATCTCTGACCGTTGGCTATGCCAATTGGGGCTGATGGGAATTGCATTCCAACAACATCTGAAGGGCACTTCGTTGTCTACCTCTGGAATAATGGCTAAGAGACAAAGGAAGATAGATCCTTCCTCATGCAAACATTCCCTTTGCCATGACAAGCTTTTAGCAAGTAAAAATAATCAGGAATGAAACAATACCTTGGAAAGTTGTGGTTTTCTCTCGATGATTTTTTAAATAATAAATACATTTCAGTGTCAATTTCATTCCTGAAATTAAGGGGGGAAACTGGCAACAAAGGTCATATCCAAAACAGCGCACTATAAAGTTGTGCAAGCAGAAATCCTTGCACTGACAGGACCATGACTTTGGCCCCATCTGCACTATGCATTAAAAGCCATACCACTTTAAACAGTCGTTGCTTCCCCCAAAGAATCCTGGGAATTGTAGTTGTTAAGGGTGCCAAGAATTGTTAGGAGACCACTATTCCCCTCATAGAGATACAGTTGTCAGAGAGCTTTAGTAATAGGGATCACCTAACAACTCTCTGAGTCCATAACAAACTACACTTCCCAGGATTGTTTGGGGGAAGCCATGACTGTGTAAAGTGGAATAATGCTGCTTTAAATGTATAGTGCAGATGGGTACAGGTACAGATTTGAGAAAAGGCATGCAAAGTTTACAGCATCCCACATAGGGTACCACTACAGAGAAGCATGTTTGAAGTGTCTTTGTGGGTGGCATAACATTTGAACTGGTCTTAATTATGCTGAAAATAAGACCTGAGTAAAAATTAGCATAATTCTGACACTTGGTTATGAGCTGTATACATGAAAATCTATATTTTTCCTTCCAATTGAAGTTCCATTTCCTTCCTGATGATCCATGAAGTGCTAACAGCTTGGGGCCACATTTATAATACAAGAGCTCTTTGGGAAGCACAGCTTTGAATACGAAAGGGGTATGCAACATGAATGGTTATAAAGGGGGTATATTTTTGTTAGGAGAAGTTTTTTTTAAAAAAAACCTAGAGAAATTATTTAAAAGGAGTTAATATATTACACAAATAAAACTGATTGATCGCATTCAGTTCAGCAGTTAAACAATTTCAAGAGTGCCAGATCTGTATTCTTTTGCTATAATGGCCCGTGATAACTCATCATATGTGCTTCCGTCCTTGTAATCATATTTTCTTTTCTTTACCAGAATCCCACAAGTAATTGCTAGTGGCATATAGACTATATCACAGATGTTGGAACAAAAGATAAAACAAGTACATGGAGCCGACACTTGTCATTTATGCCCAACAAAGGTTGGCAGCTGTTCTGTCACTGCAGCTGCTTAAAGGTCTTGCTGCCCTCTCCCTGCTGTAATGATGATCGGTTGAGACACGGCAAAGCAACAATGCTCTTGTTAATTGTTCCATTCTACTTAATTGTGCTTGCCATCAAGCATCTCAATCAGAAGCTATAGGATATTAGCTGCAGGAAGCTATTTTAACTAAAACAGAGAGCAGTCAAAGGAATGTCCATAAAACCTAATAGACAGAATCACCAAAAATATTTTAGGATGTGCCTCTTTTGGAAAGATTCAGACAAGCTAGACATGGCTTGAAGCATGTGATTCAAAAATGTGCTTAGACTGGTCGCATCTATTTTATATATATATATATATATAAAAGAAGGCACTGGACTCCCCCTCCAAGTAGGGACAGGGGTGGGAGGTTAATATCCCCCCACAAGCTTATACTTGCCGCAATATAAAATTAAATTAAATTGGGGTAAATAGATCCATTGGGTGCTTTTCTATAGGCAAGTGGCATGTGGGACATTGTTACCCACCCACATCGAACTATGTTTCTGATCCAAAATATTGGGTCCCATTTTCTTTTCATAAACAAAAAAGTTGTAGCGGCCCTGTTACATTTTTGAAACACATGCATAAAATCCCAATTGATTTGACCCTTCAGAATCAGAACCAAGAATCTGATACACTGACAGCACAATTCTATAATGCCTACTCAGAAGTAAGTTCCTTGGAGCTAAATGAGCCGTATTCCCAGGTGAGTGGGTATAGGATTGTAGCCTAAGTGTATTGTGGGGAGGAGGGGTAGGAGATATGTACTTGCATTCAGACATTTATGTATGTACTTTGATAAAGAAAAGTGGTGTAAAGTTACATCTACCCTCCAAAGTTAAACCAATTTAATTAGTTCTGTTAGACATATTTAGAGCTCTCAGGGAACTATAATTCAGAGTTCCCTAAGGATGAATAAGGTAAAATACTAAGGCTGTGACTGTCCGTACAGAAGTGTTATCTTTCACAATAAGTAGCTCAGATCCAGTTCTTCCTTGTGTGCAAGGGTGCCCAGAGACAAGAAGTTTAAAATTTCTGCCTCTGGTTCCTTAATGTTTCCACATACAGACTAATGGGCTGTCCTTGATGGGGCATATCCACATGGTGTGTGCCTGTCTCCTTCCCTCAATTATTACATATCCACCCTTCACCATTTTGTTCTTCAAATTGGGCATGCACACAGGTATTTCTTTACCATTGCGTAGCACACAAACTTTTTAAAAAAATCAGGAAGTATGCAAGAGCAAGAGTTACTGGCATATTTCATGGAGGGCAAAATGAAGGGGTATGAATTGGGAGGGAAGATGTTGTTGTTGTTATTTATAACATATCTCTTCCTGCAATGAAGGCATTTTCCTGCAGAAAACCCCTCTTGGATCCTCTTGAGGAAGCCTTCCTGCCTGCTTTCTTCCCTCCCTGGTGTGCTCACCACTTCCAGCAAATAATGGCTTTCTAAACAACCCAAGCAGTTTGCAAATATTTAAAAATTCTTCCCTTCCCCGCCTTCAAATATGAAACAGACAAGATTCTAGTTAATTTCAGGTAGCTCACCCAGTGCTGTAGGTTCCCTGATTCTTCCCTCCTTTAATGTCCTTAGGTTAGCATTTCATCTGGTTGCTTCCACATTCTGGTTTTTTATATATATAATATATATATATATATATTTACGTTCATTTACGTTCAATTACGTTAATATTTGAACGTAATTGTGATAACCAAACAGAGGTTTTTATTATATTAACAAAACATTTCAGCTTCCGCCTTCATCAGCTGCCAACATACAAATGCTGTTACCAAGGTGGCAGTTATAGAGCTTTGAGGATGGAATGCTCAGAGGGGCTTCATTTGCAGAAGCTAAGTAGTGGTGGTACTGTCCTCCAGGTTCAGGCCATGTGGTGCCAATGTGTCCAGAGAGTAAATCCAAAAGTTCTCCCTTTTGGTCAATGCTGCTGGATCTGCTGGCATCTCTATCACTGTAATGGAAAAGTCCAACAGGCTGTGACCCTCGATGTCTCCCTGAGGTACACACAGGTGATACAGTGTTTGGAATGACAAGGATGAGACCCTGGATTGGTGATAGGTGGCTTAAGCACAGCTCTCACTAACAGTCTGTGCAAATTAGGAGGTTGGCGAAATGCTATAACAGGAGGCCTGCTGATGGCTCTGGTAAGATGTTCAGAGTTTGCCAGCAATGGGTAGCTCTCCTTGATTGCTCGGTGATAGGAGATACTGGATGGAAATCTACCACAAATGGAATCCGTTGCTCTCTGCTCTTTGACACCTCAGTATGATGGAGGAGGTTTTCTCTGGACAGAATGGAGGCTTGGTGGATGTTGCAATTCATAATATGTGGAGAATATCCTCTTTGAAGAAGGTGTTCTTTAAGTTCACTGATCCTTCTCTGGTATTTATCTTCAGTGTTGCAAATAAGTTTGATTCTCAGAGCTAAGCTATACACAATGTTCTTCTTTATATGTCTAGGGTGGCAGGATTTCCAGTTTAAATAGGTGTGGGCATCAGTGGGTTTGCTGTAGAGATCAGTGGCTATTTTGTTGTTTTCAGTGGTAAGAAGGACATCCAGAAAAGGGATGTGCGGATTGTCATTTGTACTATTAAATGTAAACTTAATAGAGGGATGGATAGAGTTGATGTAATTTTTAAATTGTTCCAAACTCTCTTTACCATTTGTCCAGACCATAAAGATGCCGTCAATGTATCACCACCATTTAAGTGGTTTGTTGATGGCCTTTTTGAGGATCTCCTGTTCAAGTTTACCCATAATATATATATAATGTTTGTAATGAATACATAATGTGTGTAATGAATACAGACGTTTTGCACAAGACTGTTCATGCACAAAACAACTCTCTATTTTTAAAGTAATTAAAAGACTGATTTATGATCTGAAAATATGACTTTATTTCCATATCCCTTCACTCCTAATTCATGTTTAACTGATTATTTTTGTTTGCTTTCTTTTAAATTAATAATTATACAACCATAAGAGTGGCTGTATACTATAGTCAGCATGTATTTTTCGCATTCCACAATGTTAAATTGAAAATACCCCCATGCCATTCTGATCCTTCCTATAAGCTCATTTCAGAACAAAACCTTACAAAACTTATAGTCCTGGACTCAGAAACGCTTGCTTAACAACCCTCTAAATTTTCATGGTGATACACAAAACAGTCAGAGAGAATCAAGATTTCAAACTGTAAAAAGAGAGAGAGAGAAACCAGACCCCTTTTGTACTTTTTTCTGTTAGAGTTCTCATAATCTGGCTCTTTCAGCAGGCCTTCGGGGTATCTGGGGAGGGTTAATTGTTATAACTGAAATGCCTCCTGCCCAGTTTTAATATTGTTGCTGCAGATGTGTTGTTTTTATATTGTATTACTGTATTTTATCAATTGTATTTTAACAATTTTGTAAGTCGCCTAGAGTGGCCATTGGCCAGATAGGCGACGAAGAAATTAAATTTATTATTATTATTATTATTATAAATTCATTAAAAATCAGCTATGTTCACAGAGTACCTGTAATCCTATTACTGACCTTGCCCCATACTCTGACCATCTTCTGCAGTTTAAAAGTTTTAATTAATTTAAGAAATTTTTGGCACATGTTACCAAATTCTTCCAAGCTACACAGCAAGTGGATTGGACTGTGAAAGACCAACCCAAATTGTGTTTGCATTTTATCAAATTTGTAGGGCAGTACAATATGTCAGAGAGAAGGTCATGTCTCCTGCTCCCCTAGTGCATTCACTATAGCTTCCCAATTTCCCTTCTTTTTAAAGTTTGATAGAAATATCTGTGGGCTATAGGTACATTCTTAAACCGCTAGGTTTTTTGCCTATTAGTGAATAATAATACAGAGGAATTTTGTACGAAAGCTCCATATTATTCATTTTTTTTTTAAATGTTGATTTATGTTCTGCAAACACGACCTCAGCATGCAGCAACTGGAAAAAAAATTATGATTGGAAATAAGCATTGTTTCAGCATCCACTACCTGCTGATTGTTCCTGGAGGACCAATTTTATTTTATTTTTAATACAGCTGTTTTGTGCAAGAGCAGTTTTGCACAAAACAGCAATATATGTATAGTGTCTTCAGCATCACCCAGAGGAAGTAAGCATGCTCCATCCTTTCCTTTGAGGTGATGGAAACAAAATGGCTAGGTTGTGCTCAAGCAAGGTGCAAACAGAAGTAGGAACTATGGCAATAGATGGCACCCAACAAAATGTCACCACACATGTAAAAAAACACAACCCTGTTCATACAATGCACTTCACTGTGTCCACTGTTTGCTAACATGCAATTTCATATGGATTTTTCTTCCCTTATCAGATTATCAGAAGATAGGGAAAATCTAAATTAATGGGGGGAAATGGGCTGCCAACTGTATGAGAACACCATGTGGACACCTACCGAAAAACGGAGACACAAGTAGCTTCAAATTGACATTAAACTTCCATGTGGATGAGCCCGAAAACGTAAGAGGTGAAAGTGGAATCTCTTAGGCTTCACTAGGAATGGTTGAGAAATTTCATTCAGTTCAAATTTAATGTCAAAGCATACAGATATACAGTACAAGCTGTAAAGCTTTCAAAGCATTTTCCCCATCACTACCTGGATAATACTTTGCTGCTGGTTTCTTTGCTATGATGCAAATAGCCTCCAAACTAAGAAGATCTAAATATTTCTGCCCTATGCAGAACAGCTGGTGTGACATTCAAAATCAAGGACATGGGATTCCCCCCCCTTTTCTTTTAGAAATAGTTTTGTTTCTTTAGTTGATATGCAGATAGTTTGATACCAGATGTACTAGTGTTATGATGGCTGGTAATTTTGGAACAAATGCTCCCTGTAATTCCATGGAAGACCTGCAAAAGATCATGCCTTGCTGAGATTTAAGATCTTTGGTATATCCTACAGGAACTGCATTGCCAATGATGCAGCAAACAGCTCAAGGAAAATCCAAATATGCAATTGCAGCTCTACTTCTGATGACAGTATACAATGAAATGATTTAATATGGCAGAATGGAAACATCATATTCTCAACCCAACATAGGTCGATCCTATCTCCTTCAAACTGCTGCTGCTGCTATGAAATATGAACACGTTAGATTAGGAAAGGCCAATTAGCCTGTATGTGGAAAATTATTTGTTTGCTTCCTCTGTTGGAAATTGTATGTTAAGGGATCAGACGTTCGAGCTTCCTAAATGGCTGCATCCTCAGAGAAGAGTTTCAGTGATCCCTTTTGTTTGAATAGTGTCTCTCTCAACCTCGTGCCCTCCAGATGCTTTGGACTACAAGTCTCATTAGCCCCATCAGCATGGCCAAAGGTCAGGGATTATGGGAGTTGTAGTCCAAAATATCTGGAGGGGATCTGTTTGGGGAAGACTATTATTATTATTATTGTTGTTGTTGTTGTTGTTGTTGTTATATTATTATTATTATTATTATTATTATGCTTTTTCCCCAGAAAGGTGAACTCAAAGTGACTTATAGAAACAAACATTTTAAATTAGTATAAAAGTATAAAAACTGCTCACTGATAATATGTTTCAAAGAGCAGATCCATCTCAAATCCACCCTACCCCACTAAAAGATAAGCAGAAGTTTAAGGTCCCAAGGCTGGGTGAATAAAAATGTTTTTGGCTGGCACCTAAAAACAGATAATTATGGTGCCAGGCATGCCTCCCTGGGGACAGCATTCCACAAATGGGGAGTCACCACTGAGAAGGCTTCTTTCCATGTCGCCACCCTCCACCTTTCCCTCAGAGGGGGCACACAGGGAAGAGCCTCAGATGATGAACATGGTCTGGGTTGATTCATATGGGGAGAGGTGGCCTTTGAGGTATTGGAGTCCTGAGCTGCATAAGGCTTTATAATATAATGGTTAGTAATGTATAATATAGTGGTAATTAACAATAATTCATTTATATACAGAGGTAATTAACAGTGTATGTGATGCTTAGACAGTGGTAGGGAAGCAAGTTCCATTACGGAGGTGCCTTATACCAGGTCAGACAATTTGTCCATCTAGTCTTGTAATGTCTCCTCTGACTAGCAACAGCTCTCCAGGGTCTCAGACAGAATATGGTTTCCATCACCTGACCCTTTTCAATGAGACATATCTGGAACTGAACCTGGGAATTTTTCCATGCAAAGCATGAGCTATAGTTCCTCTCTGTTGACTTGAATGGTGTTTCTGTGTAAATGTATTTAGAACTGAGGTGAGTATCCTTTCCAGGACCCTGGTTTTTGAAGCAGCACCAATGTGACATATATTTAGGAAGTTATCTTCAGGTGAAGGAACTCTAACTTTTTAAAAAATTTGGACTGCCAACTTTTTTTCTGGCCCTGATTCTATGACTTTCACAGCATTGTGAGGGACATGTTTAAATGGGATTGTTTTACACTGGTGTATTTTTAAATTGTTGTGTATTTTAGTAATGTGTAATTGGCTTTTGTATTTTGTAATCTGCTTAGAAGCCCATTTTGGCATGAGGCGGTATATAAATAAGCAAACAAATAAACAAACAACAACCCCCCCCCAGCAAAACTTTTATAAATTTTGGGTGAAAGAATTTGGATCAAGGAAATTGTGTGTGGAAGAGGGTTAATTCCTCTCCTGCAAATGCCATTCTCTCAATTTATTTTGCATACACACACACAGCTGAAAAAGTCATCAGGAGATCCAGACAGGGATCTCCCATACTGATACATTGTTTTGCTTCAATAAACACACATTTAATAAGTGATACATTTCATGAGTGCTGTCCCAGGAGGTTATTCCAAGTGGTCCGAAGCCTGGTCGGTCCAGTTGCTCAGGAACCCTTGGAACAGTCAAAAGCCTCCTGTGACACTTTGGCTAAGCACTTCGCTGATAAAATCGAACGCTTACGGAGCTCGATCCCGTGCACCGTGGATACGGTGGATGATCCAGAGTTGGCCAGTTGCACACCGGTATGTTGGGATCATTTTCAGCCTCTCTCTTCTGAGGATGTGGACAAGGTGCTCTCAACTGTAAAGCCTACCACCTGTCTAACTGACCCTTGCCCATCATTATGAGCTGCAGAGAGAAGTTGGGTGAGGGGATTAAGGCGGTGGTAAACACATCCTTGAAAGAGGGTGTGATGCCATCAGCCCTCAAGGAGGCAATTGTAAAGCCCATCTTGAAGAAGCCCTCCTTGGATCCCCAAGTTTTTAATAACTTTCGCCCAATTTCGAATCTACCATTCTTGGGCAAGGTCATTGAGCGAGTGGTGGCTAATCAGTTGTCGGCACACTTGGATGAAACGGATTACTTAGATCCATACCAATCGGGCTTCAGGACTGGTCATGGAACTGAAACAGCCTTGGTCGCTCTGGTAGATGATATGAGGAGGGCATTAGATAGGGGAGAATTCACCTTTCTTGTCCTCCTTGACCTTTCAGCGGCTTTTGATACTGTTGACCACAGTATCCTTTTATGTCGCCTGGAGGGATTGGGAATAGGAGGCACTGTATTACGGTGGTTCTGTTCCTTTCTCTCTGACAGGTACCAACAAGTGGCATTGGGGGAGGAGGTTTCAGACCCTTGGCCTCTACATTGTGGTGTGCCACAGGGTTCAATCCTCTCTCCCATGCTATTTAACATCTATATGAAGCCACTGGGGTCAATCATCAGGAGGTTTGGGTTGCAGTGTCACCAATATGCGGATGACACTCAGCTCTATCTCTCATTTAAATCTTCACCAGAGTTGGCTGTGGAGACCGTGTCCAAGTGCTTGGAGTCCGTGAGTGGATGGATGGGAAGGAATAGGCTGAAACTGAACCCCGACAAGACCGAGGTACTACTCGTGGGGGACAAGAGAAGGTTGGGATCTGTTGACCTGAAGTTCAATGGGGTGAGTCTACCCCTGAAGGACCAGGTCCGCAGCCTCGGAGTTGTGCTTGATTCCAGGCTGTCCATGGAGGCTCAGATTTCAGCAGTGAGCCGGGCAGCTTGGTATCAACTACACCTTATACGTAGGCTGCAACCCTACCTTCCTGATCATCAGCTCCCACTGGTAGTACATGCCCTGGTCACCTCTCAATTAGATTACTGTAATGCGCTCTACGTGGGGCTACCCTTGAAGACGGTCCGGAAACTACAACTTGTTCAAAATGCGGCGGCTCAACTACTTACAAACAGTCGTCGCCGGTAACACATCACGCCAGTGTTGTTCGATCTACACTGGCTTCCAGTTGTTTTCCGGGCCCAATTCAAGGTGTTGGTATTAACCTTTAAATCCCTATACGGTCTCGGCCCAGTCTATCTAAAGGAACGCCTATAACGCCACCAATTATGCCACCCAACAAGATCGGCCACACAAGGCCTTCTCTCAGTCCCGCCAACCAAATCAGCTAAGTTGGTGGGAACTAGAGAGAGGGCCTTTTCAGTGGCGGCCCCCACCCTCTGGAACTCCCTCCCACAAGATCTTCGGCACGTCTCTTCCCTGCATATGTTCCGCAAGGCCATAAAGACCTGGCTTTTTCGACAGGCTTTTGGGACTTCTGGGGAGGCTTAATGTTCTTATGTTTGAAATGCCTCCTACTCTGTATTCTGCTGTTATTATAATTTATAATTTATATTGTTATAGTGTATTTTAGTGTATTGTATTTCACTGTATTTACTATATGTACGTCGCCTAGAGTGGCCATTGGCCAGATAGGCGACACACAAATTAAATTTTATTATTATTATTATTTATGGCCGGGAGACATTAGCCTGTTCAGGTGCTATACCTGAATATTTAGTATCAACCTGTGCAAGATGAATGGGGACTGTCCCATCCCCCCCTTGCTTCCTAACCTTCTTGCGTTGAGCAGGGAAGGTCCAAAGGGGACTATCTACCCACATTTACTGAAATGTAAGTAGAACCTTCCATTTGACTGGGAACTCTGTTAAAGCAAGGTTCACAATGGGGTGGAGGCTTCAGCTCATGTTCAAGCAAACGTGGGTGGAAGCCCCCCTTAGATCTTCTCCACTCAACACGAGAAGATAAGGAATTGAGCAGGCAAAGACACTGCTGATGGGGGCTGACATGTGCTGCCTTATGTTCCCTATCACGGGGCGAGAAAACATTTTCAGCCCAGGAGCTGTATTATTTCACGCCAACCATTGGTGGGGTGGGATCAAAGGCCAAAAGTTCACAGAGCAATGGTGCAGCTCTTACCTTTGTTTAGTAGGCTACATTGAAGCCACACAAAGGTCAGAGGTGTCCAGACCCACACACCTCTCCACCTTCCAGCCAGGCAAGCAAGAGGCATTACTGCAGGTCAAGGACACATTCTAGCCAGGCCAAAACAATTTGGGAGGATGTGGAGCAGGGCTGGTGAGGGGTGTGATGCCCCTGTATTTTGATGACTGTAAATATGGTAAGTGTGGGTTTATTAAGTGATATATGGTAAGTGACTGAGTAAGAGGAGGGAGTACATGGGCTAGAATGCTGGAGAATGTTGGATGATGATTGGCTGAGTATTTGAATGGCTGAAGGTATAAATGAGAGGATGACAGTTGAGTCAGGGGGTGTTGTTGGAGAGGGCGGTTGGTTGATGAGAGGGATTTTGGAGGAGTTGGTTGGCAGAGTTCTGAGGGAGGCTTGGATTGTATTTGGCTGATATTTAGGCAATATATATAAGACCAGAAACATAAAGAGTGACACTATATGAAACCATACACTTGTTAAACATACCTTACATAATCTTGTTATTTCCTGGTGTTTATAAATAAATATTCTATTGGTTTACCAAAAGCCTGATCCTTGGCTGGGGCTTTCACAGACCAGAAGGGTGTGCAGGGTAATTACCAAGGTTGGGAAACAGTATCAATGGTGGCAGCGGTGAAGAGATAGTGTATCATCAAGTATCCAGGGCAACCCAGGGCTGTATGCTTTATTGGCACAAAATACAGGGGGGTTGTGGCCTGCAAGTGCACCCAGACACAAAGTAACAATATGCCAGAAGGGAGACTAAGGCGAAGTCTCTAGCAGTATTGTTTACAGGGAGTGACTGGTGGTGCTGCCTAGCAGTGGCATCTTGTGAGATCTGTGCTAGGGTGAGCTAAAGAAAAAATAAAAACTATGTTTCTCCCTGGTGAGAGCCACGGGTTGGAGCCTGACAGGTGGTGCCAGGGGAGGAACATTACAAGGGGCATGGCCTGGGGAGGGTCCTGAGGATCAGCTAGAGGGCCCCTTTCAGCCCCTGGGCCTGAGGTTCCCTGCACCTGACCTATAGTGAAAGGAAAAGCATCCAACCTCTGTGTTGTACTGCTGTAAAAGGCACAACTTCTTGTTAAACACATTCCCGGGCTGTTGTCCCTTGGCGATAATCCTCCTCATCAGCTGATATTTCCCTCCTCCCTTAGCCCTCCTGGCAACCTGGGGACAGAATTATCCAATCAGAGAAAGCTGATTGAAATTTAGCCGTGTAAATTTATTGACATTCTCTTCCAATTTGTTTCTCTTTTCCCGAGTCTGTCGACAGCATTTCAGTGCTGAATTATTTATTTGTAATCAGCACTTGTTTGACATAGAATTGGCATGCCACTTTATCTAAATGAACAAAGGATAGATTGATGGGGAAGTATATTTACATAATGAACATTTAATCCATTCCTTTGAGAAATGCTTTAGCATTACTTTATCTAAAAATTGCAAGCAAATGCTGCAGTCACCCTTTTCTTCGTAGCTTGGACGTCTAGGCAAAATTCTTTGCCACTTAAATAAACAAAATATCGGCTCTTTTTTAAAAAAAATTCCTGACATTTTCATAAATGTCTTTTTCATATGTACTAAAGCTAGTAACATTGCAGGTCTCCATTTTGACATGTTTAGAGATAATTTCAGTGGACTTTATCTTAGATCTAGGTGGCTTTGGGTTAAGCTTTACCTCTGCTACAAACTCATTCTGTGGCCTTGGGCAAGTCATGAACTCTCTCAGCCACCATCTATAAAATAAAAATAATAAAGTTCAACCTTGCAGGGTTTTTAAAATGCCAAATGTAATGCAGGCATTAATGCAATTTACCAATTAAATTGCTATTCAAGTAATAACATTTTGACATTTGTATCCTATTTTCCCCACGAAGATCTCAAGGTGCACAGATTTCATGGGTTATTTCCTCACAGCAACCCTAAAGTTTTCTTCACAACACCCCTCTTTCTGCTGGAGGAACAGCTGTGGCTCATTGGTAGAGCACTTTTGTTGCATGCAGAAGGTTGCAGGTTCAATCCCTGCCATCGCTAAGGAAGAACTGGGATAGACAACAAAGAAAGGATGGATTGATTAGTCCATTTCTGGTCTTTCTCACTTCCATAAGTTCATTCACAAGTTTCTTCAGCGATCTGCGATTCTTTTTTTAAAAAGCATAAAACTGCATATACATTCTGAATTATTTTCTTGCAAGATATGCATTTTTAAATGCATTGTCTTTTTTTTTTTTTAGCTGAAAATGGCATCACAAATTTGGAGAAGTGTGAAATATAACTATATCCAGACTGGCACATTAGTCTGGGAGGTGTAGGTCAAAGACTGAATTCCTCAAGCACCCCTAGTTCTAACACCACCAATCAACGACAAACAGACAGCCTGGAACTGAAGTGTACTATTTCAGTTTGCAGTGGGGCCACCGTAGTGATGGAATACTCCTCACAAAAATGTAAGAAACTGTCTCATACTCAGACAGACCATTGCTCAGCCATTGTCTACACCCTCTGGCAGTGGCTCTCCAGAGTTTCAGACAGGGAGTCTTTTCCCAGCCTTCCTTCGAAATGGCAGAGATTGGGCCTAGGACTTTCTGTGTGCAATATAAGTGCTCTACCAAGGAGTCACAGCTCTTCCTCTGTACACAAAAAAAATCCCTCAACACAGAAAATGCCAGAAATGCCAGAAAGGTCAGGTGCCAGAAACATCTGATGGAAATATTTTTTTTCTGTGTTGATATTTGTTTGCAGGGGGGAAACATTCATTTGTATGAGCCTCCCTGCAGTCTGAAGCACAACTGTAAGAAGCAGGTTTACTACCTCGCGTGCTCTTTGTGAGGTTATAGCTCTAGAAGAGAGGCAGTGACAAGCCTCAGGCTACCCACTGAGCTTCAGAGCAGTATGCTTCTGCATAGGGATTGAAGAATCTGCCCATTTGAGTCTCTCAATTTCTCATTTTTCTAGTCTAAAATTCAGTACTCCACATTTCTGCAGCAATTTTTTATTATTTTTTTTTAAACTCATGAAATTTCTTCAAGTGCCAATTTCTCCTAGTAAACACATTTTGTATGCAAATTTATATGCAACTAATGGGCACATTTTTGCAAGCAATTTATCCTAATATAATGCATTCTTGTATGTCACTTTCACTAATATATTAATTTTATACACATTTTCCCCTAATTATACTATAGTCAGCATGGAGTTTTTTGCATTCCATAATGTTAAATTGAAAATACCCCCATGCCATTCTGATGCTTCCCATAAGCTCATTTCAAAACAAAACCTTACAAAACTTATAGTCCTGAACTCAGAAACGCTTGCTTAACAACCCTGTAAATCTTCATGGCAATAAACAAAACAGTCAGAGAGAATCGAGAGTTCAAAGTGTAAAAAGAGAGAGAGAGAAACCAGACCCCTTTTGGACTTTTTTCTGTCAGAGTTTTCATAATCTGTAATTAATTAAAAATCAGGCATGTTCACAGAGTTCCTGTAATCCTATTACTGATCTTGCCCCATACCCTACCCCACAAAAAAAAATGCCTGGCTGATTTTTAATTAATTTAAGAAATTTTGCATTGAACTGAATGATAATGTCAGGCATGCTCAGTAAGAACCAACTGTCAGTGTTCTAAAAGCAAAACTCACAGCTTCTGGGCTTGGCTAATCAGGGGGCCACACCCACACCAGACTTTGATTTCATGTGAGACAGTCATTGCTTCCCTCAGAGAATCCTGGGAAGTGTAGTGTGTGAAGGGTGCTGAGAGACTCCTATTCCCCTGACAGAGCTCCAGTGACCAGGGTAGTTTAATAGTTAGCTGCTCTGACTGAAGTTCTTTGGGGGGAATAAGGCATCTCCTAGCAACGCTCAGCACCATCCACTAACTACACTTCCCAGGATTATTTGGGAGAAGCCACGACTGTCTAAAGTGAAAGAAAGGTCTGGTGTGGATGTGGCAAGGGACAGTTTTGGTTTAAATTTGGGTGGGAGGCTACATGTGCCTGCTGTAGAATAAAAAGGTGGAGGAAACCCTGAAAAATAACGATACTGTCCCAATGTTTTCCTTTTTGAAAGGAAAGGGGCTTCCCCTCTGCCCAGTGCCCACCTACCCAATCTTCTCCCCTCTCCCTCCCCTCCCCTTTCCTCCAATCCAGGAAGTAGATTTGGCTGTGAAAGGCCAGCCTAAATTGTGTTTGCATTTTTACAAATTTATAGGGCAGTACAATATCTCAGAGAGGAGGTGAGGTCTCCTGCTCCCCTGGTGCATTCACTATAGCTGCCCAATTCCCCTGCTTTTTAAAGTTTGATAGAAATATCTGTTGGCTATAGGTACATTCTTAAACTGCAAGGTTTTTTGCCTATTAGTGAATATATGCATGTTTGTAAACACTGGCTGGTTGGAGAACTGCATCACAAAATCTCTCTCGCCCTCCCTCTTTATTGGCAAGGAGTGTCTTATAAAACAAAAATTGTATAGGAATTTAGGTGTTTTATCTCCACAGAAAAAAATGTGCTGTTGAAAGCTATGTGAGGAAAACAAGCCACTATAATTTATGTACTCATAAGCTGCTATCTCGTTTTACAAATAATCATACAGCATCACTATGCAAGATTACAGTAATCTGGAGAACACAGGGAGCTTTCTGTCTGGGATCTCCCATTCAGCTGATATTTTGGGGATATTTGACCTCTGTCTTTAAAACTATGTTTGCGTAGCACAGTGGCAAAGAGCAGGAGTTATGAGCCAGAAATCTCACATCAGTTATGAAGCCACTGGAAGAATAATTCCTGATATATGGGCACATCATGCTTCTAGCCTACCTTACAGGCTTGATGAAAGTATTACTGAGATAATATCAGTGCTGGGAATGTGCTAGAATTCTGCCTAATTCTACTGGTACTGAATTTTCCATTAGTTCTCTTATGCTCTATCATTGCAGATCAGATTTTCATGTAGCAATTTTCAACGGCTATTATCAAAAAATGATTTTTTCAAAAAATATCAACCTCTGAAATATTGATATCAATAACAATAATTTTTAATTGATATAATTTAATTTTCATTTATTGATATTTCCTTTCCAAATATAGATATTTTCTTTCAAAATATATTTTCTTTCAAAATATTGATATTTCCTTTAACATTATCACTATTTCCTCAAAAATATTGATATTAATATCAATACTTTTTGTGAGGGAAAAATGGATTGGTAAAAGCAGTCACTTGTGGACAAAAAGCAAACTTGAATTGATACCAGCCTGTTAGGTCGACGGACTGCTCGAGAACCAGCACTGGCCAATGGATCTCATCCCTAAACAATGCAGCACTGTAATGCTATATATAAAAACCTAAGGCCACATCCACACCAGACATTTATTCCACTTTAAACTGTCATGGTTTCCCCCAAAGAATCCTGGGAAGTGTAGTTTGTGAAGTATGCTGAGAGTTGCTAGGAGACTCTTGTTCCTCTGACAGAGCTCCAGTGGCCAGAGTGGTTTAGCAGTCAGCCCCTCTTCCCAGGGAATTGTGGGAATTGGAGCTCTGTCAGCGGAATAACAATCTCCTAACAGCTGTCAGCGGTCTTCACAAACTACACTTCCCAGAATTCATTAGGGGAAGCCACAACTGTTTAAAGTGGAATAAATATCTGGTGTGGATGTGGCCTAAGTGTAAAAAAAAAAATCCTTTCAACTGTAATGAAAATGGGAGAGCACAGGAAACAAAATTTTCCACAAAATGATTTCAGTGAGGAAAACAGTTCTGGGAAACATCAAATAAGAAATGAAAACCTAAAGCCGCAGTCATTTTAATTCATCACCATAAAGTTGCACAATTCCTTTGCTGCACAGTCTTGTCTCCTGTTGCATCATTTTGTGATGTCTCCAGCAGCAAATCAATGAGAGAAATAAGATTTCATAGGGACTACAGCCCTGTTTGGATATGGCATTCCTCCATGTTATTAGAATATGGTGAGGGAGAACTGAGATGCCCTGGCTGGCCCAGATTGCATCCCTGTGCCTGGGTCCTCTGTGGGCATCTACAGTAGGGAGCCCTACTGCTGTATTTGTGAATCCTGTACAATCAAGTTTCTGAACTGCGCAGGAGCCTTCAGTACAGCAGAACCTCCCCCCCGCCCCGACTGCAGACATTCAGCCTTCAATGTGTGAAGGGCAATAGGGCAAGTGACAGGAACTTGATGGAGAGATGCAGAGCTAACTAACACATCCCGACTGTCGTCCCTCACCATGTGAAGTGAAGAATGCCTGAATGGGATGTAATGGCAGGGTGGAACAGGGCAAGAGCCTGATCCTGTGTCATGTCTTCATGAATGGCACCCTGACCCATGCAAGTAGATTCAAAAGAATCACCCAGCTGGCCTGGGTTTGTCATTACCAGCCCTGGCTCAGTCATGCAAACATTTTGCACAAGCCTTACTATACAATGGTTGGCAATAGCAGTTGTCACAGCTAGGGATGGCCAAATCTGTCCATTTGGGTTTTCTTCATTTCTTTTTTTCCCAAAATTGTATTCTTTTATTTTGTTATTTCAACATTACAATTTGTAACAAATTAATTTTTTTTAAAAAAGGAAAAGAAAAAATTAAGAAAAGAAAAGAAAAAGAAAAGAACAGAGAACTAAGTTAAATTAATCTGAAACTATAAATTAAAATCAGGATTGGTTAACTCCATGTACATAGTCAGAAGATTTATTTCATTTTATTCATTTAGAACATTACAGATGTGCTAAATTACCTTACCAATTTATTCCATGTATTCAGGGAATCAGACTTTACAATTGATTATCTAACCCCATTTCTTTTTTCCCTTTACCCTTTACCCACTTACCACAAAGTTCTATTCATCTGCACCATATTTCTACGTAGACCAAGGGTATTGGGAACCTGTGTGTATCATCATTTGGATAAGAAATAAAGTCCTGCCATATTGCTAAGAATTGATCTTGCGTAATTTGTCCCCTAGATGCCCTCACCTTGTGTGATATTTTCCCTAGCAGAGCTATTTGCCAGACTTTCTTATACCAGCAATCTAAACTATGCAGCTGTCAATAAATTTGTGACCAACTCTTTATTTTTTATCTATTAGTACTTATTAACAGATTCAAATGAGCCAAATAAGGAGAGGGAGAAATATTTTATTTAATTATTAATGAAATTTCTGAGAAGACGTTCTCCCAAAAGGCTTTTATTTTTATACATTCCTGCCACATGTAGCTCCGGATGCGAATTCTTTGGCACCCTTGCCAGCACATGGGGGAGGATCCTAGATGCATAAATGAGAGCTGTCGGGAAGTTACATATGTGCTAATTTTAGTGAGAGTTCCCTTGTTTGTGACAAGAGATTTATATAGTGGTTTCATCCAGAGTTTGATCCAATCTTCATTTTCTGTTTCCGTTTCCCAATTAGATTCCCACCATTCTTTCTGGAGATCATTTTGGCTATAGTCCAGATACGATAAGTTTTTATAAAATTGAGAAATAAATCCTGATTCCAATGTCCCTATTATAATTTTCTCAAATATAGTTAAAGCCTATCAAGCGATCTACATTTCGGGCTTCTCATGATTAAAGATAATATGCCCTCCCCTTATTTCTGAACCTTGGTTCTCTTCATTTCTTATTTTTTCCAGTCTCAAATTAATTTTCTCACAGTTCTGCAGCAATTATTATTATTATTGTTTTTAAAAAACCCTAATAGAAATTCATCAGCATTTTGGTGCAATTTTCTCCTAATAAACATTTTTGCCCAATATACACTTCTTTGCAAAACATATTTCCCATAACATTTCCATTTTCCTAATATAATGCATTTTGTATGTTTTTCCCCAATATATGCATTTTATGTACACTTTCCCTTAGTATGTGCTTTTACCTTTTTACACATGCCTCAGCTGATGAACTGCATTGCAAAATTCAGAAATGTGCAAATTTCAAAGGATGGTTGTGTTCTAGTTTGCATATTGTTTTGGAAAGTGCAAATTAGGTAGATCCACCTTTAAACGTGTGCTGAATTACACGGGCAGGGAGACTCTTACCTACGGGAGGGAAGGGGGGAACTTCAGTGAATTTATACATGGGGGAAAGGGGGGAGCTTTGATGATGGCAAGTGGGGTTGAAAAAGCAAGCCCCAAGTAAATACTTTTCAAGTGTGATTTTTGTGCAGATCTTTTAAAATTACAAATTAATGCAGAAATGGGACAAAATGGACTTCTTTGTAAACTCATATTGGGTTTGGTGGCTATTAGACATAGCTGAAACGTTTATCCTTGCCTTCTTCAGATTCTCTTACCAAGGTCACCTGTTACATTTAGTTCAGGCAATGGATTAAACTGTTGCATTTTGCTGTTGTAGTTTATAGAAGGTGTGGAGGTTATCAGGACATAGATTATATTATAGTGGCTAAATCTTGGATAACACTTCATAATGTAAGTCACAGAAATATTCCCATTGTTAAAAGACCTGCCTCCTCCCCTTTACCCTAAATAATCTAAGGGAATTTTTCCATACTTAGTCTCATTTGTATTACCTGCCATTGCTGAACTCCCACATTAATTGTGCAGAATGCTAGCACAATCCCTTACATCTGTGCCATGCCCCAACCCAGCCACCATATTTCCCAATCTTAAATATCCATTGTCCAGTGCTACTGGACAATCTGGTAGAATCAGGTCCCAGGAGCATCAGATATTCCTTTCCAGAGTTCTACAATTCACATCTGTATTCTTCAGTGAGTATCTATTAAAATTTCATAAATATTTTATATATTTCCCCCTCAACTAAATTATAACTAAATTATAACCCCAAGGACAGCAAAGCCTGTAATCCTTTCACATTTGATTCAAGCTCCCTATTAAGAAGAAAAAAGGTATTTTAATTGGACTTCAGCTAGAACAATTGTAAAACTTTATTATTTCAACAAGGGCTCCTTCAGGACTTGAAAGTAATGATAATATTCTCATTTGCAGCCAGATGCTTCCTATAAAACACCGTGGTAACTTTGCTGTAGGGAGATTCTCCTGTTTTCATACAGGTGCTGCCCCTGGAAACTGTTCTTCATGCAGGTGAACCACTCTTAAGCAACTACAAATCTGCTTAGGTTCAGGATACTTCCACAATTTTCCTCATCCAAATTTTTCTCCCCTGGAATTTTGGAATTCTGAACCTTGGGGTGCCTCCAGACTGCCAGTATTTTGCAGGAGTGATTCAAGTTCATAACAGAACTTTAGGTTTAAGCAATTACAGTGGACTAAAGTGCTCTGACACCCTAGTGCAGCCTTTCCCAACTAGTGGGCCACCAGATGTTGTTGGACCACAATTCCCATGAGCCTCAGCCAGCATTGCCAATGGTCAGGAAAGATGGGAATTGTGGTCCAACAACATCTGGTGGCCCACTAGTTGGGAAAGGCTGCACTAGTGCAACAAATTCACTTTTTAAAGGGAAAAAACTGGATTTTTTGTGCTTTGGAAAGTGACAGGGAAATGCATTGAAAAGTATGGGATTGATGGGAAGACATGAAAACACCCTGCAGGAAATGAAGAAGAATGCAGGATGAATGCTCATTGTAATGTAACCACCCTGTAAACAAATCAGAATGAATGCTCATGACCAGATATAATCTAACCTCCCCCTAAACTTTGTGCAAGTAAATCAGGATGAATGCTCAATAAATATGTTGTCTGGAGGAGCCATTGTATCCAAAATGGAATAGATGCATTAGGAACCCTTTATTGTTACTTCTTGTTCTTGTCAACATACCATTTCTCTACAGAGCACCCCAAAGGCGTCGTTCACCACAGCTTTCAGTAACAATCCACACATTTATTTTATTTTATTAAAATATTTTATACCATTTTTGGTATAAATGGTATAAATGGTTTGGAAGACAGCTTACAGCATGCACACTGGGGGGAAAAACCCACTAGAAAGCAATTCCAAATGTGAAAGTTCAAATAATTTCACTGAGATTACCTTTGGGCAGTGTTTTACAGATGAGCATGTGTTGTCATGCTTATTGATAAAACAGCAGAGAATGGCATTCTTGATGTGATTGTGTGAGATGCAGCAAGATTCTGTTTTCATAGTGTTTTACAAAAAACAGGCATGCAGATATTCATCAGTAAAACACTGTGAACAATAAAATCTTGATTCAGTCATATATATGATCATTTCGAAATTTCTTTTTTTCAAGTGTTTTAGTGATGTCTGCGTACACATCTGTAACACAGAGGCAAAAAAAAAAGATGCCAATGGGCTTTAGGAGTTGAAAACTGCAATTTAAACATGCTTTAATTCCCAAATGTTTGAAAGCTACTAGTCAAGCAGAGACAGGTGCAAGTTAGTAGCCCTATTCAGGTGTAGCCTTGGCACATGTGACTCTTCCCTATTGTGTACAGAAGTGTGCGTTCCTGTGTGGAAGTTTGTGTGGGTTGCTATTGGGCTGTTGTTTGTTTGTCTGTTGCTAATGCCAGTTCCCCAGAAGAATATCCAGCACTTGATGAAGAAAGTGTGTGTACAATAGGAAGGAGTTTGCATAGAAATTAGCATCGGCAATTAGAGCAAGGGTGTGTGTGTGTGTATGCACGCACATATACACACAAAGGTACGAAGATGAATCAACCAGGACAGAATGCAATAACATCAGATGTAAACAGATCTTCTGACGGGGAGAAGAACGATTTTCTATAGGAGCCCAGAGTAGCATAGGTGAGGGTAGGCCTACTCAGGGGTCCAGAGAAGCCCAGGCCACTTCCAGCTTTTGAGGTCCCTAACCGTAATAAAATATATGACAACACACGAAAACAAAATAAGGCAGAAAAAAAAGTGTGAGTGGTTTGTTTCTATAATATGCTGATATGAGAGGATGTGTTAATCATGGTCTAAGCTTGTGCCGTTGGAACTAGTATATATTTATTTATATTTATGAACATTTTAAACTCTTTTATATGACAAAATCTCTATCAGTTAACAAAAATATATATCTTTTATGAAATCACATCTCATATTTGCTTAAATTTGCAGCTCTGAGTTAGGGAAATGTGTCACATTTTGGTCCAATAAGCAACAAGTTACAAAACTTATCAAAAGCAAAACAAAGACAAACAAAAAACACAAAAAAGGTGTTTAAATCTGAGCCCCCTTTGAGCTTGAGGCCCAGGCCAAATGGCCTCCTGCCCCCCCCATTAATCCTGTGTGAGGGCCTTGCTTCTCTGCTCTGCTCTACAGCCTGATATACAGCTCAGAGTACCAAAATTCTTGGTCCATCATTCTATCTCCCCAATGAACATGTTCTGTTGTCAGACCATAGAGAGGTCTGAGGCCCCAAGCTGGATTTGATAGATAAATAAACAGATAGTCAGATTTAACTCAAGAAACCCAAAGGATGATGGAAATATTTAAGATAATGTGTGCTCAGGCTACAGACTTTCTTACCAGATTGTTTTCTGTTCAACAGCAACTTGATGGAGCAGAAAAGAAGGATCGTACACCTTGGACAGGGACTTAGCTAGAGGATATGCGTCTGGAAACATAAAACACGACATTGCTATCTGCCAAAGTGTATGAACACAGAACAAAAGGAGGCCCATATTAACAATGGTCAACAAACTATAGATCCAGGCAGGGTGATTTAGAGAGACTGCCTGGCCAGGAGAAATGGAAGTCGATGGGGAGGGACAGGACACCATTCTAGGCAGAATATCAAATGCCTAAGGCTGGTCTTGTACACTTTGCAAAGGTGACACTAATTCAACCAATGGAACCGGTAAGAGTAACACCAATGTAACTAATGTAATTGGTAAAACCAATTGGGCCTGCTTTGGAAGAGTAACATGATTTATTTTCAAAAGAGCTCAGCTTCCAGGTAGGCATGTTAGTGAAATAACCCCAAACTCAAAAATTATCTCATCCAGACACATGAAACAGACCCTTATTTTGAAACTTGGGATGCTATTTACTAAAGCCTGCAGTCTTAGGCTCTCAAATAAGTCCATGGATTTCAAGACGATTGTTAGGGTTGATGCTTTCAAAATGACAGACTACAAATTAGGTGCCAGTTTACAATTTAGATGTTAAAAAATGTATTTTCCCTCATTAGTTTATGGAAGCTGGGGGAGGGGGCTCTCATGTATCAGACATCCTATTGTTACCAAAGGTGTGCTTGACACTACCAAAGCACCTTGAGCCGAAAAAAACACTTATTCAGAGGGGGCAGGTTTTTTTCTGAGCAGTATACGTTGGCCCCTTCTCCATGCATATTCAATAACCCACACAACTTCTGGGGTATTTTTGGCCCCCAGTAGTTTTTTGTTTCCAGAAGGAAAATGGTAACTGGATGAAACTTCTTGGGGACAATGTCTAGGTGACAGGTCTACTCATGTGTAAATTATGCAATAAAAAAGAGAAATCTGGCCCCAGAGCTTTTTGCTAGGGTACTTTTGGACTGCAGTGGGGTTTTTTGTTTGTTTCCACAAGGAAAACAGTGAGCTGTAACTGGCTGAAATTTGGGAACATTATAAGGATTAAAATTTGTGACAATGTCCTAGAAGGACATCCCTGTAAGTCTATTTATGTCTAAATTACACAATGAAAACTGCACCTGTCACCAAAAAGTGCCCCATAAGTCTGCATGAGGGCTAAATCAGAAGTGATAGAAGCAGCAGCAGACATAAGTGGCAAGTAGGGACAGGGGAGACATTCAGTTCAGTTCACATTTAAAGGGAAATATGCCTAACACACTTTCTGAAGCAATACATGAAGCAAAATACAGGTATCCTTCAAAGTTCACACTTCTCCAAATTTTGCAATGCCGTTCTCCAGCCAAGATGTAGTTCTCCCAAAGGCTATTGCAATCATTTGAGGTAGGCCTTTAAGCAACCATGAAGTTCTTTTCCAAGCCTAGCTCAGGAGAACTTCACTAGCAGCATTCTGTATAAACTTGCCTCTAAGACTGGGCTGAGCATGTCTCAAGCCTTTTCATTTGACAGTAACTGTTTTTTAAAAAAAGAAAAGAAAACAACAACTGTTGTAAAATAACATGTGCCAGTGGATGTTTTCATTTAATAAAATAAATGTTTCCAAAGGAATGTAGAAAAGGGGGTGAATCTCTTTGTTCAGCATCCAAGTGCAATCATCTTTTTTTTTTAACACACACACACTTTTCTGTGGTTAGTTGTCTTTTAGGAATTTTACAACAATACTTTCATTTTCAGTCCATTACAACCATATTGGTTTAATAAGTCTAATGCACCACTTCCCTGAATATGTCATTAATACCTTCCTGCCCCACCCCACTACCCATTACCTGAAGCATATGGGAGAGAGAGAGAGAGAGAGAGAAGCTGTAAGGATGTCAGCAATGCATTCTTGTCTATGATTCTGCCAGGAAAAGCACTATAATTTGATGCCCTCATTATCATATTTGCTTTGCTCAAAGTGGAGAAAATATATCTTTGTTTTCTTAACTCAGTCTGGGATAGTCTGAGTTATGTTTTGCATTCCCCAAGAATCTACTGCTTAAATAATTACCTAAGCTAGGGGCGGGAAAGACATTTTAGTTTTGGCCGAGGATTGCAAAAGTACCAGACAAGTGTAATTCCAAATGGAGATAATTGTAAGGTGGAGCAGTTGTTAGGTTCTGACAAGTTTCACACATTTCCTCTACAAGGAGGCCAAATATGCTTTTCAAATTTGTATTTGCATTAATGCACACACACGTGGTCACACACCCTGTCCATATGTTGCCTGAATCATCAAAAAGTTCTCCAGTAAACTTCTTCAGAGGGAAGGTTGTTTGCTGGATCCCAGTCAGGCCTGCTTAATAATATATATGTTCATGTATAACAATGTATACCTACGATATATTTTGGAAAGTTGTTTGCTCTCTATGCATTTGGACACTTCTTAAGGTATTGTAAACAAATTTTGTATGATGGTTCCTGAGATCGAGGAACAGGTTTTTGTCTTCCATATTTTTCAGCCTTTCAAAACTGCATTGCTTTTACTTTATTTTATTTTTGGTTTCTTAGAATTTCCGAGCAACACCTGGCACAAGGCTTCTCACAGACCATAATGTTCTTAGCCCTGTTCAGGCATGTTACTCATAGCTAAAGGGTACACATGGGCAGGGCAAGGGGGCGACACACTTGTTCCTCTAGGCGATGGGTGAGTCTGTGGTGTCCTTTTCATTTGCTTCTGCAGTCCCAGAGTAACTGGCATTTGGAGCTAAGCATTCTTTCTGTCAGGGAGATGGAAGTAAACTCCCTGAAGCTGTGCCTTCTCTAGTCATTGGAGGGGGCCAGACCGGTCTCACCCTTGCCCTGATGTCCTTCCTGGAAGGAAGGGAGAGACCCTTGGTCCTCTGGCTGATGGCAGAGTATGCTGACCTTTAGTTCTGCAGTCTGGGACAACTAATGTATGTGTACGTGAAGGTTATGCATGATGATACCAACATGCCCCATGGAAATGATGTCCAGCATGTGGACATCTAGCAGGGCCAGAGGCAAAATGGCTAGAAGTGATGCCGCTAGCCAACCAGACATAGCCAAAGGCTGGTCTGAACTGTGCCTGTATCAGCTTCACAGCTGCTGCTTGCAAACTGGAGTCGCCTTCTTCATCTGCTTTTGCATTAAAATCTTCACTTTCCTATGGAAATGAGTAAGTGCCAATGTTCTTCATTTGGCTGGATTATGCCCAAGTTTTCCAACCCTGCAATTGTAATAAAAAGATCTGAAGGGGATTTTTCCCTTCAAAAAAGACCCTGCAAAAAGATTCCCCAAATTAATTTTTAAAAGCATAATTTTAACTCAAACATGTTGTTGGTGTAACTTGGTGCATTATGATTTTTGTTTAATTTCAGTTTGTAATGTAAAAAACTGACCAAAAGCATTCTTGAGGCAGTGAAGTGGGAAATCTCTACAGATCCCTCAAAATCTAGCAACACAGAAGACCATAATTTCATTTTTTTCCCAAGAACTTGGTCACTTTGTAGTGACTTTTATACTTGGGCCAAAAAGCAATCAAGACTGATTTGGCTGCCCACTGGAACTTATTTTGTCTTTGCTTTTTCCAGAGTTTCTCTGGCATTCTGGTATTCCCTTGGTTTGCAGTCATTTTGTGCTGACCTTATCTTAATTTATAATCTGAAAAGCCTGCAGAGTATGTTAAAACTATTTGTTTCTTTCACGTCAAATTAATATATAGACTCTGGTAGCTAGAGTAACACTAAACACCGATTGACAAAAAGGTTATGAAGCAGCAATTATTTCATAGATTGGTCGTGACAAATGCAAAAGGAAGGAACAAGAGGTTCCAGTAAAGCTGAGGAATGCAGTGTGTCTCACTCCATTCATTAATGCAGATTGATGGTCAAGTCAAAACAGTGTTCTCCATTCAAGCTTGAAGACCTAGCCTTGCAATATGTAAATAATTATCAAGAGTGATTTTAAACAGAACAGTGATCTTGTAATGCACGTTTCTCTATTGTCTAATTTAAGCCTCATAAGAAGAATTTGTGGGAAGGTCTTCTTGACTTCATTGCATAGGGGGTGACATAGCAGATCACAGCTTTTTCGGGAAGTTTTGCGAACCTTTAAAATGTAGGTGTTCTGAGTTCAGGACCAAAAATGCTACTTTGGGAGCACAACCCACTTCCAAGTTTCACATTCACTGAAATCAATGGGACCTGCCTAGAAGCACTTCCTGGTGGATAGTTCCCCGTGTTATATATTCAGGGCATCACACTGTCAGAGCCGTAGATGCACAAACCTAACTCACCACAGTCCAACACACACAATTGTCATAAGTGCTCTTATGACAATTGAAATAGGTTGGGAATGGTGTAGTTCTAGGAAAATGCAGGATACCCTCAAGAATGTCCCTCTCCAGTGCTGCCCATGCCATTAGCACTGGATATAGATAAGGACATGTCTTAGGTTATCACAGAGAACACAATAGGGCATAAGGAAAGGAAATGTTATTAAGGACATAGAGCCCAAGCTGTTTAGGGCTTAGAGAACGGCAACATTTAAGCTGTAATCCTATACCCACTTACCTGCGAGAAAATGTCATTGATCTCTTTTAAACTTACTTTTGAGTTGGCATGTATAGGAAACTTTGCAAGTTAATTAACTGGAAATATTTTTGTCAAGGAAAAATGTGCTCCTAATTAATCAGACAACAGTTTTAAAATTATGATTTTAGTAAAAGTACTTATAAAAATGGGGCAGGGGGAAGCATGAGTGACAAGCACCACCTTATAAGAGGCTTTGTTCCTACTGTCTCACACAGAAGGCAATGTACTAAGGACAATTCAGAGCGCTTAGTTGGGCTGTTTCACCCAAACATTTGGGCTGAGAAAGAATCTCTTCAGTGGATCTGCTTTTATTTCTTATTATATTCCTATGATGCCACCAGTAATGGGCAGTTCAGTTTCGCAGAGCTGCAGAGCCACCCACCCAACACCAGCATCGCTACAGCTGACCTGGACAGAGCTGGGATAGTACAGGATGGAGGTAAGGTCAGGCCTGAATGGATGGCGCTAGGGTCAGATTGGCTCTGCTGGTGTGTCTGCACAGCCATGAGCTTGCTACCACTCTGCCCCACCCCATTCCCAGCTAGGTAAGCTGTAGTGGTGCCAGTGTCAGGAGGGCAGGTTCACAGCTCTGCCCCACCACACCTGGACCTACCAACTGCCACCCGATGACACCGTTCTCTGGGCATCTCACAAACCTAAAACGAGAACATACAATTCAAATAACAATATCATGAAATCACAGCCTGAAACTTTCCAGCAGAGAGAATCAACCCAAATGACTAAAAAAAAATATAGTCCATAAAAGAGTAGTACAAAATAGTAAAATCAAATGTACTTTCTCTTTAAAAATAATTTTTTTTAAATTGCCTGCAGCCAGAATGACTTATAAAGAAGGAAGCAGGTGAGCCTTTTGGGGGAGGGCATTCCACAACTGAGGTGCAACCACCAAGAAGGTCATCTCCTCGGTAGCCACCCACCTCCCTTCACTTGGTGAAAGTACCCAGAGCAGGGTCTGTAAAGAAGATCTGAGGGTATATGTTGGTGAAGGCAATCTTTCTGGTTTCCTGGTCCCAAGCCCTTCAGAGCTTTAACAATAAAAAGCCAACTTTTGCACTACCCATAAGATTTTTCAAACTCAAAACACCCTTAACCACATAGCTCCCAATATTGTATTATTGACCTGTTAGTGTTAGAAGTTGGCAGGCATTTCAGGAGAGAGAGAGAGAGAGAGAGAGAGAGAGAGAGAGAATATCTGCTGCCAGTTACAGCAACACCTAAACAATGTGTTGTCCAGACTGAGAAACATAGTCAGAATCAGCCCATTTATGGAATCAGATAGGGGTCTATTGGTTCCCTGTGTCATCTAATCCTTGCTGGGTTGAGAGCTGGGTAATACACTGTAGATATCTGTAGTGATGACACTACAGCACAGCTAAGAATAGATCAGAAGCTCACTCTGCATGCAAGCTACCATGATGGGGAAGGTGTCTCTGCCCCGACACCTTATAGAGCTATGGTGAGATACATGTTGGTTTGACTGTGAGCTGGTTACAGAGTGGAGCGTAAACACAACAGAAATGCACGGAAACCTCTAAAAAATGCCACTGTTCTTTTCAACTTCCCTCAGATTCTTGGAAGTATTTTACCTGAGGAGGACCTCCACAATTGGCCTCAATGTGTGTACTTTGTTGACATGTTCGACTGCCCCTAAAAAATTATTTTCAGGGGACTGCACCAAATGTCCATCCATTTTGATATTTATTTCAAAAGTAGAACATTGGATACATCATGCCAGCTTTTAGAACATTCTTACTGCTGCCGCTGCTTCTTTCTTTAATCTTCTTTGACTTCATAATTCTCTGTCTCATTTACCTGTACTGCTAGTTACTTTGATAGACTGTGGCTGCCCACTTGCATACTGTATATATCTATAACGGGGCAGCAAATGTAATGCATTGCAGATATTGCTGCATTCCAACTCCCATCATCCCTGATCATTGGCCATGCTGTTTGGGGCTGATGAAAGATGTCCAACAACATCTGGAAGGCACCACCTTACCTATCCCTGATCAATAAAATAACATCTTGAGGTCATCAACAAAAATCATGTGAGTCACTTTGTTATTTATGTATTTAAGGCATGTCAATACTGCTTAATCATTTGCAGTTCTAAGGGATTTGCATAAAATAAATCATGCAGAATTTCAAAAAAAATCATCACCAAGACAGAAACCTGAACACTTCCTTAAAAGTCTTTGTTCAGCAAGGAGGGTGCCTGCCTAATCTCAGTTGGGAGGGAGTTTCACAGGCTTGGGCCCGTGACACTGAATGCACAACACCTTACACAGCCAGTAGGATTAAATGGCGGTGTAGGGCAGATGAGGCTGAGCAAGGATATCTCCAGGGCCAAGGAGCCCCAGGGTTAAATGCCCTCTGGTGGGACCCCTCCTCCATTGATGGGTCCTGGTGGGCTGACTTGCTGGTGGCCAGCAACAACATTCCAAGCAGTGCTGGTGGCTGGGAATAGCTCCTTTTTAATTTCCCACATGTCTAATCTAGGGTCACATATAGGCATTGCGGAATATGATAATGGCAGCTGGCACTGCTCAGCCAACTGTTTTAAAAGGGGAGGTGGATCATCTGCCAGCACCGGGCCCTGCCTGAACACTGGGGACCCATTAGCTGCCTGATGATGTTGGAAGCTGGCGCCAGGCCCTGAGGTTGAGGACTCTAAAGTCAAAGCAGATGGGAAATGGCATTATGTGTGGACAGCATCTAAAGTATGGGATAGAGCTCCCCGCAAGTGGAAACAGTTTCTGAAAATGGGACCAACTTTCTGACCCTCATGAAAAGAGCCATAAAATAAGGTAAGCAGCTTTGGCTTATCCCTAATTACTTTAGCTACTTTCCAAAAGTTTATTTATTTATTTATTTTATTTTATTTATATACCGCCCTAAGCCCGAAGGCTCTCTGGGTGGTGTACAAAAAGATAAAAACAAGCAATGTATAAATACAATAAATACAATAAATCAAAAAACAAAACAAACAAATAATAAAGAAACCAAACAACATCCAGGATACAAAATAATAATGAAAATGCTATTAAAACACACTTTAAAATGCCTGGGAGTATAAAAAGGTTTTCACCTGGCGCCGAAAAGATAGTAGCGTCGGCGCCAGGCGCACCTCATCGGGAAAGCTGTTCCACAGTTCGGGGGCCGCCACAGAAAAGGCCCTGGTTCTAGTCACCACCCTCCGAGCTTCTCGATGGGATGGAACCCGGAGGAGGGCCTTAGATGTTGAGCGCAGTGTCCGGGTAGGTTCATATTGGGAGAGGCGTTCCACCAGGTATTGCGGTCCCATGCCATGTAGGGCTTTATAGGTCAAAACCAGCACTTTGAATCTAGCCCGGAAACAAATAGGAAGCCAGTGCAGATGGGCCAGAACAGGTGTTATATGAGCGGACCTTCTGGTCCGCGCCAGCAGTCTGGCCGCTGCATTCTGGACTAGCTGTAGTTTCCAAACAGTCTTCAAGGGCAGCCCAACGTAGAGCGCATTGCAGTACTCCAGTCTAGAAGTTACCACAGCATGAACAACTGAGGCGAGGTCGTCACTGTCCAGATAGGGACGTAGCTGGGCTACCAAGTGAAGATGGTAAAAAGCATTCCGTGCCACCGAGGCCACCTGGGCCTCAAGTGACAAGGAAGGATCAAAAAGAACTCCCAAGCTATGCACCTGTTCCTTCAAGGGGAGTGTAACCCCATCAAGAACAGGATGAACATCCTCCATCTGGGCAGAGAAGGCACTCACCAACAGCGTCTCGGTCTTGTCTGGATTGAGCTTCAGTCTGTTAGCTCCCATCCAGTCCATTATCGCGGCCAGGCAACGGTTTAGCACATTAACAGCCTCACCTGAAGAGGATGAAAAGGAGAAATAGAGCTGCGTGTCATCAGCGTACTGATGACAACGCACCCCAAAACTCCTGATGACCGCACCCAGCGGCTTCATGTAGATGTTGAAAAGCATGGGGGACAGTACCGATCCCTGCGGGACTCCACAATGGAGAGTCCAGGGCATCGAGCAATGTTCCCCAAGCACTACCTTCTGGTGGCGACCCACCAAGTAGGAGCGGAGCCACTGCCAAGCAGTACCCCCAACTCCCAACTCCGTGAGTCTTCCCAGAAGGATACCATGGTCGATGGTATCAAAAGCCGCTGAGAGATCAAGGAGAATCAACAGAGTCACACTCCCCCTGTCCCTCTCCCAACAAAGGTCATCATACAGGGCGACCAATGCTGTTTCGGTGCCAAAACCGGGCCTAAAACCGGATTGAAATGGATCAAGATAATCAGTGTCATCCAAGAGCCCCTGGAGCTGGCCGGCAACCACCCATTCCAGCACCTTGCCCAGGAACGGAACATTCGCCACAGGTCTATAATTGTTCAGGTTATCTGGGTCCAAAGAGGATAATTTGCCTTGGTAAAGATTCTCAACATTTCCCACCTCTGTACATGGCAAAACACTTCATCATGCATTTTCCTTAAACAGGGATGCTCTCAGCCCACATCTTGTCGTGTTAATTTTGCTTTGTGCACTTTGGCACAAAACCACAAGTGTTCTTCACACTAGAGAAAGGGGAGGAAATTGCTCTTCTGCTAATATCCACAGAGGGTGGCCTCTGAATGCCATACCACCCAGGCATTTCTCCATTGCCCTAGGGTATCCTTGTTTGTCTCAGCCCCGAACACACTAGAAGGACTGGTTTTCAAAGAGGAGGCATTTAAAATACGTTAGACATTCAAACTATGCTTAGAGCCCTTTGCAATCTGAGTAGCACAGATTCATGTTCTTAATGAACCAGTTCTGTGCAATCTTACCTAAGTTTAAGACCATAGATGGGTAAAGAAACATGAGGAGAAGATTGTGAGGAGGGCCTTAGATTCTGAACGAAGTGAACGGGTAGGTTCATAGCGAGAGAGGCGTTCCACAAGGTATTGAGGTCCCACACCGTGTAAGGCTTTATAGGTCAAAACCAGCACCTTGAATCTCGCCCGGAAGCAAATAGGAAGCCAGTGCAGACGCGCCAGGACAGGTGTTATATGCGAAGACCGACTGGTCCTTGTCAATAATCTGGCAGCTGCGTTCTGCACCAGCTGAAGCTTCCGAACTGTCTTCAAGGGCAGCCCTACGTAGAGCGCATTACAGTAGTCCAATCTTGAAGTTACCAGAGCGTGGACAACGGAGGCGAGGTCGTCCCCGTCCAGATAGGGGCGTAGTTGGGCTACCAGACGAAGATGGTAAAACGCATTCCGTGCCACCGAGGCCACTTGGGCCTCGAGAGACAAGGAAGAGTCGAAAAGAACCCCCAAACTACGTACCTGTTCTTTCAGGGGGAGTGTAACCCCATCCAGAACAGGGTAAACATCCACCATCTGAGCAGGGAAGGCGTTCACCAACAATGTCTCGGTCTTGTCTGGATTGAGTCTCAGTTTATTAGCTCTCATCCAGTCCATTATCGCAGTCAGGCAACAGTTCAGCACATCAACAGACTCACCTGAGGAAGATGAAAAGGAGAAATAGAGCTGAGTGTCATCAGCGTACTGATGGCAACGCACTCCAAAACTCCTGATGACCGCACCCAGCGGCTGCATGTAGATGTTGAAAAGCATGGGGGACAAGACCGATCCCTGGGGGACTCCACAATGGAGAGTCCATGGTGTCGAGTGATGTTCCCCAAGCACTACCTTCTGGTGACGATACTTCCTTTTGTCTGTCCTGAATCTCCAACTCTTCAGTTTCATTGGAAGACCCAGAGTTCTAATATTATGGGAGAGGGAGATAAACTTCTCTCTATCCACTGGCTCCACACTATCTCCACCCCAGGCATAATTTTATAAACCTTGACAATGACCCCCCCCCTTTTTAAAGGTTTTACAATGATTTTATATAATGGACTTAAATTCCACAGCTGAAGTTTTTCACACCTTTTTCTATGCTAAGAAAGCTGCAGTGAATTACTGCATATAGCTGTAGTGCAGGTATCTGGGCAGTGTGTGAGGTAGGCCTTTAGCAATATAGGGCTCATGTATGGATGCAGATATTAACATGTATAGTTGGAGAAATTTGCAGTAAAATGCTGATGAATTTTCATGAGGACTTATTAAATTAAATAAAATAAATTGCAAGGGGGTATGGAAATGTGGAGAATGGAACATAAGACTGGAAGAAATGGGCAACTGAAAGAAACCAAAATGACAGATTCACCAATCTTATATAGAAAGGCTATAGAAAACTATGGTAGACCCTGGACTACAAGTAGATGTAGTGGTCATCTTGCAATAAATTAGTTAGGATTGTGACCAGTAGTAGCAAATTCAGAAGTGATGGGTCCCTTCACAATAGTCACAGCCACGCTCCCTTCTAAGATCATATTACCTTCTAAGATGATAGATAATCTGGCCAGGCTTGAATACTGCTTTCTGCTTCTCTATCACTATCACCATTTCTCCTTTCTCACTCTCCTTTCGCACTGTCAGACATATTGCTTGACTTACGGAATTCATTGTCTACATGTTTATCTCCTGCTGCTACCAAACTGCTTGATGATGTAGATGGGATGCTATCATCAGGATTCACTGTCTCTTCTTCTGCAGCTACAGATCTCACTCTCCACAACATGGCTTTATGAAGTAGGAACTAATAGGAACTTTTGTATTATTAGCTCCAATCAGCAGAAAAGGACAAGGAAGCATGTTAGAAGATTCTTCTCAGTGGCTAAAACACTCTCCTTTATTGATGACTGGCTCATTGGATTCTGGAGACATAGGGACCCTGCTCCCCCAAATATAAAGGGTCTAAGACCCCCTGAGACCCTAGATGACTACATCCTGATTGTGACTGATCTGGTTGAAACCTTCTATGTGACTTTGAGGGAAGCTATGAGCTATACAGTCTGAAGTTTAAATAGGTGAGCTTCTATTGTCTATTTCTGACAAGCCTATTAAGATAATCACTATTATTATTTATGTAGTCCATCCAAAGTCACAGCACTACTTTGTATGATATCCCAGGCACAAACATAATCATTCAAAGGAGTTACCTTTTCGTGTTTGTTCTAGAGACTTTCTTCTCTCTTTCCACAAGCTAAAGTAAATGTTATATGATTTTTAAAAAAACTGGCAGGAGTGTCACTCAGTATCTGGCAAACCCCACTCTGGATCCATGTGATATTTGAGTGGCACATTTCATTTCCTGTAGAAATGAACATTACTGGGCATATTACTCAATGTTATTCCATCACATTGTGAGAAGCAAAAAAAAGAAAAAGTTGTCACTTTGGTCACCAACCCTAATTCTGGTGACAAAAAGGAATGAAAGAATATATGTTAGGAAGATTATATAGCGTTAAGGATGGGGGAGAAATTTTATTCAGTTCACATGTAAAAGCGAAACTGCCTAATTCACACTTTCTGAAACAATACACAAAGCCAAACCCAGCCATCCTTCTACACCCGCAATTCTCCAGATTTTGCAGTGCAGTGCTCCAGCCACATCAAGTGTACAACCATGCATATACTCGGGTAAAGTGTGCATAAAAATGCATTTATTTGTGAAAATAACATACAAACTGTGTTACAGAAAGGGAAATTCTTTGCAAAATGTGTATATTTTGCAAAACGTGTATATTGGGAGAAATTTGCACTAGAATGCTGATGAATTTTTATGAGTGGAGAAATGAATTTGAAGATTGGGGGGGAAATGGAAAAAGGAGAGAAACCAAAACTGATGGATTTGCCCCATCATTGCATAGCATCCAGTAATCTTAAATATCAAGGTTTGGGAGACTCTCCTTACAATTTCTGCTGGGCACACCATGGAATGGCCATTATGTGTTGGGCTTAGGCCTTGGCACTACACTTAAGGAAAATGGGAGCAGTTGCCCCAACATGACATAGGCACATACACAGTTGCCACACTTTTATTTGCTTCTGCATATAGACTCAACAAAATCAGGGTCATACAACTGTTAATAGCACCATGTCAGGACTTCAGCCAGCAGTGGGTCTTAAATCAGTTAGCTGATGGATATTAGGTTCACCACCAGTCAGTTCTGCCAAGTGAGAGAATGTCAGAGAGAGCCCCACACAGGGAAGCCTCCCTACACCGATAGGATAGAAAAGGTGAGGTGCTACTCCCTGACTCTCATAAAAGCTTCCTGGTCATCCTTGCTTTGGTTCTGAGCAGCTAGCCCTTTCCCAGGTCCAACCCACTGATAGGGTTTTTTTAAAAATGGAGTCTGCAACCATCGTGATCATGGGAATTCTGCCCGGAGAAAAAGCTTTAAAAGTCTCTGTACCCAATGGAAGTGTATACATCTAACTTAATTCTTGACAACTTTACATTGTTGGGCTTGCTACAAAAGCACTCATTTTTCTTAATCTTTCAGTAAGGAGCAGCGGGGTAATGAAGAGGTATTTCACCTGTTGGTAAAGATGAGTAATGAGCTGCAGCACATTTTCCCAGATGCATAATTTCTGCCAATGAACCAGAACTTTCATTTTGTCACTGTCATAACCTGGGACATCACAAGAAACCATGTTAAGAGGCTTACCTATTCAACCTATCAATTTTCTCTCGAAGGGAATGTTAACACATTTTATATAAATGTTTAATCTTGAGCCAAACATCAAACTATATAACAGGATTTCCCTGCAGGAAGTGGTAATTCTTGCTCTATCTATTTATTTCCCCCATCTTTTTAATAAAGATGTCAGCAAAGTTTTCTGAGCCAGGCTCTGTCATGGACCTTGGGAGCTCAGAAATGCTGGTCTCAAATGAGAGGTGAAATGTACAACTGCTGAATTGTTTTCCAGATTGGAATAAAACCCAACCTGTAGAAGAATTCCATCTATTGTGGTGATTTAGTGGAGCCAAGCTGAGGGCCAGGTTTCCCCTCACACACAGGGACTACAATAGCTCTCCTCACACACACACACTTCATTTTAAAATGTATTTTGAAATTGCTGTAAACCACCCTGGGACCTTATGGTTAAGCACAGGTGAGAAATTATTATTATTATTATATAGTTGCTGCTAAGTAAAAATATATCTTAGAGGTCATACGTGCGCTATATATCAGTATTATGCTACTCATTAGCATGTCATGATCCTCCAGTGCATTATGGAAACTGTACTTTGGTAAAGATGCTAATAATTTTTTTTAGAGCCATTTACCCATCACTGCCTCACAGAACAATCATTCCCAGGGTTACCTATGGGAAAGGGGTGTAACTATCAAAAGAGTTTATAGCTAGAAGTAATGTCAATATGCCCTTCCTCAGCTAGGAGCAGCAACACTCCGGCAATGCCATTCAAGACTTGTCCCATAGAGCTAGTTCGACAGAAAGTCAAGAACTGAGTCCCAGGTAATTATACTGGAACTGGAACTCATGTTATATCAGCCTTAGGGCCCATTTATTCCTCAAATGTATAGATCTGCAGTTGTATGAATCTGCCCTTGCAGGAGTTGCCAACCTTCTTTAGGCCTGTGGGCACATTTGGATTTTTGAGCGAGTGCTGTGGGCATCACCCCCTGTGGTCCCTTCTCTCCTCTGGATCAGACCCCTTTTCTGGGAGACAGAAAGAGAGGAAGTGCACACATATCTTCCCAAGGGATCTGGTAAAAGTCAGATCCAGCAGAATTAGTCTGAGCCTAGAAAAGCACATAGAACTGAAAGAAGAAGTGGGAAAGATCATCATTACTTTTCCAGGGATAAAAAGGTAACAGCTCTCACCACCTGACGACCAGTGAGGGAGAGGGCTCAGACAGGCATCATGGGTACCAAGAAAAGACCTGAGAGGCACCACTGCAGCCACAGGCACTATGGCTATGCCCCCTGGTGTAACGGATAATCTGTCCTATGTTGAAATAGCGAATTTAACAAAGATGCCTGGGACATGCAATGCCACTGTTGTTCAGATTGCCGTCATCATGCTCTCAAGAGTTAAGACAGCTATGGCTTATTGATTCCTTGGTACAAACTGAACTAATCATGAAAGAAGCTAAGGAGAGCCCAAGTACATTAAGTTCTGGTGTGTTCCTCTCATCATGGCATGCTT
The DNA here is from genome assembly GCF_030035675.1 of Rhineura floridana. NCBI lineage: Eukaryota > Metazoa > Chordata > Lepidosauria > Squamata > Rhineuridae > Rhineura > Rhineura floridana. Next base: position 99,681,625 of record NC_084487.1, read on the forward strand.
ACTATGCCACAGGAGTTGGCAAGTATTCTGCAAGAATTAACTAGGGACACCAGTGTAGTGCAGAAATTAACTTTTTCATATTCTTGATGCTGAAACTGAAGGAGTCAAGCCAGAGGATACGGCTTCATAAGGGCAGTGCTACAAAGGCCATAATCACACAGGTATGATTGGACATCATTCACTGATTTCCATTTAGCCATGGCCGGGGCCAAATGTCAGCTGTTTCTTCATGAACTCTTTTAAGAATCTTACAAAATTCATGAGAGGTTTCCTAGGCTTCCCCAAGTCCCAGATTCTACAACAGATTACTTGCTCTTAACGGTACAGTGAAGCTACGTGAATGCCTCGTTACATTAGATGGCACAAGTGCCAAATAATTTTACCCACATATCAGCAGAGGATTTTATAAGTGGCCAGGCAGGCTGAAGGAAGGAAGTAGGAAAGAAAGAAAGAAAGAAAGAAAGAAAGAAAGAAAGAAAGAAAGAAAGAAAGAAAGAAAGAAAGAAAGAAAGAAAGAAAGAAAGAAAGAAAGAAAGAAAGTTGGATAAGATTAGAATAGAACATACACATGCAATTCATTTTAACAGCTGCAGCCCAACCAATAATTTGTGTTACAGTAGCTAAAGCTGCATCTGTGTGTTTTGCAAGTTTAGCATAGCTCTATTAGGGGTGGGCAAACCTATCCGTTTCATTTTCTCTCAGTTTCCCATTTTTCAGTTCTCCATATTTCCACACCAGTTTGTGCATTTTTTGAAAAAGTCTGCATGAATATCCACCAGCATTTTAGTGCAAATTTCTCCTAATATACACTTTTGCCTAATATACACATTTTCGTAAAGCAATTTCCCCTACTATAATGCATTTTTGTATGCTATTTTTGACAACATATGCATTTTTCTACACATTACTTGGCTGGAAATTCAGACCGGTGCACATTTCAAAGGATGGCTATGTTTTTGCATTGTTTCAGAAAGTGTGAATCAAATGTGAATTGAATTGAATTTCCCGCTATTCCTTGAGCTCTATTCCCTGCTTGGCAAAACACCTAGAATGACGACTACCACTTAAATCTCCAGCCAGAGTAAATTCCACAGATTTCAGTAAGACTTCCAAATAGATGACAGCTAGGCATGGAACTTCAAAGTAGTTCCAGATAACACATGTTTGTTTATAATCTTCCCAATAGGGGAAGATGTCCTAATGGAGAGTCAGTCATCTTGTCACACTGGTGAGAGCTATGCTGATATATTTAGATGCTTATATTAATACATTTAAACATGCACCATTTTAAAATTGCATTGACTAGAAATTTAAACATAACATAAGCACCTGGGCTATTAAATTTGGCCAGGTGACAGGATGAGCAGCTTTGCATCATGAACATCTTCTGAAAAAGCAATGAGCTCCTTATTAAAATAAATAAATGCATGGGTATGTTGGAAACATTTCTTTGACCCAGCTATATGTTTCTTGATTAAATACTTTTGGCTCTAATATTCCACAGGTAATGTTCCAAACTGTTAACGTAAGAGTGTAAACTGATCAATTGACAAACTCATCTTGACAGACGTCTAAAAGAATAAGCTCTGTGCATTCCCTTTTGGTGGCTTGTTTTTGTTGCTGACATTAGCCCCATTTAATTGGCCTCCAGACACATGATTAGACAGACAGACAGTAAGTGCAGCTGACCAGTGCATGTGTAATTAGAAAACAGCAAGGTGAGCTTCCATTGGTTTAATCTCATTTCATCCCCAAGGCTTTATCACCATTTGGCCTACTTCCCTTTATCCATTCCAAGATGACAACAGCTTTGCATGGCAGTGAATTAAGGAACCAAATAGATTTGTGTCAGTATATAGGTTACAAGCAAGTAGCACATTTTATATTATGCTGTCTGCCAACCAAGTATAAAAACATCACTTGGAGATGGTCAAAAGAAGGGGAAATAGGACTGCAGTGAGCTAACCAACAGCTTTGTCTGTGGTTGTGGAAAAACTGGAATGAATTTAATTGGAAGGTGCCTTGCTGAATAATCCTTTAGCTGCCCAAAGCAGCATCAGGAGTGGAGAGAGGTTTGCATCCTTACCTCTTCTCATGACTGACAGAAACTGGGCAGGGGGGAGACAAAATCCTGGAAAATAAACAGACACACAAATATACTTACTTTGATCATTTCTAAAGGGCAAAGAATTCATCCTTGACATGAAATTTGAGTTACCTTGGCACAGGATTCTGATTTTGATCTTGAGTTTTATTTTAAGTGCAGAATGCACACAGTCCAAGCAATCCAGCAGCAGGAAGCTTAAACTGAGTTTAGGCTTTATTCACCTTTTCTCTAAGAAAGGGGTGAGAAAGCTGAGTGTCTCCTGATATTGTTAGGCTACAACTCCCAGCATCCCTGGCCATTGACCATGCTGGCTGGGGCTGATGGGAGTTGGAGTCCAAGAACGTCTAGGGCAGCCTTTCCCAACTAGTGGGCCACCAGATGTTGTTGGACCACAACTCCCATCAGCCTCAGCCAGCATTGCCAATGGTCAGGAAAGATGGGAATTGCGGTCCAACAACATCTGGTGGCCCACTAGTTGGGAAAGGCTGGTCTAGGGGGCCACAGGGCCAGCCCAAGACACTTTGCTGCCTCAGGCAAAAGGCAAGTTGGCACCCATTCATTCCACATACAGAAGCCAACCAGACTGTTAAATCTTACTTCACACTGGCAATGGGAAAGCATCTTCCACCACACCTGAAGGCAACAGGCTGGCATACAGGATGCAGGGCAGGCCACCTGTGACAAGGGATGTGCTAGAATTCTGCCCAATTGAGATTTGGTACCAAATGTTACATTAATTTGCTTATTCTCTGTCGTTGCAGATCAGATTTTTATGTAGCGATTTTCCATGCCTATTTTCAAAAATGGATTTTTTATTTAAAATGATTAGAAGATAGATAGATAGATAGATAGATAGATAGATAGATAGATAGATAGATAGATAGATAGATAGATAGATAGATAGATAGATAGATAGATAGATAGATAGATAGATAGATAGATAATTTTAAAATATTGATATTATTATTTCAATATTTTCATGAGGGAAAAATGAATCGGTAAAAGCAGAGGCTAGCCAGCAAAGAACGAACCTGTTAGGTTGATGGAATACTTTCAAACCAGCACCAGCCAACAGATCCCATTCCTACCTGTGACACAACACCATGTCCTCCAACACCATACTTCCACTTCCTAGCCCCTGACACTTGCTGCCTGACATGACCACAACACTGCCTAATGGCAAGACCAGCCCTGCATCTATCTGTCGTCTGTCTGTCTGTGCGTCCGTCCATCCGCCTAACTTTCCAACAGTATTCAAACACTAGCAGGCCCAGGAAACACTGTCTGAGAACCACTTGAGAATGGGCAAAGCCTACCCCTCACCACATGTGCCTAGGTCACCATAGACAGGGAGCACCTTTTACCACAAACTCAGTGGTGTCCCTGAGAGTGCTCCTTTATCTTTTTTTCCCCATATAAGGCAACAGTTGCCATTCACTATACATTGAATGTAGCCCCGCTGTTGTAAGCCCAGCTTCATTCGGGCTCCTCTCCCTCAACTGTCACTTGTCAGCAGCCATTCTATCAGATTGCCATAGTAGGAGAGATGAGAAGCAGGGCTCATCCCATCAGCTTTGCCAGAAGACCAGCTCCATCAAGCACCTCCCATTCCTGAATGGTTTCTATGACTGCTATTATAAGAACTACTTTTAAGAATTGGTGGCTGAGTTTGTTTTTTTCCTCTTCCCTTCCTATCCCTTTTTCCTTGTGTGCCATGCATTTTAGATTGTAAGCCTGCAGGGACTGTCTTGTTTTAGCTGATTGTATGTAAGCCAGTCTGGGAGTCTTTTTGGCTTAAGAGTGGGGTACAAATGCTCTAAATAAACAAATAAGCTGCCTTCTGCTCCTGACACTAGGTAATTCACCCCTACTGAGAAAATCCCCATAGGAGTGTAGTGTGTGTCTGTTCATAGACTGCAGGGAAATGGTTTCGAAGAGACTGTGGCAGAATGCAGGACCGCCATCCACACATTCACAAAACCAATAGTAAAGAAAGGCATTTTACTCATTTTAGATAAGCAGCCATAAAAATAACCTCCAAGTTCCTGAGAATGTCTACAGAAATCCAGATTTGCTTCACCATTAGAAGCCAAGAGAAAGTGAAAATCTAGTTCTACCCCACACAAAATTACCCCTGCTGAATTTCCATCTCTACAGTTCAGTAGCTATGGGTGAACTCCCCTTGCCCAGTAAATGGAGTTATTCCTCCCCTTCAAATTAGAAAAGTACTCCCCCAACCCAATTCTGAAATTTGATCTTTCAACCTCCTGCCAGCCCCCTAACAGAGTTTGTAGCAACATGAGATCCCAAACCTTGGCACATGCAATTTCCAGGACACATGTTCTCCAGACAATGATCTCCAGCATCTTGAATGAGGGACAATTGGATTACAAATACTTATGAACTAGTTAGAGGCTGTGTGTGTGTGTGTACATGTTATTTAATTAATTTATTAACAAAATGTATATACCACTTAATTGCACAAAAAAACCCCCCAAATATTAAAACTATCAATAAAACAGTTATTAATATGATTTTGGAAAGGAAACATTGATGTTTTGAAATGAAATACCAATAAATGAAAGGAAATTTTGAAAGGAAACATTGATGTTTTGAAAGGAAAGGAAAGTGGCTTTGCCGCCACTGCCTCTTCAACTGTGACTGAGGCTGCTTTCACACTGCACTTTATTCCATTATTCTGATGATTTCTCACCTGGTAATTTGCACATCGTATTTGATCTTTCACATGACGTACAAGGTAGTTCTGAAATTCTAGTGGAATTTAGTTTAGCGCTAATTTTTGTGATAAATAATACCATAAATAATCCATTTGAAAGCTTGGAAACCTGGGAAATGGCAGGAGTTTTTTGCTAGCTGCAGCCACTCATGTGACAGGCATCCCAGCATGCAGTGCCTGCCCTTTAGGTGCACACCTTTTTGGCCTGATGAAAATTGTACCAGTATTCCTGCTTAGGTGTGTGTAGGAGCAGCTAAATGGAGAAGGGTTGCATGGTGACGGAATGAGATCTTAGACCTCCTACAAAGTGGGGAACTACAGTGTGCATGTGTATAATGGGTAAGGGACAAAAACAAGATGTTTATTACAGCCATGTGAAAGACAGTTATGCAAAAAACCTACTGTTCCTTAACACAAGAGGTACTGCAGTGTGAAAGGAATTTTACAAATTGGGACAGAAGAGCTACATTTTAATTTGTTAAACTAACGCAATAAGCTCCATGCTGAAAGCAGCCTGAGGCTGCTCAGTTTTCACATTAGCAGGCAGAGACCAGCTGTTTTCCTTTTGGAAAGTAAAGAGGAAGGCATCTTTTTGTTCCCCTCCATCTCCTCCCTCCTCCTCCCTGTCAAGCCCAGAGTCCTTAATGTGGAAGAGACGATCTAGGGCTAGGCTTGCCTTTTAATCTCTATTATAGGCTTGGCTTGCTTCTTCCCGCCTAGAACATGGATTATTTGAGTGGAGGAGGGGGTGGCACAGAGAGAGAGAGAGAGAGAGAGAGAGAGAGGAGAGAGAGAGACAGAGAGCTGTACTGCTATGCTGTGAGTAAAATCAATAAAAGAACAATATATTTGAGGGAATATTCAAGGGGGAAAATCTGGTAAGCCACTGAAGTTTGGAGCAAAGAGGACTGCTCAGCAAAGATGGAGAATATGCAGACTACTGAAAAATGTAGTGCTAAATCCGAATTCAGCTGAATTCTTGCCCACCCCTGCACTCAGTGCTATTAGACCAGAACTCCCATAATCTCTGACCTTTGACTAGGCTGTCTAGGGCTGGTGGGAGTTGTAGTCCACCACACTGGCTACCCTCCTGCTCTAAGGATAAGTAATGCTAGCATGGATGCTCAGCTCCAAAAATTGGAGATGCTGAGAATGGTTAAAGAGCTACTGCTAAGTACACTCTGATTCACTGTTGAAAGAAAAAAAGGGGGGGAGGGGAACACATTACCAGACCACATGTTTAAGTTATCCATGCATAAAAGCCAACTATCCAAAGTAAATTCCAGTGCACCTTTAACTTCTGTCGAACTTTACGCCTATTTACAGCTTGGATTTACTTCTGTTTAGAGAAAAAATATAGTTTAGCAAATCCGGCCTGAAGTTACAAATCACACGTGATACAATATTTACTTTCTAAATGTCATGTTTAAGGAAGCCTTTATGGCACAGCATGGTGGTTGAATCCAATATCTGGCGAATCCTTGGGAAACAGGATAGAGAAATAGGTGTGGCAAGTACATTCTCATGCTGAAAGGGCACGCTGCTAGGGATCTCGGTTTGCTTTTCCCTTAGTCATAATTCTCTTACACAATTAAATGTCCTGAACAATTTTTTATTCTGCTGGCAGTGCACATGCAGTCTTCATTAGAAAATGGAGGAAAAACCCTTTGATTGCCTGCTCATCATCCAGAGTGTATTGGCTCCCTACCTCCTCTGTTATATTCAAACTATGAAAGGGAGCCCAATAGCCAAAAAGTTCTTGCGAGAAAGTCTAGAGAGTTATTTTCTGCTGGAATTAAATCCAGCTTTTCACCTGCACTGAAGACCAATATAGGAAGCCGTGCAATTCACAATATCTTACAGAGCAGTCCTTTAGATGCCTAATCAGAAGTAAGTGAGTGATAGTACCCCCCTACCATGAACTGCTGCTGGGAGGGGGGAGGTTTATAAAATTTGGCAAAGGTGTCCCTAAGAACATAAGGAACTTTTCTGTTCCATCAAGCCTGTCCAGACACACGATTTTGTTCATTTATTTAAAATGTTTTTATTCATTTTATGTTTGTTTTTAATGCTAGTTTTATGCTTATTTGCTTTAAAATGGTTTGTGTATTTTAGTCATTAGGTTCGTGTATCTACACTGTACACTTTTTGGAGAATTAATTTTCTAAATAAACGATAACATAGCATAGCATAACACAACAAGAGCTCTGCTAGATCAGGCCAAAGACCCATCTAGTTCAGTATCCTGTTGTTACAGCGATCAGCCAGAAGCCCGTGGGGGCCTTTGCCAGACTCCACTGAGCTCTACTGGTGTGTGCATGGGTGAGTGGTAGGAGCCTCCACTACCATGGCGTTCAGTGCTGCACCTACCGAAGATGCTTTGGGGCTACCGACAGTAGTGTTCCTGCCAGCAGCAGCCAGCTCAAACAGAGCAGAGAAGAGCAGGAGTAGCCAAGGATCCACTAGACCCTAAGCTGGCCCATTTGCTGGAACGGGTACAGCACATGAGTAAATAAGCCTTCTGCCTTGGCCAGCAGGAGCCAGCAGAGCTTCAGATGCAACTTTGATTCTGCGGCTCCAAGCAACCTCGGAGCAGTGTTAGCATTGCTCTCCAGATCCTATCGAGTTGAATAGGAGGTACTCCTTGGTAAGCACATCCTGAATTATCTCCTATACTTAAAAGGCAGGCAGTGGAGCCAACATTTTTCAATTTTACAAAGCATTTGAAAGGAGCAGGGAAACATTTCCAATATCAGGTTTTCATTTCAACACAACGGGAGCCATGCTAGAGGGACACAAGAAGCTGCCTTATACCAGGTCATAACATTTGCCATCAAGCCCACTGTTGTCTGTTGTGACTGGCAGAGGCTTTCCAGGGTCTCTCAGTGAGAGGTCTTTCCTATCACCTGCTCCGGATCCTTTTAATTTCGAGAAGCCAGGGGCTGATCTGTTGGAAATGCAACAACAGGGATCATTCAGTGTGTAACTTAAGGGGTTAATTCTGTTATTGGTCTGGCTGACAGCAGATTCTGATTGGCTGAAGGTGCTAGTCAGTGAGGAAGCCTACTGAGATTTGACAGTTGGAGGGAAAAGAGGTTCTGAAGGAGTTTTTCAAAGAATGCTGAGTGTCTGTTGGGGTGAGTAAACTGTGGAGATGGGGAATGGAATTGGATATCCTAAGCAGTTATGGTTGAATGGCTGGAACCTTGAACAGAAGCATTCTGCGCTGCAAGACTTTGTTGCAGGTTGAACATGATGTGTGTTTGCAACAATATCCATCAGTTACATTAATTGATAGTCTGTATCTTATTCTTTTCACAATATTGTTTTACAGGGTGTAAGAAACAATATATGTGTAGAAGTAGGCCAGACAGTCTGACATTGAAAGCAGGATGTTGTGGATTATTTAGCTCATTTAGTACATTTGTGCTTTTATTGTTGTGGCTTCACACTACCAGTGGGTGGAACAGAAGGAGTTGAATGTTTGAAGTTCTCTCTATAGTTTGGGTTTCTGGTTGAGAAAGTTATTTTCTGTAGCTTCTCAGAAACCAGAAGTCTTGGCATATTTTAGAAGTTCAGAAATCGGGCTTACACATGGGCTTGGAATGTTGGTGTGGCAGGTTGCAGCTGCAAATGGCATTCTAGCTATTTACTGAGGTGACTAGATCTGCCTAAACTACAGGGGATCAACAGACTTGATATGCACCAATTATATATATCTGATCATGAATATGTGTGAGACAGGAGAGAGACAGACAGACAGACAGACAGACTGGGTGGGTTGAAATGTCACTTTTCATTGGGGTAACTTGGTGGTTCACATGAATGATATTCAGGGAGGGTGGAGGAAGGGCATGCATGCATGTCCGCATGTACACACAAACACAGTGTTTCAGACCACATGTGGTTATTTCATCAAGAGAACATTTATTTCGGTCCATCTCATGCCCTCAATACACATGATGGTGGCAAACCCACGTAAAGCAAGTGGGATAGGGGACAAATTTTCAGCGCCTGAAAAGAAAAAGTTGAAAAAGTTGTTGCTTTCTAGGCTTCTAGGACATTGGTGACTACTACCGGGTCACAGCCTGATCCAAAGCAGTTTGCAATAGCAGCACTACTGTCATACAAACATACAGTAAGAAATTTACGAAGTGTCCCCAAATATATTTTTGGATTAAATATGTGTCTGGGTCTGAAAAAGTTGAAGACTCTTGATATAGGATGTCTGAGTGCTTAATTAAGGTTGATGCCACTGAAGGAAACCACAACAACAACATATACCACAGGATTAATCATAGTAGTAGCAGCAGTAGTAGCAATAGTAGCATATTCCACAGGGAATCTGCTACAGGTTCCACAGTGAACAGCATCTCACACTTAATTGCCAAAAATATTTAGATGTTTTTACTGGGAGCAAAGTACCCACACATTTTACAAGTGACCTGAACTTGTGTGTGTGTGGGGGGTGATAGACAGAAAGGCAATCTGTTCTTCCCTCTGCTTCCCTTCCTTCTCTAAAGTGTTGCCATTTTGCAGGCTTTGCTCCTCCCCTTCCTACCAGTCTTTGTTCTCAGTTAATGTCTTCCTGAGTAGAAGCTGCATGGCTGCTTAAACAGATTTTACTTCTTTGTAATAATAAACCTTAAGTTTCTTTGTTTTTTCCAACTACCAGTCTTAGCAGACCAGTTATTCCTGCACTCCACTGCAATATATATATTGCCTAAGCTCACTCTACAATTCTGTTAGGAAAGCACTACAGACTACAGATGCAAACTCCTCAGACATGGCTCACTGGAGGGCTCTAAGTCTTAGAATCTAGTAGAAGGTCTTGCCAAAAAAAAAAACAGCAGCATGAAATGTCTGTGCTTTTGCTTCTGCTAAAAAACCTCTTGTGATGAATACGCTTTCTCTGAGACACGGAATGAGATTGAGCGGCAAAATTACAACCTAGAACAGAGAGGACAGCAACACGGTATGCATGTAACTCTCTGGAAACGTATCGTACCAGCACAGATGTTAGAGAAGCTCACTGTAGCTACTCCCATTCACATGATTGATGGTGTCTATAAACCTATTGCTTACAGCTGTTAACAGGCATGAGTACGTTTGAGAAGAGACATTCATCTGAGATGTGCACATCGCTACTGAAACTTGTTGAATCATCAGCCCCCTCCCCTTTGAATAAGATTTTTATCTGTTTGTGCTGATGCTACATTAGTATTACAAAAGCAATTAGATGGCGTTTACCGGACAAGCATGGAGAGGGAAAAGAGAGGGGAAAGTAATGTGTAGGAGGTTCTCTTCAACATGGGAATGTACTAGATCTTAGCCCACCACTTCTACATTTCTCTGCTAAATTATATAATGCCATTTCTAAATGTAGAAAATTCAGACACAAGCGCTAATATCAATTAGACCAGCATGCTGGTAACTGTAGTTTGGACTGCAGCCAGAGTAGTGAAGAAAATATCTGATTATACAACAAACTGATTCTTCATGAACTAAACTACTTCACACTGAAGAAATTTTGGAGCAAGTCCATGCATCCCTTTATTTAATTACTGGAACTTGGCATCCATATGATCATCTTAGCAGCAGCAGCGCCGCCACCACTATCATCATGTGTCCATGCTCAGATTTGGGGTGAAGGCATAATTGCATAGAGAAAGTGACTGTGGAAGATGGAATGTTTGCATTAATGCTCTAAGTGGGATGACTGAACTGTTCATAGAGGCCATGGTGGAATTCTCAGCTATCCCACAAATACAGCTGTTCCATATGGGTCCCTCCCAGGACGAGCATCACCGGTGGGCACTGTTGGGCACTTACCAAGGCCCATATCCTGCTGTGGGCTCACAGCTGAGCCCTGGAGGCTCCCCTAGCCCTGCCTCTTTTCCTTGTTGCCACTGCATGGAAGCATCGGCAAAAGTGAGGAAATGGAGCAGCATCCTCCATATGCCTTCCACTCTTCCTCTGGACAATTGTGTGGATTTATGCACAGATGGAGGAAATATCATCAAGGTTGATAAAATACGAGGACATCTGTTCTCACAGTACTAGAAACGGGGGGGGGGGTCAATTCAGTGAAGCTGATTGGGAGGAGATTCTGGCCAGACAAGAGGAAGGGCTTCTTCACAAAGCACATAACCTGTGGGATTTGCTGCCACAAGATGTGGTGATGCCCACCAATGTAGACAGTTTTAAAAGGAGGTTGAACAAATTCATAGAGGATAAAGCTATCACTGGCTATACTTGTCATGCTGGCTATATGCTACCTCTAGATTCAGAGACAGCATGCCTCTGATCCCAGCTGCCAGGGAACAACAGTGGAAGAGGCAACTATTGCCCTCGTGTCCTGCTTCTAGTCTTTCTATAGGCATCTGCTTGGCTACTGTGGCAAACAGGATGCTGGACCTGATAGACCTTCAGTTTATCCTGTAGAACTCTCCTTATGATCTTATATTCTTAAGTGAAAGGGCAGTGATGACAGTGGGGGTGAGGAGGTGGTCCCTCTCAGAGAGGGAGGCCCACTAAGTGAATCTTGCAGAAAGATGCCTGTCCGTTCCCCCCCCCAAGTTTGGATCTGTCAGACAGTAGTACCCCAACATCAGGCTACATAATAATCAAACCCTTGCAAGCTCAAAACAGTTGCATGAAGGGCAGTGTATACAATATGCCTACATATTTTTTAAAAAATGGATCAGTTATTCCATAACATCTTTTAGCCACCCTTTTGTATTTACAATCTACAAAGGTAGATCCAGCCAGAGTTTTTCTTTTTCATTTGATATTGTGGACTGCTGGCAAAAGTTTTACATTTAAATGTTCTCCCCAAATGCCAAGAAACAGCACTGTCAGATCTGTGTAGGATGTCCTTATGTGCCTTCCCTGTGTAGAAAACAAATTGATTGGATCTTTCAAAAAATGCCAAGAGGGAGGGGATTTTAGTTATGAATGGCACCCATTTCTCAAGCTGAGATTGTGAAGCCAAATTTAACAGAATTTAGTTTACAAAGTGGGGTGGAGAGCGAGCGAGAGCAAGAGCGCTAAGTGTAATACTGTGGAGAAAACAGCCAATTCCTAAAGCCAGAAAATACTTATGTTACTAATCAGCAAGTGATCTGTTAATGCTGTTCTGCCTTTATTCAGGAAATACTGACTTTGGCCTCATTTGCACATAATACTAAGTCACAGTTAATGTTAACCATAGTTTATAAACCATGTTTAAAGCAGAGGCATCTCACAGACAATGACTCAAACCTTGGCTCATTACATCACAACTCAGTTTCTCTCACCTCTGCTCTTTTGACTTTTGAGCCATTCTTCACTGGCAGCTCTGTAGCTTTCGGGCAGTGATGGCAAAGGAGGTCTGGTTCACACATAATGCTTAAACTGTGGTTAAGGAGGAAGTCTGGTTCACAAGTAATGCTAAGCTATGGTTAACATTAACTAAACATATAAACCAACAACAAACCTTGGCTAACAACTGTGTTTTAATTGTGGTTTATAAACAATAGTTAAGTTGTGGGGCTGGGTTTGAATGATGAGCTTTAATTATGGTTAACTAAACCATGGTTTATAAATCATGCTTTAGCTTTATATGCAAGCAGGCTTCTATGGCTGCCAAGATGCCAAGATGTTGGACATCCTTGATTCCCTATTGGTTATGCATTGGAAAGTAGCCACTAGGTAATCTCTGGCTAAACAGTCTATAACAAGTTATAGTGATATGGCAGGCTGAGGCTATGGTCCTGTACAGACTTACCTGGGAGTAAGTTTCATTGAATCTAGAGGGTGACATCTGAGTAGACATGCATAGGGCTGGCTGTGCTTATAAAGCAACAGAAGAAACGTTGAAAAATACCTGCTGTCTATATATGAGGAAAGCTACTTCTGTAATATGACTTCTGTACATAATTGCAAATTCCACCACATGCAAAGAGCAAAGACATGGGGGAACCAAAGCTAGAAAACTGAGTAGTGGAAAATGCAGTGAACAGCATTTTACAAATGATAGTAAATAATACACCTTTGCATATAACACCTACAACACCAATTATCTACCTCCTCTGCGGTTTAAATTCCCAAGTTATAATTTTCCCCATTTTGGGAAGCAGCCAAACATGAAACCAATTTTTTTCCTTGTCCTTGATGGCATTTCATCACAAGGAGTTGTGAAGAACAGAGTCCGTATTGCAACACAAAAGTTAATTCCATCAGAGGGAAAACAAAACAAAACACTGACAGTTGCTCAAGAGCCAAGTTGCAGGTGTAATTACAGGAAAGGCCACCATTCAAAAGGTGTTCAAAACAATAGCGCTTTGGCATAGCAAAGAGGGTACAATGGATCTATCGCCTGCAGTCACACAGTTTCTTGTACTTTGCTATTTGTAGATTCAGAATAAGCAGACAGGCAGCATAATCATATTAGAATCTGTACCTGGATGACAGAGAAGAGTTATTCAGTTGGAACCAAATTTGGTCATGTTTATAATACATCCATTCATATCAATGGGGCTTAAGGTAGTCCAGACTGACCTGTCCGTTTTATTTTAATAGGCCTGTTTTAAGCATGCCCAGGCTGCAATCTGAACCCCCTTTGCGCCAGGTCTGGGGGGGAGGGCAGTTGAATTGGGCGGAGGTGTCCTTTTGCCCATCCCTGCCCACGGAGTGACGACGGCATCACTCTACCAACACAGAGCTCTCCCTTCTGCCTGAAGCATTCCTGCTGGCAGTAGTCCATGAAAAGCCCCAAAGCAGGGTGTTATAGAGCAAGGGAGAGGCCAGCCTGGGATCTCCTAGGCTCCAATGGCATCGCTTGATGGCACTGGGCACAGTCTGAGGCTGCTCTCTGCCTTCCACCCTAGCTGGCATGAGTGATGGGGCTGTGGATGCAGCAATGGCTCTGCTACTCCACCATGCTCCACCTCTGCCCAGCTAGGGTTTGGGTCATTCTGTTACTCTGGAAGCAAACCATTGTTTATTACATATGAGACTTGCGACAAAATGTTTCACTGTGGAGTGCTCCTGTTTAGGTTCTAGGCAGCCATTCATGACCCTTTCCAAGATACTCCATTCCCTTCCAGCTTCCCCACCCCACCCAGTTTTCCAGATTTTTTCCTAGTAGTCAGGGCTTAATCTTCTAAAGACTAACCAAATTTAGTGAATTAATGCCCTGCCCTTCAACAGGACAGCTTACAAAAATTACAGTAAAAATTAATTTAAAACAAAACCATCAAAATACCACAATTTAACAGAGCATCATATAAATAACCAGAAGCAATAAAAACAAAGCCACATAAAAGCAATCAGCAGAAATAAAACTGGTGTGATTAGCCAGCCTGGAGACATCAAAAGGTCTTCACGTGTTGCTGAAATAATATCAAAGTAGGCTCCAGGCGAGCCACCTGGAGGAGAGCATTCCACAATATGATGCAACCACCAACAAACCCCTTTCCCTGATGCTACACATCTTTCCAAATAGAAGCCTCTGCTGAAGATCTCAGTGTATGGGCAGGCACGTTTGGAAACAAGGGATCCTTCAGGTATCCTGGTTCCAAGTCATGAAGGGCTTTAAAGATCAAACAGCACTTCCAATTGATCCCAGAAATGAACCAGGAGCTGATGCTATTGGTGAAACACAGGCATACCATGATCATAACAGCCAGTCCCAGCTCACAGCTGTATTTTAGGCTGACTCCCCTGGCAATCCACACACAGGACAAAAAGTGTTTAAGGCTATGCAATCTGCACAGCTAGATTCTCATAAAGTTCTGAGCTTCTATCCTTTCAAAATATTCTATTGCTGCTGTTAAGGGTCAGCCTGACCCATAGGAAAAATGAAGCAGCCACCGCAGGCAGCAGATGCTGGGGTGGAGGGTGCGGTTGCCTTGGGCAACAACATGTCTTTGGCTGGGCCTGTTCTTGTGCTGATGGTTGTATATTACTGGAGCCAATAAGCAACATTAGGTTGCTGCCTACTAGGCAACTCTTGTGATTGGCCAAACCCATATGAAGCCAATATGAATTATCAGGAAAAAGTACTCATACAATAACTGCAATTAAGCACTGATGCTTAATTTCATTGACGGCAATGAAACCCTACCTTTATACAAAAACCCGCTAGGTTGTAAGAATGTAACAGGGTGTGTCATCTTTGGTACCCTGTATAGAAATCACTACAGGCCTTGAGTGAAAAATGTCATTAACCATGTTTATCGATAGAGCTGTCAGCAGATAGATTATATTATATTACACACACAACTGACCATATATGTTATTTGGCAAATCATCTTGAACTCATTGCCTGACCAAAGTAACCTGCATATATTTAAATCAATGTGCCCCCCTGGATCTTGTCACAGGAGATTTTAACCCAGTGTAAAAGCCCACATTTTACAGCTGCATTCAGTCACTTGATTGAAGATTAGTTGATGAATCACACTGTTTAATCGAGTAATGCGTTTAGCTCTGTTGGCCATTCATCACTTTAAGCAAATAAATAGTAGAGTCCTATAAGTACGTTTCTCATGCTCTGAGATGAACATGGGAGACAGTTGCAGCAGTACTGCTTTCTGCAAACTGCTCCCTTTTTGTGCAAAGTGCCCTTTCTTCTTCTTTCCATGACCAGAGTTCCCCACTTGTGAGCTCTAAATGTGTACAGTCCAAGTCCAGAGAGATGTAGCCCCATCCTCCTGTCATCTGAGGCAGAGACAATGAAGGTAGTGCCCTCCAGATATTGGACTACAACTCCCGTTATGTGTGACCAAAGATCATGCTGGCTGGGGCTGATGGAAACTGAAGTCCAACAAGGTCTAGAAGGCACCCTTTCTACCCCTGATCTTAGCTGTGGTCTTCTTGTGTGGAGTTCATATACTGGTAGCAATGTGCTGTGACTCCCATATCCTCTGCTCTGCTGTGGTGACGTAGGTGGAGTGGTCCATGGCATGTAGGATGGCTGATTTTTTTTAAAAAAAAATGTAAATCACCCATGGGACATGATGGGAGGAAACTTCCTTCTGCCAGGTTCAGGACTGATGTACAGTTCTATGTCAATGGAAGCATGACCTGGCATAGTGTGCAGCTATGCTCCTCCCTGGTGCTGGCCTCATCCTGATGCTGACTTCACCCCATTTTAGCCATTCTGCCAATGTATCCTAGCTGGTGGAACAGGTGCAACTATGGAGTGTTCTGGTGGCATATCTGGGGTGTTCCACTACTGCACCCTTCATGCTAGTGATATATCTCATGTTTCACCAATGTAGTGGGATTTCTGCTAAATTATAAGCATTAGGCTGCAATCCAATTAGGATTAGAAAGATCTGTCAGTTTTGGTTCTCTGAGTTTCTCATTTTTCCAACCTTAAATTCAGTTCTCCACATTTCTGCAGCAATATGCCATTTTTTTAAAAAAAATCCTCATGAAAATTCTCCAGCATTTAAGTGCAAATTTCTGTTTGTATGTTATTTTCACTCATATATTCATCTTTGTGCACACTTTTCCCTAACATATGCATTTTTGTAAACATTGTTTGGTTGGCGAACTGAATCACAAAATTTGAAGAAGTGCAAATTTCAAAGCATGGCTGTGTTTCAGTTCTCATGTTGTTTCAGAAAGTAAGAATTTGATAGATTCTGCTTGAAATGTGAACTAAATCTACTTTTTTGTTCATCCTTAAATCCTGTACACACTTCCTGGGAGCATTCCTCATCAAACCCAACTGAACTGACTTTTTGAGTACAGAGGCATAGCATTGCCCTGAGATGCTCCAATTCTATACACTCTTGGCTGGGTTTACGTCTCATCCATCTCAGTGGAACTTACTTCTGGGTAGGCATGTGTAGAATTGCAGTATTATTGTGATAGTCATCCTGCTCCATTCCAAAGGCTGTAGCGCTAATAGGGTAAAATGAATACTGAATTTAAGCTATAGAAGAAAACAAATGCCAGGATCCAAGATACTGTAGATTAGGTTAGGACTAGGCAAAGTTTTTGTTTCTCACCATTTCTCATTTTACCAATCTTAAAATTCTGTTCTCCACATTGGGTGTTGTTGTTTTCCAGTCTTTGTGACAATTCATGTGCATTTCAGGGAAAATTTATCTTAATATACATATTTTTGTATGCAATTTCCCCTAAATTTTGCAAAACCATCCTATTTTAATGCAGTTTTGTATGTTAGTTTTACTAATATACATTTTCATGCACACTTTGCCCTAGTAGATGCATTTTTGCACTCATTACTTGGCCAGAGAACAACATTGCTAAATTTGGAGAAGTGCAAATTTTGAAGGATGGCTGTGTTTTGGTTTGCATATTGGATGGAAAGTGTGACTTAGGTTGTTTCACCTTTAAATGCAAATTGAACAGAATTTCTTTCCCATCCCTAGATTAGGCTAAATTCATTGAAGATGAATAGATTTAACACCCTGAACCTGAATACGTTATTTGCAAATGCATCCTATTGGAATCAATAGGGCTTCAGCAAGGCACCTGAAAGTGCTTAGACCACACTGATTTCAGCAGAAGTAGGCATTTATATTCTCGGGGCTGCGCCCATGCCTCTTATTCGTGGGGAACGTTGAACAATTGTTCCCAATCTTATTTTGGCAGTCTTATAACTGTGAGGCCATCTTTTTTTAATGTTCTGTATCCTATTTCTGAATTCAGGTTTCCATGTGTGCCAGCTACTACTTACTACTTATTGTATGGATAAAGTTTTGTTGTTGTTATGTACCTTCAAGTTGATTATGACTTATGGAGACCCTATGAATCAGTGACCTCCAACAGCATCTGTCATGAACCATCCTGTTCAGAACTTGTAAGTTCAGGCCTGTGGCTTCCTTTATGGAATCAATCCATCTCCTGTTTGACCTTCCTCTTCTTCTACTCCCTTAAAGCAAGTTAAAGCAAAGAAATTATAGGGCTCTGTATTGTTGTTGTTTTAGTCATTTGCTGATTTGCCAAAAACTTTGGAGACATAAGAATATGGAGCATGTCCTGAGGTAAGCAGCCATTGACTGTGCCACTGTGATATCATAGAAGCCAAGCGGTTAGAGCTGTCAGATCTCTAGTTGCAGTTGGTGAAAATGAGTGCCTCTAGCTATTTGCTATGATACTGTTTTGTCACAGAATGTTTACAAGAGGTCTAACTGCTGAAGACCAAACTCTAAGTACAAAGAGGCTAGGGATAAAAGTGGGGGCGTCCTGGCAAAGTAGATTTAAATCTAAATTTAAAATAAACCTAATTAGAAAACCCTTTCTGTGGCTTCCACTTATTTTTCTTACACTTCATGCTTGCCATGTATTATCCTATTTTCTCCAGCTAACCTAAGATTGGTTAGACTCATACAAATAGATTTTTTTTTCTTGGAGATTGTTTCCTGAAACTGGCAAAAGTTCATATCTCTGAGATGTAATTGCAATCAGCAGCACTAATGTTAATAATACAATTACATAACCAGACTGGCTCCAGCTATTGGCAGCAGGGACGAAATGTGTACTGAGTGAGCACACAAAACCTTATTTAGAGTTTCACGGAAGGCCCCCTCCATTTTATTGGAGATGGGAACAAGCAGCAAATGAAGCTTCTGGTTCAAATGTTGTCCACGCATGTTAGTTATTGATTCCCAACACTTGGCCTTGTACCTGCATGCTGAGCCTCTCTAACCTCAGTGCAACATGCAGCAATCAAAACAGATATTTATCTGTTATTTGAAGTGAGGAAGACAGCACACTTCTCGGAAACACACCCTTCCCCATCATTCACCTGACCAGAAAGAAAGGAAGAAAGATCTGAACTGGCACGTCTCTTGTTTTACACACCCAAAAGAATTTCTTGCTTCATGCTTTCTAAGGAAAGGAGACACAGGACCCAAATGGGGTTTTCAAACCCTGCACAACTATGTGATGAATGTTCTCTCTTTGCATTCTTGATCTGTTTCCGTTTCAGTGGCAACACAGTTATATACAGAAAGCAACCCCAGCTTGTAGATTTAATGGGGGAACAATCTGGCCTCCACCTCACCCAGAAGATAATTATGCTAAAACAATAGCAGTGAGCCTTCCACTAACTAGCAGTAACAGGGAAAGATTGCTACTGTCATCCATCAAAAGGGCCATTTGGATAATGAGGAGAGATGGCCACTGACATATTTCACTAGGGGTGGTCTTCTTTCTGGGAGCACCTTTCAAAATGCCAATTTCTATCAAGTTTAAAAGGCAAACATTACACTCTGAATGGTTGTTATTGTTTTTGTCCAACCATCTTGGGGAAAGACTCTCACACAATGAAATGCTACAATGCAAGTTGTATTCATGTGTTAGAAGAGGCGGGGGGGGGGGGAAATAGAGACATTCGAGTTCATTTACTATCATAATTGCCCAAATCTGTCAAAAGACCTAATCTTACTAATGAACTACATTTACTGCTGTCACTCCCGAACACCAAATCCCCTTGCTCTCTAGAGGAAGTGCCTAATCTGATTATTGATTTACAGCTCTTATGTTTAGTTAAGGGATGCACATCTCTTGGAATCTAAGTATCTTGATGCTTTTCTACATAGGAAGTGATGTCATTGCCAAACTACTACAGCAAAAAGGCTGTGACTCCCTAGGATGCAGCAACACATGTTTATCCCAGAACTGACACAACTATTCCAGCTCTCCCCCCCACACACACACACAGTGTAGAGAGCCAATCCCCAGCCATGACTGGGAGCTTGATACTGTGTGACGAACAAGCTGTACAACTCGCACAGGTGCTGCTCTGTTCCTGGTCTGGAGGTTTTGCAATGGCTGTGATCATTTGGTATCTTGCTCATGAATATGCATTGGATTTTCCAGAACTCAGCCATCTACGGAAAATGCAGTGGGGACCTTACTCATCTATCAATTCATTCTGTAAGGTTTTTATACCAATGTTCAATCAAAGTTTCGAGGGCAGTCTACATTTCTTGAAAGTTGTAAGATAAAATATGACTCATATAAACAGCAACTGAAAGCAACATAAAACAGATAAACCCATTTCAAAAGCCTGGAAGATTTTAAAGTATTCTCCTGGTTCCAAAAAGACAGCAACTTCCCTCCACAATTTGAATACTTGTCCTATCCCTGTCTACAACCAACCAGTTAGCGACTTAGGTGCAGGTATGTAGTCATCCAGGGTCTCAGGGTGTTTTAGACACCTTACTTTTTGGGGAACCAGGGCCCAGCAGGGTCACTATGTCTCCATCATCCTTTGAACCAATCAGCGTGAAAGGGAAGTATGTTGCCCACTGAGAATAGTCTTCTAACATGCTTCTTTTATCTTAACCCAACAGCAAAAAATCCCCCAGAAAAAGAGTATATGTGTATGTGCAGGGGTAAGCTTATACATCAGCAGTTTTAAAGAACCTTGTGCTTTTATTTATTGCTATAGGGCTTTCTGAGTCAGTTATGCAGGCCCCAATGAGTGTCAACTGCAAGCATTTATTACTTCCTTTTTCAAAAAGCCAAGACAAGTTATGGAGAGTGATAATTCTTTAATTGCAGAAAAAGAGACAGTGAATCCTGATGATAGCATCCCATCTACATCACCAAGCAGTCTGTAGCAGCAGGAGATAAATGTGCAGACACTGAATCCAGTAATTCAAGCAATATCTCTGACAGTGAGAAAGGGCAGTCATATGTTGTGATAGAGAAGCAGAAAGCAGTATTCAAGCCTGCAGCATTTACACAACCCTGGTTTCTGAGAAGGACTACATACAACACTGGACACAAGTACATTTTAAACATGCACAGTGGTATACCAAGTCTGTCCTCTGCATTTTTGAGGAGTTTAGTCCACGTTTACTTTCAAATCCCTCACATGTCCAGTAATTAACACAAAAACCTGCACATGGGCATAGACTTCCTGCACATGTGCACAGCATAATCTGTGAACAGTCCTCATGTGATCAGAATTGCCATGCTCTATACACTGATATGGAGGAGAAGATACTCTCACAACAGTAATAATAGCAGCAGTGCCAAGAAAAACTTACTCTTTTAAAATTGGATCAGCCCCATGAAATATAAAGGGTGGCATTTGAGAAAATCTCTTGACTGACAGTTCTGAATGGCTGAATGAAAGAGGGAAGAGAAAAGTGAATGGGACACAAGCAAGATTGCATACAGGAATAAACTGTCATCTGATATGATCGAGATCTTTTCTGATGCCCAGAGAACTTTGATGCCGAGAAATTAGAATTGCACAGTTATTTCACCCTTCCTTACTACGAATGCTCACTAATCTTTTCCTGGGCAGTCATTTGAGTTGTAGCTGGGCTTCTTTACTGACAATATTTACCTTGGGAAAACTCCTTGGGCATACAACAGGGAGTTACATTTGTAGGAAATCAGGCGTAGCTCCCAAAAGGTTATTAAAGAACAAACTGGTGATAATGTGCTACATTGACACGCAAAGCCTTAAATATACTGCACCCTTAATAAAACATTTTCTGTTAAAAACTAAAACTAAATTAAAAATAAGTAGCAACACAGACACCAACAAAACAAAACCAGCATACGGATCAAAGGTACAACCACAGCACTGCATGTACACACACAGTATTGCATTAACCCAATGAAAGGTCGTTCAACCACCTTATACTCAGCTCTGTCATTATCATTGTAATGATATGAAACTGAAACTGTTTGCTATAAATGGCTGACAGGTAACATAGCAGAACAGATTTGTCCCATGTACCTTGAGGAGATGTGGTGGCGTAGAGTGCCTGCCTAAGATCAGTGAGACCTCAGGTTCAAATCCACACTTAGCCATGAAGATCATTGGTTCACTCTCAGACATTCATGCCCTGTCAGCTTAACCTACCTCACAGGGTTGTGGTGACTAGAGGATATAATAGGAGAGGGAACCATGTAGGCTGATCTGAACACCTCGAAGAAAGGGTGATTTAAATTGCAATAAATAAATACAAACATACATAGAACCTCATAGGACCAAGAGAATCTACACACTACTGCAAGCACACATCTCTGTAGGATCAAGTAGTCATTCTCTCAGAAAAATACAGGCATAAGATACAAGAAATAGAAATCTTCCAACTGCACTAGGAACTTGATCAGAAGATGAACAGCTATAGATTTTAATCTAGTAGGCCATACTACCCTGAACAAGCCCAATCTCGTCTGATCTCAGAAGCTAAGCAGGGTCAGGCTGGTTAGTACTTGGATGGGAGACCACTTGGGAATACCAGGTGCCGTAGGCTTAGAGGAAGGCAATGGCAAACTCTTATCATGAAAACCCTATGAATATATCCCAAAAAAGATTCATAGGGTCGCCATAAGTTGTAAATGACTTGAAGGCATATAACAACAACAAGGTCTATACAGCCCACAGCTTAGCTTCTCTTTCTCTCATATATTTAAAGAAAATGTTGTTGTATATAGTTTGCACATGTGATCTGGCTACTTATTTCCTTATTTCCTGAAAATGCTATTTCATATGGGTGGAAAATTGGGAAGAGATAGGCTATATACTTGTATTGTAAGCAATAGAGGCATAAAGAATGTCTGATCCAAGTCCAGTTTAAAGATATGAAAGGAGAACAGGGTCAATCTTCCCCACTATAGTGAGATGTACTGCGTTTTAATTTAAATTATACTTAATAATAATAGTTAATAATAATTCTTTCTAAATTATTATATAATTATATAATACTTTCTAAATTTTCATCTGTACATATAAATCCGCATATGTAAGTTTTACGCAAATCTCTGCTCTTGTTTGTCCTCTTTTTGTGACATGGACTTCTATCACTATGGCAGTGAGATTAAAAAAAAAGAAGTCTGAGAGCTGGTGCCATAGATGGCCAAGCTAGCAGATTGCACCAATCTCTTGTCATTTTTGGCAAATGCTCAATCAACTCCCCTCCCTTAAAAGCTCATGTGGGGCCAGAGGTGCACTAACAGTGGAGAGTTAAGGTGCACTGCGGTGGTGTTTGCAGAAACCACTTTGTTTATTCAATCTGAAGTCAATTAGGAAAATCCTTTGAAGTCACTGGCATGCTTTCATGGGGTAAATAGTGAAGGGTTCTTATCACTATCCCTAAAAGAATGCAGACATCCCAGAAGAACATTCAAGCTGACTTAAACAGTTGCTCACTATCTGTGTTGGGGCTCATGGCATATTTTTCCTCAGCTTTTCAAAGCCAGATCATTCTCTCTGGCTCCATCCATTATTCACACAAATAAAGCTTGTTGAGGGCTTGCCAGATTTCACATTGCAGTTTAAAGGTCTCTGGGTGCAACAGTCCCTAGACTAAAGATATTCATGTTCTTGCTTTAACATGGGGGGGAAAGTGGCAAATGAATGGAAAAGTGACTTTACCAAAGCATAACAAAGCTTGCAAAGAGAGGGAAAAAACAGCAGAGGAAATCTTTTATGTTTGTTGGGTTTCTCTGCTTTTCAAATATCCATGATGGTCCCTGCAAATTTTGAAGCATTATTTATTCATCCTGAATATCTAAGGTTTATTTCGGATGGCTTTAAAAGGGGATTAAACAGATCAGTCTATCAATGGTAATTAGCCATGTTGGCTATATCGAACCTCCAAGTTCAGAGGAAGTATGCCATTGTGGGAAACAGTATAACAGACTACATAGATCTTTGTTTCTGATCCAGCAGGGCTCTTCTTATAACCTTGAAATAATAGGCTGGATCCAGGATTCACCTTCTGTGGATGCAAAGGTTCCTACTATCCATGGAAGGCTTTTCATCCAGTGAAAGAATGTATTATTTAATTATTTATAATCTATTATAAAAATATTTGTACCACTGCTCATTTTTTTAAAAAATCAAAGCCGTTTACAACTATCATACATATATACAATAAAAACCATGGACAAATTTAAAATCAGAAATTATTGACTATTACAGAACTGCCCTTGCAGAGAGCCTGCAACAGTGTGAGAAGTGGTGCTGGGGCTGCATGGGGAGAGAGAAATTGGAAACAAGGTGCTTCCCTCCCCTCCATCAACAGAATCGCCCCTTAAATGGGAGAGAAATTAAATTCAGTTTGCAGTTATTGGTGAACCTACCTAATTTGCACTTTCCAAAACAATATGTGAATTGAAACACAGCCATCCTTCTAAATTTGCACTTCTCTAAATTTTGCAATGCACGTCTCCAGCCAAGGAATGTGTACAAAAATGCATATACTAAAGTGAGCATAAAAATGCATGTATTAGTGAAGACAGCATAAAAAATATATTAGGGAAAATTGATTTGCAAAAATGCACATATTAGGGAAAACTGTATACAAAGATGCACATACCAGGAGAAATTCGCAGTTAAAATGCTGCTGAATTTGCATGAGGCCTTGGTTTTTTTAAAAAAATCACAAACTGATGTAAAAATGTGGAGAACTAAACAATACTAGAAAAATGAGAAACTGACATTGACAGATTCACCCATCCCTGCTTATGAGTTGACCTCTGCTCAGGGGATTGAATCCAACCCAATTTTTAAAGAGAGGGTTATCTTCCATACTGGTACCCATTTATGTAACTGTTTGCTTAAATCTAGAAGCAAATAACTACTGCTGGTGAGTTTTTATTACAAGTTGCACTGAGGGCTTGTGATGGTTATAAAAGTGGGGCCTGCAATTAAAATTAATAAACAGATAATACATAGTGTTCTGAATATCATCTTTTTATGGAATCCACTCAAATGATCAGGGGGTTGGACCATCTTCCATATGAGTAAAAGCGACAACATTGGGGTTATTTCAGCACCAGAAAAAATAACTAAGAGTAGGGCTAGCTGGATAAGAGGCTTAGAAAAGATCGCACTGTCTCTTAACACTAGACTTGGGAGGTCACTCGAGGAATTAGACTGAAACTAAATTCAGGAAAGACAAAAAAAAAACCCCTTCATCTCACAACACATAATTAACTTACAGAATTTGCTGTCATAAGATGAAGTGATGTCAGTACCAGCTCCAGGTATGGGCAAAATGTCCTCTGGGAGGGCACTCTTGAGTCAACAGGCCCACTCAGGCTTGCCTGGCAGTGACCACAGCATTCCAAGTGTGGCTGGGAGCTGCCATTGTAAATTCCCTCAATTCCTCAAATCACCCGACATAATATCAGTCTGGGGCATTGTAGGAAATTGAAATGGAAAGCCACAGAACCATTGCCCCCACACCCCCAAAGAAGACTCAAGACACAAAAGTTATATTACAATATAACATTGAACTGGGAGAACCTGCAGGCCAAACCAACCAAATTAACTAAATTAAACTCAGTTCGGGCAAGTGAGGTTGAACCTCCTTCTGGCGGGAAAACCTCCCCACTAGACCCCTGGGCATGTCTCCATCTGAAGGCTGTGGTCCCCAGCCAAGGACAGGAATAAAATAACTCCCTCCTTGCTAGGCAAGCCTTGGGTGGGCACCCACCCTGTGCCTCCTGGCCCCGCTCTCCTGGCTTTCACCCAAATGCACAAGATCTGCTCTGGAGGGAAGCCCACGAGGGCTGCAGCAGAAGCTGCCCCAATCAAAAAAGAATGCAAACCATACACCACAGGATCTCACCCAATAACCAACAAGGCTCTCCGCAACACAGCCCAGAACTGAAACTGGGTGAGGGCAGACCCATCGTGGTGCACAAACAAATAGTCCTGGTCCACTGGCCTGGATGATAAATAAGCCTGCATCACAGCTACCGGGCACAAATTC
Source organism: Rhineura floridana (assembly GCF_030035675.1). Lineage (NCBI taxonomy): Eukaryota > Metazoa > Chordata > Lepidosauria > Squamata > Rhineuridae > Rhineura > Rhineura floridana. The sequence goes on from NC_084487.1 coordinate 99,707,189, forward strand.
AGGAGAGGGCATGTGCTCAATGATACGACCTTTCCCCTGCCTCTCTGATCCATCTTAGACTGTCGCAAGGTGAGGTAAAGAGAGGAATCTGACAACCTACAATCACAGAGATGCAAAGCCCTACCAGACATGTCATGCTTTCAACTAGCCAGGAACTCACTGGGGCAAAATGCCCCATGAAATGCTACCAGGGCAGCCGATGTAAACAAAACAGCTTCATAACCAGAGGAACATAATTTGTGAAACTCAGGCAACAGCTGCAATATGATATCAGGAGTAAAAGGCTTGCGCTTATCGGGAATCAAGGGGCAAGAGCATGCCCAACCCTCTAGCACCTTTCGAATCCTGAAGTAGGAAGTGAAGTCAGGGATCCCACCCACCTTAGACAAGAAGGCCAGAGTGGACAAATGACCTGCTATGGTACTAACTGCCCTGCCCTCAGCCTTGAGAGACACCATGAATTGAATAAGATGTCCCACCGGTATAGGCCCTTCCAAAGAGAAACCCTGAGTCACACGAAAGTGCTGGAAAGCCAAGCCACTGCGCTGATAAGCCCTCGCAGTACTTTCATCAAGTGCCAATTCAATTGCAGCCCACGCCTCTAACTGCCAAGATCCAAAGGTGGGTCGGCATCACCACTGGGTTGGGAGATGCGCCAGGAGCCAACGCCCAGAGAAGCTCCATCTTGAAGTGAGACAGGGCACCAGCGACATAATTCTGTAGGCCAGGAACACCCAAACCAGATGCATCACCCAAACCGACCTAGATGTCTGTGCATTCACCATGCACACAGTAGCTTGATTGTCACACCAGAACCTAATAGTGCAGTTCTGGAAAGACAAAGGCCATAAACGCACGACTATGACAATTAGAAAAACATCCAAAAATGTCAGGTTGGTGGTAAAGCCAGCAGGTCTCGAAAGATAATCCCAAATCCCAGTCCTCCTGCAGCATCTGACATCACCTGCAGCTCAGCCTCGAGGAGCAACTCATCCCTCCAGAAGGAAATATCATTATATTCCTCCAGGAAGGTAAATCACAAGCTCATACCCACCCTCATACCCACTGACACTCATATAAAATGGAACCTGGAGCGCACACCCCTCATGGCATCACAGAGGCATCTAAGAAATGCCCTGCCAGGTGAGATCACTTTGAACGCAAATAATAGGTGACCCACCAGCTCCTGCAACTATAACAAAGTCAGCTTCCTGGCCACCACTGCTGCTCAGAGACGAGCATGCAGCGATTCCAACTTATCTGCTGGAAGCCTGGAACTCTGAGAGACCAAGTCTAGCTGTATGCCCAAGTATGTCAGAGATGTGGTTGGGCCCTCTGGCTTTTCAGGACCAGAAGGACACCCAGCTCTTCCACCAGACTTGAAAAAAACAGATACCAAATGAGAACACTGGGCTGTGCCAGCTGCCCCAACAAAAAGAAAATTGTCTAAATAGTGAGCGGTAAGGGAGAAACCAGATCTGGCCCTGACAGCCCACTCAAGGAAAGTACTTCAAAGGCTTCAAAGGCAGAACATGAGATAGAACAACCCATGGACATTGCTCTATCTACATAGTATTGGCCCTGGAATTTAACCCCGAGGAGGTCCACATCCAAGGGTGCACTGGCAACAGGCAAAATGCAGACTTTATGTCGCATTTGGCCAAGAGAGCACGTTGCCCCCCCATGAACTACCCTGACTTCCTCATCAAAAGATGTATAGCACACAGAGGCACATTCATGTGAGATGACATCATTAACTGATCCTCCCCTAGGGAACAACAGGTTATGGATGAGGCAGTACTCACTGGGTTGCTTGTTGGGGACAATGTTCTGGGATAGGAGGGCATGGATAAGGGCCAGAAATTCGGTCAGTCTCTATTTCCTTGGCAAATTTTGCCAAAATGACAGATGCCAGTGCACCCACAGAGGCCTGGTTAGGGGATGAAAGCAGTGATCTGGGCCTTGAATATGGAATCTGAAAGCCATTGGAAAACCCATGCCACAAGTAGTTGGCAGCTTTCCGATCAGGGTAAACCTGAAGAAGATGGGAAAGAGGGGGCAACCTAATAGGGTTACTGGCCTTGTGCCACACCTCCACCTGCAGAAGACTCTCTCTTGGGATTCTGCTGTTCACCAGCCCCCTGTTTAAACTGTCTAGTCTTGGCACACATGTGGCTGGGGTGGGTTCCTCCACAGATGCCACAAGCATGTTTAAACCGATAAGGTTTATGTGTGCATCAACCTGAACTGTTATAGGCCCAGCAGACCTGCTGAGATTAAACCCACCAAGGCCCCTGACTTAAGCCAGAGACCGCTTCTTGGCCCCGAACTAAAAGATTCCCACTGTCAGCCCTGTCACCTGCCGATGGCCTGGCTGGGGTCATGCAGTGCAGCCACATACCCCGGTGTTCAATGTCCCAGCACATAGTTGGGTCTAGCACCTCTCTCTGCCAAAAGTTCTCGTCGTACCGCAATCATGCAGTACCTGAGAAATCATGGAAGGCCCTATGAATAATATCCTGGTACTTTATCATTGACAAAGCCCTGGATGGATAAGCTTGGGTCATTACACCCATTATTACAATGTATGCATTAAGCCAGTTAGGCCAAGTGCAGTCCACCTTCTTCTTCTTAGCCACCTCTTTATCTTTCACCTCTTCCCCAACCTTGGGCTTTTCCTCTGACACCCAAAAGAGCAGTGTGAAAATGTCCAAGTACTCACCATGCCATATCTTTTCCTTAGCGGCCTGCATAAGGTGGTCACCCAAAGGGAGATGAGTCCCCTTGATGATACACACCAGAAGGCAAAGGCAGGGACTGTGTGGTTTGAGCAACTGTCATCACCACTGGCTGCCACAGGGCTACCACTACAGATGGCCAGGGGACCTGGGGCTGTGAAGGTACCAAAACCCCACCCATGTATACCAACTGTTATGAAGGAGAACCTACAGCCTGCACAGGCAGAGTCACCACTGGAGAAGCTGTGGCCAATGCAGGTATCATATGTGTGACCATAGACTCAATTGGAAGCGCTGATGAAGAAGCCACCACAGCAGACGCTGATGGATCCACAGTGGGTCCTGTAGCAGGTACAAGAAGGGGTGCCACCATGCCCCCAGTGGGCAAAGGTACTGGAAGACTGACAGGTGGGTCCACCACAGGCTCCACTGGAGGCAGCGTCAGGGCTGAGGAAGAGCTAACTGGAGTTACCTGCCCCACTGAAGATGTGCACGTTGCTCCCTCTTCCAGTCATGCTACCCTAGCAACCAAATCACAGATTAGTCTTAGAAGCTGTCCAGGCTGATTTTTTAGCTGGGAGTCTATTACTTGGCCCTGCTTCAGGATCAGGCAGGTTCAGCTGACCCTTCTCCCATGCTTCAATCTGTGAGACAGAGCATGGAGCATATCCAAATCCTCATCTTCATCTGATGATGGGACAGGAGTAAGTGAGCACCTGACCATTTGCTTAACCACCTCGACCCCTTTCTTTTTCCGTGCCTTCTTTGAAGGCATGATAAAGCTGATCAGCTCAACAATATACAAGGAAAGGGTAGATTAATTAAGAGTCAGGTCCATGAAAACCTGTAGGCCTAAACAACCAACCCAGACACAGCATTGATAACAATGGGTAAAAGGGGGGGGGTTATTATGCCAAAGTTAAGAAAGTCCACCAAGGCCTGACAACCACCCACAAAATGGCCGTCCGGCCTGACAGCCACCTATAAAATGGCTATCAACGCCCAACAGCCATACACAAAATGGCTGCTGAGACCTGCCTAGGCCTCACACACAGGCCCAACGAGGCCTTTTCCACCACTAGGCCGTGTGCTGGCTGCTCCCTCAGGCCCTTCTCCATGCAGGTCCGAATAGGCCTTGCCCCCACCCCCACCAGGCTGCACACAGAGGCCCAACTAGGCCTCAGGCACACCTAGGCCGCAGGCCGCACAAGCCACTAGGTCCTAGCCACAACAAGGCTGCAGGTCCCTTAGCCCAGCAGGCCACCTGCTAAAACACTCCCCAATGCAGCCGAAATAGGCCTAAACAGCAGTCGCCATCCCTCTACTCCCCGACAAACTGTGCCCAGCCACAGAGGGAAAGGCAGAGGGAAAGGCAGGTAAAGCCCAGATCCGCCCATTTGAGTGGGCAGCAAAACCCCTGCTGCCGTTGTACAGGAGAAGCTGTGGAAAGCCAAAGGGACCACTCCACTCCACAGTGTCCCAGCTGGAACAGGCCCCAACAGCCACGCTGGCCTGCTCCCGCTGCATGCCAACACCACCTCTCCTCTCTGCAGCAAACGCAGAAGAGGAAGAGCTGAGGGCAGGGACTGCTTAAAAGGCAATCTCCCCACCCTAGCTCCATTGGCCCGAAGGCCCCATGTGACCTCCCTCCTCCATCAGGTTAGACCACCCGAGTCTTCCTTGTGATAGGAGGGGGGGGTGAAGACAAAGGCACCCCACATGTAGTAGGAACGGCATTCTCCCGGCATGGAGGGCTCACAGCTGTCAGCCCTGGTGGATCCTGCTGGGGGTGAGGAAGTGAGGCCCAGCAGCTGCTGTAGGATGCCAGGTGCTAACACCAGGCCTAGGTGATGTCCACTGGCTTAGAAGGCTTTTTAAATGGTGTTGACAAATTCATAGAGGATACCTCAATCAACATCCATGAGGCATGGAAGTTCCTAATGGAATCTTCACATTCAAAGGCAGAATACCTTTGCTGAGGGTAGATTTTGGGGTGGAGAGCTGTTGTCCTCAAGGCCTACTTGTCTTATCTTGCAGAGGAGCCCATTGGGGTAGGGCACCAATGTTCCAGCACAGAGTGAGCAACTGGCTCTAACAAAGGCTAGAGGTGGCCTCAGGTCTGGGCCAAGACATTTGACTGTCTGAGGCAGTGGGCAAGATGGTGCTCCATCCCCATTCCACATACAGAAGCCAGCAGTTCTGATTTTAAGTTTTTTGCTACTGGCTGGGTTATATTTTTCTCTTTTTAGTATATTTGTATTGTTTTTATTTTGTACATTGCCTGGATACATGTCACATCATAGACAGCAATATATATGATAATTCCAATGAAAACAGAAATGGGAGCAGAAATTGCTGACATTTGCTTATTCGAAATCAACCCAGTGAATATGATTGATATTCACTGTTGCTGCTTCCAGACTGCAGATGATACATAATTGTTTCCCCCCCCTATTTGCAATGCATTCCCATTACATTAAAATGAATGGGGTGGAATAACATAATGACAATGTAATGCATATGTAATTCAGGTAATTCATTACGTAAGTTATGTAAATTACGTAAGTTACAAAATTACGCTGCAGTGGGCAGCCAAATGAATAAGGTAGTTTTTGGTGGAAGACAAACAGCAGCAGAACTGAAACAATGCTGGGTGTGATGAATACAGGACAGAACAGAAAATGATGCCTTCTTACACACACAGGCATGGATGGGGCTTCGCCTCTGTGTGCTTCACGTGCAACCCCCCCACACACAGGGATTCCTAAATACTCTCTCACACACAGGGACTCCCAACGTCCTCCCCCCTGGAACTCCCAAACACACACACACACACACAGAGACTCCCAAACCCCCTGGACTCTGAACCACACACACACAGGGACTCTCCCCAAACTGGTTGCCAAGCTTCCTCCTCTTTAGACTTTCTCCTGTGAGGAGGAGGGAGGTGGCTGGCCAAGCAACACAGCAACATTGGGGAGTGGCTGGAGCAGTGCTTCAGCAAATGCCCTGCCCTCACACTGCTTCCCTCCTCCTTGCCTTTCACCGCTGAGGCTGTCAGGTAAGGGGAAGCAAATGCAGCGCACGATAGTTGGTAAGGAGATGCCCCAGGCTGTTCTGACTGTTCCTCTGTGGCTCACCTGGGCCACCTCACTCTCCCACCTTGCTTGCTTGCTGGCTTCATGCTTGCCTTATGCCCACCTCACTTGCTCACCCATCCACTATCATTGATTGACTCCCCGCTGCCCAATGGAATGCTGCAGTCACACTGCATGGGGGCTTACAAAAATATTGTATGTATAGACATATATTTCAGAAGTTGTCCTTCTTGTCAAGTTGTATCATGGCAGTGTACTGACTTCTGAAACTGGGATCCTAGGCAGGTAGCAGCATCTGAACAATTACCTAGAGAGGTAGTGGGCTCCCCGACACTGGAGGCATTCAAGAGGCAGCTGGACAGCCATCTGTTGGGAATGCTTTGATTTGGATTCCTGCATTAAGCAGGAGGTTGAACTTGATGGCCTTGTAGGCCCCTTCCAACTAGACTATTCTATGATTCTATGAACAACACTTGTAACTAGCGCATCGGCTCTTCCCAAGAAAACAGCTCATTTCCATAACATCACTCACATTCCATTAAATCTTGGTGCCTGCTGCCTTTAACTTTCTCTCCTATGCAAATATCCACAAGCTGTCAAGGGCAGTGAGTGCAAGAGGAGCTGACATAATTGCCAGAGGAATTGAAATATGACTCTGTCCATCAGCAGTGCTACTCGTTGTTCATAAATGATATTAGGACCCCAACAGCAGACCTCAGATACCCTGTTAAAAATATTTCCTTTCTCCCAAGCTTAGTTCAATTTCTCTACATGCACCCTGCTCCCTGGCTATGGCACTGCCAGTGCCATATTGAGGCAGTCCAGTGAATGCAAAGCAGGGGTCTTTAAATGCATCAGTGGCCTAAGACACTGCTATAAAGCTTGCTATCTCTTGCATCTTCAAGTGACGTTACACAGTGACTGGCAAACAAAAGATCTGTTCATAGGTTTTATTAAAGATGATGTTTGTCTAGCAGGTCAATGCACTTGAGTAGTATTTTCTGAGTTGTGACGTGCGTACCATGAATGAAAGAAGTTCCTGTAAGAGATTACTGGAAAAGAAACTCATTCAAGTATGCAAATGTTTGCTATTAATGGGCAGATTGTACTTCCGCTTCTTTTGGCTGGCATGGTTTGGTGCAGGATTTTGGGCATCGGCTTATGTTTATTTCTTTATTTGCTCTTATGGTGCATTCTCTATATACACACACCCCGTTCCTATGTCTCTTTCCAAAGGCTCAGGTTGGATAAGAGTTTATGTATTTATTATTACATAACAATTACGTATACTATACCATTGTCATTACATAAGATCTTATGGGTTTATTATCTATCATGGTTATTAATATCCAGCCATTAAGGGTATACAAATCCTTCCAAGGCAGCTTATAAGTAAGAAAGATGCCTTCATAAAAGCACAGAAACAGTATTAAAATGTAAGAATTCATGAGGATCCACTAGGCAATTGGTGGTGGATGGCCCTGGAGGGGATTGAATAGAGTCCAGCTGAATCAGGCTTTTCCATGCCTCCCCTCTCTCTGTTATGGAATCCTTCCCACAGAGCAGTTGGTAGTAGATGGCTGTGTGTTTGTAACCGTTTAGCTGAAGCAAACTTCAAGGTGGCCTTCACTAGGGATGGGCAAAAATTCAGCTGAATTCAGATTTAGCACTGGATTTTTCAATGGTCCGCATATTTTCCATCTTTGCAGAGTGATCCTGTTTGCTCCATACTTCAGCAGCTTTCCCCAACACCAGATTTCCCTTGAATATTCCCTCGAATATATTGTTCTTTTATTGATTTTACTCACAGCATACCACAACAGTACAGAACTCTTTCTCCCTCTCCCACACCCCCTCCACTCAAATAATCCAAGCTCCAGGTGAGAAGAAGCAAGCCAAGCCTGTAACAGAAATTAAAAGGCAAGCCTAGTCCTAGAGAGTTTTATCATAGGCAGACCCTCTAGCCTTGCCTTCTAATCTCTATAGTGTTCGGCTATTAAATGATTACAAGGCAAGCCTAGAGACTAGAGAGTCTCACCCACATCAAGGACTAGGCTTGCCAAGGAAGAGATGGGGGATGGGGGGGCAGTGAAAGCTGCTTTGCTCCTTTATGTTCCAAAAGGAAAGCAACCGGTCTCTGCTTGCTAATGTGAAAACTGACCACCTCAGTCACAGCAGAGGAAGTGGTGGCGGCAATGCTGCTTTCCTTTTTCATACTTCCTGTCAAAATATCAATGTTTCCTTTCATATATTGATATTTCCTTTCAAAATATGAATATTTTGGGAGAAAAAAATCAGACCAGTAAAAACACCAGATAGCAGACAAAGTATGACTTCAAATCAATATCACCTGTATGCTGTTGAAGCAGAACTGGCTAACAAATCCCATCTGTAATCTTTACCTCCCTCCCTCTCCTACCCTCCCCAAAATTACTTGTCATTTAGCTTCCCTCCCTTAAAAGTTTTTGCCTCAGAAAGAAGTTAAAAGATATCAAATTCACTTTTAAGTTTCATTTTTAACAAAATCCAGGAACAATTGTGAGATAGTCAGAAACCTTCTGAGCAATGTTTTCTGACTTTAGTGAAATTCCTTTGGCTTTGTTTGTTTTTGCCAGAATTTTTTTTTTCAAATTCACTTTAAAATGTAATGATGGTGACATTTCAGCTGTGCACTCTAAAGACACATTCAGCTCTCTGTATTAGTTCAACTAATTAATAAAGTCTGAAGGGACCTGTTAACCTAGCAAAGGTCCAGAAGAAATTGAGGGACTTAAATAGTTAGGACCTCTGCCTTGTCTTCTGCTGGGATGTTGCCTGCAACTGGGTGATGGTTTGCAGCTAGGTCTTTTCCATCCTCCAGAGTAGATGCCTGCTGATGCAGCTGTCTGGCAACTAAACAGGTGTTCCTCCTGTTACTTTAAGCTTCCCATTGAGTCTTTTGTCTTCCTGTGGCTTGGGGGGCAATGAGAATCAGGGATTAAGACAGGGCTTAGAATGGGGTCATGGAGGGTAAGCTATTATGTCTGAGATGGGACTCTTCAGGCTGCCTTTAGATTGGTGCAAGTTTATCTACCTTATGTTCTCCTAGAAATGGACCTTGAGTTTCTTTGGGGGCTCTAGTAGAGGAATGCAACTATTGAGTAGCATTGACCAAAGGGCAGTAAACTTCTGTTTGGGATGGTCACCGTCTTACATTAAGTGCACAGCTTTGGGAAAGATGCAGCTGAAGCAGTGAAGGAGGAAGGGAACACGGAGCTTGGAAAAGTTACTTTTTTGAACTACAACTTCCATCAGCCCAATCCAGTGGCCATGCTGGCTGGGGCTGATGGGAGTTGTAGTTCAAAAAAGTAAATTTTCCAAGCTCTGGGAACACCTGCCCATCTAGCAAGTCAGTCAAAACAAACCTGGTGATCAAAGAGGTGATAGATGTTGCAGCCAAATTGCCCTTACGTCTCAGGTTTTTCTATGTCATCAATAGGCATGTGCTGCTGTGTGGGTCTCCAAGCCTCTTTCTCTGAAGAGGTCTCTCCAGGATCTGGGCGAGTTGGGATCCTGACAGTAGTATTGTCTAGTGTTTGGAGGCAGCAGTGGCTGGCGCCCATTGGGATTGGTAGGGTAGAAAGCAAAGAGCGCAAACAGTGGGTGGAGCCAGAGCCAATGGCAGGCAGAGCCAGCTCATCCTAATTTTGGCCCTATCCTTCTCTCTCCTGAGTTCTATTTATTATATATTTCTTTAATTATTAGATTTATACCCATCCCTTCCTCCCAGTAGGAGCCTAGGGCAGCAAACAAAACCATTAAAAACACTTTAAAACACCATAAAAAGAAGGGGAAACACTGAGACTAAGGAAGAGGGAGCTGACAGGCTGTGTCACCTGGTTGTAAATCAGAAGGCAGGCAGGTGGGGGCTGGCAGAGGACAGACTGAGGTTGGTGAGGCATGTGCCATGTGCCCAAATGGACTAGCCTCCACTAGATGGAGGGGACTCGGGCTGCAATTCTCAGCCACTGCTTCTTTATCCCAGAATCAAGGGACATAACCAGATACCTCAGCCCTGGCGGGACTTAGCCAGCAATCTCCATCTAGAAACTCACTCTTAAAAAAAGACTTCATCACTATAACATTTAGCCTACTTTTTCATTTTTATGTTGGAATCCACACAGATCAAATTCCTTAAACTTCCCTAGTGTTAATGGCAGATTGGGATAGGTATAAAATAACAAAAGGTGCATTTAGTGACAGGAGACACAAGTAGAAAATTGGATGTGCATGCCAACAAGATGTTTGAAAGGACTGAACCAAAATGGGATTATGAAGAATATAAGGAAAAGAGGTTAGTAAAGTATGTCAATAAGAAGAAGCAGTAGAAGAGGGAAGTTATTGGGGGGGAATGTTTCATGCAATGCCATATGGGAAATACAATGCCATATAATGTCCCTGTATAAACACAGATATCATGTGCATGACTGCAATAGTACACCTAATATGCAAACATTGTAGATCATATAATTGTTCACACATACTGGACAAAACTTTGCAGAAAAAGTGAGGGAGGGGTGGCATTTGATTTAGCATTTTGGTTGGGATATAGAGACCCATGTACATGTCCAAGTGCTTTTGGACACATTCTAGGGCTTGCCCAATTTCCCATTTCAACAGGGGGGGTTCCTACACTGTTTGGAGCGGGTGCTCAGAAGCCCCATCAACTGTGATGTTCAGCTGATCTCTGTAATATTATGTGCAGCCCATTTTGGAGCTAGGCCATTACCAAAATGAGAAATGGCCTGGAAAGGGAGTGCCATGTATTGAGAGCCAGTGTGGTGCAATGGTTAGGGTGTCAGACTAGGACCTGGGAGAGGAGGATTCAGATCCCCACTCAGCCATGAAGCTCATGAGGTAACCTTGCACCAGCCACCAACTCTCAGCCTGACCCACCTCACAGGGTTGTTGGGAGGGTAATATGGAGAGGGGGAGAGCCATGAATGCCACCTTGAACTTCTTGGAGGAAAGGTGGGGTCTCGATGCAATATGAAATAAAAGAAATGCATGCTAATCTGAGCTATCTGAAGGAAGAGCAGGATCCAAATGAAACAAGTAAAGGGAATCAAACTTGACAGCCTATAGTTCTTGACTGAAAGATGTTCAATCCAGCGGACATTCTGACTTGAAATTAGCCCATCGGTGACTCCTGTGGCTTCAAATGGGAAGAATAAAGAAGACTCTTTCCCCCACCCCCATTATATTAATGGCAGATAGCCACTTATTATTTTAAGATTTTTTCTCTCTCTCCTTTTCTTTCCTGTTTGCAAACAGCATTTCAGAAAGGAACTCGAAACCTTGGATTTTCTTTTGCAGCTGCCACAAAAGATAATGTTTTTTAAAAAAAAAAATGAAGGAAAAGGGGGGAAAGGGGGGCGGAAGAATTATTTACAAAGCTAAAGGAAGAGCTCTGTGTTTCAGATGCAACAGATGCTGGTTCCACTGTTTAAAGTATATTCTCCCCTCCCCCTCCCAGTTGGCAGGCTTGCCTAAATTTCAACACAGAGAATGGCCGAGTTCCAAAATACTAATCAACAAAGACGTAAAACGGACTTAAATTAGGTGTAGATGGTTTAGATGCTGCTAAGCTATTTATATCATCTTGTTCTTGGGTTGGTCTGACAGTTGGGAACAAAACCCTAAGCAGATGTCAACTCCAAAAGGTTTGTTAGATTTCCGTTGAGCCCAAACTTTGTTGACATTTCCATGTTTGAGTTCAGAAGCTATCAGTTCTATGACATTTGAAACCTTTTGCAAAAGCTGATGTCCATGAATAGAAAAAATGGAGGAGTTGGGAGTGGGGGGGGCGGAATACAACAGGAGTTGAGAAGGGGGATGTGGGCTTCCCCAAAGCAACACCTACAAATGAAACAGTGCAAGCAATGTGGGTCTAACCTGATAGTAGAAAAAAACTTAGAATATAAAAAATGCTTCCCAAAGATAAGTAGCCTATAATATAATATACTACATAATACAATTATATGTAATATAGCCTCAAACTCTGCATGATATGCACTGGGGATTAGACTGCACAATACAGTTTATAGGCTGCTTGTGTATGTGTCTGCAGTAGATTGATGTCTGAAAAGATAAATCAGGGGTTAAGAACCTGAGGTTTGAGGGCTGAATATGGCCCTCTGAGCCTTTCTGTCTGGCCCTTGGAACTCTCCCCAGGACATACCCCTCACTGGTTGTGATTTGCACCAAGTATTCTTGCCTGGCTGGAGCATGTCCTTGAATTCTGATCTTTCTTCTTGCTTTCCTGGATGGATAATAGAGATGAGTGTGTGATTGCAGAAATTAGACTACTGTACAAAGGTATATTTTTCATTTGTTGCTGCAGCCACTTTTGCCTCTGGGCATGCCCACCACTGGTGTGTGACCCTCAGAAGGTTGCCAAAGAAGGAAATGCAGCTCTCAGACTGAAAAAGATTCCCCATCCTTTCATTAAATGTCATGCATGTGCAAATAAGCTACCACAGATAGAGCACCATAGACAGAAAATTTGTCTTGCCTTGCAACCAGTGCAAGCTCGTGGCACTGTTGGAAGAAAAAGTGAGAGGCCTGGAATGGTGGGTGGCTACACTGAGCACTATAAGAGAAGATGAAGAGTTCTTAGACAGAACGCTGGAACAACAGCAGCAAAGAGAAGTGGAGGTGGAAGAACAACAGTGTGTGGTAGCAGAAGAGGAGACTGCTTTGGAGAAGAACAATGAAGTGGAAGAAACTCCATGGGAAAGGGTGACAATTAGGAGCAGAAGAGCTAAATGACACCCTTCACCAGTGGAACTATGGAACCACTTTCAACTACTCGAGGTTGACACTGGAGGACAGCCTGTGGTGGAAGAATTACAGGAGACCCCGTGCCACAACGAGCAAGAAGCTGAAGTTCAATCAAGCAGGAGCAATGAAACCATGCCCCACAACAAGAAGAGAAGAGTACGAGTAGTGGGAGACTCCCTACTGCATGGGATCAAAACCAAAGTATGCCGAGAAGATCCGTGGACTCGCCAGGTATGCTGTCTACCAGGAGGATGGATTAGAGATGTGAGGGAAGGGTTGCCATCACTCATCATGCTCACCGACAGGTATTCCTTTCTCCTCATCCATGCTGGAACAAATTATACTGCCAAATGGAGCTATGAAGAAATCACATCAGACTTTGAAGCTCTGGGAAGGAAACTCAAGGACTTTGGGGCCCAGATAGTTTTATCATCCATCTTTCCAGTACTTAGAAGAGGAGTAGAAAGGGAAAGAAAAATACTCCTTGTGAATGAATGGCTGCAAAGGTAGTGCCAACACGAGAGATTTGGATTCTGGGACCACAGGCTGTGCTTCCTGGAACATGGACTGCTTGCAGGTGATGGGTTGCATCTCACAAGGACTGGGAAGAATGTGTTTGGCCACAGCATGGAGAAGTTCATCAGGAGGGCTTTAAACTGAATCCTAAGGGGGAGGGAGATGTAAACTTTGTGGTAACAACTGATGAAGGCTTGTGCACAGTAACAGGAATAGAGAGATCAGCTCTAATAGGGCTCAGTAACAGTCCTCAGAAAAATGTAGTAAGGAAGCGAAGCCATAAATCACATGGTCTTCAGTGTCTGTATACTAATGCGCAGAGCATGGGAAACAAGCAGGACGAACTTGAACTCTTAATACAGGAGCGTAATTATGACTTGATAGGGATAACCGAAACTTGGTGGGATGGTTCCCATGACTGGAATACAGCAATTGAAGGATATAACTTGTTCAAAAAGAACAGAAGGAAGAAAAAGGGAAGTGGGGTCACACTATATGTTAAAACTATACATTGCTGCACAGAAATACAGAAAGGTGAGCTTGGTAGCTCCACCGAGAGTATCTGGATTAAAATTAATGGGGCAAGTAATAAAAAGAATGTGATGCTTGGAGCCTACTACTGACCACCCAGTCAAGGAGAATATGAGAATGTAACTTTTGAAAAGCAAATTGCCAATGTTTCAAGGAGGTATGATGTAGTAGTAATGGGGGACTTCAATTATCCCGATATCTGTTGGGAAACAAATTCTGCCAAACACAGCCCCTCCAAGAAATCTCTGACATGTGTTGGAGATAACTTTCTCCTACAGAAAGTGGAGGAAGCAACCAGAGGATCCGCTATCCTGGACTTCATTCTAACCAGTAGAGATGATTTGGTGGATGAAGTGGCAGTTACAGGAACTCTGGGGGAAAGTGACCACACCATACTTGAATTCTTGCTTTTAACAAAAGCAAAAGCTGAGAGTAGCCATACGCACACCTTGGACTTCAGGAAAGCTGGTTTTAATAAACTCAGAACAATTGTAAGTACGGTTCCATGGCAAGCCACCCTAATGAGAAAAGGAGTCCGAGATGGGTGGGAGTTTCTAAAAAAGGAAATTCTAAAAGTGCAATGGCAAGCCATTCCAACTAGGAAAAAAGAGGGGAAACAGCAGAAGAAGCCAATGTGGCTTCACAAAAAGCTTAGAGATGACCTGAAAACAAAAAAGGACACATACAGGAAGTGGAAAGAAGGCCAGGCTACAAAGGAAGAGTACAGGCAGGTATCATGGAATTGCAGGGATGGCATCAGGAAGGCTAAAGCTGAGAATGAGCTAAGGTTAGCGAGCGGTGCTAAAACCAACGAAAAAGCTTTCTTTGGGTATGTCCATAGTAAAAGACAGAGAAAAGAAATGGTGAAACAGTTACTGAATGAGGATGGCAAAATGATAACAGATGACAAAGAAAGGCAGAAGTGCTCAATTCCTACTTTGGCTCAGTCTTCTCCCAGAAAAGGGTCTATGACTCTCCCGCGAAACATGAAGTAGAAGGGACAGGATTTGAGCTTGAGATTGATAGACAAACGGTCAAGGAATACCTAATCACTTTGAATGAGTTCAAATCGGCAGGGCCCAATAAACTGCATCCTAGAGTATTGAAGGAACTGGCTGAAGAACTCTCGGAACCACTGTCTATTATCTTTGCAAAATCATGGATTACTGGTGGAGAGCTAATGTTGTCCCTATCTTCAAAAAGGGCAAAAAGGAGCAACCGGGGAACTACAGACCAGTCAGCCTAACATCAATCCCTGGAAAAGTTCTGGAGCAGATTATAAAGCAATCGATCTGTAAGCACCTTGAAAACAATGCAGTGATTACTAGGAGCAAACATGGATTTATGAAAAACAAATCCTGCCAAACCAATCTTATCTCGTTTTTTGATTGAGTAACCTCCCTTGTAAACTGTGGGAATACTGTGGACATAAAATATCTCGACTTCAGCAAAGCTTTTGACAAAGTGCCCCATGACATTCTGATTAGCAAGCTAGCTAAATGTGGGCTGGATGGAACAACGATCAGGTGGATCCACAGTTGGCTCCAGAATCGTACTCAAAGAGTGCTTATCAATGGTTCCTTCTCAAACTGGGCGGAAGTAACAAATGGGTTACCACAGGACTCGGTCCTGGGCCCAGTGATCTTCAACATTTTTATTAATGACTTGGTTGAGGAGGTACAGAGCATGCTTATCAAATTTACAGATGATACAAAATTGGGGGGCACAGCTAATACCATGGAAGACAGAAACAACATTCAAAGGGACCTTGATAGGCTGGAGCATTGGGCTGAAAACAACAAAATGAAATTCAACAGGGATAAGTGTGAAGTTCTAAGGAAAAAGAAACCAAATGCACAGTTATAAGATGGGGGATACTTGGCTCAGCAATACGACATGTGAGAAGGATCTTGGAATTGTCATTGATCACAAGCTGAATATGAGCCAACAGTGCAATGTGGCTGCAAAAAAAGCCAAATGCTATATTAGGCTGCATTAACAGAAGTATAATTTCCAAATCATGTGAAGTATTAGTTCCCCTCTATTCAGCACTGGTTAGGCCTCACCTTGAGGACTGCATCCAGTTCTGGTCTCCGCACTTCAAGAAGGATGCAGACAAACTGGAACAGGTTCAGAGGAGGGCAACAAAGATTGTCAGGGGACTAGAAACAAAGCCCAATGAGGAGAGACTGAAAGAACTGGGCATGTTTAGCCTAGAGAAGAGAAGACTGAGGGGAGATATGATAGTACTCTTCAAGTTTATGAAAGGTTGTCACACAGAGGAGGGCTGGGATATCTTCTCAATCGTCCCAGAATGCAGGACACGGAATAATGGGATCAAGTTGCAGGAATCCAGATTTCAACTGAACATCAGGAAAAACGTCCTAACAGTTAGAGCCATACAACAATGCAAACAATTACCTAGAGAGGTAGTGGGGTCTCCGACACTGGAGGCCTTCAAGAGGCAGCTGGCCAGCCATCTGTCAGGAATGCTTTGATTTGGATTCCTGCATTGAGCAGGGGGTTGCACTTGATGGCCTTATAGGCCCCTTCCAAGTCTACTATTCTATGATTCTATGATATCACTGCTATGAAATGCTTTTCAATTGAGTCATCAGGGAGTAAAGGAAAGGTGTGTGTTTTGCCAGTAATGGCAGTAAATGGAACGTGATGCAGCTGCATTGCTGGAACATCAGTGCTCATTAGTATTGCCAGGTCTCTGATTTTCACCCGGAGACTCCTGATTTTTTGGGTCCTCTCTGGGTGAGTCACGTCAATCTCTGGACTCTCAGCTTTAATTTTTTAAAAAATAAATTTCTACGTAGTCTGGTTCATGAGATATACTCCAAAATGTCAGGTGCCCCCCGCACAACTTCTGTTAGATGACCTTATAGCTGGCTCTTCTAACCCACCCTTTTAGGTTTGTAGCCATTAAGTGAAGTCAGGGTTGACAAGGGATTTGTTGACCTCCAGGCAATATCTAAAACCTATTGCAAGTCAAGAAAGCTGTTGTTTTATTCCTGCTTGTCTGAAAATCTCATAAACTGAGTAAGTTTATACTATTCTAATTATGAGGAGTCAAACAAGTTTAAATTTTCCTGAACTGTTGAAGAGGGTAGTTTATTTGTCTAATTCATAGCCTATTATGAAAACCTTCCCAATATGAAGCTTTAATCCTATGCTCACTTTTCTTGGAGTAAAGCTGCAATGCTAATCCCACATACTGAGAGTAAACCCCATTTAATTCAATAGGACTTACTTTTGAGTAGACGTGGTTAGGATTGTGTGGTAAATCAATGGGACTTTTGACTGAACACAGCAAAGGATTATGTTTGTGTTGTAAATTTTTCTGTCCCCCTCCTAGTTTTTTAAAGCAATTAGGCACGGCTTACTTAGATGTTACTGCTTTTATTATGTAGGAAACTAATACTGATTTTATTTTTTTTCTTTAAAAAATTATCTAATGACCAACTGGTTTTGACAATAAACTGTTATGTGGAGTGTATGTATTTTTACATTTCCAGTGTGTGTGTATGTGGGATCTTTCCAACAACCCTGTGAAGTAAGGTTGCCGATTGGAAATCAAGGCAGCTCACAACAAGAAATAGATCCCTTTAAAATCCAATAACCATAAAAACAAGTATAAACAGTGCAAACAGCTTAAAGTGGCATGATTCTGAATTTTGGGTTGAGTGAGTGAAGTTCCTTATCATTTGAGGTTGCAGTCCTGTGCATGCTACCCTTTTGAGTAAGCCCCATTGACTACATTGGGACTTGCTTCTGAGTTAACCCTCATAGGATTGCACTAAAATATGTTTACAAGTTGTGTAAATGATAAACATCTTTGACAGTCATGCTTATATAAATATTTCTTCATACTATGTCCCAAGAAGTATCTGATTTCACATTATGGTAGTACATTATTATTTCCTCTATATTTTAAGTGTGGTGGGATTCATGTGCTTCCAATGTATGTTAGATGTGTTTTCAATGAATGGTGTGGAACTGCTCTAGGTATGCTGTGCATTCATTAGTAAATTGAAAGGAACAATTTTAAAAGATGCTTTTTTAAACAGGGGAAGGGCTATAACTCAGTGGTAGGGCATATGCTTTGCATGCAAAGGTCCAAAATTCAATTTCTGGAAAAGATTATTGCCTGGAGATCCAATGCTGGTCCATGTCATTAGTATTGAGCTAGATGGTACAAAGTGGCCTGAGATGGCATAAGGCAGATTTCTTTGTTCCTAAAACTGGGAAGAGACCCAAGGGCCACAGTGGCTCCAAAATTTATTTATGTATTTTATTTACAAATTTATATACTGCTTTATTGTAAACACCTCAAAGCAGTTTGCAGAAGGAATTAACACAATAAAATTATTGGCAAAACAAAGACAGATATTTAAAAACATTCAAAATAATTAAACAAACAATGAGTTAAAAAGAGATAAAAAATAATCGCTTCTACATGCCTAGGTAGGCTTGCCTAAACATAAATATTTTTAGCAGTTGCTGAAAAGAGTATAATGAAAGCATCTGCCTAATGTCAACAGGCAGGGAGTTCCAAAGCATGGGTGCTATATGTACTATGTGTAAGTACTATGTGGCACCTGTTGTTTTAATAGTGCTTTCTTAACTCGGAGAAGACAGAAACCTGCTTGCTATTACTAAAGCTTTATTGAGAGAATGAATACAAGATCTACAGTGCTTAGTCTCCTCCCATTTGACCTTTATACTAGAGTTCAGCTGCCAGATCCCTATGGCAGTCTCCTTGCAATTCCCTTTGCTGGATGGAATTGCTTCCTATTATAACATCCCCATATGTCATATTTGTTATAAGAACATACAAATAACATAAGTATAACTTCTCAAACTAAACAGTTAAGTTGAATGTAGCACTGGTTCTGAATGAGTGATAATTAAGCTGCCTATCAGTCATCTAATACAAAATTTGTGTATCATTTAGGTGGTTTAATATGATTGTGGATACGTGTGCTGTTGACAAGGTCACTGTTTGGTGTTGGTGATACAGTTACATGTGTCTCTTTATTTTGTGGTTCAGGGCCTGGAGTATGGTGTGCATCTTCATGAACGCATGGAATGATGGAATTATCCTGTATACCATCACCCACCACATCTGAGGTGTCTTTAAGTCCTTGAGGACTCATTAGACGAATGAACTTACATTTCTGTCAATATGAGCATCCATTAACTTCAACAATATAAGTGCGGGGATTTATTTGTCCCATGCATGTTCCTTTTGTCCAAGGACATGTCTTGTCTTAAGGAGATAATTGAACACTTACAGAATCTCCAGTGTGCAGAGGTGGTAGCTCTTTTGAATCCCTGTATCTGGCAGTTTATCCATTTCCCAGAAGTCTGATCAGTAGTCTACTAGAATGAGATAATTGCTGCCATTTTCTGTGGAAAGGTTCATTCCTGTCTTACTCCATGGTCTGTTCAGAATGCTGTGTATCTCCAATGGTTCTTTTTGCTAACTGGCTTGGAACTCAGCACAGAATCACAGTTGCGTACAAAGTCTCTGATGTTAGTATTATTTATTTATTTATTATTTGATTTAGATCCCACCCTTCCTCCCAGCAGGACCCCAGGGAGGCAAACAAAAGCACTAAAAACATTAAAACATCATACAAACAAACTTTAAAACAAAACATCTTCAAAAATGTTACTTTAAAAAAGCTATGAAAACATTTTCTAAGATTAAAAACATGTTAAAAAAGAAAGTTTAAGGACATATTAAAAAGCAATTCCAACACAGATGCAGACAGATGTTTAGCCAGTATACCACATCTCTAGCTTTCCACAAACATCCTTCTATTCCAGAATGACTGTGATGCATTCTTGATACTATGTCTTTTCTCATGGCCTTTGGAATGAATATTCTGTGTCCTTTGGATATGATGCCATATTGGAAACTTAATTCATCACAATAGTTCCAATATTCTTGAGTAGACACTTGAGCTTTTTCCCAGGTGTCTGGCCAACCTGCTAAGATAACAGAGATCAATACTTGCAGCTCTTTGTCCTGTAAAGTATGTTCCTGGACTCTTTGAAGTCCTTGATGTGAGATCGGCATATAAGCAGCTTGATCAATTCTTTCTAGTTCCTTTTGTCTGGCTTGTGCTTCAAGGGAATTGAATATCTCATAGTCTTGCTTGTGTCTTTTATATTGCAAGGGTGCTCTGCATAGGAGATCCTCTATGTTCCTTTTTTATATCATACCTTCAGGGGATAGCATTGTAGCCTAAGAAGCATGCATGGGAGGCATTTGGAGCTGATAGCAGTGACTTCTTAAAAATAATTTCTAGAGGCTTATGATCGCTGTCAACCTTGATGAATTTCTGCCCTTGTATATACTGGTCAAATTTTTCACAAGCAAATACTATTGCTAAGCATTCTTTTTCAATTTGGGCATAATGCCATTCAGTCTGTTATAAAGACCTTGATGCAAAAACAACAGGCGGTCCTTTTTGCAAAAGTACAGCACCCAGACTGGTTTCACTGGCGTCACATTGGATGGTGACATCTTCATTCATGTCATAATACTTCAACATAGGATGTCTAGTAAAGTCTTTGATCTGTTGGAGGGCTGCATCATGTTGAGGTAGCTACACCCAAGTTGCACCCATGTCCAATAGTTGTCTGAGAGGCTCACAAACATCAGAAAGGTGAGAAAGAAATTTGGTCAGATAATTAACAAATCCCAGCAACTGCTGAAAAGATTTGGTATTGGATGGTTTAGGCATATGTTGTATGGCTCTCACCTTTTCTAGATCTGGTGGTAAGCCTTGCAATGTTAGGAGGTGTCCCACATAGGGTACTGCTGTCAGTCATAGCCTCATCTTATTTTTACTGAGTTTCAGATTGACTTTTCTCACCCTTTTCAGGAGAGAGATGTCTATGCCTATGTCTATGACTTCCTGCAGAGTCAAGGCAGGCTTTCGGGGCATTCTCATCTGTGTTCACTTGTCCTATAACCAATCTGTCTCTAATCAATTCTTCTTTCAAAGTGCTATAAGGACATGAATCTGCCTTTTTGTGCAATTTAGCAACATACTGATCTGTAGTTTCATCAGGTTCTTGTGTACATTTGTTAAAGAGATAGCGTTCATATGTAACTTTTCTAGTAGCTTCAAAATGCCTTTGAAGGGTTTGTAGCAATTTCGAGGGTTCTGTCTACTGCTGTAATATCAAGGTGCTGTTGGAGCAAATGACACTCTTTTCCCATCACTGATAGCAGCGTTGCAACCCTAATCTTTTTATCTTTGCCATCCAATCCTGTTGCTATTTCATAATTCTCCCATTGTGCTTTGAAAAATCCAGCTATTAAAAATATCACCTGCCATGTTCATGGGCCCTGGAACTGGAATCATGCTGGCTGACATTGCCGAAGTATCTTCTTCTGCCACCAGTGTGCTTGTTGTCTTTGTGTGGTGCTTGAGCCCTCCTTTTCTTCAGAAAAGTAGATTCAGTTCTGACACCGTGTTTTAATAGTACTTTCTTAACTCAGAGAAGACAGAAACCTCCTTGCTATGACTAAAGCTTTATTGAGAGGATGAAAACAAGATCTATAGTGCTTGCTCAGGCTCCTCCCATTTGACCTTTATACTAGAGTTCAGCTTCCAGATCTCTGTGGCGGTCTCCTTGCAGTTCCCTTTGCTGGATGGAACTGTTACCTATTATAACACCCGTAACATGGAAAGTGCACCTTGAACTTGGCCTCGTAGCAAATCAGCAACCAGAGCAGAGATATTATGTGCTGATAGGATCTAACACATGTCAGCAATCATGCTGCAGCATTCTGGATGAACTGCAGCCTCTGGCTCAGGCTCTGCTGCATGGGGATTTCTGTGACCTTGGCTGATTGGTTGCCAGGATTTTTTTAGTGTTGGTTTTTGGTTAGGAATCCTGACTGGTTGTGGGATACTGAGAGTTCTGCCTTACTCATAGGATTCTTGTTGTGGTTGGTATGATATTGCATTTAGGAAATCATCACTGTATTTTTCTTTATCTATTTGCATTTCACTCACCTTTATCCTTACTCCCTTACATTCATAGAAGCAATAACAGTGGTTCTATGCGCTCCGCTCAACCCCTTTAAACCCATCTTGTTGTTTGCTTCTTGCCCAGTAGTGGTAAAAGAGAATTCACAAACTGGGAAGTGTGGCTACAATTGCTGTTTTTCCAAAGCTGCTGCCTGTGAAGGTAGACCAAACCATGTGTGTTTTCTCTCTGTCAATTATTACTCACTGGAATTGAGTTGGCTGTCAAAGTGAGTTTATAGCACCCATAGAGTAGACAGAAAAGGATAGAGAATCTTCTTACTAATTTCTCAAACCTCTGTCTGAAGTGATGGGTCAAGTCTGTGAAGACGTTTGGAGCAGCCATGTTAAAAGGCAGGGACAGAGCATTCCAGGCAGGGAGTTGCCAACCCTGCTTGGTTTGATATCTTTGCAGAGGATCCCTAGTCAGGCTTTACCAACAGCACAATCCAAACGATATCTACTCAGAAGTAAGTCCCATTGAGTTCTATGGGGCTTAGTCCCTTTGTGTGTTTAGAACTGCAGCCTTCAGGGGCATCCATCTTCACTCCTGAGTGCTCCCATCTAACATCTCCTCAACACTAGGCTCCTTTCTTCCTACAATGCCCTTCTGGTAACTGGCCTGGCCTGAGGGCACTTAAATCCTTTTTGCCAGACACAAGTAGGTTAGATTAAATGTTCCCTACCCAGGCTCCCTAAGTGTCCTACCTGGAGTCAAAATGCTCAGTCACAGTCGCTGTGATTTTCTCTCTTTATAATAAAGTTATAGATACATCAAAAGCTTTATGATTTCAAGGAACTTTTGCCCTGAACTAACACTGACTAAGCATGACTTCACAGCTCTCAGATGCTGACTCAACAATTAACCCCTCCCCTGAGTCCACTTAAGTAGGCTTGGCTTTCATGCATAAATGACAGCTCCTCCTCAAGTCCATCTGTTCAACTTCGCACCTCTGAGCAGAGTGTGATGGGGGCTGGATCTCAGCCTCAGCCTCTGACTGGTGGGGGATACCTGCCTGCTCCAGTGTGGGAAGCTGCTGGGCACTCAGCTGGGGAACATCAGGTTGATAAGGTGGCACCTCTGGCATGGGCAAGAGGGGAATGGAGCAGTCTCTAACAGGGCAGTCTCTGTTCAGGTTGCACTCTAGCAGGGGGGGCAGGATCAGGTGAGTTGAACTGACAGTGACAGGGGTCTGGGAGTGCTGTGAGCACTCCTCACTGCTAGTCCCTTCCCCCAGCTCGTCACCCCAGTCCTCAAAGTCGGTGTCACCCTCATCAATGCCTCCCCTCCCAACCTGGGTCACAACACTAAACAAGTGAGAAGGAATGATCTCATCACTTAATTAAGCTGGACTTGGGAATACTATATTTTAGCTAAGTTTTCTATCTTAATTTCCAATCGGAGAAATGTTTTTGTTTGAATTGTATGCTTCAAGCAACTGTTCGATGCTTAATGTATCATGCTTAGTGACATCACTAGGGCCCACCCCATGACATCACTAGGACCCGCCTCTGAAATCTCAGAGTTTGGGATTCTGACCTAGCAATCCTAGTATTTGTATCAATTTATTCCCCTTTTGCAAAGGAAATGCTAGCTTCAGAACAGGGTTCCTTTTCCATAGGATGAAGGCAGGAAAAGGAAGCATTAGCTGCCCCTTCCATGTCTGCTCTTATCGCATGGATATCAGCCCTTCCAGCTGATGCAACCTGTCTCAAATAATTAATAATAATAGTTGCATTTTTGCAGTCAAGTAAGTGCCTCAAAGCGACTTACAGAGTAAACAAAATAATAAAGACATTAAAATCAGATAAGATCAGCAATACACAAAAAACAAAATACCCATCTGACAATGCATTTGAAAAGAACAAGTCCTACCCCTTAAAGAATGAGCACAACAAAAGTCACTGACCTTTGTAATTTAATGTTACATATAGTTTGACCCTCAAACCCTGGGTTGTTGTTGCCTGTCAAATAGACAATAGGGAACTAGAGCAGAGGTGAGCAACCTCCAGCCTGGGGGACAAATGCAGCCCTCTATCTCTGTATCTGGCCCTCGGGACTTTCCACAGGCCACACCCCTCAGTGGCCCTGCTTCTAACCTTCCTCAAGTGCTTTTGCCTGGCTGGAAAGTGTCCTTGAACTGCAGAGCATCGAGAGAGATGTACGTCTGGTGCGGCTGTATGTAGAAGCAAGTAAAAGTCATGCCTGTTGCTCCACCACTTTTCTCACTGGCCCTGCCCACTACTGACATGTCATCTATGAGGGAATGCAGCTCTCAGGCTGAACAAGGTTTCCTACCTGATCCTAAAGAGCTCGATTTAGATATAATAAATTAACAAATCCAGTAGCAAAGTGAAAGGCATTCTGTCTGCACATCCTCAAAGGGACTTTCTTTGGTCAAAATATGTAAAGGAGTTATTAGAATAAAGTCTGGATGAATGGGTGAGAGAAGCATGTGACACATCAGGCAGCCCACATGAAGGAATCCCTAAAACTGAGAATGGAGATGATACATTTGCATTGATAATGATGAGAACCATACCAAAAGGGTGGAATTTATTTTGAATTAATTAATTTGGAATTAAAGAGAGCAGTCTTGAGAATGTTGTCCTTCCCGACTCAGTGTCTCTTGTCAGACAATGGAGTCTGTAATCTTGTATTTTTCTTTTCTTTCCTGTGCTCCGAGGAGCAATTTATAAAAAAAACAATATTCATTTTGCTTAAGCGAGCTCTGGCACCAAAGTGTGCATATCAGCAATTGCAATGGAGCCATTCTGTATTGGCACTTCAGGCCAATAACGTTTATTTCGGTTAGAATGCTGACACGGCTGTCTGCAAAGAAGGCCCTGAGAACAGAGACAGCTGGAATGCCATTAAAGAGTATTGACTTGCATGTTGTTGTTTTTTAATCTGTCTCCCTATTGGGGAACTGAAAGGCATTTAAGAATTCCAGTCACCTGCCAAAACATGAAAGGAAAATTGGCAAAGCCTTTAAAAAAATAAGTTGTATCTGATTTGCATCCTTGACAACTGGGTATAAAATATTATGGGGTGATATTCAACTGAGCCATACTCAGAGTAGACCCATTGAAATAAATGGACTTGAGTTACAAAAGCCCATTGATTTCAATTGATCTACTTGAGTATGACTTACATGAATTTTTCACATATGTATTTTTCACAGTTACACACACACAAATATGACAAGAACCCTCTATCTCTACTTTCTAGAAACTATTGAATATATTTTTGTTTTTGGCAAGCTTTTCCAGCCTTAGGTGTTCAATTTTTTAAAATTTTTTTAATTTCTTTTCTTTGTATTGTGAAAGGTGATTCATAAATTAATAATTGTGTGTATGCATGTGCCAGTTACCAGGGGAGAAGAATGGCATAATGGTTACTCATCAAATAGTGTCCCACATGTCTTCCAAAGGCATCCACAGACACACAAATGTACACCAGTAAACCTGAACACTGGTCACACATGCAAGGGTCAGTTAATAATTTAGACCTTTTTAATGGGATCTATCCGGCTAATTTGTCACCTGCTGAATTAATTCCCATTCCTTGGCAATCCAAAGCCTTGAGAAATGGACAGCACAATCTGAAAGGCAAAGCATTTAACAGCATTAAAGGATGTTGATTGATTCTGTCCTAAGGTTAAGAAGAATTGATAATCTGCAAATGAGGGCTGTTTAAAAAAAAAAAAAATCACCGATTCATTTGCAGTTCTGTAGCCAGTGAGACACCTGAAGGGACTTTTTCTACTTCTGATTTTTCCAGCAACAGAAATATTTAAATACACATTTACAGGGGAGGCAAAATGGCTCCGGGTGGAAGAACATTTTTTGCCAAAAGTGTGTTGGCAAGATATCACAGATACAGGAATAGCAAGAGGCGCATTTGTAGGACAGGATCAGTGGGCAGAATGGAGCACAATGGAGCTTGGAAGTAACTCATTATTTTTAACGAGTTACTTGTAATTCGTTACAATTTTAAATAACGAGTGGGTAATTCCATTACATTTGGCAAGTAACGGAATGCCTAGTAATTTCCCTACTTTTCAGCTGCAACTTTAACATTTCCACATTAGGTTGCATGTTACTTGGGGGTGGGAACAAGGGGAAGACAGCTCCTGGCTGTGATTGGTTATCACAAGACATGTGCTTCACACTGATTGGACCTCTGCACAGACTCTCTCTTCCCTTGTGATCTGTGTAAGGATGCATGAGGGAAGAGGTGAATAGGCAGGGCCTGCTAGCGTCTGAGAGGACAAAATGGATGCCGGAGGAAAAAGCCAGGGCAAGGACAACGGAGCAGAAGGCAGCAGCAGAATGGCGAAGAGCTGTGGAGGTGAGTGACAATGATTTGTGTGTGTGTGTGTGTGTGTGTGCCCCCCGTGGCACTGTTCTGCCCCCCTGCCCCCTGTGACACCATTCTGCCCCCCCACTGCCTCTCCTTGCCTCTGCTGCCCCCTCCATCAATCACAAGGCACTTGCGAAACTTCGGCCTACTCAGAGCTTGGAAAAGTTACTTTTTTGAACTACAAGTCCCATCAGCCCTAGGCAACATGGCCACTGGATTAGGCTGATGGGAGCTGTAGTTCAAAAAAGTAACTTTTCCAAGCTCTGGCTTACTTCTCTTCCTTCCCCCCTTTTTGAACTCTCCCCCTTGTTCCCATGTATACCTGTGTGCTGTATTTATCCAGACAGAGCACTCCTGCCTTTTAAAATGCCGGCTAGCTTTTTATTGTATATTTATTTGAACTCCATATTTCTTTTTATTTGTATTTTTGTCCTGTTTAATCACAAGACTGAATTGTATGTGGGATAAAAACTGTCTCAGTAATAATAATAATAACAATAATAATAATAATAATAATAAATCATTAGGCGTATAATAAATGGCTTAAGGCTGATTTTTTTGTTCTTGGCAGAGATGAGGTGAGAAGTAGGGTCCTTGCAGCTCCTCCTCTCAGTCCCCCAGCTCTCAAACTCATGTTCTGTGAGAAAGAGAGAGATTCCCAGTCCCAGAGAGAGATAGACTGTTGACAATCTCTGCTAATATCTATACAAATGTACATAACATGCATCACCTGAACTCACATGATCTAGAGTTACCTTAGATCTTGCAAGATTTGCAAATGAAAAGCAATAGGGTTTTATATTAGTTCTGATTGTCTATTGGGCTATCATAGGTTATATGTTTTTTTCATTTTCTATGGCAAAAACTCCAACTTCAGTGGAATTTATGTGATGTGTTCTAATCATTTGAATTTGGCTAATGAATGCTTTATTCTTTCATCAGAACTTTAGCAGTAGTACTAAAATATTAATAAAAAAGAAAAGGGAAAGAAAAATACTTTACATACATCATTCAGCTGTATTGCTAATTATAGATATAGATATAAAAGATAAACGGCATTTTGTCAAAAGTATTTTTGTGTACATTTTATACCTCATCCTTGGTTTTCCAAGCTTGGCATGGAATGCTTCTCATACAGAATTAATTTGAAACGCTGCATATTTATTATCATAATCATCATATTCAAAATAAAAAATATATGTACCGCCTTCAAGTTGATTCCAACTTATGGTGACCCTATGAATAGGGTTTTCATGAGGCTGAGAGGCAGTGACTGGCCCAAGGTCACCCAGTGAGCTTCATGGCTATGTGGGGATTTGAACCCTAGTCTCATTTTGTTCTCACAACAACCCTGTGAGATAGTAGGTTAGACTGGCCCAGGCAGGGTTATTCAGTGAGCAAAAATGATGCAAATAGGATCTCTTTTAATTGTGCTATCGACCTGCTTACTTCCACTCTGACTGGGGGATCTTGCAGCATGGGGAAGAGATGGGGGCACATCACAGCTGAAGTTCACCCATATAGGAGCATTATCTCTTGTTTATTACAGAGACGCCTGTTGCAGGTTTTGCTGCTGAGAGCAGCAGTCAGTGCAGCCACTTGAGTCACAGCTTGTTGATCCTGAGGAGGCAAAACTAGAAAGTGAGGTTCAGAAAGGAGGCCCTGTGCATGAGGAGGAGGAGGAGGGCATGAAGCAGTGCCAGTTGCCCACAGCCACATCTGCAGAACAGCAAGTACCATGGTTTGGCTTTGAGAAAGCTTGTACATTTGTGAGCCAGAGTGGGAAAAATGTTGTTGTATGATGCAATTACTGCCTTCCAAGGATCAAAAATCTGAGATCAGCTGTTTCCCCCTCATCCAATGTGAAGAAACATTTTGAGGTAAGCCTTTGTCATGCTGGTCCTCAAAGAGTGTCCATTGTCTATTTATGTTTAAATTGTGAAGTTCCTCTTCCATTTTTTCTTGGATTCATGCTTTGTTCTTCTTCCTCAGAGGGCACACGCTGAGAAGCTGAGATCAATTGAAGAAGCAATAAAGGCAAGGAGACGTGGCCTTCCTGAACCAATGCATGACACCCTTCCTCCCAAAATGCTGAAGCAGCAGCAGACAACCCTTGAGAGGTGGGGATCTGGCAGGGAGCCTGTCACCCAGAGCAATCTCGACAGGAGAATCATTGATTTCATTGTAGAGGAGACATTACCACTTCAGACTGTGGACAAACCATCATTCATTAATCTGGTTCGCATTGGACTCCCCAAAGATCTCACCATCATATGTGCCAAGACTCTGAGAGACAGAATTGAGAAGAGAGCATGCCACATGAGAGAAACTCTTGCAAACCGAATGGGTGCTGTGGCATATATAGCAACCACTGCAGATTGTTGGACCAATGGCAAGAAGAGTTACTTTGGGGTAACAGCCCACTGGATCAACCCAACTACCCTGAAACGTGAGGTCGGGGCCTTGGCTTGTAAGCGTCTGAAGGGGTGCCATACATACAATGTCCTTTCAAAAGCACTGCATGATGTACATGTGCAGTACAGGATCCACAACAAAGTTATGTGCACTACTACAGACAATGGCTCCAACTTTGTGAAAGCGTTCAGAGTTTTCATGGCCAAAGAACCAGTGGAAGCTGCAGGCACCAGTGACGACGATGGTGATAACCAGGAGGAGGAAGAGGGTGAGGTGGAGTTTGTGCCTATCTGTGAGATCCTGGACACAGGACCTGAGGCAGAGGAAGAAGCTGCAGACTCAGGAGAGGATTTTGTTTTACCACCACACCAGAGATGTGCTAGCCACACCCTCAACCTTGTGGCAACACAAGACATAGAGGCCATGCTTTCTGACTCCTCCAAAAGTAGTCTTCTTGGTCCTTTCAAGAAACAGTTTCGTTCCTTGATGGGAAAGTGCAGCAAGTTGTGGTCCAAGCAGAACCAGTCAGCCCAGATTGCTGAGTATATCCGTGCGCAATGTGGTGTGTATCTGAAGGTACCGAATAAGACCAGGTGGAATTCCACCTTTGATGCATTGAAGCAACTACATGAGCTCCTGTCAACTGTGCCACTAAAAATGCATGCCATAATGGACCGCTGCTCCTTGTCCAGGATCACAGCTGCTGAGATTAAAGTGGTACAGGAATACACAGAGATTATGGAGCCACTAGTCCAGTCCCTAGATATCCTGCAACTGGAGAACGGCATGTTCATGGGGTATTTGCTACCAACGCTCTGCAATCTGGACCGCAAGTTAGAAGGACTGGAAAACAAACCTGAGAGGTACACATACTGTTTTCAGCTGCTGTGAGGTGTGCGCAAAGCCCTAAGAAAGCGGTTTGCAGCTATCTGGGAGGACAAGAGGCTTCTTCTGGCAGCCTGCCTACACCCTCACTTCAAACTAGATTGGCTGGAATCGTGTCAGGCCACCACCCATACCAACAAGTAAGAACGTTAGGGAAGCCCTTTGGGTGGATTACTCCAAGGGAAATGTTGTCTCAAGGGAGGCATCAGAGGGCTTAAGGTGGTAGGCAAGGGCTGGGCCTTTTCTTCCTGGGGCTCCTCATCACAACCTTGGGTTGCTGCAGGTAATCCTTAAGGGTCTGCTGTGCTGCCCCATGAGTGTGGTGACTTGGTCACCTTCCTACCTTCCATGTCATCATCCACAGGCTCAGGCTGGACCCTGAACCAGGGGACATGACAAGCATCAGGAAATGAAGAGCAGATGATGGTTTCCTAACATGTATGTGTTAACATATCCTCTCTCTTTCTTAAGCCTTGTTGAAAGCTGAAATAAAGATGGGTGTACTTAATGAGGACAGTGATCAGTCTTCAGATAAAGACCAGGAAGGAGATGACTTAGAAGATGACTTCTTTAACTTTCTGCCTCAGGGCAAGAAGTCAGCAGTGGACACTGCTGAGGAGGAACTGGTGAGGTACCTGAGGTCTCCCAGCAGGGAAGTGTCATCACTCCATGGCTTTCCACGTGTGCTGCGGTGTTTTTTGCAGCACAACACAGGCATGCCTTCAAGCGCCGCAGTAGAACGCCTGTTCAGTACTGGTGGCAACGTAATGACTGTAAAAAGACATTCCTTGTCTGACGTGCTCTTTGAGCATCTTGTTCTTTTGAGACATAACAGAAACATATTATAAAAGCATTTCAAGTGTAAAATTTGATTTCAAGAGTTGGGGTATCTTCATTGCTTGGGGGGATGTGAGATTCTGTTATGCCATTATGATAATCTTATGGATAAATTTTTTTATTCTACTACCCCCTGTGTGTGTGTGTTTATTTTTAATATTGTTTTAGGCTTCTTAGATGTGCAGCAGCCAAGGCCAGCACCTTGTAGGAGTTTTTTTTAAAAAGTAACTGAAATGTAATTGTAGTGATTACTTTTGAGAAAAAGTAAATTAATCAGTTACTTTCAGAGCAATTGTAATTGTAACAGTAATTACTACTTCTTCGGGCCAAGTAATTGTAACTGTAATTTATTACTTTTTAAAAGTAATCTTCCAAGCTCTGCACATAACCTTCTTGTGTCCATTGACACAGACATGCCTCCTCCCAAGCCAATTTCCCTCCAGTTGTGCTTCCAATCTTAAAGTCTGCTTGAGAAGGAAAAATTGACCACCTGCCAATTCTCCCCTGCAAATGTCCTGTACCCTGCCTTTGTTTTATGAGGAAATCACGTGGCTACCAATGCATTTTTATTTTTTGTAAAATGTACCTTTTCCTGAAGGGTAAGAGCAATGAGCTGAACAGTAACTTTTTCAAATTTCATCTCAGGCATGAATCCAATTGGTGGCTATGAACAGGCCACTATAGACCCTTATACAAATATTTTGGTCACACATTGTAATAACCACATGATCTAGGAGCACAGCCATGCTGGTTAGCCTGTCTCCAACAATCTGCACTCCCCTGGCCCTGTCTCCTGATCCCTGTACATTCATTCAGAACAGATATCTGAAAGGGAGAAGTTAACATGTGTAGGCTTCCACGCGATCTGGGACTACATGTATATACTGTATAATCAGGGTTCCAGACTACATGAAAACCTACATGTCTTGTGTTCTATATTCACAGACTTCCCCTCTTGAGGCATATGTGCTTAGTGCATGGATATGGAAGACTAGGAGAGGCACTGATTTCAAAATGTGAGTGAAACATCTGAAAGCTATCACTACTACTTTACATTGCCATCGTAAAGATTACCGAGATAATGCACGTTAAGTGCTCTGAACACTTCAAATGTGCTCTACAAATGTTAATCATTATGTTAAAGAATGTTGTCACTAAACTGGCAGCGGAAGGGTTTCTCTATAGGGGCTACTAAGGGACAGGCCCACCCACCTGATTTTTTTTTTAGATGACTGTGTGTTGCATGTTCTGTTGTTGGCTTGCACTTCTCCCCTGTTCACTCCTGCATCTCTTGGTTGGTGTGGAAACTGATGAAAATGGAGCAATAAAAAAGAGAGAGCCAGTGTGGTGTAGTGGTTAAGGTGTTGGACTAGGACCTGGGAGACCAGGATTTGAATCCCCACAGAGCCATGAAGCTCACTGGGTGACCTTGGGCCAGCCACTGCCTCTCAGCCTCAGAGGAAGACAAAGGTGAAATCACCTCTGAATACTGCTTACCATGAAAACCCTATTCATAGGGTTGCCATAAGTTGGGATCGACTTGAAGGCAGTCCATTTCCATTTTCCAAAAAATAATGATGGGATTAGGGTTGGAAAGATCTGTCAATTTTGTTTCTCCTGGTTTCTCATTTTTCCAATCTTAAACTAAGTTCTCCACATTTTTTCAGCAATTTGCGTTTTTTTAAAAAAAAATCCTCATGAAAATTCCCCAGCATTTTAGTGCAAATTTCTCCTAATAAGAATATTCTTGTAGGGAGTTTTGACTAATGAACTCATTTTTGCAAGCCATTTCTTATTGTATATTTCATTTTTGCATGTTATTATCACTCATATATATTCATTTTATTCATTTTTATGCCCTAATACAAGAATGTTTGTAAACGTTGGTTGGTGAACTGCACCACAAAAGTTAAATAAGTGCGAATTTCAAACGATGGCTGTGGTTTGGTTCTCATATTGTTTCGGAAAGTGCAAATATGATAAATTCAGCTTGAAATATGAACTGAATCAAAATTCCTGCCCTTACCTAGATGGGATATGCATGCACATAACACATCACTGAATCACAGTTCATATTTGTATTGGGATGAAGAGAACTGGAATAGCCTAATTCTGTTTATAAACCAAAGGTGGGCAACCTGTGGATGTTGTTGGACTACAATTCTCAATATTCCTGCATTTTCAGGTAGAGAAGGTGGTGCTGATGAAAGTTACAGTCCAAGAACATCTGGAGGACCACAGATTGACCACCCTGGTTATAAACAGAGGGCCCAGTAATGGTACTGCTTACCCCAGATGGCAATAAAAAGTAGTGAACCATGTGAATAGCAATGCATTGGGGGAGGGGAATGCACACAGTGGTCCTTGATCACAAATTGTGATGAAAATACATATTGCCATCCACATCAAGAGGAAGATGACAAAACACACTTCATCCTGCAAGATGATATTCAATGCTAGTCATACACACAGTCAATGTTTTAAACCCCTGATGGTTAATCCCTGCCTGGAGACACTGATCTGGCTTCCAAGGAAATTTTTCTGGCGTCTTAAGATCCTACTGATTTTGGTGGCAGTGGCAAAAATAAAAATTGATGGGAATGCAAATTGGACCAAAACAGATTAGTCACCCCTGTCCTACAACATGCATAAAGCAACTGCAAGATGGGGCAGAAAAGGGTGTGAACTAGGGATGTAAGAAGGCATTGTTTAATGTTCCCCCGTATGTATCGCATGCAGCACTGTTTCCAGTCTGCTGCTGTTCTTCTTCTGCCAAAAACTACATTATTCATCTTGCTGTCCAATGTGGTGAAATTATGTAACATGTAATTTATGTCAACAGTTAGGTAAACTATTGTCATTATGTTATTCTACCCCATTCATTTCAGTGCAAAGGAATCCAATGCAAATAAGATGAAAGTGTAATCAATTACATATTGTTTTCAGACTGAAGGCAACAACAACAGTGAATACTGAATATATTTGCTGGTTTGGAAAAATAAGTGAACATTGGCAATTTCCACTCCCATTTACGTCTGAATTCTCTGGCATCCCTAGTGTAAATCAATGTTCATCAGGGCTTTAATATGCACATAGGACGTGGGCAGGTCCTGATTGTATTGAGTTCCATGTATGCAATAATCTCTCTTCAGATGTCACGTGAGCAGGGCAAGCATGATGAAGAGGGCTATGGACTTGCACATTTCGCCATGCCCCAAAGTTGCACACTTACTCCCACCATCACTGTGTTGGGGCTTAGCTTCCAAAGTGGGGAGCTTGCTGTATATGTGGAGGTTCCTTGCATTATTTCAAACCCAGTTAGCTAAATTTTTACTGTTTATAGCCAGTGGCCATTAAAATAAAATAATAGCAAATGAATATATATGCCAAATAATTAATCCAAAGGGAAGTTTGTCCACAATACTTGGCCCACACTGCCAGGGGTGGGGGGGTGAACATTTTAGGGAAAGAGGAGAAAGGCCAGGGAAAGGGCTGGAGTTAGAGTAAATTGCTCTGTGATAGGTCCAAAGGCCCAACAAAGTCCTCCTCCATCCTCCTTTTGGGAGGAAAGTCTCTCAAGACTTCTTCTCGATCAGGGTGAGACAAGTATGTTCCTGCTCTTTTGTTGGACTCCCACTTCCAGAATGTCGGTTTGGTCTAGAGCAGGACCAACATTCTGGAAGTGGAAGTCCGACAACAGTGGGAGGATCACAGGTTCCTCGCCACTTCCCTAAGTACGTAAATGAATGAGATTGTCAAGTTGCAACCCAAGACACATTTATGTTGCTTATATGTTTTGGCAAAGCACCACTATTTTTGTCTTCCTGTAATTAACAACTAATCCTTCTGGTTTGCAATTAGGGATAGAAAGTTCTTCAATTTTGGTTCTCTCAAGACAACTGTACACGTGGACATCACCAAATGGTCAATATGGGAATCAAATTGATTATATAATTGGTAGCAGACGATGAAGTGCCATACTTTCTGTGAAAACAAGACCAGGAGCAGACTGTGGTCTTTATTTATTTATTTATTTTATTTATTTTATTTGTATACCGCCCCATAGCTGAAGCTCTCTGGGTGGTTTACAATAACTAAAAACATTAAAAACAAATCTACAAATTTAAAACATATCTTTTAAAAACAATATAAACACAATTTTAAAAATTTAAATCAATTTAAAAACAGATGCTAAAATGCCAGGGAGAAGAGGAAAGTCTTGACCTGGTGCTGAAAAGATAACAGTGATGGTGCCAGGTGCACCTCGTCAAGTACATCTTTCCATAATTTGGGGGCCACCACTGAGAAGGCCCTCTCCCTTGTTGCCATCCTCTGAGCTTCCCTTGGAGTAGGCACCCGGAGGAGAGCCTTAGATGTTGAGCATAGTGTACGGGTGGGTTCGTATCGGGAGAGGCATTCCAGCAGGTATTGTGGTCCCAAGCCGTGTAAGGCTTTATAGGTTAAAACCAGCACCTTGAATCGAGCTCGGAAACACACAGGCAGCCAATGCAAGCGGGCCAAAATCAGTTTTATATGTTCGGACCATCTGGTCCCTGTTACCAATCTGGCCACTGCATTTTCCACAAGCTGCAGTTTCCAAACCGTCTTCAAAGGCAGCCCCACGTAGAGTGCATTGCAGTAATCTAACTTGGAGGTTACCAGAGCATGGACAACTGAAGCCAGGTTATCCCTGTCCAGATAGGGGCGCAGCTGGGCCACCAACCGAAGTTGGTAGAAGGCACTCCGTGCCACCAAGGCTACCTGAGCCTCAAGTGACAGAGATCATTCTAGGAGAACCCTCAAGTTACGAACCTGCTCCTTCAGGGGGAGTGTTACCCCATCCAGGACAGGTTGGACATCCACCATCTGGTCAGAAGAACCACCCACTAGCAGCATCTCAGTCTTGTCTGGATTGAGCCTCAGTTTATTAGCCCTCATCCAGTCCATTGTCACAGCCAGGCACCGGTTCAGCACATTGACAGCCTCACCTGAAGAAGATGTAAAGGAGAAATAGAGCTGCGTGTCATCAGCGTACTGATGGCAACGCACTCCAAATCTCCGGATGACTGCACCCAACGGTTTCATGTAGATGTTGAACAGCATGGGGGACAGAACTGACCCCTGTGGGACCCCATACTGGAGAATCCAGGTTGCCAAGCAATGTTCCCCAAGCACCACTTTCTGGAGCAGACTTGCCAAGTAGGAGTGGAACTACCACCATGCAGTCCCTCCCACTTCCAACTCAGCCAGTCTTCCCAGAAGGATACCATGGTCGATGGTATTGAAAGCCGCTGAGAGATCAAGAAGAATCAACAGAGTCACACTCCCCCTGTCTCTCTCCCAACAGAGGTCATCATACAGGGCGACCAAGGCTGTTTCCGTGCCTAAACCAGGCCTAAAACCTGACTGAAATGGATCCAGATAATCAGTCTCATTCAAGAGTGTCTGGAGCTGGCCCCCAACCAGTGCCGGATTTAGGCATAAGCTAAACAAGCTACAGCTTAGGGCCTCACAATCCGCAGGGGCCTCAAAAAATTTCAGAATTTTTTTGGGGGGCTTTTAAATTTTTATGTGTACTGAATATATATATATATATATATGGTGTAATTTTTTAACAAAGGGCCTCCAAGCGTTATATAGCTTAGGGCCTCACCAACTGCCGCAACCACTCATTCAAGGACCTTGCCCAGGAATGGAACATTTGCTACTGGCCTATAGTTTTTACAATTTTCTGGGTCCAAGGAGGATCTCTTCAGGAGTGGTCTCATTACTGCCTCTTTCAGGCAGCCAGGGACCACCCCCTCTCACAGAGAAGCATTAATCACTTCCCTGGCCTACCCGGCTGTTCCATCCCTGGTAGCTTTTATTAGCCAAGAAGGGCAAGGATCCAGCACAGAAGTGGTTGCACGAACCTGGCCAAGCACCTTGTCAACGTCCTCAAGCTGTACCAACTGAAACTCATCCAAGAAATCAGGACAAGGCTGTGCTCTGGATAACTCGCTTGATTCACCTGCTATAACACTGGAGTCTAAGTCCTGGTGGATGCTAAAGATTTTATCCTGGAAGTGCCTGGAAGTGCCACTTTCCCCTAACCCTATGCATTTTGGTAAACACTGGTTGGCAAACTGCACTGAAAAATTCAAATTAGTGCGAATTTTGAAGGTGGTTGTGTTTCAGTTCTCATATTATTGCAGAAAGTGATAATTTGATAGATTAGATTCCTAATCTCATATCCACTTGGGATGATAAAATAAGAGTCATATCATCTGCATGCACATATCTAAGTGCCATTTTTGTTTAGGGGGGGAAGAGTTCCCAAACTACATGCCTTACGTATAAATTAAATTAACACTGTGGCCAGAATAAAACCTTATTTTATTCCTCTTGACATAAAAGACTGAATCAAAAGAGAGTCTGAGTGTTTTTTTTAATTTTAACATAAGTATTTATTTATTCCCCATATTTATAGTTTTTCACCATAGATAGTCCCAAAACAGTTTACAGAACAATCAATAAAACAATTCCTCAATCAAATAATATGGTGTTTGAAACAAACAAACAAAAAACAGGTAAAAAACAAAACATACAAGTCCCACAAATGGGCATAATACAGCTTACTTAAAATGCCAGCTGGAATAGAAAGTTCTTTGTCCAGTGCCTGAAGTCCAGAAGGTGAGGGCCTGTCTGATCTCAGCTGGGACTGAGTTCC
Organism: Rhineura floridana; assembly: GCF_030035675.1. Classification (NCBI taxonomy): domain Eukaryota; kingdom Metazoa; phylum Chordata; class Lepidosauria; order Squamata; family Rhineuridae; genus Rhineura; species Rhineura floridana. Next base: position 99,744,166 of record NC_084487.1, read on the forward strand.
TCAGAGTTAGCCCCACAACACTGAATGCATGGCTCCTAGTGGATACAAGCCATACATCTGAGCCATGAGGGGCCCCTAAGAGAGATGCCCCACCAACTTCTCAGTGATCAGGGAGGGATATAAGAAATCAGTTGTTCCTTGTGGTATCCTGAGATATTAGCGTAGAGCTGTTGTATAACGATTGTACTCCACCCTGGGACCATCGGATGAATAGGCTAAAAGTATCCTTAATAAACAGAACAAAAAAAATAAACATTACATTGTGCAGGGAGCCTCCACACAGATAGCAGTCTTCCTCTTCAGAAGTTATGCACCAACATGGTGACACCAGGATGGGAGGAGCCATGAGATTGGGGGGTGGGGATAAATGTGCAGCTACTTTCCACCATACATGCCTTCTTCCATGGGGGCCTCCAGAAAACCTTTTTATTAAACATTCAACATTTGTTTGCACAGCGCTTGCAAGGAGGTAATTCAACATCTGCTGTTTATTCAACATTCATTCTGATTTGTGTGTGCAGAGGTTATACAACTTCCTGTCAACTGATTGTTATTCACTTTCTATTGCATTTCCCCATCACTTTCCTTAGAGCAGGTGTGGGGAATCTTTGGCCCTCCAGATGTTGCTGAGCTACATCTCCCATCAGCTCCAGGAAGCCTGGCCAATAGCCATGGATAATCCGAGTTGTAGTTCAGCAACATCTGAAGGTTCATAGAATCATAGAATAGTAGGGTTGGAAGGGGCCTACAAGGCCACCGAGTCCAACCCCCTGCTCGATGCAGGAATCCAAATCAAACCATTCCCGACAGATGGCTGACAGATGGTTCCCCGCATCTGCCTTACAGCAAAAAGTTTAGGGTTATTTTTCTAAGTGAGCTTGTGGTGCAAGAGCACTTGAGTGCTGTAATTTAATTGCTCAAATCTAAACTTGCGAGCATGTGCTTGAATCCCTCCTGCAAAATAATGATCAGTCTGGAGGGGACCCATGTGAGCGAATCCTGGAGAGGACTATACAGTCTGTATGAGTGAACTGGAGCCTCAGGTTACTGTTGTAGTGGCAGTATACACTGGCTGGCAAAATGCACGATAAGAGCTCATTCACCAGAAGAAGCCCAGCAGCAACTATGAATGTGATTTCTCCTGCCTTTAGTGTCTTCATGTACCCCCCTTTATGGCCATCTCCCTTACCTTAGGGTCTGGGTTTTGGTGGCAGTGAGGGAGCAGTGTGACGGGCGGCCAGAACATCAGCCAGGTGGTGGTGGGAGAGCCCCCAGCCTGCTCCCCCTGCCAGTGGTGTGGAGGGCTGTAGAGAGTAACGGCCTGGCGGTGGTGAGAGCGCCGCAGAAAACGGCCGGGCCCTGGACTCGGTGTGAGGCGCCAGGAGAACGGTCAGGGTGGCAGCGTAGAAGAGCCGTGGAGGACATCGGCCCGGTGGCGGTGGGAGCGCCGCGGAGGGCAGCCAGGCTCTGGGTGCGGCCCAGCAACCGAAGGAAGATTGCCGTGGAGAGCAGCCGGACGTGGAGCTCTGGCCCGGCGGTAGTGGGAGCACCGCCGTTGCCTTGGGGTTCCATTTCGTGGCCTTGTGCCGCCGTTCATCGCCTTCTGCCTGTTTACGTGCAGGTGCCACCTCGCTGCAGCCGCCGTTGCCGACTGGAGGACCGTTCTTTGGCCTTGCATCGCCGACGCCGTCGCTTCCCCGCTTGCGTGTGGGTGTGGCCGTTGCTGTGGCCGCCGCTGCGGACTGTGCGGCTGTTTGGGTGCCGTCGTTTGTGGCCTTGTCATCGCCACGGTGCTGCTGCTTGCCTGCTTGTATGCTGGTCCTGCCATTGTTGGGGTGCCCGGGCGCAGTGCTGCTTGTGTGGTCGTGGTGCCGTTTGCTGCTGCTATTGAAGTGTTTTGCTATGCTGCTTGTTGGTTGAAGAGGATTAATTTTAATGTTGGCTGTCGTTCTGTGTGTATTGTGTGTGTGGATTAGTGTGGTGTGAATGTTTTGTTTGATTGTTTTGTGTATGTGTATTCGTGTATTTTTACTATGTGCCTGGGAGCAAGGATTACATCCTTCGTGGGGGGACTTTCGGGGGCCCCAATTAACGTAGTGACGGGTAATGGGAGGTATGGTGTTAGGAGGAGAACTGGCCAGGTAAGGGGAACTCGTCCCAGACAAGTTGTGTCTGTGCCTTGTTCCGGTTCTCCTCTTACCCACAGGATTGCTGGTTGTCCTATCAGCCAGCTCTCGGATCTCCAAGTGCTGCTCTTGAATGCCAGGTCGGTATATAATAAAACCTCCCTCATCCATGATTTAATTCTGGACGAGGGTGCCGACCTGGCGTGTATAACCGAGACCTGGGTGGGTGATCAGGGAGGAGTTGCTCTTTCCCAGCTTTGCCCACCTGGGTATGTGGTTCAGCACTGTGGTAGATCTGAGGGCTGGGGAGGGGGAGTTGCTGTGGTCTATAGGAGTACTTTCCCTCTCACACAGCACCCTGTCCAGGTGGCGACTGGTCTAGAGTGTCTCCACCTTGTATTGGGCCAGGGAGACAGACTAGGAATACTGTTGGTGTACCGTCCACCTTGCTGCCCAACAGCTTCCTTAGCTGAGCTGACGGAGATAGTCTTGGAGGTACTATTGAGATCCCCTAGTCTTTTGGTACTGGGGGATTTCAATGTCCATGCCGAGGCTGTCTTATCTGGTGCAGCTCAGGACTTCATTGCCTCCATGACAACAATGGGGCTGTCTCAATTTTCTACTGGCCCAACGCATGTGTCAGGACATACTCTTGATTTGATCTTTGCCACTGATCACGGAGATGGTGATCTGGAGGTGGAATGTTTTTCATCTACCCCATTGTCATGGACAGATCACCGCTTGTTGAGATTTAGGCTTACAGTAGCTCTTCCCCTCTGCAAAGGTGGAGGACCTATTAGGTTGGTCCGCTCCCGCAGTCTGATGGATCCTCTTGGTTTTCAGAGGGCCCTGGGAGATTTTCCGGCTGATAAGACTGGTGGTCCTGTCAAGGCCCTGGTCGCACTGTGGAATACGGAGATGACTTGGGCTGTTGACACGATCGCTCCTGCGCGCCCTCTCCTATGTAGAGCTCATACAGCTCCTTGGTATACTCCGGAGCTGAGAGTGATGAAGCAAGAGAGGAGGAGGCTGGAGTGCAGATGGAGGCGAACTCCCAATGATTGTAACCATGCTTTGGTAAGTGCCACCAATAAGTTGTACATGAAAGCGGTAAGGACAGCGAAAAAACTTTACTTCGCTGCCTCTATTAGGTCATCTTTATGCCGCCCAGCGGAGCTTTTTAAAGTTGTGCGGGGGCTTTTACATTCTGGCCCGCCCGATACTATAGAAACATCTGAAGTCCGCTGCAACGAAATTGCTGGGCACTTTCAAAGCAAGATTGCTTGCATTCGTAGGGACTTAGACTCTGATGTTGTGACAGATGAATCCAGTGAATTGTCCGGAACACGGCCTTGTTCTTTATTATTGGATGAGTTTCAGTTGGTGCAGCTCGAGGAAGTGGACAAGGTGCTTGGAATGGTCCGGGCAACCACGTCTGTTCTGGATCCTTGCCCATCTTGGCTAGTGAAAGCTAGCAGGGCTGGAACCACCGGCTGGGCCAGGGAAGTGGTTAATGCCTCCTTGAGAGAGGGAGTAGTCCCAAGTAGCCTCAAGGAGGCAATAGTGAGACCTCTATTAAAGAAACCTTCCCTGGACCCGGATAATTTGAACAACTACAGACCGGTGGCGAATGTCCCCTTTTTGGGCAAGGTTTTGGAGCCGGTGGTTGCTAGCCAACTCCAGGTGCTCTTGGATGAAACCGATTATCTGGATCCGTTTCAATCCGGTTTTAGGCCCGGTTTTGGCACTGAAACAGCCTTGGTCGCCCTGTATGATGACCTTTGTCGGAAGAGGGACAGGGGGAGTGTGACTTTGTTGATTCTCCTTGATCTCTCAGTGGCGTTTGATACCATCGACCATGGTATTCTTCTGGGGAGACTCGCGGAGTTGGGAGTTGGGGGTACTGCTTGGCAGTGGTTCCGCTCCTACTTCGCGGATCGTCGCCAGAAGGTAGTGCTTGGGGAACATTACTCGACACCCTGGACTCTCCATTGTGGAGTCCCTCAGGGGTCGGTTTTGTCCCCCATGCTTTTTAACATTTACATGCAGCCTCTGGGTGTGGTCATCAGGAGTTTTGGAGTGCGTTGTCATCAGTATGCTGATGACACGCAACTCTATTTCTCCTTTTCATCTTCTTCAGGTAAGTCTGTTGATGTGCTGAACTGTTGCCTGACCGTGATAATGGACTGGATGAGAGCTAATAAACTGAGACTCAATCCAGACAAGACTGAGACACTGTTGGTGAACGCCTTCCCCGCTCATATGGTGGATGTGCATCCTGTTCTGAATGGGGTTACACTCCCCCTGAAAGAACAGGTCCATAGTCTGGGGGTTCTTTTTGACCCTTCCTTGTCTCTTGAGGCTCAAGTGGCCTCGGTGGCATGGAACGCGTTTTACCATCTCCGTTTGGTAGCCCAACTATGCCCCTATCTGGACGGCGACGACCTCACCTCAGTTGTCCATGCTCTGGTAACTTCGAGATTGGATTACTGTAATGCACTCTACATTGGGCTCCCCTTGAAGACAGTTCGGAAGCTTCAGCTAGTGCAGAATGCAGCAGCTAGATTATTGACGAGGACCAGTCGGTCTTCGCATATAACTCCTGTTCTGGCTCGCCTGCACTGGCTACCTATTTGCTTCTGGGTGAGATTCAAGGTGTTGGTTATGACCTATAAAGCCTTACATGGCGTGGGACCGCAATACCTGGTGGAACACCTCTCCCACTATGAACCTACGCATTCGCTTCGTTCGTCATCGAAGGCCCTCCTCCGGGTACCAACTCATTGTGAAGCCCGGAGGGTGGTTACTAGATCTAGGGCCTTTTCTGTGGTGGCCCCCGAGTTGTGGAATAGCCTCCCCGAAGAGGTACGCCTGGCGCCTACACTATTATCTTTTTGGCGCCAGGTAAAGACCTTTTTATGCTCCCAGGCATTTTAATCACTCTAATCTTTTTAGCTTTTTAATCTTGTATACTAAGTCTTTATTTTTATTTTCTGTTTAACTGTATTTGTTTTTATGTCATATATGTTTTTGTGATTTTATTATTGCCATATATGTATTTTACCCTATGCTGTTTACCGCCCTGAGAGTTTTTTGCTAAGGGCGGTATATAAATGCAACCAAATAAATAAATAAATATTATCAAAATATTATCATTAAAAACAACAAAGCAGAGTCTTAATCTTAAATGTCAAATCTGGCAAGGGCTTATTATGCTCAGTTCACCCAGGGCAGAGGGTGTACCAAGGGCATGGAAAGTTGGCAAAGCCTTCCAATCATTCTTACTGTTTGGGATTTACAACTAACCTTTCCAGCCCAGAACACAATGAACAGGATTGCCCCTAGTCAGGGTAATGTCCACGTGAAATCACAGCAGATGAAAAATAATTCATGGTGCTGTTAGAACTGAAAGCAAAAAGAAAAGAAAAGAAAGGAAAAGGTTTGGCTAATGAGAATATAGCAGAAGTTGACCAGTTATGAACTGTAATTCATAATAATTATGAATTAAGAAAACCAGTGTGTTGTAGTGGTTAGAGTGTTGGACTAGGACCTGGGCGACCATGGTTCAGTTCTGCACTCAGTCATGAAGCTCATTGGGTGACCTTGGAATAGTCACTGCCTCTCATCCTAACCTACCACACAGGATTGTTCTGGGGATTAAATGAGGAAGGGGAGAACCATGCACACCACTTTGCACTCCATGGAGAAAAGGTCGGATATAAATGCAATAAACAAAAAAACTAAATGTCAACAGTGGGTGGTCTCTCTATATTAAATCATGACTTTAGAAATGTCACAATTGTTTGTGTCACTGGGACTGTGCAATGTAGCTTCAATTAAGACACAAATAAGCACAGAAGGGATCTCTTCCCTAAGGGAGATTTCTCTCAAGTAATAGAGGTCTCTTTTTCTTCTTTTTATAGCAAACCTTGTGCACACTAGAATGTATGCCTCTTTTTCATGAAAAACCTCTATTTAGGACCAAACTGCATGTGAACATGCACATTTTAAAATTTATTAGAATATAATCATCACCATCACCATCATCATTGATTAGCCACCCTTCACCCAAAGGTCCTAGGGCAGGTTACCATAATGTTAGGATATGACATTAAAAACAACTTAAAAACACCCTAAAATCCCCAAATAGGATGGGAGTTAAGCATGTCTCAGGTATCAAAGGCCAGCGTAAAGAGATGTGTCTTCAGCATTCACCTAAAACTGTACAGCAAAGTTGCCAGACACATCTTAATGGGGAGGGAGTTCCACAAGTTAGAGGCACCACCCCTCGGAGCTTCTGAGGTTTGCAGACACACCAGAAGGGTCCCCTTTCCTGATCTCAACACCCAAGAAGGTCTGTAGGAAAGGAAGCAGTCTTTCAGTTATTTGGGACCTATGTGGCAATTGAGAAGTAGGATTGTATTTATGTAGCACAAGGTGGTTGGGTTAATCCTTTCCCCACATGCTGCAATTGCATCCTGTGCACATGCGCACATACACAACATTAGCCTTGAGAAGAAAGTTTCCATTGTTACCAACTGAAACTTTATTCACAGGGATAATGCCAGCTTTGTGTGTGTGTGTGTGTGTGTGTGTGTGTGTGTGTGTGTGTGTGTGTGTGAATTTTCATTGGTACCACAGCATGGGAGAAGGGTTAACCCCTCTCCTCACATCAGTCCCCTAATGGTCTCATTTCTGCTCCTCAACTTCCTGATGCTCGTTATGGAATTACATGCACATTAAAGGCTTACATGCATTTAACGTCACTTCTAATTTAGCCCTTAGACAAAATACAGCCACAAGTTGCGTTTCTTCCTGGGGTAGCATTGAGAGGCTAACCCCAATAAACAAATAAAATGATTGTCTGGAAAGTGAAATACCTAGGGATTTTTTAAAAAACAAATGCTGTTTATATAAACTTAACTGGTAATCAAAATTCACATTGTGGGAACATTATGTAAAGTTCAAACAGGACAAAGAAAGAGCTTTTGAAACAGTGCTTGATATGCAGGCCCAAATATTACTGAATAATAGAACTGAAACTTCCAAATCTGTAGCAGACGATGTCCTGCTGCTTCCGATTGCTAGCAAAAACAAGCCACTTTCCAGATATTCACAAATGCCCAAATGTTATGGTTAAGGCTTTGAAAGGCATAGTTCAAAGCAGCATTGTGTGCAAAATGGTATCCTGAAACTCTCCATGCTTTTTTTGTGGGCAGAAAAATTGGAGGGAGCATTTCATCAAATTTCTCCAGGAAGAGAAGAAATTCTCCAACTGTTTCTTAGGGGTAAGGTCACCGTTAGCAGTGGCAATAGCACAGCTTGTTTCTTTTTTCCTTATATGTGTCTTTGGAGATGGCAGACGTTGCCAACACTCACTATATGCTCAGAGGCACGTTACCAAATTCTTGCAAGCTACCCAGAAAGTGGATTGGACTGTGAAAGACCAACCCAAATTGTGTTTACATTTTTACAAATTTGTAGAGCAGTACAATATCTCAGAGAGGAGGTCAGGTCTCCTGCTCCCCTGGAGCATTCATTATAACTGCCCAATTTCCCTGCTTTTTAAAGTTTGATAGAAATATCTGTTGGCTATAGGTACATTCTTAAACCGCAAGGGGTTTCTTTTTGCCTATTAATGAATTCCTCTGCTTTTAAATCCAGGAGGTAAGAAATAGGATCCTGTGCAAGTTTGCTGAGAATGTATTGATCATTTTCATGCTTACTGAGTTCAATGGGATTTACTCCCCTGAAATCATGCTTAGAATAGGTGGAACTGACCACAGGGGATGGGGAAGGGGGGAGGAGGAAGAAGGGCAGGGGGTAGGGGAGGGGGAGGGGTGGAAGGGGAGGGGAGCAGGCAGGAGGGGGAGGGGAGGAGGCAAGCAGGTTTGATCATTTGCATGCTTATTGAGTTCAGTGGGATTTACTCCCATGCAGTCATGCTTAGTATATGTAAAACTGACCAGGGGGGAGGAGGATAAGTTTAGAGAAGGGCAGACAGAAAATAAATATTATAGAGTGTGTTTGTTAATTCCCCTTGAGAGTTCCTCCTTCTAGTCTTGACCCTGGCGTTTTGATTGTCCTTCCTGTTAGACAATCAAAGGAAAATGTGTATGTTACAATGGCTGTGAAGGCGGATGAAGGCTGCAGCAGATAAAGGACTTCCAATCGTCATGGTACCCATGCCATTGGATCAAAGCCTTTTTCTGTCAAGATTGTGTGTTGATCGTGGTGCACTGATCTCCCCACATAAAACAAATTCATGCACAGGGGTCTTCCATAACAAAAGTTCCATGGCAATTGGCAAATGGTGACGGGGCAGGACTGTGAAATCCAGAAGCCCTTAGTCATGGACTGGTACATCGGCGGTGGATACAGATTCAGACAGATCCATTGTTAAAGACTATATTTTGGAAGACAATCTTACTTGGTCACGAGTGATCGGCAAGAAGAAGACACAGCCATATTTCTATTCCTCTAGGGCTGTTTTCATCCTTTGCCATCAAGTAATCAAGAAAAAGAAGAAAAAAATAGCCACTATGATTGTGAGTATAGTGAATGCTTTAAAAGAGTAAAGGGTAGCCATTTTTTCAGATCATTTTATCTCTTTATATCACCGTTTATCACCCAGTCCTGCTGTACTCATTATAACAACTGCAGAATAAACAAACTCTTACTTCTTACTGCAGGTAAACAAACATGCTTTTTTATTGCTGGCTTAGTAGATAGCACAAGTGAAACTGAAACTGAAAAGCAGAGCAAAGGAAAGTCCAAGGGGTGAAGCCTAACTCTAGTCCATAATACAACATTCTAATATTTAACTCTTCAAAGGTCATGTTACTATATAGGTTGTTTTTTTCAGGATCACTTAGGTAATTATAGGGAGATTGTGATTATGAAAAATCCACCCTCAGTCAGGGAAAGTCATGAGCAAGCAGACTTTGGGGGGCTCTTCCAGATTAGGCTTTTGAGATGCACTTGCCCTGCTTTATTCACTGAATTTTTCAGAGGGTCCCATTCTTAATTGCTCCTGTTCTTAAACAAGCTGTCATTCTTTAAATGGAGGTGGTCATTATCTGTCATGTCACAAATTAAAAAGAAGACAATTTTCCAAAATGATCCTAGCTGGGGAACAGTGGTGTCACTAGGGGTGGTGTCACCCAGTGAGTTAACTCATGGTGTCACCCAGGGCCGGCTCCAGGCATGCGGGGGCCTTTGGACATCAGCTTGCCCTGCCCCCCCGGTGGGTGGTGGGTGGGTATGCATGTGCACGCATATGCACATGCATGTGCCCATGTGGCCCCCCTACCTCTCTACAGTAGTCTTTACCATTGCCCTTAATTAAGATGGCGGCCGAAGTTTCCCTAAGGGGAATGAAGCCTCTGCCGCCATCTTTGTTAATGGCACACGTGCGTGCTATACACACACATCTCTGCCATCAACTAAGATGGTGGCAGCGGCTTCAGTACCTTAGGGAAACTGTGGCCCCCATCTTAATTAAGGGCAATGGTAAAGACTACTGTAGACAGGTAGAGGGGCCGTGCGGGGGTGCGGGGGGTGCGCGGATTGTGGAAGGGGAGTGGAGGGCCCCTCAGGGCCAGTGCCCTGGCTGTCCTTTAAAACCGGCCTTGGTGGTGGGCACCTCCAGCAAAAGGAGAGCTAGGGGAGGCTCTGGGTGTCACCCCCCTCTCGGTGTCACCCGGGTGCGGTTCGCAACCCCCGCACCTGCGTAGTGACGCCCCTGCTGGAGAAGCAAAGCTCAGAGGGGCCGCACCCCCATTTGCCCCCACCCTTAACTACAGGCCTGAGGATGAAGTGGTGCACTGGGAGGAGTGCTGGATTGATTCCACTGGAAATTTGCACCACACTGGTCTGCCCGCCACCTGGCCCCTTTCTCTTTCCTTCCAAGGAAGAAACAGTGACCCATCCGCCAGGAAGGTGGCATAACAGCTCCGCCCCACACAGCAACCTCCTCCTGTTCCCAACCCTGGCTTTATAACATCAACTTGTCTTATCTGTTCATGGGAAGTAATCCTTTGTAATTAATTGAATAAACTGGTCATTCTGAAATCAAATTACCCCATTGTATTTACTTTAATTATCTCTGCCTACAGAAGGTATATAGTACAATGAAGATTCTTCATCTTGAAAGACCCTATGGGGTAGATAACAGAGGTTTACGTCAAGCATATCTAAAATATGCAACGTAAATTATATAAATCTAAAACTTTGGCTACTGTAGCTCAACCACCAGATAAGTCAGGTTGCTTTTTATAGAAAAGAGGTGAGTTTTTCACTCTTATTTGTTTTTCCATAATTAATCACAAGTGGAAAAAATAGGTCACATGAGGAAGGCCACAGGTAGCTAATCAGGGATCCAATCCTGCATTCTCCAACATGCTAACAGCAAACCTGTGCAACTGTGCCTGTTCCCATAAATCTATTATTTATTTATTTATTTATGCTATATATTTATTTATTAAAATTGAGTAGATACATGGCCGTGTGTTTAGGCTATACAGTAACTTTTTGTAGCAGAACTTTGGTATTATTTTTAATCCCTTGAGCAGATTACTTTCAAGAGAAGAAATGTCTAATTAGCAATATAGTTTGTATTTTTGTGGTTTTGCTCTCTGTACATGGCTAAATGTAAATGTTATCAAAGATAATGTAAATGTTTGGACGTAAATGTTGTCAAAGATGTTTTCAAGCCCTTTTGTTCAGTTTGAAACCAAGATAATGCCATTCTGTTTCCATTGTCAAATACTGTGTTCCTCGAGATGACAGGCTTCTGGGTGCCAGAATTGTACCATGTCCAACACTAACAGGTGAACTTGAAGCAACTCAGATGAGAAGTGGAAAATCAAACAGTGATAAAGATCTAAGGAAACCTGAAAGGCTCCAGGTGACAAGGCTCTCACCAAGTCCACCCAGAGTGGAAAAACCTCAGCAGCGTACATTTCTGTTTGTATAAGGCTGCTGCTATCAGACTTTGTAAAAGTACCATAGACATTGTTTTGAAAGGAGAAATAAAACAAAATATAGAACCTGATTGAGAGACAGAGAGAAAAATGTATGTGTATATGGATATACACAGACATATTGTGTGCCCTTGTTGCTGTGTGTGCATATGGTTGTGTCAGTGCATGCATGCAGTTTAATAATACAAACCAGCACCCAACAAAGCCATGGACCACTAATTCAGTTTTCATGCACAAACTGATGTAGCACACTGTTGCCACTCTTTTACAGATGGGCACAGAGGAACATAGGGAGCTGTCTTATTCTGATTCAGACCATTGTTCCATCTAGCTCAGTAGTACACTGATTGGCAACGGCTCTCCAGAGTTTCAAACGGCACATTCCCAGTCCTACTAGAGATGCAGGGGATCAAACCTGGGACCTTCAGCATCCGTTTTGGAGATGTTCCACATCTTTGTATATATCTGCATAGCAACTCTCTGTGATATTGCTCTAGCACATGAATATAACACTGGAAATGTGGAAACTGAAGCAATCAGGTGTTGTTCTTTTATTGCACTGAAAATATTAGTTTATCCCTCATAATCAATGTACCAATAAATAAATAAATAAGAGAAAGCCAGCAAGATGGTTCTGATGACTTCCTAACTTCTGCAAAGAAGCCAATAAGAAAGGCCACTTCTGATACATCTATTGATAGCTAGTAGTCCTAATATAAGAAGAGACCTATGCAGCCCACATTTAGATAGGTTTTGTCTGTTTGTTGTATTCAGGAAACACTATGAATCATTTGGTTCCAACAAGTGTTTAGATACCTGCTGAAACGTTGCTGAAACGATTGCATAGGTATTTGTCTTTCTTGTCATCTCTGCAGAGGAAATACAAGTGGACGGCTCCTTGAAAGTTTGGACTAAAATCCAGGACGATTCCAGTGCCCCACTGACATGGAGCCACCTGCCACCATGGGCATTTGTCACTGGTGCATTAAGACCTTGAACTCATTCCTCTCACCAACTGACAGATGGAAAGCTCAAGCCTGGCTGGAGCTGACTGTTGGAGCTGTTTCTTCATAGAGCGACTACTAGGGCTCGTCCAGATGCCAGCCCATTGAGTATTCATCTTGATTTGTTTGCACAAAGCTTACACAGACATTAGGCTCTGTCCAGTCTTTAGCCAACATTTGTTTTGATTTGTTTGTGGGGACATAATATGGCAATGAGCATTCATCCTGCACTCATTCTGATTTACTTGTGCAGTGTTTATATGTCTTCCCATTAATCAAGCATTCATTCCACACTTTTTGCAGTGCATTTCCCCATTGCTCTCCTAACCACAAAAAGTCTTTTTTTAACAAAAGGAAAAAAGCGTATTTTTGTGTTAGGGCAACAAAACTCCTTAACCCACTTTAATTGGACAAAGCTAAATTTCTGGCATGTGCTTGAATCCCTCCCACAAAATACTGACAGTCTGGAGACAATCCTAGGGAAAGGTATTCTGCATATGCCTGCCATCAGACTTACCGCTTGTTATTGTAACATCCAGAGCTGAGCCCTAGTATTGTAAGAGAATCTCTGGAGATATATCCTGGGCAGCCTTGACAACCTTTTTGACACATCCCTATTTAAAAGAGGTTCATAACATGCACCCAAATTTACTGTTATGTACCATGGGTTGTAGTCCATTAAATCCTACTCAGAATAGACCCATTGGAATTAATGAACCTAAGTTAATTGTGTCCATTAACTTCAATAATCTACTCTATGACTAGCATTAAATACCACTCTAAGGCATATCTTCTCATTTTCACTTCCAAAGAATTAGTCGTATACATTCTTACCTGAAAGTAGGGATGGAAAGATCTGTCAATTTTGGTTCTCTCAGTTTCTCATTTTTCCAATCTTAAATTCAGTTCTCCATATTTCTGCAGCAATTTGCATTTTTTTCAAAAAAATCCTCATGAAAATTCTCTAGCCTTTTAGTGTGAATTTGTACTAATAAACACATTTTGGTAGGCAGTTTTGACTAATGTACACATTTTTGCAAGCACATTTTCCTAACATAATGCATTTTTGTAAATTATTCTCACTAATAAATTCATTTTATGCATACTTCCCCTAATATATGCATTTTGTCAACACTGATTCTTAGAGAACTGCATCACAAAATTTGTTTAAGTGCGAATTATAAGGATGACTGTGTTTCTGTTCTTATTGTTTCAAAAAGTGCAAATTTGATAGATTTGGCTTGGAATGTGAACTGAATTGAATTTCTGTCCCATCCCTATATGTAAGTGAGTCCTACTGCATTTAGTGGGGCTTGCTTCTGCGTAGACATGTTGAGGATATCACTGTTAAAGCCAGGGCCAATTTATTGTGATCATCATAGCATTTTTCCTTGCATTCTCCAGGCCTTAATTATTCTGAAGAAGAACAAAGCTACTGTTAAAGAGAAAGATGGTCAAACATAAATATTTTTAGGACTCAAGCCTATTGCTACTGTAGGATTCCATTTAATAATTTCTGTTGGACTGATTTTGCATTTTAGTTCATTCATCCCCTCCTAGTACACTAAGAGCTAAGTAACAGAACACTTCGTCACTTAGTGTCAACAGTATAGGAACCATATCTTCTCAACATCTGTGTCATTATTTTTAAAAGACAGCACATATTAATTGCTCTCACTTGGAAAGAAATATATCAAGGGATGGATGCAAAGAGGATGGGGAGACAAGAAACGAAGTGAAAAGGGTAAAAAGTAAAAGGAAATATAGTTGACACAATAGAATGATAAGCATCCCTATATGAGGTACAAGATCAGCATACTCCCTGCCCTTGGTCTACTTGATATACCAAGAGGTAGTGATAATCAGACCTCTACATATTGGCACAGCCAATACACTCCAGCTACAGCCACACAGCCACTTTCCAATGGGAGCAGTTGGTTACAGTGCCTAATTTTGAGAGCCCCAGGTGGAGTTCATAAGGACGCTGACATAGCTGATACAATGTTAATCACATTTGTTCTGAGACAGAGCAATATGCCAACCTGTTCCCTGGGCACCATTCAAGCTATTGTCCCATATAAAAATGGCTGACATCATCAAAATGTTAATGAGAAGTGTTGCAGCAGTTTTTTTGGACTGCATTTTTGGACCATGTCCAGTAACTGTTAAATGTACTTAACAGATTGTGAAATAAAATCAGTGCATGGCTCTAAATGCACTTACTACTGCATGTTTGACTATCTAATCAGAGCAGAAAGGAATGAATGGACTGATGAGCATGGGTGGGGAATGTGGAAGGGAAATCAACAATGGACATGAATCCAGAAAAGTCATGTGTATTTAAGTCCCACTGACATGAGTTTTAAGAGCTTGGTGGTATGTTTCAGTTATTAGCAAAGGTAGGGATAGGTAGAGCCTCTGCCTCCCTCACGCTCCCTGTGAAATTTCATTATTGTTTAAACTTTTGTTGTTGTTGCAGTTTTTGAACTGTTTCTCACAATCAGAAAACCACACTTTTTAAATTCAGTTGTATCCACTCACATTTCTGGATGCTCCACACACATCCCCAAATATAGCATGTTACAATAGTGTAATCTCGTTGTAACTAAGTCATGCATGACTGTGAACAAATTCACCTTCTTTAGAAAGATGTGCAGTTTATGAGCTTAGCCCAGCCTTTCCTAACCTTTGGATCCCCAAATATTGATAGACTACAATACCCATAATTCCTGACCATTGGCCATGCCGGCTGGGGCTGATGGGAGTTGTGGTCCAGCAATATCTGGGGACCCAAAGATTGGGAAAGGCTGCACTAGCCTAAGCCGAACAAAAGTACCTCTGGGCACCATTGTCATCTGGCCATCCAAGGGCCAAGAACACTCAAGTGCAAACCTTGATTCTTCAAGGGGAATGCAGCCCTGTCCCAAACAGTCTGTATTCACATTTCCAGATCAGTAGTCCTACTGATCAAAAGCACATCTGTCTTGTCTGGATTAAGCTTCGATCTGTTCATTCACAGCCAGCCCATTACTGATTCCAGGCACCAATTCCACAGCCTTCCTGGATTAGGGATGTGGGAGAAATTCAATTCAGTTCATTCTTAAAGGTAAACCTACCTATTTTGCACTGTCCAAAACAATACACAAGCCGAAACACAGCCATCTTTTGAAATTCACACTTCTCTGCATTTTGCCGTGCAGTCGTGGAAAGTGGTTTGCAAGCATGTGCGTATCAGACAAAACTGCAAACAAAATGTGTTTGTTAGGAGAAATGTGCACTAAAATGCTGATGAATTTTCATGAGGACTTTTTTTTTATTAAGCAGACTGATGTGGAAATGAGGGGAACTGAACTAAAGGCAGGAAAATGAGAAACTGAGAGAAACAGAAACTGGCAGATTCAGCCATCCCTACCTCTATGTGTTTTTCAAGGGCAGGGGAAGGTAACCATCCTCCCACCTCATGGTGAAGGGGGCAGGGAGGGAGCCTTAGAAGTTTATTGTGAACCAGGATAAGCCCTCAAGGGTGCCATTACACTCACAGATGCCAGGTTTAGACAATAGCCCTAACTTTTATGGTGTTCTGTTCTACAGCGTACGTAGGATAACTTTATATGCAGCCCTAGTAACAGGAAAAGCTATGTGAAAAATGAATGGATTTTGGCCAACCATGAATTTTCATTAGGGTGATATTTGAACTTAAATAGAACTAGCTTCTTCCCATTTCTACAAATCACAGACATAATCATTTTCTCCTGAAGCTACAAGTTTGAATATTTTAATAATCCTGAGTCAGTTTTGTCTTAAAATTCACTAAGGTGGGCATTATTCTAGCACCGTATTCTCCAAGAAAAAATAAAGCCTGTCATGACATTAATACAATAGTTATTTAAAAGAAAACCCCAGACATTTCTAGAACATATTCAAGGCACTTACCAAGCATATAAAATTAATTTTCAGAAATAGCAAATGCTTAACATAGGAATTTATTCAGTCAACAATACTAATAATTTAATCGTATTTACTATTGAAAGCAATAAATTAGGAAAAAGAGAGATTTACTCCCCAAAGTATCATTAACATATTAAATAATGTAATGTTTTCACTTGTGCAGATGGAGCAGTAGTGTTGTAGATGTTAGCCAGCCAAAACTATATCAAAGGATTTGCTTTCTTTCCTGCATAAATTAGTCAAAATAATTTCCGAATAAAACCCTCATTCTTTGATTCCTACTGTGCTACTTCTATAACCTTTAAAAACAGTGGCAGTGCACACTCAACAAAATGTGGTTAAACAGCCTAGTTTTAATCAGAATATTTTGCCTGGAATTCTTAATGTGAAAATGCCAGAACTAATGGCAAACACAATGGGTTTGGATCTAGGCAACGGTAATTGCACTTAGGTTCCATTGAAATCAACGGGACAAGTTATTGCAAATAAAAGTGCAATGCTAAGTGGGATGAGGGGGGAGGGGTGCAAAGTGGTTGCTCTGCCTCCAATTCCAAAGCCCTGACAGTTCATCCAGGCCAAGGAAGGAGGTGGGGGGGGGTACTCTGAAAGTGTCATGGTGGACTTCTCTCTTGTTTTGCTGTGCAGATCTTTTCATTTTTAACCCTACCTCTCCTGATTATGCTCATTCCAGGCTGGTGTAGAGGGAAGGCCTGATTCTGTGGTCCCTCTGATAAACTGGCCTTCAATGCAGTGGTTCAATCCACCTCTGTCCTACCTGTGGAATGCCCCGTTTCAGGGCCTAATTGGTAGCTATTGGGAGCAAAAGAACCACTGGTGGTAGCTCTATGCCTGCAGAGTTATCCATTGCCATAGCAGGAGCCTCCATGGTGGACATGCTCCTCTGGCAGTGAAGTTCTTCTCTGCCAGTGGAGAGGCACTTTTGCACCTTCCTACCCACCCCGCCAGAAGTTCTGGTGGTTACGATTGTTTTGTAATTACAGTTAATGAAACCTGCAGTGCTATACACTACACTGGAAGAAAGTGCCACTAAATTCAATGGGATTTACTTTAGAGAAGATCTGTATCAGGATTGTGCCATTAGTCTGGCTCCAACCTAATATGCCACCTCATATAATGTAAACTAAAGAACAAAAAGTGTTTCAAGTGTGAATTGCCTATTAAAAGTATATTAGGTTTTAGTTATTAATATTGGGTGACGACTATTAAATGAATTATTAATACTGCAAATATTATAGGGTAATTTCTTTTTAAATGTCCAATATTCATACCAGGATTTCATCAGTGTCTCTTACTTAATAATGTTTTGATTTTTTAAAATGATTATGATGATGGTGATATGTTACATATTTTAAAAAGTTTGTGACATTACAATGGAATCAACCACTAGTGAACTTGCTATGTTTGTGCTTGTGCTATCAGCACAAACTATTTCTTTATTCTGAATGTCTATGCTGCAGTTTACATCAGTTTAAAATTGTAAAAGACAACAGAGGATATAAAAATCAGACAATGGTATAATTAAAACACAGAAATAAAAAAGTAATTACAATACAGTAAAAACATATATGAAACAATTGCATATATAAAAACAATTTAAAATCCAGTACAGATACTGACTGGGACCACATTTATACCATACATTTATTGCACTATTATTCCACTTTAAATTGCCATAGCTTCCCATCAAAGAATCCTGGGAAAGGTAGTTAGTGAAGGGTGCTGTGAGTTGTTAGAGGACTTCTGTTCCCCTAACCGAGCTACAATTCCCAGAATTCCCTAGGAAAAACTAATGGCAAATGCAACAGGTTTGGATCTAGGCTAGGAAGGACTGACTATTAAACCACTCTGACAATTGCAGCTCTGTGTGGAGAATAGCACCCTTAACAAACTACACTTCCCAGGATTCTTGGGGAAATGCTATGAGTTTTTAAATAGTGGAATAAATGGATGGTGTGAATGTGGCCTGGGATAAAGATCTCCATTTAGAAACCTTGTTGAAAGAGGAAAGTCTTCAACAAGTGCCAAAAGGAAATACAGTGGCTGTCTGATATGTAATGGGAGGGAGTTCCAAAGGATAGGTCCTGCCACATTAAAGACCTAATTTCTACATTAGCCCAGAATAATATTATTTTAAAAATAAGACAATTCAGCACCTGATCAAACAGCCAGCAGTATAAGATGTTATCAAGAAAAAGTGGCTTAGAACAAATAGGTCTTTATCACTCTAGGCTTTTAATGATGAAGCCATATGAAACTCAATAGGAAAAGAGTTCCAGAAGTGTTGGGCAACCACTGAGAAGCCCCTGTTCCTCATACCCATCAATCTAATTGTTTTCACATGCAGGGACCAGAGCAAGGCCTGCAAAGATGATCTCAAAGTGTGGGCAGGTTGATGTGGTCCTTTTAGGTAGAGGCGGCTGGTGGCTCTGTGTCAGTGGGGCAGTGAAATCTGCTCCACATTTTAGTCCAAACTTTCAAGGTGCTGAAGCACCTTGGACAGCTCCTTGAAAGTTCAGACAAACCTGGAGCAGATTCTACTGCCCCACTGGCATGGAACCACCAACCACCACTGCTTTTAGGACTTTAAATGCCAAAACTTGCACTTTCAATTGGGCCCAGAAATGCATTAATAACCAGTGCAACTGATACAATATTGATGTCACATGCACCTAAGGTGCTACCCCCATCAATTTCCAGGTGGCTGCATTCTGCACTAGCCAGAGTTTCCAAACCATCTTCAAAGTTAGCCCCCCATTTAGGAAGCAATTCATAAACAAAACACATTTCTTTCTGTTGTTGTTTCATTGCTATTTCATTATATTTTATTCCTATTACAGTCGCTTTTTGTGTTTTATCAAATGTGGTTTTATATTTTATCTTTACATGGCATAAGCTACCTTGTGAGGGCTTGATCCTAAAAGGCGCCCTTAAAAATGTCTTAAATAAACAAATGAATAAATACATTTTCTATTTGAACAATTGTCATATTGTTCTGCTACTCGTTGAATTTCATGGGCCTGAACTTCATGAACCATGCAAACTACTGAAGCAGTCTGAAAACCACAGTTCTTCCTATGTCCAGGAATTATATTGTCTCTTGAAACCAGTGGCTGCATTTGGATGCAATACTAAACTGTGGTTTAGTGCAGGGGTAGCTAATACTATCTCCAAATGTTGTTGAACTACAACTCCCATTATCATTGGCCATGTTGACTGGGACTTATGGGAGTTGTAGGCCATCAATAAATGGAGAACAACCATGTTGGCTATCCCTGGCTTAGTGCTATGTGAATGAGCCTCAGGCTTCCCCCTTCCTTTCTCCTTCAGGAAAAGACTGAAAGTTTTGTTCCATTTTCAACCTCCTGTGATTTATCATTGTTGTGTCTAAATTGGGACAAACTGGGCTGAAGTGGGGACCACTGCTTTAAACCATGGTTTACAATCCTGGCTTGTTTTGATAAACCACAGACTGCAACTGCCAATTTGGACAAAATGTCAAACTGTTACTGGTTTAAAATGGAAGCGAGTGCTTCTGATCTGTGTTGGAGCAGATGACGGAAGAGGAATGCTAAACTATGGTTTAGCACTACATTCAAACCAAGTCACTATCTCTTAGCCAAGGGACAACAAAGTCTCTCATTCAGTTCAAAATGGCATTTCAAGCAGACACCACTTCCCACTATATAGACCCAAGGGTGGCCAACAGGAAGCCCTCCTATTGTTGTTGGACTAACAACTTCCATCAGCCCAAGCCAGCATTGCCAATAGCCAGGGATGATGGAGGTTGCAGTCTAACAGCATCTGGAGGGCACCAGCTTGGCTATTGTTAATACAACCTGCAGAATACTGTGCTTTTTAAACACAAAGCAGTGCAAACAAATAAAAAGGATTGATACTTTGATATTAAGTCATATTAAATGATACCTACTGTTTCCCTTTCCTTTCATAAGATATAAATGGAAAATGAACACAAGAAAGCATGCCTGCCTCCAGTGACTGCTGGGGATTTAACTCTAAATCATAATCTGAAGGTTGTATCAAGAATAGTTTTGTTTTATTCAATCAACCATTCTCAACAGAAAACATCCCCATGAGGTCACTTGCACTGCTAGTGAATATATTTTTGGCTATAAGGCTAGCTATCAGGATTTCCCTGTTTGATTCCCTGCAAATTTTATAAAGGATTTATAATATGCTGCATGACATCAATATTTCCAGTACAGTCATTGAAGATTTCAACTGGCATATTATGTCCTCTCTTCCAAATCATTTATCAGCAAGAAACAGACAAAAATGAAGAATCAAGGAACTTAGATAAAGGAAAACCTATCATTCTACTGAATTCAAGGACATAATGTGGAGTGGATGAGTCCTGACCCTAAGCCCTTCAGCACTGAATATACACAATTGGGTGGGGAAAAAACAAAATGTTTCATCTGTAAACCCTTCATAGAACTATAAGGCTCATAAGGAGGAGTCATAGCTCAGCGGTAGAGATGAAGCTTTACATGCAGAAGGTCACAACCTCAATCTTCAGCATCTCTACTTAAGCAACCAGGTGGTGAGATCCTGGAGAGTCACTGCACATTAGAGTAAGCCAGAGATGAGGGACTTATGGACCTCAAGATGTTCTTGGACTACAGCTCTCATTATCCTTGACCATTAGCCATACTGGCTGGGGCTGATGGGAGTTGGAGTCCAACAACATCTGAAGAGCCACTGGTTCCCCATTCTTGGTGTAAACAACAGTGCTCTTGTTGGATCAGTGCTCAGGTCAATGGTGGTCATAAGGCTCGCCTCCTCAGCCTAGAGACTTGGAATAGGGAGTTATACACCATCAAGCATGCCCCACCCCACATATCCTTTGAGCTCTTATGGACTCAGCAGTTACCACCACAGTGTTTCTCTTTGGAGCTTCCTTCATAGCCACCCACTCAACATGAGCACTAAAGCACTACCACTATAGCAATTGCATGATTGTGAAGTGTTGTAGCACTTTTGTCGGGGCTCCCACAAGCACAAGTAGTAGTGCTTTACAGTGTCCAGGTTCACATTTAGTCTCAAGCCCCAAACAGGAACACTGGAGATGTTTTCTAAAGTGTTCCTATTCTGGATTAGTTAGTCCCTTGGAGAAAGGCTGTAGTTCAATGGTGGAGCATTTGCTTTGCCCGCAGAAGCTCCCAGGTTCAATTCCCAGCATCTTCAGGTAGGGCTGGGAACATCTGTTGCCTGAAATGCTACAGAGCTTCTGCCAGTCAGTGTAGACAATGCTGAGCTAGCCGCACCAATGATCTGGCAGTATAAGCCAGCTTCCTTTATTCCTATGAGGCCAGAACAATCTTGTTGTAACAGCAGTGGCAGCATTATAAAGATAGCATTATACCAGTTTAGAGCTAATTGAATAGCAACCCCCCGAAAGGAGCACTTGGGTTGGGGATATGCATTGCGAGTCCCCAGCAATGGTAAGGATGGCATATGTATGTAAAGTGTTTTACGTTACTTCACTCTTAGAATAACCCTGTGAGATAGATCACCAATTGCCACATCTTCTGTAACATAATTAATAACAGTTCTACCTAGTCCAACATTCCGTATCCAATATTGCCAAGCAGATGCCTCTAGGAAACTGTATCTCCCATGGGTCCCTGATGTATTTAAACTCTGCTCTGAAAACACCCAATCTGTCCCAGACTTTTCCATTGGACACCTTGTTGTGCCTTATTTCATGCTACAGTAAGTGGAACTGCAAGAGGGCAGGGTCTTTTTCTGGGTTTTGTTTTTTCTTAAGCAAGGAAACTCATGCACTTATACATCGGTTTCTAAATAAGTAATCTCATTTTGCTTTCAGGTAGATAGAGGTGTCCTAATTTGTTTGGAAAACCAGATAAATACATCCCTCGAGTTGGCACTAAATTTATAATGAATAAGTTGGGTCAAAGCTGAAATATCATTACTGACCATTCTAATATGTAGACTGTGAGTAGGTAGATGGCCTAGGGATTAAGCTAGTAGAACCACTCCCAGGCTTTCCATTAAAAAAAAACACCCAAACCCTTATTCCCCAAGATGCTGATTATTCCCATTCAAGAACTTTTATCACCAGAAAGTACATGTAGGAAATACATATAGGAAGCTGCATTATACTGAGTCAGACTATTGGGTTTCAGACTGACGTGTCCCCCAGCCCTACCTGGAGATGCCAGGGACTGAACCTGGGACCTTTTGTATACAGAGCAGATGCTCTCCTACTGAGCTATGGCCCGTCCCTGCAATGTAACCATACCTGATCAGAATTCAGAGGAACTAGGGATGGTAAAATTCTCCTTCTTACTTGACAAAATGTTACAGATAACCCATTTATTGAATGATTACATGCACACTGTGAAAAGAAACCACTTGGCAAAGGGTTGTTTGAATTCATTTGGGACGCTTAAGAAATTCCATGTTTGAAAATTACGATACAAACTAACCCAATCTGCATCTCCCAGGAATTAGTTATCCACCAGCTGTCACACTTACTGAATGTTCCAACACAGTTCTCAGCTTGAAGAGCAGATTGAAATACATGTTTTGAGAAAAAGTATGTTTAGAAATATGTATCTTAAGAGAAAATCTATTTGAAAACTCTGTATTGTGAGAATTAGGGTGGGCCAACTTGCCCACATACCTTCACCAGAATATACAGTACATCCTTTGCAAAGATTAGAGGATGAATGTTGTCAGGGCCCGATAAACTGCATCTTAGAGTACTGAAGGAACTGGTGAAGAACTCTCAGAACCGCTGTCTATTATCTCTACGAAATTGTGGAGGACTGGTGAAGTGCCGGATGACTGGAGGAGAGCTAATGTTGTCCCTATCTTCAAAAAGGGCAAAAAGGAGCAACCGGGGAACTACAGACCAGTCAGCCTAACATCAATTCCTGGAAAAACTCTGGAGTAGATTATAAAGCAATCGATCTGTAAGCACCTTGAAAACAATGCAGTGATTACTAGGAGCCAACATGGATTTATGAAGAACAAATCCTGCCAAAGTAATCTTATCTCATTTATTGATCGGGTAACCTCCCTTGTAAACTGTGGGAATGCTGTGGACATAATATATCTCGACTTCAGCAAAGCTTTCTACAAAGTGCCCCATGATATTCTGATTAGCAAGCTAGCTAAATGTGGGCTGGATGGAACAACTATCAGATGGATCCATAGTTGGCTCCAGAATCATACTCAAGGAGCGCTTATCAATGGTTCCTTCTCAAACTGGGTGGAAGTAACGAGTGGGTACCACAGGGGTTAGTCCTGGGCCCAGTGCTCTTCAACATTTTTATTAACGACTTGGATGAGGAGGTACAGAGCATGCTTATCAAATTTACAGATGATACAAAATTGGGGGGCACAGCTAATACCATGGAAGACAGAAACAACATTCAAAGGGACCTTGATAGGCTGGAGCATTGTGATGAAAACAACAAAATGAAATTCAACAGGGATAAATGCAAAGTTCTACACTTAGAAAAAAGAAACCAAATGCACAGTTATAAGATGGGGGATACTTGGCTCAGCAATACGACATGTGAGAAGGATCTTGGAATTGTCATTGATCACAAGCTGAATATGAGCCAACAGTGCAATGTGGCTCCAAAAAAGCCAAATGCTATATTAGGCTGCATTAACAGAAGTATAATTTCCAAATCATGTGAAGTATTAGTTCCCCTCTATTCAGCACTGGTTAGGCCTCATCTTGAATACTGCGTCCAGTTCTGGTCTCCGCACTACAAGAAGGATGCAGAGAAACTGGAACAGGTTCAGAGAAGGGCAACAAGGATGATCAGGGGACTGGAAACAAAGCCCTGTGAGGAGAGACTGAAAGAACTGGGCATGTTTAGCCTGGAGAAGAGAAGACTGAGGGGAGATATGATAGCACTCTTCAAATACATGAAAGGTTGTCACACAGAGGAGGGCCAGGATCTCTTCTCGATCGTCCCAGAGTGCAGGACACAGAATAATGGGCTCAAGTTTCAGGAAGCCAGATTTCGACTGGACATCAGGAAAAACTTCCTAACTGTTAGAACCATACGACAATGGAACCAATTACCTAGAGAGGTAGTGGGCTCTCCAACACTGGAGGCATTCAAGAGTCAGCTGGAGAGCCATCTGTCGGGAATGCTTTGATTTGGATTTCTGCATTGAGCTGCGGGTTGGACTTGATGGCCTTATAGGCCCCTTCCAACTCTACTATTCTATGATTCTATGAACTTTGCCAGGAGGGGACAGCTGGCAAAAATTGCTGCACTTTTGGGTCGGGGTAGAACTCTCTTTTCCCTCCATGAATGCCCCTGGGAATGATGATATAGCATTGTTTCTAGGGGCATTCTCAACCCCATTTTCAAAGCACTTTGTAGGCCAGGGTGCCAAGTGCCATTGATCTTGATTTTTTAAAAAGTTTTTTAAAAAGCAGCTGCAGCAACTACAAAAAAGATGTTGGGGAAAACCTTTCAGACTACATCAGCATAATAAGTAGTCTTCCCTATCACTCCCATTCATTCTTGAATATTCAGGTCCTCCTCTCAGACTTCGAGGATGTTTCATTTCATTTCATTTTCAACCTTTCTACATCATTGCACTCATTTGTTTATTTATTTGTTTGTTTGTATATTTATTTATTTATATACCACCCCATAGCCAAAGCTCTCTGGGTGGTTTACAAAAATTAAAAACATTGAACATTAAAACAAATATAAAATTTTAAAAACCATACAAAGTTTAAAACCATGAAGCACAGATCAGATCACAGAACCAGGTAAAAGATCTGGGGTCAGAGTTCAGCACATGCCGTTAGAATGCCTGTGAGAAAAGGCAAGTCTTGATCTGGTGCCGAAAAGATAACAATGTTTGCACCAGGTGAACTTCATAGGGGAAATCATTCCATAATTTGGAGGCCACCACTGAAAAGGCCATTTCCTTTGTTGCCATCCTCCGAGCTTCCTTCGGAGTAGGCAACTGGAGAAGGGCCTTTGATGTTGAGCATAGTGTACGGGTGGGTTTGTGTTGGGAAAGGCATTTAGTCAGGTATTGTGGTCCCAAGCCATGTAAGGCTTTATAGACTAAAACCAGCACCTTGAATCAGGCTCGGGAACATACAGGCAACCAATGCAAGTGGGCCAGAATCAGTTTTATATGTTCAAACTGTCTGGTCCCTGTTACCAATCTGGCTGCTGCATTTTGCACAAGCTTCAGTTTTCAAACTGTCTTCAAAGGGAGCCCCATGTAGAGCTCATTGCAGTAATCTAATTTAGAGGTTACCAGAGCATGGACAACTGAAGCCAGGCTATCCCTGTCCAAATAGGGGCATAGCTGGGCCACCAACTGAAGTTGATAGAAGGCACTCCATGCCATCGAGGCTACCTGAGCCTCAAGTGACAGAGATCGTTCTAGGAGAACCCCAAACTATGAAGCTGCTCCATCAGGGGGAGTGCAATCCCATCCAGAATAGGTTGGACACCCACCATTCAGTCAGAAGAACCACCCACTAACAGCATCTCAGTCTTGTCTGGATTAAGCCTCAGTTTATTAGCCCTCATCCAGTCCATTGTCGCAGCCAGGCACCGGTTCAGCACATTGACAGCCTCACCTGGAGAAGATGAAAAGGAGAAGTAAAACTGTGTGTCATCAGTGTACTGATGGCAACGCACTCCAAATCTCCGGATGACCACACCCAACGGTTTCATGTAGATGTTGAACAGCATGGAGGGCAGAACTGACCCATGTGGAACCCCATACTGGAGAATCCACGGGGCTGAGCAGTGCTCCCCAAGCACCATCTTCTGGAATTGACCCGCCAAGTAGGAGTGGAACCACTGCAATGCAGTACCTCCCACTCCCAACTCAGCCAGTCGTCTGAGAAGGATACCATGGTTGATGGTATCGAAAGCCGCTGAGAGATCAAGGAGAATCAGCAGAGTCGCACTCCCCTGTCCTTCTCCCGACAAAGGTCATCATACAGGACGACCAAGGCTGTTTCCGTGCCAAAACCAGGCCTGAAACCCAACTGAAATGGATCCAGATAATCAGTCTCATGTAAGAGTGTCTGGAGCTGGCCTCAACCTCTCATTCCAGGACCTTTCTCAGGAATTGAATATTTGCCACCGGCCTATAGCTATTAAGATTTTCCCGGTCCAGGGAAGATTTCTTTAGGAGTGGTCTCACTGCCGCCTCTTTCAGGCCCCCCGGGACCATTCCCTCTCGCAAAGAGACATCAGTCACTTCCCTGACCCAGCTGGCTGTTCCATCCCTGCTACCTTTTATTAGCCAAGAAGCTTTTATTAGCTCAAGGCGGTTTACAAGCATAGAAATGTCAAAAATATATAGAAATAATCATACTATCATCCTATAGTGCTGCAAAATACAAAATAATATAAAAAAACCCTTAAACAACAAATGCTACAAAAATACATATTACATATACAAGTGTTGCACCAATACAAATTACTAATAAATAAAACCCATATCAGTTCCTTCTACTTCTAACGTACACACTCTCTCAGGCTCCTTGCTCTCACCCAGGATCCAAACACAGCTCACCCCCAGAACCTCACAACAAAGAAGGGACCTGGAAACTGCTTACAATCATCATCAAAAACTACTTACATCATCATAAAAACAACTTGAAGCTTGTTTTTATGACTAAGGTAAATGGCAATTCATATAAAAAGTCAAAGTAACATACAAAATATGCAATAAAACATGAAACACCATACAAACAACACAAAATAATCATTAAAATAACTAACTCATCAAAATGAAGTTTAGAGAACTGCATAGGTATGTTGGCATAAAAAAGGTCTTAAAGAGACACCCAACAGTTAACAGAGTGGATGCCTGCTGAAACTGAACAAGAGGGGTACACCACAAGACCACTGGAAACCGATGACACTAAAATGCCCAATTTCTAATTAAGATCTCAGACTGCAGAATTTGCCATGATATCAGCCACACCTTCTGAAGGTGATTGCGGGGCCTGCTCTTCATTGCGCGTATGACGGTAGAGAACAAAGCCAAGCTGGAGATGCGTGCGGGCCTCCACCTAAGCGGGGGGCTTCTGAGACAACACGGTCTGGAAATAGTGGATGCAGAGGCACCCCTCAGGTATCTGTCCTTCCATCTCCATGTCCTCAGGCTTGCTCAGCTGCTACTCCCCGGGCTTCCACTGCTTCATGCTCCCCCCACCCACCCCAAAAAAATTGGGCTGGGCTGAAAAATTTGTATCCAGCCGTGATTTGAACAAGTATTTAAATGCTAATCTTTTAGCAGATTTCTAATACTTATATACACAGCTAAGTGATCCCCACGAGCAACTGGGATTAAAACAGTACTTCTTTAAGGCACTTCACATAATGGTACAGACTGAGTTTCAAGGGACAAGTGTGAAAGACTCCTGAAAGTTCAGCATAGTAAACGTAAGTGTGGCGCTTTGACTGAAGTGGACAAAATGTTCTGGATCCAATGTTAAAAGACAGCCTTGAATTCTTATTAAGAACACCAGGGCTTGAGGAGGAGTTGAGTGGGCAACACAAGGAAAATGGGAACCCAGAAAGCAAATAAACCTGTATTGGAAAAGGAAGAACAACATAGTATTCTAGACAAAGTTTGTCATTTTTTGTTGGATCAAGGACAGCAAAATATTAGTATGTACTGTTCCAGTATTTTAAAATAAACACTCATCATTTTTTCCATAATCCAGTTACTTAATTCTGAAGAGGAGATGAGACTTTTGGCTCCATTCCTAGAATCGCTTGCGTTTGTCAAAAAATATGGTAGTGGACAGCCTATTGATTATACTGGAAGTGTCAAAACACTCCCAAATAACTCCTTGAAAGAAAGAAAAAACCTGTTAATAAAGTGAAACTCGACAGGCATGTGAGAAAATGCATGCTGAAGTTGGGGACAGCTGATAATGTGAAAATACAAAGACCACTGGTCCATCCAGCATATGTGTGGGGAACCTCAGGCCCAAGGCCAGATGTGCCCCCCTCCAAGGCTTCTCTGTCCAGCCCTCGAGACTCTGACCAGACCATGCCCCCTCTGGCCACACCCCTCACTGGCCCTACACTGCACCCTCTAGTGATTTTATCCTGTTGCAATGTGTCCTTAAATTGTGATAATACCCCTTGCATGCCTGGACAAAGGATGCAGAGTGGTGTCTAGCTACATCCACCACTGGGAATGGGCCTCAAAGGTTGCCCACAAGATAATGTGGCCCACGAGCTACGAAAAGAGCCCCCTTGATCTAGCACAACATTGTCCACAACTCTGGCTGGTAGAATTGCTCAGTGGTCAAGGAGGGCACTCAGCACAGGCATATGATGAATTAAGGTCTTGCCACAAAAAATTGCTGGTCTTTAAGGTGTCACAGGGACTCTTCATTGCATAAGAGGGGCTGTCCTCTGTGTTACCTTCAAGGAAACAATTGCCCATTTTAAAGCAAACACATGATGCTACACAGGAATTGTAGATTTGGTGGAAAGGTCATGACCTTGTCCAATGTGATCGGAGAGCTGTAATAATCTTGGAACGTATATAGCCATTGATGGTGGCATCTTGAAATATTTATCTGCCCTCAGGCTTTGCAAGTGGATTGCAACTGCTAATGATCGCTTCCTGCTAATTCCCTCTTTGTGGCCAAGAGTATAATTCTTCACTGCTTTGTCCAGTTTTTATGTTTGATTGGCAGGCCAATGATCTCTAAAGTTCTAGGAAATTCCACATCAAGTATTTTCTAGAATACAAAGCAATGATAGTTCTTATACAGAATCATGAACAGTTTTTCATGTATTAGTAGACCTAGTTAATCTATTATGAAATGCCTACATTATGAGCAGCACAATACATATACCCATATATGTGTGTGCGTATTTAAAGATATAGATAAATAAATTCACATAATGATGTGAAAAATAACAAAACAGTGTTGCATGCAACAAGACTCTGAATCCTTTGGAGAATGCAGAGATATGTCTAAGCAAATAAGTGACTAATAAAACATAGATCAACATAAAATAATTTCATTAAATGTTTCTGCTTCTGCCTTTAACAGTATCCTGAGGCTGTTGAATTTTAAAACAGGCATTGGGAAATGAAAGAGAGAAGAGTAGGCCATAGACTGAAGGGGCAGATAACCTAGAGTGGTTTAATAATCAAACCGTCTTCACAGGGAACTCTGACACTGTAGCTCTGTGAAGGGAATAGGGGTCTCCTAACAGTCCTCAGCACTCTTAACAAACTACAGTTCCCAGGATCCTTTGGAGAAGCCATGACTGTTTAAAGTGGTATGATACTGTTTTAAACTGCACATGGGGCCTTACTTTTTATTATTATTTTTTTTGGGGGGAAGAATACCTACATTTCCAGCACATGGGGGCCTTGCTGATCTGTTCTTTCCATAAGTCACTTCTGGAGAGATCTGCAGGTGGGTGCTGTTGTCATTAGTATGGGACAACACTCAAAGCATCTTGCCGGGTCATTAATCTGCACTCACCACCATTATCACTCTGTCTTTATTTGCTTATCTCTAAATAGGGTTGCCACTACATCTTGCTGCCCAAGGCAAAGGACAAGTCAGCACCCCCCTTCATGTTCAGAAGCCAGCTAGACTGGCAGCTGAATCTTACTTCAACCTCACCAGTGAGCCAGTGTCCTCCAGTGCTCATGAGGCCAGGCCTGCGGCACACACAGCTCCAATCTCCAAAAGAGGAGAATGGCCAGAGGAGAAATGGCTGGTGGGTCTGCTGCTGCCTCCCCATCTGCTGCCTGAAGTAATTGCCTCCCTCTCCAGAACTTGAAAAAGTTACTTTTTTGAACTACAACTCCCAACAGCCCCAGCCAGCATGGCTACTGGATTGGGCTGATGGGAGTTGTAGTTCAAAAAAGTAACTTTTCCAAGCTCTGCCTAATGGTAAGGTTGGCCTTCTCTCTGAAACAGTTCATCAGCCCATGTCATGATTTTTAATGCTCCACAGATATACAAAATGTTCTGTACTCTGGCCAGTGTTGACTGTGATGTCTTCCTGAATGAGTGTAAGCAAGTTGCTTGCTTGGCAAGATGGGACATATCCACGGAGTCTTGTGCAAGTCTCTCTCCTGCCTGTGAAACAGCCTTGCTCTTGGTAGGACACAAATCATAACCTCTTCATCAGCAATTATAAAACAGTTGATTCATGCTCCTGACTTTTCCCACCCTACCTCTTCTGAAGAGTGACCGTGCAAATGCCAAACAGAAGTCAAAGGAAACATCCAGGGCATGCATTTGGAAGAGAACAACCAAGATGGCTGTATTCAGCGCTATGAAGTGTCAAAAGAAAAGCAGAGGGATATAGGAGGTACATCTCTTGTTGCCTCCAATACTTACTAAACCTATCCCATTTCCATCAACCTATAAAACCCCTCAAAATATGTGATTTTGTGGCTTACAGTTCATGTCCTTGCTTCAATTTCAAACATAAAATAAATCCGCATGGTTTCTCCCATACCCCTCCTTAACACTATTTTGTTATTAGCATTTGTCCTTCACATGAACATTTTGGTGTGGAACTAAAGACAGAAAGAAAGGTATACAAAATGTCAGACACAGAACCATTTTGGAGATAGTGGCTCTTTCTTCCCCTAGATACCTACACCTCATAAAAGCAGACTTATTACTTATCAGCCCCTTCCTCAAGAGATCAGATGACTCATTGCAAAATATTCCCCATCTTTTTTTAAAAAAATAGATAGAACATCAAAACCTTTTTTTCAATCTACATTTCATCATTGCATCAAGTAAACTATACATACACATTACAATTAGCCAAAATTACTTATTAAGGTCCAGACTGCACATCTACTATCTTGAAGGCCTGCCCTTGGAAACCTGGAATCCAGCACCCTTAACAAACTACAGTTCCCACGATTCTTTGGGGAAAATAATTTCCTTTTATGTGATTTGATTTTGAGGTATAATGTGGTTAAATCTTTCAGTGTATTATGTGCTAATGTGTTTCAGTTGTGTTCCTCCAGAATCTTTGTCTATCTATAGTTCTCTGAATTTTCTTAAGAGACTGTCAACTAGTAGATGGGCGCAGGCAAGCATACCAGCCAATATGTCCTCTCCAACTACACCATCACTGAAACACTATGTAATGTGCAATAACAAAGAAAATGGAAGCCAGAGCTGATGGAGAAGGAGAGTAGAAAGAGTGCTAGTAAGTGTAGGACAGGGACTGAAAACCCATGGCCTTCCTGCTGTTGTTGGACTCTAGCTCCCATCAGCCCCACCCAAGATAGCCAATGGTCAGGGATGATGGGAGTTGTAATCCAATAATCTACTGAGAGCCACAGGTTCCCCATCCCTAATGTAGGGAAAAGGAAACAGACACGAGCCTCCATCTTTTCAAATCTGAAATTGTACAGGTATGTAATAAAAAAGTAATGTGTTCTTTATATGAAGGAGAGTTTTCAGTCACCTCAGTACACCTTTACGCTTCATGTGTTGCAAGCCCATAGGGGGCAGGTTTGTAACCTCTGAAAGCCCTTAAATTGTCCAGAACATTTGGTTGTATTTTATGAACTATTACTTTCTACTCCATTCCATCTCCAAGTCCTATCTATCTACCAAAGTGCTTATGACTTTTTATCACAATATAATCAGTGTTTCTTATCATTTTATTCCATTCCATTTAGTGCTTGAGGTATACTGTGAGATAGTCACTGCCTTTCGAAAAGCTTTAACAATAGAAGGTCAGTGATTTGGCAATCAATGCTTTAATTGTTTTTTTCTTTTTCTCTTCTGTTCTAGCAACTTTTCAGGCCAGAACAAATGAAGTAGGTGCAGACTGTGCAGCACTCTTGAAGAAGTTCAATGACACAAACATAATTAATCTGAACGTCTCGGGCCAATGAGTACAAGTGTTATGTGCTCTGAGCGCTCCATAGTCTTAATGTGTCATCTTGTACTTGGCTATGTTTAAAACATTAGACTCATTGTCAACCATTACAAATCCACATGAAAGTCTTTGGGAGAATTTGGGAATTAACAAGTGAGCTGGTGCCCTTTTATACTGAATATAAGGCCTGATTGTGAGGCACAGCAGACATAATGTCCTCAACCTCCTAAGCATGGTATAGAACAGCGGTGGGTGGATGGTAGACCATGATTCACTGATGGACTTCTAGCCAATTCCTGGTGAACCTCTAATGCTCAAGGGATGTTGGTATCCTTGAAAAGAACGCTAGACTTGAGTCCGACATTTGTCTAATCCAAGTTCTTAAGCAAGATTTCTTAACTCTTGGTCACGTAACACAGACTAATTATGCCCCAATTGTTAAGAGGTCCTGCTTGCAAGCTTCCCATAGGCTTCTGGGTTGGCTACTGTAAGAACAGGGTGCAGGACTAGATGGGCCTTTGACCTGATCTAGCAGGGCTCTTCATATGCCCGGCAGTGACTTTCTAAGATCTCAGCCAGAACTGCTGAGATGCTACAGATTAAACCCAGATCTTTTATAAACTTTTCCACTAGCTATGACAATGTTCTTACCAGTCCGACTCATTAATTCTAGAGGCAAGCTTTCAAATTAGACAGGGTTTGGTGGGGAGTTAAATATATCTGTTAAGCTCTTCCTGTATCCTGCCTTTCACTGCTTCCTGTTTCTTTGCTTCCATGTTGCCCTGGGACTTTCTAAATGGGAAATAAATCTTCATGATAGGGGCCGTGTTGTCCTGTCTGGTTAAAAGCCTTCTTTTCTATTCTTTTTTTAAAGTGGGTCATGATTGTAATTCTTCTGAGGAAAACGATGTGCCCTTCCTCCTTTCCTACGGAATTTCTAGCTTGATATTTATGCTCAGAAGAAGAGGCTTCAGCAGTGATTTTGTGACTGCAGCAATCTGTCTCCTGGACTGTTGTAAGGAGCGAAGTTCTTATTGCTCCCATGAACAGCATATGCTCTATTAGCAGCTGGGAAAAAAGTGAGAGTTCTCTTGGCAACTCAGCAGCATTATTTATGGCAGCTTCTCTGTGATGCCACTCCACAGGAGCCTACAGCTTCATAAACAGGGCCATTTTCAATGCTGGTTATAACAGCCACTGGTATACTGCTAGCATTGGTAGCTCATGTCAAGTGTGTATTACATGACCAACTGTCAAAGCCAATCAATCTTGTTTCCTCCGACAGCTCTAGTGAATGCAAGACTCTTTTTGATCATCAGTATCTCCATTGTGAACAAGGACTCATATTACAAAACAGTCTAGAATTAAGCACAGTCTCCTCTCCTCAGTAATTTGGTTTAGAACCTTCGATAACTGATATGTATTACATAATATCAATCAATCAGTGATTTGCGAATCTAGCTCCTGCTTGTTGGCTTCCCATGGGCATCTGGTTGTCAACTGTGAGAATAGGATGCTGGAATAATTAGGCCACTAGGGTCCCATTTGAAGCACTATTATACTACTTTAAACACTCATATTCCCCATAGAATCCTGGGAAACATAGTTTGTTAAGAGTACAGATAGTTGTTGGGAAATTCACATTCCACACACAGAGCTACAATTCCCAGAGCTCACTATGGGAATTATAGTTCCATGAGGGGAATAGTGGTATCCAAACAACTCTCATGACCGTCAACAAACTGCAGGTCCCAGCATTCTTTGAGGGAAGCGATGACTGTTTAGGAATTGTAGTGCTTTAAATGTATAGTGTATAGTGTAGATTGTTATCTATCTATCTATCTATCTATCTATCTATCTATCTATCTATCTACATGCTTGGAGTCTTGGAAGTTCTAGAACACTTGAATGTACATAAATCTATGATAATTCCTAATAAAGGAGATAAGCCTACCATTATGTATCACCAAACACAGCATTTTTCATATTTATTCCCATTGTGGCGCAGCAATTGCAAGTACTCTTGGATGAAGCAGATTATCTTGACCCGTTCCAGTCTGGGTTCAGGCCTGGTTATGGGATTGAATCGGTCTTGGTCGCCCTGATAGATGACTTTTATTGGGAGAAGGACAGGGAGAGTGTGACCCTGTTATTCTTATTTGTTCTCTCAGCAGCTTTTGATACCATTGACTATGGTATCCTTCTGGGCCAACTTGGTGAGATGGGTATCGGAGGCACTGTTTTACAGTGGTTCCAATCCTATATCCAAGGTCTTTTTCAGATAATAGCATTGGGTGATTGTATTTTGGCCCCCTGGCAGTTGTGCTGTGGGGTGCAGCAGGGTCCCATCTTGTCCCCCATGTTGTTTAACATCTATATTGTTGTGCACCTCTCCAATCTCCGAGCGGTGAGATTTCTGCGGTCCCTGTGCTCATCCAGGGTTTGGTTTCCTTTGGGAAGAAGGTCAGCGGAGACTGTGGTGTCTTTATGAAATACGGTTTATTTATTTACACACATTCCAACCTGAGCTTAAGATGGAAGGGGTTCAATGCATCAGCAGTCCAATATCCAGCTTTTCCATCTGGGTTGCAGGAGGCATTCTAAAGCCATGCAAAGGGATAGCCTCTCTGCCTGCCTCCAGCCTTTCTTTAGACCACTAAAAAACACAAGCCTCTCCTGGGCTCCAGGAGGGGGGGAGGCTTCTTCTGAAGAGTTTCAATAATAAAAGGGTCTTCCTGGCCCATTCACCAGTTGCTGGGCAACTGATAGACCCATTATCCTACCTGGCCACTCTATTTGTTTAACAAAAGAGACTCATCTGACCAGCAGAGCAAGTTCCTCATTCCAAGGCACAGAATTCCAAATCAGAGGTTGGAAGGGGACCCACAGGGATCATCCATTCCAACCCCAAACTCATAACAATATGAAGCCCTTGGGGCGAGTTGTCAGCAGTACATTGACGATACCCAACTCTATTTCTCTGTAACATTTGCATAGGGAGAGGCCGTGCAAGCCCTGGACCCGTGCCTGGACTCTGTCATGGGCTGGTTGAAGGTCAATAAACTGACTCTCAATCCTAGCAAGATGGAGATGTTGTGAGTTGGTGCTTCCCGAGTTTGGATAATTGGTCAGTTGCCTACTTTGGATGGGGTCGTACTCCCTCTAAAAGAGCAGGTCCATAGTCTTGGGGTGCTCCTGGATTCATCTTTGTTGCTAGAGGCCCAGGTGACCTCCATGGCTGGGAGTGCCTTTCACCAGCTTTGGATGATAAGTCAGCTGTGGCCATTTCTGGACCAGGATAGCCTGACCAATGTTGTCCATGCACTGGTAACCTCCAGATTGGATTACTGTAATGCACTCTATATGGGGCTGCCCTTGAGCTTGGTCCGGAAGCTGCACCTGGTGCAAAATGCAGCTGCGAGATTGCTCACTGGGGCAGAGTATCGCCAACATGTCACCCCGCTGCTGAAAGAACTGCACTGGCTGCCCATTTGCTACCAGGCCAAGTTCAAGGTTCTCATTTTGGTATACAAAGCCCTATACAGCTTGGGACCAGGATACCTGAAAGACCGTCTTATCCTTTATATACCAAATCGATCACTGTGCTCTGAAGGTTAGGGCCTCCTGCAGACACCATCTTATCAGGAGGTCTGTTCTGCACAACATAGGAAACGGACCTTTAGTGCGGCGGCACCTACCCTGTGGAATTCCCTCCCCTTAAATATGAGACAGGCACCATCACTGTCATCTTTTCAGTGCCTAGTAAAGACCTTCCTCTTTCAACAAGCCTTTTAAGTTGAGACCTTATCCCAGTCTGTGTGGGAACTGCTTTTTAATATGTTTTTTAAACCTTTTTTTAAAACAATATGTTTTTAACCTTTTTTTCTTTTTTAAGATGTCTTCAAAGCTTTTTTAAAGAATGTTTTTAAAGTTGTTTCATTTTAATGTATGTTAAGGTCTGTTTTTATGATGTTTTAAAGTGTTTTACTGCTTTTGTTTGCCACCCTGGGCTCCTGCTGCGAGGAAGGGCGGGATATAGTAGACTGAGGGCTAATTTGACCGTGTTCTTCTATATAGTCTCTAAGAGAAGTAAATCTGGAATAAACTTTTGTCAGTTATTTCAATGCCCTTCCACATTTGAATAAGTAGTTTCATGAAGCCATGTTGGGGAGTATGAAAAGGACTATTCGTGAATCTTTTCCTTATGGAATGGCATTGGATAGTTATGCTGGCAAGTGAAAGTGATTTCAAAAGAGCTCCCATTCTTTCTCAAATGGTATTATTTGAGTGACTCTTCACTACTTCCAGCCCAATTCTCTGGGTTTCTGGCATCCCTAAGCATAATCCCTTTGATCACTGGCCATGCTGTCAGGAGTTGGTAGGAGTTGAAGTCCAACAAAATCTTGAGGGCCACAGTTACCCCATCCCTGGCTTGGAATCTTTGAAGGGTAGGTGGACCCTGAATGGTTGTGTGTGTCACATATATTTGAGTGAAAATGGAGAACAAATGGTAACATGAGAAGATGCTACTAATAAATTCAGAAAACAGAAAAAAATGAATATTCTCAAATACTGCAAAAACATTACTTCATGGAAAAATCCTGAAATTCTCAAATGTGAGCCTGTACCTCAGAAGAGTAAGTCAACAAAGCTTAGCATGAAGATACCAGCTAGAGTACTTTCTCAGTTACTTGCCTGAAGAAGAATCTCACCCAGGAAGCACATTGGGATTTTGGGAGTTTTCCCATTCATATTGGTTTGCATCATTTTGGGGTTTCCCTCTTTTCTGTTGGAAGATGAAATGGCTACTCCAGAAAATCTTCTGTCCAGTGGGATCCCATATACTGAACTTCCACCCCACTCTTTCCACAACTACACCATACTTTCAAAACCTCCCACTTTCTATACTATTTGATTCAGGTTGCTACATGATCTCAGACTACGGTCTGAAGGCATGTGAGGGCATCACCTTGCTGAAGCTCTAAGCAGATCTGGGTCTGGTCAGTACCTGGATGGGAAACTGCTTGGGAAACACATGTATGCAACCTTGGGTTCTATGATGAAAGGAAGGTGGGGTATAAATGAAATAAACAAACAAATAAATGAGTAGTAATTTGAGTTATGACATCATATTGTCTCTGCCTCCTTGCTTCTGCAGTTGGTGCATTTCCCAGGTCTTGCCAAGCAACCTTTAACGCACATCACAGTCAGGGCACAGCTTACAAATGTGGTGCATTATGCCATGTTGCCAGTGAAACAAGATGATTATCATTGTCATCAGCTGATTTATGAAATGGTTTGTCCTCAGTGACAAATGTTGCAATGTGGGCAGTTCATTTGATCTTGAAATATCTCAAGTATATAAGCTGCGAGGACTATTCAGTCTAGATAGTCCCAAGTTTCGCAATGTGCTCCTTTTTGTAACTTTATGTAAGAGTGGAAACTTGTGTTCATGATCCCAGTTCGAGGAAGCATCTGAATGCAAACTTAAGTCTTACAGAAATTGCATAGCGGACTGATAATCTAATTTCATTTTAAAATGGGCTTGTAAATCTTTCTCTCTGTGTGTGTTTTTCAGAGCACTGGTAATATTTGCTGAAATGAACTGTAGTTCACCCTGTTATATTGGAGCTATGGAGTAGTACTGGTAGTACTAGTAATTTTAAATATGAAAATTCTCAAAATCATGTCTTAATAGCCTTCCCTACAACCATGCACTTCCTGACAACATAGGCTGTTTCCTCTCCGTTCCTCACTCAGGGCAAGCAATTTGTTCAGAAGGAAGGACCATTGATTTTTGCAACATGAATCTCCCAGGAAGATTGGTATGTTCCAATCATGTGTAACAGAAAACTGAAATGTCATTTTCCATGGTGTTTAAATATAATAATGAAATATTTGATCATTTCCTTCCCTTTAATCTGCCCCCCCCCCAATCAATCCATTCATCCTGGCCTCTTTGCTATAGCATGACACTTTATATGCATGTAACGGGGAAACAGACATAAATTGTTTGAATAAATGTGTACTTCTCGACGAGAGAGAGAGAGAGAGCAACCAGCAAAAATGAAAAAAGGTTTGGTGCTGCCATATTGTTGTATCACCGCTAATTGTGCCACACAAGTCATCCAGCAGGGAAATAAAACCATAATTTTAAATAAGGTTTTCTGTACATTTTAAAAGACAAAGATATCCCATGACTAACATGCAACCACATTACATCCCCACAGCAATTACAATACCTGTGAATGTTTTTTTCTGGAAGAAAATCTTTTTTACAGGAACAAAATATTTTGTCTCAAGAAGACAATTGTGAGATTGCAACTTGACTGTGTCCCAAAAGGAGATCTGGGCAGAGCTGAATGTATGAAATCAACTTGATACCAAGCTAGACTGTTGGTCCATTCACTAGAAACCTGAGCATCGGAAGCAAAAGTGTGCCTGGCTGACTATAGCCTGTGGTTACCATCAAAAGGTCATTTAAAAGATCCTGGAACAATTTAGATATATTTAGAATGCATCATGCCCAACTGAACATATGCACTTCTAGTGACTAAAGCGCTAGACAGCTGAGGGCTCCAACTGCATAAGGGGCATATGTGCCACCTAACATCCCTGTGCACAGCACCCCTGCACCCCTACAACCTGGAATGCCCACATAGGGCTTTGATCAGAGCAGTGAATCAGAATGTCTCCTGTATCTGAACTCATTACGTCTTAGGCAAGCCAACTCTTTCTCAGCCGCAGTCCCCAACTGCAGCGTGGAAGATAACTACAGTATATTGACTTCACTTACAGGTATGTTGTAAGAATGACAACCAGATACGGCATGTGAGTCACTTAGAACATCATGAAATACACAATAAGGAGCGGTGCAGAGAATTCAAAACTTTTTCACATTTCTAGTATTCCCTAAGAAAATGTAGAATGAGAAGGATTCATTATTTCTCCACCACTTCAGCTTCTCAATGATAATCCATCATCGATTATCCACACAGGAGTTTCTTTCCCAGAAATATCCCCTATATGACACTCTCCCCAAAAGTTATCCCTTGGAAATGCCTTTCTCTCCAAAAGCTCATGCACAGCCTGCCATCTGCTCTCCTCAATTTATCAAATTGACCCTCCCCAGCCCCCCAGCCCAGTTTAATTGTTCTGCAACCAGCCTTGTATGAACACAATGTAGTCTCCACCAAGGCTGCATACATTTATTTAAATTGGTTATAAAAGTGACAATGATAGATGACAGTAACAAGTTCGCGTTGATCAACCACAAGCCTCCCATGTAACAATCAGTACAAGCCATGCAGTAATATGGACAAAGCATTCAGTTAAGCAAGTTGGCAGGAGGGCTATTTTATTTGAAGGATGCACAACACAATCAGTTTGACGACTGAATCACAAACATTTCATTGAGCAGATCCCACATGTTCAGAAAAAAAAAGGATGTGGTATGCTTCTCCTGGGTTTGCACTGCTTCACATTGCAGATGAGGAATCACATGATTGAATGCTTCCACATGAACATTCCTTGCTCCTAGAAAGCCAGCCTCTCAGAAAGGAGAGTTCTGCCTTAGACATTTTATTGATGCATTTGTTTTTTTAAACGGTGGAACAATTATATACCTGCCTCCTGAAATGGTGCAGTCCAAGATAGGGATTGATGGAGCAGTCTATGCCTAGTCCACGCCAATTTTGTGTGTTTATTCATAAGTCTATTCCATCCCATTTTGGCTTTAACTTATTTTTTTAACCCAGACAAGAATCATAGTATTGTAGAGTTGGAAGGGGCCTATAAGGCCATCAAGTCCAACCCCCTGCTCAATGAAGGAATCCAAGTTAAAGCATGTCCGACAGGTGCCTGTCCAGCTGCCTCTTGAAGGCCTCCAGTGTTGGAGAGCCTACCACCTCCCTAGGTAAATGGTTCCATTGTCGTACCCTCTAACAGTTAGGGGGTTTTTCCTGATGATCAGTTGAAATCTGGCTTCCTGTAACTTGAGCCCATCATTCTATGTCCTGGGACAATCGAAAAGACATCCTGGCCCTCCTCTGTGTGACAACCTTTCAAATACTTGGAGAGTGCTATCATCTTTCCCCTCAGTCTTCTCTTCTCAATGCTAAACAAGCCCAGTTTTTTCCAGAGCTTGGAAGTAGTTACAAGTAACGAATTACTTGTAATTCATTACTTTTTTGAGGAACGAGTGGGTAATTCCTTTACATTTTGATTGCAATAGGACTAGGAGTAATTTTATTACTTTTGTGGAGTAATTGTAACATTTCCAGGATTACTTTTGGGCATTACTTGGGGGGGGGAGCAAGGGAAGTCTTCTGCTCCTCTGATTTGTGGATGAAAATCATGTGCCTCAAACTGGGCTTCTGTGCAGTGTTGCTTTTTCCTCATGCTCTGTGGATGGGTAGGAGGTGACGAGGGAGGAGGCGGAGAGTGAGACGGGGTGGAGTGGAGAATAGAATTGTTTAAAAAAATGGATGGTGATGGTGAAGAATACAGTGGAGGTGGAAAGGAGCTGGAAGGCAAGAATATGGATAATGGAGAAGGAGGCAGCAGCAGAATGGAGATAAAGAACTGTGGAGGTGAAAGATGACAACATGTGTGTGTGTGTGTGTGTGTGTGTGTGTGTGTGTGTGTGTGTGTGTGTGAGAGAGAGAGAGAGAGAGAGAGAGAGAGAGAGAGAGAGAGAGAGAGAGAGAGTACTGTGTTTGCACTTGGCACACAAAGTGGGCTCCTCCACCCTCTCTGGCTACTGTGCTGCATTTGCAGTATTTTAAATTTTTGCATCTCAGGGGAAAATGTTTGCTGGGTGAGTGTCCCTTAGTTGGTGGCAGGGAAGGATCTGGGAGATGGTTAAGTGAGCGAGATTATGCTTGCTGGCTGAGAGGGGGGGTTGCACTTGGTTTGACATGCAAAGATCTGAGTTGTGGCCTCTGCCTCCTCCCCACCTCCCTTACCAGCAGAGATTGCTATCTTATGGATAAAAAGAATTATTCTACTACCTATTTATGTGTGTGTTTATTTTTAATGTTGTTTTAGGCTACTTAGAAGTGCAGCAGCCAAGGCCAGCACCTTGTAGTTTTTTTTAAGTAACTGAAATGTAATTGTAGTGATTACTTTTGAGAAAAAGTAATCAATTACTTTCAGAGCAATTGTAATTGTAATGGCAATTACTACTTTTGGGGGCCATGTAATTGTAACTGTAATTTATTACTTTTTAAAAGTAATCTTCCAAGCTCTGTTTTTTTCAGTCTCTCCTCATAGGGCTTTGTTTCTAGTCCCCTGATCATCCTCGTTGCCCTCCTCTGAACCTGTTCCAGTTTATCTGCATCCTTCTTAAAGTGCTGTGTCGAGAACTGGACACAGTAGTCAAGATGAGGCCTAACCAGTGCCGAATAGAGGGGAACCAATATTTCATGCAATTTGGGAACTATCTTTCTGTTAATGCAGCCTAAAATAGCATTCGGCTTTTTTGCATCCACATCACCCTGTTGGCTCATATCCAGCTTGTGATCAACAATCCCCAGATCCTTCTCACATGTCGTATTGCTGAGCCAAGTATCCCCCACCTTATAACTGGGCATTGGGTTTCTTTTTCTTAGGTGTAGAACTTTGCACTTATCCCTATTAAATTTCATTCTGTTGTTTTCAGCCCAATGCTCCAGCCTGTCAAGATCCTTTTTAATTTTGTTTCGGTCTTCCAAGGTATTAACTATCCCTCCCAATTTGGTATCATCTGCACATTTGATAAGCATTCTCTGCACCTCCTCATCCAAGTCATGAATAAAAATGTTGAAGAGCACTGGGCTCAGGACCAAGCCCTGTGGTACCCCACTCATTACCTCTCCTGGCATCTGGGGGGAAGATGGCGACGGCGCAGCTGGCTGCATCCGAAATGGCTCCCGAGTGCTGCTGAGTTTTTCTTTCTAACTAAGGTGAGCCCTGGCCTTGTTATGAGATTGTAAATTACTGAAACAGCCCCAACTGCTTGTCCGTTTACGGGAACAACAAAGGCTGACAGTGAATCAACTAGTGAGGAGAAAATCAGGAAAACGCCAAGAGAACTACTGAGCTACTCCCTCCCACCCCCTCACGGTGAGATAACCGCCTCAGAGAAGGTAGCATAAATTGCCTATTCAGGTGTAACAATGACCTCGCCTCATAACTCATGCCTCAGAATTAACTTGGAGGCTTTTTTCTACACCCAGTCATTACAACAAACGAGTCTAGGTCTCTCCCCCAACAAACCCTTGGATACAATATGGTCCTTACCCGCTTCGCAAATAAGATGCTGGGGGTTTCTATTCTTCCCCCCCCCACTGCCTCACCTAAGAAAAACAAGGGAAAACAAATGAAAATCTATTCCTACTTCTCACCGAAAGAGATGCCTGGGGGAGGCGGTGGACAACTCTCTCTCCCTATCTCGAATGCTGTAGGCAAGGCCAATGATGTAGAAATCGAAGCCCCCACCAACCTTGATTGGTCTGTTGATTACACCAGGCGCAGCCTTGCTCTTCACCCAGAAGAAAGGTCCCCCCTCGGGTTAGACCTTGCAACAGAACTCACACAAGCAGTCCTCCTGGCATCTAACCTCCCTGAGAACCAGACTGATCCAGAAAAAACTGCCTCAAAACAACCCATAAGTAACCACGCCACCTATCTTGAATTGCGAGTAAACCCCTCAGCACTCCAGGAATGCCTCTTGAGTCCTATAATGCCTGGATATATTAAGAACAACCAGATCCCCAATTCCCTTTCTTCCCCTCCCTATGACAAATATTCCTGGCCATCACTCCAGAACAAACCAACCCCTCCCAAAACGGAGAACGTGTCAGCGCTGCTCGTAACTGAACTTGCCAAAATAAAAAACATTCTCTCAGAATGCTACGATCTGCTGGTGGTCATAGCCAAATTCCACAAACAAAGCTAAAGATCCAGCAATGAAGGCATCTCCCCTTTTCGACCCCCTCAAGCAACATCCATTGCACCAGTGGCAGAAACAGCGCCAACGAATCCACCAAAGCCACATCGTGGAAAAGGAAAACACAAACCCATTACCCAGAAAAAGAGCAAAAACATCAAACCAAAGGAGGAAAGACTGAAAGAAGCCACAAACATCAAGGGATTGAATTTCAATAGGCTCTTCGACCTTCTCGAAAAATCAAAACAGGTTCCATTCAAAACTTCCCAGAAGGGAAAGACCACACAACCTCTTAACATGGAGCATGTCTACGAACACACGGCAGAGCCGGATCCCCCCTCATCCTATCAGCTGACAAAACAAATACCTGCCAGCCCCCCCGGCCTTTCCAGAACAAAAAGCAGCCACCATACACTCACCAGTCGGACCTCAGGACCAAAGGCAACACGCTATTGATTCGGGCTCTGCCCTCCAGTTTAAGGACCAAATTAAGCCCAGATTTACTCCAAACCCCATAACCAGCCAGGCTTGGAAACTGACTCTCAGCCGCCAAAGCCTAATCCTTTCTAATTTTCCGAAGCTTCCAGGTGCCTGGTCCTTTGATCACAGTAAAGCTCATTTCCTTCACCTGGCAAAAAAGATTGCCCCCCGGTGTGGCACTATCGCCGACATCATTGATATCGAATATCTATTTAACAATCACCGGTACGCCCAAGCCGTGATAACCTTTCGGACCTGGGCGTCTGTACAACTCCTCTACAAAGAAAAAGACAAATTTCTCCATGCCAGAATTTTAATATCTAGATTATTCGAGAATCATAATCAATTCAACCTGTTCCACAACAACATGCATTTCTCTGAAAATAACATCTTGAGTAATTTGCCTATTCATCCAGACAACCCCCAGGCTACCCAAAGCTCCCCAAGCCTCGGACTCGGCTCAAAATGTATGCTCTCCAGTTCTCTCTATGATTTCAAATCAGTTCAACTTCCGGAAGAAAAAGACCTCCTAGACTCATTCTTATTACTACCTTTACAGTCTCAGGAAGAAATAACCTCCAGACTCACTCTCTTAAGAGACACGCTCGTTCATTCCATGCAGGACAATGC
This sequence comes from Rhineura floridana, assembly GCF_030035675.1. Classification (NCBI taxonomy): domain Eukaryota; kingdom Metazoa; phylum Chordata; class Lepidosauria; order Squamata; family Rhineuridae; genus Rhineura; species Rhineura floridana. Next base: position 99,788,200 of record NC_084487.1, read on the forward strand.
CAGGAAGCCTCTGGAGTGAGATTTAAAATCACCATGCCCTTCAATGACACCAGCACCTAGGCAATCGGAGTTTTCGACCAGCCAGCCTAAATGGTATATGGGGATTCCTCTTTGCACTGAGGCCCCTACTATCCTAGGACCAATAACAACAAAGCTGATCGACATTGCAACAGGGCGCTCAAGGCCCCTAAAGAAATATCTGTCGAACCATCCGACCAGACCTTTACAGTCTGGATCTGACTGGCTACAATCCAGATTCCTGGGTCCCAAGGAACTGGGCCCTACACCTTCATCGCCCCACCTGAGCACACTGGACAACAACAAAAAAAAGCTTGTCACCCCCCCAGTGCAAACTGGTGCTGTCTATGTGAATTTGACTGGAGAGCTCAATCAGATCATAGAACTAAGTTGACAAGGCAATCCTTCAATTGGACCAACATCAGGCCGCCTTTCCCCTCGCCCTCGGGACTATGGGAAATCCAGTACTACTCCCAAAGCCCAGCTCAACCTTTTCTCCTGGAATACTTGTCGATCGTTGTCCTGGGGTCACAGACATGGTGGCGAAATTTTGTGCAGCTGCTATTGCTCATAGGAGGGTTTTAGTCAAAGATTTTAAAACATCCCACTAGTTTTTATTGACAACTAGTTTTAACGTTACAGTTTTGTAAATTGAGGCTGTATTTTGTAAATATTTATTTTACAAGTAAATTGTTTTGTATTGCTCTTGCTGGTCTACGACCAAAGTAAATAATTAATTACCTCTGCCCAGTTTGAGAAAGAAACAAATGTTTTTCATATGTATTGAAAAACATAATTAAATATACTTTATCACAAAATAGTATTTAAAAACACAGTGTATCCCAATGTACACACTAGTATGTATGCATTAAAATATTGTTTTTACTGCATTTTGAAATGTTTTTGAGCCAAGAACTACATTGCAGACTTCAGAGAAGTGTGAAATCCATAGGTTTCCAATCTGTGTATTAGTCTAGGAGGTGCAAATTAGGCCAATTTGGTAACAAATATGGATTGAACAAAATTCTTCTTCATCCATCGTCTAAGAAGAACTATACCACGTGCTTTCTCAGAAAACGTACATTGGCTAATTGGTAAAGTAGAAAAATGTGCTGGGATGTGAACTGTGATGACCTTCAATCCAACAAGACATCTTCACAGCAGTCTTTCAGAATGTCTGGTCCCTGCAGCACACCCAGAAAGGTTACTTCACTTTGGAGATTTTACTTAAAGTCCTTGCAGTTCCATAAGTGACTGTTAATGACTCAAATGAGAGCTATACCATTTGGCTTCTTGTCATGAGTACAAATGTGTCCCAGAGAAAATGTACCCATTTGCAATCAGCTATTGGGGAGGTATCTTCAAACTAGGGCCTGATGAGACATGATGTGGGAGACCTGTGATTGGGTTTCCTAACACAATTTCCTTTTCTTTTTTAAAGCAACAACACAGGGCCTTCGTTTAGACTGGGACAACAGTACGTGGGGTTGCTGTGGTTGGGGATTCTCAAGGTTTTCCTTTGGACTATGTTTTTAAGTGAACTGATCTGATTCACGCTTCCTGGCCTAACAGTGTAATCCTATGCATGCCTACTCTGAACTATACCTTTTTGGGTTGACTGGTGTTTACTCCCAGATAAGTGGCTATAGGACTACAGCCTTATATGCAGATAGGAACACTGTTATCCTTCTGTTTATCTACATAATGCTCCAAATTTTGTGATCCAGTTCTCTACTTAAAAGAAAAATGCTGAAATGCACATAAAAACATATATTTAGGTTAACATGCATACAGAAATGTGTATTTTAAGATAAATTGTGTACAAAAATGTCTATTTTTAAAAGTACAAAATAATGCAATTTTTGTGGTGTTTTTTCTTCAGAAAAATTGCAGATTGATGCTGAAATGGGATGGAGTGGACTGCAGGGGTGTCATCATCTGGGTCATGGAGGGCCATAGACCTTTTCCTTTTTTGGAAGCAAGATCCTAGGCAGGTTCCTATTTATGAGCCTATCAGTATGAAAGGGGAGCATATTAGCTACTAAGAAGAGTCCTTGTCCTTTCGTGCTGATTAGAGCCAATGAGAGTGAAAGGAGATGAGTTGGCTGCTGAGAAGACTCTTCTCAGTAGCTAACACAGCCTCTCCTTTCATGCTAATTGGGATGTCTATTGCAGTGTAGTGTGGACTCAGAGACAGCAAGGGAAGCAAGGGAGATGAGGGAAAGTGGGAAAATGGACATGGTGTGACTATCATGAAGGGGCCCTACACTTCTGAATTTGCTGCTACACTACTGATTGACTGACAAATAAATACAAAGTTCAAAAATAGACTGATCTGTCTATTCCTAGCTTTTGAGTGCCCCAATTGAAATCCTGCTCCTAATAGCTGAGCTGCTATTAGTGGCAGAGGGAAAACATGCAGACATCAAATGTGCTCTACACACACACACTGCTGCTTTTAGTTGAACCAAATTTCATTGGGAGATCCAAGTAATGACTATTTCTGGTCCTAACTGCACCAGGAGTGACTATTTTCAGAAGATCTACAATGTTTTCCAAAAAAAAAAAAAAACCCTCTCAAAGTTTATCTTTTCCATGCCAACTCACTACTGTTCACAACCTTGACTGGCTACAGATTCAGTGCCCCTCTGTTTGCGTGTGTGTGTTTGTGTATGTGTGTAAATAGCCATTCTTCCTAGTAGCAGTGACATCATCACATAGGCAATCAGATTTCTTATGAATAAGGAAATATATTTTATTTTGGAGTACCATTGTTTGAATGGCAATTACTAGGATGGGGGGGATCACTGCATGTTTGGGGAATCTGCTCCCAGGATGGGACACTTTCACTTCCTCTTAGGCCTCCACAAATTGCCAGAAATGGAAGTGCATGTTATTGGGGGGAGACCATGTCTGTAAAATTTCTGCCCAATTCTAATTTTCCACATGTACAGCACCCTGTTCCAAAGCCACTGGTCTGCCATACCCAGACACAACAAACCAAGAATAGTCATATGTGAGGAGGATGAGAATTGTTCAAGATTCTTACCTCCTTCACAAAACTGCAGTTCCTATAATCCTTCACTTGGGGGCCATGGGAGCATAAGTAGACTGAACTTAACTGATTTAAATGTGCAGTGGTGTCCCGAGACTTGAGGTGCTAGACAGCAATACGTTATTGGGGAGGTGAATACAGACTGCTTAATGGGAGTTTAGGACTAGCAGAAATGCTGAAAAGGAATTTCTTGATTAGTTTCACTGATGGGGTCACATGGTGTTTTTTTTTAGTAAACTCTGCTCTCCCTAGCAAGTTTTCCTATCATTGATGGATTGGACACACATCTATTGAGTAAGCACACCTTCAGAGTTGGGTTGCCACCTTTTTTATCTGGGAAGGCTCCTATGCCTTTAGCAAGAGCAAGGGCTCCATTTCTCACCTGTGTATCTCAGTAGTTATCAATGATGCAGCCCTTAAAGGAAGAGGAAGCCATCTAGACACAGAAGCTAGTCAACCTCATTGTACAGGCACCAAGAAGCAAGAGCAATGCCAGTGAACAGCCTGCTGTTCTTGTGCATAGCGCATGACAAACAAAAAAAGGTTTTGCAATATTTATGACAAAATGCATTACTTCACATCCTAGCACGGGGGACACTGAGCCAAAGCTAAGCCCTTGGAGTGACTTTGATGGGAGAGAAGGAGCATGTGGGTAACTCTCCTGATATCAAAAAGAATTAAGCATGCTCAACTTTGGCTGGTAAGTTGGGAAATCATGTACACACATTTTCCTGCTAAACTGCAAGACGAAATAGACCTCCTGAAGTCAATTGGGTTTCCCAGGATGAGGCTCATCCATTGCACTCTGGGTGTGCTGGCCCCTGTGATTTCCCCAAATGCAGGAAACTCAACTGCATAATTTGTGTATGTAGGGGGAAAAACCCTAATGTTGCACGCCTCTATTGGCACATCTGGGCTAAGTCTTTGGCCCTTTACATCATGACAGTTTCCATCCTTTCTTCTAATTCCCTAGAAAGGAATGTTCTCTGAAGACATGTCCATGGTGTCATCAGTTTGTGTCACTGTAATTTCGCTAATGCTGTAAGCTTCCCTGAAGCGAGAATCCTACCTGGATTGGCATCACTCCAGCAATTGTGTTGACTCCATGGGACTTTCATTTCCTGTCTCCTTCCTGCCCAAGGCAGTCAAATCGCATATAATTTTCGTGTTTGGCACAGCATTATAGTTCCCAAGTCAAAGGAATCATTACTAATTATGATGGTCATGGCAGGGTGGCTTAATAATGATGCAGGGTTGAAATACAATGGGAAAGTTTCAAAACACAACCGCCTCTTCCAAGAGTTGCATTGGGCTTATGGGGATGGCGTTTGGGAAGCAAGGAACAATCATCTCTTTTCTAGGGCACTGGGATGGGGAGTTGGGGGCCTCCCGTGTTCTAATATTTGTATGCAGACACCAAAACACAAATATGTGGAGTAAGGGCCTATGCATTGCTCCACCTGTCTTATTCTCTCAGTGGTAGACTAAGTTGAAGCCGGGTAGGCCTGGGAAAGATTCCTCTCTGACATCCTGGAGAGCCACTGCCAGTTAGTCTAAACCAATGGTTCCCAAACATTCTGCCCCCCATGAACCACTTGAAAGTTTCTCAGGGTCTTGGTGGGCCACTTAATGATTTTTCTGCCTATTAAAGTAATTGCAATGCATTGTGCTTAGATCCTGTATGTCTTTCATTGCATCTTGTTGCTTCTTTTATTTTTTGTATTTCATTATATTCCACTAGATTCAAATTGCAATGCGATAAAACATAACATAAGTAATAAACAAGCAATGAACACACCAATAGCAATCAATACAAATATTGTAGGATGGATAGGCCATCTCCCGGCTTCAAACAAAAATCCACAGACCTGCCGTGGACCAGCTGAATGAAGCTCATGGAGCACAGGGGTCTATGACTGGCGGCTCCGATGTCAGTGGGGCAGTGAATCCGCTCTGGGTTTTAGCACAGCACCTTGGACAGCTCCTTGAAAGTTCAGTCTAAAACCCGGAGCAAATTCACTGCCCCACTGACATTGGGGCTACCAGTCTCCACTTGACTGGCAATATAAGGCAGCTGCCTTGGTTCTCCAATGGGCTATATAAGGCAGTGTTCTATATTTTCAAAAGAGCTATGCTCAATTCTTTCTTCTAACCCAAGATCACTAAATAGCTTTGGCTGCCCGTGTTTGAACAATTCATATGTTACTGGAGTAGCATATTTGACACTTCCCTGTGGCTGCATCCACTGAACTCCAGTAATGGATAGATGAAGGAACCATTGGGCAGGTTTCCAGAGGGTCAGTCTATTGCAACATAAACAACATAAGTGTTGTGTCTCCTCAAGAAACTTATTATGGCAAGAGCATTTTACTTATTTATGTAATTAATTAATTAATTAATACCCCCCTCTCTCCAATAAGGAGCCCAGGGTGGCAGACAAAAACACTAAAAGCATTCTAAAACGTCCCAAAAACAGAAGACCAGGGTTCAAATCCCCACTCAGCTAGGAAGGTCTGGGTGATCTTGGGCCAGTTCACTGTCTCTCAGTGTAACCTACCTCACAGGGTTGTTGTGAGAATAAAATCGGGAGGGGGAGAACCACCTTTATATACCACCTTGACCTCCTTGGAGGATAGGTGAGATATAAATGTAATAAATAAAAGAAATAAATAAAGTAAAAAGATGGAAATGCCATGGTTTTTTGCACTAGGAGCCTTCATCTTTAATAATTCTGCAAGAGGCCTCAGTGGAAAGAGATTTGCTTGCTTTTTGTGTAGCCTGCAAGATGGAAGAAATAAGTATTTTCACTTCTTTATATAATGAGGAAAGAAGCCAGCAACATTTAGAAATCATTTATCTTTGGAGAAGAGGGCCATAAGCACAACTATAAGAATGTTCTGACCATGTTTGGTGCCGATTCCATTCCAAAGACAAATGTAGTGCATGAGAGAGCCTGCTTCACTCAAACAACTCAGAAGCCTGCAGGAAATGTCATTTGTTAAGGCCTTGCATGAACAAGTTGAATACTATAATTTTGCTGTTAGACATTTTAAAAATCACTTTATAGAAAGGCTGGAGCTTGAAATTCTAGACTAACTGAAAGAAGTTAGTTTGTATCAGACTTCTTTTCCAGAGAGCGTTTGAGTCTCTCTCATTGATTATAACATCATATAGTTACCAATTCCTGGTTATAAAAGGGGTTATACTCATTTTACATTTCTATCCTACCTTTCCCCATTTTATTACCACAACAATCTTGTAAGGTAGTTGAGGCTGAGAGATTGCCCAGCATCCACAAATTTCATGGCTGAGTGATGAGTACTCTCCCCTCATGCTTCAATAAAAATAAATAAATAAATAACCCCAATGACAAGGAGCTGGAATTAATTTCAGGAAAAAAAGTAAAATATCAAAAGTCAGGGCGAAAGTTAATGTAAGCCCTATTCGGGGATTCTTTGAAATTTTCAGGAGCAGATCTGCTGCTTCACAAGGAAATGAAGCCAGCAAGAAAGTGTGGAGATAGCCTTGTCTCCATGCTTCCCAGAATGCCTTGAGAACAATGCAGCGTGACATGATTTTGCTGCCAAGGCATTTCAGGAAGTCCAGCCAGTGGGGAGCTTGCCTTGCACCACTGTGAATAGTGTGGGGCTTTTAAAAAAAGGATTAAAGCAAGAAAAATCAGAAAACCCTTGTAAGATTAAGTAAGGTTACTAGTGTCCCTCTCCCCAAAATTTTGGGGGAAAATGTTCCCCTTCCATGTTTTTTTAAAGAAGGTTTTGTTTTGCCCCCATTCACCCAATCAATGTTCAAAAATGAACATTCCCCACACAACTCTAATAAGAGAAGCATAGAGCAGGCTACATCTGTGAATCTGGACTCTGGAGGGTTTATCTCATTACCTTTTAGACTGTTCTCTATAAGGAGATATTCGGGTAAAAAGGCTGTAACATTCCAGGTTAACCCTACCTGTCTCAATGGGATCATGGATGATGTGTTTGACCGTTTTCACAGTCATGGAATAAGAGGAGAGGTCCTCTTGTGGATAAGGAATTGGTTAAGAAGCAGAAAGCAGAGAGTAGGAATCAACGGACAGTTCTCCCAATGGAGGGCTGTAGAAAGTGGAGTCCCTCAAGGATCAGTATTGGGACCTGTACTTTTCAACTTGTTCATTAATGACCTAGAATTAGGAGTGAGCAGTGAAGTGGCCAAGTTTGCTGACGACACTAAATTGTTCAGGGTTGTTAAAACAAAAAGGGATTGTGAAGAGCTCCAAAAAGATCTCTCCAAACTGAGTGAATGGGCGGAAAAATGGCAAATGCAATTCAATATAAACAAGTGTAAAATTATGCATATTGGAGCAAAAAATCTTAATTTCACATATACGCTCATGGGGTCTGAACTGGCGGTGACCAACCAGGAGAGAGACCTCGGGGTTGTAGTGGACAGCACGATGAAAATGTCGACCCAGTGTGCGGCAGCTGTGAAAAAGGCAAATTCCATGCTAGCGATAATTAGGAAAGGTATTGAAAATAAAACAGCCGATATCATAATGCCGTTGTATAAATCTATGGTGCGGCCGCATTTGGAATACTGTGTACAGTTCTGGTCGCCTCATCTCAAAAAGGATATTATAGAGTTGGAAAAGGTTGAGAAGAGGGCAACCAGAATGATCAAGGGGATGGAGCGACTCCCTTACGAGGAAAGGTTGCAGCATTTGGGGCTTTTTAGTTTAGAGAAAAGGCGGGTCAGAGGAGACATGATAGAAGTGTATAAAATTATGCATGGCATTGAGAAAGTGGATAGAGAAACGTTCTTCTCCCTCTCTCATAATACTAGAACTCGTGGACATTCAAAGAAGATGAATGTTGGAAGATTCAGGACAGACAAAAGGAAGTACTTCTTTACTCAGTGCATAGTTAAACTATGGAATTTGCTCCCACAAGATGCAGTAATGGCCACCAGCTTGGACGGCTTTAAAAGAAGATTAGACAAATTCATGGAGGACAGGGCTATCAATGGCTACTAGCCATGATGGCTGTGCTCTGCCACCCTAGTCAGAGGCAGCATGCTTCTGAAAACCAGTTGCCGGAAGCCTCAGGAGGGGAGAGTGTTCTTGCACTCGGGTCCTGCTTGCAGGCTTCCCCCAGGCACCTGGTTGGCCACTGTGAGAACAGGATGCTGGACTAGATGGGCCACTGGCCTGATCCAGCAGGCTCTTCTTATGTTCTTATGTTCTTAAATGCATGGACTGATACATGTTGGTATCTTATGCATTTTATTATTCTTTTTTTAAAAATTAAATTGCTATAGTATCGATTGTTGTATTGTATTTTTATATTCAGTTTTGTTTTGTATTGCGGTTTGTTTTCATTGTGCTATGGCCTTCGGGCAAAGCTAATAAATCTGGTTTGGTTTGAAGGAATTGTGCTGAAGCATTTGTGTGATAGCAGTACATGTCAATATAGGCGAGGAGGCAAGTTGAAGATGCTATCATCCTTTCTGCATGCCGATGGGCAGCCCCACATTCCTCTGTGTGTGGAAAAGATCTGGAGAAATACCTTTGATCCCTTCAAACAAGAAATCCCTGTGAAAATGTAGGGTTTATTCCAGTGGCTGAGAACATGGAATGTCTGCTTCTCAATTCACAGAGACCAGGTATATGAAATTGATTTAGATTCTCTTTATGTGGAGAGTGGTTTGCAATGAAAAAGGAAACTCTTGTAAATATATAACAGAATGGTGTGGTGCTTCAATGTACATACACTATTTCCAGTAGAGGTTGGTATTAGGTTGTATATGGTAAGTAGTTAGTGAAGGGAGGGGGAGTGAGTGAGATGAAATGTTGATGACTGTTGCGTGTGATTGGATGAGAAAATGGGTGTGGTGGTTTATATATGAGTAAATGACAATTGACAGTTGGATCTGGTTTGGTTCTTGGGAGAGTTGGGTAGGGCTGAGTTTTTGATATACAGTAGGGCCCCACTCATACAGCGGGTTACGTTCTGGACCCCGGCTGTAAAGCGAAAACCGCTGTAAAGCAGAACGCATTGACTAACATTGACCAAAATGGTGCCTGATGGCCAAAAAACGCCATAAAAGCAGAACAAGTGCCATATGAGCGGGGCCTTTCTGCAATTGACAACCGCTGTATTAGTGGAATGCTGTAAAGCGAAGCGCTGTAAAGCGGGGCCCTACTGTAGATAGGAACTGGGTCTTGGATAGTGAGAGTTGTAAGGGAGGTTTTGCAGTGGGTAGACAGGCAGGGCTTAATTAATTATATTAATTGATGAGAACTCAATTAAGTTTAATTTTAAGAACTAAAGAACAGAAAACTGTAGCCACACGTTTGAGAATCTGAGTTAAAAGTGATCTTATTTATATTTATGCTCTTTGCTTAATAACCTGTTTGGTTACACATGCCTGGTTATTGGCCAGGTATCTGGGGACACTTATATTGGTACAGAAGAAAGGACTGTAACGATATCTAATGGTGGCATGGTGGAGTGAGAGAATAACAGTAATAGGTATAGGAAGTCAGCCTATAGCTGTGGTCTTTAAGGCACAAAGATAGACAGGGGGGTTGAGGCTTTCCTAGTGCCTGGGCAGTAATAAGCAGAGACAATGCTTAGCATTCCTTCTTGCTAAAGGGAGAGTCCTAGCAGGGGGACACAACAAATGGCTACCCACATCACTTACATTCAGCAGTGTAGCCCTTCAACACCTGTTCATTCTGCTTGCTTTAGAGGAACATGGAAGGTGTGTTAAGTTATAACACTTGACAAGAGTTGTTTTTTAATCCTCCATAGTGAGTGTGCTTGTCAAGTGAACTGCTTCATCAAATTTGGCTCTATATAACAACAGGCTTTGACACGTTCTAGAACCTCAGAGACGTGCCCAAAATTTCTACAACGTTTGCATCACTAGTCATGCCGACATCAGCTTCCTCCCAAACGGAATATGTTTCTTTTTAATAATAACAATTAAACAAGTATGTTTTCCAAGAAAGGCTTCTATGTCCTGGGCAAAAGTTTTGAGAGAGAGAGAGAGAGAACTTGTTTAGCAATAGATGGCATCACACACTTAATACTTTAATCTGCTCTTGCCACTATAAACCTAGAAACTATGCGAATGATCTGAGATGACTGTCATTAAAGAATCTTGTTCATCCTATAGATTCTTAGGATTTGGGGAGAGTTTCAGCTTCTTTAATATTCAGTTTATCACTTATGGATTCAGAGGCAACTTTGAAAATGTGACGACCAAAACATTATATATATTTTAAAATGGCATCACCCTCTAGGAAAGTCCTAATTGTCCTAATTATCTACCAACTTCAGTCATGGCTAGGAATGCTGGAGAATTCTGATAAAAACAGAAATGGAAGTGAAGATTGCCAATGTTTGCCTATTCATTCCAGGTCCAGAATGGAAATCAATCCAGTGAATACAATCGATACTCACTGTTGTTGTTGCATTCAGTTCACAAATGATACATAATTAATTATGGTTTTTCCTCCATTTGCATTGTGCATTATATGACATGACAAAGTAATGTAATGAATTACATAAATTACTTACATAGTGTAATTTCTCCACCACAGACAGCAAGGCAAATAACGTAGTTTTTGGCTGAAGACAAACTGCAGCAGACTGCAAACAGTGCTGCATGCAACAAATAAAGGGCAGAACAGAAAACAATAATGTCTTACATTCCTAGTCATGGCATATGCCATATTCATGTGAATAATAGTATACAGGGTACATACATTACAAAAGGAAAATGAGAGGTCACCTGTACAGTGCAATAAAACAAGGACTGAGGTGTCAGTTAATGAAATAAAAAATGCAATCTAGCTTAGCCAGTGGCATGTTACCTGCTTAAGCATGGTCTTGGGTTTCAGAGCATGTGCAGAGTTGCTCCCAGAGAAAATTATTTGAGAGAGAACCTCTTTGGATTCCTGATTAGATGGTTCGAGGAAAGCACAAATTGAACATGAAACCTCCCATTTTCATGGGATATGAGACCAGTAAAAACTGCCTCCTTTTCATAGACAGATTCTGCTATGTATCAATAGTGACAGAAGCTTGATTTCTGATGTTAGTGGTCTAGAAATTTATTCAGAGTCTAGGTCTATCTCTTCAAGACTCTGCACTTGTATTATAAAACCACTGGACAGTTTGACTAGCTGAAGTATTATGAAAAAGGGATTCACCCCAGAATGTATATTCAGAAACGAAACACAGGACATCTGTAAGGACTTTTGGAGGAGTGATCTGACCATCCGAAAATATACTTTCCTGTTATGGATCATACTCTATACCCCAAAGGTTGGGCACTGCTATGCAATACACTGCTATATAAAAAATAAAGTCTATATTTCCAGTATATTTTCAGTCCTGAGTTTTGATTGTCTGCCTGTCTGTCCCCCCTATTCTGTATTGCTTTAATGTTTTGTTTCCCATCAATATAAAGAATCTGTATTAGATGATACCCGGTTCATGCTCCCTACCAATTTAACATTTTAGCCAAAATAAACCTGCAGAGTTTTCAAGTTATGATTCCAAAGAGAGAAAAATTGATTAACTTTCATGATGAAGTCCTTCCTTCCTAAGTGTCCATCCAGCACACAAACCTGTAAGAAAGGTTACTGTGGGAAACATCCATCCTTCAAATGCTTTCACACACATCCCCACAATAAACTAATCCCCAAAGCTGCTTATACAACTGTAGAAAGTTTCTGGAAACCTTCCTCAGAGGATTAAGATGCTGCTGGGAACAGTTTGCTGCAGAGCACATACAAAGTATGATTCCCACAGTAAATTTGCTTGGATCCCTCATTGCCTGTCCTATGCAAAATCTGCACTATACTGCCACATCTGCATTATACATTTAAAGCAGTATCATGCCATTTTAAACAGTTGTGGCTTCCCCCAAATAATCCAGGTAACTGTAGTTTGCTAAGGGTGCCGAGAGTTGTTAGAAAGCTCCTATTCCCCTCACAGAGCTACAATTCCCAGAGTAGTTTAACAGTCCATCCCTCTTTCCAGGGAACTCTGGGAACTGTAGCTCTGTGAGGGGAATTGGGATCTTCTAACTACTCTCAGCAAGGGAAGCCATGGCTGTTTAAAGTGGTATAATACTGATTTAAATCTTCAGTGCAGATGGGGCCTAAGATGTCAATGATCTAACTAAATTATTGTCTCCACTCCAATCTGCATGGGGGTGTTTGCCACTCAGATCCTTGCTGGCAGTCTGGAGCAGTGGATGAAGACAATTTACTGCCTTCTCTAGCTACCACATACAGGCAAGTAGAGGGCTTGGATTTTGAACAGCATGAGGTATGGTGTGGTTACTGGCCTTTGTTCAGACAACAATAAGCTGGTACAGTGAACTTAGATGTCCACAGCTTGTCTCATATCGGGGTTTAAATCTGTTTTGAGAGTAAAGGACCTGATGCCATTTGTGTTTCTTTCTCATCTTTCCTGTAACATCTGCATCAGGTGTGGGGAACTTTTGGCCCTCCAGATGTTGCTGAACCATAACTCCCATCAGCCGTAGCAAGCATGGCTAATGTCCAGGTATGATGGGAGTTGTGGTTCAGCAACATCTGGAGGTCAAAGGTTCCCCACACCCAGAGCTTGAAAAAGTTACTTTTTTGAACTACAACTCCCATCAGCCCCAGCCAGCATGGCCACTGGATTGGGCTGATGGGAGTTGTAGTTCAAAAAAGTAACTTTTCCAAGCTCTGCCCACACCTGATCTATATCATACATTATATAACGATAGAGTTGGATGGTGCAGTGATGTCCCTGTACATATATGACTGTAAATGTGGTAAGTGCGGGTTTATTAGAGTGTATATGGTAAGTGGACTGAGTGAGAGGGGGGAGTACATGGGCTGGAATACTGGAGAATGTTGTATTATGATTGGCTGAGTGTTTGAGTGTCTGAAGGTATAAATGAGAGGATGACAGTTGAGAGAGAGTTCTGTTGGTGGGAGTTCTGAGGGAGGCTGTTGGTTGGTTTTGTGGGTTGGATTGGATTAGGCTGGTAGTGAGGCAGGTTACTGACGACTAGTAACATAAAGAGTAACGCATCTGATGAAACCATACGCTTGTTAAACTATACCTTTAAGTAATCTTGTTATTCCTGTGTATATAAATAAATATTTCTTGGTTTACCTAACGCCTGATCCTTGGCTGGGTTTACACAGACCAGAAGGGTGGGCAGGGCATATACCAAGGTTGGGAAACAATATTAATGGTGGCAGCGGTGAAGAGATAGTGTAACATCATCAGTTATCCAGAGCAACCCAGGGCTGTATGCTTTATAGGCACAAAGATACAGGGGGGTTGTGGCCTGCAAGTGCACCCAGACACAAAGTATCAATAGGCCTGGAGGAGACTAAGGCAAAGTCTCAAGGCAATATTGAATTACTGGGAGTGACTGGTGGTGCTGCCTAGCAGTGGGATCTTGAGAGATCTTTGCTCAAGCCTGTGAGAGAACCATTTAAAAACCAGGACCCTGAGGTGGGACCATGACAAGGCGGTAGCCACAGGCGGGATCCTAGCAGGTGGTGGCCTGAGGTGGGATGCTGACAGGAAGGGTCCTGACAGGTGCCTTGTAGGCCATCTAGTCCAACCCCTTATGCAATGCAGGACATCCACAGCAACAGTGCTCCCAACAGATAGCTGCTCAGCCTTTGCTGGAAACCTTCAGTGAGGGAGAGCCAACCATCCCCTTAGGTGACTGGTTCCATTGCCAAACTGTTCTTATCATCAAGAATTTTCTCCTTATGCTTAACCAAAACCTGCCCACCTATAACTTGAACCCAATAAATCTAGCCCCAGGGCAGCAGAGAACAAGCCTTTTCCCTCTTCTGTGTGATTATCATGTCCCCCATCAGCCTTCTCTTCTCTAAACATAATCAGTTCTTTCAACCCTTCCTCGAGTTTAACATAATGTGTAATGAGATGTCACCACATTATACACTGCCCCACCTCTCTCCACATTACTGGCTGTCCTCAAGGGTAGGGCAGTGCAACTGTGAAGATGTCACATCACACGTTTGGCTCAACTAGAAGTCACAGCAAAGAGAGTGGGGAAAGACATTGTGTGGTGTTAGCTCTGTGTGTTTCATGACATCTGAGTAGAACCTCAGCCCCATCTTCATTAGTGGGCTTAGGCAGGCAGCTCTTCTATTAGCCTCATCCTACCCATCTAACATACATCTGAAGTGTGGGCATAATGAAGCCAGTCAGTGGTATGATCACAAAATGAATATAGGCTCAGGGTTATTAAAAAATAAGATGATGCAGCAGACAGCTCTGATCATGTCTGCATTTATACTTAAGTAGTTCTTGCTTGACAAGATTGGTGATGAAGAAGGGGAAAAAAACCTACCCTGTACCAGGTTAAACAGGTTCAGTATTTATTTGTTTATTATTTTATTTATATCGCGCCCTTCCTCCAAGCAGGAGCCCAGGGCGGCATGACTTGGCCTAGCCATGTGCCAATGCCACACCTGACTGTAGAGAAACTACACTGTCCAACATTGAGGACATTGCTGAGAAAATGTAGGCTGGGAGAGAATCAGCAAATAAAGCACATGGGTTGGATTCCTATTGAAAAGAGTTTCTCTAGACAAACAACTTTTCAAATGGTATAATAGTTCCTGGAATGTACCACTTCAGACTACAGGTGGAAGGACTGCAAGACTGAACGCTCCCCCATATGAAAAAAGTAGATATCGTATGAACTTCTTATTTATCGAATGCCTAAAATTACTAGGCATTGTCCCATGCATATTATTATTATTATTTTAAAATGCCTACCTACAGGCTAACAATCTAAAACTGACCTTATGAACAGTAAAAAAAGTGGATGGAGAAAGCAGAAAGAGAAGGAAACAGGGAGGAAATGTGAGTGCAAGGCTTGTAACCTAGCTGTGGCATGTTATTTTCCCAGTGGCAGAAAAATTATGTATGCCCTATCCCACCCCTCCACGCACACTGCATTGTGAAGTAGTATACTACAGTCCAGGAACAATTTTCCAACGTCTTGAACTGTTTCCCTAGTGAGCCCCTGTGTGCATACATTTCGCACAAATAAGCTGCACCAGACACATACGATTCAGTAGATTGGACCCTCACCCAGGATGCAACACAATGCATGAAACTAATGGCTGCTAAGCTGTTCACAAAGAGCTCTTGCAGCTTGTCAACACTCTCTCCCCAGTGGCATCCTGGGAGTAGGTTGCCTTTGTCCTGGAATGAACCCACATCCGCAGCTGCCACTGAGAATATTGCATTGATATACAGCAGGAGCTCACTGTGAATCGTCTGCCGGTAATTAGCATCCTTTTTGCTGCAGTATAGGTCAGCTTGATCTAGGCTCAACAGGGGCATGGCTGTTACAGAACCTAGAGAAAAAAATATTTCCTTTGTTGAGTTTAAATCAGCCACTACCGGACCACTTTTTCACCCACACAAATGCCATTGTCTACATGCACTGTAAGGACACAGTCTCATTTCTAAGTAACAGAGAATTACAACTAGGACATATTGGAAGATATTGGCTCAGTTTGTTAATCTCCTTCTCGACTCCAGGGATCAGGAACTTGTTGACCCTCCAGATGCTGTTAGACTTCAATTCCCATCAGCCTAAGCAAGCATGGCAGTGATCAGGGAATGATGAGAGTTTTAGTATAGCAACATTTGTAGGGCCACAGGGTCCCCACCCCTGATCTAATCTGATACCTTCTAAAGTGTGTGTGTGTGTTTAAAGACAGACATTGGGAACTTTGCATGGCCTTTTTAAAAAAGT
Organism: Rhineura floridana; assembly: GCF_030035675.1. NCBI lineage: Eukaryota > Metazoa > Chordata > Lepidosauria > Squamata > Rhineuridae > Rhineura > Rhineura floridana. The sequence continues at coordinate 99,804,098 of NC_084487.1, forward strand.
TGAAGGAAAGTTTTATTACAATGAAACCAAGGGATTTTAAAAAGCAAACATTAATGTATTCAGAGCAAGAGAGAGAGGGAAGGAGAGACAAGGCAAAATTTTAATATAAAGAATTAGATCTTGTAAGGGCAGTACATCATTTCAAATCTGGTATGATGATTTAATGACATGGTGGAATAGAAAGACGGCTTTTATTTGGATGATACACTTACTATAAAAGGCTGCTCAGGGCAAAAATTCAGGCTCATCCTGTGTGGGTGTGTCAGACAGAGAAAGGAGCAAAGGCAGACAACTCCTCCTTCTCATGCACCTGTAAGAAGCAGAACGACGCCACTGATGTTTGGGTACAGGGTGCTGGTAGTTATCACACGTATTGCAGAGCCAAAAAAGCTTACCTTTTTGCTGCATCAGTGAATATGAATAGAGAATTCCCTTTCGCTCTTCACCTTCAGGATTTCCCATAACCCAGGGTTCCTCAAACTGCAGGAGTCAGGAGACGATCTCTGAAGGAAAGAGATCAAGATGTGAGCCTCTCATTGACAAGGTTCTGCTTTTGGTGACAAAAGATAATGGGAGAAAGCAGGACCTTATAGGCTCAGAGGCCAGTGGCAGTGCAGATGACAACCACAGCACATTGACACTGGTATCCTAGGTGATGTACAGAATATCCAAGGAACATGTTCGTTGCCTAGATCGGCTTGTAGTAGACAAGAAAGAAAAGGTTTAGCAATTGGCAATAGTCTCTTTCACATATTCTGTGAATGCATGGGAGGAGGAGCAGGATCATATGCACTGTCGCCCCAACTCCTCAGTTCTGTGCATGCATTTTAAGCTTAGAACTGAGACTACATACATGTACAATTGTATGCATGTTCGGGTCTTTCCAGTGCTGTGCCAAAAATTACTCCCACTTTTTTTCAGCCATTCTCCATCAATTAACAAATACAGAAATTGCATTTGAAAATTATTAAAGGGAAGAGAAAATGTCAAATTCTCATAGGTATGGTACAAGGGTTTTCCCATCCTTCCCTTACTTTAGAGGCGGTGAGGGGTGTGGGAGACTGTCCTTTTTTTCAGTGTACAAACCATCTCACCAGCGATCTGTACTTGGTAGCCTTTCCGGGTGCCACACATCAATTAAAATGCAGGTGAAGATATTGCAAGGTGACCCTTCCATTGTGGGCCCTTTTCAGTTCAAGAAACATGGGCAGCCAGGGAAGCTGTAGAGTGCTGAAGAAATTAGGGCTGTGCACTGGCCCTGACCAAATCCTGGATCCTGACCAAAGTGCAGCAATTTGGGTCGACAAAGGATTTGGACGGCGTGGGTTGAGGCTGCCCCAGATTGACCCAGGACAGATTTGGTTTGCACCCAGAGTGATCCGGGATAGTGGGGGACACATGCAGGATTTATGGTTGTGTGTACAGCTTGCCACTGCAATCTCATTCTCTCTTCATTGCTGTTCATTCTACCCAGATCAGTCGCCTGAAAAGAACTGATATGAGAAGGGTCATAGCTCAATGGTAGAAAGTCTGTTTTGTATGCAGAAGATCCCAGGTTCAATGGCCGGCCTCTGCAGGAAGAGCTGGGAAAGACTCCTGTCTGAATCCCTGGAGAGTCACCGGCAGTCAGTACAGGCAACACGGAGCTAGATAGCCCAATGCTCTGACTTGGCATGAAGCAGCTTCCGATGGTTCCGATCACTAATGAATAGTGGAGAGAGGGATGATACTTACAATGTTACGATCAACACATTAGTTGGGCTAAGACTGTCGCCTAAGTGGCCAACAACCGATTTAAGGTTGTTCACCTGCTGAATTAAATCTGCAGAAGGAAACGTATTACTGATTGTGAAGTGATATGTCACCAAGACTTAAAAAAAAAAAACAGCATGACATTAACTCATTATGGCAGCCAAGTTACTCATATTTTTCAAAACTTTCTACGAGAATAGAAGCATTTTTTATCTTGAGTGAGTCACTTCGCCAGTCATCCTTTTTTGGTAGCAGAGTCCTGGGTTTATTTTTGGATTTTTTTTTTCTCGATCAGTGAATGCTCTGAATCTGTACACTTATGTAAAACTGAAAACGAGTAGTGATGAGTTGTCATGTTTTGCTCAGAGTGGCTTCAAAAGAGTGATTTCTCCCCCACCCCTTAAAGTGTGGGTCTTCACTTCAAAAGAGACAAGAAATTCAACATTACATCTCCTACTTCAACATACTATTGCTGTACCTCCTCAATATTTCCAACAAACAACACAATTTTTCTCCTTGGCCCAAGACCGAAGTAGATAAGCTATGTGTCATGGGTACATAGGAAGCCACCTTATAATGAGTCAGATGATTGGTCCATCTAGCTCAGTATTGTCTGCACTGGCTAGCAGCAGCTCACCAGGGTTTCAGGCAGGGGTCTCTCCCAGTGCTATGCGGATGCCAGGGACTCAGCCTGGGGCTTTTTGCACGCCAAGCAGATGCTCTGCCTTTGAGCTATTGCCCTTCCCTATAAAGTGGGGAAGTACCAGTGCTTGAGCTGAACATGAGGCTGAATTTGAACTTGCCCTTCCACCTTACCTGTTAGTGGTAATGGTCAGCAGTACTGGGCAGTTGGGTCTACCTACCATTTTGATTTCCCACAATGCCCTGGAATGATGCTATGTCAGTAGATGGTCAGATGAAAAAGAGGACAGGGCTCCTGCACTTTTAAGGGTTGTATAACTGAGGGATGGAAAACCTTAGGCCCAGCTATCAAATGCGGCTCTCCAGACCACTGCAGCTGGCCCTTGGAACTCTTCCCAGGCCATACCCCTCACTAGCCCTGCTTTGCACCTCGAGTGTTTTTGTGTGGCTGGAATGTGTTTCTGATTTTGCTTCTCAGCCTCTCGGCAGCTTTTGATACCACTGATCATGATGTCTTCTTGGACTGGCTCTGTGAGATGGGTATGGGGGCATGTACTGTTTTGCAGTGGTTCTGCTCCTACCTAGAGGGCTGCATCCAGAGAATAGAACTGGGGGACTATGTTTTAGCCCCACATTTCCTGTGCTATGATGTGCGACAGGATATGATCTTGTCCCAAATGCTGTTCCAACATCTATATGAAGCCATTGGGATTGGGCATTAGGAGCCTTGGGGCAAAGTGTCATCAGTATGCTGATGACATTCAGCTCTATTCTTCCATAACATCTGAGTCAGGACAAGATATGCATGATTTAGACCATGAGGGCCAATAAACAGTCTGAACCTAAGGAAGATGGAGGCACTGTGGGTGGGTAGTTCCAATGTCCAAGAGATTGGCCAGTTGCATGTTCTGGATGAGGTTGCACTCCTTCTAGTTTGGGGGTGCTCCTGAATCCATCATTGTCACTGGAGGCTCGGGTAGCCTCAGGGGCTAGAAGTCATTTATACTGGATAAGGGCTGGCTGTGCTGATTTTTAGTTGCATGTAATGAGGTAAATGGCATTGTCTGTATCACGGATGGAGAATCATTTTCAACCCAGGGGCTGCACTCCCTTCTGGGCAATCTTCCAGGGGCCACACACTAGTGGTGGGTGGAGCCAGGGGCAAAAGCGGACAGAGCAATGAATGTGCCCTTTGGACAGTTGACTACAGTCTACACACACTCACACACTCTTCTCAACCCTTCATCCAGGCAAGCGAGAGGCATTATCCAAGTTCAAGGATATATTCCAGCCAACCAAAACATTCGGGGAGGGCACAAAGTATGGCTGGTGAGGAATGGGGCCTGGGTCTGGCCTGCTAGGGTGCAGAGAGGAGGAAAACTTTATTCTACCTTGCAAATTCCAAGGCATGCATAGAGTTTTAACGAAAGCAATGGAGCTCTGCAGGCAAGCTTTCCCTCTAGGCTACCCTGCTAAGCAACTGAAAAAAAACAAGGCTTTGGTGAATGATTAGATCTCCATTAAGCTACAAAACAGTTATTGATTGATTGATCAATGTGCTCAAATACCACTCTCTCATAAGATATCAGGGTGGTGTACAGCAACATAAGAACAATTTTAAAAACTATTAAAAGAAATACAGATCATTAAAATGCCTCGTTACTCAAGAAACATTTAAACAACTGCATAGGCCTGTTGGTATAAATAAGTCTTCAAGAGGCACCTGAAAGTCAATATAAATATTAAAAAGTCAGCATTAGAATACGATCAGACCATTTGTTCCATCTGCCTTGAAAAGAAATGGTGTGGATTCACCTCCATGTTTAATACAAATTAATATGCCGGGAGCATATTACCCCGGTGCTAAGAGATCTGCACTGGTTACCAGTTGTTTACCGGGCCCAATTCAAGGTGTTGGTTTTGACCTTTAAAACCCTATACGGTTCCGGCCCAGTTTATCTGAAGGAACGCCTCCAGCATCATCAACTATGCCGCCTAACAAGATCAGCCACACAGGACCTTCTCTCGGTCCCACCAGTCAGAACAGCTAGGCTGGTGCGGACCAGAGAGAGGGCATTCTCGGTTGTGGCCCCCACTCTCTGGAACTCTCTCCCTTTCAGTCTCCGACATGCCTCCTCCCTAATGGGTTTTCGCCGAGCCTTAAAAACCTGGTTATTCAGGCAGGCCTACAGAATCCTTGGGGTGGATGAGCTTTTATAATGTATTAATTGATGTTTGGATTATTTTTGTACTTTTTGATTGTATATTGTATTTTATCCTGGTTGTTGTAAGTCGCCTAGAGTGTCCGTTAACTCGGACAGATAGGCGACTAACTAAATAAAATTTATTATTATTATTATTATTATTATTATTAATTGCAGGAGATCATTATTCCATGAAAATTCCAGCTCCCTCCAGGATTAGTTAGCAAAATATTCATTTTTGTCTCTTGCTCCTTGACAAAACATGTCACAATTTTTCTTTTATGGTGTAAGCACAATCTCCAAATACAATAATAGATGTTTTTAATTACTATATTCAGCTGGATGGTGCTTATTAGTTTTTTTGACATATATCTTCCATTAGGGATAGAAAGATCTGTCAATTTCATTTATTTCTAATTTTTCCAATCTTAAATTCAATTCTCCACATTTCTACAACAATTTTTTTAAAAAAAATCCTCATGAAAATGCTCCAGCATTTTAGTGAAAATTTCTCATAATAAACACAATTTTGTGGGCGATATGCATTTTTGCAAGCCATCTCTTCTCATATAATACATTTTTGCATGGTATTTTCACTCATATATTCATTTATATGCACACTTTCCCCTAATTTGTGCATTTTTGTAAACATTGGTTGGTTGGCAAACTGCATCACAAAATTTGAACAAGTGCATATTTCAAAGGATTTGGTTCTCATATTGTTTCAGAAAGTGCAAATTTGATAGATTCAGCTTAAAATGAGAACTGAATCAATATCCTCACCCACCTCTACCTGCCATTCGTTTCAAATTTTATACTTGTTCCAGGGTGCACAAGAGAGCATAAGGGGACTAGTTTAATTATCTAGTGTACATTTTATTTGCACATATTAATTTCCACATAATTCAACTTCTATCCAGTTACGCTGGGGCCAAAGTAGCCCCAAAATAGATCTCTGTGCTATGACAATACATTCCATACTTGAGTTATAATGGAAACCATGTCTAACAGAACAATTTGTTTAGCCCTAATGCGACTGATCTAAGTGTTGCTCATTAAAATCGCTGTGATAAATGACCTCGGCTGAAGGCTTGTGACTTGCTGCTTACTTCTCATAAGATGTGAAGAGCTTGTTGATAATAAGATGAGTCTGTTGCAGTGATTGATTCAACAGGTTCACAAGCACTAACTAGCCTGCCAAAAAACCCAATTATTTATGATTATACCAATGTAAACAAAGCACAGAGCAGCATAGAACTGTTGCATCTGACCAACTAAAATGTCAACTTCGCAGACAGTGGCAGCACTAAACCGGTTTAGCCAAGAGTTATTTTACTTAAAATTTAAAACTAATGAGATCTAAAACTGGTTTTGGTTTTGTTAGTTTTTAGAGCTAGAATTTAGGCTTGTTTTCCTAAGAACTCCCTCAATGAGAAGCCTCCAGAGAAATAGATTCTGTGTTATTCCTGATCTTCTTCCACAATGCATAGCTAACAGGAGCAGGATGGATAGAATAGGGCTATCAGCTAGTCAAGGGAGAAAAACCTGAACTGGCAATTCTTGTGCTTCAACAGCTATTTATCTGTAGAAATCAGCAGGTGAATCATTATCACCTGCTAAGATCTCTAGATAAAGCTACTGCTAAATGTGCAGAAGGAGCAGGTGGTTAAAAAAGAGTGAAGACAGAAGTTGGCAATCAGGATGCAAAGGTGTAGTTTCACGTTGTGTGGAGCCCAGAAGGCCTGGCTGGTGCCCTATATCTTAGAATGCACCCAGAAATTCCTGCAATGCACAGAGTAGCCAACTCAACATAGAAAGAATTCCCTGATGACAAGAAGTCTGGAAAACAAACTCAGGTCTCAACTGCACTATACATTTAAAGCAATATCATTCCACTTTAAATAGTCATGGATTCCCCCAAAGAATCCTGGGAATGGTAGTTTGTTAAGGGTGCTGAGAATTGTTCAGAGACCCCTATCCCCCTCACAGAGCTACAGTTCCCAAAAGGATTGTTAAGCCACTTTGGGAACTGTGAAAGAAAAAACAAGTTCTCAGAAATTTTCTTAGAATAAATGCTGTCTGAAAAATTTAGACTTAGCTCTAAAAATATACATCCCCAGTTATTAATTTAATTAAAAACTGAAGCCCAAGAAATAACTACATTCTTGTTTCATCAGAGGCAAGTAGGGCTTTTAGGAGTTCAGCTAATGCTCCTAATTAACAAAATTAATGTTATTAATGTCATAAAATGCTATAAAATCTATTTTTCCTAAGATATCCCAATGTTATAATCCATCACGGACGCAGTAGGAGTTCAATAAGATTCTCATGTCTAAGTAAGTCATGCTTCTTTATATATTCAAGATTTTATTGTATAAATAGATATGATGTAAACTGCTTTGATATTTTTAATGAACAGCAGTATACAAATATTTTTATAAATAAATATAAATAAATAAAAAATAGAATATCTCATTCCTTGTGTGTGGAAGATCCCAGATTCCATCCCAATTAAAAAGGTTTTCAGAGATCAGAGCTGGGAAAGATCTTTGCTGCCAGAGTAGACAGTACTAGCCTAGATATACAAATGCTCTGAGGCTGCAATTCTTACCTGGGAGTAAGTCCCAGTGTACTTGGTTGGGCTTATGTTTGAGTAGACATACAGAGAATTGCACTCTAGCTCAGTATACAGTACTATACTGTAGCCCATTATCTTTGCATCCAATCACAAGCTTATATGGCGGCCAATAACACAACAGGAATTGGCCTATTTACATGATGATCTCATCAAAAAGCTTTTTTCTTTTAAAAAAAACTTCAGTACAGGGATGGACAACCTGCAGCCCTTGACCTAATTTCATGTGGCCTTCAGCCTACTTTCAAAAGCCTCTGCAAGGAAGACCTCTGGCAAGGGGGAGAAAAAGTATGTATGTGTCAGAGAGAGAAAGGTGGTAGAAGAAAAAGAGAGAAAAAAGGGGTGGGGGGAGAGGGAGAGAGAGATGGGTATAGCCTCATCTGCTCTTAGCTTTGATCCTGCCCACTGCTGGTTTCAGCCCACCATTCATCAACATGCAGTACTCTAGACTACTCCTGTCAGGATGGAATATGGCCCTTTTAGGCAGCTCATCCCTGCCTCAGTGGGAAACCCATATTATGTCAAAGCTGCCTATAGCTTCAACCCTATGCACACTTACTTCAGGTTAAGTTCCAATGAACCCAGTGGGACTTATTTTTCCAAGTAAACTTGCATAAGATTGCTTAATCAGGGGCGTGGAATTGGATTCAGCCAATGGGCTGGATTCTTATCTCCACTACCTCACAGGCAACGTTTGAAAGACGACAGGGCTCCCCACCTGTCAATCACTTGATGTGACAATGATGTCAGATGACCTGTTTTTGCATAGCACTGTGCATGGACTCTCCAACAATTGGCCAATCATTATGGTTTCCATCCCTTGTGGCCCAGCTGCACCTTTATCTGCCCCACACCTGATGTCATATATTATGTCATCAGGTCTAGGCCAGATGGGAGTGGCTTGGCCAGAATGGCCTCATGGGCCAAATGGGAAGACCTGGCAGGCATTATGAGGCCCACAGGTCAGCGGTTTCCTACCCCTGGGCTTAATTATGCTGATGGTTTGACATAGGGCATCATCAGCTTCCTTGAAATCATAGGCATTAACAGTGGTATTGAAGTAATGAAGCCATTTTTAAAAAATTAAACTAGGTTTTCATTTTAAACTTCCTGGATCTTACCTGGATCTGACCAAGTGTCTTAGGGCTAATTTGCGTGCCCACTTTTCATGTGGTGAGTTCACTAGTTCCACCATCCCTGGAATTATGGAATACCGAACTGAGCCTTTTGATGAGATGAGATCACATGTTATATGGGATCACATGTCACCCTGATCTCCTGGCTCAACCAATTTTTTCAAAGGCTTTCCACAATGTGCTGACTGTGAGTCACACCCCTTAATTCTGGCTCATCAAGTTCTGACTTGCCAGCTGCTCTGGATATACTTAATTTGCCAGCTAACACATCTAGGAAGGAAAGAAATGAGGACCACGGCATTGACTTTGGCTTACTGATGGACTCTTCTTCATTTCATTGGGCCTCTCATGCTCTGCCCTTATCTGGCCTCCCTGTTTTCATCTTGCCAACATCCCCCCAAACAAATCTTAACCTTTAACTGATCCCTAAAATTCTCTTGAAAAATAAAATTTGAATAGTGCCATAAGCCAGGGGTAACCAGTGTGGTGCCCTCCAGACATTGTGGACTATGCTGGCTGGGGCTGATGGGAGTTGCAGTCCAACAACATCTGGAGAGTACCATGTTGGCTGGCCATGCATAAACAATAGGACTATTTTTCTTGTGACCACTTTTGACCTCTGTTTGGGGGCTGGTTCACAGATACATGTGTAAAACATCATGACTGCAGGCATCCAGTGATCACTTGCACAAGATGGAAATGGGCCTTCAAAGGCAGGACTTTCAGATCACGTTGCATCACCTTAAAACACTTTTGTCTGAGCCATTTGGCCTGTTTGGCTGCCATTAGGTGTACAGTGGCATGGGTATACAGTATGTACATTCTGATCTACCACCACCACCTAAACTCAGGCTTTATAATTCATCTAGTCTGATATTCTGCCTTGTACCCTGAATTCCAGCCGTATGTTCTTCCTAGTGCTGACCATTTATTTGTTAATCTGTGAAGTTTATATTATGTGCTTAGGAATTTGATTACACTGGAGTTCTACTCCTGGCCCTACCTACATGCTAATGACAGACCTGTTGCTTCTTTTCCCTTTCTGTGTAGTCTCTTTGCACCTGCCCTGTTCCTATTTCTGATTACAGAGGAGAGGATTCTCCCTAAACACACGCAAGCATGCATGTGCACATATGCGCATGCACACGCACACACACGCACACACTCCTCGATTGTTCCTCTGATTTGGTCTACCTTGCATACTGCTCTTCTTGAATTCCAGTTTAACTAGGAGAATTTCTAAAATTAATTCCAGAACTGAAGCATGCACAACGTGCCCCAACTTTCTGTTCTTTCCATTAATTTGCATATTTCCCTCCTCTGCATTACTAATGCCCATGTCTGAATTGATAAAACCCTCAAAAGGAAGAAGGAAAGAAAAGACAAGCAATCTTGTTCTGATTATATGTCTATCAGCAATATTCCAAACAAGGTATTTTACTGATGCATCAACGTGCTGCTTCAGATTGATAAATTCACCATGCCAAATATATATATATATATATATATAAACCTTGATACAAGACCATGAACAATCACTTCAAGTCTGCTTTTTTGCAGTGTTTTATCAAAGCACAAAAGCGTGCCTAGGTAAGACACTACGTATGCTGTATATATACATGCACACATATCACTTATGCAACCATGCATACAAGCGGTAACAGTGCATGTGGTGGGGCAGAGCTGCCCTCCTGATCTGACACTGGTGTTGCTACTGCTCACTGGGCTGGGGATAGGGCTGGGGAAGGGCAGTGTTGTTGTGAGGTCATGAGATCATGGCTGTACAGGTGCATCAGTGAGAGCACTTCATTGGTAGTGGTAATCCCTCTGGTACACCCAAGTGGCCCCAATCTCATTGCTGCACTGCCCCTTCTAGGTAAAGAGCAGAGATGTCAGTATTGGAGGGCAGCTCCACCTCACCACTACGGCATGCAAGCACATCAAGACTGCTTTTTCCCCTAGAGTTTTATAAATGCACACATGCACATTGCTAACATAGAAAGGAACACACGTTTTGAAGGAACAGAAAGGTGTGGCAAACTGCACATGCACCACACCTACCCCAAACTGGATTTATTTATTTTTGAGAACCGTATAGAATTCCTAACACATCAGTTCTACTTTGGAAACAAGACCAGGTAATTTCATACTCCAAAATCCATGGAGAATTTTGGATGAGGCAAACATAGGAAGCAGCCCTTGCTCTGATCTAAATCCTTACCTGTGTTCAATTCTCAACCATGAATGAACACTGTAGCACAATGAACTGTGTTCATCTTTTTTTTTACAATAATTTTTATTCAAATTTTCATAAAACATACAAAACAAAATCATAAAACATTCAAAGACAAAAAACAAAACAAAACAAAAATGATTAAACAAAAAAATAAAATGTTGACTTCCCATTTGTCGCAGATCAAATCAGTTATAGGTCTACAATATATAACAATCCTGTCTCTTAAATTATATTATAAAATCACTTTCCTCCAGTAGTTATCTTAATTAATCATCAAATCTCATAAACATTACTTTATTCTTTCCACAAAAAGTCAAAGAGAGGTTTCAATTCTTTAAGAAATATATCTATCAATTTTTCTCCAAATAAACATGTCGATTAATCCATCTCGTTAATAATAATAATAATCTTATTGTCATAACCATAGTCCAAATAAACATATCGATTAATCCATCTCATCAAAATCTGTTAGGTCCAATAATTTCAATAGCCATTATTCCATTATCCATATTAATTCCATCTTCCATCTTCAATAGTCCTGTTAAGTCCAGTAATTTCAGTGTCCAATCTTCCATTATCAGTATTCCATAATAATCTTGCTGTCATAGCCATAGTCATATACAAAGAGTCTGATGGGAATTTCCTCTATCCCAAATATTTTCTTGCCATCAATTCTGAATAAGTTGCTGAAATATTGTTGTAAAGTCATATCTCTGTTCTTCTTTTTTACAAAATGCACTGGCTCATCTCTTGAGAATTTTTCCATTGTCACATGGCTGCAGTTAATTCCATATATTTTCTCTATATCAAGCTCCATCACGTCATTCCAGTCCAGAAGATTATCCAAGCCATTGATAACTTTATCTCTAATATCTTCATTAATTTCTTCAGAGATAACGTTAAATTCCAAACAGTAGATTTTATTTCTAATATCCATAAACTCCAGATCTTTTTCCAATTCCACATTTGTTCCAATCTCCAGGGCTTGTATCTTCCCTTTATTTTTTCTTTTCTCATCTCTGATCTCATTCTCCTCTCTCACAGGATCCCCTATTTCTTTAAGCTCCTGCGTCATTTTGCTCAGTTCAATTTTCAGCTCCTTACTGCCCTGTCGCAGGGTTTGTTTCGTTATCTCAATCTCATCCATTATTTTCTGAAACATAATTACTTCCAGATTCTCAGCCACTTTCTTGATTGCCATTGTTAAAACCACGAAAACAAAACAAAACAAAAATAAAGAACCACTTCTTATTTCAGCAACAATTGGGTTAATATTCCAGGCTTGATGACATCACAGTATAAACAGAGCAGCCTGCCTTATCTCTCTATGTTCAAGAATACAAAACAAATTTAGTTCCCAGCATCAAAACAGTTAGTGGCGTCGTGAAGAAGCAGATTCGTCAAAATAAAATAGACCAAAAAGAGAATAGTCCCAGACAATATAATGTTCCTCGGAATAGAAATCCCTCTTCTGTTTATATCTTTAGAATGCACTTCCAGGACAGCTTTTTGCAATAGAAACAGAGATAAGCTGTTAATTTCTTGAATAACAGAGAAGAGTTATAGCTCACCCAGAAGTTCTTTAAAGCTGATTCATTTGACAAATCTCTTTTTGCTGCAACAATTTAAACCAAGTAAAAAAAATAATAGAAAGAAGGGTGCTTGCCTGTTAGTCCGTTTTCTCTTTGAAGAAAAGATAAACGTATCGCATTAATCAGATAGAGCTTGTTCGGAAGTCCGTCCGGCATTGCTGGCTGGACCTTTTCTCATAAATTAATGAAATCCAGTCCTCCCAACAAAAACAGGCTTTTGAGGTTGATCTCTATGTTTCTCCCTGCCCGGGAGAAATTTCATCAGTCAAAAAAAAATGTTCTGACTGATTTATATCTGAATAAGCTTCTTTTGAGGCGGGAGCCCGTCTCAAAAGCAGGCACAAGCGAAGTCACCCTTCCCGGAAGTCCTGAACTGTGTTCATCTTTGTGTTGTTTTATGAACTTTAGATTGAGTTTCTGGGAGATTAAGAGCCTTTATTTTTTTTAAAAAATAATCTATTATAGATCATTGGTCCACAATTGGTCACTTTAATTAATGAGAAATAAGACCACTGGAATGTAATGGAATATGACTAATTTAATCAGTTCTCATTTTTTAAATCTTGTTCGTTCCACTCTAATATCCGTGAAGACTTTGCATTTTTAGGAGAAAAAAATCTATCTTCTGTTTAGATACTGAACATATTTTCTAAGGTTTGTGATCTCTCTCTCTCTCTCTCTCTCTCTCTCACACACACACACACACACACACACACACACAGAGAGAGAGAGAGAGAGAGACTTGCAGACTGTCACAAACTATTTTTCTTACTATCAGTCGCAATAGCTGGTTTGGACCCTTGTATGACTAATGAACGCTCTGCATTGCAAAATGAAAATAGCTCACAACACAAACAGTGTTTGTGTGAACTAGTGTTTAGAACTATTCAAATATTCAATTGCTTGGTCTGGGTGATTTTATTGAGATTTGACATGTATTCGGTTACCTCCTGAACCGCTGCTGCTAACAGTAGCTTTGCTGATGATTATTAATATTTTCTGTTCAGAAGCTAATAAAATGATCACCATGTTGTTAACAGCCCACAAAATGCATACAGAATTGAACATTGCAACATTACTTTTAAACTTTTCAGTAATATCCAGCATTAGTCATATGCAGAGCAGACATATTAAAAAAATGGACTTAAGTCCCCACCGGTTCACCTCTCCCCTTCTCAATAGACAGCACTGACATGCCTACTGAGAAGCTAGTGCTCTCAAGGAATGCTTGCAAAAACCAAAATGGCATATTTTAAGTACCCCTCTTATTTTAAGTATCCTTCCCCTTATCATTGCAAGTGATCAAACCAGCAGTGGGAAAGTGTCTGCCTGGCAGGCAAGGAGGCTTGCTGGCTGGTGGGCCGGTTCCAAAACTAATGGTCCTGAGGATGCTCAGAGCTGTCATTTCTTACCAGGATCAAGGGGCATTTAGTATTCTGAAAAAGAGAAAGCTTTCCATGTGGACATGCCGTTCTGTACTCAAATGAACTCCAATATAGCGAGCTCGAGGACATGGAGAGGAAGACAACACTGAAACAGCAATCAGCTTCGCTGTAACAAATGCCTGTTGCCCTTCTGCCTCTCGGGAGCTGCCGCCCCTGCTAACACCATCTCCTCTTTCTTGGCGGTGCCGATAATGATAATGTTATTTGTTATATTATTTAATTTTTGTAAATTATATTGTTTTTATTGTATTTTTATTGTATTTCTACACCTGTGTTTATTTTTCTTTGTAAGCTGCCTTGAGGGCTTTTGGCCGAAAGGCGGGGTATAAATAAAATTTAATAATACTAATACTACTAATAATAATATGAGTTGGATCCATTATTGATAATTTGACAGAGTTAATGTGTTTTACATTTTACACCTACATCTACAGATAGGACTCAATTCAGTCTCCTAGACCTCTTCTTTATATTCAACAAGTTGAAACAAATCATCCTGGTGGTTATATATCCTCAGACACAAGGAATCTATCAAATACAATAAGTTCCCCCTAAGAAGAGATGATTTGTCACCTTCCATTTGAAAAGTACAGGCTGGTGAACTTGGTCTGGCAAAATTATTTCCATTGTGTTTATGATACAACATAAGCTACTCTATGTAGATCCTATGAACAGATTTGCCATCTGTTTAAAAGTCGGAGAGAACAAGACGAAAAAGAAAAATGAGCTCCATCTGTCTAGGATTGCTGTGGGGTGGCCATACTAGAACATTTGGCACAGGATATGTTTAGAATTAAGTGCTCAGAGTTTATATTTCTGAAATCTGTTTGCAACCCTGCTTTTCTCCATATCATACTCTTGTTATTCACAGAATGGAAACTTTATACAATAGCCTTTAGTCACAAGCATGAACCGTTCATTCTGTGTCCTCAGACATCAGCAGCACAGAGGACCCCTTTTTGCATCTAATGTGTCCTAAACATATCCTTGGCAACTCTGGGCCATTACCAGGTCTCCCTGGAATGTATAATCAACTAGTGACCTGCTGCCGTCTAGCTAAATGCTGCCTACCAGCCACTTGTATTGTGTGGCCTCCCAGGTGTCACGTAACCTCAAGGCTAAGAAGCAAACCAAAGTTTATCGAGTCCCTGGTAGACCTTCATGCATGAGTAGTAGATTCCATTCCATATGATAAATCACACATTTTGCAGTTCTGATGTAGAGTTTAATGGTTAGGGGACCCTTCCCTAACCTGCTGCCCTCCAACTCCCATCAGCCCCAGCCAGCAAGGCCAATAGTTAGGCTTTCTAGGAGCTGTAGTCCAGCAACATCTAGAGGGAATCAGGTTGGAGAAGGGTGAGTTAGGGGATTGAAGAAGCCTTTTGCTGCACATCAGCATAAATTTATGTGTTGTGCTAATGCTCAGGATAACACCTCTCTTAGAACTGGTGTGTATGCTATAACTGTAACAGCATGAGAAGCTTAACGTTATCTTGGATTAGTTCACAGCCTGAGAAAGTCCAGTGTGAATATTATATTTTTAAAAGACAAAGTTAGAACAGATCACACTTTTGCTTTAGGAACAATACAAAGCCTTCCACAGTCCACTTGTATTTGAAACTAAACGTATATACAAATTCATACACTGGACAGTGAATTATTATTTCACCTACATATTTCATGTCATTCCCCCAAAACTAGAAGCCACACAGTAAATTAAGAGCTTTTTGAACAAATTTACTAGCAAAGTAGATCACATAGATAGAATCTCTCTGTGTGTGCGTACTTAAGTCTGCAATTAACATCTGGCAAAGATTCCTTAGGAGTTTGCGTTAGGTTTTCTTGAATCCTCTACAGCAGGAGTAGGGAATGCCAGGCTGAGGGACTAAAGGACAGAAGGATGCTTGGGACAGAAGGATGAGGAGAGAGATAGAACGTCAGATTTATTCCAGGCCTGACATGTTTTGGAACATAGTGTAGAAATCACAATGAGGTTGTTCAAAAGTGTTTATCTGAACACGCAAACACTCAAAGTGTGGACAGGGGCAGAGATATGCATTCAAGCCCCATCCCCACTGTCTTCATGCACATCACACACCCCATCACACTTCTACTCGCATTTGCTTGAATGTGATTAGACTCTTCTGCATGATCAGGGACCCTGTTTCATCCAGGTCCCTAACAGCATGGAGGGTTGGAGTCTTTTGGGTAGAAACCTGTATGCAAGCCTCTGCCCCTCTCCATACTCTTAGGCATGATTGCTCAGAAGTAAGTCCCAATATGTTCAGTGGAGCTTAGTCCCAGAAAAGGGTGCACAGGATCGCAAATTTATTGAAGCCCACAGTACTATACAAGCTGTTTCTTTGCATGAGATTGTGGCTCCTTCTGAGGTCTTAGTCTCCAATACATTCCCTTTTCCCCTTCTGGGTTAATTGATTCAGTCAAAGCTGTTATAGGAGCTTTGTTGGCCATGCACCAGAATTGTGCAATATTTAATGAGCTTTGCAAGAAAGAACAGTTCAGTTGGGCCTAAAAGGCATATATGAACTTTGCTAGGGAACACTGAAAGAACTACGGGGCAAGTCTAATGAAGTTCTTTTCACCTCAGGTAGCATAAAACTAAATGCTAACAATTGGATCCAGACTAGGATGCAATCAAACACGTCTACTCAGAAGTAAGCTCCATTGTGTTCAATGGTACTTATTCCCAGGTAAGTGTGTATTGGATTGCAGCCTTCGTTACCTGCAGTAAGACCCCACTGAAATCATGGCACAAGTTAGTTAAGCCTTAAGTCCCACTGATTTCACAGACCCACTTACTGTTCTGCCAGTTCCAGTGCAACTCCACCTTGCTTTTCTGAAAACGGGGGCACACAACACTAGTCATACATCACCCCTTTTTACTCTAAAACCAGGTGGGATCAGCTCGAGTGTTGTTTTTAAATTCAGCTTCAAACAGATTTTGCAACTGATCAGCAGATCAACCCGTTGCCCCTTCAGGTATGGCCAATGGAAATGCTTTGCTGTAGGCGACTAGGGTGCCCACAGACTAAGTGCAACTAACTTAGTCTGGATCAAACCCTATGACATTTTATTTTACAAAAAAATCTTTAAAAATCATAAAGAAGGCAATTTAATACAATGTTATTGATTCAAGCAGCCTTGAAGATACCTGCTTACTCAGAAATAGCCAGCCACTTTTCCTTTTAGCTGGACTGCTCTGTAGTAGGGACAAAACTAAATATTATTAGATGTTACCTCTGAGAAGTTGTATCAAGTTTCCCCTCCTTAATATGTACTACAACTTATTCCACGCCTTGATGGGTTTTTTTTTACAGTGTATGTTTCCCTGGCCCCACCAACAGCTTCTATTGGGAAGGCAGAAGATCTGGTCCATTGTAGATGGCAGCTCTGCAGTTAGTGTCACTTGACTCCCAGAATTCTGAGCTATTACTGAGTATCTAGCTGCAGTTCCCTCCTCTGACCAGCAGACTTGGTAGTGTAGCAGAAACCAAAGAGTCAGTTCTTGCTCTGTAGGCCTGCACGCTTGATGGTCGTTGGCCATGCTGCCTAGAGCTGATGGAAGTTGGAGTCCAAGAACATTCAGAGGACATCACACTGGCTACTTCTGATTTAATAGAATATACAGACTCTCACTGGAGCCCCACCAACACTATACATTTAAAGCAGTATCATACCACTTTAAACATAGCTTCCCCCAAAGAATCCTGGAAAGTGTAGTTTTTAAAGGGTGCTGAGAGTTGTTAGGAGACCCCCTATTGCCTTCACAGAGCTACAGTTTCCAGAAGGATTGTTAAACCACTTTGGGAACTGTGAAAGAAAGTGGTTCCCAAAGTGGTTTAAGAATCCTTCTGGAAACTGTAACTCTGTGAAGGCAATAGGGGTCTCCTAACAACTCTAGGCACCCTTAACAAACCACCATTCCCAGGATTCTTTGGAGGAAACCGTGATTGTTTAAAGTGCTTTAAATATATTGTGCAGATGGAGTAGTGGAGACAAAATGTCTTCTTTTTTGGAAATTGTAAGATCCTTTTTTTACAAAAGAAAAAGGGTTTTCTGGACTTGCTTATAGAGTTAAAGGAATGCAACACTCAAGTTTCACTGCTTTTAATCCCTAAAGTGTTATATAAATATTAGGTAAATAATACTCTTGTTGTAAAACTGTATTTTACACAGTTGAGAGACCTGAATAAATAAGTTGGAGCTTGATCCTTTCCTGAAAGGACAATGAGAGAAATTCTGTTTCTATTAATTCTCCTGTTGCCTAGATAAAATATAAAATATTTCTAAGGCTTTACCCACTGGAACCAATTGGTCTATGAAATGACATGCCCAAAGGGTTAGAACCTGGGTAAGGGGTGATAAATCTCTAGCTTCTGGTTCTATATTTTGAGAGTTCAACAATGCCACGATAATGGCAGGAGAGGTTAAAGGGGATTAAAAAGAGCTTGTATGTGAGTAAAAAGTAAACCAACCTTCCAAATGGCTGTGCCTTTACTTGCAGTGTACTTGAACAAAAGAACATCCTTTTGCCAGAAGACAATAGATTCTCTATCAATTTGCATGGCAATTTATTTTATGGATTAAGTAAGACACTTATTACAAGATAATTTACAAAGAGGAAGAAATGGAAGAACTGTGCTGGAATTTCTCCATCTCACAAACATTATGGATTATTAAACAATCCCTTAATTAAGCATTATTATTAGTAAGCAGAGGACTGGAACACATTAACATAAAGGACCTCAGTAAATGAAGAACCAAAGTAGGCACGACTGCAAGAGTGACTAGTAGTAGGAATGCAGGAGAAACCCATTTTACATGGATTTATGGACAGATTTTGGTAGTTCATACCTAAATTGTCATACCTAAGCGGGGAACAGCTGCAGCACTGGGGGACTGGAGAAGACCTCCCCTGGGAGTGAGTACCTGAGCATCTGGGTGCTTGCTTGTTTGCTCCTCTGGGTTGCTGACTCTCAAGACAGGTGAAGTCCCTGGTAAGTGCTGCAAGGACTGGGACCCCCTGCTTGACCTGGGCTCTTGACACAGTTGCCCCCGAGTGCCCTCTCCAGCATTGTGGAGCCCAGTTTGCACCCTGGTACACCAGTGAGCTATGGGCAATGAAACAGGCTGGACAACGGCAATGAAACAGGCTAGAGTGCAAGTGTGAGGCTGACTGGGCACAAGTAAAGCATCATAACCATGCCTACTGTGCAGTGGTGAGGGTGGCAAAGAAGGCCCACTTCTCTGCCACCATTATATCCTCAAGTAGCCGTCCAGTGGAGCCTTTCCATATTGTCAGGAATCTATTGACATCAGCTCCAGGAAATGGAATTTTAGACCCTTCGGAGGCCCACCGTGAATTGTTTGCAAGGCAGTTTGAGGGTAAAGTTGCTCGCCTCCATAGCAATCTTGATGCCTTATCCACATCTACTGTAGGGCTCAGTGAGGTGTCCAGTGCAACGTCTGCTGCAACTCCTTGGGAACAGTTTCAGTTGATGCGGCCTGATGATGTGGACAAAGTGCTTGTGACGATGCAGCCAGCAATGTGTCCTCTCGACCCTTGTCCTTCTTGGCTTATTAAAGCTTGCCAAGAGGGTCTGACCGAGTGGATCCAGGGTGTGGTCAATGCATCATTGTGGAAGGGAGTGGTTCCAGCCCTGAAAGAGGCAGTGATTCAACAGCTCCTGAAGAAGCCCACCCTGGACCCATTGGTTTACGACAACTACCGACCAGTCGCAAATATCCCCTTCTTAGGGAAGGTGATTGAGAGGGTCGTGCTGCAGCAATTGCAAGTACTCTTGGATGAAACAGATTATCTTGACCAATTCCAGTCTGGGTTCAGGCCTGGTTATGGGACTGAATTGGCCTTGGTAGCCCTGATGGATGACCTTGTCTGGGAGAAGGACAGGGGGAGTGCAACCCTGTTATTCTAACTTGATTTCTCAGCAGCTTTTAATACCATTGACCATGGTATCCTTCTGGGCTGACTTGGTGAGATGGGTATTGGAGGCACTGTTACAATGGTTCTGATCCTATCTCCAGGGTTGTTTTCAGAGAATAGCATTGGGTGATTGTATTTCGGCCCCCTGGCAGTTGTGCTGTGGGATGCCGCAGGGTACCATCTTGTCCCCCATCTATATGTACCCTTGGAAGTGGTCATCAGCAGATTTGTGGCGAGGTGTCAGCAGAATGCTGATAATACCCAGCTCTATTTCTCTGTAACATCTGAATAGGGAGAGGCTGTGCAAGCCCTGGACCAGTGCCTGGACTCTGTCGTGGGCTGGTTGAAGGCCAATAAACTGACTCTCAATCCTAGCAAGACGGAGATGTTGTGAGTTGGTGCTTCCCGAGTTTGAATAATTGGTCAGTTGCCTACTTTGGATGGGGTCGTACTCCTTCTAAAAGAGCAGGTCCGTAGTCTGGGGGTGCTTCTGATTCCATCTTTGTCACTAAAGGCTCAGGTGACCTCCATGGCTGGGAGTGCCTTTCACCAGCTTTGGATGATAAGTCAACTGTGGCCATTTCTGGACCAGGATAAGCCTGACCAATGTTGTCCATACACTGGTAACCTCCAGATTGGATTACTGTATTGCACTCTATATGGGGCTACCCTTGAGGTTGGTCCAGAAGCTACAGCTGGTGCATAATGCAGCAGCGAGACTGCTCACTGGAGCGGGTTATCACCAACATGCCACTCCGCTACTGAAAGAAGTGCACTGGCTACCTATTAGCTATTGGGCTAACTTCAAGATTCTCATTTTGGTGTACAAAGCCCTATACAGCTTGGGACCAGGTTACCTGAAAGACTTATACCTTATATCAGTGGTTCTCAAACTTTTTTGGTTCGTGGCTCACTGTAAAACATATAAAACATTTCTGGTGCACTTCGTGTACAAAATTAAAAATATATTAATATATTTTAAACTATGAATAAAAATAACTTAATAATAATATACTTTCATAATATTCGCAGCACACCTAGCCACCTCTTGCGGCACACCAGTGTGCCCCGGCGCACCATTTGAGAATCTCTGCTTTATATGCTTATATACCCATGTGAGGGCCTCTTGCAGACACCATCTTATCAGGGGGTCTGTCCTGCACAACATAGGAAACTGACCTTTAGTGTAGTGGTGCCTACCCTTTGAAATTCCTCCCCTTAAATATTAGATAGGCACCATGTGTGTTATCTTTTCAGCACCTACTGAAGACCTTCCTCTTTCAACAAGTTTTTTAAGTAGAGACCTTATCCCACTCTACATCTGTGTTGGAATTTCTTTTTAATATATTTTTAAACCTTTCCTTTTCTTTAATGTTTTTAAAGCTTTTTTAACAATGTTTTTAAAGATGTTTTGTTTTAATATGTTTTTAATGGTTGTTGTGTTTTAATATATTTTGAAGTCTGTTTTTATGGTGGTTTGAACTGTTTTTAGTGCTATTGTTTGCCACCCTGGGCTCCTACTTGGAGAAAGGGTAGGAAATAAATGAAATCAAATCAATCTATCAATAAGCTGTCGTTCAGCAACATCTGGAGGACTAAAGGTTCCCCACACCTGCCCTAGGTGCTTTTACACCGTCATGCACACATCTACTATCAGAGCTTGGCTTAGGATAAAAGTGTTCGGGAAGAAAAGCTGCAGGGGTCAAATGTGTGTGAGCCAACCTGCACATGATGCTAAATGGAATTTTGCATCTACAGTGAAAGGTAGTTTGTTTGAATTGCAGATTGCATCCCATCTTGCTGAACTACAACTCCCATAATCTCAGGCCATGCTTGCTGGGGCTGATGGAAGTTGCAATTCAGCAATATCTGAAGGACCAAAGGTTCTCCACCCCTGACTTAAGGAGAGGGACTGAAAGGAGACAAACAGTAGGGGTGGGGGAGGGTTCAATGCTCTGTGCCTGTGTACATCTATTCTAATTAAAAGAATGCCTGGGGCAAGGAGGGGTGGGCAGTCACATTTAAATTGTGACCGAGTGATAGAGAGGGACGGCTCCTGCAACCAGGCTAGTTTCATAAAAGGAATTTTAAACAAAACAATAAAAACCGCACTGCAATAAAAGCACAATAAGCTTCAAAGACAGCCCCCACAAAACCCAAAATACAAAATCATCACAATAAAACACCATGTACAACAGCAGAGAACTAAAAGACCTATCTAATTCATGCAGCTAATTCCACCAACCTTATTGCAGGGACTTTAAAACAGATCTTAAAAGGCCTTGGGGAACAGAAAACTCTTAACCTGGCAATAAAAAGACGAAGTGGACTCTACGTGGGCTTCCCTAGGGAACACATTCCATAACTTGAGGAGGGGACCACTGAAAAGGCCTTCTATCTCATGATGACCATTCTTTGAGCTTCAGTTGGAGAGGGGACACAGAGAAGGGCCTCTGTAGATGATCTTAGGGTACATACGGAGGCACTATATACAGTAGGGCCCTGCTTTACGGCGCTTCGCTAATGTGGCGTTCTCAATTAGACCCAATTAGACTAAAGCCCCACTCATATGGCCCTTGTTCCGCTTTTACAGCGGTTTTTGGGCTTCGCACGCCATTCTATTAAATGAGTTCCACTTTTTGGCGGTTTTCGCTTTTTGGCGGGGGTCAGGAACATAACCCGTCGTATGAGTGGGGCCCTACTGTACTGAGGTCCAAGCAATGTAGGGCTTTATTGGTAAAGGGCAACACCTTGAACTGGGCCCAGCACAGGTGGAAAAGGAATGGGAGTAAGCCCCATTGAAAACAACAATTCTGCGTGCACAGCAGACTTACAGTTGCTCAACAGAACTTTCCCCTTCTCTCCCCCCCCCCCGCAGCCCTCTGTGCATTCTCAAAAATCTGCTCCAGAGGTTTGGGGTATTTGGGGGGTTGTGGGGAGGGGAGAATGGGGAAATCCCATGACATGAGTGGAATGCTACTTGCTCAGCATTGAATACAGTCCCATATATCTATCCAATTCCCTTTTAAAGCCATCTAAACTGGTGGTCATCACAGCAATTTAAGGCAGCCAATTTCCATAAAAGTTAAGTGGTATGTGAAGAAGTCCTTCTTTTGGTCTGTCCTGAATGAGGAGAGATGGAAAGAACTGGGCATGTTTAGCCTTGGGAAGAGAAGACTGAGGGGAGATATGACAGCGCTGTTCAAGTACTTTAAAGGTTGTCACACAGAAGAGGGCTAGGATCTCTTCTTGATCGTCCCAGAGTGCAGGACATGGAATAATTGGCTCAACTTACAGGAAGCCAGATTTCACCTGAACATCAGGAAAAACTTTGTAACTGTTACAGCAATACATCATTGGAACCAGTTACCTAGGGAAGTTGTGGGCTTTCCAACACTGGAGGCATTCAAGAGGCAACTGGTCAGCCATCTGTCTGGTATGCTTTAATTTGGATTCCTGCATAGAGGAGAGGGGTAGACTCGATTAGGGTTGCCAAGTCAGAAGCATCCCAAACCCTGAAATTTCAGGGATGGGTCCTAGTGATGTCATGGGGTGGACCTGAATGATGTCACGGGGTGGGCCCTAGTGATGTCATTAAGCATGATACATTAAGCATCAACCACAGTTGCTTGGAACATACAATGCAAACAAAAACATTTCTCTGACTGAAAATTAAGATAGAAATCTTACCTAAAAGATGTAGCCTGGGTAGGGAACATTGAATCTAGCCTACTTGCTTCTGGCAAGAAGGGTATAAGTGCCCTCAGGCCAAGCCACTCACCAAAAGGCCATTGTTCAAAGAAGGAGCCTAGTGTCGTGAAGATGTTAGATGGGAGCACTCTGGAGTAAAGATGGATGCCTCTGCAGGCTGCAATTTTAAACACATTTATGAAGGGACTAAGCCCAATAGAACTCACTTCTGAGTAAACATAGTTTGGATTGTGCTGTTGGTAAAGCTTGACTAGGGATCCTCTGCAAAGACATCCATATCCAAGCAGGGTTGGCAACCCCCTGCCTGGAATGCCCTGTCCCTAACGTTTAAAATGACTACTCTAAACATCTTTACAAATTTGACCCTTCATTGCAGAGAGAGGTTTGAGAAATGAGTAAGAGTTAAGAAGATTCTCTACTCTTTCCTGCCTATTGTGTGGGCTGATATAAACTCACTTTGACAGCCAACCCAATTCCAGCGAATAATAGAGAGAAAATACATGTGGTTTGGTCTACCTTCATAGGCTGCAGCCTTGGGAACAACAACAATTGCAGCTATATTTCCCAGTATGTGAAATCTTTTACCACTATTGGGCAAGAATTAAACTGTCATGCAATCAACAAGGTGCATCATTTTCCCCTCACAGTTATAGTTCCCACCACCTTTAACAATTGACAGTTCCCATGATTCTGTGGTGGGATTCATGTTTTTCAAATGTGTGTTGAATGTGCTTTAAAAGAATGGTGTGGATCTGCCCTAGGTATGATGTGCCTTCATTAGTGAACTGAAAAGAACAATTTAAAAAGATACTTTTTTAAACAGGGAAAAGGTTGTAGCTCAGTGATAAGGCATATGCTTCGCATGTGAATCCAAAATTCAATCTCTGGAAAACCCTATTGCCTGGAATTCTGGAGAGCCAATGCTACTCCATGTGATCAGTACTGAGCTACATGGTACCAAATGGCCTGAGTCAGTCTAAAGCAAATTCCTTTGTTCCTAAAAGTGGAAAGAGACCCAAAGGACACAGAGGCACAAAAAAATATTTATGTATTTTATTTACAACATTTACATACCACTTTATTGTAAAAAAATCTCAAAGTGGTTTGCAGGAGGAATTAAAACAATACAATTATTGGCAAAAACAGTTAAAGACAGGCATTTAGAAACATTCAAAATAATAAAACCACCAATGAGTTAAAAACAGATGAAAAACACAATAGCTTCTACATGCCTGTTTAGGTTTGCCTAAACAAAAATGATTTTAGCAGGTGCTCAAAAGAGTACAATGTGGGTATCTGCCTAATGTCAATAGGCAGGGAGTTCCAGAGTGTAGGTGCTGCCACACTAAATGGTCGATTTCTTACAAGAGCAGAACAAGTACTATGTGGCACCTGTAACATTGAAAGCACATCTTGAACTTGGCCTTGTAGCAAATCAACAACTAATGCAGATTTCAGAGCAAAGGTATTGTGTTCTGACAGGATCTCACTCATGTCAGCATTCTGTACTAACTGCAGCCCCCGGGTCAGATTGTGCTTTGTGGGGATTTCTGTGACCTTGGCTGACTAGCTGCCAGGATTTTTTTAGTTTTGGTTTTTGGTTAGGAATCCTGACTGGTTGTGGGATGCTGAGTTTTCTGCCATACTCATAGGAATCTTGTTGTGGCTGGTATGGTATTGCATTTAGGAAATCATCACAGTCTTTTCTTTTTCTTTTTCTAGTTGCATTTCATTTACCTTTAACCTCTCCCCCTTAGGATTCTTTAGGGGAAATCATGCGCTTTAAATGCGAGTTGTATGTGCTTCAAATGCATTGTGTGGATCTACTTAATAATTTTTGCCTGCATGTAAATTGTTTTAATTATTTACTTTTTAATGGAAATGAGCTATAAAGTTTACTGGTAACCATGGACTACTCACCACCTCTCAGCCTATCTGCCCCTCAGGATTAAAACAACAGAGGGGAAACATGACCATCCCAAGGAATAATGACACACTTAAAATGTAGAGGAAATAATAATGTATAACCATAGTGTGAAATCAGATACTTATTGGGACATAGTATGAAAAAATATTTATATAAGCATGACTGTCAAAGATGTTTATTATCTAAACAACCTGTAAAGGTCTATAGTGCAATCCTATGTTTCTTTACTCAGAAGCAAGTCCCAATGTATTTAATGGGGCTTACTCAAACAGGGAAGCGTGCAGAGAACTGCAACCTCAAGTGATAAGAAACTTCATTCACCCAACCCAAAATTCAGAATTATGGCACTTTAAGCTGTTTTGCAATTGTTTATACTTGTTTTTATGGTTATTGGATTTTAAAGGGATTTATTTCTTATTGTAAGCTGCCTTGATTTCCAGTCAGCAACCCTACCTCACAGGGTTGTTGGAAAGACTCCATAAACACACACACTAGGGATGGAGTTCGCTACCTAGTTCTGATCTGCTTGTATTCTGATAGTCCATCGTTCATTCCCGATCCGCCTTTTTTTGTTCCCGCTTCTTTTGCATTTGCTGATTCAATCCGCTGTTTTTTGTTCTTGGCAGCAAAAACAAATTAGGCAATTTTTAACATAAATGCTTATGTATATCCATGGAAGTTAATGGATAATAGCGACTGTAATTACAAAGCTAATTATGTAAAATCAGGGGGGGTAAAAAAGTTGTGCCGATTACAGCCATGGCCCACCGCTAGAAATAGTGCCAGTCCAAAAAGACAGCAG
This sequence comes from Rhineura floridana, assembly GCF_030035675.1. Lineage (NCBI taxonomy): Eukaryota > Metazoa > Chordata > Lepidosauria > Squamata > Rhineuridae > Rhineura > Rhineura floridana. The sequence continues at coordinate 99,830,145 of NC_084487.1, forward strand.
ACTGTTGGTTTCAGTCAAAATCCAGTACTAAGACCGATTTAGCAGATATTCTCCCCCATCCCTAACACACACACACTGGAGATGTAAAAATATATACACGCCATATAATAGTTTATTGTGAAAACCAGTTGGTCATTGCAGATTTTCTTTTTTTAAAAATCACTATTAGTTTCTTACATAATAAAAGCAGTGATATCCATGTAAGCCCTGCCTAATTGCTTTAAAAATAGAATTGGAGGGGGAGAGAAACATTTACAACACAAACACAATTCTTTGCTATGTTCACTTAAAAATCCCATACATTTACAGCACAATCCTAACCATGTCTACTCAAAAATAAGTCCTATTGAATTCAATGGGGTTTCCTTCGGGTATGTGGGATTAGCGTTACAGCTTTACTCACGGAAAAGAGAGTATTGGATTAAAGCTCCATATTGGGAAGATTTTCAAAACACTGCCCTCTTCAACAGCCCAAGAAAATTTAAACTTGTTTGACTCCTGCACACAAGAGAGAAAAAGACTGAAAGCTATATACTTACTCAATTTATGAGATTTTCAGAGAAGCAGAGAAAAAACAACAGTTTTCTGGCCTTGCAATGGGGTCTAGCTAGTGCCTGGAGGCCAACAAATCACAACTCTGACTTTACTTATTGACTACAAACCTGAAAGTGTGGGGTTACAGCAGCCAGCTATGTGCTCATTTAACATAAGTTGCAGGGTAGCAGCTAACATTTTGGTGTATATCTCATGAACCAGACCACCTAGAAACTTTTTTTTAATGAAAAGCTGAGAGTCTGGAGGTTAAGATGACTCACCTGGAGTCCTGTAGAGGACCCCAAAACTCCGGAGTCTCCGGGAAGAAACACAGACCTGGTAACCCTAGACTCAATGGCCTTATAGGCCCCTTCCAACTCTATGTTTCTATGAATCTCCCACTGGTCAGCCTCACTGGATGACCCTAGGTTCTACTAGCAAAGTCATTGAAATAATGCAGAGTCCAGAGAGAAAAGTCAGGATAATACTTTACTGAGCAAACTGAACAAAAATCATGTATAATTGAGGAGAAAGGAACAGAGAAATTTTGTCATTCAGTTCAAGCCTTGTATGTAGCAGAGAGGCATACAACTAAACATACAGAGGAAAACTCTCTCAGAACTGCACAGCCAATCAGAGCACATGCTACCTCACTGAAGATCATGCCACTCTGTCTGGTTCCTAGGCAACACCCCCCCCCAAACAGGCCTGATCTAGAAGTGGTTATGAGAGACAGAAATTTTTACATATTTGAGAGCAGTACAAATGAGTGCCCACTAAGGAGTATGTAATATACTAGATATGTGAAGAATGTGCTTTGTTTGGATGCCTTTGTACTATTCCATCTATGGAGAAAGGGTGTTAAATGATAGTTTTTACTAAACACCACCTGAAAACAGATGGAGGGGTCATTCTACACTGGAGTTGCAAGGCTTTCCCCCAGTTACTTGAAACAGATAAGAATCTTCTTCCGCACCCTATTCCTTCTATCTCCTATGTACTTCATTTGCAGTGCTGTTAAAATCCTGTCAGTTCAGTTTTCTGGTAAGAGTCTTGCAAACCTTTCTCTGATTTATTTTAAAACATTTTTTCCTGGATCTTGCTCTTAGGAGAGACATTTAAAGAAAGAGTGGGTGGAAAAAATCCTTTACACCTGCAGGTTCCCAAGATCTCTAACTGGGGATTCCTTTTCCCCAACTACCTGCACTGTTATTACTGATTTGGTTGCCATAGCAATGTGTGCTCTATCTTATGTGAACATTCTTGCCACCAATTACTACAGCTGATGAACACAGTAATTATCATAGCTTCCTAAGGTGCACTTAAAAATAGCAAAGACAAGGCAATGCATTCTGAGAATATAGAACAGGCACTCTTTATAGACTGCCCTAGAAAAAATATCTCTCTCACTGGGAAAGTTCAGCTTGTCTTCTGCAGTTATGGATGAGATGGCTTAGATCGCTCAGGATAAAGGTTATATGGGGACAAGATATGGCAGCAGGCAAAAGAAAGCTACTGATAACACAGCATGATTGATATGATAGAGGGTTAAATCTGCTTAATGATGCTCGCTTCACGCTTCGGTGGACATGAAAAAGCAGATTCAAACAAATCATCCACTACTCTTCCTGAACAAAATAACAGAATAAGGGAGGGGCCTGTAGTACTATGGAAATTAACACTGAGATTGAAGCAAGAGCACATCGTCTGAGCAATAGACACCTTCGATCAGAAGTGGCTTGCCAGATGGGGTGGAGCCCTTATGCTAGCTCTCCAGCAGATGGGTTTCTATTGCTTCCTGGGAAGGGGAGAGGGAGTTTGGTGTGATGCAAATGCACTGATGGAGCCAATCCGGTGTTTGTACCAATACTCTGCCCCGCCCTGCCCATTGCTTCACCCATCCTGGTAAGTAACAATGACCCACCTGCTGGGAAGCTAGCCTACCCAGCGAGCCACTTCTGCTTTCCACGGCTCAAACCCATCTGCATTGCTACCTTCAGATCCTTACCTACAGTGGAATCCTATACATATTTGCTCAGCAATAAGGCCTGTTGAGCTCAGTGGAGTCCCAGCAAGGAAAGAAGATGCTGGAGTGCACCCTTAAAGATGCTTTCTTCTGTATAGTCTTAAGCTGCATTCAGAAATGGGGTTTATTGTGCTAGTTTTACTCATTTTAATGGTAGCGCTTCTGTCCCGCTTTGTAACATTCTTTTTGCACTGCAGTACCTGTTGCATTATGGAACTGTGTCTTTTTAACTGATATACAGCCATGTTATGCTAAATTTCCTTCACACCAGTGTGCATGATGCAACACAACAATGAATGTCATTGGACATGTCACTACCCCCCCACACACTTTTTCCACACATGCACGCTTCACCCATGAAAATGGCAGGGAAGAGCCATATGCTGGTATACCAGAGCTTGGAAGTAACTCGTTACAAATAACGAGTTACTTGTAATGTATTACTTTTTTAAGTAATGAGTGGGTAACTTCATTACATTTTGCTACTAATAGAACGACTAGTAATTTCCTTACTTTTCAGCAGCAACGTTAATGTTTCCAGTGTTACTTTGGGGCATTACTTGGGGAGAGGGGGAGCAGGGGAAGTCTTCTGCTCCTCTGATTGGTGGACAAAAGACATGTGCCTCAAACTGGGCTTCTGCGCAGCATCGCTCTCCCCTCATGTTCCGTGTTAGGAGGCACGAGGGAGGAAGTGGGGAGAGAGAAAAAATTGCTACGAAAATGGACGGTGGAGGGAGCAAGCCAGAGGGCAAGGATGAAGAAAGAGAAGGCAGCAGCAGAATGGAAGTAAAGAGCTGTGGAGGTGAGTGATGATGATGTGTGTGTGTGTTACCCTTTCCGGCTTGCAGGGGTAAACTCCAGACTCACTCCGGATGGTGGATCTCTGCTTGCCCCCCACCTGCCTGCCTGCTCACCCTGCCACCCCCTGCCTGTACTCCCTCCCCCACTGCTCGCCCTGCTGCCCTCTGCCTGCTCGTTCACCCCCCACTCACCCTGCCAGCCCCACCCCACTCTCTTCCCCACCTTCCCCCCACTCGCTCACTCATCCTGCTGCCCCCCACCCCCTCTCTCTGCCTCCACCTGCCCCCTGCTCACTCGCTCTGCTGCCCCCACCCCTGCTGTCTCCCCCTGCTTGCCCCCCACTCCCCCTACTGCCCCCACCCCTGCTCACTTGCCCCCACCTGCTTGCTCAGGCCCCCCAGTCGCTCACTTCCTCACTCATCCTAATGCCCCCCACTCTCTCACCCCCACCTGCTCAACCCCACCTGCTTGCCCCCTCACTCCCTCAGTCACCCTACCGCCCCCCACCCCCTACTCTCTGGCCCCCTGTCTGCTCACACTATCACCCCCACTCCTTGCTTGCTCACCCCCGCCTGCTTGCTCAGTCCCCTACCTATCTACCTACCTACCTCTTTGGGTGTCCACTTCACACCTTTGACAAAGCTCTGGAATTGTTTACCTAGGGGGCTCTGCCACACTACAATACTTGAGGTTTTTAAGAAAGATCTCAAAACCCACCTGTTTGTATTGGCTTTGTCTTGAAAGTGATTTTTAATGGCTGAGCTTTCTTGCTGTTATTGGTGTTGATCATACTTACTGTATGTTTTAATTCTGGGCTAGATGTTTTATTTTTTGGTGGCTTATTTATATTTTTTGTTTTAGACTGCATTGTATTGTCTTTTAGTGTTTCTGTGGAAGATGCCTTGAGAGAGTTTTGCTCTTAAAGTGGAATATAAATGACAGAATCTTCAGAAAACTTTGGTATTCAGTACTCTACTGAACAATCCAATACCCTGCTGGAATCTTAACCACTCACATTGGTTAACTACACCTGACATTTATTTAGTTATTACATTTATATCCCACCTTTCCTCAAAGGATCTCAGGGTGGTGCACATGGTTCTCCCCTCCCCATTTTATCATCACAACAGACCTATGTTAAGCTGAGAGTTGGTGACTAGCCCAAGATCACCCATTGAGCTTCATGCTTTAGTAGGGATTTAAACTCTGGTCTCCCAAATCCTAGCCTAACACTCTAACTATTATATCACACTGGCTGTCATGTGAAATCATACATTTGTGAAATGTAATTTTTTAAAACTCAAAATATTCTTAAAAGTTTCAGTATTTGTATATGCTCAAATATTTAATTATGCTAACACATGCAAATGATCTATCTCTGGTACTGTGGTCATGGCCCTATACAGTTATACATTGGTACGGTTAGATTCACATAGAAATCCTTGTGCAAATTATTACACTATAGGTTTGCTGTTGTTGTTATGTGCCTTCAGTCGATTACGACTTATGGTGACCCTATGAATCAGAGACTTCCAGTAGCAACTGTCATGAACCACTCTGTTCAGATCTTTGGCTTCCTTTATGGAATCAATCCATCTCTTGTTTGGTCTTCCTCTTTTTCTACTTCCTTCGGGTTTTCCCAACATTATTGTCTTTTCTAGTGAATCATGTCCTCTCATTATGTGTCCAAAGTATGAAAACCTACATTTATCATACTGTTTAGTCATTTTAAAAAAACAAAACAAAAATGGTTAAGAAAATGAGAAGTAATAGGATTTTATATTGGATCTGATTGTCTATTGGGCTATCATAGGGTATGTGTTTTTTGCCTTTTGTATGGCAAAAACTCCAACTTCAGTGGAATTTATGTGATGTGTTCTAATCATTTGAATTTGGCTAATGAACGCTTTATTCTTTCATCAGATCTTTAGCAGTAGTACTAAAATAAAAAGGAAAGGGAAAGAGAAAAAATGCTTTACATACATCATTCAGCTTTATTACTAATGACAGACAGACAGACAGACAGACAGACAGACAGACAGACAGACAGACAGACAGATAGATAGATGTCATTTTGTCCAAAGTTTTTTTGCCTGCATTTTATACCTCCCCCTTGGTTCCAAGCTTGGCATGGAATGCTTCTCATACAGAATTAATTTGAAATGATGCATATTTATCGTCATCATCATCATCATGGAGAGGGCCTTCTCAGTGGTGGCCCCCAAACTATGGAATGACCTACGAGGTGTGCCTGGCACCAACACTGTTATCTTTTTGGCGCCAGGTCAAGACTTTCCTCTTCTCCTAGGCATTTTTGCATGTGTTTTTAAATTGTTTTAAATTTTTAAATTGTGTTTTAAATTGTTTTTAAAATATGTGTTTTAAATTTGTATATTTGTTTTAATGTTTTTAGTTACTGTAAACCACCCAGACAGCTTCGGCTATGGGGTGGTATATAAATACAATAAATAAACAAATCATCATAACTGTTAGAGCCATATGACAATGGAACCAATGACCTAGAGAGGTAGGGCTCTCTGACACTGGAGGCATTCAAGAGGCAGCTGGACAGCCATCTGTCACGAATGCTTTGATTTGGATTCCTGCTTTGAGAAGGGGGTTGGACTTGATGGCCTTATAGGCCCCTTCCAACTCTACTATTCTATGATTCTATGATCATCATCTTCAAATCCTACCTCAATTCATTGTACATGGTTCGCCCCCCCCCTTCATTTTATTCTCACAACAACCCTGTGAGCTAGTAGGTTAGACTGGCCCAGGCAGGGTTATTCAGTGAGCAAAAATGTACAAATAGGATCTTTTTTAATTGTGCTATCGACCTGCTTACTCCCACTCTGGGGGGATCATGCAAGATAGGGAAGAGATGGGGGAATACTTCACATTATTCTACTACCCTCTGCGTGTATGTGTTTAATTTTAATGTTATTTTAGGCTACTTAAATGTGCAGCAGTCTAGGCCAGCACCTTGTAGGCGGTTTTTTTTAAAAAGTAACTGAAATGTAATTGTAGTGATTACTTTTGAGGAAAAGTAAAGAAATCAGTTACTTTCAGAGCAATTGTAATGGTAATTATTACTTTCTAGGGGGCATGTAACTGTAACTGTAATTTATTACTTTTTAAAAGTAATCTTCCAAGCTCTGCTGTATACTGCTCCAAATTTTGTCCCTTTAATCCTGTAATTTTTCTGGGTTAATGGGGTTGCAAACAGATTTTTTTTCTGGAAGCAATTAACATGGAAATGGGTGCTAAACTTCCACTATAGTCCGCTAGATTTCCAGGTGACTTTTATATCATGTGAAAGATCAAATAAAATACAGAAATTATCAGGTAAAGAAACATTGGGAAAACAGAATAAACTGCCACCTGAATGCAGTCTTAGGCCTGACCCATAAGTGACCACTGTGTCCTCAAGTACCATGATACCATATCTGAGGTAATTCCATATGAGCTATGTTTCAGGCTTTCAAATTTCTCAGGTATATGTGAAAGAAACGCTCTAAAGTACTAGCACCAAGGATGGAAGTAAAGGCCCAGCATCATGAGTTCCCCCCCCCAAAAAAATCTTGTGCTTTCTAACACAACAGATGGCTATTTTTCCAAGGACTGATAGAAGATTTCTATGTATGACAGTAATGCAACATGCATCCTCCTTCCCTGTGTATTGACTGTAATCCCTTTCATCTTTCTAACAAGTTGGGTCATCAGTTTATCTCATCCAGCATCATCTATCAGAAGCAGCTCACCAGATGGGGCAGGGCCACTATGCTAGCTTCTGGGCAATGGGTCACTGTTGCTTACTGGGAAGAGAAGGCATGGTGCAAACTCATGGGCAGGAGTGCTGGAATGGGTCTGCCAGTGCATTTGCATTGTGCCTCCTTCCTGGCCGCCTCCCTTTCTCCCTCCTGATAAGCAACAGCGACTCACCTGCCAGAAAATTAGCCAAGTGGCTCCGCCTCACTTAGCCATTTACACTGACTGGCAGGGACTCTTCTTGGTTTTACTTCCAGGAAGGAGTCTTTCTCAGCTCTGGTTGGGGTTGCCAAGGAATGGAACATGTTGGCAAGGAAGCTTTGAGAATTCTCAGGAGAGCAAAGTTATATCATGTGGTGGGCATAACATGTTGCCTGGCTTCAAGTCAGAAAAGCTAGTTGCCCGATTCATTGTCTCAGTCACCTTTGCCCCTGTTATGCTGTCTGTGTGGAATCAGGTAATAAGGCACATATACATGTTAAAAAAATGCCATATTATATCAGACTGGCAGCTAGATGCTGTTGTCTTCACTGGTGGTTTACTTCTTGCTCTGCCCATTAAGAGTTGCATGGGTGTGCATACGTTGGGCTAGTAACCTCTTTCAGGAGCAGTTTTATCTAGCCAGCCATCGGAGGCAATTCAGAATAAAAAGTGGCACACGTAACTAATATCTGATGTCCTACATGCGCACAGTGTATGACAATGGTACATCTATTGAATCAGCAAGTAGTTGTTTATGAAAGAATGTTTCTTTCATAATTCCAGTTATTTCGACTTAGGGGCATTTGCATTGCCAGCAGAGACATGAGCAAGAGAGCCAAACCACGTTATATGGATTCAGAAAGCATGTAGCCAGTTTGATGGCTTGATGCATGAGTAGGCACTAAATCCAATTGTGGTGTGGCAGTCTGACCTTTGTAATGTGCTCTCTGAGAGAACATATGATTGCTGTCTACACTTCAGAGCCGCTGCTCTATGCTAATGTGAAACCAAAGAACTCCTCCTCCCGCCCTTTGCTTTCATATCCAATGCATAATTTATAGCTGCTCAAAGTCTGCTTTAACATAAGCAAGGCTTAGTCTCATGCTTGTTCGTTAAGAGAATCTATCAAAGCTACAAAGTTTTTGCTCCTCTTTTTATAAATAAATTAATAAAATGGACCACTTCCTGAATAGGGTGGTATTGCTTGTGGGCCAAACATTTATAGCAACAGGCACAGGCAAGGAGATGGTTATTTGAAATTAAAGCAGGCCATGATGTTGGTAAAACTATTAGACTTGCTCCTGTCAGAATGAATTTGTTATAATTTGTGATTCATTCCAGTGTCAGTCTTAAAGTAACAATGTTAGAAATAATTGCCTGAATTAGATTAGCCATATCCTTTTCAAATTTATGTGTACTTTCTTTCAAACTTTAACTTGGCCATATATTCTCTTTCTCTAGTTCTTATCAATCGTTCATTCAAAAATCTAGTAGCTAAATTAGATGAAAGGATTCACTAATAAAACTTTGTGAATGGAGGTCAATTTAACTCACATGTAAGAAAAGCTGGCCTTTTGAATGCCCCCCATAATATTTTCTTTTTCTCCCAGAGTCTCAGAAAAATGTCTTTTATACATGAGCTCTCAGGCTCTGCTGCCATGAATTATGGATTTTAGAGCTCATTAGGTGAGAGACATTTTAGAAAGTTATTAGAATAAGGCCCAAATCATTGCAAAGTATTTTTGTACAGTTTTTGTGCGATGAAGCAGTCTTTTGCATGACCCCTGTGGATTCCCATCACTATTTAAGTTTAAATGGCACATTGAATCTGCACACATTTAAAAAAAAGAGAGAGAAGAGAAAGATTCAAATTACAAAACTGTAGTAGAAAGACAGCTTGTGGTTATTTTTACACCTCAATTATGTAAACTGTGCCTCAGTCACACTTTAAAAAATGCAGTATTCAACTGTAATACTTATTGCTAGATGTACTTTGAATGATATCCTATTTCATTGATTTTTGTGGTGATTTTGTATGTGTTACTGGAGTCAAAAAGGTTTGGGGAATAGGAGGAATATGATGGAGATTATTACCTCATAATGTCACTCTATACATTCATTTTTTGTGCAAACATATTGAATTAAGCGTACTGCTCTCTCCACACCATCTAAAAAAAAGTGGGACAAGAAAAACAATCCAGAATGTAAATATATTTCAGTTGTAAAGAGAATCCTAAAATGATTAGGATGACTTTTTAGGATGGAAAGTCAGCCTCTTAATTGGGGTATAAAAGCAGTCTATTGTATCATGGAGAAAGTGAAGAGATAACTTGCTGTTTATAACACATGACAGAATTTTCATTTAACCGAAAAACAACAAGTATCAAACACAGGAATAAATACTTTTTTTCATACATAGCGATCTTGTGGAAATCGCTATTTAGTACAGTTGCATAAGGAAACTACTTTTAAAATGAATTGTTTAATAGAGGGTAGGGCTATTAATTATTGTTAAAAGAAGAAATGATTTGGTGAAGATGTACCAGAGAACTAGGCTTTAGGTAATGGGCATCAGTTGTGAGATCATGAGCAACCTTCCTCTGACTCAACCTTACCATTAAGGAACGACCATAGTTCAGTTTTAGAGCACCCTAGGGGAAAAGTTGCAGCTCAGTAGCAGAGCATCTGTCTTGCATGCAGAAGGCCCCAGGTTCTGTCCCCAACATCTCCAGGTAGGGCTGGGAATGTCCCCAATCTGAAACCCTTGAGAGCTGTTGCTACTCAGTGTAGACAAATACTGACCAATGGTCTGATTCCGGATAAGGCGGTGTCCTACGTGCAACTCTCTCCTTCCTCAGCCAGGTTGATCACCACCAATTAAGGATAAAATTACGTTGAAAACCGAGTGAGTTCAGGTATGTGCTGGCATTCATTTTAACTTAGGCTGGTAACACATACAATACTAACCCTGGGTTGGGGATGATTAGGGAGAATTTGCATAAAAGAAGGAAGAGGCAGCTGCCTCCGGAAGCAGATTCTGAAGGCAGGGCAGCAGTCCCCCACCGTTCCCCCAAGGTCTCCTAAATTAACCTGCTGTGCACACCCTGCGCTAGCCTGCTGCCCCAGGAGTGGTGGAGGACATTGTCCCATCACCACTGTTGAAATAAGATGCTAAGCCCAGTTGGATTCTATACATGGAATGGGAAGGTGTCATCCTGCCTTTGTCGGAGAAAAGCTTAAAGTGTCTTATTTTAATTGTTTTATTTATTCTATGGATTTATAACCTGCCTTTCAAAAATAAACTTTATAACAAAGTGCTGCACAAGATGCATAGGAGCATAGCTGGCTCTGGTACTGGATTCTCTCAAATTTCAGTTTGGGACTAATCTGGCAGTTGAAAAACCTCTAGCTGTCTAAGTAAGCAAGGGATAGAGCAAGCCTAAATAATCGTAACTGCTTCCTCCAATTTGCCAGTTGCTGACACAACTCCTATGCGTGCAGTATATACATACAAAGGTGGACACACTGCAATGAGTGACTGCTTTGTTGTTCATTAAAAATAAGCTGATATGGATGGGCTGGTCTGGAATGCTGTGAGAGGTTGCAGCCCCAGCCTCAACAGCTGGGCAGATCAGGCATTGGTCGAGGGCCACAGCAGTTCAGAAGGGCACCAGATTTTGTTGGAAACAGACACTCTTATTTAGTAATTTAAACTATTTCTAGGCCACCTTGCCTGTCCAAGGCAGCTTACAACAATTAGTTTTTACAAAATATCAACAATACAACAACCTGAAAACTATCAAATTCCCCCCAACACAACAGGCAATAAAAAATACTCAGCCAGGTAATCAAAAAAAACCTTTCCACGGCAATAACAAACCACAATCTAAACTGTTGTGTAATTAGCCTCCTAGACCTTCTTCCCAAGACACTGATACAACAGGTGTTTCTCCTGGGCTGTGACTCCCCGAGGGGCAGTGGAGAATACTGTGCCTCTCTTTCTTTTCCTTTTTTTCTGGCTCAGTCAGTTACCACTTTGCCATTCCCTTTGATTTGCAATTAGGCTGCTCTAGGCTGCTGCCTTTCCTGATTGTTCCTTCAACCTTTGAAGGATCTTCACTGTATTGAATATTTTTCCCCTTCCCATACAGATTTATTGGCTGCAATAAGAACATCAGAAGAGTCCTCCTGTACAGACCAAAGGCCCATGTAGTCCAGCATACTGTTCCCACAGTGGCCAACCACATGTATCTGGGATGCCTGTAAGTAGAATCTGGATGCAACAGCACTTTCCCCGCTTGTGATTCCCAGCAACTGGTATTCAGAGGCATGTCACCTTCTAACAGTGGAAGTAGGAAGACATATCGATCATGGCTGGTAGCCACTGATAATCTTGTTCTCCAAGAATTTCTCTAACCCTCTTTCAAAGCCATCCAAGTTAGTGGCCATCGCATCCTGTAGGAGAAAAGTCCATAGTTTAGCTAAGTGCTGTGTGAAGAAATACTTTCTTTTGTCCATCCTAAAGCTTCAAACATTCAGCTTTATTGGATGACCAAGATTTTTAGTATTATGAGGGAGGGAGAACAACTTCTCCCTATCCACTCTTCCTCCATGCAATTTTATGCACCTCTATCATGTCTCCCTTTAACTCACCTTTTTTCTAAACCAAAAAGCCCAAATGTTAAAATATTTCCTCATAGGGGAGTTGCTCCAGCCCCTTGATCATTCTGGTTCACCTTTTCTTATAAAAGTGATTATAAGTCATTGACTGAAATCTGTTTAGAATATTTTTTCTTCTTTTAAAAAAATCACTAATAGGCAAAAACAACTTTGCAGTTTAAGAACATACCTATAGTCAGATATTTGAAATGAGCTTACAGGAAGGGAGTATTTTCAATTTAACATGGCGGAATGTGAAAAATCCACGTTGGCTATAGTATACAGCCACTCTCGTGGCTGTATAATCTGTAGGGGATTATTTGAACAAGATTTTGGTTTCCTCCATAGAATAGTGGCAATTATTGTGATGAGGACAATTCAAGATTCTAACTCGCCTCTCGGCTATTGCTAAGTTCTTCTTCTCTCTCTGGGTTCTTAAAAGCAACCACCACCATTCAGTATTCAGGTTACATTGGAGCAACAATCTTATAAAACTTCATCACAAAATCTGTAAACATTGCTGACAGTCAGTTTAGCTCTGTAAGAACATTCTGTTTTGTTTGCTAGTGTCACTTTTCACACATAACCACAACATCACCTGGGAAGCACTTGATCTCTGTGTTTCTTGCAAACGTGAGCCAACCCCATCAAAGGCTTAAAAAAATCCTACCCAGGTAAATTAGTGACTTGAGTAATATTAATGATACGTTAGCTCCTGTGTCATGGCAAAACACGTAAGAGATGAACTTGCTATTTCACTGGACAATAAGGAAGTGGTATGTTTCCATATTTCAGCATTGGTTTTATCCATGGAGATTAGACCTTTCTTCTTTGCCCAAGGTTCTCATGAAATGCCAGTGAAGAAGGAAATCCTACTACAAGCCAAAAATATTTGTGAAAAGAAAGGGAATCTATTATGCTTCTCTTATAGTTTGGCCACAAGACAAGGAACAGCCTCCTTTCCAAATAAAAGCTGGGTAGCGGATGTATTTAGTGTGTGAGATTTGAAGAACCAAGGCTGGAGATAAATATCAGAAAGCCACCTTATCTGTAAAATGCTAGGATATCAGTTCTTAACTTACCTGCCACAAAGAAAGGAAAGGAAGAAATTCCACATCCTTTGTCACTTGTTGACTAGATAGGAGTGTCTTAAATGTAGGGATGTGCCAAACATTCACTACTTTTTATTTCAAGTGAAAAATAGTTTGTGTGTGTGTGTGTAATGTAGAAGTTTTCTTTCTCTTTTCTGCGCCTCCAGGTGTCCTTTTTATTGTGCATTCATGATTATTTGCGTTCATGATAGTATAGGGACAGTTGTACGAGATCCCACTCTCAGTACTGTTTGGGCCTGCAAATATTGGGGTAGACATACTGCTTCGTTTCCATTTAATACATATCCCATAACTTCAGCTGAAATCCTGTAACTTTTTATACCATAAATGTTCCTGGGGTTTTGGTTCCACTTTTGCTGCACTTTAACACACAAGAGTAGCCCTCCAAATGGCAATACTGTGACAAGACTGGGTAAGCACTGCAGACCTAAAGCACTGGGGAAGCATAGCAGAATAAAATGGAATGATGTCCAGAATAAATCCACCACTAATACACTATTATGGCATCAGTGGCATTAATGACATGTTGCGGAATACACCCACAAAAACGAAACAAAAACAAAGGGTTCCTTTGTCGTACTGTTCCAGCACTATTATCTGCTTTAGCTTTTGCTGTTCAATGCCACTGATTTATTTTCCCCCAGCATAGTTATGCCCTCTGGTTGCCCCTTCTTTCTTTTCCCCTAAATGAGTCACATTGCTGTATCCTACTCCATCAGGGATCACACAATGAGCTGGATACTATTACCATATTGCATCTGACATGATGATGTGACAAGACATCAACACATAATATCAGGTGGGTCAACACAGCTGTTCAGAGGCAACTACATGCCATTAAAGGAAAAAGAGGGAACTTGGAGAGAGGACAATGTTCTCTCCTAGCTGCAATCACATATACTTCTACTCAGAAGTAAGCCCCATTGCATTCAATGGGACTTACTCTCAAGTAAGTGATTACAGGATTGCAGACTAAGTAATTTTACCAAAGAGAAGATTTTTGGCATGGTCAAATGAAATCAGTGAATAAGAATTTCAACCTAAAATTGTCGATTAAGATTTTTTTTTTAAAAAAGAATGGATGCAGTTGCATAATTATAGGGGAGACAGAGGAGGATTACCTTCTCTCAGTCCCACCAACGAAAACAGCTAGGTTGGTAGGGACTAGAGAGAGGGCATTTTCAGTGGTGGCCCCCACTCTCTGGAACTCCCTCCCATTCGATCTTCGCCATGCCCCTTCCCTGGATACATTTCGCCGGGCATTAAAAACTTGGCTCTTTGGACAGGCCTTCAGGAATTCCGGGGAGGGCTAACTTTTTTGGGATATTTTATTATCTATTGATTGCCCTAACTGATCTCATGCTGCTGTGATTAATGATAGTACTGACTTTATTGTATTTTATCTGTATTGTATTGTATTTTACTGAATTTTAGTTTGTACGTCGCCTAGAGTGGCTTCGGCCATTCCTTCTCAATGACCAATGAAAGGAAAGGGTAGAGGAGGAAAGACCAATGACAATACCACAAGGATGCATTCCCTATTCTGCCCCCCCCCATCCTTGGCACTTCTCATGTTTGGAAAATTAGCATATGGTTATGTTCTTATCTAGGCTTAGTGGCCCTTGATTAAAAAGTGCAAGCATTTGTTTTTATTAAGATTTTTATTGAGGAGTAGCCTAGACTAGGGCCTGGGAGACCAGGGCCCAAATCCTCACTCAGCTGTGAAGCTTGCTGGGTGAATGTGGGCCAGTCACAGTCTCTCAGCCTAACTTGCCTCACAGGGTTGTTGTGAAATAAAATGGAGATGGGGAGAAGCATGTATGCCAGCTTCAGCTCACTGGAAGAAATGTGAGATATAAATGTAATAATAACAATATATCTATTTATTATTTAACAAGATTTATATAAAAAATCTAAATGATTTACAAAAATGGTAGAAAATATTAATTAAGAGTAGCAGTAAAAACAGACTTTGAATAGTTGACATAAAATACCAAAATACAGATAAAATCAATAGATTTTGAAAACGAATGTACATAATGAAATTATGGTTAAACGTAAGATTTAATTCATCTCTGCCACCACAGACTAAAACAATATAGAGCCCAGAATAAAAAAACAAAACAATCTAAAAATCAGCAGATTAAAAACAATATTCTAAAATGGCAGCAGCCTAAATGTCATCTTAATGAAAATTCAGCCAGAACAAGTTTTTTAAGACTGATACTTGTGGGGCTAATCACACATCTCTAGGATGGAATTCCATAACTGAGAAGGCCTTGTCTCTCTCACCCACCAACCCAACCAATAGCCAATGAGCAGGATCTCCAAAGCTGAGTCTAAGGAACAGGTGAGTTCATATGGGAGAATGTGATCCTACTGCTGAATATCTCTTAACTGGAGTTGAGGATTTAATTTGAGTCCTTCAACAGGCAAGTATGTGCTCTGCCACTGAGCTATGGTCTCTCTATTTATAAGAGTACAAGATGATGGGAGTTTGTTGTACAAGTGAGCACACAGTACCGTGGTGTTTGAACTCATGGCCCAAGCAAATTTACAGCTACCAAACCACTGTGTACATTACAACATAGATGTGCTATGGCACAATAGAGGATCAGGGCTGGCTCAGTTATTGGCAGTTCTGGAAATAACATCAATGTGGTGGGTATGACTCTAGGCTTAAGAAATCACAGATGTGCCTTTCCCTGTGCTTAAGAAATAAGCGCATGAGATATAGGAATGTATGCACAAGTCACCTGATCTGTGATCCTCTTTTCCCCTTCCCTTCAGAGAGTAGAAGGAAATCAAATATCACATAGATTTTGTGTAATGCATTTGCTTGAATCACAAGTTGCATTTAGTGAGAGGTGTGCACATTGCTGAGGCTGGCATGCCACCCAACCATACATGAGTGGTTTCTGCAGTTATCAGGATCAAAGCCAGTCCCAAGGACCAGTTTGTATACACAATAAGACGTTGGTACAGTCTTTAGAGTGGGGACTGTGCCACCCCCGTTTTCACATGGGTAATTCTTTTTGAAGGAGGCCATTTCAAAAATGCATCTCAATCAAAACTAAAATCTGAGTGAAAACCAGCTTTTCGTCTGACATGTATGTTTTTCATATAATATATGTTTTTCAGGTGGAAATATTTTTATACAAATTGTCCATGTGGAAAATGGTATAGTCCCCCCTTAGAGGAGTGTGCCACCTTATCACTGCATCTGTGAAGTCATTCAGAACATACATAGGCTAACTACTTAATATCTCAAATGCTGCCATATCATTATGCCTATGAAAAAATATGTTCCTTTTTTAATTGCAAAAGTTAGGATTTGGTTTTTTTTAAAAAAAATGCACAATGAGATTCTAATGGTCTCAAAGTGACATTTAATCTGCAGCACATTTTATTTACTCACATTTTAAATGTTAAGCTGTTAGCTGTGTCCTTGCATGACTTTTTGGCTCAAGCAAAATTAACTCCAGAAGTGAAGGATATGCCTACTGAGATCACTTCCTGCTCAAGTCTGTTTCTTGGCTGGGAAACTAGCTTCTCTTGTTCATGCTGGAAAACATTTACAATGGAGAGGTTGTAGTGTACTGGCAGTGTTACTCCAGGACATGTACACAAATATAAATAGCCATTTGAATAATGTTAGGCTGTGCAATATTAATCCACAGACGAGGCCAAAGAAAGCTAAGTCACATCATAATTTGTATATAACTCCCCACTCCCTGCCCCCAAAGTCCATGTTATGATTACTGTAATGTAACTACTATTACTGGAAGTTGTCCACATACCAAGAAGGGAATACCACAGCTTGAATCTTGCTGTGGATCTTAGGGGAAAGCCCACTTTTCGTTCTCTAAAGTCACCGAATCCTAAACCATGCAAATAACACAGGCACATTACATGGGGCAATATTGATCCTTTCTGAAAGCAATCATATTAAGATTCCCTCCCCTAACTTATGCATTATGTTTAAGTATTCTGGGTGTTTCTGCTCTTTGCCTGTCCTATTTGGAGATCAACATAAACTTGGCCATAAGATGGGCCTGTGCAGGAAAGCCCTCCGCAGCGAAGCCTACACATACAAATATACCATTTAGGAAGGGAATGAGGCCAATTCACGGTGCTCTACAAACACATACACTTCTTCAACTCTGATGTAAGCCCTGTGTGTGTGTTTTTTCCTTTTGTTTGGTTGCATTGAAATAGGGAAGAAGATCCACCAGTAGAAAGTCCATATTCCATTAGTTTATTCTCCCCATGCACCACCCTTCTAAATTACTTTCTTAACTAGGGATGGACGAATCTGTCTATTTTGGTTTCTCTCAATTTCTCATTTTTCTAATCTTCAGTTTACCACATTTCCACATCAGTTTCTGGTTTATTTTTATTTTTTAAATCACTACAAAAATTTACCAGCATTTTAGTGTACATTTTCCCCAATAGACCCATTTTTCTATGCGATTTTGCTGATTTCTTATGCACATGTTGTCAAGTAATTTCTTCTGATACACTGCAAATTGTGAAGGATAGCTGTGTTTCAGTTTGTGTATTGTTTCGGGAAGTGTGAAAAAGAGAGGTTTACATTAAAATATGAACCAAATTGAATTTCTTCCCCATCCATAACCTCAACACGTCAAAGAGCTCTGTGATGAGCTGAGAACAGTGCAGTCTACATGGGCAGAATAGTGTGCGGCGGGTGTTGCTCGGGAATTTGAGGGAGGGAAATCCAGATGCACAGTGAAGGTAACAGCCCCACAGAGAGCTATGGAGCAGAATAGAAGGAAGACTGCTCAAGAGAACTCTGGCTCATGGTTTAAGCAGGCCTGAATGCTATTCTTAAGGGGAGGAATGCCACTCTGCCTGGATTCTGGAAGTGGGAAGCAGACATGCTGTCAAGGACTTAGTCAAACTAAGACAATATACTAGTGTGAAGAAGATACAGGATTTGTTACTCCTTTCGGCTTGCAGTTCTGACATTCATAAGGCTTGAAAACATATCAGTTCCCACAGACAATGGAAAACTTTTTCTTTTTTGCAGGTCCAACCTGAGATAGACCTGAATGCTAATAAAAGAGTCAGTGTGGTGAAATGGTTAGAGTGTTGGACTATGACCTCGGAGAGCTGGGTTCAAATCCCTACTTGGCCATGAAGCTCATTGGGTGACCTTGGGTCAGTCACTGCCTCTCAGCCTAACCTACCTCATAGGCTTGTTGTGAGGGCAAAATGGAGAGGAGAGAATGATGTACACCATCTTGAGCTCCTTGGAGGAAAGGCGGGATATCAATCCAATAATAAATAAATAAATAAATCTGGTGAGGAGAAAAGGGCTAAGTCTGAGAAATTTGGAGGTACTGAAAGATCAAAAAGAGATGGCATGTCAGTACTGGAAATTACTTCATTTTACTTCTGTTGTTGTTGCTTAGTTCCAATTTTGTTAACAGATTTTGGTTTTTCTGTGGATTCTTGCAGCCCAGCTTGCTTTTTTTGCCTTCTCTTTGAGCGAAGAAGGGTTTTCTTGCTTTGATCGTGCATCTCCTTCAGTTTTTGAATCTGCTCCAGGCAATTTTCTTTTCATTTATTTATTTGTTTCTTTTATAACAAATCATCATCATCTGGATAGCATCCATGGGACAAGAGATGGATTGCATTGCAATGTGCCATTCAGATTAACAGGTAAGGAACAACAATTACAGGAAAGTCCTCCCCTCCTACCCACAAGTTCACCAAGAGAAGTCCAAAAATAGTTCCCCCCAGCTTTTGTTTGCCCGAAAATCCTGTTCCATTTTTAAAATTGTTATTTTCTTCTGATTTACTTGTGAGCCTCAGACTTCATTTTCCCAGTTCTAAACTTTCCCCCCTCTATTTTATCTGAGCTAATTTTCCACTGGGACAGAAGTGTCTCACTGTGGCTCAAGGCACTGTAGATATTAGGGCTGTGGGGGTCAGAGCCCTGGATTAGTTCAGCCAGTGTGTCTCCTCAGCCCTGTCCTCCCTGCCACCTCATATCTCTCCCTCCATGTAAGCAGCAAGAATGGCACTGCCAGAAAGTTAGTTTTGGGCTCCATGTCACCACTTGAACTGCTCCTGCATTTAGATCCTCCTGAATCCTAAGCACTGGATGTTGGATTCATCTTTCTGGACTTTCTTCCTGAGACCACAGGAGCCTGTTCCTTGGATCCCTGCTTAGATAGGTAGCTGTAATTCCCATCCCCCCCCCAATCGTTAGGCTAAATTACTATATTGCTGGGAATTTAATAAGCTTTTAACTAGTTCGAAGTGGTGGAAGTTTTAGGAGGATGCAATTTAAGGCCTCGTAATATCCGTGCGTCTTTGGATGGTAACTGCTTGATTGTTTTTATTTGCCCATTATTTCTTTTAGTTAATTGTTCTTGTGTAAATTGCTGCTATTTTTATATTCCCCTTGTACTATCATGCCATTCAGATTAATTTTCTTTTGTTTCTGACTTATAGTTTTTCCTCATGTTTCCTCAGTCAACCATTCTATGTATCTTATATTATACTTTCCCTTTATATACTGCTCTTTAGTATTTCATTTATATTTCCACCATTTGTCTGCTGCAGTTGAAATCAATCTTTCCAATGTATTTTATTTTTGGTCTGACTGGTCCCTTTCTGTTACTACTTCTAGCTACCAAAGCAAGCTTAACAGAGCCAAATTTAATATCCTGTGTTCAGGAGGTTTGACTCTCCCCACGTGCTGTCCTCCCCATCATAAACATACTTCCCCAGCCCACCAGAGAATGGTTTGGCAGGCTGAAATGAGCGTGATTGTGATGGGTAGGATGGGTGGGATGCAGCAAATTTAGGTGTTGTTGGGGAATTTTGCAGCAGAGGCGCTCACACAGATTGCATGGAAGGCCATAAATGGTCCTGTGTGGGCTGCAGGCCATAGTGTGCAGGTTTGCCTACTACTACGTGGAGCTCATTGGCTAGTGCTGTATCACAGGAAGCTGCCTTATACCATGTAAGATTATTTATCCATCTAGCCCAGTACTATTGATTCAGACTCGCAGTGGCTCTCCCATGGTCTCAGACAAAGATCTTCTTTTCCTATCTGATCCTTTTACCTGGAGATGCCAGAAACTACCCCCTATTTTATATATATATAGTGCTGAAATGTGGGGGCATCATGGGTCTATTGAACTGAAGATTGCATTAAGGGCTGATTCACACTGAAGTTTAATGCGAAACTGGTGCTACTTACATCCCTGTTTAATTTGCATGGTTCACATGACATTGCAGGCAATCAGTTTCCCCCTTTAAATCCGTAGTAACTTAATACTCTTGAATCCGAAAAGGGAAGGTTAAAATGTCTCCAGTTTGTATCTCTACTACTTGCAGATGCTTTACTCCAATGCTTTTAGGTGGGTGTGTCAGTCATTCCCCTCTCCATGCCCACTCCCTCCTCCTCCCTTTGTTCATGTAATTTTCTGCTGGCTCCCATTCTGCAAGCCTGCTGCAAACAGTGCTTTATTTATTTCCCCCCCCTAACTTGTGCAAAAAAGCATAACACTGTTCAAACAAATATTTGTATTTCATCTGGATCGTAGCAGTGAAAATACAAATAATCACACTTCAGGGATTTTTTTAATGAAACTTACTCTGGAACAAACTGGGCATGTTCAGTTGCCAAGGTAACCAGAGGAAGTGGTATTTTAACCTTAAGAGGTGTGGACATTAGGAAGCTGTGTGATTGATCCCTTCCCTTCAGTGTGAATGAAAAACAGCAATTGGAAAGTAGGAAATGTGAACCTTGAAAACCTAACGTGATGGCAAAAGCTTTGTCTTTAATACTTTTGGCTCCCATGTGAATGAGCTAAGTGTCCTATGCTGACAAATGTTTTGAGTAATTGTACGGCAGCCTTCCCCAACCTGGCACCCTCCAGAAGTTTTGAACTACTGTTTCAATCATCCTTGGCCCTTGGTCATGTTGGCTGGGGCTGATGGGAGTGGTCATCCAAAACATCTGCAGGCCACCAGGTTGGGGAAGGTTGTTCTAGAGATACATCTGCAGTGCTGTTACATTCTGAAACTGGAATATTTACAATTGAGAAGAGGATTTATTTCTATATTTTCAATTTATGGCTTATTATTTATTTTATTTATTTATTTTGTTCAATTTTTATACCGCCCGAAGCCAGAGGCTCTCTGGGTGGTGCACAATAAATACAATACAATAAAAATACATTAAAATGACAATAGTAACACTTAAGATTCAAACCCTTCATGAAGGGAGGTTACCAAAATGTTGCTTTAAGGAATAACTTTCCAATGCTCCCACCACCACCACCAATGGAAATACCTCGATGAAAAGACTATTCAACTCATCAGCTCTTGCGGATGTTTCCATTTTAAAACCAGCAGCTGCTAAAACAGAATCTCAGAAGAGACTGAAGAATAGTAGGATAACTTTCTCTGCCAACAATTGACCATTTTAAGAACTGTGTCTTGGTACTACATGATCCAGTTCAGCCATGACTTTAAACATCATCTGTTGGACCTCATGACCAAAACTAAAATGACTCATGAGATAGTGATAAGACCTCCTGACTTTTTGTTTAACTTTAAAGCACTTGTGTGGGGCTCTGAATTTGATCTGAGTAATGGCACTAGAGAAGGGTTAAACTCTTCACCCCACATTGTTTCTCTGACCAAATTGTTCCCTTAAAGATGCAACAGCCTAGCGGAGGAAAACCCTCCCACAACTGTTATTTCAATAAAATTGGGGATACTCCCCTACCCAATGACTACTTTAAAGTTTAAGAAAGTTGGGAGATTTCATCATTCTCTCCTTTATGTTACATGGTTCAGCATTCAGATTATATCAAAAAGGAGCTCTTAACCACCTAAGCATCAAGGAATATGCACCTCTGGATGGGTGTTAAAGGAAAACTCCACCTGAATTTAGGCATTTGGATGTTCACAAGAGCCCACTGCATATATATAGCCAACATATTGCAGGGGCAGTAGGGCTGCTCGGTCAAATCATATTTTCTGTCCTCAATTCCCTCTTAAGACTAAGATTCAGAAGAGGAGGAGGCATCACCTAGAGTGCCATCATTCTCCATTCTAGAACCTTACAGACCAAAGGATGTGGCTTTACCTGACTCCTCAGAATTGGAAGGCACCTCCCGACTTAGTCCTCACCACTCCCACGCCAGACATGGCAGCAACTACACAATCAGGCAATGGCCCTTTAAGGAATGCAGGCAACTCCTCAGATGGATCAGGGTTAAGAACAGATCCAGACCCACCAGCTTTCAGAAGCCCCTGCCTGCTGTTGAGACAGCAGCTCTCCTTGTGTGTGATCCAGCAAGCACCTGCTACAGTGACCTGTCCAATGTCCTGACAGGCCTTGTCTTGGCCTTTGTGATCCTGCATGACTCTGCCATACTGGTTGTGACATGCCCCCTCCTTCCACACACTGAGTGAAATGTTGTTGTGCAATCAGTGCATATGTTGGAGGCAGAAGGTGCACAGAAATCAGAGGCAGGGTCCCATTGACCTTCCAGGCATTGGCTATATGCATATTGGGAGGAACAGCCTTATTATATATTTGGATGGGAACAATTCAGGATGCTCTCTATTATCTCTGTCATATTTGATTTGATATTTGGCCAAATCAACAAAAGAATAGTGAGTTTTACTCGCTAAGAAGACAGAAACTTAGAAAGTGCCACCCCCTCCCAATTTTGCAGCAGAACAGCTGAGAGAAATCTGTATAATGACCCAAGCTATAACATGTTTAAAGGCAAGCTGACTCTTTTAAATATGTATTTCGATACATGTTTTTCTGCTGTGTTACAACCTCTTGGCAAAAATGATAAATACAAAGGAAACGTACCCAAGAATGACTGTGTGATCATAAGTTCATGGCTTGATATAGCAATGGGAAGAAGCAAACTAGCACAAAACAGCTATTGTGTTAAAAAATAATAAGAAAGGTACACTTTCACTTAACCCACCAGACTAACAAGTAGTAAAGAGCACATACAGCACTGTAAAAGGAGGCCAAAAGAAACCAGAGAATGGATGTATACATTTTGGCCCAAATTACTATTTTTTATAAACCCAGGATATTACAGCCAGTATTATTCAATCTAAACCAACACCCATTGGAACTATCACCTTACCGCTGACACAAGTAGGTTTGACTCATTTCTTTGCCAGAGAAAGGTAATGTTCACGCTCAGATATAATCAGTGGAGGCTGGTGGCTCCAATGTCAGTGGGGCAGTCTGGGCTTCAGTCTGAACTTTCAAGGAGCTGTCCAAGGTGCTGGAAATTTGCTGAAAGCACATTGGACAGCTCCTTGAAAGTTTGCACTGTCCCAGTTACAATGGAGCCATGAACCTCACTGGATATAATATCCATGTACATGGAAATCAGGAAAATGCTGAGTGATTTTCTACATGGTACCTAGTAAACTACAAGCACTAAATACATGTTTAGGTTTTTGTTTGTTGATAATTATACCACCTGCCCTCCTGCCACATGAGAACCCTCAAGCAAGATGGCTTACAATATAATTGAAAACAAGAAGACTCCAGTAAAACATTATCAATTAAAAATCCTGAAATCTAAAACATTTTCCCCAAAACTCCATGTGAACAGCAAATAAAACCACTTCAAATATATTAATGACCAATTATTTTTCCAGCCAGCTCATTGTTAACAGCCTCATTGGTCCTCCCCCCACCCCCAGACTGCTGAAATAAAAAAGGGTTCTTCATCTTTCTAAAGTAGAAGTGGGGTTGGCTCAATAAAGGATTTTTTGCCACAGTGAGGATGCCACTATGGAGAAGACCCCATTCCCAGCAATAGAACAACGGAATAAAAAGACTGCTGCAGTCAGCGGAGCCTGTGGAGAAGTTTCTAGTGGATTGTAATCTTTGTGTGTTTCAGTTTAGGAAAATAGGGATGGTGTTGGAAATTGTGCCCCAATCCATGTGCATACCTCTTGTGCAAACCGGCTGCCAGTCACTTCAATGGAGGAAACCTCTCTATGTGTGCAAATAGATGTGTGTGCGTGTGTTGACCTGCCCAGTCCATTGCGGTAAATTAGACTGTTCTTATGCACAAGGCTGGCCTAACTGTAGTGACATGCTAGGCAACCAATTCTCCCAAAATTCCATAGGGCTCCTGTTTCAGCTACGTAAATATATTGGATATACCTGTGCCTGCATTTCTGGAGGTGGACAGGGCAGCATAGCAACTCATTAGCTAAATGATGAGTCTTCCGATCTCCATTGACGATACTGGGCGTCAACACAAAAGGGAGGGATAAAGGAGCTGTAAATATTAAAAATGAAAATGACAAAATATTATTTCAACTCATGATCATTAAAATGGAAAAAAGGAAGTTTCCTTACACCGTTAGACTATTGGTCCATCTAGTTCAGTCTTGTCTACAATGACTGGCAGCAGTCTACAGTTTTCAGCAGAGGTCTCTCCCAGGCTCAACTGGAGATGCCAGGGACTGAACATGGGACCTTCTGCATGTGAAACATGCATTCTACTATTGAGCTACAGCTTTCCTCTACATGCTACTATATGCTTCTCAGTAGACATAAAGGTATGTTTGACAAATATTTTAATTACAACAAGAAACCTTGAACTAACCCTGCTGATGGTAAGGAGTCTGAATACATTGGAATTTCCACAACCACAACAAATTGTTGGGTTGGATCCATGGCTTCTAATTTGGTTACATAGGTTTATTTCTCATGGGCTTCTACTGGGAGGAAGGGCGGGATATACATTTAATAAATAAATAAAATACTACTTCAAAGACTCATGGTGGGATCCATATATATTCTCATTTCACTTCAGCCTTACATGTTACCTGTGAGGCAGCTGCAGCTGATTTGCCATTGGCCACCCACTGAGCATCCACACTGAAACCCAACATCAAAAGAGTTTTTATTATGGCCTTAATTATTAAATAACTATTGCTATTAAAATCTCTGCTCTTTGCAAACTGATAACTGCACTCAAATTTAAGGGTAAGTGAATCTACCTGTTTCTGGCTGTTGTCACTGTCATGTGTTTTTATCCATAACTCCATTGCCACATTAATCTGAGCCTTTTGGGGGGGGGGGTTGAAAAAAGAAATCCTCTCAAAATATGTATTTGGAATGGATATATATATACTGATAATTTGATTAAATACAGATGCAGCATGCCAGGTAGGGCAGAGCTACAATGTTAACTTCCCAGAAGATGGGTCGAAGTTGCTTACCATCAGGGAGAGAGGGAGGAGTGAGGAGGTAGACATGCTGCTAACACACCAGCAGGAGCATTGTATGGACACTGTAATGAGTTTGTACCGCATTAACCTCCCCACTGCCTCATCCCTATGCCTCCCAGGAAGCAACAGTGCCCCACCTGCTGGGAAGCTAGCATGGTGGTTCCACTCCATCCAGTGAGCCACTTCTGTTTCAATGTGCATATTCTCTCAAAATACAGACTTGTCAGTATTTTGATAAACAGCTGAGAGTTGCATCACAACATTTGGAGAAATGCTAAATCTGGTGGATGCATTGGGTTGTATTCAACTAAGCCCTACTCTGCGCAGACCTCTTGAAATTAATGAACCTAAGTTAGTCATGTCTTTTAACTTTAGTGGGTCTAGTCTGAGTAGGACTAACATTGAATGCCACCTTTAAGTCCCAATCTGCACCAAGAGATGCATATCAGTTAATTTTGTATAGAATTGTGTACAAAATTGTATACCTCAATCGTCTCTAACTCATTCTGGGGTAAAGCCTCATCTTGGTGCGAGATTTGATTCCCACCTATGAACCTGAGTTGCAGAGGCGCCTCTGCTAGTAGCTCTTCAGCTGCATGCAATTGGAAAGACATAGTTCCTTCAGGCTAAATGGCTGGGTCATGTCAGCATCTAAACAAACGCTGTTTTGACCTGAGAAGCAGTGTGCAAGCTGATGATGCCATGAGCTGTATCACTCAGAAGGGAAAAATGAAGGATATAACCCCAGGGCATGTTGAGTCCCTGACTCAACTTGTCACAGCATGTGAAGGTCATGCCTTGCCCTTCACACAATGTTGGACAACTTTGTGTTGATTTAAGGAAAATGACCACTTGCATGTGCTTTACATCTTCTTTGTGTTTTGTATGGCACACGGATATGTGTGTAGCATAACTTTTTAAAAAATCTGTTATCCTAGTAATAGGTTTGCAGACATAAATTCATGTCAATTTTCTGAGCTGGATTTGGTGTGATCACCGATGCAAAGGAAAAGGAAGAGACAAAGAAGGTACCAAAGGGAAAGAGAAAAGACATTGCTATTGCAATAGCCAAGATCTTCAGGAAAAGATCCTATATATATCTTCACTGCTTGGTGTGAGGAATCTACCTATCCCTTCTTCTTAACAGAAAGAAAGAACCAGCAGCTGTGTACAGAGCAAAGCAAAGGATAGCAATCTAATTTCCCCCCAGTTAGTTGGCAGGGGAAACCAATGGCATTTATTTGTTACAAAGCCAATCTTGTCACTTCATAAAGTTTACAACGTGAACTTCCAATGGTCCTTTTCCTTCCCCCCATGAATGAGGGCAGCAGATGTGTTGCCACTCAGATGGAGGCCGACACATGGGTCTCCAATGTGTGATGAGTGGAACACAGGAAGCTGCCCTATACTGAGACAGGGAATTGGCATAGGTGGTGCATCTTTACAATGGGGAACTGCAGGCACTGCGGCATTGCTCACCTGCTTTCCCAACACTGAATATCCCTGCCAGCTCCTGAGAGGAGAACTTAGCACGGTGCTGGCGCAGCAGCAGGAGTTTGGGATTAATTCCACCACCACACCCACACCACCCTGAGCTCTCTGCGACTCACCCCTCTCCCTTCCAGGAACCAGCAGTGACGTTCAGCGTTGGCAGGGTACGATCTGATATGCTCCTCATCCATCACCTTGTCTCCTGTTGACTTTCTTACATAAGATGAGAATGGTTCTACATCTAACAGTAACTCTGATAGCTTCAGAGGAGCATGATTTATAATTTTTGAAAATGGGGAAAGTGACCACTGGAATGTCTTACCTCCAGGATGTTTTCCTAATTCGCTGCTTCAAGTATGGTCAACCTGAGTGACCAAGTTTACAATCCCAACTTTCCCCATGTGACTTCCACAATGCATCATTTCAGTATTCTTTGGTTGCTGTGGCTTATGAGGGTTCATTCCAGGTCAGTTACAAAACAAGGTGGTCAGAATGACATTGGCTGCAAGCGGACCGGGAAGTAACCCAGGCTGCTGCATGCAGCAAGCCGATGAGAGGAGGAAATGCTGTTATGCACAAGCCTTGAGAACTCAGTATGTTAAACTTCAACCTAGGTCAGCCTGACATAGATTGTGATAGTGTATGAGGAAGACATCTGAAGTTATATTTGCTTCAAGCATATAAATCAATTGTTCCTTAGAAAACCTTTGGGATCCTCCTGTGCTTATCTATTTGTTTCTCTGGAACAGTCTTGCTTTAACCTTTCTGCAAGCTTTATACAAGGTGTCCAGTTGGGCATCTTTTTGTGCAAACTACTGTTTAATGTTGCACCAGCAAGAAACACAGCCTGCAGAGCATCCTGTGATTTGTCACCCGTTGATCCCTTTTAACCAGGGCGGTGTGCACTAAACCATTTTATATCCTGTGTGCCCAGGCAATCCATTCTGTGTTGACCATTGAACCGCACTGTCACTGAGTCTGTTTTCCATCAAGTCTGAAAAACTGTAACTAGGGGGAGTTATGGCTTTGCCCAGTCTGGGAACGGACTGCCAAGGCCGTTGCTATGGTAACCATCGCGATAGACTGGGAAAAGTTCTAGCAGCTATCTGTGTTAAGCTGTATCTTCTGTGTATTGCCTCTGAACTGAGAGGTTCTCTTCTGTGTTTACCTTTGGAGAGAGATGTACCAGAGGGGGGGTGACTGAAGAAAATCTACATGTATTTACTCTTAAGCCTTTGGCCATAATGTCTTAATAAAGACTCTTAACATGCTCTAATGCTCTGAAGAAGTTTCTTGCTCAACTTAACTCCAACGTAATGTATGCTGTTTCACGCAACAACGCACACACGTCAACATTCTGTGCCAAGAAAAGGTTGATTCTGTGACAAGTATAAATTCTGCAAATTGAGCAACTTTGCATAATTCATCATATTTGCATAGTTTATTTTGCATTCTTTACTGTTTAATTTACACCTGGGAAAGAATTTCCACAAAACAGCTTACAATAAATTTGGCATAATAAAAGCACTGAAGTCCCACCTCCGCTGCTGCCAGTCACTGAGAATCTTGTTCTACCATCCATCTGGTTTCTGATATTTCAACAGGCAATGTTCAAATACTTTCAAGCATATCCTTGCAACCATGAGGACTACATACTTGTTTTTCTTTTTAAAAGAAAGCTGGCATTCTCAAGAAATTTAATTCTGTGCCCAACACCCCACTAGGTGCTTTTTCTTCATACTTGCAAATTATAGCAAAGCTTTGTGTTGAAAGCTTCATAGCTGACTGTATCAAAGCACCAAGCTATACATTTGGAATAAACAGCACTTTTGTTATATACAGAAGTTCATGAACCCACTAATTTCATTTGTTACATTTTTATAGATTACTTGGGAGATGATGTTTCTTATGTCTCTCCTTTTAATGAACATCCCTTAAACATTTCTCATCGAGTCACAATGGTTCAATCAATGATGAAGTGGAATGCACAAAATATGGTTGGGTTAGTGTGAACCTTTTTTAATACTCTGGTATGAATCCCTAAATACAAAAAATACAAATACAATGTATCTAGAATGATATCTTAAGCTTAAAATACACACAAGCAGGGCCCACGTTTCAATGTCATCACGTAACAATCTCTAGATTGTAGGAAACAGCCTCAGAAGAAATAATAATATTGATAATAATAATGTACATTTTGCTCCTATAGAACAGAGATAGCCAATGTGGTACCTTCTAGATGTTGTTGGATTACACCTCCCATCATTCCTCACCATTGACCATGCTGGCTGGGGCTGATGGGAGTTGCAGTCCAAAAATATCTGGAGAGCACCATGTTGGCTATCTCTGTTATATAATCTTTAGTGATGAATCATAATTTTTTTTAAAAGTTGAGTAGGATACAATTGATTTTAGTGGCATTCATAAAATTAAAAAATGAGTCTAGAAAATGAATGGCCCATTCCTTCCCTCCCCCAAATACTCTCTGAAATCAATAGGATGAAAAGTGCTAAGCAATCACAAGTATATAGTTACATTCTGTCCAATGGATCCCCACCCCATGTATTTATCTTCATAAAAATGCTTTGAAGTCTCAAAATGTAGAATTGCTGCACACAGTGTATATATATTCATATTAAGGTTATGGATCGTAATGTAGGCTTGATTTAAAGAATCCCAGATGATAGCTTGAAGAAAATTAGGGGAATGGCAACTGCCTGCTGTATGAAAGCAAACACAAAAGAGGTGGTCAGCCCTGCACGCCTAAAGTCTTTCTTTAAAACTCCATCGAGACTCAGCACTTGCACATGCTTTTATGGAGTGAATTAAAACATCTGTCTGGTATTTTGAAGGATCTGGAAAGCAAATGGAAATAAGATACAGTACTCCAGGCTTTTGATCTTACTGTTATTAATTGCAGATCAGAAAGCAAAGGAAAAATCCAGGTGGATTGTTTCAGTAAGATTTTTCCAGCCCAAATTCCGAGCCACAAGATAAGTGCCCTGTGAAACAAAGGGAAAAAATCATGTATGAACAGCACTTCTGTGTAGAAATGAGTATGAAAGCAACGCAGAGAATGTTGTGCATGAGATTACATATTTGGATGTTTGATTCATATATTGTGATGTTGTGTATGTGCTGTGAAACTATATTTACCATGAACATGTGTGTAATAGTGTGATGATGAGGCAGCTGTTTGTGGGTAATCCTGTCATAATTCACACATAGGTTCCACGTTAAACATGGAGAACTTTCTGTGTGAGAATTTTGTCACATCTGAAGCAAGCTTTATGCTAGGGATGGGGAACCTCTCTATCTGGCTCTCGGGATTATCCCCAGCCCACCCAGCCCTCCCCAACCATACCCCCTTTGGCTCTGATTCCACCCTCCTTGAGTATTTTCTTCTGCATAGAATGTGACCTTGAACTCTGATCACTCTTGATTGCCTGGATGGAGGACAGAGTGAGGTGTGTGAGTGTGCGCATAGAGACGAGTCTATTGCACAAAGGTAAAACTTACATTTATTGATTTGCCCACTTTAATTAATCAATCAGTCTGTCAGTCAGTCAGTCAATCAATCAATCAATCAATATCCCACCCCTCCTCCCTCTGGCACTGCCTACCACTGGCATGTGGCCCCTGGAAAGCTGTCCAGAAGTGAATGAAGCCCACAGGCTGGAAAGGGTGTCCCCATCCCTGACTTAGGAAGTGTTCAAGTTGAAATGACTCCTACATTTTTCTGCAGAGTCGCTAATATCTTTGCCATTGATGTGGTATCCAAAAACAAATGCTTGTTCTAGAGTAGGGATGGAAGGATCTGTCAATTTTGGTTCTCTCCGTTTCTCCTTTTTTCAGTCTTAAGTTCAGTTCTCCACATTTCTGCAGCAATCTGTAATTTTAAAAAATCCTCATGAAAATTCATCAGCGCTTTAGTGTGAATTTATTTATTTATTGGATTTCTCCTTAAAAACACATTTTTGTATGTAGTTTTGACCAATGTACACATTTTTGCAAGCTAATACAATGCATTTTATATGTCACTTTCATCAATATATTCATTGTTATGCACATGTTCCCAGAAAATATGCATTTTTGTAGACATTGGATGGAGCACTGCATTGCAAAATTCAAGTGCAAATTTCAAAGGATGGCTGTGTTTCGATTTTCAACTTGTTTCAGAAAATGAGAATTTGACAGATTCTGCTTTAAATGTGAACTTAATCAAATCTCCCCCATCCCTATTCTACAGAGTATGAGGAGAAGCTGCATTATCTTATAAAATATAGAAATTAAAAGGAGAAACAGTAGATGTTAGAATGAAAATGCAGTCGATTGTACTGATGGATAATCGGCTGCACTTAATAAAGCCCTTATTCATCTGGGTTAAGGGAATTTCTCACTGAAGGTCCCTCTGAATGTCTGTCAAGGCTCAATGCAGCAGTATAAGGAGATCATTATCAGAGAACAGTCCACCAAAGTTAAACCTGGGATCTCAGAGGTCATATCAGGACAGGAACCAACATGATTGTCTTGAAGACTGTGGAGAAAGGATTTCAGCCATGAAGCAACCTTTGATTGCCAAACTCGGTGCAAAATAGCATTGCCAGGTTTCTTGCCACATCTTCACATTTATTACCGCTACAGTTCTTTGTACTAGGAGGTGGTTGCATACAACCTCATGAAAATCTGCAATCACCAGTGATAATCCTAATCATATGTGCCAGTTTTTTGTATCAAACACCAGCCTTCTTTTGACACATCTGATTGAACTTTGATGAGACAAGACATCTATCCTATTTGCTACAAATGACAAGGTGTTAATTTTACAAACCAGTCATTGCAAAGACCATAATTAGTGACTTCAGCATTAGGGTTTCTTTCCCAATTATGAAAATGGAAGCCTTGAACGGTGATCCATCAGTTCATGTCACAGCTATTGGCAGTGACTATCAGTAGCATTGGTGCATTGATGACTATTTCTATACCATTATTGGGTTGTGCTTCTCATAATCAGCCAATGACTAATTTACAACTATAGAGCTATGTTTCTTCTTTCCTTCATCTGTTTCTTTTTATGACCAATTTCTCCACTAAATGGTGCCCTAAGTGGTTTACAACATGTCAGTGTTCAACAATGAATATACCAATTCAAAAAACATATTAGGAACAATGACAATAAACAAGTACATCATAAAATAATTATTCCAGACAACATTTTATTTAATTAATCCAGACAACAATGCAAACCAACTAACCTAATTCAACAGCTTAAAACTAAACAGGAGAGAGAATAAAGCCTAAAGGCTTCTCCAGTTCACCTGTTTATTGACTATTTATCCTGATTTTGCACAAAGCTTATGCAGGAGTAAGACTATGTCCAGGCTTGATTGATCATTCGTTTTTATTTATTTGCATATTTATGTATTTATATGACAATGATCATTTATCCTAAATCCATTCTGATGTGATTGCACAGAAGTTGTATGTATTCTCACTACAGATGGAAGAATCTGTCCATTTCAGTTTTTTTCAGTTTCTAATTTTTTCCAATCTTAAATTCAGTTTTTCAGTTCTGCAGCAACTTGCCTTTATTTTTATTTTTTTAAAAAAACATCCTCATGAAAATTCTCCAGCATTTTAGTGCAAATTTATCCTAATAAACATTGCAGTTTTGACAAACATACACATCCTTCTGGGAGGAAGGGCGGGATATTAATTTAATAAATGAATAATAATTAATTAATTGGAAGAAACAAATCACCAGGAACAGATGACATACCAATAGAGCTGCTACAAGCTACTGAGACTAAATCTGTCCAAATTTTGACAAAAATCTGTCAAGAAATATGGAAAACTAAACAATGGCCCACAGATTGGAAGTGTTCAATATATATCCCAATTCCAAAGAAAGGGGATCCCAGGGAATGCAGTAATTATTGAACTATTGCCTTAATATCCCATGCAAATAAATAATGCTCAACATTCTACAACAAATGCTCTTACCATATATGGAGCGAGAAATGCCAGACGTCCAAGCTGGATTTAGAAAGGGAAGAGGCACCAAAGATCATATTGCAAACATACGTTGGATAATGGAATGGACCAAGAAATTTCAGAAGAAAATCCAGAGCTTGGAAAAGTTACTATTTTGAACTACAACTCCCATCAGCCCCAGCCAGCACATGCTGGCTGGGGCTGATGGGAGTTGTAGTTCAAAAAAGTAACTTTTCCAAGCTCTGCGAAAATCACCCTGTGCTTTATAGATTACAGCAAAGCCTTTGACTGTGTAGACCATGAAAAACTATGGAATGCTTTAAAAGAAATGCGGGTGACACAGCATTTGATTGTCCTGATGCAAAACCTATAATCTGGACAAGAGGCTATTGCAAGGACAGAATATGGAGAAACCGATTGGTTCCCCATCAGAAAGGGCATGAGACAGGGGTGTATTTTATCATCCTATTTGTTTAATCTATGCAGAACATATTGTATGGAAAGTGGGATTGGACCAAGATGAAGGAGATGTGAAAACTGGAGGGAGAAATATCAATAATTTAACATATGCAGACGATACCATACTGTTAGTAGAAATCAGTAATGATTTGAAATGAATGCTGATGAAAGGATTATCAATACCTCGGCACAGATTAACCAAAATGGAGACAATAGTTAAGAAATCAGAAGAAGGCTAGGACTCCAGAGGGCAGCTATGAGAGAACTAGAAAAGGTCCTCAAATGCAAAGATGTATCACTGAACACTAAAGTCAGGATCATTGTGACCATGGTATTTCCGATCTCTATGTATGGATGTGAAAGTTGGACAGTGCAAAAAGCGGATAAGAGAAAAATCAACTCATTTGAAATGTGGTGCTGGAGGAGAGCTTTGCACATACCATGAACTGTGGAAAAGACAAATGGGTGTCAGAACAAATTAAACCAGAACTGTCATTAGAATCTAAAATACACATAGTGAGAAGACCTGATTCACTAGAAAAGACAATAATGCTGGGAGAAACAGAAGGGAGTAGAAAAAGAAGAAGACCAAACAAGAGATGGATTGATTCCATAAAGGAAGCCACAGACCTGAACTTACAAGATCTAAACAGGGTGGTATTGGAGGTCCCTGATTCAAAGGGTTGACTTGAAGGCACGTAACAACAAAAATAAACCCTGTTTGGTTGGAGAACTGCATTATAAAATTCAGAGAAATGCAAATTTGGAACAATGGTCATGTTTCAGTTCCCATGTTGTTTTGGAAAGTACGAATTTGATAGATTCAGTTTGACATGCGAACAGAATTGAATTTCTCCCCCTACGTCCTACTAATCATTTGTTCATCCCACACTTTTCTGTGCATTTCCTCATCGCTTTCCTAACTGCAAAACAAAAGTCTTTTTTTAAAAGTAGTTTTGTTGCACCAGGGTGACAGTGCTTTAATCCGCTTTAATTGTGCAAACCTAAATTTCCAGTATGCACTTGAATCCCTCCCTCAGAATACTGACAGTCTGGAAGTGACCTAACACAGAAATAAAATGGCACTATACAAGGCATAAAATAAATAAATAAATAAATAAATAAATAAATAAATAAGTCGGTCACCATTCCAAAAAGGCATTCCACAGAGGTTCACCACAATTGACTTGTGTACATTGCAGTTCAGCCACACCTCTCACTTGTGCCAACCTTCCTCGCAATCCTCACCTACTTCTACTTTCTCAGTCCCTTCCTCATCTCTCACCTGGGGAGGTAAAGATTGCCACTCCAATTTCATGCCCCACATACCCTTAGCAGTTTTGATATTGCTCTCTCTCTCTCTCTCTCTCTCTCTCTCTCTCTCTCTCTCTCTCTGTTTTCAAGGAAAGTCAATAAGCAAGGTTTCTGTCAAGGGCAGGGTCAAGCTGTATGTTGAACCAATATACAACTCTACAAGCTTCCCATAAATACTTTGCTCTTTTCCTGCTTTCTAGGAACGTTGTGGATGTTGTAGAGTATATATTAGTGGTGTTACATATGGAACTGGGTGCTGGTATTACAGTCCTGAGAGGTAGGTGAAATGTAGGCCTACATGTCTGTGTAAAGCCTGTGCAGTGGACAGAGAAACAAAGTAAACTCAGGACGGAATGATCCAGTTAAGCATGAACAAGCAGTGTCTTTTCACATATACCTTGAGGCATTCTGTTATCTTCTGAGCAGCAGTGATAGCTGGTGTTCATTGGGACTTGTAGGGCAGTGGCAGGAAGGACAAGAGTGGGTTGAGCTAGAGCCAGTGAGAGGCAGAGCCAACCAATTCTAGTTTTGTCCCCATCCTCCTCCCCGCTGAGTTCTACAAGGGCAACACTGAGACTAAGGAGAAGGGAGCTGACAGGCAGTGCCACCCCCTAGACTGGTTGTAAGGAAGAACATAGGCAGGTGGGGGGGGCGTCTGGGGGCAGACTGAGGCTGTGAACACACTAGTCACCAGAGCAAAGCATTTCCATTGGTCACACCTGGAAGGGGAACAGGCCAATCAGTTGCCAAATCTCTTTGAAGCTGAATTTTTTTTTAAAGCACTCAAGCTGCTCCCACCAGGTTTTACAGTAAAAAGGGGTGGGGTTTGATTAGCATCGTTTGCCCCCGTTTCAGAACAGAGAGGTGGAGACACATGGGAACCAGCAGAACAATGAGTGTGTTTCTACCCTCAAGTTGGAGGGGCAGTGCCCCACTTGTCCAACTGGACCAGCCCCTGCAGCTGAGGAGGCCCTGCTTGAGAAGTTTACTTCTGAAATGGCACCCGTATTTTGGAATGCCTTTCCTGGAGAAGGCTTATACACTAGTCTAGGAATAAAGGAAGCTGCCTTATACCAGGACAGACTATTTCTCCGTATAGCCTACTGTTGTCTACTTAGACTAGCGGCAGCTCTCCACGGTTTCAGAGAGGGATCTTTCACAGCCCTAACTGGAGACGCCGGGGATTGCACCTGCAACGAACTCCATGCAAAGCATGGGCTCTACCACTACGCTACAGCCCTCACCTAGAAAGCTGACAAAGTTGTATCTACTTCAGACAGGGTTTGCACCAATAACTGGCTGTTAACTTCCTTTTGAATCTATTTTGCTATGCTGGAATCTGCTTCTTTGCACTGTAATGTTAATGATTTATGATTGTATGCTATTGCTTGTCAAATGCCATGAGATTCTTTTTATAGACTAGACTGGCAGGACAGCTAGATAGACAGACAGACAGAAGGAAAGACAAAAGAAGCAAAGAAAAGTGGTGGTGAAAGAAAACAGGAGCAGAAGGATCAAGTAAGATTTGCATCCAGGAGTTGAAGAATCCTGAGCTTCAGGTTACAGACCACCAAGCAAATATTGAGGTGCAGATGTTTTCCAGTGGAATAAAGTTTATATTGAAGTACCAGCCAATAATTAAGATAGGCTGAGAACAAATCAAGACAGAAGAGTGACAAGCAGGGAAGTCAGATCACCAGTTTT
Organism: Rhineura floridana; assembly: GCF_030035675.1. Classification (NCBI taxonomy): domain Eukaryota; kingdom Metazoa; phylum Chordata; class Lepidosauria; order Squamata; family Rhineuridae; genus Rhineura; species Rhineura floridana. Next base: position 99,866,277 of record NC_084487.1, read on the forward strand.
CAGGCATCCTCGAATGTCTAAAGATTGATTAAAATGGCATCACCTCTACATGGAGACCACAAAAAAAAATAGCATTTTGATTGTGGTGGTGGGTCCATAGCATTTGCAAACCACTTACCATGTCAATCAGACCAATTGCAGGCAAAATCTTCGTGCTGGGCCCAGCAGCCACTCTATATGTGCAACATCAAAAGGAAAGCTCTTTATGCAATTTTTCAAATCTGGTGGCAATCACACTTTAACCTCCTTCCCCATAAGCATGTGAAGTTTCTGCTAATCAGAAGTGCTTTTTTAGTGGACTCCATGGAGGAGCCATAGTATTTTAGAAGATTACGAAACAAAACACCTTCTCACCTTTCCACCCCACTGTTCACTTTGTTTCATAATAATGATGTCATTTTAAAAATGCCACATGCATGTAAAAGATGAACACCTACTTTAGTTTAGTACAAACAAAAGTCCAAGCAAGAAAACAAATGTCTCTATTGAAACCTAGCAAAGGATGGAGTCGTATAACAGCACAGTCATAATAGATTTCCATCTTCCTCTACCCAGAGGGATCACTGAAAAGCCATTCCCTACATGCAAACTAATACTGAAACAGAATCTGAAGTAACTGATCAATCTGCAAATTGCTTGCATTGAATTTGCATACTGTAAAATAGATTAATACTATATTTTATTGTTATTTCCTTTAGCCCTTTGTGAGGTTCACCTCTTTGCTTTTATTAAAAAATTGAATGTGGTACTCCTTTCTTTGTTCCTTCCAATATAATTGTTCCTGAATTGCCTATGGGGCTAATAGTAAGCAATAGTGGCCTGCCCAAGCCTACTTAGTGCATTCATAACTGAAATGAGATGTCCTGGCTCATAGCACATTCTCTTACCTGGTACACTACATTAGAAGTTTTCACAAGGGAATGCTCTCAGCTTACTAACTAAATAATCTCCCCAATTTCAAAGTGCTTCTTTCTGATCCCTGCCTCTTCTTTGGTTCAAACACATATCAATACTTTGTTATCAAAGTCTTTATCTACAGCAAGGATGGGCCACCTGTGGCCCTCCAGATGTTGTTGGATAGCAACTCCCATCATCCCTCCCCATTTGCCATTCTGGCTCACTCTGATGGGATTTGGAGTCCAATATCTGGAAGGCCACAGGTCCTCTACCAGTCCTCTATAGCATTTGGATAAAACCTTCCCCCCCACACACACACCTGCTGCACCCTATGGCTCCCACCTAAAATCCAAAAATTATTTTTAAACATTTCCAGTTGTGTGTTTGTTTTTTTCCATTACCTCGTAAAGCTCATAGGTAAGAGTACTATGATTACTATTAAAAATGTAAACTTTTTTCATACATTTGGCTGCAAAATAATTTAAGCATTCTAACTAGCTTAACATGTAACAGTTTCCTAGAAGGGATTTCAGTTCCTAGTAAAATATTCAGTAGTAGTATCAATCATTTGATGCTATCACTTTCCAGAATTCACTGGAATTTCTAGCTACAATTCTTTCATCAAGAAGGCCACTCATTATGTGGCTGATGTGAAGTTGCATAAGGGCCTTAATTTCCCAACAGGCATACTGGAGACAAAGGCCACATTCACACCAGACATTTATTCCACTATTATTCCACTTTAAACAGTCATGGCTTCCCCCAAAGAGTTGTGCAAAGGGTAGTTTGTGAAGGGTACTGAGAGTTGCCAGGTTACTCCTATTATTCTCACAGAGCTGCAGTTCCCATAATTCTCTGGGAATAAGGGCTGACTATTAAACCACTCTGGCAATGGTAGCTTTGTGAGGAGAATAGGAGTCTCCTAACAACTCTCGGTACCTGTTAACAAACTATCCTTTGCAGGATTCTTTAGGGGAAGCCGTGACTATCTGAAGTGGAATAAAAGTGGAATAAATGTCTGGTGTAAATGTGGCCAGACTAAATGCTCATAGGGTACTTCATGCAACATGGTGTCAATCTGGAGTCCAGCACCATCACCATAGAGATTGTTTTTGTTCAAGGAAAATATAGTGTGTTAAAATAGCACTTCCTTGTTAGATAGATGTTCAGCAAGATGGTATCTTCTGCAATGATTATTGTTGTTGTTGTTGTTAATATACCAATTAATACCCAGATGGCTTCTATGCAGTTTGCAAAACATAAAACAACATACTTAAAATACAGAATAATTATAAATACACCAGAATTAAAATACACAATAAAACAAACTCATTTAAACATTAAAATATAAATGATCGTAGTTAAAATGTGCAATAAAACAGTCATTAAAACAACACAGCCAGCAAACAGCAATTAACTAGCAACTGAAGTCCCTGCCACCATGCTTTTATAGACATGGGAGTCCCCTTTAGGATATACTCCTGCAGAGCCAGCACATCAGGGCAGTACATAGAGCTGCCTCACAAGATTCAATAGAACTCTTCAACAAGATTCAATAGAACTCTTGAATATTAGGCAGGCGCCATCTCTGCTGTCTTTTCGGCGCCATTTGAAGACTTTCCTCTTCCAACAAGCCTTTTAAGTTGAGACCTATCCCAGTCTGCGTCTGTGTTAGAATTACTTTTAATATGTCTTTTAGTATCTTTAACCCTTTTTAAAAATATGTTTTTAAAGTTTTTTTAATGTTTTTAATGTTGTTTTGTTTTAAATGTATTTTAAGGTCTTTTTATGATGTTTTAAAGTGTTTTTAAAGTTTCTGTTTGCCACCTTGGGCTCCTGCTGGAAGGAAGGGCGGGGTATAAATAAAATAATAAATAAAAAAATAAATAAACTCTCCACTTCCTTATTTTGCCAAGCATCTAGCATCACACCCAACCTATTAATTCCAATGTACGTCTTCATGGGACTCTTCTGCAAGTTTGCGTTATGTTAAATGCTAGGCTCCAGGTTTATAGGCCAGGGTTAGGCTGAAGACATATGGGTTGCTGACAGCCAGAGGGAGGCACAAAGAAATGACTAAAGCATTTTCCAGACTCAGTAACACCAGATTGGCCTCCCTGTATTACCTGACTTCCCAGATCAGAAGGATCACGGGTTCTGGGGCAAACCTGCAGGTGGAATATCTAATCAGGAGCCTCAGTGTCTCATGGAGCCAATGCCAAACCCAAATGTGGTCACCCTCAGGCTCCAAGTGTGCAGACCATTCCTAGGAAAAGCAGGAGTCAAGCTGCATGTGAGGATAAACAAGTTTGTGGATATTTGCAGGGGGATGAATGTCCTGACTGCTATGGTGCTCAAGCCGGAACAGGGCAGTAGCCCAGCAGATGACAGGAGGGTTCCAATGACCAGAAGGATGTGCTTATATGGAGAAAACAATGTATGTAACAAGTACAGTCCCAGAAGTGATTACTGTAAGGACAGCACCAAAACAAATATGCTGTCCCAATCATGGGGATGGCCCAAAATAAAGTTGGGACTGTAGCTGAAGATGTCGGAAAGAAATTCAATTTTGTTGGCATCTTAATGAGAAACTACTTAATTCACACTTCTCAAACCAATGCACGAACCAAAACATTTGTTAGGCACTGGGGAACATTTTGGGACAAGCCGGGCCTGTACAAAAGGGATGGGCTCCACTTGAACCAGAATGGAACCAGACTGCTGGCACTTAAAATTAAAAAGGTAGCAGAGCAGCTTTTAAACTGACTGAGGGGGGAAACCCGACAGGAGCTGAGGAAGGTCCGGTTCAGAATAAACCTCCCCCCTGGGATAAAAACCAAAGAAATGATGAAATTTTAAAAGGGGTAGGCCTAGAAGTAGGCATTGTGAGAGAAGGGGCACAGGATATAAATTCAGAAGAGCAAAATTACCACAGGCCAAACCACAAGTGCCAAAGACACTTGAAGAGAGACACTGCTTACAAGTGCCTGTACGCTAATGCTAGGAGCCTCCGAACCAAGATGGGAGAACTGGAGTGCTTGGTCTTAGGGGAGAGCATTGATATAGTGAGCATAACGGAGACCTGGTGGAATGGAGAAAACCAGTGGGATACGGGTATCCCTGGATATAAACTATATCGGAAGGACAGGGAAGGACGTATTGGTGGCAGAGTCGCTCTATATGTGAAAGAAAGCATTGAATCCAGCAAGCTCGAAACCCCTAAAGAGGCAGACTACTCCACAGAATCGTTGTGGGTGGTGATACCATGCCCCAGGAGGGACTTAATACTGGGAATGATCTATCATCCCCCTGATCAAAATGCTCAGGGAGACCTTGAGATGAGATATGAAATTGAGGAAGCATCCAAACTAGGAAATGTGGTACTAATGGGTGACTTCAACTACCCAGACATAGACTGGCCGCATATGTGTTCCAGTCATGACAAAGAAGCAAAGTTTCTAGATATTCTAAATGACTATTCCCTAGACCAGTTGGTCATGGAACCGACCAGAGGGACGGCAACCCTGGACTTAATCCTCAGTGGGGACCAGGACCTGGTGCGAGATGTAAGTGTTGTTGAACCGATTGGGAGCAGTGACCACAGTGCTATTAAATTAAACATACATGTAAATGGCCAATTGCCAAGAAAATCCAACACGGTCACATTTGACTTCAAAAGAGGAAACTTCACAAAAATGAGGGGATTGGTAAAAAGAAAGCTGAAAAACAAAGTCCAGAGGGTCACATCACTCGAAAATGCTTGGAAGTTGTTTAAAAACACTATATTAGAAGCTCAGCTGGAGTGCATACCACAGATCAGAAAAGGTACCGCCAGGGCCAAGAAGATGCCAGCATGGTTAACGAGCAAAGTCAAGGAAGCTCTTAGAGGCAAAAAGTCTTCCTTCAGAAAATGGAAGTCTTGTCCGAATGAAGAAAATAAAAAAGAACACAAACTCTGGCAAAAGAAATGCAAGAAGACAATAAGGGATGCTAAAAAAGATTTTGAGGAGCACATTGCTAAGAACATAAAAACCAACAACAAAAATTCTATAAATACATTCAAAGCAGGAGACCATCTAGGGAGGCGATTGGACCCTTGGATGATAAGGGAGTCAAAGGTGTACTAAAGAACGATAAGGAGATTGCAGAGAAGCTAAATGAATTCTTTGCATCTGTCTTCACAGTGGAAGATATAGGGCAGATCCCTGAACCTGAACTAACATTTACAGGAAGGGATTCTGAGGAACTGAGACAAATAGTGGTAACGAGAGAGGAAATTCTAGGCTTAATGGACAATATAAAATCTGACAAATCACCGGGCCCGGATGGCATCCACCGGAGAGTTCTCAAAGAACTCAAAGGTGAAATTGCTGATCTGCTAACTAAAATATGTAACTTGTCCCTCAGGTCCTCCTCCATGCCTGAGGACTGGAAAGTGGCAAATGTAACGCCAATCTTCAAAAAGGGATCCGGAGGGGATCCCGGAAATTACAGGCCAGTTAGCTTAACTTCTGTCCCTGGAAAACTGGTAGAAAGTATTATTAAAGCTAGATTAACTAAGCATATAGAAGAACAAGCCTTGCTGAAGCAGAGCCAGCATGGCTTCTGCAAGGGAAAGTCCTGTCTCAGTAACCTATTAGAATTCTTTGAGAGTGTCAACAAGCATATAGATAGAGGTGATCCAGTGGACATAGTGTACTTAGACTTTCAAAAAGCGTTTGACAAGGTACCTCACCAAAGACTTCTGAGGAAGCTTAGCAGTCATGGAATAAGAGGAGAGGTCCTCTTGTGGATAAGGAATTGGTTAAGAAGCAGAAAGCAGAGAGTAGGAATAAACGGACAGTTCTCCCAATGGAGGGCTGTAGAAAGTGGAGTCCCTCAAGGATCGGTATTGGGACCTGTACTTTTCAACTTGTTCATTAATGACCTAGAATTAGGAGTGAGCAGTGAAGTGGCCAAGTTTGCTGACGACACTAAATTGTTCAGGGTTGTTAAAACAAAGAAGGATTGCGAAGAGCTCCAAAAAGACCTCTCCAAACTGAGTGAATGGGCGGGAAAATGGCAAATGCAATTCAATATAAACAAGTGTAAAATTATGCATATTGGAGCAAAAAAATCTTAATTTCACATATACGCTCATGGGGTCTGAACTGGCGGTGACCGACCAGGAGAGAGACCTCGGGGTTGTAGTGGGCAGAACGATGAAAATGTCGACCCAGTGTGCGGCAGCTGTGAAAAAGGCAAATTCCATGCTAGCGATAATTAGGAAAGGTATTGAAAATAAAACAGCCAATATCATAATGCCGTTGTATAAATCTATGGTGCGGCTGCATTTGGAATACTGTGTACAGTTCTGGTCGCCTCATCTCAAAAAGGATATTCTAGAGTTCGAAAAGGTTCAGAAGAGGGCAACCAGAATGATCAAGGGGATGGAGCGACTCCCTTACGAGGAAAGGTTGCAGCATTTGGGGCTTTTTAGTTTAGAGAAAAGACGGGTCAGAGGAGACATGATAGAAGTGTATAAAATTATGCATGGCATTGAGAAAGTGGATAGAGAAAAGTTCTTCTCCCTTTCTCATAATACTAGAACTCGTGGACATTCAAAGAAGCTGAATGTTGGAAGATTCAGGACAGACAAAAGGAAGTACTTCTTTACTCAGCGCATAGTTGAACTATGGAATTTGCTCCCACAGGATGCAGTAATGGCCACCAGCTTGGATGGCTTTAAAAGAAGATTAGACAAATTCATGGAGGACAGGGCTATCAATGGCTACTAGCCGTGATGGCTGTGCTCTGCCACCCTAGTCAGAGGCAGCATGCTTCTGAAAACCAGTTGCCGGAAGCCTCAGGAGGGGAGAGTGTTCTTACACTCGGGTCCTGCTTGTGGGCTTCCCCCAGGCACCTGGTTGGCCACTGTGAGAACAGGATGATGGACTAGATGGGCCACTGGCCTGATCCAGCAGGCTCTTCTTATATTCTTATGTTCTTACACAGCTATCCTTCAAAATTTGCCCTTCTCCAAATTTGGCAATGCGGTTCCCAAGCAAACAAGGTGTACAAAAGTGGAAATATTGGGGGAAACTGTCTATAAAAATGCATATATTAGTGAAAAGAAGACAGACATGCCTTAGGGTAGAGGAAATTGCTCACAAAAATGTGTATATTAGTCCAAATTGCATACAAAATGCATTGATTAGGAGAAATTAATACTAAAATGCTGGCAAATTTTCATGAGGATTTTTTTTTTTAATGTAAACTGCTGCAAAAATGTGCAGAACTGAATTTAAGATTGGGAAAATGAGAAATGAAGAGAACCAAAATTGTCAGATTCGCCCCTCCCTCCCTGGGTTCCATGTTATTTATGGTGCATCTTGGACATGTCTTATAGATGATTTTGGTATTTCTGAGGTGACGCTCAGTACATTAAGGGGAATTCTTTCCTTGACAAGAGGACAAGGGATGACGTGTTTAGCAAGCTTTTTAAGCCAGGATGAGGCCTCAAACCATCAACTGCTGGGAGAGCAGCAGCCTCTCTTCAGAGCAAGATACGGATGAAAAACCCTGCTTTGGTGTAAGTCCTTGCTTAAGCAATGATGTTGTTGATGGCGGTAAGAAATGGCAAACAAATGAATAGACATTTTGCAGGAAACCCCTGGAAAGCAATGAGGTCTTGCTACATGATTTAAACAAAGACGGTCTGTCGATTGCAAGATGAAGAAAATTATATTGTGGTTGGTTTCTGTGTGGGGTTTCGTAACAATGAATGACACCAACAAAAGTGGCATAAGATGGAATAGTGCATTAAAGAGGCCCTGAAATATTAGTACTGCTCCCAGGAATCTCTCTGCCATGCTATATCAGCACACAGGCTCAGTCCTACATAATGGAGACCCCACCCTGATCTCAATGGCTCTTGCAGTCACTGTGTATACAAATTAAACTGCCAGTCTAATGCTTATCTGTTGAATGAGCAAGCACTGTGGTATTATTAATTTAGGGTTCCAATTTCAAATGTTTAATTCGCAATACTGCCTTCAAGCAGTACACTTGATTTTTCCAACGGTTCAAAAATATTATCATTTTCAATCTTTATTCCATTTGCCTTTCAGCAATACTTTGAGAATATTCTTTGATGTTCAACATACACTGTGGAGAAGGAGCCTATCAACCTGATCGGGGTGGGCTGAGATTAACATGCATATTTACAAGTTTCAGTCCTAGCAAAATACTCCACACAGCATACCTAACTTAACCTTCCATCTGCCATTTTTCTAGGTCTTTTTGTAAGGGTTACTTCACACAGGCCTGTTCATCACTTGATGGCTGTAGAATCTAGGAGCAATGGGAGTGCATGGTTAATCAATCAATCACTAATTAAACTTTTTTTAAAAAAATAAAAACCCTTTATTTATTTATACAAACATTATACAGCCACAAGAGTGTGCCTGCTGTAGAATAAAAAGGTGAGGGAAACCCTGAAAGCAATGATACTGTTCCCAATGTTTTCCTTTTTGAAAGGAACGGGGCTTCCCCTCTGCCCAGTGCCCACCCATCCAATCTCCTCTTCTCTGCCTCCTCCTACCCTTCTGGCCCCTCCCCCAGGTTAGTGTTGGACTACAACCTGGGAGACCAGTGTTTGAATCCCCACACAGCCATGAAGCTCACTGGGTGTCCTTGGGCCAGTCACTGCCTCTCAGCCTCAGAGGAAGGCAACAGTAAAACTACCTCTGAAATCTGTTTACCATGAAAACCCTATTCATAGGGTCGCCATAAGTCAGGATCGACTTGAAGGCAGTCCATTTCCATTTTCAAACATGATTGCACAGAAATAAATCCCATTGAATTCAAAAAGTATGCAAACGATCAAACACATCCTCCCTTCTCCCTCCTATCCCCTCCCTCTTGACCCTTCCCTCCCCCTTCCTTTGCCCTTCCCTCCCCATCCCCATCCCCTTCCAATATCCCCCTTCCCCTTTCCCTTCCCCCTCCCCTTTCTATCAAACTTTAAAAAGCAGGGAAATTGGGCAGCTATAGTGAATGCATCAGGGAAGCAGGAGACCTGACCTCCTCTCTGAGATATTGTACTGCCCTACAAATTTGTCAAAATGCCAACACAATTTGGGTTGGTCTTTCACAGTCCAATCCACTTTCTGTGTAGCTTGGAAGAATTTGGTAGCATGTTAATATTCTTACAAATATATCCTGCCTGCCCTACAAGGAGCTCAAAGTGGTGTACACAGTTTTCCTTCTCCCCATTTTATTCCCACAACAACCCTAAGAGATAGGTTAGGCTGAGAGCCAGTGATTGGCCCAAGGTCGCCCAGCGAACTTCATAGGTGAGTGGAGATTTGAACTCTGGGCTCTCAAGTCTCATACCAACACTCTAACCACAGCACCACACTGCCTCTTACTGGGAACACACTCTTGCACAGAATCATAGGAGGTGGAAATAACATGCCCCCATGCAAGTGGCAAGTTGCCCATAAAGTCTAACACCACAATCGCATTTAAAAAGGATATTTCTAAACAAGTAATGGATTAGTTTAAAGGGAGTTCTGTGAGAGTCGGGGGGGGGCAAACTTTCACAGAAGCCTCAGAGTTTATTTAAAATTATAATAATAGAATCTCAGCTGCTGTGTAAATCACAGATCAGGAATAGGGGAAATATGCCCAAGAGGTTGCCAGTTTAGTTAGGCAGTAAAGGCAAGAAAGCTGTAAGAGGCAAGAAGGTTTCCTTTTAAAACTGGAAGCCTTGTCCAGCTGGAGAAAATAAAAAGGAGCACCCTAACAAATATAAGTGATCAATAAAGCAAATACACAAATGAAGAAGAATTTGAGGGTCATTTTGCTAAAAAAAAGTTAAAACAAACCTTCCTTTCATAGTCACAGAATAGTAGAGTTGAAAAGGGCTTATAAGGCCATTGAGTCCAACCCCTTGCTCGCAGGAACTCAAGTTAAAGCATATCTGCAGGGCTGGCTCCAGGTATGCCAGGGCCCTTGGGCATCAGCTTTCCCTGGGCCCCGGCGTCTTTGCGCATTAGTGTTTGTGCGCCCGCCCCCCCCACATCCTCCACCTACCTGTCTCCTGCCTTTTACTATTGCCATTAACCCAGATGGCGGCCACAGTTTCCCTAATGGGATGAAGCCTCCACCGCCATCTTTGTTGATGGCACGTGTGCGTGCTACGGGCGCTCATCTCTGCCATCAACTAAGATGGCGGCAGGGGCTTTAGTACTTTAGGGAAACTGCAGCCGCCATCTTAATTAAGGGCAATACTAAAAGGCAGGAGACAGGTAAGTAGGGGGCGTGGGGGGGCCACGGATCACTGCAGATCGCGGAAGGGGAGCGGAGGGGCTGCTGAGGGCCCCCCTGTTAACCTGTAGCTCCAGGGGCCCTTGGGCCAGCGCCCCACCTGGCTGTCCTTTAGAACCGGCCCTGCATATCCGACAGGTGCCTGTCCAGCTGTCTCTTGAATGCCTCCAGTGTTGGAGAGCCCACAACATTGTAGGTAATTGGTTCCATTGTTGGACCACTCTTAACAGTTAGAAAGTTTTTCCTGATGTTCAGTTGAAATCTGGCTTCCTTTAACTTGAGCTGTGTCCTGCGCTCTGGCATGATTGAGAAGAGATCCTGGCCCTCCTCTGTGTGACAACCTTTCATGTACTTGAGCAGTGCTATCATATCTCCCCTCAGTCTTCTCTTCTCCAGGCTAAACATGCCCAGTTCTTGCAGTCTCTCCTCATGGGACTTTGTTTTCAGTCCCCTGATCATCCTTGCTGCTCTCCTCTGAACCCGTTCCAGTTTGTCCTTCTTTGGGCTCATCCAAACTGACCACGATAATCCACGTTTTCCATATACGCTTTGTCATCTGACAGTCCCCACTTTGCCTGAAATTTGTTCTTTTCCGATCTGAAAAATACGCTTTTTTTGCGCCCGCACACGCAGCGGGAAGACCCTTATATTCTTTTCGCTTTTTCCCAGCTCCACCTGAAACACCACCCTCTATCAGCCAATTGGTCCGCAAAATATGACGTATGCTCCTCTCCCCCTTTGCATCGAAGCACAATAACACGCATGCGCTTGAACGTAAGAGCGCAACAGTTTGAATCTCCTGTTGGTTTGGTAGTAGTGGCTGTAATGGAGTTGACTGAGTTTTTGGCTCTTGTGCAGCTCCACTTACAGCTATTAAATTTCTGCCTTGTGCAGTTGAGGGCAGCCGGAGCCCAACGGGCGCCTGGACAGGGTCGTGTGACACCCCAGAGCCCAGGAACAGCAGGAGTCCCAGAAGCACCAAAGCCATGCTGAGCTTCCTTGGCTCATGCAGGGGTGGTGGTGGAGGAGGCTACTTCACAGCAGCTGCACCAGTGAAGCTTCGGGATAGGAAGCACCACGATGTAGCGAGCTCAGCGTGGCGGGAGTTGGCTGCAGCGGCTACATTTTCCTCCCTTATGGCAACATTGTTCACAAGCGAGGGCTTGCTACTACTTGCTTCTTTTGTAAAGAATGGCAGGAAAGCTGAGAGTTTAATGGGGAGCACCCCCTTTCTTACAGAACCAACTTTTCCTGGGGTGGCGCGGCAGCTTTGTGACTCTGCATATTTGTGCACACCCACCCAGGCGCATTCTCGATTCAAGTTGTCCTTGTACCTTTCATTCCCCCCCAAATGTCTAATAAATCGAATACCACACAGGAATGCCAGCTGGGACCTCTGGCTCCACTGCAAGGTTCCTGACCCCCAAGCTTTTCTAGAGTGTAGCACTTGGTGGTGGCTCCCAGCTCCTCCCCATTCTCTCTCTCTCTCTCTCTCTGCCTGCCTCTCACTCTCCGTGTAGGCGGTGGCGGCATCAGCGTCAGGGAAGAGCCACCGAGAGAGGCTTCCCAGCAGCTTCCCAACCACTTTGGGGCAAAACTTGATGCTCCGTTGCCTTCACCCCCCCTCCTTCTCCCTTTCCTTCCCGTGGCCATTTGCAAAGCACCAGCAAAGCGAGCTCCCTGCACCAACCAGCCGCACTTGAACGAGACCAGCCAGGAAAAGGGGGGCTTTACAAACAGCCACAATTCCAGATCTCACCAGGAGCAGCCACCCAGTTCGCAGGTTGGCTAAAAATAAACAGCTGTAGCTGCGCAGTATAATTGCAGAGCCCACCCCCCAACACCACACCATTGCTCTGATTGGTTCAGTTTTCCCGGGCTTTCCCCGGACATTCGCGCACATGCACAAAAGTGGAAATACATGATTGGCTGGGAACGAGGGAAGGGGTATGGGGAAACGCCCATGGACTGCCCACAGCTTTAAAGTCCGTGGTATTGCATCTGAGCGCCTTACAGTACAGCTGATGATTCCCGATTAAAAAAAGCAAATTGCATTTTTTGCAGTAATGCAACAGCGGATTTAACCGTGACTTCATATGGACAACCAAAAAATAATGAATACACAAAGCGATCATGTCACACATTATATGGTCGTCTGGATGAGCCCTCTACGTGTGGTATCTGGAACTGGATGCAGTAGTCAAGATGAGGCCTAACCGGTACTGACTAAAGGGGAACTAATACTTCACAGGATTTGGAAACTATACTTCTGTTAATGCCGCCTAAATTAGCATTTGCCCTCTTGGCTCATATTCAGCTTGTGATCAACAACAATGCTCCAGCCTATCACTACATCAGAGTAGGAATGGGGGAGAAATTCAATTCAGTTTGCACTAAAAGCTGAATTTGTCAAATTCGCACTTCTGAAACAATAAATGTGAACTGAATCAAATTTCTCCTCTGTCCCTAGTTGCTTCAGATGTCATGGAAAGACATACAGTAATATCTCAGTTAACAAATTCTCTAGGAAAGAAGCTCCTTTTAACAAAGTCTTTTTGGGTGCAGGGGACATGGGGGGGCACACACTCTGACATTGCGAGAATATGGCTCCCTGTCTACTGGACTGTGGCTGCTGCAGGCAGCCCTCTCGTGCATGACTGGAATGGCGCTCCTTGCCTGGAAGCACTGTTTGCTGCGGACACATCTGCTTGAGTGTAGGGGAGGATGGCAGAGAGAAAGTGAGAGAGAGAGCACAGGGTGTGTGTGGCTGTCCCTTGCCTGCCTGTTTGAGTGTGCAGAGAGGAGAACTGTGCTCAGAGCTTCAGATTGCTATAGCAAGATGCTACATGATAAAAGAAAAAAGGCAAGGCAGGCATCCTTGGATGCTTTTGGAAGAAGCCTTCAGGTGGTCTGTATGCCAGGCTTACCTGACCTGATTGTTTCATTTCAAACATGCGTATTGTTAGTTTTGAATAAAAAGTTTGCTGAAATATGTTGAACTGCTCTTCTTTTTTGTGGTGTAGGAACCTATTCCAATTCTTTCCATGTTATTCCTACCTCTACTACCAAAGTTTCTGTTAAAGAAGTAATGTCCAGGAGCGCATTACTGTAATCCAGTTACCCAAGCTTTCCGTGTTATCATTAGATTTCTGTTTTTATCATACTATTTTACTTTTTTATGTTTGTATTTTTTGTACATCACTTAGAGATTTTAAATATTAAGTAGCTTAGAAATGCTTTTAATAAATACGTAAATAAATATTTTATTTTTAAAACCTATTTGGATGCACTAACTGAATAAATTGTGCCGTTTTTATCCCTGCCCACTCACCTTATTGGGAAAGTCAACAGATAGGCTTAATCTTATGTATTCCTGTTTCATACATTTTAAGTTGATCCATTTAGCTGCATAGAGAAGACCTGATGTACATCTTACCACCCATGAGGGAATGAGTCCCACAGGCTGAAAAAGATTCCCCACCCCTGCATTGAGAACTGCAGAGTTCCTACATTAAAGGCAGTGGGGGGGGGAAACACAACGATGGCAAGGTTTGTACAGAGAGCTTAAAGAAGAGGCTTGCTTTTCTTGCCTCGGGATTTATCTTAGGCCATATGATCACGCTACTCAGAAGGTGTCTTCTCCAGTGCCTGGCAATATTATTTAGGATGCATCAGGGTGATGGCAACATCACCCACCTGTAAAGCTTATCAAATAATTTTTGTGAACCAGTTTGAGAACCTTATGGTTGAAATCAGCATACAGATATTATTGTAATAAAGAAATACTGGTTGTACAAATACTATGGAATGATTTATCAGAAGTTAGACTTCATTCCTCTCTCTTTGCCTTCAAGAAGAAACATATTCAGGTTAGCTTTTGCAGTCCAGGCAGATAAGTTTTAGTACTTTTTTCCTGCAGTGCTTTGTTTAATTGAGTATTGCCTTCCTTGAGCATTTGGAGAACTGGCTTTAGTTTTGTTTATAATAAACAATGACTACAAGTGTATTATTATTATTATTATTATTATTAGCAATCTATGAAGACTATTCCACAGACATACATTTTAAACAGTTCTTTTTATATATGTAAAAGGCACTCAAAATTTCAGTTTTTAAGCAGACGTTCTTATTACAGGCTCTTATACTGGAATTTTATTTATGTATGAAATTTTCTGCATACTTGCATTCTGATTTCAGTGCCACCCTTGTTTAGCATCCTAACATTTGCAGTTCCAGTTAGACTTGGAGAGGAGGGGTGGATGGATGGGATGTCATATTGAGAAGATATGTAGATAGATCCCTGAGATAACACTTAATTGAGCAGCATGTGAATTGAGAGTGACAGCAGCAGTTCACTGGAAAAAACGGGCTGGTGGGGGGAGGGAGACAGACAGGAAGCCCGTGAGACATGACAAAGTGCATAAATGAAATTAATCTTCTTCTTGCTGACAATAATTTGTAGGCCAGTCCCAGTGATCCATTTCTGCACTGTACCAGCCACAATAATATTCTCAATGTTATCTGCAAATTTACCAGGAATGGCCGCAGGCTTCAGTACACACAATTTATTGTGACATATTGAGCCCATCCAAACATTTCTTCTCCTTACAGTGGCCTTGGGCGTTACATTCTGCTTCTGATATCTGGTACATTTGGGTTATATGGTGGGACCTGAAACAGTGTTCACAACAACAGCAACTTTATTACCGTCATAGTCCAGAAATACCTGAAACAGTGTAGATTGTGAAGTGCTTCTGTTGAGTGTTGCAATCATTCCTTCTTGTGGGCTTCTCACAGGTATCTGGCTGACCACCGTGAGAACAGGATGCTGGACTAGATGGGCCATTGGCCTGATCCAGCAGGCTCTTCTTGTGTATTTTCTGGAGACTCCATTCCCCCACCTCAACATGAACATTCAGCATTTTGTGGCCACAAAGTATGTTCACTGGAGCAGGGTTTTTTTGAGGGAGGGAGAGGGGCTCCTTAGTTCCTTTCCTCCAACGATTTGTCTACTTCTACAAATCTTGGGGTTCACCTGAGCATGATGATATTCCCTCATTTCTTAACAGCCACATTTTGGCTAGAGAGCTTCCATAACTTAGTAGCTGAGTTTCCTAATGGTATATACCCAATTTGCTACCAGGCTAGGTTCAAGATACTTGTGTTAATTTGCAACGCCCTACACAAATTCGTCCCAAAATACCTCGAGGACCGTCTGATGCCTTATGTTCCGCCTTGATGACTGACATCCTCTGACAGAACACTTCTGGTAGTTTCTCATGCCCCACACGTTGGATTGGCATTCATTAGGAACTGATCCTTAGTGTGGCAGGCTCTGCCCTGTGGAACTCCCCACCAGCAGGAACCACCCCTGTCTTCTTTTAGACATCTTCTGAAAACTGTACTGTTTAGACAGGCATTTGCAAAATGATTTTTTTCTCTTTTTAGCCAACCAGTATCTATTGATGTTTTTGTTGTACTTTTATTAATTTTATTATAGTTTTGTATGTTGTATACTGCCTTGATATACGAAAGGGTGGATTATAAATATTTCAATAAATAAGATTATACCCAATTCACAGATGTTGCTAGCTATGCAAAATTCCCTTTCTGGCAACCTTTGAAAAATCTTGAGTTAGCCTAACATTTTAGAACAGAAGTAACAAGTTATAAGATATTTCTTTCTCCAAATTATACCAAAGACATTTTTCTCCCTGAAGAGGCATTCTTTTTGCATATGAAATACAGTGGAAGAAAACAAAGATAAAATGAGACTGGGCATTATGCTCTTTATCTGTCTGTCAGGTGCCAGAATGGCAAGTCAGCATGAGGAGGTCAGGTTGAGGATGATGGCAATTAAATGGGGAAGACACTCAGAGGACCAACAGCAACATTCTCTGTTTCAGTCAATAGTATAGTGGCAAATTCAGAAGTGCAGGGTCTCTTCATGACTGTCATGCCACATGTCCTCACAGCCATGTCCCTACACAGCCCCACCCCCTTTTAAGATTATGTAACCTTCTAAGATTAAACAATAAAATGAGCTTTCAGTCTCTTACTTTGGAGTACTTTCCCTTATTGATGTATTGCAATAATCCATACAGATCTCCATGTGTTGCCTTTCAGCCTAATCTACTATTTTCTGTGCACATACGTGGGCAATTGTACTGAGATGCTGTGAGGTAAGGAACTTTCTTTGCTGAGTGTCCTTCATGGGTGCCATACTAGGACTCAAACTACATTTGGGCAGCGGTTATGAGTTTTAGGAGGAAAATTAAGCATGGAAATTCCTGATCCTAACCTCTGCACCCCCACACACACACTTGTAGGCATATTCATTTGCATTTCACCTTACCATGCATGAAACACACATATGGAACACAATTAAAAGCTGAAGCAGCATCACACACACATACACTTTCTCTTCCCACCTTGAATGTATTTTTCCTTTCTTTCCCTTATCCTCTCCTACTACTACTGGCTGTGAGCTGGAACAAAACAACCCCTCTTCTCCCTCTTCCCTTTTTATGCTGCTGAGTCAAGAATGAGATCCTTGTTAATGTCTTCTCACATGACAACAGATGTCCTTGGGAGCCAATCAGCATGAAACAGGAAAGTGTTAGCTACTGAAAAGACTCTTCTCAGTGGCTGACTCACTTTTCACTCTGATTGGCTCCAATCAGCAGGAAAGGATGCTGAAGACAGCTGGGA
This sequence comes from Rhineura floridana, assembly GCF_030035675.1. NCBI lineage: Eukaryota > Metazoa > Chordata > Lepidosauria > Squamata > Rhineuridae > Rhineura > Rhineura floridana. Next base: position 99,883,197 of record NC_084487.1, read on the forward strand.
TCTGCTCCCAGAAAAGTAAGGAGTCTCAGACCTCCTAGACCCTGGAAGACTACACCCCTGGTTTCAGTACAAGAAACATAACTAAAATGACCAACAAAAGAGGCAGCAAATGTCTCAGTCATATGCTGGCACTTTGTACCTCACCATACCAGCTTACTTTCAACACTATCTGTATTGCCACCTATATCTCACTAATGAAAATTAAAAGGATTTCCATAAAGCTATAAAGCAAGCAGGGAGAACCACACACACATCAATGGCTGGCCTTGAAATACTCCTGATTTCTCTTTCTCTCTACACACACACACCATTAATACAAGCTCTGCCTTACTTGATGAAAGCTAGGAGGAGGTTCAGAGGGCTGGATTGACAGGAGTTCACCTCACCTCTATGTTGCTGTGACTCTTTCTTCTACAGAACAGTGAAGCAGTGTCAATTTATTGCCAATGGTCTGCTTTGCAGTGAAGACTTGGTTACTTCCCTGTTTCTTGGCACTGTCACAGCTGCTGCAGATCTGAGAGAACTGCAGCAAAGGAGTCACAGCAAGAAGCATAATCTCAGATGGAAAAGCCAGACTGTAAACTGGATGGATGTTAAAGGGATATAAACTAGGAATGACTGGAAATGACCCATTGTATCCAATGCTAATCATACTCAGAGTAGACCCATTGAACGGACATGACTAACAGGTCAATTAATTTCAACAGGTCTACTCTGAGTAGAACTCAGTTGGCTACAACTCATGGTGCCCCTACCACAATGGAAGCCCTGCCTGACAGGGCTGCCATTGCAGAGAGATAGTCACCTCAGTTATTCCTCAAATGGTTTTTTGTCATGCACCAAAATATGCCCTTTTTAGCCATTCATCTGGGACACATAAAGGCAAAGGTGTTTAGAAGGATGGGGACACATGTGGTGACACTGCCTCCAATGTTTCTGGGTGTACCAGGCACATCTGCTCCACTTGCAACATTAGCATGATTAGAGTGATTGTGTCAAGGAGCCTTGTAGGTGTATTCATTTGCCTGAATGGGCGTAGAACCCACCTTACAATAAGACAGGGTTCTTGATCATTAGGAAGCTTATAAGCACATTCAGGCAAATACACTTATAAGCCCTCTTTGGATTTTTTTGCTAAAGACATGATGATCAGGAGTGAAGCGTGCCTGCCCTCAATATCAGGGTGGGCCAATGTGCATGCCCCATCCCTCTACACACTGTTGTCCTCATACATCTGGGCTGAACATCTCTCTTCAAATATGGAATTATCTCAGACCTGCTCTTAAATCTTTTATGTGTGTGTGAAAACTAGTTCTTAAGTACATAAGAAGAGCCCTGCTGGATCAGGCCAAAGGCCCATGAAGTCCACCTTCCTGTTCTCACAGTAGCTAGTCAGATGCCAGTCAGATGTGCATGGGAAGCTTACACAGCAGGACCTGAGCACAACAACACCCTCCCCACTTGTAAAACCCCAGAAATTGGCATTCACGGGCATATGACATCCAATATCAGAAGCGGAACACAGCCATTGAGCTCCTTCTCCTCCATGATATTGTCTAACCCCCTATTAAAGACATCCAAATTGCTGGCCATCACTATGTCCTGTGACAGCAAATCCCACACTTTAACTATGTGCCATTCAGATTCAGGACAGACAAAAGGAAATACTTCTATAATCTTCCAACATTTAGCTTCCAACATTCAAGCCCTTTAGATAGACATTGGAACCATTTTTAAAGATTTTTTAAAAGATGTTTTTAAAGATGTTTTGTTTCTAAAGATGTTTTAAAGATTTTTTTTAAAGATGTTTTGTTTTTAGATGTTTTATAGATGTTTTTAGTGTTTTATTGCCTGTTTGCCATTATGGGCTCCTTCAGGAAGGAAGGGTGGTATACAATTTTAATAAATAAATAAATAAATAAAGCTTTCAGGCAGTTTTCCTAGACTACACCTTAAGATCTTAGGATCAGACTAAAGGGCAAGTCACATAGTTTTGTTAAAAGATCAGCAATTCCAGATTAGAATTCTTTAAGAACTCCCAGGCTGATGTTATCTGGACCCGGTGATTTGTTCATTTTTAATTTGTCTTAAGGCCTAGAATTTTGTCTCTTTTTATCACAATTTCCCTCAGTTCCTCAGATTTCCTTCCTGAGAAAATTAGTTCAGACACAGGCATCTGTGTGATGTTTTATTTTACATGTGCTGCTATAATCAGTTAAACAGGTAATGTTTCAGAATGGGTTTATGTTAGAGTAAACATAGCATAGAGAGAGGAGGGAGGGGTGAGAGTGAGTTAGAACGTTGAAGAGTGCTGTGTGTTGATTGGCTGAGTGAATGGGAGGTGTGTTTGTGTGTGAGAGAGTTGTCAGATAGGGCAGAGATCTTGAGGGAGAGAGGGTTGGATTTTGAGGGAAGTGGTTAGGTGAGTAGGATTGTATTCTTATTCTCTGAGGAGATTTTGACAAGTTAACATAAATGAAACCAGTGAACATCATCTTGTAACCACATGCTTTCAGAACCTAAATACTGAGTAAACTTGTTTATATTTACTACAACTGTTAACTGAATAAAATCCATTCATGCCTGATTCTTGGCCTAGTTACCACACAGAACAAGTCTTACTGTGGCTGGTGACAAAGCTACCAGAATAGGTTGGCATAAGGTAAATATGGGCGGATACAATTACGGTGGCAGCAAACTATCCAGTAGAGAAAAAGAGTTTCTGGTATCAGAAGAAGACCCCACAGTGGGATCTTTAAAGGTTATAAAGTATCCAGAGGGGTTGAGGCTTAGTGTTGCCAGGGCAGGTTGCAAGCAAAGGCTGGGAGGAGAGGAGAAAACAAGGTCCCTAGAAACAGCTTTGCTTTATTCTTAGTGTGTGAAAAAAAAAATCTCTACCTCTGCAAGGCAGAGTGAGAGCAGGGGAGATCCCACAATCCCTATATCTTTGCCCTATATCTTCCAGAGTTTCAGAATTAAAACAGATGCAAAGGATTCATTGAGCTTCTCGCAATCTGCAATCTTCTTTGATTCCATTGTTGTCTTCGTTTCTATGGGAAAGGACTTTTTTACACATGCACACACACGCACACACACACTTTTGTCCAGTGCTCATCCTTCAGTCCAAAAGTAGATTAGTACATGTGTGTGAATAAAAGCTCCTTTCTGAGCTGTCAGATTATGTCCAGAGTTGAGGAGACAGCAAATTCTGACAGATTTCTATTCTACCTTTGTCACTTCCTATACAGATAATGAGTCTAGATTGATTTTCTTTTTAAAGGAAAAACTGATCCAACTTTCTGGAGCAAGCCTATTTTGTACAGTATTTTTCATCCTCTTCTAACTGTTGCAAATAAGTATAGAGGGAACAAAATCAATAACTGTCATTAATTTCAGAGGCTAGTAATAACATCCAAGAACTAGCATTTGTCTTGCTGGACAATGCAGGCATTATTCTGTATCTGATCACATCCCACTGCCTGACACAACACATAGTCAGATAGCACAGAAACATGCTGTCTCCTTTTCAGAATGCCATCCTTCAAAGTGAGGAGTGACTGGTGAATGGCAGAATCTTTCTGCTTACTTGTGGGGTGAACTTAAAAAAAAAAGTGAACCTTTTTGAAATGTAGCTGAGGAATCGGTGGTTGTAAAACCCATTGCATTGAGTATCATAATGTTGAGGAAATGCATGGCATTTGAAATATTAATCTGAATCATGTTATGGTTAGGATTTCTAATACCATTTCAAACCGCAGCAGCCACTGGTGAATTAAGCCAAGGAGCTCTGGTGTATGCCTTTTCTTCCCCAATATTTTAACTTTGTGTCTCTGAAAGATTTTTATGAGTGGAACCTTGAAAATTAATAAGAGAATGTTCATCTTTACAAAAAACTTTTGATGCTCATTGGAAATATGGGGGGGGGAGAGAATCAATCATGTGCAGTGTTATCCGCCCCACACACATTTCTAAGAGCATTAAGAAGCTGCAAGGGCAGTACTACAAGGTTTATTGTCCTTTAGATGATAGAACACTGATGACGTCTTTGTAACATGTGTTTTATTTACAGTTATACAAGTATATTGGAAGCAAATAGACATTTCTACAGCAGGCAGGAGAGCTGATGATCCTGCATCAGATCTCCAAAGCAGGAGAGCTTGACAAATTTTATCTTAGCAAATTCCGATATGAACTGGCCTGATCATCACCTCCCAGACTAATGTGTTAATCAGAACTTGGTTATATTTCAAGTGTCCTGATGCAATTCTCAGGCTCAAAAAATGTATGAAATAACTTTAAAATGCCTCTTTTCAGAGGTAATTAAATGCAAATTTTCATGAGAATTTTTCCCCAGATCAATGTGGAAACAGGATGGAACAGATTTATGAGGGAACACATGCAAAAATGGCATGGACTAGAAACAGATTGATTCATTCATCCCTACTCTAAAGAGGGCTACAGCAACCAAAGTGTGCTTCAGCTTCAATAACTCACAGGCCTCTCTGTCTCCCCAACTGCAAACTACTTCAGACTGTTTCTCTGCCCCCTACTACTAGCTGGTAAGTGTCTGTTTCCAAATTTCTGTATTTCTTTCGGGATGGAGCAACCTGTTGTGCAATGTTTACTGTTTGCCCACTCAACAACCCTGTGAGGGTTGCTATTATTTCCGTCATACAGATTAGCTGAGAGAAACTATTCTTTGTCAAGACCAAGCAATTAACTCATGGAGTTGGTTTGACTGACAACTTACAGGCAGAGTAGGAAGCTTTAGCCCATGAACAATGGAAGTTTTCCTCCCTACACTCAGGTTTAGCAGTTGGTGAGTTAGCAGACACTGCCAGCTTGCTGCATCCTGGAGAGAGGAAATGTATTTTCCAAGTATATTATAGTTGCACTCTATGACTGTACATTCTGCTTTGTTTCACCCTCAAATAGGTTCACTTGGGGGAAAAGACAAGGATAACCAATCTATCAGAAGAACAAAGCCAGTGTAAAGTGTGCCTATAAATGCACATATTGGTGACAACAACACGAAAAGGCGCATTATATTACGGGCAAGTTACTTGCAAAAATGTTTAGATGAGTCAAAACTGCATACAAAGATGTGTTTCTTAGGAGAAAGTCACACAAAAATGCTGATGAATTTTCATGAGGATTATCTAAACTAAAATTTGCAAATTGCTGCAGAAATGTGGGGAGCTGAATTTAAGATTGAAAAAATGAGAAACTGATAGGAATCAAAATGGACAGATTCATTATTGCTTCTGGAAACCCAGAGCTCATTGTAGCAGTGCATTCTTCACACAGTGTAAAGTTAAACTATGGAATTCTCTCCCATAAGCTGTGGGGAAGGTCATAAGCTTTGATGTTTTCAAAAGAGGATTAGACAATTTCATGGCACATAAAAATGGCTTCCAGCCACAATGGCTATGTCATACCTCCACAGTCAGAGACAGTATGCCTCTGAATAGCAGTTGCTGGGAATTGCAATTGGGGAGAGTGCTGTGGCACTCAGGTCCTACTTGAAGACTTCCCATAAACATCTGGTTGTCCACATGAAAACAGGATGGTGGACTAGATGGACATTTGGCCTGATCTAGCAGAGCTCTTCTTATATTCTTATGGCTTATTAAAACAGTTTTTATATTATTAGAATGTTTCATATATTATTAGTATTCATTTAAATAACATGTAAATTCTTAGGAGTTTATATTTTGTATGTAGTTTTTGCTTTGTATGTTTTAACAATTCTATCACATGAAGACCTGCTGCCAAATTTTATTTGCAGCGTCCTGTCACTGAGGAAGAACATCTTAACAAAAAATGTGTTGGAACTGCTAATGTTTATTTTTGAACCCTGTTGAGACTCTATCTCATTTTTTTTTCTTTCTCTTGATTATTCTTACAGTATGTCAGAGCTTGGTCATAGGCAGCAGACTGAGGTGTACCAGGAGCTGTAGGACAAACCAGTAGTCAGGGCCCAAGAGGAAGACAAGACTGATGGGACACGCCAGAAGGCAGAATCTAGGAGCAATCAACAAATCATGACCAAATAATAGCCAAGGATATAGGATGACACTGGAGCTCAGGAAGGCTCAGCTGAAAAAGAAAGCCTTTATACTCCCTCCTGCCCAGGAAGATCCAATGGCCAGCTTTGATGGGTGGAGTCAGTCTACTTCCAGAAGATTCTTCACTATGACAACTTCCAGCTGCAGGTAAGCGGTTCACCACATGGGACAGCTGCACATACTATCCTGTTGGGCTGTGATGCAGGAGATTTGACACATATAGAACCCTGACACAACAACATTGCTAGAAAACTATTATTATCCTGATGTTGCAGATGGGAAACTGAGGCTGAAGGAACAGTGATTTGCCCGAGGCCATCCACAGAGTTCATATCTGAGATGAGATCTGAAGCAGGGATTTTTCTCCAGCTCACTGCTCATGCACTTAGCCACTGCAAATAAAAGCTCCTTCTATCATCTAATTTTCCTTTTGTGTCTTGATAATACACTGCCAAACTGGAGGATGCCAGAGAGCAACCACACACACACACACAAAAAAACATCAGAGGAGTTGGCTAATGATCAGCCCTTTATATGGTTTGCTTACCTCTAATTAAAGAAGGTGTGTAGAGGCATGTCTACTTCATACAATTAGAGGGTGTCTCCAACAAGGAGGGCATTATTATTGCAAAATTAAAAAAGAGAAAGTTTCGATTGAATTTTGAGTGAGAGAGACTCAGCTTTGTAGGAAAGTTATGGGAATTTTAATGGGTGGTTTGAAAAGGCTCTGGAAAACATGCATCATGCAAACAGAGAAATACTCTATGTGATGCAACAACAGGCTGTTTCCGCCTTTAATGTAGTTTGGAGTATGACTACAGCAAACATTAGGTAATTTAGCAAGAAGACATCAGCTGATACAGTCTTGTCCTTACCATGAAATACATATCATGTGTGAACTAGATTTGGCCTATCTCAGTCCTCCATTTTTTCATGTTTGGGGATTTTTAATTTCATAAATCAAATGATGTTGCTTAAATAACAACAAAAACATTGTACATCTAAAATATACATTTTAATATACTGATTTTCAATATATATATTTTCAAGTTTTAAACAAAAAAAATTAACTTTTTGGCATTTGAATTTTATCTTTGCAGTATTCAATAAATGGGTCCTAGTGAACTTTGAAACTATTCAATCTGTATTTTTGCCTCGACTGTTATGTAATGAGTTGATTTGCAATAATGTCAAATCCCATATTTTGTTCAGTCACTCCTTTAATAGTTAAGTTCTGAGACCAATATTTTGCATAAGTAAACCTTGCTGCAGTAAGTAATTAACAGCAGAATCCTAACCAGGATAATCTGAATAATCCTATTGAGAAGTAAATACTATTGAATTCAATGGGATTTATTCCAAGGTAAATGGGATTAGGATTGCAACCTAATTCTTCATGTATGCGATGGACTGATCTCTCAGTATAATTCAAAAGAAAAAGACTGGACCTAATTGAATTTCAAGGCTAGAATCTTGTTGATTAACCATTGCCCCCTAAATATTTTTTAGCCACCAAGCACTCCCACCATAAGTGATAGCAGTCTCCTTTCTCTTTTTTGAACTTCCAAAAGGTAGATGATTAATTTTTATCTTATTTTCATACACCTTTTTGCCATGATCTTGTGTTTTCTCTTATTGTCATTTGTAGTCCTCCATTATCTGAAACTACCAGCCTCATGCCTAGCATTGCTCAGGAATTCTAAGAAACCAAAAAATCAGTGCAATTTTGAAATCAGTGGTTAAAATCACTGCAGTTATGAAAAGTTCAGTCCACCACTGATTTAAAATGGTGTCCAACTGTATCCAAACATAGACAAAAGCCTGCTTCTTGATCTCAGAAACTGTCATGGCAGTTTTGGTCACAGTATCTTAAGGGTGCCCAAACACATGGTGGACAAACAACTTTCCAAGATATACAGTAGATATATTTGGCCCCTGGGACTGAGGTTCCCTACCCATAATGTATGGCACGGATGGAACATTATTTTCCCAACTCAATTGAACTAAGTTAATGGAAAATGATATACGAACTGTTTGTCATGAATGCAAATTCCACCATCACCCCATTTCCACTGTTGTTTTTTGGAAGATTTGCAATCCTGGGCAAAACAGTAGACCTGTACTTGTGGCAAATGATTCTTTGGTAAGAAAATAAAGCTCTCAGCTATGCACTAAACTGTCGATTTGACACTGCATGCTATTTGGTGTCAATATCCTCGATTTTACTTCAATATTGGAGTTCAAGAATTGACAGCTGATGTTATTTGACAAGTGATGTTTGACAGCATTTTAGAGGTGAGTAAATAGCTAGTGGGAAAATTAATGCAGGTAGAAAGGCAATGTTGTAAAAAAAATCTGGCAAAAATATTCCACCCTCTTTGCCCCTGTGGAACATAGGAAAGAATTCCACGATAAACCTTGGGTAAGCTTTGTCAGCTAGTGCATGTTCTGGATAGAAGCAACATCTTACTGAAGTGGTATTTCTAAATAACCTCTCTTCTGTTCAAATCTTCTTTGGTAGATGTAGAAATCAGAAAGCTAGAACAGGAGAGATGTTCCCAGTTTTTGTAGGCAGAAAACCAGAGTGGGACTAAATGAGGGAAAGGTGCATACGTTGTTCTACGACATGCATGTATCATTTTTGCAATGCATGTACATCATGATTATAATCTTCCAAGAAATACACATAGATGAAAACTCTTCCTTCCTTCCTTCCTTCTTAGCAATGAAGCATAGGACTGAACTGTTTCAAGTATATTGCCAGTGGCAAGATCAGAATAGGATTTTCATACTTTGAAGAGGAGTGAAAGACAGACACAGCTCCTTCAACATATATTGCGTGCTGACTGTAAGTGTATACCCAAACACATGCAAACCTCCCTCAAAACATGGGGTGTTTTTTATTATATGCCTACAACAGGAGTAGCTAACGTGTGGCCCTCCAGATGTTGTTTGGCTCCAATTCCCATCAGCATGGCCAACAGTAAGGAGTGATGGGAATGGTAGTCCACCAACATATGTAGGACCACAGGTTCCTCACCCCTGCTCTACCTGTTCCCATGAAAGTATGGAAAACATGAACAAATTGACATTATCAACAGATGAGTTTACCTGTAGCCCAGCCAATATGGATAATCTTCAACTAATGCAGTACAATGTGAATTGATGGCAGATATATTGTTCTTTTGTCCAGTCCATGTGCATAGCTGCACATCCATTTCCTATCTTGTCTGGTGCATTGCCCCAACAAAGAACTGACTGTCCAGTTGTACAAATTTTGCAACTGACATCATTAACTTTTGTTCATACTCTGTAATCACTGAGAGACTATGCATGTTCCCAAACTTTCAGCTTATATTGGCATTTTGTGTTGATCAGTGTGTCTCAAACATTGGGCCATTTGGGCAGCATTCAGCTGTGCCTCAGTGCCACAGCCTGCCCAGTGCCTGCTCACTTTCCTGCTCCATGTCCCCCCACCATGCCATACCCTATTGGTTGGACCAATGTTTAGCTAACCAATAATCATGTAAAGAAAAATAGGTCTGCTTCAATGCTTCTCAGTGGACTGGGACCCACCACTGGGCTTTGAGCCACTTTTAGGTGGGTTCCAGTGCTGCGGCCTACTCACTTGCCTCCACCCCCAGCCATGCCAGAGACTTTTGGTTGGACCAACGCCAGCACCAGCAACTCCTTCCATGCCGAGTAAAGGTGGCTGAGAGACAGAGAAAGTCACAGGGACAGGAGGGAAGGAAGATCGCCCCCCTACGAGAGGAAAAGGCCAGATGAGATGTTGAAAGAAATTTTGTTCTTATGTGCCTTCAAATCGATTTCGATTTATGGCTACCGTATGAGTCAGCGACCTCTAATAGCATCTGTTATAAACCACCCTGTTCAGATCTTGTAAGTTCAGGTCTGTGGCTTCCTTTATGGAGTCAATCCGTCTCATTTAGAAAGTGAAATAAGATGTGAATATATAGTAGTAGTAGTAGTAATATGGAAAAGAAGAGAAAGAGATAAGAGTCGAAAGCTGTCACAGGAGGAAGTTTGAGGGAGGGAATAAGGTACAAGCTGGCTGTGAAACAAGAATGGGAGAAGAAATTACAGGAGATAACAGTAGCTAAAAATACTTTGAGAGGCATTGAAGGGGAGAGATGGAAAATATAAAAGAAAGAACCTCTGTTTAAAGCCTCTAGATCAGTAAATTCTGCCTAAATTAGGGAGGTTGTCACAATACCTCTAGGGCAAATGTCTGTATTTAGCTAGAGGAAAGCTGAGCTATGGAACTCTTTGCGACAAGGAATATGCTGTGGCAATTTTGTAAAAAAGTAATTTCCAAAGATGGAATAGATAGCAGTTGAAAATTATGTCAGTAATTGCCAGATCTGTGCCAAATTCTTCCTCCATCTGCCACCATTTTGTGACTGGTGGGCCTCAGTAATTTTCAGCCTTCTCAAGTGGGCCCAACAGGTAGAAAGTTTGATAACCCTTGGTGCAGTTTTCCCACACTGTCCCATTAATGTGCAAAATGTTTGTGCATGTTCCCATTCAACTCCAGAATGTATCTATAATTACTAATCTGAAGTTGAAAGGATCATCCCAAAGTGTCAGCTGCCTCAGATTTTAACATCTGTGAAGCTTCTTGGTGTGTTGATTTTGAATGAAAGGTAAGAAAGAATCTATTCCCCCTCCCCTAATATATACAGTATAGAACCTCAAACATTCAGCATCAGTTCCAAACAGATTCTGGAATGTTCCAACTGGATGAGAAAGTTATTTTTGTCATCATTCATACCTGAACGAACAGAAATAGTGCCTGACAGACAGTTATCTGTGAGGAGACAACTTTTAACTTGCCTGAAGAATCAATTTCAAATGGGAGCACATCATGTTAAGAACCTCTCTTTTTTCAATCACACCTGTTAAATACAAGATTCCATGTGTCCCGCGTAGGTTTAAAAATACCAATACAAATGCATGGTAAGCAGAATTTATTTTTGTTATCCTGGAGTGACCTCGCAGACACATACAGGTACAGTACTGATTACACATGACTGAGAAAGCCCTTTGCTTGCAATTAAGGTTGCTAACCGGCAAAACTTATGCAAGTGCGCAGTAAGAATCTTACCCTCTTGGCCAGCTGCAGAAGACGCAAAATAATAATAACAACAATAAATCAGTTGAGCCATTTTTACCATTAGTGCTCATACATGAATTGTCACAGTGCATATTAGGGGAGGGGGGTCGTTGCAGACCCGTTGCGGCTTTCCATCCTCGCCGCCGCTGCCTACTCGCGTGCAAGTCGGCCGCTGCTTGGGACTCCATTCCTGTATACGCCCATTGCTTTTGCATCGTTGCCTGCTGTGTCGTTTTTTCGGGCTGGTTTGGGACGGAGAGGAGTGCGGCCTGTTGTTCCATCTGGAGGCCCCTGTTCGACTGCCTACTTTCCTCGTTAGCGTCGCTGGTGGATGACGCGGCTTCGAGGGGCCTGGAAGCATAGAAGGCCCAGGCAGCAGCGAGGAGGCGGTCTCGGATATCGCCTCCTTTTGGGAGCTGTCGGGAGCCGCTGGAAGGTAGGGGGTCCCCCGCTTCCACTTTTTGCTCCCTGCTTTTTATTTCTCTCCTGCTGTTGCGGCTTACTGGAGCCCGAGCCCGAGCCCGGGCGTCGTTTTGGCCTTGATCACTGTGGCGCCGCGGTTTTGGATTGTGGCTGTCGCCGCTGCCGTTGATCTGGACGCGGCCATTGCTGCAGCCAATTCCCGTGGCGTTGCGGAACGGGTTGGGCCGTTGCTGCTTACCCGGGGCGTGGACGCTTCTGTTGCTGCCGTTGGGCTGTCCTGGAATGCGAGACTGTAGTGTTGCTGCTGTCTCTTCTGAGGTGTACACCACCGTTGCTGCTGTCATTGTCATCAGGCTGGGGGACATTGCTGTCCATCGTTCTTGGGCCCCTATTACATCAGCTACTACGGACTGCCGGTTGCTGAAGCTCCTCGGATGCTGCTGTGTTGTTTGAATGTATGAGTGGGTTGTATGAGTGAGTGTGTGATTGTGTGTATATGCCATGAGTTTTATTATTTATTTTATTTTTATTATGTGCCTGGGTGAGAGGACAGTGTTGTGGGAGGGAGGACCAAAGGGGGCCCCTATTAGTGTAGTGACGGGTAATGGGAGGTATGGCGCTGTGAGTAGGACATGCCAGTTAAGGGGAACTCGCCCCAGACAACTGGTGGCTGTGACGTGTTCCGGTCCTCCTCACACCCACAGGATTGCTGGTAGTTCTATCAGCCAACTCTTGGATCTCCAGTTGCTGCTTTTCAATGCCAGATCGGTAAATAATAAAACCTCCCTCATCCATGACCTAATTGTGGATGAGGCGGCCGATCTGGCATGTATTACCGAGACCTGGGTGAGCGATCTGGGAGGTATTAATCCCTCCCAGTTGTGCCCACCTGGGTATTCGGTTCAGCATCTGGGTAGATCCGAGGGTCGGGGAGGGGGAATCGCTGTGGTCTATAGAAGTTCCATCCCTCTTGTTAGGCACCCTATCCAGGTGGCTAATGGTCTAGAGTGTCTGCACATAACGTTGGGTCAGCGAGACAGACTGGGAATACTGTTGGTGTACCGTCCACCCTGCTGCCCAACAGCCTCCCTAACTGAGCTGACAGAGGTGGTCTCGGATCTATTGTTGCGTTCCCCCAAACTTTTGGTATTGGGGGATCTCAACATTCATGCTGAGGCCGCTTTATCTGGAGCAGCTCAGGACTTCATGACCTCCATGACAGCCATGGGGCTGTCTCAATTTGCTACTGGCCCTACGCATGTGTTGGGGCACACTCTGGACTTGATTTTCGCCACTGGATTAGGGGATGGTGATCTGAGAGTGAGGAATTTTACATCTATTCCTTTGTCATGGTTAGATCACCGCCTATTAAGGTTTAGACTCACATTGTCTTCTCCCCTCTGCAAGGGTGGAGGACCAATTAAGATGGTCCGTCCCCAGAGACTAATGAATCCTGAGGGTTTTCTGATGGCTCTAGGGAATTTTCCGGCTGATAGAATTGACAGTCCTGTCGAAACCCTGGCCACGCTGTGGAATACGGAAATGGCCCGGGCAGTTGACACGATCGCCCCGGTGCGCCCTCTCCGTTGCAGAGCTCAATTGGCTCCCTGGTTTACCCCGGAGCTAAGAGTGATGAAGCAAGAAAGGAGACGGCTTGAGTGCAAATGGAGGCGAACTCCCGACGGCTGTAATCATGCACTTGTGAGGGTCTCTACCAAACTCTATGTGAAGGCAGTGAGAGCAGCAAAGAAGCAATACTTTGCTGTCTCTATTCAGTCATCCCTTAACTGCCCAGCGGAACTTTATAAAGTTGTCCGGGGACTTTTACACTCTGGTCCCCAGGACGCAATAACAACATCAATTGCCCGCTGTAATGAGTTTGCGCGACACTTTCGTGATAAGATCATGAACATCCGCCGGGACCTTGACTCCATTATTGTAGCAGTTGATCCTAATGAGGTGTCCAGAGCACAGTCTTGTCCTGTTTTACTGGATGAGTTTCAGTTGGTACAGCTCGAGGATGTGGACAAGATGCTTGGACAGGTGCGGGCGACCACTTCTGCTCTGGATCCTTGCCCCTCATGGCTAATAAAAGCTAGCAGGAATGGAACAGCCGGCTGGGCCAAGGAGGTGATTAATGCCTCTTTACGAGAGGGAGTGGTCCCACCCTGCCTGAAACAGGCGGTGGTGAGACCGCTCCTAAAAAAACCCTTCTTGGACCCTAATAATTTGGACAACTATAGGCCGGTAGCAAAGGCCGGTAGCCTGGGCAAGGTCCTAGAGCGTGTGGTCGCTCGCCAACTCCAGGCTCTCTTGGATGAAACTGATTATCTGGACCCATTTCAATCGGGCTTTCGGCCGGGGTTTGGTACAGAAACGGCCTTGGTCGCCGTGTATGATGACCTATGTCGGGAGAAAGACAGAGGGAGTGTAACTCTGTTGGTTCTCCTTGATCTCTCAGCAGCGTCTGATACCATCGACCATGGTATCCTTCTGGAGCGACTTACGGATTTAGGAGTGGGAGGCACTGCTTGGCGGTGGCTCTGCTCCTATCTCGGGAATTGTCTCCAGAAGGTGATGCTGGGGGAACATTACTCGAGTCCCTGGGTACTCCAATATGGGGTCCCGCAGGGTTCAGTTCTGTCCCCCATGCTTTTTAATATCTATATGAAGCCGCTGGGTGAGGTCATCAGGAGTTTTGGAGTGCGTTTCCAGCAATATGCTGATGATACGCAGCTCTACTACTCCTTTTCATCTTCGTCAGGTGAAGCTGTTGATGTACTAGACCGCTGCCTGGCCGCGATAATGGGCTGGATGAGAGCTAATAAACTGAAACTCAATCCTAACAAGACTGAGATGCTGTTGGTGGGAGGGCCCTCTGCCCAGATGGTTGATGTTCGACCTGCCCTAGATGGGGTTACACTCCCCCTAAAGGAGCAGGTACGTAGTTTGGGGGTCTTATTCGATCCGCTCCTGTCACTTGAGGCTCAGGTAGCCTCGGTGGCACGGAATGCATTCTACCAGCTTCGGCTGGTAGCCCAACTACGACCCTATCTGAACAGGGAGAATCTCGCCTCAGTTATCCATGCTATGGTAACCTCTAGATTGGACTACTGTAATGCACTCTACGTGGGGCTACCTATGAAGACGGTTCGGAAACTTCAGCTAGTGCAAAATGCTGCGGCCAGAGTTCTCACTGGGACAAAGAAATTTGACCATATAACACCTGTCCTGGCGCAGCTGCACTAGCTACCGATATGTTTCCGGGCCAGATTCAAAGTGTTGGTTCTTACCTATAAAGCCCTAAACGGCATCGGACCGCAATACCTGGTGGAGCGCCTCTCTTGCTATGTACCTACCCGTTCACTACGCTCGACGTCGAAGGCCCTTCTCTGGGTCCCAACTCATAAAGAGGCCCGGAGATCAACAACTAGATCTAGGGCCTTCTCGGTGGTGGCCCCCGAACTATGGAATGCCCTCCCAGACGAGATACGCCTGGCGCCTTCTTTGTTATCTTTTCGGCGCCAGGTAAAAACCTACCTTTTCGCCCAGGCTTTTTAAACATTTTAAATTTAATATTTTAAACTTAATATGGATTTTAATTTATAAACTCAATGGCAATTCTATTTCATATTTTTATCATGTTTAATGTTTTTATAATTGTATTATATTTTTCACACTTGCTCATATTTTAATTGTGATTTTATTTGTTGTACACCGCCCTGAGAGCTTTTTTGCTATAGGGCGGTCTAGAAATGTAATTAAATAAATAAATAAATAAATAAATGGCATGGAGTAGAAGTTGAATTGGTGGAATACTACAAAAAAGTTCATGATGAATATGAATGTATGCACAACAGTAGCCATGCCTTCTTTGACTATAGCCCCATTGTAAAATTGGAGTATATCAGGTTAACTTTGGCCGGGATCATTTTTTAAGCTATTTAGTTTTTTAAAATGCAAAGTACATCTTCTTTACTTCTGAAAGGTAACTGCTTCTCAATTTATGGAGACCATTTATTTTACCTAAAAAATGAGATTTAAAACATTCTGCATAACATAAACAAAACTTCTGCCTTCTCTACTGACAGTATTAATATGCATCATCATAGTTGTTCATTTTGACAATGTTGGAACTGATAGTCAGCAAAACAATCTTATTTCCTTGACCTTTGCAGCTGGTATAGAGTTCATGGAGACCCAGCTTAGATGGTTTTAGACAAGCTCATAGAAGATAAGTCTGTTAATGGTTCCTAGTCATCATGGCAATACATAGTCTCCACATTCAGAGGCACAATACCACTGAATACCTACTGTTGGACAGCAACAGCAGGAGAGGGATGTATGTCCTGCTTGTGAGCTTTTCAGCAGCATTTGGTAAGATCAAGGGAAACGGGTGCCCTCCAGACATTGTTGGACTCCAACTCCAATCAGCCCCAGCCAGCATGGCTATGATCAGGGATGATGGGATTTGTAGTCCAGCAATGTCTGGAGTTCATCACATTGACTACTCCTGGGTTAGATGCCATGGGAAACTGGATGCTGGACGAGATGAATCATCGGTCCAGCATGGCTCTTCCTATGTTCACAGGCCTGTAACCTGCAGGGCCCATGTTATGTTCACAGGCCTGATATCACTTATGTTATCAAATAATAGGACACAGCCAAATGTCAAAACCATCTATCTATCTATCTATCTATCTATCTAAAATCACTGCAATTACCTATCCTTCCACCCAGACCTTGTGCAATCTTTCCATTCAAATAACACTTAGAGCTAGAAATATCGTTTTCATACGACTAGCATTTTATCCCAACAAATACAATATATTCCTTAGAGAAGCGGCAAGAAAATGACCAAATTTTGGATTTTTAAATGAGCTACATTCCATATCACAAGATGAGCACATTTGAAAGGCTTTACATTTCTCCTTCCTATTAATGGTTCGGCTTTACACGCTTGATGCACATTAGGAACAGGAGGTTGAGGGAGATGAGTTTGATATGAGTGTGCAGGATTGTAGAAATGGAGTGCAGCATCTCAAAATTGAAGCTTCCTATACCAAGCAATTTGCAAAATGCTTTAATACAAGCAACCAAGCTTCCCTTAAAAACCCATCACTTTTAGTATCAAGGACCTAGCTTGACAAGAAGAAATCAAGCTTTTCTGCAGGTGTCAACTTTGTTAAATGATTAGATTGCATCAATTTCCAGTTGTAGGGCCAGCCCCCCACTCAATATCTTAGATCCCACACCAAAAAAACTGTATTGAAGAGACAATATTTGCTACTTTGCAGTGTTTTTTTGAAGTTTGTCCAATATAGATGGGGGGAGAGAAGGAAAGGGGTGCAGTGGTGAAACCAACAGACCAGAAGAAAAGTCCTCCAGCAGTAGAACAGCTGAACTGGTACATCTGTCCGAGGTGGTGCGTTGACTTCTTTGGTCGAGACATGTGTATGGCCAGGTTGGTCCACGCTATCAGCATGAACAATCTTTAGAGCTGCTTGAGCAGTCAGGGTTCACAATTCCACTGGTCTTTGCTTCTGACCTTTGGCTGCCAATTCAAGCTAATGGGAGCAGCTTCAAAACAATGGGAAGTGGAACTTCCCAGGAGGATCCCTCCGCCTGTGCTGCCTCTGAGACGGGCTCCCGTCTTGGATGAAACTTATCCAGTTTTAAATTCAGTCAGAAGGGTTTTTTTCTGACTGGGGATGATTTCTTCCGGATAAGGAAGAAGCGTGAGATCTGCCACATAGTTTTGTTTTGATTGTTGGAGCCTGGAATTCGTCAGAATTGTCTGTCTTCCAGCAGTTCAGACAGAGCGAGGATTTTATGCTAGCTCAGCTGGATAAGTGACCCATTTTTTTTTAACGGACTAGCAGGCAAACCTCCTGTCTACATTTATCATTTTCTTATCTATATAGCTAAAGAGATTTGTCAAAGTAACAGCAATTAAGATAACCTAGATGAGGTAAGACTTTCCTTCTTTATTTACGGAACTAAGGGGGAAGAAAATATAAATAGCTTATCTTTTTTTTTTATTATTGCAAAAAGCTGACATGGAAAATTGCGTTTTAAAGATTACAACGGATGAGAGCTTTCTGATTGGGAGAGATAAGAAATCTTTTTGATTTACAAGACTTTTGTGTAATATATATAAGGGACTATTTTTTCTGATCTACTTTTTTGTTGTTGTTGACGAATCTGCTCATTCTCTCTGCTACTAGTTATTTGAACGCTGTGAACTAAAAGCTGTTTTTGCACTTCTGGACATTTAAGAGATAAGGACTGTCTAGCGTGTGACGTTAGTTGGTTGGAAAGATTAACTCCTTTGTAACTGGATAAAGAAATAAACTGCTCTTTGCTTGGGACATTGAAAATTGAAGGAGTTTTGTTCTTTTGGTTTTAAGAATGGCAATTAAGAAGATCATGGATGTACAAGAAGGGACTTTATTTCTAGACATGCTTCAGAAAATAATGGATGGGATTAACTCAATAAAACAAGAACTGAGAAATAATAGACAAGCGTGGAGAACTGAATTTCATGAAATGAGACAGGAGCTGAAAGAAACTCAGGATTCTATGAGAAAGGAGAATAAAGATAGATCTGGAAAACAAAAAAAGGATGAAAGAGAAATTAAAGGCAAGGTTCAATCTATGGAGATTGGCTTAAATATGGACATGAAAAAAGATTTGGATTTCCTGGTTGTGACGGATCCTGGAGATAAATATTACAGTTTGGAATACAGCGCTGTCTCTGAAGGAATTGAAGAGATTGGAGATAAAGATATTATCGGTTCAAAAAAATTCCTGGACTGGAAGGATTTGATGGAACTTGAAATGGAGAAAGTTAATAGAATTAATCCCTGTTTTGTGTCAATGGAAAAACCTTCAAGAAATGTACTAGTGTATCATGTGGAAAAGAGGAGCAGGATGCAGCTTTGAAACAATACTTCAGTGTTACGTTTGGATTTGATGGTAAGAAAATATCTGTGATGGAGGAAATTCCTATCAGACTTTTATTATATGACTATGACAGCAAGATTTTTGGGTGCGTAAAGATGGAAGATGGACCCAATATGGATAATGACAGAAATTGATTGACATATATCTCAAGGATTGGAAACTTCTCTTTGACTTTTTGTGGAAGATTAAAATGATATGATGTTAATGAGATTTGAAACCAACTAAGATAACTGCTGGAGGAAGGTGATTTTATAATCTATTAAGAGATAGGTCTGTTATATATTATAGATTTATAGTTGAATTATAGTGTTTTGAAATTACTGGATTTAGTAGATTTGATGAGCTGGATTAATTGGCATGTTTATTTAGAAAAAAAATTGATTGATATATATCTCAAGGATTGGAAACTTCTCTTTGACTTTTTGTGGAATATTAAAATGATATGATGTTAATGAGATTTGAAACCAACTAAGATAACCGCTGGAGGAAGGTGATTTTATAATCTATTAAGAGATAGGTTTGTTATATATTATAGATTTATAGCTGAACTATGACAAATCGGAAGTCAATATTTTTATATATATGTATTTTTTTTGTATTGTATTAGTTATTGATTTGTGTTGTTTTCTTTTTGTATTATTTTGGTTTTGAAAATTAGAATAAAAAATAATTAAAACAAACAAACAAACAATGGGAAGTGAGCTCTCGGGATTTCCACCTCAGCTAAAAGGTTAGGGAGCTGTTCTCTTGCACTTATGGCCATGCCTTCAAGGAAGATTTTTGCACCTAGTTTTGGAACTGTAGCTTGCGACAGAACAAAGGTCCACAACTTTCAATGGTCTGACAACTATTTCTACAAGCTACAGAGAGTGTAGAGTACAGTATCCTGAGTGTATGTAAGGAATAGATGTGCTGAAACAGAACACCTCATGATCAGAACTGTGTGATCATGGAATTGATACAGGATTGTTGGATAATGGACTTCTACTGAATAAAATTATGAGGAGCAGCCACAGTTTTTGTTTTTTTTTCCTACAGCTGACTAAAGTGGCAATCCTATACACACTTACCTGGGAGGAGGGATGTGAGAAGGCAGAGTTTTCTGTTCTTTGTTGCATGCAGCACTGTTTCCATTCTGCTGCAGCTTGTCTCCCACCAAAAACTACATTATCCATCTTGCTGTCTGCTATGAAATTACATAATTAATTACTCAAATTATTCCACCCCTTTCCTTTCAATGCAAAGGAAACACAACGCAAATGGCGGAGGGGGGGACGTAATCGATTATGTATAATTTGCTGACTCAAAGTAACAACAACAGCGAATACCATTCATATCTGCTGAATTGTTTTCCATTCTGGACGTGGGACAAATAATGTCTGCCATTTCTACTCCTGTTTCTGTTTTCATCAGAATTCTCTCACATCCCTACCTGGAAGTAAATCCCATTGAACTCAGTAGGACCTATGTCTAAGTAGACATGCATAAGATTGCACTGTAAGAGTCCTATGACATCTTAAAGACTAACAAACAGATGGATGAAGAGTTCTCTTCAGTTGGCAGCTTTTGTGTGTGTGCGCACATGCATGCACCCACACACAGAAGGAGGGAAGCAGATTGTCATTAACAAGTGAAGCCAAGCCACCCAGCCATGCAAGATATAAGTGTGCCTCATATTCCTATTACTATGCAGTGTCAAATATAAACAAGGTGAAGGGCAAAAGATCTGACTAGTCAGAGTAGGTGATCTGGCAGATAATGATAATTATAATAATGAATTGGCAAAGCATGATGTATAGTATACAATGAACAGCAGATAAGGGACAATTAATTTAACCAATCACACTTTCCACTTGGCCGAAGTTGAATAGTGTCAAATCTACATATGAATTCCAGCTCAGCAGCTTTTCACTGGAAAGGCCCTTTGAAACAACACAACTTCTTCCTCCTCTGCTTCCTCTTTTGCCTGCCCCTTCTCCTGTGACTATTGAATTTCCAGTTACTGCTGAATAGTCCTTCACTGGTTCCTGAGTGTTACCATTTTGACAGGCAATCCCAGGCACTTTTACTTGGAGACAAGTCATAGAGTCATATAATCATAGAATAGTAGAGTTGGAAGGGGCCTATAAGGCCATCAAGTCCAACCCCCTGCTCAATGCAAGAATCCAAATAAAAGCATTCCCAACAGATGGCTGTCCAGCTGCCTCTTGAATGCCTCCAGTGTCAGAGAGCCCACTACCTCTCTAGGTAATTAGATCCATTGTTTTATGGCTCTAACAGTTAGGAGGTCTTACTGTGTTCCATGGGGTCTACTCCTAGGTATGTTTGCATAGGATTTCAACTTATATGCTTGTACAGAGACCATTCAGTTTGCCCAATGTAAATGGGATGTCAATGGCAGAAGGACCTTGATGGCACATAATGGCACATATCATGTGATGGATCTTTTATCCTCTTCACAGTACATTGTTTGCATTTGACTCTACCTAGTAATGGTAGGTCACTTGCGCTGCTGGGACTCCTGTCCTTACTTTGTAATATCATTTCTCCTGACCCATTCTTCTGTCTGTATATATCTGGCAACTGAAGATATCACTTCATTGCATCTGATGAAATGGGCTGGCATACAAAGCGTATGTTACAATAAATGTCTTAGTCTTTAAGATGCCACACAGGGCTCTTTGTTATTCTTACTGAATAAAAGATTCATGATGTCCTCCAGGCCTTTTGAATAAAAGAGGTTGTTTTGTTTTCTAGTTTGTTGACATCTCACCTTGTCCCTTTTTTCAATAGCCAAAGCTGTGGCGACAAAAGATCTTGGCAGAAGTGCTTAGCAGTGGCCCTTAATTCACCCTGGAGATGCAGCATTTGAAAAAGCATATGTTCTGAGGCCCACTTCAGCTGCTCCAGAAATCTGCAGGTGCAATTTCATATCAAAAACATTTGTGTGCAGCAGCTTACCATGTGATCTGGCTGATTTCAGTTATAACAGATATGGCAGAAATCAGCCAAACTGTGTTAGAAGCAGCTTAATGTGAAGAACTCCCCACAGCACAGTATTAAGAAGTGGAAAGAATATTCCCTTAGGGCTCACACACGGCCCTTGGAAGGAATGACCTTTGGGCTTACTCACATGCACTCCCAACAGGAGAATGTTTACTATGAACCAAGACCTCTGTGCATATACACTGTGCATGAGTAGTACATACACTATCTGAGAGGAGAGTCAGATCATGCGAGCAGGGCCCACCGACATACAAATGTAAGCATGCACATGCCAGTTAACACTAAACATTCTCTGTGTGAGCGGCACCCATCAGGGACCACATTTACACCATACATTTAAAGCATCATACCATTTTAAACATTTACATGTTTCCCCCAAAGAATCCTGGGAACGGTAGTTTGATACGGGTACTGAAAGGTGTTAGGAGACCCCTATTCCCCTCACAGAGCTATAGTTCTCAGAGTAGTTTAACAATCAGTCCCTCTTCCCAGAAAACTCTAGGAATTGTAGCTCTAAAAGGGGTCTCCTAACAACTCTCAGCACTCTTAACAAACTACAGTTCCCAAGATTTTTTCAGAGAAGCCATGGCTATTTAAAGTAGAATAATACTGCTTTATGTGTATGGCGTGAGTGTGGTCAGGGACTACTGCATGAACCTGAAGATTCCACCTGGTGTGTCTTGGCATATGGAGAATGTCTATTGCAGGACCTTGTTTCTATTCATCCAAACGTATGCACCATGGAGTAATTCCAGTTTCATCTGATCAACATTGAGGAGGCAATCACAGCTCAGTGACAGAATTCAAGCTTTGCATGTAGATAGTCCCACGCTGAATCCATGCCACTGTCAATGTTACAGAATCAAGTGCTGACTGATGGGAAAGGCCTGTGTCTCAGACCAAGGTGAACCGCTGATGGTCCCAGTAGGCAATACTGGGCTAGATGACCTAATAGTCTGACCTGGAATAAGGCAGCTTCCTATATTCCAAATAGCATATACATCTGAAGATACAAAGGTTTTAAACTAAGCTAATTGAGATTAGAGGACCACCTTGAAGTGGTATGCAAATACTATCTTTTGCGAGAGCAAGCATCCCCCCCCCCCGAACCTTAGTAGGTTTAGAAGAATTTAAGCAAGGGATTTATATAAAATATACTGCTGCAAAACCAATCAACTTTTGCTTCAAATTGCCATTACATAACAGCATGAAAATAATAATTCTCACAATTAAACCTTTTGAAGACATACAGGAGAAACATGATTAGTCTATAAGTAGAATTTAATCCATCCTTTGACACCAGCTATATATTTCAAGCTTCATAATTACATGAACAGGTGAGTAATGTGTTCTGGCGTCTTCTCGCTTTTAAAAAAAATGTCAGAGATTGAATGCTCTTATGTGAATCAGTTTATTCGCACCGTGATATGTCTTTATCTGATTTTTTTTAAAAAAAATAACCATTAAATATTTTAATACAAGTTCCTTGTATTAAAAAGTTGGGGGGAGCTGCTACATGACCTATCAATGTTGACAAGCTTGTCAGCTTTTTTGAAAATAAAAAGTTTCTTATTATGAGTGGAAGTTTCTTGTTATCTCTTCCATACATTTTTAATGTCATACTGTGCATACGTCTTCTGAAGGATTGTTGTAAGACAAGCCCTGATGGATCGGGTCAAGGGTCCGTCCAGTCTAGCACTCTTTTCTCACAGTGACCAACCAGAATCCTCTGGAAAGCCCACAAGAAGAAGGGCCACAGTTCATGCTTTGCACATACTATGTATGCAGCAGGTCCCAAGTCCAAGCCCCAGCATCTCCAGTTAGGGCTGGAAGAGACTCCTCTCTGAAATCTTGGAGAGCCACTGCCAGTCTGTGAAGATCACCAGTGGGAAAGCTCTGCCTTTGAACCTAATTAGGCCTACCAGGTCTCCCCATTTCACCCATGCACTTTCAGTCACGCCACACCCACTTGCCCTACACCTGACATTCAATATGGCACAAGGAAAGGTAAATATGAAGCTTGGCTGAAAGAAGGATTTTAGACACTGATGATCAATGGATGGGAAGCACTTGCAAAGCCATGTGCAGTTTGGCCAAAGGCACTGATGATCACAGTAGCCCTTGCCAAGGCACACCGCTTTTCAAGCACCACTGATCCGCTGATTTTCAGCATGTGCAACCTGCTGTGTCTTTGCAAGCACCACTGATCCACTGATCTCTGGTGCCTGCAAAGTCCTGTGCTTTGCAAGCAATGCTGAACAGTTCAGCGACAGGTCTTGTAAAGCACTGTTCCTTTGCCTGTGTTGCTTGATTTCAAACCAAGCAGGCAGAGGAAAAATAGTCACCTGACATAATTGTGATGTCATGTCAATGACACTTGGGCAGCCCCACCTACCTGTCAAATTTGGCCCATGGGGCGTGGAGGAGGTAATTCCCCACCCCTGGGGAAGATAATACTGCCCTAGGTGAAGTATTGGTCTCACTTCCTATGTTCCTAAGGCATTAGCCTTCCACTGCTGTTGCCTATGTATTACATGGCAAGCTGTCTTTGGACATAGACATCATGGCTAAAAGCGACTGATAGAAGTACATGCCATAAATTTGTCTAATCCCTTTTTATAGCCTTCCAAACTAATGGCCATCACCATATTTTAAGCTAGCAAATTCCCTAAATTCCTTAAATGCTGTGTTTGGAATTTTGTTTTCCCTGCCTTCAAGTTTGTGCAGTCAAGGCAGATTGCACAATTTTTCACAGCTTATGGCTCATTTGTGGCTCATAGATAGATAGATAGATAGATAGACAGACAGACAGACAGACAGACAGACAGACAGACAAACTGAGTCTGAATCCTAGTAAGACAGAGGCACTGTGGGTTGGTGGTTCCCGAGTTCACATAATTGGTCAGTTGCCTGCTTTAGATGGGGTCATACTCCCTCTAAAAGAGCAGGTTCATAGTCTGGGGGTGCTCCTGGATCCATCTTTGTTCCTAGAGGCCCAGGTGACCTCAGTGGCTAGGAGTGCCTTTTACCAGCTTCGGCTGGTAAGACAGCTGTGGCCGCTTCTGGACCAGGATAGCCTGACCACTGTTGTCCACGCACTGGTAACCTCCAGGCTGGATTACTGTAATTAGTTCTATGTGGGGCTGCCCCTGAGGTTGGTCAGGATGCTGCAGTGGCGAGACTGCTCACTGGGGCAGGGTATCACCAACATCACTCCGCTGCTGAAAAAATTGCACTGGCTGTCCATTTGCTACCGGGCCAAGTTCAAGGTTCTAGTTTCGGTGTACAAAGCCTTATACAGCTTGGAACCAGGATACCTGAAAGACCGTTGTATCCCTTATATACCTAGTTGATCACTGCACTCTGCAGGTGAGGGCCTCCTGCAGACACCATCTTATCAGGAGGTCCGTTCCGCACAACATAGGAAACGGACCTTCAGTGTGGCGGCACCTACCCTGTGGAATTCCCTCCCCTTAAATATGAGACAGGCTCCATCTCTGTTATCTTTCCGGCGCCTATTGAAGACCTTCCTCTTCCTCAACAAGCCTTTTAATTTGAGACCTTATCCCAGTCTGCGTCTGTGTTGGAACTGCGTTTTAAAATGCTTTTAAACCTTTTATTGGTAAACAATATGTTTTTAACCTTTTTAAAAACAAAATATCTTCAAAGCTTTTTTAAAAAATGTTTTGTTTTAATGTATTTTAATGTCTGTTTTTATGATGTTTTAAAGTGTTTTTAGTGCTTTTGTTTGCTGCCCTGGGCTCCAGCTGGGAGGAAGGGAGGGATATAAATCAAATAATAAATAAATGAATAAATAAATTTCCTACATAACATCCCAGTGTATTTACTCTGTCATAAACAATCCCAACACAGAACGTTGGACGTTCCACCAGCTTCTAGCAAAGTAGCTGCATTCTCCTAAGTGCTGTATTTTCTCCTGGCACAACTGAGCTTTTTCTGCTAACTCCTCTCTCCTGGATGCTGAGTCTTGGCTTTCTCACTCTTGGCTTTCAACCTCACTCTTCTAATTACACCCTCAGAGCTGCCAGGTTTCATCTAGAAGCTGAAGAGTAAAATTCTAAATCTTCACATTTGGGTGTTGTTAAGGGTGCTAATGATAGCATGATGATGATGACCAAAGCTGGATTAAAGTGATCCCCAAGAGGAAGATATTTATAGTTTATAGTTCATTTATAGTTCCATGGAAGGTTTAGGAATTTCTTAAATATGTGTAAGAATCAAACTTTTGTTTGTGAGCTGTTTGCTGGTTTCCCTCTTCACTGTTCCCCCCTCTCTGCTCTGTGCCTGGAGCACAGTATTTGGGGGGGGGGGCTCATTGAAGCGACTTTAGGAGACTGAAGGATTTGGTCTGAGAAGACTGGTGTAGCTTCCAGATGACCTGTTTATTGACTATTCATCCTGATGTGTTTGCACAAACTTTGTGAGCAAGTTATTCCCCCCCCCCCGTTTTTTATTTGCAAATAAAAGAGAAAGAAGAAAAAACTTCAAATACTTAAATAACAATATTGCCAGTGGATATTAACAATAAGAACATTCCATCGATCCTGATTTAAATGTATAAATTAATATTCGCAGCCCAGATAGTTACAGTATCTAAACAAAATTGACGATCATCAGCAATGCAAAGGGCAAGTTAGACAGTGTCGGCTTTTTACTGAGCATTCATTCTGATTTGTTTGTGGGGAGGTTAGACTGCATGGTGTCAAGCAAATGTTGTCCCACACGTTCAAGTGTGTTTTTCTTATTGCAAAAAGAAAAACAAAACTGGGTTTCCAACTAATGTGCTCCATCAGTCCAAGGACTTCTGCTTGGACAACAGAACTCCTCCCTCTCCTCTCCCCATGAGTGCCCCAGACCCTCCCCCAAACAGCTCGATATTTGGGGGAACCGTAGAACAGATTTAGGGGGCATGCAGGGGGAGGAGAGGAGTGGAAAGTTCCACTGCACAAGTGGCAGTCCTGTGCTGATGGAATGATTTCCTTAGCACGACTTTGACTTCAGTCCACTGGGTTTTGGACAGGAAGTGGGGGGGGGAGAGAAGCAGGTTTGCTGTGCAAGAGCTCCAAAATCAAGTTTAATTGTGTGTCCTGAATTTGCCAGTATGTAATTGAATCCCAGCTGAAAATGGCCACAGTCTGGAAGTGCCCTGGGAGAGAGCACTGAGGAGATTCTGATGGAGTCATTTAGGGAGATTTTGAGAGGAAGGAGAGACCGAGGGCCAGGCTACAGAAGATCTTAGTCATGTAGCTCTGTAAGTGCAAGACTTTTTCTTCTTTTTTTACAAATAACGTCTATGTGTGTGTGTGTGTGTGTTTGTAAGGGGCGTCCAGACTGGGACCATAGCATGGAGTAGGGGTCTTTAACCCTCTGTCCCCACTGCGGAACAACACTGAAAGTATGATGGGATTGTAACATGCATCATCATCGAGATCTTTTTTTGAAAATGTGCGGGTCCTGCTCTGGATTATAGCAGGGGGCAAAACTTTAAAGCTCCCCTACCCCATGCTAGGATTCTGATCTAGAACAGCCTTCCACACCGGCTATTCGTAAAACAAACAAACAAAAACCTGCACTATATGACTAGCCTCATGTGTAGTTTTGGCCTTGTGGAGACTGAAGGAGAGAGACAGACTGAAATAGACAGAAAGTAAAAGCAACCATTCAAGGAAGAGAGTGGAGGGAAAAAACACCTCAATTTGCCTTCACTTGGTGATTATTCTGCAGCTTAGGAGTGACAGAGATCGAGGCCTATAGCTGCATCTCAGGGCTGTGCAGCTTTGTGAGACTAATCACTGACCTTTGGATCACTTAATTACTGGACTCCATCCATCCCCTACTCACTATTTTGTGAGACTTCTTTAAATTGTACGCTCAACTGAGTTGTTCCTCTTGTTTTCCCCTTTCTTTCCCTTTCCTGTTAAATAAATTGTAGTTGGGGGGGGTCTGTTCTATTATGTTGTCCACTGTTCCCTCCTCTTTCAGGAAATGTGCCGGCTGGTGGGCTGAAGGCACTATACACTATCCTGGAGCTCCAGGAAGAGCTTCTTGAGCTTCCTGAAGAAGTGGGGCAGCCAGGTATACTATAAAACTGCCTCTTATGTGCAGCAGCTCTGAAAAGATGCTCCACACCTAGTATTGGTAGCTCAGATCTAGACTCTGCTGGACAGGTGGCCTGCTGGTCCATGCATAGGAACATAGGAAGCTGCCTTATGCCAAATCAAATCAGTGGTCCATCTAGCTCAGTAATGTCTACACTGACTGGCAGCAACTCTCCAGGATTTCTGACAGGATCTCTCCCAGACCCTTCTGGAGATGCTAAAGATTGAACCTGGGGCCTTCTGCATGCAAAGCAGATGCTCTACCACTGAGCTACAGCTATTGCAGCGAAGCTATAGCTCTTACCAAGCAGAACCAACTGGTCCAGGCCTTCAGCTTAGTGCCTGCTCTCACTGTACGTGGCCTCCTGCTTAGTTAGGTTGGCAGAAATGGACATCACCCTAATTACTAGGAAACCAATTGGTTCCCCATCGGAAAAGATGTGAGACAGGGGTGTATTTTATCACCCTACTTGTTTAATTTATACGCAGAACATATCATACGGAAAGTGGGATTGGACCAAGATGAAGGAGATGTGAAAATTGGAGGGAGAAATATCAATAATTTAAGATATGCAGACGATACCATACTACTAGCAGAAACCAGTAATGATCTGAAACGATGCTGATGAAAGTTCAAGAGGAAAGCACAAAAGCAGGACTACAGCTGAACGTCAAAAAGACTAAAGTAATGACAACAGAAGATTTATGTAACTTTAATGTTGACAACGAGGACATTGAACTTGTCAAGGATTATCAATATCTTGGCACAGTCATTAACCACAATGGAGACAATAGTCAAGAAAGTAAAAGGAGGCTAGGACTCCAGAGGGCAGCTATGAGAGAACTAGAAAAGGTCCTCAAATGCAAGTATGTATCATTGACCACTAAAGTCAGGATCATTCAGACCATGGGTTTCCCGATCTCTATGCATGGATGTGAAAGTTGGACAGTGAAAAAAGCTGATAAGAGAAAAATCAACTCCTTTGAAATGTGGTGTTGGAGGAGAGCTTTGCAGATACCATGGACAGCAAAAAAGACAAATAATTGGGTGTCAGAACAAATTAAACCAGCACTACCATTAGAAGCTAAAATGATGAAAGTGAGGTTATCCTACTTTGGACACATAATGAGAAGACATGATTCACTAGAAAAGATAATAATGCTGGGAAAAACAGAAGGGAGTAGAAAAAGAGGAAGGCCAAACAAGAGATGGATTGATTCCATAAAGGAAGCCACAGAACTGAACTTACAAGATCTGAACAGGGTGGTTCGTGACAGATGCTCTTGGAGGTCACTGATTCATAGGGTCACCATAAGTCGTAGTAAACTTGGAGGCACATAACAACAAAAAATTGGAGGTTGCTGGTTCATAGGGTCGCCATAAGTTGTAATCGACTTGAAGGCACATAACAACAATAACATGAAAGGACGATATGTCTTTCCCTAGAGCTGGGGAGACATCATGTGAAATGGCTACTTCTTGGGAATCCCAAAAAACTGTGATTTGGTACACTTGTAGCCGAAGCCATGCTGATTACTGGATAAATCTTAAAATGGGTCATTTGTGAACAAAACATCTAAACTTCAGGCATGATATCTACTCATAATAGGAGCAAGTGCAAGCAGCATTCCAGCACATTCCAAATGCAATGGAATGTTGATCTGTGGGAGTTTGGTTGTTTCTTCCTACTTAGACTTGGGAGAGTGGTATGGATTTATATGAGCAGCCAGAAGTGCAAACTCTGTTTGCAGAACACAAGCAACATTTTCAAATATATATCACACTGAGCTTTGCTACAGATGACAACCGAGTCATACAGTAATTGCCCTCTTAGTAAATAATTTCCCCTCCCCTCCAATATTATCGGTTATTATTCTGAATGTTTTAAACAATTGAAGGACCTGATGAGACTTTCTAGACATGAAGAATTGGCAACATTTCTCATCAAACAATGTGACCCCTTACAAAAGAAGGACAAAGGGTGATTAACAAAGTAAGGTAAAAGCCAGCTCAATAAAATAATTCACTTACTGTATGTAGCAGCCCACTTCTACTAAGACCATTCTTATGTCTGCACGACCCTGGCAAGACACAATTTGCCTTAGCCCCTTCTCTGCACTATACCTTTAAAGCAGTGTCCTAGCATTTTAAACAGTCATGGCTTCTTCTAAAGAATCCTGGGAACTATAGTTTGTTAAGGGTGCTGAGAGTTGTTAGGAAGCCATGACTCTTTAAAGTGGAATGATACTGCTTTAAATGTATAGAGCAGATGAGGCCCATGTTGTGAAGAGCTATTAGATTACCATTACCATCTTCCATATGAAAACAACCACTAGGTACACCAAGCAAGTATGGGGATCAAGGAGTACTAGGCTAACAAGATGGAGTAATTGAACCAAGAACCACTGTATGTTCTCATATAATTGTGGAGACACATACCATTTCCCCTCAGCACTGCATTGCCAGCTTCACTTTCAGTGATCAAATAACAGGGAGGAGGCAGAGAAGGCTACCTTACCTTTTATGACAGCCTCCACAGTTACTGTTTTTAGTACGCTACAGTGGATCCATGCGTTGGCTAAAACCGGGGGAAGACTGGGGATAGAGCTTGAGATTTTTTTTTAAGGCGTCCCAACTTTTCACCCCACAATTTGAGCACTGTTCTCTTTACCATTGCAGTCATGGCTATGCACATGAAATAAGAAGCTAAATGAAGTTAAGTGAGCTTCTCTCTTCCTATGTAACAGTAGTCTGGAAGTGTCACGTTCCTGACCTCTGAACCAACTGCAAACCAAACACATAGAGGAGCCCATGCAGTAAAATAATTACTTCAGGATTCTTTTCCATCCTGTTCCCTACAGTGCCATCCTCCCCCAGCTGCTGGTATCAACGTATTTTCTCTGGAGCTCTTTAAATGTAACATCACAATCTGATATCAAAATGCAAAATCAACATTTCTAAATTTAAAACTTGGTGAAAATGAAAATCTCATTGCAGTTTCTGGAATGGAAACTCATTGGTTCATAAGGTCAAACAATACAAGATACAAGATACAATACAAGATACAAGGTACAAGATACAATACAAGAGTTCCATGACTGAGACTCTCAACAATTTTAATTTTACAAAAACAGCCTCCAAAGAGCAAGGCATTTGGATAAACCTGTGGCACTGGTTCAAGGGGTGGGATGGGGGCAACATTTTGCCACTATACCGTGATCCTGATCCAAATCACCCTCAGCTGAATCTAGAGGGAAGGGTCATAGCTTACTGATAGGATCTATGCTTTGCATGCATACAGATCCCAGGGTCAGTCCTCCGTATCTCCAAGTAGAACTGGAAAATCTCTCCATGAAACACTGCAGAGCCACTGCCAGTCACTGTAGGTCAGCCTTCCTCAATCTGGTGCCTTCCAGATGCTTTGAACTACAACGCTGACCATTGATTATGCTGGCAGGGGCTGATGGGAATTGCAGTCCAAGATATCTGGAAGGCACCAGGTTGAGGTTGGCTTGTGTAGGCAATACTAAGCAGAGCTTGGAAAAGTTACTTTTTTGAACTACAACTCCCATCAGCCCCAGCCAGCATGGCCACTGGATTGGGCTGATGGGAGTTGTAGTTCAAAAAAGTAACTTTTCCAAGCTCTGATCTAAGCTAGATGGAACAATGTTCTGACTTGACAAAAAGCAACTTCTGATGTTGCTAAGTGCTATTTAGCCACAGATGTGAAAGGTTATGAGCTTAAGGATTTAAGTCCATAGGTATTGCTTTCCATGGATAATTGCAGCTCTGGAAGGGGTTAAGAAGTCCTCACTCAGCTGCAGCCATATACTATCTGCCACACCACCTCATTGGCTGAAACACATTTCATTTGAGATAATGTGAGCTGATCAAGGAAGTTCTGTCTATAGTGTATATTCACGTTACCAAATTCTTGCAAGCTACACAGCAAGTGGATTGGACTGTGAAAGACCAACCCAAATTGTGTTTGCATTCTGACAAATTTGTAGGGCAGTCCAATATCTCAGAGAGCAGGTCAGGTCTCCTGCTCCCCTGGTGCATTCACTATAGCTGCCCAATTTCCCTGCTTTTTTAAGTTTGATAGAAATATCTGTGGGCTATAGGTAAGTTCTTAAACTGCAAGGGTTTTTGCCTATTAGTGAATTTCTCTGCTTTTTAATCTGGGCGGTAAGAAATGGGATCCTGTCCAAGTTTGCTGAGAATGGACTGATCATTTACATGCTTATTGAGTTCAGTGGGATTTACTCCCTTGCAATCATGCTTAGGATAGGGGAAACTGACTACAGGGGAGGGGAGGAGGAGGGAGGGAAGGAAATGAAGAGGGGAGGACCGGGATGGGAGCAGGCTGAATGGGGAGGGGAGGAGAAGGACAGGTTTGATCATTTGCATGTTTATTGAATTCAGTGCGATTTACTCCCATGACTTAGGATAGGTAAAACTGACCGGGAGGAGGGCTGGAGTGGGCAAGGGAGGAAGAAGGAAGAGGGGAGGAGAGGGGAAGGGAGAGGAGAGGGGAAGGAGGGGGAAAACAGGTCTGATCATTTGCATGCTTATTGAGTTCAATGGGATTTACTCCTATGCAATCATGGTTAGGATAGGAAAAACTGACCATGGGGAGGAGGAAGGACCATATTGGAGGGGGCAAAGGAAGGGGGGAGTGCAAGGGAGGAAGAAGGAAGAGGGGAGGGGAGGGGAAGGGAGAGGAGAGGGGAAGGAGGGGGAAAACAGGTCTGATCATTTGCAGGCTTATAGAGTTAAGTGGTATTTACTTCCATGCAATCATTCTTAAGATAGGTAAAACTGACCATGGGGAGGGGGAAGGGGGGAGGGGATTGGAAGGGGTTGGGGATGGGGACGGAGGGGCAAAGGAAGAGGGAGGGAAGAGGCAAGAGGGAGGGAATAGGAGGGAGGAGAAGGGAGGGTGGGTTTGATTGTTTGCATACTTTTTGAGTTCAATGGGATTTATTTCTGTGGAATCATGT
This sequence comes from Rhineura floridana, assembly GCF_030035675.1. Taxonomy (NCBI): domain Eukaryota; kingdom Metazoa; phylum Chordata; class Lepidosauria; order Squamata; family Rhineuridae; genus Rhineura; species Rhineura floridana. Next base: position 99,915,917 of record NC_084487.1, read on the forward strand.
TTGAAAATGGAAATGGACTGTCTTCAAGTCAATCCTGACTTATGTTGACCCTATGAATAGGGTTTTCATGGTAAACGGTATTCAGAGGTAGCTTTACCATTGCCTTCCTCTGAGGCTGAGAGGCAGTGACTGGCCCAAGGTCGCCCAGTGAGCTTCATGGCTGTGTGGGGATTCGAACCCTGGTCTCCCAGGTCATAGTCCAACACTGACCTGAGGGAAGCACAGGGAGGGGGAGGGGGAGGATATTGGGTGGGTGAGTACAGGGCAGAAGGGAAGCTCCTTTCCTTTATTTATTTATTTATTATTTGATTTATATCCCGCCCTTCCTCCCAGCAGTAGCCAAGGACAGCAAACAGAAACAATAAAAACACTTTAAATATTATAAAAAGACCTTAAAATACATTAAAACAAAACAACATTGAAAACATTTTTAAAAAAACTTTAAAAACAACTTTTTTTAAAAAAGGGTTAAAAACATTTTAAAAGAAAACATATTAAAAGCAATTCTAACACAGACGCAGACTGGGATAGGCAACTTAAAAAGCTTGTTAAAAGAGGAAAAGTCTTCAAAAGGCTCCAAAAAGATAGCAGAGAGCAAAAGGAAAACAATGTGAACAGTATAATTGCTTTTCAGCATTTCCCCCGCCTTTTTATTCTACAGCAGCTACATATATCCTCCCACCCAAATTTAAACCAAAGCTGTCCCTGGCCACATCCACACCAGGCCTTTATTTCACTTTGGACAGTCATGGCGTCTCTCAAAGAATCCTGGGAAGTGTAGTTAGTGAAGGGTGCTGAGAGTTGCTAGGAGACGCCTTGTTGTTGTTGTTGTTATTATTATCTTTATTTATATCCCGCCATTTTTCCAAAACTGGAACTCATGGCGGCTTCCAGATAAAAAATACATATAATTAAAAACATACAAAGTCTACGTTAAAATATGATTAAACTATTTTCAATATTAAAACCATACACACATATAGCTAAAAAAGTTCAAACTAGTTTAAAAATGATATAATAGACATTAGCAATGCAGCACCCTTCACGCCCTATCCTTAGCCTTCAATTCCAAAGGCCTGTTGGAATAGGAAGGTCTTTGCTTGTCGGCGGAAGGACTGCAAAGAGGGGGTCATTCTTACCTCCCTAGGAAGGGAATTCCGAAGCCTAGGGGCAGCCACCGAGAAGGCCCTCTCACGCGTCCCCACTAGTCATACTTGTTCCCCTCACAGACCTTCAATCAGAGTGGCTGACTGTTAAATCAGTCTGGCCACTGAAGCTCTGTCAGTGGAATAGCAGTCTCCTCTCAACACCCTTCACAAACTACACTTCCCAGGATTCTCTGAGGGAAGCCATGACTGTCTCAAGTGAAATCAAAGCCTGGTGTGGGTGGGGGCTCCTGATTAGGCAAGCCCAGCAGCTGTGAAGCTTTTAGGACACTGACAGTTGGTTCTTACTGAGCATGCGCTGCATTATCATAGGCTTCAAGCCAAAATTTCTTAAATTAATTAAAAATCAGACAGGCATTTTTTAACTTTTAAACTGCAGAAGATGAAGGTCAGAGTATGGGGCAAGGTCAGTATTAGGATTACAAGTACTCTGTGAACATGGCTGATTTTTAATGAATTTCAACAGATTATGAGAACTCTCTGAGAAAAAAGTCCAAAAGGGCTCTGAGGTTTTTCTCTCTTTTTAGACTTTGAACTCTCGATTCTCTCTGACTGTTTTGTGTATCGCCATGAAAATTGACAGGGTTGTTAAGCAAGCGTTTCTGAGTTCAGTACTATATGTTTTGTAAGGTTTTGTTTTGAAATGAGCTTATGGGAAGCATCAGAATGGCTTGGGGGGTATTTTCAATTTAACATTGCAGAATGTGAAAAATCCCCCCTGGCTATAGTATATATATGTGTGATTGGTCCCTACACTTTGGCACTGCTGTTATCAACAATGAACATTCATATGACTCACTGCCAAACACTACTGTATCTAAATGTCCTTTCTTCAGAGATATGCATTATGTACTTAAAACCACTGAGATACTCATTTAGCTATAATGGTATACTGGAAACCAACAATATATTCTCATAAAAAATGATGTTCAGGATTCACTGCAGATATATTTAATATGGCTTCAAAAAACTAAGTGTAAATTTTAATTGTGCATCTTTGATTGCAGGGGACCTTGGGCTTAGAAGCAAAGAATCAAATATTATCCTTCTGTCTATTCCTATTTAAGGGGAAAAGAATAGATGGTCATAACCTGACACATTTATTTTCTCAAGTCTGTGTGTACTTATAACTTTTGGGAGTCATTTATCATCAAAACAGTTTATGAAAATCCATTGTAGCTTTGCGATAAATCATAAGGCAAGGAGAACTGTATTATTTCTTTCTACAGAAGAATCTCTTGGTTGGGTTGGGGTACATTGCAGGAGTTGCAGGCAAATTCTTGCCCATGTTCTATGTGGAGCAGTATGTGCAAAATTTTATTCATGCCACCCACTAAGATCCATTGCATCAATGGCTCCCAGCAAAGACAGCAAGTGCTTTCTGACACAATCAACAATCATCTGGGGAAGAGTGTGGGTCTTCTACAACTTACAAAGAGATCCAGCTGCATGTGCAGTTTTCTGGACCATGGCCAGACTGCCAAGCTGTGGCACTCCAGATGTTGCTGGACTACAGCTCCCATCACTCCTGATCATTGGCCATGCTGGGTGGAGCTGATGGGAGTTGATGTCCAGGAAGGTATGGAGGGCCACAGGTTCCCCAACCCTTTTAAAATAATTAAAACAGCTTCCAACCAGACTGGAAGCTAGGGATGGACAAATCTGTCAATTTTGGTTTATTTCAGTATCACATTTTTCCAGTCTTAAGTGCAATTTCCCCCCATTTCCTCATCAGTGCATGATTTGTTTGTTTTCAAAAAATGCATATAAAAATGGCTACATATTTTTGTGTGCATTTCACCTAATACACATATTTTTATACACAATGGGTTGTATCCAACAGTGCATATACCGAGTTCCACTCATGCACTGGGACTTCTCCTTCCTGTCCCTGTGCACTCTCAAAATCTGCTCTGGAGGAACCTCCAAGACTGAAGTATATTTGGTGGAGGGGGGCTGCAAAGGAAAGGAGGGGAAAGTTCCATTGTGCAAGCAGAAGTCTTCTGTGCTTATGGGACAGCAGTGTTAGATATGACCAAATTTTGTCTAATATATGCAATTTTCCAAGCAATTTTTCTAATATAATGAATTTCTGTACATTTTCTCAAATATAAGCATTTTTGTGCACTCTTTCCCATAAAATATACACTTTTTGTACTCATATTTTGCTTGGAGGACTGCAGTGCAAAATTCAGGAAATGTAAATTTTAAAGAATTGCTGAATTTCAGTTCCCATATTGGTTCAGGAAGTGCGCATTAGGTAGATTTACACTAAAATGTGAACTGAACAAATTTCTCCCCCATCCCTATGACTGGGTTCAATGGCGCTTACTCATAAATGTGTTTAGGATTGTAGACTAAGAGTATTTATGCTGGGCTGAGGAGAGTTAGATTTGGCAGACCTCTGGCTGAGCCAGCATGGTCCCAGCCCTCCCGGGCTCTGCCATCAGACGGCTCTCAGCCGCAGCAGAGCTGGGACCCTGCCAGCTCAGCCAGGGTCCACCAAGGAAGCCCAGCTTGGTGGAACGGGTGCTGGCGGAAGCTGGTGGAAGCACTGAAAAAGGGGCTTTCTAGCAGCATAGCAGAGGAAGAGCTGGGGTGGGGGCTTATGCACCATCCAACTCCCATTCGGAGAACTGCGGGTGCTGAGCTACACAGAGAAAAAGGTCAATCTAAGAAAATAATTGTAATGGAAGTCAATGGGGAACATTTACTAACCAGTAGGGGTATTTGTGAGAGCTGCCTTTTTCTTTTCCATTCGTCTGTGCAGTTCCTGGGTGAGCTGACGTTTAGCTGTCCCAGTGGCTCCCGAAAGGTGAATGGATGCCATTGACCTTCCTGCCGGCCTCTCCTTCACCTACACCCCTTCCACCGGCTTCCCAGAAGTTGGATTGCTCTGCCCAGCTGCAATCCAATACATGTCTACTCAGATGTAAGCTCCATTGGGTTTAATGGGACTTATTAGGTAAGTGTGTATTGGATTGCAGCATTAGGTGGGCCTGGGGAAAGAACCTTTTCGACGGTGGCATCCCATCCTCAAATGCTCTTCCCAAGGAGGCTCACCAAGCTGGTGGTTTTATTAACATCCTTTTGGTGCTGGACGAAAAACGTTTTACATTTTCCAGGCCTTTCAACAACTTTTTTTTTGGGGGGGGGGAGGATTTGACTTCTCATGTTTATTATTATTTTTATTTTTCCCCTTTATTTTTTATAGAAATATAAAGAATTATAAGGAACATTACAAGTATCAGAACAAAACAAAAGTCCATCCATTTTTACTGCAGGTAAAACAGGTAACGGCAATATTTATATTTCTACTTTTTCATATCTGTTCTTAGATTTATCTAAATCATCAGTGTCCAACATTGTTTCATACTTGCCAAAATTGTGGCAAATGTGTTAACATTTTTGCCACATGACAAAAAAACCCCTGTGCTTTTGAGGGTAGATAAATACCACAATAATATTTTGAATTATTTATTGATAGAATTAGGAGAAATCTGACATATCTTTTCATTAAGTAGTGTAGGGATATCAGGCATAAAATCAATTAGACTACATATCAACTCTGCATCCAAATTTTCATCCAACATCTGCAACCTATATTTTGATTTCACCATTTTAACCACAGAAAAAATTGATTTGCAGAGCCACATTGAACCAAAAATTGAAAACAGCTTTGGAATAACTGTAGTTAGAACCACAAACTCATTTTGATTTAAAATATGAGTCCACATCATAAAAACTGAAACATCTTTCAAATGCTGAATGCTTTGAAATAAAATCACATCTCTCTCAAAAAGGTGCCTCTCCAAAGAAGCCTCACAAGCTCTTGAGATATTTGAGAATTTTGGTTCTCAAAGAACTTGCATAAAGAATTCTGTATTTTTCAAAACTGGAAAAGGCTATAAGACTCAAGGATGAATCTGTGATTGTTAAAGGCAGAGGGTGGACATGTTTAACTGGTACATGTATAAAATAATTTTATTTTAAAAATAATTTAAAAATAGGTGGTAGAAGTAAAGCACCAGTTTGCCGCCAGTCAATAGCCATTTTGCGCATGTGGCAACTGTCTACCATGTTGGACATCAAGGATCTAAACTGTTGAAAAACTGTATTGTATATGTGGGTGTGCTGCATTACTTTTACAATAATCAATAAAACACAACTTATGCCCGTTGGATTTATTCCATTCTCCCCTCCTTTCCCCTCCTCACATTCTACAGTCCAGAAGCCCAAGGAAGTGTTTGAGTAGCAATGTCCCTGTGCACAGTTCCTAGGCGTCTCCGTGAGGTGAAGCGGCAGTCGCAGCGTTTTGAGGTGCGTCACCTCAACAGACAGAGAAGCGGGCGGCGATGGCGGCGGGAGCCGACAACATGAACCTGTCGGTGGTGATTCACAAAGTCAGCGACTTGGGCCTGGAAAATCGACCAATGCCTGAACCAGGTCCCAATGATGATCATCCTTCATTGGGTTCAGTGAAGCCGCCAGCATGGAGACCATCTATGTGCCAACCTTTTCAAGTGACAGTGGCACAGGGAATATCTCATTCACTACGACATCAAACAACTGTGTCATTTGACTGGCCCCTGCAGTGTAAAGCTCTCTCTGCATGAAGTTCCCATCAACCTTGCCCATTATTGCTATGCAGTTACATAGGCTCCTAAGATTAATCACACTGTTGGTTTATTATTTATTGATATTTAACAATGTTTTATTGATGGATTCTCTGTTTTTACTGATATATTTCTGTGTATAATGTTGTACGTATATTCTTTTTTATGACATTATGGTATTTTATGTAAACTGCTTAGGGATTTTGTATATTAAGAGTGGCTGGACAGCCAGCCAGATGGGTGACTAATAAATTCAATAAATAATAATAATAATAAAAATAATATACAAATATTATTTTTAAAAAATAACTTTTAATCATAATCAGATTTATTTGACACCCTGGGCTCCTGCTGGGAGGAAGGCTGGGATACAAGTCAAATAATAAATCAATAAAAAAATTTGTGTTCTTTAAAAAATTTTCCTTCAATGACAAATATTACCTCTGTGTTGTATTTTTTTGCAAGTAAACCATCCTGGTAAATTTGAGGAGGGAGATAAAAGTCTATGAAATGTAAGTCCCATGCAGGCTTTGAAAGCCTCACAAGATTAGAATAATGTAAATAAGGAAAGAAATGGCCAATTGGACCCCTACAATAACAATTTTAAAAATTAATTGTGTATAGCAGATTTAGGAATAAGCTATATAATGCCATAAATTTAATAACAGGCAAAATTAAATTGTGTATATATTATATTTAATCATTATGTAATTGAATTGATGCGTAGCTTTACATTGTGTTTTTAAATGAGATTGATGATGTTATGGATGGATATGCATATATTAATAAAATATGATGATATTTATTGTACAATGAATTTAATAAATTCATTTTTAAAAAAAAAAAAACTGTGTCCCCCTTCCTCTTCTAATCGCGCAACGATTTGAATGCCTGCATAGGGCTTTAGGTTGCAATCTGATACACACTTACCTGAGACTAAGCCTTGTTCAACTCAGTGGGCCTTACTTTGTAGTAGACATGGCTGGTAATCCCAGTCTGTTTTAAATGAATAGAGGGGGGAAATCCAAATATTTTATTAGAACAAATCATTTCACCCCCAGCTTTCCAAGACACAATTTGCCCTCCAGTGTTTTGCTGAATCTTTTCAAATTCTTGCACTGTTTGTGTACGGCTGATGTCTCATCAAAACATTTTTTTAAAAAAACTGTGGCTGCCAAAAAGCCCACAAAACCACATATATAGGATTACCATTTTCTTTAAGGTAAACATACCCTAAGTGTCTTTTTAATGCCTGGTGCAGCGAGGGCCCTCCCTAAGTTGGGAGTCTGTAGGCAGGAAGAGAAAACACATAAAGAGTTTATTGACATAATTTAAGATTTGCCTCTTTACTTATGACAGCTCATAATTCTCACACCCATTTTTAATATTCACAAGAAGTGTCCTGTTAATTATGACTAGCTCTGTAATGAATAAAATGTCAAGTAAACTTCTGGAGGAAAAAATATTTTATAAGAAGCGTCTGCTATCATTAGCTTGTCAAAGGCCATCCTGTATAGGACTAGCGAAGGGCTTTTTGGTAGGGCCTTTTATGGGAAGGCTTGAAATGTGTAAACTGAAGGTATCCCCCAGATTTGTCTGCTTCAGGGATGGGGAAGCTTTTTCAGCCCAAAGGCCACATTCCCATTTAGGCAACCTTCCGAGGCCCATGTAGGAAAAAGTGGTGGAACAATTAATGTAAATTTTGCACATAAGGCTACTTTACTCTCTCTCTCTCTGTGTCCTCCATCTACCAAGCCAAGAGGCCTTGTCAAAGTTCAAGGATACATTCCAGCCAGTTAAAAACACTCAGGGCATGAAGCAGGGCCAGTGAGAGGTGTGGCCTGTGGCAAGTTCCAAGGGCCAGAAAGAAATGACTTGAGGGCCCCATTTGAACCCTGGGCCTGAGGTTCCCCACTCCTGCTCTACCCGTCAACCCAAACAAGCAAAACAAGATGCATGCCAAACAAAATATTGCAAGCCAAGCCATATGCCAAATATAATATTGCCCTGGGGGCTGAAATAAAAAAAATGGCAACAGAGAGCAATAAATAGCCTCATTAAGATGAAAGTAAGGACCACCATGAAGACCCTTTTACGGTTTTATTCAATGTCATCTTGTCTCCTCAGTGAGCCCATTAGCCTCAAGGCCCTAGAGTTAGACTGTGCTTCAGCCTTTGGTTTGCAGAATCTCTCAGGAGATATGGTAATTGTGTTCTCATGCTGACTTTCGCCAGGTCAGTTAGTACAAGACTTTTCTGACATATATACCATTTCTTAGTATCTCATACCAAATGCAAGCCCTCTTCACTCATGTAGAGGCCAAGCATGATGAAAGGGGCCATGGGACTGCATGTGTATCCAGCCCCTAAAATCATGCTGGTCCTTCTGCCCTCTCCATGTGGAGCATAACTTCCATGGGGAGACTTCTCTGTGTGTGAAGGCTGCACTAATGATTTAGAATCCTGGGCAATCAGGGTTCTAAATTGTGCCAGGAGCCCCCATGCGTACAAAAGGCTTCCTACTACAAAGATTATGCTCAACATGGTGATGGCAGGTCAGGAGAAGCAACTTTACTTTGGAAGTGGGGTTATGCATGGCCCCAAAGCCCTTTGTACTTTGATTGCCCTCTACACACGAGTAAAGCATGAAGAGGATACCAGGAACCATCAGATCAGCTGCTGAAGGTAGCAATCGTAGGATGCTCATTAAAGTGGCCTTCAACACCTGTTATCTCTTACAAAACTGTGGAGGGTTTTAAATGATTTGTGCATTTGGTGATATGATATCCCAGCTTTGCAAAATCTTCAGTGTGGGCAGAGAGTTGCCATATGGGCTTTTGATGAGATAATTTGGTTTTTTATGATTACCCTAGTCTACTGTGACCTTGTATTCAACTTTCTGCCCCCAATACCACTTCTTGTGGGAAGAGGATTCCATTACTTAAATCAGGGCTGGGAACCTTCTTGACCCAGTGGGGCATATCTTTATCTCACCCAACACCACAGGCCAACTTTGCAGGTAAGTGGGGCCACCCACTTGGCAATCATTTGATGTCATAATGATATCAGGAGATGGACAGGTGTGCTGTCCCACCCACCTGACAAAATTGGCCCATGGGCTTGGTGGGAGATAGTGACCAAGCAGGAATGATGTGTGAGAAAGCAATCCTGCTTTCTGCAGGGATTGCTTGTGCAAGTAGCCAATTCAGCCACATCTCTATCTGTTCCACACTTGATGTGACATATGACATCATGTAAGGGCAGGTGGGCAAGGTTTGGAGAAACCAGCCTTGCAGGCCAAATGGGGAGGTCTAGCAGCCCATATTTGGCTGGTGGCCCATATTTGGCCTGTGGCTCAGAGACTCCCCATCCCTAAATTAAACCAATATAAACATTTTCACACCTCTCAGTAGCTCACTGCCTTTCCCCAATTCTAAATAGAATTTCCATCCTTTAACGGCTGCCATGCCAAGCAGAAATAAAACATTTGCAGGTTTTCCCACCACCATTATCACTATAGATGGGTACGGCTGAACTTGTTGAATTTCTATCTTTTCTGCAGCTTTTAAAAGCACAGGAACTGTGCCGGGGAGAGGTGGAAGGTTGGCAACCATTCCTCTGAGACAGTGTTCACTGGCCAGAAGCCTTTCTATACAGAAGCTATATTTTTAACACTCCCTTTCTGAGAAAAAGAAAATATCAGAACATGCTACTGTCCACCTATATCTGATTGCATGATGCTCCTTTCAACAGGCACAGCAGGTCTGTTCTCCCCTCAGATTGCCTCTAGCATAGTTCTTGGGCTGCCATTTAAAAGGGTTCATCTCTACCTCACCTCTTGCACCCTGTGGCTTAAGGCAAGGGAAAGCAGTGCTTAACTCTAAACCTACCCAGCAGTTCATTGCAGACCCAGATCTCGTACACAATTGTTCTCCGTATTCCATGGACCACTCACTAGGTAATGTTGTTCCCTTATAACATACCTTCTGCAATATCCCGTGTTTCTAGACCAGGCATCGTCAAGACGGCATCCACAGGCCTGGATGTGCCTGCCAGTACCTCCAATGGTGCTTGCGAATGGTCTCAGAAAGCATCCACTTTGTTATGTCATGTCCCTGTGGCATCCAAGTTGTGGTATTCCATGCCTCCACAGCAGCCATTTTGTGATTGGTGGCCATGATACTGTCTCAATTCCAAATATGCCCCAAAAGGTTGGTGACCCCTGTTATAGATCATCCATACTCATTTTTAAAAATGTGGAAAGGAATGCATGCCTGATGGCTCAATGTCTTGTTAGCTTTTCAAACACCAACTCTACTTGGAAATTGTATTGGCATTAAAAGGATGTTTTGAAAGAATGATACAATAGGCCACATACTTTTGTCTTATTATTTTCTAGCTAAGAAACCACAGAAATCAGTTCGCTTCCATTTCAAGGATGGCTGGCAATGTGATCATTTAACTTAATTGATCTCTATTACTTTGAACTACCTCTCCACCATCTGTTCTCCTCTATAATTATGAATGTAAAAAGGAACATCTTTCACAATTTCATTACTCAAATGTCTAATATAAAATGACTTTAAATGCTAAGCACATTCTTTGCATCAGGCAGGATCAGTCTGTGATGTTTGCCTCATGTTTCAGGCATAATTTGAATGGAGGGAAATACACGTATTATGTTCAGTGCTTTGCTTGCTATAATGTTCTTCGCCTGTACAGTTCAGGGCTTAATGATAGCAAGATTTTTGATCCATTATGTTTTTAGGCAAAATAAACACACATGTAGATAAAATGGGAATACCGTGACCCCAATCATTTTGTATTATTAGTCCCTTTTAAAAAACAGGCTTATCCAAACATGCTAACATTTCCTTAGCCATATGTTTCCTGTTATTTAAAGGACAGTAGTTTGGTTTTACTTTGATCTGGGATTTATCTGAATGAGAAATTGAACTAATCACTTCTATAGTGTTACTCATACAATAATCTCGGGAGTACTCATACACCACATCCTAGGGGCAGGGATGGGGGATGGAAGATTAATTAGCACATTTTTTCTTATTATATTTAAGCATTGTTTCCATTGATACCCAGAAAAAAAAAATTAGGGTTCAGAATGCAGATCTGAAAGTTTAAAATGCCAGTTAAAGCATATCTTATGAAAGTGAGCAACAATAATTAGAGAAGTTATGTGGTTGCTGAAAAGCAGCTTCCAGAATACCGAAGAAAGCGTCTCCCAAACATGTGATGTAGAAAATTATTCCAACATTTGAGAATGGAATCCACCACTGTTGGTGAATGTAGGCGTGGGCGACGTTGAACACAGAGCCAGAGGAGATTTCCATCAACTCCCTGTGTGTTTCATGACCAAACAGCTGCTTATCCTTTGTGTCAATAACAGATTGTAGAAGATAGGCAAGCCCACTGCAGTGCTTCACCACAGGAGAATTGAAACAGAAAGTGAATGACGCTCCATCTCATAAGCACTTGCTGGTTCGACACCAGTGCTCAAATTATGGGGGGAGAGGCCATCACAAACAGAATGGGGGCTGGGCTGTCTCTGTACTCCCCCCCAAGTAATCTGAACACTTTCAGCAAAGAGGGAATTGCAACACAACAGACAACCTGTCATTTGATCTTTTGTTAGTGACACATGAGAGAGGATAAAAGAATTCTTCTGAAGCTGGCCTTGTGTTCTCAAGCCTGATCTGACAATTTATACATTCCACTCTATTTCCTGTTCTGCTTTCTGATCCTTTACAAAACTGCCTTACAATCTCTCTATCTTGCTGCAGGGAGCTATTTCTCACCAACATATTACATAAGCTTTACCAAAGGGGGGCTGGCACTGAAAGAATCAAAAGTGCTATTTCTGATTTCTTAAGAGCCTACAAGTGGGACCTGCAAGAAACTGTTGACATATGAAGTACTGCTGTTCAAGATTCAGTAAGCAAGTCATGCCTTCTTGCAGATACTCCAATCCATTCTCCCTCCACTACTCCAGTCCCCCCCCCTCACTCCCCAGAAAGAAAACAGGCACTCAGTATTCTGCAACCGCTGGGTATATGGGCTGTTTGTTTTGGGACCTCCCACATCACTTTTCCCCGAACTTCTTTTGTACTTGTGAAAACTTTGGGGTTTCCCCAGGCCACCTCATGTGTCCCTCTTGTGTGTGGATAATGCCATTTTGCCTATATAAAATGCCCAGCACTTGGATAATGAGTTTTCTGTTTGTATATAAGATTACATTTGTCAGAGGTGAGATGAAAATGGAAGATCTGCAAATCAATATAAATATTTAGACTCATTAAAGGCTGGAAGTAGGGATGAACGAATCTGTCAATTTCGGTTTCTTCCAGTTTCTCATTTTTTTGTTCTTAAGTTCATTTCCACATAATTTTATGATTAAAAAAAAAAACACTCTCAACAGTTCATCAGCATTTTAGTGCATATTTCTCCTAACATGCACAACTTTGTATGCAATTTACCCAATATACACATTTTGCAAGCAGTTTCCCCTAACATGCAATTTACTCTAATATACACATTTTCAACCATTTTTTCTAACATGAAACATTTTATATGTTATTTTTCACTAACATATGTATTTTATGCCATTTCTCCCTAATTTTTGTACACATTTTTTGGAGAACTGTGCCACAAAATTTGAAAGAGCACAAATTGTGACGAATAGCTGTGCTTCTGTTTGCATATTGTTTTGATAGATTCACATCCAAATGAAAAACAAAATGAGTTTCTCCCCTACCTCTAGCTGTTATGCCTTCAAGCATCTGAGCTTTGCATTGGACAGAAGAATGAGGCAACAGTTGACAATGAAAAGAATCACACTCTGGCAAACGGAAGCAGAATGCCACATGGCCCTTCAAAAAGTCCAAATAAGCTTTGGCAGACTGAAGCATCAAAGAGCATCATTTAGATGCTGTTCAGAACAGTACAATCTCTTGTAGCAGCTACATTTAGCTTAGAACAAAATGCTACCATGTGGTGTGGTCATATTGTTCTCACTTTCATTTTCAACAACATTTTGATTAGAGCTGGTCTGTAATTTGTCTCCAGTGTAAAACAACAGCATCAAATTGATGGAAAAGTTCATTTTGGAACACTTCGTTTTCACGGATATTTCACACTTTTTTTTGTAATTAAAAAAAGAAAAAAAACTTAGTGATAAGTAAGTTATGCTGCACAGAAACTCTAGAAAGATTAAGGCCTTGCCTGCAAATGCAGTATATGAGTTCAGATCTGTTGATTGACTCTAGCTGCTGCAGCAGTATCTGCTAGTGATCTGCTTCTTCATCATATGAAAATATATTCTGGTTATTGATCCCACTTACTTGGGAACAGACTCTACTGAAATGTACTATTATTGGTAATATTACTGGGTGATGTCCAGTCACATCATACTTAGAATACACCCACTGAAAGCAGCAAGTCTACTCTGAATATGATTTGGATATTTCCCAGTAATAGTATTATAATGCATATAAAGACACTTCACTGGCCATCACTTCTTGACTGGCTGGCAGAGCAATAAAAATTACCAGGGTAATTCCATATGATCTAGAACAAGAATAGCCAGCTTGACGCCCTCCAAATGTTACTGAACTACATTTCCCATCATCCCTGACCTTCATTCATGCTGACTGTGGCTGATAGAAGTTGCAGTCCAACAACATCGAGAGGCCACCATTTTGGTTATCTAGAGAGCTAAAATGTGGTGTGTGCACAGAGTCCAGGACACCTCTGAAAATTCCAAATTCCAAAAATGTAACATTTGTCTATGTCTTCCTCAAGAGGAGACATTGAGTGTGGCAGCATCTGTGCTTTGGAACTCCTTGCCTATTGACATTAGCTGGGTACCATCACTGTACCCTTTTACATGCCAGCTGAAAACTTTCAGTGGGCCTATCCAGACACATATTTGGTTACATGTGTTTTAAATTTTGTTTTCAATGTTTGCCTCCCTGTGCTCCTTTGGGAGGAAGGGTGGGATACAAATTAAATTAATTAATCAGTCAATCAAGTATGTATGTATACCCCAAATAATTAGGTACTTCCGTATTTCCCAGAAAGCTGATGTTGGGTATATGCATAGGCCCCAAAAATCCATGGTTATTAGAAATGTCTAAAACTCTCTCCTTCTAAACTCAAGGCATGAAACATGCCACACCAACACAGAGCAAGCCAATACCCAATGGAGACACCTGTGGAAGCTGAATTTAGCAGTAGAGGGGTGGTTTGCAGTGACAACCATACTCGTTTGGCACAGATGCAGAAGGGAGGGGTTCCTGTTGCAGGCAGGACAAGCTGTATTCACCAGTTTTTAAATAAATTTATTTAGGATTAGGGAATCACAATGGACATGGCCTCTCAATTGAAATACCAGGGGCTGTTCTGAAACTTACCAAAGTCTATGCATTTGGCAGCATGTCTTTCATGAACAGGTGAAGGACAAATTCCTTGAAATGTTCTAGTAATTATGGACTTAAATCAGGTCCTTAATCTTGATGATTGTGCTGTGGTATTCCAATATATGTGGAAGTTATATAACAGTGAACTATCTAACCAGGAAGAAGGTAATGTTCTGCATAAAAATTTAATAGGTGGGTCTGAGTCATCAATTGATTAGCCAGTTAAACAACAGGTGATTAATCAGCTATTAGTATTTAATTCAATGCCAGCTGTAATAAATACACATTAATATTGGCACTTGAAAACTATTTTGTTTTAAAATATTAATTATTGGACAGACAAATATATTTAGGGCTGCTTTAAACTTTCAGTGAAATGCATCTACAGTGTTTTTCTAGGCAGAATGGGAGAAAGGGAAATCCTATACATATATACTCAGAAATGCTTTTTAATATGTTTTAAACCTTTTTAAAAAAATAGATGTTTTAAAACTTTTAAAGAGGTTTTTAAAGGTTTTTTTAAAAAAAGTTTTAAAAAATGTTTTGTTTTAATATATTTTAAAGTCTGTTTTCATGTTTTAAAGTGTTTTTAGTACATTTGTTTGCCGCCCTGGGCTCCTAGTGGGAGGAAGGGTGGGATATAAATCAAATAATAAATAAATAAATACTAAAATAAATACGCCCCATTGTATATCAGTACAGAATTGCACCTTGTTAGTGCGATCTTATGCATGTCTACTCAAAAGTAAGCCACACTGATTTCAATGGGACTTGCTCCCAGGTAAGGAAGGATTGCAGGCTAAATAAGATTGGATTTACAGGATAGAATGTATAGGATAGCAGGCTAAATTACTCATTAAAATTATGAACAAGAGAAGTTTGCTCTAAAAAATGTAGACTCCCTTGAAGGTCCCTGTTGGAAGAACAGCTGAATGGAAACAACTTAAAAACCTCATGGTTTGCAAAATTAAGTGCCGTTATCACTCAGAATTAGCTTAATTTATTTGAGCTACTGCCTTATATTACTCTGCGGCTATATCCACCTTTTATTCTAGTGTGTGGGATGTAGAAATTCAGCTTCATGCAATAATGACTAATGCAATTTATTTATTATTTATTTATTTATTACATTTATATACCTCCCCATAGACGAAGCTCTCTGGGCGGTTTACAGCAATTAAAAATAATGAATACAAATTTTAAAACACAAAAAACCATTTAGAAACACAATTTAATTAAAAAAAAAAACAATTTAAAAACACATGCTAAAATGCCTGGGAGAAGAGGAAAGTCTTGACCTGGCACCGAAAAGATAACAGTGCTGGCGCCAGATGCACCTCGTCAACAAGATCATTCCATAATTTGGGGGCCACGACTGAGAAGGCCCTCTCCCTTGTTGCCAGACTCCCAGCTTCCCTCAGAGGAGGCACCCGGAGGAGGACCTCAGATGTTGAGCGTAGTGTACGGGTGGGTTCATGTCGGGAGAGGCGCTCCATCAGGTATTGTGGTCCTAAGCCATGTAATGCTTTATAGGTTACAACCAGCACCTTGAATGAAGCCCGGAAACATACAGGCAGCAAATGCAAGCAGGCCAAAATAGATTTTATGTGTTTGAACCATCTGGTCCCTGTTACCAATCTGGCCGCTGCATTTTCCACAAGCTGCAGCTTCCAAACCGTCTTCAAAGGCAGCCCCACGTAGAGTGCATTGCAGTAATCTAGCTTGGAGGTTACCAGAGCATGGACAACTGAAGCCAGGCTATCCCTGTCCAGATAGGGGCATAGCTGGGGCACCAACTAAAGTTGGTAGAAGGCACTCCATGCCACCGAGGCTACCTGAGCCTCAAGTGACAGAGATGGTTCTAGGAGAACCCCCAAGCTACAAACCTGCTCCTTCAGGGGGAGTGTTACCCCATCCAGGACAGGTTGGACATCCACCATTGAGGCAGAAGAACCACCCACTAGCAGCATCTCAGTCTTCTCTGGATTGAGCCTCAGTTTATTAGCCCTCATCCAGTCCATTGTCGCAGCCAGGCACATTGACAGCCTCACCTGAAGAATATGAAAAGGAGAAATAGAGCTGCGTGTCATCAGCATACTGATGGCAACACACTCCAAAACTCCGGATGACCGCACCCAATGGTTTCATGTAGATGTTCAACAGCATGGGGGACAGAACTGACCCTTGCAGAACCCCATAGTGGAGAGTCCAGGGTGCCGAGTAATGTTCCCCAAGCACCACCTTCTGGAGCCGACCCGCCAAGTAGGAGCGGAACCACTGCCATGCAGTCCCTCCCACTCCCAACTCCGCCAGTCTTCCCAGAAGGATACCATGGTTGATGGTATCGAAAGCCGCTGAGAGATCAAGAAGAATCATCAGAGAAGATAAGAACATAAGAAGAATCAGCAGAGAACATAAGAACATAAGAAGAGCTTGCTGGATCAGGCCAGTGGCCCATCTAGTCCAGCATCCTGTTCTCACAGTGGCCAACCAGGTGCCTGGGGGAAGCCGAGAGATCAAGGAGAATCAACAGAGTCACACTCCCCCTGTCTCTCTCCCAACAGAGGTCATCATACAGGGTGACCAAGACTGTTTCCGTGCCAAAATTGAATGGATATACTGGATACTAGGAAAAGACTCTTGAATGAAGTAGTCTAGAATACATTGTTGTTGGTGGTGTTTTATTCTGGGTTTCTGAGTTTTTTCTCTGATTTTGACAAGATTAGCATGCCGTAGGTTTGCTGCATGCAAGAATATAGACTTGTGTCTTGTCTTCTACAAAGGCATCTGATCCTGATAGTCATCTGACTAAAAATTCTAACTGGCCAGAGACCCTTTGTAATCTCCCTGCCATTCTCTGGCATATTGTGATATGTAGTGACATTCGAGTACCTGTAGCCAATGGGTAGTATTCAATGCTAGTCCTACTCAGAGTAGACTCACAGAAATCAACTGACATGAATAACTGAGGCTCATTAATTTAAATGAGTCTACTCTGAGCAGTAGAATATAACCCTTTGTGATTTAATGTTTTTGTTAATCAGCCCTGAGCTTAATGAAATTACCTTTTGTATTAGAGCTAATGACCCCTTCTTTCCCCATTTAGTTGTCTTTTGCCTAAGAGATTGCTCCACTGGTTCAGCTTTTTGGAATCCTCCAGGCTACTGCACACCACTGTTTTTCTGGCCTGCTCCAGCCTTGTGGATTCCTGTAGAAGAAAAACTTCTGTTAAATTTGATCCCCTATCCTTGTATCCTCCCTGCTTCTTAACCATGTTTGTTGTTTTCCTTTTGGATGAATCAGGAACACTGTGAGAAACACAAGCATGTTATTCCAAAAGGAAAGTTTTTTTCTCTCTTTAACTATGTTGAGGGTCAGGGCAGGCGCTAGGCAGGCCATGGCCCTTGGGCACCAGCCTGCCCTGGGCACCAGCACCCGCACACACGCCCCACCTACCTACCTTCCGCAATCTGCCACGGATTGCGGAGAGGGAGCTCCCAGACATGCTACGCGCTATGTGCACACATCCCTGCCATCTACCAAGATGGCGGAAGGGGAATCAGCCCCTTAGGGAAACCTCAGCCGCCATCTTGGTTAATGGCAGGCTTGCGCCTGCAGCGCAACCAACATTTACATCAAGGGAAAGGTAGGTGGGGCATGCAGGTGGGCATCGCGTGCCTGCACGGCAGTAGGGGGCCTGTCTGGGAGCTCTCTCTCGCGATCCGCAGCAGATTCTGCCACAAAGCACAGAAGGGAGTGCTACCCACCCACCCTAAGGAGGGGCCCTTCAGGGCCCCCTTGGGACCTTAGCCAGGGCTTGACCTGGAGGCACTCTGGCGCGGGCCCTGCTGAGAGTGGAATTCGACTTTACCAAGGGTTCCATACAAAGGCTTGCTTACCTTCATTTCCCTGCCATAGCCTGAGCCTGCTGGGTCCCCTTTCAGGAGGCCAAGGCAACTAGCTGTTTCTGCATACTGAAGGGCTTGATGCCTGCTTTTTAGAATCATTTCCAGCAACAATTGTGACTGCAGCTACAGGTCACGATGAAACTAAGGACAACACTTCTCTTTATGCTGACTTCCTTGGGACAGGTAATGATTAGCAGCTTGCTCTTCCTTTCTACCTCTACTTTTCCTATTACACTAATCTCACTTTCTCTGAACTCTCACGCTAGTGCAAATCCCAATCTTTTGTATTTGAGCCTCTCCCCCAGAATGTTTGTGTTTCCACTGCATTTTGTCTGGTTCCCTAGCACCCACCCATACTTCAAATATGACAATCACTACCTGTACCTCTGTATTATCAACTGTTTGAGGTCCCGGCAATGAGGGTTTGGATAGCCCGTGTTAACATGTAATAACCAAGCATTATGTCATTTTACCTTTTTGTGCACTTCAACCCACAAAACTATTTTGTTTCCTGTCTGCCATTTTGTGTAAACATTTATACTGGCATTTATTGGTTTTTGCTAATTCCCCCAAAGAAGCAAGGCAATATTGGTATATGCAAAATAACTATGTCTGTTACAATAGCATCTGTAAATATCCCTAAAGTGATAGTTCTGTGAACATACAAGTAAGACACAAGTTCATATGGATGTGCATATAGACACATTTTAGAACAGTTGACTCTACTAAAGGTAAGGTAGATAGAACTGCCACAGTAGTTGCATTGTCAGAGCAAACATTGTTCAAAGCAAAATTTGGTGGCTAATTCTGCGGTGTTTGTACTCTGAAGTTAAACAATAGGCATGCTTTATCTTTTCTGTAGTGTTTTATATAATTGACATTTCATTTGTAAAGTTTCCATATTTGTTAATGCTTATTTTTGCTTTGCTTAATTTGGCCATATGTGACATATTGGATGTTGCTGTATATGTGCCAATTGATTGCCAGTCAGTCGTAATGGCCGAATGACTAAATAACAATATTTATAAATGATGTAACATTTTTATGAGGAACATTTTTTAACAAAATATTCCAGTTATAAAACATACTAAAGAAAATCAACAAAATATACATAAAAGCTTCCAACAAGCCCATGCTGTTGGTCAAACAAACAAGAGAAAAAAGCAGTGTAGGAGTTACCTCAAACATTTTGAGACTTGGTTAATCATTATGTAAGGTTAGGAGGAAACAATTGTCAAGAGATATTAATACAGGTTTGTGTTTTGTTCATATTCATTACGCTGAATTTCAGAAATGTTGGCATAAGATATAAGTTGGCCCCAAGTAAATAAAAGCCGCTCTGATTTTAACTTTGGGTGTGTGAAAAGGACCAGAGAATAAAGAGTAACTCAGAGATGAAGACTTCCTTGGAGTCTGGATCTGGAGTTTCACATGTGTTTTGTGGTATACATCCAGAATATACTAAGTGAGAGTTTATACATTAAGGTTGCCAGGTCAGAAGCATCCCAAACCTTGAGATTTCAGGGGCAGGCCCTAGTGATATCATAGGGGTGGGCCCTAGTGATGTCATTAAGCATGATATATTAAGCATCAACCACAGTTGCTTAGAGCATACCACGCAAATAAAAATTTTTCTCTCACATTGGAATTTAAGATAGAAATCTTGAAAGTCTGTGTCTGTGTTGGAACAGCTTTCTAATACATTTTAAAATCTTTTTTCTAATGTTTTTAAAGCTTTTTTAAAAAAGTTTTTAAAGATGTTTTGTTTTAATACGTTTTTAATTGTTGTTTTGTTGTAAAATATTTTAAAGTCTGTTTTTATGATGTTTTAAAGTGTTTTTAGTGCTTTTGTTTGCCGCCCTGGCTCCTACTGGCAGAGGGTGGAATGAATGAATAAATGAGGGTGTTTCCAGGCCCAGCTGAAGTGAAGGGATCAATCGTTCTCACCTGCTTAGAGAGCCTGGGTAAGGAACATTTAATCTAGCCTACTTGCTTCTGGCAAGAAGGGTTTAAGTGCCCTCAGGCCTGGCCAGTCACAAGAAGGCTGTTGTAGGAAGAAAGCCTAGTGTTGTGGAGATGTTAGATTGGACACTCAGGAGTAAAGATGGATGCCCCAGAAGGCTGCAATTCTAAACACACTTACTAAGCGACTAACCCCATAGAACTCGACTTACTTCAGAGCAGATATTGTTAGGATTGTGCTATTGGTAAGGCTTGACTAGGGATTCTCAGCAACGATGTCCATATTTACTAATACGCAAAAAACCTTGCGGTTTAAGAACGTAGCTATAGCCAACAGATATTTCTATCAAACTTTAAAAAGTAGGGAAATTGGGCAGCTATAGTGAATGCACCAGGGGAGCAGGAGACCTGAACTCCTCTCATGAGATATTGTACTGCCCTACAAATTGGTCAAAATGCAAACGCCATTTGTGTTGGTCTTTCACAGTCCAATCCACTTGCTGTGTAGCTTGCAAGAATTTGGGAACATGTGCCTCTGAGCATATGGTGAGTGGTGGCAACACCTGCACTCAGCCCAAATAATAGTGAGAAGCATATTGGAGAGGGGCAAAGGAAGGAGGAGGGAAGGGCAGGTTTGATCATTTGCATGCTTATAGAGTTCAGTGGTGTTTACTTCCATGCAATCACGCTTAAGATAGGTAAAACTGACCATGGGGAGGAGGAAGGGGAGGGGGAGGGGAGGAGGAAGGGGAGGAGGAGGAGGGGGAGGGGAGGGGGAGGGGAGGAGGGAGGGGAGGAGGGAGGGGAGGGGGAGGGGAGGAGGGAGGGGAGGGGGAGGGGAGGAGGGAGGGGAGGGGGAGGGGAGGAGGGAGGGGGAGGAGGAAGGGGAGGAGGGTATTGGAAGGGGAGGGGGATGGAAGGACAAAGGAAGGGGGAGGGAAGGGTCAAGAGGGAGGGGATAGGAGGGAGAAGGGAGGATGGGTTTGATTGTCTGCATACTTTTTAAGTTCAATGGGATTTATTTCTGTGCGATCATGTTTGAAAATGGAAATGGATTACCTTCAAGTCGATCCTGACTGTTGACCCTATGAATAGGGTTTTCATGGTAAACAGTATTCAGAGGTGGTTTTACCATTCCCTTCCTCTGAGGCTGAGAGGCAGTGACTGGCCCAAGGTCACCCAGTGAGCTTCATGGCTGTGTGGGGATTTGAACCCTGGTCTCCCAGGTCGTAGTCCAACACTGACCTGGGGGAGGGGCAGAGAAGGGAGGGGGAGGAGATTGGGTGGGTGGGCACTGGGCAGAAGGGAAGCTCCTTTCCAAAAGGAAAACATTGTGAACAGTATCATTGTTTTTCAGCGTTTTCCCCACCTTTTTATTCTACAGCAGGCACATGCAGCCTCCCACTCAAATTTAAACCAAAGCTGTCCCTGGCCACATCCACACCAGACCGTTATTTCACTTTGGACAGTCTTGGCTTCTCTCAAAGAATCCTGGGAAGTGCAGTTACTGAAGGGTGCTGAGAGTTGCTAGGAGACGCCCTGTTCCCCTCACAGACCTTCAATCAGAGTGGCTGACTGTTAAACCACTCTGGCCACTGAAGCACTCTCAGTGGAACAGGAGTCTTCTCTCAACACCCTTCACAAACTACACTTCCCAGGATTCTCTGAGGGAAGCCATGACAGTCTCACGTGAAATCAAAGTCTGGTGTGGGTGGGGCCCCCTGATTAGGCAAGCCCAGCAGCTGTGAGGCTTTTAGGACACTGACAGTCGGTTCTTACTGAGCATGCCCCGCATTATCATAGGCTGCCAGCCAAAATTTCTTAAATTAATTAAAACTCAGCCAGGCATTTTTTAAACTTTTATTAAACTACAGAAGATGAAGGTCAGAGTATGGGGCAAGGTCAGTATTAGGATTACAGGTACTCTGTGAACATGGCTGATTTTTAATGAATTTCAACAGATTATGAGAACTCTGACATAAAAAAGTCCAAAAGGGCTTTGGGTTTTCTCTCTCTCTTTTTACACTTTGAACTCTTGATTCTCTCTGACTGTTTTATGTATCACCATGAAAATTGAGAGTGTTGTTAAGCAAGCGTTTCTGAGTTCAGGACTATAAGATTTCTAAGGTTTTGCTTTGAAATGAGCTTATGGGAAGCATCAGAATGGCTTGGGGGGTATTTTCAATTTAACATTGCGGAATGTGAAAAATCCCCGCTGACTATAGTATACAGCCACTCTTGTGGCTGTATAATCAAAGCAGGGTTGGCAACCCCCTGCCTGGAATGCCCTGCTAGCCTTTTAATGTGGCTGCTCCAAACATCTTTAAAGACTTGAGCCTCCACTGCAGAGAGAGGTTTGAGAAATGAGAATATTCTTTACTTTTTCCTGCCTACTCTGTGGGCTGCTATAAACTCACTATGACAGCCAACCCAATTCCAGTGAGTAATTGACAGAGAGAAAACACACATGGATTGATCTACCTGCACAGGCAGTAGATTGGGAACAGCAATTGAAGCCATACTTCACAGTATGTGAATTCTCTTTTACCGCTATTGGGCAAGAAACAAACCTTCATGCAAATAACAAGATGCATCATCAGTGGGTTTAACAGGGTTGAGCTGACCACATGGAACTACTGTTGTTGCTTCTGTGGATGTAAGGTTGTAAGGTCAAAGGTAAATGAAATGCAAATAGAAAAAGAAAAGACAGTGATGATTTCCTAAATGCAATGCCATACCAACCACAAGATTCCTATGAGTAAGGCAGAAATCTCAGCATCCCACAACCAGTCAGGGTTCCTAACCAAAACTAAAAAAACCTGGCAGCCAGTCAGCCAAGGTCACAGAAATCCCCATGCAGCACAGCCTGACCTGGGGCTGCAGTTAGTGCAGAATGCTGTGGCACAATTGCTGACATGAGTGAGACCCTATCAGCACATAATACCTGTGCTCTGAAATCTGCACTGCTTGCTGATTTGCTACCAGGCCAAGTTCAAGGTGTACTTTCCATGTGATAGTTTCCACATAGTACTTGTAAAAAATTGATCCTTTGGTGAGGCAGTACCTACACTTTGGAACTCCCTACCTATTTATCAGAGCTTGGAAAAGTTACTTTTTTGAACTACACTCCCATCAGCCCCAGCCAGCATGGGCACTGGATTGGGCTGATGGGAGTTGTAGTTCAAAAAAGTAACTTTTCCAAGCTCTGCTATTTATATTAGGCAGGCACCTTCATTGTACTCATTTTGGCACCTGCTAAAAACATTTTTGTTTAGGCAAGCCTGCCCAGGCATGTAGGAACTAATATGTTTTTATCTGTTTTTAACTCATTGTTGGTTTTATTATTTTGAATGTTTTTAAATACCTGTTTAACAGTTTTTGCCAATAATTTTATTGTTTCAATTTCTTCTATAAACCGCTTTGAGGTTTTTGCAAGTGGTATATAAATGTTTTAAATAAAATACATAAATAAATTTCAGAGTCATTGTGGTCCTTGGGTCTCTTTCCTCTTTTAGGCACAAAGGAATTTCCCTTAAACCTAGTCAGGCCATTTGATACCATATAGCTCAGTACTGATGACATGGATTAGCATTGACTCTCCAGGATTCCAAGCAATAGTCTCTTCCAGAGATTGAATTGTAAATCATGCGCCTGACCACTAAGCTACTGCCCTGCGTAAAAAAGTATCTTGGTTGGTTTTTAAATTATATGTGTAGTGTTTTTATTTGATGTACACAGCCCAGAGAGCTTTGCTATGGGCGGTATAAAAGTCGAATTAAATTAATTAATTAAAATTGTTCCTTTCAATTCAGTAATGAATGCACAGCATACTAGGGCAGATCCACACCATGCATTTAAAGTACATTCAACATACATTTGAAGCACATGAATCCCAACCCAGAACCCTGGGAACTGTAGTTTGTTAAGGGTGGTGGGAACGTTAACTGTGAGGGGGAAACTACACTTACTAGGACTCTTTAGGGGAAGTCATGGACTTTGCGAGTTCATTGTGCTTCAGATGTATTATGTGGATCTGCATTACTTCATAAACTTTGCTTGCATATAAATCATTTTAATTACATTTTTTTACAATAATTTTTATTCAAATTTTCATAAAACATACAAAACAAAATCATAAAACATTCAAAGACAAAAAACAAAACAAAACAAAAATGATTAAACAAAAAAATAAAATGTTGACTTCCCATTTGTCACAGATCAAATCAGTTGTAGGTCTACAATATATAACAATCCTGTCTCTTAAATTATATTATAAAATCACTTTCCTCCAGTAGTTATCTTAATTAATCATCAAATCTCACAAACATTACTTTATTCTTTCCACAAAAAGTCAAAGAGAGGTTTCAATTCTTTAAGAAATATATCTATCAATTTATCTCCAAATAAACATGTTGATTAATCCATCTCGTTAATAATAATAATAATCTTATTGTCATAACCATAGTCCAAATAAACATATCGATTAATCCATCTCATCAAAATCTGTTAGGTCCAATAATTTCAATAGCCATTATTCCATTATCCATATTAATTCCATCTTCCATCTTCAATAGTCCTGTTAAGTCCAGTAATTTCAGTGTCCAATCTTCCATTATCAGTATTCCATAATAATCTTGCTGTCATAGCCATAATCATATAATAAGTCTGATGGGAATTTCCTCTATCCCAAATATTTTCTTGCCATCAATTCTGAATAAGTTGCTGAAATATTGTTGTAAAGTCATATCTGTGTTCTTCTTTTTTACAAAATGCACTGGCTCATCTCTTGAGAGTTTTTCCATTGTCACATGGCTGCAGTTAATTCCATAGATTTTCTCTATATCAAGCTCCATCACGTCATTCCAGTCCAGAAGATTATCCAAGCCATTGATAAAGCCATTCCTTTTTAAAAGGAAATAAGCTACAAAGTTTACTAGGTGACATGGGATATGCACCATCTCTCAGCCTAATTTGCCCCACTGGGCGAAAACAACAGAGAGGGACCATGACCACCCCAAGGAAGAAGGACACACTAAGGAAATAATAATTTATAAATAAAAAGTATTTATTTATTTATCAGTGTATTTATATCCCATCTTTTCTCCAAGGAGATCAAGGTGGTGTGCATGATTCTCTCTCTTCCTCATTTAATCCCCACAACAACGCTGTAAGGTAGGTTAGGCTGAGAGACAGTGACTGGCCCAAGGTCACTCAGTGTGCTTCATGGCTAAGTGCGGATTTGGACCCTGGTGTCCAGCACTCTTACCCACTACACCACACTGGCTATGGTGTGAATCAGATACATATCAAGACACAGTATGAAGAAATATTTATATAAACATGAATGTCAAAGATGTTTATTATTTAGACAACCTGTAAAGATATTAATAGTGCAATCCTATGAAGGTTTACTCAGAAGCAAGTCCCAATGTATTCAATGGGGCTTACACAAACAGGGAAGCCTGCACAGGACTACAATTCCGTGATAAGAAACTTCACTCACCCAATCCAAAATTCAGAATCATGCCACTTTAAGCTGTTTTGCAACTGTTTTATACTTGTTTTATGGTAATTGCATTTTAAATGGCTTTACTGCTTGTTGTGAGTTGCCTTGGTTTCCAACCCTACCTCACAGGATTGTTGGAAATATTCCATATACACACACACTGGAGATGTAAAAAACACATACACCCCATATAATAGTTTTATTGTCAAAATTAGTTGGGAATTGCAGAACTTTTTTTTTTAAGTATTAGTTTCCTGCCAAATAAAAGCAATGACACCTTTGCAGATTGCCTGCCTTTTTGTGGGTCTTGAGTCATGTGCCTGGGAGAGAGGACTCAGAGCCAAATGGGGAGACTTGAGGGGCCCCCAATTAGTGTAGTGACGGGTAGAGGAAGATATGGTGTTGTGAGGAGGACTTGCCAGGTAAGAGGAACGCGGCCCAGGCAGTTAACTGTGCCTTGTTCCGGTCCTCCTCAGACCCACAGGTTTGTTGGTTGCCCTATCAGCCAGCTCTCAGACCTACGAATGCTGCTTCTAAACACCAGACCGGTGCATAATAAGATCTCCCTCATTCATGATTTGTGGATGAGGCAGCCGATATGGCATGTATAACTGAGACCTTGGTGGGTGAGCAGGGAGGAGTCAGTCTCTCCCAGCTATGTCCACCAGGGTACCTGATTCAGCATCAGGGTAGACCTGAGGGTCAGGGGGGGTTGCTGTGGTCAATAGGTGCTCCATCTCCCTCTGCAAGCACCCTGTCCATGTGACTACTGGTCTGGAGTGTTTGCACCTTATGTTAGGTCAGCAGGACAGACGGGATTCTGTTGGTGTACTGCCCACCCCGCTGCCCAACAGACTCCCTAGCTGAGCTGATGGGGGTGGTCTCGGGTATACTGTTGAGATCCCCCAGACTGTTCGTTTTGGGGGATGTCAACATCCATGCCGAGGCCACCTTATCCAGGGCGGCTCAGGATTTCATGGTCTCCATGACAACCGTGGGACTGTCCCAATATGCCATTGGCCCAACACATGTAGACTTGGTTTTTGCAACTTGACATGGAGATGGTGATCTGAATGTGGAGGGCCTTACATCAGTCCCTCTGTCATGGACAGATCACTACTTGCTGAAGTTTAGACTTACAGCGGCTTTTCCCCTCTGCAAGGGTGGGGGACCTATTAAGTTGGTCCACACCCAGAGACTAATGGATCCAGATAGTTTCCAAAGGGCTCTGGGGAGTTTACCGGCTGATAGGGCTGGCGCTCCTGTCGAAACCCTGGTTGAACTGTGGAATACAGAAATGACCCGGGCGGTTGACATGATTGCTCCTGAGCGCCCTCTCCTGTGTAGAGCTTGTAGGGCTCCGTGGTATACCCCACAGCTGAGAGCGATGAAACAATATAGGAGATGGTTTGAGTGCAGATGGAGACGAACTCCTGGTGGATGCAATTACACACTGGTAAGTGCCTATGGTAAGCTGTATTTAGGGGCAGTGAGGGCAGCAAAAAAATAATATTTTGCTGCCACTATCAAATCATCAATCTGCCGCCCAGCAGAGCTCTTCAGATTTATCCAGGGGCTATTACACGCTGGCCCCAAGGACATGGTAGATCCATCTGAGGCCTGCTGTAATGAATTTGCCAGGCACTTCCAGGATAAAACCTTTAGCATCCGCCAGGACTTAGACTCCAGTGTTATAGCAGGTGAATCAAGCAGGGTATCCAGAGCACAGCCTTGTCCTGATTTCTTGGATGAGTTTCAGTTGATACAGCTTGAGGATGTTGACAAGGTGCTTGGACAGGTTCGTGCAACCACTTCTGTGCTGGATCCTTGCCCTTCTTGGCTAATAAAAGCTAACAGGGATAGAACAGCCGGCTGGGCCAGGGAAGTGTTTAATGCCTCTCTGCGAGAGGGGGTGGTCCCCGGCTGCCTGAAAGAGGTGTTAGTGAGACCACTCCTGAAGAGACCCTCCTTGGACCCAGAAAATCTTAATAACTATAGCCCGGTAGCAAATGTTCCATTCCTGGGCAAGGTCCTTGAACGAGTGGTTGCAGGCCAGCTCCAGACACTCTTGGATGAGACGGATTATCTGGATTCATTTCAGTTGGGTTTCAGGCCTGGTTTTCGCAAGGAAACAGCCTTGGTTGCCCTGTGTGACGACCTCTGTCGGGAGAGAGACAGGGGGAGTGTGACTCACCTGGTCACTCGGGTCCTGCTTGCAGGCTTCCCCCAGGCACCTGGTTGGCCACTGTGAGAACAGGATGCTGGACTAGATGGGCCACTGGCCTGATCCAGCAGGCTCTTCTTATGTTCTCTGCTGATTCTTCTTATGTTCTCTGCTGATTCTTCTTGATCTCTCAGCGGCTTTCGATACCATCGACCATGGTATCCTTCTGGGAAGACTGGCGGAGTTGAGATTGGGAGGGACTGCATGGCGGTGGTTCCGCTCCTACTTGGCGGGCCAATTCCAGAAAGTGGTGCTTGGGGAACATTGATCGGCACCCTGGACTCTCCAGTATGGGGTTCCGCAAGGGTCAGTTCTGTCCCCCATGCTGTTGAACATCTACATGAAACCATTGAGTGCGGTCATCCAGAGCTCTGGAGTGCATTGCCATCAGTATGCTGATGACACGCAGCTCTATTTCTCCTTTTCATCTTCTTCAGGTGAGGCTGTCAATGTGCTGAACCAGTGCCTGGCTGCGACAATGGACTGGATGAGGGCTAATAAACTGAGGCTCAATCCAGACAAGACTGAAATGCTGTTAGTGGGTGGTTCTTCTGCCTGGATGGTGGATGTCCAACCTGTCCTGGATGGGGTTGCACTCCCCCTGAAGAAGCAGGTTCATAGCTTGGGGTTCTCCTAGAACAGCATTTCCCAACTAGTGGGCCACCAAATGTTGTTGGACCACAACTTCCATCAGACTCAGCCAGCATTGCCAATGGTCAGGAAAGATGGGAATTGTGGTCCAACAACATCTGGTAGCCCTCTAGTTGGGAAATGCTGTCCTAGAACGATCTCTGTCACTTGAGGCTCAGGCAGCTTCGGTGGCATGGAGTGCCTTCTACCAACTTCAGTTGGTGGCCCAGCTATGCCCCTATCTGGACAAGGATAACTTGGCTTCAGTGGTCCATGCTCTGGTAACCTCCAAGTTAGATTACTGCAATGCGCTCTACATGGGGCTGCCTTTGAAGATGGTTCGGAACTGCAGATTGTGCAAAATGCAGTGGCCAGATTGGTAACAGGGACCAGACGGTTCAAGCATATAAAACCGATTCTGGCCCACTTGCATTGGCTGCCTGTATGTTTCCGGGCTCGATTCAAGTTGCTGGTTGTAACCTATAAAGCATTACATGGCTTAGGACCACAATACCTGATGGAGCGCCTCTCCTGACAAGAACCCACCCGTACACTATGCTCAACATCCAAGGCCTTCCTCCGGGTGCCTCCTCCAAGGGAAGCTGGGAGTCTGGTAACAAGGGAGAGCGCCTTCTCAGTGGTAGCCCTCAAATTATGAAATGATCTCCCTGACAAGGTGCGCCTGGCACCAACACTGTTATCTTTTCGGCGCCAGGTCAAGACTTTCCTCTTCTCCCAGGCATTTTAGCATGTTTTTTTAAATTGCTTTTTAAAAATGTGTTTTTAAATTTGTATATTTCTTTTTAATGTTTTTAATTGTTGTAAACCACCCAGAGAGCTTTGGCTATGGGGCAGTATACAAATGCAATAAATAAATAAATCCTGCCTAACTGCTTTTAAAAAAGGGATTGGAGGGGAAAGATTTCCAACACAAACACAATCCTTTTCTATGTTCACTCAAAAGTCCCATTGATTTTCAGCACAATTCTAACCTTGTCTACTCAAAAGTAAGTCCTACTGAATTAAATGAGGTTAACTCCCAGATATGTGGAATTTGTATTGCAGCTTTACTCCCAAAAAACTTGATATTGGGAAGGTTTTCAAAACAGGTTATGAATAACATAAATAAACTGCCCTCTTCAACAGTCCAGTAAAATATAAACTTGTTTGACTCCTTAATTAGAAAAGTATAACACTGCAGCATGTACTGTTTTTAAAACTTCTGATCAAAAATTATTTGAAAGATAAAATGTATAATATGCCATTTTTGCAAGTAATTAAAAAACCCTGCATGCAGTTATTATTATTATAACTAAAATTGTTTACTATGTATGCCCATCAAGATCCTGCTGTGATCTTCTGTTGTAGTGCAATCCTATGCATATTTACTCAGAAGCAGGTCCCAATCCTGTACAAAGTACTTTTTATGCTGCTGAAAGATATATATTTACTGAATTCCTGATGTGAGACAAACAGGAAAAGAAAACTGTTTTCAGAACTTGAAATGGGCTTTAGGTATTGCCTGGGCGGAGTGTCAACAAATCTTGTCAATCACAACCCTGACTTCAATTATTGGCTAAAAACCTGAAAGGGCAGGGATTAGAGCAGCTGGTATTAACAGAAGTTGCGGGGGGAGGGGCGGCTGACATTTTGGTTTACATATTTTGAACCAGACCAACTAGAAACTTTTTTTTATATGAAAGCGAAGAGTCTGGAGATGAAGGTGACTCACCCAGAGACCCGCAGAGGACCCAAAAAAACCAGAGTCTCCGGGCAAAACCCGGAGATAATTTATACCCATTATATTGATTCTGTACCAATGAGCTCCTGTAGTTAAAGAAAATTATTCTGCTTCTGCTGTATTAACCTCCTACTCAGCCACTTGCTCATATGTTGATAGAGATAAAAAAATTCCTCAACCTCTTTCTTAGCTAGGCCAAACAGTCTCCAGCCTTTGATCCTCAGCTCTTTGGCTTGCCAGTGACTCACCAGATAGCTTGTGGCAAGTCACTTAAGCCTTTCTTCTTTCATTTCCTCACCGGAAAATACGAATAATGATATCAACAACTCACTACATAGGGATAATAAATTAATGTTTAAGGAGTGCCTTATAAATGTTTGATATATCATGTAAGTATTATTTTCCATGTCAATTGATTTTTCAAAGGACAAGCATTCCAGCAGTCTGAACACAAGAAAATGTGTCAGAGCTTTTTTTTAATACAGAACTTACACAAATGAAAAGAAAAAGAAAGAAAGGATGCCTGTACAATTTATAGAAGCAGAGCTCTGTAATATTTTGGAAGGAAGTAGCAGAGATCTTACGGTGCTGGCACTACATGATAAAGCTATTACAAATCATACTGGACATTATTTTATTTCTTCATGCTGCTTCTTCTGTTTAGATTAAAATGAGGAACCCAAAATGACTCACACTCTAA
Organism: Rhineura floridana; assembly: GCF_030035675.1. Taxonomy (NCBI): domain Eukaryota; kingdom Metazoa; phylum Chordata; class Lepidosauria; order Squamata; family Rhineuridae; genus Rhineura; species Rhineura floridana. The sequence goes on from NC_084487.1 coordinate 99,946,801, forward strand.
CCTAAGAGTGTGAGTTTACACACTCACTTGAGTGTGACAGATGCAATAATAAGTGCCTCCTTTTACTAGCCTTCTTCACTTTTGCCCTTGTTGGCACAACTGGATAAACTTCAGCAGCACCCATACAGATATAAAAGGGAGGGAAGAACTTATTATATGAGGTTTGGTAGGCTAATGTTCAGTCTTATCCACAACACAATCATCTGTTTTGTGGAATTCACTACCATGCTAAAGAGCTCAAGTTATGGGGTTGTCACAAGGCTATTGCCCCAAACAGCTTGCCTTCGTAAAGCATGACTGCCCTATTATTATTGTTGTTGTTGTTGTTATTTATACCCCGCCCTTTTTCCAAAACTGGGACTCAGGTAGACTTACACCTAAAAATGGGTACATATAATTTGGACATATAAAAATCTACATTTAAAATAGAATTAAAATTAGAATGATCTATACTACCACCACTCACTATAAAATCAACACTATTCCCAGGAGACATTAAGAACACAATGAAGATCCACGATGTGATGGCCCCAATCCATACAGTGAGTACCCCTACATATAGTTGTTCAGACAGGATGATTTTTTAAAAAAATCTTTATTATTCCATGGCAATTCTTAACTCTAGTCCCTTGAGTACATGCATGTGCACGTGCAGACACACACAGAGACACAGAGATTAGTCACAGGGTAAGTGCAGCTATCACATGATGATAACTATTTTACAAATATATATTATCACAAAGAATCAGTACCTCAACTGACTTATGGACTGGCTTTTAATTGACTTGATATGCGATCCTCTGATATAACTGGATTGTAGACCACACTCTTCACTCACAATGGTATTTGTGGCATACTTTTGTGGCAATGATTACATAAGTCAGAACTTGCACAAGTCCTAAAGGGTGGTGCACAAAATCCTTGGACTGCTTTTGCACATGTGAGAGTTGGGCATTTTCTTGACCATTATAATATGCAAACTGCTTGCTGAGAAATCACAGACACAGCGAGTTCTGAAATCTGAAATGTTTGAAAGTTTGGTGCAGATCATGTGAATCCACTGCAATGGGAATCTGAAAGATTACCGCTCACATTTCTGGCATGAATGTATCTTTGACTCCAACAAGCACAAAATGTTGCTGCCAGTGATACAGTTTAATGAGTAAACCCAGTTCATTGCTAGCTTGGATATTTTATGTACATCCTTTTCCATTCATAAATCTATTCTGATGTCACCAAAGGACAGAACAGAGGAGGTAGAGGCATTTTTACAAGCACAACACATTGTTCCATTCTCTCAGCACTGCAGCTTTGACTCCACCCAGTCAGAAAAATGCTTACAGGTCTCCCTGGTGCTGATATGTACCTTAAATATATATATTTACACATAGGCTTCTGTAATTAAGTAATTACTTTAATATAAGCCTAGTCTATATAGTCTCCGTGGCGCAGAGTGGTAAGCGGCGATAATGCAGCTGAAGCTCTGCTCATGGCCGCAGTTCGATTCCAACGGAAGGAGGAAGTCGAATCTCCGGTAAAAGGGGTCGAGGTCCACTCAGCCTTCCATCCATCCGTGGTCGGTAAAATGAGTACCCGGCATATGCTGGGGGGTAAAGAAAAGGCCGGGGAAGGAACTGGCAATCCCACCCCATATACACGGTCTGCCTAGTAAATGTCACAAGACGTCACCCTAAGAGTCGGAAACGACTCGCACTATAAGTGCGGGGACACCTTAACCTTTTTAGTCTATAAAGACAAAATGAAATGTGTTTGATGTATGACAATTATGAACATAATTTTGTCTTTTTTTCCAATTAGATTGATCTAATAGCGCCTCCTCTCCAATACCGTCACAAATAGTTTAGGTATGGTTGTGTTCTGAATCAAAGGAGTGCAGGCTTGGAATTATGCCCTTTCTGTCAATGGACATAACTGTAGGTTTGCGCTGGCAGACCTCAGCTCATAATCTGGCTCCAGGAGTTGAGTAACTCCCATAGTTTCAGTATGAAATAGTTTGTAAACCAGTGAAACTACAAGTCAAAACTTGCTACTCTGGCTCACCTTCAGAAGCATTGTTTGTGGGAAACTGCTCGGGAAAAGCAAACTGACAATCCGTCTTTTTGCCTGCAGTAAACATCATGTCTGCTGGAGGCCCTAATATAACAATATATTTGGTTGCAATAACATGGATAATAAAAGGTAATTGTTGCATAGAAAGATGCAGTAAAGCTCCTTTAAAAGCCTCAGCGCCTCACTAGGCTCCATGCTCAAAGGTCAACATTTTTGCTACCAGTCTCCATGTCTTGTAAAAGTCATTATCGCCACTGAGAAATCCTCTTGCAACAAAAAAGGCAGACGGTACAGAAATCCAACAATGCATATTTTACATACTTAATTTATTATTAGAATTCCACCCAAAGCTTCTGAGATTATTTCTTTCCAACATCTTGGCAATGTACAGTATAATTTGTAGCTACTTTAATATTCCTTTACTTTAAATATCCACTTTAGGCAATATTTACATTCATTTGTATGTACGAGTCAGCATAATGGCATCAGAAGTGTTCCAAACTGCTGGCTCCAATGGTAGGCAATGTTAAATCCCTCACAAACTTTAACAGTAGATTAATTGCTTTGCCTTATACATACATATCCTTGTGTGCAGCTTGAGCATACCTGAAATCAACTTTCATGAGAGTGATAAGGGGTGGTAATTAAAATATGGAGCAGTGTGTGCAAATTCCTTCCTTAACCAACCCATCAATATAGTGCACTGACTCAATTATAATCAAAACAATAGACTCCCAGCTTCAGAATTCTCACCATTCCACTAATTACCACCCAACGCCACATACTGCAAAGTCTCTCAGATACAGATGCATTCCATCATGGACTTTGGCAAGTCTTTAGGGCAACAATTCCACTTTTATGGGGCAGCCAAACAAAACACTTTGCTACAACATGTACTCTCCTAAACTTGCTGCATGCATACACCCGGGGTCTAAAATACTATGAGCACATCACTGTATACAAACAGCTCCCAGGAGGATGAATTTCTCTTCAATAAAGGTGATATATGTATCACTGGAGCAGAAATTCTTCACAGAATCGGAAACTGTGTACCCATCAAAGCTCCTGTACTACTGTCACTAGATTTGAGACATGATGTTGTTAAGGAGGTACTTCTATTGGTCTATGAGATTGCAATGAGATATACAACAGGAAATAATATTTTCAGTGTGCTGGATCAATGCCATTGATTACCAAATTGCAGTGTACAAATGGCATGAAACAGGCATGAGATGATTTCTGATTTGTGAAACCAATTAACTTTTCTGTCCCTTGAATTTTCTAAAATTTATTTTTAGTTTATTCTGCAGTGGCATAGTAATAATAATGTTTTACCATGTTCAATAAGTGATGGTATTCTTATGGCTGAATGTAACACTTTCAACATACAATTTGCTTCAGTTAACAGTTGCCCGCTTCATAGCATCTCTATTCAAATATTGCAGTGATCTAAGGAAGTAAAAAGAAATAAATTAACAAAGCAAAATATTTGTTTATAAACTACAGCTGTTAGGATCACAGTTCATTAAATAAGATTTATTTGCTACAAATCTATTACATTGCAGGTTAACACCATGCAAATTACATTCCTTACCTAGAACTACATATTGCATTCTAAATAGAATAACATTTTAAAAACAGAGCACAGGATAAATTGACTTGTTTTAAAGAAGTTCTGTACCTGATATCAAGCTACTTTAAGAGTGAAAATAAATTAGTTAGGATTATTCCCTTGGCATTACCCTGACGCTGCTAATAAATGACTTATCCTTCTGAAACAGAGCATGGAAATCACAGCCTACATGTGTTACTACTTCTAGTGCTGCGCCAGGGAACTCAAGATTCAAACTTTCCCAGCTGGCTTTGCTGTCAAAATTTCACAATAGTCAATAGTCCATAGAATATTGCTCCAGACACCTTTAATGAAATCCACAATGCTTTTTTTCCAAATCCACCGCAGATTAATTCAAAAAGGATTCAGTATTTAGATGTTCAGCTTTCCACCACTGTGCTCTTTATTTTATTATCTACACGCGTGCAATATTTTAACACTTCCACGCTAATCATATAACTTGTTTCAATCCCATGAGAAGGTTAAAGGGGGGGGTGACATTCACGAAGAGTTCAGATAGACAGAGCCATCATAGAAGCACGTAGCCAGATAGTGGAACATAAATTGTATTCATTGATGTCCTACTCAGAGTAGAACCATTGAAATTAATGAACATTAGTTATGTTCACTGGGTCTACTCTGAGTAGGACTAACACTGAATGCCACCCAATGTCATGGCTACCTGGTTATAAGCGGAAAGCGGGAAGCAATTGAAGGAGGCATGCACTGCCAGTCAAGTCTTCAAAAGTGGAATCAAGAGAACAAGAGGCAGAGGATACATTGCAGGCCAACAAAGAACTGAACCCTGACTTGCTTCACTAAATAAGCAGGGTGTGTGAACTATAGATATGGCATACCATGTTTTTCCTGAGCATTTGGATGATTAACCCAGTTAACCCCATTTGTTGGGTACAAATATGAGTTTTCACAGTCCAATACAAAGAATACCTGGGTAGAGCTTGTTGTTGTTGTTATGTGCCTTCAAGTAGATTATTACTTATGGTAACCCTATGAATCAGCGACCTACAACAACATCTGCTATAAACCACCCTGTTCAGATCTTGTAAGTTCAGGTCTGTGGCTTCCTTTATGGAATCAATCCATCTCTTGTTTGGCCTTTCTCTTTTTTACTCCCTTCTATTTTCCCGAGCATTATTGTCTTTTCTAGTGAATCTTTTTGGTTGCTCAGAACATGAGTTTGGATGCATCTTAGTCTGGTGTCTCAGCTTTGACCATTCCACCTTGGGTGCCCTTGCTAGGAGTCTAGCCTCTTGGTCTCAACTCCTGACAGCACTGCTCTCAGCTTCTTCGACACTCTCAAACTCCCTCACCACGTTAAGGTGTGCATCCTAGATGGGATTCACCTACTTAATGGAACTCTCTTCTGTTCTGTTCCAAGGTGTTTGTTTAAAGGAGTTTACAAGCAGCTCTTGAAAGCAAAGTACCTTCACAAAATGGCTTGCAACATTAAACTAGTGTAAATAAAAATGATAAAAAACAAAACGCATGAATGAGCTATCATAGTGAAGCTTCTTGAGATGATCAACACGCAGTACAATCCTTTTTACCCAGAGGTATGGACGGGGGAAAATTCAATTCAGTTCTCATTGAAAGCCTAATCTATCAAATGCACGCTTTCCGAAACAACATGAGAATCAAAACACAGCCACCCTTTGAAATTTGCACTTCATTGAATTTTTCTGATGCAGTTCTATAACCAAAGTTTACAAAAACGCATATATGGGGAAAAGTGTGTATGAAATAAATATATGAGTGAAAATAACATACAGAATTACATTGTATTAGGAGAAATTGCTTGCAAAAATTGTACATTTTGTCAAAACTGCATGCAAAAATGTGTTTATTAGGAGAAATTCACACTAAAATGTTGAATTTTTATGAGGATTCAATCAAAAATTGCTGCAAGACTAAATTTAAAACTGGAAAAATGAGAAACAGAGAGAACCAAAACTGACAGATTATTTCATCCCTACTCAAGAGTTTTCTATGTTCAGTGGGGCTTACGCTCAGGAAAGTGAGCATAGGAGTTTGACCAAGACCTGCCTATTTTGAAAAGACATCAGGGCTGCTGGATAAGTCAACTTTTCATATTCACTAATAAGCAAAAAAACCCTTGCGATTTAAGAAGGTACCTATCAAAATTGGGCAGCTACAGTGAATGCACCAGGGGAGCAAGAGACCTGACCTCCTCTCTGAGATATTGTACTGTCTTACAAATTTGTAAAATTGCAAACACAATTGGGTTGGTCTTTCACAGTCCAATCCACTTCCGGTGCGGTTTGGAAGAATTTGGTAACATGTGCCTCTGAGCACATGGTGAGTGGTGGCAACACCTGCAGTCAGGACTGCATCGCCAAAGATGGAGAATTACATTTTTTGTATGTTTGTTGGTGTTCTTACTTTGCTTCTTTCCTGTGTTACTACTGTTTCTATAGAGAACCTAACCTAGAAAATTGTATATCTCTCATTATTCATCCTAGAAATTTGTGTCAAATTTATTTTTATTAATTTCAAAGCCTTTTTATTGGTCCATGTCATAAGATGGTGAAGACAGCCTTTTGTGTTTCAAACTGGAGGTTATGTTTTATTTGTGTTTTGGCTGCGTTAACAGTTGCATCTGAAACTGCAGTTTAATGTAAAATCAGACTGATTACAATATGTTGCTACTTAAGCAATGAATCTAGCTGTTGGACAAACTTGGCCTGCCCAAGATTCATGTGTTCACCCTGCTATGTGTAAACCACTCCACTTATGGTAGAGTGGGCATGGTCAATTAAAAACATAGAGCACACCTAGAAATTTGTTAGAATATATTTCACTTCCCACTGTTTTATCTTGTGCCAACTGAGACCATTATTCCACAATTGTTTTTGGAGTTTTTTTAGAACAAATTATGCAAAGTGTTGCTGCACCTCATATTCACAGAAACAAAAGCAAAAGAAAATGATTTCCCATAGGAAACTTCACTAAAATTGCAAAGTAAATCAAACATATTTAAAGTGACTATCTGAATTATATCAACTGTCTTAGTATTGTTGCATCCTCACCACAAGAGTAGCCATCTACTTGGGGGGGTGTCTTAGACTCCTTACTTTTTTGGGAGCAGGGTCCAAGCTGGGTCCCTATGTCTCCAGCATCCTATTAGTCCCAAAGTGGAGTATATTAGCCACTGAGAAGAGTCTTCTAACATGCTTCCTTGTCTTTTCCTGCTGATTGGAGCCAATCAGAGTGAAAGGAGGTGAGTCAGCCACTGAGAAGACTCTTCTCAGCAGCTAACAGACTCCCCTTTCATGCTCATTGGCTCCTGTTGTTGTGGGAGAAGGCACACATGGAAATGACTGAGGAGTGTGGAGAAGACGACAGCAATTAAGGGGGCATAACTGTGTTGGGGGTGTAGCATGACTTTCATGAAAGGGACCCTAAACATCTGAATCTGCCACTACACTACTGTTCCTCACTGCTAAAACAAGATCAGCACGTCTTGTTTCTGTTATTTGGGGTGATTGCAGGTGTTGCCATCACTCACCATATGCTCAGAGGCACATGTTACTAAATTCTTCCAAGCTACACAGGAAGTGGATTGGACTGTGAAAGACCAACCCAAATTGTGTTTGAATTTTGACAAATTTGTAAAAATTTACAAATTGTTGAGATGCCCTTTTCCCCTCACAGAGCTACAATTTCCACAAGGGGGGCTGACTGTTAAACTACTCTGGCCACTGGAGCTCTGTCAGGGGAATAGGAGTCTCCTAACAACTTCATAAACTACACTTCCCAGGATTCTTTTGGGGAAGCCATGACAGTCTAAAGTGGAATAAAGGTCTGGCCTGGGTGTGGCCCCCTGATTAGTCAAGCCAAACAGCTGTGAGTCTAGCTTTTAGAACACTGGCAGTTGGTTCTTACTCAGCATGCCCACGCTTATCACTTGACTTCAATGTAAATTTTCTTAAATTAATTAAAAATCAGCCAGACATTTTTTTTAACTTTTAAACTGCAGACGATGAAGGTCAGAGTATGGGGCAAGGTAAGTATTAGGATTTACAGGTACTCTGTGAACATAGCTGATTTTTAATGAATTTCAACAAATTGAGTCCACTGACAGAAGTCCCACTGGGGTCTGGATTTTTTTTCTCATTTTACCCTTTGAACTCTTGATTCTCTTGGACTGTTTTGTGTATCACCATAAAAACCTAGTGGGTTGTTAAGCAAGCATTTCTGAGTTCAGGAATATAAGTTTTGTAAGATTGTGTTTTGAAATGTGCTTATGGAAGCACCAGAATGGCATGGGGGGTATTTTCAATTTAGCATTGAAAAATGGAAAAAATTCCACGCTGGCTATAGTATACAACAGCCACTCTCGTGGTTGTATAATTTTAGCATGCTCCTTTGTTTGTATTATTTTACAGTGTTAGGCCTGTATATTGTTAAAGCTTTTTAATGCTATTTTAGTGAAACCTTTTGTTGGACTACATCTTTGGCCATTGGCTAAGCTGGGTGGGATTGATTGGAGTTGTAGTCTGACAACATCTGGGGACCCAAGGTTGAAGAACAGTCCTACAGAAGATTTAGCATTTGTGGAAATAAAGAAATGTAAAAAACTGGTCTCCAAAGGATCCCAAGTGAAAATTCAGTTTTGTGTGTAATATTTTGGCAGTCTTAGGCATAAGTACTCATGAATGCTTCTCCACAAAGTGCTGTTTATAAAAGCATTATAAAGACAAAAACCTGATACCTAACTTACATGTCCACCCTTGTAAGAAACTATTTTGAAAAAGCTGATGCCCTTGCTGAGTAAGGTAAGGAAAAGGGTGGGACTACATATTATTGTTTGAACAATAGTCAAGCTAAAAGCCACAGCAAAGAGATGCCTAGAAGAAAACGCCCTCCTGTCACCCTTATCTGATCCAAGGGACTAAATTCAAGTTTTGCCTATACGCACACATTCTTGCACTCTCTCCCATACACACGAGTTTTTTTCATTAAGGAGTGAGATAAAAGCATGAATGAGCTATCATAGTGGAGCATTTTGAAACAATCATGCATGCAAACAAAATCTCTCCACACCTCAGACAGGGATTTCTGGAATGCAACCTCTTTCACTATTCATGTTTTTATAACAATAAAACAATAAACGCATTTAGAAAAACAATTTCAAGTCCAATGCAGATACAGACTGGGATAAGAATCTCTACTGAAAATGTTTGTTGAAAAAGGAAGAAAATCTCTACTGAAAATGTTTGTTGAAAAGGAAGGTCTTGAAGACCGAAGAGATAATAGAGAAGGCACCAGTCTGATATGTAACAGGAGGGAAGGGCAAAGGGCAGGTGTGCCACACTAAAGGACCTGTCCCTACATCATATGGGGCAGACCTTATAATGAGATTGCGAACCTGCTCCTTCATGGGGATTGTGACCCTGTCCAAAGCAGGCCACTGACCAATTACCCTAGGCTCAGGAACCACTCACCCACAGCACCTCCATCTTGCCAGGATTCAGACTCAGTTTGTTGGCCCTTGTCCAGACAGTAGTCCAGGGCTTGCACAGCCTCTCCTGATTCAGATGTTATAAAGAATTAGAGCTAAGTATCATCAACATTCTGATGATACTTTGCCCCACATGTCCTAATAACTGCTCCCAAGAGCTTAATGCACACGTTAAACAGAACTGGGGACAAGATGTTACATTTCAGCACAACTGCCAGAGGCCAAAAAGAAAAAAAAATCAGCCAATGCTATTCTCTGAAACTGTCCCCAAAGATGGGATAAGAACCCATCTCACTGAGTTAGTTCAAGAGGATCCCATGGCTAATTGTATCAAAAGCCACTTAGAGATCAAATAAGAACAATAGTGTTATGCTCCTCCCCTCCCCCACTTGTCCTTTTCCAAATAAATGTAATCCATCATGGTGACCAATAACCAGGCTTGAACCCAGACTGAAATGGATCAAGATAATTGGCTTTGTCCAAGAGCACTTGCAACTTTCCCACCATGACCCTCTTAATCATCATCCCCTAAAAGGGGGTATTTGTGACTGGGTGCTACTTGTCACAGATCAATAGGTCCAGGGTAGGCTTTTTCAGGAGTGGTCAAATTTGCCCTCAAAGTGCCTTGCAAACAAGTCACAGTGGACTTCCAGTGGGTCTAAATAAAATTCCATTCCCTGGAGTAGATGTCAACAGTCCCTAGACAATACAAAAAGTTTCACTCAATGGTGTATGGTTCATGTATGATTTGCTTTTAACTCACATTTTAATTGCGAAGTTTTTGTACATCGTTTTGAGCAACTTTGGGAAATTAACAGGTATTTTTATAAATAACAATAAATAAAATGTATCTTGTTTCTTATCCCATATCCTGCTGCTTATCTATATCATTTGAAACACTATTGTATTCCTTTTTTTTTTGCTGCACACTGCAATCCTATACACTGTGATTCACAAATAAAAGCCATTGAGTTCAATGAGTATTACTCCCAGGTAAGTAGGTTTAGGATAGCAGTCTGAATCGTACATTGGAGAAAACAGTCTCTACAGACGTGTCTTTAAATCACTGTAATAGCTTGAGTGGAAATGGACACATTTTCTGTCACATCTCCAACAAGCAGAAAAATGACGGCTATGCAGAAGCTAAGAAAAGAGCTGACACATGGCTACAAAAAGAGTTGTTTTCACTTATGTGGTAGTCAGCGGGAATTACGGAAAGTGCAGCACAAAGTTTCTGTACCAACCAGACATCTCAAGGCACCAAGCCATAAGACAAACACAGATATTCCACAGAAGCAGTCAAGTATATTAAGTGGGTCTACAGTACTGGCTAAGAGTACATGCTATGACTTGGCAAGTCTGTCCCTAGTTCAACTATCACTTCATCTGCAAACTGGAGTGCATCTGCCAAGACTGACACTGAACTCAGATCTGCCCTCCAGCCTGGCCATTCCTCAGGTTGTGGGCTTATCTTGCAACAGCACCTAGGTTTGCAAAGCCACCTGTCCAGTGAAATTTGCCACAGTGCTGGAGGTATCATTGCTACGTTGGGTGCTCCAGGGTATTGTGGGAAATTTGACACAGTGGGCAGCTTTCCAGCCAGGTTCAGGGTGCAATCAAGATGGGGGGGACAGACAGCCATTTTGACAGTGGCCCGCTGAAACACGGAGCCAACCCTAATACATAGCCCTAGGCAAGCCAAGGCCTCAGCTAAGGTTACCAGCCTTTGATCTAAAAAACATTGGTGCCCAGAACACAGTGCGCTCAGGACATGAACTGGAAGATGAAGAATGGAGCTTTGAGGAATCTGGTATGGATAGGTGAGAAATTCAATTCAGTTCACATTTCAAGCTGACTATCAAATTTGCACTTTCAAAAAACAATATGAGAACCGAAACACAGCTTTGAAATTCGCAGTTATTCAAATTTTGCACTACAGTTCGCCAACTAACCAGTGTTTTAAAAAATATGCATGTTAGGGGAAAGTGTGCCTAAAAAGAAATATATGAGTGACAACAACATACAACAATGCATTATATGACAAGAAATTGCTGGCACAAATGTGTACATTAGTCAAAACTGCTTACAAAAATATGTTTTATTAGGAGAAATTCCCACTAAAATGCTGGAGAATTTTAATAAGGAATTAAAAAAAAAATCATACATCACTGCTGAAATGTGGAACACTGAATTTAGGATTGGAAAAATGAGAAACTGAGACAACCGAAACTGACAGATCTTTCCATCACTGGAATCTGGCATGATGAAGGGGTCTGGGAAATTAGAGTTAAGAGCCATAGCTAGAGAGAAGCATATCAATTTAAAGGTAGAGACTAGCAGAATCTGAGATTTTAGACCTTTTGGTTTTACCTAATAGAACATGATTTTACTGAGGGGGGACGTCCCCTCTTTACAAGGGGACAAATACTGGTGAATTAACCAGATTGTTGTAAGGATTACTGAGCACTTCAAACAACAAAAATATTATATTAAATGCTAAGTATAATCATTATTTAGCCTTCAAAGGTTCAGGCCTCTACTTCCTCATAATCTCCATTTTGCACATGCAGGCCATATATTTTTAACCTCTACCCCAAAAGTCCCTAACCTTTTGGGGCAGGGGGGCATATAGGGAAATGTAAGAAACTGCCATGGGAGCCACAAAATACCTATTTTGCAGAAGAAAAATTTGTGAGAGGAAGATAATTTGTGGGAGGAAGGACATTTCTAGTCTATAAATGTATATTGGTTGTATACTGATTTTCCCAAAGGATCCTGGGAATTGTAGTTTGTTGATGATGGGGAGAGTTCTTTGTTAGAAATCCTTAGGCTTAGAGAATCACAGTTTGCAGTGATCCCTGGAAAACTTGGGGTGACTATTAAGCAAGTTTAACCAAGCAATTGTATGCATATTTACTCAGAAAGAAATCCCACTGATTCCAATGGGGCTTACAGCACAATCTTATACACATGTACTCAGAACCCACTGAGTTCAGTGAGGCTTACTCCTAGGTATATAGAAACAGGATTGCAGCCAGGCAGAGCAATCCAACTGATGGGAAGTTAGTGGAAGGGGGGCTGGCGGAGGAGGAGATGGGGAAAGGTCCACAGCTTCCTTTTGCCATTCCGGAGCTGCTGAGTTGGCTGATTGTGGGCTCAGCAGGGAGCTGCATTCAGGGACCCAAAAGTAAAAGCCAGTTCTCACGAATAACCCTACCAGGAAGTAAGCATTCTCCATAGACTTCCACTGTAATTATTTTCTTAAACTGACCTTTTCCCCAGAGTATCTTGGCCTGGATCAGGACCTGCAGGAGTGCTCCGAACAGGAGTTGGATGTTGCGTAAGTCCCCCCCTCAGTCCTTCCCCAACACACCCCTGGAAAGACCCCTTTTTGGGGCTTACACCGGCTCCTCTCTGCCCGGCTAGTCTTCTCTGGTGGACCCCCAGCTGAGCCGGGATGAGGGGCTTCTGCCGGTTCAGCTGGGGATCCACCATATTCAACTCCCCTCTGCCCAGTTGGATTGTGCCCTTAATCTCAACCAAGTATTCAGAGTATTGTAGCACTAGTCTGTGGTATACTATATGCCCCAAGGAATTGATTAGTTTTTGGTAAGCCTAGAATAAGCAATGGAAAGCATATTTAGAAAAATAAAAGCTATGGCACACACTATATCTGCCTAGCCAGCCATTTGTTCATATTATTCTCTAGGAATTAATACCCTGAGGAGTGCAATATAAAGAAGACAGTTGTAACATTAGTTGTGAAAGGAATGTGGAAATTATGGATGTAAAATGAATGTGTACGTCACAAGCACCCAATAAAATCACCATGAAAAGTTATCCAACCATAGGTCATGTGCTGCTTGTGTGTAAAGGGAGCATGCCTTAGTTATCTGTGGATAAAACATTAAGCAACAGTGGTCATAGGATCTAAAAAGGTGGCATAAAGTTGAAATGTACTCAGGTGACCTTTAACCTGAGATTATCAAGCAGGACATTTGTGTTCCATATACCTTCCTTTAAAAATATTTAGCAATAATATTTCTAAAATAGATTGGCCCCCAGGGTTGTGAACAGGGTGTCTCAAACTTTTTAAAATTTCCTCCTAGATATGCTGTATCATCTCCTCACATACATACACACAGACGTCAGTGCCAGCCTTCTACTTGCAGAAGAGCAGACTGTAGCCATCACACCCATCTCTTTCTCTCTGTGAGAGCAGTGTACTGTCATCCACTAGGCAATCTGCAGACTGGGGAAAGGGGTGTTATTCTTTTTCTGTGATGCTACATTATGTCACCAAATGGGTGTTTAGTTCCCGGCCATGATTCAATCACCATTTGTCAATGTATTTTATACATTTCAAAATGGTTAACATACATGTAAAAGGAGCTGGACAGGAAAGTTCCCTGACGGAATGCTCCCCAATGTTTTGTTTCATAAGCTTGTCCTGTACATAGAAACCTTGAATGTCAGATTAAAAGGCTTGCCTATCCTCCCCTGCCCAGCTAACTAGTTTTCTTGGGAACAGGGAGTTTTTGTTTTGCTTTTGGACATCAGGGAGAACTGAAACACATGGGGTTGCAGAAGTGGTTGGTGCCCTTTGGGACTGGTAGAGCAGAAGACAGGGACACCAACAGTAGGTGGAGCCAAAGCCAATGACAGGTAGAATCAAGAAATTCTTTTGTCCCCAGCCTCCTCCCTGCTGAGTTTTGCAGGGGCAAAACTGAGAAGAAGGAGGAAGCAGATAGCCAGGGCCTCACCCTGGAGTGGTTGTAAGTAGGAAAGCAGGAGCGCTTGGGAGAATCGAGACTGAGATTGGTGGTCCATTTGCTCTGATGGACCAGCTTCCACTGTGGGAAGGGACATTAGTCCTACTCAGGGTAGACTCATTGAAACTGATGGGCAGGCAACTAAAGTCCTTTGATTTCAATCAGTCTATTCTGATCATTGCTGGCTATAATGCATCGTTTTTCCATCTACATAAATGAAGTGGCACAGTCCCATAACACATGCTTTTTCAAAATGAGCAGATTAGTCCTGAGAGGAAAAGGCATCCACTAAGATAGATTCCTGATGTAAAACGGGCTCACACCAACCCTAAGCTACATTCTTCAGTAAATGTGATTGTACCTTTTATATAAGACCACATTATCAAAGTGTACTATGCACGCAACACTGATATGGTTTATTATCAGTAGTGAAATTACTAGCATTATGTCATGAAGGTTGAATACTGCATTGGCCTCTGCACCACTAGCAAAGTCCACTGTAGCATCGGTGCCAGTTTAGTCTGTTAATCATTTATGCTCCACTACCAGCAAGGAACAAGTACATTGTCTTTCAGTCGCAGCAACCCTGGGTCACATTTTGAGATGGTTTGTTGCTCTTTTCTTTACTTGGCTCCAAGTCCTGTGTTAAAAGTGTGCATCCTAGCTCCATTTGTTCTTTCTTCAGATGGCATAAAGTAAAGGTTCACCTTTCTTTCCTCTGGATCTTTCATACAGCATTAAGCCTTGGCCAAACCAGATATGATGTTAAATATCTCTGTGCTATTAATAGTTTTAATAATGATAATGCTAAGCTATTTTTGTTGGGACTGCAGAGCATGTGAAGGAAAAGTTTGACCCTTTATCTCTGTATGCTGCAGTTTGATGACTGCCTTCCCCCAATGCATGGCATTTAAAAAAAATAAAATACATGGTTAGCTTCATGCCTAATTTGGCCTTCAACCAATCCATATCTCTGTTTCTATAATTGTGTTAATACATATGCATTTAAACATTTAAAGATGTTTTAAAGCTTTTTTAAAAAATGTTTTTAAAGATATTTTGTTTTAATATATTCTAAAGTTTGTTTTTATGATGTTTTAAAGTGTTTTTAATGCTTTTGTTTGCCACCCTGGAATCCTACTGGGAAGAAGGGTGGGATACAAATCTAATAAATAAATAACTAAATAAATATGCTATAAAATGACTCTGTTTTGATCTCCATTGCAAATTAGGGTAAAAATATATACCAGCTCAGTGGTTCCCAGACTTTTCCCCCATGGACCACTTGAAAATGGCTGAGGGTCTTGGCAGACCACTTAAGGATTTTTTTGCCTGTTGTAGCAGTTGTAATGTGCTGTGCTAGATGTTATATCTTTTTAATTGAATTTTATTGCTTCTTTTATTTCTTATATTTTTATTTTACTGTATTATAATTTGAATTCCATAGAATTCAAATTATACCGTGGGCCACCTGAACGAAGGTCAGTTTAGAAACCCCCATACTAGCAAATATTTTACTGCCTATGGATAGCAACATAAAACACTATAACCTGGAAGGGGGGGACATTTTTTTTACCCTATTTACAATAAACTTTCTATTTGCTTGTCTGGAGTTAATTTAGCACATGGTATCCTCCAGGCCTGCTTATAATGGCTGCCACCTTCTTTGAATGGTTTTTGCATCAGCTCAAGTCATACCTCTTCACCCAGGCCTTTGGGGGAAGTTGATCTGCTGTAACTGAGGACTGCCCATCTTCTATATGATTTGGTTTTAATCTGATTTTAATATGCTATACTGTGTTTTCTATAGTTTTAATTTATATTTGGAAACCACACTGTGATCACACATGGTGAAAGGCGGTATAGACATAAAATCATTAGCTTTTGTCATATGTAACTTCCCAAGGTCCAGTGCCACGTGCACTTTTAAAAACATAGCATTTGAAAGTATCAGGTTCTGGCTGGGATGTCCTTCGGGGTGAATGAATGAATAAATGAATGGTTTGCTTACTATCACTCACCTATATTGCTGCCCTGCCCCATTCTTTCGCAAGAGTTGCAGAGCAGTAGTACACTTGTAATGAAAGCTGTGTCAGAGCTACTGGATCTGCAACAGCTTTTAAATTATACCCCACATTTGTGAAAGCATGAACTTGTGCAATAAAACAAAGAAAGCAAATATTGCAAATAAGATGCAGAAAAGGCTTTCCTGACAAAGGGAAACACTTTTCACAACAGTGCTAGTGGAGTATGCTCCATACAAACATACTTTTCTCTGTAGCCATGAGACATTCCACAGGAACTCAGAATTCAGGTTATTCTTCCTTGGGAGTGAGTCAGACAATTTCACCCAACATGGGCCTTCACCGCCCAGGCAGGCCATGCTTCCAAGCCAAAATCTTCATTTTCACAGTTACAGTACCTGCCTACTCAGAGGCAGAGATGAGCTCATCAGAAATTAATTCAAAAATTATCTGAGATCTTACACACACACAAAATGAGATATTTGATATTTTTTTCTGAGTCTATCCAAGGATTCAGAAATATTGTTCTCTGGACTCCTTTCCTCCTCCTCCATCTACAAAAACAACTACTCACCAGCTCCCCCCATCGCAAATATACTCCCACTTTCCCTTTCCTAACCTTTAAAGCTTAAGCAGGCGCAATAGTAAAGGTGTGTGGTGAAATGAAAGGAAGGCTTTGGCTCCCCACTGGCCCCTGCTGGGACATGAGGGAGTCAGGAGTACCATGGGGGGATGTCTGCTACAAATGTACCCCAGTACATTCTTACCCAGGGCTTCAGGTGATGGGAAAAGGCTGAAAGTAGCAGACTAGAGACAACAGAAAAGAGAGACAGAGTTAGGAGTTAGGAATATAAGAGCCTGCTGTATCAGACAAAACAGTCCAGCTGTTCCAGCATTCTGCTTTCTGATGTGACTAACCACAACAGTTTTAATATATTTTAATGTCTGTTTCTATGATGGTTTAGAGTGTTTTTGTTTGCTGCCCTGGGCTCCTACTGGAAGGCAGGGCAGGATATAAATTTAATAAATAATAACAACAATAACCAGATGTTTGCAGGAAGTTTGCAAACACAGCTTGAAGGCAATAGCACTCTCCCCCCATTGCTCTCCAGCAGCTGCTATTGTGGCATATTTCCTTTAAATATGGTGGTTCCATCAAATCATCATGACTAATAGACATTGATAGAGCTATCCTCTCTGAATTTGTCAAATCCCCCTTTTAAACCATATCCTGTAGCTATAACTTTCATAAATGAAGAATGCATTGCCTGAAGAAGTCATTTCTTTTGCATGCCCTGCATCTACTGCCAATCACCCAAATCAAAGGAATGTTTCTTCTTGGTTTTTACTTTTAAAATGGTTGTTTTCTGTTTGGAGGCTATTCTGGCCAGCCCAGGAAACCGAAACTTAAGTAGGGGGAAAGGAACCTAGGGACCATGGGAAACTTCTACTGCCCTTTTGGAAGAGGCTGGGAATGGGGGTTAAAACAGTGGAGGTAAATGAAGCTGGCAAGCAAGTAAAGGAGTTATTGGAGAGTTCAGAAGGAAAAGTGAGCTAGAAATCCAAAGTAGCCAGGATGGAAAGTATTGCAAAGGAAGCAGCCTCCAGGGACAAAGAAGCTGAGCTCGAAACAACAACAATGGAAACTACATTGCCAATGGACTAGAATGAACTGAAACGGCCAAGCATTGGCTTATAACGGAGTAGTCTAGACTAGATGATGGATGCGTTTTTCCATGTTATTTTCATATCCTAATTGGTCTTATGGATAACTGCTACAACAGTTTTAAAGTCTTTTTATCCCCAGAAATATCATTGCGGCAACTGATGTTCACCCCATCCCTTATTGTTGGCTGGGTCGGTAAGTAAATCACAGTGGCTATAGGCTATTTTTGGCCACATTCACACCGTACATTTATTCCACTGTTATTTCATTTTAACCAGACACGGTTTCCCCCAAAGAATCCTGGGAAGCGTAGTTTGTGAAGGGTGCTAAGAATTGTTAGGAGACCCCTATTCCCCTCATGGAGCTACTGTTCCCAGAGTGGTTTAACAATCAATCCCTCTTCTCAGAGAACTCTTGAGAATTGTAGCTCTGAAGGGAATAGGGATCTCCTAACAACTCCTTCACAAGCTATCCTTCCCAGGATTCTTTAGGTGAAATCATGACTGCTTAAAATGGAATCATAGTGGAATGAATGTATGGTGTGAATGTGGCCTTAGCTGAAGCAGCCTGGGAATATTGGTTTCCACTTGCTGGCAGTGGCAAGGACCGCAGGGGGTTAAGTTAAGTGGTTCACTCCCCTCCCTCTCAAAGTGCACCTTCATGATCTAGCTTTACATTATGAGGGACAACAAATTATCTACTTTCTCCACACTATGCATAGTTGTATACATCCTGTCTTCCACCCATCCATAGCAATGGTTGATAGGTCAGAGCAGCAGTGCTTATCAGACAATCTATCACTAGTATTGCTATCACTTACTGGGGGGAGGAGGGGCAAGGCAGCAGCGAGGTTAGTATGGAGCAAACACACTGGCAGAGCCAATCCAGCACTCCTACCAGTGTGTCTGCGCACTACACAAACCTCGCTGCCACATCTCACACACACACCTATGGTAAACCACAGCGATGCAACAATGAAAGTTAGGCAACACCCAATGCCCCGTGTGAAAAAGTAATTGCTCCCCTATTAACTCAACCCAATGAAAGGGATTATTAGGGCCAGAAGTTTGAATATCTTGATAAACAATCAGGCCCGCTTTGAGCCAGCCCTGCCCAATAGAAATGTGACCAGCTAGCACACAGAGTCCAAAGCCACATCATGCCACAATCAAAAGAAATTCCTGAACATCTCCAGAAAACAGTTGTTGATATGCATATCAGTCTGGAAAGGGTTACAAAGCCATTTCTAAGGCTCTGGGGCTCCACCGAACCACAGTCAGAGCCATATTGACCAAATGGAGAAGGTTGGGACAGTAGTGAATCTTCCCAGGAGTGGCCGTCCTGCTATAATCCCTCCAAGAGCAAGCTGTAAATCATCCAGGAAGTCACAAAGGATCCCAGAACAACATCCAGGGATCTGCAGGCCTCTCTCACCCTAGCCAAGGTGAATGTTTATGACTCCACCATCAGAAAGACACAGAGCAAACATGGGATTCATGGCAGAGTTGCAAGGTGGAAACCACTACTCACTAAGAACATGAATGCTCATCTAAGAGTTTGCCAAAAAGCACCTGGATGATCCTCAAGAGTTCTGGAACAATGTTCTATGGACAGATGAGTCAAAGATGGAACGTTTTGGGCAACATGGGCCCCATTATGTCTGGCAAAAACCAAACACTGCATTCCACATGAAGAACCTCATACCAACAGTCAAGCATGGTGGTTGGCAGAATCATTCTGTTTCCTGACTCCTAACAGAGCAGAGCAGAGCAGAGGGAGCTGTCTCAGTTGGTCTACAGGTGAAGAGATAAAAGTAAGCCAGCGTTCAGAGAGCAAGCAAACAGAGCGAGCAAACAGGAGTTTGACAAAGGAGCTATAGTGAGGAAAGGAAAAGGCCAAGAGGGCTCTGAAGCTGTGTGCTCTCAGCCGTGTGCTCTGAAGGACTCCATAGCAGATTGATTGGAAGGGGCATGGCCTGATAGCTATTGGCTTAAGTGTGTGGTCTGAGAACTACTGAGGGCAACAAGCAGCAGCTGTGTGTGCTGGGACTTTCATTCTGTTTCCTGACTCCTAACTGAGCAGAGCAGAGGGAGCTGTCTCAGTTGGTCTACAGGTAAGGAGATATAAGCAAGCCAGCATCCAGAGAGCAAGCAAACAGGGAGAGCAAACAGGAATTTGACAAAGGAGTTCCACAGGGGAGGTCAAGGGGGAGGTCCCTAAAAACAACAACAACAACAACAAAGGAACAAGAAAAATTACTAATTCTCCTTGTACAGCGCACCACATACCAGTGGGACTCTCAAGTTTACCCTGAAGTAGGACAGGACAAAGCACAGGCCACTCCAAAACAAGTAGTCAAAAAGAAACAAAAGGTAGAAGAGGGTATGAACAAGAAGGATACTCCAGTGGTTGTCACCTGCAAGGTGTGTGCCATGTTTGTTTTCTTGCCTGAGAACAACATGTCGTACACTTGCAACAAGTGAAAGCTCGTGGCACTGTTGGAAGAAAAAGTGAGAGGCCTGGAATGGCGGGTGGCCACACTGAGGACTATAAGAGAAGATGAGGAGTTCTTAGACAGAACGTTGGAACAACGTTGGATTGCCAGCCAGATGGGTGACTAATAAATTTAATAAATAAATAAATAAACAACAGCAGCGAAGTGGAGGTGGAAGAGCAACAGCATGTGGTAGCAGAAGAGGAGACTGCCTTGGAGAGGAACAACGAAGTGGAGGAAACTCTGTGGGAAAGGGTGACAGTTAGGAGCAGAAGAGCTAGAAGACATGCTTCACCAGTGGAACTATGGAACCGCTTTCAACCACTTGAGGATGAGACTGGAGGACAGCCTGTGGTGGAAGAATAACAGGAAACCCCGTGCGACAATGAGCAAGAGGGTGAAGCTCAATCAAGCAGGGGCAATGAAGCCACGCCCCACTACAAGAAGAGAAGAGTCCGAGTAGTGGGAAACTCCCTACTGCGACGGATCGAAACCAAAGTATGCCGAGAAGATCCATGGACTCACCAGGTATCCTGTCTACCAGTAGGACAGATTAGAGATGTGACGGAAGGGTTGCCATCACTCATCAAGTCCACCGACAGGTATCCCGTTCTCCTCATCCATGTGTGAACAAATGATACTGCCAAACAGAGCTATGAAGACATCACATCAGCCTATGAAGCTCTGGGAAGGAAACTCAAGGACTTTGGGGCCCAGATAGTTTTTTCATCCATCCTTCCAGTACTTAGGAGTAGAAAGGGAAAGCAAAATACTCCGTGTGAATGAATGGCTACGAAGGTGGTGCCGACGTGAGAGAGAGATTTGGATTTTGGTACCATGGGCTATGCTTCCTGGAAGATGAACTGCTGGCAAGTGATGGGTTGCATCTCACAAGGACTGGGAAGAATGTGTTTGGCCACAGCATGGAGAAGTTCATCAGGAGGGCTTTAAACTGAATCCTAAGGAGGAGGGAGATGTAAACTTGGTGGTAACGACTGATGAAGGCTTGTGCACAGTAATGGGAAAGAGAGATTGGGTCTAATAGGGCCCAGAAACAGTTCTCAGAAAAAAGTAGTAAGGAAGCCAAGCCATAAATCACATAGTCTTTGATGTCTGTATACTAATGCGCAGAGCATGGGAAACAAGCAGGACGAACTTGAACTCTTAATACAGGAGGGCAATTACGACTTGATAGGTATAACTGAAACTTGGTGGGATGACTCCCATGACTGGAATACAGCAACTGAAGGATACAACTTGTTCAAAAAGAACAGAAGGGAGAAAAAGGGAAGCGGAGTCGCGCTATATGTTAAAAATATATATCCCTGCACAGAAATACTGGAAGATGAGCTTCATAGTTCCACCGAGAGTATCTGGATTAAAATTAATGGGGCAAGCAATAAAAGGGATGTGGTGACTACTGACCAAGTAGTCACTACTACTGACTACTCTCCTTCAATCAAGGAGAAGATGAGAATATAACTTTTGAAAAGCAAATTGTCGATGTATCATGGAGTCATGATGTAGTAGTAATGGGGGATTTCAATTATCCTGATATCTGTTGGGAGACAAATTCTGCCAAACACAGCCCCTCCAAGAAATTTCTGACTTGTGATGGAGATAACATTCTCCTACAGAAAGTGGAGGAAGCAACCAGAGGATCAGCTATCCTGGATTTGATTCTAACCAATAGAGATGATTTGGTGGATGAAGTGGCAGTTATGGGAACTCTGGGGGAAAGTGACCACACCATACTTGAATTCTTGCTTTTCACAGAAGCAAAAGCTGAGAGTAGCCATATGCACACCCTGGACTTCAGGAAAGCTGATTTCAATAAACTCAGAACAATTGTATGGTTCCATGGCAAGCGACCCTAATGAGAAAAGGAGTCCAAGATGGGTGGGAGTTTCTAAACAAGGAAATTCTAAGAGCGCCATGGAAAGCAATTCCAACAAGGAAAAAAGAGGGAAAACAGCAGAAGAAGCCAATGTGGCTTCATAAAAAGCTTAGAGGTGACCTGAAAACAAAAAGGACACATACAGGAAGTGGAAAGAAGGCCAGGCCATGAAGGAAGAGTACAGGCAGGTATCACGGAATTGCAGGGATGGTGTCAGGAAGGCTAAAGCTGAGAATGAGCTGAAGCTAGCGAGGGATGCTAAAAGCAACAAAAAAGCTTTCTTCAGATATGTCCATAGTAAAAGACAGGGAAAAGAAATGATGGCACAGCTACTCAATGAGGATGGCAAAATGATAACAGATGACAAAGAAAAGGCAGAAGTGCTCAATTCCTACTTTGGCTCAGTCTTCCCCCAGAAAAGGGTCTATGACCCTCCCAGGAAACATGAAGTAGAAGGGACAAGATTGGAACTTAAGATTGACAGACAAATGGTCAAGGAATACCTAATCACTTTGAACGAGTTCAAATCGGCAGGGCCCGATAAACTGCATCCTAGAGTATTGAAGGAACTGGCTGAAGAACTCTCAGAACCGCTGTCTATTATCTTTGTGAAATCGTGGAGGACTGGTGAAGTGCCGGAGAGATGGAGGAGAGCTAATGTTGTCCCTATCTTCAAAAAGGGCAAAAAGGAGGAACTGGGGAACTACAGACCAGTCAGCCTAACATCAATCCCTGGAAAAACTCTGGAGCAGATTATAAAGCAGTCAATCTGCAAGCACCTTGAAAACAATGCAGTGATTACTAGGAGCCAACATGGATTTATGAAGAACAAATCCTGCCAAACCAATCTTATCTCATTTTTTGATCGGGTAACCTCCCTTGTAGACTGTGGGAATGCTGTGGACATAATATCTCTCGACTTCAGCAAAGCTTTTGACAAAGTGCCCCATGATATTCTGATTAGCAAACTAGCTAAATGTGGGCTGGATGAAACAACTATCAGGTAGATTCACAGTTGGCTCCAGAATCGTACCCAAAGAGTGCTTATCAATGGTTCCTTCTCAAACTGGGCAGAAGTAACGAGTGGGGTACCACGGGGCTCAGTCCTGGGCCCAGTGCTCTTCAACATTTTTATTAATGACTTGGATGAGGAGGTACAGAGTATGCTTATCAAATTTGCAATGATACAAAATTGGGGGGAACAGCTAATACCGTGGAAGACAGAAACAACATTCAAAGGGACCTTGATAGACTGGAGCATTGGGCTGAGAACAACAGAATTAAATTCAACAGGGATAAATGCAAAGTTCTACACTTAGGAAAAAGAAAACAAATGCACAGTTATAAGATGGGGGATACTTGGCTCAGCAATACGACATGTGAGAAGGATCTTGGAATTGTCATTGATCACAAGCTGAATATGAGCCAACAGTGCAATGTGGCTCCAAAAAAGCCAAATGCTATATTAGGCTGCATTAACAGAAGTATAGTTTCCAAATCATGTGAAGTATTAGTTCCCCTCTATTCATCACTGGTTAGGCCTCATCTTGAATACTGCGTCCAGTTCTGGTCTCCGCACTTCAAGAAGGATGCAGACAAACTTGAACAAGTTCAGAGGAGGGCAACAAGAATGATCAGAGGACTGGAAACCAAGCCCTATGAGGACAGACTGAAAGAACTGGGCATGTTTAGCCTGGAGAAGACTGAGGGGAGATATGATAGCACTCTTCAAGTACATGAAAGGTTGTCATACAGAGGAGATCTCTTCTCAATTGTCCCAGAGTGCAGGACATGGACTAATGGGCTCAAGTGGCAGGAAGCCAAATTTCAACTGGACATCAGGAAAAACTTCCTACGTGTTAGAGCCATACGACAATGGAACCAATTACCTAGAGAGGTAGTCAGCTCTCCGACACTGGAAACATTCAAGAGGCAGCTGGACAGCCATCTGTCGGGAATGCTTTGATTTGGATTTCTGCTTTGAGCAGGGGGTTGGACTCGATGGCCTCATAGGCCCCTTCCAACTCTACTATTCTATGATTCTATGATTTGGGGATGCTTTGCTGCATCAAGACCTGGATGACTTGCCATCGTTGAAGGAACCATGAATTCTGCTTTGTCTCAGAGAAGTCTACAGGTGAATGATAGACCATCCGTCTGTCAGCGGAAGCTGAAGCACAGCTGGGTCATGCAGCAAGACAATGATCCGAAACATGCAAGCAAGTTGACATCAGAATGGTTGAGGAACAAGAAATTTAAAGTTTTGGAATGGCCTAGTCAAAGTCCAGAGCTAAATCCCATTGAGATGTTGTGGCAGGACCTGAAAGGAGCAGTTCATGCTTGAAAACCCACAAATGTCACTGA
Organism: Rhineura floridana; assembly: GCF_030035675.1. Lineage (NCBI taxonomy): Eukaryota > Metazoa > Chordata > Lepidosauria > Squamata > Rhineuridae > Rhineura > Rhineura floridana. The sequence goes on from NC_084487.1 coordinate 99,971,203, forward strand.
GTTAAAGCAGTTCTGCATGGAGGAGTGGGCCAAAAGTCCACCACAGCACTATGAGAGACTGATCAGGAACTACAGGAAGCATTCGGTTGCAGTCATTGCTGCTAAAGGTGGCATAACCAGGTTTTGAGTCTAAGGGGGCAATTACTTTTTCACATGGGGGCACTGAGCGTTGCTTAATTTTCTTTAATAAATGAAATCAGTATCAAACGTATTTGTTTTTGTTCACTCAGTTTCCCTTTTCTCTAATAGTTTTTGGTTCAAAATCTGACAACATTCAGTGGCAAAAATATGCAACAATGCAGAAAATCAGAAAAGGGGCAAATACTTTTTCACGACACTATATATAATTTAGATGTCTATGAACATCCAAAACTGCATGGCACTTTTTCTCTTCTGAGAAGGTGAAACCAAGCAGCACATTTAACAGAGGACTCCGAAACAGTGACAGTGACAGAGAGAGAAAGAAGACTGGCTGCTATTTCAGTTCAGGTGTATGGTTCTTAGCCTCCCTTCTGCCTTAGGGACAACTAGCTCTTTAATGTAATAATGACAGAGAATCAAGAATACAGTAGGATGACTATTTTAGCCACTTGAAAGATAACAGCATGGATTCAGGGCAAAACTAGATGTAGCCGGATCATGTGACTGATCCTTGCATACTTGGCTTTTTTCCTTAAACTAGCAGCTGGGGGAGTGATCCAAATTGGAACTACTGCATGCAAGGAGTGAGGCTTGACCCATTCCCTCCCTCCGCCATGACAGCTATAAGCCCCAGGAGAGAAGAAGTCCTCATAACTACCAATGGGAATATCTCTCCCAAGAGAAACAGAAGCCAAGGGGAGGGCTCACAAATATGGTTGGGAGGTGGGTGTTAAGAGGTATCCATGCACTTTGAAAATGGGGGGAAATGATGATTACAGTGACCAATCTTTACTGCTACTTCCAAGATTTATTATTTTCATCACCATCAGTGTACATGGCACTTAAATTTTCAAGACGTATTGACTCCAGGTCCTCCTTATAATGGCAAAATTAGAAAAGCCCACAGCCCCAATTGCCCTCCCTGAGGCAAAGTACCACTTTTTAACACAGAGATCCATACCTTTCTGGCCACATTCACACCAGACATTTATTCCACTACTGTTGTTGTTATGTGCCTTCAAGTCAATTACGACTAATGGTGACCCTATGAATCAGCAACCTCCAACAGCATCTGCTATAAACCACCCTGTTCAGATCTTGTAAGGTCAGGTCTGCGGCTTCCTATATGGAATCCATCTCTTGCTTGGCCTTCCTCTTTTCCAACTCCCTTCTGTTTTTCCCAGCATTATTGTCTTTTCTAGTGAATCATGTCTTCTCATTATGTGTCTACAGTATGATAACCTCAGTTTCATCATTTTAGCTTCTAGTGATAGTTGTTTTACTTTGTTCTAACACCCAATTATTAGTCTTCTTTGCGGTCCATGGTATCTGCAAAGCTCTCCTCCAACACCACATTTCACCACTATTATTCCACTTTACACAGTCATGGCTTCCCCCAAAGAATCCTGGGAAGTATAGTTTGTGCTGAGAATTGTTAGGAGACCCATATTCTCATCACAGAGCTACAGTCATTTCCTCTCAGAAAACGCTGAAAATTGTAGCTCTGTGAGGAAAACAGGAGTCTTCTGACAGTCTTCATCACTCTTCACAAGCCACACTTCCCAGGATTCCTTGAGGGAAGCTATGACTGTTTAAAGTGGAATAATAATGGAATAAATGTCTGGTATGAATGTGGCCTCTAAGTCATAGAATCATAGAATAGTAGAGTTGGAAGGGGCCTATAAGGCCATCAAGTCCAACCCCCTGCGCAATGCAGGAATCCAAATCAAAGCATTCCCGACAGATGGCTGTCCAGCTGCCTCTTGAATGCCTCCAGTGTCGGAGAGCCCACTACCTCTCTATGTAATTGATTCCATTGTCGTATGGCATTTATTTATTTATATATGCATACATGCATGCAGCAAGAAAAAACAACCTTGATGCATTTAAGCCTGAAATGTGTCCCTACCCTATTCTTTGCTTCTGCTTCACATAAATGCTGGTGCTTTTACTGAACTTCGAGGCCACATTCACACCAGACATTTATTAATTAATTAGATTTATATCCTACCCTTTCTCCCAGTAGGAGCCCAGGGCAGCAATTTCAATTCCATTTTGCAAATCCTAGTGTTTCCAGCTGCAAGTTGTCTATACCTAGTTTTCCTAATCCTCCACCCACCTCAACTCGTATTGGTGGAGCTTTCACCCTGGAAATCATATTTAAATAATCAAAGTGAATCAGAGGAGACAGATCCCTCCTTCTTGTTTACAGAGACAGATGCGCACAGGTGAACACAGGTGCCCCCACCTCATTTTAAAATAAACTTGACTTGCAATCCTAACCCACTTACCAGAGAATAAGCTCCATTAAATTCAATATTGCTTACTTCTGAGTAGGCACAGGTAGAACTGCAGTGGGCAGATAGCGGGTGGATGCATAGGAAATAGGATGCTGCTCTGCGATGCGCACCCCCCCGCTAATGTCACGCATGTAAGACCACCTCCAGATAATGTTTCTACTGTATTTACCTGGCATTCGCCGTTCAGTTTTAAATCAGAGTGAAGCTGGGTTTTTTTATACCTCATTAAAGCACAATATTTCAGGCTGTGATCACAGCCACCTACAGCAAAGCATTTCCACTGGCCACACCAATAGGGGAAACGGGTTGATCTGCTGATCAGTTGTGAAATCTCTCTGAAGCAAATTTTTTAAAAACCACACTCTAGCTAATCCTATCAGGTTTTACAGTAAAAAGGGGTGGGGTTTGACAAGCAATGTGTGCCCCCATTTTCAGAAAAGAGATGTGGAGACACACTCGAACCAGTAAAACAGTATGTCTCTACCCACAGAAGAAACAAGTGGATTGTGGGTACTTTTGGGTTGTGTGTACCCAGATTCAAAGAGCAGGGGTGACTGTGTTTTAAGCCAATAATGTGACCCTATCCTAAGATTAGGCAGGTGGAGGGCCTCAAGAGGCAGCACTCCCTATTTAAAGGTGCAATGCTACTCAAAAGCCATGTGTGCAGCTGTTTCTTTCAGGGTTCACATCTGACTTATCACATAGCAATTGTGTCCTGTGTTCATTGTTACTCATTCTTATAGCAAATTGGGGGAATCACTGGGTAGAATAACCCATATAGAGCAATACTGCACAGAAACCTCATACCACATAGTATCTCTTGTGTTGAAGTGCTGAGTCCCATGCTTCAAAATGAGCATAAGAAAGTAAGAACAGACTGCTGGGCCAATAGCCCATCTAGTCATGCATCCTGTTCTCAAAGTGGCCAACCATATGGCTATGGGAAGCCCACAAGTAGGACCTGAACGCAAGAGTACCCTCTGCTCTTGACGTTTCCAGCAACTGGTGTTCAGAAGCCTACTGCCTTCAACCATGGCTAGTCATCATTGCTAGTAGCCTTATCATTGATAGCCTTATTCTCCATTTCTTTGTCTAATCATCATCTCAAGCCATCCAAGTTGATAGCCATCATTGCTTCCTGTAGCAGCAAATTTCACCATTTAACTCTGCATTGCACGAAGTACTTTTCTTTTGTCTGTCCTGAATCTTCCAACACTCAGCTTCAATGGATGACTATGAGTTCTAGTGTTATAAGGGAGAAAAAGCATGTAAAGCTCTCATTACAGATATACCTTAGCTAGGATTGATACTTTGTTTTCCTAGTAGGGCCCTGTCCACTTTACAAAATAATAGGCAGAAATTCAGCTGTTGTAACATTTCTCCATCACTGCATCTCCACCTAGGAAGTCTACGCATGTGGAATTTCTGCCTCTTGTGCCACTTTAAAAAGCACATGTGCCCTAGCAAAAAAGGATGTCCTGAGTTAAGACATGAAAGTGTTTCTAATATATCCCCAAACTGATATGTGCAGTGAAGCATATTTTGCACTGAGGGTGTTCCAACTGTCACTAATTTGCAGAAGGCATTCAAGTGGATACTGTAAATTTATATTTGCACAATTAAAGTGGATTAAAGTGCTCTGTTGCCCTGGCACAACAAATCCACTTTGAAAAAGAAACATTATGGTTAGGAAAACGACAGGGAAATGCATTAAAAAGCATGGGATGAATGGATCATTAACAGGAAGAAGTAACACCGTGTAAGTAAATCAAGATGAATGCTTATTATCATATCACCCACAAATCAGAACAAGTGCTCAATAAGGTCCGGATCTAAGTTCCTCATAAGCTTTTGGTAGCAAATCAGGATGAATTCTCAATAAATAAGTCTTCTGGATGAGCCCTGACAAAGTGGCAGCACTTTTGTTATGAAAATCCCAGCAAAATCTAGTGTAGGTGCAATATGGCCTACCTGTCACTGTCCCATAAACTGCAATAAACACCTGTCTACCTACCCAGCATTATGTGAGAGGGGAGGCTTGAGCATTCAGTCGCGCCTTGCAGTCTGTACTTAATGAAATAAAATAACCATCCTGAACACTCCCTCCTCAGGTCTCTGCAAGAGGGCTGCTCGTCCAAGCCCTTCTGTTCTGTGTGGCCAAAGCTGCAAATGCCGTGCTAAAGCAGGCTGCAAAAATATTCTTCATAAAGAGCGAGATTTTTTTTAACAGTGCTTTAAAAATTAAACCAGAATGTGTAAACTGCTTTCCAAACGCGTGAGGCTTGTGGCAGCTCTAATTAATTAGCAGCCATGCGGCTTTCCTTAGGCCCTCCCGAGGATTATTTCTTGAAGACTTGGCGCCCTCTGTGGCAAAGGAGGTGAAGTGCACAGGGTCAGTCCCAGACGTCAATGAGACGCCTATTAAGTACAAACAAGAATTCAAACGTAAGACACTGCGGCGCGCGCATATTTCTGGCTATCTCTGAGACGCTTTGTGGGTGGGTGCAGTTGCAACGGCCAGCAATGCCAGACAAAATAATCGTTCTTCTTTGTATTTTTTTGGTCCATCTGTTTGGGGAGGGGAAATCTTAGGTGCTCCCCGTCTAATATAAGTGCAGATATTATCTGCAGAATGCAATAAGATCCTGGTAATAACAGCAGTTTAGCATTAAGGTTGCCATCAATGTACAAGAGGCTTTTTCTGAGCTGCCCTCAAATATGGATACATCTATTTTTTGGGGGGGGGGAGCTGATCTGCACCATCGGAGAGTCACGTCGGTCTTAAGGAACTGTGATGATGGCACATGTTGCAAGTTACAAACCTTAATAGGGCGGGGAGAGAGATCCCTTTAAAATAATAAAAAGGCTCACTGGCAAACTTAAATGAGAGCTGCATCGCTGAGAAAAAGTACATTCCACCACGATGCAGACTTTTTTGTCCTCTCAAGTCGAAAATCCTAAAATTGCTTATGAGTTCTTAAAATAGTCAAGCGTGTGCGTGAATGCCTCGCAATATTGCACTACTGTATGGCTTCATTAACCCTTTCATATGTCTGCATTAACCTTTTCATGTCTGCGACTGGCGCCAAGTTTCCTGAGGGAGTTCTCGCGTCACAACGTGCGTTCGAGTTCAATGCATTTCTGCATTATTAACTGGAGGATGGCCGGAGTTAACGACTGCCGTAAGGCTCGCAATCTGTAGAAGGAAGCTGCTAAATGGCGCGAGTTTTTTGGGGTGAAGGTGGGGGAGTTTTGTAATCTCACAGCAGCACAGAGGAGGAAACCGTCCCCGTATTCCAGCACGGTGATCATGGCGGCTGGCTGGCTGCCTCCCCTCCGTTCGCCCCCCGCGACTCCTCCGAATTCCCGCTTCAGACGCAGTGTCTCAAACTCCGCTCAGAATGACCTTCCTCGACGCCGCCAGGATAGCAGAGAGAGAAAAAGGCGCGCCTAGGAATTCCCGCCCTGAGCTCGTAAGCCCCCTCCACTTATGCATATACAAATCCACCTCCTCTTGACTGGCTGCAACAAGACATTCATTTTGAAAAGCCACCCTTCTCATTGGACGGCAACTCAAGCGCATGCAAATGAGAGAACCTTCCCTTCTCTTTCCCCCCCTCTCTCTCTCCCCCTCCCGTGTGTAATACTGTGATGAGAATTTTTCAGACAGTAACTTTGCGCGTCTCTTACTATAAGCAAATAGTTCCAAGCCCCCACCCCTTGTATTTACCACGGGGCGAGGTTCCGCAGTCCCAGCTTTGAGCTAGAGAGAATGCCGACTCTTTCCGGACCTATTCCGGGCGGTAGACTGAGGGGAGGGGAGGGGGCGGAGCAGGAGGAGAGAGAGAGAGGAAGCAAAGAGACGTGTCCCCATCGCCACCTATCCCCCCGCGGAGGGATATTTGTATATGTCTTTTCCTCCCGCACCAAAATATTGAGAGTTAAGAAGAGGCAGCTCCTCTGTGCAATTGAGCTCAGAAGAGAGCAGTGCCAGTCGGAGGCTGAGCTGCTGCTGCTCAGGGGCTGCCCGCCTTACTGCAGCGCTGGATTGAATTCAGAGTCACACGGCAGTGAATCTATGAGCGGAGTGGATTTATTTCAATACATTCATCGCAAGTCTCCAGCATTTGTTCGTGTGGGTTACTTTTCAATGCAAAACCGAAGAAACCTATACTCGTGCTGAACAAAAAGCGAAGATCATTGTATTTCATTTTTTAAAAAATATTTTTTACCAAAAAAAAAAAAAAGGAATCCATTTCATCTGGGATTCTGCCTTTGCTGCTCGTTTCCGGACGTCAGTTTCTACTTTGGAGGGAAAAGATACTATTTTGAGGAGAGGGGGATTTTTTTTTTCAAAAAAAGGAACTCAGCAAGATTCCCAGACAGCTGCTTCCAAGTCTCCCCCGCCCCATCTCTCCTCCTTCCCAATCTTGGGAAGGAGTCTCCGCTGCTGGCCTTTCAACTGCGCTCATCAGCTGTTTGTGTGTGTGTGTGTTTTGGTTTGCTTTCTGTGAATTGACTTAAAAAGCCGGAGGAGGACTCGGATCTCGATTGATTTATTTCCCCCCCCCGCGTTCTTGTTCCATTGGAAGATGTTACTCTCCAAGTTTGGATCACTGGCTCACCTTTGCAACCCAACCAGTATGGATCACTTGCCGGTCAAGATCCTCCAGCCAGGTAAACAATTCATGGCATTCCCCTTCTGGCGGTGATGATCGCGTGTGCGCTTGGTTCCCCCCCACCCTTTTTTTCGGTGTGGGGTGAGCGGGAGAAAATGTTCTGTGTAAGCCTTCCGCGTTGTTGTGGCTGCGGCGGCAACTGTTTCTAACGGGGATGTCGGCAATTGGGCTGGATTGTCTGCTTAAAAAATAAATGATCCCCGATCCTGTAGACCTCCCAGTGGGTTTTTTTCTCCGCAGGGGGGTCTTCCCTCTTAACAAAACATGGCTTGGAGAGGATGGGAGTGGTGTCACCTATGGTGTGGCGTTTCAAATATTTCGCTTAAAGATGGGGAGGAACGGGGTTTGAGAAGCGAATCTAGAAAGCCCCTTTTCCACATCAAATGGCTGGGGTTGTTTCCATCCATCCTCCTCCCCCCGCCCCTCCTTCTTGGCTTGCCTTGTTTTTATTGCTGGTTTTCTTAACGCTTCCACTTGTGATTTTGTAGGGAAGGGTTAAGACAGCCCAACAGTTGCATTTTTCTTTCGCCCTCGGGAGAGATTGCTTCCTGTCTACCTAACGCGCGGTCATTAGATCGCTTCCAACATCTTTCTTCCCTCACAAACCTCTTTTCCTCCCATTTCCCCCCATCTCTAGTGAAAGTGGAGAAGGAGGCGTTCGATAAAATCTATCAAGTGGGCTCTGTGCTGGGCAGCGGGGGATTTGGCACGGTCTATGCTGGGAACAGGATCGCAGATGGCTTGCCGGTAAGACGAGGCTCCTCATCTGACCCCCCCTTCCTTCTCCACCCCCAGCCACGAGGCTTTTGTTGCTGCTGCTGTTACACACACACAGCCCTGGTGTGTGTGGCGGGCGCTGTTCTAAAAGCAGAACCTTGACCGGGAGCTGGAAATCCCAGCCAGCGGATCCCTGAAGCCACACGCGCCAGACAGGGAGGGTCGATCCCACCCTGCCAGCTTAACGTCCTATCACTGCCACCCACCTAAGTTTCACTGATCTGCCTTCCTAACCTCCTGTTTCTCCTGGCTTCCAGGTTGCCGTGAAGCATGTGGTGAAGGAGAGGGTGACGGAGTGGGGCACAATTGTAAGTATCCAGTAGACAAATCACAAAACGGTGTGTGTTTGTGTTGCATCTTCCCTGGTACTTCTCCCTCCTTGCATTAATCATGGAGGGCCAGCTATTGTTTGTGTGGGTTCCCCTTCCCCGCCCTCCATGCCGCTGCTGCCTCTGTAGCCTCTGTTATTGTTTACATTGGGGGGGATTTGGCGGGGTTTCTTCTCCTCTCCCTCCACCCTCCCCTTTTGACTGCGGCAGCAGCAGAGACACCCAGTGGAGTAGCTGTGGACTTCCCCATCACACTAGCTTGTCAGCCATCCCTCCCCCCACGCTGCTGCTGGAGTTTCCACTTCAAAGAAGCCCTCTGATTTGTTTTGAAATGGCCAAGAAAAGGGATTTTCCCTTCTCCTTCTTCCCCCTCCCCGCTTGGTATTCAAAAAGCTTCATCGGGTCTTCCTTTGCCTCTCCCTCCCCACCCCCTCCTTCTGCTTTCAGGGTGGAGTAATGGTGCCCTTGGAGATAGTTTTGCTGAAGAAAGTGGGCTCTGGCTTCCGCGGTGTCATCAAGCTGCTGGATTGGTACGAGAGACCTGATGGCTACTTGATTATCATGGAAAGGCCAGACCTGGTGAAAGATCTTTTTGACTTCATCACCGAGAAGGGAGCCCTAGACGAGGAGACGGCCCGGAGATTTTTCCGTCAGGTCCTGGAGGCAGTGCGCCATTGCTACAGCTGCGGTGTGGTGCACAGAGACATCAAAGACGAGAACCTCTTGGTGGATCTGAGGACAGGAGAGCTGAAGCTGATAGATTTTGGGTCTGGAGCCATCCTCAAGGACACCGTCTACACTGACTTCGATGGTATGTGCCCCTCCCATCCAGAGCTTCTGTGTACGTGTGGCTGAAACCAGTTACCCATGAAAGTGCTTCCACTGACACCTCCTCTCTCTTAGTCACATTCTTGCCACCTACTACTAACAAAAGATATTTTTGCTGTAGCAGCCAGTAACAGATCTGCTGGTAATTAAATCCTTTGCACTGGAGGCGGTTGGAGGGTGTCAAAGTTGCGTAGGAATAGAAGCAATTCCAGGCAGTGACGCAGCAGTTTATATTTTCCCTGCCTTGGGGAGGGGGAAAAGGCATTTTCCTAGAGGGCAATGTGTTTACAGGTGACTCAAGCGTTGACAGTGCCAGTGTTCCCAGCTGTGACCCTTTGGGCTCTATTTTTTCCCTGTATTTTGACCCCCAAACTCCCCCATTTCTCTTTCCTGTATGATGCTTTAGAAATCCCGCATTGCAGATTGAGGAGGCAGATATACTTCCTTGTTAATTATTTTTTTAAAACTCTTTAACATACAAGTTTGAGCATATGCTGTTTTTTGCTATCAGAAATATATGGTTTCTCTTGAATATAGATGGAAGAGAGGATTTTCCTCCTTCCAAGGTGAATAGGATAGATGTAAATGCGGGACTCTTTTGCCCCCCTTCCCTAGTCAGCTGCAGCATTTAACATCTGTTTGTTGTGAAACCAGAGCCTCATGGCCATGTGACCTTCAGCATCACAAATTCCAGTTTTATTTGGTATCCAAGTAACAGCTCAGTGCAGAGGGAGGTTAGTTGCTAACAGCCTCTTACGCATGAGGCAGATTTCACCGCTCTTTTTAATTATTGTTCTGATTTGTTATTTTTTTAAAAAAGAGAGCAGTATGTTTTACATGCTTTTGGACCTGACCAAAGCCGGTTAGCCATACATAGTAACTAAGGCCTGGGTTTCACCTTTTTCCCCCTTTCCCTTCCCTCTCCTTTCGTCCTCTCTCCCTTTGTCCTTTTGTGTCTATTTTTGGTGTGGTGCTGCAGACGCCACGTGGCCAGGGAAAGCGAGCTTTATGTTAGTAAACAGTCAGCTGATGAGAAGCTGCGCTATCCACTGAAGAAAATAGAACAACCTAAGAGGCCAGATTAAGACATGACATAATAGCAGGCATGATTTAAGCTCTAGAATTTTCCTGCCTACATGTAGTGTGAGTTTTTTGGGAGGGAAATGGGTTTTGTTTTTTTCCCCAACCCCCCCCCCCAAAACCCATACATACTGTTAACATGATCTCAACAGAAAGTTCAGCATGGCTTATATAAAGGGGGTCTTGTCATTTTCCATTACAGGAACACGAGTATACAGTCCTCCAGAATGGATTCGCTACCACAGGTACCACGGAAGATCAGCAACTGTGTGGTCTGTGGGTGTCCTCCTGTATGACATGGTCTGTGGTGACATACCTTTTGAGCAAGATGAAGAGATCTTGAGAGGACGGTTGTACTTCAGAAGAAGAATTTCACCTGGTAAGCTTAGAAACCCAATCCTCTCTAAAAACTATGGAACCACTCTTGTTGCAATTTTGAATGAATTTCTGCTTTTTTCCTCCCATTTCCTAACCTGCTTCTGCCTTTGTTTCAGAATGCCAACAACTGATCAAATGGTGCCTTTCATTGAGGCCTTCAGACAGACCAACCCTTGAGCAAATTTTCGACCACCCATGGATGCACAAATCAGAAGTTGCGAAGTCAGATGATTGCGATATAAGGCTACGGACCATTGACACTGATGTGTCTAGCACAAGTTCGAGCAACGAGAGCCTGTGAAGTACTGAGGACCTTGCAAAGGGAGGGGAGCTACAAGCAGGAAAAAAAAGACCAGAGTGCTGCTGCTGCTGCCATATGTAGGAGGGGCTAGAAAAAAATGCATTCATTATTCTGTAGTCTGAATCTTTGAGGGACTTGATTTTTATTTTTCCCCTTTTTGCTGGTTTCTGCTTTGGATGAGAGATTTCCTTTGGAAATGGTGATGTTTTGGAGTTTGCAGGCCAGTACTTAGTCAAAAGACTGACCTTTTTATTAAGAAAAGCAGTGACCTCTTTAAATAACATGGTAAAACTTTTTGCTCTCATAGAGCCTGGACTAGATTTTATTTGCTTTTTGAGTGCCTTTTTGAAAGCTGCTTCAGTGGGACTTTCTTTTTTGAGCTGTGTATGTCCAAAGAAGATCCAGTACATGATAGGATTTTGTTCCCTTTAGCCACTAAAGGTGCTGGGGGGGGAAGCAGCTCCTATGATGCATTGGAAAACATGTTCAGTGATTGAATGAAGTAGTCCCATCCACTGGTGATGGAATACTTGAACACAGACATTTCACTCCTTTCTGGTTCTTCGCCAGCCTTTTCCCCCCACCCTCCTCCAAAACAACCTCTGCTGCCCCATACTATATTTCCAGTAGGCTGCACATGATATCAGCTGTTTATCAGGAACACTCACTCATATTTCATTTCATCATCTCTACCACTGGGCACACACACACACACACACAAAGGCCCTTTCTCAACTCCCCCAACCTGCAAGTCTTAAAAGTATGTATGGGCATGTTAAATGCACAATCAATGCAATATTCAAGGACTTTGTGTGTGTGTTTTCCATACCTGTATAATGTGTTTTTGTAAATTTTGTTTTTTCCCATGTATTATACAGTTTTATTTATTGTCTGGACTTTAGAAGACTTCTCACAGTCTCATCCGTGGCTATTTATTTTAGCTAATTTATTTGTTTAGAATTATTCAACACTGCTTTTTTCTCTCTCTCTTAGTCCTGTCATGGGAATGGATTCCGGTCCACAACTAGTTTTTGCATCCCTATCTGTCTTTGTCCATTTTTTAAAAAATTGTTTTAAAAAGAAAAAAAAAGTCTGACCATACCTGGGTTTTTTTTTTTTTCATTTTTGGTTGGAAGATGGAAAATTGTACAAAGTCTAATTTAAGGGAACTAGAGTGACTTTAAAAGTTAGTCAGTATGCCTTTTTGTCTGGTATTGTTTACATACCAGAAATGTAAAGTAATGCTGTTTGGAAGGGTTTTAAATTATTGACATTGTACAGTCTTTGTGTGTTGGCTCTGGAAGGAAGAGTGGCAGAGTCATCAACCTTAATTTATTTTAATAGCTGTGTGTTCTGTGATCTGGTTGCATTTATGCAGCTTGGATATGATTTTTTTCCTTCTGTTTAACAGTGTGAAATGTATGGAGATCATATTTTTTTATACAGGTATTTCAATTAAACTTTTTTGTAGATAACCTGTGTGGTGTGTTCCTTTTGAACTAAGTGGTTGTCTACCAGATACGAACAGTTTAATTTCTAAATACATACGTGTCAAGAAGCTATAGGGTGACAACAATCTAAAGTAACCAGTATGGTCAGATGTTACTGTTTCATGGCTACACTGGTTGCTAAGACCACTGCAAACTGGCTTACACCATCTTCCCTTGAATACTAACAATTGCAAGAGACCCTCATATGCCTCTGCCTTCGCAGAAAGTGTCTTGCTGACTGAAATCAGAATGAATCAGCACATAAATAATTCCCAGATGCAGCAGGTTGCAGTAGTTCTCCCCAGTATGAAGCACATATGGACAACTTAACAGTGCACTCCTAAAAAGTCTACCTCATCCTATTGAGTTTAATGGCTTACTCCCAGGTTATGTGGGGTTAAGATTGCAGCCGTAAACTGGTACCACTCTGTAATGCTACAGAGAATCTGGCTTTATATGCACATCCCAATGCCACTAGAAGTTGAAAATCCAATGGTATCTGCTCTGCCCCACTCCCAGAAAGGAAAAGCAGGGGTCTTAAAATCTCTCCTGCAAACAGTAATGGGATGAATCCATTAGTTGCATTTTATTTTATTTTTTTACAATCGGAGATACTTGTTATAGATGCACTGGAGACTAAAATGCACATAGTAAAGGTTCTGGGACAATAACCCTTGAGATTGGGTGGATCCAATGTTAGTCATACTGGGAGTAGACGCATTAGAATAAGTTGGCATGACTAACTTAGGTCCATCAGTTTCAATGGGTCTACTCATTTAGTTGGATGTTTAAATCTTTCCCTTTTTAGAACAACCACCACCTTGCATAACATGGAGAAATCTTAAAACCTCCCTTATGCTAGCTTTCCATATGCAAAGTTCATTCTTTTTTATAGGGGGTTGGGGAGGATTCAAATCTCCATTCTGAATCGGGTCAAGTAGTGTCATAGTACATGCTACTGCTGTATATTTGAAGTGGTTCTTAAGAGATGTCCATACTCCTGGTGGTGTGCAATCACTTCAAGTATTGGAAATTATTCCATGGCTTCATAAGAAGAGTCCTTAACTGGAGTTAATCATTCTAATATATACCATAACCACTGATAACCTTACAAAGTTTTTGATCCCATAGCAATTTCTTTTTTACAAAACTGAATGGGCCAACAAGTTCTACTGTATCGCTGATCTACAAGGCGAGGAGGACTGGATTCTTGCAGAACAAATGATGCCTGAATTCCCAGTGTTGTAACAGACCTACCAGATTCAGTTCTTGAAATACTTCCTCCATTTGCTGGAAAGCCTCTTGGAAAGGGAAAGTTGTCATCTTCTAGTTCAGCTGACTGATACGAGTCCTGTATAAGTAATACCACAGGAGCAAGACTCAAACAGAAGCTTGATGCCAAGCATTTCAAAGTTTCGAAAATTGATGAGCATCAAGAAGTAACTTAAATGGGCTTTCTCCCCCCCCATGCACTTTTCTCCTATAGCTAAAGTTATGAGAATCAAGTTATCAAAAGCATTCTCTTTTGTAATGTAGTAAGGATAGGTATGTGGTAGATAATCAAGGTAAGTAGAAATCCCCTCCAAGGCTTCACCTTGGAGCTTGATCCTCCCTCCTAGTTCTGTTAAGTGGAAAGCTAATGTCATTATATATGTGCATCAAGCTTTTCTAGGTCAGTGTTAAATTACATGGCGGCTAGGCTGGCACACACATCTACCTCCAAGCACCTACTATGACAGCAGCATCTCTCCCACATTTTAAACGAGTGTCCCTTCTAAAATTAATCTTCCCCCATTCCCAAGTGGGTGAATATAGGGAGACTTGTTCGTACATCATCTGCTCCATACAGAAACGTGGAGATCCAGGTGAGTGAGCAGTGAAGATTTCTTGAGTAAAAGAGCTACCTCCCTGCCGGCATCCATGCCACCCTCACTCTCTTGCATAATGAAAGAGCACATCCTGGCTGGCCTAGGCATTGGCTAAAAGGGCAGCTCTTGCAGCCTGCGGAGTTCCTCAAAGACAGAGTGAGACACTAGCAGTGAATCATTCCCAGGATCCCAGCATATGCACCTCTTCCTGATAAAGGTACTTTATGATCCCCCCTGAGATATCTCAGCCTACAATTTGAGAACATCAGCGTTAGGTTCTTCTAAGTTGGTTAAGGTTTTTTCTTCTTCTTTTCAATCAATTGGAAATAAGAGGACAAAAGAAAAGTCCTTCTGGATCAGGCTATTGGCCCATCTAGTCCAGCATCCTGTCCCCACTGTGGTCAACCAGATGCCTATGAGAAGCCCCCAAGCAGGAAATGAGGGCAATAGCTCTCTCCTCACTTGTGATTCCCAGTGATTGTTATTCAGAAACACACTGCCTCTGTCAGTGGAGACAGAGCATAGCCATTGTGGCTAGTAGCCATTGATAACCTTATCATCTGTGAACTTGCCTACTCCTCTTTTCAGAGATAGTTGCCATGATGTTATGAGAGGTATGAAGGGCAATTGGCCTTGTGCTTCAGACAACAAAAGGACAGGCATCATCACAGACTGTGTGGCACGGAGTTTGTTCTTTTTAATCATGAGGTTCTGAGCATTCATAGACAGCTAATGAGAGCTGCCCTTTAGACAGAAAAATGTTGGAGCTATGATGTCCCCCAATCCTGAAAAAGCTCTGTGATATAAAAAATGCATTTTAAATTATTTTTTTTAAAAAGCACTCTGTGATTTCAAAAATGGCTTTAAAAAAGGATTAGATAAATTCATGGAGGGCAATGGTATCAATGGCTACTAGCCACGATGGTTATATTCTGCATCCAGGTCAGAGGCAGGATGCTTCTGAATACCAGTTGCTGGGAATCACAGGTGGGGAGAGTGCTGTTGCACTCAGGTCCTGCTTGTGGGTTTCCCTTGGGCATCTGGTTGGCCACTGAGAGAACAGGATGCTGGACTAGATGGGCCATTGGCCTGATCCAGCAGGCTCTTCCTATGTTCCTAAGCAAATCAAAAGGAGAGTTCACTATAAGTGCCCACAGTTAACTGAACAACAGTATGTGCATATAAGTCTCCCATAGTCCAGCGGCTCCCAAACATTTTCCCCCAGGAAAACTTGAAAATTGCTGAGGGTCTTGGCCATCCATGCTACCTTGTCATTAGGCAGAGTGAGGCAGCCCCCATAGGCGGCAAATGCTTGGGTATTGGAGAAAGTCCTCTTGCTTTTCCTCCTGAGGCCCATGGTTGTCCCCTTCTCATGGAGGGCATAGCTGTGGAGGACATGAGTATGCCACATGGCCTGTTTTGTGTCCCCTATCTAGCTTCGTGCTTTCAGGTGAAGTGGAGGATGCTGTTCCATCCCCAGTGCCATAGTAAGATTTAACTGCTTTGTCCAGTTGGCTTCCATATGTGGAATGGGGAAGCTGTCATCTTGCCCCTTGCCTTGGGCAGCAAAACATCTTGGGACAGCCATGGTCACAGTCATCTGTGACCCACAGCTCCTCATGTCTTCAGTGTCAGCCACACCATAGGAACCTAGGAAGCTGCCTCATAAGGAATTTGACCATTGGTCCAACTAGCTGAGCATTGTTTAGTGACTAGCATTGGTTACAGAGATTCTCCAGGGTTCCAGACAGGAGACGTTTCCAGTCTTACCTGGAGACGCTGAGGATCGAACCTGGGACCTTCTGCATGAAGAACAGATCCTCTGCCAGTGAACTATGGCTCTTCCCCATCAACAGCAGCCTATGAAGTGAAACTTTTCTCCTAATTTTTCCCATGCCAGAAAAAAATGGGTGTCAGGCTACAAGACCCACAAAACATTGGCAACCTGAACTCTGAAACTGAAGTATTTGAGAAGTATTAGCGTTAGGGAGGGCTACTGTGCCAGTTTGTGTGCCAGATGGAAATTTAGCAGGTGAAATGTCTTCTGGCATGGTCATCTTACTGGCCAATAATATTCCAGTATTTTTGACACATTCCATTAGGGTTTTAATGTTCTTAGCTGAAGGGAACACAGAAAGCCCATTTCCATTCAAAACGTATATATTCTATGCGGAGTGGGCAACTCTTTCTCTCGCACCTTCCACAGCATCATCACAATGGGCAATTTAACAGCGAAAGCTTTTATCACTTTATTTCCATACCAGGTTAAAGTCTTGCCCTGCTAAACTGCTGTGAAGGGCATAAGAGCAGGTTCGGCGGGGATAAGGGATGGCAACCTAAATGGAAAGGATTTGTCATATAGCCAATTTTGCTAGGATCTCATGGTATCCTTCAATGTTTCTATTAAAATGTTGTTTTTACATAAGAGTTACTCTCACCCACAACTGCATTGGTTCCGTGTCTTTTGGTTTAGCATTCCCCACCTCTCTTAATTTGTTTGGTGACTGTTAGTTTGGTTGTTGTTAGTTTAACAGCTTCAACACATAGAACACCCATTTTAGTCCAAACTATTGTAGCATTAAATGAAATACACATCTAAAGAGTTTGAATGTGGAATCTGAATTTCAAGCACTCTTTTGCTTCCACTATGAAATGCTGTCATGCTGTGAAAACAATATGTTTCTGCAACAAATAAATCATCAAAGCTATGTCTTGCATTCTTCATTTCCCCCCTCTGTTTACTTCTCTGAGAACCTTTAGCAGGGTGGTTTCATTCAAGTAAAAGCCTAATGGGTTTACTCTTTCCATATGGTGGTTTAGCGCCCTCTGTTGGTCAAACTGAAGCACATTGCCTTTGAAAGCCAAGGCTATGTTTTACAGACAACTGTTGACAGGTGTCTTTAAGAATGGAAAAAGGAGTGCAGATAGGCTTCTGAAATGTTCCACCAGGCAGGAAAGGATTCCGTTATAAATAAATCATAGACAACAGCACTGCATTTTTTTTAACTTCTAGAATCTCACAGGGTAAGATAGAAGCTGGATACACAACCTCTATTTACCTGTTACAGTTCAGTCCTGAGTTTAAAAACAAAGGCAAAAAATGGCCTGACTGCCTTTTTACAATCAGTACATCGTGTTTGCAAAAAGAATTTGAAGAATGAATTGCTGTCATGTTTAGCATGCATTATTGTTACAGTAATGTGTGTGGTCATCCACAGACTTTCATCACTCTGGAAATCTAAGTATTTGACCTAGAAACTCTGTGGATAACCTGCAATGAAGCACATGTTTTGGTTCATCTGAATTTAGCATGAGTTTAGAAATGCTTACCTGTTTACATCTTTGGCTTAAATTGAATGAGATGCAGACATGCTTCACTTGAGCTGTATTGCGCTCAGTATTATTTTGATCAGGTTGGTAACAAGATTTCACCACCAGTAAGAACAATATTTTAACTTCTTAAAAAAAGAAGTATATTTTATTATATTTATCATCCAGACTCAGGGCCAGAGAGATGGGATGCAAAGGAGCATAGTGTTTCTGGATTTTTAACAGGTATGTGTAGAAGGTGGAATTTTGGACCCACCTGACAAAATTCTTCCTTGAGAAGGTACGGGAGCACCATCCTCCTTTGCATTTGAATTACGGCTGCCAACTTTTTAGTGACCCTGCTCCAGTGGCTCTTGCAGTAGTCTGGTATGTACTTTAGCTGCGAAGCTTGCTGACATATAGATAAAAATATGGGTAAAGCTTCCGTGACTAACAGTGTAATCCTATGCATGTCTACTTCTAAGTCCCATTCAGTTCAGTGGGGCTTAGGTAGAATGGGCAAATCTACCAAACTCTCATTTTTCTAATCTTAAACTCAGTTCTCCACATTTCCACATCAGGTTGCATTTTTTAAAAAAAAAGACCTCATGAAAATTGATCAGTATTTTAGCATGAGTTTTTCCTAATATATATTTGATGCAATTTCCCCTAATATATAGATTATAGCAGACTAATAGCAGAGCCAGTGCGGTGTAGTGGTTAAGGTGTTGGACTACGACCTGGTTCGAATCCCCACACAGCCATGAAGCTCACTGGGTGATCTTGGGCCAGTCACTGCCTCTCGGCCTCATGAAAACCCTATTCATAGGGTCGCCATAAGTTGGAATCGACTTGAAGGTAGTACATTAACATTTTTAAAATTTTTCCTAATATGCATTTTGGTACATTATTTTAACTAATGTATGAATTTATATGCACGCTTTACCCTAGTATATGCATTTTTGTACATATTACATGGTTGGAGAACTGCACTGCAAAATTTGGAAAGTGTGAATTTTGAAAGATTGCTGTGTTTTGATTTGTGAATTGTTCTGGAAAGTGTGAATTATATAAGTTTGCCTTTACATGTGAACTGAATCAAATCTCTCCTCCATCCGCACTCTTAGGTAAATGTGTAGAGCAGTCTTCACCAACCTGGTGCCCTCCAGCATAGCTGTGCTGATTGGGGCTGATGTAGACAAATCATCAGGAGAACACCAAGTTGGTGAAGTCTGTGGTACAGGATTGTAGCATTAATATTGGTGCAGTGTTCTGGTGGTACTCCATTGTTGTTCTCTGGTTGTCTGGGCTTCAGAAGATCACACTTTAGTGCAGCAGGTTTGTGGCCTGTGCCCAGTATTCCCACCATAAAATGACTCTGCTTGGTTTCAGAATTTACAACTGTTTCTGAAGTTTCTAGGCTGCATAATCCCAGATCAATGCTTACAATTGATAGCAGATTCCTAATTTCCTGTCAAACTAGACACATTGTCCATAAATCCTTATTCAGCACTTGTCTGTATGAAAATTACCCAGATTAAATAAATTAATTGATTTTATAATGGATTTAGTTAAATCAGTGTAAACTGATTGCACGCCTCTCCCGCTATGAACCTACCCGCTCACTACGTTCAACATCTAAGGCCCTCCTCCGAGTCCCGTCCCATAGGGAAGCTCGGAGGGCTGCTACTAGATCCAGGGCCTTTTCAGTAGTGGCCCCTGAATTATGGAACAGTCTTTTCGATGAGATGCGCCTGGCGCCTACTCTTCTATCTTTTTGGCACCAGGTGAAAACCTTTTTATTCTCCCAGGCATTTTAATTTTAATTGTTTAATGTTTAGTTAATTTTATATCAAGTTGTTAAATGCTTAAGTTGTCTTTTTTAGGGATTTTATCTGATGTCTATTTTATAGTATTGTATTTTATTCCTTGCTGTGAACCGCCCAGAGAGCCATTGGCTAAGGGCGGTATAGAAATGGAAATAAATAAATAAATAAATAAATAAATTTAGCCAACTCTCAAATCAATTGGCTTTCCCCCCACTTTTTTTGCATGAGCAAGGGCATGCTTGTATATATTTGTAAAGCCAAGAACTCAACCTATATGAGTCCAAATAAAAGGTAACTTTGTTTATTTTGAAACCAATCTGCATTTAAGATCAAGGTGCTGCCCTGGGCAAAACAGCCCAGGCTGCAGCCCATTATAGACACATAGGAACCTGTCTTATACTGAATCAGTCCCTTTGGTCAATCTAGCTCAGTATTGCCTACAAAGACAGGCAGCAGCTATCCAGAGTTTCAGATAGAGTTCTCACCTAGGCCTATCTGGAGATGCCAGGGAATGAACCTGAGACCTTCCTGCAAGGCAGATGCTCTGCCATCGAGCTATGGCTCCAATTTTTCTAACGAAAAAATGAGAAATTACTGTAGCACTGCAGTTATTAACTCTGAGCAGGTATTACAGATTTGGTCTCTGTCAGCCAGAATCCAAGGTTCTAATTCAGGAGACCTGAACTATGATTACCATTATCTTCTCCTCACAATGAAGTCCTGCCTATTCTAAACATGTATACTGAAAATAAATATGCAAAATACCAATAAGCTTCCAGTGACCTCCTTCCAAAGTGGAATAATATTATCGCTATAGAAACTGACTTATGCTTGCTTACAGTTGGCATCTGTATTGGAATTATTCTTAAGGTATTTTAAACATTTTTTTAGATGTTTAGTTTTTAAGATGCTTTGTTTATTTAAAGTGTAAAAAAAGTGTAAAAAAAACAACACTTTTAGGCACATTCACAAGTTTCACATCCAAATATTCAGAGAAAGAGAAAATCGGACTGATAAAAAGAATTGCTAGGTCTAGTTATGCTTCTTGCAGATGACTAGTGGCACCATATGAAAATGCACACCCCCATTTGCACTAGGAGACCTATCCATTAAGTTTAGTGAGGTCTGGATGAACATTGCAATATGGATCTGTGCCCCCATCTCAGTCCACATCTCCACCCACTGGATGTGTGGATTTCCCTTGCTGGATGAGTTAATAATGCTCTCTTGCATTTTTTTTAAAGAAAGTAGTAGACTCGTCAAAGCCACTTTGTCCTTTCTCAAAACTGCAATGCCATAAACTCCTACTTAAGTTAGGTCTAGGAGGTTGGCCTAGCACTCTGATCTGCACAGATTGAAAATACTCCTTGAAATACCATTTAAGAGACTGGGGATATTTTTTTCCTCATCCTACCATGTCCTTTCTCCTGAAAATGATCACCTGGCGAGGCAACATACTTTCCAAAGACATAAGTACTAAGCAGATAGATAATCAAGCAGCTAAATCTCATAATTAGAAACCTGAAACCAGGAAAAAAATTACAAATGATTACATGTTATTCATGCAAAAACTGCAGATGAATACAGTCCTAGCAGAGATTTCATTAGAAAATCAAATTAGTTCCTTGCATATGTCACACATGCATGCAAGTTACATTCTTTCATGAATAATTATACTGAACCTATCAGAAATTGTGCTTGCAGTGCTGAAGCCTTTGCCATTGATTGGCTGAACGGGTGTGATGGCATAGAATGTTCTCCACAAACATTCCAGTGATTCAGGAACCAGACTTTCAGGATGTCTTATAATCACCTTCTTTGAAGGAAGGAAATGTCGGTTTGGCTGGCATTAAAGCTTTGTAGGGGAGGCTGAGATCTGGGAGGTAACAAAGCTAAGAGACGGAGCCCTGAAGCAAGGTGACTAAATGAAGGGTGCAATGAACTGACAATCAAGAGCCTAACAAAAGTGAAGCAGAAAGAGGTGATGAGGGAAACAATAGGGATTTAACATATTGGCTGTATGCTGTGAAGAACAAAGATAGGAACTCTGGGTAGGGAGGATGGTAAAGGACATGGAACAATGTTAGCAGTGGGCTGAAGGAGAGTGCTGCATATCATTCATTTCAATGAGAAACAGTACTGAAATAATACGACTAAGAGCCAAATTAGATGCACAATGAGAAGGGCACAATCATTGTTGCTTTTGTTTCAACTTCAAAACAGTCACATGTGGGGCTGCTCTTTTCATCAAGGAAGTAATGCTAATGTACCCTGGATCTGGTGGTTAGAGTGTCAGACTAGGGCCTAGGAGACCAGAGTTCAAATCCCCACTCAGCTACAAAACTCACTGGGTGACCTTGAGTCAGTCATAGTCTCTCAGCCTAATCTACCTCACAGGGTTGTTGTGAGAATAAAATAGGGTGGGGGAAACCATGTACCCCACCTTGAGCTCCTTAGAGAACCTGTAATAATAAATGTAATAATAAATAAATTATCCAGGAGGGGGGAGGATGTGGGTACAGTATCTGTCATTTTATTTTCATTTTACAGAAAGAAAACTGAGATTCAGTGACTGCGGTCTGCCCATGGCTGGCCTGAAACTGGAGCCTAGGTTTCCAGTACGGAAACCACATGTTTTGAATTACACCACATTGCTGTAGGCTTAAGGAATCCTTCAAAAAAGCATGAGGCTTTTGTTGTTGTTGTTAAAGGCATTTCACCCTTAGCCAATTCATCTCTTGGCTTGAAATTCCTTTTTCACATTGTAGCATAGCGTAACATCACTTTCTTCAACTCAGGTAGGCATGGTGGCTTATATCTATGAAACATTAGTGGATGAAGCTTTCAAATGCTGAGTCTGATCTGAAGTTTCCGGGTCTTAGCCTTCTTAGGACCTCCAGGAGAAGGAATAAAATCAACAGACTGTTCCTGCTTGCCTTGATAAGGGTTTTTGCTATTCACTCTGATTCTATATTTAATGAGTTTTCATCCCTGGGCCAGCAGGCAAAGGCTTTTCCTGACCAACCAAGTGTCCAGACCTGGCCCAAGCCATTGAGACAAAGAGCAAAGTGGAGCCTCCCCCATTTCACATACTGAAGCCTGCTGAACTGGGGTTAACTCTTACTTCAACACTGGTGATGGGCCTGTTTCTTCCACTGCTCCAGAGAACAGCATGCTGACTTAGAGAATGCAGGACTGGCCATGTGGCACACACAGCCTTATCCTCCTTGCTACCACTTCCTACTTGCCAGCATCTGCTGCTGAAGGCAACTGCCTCAGACTACAAAATGATAGGTCTGGCACTGAAAAAACAATCCCCTACATCAACCAGGTATAATTAGGCTGCACTCCTACCCCATCAGACTGTCTGTCCCATTTGTCAGGCACCACCCCGTATCCCCCAGCCTCCTTCCCTAACTCGGCAGGCGCCTTCTGTTTTTACTTTTAAACACTTGCTGAAAAACTTTCTGTTCCTCCAGGTTTATGCAGGCAATTAAGAAGACGTTCTTTCACAATAGCTGACCTTTGTTTTTATTGTATTTTAAATGCTTTTATTGTATAGTTGTTGTTTTGTTTTCACTTGTAAACCGCTTTGATGTTTTTAACAAAATTTTAAAAAAGGTAAAGGTGTCCCTGTACTTGTAGTGCGAGTCGTTTCCGACTCTTAGGGTGACGTCTTGCGACGTTTACTAGGCAGACCATATATATGGGGTGGGATTGCCAGTTCTTTCCCCGGCCTTTCTTTACCCCCCAGCATATGCCGGGTACTCATTTTACCAACCACAGATGGATGGAAGGCTGAGTGGACCTCAACCCCTTTTACCGGAGATTCGACTTCCTCCTTCTGTTGGAATCGAACTCCGGCCATGAGCAGAGCTTTCGGCTGCATTACCGCCGCTTACCACTCTGCGCCACGGAGGATCTTTTTTAACAAAATAGCAGTATACAAATATATTTATAAATAAATAAACTCTAGAGCCATTCCTTGAGCTGTCTGATCTGGCCACGGTGACACATGCCTTAGTTACATCCCGTTTAGATTACTGTAACGCACTCTACGTGGGGCTGCCTCTGAAGACTGTTCGGAAACTTCAGTTGGTACAACGTGCTGTAGCCAGAATGTTAACTGGGGCTGGTTACAGGGACCATACTACCCCCCTGTTAAAAAAGCTCCACTGGTTGCCAGTCTGTTTCCGGACACAATTCAAAGTGCTGGTGATGACCTATAAAGCCCTATACGGCTTAGGTCCAGGCTATTTATCAGACCATATCTCCCTGTATGAGCCTGCCCGGGCCCTGAGATCCTCAGGAGAGGCCCTTCTCTCAATACCCACATCTTCTCAAGTACGACTAGTGGGGACGCGTGAGAGGGCCTTCTCGGTGGCTGCCCCTAGGCTTTGGAATTCCCTTCCTAGGGAGATAAGAATGACCCCCTCTTTGCAGTCCTTCCGCCGACAAGCAAAGACCTTCCTATTCCAACAAGCCTTTGGAATTGAAGGCTAAGGATAGGGCGTGAAGGGTGCTGCACTGCTAATGTCTATTATATCATTTTTAAACTAGTCTGAACTCTTTTAGCTATATGTGTGTATGGTTTTAATATTGGAAATAGTTTAATCATTTTAATGTAGATTTTGTATGTTTTTAATTATATGTATTTTTTATCTGGAAGCTGCCATGAGTTCCAGTTTTGGAAAAATGGCGGGGTATAAATAAAGAAGAAGAAGAAGAAGAAGAAGAAGAAGAAGAAGAAGAAGAAGAAGAAGAAGAGGAAGAGGAAGAGGAAGAAGAGGAAGAAGAAGAAGAAGAGGAAGAAGAAGAAGAGGAAGAGGAAGAAGAGGAAGAGGAAGTAGAAGAAGAAGAAGAAGAATAGAGCTAGCCTGATCAAGCTCTAAAGACATGGCAACTTCACCTGGAACCCAATCTCAGAGATCCTGGGTTGCTCTAAGCAGTGGAGTAGGGTCTAGTAGGGCAAATGAGACACTGCCCCACCGTCCTCAGCCTGCCTTTGCCCAAACCCACCTGCCTGCTTTTTTGTTTACAACCGTCTCGGGGGTGGCACTGGCTGTCAGCGTCCTCCTCAGGACAGACAACAGGAAGTACTTCTTTACTCAGCGCATAGTTAAACTATGGAATTTGCTCCCACAAGACACAATAATGGCCACCAGCTTGGATGGCTTTAAAAGAAGATTAGACAAATTCATGGAGGACAGGGCTATCAATGGCTACCAGGCATGATGGCTGTGCTCTGCCACCCTAGTCAGAGGCAGTATGTTTCTGAAAACTAGTTGCCGGAAGCCTCGGGAGGGGAGAGTGTTCTTGCACTCAGGTCCTGCTTGCGGGCTTCCCCCAGGCACCTGGTTGGCCACTGTGAGAACAGGATGCTGGACTACATGGGCCACTGGCCTGATCCAGCAGGCTCTTCTTATGTTCTTATCTCCTCCTTAATCCTAGCAGGACTCCACAGGGAAATGATGCGGACAAAGTTGTAATTAATTGGCTCTGCCTGTCATTGGCTCTGCTCCGCCTACTGTTGGCCTCCCTGCCTTCTGCCCCACCAGTCCCAATGGGCAAGAGCCACCACTGCTCTAATGGAATGTTGGGGGCTGCCTTATACTGAATCAGACCATTGGTCCATCTAGCTCACTATTGTCTACGCTGACTAGCAAAGACTCTCCAGGGTTTCAGGCAGGAGGCTTTCCCATCCCTATTGAGAGATGCCAGGGATTGAACCTGTGATCGTCTATATGCAAAGCTTTTAACTACCAATGAGCTACAGACGTTTCCCTCACCACCACACACTGTCCCTCAAGTCCAGAAGGCACCCCCTGGCACTTAAAATGAAGACAAAAGCCTCCTTCGTGTCACAATGACTCAACAGGAATTTTGTCACATGGAAGCTTTGTGGAGTGTCGTATTCTTACCCTGTTCAGATGACTAGCATACTGAAGGCACACCACTCCCTGGTACAGCACCAGTTTTACTTTAAGATACCTCTGAGGAGAAGAAATAGCATTTTCAGCCCCTCTTAATTCTTCTGAAATTTGGTAAGCAGAGAAAATATACTCTCTTGAAATTTAAATCAACAGTTCTAAATTATTTAAGATGGACGTTTTCCCTCAGGAGTGATTGGGTTAGGAAGATTACTGTGAGTGCTTCCCCTCCTTTATTTCTCTGTCTCTTTCCCCTCTCCCTGCCCCACCCCTCCCCGTCCCTCTCCTTAAAAAAATCACCCTGGCCTATTGTGTGATCTTTGCAAATTTGATGATGCATAGTGTCTAGACACAGCCCAGCACAACGTTGCTCTAGCTATCTTTATCTTCTCCAGAATCATTTATATTCCAAAGACACCATCAGGCAGGCCTCACTGAAGCTAGACCATCCTCAAACAAGAAATTAAGTCTGTTGTGTCAAGAAAACACTTGAATGTCTGCTTTTTCTGTTTAACCATTGCAAAAGCTGCTATCGGCCATTCAGATGTTTTGATTTTTGGCACCCACTCTAGCGCTGACACCTTCAATGGATCACCAGAGAGAAATAAATATTTTGGAGCACTGTCATCAGACAATATTGATTTCAAAGGGCCATTTCTCATAGGCTCACACCCCTCAACAGGTGGGAGAGAGCAAATAAATAGGAAGATTATAGTTGTTATGATTTGATTGTGGAGTGGGAATGTCAGGTGCTTTCCACTCAAAATATCCCCCACTGCGGGGGGGAATCCTCCCCCCCCCCGATTTCTGTTTCGTCTTCTGGCAAAATACTGGAAGGGCAGAATATAAAAGCTATAGCCTGATATATAGTTTCTGCAGGGCATGTACTAGCTACCGATATTAATGAGAAATGGGGATAAGCACATTTTCCCTATTCTGTTCCTCTCTTGTTGGCTCTCTCCTGCACTCTGCTCCTCCTAAATTCTAGCTGAACCAGAATAATTTCTAATATTAAGTTTGAAATTTGAGTATGAGCAGGTTTACTGCATCTTTTTACATTTTCCCCTTCTTTCTGTGTCAGATGTGCAGGTGGCAGTGGTGGCTGGTGCCCATCACTATTGGTAGGGCAGAAGTCAGGAAGGCCAACAGTACGTGGAGCCAGAGCTAATGACAGGGTCAGATGACTAATTCTAGTTTTGTCCCCATCCTTTTCCTTGTTGAATTGTATAGGGGCTAAGCAGGAAGAAGATGACAGCCAGTGCCAACACCCGGGCTGGTTGTAAGTAAGAAGGTTGAGGGTTGACTGAGGTTGGTGCGGCAGCACCCTACTTACCCTAGTGGACCAGCCTCTATTGGAAGGGCTACATTCACTTGTGGGCAACCTCCTTGGGGGTAGGGCTGGGGTACATGTTGGTGGTAGATGGGGTCAGAAGCAAAAGTGTATGGAGCAACAGATGTGACATTTGCACACGTGGTGACATTCCAGCTGCACAAAAGTCTAAATGCATCCCCCCAACAAGCTAGGGGCATCATCACAGTTCAAGGTAAAATTCCAGCCAGGCAAAAGTGCTTACTGAAGGGCATTGGACAGGACCAGTGAGGGGTGTGGGCTGGAGAGTGCCCATGGACCAAGGAGAGCCCCAAGGCCCAGACAGTAAGGCCTGGAGCACTACATTTAGCCCCCAGGCCTGACGTTCCTCACCCCTGCTCTATGTTATGAATGTACTTTGACAAAACATCACACACAATATTACACAGTTGATTGTAACAAGTTCCCTTTTGTGTGGTGTTGTACTGAAAAGCTTGTGCTGTTCACATGTGTCCCTGACCTTCAGCCTAAAGACACATCACATGATGCCCACGCAAATCACCATGTGCTTACCAGTATCTTGGGCCTAGAGACACAGCACAGGATGCCTATGCATATTGCCAGTCAGGGGTGGCTGGTGCTCACTGGGACTGGTGGGACAGAAGGCAGGGAACCCAAACAGTAGATGGAGCCACAGTCACTGAGAGGTAGAGCCAACTAATTCTAGTTTTGTCCCCATCCTCCCCCCTGTTGAGTTCTACAAGGGCAAAACTGACTGATGAAGAGCTAACAGCTAGGGCCACCCCCTGGACTGGTTATAAGTAAGAAGGCTGGCAAGTGAGGGGAGATTGAGGTTGGTGGGACAGTGCCCCACTGTCACCAGTGGATATCTTGGGCCTAGAGACATGGCACATCATGGGGACACTCATGGACATGCCTAAGCACCTGAATATATACGCGATCAGATAGTTGGTTGTTTCCTTCGCTTTTGTTACAAAATTTGCAAATGGAAATGTATTCACGAAAGTTTAGCCCTCACACAATATCAATGGGCTCTAGACTGAATTTGAACAGTATGTCAATAAGCATAAAGTATTACAAGAGTCTATTATCTAAAATGTATGTAACCTTGATGAAAAAAGAGGTAAGAAATATGAAATACAAGCAATTATAGGGATGAAGTTTAGGAATTAGTTACTGTATGGATATATATAATTATCTGTTGAATGTGTCCCTGAAAGAAAACATCTACAATTTTCTGTTTTATTTGTATTACTACACAGCTGCCAGATTAAGAAAAAATAGATGACAATTGAACACAGCAGTGGTGGAGATCTGTGGATGCCAACTTCTTTCACATAAGGTAGACCTATAACAGAGTGAAAATATATTGAGAAAGCATTTTAAGAATCATTAGAGAAATAATTGGGTATGAGATCCATCAGTAGGTCTGTTGGATAAAATATAAAGTACACTGTAAAAGAAATAGTATGTATTAATTGGCAATTTGTTATTGACAGCTAGAATATTATTGGCAAAATATTGGAAGAACAGCTTGCTTCCTAGTTCAGACGAATGGATAACAAAATGTGGCAGATGGTCTCAATGAATAAGTTAACTTGTTTTTAGACATTTGTGGGATCAGAAAATACACCCAATTAATTATTTTTTGTTCATTTGTTAACTTTATCCCCTCATATCAGTTACTGGAACAGTCTGAAGGTAATGTTCAGTCTGAAGGTTTAGATATCATGTGAGGGTTGGAAAGGGCCATAGCTCATTCAGTAGCAGAGCATCTGCTTTGCATGCAGGAGATCTCTGGCTTAATCCTCAGCATCTCCAGGTAAATTGCAGAAAATCTCCTGTCTGAAACCCCAGAGAGCTACTGTCAGTTAATGTAGACCAGGGTTAGCTAACATGCAGGGCCGGTTCTAAAGGGCGGCCAGGTTGGGCACTGGCCTGAGGGCCCCAGAGCTACAGGAGCCCCTGAGGGGCCCCGGAGCTACAGGAGCCCCTGAGGGGCCCCGGAGCTACAGGAGCCCCTGAGGGGGCCCTGGCCCTCCGCTCCCCTTCCGCAATCCGCATCCCCCCACAGCCCCCACTTACCTGTCAGCCGGCTTTTTAGCATTGCCCTTAATGAAGATGGCAGCCGCAGCTTCCCTAAGGTACTGAAGCCGCTGCCACCATCTTAGTTGATGGCAGAGATGTGCGTGCATAGCACGCATGTGTGCCATCAACAAAGATGGCGGCGGAGGCTTAATTCCCCTTAGGGAAACCGCGGCTGCCATCTTCATTAAGGGCAATGGTAAAGACTAGACAGGTAGGGGGGCTGTGGGCCGTGGGGGGCTGTGTGTGCATATGCGCGCACACACATGCCCACCCACTGACCGGGGGGCCAGGGCAAGTTGATGCCCAAGGGCCCCTGCATGCCTGGAGAAGGCCCTGCTAACATGGTACCCTCCAGATGTTGTTGAACTTCAGCTCTCATCCGCCTTGGTTAGCATGGCCAATGGTCAGTGATGAGGGGAGTTGCAATCCAACATCAGGAGGACACCACATTGACTACCCTGGTGTAACTGACTCGATATAAAGCAGCTTCTTGTGTTCCTACAAAATAATCTTGGCATCAGCTTCCTATCAGCTTTTAACATCTGATTTGATTTACTTTGTGAAGATTGTTTCATTTATTTTTGTGTGTATTTTTTATACGTGGTGGTAAAATATATGCAAGAAATGTCTCAAAAGCACCTTTGCTGCTCTGAAAGCACACACACCTGTTGCATGTTTTGAAAAAATCTAGTTCCTACACACACACACAAAAATAAGTTTATAGAGTGTCAAACCATATGTGGTTTATTGGTTACCACCTGTAATGTCACTGATATACCAACAGCTCCCTAGTTCCTGGAAAAGTCTGGAACTTGGTTTTTCTTACAGTACAGCCACGAGAGCCAGCATGGATTTTTTACATTCCACCATGTTAAATTGAAAATACCACCCATGCCATTTGGCTGCTTCCCATAAGCTCATTTCAAAACAAAATCTTATAAATCTTGTAGTCCTGAACTCAGAAGTGCTTGCTTAACAGCCCACTAAGTTTTCATGGTGATACAGAAAACTCTCAGAGAGAATTCAGAGTTCAAAGTCTAAAACAAGAGTAAAAAAATCCAGACCATTGTTGGACATTTTTCTGTCAGTAGTCTCATAATTTGTTTAAGTTAATTAAAAGTCAGCTATTACTGACCTTGCCCCATACTCTGACCGTCACCGTCTGCAGTTTAAAAGTTAAAAATATGTGTAGCAGATTTTTAATTAATTTAAGAAATTTAACATTGAAGTCAATTATAAGCATGGGCATGCTCAGTAAGAACCAACTATCAGTGTTCTAAAAGCTAGACTAACAGCTGTTTGGCTTGACTAATCAGGGGGCCACACCCACACCAACAATTCTCACATGTGGCCCCCAGCTTTGTGCACACAAACATGGGTCCTGTAGGAGGCAGCAGCAGAGCCCCCAGCATCACACCTGCTGCTACACCAGGCCCCATAAAACCTCTGGGTGGCCCTGCAAAGCTGACCATGGCGGGAGGGGATGTCAAACACATTCCTTGCCCAGGGTGCTATTTATCCTTGGATGCCCCTGGACACTAGCAGTGCTTCACACCGTCCTTGAGTATTTTTGCCTGGATAGACTTTGTCCTTGAACTCTGATAATGACTTTTCATTGCCTGGATGGAGGATAAAGAGGTGTGTGTGTAAAAAGCAGCCTATTGTACAAAGGTAACATTTACATTGACTACTGTACCTGCTTTTGCCTCTGGCCCCACCCACCACTGGCATGTGGCCTCTGGAAGGTTGCTCAGAATGTGGCCCTCGAGCTGAAAAAGGTTCCCCACCCCTGCTCTATTCTGAACTGGATCCATTCTTCCTCATATCTCTGTTCCAGCTTGGGTTATATCTGAACTGGAGAACAACTATCGATGTGGAGGGGAGAATGCAGAGGAGATTGGGTTTGTTCCTTCCTTCCATTCCCACCTGCTAGGTTGACTCAGGCTGTGACAATGGTTAATTCCTTTTCCTCCTCCTTTAGCTCTTGGAGTATTGCTAAATTTTAGGGCCTGATGCTTGAAATGGTGCTGGGTTTTGACAGGCAGCAGGGATGTAAAGATCTGTCAATTTTGGTTCTGTCCATTTCTCATTTTTCCAAACTTAAAATAAATTCTCCACATTCTCCACATTTCTGGAGCAATTTGCATTTTTTTTTAAAAATCATTAAAATTCTCCAGCATTTTAGTGGGAATTTTTCCTCATAAACCCATTTTTGTAGGCAGTTTTGACTAATGTACACACTTTGCAAGCAATTTCTCCTAATATAATGCATATTTGGATGTCATTTGCACTTATATATTCATTTTTATGCACACTTTCCCCTGACGTATGTATTTTTGTAAACATTGTTTAGCTGACAAACTGCATTGCAAAATTCAAATAAGTGCAAATTTCAAAGGATGGCTGTGTTTCAGTTCTCATACTGTTTTGGAAAGTCCGAATTTGAAAGATGCAACTTGAAATGCAAACTGAATTGAATTTATTGCCTATCCCTAACAGGGAAGCAGTGAGGAAAATTAGGAGGGGAAGGAGAGGTGGGGACAAGTGGAAGGAGAGAGAAGCCTCCCTCCATGTTTGTTGCCACTGTTACCCAGCACCTGTCACATAACAGGAATTGAGGGCTTATGGCAGAGTTGGGAGCTCAGAGCCTCAACAAATACAAGTACATTTAGAATTCGAGTAAGGAATAATTCCCCTGTGTGTCCTTCATTGTCATGCATAACTGCCAGTCCTAATCCATCACTATTTTGTGCATAGGATTCCAACCTTAGAATGTGAACCTGCTCTGAGTTGGAAGCAAATGCACTCACTTATAGACTGGTTCAAAATCCTGAAAAGTCCTCCAGACAATTTTTGGGAAATTAGGTGCAAGTGTGTATTTTTGAATGACAAAAATTGTGCTGAATCAAAAACTCTAGGTTGCCCCCTAATAATCTTTTTAGTGGTTGCCTTCTTAGAAAATGGGCACCAGTTTTCGCATTTTGAGTTATTGTGTACAACCTATCAATCCTATCACATTATACAGCCACTTCCACAAAGATTGGGAACAGACACACACATGGGAGGCAAAAAAAACCCTGGCTCGCTTTGCTCGCCAACCCCCATCCCCAAGCATACACACACACACACACCAGGCACCTCCAAACATGCACACACACTCCAGGCACTCCCAAGATGCTCCCAAATACAGTCATACACACACACACACATATACCCCGAGGCACTCACAAACCATTCCCCTTTCCAGGACTCACACACCACTCTCCTTGCACTCACACACCTTACTCGCCTCCCACCTGCCCGGGCCATCACTGCTGCTACCTTGCCTCAACTGCTTACCAGTCTTCTGCCCCCCCGCCCGGGTCTGGAGCAAAGTTGCTGCCTAGCCTAGATTGCTTACTGGCCTCCTGCTGAGGCTGCCATTGCTGCCACATAGGCTGCTCCCACCATTGCCACCACTGGGTAAGCTGCTTACCAGCGCTCACTCGCCACCACTCGCCCCCTTCCCCTCACCACTACCACCTCCCAGGCACCCATACTTCCTACTCCAACCCTCTTGCTTTGGCTGTTGTGCTGCCACCATCAGCCTCCTGCCTACCCTGGCTGCAATCATTGGGTAGCCCGCCTGCTGGCTTGCCCACCCAGTCAGCTATCTTTGCTGCCACCCCCACCCCCGACATCACACTCCTTGATGGCATGATGGTGTAAAGGATTACCTTTTTATTATATAGTAGGATCGGGTTGTACATGCTACTTAAGTCAATAGGATTTACTTCCAAGTATAAGACTAGGATGCTGATGTATTAAAGAAGAAAATGATGGCATGCTTTCATTTCTGTTAAGCAAAATACAAAACCAATTACAATAAGCTGGCCACAATGGCTTTACACAGTATGTATAAGGCATTGACACCATCTGCGCTATACATTTAAAGCAGGATCATACCACTTTAAACAGCTGTGGCTTTCTCTGAAGAATCCTGAATTCTTTGGGGACTGACAAACTACTCTGTTATTGTAGCTCTCTGAGGGGAATAGAGATCTCTTACCAACTGTCAGCACTAAAGTGTCCAGGATTCTTTGGGGGAGCCCATGACTATTTAAGTGGTGTGATACTGCTTTGAGGACCAATTCACATGCACAATATGATGCAATGTATTTTGTAGATTTAATATCTTGCAACTTGGCAGCTAGTTGGTGATGTCACTGATCAATATTAGACCCTGAGTTAGACCCTTCTTAAAAGTTAGTGTTGTTGTATGGCTGGATCTTAACCAGCCTAAGTGCTATCCCCTGTCATCTCTCTTCTGGCTGGTCTTCAGTATTAAACCACAGCTAGAAATGTGAATATTATTTCATCCGTTAGCATATGAACATGAGCGGCAGCCTCTCTAGGTAAAGGGTAATACTATCAAGAATTATAGAGCCGTTTATTTATGATGGACTGCCTTTAGATGTATTGATCATGTTCAGGTAGAATAAAAGCAATTAGATTTGTTATTGCTCCATATAATTCAAAGACATGTAGGCCTACGCAGCTGGCCTTGTTTTATTCTCAAGTCTGTATAGGAAAAACAGAACGTTGGTGGGCCCAAGGGGAAGCTAACAGTGGCTAATGTGGAGAGATAATGGAGCCACTCACATGCTAGGGACTTTGATCGGTTCGATAAAAAACTTCAAAATGAAAATCTTCAAGTTTTTTCCCTCTCTTTTAAAAAACGAGAGTCAGGATAGAATTACATGTTATGAGCAGAAGCACTTTGCCCCGGGGGGGGGGGAGAGTCACGACACTAGCTTCCCAACTAGTGTGTCACTGCCGCTTATGAGGAGGAAGACCTGGAGGGGCAAGGCAGTGGAGAGGTTGGCATGGCATGGATGCACTGGTGAGAGTGCTGGATTGGCTTCATCAGTGCACCTTCACCATACTGACGTCTCCCCCATCTTGCCCCTCTCCTTCCTGGTTAGCAACAACGAGGCACTTGCTGAGAAGCTAGTGTTGCGGCTCCACTCCACTGGACAAACTTCTTCTGGTTGTGAGGCAAAGACGGGACTGACAATTCTCTGCCTTGTAACGCCAGTGTGAGTGGTGGGGTGGGGATTATTTGCAGGCAGTAATCAGGAGGCTTTAGGGAAAGTCTAATTTCAGCAAAGGCCAGTCATAATGTATATAATGCTTATAGTGTTCATAGTATTTGAAATGCGAAGTGATTGGTAGCATTGCCTCAAAGTAAAGCTGTGTTCCACTGATTTTTACCTAGTGCCAATGACATCAAAGTGGAAATTGGAAAAGAAACATGCTTTAAAGCTAATTGAAGGAAGACCATTTTTGTACTTAGTACCCAAACAATCCATAGAATCTTAGGAAGAAAAAGTTACAGACACTTGCTTTTTTGCATCCCTAGCATACTGCAGACAGTATATTCAAAAACACAGCCACTGAACTCAGCTAGGCACCCCTTCATTTCAGCGCTCCGGGTGCCTACCCAGTTCACCCACCTCTAGGGCCAGCCCTGCTAGTGTGTGGTGTGGCCTGGGAAGACGGGAGTGGATGGTGAGGGGCTGGGCTGTGGGAAGTCCAGAGGGCCAGATATAGAAACTTTGAAGTCCGCATTTTGCCTCCGGGCCTGAGGTTCTCCATTCTTAGATAAAGGCACACAACAGAAGCATGCTAAATTTTGTATTCTAAACTGGGTAATCAAAAGGCTTTATTATGACATCACAACCTGGGAGTAATCCCACTGAATACAGTGTGTTTAGGATCTCAGGCTGACTTTCTAGAAGGGATGTGTTGGAATTCCTCCCAATTCAGATTTGGTACCCAATTTTCCATTAATGTGCTTTTTCTGAATCACTGAGGATTTTCATGTAGCAAATTTCCATGGATATTTGTGAAAACTGACTTTTTTAAAAAAATATCCACCTTTCTAAACATGGATTGTAAGAATAAAGGAAATACTAATATTTCCTCAAAAATATCAATATTTATAAACATCAATATTTGCTTCAAAATATCAATATTTCCTTTAAAAATACTGATATTAATATTAATATATTTTCCAAGCGATAAAAAAATGGATCAGTAAAAGCTGCAGCTAGTGGGAAAAAATGAAATCAAATTGATGCCAGCCTGTTAGGTCGACAGAATGCTTTTGAATTGGCACCAGCCAACAGATCCCTTCCCTACTTTCTAGGATTACATGTAGTACATTTACTTTGCAATATATGGGGAAAACAACATTCACAAATGCACCTTCATCTTTTTCTGAAAATACTAGTTTCAGAAGGCATCGTTCTCCAGCCCCTTCAAATCTAAGTTGTGTTTTAAAAAAACTGATCTTGAACTGGAGGGGAAGGGGCAAGGAACAATTTAGGGATTTAAATCTGAAAGCTTTTTAAGGAGAAACTAAACTACTGTGGACACCATGTTTTATATTTTAAGACATCAGGGGGATCCGTTCAATATGTTATACATAGTTTACATATCTCTATATATACTTTAAAAATAAATAAATCTATATCTTGTCTACTCAGAGCATCCAGGATACAGTGGTCTAGTAATAATATAAATTATTTAATCCTGTTTTACAGCATTTTACCCCAAGGAAGGCAACACAATGGCAGTCAAAATTTGGAATGAAGAAAATAGGGGCAATTCTTACACTACATTCCTTTTTTTCTCTAAATATTACATTGACACAACTTAAGTACTCCCAGGAAATAAGAAGACAGGCTTAACTTATATAACATATGTTATAATACAAAAAGAATTAAGAGAAAGGGAAGAGGGGAAGAAATCATAATATAGAAAGAATTTCGTAACCACATATGTGTTTCCAAACGTACGAGAAAAAATTGTTATACTAGTGTAAATGAATTAAAGGGAGCTAATTTGCCCATCACTTTATAATTCCAAAACAAGGCCTATATCTCTATGATCCTATTCTGATCGCCAAGATAAATAGCATTCCTGTTATACATCATTTTTATCATTAGTATTGTTTCCCAGGTCATTCTCAACCATTCTGTCAATGATGGGGGTTTGTTATTCCTCCATCGTTGGGCAAGACATATTTTCGCTACTATGAGCAAAGTTGCTACTAATTGAAAGTCCACATTTATAACTTTCTGATGGAACACACACAGGAGAATTGTTTTAGGAATTCTCAATATTGTTTGACCTATAATTTCTTGTATGATATTTAAAATTGCATTCCAAAATGATTTTAGCACAGGTCCCAAAA
The DNA here is from genome assembly GCF_030035675.1 of Rhineura floridana. Lineage (NCBI taxonomy): Eukaryota > Metazoa > Chordata > Lepidosauria > Squamata > Rhineuridae > Rhineura > Rhineura floridana. The sequence continues at coordinate 100,007,100 of NC_084487.1, forward strand.
AAGTAGATGCACTCTGCCTTACTTCTTTTGCATTGCCAGCAACACGTTTTGATTATATATTTAACTCAGCCTGTGCAGTGTTAAAATATCATTGATATATTGCTTTGAAGAATTTCTCAGGTTAGTGCTTAATAATGTCACTGTAATGTTAAACAACTAGATCCATTCTTCTTCTGACACTGGTAAGTTGAATTTCACTAAATCTCAGTTCTGTTTCCTTTTGTATGTTGGGTGTAGTTGTGGCTTTTCCAGCAAAGAGAGAAGTTGGTATATTTTTGCAATAGCTTTTTTATTATCTGGCCGTATTATAAATTTTTCAGATGAGATGAATAAACATGGAGGTCCATATTTGGTCTTCATCTGTTCCGCTATGTTTTAATTGAAATAATTTAAAAAGTGGAGGACGTGTTTCATTCAGAATTATGACAATATTTTTGTAAGACAACTCTAAACCATAACATAGGAAGCTGCCTTATACCAAGTCAGGCCAATGGTCCATCTAGCTCAGAATTGTTTACACAAAATGGCAATGGCTCTCCAAGGTTACAGACAGGGTTCTCTCCCAGCTCACCTGGAATGTCGTGGATTGAACCTGGGACCTTCTACCATTAAGCTATGGCCCTTCGCCAAATATACTTACCCTAAAAGCCTTAGCTGGTCCCTTCACTTTTAAGCTTCAGACCAGCTGCTCAGACCTTTGTATCATACTGAGCTTTTAGTGTGAGGGTGCCCCCACGCTGCTGGAATTCTGTAGGAGAGGCTCAAACATATCCTGGGAAATTTAGGTTTGCACAATTAAAGTGCTTTGGGCACTCCAGGCTACCTTTATATTGCATATTCCTGATGCAGTACTATCAATACTGTTTGCACCTGCAAAAGGTTTTGGGACTGTCACACTGCTTCATTTCAAATCAGTGCACACCCTGTAACTTCCTGCTGAAATCCCTTAACTTTTTATTTCACAAATGTTCTAGTTTATTTTTGTTCTGCTTTGTTATGCTAAACCCCCTTCAGGCAGCAATGATGTGGTAGCATGGGGAAAGCACCGCAGAACTAACTAAAGCAGAGTGAATCTGCCACAAATGCGTTATTATTGTGTAAAGAGCATGTTGCAGATTACACCTGCAAAAAAACACCCATCTGGAGAGGCCCTCACACTAGCACAACAAATCTACTTTTTTAAAAACAGGATGAATATTCATTGTCATTATAACCTCCCTGCAAACAAATCAGAATGAATGCTAAGTAAAGAATGGATAAAATCTAACATCCATCTAAGCTTTGTACAAGTAATTCAGGATGAATGCTCAATTAATAGGTCATCTGGAGAAGACCAAAGTTAACGTACTGTCTTATTGCTTTCAAACTGAATTGTTTTATCCTGCTTTTGGTTTTAATTTGTACAGAATTGACTGCTTTACTGTAATTTTTACTTTTTTATTCTCTTTTATGTATTTAATATAAGCTGGTATAGCACAGTGGGGAGGAGAGCCTGGCTGGGAGTCCAGAGTCTGTGAATTCAAATCCCCGCTCGTGTTTCCTGGGTGTCAAGGGCCAGCTAAAGATCACCCCCACAGTGAGTTGCTCAGGGGTTACGTGCCCTGCCACCTGTGCAGTGGTGGGCAAGTTACATAGTCCCAAGGCGCCCAGTTGCCCACCACCTGCGGACAGGAAGGGGCTAGCTTGTGCAGCTGTGGCAAGCTGAGCAGGCCCTAGCCAGCTGGGGAGGACTAGCCTCAGAGGGAGGCAATGTTAAACCCCCTCTGAATACCTCTTACCATGAAAACCCTATTCGTAGGGTCGCCATAAGTCGGGATCGACTTGAAGGCAGTCCATTTCCATGTATTTAATGGGGCATTGTAAACTACTTGGAGCTAATTTTAAAAAGAAAAGCAGGGTATGAAGTTTTTAAAAAGTATATAAGTAAGTCAGTAGTACTTACTTCCAAGAAAATATGCCAACTACTTTATACACATTTTGAAATTGTTTGCTCCAATTAACACAGAATTAAACTTACAATGGGGCTTTATAGCAGCCTTCTGTTAAGTAGCTTTCTTCATCAACCATAAGAAAGTGCATTTAAACCAATAAAACTGATTCAGGGCTGATGGGTACATTTGCATCCTGGCCAGCACATCAATCAATAGCTTTCATTTTGTTTAAAGGCCAAGGGCCAAATTAGAGTTTGAAAAGTCCTTGTAAAATCTTTGGGTAATTTTGAGATTGAGTCTAATGAAAGATTAATGAATACAGGCATCCATTTCCAGCCCATCTATTTACATGCGACTCCCAACTTCAGTCCTGCTGAGTGGCAATCAAAGCAAAACTGTCTCTGTCTGCAGGTAATGCTGACTAGCTGAGAATAGCTTATATTGCCATAACCATATCAGCAGCTTTCATTCTATCACACTAAGTGTGATGAGACCTGTACCAAGCAACTGAACATAGAACGCTGGCCTTAACATTCCTAGCCAGACACCAAACATTGCCCACACATTTCCAGCTGAAGGAGGAGACAAGGCAGTCAGCCACAGAACTTCTCAGCCATTCTCTCTGTAGTCCTGTCATCCATCCCATCATCATCTGGAGACTTCATAGCAGGAGAAGGAGCAAAACTAGACGTGAAGACCATGGAGAAAATGGACAGGGTGATGTGCAACTGCCTTTCCTTAACCATTTCAGCTGAAGATCTGAAGGTTGACCGCGCATAGCTAAACTCTGGAATTCACTCCCACGAGAAGAAGCGGAGGCCACTTACCTGAATGGCTTTAAAAAAGGATCAGACAAATTCTTGAAAGATAACCTACAATGGCAATGTTCTACCTCCACTGTCAGAGGTAGTAAGCTTCTACATGCCAGTTACTGGGAATCACAAGTGCGGACAATGCTGTTGCACTCAGGTTCTGCCTGTGGGCTTCCCATGCTGGACCAGTGGCCTGATCCAGCAGGCTCTTCTTACGTTATTCAGCTGTATTACTTAAGAAGCAGAATTCAGCACGGATATGCTGGGTGAGGGAGTGTGGACTTCTTTTGGATTCTAGGTGATCCACCCCTCCCTCAACAACACTTAGAGTTGCTAGGAGACCCTTATTTTCCTCACAGAGCTACAATTTCCAGAGACATCTAGGAAGTGAGTTTTGCTCTTCAACCACTTTGGGAAATGTAGCTCTGTGAGGGGAACAGGGGTCTCCTAACAAATCTCTGTGCCCTTAACAAATTTACAGTTCCCAGGATTCTTTTGAGGAAGCTATGACTGTTTAAAGTGGTATGATACTGCTTTAAATGTATAGTGCAGATGGGGCCATTATGTGAATTCGGAAATCAATAAGTAGGTCTATATATGTGGAGGTCTCAATTTTGCAATCCCTCCCATTATTAAAGGGAGCAAAAAGGTTGCCCAAAGCAGGTACTTGCATATCTAATTTGCATACCACACTGCAGGCATTTACCACCCTGGGCTCCTGCTGGGAGGAATATAAATCAAATAATAAATAAATAGGCCTCTGTGCTGAGTGCCCAGCCCATGCAATGCTTTGTATATGCACTGGGAATAGGGTTGCCAGGTTCATGGCCTGAGACTGATCCTGTATCTTTAGGAGAAGAGAGAGTCAGCCAAGTGCAGGTGTTCTTGCAACTCTGTAATGGGAAAAACCACAAGGTGGAATTCTCCCTTCCCCCTGCACAACTTTTAAAGATACAAAAGACCTCTTGGTTGCCAGGCCTGACCTCCTATTAGCTTTTTCTTCTTCCTGGTTGTCTAGAAAGAAAGAATAAGTTCCCAAGTTTCTCTTCAAGAAAACCATCTTGACATCTCTATCAGGAGAAAAAAGTAATCACTGGTATTTTTGAAGTCATGGTACCTCTGCTCTTTGGTGTGATTTCACCCTAACAGCCTCTCCTAATTAATTACTAAAGTCTACATATGAGTTGCAAGAAATTAGGTATATTGGTCAGTGGTTAAAAACACCATTAGTGTAAATCATGATGAGCTGGATCAATTGCATTGTGGAGTGGGTCAGGTTGTGGTTGAAAGGAATCACAAATAGGTGCGCTGCTGTGACACAGGCAGCCTGAGCCAGATCCAAGTTCAAAGATCTAGAGTTTGTCCTGAATAGCTCCTGCAAAGCAGCATTCATAAGTCTTGGATAAAACATGTTTTCTTCTCACATCACTTTAATGAAGGTGAGGAACAGCTACTGAGTTGAAAGCTCAGCCGTTATAGCGCTCTTCAGATAAGACAGGGGTGGGGGGACCTTTTTTAGCCTGAGGGCCACATTCCGTTCTGGACAACTTTTCAAGGGCCACATGACAGTGGTGGATGGGGCCACAGGCAAAAGTGGGCAGAACAACAAATGTAAATTTTTAACTTTAATGTAAATGTCAAAATGTATATTTTACATGTGTACAGCAGGCTAGTTTCTACACACACTCACACTCCCTACTTTATCTTCCATCAAGACAAGCCAGAGGCGTTACTGGAATTCAGGGACACATTCCAGCCAGGCAAAAACACTGGAGGTGTGAAACAAAGTCAGTGAAGGGTGTGGCCTGGGAAGAATTCTGACAGCCAGACTTTGAAGCCTGGAGGGCCATATTCCCATCCCAGGCCTGAGGTTTCCCACCCTGAGATAAGAACCCAAATTCATCCACATGAGTGGGGCTGCACTTGCTAGCCACTCCCTGAAGTTGGCATGATGTTTTGCCCATGCCCCCTATGTCCACATATTGAGTTGCATACATGAAAAGAGGCCCTGTGTGCATGCTGCTGTAGACCTTTTTTTTTTTACAATAATTTTTATTCAAATTTTCATAAAACAAAACAAACAAAACAAAATCATAAAACATTCAAAGACAAAAAACAAAACAAAACAAAAATGATTAAACAAAAAAATAAAATGTTGACTTCCCATTTGTCGCAGATCAGTTATAGGTCTACAATATATAACAATCCTGTCTCTTAAATTATATTATAAAATCACTTTCCTCCAGTAGTTATCTTAATTAATAATCAAATATCATAAACATTACTTTATTCTTTCCACAAAAAGTCAAAGAGAGGTTTCAATTCTTTAAGAAATATATCTATCAATTTTTCTCCAAATAAACATGTCGATTAATCCATCTCGTTAATAATAATAATAATCTTATTGTCATAACCATAGTCCAAATAAACATATCGATTAATCCATCTCATCAAAATCTGTTAGGTCCAATAATTTCAATAGCCATTATTCCATTATCCATATTAATTCCATCTTCCATCTTCAATAGTCCTGTTAAGTCCAGTAATTTCAGTGTCCAATCTTCCATTATCAGTATTCCATAATAATCTTGCTGTCATAGCCATAGTCATATAATAAGAGTCTGATGGGAATTTCCTCTATCCCAAATATTTTCTTGCCATCGATTCTGAATAAGTTGCTGAAATATTGTTGTAAAGTCATATCTCTGTTCTTCTTTTTTACAAAATGCACTGGCTCATCTCTTGAGAGTTTTTCCATTGTCACATGGCTGCAGTTAATTCCATAGATTTTCTCTATATCAAGCTCCATCACGTCATTCCAGTCCAGAAAATTATCCAAGCCATTGATAACTTTATCTCTAATATCTTCATTAATTTCTTCAGAGATAACGTTAAATTCCAAACAGTAGATTTTATTTCTAATATCCATAAACTCCAGATCTTTTTCCAATTCCACATTTGTTCCAATCTCCAGGGCTTGTATCTTCCCTTTATTTTTTCTTTTCTCATCTCTGATCTCATTCTCCTCTCTCACAGGATCCCCTATTTCTTTAAGCTCCTGCGTCATTTTACTCAGTTCAATTTTCAGCTCCTTACTACCCTGTCGCAGGGTTTGTTTCGTTATCTCAATCTCATCCATTATTTTCTGAAACATAATTACTTCCAGATTCTCAGCCACTTTCTTGATTGCCATTTTTAAAACCACGAAAACAAAACAAAACAAAAATAAAGAAGAACCACTTCTTATTTCAGCAACAATTGGGTTAATATTCCAGGCCTGATGACATCACAGTATAAACAGAGCAGCCTGCCTTATCTCTCTATGTTCAAGAATACAAAACAAATTTAGTTCCCAGCATCAAAACAGTTAGTGGCGTCGTGAAGAAGCAGATTCGTCAAAATAAAATAGACCAAAAAGAGAATAGTCCCAGACAATATAATGTTCCTCGGAATAGAAATCCCTCTTCTGTTTATATCTTTAGAATGCACTTCCAGGACAGCTTTTTGCAATAGAAGCAGAGATAAGCTGTTAATTTCGTGAATAACAGAGAAGAGTTATAGCTCACCCAGAAGTTCTTTAAAGCTGATTCATTTGACAAATCTCTTTTTGCTGCAACAATTTAAACCAAGTAAAAAAAAAAAGATAGAAAGAAGGGTGCTTGCCTGTTAGTCCGTTTTCTCTTTGAAGAAAAGATAAACGTGTCGCATTAATCAGATAGAGCTTGTTCGGAAGTCCGTCCGGCATTGCTGGCTGGACCTTTTCTCATAAATTAATGAAATCCAGTCCTCCCAACAAAAACAGGCTTTTGAGGTTGATCTCTACGTTTCTCCCTGCCCGGGAGAAATTTCATCAGTCAAAAAAAAAAATGTTCTGACTGATTTATATCTGAAAAAGCTTCTTCTGAGGCGGGAGCCCGTCTCAAAAGCAGGCACAAGCGAAGTCACCCTTCCCGGAAGTCCGCTGCTGTAGACCTTTTATAGGTATTCAACTGAATGCATGGCTGCCAGGGCCAATGGACAATTTGGCCTCTATGCCATTGTCATTGACAAAGCCCCACTTCCCATTAAGACATTCAGTGAACACATTGATCTCCTTGTCTGAAGAAAGGCTAGACTCTGTTTTGAATGTCAGGACTCAACCTGCAATATATGTGTTCCTGAAGAATAGTAACGTGTAGACTAAAATATGGTGGCGGTGGTGGGGTGACTCAATCGTTTCTCTAATTTGTCTGAAACTGTAAGCTTTTGAGCCCAGCAGGCAAAAGTATTCACAGCAACAATATATCATCTTCACCAAAAGGCTTGCCAAAACTCTAGGTGGCAAGTATATAACAAAGAAAACATTGTTTTGTTGCAAAAATTTTTTTACTTTCTTCTTGTTGCATTGTTCTTGTTGCATTGTATTTTTACTGTATATTTTTTGCTAGTTATTTCTTATGTAATTTTTTTGTAATATGTTTTAATATGTTGTTCACCACTTTGGGGGGGCCTTTTGGCCAAAAAGTCGTATAAAAATAAACTATATATTACATATACCTTACAAGTCCATTGTATGGCCCACTTGGAATATTGTGTGCAGTCCTTGTCACTGTGCTTTAAAGGAGGCACTGCAGAGCAGGAAAAGATACAGAAAAGAACAGCCAAAAACATTCAAGGGTCTGAAGCAAATTCTCTATTAGAATATGTTACAATATTTGGGGTTTTCACCTTTGGCAAGGGGACATGACTAAATGGGAACCTGATTAAAATGTATAAAAGCATGTATGGTTTGTCTGCATTTAAAGAATAAGGACACTGAAAGCAAAAAGCTCTCAGTGGCTCAACCTTCGTATATGTAACAGGCCAACAATACTAACATTTCATTCATATAGGTTTTTGCATTGAATTGACTATATACCAATGGAGATCAAGATTTATTGTTCTTCAAGGAAATATCGACCTCAAGCATTACCTCACTCAATATTTATCTCTTTGGTCAATCAATCCAGATGATCACCTGAATGAATCAGATATCCTATTACTATTTATTTGGGGTGGGAGGAATCTCTATAATAACTATGCAAGTATTGTCAGGCTAAACAAATGCTTTTTTATCACAGAGGAGGCTAATAAATGATAACACATCTCATAAAATTGGTCTGGGTCATTATTTCCCATTCAATGGGATGCTCATCTGCATAAGCATTGGCAAACAAAGGCTATAACTTATTCTTAAATGTCTGACATTCAAAAGACTTGGGCTCCCTACAACATTTTATTGCATTCAAAACAGGAAAAGTTACACCTGCTGATATTAGCCAGGATACTGCTAAGTGGGCAAAGAGGAATGGTGAATCAAGTGTGCTGAATCCTAAGCAGGCAAGTTATTGCAAACGTCATATCAACTTAAAGCATTCAGTAGAGTTGTGTATGTTTGTATGTACTGCCGTCAAGTCGATTCCGACTTATGGCGACCCTATGAATAGGGTTTTCATGAGGCTGAGAGGCAGTGACTGGCCCAAGGTCACCCAGTGAGCTTCATGGCTGTGTGGGGATTCGAACCCTGGTCTCCCAGGTCGTAGTCCAACACCTTAACCACTACACCACACTGGCTCTCTTCAGCAGAGTTAGTCAACACCATTTTGGAAATACAGTTCTTGAATAATTCAGAGAAAACTTTCAGCATGGGATTTAGTCTTGCAATGATTGCTCTATAGCAGGGTTAGGGAACCTGTGGCCCTCCAGATGTTGCTGGGCTCCAACTCCCATCAGCCCCAGGCAGCATGGCCAATGGTCAAGGATGATGGGAGCTGTAGTTCAGTAACATCTGGAGGGCCAAATGTTCTCCACCCTGTATCTTCTGTATCTTCCTAGTCTTAGTCTTATCTGAGAGGTTGGTCCATGATGATTGTCTGGCAGCCGTCTTGACATTCTAGGTAGACACAAAATACTCCTTGAAAGACATGGAGTTATATTCAACTAAGGGTGCAATCCAACTCACCTTTCTGTCAGGCTGGAGGTAGTTGGATGCTGAGGACCCCTGCTGTGCAGCAGCCCTCCACCATGACTGAGCCGCAGTACCACCAGGAGTCTGCCGGCACCATCAGGGGTTTGCCAGGGACAGCTAGCCCAGTGGACACAGGGCTGGCAGAAGCCCCAAAAATGGGGCATGGTGGGGGCAGAGCCACAAGGGGGACTTGCATGAGATCCTACTCATATTTGGAGCCCTCCCCCGGATCCCAATCCACCTGGACTCTCTGCTGGCCAAAAAGCCGGCACAGTAAAAATATACCCATGGTGATCTACGGGGAGTGCTTACTCCCCTGGAGGCCTGTTCATGGGAGCTGGTGCTTCCCAGCCAGCTTGTGCATGTGGCTCCTAATGGAGCTGGCATTGAACCGGGCCGGCAGCTCCTGAATGGGAGGAGGATCCTGCGGGGCTTTCTGCCAGCTCCTCATCAGCTGGCCCCCCTTCCACCAGTTCCCTGCTCTGTCCATCCTACCCAGAGTTCTCACGGAATCAATGGGAAAAGTTAACCATGATTCACCTTAAGTCCCATTGATATCAGTGGGAACTAAGTTTCACTAACTTAGTCTGGTTTTGTAAACTAATTACTTTAGAAGTTTTTCAGAAAAAATAGTAGAAGGTGACATGGAAGATCACACGATCTCAAAAAGAATATCACAGAGCTTGAAAAGAGCAACCAAGATCATTGGTGGAGTTGGATTATATTTCCTTTGAGGAAAGGCTAAATCATTTGGAGAGTGTTAGGAAAAAAAGACAATGAATTGATTAGGAGTAGATTTGGGAGATAAGAACATAGGAAGTGCCTGCTAGATCAGGCCAATGGCCTGTACTGCCATAAATCCACTGTAGATCATTGTACCTCAAGAAGGCTTAGGTTGGTATACCACACAGATCCTAGGATGGTGTGCTGCATAGCAAAGCACCTACAGGTTCATTGTCATTCTGAAGGGTTTCCCGACAGCAGAAGGAAGGTAAGACTGATTGCTTCACTTTCTGAATCTCTATACTTTGCTTAGTAATTAATAAATCTGTGACTTTTCACCCCATCTGTGTTGTTATTGTATCCAAATCCACAAAAAACCTTGCCCTTGGGCATTACAACTTGGCCTGGGCAATACAAGGCCCATCTAATTCAGCATCCTGTTCTTACAATGGCCAACCAAACCTCTGTGGGATGCCCCAGTCAGGACCTGAGTGCAACAGTGCTCTCCCCTCCTGTGGTTTCCAGCAACTGGTATTGAGAAGCATACAGCCTCCAACTGTGGAGACAGAACATAGTCATCATGGTTAGTAGCCACTGACAGACAGGAGAAACTACTTCTTCAAATACTGCACAAGCGACCACTGGCTGGGAGCTTTTATAAAAGGATGAGACAAATTCATGGAGGATAGAGCTATCAATGGCTATTAGTTACAATGACTATATGCTACCTCCATGATAAGACCATATCAGTTGCACACAGACTGAACCAACCATGGCACACCTAATCATTTATGTGAACTGGAATCCCCACTTAATAGTGTATTGAAAGAGTAGATACAGTACAAAGTATCAACCCTGACTGTGATTTCATCAAGGTAGTCAAAGGGTGGTCACATGAAATTATCCTTATCATTTCTCCCAATAAGGGCATATCTGCATGTAACCTCTAGAATTTTAGGACCTTATATTCTACAATTAAATTATAAATCATTTAATATTTAACTGTTTAAAAGTTTAACTAGGAATTCCACCCCCATACATACACACCTCTGCAAGAGAATCCAGGTTATCTCAAAGAGGAATGTGTTGCTGTTCACTAATGCACAACATAAATAGCAGATCAGTATTGATTTGTTCTGTGCATCAGAGCTGGCAATCCTCTCATCTTTCAAGCTCGCTCAAGGGGAGTGCCAATATTTGTCTGCTCTTGTGCAAAAGCAATGAGAAGTACAGACCTCCATATCCAAAGATAGAGAACTTTGAATATCAAGCATAACTCATCATGCAACACTGTTTTCTTATCTGCCACATTTTTTCCCATGCTGGCTATACTGAAAAGATGGAAATGTTTTCTTGCCAAAGGTGTTCCGTTGGTTTTGCGTTCTCATGTGACAAACTTCAAATATGTATGAATGAGCTTAGTGAATTATAGAGATGGAGGAGAAATTAATTGGGTCCACATTTTAAAGTGAATTGACCTATCTTGCTGGTCCCAGACCTATATGTTAATGCTAACTGAGGTTAATTTCTCCCTCATTTCTACAGTCCACCTACCCAACTGGCTTCTCTCCTACTCAATCCAGCAAACGTGCATCTGGGAACTGCAGGGGATGGGGAAGGAGTGTTATGAGGAATCACATATTTGGAATTTTTAATCTTTGATTCATCTCAGTGAACCAGAGTTTGAAAAGGCCTACAACAGCAAAGATTCCTGGGAAACAGCCCCTCTGTGACCTCTGAGTACATATCTTGCAATGCCTGAAGGTACAGACTTCCTGACTCCCATGGAAATTTGGATTTGTCACCCAGTAAGAATAGGTGCTCCTTTCAAACAAAGGAAATGCATATGATAACCTAGGCCATCAGGAGGAAACAGAATAGATCCTTTCAAACTAGGAGGTGTTGTGCATTTCTAAGCCTTTGGGTAAGACAGGATAAACTCCTGTCAAACAAAGAAACTGTTTTACACAAGGATTATGATAATCTTAACCTTGGGGAATCATCAGGAATCTACAGCAGGAGATCACACCTATTATCTGGGAACTTATCAGGAAATGAGTGGGTCCACATCCTCCTGGAGACATTTTACATTGGGTTTACTTTGGGGTCAGTTTAGTTAGGAAAAGGTATAAAACGTGAGGAGTGAGAAGGGGAGTTCAGTTCCTCTTCTGGAGGGCTCCAACAATGCACGCTAGCATCTTTGGGACAATTTCAGAGCTATGGATTTGGGTGAGAACTTTCAAATCTGGAGCTGGTTACAAAGGGCGGAGCTTTTGCTCATTGGGCTAGATACAAAAGTCTCTCTCAGCTTTAGGCTTGCAACTCTCCAGGAAAGTTATATGCAACTATCTGGGCGTTTTTCTTTCCTTTTTTTTCTTCCTGTGTGGGTGAGCTTAAGGTGAAAGTGTTCATAGGGTTAGTCTCTTTGCTTTAGTCTATCCAGGGTTGCTGAATGAATGAATCATAGTTAGAAAGCTGCTCATTGCTAACTGCAATTGTAAACTGCAATATTTTTTCTTGTTTCTTCTCTTAATAAAACCACTCTTTATTTTACTTTCAGTGTATGTGTTATTGGGTTAAGGGTAAAATTATACATGCTCTGGGGTGACGTGCGGGTAACTCCAGCAAAAGATCCTGCTGCTCTCTTTTTGGGACTTGGATTTCTAGTGAGCTATGCTCATGAGGAAGTTCAAGGTCCTGTCGTAACAGGAGAGCTATTGGGAAGGGTACAAAGGAAAGGAGAAGAGAAAGGGTTAAGAAACTGCACTGTCCACTGTTCCTTCAATATATATTCTGATCACAGCTTACTTTGCAAGCAAGTATGCAGTGCCCTGAATCCCGAGATCTGTCAGCCACCAACCAACCCATTTCTCCCTGAGGGATGGTTCAATGGGAGATTTTTTTGTTTTGCCACTGGAATGTTTTTCTTTTCCCTCAAAACATCCCACCACATCAAAAGTCAAAATCCCACACAACACCCCCGCAACACCCCCCCAAATAAAGTACAGGGTTGGAATTGCTACATATTTTCTCAAAGATGAAAGGTTTTGGATATATTATTTTGCTCTCTGAACATTCAATGTGGTGCCTGCCTGTTTTACTCAAAAGTCCCACAAATAAGTGTATATAGGATTGCAGCCCTAATTTGCAAAACCTGCAATAGTCCAGCTGAGTTTCATTGGATCTAAGTTAGGTTGAATTAGTTCAGTGTGGTGCTATCCAGTATATTTAAAGTACTTGTGTGGAGTTATGTTATTTTGGGGTTGCTTGCACTCTGTCTCCTTGCTCAGGATGCTAAAATTGCCTAGCTTTACACCACTAGGGATGGAAGGATCTGTCAGTTTTGGTTCTCTCAGTTTCCCATTTTTCCAATCTTAAATTCAGTTCTCCACATTTCTGCAACAATTTGCAATTTTTTTAAAAAAATCCTCATAAAAATTCTTCAGCATATTAGTGTGACTTTCTCCAAATATACACATTTTTGTATTCAGTTTTGACTAATGTACACATTTTTGCAAGCAATTTCTCCTAACACAATGCATTTTTGTATGTGATTTTCACTAATATATTCATTGACAAGCACACTTTCCCCTCATATATGCATTTTTGTAAACATTGGTTGGAGAACTGCATCAAAAAATTCGGATAAGGGTAACTTTTGAAGGATGGCTGTGTCCCAGTTCTCGTATTATTTCAGAAAGTGTGAATTTAATAGATTCAGCTTTAAATGTGAACTGAATCATATTTCTCCCACATCCCTAACTGCCACAAAAATAGATTTGGCTCCAAATGCCTGAAATACATCTGTTGGGTTACTATGTCCTGCATCATAAATGAAACAGGAAATATTTCCAGAAAAATGGCTGAAATGTTTTTTTAAGAGTATAAGCAGGAAAATGCAATAGACTTGGGACTTATTTTCCCCCTTTCTGTCTGGGTTTAGGACAGTAGGAAAATTAAACTGGGAATTATTTAATAGCAAGGAGACGTAAAGTAAAATATTGAGCAAACAAAAAGTATGTCACTTTTATGATGATTTTCCATCTGTAGCTATCAGCTATTCTATGATATACATCATACCTTACTGGCTTATTAGTTTGTTTTTATGAACTTACAGTCTCTAAGGAAATAGCATTTTCTGTCTTTTATTATTTTATTGCAATTCATTGTAAAACATCTGCCAAAAGAAGTCTTGGGAGGCTCATTTGTTAGGGTGCATGTTATCAATTTGTAGAACATTATATTAATATTCCTATTTCAGATATTGGCATTTGTGATACACTGGGATTTGGAATACATCACTGTCTCCTAACAAAGGCTAAACAAGTGTGTATCACTACTAGCAAATTACACACTGGTTTGACAAGAAGCTTCAATATCTTCTGGATTAGCGGTTCAAATATTTATTATATTGCTTATATTTCAGTTAGAATGAGAAAAAAACTACTTGATTTGCACTGGCACAGAAATGCATTTTGTAGCATTAGAAGCTACAAAGCATTTCTCCTGGCTTGACTCAAGACCTAAGTGGATGGAAGAAAAGGCTACACTACCAGTTTAGCATGAATTGATGGTTACTCACCAGCTCAGTTCAGATGTGATTAATTTAATCCAGCAAACCATAGTTTATATGACCAAGAATAAGCATTGTGCCATGTGCTCTTTCTTCCCTTCCCTTCTCTTGCATGCCATAATAAATCTCAAGTTTCCCATTTCTGAATCTGCGGTTTAATCTCTGACTACAAATCAGGATGTCAAACCAGGATCAAATTGTGTTTTGATATCCTGGTTTGTAACTGGAGATTAAACCACCATTTTCTGGTTTGGATGGAACAGGAAATTGAGGCTTAAGAAATCTTGGCTGAGAGTGAGCTGAGGTTAGTGAGGGATGCTAAACAAAAAAAAATTCTTTAGGTACATCCGTAGTAAAATACAGATAAAATAAATGATGGTACAGCTATTCAATGAGGATGGCAAAATGACAACAGATGACAAAGAAAAGGTAGAAGTGCTCAATTCCTACTTTGGCTCAGTCTTCTCCCAAAAGAGGGTCTGTGATCCTCCTGGCAAATGTGAAGTACAAGTTGAAGGGGCAGGATTGTAGCTTGAGATTGATAGCAATTGGTCAAGGAATACCAGATTACTTTGAGCAAGTTCAAATCTCCAGGGTCCAATGAACTGCATCCTAGAGTATTGAAGAAACTTGCTGAAGAACTCTGGGAACCACTGTCCCATTGTGAAATCATGGAGGATGGGTAAAATGCTGGATGACTGGAGGAGGGCTAATGTTGCCCCTATCTTCAAAAAGGGCAAAAAGGGAGGACCTGGGAACTACAGACCAGTCAGCCTAACATCAATCCCTTGGAAAATCCTGGAGCAGATTATAAAGTGGTCTGTTTGCAAGCACCTTGAAAACAATGCAGTGATTGCTAGAAGCCAACATGGATTTGTCAAGAGCAAATTCTGCCAGACTAATCTTATCTCATTTTTTTTAATTGGGTAACCTCCCTGGGAGAATGTGGGAATGCTGTGGACACAATATATCTTGACTTCAGCAAAGCTTTTGACAAAGTGCCCCATGATATTCTGATTGGCAAGCTAGCTAAATAGGGCTGGATGAAACAACTACCCGGTGTATCTCCATTTGGCTACAGAATTGTACTCAGAGTGCTTATCAATGGTTCCTTCTCAAATTGGGGGAAAGTAATTAGCAGGGTACCACAGAGCTCAGTCCTGGGCCCAGCATTCTTCAACATTTTTTATTAATGACTTGGATGAGGAGGTGCAGGGAATGCTTATCAGATTTGTAGAGGATACAAAATTAGAAGGGATAGCTAAAATTCAAAGTGATCTTGATACGCTGGAGCATTGGGCTGAAAACAACAGAATGAAATTTAAGTGCAACGTTCTACACCTAGGAAAAAGAAACTAAATGCATAGTTATAAGATGCTGGATAGTTGGCTCAGCAATACTACATGCAAGAAGGATCTTGGAATTGTTGCTGATCACAAGCTGAATATGAGCCAAAATTGTGATGTGGCTGCAAAAAAGGCAAATGCTATCTTAGGCTGCATTAACAGAAGTAGTTTCCAAATTACATGAAGTACCAGTTTCCTTCTATTTGGCACTGGTTAGGCCTCATCTTGAGTACTGCATTCAGTTGTGGGCACCGCATTTTAAGAAGGATGCAGACAAACTGGAACAGATTCAGAGGAGGGCAACAAAGATGATCAGGGGACTGGAAACAAAGCCCTATGAGGAGAGAGTGAAAGAACTGGGCATGTTTAGCTTTGAGATGAGGGGAAATACGATAGCACTCCTCCAGTACTTTAAAGGTTGCCACACAGAGGAGGGCCAGGATCTCTCCTCAATCATCCCAGAGTGCAGGACAGGGAATAATGGGCTCATGTTAGAGGAAGACAGATTTCAGCAGAACATGAGGAAAAACTTCCTAATTTTTAAAGTGGTCTGACGATGGAACCAATTACCTAGGAAAATGGTGGGCTCTCCAACACTGGAGGCATTCAAGAAGCAGCTGGACAGCCACCTGTCAGTTACGCTTTAAGCTGGATTCCTGCATTGAGCAGGGGTTGGACTCGATGGCTTTATACCCAACGTGTTTCAGCCTGTTGATTTTCAGGCCTTCATCAGGGGCTATAAATAAAACAGTAAGGACAAATTTACTTACATGAACGTATAAAATCATACCTATAAAATCTATAAATCAGTCTATGACTTAGTTCTTTGAGGCGTTTATACTGTTGTAAGCGGTCTGCTCATTTGAACTTCTCGTTAGCCTGCATTGTAAGTCATAGACTGATTTATAGATTTTATAGGTATGATTTTATATGTTCATGTAAGTAAATTCGTCCTTGCTGTTTTGTTTATAGCCCCTGATGAAGGCCTGAAAATCAACAGGCTGAAACGCGTTGGGTTTAAACATACAATAAACTTCTACTTTTCTAGCATCTTGGGTTTTGCCCCCCCTTTTTTTTTCTTGGTTTGGAGGCTAGCCACTTCCTATTGTTATTGGGAACTGGCTAAGGACACACTGAGGTAAGTGGGGCCTCATATGCCCTAATGGAGCAGCCTCCACTGGCTACGTGCTTCTCTAATTACAGTTGGCAACTGATTCCAGAGGGCTAGAACTGCAACACTAAAAGTGCATATTAAACACACCTCTGCAGTGTGTGGTACTCTTAGCAGTGCCCCATCTAAGGAGTGCAGTTGCCACATAGGGATATATGGGGCAAGGCAGTCCTAGGTAATCTGTTGTTTCCTGTGTCTTACAATTCCCTTGAGCACTACACAAAAGGAATGAGACATTGGTGAGCTGTTTCTATTTGAACTTCCCATTTAAAATTAGATGCTTGCACATATTTCAGGCCTAGAACGCTGCAAGCAACAAAATTCTAAATGAAGCTTAGAGGACTGCACCAAGGCACACTTTTCACTTGGCTATTTAAGCAACCTTGGGCCATTTCTGACCGCTGTTTGCAATTTTTATATACCAAGTGACCTGCCAACTGTCATGACAAGGGGAATGGGGAGCATAGAAATCATTCAAAGTGATGGATGAGCTGCAGACTTGATTATTTATTCAAATTATTCCCACAACGACTGAGCCCTGCTGATTGCACACAGCTTTTTGTCAGAATCATTAGAAAAGGGCAACGATGGCAAGAATTTAATGACCAAATTAGAGTTATTGAACAGTTTGTTGTATGACAATATAAGACGGGGAGAGGATCTCACATGGATCAAACTACCTGTGCCAATAAAATCAATATGGAGAGCTGTTTTTGCAAAACTTTAGGCTCCTTTTGGTGTGGAGATGAAGGACATATATTAGACTGTAAATCTATTCAAAAGCAATTCCCTGGGTTTTCATCTGTATAGGCCTACCAATCTTTTTTCCCCTGTAGGTACCATAAACTCTCATAGGAGACTACACCCTTGATCTCTTTCACCTTCACAGACATTAGAAGAAAAAAACTTTTCAGCCTATTGGAAAAATGGACACATAATCCAACAAAGAAGCAACAATAATGGCAAGAGCAAAGTACACGAAGAAGGCTGCCATGGCAGATCTTGCATATTAGGGGAGTTAGGTCATAGAGCATGGCGGAAGGTACCAGGCCTAGTGATGACTTCAACTTGGAACAATGCAAAGAACAGTTGTATGAATAAAACAAATTAAAAAGGAGGCAAAGGATGTGTGAGAACAACCTTGCTGATAAGTTGGAAGTGTATAAACTCTATGGAAGGTCAGGAGTAGCTAATTAAGCATTTGATTCGCATGTGATGTCCAAATGAAATTACAAGGCTGCAATCCTATGCTCATTTATTCAGAAGAAAGTCCCACTGGATTTCCCACATGGAACTTACATCCTAACCCAAAAGTATGTTGTGCAGAATTTTCACATCTGTCAGCTACATATTCTGTTAACGTCAGTTTCTTTGTTTTGTTCTGTTCAGAGACTGCAGAATATGGTCTCAGGTCCTGGATTTCTCTGCTAAATGAAAATGTTCATCCAATGCCACCATGAAGGTGGCCTTTCTCAAGAACTTTACCCCTGCATTTCTCCTATCTCCATAAATTTTTCTCAGCCTAACATACCTCATAGGTTGTAAGGATGAGCTTGAGAAAGAGACCTCTGTATGTCATTCTGAGGTCAACTTTCAAGATCAACTTTATGATAGGGATAATTGTCTATTTAGGTTGAGATGGGAGGAACTGGGAAGAATGAAAACATGGTTTATGTACATTCTAAATAAGGTCTGTTATTATGTGTATTGGGATGGACTTCAATATGGTGGTTATATGTGAGCAGATATTAGAATGTTAAACAACCTCAGATTCTGTGAGCAAATATTAGAATATTAAACAACCTCAGATTCTCAGACTGTGGTCTGAGGAACACTACTATGCTGGGAGAGCCCTGCTAAAATATACCACGACAAAAGTAATACATGAAATAATTAAAGACCTGTTTCTGAGTTCAGTACACCCACCCATTACAATGGCAGTGGTGTCATCATAGCAGAACTTTGGAGTTGAAGTCTAGAGCTCCACTCAGCTAAACAACTTACCATGTTTTGAAGAAACGAAGACTGCAATCCTCTACCCTTTTACTTGGAAGTAAATCCCATAAAACGCAATAGGAATTACTTTTGAACAAATGGTTCTCAAACTATTTTCATCATGGACCACTTGAAAATTGCTGGGGGTCTTGGCACACCACACAATGTTTTTTTCCGCCTTTTGCAGCAATTGTAATGCACTGTGCTAGATGCTGTATGCTTTTCAATTGTATTTTAATGCTTCATTTATTTCTTATATATTGTATCGTATTACAATTAGAATTCAAATTGTAATGGAACATATAAGAAATAATAGAAGCAACAAAAACACAATTATAAATCAATATGAATATTTCATGTGATGGATGTGCCATCTCTCATCTTCAACCACAAATCCACAGACACGCTTTAGACCAGCTGGATGAAACTGATAGTCCACTGGTGGACATGGACCACAGTTTAGGAACCCCTGGTGTACAGGGGTAGGTGCGTCGTCTAAAACATGTGTGGGGAACCTTTGACCCTGCAGAGGTTGCTGAACTGCAACTCCCATCAGCAAGCATGGTTAATGGCCAAGGATGATGGGAGTTGTAGTTCCACAACATCTGGAGGGCCAAAGGTTCCCCACACCTGTTCTAAAATTACCTAACTACATAGAGATGTTTGCTGGGCCTCCGGTTTACTGATCTGGCCCTTTGCTTGAGGTGTGTGATTGTGCTGTGATTTTGCTTTGGGTTCCTGGCCCATTTAATATCTCCCAACAAAATGTAGCTCTGCATGAATCGGTGCTCTGGGCTTCCCACCTTCTGATGAAGTGCCTGTCTATAGTAATTGAAACTTGCTCATCCAGACTCCTACCTGGAAGTAAGACCTATTGAACTCAGTGGGACATCTGAGTAGACATGTAGCAGCTTAGGGTGGGGGGTGGGGCGATTTGTATTGGAGCCATAGCTAGGGGTCAGGGACGATTTCAGTCATTCACAATTTGGAGCAAACTTCCCTGGTCCATAGCCTTGAGCCAGTATTCAGAACATGTGGATCACTAGATTTGACCTGACAAACGTGTTGCTGATAATCAACAATCTTTTGAATAGAATCTGAATCATCATTACTTTGAATGAAGAATTTAAAATACGCATCCCCTGATGAAGGCTATATAAGATTAGCCGAAATGCGTTGGGCTTTTTTTATACAATTTTAATTTACAGAAATGGAATAAAACTGTGACTTTTTACTTACGCTTTTTCATCATTCTGGGTTACCCCCCTCCATTCAACTGCAGATTTATAAACCTGAGTACTGGTTCGACTGATCACAAACGTACTACTTGTGGCCCCAACTGCACTATATATTTCAAGCACTATGATATCATTTTAAAAAGTCATGGCTTCCCCCAAAGAATCCCCTTCCCCTGTGTAGGAATCCTGACCTGGATTTTTTTTTTTTGAGGGGTGGGGGGAGAAGGTCTTGAGGCTTCATTTTGTAAAATAAAACACAATAGGAATGTCAGCCTCCATACTGCCATCTCATGTCAAACCCCACCATTACAGGCCATTTGGAACATCCCAAAGCTCCATTTTATTTTGACTTTTTTCTTGAGTTGTGTTTCAATGGACTGCTGAAGGCTTTTTGTATGCACTTTTTATATTGGGTTTTAAAATCTTTGAGCTGGATGTCTGAGCTGGTATGTATTAATCAATTCTGGTGATGGCTGTCCTTAATTTTATTATGTAAGCTGCCCTAAGATGGGTTCCCCCCCTTTAAAGGCAACCTAAGAATATTATAAATATCATAATAAATAAATACATGCTTGTTGGATAAATAAATCCACCGAAGCTGTAAGAGCAAAATGTACCTCCTTAATTCAGTAAGTAGCAAGCCTCAGCTGGCAAAAAAAATTGAGAAATGCTGTGTTCGAGCTATTGATGATTTTAATGCAACCCGGAGCACTCTTTCAGGAACAATTCTTGAAATAATTCTCAGCATCCAATTCCAGAAGTCAGTAAAACAGTCAAAGCTAACCAAGGAAAGGAAATATAGTTGCAATAAAAGTGACAGGTGCTATTTTAAAACGATGATTATGTATCTGCCTAGCGGGAGTAGTTTTCCAGTAAAAACAACAAATACAAAATAACAAAATATGTAGTACCAAAAACAAAAAAAAAACCCAACCCTCTGACTATGGACTTATCCATATGGGAACACTTTGTAGCAAATACACAGCTTTTACCATCGTACTAGATTTGCAAGGTCCACACATAGTGCTCAGTGGTAGCTTCAAATCCATTGTTTCCCATTCACACAAGTAGGAGTTCCTCTGGGAAGGATTTGTGCCACTATTTCCTTATGGCCCCACCCTCTAATTTTATATTTTTACTCCCTCCGGTTGCTCATTTACTGGGCACGTGCAAATATTTTTGACCTGAACAGTATTTCCACTCCCTCCTGTCCCCGCTTCCTAAAGTTTGGTAGTTGAAAAGAGGTGGGGTCATCAGTCCCCCTTTCTCCACTGCCCCTTGCTTTTTCTGAGTTAATTTCTCCCCCTGGAAAAATAAATCAATATAATATTGATTTTTTAAAAATCAGTACTAATATTGATATTTTCTGAAAATACCAATATTGATATTGATATTTTTGAGGTGACTTTTTTAAAAAATCTACTTTAGATTTTTTAGGAAACAAAAGGAGTGAAGGAAGTTTGCTTGAGGAGAAAGAAAGGAAAGAAGCGAGGGCTGCAGCAAATTGTGAAGGGGGAAGACAGAGCAGTTCGAAGTTGCTAGATAATCCACCAGAAACAAAATGGAATTCATGGGAGACTTAGTGGGCGGAGAAAGGAGAACAGCTGAAAGTGATGATTCACCCACTCACTAAAAAGTATTGAAACAAACCACCTTCAAAGACATGTGGAGTTGAGTGGAGTCGTATTGTTCTACACTTTTTTGTATTATCAGCGGATTGGGTTAGTACAGCTTTACAGGGGGGAACTGTGTGATAGCTTCTGTTGCCAGTAACGTCATGTGAACCATGCAAATTAAAAGGGTGTGCAAGCAGCACCAAACACACACTAATCCACTATGTAGATGAACCCTAAAATGAGTGGACATGGCAGCTGAGCTGGTTCAAAGATGGAAGAATACCGTTAGAGTCAAAAGCCAGGTGGTCAAAAAGAAGCCAGGTTTGACAGGGTCTACAGACAAGAAAAAGTGAGTTGTAGCATCAGTAAGAAACAAGGAACAAGCAGTAAAGTCTTGGTTCTTGGTCAGTGGAAAAGCACATGCTTTGCATGCAGAAGGTCCCAAATTCAATCCCCGGCATCTCCTGATATGGCTGGGAATAGGGATGGGAAAATCTGTCCGTTTTGGTTGCTCTCTTTTCCCCATTTTTCCACTCTTGAATTTAGTTCTCCACATCAGTCTGCAGATGTTTAAAAAACAAATCCTTGTGGAAATTTAGCAGCATTTTAGTGCAAATTTCTCCTAATATACACATTTTATATGCAATTTTGCCTAATATGAACATTTTTGCAGAGCAATGTCCCCAAATATAATGATTTTTTTGATATTTTCACTAATATATGCATTTTTATGCACATTTTATCCTAGTATATACATTTTTGTGCACATACATGGCTGGAGGAGAATTGCAAAATTCTGAGAACTGTGAATTTGAAGAATGGCTGTGTTTCAGTTCACATATTGTTTTGGAAAGTGCAGATTAGGTAGGTTCCCTTTTAAATATAGAGCTCATTTTACACCATGGTACACCAATGAACTGAGGGTGATGAAACAGGCCAGGCGAAGGCTAGAGTGCAAGTGACTAAAGACATGCTGTGAGGTTAATTGGGCACAAGTGAAAAATATAACCATGCCTACCGTGTGGTAGTGAGGGCAGAGAAGAAGGCTCACTTCTCTGCCTCCATCGCATCCTCATGTAGCTGTCCAGTGGAGCTTTTTCATAGTGTCCAGGGTCTGTTAACATGTACTCCAGAAAATGGAGTTTAGACCCTTTGGAAGCCTACTGTGAATTGTTTGCAAGGCACTTTAAGGATAAGGTTGCTCGCTTCCGTGGCAATCCTGATGCCCCATCCACATAGTGAGGTGTCCAGTGCTGCAGAGTTTTAGAACTAGTTTTAATTGATGCAGCCTGATGACATAGACAAGGTGCTTGCAATGCTGTAGCCACCAACATGTCTTCTCAACACTTGCCCTTCTTGGCTTATTAAAGCATTTCAAGGGGTATGTCTGAGTGGATCCAAAGTTTGATCAACACAGGAGGGAGTGGTCCCAGTCACCCTGAAAGAGGCAATGATCTAACTGCTCCTGTAAAAGCCTACCCTGTACCCATTGACTTGTGTCTACTACTGCCTGGTCACAAATTTCTCCCTTTCAGAAAAGGTGATAGAGATGGCTGTGCACATCAATTGCAAGGTTTCCTGGATGAAATACATTATCCTGACCCATTCCAAACTGGGTTCAGGCCTGGTTATGGGACTCACCTGATTACTGCACTCTGCAGGCAAGGACCTTCTACAGATATCATCTCATCAGGAGGTCTGTTCCACACAACATAAGAAGCAGACCTTTAGTGTTGTGGTGCCTACCCTTTGGAATTCACTCCCATTAAATATTAGGCGGGCACCATCTCTTTTGTCTTTGCGCTGCCTATTGAAGACCTTTCTCTTTCAACAAGCCTTTTAAGTACAGTCCTTATCCCAGACCTTATCTGTGATGGCATTGTTTTTAAGATGTTTAAGATATTTTTTTTAAAAAAAGTTTTTTAAAAATGTATTGTTTTTAACATGTTTTCAAAGATGTTTTGTTTTACATTTTTTTTTTTAAATGAAGCAGGAGAAAGACTTATTGAATGTTGTGAAGCCAGTAATTTGTTTCTCGCAAACACATTTTTTTAGCTACTGAAAAGATGATTGTACACGTGGACATCACCAAATGGTCAATATAGGAATCAGATTGATAATATAATTGGTAGCAGAAGATGGAGAAGTTCCATGCTTTCTGCAAAAACAAGAACAGGAGCAGACTGCGCTACTGATGATGAACTGGTAATATCCAAAATCAGCATAAAGCTAAAGAACAACAAAGCAATCATAATGCCAAAATACAATTTAAATAACATCCCAGAAGCATATAAAGAACAAATAAGGAACAGATTTGAGGCTTTAAACTTAGTTGACAGAGAACCAGAAGAACTATGGATTGAAGTCAGAGACATTATCAGGGAAGAATGCAAAACGACAATACCTTTAGTTAAAAAGAGAAAAAGACCTCAATGGATGACTGAAGAAACTCTTAAAATGATTAAAGAGAGAAGGAAAGCAAAAGCAAAAGGAGACAGAAACATGGTCAGAACCCTAAATGCGATAATACAGCGACTAGTACATAGGGACAAAGAGAACTATTACAATAGTTATTGTATAGAAATAGAAGAGGACAACAAAAAAGGTACAACATGAGCCCGATTCCAAAAGATTAGCGAAATCAAAGGCCCCCACTCTCTGGAACTCCCTCCCGTATGACCTTCGACATGCCCCTTCCCTGAATGTATTCCGCCAAGCTTTGAAGACCTGGCTCTTCAGACAGGCCTTTGGGACTTACGGGGAGGGTTAAATTTTTACGACCAATAGCCTACTACTCTGTACTGGAACTGTTTTATTGTTTTATTGTTATATTGTATTTTATGATGTATTTTATTATGATGTAATGTATTGTTGTTAAATTGTACGTCGCCTAGAGTGGCCATTGGCCAGATAGGCGACCCACAAATTAAATTATTATTATTATTATTATTATTATTATTAAATTCAAGCCAAGAGTAGGGATGTTGAATAATCAACAAGGGAACACACTGACTGACTGAGATGAAATAAAAGGAAGATGGAAGCAATCCACTGAAGAACTCTATAAAAGAGATGCCAGGATGACAGATTCATTCCTGGAGGAACTATATTATGAAGAACCAGAAATTTTAGAATGCAAGTGAAAGCTGCTGTTAAAATACTTGGAAGAAATAAATCACCAGGAACAGATGGCATACCAATAAAGTTGCTATAAGTTACTGAGACTGCATCTGTCCAAATTTTGACAAAATATTGTCCACAAATATGGAAAATTAAACAATGGCCTACAGACTGGAAGTGTTCGATATATATCCCAATTCCAAAGAAAGGGGATCCCAGGGAATGCAGTAATTATCAAACTATTGCCTTAATATCCCATGCAAGTAAAGTAATGCTCAAGATTCTACAACAAAGGTTTTTACCATATATGGAGTGAGAAATGCCAGATGTCCAAGCTGGATTTAGAAAGGGAAGAGGTACCAGAGATCATATCACAAACGTATGTTGGATAATGGAACAGACCAAGGAATTTCAGAAGAAAATCATTCTGTGCTTCATAGATTACAGCAAAGCCTTTGATTGTGTAGATCATGAGAAACTATGGAATGCTTTAAAAGAAATGGGGGTGCCACAGCATCTGATTGACCTGATGCGCAACCTATACACTGGACAAGAGGCTACCGTAAGGACAGAATATGGAGAAACCGAATGGTTCCCATCGGACAGGGTGTGAGACAGGGGTGTATTTTATCACCCTATTTGTTTAATCTATATGCAGAACATATCATACAGAAAGCGGGATTGGACAAAATGAATTGGAGGGAGAAATATAAATAATTTAAGATATGCAGACGATACCATACTACTAGCAGAAACCAGTAAAGATTTGAAACGAATGCTGATGAAAGTTCAAGAGGAAAGCACAAAAACAGGAGTACAGCTGAATGTCAAGAAGACTAAAGTAATGACAAAAGAAGATTTATGTAACTTTAAAGTTGACAATGAGGACAGTGATCTTGTCAAGGATTATCAATACCGCGGCACAGTCATTAACCAAAATGGAGACAATAGTCAAGAAATCAGAAGAAGGCTAGGACTGGGGAGGGCAGCTGTGAGAGAACTAGAAAAGGTCCTCAAATGCAAAGATGATCACTGAACACTAAAGTCAGGATCATCCAGACCATGGTATTCCCAATCTCTATGTATGGATGTGAAAGTTAGACAGTGAAAAAAGTGGATAAGGGAAAAATCCACTCATTTGAAATGGAGGAGAGCTTTGCGCATACCATGGACTGCAAAAAAGACAAATAATTGGGTGTTAGAACAAATTAAACCAGAACTATCATTAGAAGCTAAAATGATGAAACTGAAGTTATCATATTTTGGACACATAATTGGAAGACATGATTCACTAGAAAAGACCATAATGCTGGGAAAACAGAAGGGAGTAGAAGAAGAGGAAGGCCAAACAAGAGATGGATTGATTCTATAAATGAAGCCACAGACCTGACCTTACAAGATCTGAACAGGGTGGTTTATAACATATGCTATTGGAGGTCGCCGATTCATAGGGTCTCCGTAAGTCGTAATTGACTTGAAGGCACATAACAACAACAAATAGATGTTTTTAGTGTTTTATTGTTTGTTTGCTGCCCTGGGAGAAAGAACAGGATATCAACTGAATAATAAATAAATGCATGCATATATATGCAAACTGAATTTAATTTCTTCCCCATCCCTAGCTGGGACAGACCACTGTCTGAAATCCTGGAGCTGCTGCCAGTCATTGTACAGATGATCCAGTGGTATCAGTGTGAGGCACCTTAATGTACAAATGCTTTAAAGAAGGATACAAGGACTTAAGATTGTCCAGACACCTGAACTTTGGAAGAAGAAGGTAAAATCCCTGGGAGGACCTAAGGTTTGTTTGTTTGTTTAATCAATCAAACAATCAATCAATCCCCCTCCCTTCCTCCCAGAAGGATCCCAGGGCAGCAAACAAAAACACTAAAAGCACTTAAAACATCTTAAAAACAAAAGAATTTTAAAAAATCAAAACAAAACAACCTAAAGACATCTTTTAAAAACGACTTAAAAAACCTCTTCCAGCACAGATGTAGACTGGGATAAGGCCTCTACTTAAAAGGCTTGTAATCCTAAGCATGCGTTAGAAATTTACCCCCATTGGACTGAATGGAAAGTTATTCCAGGGGACATGCTTAAGGATGTGTTATATTTGGGGGAACCAGATTTTCTGAAGCTGTCCTGGTTTGGGTATTATGTCTCCCCAGAGATTAGTCCCATCTATGATAGAAGCATACGTGGGTGGGTCGAGAGAGGGGGGCTTATCAGTGACTGCACTCAGATAATGAATCGTCCTGCCTTATGAAGTGCATTCGGCCCTCTCCCTCATTACTATTTTTGCTGGTTATGGAAGAACTTTTTATTCCAGAAGGTGTTTATTTTATGAGGAAGGCAATATTTTAAAGATTTTTTTTTAAAAAAAGAGTGCTGGCCACATCTCTTGTCATTGTTTGGACTGTTTTAATGAAGTTCTAATTTCTAATATGTTCTAACCCATGAGTGTTGTGTTTACCCTAGAAGCGCAGGAGAGAGATGCTCGTAAATAAATAGGAGGGATATACAAGAAAGAAAATTATTATTATTATTATTATTAGTTGAATTTCTATACCGCCTGACTAGCATAGCTCTCTGGGCGGTGTACAACAGAGGAATATAAATATACACAGTAAAATCCAATAATTCAGTGCAAGGAACATGTATGTAGGCATCCACAAATCTAAAATCAGTTAAACATATTTAAAAGACTAAAATAGACTAAAATGCCTGAGAAAAGAAGGTTTTAACTTGGCGCCGAAAAGATAGCAACGTCGGCGCCAAGCGCACCTCATCGGGAAGACTATTCCACAGTTCGGAGGCCACCACTGAGAAGGCCCTAGTTCTTGTTATCATCCTCCGAGCTTCCCTGTGAGTCGGAACTCGGAGGAGGGCCTTCGATGTGGAACGTAGTGTACGGGCAGGTTCATATCGAGAGAGGCGTTCCAGCAGGTATTGTGGTCCTGCGCCGTATAAAGCTTTATAGGTTAAAACCAGCACTTTAAATCTGGCCTGGAAACATATTGGTAGCCAGTGCAGGCGGGCCAGAACAGGTGTTATATGTTCAGACCGCCTGGTCCTCGTTATCAGTCTGGCCGCCGCATTCTGCACAAGCTGCAGCTTCCAAACCGTCTTTAAAGGCAGTCCTACATAGAGCGCATTGCAGTAATCCAATCGAGAGGTTACCAGAGCATGGACAACTGAGGTGAGGTCCTCCCTGTCCAGATAGGGACGTAGCTGGGCCACCAACCGGAGTTGGTAGAACGCATTCCATGCCACCGAGGCTACTTGAACCTCGAGTGACAGGGAAGGATCTAAAAATACTCCTAAACTATGAACCCACTCCTTCAGGGGGAGTGTAACCCCGTCCAGAACAGGGTGGACATCCACCATCTGATCAGAGAAACCTCCCACCAACAGCATCTCAGTCTTGTCTGGATTGAGCCTCAGTTTGTTAGCTCTCATCCAGTCCATTATCGCAGCCAGGCAACGGTTCAGCACATTGACAACCTCACCTGAAGAAGATGAAAAGGAGAAGTAGAGCTGTGTGTCATCAGCATACTGATGGCTACACACTCCAAAACTCCTGATGACTGCACCCAGCGGCTTCATGTAGATGTTAAAAAGCATGGGAGACAAAACCGACCCCTGCGGGACTCCACACTGGACAGCCCACGGTGTCGAGTAATGTTCCCCCAGCACTACCTTCTGGAGACGACCCGCCAAGTAGGAGCGGAACCACTGCCAAGCTGTACCTCCAACTCCCAACTCCGCCAGCCTCTCCAGGAGGATACCATGGTCAATGGTATCAAAAGCCGCTGAGAGATCAAGGAGAATCAACACACTCCCTCCGTCCCTCTCCCAACATAGGTCATCATACAGGGCGACCAAGGCTGTCTCGGTGCCGAAACCGGGCCTAAAACCCGATTGAAATGGATCTAGATAATCGGTTTCATCCAATAGTGCCTGGAGCTGGCCAGCAACCACTCGCTCCAAGATCTTGCCCAGGAATGGAACATTCACAACTGGTCTATAGCTATTAAGGTTTTCAGGGTACAAGGTGGATTTTTTCAGAAGTGGTCTCACTACCGCCTCTTTCAGACGGCCAGGGACCACTCCCTCTCGTAAAGAGGCATTTATCACTTCCCTGGCCCAGCCGGCTGTTCCAACCCTGCTAGTTTTTATAAGCCAAGAGGGGCAAGGATCTAGAGCAGAAGTGGTCGCACGCACCTGTCCAAGCACCTTGTCCACGTCCTCGAGCTGAACCAACTGAAACTCATCCAATAAAACATGACAAGACTGTGCTCCGGACACCACATTCGGATCAACTGCTGTCAACTGGGAGTATAAGTCCCGGTGGATGCATAAGATCTTATTCTGGAAATGCCCAGCAAACTCATTACAGCGGGCAACTGATGACACTATCAAGTCCTTAGGGCCAGAATGAAGTAGCCCTTGGACAACTCTAAAAAGCTCCGCTGGTCGGCAAAGAGATGACTTAATAGTGGCAGCAAAATATTGTTTTTTCGCCACCCTCACCGCTCCTAAGTACAACTTAGTAGAGGCACTTACCAGTGCATAATTGCATCCGTCGGGAGTTCGCCTCCACCTTCGCTCAAGCCGCCTCCTATCTTGCTTCATCGCTCTCAGCTCTGGAGTGTACCATGGAGCTGTATGAGCTCTACACAGGAGAGGACGCACAGGAGCAATCGTGTCAACAGCCCGGGTCATCTCCACATTCCACAGTTCAACCAGGGCTTCGACAGGAGCGCCAGTCTTATCAGCCAGAAAATCCCCCAGAGCCCTTTGAAAGCCTTCAGGATTCATCAGTCTCCGGGGGCGGACCAATTTAATAGGTCCCCCACCCTTGCAGAGGGGAAAAGCCGCTGTAAGTCTGAACTTCACCAAGCGGTGATCTGTCCATGACAAAGGGAGAGATGTAAAACTCCCCACATCCAGATCACCATCTCCATGTCCAGTAGCAAAAATAAGATCTAGAGTATGCCCCGACACATGTATTGGGCCACTAACATATTGGGACAGCCCCATGGTTGTCATGGAGGCCATGAAGTCCTGAGCCACCCCGGACAACGTAGCCTCGGCATGGATGTTGACATCCCCCAGTACTAATAGTCTGGGGGATCTCAGCAATACCTCCGAGACTACTTCTGTCAGCTCAGTTAGGGAAGCCGTTGGGCAGGAGGGTGGGCGGTACACCAACAGGATTCCCAGTCTGTCCCTTTGACCCAACACAAGGTGCAAACACTCCAGGCCAGTAGCTACATGAACATGGTGCTTGATGAGAGGGATGGAACTCCTATAGACCACAGCAACCCCCCCTCCCCGACCCTCAGATCTACCATGGTGCTGAACCAGGTACCTGGGTGGGCAGAGCTGGGAAAGACTAGCTCCTCCCTGCTCACCCACACAGGTCTCGGTTATGCATGCCAGATCGGCTGCCTCATCCACAATCAAATCATGGATGAGGGAGATTTTATTGTGTACCGATCTGGCATTTAAAAGCAGCAACTGGAGATCCGAGAGTTGGCTGAAAGGACAACCAACAACCCTGCGGATGTGAGAAGGACCAGAACAAGGCACAGCCACTATTTGTCTGGGCCGCGTTCCCCTTACCTGGCATGTCCTTGACACAGCGCCATACCTCCCTCTGCCCGTCACTACAGCAATTGGGGGCCCCTCAAGTCCCCCCGTTTGATGGAGAAACCTCTTTCCCAGGCACAAAGTAAAACTTATATATACAAACTCACGTATTCACTCACATCAAACACAATCAACAGATATACACACCCACACATTCCTTCATAGCCAAACATACAAAATACAGTCCCACACTTTATACAAAGCAGGAATCAAGCTCTTATCGAAGATTATCCAATTTCTGCTCCCATCCACCACACAGAACAAAGGAGGCGTAGATAGCAAGCAAAATGGTTTCATTACTCCATTTTTTAAATTGTTATTCATTCATCATAATCATATTTGGCTAGCCATTTTATTATCAGTTGTATTTCATTCATTTTCATACTTGTCATTCATTTTAGTTCAGTTAGGGTGGGGAGCCTCAGTTCTAGGAGTGAATATGGTCTGTAACCCTCTCTATCCATTCCTAAGGACGCTCTGCAGGACACATGTCCCCATGCCACATCGCTCATCCTCTTGCTCTCCACCCTCCTGGAGTGTTTTTGCCTGACTGGAATGCATCTTTGAGCTGTAAGAGTGCCTCTTGCTTGCCTGAGGAGAGCTGTGGGTATGTGCAGGAACCTTTGACTTTTGCATGGCTGGAACGCAGGCTACTATACAAAGGTAAGGGTCACACCTGTTGCTCCTTCCATTTTTACATGTGATCCCAACCACTTTTTGCTTTAGGCCTTTCCCACCACTGGCATGCAGCCCCCAGAAAGTTGCACATAAGGGATTGTGCTCCTTGGGTGAAAAAGGTTCCCCAGTCTATACAGCCTAAAGTTCACTTTAGGCATTCTTTTTCTGAGTCAAGTAAAACAGGATTCTAAAATGCACAGGAAGCCTCTATGAGTATAGGAAGTTTCACACTTCAGACGTTTGCTCTCCAATTCTTGAAGGGAAAAGGGAATGGCAATGGGGAATGGAGCTAGCATGCTCATCCCAAGTGTTTATTTAACTCAGGCAAAATAAAATGTAAAAGATTCAGATCTGCTATGTTCTGTGTTTCTTTAACATCTAATTCAAATAATGTTTTCTCCCTGTCTCTACCAGGCAATGATGTAAGGTATGTGGGAAGATACACCATGTGATGACAACACATCACACTTTGTAGTAGACATTACAAGGAGCAGAAAGTAGAAAAGACACAGACAGGAGTATCTCCAAGATTTTTGTTATCTAATTTGACCACAACAGAAAAGCAAATTGTTTCTGCTTCTCTCTTCCAAAACAGTTGACTACACAAATATTCAGCTTGCAGCAATTTAGCACTACACTTGCCCAGGGCATGTTATAACCTGTCACCATCTAAAAATTTCAAAGATTTAGCCAAACAAAGAATTTATTGTCCTGAATGTTAATTTTAGTCCATGTTAGCCAAACACCAATCAAAGCTTCCTTTGTCCAGTAGGTCATACCTCTTCATTGACGACCCAAGCCAACAATGCCATAGAAACATAGGACTGAAGTCCAAAAACAATTTACTATATGTCAAGCACAGAAAATGCTAGAGCAGATTTCCTTCTTGTTTAACCATCACATGATGGTTAAACCAGCACATCTGCACTAGCTGAAGAGGCACTGACCTTGAAGCCCCCAAGTCCAAGACCCCTGAACCCCAGAGAATGCTACCTGTGACCCCAGTGCTACAAGGAGCTGGTATACTCACTTCCAAGACCCTCACACTCCACGGAGCTGGTGCGCTAATGCAGGCAGTGGGCCCAACTACACTTCAGGGCAGAGGGCTGCTCCTTTAAGGCTCTGCTCAACAGGAGGGTGGAGTCTAAGCTGTAGTCAGGCTCAGGGAGCATAAAAAGGTTTAACCATCAATCTGAGCTTGTTGGAAGAAGGTGTCTGCTCCCTAATCTTCACTGAGCTCTGCCTGCTTCCTGTCTGTATTCTTTATTCCCAGGCTGCTCACTCGACATGCACTCTCCTGACTTGTGTGTGGGCTCTTTTTTTACAAAGACAAAGTCACAGCAAGGTGTGACATCTTCTCTCTCAAACATCTCCCTGCCATGTGGCTGGCCATTGGCTACTCTGGCTATTTGGACTATCAAAGATCAGATTGCATATCAGGACTGTTCACCTGTGAATTGCAAGTGTGCTGATCAATATGCCTGGAACTTGTAAACCCCTCTATCTGAAAGTGCCTAACGCCATATGTGCATATGTGTGGCATCATACATGTATGGAAAAACAACATAGAAAAAGTTTTCATATTACATTAAAACCAAAGCTTTCTCTTGGACACATATAGCTGAAAGTCAAACAAAGTGATATATCATTAGGGCTGCACTGAATGTTTGCAAGGAAATATTTGAAAACATTAAAATCGTATTCCTGGGTGACAAAATATCCACCAACCCCTCCCCATTCCTCTGATCATCTCCTTCATCCTTGTTTAGGTGATATTTACAGCCAAATCTGTAACTGTTTTAGCACCATTATTTTATGATGACACCATGTAGTTAATTGGATTTTGAAATTTGAACACATCTCCCAGCTAATTCAGAGTGAGGGCACTGCTTTCTGCCCTCGCACTGAATGGGTGATCAGCTTTGGCTATGCGGCAACATCACAAAATAAGTTCAGTTTTTTTGACACAGGAATTGATTTATGGATCAGTTGAGGTATGAATGGGCTGTTTTTCATTGGATTTTGAACTGAGTTGTGTTCCTGTATATTCTACAATAACCAATAGTGTAGTGACAAATTGAGAAGTGCAGGATCCCTTCATGTTAGTCACAGCCATGCCACAACCTCCCCCCTTTTTTTGTTGCTGGGTTGAGAATGAGATCCTTGTTAATGCCTTCACCTACAACAATAGACATCCCCAGGAGGCAATGACCATGAAAGGGTAGAGTACTAACTACTGAAGAATAATCTTCTCAGTAGCTGACTCACTTCCTTTCACTCTGATTGGCTCCAATCAGCAGGAAAGGACAAGGAAGCATATGAGAAGCCTCTTCTTAGTGGCTAATATGTTCCCCTTTCATGCTGACTTGTAGGATGCTGGAGATATAGGGATCCTGCTCCCAAAAAAGTAAGTCTAAGACCCCCCAATACCCTGCAAATTTAAAGAGAGAATAACGATTTGTCCATTCAGTCACTCAGACTTCTAGCTCCATTCATTGGGTTATAAGAACACACAATAACAATATTTACATAATGCTTTCAAACCTGGATATTGAAAAACTGAATATTGAGAATATTTAAACAAAAACACTAAAATAGCCCTTTCAGCACTAGCCAGATACTTATTTGAATGTAACTATTCAGGATTTAGTTGTGATTCATTCCTCCTATTAGGTGCTGGATTAGAGGCCACACACACACAATTTGCTTAAAGAAGCTTCTCAATACTCTGCAGTTGTTTATACCAAGCTTTTGCCAAATTGTTTCCGGTTTTGTGTTTGGATCTCAAAGCAGCCCAACCATTTTCAGGAGGAAAGATGTTGGTGCTGCGTGCTAATTAGGAGGCTGACAAATGCAGGCCACTGAAACAAAGGGAAAGCTTTTCCGGAAGAAGAGAAACTTGTGATTTCTTAAAGAAAAGCCAGGAAGTTTTAAAAGTGAAACAGAGGTTGAATTAAACCCATCTAGCCTCTGAAAGCCATTAAACAAGTTTGTTTCTGAGAATACTCAGGGGAAAGAACATTTTGTTAACTCTTTCCCTATTACTAGGCCCTTATAGTGAGTTCTTACAGTGGCAATAATCCGAAAGGCTCCATCCTGCTCCAAGACCAAAATAACAGTTATGCTAAATCAGATACCCTGGGGTCAAATTATCCAAAAGCTTCCCAGAGCTGAGGATGTACTTAAAATTCCCTGTAGTTTAGAATATGGCAGCTGTTTCCTTAGCACTTTGACCATATATTCTCAGAGACCTGAAAAAATTTAAAATGCTAGTGACATCCCCAGCTTCAGAAGCAAGTTGGCTATGTTCTTTTGCAGTTTTCAACTGCAATGCAAGCAGAGGAAGGCCACCTTTGCACAGCTGCTTATTAAGGATGTTCCAACTTCCTACATGTCTACTGTCCATCCTACCATTTAGGCACTGTAGCATAAAATCAAAGACACCACACGAGTGGTTCTTAACCTTTTTTGGGCCACAGAACCCTTTGAGAATCTGATTAAAGCTATGAACCCAATAAATAAATAAAATTTATTATATTGCATTGGAAATGCCCTTTTTTTTTTTGACACCTGGTTCACAGACACCCTGAAGCTCATCCACATACCTTCTGGGGGTCCCTGGACCACAGATTAAGAACCCTGCACTAGAGGGTGTCCCCGGGGGGAAAAAAAGGCTGTTTGCCCTTGAGAAGTCTGGACAGTTATTTCTTGCCAAGGGCATAGTCTAAAGATGTGACTGTGGACCTATACATTCATTCAACAAAATTCATTTTGAATGCTCAGTGTGCATTACATCATCTGCCTAACCCTGCACATTTCCCAATTCTACACATTCAAAGCAAGATCAAAATGGGGCACAAGCACAGGCATCTTTATGTATGTGCTAATAATATGTCTAGTATTGTCCTCCAAGCTACAGCCCCTTCTGCATTCTGTCTAATAGGATGAAAAAAGTTGGGACTTTTAAAAGGTTGTAGTATGGAGAACATCCCCTTCTCCCTGTTGTAAACCAATGCACACAAAAAACATTCACCAGGACGGAGCCATCTACCACAAGGAGTGAATTAAAATAGCCTTGAAGTGGTGGCTACCTTCTGTGCACCAGCCTGAAGTCTCAGAACTTTTGGGCTATAATGCAAGAAGGGGAAACTATGGCCATCCAGATGTTGCTGTTCCAGATGCTGCTGGACTACAAATCCCGTCACCCCTGACCATTGGCCATGCTGGTTGAGGCTGAATAGGCCCTACAGATGTTGCTGGACTTCAACTCCCATCAGCCCCAGCCAACATGGTTTATGTTATAGTCAGGGATGTTGTTCCATCCCAGGCATGGAAAGTGGGTTATAAATCTAGTTCAACATGATGTATAAACCTAGCTAAGGACTGAAGCAGATTTTCATCCAAGTAGTTTGAATTAGAAAATATTTCAATAGAGGGACATGCCATGGAATTACTTCAAAGCTGGCATCAGGCTTAGTGATGCAAAATGTATTTAAGGGCATAGGGCATGCAAGTTGAGGAGCATGGAGTTCCTCAGCATTTGTGGTTCCTGTGAAAGAACCACAGAAATATTAGTTGTAAAATGATGCATGAGAGAAAGTGAAAGTGCTTTCAATCATCAAAAGAATGTGGTTACTATTATACCTATACTATAAATGGAGGTTGTTGGTGGTGGGGTTTTTGTTTTGTTTTTTGCTAAATAAACCAGATTCTTTAACTGAAAAGAAGATAGGCTTCATGATGGATCATACAGCAAAATCTACCGAGGGATCCTTTGCATGAAAGATTTTTCCTCCCACCATGTTTTTAGCATTCAAGATTTTGGCACTCCATCAATTGAAATGTCAATGATATGTCAAGTCCCTTTTCAGGATGTGTCCATATGGTGGTTTTTGTAGATTGGCGGGTTCAGGTGTACAAAGTAGCCACCAGCAGAAGTCCTGTTCAGGTATTCAATGAACACACACGGAGTGTCGTTGCAGTGGGAGGTTCCACTTCTCACTTTCACAGGGCATCTTACATCAGATCAAGGTCTCCCTTGTATTTGTTGTACACCGCCCTGAGAGCTTTCTGCTATAGGGCGGTCTAGAAATGTAATTAAATAAAAAAATAAAATAAAAAAAATAAAGTCACAAGTCACTTTGTAGACTCAGGCGCCCCCCCAAATGCTGCATTTTTAAAGTGACTGGTGCAAGTTTTCAAAAAGCAAACCCAAACTGATTAGGGCAACTTCAGCTTAAGTGGGGAGGGGGTGGACACTGGAGAGGTAGAGGGTTTTTTTTGTTTTGATGGACAGGCTTAGGTTTTAATCACAGTGAATTGTTTTCCCGGGGCACTCCAGTCACAGTGATTTGGGGAAGGAATAAGGAAGGAAATATTAAAAACTGTGTTTGTTTGTCACTTGGATCTATGTTGTTTTTTCCACCCCCACTGTCCTCTATGTGAGCTAACTGTAGGGTTGCCAGGCTCAGGGCCTGAGGATGATCCTGTATCTTTAAGAGAAGAGAAAGTCAGCCAAGTGCAGATGTTCTTGCAACACTGTAATGGGAAAAACCACAAGGTGGAATTTTCCTTTTCCCCTGCACAACTTTTAAAGATACAGAAGACCTCTTGGTTGGCAGGCCCAGCCTCCAAGAGGTCTTCTGTATCTTTAAAAATTGTGAAGGGGGAAGGGAGAATTCCACCTTGTGGTTTTTCCCATTACAGTGTTGCAAGAACACCTGCACTTGGCTGACTTTCTCTTCTCCTAAAGATACAGGATCAGTCTCAGGCCCTGAACCTGGCAGCCCTAGCTTCATTCCAACAGGGCAAAAAAAGTCAAGGAGGGTACAAAGCAGGGTTGGTGAGGGGTGTGGCTTAGGAAGGGGTGTGGCATGGGAGAGTCCCAAGGACAATTAGGGAAGCCTGGGGGGGCTGCATTTGGCACCTTAGCCTGAGGTTTCTGAACCCTGACCTACAGCAGTGGGATTTACTGGCTGGCCTCTTCAGTAGATGGGGGGGGCTTGAGATGCATAATAATAATAATAAAATTTTATTTCTGAGTCGCCTATCTGGCCGGGTTAACGGCCACTCTAGGCGACGTACATAATAGGATAAAATACAACATATAAAATACCAACAGATAACCCAAAAACCTCAACTATAATGAGCTAAAACCACCCACAACTGTAACAAGATAAGACTAGCCCATCCCAGGAAGCTTGTATGCCCGCCTAAATAGCCAGGTTTTCAAGGCGCGGCAGAAACTTGGCAGGGAGGGGGCATGGCGGAGGTCATAGAGCAGGGAATTCCAGAGGGTGCGGGCCACAATCGAAAATGCCCTCTCTCTGGTCCGCACCAGCCTAGCTGTTCTAACTGGTGGGACCGAGAGAAGGTCTTGTGTGGCTGATCTCGTCAGGCAGCATATTTGGTGATGCTGGAGGCGCTCCTTCAGATAAACTGTCCACTGCTCACTCCCCTAGCAAAGTGCCCCATCCAAAAAAACTTGTAACTAATCAGGGCCTTAGACACTTCTGAGATGCTTTACTTCTGTACAATGTATTTATACACTCTTTTTAAAAAATGTGTGTATTGGAGGAGTATTTTCCTCATTCTTCTTCAACCTCTGTTTAACCCCTCATATAGCCCATTTTAAAAGAGCTGCATTGGTTGGCAGTTCATTTCCGGGCCCAATTCAAGGTGTTCACATTCGTATTTAAAGTCCTAAACAACTTAGGTCCCAAATACCTGAAATATTGCCTCCTTTCCTACAGACCCTCTCAGGTGATGAGATCAGCAGAGCAGGGCCCTTTTGGTATTTCTGCCACCCTCAAAAGCATGAGGACTGGTGGTCCGAGACAGGGCATTCTCTGTGGCAGCCCCTAAGTTGGAACTTCCTCTGCAAAGAGGTGTGCCTGGCACCTTCACTATGCAGTTTTTGGCAAGTGCTGAAGATGTATCTCTTTCCCCTAGCCTTTGACATCTGAGATGTATATTTTTAGGACCTAACCTATTTTTTGTGATATTGTGATTTTAGGTTGTTTTAGCTGTTTTTAATGTTTTTAATTTTTAAACTGTTGTGACATGCCCTTTGGATGAAGGGCAGGTAATAAATTGAAATAATAATATTCCCCCTCCTTTTCAACTCACTAGGAAACATAACCTGCTCTAATACCAATGCCACAAAATTGCAACAGGAAAAAAAACCTCTGCCTGCCTAATAAAATAAACACTGCACATTATCTCACATATTATCTTGTGCAATGTTACATGCTCATATTTCCATACGCTATCTAGTATCTGGGACAACATTTGAACATCTGAGAGTTACAGGTTTCATTTTTGTTTTTTTTAAAGAAAGAATCTAGTCCTCATGGGAAGAAGATAGGCTTGAAACAAGTTGAGGTACCTTCTGCAGAAATCACATTCAGGAGGATTAGAAACTTACTGTTATGTACATAAAATCTGGCACTCTCGTGATCTTCGTGGTTGGAAATGGATGCCATACTGATAGCAGAATGCTACAATTCATGGTTGCGACCCTGCAGTAAACTAGTGTCACTGCTAACAACATAAGTGGCTTTAAAAATATCAGCTGCTAATGGTGCAACAGCGAACTCCATTTCATTAGCCTTTTTGGATTTTACATAAAAGTGCACTTATTCAGTCTTGCTCATCTCATACATCTTATGAACAGGCTAATATTGTTACAAAAGCCCAGCATTGCTTATGAGGCACAAAGCACTAAGAAGAAAATTGGTTTTGTCCACCACACCTGCCTAGTAAAATTGTTGATAGTCTGTGGACAGCACAGAGTGCAAAATTAAAAATAGTGTCTCAATGTAGAAAAGGAGACACAAGATTGCTCGACAGAGAGAACACATTTATGCCATTTAAGAAAAGCACCAGAAAATAATCTGGACACACTTTAAGGTGTGTGTGCGCAATGTGGCACATGAGTCCGAGCTTCTGGGTGTTTGTTTTGCCTTGAAAAAATAGAAGAATGTCTAATGTGACAAGCTTGGTGGATGAGAAAACAGAAGCCAAATGTGATGCCAAACCGCCTTCAAGAAGTGAATTCAACGATGTGACCAACATCTGTCACGTGTGGTTATTTCTGTCCCTGAGAGAGAAAAGAGCCTGTGCATGTGGGTTATTTAATATTAATTTGCACTTGTCATGAATGCTTTGTTTCGGGAAACAAAGGGATATGTGCAAAGAGATGTCTTTGGGCCTCTGCATTCAACAGCCACCCCACGGAAGCTACTTTTGATGATTCCCTGTGGTGGTGGCTGCCTCTGAGTGGCAAGCTATCCTTGGTGTGCAGTGTTTCAACACCACTTTCACAGGCACATTTTCCCCACATTGTTGCAAACCTCTAAAAAAGACAGTTTACTGTGACATAGAGAAAAGCATCTGATCCTGTTGCTGCTTTCACGTGTCCAATAGTTCATGGGGGGGGAGTTAATACCCCAGATAGTAATTCCACATGGAGACTAATTTTCTAGAGATAGGGGAGCAATTTGTTTGGTTTGCAAATTAATGCATACCTACCAAACTTACACTTCCCAAACCAGTGTGGAAACCGAAACACAGATATCTTTCAAAATTCACACTTTTTCAAATTTCGCTATGCAGTTCTCCAACCAAAAAATGCATAAAAAGAGGAATGTAGCAGGGGACAGTGCAAACAAAAGAAACTTATATTAATGAAAATAACGTACAGAAATCCATTATGTTCAGGGGAAATTGCTTGAAAAAATGTATGCATTAGGTAAAATGCACAAACAAATGTATATGAATTTTCATGCATTTTAATTTAATTTTTATTTATTAAAAATATGGAAAAGCACGACCACTGCACAAAACCACCGCATCATACATTAACAAGGAAAACAAACAAATCAGATCAACATTTTACTAGAGATGTACAACATAAAGAGAAAATGAGTTAAAAATAGTGCTAAATAACAAACAAACAAACAAACAAACAAAAGAGGGGGGAACTTTAAGAGTTGCAAATGTTTGGATAATGTAGGTCTGAATCAGTATAAGGCAGCCTCCTATGTTCCTTCAGCGTCCTCTGAGCACTTTTGGTTTCTGGGCCAATTTCTCTACCAGAGCAAGACACCAGATCTTGTCATACCAAGATTTAGTTGTGGCACCTTCCATGTCCCTCCAGTGGATAGGAGGGGCCCACATCCATGTGCTTTAGATTTTTAAAAAATATTTTAAAAATATTTCAACTGCCACAGTAGAAATAACAATCAGCCAATCCTATAGAACATCTTTTATCTACAGAAGCAGCAGCAGCCAAGAAGCCAAGCAAACATATTATTATTATTATTATTATTATTATTATTATTATTATTATTATTATTATTATTATTATTATTATTATTATTATGGTTCTCATCCATGGTTCTCTACTCCCAACAACCTGTGAGGTAAATTAGGCTGAGAGGCAGTGACTGGCCCAAGGTCACCCAGTGAGCTTCATGGCTAAGTGGGGATTTGAAACATGGTCTCCCAGGTCCCAGTCTAATACTCTAATTGTTACCTCACACTGACAGTGTGTTTTCAAGATCTTTTAAAATAATTGCACTGTGGTAGCCTGCTGGAGACCAACTGGAAAGGAGTTCCAAAGCCATGAGGCCACTGGTCCTCTCCTTCATGTCCACCAATCTCACTGGTCTAGGTGGTGGGCGCATGAGGAGGGTATTCACTATAGATCTTCCTGTGCAGGCAGGTTGATACAATTGCAGGTGGTCCTTCAAACAGGCCCAAATCATTTAAGGCTTTAAAAGTTTGAAGATTTCAAAGGAGTGCCTATATTGCTGACCTTTTTATGGATTCTGCACACTAAGTGACATATATCAAACCAGTTCTCAAACCTCCCCCTCCCCATGGACCACTTGAAAAATGTTGAGGGTCTTGGCAGGCCACTTAAAGATTTTTCTGCCTGTTGTAGTAATTGTAATGCACTGTGCTAGATACTGTATGATTTTCAATTGTATTTTTAGAGACACTCCACAGATCACCACGCTACAGATCAGTAATGATATAGGGTGGGACTTTAGGAAAGAAATGCAGGACCCCACTCAGCAGAATAAGCAGGAGGATCCTTAAATATAGCAGGGCTGATTTTTGAGTAGAAATGAATGGACTGCCTTCAAGTCAATCCTGACTTATAGCGACCCTATGAATAGGGTTTGCATGGTAAGCGGTATTTAGAGGTGGTTTACCAATGCCTTCCTCTGAATTTTGAGTAAGTGAAGTAATATTTATTTATTACATTTCTGTCCTACTCTGCCTCCCAAAGGAGCCCAGGAAGACAAACACTTCTGTGATAAAAGCATAGTTAAAACATGTAAAAACTATTGAAAACATCTAAAAACAATGAGACATCTAAAAGAGATGTAACCAGGTCATGTGTATGGTTAGGCCCGCTGAAATGGAAATTTTCCAGCAGGTGTCCAAAAGAATACAGTGATGGTTCCTGACTAATATCAATAGGCGGGGAGTTCCAAAGTACAGGTGCTGTCACACTAAAGGAATGACTCCTTACAAATGCAGAACCAACACTGTGTGGCACTTATAGAAGTGCAAATTCCACAGATCAAAATGATTGAATCGGCATGTATTGGGTAAGGCAATCCCTGAAGTAAACTAATACACATTTATTACCATGTGAAGTGAGGTGTGCGTGTATAAGGCCATTAAGTCCAGAGTCTAAATGCACCACTGCTAATGATATTATGAGGGATAACATGTATGAAGTGAAAATACTAACAAAAGCTCTTTAAATACATTGGGGTTTTTCTTTTTCTTTTTGCAACCCAGATACATCTAGCAGTAGGGCATTGCTTATGATGAATCCTTCCCACTCCTACAGCAGTCTCCACTCTCACTCCCATCACACACTTTGAAATGTGCAAAGTTGCCACAGTCACCTCTTTTCCTCATTGTGGCTCTAAAGGAAATATGTTCCAGATAAAATATGGCTCCCATTTAAATCAGAAATATTGATCTTTTCTCCCACGTCTTCAAAGTGTTCAAGCTGAATATGAACCCATCAAATAGTGTCAAATTATTCTTTGGGTTTATGATGCATGTCATGAAAATGCCCCCATAATGATAACATTGTACTTAAGAAATAACTCTGCCTGTTTTGGTTAAGGAATACAGGTTTCTGCACTAAAGTCGTCTCAGTAGTTTCTTCTACTACAGCAGCAAATACATTGGTTCCAAACACACCGTCTTAAACCTCCCTTCACCCACCCAATTTGGCACAAGCTCACTTATGTATTCCAGTCAAGAATCTGCTACAGGTCTGGTGAACTGAGGTAATGTGTCTCTTCAGACTAACTAAAACACACTGCTGTTTTTCAAGTATTTGCCTAAATGACTTCTTCAGAGGCACCACCTTGTCAACCTGACAATCTCCAGTCGAGCGCCCCACAGCTTCCCATGCTCGAGCAGACAGGTAGCCCCTTCCAGTCGGAGGGGGAATCTGAGATCCAGCCTCCATCACCCCACGCTTGGAGGCATGAAGTTCAACAGATGGAGTTGAGGAGGAGCTGTCGTTTACGCGCGAAAGCCAAGCCTACTTAAGTGGACTCAGAGGAGGGGTTAGTTGGTGAGTCAACATCTGAGAGCTGCGAAGTCATGCTTAGTGTTAGTTCAGGGTAAAAGGTCCTAGAAAGTATAGAGAGCTTAATGAGCCGTAAAGCTTTTCATGTCTCTATCACTTTAATAAAAAGAGAGAAAATCACAGATGCGATTGAGTCTTTTGACTTTGGGCAGGGCAGCAGGCTTGCGGGAGCCCAAGGTTCGAAGAAGTCCATACTTTTCAAGAAAAAAATAGAGGTGAAAAGTCCTAATCGGGGAACTGATGAGCAAATAGCCCATAGAGGACTGATTGTGCTTAGTGGCCACAGAATGCCTCTTGGGAGAGGGTGGAAATTGAGCGGAGGGGGCAGAAAATCTCTT
This sequence comes from Rhineura floridana, assembly GCF_030035675.1. Classification (NCBI taxonomy): domain Eukaryota; kingdom Metazoa; phylum Chordata; class Lepidosauria; order Squamata; family Rhineuridae; genus Rhineura; species Rhineura floridana. Next base: position 100,049,917 of record NC_084487.1, read on the forward strand.
TTCTGAGCTCCTAATCTTCATATCAAGTCACAGGTCACGCCTGTGGCCTGAGGTTGAAGCCTCTTAAGGGCATATGTGTGCCCATCACATGCATTGTGTTCCATATGTGGCCATAGTGGGAGTGAGACTGCTGAGCTTCTTTAAACCCATGCCACCCATCCTCCCCGCTTCCTTTGGCCTTTGGCACCTCCCCACCCTCCCTCTTTCGTATTGTGAATGGTATGGTCACTTTGGATCCAAGTAGGAATTTTTGGCCGGCCTGCCATTGGCCCTACAGGCAGCTTTTTTAACCTATTCAGCACTCTGTTTGTTTGGGATGAAGACAGCTATTTGGGATGTTTATTGTTAATAAATTAATCTGGTCACTTTGGTAGGAAGGGAAACAGGTTAGCTCAGCTAGGTGACTCCTTAGGCATTTTTGGTGGCTTCTGAGTCATAAAGCTCAGCGTTGTAGGGACCCTTTGGGGACAATTTGAGCTAGGATGTCATCCTGTAGCACAGTTTCTTACAGGCAGAGTCCAGTTGAGCATAAAGAACCCCCTTACTTGTTTGTATATCCTGATTTGCGTTTCCACCAAAGGAGCTCCGTGTAGCAGAGAATCACATTGGGGATTCTGGAACAGAATCTATGTAGGTCTGTGTGCTCATTTGGTGCAAATCCCATTGAACACCACTGACCTTACTTTCAAATAAACAGTAATAGGATCAGGCTGTTCACAACATATTCTATTAGGAGGATGCTTCTAGTCATGTTCAGCAATTGCTTATTGAATAATAGTGGTGTTGGTGGGGTGATTATAGCTTGTGCATTTGATCTATCCAGACCAGTCATATTCTAAGGTAATGACTTCTTGAGCATTCAAATTGCCACTTAAGAGGTTGATATGAAATGTAAAATAAATGCACAGAAAATGAATCACGCTGATGGACCCAGTTTTTTTGTGGTACCCTAGGTTAGCATTTATTTATTTATCTTTGTCCCAATGCTTTTCTTCCCTCCCCCCTCCCCCCTCCCAAAAATGCCTTTTGATTTCATTTGTGGCATTGCTTTCAAGGAGAAAAATCATTAACTTCAGTCCAAATTCACATGTGAGTAATACAACTATCCATCATGTTGTCTTGGAGCAAGCTAGTAAGATTTCAGTGCTAAGGACAGAGATAAAAGAAATTCAATTAAGAAACTGTAGAGCAAAAGCAATCAAGATTAACTGTGGTCTCAATTGCTTAGTTCACCAATTCTGACTTTAAAAAAAATCTAAGAATTTTTTTTAAAAAGCCAATCACTTTGCCACAATTTATTACAGCTTAATGTCTTTAAACTCAAGAATTCAGGATCTGATATTCTTTCTGACTTTTTTTTTTGGGGGGGGAGTGAAAAAAGAACATTATTTCTATTAATGGCTCGCAAGAAAGTAAATTTAATGCTCATGATATTCGTATGCTTAACAGGCTCTATGATTTAATTAGAATCATGAAAGTTTGAGAAACCCTACAATGATTAGCAAAATGGTCCCTTCATTCGTTTTCTTCAACCCCCCCCCCAAACACTCCATTTTGTTGAGCTCATGGAAAACTTCATGAAAGCCAATTGATAAAATATTTTTAAAAACAGCAAAATCTCACACTTTTCGACTTCATCCAAAACCTTTACATTTTGGAGTGTAGCCAAAATAATATGAATGTTAGAAAGAAGCTTAGCTATCATTGAATAGATGTTTGCTACATAGTTCCATGTACATCCTTATTTGTCTGAGTGGCCTAGTAGACATCCACAGCATTCAACTAACTGGAAGTTCATATAAACAGGAATCTTAGTTTATGTAAAGCTACATTACTACGGAGCTATGTAATGACAGAAATTCATCTGATGAAGACATTGTTTTCTATATTTATGCAACAAAAGAGTGGTTCCCATCAGGTGGGCTGTAAGATTTAGGAAACCTGGGTTTAAAGGCCAGCTCAGGTTCAGCAGGCTCAAGTATATATGACAAGAGAAAGTGAACAATCCCTGAGTTCTGTTGAAATCAATGGGGCACAATGACTTCAACACGCCCTTCCAGTCTATTCATGTCTGATAATGGATTGCACCCATTGCTTTGGATCCTAAATTGCTCTTCTGTTTACATAAAGTTGGGACAGTTGCACAAACTTCCCCTGCCATCTTCAGTCCCCTATACCATATCTCACACCATTTCCAAGGATCCCCAACCCATTCACAAAAGGGAAGTTAAAATCTAAACTAGAATCTCCTGGGCTGCTCAGCCATAACCTCATGCTTTAGAAAGTCGTCGCCCTGTTTCTCAGCCTCAGTGTTGCCCATCTGCAAAATTGGTATATTAATCTATTTCAGGGACACAGAGCCTTTTTCAGCCTGAGGGCCACATTCCCTGCTGGGAAATGTTCTATGGCCACATGCTAGAGGTGGGTGTTGCCACAGGCAAAAGCGGACAGAGCAGTAAATGTGAATGTTAATTTTGTACAGCTGACTAGTTTCTACATACACTTATACATACCTCTCTATCTTCTATCCAAGCATGCAAGAGGCATTATCAAGGACACATTCCACCCAAGAAAAAAGAGGGTGCAAGCAAAGCATGGCTGATGAGGGCTGTGGCTCGGGAGGGTCTGAGGCTTGGGGCCAGATAGAGAGGCCAGGAGAGCCACAATTGGTTTTGAGGTCAGAGGTTCCCTGTCCCTGATCTATTTCTATGGCATGCATGCAAAGCAGAGCAAAAATCAAAGGTGGACCTTTCATACTGCTTGACATTACTTCCAAACGCCACCCCCACTCCCACTACTTTGCTGGTGGATGTATCAAGTCACTGTTTTTCAAGATAACCTCCCTTACAGGATTATTCTCAGAATAAATAAATTAAGAATTAGAAAGTTCTTTAAACACTTAAAATGGCTATCGATTGTGTGTGATAATACTGCTGGAATGGAAAGGAGATGCTCTGCAGTCCAATGTGGCCATTATATAAAAATCGTGAAATCCTGGCTGCATTTATATATATAATGCAAACCTTGGCATTTGGATATGTTATGTTAGCATTTATTTCTAGGCCACCTTTCGGCCAAAAAAGCCCCCAAGGCGGCTCATAGACAAATAGAAAAGCATAAATACAAATAAAAACAACACAATCTACAAGAATTCAAACTAACAAAATTATAACATTTCTAAAAAGCAACAACAACTAAACTATCTGTTTTTTACAATCTGAGATTCTGTAACATACACTGGTTCATTCAGATGTAAAGATAAACCATGGCTTAATGTTATGAAAATTAGTTTATGCAGGTTTTGGGCTCACACGCTCCCCCTCCCACTCTGGCAAAGCTGGAAAGAAGAGTTCAGAAGCTGCCACTTCTATTTTTGTTTAAGCACTGCTAAACTTTGTCTACCTCCAAACCCAGACAAACTGCAGTTAGTTTTAACTATAGCGAGTTGAAAAGAGCCAGCTGTAGCAGTGAGAATGGTTTTTCTGACTGTGTTTTGAAGTGACTCTGCCCTTGGCTGGACACACCTCACATCCCCACTGCTGACTTCAGACCTTTCAGAAAGGCCCCCCCACAGCAAAATGTTGGGCCAGTCACTGTCTTTGCCTGAGCCAACAGCAAAGCATTTCCACTGACCACACCTGGAGTTGCAACAGATTTATCTACCAATCAGTTGGGAAATCTCTCTGAAGCTGAATTTTTTTTAAAAAAAATAAAATTGCACTTGAGCTGATCTGAGTAGGTGTTGGAAAAAAAGAAGGCGGAGTTTGACTAGCATCTTGTGCCCCCATTTTCAGAATACATAGGTGGAGATGCACTGAAACTGGCACAACAGAGAGTGCGTCTCTACCCATAGTTAAAATTAACTTCAGTTTAGCATTCAAACAAAGAGGTAAACTGTGGTTAATTGACATCACAAAGGAAAGTTTCAGTTCTTTTTGCAAGCACACCAGTGGAGGAGAGAGGAGGGCAGTGCACATAAACACAAGACTCATGACATCAGCACAACCACCATCATCATTTATTACCCACCTTTCATCTAGAGGTCCCAGGGCAGGTTACAACAATTTTAAAACATGTCATTAAAAACAATTAAAACCTAAAATCACATAACAGGATGGGTCCTAAGTAGGGTTGCCAGGTTCTTGGCCTGAGACTGATCCTGTATCTTTAGGAGAAGAGAAGGTCAGCCGAGTGCAGGTGTTCTTGCAACTCTGTAATGGGAAAAACCACAAGGTGGAATTCTCCCTTCTGCCTGCACAACTTTTAAAGATACAGAAGACCTCTTGGTTGCCAGGCCTGGCCTCCAAGAGGTCTTCTGTATCTTTAAAAGTTGGGGGGGGGGCGGAGGGAGAATTCCACCTGTGGTTTTTCCTATTACAGAGTTGCAAGAAAACCTGCACTTGGCTGACCTTCTCTTCTCCTAAAAGATACAGGATCAGTCTCAGGCAATAGACCTGGCAACCCTAGTCCTAAGTCTCAGGTGTCAAAGGCTAGGGTAAAGAGGTGCATCTTTGACATTCACCTAAAACTGTACAGTGAAGTTGCTAGATGCATCTTGATGGGGAGGGAATCCCACAACTTAGAGGCTGCCACAGAGAATGCCACCCCTGAGCTTCCAAGGGTGGCAGAACTACCAAAAGGGCTCCCCTATGCTGATTTTAACACTAAGAAGGTCTATAGGGAACGAGGCAGTCTTTCAGATATTTGAGGCCTAAGTTGTTTAGGGCTTTCAACACTAACACAAGCACCTTAAATTGGGTCCAGAAATGAGGTGGCACTCAATGCAACTGTTTTAGAACAGGGTTTATATCAGTTCTTTAAAAAATATATAATTTTATTAATCCTTCATTGAATTACACTTAATTACATAATAATAACAGTCATCTGCAGAAATTATTAACAAAACCATATTCTAAACATATAGAAAACAAAAACAAAAATCAAATTAACAAGCAGAAGCATTACAATACATACAAATCATTTCCAAATTAATTGTAAATATATCTGCTGGGTCTAAGGACAGATAAAAAGTACTTTCATCCTCCCCAAACTTCAACATAGACTGGGGAAATTGGATATCCATGTGCCTCTTCATTTGTGTGGGAAATGAAGATAAACCATATTGCTAAAAATAGATCCTGAAAGGTTTGTCTTCAGGATACTTTTAATTTATGAGATTTTTCCCCCCAAAGTGCTATTTGCCAGGCCTTCAAATATCAGTAATCTAAATACTGAAGATTAAATGGCTTCCATAATGTTGCTATTGTTTCCCAGGCTGCTGTTGATAAACGCATAACCAATTTTTATATATATCTCTCTCTCTATCTGAACCAATGAACAAATTCAAGACAGCTAAACATGGAGGGGGTGTCATTTGCTTAGGGATTAATGAAATTTCTTTAAATATTTTCCCCCAAATCCCCTCACCTTTGCACAATCCCATCACATGCGGTTTCAGGTGCAAATCACATGGCATCCTTTCCAATAAATGGGGAATGAGTCTGGTTGCATAAAAGCAAGCTGTTGAGAAGTCATGTGCCAACCAGCTCCCTAGTTTGTGATGAAAGTGATTTTTATGGGGCTTTTATCCACATCCTGATACAATCTTCATCCTGTATTTCAATTCCCCAATTTTGTTCCCACCACACTTTTTGACTATTATTCTGCCCAAGGTCAGCACTCAATAATAATGTATGTAGTCTTGAAATAAGTTCTAAAAGGAACCCAGTCATTGATCTGGCTGCTGCATTTTGGACCAGTTGAAGTTTCCGAGTTGTTTTCAAGGCAGCCCCATAATGATAAACCATTGCTCATTTTGTCTGGACCAGGCTATTTCCTAGCACAGCTTTCCCCAATCTGATGCCACCTCAATGTTTTCAACTACAGCTCCCATCAGCCCCAGTGAACATGACCAATGGTCAGAAATGGTGGGAGCTGTAGCCCAGAACATTTGGAAGCTGCCAGGTTGGGAAAGGTTGCTCTAGAACGACCAAGAAACAGAAACCAGGGAGGGTTATGCAAATGCCAGCAGGTTTAATTCTTAATGAATCAATAGGGGAACTAAGAGCAGATTTGGTCCCCACCATGTATGCATCCGTCACACGGACACAAATGTTTGTCATTCCATCCTAAGAGAAAAATTAAATGGATTCCACAGAGGGGTACAATGGATCATTTTGTTTATAGCACACAAAGTTTCACAGTATTCTCCACAACCTGGCTTCAAAGTATAAGCCATCTCTTACACAGCCCACTTGTCATAATAGCAGCATCTCGCCAGTTATTATAAAGGCTGAGTAAAGAGAATTTTTCCCACGTGCCTGAAAAATGATCTCTTTTGAAAGAGGTTACAAAAAGACAGAATAATAGGTCCAAGCTGATGTTTGTACAAAATAGCAGGTGTTGTTCCTTAACTAATGGGAAAACAATGCATTTAGTAAAATATTTAGGAGCTAAACTGGGATTTCCCAATATTGCCAAAGGTCCCCAAGAAATTGGAAATATTGATTTATCTTCCCGTTATGAAAAAAAATCCTGATCCTGCTTTCATCTGTCTGTCTTTTGACAGAAGTTTCTTGAAAGTGACAAATCCTCTTGTGTGCTCTTTTAGATTGTGCTTGTGGCTAAACTAAGTAAAAAGCACAAAAATATTTACTGAACATGGTTAGTATTTGTGTGTGTGTGTGGTTGAGGTGTCTTAAAATATATTGTAATTCCCTCAGCCTCAATTATTGTTGCAATAATGGTTTGCTGTTAGTTCTTTTTTAACTTGTTATTTATAGACTTCTCTACTTCTAGATACCTAGGGTAGGCTTTGCCTGGGGCCCTCCAGATATTTGTAGTCCAAAACATCTGGAGGGACCAGGTGAAGGCTGCTCTAGGAAGTCCCCTGAGTATCTAGAATTCTCTTCTTTTCTTTTCTTTTTGGTTCTGTTTCACTTCCAAACTGATTTTACTAACTGATATTTGAAAACGTTTAAGTACTGTATTATTATTCAGGTAAGCTATACAAATCCTCCGTGGCGCAGAGTGGTAAGCGGCGGTAATGCAGCCGAAGCTCTGCTCACGGCCAGAGTTCGATTCCAACAGAAGGAGGAAGTCGAATCTCCGGTAAAAGGGGTCAAGGTCCACTCAGCCTTCCATCCATCTGTGGTCGGTAAAATGAGTACCCGGCATATGCTGGAGGTTAAAGAAAGGCCAGGGAAGGAACTGGCAATCCCACCCCATATATACGGTCTGCCTAGTAAATGTCGCAAGACGTCACCCTAAGAGTCGGAAACGACTCACACTACAAGTGCGGGGACACCTTTACTTTTTTATACAGTGGGGAAGTATACTAGCTCTGCACGGGAACCAAATTAACAAGGCAAACTGTGGTGATTTGGGGATTTTCAACCCCTCCCATACTGTAGCATGATGTCAATAACCATCCCAAGTCAGCTTGGGGGTCCCACAAAGCCACAGTACACTCCGATCCTCTAATTCTTTATGCTTTCTTATACAGCATACATGCCACTCAGCCACCTCTTAATTAGTTATTGTAAGAAAAAGCAAGGGACAACCCTCCTCCGCCCTCATAAGAGAATATGGAGGAAAGTGAATCCCTTTCACTTTCCCCACAAAAATCTCCTGGACCTAGTTGTCTGCAACATGGCAAGCTTAACCCACTCTGGAGGACTCCTGAGCCTGTACATTTCATCCTCTTTGGCAAAAATGGGGAAAGTTATAGTTGTTATTAAATTCCCCCATTATAGTAAATGGGAATACACACAGTTCTGTTTTATACAGAATGGCTGCAGAGCCAAATTACAGATCACAGCAGAGAATGCCCAGAACAACTCACAAACTGATTGGATTTTTAAACACACATATATGCAAGGCAAATATTAGGGGCCATGTACACACCCCCTATTCCTGTGACTATAATTCAATAACAAATGTATGTTGAATTTTAAATTGTTGTAAACCACCCTGGTGTCAGGCCCAGGATGTGACTCAGGAACCAGACCAACGGCTGTAGTTAATTCGTGTTTTATTAGGGTAATGTCCAAACAAAGACTGCATTTTCTCATGAAGCAATACAGGGATACAGGTCCTGCGGCATTGGGAGAAAGTTGACAGAGCAAGGGACTTCTTCCCGCCTGTTCTTTAAGAAGGGGCCAAACGGGCGCGCAATCTTTTGCTCCTCCTTAACTGCCCCTCAGGTACTGCCCGCCTTCCCCCCCTTCTCTCCTGTCTTTTCAGCTGTCTGCGTGTGCGCGGTGAGGGGGGAAGCATCACCCCTTCCTCTTCTGAAGTTTCCGATTCCAGGATGGGGGTTAGGGGAGGGACTGATGGTAAACTGCCTCCCCACTTTTTGGCTGTGAGCAGCCCTCCCTCTTTCCCCTCTTGCTCTGAGCCTGAAAGAGGGGGAGGCGTGAGAATGTCCAGGGAGGGCTCAGGCTCCCCGTTGCTAAGCGACCTTATCACTGGCAGTTCCTCTGTTTCGTCTTCGCTCCAAAGGGGGGAAGTTCCTCCCCCTTCCCTCTGCCATCCATCCGAATACTCTTCTCCCAACTCTCCGGGATCCAGCTCCCCGGGATTGGGACCCCAGCTCTGCCTTCCGACACCTGGGAACTGATGGTGAAGGCCAGGTAATAAACTGAATCATCTGTCATCATCATCATCATCATCCAAAGACAGGATGGAGAAACTGCAAGAATTTACATCCTTCCATTTCTACTGACCATGCTGCACATATATACAATTTTAGGCTAGGAAGTGCCAAACATAATGAGATAAGTAATTAGAACAAGGGTCCATCTAGTTCAATATTAAAAGTTCCAGTAAGCAAATAAATAATTCCTCTAGCCATTCATTCTTAAAAGCTGAGTATGGGGACACTGCCTGGAAATTGTCCTAGATCTGCAATTTGAGCCAGGAAGACAAGTGATACTGCATTGAGGTTGGAACACCTGAGCTCCAGGATATATGAGAAAAACACTGATGCTTTAGTACATTGGATGAGAAAGACAGAGTTGGAAGGGCAAAGATAACAGGTAGGGATATATTAGGAAATAAGGGGAGAAGGGCCATGGAGAGCTTAGAAGATTAGGGTCTGAGTTGGACAACACTGAGTCTGTGTTGGACAGCAAAAGGTAAAAGCAGGGATTTGAGAAGGCCAAGAGAGGTGAATTATTTCAGCCTCAGAATTCTGGACAGTTGAGGTGAACAGAAGGACAGACCACATTATACTGAATGAGCACAGGAGGAAAAGTGGAATCACACATGCTGGCCCTGTCCTGACCACCCCCTATTTAAAAGACTATAAACTGTATATGCATAGACTCTGCACACAATCAGGAACCAATGCATACTATTTAGCTTAAGAATCAGCCCCCTCCAAATTCCGATTCAACAAAAGGTGTCGCCTTACTGTCTTTTTTATATTTCTCATTCCTGGACTGGGGTCAAAATGGCAACAGCTGTGTCTACAAAACTCCAACTGACCATTTGGTCAGCACAAACTATGCCTTTTGGAGATGAATCCTTTGATCTTCTGTTAAACAAATAAAGTTACAAATATGTCAGGCTTTTGGAATAAAGCTTCCAAAATTCCAGTCATTCCTTTTCATAGATATGTTGTTGTCATGTGGTAGATCCCATGTTTTGAATACAGTTTGTCTATTCTTTGTTTATGCCTATGTGCCAAAGTACTCAGAAGCTAATCCCACAATTTTGGGCTTTCTTTTAAATTAATAACCGTCAGAGCAATTAAAAAAGAATCAGATGATAGACAGGCAAAGCTAGCGTGACTTCTGAAAATGATGCATCAAAGTTACAGCCACACCTCACATAAAAATGATCTTATTCTTTATTTCTTTAAGCATCTTAAGCACTCCATTCTTTTTTTTTATAATAATTTTTTTTATTATTCAAATTTTTATAAAACAAATACAAATACAACAAAAACAATACAACAGAAAAAAATAAAAGAAAAAGAAAAACTTGACTTCCGATTTGTTACAGATCAGCTATAAGTATATAATATATATCAAACCTGTCTCCTAAAACATACGAAATTCACTTTTTTCCAAAGTCTATCTTAATTAATTGTCAAATCCCATTATCATCATTTCATTTTTTTCTTTCAACAAAAAGTCCAAAAGAGGCTTCCATTCCTTAAGAAATGTATCTGTCGTTTTTTCTCTAATAAGACATGTCAATTTGTCCATCTCAACTAAGTCCATTAATTTCAATAGCCATTCTTCCATTGTTGGTATCGATTCCATTTTCCACTTTTGTGCATATAGTAATCTTGCTGCCGTGATCATATATAATATTATTCTTCCATATTTCTTTTCCTTTTGTTTATCCATAAAACCCAATAAAAAAAATTCTGGTTTTGACTGAATATTTATCTTTAAAAAATTTTGCATCATCCTACCTATCTGTGCCCAAAATAATTTTGCCTGTTTACACAACCACCACATATGATAAAAAGATCCTTCTTGTTGTTTACATTTCCAACATACATTAGAAACATTACTATACATTTTTGACAACTTTTCTGGAGTCATATACCAACGATACATCATTTTATAAAAAATTTCTTTAAGATTATAGCATAATGTAAATTTCAAACCTTTTTTCCACATATTTTCCCATTGATCCATTTGTATATTATAACCAATTTTTTTTGCCCACTTAACCATACACTCTTTTACTTGTTCTTCTTCCATGTCCATTTTTAATAGAAATTTATACATTTTTGCAATTATACATTCATCATTTGTACACAAACCTATTTCAAAATCAGATTTATTTATTTGAAACCCATACATTTTCTTGTCCATTTTAAATCTTTCTAACAATTGTAAATAGGCAAACCATTGTGAACTATATCCTTCCTTTATTAGTTGTTCTCTCTCTTTCATTATATATTCACCATGCACATTTTCTAATAGTTCTTGGTAAGTTAACCATTTCTCTTTTCCAGCCATTTCTCTTCTATAAAATGCTTCTTGACTTGAAACACATAGTGGTATTTTCGAAAAAAACCTTGTTTTGTATTTATTCCATATATTAAACAAAGGACGTCTTATAAAATGATTATTAAAATCCACATTAACTTTTACTTTATCATACCATAGATATCCATGCCATCCCCACTTCAGGGTGTGACCCTCCAAATCCAATAATCTTTTATTCCTCAATAGAATCCATTCCTTTATCCAGACTAAGCAAGAAGCAGCAAAATAAAGTCTCAAATTTGGTAATCCCAGCCCTCCTCTTTCTTTGGCATCTTGTAATAATTTAAATTTAACTCTTGGTTTTTTCCCCTGCCAAACAAATTTAGAAATATCTTTTTGCCATTGTTTGAAAGGTAGATCAGAGGATATGACAGGTATTGTTTGAAATAGAAACATCATTCTCGGCAATACATTCATTTTTATTACAGATATTCTACCCATTAATGACAACTGTAATTTATCCCATCTTAACAAATCTTTCTTAATCTCTGTCCATAGTTTTTCATAATTATTATGAAACAACTTTGAATTTTTATTTGTCATAATGATACCTAAATATTTCACCTTTTCTTCTATTTTAAAATCTATCTTCTCCATTAACTCTTTTTGATCTCTTAAAGATAAATTTTTCACCAACATCTTCGTTTTTTTATTATTGATCTTAAATCCTGCTAATGGTCCAAATTCTTCTAGTTTATCCATCAATACTTTGATTCCTTCCAAGGGATTTTCTAATACAATTATCAAGTCATCAGCAAATGCTCTCAATTTATATTCCTCTTTTTTTATCTTTATTCCCAAAATCCTTTTGTCTTGCCTTATGTCTCTAAGCAGCACTTCTAAAACCAAAATAAATAGAATTCTATGTAAATTGTCTGTCTTATGTCGACTTTATAGCACAGAAACAGCTCTGGTACTATACCTTCCTACAACAGCAGGTTTATATATGAAGTTTTTGATCCAAGGACAGGCCAATCATGAGGCAGAATGAGAGAATTGCCTCAAGTGACAGGCTTGGGGAGTGGCAAATTGGTGGCCCCTCAGGCCCCTGTGTTCACTTGACTCACTGCCAGCCAAGGTTGGCACCTGCTGCTACCTTACACATGAGGCTTCTATGGGGCTCACCTCCTCTACCACTTTCCCTTGCCTAAGGTAAAGTTACTTTAAAGTAATTTGAAATGATTACCTTAATTTAAACAGAAGCTCTAGCTGCCTCAGCCAAGCAGTGGCGGTGCAAGTGCACTTTTCCAGCTCCCTCACCCAGAATGCTACATTCTGAAGAAGGACTTCCTTTGCCCTTTCGCAGAGTGAGGAAGGGAGGAGGGGGAGATACTGAGGCTGGTATTGCTGCGGCAAAATGGGGGAAAGTCATTGTGGGCAAGGAGATGAGCAGGAGTGGGGGCAGCAGCAGCAGCAATGACAGCAGGGGGGAGAGGAGGAGGAGGAGGCAGCTCCCACCCACCACCCTCCTCAGGTGATGTTATCTCTTCCACTGGTCCTATTCAGGCTGCACATGAGGGGGCCTTGCTGGCCATTCCCTATCCCAGAGTAACCTCAGTGGCCATATCTGTATCATATATTTGTATTTATTTAGGTATTAAAATATTTGTATACTGCTATCTATAAAAAAATCAAAGTGGTTTACAACAATCATATTTATATATACACAGTAAAGCCATGTAAAAATGTAAATTCAGAAATCACTGCAGAAGGATATCTTCTCAAATGCCTGCATAAGCCTGGCGGTACAGAAAGGTTTTCAGCTGGTTTTTACAAGTTATAGCACGATTATATCACTTCTGCAGGCATGGCTTCCCTCAAAGAATCCTGGGAACAGTAGTTTGGTGAAGCTGCTGAAATTTGTTAGGAGATGCTCTATTCCCTTCACAGAGCTACAGTTCTCAGAGTTCCCTAGGAAAAGGGACTGATTGTTTAACCACTCTGCAAACTGTAGCTCTGTGATGGGAATAGGGGGTCTCCTAACAGCTCTCAGCACCCGTAACAAATTAGTTCCTAGGATTCTTTGGGGAAGCCATGACTGTTTAAAGTAGTATGATATGATTTTAAATGTATAGTGCTGATATGGCAAGTGGTTAGACAGTTGAACTGACTTGGGGAGAAGTTGTAATGTAGACTCTGTCAGTGAGCTCCAGTTTTCTCACATTAGTCAAGGCATGTGGAAATATGAACTACTACAGTGACTCTGGCAGTGCCAAGATAACAGAGCCAAACTAAATATGACATCCATTGCATGAAAACAATGAACATGGACATTGTTTTCCCTTTAAGGAGCTCTCATTGGAGGCAGAGGGGAATGACAACTTTTCTTTCCAGAACCACAGTATGCAGGGAGAGAGGAGCTTAACTTTTTCCACCGCCACCACCACCCATTGCAGTCCCACTGAAATTGCCTTCCTGGGGCTTCTATTAGCCCCCCAGAGGGAAGAACTTGGCAGGAGAGAAGAACTTGCAAGAAAAGCAAATAAAACTATACATATACCCCCCTTTTTTAAAGCTGATAACAACCACAAGCCATTCAACATTATTTTGTTTGGGGTGTTTCCCACCCAATCTCTTTTGCCACACACATTAATAACAGAGATAGGGAGCAAGAGGAAAGCAAGCTGGAGCACAGTGAAGGAATTCTGGATGTTTGGGGGCACTGCTGGGCACATTCCACTCAAAAAGCAAGCATCTCTTTTATACATAGATGAAGTGAACTTGGCAGAGGCAATGTCATTGATGCTAACAGTGTGTGACAGGAAACAAGGCTATGTGACCCTGTGTTTTGTAAGCCTAGCCCTTGTGTAAGATTACGGTACATTCTTTTCCAACTACTCTCTCAGAAATTTGAACTTTTAATTAAAAGGCAACATTGAAGCATGCCCAACTCTGGCAACCTTAAAAGCTGCTCTTTCCCTCTCTGATTAAATGCAAGCCATCTTGAGTCAGCATGTGATGGGATGCTTATATAATTAGCTTGTTTTTCGTATATATTTATATATGGTGACTGGGTGGGTGTTTTTAACTAACAGAGAGAGAAGGCACCAGGAACTAAATTACAATAAAGAGTAAGGTAGAAACCACGCAAGGGGGAGAGTTTTTTTTTTTAGCTTCTTATGAACTTATTTATGTAAAGTTAGAACCCCCAAATACCCAGCTTTGATACTTCCATTCAAGAACTAAACTAATGATGTGGGATGGCTGAAACTGAGACTGGAATCATCCTAGGTGCATCTGTATGATTCAAAACATGTTCTCTCCAAAATGAGAAAACACTCAAGTGGTGCTTCCTTTGATAGATGCCATTCATGCTGCAATTAAAGGAGACGTCTACAAGCAAATATCACCTACTGTAAAAATAATAATTTAATATCAATAATCCAGGGACAATATTCAATTCACATAAACTGGAAGACCAGCATAAGTGCCAAATTATACAGCCACAAGATTGGTTGTATACTATAGGCAGCATGGATTCTTCACAGTCTGCCATGTTAAACTGAAAATACTCCCCATGCCATTCTGCTGCTTCCCATAAGACAAAATCTCCCATAAGATAAAACTTATAGTCTTGAGGCAAGGACAATCAGAAGCAATAATCAGAAAGCTCAGGAACATAAAGAGAAATGGCTGTGACTTTGAAATTATGTGGATAAATGATATTGGGTCTAGCACAGATCAGGTTTCCAACGTGATTTCCCGGAGTAAGCCCTCATGGCCGCAAGGGTCTCATAGTAGTTGCAATAAGAGTGCTTTCATTAGGCTCTAAATGCTCCTGAGATCATGCATAGCACCATCTAAATATTCTGGGTACCATATCAAATATATATTTGCCATGATTGCTGACTTCCCTGTACACTGACATGCATACTTGTGGTAGTATACATGGCCAAGGAGAGCGTTTACCACCACTGAAAACCTTTCCCATGAACACCACATCTTAGGACATAAGAAAAAAGTGGGACAGGCACTGTAATGAGGAGTCAAATGTAATTATATTTGGGCAAATGTTCTGGAGCAATCAGGGTTTTGTCATAACTGATCTGAGGGGCTGTGCTAAGGATGTCAGTAGATTTTGGTCCAGTCTGCAATCTGCTGCAACCCCTCCTCTTTTATCCCAGTCCTTGGAGCAGAACATAGATTTGCAGTTTAGTCTGCAGATCTACAAACCTTTCTGAGCGCTGATTTGACCATTGTACTTAGGATGTGTACCAAGAGCTGTTTTGAGTAGATCCTTGGAGCAGCTTTGAAGCATAGCACCTCTGCTACACTGGCTAAAAATGCATTTAAAAATGGTGGAGGAAGTAATTGCATGTCACTTTCTGTGTTATTCTATATACAGAGGATCATCTTAAGTCCAAAAAAATGGCTGCCCACATGTTGTACTGATGTTGAACACTAGGAAGCTAATTTCTCCCTCTCTTACATACACCCATACATGGATTTTGACACCATCATTAGTCTCAGGTCACTCTGGACCAATCTGGAACTAAACTGTATGTATGTATATGTATCTTTGTCACTAGAGGCCCAGGTGTCCCCCTTGGCTAGGAGTGCCTTTTACCAGCTTCAGTTGGTAAGACAGCTGCAGCCATTTCTGGACCGGGATAGCCTGACTACTGTTGTCCACGCACTGGTAATCTCCAGGCTGGATTACTTGAATGCGCTCTATGTGTGGCTGCCCTTGAAGTTGGTCTGGAAGCTGCAGCTAGTGCAAAATGCAGTGGTGAGACTGCTCACTGGGACAGGGTATCTCTAACATGTCACCCCGCTGCTGAAAGAATTTCACTGGCTACCCATTTGCTACCAGGCCAAGTTCAAGGTTCTACTTTTGGTATACAAAGCCCTATACAGCTTGAGACCAGGATACCTGAAAGACTGTCTTATCCCTTATATACCCAGTCAATCACTGCACTCTGCAGGTGAGGGCCTCCTGCAGATACCATCTTATCAGGAGGTTTGTTCTGCACAACATAGGAAACGGACCTTTAGTGTGGTGGCACCTACCCTGTGGAATTCCCTACCTACCCTTAAATATTAGAGAGGTGCCATCTCTGTTATCCTTTCGGCGACTATTGAAGACCTTCCTCTTTCAACAAGTCTTTTAAGTTGAGACCTTATCCCAGCCTGTGTCTGTATTGGAATTGTTTTATAATATGTTTTTTTTAATTATTTTTTTTACAAAAAACCCAATGTTTTTAACCTTTTTTAAAAAAAGATGCCTTGAAAGCTTTTTAAAAAAATGTTTTTAGAGTTGTTTTGTTTTAATGTATTTTAAAAACTACTTTTATGATGTTTTGACATATTTTGGGTGCTTTTGTTTGCCTCCCTGGGCTCCTGCTGGGAGGAAAGGCGGGATATAAATCAAATAATAAATAAATAAAGATTCGTGAATGAAGGCCAGAGCTCTGTGACAATTCGTGTGGCAAGTATCCTAGCCTGAAAAAGTCAAACAACTTTGAGACCCATTATACCCGAAGATCTACAATGTGTGAGCTGCATTTTTTAAAAAATGAAAAGAAAATGAAAATAGAAAACCCTGACATATAGAGGCCTTCATGTACTGTTCTGAGAGTTTCTTCCAAGTGTAAGACATCTGCCTTGATGATCACAGCAGGATGTCAGAGAACATTCTGAAAGTGAGCTAATGTTAGGCAAGTTGCGTGCAAGAAAGAGTCCAGCCATCAGCTCCATGGAGGAGTCCTAACAAGCCATTCAGCTGCAGGGCAGCCATGATAGTAATGCAGTTGGAAAACTGATGAGGCCTTCAGCTGTATCATTAAAGACCAAAACATGCCAGCAAACTGGGGTAGTTAACATATACTCACAGACCCAGCATTCCCAGAATAACACAATATTGTCAGCATGACTAAAACAAGAGTTTCAAAGCACTGGTATCCTGAAAGGTTTAATCACAGCTATAGTCTGATTCACACAAAACACTGCCAAAGACCAAGCTGTGCTTCTTTGTGCCTTTTCAGAATGTGCTTCTCTTGAAGCCTAAAAGGGAAGGGCTATAGCTCAGTGGTAGAATATCTACTATGCATGTAGAAGGTCCCAGCTTCACTCCCTGGCACCTCCAGGTATGGCTGGGAATGGCTCCTGTCTGAAACTCTGGGGAGTCAGTGACTGTAGACAATACTGAACTAGGTGGACCAGATAGTCTAAGGCAGCCTCTTGTGTTCTTGTAAAACAGGTGTGGGGAACTGGATCCAACCAGCAGGCTTGAGTCTTGTCTCACTCCCCACACCTTGGATCAAGTTTGACAAGTGGGCAGGGGTGGACAATGATGTCCAATGACTATATGATGTCAGGAGTAAGGCAGATGGGTCTGGGTTGGCCAAAATGGCCTTGCAGGCCATATTGGGAAGCCTGGCAAGTGGCTGTCAACATTTCTAAAGTAGTTCAGTCGTACTGAAAAGTACATAAGAACATAAGAAGAGCCTGCTGGATCAGGCCAGTGGCCCATCTAGTCCAGCATCCTGTTCTCACAGTGGCCAACCAGGTGCCTGGGGAAAGCCCGCAAGCAGGACCCGAGTGCAAGAACACTCTCCCCTCCTGAGGCTTCCGGCAACTGGTTTTCAGAAGCATGCTGCCTCTGACTAGGGTGGCAGAGCACAGCCATCATGGCTAGTAGCCATTGATAGCCCTGTCCTCCATGAATTTGTCTAATCTTCTTTTAAAGCCGTCCAAGCTGGTGGCCATTACTGCATCTTGTGGGAGCAAATTCCATAGTTTAACTATGCGCTGAGTAAAGAAGTACTTCCTTTTGTCTGTCCTGAATCTTCCAACATTCAGCTTCTTTGAATGTCCACGAGTTCTAGTATTATGAGAGAGGGAGAAGAACTTTTCTCTATCCACTTTCTCAATGCCATGCATAATTTTATACACTTCTATCATGTCTCCTCTGACCCGCCTTTTCTCTAAACTAAAAAGCCCCAAATGCTGCAACCTTTCCTCGTAAGGGAGTCGCTCCATCCCCTTGATCATTCTGGTTGCCCTCTTCTGAACCTTTTCCAACTCTATAATATCCTTTTTGAGATGAGGCGACCAGAACTGTACACAGTATTCCAAATGCGGCCGCACCATAGATTTATACAACGGCATTATGATATTGGCTGTTTTATTTTCAATACCTTTCCTAATTATCGCTAGCATGGAATATGCCTTTTTCACAGCTGCCGCACACTGGGTCGACATTTTCATCGTGCTGTCCACTACAACCCCGAGGTCTCTCTCCTGGTGGGTCACCGCCAGTTCAGACCCCATGAGCGTATATGTGAAATTAAGATTTTTTGCTCCCATATGCATAATTTTACACTTGTTTATATTGAATTGCATTTGCCATTTTTCTGCCCATTCACTCAGTTTGGACAGGTCTTTTTGGAGCTCTTCGCAATCCCTTTTTGTTTTAACAACCCTGAACAATTTAGTGTCATCAGCAAACTTGGCCACTTCACTGCTCACTCCTAATTCTAGGTCATTAATGAACAAGTTGAAAAGTACAGGTCCCAATACCGATCCTTGAGGGACTCCACTTTCTACAGCCCTCCATTGGGAGAACTGTCCGTTTATCCCTACTCTCTGCTTTCTGCTTCTTAACCAATTCCTTATCCACAAGAGGACCTCTCCTCTTATTCCATGACTGCTAAGCTTCCTCAGAAGCCTTTGGTGAGGTACCTTGTCAAACACTTTTTGAAAGTCTAAGTACACTATGTCCACTGGATCACCTCTATCTATATGCTTGTTGACACTCTCAAAGAATTCTAATAGGTTACTGAGACAGGACTTTCCCTTGCAGAAGCCATGCTGCCTCTGCTTCAGCAAGGCTTGTTCTTCTATGTGCTTAGTTAATCTAGCTTTAATTATACTTTCTACCAGTTTTCCAGGGACAGAAGTTAAGCTAACTGGCCTGTAATTTCCGGGATCCCCTCTGGATCCCTTTTTGAAGATTGGCGTTACATTTGCCACTTTCCAGTCCTCAGGCATGGAGGAGGACCCAAGGGACAAGTTACATATTTTAGTTAGCAGATCAGCAATTTCACATTTGAGTTCTTTGAGAACTCTCGGGTGGATGCCATCCGGGCCCGGTGGTTTGTCAGTTTTTATATTGTCCATTAAGCTTAGAACTTCCTCTCTCGTTACCACTATTTGTCTCAGTTCCTCAGAATCCCTTCCTGCAAATGTTAGTTCAGGTTCAGGGATCTGCCCTATATCTTCCACTGTGAAGACAGATGCAAAGAATTCATTTAGCTTCTCTGCAATCTCCTTATCGTTCTTTAGTACACCTTTGACTCCCTTATCATCCAAGGGTCCAATCGTCTCCCTAGATGGTCTCCTGCTTTGAATGTATTTATAGAATTTTTTGTTGTTGGTTTTTATGTTCTTAGCAATGTGCTCCTCAAATTCTTTTTTAGCATCCCTTATTGTCTTCTTGCATTTCTTTTGCCAGAGTTTGTGTTCTTTTTTATTTTCTTCATTTGGACAAGACTTCCATTTTTTGAAGGAAGACTTTTTGCCTCTCAGAGCTTCCTTGACTTTGCTCGTTAACCATGCTGGCATCTTCTTGGCCCTGGCGGTACCTTTTGTGATCTGCGGTATGCACTCCAGTTGAGCTTCTAATAGAGTGTTTTTAAACAACTTCCAAGCATTTTCGAGTGATGTGACCCTCTGGACTTTGTTTTTCAGCTTTCTTTTTACCAATCCCCTCATTTTTGTGAAGTTTCCTCTTTTGAAGTCAAATGTGACCGTGTTGGATTTTCTTGGCAATTGGCCAGTTACATGTATGTTTAATTTAATAGCACTGTGGTCACTGCTCCCAATCGGTTCAACAACACTTACATCTTGCACCAGGTTCCGGTCCCCACTGAGGATTAAGTCCAGGGTTGCCGTCCCTCTGGTCGGTTCCATGACCAACTGGTCTAGGGAATAGTCATTTAGAATATCTAGAAACTTTGCTTCTTTGTCATGACTGGAACACATATGCAGCCAGTCTATGTCCGGGTAGTTGAAGTCACCCATTACTACCACATTTCCTAGTTTGGATGCTTCCTCAATTTCATATCTCATCTCAAGGTCTCCCTGAGCATTTTGATCAGGGGGACAATAGATCGTTCCCAGTATTAAATCCCTCCTGGGGCATGGTATCACCACCCACAACGATTCTGTGGAGGAGTCTGCCTCTTTTGTGTTTTCGAGCTTGCTGGATTCAATGCCTTCTTTCACGTATAGAGCGACTCCGCCACCAATACGTCCTTCCCTGTCCTTCCGATATAGTTTATATCCAGGGATAACCGTATCCCACGGTTATCCCTACCAACACTGAACATAAATGACAAGCCTTCATCTGCCACTAAATATTACCAGAAGCTCAGGTTTGTTTGTCACCCTCAAAATATGCTAGACTCTGCAAATTGTTCAGTGTAGGTCAAGTCACCTTGTAAATGTCTCATGAGCCAGAGGTCATGGCAAATCTGCATATGTATAATAAACTTAATTTACATCACAAGCATGGATGAGAAGAATGGTTGGTAGATATTTTTCAGCACCGTAATGCTACTTTGCAGTTTCCAGTTTTAGGCTAAAAGTAAGAGATCCCTGTTCCTACTTTAAAAAGGTGGGAGCATCTGCATGAGAAGAGATGGAAAGTGAGAAGACCAGGTCTTAAAACTTACTTTCTATTGACTCATGTTATATGTATGTATCAATCAAGAACAGTAAAGTCTACATAGCAGAGATACCTATATCCAAGGTCTTTGGTAATTATGTATGGTATTTCAAAATTATTGTAGGACTGTCCTCATCATTTTGTATTCTCTATGGCCAATAGCCACTCCTACAGAAACAACTCCCAATTGACTAACATTAGGGGGGTATTCACATGTTACTCTGTACCCAGTTAGAAGCCCCCTGTACCAGGGTACAGCTGCTCTTGAGAAAGAGTCTACATGTGGTGATTTGAAAAATCACCACGTGTACTGGTACCCTAGCCCAGTACTCTTATCACTATACCACACTGGATTTTGCAGAACCTGTACACCACAGTACCTCTATAAATCCAATATAAATTACCCACTATACTTTTCTTCCTTGGTCTGTTAAAACCTATTGAAATCAATGATAATGTAAATTCTGTTGTGTGCTTTTTATTTCCTCCTAAAGGTCAAGGAAGAGAAATATAGCCAAGACTCTTGCAATAAATTGATGGCATAGGTCAGCAGTGATACATGGGGGGGGCAGAATGGCAGTGGCACAGAGATGGCAAGGTTGGGGGTACTTTGGTGGAATGCAGCACAAGCCTGCTGGTGTGTGTCCACCTGCTGCAGGATGGTGGTGCCACCAGCCCTGAACTTGCAGGGACCTTGCCCCATCCCCATTCACTGAGTGGCAATGCTGCCATTACTGAGAGAGCACTGCTGCTGCATAGTTTGGGATCTACCCTGTGTTTTACTAGAACCTCAAGAACCACCAACTACAGCCAGCTGCAAAAGCCATATGACTAGTACGAATGAACATGGCATCTCTGAGAAGTTGCTGAGCACAGGGTTATCAGAACTGAGATGAGCTCACAGTCTGTCCAAACATAGATCTATTCCTACTTTCCACAAATATTCTTAATTTCAGTTGTCAAATTTCCAAATGGGTGTGTGTCCTTTTGTTGCTATTGTTAAACAACTGGAAGCCAGAAGCACTTGCCAATTGACTACAAATCCCCCAGGGATCTACCAATAGAATACAGTCTATCTTCTGGCAATCCCTGCACTAAATCATTTGTATGGGCACAGGACTACCTTGCACGGTTGTTGTAGCATGGTTCAAAGGAGTGCTTGCAAGAATGAAACTACAATCATCATCATCATCATCATCATCATCACTTTATTACAGTCACAAGACCAACCATAGATAAACACATTTAAGTTACATGGGATTGGATATGGTTAAATACATTTAAAACTGCAAACATCGTAATAAATATATATCATAATCACAAATAAATGGGCTTAAAATTATGATTATAATTAAGTTCGAGGGGACATCAGTATGAGTCATAAGTATTTAAAATCACCAAGCTGCCATGTATAAGTCTCAAACAAGGGTGAGTTAAGCTAATACTAAAATTAGTAGTGAGAGTTTAGTTCACTTCGAGATTCGGGTAAAGTTTATAAGGAGACTTTTTGCTTATTTTTCTTAGAATTTATAACAATCAAACTGAACTTGGCAACTGCTAAAGTTACCTCTGGATGGTGGTCAGATAGTAAGTAGTCCATCCAAAAGGATTCCGATTGATACAGATGGGGGTCTAAAATAGGGAAAATTAGGAGAGATCTAATAGAGTGATAATTCGGACAACGAAATAGGACATGAGCGTTAGTCTCAATTTCATCAATTCCACACTGACATAGACGATCTTTATATGGGATTTTATTGTATCTTCCTTCAAGTACCGCTGAGGGGAGAGCATTTAGCCTCATGAAACTACAATAGCAGAAACTACGATAGCAGAGGTAAGACTCTTCCAAACATTGCCAAAGAAAGCATTCTCAAAAAAGCCATGTCACCTTTCTACTGTGTATCCAGAAATTGAGAAGAAAGAAATTGTGGATTTGCTCATCTCTGCAGCTCTTACCTTCTATGTCAAGTGTCATGCATCAAAATCACACATACCTGATGGTCAAACGCATGATAATGGCTGCCTCCATTAGAAACTGCTGTCAGATGTAGCTAGGGTTGCCTGGTTCAGGGCCTAAAACTGATCCTGTACCTTTAGCAGAAGAGAAAGTCAGCCAAGTGCAGGTGTTCTTGCAACACTGTAATGAGAAAAACCACAAGGTAGAATTCTCCCTTCCCCTGCACAACTTTTAAAGATACAGAAGACTTCTTGGTTGCCAGGCAGAGTTGTGCAGGGGGAAGAGAGAATTCCACCTTGTGGTTTTTCCCATTACAGTGTTGCAAGAACACCTGCACTTGGCTGACTTTCTCTACTCCTAAAGATACAGGATCAGTCTCAGGCCCTGAACCTGGCAACCCTAGACATAGCTGCATCACATGATTTTATTGTAACACAAACCTGCCTTGTAGGGTTGTTATATTTTATTTATTTAATTATTATTTTATTTATATCCTGTCCTTCCTCCCAGCAGGAGCCTAGGGTGGTAAATACTCTAGATCAGGATGCTTAGACTTCAGGTTTTTGGTATTTATTATTATTATTATTATTATTATCATTATTACAAAAACCCAAGATCCACCAATCAGATGAAGCCACAAAATATATGCACTTAAAGTTAAATAATTCTTAGTCCAGGAATTTGTTTTGAGTTCCAAAATTGAACTGAGTTCACAGTATTTCCACACAAAATCCACTCTTGATTACCCCCCACTTTCTTCTTTCCAGCAGTGTAACGGTGAGGTGGTCATTTTCTTGTTTTCATTGTGAAACAGGAGTCTGAAATCCTCACTGATCTTCTGCGAGTCATCCTGAGATACACCAATACATTTTGATCTACTTTCTGCCCACTCTGCATTTAAAGTGCTATCCAAAAGCTAAACATTAGGACATAGATCAGTGTTTCCTAACCTGGCGGCGACGAAGTATTCCAGAGGGGGCCATGAACAGTAATTATTATTTTTTAAAAAAAGTCTTCACTGCCTGGACACTGTCTGCTCCCCACTGCCGCTGCAGATGACACCCCCTCCTTGCTCCAAACGAGAGGGGAGGATGTTTGCTGAAGTGCTAGAGCATCTTTCAGATGCACCAAAGGCAGGCATCTGCCCATAAAATATATGGCACACACCAAAGGAGGCTGAGGGTGGAGCTACTAGAAAGAAGAGGGAATTACTACCACTGGCTGCCATCTCCTCACACTGCCACTGCTGACACCCTTACTCAGATCGAGAGGGCTTTTTGAGAAGCAAAAAGAAGCAAGGCTGCAAGGAAAGGCTACTTTCCCCCTGCCTTCCTGGCAGCCAAGCTGCCTTCCTGGAAGGAGGGGGTCATGAGATTTTTTGAGTATATAAAGGGGGTCCTATACTCATAAAAGTTGGGAACCACTGACATAGATCATACAAAGAGATACTGATGATCACTTTTTGATACTACTGAGCTACAAATATTTCCACTGAAAAACCATAAAAACCATAGCGCAGAGCTTTCCCAAATACCAGGAAAGGCTTTCCAGGGGACAGAGTATGTTACAGTGGGAGCAGCAGGCTGGAAAGCCAAATTAATAAACAATTTCCTCCACATTTATATTTTGAGTGTAGTTTTGTGTATTAAAACGCATGATGTCCTCAAGAAAGAATCAGATGTACCATGTTGGAAGAATCGTTTCAGTTCATACTCTTTTAAGCAGCTTGTTTTTGTTGCAGCCCCCTCCTCCTCAAAATATTTTCATATATAAATATTCAATATATTTAGGTCTGCACTTTCACAGATTAATCTATGAGTAAGTCCTATTGATCTCTATAGGACTGTATAGACATGTATAGGATTGTTCCATGAAAGCCTACATCGAAAACCATACAGACTCTAATAACAGGCAATGAAAAATGCAATATTTTAATAGCTATAATTATGATAGTTACAGGCTGGTATTTTCTTTTAAAAAGTTGGTGTTTTGATTTTAAAAACGTAAGAATCTGAAGGAAAAATGAACAGAGTAAAACTACATTCCTGTTTCTGCCAAAATTCTTTCTATTGAATGTACCCCTTGACAGGAAACTGTTTCAGGAAGTATAACAGACCCAGCATGTCTTGCCTTGTTGCCAGTAAAAGGGAATTGCTTCAATGACACATTTAATGTGTCACTGAAGCCATTTTCTTTCCCTTGCAGCAAATGTGTATATAACGGAGACTGTACACTCGTTGAACGTTACATATGAATAAATGTATGAGTGTACAGCCCAACTACTTGTTTACCCGGGTACACAGACTGTACACTCATTGACCGTAATGTGTGAACAGGGCCTAGGTAAACAGTTAGCTATAGGAAATGTAATGGTTTTCCAAGGATTTCACCAGGGTGGGCTGACTTTGGAGGCCACCTGGGCTGCTGTTGTTTTAATTTATGATCCACCTTCACCCTAAAGTCCCAGGGTGGGTTACAACAGTTTAAAATATATCATTCAAAACAATTTAAAAGATTTAATATCTCAGCATCCCCAAAATAGGGTGGGTCCTAAAAATATACATATCGGGTGTCAAAGGCTAGTATTAATAAAAGTGTTGCACTCCCAGAAGTTGATAATGATGGGGATGTGGTAGAGGTAGCACTACTACTTCTAATTATTGGAACCCAGCTCCTGCAGGCTGCATTGGAGACGGAATCCATTACAGCAACAGTGGGGAACCTCAGGCCTGAGAGCTGAATACTGCTCTCCATGCCTCACTGTATGGCCCTCAGGATGCTCTCCAGACCAGTGGAGGCCCACCCTAAACCCCCAAACCTATAGCCCAGTCCCTTTTCTGTTCATTACATTCATATTCGGTACAGTACCTCAAATTTGTAAAACTGCTGTGCTTAAATGTCAGCAGAATGTTTGCAAGGGAGGAGGATGGAGAGAAACCCAGAACTTGGCCATGCCCCCATGACATCCTAGCAGCCCTACCAGGTCTAGTGGGCACCAGCCACCACTGTCCCAGTCCATACCCACTTCCCAGCCACATCCCCTACTGAACCTGGTTTGCACCCTCCTTGAGGGTTTTTGATATGCTGGAATGCGTCTTTGATTATGCCTTTTGCTTGCCTGGATGGAGGATAGAGAGGGGAGTGTGACTGTGTGTAGAAACTACCCTACTATACAAAGGCAAAGTGTTCATTCATTGCTATACCTTTTGTCTCTGGCCCACCCACCACTAGAAGGGAATGTGACTCTTGGGCTGAAAAAGGTTCCCCATCCCTGTGTTACAAGTTTCAGGAGACAGCTTACGGCAGTGACAATAGAAAGTACAGCTGAACAAGTGATAGGTGGAGAGCAGCAGTTCTCAATAGCGACACATAATTATGTGAACCAAAAAATAGCCAGTTCACCATTTATATTTTGCACAAACCTCTTGTTTGGCCCAGTAGGGAAACACTGGTGGCATTTTTCCATGGAAAAAACTCTCTGCTGAAGTAGGTTCCATTGTTCTTTAAAACAGATGGTTAAGAGCCATACGTAGACAAACAAGGGGCATGATGGGCCACCAGACTACCATTAAATGGCTAGTATAGACTATGCATCATGAAAGGGATGTGATGGGAGCAGCTAATGGATTAAGATTTCTGATTATCTGAAGTCCCGTTATCTGAACACATATCTAATCACGAACAGCAAATGTTTGCATTAAATTAAATTTCACAACTCCTAAGAGGGTGGGCTTTTGTTCGTGCCCATAAACATCTCAATGAATTGTGTATATTCTCAACAAGATTAAAAGCAATTCAGGAATTATAATTTCCCCATATTTGGTTTTCTAAAGGTATCCTGCAGTTTTGAGAATTATTTGTATGATGAGCCCCAGGCCTTTTTGTTAAGCTTTTTTGGAGGTGAAATTTCAGTGAAGCTCTCTCAAGGTTTGAAGAGGCAGTATTACAAAATACTAGTTGAACAGCATCTGAGCATTTCTGGTGTCTCTGTAGTATAAGATTTGTGTAATTGTTTACTTTATTGTTCTTTATATTCTGAGCCAAGGGAGAAATTTATTTTGAATCTGATATGGGGCATGTCCAGTACTAATGATCAAGCTAAAATTGTATTGTTATTGTCTAACCAAGATAAATTTGTTATAAATAGAGTAACCAGATTTGTGGTGATTGTTTAAAAGTTAAGAAAATGTTTGCTGAGGATAATTTGGTGAACTGTAAAAATGTTATATGATACATGAGTTATTGATTATATTCCCCTCGCATAAATCTAAGGAGAAAGCATATTGATTTTAATTCTGCAAGTTCCAGAGATGCTATATATTGTTGGGTTTTTGTTTTTTTTACATTGCTGATAACATATTTCTTTCTTGTTTTATTTATAGTTTAAGATTGTTATAATGGCTACAATGGCTGAAACAATAAAAACCTATGCGGGGAAGAAGTCAATCATGAAATCCCCCAGCTTGAAATGGTACTTTCCAGGAACAGTTTAACTGTTTTTAACCATGTGATCTGCTCTTTGTGTGGGCAGCACCTGAGCTGAAACAAACAGCAAATGGATGTGGCTTTCTAGAAGGAAAAAGAATGAAAAGTTAACACTTGGGAATGCTGGCTGAAGAGAAAGATTTCATTAATTACAAAACTCACTTAAAACATCTTTTGAGCACAATTGACTGATAGCATTGTGGGATAGATTTGCTCCATCTGTCTCAAACTGAAAGCCTTTTGACCTGCTTTTTCTTGTCATTTTTGCACATATGCATGATTGCATCAGCTGCTAATATGTTTAGGCCCAGGCTGTTGGAAGAACTTTTAAATGATTATCTACTGATGTTATTTAGAAGTCTTCTTTAATTGCCCTAACTGTTAATTTTCCCTGTGGCTGGGAAATTAACATATGTATTAGTGACTATCTGGCCTTAATGAGTTTCCCAGCTACATATCAGAGAATAAAAGACAGTCAGTCCTTGCAAAGAGAGAGCGAGAGAGCGCACATGGGGATCAAAGCTATCACTGTGATGGGAATTTGAAGCACTGGCTTAATTGACCATAAGAAACATTTTCCCTTTTTACTAATCTGAATTTCCCTGAGCTGCCAAAATTGTAGATGAAAGTGAAAAGCATCCTTGACCTCTTCTGACAAGTAAAAAGTTTTTCTCTCTCTCTCCCTCATGTGTAGAAAGGAGGATATTTTTAGAGTGATTTACAAGGTCTGGAAACTGCAAAGAAAAGGTGTCAAAAAGCCACCTTCTGATCTGACTCTTTCGTACTCTGCTGTGCCTTGACCCATAAAGAGATATTAAAGAACATTTCAGTGCTTGTCAGCTTACATACTGTCCCAAGTCAGCTGCATCTCCTGATGCAAAGTTAAATGCATCAGGGGTACAGGAAAGCCTCTTACTTGACAATGGCAACATGAAAGAAGACTGCTGCCCATTTCACAACCCTGAAAATACTAGAGATTGGACCCTGTTATTACTAAATTCCTATTGTCTGTTTTTGTAATACAGCTTTACTGGTTTTTATTTTGCTCCTGTTTTTATGATACTGGTTTGTTTTTTTTATGTTGTAGTTTGTATACCACATAGAGCTTTTTAAACATTAAGCAGTTCAGGAATGCTTTTAAATAAATAAATGTGCCTATAAATGCACATCCTGGGCTGCAATCCTGTGCATGTATGCACACTTCTCTGAGAGTGATCACCATAGAACATGGTGGGTCTTACTTCCCAGTAATTATGCACAGGCTTGTACTGCATGCCGCTTTTCAGTAGCGAGGTGCTGCTCCATAAATGACAACTATGAATCAGATATAAATTGATATACATAACAGAGACACATGTGGCCTTCAATGTAGTTGATGCACATCTAGGGATGGAATGATTTGTCATTTTCATTTCTCTCAGTTTCTCATTTTGCTAATCTTAAATTCAGTTCTCCATATTACTGAAGCAATTTGTGGTGTGTTTTTTAAAAAACCTCACGAAAATTCTTCAGCATTTTAATGTGAATTTCTCTTAATACATTTTTGTATGCAGGTTTTATTAATGTACACTTTTTGCAAGCAAATTATCCTAATATAATGCATTTTAAGCTATTTTCACAAGCATATTCATTTTGGGCACATTTTCCCTTAATATATGTATTTTGGTAAACATTGCTTGGTTGGAGAACTTCATCACAAAATTTGAATATGTGTGAATTTTGAGTGATGGCTATGTTTAGGTTTTCATATTGTTTTGGAAAGTATGAATTTGGTAGATTTGGCTTTAAATGAGAATTCAATCAATTTCTCCCCCATTCCTATGCACATCTAAAGCCTGGGTAAATTTCTAGAATAGGGGCGACTAATCCTTAGCCCTCCAAATGTATGCTGCTAGACCACAACTCCCGTGAGTGTTGACTATTGTTCATGCTGGCTGGGACTGATGGAAGTTGGAGTCCAACAACCTCTGGATGGCCACAGCTTAAAAATCCCCACGCTAGAAGAAATCAGTTCTACCACTGTAGATAGCAGCAACTCAGTGCATCTTTACAGTTCAAAGTTCCACACTGATCTTAAAGACTGCAGCAGAACAAAATGATGAATGAAAGTGTTTTATAAGAGCTGATTCACACAATAGGATACAGCAATAAAATATGTGAATGATTTAAGCTATTGTCATACCACAAGTTTAAGTACTGTGAAAAAGGGAAACTTGTGCATGTCATTAGTAAGTTCCAGGCTCATAAAATTGCTATGTGGGAGCAACATCCAGAACAAAACAACAACAACAACAAAATGCTGGAATGTATCCAGACAAATGAGAACCCCATCTTTCTTGTGATAACAGAAAAAATATATATAAGGTCAACTTTACCTTATTCATTAACAGGCAAAAAAAACCCTTGGGGTTTCAGAACGTACCTATGGCCAACAGTGATTTCTATCAATCTTTAAAAAGCAGGGAAATTGGGCAGCTATAGTGAATGCACCAGGGGAGCAGGAGATCTGACCTCCTCTCTGAGATATTGTACTGCCCTACACATTTGTCAAAATGCAAACACAATTTGGGTTGGTCTTTCACAGTCCAATCCACTTCCTGTGTAGCTTGGAAGAATTTGGTAATGTGTGCCTCTGAACATATGATGAGTAAACCACCCAGAGAGCTTCGGCTATGGGGCGGTATATAAATGTAATAAATAAATAAATAAATAATACCTCCCCTCTCCAGCAGCACTTCTGATGTGCAGAAGATCACTTAAAATGCCAATATGCAAAGATTTTGGCTCGACTGGGAGCACAGGGGTTGGAGGTTAAATCACCTTGGCAGTGGTGGGTGGGTGGGCCTCCTATGGGCTTTGTGGGCTGTACAAAGAGTGGCACAGGCCATGGACTGCTCACCTTGGAATTAGAGTGAGGATTTGTGTGTGTGTGTGTGTGTGTGTTTGAAAATACAATATATCCTTTGTGTGATAATACACAGGCTGTGTTTATCATTATGTGTGCAGTTTTGTGCTGCATAGTAAGGTTAGGATTTAGCTGTGCAAAGTTCCTGAGCATGATAGCAAGGTCAACTGATCACATCACATTAACTTATTTACTTTTCTGTGGATTGGTCCCTGTCTCTTTTAAATGCAGACTTTGGGGCTGAATTACATTTTGTTGACAGAGCATGAGCGAGAAGCAAAGGAAATCAGGTCATCGAGCCACTTCTCAAAACAGGTGCATTCCCTGTGAAAGTTCACTAACTGAAGTGGAAGATATGGCACTAATTACAGAAAGTGAACAATGGATTATTTTCCCCCTTCTCTGCTGGAGGCTTTCTCATCTTTCTCTTTTACTTAAATGTATCTTTTGTTTTCAAAATCTGAATGGGATACATGGATCTCGTCATCAAAAGCTACTGAATAAAACACTCGTTCCAATCCTTGCTGACGTATAACAAGCTCATTGGCGCAGGCCGGAATCCAAATAAACAGCACTAGAACAATCAGATTAAATTGTTGCTCAAAGGAATACTCAAAGAGCATTACACCAATTTTGAAAAGCCTCTACCATCTAAAGGTAGATATTGTACTTTTCTCTTTGATGGTAATCTGAAGGTATGAGAGAGATGTCTAGTAAGACAATATAATCAGGCATATACATATACAGCATATAATCTGCTTGTACATAAACACAAGTCAGGCTCTTCTCCTGATAACTGAAACTTGAAAACTTGAATGTGCAGTGTTATTACCCTTTTAACAATGATTTTAAAAAGGGACGATGTTTGTTCCTTTTGGAGTCACCCCAAGGAGTTTTCACAGTGATTTCCTAGGACTGTTCACAGGTTAGAAAAGGATGCTGGGGATTTATTTGTGAAGGAAAGTTTCAGTTCTGGCATCAACACTCATTACCCTTGGGCAGCTGCTAGAGCCCCAGCAATCAGGCAGGGCCCAATGGCTCTGATACCTGCCCTGTTGTCTGGGTGTGGGAGCTACAACAGAAATTTCCCACGATGTCCCTGGCATTGTGTCACACCAGGGCATTGTGGAAAAGGTACATGGCTGCCTGTTGCCCCCACTGGTACAGCCAGGTCAACCCATTAAGGTAGGAAAAGGGCCCAGCATTGGGCACTATGAAAAGGGCTCATCAAACCTGCAGCCAGCTGTCTGGCATCATGATACTTATGCTTTATTTTCCACCCCTTTCCTGATAAATTCTAATGAATTGTGATTCTTAATATTGTATTTTTACACTGCTGTAACCCACCCTGGGACTTTATTGGGAAATAGTGAAGGGCAGGTAAGAAAACCTATTATTGCTGAGGTAAGAAAACTTATTGTTGTTACTTTTATTATTATTATTATTATTATTATTATTATTATTATTATTATTAAGCTATTGCTATGGCCTCAGGTATCCACAGCCCATTTATACCCCATTTTTGTCAGCAAGATGGACATTTTCTGGAGCAATGTATTTAGAAAGCACTAGTTATATGAAGGGTGACTGACTAACTAAAACTGGATCTTGTTAAATGAATCTTGTTAAAAAAAATAGCTCTCAGCTGTTCTAACAGCAGTGGTTTTCATTCCCTACAAGCCTCTCAAACCAATGAAGCTGAAACATGTTCTGACATGTCATTTCCCCACATGGCAGTATTTTAGAAAAAATACTCAGCTACACATGTTAACTACTTCACAAAAGCTGTGTCCTCAGTAGCTCATGAAGGATAATAAAGGTACCTGCTGTTCCTGAGGGACAAGAAAAAGCTGACTTGGGGGGAAAAAAGCCAACGGTAAGCCCTCGTGTGTGTGTGTGGGGGGGCAGAAAGCAGCATTCTCTATGGTGGCCTCTTAGTTGTGAAACTCCCCACTGAGGTGCATCTGGCAACTTTACAATACAGTTTTAGGCAAATGCTGAACATACCCTCTTTCCTTGGCCTTTAACACATGAGACATGTCTTTTTAAGACCCACCATATTTTAGTTTTTTAGGTAGTTTTTAAATTGTTTTTAATGTCATATTTTAAACTTGTTGTAGCCTGCCCTGGGACCTATGGGTGAAGGGTGGGTAATAAACAATTTTACCACATAATGACAGCAGCTATGGGACACAATTTAAAGTTGTTTTGATGTGCCAGCAGTGGTGTTGGTGCTCCTGTTAGATAATTAGGTGACTGCCTCAGGCAGCAGATGCTGGGACACCGAAAGCAGCAGCAAGGTAATGGAGGCTGGAGCTGTGTGAATGTCCCTGTGGCCTGCCCTGCACTCCTTAGGTTACCTTTCTGCCCTAAGGTGCACTGGCAGATGCTATCCACTGGCCAGGGTCAAAGTTTTAGATGCCAGTCCAATTGTTTTTTGTACATCAAAGGGAGGGTCTTTTTGTCCTTCACCTCAGGCAGCTATAGTGCCCTGGGCAGCAAGCAGTAAGATGTGCCTCACAGAAGAATAGAAGGGACAGAACAGAGATCTGTGCGTGGGTGTATGTTTGACAAATTCAATGAAATGTGAGGAGAGCTGGAATTAAGACTGTGGAGCTCTCTTGAGAGATATCAGAAGAATGGATCACAGAAAATAACCATTACCTCTGTCTCTTGCTAACATACTTGGTGGTATTTAGATGGTAGATAGGAAGGATGTAATTACTGAGAATGTACATGGCTGCCATCATGTGATGGTTGATCCTATTTTTTAAAAGATATCATCACAAGGTCAAAGATTTTTAAGCCAGAAATGGGAGCATTTACTTACATTAGGAATGCAATTTTTTTAAAAAAAAATATCTCAGGAACAAACTTTTTAATGAACCTATTCAAAGATATTTGGACGCGGTTCATAAAAGACAAATAATCAGGGACCTCCTCTCCATTAAATGACTTGAATTGCAATAAAAGCAAAAAATGTTAATCAGAGACTCTTAATGATAAATGAATGGAATGTCTTCCTCTACCTGATAAGCTTACTCAGAACTTTCTGTTAAAACGTTTTGACCCTCAACATACTGTGGTGGAACTGAAGTAACTGTGATGCAACTGAATGCCACTGGTGTTCATTTGGTCATGTATACACTCTGAACATAGCTATTACTGTTGGGTCCAATGACAATTCTCAGTTCCCATTCTGTATCAGAAACTAGATTTAAATACTTTTTAGAAACCAACTTCAAAAATCCACATTATGGACCTGTTGCAGAGTAAAGCTGTTTTCTGAATATCTCTGATGGAGGCAGTGTGCCTCTACATACCAGTTGCTGGGAATCACAACTGCGGAAAGGGCTATTGAGTTCATGTTCTGCCTTGTTTCATTCTCCAGGCATTA
The DNA here is from genome assembly GCF_030035675.1 of Rhineura floridana. Classification (NCBI taxonomy): domain Eukaryota; kingdom Metazoa; phylum Chordata; class Lepidosauria; order Squamata; family Rhineuridae; genus Rhineura; species Rhineura floridana. The sequence continues at coordinate 100,083,346 of NC_084487.1, forward strand.
GGCAGACACATGGAGAAGACATTATTTATTATTTATTTATTAATTAAATTAATATCCCACCCTTCCTCCCAGTAGGAGTCCAGGGGCGGCAAACAAAAGCACTAAAAACATTTTAAAACATCGTAAAAACTGACTTTAAAATATATTAAAACAAAATATCTTTAAAAACATTTTTTTTAAAAAAAGGTTTAAAAACATCATAAAAAGCAATTCCAACACAGATGCAGACTGGAATAAGGTCTCTGGTTTAAAGGCTTGTTGAAAGAGGAAGGTCTTCGGTAGGCGCTGAAAAGAGAACACAGATCGCACCTGTCTAATATTTAAGTGGAGGGAGTTTGAAAGAGTAGATGCTACTACACTAAAGATCCATTTCCTATGTTGTGCAGAACGGACCTCCTGATACGATGGTCTCGGCATGAAGCCCTCACCTGCAGAGCATAGTGATCTGCTGGGTATATAAGGGATAAGATGTTCTTTCAGGTATCCTGGTCCCACGCTGTATAGGGCTCTGTACACCAAAACTAGAACCTTGAAGTTAGCCTAGTAGGTAGCCAGTGCAATTCTTTCAGCAGCAGGGTGACATGCTGGCGATACCCTGCCCCAGTGAGCAGTCTCGCCGCTGCAATTTGCACCAGCTGCAGCTTCCGGACCAACCTCAAGAGTAGCCCCACATAGAGTGCATTACAGTAATCCAGCCTGGAGGTTACTACTGCATGGACAACAGTAGCCAGGCTACCCCTGTCCAGAAATATCTGCAGCTGTCTTACCAGCTGGTAAAAGCTGGTAAAAGGCACTCCTAGCCACTGAGGTCACCTGGGTCTCTAGCGAGAAAGATGAATCCAGGAGCACCCTTAGACTACGGACCTGCTCTTTCAGAGGGAGTATAACCCCATCCAAAGCAGGCAACTGACCAATTATCTAAACTTGAGAACCAGCAACCCACAGTGTCTCCATCTTGCTTAGATTCAGACTCAATTTGTTGGCTCTCATCAAGCCCACCACTGAGTCCAGGCACCAATCCAAGGCTTGCACAGCATCTCAATTCAGATGTTACAGAGAAATAGAGCTGGGTATGAACAGCATACTGCTGACACCTCACCCCAAATCTCCTGATGACCGCTCCCAAGGGCTTCATATAGATGTTAAACAGCATGGGGGACAAGATGGTACCCTGTGGCACTCCATAGCACAACTGCCAGGGGGCCAAAAGACAATCACCCAATGCTATTCTCTGAAAACAACTCTGGAGATAGGATCAGAACCACTGTAAAGCAGTGCCTCCAATTCCCATCACACCAAGTTGGCCCAGAAGGATACCATGGCCAATGGTATCAAAAGCCACAGAAAAATCAAGTAAGAATAACAGGGTCACACTCCCCCTATCCTCCCAATAAAGGTCATCCATCAGGGTGACCAAGGCCGATTCAGTCGCATAACCAGGAGTAAACCCAGACTGGAATGGGTCAAGATGGCCTGTTTCATTCAAGAGTACTTGTAATTGTTTGTGCCACAACCCTTTCAATCACTTTCCCTAAAAAGTGGGGATTTGTGAGCAGGTGGTAGTTGTCACAAACCAATGGGTCCAGGGTGGGCTTTTTCAGGAGCAGTCGGATCACCTCCTCTTTCAGGGCAGCTGGAACCACTCCATCCTGCAATGACATGGTGACCATACCCTGGATCCACTTGGTCAAAACCTCTGGGCAAGCTTTAATAAGCCAAGAAGGGCAAGGGTCGAGAGGACATGTTGCTGGCCGCATCGTCGCAAGCACCTTGTCCACATCATCAGGCCGCATCAACTGAAACCAATCCCAAGAAGTTGCAGCAGACATTGCACTGGACACCTTACTGGGGACTACAGTAGATGTGAATGGGGCATCAAGATTGCTACAGAGGAGAAACTGTACCCTCAAAGTGCCTTGCAAACAATTCACAGTGGGCCTCTCAAGGGTCTAAAACTCCATTTCCTGGAGTTGATGTCAACAGACCTCTGACGATACGGAAAAGCTGCACTGGATAACTACTTGAGGAGGCGATAGTGCCAAAGAAGTGGGCCTTCTTTGCTGTCCTCACCGCCACACAGTAGGCACTGTTATGATGTTTTACTCGTGCCCAATCAGACTCACAGCACGTCTTTTGTCACTTGCGCTCCAGCTGTCATGCCTGTTTCATTGCCCTTAGCTCACTAGTGTACCAAACCAGGCTCCACAATGCCGGAGAGGGTACTCGGGGGCAACCGTCTCAAGAGCCTGACATGTCTTGCTGTTCCACAGAGATTAGAATTGAGCTATCCCTCCATTAATGTGCTACTGCCCCCTCCTGCTGTTTAGTGAGCTTTCTGAGGCTGACACTTGCCTCCCTGTCCTTTCAGTGTTATTGGCCTATGACTATGTCTGAATAATAAAAATGGAAATGGACTGCCTTCAAGTCAATTCAGACTTATGGTGACCCTATGAATAGGGTTTTCATGGTAAGCGATATTCAGAGGTGGTTTACCATTGCCTCCTTCTGAGGCTGAGAGGCAGTGACTGGCCTAACTTCATGGCTGTGTGGGGATTTGAACCCTGGTTTCCCAGGTTTTAGTTCAACACTTTAACCATTATGCCACATAGTCAGGAATAAATGTGCACTTTTAAAACAATGCAATACTACATAACACTTCAATGGAAAACAACCTTCCAAGAATATTGGCATGCGCTAAAGTCATTTGTTCAGTCATTTATAGTGCATGGATCTTGCACGTGCAAAATTATTGTCTTTTTCTGAGACACAGCACAGTACAAAAAGCATACAAATCAGCCCTGTGCAACTTGTGACCCCTCATCTCCCAGTATTCATGCAGCATCCCAGTACTAATGTGTTGCAGCCTCGAAACCCCCCACTTCCATTTTAGCTGTTCTGTGCCAGTGTCAATAACAAGAGATCTATCAAGCCTGCAGCAGACACCATGAATGGCTTGTGGATCTGGTTGCTCACACTTTTTCCAGGACTCAAGTAAAGAACCAGTATGGCTGCTTCTCTGCCCAGTTGCATCTGAGGCTAAGGACAGAGGTGAGCACAGGATGTTAAAAGGCGGCAGGGCCATAGCTGAATGGTAGAGCATCTCCTTTCCATTCAAGAGGTCCCAGGTTCAGTCCCTGGCTTCTCTGGGTAAGGCTGAGTTAGATGACCCGATTTGGCATGAGGCAGCTTCCTATATTCCTATCATGGGGTATTAGTAGAGCAACTGCTTGTATGCAGAAGGTCCTGTGTTCAGTCCCCAGCATCTCCAGGTAGGGCTAGGAGAGAGCCCTACCTGAAACTCTGGAGAACGGTTGCCAGTCAGTGTAGTCGGTTCTGAACTAGATGGACCAATATGTATGACTCCACATAAGGCAGCTTCCTCTGTTGTTACGTAGCTCCCTTTCAGCTTCTTCTCCAGCCTGTGGTGAAGCAGAGCCTGTTTGTAAACACATCATGTGTCTGAGATCTCAGAATGGTTGTGACTCCCTGGCACATGGCCTGTGCATGTTAACAAACACATCTCTGCTTCACACTATGCAGTGTTTGCTGCCTTGCTCATCAGTGTATATATGGCAAATACACTTACCAACATGAATCAAATAAAATGTAAAGTGGACACTACTTCTGTGACAGAGTGCTTGTTTTCACATCACGGATGCTCACATATTATGAGCATTTCTGGTTACCAGTTACTATTTGTAATTATAATAGGGGTTGTTGACTGCAAGGACGGCTCTGCTCTTAGTCTTGTTTTCCTTCAGTTCTGAATCCTCACTGTTGACAAAATGAACACAGGATGTACAGTACATCTTTTTACGCACCACGCTTTTGTTTCCCTATCAGCGTTCTTTCCTTGCCCCCGTTCTGTTTGTGCTTTTGTTTCAATATATTTGTCTCCCTTGCCAGATGGTCTTTCAGGATCACATGGCTTGTGAGTCACATTTACAGGTGCAGGTTACAGATGCATCAAATATCCAGGTAGAGGCCAGTTCTACCCATTAAAGCTTGGTGTGTGATTAGCAAGTTTAATTAACGGCTGGTGAGTCATGTACTTAACATGCCATCTAGTAATAACCAGTTTGCTGCAACCCTTAGCTATACTAAAGGGAAGTAGCATCTGGGATGCCTAATACATTATGCTAATGCATTTTTAATCTGCGATGGAACCAAGTTTCAAACTTAAGCAGCTATTATAAATATGGGCAGGGGATATATCCGACAAAAAACTAATAGTAAGTTAACAGCCATCTTATCTGAAACATTGCATGGTTAATGTTTAGTGAAAGACAATTGTAAAAGAGTGTCTATGTTTAGGGGCCTTACATTTTGCTCAGCAACATTTTCATTAACAGCAGGATGTTTTATTTAGAGTGGATTTGAGCCAGCATGAATGGCAGCAACAATATTAGACACTTGGGACACCAGAGGAATATTTTAATTAAATGTAAAAAGAAGCAGTGGGATCATTAAAGTATATTAACATGGTTATTAGTTATTTCCAAAATGAATGATTTCTTTTTGATGAATTTGTTTTTAACGTAGGAACTAACTCTCAACATATTACTAGGTGTGATCGGATGAATAGAAAAGTTCCAGGCAATCACTGAAGTGATTATTATTATAATTTTTTTAAACGTAAATTCAGATATAGGGTTAAGTTATAATTGGAAGGAAATCTTCAAAAGAAAGTTGAAGTTGAAGCAAGACAGGGAAGAAAGGTAGAGAATAAATGAGAGTTGCCAGTCACCTTGCAAACTGGACACTACATATGGCTTTGGGGCATACAATCATATGACCCCTGAGAGGGCTCTGACCTTGAAGAAGGAGATCTGAAGTTGGTATCCCCCTCACTGCCATTGCAGCAACTTCCATGGCCCTTGTCTTGCTGACATCAAAACTCTGGTGTCAGTAGAGCCAAAAAAGAGGGTGCAGTTGCAGGGATGAACTGGGGGAAGGTTATGGACCTGATGAATTCCAAGTCCCTCCAACATGCCTCTAGACCAGGGAATAGACTACACATCTTCACCCTAAAGATGTATTATACCACTTTAACTGTCATGGCTTTCCCTAAAGAATCCTAAAATTAATTTGTTTAGAGCAGCCTTTCCCAACCAGTGTGCCTTCAGATGTTGTTGGACCACAACTCCCATCAGCCTCAGCAAGCATTGCCAATGGTCAGGAAAGATGGGAATTGTGGTCCAACAACATCTGGAGGCACACTGGTTGGGAAAGGCTGGTTTAGAGTACTGTTAGTTGTTAGGAGACCTCCTGTTCCCCCCATGGAGCTACAATTCCCAGAGTGGTTTAATAATGAATCCTTCTTCCTAAGAAACTGTGGGAATTGTAGATCTGTGAGGGGAATAGGGATCTCCTAACAACTCTTAGCACCCTTAACAAACTACAGTTCCCAGGATTCTTTGAGGGAAGCCATGACCATTAAAGAGGTATAATATTGCTTTAAATGTAAGGTGCATATGTGGCCTAAGAGTGCTCCTCTGCCCTCACATCTGCCCTGCTGGTGGGAGTCCAGCAGGCCATTGGATAAGATGGACAAACCACCTTCAGTCACACAAACACATCCCAAAGTCTTAAGAGTGCAACCTAAATCTCCCAATGAAGCAGGAAACAAGGCAGGCAAAGATCTTTCTGTCATTCCCTTGAGGTTGGTCCGGATGCTGCAGCTGGTGCTAAATGAGATAGCGAGACTGCTCACTGGGACAGGGTATTGCCAACATGTCACCCCACTGCTGAAAGAATTGCACTGGTTGCCCATTAGCTACCAGGCCGAGTTCAAGGTTCTTGTTTTAGTGTACAAACCCCTAAACAGCTTGGGACCAGGATACCAGAAAGATAATCTTACCCCTTATATAGCCAGTTGATCACTATGCTCTGCAGGTGAGGGCCTCCTGCAGATACCATCTTATCAGGAGGTCCATTCCACACAACATAGGAAGTGGACCTTTAGTGTTGTGGCACCTGCCCTTTGGAATTCCCTCCCCTTAAATATTGCTGTTGTTGTTATGTGCCTTCAAGTCGACTATGACTTATGGCGACCCTATGAATCAGTGAGCTCCAACAGTATCTGTTGTGAACCACCCTGTTCAGATCTTGTAAGGTCAGGTCTGTGGCTCCCTTTATGGAATCAATCCATCTCTTCTTTGGCCTTCCTCTTTTTCTACTCCCTTCTATTTTTCCCAGCATTATGGTCTTTTCTAGTGAATCATGTATTCTCATGATGTGTCCAAAGTCTGATAACCTCAGTTTCATCATTTTAGCTTCTAATGGTAGTGCTGGTTTAATTTGTTCTAACACCCAATTATTTGTCTTTTTTGCAGTTCATGGTATGCACAAAGCTCTCCTCCAACACCATGTTTCAAATGAGTTGATTTTTCTATCTGCTTTTTTCACTGTCCAACTTTCAGGGAATACCATGGTCTGAATGATCCTGACTTTAGTGTTTAGTGATACATCTTTGCATTTGAGGAACTTTTCTAATTCTCTCATAGCTGCCCTCTCCAGTCCTAGCCTTCTTCTGATTTCTTGACTATTAGACAGGTACAATCTGTGTTATCTTTTCAGCACCTACTGAAGACCTTCCTCTTTCAACAAGCCTTTTAAGTAGGACCTTATCCCAGTCTGTCTGTGTTGGAATTCCTTTTTAATATGTTTTTAAAGCTTTCTTAAAATATGTTTTGTTTTAATATATTTTAAAGTCTGTTTTTAAGATGTTTTAAAGTGTTTTTAGTGTTTTGTTTGCTGCCTTGGACTCCTTCTGGGAGAAAGGGTGGAATATAAATTTTAACAACAACAACAATAATAATAATACTGTCCTGGTGGAAGGGACTATAGCTCAGTGATAGAGCGCATGCTTTGCATGCAGAAGGCCCAGGTTTCAATGGTCCACTGGCATCTCCAGTTCAAAGGATCAGGTAGCAGGTCATGTGAAAGACCCTGCTCTCATGAATATGGAGAGCCACTACCAGTTCAGAGTACATCATACTGGGTTGGTCAAATGGCTGGATGTAGTAAAAGACAGCCTCCAGTGTTCCTTCCATCACCCTCCAGTGTTTTGCAGGTGTGCCACACAGCACAGGACAGGGGCACACATCAAGGCCACAAGCAGTCCTACCACCGCTGCCTTGTCTCCCTGCTTTAGCAAGAATGCTAAAGAGATCTGTCCAGTGTCTGGGTTGCTAGGTGGCATCCCTAGAATGACAACATAAACAGGGATATTTTCTTGCTTAAGGAAGCAGAAATTGGTTACAGTAAAAGTATTTTTAGCAGCCTTTTCCAACCTTTTGGTTGCCAGATGTTGTTAGACTACATCTCCCATCAGCCCCAGCCAGCATGGCCAGTGGTCATGAATGATGGGAATTGTAGTCCAGCAATATCTGGGGACCTAAAGGTTGGGAAAGACTGATGTATAGGAACCTTGTAAAATAAGAAATCAGCCATGGAAGGATGTCTTTAGTGTATGACCATGTAGTGCAGGGTTGGCGAACCTTTGGTGCTCCAGATGTTGCTGAACGATAACTCCCATTAGCCCCAGCAAGCATGGGAAAAGGTTGATGGGAGTTGTGGTTCAGCAACATCTGGAGGGCCACTCCTGATGTAGCATATGTTCAACTAGAAAAGAGGATATTAAACATCTGAAGAAAGATTTTAAGCATCCTCTGCAGGCAGGTTTTTGTGATATTTTAAATTAGTATTGTATAGGGTCTAGTAACTCCAGGCACTTCCTAAATAAAATATATTGGTCATGAGGATGAGGATGAGGATGACAGAAGAACAAGAAATGCAAACATGTCATGGACAGATCACTGCCTGCTGAGTTTTAGACTTACAACGACTCTTTCCCTCTGCAAGGGTGGGGGACCTATTAAGTTGGTCCGCTCTCGGAGGCTTATGGATCCTATTGGTTTTCAGACGGCTCTGGGAGTTTTTCCAGCTGATAGTACTGGCGCTCCTGTCGAGGCCTTGGTCGAACTGTGGAATATGGAGATGGCCTGGGCTATTGACACGATTGCTCCCGTGCGCCCTCTTCGATGCAGAGCTCATACAGCTACGTGGTATACCCCGGAGCTGAGAGTGATGAAGCAAGAGAGAAGGAGGCTGGAGTGCAGATGGAGACGAACTCCAGACGGATGCAGTTATGCTTTGGTAAGTGCATCTACTAAGTCGTATATAAAAGCGGTAAGGGCGGCTAAGAAGTTTCACTTCGCTGCCTCTATCAGGACATCTCTCTGCCGCCCTGCAGAGCTTTTTAGGGTTGTACGAGGACTCTTACATTCTGGTCCTCGAGATACTATTGAAACATCTGAAGCTCGCTGTAACGACATTGCAGGGCACTTCCAAAATAAAATCGCATGCATCCGTAGGGACCTAGACTCCGATGTTATGACAGACGAATCCATTGAAGTGTCCAGAACACGGTCTTGTCCTTCATTATTGGATGAGTTTCAGTTGGTGCAGCTTGAGGAAGTGGACAAGGTACTTGGATTGGTGCGGGCGACCACGTCTGCTCTAGATCCTTGTCCATCTTGGCTAGTGAAGGCTAGCAGGACTACTACCACCGGCTGGGCCAAGGAAGTGATAAATGCCTCCTTGAGTGAGGGAGTAGTCCCTAGTAGCCTCAAGGAGGCAGTAGTAAGACCTCTCTTAAAGAAACCTTCCTTAGACCCAGATGACCTGAACAACTATAGACCGGAGGCGAATGTCCCCTTTTTGGGCAAGGTTCTGGAGCGGGTGGTTGCCGGTCAGCTCCAGGTGCTCTTGGATGAGACCGATTATCTGGATCCGTTTCAATCCGGTTTTAGGCCTGGTTTTGGCACTGAAACAGCCTTGGTCGCCCTGTATGATGACCTTTGTCGGGAGAGGGACAGAGGGAGTGTGACTCTGTTGATTCTCCTTGATCTCTCAGCGGCGTTTGATACCATCGACCATGGTATCCTTCTGGGGAGACTCCCGGAGTTGGGAGTTGGAGGCACTGCTTGGCAGTGGTTCCGCTCCTACTTGGCGGATCGTCACCAGAAGGTAGTACTTGGGGAACATTGCTCAACTCCTTGGACTCTCCATTGTGGAGTCCCTCAGGGGTCAGTTTTGTCCCCCATGCTTTTTAACATCTACATGCAGCCTCTGGGTGCCGTCATCAGGAGTTTTGGAGTGCGTTGCCACCAGTACGCTGATGACACGCAGCTCTATTTCTCCTTTTCATCTTCTACAGGTGAGTCTGTGGATGTGCTGAACCACTGCCTGACCGCGATAATGGACTGGATGAGAGCTAATAAACTGAGACTCAATCCAGACAAGACTGAGACACTGTTGGTGAATGCCTTCCCTGCCCAGATGGTGGATGCTTACCCTGTTCTAGATGGGGTTACACTCCCCTTGAAGGAACAGGTTCGTAGTCTTGGGGTTCTTTTCGATCCTTCCTTGTCTCTGGAGGCGCAAGTGGCCATGGTGGCAAGGAATGCATTCTACCACCTTCGGTTGGTAGCCCAGCTACGCCCCTATCTGGACAGGGATGACCTCGCCTCAGTTGTTCATGCTCTGGTAACTTCTAGGTTGGATTACTGTAATGCGCTCTACGTAGGGCTGCCCTTGAAGACAGTTCGGAAGCTTCAGCTAGTGCAGCCAGACTGCTGACGAGGACCAGCCGGTCAGCGCATATAACACCTGTTCTGGCCCGTTTGCACTGGCTACCTATTTGCTTCCGAGCCAGATTCAAGGTGCTGGTTTTGACCTATAAAGCCTTACACGGCGTGGGACCGCACTATCTTGTGGAACGCCTCTCCCGCTATGAACCGACCCGGTCACTTCGCTTAGCGTCTAAGGCCCTCCTCCGGGTACCAACCCATCGGGAAGCCCGGAGGACAGTTACTCGATCTAGGGCCTTTTCTGTAGTGGCCCCCGAATTGTGGAATAGCCTCCCCGAAGAAATACGCCTGGCGCCGACGCTTCTATCTTTTCGGCGCCAGGTTAAGACCTGGCTATGCTCCCAGGCATTTTAAAGCGTTTAATGTTACAGTTTAAAATCTCTTTGTTTCAGTTTATTTATTGTGATATTTTGTATTTCTGTACTTTTAATCTTTTGTACACCGCCCAGAGAGCTATTCGCTATGGGCGGTTTAAAAATGAAATTAAATAAATAAATAAATAAAATAAATAAACAAATGCCCTAAACATTGTGAACATCAGGGACAAAACCTATATATAGTTCTACAATTTTATAACTGGAGAAGTGTTCTGTAGTAAATATTTCAAGGGCTTACCTCACGGAAGGATTATACAGATTGTTTTTCTGACAAAGGGCCATGGAATATTCATCAATGAATATGGGGGGGGGGATAGAATTATGGTATCATGCCAAACCATGTACTCTGCTTTCATCACTGTGCAAATCAAATGTTAATTCTGGAACTTTTGTCACAATTGGTCCTCTCACCTTTCCAGTTTGACGTCACCATCCATGAATAGTACATACATAAAGCGAAACAGTTTGTGAGCAACAAATAAGATGACGTATGTTTGCTGAAGATGTTTCCTGATCAACATCAAACAGTGAGCCATCCCTTTTAATTAAAAAAAAAACACAGCACAGACTAATCACTGGCTTTTCACATGCCATGTACATCCCCAGCAAATTATTTGTTCAGCTATCTACACCACACAGCACTGACCTAAATGTCAGATTCTGCTCTCTTTTCTGGTCTGTGTTTTGAAGTATCACAGCTTGTTCAGCTAAATGTAGATGCTTTTAATATCAGATCTCATTTCAAATTTAGAGCAGGTCTTTATTAGTACAAGGCATTCCACTTTTATCCTACTATGGACAGAAACTGGTAACAGTTGCTCACCAAGGGGCCCATTCTCATTTACCAATGGCCCTTTATGTGGGCAGTGAGAAAGAACACAGGGCCACACTCACCCAAGGGTGCAATGTGGGTGAAACAGAGTTTCCAAAGAAGAGCTGTAAATGCAGTAGGTGGGTACATGGAAAACAGCTTCAAACAGTGCCACTCTAAAGAGGGCACACATCAAGGATATCCCCTGGTCTAGAAAGTGTAATATGCAAACTGGCCTCATCTGTCCAGTGGTAGTATGCAACATCAAACGCAGGCCAAGGAAATGGGACAGGAGGAGTGGGGTAAAACCAAGATAGTTATTTATTTAGACAATTTATATACTGCTTAATAACCATAATCTCTAAGCGCTGTACAAGGAATGCAAAACAATGAAAACGAAAGTTGGTTAAAATGGTAAAATCAGAATTCAGTTCAAATGCCTGCTGTAATAAAAAAAAATGTCTTCAGCAGGTGCCATAAGTTCAACAGGGAGGGGGGGTTGTCTGATCTCAACTGGAAAGGAGTTTCATAAAACTGGGCCATCAATATTGAACACATGGCTCCTGGTGGATACGAGCCATGCATCCGAGCCATGGGAGACCACTAACAGTGACTCCCCCAAAGACCTCAGTGATTAGGCAGGGATATAAGGAATCAGGCAGTCCTTGAGGTATCCTGCACCCAAGTTGTTAAGGGCCTTGTAATGGGGGATTTGTCATCAATCCAAGAACCTTGAACTTGGCCCATTAACTGCGCATCACAGCACAATTAGAAAGGAACAGAGAGACATTTCTGGTCACATCTAAAAAAGAGAAAGGATATTGTAAGGCTGGAAAAGGTGCAGAAAAGGACACCTAAAATTATTGAGAGATGGAAGCAACTCCCCTATGAGGACAGGTTACAATGTTTGGGGCTTTTTAGGTGAGTAAGGGGGGGGACATGATAGAGGTGCATAAGATTATGCTTGGTGTAGAGGTAGTGGAAAGGGAGACGTTTTCCCCCTCTCTCATAGAACGTGGGTTCATCCAAGGAAGCTGAATGGTGGGATATTAGTCAGGACCGATAAAAAAAACTTCTTAGCACAGTCTGCCATTAAACTGCAGGATTCATCTCCACAAGATGTGGTGATGGCCACCAAGTTAAATGGCTTAAAAAAAGAATTAGACAAACAGAGGATAAGAGTACTGATGGCTGCTAGTCATGATGACCGTCCTGGGTTCCTGCTGGGAGGAAGGGTGGGATATAATAGTAATAATAGTAATAATAGTAATAATAATAATAATAGTAATAGTAATAATAATAATAATAATAATAATAATAATAATAATAATAATAATAATAATAATAATAATGGCTGTAGACTATCTCCAGGATCAGAGGCACCATGCCTATGAATAACAATTCCTGGGAAGCAACAGTGAGACAGGGCTAGTGCCCTCATATTCTGCTTTTGGGCTTCCCAAGAAGTTGGTCACTATGGGAAACAGGATGCTGGACTCAGGGCTGGTTCCAAAGGGTGGCCAGGTGGGGCACTGGCCCGAGGGCCCCTGGGGCTACAGGGCCCCTCTGCTCCCCTTCCACGATTCATGGCAGGATCGCTTCAGAGCTCCGCCATTCCCTTGCTTAACCTACCTTGTTTTGTGGTTGCACATTCAGTGTTACCCTTAATAAAGATGGCGGTTGCGGTTTCCCTAAGGGGCTGAAGCCTCTGGTGCCATCTTGGCTGATGGCACGCATGCATGCTGCGTGCTCACATCTCTGCCATGAACCAAGATGGCAGCTGAGGTTTCTCTAAGGGGCTGAAGCCTCCTACGCAATCTTGATTGATGGCAGCGATGCACACACGTAGCAGCTTGCACAGCTCACACAACCACAAAAAACAGGAGAGCCAGAGCCAGCAAATGGGAGGGTGGAAGAAGCTCCCTCCCTGCGAGACAGGTAGGCATGTGCGTGTATGTGTGTGTGAGTGCGCACACGCCAGGGCCAAGGGCAGAAGTGGAGAGGGAACCTAAGCAGAAACAGCTTGCCAGGAAAGAAAACACTTAGGAAAATCCTTGCCTATGGCTCAGTGGTCAAGCACAGGATTTGTATATAGGAAGTTCCAGGTAAAAACAGTAAAAGAATTCCAGATAACAGGGCAAGACTGTTGACTGAGGCTTGGAGAGCTTCTGCCACTCAAGAGTAGATACTTCTGGGGTAGGCAATTTGTCTGACTTGCTTTAAAACTACATACAAAACAAAACATTTCCTCAGTTCTAGGTCAGTTCTAGGTCATACTGAAGTCAATCAAGCACCAGAGGATTGATGAAAAATCCTCCATAAGTCCAGCAGCAGTTCAGACAGAGAACACATATTCTGTGGAAATGGGATGTGTGAGTGTCAGTCTCAATTCATCTGATATACAGATGCACATGAAGGACGGGCACATTTGACTATTTTGGTTTCTCTCAGTTCCTCATTTTTCCAGCTTTAAGTTGAGTCTCCAGGTTTCTACATCAGTTTGCTTAAAAAAAAGTCAACTTGAAAATTCATCTGCATTTTAGTGGAAATTTCTCCTAATATACACATTTTTAATATCAGTTGGCAAGATTCCTTATGTTTATTAAGTAGACCCAAGATGAGTTCCTTTCCTACCCCACCACATAAGACAAATCAGGATCTTGCCCTATACCAATGAGACCAAATGTCTTCCTATATTTACAAGTGTAACTTGGTTTTCTAATTGCTTTAATTTTCCTATGCAGTTGTGTGTTAACCTGTTCATAAATAAACAACTTCTTGTTCAGGACCTACCAAGTAAGTAATCTTGTCTTATATTAAATAAGAACTAACAACAAGTCTAACACTATTCGCTATACCAGAGATGGGGCAAAATGTTGTTCGACTCCAACTCCCATAATCTCTGACCGGTTACCACTCTGGTTGGGGCTGATGGGAGTCAGAGTCCAACAACGTCTGGAAGGTCACAGGTTTTCCTGATCCCTGCACGATTCCATATTAAAGGACTGCATTCTGACAGTCACATAAGCCTCATAAGCTGAGCCAGGCTTTTTAACTGTGTTGTATCACTTATACTGATGTGAATGGAGTCCCTTGAACCTTTTACACTGGACCTCTTCTCTCCTTGCAGTAGTTCACATAGCCTCCCCCCATTTGATTCATCTCCTTGTGAAGTGTCACATCAAGCATGGGTTGCCATCTGCAAACTTAGCCAAGCCATCAAGCTGTGCTGATTACTAGAGCTGTTTCCATGTAACAGCCACAGATTCCAGAGTGGTAAGGACAAAACACAAGCATTCCCTCTGACAGCAAGGTGATAAAGGGAATTACAAAAGTCAAGAGCAGTCAATAGGGATAGGGGAAAAATTGATTCATTTCACATAAAGCTGAATCTATCAAATCTGCACTTTCTGAAACAATATAAAAACCGAAACACAGCTGTCTTTTGAAATTTGCACTTATCTGAATTTTGCAATGCAGTTCTCTAGCCAACCAGTGTTTCCAAAAATACATACATTAGGGGAGAGTGTGCATAAAAATGAATATATTCATGAAAATAACATACAAATGCATTATATTAAGAGAAATTGCTTGCAAAAATGTGTACATTAGTTAAAACTGCATACAAAAATATGTTTAGTAGGAGAAATGCATACTAACATGCTGAAGAATTTTCATGAGGATTAACCCCCCCCTGCAAATAGCTGCAGAAATGTGAAAAATGAATTTAAGATTGGCAGAATGGAAAACCGAGGGAAACTAAAATTGACAGTTCTTTACATCTCTGGTTGTCAGGCAGACTAGATCAGACCTCCTACTTGTGGGAAGAGATGAGAAGGCAGAGAGACCAGCTTGACTGGAACTCAGCTTGACTGGGCTAACCCCTTTTGGCTTTTCTTTCTTGGAGCCTTCATTTCACCTGTCGGATGTAAGATATAAGCTTACAAAGTCTTGAAGGCAAGCTGGCACCTTTTTGCTATCAGACAGAACAATCATGTCACAGGACTAGGGTCTATGTACCATTCTTAGGAAAGGAAGCAGGCACCAATCCCATCTCCCTACCACCATGTAAAACACTTTGACATGTACATAAAGGAATCAATATGACTCTTTTTTTGCAATAATCATTCCTTTTAGGGTGAGAGCCAAGCACTGGGAGGGGGTGGAGTTAATGGAAAATACCGAAAGAAATACCCCCTTTCAGTTTTCAAAACTGAATTTCCGTTCTGCCTAATTATCCAGCAGTCATTGTGTTGCTATGTGCTACTTCTATATTTTCCATGCCTGACTGTTCTCTTTCCCCTTGTGTTTTCTCCAGCCTTTTCTTTCTCCAGTGGCAGCTTGCCACGACATCCAGTCTTGTTAAATGACGAATAGAGATCTGAGATAAATAATGGCCACTCGGCCCTTAAAAGGCACATGAGCTACAATGGCATTTGATTGCCCCAGGCACTTAAAGATAGGTAGAGCTGCATTAGCTAATGCTCAAACGTCATTTGTGTAAAAACCACTGCCAAACTCGTAGCATGCTAAGTGAAGCCATTGGTAAGAATGCAATGTGTTGTTTGCCAGGAGTACAGAAATGTATAGGCCAACTCAAAGATTGTGCCTGCATTATAGTACTAAAGATACCGCAACAGGACTTTGGTCACTTTTAAGAGGATTATGGGAAAGAAAACTTTCCACCCTTGGTTATTTCCCTATGGGTAGGAATCTTCCTCCATTGGTCACCACCATAATATGCTCCAACTGCCTCCATTTTTTGGTCTCTGACCCTGGTAAATCATTGTCCTTTTATGTGTGTCTCTGCGTGTGTTTTCGCTTGCAGGTGTTATTGGAACTGTCATTCTTCATAATTCAGCTCTCTCCCCAGAGTTTCTTCAAGTTAAACTTGTAAGTGGGGAATAGATTCATCTTGTCTCTAGCACATTGGCATATAAATGCATTCACAGGGCACTGAGCAGTCCATTGTCTCCATTTTACATGCTGCATCAGCTGAGGTTTTCCTTCCCTTTCTCTTGTAATACTAGAACCTGGGGGTCTCAATGAAACAGAAAGTTGGGGGACTCAGGACAGACACAAGGAAGTACTTCTGCACACTTAAACTATGAAATTTGCTACTGCATGATGTGATAATGACCACCAACTTAGACAGCTTTAAAGTCAGAAGTGATTAATTCATAGAGACTAAGGCTATTGATGACTACTTGTAATGATGGCTGTATATTACCTCCAGGATCAGAGGCAGCTTGCCATTGAATACCAACTACTGGGTATCCGCAATTGGGAGAGTGCTGTTGCACTCAGGCCCTGCTTGAGGGCTACTCATAGGCATCTGGCTGGACACTGTGAGAACAGAATGCTAGACTCGATAGGCCTTTGATCTGATCCAGCAGGTCTGGTACTGGTTATGGGCTTCCCATAGGCATTTGGTTGGCCACTGTGGGAAACAGAATGCTGGACTATCTGTTTTTTAATTATCTTATTTTATTAAAGACATTCATAAGCCATCCTTCATAATATTTGTCCCAGGGCAGTTTACAATGTCATTGAAAATAAAATGATAAAATATACAATAAATCAATTAGAGGTAATAAACAAATGACATAATTAGCTCAACACTTCAAATACCATTTAAAAGTGGCAAGCAAAAACGTCCACTCCAGTGTTTTAAAACATTGCATTCGCCCAAAACTATTTTAAAAAGCAAACCAATTAAGATGCAAGCGGAAATAAAAATGCCTTCAACTGCTGCTTAAAAGATAGGAAAGTATGACTATAGAGACCTTTGATCGGATTCAGTATAGCTCTTCTTAGGTTTTAATTGCCGCAATATATTGTTGTGCAACTATGCTTTTCAAGTTTCTACTTAACAAAAAAAAAAAAACCAACTGGTGAAGTTGAGCATCCAGAAATAGGTTAGTTGGGTTGGGCCTCAGGCAGCAATCCCAGGCATGAGGATTGGGATGTTGTAAGTATATACCTATTTGAGCTATGAAATGCTGGAGTGTTGTTCCACTATACATATTGCCTAAGGCAGATCTATAGTATTTTGGAATAAGAGGTTAGGAAATACTTGCTTGTGGCTAGGGGTCAAATCTTGGTAAGCCATTTCATGAGAACGACTTCTGCTCATGCAAGGGAATGTCCCTGCCTGTCCTCCCCCATGGTGCTCCTCATCTGATCTGGAAGCCTGAGGAAATTCTGGTAACCCCCAGAGCAGATGGGGGAGTACAGGGGCACACAAGTAGAGGAGAGGGAGGGGACATTCCATTGCACAAGTGGCTATTCTGCTTGTACAGTGAGTTAAGTTGGATACAGTCCTAGCTAACTACTAAGGATTCCTATCCCTAACAGTGGGGCAGTTTTTAGTACATTTAAATAAAAGTGGAAAGATTAGCCAGTCATTGGGATTTTCTAGCAAATTGCTCAGTTGCTATTATTGGTCCGGACTTTCTGACCTTATTTGATACAACTGATAATTAGCCAAGATAGCCATCCTGTCTGACCTTCTAAAAAGTTAGCAGCTTATTTTTTTATCAGAAGCATTTATACCCAACTCCTGAAGACTCAAAAAAAATAGTATAAAACATACAGTGAATGTGAAACAAATCAGAAGAACCACAAAATGCAAATACTAAAAAGGCAGCAAGATCTAAAAAGGTAGCCAGCAATGATAACCTAAAGCAAATATGCCACTGAGGGCTTTTCCACACAGGAGCCTAACTTTGTACTAAAGAAGCTGCTTTTACCATCACAATAGCTTTTCAAGGTCCACACTTCTTGCTCAATGGTAGCTTCCAATCTGCTGTTTTCCATTCACACAAGTGGGCATTCCTCTACAAAGGTTTAGTGTCACTGCTTCCTTGGGGCCTTGCCCCCAATTTTACATGTTTACTCCCTCTGGAGCATCTATATTGCTAATGGAGAAGCAGAGGGTTTTTTTTGTCAGTTTCATTGTTTCTTGTCAATTGCATGCCTCTCCCTGCTGAAGCCGGGAGACCTAGGGGTGCAATTGACCTGAAACTATAAGAGTGAAAGGCAAAGTAGGCAGGGCTGTGGCAGCTTTTGTGGGCAGCAGAGAGAGAGGGAATGGGCGACGGGGCATAAGAGAGTCCACCCACTAAAAAAAATAGAAGCAAAGTGCCTACATGGAGGAGTACAGCGCAGCTGAGACAGTTTTTCCTTTCCTTTTTGCATTATCAGCGGATTGGGTTAATATGTATTTAAAGGGGAAAACTGTGTGATAGCTTCTCCTTGCCTGCAACATCATGTGAACCATGTGAATTACAAGGGGATGCAAGTAACACCACACACACACTACATTGCCATGTGGATGAGCCCTGAATGTCTCATCTTTGGTTGCAGAACATCGGGGAAATAGTTGAGAGTCTGCAGGTGTGTGTGCATGTGCATGTGTGTGTTGGGAGGGAGAATGAGACCATACACACTGTGTGCATGTTTATATATGTTCATGTATGTATGCATACACAATTAGAAGCCTTCCTTGTGTGGGTGTATACTAATGGGAACCAAAAGTGCATGACAAAGTTTTCCTTAATTCTTTTTTTTAAAAGGTTTCTCTATCCTTTCAAAGAAACCTCATTTCACTCCTTCGTTTACAGTTCCTCCTTTATTTTCAGGAAACAGTGGAGTGAACCCTACAGCTCCAAGAACACCTAATACCTGAGGACATGGCAGCCTCTGGCTGTTGTGACATGACATTCTCAATAAATCTTATGATCGGCCCCAAAGTGCAGTAGATAACGCAGAACAGCTCTGTTAAGTACAGTAAATAGCTCCATGAAGGAAACCCTAAACACAGAGTAAAGCTAGGCACTCAGTCATTTAGCTATAACTGCTCTTCTCTTTTCTGCTTGGTCACTGTTTACTCTCCAAACAGAAAGAAGGGACACCATAAATAACAGTAATCACTATTGGACCAAATACAGAATTCTCTCTTCAAAATGAAATGATCTGTATAAAAAGTGAGGATTGAATGAATTCTAGACATGTCCATCCTGCAATAAAACTCCTCTGAATGTTACATACAAATTGGGCCCAATTGGATATCATTTTCAATAGCAGATCTCCAGACAATGAATGATATCCAGCATTCAGAGCAGACCCACTTAAATCGATGGGCTTAAGTATGACTTAGTCGGATATCACCCAATGTTATTTGGAAAAGCAGAAAAATAAAGATAGAGACACCTACTTCTTTGTAATGCGCAGCACTGAAAGTGAAACTTTTGACTCCCTTTTCTTTGAAAAGCAGAGCCACTTGCTCATCAAAAACTGGTTGTAAAGGTAACCTTGATTTAAAAAAGGGCTTTCCATGTGGCAAAGGGCATTACCATTTAAGCAAGCAGAACCACTCTTCACCCCTTGTGCAAGCAGAATTAGGGCTCATCTACATGGGAGCATATCTTTATAGCAAATACACTGCTTTTACCTTAGCTATTCATTTGTACTGTCCACAGTAGGTGCTCAATGTTAGCTGCCAATTGCTTTTTCCCATTCATACAATCAGGCATCCCTCTGGAAAGGATTAGTCTCAATGTTTCCTTGTGGCCCCACCCTCTAATTATACATTTCCACTCCCTCTGTTTGCTAGGTGACTGAGCATGCTGAGTCTGGTCTATCAGCTGCAGTAGGTTCCTTAAAAAAAAAAAACCCGGAAGTGCAAATATCTGTGTTGTCCCTGCCTTATGGCTGGTAGGATACAGCTGAAATACAAATCTTTGTTTGAACAGTGTCACCCTTTTGCACATAAGTTAGGAGGAAAAGAAAATTAAGGCACCATTGCAGCAACATGAAGAAGGCCAGCAGAACAGAGGAGAGCAACCGGAAGTTGCTTGTCAGCTCACAGGAAACAAAATGAAAGAAGAGAGGAGGTAGTGGGCATGGAGAGAACGATTGACGCACCCACCTGAAAGCATCAGAGCAAAGCGTCTGCATCCACTAGATTTCTTTCCCCTTTTTTCTCTTTTTTTCTCCCCTTTTCGTATTATCAGCCGATTGGGTTAGTATGATTTACAGGGGGAAAGCTGCATGATAGATTCTGTTTGCCAGTAACGTCATGTGAAACATGCAAATTTAAAGGAGATGTGAATAGCACCAAACACACAGTAAATCACCAGGTAGATGAACCCTTAGTTGAGTCATTCATTGACTCCCAGCCAATATCTGTATGGCCTGATGTGAACATCACAAACAGGGCATGCAAACTTCATGACTCCATGTGCAAGATTCCTTGTGTTAAATTTATGTCTGTCGTGGCTTTGAACTAGGAATCCTCAGCTGCCAAGACCTCATACAACAGTCACCCCAAGGAGGAGACAGATTTACTCCTCAGTCCTCCACATGTGGATCCACTGACATTGGAGCCTGCATCTCTTCCCCTAAACTCAAGGAGGTACCTCCACTACCAAACCCTGGTGAGTGGATCACAGACCCCCCCCCGAGAATCAGGGAAGATCTGTGGAGCTTCCCCAAAGAAGCTTAAAATCCTTCAGCTTGAAATCCTACTGCCTAAAAGAAGCTAGTGGCGACAAAAAAAGGCACTAGCCCTTTAGCAAGCCAGATGTGGCACTCATGGGGTAGAGTTTTAATCTTGATTATTTAGCCCAAGCCATAACGATGTTGCAGTTGCTCTAGGACAGTGCTGAGACAGCTTGTTCCTTCTGCCTATCATTTCACAGAAGAATTAAGCTTTCTGGCCATCAGCCTCATTTCAGGGGGCTTTGGAAAACCCAGAATGCATCAGCTATGATCTGCACAATAGCCTTTCATTAGATCTGGGGAACCTCAGGGAGCCAGATTCAACCCATCAGGCCTCCCTCTCTGGCCCTTGGAGCTCTTCCCAGACCATGCTCCCTCTTTCCAGGCCACGCCCTTCAATGCTCTTGCTTTGCACCCTCCTTAGAGTGTTTTTGCCTGGCTGAAATGTGTCATTGAACTCTGATAATGCCTCTTGCTTATCAGGATGTAGAATAGAATGTGTGTCAGTGTGTGTAGACACTACCTTGCTCTACAAAGGTAAACTTTACATTTCTTGCTCCTCCTGCTTTTGCTTCTAGCGTCACCCGCCACTAGAATGCAGCCCTCAGACTGAAAAACATTTCCCACCCCTGAATTAGACCATGCTTTATGAAGAGTGTGGATGATGCACACTAAATGCCATACATATTTAATTTTCTTCCTTTACTAAATGCTGCTGCAGCCAGCCAAAACCTTGATTGAAAAAGTAGCATTTGGACATGGGAATTCCATTCTTTTGTTAAAATTGTTCAGAAATTCATGAACGCTAGAATCCATTCCCAAACAAATGCATGGTGTTCATCGATAAAGTAAACGTTTGACAAAGCCATTCCAGAATCTCTCATAGTTTCAGAACTGTCCTTTAATAAATATGCATTCTTTTTGCAAGCCAATATTTCATTCAAATACAGCCTAATGCAGTTAAGACATGAAAGCAATTTTTTTGAAGGAAATGTTTTGAAACAATGTGATGCAACACTACAAGAAAGATTGTATTTGAGTTTTCCCAGCTTGGTAACAGAGAGCAGGATGGATGCTTGAAGATGTTATAATGCAGCCTTCCCAAACAGTTGTCGTCCAGGTATTTGGCACTATAAATTCCATCATCCTTGAGCACTGGCCATGCTGGCTGGGCTGAGGTTGATGGGCAATGGCTGATGGAGGCCAACAGGTTGGGGAAGGCTGCTATACAAATAAAACACTTTACAAATAAAATCACTGCAATCCTATACACATTTACCTGGGAGTAAGTCCCATTGAATTCAATATGTCCTGAGTAGACATATGTAGGATTATGTCATTAGAGACTTTGGGCCCCTCCAGATTGTATTGTACTAGTTGGGTGTTTTGCCTGGTGTAATCTGCAACATGTCATTGATGCCATATAGTGCATTAGTGGTGAATTTATACGGGACCATCCACACATCATTCTGCTTTATTAGTTGTCCTGCAGTGCCTCCCCAAAGTTCCTGCATTATTGCCATTTGGAGGGGCACTCTTGCACTATAGCACAACAAAAGCAGGACAAAAAAGCCCCCAGAACATGTATGGTATAAAAAAATTCAGGATTTTAGCAGGAAATTGTGGGACACCCACTGTTTGGAAACAATGCAGGATATCTGCCCCAGACCTTTGTACACACAAAAAGTATTGAAAGCAGGATCGCATATAACCACCCTGATAGCATCATGAATACAAATAATCATGAATGCACAGTAAAAAGGATGTCTGGAGGGACTGTTTGCTATACATTAGTGTTTATCCTCTGGGTTTTAATTTTTAATCACCAAAAGTTACATATATTTCTAAAATACTGGAAGAAACGTAAAGCTATTTGACAGCTAAACAAACGTGGAACACTTTACTGGCTGACGTATCAATGCCTGCCTCTTGTGCAGAATGCTCCCCTTTTGTTAACCTTGACAATTCTGTAATGTGTCGTGCAAACGCATCGAGGAATATTCGTTTTAAAAAGGGTGGGGAAAGGAAATGTAACACTCTGACAAAACCATTCAGCTTTGTAGCAATAATATGAATGAAAATGTGATGAAACCAAGATGTTAAAATACTGGAAATATTTCTGAGAAATACTATCTTGACGGCCAAAGGAGAAAGAGTGGTGGTGGTGGGGGAACCCAACAAAGTTTCTTAGAACATGCTAAAAAGCCACAAAGAATGAAGTCTTGCAAAATGATGGTTGCCTGCCTTGGGTTTATTACAGGCCAGAGAAGAGATTCTGTTCATCAGCATCATGGTAACAAAAGAAGAAGCCACATTCAGTCATTCTTCCTGGAATTGTTAACAGTTATTAAAAGGGGGGGGGGCTCCAGATTCATTTGTTCCTTTCTGGTTTATTTGCTTTTGCTGTTCAGCAAATACAGGAATCCATCTCATATTTAATCCATTCTGTAATTTTCATTTATACACTGAACACAAAATCTGGAAAGCAAGAGACTTTTTACTTTCATTATCATTTCATTAACTGCTTTTTAAAAATTATTCCTGATTCATTTGTTCTTCCTCGTAAGGTTATACTTTCTATTTGCTTTTGCCGCTGAATAGGCCTTTTAAATACAGGAATCCATCTGATCCATTAAGGGAATTTCTAAAAACAAAATATGGAAAGAGGATGGGTTTTCTTTTGTTTTTTTCCTTTTGATTTCATTATTCAAGCCACACACATTATGTATGCCATGCATCATCAAAGAAAATAATATTGTTACAACTGAAACTAGACAGTCCATTGTGTACTTGGGTATGATTGTCCTCCAGCTCTTTTTGGTAAGCACCAGCATGATTGTGATTGACCTCTAGCTCTTGACATGATTGTCCTCCAGCTCTTGCTGGTAAACACCAGAGATGGACTAACTCTTGGTTTCCCATGGGGCATAGCTGGATCTCTATGGAATAGTGTATTATATTTATTTTTATTGATACATTTCTGTTTTAAAACTTGTAAGCCATTAATGTATTAAAGCCTAATATATTAAAGAGAGAGATATCTCTCTATAAAGATAGATAGATAGATAGATAGATAGATAGATAGATAGATAGATAGATAGATAGATAGATAGATAGATAGATAGATAGATAGATAGATAGATAGATAGATAGATAGATAGATAGATAGATGTTATCAATGCATAAATTATTTTAGTAAGGTAAATTATGTCTAGAGCGGCTCGAAGGGTGTAATCCAACTTGTATTTGCACCAGGTTGGGGGGAGTGGGATGTGGTAGACCCCTGGCTGAGTTGGCAGACTCCCAGCGCTGCCAGGCTCCACCAGCAGAAGCCCCTCATCCTGGCTCAGCAGTGGTGGCACCGGGATCTTGCCAGCTCAGCTGGGATTCCACCAGGGATGGCCAGCCCAGTGAACAGAGAGCTGACGGAAGGCAGCGAAGGTCTGGAAAAGGGGTGTTCCAGGGGCATGGCTGATAAGTAGCCAAAGGGGTGGTTATATATAATCAGCCTCATATTTGGAGAGCTTCCGCAGGTCCTGATACAGGTAAAATTTCTGCCTGCCAATAGGCCTCTGGAGTAAAATAATTTCTATGGTGGTCAATGGGGAGTGCTTACTTCCTGGTAGGGGTATTTGTGGCAGCCAGCTTTTGCTTTACTAGCCCCCACCTGTGGCTCCCGCCTGAGCTGGTGTTGAGCCAGCCCAGCAACTTCTAAAGGGGGTGGATGCCATGGAGCTTCCTGATGGCTCCTTTTCCCATCCCCCCCCCTCCAGTTTCCTATGATTTGGATTGCTCTGCCTGTTATTAAGTTACCCAGTTGTAATCCTGCAAACCTCCAGTCTTTTATATATGTATGTATGTATGTATGTTGTTATGTGCCTTCAAGTCGACTACGACTTACGGTGACCCTATGAATCAGCAACCTCCAAGAGTATCTGTCGTGAACCACCCTGTTCAGATTTTGTAAGTTCAGGTCTGTGACTTCCTTTATGGAATCAATCCATCTCTTGTTTGGCCTTCCTCTTTTTCTACTCCCTTCTGTTTTCTCCAGCATTATGGTCTTTTCTAGTGAATCATGTCTTCTGATGATGTGTGCAAAGTATGATAGCCTCTGTTTCATCATTTTAGCTTCTAATGATAGTTCTGGTTTAATTTGTTCTAAAACCCAACTATTTGTCTTTTTTGCAGTCCATGGTATGTGCAAAGCTCTCCTCCAACACCGCATTTCAAATGAGTTGATTTTTCTCTTATCCGCTTTTTTCACTGTCCAACTGTCAGGAAATGCCATGGTCTGAATGATCCTGAGTTTGGTGTTCAGTGATACTTTTCATTTGAGGACCTTTTCTAGTTCTCTCACAGCTGCCCTCCCCAGTCCTAGCCTTCTGATTTCTTGACTATTGTCTCCACTTTGGTTAGTGACTGTTGCAAGGTATTGATAATAATTATAATTATAATTCTTGACAAGTTCAATGTCCTCATTGGCAAATGTAAATTTACATAAATCTTCTGTTGTCATTACTTTAGTATTTTTGACATTCAGCTGTAGTCCTGCTTTTGTGCTTTCCTCTTTAACTTTTATCAGCATTCGTTTCAAATCATTACTGGTTTCTGCTAGTAGTATGGTATCTTCTGCATATCTTAAATTATTGATATTTCTCCCTCCAGTTTTCACACCTTCTTCATCTTGGTCCAATCCCGCTTTCTGTATGATATGTTCTGTGTACAGATTAAATAAATAGGGTGACAAAATACACCCCTGTCTCACACCCTTTCCGATGGGATGTATGTATACACACACACACACAGAGAGAGAAAGAGAGAGAGAGTTTTGAAAGCAACAAACAGAACTTCATCCAAGCTTGCTCTGGATCCCTATAAGGATTCCGTTAATCACCTAAAAATATATGCACATAATTGTGATTAACAAAGCACTGCCTCCTAATTTGCGCAGACTGTTAGTGAGAGCTATGCTTAAGCCACCCATCAGCAATCCTGGGTTTCAACCTTGTCACTCCAAACGCTGTATCACCTGTGTGTACCTAAGGGAGACAGCTACTTTCACAAACACTAGGACAGGCAGGACATATTACATCAAACAGAACATCACCTGCAGGTCCTGCAATATAATTTATGTCATTGAATGCAAAAGACCAGGATGTCATACCCAATATGTAGGAAAAACCACAACTGACCTATGCACACACTTCAGAAACCATAAATCGGCAATCTTAAGAAAAAAAATGGAGCAACCAGTTGCAAAACATTTCATCATTGAGGGTCACAGCCTGTTGGACTTTTCTATAACAGCTATAGAGATGCCAACAGATCCAGCAGCAATGACTAAAATTGAGAACTTTTGGATTTACTCTCTGGACACATTGGCACCACATGGCCTGAACCTGGAGGACAGTACCACCACTACTTAGCTTCTGCAAATGAAGCCCCTCTGAGCATTCCATCCTCAAAGCTCTATAACTGCCACCTTGGTAACAGCATTTGCATGTTGGCAGCTGATGAAGGCGGAAGCTGAAACATTTTGGTAATATAATAAAAACCTCTGTTTTGGTTATTTATTTATTTATTGTATTTGTATACCGCCCCATAGCTGAAGCTCTCTGGGCGGTTTACAACCATTAAAAAAAACAATTAATTACAATTACGTGCATATGTATGTATGTATGTATGTATGTATGTTACTTTTAAATGTCTATGCTGCAAAATTTGTATTGAATTACAAATATTCAACCATTCTTTCACTCACCATACTTCACCAATTATTAAATTTGACCAGCCCAAGGCACTATTCGTTACAATTATAAGGGCTATTTTATAAAAGGCATTCTACTGTAAAGTACCAGGGTATGTGAATGTATGTGGAAAATAGCACAGATGAAAGCAAACATTTGGCAGACATATGCCTCACACATCTCTTGTTCATTCTGAATCTGCTTCCTCAAAATGTCTACCAAGAGTTACATCTCTTATTTCTTTTAGAAGCCTCCATTAATAGTTGATAGTGAATTAAAAGCTGTCATTCACTGAGTGTTTTTTTGTGACGGTGCTCACTGGTACAGAATACCAGCGCCTCTTTCTTTGCTGCCCATGGCAACCATTTTGTGTTGGAACCCATAGCACTTTTTATCAAAGTATAAGTATCGACACATCATTTCTTACCAAAAAGGCACTGCATGCAGTTAAAACAAATCCTATATAAATATATTTGGTAGACACTTTAATAGTAGGTTTGGGCATGCAAAAGTCTAATGAAATGATAGCCCTTAACATAATTGCAACAAAAATTATGTCCAAGTCATGTCTAGATTCATATTGGTAGCTGTAATAATGCTGTTCCCTCCAGCACACAATGCTGCATCTAAGAATGCTGTTTTCAGATGGCCTGTAGGAAGACAAGATGCCAGGCACAGGGGCATCACTACCGGGGTGCGGAGGGTGCGGCCCGCACCCGGGTGTCACCATGAGGGGGGTGACACCCAGAGCCACCCCTCGCCGTTGCCCGGCAAGGCTGCTCCAACTCCTCCTCGGAGGTGGGCAGGTGAGACCGGGAGCAGTGTCGGCAGGGCGAGGGAGGCGCGCTGGCATTCCCAGGCCTTCTCCAGGTGGGTGCCCCTCCAGCACGTGCCCTCCCAGGGGCATGGATGGGGTGGCTGGGCTCGTGTGCGCGCACACGAGCCCAACCACCTCGTCCATGCCCCTGGGAGGGCGTGCACCGGAGGTCCGCACCCCTCTGGACTCCCGCTAGTGACGCCGCTGGCCAGGCATGTGCACACACACCAGCATCTGTGCCCAGGGCATGGTCCTGGGGTTTATAGGCCCACTTCACTCTCCTAGATGCTTCTTTGGCCATTTCCTCAGCAGATGTTATTAATACAAAATGGCCCTAGTTCAACTCATTTTAACATGTCTCATCTCTTTATTCCTGGGTCTGGTCACAAATATCCATTTGTTCCTTTACTTCATTTTATTTAAGATGACTTCAACTTTGGAGCCTTCAGTATAGTCAGGCTTTGATGGTTGCTCTATGAACACACAGGACTTACTTGCATTTTTTGTTTAAAGATTTTGACAAATCTCCTAGCAAGTTCTTTATAATGTATGCTATAGCTTGAAGTACAACGGTTTTAATTCTAGTTCCTATGCAGCTCCTAGGTGGGAAATATCAACTAACAAGAAGTTATGATAGTCACCACCGAAAAGAATCCATTTCTTAAAATGTACACTTTCAATTAATAAAAAAACAATAGCTATCTCAAAGGGAAACAGAATGAGAAGAACAACCATATAAAAATCTACTTTCCATGTCAAGTTTTTTCAGACATCAAAGTTAGTACTAAGACAAGAGCTATACTGTGTGCATGGAAGAACAAAGGTCTATTTCATATTTCAGATACATCATGCTTTGTGATGATGATCACCATTGCCTACCTGAATCAAGTACCCTGGCAGTCACAATACAATTCAAAAACTGCAATGATCACACCCTTTACAACATGAGTTTTAACACATATGTCCAAAAAATAATGTGTGAAGCAGTCCTGAAACATACTGTTTTGAGGTGATGTTTAGTAGTGCTTGAGCATGTAATGGATGTCATAGAAGTGAGGACATTAGATGTGGAGTATATCTGGTTGGCAGAACCCACAGGAGAATGACAAAGAAAAATGCTGGAGTGGGCTATCCATTAACAAGAATGGGAAGTGGATTGTTGAAAAGCTTGGAGCCGGGTGAGGGATTCTCAGGGGTTTCAGGATGAGACACAATCACAAGCGAGCACAAAGGATGATGTTATAATGTAGTGTTTAAAAGGACTGTAGGATGGAGAAAGAAAGATAGCAATAGCACACTTTCCAATATTTCACAGACAAAAATAAAAACATGTGTAACATAATTTCTCATGCAGAGGAACATTGTCCACATACTTTTTAAAAAAAGTACTAGGGGATGCCCTCCTCTGTGTTTTGTGTGCCAGTCCCACCAGCTAACTCTAGGGATGGCAACCCCAGGTATCCCCCCTCTCTTGCCACCCCCCATGCTGCCAGGCATTGCTACATGGCGGCCATTGCTGGCCACCTCATTTCTGCTCATGCTTTTCAATCGTCCACCTGTCCATCTCACTTGCTTGCATGCCTCACAGGCACCCACCTCACTCAGCCTCCTCGTTCACTCGCTCTCCTGCCACATCTGGCCTGGCCACCACCATGGAATGCTGAAGCTTGCAGTGCCACCTGACTGTTTGGAGAAGCAAACTGCAACATGACAACCTGCAGAGTGACATCTTCTTACATTTTTGTGTACTAGGGAATGTACCTGGTAAATGAAAACAGATGGAGCATATGAAACAGTAAGAATGGAAATACAGAGAGGCAGCAGCAGAGATATGGAGCAGTGTAGATGTTCTGAAAACTGCACTGTATCATGTGTTGAGGGAATTTCTTATTTCTGGTTTGGGGGAGCCTCTGGGAGCTAATTCACTTTCATCCACAGTTCTCAATGTAGGTGTATGGATCACTTTTACAGATATCACAGTCCACACACTGATGTTAGCATTCAGCATATTTTTGCAAAATCAGTACAATCTTATATGTTTATTCAGAAGTTAAGTCCCACTGGCAGTACTCACAGGCAGGAAGGGGCAAATCTGTCCATTTCAGTTTCTCTCAGTTTTTCATTCTCCTCAGTCTTCAGTTCTCCTCTTTTCCACTCAGTTTTACATATAAAAGCTCCTCATGAAAATTCATTAGCATTTTAGTACAAATTTCCCACAATATATACATTTTTGTATGCAATCTTGCATAATATACACCTTTTTGCAGAGCAATTTTCCCTAATACAATACATTTTTGTATGTCATTTTCACTAATATATGCATTTTATGCACACTTTGCCCTAATATATACATTTTTCTGCACATTACTTGGCTGGAGAACTGCATTGCAAAATTTGGAGAAGTGTGAATTATGAAAGACTGCTGTGTTTCAGTTTGTGTATTGTTTTGGAAAGTGTGAATTAGGTAAGTTTGCCTTTAAATGGAAACTGAATTGAATTTCTCCCCTATCCCTATTCCCATGTAAGGATTGGGGTCAAATTTGATTCAATTCCCATTTAATGTCAAATTTATCAAATTTGCACTTTCTGACACAATATGACAACTGAAACACAGTCGTCCTTTGAAATTTGCAGTTCTCCAAATTTTGCAATACAGTTCTCCAGCCAAGTAATGTGTAGAAGAATGCACATATTTGGGAAAGTGTGCATAAGATGAATATATTAGTGAAAATAATACACAAAAAACTGGATTATGTTACAATGAAGTGCTTGCAAATGTGTACATTATTCAAAACTGCATAAAAAAATGGGTGTGTTAGGACAGAGAGTCTCAATTTTTTCCCATGGACCACTTAAAAATTGCTGAGGATCTTGATGGACCACTTCACAATTTTTCTACCCATTGTAGTAATTGTAATGTGCTGTGTGCCAAGTGCTGTATGGTTTTTAATTATATTTTATTGCTTATTTTATTGTTTTATATTGAATTATATTGTATTACAATCTGCATTCCAGGTAATACAAGAAATACACAAAGCAATAAAAATACAATTAAAAATCATAAGAATATTTAAGGTGGACATGCCACGGACTGCCTGAATGAAGCTCGCGCTCCATGGTCCACAGTTTGGGAACCTCTGTGTTGGAGTAGTTCACTCTAAAATGCTGAAGAATTTTCATGAGGATGTTTCTTTGAAAAATAAATCACAAATTGCTGCGGAAATGTGGAGAACTGAATTTAAGATTGAAACAATGAGAAGCCAAGAGAACCGCAATGGAAAGATCCTTCTCTCCCTTCTCCCATGTAAGTGTCTATGCAACCTTGGTCACCAGTATACATAAGCAAGCAGTATTTGTGCCAGCCCGATAGCAAAGTGGGTAAGTGAGCTCCAGTAAATCTGCACAAATTCCAATTCACATAATGGGAAAAGAAGAGTCCAGTGTGCAAGTTTTCAGTTTGCTCTATCTAACGACGGTCACATCCCTCATTCCAGGAATGGGAAGGCATCCTTGCAAATGCTTCAAAGACAAGGTTTTGATTACATATGAAATTGGGATTTGATTTGATTTCTAGCAAGATGTTTACAGTCACAGATCTTGCAGTATGACGGACCCAAATGTAAAAGAAGTGAAAGGCAATGACTGTGTGTTTCTTCCAACAGTTAATGCTTCATTTAAACTCAGCAATGTATGGCAAAGCATCCCCATCCATGTAGACAGGAGCCAAAACAATGTGCGGATGGACCAGATAGTCAAAACATATGGATTTTTCACAGCTTTGGTGATAACTGATGTTTTGCCCATGTACCCATTTGATATTATGTGCTTTTGTTTTCAGAACATGTTCTGGGCCGTCTGAAAGCCTTTGATTTTCAGCCATTTTTTTGTTTTTCCTCTCAAGACGTACTTTTTAATCTTTCCTGGGCAGACGCTAGCATCATGGTGGGCAAAACATTTGGGAACAGAGTCTCCAAATATGGAATGAAAACAGACACCTGTTGCCAATATAACATGCTGGCATAATGACCATCTGATGTCCTAGGGTGGTGGTTGTTTTGTAAAAAAACATTCTTATTATTATTTTAAAAAACACACAGAGAAAGCTGGTGAGCTTAGTTCAATACTCTGGTCATTGATATGGCCTTTTTCTCTCTCTTTGCTTTCAGTTTAACTTTTCCTACTATTAGGACACAAGGAGGAGGAAGAATATAGTCATTGTGGTTGAACCATAAATTCATAAACAGAGAGAAAGTTGTTCTTCGAGGTGTTTCCTCCTTCTGCAGATTGACTTCTGAAAAGAGCTCCTCTTTCTACAAAAATTTAAAAAGTCAGTGTTTTAAAAGTCCTCACAAAAGAGTGGGGGGAGGGAGATGCACGTGATTTCCAAAATTGCCTGTAGCTTTCCTGGCACTGAATTGAGAAATATTTCTTCATCTCATATTACATAATCATTTTTGACGCATTGTTTGTTCCAGCTCAGTGTTGCTTTCATCAAACCCCAAAGCCAGGGGAATAGGAGAAATGTTCTCTCTTTTTTTTTCTTCCATAAGACTAACAGCAGTAATCATGAAATAAAGTGTACTTGAAGACATAGCTGTTGTTCATTCATATCAACCTCAGCTGATGTACACATTTCCTGTAGTTTTCTCAGAAAGTCCACAGCTAACGGCCAACAGTTAATGGATTTTACATGAAATAAAAACATTTGATGCTGAAATCCTGTACCCACTTACCTGGGTGGGAGTAATTAATTGGACTTACTTCTAGGAAGGCATACGTCAGATTACCCCATTGAGCTAAAAGGGTGGAGGGTAACACTTTATAAAAGGAAATATATAAGAAAAGAATATGTAATATGTGAAAATATACTGTATATAGAAAAGGTAAATATAATTATTTCTCCACATAATTCAAAGGCAGCCATAGATGTCAGTAAAACAGAATGGTAAGTTGCACTCAATGGCATGTGTTCAATGTAAACTTCATGAGTCTGCAAAATGAACATAATACACAACTTACACTTCACTTGTTTGTCTATAGATTTGTGAGAAATTACATGTTGGACTAAACATGCTATACTTCAGATTTATGGGTTAGAGCATAAGCCCCATTGAATTCACTAGCACATACTTGGACATCGTTAGGATTGTGCTGTAAAGCATACTTAGAGGAGACCCAATGAAACCAAGGGGCTTATCTTAGTCATGACTACTTTAAGTTTCATTCAGTAGTGCAACGGCAAATCCAGAAGTGCAGGGTCTCTTCATGATAGTCAGGCCATGCCCTCTCACAGCCATACCACCTTACTTACTTGCTTGCTCTCTGTCATATTCTCCACACTCCTCAGTCCTATCCCTGTGTGCCTTCTCCCACAACAATAGATATCCCTAGGAGCCAATCAGCAAGACGGGAGAATGAGAGAGCTACTAGAAGAGTCTTCTCAGTGGCTCACTCACCTCCTTTCAGTCTGATTGGCTCCAATCAAGAAGAAAGAACAAGGAAGCATGTTAGGAGGTTCTTTTCAGTGGCTAACACTCCCCTTTTATGCTGATTGACTTGTAGGACACTGGAGACATAGGGACCCTTCTGGGACCCTGCTCCTAAAAATGTAAGGGGTCTAACACCCCCCGATGCCATGGTTGACTACACCTCTGGTTCCATTTATTTAAATGGGTCTACAGTAAGCATGAATAAGTCTAGATTCACACACACACCCATTTTCTATTTTGGTAATAAGTAGGTGCTTATGGTAAGCTGCTTTGAGCATAGCTCACTGTGGAAAGGTGGCATATAAATTCTATCTATCCTCCTCTTCTTTGCTCTCTCTTTCAGAATGAACACTTCTTATACATATACCCACCATCCAACTTCATACTGTGAATAACAGCACCATGTTTATAAATTTGGCCTTCAGTGTTTTAGCAATCTATGAGGAAGATCTCCATGGATGCCTATTAAAATTTATAGGTTGAGTCTGTAGACTGTTCAGTGGAACACTGTGGACCGGAGTGAAGTTTTTTTTTTTAACCAACTAGAGGAGATTGGTAGTGGGGAGAGTGTAAGGTGCATGTATGGTTCCTGTGCAGGGTGAGAGCCTGTACAGTGAACCTTGTGGTAGGAGATGCCTTCAGAGTGGGAATCTGCAATTGGCAGAAGGCTGGCCCTTTCTGGGTGTGAGATGGGGGGGATTAGATGTGCCCTGTGTGAAAGATATTGGGTGGTGTAGTCCTTGTAATACTGTTCCCAATTCTCCCAGAGGCATACTGAGATAACTGCTCTGATCGATTTCATTGGTGGGCGGTAGTTATTGTTTATATAATGTGTTTAGGAGGAGTCTTGGGAAGGAGGGACATAAATGATGCCACTCCAATTTCAGTGATCATAGATAGAGGGAGGTATAGCCCAGGGGGCGGGTCAACAGGCTACTATGGAAGACAAGGGTAGGGCTATCTATGTTCCTTGCTCCCACTCCTCAGATGGATGGGTTCCTGTTTGCTCATCTGCTGTGCCCACTGGCCTGTGTGTGCTGTTGTTCAACATCAGATTGGTACACAATAAGATCACACTCATCCATGATTTGATCATGTATGAGGGTGTCGATTTGGTGTGCATTACTGAGACCTGGGTGGGTGAGCTGGGAGTAGTTGATCTGACCCAGCTTTGCTCACCTGGATACTTGGTGCTACACGAGCACAGGCTGCAGGGATGAGGGGGAGGAGTTGCTATGGTCTACAGAACTTCCATCTCTGTCACTAGGAAACCACTCTGTCTTGGAGCTGGCTGTGAGGGCCTGCACCTGGTGTCCAGCCAAGGAGACAGTAAACGAGGGTTGCTGCTGGTGTACCATCCACCCTGCTGCCCTGCATTTTCTCTGACTAAGCTGGCAGAGGCTGTTTCAGTTGTGGTATTGGAGGAACCCAGAATGATTGTCCTGGGTGATTTCAATGTCTATGCTAAGGCTGCTTCTAGTGTTCTGGCTCAGGACTCCATGTCCTCCATGATGACAATGGGACTATCTCAAGTTGTCACCAGTCTGTCACACCCTCAATTTTGTTTTTGTTCCAGATGGAGGAAAGGATGGTCTGGAGATAGGGGGGTGGATGTCACCCCATTGTCATGGTCAGATCACTTTCTGGTAAAGTTTAAACATATCACTCCAATCTTCCCCTGCAGGGGTGGTGGACAGATTAAGATGATCACCCCCAGATACTAGTGGAATCCACTGGATTCCTGAATGCCCTGGGGGAGTTTCCAGTAGATAGAGCAGGTGACCCTGTTGAAGCCCTTGTTATACTCTGCAACAACAAGATGTATTGGGCTCCTAACACAATTGTCCCTGAGTGCCCTTTCCAGCATTGTGGAGCCCAGTTTGCACCTTGGTACGCCAGTGAACTAAGGGCAATGAAACAAGCTGGATGACAGCTAGAGTGCAAGTGGAGAAAGACATGTTGTGAGGCTGATCAGGCATAAGTAAAACATCATAACTACAGTTACTATGTGGTGGTGAGGGCGACGAAGAAGGCCCACTTCTCTGTAGCCATCACATCCTCAAGTAGCCGTCCAATGGAGCTTTATCATATTGTCAGGGGTCTGTTAACATCAACTCCAGGAAATGGAGTTTTAGACCCTTGGGGAACCCTCTGTGAATTGTTTGCCAGGCACTTTGAGGGTAAAGTTGGTCGCCTCTGTAGCAATCTTGATGCCCCATCTACATCTACTGTGTAGTCCCCAGTGAGATGTCCAGTGCAACATCTGCCACAACTTCTTGGGATTGGTTTCAGTTGATGTGACCTGATGATGTGGACAAGGTGCTTGTGATGATGCTCACCGAGTCAGAACTCTCTGAATCAGCCTGATTCGGTTCAGGCCTCAGGCATCAGCTGAATCTGGTGCCCAACCCTCCTAAATAGCATAAGAACATAAGATGAACCCTGCTAGATCAGGCCAGTGCCCCATCTAGTCCAGCATCCTGTTCTCACAGTGGCCAACCAGGTGCCTATGGGAAGTCTGCAAGCCCAACCTGAGTGCAACTGCAAGTGGCCCTGACAAGATCTCTTCCTTTATCACACAATGATCCCATACCTTGAGGCCACCATTTACTTTGGGGAGGGTGAAACATTCATGCAATTAGCAATTGTGCGAATGGTGTTTGTGTGTGTCTCTGTGTGTGCATGCGTGTTTTGTCCAGATTCTTTTAGATGGAAGAAGATTCCACAGGGGAAAGCGATTTCCTGTCTCTAGCCTTAAACCTACCCCTCTTCTCATTCAGCGTAACCTGTACCTGTCATGTCGCAGCATTCTAATTAATTAACTCTATTATTATTGTTGTTGTTATATATCTGGAAACACATTTCCTATGTAAAAATAATGAAATATGACAGCCAATTATGTCTAAATGCAGCATTTCAGAAAGAAACCTTCTGTATGCTAATTTATGTTGTTTAATGCACCATTGGCCCTTTCACTGTCATATGACTGACTGTACAATGGGTATCCATAGAAATGATCTTTAAAAGCTTGGATTCTAATTAGGGTTGCTAGCACTGTCACTCAGTAAGAGTTCTTCATGTCACAGTTATAGCGATAGCATGATTACTTCAAGGTGTCAGAATGTCATCATGGTTCCCTTTGATCATCTCAGTAATCACTTAGCAAGAGGAGAGGTGATAAGTGTTTCAGGTGTTGGCTACTATTCACTGTTAGAGCTCACTCTCACAGGACCAGCATGACAGGCTAGCCTCATCAGGCACCTGCCGATGCCCACACTGCTGCATGGGGTCCTCTGCTGACCCTCCACATCTTCCTGGTCCTGCTGTTCCTTGCCCTTTCCAAGCAGTGACAAGAGTGAGGACATAGATCTTCTCCCAGGCATTTTAGCATGTGTTTTAAATTGTTTTTAAAAGATGTGTTTTAAATTTGTATATTTGTTTTTAATGTTTTTAGCTACTGTAAACCACCCAGAGAGTTTTGGCTATGGGGCGGTATACAAATACAATAAATAAATAAATAAATAAATAGATGAACATCCTCCACTTGCCTTGCCCCCTGCCCCCGGTTGGTTACATGGCAGTAGAGGACGTTTTCTTCAGGTTAAGCTCTCATGCTTTCACTCCATCACCTGAATAGGGAGAGAAACAGACAGGCATTTGGATTGGAGGGTTGTTTCTATAGCTCTTCATTGCAAAATCTGGGAGTTCGGCCAATATTTTATCATTTCATTTTTTACTGTAAAAGTAGCATATTTGACATTGCTTGATAAGTCGCAAAAAACGCTTGCCTTGCTAAAGTTGTGCATTTGTTTCTTTGCTCTGTGGTCTCCATTTGTCCCTCTGGCTGTCTTTCTCCTCGACAACACTTCCCTTCTTCTTTAGCGTCATTATTCTCATTTGTCTGGAGGGGAAATTAAATCCGATTGGGTGTGGTGACCCATGTGATTTTTGTTGTTGAAATCATGGTGCTTTGTTTGACACAATGACACCAGAGACGCTCAGAAATAAAATTACATGGGCCATCACAGCTAATCAAAATGAATGGAAGTGAAAGCAAATGAAGAGTCCATGAGGGTAAAGAGGAAAGAATGGGACAAATAACAACAACTTTAAAACAGAGTGAACGTGTTTAATACAAATAAGATTTAACATTGCCAAAAATGGGAGGCATGTTTGGAGACACTCTGAAAACATAACCGTCATTTTGGTCCATTTGTGAGGAAAGATGTTAATACAACTATTTTCCACAT
The DNA here is from genome assembly GCF_030035675.1 of Rhineura floridana. Taxonomy (NCBI): domain Eukaryota; kingdom Metazoa; phylum Chordata; class Lepidosauria; order Squamata; family Rhineuridae; genus Rhineura; species Rhineura floridana. Next base: position 100,119,997 of record NC_084487.1, read on the forward strand.
AGGGAACTGAAGCTGAGAAGCTGCTTCAAGGCTAGCCAATGGAATTTATGATAGAGCTGGCATTTGAACCATACCAAAATTTAGGCTTCTACTGATTCTCACAGTGGTTTTTGAAGGGCTATGATCACAGATTTCATTTAGAAGAACTTTGACATTCAGAACCAAAAGGAAAAAAGTGATAATGCTAGGTTAGATCAAAACATGAGGCAGTGTTCAGCTCCCTCTCCTGTAAGAAATATTATTGGTCAACTTATGTAGTTGATTTACTGTTAAAATACTGTGCCTTGTCTTTTGTTGAATGAAGTTGGACTGGATACAATATAGAACTAATGAGCCGTATTGAGATAAGGTTAATCACTTCCAGTGCTATTGCATAGGAATAGCTTAAGACTGCAATATTTCTTATTTGAAAGTCAATGGATAGCATAGGGAGGAATACAACTTCATTAAATAGACAACAACCCGAAGTATGCTAGTTTTGCAAAGGGAGATATGAAGGTCATTTCATTAATTGTAACCACTTTCAAGTTAGGGTGAGCTCTTGCTCTCTCTTGAAGCGATAACTAACATATGATAGTCTTATCACTTCCCAGTAGATTTACTAATTTGCCTCCCCTTGCTAGATAATTGCCTGGCTAGATAAGAATATATGATCCATGATAGCATCTTCATGGAGTAATCAAAGGACAGCGGCAATTATCACATGAAAAATGTAATAAGCAGATTCCCTTTTAAGACTTGGGCTCATATCCAAAGAGTTACTTGAGGTGCACCTGAGGGCTTCGGCATGTCCAGTGGAATTTTTCTCCCCCCACCCCCCAAATGAAACAGGAGACCGCCATGCTATTTCAGAAACTGCTTTTGGAAGTCCCTTCAATACCCAAAGGGCTTTACCAAGTGGCATGGGAGTCTGCTGCTTGAAAACCAAAAACTCCAGGTGAATCAACCACTACAGGAATCTTGAAGATACCTCTCAAGGCCCTCTAGGGTGGTGCTCACTGCAGTCAATTGCTTACATACCTTTTGGCATGCTTGGATTCTTTTAATGGCAGAGAGGAACAGGGAAGTTACTGCCACTTCATTTCAGTGCAGCAAGCGTACTGATGGAGGATGAGTGAGCAAGAAAATGAACAGTGGTGGGTGCTGATGTTGAGATGACTGGAAAGGGGCTCTTCACAGGTGCCTGTAACTATCAGTTCTTACTGTTATTGCTACAGTAACCTGGAGGCTTCTGAACGTATGGTGGCTAAGTCACCGGCTACTATATGAATTGGTTCATAGTCTATAAAAATAAGTGCTTTTCCTTCCAGTCTTTCAGAAATAAAACACGTAATGGGTGCAAATAAATAGCCATATACCAAGATATAGATTCAGCTTGGGCAATCTCTACCTTTTGACCTCAGTTCCCCCATCTGTACAATGGGAATAAAAGCAACAATATAATGCAAATAAAGAATAAATCGGGGCATTGTTTCAAATTTGAGGGGAAAGGAGGGTCTCTATGTGTATGTGTATTGGGGCCCCGAGCTTAGAAACAGCCTTGTCCAAAGGCCAACTCTGGGAGGAAAATATTATGTACTATAATGGAAATGATAGGCTGATACTCGCTCCAGCCTGGTCTAGTTCAATGTGATTGAGGAGAACATTCCCAATAATCTAAGATCTTTAATACAAATCATATTAAAATCAGCAAAATTATATGGGAACATAGATGAAAAAGTCTACAAGCCCCATCTACATTGGAGTGGCTGTTGAAATGTCTAAAGATGGCAGAAATGGACAAGTTCACTTGGTTCATAGGAGAAATGGCAACTTTCAGACTGATAAGTTTGCGGAGAGATGGACTTGTTTTGTCAATTACTGGAATGTAAATTATGGAAATATAAAGCTTGAAAGGTATTTATGTTTGTGAACAAAAGATGGTATTGTTTGGTTTTCAGAGTAATAACAATAAAAAGATAAAGGCCAGCTCTTAGATACATTTGTAAGTAAATTGCAAGAATAAAATAAAATATTTTATTTAATTTTTGATTTAATATTCCATATGAAACTAACATCAAATGAATATGGTAACAGCCATCTATAAAGGGTAGGCTATATAAGACAGATTACATAGATAGAATGAGTGTCGCCATTCCTGGCATATATGCCAAAACCCATTTAATGTTTCTAACTATAGTTGAAACATATAGATGTTTCTGGGGCCTAGTCATGTGAACTGAAACACGTAAAGTGCTCCTGGAGAAATACAATAAATTAAATACTGCATGAATTCTGCATGTTAAGGGTTTACCCAGCTATACAGTGTTTAATACCAACAGAACAATATAGTGACTCTTGTTATTGTTTTAATAAATGTTACAGAAATATATTTGCCTTTATATTTATAGAGTTGCAGTTCATGTTTTAGTGAGATATAAAAGCAATCCATTTCTCTACCATCAATGCTGCCACTCAATCCATTTAAGTGGATCTTATCTCCTGTAAGCATCTCATGTCATCTTATCTCATGTCAGCAATCGCAACTGCTGTTATCAATCGTTTAACTGTAGGTAGAATTGCTGGTTCTCAGTCAGTTCTTAGCAGCTGAGAGATTCTGAGAGATCTTCTCAGAAGATCTTAGTAGCTAGGAGATAATTTAGAATAAGCAATCTGATGGGGAAGTGATAATTGTCCTTAATATTATCAAGCCTAATAACAACTCCCATAATTTGAGAAGGAATAGCTAATACCTAGCTGTAGTGAGTATAGAGAGCAACCAGAAATTAATAAAAGCAGTCTGATCCGCCCAATGTTTGCAACGTTTGGATCTGTTAGTATGAAATATTGGATTTATCCTGGCCGGATAGATAATATTTTACCATGGTTCCTGTAAACTGTAGCCGTTTGAGATCAACTTAATAAGATTATGTATGTTAGACCAGGTACATTCAGAAAATAACTCTGGATCCTTTTCCATAATATTTTATATTGATCTTTCTGAACTTTGTTGTTTGAAATTGATTTATCAAATAAAGGGTGTTATTTTCTCATGGGTCATTGTTAACCAGCCACTGATTCAGGCTCCACTGACTCAGGTTCCACTTGGAATGCTTGAGGAATTTGAAGTTCAAATATGGACTAATCTGTACCTCCCAAAATAATACGTGGATCAGAATGTATCAGTCCGTCAGATTTTGTAGTTCTCCAAATATTCCAGTGAATTCCTAGTATACTGTATATCATGTTTTTAAATGTGCATTTTGAGAAATAATTCAAATATATTATTTAAAAGCAATTTTATGTGCATTTTTAAAATGTGAAGGTTAATGCAGAAAGGGTTGGAATGGATTTATGAGTGAACATATGCAAAGTGAATGGACTGGAAATTAGGGATGGAATCCCCTCCTGCCACTTACACCCAGCATCATGGAGACAGGAGAGAAGGGGTCCGCCCTGGGTGGAAGGACAGAGCTACACCCACTGCAAAAGCTTCCTCAGCAGGACCAGACTGCAAAAGAGGACAAACAACAGGAATCAGATGCACCACACCACGGGGCAAGCGACAGGCCGCAGCTGCAATGGGTGAAAATACCCTTAATGCTGACCCCCTGCTGTCAGAATCAAGCAGATCTTTTGCTTACCCTAGCCAGCAGCCTGTCACTTGCCCCACAGTGTAGTGCCTCCTCTTCCTGTTCCTCCTCCACCATCTGGCCCTGCACCTGGATGCTTTCCCCATGGCTCTCTTAAATAAGCCTCATAACAACAAATAGAGTAGGAGCCTTCCTAGGAGGGCTGACAAGCAGGCAGACCGAGGGACTGCTTTGCCATAGCTACCCTTTTGGATTAGGATTGGCTGAGTGGTGCAAAGAGCTAAGTCTAAAAGAAGAGAGGGAAGAGGGGAATCTGGACCCTGGGCTCCCCTTTACAGATGTTGTTTAGTCAATTCGCTATGCCTGAATACAACACAAGTGTCATACACAATCATTGAGAATTGTTTCCCCCATGTTCCGTGACACGGCTGATATTTCACCTTGGACTGGTTTATGCCATAGGTTACCAACCTTTTTTGGACCTATGAGCACATTTGTAAACTGGAGACACTGTTGTGGGCACTACACACAGACTGCACCTAAGCACACACGACAGCTCATTATTTCCAGTCTAATTTTAGTGAGGGAAGTGGCTCTTGCGGGCATCAGGGGAGGTTCCTGTAAGCCCATGTGCACCTGTGAGCGCCGATTGGCGAACCTGGTGTTATGCAAATGTATATCTAATGGTCAGGGAGTAGCTTGAATCTGAGCTTTATGGCTAGCATCCCCTTCATGCCCCCATATTTCTGCTCGGCAACAAAGCCCTGCACTCCATTTATAGGACTCCTTGCCTTCTGCTTGGTGTTTTTTGTAGATCTACTGATGCTAATTGGGAATAGCAGGGCTGTGACACTGCAGTCGGTTTCCCCACAGCCACTGCAGGTTGGGCTTCCAGCCAAGATAGTTGATGCTTCCCTTTGCATTCCTTTCTTCTCTCCAGAGAAGAGCTATTTTACAGACACCTCGCATTTACAGATCTAAGGAAGTTATTGCTGCTGCTGCTGCTGCTGCTGCTGCTGCTAAAACATTGCTCTGAAAGAAAATTGCTGCTGCAGCAAAATCCTGCCTCTGAAGTACTAAGTCATTAAGGGAATGGTGCATTTTAAAAAAAAATTAAAGGGCTTAGGCTTCAGCTCTACCATTTGTCATTAAATCTTCAAGTTAATTTAATTAAAGCCATGATTGCTCATTTTAAAAGTGACACCAAATATCATAGCACTCGGCCAAAGGAGATTTAACGGATAGGTAACTAATAAGATAGATTGAATACACTGTTAGGCGGCCATTCCGTGTAACCATCAGCTAAATGTATGACAAATATGCTGCCTTTGGATTGGCTTAGGCTGTGGATGGGAGAGACATTTGATTCAGTTTGCATTTAAAGGTGAATCTACCTAAGCCTGTCTAACGCAGCCATCCTTCAAACAATGCACTTTTCCAAATTTTTCACTGCAGTTCTTCAGCCAAGTAATGTGTACAAAAATGCATATGCTAGGACAAAGTGTATATAAAAATGCATACATTCATGAAAGCGACATACCAAAATGCACCATATTAAGGGAACATGGTTTGCAAAAATGCATATATTATGAGGAATGTGCATGAATATGCCAATGAATATTAATGAGGAAGTTTTTTTTTTAAAAAAAATCCAAACTGATGTGGAAACGAGGAGAAATGAAGACTAGATAAAAGAGAAACCAAGAGAAATTGAAATCAATAGATCCCTACCTGGGAGTGAGCCCCATTGAGTTCAACGGGATTTACTTTCAAATAAACATGTAAGATTGCACTGAATCTGATTTTGCTAAAATATCCTGAACGCTAACATCAGTGTGTTGTCTGTGACAGGTGCAAAATGGAAACATGCACATATGCTGGGAAGTGTGAATGAAAGCACAGAAGCTCTCAGAGGCTTTTCCTCTAAGGAAGGGGTGGTGGTTGGGCAACCACATGTTTAATTGGGGTTTTAAACCCTAAATAAACATGTGGTTGGCATGAGCAAGGGGAGGGGGGGAAAGGAGACACGGGTGACAGTCTGTCTGCCTCTTCTTACCCCACCCACCCCCATTCCTTATTAGGGCAGTGCAAGGCCAGATTGGGTCAGGTCCAGATCATCCCAGCTTGGATCGGGCCTGATCCAAGGTGCCAAATGGGGTCCTGAACTGGGTAGAGGGGGTGCACAGCCCTACTTTTTATTTTATTTTAATTGTATTGTTTTACCACTCTGAAGTTTGCCGCCTTGTGCTCCTTTGGGAGGAATGATAGGGTAGAATGTCAATAAAGAAAGAAAGAAAGAAAACCATCCTTTGCAATGGCAGCATCAAGTCACATGTAAGGAAAAGAGGCATTCAAGCCCCGTTTCTCCTTCAGCAACAGCTGTCAGCCCTGCCTGTTCTCATAGCCTGCATGCATTTCCTTGTTTTGCATCTCTTGCCACTGCTTGTTCTACCACCATGTGTGGGCTATGTAATGCTGGATTCTTGCCACAGTACAGCTTTTTAGGATATACAACTCTGGTTGTTGTTTTTCTCTTTGCCTCTGCAGTAAATGTGTACTCCTGGCCCATGTTCAAACTGGTCAAGGGATGGCTACTTGGTTGATTGTTCACTTTCAGAAGATTCCACTGCAGTCTTGCTTGTGGCTGCTTTTGCTACACAGCTATTTTAATTTCCTAGCCAGAAATGCTAAAGCACTTGCTCTCTGTTTCACAGCCCTAAGATGGACCTCTCCTTCAAATTAATTGCTTTGCCTGAATATATATATAAGTCATACATGCTGAAGCAGCCATGCAGCCTGCACCCAATGAGTCATTACTAACTAATTGAGAAAAAAGACAGGAAGAGAAGGGAGGAAGGGGAAGGGCAAAGCCTGGAAAGCAATAAACACTTCAGAGGAGGACTCAGCAGAAGGAAGAATAGATTGCCTTTCTGTCCCCCACTTGTTCAGCTCACTTGTAATGTGCATTGGTGCTTTACATGATATCCCCTCTGTAACATCCTTGATTTCCTTCAGGGATGTTGCACATTCCCAGTTCAGTTCTGATTTTGAAAGTCCTTGATTGGGTCAGACCATTAATATCTTAGGCACCTTCTTCCTTAACATTTCACTGCAATTCCTATCAGGAACCACAAATACCTTCTTAGGAACAACACAACAGGTTGTATCCAACTGCACTACTGCATGCATGGAATGACTTCTGCAAGTGCAACAGAACTTCCCCTACCTCTTCTCCCCTTGTGTGCCCCCGTTACTGCCCCTCAATTTGCTTCAGAAGGTTGGGGGTATGCCCAGAACAGTTGAGGGGGATATATAGGGGAAGGAGATGGAGCTGAAGTTTTGTTGCACTCATGGAAGTCTTTCCGCAACCACAATAACTGAATTGAATACAACCCAACATCATTGCACAGGGGATGGACAAATCTGTCTATTTCCAGTCTGTGACTTTTTCCAGTTGGAGAATATACAAAATTCAGTTGAGATATGCACTTTCCCTATAACCTATTAGAGAATATTGATTGGAAAATGTGCACAGTTCCCTCTTCATGGGTGGATTATGTGCACATTCTCCATGAGGGCCAAGGAATGTGCACAAAGGCCAGTCGTTATGCACATTAACAGCTCAGTTTACATTCCCATCACCTATATATATGGTTAAACTGGCTGGAAGTGTGATGCAATGTTCAGAAAAGTGCAAACTCCATTGGATAGCTAAATTCTGATCCACATATTAGTCCAAGAGGTGCAGATCAGGACATTTCATATAAGAATGTGCAAAGAACAAATTCCTCAAGCACTCCTACATTTCAGTGAATCCACATGCAGGCATGTAGTGCAGAGGGCCTGGTGACTGGAACTCTATTCCCCACACTACTTGTGAAATACATACCACCAAAAATAACCTCCCAACAGCAAGTGATCCCTGCCCGGGATATATTATTTAGAAGTGCTTGTCCTGGGGAACACTGTAATCACATCTCAATGTGATAAGAACAGCCCCCAGTAACCACTTCTGAATGTTACAACTGAAACAGTGACCACTTCCAATAATAGCGAGGCTGTTTTTGAACAGTATCCCTCTGGCCTATGTAATGCCTACACCAACCCTTGCAGACATATTAAAGGACTTCCTTGTTTGTACTGGGTTTTAGTGGCCAGAGTAAAACTAGCATGGAGTAATTTATCACCCAGTAGTTCATCTTTTACTGTGCATCTTAAGGCCAGTTTGCTACAAAGTGACTCTCTCTGCAAGTGATTCACATAGGACTTTTGCCCTGAGAGATGTCAGACACTTGTGTCTTCACAGCCAGGTGGAAAAAGCTAAACAGTGATTATGCTGGTGTAAGCTGGCCTTTATTAGGGTCATTTTATCATTTTTCAGTGTTATCACCATGAGCCTGTGGGACAGTCAGGTTTAAATTCTCCATAAATCAGTAGTGATTTAAAGATGAGCTGTTTTTTAATTCACCTTTCAGCTGGAGGGATCTGTGTCTGGCAGTAATGGAGCAACACACTTCCTCCCAAAGACATTTCACTTTAATCAAGCCTAGCTAATGCTCTGTCCTCACGAGCAATGGTGAATGGGATTGTCCATGGTGTCTACCAGGTGCTTTTTACCTGTGGAGAGCTGGTCATGTGCAATAGCTGTCATATTATAGGATTCGCGCTTTGGTGTACAGCAGCCAGCATTTGAAAAAGATTTTGATTGGTGTGACAGAAGCCAAACCCTGTGGGTGAGTGGCGACACATCTACACAATGAGAAGGGCTGCCATTTTAGGTCAGACCACACATGTTTATTCCTCAGGAAGACCAGTGTCCTGGTTCAACAAAGAGGCGACTTACATCTTATACTGCAGTCATGTAGCTCAGTGGTAGAATATCCACTGTGCGTGTAGAAGGCCCCAGGTTCAATCCCTGGCTTCTCCAGGTAGGACTGGAAGAGACCCCTGAATAAAGCCCTAAAGAGATGATGTCAGTCACTGTAGACAATACTCAGCTACAGTAGATGGACCGAAGTTCTGACTTGGTATAAAGCAGCTTCCTATGATCCCCTGCTCTTTTGCAAAACACCTGTTAGAAGAGGTACTCGGAAGCAAAGAGAGCAGAAGGGAAGGGAATCCTTAACCCTTTCACTGCCAGTGCATTTTCCCTTGAAACTCTCTAACCCACTCAGATCTGAATGATGTGGCCAAAGGCACTCTGCATTCTTCTTTTAGTTTTTACTTCAAATAACAGAGGGTTATGCCTTGACATTCAGAGCAGGTATCAGGGCTGAATTCTGGCTCCAGGGTACTTTATCTAGGAACGTAGGGAGCTGCCTTATATTGATTCAGTCATCTAGCTTGGTATTGTTTGCTTTGACTGACAGGAACTTTCCCGGGGTTTGGACAGGCTCTCTACCAGCTGTTCCTGGAGATGCTTGGGGTTGGAACTGGTACCTTCTGCAGGCAAACCAGATGCTTTACCGCTGAGCTACACGGCGGTAGTACAAAATGAATGTTGCTTTTCTGTAGACCCGCTGAACTACGGCCCTTCCTTAAAATGGCCCTGGATCTCTCCTTTCTTTTGAGAAACTCAGGGAAGTGTATTTGCTCAGGGAAGCACATTTCATAAGTTATTTCTGACAGCTGTGTAAGGAAAAGTAAAATTCAGGGGCATGCGATCCAGGCAACTGTTTGGGCTACCAGGCCTGGTTGTGCCTGGTTGTGCTGTGGGGAAGATAGCTAACTAGAAGTGCTTTGCATGTAGATAGAAATGGACAGATCTATCTGTTTCTGGTCTGTGTTGCTCTTGCACATGTTCATTCATAAGTCCCATCTCTCCCAGTTCCGCATTAATTTGCTTTTTTTTAAACCACATGAAGATTTGAATTTAGATATGTATTTTTGAATATATTTTCTTATTAAGTGTGCATTTTTTAATTTTTTTACTCAATATATATATATATTTATAAATGTTCTCTCTCTCTCTCTCTCTCTCTCTCTCTGCATTCTAACATATTTTTATACTTTTCTCAGCTGAGAACTGCATCATAAAAACCAGAGTAGTGTAGTGCAAAATCTGAACATCCTGATCTACACATTGGCCCAGCAGGTGTAATCAGGTCAGTTCATACCAGAATTTGTAAAGAATTAATTCCTCTAGTATCCCTAGCACAGAACATCCTCAGTTTGATCCTAAAACAGCAGAGCTTTTTAGGGTTGTAAGAGGACTCTTACATTCAGGTCCTCAAGATACCATTGAAACATCTGAAGCTCGCTGTAACGACATTGCAGGGCACTTCCAAAATAAAATCGCATGCATCCGTAGGGACCTAGACTCTGATGTTATGACAGTTGAATCCACTGAAGTGTCCAGAGCATGGTCTTGTCCTTCATTATTGGATGAGTTTCAGTTGGTGCAGCTTGAGGAAGTGGACAAGGTGCTTGGAATGGTGCGGGCGACCACGTCTGTGCTAGATCCTTGTCCATCTTGGCTAGTGAAGGCTAGTAGGACTGGTACCACCGGCTGGGCTAAGGAAGTGATAAATGCCTCCTTGAGTGAGGGAGTAGTCCCTAGTAGCCTCAAGGAGGCAGTAGTAAGACCTCTTTTAAAGAAACCTTCCTTAGACCCAGATGACCTGAACAACTATAGACCGGTGGCGAATGTCCCCTTTTTGGGCAAGGTTCTGGAGCGGGTGGTTGCCGGTCAGCTCCAGGCGCTCTTGGATGAGACCGACTATCTGGATCCATTTCAATCCGGTTTTAGGCCTGGTTTTGGCACTGAAACAGCCTTGGTCGCCCTGTATGATGACCTCTGTTGGGAGAGGGACAGAGGGAGTGTGACTCTGTTGATTCTCCTTGATCTCTCAGCGGCGTTTGATACCATCAAACATGGTATCCTTCTGGAGAGGCTCGCGGAGTTGGGAGTTGGAGGCACTGCTTGGCAGTGGTTCCGCTCCTACTTCGTGGATCGTCACCAGAAGGTAGTACTTGGGGAACATTGCTCGACACCTTGGACTCTCCATTGTGGAGTCCCTCAGGGGTCGGTTTTGTCCCCCATGCTTTTTAACATCTACATGCAGCCTCTGGGTGCCGTCATCAGGAGTTTTGGAGTGCGTTGCCACCAGTACGCTGATGACACACAGCTCTATTTCTCCTTTTCATCCTCTACAGGTGAGTCTGTGGATGTGCTGAACCACTGCCTGACCGCGATAATGGACTGGATGAGAGCTAATAAACTGAGACTCAATCCAGACAAGACCGAGACACTGTTGGTGAATGCCTTCCCTGTTCAGATGGTGGATGTTTACCCTGTTCTAGATGGGGTTACACTCCCCTTGAAGGAACAGGTTCGTAGTCTGGGGGTGCTTTTCGATCCTTCCTTGTCTCTTGAGACGCAAGTGGCCTCGGTGGCAAGGAATGCGTTCTACCACCTTCAGTTGGTAGCCCAGCTACTGCCCTATCTTGACAGGGATGACCTCGCCTCCGTTGTTCATGCTCTGGTAACTTCTAGGTTGGATTACTGTAATGCGCTCTACGTTGGGCTGCCCCTGAAGACAGTTCGGAAACTTCAGCTAGTGCAAAATGCAGCAGCCAGACTGCTGACAAGGACCAGCCGGTCAGCACATATAACACCTGTTCTGGCCCATTTGCACTGGCTACCCATTTGTTTCCGAGCCAGATTCAAGGTGCTGGTCATGACCTATAAAGCCTTACACGGCGTGGGACCGCAATATCTTGTGGAACGCCTCTCCCACTATGAACCTACCCGGTCACTTTGCTCAGCAGCTAAGGCCCTCCTCTGGGTACCAACACATCAGGAAGCCTGGAGGACAGTTACACAATCTAGGGCCTTTTCTGTAGTGGCCCCTGAATTGTGGAATAGTCTCCCCGAAGAAATATGCCTGGCACCTACGCTGCTATCTTTTCGGCGCCAGGTTAAGACCTGGCTATGCTCCCAGGCATTTTAATGTGTTTACTTTTATATTTCTGTGGTTTCTGTTTGTGTTTATTATTGTTTGGCTGTTTTTATTATGATATTTTGTATTTTAATCCTTTTGTACACCGCCCAGAGAGCTATTCGCTATGGGCGGTTTAAAAATGAAACAAATAAAATAAATAAATAAACAAATAAATAAAACAGGTCAGGTAGCAGGTGATTTGAAAAATCCTTGCCTGAGACCCAAGAGAACTTAGCTCAGTCAAAATATACAAGACTGAGCTAGATCAGGGATGGGGAACCTGTGGCTCTCCAGAGGCTGATTCAAAGCAGGAGACCATCCAGGGAGGTGATTGGACCCTTGGATGATAAGGGAGTCAAAGGTGTACTAAAGAACAATAAGGAGATTTCAGAGAAGCTAAATGAATTCTTTGCATCTGTCTTCACAGTGGAAGATATAGGGCAGATCCCTGAACCTGAACTAACATTTGCAGGAAGGGATTCTGAGGAACTGAGACAAATAGTGGTAACGAGAGAGGAAGTTCTAGGCTTAATGGACAATATAAAAACTGACAAATCACCGGGCCCGGATGGCATCCACCCGAGAGTTCTCAAAGAACTCAGATGTGATCTGCTAACTAAAATATGTAACTTGTCCCTCGGGTCCTCCTCTGTGCCTGAGGACTGGAAAGTGGCAAATGTAATGCCAATCTTCAAAAAGGGATCCAGAGGGGATCCCAGAAATTACAGGCCAGTTAGCTTAACTTCTGTCCCTGGAAAACTGGTAGAAAGTATTATTAAAGCTAGATTAACTAAGCACATAGAAGAACAAGCCTTGCTGAAGCAGAGCCAGCATGACTTCTGCAAGGGAAAGTCCTGTCTCAGTAACCTATTAGAATTCTTTGAGAGTGTCAACAAGCATATAGATAGAGGTGATCCAGTGGACATAGCGTACTTAGACTTTCAAAAAGTGTTTGACAAGGTACCTCACCAAAGACTTCTGAGGAAGCTTAGCAGTCATGGAATAAGAGGAGAGGTCCTCTTGTGGATAAGAAATTGGTTAAGAAGCAGAAAGCAGAGAGTAGGAATAAACGGACAGTTCTCCCAATGGAGGGCTGTAGAAAGTGGAGTCCCTCAAGGATCGGTATTGGGATCTGTACTTTTCAACTTGTTCATTAATGACCTAGAATTAGGAGTGAGCAGTGAAGTGGCCAAGTTTGCTGACGACACTAAATTGTTCAGGGTTGTTAAAACAAAAAGGGATTGCGAAGAGCTCCAAAAAGATCTCTCCAAACTGAGTGAATGGGCGGAAAAATGGCAAATGCAATTCAATATAAACAAGTGTAAAATTATGCATATGGGAGCAAAAAATCTTAATTTCACATATACGCTCATGGGGTCTGAACTGGCGGTGACCGACCAGGAGAGAGACCTCGGGGTTGTAGTGGACAGCACAATGAAAATGTTGACCCAGTGTGCGGCAGCTGTGAAAAAGGCAAATTCCATGCTAGGGATAATTAGGAAAGGTATTGAAAATAAAACAGCCAATATCATAATGCCGTTGTATAAATCTATGGTGCGGCCGCATTTGGAATACTGTGTACAGTTCTGGTCGCCTCATCTGAAAAAGGATATTATAGAGTTGGAAAAGGTTCAGAAGAGGGCAACCAGAATGATCAAGGGGATGGAGCGACTCCCTTACGAGGAAAGGTTGCAGCATTTGGGGCTTTTTAGTTTAGAGAAAAGGCGGGTCAGAGGAGACATGATAGAAGTGTATAAAATTATGCATGGCATTGAGAAAGTGGATAGAGAAAAGTTCTTCTCCCTCTCTCATAATACTAGAACTCGTGGACATTCAAAGAAGCTGAATGTTGGAAGATTCAGGACAGACAAAAGGAAGTACTTCTTTACTCAGTGCATAGTTAAACTATGGAATTTGCTCCCACAAGATGCAGTAATGGCCACCAGCTTGGATGGCTTTAAAAGAAGATTAGACAAATTCATGGAGGAGAGGGCTATCAATGGCTACTAGCCATGATGGCTGTGCTCTGCCACCCTAGTCAGGGGCAGCATGCTTCTGAAAACCAGTTGCCAGAAGCCTCAGGAGGGGAGAGTGTTCTTGCACTCGGGTCCTGCTTGCGGGCTTCCCCCAGGCACCTGGTTTGCCACTGTGAGAACAGGATGCTGGATTAGATGGGCCACTGGCCTGATCCAGCAGGCTCTTCTTATGTTCTTATGTTCTTATGACTCCAACTTCCATCAGCCTCAGCCAGCATAGCAAATGGTATAGGAATATAGGAGGTGGAGTCGAGCAACATCTGGAGGGTCACAGGTTCCCCACCTCTGGGTTAGATGGACAAATGGTCTGACCTAATAGAAGTCAAGGTCTTATGTTCATAAATGCACATGTATAACCCTAATTTTTATCTATGAAATTCTGGCTGGTATGTGTTACAAACCCCCTCTAGGATGCACACCTTAACGTGGTGAGGAGGTTTGAGAGTGTTGAAGAAGCTGAGAGCAATGCCATCAGGAGTCTAGACCAAGAGGGAAAAACAGAAGGGAGTAGAAAAAGAGGAAGACCAAACAATAGATGGATTGATTCCATAAAGGAAGCCACAGACCTGAACTTACAAGATCTGAACAGGGTGGTTCATGACAGAGGTTGCTGATTCATAGGGTCGCCAAAAGTCGTAATTGGCTTGAAGGCACATAACAACAACAACAAGAATGTGTAACAAAAGAGAGTGTTACCAGATTTTGACCTTCAGCTCTTCCAGATTTCACTTCATTTTGCCACATGTCAATAGGGTCACTCACTATTTGATTTCAAAAATAATGGCAAGGGTCAGGGACACCATCTGATAGAATCAGGAAGATTGTGAGAAGAGCCCTGGAGGCTTCTGGAGTCAGGGCAAAAGCAACACAGACCTTATTTGGGCGAGCTCTGAAACTGACTGGTCTTTTGAACCACAATATTGCTTATCTGTCAGAATGAAATTTTACTGGGCAGACTAGTTCAATGGGGACTGACTGTACACAGCTGTGTACATCATGAACCCTGGTCTAATATACCAGTTAGGAAACTGGCAACAAACCCAACAACAATCCTTAAGAGCAGCTACTGCAAAAACATATATAAACTAACAATGATTATAGATTGCCTCCCTCTGCTATAATTCAGAAACATCAAGTCTTTGGGACCTCTTGCTCAACAGTTGGGATTGCTTTGCTCTCATCTAAATGTAACCGTTTGAAATCATTATGTGAGTACAGCAACTTATACGACTCAGTGACTTGCAATCAGCCTCAAATAGTTATGCTAAAAATAAACGTAACCATCTCATTCATTCACAATGACCCAAGCCATCCACCTTTGTATCTCGTGCTAAGATGGGAAAGATTCCACATTCTCATGTGACATTGGCGTCAGCTGGGCTTGGCAAAGGCATGGCTCATTCATGCGGCTCAGCAGCTTGCCACTGTATGTTTCTGCTGCTTACTTCACTTGATTTTGGGATCTCCATCTTTATATAGCAGGCTTCATCCTGCTATAGCTTCCCTACAAGTTTCACTGTTCTCATTTCAGCTGATGGGAAATATTTAAAGAATTTCAATCGCTAGCATTAGTGCATGTAAAACATGCACTGAGATCTTCATCTTTATTACATCCTTTAAGGAATATGTTAAGCCTTTGGCAAGCCAAAGCAGCTAAGAAATGAATAACATGCCTCCTTCCTTGCCACACCCCCAGTGCCTACTCACATTTAAAATTCCACCAGCATAAGCGTGTTGATTTTTTGTAGAGACTGCTATGCAAGCAGAAGGCGTTCCTGTTCACATGAGAGCTCTACTCACCGTCACCAGTGGTGGAGCACATGCTTTGCATGTAGAAGGTGCAAAGGCTCCCTTTGGGAGGAAGAGGGGGGAATAAAGTTAATGAAGAATCCTAATCATAATAGAAAGTCTAAGCTCAGTACCTGGTATCTCCAGTTAGAAAGATGAGTTAGCCGGTGACAGGTCAAATGTCTCTCAGAGACCTTGGAGAGCCACTGCTGGTCAGAGTAGATAATAGTGAGTTACATGGACCAATGCTCAGACTCAGAATAAAGCAGCTTTGCATGTTCCGAAGAACCCTTCCCAATCATGGAAGATTTCCTCCAGGAGCAAAATGGAACCTTTAAATCCACTGCACTGATACCTGAAGATAGAGGAAGGAGCCAGGGAATGTTTATAATTATATTTTAATGATATTGAGCAGTATACAGTCTCTGGTTTTAATATATTCAGTGTTTTATGTATATTTGTCTTTACTTGGTTTGTGCATTTTAGTCATGTTTTATATATAATTGGACCTGGGCACCGCTTGGAATTTTTCTTTTTTAAAAGCATATATATGAGTCCTGGTAGATTCTTTCTGTCTTTTACAACAGCAAGGCACTGATACACACCAAGCATTAAAAAAATGGCAGATCTCTTCACATATTGTATTTCCTTGCATGAAGATTAGGAAGGTGACATATACATGAATTAGGCTGTTGGTTGATCTGGTTCAGCAAAGTCTACACTGACTGGCAGAGGCTCTCCAGGGTTTCAGGTGGGAGACATCCCCAGCCATACCTGGAGATGCCAGGGATTGAACGTGGGCCCTTCTGCATGCAAGAAGCTCTACCGTGCACTGAGCAATGTCCCTTCTCCCATGCTGGAAAATGCAAGCAGAGGGAGTCTCTTCACAAGCATATATACACACTCACAGTATACACATTAACAACTGATGTTCTGTGGCTTTTGGAGGTCCATAAGAGCCCCCTTTAAACAAATGTAAACAGCTTTCTCTGCATGGGTCTCTCTTGATGTTCTGAAGCCTTTTTTATGATTTGTAATGCTTTAACACTGGACAGCTAATAAAGGAGGTGGTGGCTTGTCCTTGTAAATCTGGCTAAGCCCTCTGAACTCTGTGTCACCACGGAAGCAGCGGCCATCTTTCAGTATGGTGATTTTATCTTTCTTATTACATTGGGCATATTTTCAGTCTCCATTTCAGTTTCATTTCCACTAACTCTTTAGGGCAGTGGCTTGAGAAGATAAGATTTTCAACAAGATAACATACAAAAAAAATCTTTATGTACAATACAAAAAAGGAGGTTGGTTGAATGGAAGTGACAAGATGGTCAAGGTAATCTCTGGCTTGTTTTAATAGCATTCAAGTACTATCAGCAGTTTCTTGAAGCCCAGGGCAAAGCAAAACTGGTGGGGCACTCAGTCTAGCTCTGTTTTCGTAAGATTCTATTGTTGGAGGAAGCATGCGTCTGTATATTAGTTACTGGGAATCACTGTTGGGCTCAGGTTCCGCTTGTGGATTCTCATTTGGGAATCTGTCTAGCCACTCTGAGAACAGGATGCTGGACTATATGGGCCTTTGACCTGATCCAGCAGGGCCCTTCTTATGACTTGGATCCAGTAGTGTTGTGGCAAATTCAGATGTGCAGGGTCCGTTCATGAGAGTCACAGCCACACACACCCTTTTTTGCTCCTGGGTTGAGAATGACATCCTTGCTAATGCCTTCTCCCACAACAACAGACATTTCTAGAAGCCAATCAGCATGAAAGGGGTGAGTGTTAGCTACTGAAAAGAGTCTTCTCAGTGCTGACTCACCTCCTTTCACTCTGATTGGCTCCAATCAGCAGGAGAGGACAAGGAAGCATGTTAGAAGACTCTTCTCAGTGACTAACAGACGTCCTTTTCATGCTAATTGGTTTGTAGGATGCTGGAGACAAAGGAACCCTGCTCCCAAAAAAGAAGGGGGACTAGACCCCCCAAGAACCTGGACGACTACAACCCTGCTTGGATCCCATTGTTAGGGGAGGCAGAGAGCAGATCGGCCTTAATTTGAGTCATGGTTCTAATGGCGAAGTTGTTTTCTTGTTTTCAGTACTTGGATGCTTCCCAGTTTAGAAGATTTGTGTTTGGGAGAGGGCCAAACAACAAGTTTATAGTGAAGTGCATATTTTGGTGATATGCATACTTTGGTGTGTATGATGCTTATTTGTCATCTTAAATAGCAGTTGCCAATAAGATGACCTGGGTTTTGATCAGCGAAGCATGAGTATGAAAGGGATTGACGACTCCTCCACAGAGCAACTGGACAGGTATCCTCGGAGCCAAAGGGACCTTCGCAGCAATAACGAAATGGAGTCCCTGCTCTCTCGTGATGAAGAGGATGAGGAGGACCAGGAATTCTCTCAGGAACATTCCCAGAGGATGAAGGGCTATCGTGCATCCCAAAACTCCATCGGTAGTTCTCTGTCCAAGTCTGTTTCCATGAGTGGCATCGACAGCTACCCAGAAATGGATGGTTTTTCCCTTGATGATTATGTGAGCCTGTCCAGTGGCTTCAGCACTGGGAGCTGCGGGCGGCTGGATGCCACCACAGTGGAGGCCAAGGATCAGGTGCACCCGCAGAGGGAGGGGACCCCCCTGGGGCGGACCCTCAGCTTCTTAAAAAAGATGACTGGGAAGTCAAAGAACAAAGACAAAGAAAGGATGAAGGAGAGCAAAGACAAAGATGCCCGCTATACCAACGGGCACCTCTTCACCTCCATCACCGTCTCTGGCATGACCATGTGTTTCGCCTGTAACAAGAGCATCACTGCCAAAGAGGCACTGATTTGTCCCAGAAGCCCATGACTTCACTTCCTTGTTCGTGGTCCCAGGCTGTTGTGTCTGGATGAGCTCCTCTGGCATTCCACTCTTTTGTGCTCTGGATATGTTTATTTTTCATGAGGGGGATGGATCTTTAGAAATGTTAGGGTGGCTTCGTTGCACTGGTAGGAATTTGTTTTTCAGCAGCAGGCAGAAATTGTTCAAGGGAGCTTTTCTCAGTGCCCTCATCCCAACCTGTTGAGTCTCTCTCTGACTGTCATGCAGAGGATATATTTGCCTGCTGAATTTCTCCTTGAAGCCTTGAAGACCTGGCTCTTCAGACATGCTTTTGGGGTGGGTTAGGTTTATTATACTGTTGAGATTTTAATGTTTTAATGTATTTGTATGTTTTTATTCTGTACGTCGCCCAGAGTGGCTGGACAACCAGCCAGATGGGCGACTAATAAATCTAATAAATAAAAATAAAAATAAATAAATAAGAGGGAAGGAGGAGAGAATCAGGATCATAGTGTGTGTGTGTGTGTGGAGTCTGGAGAATGTTAACTCTTCCTGATGAACCACACTTCATATCTGCTATTAGACACTGGAGGTAATTGTAGGATTATTGGAAGATGTCTTATGCCAGATCAGGACATTTGTCCCTTTAGCCCAGTATTGTCTGCTCTGACTTGCAGCAGCAGCAGCTCAGGCAAAGAGTCTTTCACAATCCCTGCTATTTGAGAACTTTTTAATCAAAGTTGCCAGGGACTGAAACCAGAACCTTTCTGCATACCAAGAATCTACTCCACCACTAAACTACAATCACTTTTATGCTGCCAAGCAGCAGCTGGGGGTGGGTTCTGGACCTGAGGTGCGGGAGGAAAGTGTTTTAAAAAACCCTTTCAATGTGATGTGCTCCCAGTCCTTAAAAAAAACCACCCCACAACAATCACATATAACCAAACTACATGTGTAGTTTTGCCCTCATCCTTCTCACAAGAAGTAAAGTTCTGACACAGGACACTTCCAGACTATTTTCAGGTGGGATTCAATCACATACCAGTAGGGATGGGCAAGAATTCTCCTGAATTTGGATTTAGCACTGAATTTTTCAAAGATCCACATATTCTGCATCTTTGTGGAGCAATCCTGTGTGCTCCAAACTTCAGTGTCTTTCCCCAACACCATTTTTTCCTCTTAAATATTCTCTTGAATATATTAATCTTTCATTGATTTTACTCACAGCACAGCAATCTCTCTCTCTCTCTCTCTCTCTCTCTCTCTCTCTCTCTCTCTCTCTCTCTCATTCTCTGCCATTCCCCACCACTCTAATAATCCAAACTCCAAGCAGGAGGAAGCAAGCCAAGTGTCACCCATGTTGACTCTAAGCTTCCCAAGGAAGTGGGAGGGAGACACAGAAAGCTGCTTTCCTCTTTTCTTTTCCAAAAGGAAAACAGCCGACCTGTGCTTGCTAACGAGAAAACTGACCAGCCGCAGTCACTCACAGCAGAGAAGGAGGAAGAGGCATTAAAACTGCTTTCCTTTTCTTTATCAATAGTTTCTTTCACAATATCAATTATACAGCCATGAGAGTGGCTATATACTATAGTCAGCAAGGAATTTTCAAAAAGTGTGGAATAACACTTGTGCTGATGCAACATCATCTAATCTCCCTGCAAACAAATCAGGATGAACACTCAAGTCACCTGGAAGCTCCCATATATGCTTTCACAGATGAAATTTGATACCACTTTATCACTACACAACAGCTTTCCCCAATACTTATTTGTATCTGAAGAAGCTCTTGCTTATTTTAACTTTCACTGTTCTGCAATGAATTATTATTCATTGATGGTCAATATACCAAACTAAGACTTTCACAAATGCCTCTTGTCCAAGGATTCGTTGCAGAAGTTTTTGGCCTAGCACAGAGGAGGTGTGGGAACCTTTGGCTCTCCAGATGTTGCTGAACTACAACTCACATCACCTCTGGCCATTGAGCATGCTTGCTGGGGCTGATGGGAGTTACAGTTCAGCAGCATCTTGAAGGCCAGAGGTTCACCACACCTGCTCCATGACACAGCAAAACACCTGGATAAATGCAGCAGACTTACTTTACCTGAGTTGTACCAGTATAATAAGCCTTGTGTACAATATTATTGCATTCATGCGGATCTTAGCCAGAGTCATGCCCTGAAACTGTCCCTTACAGTTCAAGCATCATTAATTAAATGGCATTTAAGTATTTATATTAAAATATAGCAGCAGGTGCAAAAATGTTTCAGACACGTTTCAGACAGGAAAATAAACTGTCTAAGTTCTTTATGAATAAGAACAGTATTCAACAATACCCATATCTTTCTAAAAAAGAGCAATACCTAAGTGGTGGCAGCAGAAGATCACATGGCATCATATAATGAATAAGTTATATGGAACATGTTTTTCAGTACCTTCTTGTTTTTTCATTCACTCTCAGCCTAACCTACCTCACAGGGTTGTTGCAAAGATAAAAGGGGAAGGGGAGGATCCAGGAAGAAAAGAGGTGCAAATATATCATGTCATATTCACAGACCATGCAGAGACTAGGGGAAAAGCATGCACAAAGCCAGCCCCCCACCCAACTGCTTTAACTACAACATTCCACAGTTCTGATATTTTACAGCAAAATACCAACAGCAACAACAAGCTTGCCAATGCACACACACAAACACAAATACTCTAAGCATGGGGAGCTTGACTGACCCAACTCTCTGCCTAAACTACCTCACAGGGTTTTTTGAAAGGCTCCATACACACACACTGGAGATGTAAAAAATGCATACAACAGATATAATAGTTTATTGTCAAAGCCAGTTGGTCATTGCAGTTTTTTTTAAAAAAGTATTAGTTTCCTGCCAAATAATAGCAGTGTCACCTAAGTAAGCCTTGTCTGATTGCTTAAAAAATAGGAGGGGGGGGGAGGGAGAGAGAGATTTACAAGAAAAATCTGTTCAAAAATCCCATTGATTTACAGCACAATCCTAACCATTTCTACTCAAAAAAAAGTCCTAGTGATGGGATGGGATACTATAAATAAAAACACACACAAAGTCAGGAAAGCAGGCATCGCCTCACTGTCCATGCTTTGATTGCTACATGACACTCCTGATTTTTTATAGCAAACAAGCCTCTATGCAAAGTGTTCAGTTTGCATTTGCCATTTTTGTGTGTGTGGGAGTGGGGGATTTGTTTGTTTATTTATTTATTGCATTTATATCTCACCTTTTTCTCCAAGGAGTTTAACATGGTGTACATGATTCTCTCCCTCCACAGTTAATCCCCACAACAACCCTGTGAGGCAAGTTAAGCTGGGAGGCAGTCTCTGGCCCAAGGTCACCAACTGAGCTTCATGACTGAGTGAGTGTTTGAACCCTGATCTCCCAGATCCTAGTCCAATCCTATTTTTAATCAATTAGGCAGGACTTATTTAGGTGTCACAGCTGTTTGGCAGGAAACTAATAGTGATACATATATATATTTAAAAATATTCTGCAATGACCCACTGGTTTTGTCAATAAACTATTATACGGGTTGTATGTATTTTTACATCTCCAGTGTGTGTGTATATTAAATCTTTCCAACAACCCTGTGAAGTAGGCTGGACTGAGAGCTGCACATGCTTAGAATATTTGTTGGTGTGTATGCATGTGGGTACTGGCAAGCTTTGTTGTTGCTGTTTTGCTGTAAAATATCAAAACTATGAAATGTTGCTGTTAAAGCATGGAGGAGTTGGCTTTGTGCATGTCCGCTCCCGCTCTGTATGGTCTGTGAATATGACAGATTTGCACCTCTCTTTTATTTCTGGGTCCTTCCTCCTCCTTTTATTTTTGCAACAACCCTGTGAAGTAGGTTAAGCTGAGAGTTGGTTCAGTCAAGCTGCACATGCTTAGAGTACTTGTGTGTATGTGCTAGGGATGGGGTTCACTAGCTGGTTTCTATCTGTTTGAATCCTGATAGTTGAGCTTTCGGTGCCGATTCACCATTTTTTGTTCCTGATTGGTTTTGCAATTGCCAATCCACTGGGTTTTTTAAGCAAAAATAAAATAACATAACATAATTTCTGATGGAAATGCTCATGCTGTAGGCACTTGTTCAACTTTTGTTCCTACTTACATATCAGGCAGATAATCACCCACTGAGTCTGTCTCTTACCTCAGGCTAACTGGCGTGATGCTTAAAGATGACTCCCCCCTCCCCATTTTGCTATTCTTGTTGTTTTGCAGTACTTTTGATTTTTACTGTTGAAAAGTCAACCACCACTGGTTGACCACTAGTTTAACTTCTTCTTTTCTGCTATATATATATATATATATATATATATATATATAAAAGCAGAAAGTAATATTGCTACTGGCATGATTTTGTCATTGTTATTTTATATTTGTAAATCATTTCTTTTTTCTTTGATTAAAATTGTGCATTTAGATAATATATTTTAACTCTGCAAATGTCATGCTTGTATGACCTCTTGAATTGCTTGATCAGCATCAGCACTATCTTGTATTTGAAAAATTCTGAGAATTAACAAAACAAAGAGAAAATTGGAGGGAGGTTAATGGATGTAAATGGTGATCGTTATCAATTGTTAAAAATGCATCAGCTTAGAGGAAAGCCAATTATGAAGACAATAACAAAAAATTCAGAGCGGATTTTTTTTAAAAAAAATTGTGCTGATGACAGCAGCGACCTGCCACAAGAAATCAATGCCAGTCCAAAAACACAGCAGATTGTCAGACTATGTCAAAATCCAGTAACAAGTCTGATTTAGTGGATATTCTCCCTCATCCTTAGCGTGTGCTCACTCTTGCTGTAGCCCAGAGCTGCTCCGCTTGCTTATTATTTATTTATTTAAAATATTTCTATCCCACCCTTCTACCCTACAATAGGGCACTCAGGGCGGCTACAATAAAAATGCATACATACATAATAAAATACACAATAAAAACAAAAAAAATACAGTAGATTAAAATGCATAAAATACTATTAAAATACATAAACTGCATTATGCACATACATACATAAAATGCAATTATGCATATGCATACAAACATGCATGTATATATGTGCATGCATGTATAAAAAAGTGAGACTAAAAGAACTTAAGATTTAAAAATGAAGAATAAAAAGCTTAAAACAGTGTCAGGATGACCTGTCAGTCCCAACCAAAGGCTCTCCGGAACAAAATAGTTTTGACAAGTTTCCGGAAGGTCATCAGGGAGGGAGCAAAATGGGCTTCTTGGGGCAGGGAATTCCAAAGTCTGGGAGCCACAATTGAAAAGGCTCTCTCCTGCATGCTTACTTCCCTGAGTATCAGGTATGTTGGGGACTAAATGGAGAATGTGTGGGATAGGAGCTGAGCCTTGCCTACACAGGGCCATTTTACTGCCATATTTTATGCTAAATATGTGCAAAATACTCACAGACTCTGGAGTCTGAGAGGAGGAGAAGGAGGAGGAAGGGCCCCTCCCCATCTGCCCCCAAGAGCAGCGTTCACAGTAGATGAACCCAGATGGAATAAATGGCATAGGGGGGAATCGGGGGGGGAACAATGGGCAGAGGCAATAGGAAAAGGATCTGCAGGGAAGCTACCAACAAAAAGGGAACTAGGCAGATTTACATGTTTCCTATTTGATAACACTAGAAAAAGATAGAGAGGGAAAGAGAAAGAGAACATGCGCTGGAAAAAGTTACTACAAAGGATATTCTATCTGGCTCATTAGCACCTACTCACATTTACTGTGTGGTAGAATTTGAAGAAAATAACTCTTAGGGAGTACCTGACATTGTAACAAAGATTACAAAGAGACAAGCCACTAGCCAGAGAGGAGAAAACACCAGCTTTTGATTCACTGGTGCTCAATCATCAGTCACAGCTCTGACTTCATTCATTGGCTAAAAACCTGAAGAGGCGGGGACTTGGAACAGCAGTCTAGCTCATTTCACAGAAATTGTGGGGCGAGGAATAACTCATATGTTGGTGTCTAGTTTGCATTCTAGGGCAGTTAGAAAGTTGCTTTTTAAAAAAAAATGAAAGTGAAGAGTCTGCCCCCCCCTAGAAACCCTCTCTTTCTACCTGTCTGTTGGTGGCCTTGTTGTAACCAACTTTTTCATGATGGTTCCTGAGATCCAAAGGCAGGGGTTCATATATGTTTGGGTCCAATCAGACACAATTTTGAATCAAGGTGGCCTGCACCTTTCAAAGCTGCACTGATTTTAACCAAATATTGCATGATGGTTCCAGAGATCAAGGTTTTTGTCTATGTCTGGATACATCTCTCCCAATATTAACCTACCCAAACCCCTAGATCTTCCTCTGAGGCTCTTTTCCAGGTCCTGCCCTGAGGGAGGCTTGGAGGGTGATGACAAGGGAGAAGGCATTTCCAGTTGTGGCTCTCCCCTGGCATCCTCATTGACATCTTTTCGGCATCAGATAAAGTCTTATCTTTTTTCTCTGGCTTTGGATACACTGAGGTGATGTGGTTTTGTTACTATTAGATGGTCAAAGTTTCCTGTGGCTCTTACTGGCCGTGTATTGTTCTGTTTTCGTGGTTTAATGTAGCTATATTTATGTTTTTAAATGTGTTGTAACTTGCTGGAGACCTTTGGGTAACAAGTGGCTAGGAAGTTTTGTTGTTGTTATTGTTGTCGTTTGTCTGCACAGGAATTCACATATGAAGCAGCCTTAACAATGCCCAGCTGGAGCACAATACGTTTTAAAGTGGGCATTAGAGAACATAAGAATTCTCACAGAACTATTCGTATTCATTTTTTCCCCCTTAATCACATTGGTATGATTGTGGGAACTGCATTTGGTCTGACCTGTTCACTTTTGGACAACCTCCCAGATGGGCGACTAATAAATTCAATAAATAAATAAATAAAAAGAAATAAATAGACAAAAAGCTCATTATATAGCATCACTGTTCCTGGATCATGCCATGTCAGACAGCAGCTGCGATATCACATTTTTGAATGCCCCTTCCCCTCCCCCCCTCAAAAGGGCTATATTGTCAGAAAGCAGGTTCTTTCTGACAGCTATATTTTCATACGGACAGCAGAGGGAGGAGTGATATTGGTGACATTCTGCCCTACCCCACATGAGGAGCAAAGCGTTAGAGTCCAGAAACAGTTTTATGATGTGAGGGCCTGTTTGTCTATGGTACTGTTCATATTTACTGTTAGTGTTGTGGGAATGGCTCCTTGTGGAGAAAGCACACGCCCCTGTAGTAAGTGTCTCAATACTGAAACTACACAGGCGAGACCAACTGCATGGACCCTTCCCAGCTGATTGCTGTTCATTGGGGCCCTTGTTATTGGCTCTGCCAACATAGTCATGATATTCAGAAACTTACCACAGCAATACATGATCTTCTTACCAGAAAACAGTTTTCATGCCACTGCAGGGTGAATGAGGGACCATTAAGTGTGTCACAACTTTCTTGAACATCTGTGGAATAACTATGAACAACTCTTCTCAGCATGGATGTGCAGCAATTTGAAAATTTGGATAGTACAAAATTGTCATGAATGTGTCTTTCTGTTGTGTCTAACGGATGGTGATTAATCTGCCAATATGTTAGTTGTCAGCATAGTTAATACGATGATGTCTAATGGGATGCAGTAATATCATCATCTTCAGTATGCCTGCAACAAGCGTTATGGTAGATTAATCACCAGTCATTAAAATCAACAGAAAACACACACGCACACACAATTACTGTCTAAGAAATCATTACTGTCCAAATTTCCAGATTGCTGCATACTTGTGGACAGGGTCCTTCATGACAGATGCTACTGGAAGTCGCTGATTCATAGGGTCACCATAAGTCGTAATTGACTTGAAGACACATAACAACAACAGCATACTTGTGGTGGGGAAAACTGAAATAGTTGAATTCTTCCTCTGGGGAGGTGTTAAAGAGCCCTTTACAAGAAAGAAAAAGGTGGCAACCTTATAAAATAAAGAGAGAAAATAAGTCTAAAACTGTACATGCAATGTCACATGAATGGCCCTGAAGACAAATTTGAGGACTTAATGTGTCAAGGTTAGTTCTGCTTGATTCAGATTTTATGTTAAAAAATTGTGAATAGCCATGTCTGTCATCTAAACATAGTTATGCCTAACCCATATTGGGAACATATGTCACCATTGCTGAAAGAGCTCCACTGGCAGTTGGTCTGTGTTTGAGTCCAAATCAAAATACTGATGTTTACCAATAAAACCTGACACCTCTTAGGACCCAGTTACCTAAAAGAACACCCAGTGCTCCCATATCAAGCTGTCCACACTCTGCAAACATCTATTGATGAGAATCTTTGGAAGGCCCTGTCATCAGAGGTGAGGTGGAACTCTTTCCCAAGGGAAGGCTATGCACCAACTGATCTGGAGCCAGGCCTGGCTGGAGGGTATAATCTAGCATAGTGTTTTGCATATTGCACTCCAGTGAAGACTTCTAATATGCTAAAGATTCAATTTCTGAAGGGATTAGGAACTAGGAAGCTGCCTTTTACTGAGTCAGACTATTGGTCAATCTAGCTCAGTATTGTCTATATTGACTGGCAGTGGCTCTCCGGGGTTTCAGGCAGGGGTCTCCCCCAGGCCAACCAGGGATAGGGATTGAACCAGGGACCTTGTGTGTGCACCAGGTGAAGACTTTAACAGAGCAATCCAATGGAAGCAGGAGACAGAGACTCTGTGGTGCCAAGTACTGAGCCCTGTGGAAGGGAAGGGATGTTTGGAGAGAAGTACACCAGATCCAGGGCTGGCACATGTTAGGGGAATTGGAGGGCCAATCCACCCCAACACCTCTTACCACCATCGGAGGACCAACAGCAGAGGAGGGACAGCCATGCAACAAGGGTTCACCTGTGAAGAGAGAGATTTGTAAAAAATCCAATGGCCCCTGAGACGTCCTCTCTGGGACCATAGGATTGTTCCCTAAAAGTATTAAATAAAAAGGCCTTTTTAAGCTTTTTATTTATTTTTTGAAGTCTGCTTTCATCTGCTATCAGCATCGAAAATCTTAAAATAAATCAATGAAATCAAATGGGGGCAACAGAGTAAGGAAAAAGGAAAAACAGCAGGCATGGAAAGACCCCCTCCAGCTTCTGAAAATATAAGATTCAACAGAAGGACAAGCTATATATGTAGGAATAGCTTGCAAGCATGTCTTTAAGGGGCTGCTCTCATTCCTGACCCACGTGATAATTATCCTCGCAATCTCCAAAGACATCAGCTTACGTATTTAATGCTTCACCATAGGCCTTGTTCTGGTACAGCTGCTGACTCAGGCCTGGCTGTGATAGAGTTTCTGTTTACAGACAAAATATAAAGTTGAAGAGGCAAACCAAAGACATCTCAGTTCATCTACGAGGGGGAGGGGGAGGGGAAGGGGGAGACACACCATACTGTGAGTTCTAAAATGGGAATCAAATGGGAATCAAATTAGAAGCACTTTGTAACTGACATAGTGATTCTGCTTTTGCTTCCTTTTTTGGTAGGCACAACTGTCAAGCTACTTGAGGCTGTGACACTCAGACCAACCCCCCTGCTACCTCAAAGAGATATATTTGTGGTATGTTAAGTGGGCAGGGGGTCCACAATATAGTAAGAAGTGAATGAAAATAGCAGTCCACTTGTACAGGGTTCCTGCAAACGGAATGACACATTGAGTAACACAAAGCTGAGATAGCTGTTATAAACTGGTTGAGTTCATTCACCGGTTTAACATCAATTTTGAATCTAAATACTGAGGGAGATGAGTCTTAAAAGTGTAATGAAAATAATGAAAGCCCTATATCAAGTTCATGATGTATTTTACTTTTAGATTTTTGATTTAACAACAATAACAACAACAATAAATATACCATTGGGAAATGACTTGATATTAATATTTCTGTGGCTAGCATTATTTGGGTTTCTTAACACAGCTATGCAGCATTTGTGATGTCCAAAACTAATGATGAAGAGACCCTTTTCAAAATGGGTGTCAGTGAATTGGCCTTCTGCAGACCTTTTCAACTGTGGAGCTCATGGATCTGTTTATTGGATGTAAAGTCTTGGAATAGCATCAATCTAGGAGAACTGAATTTTGGAGCTATTAGAGAATACACAAACTCAAGCCATGTTTTTGAGTGATTTATTAAGGACTACAATCTTATTCACTTGCACTTTTTGAAATCAATTATTGGTGGTTTTATCACTATAATCACATTCTCAATTATTTCATAGCATTTAATACAAATTATTTAAACAGCATTAACCTTTGATATTTCATTGTATCATCTGTACACTTGAATATAAAGCATACACCACTTTGTTAAATGAACTGGCTGCAAGGCAATTTTGCAGTTTCATATATCAAACATGAATGGGGAAGGAGCATAGCTCAGTGGTAAAGCATCCACTTTGCATGTAGAAAGTATTCACTAATAGGCAAAAAACCCTGTGGTTTAAGAACGTACTTATAGCAAACAGATATTTCTATCAACCTTTAAAGAGCAGAGAAATGGGGCAGCTATAGTGAATGCACCAGGGGAGCAGGACACCTGACCTCTTCTTTGAGATATTGGACTGCCTTACAAATTTGTAAAAATGCCAACAAAATTTGGGTTGGTCTTTCACAGCCCAATCCACTTCCTGTGTAGCTTGGAAGAATTTGATAACATGTGCCTCTGAGCATATGGTGAGCGGTGGCAACCTGCCATCTCCAGAGATGGAGAATTACATTTTTGTATTTTCTTGGTGTTCTTACTTACTTTGCTTCTTTCCTATATTACTACTGTTTCTACAGAGAATCTAACCTAGAAAATTATATTTCTCTCATTATTTATCCTAGAAATCTGTGTCAAATTTATTTTTATTAATTTCAAAGCTTTTTTATTGGTCAATGTCATAATGGTGAAGACAGCCTTTTGTGTTTCAAATTGGAGGTTATGTTCTATTTCTATTTTGGGTGCATTAACAGTTGAATCTGAAGCTGCAGTTTGATGTAAAATCAGACTGATTCCAATATGTTGCTACTTCAGCAATGACTCTAGCTGTTGGAAAAAAGAGGATGCATGTTTTCAGCCTGCTATGTTTAAACCACTTCATTTAAGGCAAGGTGGGCACGGTCAATTAAAAACATAGAGCACACCTAGAATTTGGTAGAATATATTTCACCTCCCACTGTTTTATCTTGCGCAAACTGAGATATTCCTCATGTCCATTGGAAACTATTCTGCAGAATAGTCAGTGCCATTATTCAACAATTGTTTTGGGGTTTTTTTTAGTGTTGCAAAGTGTTGCTGCACTTCACATATTCACAGAAACAGAAGCAAAAGAAAATAACATACTATAGGAAACGTCACTAAAATTGTAAAGTAAATCAAACATATTTAAAGTGACTATCTGAACTATATCAACTGTCTTAATATTGTTGCTTCCTCCCTGCTAAAACAAGATCAGTGTAGCACACATCTTGTTTCTGTTATTTGGGCTGATTGCAGGTGTTGCCACCACTCACCATATTCTCAGACACACATTACCAAATTCTTCAAAGCTACACAGGAAGTGGATTGGACTGTGAAAGACCAACCCAAATTGTGTTGGCATTTTGACCAATTTGTAGGGCAGTACAATATCTCAGAGAGGAGGTCAGGTCTCCTGCTTCCCTGGTGCATTCACTATAGCTGCCCAATTTCCCTGCTTTTCAAAGTTTGATAAAAATATATGCTGGCTATAGGTACGTTCTTAAACCGCAAGGTTTTTTTTGCCTATTAGTAAATTTCTCTGCTTTTTAATCTGGGAGGTAAGAAATGGGATCCTCTGCAAGTCTGCTGAGAACAGATAGATAATTTGCAATCTTATTGAGTTCAATGGGATTTACTCCCCTGCAATAATGCTTAGGATAGGTGAAACTGACCACAGGGTAGGGGAGGAGGAGGGAGGGGAGGAAGTGCAGAGGAGAGGAGGGGGATGGGAGCAGGCAGGAGAGGGAGGGGAGGAGGAGGGCAGGTTTGATTATTTGCATGCTTATTGAGTTC
The DNA here is from genome assembly GCF_030035675.1 of Rhineura floridana. Classification (NCBI taxonomy): domain Eukaryota; kingdom Metazoa; phylum Chordata; class Lepidosauria; order Squamata; family Rhineuridae; genus Rhineura; species Rhineura floridana. The sequence continues at coordinate 100,150,199 of NC_084487.1, forward strand.
AGTGGGATTTACACCTGTGCAATCATGCTTAAGGTAGGTAAAACTGACCATGTGGGGGGAGGAGGAGAAGGGGGAGGGAGGCAGGGAGGGCTGGAATGTGCAGGGGAGGAGGAAAAATGAAGAAGGGGAGGAGAGGAAGAAGGGAGGAGGAAGAGAGAGCAGAGGGGAAGGAGGGGAAACGCAGGTCTGATAATTTGCTTATTGAGTTAATGGAATTTACTACCATGGAATCATGGTTAAGATAGGTAAAACTGACCATGGGGGAGGAGGGGGAGGGGAGAGGGTGAGGAAAGGAAGAGAAAGGAGAAGGAGGGGATTGGAAGAGGATGCGGAGGGGGAGGGAGGGGCAAATGAAGGGGGAGGGAGGGGCAAATGAAGGGGGAGGGAAGGGGCAAGAGGGAGGTGATAGGAGGGAAGAGGAGGGGAGGGCAGGTTTTATCATTTGTATGCTTTTTGAGTTCAATGGGATTTACTACTGTGCAATCATGTTTAAGATAGGTGAAACTGACCTGGGGCAGGGGCAGGGAGGAGAGGGCAGGAAAGGGAGGGAGGAAGGGGGAGGGGAGGAGATTGGGTGGGTGGGCACTGGGGGGAGGGGAAACCCCTTTCCTTTCCGAAAGGAAAGAATTGTGAACGGTATCATTGCTTTTCAACGTTTCCTCCACCTTTTTATTCTACAGCAGGCACATGTAGTCTCCCACCCAAATTTAAACCAAGGCTGCCACTGGCCACATCCACATCAGACCTTTCTTCCACTTTAAACAGTCATGGCTTCTCCCAAATAATCCTGGCAAGTGTAGTTAGTGAAGGGTGCTGTGAGTTGCTAGGAGATGCCCTGTTCACCTCACAGAGCTTCAATCAGAGCAGCTGACTGTTAAACCACTCTGGCCACTGGACCTCTGTCAGGGGAATAGGGGTCTCCTCTCAGCACCCTTTACAAACTACACTTTGCAGGATTCTTTGGGGGAAGCCATGCCTGTCTAAAGTGAAATAAAGGACTGCTGTGGGTGTGGCCCCCTGATTAGCCAAGCTAAGCAGCTGTGAGTCTGGCTTTTAGAACACTGACAGTTGGTTCTTACTGAGCATGCCTGGTCTTATCATTGACTCCAATGCTAAATTTCTTAAATTAATTAAAAATCGGCCTGGCATTTTTTTTAACTTTTAAACTGCAGAAGATGAAGGTCAGAGTATGGGGCAAGGTCAGTAATAGGATTACAGGTACTCTGTGAACATGGCTGATTTTTAATTAATTTCAACAAATTATGCTGTTCAACATCTACATGAAACTGTTGGGTGCAGTCATCCGGAGTTTTGAAGTGCGTTGCCATCAGTATGCTGATGACACACAGCTCTATTTCTCCTTTTCATCTTCTTCAGGTGAGGCTGTCAATGTGCTGAACCAGTGCCTGGCTGTGACAATGGACTGGATGAGGGCTAATAAACTGAGGCTCAGTCCAGACAAGACTGATGCTGCTAGTGGGTGGTTCTTCTGACCGGATGGCAGGTGTCCAACCTGTCCTGGATGGGATTGTACTCCCCCTGAAGGAACAGGCTCGTAACTTGGGGGTTCTCCTAGAACCATCTCTGTCACTTGAGGCTCAGGTAGCCTCGGTGGCACGGAGTGCCTTCTACCAACTCCAGTTGGTGGCCCAGCTATGCCCCTATCTGGACAGGGATAACCTGGCTTCAATTGTCCATGCTCTGGTAACCTCCAAGTTAGATTACTACAATGCACTGCACGTGGGGCTGCCTTTCAAGATGGTGTGGAAAATGTAGCTTGTGCAAAATGCAGTGGCCAGATTGGTAACAGGGATGGTTTGAACATATAAAACCGATTCTGGCCCGCTTGCATTGGCTGCCTGTATGTTTCTGAGCTTGATTCAAGGTGCTGGTTTTAACCTATAAAGTCTTACATGGCTTGGGACCACAGTACCTGATGGAACGTCTCTCCCAACACGAACCCACCCATACACTACGCCCAACATCAAATGCCCTCCTCTGGGTACTTACTCCGAGGGAAGCTGGGAGTCTGGCAACAAGGGAAAGGGCCTTCTCAGTGGTGGCCCCCAAATTATGGACTGATCTTTTTGATGAGGTGTGCCTGGTGCCAACACTGTTATCTTTTTGGCGCCAGGACTAGACTTTCCTCTTGTCCCAGGCATTTTAGCATGTGTTTTTAAATTGCTTTTAAAAAATGTGGGTTTTTTTATTTATATATTTGTTTTTAATGTTTTCAGTTGTTATAAACCACCCAGAGAGCTTCGGCTATGGGGCGGTATATAAATACAATAAATAAATAAATATGAGAACACTGACAAATATGTCCAAAAGGGGTCTGGGTTTCCCCCCCTCTCTTTTTACACTTTGAACTCTCGATTCTCTCTTACTGTTTTGTGTATTGCCATGAAAATTGAGACGGTTGTTAAGCAAGTGTTTCTGAGTTGGGGGCTATAAGTTTTGCAAGGTTTTGTTTTGAAATGTGCTTATGGGAAGCATCAGAATGGCATGGGGGTATTTTCAATTTAACATTGCAGAATGCAAAAAATCCATGCTGACTATAGTATACAGTTACTCTCGTGGCTATATAATCAGCTTCAATCCCCAGCATTCCCAGGTATAACTGGGAGAGACTTCTGTCTGAAACCCTGGAAATCTACTGCCTATCAGTGTAGAAAATACCGAGTGAGATGGACTAATGGCGTGACTCAATATGAAGCAGCTTCCTATGTTCCTTTGAATATGCATCCCACGCATGCAGTCACCTCTAAAATGCATGGGAGTGCTTATAGGGCTAACAATTTGTGAACTGTTACTTCTGCTAGAGTACTATACATGCAGTCATGCCAATTTCTTTAATAGCATCAGCTTGAAAAATTGTTGAATATAGACCATTCATGTGGAGTTAGTGCTTCTCCTAAATACACCTCCACATTAGACTGGCCCAGCTGTAATCCCAGTAGAGATGGCCAAGAATTTCAATTCAGTTTGCGGTTCAAGCCAAATCTATCAAATTCTCACTTCCTGGAACAATATTAGAACTGAAACACAGCCATCCTTTGAAATTCACACTTATTCAAATTTTGTGATGCAGTACGCCAACCAACCAATGTTTACAAAAATGCATGTGTTAGGGGAAAGTGGGCATAATGTGTATATGAGTGAAAATAGCATGCAAAAATGCATTATATTATGAGAAATGGCTTTCAAAAATGTGTACATTTGTCAAAAACTGCCTACAGAAATGTGTTTATGAGGAGGAATTTGCAATAAAATGCTAGAGAATTTTCATGAGGATTTTTTTTAAAAAAATCACAAATTGCTGCAGAAATATGGGGAACCAAATTTAAGATTGGAAAAATGAGAAACTGAGAGAACTGAAATTGACAGATCTTTCCATCCTTACATCCTAGTGATGATCATGGTGGGACCTACTATCATGTGGAATCTGGTCCTAAGACAGAATATGATGAACCATGTCCTTGAAAGAAATTGTTCTTATCATAACTTCTCTGTTCTTTGCTTCTTAGTGGTATGTGTGTTTGTTGCATTGTTAGCAATCAACAACATACACAACTTTTTTTTTTTTGGCATATTCAACATTGGCAACATCGTAATGAAATAACTCAAGTTCCAACTCTTCTGCTGTGTACTCACTTGGTAACAATACTGGTGGAGTTGACTAAGTGATACAAAAATATCTTTTGTTGTGGCCAGTTGCTATGTGAGTGATTAACAAGTTTTGTTCACCCAGCACAGCACTCACAGGTGTGAGCAGTGCCTTCTGGGAAAGTTGTGACTTCATACTCTATTTGGAGGAGACCCTCTGTGGTTGAAATTGAATCCCTCACCGGTTAGGTCCAGAATAGATGCATTCACCATTACTACACTGTACAGAGAGGGCATCTCAAATACTTTCCAGCCCAAGAACATTTGGACAGATCCTGTGTGCAGTTAGACAGGCACAGTCCCATAAAGATTTCACAGGTTCTCTATCTGATGTTTAGGTTACACATTTCTTCTTCCAAACAAGACAGTGACTGAAGATAAAATATAGTCACATGAGCAGTACCTTATTGACATTGTATTAAAGTGTTGGCCACTGAGATCAGCCTACTGTCTATATAGGAGACACAGCAATTGTGCATGAGTTTTCAGGGAAATTATCTTGACATGATGCACTTTTACAATTACAGCCAAATTTGGTTTGTTTCGAGCAAAACAGGTCTGTGCTGTTAACCAAACCTGAGTAGAGAAATAGAAAGGGCAATATAAAATGTTAATAAGAGAAAGCCAAGTATATTACTAAAAGATTTGCACCCAAAAAATAACATTTCATCAGCATGATCCATATATTATTCAAGGAAGTTCCTGGCAGAATACATAAACTTCCTTTACAAGTCATTGAAGCTCATTAACTCTCTTCCCACACAATTGCCATCTGGCCGCGCTTGAGAGATATTATTGCCAATGTGCCTCATAGTCTGTGACAACCCTCAGTCTGTAGATGAAAACTGTGTAGGACCTTATGTCATCTAGTTTCTCTGTAATAGATTGGAATATTTTCTTTCTTCTTCAAGTGCAGAAGCTCCTGTTTGCCAATTGGAATGTCAGGCATTATCATTATCATACCAAAAGACAACCAGAGGACCAACCCAAGACACCTTGCACCTGAGACAAAGGATGAAAAACTACCCCTTCCCAATTCCACATACAGAAACTGACTGGACTGCAGTTGAATCTTACTTCAACACAGATAATGGCATCACATCCTCCACTACACCAGAGGCAGCAGACCAGATTGTGGGGCTCAGAAGAGGCCACAGAGGGGAATGGCTGGAGGCTTAGGAGGAATGGGGAGGGGTTGCTATAGCTTCCCCAGAGCATCTGCCAACTGAGACAGTTGCTGCACCCTGACCAATGGTAGGGCTGGCCCAGCTTAAGCAGATAAAAAAGTTCATTTTAGCTGAGTCTCATTAACACTACATCATTTACTTGATTTCAAATAAATAATGCTTAGTCTGGTCTCCAGAGATTGCACATGAGGGTCCCAGTATAGCTCCCTATTCATCCATTATTGTACACCTCAAGCTGCAATTCTGTATCTACTTATTTGAGTAAGCCCCAATGAGCTCAGTAGGACTTAGTAAACCTGTATAGCAGAGGCGGGGCACCTGTGATCCATCATCCCTGACCATCGGCTATGGTAGCAGGGGCTAGCTGGGAGCTGTAGTTCAGCAACATCTGGACAGTTACAGGTTCCCCACCCTCGATGTATAGGATTATACTGTCAGTCATATGACCTGAAAAACAGGCAAAAACAAATACTGTATAGACCACTGTTCTTCAGCCTTGGAACCCCAGATGTTCTTGGATTACAACTCCCATCATCCCCAGCCATCTTAGCCACTGCTCAAGAAATCATGGGAATTGTAGTCCAACAGCATCTGGGGACCCAAAGTTGAAGAACATTGGTATAGACAGTAGCAGGAGCTCCATAAGAGCTCTTCCCTTACATACTTCAGCTGCCAGCTTTCATGCAGATCCTACTGAAAGCTAACAATACACTGATTGTAAACCACTTTGAGAATATCTGCATAGGACTATTGGGCTCTCTTCAAATGGAAGGCATTATTTTTCTGTATGAGCCAGGCTTGGCTGGCATAAATATTAGGAGAGTGCCAGAATTGCCTAGTAAACTGGACAATAGTTTTTGGCTGGTGGACTCTGTTTACTGCAGCCTCCAGCTCAGTTCCCCACTTCAGGCATTCACTGCAGAAACTGAACTAAGTTGAGATTTGGATAATCATAGCTTCTTTAGCTTCTTTATATTCTTTCTGACAAATAATTCAATGAATTTGATCGCTTCTTAAACAAAAGAAGACAGTTAGGGGATGGAGTAGCAATTTACCTATCTTGTTTCCTGTTCTGTGGACCAAATGTCTGCAACACAGCTAGGGATGGAGGAGAAATTTGATTCAATTAGCATTTGAAGCTGAATCTATCAAATTTGCACTTTCCAAAACATTGTGAGGATCAAAACACAGCCATCCTTTGAAAGTCACAATTTAAAATACATCTTTTTAAAAAACAATTTAAAAGACAATTTAAAAATTTAAAACAATATAAAACACATGCTAAAATGCCTGGGAGAAGAGGAAAGTCTTGACCTGTTAGGGGAAATTGTACATAAAAATGAATATATTGGTGAAAGTAACATGCAAAAAATGCATTATATGATTAAAAAATTGCTTGCAAAAATGTGTATATTAGTCAAAACTGCCTACAAAAATGTGGAAAAAGTCACACTAAAATGCTGGAGAATTTTCATGAGGATTTAAAAAAAAATGCTGCAGAAATGTGAAGAACCCAGTTTAAGACTGGAAAAATGACAAACTGAGAGAACCGAAATTGACAGATCCTTCCATCACTAAGCACAGCACAAATTCCTATACAGTAATACCTCATTTACCAAATTCTCCAGGAGTGAAGTTCCTTTCTGCAAAGGCTTGTTTGGGCATGGGGGCATGGGAGGGCACACGGTGTCAGTGCCCCAGAAGCATTGTTTACTGCAGCCGTGCCTGCATGTGAGAGCCACCTGCAGCAGCCTCAATCAGTCAGTCCTCCTTGCCTGTTGGATTGCGGCTGCTGCAGGAGGCTCTCATACAGGGTGGTGGCTGACCCTTGCCCGCCTGCCCTGGTGTAGAGAAGGATGGCAAAGAGAGAGCGAGAACAAGCACAGGTGATGGTGATAGCTGCCCCTTGCCTGCCTGCTCAAGTGTAGTAGAGTTGCCAGATGTCCGGTTTTTACCTGGAGACTCTGGTCTTTGGGGGTCCTGTCTGGGTCTCTGGGTGAGTCACCTTAATCTCTGGACTCTTAGCTTTAATTTTTTTTAAAAAATTAAGCTTCTAGGTGTTCTGGTTCAAAAGATATAAACTAAAATGTCAGCTGCCGCCCCCGCAACTTCTGTTAGTACTGGCTGCTCTAATCCCTGCCCTTTTATATAGCCAATAAGTGAAATCAGGTTTGTGATTGACAAGATTTGTTGACCCCTGGCAATACCTAAACCACATTTCAAGTTCTGGGAACAGTTTCCTTTTCCTGCTTGTCTCACATCAGGAATTCAGTAAATATAAAGCTTTCAGCAGCATAAAGAGTACATTCTCTGTAAATGATTGGGACTTCCTTCTGAGTAAACATGCATAGGATTGCACTACAACAGAAGATCACAGCAGGATCGTGGTGGGCATACACAGTAAACAACTTTAGTTATAATTCTAATAAAAGTGTACATGCAGGTTTTTTAATTACTTGCAGAAAATGGCATATTATACATTTTATCTTTCAAATATTTGAACAGAAGTTTTAAAAAGTATACATACTTTTCTAATTAATCAGTCAAACAAGTTTAAATTTTAAATGGACTATTAAAGAGGGCAGTTTATTTCTCTTATTCATAACCTGTTTTGAAAACCTTCCCAATATTTATTTATTTATTTATTATTTGATTTATATCCTGCCCTTCCTCCCATCAGGAGCCCATATGAAGCTTTTCTGGGAGTAAAGCTACAATGCAAATTCCACATACCTGGGAGTTAACCCCATTGAATTCAGTAGGACTTACTGGACTATGACCTGGGAGATCATGGTTCGAATCTCCACACAGCCATGAAATTCACTGGGTGACCTAGGGCCAGTCACTGCCTCTCAGCCTCAGAGGAAGGCAATGGTGAATCCATCTGAATACAGCTTACCATGAAAACCCTATTCATAGGGTCGCCAAAAGTTGGAATCGACTTGAAGGCAGTCCATTTCATTTTTTTTTTACTTTTGAGTAGACATAGTTAGGAGTGTGCTGAAAATCAATGGAACTTTTGAGTGAACATAGAAAAGGATTGTGTTGTAAATCTTTCTCTCCCACTCCGATCCCTTTAAAAAAAAAAAAAAAAAGCAGGCAGGGCTTACTTAGGTGTCACTGCTTTTATTTGGCAGGAAAGTAATACTTTTTTTAAAAAATGTTCTGCATTGGCCAACTGGTTTTGACAATAAACTATTATATGGGATGTATATTTTTATATCTCCAGTGTGTGTCTATATGGAATTTTTCCAACAACCCTGTGAGGTAGGGTTGGAAACCAAGGGAGCTCACAACGAGAAATAAAGCCTTTAAAATCCAACAACCATAAAACAAGTATAAAACAGTTGCAAAACAGCTTAAAGTGGCATGATTCTGAATTTTGGATTGGGTGAGTAAAGTTCCTTATCATTGAATTGCAGTCCTGTGCATGCTTCCCTGTCTGAATAAGCCCCATTGAATACATTGGGCCTTGCTTCTCAGTAAACATGCATAGGATTGCACTATTAATATCTTTACAGGTTGTCTAAATAATAAACATCTTTGACATTCATGCTTATATAAATATTTCTTCATAGTATGTCTTGATATGTCTCTGATTTCACACTATGGTTGTAAATTATTATTTACAAATGATTATTTCCTCTACATTTTAAGTGTGCCCTTCTTCCTTGGATATTCATGGTCCCCCTCTGTTGTTTTCACCCTGAGAGGCAGATTAGGCTGAGAGATGATCAGTAGCCCATGGTCACCCAGTAAATTTTGTAGCTTATTTCCATTTTAAAATTTAATTAAAATGATTTATATGCAGGCAAAGTTTATGAAGTAATGCAGATCCACATAATACATTTAAAGCATATCCAACTCACATGACTTTCCCCAAAGAATCCTGAGAAGTGTAGTTTCCCCCTCACAGTTCCCACCACCTTTAACAAACAACAGTTCCCATTATTCTGTGGTGGGATTTATGTGCTTCAAATGTACGTAGAATGTGCTTTAAATGCATGGTGTGGATCTGCCCTAGGTATGCTGTGCATTCATTAGTGAATTGAAAAGAACAATTTAAAAAGATATATTTTTTAAACAAGGCTGTAGCTCAGTAGTATGACACATGGTTTGCATGCAAAGGTCCAAAATTCAATCACTGGAAGAGACTATTGCTTGGAATGCTGGAGACCCAATGCTAGTCCATGTCATCAGTACTGAGCTAGATGGTATCAAATGGCGTGACTCAGTATAAGGCAGATTCCTATATGCCTAAAGGAGGAAAGAGACCCTTGGGCTACTGTGACTCTGAAATTTATTTATGTGTTTTATTTACAACATTTATATACTGCTTTATTGTAAAAAATATCAAAGTGGTTTATAGAAAGAATTAAAACAATAGAATTATTGGCAAAAACAGTTAAACTGGTATTTAAAAACATTCAAAATAATAAAACCAATAATGAGTTAAAAACAGATAAAAAAATAATAGCTTCTACATGCCTGAGTAGGCTTGCCTAAACAAAAATGTTTTTAGCAGGTGCCAAAAAGAGAACAATGAAATATCTGCCTAATGTAAATAGGCAGAGAGTTCCAAAGTGTAGGTACTGCCACACTAAAGGATCAATTTCTTACAAGAGTGGAACAAGTACTATGTGGCACACATAACATGGAAAGCACACCTTGAATTTGACCTGGCAGCAAGTTGGCAACCAGTGCAGATCTCAGAGCAGAGGTATCATGTGCTGATATGGTCTTGCTCATGTCAGCAAACATGCCACAGCATTCTGCACTAACTGCAGCACATGGGTCAGGTTGTGCTGCATGGGGATTTCTGCGACCCTCGCTATCTGGCTGCCAGGATTTTTTTAGTTTTCATTAGGAACCCTGGTTGTGGGATGCTGAATTTTTTGCCTTACTCATAGGAATCTTGTTGTGGTTGGTATGGTATTGCATTTAGGAAATCATCACTGTCTTTTCTTTTTCTATTTGCATTCATTTACCTCTGACCTTAGTCCCTTACATTCATAGAAGCAACAAAAGTAGTTCCATGTGTTCAGCTCAACCCCCTTAAACCCACTGATGATGCACCTTGTTATTTGCATTATGGTTTGTTTCTTGCCCAATAGTGGTAAAAGAGAATCCATATGCTGGGAAGTGTGGCTTCAATTTCTGTTGTTCCCAAGCTGCTGCCTGTGAAGGTAGACCAAACCATGTGTATTTTCTCTCTGTCAGTTATTACTCACTGGAATTGGGTTGGTTGTCATAGTGAGTTTATAGCAGCCCACAGAGTAGGCAGGAAAGAGTAGAGAATCTTCTTGACTCTTACTCATTTCTCAAACCTCTCTCTGCAGTGAAGGGTTAAGTCTGTAAAGAAGTTTGGAGCAGCCACGTTAAAAGTCAGGCAGGGCATTCCAGGCAGGGGGTTGCCTACCCTGTTTGGATATGGATCTAGTTGCAGAGGATCCCTAGTCAAGCCTTAGCAACAGCACAATCCTAACAATATCTACTCAGAAGCAAGTGCTGTTGAGTTCTATGGGGCTTGCTACCCTAGTAAGTGTGTGTAGAACTGCAGCCTTCAGGGGCATCCACCTTTATTCCTGAGTGCTCCCATCTAGCATCTTCATAACACTAGGCTTTCTTCCTATAATGGCCTTTTGGTGACTGGTCTGGCCCAAAGGCACTTAAACCCTTCTTGCCAGAAGCAAGTAGGCTAGATTAAATGTTCCTTTCCCAGGCTCTCTAACCAGATGAGAAGGAATGATCCCGTCACTTCACCTGGACCTGGAAACACCCTCATTTACCTAAGATATTAATTTCCAATTAGAGATTTTTGTTTGTTTGAGTGGTATACTCCAACCAACTGTGCTTGCTGCTTAATGTATCATGCTTAATGACATCACTAGCCCCCCCCCAAAAAAAATCTCAGGGTTTGGAATGCTTCTGACCTGGCAACCCTAATTAGTGTAGGAAAGGATGGCCGAGAGAGAGAGAGAGAGAGAGAGAGAGGGAGGGAGCATGGGGGTTGTGGTGGTGGTTGTTCCTTGCCTGCCTGTCAAGTTTAGGGGAGGATGGCATGCTCCAGTTTAAAATGCATGATGCCCCTTAAAGCATTCACCAGTGCCTGCCGCCATCTGCTGCCTCTCTTTCTCCCCTTAGCACTCACTGAAGCCGTTGAAGCTTTAGACTGCTACAGTGAGAAATATGTTGAAGTATGTTGAACTCATCTTTTTTGTGGTGTAGGAACCTATCCCTATTCTTTCCATGTTATTCCTACCCCTGGTACCAAACATTATGTAAAAAAAATAACGTCATAGAACTCATGTACTTCGTTAACTGAAGTATTATTATAATATAGTATGCACAAGATTCATTTTTATCCATTTCTTCTGCATTTGTATAATGTTGCCATTCCAGTTTTAGTAATCTAATGGTACACCTTGTAGAATCTGCAGCGCAGACCCACTAAGGGCCTGCTGTGAATGCATTTCCTAGTTATGTTGGCTAGATTGGACCAGCAAAACTGGAACCTTTGGAAAGATCATCTATGTGGTACTACATCAATAGCACTCACTATCTAGGCTTACGGCTGGTAACATGTGCGCACAGGACAAGACTCACTAAAATAAGAGCCTGAAGACAAGTTATCGTTAGTCACTTGCACCCACTTAATATTCTTGGGCTGTCACAGAGTTAACCATGCAGTCACATGTACCACACTGTGGAAAGAATGTTCAAAGCTTGGGATAGAGAAAAGGTCACTGTGTGCAGCACGCTCACTCATGGTACTTGGTGCTGGCTAAACGACAAAGTCTCCTGAGTTGACCTTATCAGCACGTTTTCTGAAGGTGATGTGGATTGAAATCTATTTATTCAGTGATTCACAGATGGACCTGTTGAATTTCTAGAAGCCCCAACTTGTGAGTTGCATTTCTATGCCATACATCCATTGCTGATGAGAAGAGGCAACTCATCATTGTCAATGGGAAGATATAATCTTAAGCAAAGATCTCATACTATGGAGTTGATTTCTGTGGAGCTTCTATACTTGACACCTCCCTTTGATCCAATTGTAATCTGCCTCTTTCCAATGAAGTGGCTTCCTTTCATTCCCATGATAGGTCCCTCCCTCTTTTGCATTACATTGTTCTGTGTACCCTGGACCCAAATGAATGGCTGCCACTTACCTACATGTATCTGGCTCTATTAGCCTATTGCCCAGTACTTCTTTTCCTCCACCCAGCACCACACACTTAGTCTTTGCTTTGCTTCTGCTGCTTAGGAATGTGTGCACAAGAAGACAGAAGTGGAAAGCAGAGGAAACAGTTTTTTGTTGGCTGCTATGGCAAAAGTAGCCACCTAGATTCATCTAGCAATGAATTCAGCCTGTTTTGTCAATTAATTTGAATGTATTAAATGTGTAATCACAATGCCAATGTTGTTTGTCATTGAAACCTCTATGTCAGGAGTAGCCAATGTGGTGCCTTCTAGTTATTTTGGGCTGCAACTCCCATCAGCCCCAGCTGGCATGGCCAATAGTCTGTGATGATGGTAGTTATAATAATAATAATAATAAAATTTAATTTTTGTGTCGCCGAAGCCACTCTAGGCGACGTACAAACTAAAATTCAGTAAAATACAATACAATACAATGTAGTATTGTTGTTGTAGTCCAACAACATCTGAAGGGCACCATTACCCCTGCTGTAAAATATTTGCTCACAAAGCTTATGGCATAGTAGGATGTCTACCTGAATTGGCAGGTTTCAATGCTCAGATTCTGTTGTGAAGAAGAAGAAGAAGAAGAAGAAGAAGGAGAAGGAGAAGGAGAAGGAGAAGGAGAAGGAGAAGGAGAAGGAGAAGGAGAAGGAGAAGAAAAGTCCAGTGAAATTCTGTAGGAAGCAATTGGTGAGGTTGACTGAGAGGATATGGAGCAGCAGCAACAATTAAATTATGGAAAGTTTGTGAGGGAAGATCTCCCTTCAAGAAAGCCTCTTTGCTTCTATATTCTTTACCTTACCCATACATTGCTACACTAACAGTGCAAAGTTAATCCAATCTACTCAAAAATAAGTCCCACTATGTTTGAGGGGGCTTACCCCCAAGTAGGGATGGAAAGATCTGTGAATTTTGGTTCTTTCCATTTCTCTTTTTCCAATCTTAAATTCAGTTCTGCAGCAATTTGCAAATTTTTTTTAAAAAATCCTCATGAAAATTCTTCAGTTTTGGTGAGAATTTCTCTGACTATACACATTTTTGCAAGCAATTTCTAATATAATGCATTTTGATGTTATTTTCACTAATATATGCATTTTATGCATACTTCACCCTAGTTTTTTAATGCATTTTCTATGCATTTTTAAAAATCTTGTTTGGTTAGAGAACTGCATTGCAAAATTTGGAAAGTGCGAATTTTGAAGGATGACTGTGTTTCAGCTCCCATATTGTTTCAGAAAATGTGAATTTGATAAATTTGGATTTAACTGCAAACTGAATCAAATTTCTCCCCCATCTTTACTTCCAAGTAAGTGTACATAGGATTGTAGTGTAAATGATACTACAGAGTCATGCTCTTCTTACCAATAGAGTAGATCACAAAAAGATATTAGAGTTTGTTCCCACCTACATTCCCAAGTAGCATCAATTTGCTTCAAGAGCAACTTTAGCAGAAGAACTCTTCTGTTCTGGCCACACTGCCAATATATTGGTAATTTACTCCTGTTCATTTGGATGTGTCACTTCTTCTGATTACCTGAATAAACTAATTTGCTTCGAGAGGGTAGAAGTGAATGCACTATAAGCTTCAATTCTATGTGTATTAATTATAAGACTCCTGCACTATAATTAGTTATGTAACTGTTAAGGGAAATGCTAGATTAGCCTAAATCAATAGAATAAGTTATGTGAGAGTAGAAGTCTAGTTTTTAATGATGTTCTTTCAATAGTGTGCAGTCTGTCCTTAGAAAGAATTCTTCTAATTCCTTCCTTATCTCTTTTATCTATTATTTGCAGCAGGCATATCAAGACACTGTGTTATTTATGCTGTGGTTACATGCCTCTTAATACTTTCCTAAAGGGAATGTGTCTGTACAGCACAGAATGTGCCCAAATAATTGTCTTCCAAATTAATTCATCTCCTAAGTTTCTCAATGACCATCTAAATATCCAAAACTGAACTCCTTTTTAAAACACACAAACACACAGACAGTCACAAAACAAAAACATGTCTGTGCTTTTTTATCTGTACTTTTACTGCAACGTATGCCATTGTTCCCTTGAAAACACTTGGACGTTCACTAAAGAATGTCACTTGCATCATTACATATCTATTGTGTTCCAGACAAGGTCAAAATTACAAAGGCGTGTGTGCCCAGTTTAAGGATTGCTGTGTTCCAATATATATCTTTATAATTCCCCCTTCCCTTTTTTCCTTGTATTAAGAGATACTGTGAAGCTTCCATTTGCTCTTGTTACAATAGTTGGCCCCATAATGTACCTGCGTGGGGGATCAGTCTGGTGAAAATGCAACCTAGGCACTGGAATAAAAAGGGGGGAAACATAGATAACATAGAAATGGATTTAATATCCCTGGATGGAATTATGGCACTAAGGATGGAAAGTACCTACTGGTGTGTAGTGGAAGCCAACCGCCGGGAAGCAGATTTTCAGTAGAAACCATAATGCAAAGGCAATAGAGTTGGCAACAGAGTCTGGCTTAGAATTTGGGCAGGGATGGCTCCCAAATAACACCCCAAGCAAGGAGTGTCTTTAGCCCCCTTCCTTCATTTGTCCAGCTTTTGCATACCTTTTATTGCCTTTGTAACCTATTCCAAGACTTTTGTATCGGCTCATCACATGATATTCAATTATTTTTATAGTAGTCATAATAGCACAATCACTCACATGCACACCTGTTGCTTAATAGCCATTGATGTTGTCGATTTGTCTCACAATTTTTAAAAAAAGAACATTAACACAATGGCTGCATTTGGATATAATGACAGACTATGGTTTATCATTACAAGAACAGTCTAGATTACCCTTGGGCTCGAGCAGTGCCCTTTCCTCCTCCAAGTGAGTCTTGCTTGCTGAAACTCTCCTTCCTACTTACAGCTATTTATTTATTTGATTTATATCCCGCCTTTTCCCCCAGTAGAAGCCCAGGGGTTCAATGGAGCTATGGAGAGCTGTTGGCTCAGCAGAGAGCTGAGGTAATCTGAAGCCTTAGGAAAACTCACAACGTCTTTACTGTAGTTGACCCTGCTTCTTCAGAGGAGCTGGCTGTCCCATTTTAAAAGGCTTTGTCCAGGTCTGCGAACATTGATTTTTATGGTGTAGAAGGGATAGAGATGGTACTGAGTGCTTATTCTCTGAGTCTGGGGAAGGTGGAAGGACTGCACAGTGAGTCTGGAAGAGCCCAAGAGAAGGTGATGAAGGTCCCTCTCCTCATCTGTATCTTCCTTAAGAGAGCACAAGGGATCAGTTTCTGGGATGATGATGATGGTGTGTGTGTGTGTGTGTGTGTGTGTGTGTGTGTGTGTGTGAGAGAGAGAGAGAGAGAGAGAGAGAGAGAGAGAGAGAGCAATAAATTCTAAACAATGCACCAAATTTTCAGCCACAATAAAAAAAAAATTTTTTTTGGATTCTAAAAGTGAAAAAGGATCCTGTATAAACATTTTTAAACACCTCCCCGCCCCGATTGGTGCTCAAATGGTTTCTGCCACTGATCCCTTTCTTTTTTCTTCAAGTCATCACACTTAAAACTCAATTGTGTAATTTAAGTCTGGAAGGAAGGAAGGAGGAAAGGTCCCGTTTTCACATGTGGCTGCACTGTGATTAAAAAAAGAGCTCATTATATTCAAGCTCCCACATAAATCTTGCTGTAATAAGGGAACATTGAGATTCCACCCAAAGGCTTGGTATGGAGACAGAACATTCTTGCTTCTCTGCAATTCAAGGCAAACTCACATGCAGTTTTGAAAGTTAATACCTAATTTTGTAGACACCTGCTGACCAATTGTTTTCATTTTATTCCTGAGACATTCGTACAGCTAGCTGTGGGGATTTGTTTGTTTGTTTGTTTATTCTAAGATCCCTGTTGCATGTGTTATTATTACATAGGTAGTTTGGCAAAACAGAGTACCACACTGCAGGTGATGATGAAATATACAAGGCAGAATGCTATTTCTTACGTGGACACTGAAATGCACTTATGTATGTGCTTTCCAGATTCAGTGTAAGAAGACTGAATTATTGGTGTATGATTAAAAGCAAATGAGGCTGTTAATAATGCAGATAGTACACATATTTGACTCAGATTCATAGTCAGGAAGGAAAATGTTTCTGTCGGACGGTAATATTAAAAGCATCCAGACCATGTTTTATGTCTTGAAGTTCATCAGAGTCTGCAGCAGTTTCAGCAGGGCGGGGCCAGGTCAGGGTGGCGCCAACACCCCCCACAGCCTCCCCGGCTCCTGCATCATGATGTCAGCATGCAGCATGCACATATGCTAATGTGATGACATGGAAAC
This sequence comes from Rhineura floridana, assembly GCF_030035675.1. Lineage (NCBI taxonomy): Eukaryota > Metazoa > Chordata > Lepidosauria > Squamata > Rhineuridae > Rhineura > Rhineura floridana. The sequence goes on from NC_084487.1 coordinate 100,166,568, forward strand.
CTGCGCTAGCTGCTGGGGAGGTTGTCTGGGAGGGTGCTGGAGTATCCGCTCCGAGATCAATGTCGGGTTGTGGGGTGTGATTTGCAGCTCAAATCATGCTCCATGACCTGATGCAGTCATGGATCGCAGAGCTCCACCCTCCCAGCCCCAGTCTGTAGATCTAGGCAGGGGGCCCTTGGGAGCGATCCATGATCAGCGTCAGGTTGCGGGGTGTGATTTGCAGTCACACATCATGCCCCGTGACCCAACACATTGCAGATTGCAGAGCTCCACTCTCCCAGCCCCAGCCTAAAGATCTAGGCAGGGCTCCCTCAGGATTGGCCGGAGCCCTCAGGAACAGCTGGGGTCCTCGGCCTGTGCCCCCCTTGTCCCCCCTGGTGCCACATCTGAGTTCCAGTCCAAGTTTACACAACTGTCAGGAGCTCCAGAGACTAGGCCAGGGGGCAGTTGCAAAGATAAATTTACAGTGGGCTTTTCTCATGCCTAATGTGTGATAGAGTGTGTTATAAATAAAGTGGTTTGGTCACCATTCTTTCTGTAAAGAGTACATCTTACACAGACTATTCCCTGTCTTCTTTTGCTTACAAAAACTCACATTGATAATAAACAACTGTCCATGACTGGATCACACAATCATGTCCAGATTCTGTGTTCTGTAGAGACCTATGCTGCATTCAGACAGCAGATTATTCCATTTTGCCAATATTTCCCTGATAGTTTCTGCATTTTATTTGATATCTTACATGGTGTAAAAGCCATTTCTGGAAATCTAGCAGAATATAGTGGAAGTTTAGTGCTCATTTCTGTTTAATTGCTTCCAGAAAAAGTCCATTTGCAACCCTATTACCAGAAAATTATGGGATGAAATTTGGGGTGGTTTACTGGCACACAGCCTTTTCCCACTGTTTTCATGGGGGGATCAGGGAAGAACAGACGGGTGCATGTGTAGAAAGAGCTCCACCCTCCCAGCAGCTGGCACAGCTGGGGAGAAGCAATATGTCCAATTATGTCCATTGCTGCATCACTCCATGCCCACTGGTGTGAATGAAATGCAGCACAACATGGTGATATATTGGTCAACAACTCAGAGTTCCATAATGCAACAGGAACTGCAGTATGAAAGGTATGTTAGAAATTGGGACAGAAGCACTACCATTAGAATCAGTAAAACTAATGCAATAAACCCCATGTCTGAATGCAGCCCTATACAATTCTGATCCTCACCTTTTATTTCTGATACTTTGCAGCAAAGCCAATGCCAAATGGGTGGTCCATTCTCTATTTTTAAAGTATTTTCATACATGCTTAAAGCCTGTAATGGGAGTGTAAAGCCTAAGTTGGCCAGAGAGCTCATTTGCACTTCAAAGCCCTCTTCCTCTGCTTTCTATCCTGCACATACAGTGGTTAACATAAATAGCATGAAAGTGGCACAAAGGTCTTCTAAGCCTCAAGAGAGTCTCAAAATAGCTGCAATGAACCAAGAAGCAGCTCAGTCTGGACCCCAGTCTGCAGTACCAAACACCATTGCAGCATCACCTCTGCCCACTGAGTTTTCCGTTTTTCATGCACATATTTTTGTTAAAGTATTGTTATGCATCTATTAGCTTCTATGGGGATAACCTTGTTAGTCTGTTGTAGCAGAGTCTGCTTAGTCAGATGTCTGTTACCGTCTTCTGTCTGTCTGTCTGTCTGTCTGTCTATCTATCTGTCTGTCTGTCTGTCTGTCTGTCTTTTTCATCAATTCATTTTGAGTGATTTGTGTAGGGTTTTTTTTTTGCAGTGGAATGTTGCACCTGTAGTGGATCACTTTCCTGGGGTGCTGGCAGGAACATCATCTCTCTATGTGCGTAATCATAAAGTAGTGTTACTCAGTATCCATTACTGGGTCCATCAATGGACCCTGAAGTTGGTAGGTAAAGATCTGTCCAAATTAGGTTTTGCCACAGAAAAGTGGAGATGTGAGGCTTCCACCACAAGCTCAGGCCATGATTTGGGTGTGCATTCTGTCAGCTTTGCAATAAGCAATCTTAACTACTATCTGATCTTATAGTGAAATCCTTTCACAGCCACTGTACCATGGGCAAAATGCAGGCAAAATGTTTAGCAAAACAAAACCACACACCACCGTTTACAAGCAAACTAATAAGTCTGCATGCTTTCAAGTGCATTAGTTAAACATTCAACAAACTAAAATGATGGGTCAGAAAGTTGCTTTCCTGTTTTGAGTACTTGCATGTATTATAGGAGGAAGGGTATGTTCAAAATCCCAAGGCCTTTGGAAAGTTATCTAAATCTTTCTCAGAAAATGCCCCACATGTTACAAAGTACCCAATCTTCAGGGCAACTGTTAAGACACTTTACCCTGCTGCCTATACTGGACAAGGCCATTTGATTCAATATGCCAATGGCTAAATTGCTACTGTTTTGACTGACAATCTATGCTAGTGAACACACTCAAGCCTTGTGTGAGCTGGGTTGTCTATTATGTATCTATGGAATGCACTTATTATACACTGTATTTCAGTGGAGCATCTTAACATGTACTTCCTGAGGGGCTATGAAAACCTTTTAAAAATATTTTTGTCCATGATGGAAGTGGAACAGATAAACATGTAGCACAATTGCTGAACACTTAGCTACAATCTGATAGTTGGCCGATTCCAGTCTTAGCTCAGTTACAAATACTGCAGGTAGCCATTATTTCTTAGCCTCAGGCTCCCACACTTCCATCTGCAATATGAGGATAATAGTACTGGCCTACCAACAGGACTGTTGTAAAGAAGATCGTGATAATATATGTGAAGCTCTTGAAAATGGAAATGTTATCTACAACACAAGAGATCAAGAGTGCTTTTGATCTGATTTAACATTTGTACGCTGCTTTACCCATATCTAAATTGAGCCCAAAGTGGGTCACAACAAAAACAAAGCATTACCATTGCTATAATCATGTAAAAATGGCAGAATATCAATAAATCAAACTAATAATAATAATAATTTAATAAATAATCAGCACATGCAGTTCAATACCAATACATAATAATTAAAAATAATTAACCAGGAGCATGTGCTGAACACCAGCCCAATGCCAGTTGACATAATCCCTCTAGATTTGGGCTTTCTCACCTAGTGTAACAGAACAGTCCCAGGCAGCAGCTTTTCTGCAGGGATAATGAACCTTTTTCAGCCTGAGGGCTGCATTCCTTTCTGGGCAACTTTCTGGGGTCCATGTGCCAGTGGTGGGCACAGCCAGAGGCAAAAGTGGCCAGAAGCAATGTAAATGTTTCTTTGGTACAGGAGACTAGTTTCCGCATATACACCCACGCACACCTCTCTATCCCATATATAGGCAACAAGAGGCATTATTAGAGTTCAAGGACATGTTCCAGTCAGGCAAAGACACTGGAGGAGGGCCAGCGGCATCACTAGGGGTGTGTGGACTAGTCAGAGGCAGTATGCTTCTGAAAAGCAGTTGCCAGAAGCCTCAAGAGAGGAGAGTGTTCTTGTACTCAGGTCCTGCTTGTGGGCTTCCCCCAGGCACCTGGTTGGCCACTGTGAGAACAGGATGCTGGACTAGATGGACCACTGGCCTGATCCAGCAGGCTCTTCTTATGTTCTTATTTGCAGAATAAAGTGGTGGAGATGCACTAGAACCAGCAGAACAGTGAGTGCTTTTCTACCCTATATCTCAGTGGTAGGCTGAGCATGCGCTTTGCATGCAGAAGGTCCTGGGTTCAATTTTTTGCATGTCCTTGTGAAAGGGAAAAAATATTCTAGGTTGTTTGTGTGATGATCCCACAGCTGTCACTACTATTGCCATTATATTCAGTGATATATGGGAATTATGATTTATGAGTAACATTAGTACAAAAAACATTACTAAGGATTCTGTATGGTCTGGTACGGGAGGAGGTCCATGGGGGTGACACCATGAGTTACTGCACTGGGTGACACCAACCCTAGTGACGCTACTGAGGAGGGCATGGGGCAGGGCCACTGAGGTGTGTGGCATGGGAAGAGTCCTGAGGGCCAGATAACTCCGGACATTTCAGCCACTAGGGATGTGGGGCTGGTCTCACTCAGCCCTAGATGGAATACACAAACAGCACCACAGTCCCAGGCAGCAGCTGCCATTTTCCTAAAGTGTCCCATTTAAGCCTCTATCAACCTAAAAATCACTATAGTAAGTTACGCTCAGACTTTGAACACTTTTGTATTGACAGCATTAATGTAAGGTAAATGTCATTAAGTGACAACTGGTTGGCCACTGTGAGAACAGGATGCTGGACTAGATGGTCCATTGGCCTGGTCCAGCAGGCTCTGCTTGTGTTCTTATCTAGACAATACATCTGTATTCTTCCAATGTTCAGCTTTCTCAAAGAGTATAATATGTATATAATTTACCTGTGTTGGGCCTAAGAGGAAAGGTGTGTTTGAAATTTTAAAATGTAAGAGGACTTTCCCCACAAAACTTATACTAAAAACACTGGCTTAACTCAGGAATCTTGCTTTCATTAAATGGCCTTTATATGCCTTTAAATATTGCAGATGTTCAAGATTGCTGTTTTTGATGAAGTACTATAATTAGGAACACATTTCTAAATCTCTGCTTAGCACAGTACATTTGTTTCTGTAATTGTGATACAATGGGAAATTCAGTGTTCAATTGTCCCTGAAACTCATTGTCTTCTCTTTTGGTAGCAGCCAAGTAATTCTGGCCTTTCCTGGTGACATATAACATTTTAAACCTACATTTCCATATTAACCTTGTAATGGTTTCATACTCTTCAGGAAAAAGAGCCACATGGCATGCAAGGTTAATTGGGACAGTGGCGGAGGATACCCTATAAGATGGAGAGTTAGCTCAGAAGTGAAGGTGAAATGTAAATGAACTCTCTGCTGTACATCTCTTCCTTTCTCGGCCCAGGCAACACCAGAACTATGGGTCACCTTACTGCCACAACTAAGTACAGGGTGAATGTTGCTACTCTGTTGCATGTGGGTTTAGCACTGGGGCAAGATGGTTTACAAAGGCAACCTTCACTCCCATTTCCTAAACAGCTAATTCAAATATTCTGCTCCTTGAATGTCATGAATAAATGAATGGGTTGTCAACTCTTTATTTAATTACTTTTGCTGGTTAGTGTCAGCCTCTTTTCTTGTAAATACAGACGGTGAGAAATTCGATTCAGTTCACGTTTAAAGCCGAACCTCGCAAATTCACACTTTCCAAAACAATACAAGAACCAAGGCACAGCCATCTTTCTCATTAATTTTTTTTATTCAAAGTTTCAAAAAACAAAACAAAACAAAAACAAATTAATAACTAATACAATAAAATAAAATGTTGACTTCCGATTTGTCGCAGATCAGTTATAGGTCTATAATATATAACAAGCCTGTCTCTTAATATATTACAAAATCACTTTCCTCCAGTAGTTATCTTAAGTAATCATCAAATCTCATTAACATCACTTTATTCTTTCCGCAAAAAGTCAAAGAGAGGTCTCCAGTCCTTGAGAAATATATCCATCGATTTTTCTCCAAATAAACATGTCAATTAATCCATCTCATCAAGTCTGCTAGGTCCAGTAATTTCAATAGCCATTCTTCCATTATCAGTGTTAATTCCATCTTCCATCCTTGCATCCATAATAATCTTGCTGTCATAGTCATAGTCATATAATAAGAGTCTGATGGGAATTTCCTTCCTCACAAATATTTCCTTGCCATCAATTCTGAATGTGTTACTGAAATGTTGTTGTAAAGTCATATCTCTGTTCCTCTTTTTTACGAAATGCACTAGCACATCTCTTGAGAGTTTTTCCATTGTCACATATCTGTAATTAATTCTATAAATTTTCTCTATTTCAAGCTCCATCACATCATTCCAGTCCAGAAATTTTTTCGAAACATTGATAGCTTTATCTCTGATATCTTCATCAATTTCTTCAGGGACAACGCTGAATTCCAAACAGTAATCTTTATCTCTAAGGTCCATAAACTCCAAATCTTTTTCCAGTTCCACATTTGATATATCTGTTCCAATCTCCAGGACTTGCATCTTCCCTTTAATTTTTCTTTCTTTTTCTATTGCTTGTCTAGTTATATCTCTGATCTCATCAACCTCCTCTCTCATAAAATCCCCTATTTCTTTCAGCTCCTGCTTCATTTTGCCAAATTCAATTTTCATCTCTTGTTTGCCATGTCTAAGTTCTTGTTTCATTATCTCAATCTCATCCATTATTTTCTGAAACATATTTACTTCCAGGGTCTCAGCCACTTTCTTAATTGTCATTTTTAAAACCAAGAAGAAGAAAAAAACCCTTCAATTTCCAATATAGCACTATTCCCAAGCAAAGAGCAATTTATTTCTTTTTCCAGCAACAAAGGAGTTAATATTCCAAACCTGATGACATCATAATGTAGACAGCACAAACTGCCTTATCTCTTATGTGTCCAAGAATGCAAAACAAATTTAGTTCACAGCATCCAAATAGTTAGTGGCATAAAGAACAAGCAGATTCGTCAAAATGAAGTAGACCAGAAAAAATATTCCCAGACATATAATACTCAAAAGTTCATATAAATCAAAATTTTTCTCCTCAGATTAGATATCTCTCATCCGTTTGTATCTTTATAATTCTCAATTCCAGGCCAGCTTTTTGCAATAAAAACAAAGATAAGCTATTTCGATTTCCTTCCGCCTTAATTCCGTGTATAAAAGAGAAAAGTTATAACTCACCCAGGGATTCTTTACTGCTGATTCTTTTAACAAATCTCTTTACTGCAACAATTTAAGCCAAATGATAAGGATAGAAAGAAGAATGCTTGCCTGTTAGAATCTGTTTTTCTTTGAAGAAAAGAAAAACGTCTCGCTTAATCAGTTTGAGCTTGCTTGAAATTCCTTGGCTCCGTCCAATGTTGCTGGCCGGTCCTTCATTCATAGGCAATCCTAATGAATTCAAGTCCCCCAACAAACACAACGAAGCTTGTGGATGATCTCTTCGTTTCTCCCTTGCCTGGGAGAAAGTTTTTACCAGTCAAAAAAGACCTTTTGACTGGTTTTAAAACTGAAAAAGCTTCCTCTGAGACGAGAGCTCGTCTCAGAGGCAGGCACAAGCGAAGCAATCCTTCCCGGAAGTCCGGCACAGCCATCTTTCAAAATTCATACATGTCCAAATTTTGCAGTGCAGTTCTCCAGCCATAGAATGTTTACAAAAATACATATTTTAGGGGGAAGCCTGCATGAAAATGAATATATCTGTGAACATAGCACACAAAAATGGATTATATGAGGAGGAAATGCTTACAAAAATGAATATAGCAGTCAAAAGAGCATGCAAAAATGTGTGTTGGAAGAAATTCTCACTAAAATGTTGAAGACTTTTCATGAGGTTTTTTTTAGAAATAAATAAATCACATATTGCTGCAGAAATGGAGAACTGAATTTAAGACTCAAAAAATGAGAGACTAAGAGAACTGAAATTGACAGGTCCTTCCATCCCTGCCTATGAGTCTCCCTAATATTAAAGGGGAAGAGTTTGCTTTAGAAAGCTCCTTCCAAAAACCATGGTGAAATCCCATTGGTTTTAATAGAGCTGGCTTGTATCCTAAAACTGAAATTCTAAACAAATTCTAACCAACTTGGAAGGAAGTGCCACTGAAATCAATACGATTTCTAAGTAAATGAGTTCACAATTGTGCTGGGCAACCTCAGCCAGAAGGGATTTTTTCTGCCACATGGCATTAAACAGAGGATTGCAAACTTTTTTTTCCAGGCAAATATGCAGGTGAAGCTTTTTCCAAACATTGATATAAGAAAGAAAGAAAGAAAGTTGTAAAAAAACCCCGAGGATATATCTTTACATGTCTCAGAGTTGTTAATGGCATAGGAGTTTTCTCAGAAAAAAAGTTTACAAATGTATTAAGGTTGCCAGGACTCCAGTTTTCACTTGGAGACCATGGCTTTTTGCGGTCCTCTCCGGGTCTCTGGGTGAGTTACCCAATCTGTGGACTCTCTGCTTTATTTTATTAAAAATTAAGTTCCTAGGTGGTCTGGTTCAAGAGATATACACCAAAACTTCAGCACCTTCCCCTCACACAACTTCTGTTAAATGAGCTTGTAGCTGGGTCCTCTAACCCCACCCTTTCAGATTTGTAGCCAACATGTGAAGTCAGAGTTGTGATTGACAAGGGATTTGTTGACCTCCAGGCAATAGCTAGAGCCCATTGCAATTCCAGAAAACTGTTGCCTTTTCCTGCTTGTCTGAAAACCTCATAAATTGAGTAAGTTTATAACTTTCAGCAGTAGCAAAAGTACCTTTCTCTCTGTGTGCAGGCAATCTAGAACAAGATCACAGCAAGATCTTGGTAGGCATGCACAGTAAACAACTTCAGTTATGATTATAATGAAAGTATACATGCAGTTTTTTAAAAATTACTTGCAAAAATAGCATATTACACATATCATATTTCAAATAATTTTTGAACAGATTTTTTTAAAATGTACATGCAACTTATGATGCCATTACAATGTGTTATACTTTTCTAATTATGAGGAGTCAAACAAGTTTAAATTTTCCTGAGCTGTTGAAGAGGGCAGTTTTTTTGTCTAATTCATTACCTTCCCAATATGAGGCTTTAATCCTATACTCACTTTTCTGGGAGTAAAGCTGCAATGCTAATCCCACATACCCAGAGTAAACCCCATTGCATTCAATAAGCCTTACTTTTGAGTAGACTTGGTTAGGATTGTGCTGTAAATCAATGGGATTTTTGAGTGAACATAGCAAGGTTTGTGTTGCAAATCTTTCTCTTCCCCTCCAATCCTATTTTTAAAGCAATTAGGCATGGCTTGCTTAGGTGTCATTGCTTTTATTTTGTAGGAAAATAATACTGATTTTTTTTTAAAAAAAACAAATCTACAATGACCAACTGGCTTTGATAATAAACTATGATATGTGGTGTATGTATTTTTACAATGCCAGTGTTTGTGTGTGTATGTGGAGACTTTCCAACAACCCTGTGAGGTAGGGTTGCCGACTGAAAACCACGGCAGCTCACAACAAGAAATAGATCCATTTAGAATCCAATAAGCATAAAAACAAGTATAAATAGTTGCAAAACAGCTTAAAGTGGCATTGTTCTGACTTTTGGGTTGGTTGAGTGTGGTTTCTTATCACTTGAGGTTGCAGTCCTGTGCACACTTCCCTGTCTGAGTAAGCCCCATTGAATACATTGGGATTGCTTCTGAGCAAACATGCATAGGATTGCACTATAAATATATTTACAGGTTGTGTAAATAATAAACATCTTTGACAGTCATACTTATATAAATATTTCTTCATACTATGTCTTGATAGGTATCTGATTTCACACTATGGTTGTACAGTATTAGTTCCTCAACATTTTCAGTGTGCCCTGAGGGGAAGATTAGGCTGAGAGATTGTGCGTAGCCCATGGTCACCCAGTAAATTTTGTTGCTGATTCCCATTTAAAAAAATTAATTAAAATGATTTACATACAGGGAAGGTTTATGAAGTAGATCCACACAATAATTTTAAACACATCCAAAGCACATTTAAAGTGTGTGACTTCCCCCAAAGAATCCTGGGAAGTGCAGTTTCCCACTCACAGTTATAGTTCCTACCACCCTTAACAAACTGCAGTTCCCATGATTCTGTGGTGTGATTCGTGTGCTTCAAATGTGTGTTGAATGTGCTTTAAATAAATGGTATGTATCTGCCCTAGGTGTGCTGTGCATTTATTAGTGAATTGAAAAGAACAATGTTAAAAGATATTTTAATTTTAGGAAGGGCTGTAGCTCAGTGGTAGGACACATGCTTTGCATGCAAAGGTCCAAAATTCAATATCTGGAAATTACTATTATTGCCTGGAATCCTGGAGAGCCAATGCTAGCCCGTGTCATCAGTACTCAGCTAGATGGCATCGAATGGCCTGAGTCATGATAAGGCAGTTTCCTTTGTTCCTAAAAGCGGAAAGAGACCGAAGGGCCACAGTGACTACTAAATTTATTTATGCATTTTGTTTACAACATTTATATACTACCTTATTGTAAAAACACTCCAAGCTATTTACAGAAGGAATTAAAACAAATTATTGGCAAAAACAATTAAACACAGGTATTTAAAAACGTTCAAAATAATAAAACCCACAATGAGTTAAAAAGAGATAAAAAACATAATAGCTTCTACATGCCTGGACAGGTTTGCCTAAACAAAAATGTGCCAAAAAGAGTACAATGAAGGGGCTTGCCCAATGTCAATAGGCAAGGAATTCCAAAGTGTAGGTGCTGCCACACTAAAGGGTCCATTTCTTACAAGAGCAGAACAAGTAGTATGTGGCACAAATAACATGGAAAGCACACCTTGAACTTGGTCTTGTAGCAGATTGACAACCAGTGCAGATTTCAGAGCAAAGGTATTGTGGTCTGACAGGATCTCACTCATGTCAGCAATCTGCACTAACTGCAGTGCACAGGTCAGGTTGTGCTGCATGGGGATTTCTGTGACCCTGGCTGACTGGCTGCCAGGATTCTTTTAGTTCTGGTTAGGAACCCTGACTTGTGGGATGCTGAATTTTCTGCCTTGCTTGTAGGAATCTTGTTGTGGTTGGTATGGTATTGCATTTAGGAAATCATCATTGACTTTTCTTTTTCTGTTTGCATTTCATTTACTTATGACCTCACTCCCTTACATCCATAGAAGCAACAGTGGTTCCATGCACTCAGGTCAACCTCTTAAACCCACTGATGATGCACCTTGTTGGTTGCATGACAGTTTGTTTCTTGCCCAGTAGTGGTAAAAGAGAATTCATATACTGGGAAGGGTGGCTGCAATTGCTGTTGTTCCCAAGGTACTGCTTATGAAGGTAGACCAAACCATGTGTGTTTTCTTTCTGTCAATTACTACTTGGCTGTCACAGTGAGTTCATAGCAGCCCACAGGGTAGGCAGAACAGGGTAGAGAATCTTTTACTCATTTCTTAAACCTCTTTCTGAAGTGAAGGGTTAAGTCTGTAAAGAAGCTAGACGTTTGGAGAAGTTAAAAGGCAGGGCAGAGCATTCTAGGCAGAGGATTGCCAACCCTATTTGGATATGGATATATTTACAGAGGATCCCTAGTCAAGCCTTACCAACAGCACAATCCTAACCATATCTACTCAGTAAGTAAGTCCAATTGAGTTCTTTGGGGCTTAGTCTTTTCGTGTGTTTAGAAATGCAGCCTTCAGCGGTATCCATTTTTACTCCTGAATGCTCCTATCTAACATCTCCACAACACTAGGCTACCTTCTTCCTACAATGGCCTTCTGGTGACTGGCATGTTCAGAGGGCACTTAAACCCTTCTTGCCAGAAGCAACGAAGCTGGAGTAAATATTACTTACTCTGGCTCCCTAAGCAGGTAAGAAGGAATGTTTCTGTCACTTCAGTTGGACATGGGAACACCCTTATTGAACTAAGATTTCTATTTTAATTTCCACTCAGAAAAATGTTTTTGCTTGAATTATGTGCTCCAAGCAACTGTGGTTAATGCTTCATGTATCATGCTTAATGACATCACTAGAACAACCTCTGTGACATCACTAGTGCCAACCCCTGAAATCTCAGGGTTTGAGAGGCTTCTGACCTGGCAACCCTAAACCATATATTGTCCTTGGCTCATGTGAAGATGGCATCCAGTGGAAGACATATTTTTCTCTCATTGCTTAATAACAAGGTCCCGTGGACCTGGGATTAGAGCTAAGGGCTTCAGTGACAAAGGACATAATTCCCAGGAAAGACTGAACCTTAGCACATTGACTTGCTTTTTTGTTTAAAACAAGCACAGCAACAATATCTCACCAAAAAATGTAAATGCATAGGAAACAGGAAAAAATTGTAAAAAGGAACAATAAAGTGGCAAATAATGGGAAAGTAAGGGTAGGAAAATGTAATTAGAACAGTAATATGTGGGGTTGTGTCACTTTTTCCCATTTTTTCCTTTTTTCCAATCTTTCAAAAGATTTTTGAGACAGGCTCCATCTAGCAGTATTATACCACTGAAGTATACCACTTAAACAGTCATGACTTCCCCCAAATACACCTAAGAACTGTAGTTTGTTAAGGGTGCTAGAGGTTGTTAGGAGACCCCTGTTCCCCTCACAGAGCCACAATTCCCTGGGCAGAGGGGTTGGGAATTGTAGCTTTCTGAGCGGAATAGGGGTCCCCTAACAACTCTGTGTCCTTAACCTACTACATTTCCCAGAAGTCTTTGGGGGGGCATGATTGTTTAAAGTGGTATAATACTGCTTTAAATATGTAGTGCATATGGGGCCTAAGAAGTATTTTGCTGTCAAATTTTAACTGATTAGAAAGCCATGTGGCCAGATACAGAAGTGAGTTATCCTGTAAAGAAATCTTATTTTTCCACAACCACCATAAGGTTCCTGCATATATATGTCATCTTAAGGTTGTTCATGGCTTTCTGGTTCCCATTACTGTGTTAAGTAATTTAAACCTGGATGTGACTGATTAACTTAATTCTGTTCCTCAGCCTCTGTGCTACATGTGCATTGCTGGGAGCAATGGGCTGTGATGACTAGGTAGAAATGTCTATGCTTCTTCACATAAATTGCTTCTGTCTATGGCAGTCTTCCTTCAGTGCACATTTGTTGTGCACTCTAGCATAATTATTCCCAGAGCAGGCCTTAGGGTTAAATAATCAAGGGTGCCAAGTCCCCATTCTTGAAAATGCTAAGGAAATTTGGAAATGCTTCCATGAGTGCATATGAACAAAAAAGTTATGCTAGAATTGACCTGAAGTCCTGCTTGGGAATAAGACCTATTGAATAATGTAGGAGTGACTCCTGAGCAAATGTGAACAGTGTTGCACTGCTAGTATCTGAGCAGCACCCAACATAAATCATAGGTTCTGCTCATGGGGCCATCCCTGGAGCTATTATTTGGGAAACAGTTATGATGTAATTTGTCCACAATTATGGTCACCAATGACATCACATTAAAAAAAAAAGCATAGGCAGCAAATTTTACACGGGAGTATGAGTCTGCTATTATATTAATTTACATGGTCTGTTGGTATTTACAAAAATCAGTTACCACATACAATTCAAGATGATCTTCTCAACTTTCCTGGGGTTAATATACATACGACAAGGGGATGTAGACAAGGCAATGTACTTCTGGTTCTGTGAATGATCTATCAACTGTGGCTCCCAAGTTCATAAAAGAGTGGTCAGCTGACCACTCATCCTATGAGAAGGTTGTCTATTTGAACTTATTAACTAAAAGGATCCAAAACTGCTGAACTAAAAGACTATACAGACAATGTTTTGAACAAAAATGTGTCAAAATGTGCCACAGTGTATAGTCAATACACAGTTGGTTTAATTTAACAAAAATTGTTGATGGACTTAGAATTCACTCTTCAGTTCCCTTTAATACTCAGCTGCTGAACCCAAGGCTGACTAGCATCTCTGTGATGTCAGAGCAGCTAAGCCAAATGCAGTCATCAAAAGTGTCTGCAGAAATATTTCTTTTGGGGTGGCAAGGTCTATGAATTGTTATTACAGGTCATTGGCAGCCCATGCCACCCACCATTACATTTAGGATTCTGTGGTGGGGCAAGCACCCCCTTGCCCCCACTGGACACTCTTGGTAGTCATTAATATTAGTCATTATGGTGCTGTGACATGTCTGCCTGCCCAGAACCATTTTGGCATCAGAGCACCTCAGACAACTGCTGTTGGGCAACTCCCAGAGAGTGGCAGCTCATCAGTTAACTATGATGATGATGTTTATAATTACTAATAATAAATAAAAAAAATTACCCACCCTTCACCCTAAGGTCCAAGTGTGGGTTACAACAGTTTAAAATATACCCTTAAAAACAATTAAAAACAACTTAAAAACACAAACATCACAATAATAGGGTGGATACTAAAAGTATACATGGAGATCTATCTGTTCTAGAATATAATACATTGGTATGATTTTATATACAGTAGGGCCCCGCTTTACAGCATTTCGCTTTACAGTGCTTCGCTAATACAGTGGTCTCAGTTAGACGCAATTAGACTAAAGCCCCACTCATACGGCGCTTGTTCCGCTTTTATGGCGGTTTTCGGGCATCGTGCTCCATTCTATTCAATGGGTTCTGCTTTACAGGGGTTTTCTCTTTACAGCAGGGGTCCAGAACGTAACCCGCTGTATGAGTGGGGCCCTACTGTAATCATACCAATTGCTCATCTAACCCAAAATTACCATTCTTGATCTCCAACTCTCCAAACAGTGTTTTTTTCACCCCTGCTATCTGGGAAAGCTAAGGATCAAACTGGAGCTTCACGCTATTTGCTCCCTACCGTTTAACAGAGCCTGAGAATGAGTTGGACCCAATTAACTTTACTTCTTAGGTAGCACTATTCTGAGCAGCAGTACCAAGCCTACTTGATTATATTTTTTCTTCAATGCCTTTTTGTGCTGTTTGCCTTGTTTTTATGTATTAGCTGATAGATATTTTGGTGAGGTGGCTCCCTTTGATATGTGTCCCTTCACAGTAATTCTAAAGCTGCTTTGGAATAGTCTGCATAAATACTTACCAGAGGTAACAATTCCAACCTTTTTATACTAAACAAGAAAAGATGTTACATTTCTCACAATTATGATTATGACTCTAGTAATCAGAGTACTCAAGAAAACAGGGAGTCGGTGTATTGCTTTGTAACAGCTTTCAGAAATTACTACCAACTCCATCTTACCTATTCTTTTCCCCCTCTCTCGTTCCCAATGGTTATGTACAATAAGCACTTTCTCTACCAATATATAAGTCCTCTTCCATTTGCCTTCATACAGCATTACACATCATGCTGTCTTCAACAGACAGTCTCTAGATACTCTGTGTGCACCATTTAAGGCTTAACCACATTAGCCTCTGGCAATTATTCCTCACAGAAACCACTGATAATATTAATCTTTTCCTCATGCTGTTCTCCCAGACCGTGCAATGTTCTTCCTATAAAATGCACAAAATGTTCTTATTGAACATGTCATTAACTAGACCCTTTACTCCTCTTGAAATTCTATTTACTAAGTTATCCGTGTACCTATAAAATAAGTATAGACTGGCTTTAAATTGTATGTATGCCTGACCTGCATTATATACATATAATTACTAGCCTCTTCAATACTGCAAGCTTCTGGGCACTGCAAAGTTTGTCTCTCATTGTTTACAACTAATATAGAGTTGGCAAGGTTTGTGTTAATAATAAAAGTAATAACAACTATTATCATCATCATCATCAAAAGCACTTTTTGTATATTAGCTTAATAATCCTTTCAACAATTGGAGGGAGAAATATCAATAATTTAAGATATGCAGACGATACCATACTACTGGCAGAAACCAGTAATGTTTTGAAACGAATGCTGATGAACGTTAAAGAGGAAAGCACAAAAGCAGGACTACAGCTGAACGTCAAAAAGACTAAAGTAATGACAACAGAAGATATATGTAACTTTAAAGTTGACAACGAGGACATTGAACTTGTCAAGGATTACCAATACCTTGGCACAGTCATTAACCAAAATGGAGACAATAGTCAAGAAATCAGAGGAAGGCTAGGACTGGGGAGGGCAGCTGTGAGAGAACTAGAAAAGGTCCTCAAATGCAAAGATGTATCACTGAACACCAAACTCAGGATCATTCATACCATGGTATTTCCGATCTCTATGTATGGATGTGAAAGTAGGACAGTGAAAAAAGTGGGTAAGAGAAAAATCAACTCATTTGAAATGTGGTGTTGGAGGAGAGCTTTGCGGATACCATGGACTGTGAAAAAGACAAATAATTGGGTGTTAGAACAAATTAAACCAGAACTATCAGTAGAAGCTAAAATGATGAAACTGAGGTTATCATACTTTGGACATATAATGAGAAGATAGAATTCATTAGAAAAGATAATAATGCTGGGAAAAACAGAAGGGAGTAGAAAAAGAGGAAGGCCAAACAAGAGATGGATTGATTCCATAAAGGAAGCCACAGACCTGAACTTACAAGTTCTGAACAGGGTGGTTCATGAGAGATGCTCTTGGAGGTCGCTGATTCATAGGGTCACCATAAGTTGCAGTTGACTTGGAGGCACATAACAACAACAATTCTTTCAACACACCTGTACGTAGGAAGTAAGTATGAATATCCTATAGTACAGATGGGAAGCAGAAGCTCAGAGACAGGCAGAGTGGTTTGTGTATGAAGTCACTAATGAATTAACGGTGAATATTTTAACTGGCGACTTTGTGGTACACACATCTTATTACCCAAGCTCAGAGGATGTGGTGCCCTCCAGATGTTATGGACTCCCAACTCTAGCCATCATGGTCAGTGGTCAGAGATGATGAAGTCCACAAGTTTATCATTAAACTTGGAACAGTCTCCCCGAGGAAGTACGCCTGGCACCGACTCTGCTCTCCTTCCGGCGCCAGGTCAAAACCTTACTATTCTCTGAAGCATTTTAAGTTACACTGATTTACTTTTAAAAATGTTTATTGTATTGGATTGTTGATTGTATTTTAGTATTATTTTGTTATTCATTGTATTTTTATGCTATTTTATGTTCACCGCCCAGAGAGCTATTTCTAGTCGGGCGGTATATAAATTTAATAAATAAATAATAAATAAATAAATGTACCTATTTTCAAAAATTAAAATTGAATTTCTTCAATTATCTCTTTTGGATCAACATTTCTGTTTGTGTATGAACAGGAACTGTAGGGTAATTCCATGAAAATGTCAACCTACAGAGTTATTTTTCATTTTCATGTATGATTAACATATTGTATATAATTTTAAAGAAAATTTCCCAAAGTTTCATTATCTGGCAAGAGTTTTTCAAAATGTCATTTTACGCATAAGTAAAACAATAAGAAGCTTGGCATACAAGATGACTCAGAATTTCTTTATTTTTCGCCTGATCTTCAGTTAAAGACCTCGAGAAGAAAATAGACAATAGGCTAATAACCCTTTATTGTATTGATAGTTTTGCTTTCTCATTTGGTAAACTGAAAATAAAATTTATTTTAGGAACAAAATCGGTTGAGCTTAGAACAATACAACTTATGTGGGTTCAGCATGTTATGTTGGTCAAAAAACACATACTCCCTCCCAACAAATGAAAAGAAAAATGCGTAAGTTTTAACATTATTATCTTCTTTGAGTTTGTTAGCATTAAGTAAATGTGATGAGATATTACCTAAAATGAGTTTTACACACAGCAGTTCTTGTGACCAACATCAAACCATAATGTGCATAAATGTGTTATCATTCGTGTCATTTAAACACCTCTCAGGACTGCCATAATTCCTTCCCTGAGAATTTAACATTTCTTAGGCCTATTATTTGTGCCATACCAGTGGTTTCCAAACTCCGCCCCCCATGGACCACTTGAAAATTGCTGATGGTCTTGGTGGACCATTGTAATATGCTGTAATATGCTGTGTTAGATGCTGTATGATTTTTAACTATATTTTTATTGCTTCTTTTATTTCTTATATTGTATTTTATATTACAATTTGCATTTCATAGAATTCAATTGTAATATAATAAAATAGAATATAAGAAATAAAAGAAGCAATAAAATACAATTAAAAATCAATATGAATATTTAATGTTTACATGCTGTGGGCCACCTTAATGAAGCTCACGGACCACTGGTGGTCCACAGAACCTGTACTATATCATCAGTGTAGGACATCTTATAGTTTTACAAAAAAGAGACAGGCCGCATGCCCTCAAGAAGCTAACAATCTGAAATATTAGTTCTTTACATATATTACTGCTGATTTATTCTTATTATTAATAATAATATTACTAATACATTAAGGCTGCAATCTAATACAAACTTACCTGGGAGGAAGTTTCATAGAACCCAATGAAGCTTACTTCTGAATAGACATGTATTAGATTACACCCTTAGAGAATTAAAATATCCAAGTTACAAATATATTCTTGATGTTGCAAACCTGTTATATTGGTCACATCTTTTAAAACACAATAGAAAGAAAGCATTTAAACTATTTGTGGCATACCTCTTGATTATTTTTGTAGGGAACATCAATCCAGTTAACAAAGAAATAGTTTAATGTTAATTGGAGTTCAAATAATATTAGCTAAAACATAAAATATTATGTAAAGAAGCTTACAAATGTTATGTTGGTTATTACAGAATTACCCTGTTACACACTCCCACTGAGAAAGCAACTACCATTCATTCTGGGCATTAACAGGCAGTCTGCCTAACAAAAGAAAGGTTGCCTGCTCTTCATAACAGCACTAAAACTACTAACAGTGGCATTCTACCTGAGGAAAGAACAGCTTTCAACACCCCTCCAACAACCCCCTTAATGTAATAGTGTGACCCCTATGTGTGATGCTTTTTGGCCCTTAGAAGCTGCTGAGAAAGTTTTCTGAGGAGGTTCTAGGAAAGCTTCTAAGGAGATTCAGAGAAGTAGAGGTTGAAGATCAGGGAGAGGAAAGAGACCAAAGAGACTACAGAGAGAGGGAATTAAAAGGACCATCCCATGAAGACAGTGGAAGAGGGAACAGAAGCAGGCTACTGTCCTCAAACAGCATTTGTCCAGTACCAGCTCCACACTCAGGCTGTGACACAGACTGAGGCCTACAACTGCATCCCAGCCCAGGGCAGCTCTGAGAAGTTCTAGTCCAGGGGTAGCCAACCTTGTGCCCTCCATATGTTGTTGGACTACAGTTCCCTTTGTTCCTGAATGTTGGTGATGCTGGCTGGAACTGATGGGAGTTGGGCTGCGTACAATCCATACATAAGCACATTTAAAGCACATGACTTCCCCTCCAAGTATCCTGGGAAGTGTCTTTTGTTAAGGGTGTTGGGAATTATAGCTCTATGAAGGGGTAAACTACAGTTTCAAGTAACCTGGCAAGTGTCCTTTGTTAAGCGTGTTGGGAATTATAGCTCTGTGAAGGGGGTAAACTACAGTTTCAAGTAACCTGGCAAGTGTCCTTTGTTAAGCGTGTTGGGAATTATAGCTCTGTGAAGGGGTAAACTACAGTTCCCAGGATTCTTTGGGGGAAGTCATGTGTTTTAAATGTCTGATGTGTACCAAGCCTTGGAGTCCAACAACACCTGGAGAGTGCAGCATCGTCTACCCCTGCTCTAATCCTCACCTGTGGACAATGACTTTATTACTGCATTCCCTCTTATTTTACAGTTTAGAGTTTATCTTAACCTGTGAACTTACCTGAGTCAGTCTTCTCTCTTCATCTCCCCTTTCAATAAATCCCCTTATTAGTAAGTTGTCAGCTAGACTTCTCCTTTCATGAAATGGAATGGCCGGTGCCATGTGCTATTTTGGGGCCCTGGAATTATCCCCCCTCATCCATCCAAGTACTCTTGTTTACCATGGTTCCATAGTTCTCTCTCTCTCTCTCTCTCTCTCTCTCTCTCTCTCTCTCTCTCTCTCTCTCACACACACACACACACACACACACACACACACACACACACACACACCACAAACTAGGGGATTGCTGCTGGTAGGGAAAGTGGGGGTTACACTAAGAAAAATGGCCACATTCAGCTGCCCTTACACAACTTGTGTCCCAAGTTGACAGCAACATCTGCTGTTGGCTGACAGCTGCTTAACCCCCTCATTTTGCCAGCTACCTAATGGGCTGCCATATCCAGCTAGCAGGGCTGCACTCAGCTCGATGGTGGGGTCACACATGCTGCACCCCTGGAAACTATACAGTAGGTGGAAAGAGTTCTTCATTTCAGGCATTTGCCCATTTCTTCTTTAGAAATATAGGGCAAGGGTAACTCATAGGAGAATGTCAAGGCAGCAGACTTAGCCTATCTGACCTAGTGAAACACATGTGGGCAGAAGTCACTGGCAATCTAGTGTCAGATCTTTTTGAGCATCTGAAGAATCAGCTAAAAGGCAAACAACTGGCTACCAGTTGATAAGTATCATAGTAACAAGAAGAGTTAATTTTTAACTTGGGAGATTGAGGAGGGAAGCCATGGCAAATCATTAAAAACTCACTCTCTCTGTTTTAAAGCAAAACACTTCAAAAGTTCTTGGCGGCTATCAGCTGACAACAGCAAGTCCATAGCTTGGGATGTCCACATCTCTGTGGGTTGCACAACCATAAGTTGAAATTTTTGTTTCACCTCAGACAAATAATATAGCAAGCTCAGCAGTAGAGCAGCTGCCTTGCATACAGATAGTCCCAGGATTAATCCCCAGCATCTCTAGATTGGGTTGGGAGAGACTTCTTCCTGAAACCCTGGAGAGCTCTTGCTAGTCAGTGTGGATAATACTGAGCTAGATGGACCAATGGTCTGACTTAGTATAAGGCAGCTTCCTCTGTTCCTTGCTGTTAATGCTGCATTAGGAAATATTGAATCATCTTTTAAATCTAATTCACAAATCGGTATCCCCCATAACTTTTTGTTTGTTTCAATGCTAACTGGCATATTGCATGTTGTGTATGCATGGGGGGGGGGACTCAAAATAGAACTAAATATAGTTTAGGACGGTGTTTTTGGGAGTCACGAAGATCAGGTCCTGAAAAAGCTGAAGAAGAGCCAATTTGTGTCCTTTCAAATTGAGACTGTCTTACCTCCGGAGCAGAGCATATCTAGTATAAAAAACCTGGCTGTATGAAGTTCTCTGATCATGACTCATTTAAATGTTTTTTTCCTTTTCTTTTAATAATGTTATTTATTTAATTTTGAGAATTGCATTATTTTATTGATGTATGTATTGCTATATTGTATTATTGTATTTATATATTTTGATTGCTTTATTGTATGTACACCGCCCAGAGAGCCCTTGGGCTTAGGGCAGTATATAAATTAAATAAAATAAATAAATAAATAAATAAACTATATACCCCAAAGAAGCAGCCACCAAGGCAAAATGCTGTCACCATCTCCTCCTACTGCTGTTTTATGGACTGTTCTGGATCCCTCTTCCCCTCATAAAGAATATCAGACCCAACTGAGGAAGAGAAGGAAAAGCCAGTGAGGCAAAGTATTGTCATTGTTACAGACAGACTTTTCTGAAAATCCCAGTGTTGAGGTTATACATATGGACTTTTTCTGATTCTCATCTCGCTCCTTAAACTTGATGAGAAGTGATCCCTGACCCCCCCGATGCCGCCAAAAGTATAAACAATTCTCACATATTATGTGCATAATATTAAATGCACATACAGTTTAGGTTTCCTAAAGTAACCAGCACATATACATATAAATATGCATTTAACTACAGAAAAATACATATGTATTAATATATGTATAAAATCATGCTGCAGAAATATAGTACAGCATGGAGCTTGACTTTCATATGTATTATGTGTATATGTGTTTTGGGGGTTTGCATATAATTTTGCATCGAATTCGTCAGAATTTTTCAAAAAACACAACAATGCATGAATGGCTTGGACATAAGCTGGTACTTGATGCAAGAAACACTCCAGTGCAAGAAAGACAAACACATTCCTTCTCCATCCATATCATTGCCACCTATTTAAATAGGCAACATGGGATGCTTTGAGGCAAAGGCTTATTTCTATAAACTAGTCATAGAGGTACTGTAAATTGGTCTTTGGAAACTCTTTTTTTTAAAAAGAAAAAAACTTGTTGGATATTCCCTGGAAAGGGTGAATGTGGATTAAATGGGGGATACATATAGGCATTTTAGTGATAACAATATTGTGTGGATGCTGCAAAAAAACCAATCCCACAATACATATTCATGCACTCCTTGCGATTTTACTTATTATTCTTATTGCTTTTAAGTAAGTCACACTAGGAACCTTGTCAGCTGAAGAGCTGGAAAACATGAACGGAAAAAAATGTTTTCTTTGTTCATATATGTTAAATTGTCCATATAGATGTCATAAGCAGCTGTAACGATGCATACATACTGATCCAGCAAGGTAGAACTCCATCTGCAGTAAATGTACAAGGTTGATACGTTTCTGAATGTGAATGTGCATTTGCAGTGTGCTGCTCATTATGGCCTGCATTATGTTTAGGAGATATCGTTATGTGTCCCCAGTTCAAGCCAAGAGACATGCTTAGACATGCAGCTGATATGTGCATAACAGTGCCACATTAAAAACATGCACACATCCATGCTCTGGGCTTTTCTTTTAAGTGAAACTTGAAAGTTTGTCTCCTTGAAATCCTCTACAATGCAGACCCATAGTTGGAGTTCTGCTGCCCCCTAACATTTTCTCACCTCCTAAGTTTTTGTACAAAACAATAATTAAATTTTTTAAAGAAAAATTCTCCCCCCTTCTTTTTTTTGTGCCCCCCAAACTTTCAGGCTGGCTACTGGCTTGCTACCATGTAGTCCAATGAATCAGGTTTAGCATTTCCAGCACAAAGTGTACTTTTCTCTAGAACTGCTGGAACTAGATCCCAAGTTTGCCCAGTAGACAGAGACATGCTACTTCAAACATTTGCCAGTACAACCTTTCTTGGTTTTTTTCTGGACTCATGAGATAATGAACAACTGTTGGGATGCTGTTTAAAACTGCTGTGATTGGTGCTCCCCCAATCTCCCGCCTCTCAAAGCCACAGAAACTGTGGTTATGGCAATGAGAGAGCTCATTGGAGCCAATGGCTGCTAGTGGTACACCAATGCTAATTCACAGAGCAATACTATCTATAGAAAGACAGTGTAAATTATGCTAGCATTAAGTTATACTGGCATTAGTAACCCCAATTCCAAACCCCATTCAGGAGGAATTTGACTTACATCACCCTTTTTGCTGGCCTTTTGCTGCAGGGTTGCTGGGTCATGTGACTGAGCTGAAAGGCATTTGAAATAGGTATAAGTCTCTCCTTGCCCTGTCCTGATCCCACCCCATCCCCACCCTGTCCCTACTACTAAAACACCCCCTTTGGGGGGACTTATGATGGTGTAAATATACTGGCTTAAATTCTACCAGCTGAGCTGAGCCCTGATGAGCAAGATGAGGGACTTAATGCCAGCCCACCCCCAGCTCAGGTGGGAATGCCTAAGATCTCCTGAATCCAAACTCTTCATCCTAGCAGATCTTGGGTTTGGATTGCACTGTTAGACTATTCCATAGCAATCATTGCTTTAGTACAGCATTGAAGGAGATAGTATCAAGCAATCTTCTAATTTCCCATCCCCATTCATAACTAGAAAAATCTGAATTTTCTGCCTCACTAGTTTCCCCTGCACTACTCATCATCTTACTTAGATTCTAATGCAGGCGTCTTGTGACAAATGAAGGGATGGGGGAGAAATTCTATTAAGTTTGCATTTAAAAGCAAACCTGCCTAATTGATACTTTCCAAAACAATAAGCAAATTGAAACACAGCCATACTTCAAAATTCACACTGATTTGAATTTTGCAATGCAGTTCGCCAACCAACCAATGTTTACAAAAACGCATATGTTAGGGGATTTTGTAGTTTCCATGTGTGCATATGTTAGTGAAAATAACATACAAAAAGGCATTATAATATGAAAATTGCTTTGCAACGATGTATAGATTAGGCAAAATTGCATAGAAAATTTGCACTAAAATGCTCGTGAGGCCTTTTTTAAAAAAATGCAAACTGATAATGGAAATGCAGAGAATTGAATTTACCATTGAAAAATGAGAAACTGGAACTGAAATTGACAGATTTGATCATCCCTAGTCATATGTGATCTGTACAGTTTATGAAGTACACAGCAAAACCTCTTGACTAATAGTAGTCATATTGTCCTATTCACCTGCTTGGGAGGTGGGGTTTCAGGAAAACCAATTTTCCACAGCATGGCATTGGCCAAGTATGTCTGTGAGAAGAGATGAAGATGGTAGTTTGAGGTTGGTTTTTGTGCTTGGCAAAACTGCTAAGAGAGTTTCTGGAGATAATCTGTTTTTAAGATTTCAAAAAACCAATATTATTGTGGGTTTTAGCTGCCAGTGTGCTTGCTTTTGTACCCCACAAAGTATCTGTTTAACAAATTATTACAAAAACAAAAGGTTAAGGACAAATACAGTGTATAGTGCATTATTCTCCAAAGGAAACAGAATGCCCTGGATTTCCTACTGCTCATGAAAAGGGTAGTATAAAATAGTATTATTGACCAGGATTTCATTGTGCTATGTTAGAAATTAATCCAATTCTGTTAGATGCTTTTAATCAGAAACATACATGCAACCCCAGAAACGTAAATATCATTATTTATGAACTCACATAAAGTCGTCTTAAATTGCATTGGCAATCAAGGTCCCGTCACTTTCCCACTCCCATTTTGCAGAAAATAGTGAGCAAGGCCATTTTTACAAAAGCAAAATAGGTATAAACCTCAAACATCAATCACAAATAGAAAGATAGGTTGACCCTGGATTTAGGTAAAAAGAATTAGCTCTAGATCTTTATTATGTGATCTCTTTGGAGTTGTGGGAACAAAGACATTCCACTCAACCCCATTGTGTGTCGGTAATCACAGCTGATGCGCATATCTTATTCAGAACATTACTGGCATTTCACATGGGAACAAGGTAATGTAATATAGGAAGTAATAGAGAGTCCAACAATTTGGCTTTACTAAATACGTATGAGTCTATCCTGCATTTTGCAATTTCAGACAATCTGGTAGTTATACTCAACACCAAAATTATCCGTGAGCTTTTCATACGGTATTCGCTATTTCAATTCACAGCAAACACACAACACTTCTGCTTCTTCACTTTCTTTTCCCATCACTTTTGAGTCGGTTGCATTTCCTTATATTATGCTGCACCTGGTATGACATATAACACCATTGGAGACAAAATAATCAGAAGTTATGTAACATTTTTCCTTGTGTACATTACAACAAAAAAGTATATGTTCAGCAACCATAAGTAATTGTTAACCAATACCCTACTTAATACTAACATGTGTATGTTAACCTTAAACTTGCAAGTAATCCCAAGGATAACTAATGTAAACCTTTATGTTAGCTCCACATAAAGTGTTTTCTTCATCAAGCAGACAGAAAGGTTATCCAAAGGTCAAGCTCAGAAAGTGGTATTCATTCACCTCAGCTATTCTGTGCTGCTAAAATGCAAGGGAAAGTGGGAAACTCAGTGATCATTCAAACCTGGAGTCCATTGCCACATATACAGTGAACCCAGGCTAAAGCTCTTGCCTAGATATTCATGTTTTAATGATAGGTAAAATTTTCACCAATCCTTCAAACCCCTTGATAGTTCTTCAAACAGGGCTATGAGAATGTATAGCTGATTTTAAAGGTGCTGCCATTCCCTCTGGGTTTATAATGCAGATCTCTTTTGCTTATGATTGTGTTTAAAAACAACAACAAACCTGCTTGGCAAAAGATAGGAATCTTCAAGCACCATAACCCCCACAGAAAGTCATTCATCCAAAAGAGCTTCCCA
This sequence comes from Rhineura floridana, assembly GCF_030035675.1. NCBI lineage: Eukaryota > Metazoa > Chordata > Lepidosauria > Squamata > Rhineuridae > Rhineura > Rhineura floridana. Next base: position 100,192,041 of record NC_084487.1, read on the forward strand.
TAATTACCATCCATCACCATGGATGGTACACTATATGGTAATGGATGGTACACTAAATATATATATAGTGTATAATGAGAAGCTTACTAGTAAAGGGAGACAGGTTCATTTTACTTGCCAGGAGTTTCAACAATGCCGTTCTTATTATGACTTTAATTATCTGAGATGCATACTCAAATTTAATTTATAACCAGTTCCAATAGTGCTTTATTAAAGGGACTCTGGATAACTCTTAATTACCAAGGTCAAAAACAAAGAGTCTGTCTTAGTGCTATGTCTAGACACAAGAATGATTTCCATAAATTATAAAACCTCACAGATCTGCAATTGTGTAAAAAAATACATGTGATTAAGAATAACTTCAGCCATGACAGCCAAAGTATATTTCCTAATTCCCCATTCCAAAAATAGTGATGTAGTAAATGGATGTGCTTTGAGCATCATTGCAGTGGCACACTGATCCTTTAGTGCGGTTTTTACTTTCCTGCTACCAAATCCTGATACAACTGACTAGGTGTATTGGCCATCCTGTTGCTGTGATAGGGAGAGAATGAGGAAAGCATTAAGCAATATTCTCGCCAGAGTCTCAGACAAAGCTGCATTTCAGACCTTGATCACAAATCTTTCTATGCCAGGCTAGCCTAGTGCAGAGGAGGCCAGAACTGAAGTATGCTCAAGCACTCAGCAGGATTTGGATTTGCAATGGCAGGGTGACCCAAGAGCACGAGACAAGCGGCAAATATAACAGCTCTTTCAAAACAGTTGGCACTCAGGCTCATGTCATTTCCCTTTCATAAGCAGCAAGACAGCTGCACTTTGCACTACAGCAAACCAGTTCTGGCTGGCTGCCAGGACAGTTTTGCAAGTTTTTACTGTAAGTGACAAAGCAAGTCTTCCCTTGTAAAAACAGCCTTTGCCTTCTTTAGAAAGTGAACTTTGCAAGGATAAACTGGTAGCCAAAGGTGAAAGGGCAAATTCTAATTGCTGCAATCTGTTATTGTGGGCTGACAAACATGCAATCATCAACAATCAGGACAGAAAAATAAGAGTCTGGAGACTCAAGGCATTCAGTAGAGGAGGAAGCCCTCTGAGATCTCTCCCAGAGTTTACAATATTCTGTCCTTACAAAATGTGCAAGATTTTCGGTGACCAAGGCAAAATATAGAAAGAAAACAACATAATGAACAGTCACATCAAATGTTACTGAGTCTTGTGACCTAAGCTTGGTGGCAACCATGATATCACCAGTCATGAAGCATGAAGCCATTTCTGATCTTCTGCATCAATTCCCCCCTTTTTAATGTTTATAGAGTTTGCTCCTTCCAAACTTTCCAATATGCTATGAAAAAAGTGCTTAATAAAAGCAAGCTGTGAGTGAAGATTTTCTTCATCAGATAAATCTGTAGCACTTATACAAGCATGATGCAAATGATGGTAGATGAGGAAAACTGGCAACAGTGATGAGAGATGAGAACACTTTTAAAGATTACAAGAAGAATGCATGCCATCTACAGTGACCTGGTTCAGACACAGTGGAAACCATGGTTTATTGCTAACTTTAGACATCACTGAGAACTGCAGTTTGTTTAAAACTGAAATCCAGTCTCCTCTTCTGGCATACCACAAATGGCCATAGCTTAGTGGTAGAGCATCTGCCTTTGCATGCAGAATGCCCCAGGTTCAATCCCTGGCTTCTCCAGATAGGGCTAGGAGATAATCCTGACTGAAATCATAGAGAGCTGCTGCCAATCAGTGTAGACAATACTGAGCTAGATGGACCAGCTTCCTATGTTTCTATGTACTGGCCAACATTACTTCACAAGTAACTCATTCTTCCCCTCCCATTTTCCACAATGCTGCCATAGCGACAAGGGAACAGGAAAATGTAATGTTTATATAACAACCATGCAATGCTCCCCTATAATTTCCAGATGACTCAACCCCTGTTCATACATTCAAAGCCTCACATTTAGAAATGCATGAAGGGGAGAGAGTGAGCCCACACTTGTTGACCCCAACCACATCCCCATTACCTGGCCTTGCCTCCCTCCATGTGTTGGAGAATGTCTGAAGTGGGGGAGGGGCAGCTGCACTACATGTTTGCATGGAGTTCTAAAGTGTGTCAGAAGCTTCATGGTCTACAGGTTCTCTATTTGAGACCACACACACATACACACACACAAGAGAGAGAGCATGTGAACAGCAGGGGGGAGGACCCAACATAGCATGTAGTAGCGGAGGTGGGACCGCTCTCCCAAGGGCTGGCACCAGAGGGTGGCCATGTCAGGCTCTGGCTGAGGGCCCTGGTCCCTGAAGATTCCCTCCTTAGGGTGGGTGGGCAACACTCCTGTTCCTTGATCTGTGGCAATGTCAGCTCCTGACCCCACTGCGAATCATAGAGAGGGAGCTCCCAGGCACTCCCCCTGCAACTGCACAGGCCTGCAACATACACCCGCACATCCCACCTACCTCTCCTGTTGCAGTGAATGCTGGCTATGCTGTACATGCCTGCCTACCAACAACCAAAATGGCAGCTGAGGCATCCCTAAGGGGCTGATGTCCCTGCCACCATCTTGGTTGATGACAGGCATGCGTGAGCGCATAGCGCACATGGGTGCCATCAACTAAGATGTCAGCGGAGGCATCAACCCCTTAGGGAAGCCTCGGCCGCCATCTTGGTTGATGGCAGGCATGCACATGCAGCACAGCCAGCATTCACTGCCGTGGTAGAGGTAGGCGGCACATCCAGGCAAGCACCGTGGGCTTGGGGCAGGCTGGTGCCCAGGGTCCCAGTCATGACTGGCGCCAGCCCTGAGTCTCCCCCTCAAGTAATGGAGCACAACAGCTGCATGGGCGTCTGAAGTAACAGAGCAAAGTGCCCACACATCCCGTCAATCACATCCTGTCACAGAAGGGGCAAAAACTGAAAGAGAAGAAAAAATAAGGAAAAAAATAATGCAAAGAAAATAATAATGCAAAGATGGTGGGATGGCACTGAAGAGTGACTCACCTCTAAGTAGGAATGGGTGAGAATTTTGATTCTGTCCTCAATTCAAGCCAAATTTATCAAATTCACAATTTCTGAAACAGTATGAGAACCGAAACACAGCCATTCTTTGAAATTCACACTTATTTGAATTTTGCAATGCAATTCTCCAACCAAACAATGCTTACAAAAATGCATATATTAGGAGAAAGTGTGCATAAAAATGAATATATTCATGAAACTAACATGCAAAATGTGTTATATGATGAGAAATTGCTTGCAAAAGTGTGTATATTAGTCAAAACAGCCCATGAAAAAGTATTTATTAGGAGAAATTCACACTAAAATGCTGGATAATTTTCAGGAGGAATTTTTTTTAAAAAAATGCAAATTGTTGCAGAAATGTGGAGAATTGAATTTAAGATTGGAAAAATGAGAAACTGAGAGAACCGAAAATGACAGATCTTTCCACTGCTACCTGTAAGCTATCAGTTGCTTACTTTGTTGTTATGTGCCTTCAAGTTCATTACAACTTATGGCGACCCTATGAATCAGCGACCTCCAAGAGCATCTGTCATGAACCACCCTGTTCAGATCTTGTAAGTTCAGGTCTGTGGCTTCCTCTATGGAATCAATCCATCTCTTGTTTGGCCTTCCTCTTTTTCTACTCCCTGCTATTTTCCCCAGCATTATTGTCTTTTGTAGTGAATCATGTCTTCTCTTGATGTGTCCAAAGTATGATAACCTCAGTTTCATCATTTTAGTTTCTAGTGATAGTTCTGGTTTAATTTCTTCTAACACCCAATTATTTGTCTTTTTCACAGTCCATGGTATCCACAAAGCTCTCCTCCAGCACCACATTTCAAATTTATTATTTATTATCTTTATTTATACCCCGCCCTTTTTCCAAGTGGAACTCAGGGCGGCTTACAACAAACATAAATAAATATGATTAAAACATTCAAAATTCTACGTTAAAATAAGATTAAACCATTAGCATGATTAGAACATTTAACATCCACTTAAAATAAATAAAAACACATTAAAAATAGTGCAATTAAGCAATAAACAATGCAGCAACCTCTCAAATGAGTTGATTTTTCTCTTATCCGCCTTTTTCACTGTCCAACTTTCACATTCATATATAGAGATCGGGAATACCATGGTCTGAATGATCCTGACTTTGGTGTTCAGTGCTACATCTTTGCATTTGAGGACCTTTTCTAGTTCTCTCACAGCTGCCCTCCCCAGTCCTAGCCTTCTTCTGATTTCTTGACTATTGTCATTTTGGTTAATGACTGTGCCGAGGTGTTGATAATCTTTGACAAGTTCAATGTCCTCATTGTCAACTGTAAAGTTACATAAATCTTCTGTTGTCATTACTTTAGTCTTCTTGACGTTCAGCTGTAGTCCTGCTTTTGTGCTTTCCTCTTTAACTTTCATCAGCATTCGTTTCAAATCATTACTGGTTTCTGCTAAGAGTATGGTATTGTCTGCATATCTTAAATTATTGATGTTTCTCCCTCCAATTTTCACACCTCCTTCATCTTGGTCCAATCCCGCTTTCCGTATGATATGTTCTGAGTACAGATTAAACAAATAGGGTAATAAAATACACCCCTGTCTCACACCCTTTCCGATGGGGAACCAATTGGTTTCTCCATATTCTGTCCTGACAGTAGCCTCTTGTCCAGAGTATAGGTTGCGCATCAGGACAATCAGATGCTGTGGCACCCCCATTTCTTTTAAAGCATTCCATAGTTTTTCATGATCTACACAGCCAAAGGCTTTGCTGTAATCTATAAAGCACAGGGTGATTTTCTTCTGAAATTCTTTGCTCCGTTCCATTATCCAACGTATGTTTGCAATATGATCTCTGGTGCCTCTTCCCTTTCTAAATCCAGCTTGGACGTCTGACATTTCTCGCTCCATGTAGGGTAAGAGCCTTTGCTGTAGAATCTTGAGCATTACTTTACTTGCATGGGATATTAAGGCAATAGTTTGATAATTACTGCATTCTCTGGGATCCCCTTTCTTTGGAATTGGGATATATATTGAATGCTTCCAGTCTGTGGGCAATTGTTTAGTTTTCCATATTTCTTGTATAAATGTATAAATGTCCATATAGATATAAAATCATCAGAGTCCAAAGTGTTTAAAATCTTTCTTCAGCATGAAATCAGCTTCCCTAAACAAAGGTCGCATCCACAATGTACATTTAAAGCACTGTTATAACTCTTTAACAGGCATAGCTTCCCCCCAAAAATCCTGGGAACTGTAGTTTTTAAGGGTGCTAAGAATCATTAGGAGACTCCTATTCCCTTCACAGAGCTACAGTTCCCAGAGTTCCCTGGGATGAGGGATTGATTGTTAAACTACTCTAAGAATTGTAGCTCAGTGAGGTGAATAGGGGTCTCCTAACAACTCTCAGCATTCTTAACAAATTAACGTTCCCAGGATTCCTTGGGGGAAGCCATGACTGTTTAAAGTGGGATGATACTGCTTTGAATATATGGTGCGTATAGGGCCCAAATAGTACCAGTGAGAAATAAGTAAAGAGCTATAGTGGGAATTCCTACTGATGAGGGAAAGATCAAAGGCATACATGTACATAGCACCCAAGTGTGATTATCCACAAAGGTGCCAAAAGCAACTGGATAAGTTTCCTGGATCATGTTGCCAACAGGTCACAGATTCCAGGCCACATGTGCTCCTGTGCCAGTGAATAAATGACTGCATGAATGAATGAGTAAATCATTATACAACCTCTAAAGGGCACCCAGAGCTATAAGCTACCCTGAAAATAGATTGAAATTTCTCAGATAGCTGGTCATCCTTCAGATGAAACAGCAACTGCACAGAAATGCACTCTTTAAAGAAGCTTACTGTGTACACACACGTATTAGCAATATCAAATAGTGACTGTTGTTTCCCTATCTTTTAAGGAATAACTAGATCAGATGTGGACAAAATGTGCTTTTGAGATCTGTCTTGGAATTCTACAACTCCCAATATTTTCCACGTACCCAAACCAGTTCAGAACAATTAAGTTCAAAAGGCATCAACTATACTAAAAGAGCAGTGTAGATGACTGTGCCACTCTACCACCTTCTGTTCTTCTATGCAACTTATAGCTTGCTGTTGTTTGTTTGTTAGATAGTTCACCACTTGTATATTGAGGATTATGCAAATCATCTAGTGAGACAGGTTGGGACAAATAGGTGCACCCCCCCGAGCTGTGCTCCCCCCCCAATTTGTTTGGAAAATTGTATTTTTAATTTGTGAAATGTCAGACAAGTCTCCATTTAAAGACTGACAGTTTGTTTTAAGAACAGGAATAATTTTAGAATAGGACCCTCTGGACAAATAAGTGAATAAAGTAGTGCAGGGTACAACAAAAGCTTCATATTGAAGACCCCCCCAAAGTCTGCTCACTCATGCCTTTCTGTGACTGAGGGCAGATTTTTCATTATCGCAATCACACTATTACTTAAGTGAACCTGGGAGGGGAAAGCCTGTAATATGACCCTTGAATGATTACATATTATTATGAGCTTGGATTTTCCTTTGCTCTGCTTTTCAGTGCCAGTTGCAGTTGTGTTCTCTACCCAGCCAGCAATAAAGAAGCATGTTTGTTTGCCTGCAGCAATCAGTACGTTTTTGTTTATTCTGCAGTTGCATTTGAGTAGAACAGGATGATGTGCTTATTGCTAAAGGGTGAAATAAAGAGATAATTTAAAGTGATCTGAAAAAAACTACCCTAAGTTACCCTTTATTCTTTTAAAGCACTCACTATACTCACAATCATAGTGGCTTTTTTCTTTTTCTTTTTCCTGTGTATTTGATGGCAAAAGATGAAACTGCCTTAGAGGAATAGAAACACTGCTGTGCACACTGCAATGGCTAGCTGATAAACACTGATAAACTGATAAACAATTAGTGGCTTATTTACAGTCTGTAACTCAAGTCTAATTTCTGATTTTCCCAATGGGTGCAGCTCAGTATGAGGCCTTTTCAAGGTTTCTGGGCAGAAAAATCAACCCAGCAACCGGTAAAAAACAATCCAATTGATTGTCACAGTTAGTTTCCAATTATTGAGTTAATCCTTTATATAGCAACCAGTTAAAACATTTTCCCTTGATTGTCCAACACAAAGAAAAATCTAAAGGTCAGGAAAAATACTAGAAGAACGAACCCTCAAGGAACCCTCAAGGAGGAGTTTACAACATTTGGTATCCCCTTGTTCACTGTATTCTTAACATCCTTTTTCTTATGAAACAAAAATATGCCAGTCATTTAATTCCTGGTGTTCATACTAAATTTTGTTACACTGATATTTATGTGGTTTATGTATGTTAACACACACTCTGAATGGCGAAGTGAGTGGGAATGTCACTGCCTTTCCCTTCCCCTGGCCTGGCCCTCACATCCTCTCCACCAGTGAGTTGGACAGGGATTGGCTGGTGCTATGCACTTTCCCAGCTCCACTCCCCCTAAAATGCCCCACCTAGAAATATAGCTGTCCCACCTAACAAGGAAGGCTAGCTACAGGGCTGGATATAGAAGATCAATTCATTCAACTGAAAAAGAGAGAGAAAGGCTTAAAATCTGTTTAGTCAGACTCACACAAACTATGAAAGGGATTTAAGACAAACCAGAGAGGATCAGTTGTAGGCTGAGTTGTCAAATGTGGGGGGAAAGTCCTAAAGAAGGAGCCTTGTGGGTTTATTGGATACTGGGCATGGAGAACTCCTTGTACTTGCTGCTGAAGCCCTTCCCTGGAACTCCTTTTTACAAAGACATCATAAAAATTCAGTGCAGTCTGTCTTCCAAACTGACATCTTCAACTTCCCACCACTTCTGGAAAGAGAGGACACACCTTCCTCCTTCCTCCCATAACAGCTTCCCTCTCTTAGCCCTTTCTTCTCTATTTCCAGTTTTAAAAAACATTATTAGAAAATTAAAAATAGCATTTTATCTCGCTTTCTAATTTCCTTTGATGCTTCTCTGGCCCATTTCCCTTTTCTCCTTCTTTCTTTCCTTTCCTTCATCTTTCCTTGCTACAGCTTCATTCTTGTCTCTAACCACTTTATATTCCTTCATGTGCATGTTCACTGTGCATGCAGGGAGCTGCTGGTGCTGGTGGTGCTGTGTCCCCAAGGGGGAGATGATCAGGGGGGCAAGTGCAGTGCTGGGGGCCAGCTGAAAGTGACCTGAGGCTCACTGGTGGTCCCCAGTTTGAGAAATGCTACTCTAGGACATACATGCATTATTTAAATGTATGTGGGCATAAAATGCTGGGGGGGGAGCGGATGTGTATGCGTGCCCCCTCTCCACCCCAGGTCTTAGAAGCCTCCCTGGCATCCTGTGTTATCAGGCTTCCTAATTGAGAGGAGGCTTCTAAGTGTGTTGAGCCAAACTTGATTAGAAGTCCCCTTCAGAAATTTCTGCTCAGCATGGGAAGTTTAGGGTTGGAGCAGGCACATCTGGCACATGCAGGAACATTGGGCTGAGGCTGGCCTGTGCATGCACACTTCCTTATACACTTCATGATCACACAAATTCTTTTGAATCCACAAAGAGGGCTACTGAGATCCAGTGTGACAGAGGTGTTAGAGTTTAAACTAACACTGGGAAACACGGGTTCAAATCTCCACACTGCCATGAAGGTAACTGAACAACCTTGGCCCAGTCACTCTCTATCTCTATTTCTCAACCTAACTTGAGGGGCAGCGTCAGATTCTTGGAGGAAAGGCGGCATATACATGTAATAAATTAAACAAATATGTAAGATCCCACCCAGGGCCAGGGCCATGCGTGACTGGGCCCTTGGGTGCCAGCCTGCCCTGGGGCCCCTGGTCCCAGCCCCCCCTGACATCCGTGCGGGCCCACTCCACCTACCTCTTCTCTCTTTCTGTGAATGCCCTGTGTGCTGGGCACACAGGTCGCTGCCATCAACCAAAATGGCGGCAGAGGCTTCTCTAAGGGACTGATACCCCCACTGCCATCTTTGTTGATGGCACACATGCATGCTATGCTGCATGCACTCACAACCTGCCATCAATCAAGATGGCGGTAGGGGCATTAGCCCATTATAGAAGCCTCTGCTGCCATCTTGTTGGTGGCAGCTGTCTGCACAGGGCATTCACAGAAATGAAGGAGAGGTAGGTGGAGCAGGCAGGTGCCATGGGCCCGCACAGTCTGGGGGGTGCCCGGGGGTTCCATCTCTGCAATCTGCAGCAGGGTTGGGAATCAACCCTGCTGAGGAGAGCGGAAGGAGAGCGCTACCCCCACATCCTAAGGAGGGGCCCTTTAGGGGCCCCTCTGTGCCACAGGGGCCCTCAGCCATGGCCTGACCTGGCAGCCCTTTGGCACCGGCCCTGATCCCACCTTTAAATCCTGACTATCTGTCCCGCCCCAACACTTTCTGCCATTTTGAATTGGCCCCTATACTCACTTCTCGGTTCACATCCTAGGTTGCATGCAGTTTATTCTGTTTTCCTGATTTTTCCTTACCTGAAAATTTCTGCATTCTGTTTGCTCTTTCACACAACATAAAAGCCCCTTCTGGAAATCTAGCAAAATATAGTAGAAGTTTAGCATTCATTTCCATGTTAGTTGCTTCCAGAACAAAATCTGTTTGCAACCCCATTAAGGCTGCATTCAGACATGGGGCTTATTGTGTTAGTGGTACAGATTATAATGATAGCACTTATGTCTTGATTTCTAAAATTCCTTTCACACTGCAGTACCAGGAAATGTGGCTCTTTAGCTGACATACCCCCATATTGCACTAAATGTCTTTCATACTGCTGCAATGAACAGTAACTTGTTCTCATTGCTCACCTGTTATACACATGTGCACTGCGGTTCCCTCATAATTCACTGCATGAGTGCATCTCATCATATCTCCATGTGGCCCCTCTTCCTTTCACTTCTGACATTTTTGTGGGTGGGGAACTGCTACCTCCTCCCATGCTGTTGCATTTGCAGGAATGCCAGCACAATTTTCGTGAGGCAAGAAAAGGTGGGGAAATGGCAGTGCAAAACTCCTGCAATTTACCAGATTGTAGGGCTTGCAAACAGCATATTTCTAGAATAATGTATCACAGAAACAAACTAAACTTCCACTATATTCCATTAGATTTTCAGAACTGACTTCTATGTCATATGAAAGACAAAAAGAAAAAGGCAAAAATGATGAGGTAAGGAACTGTCAGGGAAACAGATTACATTACTGTCTGAAAGTACTCTAACCCAGAATATGATGTTCATTGTTGTGTCATGCCACACTCACTGGTGTGAATGAAATTTAGCATGACACGGTGGAATATCTGTCAAAAAGGCAATCTTATTATGGAACAAGTACTGCAGTGTGAAAGGAATGTTAGAAATCGGGACTTAAGTGCTATCATTATAATCAGAAAACTAACCCCATGTCTGAATGGAGCCCCTAACCCAGCATTGCTTTGTTTCATAACTCAGAAGCAATCCTGTAAAAATGCCCTCTTTCCACCTTGTAATTTAAAACAGAATTACAGGAGAGAAGGCACAAGAGCAGGCTTTGTAACCATCCACATAAGATAAAGATTGGTGAAAAGTGTTGGTTTGGTGGTTACAAGGCCTTTTTAGGGGAGGGCACAGTAGACAATTGCCACAGACCTCACATATGAGGGGGGAGACTCACACATGGAGGAAACTACATCAATATTGGCATTGCTGCACTAATGCCAACTCTTTTCTTTCAGAATCCCGCTAATTTGAGTTCCATAAACCTAATGGAAAAAAGCACAAAATAAACTACTGGGGGTAGTGTCCTTTTGTCATGACAGTTTGTGCAAGATGGCTGAAGCCACGGGAAGTGCTAACAGTAGCAACCCAGACATTTCTAATGCCAAATATAGCTTTTTTTTTTTTTTAAAAAAGCATATTCCTACTTACTCTTTTTTCCAGCTAAAGGGAAAAAAATATTATAATTTATTTATTTATTTATTTGATTTGTATCCCGCCCTTCCTCCCAGCAGGAGCCCCCAGCGGCAAACAAGGCACTAAAAACACTTTAAAATATCATAAAAACAAATCTTAAAATACATTAAGACAAAACAACATTAAAAACATTTTAAAAACTTTAAAAAAGGGTTAAAAACATTATTAAAAAACATATTAAGCAATTCTGACACAGACACAGACTGTGCACACAATGCACTGACACAAGGTGCTGTGAGAAGGAGGTGACAGGAAAGGGTCTCAAATGAACATCCTGACTCTGGCCTCTCAATGTCTCAAAAAGGCCCTGGATAGTTACAATGGACTGTGCCTTGGCATCTCACTGAAGTTAAGGATTTGGGGATCCAGCAAATAAACATAATTAAAAGCATGGTCTTTCTAACAAAGCAAATATTTTCAATTACATTTTTTTAACTTTTTAAACGTAGGTGGGAGTGGAGTAATTAGTAGTTTTGGTTTTCAGAATTTTCAATACATAAACCTGCTGTTACCTGGAGCAGAATGCCTTGAAAATATTCAGGTCATTGTCACATGTGTTGGCTAACTGGATGAACTCCCAACACTAATAGACATTTATTGAGAAGACAACTCTGAACTCTGGTATCCTCACTGAATGACACATCTCCAGGTTTCTTTCAAAATGGACTTAAGAACTCTTGATATTTACTGAAGGTAAATAGAAGGCATGGAGCACTATATATTACACTGCACTCTATACGAATCACCAAGCTGAAGTTCATCTCTCCCTTCCAGTCTTTATTAGAAGGCCAGTCAGATGAACTGAAGGTAAGATGGCTACTGGCAGACAAAGATAAACTCGTCACCTACAAAGTAGCCCTGTTCGCATCAGCCGCAGCGAAGATAAGAATGGCATTCCTAAAACACATGAGCTCTACCAACAAAGGGGGATTCACCTGAGCACTTTTTAATCTAAATATATGGGAAAACGAAATAAACTCCAATATTTTATAATTATTTTAACTAGTTCTTGAAAACTTAGGGTTTTATTTATGCACCATGGGATAGATTTCTAATGTCCCATATATGTTTTATATGTATGTTTTACCAGATGTTTTGTACTGATATTTCTTGGCTTAAACAATAAATAAATTTATTATTATTACTGAAGATGTTGCTATAAGGTTTTTTTTTGGGGGGGGGGGACACTAGTCCATGCAGATTCCAGATTCCTATCATTTGTAAATATATACAAAAGGGAATATACATTTATTATTTATTTATATCCCACCCTTCCTCCTAGAAGAAGCCCAGGGCGGCAAACAAAAACACTCTAAAACATCTTAAAAACAAAAGACCTAAAAACATATTAAAACAAAACATCTTTAAAAACATAATAAAGCAAGGTATCTTTAAAAACATATTAAAACAAGACATCTTTTTTTTAAAAAAAGAAATACATTTGCAGAACTACATCAAGTTACTAGATACAATTTCCAACACTCATTCCTCTCTAAACAGAAAAAGTCTGTGGTAAAGCTCAACCTGTTCCTTAGTATTTTGCGTCTAACACATCAAGTGATACTCTCCTGATCATAAGATTAAAACTGAGTCACAGGATGTGTGCCCTCAGGATGTTTCTTAAACTATTCTGGAGCTGAGCGGATTAGACTGGCACCCTGTGTTTCACCTTAGAGAGTACAAGGCCCCAAAGGTCAACAGTGTTTCAGGGAAGTTAATTGAAATCAACCAAATGAGACAACTCAGTTCCTAAAATAAAAACTCAGGCACTAGTTTCTTCCTCATTGTGCAAATACACAGTAGAAATGACACTGATGCCTCATACATGTAACCAATTTTCAACGATAATAAAGTCCTGATGGGATTGCATATATGATCACTTGGTTCAAAGGTTATTAGCAGTAATTATGACTACTCTGGTGCATACACAGAGGAATGTTATAGCAAGAGTAGTGAAGGAAAAGTCTTGCATAACTGACTACTATTGGTATTACTTACTGAAGTATTTGCTCTTGTAAGGAAATGTACCCCAAACTAGCATTGCTGACTATCAGTGGCAGTCTTGCTACTGTGCAATGATAGCAGGGATGGGGAACCTGTGGCTCTCCAGATGTTGCTGGACTCCAATTCCAATCAACTCTGACCTTTGGCTATGCTGGCTAGGGCTGATGGAAGGTGGAGTTCAACAACATCTGGAGGACCACAGGTTCTTTACCCCTAGGGTTGCCATATTGCCTGGATAGCCGGGTTTTACCCAGATTCTAAGCATGCCACCCGGCACCCAGCTAGCCGCTTAGGTGGCCCGGATTCTCAGCTTTCATTTAAAAAAAATATTAAGTTTCTAGGTGGTACGGTTCTCGAGATATATATAAAAACGTCAGGCACCCCCCCGTTAATTTTTTTTAAAACTACTGTATAGCACTTCGTAGCTTTAACCCCGCCCATTCAGGATTGCAGCCAATCAGGGATTGTGTTTCAGTTTCATTGACCTGAGGCAGGTCTAGAAAACAAAATGGTGGTTTCGCCCCCTGTTTATCTGAAAATCTCATAAATTGGGTAAGTATATACATTTCAGTTTTTCCCCCTCTTGTGTGTAGGAGTCAGATCCTGGGCAGTGTTTTGAAAACCTTCCCAATACTTGCTTTTGTGGGGGTAAAAGCATTGCTAATCCCATATGTCCAGAGTAAATCCTATTGAATTCACTAGGAATTACTTTTGAGTAGACACAATTATGAATGTGCTGAAAATCAATGGGACTTTGGAGTGAATGTAAAAAAGAATTGTGTTTGTGTTCTCTTTCTGTCCCCCCCCCCCAGTCCTATTTTAAAGCAAGTAGGCAGGGCTTACTTAGGTATTACAGTTTTTATTCTGTAGGAAAGTAATACTGAACTTTTAAAAACTAATACTGATTTTTCTGCAATGACCAACTGGTTTGACAATAAACTATTATATGGGCTGCATGTATTTATACATCTGCAGTGTGTGCGTGTGTGTGTATGGAGTCTTTCCAACACCCCTGTGAGGTAGGGTTGGAAACCAAGGCAGCTCACAACAAGAAATAAAGCCATTTAAAATCCAATAACCATAAAAACAAGTATAAACAGTTGCAAAACAGTGTAAAGTGGCATGATTCGGAATTTTGGGTTGTGTGAATGAAGTTGCTTATCACTTGAGGTTGCATTTCTGTCCCTGTTTGCGTAAGCCCCACTGAATACGCTGGGACTTGCTTCTGAATAAATAAATTTAGGATTGCACTATAAATATCTTTACAGTTTGTGTAAATAATAAATATATTTGATAGTCATGCTTATATAAATATTCCTTCATTTATCATATTTTTGGTTTTTGGTTAGGAATCTTGACTGGTTATGAGAAGCTTAGTTTTTTGCCTTACTCATAGGAATCTTGTTGTGGTTGGTATGGTATTACATTTAGGAAAGTGTTACTGCCTTCTGTATTTTTTTTTCCTATTTGCATTTCACTTATCTTTAACCTCACTCCGTTACAGCCATAGAAGCAACAGCAGCATATGCAAGATAATTAACTCCCATTGGTGGTAAGAACAAGAATTTATAATTATTATTTCAATTAAAACAAGAGGCTTATCAATACTTTGAAGAGGACCAGATATTTATTTTCTTTCTGAGCCCAGGACTGGGTCTTTCATGATGCCCGGTGTGTGTGTGTGTGGGGGGAGCAGGAGAGTAGTCGATAAGACAGACATCCTGGCATTGATAATCTAATTAGCAAGGTATGTGTGGGGTTGTTGTACACTTCCAGGCTCAGTTTCATTTTGAGTATGGAGGTGGAACCTGTGTAGATGTGGTTATCAAAGGGAGAAGAAATTTTGAGTTAAGCAAAGCTCTGCTTTTATAAAACCTAAGAAACTTACAGATACTTTGAATGTCTGAGTGCCTGCACCAGTGGAATACTGGAGGAACTTGTAAAACTTCCTGCAACAGTATTTAGAACTGAGCATGTGGTGTGAAAGACTCCTTTTCCTAACATTTTGGCTTGTTTTTCTCCACCCACCACATCTCTGAAATATATCGTATATGTAATGGTTAACCGTGCTGCTGCCCTGACTTACTTTATGTTTGTTGCTATTTTGTGTTTTTATTATGTTTTTATATTGATTGTGTATTTTTATTATTTTTATTATATTTGTAAGCTGTGCTGAGCTCTGTTTTTAACAGCAGAAGGGCAGGATATAAATTCTCTTAATCAATCAATAAATACTCCATAGTGTTGGAAACTAGAGTCTAGGCATTTAAGGCTGAAAATGTTGCTTTTAAAAAAAAGATTTCTCACATCTTTCCCCAGTTTTTGGTGGTAATTCCTAGGCACAAAAACAAAACAACTGGACAATCCAAATATTAATATGGAAATAATTTGCATAATATGCAAATTAACCTACCCAGATTTGTGGAACTGGAATATGGCAACCCTATTTACCCCTGATCAATAGTACTGAATATATAGTCCATGAGGGGAGAATACTACCTGTGCTATATGCTCATACATATTTTATAATTCAATTTAACAAAAAAATTATACCACTTAATTTTTTTAGAAAAACCTCTATGCAGTTTACAAGAACATATGGAATTGCATATTTTCACACATAATGTAAGGAGGAGCCAGCATTTTAAACAAGATAGGCCCAGGGCCTTCAAAGCTGCACACCACTGTTACATTATTATTTTGGATCCTATCTGGCCAACCTACCCTGACCCCTGCACCCGCTGACATATGCAAAATATAAAAAATGAAATAATGCTTGGAGATCCTTCCCGTTGGTGGAAAATGGCATACATGGTGTCAAATTCCTGGTGGAGATGTTTGGATGTGCTTTCCCAGTTCCTTTGTCAGTGGGAAAAGTTGCTCTACTGAGGAGACGGAATGTGTATGAACGTGCATGCACACAGAGAGCCTTCACAGCCATTGCTTGTCCTGTATTTCTCCAGCTATGTTTTGGGTTGACTGAGTAGAGAAGGGGGGGGACAAATTCAATTTCGTTCACATTTTAATGTGAAGTTACCTCATTTGCACTTACCAAAACAATCCATGAATACAAAAAGTAGCTAGCCTTCACAATTCACACTTCCCCAAATTTTTTTTGGCACAAGGCCTGGATTATTTATTTATTTATTATTTAATTTATATCCCACCCTTCCTCCCAGCAGGAGCCCAGAGACTGGATTCAAACATGGCCAACTTTCTGAGGGACACATTCCAATGGTGGGTGGAGCCAACAGTAGAAGCGCATAGGGCAAAACCAAAGCAAAAGAAAACAAGGAAGAAAATAAGAAATAAATTTCCTCCAGTGGAATAAATGAAAATAAAACAATTATATTATGGTAAGATACAGCTTGCTGTTTTTTACACTACTAATTTCAAAAAGCAATCACTACACCGGTACATAGAATTGCAGTTTTCATTTTATGGAGAAAATTAGCTCAACAAGATGAATATTTGCATCCTCCCCCCCCCGGTAACATAAATATACTTATCCTTTTTTGGTCACTAAGGACACAATCCAACTCATATTTCTACTGGGCTGGTGGGAGTTGGAGGCAGCAGACCCCCGGCTAAGCTGGCAGACTCCCAGTGCCACTGGGCTCCGCCAGCAGAAGCCCCCCACTACAGCTGAGCCACGAGGCCACTGGGACCCTGACATTGTTGCCAGGGGTCCACTGGGGATGGCCTACCCAGCAGACAGAGAGCCAGCAGAAGCCAGCGGTAGCCCCAAAAATGGGGCATTCCAGGGGCATGGTGGGGGAGGAGCTGCAGGGGGGACTTACGTGAGGTCCTCCTCACATTCAGAGCCGCCCCCAGCTCTCCATCTGCCCAAAAACTCTGCCAGGCAAAAGCCCGATGGAGTAAAAAAAATGTAATAGGCATCTATGGGGAGTGTTACTCCCTGTGAGGCCAATTCATGGGAGCCAGCTTCTTCCTTCCCACTCATGTGCACACTCCCAATGGAGCTGGTGCTCAGTGGGGCCAGTAGCTTCTGAGCGGGAAGTGAATGCTGCGGAGCTGTCCTCCTCCTCCTCCTCCTCCTCCTCCTCCTCCTCCTCCTCCTCCTCCGCTGGACCCCCTTCTACTGGCTTCTCACCATTTGGAGAGCCATGGCTTGAATTCTGTCCCAACCAGAAGCTTCCAATGCTCCAAGTGGATCTGATCATTGCCAAAAGCAGAGCAACAGAAAAATAATGCCAGCACCATTGAATTCAAGCTGCAGCTGCAAAGGAACAATCAAGAGTACCTTCTAAGTCCTTTCCCGTGCCTGGTCTCATATGGTGTCAGGTGATTAACTGTCCTGTGGGCCATATGCCAAGGCTTGGCGGGTCTAATTAGGCTAGAGGTTCCCCACCAGTGTTTATAAGGTCTCAGGTTCAAGCCCTTATTTATTTAGTTGACCTTTGTTTTTACTGTATTTTAATGGTTTTTCCTGAACGGGCTTTTTAAAAAAAACTTGTAAACCACTTTGATGTTTTTTAATGAAATAGTGGTATACAAATACAGCATATTTATAAATACAAATAAATTTATTGCACCCATTCCTTTGGAAGCTGTGCAACTCCATCCAGAACAGGCAATATGCCCAATTCCTAGACCTGGGAACTGCCTATCCACAGTGCCTCCGTCTTGTCAGGATTCAGTCTCAGCTGATTGTCCCTCATCCAGCTCACCATTGCATCCACATATCAGTCTAGAACCGGCACAAGCTCTTCTGACTCAGATGACACAGAGAAATAGAACTGGGTGTCATCAGCTCACTGGTGACACTTCATTCCAAAACTCCTCATAACCATTCCCAGTGGCTTCATATAGATGCTAAGTAGCACAGGGGACAAGAGGTAAAGTACCATCAGTTGAGAAGGGCAGATATTCTGTCCCATGGGAATCTGGTCAAAGAAGGTATGTTGTCAATGTTCTTAGAATTATTGCATAGAAGCACAGAGCTGGAAGGGGCCTATAAGGCCATTGAGTCCAACCCCCTGCTCAACACAGGAACCCAACAAATTATATTGTTGAGATTGCCATCATTTCTACAGTACTGTCCCTATATTGGGCACTTCACAGAGCAACATCATCCAAAAGACAGGCTGCTGCCCCAAAGAGCTCTAAGATAATGGCTGTACTTTGATCAGAGTAACCTCCTAACATTTGCTTTAAGACATACTATTTTGTCTACTTCTAACACTGCTGTATAGTGTTGTATAGTGTGTATAAAATCTGCCCCTCTCTCCTGATGGCAGTACGTACAGCAGTTCCATAGGCACATTGTGCAGTTGGGACAGCAATACTGAATGTGGTGACACCCCAGGGTCAACAGTGGCCAAGTTGTGTCTTTCCTTTTGTAATTTTCCCTCCAAAGATGGAAAGGATAAAGTGCACTGAAGAATGTTTTCAATTAAAACAAGAACACTGTGAGTCTAAACATGGATCCTGGCTTCTTCGGTAAGGCAGAGGCTATGGAGTAACATGCAGGAGTTCAACTGGTTCATAAAAGGGATCTTTATCACTCAAGAATGTCTTCTAGCTGAACAATGAAGAAGATTGTTTTGAAAATAATACACGTGAGCAGTAGGTTTTATAGAACCTTCAGAAACACAACGTACCTAACAACCTCAAACAAGGATAATACTGCAGTATTAAGAATTACCATGCCAAGTGGCCTTGATTCTCTGTAAAATGAGCTCAGTAGCCAGTGCTCTTTTGTTGACATGGCTTCGAGTTGCTATAGTGTTTCTCTCCTATCAGACACGAAGACTGTTGCCAATGTTTTGGCTAGTAAATTCCAACACACCAAGTTATCCTGTCAGTGGACCACAGGACAATATTTCTTTACTGACTCTTTCTCTAAGTCTTGACCATCTCTCTCTCCTCACTTTTTGTCTTTCTCATGCCATGTTATCACCTCTCTTTCTGTCTCTGCCTTCAAGCTCACCTCTTTCTGTCTTGCCTATCTCTTTCTTTCACCACCTTCTCTTCCCTCCAGTGGTGTAGTGGTAAATTTTGAAGCGCAGGAGCTCATCCTATCCGCACCACAAACATGCCCCCAAGAAGAGTCCAAAAATGCAGGCAGCTGTGTTGATCTATTTTACACACACACACGAGCAGCAGTACATAGCATAATGAATTAGGATCAGCATGACTGCAATCGTACATGTAATTACCTGGGAGTAAGCTCCATTGGATTCAGTAGTGCTTATTTCGGACTGCGTAGGTTCAATGTATAAAACAGTTAGAGTTTTAACAAAAGATCTTTGGTTGACTGAAATGCAACCTTCAGTTTTAATTAGAAATGCAAACAACATTGCAAGAAGAAGAAGCATCCAGCCTCTGCTTGATCGCACTCTCTTCCTCAGTTGCTGACTTCCTCTATGGTAATCTGTCACAAACTTGAAAGCCTCATTATCCCCACATTCACTTCCCAGAGCAAGGAGGATCCATCAGGTACCCTGGTGCTCCAGCAGATAACATCATCACTTACAAACTAGATAACACCAAGAAACATTTCCTTTTCCCTTTTGAAAAACAACTGCACAGTGGTAGAAGTGCTGCTTAGCAAAGCACTGGGGTCGGCTCAGCTTGTGCTTGCCTGAGCAGCACATCTATCACTGCACAACTATTTTTTTAAATAAGAAAAGAAGACAAAGATGCCCCATCCAAATGCCACCTGGCAAATCAGGGATGTTGGAACAATAAGGCAACTGTGGGGCTACCCTGATTGACTTTCTCTCCCCCTCCCCTTAGTAAGTAACATTGCAAAAAGGTTCCTTTTTCTTCTTTTTCAAGATTTTTTTAAAAAAAGAACAGTGGCACTATTATCCTCAGACTTTGTGGCAGCAGCCTAGGGTCCTGCAACCTGGGGGTCCCCTAAATGCCCACCAGCGGCAAGTAGCGTGGCAGGAGGTATGCTGCTCAGCAAATCACCTGCAAACCATTTCTATCCAGGCATGTGCACTGCCATGTTAATTTCCCTAGAGGACCACATGTGGGAAATGAAGATGGTGGCAGGTATGGCTGAGGTAAGCTCAGCAGGCATTTTGCTGAGCAGGGTGCCTGCTGCTGCAGAACTTTCTAAAAAAGTTATTTAGTGCATCTCTAATGGTCGTTTGGGGCTCCCCTGATCTCTGGGTCTCCAGATTTCTGCCCCAAAGCCATGAGGCAATGGTGCCATTGTTCTGATTGCAAAGAGAGCTCCTGTGCACATGCAACTTGTACACAGGAAGGTTCTATTTACACCTTTTAATGAGCATGTGGAGGTTTGGACTGGAGACAACAGGCATGATCCTTACCCCACCACCACCAGCAGCAGCCCATGCTTTCAGTGAACATGTGAAAAGGGGTCCTAACATTTCCATTCAAATGTGTATCATATTTACTCTAGTCCATGCCAAACAGTAAAGTAAATGCATGTTATTGTCTTGAATTGGTAAAATAATAATAAAAATGGTCATGCTACCTTTCTGAAGAATAGAAATACTGCTGAAATTTCAGCAGGTCTCTACCTTCCCCCCCCTTTAAATAGCTTGTTGCCAAAAAAAAAAAAAAGTAATAGAATACTGGCATGCTGACTGTAACAATGTTTTTGTTTATATGTTCCAAGTATCATTTAGTTTTCCTGAGTTTCAAATCATTTGTTTCTTAAGAGCACTTAGAGTTCAATAAAGCACCTTTATTGTAAGCCAGCATGAGACTGATCCTTTCTGGGCTGGCAGCCTTTCAAAAACTGTACGTATCTTCATGTGACATTTGCTGAACTGCTATACACTTGAACATTCCTGCTCTAAAACTGCTTCCAGCAATCGCTGCCATCTGAGGAGCCCATGTTTTGTATTACACAGTGGTCACCACAACTCTTAGGAAATACTTGCTCTTCCTCCCTCCCCTCCTTCTCTAAAGCAGGAGTTGGAACAAATGCAGGTCTCTCATGTGACTATGTCCTAGCCACACTATGCTCCATTTACTTTAGCACAAACATATTGTCCTTGCTGAAAATATTTTGTAAATACCGCCACCAACATCACTGAGAAGTGCTCAAATGGTGGGTCTGAAGAATGTTTATATGTGTTGATGTTATTTTTTAATTGCCTTTGTTTAACTGGGTACAAGATTTCATTATCTAATGTCTCAGGAACACAATAATCCTCCCAGCAGGGAAGGGCACAAGGGATGAAGGAACAACCGCAACATACAAATGAAGGTTACGTGGCATTAAGAAATAGGAACACTGTATTTCACTTTCTGTTAAACAGCACTTCAGCACCTGTCATTAACTTCAAATCACTAGGTGGAAATCAATCCTCCCACTTTGTTAAGCTGGGCATGTTTTACATTAATAGTGGGAAGTGTATTAGCAGGCCTAGGCCTAGTAGGTACTAGCTAAATCAGAAAGATTTCCCCCCTGCAAGTATCTATGATCCATAGCCTCCTACATATCAAAATTACTATTACTTCTCAAGCTCCAGGTTTTTTTATATATATTTTTGCTGAAATGTTGAAGCTTATATACTTATAATTGTTGCCACCATTCACAAAGCTTGTATGTAATAATATGCTTTTTGTCTCCAACTGGTGGAAAGGACTGAATTTCCTGGAAAGTGCAGTACAGCATGGTTGCTTCCACATTAGTGGTGCTGAGGCACTGGCTATTCATGATCAGCTGCAAGCAGAATTAAAGTTGTAGTTTCACATGGCACTTAATATACCACTATAATATCTGGCCAATCCCCTTGGGCAAGATGATGTTTACTCAGACATAAGTCTCATTCAGCAAAGATCCTCTGCAACTTTAATTAAAGCTTCCTACAGGCCCGGTGCCAGTAGACAGCCAGATTGGACACTGGCTGAGAGCCCTGATGCTGAGAGGGGACCCTGGTGCTGGTGCTGGTGCTGGGAGGGTGTAGCTCCTGCTCTGCAATCTGTGCTAGAATCAGGTTGCAGCATGTACCCCACAACCCAATGCTGGTGCAGATGGCAGAATAGCAGCCACCCTCCCAGGCAACACACCACCACCACAAGCTCAACTTCCTTCAGTGTCGTGGTGCTGCATGAGTACACTGTGTGAGCATGCTTGCCATCACCCAAGATGGTGGCAGGGTCGTCAACATGCCTTCCACCATCTTGAGAGATGGCAGGCGTGTGCACACAATGCGATAATCCACTGATGCGGCTGGGCCTATTTAAGCACCTGGTGGCAGCGGCAGTAGTGCCCCTGCAGCCTGGTGCCAGAGAGCCCTCTGCAGTCTGGTGCCAGCTCTGGCTTGCTCCTCATAGTCTCTGCCTCTTGCTTCATCTTCAGCATAGTATTAGGCATATGTGATGTACTGACCCTTACTTAGTCTCTGTTCCTTACTGTGTGTGTGGGGAGTTAAGTACAGGTTTCACCTCAATATTTGTTCCTTTTCTTTTTGAAAATTCTGAAATAATGCCATTTAGATGTATAATCAGCACTAGTGCTTCTCAAGTTCTTGTAAGCACTGTGGACTTGCAAGGGGAGCTTGGGGTGAAGCTTCTCTTATACAATACATATAAGGGCTGCTGAAATTATAGGCACTGAAATAGACACCTACCCTTTTGAGTAAATGTTATGGGGAATGTAAGGGGAGCAAGAATTGGTCCCAAGAGAAAACAAGATCTTGTTTCTAAGGGGCCTGGAAGCCTATTTCAGCAAAAATGAAAAGAAAATGGAAAATTACAAGGACTCATATAAGTATCTTGAAATAGCTCTTCATAGCTGTTGCAGTTCTTATTCACATGCAGAAAAGCAACGGCTGCCAAATTTGTGGTCAAGGAAGAATTTCCCCATTAATATGCTGGCAGCATCTGTAGCATTTATTTGCCTACCTCGGGTCCACTGAGTCAGTGATCATCCATTAGGATCAGGTGGGCATGTGCCGTGTGATATATGTCTTGTGCTTTCAGGCCATAGTCGGCATTCGTTTAAAACATTGCTACCATTTGCACATTTTTAGACATTTGCAAAGGGCTAATCTAAGAACGCCAACTGTTTTTTAGGCAAACTATACAGGCAGGCCCCCAAGTGTTTTTCCACAGTATATAGCACAAGAACGTGAGAAGTGAGCAACAAACAAATAAAATCCCATGGTTCACACATTTAGTTAAAGTACAAACATGCCAGTTTTATGGGATAATTGAGGGTGGTTAGCTTTTCAGCAAGATCTGCAAACATTCCATATCTGGATGTCTCTGACCATGGAGGCAGAGCATAGCTATCATGGTTAGCAGCCCTTGAAAACCTCATTGTACATAAATCTGCTGAACCCCCTTTTAAAGTCATGTTAAGTTGGTGGCCGTCACTACACTTTGTGGAAGTGAATTCCATAGTTTAACTACAGTAATACCTCAGTTAACAAATCCTCCAGGAAAGACGCTCCTTTTAACGAAGTCTTTTTGTGGGAGCGGGGGCTTGGGGGGGTGTACACTCTGACATAGCCAGAATGTGTCAAATCTAATAAATAAATAATACTTGATTGCGGCTGCTGCAGGCCACTCTCTCACACGTGGTTAGAATGGTGCTGCTTGCCAGGTGATGCAGGCACCTCTGCAGTAATCAGGGCTTCAGGTGCCCTGTTTACTGCAGACATGTCTGCTCAAATGTAGGGGAGGATGGCACAGAGAGAGAGAGAAAGACAGAGCACGGGGGGTGGGGGTGGGGGTGGGGGCTGCCCCTTGCATGCCGCCCCTTGCATGCTGCCCCTTGCATGCCGCCCCTTGCATGCCGCCCCTTGCATACCTGCTTGAGTGTACGGAGAGGACTGTGCTCAGAGCTTTAGACTGCAATAGCAAGATGCTAAATGGCAAAAGAAAAAAAAGGGCGAGGCAGGCATTCCTGGATGCATTTTGGAAGAAGCCTTCAAGTGGTCCATATGCAAGGCTTACTTGACCTGTTTCTTTCATTTCAGACATGCGTATTGTTCGTTTTGAATAAAAAGTTTGCTGAAATATGTTGAACTGCTCTTCTTTTTGTGTGGTGTAGGAACCTATCCCTATATTAATCTTAGAAGATGTTTTGATTGCTTTTTTCTAAGTAACTTTTTGAAGATGTTTTGTTTTAATGTGTTTTAAAGTTTGTTTTTATGATGTTTTAATGTTTTTAGTGCTTTTGTTTGCTGCCCTGGGCTCCTGCTGGGAGGAAGGGTGTGATATCAATAAAATAACAACAACAACAATCTTTACAGTTATTCCTACCTCTAGTACCAAAGTTTCTGTTAAAGAAGTAATGTTCAGGAATGCATGTACCTCATTAACTGAGGTATTACTGTATATGCTAGGGTGAAAGAGTACTTTGTCCTGAATCTCCCATTGCTCAACTTCAGTGGATATCCTCAAGGTTCTAGGACTGTGTGAGAGAGAAAAAACACTTAGTTAAAAAGAAAAGCTCAGTAATAAATAAAAAATGAATTTCTTTTTTATCTTTTTAGCATTTAGATCCCAAACTTGCACCATCCTCCCTTCCTCTTAAGAAGCTGAAGCCCCTTTAAAGAAGGCAATCTCCAGCCCAGCAATATCACAGTGGTAACACGGAGGAAGCCTTTTACACTAGTGGCACTGGTGTTGTAGAAGGCTCTCCCTGCTGAAATACGAGGGGCCCCATCAGTATTGGCATCCTGCAGGCTCTTGAAGACATACTTGTTTAGACGAGCATTCCCCTAATCTCCTGACTTGTACCTCCTACTTTAATTACGAAGTTTTGTTTTAACTCTTAATTGTTGTGCTGTTTTAATGGGCTTGTTTTATTTGCCCATTTTAACTGAGGATGTTTATTTTAATGTTCTGATGAAATTGTTTTATTGTGTATTTTAATTATGTGTTTTATTTGTAATTAGCTTTATACTTGTAAACTGTTTAGAAGCCACACTGGCAATTAAGCAGTATATAAATTAGTATTATTATTTATTAAATTTCTATCCTGACCTTCCTCCCAGAAGACACAATTTATTAATTGTATAACAAAAATAACAGTAATAATAGTATCTTCACCAGTCTTGGCAAAGGACTTGGCAATTACCACTTTAAAGAAGGCGAATGCTTTGCCTATGTCTGTGTGCTTTTCTGAAACATCAAGAAGGGCCTGAGGGATCAAGCCAATGGTCCATCTAGTCCAGCATCTTGTTCTGACAGTGGCCAACGCCTATGAGAAATGTGAAAGCAGTGCCTGAGTGCAACAGCACTTTTGCCAAAATAAGGCTTTTTGCCAAAATAGGGGGGTGAAAATGTCTCCTGAAAGGAGAGCCCCCATTTCAGCTCAGCTCTACTAAACTAGCAATGATCTGAAAATCTGTTGTTGAAGAAAAAAGTCAACATTTGGAAAAGATAGAACATCTTCAGGAATTTGGTGCAGGACTGCAGTGTGGGAGTTGGCCAAATACTTTGTTCCTACAACATGGGGGTCAAGCATGCAGCCATGTGGAATAATGTTCGGAAAGTGAACACAGAAGATGAAGACATGGGCTAAAATCAGAAATGAGTTGAGAAACTTGTTTAAATTCATGCAAACTTTCCATTTTATGAAGACCATGAAGCTCAAAGTGAAAGTTCAGAATAAAAATTATGGATCTTTCACTTACTGATTCTAATGACAGAAATACATTTGAGTGATGAGACTATTTTCAAGAATGCATTATTTAGTGGAATGCAGCAGGAAACAAATCTAATAAATAAAAAAGGATAACTAGATTTGTCTATCTACAGTAACTTTAACACTTGCTGTGGATGATGATGATGAAATAATGCTGAACTTTTCAATAGTATTACAAAATGTACTGAATATCCAAATTGATTGCTACTCCTTAATTACAAAAAAAATGAGTTTCTTCTCGTTCTGCATGATACTTCTAAGATCTATGTACCATTTGAAAGCACAGATAAAGCATTTTAAAATGGGGATTAGCTACTTTTATTAGGACAGGCCTATCAGTGATTAGAAAAATTAATAAAGGATAAAGCTAGCAGTAGCTACTAGATGTTAGGCTATATGCCTCTGAATACTAGTCATGGTGGAACAAGAGGAGGGAGAGCTATTGGCTATTTGCCCTGCTTCTGGGTGTCCCATAGACATTACTTTGGGAAATATGAAGCTGGACTGGATAAGCCTTTGGTCTGATCAGGCTTCAGAAATCACACTTGCACTGGCAAGTCTAGCACCATCTTCTGATGAGCATGGTAGGGATAGGGGGGAGGAAATTGAATTTTGCTGAATTTTGATGAGAAACTGCATCATTTGTACTTGCAAGCCAATATGCAAATCAAAATACAATTATCCTTTGAAATTCACAGTTCTCCAAATTTTGCAATGCAGTTCTCCAACCAATCAACACATACATAAATGGATATATTAAGAGAAAAGTGTGCATCAAAAGGCACACATCAGTAAAAGAACATACAAACATGCATTACATTAGGGAAAACTTCTTGTAAAAATGTGTATATTAATCAAAGCGGCATGTAAATATTTGTACTTTAGGAGAAATTCACACAGAAATGCTGAGCAAATTTCATGAGAATTAAAATTTGCAAATTATTGCAGAAATGTCCAGAACTGAATTTAAGATTGGAAAAATGAGAAACTGCATTTTACAGATTTGTCTGTTCCTAGTGATGTATACAAGCCTTCCTTCCACCTTTGAAGCTGAGGTAACCGGGGACTGTCCCAACAGGTTTGCAGCAATCCCCAAACCCTCCTCAGCTATATGGTTGGAAGGAAATCAGGGAGAGGTTGGCAGCAGTGCCCTGGAGTGCCAAACAAGCAAGCCCCTCCCTTTATTTTTGTCCTGGGCCAAGCAAGAGCAGGGGTACTTCCTGGCTGCTGCTGGGTGGTGGGACTCTAAGTGCTGTCATCCAGCATCATCTGAAGTTCCAGCTTCTCTTTCCCAAGGAAGATAGAGAGGTGTGTGTCGGGGGGAGGTTCTAGTGGACAGGGCTCAGAGCCGCACTGTCAAGCAGCAGCTGAAGCCTACACACTCCCCACCTCTTTCCTGCAGGGTAAGGTGGTGGGGGCTTCCTCTGCTGTTGGATGAAGATGTTGGTGTCTATCAAGCTTGCTTGGAGGAGACCTGGTGACCACAATATTTGGCTTGGCTAATAACTCCAGACATTATAGACCCCTGGGTCCTGGTAGCTAAAATTGATCCTCCAGGTTCAGAGGCAGTATGCTTCATAACTGAGGAGGGGACAAGTAGCAGGGAGACGCCCTTGCCTTCATTATTTGGTTGATCCAGATGCAGCTGGATGGAGACAAGTTGCTGTTTGATGGAGACACTTCAGTCTGATCTATCAGGGATCTTTTTGCCACATCACTTCTGTAGTTTGCATAAGGAGGCCAGAAAAAAAGGCAGTACTGCCTTGGATCCAAGAGGGTCTCTGCACTGGGTGGGCAATATTAGGGTTTCAACTCTCTCCTGACATTGGCGGTAAAGAGCTTCTTTGCAGCTTCAGATCATGGGTGCTTCCTGCCAGGATTTCCCTGGGCTACTTCTGGCTGTGTCCCTTTTGCAACTTGAGATTGTGGGTAAGATCTCAGGCTGCAAATGATAGCTCTGCATCACAAGAAAACTCCCATCAGCAGAACCTTTCCATGGAGTTGTCAAACCTTGCAAGCACCACAATCCCTGACTGACAATGACACGTCTGGGGATGGGGTGGTGGCGCATTAGCTTCTCGGTGGCTGACCCCAGGCTCTGGAACTCCCTCCCTTATACTGGCTCCCTCCCTGCAGTCCTTCCATCGGCAGGGGAAGGCTTCTGTTCTGACAGGCTTTTGGGAACTGACTGCAAGGGCTATTAAATAGGGTGCTGTTTTCACAGATTTGTATTTTGTGCTTTTTATCACTATGTTTTAAATGGTTTTAATGTTATAGTTAAATTACATTTTAGTTATAACTTCTTATGTTTTATTTATGTATTTAATGGTATCTGTTTTAATTTTGGAAGCCCTACCTTGAGTCCCAGTTCTGGGGAAAAGGTGGGATATAAATGAAAATAACAATAACAATAATAGAGGAGCCCAGTTCAGATTGCCTTGGAAAAAGCTGAGTTATTTCCCAATTTGGGGGAAAGCTGACTGGTGTATTTCTGAGCCACTCTGATGTGAGCCATGGCACATTCACCCATCATGATTCAGCACTCCCATTTAAAACCAGATTTTTGTTAGCTCAGAGCCAATGCTGTACTACTGAGCAACACAACTTCCATTAACTGTGGGTGTTATGACATTTGTAACCAGCATGGAGAAAAGGAGGAACTCAGAGGCAGGTGAGAAGAGGAACCCCACCACTAGGCACCTGATGTGCTGCTTTGTGACTTTCCTGAAGCCTAGGCCCCAGCGGGCAACTAGATTTAGCAAAGCACCTAGCTGGCAAAGGTGTCTGGCTCTAGCACTCACAGTACCAACAAAAGGCAAGGGAACAGCTGGTCTATAGGCAGCCCTGTTGTGAATGTAAAATCTCAGGCTAAATTCCAGTGATCAAAACAAACTGCCTGTACACAAAACAAAGAAAGAAACAAAGGGGGAAAAAACCCTACCCTGCACAGCCAGTCTATTGACACAAACAGTGTAAACAGAGGAGCTGTAAATTCATGTGACGTTGTACTCTGTTCTGAGAACTAAACACTCTCCTTGTGACTTTTCCAGTTTATGGAACAGGAAAGCAGTGATCTCACATGAGCTGGTCACTCTCATGTTACACTGGTCACATAAGTATAGCACTCACATGAACAGGTTTTACTGAGATGTGATCACAAGAACCAATAGGGCCAAGGTTCAGAAAAGGAGGAATTCAATTCCCTTCTTAGATTCCAGAGGAGAGGTTGAACATTACCCAAATTCCCTCCTTGCATTGTCCCCAAATCCTGCAGCAAGATATGGACTCATCCATGACCTATAGTATTACCATCCTTTCCTCTCTGTCCGTTTTTTTTTTTTTTTTTGAGGTGGGGTATTAAAAGACATCACTAGCTGCAGTTTTTGAAGTGGTTTGTATTCTTGGTCAGGTCCACTGCCACATGTGCAAGGTTGGATTAAGATGACTGGAGGCCCTGGTGCAGTTCCCATAAAGTGCCCCCATTTCTCCCCCCCAAAGGAGAACAAGAAATATACAAATAAAAGCTTTACTGAATTAGAACATATATAATGGTTTTAGTTGACGTATTTGTGCACCGCAGTGCATATGGATGGAGAGGGTAAGGCAAAGACAGAGTGGGCAAAACAACAGCCAATGGCCAGACAAGAGGGCTCCTTGCAGACATGAGCCCTGGTGCAATTGCTGCCAATTGTGCCACTGTGTGGTAGGAGCATGTCATCCACCCCAGCAACGGGAATAACAAAGCCAACTCAGGTTTGTGGGTGAAACAGGGCCACAACTTCATTAATTAGAACAAGTAAAGTGGGGTGGGCATGGCAGTAGAGGAGGAACTGCTTTATTCTAGCAGCCCTTGCTGAAGGAATGCTGAGTCGACCAGCAAACACTTGGGAACTACCCTTGGGAGCTGGCCAGCATTAGACCCAAGTGAGGTGGGAACTTAAGGCACCTGTGGTCCCATTGACCAACCAGTGCAGGGGGGGTCATGAGCTGGAGAGGTGACACCCCTCCTGAGCTAGGGGCATGGTCAACATGTACCCCACTGGACTGCTTATGGAGGTCCCCCTATGTTTGATCCAGAGCTTGGAAAAGTTACTTTTTTGAACTACAACTCCCAGCAGCCCAATCCTGTGGCCATGATGGCTGGGGCTGATGGGAGTTGTAGTTCAAAAAAGTAACTTTTCCAAGCTCTGGTTTGATCCTGCCCAATGCCACTTCTGCCTCAAGCTGAGACAGAGTTGAGATGCCTAACATTTGCACAGAGAACTGCTGAGGGGTAGGCGATAAAACCTGCTCAACACTGGGGCCAGATTCATTGAGAAGAAAAATTCCTATCTGGCCCCATCAACCAGAGACCCAGTTATAAACAGCTCAGTGACACCCTACCAATATTGGGTGGAAAAGATGGTGCACAAAGAAAGAGGCCAGAGCTCAGCAAGCTGGGGCCTTTTAAAGGCCTGGGCCTGACTCCACTCCTCAGGCACTCTCGTGGGATCGCCTGAGATTGTGGGTGATCCTTCGAGGGCTGGCATGGGCAGGAGGGCGTGCTTTCCTCCCTACTGTCACTGTCTAGGGGGCACACTCCAACTCACAATTGGCACCCTAAGCCAAAGGCTTGTGGCTTGGCTTATGATCTAGTCTTGCACATGTGTATAGTGCTGCATGTCCTGGAAAGAGAACTTTTATGTTGGCCTTTTCTAGGGCTTTGCACATGTAATCCACTGTTGCCTTTTTATTCTCTGCAACTCCTATCAAGCACCTGTAATTCATGCCACATTGCCCCACTCTCCTCTCCACCCTTCGGACCAAAGTAACTCAAGAACTTATCCATTCAGTTTTCTGGTATCCATAAGAGAACCAAAGGCGTAACGGGATGAGAGGGGAAACAAACATAGAATTATCATTTCAATGCACAAGAGCAAGACCCATGTGGATCCTCAATTCATTTTTGTGTTTCATTACTTTTACAGTAGGGCCCTGTTTATACAGCGTGTTAGGGACCAGGCCCCCGCCGTAAAGCGGAAATCACCGTAAAGCGGAACCCATTGACTATAATGGGCTGCATCGCGCGAAAATGCCGCAAAATGCCGCAAAAGCAGCTTTAAAACGGGGAATTTCCCCTAATTGAAAGCTGCCGCATCAGAGGAATGCTGCAAAATGGAACGCCGGTAAGCGGGGCCCTACTGTATTCCCAATCTAGTTGACAGCCAGCATATGCCAGTGACTTGACTAATACACTGGAGGTAGACTGATATACTGCATATACGAATTGGGTCTTTAGTGTGGTGGCAATTACCCTTTGGAAACTGCTTCTCATTATAGATCAGATAGCTGTTGCCTCTATTTATTTATTTATTTTATTTTATTTATTTCCCACCCTTCCTCCCGGCAGGAGCCCAGGGCGGCAAACAAAAGCACTAAAAACTTTAAAACATCATAAAAACAAAACATCTTTAAAATGTTTCTTTAAAAAAAGCTTTCAAAACATCATCTAAGATTAAAAATATTTTAAAAAGAAGGTTTAAGAACATATTAAAAAGCAATTCCAACACAGAAGCAGACTGGGATAGGTCTCAACTTAAAAGGCTTGTTGAAAGAGGAAGGTCTTCAATAGGCGCCAAAAAGATAACAGAGATGTCGCCTGTCTAATATTTAAGGGGAGGGAATTCCACAGGGTAGGTGCCGCCACACTAAAGGTCCGTTTCCTATGTTGTGCAGAACGGACTTCCTGGTAAGATGGTATCTGCAGTAGGCCCTCACCTGCAGAGCACAGTGATCGACTGGGTATATAAGGTATATATCTATTGCCTTTTCAACACCAAATACCTTCCTTTTTCAACAAGGCTTTGAAATGGATATTTTTATCTGTATTGGATTTGAATTGTTTTTATATATGAAATATTTTTTTAAAAAAATATATGTGAAATTGTTTTTATTATAGATGTTTCATCAGTTGCTCTGAGATGTTTCATAGCAAGTGAATAATTAATGCAGTTAATTATTTAAATAAAATAGTCTCAGTAAACGATTCTGTTTGTTTGTGTGTGTGTGTGTGAGAGAGAGAGAGAGAGAGGATGTTGTATTTTGTGTATATATGCATCAGATAATATGTGAGTGTGTAGGATGGCTCTATAGCATGTAGTTTTAGAATTCCTAACAGTTTAAAGAGTGTGCTCAGCTGCTTATATCAGTTTTTGAACAATGTGCAGCCTGGCTGGTCAGTTATGGACATTTCTATATGTCAGCCCTGTATATAGACAGAAAAGAGAGGCAGGCTCTGGTGCTTGGTAGGTTTATTAAGGCTCAATGCGTTTCAGAGTAATCCTTCCTCAGGAGCAATGGAGATCTGTTTCCTTTTCTCTGCCTGCGCAGTTCAAATTCTTTATCCAGCTCCACCTGTGGTGTTCTTTTTGTGTGGAGCTGGATAAATAATTTGAACTGCGCAGGCAGAGAAAAGGAAACAGATCTCCATTGCTCCTGAGGAAGGATTACTCTGAAACGCGTTGAGCCTTAATAAACCTACCAAGCACCAGAGCCTGCCTCTCTTTTCTGTCCATTGCGTGGTGCTTTTCCCTTTTGTTTCAGCCCTGTATTTAGAGCAATGCTTTCCTAAAATCATTCATTCATTCATTCAGTTTATTAGTTGCTTGACACATAAGGAGTCTCCAAGCAACTTACAAAATTTTAAAAGGATAAAGCGTGACAAGAAACAAGAAAAAAGAGCAATGCGTTACAATAAAATTGTAATTAAATTACAGTTAATTGCTGTAAACCACCCAGAGAGCTTCGGCTATGGGGCAGTATATAAATGTAATAAAATAAATAAATAAATAAATAAACGCCACAGAATAACCTGTTAAAAACCCAATAAAACAGTAGCAAAAACTTAACATCAATAGACAGCAAAATCATCATAATCCATCAATGCTTGGGTGAAGAGAGAACGTTCCACCTGGCTCCAAAAGGATGTTAATGATGGCGCTGGGCAGTCAAATTATTACAACAATACCATGGCTGTATACTTTGTTCTAAGCACATCCTAAGCATCTAGAAGTATTTCTATGAAGCTTAGCTCTTGAGAAAACAGGACATATGGTGAGATTTGGCTGGATTAGACACTGGGTTAGATACTATGAGGGATGAGCGAGAAATTCAATTCAGTTCACACTTCAAGCTAAATCTGTTAAATTTGAACTTTTCAAAACAATACGAGAACCTAAACACAGCCATCCTTCAATACTCACACTTGAATTTTGCAATGCAGTTTGCCAACCAACCAGTGTTTAAAAAAATGCATATATTAGAGGAAAGTGCATAAAAATGAATATATGAGTGCAAATAACATACAAAAATGCATTATAGGACAAGTATTTTATTTTATTTATTTATTCATTCGATTTATTAGTTGCTCATCTGGCTGGTGCCCAGCCACTCTGAGCGACGTACAAAGCAAAACCATATAAAATATCAAGAACATCAAAAACTCAGCAATAAAACTAAACAATCCACACTTACTTACAAGATTATTAGGACCACCTTGGAGAAGGCTTTGGAGACATTTAAGCCAAAATATTAGGGTCAATGTTGGAAGCAATAGCAGATTTTTGCAAAACTCATAGAACTGGTGAATATTCTAAATATTAGTTTGAAATGTCAAAATATGCCTCCTTGAGACTTATTAAGCCTGGGAGGCTCCCCTTGCCTGCTTGTCCAACCCTTGGCTTATCTGGCTTAGTGCAGTCTGCTCTGCCTCTCCAGGGTCCTAGGTGGACATCTTTCCTGGTTATAGAGGAACCAGCTAAGCCAAACTCATAGCAGACCCACTGAAGTCAATGGATTTGAGTTAGTGAGGTCCATTGATTTCAGTTAGTCTGCTCTAGCTATGACTTAGCTGGATACATCTCATGAAACCTGAGATTCTAAGATGTGGTTATTGAGCATGAAAACTTCTTCATGCAAGGAATGGTACTTTGCTGTGGCCCCACTCCATTAAATGGTCCTGATGGACTACAGACAGTTCTCCTTTATCTCCCCTGCCTATCCCACGAAAGCATCCGTAGTCTCAAAAAAGCTACCGCCATGGAATGTGGAGCTGACTATGGTCACATCTGCACCATACATTTAAAGTACTATTATACCACTTTAACAGTTATGGCTTCTCTCCCCTACCCCAACACTCCTGGGAAGGGTTCTTTGTGAAGGATGCTGAGTGTTGTTAGAAGATCCCTGTTCTGCTCACAGAGCTACAATTTCCAGAATGGTTTAACAATCAATCTCTCTTCTCTTCCCAGGGAACTCTGAGAATTGTAGCTCTGTGAAGGGAATAGGGATCTCCTAACACCATTTAGTGTCCTTAACAGACTACAGTTCCCAGAAGTCTTTGGGGGAAGCCATGACTGCTTAAGTGGTATGATAGTGCTTTAAATGTATGGTATGTATTTGGCTGATGTCCTATTCTGAACCACAGTGTGCTCTCCAGAATAAAGCCCAAAATTTCCCCCTGCTACCACCCTTCTGGCTATTATCTGGGCAGCTGCTTTAAAACAGGGGTAAGGGATGCATCAGCCACAAAGACTGTGGCTGATTCAGCTTTTGTAGCTCTTCCCAAATATTTGTGTTCTACACCATAACAAGTTCTTTAGTCAGCAGCAAAGCAAGGGGCAGATATGGAAGCATTATGGCCAGGGCAAGCATCTGAAAATTCTTTCTCATTTATTAGTTGGTGCTTGTGATGCTTTTAAACTTTATGCATAATCTGCCTTGCGAGAGCAACATGTCCTGAAGTGCGCGTTAGAAATTCATTTAATAAATACAATTTTTCTATTTATTGAAAAGATTTCTAAACCACTTAATATTTCAAAATCTCTAAGCTGTATACAAAAATGCAGCATATAAGCAATACAGCTCTATATAAAAACAGATAAAAAACTCAGTACTAACGGTCCAATCTGATGGGTCACGGAAAGCCTGGGCAAAAAGATATATCTTTACAAAACATCTGAAGCAATTGACGGATGATGCTTCACGTATGGATTAAAATGTTTAATAAATGATCCTATGAAGGTAGAGGCATTATTGGTTCATCATTCACAATAAGCCCCTTCACTCACAAAATCAATGCTGCCATTCTTTAGAGAGAAAGAGGTGTTTGGATGAACCCCTCATGTGTTGAAAACATGTGGAAGGGGGCTGTGGGGTCATGCCAGCTAGCCCCATCCCCACCATACATGCCAGCCTTGTCCTTTGCTGGCCGCATGTTCAGTGGCTATATGAAGCCACCCTACCACCTAGAAGCCATTTTGGAAAGCACTTAGAAGCCATTTTGCAAGTAAGCAGTATACAAATACAGTAGGGCCCCACTCATAAGGCGGGTTACGTTCCGGACTCCCGCTGTAAAGTGAAAACCGATGTAAAGCGGAACTCATTTAATAGAATGGCTCGCGATGCCTGAAAACCGCTGTAAAAGCGGAACAAGCGCCGTATGAGTGGGGCTTTAGTCTAATTGCGTCTAATTGAGACCGCTGTATTAGTGAATCGCTGTAAAGCTAATCGCTGTAAAGCAGGGCCCTACTGTACATAAAAACATTTATGTACATGTATAGGGTGCTCCACCTGAGGAGGAATCTTGACTTGCCCAGGATTTCCCCTCACGTGAAGGAGTTCACATTGGTACTCATGATGGCCACTGCACACATGACCAGCAGCTGGGTGTGGCTGACTTGTGCATCATCAGAGAGAAGGGCTATTAGCCCTCCTGGGATCCATCATCTTTCAGGAGTCCAGACTGTGACCAAGATGACACATCTTTGAAAAATCATCCAAAATGTGAAATCTAAATCTCTCCTTCTCCTTGCCCCCGGGTTTGGTTCGCTTTAACTCCAACTGATGATTTGTTTGCAAGAAACAGCAGGCCATGAGGTTGGGGGGGGAGGTGGGAAAGGGGAGGCACTCCTGCCGTCTTGTTTTTGCACTCTCCCATGATGCTTCAGTCAGCTGTTTCTAGGTAATAGGGCATCTGTGAACAAATAGCGTTGTTAGAGTTCATTAGAGCTGCTTTTATAGCCATTCCTTGTGTTGTTTCCAGGGTATGGCGTAGCTGCAGCAGCAAAGGGGCTTAAAAGGGACTTGGAAGGAGGCAACAGGTCAAAGGTCTACAGAGGAAAGAGAAGAAACTCACTGACTGAAAACCAGGAGTGAATAATTCCAGTGAATATATATATATTTAAAAAAACAGTCATCTCTCTTGTAAAACTAGGGCAAGAAGATGCATTGCGCAGGCACATACACACAAACACATGGTAGCTTTTGAAATAGACTGCTTTGATTTGGACACATTTGTTGAAGTGTTCCAAGCTCACTTGGAAAATCCCCTAGCCAGCTTTGCTGCTGTTGCTATATATAGATATAGATATAATATTTTTAATTCACAAACCCAGCAAGCTCTTTGGCATTCTGCAAGTCTAGGGAGATCCTGCCAGTCTTTATCAGGTTCTATCTCCATCGTGCGGATTGTCTTGCAGGGCACTCCAGTTAGTTTATCCATATTTAAAGTGGACAGTCACTTCAAGCTGATCAATGGCAAACCAATGCCATTGCTAACCAGCTGTAACTAAATAACAGCCAGTTAATCGCATCACTGAGCTGCTGCTGATTTCATGCAAACAGACAGTGACTACTTCTGTGACTCACATTTTAAAAAGTGGCATAGGGAAGACATGGTGAAAGCAAAGGCCCAGACACATGTCTTTCTAATGCCAGAAACGTCATCCCTGTGAACACTGAAAGCCTCAGGAACTTTGCTAGTCTCTTTGTATCTTCATTCATGTGACATTACAAAGATGCACAGAGACAGCCATCTTCTCTCTGCTTCCCTACCTGTGTTTTTAAAAACAAAAATGCCAGGAAAGTCATTGGGATCTTCAACCAATCACTCTCTCTCTCTCAGCCTAACCTACCTCGTAGGTTGTTGCATGGATAAAATGGAGGGTGTGGTAATGTTTGTTGCTCTAAGCTGTTTGGGTGAAGAAAGGGAGTAAACATATAATTCATTGTTCATGATTCTCTTTGTGGCCAATATATGTGAGATGGGCAATTGAGCAGAAAAGGTATGTTATGGTCATACAACTTAGGAAGCTGTCTTGTACTGAGCAAAACCATTGGTTCATCTAGCTCTACACTGATGGGCAGTGGCTTTCCAGGTTGTCAGGCAGGCGTCTTTCTCAGCCTGACCTTGAGATGCCAGGGATCGAACCTGGGCTTTCCACAAGCAAAGCAATTTCTCTACCACAGAGTTACGGTCCTCCTGAGTAACCCCTATAGCAAGGGCCACTAACCTGTGGCCTTCCAGATTTGTCAGGCCTTAACTTCTATGAGGCCCCCTACCCAGTATGGCCAGAGGTTAGGGGTAATGGGAGTTATAGTCTGGCAACATTTGAAGGACCACAGATTCCCTGATGCTGTTTGCCTTTGTTTTGGTGAAGAGCCTTGGAATAACCTTCTGATTGCTCTAGAAAAGGAGAAATACGGGTTCTCTGCCTGCTTCTAGAACATGCCCTAACACTACAGTGTGAAAGAGCACCCACAGTCTAACAGGAGAGCAAACCTCCTATGCCTTTCCATGAGCAGCTGCGATGTGCGATCATGTCAGCTCCAGTGACGAGGCCGATTAAAGCAGCCTGTGCCACTTTGTTAATCTATATCCAAACAGTTTTAGTGAGCAGGTACAGTTCTAATTAAAAGCACAACATCAGGAGCAGCAAGGGCAAACGCAGAGACCCAACAAGAGCCTCCCGAGTGTCATCCGCACCAGTTTAACTGTTTTGCCTGTCACATTATCCAGCAACCCTTAACAATCTTTCTCGTTTTCTTATCTGCAGTTGTCATGCCATTTTTTTAAATCAAAAAGACATCAGGAATGCCGCTCCTGTCACAGCAGCTGTACTTCAGGCACCTGCTTAGCTCAAAAGCATCCGAGAGACTCCCCCCTCCTTTTCTCTGATGAAGGGAATACAAAAAACAACACAGCTCTCTGGAGACTAGAGCACATGAAACAATGCACATGAACTGTCCTGTGACAGGCATTTCTCCATGTGGCAGGATGACTGCAATGTGGTCACGGATGGAGGAGAAATTGGATTCAGATCACATTTAAAGGCAAACCTACCTAATTTGCACTTTCCAAAACAACACAATCAAACACTTTTCCAAATTCTGCAGTGCAGTTTCCCAGCCAAGTAATTGTTTAAAAAATGCATATACTAGGGTAAAATACGCATGCAATGGATATCGTAGTGAAAATAACATACAAAAATGCATTATATTAGGGGAAATTGCTTTGCAAAAATGTGTATATCAGGGAAAAATTACATACAGAAATGTGTAAGTTAGGACAAGTTCTCAAGCTGATGTGGCAATGTAGAGAACAGAACTTGAGATTGGGGAAATGAGAAACTGAAAGAAACCAAAATGGATAGATTCACCCATCCCTACATGTGGCTAGGAGGATTGTCTCCATGTCTTCTCCAACAAAGGTAATAATACAGCATTGTGGAGTCAACCCCCCGATGCATGCAGCTGGCTGCTATACTCACCGTTTTTAAAAATTATTTATAAGAATCAACTGTATATATGAATATTTAGAAACTATATGTAGATGGACTGCAACTGCTATCATTTCTGTCCATTGGCCATATTGGCCAAGGCTAATGGGCGGTGGAATCCAACAATCTCTGGAGGGTCACAGATCCCCTACACAGATCCCCTATCCCTGCTTTACAGTGTGCTCCACACCCATAGCACTCTGCACAGTAGTGTAGTAGCAAATTCAAAAGTGCAGGTTCCCTTCATATTAGTCAGAACCACTGACCTGCCCTTTTTTGCTGCAGGGTTGAGCATGAGATCCTTGTTAATGTCTTCTCTCACAACAACAGATGTACCTAGGAGCCAATAAGGGAGAGTGTTAGCTACTGAAAAGAGCCTTCTCAGTGGCTGACACCTCCTTTCACTCTGCTATAGGGACTGGGCTGGGACCCTGCTTCCAAAAAAGTAAGGGGTCTAAGACCCCCTGAGACCCTGGACGACTACAGCTCTGGCTCTGCAGAGAAATACTATAAGTAGCGGGCATGATGATGTGGTTATTTTCCATGACATCACTGACAGAGGGGTCTGTGCCTTCACGTGATCCTCTGCTTTACAAATGTTACCAGAACAATGGGGGGAAACCGCTCTGCAGAGTTTCTGCTCCGCAAAGGTAAGTTGCATTGGGCCAAAACACTCCTAGGAGAAGATTTGAAGCTAAAGGCTGAATTTGATGGGACACGGGAAATCCAATGAATAGAAGACTTGTGATATATAAAGTAACTTAGAGAGAATACAACACAGACAGTTTCCAGGGCCCAGGGTAGAGTCTTGGCTTTACAAATATTTGGCTAAATTCACAGCAGTGTTTTGTTTGATGAAGTAGTAAAATCTAATCGATTTAAGATTATTGCTCCAAGACAGCCTTCCTAGGAAGATATATCTGTGGGAATAGAATAATTAGTAACCCTTTGTATATGTCCAGAATTTTCAAAAGGCTGTCCTGGATGGGGTTGCACTCTCCCTGAAGGCGCAGGTTTGTAGCTTGGGGGTTCTCCTAGAACCATCTCTGTCACTTGAGGCTCAGGTAGCCTCGGTGGCACGGAGTATCTTCTACCAACTCCAGTTGGTGGCCCAGCTATGTTCCTCTCTGGACAGGGATAACCTGGCTTCAGTTGTCCCTGCTCTGGTAACCTCCAAGTTAGATTGCTGCAATGCACTCTACGTGGGGCTGCCTTTGAAGACAGTTTGGAAACTGTAGCTTGTGCAAAATGCAGCGGCCAGATTGGTAACAGGGACCAGACGGTTCAAACATATAAAACCAATTCTGGCCTGCTTGCATTGGCTGCCTGTATGTTTCCGAGCTTGATTCAAGGTGCTCGTTTTAACCTATAAAGCCTTACATGGCTTAGGACCACAATACCTGATGGAACGCCTCTCCTGACATGAACCCACCTGTACACTACGCTCAACATCCAAGGCCCTCCTCCGGATGCCTCCTCTGAGGGAAGCTGGAAGTCTGGCAACAAGGGAGAAGGCCTTCTCAGTGGTGGCCCCCAAATTATGGAATGATTTCCCTGATGAGGTGTGCCTGACGCCAACACTGTTATCTTTTCGACGCCAGGTC
This sequence comes from Rhineura floridana, assembly GCF_030035675.1. Taxonomy (NCBI): domain Eukaryota; kingdom Metazoa; phylum Chordata; class Lepidosauria; order Squamata; family Rhineuridae; genus Rhineura; species Rhineura floridana. The sequence continues at coordinate 100,231,830 of NC_084487.1, forward strand.
AAGACTTTCCTCTTCTGCCAGGCATTTTAGCATGTGTTTTAAATGTTTTTTTTAAAATTAAATAGTGTTTTTAAATCGCTTTTTGTGTTTTAAAATTTGTGTATTTGTTTTTAATGTTTTTAATTGCTGTAAACCACCCAGAGAGCTTTGACTATGGGGCAGTATATATATGTAATAAATAAATAAATAAATAAATGCAGTAAAACTGGATAGTGGTGGTGGTTGGTGCCCATTGGGACTGGTAGGGCAGAAGGTAGGGAGACCAACAGTAGGTGGAGCCATAGTCAAGGATAGCCAGAGCCAACTCATTCTACTTTGTCCCCCACCCTCCTCTCTGTTGAGTTCTATAGTGGCAATGCCGAGATTAAGAAGGAAGAAACAGGCAGGCATTGCCACCCCCTAGACTGGTTGTAAGTAAGGAGACAGGCAGGAGGCCAGATTGGGGTTAGTGGGACAAGGCCTCGTTTGCCCTAATGGACTAGCCTCCCTTTCTATACTCTACCCTTTCATTTGTGGCTTGTGTTGTCCAGATGAGAGCCACTGTGAGTGCAAACACATACACATAAATAACCCTTCCATTTTTGGTATAATTTCAGATCATTCTTTGTTATGGTTAGCTATTGCCTGTGTATTAACATTAATATTGCAAGAGAATCGTAGCCTGAATTACTTCAATTTGACTTGGAGCTGTTTCGAGAGCCATTATCAGACTGATAGTCTTGGCGTCAGTTCCCAGAAATGTGAAGCTCCTCCCGTCAGTCGAAATGAAAGACTATTTGTTGACAATGTGCGATAAATGAAGGAGAATGTGCTCCTACTTATCTCTTTCCTTCAGTCCCTATGAAGAGTTCATCTTTATTGTGCTATTCTAAAGACCAGGGTGTCAGGATGCAGGATTGGGGCCCTGATGTTTCAGAAGATGAGGAGAGGGAGGGGGTCATTTGGCCAGAGCCATGTGAAGAAGACACAGGGGAGGGGGAGGGAATCTCAGAGATAGAACTGTCTGGCAGCGAAGACCTTGAATGTCCAACAGACACACATCCTTCCCGTGAGCTTCCAATGCCTCCTCCCCCTTCGAGCATAGAGCAGTTGGAGAAGGAGGGAGGGCAAGGGGGAATCCAACCTCCTCCTGATTCAGGGAAAAGCAAGGAGAAGCAGCCAGATGGTTTAGGCCTTGCCCCCCCGCTTTCCCCCATACCTGAATCAGAGTCCTCAGAAGGGGAGGGGGCGGTAGCACCTCCTTCACCACATACAAGGAGACAGCAAAAGAGACAACAAAAGAAGGGGGAGAGGAGTGGGGTGGATGAGAGCACTTTGAGGCGGAGTGAGAGAATTCACGCTCGATTGCCCCCTTCTTAAGGGACAGGGGGAATAGTGGTTCCTTGTTCTGTCAACTATCTTCTAAGTCGCAGGTTATGTGTTGTACTGAAACTTCATGAGATGGCGTAGTCTTTGTCTGGATATTACTTTAATAAAAACTGATTTGCTTTCACCAACTGGTCTGGTTCCTGAGTCCCAACCTGGATACGACAGTTTGACAGAACCACCTACCCCACCCTCGACGCTTCTACCACTTGAACGCGACAAGATGGAAAGGGGAGCAGCAGGGGGGACAAATCCCACTTCTGAGGCGGAGGAAGTGCGACAGATTTACAGGCAGATGTCCAAACCTTGTTGGCGTCAGTAAGGGCATTGAAAACTGACAACCAAACCTTGAAATCCACGATAGACCAAATGCGGCCAGCGCCTTCAGCCGCTATGGTTAAGATCCCAAATTGATTACCACCTAAATATGCGGGACAGAGTGACCAACTCTCCACCTTCGTGGCTCAATACGAAATGTATCTGGACATTAGGAATGCAGAATTTCCTAGTGATGCGGCCAAAGTGGCCTTCGTGATCAGTCTATTGGAAGGGGAAGCTGCCAAGTGGGTCACTCCCTATCTGGTAAGAAAAGATGCCATTCTAGGAAGATATCGAGGATTTGTGCAAGCCATGACCGAGATGTTTCAGGACCCTCAAAGAGCTGAGACTGTGGTGAGGCAATTGAGCGCTTTGAAGCAAGGGAAAGGAACTGTTTCAGAGTATACTAATGCCTTTAAAATTCTGGCTCAGGAAACTGGTTATAATGACTTAGCCCTGATGTTTATGTACCGAAGTGGACTGAATGCCGAGATCTTGGATGATCTGGCCAGAACTACACCCCCAACTGACCTGCCTGGGCTGATTAGGCTGTCCCTGCAAATCAACCACCGGTTGGAAGGAAGATGCCTGGAAAAGAAATAGGATGTGCAGAGATACTCAGCTTCAGCATCCCGCAGTAAAATCCCTTCCACTCCAGGGATGTCAGGTAATCCGGGAGAAGGACAGGGAGGGGCTCGTTCGAAGCTGTCAGAAGAGGAAAAAGAAAGGCGTTGTCGGGAACATCTCTGTTTTTCTTGTTCAAAGCCAGGACACATAGCTAGGGACTGCAGACTTAAAGGGGAGAAAACAGGGCTGTCGGGAAACTAAAATACCCAGCTCTCACGCAGGCCGGAGGGCTGGGGGCCGCGGTGTACAAAGGGCCTCCGGTAGCACAGCCCCCCACAAAAGGGGTATTGGTGCTGCCTATTCGAATTACAACTTCCACAGGAGTAATGTTTAACTCTACAGCGCTGATTGACAGTGGAGCCTCTACCAATTTCATTGATGCAAAGTTGGCAAAATGTTACCGAATCTCCCAATGGAAACTGGACACCCCCTTGTCATTGGAAACTATTGATGGTAGACCTCTGAAATTTTATTTATTTATTTATTTCATTAAACTGATAGACCGCCCCATAGCCGAAGCTCTCTGGGCGGTTCACAAGACAAGAAACATCAAAAATACAATAAACGTGTAGCAATATAAAAACACATTAAAAGTTTAAAATGTTAAAAAAATTAAAACAATATCAGCGCATGCTAAACATGTTGAAAAGCCTGGGTGAAGAGAAGAGTTTTAACCTGGCGCCGGAAAGATAGTAATGATGGTGCCAGGCGTATCTCCTCTGTGAGATCGTTCCACAGTTCGGGGGCCACCACAGAAAAAGCCCTTTTCCGCGTTGCCACCCTCCAAGCTTCCCTATGAGTAGGAACTCGGAGGAGGGTCTTTGATGATGAACGTAGCGTACGGGCAGGTTCATAACGGGGGAGGCGTTCCAACAGGTATTGTGGTCCTGTGCTGTATAGGGCTTTGTAGGTCAAGACCAGCACTTTGAACCAGGCCCGGAAACAGATAGGCAGCCAGTGCAGGCAGGCCAGAATCGGTGTTATATGGTCGAACCGTCTGGTCCCCGTTAGCAGTCTGGCCGCTGCATTCTGCACAAGCTGCAATTTCCGAACCGTCTTCATAGGCAGCCCCACGTAGAGCGCATTGTAGTAATCTAATTTCGAGGTTACCAGCGCATGAACTACTGAAGCGAGGTTCTCTCTGTCTAGATAGGGGCATAGCTGGGCCACCAGCCGAAGTTGGTAAAAAGCACCCCGTGCCACCGAGGCTATCTGAGCCTCGAGTGACAGGGATGGATCTAAAAGAACTCCCAAGCTACGAACCTGTTCCTTCAGGGGGAGTGCAACCCCATCCAGAACAGGTCGAACATCCCCCATCCTGTCAGGAGAACCACCCACCAGCAGCATCTCAGTCTTGTCTGGATTAAGCCTCAGTTTGTTAGCTCTCATCCAGTCCATTGTCGCAGCTAGACATCGGTTCAGCACGTCGACAGACTCACCTGAAGAAGATGAAAAGGAGAAGTAGAGCTGCGTGTCATCAGTGTCATGATGGCAACGCACTCCAAAACTCCTGATGACCAGACCCAGCGGCTTCATATAGATATTAAAAAGCATGGGGGACAGAACTGACCCCTGTGGGACTCCATACTGGAGATCCCAGGGTGCCGAGCAATGCTCCCCAAGCACTACCCTCTGGAGACGACCCACCAGGTAGGAGCGGAACCATTGCCACACGGTACCGCCCACTCCCAAATCAGTGAGTCGTCCCAGAAGGATACCATGGTCGATGGTATCAAAAGCCGCTGAGAGATCAAGGAGAATCAGCAGGGTCACACTCCCCCTGTCTGTCTCCCGACAAAGGTCATCATACAGGGCGACCAAGGCTGTCTCTGTGCCAAAACCGGGTCTAAAACCCGACTGAAATGGATCCAGATAATCGGTGTCATCCAAGAGTGTCTGGAGCTGGTTGGCAACCACTCGTTCCAGGACCTTGCCCAGGAATGGCACGTTAGCTACCAGCCTATAGTTAAGATTTTCCGGGTCCAGGGACGTTTTCTTCAGAAGTGGTCTTACTATCGCCTCTTTCAGGAGGCCAGGGACCACTCCCTCCCGCAATGAAACGTTAATCACTGCCCTGGCCCAGCCGGCTGTTCCATTCCTGCTAGCTTTTATTAGCCAAGAAGAGCAAGGATCCAACTTAGAAGTGGTCGCACGCACCAGTCCAAGCACCTTGTCAACGTCCTCAAGCTGTACCAGCTGAAACTCATCCAAAAAATTAAGACAAGACTGCGTGCTGGACACCTCATTCGATTCAACTGCTACAACATTGGAGTCCAATTCCTGGCGGATGCAAGAGATTTTATCCTGGAAGTGCCTAGCAAATTCATTACAGCGTGCCTGCGATGACTCCACCATGTCCGTAGGGCCAGAATGTAATAGCCCTTGGACTATTTTAAAAAGCTCAGCTGGATGGCAGATCGATGATTTAATGGTAGCAGCAAAATATTGCTTCTTTGCTGCCCTCACTGCCCCTAAGTACAACTTAGTATAGGCACTTACCAGTGCATAATTGCATCCATCAGGAGTTTGCCTCCATCTGCACTCAAGCTGTCTTCTATGCTGTTTCATCGCTCTCAGCTCCAAAGTATACCATGGAGCTGCATGAGCTCTACACCGAAGAGGGCGTACAGGGGCGATCGTGTCAACTGCCCAGGTCATTTCTGCATTCCACAGTTCCACAAGGGCTTCGACAGGAGCACCAGCCTTATCAGCCGAAAAACTCCCCAGAGCCTTTTGAAAATCCTCAGGAATCATTAGTCTCTGGGGGCAGACCATCTTAATGGGTTCCCCACCCTTGCAGAGGGAAGAGGTCGCTGTAAGTCTAAACCTCAACAAGCGGCGATCTGTCCATGACAAAGGGACCGATGTAAAATTCCCCACATTCAGATCACCATCTCCCAGTCCAGTGGCAAAAATTAAGTCTAGAGTGTGTCCCGCTATATGTGTTGGGCCAACAGCATACTGAGACAGCCCCATGGTTGTCATGGAGGCCATGAAGTCCTGAGCCGCCCCAGACAAGGTGGTCTCGGCATGAATGTTGACATCCCCCAGCACCAAAAGTCTAGGGGATCTCAACAGTACATCCGAGACCACCTCTGTCAGCTCAGTTAGGGAGACCGGTGGGCAGCTGGGTGGGCGGTACACCAACAGAATCCCCAATCTGTCACGTTGACCCAACACAAGATGCAAGCACTCCAAGCCAGTAGCCACTTGGACAGGGTGCTTGGAGAGGGAGATGGAACTCCTATAGACCACAGCCACCCCCCCTCCCCGACCCTCAGATCTACCCTGATGCTGAACCAGATACCCTGGTGGGCACAGCTGGGAGAGACTAACTCCTCCCTGCTCACCCACCCAGGTCTCTGTAATGCACGTCAGGTCGACTCCCTCATCCACAATTAAATCATGGATGAGGGAGATCTTATTTTGAACTGATCTGGCATTTAAGAGCAGCATCTGAAGATCTGAGGGCTGGGCGATAGGACAACCACAAAACCTGTGGGTGCGAGGAAGACTGGAACAAGGCACAATTGTTAGCTGCCTGGGCCGAGTTCCCCTTACCTGGCCAGACTTCCTCACAACGTCGTATCTCCCTCTGCCCATCACCATGGCAATTGGGGCCCCCTCAGATCTCCCCACACAACCCTGAAACCTCTCACCCAGGCACATAATGTAAAACCTTAAACGTATACGCAGTTCTCATACACATACACTCTCATCACACACTCACACCACCACACTCGCACAGAAACAAGCTGTAAACACACGCTGACAGAACCCTGATTAATGACTCTGCTCCCAAAGATAAGAGTTAGGGCAATGTTAACAGCCAGAGAACAACAGCAGCAACAACCAGCAACAGTCACGACTCTTCCTCCTCAGATGATAATAATATCCCTTCCTGACAAGCAGGTGGAGAAGATTAGCCAAGGCTGGCGGGTGGCCAGGGCTTAGTTCTGCGAAGCACCACACCAGCCAGACTGCAGCAGCCCGACCAGGGAAATATTGATAGTAAACAGTTCCGAGAAAGCAGCAACACAATCCCAGATAAATCGCACAGCTTTATCCTCCAGCAACACAGTGACAGCGGCAGCGTCTCCGTCGTCCCGATAGTGGGGCTAATATTGTGGTCAAAATGATCCTGAACAAATCAGGCGGAGTGACGCGAGCCACGGAGGAATTGAAACTAGAAATTCCTGGGCACGAAGAGTTAATTTCCTTGTATGTCTCAGATCTCTCGAACTTTGATGTGATTCTGGGAATGCCCTGGCTAGCAAAGCATGAACCAAAGATAGCCTGGAAGGATGCGGTTGTATGGTTCACTTCTCAGTACTGTCAAGAGAACTGTCAGCCAGAGATAACCGCAAAAGCTCTAGCAGGAGCTGTGCAGGGGGTCAAGGAAGTGGCCCTTCCCTCGAAATATGTGGATTTTGAAGACGTGTTTAATGAAAAGGAAGCAGAATCCTTACCTCCTCATCGCCCTTATGACTGTGCCATTGATTTAGTGCCGGGAGCTAGCATTCCAGCTGGAAGAATTTACTCCCTTACAGAGCCAGAGAGAGCGGCTTTAAGAGAGTTTTTGGAAAAAATCTGAAGCGAGGATTTATTCGTCCCTCACAATCCCCCGCAGGGGCCCCCTTGCTGTTCGTGAAGAAGAAAGGAGGTGAACTCAGACCCTGTAATGATTACCGTGCATTAAATCAAATTACTATCTCTAACAGTTATCCGTTGCCTCTGATTCCGGAGTTGTTAGACCGACTGCGTTCGGCAACAATCTTCACGAAACTGGACTTAAGGGGGGCATATAATCTGATTCGAATGAAAGAGGGGGATGAATGGAAGACAGGTTTCAACACCTCCTATGGTCAATTTGAATACTTGGTGATGCCTTTTGGGCTATGTAGGGCTCCTGGCGTGTTTCAAAAGTTTATGAACTAAGTGTTTAGAGACCTCTTGGATCAGTATGTGATTTGTTATCTGGATGATATTCTTGTGTTTTCAAAGAACCAGGAAGAACATGATCAACACGTGAAAACTGTGTTGAAAAGACTGAGAGAGAACCACTTGTATGCCAAGTTAGAGAAATGTGGGTTTGACTTGTCCTCTTTGGACTTCCTTGGATACCGAATCTCGGCAGGAGGAGTGGAGATGGATCCAGGAAAAGTGAGTTGTGTATTGGATTGGGGCCAGCTGACCACCAAGAAGGACGTACAGCGTTTTTTGGGATTTGCCAATTACTACAGAAAATTTATCCCCGGCTTTTCCAAGCTAACAGCCTCCCTTACTGACTGTTTAAGGGGAAAAGGAAAGTTTCAATGGTCAGAGAATGCAGCAAGAGCTTTTGAGGAACTGAAAAGGAAATTCGCATCTGAGCCTATTTTGCGTTTTGCTGACCCTACCCGCCCTTTCGTCGTGGAAGCGGATGCTTCGGACCTAGCCATGGGGGGGGGGGGTTCTTTTGCAACTAGACATGGACGGGAAGGAATTGTATCCTTGTGCGTATTTCTCCAGAAAATTAAAGGATGCCAAAAGAAACTATATAGTGTGGGAAAAAGAGCTGTTAGCCATCAAAGACTCATTTGAGAATTGGAGACAGTATTTAGAGGGAGCTCAGCATCAGATAGAAGTATGTTCTGATCATAAGAACTTGGAAAGTCTGCAAACAGCTAGGAAGTTGAACCAGAGACAGATATGTTGGTCTCAGTTTTTCGCCAGGTTTAACTTCAGGATTACCTACCATGCCCATGCAAAAAATCAGAGAGCAGACGCTCTATCCAGACAACCGCAATACAAAGGAGATGAAGTTGGCAGCCCCCCCCAGTACATTGTCCCGCCGGAGAAGCTGATGTTGAGATTATGCCAGCCTTCATGGGAAGATGAGCTCAGGAAGGCACAGCAGGGGGATCCATGCATGCAACAATATATCCAGGAAATGGAACAGGACGAGGATTCAGAAGTAAGTTTCCATTGGATGGACTGTTGTGGTTTAAAACTGCCAGATATGTGCCAAAGGGGGACCTAAGACTCAGAATTTTGCGTCAATGTCATGACTCTATCACAGCTGGGCACTTTGGCATCTTTAAGACCATTCAGAATGTGGCCAAGGATTTTTGGTGGCCCCAAATGCGCCGAGACATTGAGAACTATGTAAAATCCTGCTCTGTCTGTATGCGGGTGAAAACAGACACGGGAAAACCAGTTGGGTTGCTGAACCCGCTACCCACGCTGAGCGAACCTTGGAAGGACCTTTCCATGGATTTTATAACTGATTTACCGAAGTCGCAAGGAATGACAGCTATATTGGTCATAGTGGATTCATTGACCAAGATGGCACATTTCCTTCCTTGTTCAGGAGCCTTAGAAGCTAGAGAAACAGCAAAGCTGTTCATAAAGGAAATCTACCAACTGCATGGATTGCCAAACAGTCTAGTCTTGGATCGGGGAACTCAGTTTACAGCTAAATTTTGGAGAGCTGTTTGGAAACAGCTGCAGACGGAGTTGAAACTTTCTTCAGCTCACCACCCCCAGACAGACGGGCAGACAGAGAGACTTAATGCTGTTCTAGAAAGGTATTTACGTTGTTATGTGTCTTACCAACAGACTGATTGGGTCTCCTATTTGCATTTTGCAGAATTTGCTTATAATAACTCCTTGCATACCAGTACTGGACAAACACCTTTCTTTGCTAATTATGGATTCCACCCCAAAGCTTTCCCTAGCAGTACAGGAAGCATGCCTGTACCGGCTGCAGGGGAATTTCTGCAGGAGCTTCGGGCAGTGCAGCAGGTACCGAAACAACAATTAGACGAGGCCAAAACGGAGTATAAATGAATTGCTGATCAGCATCGACGGGAGGGCCCCCCTCTTCAAATAGGAGACAAGGTATGGTTGTCTACCCGCTTCCTCCAGATGCCGGGCAAATGCAGGAAGCTGCAGGATAAGAGAGTGGGGCCCTTTGAAATAGAGGCGCAAATCAATTCAGTGGCTTATCGCTTGAAATTGCCAGATACTTTTAAAATACACCCTGTGTTCCATCGCTCCTTGTTAACGAAAGCAGCCCCTCCCAGTGAGTTAAGACCGGTGGAATCTCCAGGGGCTCCGTTAATAGTGAATGAGCAAACTGAGTTCAAAGTGGCAGAAATTCTGGACTCAAGGAGAAGGCGTAATAAACTACAGTATCTGATTCACTGGAAGGGTTATGGACCAGCTGACAGGTCATGGGAAAATGAGAGCGATGTCCACGCTCTGGACTTAGTAAAAAGCTTTCATCAATGGTTCCCTCATCATCCTAAGCCGACAAGTTGGGGGGAGCACAGCATGGGAGAGGGGATGGTGTCAGGATGCAGGATTGGGGCCCTGACGTTTCAGAAGATGAGGAGAGGGAGGGGATTGTGATGCCCTTCCCTGGCTCTCCCTGTCAGGTTCCTACCTGCTTGTGGCTACTGCCTGTCACTAGGCACCACCAGGGACTCCACCAGTCCGGACTGTCCTTTTATATGGTTTCTCTCTCCGCTCTAGCATAGACCTCACCAGATCCCCCTGCTAGGCAGCACCACCAGTCACGTCCTATAACCAGTATCCCCAGAGACTCTGCCTGAGTCTCTCTCAATCAGGTTACCTCTGTGACGGCATGCTTAAGCTGTCCCCAACCCCCTTGTATCACTGCAGATAACTCATAACTCAGGGTTGCTCTAGATACTTATGAATGTTATAATCTCCTCTTCACCACTGCCACCATTTGTTACTGTTTCCCTTCAGCCTTGGTCATTACCTTACCCTCCCTTCTGGTCTGTGAAACCCCAGCCAAGGATCAGGCCTTTGGTAAACCAAATATAGTTTTTATTAAATAACAGAGATAACAAGATTACTTTTCTAATGGTACTTAAGCATATGGTTTCATCTATTTCTGTGATATTTGACTTATCATGAACTAGAACTCCCACTCTCTCTTTCTCCACACGCTCCTGACATCCACCTCCAAACACCACCAAACACTTCTCAAACAACCCAGCAACGTCCACCCAGATTCACCACAGATTCTCCACCCAGATTCAACTGTCATTCTTCCATTTATACTCCCAGCCATTCAAACACTCAGCCAATCATCCAGCATTCTACTGCTCATTTACTCCCCCCTCCTCTTTCATTCCACTTACCATATATCTTCTATACAAACAGCACTTACCATATATACATTAATACAGGAACATCACAGGGGTCATTTGGCCAGAGCTGTGTGAAGAAGACACAGGGGAGGGGGAGGGAATCTCAGAGATAGAACTGTCTGGCAGCGAAGACCTTGAATGTCCAACAGACACACATCCTTCCCGTGAGCTTCCCATGCCTCCTCCCCCTTCGAGCTTAGAGCAGTTGGAGAAGGAGGGAGGGCAAGGGGGAATCCAACCTCCTCCTGATTCAGGGAAAAGCAAGGAGAAGCAGCCAGATGGTTTAGGCCTTGCCCCCCCGCTTTCCCCCATACCTGAATCAGAGTCCTCAGAAGGGGAGGGGGCAGTGGCACCCCCTTCACCACGTACAAGGAGACAGCAAAAGAGGCAGCAAAAGAAGGGGGAGAGGAGGGGTGTGGATGTGAGCACTTTGAGGCGGAGTGAGAGAATTCGCGCTCGATTGCCCCCTTCTTAAGGGACAGGGGGAACAGTGGTTCCTTGTTCTGTCAACTATCTTCTAAGTCGCAGGTTATGTGTTGTACTGAAACTTCATGAGATGGCATAGTCTTTGTCTGGATATTACTTTAATAAAACTGATTTGCTTTCACCAACTGGTCTAGTTCCTGAGTCTAGTTCCTGGATACGACACAGGGCAGGGCAACCTTGGGTTCTCCAGATGTTGCTGAACTACAACTCCCATCAGCCCCAGCAAGGGCCAAAGGCTCCTCAAACCTGCTAAAGGCTATACTCAGAACAGCATGCTGTCTTGTTTTGTCTTTTAAGAAGCAAGATGGGACTATAAACTTGAGTAACAGAGGGTATCATGTTTCACCAAGGAGATGGGGGTTAAAAAAATCATTGAGGAGCAAGATACACAGCAAAGTTTAAAGGCCTACACTTGGATATTTTCAAATGTGGCCCCTGATGTACCTCCACTGCAGTGGATGGTCCTTATCTAAGGATGGACAAATCTGTCAACTTTGGTTTCTCATTTCCCCAATCTTATTTTTTTATTTACATTTATAAAATTATTTCTATATTGCCAACAATGTAAAATCATAGAATCAGAGCATTGTAGAGTTGGAAGGGGCCTATAAGGTCATCGATTCCAACCCCCTGTTCAGTGCAGGAATCCAACTTAAAACATACCTGACAGGTGGCTGTCCAGCTCCCTCTTGAAGACCTCCAATGTTGGAGAGCCCACCAAATACTGAGGTAGTGTACAATATATACAATAAAACACCATTACAAACACCAAAGAATCATTGAAAAGACTGGCTAATCAAGAAAATGTAAACAGCTGCATAGGCCTGTTGGCATAAAAAGGTCTTCAAAAGAGATGCCTGATAGTCAATAGTGAGGATGCCTGTTGACTTTCTACTGTAAGACTGTTCCACAGACAATAGTGGCAATAAATGGCCAACTTCTAGTTGAGACCATTTGGGCCTCGGTAACATGGGGGACAACTTGTAGGCTCCTCCGCATGGTCTCAGTGATCAAGCTGGGTTGTAAGGGCTGAAGTGGTCCTTAACTATCCTGCATCCAAATTGTTCTGGGCTTTGTATATTAACACAAGAGTCTTGAACCTGGCCCAGTAGCATCTGGGCAGTTAGTAGGGATGGGTGAGAAATGTGATTCGGTTAGCTTTTCAAGCCGAATCTATCAAATTCACACTTTCCAAAACAGCATGGGAACTGAAACACAGCCATCCTTGAAATTCACACTTATTCAAATTTTGTGATGCAGTTCGCCAACCAAACAATTTTCACAGAAATGCATGTATCAGTGGGAAGTTTGTATAAAAGTGAATATACGAGTGAAAATAACATGAAACAAATGCATTATAAGATGAGAAATGGCTTTCAAAAATATGTACATTAGTCAAAAATGCCAGCAAAAAAGTGTTTATTTGGAGAAATTCACACTAAAATGCTGGATAATTTTCATGAGGATTTTTTTAAAACACACACACAAATTGCTGCAGAAATGTGGAGAATTGAATATAAGTTTGGAAAAATGAGAAACTGAGAGAACCACAATTGGCACATTTTCCCATCCCTAGCAGTTAGTACAGATATTTTAGCATTGATGTTACGTGCTGCTGGCCATGCGCCCGCATCTAGCCACTGCATTCTGCACTAGCTGGAGCTTCTAGACCAGATCCAAGGGCAGTCCCATACAAAGCACATTGCAATGATCCAGTCTCAAGGTTATCAGTGCAAGGACTACAATAGCCAGGTCATCTTAGTTCAGGTCACCCCATTTCTGCATCTGTTTCCATTTTTTTGGTTAAAAAACGTGTACATTTTCATGCACATTTTCCCTAATATATACATGTTACTGGCCACATTCACACCATACATTTATTCCATAATTATCCCACTTTAAACAGTCATGGCTTCCCCCAAAGAATCCTGGAAAATGAAGTTTGTGAAGGGTGCTGACAGTTGTTAGGCGACCCCTATTCCCCTTCAGAGAGCTACAATTCCCAGATTTCTCTGGGACGAGGGACTAACTGTTAACCCACACTGACAACTGTAGCTGTGTGAAGGGAATAGAGGTTTCCTAACAACTCTTAGCACCCTGCACAAACTATGCCGCCAAACAAGATCAGCCTCACAGGACCTTCTCTCGGTCCCACCGACTAAGACAGCTAGGTTGGTGCGGACCAGGGAGAGGGCTTTTTCGATCATGGCCCCCACCCTCTGGAACTTACTTCCCTTTGACCTTCAGCATGCCCCCTCCCTGTTGACTTTTCGCCGAGCCTTGAAGACCTGGCTCTTCAGGCAGGCCTATGGGATCTCTGGGGTGGGTTAGGTTTTACACTGTATTAATGTAAGATGGTCTTCAGATGAGATGTTATGATATTAATAATGTGATGATTATGTATATGAGCAGATTGTATTTTATATTGTATTTTATACTGTACGTCGCCCAGAGTGTCCGTTCAGTCGGACAGATGGGCGTCTGCTAAATAAAATTTTATTATTTTATTATTATTATTATTATTATACTTCCCAGGATTCTTTGGGGGAAGCCATGACTGTTTAAAGTGGAACAATAGTGGAATAAATGTACGGTGTGAATGTGGCTACCATCTTCTCTTTCCACCCAGATGACTTATTATCCTGTAAGTACGCATCACGAGCTAGGCCCAGCTCCAACGTGCATTCTCACCTCTTTCCTTGCCTTCTCTGTCTGTTATGGATTATAATCTCTCTAAGGCAGAGCCAGTGTCACCTTTATGTCCTGCACATCCCCAGTATGCTGTTGGCGTTAAATAAATATTAATAATAAGAGAAGCACCTCTGCAGGGCAGTATTATTTCTATCAGGGTACATCACTGCCATCTAGTGGGAGAAATTATTATTTCTTCCCAGAGTGCCAAAATAAATAATTTTCAGTTGGTTTGGCAGGAAGACTATATTCTTTGCAAGACCATGATGCAAAGTCTATGATGAAACAGCACTAGGTTTATGAAACTAGGCTGCATTTTGATTAAATATTCTTTTACATAGTGCTTGGGTGAGTGCTCTGTGCAACATGGTACATAAATCTGGATTTGGACCTTGTTTCATTAGCTGCACCAGAGGCAAGGGATGACTCAAGGTTGTTAGTTTTCTTAAATTGAGTGACAGGTGTCCAGTTTTAAAGCTATTCTTTGCTCTCAGCTGACTTATTTTGCAAAATCTGACCTTCCAACTTTGCCTTTATACTTTTGAGTTTCCTATTGTTCTCTCTCCTTTAAGGGTACTTTTAAAATTATTTATTTATTTAAAATATTTCTATCCTGCCCTTCTACCCCACAATAGGGCACTCAGGGCGGCTTACAATATAATCGTACACATACATAATAAAATTGTACAGAATAAAAACATAAGACAAAACAGTTAATTAAAATACATAAAATACAATTATTAAAATGCATAAACACAATATGCGTATGTATATATATGCTTACATATATGGGGAAAAGATAATAAAAAGACAAGAAGATAAAAATTAAAAATAGAAAATTAAAAATAGAGAATGTAGGGACAGGGTCAGGCTCACCGTCAGACCCTCTAAAAGGCTCTCCGGAACAAAATAGTTTTTACAAGTTTCCAGAAAACCATCAGGGAAGAAGCCAAATGGGCTTCTTGAGGCAAGGAATTCCAAAGCCTAGGAGCCATAATTGAAAAAGCTCTCTTTCGTGTGTCTGTCAGTCTAACATCTTTCATTCTAGGCACGCTGAGGAGACCAGAGGCAGATGATGTTAAATCCCGGGCAGGAACATATGGGCGCAAGTGGTCCCTCAGGTACATTGGTCCAAGGCCATTTAGGGCTTTAAAGGTCAAAACCAGCACTTTGAATTGGGCCCAGAAACAAATTGGGAGCCAGTGGAGTCAATAAAGCACAGGGTGATGTGCCCCCAGCATTGTACTCCAGTTAACATTCTGGCTGCCGCATTTTGAACCAACTGTTGTTTCTGAACCATTTTCAAAGGCAGCCCTACGTAGAGTGTGTTACAGTAGTCAAGCCTTGATGTCACCAAAGCATGTGTCACTGTAGCCAAATCAACTGCTTCCAGGATTGGACGCAGCTGGTTGAGATAGCCCAAAGCACTCCTTGGCCACTGCAGCCACTTGAAATTCAAGCAGCAGGGCAGGATCCAAGAGAACTCCCAAACTGCAAACCTGCTCCTTCAAGGGGAGTGCAACCCCATCCAGAATAGGTTGCAACCCTATCCCTGGCACAGTTTCCCCCCTGGTCAGCAACATTTCGATCTTATCTGGATTAAGTTTCAATTTGTTCACCACATGCAGCCCCTCACAGCCTCCAGGCACCGGTTTAGGATGAGCACTCCCTTCCTGCAATCAGAAGGTAGGGAGAGATAGAGTTGGGTGTCATCAGCCTATTGAAGACATTGTACTCCACATCTCTGGATGACCTCTCCCAGAAGTTTCATATAGATGTTGAAGAGCATGGGTGACAGAATGGAACCCTGTGGGACTCCATAGATCAACGGCCAGGAGGACAAGCAGTAGTCTCCCATCACCACTTTCTGGGTCCTGTCCATCAAGTAGAATCAGAACCACTGCAAAACAGTACCTCCGAAAGCCATCCCAGCTAGATGGCCCAGAAGGATACCGTGGTCGATGGTATTGAAGGCCGCTGAGAAGTTCAGCAGCACCAACAGAGATGCACTCCCCCTGTCTGATGCCTGGCATAGTTCATCAAGCAGGCCTACCAGGGCAGTCTCTGTCCCATGACCAGGCCTGAAGCCTGATTGAAAAGGGTCTAGATAGTTTGATTCATCCAGCAAAACTTGGAGTTTAGCAGCCACCACCTTCTCGATCACCTTGCCAAGAAAAAGGAAATTAGAGACTGGACGGAAGTTATTAAGATCCGTAGGATCTAACAAATGCTTCTTTAACAAAGGTCTTATCACAGCATCCTTCAGCATTGTTGGCATAGAACCTCCCCCTAGGGAGGTGTTAATCAAATGTGCCATCAGCCATCCAGTCCCAATCTGGCAGGTTTGATTAACCAGGATGGGCAAGGATCAAGAGAGCAGGTAGTGGCCCTCATTTCTCCCAGAGTCCTGTCCACATCCTCAGGCTTTACAAGCTGAAAAGTATCCATAGAAAACTGACCAGAGGAAGCCGCAGGGACATCTGACACAACTGTAATTAACGAGGGGTCCAAGTCAGTCCGAATGCGAGCAATTTTATCTGTAAAGTGCCTCACAAACATATCACAACAAGCGACTGAAGGCTCAGAGTCTAATGTAGGGCCAGAGCCCAAAAGACACCAGACCACCCAGAAAATAACCGTACCAGAATGAAAAGGCCTAACCAAGAATCAGAAAGTTCTTGATCAGGCCGATGTGGTGGGGCGGAGCCACCCTCCAAACACTGGCATTGCTGCCCCAAAGGATTTACATCCCTCCCTCCCAAAAAAGAGCAAAAGAGTGGCCCCAGTTTGCATAACATTTGCATATGGAAATATATATGTATACATTAGAATATATATTTAGAAAGAATTACTCTAATTTAAATAGAAACACAATACACCTCATCATAGTAGGGAAGAGAGCAGGGGACTTGTGTGCCTGCGTGGTCTGCTAACCAGCTGCTCCTAACTGTTGATGGCAGAAGCGGGTGGAGTAAAGCTGCTTGCTAGCTTCCTGGCAGGTGGCTCACTGTTGCTTACTGGGACAGGAAGGGACAAGGCAGCGAGGCAGCTGGTACTGTACAAACACACTGGCAGGAGCACCAGACTGGTTCCACTGGTGTGTTTGCACCCCACTGACCTCCTCGCCACCTCCCCCCTCTCCCTCCTAGTACGCAATGGCGAGTCACCCGCCATGAAGCTAGCAACCCTAGCAAGCTGCTTCTGGTTGATGGGCAACTGGAAGATGCTGCTGTCTTTTTTTATGGTTCCTTATCTTTATCCCGGACCTGGACTGGATAGTCTTCAAATAGATGGACCCTTCAAATAGAGGACTGTCTTATGACAATCCTCTGTAAAGCAGGACACATTGGTCACTCAATTTTGTAGATAAGTTACCTGCACTTGGGTAGAGCCTGAACTCAAGGCAGAGTTTAAAAGATGATGTCCTTCACTGCCACCCTCTGACAATCATTGGGTTTATGAAATGAATAAAAGAAGAATCGTTAGTTGATATAATACAATGGTATTTTTTAAGTGTTTTCAGGGGGATGGGCCAAAGTTTTTTGACAGAGCACAGAAGGGGCTTGAAGTTACACCTGGACAGCAAACACTGAACAGGCTCCCTGTCTCACAGTCTTCCAACCAGGGTGAAGATACTGTTTTTTCTATTTAAATTAATAGCTATTATTTCTAAATGTGCATCTATACATATATGTTACCATATGCAAATTCCATGCAAATCAGTGCCCTTTTTTGGCAATGTGTTTCCTTTTTCTTCTTCTTGGCCATGCATAAGTAGCCACCCTATACATGCAGAGGATCCCAGGTATAACCTCCAATTTAAAAGGATCGGGTAGCAGGTGATGAGAAAGATGTTGGCTTAGCGTGCTGGCTAAGTTGTTGTAGAGCCATTGCCAGTTAGAGAAAACAATATAGGGCTAGATAAATAGCCTGATCTGGTATAAGAAGCTTTGCAGTAGAAATACCACCAAAAAAACTATATGCTTTCCTGTATTGATCATCAATCACATTAACATCCGTGCAGTCGGATGCAATCCAACAGACTTTCCTGCAACAGGCAGTCCATGGGTGTTCCTCCATCATATGCCAAGCCCTGTGTCTCCTTCCCTCCTGATAGCCAGTTGCATTTCTGGGACTGAAGTTGGATCCACCCTATGTCCATGTCTCCTCCTCCTCCTTTCAGTTCATTTCTGCTTCAGGTACTGAACTGGGGTACTTCCTCTTTCTGGCTTCTGTAACTGTATCACATTAGGGTTTTGTTTTGTTTTTTTTAAAAAAAACAAACTACCATTTTGCAATCCCTAACCCTAAAATCAAACGTTTAATGAATATATTTCCACCACTATTTTGCAATATTACACAAACAATTCATTGAAAACATGGAGTTTAAAGGAAGAGGGTTTTAACTAAGCTTCCTTGGGCTGATGGGGTGAAAGGGATGGGGAGAGGAGCAAGCTCCAGTACTTGAATGTGGCATTGATCTTGCAGCTGATCCAGTGGCAGGCAAAGCCTCTCTTTTCCTGCCCGACAGCTGATGGGGATGGGAGGGGGAGACAAACAGACCAAAGAGCCAGGCAGCCAGATCTCTCCCTCTCTGGGCTCATCCAGACGACTGCAAAATGTGTGACACGCCTGCTATGTGTGTTCGTTATTTTTCAGTCGTCCAAATGACGTCTCGCGCTGACGTCTCTTTGCTTGCACTTGGGGGGGTCAATTAACTTTGCCCTTTTGCACTTCCACAAACCTGTGCATGCGTGGGAATTTTAAAAAAAGATATACGTTTCTGCACTGTTTCGAAAAAGCGTGCAAAAAGCAAATGACCATTATGGACTAATCACTGAAAAGGGGTGGACTTAGGGGAGTGGCCAATGTGAAAGCAATTTAGACAACAACAACAAAAAGCCCACACGTATGGATGCTTGATAATTGGATTTTCACAATAATCCGACACTAACAGAACATGTATGGATCTCGAGGCCACCAACCAAATATGGAAAATGTGGATTTTGGGGTTAGGTATGGATAGGCCCTCTCTTACTGTGTATACAGTCTGGACTAGGACTACATCAGGGATTGCCAATGTGGAACCCATGGACACAATGGTGCCCTTGAGGTCTTCTCCTGGTGCCCACAAAGACTTTGATTCCCCCTTCAATGCTCCCTTGGGCATGAGGTGGTGTGGGTGGTTATCTCCCTCCCCTTGAAAAATACATAGAGCTGAAGCAGGAAGTTGGAAGAATGATGCTCTTTCCCACTTCAGCTTTTAGCTCTATGTGCTATTCAAAGCTCAGATTAATTTTATTGGATCTGACTTCTACCCAGTGCCCAAAGCACTCACTCAAAAACCCAAATGTGCCTGCCCATGGGTCTAAAAAGTTGGCAACCCCTGTCTACATCAATCAAACTGTTGAGGTTAATTGTTAATCATGTGATTATAAGTCTGAATGGCATTTCTCTTCCTTTGAAGAAGGTAGTAGTTATTACTTGGAAAAGCTCAATGTACCCTGTCCCTACAGAGTCTGGGGTTTTTGTTTTTTAATTACTTTGGTGGTGTATTTAGTAAATGTCTAAAGATAAAGGCAGTTACACTGTGGAATTTCTATTTCTCTTCTATACTGTATTAAGGTTGTTCTCTTCTACTGATTAGAGAGTGTAGAACTAAAGACTCCAGTATTCAATGTAAGAAAGCAGGATTATCATTTTTTTAAAAAAGCAATGGCTGCCATGCTGTGTTCAAAGTAGGCAGACGCAGCATCCAGTATTTTGCAAGTAACACCACAGATGCTTAGCCCAACTGTATCACGATTAGCACTGTAGCTCAAGAGCTAAGATTGGGGTCTGTTGTGCTAGACACTTGGCATATTGTCAAACTGATATAATTATATCTTTTTTTAAGACAGTTGGGTTGTTTTAGTTTACTGCAAGCTGGTTACAGTTTATATACAATAGACAGGGCATCATATTTCATGAAATAAAATAAAATAATCAAATATGGGGTTTGATATAGGGTGGTGCAATCCATTTAAATCTGATTGATTTCAGTGGGATGGATTTGAAGACATGCACCAGTCTCCCACTTAAAATCTGGAGGGATCATGCCTGTGGATAGGGGAGAAATCGGTTCACATTTTAATATGAACCTACCTAATTCACACCCCCAAAACAATATGTGAACCACAATGCAGCTATCCTTCAAAATTCAAAGTTTGTGATGCACTTAGCCAACCCAAAAATGTGTACAAAAACACATATAGTTGAGGAAAGTGTGCATAGAAATGCATTTATTAGTGAAAAATGTTTAAAGTATTTTTATTAGGGAAAATTACGTGCAAAAATGGGTTTATTAGAACTGTGGACTAAAATGCTGATGAATTTGCATGAGAACCTTTTAATTTTTTAAAAATGCAAAATGGGATAGTACTGTGGTGAACTGAACATCAGATTGAGTAAGAGAAAGCAAAACTGAGAGATTCGTCCATCCTGAATCCTGTCCACATTGTATTTTTACCATTGCAAATGAGAAATGAAGACTCATTAAGTGTCTAAGCAGGAAATGGAGGAATCAAGGCAAAAAGGAGAACTGGTGCCACCCCAATGGAGGGAGTTCCCAAAGCCACAGGGAGGGGGCTGCAGTGTATCACTTTGTCCATTGTTTACCCATATCCATGTTTGTCAGCTATGAAAGGTTTTGGCTATCTCCATTCTTTGTGCATCTAGTATTTGGGATTGAGTGCCTCTGAACATGTGAAGAGTGTTTATCCAAGCAAAACTACTACACTTAAAAAAAGGTTTCTGGTTACAGCTCCTGCTCCCAAAGGCAAGGCCAACCCTACCATTAAGCAAAGTGAGGCAACAGCCTCGGGTGGCAGATGTTTGGGGGCAGCTCCTTGCCTGTTCTTCCTAAAACCCTTGGCTAGTCCTCTCTGCTGGAGGACAGAGCTATGAGAATCTGTTCCAGCCCCTCTAAACTAGCTTGCTACCTCAGGGACTGTGGAGGATGCTATCCCGTCACCAGAGTTGAAATCAGCTTCCACAGCCAGTCCCTTCAGCTTCTGTATGTGGGATGGGAAGGGGGAGCTCTCTTGTCCATTGCCTAATGCAGCAAAATGTCTTGGGCCAGACCTGCACAACGAAACACACAAACATGGGTCATTCTCAGTTGTTGCTGGGCTACAACTCCCAACATCTTTGACCATTGGCCATGCTGGCTCTGCAATGTCTGAAGGGCCACAGGTTCCCCAGTACTGTCATATATGGAGGCTGTGTCTTTCACAGAAGGCCAGGACCATCCATGCCTGGAACATCATGAACCAGTGGTGTGTTGTAGTTTAGTGGTAGAGCATCTGCCTTGCCCACAGAAGATCCCAAGTTCAATCCCCAGCATCTCCAGGCAGGACTGGGAAAAACTCCTGACTGAAACCCTGGAGAGCCACTACCCATCAGGGTAGACATAACGGAGCTAGATGGACCAAGGATCTGTCGCAGCAGAAGGCAGCTTCCTGTATTCCAGCTACTGCGGCTTATTCTATATGCGAGTCTGCACAAACTTTGGGGGATAACTGCATTCTCCCGGCAACAAAATTCAGCATTTTGAGTGCTGAGCAAATGCCTTTTCCTCACAATAGATGCATTAGTAGCAAAGGAAAGGGGGGGCCTATTTGGATTCCCCACAATAAAGCAATCACCTGGAAAGCCACAGATTTGCTGTGAAGAAATCTTAGAGACATACATCTCTTTTAAGAGCACATTTGAAAACCTTTGACTTTCTGGCTGTAACTAATAGTGCACATATAATACCTTGTAGACTTGCAAAACCAGGAAATAAAAATGTTCCTTCAGCAGTGAAGCTGCTAATCCTTTGTGCTATACAGGCCCCAAAAATATATTAAACAAGGACATAGTTCAACCTCGCATTCTAGAAAGATTCTGCTTCTTTAGTGCTTTCTATATTCAGTTTAGACAGGTGGTCCCCAAACGTCATAAGATTTAGTGAGTCTGTCCAAATGAGGATGGAAGGAAATCTACTCATCAAAATTCACCCAGTCGAATTTGAACATAGGTAAGACTATTCACCTGCAGGTCAAGCTCTTGTCCAGATCCAGCACCAACAATTGCCCACGCTGAGCATTGACTGAGGGCCCCAGTGACTCAGAAGGCCCAACCCACCCACCTTACTGCCCTCCTTGCCATTTTAGTGGTAGATGGGCAATGGTGCCACTTTTGAATGGGAGCCAAGCTTGGTTCCCATCCTTGGTGTCTGCCTACCATTTTAATTTATGCAAAATGCAATTCCTCATATCATAGACCTATGAAATCCACCATGTGGTGAAGAGGGTATTAAATGGTGTCGCTCCTGTTGTTTTGGCAGGGATGGCAGTGCACAAAAAAGTGCAGCCATATTGGGGGTGGGGAGGTGGGGACCATTGAAAGCATCACATCACAAGGTCCCTGAAGTCTGGTATCAGCCCCGCTCATATCTCTAGCTCAGGTCAAGGAAATGGTAGGAACAAGGTTGGCAATGTAACCACAACAATCTGTAACATCTCTGTGGGAAAGACTACAAAGAACTATAAACTGCCAGCTGGACACCCAATCAATACAAATCAGTCCAAGGAATGGGATATACAATCTCACATTAGCAGTGATCTTTGGGGTTCTGCCTTCTAATTCAACCACACCATTCATTTATGAGTTATCAAATCTCATTCACATAAACACACACGCTTTGGCAATTGGCCAAGGCTGCCCACTCTTCAAGAATAGAGAATTAGACCGATGATTTCATGTACCAACGCACCCCTTCCCACCCCACTCACTTTTAAAAAATAAATTAATCTGGGTTTTGAAAGCATACTCAACAAATACTTGAAACCCCTCAAGGGTTTTTTTGAGAATTCAGCAGAAACATTCAAAAACCCAAATGGGTGATACAAGCCCTCTCTCCCTTGCCAGCAAAAAGGAAAAGAAAAGGAAAAAAGCAGAACAGATGAAGGGTCTGGGGAAGGTCCATAGCTCAGTGGTAGAGTACCTGCTTTGCATGCAAAAGGTCCCAGCCTCAATCCCCAACTTCTACAGGTAGGTCTGGAGAGCCCCTGCCACTCAGTACAAGGCAGGTTCCTATGTTCCTAACATATCGTTGTCACAAGGTGGGATTTCCATAGTCTTGGTGCCATTTAGTTCAATTTTCATTTGTACAGAAATGAATGCTCACATTTACAAATGGTGGTGTGCTTTGATACTCCCATTCGTACCCATTCACACTATCTCTGTCCTTGTCTCCAACATCAGAAGAATCAGCTTTAGTGTCTGTTCCTGGCAACATACTTATTCCCAGGTGAGTGTGTTTCAATCAGCAATGGGGAACCTTTGGCCCTCCAGATGTTGCTGAACTGGGCTCATCAGCCCTAGTAAGTAATATCTGGAGGGCCAAAGATTCCCCGCACACAGTTTAGGAGTTTAGTTGTGCAGCTCAATCCTATGCATGGTTACTCATGCTACTGTGTTCAATGGAGTTTACACCCAGGTCAATGGATTTAGGATCGCAGCCTAAGTCCTGTTACTGATTCTGGTTAATTATTTTATGGATCACCACCATTTATTTGGTTTGTGCCTGATAAAAAATATTTGAATCTATTTAGAAATGAAATAGTCTGAAATGGGGATTATAAATATCAAGAAGAGCTGTATATGTGTTGCCATTACTGCAACAACATAAATACCCTTTCAAAATGTTGGAGAGCTCAGATTTAACAAAAAACCAGGAAGAAAAGTCAAACAATTATGCTGATAAAGAGCAATGGGCATGTTACAGTGAAGGTCTGAAATCTGATGGCTGTTGACATTCCTTCATGACAATCCCATGTTGACAGTCCAAGCCAGTTTTGTAGGTGATCAAAAACCTCTGAAGATTGTTAGTAATCACCAATATGCAGCTGTCAGCATTTATTTTTGTATGTTTAAAAAGTGGGTAAATCTATATCTATTTTCAGATTGTGAAAAATTCATCTGGGATTGTCAACATTCGCATGTGGATGTCAGCATTCATTCACTGTAACAGAATATTTACTGTAATCTCAGCAGGCTGGTTTCTTTCTACACTATCTGCTCTTGCAGACAAATTCACAGAGCATAGCTCAATCAATGAGCATTAACCATGACATGGCATTGAGCTTGGAAAAGTTACTTTTTTGAACTACAACTCCCATCAGCCTCAGCCAGCATGGCCACTGGATTGGGCTGATGGGAGTTGTAGTTCAAAAAAGTAACTTTTCCAAGCTCTGCAGTTAGGCATACTGCTTCCATGTTCAAGGGGAAGCATATTTCTAATTACTCCATGCTGGGACAAAGAACAGGGAACAGATATCATCATGGCTTACTTATGAACTTCCAAAGACTGTTGGAGGCAGTATACTGGTCTACATCAACGTCTTGTTTGATCTAGCAAATCAAGTCTCAGGTTTTTACTTAAACTCATCAATGTTTAGAAACAACAGCCCTGCTAAGTCAGCTAAAAGAGGTACAATGTATGGAGGACTGCATGTCAGGATTTCACCTCTTAGTCCTGTCTCACCTGGTCTGGATATTCTGTACAGATCCCACATCATACCCTTCTCCAACCTGGTGGCCTCCAGATGGTTTCAACTACAACTCCCACCAACCCCAGCCAGCGTGGCTGATGGTCAGGAATTATGGGAGTTGTAGTGAAAAATATCTGGAGGACAGCAGGTAAGGGAAGTGTTATGTGAAACCTGGGCACACATAGACTCTTTCAACATGATTGGGGATCTGTTCCAGATTGTGTGGGAAAGAACCTTCGTGCATACAACTTGAACATGTAATGCTCTCTGTAGAAAAGCCAGATCACCAGGTAGCTGAGAGTGGGTCAGCCAGTGCAATCTCCAAGCAGTGGCTAGCCCGCATTTTGGTTGAATGAACAGAGCTAATGTTTCTTTTCTAGAAATGCAACAAGCTATCTACTAAAGTGATTAAGATACATCTGGGTAAAATCTAATTCTGTGCTTTCCACTGAAATAATATAATGTAAATATCTTGGGAGCATGCATCCCCCTACCTACAGACTGACATCAAATGAATGAGCTCCAGACATTCTGTGGAAGGTGTCATGTCATCTTGTTCTGAAGATTATATGCATGAATCAGATGTCTGGGAGCATCTTCAGCATGCAAAATGAAGAATTATTCATAACACTAGACAATTTCTACTGACAAAATACATTCAAATTAACCTCCCTCCTGCAATTGCCCATAAAAATAATGCATTTTGAGACCCTGTGCAAGCCCTCCCAAGAAGAAGTGACATGTAGACATTTTTGCTACTGATGAGGAAACAGTACATATTAATAGATTTTTGTATTTTTCTGGAGGGAAAAGGGTGCCATGAAGGGGAAAATGTGAAGGTTCTGTTGGTGTGATCTCTTCCACAAGTAAATAGCCTACTTATGTAACCCAAGTTCTCATATAGAACAGACTAGATGAGCTACAGTAAATATTCAACCATATGGTTAAAACAGTGATCAATCGAGTCAAAACCAGTTCTGCCGCAGTCTTCTGCTTTTAAATCATTCCCATGAATGAAGGCATATGAAAATGTAATTAGAATGCATTGTCCATATATCGTGTTCCAGTCATTATCTCCTGAGCTGGATCTAAAAGATTCCAGGATTCAGATCAGGAGACTGACCCTGAACAGGTTGTGTGCATGATGCCAATCAATGAAATACAGCTCCCGGCTACCTCCCGCCCTGATCAAAGAACAGCATAGATCTGGAATGAGATGCGTCGCCTTCCTGAGGCAATGGAGGGGCCTGGGACGCCTCCCGGCTACCTCCCGCCTCCGAAGAAGTTGTCTGCCGTGTCTGCGGCTGCCTTCTGTTAAAGCAGCGAAAAAGTGAAAAAGCAAAATTCATGTAACAGGGGAGAGGCCTGGGACGACTCCCAGATATCTCCCCTGAAAGGAAAATTTCTTCTCCTCCCCCTCAGTCTGAACTAATCACTGATGGGTGGGATTAGACAGAGAAGCCAAAAGCTGAGAAGAATTAAAACCTAAAAAACACTTTTCCACCTCAAAGAGATATGGGAGCATGCAGCAGACTCTGTTAACTCGCTGGAGGCAGAGTCAAGACTGGCAGTTAGAGGGTGGTTCCCTCCCCCTTCCGGCTAGCCACCGTCTAACACTTTTTATCAGTTTGACTCTGCCTACAGGATGAGTTAACCCATTCTGGTATGCTCCACGACCCCACTGACCGAGAAGTTTCATAATTCCATAAAAGTCATCCGCTAGCTTCACAATATCATGTTAGAACTGGCAAATGAGAGGTTATCGAAAGGATCCTCACTGCTAGCCATGGTGACTATGTGCTACCTCCAGAATCAGAGGCAGCATCCATGTCAGTTGCTGAGGAACAATCCAATATCAGGAGAAGGGGTATAGCCCTCATGTCCTGCTTGTGGACTTCCCATAGGTTAGCCACTGTGGAAAGCAGGATCCTGAACTTGATGGGCCTTCAGCCTGATGCAGTAGGGCTCTTCTTATATTCTTAACTACATCTTCAGCTGCTGGACATATGAATGTCTTATTTCACATCCAGAGCTGCACTTCACTGCTAAAGCAGATGTTTATTAAAAGCATCCCCAGAAAAGAGGTCTAATTAATATTATATAGCACAAGACAATCGCACATTGTCACTACGATCTGACTGTCCACAGGGCATATCTAGCTATGTTCTCCAGGCAACTAGCATGGCCTTATAAGGCTGGTTCTCACAAATGACATGTGATAGTCCACCTCTCTTGTTTTCATATCCTCTTCTGCCACATCTGCTGCAGCCTGCAGAACTGGAAAGGAGGGCTCCTGCTATCTGAAAGCTATAATACAGAAGGTGTTTTTTTCAATTGTCCAAGAAAATTGCCATACTCTGTGCAAGCTCACACCAAGTCCTCTACTCTAAACTTACTGAGAGCACGTGACATCCCTTTTAAAGGGACTGCCAATTAGCTACTGAGGCAAGTGAAAAGCTTTAGTATTGGTTTATAAAGCGCTCAACAAAGTGGGACCAGGTTATCTGAGAGACTACATTCTGCCATATAGACCTGATGCTCTTGGTTGTATTGCAGCCCACGGTAGTCTACCTTGTGGCAACTTGGAGGAGGGCATTTTCTGTGTTGGCGCCTCCCCTGTGAAAGAGCCTCCCTACTGGGATAACCACAGAACATTTAGTGGCTCTTAAGTTCCATAAACAGTGATCAAATTCAACTGATCTTAGTGGACCTTAAGTGCTGTAACACTTCTGACTGCAAGCATACTCTTCCATATGAAAAACTCTGTAGCCAGAAGACTAGCAACAATCTGATAGGCTAAAAAAGGCTTGAGAGAAAATTTGATTAGTTGTCTGTTAAAATATCCATCCATTATTTTGTTCCTGCTATAAGCCAGGGATGTAAAACTAGATGCAGAGCTTGGAAAAGTTACTTTTTTGAACTACAACTCCCATCAGCCCAATCCAGTGGCCATGCTGCCAGGCCTGATGGTAGTTGTAGTTCAAAAAAGTAACTTTTCCAAGGTCTGAAGATGTTCCCTGCACTGTAACATCCCTGACTATTGGCCATGGTGGCTGAAGCTCATGGGAGTTGGAGTTTAACAACTGGAAGACCACAGGTCTTATCATCCTTGCTATAAGAATGCTACACATTCTCTTGCTGAGGTTGTATAGCCTTTTTTATGGCTCCTGTTTTGACATGGGAAATTAATTGCTTGAAAGTGCACTCAGGAAAATCATACTCTCTGCCCACAATCAAAATTTACTATTTCAGAGAAAGCTGAAAAGCTATTCCTCTCTCTGAAGTGGCAAGTTGTGGCACTTGGAATTATTCATAAAAGTGAATTCTAACATGAAAATTATGATAGTACCATTCTTGTGAGAAGCCCTCAGTAAATGAACATTTAGACACCTTAATAAATTAACATTTGAGATCAGCTCTTGCTAATGCCTAATCAGGGGATGGTCTGGGTACAGCCCCGGGTATGAAGGTACATGAGGCCACCATCATGCTGAAACTAAGCAAGTCTGGCTATGGTCAGTGCCTGGATGGGTGACGGCTTGGAAACCATATGTACGTCACCTTGGGTTCAATGACAAAATAAAGGTGTGATATAAATGCAAGAAAATAAAGAAGTAATCACAAGGAATTTTCTGATGCAGAACCTTCCCATGTTCTCAGTTCAGCGCGATTGCACTAAACCGGAAGAATGCAAACTGGGATAAAGTGCACTATAAACCACCTTCAGAAATTAGCCTCCACATGTTCAAAGGATGCATTGGGGCAGGGAATGAATGTGCACAGGTTCCTCCTTCAGACCTTCCAACCAATGCCAAAGATCAAGTGGTGGAGCCTACATGGATGGTTATATTGGGGTCTGCACGTGCGGCCATGGACGGCTCCCTCCACCTGGCTAATTTATGAATAGGGAGACTGTGTGGTGGTTTTGAACATTGTATTCAAAGCTGTATGGTGTTTTATTTGGTTTTTTTTTAATTAGGAAAGGTAAGGGCCTAAATCCACTATATATTTTGGAAAGTAGTTTGTATGTTCACTATGCATTTGGATACCTCTTAAGATATTGCAACCAATTTTGTATAATTTATCCTGAGATCAAGGAGCTGTTGTTTTTGTCTGTTTGGATACACCTGAATACCATGTTGAATCAAGATGGCGGACTGCATCTTTCAAAAATGCACTGATTTTAACCATTAATTTCAAATTTGCGCTGATTTTTTGGTTACTTAGAATTCCCAAGCAACATCAGGTATGAGGCTGCTAGTATATTATATTTTGCTGTTGCTTGCCCTCTATAGTAAGGTACCACTTCAGTGACTGTCTCTGTTCATCCACTGTATATGTACACGATAAAAAAAACCATGCTAAGCAGTGAAACATTTTTGTGCACAAAGATTACTAACCATTTATAATTTCCTGAGAAGAGTTTATAGTTTTACTATTTATGTTGTATACTCATTTATAGTAAACAGAGAATTAACATTCCTTCAATTACTTATCTGTATAATAAGACTTAGCATTCTTTCCAGGATATATAGTTCTTAAGGCATTTTATCTCAGCAGGTTTCTGTTGTAAACATGCTTTTTCTTGCTAGGGCAACACTAATTTCCAAAAGCCATCAACCCAAATTATGCCAAGATTTATAGTCCAGTCTGCCATGGATATACAGAATTAGACCATCTATCACCATCCTCAAAATGCAGTATTATGCATGCGTTTGCCAACTACACAGCAGATGGGTTAGTTTTCCTAAGCTAGAGATACAGTTTTCCATTATATACACACACTGTGTGACATCTAATTACAGGATAAAAATTACTCTAGATCCCCAAAAGCACAAATCTAAGCAAGCAAGTTTGCATTAGCAAAAGAATGCAGTGCTCGCTCAAAGGTTAATGTCATAATGAAAACACAGCAGGAATCCAGTTGAGTGATTTCTGCAGCTTTCATAATGCAGGTTAGTTATTCCTTGCATATTTTAAGCACCCCCTTGTACACACAATTGGGGGGGGAAGAGTGGGTAGGGTGGAAGAGTAGAATGACTGCACAATGCATTTTAAAGAGTCAAGTGGTGACTTTAATCTGTGTGAGAAAATAGTCAACATTATCTATCCCAGAGTCAAATACATGCGATTCCCACAGCATTGTAAGAGCACTGCTCTAAACATGTGGAAACAGTGTGGGAAGATGTGCATTCTTTTTGTACACTTTTTAATCACTTTGTGGGGAGCAAAGGCTGGCTCAAGGTTTTAAAGCAATGCAATGGAACCTTCTTCGGTCTGAGGGACATATTCTCTCATGGCTAACCACATGTCAGCAGTGTGCAGGGTCAAAGCAAAAGTGGGTGTGGCCACTCAACTCCATCTCTTTGTGTCTTATCCTCACCTACATACACACACATTCGTATGCATCCATATACACAGGACTGCATCCATATACATCCATTCATATATACCCACACGCGGCACACATTTTCATACATAACACACATACACACACACATTTATTCATTTGCTCAGGCTGCATTCAGACAGGAAGTTTACGGCATTAGTTTTACAGATTATAACCTTAGCGCTTCTGTCCCAATTTCTAAAATTCCTTTCACACTGCAGTACCAGGAATCGTGGCTTGTTACCCAATATACCACCATGTTGCACAAAATGCCTTTCACACTGCTGCAGTGAACAATGACTTGTTCCCATCGCTCACCTGTTCTACAAAAGTGCACTGTAGTTCACTGATAATTCACTGTGTGAGTGTATCTCATCACGTCTCCATGCAACCCCTCTTCCTTTTGCTTCTGACATATTTTTTTTTTGGGGGGGGGACTGCTACCTGTGCCTATGCTGGAATACCAGCACAATTTTTGTAAGGTAAAAAAAAAGGGTGGGAGCGAATAGCATGCTGGGATACTGCACCCCAGCTGGTCAAGTGAGCAGCAGTCATGTGATTGTAGGGAAATAAGAACACAAAACTGCTATTTACTAGATTTTAGGGTTTGCAAATGGAATATTTCTACAATCATTTATCACAGAAACAAGTGCTAAACTTCCACTATATTCCATTAGATTTCCAGAACTGGCTTCTACTATCATGTGAAAGACAAAAAAAGGGCAAAAATTATGAGGTAAGGAGCCATCAGGGAAGCAGATTAAATTGCTGTCTGAAAGCACCCTCACTCTCACAAAACTTTGAAGCCTCCTCTTCCTCCCCCACTGCCCTGGCTGCTCTGCTCTTCCCAACCCACCTCTTATTTACTTAATTATTTAAGACATTTATATTCCGCTTAGTCATTTGTATTTCTATGCAGTCTACATAAAAACAAGTCAGGGAATCCCTGACAATTTGGTGGTAGTGCTGGGATCCCCCTAGTTCCTCAGCCTCACGTCACATAAAACAGGCTTCTGTAACCCTTTCACTGCCAACAATTCACACAGAATACTTCTTGAAACCCTCCTAGTAGGGTATATGGAAGGCTTTAGGCGTGAGATGGCACCACCACTGAGAGTCAGTATACATCTTGAACTATGTTGGTTTATTAAAGGGATATTATTTACAAAATGGAATAGGGTTGCTTATTTTGGGACTTTATAGGTGCTTGCTGACAGGTTCTAAAGTCTCCAGAGACACCGTTGCTGAAACCAGCCTCCAAGTGGCTTTCCCCACAGGCCAATTTCCCTAAACCTCCATGCCAGCCAATTACTTCCACAACCCAGTCCAGTTACAGGGGCCACTCTGCCTCTGAGCCCCCAATGCCCCTCTAATTGCAGTCCTGGCTGTGGGACAGTTTAGCCACATTAGCCAGTGCAATCTCTCCATTTGTGTCACATCCCTCTGGTAAGGTCTTGCTTCAGGGCAGCCCCTCAGACTCACTCAGTCACTGGCTTCCTTCTGATCTTCACCAGACCATGCTTAATGACACCCTGGGTAATGATATGAAGACCTCAGTCCTTCCCTCAGCTATTTTCATCAACCAACTCCTCACTCTCACCAACCACCACCAACACCAACTCCAACTCTAACTGCCCTTTCTAATGGCTAACTCCCTGACTGACCGTTAACTCCCAACTGCCTGGAACCTCCAGCCAATCAGAATTTACCTGATCAGGCCCCATCTACTAAAATCTTAAAGTGATTGTGTCTCTCTCCTCTCAGAACCTGTCACCAAGCAACCACCGCCAAGCAGGCTTGCAACAATGTACCAAAACAAGGCCTCATGGCAGTCACAGAGGTCATTATACAGCCATGAGAGTGGCTGTATACCAGTGATTCTCAAACGGTGCGCCGGGGCACACTGGTGTGCCGCAAGAGGTGCCTAGGTGTGCCGTGAATATTATGAAAGTATATTATTATTATTAAGTTATTTTTATTCATAGTTTAAAATATATTAATATATTTATAATTTTGTACATGAAGTGTGCTAGAAAATTTTTATATGTTTTACAGTGCGCCGCAAACCAAAAAAGTTACCAGTATGGATTTTTTGGATTCCGCAATGTTAAATTGAAAATATCCCCCATGCCATTCTGATGCTTCCTATAAGCTCATTTCAAAACAAAACTCATCTCCTCCCCACCCCTCCTCCCCCTTCCTCCCTACCCCATCGTTCCTCCCCTTCTCTCCCCCTTCCCCCTCCCTACCCCTCTCCAAGGTCACTTTCACCTATCCCAAGCAATTCCTATTGCACTTAAAAAGCATGCAAATGATCAAACCTGTCCTCCTCTCCTCCTCCCTCCTATCCCCTTCCTTTTGCTCCTTCTCTCCCCCTTCCTTCAGCCCTTCTTCCCCCTCCCCTTCCAATCCCCCTCCCTTCCTCCTTCCCTCTCCTCTCCCCTCTCCACTTCTCCTCCTCCCCCATAGTCAGCCTTAACTATCCTAAGCATGATTGCATGGGAGTAAATCCCACCGAACTCAATAAGCATGCAAATGATCAGACCTGCCTTTCTGCTCTCCCTCTCTCCTCTCCTTCCCCTCTCTCCTTCCCCTCCCCTCCTTTCCCTCTTCTCTCCTCCTCCCTTCCTCCTCCCTTCTTCCTCCCCTCCCCTCCCCTCCCTTCTTCCTTCTTCCTCCCCTGCCCACTCCAGCCCTCCCTCCCTTCTCCTCTTCTCCTCCTCCCCCCATGTTCAGTTTCACCTATGCTAAGCACGATTGCAGAGCAGTAAAATTCTATTGAACTCAATAGGCATGCAAATGATCAATCCATTCTCAGCAACTTGCACATTTCTTACCTCCAGGATTCAAAAGCAGAGAAATTCACTTAAAAAAAAGGTAAAAGTGTCCCCGCACTTGTAGTGCGAGTCGTTTCTGACTCTTAGGGTGACGTCTTGCAACGTTTACTAGGCAGACCTTATATATGGGGTGGGATTGCCAGTTCCTTCCCCGGCCTTTCTTTACACCCCCCCAGCATATGCCGGGTACTCATATGCCGCGTACTCATTTTACCGACCACGGATGGATGGAAGGCTGAGTGGACCTCGACCCCTTTTACTGGAGATTCGACTTCCTCCTTCCGTTGGAATCCAACTCCAGCCGTGAGCAGAGCTTCGGCTGCGTTACCGCCACTTACCACTCTGCGCCACGGAGGGTCATGAGAGAAATTCACTAATAGGCAAAAAAAAAACCTTGCAGTTTAAGAACATACCTATAGCCAACAGATATTTCTATCAAACTTTAAAAAGCAGGGAAACTGGGCAGCTATAGTGAATCACCAGGGGAGCAGGAGACCTGCTCTCTGAGATATTGTACTGCCCTACAAATTTGTCAAAATTCCCCCCATATCTTGTCATCACCTTTGCCAACAAAGAGAACGGGACCCTTCATTCAATTACATTTCCCCCTCTGAAATGGTATCAAACAGCAACAAAATGCAGAGGGGAAGGCGGTCAGCTGATATCCTTTCAAAATGTGGTCCTCAGCAAAACCTCGGAGCCTCTCAGGGCTTCCGCGGTGCAGCAATAAAGGAAGCAATGCAACAGAGACGCTACGGCAAAACAAAAGCTGTCATCAATTATTCAGGTCATAAAATCTAATTGTACAGAAGACGGGGCATTCGGTCACATGAGGAAGAGGAGAGAGACACAAGACAAATCAGGAACAGCAATCCGCTGGACTTTCAGAAGGGCCTCAGGATGATCCGATAGCAAAGTCTGTAATGAGGCAAAATAGGAGAAAGGTTTATTTATTTACATTCCTAATCCATCCATCCATCCAAGAACCAAAAGAACAACATAATAGCTTAGGTTGTGACGTTTTCTTCAAAAACGACTTCCTTCTGTCCACTTAATACTTCCATGACAACATATTTCTGGACGCGAACTGGGTGGGTTTATTACAATCGATCTCCAGGCCACAGTAGGGGAAAGGCGGGGAGGAGCCAAAGGAGGCCTGGCTCTTCTGGTCTCTACAAAGCTTCAGGCTACAATAACTAAACTAGACCCATGTGATCGATGGGCCATGGCTTATTTTGTACATTTTGGTTATTGAAGTCTTTTGATCATTAACATCTGTCTTCTCACCCCAGGGAGTTCAATCCACGAGAAGCGAAAACTGGTCTACCTTTGAAGAATATTTATCTAACCTCTTCCTTGAGTGACAACACTTCCAAACAAGGCGCCAAATGAGGCTTTGCATAGCATTAATGGGGAACCTGCTGGACTATGACTCCCACCATCCCTAACCATTAGCCATGCTGCCTGGGACTGATGGAGTTGGAGTGCAACAACATCTCCTCAGGTTCCCCACCCCTGTCTAACAGCATTTCCTGAAACTCACAGTGACCACACTTTGGTGAGTCTGTAGTACAAGGTAGCTCCAAAGCCCCTACACAGCAATTTGCAAGCCCTGAGGATGATTGGTGCTTACAGAGTACCATGCAGAAGTCTTCACCTGATCCTTGGCACTTGTGAAGCACAAGACTGTGCTTTTGTCTACGGGGTTTGACTTCAAACCACAGTGGCTAAAACTGATCACTTAATGTCATAGTGATTATAAGGTGACTTACAGGTCCACAGGTGGGATCCCCATCTCCCCCACCTTTGGTTTAGATGTACACCTACAAACATAAATAAAAAGTTTAGCAAAACACATTTGCAAACAGGTGTACTGTACACATTGCTTAGCAAATGTGTTAAGAGAAGGATACCCGAGTAGTGTTTACAATCATACAAGAATTTATTTAGAGTAAACTGGAAGGAGATTGAATAAAACCAGACTATAGACTTATTTCAAATGGTATACTTTATTAGGTTCCTGCAAGGAAGAACGTTTATGCTTGGAATGCACTGGGACGAATAATCTGAAAATCTGGCTTTGAAATTATCCTACCCGATTTCACTTTGACACGATCTATTCTCCCAACTTATGTCACTTTTATAGGAACTGCAGTTTGGGGGCATCTGAGGATTCAAGTTTTACAAATCCTTACTCTGAGGCCTGGCATCAGCATCATCAAGCAGTTGCTGGAGCCCCAGCACCCTGGCAAGGTCTATTGCTGACACCTATCAATTTAAAGGGCCCTCCTTTCAACAGTTCTTCTTTTGGTGGGCCTCCATTCAGTGCCAAGCAGTTGGGTCTGAGACTTCCCATTTAAATTTCCACAGTGCCCTGACAACAACAACAACAACAACAACTTTATTATGGTCATAGACCAGAAATACAATGTTACATCCGTACAAACATCAATTATCGTTAGAATATGACTTAAAATCCAAAGATCCTAAAAAGTTCAAATTAAAAAAAAAGGATAAAACCAACGAATATTAAAATTTGTTATCAATCTAAAAAACAGACACTCTAGCTGTTAAGCTATCAATAGAGAGCAGTGCACTGTATCCCTAAAATTGGTATAAGAGTAAGTTTCTCCTACAGCTTAGAGTATCTACACTCTATAAATACATAGATCTTATAAAAGTTGAGAAACATGTAGGGACTTCCTGAAACGAATAGCAGCAGCACAAAAACAGGCTATCTTAGCTGTTACATAGGGGTTACGATCTGATAAAAGATAGTCTACATAGAAAATTTCATCTCTGTTAGGGAATCTTTGGAGAATTGGAGTAATTAGGGCAGTTCTGAAATCACAGTAAAATGGACAGTGAAGTAAAACATGATCAACCGACTCCACTGTACTATTATCGCAAGGGCATACCCGTTTAGCATATTCAAGTTTCTTATACCTGCCCTCCAAAAGTGCAGAGGGTAGTATATTCAATTTCGCAAGGGTGAACGCTGATCTAAGTTTAGGGGCCGTCAAATCAGTTAGATAATAAGCATGGGCAAATGGCTTTATATTATATCTAAGTCCAGGGTTAGCTGCAGCACAAGTTAGATGAGTTTGTAATTCGATATCATAAATTCTCTGAAGAATATAAGATTTTGCTTTAAAATAACCCAATGACAAAACCATAGGGAGAGAAAACTCTATGGATTGTAATATAAATGTTAAAGACTTTTTCCATTTGGAACAGAAAACATCAGAGAGCGTTAAAGGGGCCAACCCCACTGGCATAAACAGCAGTTTTAACCACAGTTTAATTTTACGCATCCATATGCGAGCTTTTATTGTAATAACCTCTGCTTCTAAACAAAGGTTCGCATTGGAGACACAAGATGGATTGCCAAAGATCGATCTTAGAAATTTCATCTGGACCGTTTCAAAAGGTGCATAGTTATCATAGGCACCAATTTGCGCACCATAGAGTAATTGTGCGACTACTTTGGCCACAAAAATCTGAATAGCAGAGGGGATGTGCTGTCCTCCTTGTGCCCTGACATAGCATTGGCCCAGAGCATTGTGGGGAATTAAAAGGGTGGCTCCCAGACTCAGCTATTGCCACCACCAAGTAGACCTACAAGGAGCGCTCCAACTGACACAGAAGGGGGACCTGAGAGGACACTTTGTCAAGGACCCCTTCAAATCTGGAACTGGTCCTGCCTAGCCAGTGGTGGCTGCATTTGTGGCATGCTGTCCTGAGGAAAGCACAGTTGGCACCATCTCTGTCTATTCTTAAGCACCAGGCTTAAACATTTAGTTTCACTTAGGTTTGGGGTCCATTTAATTTGAAGGGTATTGAGATATGCTTCTTGGCCTGGTTATTGTGCTCATCTTATAGTGGAGGTAGGATTTGTCCTTTTTTATGAAAAGTAATGTGTGAGCATTGTTAGACATTTTGTTTTATGATTGTTTTTATATGTGGTTTTAATGTTTCTTGTGTTATTAAACTGTAAATCATTTTAGGAAACTGTGTGAAAAGAGATAAAATAGTAATAGCAGCAGCAATCATCATCATTATCAGCATCATCATATCATCTAGGGCTTCTTGTTAAATAAAATTAAATCTGCAGTGAATATTTGAAACACAAGGAATAAAATCCAGGCAGTGCTGAACATCAATAGTGATGATAGCATTATCCCCACTAGTTCCTTAGAGAAAAATAAATATACAGTATACATATTAAAGCACAGCTATCACTGAAGTTCTCACAATACTATAATAGCTATATAAGCCTTTCCTGGCATGTTGATTAACAAAACAAAGGATTTTTAAACATATATATATTGACACTATCTTTGTGGAAATTATAAACCAGGGACATATTTTTCTAATGCTGCATTTAAATCCTTAAATCGTAAACTTATTTATATACATTCTTTCACTCTCTCACACATGGCAGAATCTAACCTTCAGTTGCCTCTAAAGCTGTGACGCACAGGGTCTAAACAAGCGAATTCAGGACTGCTCCTTGTGATTATAAAAGCTTAGTAAGTTAGAAGCTACACTATGAGCCTCACAACACATGGTCTTCTTTGCCAGTTTTTAAGTTTTTTGTTTGTTTATTTTAAATTGGAATCACTTGATCAAAGAAATGCACCCCAAGAAAGTTCTTGCATCCCAGAGAAATGGGATGTGTGGTACATTCCCCATTTTAAAAGGCAGAACACAATGTCAGGTACATAAAAAACGTGGGCACCAGGTCCTCCCCAAAGATAGCTAGACACCAAGCAGGGTTTACTGACTCAACTGATGTCCTCTCCTGATATATACATATGTATATTTCTTGTTTTTTTCATTATCTGATTACTCAGTATTAGATGAAATGCTGATGAATTTGTTAATTGATTCCACTGAAAATAAGGGATGGTATCTAATGGTGATTCTCTGACAGAAGGGAAACAATCAATGGGAGTGGGAGGGAGGCAATTTTTGGTGATCCTCCTCCCCCCTGTAGCATTCTACATCCCCTCTAAGGGCTCATCTACACGGTGGTTTACTGTGTGTTTGGTACTATTCACATTTCTTTTAAATTTGCATGGTTCACATGATATTACCGCCAAACAGAAGCTATCACACAGTTTTCCCCCTGTAAATCCGTATTAACCCAATCCACTGATAATACGAAAAGGGGAGAAAAAAAGTTTTCACTCCATATCTCTAGTGCTTGCAGACACTTTGCTCCAATGCTTTTAGATGGGTGTGTCAATCATTCCCCTCTCCATGCCTACGCCCTCCTCCTCCCTTCATTTTTTTCTTAGGCTGGCAAGCAACTTCCAGCTGTTCCCCTCCATTCTACTGACCTTTTTTATGTTACTGCAAATGGTGCCTTGTTTTTCTTTTTCCCCTAACTTGTGCGCAAAAGCATAACACTGCTCAAAGAAAGATTTGTATTTCAGCTGTATCCTACCAGGAAAAACACAGATATTTGCAATTCCAGATTTTTTTAAAGGAACCTACTGCAGCTGGAAAAACAGCCTGAGCATACTTGGTCACTTATAATCAGAAGGAGTGAAAATGTAGAATGAGAGGGTGGGGTCACAAGGAAAAAGGAAGACTAATCCTCCCCAGAGGAATGCCTGATTGCGTGAATGGGAAGAAGCTATTGGCAGCTAACATTGAGCATGAACTGTGGACCACACAAATGAAAAGTAAAGGTAACTGCAGTGTATTTCCTACAAAGAAATGCTCCCATGTAGATGAGCTCTAAATCTGCCTGCCCTTGGGGGGGGGGGTTGGATGGATGGATGGGTGCAGGGTCCTGTAGAAGGGAGGGGAGATTTCTCAAATTTGCCTTCTTCCCTGTTCCACTGACAAATTCCCTTCCATCAGTGGACAGTTATCATTGGATACACTTATGTAAACACTAGCTATTCATGTCCATAAGAACCACCATTTATAAAGCAGTTAATGATGTAATAGATTTGAAACTCCTCTCTGTTATGTTGGATCTGCAATGGTTCATTCACACATTCAAGTGACCATGATGGTACAATCATCAAGTAATAAACATGATTTTGACCTTTAAGGCTCTTCACTGCTTGGGATCAGGGTACCTGAAGGGCCATTTCTCTCCACATATATCCACCTGGATCCTGCAATCTTCCTCAGAGGCCCTTCTCAGAGTACCCAGCAAAAACAACAGGAAAGCACCCAACAGCAGAGAACCCAGAGAGGAAAACCTTCAAGGTGCAAAGGTGAAACAAAAAGGGGAACACAGTGTGGATATAAGCTGCTCAAATATTTATGCAGTCCCGTCGACGGCAATCTGTAATAGATTAAAAGCTAAATTAGACACCATAAAACAATAAATCCTTAAAAGTTTAGATAACTGCAAAACCAACAACACATATTGTTAGATACACCTTATATATAAACATACTGACAAATGCTAACCACACAAATAATGAAGCACAGAGGAGACAACTCAAAAACGTTAAAAAAGAATATTGTCAACATAATACACTTGAAAAACCTTGACTCCTTTTACTCCTTTCAAATTCGCCAGGCAAATCACAAACAGACTTTCATCTTCATGGAGTATAGAAAGAGATTCTTCCTTATAATCCTTAAAAACTCCACAGAAATATTTAGGGGTAGCGGGAAGGGACAAGGTCTATTAATTGTTACTACAGGTCATTCACAACCCACTCCATCCACCGTTACATTAGAATTCTGGGGGCATGGCCCCCATTCTCTCCCCTGCAAGACACTGTTGCCTACACCAAGTGAGATGCAACATACAGCTATGCAAGAGAGGGCCTTTTCAGTGATGGTGCCCTGGCTATGGACTGCCTCTCTGTAGAGAGGCTCACCTGGCACCTGTTTTGGTGTCACTTTGGCACCAGATGAAAACCAGACCTTTTATTCTCCCAGACCTTTTAACCTGTCTTGTCTTTAATATTACTCTCTGTGATTGTTTTATAATGCTGAATTATATTTTTATTGTTACTGCACTGTTACTGAATTTTAAATTGTTTTATTTTATCTTGTAAAGACTGTTAATAAAATTACACATAAACAAACGAAAGAATGTGAACCAATGCTGTGTCTATTCATAGGATAAAAAGAGGACACATTCTCATGAGCACATTTTCTACATCTGGCATGGTGCTTTAAAGGGGAGGTGCTGATACAAAATATACTTTAAAAAAATAGGCAATGATCAGGGACAGCCCTACCATTAGGCAGAGTGAGGCAACTTCCTCAGGTGGCAGATGCTGTGGGTGGAGGTAACGGAAGCAGCCTCCTGATTCCTCCTGACCCCTCGGCCATTCCCCTTTGTTGGAGGATAGAGCTGTGTGTACCACACGGCCAATCCTCCACCCTCTAATTGAGCCTGCTGCCCTGAGGTGTGCTGGGGGATGCTATCCTATTACCAGTATGGAAATAAGATTACCTGCCAGTCCAATTGGCTTTTGTGCATGGAATGCAAGACAGCACTATCTTCTTCTTTGCCTCAGGCACCAAATTGTCTTTGGCCAGCCCTGGCCATGATGTAGCAAAAGAAAAAAGCCCACATTTCAGGTGCTACAGGCTATTCATTCATCCTTATGAATCTCCACTGTTTATCGGGCAAGCTGGTAGATCACATGCCCTGTGGTTCATGGAGTTCAGATGTGCTGAAAGATTTCCCCACCACCCCAAAAAATGATTCTTGCAGGTGTGATTTCTTAATGCATGTTTAACATTCTAATATGAGTCTCATGATCCTGGTCATGAAAAAGCCACATCTACAAACATTCATTCTTACACTTGGCTAAGGGATACATAGACTGGCAGGTTTAGATTTCTTACTCTCTTGTCTGCCTACACACACACACAACACTCTTTAATATTGCTCAGAGACAATGGCAGGGTTAATAATACATAACAATTAGAATGCTGTATGCTCTTGTTTGATTGACTGCTATTAATTTCCTTTACGAACATGCCATTAAGGAAATGACTTCTTGAAAGGCTGTGTGAAGGAAGGCATAGGTTTTAATGGCGTTATTTATTTTCAGAACCTGAATTAATGACAACACAGCCCACCAGACTGGCACAGAAGACTGACTCAAGGTGGGTGTTTGGCTTTGGTATTCAGCCTCAGTCCTGGTTTTGAGCATTTTGATCATTAAGGAAGAAATTAAACATGAAAACTGTTTCAGTGTTCAACATATTGGACTTTTCTACAACACAGAACTGAACTACACATTCAGAAATACTGTGTGGTACAGCCCACTTCAGGCACTTCATATTGGAA
This sequence comes from Rhineura floridana, assembly GCF_030035675.1. Classification (NCBI taxonomy): domain Eukaryota; kingdom Metazoa; phylum Chordata; class Lepidosauria; order Squamata; family Rhineuridae; genus Rhineura; species Rhineura floridana. The sequence continues at coordinate 100,272,572 of NC_084487.1, forward strand.
ATTGGGAACTGCATTTTTGAATTAGATATATCTAATCTAAACAGACATATAATCCAGACAAACTCCTGAAAATTGAAAGCCAGCAGTTCAGGCATAAAGGGTATAACCTAATGATCTTCATGGCATGTGATGCATTCGGAAGATGTTGTGTCCAAGAACAAAGGCCCCTTAGTTGGGCCCTTCTGAAACCACAGATAGACCCTTTGGTCATTTTCATGAAATAGCAAATAACAAACACACATTGAGACTATTTAGAGTTGAGGCAGCAGCTGGACCAACTCACTCATCACAGCACTTCCATCATTATAATTTGCACACCTATAGCTTGGGCAACTCCTAGGTGTGCAACAGCTAGAGAAAATTAGCCACTAAGAAGAGAGATAAAGTAGCTAATAAGATATAAAAAGCAGGTGAAAGTAAGCTGCAGCTTCCTATTCCCTGGATGTATGCCTAAAGTCCCCTCGAGCTTTTTCTACCCATCTCCAAAGGAGCATTCAGATTTCTCAACATACAGAACTTGGCTACCCATACCTGTTTTTCACATGGCAAGTGTAACATGTAGCCAAACTCAATGTCTCTAGATGATCAGAGACTATTGCCTCATACCACAACTAAAATCTCCCATTCCCGACCCCACATTGTGGATACACTTTACACCCATTTCCTTAGCTCTCCCCTCCCAGATTGCTCATCCATTCTCATCAGCTGAAGCACTTTTCAACAAAGGACCATCTATTGGTGATATCTTTTCTTGGCAACAGAAGGCGGGGGGGTTCTCTTATAACTCTCATGGATTTCCCACACGTTAGTGGTCTCTCTTTCCTTCTGTCCTCCTTCAAATGTGTCTGCGTTTCTCTCTGTTACTTCTGTATGTTTCCATATGAGATTCTCACCAAACCCATGGGTAGGTTGGCTCAGTCCAAACATTGGGCTTCCAGTTTCCTATGCCTAAACACTTCAAGTTGGTGCCTTCGTAGTTTCAGTGGCTTATGCCAAAGGACCCACAGATTCGTGACAGAGCATAAATAGCCAGTGTTCAGTCTCCAGATAGGTAACAAGTCTTGGAAAGACCTCTGCCTGAGTATCTGGGAAGCCACCGTCATCCAAAGCAGATAATCCTGAGTTAGATGTACCAATAGTCATAGTATAATTAGGGCTGAACCAAAACTACTCAATGCATGTAAGGAACATTGTTGACAGCATTGAAAAGATTGTGGTCTTTTTAGCTGGTTGAATTGCTTTATATATAATATATATAATTGTAATTGTGTATATATGTAATTGTGATTAACAAAACAGAGGTTTTTATTGTTCTACCAAAAAGTTTTAGCTTCCACCTTCATCAGCTGCTAACATACAAATGCTGTTGCCAAGGTGGCAGTTTTGAGCTTTGAGGATGGAATGCTCAGAGCTGCTTCCTTTGCAGAAGCTAAGTAGTGGTGGTACTGTCCTCCAGGTTCAGGCCATGTGGTGCCAATGTGTCCAGAGAATATATCCAAAAGTTCTCCCTCTCAGTCAGTGCTGCAGGATCTGTTGGCATCTCTATAGATGTTATAGAAAAGTCTGTGGCCCTCAGTGTTGAAATGTTTTGCAACTGGTTGCTCTACTTTATTAGTCAAGATTGCTGATTTGTGGTTTCTGAAGTGTGTGCGTAGATCAGCTGTAGTTTTTCCTACGTATTTGATATGACATTCTGGTCTTTTGCATTCAATGACATAAATTATATTGCAGGACCTGCAAGTGATGTTCTGTTTGATGTAATATATTCTGCTTATTCTAGTGCATTTGAAAGTAGCTGACTCCCTGAGGTGTACACAGGTGATACAGCATTTGGAGTGACAAGGATGAGACCCAGGATTGCTGATGGGTGGCTTAAGCACAGGTCTCACTGAGTAGATTAGGAGACTGGCAAAAGGCTACAACAGAAAGGCTTGTTGATGGCTCTAGCAAGATGTTCAGAGTTTGCCAGCAAAGGGTAGCTCTCCTTGATTGTTCGGTGATAGTTAGGAGATGCTGGATGGAAATCTAGCACAAATGGAATCCCTTGTTCTTTGTTCTTTGACACCTCATTATGATGGGGAAGGTTTTCTCTAGACAGAATATATCCATATATCTCCCCCTTCTGATAATAGTTTCTGTAATTGCAGAAACAGTCACCACTGCATTTACATTGCCGTCTCTTGCTTTCTCTCTCTCTCTCTTTTGCTTTAGTCTGCCCTCAGCACACAGCCCAATCCAATTACTACACAGCATAATGATGTTATTTTGTTTGGTATGTGCTGCCTGATTAGCTGTCATTTTTCATGTGACTATCAGTTGACTTCATTAATTGTTAAGGAAGTAATCACATAGCCACTACTACTATGTAGTGTTCTGACATAATCTCATTCATTTCATTATCACAATTGACTAGGATCACCCATGTGACTAATTGAGGAAGAAGTATTTATTTTTATTGTTACATTTGGATCCACCTTCCCTCCAAGGAGCTCAAGATGGCATGCATGGTTCTTCTGCTCACAATAACCCTGTAGGATAGGTTAGGCTAAGAGACAGTAACTGGCCCAAGGCCGCCCAGTGAGCTCCATGGTCTCCCAGGTCCCAGTCCAACACATGAACCACTACACCACAGGATAGTAGCAATTAGGAGGGAAGAATTAGGAAAAAAGCAACAACAGATAGGGGAGCAATGGCGGTGAGCAGGATTTTTGAAAAAAAGGGGTAAAAGTTCTCACAACTAAAGGGGTCTTCATGAAATATTTCTGCAAAGAAAATATGGAAAATATTTGGTACAGCTCTATGTGTATAGTCATTTTGGTCTTTAACTATTGTGTGGATGTGGATCTTGACTTTCACTGACAGCATGTGGATCTTGTCTTGCCCTGGCAACCATAAAAAAGCTACATTCAGATAAGCCTTATAAAATTCAACTCCTAATAAACAATCATTTGAAAAATTGGAAGGGCAAAACAACCTTTTAAAAACACTACATCTCTGTAATTAGAATCAGCTGCCAAATCAAAGCTGTGCTGTTATATTGATTAAATTCCTCAGCAAGTGTTTAGTTAGCTACCTGATGGTTCCAAGTTACACTGATGATTGCAAATGCCGGGTTGTGTCAGGTCTGTTTCTGGAAATGCCATACAAATACAAAATTATTATCTCTAACAGAAATTAAGCGGTGTCAGGATGCTGTTTTTAGGAACAGTGGACCATGCTATTAGACATCAAAGCTAACTGAAGTTTCCAGCTCCAAAGTAAAAAACCTTTCTATCATAGCCTGATGCTCTATGTTATTTAATAATAAATCAAACCATCTTTCCTCCTACTGTTCTCAGCTGTAATGTACGGCAGCATACTTTTGGCACTGAGAATTACTAAATTGCTGCCATATTTTTCTTAAGACATTGCTGTTAAGATTACTATGACGCATGGAGTTTGAGATCCAAGGAATTCCTAACAAAAAGGGATTAAGAAGTAAATAACTGCTTTACCATTTAACATCTCAAGATGCCTTTAGATGTTTAAGAATTTGGTCTGTCAGGACATAGATCTTGTATGTTTAAATTGTGTTTATATGAGAAATTCCACTGAACTGCTTATGAAAGCAAAGTTAGAGACACAAACCAATCATTGTGATGCAGTGACTCTGATGTACATGCATGAAGGTCCATGTGTACAGGGGCTTCTTCATTCTCTTCTGCACATAGGAGAATGCTCTGCACTCAGGATGGAACTTCACTATGGAAAAGTCAAGCATTCCCCATTATTTAAGAGACAAGGTAAGATGGGGTGGTTAACCTGTGGCTCTTCAACGGCTGTTGGACTCCAACTCCCATCAATCCCAGCTAGTGTGGCCAGTGGTCAGGGATGATGGACATATAGAGGGCCACAGATTAGTCACCTCTGGTGTAAAGTTTTAAATCACACCCCATTTTTTTGAGCATTCATTAACCTGAATTGACTCTGTTTATTTTAAGTGTTTTACACAAAAGTATTTTTGGGTCATGCATTTCAAAAACAGCCCTTGCTTGTAGGCAGTGAAGCATCCACCTATGATAGTAGATTTGGATGTATCTTAAAAGAGCACAGAATTGGCAGTCATGTGTTGGATTATATGTCTACTTCTGGGAGAGGGGCACGGAAATGTTGTGAGTCTAGCCTGATTAAATTATGTTATTGAAGAAAAATGATAGAAACAGAGAGACCTACACGAGACCTGGAGACTATCCAGTTCTATGCAATAAATGACATAATCTACATTGGGGTTTGGGAGCTTGTGTCCCTTCAGCTGTTGTTGGACAACAACTCCCATAAACCCTGACCATTGGCCATTTTGGCAGGAATTGATGGAACTTGAACAACATCTGAAGAGGGATAGGTTATAGATCAGTGGATATAGGATATAGACCAGTGTCCTTCATCCTTGAGTCCCCACATATTGTTGGACTACAACTCCCATTATTCTGACCATTGTCTAAGAACATAAGAATAGCCTGCTGGATCAGATCAGTGGCCCATCTAATCCAGCATCCTGTTCTCACAGTGGCCAACCAGTTGCCCATGGGAAGCCCGCAAGCAGGACCTGAGTGCAAGAGCAAGAGCCCTTTCCCCCCCCTGCAGTTTCCAGCAACTGGTATTCAGAAGCATATCCCCTCCGACTATGGAGGCAGAGCATAGCCATCATGGCTAGTACTCATTGATAACCTTACCCTCCATGAACTTGTATAATCCTCTTTTATACAAATTCCCTCCCTCTTGTGGGAGTGAATCCCATATTATGAACTGTGTAAAGAAGTAGCCTAAGCTGACTGAGATGCTGGACCTTGTAGTCTAACAACATCTGGAGACCCACAGTTGAAGAACACTGATCTAGATGATGGTGTGCTTTGAGCAGTTAACAGAAGCAAACATGACACCAGGAGGAGCCTTGTCAGGTCATGGATCTACTTAGCAAATATGGTGTCAACCTATTAATCAGCTAAAAAGTCTTCAGTTGCCTGCTTTCAACTGCTTTACATCAGTCTGCTTTAGATAAATTTACATATTGCCAAAACCTCAATATAGGGACCCTGTTGAAGTACTGTGTTAGATAATTTGCAATATAATAAAGAAAATAAACTGTTATTTAAGAAATGTATCAGCAAGGCAATGTACAATAAAACCTCATAAAATCAGCTATGCAATTAAACATCATAAAACAAAGGAGGAATACAATCTTACTTAATTTATATTTCATCCTCTATTACAGTGACACACCAGAAATAGAGTAAAAAATAAGTGTGCCCTTAATTTTCAGCCTTAAGTGCCTTCAAAAACCTTATTATTTATCTGTTTTGAATCCTACTCTCTCCCTTTCTGGGATCTTTTTTCAAGTGAACATCATTTTGCTTAGTAGACCTAGTTTCCATTACCACAAAATACTTATCATCAATAACCCTTTCTCCTCTCTACATCCACTATAAAGCATTTACATTAACTTGTACTTAAAACATTAAAAAGCCAGAGGAATACATTATTTTATTAAATAAATAAAATTGGTCTTCCCATAATTTAAAGGATCTTCTGTTATGGCTGTGCTAGTTTATGTTGTGATTTTATGGTTTTATGGGCTTGAGCACTACTTTAATGTTATCACTGGTTGCTCTTCCATTAAACTTCTTATGATTGTGTGTTTTTAGCTTTAATTATGATGTTTCATATAATGTCATACATTCGCTTAACTTAGATATTCTTATAAGCTGCCTTGTAAGAAACCTCTTTTTCCTTAAAGAAGAGATATAAATAATTCTGGCTTGAGGTCTTATTTTGGGACAGAAATGGCTTTTGTCACCCTAGATTATTTTTGCTGGGAACTGGCCCAGGGATGTCCCTGTTGGTTCTGCTGTACCTTTCAATACCATCAACCATGATATGCTTATGAGCTGCCTTGCTGAAATAGGGATGGGGGAGACTCTTTTGTGTGGCTCCAGACCTTTCTTGCAGGTAGACAGGTCTTAGAAGATGGTTCTGGGGAACTAATGCTTGACTTCTTTGCCTTTGGGCTCAATTCTGACCTCTACCCTTTTCGACATTAACATGAAGCTGCTGGAATGGAGGTGTGTTGGAGGTGGGTTTTCATCAGTATGCTGATAATGGCAATAATCTTGCCAGTATTATGGTGGGAGGCTGGGAAGGTCCTGCATCAATCAGTGGTAGGCTGGATGAGGGTAATCAAATTGAACTTAAATCCAGAAAAGACAGAGGTGCTGTTGGTCAGGAAGCCTACCAGTTCAGGGATAGTTCTGGATGGGGTTATACTCTCCTGCAAAGGTCAGGTTTATAGTTTGGGAGTTCTCCTGGACCTAGCCTTGTCATGAGATGCTCAGGTGTTGACTCTAGCCAGGACTGCTTTCACCCAGCTGTGGCTGGAATACCAGCTGTGCCTATTCTTATTGGAATTATGCTTGGCCACAGTGCTACATACATTAGTTAGATCTCCATTAGACTTCAGTAATACCTCAGTTAATGAATCCTCCAGGAACTAAGCTCCTTTCAACAAAAGCCTCTTTTAAAGGCGAAACTGACTAGGTTTGCTTTGCTATTGATAAACTTTCAAACCCCTGCCTCTGTTTTAAGATGAAATTGACCAGTTTGTGTCTTTGCTTTGGTATCAATAAACTGATAAGCCCATGCCTTTGCTTTCTAGGGTGAAACTGACTGGCCTGTGTGTTTGTTTTCCATTAGAGTCATCTCTTGCTTTCTCCCAGGGCTGAGGAGGAAAGGATCCAATACGATTCAGAGGAGGGAGAGGGTGTGTGGAATAGGCACCCTTTAAAACCCATGTTGAAACTTCCCTCACCCAGTGGCATCACTAGGGTTGGTGCCACCCAGTGAGGTAACTCATGGTGTCACCCCCATGGACCTCCTTTTTTGAACTATAACTCCCATCAGCCCAATCCAGTGGCCATGCTGGCTGGGGCTGATGGGAGCTGTAGTTTTAAAAAGTAACTTTTCCAAGCTCTGGCTAACAGCTGCTATACAGATCAGTTAAAAAACAGATTAAACAGCTCTGCAGCCAAAGGCTTACTTGTATAGGAGCACACCTCCTACTCAGAGTAGACCCATTGAAGTTAACAGACCTAACTCAGTTAGGATCATTAATGTCAATGGCTCGACTCTGCGTAGGCCTTAGTCAAACACGGCTCATAGGAACTTGCCTTGTATCAGGTCCAGCTGCACACAGACTGGCAGCATCTCTCCAGGATTTCAGGCAGCGGCCTCTTCCCAGCTCCATCTGCAGACCCTCTGCCGCTGCCCTGGGCCCTTCCGTAGCTTTCCCACAGAGCTCGCCTGCAAGGCTGGCCCCAGCTCCCTGCTTGGCCTTTGGGTCAAGGTTCCCCACCACACTCACGTGGCCAATCTACCGCCTGCTCCCTTTCTCCTAGGTGTCACCCTGATGCTGAAGGTCATGGCTTGCAGCACACAGGAGGCCCGAACGCCCCTCCACGTCTCAGGTGCAGGCCAAGGCACACTTCACCTGGCTGGGAGCAAGCCCGCGGGACACAATGGACCTTGCTTCCTAGTAAACACGGCTCGGACTCTGTCGCAAAGTGCACTTTGGAGAAGTCCAGAGTCCAGCCGAAGGGTGAGGAGGGAGAACAACGGGGCGGCGGGGTGTTTTCTTTCTATGGGAGATGAGCTGGGGAGGAACGGGCGCCAGTCACCTCCACCCCAATCCGTGGCGGAGTTTGCAGACAGCTGCTGTGGCCGCACTATCATTCCATGCGGCAGCCCTTGCGAAGACCGCTGGCCTTGTCCCGACGGCTCTTCCCTGCGGCGGCGGTGCGCCTGGGCAAAGGCACCACAGCTCTCCAAGACCAGGCCCTGCCGGGCAAGCTTGCTGGGCATCGGGCAGAAGCCATGGCAGCAGCAAAGAACAGCCGGGCGAAAGGCGAGGAGAAGAAGCGGAGTTGCCATCTGCCCCGCTTCCCGGTGCCTAGGGGCAGCGGCTCTGGGTGTCACCCCCTCTGATGGTGACACCCGGTGTGGTCTGCACCTGCCGCACACCCCTAGTGACGCCACTGCCCTCACCATCGATGAGCAGGTATAGGAACCTATCCCTATACTTTCCATGTTATTCCTACCTCTGGTACCAAGACACCTTGGGACCACACTACTTGAAAGAACATTTCCTCTTATGAGGATCTGCCTGTTCTTTGAGATCAGCTGTTGCTTGTGTATGCCATTGTCTTCTGGCGGCAATATATTGAAGGGCTTTCTCTGTGGTGGCGCCCTGTGGTGGAATTCCCTACTATAAGAGGTGAGGCCATCTTCCTGTTTATTTGTGTTTCATCAGCAACTGAGACATTCTATTTTTAAATATACTTTTGATTCTGTGGCTGCTTAAGGAATTGTATGTGAGTGTTGCTTTTGTGTTTTGCTTGTTGCTGCTGTTTTTAGCTTGACAAGTTTGTGTATCCACACACAGTAAGGATGTGAAGATTGGGAGCGATTAACAATACAGAGACTTATGTCAGGTTAACAAGACTATAATGTTATTGGTTACAGTTAGGGTTACCATCATTTTGTCATTTGTACATTTGGCTTCGATAAGTGAAAAGTAAGAGTATGCTGTTGCACCATCTCAGAAAGAGTACATGTATTCTTAAAAGAGTACGGTTGGTAACCCTAGTTACAGTGCACAAACTGTGCACTGTTGGAGACAGTATGCCTATGTATACCAATCACAGGGAATCACAAGTGTGGAGAGTGTTGTTGCACACAGTTCCTGCTTGTTGGCTTCCCATCTGGTTGGCCACTGTTAGGACAGAATGTCGGACTAGCTGGGTCTTTGGCCTGATTCATCAGGGCTCTTCTTATGTAGAGTTTGGCACAAGGCTAGGATCCAGGCATCAACCACTAGCCAATGCCCTGGCCCCAGCCCAAGTGCTGGGGCCACATGCAGAAAGTTGTATGATCCCTGGATACACCACAGTGTGAACTGCTCTTGTGGGGCCCTCAAGTAATCTGGGAATGCAGTGGCTGTGCCATTCCTCTGAGCTAAGGCTGCAAATAGAAGGCAGCACCTCAAGACCCCTTATTGAGGTGCTCCCAGTGGGAAGTGGGGTGCCCATTCCATGCTTAACCCTACTATAGATTCAGCTCAGTGCCTCCCCTGCCTAGTGACATACTCATCTTTCACCCCCTGTATTGCTATGAGGAAGGCAAGACTCCCACAGTGCTGATCAGCTGGAAATCTCTTTGAAGCTGATTTAAAACAACACCAACACCAAAGCTGATCCCAACAGGTTTTACAGTAAAAAGGGGCAGGGTTTGACTAGCATCATGTGCCCCTGTTTTCAGAAGAGAGAGGTGGAGATGCACTGGAACCTGCAAAAAAGTGAGTGTGTTTCTACCCTACTACTACAGATGGTCCAAGTACAACCCCATCTATTTTGCTAAGCAATGGGCCTGTCAGTTTTTTCTTATTTTAGCAAAAAAAAGCTAAGCCAATGTCAACGATGCATGACAAGTTTTTTTGTAAGTCAAGTTGTTAGTTCACTGAGTAAATTTGTTACATAATTTTCCTATGAAAATAAACTCAAGCCTTCATTTCCAGACACGGAGATTATGGCACAATATAAACACACAACTGAATTAAGAGACGGTAGCGGTGGGGGAAATCATTCAACTGAAGCTGTAGTGGGAAGACACGAAAGTAAAAAATGAAAACTATGAAAACACAGAAAATAACATGCTGCTTAGGGGCTATTATTTTGCCAGGGAAAGGCAAAAAAGAAAAAAAGGAAACAGAAAAAAGAGTTGATAAAAAAGAAGAAGAATCAGCTCTGTCTTGCACCTGATTCCTACTCTTAGAACATAGAAGAGAGGAAGAGGGAGAGAGAGAGATCTTGGAGGCCTGGCTGACAGCTGAGGAAAAGTAGATAGAAATCAAGAAGGATGGGAACCTTTCCAAAGGCCTTCAGAGCTTAGTAGGGATTAACCAGGAAATGCAGCCAATGAGAGAGGGCTCGAGAAGAGACAGTTCTCAATCAAACACAAATGATGCACACTCTGTCAGATTTGCAAGCCAAGCCTGGCTTGAAGCTGCGTAGAGTCGTCATCATGAACTAGGCAAGGCAGGGCTCTTCTTACTAGACTGTTTAAATTCATTGTCTCTCTTCACAGCAAGTGCTGTGCAAACAGGATTCAGGCAGAATATGCAATCCAACCTGGTGTTTGCCCTGGCAGTTCCTGCCATTTCTCATCAAGGGAACAACCCTGGCCTAACGATCCAATGTTATGATGCCCTGGGAACTGTTTTTGGAAGAAGGCTCAACAGAATGTTCCATCCAAGCAACTGAGGCTGGCAACCGTGCTAGCTCAAGTGTTACCAGATCAGTTTGCTTCCCAACATTCATGCCATATTCCCCTTAGTAAATGGCCAAAATAAGCAAACACACATAGGGAGAGAGAGGGATGGAAATGTCCAGGTTAGGCAATCAGCCCCCTCTTTATTTGCTCATGGATCCCTCTGTCTGCTGCAAGGAGTGCCTCCTAGGCCAATACAACATAGGCAATAGGGAACTTTCCCTCAACAAGTGCTCATAGACAGCTGTAATTCTGCCAAGATCGAGGAACTCTGCCAGCTGTTTCAAGGACAAAGTCAGTGTGGTCTAGTGGTTAGAGTGTCAGACTAGAACCTGGGAGACTAGGGTTCAAATCCCCACTTGGCCACGGATCACCATGTCTAACCTCAGTCTAACCAAACTCACAGGGTTGTTGTGAGGATATTATGAAGAGTGGGGAAGAACTGCGTACCCCACCTTAAGCTCCTTGGAGGAAAGATGGGGTGTAAATGTAAGTAATGAATTAAAACAAAATGGGGGGGGGGTCATTTAATGCATTGCTGGTTCCTTCAGCTGACCCAAGTTATCTCTGGACTTTTCCCCCGCAGGAATTTCTCCCTCTATGGTGTATCAAGAGCAGACAAACAAGAGACTTGCAAAAGACCAGGATGTCATATCCAATACGTAGGAAAGACCACAACTGACCTACGCACGCGCTTCAGGAACCACAAGTCAGCAATTTTGACAAAAAAAGTGGAGCAACCAGTTGCAAAGCATTTTAACATCGAGGGTCACAGCCTGTTGGACTTTTCCATTACAGCGATAGAGATGCCAGCAGATCCAGCAGCATTGACCAAAAGGGAGAACTTTTGGATTTACTCTCTGGACACATTGGCACCACATGGCCTGAACCTGGAGGACAGTACCACCACTACTTAGCTTCTGCAAATGAAGCCCCTCTGAGCATTCCATCCTCAAAGCTCTATAACTGCCACCTTGGTAACAGCATTTGTATGTTAGCAGCTGATGAAGGTGGAAGCTGAAACGTTTTCTTAATACAATAAAAACCTCTATTTGGTTAATCACAATTACGTTTATATATATATATATTACCTTCACGCCCACACGTCTCTCCAAGAATTTTTATGCATCTCCTATAATTTCTTTTCCCGTTCTCCTTTCACCCTCAACTTGTACTTTACTTCCTCACATCATAAACTGCCAGCTTCTTTCATCCCTCCTCATTAATCCTTTTACATTCATTTTTATAACATTTCTCTCTTATCCCCTTCCATTCTGTTCCCAGATTGTGGTGTTGCTGTTAATAAATATTAACCTTTTATCTCACTTTCTAATGTCCTTCAGTGTCTCCTCTTACCCTTTCCCCTCAGAGAAGGAGACTTTCCTTCCCTCCTCCCTCCCCGAACTTCTCTCAGCCACATTTACTCAACATACAAGGAATTGTCGGTGCTGGCATTGATCTAACCAAAGGGCTATTGCACAGCTGGGGTGGTGTGGGGGTGACAAGCCAGTGAGAAGAAGCACGGGGAAGGCTGTGGCACTGAGGCCCACTTGAAAGTGGCCCCAAAACCCAGTGGTAGATCCTGGCCTGCTGCTTGAGAAATACTGACTTATCAAATCAGAATGCAGATTAGACTGCGGGTTTATCTACATGGTAGTTTAGTGTGTGTTCAGTGCTACTCACATCTCCTTTTAATTCGCATGGTTCACATGACACTACTGGCAAACAGAAACTATCATGCAATTTCCCCCCTGTAAATCCATAGTAACTCAATCCTCTGATAATACAAAAAGGAAAGGAAAAAAGTCTTCACTCTGTATCTCTAATGCTTGCAGACACTTTGTTCTGATGCTTTTAGGTGGGTATGTCAATCATTCCCCTCTCTATGCCCACTCCCTCCTCCTTCCTTCGTTCATTTTATTTCCTCTAGGATGAAAAGCAACTTCTGGCTGCTCTCCCCCTTCTGCTTGCCTTTTTTATGTTGCTGCAAATGGTGCCTTATTTTTCTTTACCTCCTAACTTATGCACAAAAGCATAACACTGCTCAAACAAAGATTTGCATTTCAGCAATATTGTACCAGTGAAAATACAAATAATCGCACTTCCAGATTGTTGTTTTTAAAATGAAACTTAGCAGTAGAACAAAGTGAGCATGCTCGGTTGCCAAGTAACCAGAGGGAGTAGAAATGCTAAATTATAGGGTGTGGTCATTAGGAAACTGCATGATTGATCCTTCCCCTCAGAGTGAATAGAAAACACCATGTTTACAGCTGGCATCGAGCCCTTACTGTGGACAGTGCAAATAGAAAACGGAGGTAAAACGTGTCTTTAGTACAAAGTAATTCTCCCATGTGGATAAGCCCTAAGTTTCTACAAACTGTTCCATGACATAATTTGAGGGATTACCTACCTACATTTTTACAAGGTGACCTGAGAGTTGCCTGCCTGCCCGCCTGTCTGCCTGCCTTTTTCACAGTTTTAAGTTGCTTGGAACAACTAAAAAGTATGGTGTTTGCTGTATTCATTGAAAAAGAATGTGTCTAAAAATGTCCTGGAATCAGTGGTGTGCTATCCCTTCCAGGGTAATTCGGCAACAGGGGTGGGGAACCTTTGGCCCTTCAGATGTTGCTAAACTACAACACCCATCAACCTCAGCAAGTATGGCCAATGGCCAGGGATGGTGGGAGTTGTAGTTCAGCAACATCTGAAGGGCTAAAAGTTCTCCACCTCTGTTCTTCAAGATGGCTGCCCCCATATACTTGGAGTGGGCAGTGTGAGGTTAATTCCTGGTACAATTACAACAGTTACAGGCGTGTCCATTTCCCCTCATTTTTGCCCCCTTCACATCATACATTTAAAGCACATCCAACTCACATTTAAAGCACATGACTTTTCCCCAAAGAATTCTGGGAACTGTGGTTTCCTCCTCACAGAGCTACAAATTCCCAGCATCCTTACAAAGTACAGTTCCCAGAATTCTTTGGGGAAAGCCATGTACTTTAAATATGCATTGAATGTGCTTTAAATGTAAGGTGTGTGTGGACCTGGGTGGAGGAAGTTCCGCCAGCAGCAGTGCTGGCTAGCAAGGACTCTAGTTAAGGAGAAAGTGACTTGGTCCTTACCAGGAGTAGCAGCAGGGAAGACAGGTTATTGTTTACAGGAAATGGGGTGGCCATTTGAAGTTCCCCCAGCAGTGGTGGTAGATAGGGAACATTATGGACCTTCTGATGTTGTTTTGGACTTATTTATTTATTTTATTATTTATTTATTACATTTATATACTATCCCATAGCCAAAGCTCTCTGGGCAGTTTACAGCAATTAAAAATGTTAAAAACAAATATACAATATGACTTCAACTCCCATCAGCCCTTATCATTGACCATGCTGCCTGGGGCTGATGGGAGTTGTAGTCCAACAACACCTGGACGGCCACAAGGCCCACCATTCCTGTAGTAGACAATCAAATTAAGAGGGGAGGGGCTGGCAGGTAATTCGTTGCATGGGGACTATATATATCTTGTGCCATTAGCACTGAATGAGGCTTGCACTTGTATAATGTTTCTCTCTCCCCACTCCACCCCCAGAAAAGAAAAAAAAGTGTCATTGATTGCTGTCTGGAAGTGCCTGGCATCTTCCAAGGACTTGCTGAATTTGGCCTTGCTGGTACATGAATCATGTGGCGAGTTACACAACAGAATTCATGTCAATCTAGCTGTGTCTTACCAAGCTTTAGGCATTAAAATGTCCCACCTCTGTTTTGTCTGAAAAGACCTTCCCAGATGTCAACTGTTGCTTTGAAACAACAGCAAATTCACCAGCATTACATAAGAGAACTGTTGTTTGCACCCTATTCCCGTCACTGCCATGGATTTGTTTACTGAAATATATCTAAATCCCAGAGAAGTTCTTTGAATGACACCTCAGAGGACAGGAAGCTAAAGAATTAACTGCTACAGTTATCAATCACTTCTGTAGCCCTGACCAAAGAAAGAGGAAGAATCTGTCATATAGCTGTGATGGGGAGCAGAGTCATTTTCCACTGGTGTTTTCCACCACTATAATCCGCAAGACAGGCTAAGTCACTGCTATCTCATTCTCTGTAAAACCACAGTTTTGAAATAAGAACCAGTTTCTTCTCTTCCTGGCGTAATAGATTGTTCATTTTCTCTTCAAGTGTTTACTGCGCTGAAGTGGAAGAGATTTAGCTGAGCTTGGATATCTCCTGCAGCATTTAATGGAAAGAAAGCATGGGTCCTTCCCATCCATTGTTTTGCTTCTTTCAGCACCAGGGACTTGATAGGCTTTGTTAACTAATTAACTGACCAACCAACCAACCAACCAACCAACCAACCAACCAACCAACCAGTCACATTATACAATGAAAAAGTCTCAAAGCACCTTGACATGTTTACTGATAAATGTCTTCTGCTACTGCAGTTCTGTTGGGTCTGATTATGGCAGGAAAAGGGGACTTTATGGCCCTCTGGATGCTGTTGGACTCCAGCTACCATCACCTCTTATCATTGGCCATGCTAGCTGGGGCTGATGGGAGTTGGAGTCCAACAACAATATCTGGAGGGTCAAAAGGTTCCCCACCCCTGGATTATGGGCTATTGCAAATGGTTTTATTGTAATGTATTCTTTTTGTTTTCATGCAATGTCTTTGGCTCTTAATTTTGTGTGCCCTTTCAAGACTCTTTTGTAGTGAGCGAAACTGTTGGGTGCGGTCATCCGGAGTTTTGGAGTGTGTTGCCATCAGTATGCTGATGACACGCAGCTCTATTTCTCCTTTTCATCTTCTCCAGGTGAAGCTGTCAATGAGTTGAACCCGTGCCTGGCTGCGACAATGGACTGGATGAGGGCTAATAAACTGAGGCTCAATCCAGACAAGACTGAGATGCTGTTAATGGTTGGTTCTTCTGACTGGATGGTGGATGTCCAACCTGTCCTGAATGGGGTTGCACTCCCCCTGAAGGAGCAGGTCCGTAGTTTGGGGGTTCTCCTAGAACCTCTCTGTCACTTGAGGCTCAGGTAGCCTCGGTGGCACGGAGTGTCTTCTACCAACTTCGGTTGGTGGTCCAGCTATGCCCCTATCTGGACAGGGATAACCTGGCTTCAGTGGCCCATGCTTTGGTAACCTCCAAGTTAGATTACTGCAATGCACTTTATGTGGGGCTGCCTTTGAAGACAGTTTTGAAACTCCAGCTTGTGCAAAATGCAGCGGCCAGATTGGTAACAGGGACCAGATGGTTCGAACATATAAAACCTATTCTGGCCTGCTTGCATTGGCTGTCTGTATGTTTCTGAGCTCAATTCAAGGTGCTGGTTTTAACCTATAAAGCCTTACACGGCTTGGGACCACAATACCTGACAAAACACCTCTCCCAACATGAACCCACCTGTACACTACACTCAACATCAAAGGTCCTCCTCTGGGTGGCTCCTCCAACGGAAGCTCGGAGGATGGAAACAAGGGAGAGAGCCTTCTCAGTGGTGGCCCCCAAATTATGGAACAATTACCTCGACAAGGTGCACCTGGCGCCAACACTGTTATCTTTTCAGCGCCAGATCAAGACTTTCCTCTTTTCCCAGGCATTTTAGCATGTGTTTTTAAATTGTTTTTTTAAAAAGTGTTTTTTAAATTTGTATAATTGTTTTTCATGTTTTTAATTGTTGGAAAACCCCCAGAGAGCTTTGGCTATGGGGTGGTATATAAATGCAATAAATAATGATGATGATGATAATAATAATAATAATAATACATTCAAGTCTCGCATGTCATCAAAACAGAAAAAAACAACATCCGTTTGGATGTTCTTTGTTAATGAGTCTGGGGCTAAAAAATTCTGAAGGGCACGACTCTTGTGACATAGAGCTAGAGGTGCTGCTTCTGCAACTACTTCCAGTCACTGGTGACTCTGTGGCCTTCTCATTCAATGGGGTTCCAAAGCTCAAGTATCCTGTTGAACTTTTCAGCTTTCTGACACTTTCCTTCTTTTATAATGTACCCTTAGAGACAAGCACTTGACCTCACATCACACCCCAGAGTTTACCACGCATCTGCATCTGACATGTGGTAAAATCAGTAGAGGTCAGCTGGGTGACACTGCTGCTGCTTACTGAGAAGGGGAGCAGGAGGAGCAAAGCCGGGAGAGCTCAGCATAGTGCGGGCACAGCAGCAGGAGCATCAGATTGGCGCTATCACTGTGCTTGCACAGCGCTAAGCTCCCCACACCTTGCCTCTCTCCCTCTCTGTAAATGGCAGCCACCCTCGGTGTCGGGAAACCAGAGGTGCAATGCCACCCCTCCTGCATGGACTGCAACTGAAATCCTCTTTATCATGTGCCAGGATGATGTAGGCAACCAAGCCATTTGGTTGTCTTTACAGGCCGCATTTTCCCCAGAAAGCACCCCACCCATGCATCTGTTGTGGTGCCTTTGTGAGCATTTGGTGGCAATCTGACGCTGGCCCACAGGCCTGTCACCATTATGACTAGTTTTGTTGGCTGTCAGCAGCATTAAAGGACAGCAAAAGGACACAAGAGGAAAAGGTGAGAAGGATGAGAGGAGAGTCAGTGGTGATGAGGAAAGGGGTAAAAGATTAAGGGTGATTTCCAACATTTATTTTTGTTTGTTTGTTTCAACAAGTTTTATACTGCTTAACACCATAGTCTCTAAGCAGTGTATGTTGTTGTTATGTGCCTTCAAGTCGATTACGACTTATGGCGACCCTATGAATCAACGACCTCCAAGAGCATCTGTCATGAACCACCCTGCTCAGATCTTGTAAGTTCAGGTCTGTGGCTTCCTTTATGGAATCAATCCATCTCTTGTTTGGCCTTCCTCTTTTTCAACTCCCTTCTGTTTTTCCCAGCATTATTGTCTTTTCTAGTGAATCATGTCTTCTCATGATGTGTCCAAAGTATGATAACCTCAGTTTCATCATTTTAGCTTCTAGTGACAGTTCTGGTTTAATTTATTCTAACACCTAATTATTTGTCTTTTTTGCAGTCCATGGTATGCGCAAAGCTCTCCTCCAACACCACATTTCAAATGAGTGGATTTTTCTCTTATCCACCTTTTTCACTGTCCAACTTTCACATCCATACATAGAGATCGGGAATACCACGGTCTGAATTATCCTGACTTTGGTGTTCAGTGATACATCTTTGCATTTGAGGACCTTTTCTAGTTCTCTTACAGCTGCCCTTCCCAGTTCTAGCCTTCTTCTGATTTCTTGACTGTTGTCCCCATTTTGGTTAATGATTGTGCTGAGGTGTTGATAATCTTTGACAAGTTCAATGTCCTCATTGTCAACTATAGTTACATAAATCTTCTGTTGTCGTTACTTGAGTCTTTTTGACGTTCAGCTGTAGTCCTGCTTTTGTGCTTTCCTCTTTAACTTTCATCAGTATTCATTTCAAATCATTACTGGTTTCTGCTAAGAGTATGGTATTGTCTGCATATCTTAAATTATTGATGTTTCTCCCTCCAATTTTCACACCTCCTTCATCTTGGTCCAATCCCGCTTTCCGTATGATATGTTCTGAGTACAGATTAAACAAATAGGGTGATAAAATACAACCCTGTCTCACACCCTTTCCGATGGGGAACCAATCGGTTTCTCCATATTCTGTCCTGACAGTAGCCTCTTGTCCAGAGTATAGGTTCCTCATCAGGACAATCAGATGCTGTGGCACCCCCATTTCTTTTAAAGCATTCCATAGTTTTTCATGATCTACACAGCCAAAGGCTTTGCTGTAATCTATAAAGCACAGGGTGATTTTCTTCTGAAATTCTTTGCTCCATTCCATTATCCAACGTATGTTTGCAATATGATCTCTGGTGCCTCTTCCCTTTCTAAATCCAGCTTGGACGTCTGGCATTTCTCGCTCCATGTAGGGTAAGAGCCTTTGTTGTAGAATCTTGAGCATTACTTTACTTGCATGGGATATTAAGACAATAGTTTGATAATTACTGCATTCTCTGGGATCCCCTTTCTTTGGAAGTGGGATATATATTGAACGCTTCCAGTCTCTGGGCCATTGTTTAGTTTACCATATTTCTTGACAAATTTTTGTCAAAATTTGGACAGATTCAGTCTCAGTAGCTTGTAGCAACTCTATTGGTATGCTGTCTATTCCTGGTGATTTGTTTCTTCCAAGAAGTTTAAGAGCAGCTTTCACCTCACATTCTAAAATTTCTGGCTCTTCATCATATGGTTCCTCTGTGAATGAATCTGTCATCCTGTCATCTCTTTTTTTAGAGTTCTTCAGTGTATTGCTTCCTTCTTCCTTTTATTTCATCTCAGTCAGTCAGTGTATTCTCCTGTTGATTATTCAACTTCCCTACTCTTGGTTTAAATTCCCCTTTCATTTCTCTAATCTTTTGGAATAGGGCTCTTGTTCTTCCCATTTTGTTGTCCTTTTCTATTTCTATACCATAACTATTGTAATAGTTTTGTTTGTCCCTACGTACTAGTCGTTGTATAGTTGCATTTAGGGTTCTGACCATGTTTCTCTCTCCTTTTGCTTTTGCTTTCCTTCTCTCTTTAACCATTTTAAGAGTTTCTTCAGTCACCCATTGAGGTCTTTCTCTCTTTTTAACAAGAGGTATTGTCTTTTTGCATTTCTCCCTGATAATGTCCCTGACTTCATTCCATAGTTCTTCTGGTTCTCTGTCAACTAAGTTTAAAGCCTCAAACCAGTTCCTTATTTGATCTTTATATGCTTCTGGGATGTTATTTAAATTGTATTTTGGCGTTATGATTGCTTTGTTGGTCTTCTTTAGCTTTACTCTGATTTTCGATACGACCAGTTCATGATCTGTACCGCAGTCTGCTCCTGGTCTTGTTTTTGCAGAAAGTATGGAACTTCTCCACCTTCTGCTACCAATTATATAATCAATTTGATTCCTATATTGACCATTTGGTGATGTCCACGTGTATAGTCGTCTTTTCGGTTGTTCAAAAAATGTGTTTGCAAGAAACAAATTATTGGCTTCACAGAATTGAATAAGTCTGCTTCGTTTCTGTCTCCTAGGCCCCATTTCCCCACAATTCCTAATTCTTCTCTGTTCCCTACTTTTGCATTCCAATCCCCCATGATTATCAGCACATCTTGTTTTGGTGTGTGATCAATTTCTTCCTGTACTTCTGCATAAAATCTCTCCAATTCCTCTTCTTCTGCATTTGCCGTTGGAGCATAGACTTGGATGATGGTTATGTTGATAGGTTTCCCATTTAATCTCATTGATATCAGTCGCTCAGACCTTGCGTTGTAGCTCCTAATTGCTCTTGCTACATCGCTTCTCACTATTAAAGCAACCCCATTTCTTCTTAATTTCTGATTTCCTGCATAAAATATTTTGTAGTTGCTTGATTTAAAATGTCCCATTCCCGTCCATTTTAGTTCCCTCACACCAAGTATTGTAATGTTGATGCGTTCCATTTCTTGCTTGACAATTTCTAACTTTCCTTGGTTCATGCTTCTCACATACCATGTTCCTATTGTGTGCATCATACAACTCTGGACTCTCCTTTCGCAACTGTGCACATCAGCCTCTGGGCTTCCTTTCGGCTTTGACCCAGCTGCGTCATTAGTTACAGCGCTACTCGTACTTGTCCTTTGTTCTTCCCCAGTAGCTCGGTGAGTGCCTTCTGACCTGGGGGTCTCATCTTCCAGCACTATCTCGTTTTGCATTTTGGATACTCTGTTCATAGGGTTTTCATGGTAAGAGATATTCAGAGGTGGTTTACCATTTCCTTCCTCTGAGTTTGGATGCATCTTAGTCTGGTGTTTCAGCTTTGACCATTCCGCCTTGGGTGCCCCTGCTAGGAGTCTAGCCTCTTGGTCTAGACTCCTGACGGCATTGCTCTCAGCTTCTTCAAGAGTTGAAAATTTACTACTTTCCAGTTTGGTGGCTTTTTTCCTATTTAATTTACAGCACTTTTATATAGGATGTGTTGGTGTGGACACATTACAACTCCTACTTGTAATGTTCCTCCATTCTCAAACCCCCCTCCTTTGCCCATTGTTCCTTTTTTCCTCCATATCCCTGACAAATGATTTTCATTTCCACTTTTATTTGTTCTTCTCTCTTCCAACCCTGTTCCTGACTTACAATCTAGCTTTTGCACTTAGGGTAGAAACACACTCACTGTTCTGCTGATTCTAGTGTGTGTCTGCCTCTCTCTTCTGAAAGCCAGGGCACACAACGCTACTCAACCCCCACCCGTTTTTTGTGGAGCTGCTTGAGTGTGTGTGTGTTTAATTCGCTTCTAAGTTATTTTTAGCTGAGCAGCAGATGAACCAGTTCCCCCTCCAGGTGTGGCTAATGGAAATGGTTTGATCATTTCTGTCACCTAAGCCCCATTTCCCCACAATTCCTAGTTCTTCTCTGTTCCCTACTTTTGCATTCCAGTCCCCCACGATTATCATCATATCTTGTTTTGGTGTGTGATCAATTTCCTCCTGTACTTCTGCGTAAAATCTCTCCAATTCTTCTTCTTCTGCTTTTGATGTTGGAGCGTAGACTTGGATGATCGTTATGTTAATAGGTTTCCCATTTAATCTCATTGATATCACTCGCTCAGACCTTGCGTTGTAGCTCCTAATTGCTTTTGCTACATCACTTCTCACTATTAAAGCAACCCCGTTTCTTCTTGATTTCTCATTTCCTGCATGAAATATTTTGTAGTTGCCTGATTAAAAATGTCCCATTCCAGTCCATTTTAATTCACTCACGCCAAGTATTGTAATGTTGATACGCTCCATTTCTTGCAATGTATAGTATAGTAAGGTTAAAAAGAGTTAATAAATCAGTTGAAACTAACCATAAAATCAGAACACTTAGTTAAAATGCCTACCAAAATAAAAAGGTGCTGGAAGTTCAACAAGAAGGGGACCTGTTTGATCTCACCTTTGAGGGAGTTCCACAGAACTGGACCCATAACACTGAATGTAAAGCTCCTAGTGGATATGAGCCATGTATCTTCTGAACCATGGGAGACCACTAACAGTGACTCCCCCAAAGACCTCAGTGATCAGGCAGGGATATAAGAAATCAGGCAGTCCTTAACATATCCTGGGCCCAAGTTGTTAAGGGGCTTGTCAATCAATACAAGAAACGTGAACCTCCAGTACCATATAGGCAGTCAGTGCAAATTTTTAAGCACCAGAGTGATGTGCTGGTGATAGTTGTCCCCACCAATTGTCTAGCCACAGCATTTTACACCAGCTGGAGCGTCCAGACCAGGCCCAATGGTAGCCTCATATAGAATGCATCACAATAATCTAGTCTTCAGGTTACCAGTGCATGAATCACCATGAGCTATCCCTGTCCAAGAATTGTCATAGTAGAAGGCACTCCTATTCCTAGTCACTGAGGCTATCTGAGCCTCAAGTGACAGAGTTGTATCCAGCAACACTCCCAAACTGTGAAACTCCTCTTCCAGAAGGAGTGCAACCTTGTCCAGAACAGGCAACTGGCCCATCTCCCAGACATGGGACCCATCCAACTACAGTGGCTCCATCTTCCCAGGGTTCAAATTCATAACAAGCTACACCTGCTGAAATTCCATATACTCTTTTATACCTGGCCATGGTATTTTTATTTGCCTGTTTAAAATATGTTTAGTCCACCTTTCCATCTGCCATAGGTGGCATATAGCCAGAGCCTGGAAAGTTACTTTTTTGAACTATAGCTCCCATCAGCCCAATCCAGTGGCCATGCTGGCTGGAGCTGATGGGAGTTGTAGTTTAAAAAAGTAACTTTTCCCAGCTCTGCATATAGCAAAAAACAAGAACAATCACATTCATTGAGTAAGAGATGTAGCATTTCACTGATGCACAGACTTGAAAGCCCGAATAAAGTTTTGATGAACAGCACAATTGGGAATTAGTGAAGTGACTCGAAGAAAGCAGAGGGTGACACAGTTGATGTGAGGAACAAGATTGATGATGGTGGTGGCAGGTTCTTGGATGTAACTGTGACGGCTCATGAATTTGGAGAGGATAGGATTCCAAGGTTAAGCCATTTTTCTTGGCATTGTGAATGTTTGTCTCATTCTACACAGGAGCATTCTGAAATGAACAAAGTGAGTATTAAAACAGCCCAGTGGTTTTCAGACTTTTTCTACTAACAGAGAATCACCTCCACATCTACTAGGGCTGTGCAGTGACTTCAGATAAAACCCAAGCAGAAGTGAGATGCTTTGGAAGGATTCTGGGCTTGTCCAAGGTAAAGTGGGATCCGTACAAGGTGCCCCAAGTCAGGGACCCTGCTCAGGGCATGTCAGTGACTCACACACACACAATGTTCCACGCAAGTGAGTGCTAAAAGCAAATCTAATAGTCGAGGTAGAGTAAATGCCAGCATGGGGGAGGGAGGGAGGAGAGGTTGTGACTGACAAGTAAGCTTGAAATCAAATGGAATGATTTACCCAGATTCTCCAATTCCATTGCTTTGGGGGAGAAAAGAAAATTCCTTTTAGTTCTCCCCCCCCCAAAAAAAACTTTAAAGGTCCCTAGCACAAAAACTATCTGCAATTAGCAGGTTTCTTACCTGTGGTCACCTGTCTTGTATCTGCTGTTTCAGACCACAAAACAATAGGGGAGATTAAGTTATTCTTTTTTTTATCCACCTCAAACTGTAAATGCTGCCTTTTTTGGGAAATCCCTGCAGCTGCCCTTCTAAAATTTGGCATGATTCATCCCCTCAGGAGGGCTATCATGGCTCCAAATTTCATCCAATTCTGGCAATTTGTTTTTAAAAAATTATACACCATTCCTTTTGCAAATAAATAAATAAATCTTGAAAGGATCCTAGTAGAAAAAAACCCCTGGACTTATTTGCCTGTAATTTCACATGTTTTATTCACATGGGAAGGGCAATATTAAGCTTGCAAATTTCATCTATTTCTGTCAAAAAGTAGTTACAGCCATTTTTTAATTTTTTCTGTTAGTAATGGGGAAGTTGAAGTCTTGGTTTTTATTTTTTTCTGAAGTGGCCTCAGCCTTGGATTGCAAGCCAAATAGAGAAGCATCTAAAGCACTTCCAACCAAGGTGGGCTGTTTTTTGAAGCACTGAATCGGAGTCTGAATTGATTCTTGTGATCAGGCACACAGCTAGCATCTACTATGAAATCACTGCATTGCACATGATTCTGGGGTAGGGTTGCCAGGTTCCTGGCCTGAGACTGATCCTGTATCTTTAGGAGAAGAGAAAGTCAGCCAAGTGCAGGTGTTCTTGCAACCCTGTAATGAGAAAAAACACAAGGTGGAATTTTCCCTTCCTCCTGCACAACTTTTAAAGATACAGAAGACCTCTTGGAGGCCGGGCCTGGCAACCAAGAGGTCTTCTGTATCTTTAAAAGTTGTGCAGGGGGAAGGAAGAATTCCACCTTATGGTTTTTCTCATTACAGAGTTGCAAGAACACTTGCACTTGGCTCACCTTCTCTTCTGCTAAAGATACAGGATCAGTCTCAGGCCAGGAACCTGGCAACCCTATTCTGGGGCCATGTTCTATTTATTTATTTTATGGATCAATACCCCAGATTTTGGAAAATCTCAGAAAGCAACTTAAAAAGATTTACATACAGTAGACTATCAATAGCAATAACATTCAAATAAAAACTGCACAGCTAAGAAAATGTCTAAAAACTAATCGG
This sequence comes from Rhineura floridana, assembly GCF_030035675.1. Taxonomy (NCBI): domain Eukaryota; kingdom Metazoa; phylum Chordata; class Lepidosauria; order Squamata; family Rhineuridae; genus Rhineura; species Rhineura floridana. The sequence goes on from NC_084487.1 coordinate 100,296,597, forward strand.
CATGAATCAATCATAAAAGGCCTCAGTAGAGAAAAATGTTTTGAGAGTGTACTTCAAAGTGCAAAGAGAGGGGAATTACTGGATTTTCCAAGGGAGGGAATTCCATAAAGAGGCCATTGTCTCTGGGACCAAAGAGCAGGGCCTGAAATGATTATTTTACAATGCAGATTACTGTGGGTGGGGGTGGTCCTTTAGACCAGGGATGGAGAACTTGTGGCTCTGCAGATGTTGCTAGACTACAACTCCCACCCTGCCTTATCATTGGCCATGCTGGCTGGGGTGACAGGATTTGAAGTCCAGCCACAACAGGAAGGCTACATGTTTCCCACCACTGCTTTAGGCGGTGATGTAGTAGAGCTAGAACAGGGGGAAGCACAGCTCCGGGATTTTTTTTTTCCAGTGCAGGAACTATTAAATCATCTGCCAGAGGGCCAGGGTAACTGATGGAGGCTCCCAGCTCTGGCAAGTGAGTGAGATAATAACAAGGCTTACAAGTTTTACTATTGTTTGTGAGAGATTAGTTCAGAGAATGTCAGAGAATGAGGAACATAATCAAGCCAAGGTTACATGCTTCTTTCATTTGATGGGATTCCAGTCATGGAAGTTTCAATGATAACACTTCTGTGAAAGATTGTGTGCATTTCTAATCAAAAGCTAAAGGTTGCATTTCAGATGGATGAAGATCTTTTGCTAGAGTTCAAGGTGTTTTAATAATGGAATCTATGCAGTCAGAAGTAAGCACCACTGAATTCAATGGAGCTTACTCCCAGGTGACATGCATAGGATTTAGGGATGGTGGAGAAATTTGATTCAGTTCACTTTTAGAGCTAAACATTATCCAAAACAATGTGAGAACTGAAACATAAACATACTTTGAAATTTGCACTTATCTGAACTTTGCAATGCAGTTCTCCAACCAAGCAATGTTTTTAAAAATGCTATATTAGGGGAAAGTGTACACAAAATGAATATATTTGTGAAAATAACATACAAAAATGCATTATATTAGGATACATTGCTTGCAAAAATGTGTACATTAGTCAAAACTGCTTACAAACATGTATTTATTAGGACTACCTTCAAGTTGATTCCAACTTATGGTGACCCTATGAATAGGGTTTTCAAGGTAAGCGGTATTCAGAAGTGATTTACCATTGCCTTCCTCTGAGGCTGAGAGGCAGTGACTGGCCCAAGGTCGCCCAGTGAGCTTCATGGCTGTGTGGAGATTCAAACCCTGGTCTTCCAGGTCATAGTCCAGCACCTTAACTATACCACACTAGGAGACATTCACTCTAAAATGCTGGAGAACTTTCATGAGGATTTTGTTTTTTAAAAAATTGCAAATTGCTGCAGAATTGCAGAGAACTGAATTTAAAATTAGCAAAATGAGAAACTGAGAGAACCAAAATGGACAGATCATTCCATCCCTGATAGTATTACAGTTATGGAACGTGGCTGATCAGGGATGTGAATCCAGGTCTCTGCAACAAATTCCAACATGTTAAATGCTACACCACCCTTTGCCAGCTCAATGTTGTGTGACTGCCAGCTGATCCAAATAAGTTGGGTATTATGCTGCATAGTTGGGTGGGTATATATATAGGTTGGACTCTGAGGGTGTGCTGATATAAGGGACATCATCATGAACTTCCCAGTTCAACATTTACCAGTACGGCACCTTCAGAAACCCTTTAGAACGCTAGATCCCAGACCATTTAGGGAAGGGATGGATGAACCTCAGAGTCAGGGGATGAATGTGGTGCTCCAGGCCTCTCTGTTGGGCCCATGGGACTCTCCCCAAGTGATACTCTCTGTCTATCCACACCCACTCTCCCCAGGCCACACTCCTCCTCAAGTGTTCTTGGCTAACACTGATGATGCCTCTCCCTTGCCTGGATGGAGGCCAAAAAGGTGTGTGTGTGTAGAAATGCCCTACTGTATTAAGGTAAAATTTGCATTCATTGCTCCACCCACTTTTGCTTCTGGTCCTGCCTACCACTGGCATGTGGCCCCTGGAAGGTTGCCTAGAAGGGAATGTGGCCCTCAGGCTGAAGCATGTTTCCCACTGCTGGTTTTGGACTTTAAAGATAAAACGCCTACATACCTTAAATTGGCTCTAGAAACAAACTGGCAAACAGTGCAAGCGGTGCAGTGGTGTTACATGATCTGATTGCTGTGCTCCTACCAGCATCCTGGTGGCTGCATCTCTACAGTGCGCACTCCATTCATATGGGGACACTTGTGCTCCCCATGCATTGAGTGTTTTCTCTACAACACACCCTAGTGGCTGCATATTGCAGGGGAAGACTGACAGCGTGTGAGCAAGTTGTTTTTAAGGGAAATTCATCTTCAAATACTCAGAGAAGTTTCCAAAGAACCCCATCATTCTCTTGGACACAGTTTGAAAACTACTGCAGTGCAGAAAATGAAGCACAGAAAAGTGTCTTCATATGATTTTACTAAAATGTGTTCTATATGTAGGGAACGTGTGTGTGTGCGTATGTGTATGTGTGTGTGTGTATTACAAACCATCATCCTGAATAAGCGGCACAGTAGATTGGCTATTCATACTGGTTATCCTTGATTTAGGGTGACCTGATGAAAACATGACAGCATATCTCTTTAATTCTTGTGCAGAATTTCAACAGGTGAAGGTTTGCTTAGTTCTTTTTGAGAAGCAACATATGTAAAATTCCTTCTTCTTGCCATGAGCACCATGTTTAGGCTACCATTTTTCCAGGTATACATGTTTATTTGCCTAGCTAACTGACTAGCTACTTGTGTGTTGCTATATACTTTTAATAATTACATTGCAGGATTTTTTTCAACGTTTGTTTACCTTTCTTTTTAAAGAAAGCAGCCTTTTCAATTCATTCCCAACCCTCCCTGAGGGTGCTGTTCATTCTCATGAGCAGGTCTGCAACAGCAGGCATTTCGACAGCAGTCGGTTGGTGTGACAATGAAATCTAACCAGACAGGACGTGTGATCCATCTGGGACTTGCTTTTTTGATCCATGAAAATGCAGATGTCACACTAACTGCTGCTAAAGCCTGCTGAAACCCAAGGGTACTCGGTGACCTGCACTCAGCAGTTTTGGCAAGTCAACACTTCACACACACCCCTTTCCCCCTCTTTCTTTGGCAGACCCTGTAGGGAAAATGTTAGCACCAAGCTGTGATAGCTTGTTTGGAAGAGCGTTGCAACCCTCAGATAGAAAAATGTAAGGGCAATGCTGCCACCTGGTGGCTTTGAGAGAATCTGCTGCTCTAGTCCTGAACTTGCTATAAATCAAAGATGGGAAACCTCAGGCTTGGGGGCCAAATGTGACCTTCCAGGTCTCTCTAGTTGGCTCTCCGAACTCTTCCTGGGCCCCACCCCCTCTCCAGCCACATCCTTTCTCTCCAGGACTCATTGCTCACTGGTCCTGCTTTGCAGTCTCCTTGGTGTTTTTGCCCGGCTGGAATGTGCCCTTGGACTCTGATAATATTTCTTGCTTGCTTGCTGAAGGATAGAGGGGGTGGGTGAGTGGGTGTGGAAACCAGCCTACTGCACAAAGGTCAAATTCACATCCTTTGCTCCACCCGCTTTCTCTCTGGCCCATCCATCACTGGCATGTGGTCCCCGGAAGGTTGCCCCAAAGCCAATGTGGCCCCCTAGATGAAAAAAAGTTTCCCATCCCTCTGTTAAATATTGCTCATTCATTGTAACCTCAGTACAAAAACAGATGTGATTATGGGGAGGAAAGGGGCAAGGGGTATTCAGTGCATGATAGCACCACTGCCTTTTTGGGGATACCCATTCCTACCACCACTGAACCCTCATCGAGAAATACACACAAGAGGTGCTCCTGAAGTTTGAGAGATACTACAGTTGTGATGTAAAGGTCCCTTTACCCCAGCTCTAGAAATATTAAACAGTAAGGAGCTCTTGTTTTAATTTCCCAAGGCCCAGAGGGCACAGCACTTAAGCTAAAGAGCATAAGAAAAGCCTGCTGGATCAGGCCAATGACCCATCTAGTCCAGCATTCTCTTCTCGCAGTGGCCAACCAAGTGCATGTGGAAAACGTGAAAGCAGGACATGAACGCAACCACACTCCCCTCAATGCAACAGACTTAACCAAGCTTTGTAAAATATTCTAAAACCTCAAGGAGGAGCTTTAGCAACCAGGCAGTCTTAGTACATGGGGGACATTTTAGTGAGAAATTCCTTTTTTAAAAAAAAAAATCAAGCCAAATGCCCAACTATAGAAAGAAGTTTATTTGGGGAAAGAAGAAAAAAGAGAAGGCTACAATCTCACACAGAGAACTAAACTGATTTTTAAAAAACTTACTTAGCTGGTTATGGTGTTTCCAGTTTGAGCAGAATCTTGGGCTATGGGCACACGAGTCACTTCAAAAGCAGCATGAATAGTTTTTATGACTGCATTTTGAAGTGACTCTGCCCTCTGCTGGCCACATCTCCCTTTCCCACTTCTGACTTCAGGACTGCCCACAGCAAAGTGTTGGGCCAACCACTGCCTAAGCCCACAGCAAAGTGTTTCTATTGGCCACACCTGGAAGACAAACGGGTTGATCTACCAATCAGTTGCGAAATCTGCCTGAAGTGGAATTAAAACAACACCCAAGCTGATTCGACCAGAGTATTACAGTAAAAAGGGATGGAGTCTGACTGGTGTGGTGTGCCCTCATTTTCAAAAAAGAAAGGTGGAGATGCCCTTGAACTGGCACAACAGTAAGTGTATCGCTACCCTTGGTTTCAGTGCTTGCAAAACAGAATTTCTGAGAGAGAGCATCTTTGGATTGGAAGATTCCAGGAGGCCAAAGACTGACAGTAAAGTATCACTCATTTATGGGAGTCTGACACCAGTAAAACAACAACAACAACAACCCAAAAAAGCCTCTTCACAGAGACGGAGAGTAATTTGGTTCAACTGTAAGCTACTAGCTCTGATGTCAGTAGTTTTGCAACCAATCAGAAATTAATTTTTAGTGCAATACTAACTATGTCTTTTCAGGAGTAAGTCCCATTGAATTCAATGGGGCTTACTCCAAGTACGTGGTATAAGGATTTTAGCCTTGGAAACTTTCTCTTTAATTGAGTCTGCACTTACATGTCAGAAGTGCTATGCAGCTTTGACTAGCTATTGCATTGTAATTAAAGAAATCAACTTGATGTTAACTGGGCATAATAAAAGATAGGATCTCTGTCTGTTGCAAACCTGCAGAGAAGTGGTCTTATCAGAGACACTCTCGGGAGAACTGCTGATCTATATCAGAATGTATGGTTTTTCTATAGAAATTGTAGAAATACCTAGCAATTATTAACATCTGATAATTACTTGTACCTTGTAACAATTAATTTGTAATAATAAGCAGTAGCTTATTTGTATGTTACAAAGTACTTATTTGTAATAGTTCCACACAGTAGCTGGGCGTTCACTAATGTTTCAATATAGTGGTCCACCATTTATGGTGCTCCAAGGGGTGACATTCCACCATCTTAAAACATCTTGGTGCACAGAAGAAGAGAATTTTGACAAATAATGATAGTCCTTTTTCTTCTGTACTCAGAGAAATTGTATCTCAGGAGTGGGGGAATCTTTTGGCCCAGCAGGCAAGATGCTTATCTCCCCACACCTCTGTGGGCTACCTTTGACAGTTGGGTGGCCTTGGACAGCTCCTTGAAAGTTCGGACTAAAACCCAAGGCAGATTCCATTACTGACATGGAGCCACCAGCTGCCCCTGCTGGCATAACAGATCCCAGCAATATTTCACTCTCTGCTCACCAGCTGATGAGCAGAGGAATGTGCTGGCGTAGCAGCACCCAGCAGCAGTGAACCCTCCACTCGCCGGCTGATGAGTGCAGGGTTCAATCCTGCTGGCTGCAGGGGTGTGCTTTGCAAAGGCATTCCCTGCAGGGAACATGCTGACCAAGTAGCACTCAGCAGGATTGAACCTCTCCCCACTCTTCTCAGGGTTGAACCCTCGCCCAGTGATCTCAGCTGATCAGCGGGTGGGCATAGTTTGTGGAAACCAAGTGAAGTTCCCCAGCCCAGCTGTATCTGTTGAAAATCTCCCTTCTGTTCCATTTTTAAAGCCCAGAAACCTTCATCCATAGTACCTTCAGCTCTTAGGGGAGGGAACAGTCTTCTTTCTCCAGCAGTTATGATGCTCAAGTTCCAAACCAGAAACAAGGAACAACTGTTAGAGGGCAGATTCAAACTCTTATTGGCGGGAATCTGTGGGGCTCCCAATAGGCTCATAGCCTGAAGGCATTGCACTGAGGCCTGTGCCAGCCTGGAACTGGTGCAGTGATTGGGTTCAGATTGGGCCCAATGCCATTGAGTGATCAAGATCAATTTAATCCCGGGCTGACTCAGCCCTGCCCTGCCCCTGGAATGCCCCTTTGTGGGGTGTTCTGTGGGCTGTTGCCAGCGAGGATCCTACCAGTTGCACTCCCACCCACTCACACATTTGGCAGTGGAACAGGGAGCTCCGCACTGGCAGAGTGACACTGACATCACTCCACAGGCAGAGGCCAACTGTGCTGGGTGGAGGGACGCTCCAACCCAACCCAACTCCCCCACCCCAGCCTAGCACAGTGGTGTTTGGATTGCAGCCTGATTGTATGAACTGGCACCTTTTTGTGTTGTTGTGGTGGCTCTTTTTCAAAAAGATTACAAAGGAAGTAATAGTTATAATAGTCAAACATTCTAAGAACCTCAAAAATAACAGGGACAACAATTGTTCATTCTCATCTACTAAAGAAAGGGAAACCAACACTCATTTTGATGACTGGGAGATTTTGGTTAAAGAAATTACTAACCACAAGGGATGTTCATCATTTTTATTTATTATTACATTTATATCCCACCCTTCCTCCAAAGAACACAAGGTGGCATACAAATATGATTCTATCCTCACAACAACCCTGTGAGGTAGGTTAGGGTGAGAGACAGTGATTTGCCCAAGATCACCCAGTGAAGCTTCATGACCAAGTGGGGATTTGAACCCTGGTCTCCCAGGTTCCAATCTGACCCTTTAACCACTACACCACAGTGGCTTCACCAATAAGGTGGCCCGTGGCAGAAATGAAATCTGTTTTCAAGGAGGATAAGGACAGGACTGCACGTGACAATTATTTTATTTATTTAATTATTTAAAATATTTCTGTCCCTCCCTTCTACCCCTACGATAGGGCACTCAGGGTGATTCACAATAAAATCATACACAGTTAAAAAAACACATTAAAATAGGTAAAACTACATAAAATCTACAGGGGTGATATTAAAAGGGACTGAAGAGGTCAAACTAAAGGGGATGGGGTAAAATCAGTCCTGCTGCCACCACCAATGGCAGTCAATGATGTGGACAATGGATGGGGAAATGTACAATATAATGGCATCAAGTGCCTGGCTTGTGGATGTAGGTCTGTGACTCCTGCTGTGGGTGTGAGAGGGTTCAGGCATGAGTCCCAGACAAGAGGGCTTCAAAAAAAGAAAGTGGGAAAGGGACCATAGCTTAGTCATAGACCCAGAAGGTGAGAGGTTCCGTCTCCGGCATCTTCAAAGGGGTCAGGTAACAGGTGATATGAAAGACGTGGAGAGACCCTGCCAGTCAGAGCAGACGATACTGTGCTAATTCCACAAACAGCCTGTTAGAAGGCATTTTCCTGTGCTCCTATTGCAGCCCAGAGAAAGAGACCCTACCCCATAACAGGGGAGAGGGGAAGAACTTGACATGGGGATGGCACTTCCAGCGATAGCCCCATGCCACACAAAATGTGCATTTCTGCCCGAGAGGCCTGGACCACTGACTGCCAGGGATGCAACATGGCTGGGATGAGACACAAGAAATCTTCCAAGTTTATAATTCTCTGACAGCATGACAAATTTCTCTCTGCATGTGTATGTGTTGTGTCAGGCTGACATTTTATTTATAGTGTAGACACACACACACACACACACAAATGTTTATCCTGTTAGGTCATTTGTATTATGCTGAAAATTTCCCCTTGCATCTGAATGTATTTAAAGCTTAAAAGAAGATGGCAACATTCCAGGAGCAACCACTAAGAAGTGAAGATGTGAAGATGATCAATAGGAAACATTACATTGGCTCTTTGAGTCCAAACAGCTGACAAAGGCTTCCATAAAAGAAACTTTGCAAAGAAGCTTTCCTAGAGTTGGTTAATGAGTTTTCCAAGGAAACATCCAAGTTTCTTTTTATCATACTATCAGGTTTCTTTTATCTAAAGCAGGCCATTCCATTCCTGGCCCATCAGTGGAAACGTAATCCTTTGAATTATACGTATTTTTTTTTTAAAGAAATCAAATTGTTAGGAATATAAAATATATCCCAGATAAATGTAGGCTGACCAAAAACATGAATAATTTAAAATCAACTAGATTTGGAATCCAGCGACTAGATGCACTACCATATTTTTATATGCTGACATAATGAATGAACCGACCTTTTTCTCATCTGTTTGCTGTAGCCCAGAACTTATCTCCTGACCTTTATTCTAGGCCAAAATCACAACCATTGTTTATATGAGACCTCTAAAGAATACCACAGAGACAAAAGCTGAAAACAACAGAACTAACAAGGCTGAACTTAGGACCAAGTTACCTAAGAGACCATCTCGCCCCATATAGCCCTGCTTGGCAGCTGCGCTCCTCAAATGGGGCACTGCTGAGAGTTCTGCATGCTCCAGAAGTACACTTCATTTGTACTAGGGAGCAGGCTTTTAGTGCTGCATCTCCAGCCCTCTGGAATTGGTTACCAGCTGAAATTAGACAGGTGCCCAGCATCAAGATGTTTAGGTACCTACTGGTGTCATTATTGTTTAAGAAGGCTTTCCCAGAAGTGTAACTGTCATTTCTGAAATATTAACTATACATCTGTAGATAAGGTTTTATTGTTTGTAGGAAGGGTTTTGTTTTCAGAATTTATATTATTTGTATTTTATCTTATTTTTATCCTGTTGTACACTACTTTGATGGCTTCAGGCGATGAAGCGGTTTATAAATGTGTAAAAAAAAAATTTAAACCCTAGAGGATGTTTAGTGTAATACTTGGGTGGGGGTAGGGAGCAATGAAGGTCACAATCCTAATCCTATGTGCACTGAATTCAATGGGACATTTCTGAATAATCATACTTAGGATCACACTGCTATGGTGCTTCCAGACGGGCGATATCTCACAAATGGGTCATTCAGATTGTGCACAACTGGCACATGATTTACATCCTATGCTTTTCATAGCTATACCACTGTTTCCCATCCACACTAGTGGGCAGTTCTTGATGGAATGTTTCCATGCCCTGCCCCTCAGTAGCTATTCCCCCACCTTCCACTACTTTTTCCTACTCTGGGCAACTGTGATGTTCCTGTATGTGAATGTAATGAAAATATGGTAAGTGCAGGTTTATTATAGGAAATATGGTAAGTGGAGTGAGTGAGAAGGGGGAGTAGATGGATTGTAGAATGCTGGATGATGATTGGCTGTGTGTTTGAATGGCTGAAGGTATAAATGAGAGGATGACAGTTGAGTCGTGGTGGTGGGTTGGACAGGGTGGTTGTGGACAGGGAGGTTGATGTTGAGAGTAAGAGGTGGCTGTTGAGATATTGGATTGGGAGTTCTGAGGCAAATAGTAGGAATTAGGAACATAAGAGAAACATATATGAAACCATATGCTTGTCAATGAAATCTATATCTTGTTATTCTTAGTGTTATCAATAAATATTTTCTTGGTTTACTTAAAGCCTGATTCCTCAGCTGGGGGGGCACAGACCAGGGGGGAGGCAGAGTAACCAAGGCTAAAGAAGAAATAGTATCAAATGGTGGCAGCAGTGAAGGAAGAGATATTGTATCAACATCCAGTACCATAGAGCAACCCAGAGCTGTGAGCTTCATAGGCAAGAGGCTTCAGGGGGGTTGGGAATTACCTATACACACAGACACAAGGTATCAAAATAACCAGGAAGAGACTAAGGCACAGTCTAGAGGTTATATTGGATACACAGAGTGTTGGGTAGTGTGGCCTAGCAGGGGGATCTTTTGAGATCTGTGCTAGAGCGGAGAGAGGTAAAAATAAACACAACGATTCTGACTGCTGGTAGCCACAAGTGAGAGTGACACAGGTGGTGCCAGGGAAGGACGTCACATGTGGTGGCTATAGCGGTGGGATACAAACAACAGAGAGTCCCTAAAAGTGGTGTGGTTAAAAGGAATAACAGATAAGATTACCTGAGAGTGACTGACAAAGAGTGCGTGAGCTCCAAAAAACATGGCTGAATATATGAAAATGACAAGAGAGGAGCTGGTGGATAAATGCATAACATTCCATTTACCTCACGAGCGTAAAGGGGTAGATGAATTGCGGGTAGCATTGATAACATTCACATCAATCCAACACAAAGAACCTGTCAGAGAAGAGACCCTAGAAGGGTACTCAAGTAATCCTGCTTATATAGAGTATTTAAGAGAGAAGTTAAAGTTGGAGGCTGAAAGATTGAGAATGGAGGCTGGGGAAAAAGATAAGGATAGAGAGATTTCAATCGTGAAAGTGAAAATGGAGGCTGAAAGAGTGAGAATGGATGCTGAGATACAAGTGGAAAGGTTAAAATTAGAAAGAGAGAAGTTTCATTCTGATGAAACAAGAAAAGGGAAAGATGGATCAAAAATAAAAGTCACTCCAAAAGACTTTGCTGTATATGAGCCTGGACAAGACCCACAAATTTACCTCAACACATTTGAAAAGGCAGCTCAGATGTGGGGGCTACCGGAAGATAAATATATGCAATATTTATCCAATCTAATCAAAGGGGAATTGGCAGAGATATACCAATATTTCCCCTCAGACAGGCCAGTAACATATGCCAAATTTAAAGAGGCTGTGTTCAAACGATTCAGACTGGGACCTGACTACTTTAGGAAGTTATTTAGAAACTGCCAGATCCAAACAGGGTCTTTTGTAGAATTGGGAGCAAAATTGATGGACATATTTGGAAAGTGGATGGGGAGTGCAAAGGCTCAGTCAGTGGAAGAGGTGAAAAGCCTCATGATACTGGACCAACTATACCATCAGTTACCACCAGAAATAAGGCTCCTGGTTAAAGACCGTTCCCCTAAGTCGGTGCAGGAGGCAGCAGAGTTGGCAGATCACTTTGCCTCAAATAGAACTGGCTGGGTGGGAAAAACATCAAGAGAGTTTAAACCCAGACCAAGTAATAATGGCAGAAGGGATGTGGTACCACAGCGAGTGAGCCCTCCAATAAAATCAAAAGGGCACAGGACACCTCAGAGTGGGTCTGTGTACCCCAAAATGGAGGAAAAACTATGCTATAAATGTGGTAGGCCAGGACATCTCCGCTTCTAATGTGAAGTCGCCAACCCTATTGGTAATCCTGCTCAGGGAAGAGCAGTGAAAACAGAACCAAGAGAGGGAGAAACAAAAAAAGTTCAGTTCTGTCAGATAAACTGGACAAATGATTCAAGTTTGAGAGAGGAAGTGAGTGTGCAAGGGGCAAAATATTGGGCTTTGCTGGATTCTGGTGCCGCTCAGACTTTACTGAGGCCAGATGTGGTCAAATCTGAGGAAATTTTACCTCAGGAAAAGGTGATAATCCAAGGAGTGAGGGGTGAACCAGAAAGCATTCCAATGGCCCTTATAAAATTAAAATGGAGAGGAAAGGAGGAGACCTGTAAAGTGGGTATCAATGCCCAGCAACAAGAACCAGTGATACTGGGAAGAGATGTTATGGGAGCACAAGGAAAAATATATGTTGTGACCCGAAATCAACTGAGCAATGGAACTGAAGCCATTTTAGCTGGCTGTGAGCAAAACAGGGTGGAATCTGTGGCTGAGCCTGAGGTCGCCATAGCAACCCCTAGTGAGCCTGATATGAGTGAGACATTGTTTCAAATGGTTTCTATGGCTGAGGCACAACAGTTCAGAAAAGAGCTGGAGAATGATGAAAGTTTAAAACAAATAAAGGAACAAGCCCTTCCACAAAGAATCCCCTTTACGGAAATCTGAGGGATCAAATAGTGTGTGAGAATGGGGTACTGTACAGACTGTGGTTGCCTGCTGAGAGAGAGAACTGCTGTGAACCAGTGAAACAGTTGTTAGTGCCTAGCACATATAGGCCTAGATTGCTGGATATGGCACATGATGTTCCTTGCTCAGGGCACCTTGGAATAAAAAAGACGAAGAAAAGGCTGACAACACATTATTATTGGCCGAACATTTCCAAGGATGTAAAACAGTAGTTCCTCTTGTCTCATTTGTCAAAAAGTGGGAAAAAGTGGGGTAAAAACAAAAGCACCCTTGAAATCCCTTCCCATAATAGGACAGCCATTCTATAGAGTGGGAATAGATTTGGTGGGTCCTTTCTCAAAACCTATGAGACATGGCAGGAAATATATACTAGTAGTGGTGGATTTTGCCACTAGATACCCTGATGCTGAAGCCCTAAGATCGGTGGAAACCCCTGTAGTGGCAGAGGCTCTGCTAAAAATCTTCATGAGGTTGGGATTTCCTCACAAAGTGTTAACCGATCAAGGCAGTGTCTTTATGGGCGAGGTGATGCAGTGTATGTGGAAGTGCTGTGGGTTAAAACACTTAAAAACGACCACATATCGACCAGCAACTAATGGGTTAACTGAGAGATTCAACTGTGTGTTGAAGGGAATGATAAAAAGTTATGTGCAGGATCACCCACAAGATTGGAATGAATGCTTGGGGTGTTTCCTATTTGCCTATAGGGAAGTCCCACAGGAGTCAACTGGGTTCTTGCCCTTCGAGTTGATGTTTGCCAGGAAAGTGAGGGGACCATTAGAGCTATTACGTAACTCGTGGGAAGGGTCCCTAGAGGAATATAAAACATCAGTGGTGGATTACATAATAGAATTCCGCAGTAAGTTAGAAGCAATGATGGAAACAGCACAAAAGAATCTAAGCCAAGCTCAGAAAAAACAGAGTTATTGGTACAATAAAACTACGAGAGAACGTGTGTATGAGGTGGGGGATATGGTCATGGCATTCACCCCCAGGAAACATGATAAGTTGCAAGCCAGCTGGGAGGGACCCTATGTTATTAGGAAAAAACTTGTCACCTTGACCTATGTAATCACTGCAGACAAATTAAAAAAACATAAGGTGGTGCATGTGAACATGCTGAAACCGTATCACACCAGGGATGCCAAGGTTTTACAGGTTACCTTGTTCCCTGAAGGGAGTGGTCGCGAATTACCAGACTTGGTACAGGAGAGCAAAGCAGAAGGAGGGGTAAATCAGTTGGAATGGTCGGAGGAGGTGGAGGAGGAAGGAACATTTTTTGAGTTTTGAAAGGATTTGGGGAAATAGCAACCCCATTACATGATTTGACAAAGAAAAAGTGTGCTGAGCATGTGCTATGGACTGGAATGTGTCAAAAGGCTTTTGACCCATTAAAACAAGCATTGTGTCAAAGCCCTGTGTTAGTAGTGCCAGATTTTGAGCAGCCTTTTATCGTGGCCACGGATGCATCAGATTTAGCTCTTGGAGTCGTTTTAATGCAGGACAGAGAAGGCACCAGGCATCCTATAGCATATTTAAGTCGCAAACTGACATCAAGAGAGAAAAACTATTCATCTGTGCAAAAGGAATGTCTAGCAGTCGTGTGGGGCTTGAGCAAGCTGCATCCATACATGTGGGGACAAAGATGCACAGTCGTGACTGATCATTGCGCGTTGCTGTGGCTGGATACCCTGTGAAACAATAATACCATGCTGCAGAGGTGGTCCTGGGTGTTGCAGGAATACCAGGTGGACTTCATTTTCATAAAGGAAAGGACAATGTGTTGGTGGATGGACTTTCGAGGCAGGTGGCCATGACCGCAGTCACATGACCCAGACATGGGACTGAAAGGACACTCTACCCCTGAGTGACTCACTAGTGTAATTAACGTGTCTTATTAGTCCTGGATACAGGAGTAATACTATGCTTTTATTTTAAGGGGGGGAAATGTGATGTTCCTGTATGTGAATGTAATGAAAATATGGTAAGTGCAGGTTTATTATAGGAAATATGGTAAGTGGAGTGAGTGAGAAGGGGGAGTAGATGGACTGTAGAATGCTGGATGATGATTGGCTGTGTGTTTGAATGGCTGAAGGTATAAATGAGAGGATGACAGTTGAGTCGTGTTGGTGGGTTGGACAGGGTGGTTGTGGACAGGGAGGTTGATGTTGAGAGTAAGAGGTGGCTGTTGAGATATTGGATTGGGAGTTCTGAGGCAAATAGTAGGAATTAGGAACATAAGAGAAACATATATACAAGTTAACTTTCAAGAGGTACCAAGAGCTTTCGAACCAGCTTTCAGATGAAAGAGAGTTAAGGCATTGCACAATTTTCAAAGAAAACATCCCCCTGAAATGCTGCCAAGTAAATAATGGAAGTAGATGAAGCAATACAACCACCTGGTTGTCAGAAGTGCAAGAGCATTTCCTCTTCCAGGCGAAGCCCGAGTGCCACTTCTCCGCCTCCTCCACCAACGGGACGCTGCAGCGCATCCACTACCTGCAGAGGTACTTCTGGGACTGGCAGGAGCTCCTCTACTTCGACAGCGACCAAGGGAGGTTCGTGGCCATGGCCGAGCTGGGGAAGCGTCAAGCCGAATACTGGAACAAGGACAAGGCCTTCATGCGCGACAGGAGGGCCGCCGTGGAGAGCTTCTGCCGGCCCAACTACGGTATCCTCGAGGGCTTCTCCTCCCGCAGGAAGACGAAAATCAAGAATTAACAAGATGGCGACTGACTAAGACGCCTAGCCAGGAGCTCCGCTTGCTGACAAATAACAATGGATAATTGTTCAGTAAATACTGGAAAATATTGATGAAGAACTTACCTTGTTGCTGGAGATGGTCTGCGGTTGCGGGTGAGGTGCCCCCTGTGTCGGTTTGGGCCGGTTTGGGCCAGTTTGGACTGTGTGGAGCATGAGCCTCGCTGCCTGGGCTGCAGCGTGATTTCTCCATTTGGGGTTTTCCGCTGGCTGTTCCATCTGCCCCGCTCCGGCCGCTCCAGCCACTAGTGGATGACATGGTTCCGGGGACCGCTTTGGGGGCCAGCCGAGAGGCACCTCCCGCCCGGTTTTGGATTGTATGGTCGTCTATTGCCTCCATTTGGTGTTGCGTGGAGTCGAGAAGTCGAGGAGTACCAACTGGGGGATGTTCCACGCCTGCGGGGGGGGGTCGCTGGACGGACAAAGGACCTTTTGTTTCTGCTTCTCGTCCTGTCTCCTGCCCTCCGTTTTTCGTTTGTCCCCTGCAATTATTGATGACTCGAAGTTCGAAACGAGAGTTCCATCTTTTTCGGGGTGGATTTTCAACGGTGTTTCCGGCCAGCGGGGACTGGACTTGCGAGCTGTGAGCTGCTGTGAGCTGTGGGCAGGAATTCCAATTTGGTGCTTGTTTGGGGATGGATACTGGAGGGGCTACTCTCGATGAAGTAAGAAACAGCTGAGGCGACACTGGTTGATACATCTTTCCACCTTTCCATCACCAAGGGCTTTGTTAGTCATGGACTGGTTTTTAGCTGTTCTTTTGTGTGTGTTGGATTGTGGGTGTGTTTGCTTTGAGTGTGTGTGTGATATCTGGTGTATGCTATAAGTGTGTGTGGTGACGTTTTACACTATGTGCCTGGGAGAGAGGAATCAAAGTCAGGAAGAATTTGTGGGGGCCCCAATAGGCGTAGTGACGGGTAGAGGGAGATATCACGTTGTGTGGAAGACTGGCCAGGTGAGGGGAACTCGGCCCAGGCAGTTGATGGCTGTGCCGTGTTCCGGTCTTCCACACATTCACAGGTATGCGGGATGTCCTATCAGCCAGCTCTCGGATCTCCGGATGCTGCTTCTTAATGCCAGATCGGTACACAATAAGATCTCCCTCATCCACGATTTAATTGTGGATGAGGCAGCTGATCTGGCATGCATAACTGAGACCTGGGTGGGTGAGCAGGGAGGAGTTGGATTCTCCCAGCTGTGCCCACCAGGATACTCAGTTCAGCATCACGGTAGATCTGAGGGCCGGGGAGGGGGGGTTGCTGTGGTCTATAGGAGTTCTATCCCTCTCTTCAGGCACCATGTCCATGTAATTACTGGCCTTGAGTGTTTGCACCTTGAGTTGGGCCAGAGGGACAGATTGGGGATTCTGTTGGTGTACCACCCACCCCGCTGCCTAACGGACTCCCTGACTGAGCTGATGGAGGTGGTCTCGGAGGTTTTGTTGAGATCCCCTAGACTACTAGTACTGGGCGATGTCAACATTCATGCCGAGGCCATCTTATCTGGGGCAGCTCAGGACTTCATGGTCTCCATGACAACCATGGGGCTGTCCCAATATACCACCGGCCCAACCCATGTGGCAGGACACACTCTGGACCTGATTTTCGCAACTGGACATGGTGATAGTGATCTGTATATAGGGAGCCTTACATCAGCTCCTTTGTCATGGACAGATCACTGCTTGTTGAAGTTTAGACTCACGACGACTTTCCCCCTCTGCAAGGGTGGGGGACCTATTAAGATGGTCCACCCCCAGAGGCTGCTGGATCCTGATGGTTTTCAAAAGGCTCTGGGGAGTTTTCTAGCTGATAAGGTTGGCGCTCCTGTCAACACCCTGGTTGATCTGTGGAATACGGAAATGACCCGGGCAGCTGACATGATCGCTCCTGTGCGCCCTCTCCTTTGTAGAGCTCACACGGCTCCATGGTATACTCCGGAGCTCAGGGCGATGAAACAACATAGGAGAAGGCTTGAGTGCAGATGGAGACGGACTCCTGATGAATGCAACTTTGCACTGGTGAGTGCCTATAATAAGACATATTTTGGGGCAGTGCAGGCAGCAAAGAAACAACATTTCATTGCCTCTATTCAATCTTCTATCTGCCGTCCGGCGGAGCTCTTTCGAACCGTCAAGGGGCTATTACACTCTGGCCCTAGGGACGCGATTGAATTTTCTAAAGCACGCTGTGACGAATTTGCTAGGCGCTTCCAGGACAAAATTTCTTGCATCCGTCAGGACTTAGATTCCAATATTATAGCAGTTGAATCAAATGAGGTCTCCGGAGCACAGTCTAGTCATGTTTTTTTGGATGAGTTTCAATCGGTACAGCTTGAGGACGTTGACAAGGTGCTTGGACAGGTGCATGCAACCACTTCTGTGTTAGGTCCTTGCCCCTCTTGGCTAATAAAAGCTAGCAGGGATGGCACTGCCGGCTGGGCTAGGGAACTGATTAATGCTTCATTATATGAGAGAGTGGTCCCGAACTGCCTTAAGGCGGCGGTAGTGAGACCACTTCTGAAGAAATCTTCCCTGGACCCTGAAAATCTTAGTAACTACAGGCCGGTAGCAAATATTCCATTCCTGGGCAAGGTTCTGGAAAGGGTGGTTGCATCCCAGCTCCAGGCACTCTTGGATGAGACCGATTATCTGGATCCATTTCAATTGGGTTTCAGGCCCGGTTTTGGCACGGAGACGGCCTTGGTCACCCTGTATGACGACTTGTGTCGGGAGAAAGACAGAGGGAGTGTAACCCTGTTGATTCTCCTCGACCTCTCAGCGGCTTTTGATACCATCGACCATGGTATCCTTCTGGGGAGGCTTGAGGATTTGGGAGTTGGAGGTACTGCTTGGCAGTGGTTCCGCTCCTATCTGGCAGGTCGTCTCCAGAAAGTAGTGCTTGGGGAGCACTACTCGACGCCCTGGGCTCTCCAATATGGAGTTCCGCAGGGATCAGTTCTGTCCCCCATGCTCTTTAACATCTATATGAACCCGCTGGGTGCTGTCATTAGGAGTTTTGGAATGCGTTTTCATCGGTATGCTGATACGCAGCTCTACTTCTCCTTTTCATCTTCCTCAGGTGAGGCCGTCAAGGTGCTAAACCGATGCCTGGCCGCGATAATGGACTGGATGAGAGCGAACAAATTGAAGCTCAATCCAGACAAGACTGAGATGCTGTTAGTAAATGGATCCCCTGACCAGATGATGGATGCTCGACCTGCTCTGGATGGGGTTACACTCCCCCTGAAGGAGCAAGTGCACAGCTTGGGAGTCCTTTTGGACCCGTCCTTGTCACTTGAGGCGCAGGTGGCCTTGGTGGCACGGAGTGCTTTTTACCAACTTAGACTGGTGGCCCAGCTATGCCCATATCTGGACAGGGAACATCTTGCTTCAGTCGTTCATGCTCTTGTAACCTCAAAATTGGACTACTGCAATGCACTCTACGTGGGGCTGCCCTTGAAGACGGTTCGGAAACTGCAGCTCGTGCAGAATGCAGCGGCCAGATTGATAACTGGGACCAAGCGGTCAGAACATGTAACACCGATTCTGGCCCGCCTGCACTGGCTGCCTATATGTTTCCAGGCCCGATTCAAGGTGTTGGTTTTAACCTATAAAGCCTTACACAGCACGGGCCCGCAATACCTGATGAAATGTCTCTCCCAATATGAACCTACCCGTACACTGCGCTCAACATCGAAGGCCCTCCTCCGGGTGCCTACTCAGAAAGACGCCCGGAAGGCGGCTACAAGAAAAAGGGCCTTCTCGGTAGTGGCCCCCGAACTATGCAACACGCTTCCTGACGAGGTACGCCTGGCGCCCACATTACTATATTTTCGGCGCCAGGTGAAAACCTTCCTCTTTTCCCAGGCATTTTAGTATTTTTAGTATTGGTATTTTTTAAAAAAATAAAACTTAGTTTGTATGCCACACTTTTTTTGTAATTATCTATTAACTTGCATTTCTTTATGGGTTTAATTATGTTTTTTAACTTTTTTACTGATGTATATCTATATTGCTGATTATGATGACTAGATTTTAAATTGTATATGAAATGCTTTCCCTGTTGTACACCGCCCTGAGAGCCCAGGCTATGGGCAGTATAAAAATTTAATTAATTAATTAATTAATTAATTAAATATGAAACCATATGCTTGTCAATGAAATCTATTAGTAATCTAGTTATTCTTAGTGTTATCAATAAATATTTTCTTGGTTTACTTAAAGCCTGATTCCTCAGCTGGGGGGGCACAGACCAGGGGGGAGGCAGAGTAACCAAGGCTGAAGAAGAAATAGTATTGAATGGTGGCAGCAGTGAAGGAAGAGATATTGTATCAACATTCAGTACCACAGAGCAACCCAGAGCTGTGAGCTTCATAGGCAAGAGGCTTCAGGGTGGTTGGGAATTACCTATACACACAGACACAAGGTATCAAAATAACCAGGAAGAGACTAAGGCACAGTCTAGAGGTTATATTGGATACACAGAGTGTTGGGTAGTGTGGCCTAGCAGGGGGATCTTTTGAGATTTGTGCTAGAGTGGAGAGAGGTAAAAAATAAACACGGCGATCCTGACTGCTGGTAGCCACGAGTGAGAGCGACACAGGTGGTGCCAGGGAAGGACGTCACAGCACTCACACAGGTATTTGTGTAACTGTGCATCCTCGCCTTGTTTTAAAATAATAAAAAAAACAGGATGAGTGCAACATCTTATCATGTTTCAAAAGGGGCAGAGTGGATCCGCTCCTACTGGTGTGCCTGCACAGCACCACTGTCCCTGCCAACTTACCTCTCACCCTCTCCTAGTAAGTGGCAGCAACTCTACTGCTGGGAGGTCAGGTGTGCAGTGCCGGGAGGACAGGAGAAGTGGAGTGAGCATAATAATATTAATATTTTGAGATATACATTGTTTTTAATGATGCGCATAGATGTGTTAATTTATAAATAGAATGACCACATTTTTTTAAAAAAAAAAACCCAAACCCTGGGATCTGTAGATAAATGTTCTACCCCACACAATTTTCTTTGTATAACATGCAGCCTTCACAGTACAGATGTTCACGGTCTGTTGTGGTTCTACTTGCATCTCTTTCAGATGGCACATTTGTCTACATTTCACACCCTTCTGGACACAGTGACAGCTGGTTACAGACTTTAAGGGTCTGCCTTCTTGTTTTAAATGTTACCCTCATATATTAGTCTAATTAACCAGACATTTTAAAAAATAGAAAAGAAAAAAGAAAATGCAATTACTGTTCTCAATGGCACTGTTTAAAATAGCTTATTTTAAAGCTGTGAAGAACAGTCAGATGCAAAATTTGTCACTGCCTTTGGATGTGTTTGGAATTTTTTTTCTGGGTGATTCTCTCTCCCCCTCTCTCCCCTACCCTTCAAATATATTTAAATTGTCTGCCACAATCCCCTTCCCTTCTGTTGGCAAAGGATCCAGAGGCACATTCTGGGAAATATAGTCTTGGTTCACAGAAAGCATTTCTGGCCTTACCGTCACCCTATGTGGAACATAAACTAAACCAGCCTCCTGCAACCTGGTGCTCTGGACTCCAACTCTCATTAGCCCTGGCCATTGGGCCATCTGGGCTGGGGTTGTCTGAGGGATACCAATTGGGGAAGGCTGACCTAAAACGAGGCCAACCCTGTTTTGTAAGTGTAAATGGCCAAGGAAGATGAGTAATGTGAAGAAGCTTTCTTTCAGGGATGCTATATGTGCATTTATTATATTTATATCCAGCCTCTCCTCTAAAGGGCCCAAGGCAACTTCCCCCTACCATTTTACCCTTACAACAACCCTGTGAGGTAGGTTAGGCTGAGAAAGTGTGACGAGCCCAAGGTCACCCAGTGAGCGTCATGGCTAAATGGGGATTTGAATCTCTGTCTCCTTGCTGTACTACTGCTACTAATCTTCCCACTGAGGAAACCTTAAATAAGCTTCCAGAGAATGCTAGGATTTCCTGGAAAGCTAATTCAAGCACAAGCCAATGCAGGAATTTTATTTGGTGTCTTGTCATTCTGCTCCAACACTCCATATAAAGGGTTCTGAAATGTATTAATGAGCTTGGGAAAAGAGCAGCCAGTGATCTCATTGACCTTGTGTGCACCATTCATAACTGGGCTGGGGAATCTATGGCCCTCCAGACATTGTTGGGCTACAACTCCCATCATCCCTGACTACTGACTGGAGCTGATGGGAGTTCCCCAGCCCTTGTTACATGAATGTAGAGAGGGTTTTAAAAAAAATCACTGTGCACAAGTCCAAGGATAGGCAATGTCCAGGCAAGCAAACAGTAGCTAGTCAGGCTGCTAGCCATAGATGAGTCTTAGCCAGTCAGGCACAAGTTGGCTACGTCACATCCACACCATACCTTGAAAGCACTCTTATAGTACTAATAGTGACAGCTCCACCCAAGGAATCCTGGGAACTGCAGTTGGCTAAGGGTCACCTGGTGCAGTCTGCACCCCCCGCACCCCCCTAGTGATATCACTGGTGTTGGTTAAACTCTGTGAAGGTCTCCTAACAACTCTCAGCACCTGTAACAAGTACAGACCCCCGGGATTCTTTGGGGAAGGCCACAATTGTTAAAGTGGTATAAGTATGCTCAATATGTATTGAGTAGATGTCTAGCAGTGCAGAGCAGAACCTTTGGCGCTGTTGCTATTTTCAGGTGGGATTCAGTCACATACCAGCAAATTCAGGTTGGGAGATCTTGCACAACAAACCCAGTTAGTAATGGGAAAATGCACCGGAAGTGTGGGGTAACACTTGTGTTGATGTCATTTAACCTCTCCAGAAACAAATCAGAATGAATGCTCATTAAATAACCAATGCCATAGAATCTCCCTGCCTACAAATCAGGATGAGTGCCTGCCTGGTAACCCTCAGTTGTTGCCTAACTCTTTCAGCCAGGAGGACTCTGGGCTGTTGTGTTAAGTGTTCCAGTTGGAACCAGCTGTATTTCCCTCTTGCTCTGACCGGTAGCCTCAGTGGTGCAGAAAGCAGGAAGTGGCTACTTGACAATGCGCAGGGCTCCTGCATGGAGCCCCACATGCCTGACAGCCACCAAGTTATTTTAGTCCTCATAGCTTTGTTCATTTTAGAATGCTGTTGAACCAGAGAAATATTTACAACGCTAAGAAAAATGGATCAACATGGAATCCTGAAACCTCTTTGAATTCATGAGCTGTCACGGCTGTGTCCAAGAATCTGCTGTTGCCGCCATCATCGCTCTTGCTCTTCTCGCATCAGTTGTGTCACCCTCTGCTTCTTCAGAGTCACTTCACTAATTCACGGTGGTCTAGCACATCAAAACTTTATCCTAGCTTTCAGAAACAGGGATGGAAGAGATAAGAAAGTTGACTTCCCTACACATAAACAGGATGCGCTGTAACTTCATAGTAATAGTCCATCTGGAACATACTGGGCCACAAGTGGACTGTGGAGAGACAAAGGGCTCTCTTCCCACGGTGGCCGAAGGTTAATGAGTAAAGACCAGCTTATTTTTCCAACTTCCACCATGTGCAGGGCTACTGTGTCTCACCACTCTGATCAGCTGATTTTCACCTCATCATCATCTTATTCCTTTATGTTTGTTTGTAATGGTGTGGCATCAATTTGCCCGTTCCTGTGATGAGCTGCGGACCACACACAGCTCACCATGTGGTACCAGCTGTCATTCAGAGTAATTGAAAGTGGTTTCCACATCTTTTATTTATAGGATTTATATCCCACCCTTCCTCCCAGTAGGAGCCCAGTTGGCCAAATGTGTACTTAGTTTCCCAAAGCATGATTTCCCACGTTCAAGCCAGTGCACCACAATAGCTAGACCACATGTGACGGGCACTGGGTAAGATCTGATGTGGTGTGAGTGGGCATCTGCTTACACAGTGGGATTTCTTCTTCCTCTCCTCACCCCGAGCCCCCACCCACACCCCAAATCCATTTAAAGGGTCAGGGAACCTCCTGCAGCAGATTTTTTGTGACACACAAGGGACCGGAGGGGACAAGTATAGAAACTGGAAACTTCATTGCACAAGAGGATTTCTATTGCACAAATAGGATTACATCATTGGATGTTGCCTACAAAATTGGAATTGGCTCTCCATTTTAAAACACAAGGAGATATGTTGCCAGGGTGGCCAAGTTTGGTTTTCAAACATTTTGCCTCTGAGCATGTGCAGCATTTCTTTCCTCCAAGAAGAAAAAAGCATATGCTTCTGGCCATGTCCAGAGTTCCTGTGTGAACCAATGTTAGCCTCAATTGTCCAATGTGAAGTAGACTTTTGAATCTGCCGTTGCTCTCAGCCTCCATGACTAGAGCGGCAGTTGACGTTTGAGCTGTAAGTGTGGAATTCTGACCTGATTCTAAGAGTGGAAATTCTGTAGCAATCTCTTTTGAAATATGGAGACATCCACATATGGCAGGGGTGGGAAAACCGACCTTCCAGACATTGATGGACTTCATTTCCCATCAGCCCCAGCCAGCATGGCCAACAGACAGGGATGCTGGGAACTAGAGTCCAATAACATCTGGAGGACCACAGGTTCCTCACCCTTGATGTAAGCCAACAATCAAGTCTGAAGCACTGGTTGCCGGCCAAGCCTCTTGTCGGAACAAATAATACAAAGTCTCTCTCTACTGTACTCTTTTCTAACATTTCTGTCTTTCTGTTTGAAAGCAGAAAATGTCATCTTACTTACTTTTACAAAGGACAGCTTACTTAGCTTAACAGTGCTAATGAAAACTCTGGCTGATCAATACTTCTAAAGCTATTTTTTAAAAGGACCAATTTTTCCTCCCGATATGAAAAGTCACCACGCTCCTCCTGCTGACATGACACCTTTTTGAGAGGGGTGCAATTTCACACGTCAGTGGGTTGTTGGCAGACAGCAAAGGGTTTTCAGCAGGGGGAGGCAAATTTCACAGGCCCACTCCTGGATATGTTAAAGATTAAACGACAAAAGTAAAGAAAGACATACATACCTCAAGTGTTGAATTGAAGAACATTTGTTGCAGTTTCTTATTATAACCCACAACTACAACAGAGTGATCAGCACAGGGATGGGGAACCTTATTCAGCCTGAGGCAGGGCCGGATTAAGCTAGGAGGGCCCCTAGGCTGATTGGTGTTTGGGGGCCCCTATCCCCATGCTTCACCTACCTTTCCGTTGTTTTTTGCGGAGCGCGCAGGTTGCCATCAATCAAGATGGCGGCAGAGGTTTCCCTAAGGACCTGAAGCCTCTGCCGCCGTCTTTGTTGATGGCAGCAATGCGCGCGTGTAGCACGCATGTGTGCCATCAGCCAAGATGGCGGCAGAGGCTTCAGCCCCTTAAGGAAACCTCGGCCGCCATCTTGATTGATGGCAAATCTGCGCACCGCAAAAACAACAGAAAGGTAGGTAAGGCGGGGGGATAGCAGGGGGATGGCGGTCTGTGGATGCTTCTGTGGATCGCGGAAGGAGAGCAGAGGGCCCCCTGTAGCTCCAGGGGCCCTCAGGCCAGTGCCCCATGGGCCCCCAAGAGCTCCATGCCCCTAGGCTTCAGCCTACTAAGCCTAATGGATAATCCGGCCCTGGCCTGAGGGCCATATTCCCTTCTGCGCAACCTTCCCAGGGCCACATGCCAGTAGTGGTGGGGGCCAGAGGCAAACACGGGTGAAGCAATGTATGTAAATTTTACCTTTGTCCAGAAGAATAATTTCTAGACACAGTCATGCACCCCTCTGTATCGCCTCTACCCAAAGAAGAAATATTATCCGCGTTCAAGGACACCTTCCAGCCAGGCAAAAAAATTCAGAATGCGAAGTGGAGCAGTGAAGGATATGGCCTGGGGAGAGTTCCAAGGACCACATAGAGAGACCAGGAGGGCCACATTCAGCCCCCAGGCATGAGGTTCCCCACCCTTGCCATAGGTATTTGGTTGGCCATGTAGGAACAGACTGCTAGATTAAATAGGCCTTGGTCCGATCCACCAGGCACTTACGTTCTCCCTGATCTTTCCTTCACATGGAATGGGCCTTCTCAGTAGTGGCCTCTCCACTTATGGAATGCTCTTCCCAGGGAGGCACGCCTGGTGCCATCATTATTTATGTTTAGGTGCCAGGCAAAAACATTTCTGTCCTCTCAGGCACTCAGCTCTTGAATTTGAATGTAGCTCCTTTTAGAGAGTGGGCTGTTCCACTGCCATTTATATTTATGTGTTTTTAACTTTTTATTTATTTTAGCTTTTTATACTGGTTATAATATTTTACTTGATTGTAAGTTGCTTTGGCTTCACTTCTGTGAAGAAATGTGACTAATACATTTAATTGATTAATTAATTAATATAATTATTATTCATACAACCATGGGGGAGCTGTTCCCCCATTGCACAATCTCATGCTGCTGAGAAGTTGTGTTCTTCCTTCTTGATCGTTGCCCTCCATCCTGGTGCAACACCAGTCCCACAGGAAAACTCATGCAACTAGATCTATCGGCATGATTTCGTTTCACTCATTCACACACACCACATCTTTCCTGGTATCTCACCAAGGAGATGTGGCTGCCACATCTCTGTGTGAGTGCATGTAAAGTACAGACAGGCAAACCACAGCAACATTGTGGCAGGGGACTAGTGCAGCACAATGGCATTGGTTGCTCCAGCTCCATCACACCAAAGGTCTTAGCAGTATGACACCGGCTTGGGTCCATCTTCTTGCTTCCATAGAAAATACACAGAAAAGACCCTCCTATGCTTTTAAGCTGATGTGTGATGCAGTACCCAGCTTGGAAAGGCAATGTATTCAAAGGTATCTAACCAACTCTGAGCCCTCCTTGTTCCATTGTTGATTATATATTAGCCCCCTCAGTATGCAGACCTGCAAAATACAAGGCCTGTGAGATTATTGTGATCCCTCCCTGCTTCCTAGGAGTCACTGAGAGAATTGCAAATACTGCAGCCATTTTTCACTTTCTGGGGGAAACATGGGTGGGTGGGTGGTGGCCTATCAATGAAATCAGGTTTGCATTCTGTTCTGCATTGCTTCTCCTTTCCCTGGAGGCACATGGTGGAGTTGACTCCAGCTTTCTTTAGACCAGGCATTGCCACAAAGTGATGCCCACAGGTGCCAATGTGATCATCAGTACCTAGAGCACTCCTGAAAGGTCTCAGTAAATATCCCTTCAAAAATCCACAATGCACAAGAGTCTGTTTGCACTTACCTGGGACTCTTAAAACAATGCCTTTGAACATAAAGTCTCCATTTAGGTATCATGGCTAATAGCCACTGAAGAACCTACTCTCTATTAATGTGCCTGATCCTTTGCTAAAAGTCATACTGCTATAAATTGTGGCAGTGAATCTCATTAAGTCAATTTATACATGGTGTGAAGAAGTACAACCAGTCAATTACAGGGGTGAACCCCCCTCAAAATATTATATTAGTACTTTTACTATTATAAGAGGGAATCTCTCTCCCTCTCTCCTTACCATTTAGAATTTTATAAACTTCTGCCCTTCATCACATTTTTACCCCTCCTCCCAAAAAAACCCCTAAAAAGTCCCCAGAGCTTCAAGGCAGCCAAGCCCGGTTACAATTCTCCACCTGTCTACATGAAGAGATCCTGTGATGACAATAAAACACCATTGGGATGCAGGGGCTTTGCTCTGGTAGCAAATGCCAAAGAAACCCCCTAAAATAGGAGAGCAATTTACTTCTTAAGTGCTAACATGGTGTGGAATTGTGTATGAATGAGTCATTTTGCAGATCAAAAGGTTTAGGAACTAGTCTTGTTTACTGGAGATGTGTATTCAAGATCTGCGTTTAAAGTGCATTGATTACACACAAGATCAAAGAGAGAACATCAAATACATCTGGCCCCACTGTAATGTGCCCTGAAGTACGTTGATGGTTTCATCAGGTCATGCCAAGCCATATTACCATTTACAAACAAGTGGACTGGAGCACAATTTCATGAACAAGAGCGAGATTAGTCATCTATCATTGATCACTATTAAATTTGGAGTCTTCATTTTTCCCCCCTCCCTGGATCCTGGTGGTTGAAGATATAGCTTCTGATTTGCTGTTAACTTCCATACGATGTGCTGCCAAGCTCTTATATACTCATAGTTCAGTGCTACCTGGTACGACTGTTATTTACATCTGAACCATAATGGATCTTCAGAAGAGAAGCTGGTTTGATCCTCTAAGAGTTACAAGAGTTCATAGACTAAAAACATGGAAATTATGTTATTGAAAGATTAAAGGGATTCCAGCTTTGGAGAAGTAGATCAAATAACTTCATGACCAAGCACAATGCATTTCTGAAACCTAAGCCATGCCTTTTATAACAGCAGAGAGAAACACAGGAGCTTTTCAGTATAAATATAAAAACAAAACAAAAAGACCCTAGGGTTGATTTTGTTGTATTTTAAAACATATAGACCCAGTAGAGACATTCATGCTTAACCGCAGTTAGTGCTAACCATTGTGGCCCACGCAAACACAATGGACTGTTTCACACTTAAAGCTATATAGACAAGTCTTAGAGAGCTCAAGCCAAGCATGAGGCTTACATGCTCCTGGATCCCCTCTTCCCTTGCTAGGAGGACTTTTGCCCAGTTTACTTTCAGTTTCAAAGAATATTTTGGCTTAGCATTACGTGTGAACTAAGAAGCCTGTCTGAGAAAAACTAACAAGCCGGCTTCAAGTCATGGATTATGAAACTGACTTGTTTGACTAACCATGACTTCTTGTAAGCCCAGGTTCCTGGTTTGCACTAAGAATGGGATCTTTTGGCTGGTGCTGGTTCAAAAACATTCTGTCGACCTAACAGGCTGGCATCGATTTCAGTTTGTTCTGGATCTGCTTTTACAGACTGTGGTTTTTTTGGCTGAGAAAAACTTGGCAAAAAGTCTTCTTAGTCACAGAGGAGGAGATTGAAGTGTGATGCTTCAACCAGGATGAGACTTCTCCACATAGCACCAAACCACAGTTTAGCATTATGTGTGAAACAGCCCCCAGTAGTGGCTGGTGCCCATTGGGACCAGTAGGGCAGAAGGCAGGGTGGTGAACAGTATGTGAAGCCAGAGCCAACTAATTCTGTCCCCATCCTCCTCCCTGCTAAGTTTCTTTTTAAATTATAATAATGACTTCTACATTTGCAGCTATACATATAGGATATGCAAATTATAATGCTCATTTTATGCAAATCCACAGCCTCTTTCTTTTAGCAAACTTTAAGTGCTCACCCTATAGGTGGAGGAAGTAAACCTGCCTGATGCCAGATCCCAGGGGCCAAAAACTGAACCAACGTGAAGAACAGTTGGGCACATGACCCTGATGTATTTTGACTGTGCAGAATTAAGGACAGCAGAAGCAGTCCTCCTTTTGGGAAGGGCCATTGCTCCCTGGCCAAGCATCTGCCTTCCATGCAAAAGGTCCCCATTTTAAACCCCAGCATCTTCAGGTAGGGCTGAGAAAGACTCCAGGCCAAGAGAAGGTACAAAGGCAGGGAGTGAACAACCCTATCGGAGAGGTGGAGGAACAGCCACTTTTTCCTGTGTTCTGCAGGCTTGCAGCAGCAGAAGGCAGCTTTTTTCCCTGTGGCCTTTTATAACTGTTTGTCCTTTCCCAAAACATCTCCCATTCTCCTAAAGGGAGGGAATATAACCCACACCCATGGCAGGGCTGATAGAGTTTTCACCTCCTTCCATGAGTGTGCCAGAGGAATGGGAGATGCTTTGTGGCAGGTCTCCTTTTTGTCCCACATCAGAGTTCTGATGTTGCAGTGGTATGGACTGCAAACCTTTCCACAGCAACCGATAGGAGGCTGGTGAATTCAGATCGTCCTCTCTGTTCCTATGGCCCCCTGGGATACCCTCAGAGGGACCCTAGAACTGCACTCTAAAAGAAAACTTAATGATACTTCATCATATTTAGAATTAGAAAGTTTCCACAAATTTAACAAAGTAGAGTGTTTTATCTTTTAAAGACCATGCTTAGTATGTTGAGGAATTCTTTTCCATACCTAATAGATCTGAACTGCAGAAGAGTTCTAGGAAATGGTTGCTAGCCATTGTACAGCCTGCCAAAAGAATTATTACCAGTTTTTTGTGTTGTTTTTTTAAAAAAGAAAACTTGATTTGCTCTTCTCTTGCTGGCAGAAACTGCAATGCAGATCTGCTTGAAAAATGTGTATGCTGATTCTTTGCTGTTCTGCATCCACCTCAAATTGTGCTTTCCCTCTGTAGTTGGTGAACTTGATTCATATAACTGGGCGTCGCTGCAAGATAATCTCCTTTAAAAAAGAAGAAAACATGCTTGACACAATTTAAATTGCTCAGATATAGGGAATGATCGCTCTACCCACTAAGGTCTCCTGAACACCCTCCCATCAGCTCCAGCTAATAAACTAAAATTAAGCAACGTGTTCATTAAAATTAGAGCCAAGACAGCTAGCATTTTAATACAGAGAAATTATAGCTTCCTATGGGAGACAAAAATTTCTCTGCAACTGAACGTAAATTAGTTTTATATTTAGCACCAGTCTGCTACAAACACTACTGTTCTGGGTGCAAGTATCCATAAAAGCTGGCCTGGCAATTAATACAGGAATTAATAAACTCTCATTCCAACTTCTTGTTCCAGCTCTTTCATGTTAAGTCCTTAACACTTGCTACTGAGGTGCTCTGCCTCATCATCACCCTGAGCACAGCCTTTTGCTCCTTGTCTCCTAAACTTCACTCTGTATATAAATGCTAAGCCTGGACTTGGTGGTGGGCTGGATGAGGGCCAATAAACTGGAGTCTGAATCCTAGCAAGATGGAGGTGCTGTAGGTTGGTGGTTCCCAAGTTCGGATAATTGGTCAGTTACCTGCTTTGGATGGGATTGTACTCCCACTGAAAGAGCAGGTCTGTAGTCTGGGGGTGCTTTTGGATTCATCTTTGTCACTTGAGGCCCAAGTGACCTCAGTGGCAAGGAGTGCCTTTTACCAGCTTCACCTGTTAAGACAACTGTAGCTGTTTCTGGGCTGGGATAGCCTGACCACTGATGTCCATGCACTGGCAACCTCTAGGCTGGATTACTGTAATGCACTCGTATGTGGGGCTGCCCTTGAGGTTGGTCCAGAAGCTGCAGCTGGTGCAAAATGCAGCAGCGAGACTGCTCACTGGGGCAGGGTATCACCAATATGCCACCCTGCTGCTGAAAGAATTGCACTGGCTACCCATTAGCTACTGGACCGAGTTCAAGGTTCTAGTTTTGGTGTACAAAATCCTAAACAGCTTGGGACCAGGATACCTGAAAGATCATCTTAACTCTTATATACCCAGTCGATTACTGCGCTCTGCAGGTGGGGGCCTCCTGCAGATACCATCTTATCAGAAGGTCCGATCTGGAGTGCTTGGTCTTAGAGAAGAGCATTGATATAGTGAGCATAACCGAGACCTGGTGGAATGGAGAAAACCAGTGGGATACGGTTATCCCTGGATATAAACTATATCGGAAGGACAGGGAAGGACGTATTGGTGGCGGAGTCGCTCTATACGTGAAAGAAGGCATCGAATCCAGCAAGCTCGAAACCCCAAAAGAGGCAGACTCCTCCACAGAATCGTTGTGGGTGGTGATACCGTGCCCCAGGAGGGACTTAATACTGGGAACGATCTATCGTCCCCCTGATCAAAATGCTCAGGGAGACCTTGAGATGAGATATGAAATTGAGGAAGCATCCAAACTAGGAAATGTGGTAGTAATGGGTGACTTCAACTACCCGGACATAGACTGGCTGCATATGTGTTCCAGTCATGACAAAGAAGCAAAGTTTCTAGATATTCTAAATGACTATTCCCTAGATCAGTTGGTCATGGAACCGACCAGAGGGACGGCAACCCTGGACTTAATCCTCAGTGGGGACCGGGACCTGGTGCGAGATGTAAGTGTTGTTGAACCGATTGGGATCAGTGACCACAGTGCTATTAAATTAAACATACATGTAACTGGCCAATTGCCACGAAAATCCAACACGGTCACATTTGACTTCAAAAGAGGAAACTTCACAAAAATGAGGGGATTGGTAAAAAGAAAGCTGAAAAACAAAGTCCAGAGGGTCACATCACTCGAAAATGCTTGGAAGTTGTTTAAAAACACTATATTAGAAGCTCAACTGGAGTGCATACCGCAGATCAGAAAAGGTACCGCCAGGGCCAAGAAGATGCCAGCATGGTTAACGAGCAAAGTCAAGGAAGCTCTTAGACGCAAAAAGTCTTCCTTCAGAAAATGGAAGTCTTGTCCAAATGAAGAAAATAAAAAAGAACACAAACTCTGGCAAAAGAAATGCAAGAAGACAATAAGGGATGCTAAAAAAGAATTTGAGGAGCACATTGCTAAGAACATAAAAACCAACAACAAAAAATTCTATAAATCCATTCAAAGCAGGAGACCATCTAGGGAGACGATTGGACCCTTGGATGATAAGGGAGTCAAAGGTGTACTAAAGAACGATAAGGAGATTGCAGAGAAGCTAAATGAATTCTTTGCATCTGTCTTCACAGTGGAAGACAGAGCTTGGAAAAGTTACTTTTTTGAACTACAACTCCCATCAGCCCAATCCAGTGGCCATGCTATCTGGGGCTGATGGGAGTTGTAGTTCAAAAAAGTAACTTTTCCAAGCTCTGGTGGAAGATATAGGGCAGATCCCTGAACCTGAACTAACATTTGCAGGAAGGGAT
The DNA here is from genome assembly GCF_030035675.1 of Rhineura floridana. Lineage (NCBI taxonomy): Eukaryota > Metazoa > Chordata > Lepidosauria > Squamata > Rhineuridae > Rhineura > Rhineura floridana. Next base: position 100,328,134 of record NC_084487.1, read on the forward strand.
TCTGAGGAACTAAGACAAATAGTGGTAACGAGAGAGGAAGTTCTAAGCTTAATGGACAATATAAAAACTGACAAATCACCGGGCCCGGATGGCATCCACCCGAGAGTTCTCAAAGAACTCAAAGGTGAAATTGCTGATCTGCTAACTAAAATATGTAACTTGTCCCTCGGGTCCTCCTCCGTGCCTGAGGACTGGAAAGTGGCAAATGTAACGCCAATCTTCAAAAAGGGATCCAGAGGGGATCCCGGAAATTACAGGCCAGTTAGCAACTTCTGTCCCTGGAAAACTGGTAGAAAGTATTATTAAAGCTAGATTAACTAAGCACATAGAAGAACAAGCCTTGCTGAAGCAGAGCCAGCATGGCTTCTGCAAGGGAAAGTCCTGTCTCAGTAACCTATTAGAATTCTTTGAGAGTGTCAACAAGCATATAGATAGAGGTGATCCAGTGGACATAGTGTACTTAGACTTTCAAAAAGCGTTTGACAAGGTACCTCACCAAAGGCTTCTGAGGAAGCTTAGCAGTCATGGAATAAGAGGAGAGGTCCTCTTGCGGATAACGAATTGGTTATGAAGCAGAAAGCAGAGAGTAGGAATAAACGGACAGTTCTCCCAATGGAGGGCTGTAGAAAGTGGAGTCCCTCAAGGATCGGTATTGGGACCTGTACTTTTCAACTTGTTCATTAATGACCTAGAATTAGGAGTGAGCAGTGAAGTGGCCAAGTTTGCTGACGACACTAAATTGTTCAGGGTTGTTAAAACAAAAAGGGATTGCGAAGAGCTCCAAAAAGATCTCTCCAAACTGAGTGAATGGGCGGAAAAATGGCAAATGCAATTCAATATAAACAAGTGTAAAATTATGCATATTGGAGCAAAAAATCTTAATTTCACATATACGCTCATGGGGTCTGAACTGGCGGTGACCGACCAGGAGAGAGACCTCGGGGTTGTGGTGGACAGCACAATGAAAATGTCGACCCAGTGTGCGGCAGCTGTGAAAAAGACAAATTCCATGCTAGCAATAATTAGGAAAGGTATTGAAAATAAAACAGCCGATATCATAATGCCGTTGTATAAATCTATGGTGCGGCCGCATTTGGAATACTGTGTACAGTTCTGGTCGCCTCATCTCAGAAAGGATATTATAGAGTTGGAAAAGGTTCAGAAGAGGGCAACCAGAATGATCAAGGGGATGGAGCGACTCCCTTACGAGGAAAGGTTGCAGCATTTGGGGCTTTTTAGTTTAGAGAAAAGGCAGGTCAGAGGAGACATGATAGAAGTGTATAAAATTATGCATGGCATTGAGAAAGTGGATAGAGAAAAGTTCTTCTCCCTCTCTCATAATACTAGAACTCGTGGACATTCAAAGAAGCTGAATGTTGGAAGATTCAGGACAGACAAAAGGAAGTACTTCTTTACTCAGCGCATAGTTAAACTATGGAATTTGCTCCCACAAGATGCAGTAATGGCCACCAGCTTGGACGGCTTTAAAAGAAGATTAGACAAATTCATGGAGGACAGGGCTATCAATGGCTACTAGCCATGATGGCTGTGCTCTGCCACCCTAGTCAGAGGCAGCATGCTTCTGAAAACCAGTTGCCAGAAGCCTCAGGAGGGGAGAGTGTTCTTGCACTCGGGTCCTGCTTGCGGGCTTCCCCCAGGCACCTGGTAGGCCACTGTGAGAACAGGATGCTGGACTAGATGGGCCACTGGCCTGATCCAGCAGGCTCTTCTTATGTTCTTATGTTCTTATGATCCACACAACATAGGAAGCGGACCTTTAGTGTTGTGGCACCTACCCTTTGGAATTCCTTCTCCTTAAATATTAGACAGGCACCATCTCTGTTATCTTTTCAGTGTCTACTAAAGATCTTCCTCTTTCAACAAGACTCTTAAGTAGAGAAGTCATCCCAGTCTGCTGCTATGTTGGAATTACTTTTATATGTTTTTAAACCTTTTTTTGTTTTAAATGTGTTTTCAAAGACTTTTTAATATGCTTTCAAAGTCTTTTGTGTTTAAGATATTTTAGAGTGGTTTTGGAGTTTTTGGTTGCCGCCCTGGGCTCCTTTTGGGAGGAACAGCTGGATATTAAATAAATAATAGAGGAAGCAAACTCTGGTGCACACTGGCTGTCCTATTCTGCTGGGGTAGGGTTTATCCTGATTGTCTATGGGGAGGATTAAGGACTCCAGATATATGGCAAATACCTTACTCTGCTCTGTAAATAAAACCAACTTGTTATGTTTTTATTAAATGTATACAGGAGAACATTTACAACAACAACAATGAAAAAAAATCTATGCCTAGTAGCCTACGTTGCATTCCTATTCATTTAATGCTTGCGCATTGAGAAGGCATCGGCAACTCATATTTGGGATCCTACAAAAATTGTTCTCACGGCCAGACATCAGACAAGCACATACACATTCACTGAAATTACTTAACTTTGTTCACCAATAAGTAGGGTTGCCATATTCCAGTTCCACAAATCCGGGCAGGTTAATTTGCATATTATGTAAAGTAGTTGCATATTATGCAAATATTTGCATATTAATACTTGGATTGTCCAGTTGTTTTGTTTTTGTGCCTAGGAATTACCACCAAAAACTGGGGAAAGATGTGAGAAATCTTTTTTTTAAAAGCAACATTTTTAGCCTTAAATGCCTAGACTCTAGTTTCCAACACTATGGAGTATTTATTGATTAATTAAGAGAATTTATATCCTGCCCTTTTGCTGTTAAAAACAGAGCTCAGCACAGCTTACAAATATAATAAAAACAATAAAAATACACAATCAATATAAAAAAATAATAAAAACACAAAATAGTAACAAACATAAAGTAAGTCAGGGCAACAGTATGGTTAACCATATACGATATATTTCAAAGATGTAGTGGGTGGAGAAAAACAAGAAGCCAAAATGTTAGGAAAAGGAGTCTTTCACACCACATGCTCAGTTGTAAATACTGTTGCAGCAAGCTTTACAAGTTCCTCCAGTATTCCACTGGTGCAGGCACTCAGACATTCAAAATATCTGTATGTTTCTTAGGTTTTATAAAAGCAGAGCTTTGCTTAACTCAAAATTTCTTCTCCCTTTGATCAACCACATCTACACAGGTTCCACCTCCCTACTCAAAATGAAACTGGGCCTGGAAGTGTGCAACAACCCCACACATACCTTGCTAATTAGATTACCAATGCCAGGATGTCTGTCTTATCGACTACTCTCCTGCTCCCCCCCCCGGGCATCATGAAAGACCCAGTCTTGGGCTCAGAAAGAAAATAAATATCTGGTCCTCTTCAAAGTATTGATAAGCCTCTTGTTTTAATTGAAATAATAATTATAAATTCTTGTTCTTATCACTAATGGGAGTTAATTATCTTGCACATGCTGCTGTTGCTTCTATGGCTGTAACGGAGTGAGGTTAAAGATAAGTGAAATGCAAATAGGAAAAAAACACACAAAAGGCAGTAACACTTTCCTAAATGTAATACCATACCAACCACAACAAGATTCCTATGAGTAAGGCAGAAAAGTAAGCATCTCACAACCAAAAATATGATAAATGAAGAAATATTTATATAAAAGCATGACTATCAAATATATTTATTATTTACACAAACTGTAAAGATATTTATAGTGCAATCCTAGGTTTATTTATTCAGAAGCAAGTCCCAGCGTATTCAGTGGGGCTTACGCAAACAGGGACAGAAATGCAACTTCAAGTGATAAGCAACTTCATTCACACAACCCAAAATTCCAAATCATGCCACTTTACGCTGTTTTGCAACTGTTTATACTTGTTTTTATGGTTATTGGATTTTAAATGGCTTTATTTCTTGTTGTGAGCTGCCTTGGTTTCCAACCCTACCTCACAGGGGTGTTGGAAAGACTCCATACACGCACACGCACACACTGCAGATGTATAAATACATACAGCCCATATAATAGTTTATTGTCAAACCAGTTGGTCATTGCAGAAAAATCAGTATTAGTTTAAAAAAAATCAGTATTAGTTTTTAAAAAATCAGTATTAGTTTCCTACAGAATAACAACTGTAATACCTAAGTAAGCCCTGCCTACTTGCTTTAAAATAGGACTGGAGGGGGGACAGAAAGCGTTAGAACACAAATACAATTCTTTTTTACATTCACTTCAAAGTCCCATTGATTTTCAGCACATTCATAACCATGTCTACTCAAAAGTAAGTACTACTGAATTCAATTGAATTGAATTTATTCTTGCGGTCATAGACCAGTACACAATATCAAACATCATATAAAACTGGTTAAAAATCATACATTTGCTAACTATAATCATGGCTGTATAGGCAGTTGGGCTAACAATGTTCTGCGATGGATGATTGCCATAGCACAGAATCTTGCAACACTACACGTGATTTGAGTATATTGATCCGATAGAAGATAGGTGGTGTAAAATTCCAAATCATGCCACTTTACGCTGTTTTGCAACTGTTTATACTTGTTTTTATGGTTATTGGATTTTAAATGGCTTTATTTCTTGTTGTGAGCTGCCTTGGTTTCCAACCCTACCTCACAGGGGTGTTGGAAAGACTCCATACACGCACACGCACACACTGCAGATGTATAAATACATACAGCCCATATAATAGTTTATTGTCAAACCAGTTGGTCATGGCAGAAAAATCAGTATTAGTTTTAAAAAAATCAATATTACTTTCCTACAGAATAAAAACTGTAATACCTAAGTAAGCCCTGCCTACTTGCTTTAAAATAGGACTGGAGGGCACAAACACAATTCTTTTTTACATTCACTCCAAAGTCCCATTGATTTTCAGCACATTCATAACCATGTCTACTCAAAAGTAAGTCCTATTGAATTCAATGGGATTTACTCTGGGCATATGGGATTAGCATTGCTTTTACAAAAAGCAAGCATTGGGAAGGTTTTCAAAATACTGCCCAAGATCTGACTCCTGCACACAAGAGGAAAAAAAACAGAAATGTATATACTTACCCAATTTATGAGATTTTCAGATAAACAGGGGGTGAAACCACCATTTTGTTTTCTAGACATTGCCTAAGGTCAATGAAACTGAAACACAATCCCTGATTGGCTGCAATCCTGAACGGACAGGGTTAAAGCTACGAAGTGCTATACAGTACTGTTTAAAGAAAGATTTAACAGTCGGGGGGGCGGCGGCTGACGTTTTTATGTATATCTTGAGAACCGGACCACCTAGAAACTTAATTTTTTTTTAAATTAAAGCTGAGAATGCGGGCCACCTAAAGGGCTAGCTGGGCGCCGGGTGGCATGCATAGAATCCGGGTAAAACCCGGCTAACCAGGCAATATGGCAACCCTACCAATAAGGCTATCTATATTGTTGGCTGGAGAAAGGAGGTGGTTATAATCTCTCTTAAAGATATAGACATATTTATCGTGCAGCAGCTCCATTGCAGTCACCATACATGGTTCTGAATCATGGAGAGATATGGCCACTGGGAGACATTGGCTTATTATAAAGACAACAAAAGTGCCAGGGGACCAAAAAAAACCAACCATTATTATGCATGGCACACACTTTCTATCTGTTAAGTGAGTGTAACTGCAGAATGCAGTAGCTAGTCTGCTGACAGAGAGAGGTGGCCAGCAGTATGTAACACCTCTTCTAAAACATCTGCACTAGCTGCCCATATGCTACTGGGCTATGTTTAAGGCTCTTGTGTTAAAATACAAAGCCTTACACAACTTGGGTCCAGGCCTGAGCCCTTAATATCCTGGCTTGATCAGAGATCATTCGGAGACCTGAAAGCTGTCCCCTGTATTACAGAAACTTTTTCTTCTTTTTTGCTCTTATTCCTTTCAAAAGCAGCCTGTCATACAGAAGTTTAGAAGTGAAGCTTTCAGATGGGATGGAGGAACAGGGAAAAGTCTCAATGAAAATCAAGTTGGCTATGCAAATTTTCCACTTCTCTCTCTTGTCCTTCCACCTATTAATATTTTGATGTCATGCACTGGAAACCTAACTTACAGCACCATCTTAAGCGAGTTTACTCTGAAGTGAGTTCAGCAGGACTTATTCCTGGTAAATATGTTTACAATTGCAACCTTCAGGTGCTTTGAAAATTGGCCTGAGGATAGTGTGTGTGTTCAGGAGTCTTTCTGATCAACCACTTTGCACTTTTAAAGCACATGTGAAAAGGTCCAGGGGTTCTGCAGCCAGTGGGCCCACTGGCTGCATATTTAACAACTGTGAGAAGGGGCCCTGCTTGCATAGAGGTCCTCTATGGAAGGGTGGGGCTGGCACTGTAATGCTGATCATGCCTCATACGATGTGTGCCCTGGGATGTCTTTGTTCTGGTCAAAAATTATTTTTCACATTCACTTAGTTTTGGGAAATCCTTGGTATTTGCAGATGCTCAGACACTCTTAAATTACATCCCTGTGGTGTGGGGACTAAAAGATGGAGAGCAAAAGTGGATCTTGTGAGGCCTTACAGTGGCAAAGAGACTTACATTGCAAGGCTTGAAAGACAAACACCTGCGGCTGTCATCTACTACTCACTAGTCTGAAGATCTTACGGCCCTTTCTGCATTTGAATGTATAGGTTATAATCTTCAATCTCAACTAGACACCTGTTTGGATATATGGACTACCTGTATTAATTTACATGGCTTGAGTCACGCTCCATGCCATATTTTTATTGTTAATGGCAGATGTTTATTTCTATACTTTTCCTGTTGAAAAAAATGAAATGAACTTCCTTCAAGTCGATTCCGACTTATGGTGACCCTATGAATAGGGTTTTCATGGTAAGCAGTATTCAGAGGGGGTTTACCATTGCCTTCCTCTGAGGCTGAGAGGCAGCGACTGGCCCAAGGTCACCCAGTGAGCTTCATGGCTGTGTGGAGATTTGAACCCAGGTCTCCCAGGTCATAGTCCAACACACTAACCATATTTGCAAAAATTAAAATTAAAAAAGCCCCACCCCAGTGCTATTGTGATTGCTACCCATGAATTGGAGGGTGAATGTATGAAAGTAGGGAGCCGCCTGTATTCATGCAGGATTTATTTATTGAATTTAGATCCTGCCCTTCATCCCTGAAAGAGTCCAGGGTGGCAAACACATCAACACAACAATTTAACAACAATAAAAAAGCATTCTATAAACAGTTAAAAACATTCTAACAGCAGTTTACAGTTAAAAACATTCTTTCATTCAGCGATTTCTGGGTTGCCAGGAACAGTCTCCTTTAGCCATCAAATGCCTGGATAAACAGAAATGTTTTCAAATTCCTCCCAAAAGTCAGTTATACTGGAGACAGATATACCTCACTGGGAAGGGCATTCTACAAATGGGGAGCCACCACTGAAAAGTCCCTCTCATGTGCCAAACGTGCAGCCCCTGTAGGTAGAACTCTAATTTCCCAAGGTTCTAAAATGCTTGGATATTTATTTATTTTTATTTTATTTTACTCAATTTATTAATCGCCCATCTGGCTGGATTTACCAGCCACTCTGAGCGATGTACATAACAAAACATATAAAACAACAGAATATCAGAAAGCAAACAATAGCCTCTGTGAGATCACCTCAGATCACCCTCCAACTGGCTGAGGGGGATCGGAACAGCAAGAGGGGTCAGAGCTAATACATTTGTCTAGTCTCCCCCATACACGTTTACTTACCACAATAACACCTGAAGAAGTGTTGTATTATTGGGCCACGGAAACAGGGTCTATGTTCGTTACAATTAACATTTAGATTGTTGAAGGCTTTCATGATCCTTCATTACAGTAGTACCTCAGTTAACAACACAGATGTGTTCCGGGACACTACTTCTTTAACAGAAACTTTGGCACCAGACATAGGAATAACATGGAAAGCACAGGGTTAGGTTCCAACATCCGTTTATAGATGGTGGGGGCAGCTTCAACAGGGGCTTTAAAGGGGGCCTACCTGGCACCCTCCCCCTCCTCTGAACTGTATTGGATCCTTCCCTCCCCAGCCCTGGGAGAAAGCAAGAGGTCTCTTTAATGCAAAGCCACTACACAGGTTTGTCAGTTTCACCCTAGTAAAGCAAAGACACAGGCTTGAAAGTTTATCCATAGCAAAGCAGAGCTGGTCAGTTTCACCTTTAAAAAAGCCTTCCTTAAGAGCTTAGTTCCTGCATTACTTATTCATTTTTAGTATTAAGGGTTTTTTTACATGAAAGGAAAAAAGGCTAAAACTCAAAAGGATGGTGTTCCCTCACTGCTATACAGAGAACGCCATACCCTATGCGATAGTTGCACTTGTGCAGCACACGTATTTCCTGAAACTATTCTACCCGTTCAGAAAGCACACACTTCTCATCCAAAATTAATTGCTAAATATTAATGTATATTTCCAGTACCATATTCCCAACTTGCATATGCACAGTATTGTTATATAATGGGATGCAAGATCCAAACATCTATATTAAAAAAAAGATCTTAAGCCAGTTGTGAGATGGCAAAGACTGATGGTGTACCAAGAAAATAGCACATGATTTTTAGAGCAATAGTTCAGAACGAGACAGCTTTGTTTAAACAGTGAGTAACATGGAGCTGCCAATGTTTTAAATAGTTTCTATATAAACCAGAACTTCACACCACTTCCATGGAACACAGAATAGGTCATATGAGTTTAAATTCAACACAATGCAACTTTTTTTTTTTTAAAAAAGTCTGACACCCCAAAATTAAAATCTATCCAGACTAGTCAAACTGAATTTCCATTTGGGTCAAAACTCTTCAGTACTCAGGCTGATTTATGCAGTCACTCTCTCCTTATTAAGGAGCAGTTTCAACCCCTTCAGCCATACAGTTGTGTGTGGAAATACGTAATTTATTTTAAGTCCTAGAAATGTTAAGGTTTAAAAATCCAATCCAAAATATATGCCGATGAGGAAACCCTGTAAAAACCACAGCTATGATTTGCAAGCTTAGTCACATAAGTATATTATTGGGATGTCACCATGGACATTACTGTGCAGTATGAATTACTTCTGAATGTAGTTACTCCAGACTCCGTGGAAAACAAGCCTGTAACTTAATTTCAAATTTGTCAATTTCAGGCCTAGAACAGTCCAGTTGGCACAGGAAGAATGTATAGGATCGATCTAAAAAGTTCCCTCAGGTCATCTCTGATTAAGTCCACTTCACAGCACACTCATTGAAATTAATGAGCCTACATTTATGTACCACCTTGTTGCTCCAAGGAGCTCAAGGTGGCACATGGTTTTACCCTCCCCATATTATCATCACAACTACTCTGTGAGGTAGGTTAGACTGAGAGACAGTGACTGGCCCAAGGTTCCCCAGTGAGCTTCATGGCCAGGTCATAGTCCAACACCCTAACCTCTACACCACATTAATGTGCCATTAATTTCAATGGGTCTACTCTGAGTAGGGCAAACACTGGATACAACCCCTTCATTGGAGGAACAGAACTTTTAATCCAACCCTGTGCATGCGTTTGCCTGGAATTACCACTCTCATAATAATGGGAAAATAATGAAAGAAGTCGTGACAGAATTGCCATGGTTAGCCAGAGCCTCACTCCTCACCCCAACAGTTAATTACCATTGCTGACAAACCAAACCACCTTTCTCTTAACAGTTTGCTTCTTTGTTGAGGAAAACCAGCAAATGAAGTTCCAGATGCACAGAGTTCTTCTGAATTCCATCTCTAAATTGAGATCTATAGTCTGCTACATCTGCACATAAATGCATAAATCTGCAGAAAGAATTCTAAAAATCACTTTATGCATGCAAAAGATGTTAGAGTTATGCATATTAAAGGTTAGTTCTAAGTATATAATTATGTTGAGAACTGATTCAGATATTGTTCAAAAGCTCATCTTGGTTACTGGTACACTATGATGACCTGCAAGGGAAAGCAAAGCAAATGTGTGCAACATTAAATTACCATGATAATAAACCCAAATGTAACACCATCATTGCAATAGTAAATCCTTAGGTTGGGGTGGGGAAACTGTGGCCCTCGACATGTTGAACAACTCCCATCATCCCTGACCATTGGCTGTGTTGGTTGCTGCTGTTAGAATCATAGAATAGTAGAATTGGAAGGGGCCTACAAACAGCCTTGGTCGCCTTGGTGGATGATATGAGGAGGGCATGGGATAGGGGCGAATGCATCTTCCTTGTCCTCCTTGATCTCTCAGCGGCTTTTGATACCGTTGACCATGCTATCCTCTTGGACCGCCTAAAGGGGTTGGGCATAGGGGGCACTGTGTGGCAGTGGTTCCATTCCTTCCTCTTCGGTAGGTACCAAAGAGTAGCATTGGAGGAGGAGGTTTCGGATCCTTGGCCTCTCACTTGTGGGGTGCCACAGGGTTCTATCCTCTCCCCGATGCTGTTTAACATCTATATAAAGCCGCTGGGGGCAATCATCAGGAGATTTGGGCTGCAGTGTCATCAGTATGCGGATGACACGCAGCTCTATCTCTCATTTAAATCTTCACCAAGGTTGGCTGTAGAAACCCTGTCCAAGTGTCTGGAGTTGGTGAGTGGCTGAATGGGAAGGAATAAGCTGAAGCTGAACCCGGACAAGACCGAGGCACTGTTTGTGGGAGACAAGGGAAGGTTGGGGGATGTGGACCTGGTGCTCAGTGGGGTACGTTTACCCCTGAAAGACCAGGTCCGCAGCCTGGGGGTCATTTTGGACTCCCAGCTGTCCATGGAGGCTCAAGTCTCGGCTGTGAGCCGGAGGGCGCTGTATCAACTCCATCTGATACGGAGGCTGCGCCCCTACCTTCCCAACCATCTGCTCCCACCGGTGGTACATGCCTTGGTCACCTCTCCTAGACTACTGTAATGCGCTCTACGTGGGGTTACCCTTGAAAACGGTCCGGAAGTTGCAACTGGTACAGAATGCGGCGGCTCGTCTGACTAAAGGCAGCCGCCGGCAAGATCACATCACTCCTGTGCTGAAGGAGTTGCACTGGTTACCGGTTGTTTACCGAACCCAATTCAAGGTGTTGGTTTTGACCTTTAAAACCCTATACGGTTTTGGCCCAGTCTATCTGAAGGAGCGCCTCCAGCATCGTCAGGGATGCCGCTCAACAAGATCAGCCTCAGAAGACCTTCTCTCGATCCCACCAATAAGAATAGCGAGACTGGTGAGGACTAGAGAGAGGGCTTTCTCAATAGTGGCCCCCACACTATGGAACTCTCTCCCAAATGACCTCCGTTCTGAGATGACCTCCCGCCGGACTTTGAAGACCTGGCTCTTCAGGAAAGCTTTTAAGATGGGTTAGGCTTTTATTGTTATGTTTAAAATTTTTAATGCTTAATGTACTGGTTTTATCTTGTACGTCGCCCAGAGTGGCTGGTCAACCAGCCAGATGGGCGACTAATAAATTAAATAATAAATAAATAAATAAACCCCACCTGGAAGGGCACAGGTTTTCCATTCTTGTCTTAGACACAACATACAGAAGGAACTCTCCCAGAGGCAATCCCTTTAGGTCCTTTTGTAGCAGTTTACAGTGCTAGATTTTCATTGTAGATTGTTTAGTTGTGCTAGAAATAACTGAAGGGTGCCCCCTTGTGGTTGAAAGTGTTCCAAGGGCTGTGTAGCAATCTATTTAAAAAGAAGGGAGGAGTGCTTTCAGTTCAGGCTGGTCTTCTTCAGTTTAATAAGGTGCTTCCCAAACGGGAACATTATTCACATGGGTAATGGGGGTGAAAAGAAAATAAGGCTGTGTAATGTAGCTAACATCACTGAACAAAAAAAGAAACATTTTCCAGTTCTATAGTCCTGCCCATGTTTCCATGATGTGAACAATATAGCTATGTCCATGTCTGCAGCCACATCAGTTCGATGGAATGCTACAATCTATACATGCTCAGGACCATACATTGCATACCGGGGCATGCTAAAAAAGGCAGCTCAATATTCATGCAAGTATGACTTAACATCCTCTTATATTCAGGACATAATAATTCTTGAAGAAAGCAACCCAGTTTTATAATTACCCGGAGCGTTTGCCTGGTGGAGAGGTGTGGGCCCTTCTCCACCATGCATATGGTGTAGCGTGTGAACTGAAGCCTCACATCATTTGCAGCTGCATGGAGGGGCCATTTGTGAGTTATCCCAGAGAGGCAGGCGAGATGTGTGAATGGGACTGCTGCATGATAATGTCTTCATGTAGGGGCATGGGCTCATAACCAGTATGCTGGACAGTTGAGTATGTCACTTATGTGTCTACACACTCTCTCTCTCACACACACTCTCTCACTCACTCACTCTTCACTCACACTCTCTCTCTCGATTCAACATAGCAGGAAACATGTAACATAGTTGAGTCGATTTCATTTGTTCTCAAAACTAGCATATAAAGTTACTGAGCATCCCTGAAAGTGATCATTAACCTGAGTAAATTGTATTTTACCCATACCTCAACAAAAGGAAACTGATGAGAGGAACTAGCTAGAAATAAAAAGAGCTAGAAATAAACTTTGCAAGATAATAGATGCAACGTATTTTGCCTTCTAATAAGATTCTGCAAAGTGAGATGCATTTTTGGTCCTAAATGTTTCTTATTTAAACACACACCAACGTCCTAACTGTTTTGGACAGCAAGACTTGTCCCAATAGTATTTTGCCCTCTTGTGCCAATAGTGTTTTATTTCTAGTACATAAAATAGGAGTGGGGAACCTTTGATCCTCCAAATCTTGTTGGACTATAACACCTATCAGCTTTGACGACTGGCCATGGTAGCTGGGGTTGATGGGAGACGTAGTTCAGCAATGTGTGGAGGCCCAAAGATTCCTTGCACCTGACTGAACACACAATATCCCCTAAATAGATAACGCTGTACAGCAGGGATGGGGAGCCTCAGGCTTGGGGGAGAAATGCAGTTCTCTGCACCTCTCTATTTGGCCCTCAGGACTCTCCCCAAGCCACACCCCTCCCTGGTACTCCTTTGCTCCCTGGGTGTTTTTGCCTGGCTGCAAGATGTCCTTGAACGCTGATAATGCCTCTTGCTTGTCTAGATCAGTGTTCGTCAACCTTGTAATCAACCAACATATGGGGACCCAACTCCCATCATTCCTGACCATTGACCATGCTGTCTGGGGATGATGGGAGTTGTAGTCCAACAATATCTGGGGACCCAAGGTTGAACAACAGTGGTCTAGATGAAGAATAGAGAGGGGTGTGTAAATGTGTGCAGAAACTACTCTACAGCATAAAGATAAAAGATAAAATTTGCATTTGCTGCTCTGCCCACTTTTGCCTCTGGCCCTACACACCACTGTCATGTGGCCCCCAGCAGACTGCTCAGAACGGAATGCAGTACTTGGGCTGAAAAGGCTCTCCATCCATGTTGTAAGTGAGGCAAAGAAAAACCACCTTTAACCTTCCTTTGTGACGACTAGGGAGAAAAAAAAACTAACTTAAACTGTTAAGTTATACTCTATTGTATACCAGGTGATTTCTACAGGAGAAATAATGCTGACAAAAGCAAAAGCCAGTTTATCTGTAGACTTAAAATTGCCACACCCATCCATTCAACAGATGCAGACACACAACGCATACAAAGTACAAAGCAGTCAAAATAAATCTTTATTGAATGCCACACTTGACATTCAGTTTTCATTTACAAGAGCAGCCTTTTCCATAAAACCAGTTCTCCCTTTACCAGTATTGAAAAGACAAGTGCTAGTCATAGAAAAACCATCCAGATCTAAAAGTATTCACCAATTCATTTTCTTTTACACTTGGAGCATTTCTTTTTGCAGGGCTCAGCAATACGTCATTCACTTTAATCAGTTACCCTGAAAAAATGTTGAAATGTATGTTTCTCCAACAACTTCTACTAAGATAGTTTAATGGCAGTATAAAAAAGTAACAATTGTTTATTTTTAACAAAGAAATGCAGTTTAAAGGGCAAGTCATCATCCATTTCCAAAGATAATCATACTGGCAACCTGAACTTATTTAATACCATTTATACATCTTCTCAGGTAGTAGCTGTTCAGTCCAATAACTTAAAGGTTTGATATCAGTATCTGTTGTCTTGGAATGTAGATCATAAGTCTTCATGGGCAGCAGGTGAAGATACATTTGCTGGCATCTCCTCTTCTGTCAAAAGTAATGCATCTTCATTAAAATGAAACACCTACATAGTTACATTACTAATAGCAATTGGCTGGGATCCAGAGAGGCCTATGCTTGCAAAGTGTTTCCATGCACGCAGAGGGCAGAGCAGTTGCCGATTTTCCTTTTGGTGGCAGCCCTTCATGTGCACATGATGCCACTTCAGAGGGTCCCTGCCAACCTTGGGGGAGGGGATTCTGCTGGAAGGGGAAGCTGAAAAGTAGTTCATCTTGCACAACACCTGGATCCTGACCATCATTTATTAATACACAATTCCTTGTTTTTTAAAAACTGCAGAAGTTATGTCAGATATGCCAGCCCCAAGAATCCAGACCTGCTGGGAAGCTACACAGGGCTTACCATAAACTTTCACAAGTTTTTTTAGGAACATAAAGGCCAATCAGTAACGTCTTCCAAGGTAAAAAGAAGTGGATGGGACGACTTGTTTTGTTACATCATCATGTTTATCCCATCATCCAAGGAGCTCAGGGCAGTATGCATGATGTAGCCATCACATTTTATCCGCAATCACCACCCTGTGAAGTAGGTTAGACTAACTGGTCCAAGGTCACCCAGAGAGCTTCACAGAATCCACTACATCACACTGGTCCAATGATGAGAAATATGCTAAGTATCAAAATGAGAAAGCTTGGTGATGACAATTTTTTTTTGAAAGCATAAGGAACACCGAGACTGTTATGTATTAGCAGTTGCACAATTAACATTTGAATTTACTATATTCTCCTACCAAACATCACCAAAACTTTGCAAAAACAGCCACTCACCTGCTTTTAAAGTTGGAACACAAGAGCCGTCCTCATCTTGAAAGCCCTCGGAGCAAGCACATTTGTAACCACCTGGAGTATTAACACAGCTTTCGTTTTCTCTTACACACACTGTTTCTGACAAGGTACACTCATCTATATCTATTTAAAAACAGAAGAGAGAGAGTGTGCAGTGAAGTTTAATTCAGTGTAATAAATTAATATGAATGAAAATAGGGTCTGCTAATACAAAATTTCAGCTCCTTTTTTGATTATAAATAACTTAAAAACAAAGGGTGAGAGAATGTAGCATTACTGGCTGTTTGCTCATGCAACAGAGCTTCTCATTCCTCTACTACCCTCTGCAGTTCCCCTGCATGCTCCCAACATTTACTTCAGAGGGCTGAGGGACGCTCTGGAGAACACTTTGAGGGCACAGAGGGGGCTGGAGGGAGAAGAGGAGGAACCAGAAGTCCCACTGCACAAGATTTCAATTGCATACGAAAGCAGATGTTGTCAAAAATATGCATGTTTGTTATTATGCATGAAGAAGCATACTGTCCCAAGTTGACTTCATTTTTATTTATTCTTTAAAGAAAGTGCTGTGAAACACTTAAGACTTTTTTCTTCGAAGGAAAGAGAAATGAAGAATTGTATTACTGCAAGTCTTAAGATCATGACAAGCTATTTTGCATTCACTGTTGCTATGCCTCTTGTTGTGAAGGGCCTCTGCAATCATCAGAATGTTGACAACAGGAAACAAGAACTTTTATAATATGTTTAGTAGATGATAGAATTGTTTTTGATTTGCTCAGAGTTATGAGCAATGATAAAGATTACGCAGAACATAATAATAATAATAATTTAATTTCTGTGTCGCCTATCTGGCCAATGGCCACATAAATTAGTGATTACCCTACATGCAGTGTGTTGACCCGTGGAAAGAAATAACCATTTTCACACCATTTCATTAAACTGTAGCTAACTCTTATTTATTGCTGTCAAGATACAATGCATTTAAATACATCCATTTTAAGAAAAAAAACAAATGTACAAACTCAAAAAAATCTGATTTCTTTATGTATTGCAAGCCAATTATGAATGATAAAGAGTTGAATTCAAGCATACAGAATCTTTAAGATGACCTATAGAACTCCCTCCCTTGAGCATCGGGAACACACTCTTCTCTTTTTGGTGTCAGACAAATACTTTTTTGTTGTCCCAGGCTTTTTAAAGTGGTATCTTAACCTGCTGTAACTACTGCTTTATTGCTGATTTTACTACAATTGATTTCCTTTGCTGTACTGTGCTGATTTTATGACTTTTTGTATTGTGCTGTGATCCACTCTGGGACCCCCATTAGGCTGGAACATTGTATCCAAATAAATAAATAAATCTTTGGATATGTGCTTCCTGGATTCCCTTGCCAAAGGTTTTTCAACCTTTTTTTGGCTTAATTTTAGATTAACTGCAGCTTCCAAAAATGGCTCAGCGGTCCTGTAATTGCTTTGTCACATATCTAGTTCTCAACTGAGTATCAATCGTAAGGCAATTATAGGATCGCTGAGCCATTATGTTGAAAGCTGGGATAAGGTTCTAGTGCAAGCTCTGAAGGGAATGAGGACTAAAAAAACCCCCAAAACATAAAAACTTTATGAATTTAAAACAAATACAAAGTAAAAAAATCTAACCTATGCATTGTTCATCTTTCATTTCATAGCCGGTTATGCAACTTTTACATTTGTTGGGCCCTTCTCCTGTGCATCCCAGGCAGCTCAGATCACATGCTGAAACATAAAATGGAAATTATGTCATTTTTTAACACCATAAACCACAGCAAAAGATTGCTTAGAGAACTATGTGAGGCAAAAGACTGCTTAGAGAACAAAATAAATAATAAATGCTTATGCACTAATAAGGCAAAGAGTAACATTACATGGATAACAATGGCTATATTCATGCTTGAGGTAAAGTTTCAGAAGATATTAAAAAAAATCCCAGACAGAACGGTACCCTTGCTAATGCTCACATCCAGATGTTTGCAGTTTAACATTTTAGGTTTTATTAGTCAATTAAGCATATAGGAACAAAAATAACATACTACACTATCAAAACATTGTTACTTTTCCAATACAACTGTAGACAACAGAAAGTTTGACACAACCAAACTCATATTTTAAACTCTCCCAGTTTCTCTTTTGAGTTATCGTCTATTCTGTCCTGACTGCATCACTACCACCTATCTGGGTGGCTTTTCCTGTCTCTCACACTTTGACATTTTGTGAAGGAGCACTCTCCAGCTCCATTCCTATCCTGCCATGATGACACCTTCTGACCTCTCCTGGTCTGCCAACCATTCTGATAACCTTGGCTTTCCTAAGGTCATCTGTATGTCACACCTATTCATAGGACTCTTTATTTATTTATTTATTTAGTATCCCGCCCTTCCTCTCAGCAGGAGCCCAGGGCGGCAAACAAAGCACTACAACAGTTTAAGACATCATAAATACAGATCTTAAAATACACTAAAACAAAATAGCATTAAAAACATTTAAAAAAAACAACCTTAAAAAAGGGTTAAAAACATTAAAGAAACATCAAACAATTCTGACACAGATGCAGACTCTTTTCCTTTCTAGTAACTGTATCTCTTTAACATGGCCCATCTTCAACTCCTGTTCACTGCTTTCCTGTTTCCATTATTTCCAATACACTAACACACACACTTGGCCCACTTATTCCTTTAGGCTCCATCACTCCTCTGACAATCTCTTAAATCAGTTGCCCTCCTTTCTAACCATTGCTTGAGTCTTCCTAAAATTAAGTCCTGGCTCAATTCTACTATCTTCCTTGCTTGCTCCCCTCTTATGAAGCTCACAAGTTAACTACACTGGAGGTCACACCTTTACTCACCAGTCATGTAGCTCCCCCTTTAGCTTGCCCCCATCTTCTAACACACTTTTTGTTGCCCCCCCAATACCATTCTTTTGAGGGCAAGATAGGATGCTTATTTGGGGGGTGTCATCGCTCACAATTTTTAAAATTGTATTCCCTTTTTTCTGTTTCATCCATCAACATTTCTATTTTAAGTTCTATACAACAAAGAGCTGTAACGCAGAGCTAGGCACCCAACTTGTTCTCTCATCATTCTAGATTAATCTTCAAGTTGGTTCATATATACCATCTAACCACTTTTTCTTTTATGCGATCGCTTTTGACTTGTCTCCCATCTGGGGTTCACCCAGAAGTTAGATGTGTGAGGTGTTGCTACAGAATCACACTTCCCTAGGGTTTATGCAATCATAGAGGCACCTTCTGGTGACTGCTGAATCACAGCATAATGTATCTATGTAGCAACTGCTCACATACGCTATTTCTCCATTTCTTCTACTTGAGGACAAACGGTAACAATCACATTTGGGGGGGGGAGCAGCTTGCCTGATGTGTAAACTACAACAAGCAAAAACAGAAAGTATATACATATGTTTATCAAGGTGGAAGCATAACAAGTTCTCCAGTTTCAGTTGCAAAACTGAACATAAAGCTCTATCAATGCCACTCTTTCAAGTAACAAATCTGACATTTGCTTTAGCCCATATAAAATTAAATATACTACAAGCTAAGCTTAGGTATATACATATAGTGAAAAGAAAACCTTTGCAGGAGAAAGAGCCCTCTGTGTTTAAGCAATACTGGTCAGAGCTGCAAGGAGAGTCTTCTACAGCACATTCATACACATCTGAAAATTAAAAAATTAAAAAAAACCGCATTATATGAATGCAATGCTTCAAAAGAAAAAGAAAAAATGCTTGGTTCTAAAGAGGCCAGTTCATACAGAAAATACTTGTTATGTGTTATCAGAGGGGGCTGTCGATTCTTCTTTCCCACTTCAGTCACTTGTACCTCATCAGATTGTACTCTGAAAAGTCACTCAAACCTTCAGGACCAGCTTTTCAGGGATTGCAACTGACAGTGGCTATAAGAAAACACCTGAAAAGCCCAGCCCTTTGGGTTCTGGCTTGTAACAATAAGAATACTCTTATGAGCGCAACAAACAGAGCAGCAGTTTAAACACTGGCTTGAGCCCCCCCCCCCCAGCTCAGTTCACATAGAATGGCTAAACCATTGTTTGCTCACTGGGACTGTGTCTTGGGCTTATGCAGTCCTATTCTTTCCTACACCTGCTGGTTTGGGCAAACCATAGTTTACTGTTGTACCTGATTTGGCAAATTGTAATTAGCTTCCAAATGGTTTTGAAACAGATTTCAGATTCTAGTTTAAAGGCCATGTTTTGTACAAGCTAGAAAGGGACAGAATCAGAATGCATGAGGGGAAGAGGGAATCCATGAGCTTCTCAGCCTGACATAATGGCCCAATCCAATCCAGAACATACATTGCTTCACCAAAAATACATCTTTTAAAGCCAAGAAGTAACCTGGAGAAAAGGATTTAACATCATTACCACTCCCCAGCAATTCCCTTTTGCTGTTGGGAGTGCATCTTTGGAGGAGAGACAGCTGTGAACCACCTAACCTGCCCTGCCCACAAGATAACTGTATTTAACCCAAGCTGCACAAAGGATGGTTTAGCTTTTTCATTTCTTAATTTTGAACTTGCTTTTCTGCATTAATTAAGTAGGGATTGTATTATTTAATTGTAAGCTTGTATTTATACTGAAAATGGAAATGGACTGCCTTCAAGTCAATTCCGACTTACGGCAACCCTATGAATAGGGTGTTCATGGTAAGCAGTATTCAGAGGTGGTTTACCATTGCCTTCCTCTGAGGCTGAGAGGCAGTGACTGGCCCAAGGTCGCCCAATGAGCTTCATGGCTGTGTGGGGATTCGAACCCTGGTCTCCCATGTCATAGTCCAACACTCTAACCACTATGCCACACCGGCTCTCGTATTTCTACTATGCTGTGATAATTGAATCACTGGTGTTTATTGGAATTTGTTGGCAGTTTCTAACTGCTTTAAATTGTAATGCTATATTTGGCATTTCATGTTTAATTGTGAGCCACTTCAGGCATGGCCCACTGTGGAAAGAGTGTAGTAACAGACTTGAGCTATGCCCATTTATGATTCGATGAAACAAAAGGCACACCACTTAGCATGAGACAGAGGATTCTGCTCTCATCTTCCCTTTTATTTAACACCTATAGTCGTAGATGAGAGAAATTCTCCAACTCCAAACTTGTTTTGATCCAAACACAGCAGTTGAATCCATGTATGTAAATGCATCACTACTTGAGAAATGATATGCAACACACTAATACCTATGGTGTGTGGGTATGATTATAAACATTTACGTATCTAAAGTATCATATATCACATATTAGTCCTTAAGCCTTTTAGAGGCCCATTTCCAAACCACGCACTTGTTTTTCTAGCTGGGTGCCTTACTCACCCACACAGGCTTCTTCATTTCTGGTCCAACCTTCTTTACAATCCTTACAGTCTGCATTAGTTGCACCAGTGCACGTTTTACATGAATCATGACAAGCTATGAAGGTGAAGAAAGAAGTGCAAGTACTTTCATTTATACATACAATCTTTTGAAAATTAGTTTACAATTATAACGAACAGAGTGGGGCTTGTGATAAAATGTTGCATTGTATCTATACTCAGTCTCTTAACTCAGAGGGCAGCAACCTCAAGTCCAGGGGCTGAGTATGACCCTCCAGGCCTCTTTATCAGGCCCTCTCCCCAAGCAGAAGCCCTTCCTTGAGTGCTTTTGCCTGACTAGAATGTGTCCTTGAAATGTGATGATGCCTCCAACTTGCCTGGATGAAGAGATATATGTATATGTGTGTGGGTTGAAACCTCTGACTTTCATGTGGCTGGAATGCAGAGTACTAGAAAATAGGAAGAGGCACTTCTGTTACTCCACCCACATTTATCTGTAGTATAGGGGTGGGGAACCTTTTTGGCTTGACAGGCCAGATTGCTATCTGGCCCCACCCTGGCACCAACTTCACAATCATCAGAAATTATGTCAGGTATGGGCCAGGCCTGTGTGGTTTGGGGAAAGCTGCCTCGCAGGACCAAATGGGTTCCTCAACCCTGCTCTAGTCCTACCCACTTCTTTTATTATACAGCCATAAGAGTGGCTGTATACTATAGCCATCGTGGATTTTTCACATTCCGCAATGTTAAATTGGAAATACCCCCATGCCATTCTGCTGCTTCCCATAAGCTTATTTCAACACAAAACCTTCCAAAACTTAGTCCTGAACTCAGAAACGCTTGCTTAACAACCCTCTAAGTTTTCATGGTGGTACACAAAACAGTCAGAGAGAATCATCAGTTTAAAATCCAAAACAAGAGAAAAAAAATCCAGACACCTGTTGGACTTTTTTTCTGTCAGAGTTCTCATAATTTGTTGAAATTAATTAATAATCAGCCATGTTCACAGAGTATCTGTAATCCTATTACTGACCTTGCCCCATACTCTGACCTTCACCTTCTGCAGTTTAAAAGTTCTTCATTTTGAACAAAAAAATGTGATTGACTAAAAAGAAAATGTTGGTGCAGAAATGTACTCTAGGATGAACATTGCTACAATTAAAATTCACATCAACACTAACATTTGGAGTATATTTCAGCGTTCAGAGAAACGATTAGCTATTTCTTGCCCCAAACTGAGACTTCATTTCAGATCCTGGTGAGTGTATTGCAAACTGAATCTAGGTTTATGTTATATAATTAAACTGATTTTATGAATATTATAATGCAAATAATGACACATGAATTGGCTCATTAAATATTTACACGACCTAAGCATCAGCATTATGAAGTTAACATAAAGCATTACCTTATCAAAGCATCAAAACAAGTAGTGCAAGTAGTGATATGCAAAATGAAAGGGCTATTGGGTTATCAGCCAAATAAAAACTCTATTCATTTAGGCTGTGATCAACAAAACACACAAGTAAGCTTTCTTCCTCTTTCACAAACTATTGCTTATTTTAATGGAACTAAGTGAGTTTAAGGCTATAGGCCCATTCTCACTTACTTGAGAGTAAAATCCACTTGAATTCAATGGGATGTATTCCCAAGTAGACAAACATAGGCCGGTGCTTGTTCTAACTCACTTGGGATGTAGATTAAAACAGGAGCTATCAGTGAGGAGAGGGGTGGCACCACTTACTGGGAGGCAGGGAGCAAGATGGTGGTGAGGCTGGTGCTGTGCAGGTGCACTGGTGGGAGTACTCAAGCAATGCAGTCACATATAATAGTACTGACCTCCCCATTACCTTGCCATTTCTTTTCCTGCAAAGCAACAGCGGCTCCAGGTGCGTGGCACTAACCCACCTCACAGAACACTCTTGAACTAAAATATATAGAATTCTGAAATATTTAGTAATCTTATAACAAGAATTGTATGAAACCTAACAAGCAATTAGACATGCCCACTGGTTTGGGTTATGTCTAATGGGACTTTTGGATTCTTTCCTTCGAGTGACAGTTTCCCATGCCAGATCTCAAACAGCTACTCACTTTAAAAAAAAGTTTGTAATGCGGCATAAGGAAAATGTTCCTTGAGACACTCATCCAAAGTCCCCTTGGGCATGTGGAAGTAATTGTGTGATTCCTTGAACCAAGGTCATTATCAAGATACTTAATGTAAGCATATAATTGTACCTGTACAAACAGAGTGTGTATCATTTTTGTGAGAGTTGTAGTAGCCATCAGAGCAGTCCAAACAAAATTCTCCTTGGTATTCTTTTTTACAGCTGCATGATCCATCGCCACCTCTGGTGCCATCGCCATTACAATGGCCATTTCCATGGCAAGGTCTTTCTGATCCCCCACGACAAGCTTGTTACACAAAAACAGGACTTTCAAGATTTCATGTACATAAAAATCAAATTATTTTCCCATCCCCCCTTGTCTCACTGCAGCCTCTTGATCATTATTCACAAGTCTCTTCTTAAAGAGGTTTTATCTGATCTTAACAAAAGCTGTGCCAAAAATGCCCTTTCCCCACTTTTGGAGGCCCATTTGAAGATTGCAGAAATGGGAGGGAAGCATTTTCAGAAGGAGCAGGAGAAAGTTTTCAAGGGATGCGAGGGCTTCTTGGAAAACTAGTGGCAGTAGTAGAGGTTCTCTACTACTTTTTATTTTAATAATTTGGTTTTTTGGCTGGCTGCTATGTCATCTCAACAATGTAGCACTGTTCCAGGTGTATTGGTGGTGATGGGGGAACCACATGGTAATACCCTTTGGGAAAGGGCTGTATCTCAGAGGTAGAGTATTTGCTCTATATGCAGAAGTTCCCAGGTTCAATCCAGTAGCAGCTCTCCAGAGTTTTAGATGGGATGTCCCAAGCACTACCTAAAGATAGTGGGAATTGAACCTGGGACCTTCTATTTTATTTTTAGCAGAACTCACAACTGAAGGCACAAAGGCTGAAACAAAATTAAAGCTTCTGCATACGGTTATTTAAAGTCACTCCGGCACTTTCATTATGATTGTTTAATTACCAACACAATCTGGTCCATGTGTTCCAGCAGGACAACAAACTTCAATAGTTTCTATACAAAACCACTTGAACAAATCAGGATATTTCTTCTTCCTGTAAAAGACAAAGAAATGTATTTCTTAACAACATGAGAGTTCTGTACACATCTGATCTTATATGCCAAGCATTATATTTTTGTCTGAACAGATCAAAATCAAAGTTCTAGAGAACACTGATTAAAACTGTCATTGAAAATTTGGATGGGAAAGATAAGCTTTTGAACCACAGGTATGGCATGCAACACATTTAAACAGCCAGATCTTTTGGATCACCCATTCCCAAAGAGTGGCTTATAACGCCTCTTATAACTTCAGCTTTTTGACCTTGTAACATCTTTCATATTAGTCTTGGCCCACAGTTTTAGAGTTAGGCAGTGAGACCAGATAGGCAAGTAGACACACACACACACATGTATATATACATATACATTTAGGCAGGCAGGCAATGCTCCACCGGGGAGGCGAGGGCTCCCCATTCCACTACAATGTGGAAAAAGGCCTTCCCAAAATTGGGCACCTCTTCTCTGCAGATTTTGGAAGCGTGTGGCGGGCCACTTAAAATGGCTTCATGGGCTGAGGTCAGGTTTAGGACCTCAGCCTTAAGTGTTTGGGAACTTGCAGCCTTAAATCCAATCTATCAGATGTAGAACAGTCCAGTTTGTCAAGTAAACACATTTTAAAATAGCAGAAATAAAAGGCCTGTGGTGGAAGCAGAGAGTTTTGCCACCACAGCTAAAATCAGCACCTTGCACAGGTCAGCTTTGCCCCACTTACCTCCAATACACTATTTGTGTTTTTCGCATGAACATCAGAAGCTCTGATGACCCTCAAAATGCTATGGTAAGCTCATGATTTCGAACTCTCCTCTCCAAACACCCCTGGGATAATGGTGTTCCTGTGTTACATTGAGGTTTTTTTGCCAGTGCTGGTGGTAGCCTTTGTGTTCAGGGTTCAGCTCCTTACTACCCTTTACTTAGGGGGAAGGGCTCAGTGGTTGAACACCCGCTTTGTATGCAGAACGCCACACGTTCAATCCCCAGCATCTCCAGGTATGGCTGAGAGAGACCCCTGCCTGAAATCCTGGAAAGCCACTGGCAGCCAGTGTAGAC
Source organism: Rhineura floridana (assembly GCF_030035675.1). Classification (NCBI taxonomy): domain Eukaryota; kingdom Metazoa; phylum Chordata; class Lepidosauria; order Squamata; family Rhineuridae; genus Rhineura; species Rhineura floridana. The sequence continues at coordinate 100,352,662 of NC_084487.1, forward strand.
AGTATTGAGCTAGATGGACCAATGGTCTGACCTAGAATAAGGCAATTCCCTATATTCCTACTCGTAGCTCTATCAGTTTGCAGCCCACAGTTTTGCAGAATTAGGTGTGCCTGAGGCTATTCATTTCAGCTGACATAGGCACACCTACTTCTGTACAGATTTGGGATGCTAAGTGAATTATTATTTCAAAGATATTAGTAATGATTCATATCTTAGCAAAAAGTATATCCAATTAAATCATCCTGATAATAGACCCATTGAAATCAATGGATTTAGTCATATCAATTTATTTCATTGGGTCTATTGTCACTATGACTTAGCTGAATACAACCCTCTATCTGCAAGTCTCATTTTATGTTTCATATCAGTAGGTTAAGAGGTAGTCACACATATCCCCATATATGGGCGATCAACCTCTAGTACCAGAGCCTGTTGGAAAACTTTGACTGTTAGGATTAAGGGGGTAACCCATGCCACCTGGTAATGTGCTCCTCTTCATATAGCTTCTTGTCAGTTCTTTTTCAGCTGCTAGCAGAAATAATTAGGAACCTGCCTTTGCATTCTCAATGATGCATTTTTTTTGGAATTTTTCAAAAACTGTAAAAACTTCTAATGTCCTAAATTAATTAGAATTTGATTTACCTGGTTTAAATACAAGTCCAACATACATAACTCAAATAGAAGTATGCCTTGTTAATGCTACACACTGAATATTTTAAACGCTCGTAGTGGTTAAGGTGTTGGACTATGACCTGGGAGACCAGGGTTCAAATTCCCACATAGCCATGAAGCTCACTGGGTGACCTTGGGCCAGTCACTGCCTCTCAGCCTCACGAAAACCCTATTCATAGGGTCGCCATAAGTCGGAATCGACTTGAAGGTAGTACATTTACATTTTTTTTTAACAGCCAATAACATTTGATTAGGAAAACATTCAATAAAGCTTGCTTCACACGGTTTAAGTGTTACAATCAAACCAACCCAAAGCTTCACTTAGATGTTGGGTGTGCTCAGACAACTATATCACGGCTTAATGTGCCAAGATATGAATGAGCCTTGTGCCTGCACATGCAGCTGCTTTGCTCCTTCTTCTGCACAAACTGGCAATAAGCCAGGAAGTATTCCATTAACTAGTTTCCCATTCCGCCCAAGACGGAACAAGCCAGGATATGAAGCCATGGTTTAAATTTAACTTGATATCCTGGCTTGTCCCACACTTGTTAACCAAGTTTCCCAGTTCAGACAGGATGGCAAACTATAGTTAATGGAAAACCTCCTGGCTTGTTCGCTCACTGGTATGAAGGGAAAAGCAAAATGGCTGCATATGTGAGCGTATATCTGCAAAATAAGCCAAGGTATAATCATCCAAATGTAACTATTTTTATTGGAATAAAGTCTTCTATACATGACAGTTCAACAGCATGTCCTTCCCTGATACTTTTTCCTTAATGTTTAAGCAATGAAGAGTGCACAAAACTGTCAGCATGCTAATTTTAGCATGTTCCAATCAGGTTGGGTGGTCTAGTCCTGCAGTTGAAAACAAGTGGTCCTCTTGTACACCAGCGGAGGAAGGTGTGATGTACCTGTATATAGATATTACTGTAAATATGGTAAGTGCAGGTTTATTAAAGTATATATGGTAAGTGGACTGAGTGAGAGGGGCGAGTACATGGGCTAGAATGCTAGAGAATGCTGTATGATGATTGGCTGAGCGTTTGAGTGGCTGAAGGTATAAATGAGAGGATGACAGTTGAGAGAGGTTGTTGTTTTGGGTTGTGAGGAGTTGAGGGAGTTGTGGGTTGGATTGCATTAGGCTGGTATTGAGGCAGATTATATATGACTAGAAACATAAAGAGTAACGCAATATATGAAACCATATGCTTGTTAAATATACCTTAAGTAATCTTGTTATTTCCTGTTATTTTACAAATAAATATTTTCTTGGTTTACCAAAAGCCTGATCCTTGGCTGGAAGGGTAGGAAGGGTATTTACCAAGGTGGATAAACAGTATCAAATGGTGGCAGCGGTGAAGAGATAGTGCAACATCATCAAGTATCCAGAGCAACCCAGGGCTGTATGCTTATAGGCACAAAGATACAGGGGGCTGTGGCCTGCAAGTGCACCCAGACACAAAGTAACAATAAGCCAGAAGGGGACTAAGGCAAAGTCTCAAGGCAATATTGTAAAATAGGGAGTGGCTGGTGGTGCTGCCTAGCAGTGGGCTCTTGCGAGATCTGTGCTAGAGCCGGTGAGAGAACAAATAAAAACCAGGACCCTGAGATGGGACCGTGACAAGGCGGTAGCCACAGGCGGGATCCTAGCAGGTGGTGGCCTGAGGTGGGATCCTGACGGGTAGGGGCCTGACAAAGTGGTGAACGCAGGTGCGAACCTGACAGAAGGCTGTTCAACAGAAGTACTCTCTCCAAAGTCTGCCTATGCTCAGGTACTACCAAGAGCCAAAGGAACACGTTGCCACAGCACAATGCAGCAGCCGCTCACTTAAATGGAGGCACAAGACTACTGTGAGCCTTTTTATGATCAGAGATAACGTGCATCACCAACGACCGAAGAGGAAGAATTAACATGGGCCGTCGGTGTTTCCATTCTGCCTTGTGAACTTTTCCATGAACCTCTCTTGAGCATCTGGACAGGCACTGGGCAGACATGCACAGGATCATAACCTCCTCAGTTTGGCAGCAGGGACAAAGACAAGCTACTCAGTACCCCAGCGGAAGGAGTGTCAAAACATGGATTTCATGATAGGTTTTTTATCCTGCTGCTGTCACCACCACCACCCTCCTCTTTTTCCTTTCCTTCAGCAACAAAGCCTGAGCCCATGCCTTCCGCTAGCCAAGCGCTGAGCCCCTCTTGTCTTGCAGAGGCTGTGTGAGGCAAGGTGCATGTGCTACATACAACTCAACTGGTTCCAGAAAATACAGGTGGCTGTATAATTGGGAGGGGTGGCAGCAGTAAAAGGCACACTCTTTGCAAACAGCAGCAGGCCATAAACCTTCCCGTTTCATCCATTTGAACTTCCTCATGGCTAAACTACAATTAGTTGGCGCCACCGAAAAGACCATGGAGCCGCCACCGCTTTCAGTTGGAACAGGCTTCAGGGAATTGTGACACTGAGATGCAAAACACTGCAGGAAAAAGGATGGATGTCTTTTTAAGACAAGGTCTTCAACTCTGAGTTTCCTTCCTGGACATTTTTTAAATAGTGTTATTTGTTATTCAGTTTAATTTTTGTAAATTGTATTGCTTTCAATGATATATTTTTATACTTGTGTTTATTTTTCTTTGTAAGCTGCCTTGAGGGCCTTTGGCCAAAAGGCAGGGTATAAATAAATTTAATAAATAAATAAATAATAAAATAAATGGTGATGATGGTGGATATTGAGAAGGACTGAGGACAGGAAGGCTTGGGAGTAAGGTATGTACTTTGGCCTTGCACATATTGCATTTAAGATGGCAGTGAGACATTCTAGTGGATCTATCAGACAGGCAAGTGAAGAGACCTGGGGTGTAACTGGGCGTCATCAAGGTAAGTTGTGAAAACCATAGGATTTGATACGGTCAGACAAGGAAAGAGTAGTAACAAACAAAACCAGGAGGCTAGAAGGGATCCTTGAGGGACACCAACAAAGAAGGAAAGAAGAGGAAGTTTGCCACCTGAAAGACTGAATAAGTGATCTGACAGATAGGCTTCCATGACTGTTCTGAACTGGTTCTCCTAAGGTGTGCCAAACAAGTGAGGGTGAGCCAAAGGAGATGGAGAGATCAAGCAGGACAAGGACAAACTAAAGAGGTGGACTTGGCAGGGACAAGATCCATCTGTAATCTTAAGAAGGGCAGTTTGAATTAAGGCTGTAAACACACTAGTCGCCCGATCAAAGCATTTCCATTAGCCACACCTGGAGGGGGAACTGGTTCATCTGCTGCTCAGCTGCGAAATAACTTAGAAGCAAATTAAACACACACACACACACACACACACACTCAAGCAGCTCCACAAAAAACGGGTGGGGGTTGAGTAGTGTTGTGTGCCCTGGCTTTCAGAAGAGAGAGGCAGACACACACTAGAATCAGCAGAACAGTGAGTGTGTTTCTACGCTAAGTGCAAAAGCTAGATTGTAAGTCAGGAACAGGGTTGGAAGAGAGAAGAACAAATAAAAGTGGAAATGAAAATCATTTGTCAGGGATATGGAGGAAAAAAGGAACAATGGGCAAAGGAGAGGGGTTTGAGAATGGAGGAACATTACAAGTAGGAGTTGTAATGTGTCCACACTAACACATCCTATATAAAAGTGCTGTAAATTAAATAGGAAAAAAGCCACCAAACTGGAAAGTAGTAAATTTTCAACTCTTGAAGAAGCTGAGAGCAATGCCGTCAGGAGTCTAGACCAAGAGGCTAGACTCCTAGCAGGGGCACCCAAGGCGGAATGGTCAAAGCTGAAACACCAGACTAAGATGCATCCAAACTCAGAGGAAGGAAATGGTAAACCACCTCTGAATATCTCTTACCATGAAAACCCTATGAACAGAGTATCCAAAATGCAAAACGAGATAGTGCTGGAAGATGAGACCCCCAGGTCAGAAGGCACTCACCGAGCTACTGGGGAAGAACAAAGGACAAGGACAAGTAGCGCTGTAACTAATGACGCAGCTGGGTCAAAGCCGAAAGGAAGCCCAGAGGCTGATGCGCACAGTTGCGAAAGGAGAGTCCAGAGTTGTATGACACACACAATAGGAACATGGAATGTGAGAAGCATGAACCAAGGAAAGTTAGAAATTGTCAAGCAAGAAATGGAATGCTTCAACATTACAATACTTGGTGTGAGGGAACTAAAATGGACGGGAATGGGACATTTTAAATCAGGCAACTACAAAATACTTTATGCAGGAAATCAGAAATTAAGAAGAAATGGGGTTGCTTTAATAGTGAGAAGCGATGTAGCAAGAGCAATTAGGAGCTACAACGCAAGGTCTGAGCGACTGATATCAATGAGATTAAATGGGAAACCTATCAACATAACCATCATCCAAGTCTATGCTCCAACGGCAAATGCAGAAGAAGAGGAATTGGAGAGATTTTATGCAGAAGTACAGAAAGAAAATGATCACACACCAAAACAAGATGTGCTGATAATCATGGGGGATTGGAATGCAAAAGTAGGGAACAGAGAAGAATTAGGAATTGTGGGGAAATGGGGCCTAGGAGACAGAAACGAAGCAGACTTATTCAATTCTGTGAAGCCAATAATTTGTTTCTTGCAAACACATTTTTTGAACAACCAAAAAGACAACTATACACGTGGACATCACCAAATGGTCAATATAGGAATCAAATTGATTATATAATTGGTAGCAGAAGGTGGAGAAGTTCCATACTTTCTGCAAAAACAAGACCAGGAGCAGACTGCAGTACAGATCATGAACTGGTCGTATCGAAAATCAGAGTAAAGCTAAAGAAGACCAACAAAGCAATCAACGCCAAAATACAATTTAAATAACATCCCAGAAGCATATAAAGATCAAATAAGGAACTGGTTTGAGGCTTTCAACTTAGTTGACAGAGAACCAGAAGAACTATGGAATGAAGTCAGGGACATTATCAGAGAAGAATGCAAAAAGACAATACCTCTAGTTAAAAAGAGAGAAAGACCCCAATGGATGACTGAAGAAACTCTTAAAATTGTTAAAGAGAGAAGGAAAGCAAAAGCAAAAGGAGACAGAAACACAGTCAGAACCATAAATGCAACAATACAGCAACTAGTACGTAGGGACAAAGAACTATTACAGTAGTTACTGTATAGAAATAGAAGAGGACAACAAAAAGGGAAGAACAAGAGCCCTATTCCAAAAGATTAGAGAAACGAAAGGGAAATTTAAACCATGAGTAGGGAATAATCAACAGGGGAACACACTGACTGACCAAGATGAAATAAAAGGAAGATGGAAGCAATACACTGAAGACCTCTATAAAAGAGATGCCAGGATGACAGATTCATTCACAGAGGAACCATATGATGAAGAACCAGAAATTTTAGAATGTGAGGTGAAAGCTGCTCTTAAAATACTTGGAAGAAACAAATCACCAGGAATAGACGGCATACCAATAGAGTTGCTACAAGCTACTGAGACTGAATCTGTCCAAATTTTGACAAAAAATTGTCAATAAATATGGAAAACTAAACAATGGCCCACAGACTGGAAGCGTTCCATATACATCCCAATTCCAAAGAAAGGGGATCCCAGGGAATGCAGTAATTATTGAACTATTGCCTTAATATCCCATGCAAGTAAAGTAATGCTCAAGATTCTACAACAAAGGCTCTTACCCTATATGGAGCGAGAAATGCCAGACGTCCAAGCTGGATTTCGAAATGGAAGAGGTACCAGAGATCATATCACAAATATACTTTGGATAATGGAACGGAGCAAGGAATTTCAGAAGAAAATCACCCTGTGCTTTATAGATTACAGCAAAGCCTTTGGCTGTGTAGATCATGAAAAACTATGGAATGCTTTAAAAGAAATGGGGGTGCCACAGCATCTGATTGTCCTGATGTGCAACCTATACTCTGCACAAGTGGCTACTGTAAGGACCAAATATGGAGAAACCGATTGGTTCCCCATCGGAAAGGGTGTAAGACAGGGGTGTATTTTATCACCCTATTTATTTAATCTATACGCAGAACATATCATACGGAAAACAGAGCAAGAAGGAGGTGTGAAAATTGGAGGGAGATATATCAATAATTTAAGATATGCAGACGATACCATACTACTAGCAGAAACCAGTAATGATTTGAAACAAATGCTGATGGAAGTTAAAGAGGAAAGCACAAAAGCAGGACTACAGCTGAACGTCAAAAAGACTAAAGTAATGACAACAGAAGATTTATGCAACTTTACAGTTGACAATGGGGACATTGAACTTGTCAAGGATTATCAATATCTTGGCACCATCATTAACCAAAATGGAGACAATAGTCAAGAAATCAGAAGAAGGCTAGGACTGGGGAGGGCAGCTGTGAGAGAACTAGAAAAGGTCCTCAAATGTAAAGATGTAGCACTGAACACTAAAGTCAGGATCATTCAGACCATGGTATTTCCGATCTCTATGTATGGATGTGAAAGTTGGACAATGAAAAAAGCGGATAAGAGAAAAATCAACACATTTGAAATGTGGTGTTGGAGAAGAGCTTTGCGCATACCATGGACTGCAAAAAAGACAAATAATTGGGTTTTAGAACAAATTAAACCAGAACTATCACTAGAAGCTAAAATGATGAAACTGAGGTTATCATACTTTGGACACATAATGAGAAGACATGATTCATTAGAAAAGATAATAATGCTGGGAAAAACAGACGGGAGTAGAAAAAGAGGAAGGCCAAACAGGAGATGGATTGATTCCATAAAGGAAGCCACAGACCTGAACTTACAAGATCTGAGCAGGGTGGTTCATGACAGATGCTCTTGGAGGTCACTGATTCATAGGGTCGCCATAAGTCGTCGTCGACTTGGAGGCACATAACAATATTTTATTTATTTATTTATTAACCGCCCCATAGCTAAAGTTCTCTGGGTGGTTTACAAAAAGTAAAAACACTTAACGTTAAAACAAATTTACAATTTTAAAAACCATACAAGTTTAAAACCATGAAGCACAAATGAAAAATGGAAATGGACTGCCTTGAAGTCGATTGCGACTTATGGTGACCCTATGAATATGGTTTTCATGTGTGGGGATTTGAACCCTGGTCTCCCAGGTCGTAGTCCAACACTCTAACCACTACGGCACACTGGCTCTCGAAGCACAAATAAACAAGTTAAAAAAGACCTGGGGTCAGAGCTCAACACATGCTGCTAGAATTCCTGGGAGAAAAGGAAAGTCTTGACCTGGCGCTGAAAAGATAACAATGTTGGCTCCAGGCAAACTTCATCAGGGAGATCATTCCATAATTTGGGAGCCACCACTGAAAAGGCCCTCTCCCTTGTTGCCAGACTCCCAGCTTCCCTTGGAGTAGGCACCCGGAGGAGGACCTTTCATCTTCAGCATAGTATATGGGTGGGTTCATGTCAGGAGAGGTGTTTTGTCAGGTGAGGTGTTTTGTCAGGTGAGGTGTTTTGTCAGGTATTGCGGTCCCAAGCCGTGTAAGGCTTTATAGGTTAAAACCAGCACCCTGAATAGGGCTCCGAAACATATAGGCAGCCAATGCAAGCAGGCCAGAATCGGTTTTATATGTTCGATAACAGACATGATATTGAATTCATGTAGTCACAGTTACTTTACAGAGATGGATAGACAGAACTCCCATCCCTATATAGGATGCGGTGAACATCCAGAGTCGTGTACCTTGTCCCTCAACATAACAAAAACTTTCCAAAAGGTTCCACAAAATACTGTGCTAGGATTTGATCACTCGTGTGGGACTGTTACGTTACCACTCTCAAGGAACAATAGTTACAGGTAATACAACTTCATTAACAAAGATTTAAGCAACCATTTCTTTATCTAAGAAACACAAGCAAAAGCACAGATAAGTATGCCCCAAATCTTCATATTTCACCAAAAACAAAAAGAAAAAAACAACCCATATTGAGGATGAGAACTCATGAGATTTCTGAAGGAAGATAAGACGAATTTCAACAACTGGACTGATCATATCTTGTCAGTTGCTCCAAACTTTAGAACCTTTACATACAATTGTTAATAAATCATGCAGAGATGTAACTATTGTTACTTATCATAAGCAGTTTTCAAGATTTACTGATTAAATACCATCCACAAAACACTCTGGGATATGAAAGAATCAGTGCACAACCCCAACTGTTTTAAGTACAATCAGATTCCCTCTCTATTTGGAATAACTATTTTCTGCTCATCTATTGTTTTATCCCTTACTCACCCACCAACCCTTCAAGTTCAAAATAGCAAGCTGAATTCTAACTTGATTCCACATTCTCATCTGAAGGCCCCATGCAAAATTACTAAACAGGTATGTGTTTTATAAAAGTCTTTTAACAAAATGTAAAATTTTGCAGGTTTGACTGAAGGTAGAAAGCTGGTTTGTAGGCTCTACAGCTAAATGATGCTATACAAGGAAGAACAACTTGCCCTTCTGATCCCAGGTGGAGCTGTCAGGGCTGGTAGTTAGATAACCTGTCTTCTTTAGTAGCAAATGGAGCAGATGTGATCTGGAATTAATAAGAACCTTATAATGGAATCCTACAGAGTAATGCGGTAGAACGTTATCACGCGCATTACAGTAGCACAAATAGCCTCAAATGGCAACACCTCTGGATTAAACTATAGGTTACTGGAAAAACCATATCATGCTCTCATAGGATACTCAAGCATCTATTGGCTCTTCTTGCATGTTACTAAGCTACATCAACAAAGGGTGGCATCTATCAATATTGCTCATGCAGCTCAGGCTGGTTTACTTATTATGGATGCAGCAACTTGATACAACAAGCCATCTGCTTTACATGCCTTTCCTAGCCAGCAGAATGAGAAAATGAATTTAAAAATGTGTACGTTTGAATGGTTTCCCATCAATTGAGATTTATACTTCTTTGCTGTGATATTCACCAAGTGAGATCCATCTGTAATAGATGTCTACTCTGCACAAAAAACATTGTCTGTCTGTGCTTTTAGCAGAGGTGGTGGTGGAAAAATAAGAGCACTAAATCCATTTTGCCCTTAATTGCATAGGTGGTTTCAAAAGTGCCTTTAGATATTTTGAAATCATTACTGCAATAAAAAACAAATCCTGCTGCAATACCAAGTCTTGTCTATATTCCTTGCACCTACTTAATCTAATTCTACAGTTTTCATTATGACTAGGGGATCAGTTAAAATTAGCAGTTTCTAAGCTAACAGTGCATGAGAAAATGGTTTTATCAAGTCATTGGTTAAAATTTTCTTAATAATGCATTTAGCATGAATTTTTAGGAAATTTATATTCCACCTTCAGCTTCTGCCTGTCTTAAGTCCAATACTGAAAGGTAGTCATTTTTATTGTGGTGCTGATTTCTTACTTACCATTTGAACCACCAGGTTTCTATATGTTCTTCATGCTCTTCCACCATGTTGTTGCATTCAAAGTTACTACTGTCACACAGGTTCTCGATTATCTCTACAAGACGAATTTCACTGCACGGGGAAAAAAACCCAACCCAAAACAAATCAGTTTGTTTTGTTGAGTTCTGATTTGACACTAACTTTAAAAAATATAACACATTTCTAAAAGTAGAGTCTTGAGGAGACAGAGACTCTGTTTGTCATCAGGGGATGGCTATTTCCACCTGCCTTACCCAACCCTCCAGTCCTGGGAGCCTTCAAAAGGGAGCTTCTTCCAGAAGACTTTCTGGCCCTTTGGGTTGAGGCATAAGGCTCGGGGGATAGAAGAGACTTTTATATCAGCTTGGGGGTTGGTTTTCAATATTTTTGCTTTAGCTTTATTGTTGAGCCTTATGCTCACTTACACTTTGATGTATATTAACTTTTTTTTAGTGTTGTAGGTGATTATACTTTTTATTATGTATGTATGTATTATGCAACTAAGCTACACATTTACTAGCTACCAGAATGATGGGCTGCAGCTACCAAACCTTTAGCACTCCCACTTCGCTTCTGTTTTGCTTGCTCTACCTTTCTTCAGCAGATCTTACAACTACTGAGACACTGAGCACTGAGGCAAAGCAATCATCCACAAGAAATGAATCTTTTCCTCCCATAGAATTGCTTCCTTCAACGTTTTAGAGTGCAGACCCTAGTTAAGAAGTAAATGGTTTCCAAAGGAGGGACTACGGTATGTTCCTCAAAATCTGGGTTCCTATAAAACTAGATCAGAAGTGGATTTTTGCTTCTCCTGCAAGTGAATCAGTTGATTCTTTAGCTGCCATTGGCTCTGCTTCAGATGTCATAGCTTGTGGTGTCAGAAAACCATGGGCCACAGCACAAGCTGTTCTAAGTAAAAGGAAAATGGTTGAATCTACATTCCAAGTTCCACAATCAACTTTTGATCAGCTTAGTAGCAGAAGTGATGTATTTAAGCCAAGTAACCTTACTGATGCAGATCAGTGGAACAAGCAATTATTATACTAAAAACTCAAATTGGAAGTATTTTTGTGTAGTATATGCAATCAGTAGAAAGCTCAAAATACGCCCAGCAAAGTCAACAGCAAAGAAAGTTGTGCATTTAGATTCTTAATTATAAAATCCTTAATCTTTAAATATACTTAAATGCCAAACATAGAGATAAATATTCATATCGTAGAGCATGTGCTGAAAGAGAACCTGGTAACTCTCAAACAAGGAACTTTTGAGTCCATGCAACAATACACTGAGATTTGAGGAAAGCAGAGGGCTGGGTGAGAAAAAGAAAACTTTAAAAAGTCCATGTTTTTCCTTCCTTTCCTGCCCCAGTGCTGCTCCCAACTACATCACATCTTGCCTGAGTGAAGTAATTCAGATTTCCCCTGCAAATAAATTGTGCTTAGTACTCACAGCAGAACAATGCTATGAATGAGGGACCTATGGCCTTCCAGATATTGCTGGACTACAGTTTGAATCATTCCTGCCTATTGGCCATGCTGGTTAGAACTTATGGAAGTCTGGAGAGCCGCTGTCTGCTCTGAAGTCTGCTTCTGTATTGTCCTTGAACTACAGCCAGAACAATCAAAGCAGTTTTTCAAGAGGAATGAGACCCAGTTCAGGCGTTATAGCAGCAAGGACCACTCTCTGCATTTGTGTGGTCCTTCCCTTTTCTGGATTGCTCTATCAATAGTTGGCTGTGGTATCTGAATTGGGCGAACTATGGTTAGCACTAACCAGGATTTTCCCCAAACCATGGTCTGCAAACTCACTTCAAAATATGGTTCCATGAGATGATTTTGAGGCAATTCCTGAAGTGATAACTAATTTTTGCTGGATTCAGACGTTATGGCAAAGTGTGATTAGACCTAGCCAAAAAGGAGAAACTACACGTAAGAGGTAGAATGTGAGCAAAAATGCATAAATTGGGCTGGAGACATTTTTAATCTATTATCCAAACCAATATTGTAAGTCTACTTTCCTTATTACAGAAATGTATGAAGGAAAGATATTCAAAGCTAAGATTATGGAGCCTCGCATCAAAAGGAAATGAGAGCGACATCCTTACTTCTACTGTCTTCGATAGCAGCATCCTAACTTTGCTCTAAATTTAAAATGCTCCCTACTTACATATACTACTTTCATTCAGTCCCAGGCACCATACAAGCTACAAACAAGAATAAGACCTCAAAAAGGATATGCTTACCATACCTGGACTCATACTTTGATAATGTTTTTTCTTCCCAAGCTGTATTGCCACCTCCAAAGTTCTTCTTTGCAGTATCCGTTAAACCCTAAAGAACAAAACTTGATGTTTGAGACAGTGGCATTTTGAAGAGCGATGGAGCCATACTTCACAACTAAGAAGCAGAGACATCTTTAAATGGGCACATTAACAAGGTATATATCTAAAATTGTGACAGATTTTATGTTAGTGTAAGATTAGAGTGAGATTAATTTTTTTAAAAAAACCTCAAACCAAGAATGCCTAAAACTCTCTCATGGCAGCAGACTACTTCTACTGGCTGCCCTTGAGAAGTTCACCTCAGCAGGGAATACAGTGGTTGCTAGCATAGTACACACAGTATAGAAATGAATTACTTTGCTGCTGTAGCCCAGTGGTAGAGCATCTGCCTAGCCTGCAGAAGGTCTCAGGTTCAATCCCAGGCACCTCCAGATGGGTCTGGGACAGATCCCTGCCCGAAACCCCAGAGAGCTCCTGCCAGTCAGTGTAGACAATACTGAGCTAATTGACCAATGGTTGACTCCATGCTAACCCCCCCAAAAGACGAGCAACATTGTTGTTGTTAGTTTCCCAGCCTTTCAACTTAATCTTCGCAGGTAGGGCTTCCAGATTCAAAAGATAACCTTTCGCCTGTACCTTTAATTGTTGTGAAGAAGAAACTACAGCAGATGTTGCGACACAACAATAAAAGGTGTTGGTGCCCCACCCTCTTTTCCATTGGACCACGCAATCTATAGGCAAAACGTGGATCCAGCCTTTCAGAGACAGGGGAGCATACCCGGGAAAGGTCCTTAACCCGCCATAATTAAATCCGGGATAAAAAGGTATCTTATGCCAACGTAAATGCGGGGTCACAGGTGTCGCTTTAGTTCTTACCCTACTGAACCGCTCGGTGATCCCGCGGCAGGTATTGCATGCCTGTCGGAGCCGTTCCTCAGCTGAGCCCAGACCCGGTGAAGACAGCGCGAGAAAAAAAAGGGCAAGGGGACCGAAGACAGCGCTCGGCCACCTCCACGGTATCCTGCGCGCAGCCCGACGAGAATGAGAGACAGGCGAACGCAGCATGGTCGGGAGCGCCCCGTTTCTTTCTCCCCTTTTCCCTCGCCTGGCTGGCGCGATACACACACGCGCCCCCTCTCACTTGGCAACCGCTCTTCCCAGCTTGGCCATGATTCTACTAACAAGCCACATAGACAACCGGCTCCGCGCCGGAGCCATTCAGAATTCTACTTTAAACACACCCCGTTCACGCCGCAGCCAATCCATCGGCATACATAGGAGAACCACGCATCCGGCAGCTGGGACGTGGTCCAATCAACGCTCGCCACGCTCCGAGCCAATGGGAAGCCCACGTAGAGAATGAAGGTGGGGAATAAAGCAACAAATCTATAGCAGAGCCATAGAGTTATACATTTAGACCTACAGCTGTTTGTAAATCCTTGGTTCCTTTGATTTTCTTTTTTTTCTGCTGGGGTGGCGTCGCCGCCCATAGAAAAAACTCAGAATTTCAAACCTGATTGGGCAGTAGTATATCTATCTATCAATTTTTTTTAAAAAATTACAAAGATAGATTTGTTTTGTTTAAATGGGTTGGCATGCAATGCTTCTGACATAACCGAGCAATAGGTTTGGGGTGGGAGGTTGCCTGCGGGAGGAATTTGGCTATATTGCTTTAATCTGCGGAGTATTTGGGGACAGGGGAATGGGACTTGACTGGAAATCCATACCATCCCCATCCTACTTCCAAACTGCAGTATTAGCAGTGGACTACACTGTAGAACTGTCGTACTCGTAAGCCATTGTCCCCCCATCCTACAATATGCGAATAATGGACTGAATTGGTACTGACAGCAAAAATTTTAAAAACATATTTACACTTTAAAACAAAACAAAACACCACAATTGTGTTTACATTAGATAAGAGATATTAAGACCTTGAACTCCTTGCAGCTGCCGGGAGGGGGGGAGAGTGAATGATGGTACCCAGTACAATTCTGCTAAAATCCTGGATTTACCCCTTTTTAAAAATCTGTCGCTCTTATTTCTGCCGCGGGAAAGAAAAATAAAAGGTTGCCCTATTCCAGGATGGGGACTTCCAACGATGTTGGACTACAACTCCCATCATGCCTGACAATGCTGGCTGGGGCTGATGGGAATTAGAATTGAACAACATCCTGGAGGACCACGTGTTTCCCATCACTAGAGGAAACCCAGGTAAATCCAACTTCAGAAAGTAGTGTGCGTGCTCTTATTCATGTCTTTGTGAGCCGAACCCAAGCTAGGATTTGGCTGCCATGTTAAATCAAGGCATGTGAATGTTGGAAGAAACTAATGTCTTCGCATGACTAGCATAAACATAAGAAACTGGGGATTAAAAAGATAGGAAAAGGCTGCAGACTTCTATCATTACCATTACGGGTTTAAATGAGAATGAGCAGCAAAACAACAACAAGGAAACTCGTTTTGTCCGAATTCAAGATGGCTGGAGGCGATCTCTGCCTCCCACTTCCTTATGCAGTTTGATCACCTGACGAGTTTGGCCCTGCCCTTTTTCTTTAGCTCTGTAGCATATCACGTGTTCTTTGGGTTGCCCTGTCTTGAGTGGCCACGTGGGTGCTTTGCGGGTAAGTCCAGGTTCATTGGAGTCTGCTTTCATTTTGTTCACTGGAGTCGGGATGTTTAATTTTGCAGGGTTAGGGGAAGAATGAGGAACACAAACGGAAGGCTCCTTTAATGGAAGTAAATAGGGTAAAGAGTCGGATTAAAGATGGATCAGGTTCACAGGAGGTTGGAAAAGCAAGGGAAGTTGAATTCGGGAGGTACAAAGCCGATACTCTTTTCTTGTGATTTTAAAGGGCTTGCTGGTGAGGCTTGTTTTATTGCCTCATTTAGGGGGGAAATTCTTATCCTGCCCTGGATGAGTTTACTGGTTAGGATATTTGTAGAGTGTATTGATTCTCTTAGGAGTGCTGATTGTGTTTGAAACATGTCCTCTTCATGTAAGGGATTTCCACCTTATTCCAAATCAAAACATTGTTTATTGAATAAAATACAATAAAACAAGCACATATTTAAAAACAGAGCGTGATGGCTGTGTATAACAATGGATGCTTCATCACAGCTGCAAGGAAAACCTCTCTCTGTCTGATAAATGTCACTGAAAGGCACCTGAAAGGCAGTATTCTGTTTAGGTTAGTTGCAAAAAATGGACTGAGGATGGTTGTTATTATTAGCTTAAAATGGATTTGATGAAGCAGACAGTTTTCCAGAAAAACTGTATGCTACAGCAAGTGAGTTAAGTTCCTGAGTTACATCGCACAAGTAGGGCAATTCCCTTCATGTGTGGCTGTTGCAATGTAAGCTGAGATAGCACAACAATGGCGCCATCTGGTCAGGACTCTGAGGCAGAAGTACTGAAATGCAGGAAGCGCCATAAATTTAGCACAACTTTATTCCATTTTGATGTAATAACTGTTGCCACCTGAGGGGAGGCTGTAAGAACAGTAAGTTCAGAGCCTAAAATTACATAACCATACCACTGATACTGTGGCCTGTCTTTGGTTTGGGATAAAGTTACACACCACAAATTAAGGCTGTGCTAATCTCCCAATATAGGAAAGGTGGATGTTCCCATTGAGATATGTCAGAATTGCATGACACTGAGGTGAACATGTACCAATGCACAATTACTTGTTGGGTGGGTGACCTTCATGGTCCATTATAGTTCAGCTGGGGAGATTTCACCAATGTAATGCTTCCAGTTTCTAGGCTCTAACACAGAACAGATTCACTGATAGGCAAAAAGCCCTTGCGGTTTAAGAATGTACCTTTAGCCAACTGCCATTTCTGTCAAAAGCAGGGAAATTGGGCAGCTATAATGAGTGCACCAGGGAATCAGGAGGCCTGACCTCCTTTCTGAGATATTGTACTGCCTTACAAATTTGTCAAAATGCAAACACAATTTGGGTTGGTCTTTCACAGTCCAATCTACTTCCTGTGTAGTTTGGAAGAATTTGGTAACGTGCCGCTGAACTTATGATGAATGGTGGCAACACCTGCAATCTCCAAAGATGGAGAATTACATTTTTTAAAATGTTTATTGGTGTTCTTGCTTTGCTTCTTTCCTGTGTTGCTACTGTTTCTACAGAGAATCTAACCTAGAAAAGTTTATTTCCCTCATTCATCCTAGAAATCTGTGTCAAATTTCTTTTTATTAATTCCAAAGCCTTTTTATTGGTCAAGGTCATATGATGGTGAAGACAACCTTTTGTGTTTCAAAATGGAGCTTATGTTCTATTGTGGGTGCATTAATAGTTGAATCTGAAAATGCAGTTTGATGTAAAATTATTTATTTATTTAAAATATTTCTATCCCGCCCTTCTACCCCATAATGGGGCACTCAGGATGGCTTACAATAAAATCACACGCATATGTAATAAAATTATACAAAATAAAAACACAAGACAAAACAGTAAGTTAAAATACATAAAATACAATAAGCATATATATACAAACAAACCGAGAAACCTACATGTATATATATGAGTACATATATGGGGAATTAGACTGATTACAATATGTTGCTACTTAAGCAATGAATCTAGCTGTTGGAGAAAACAAACTTGGCCTACCCAATATGCATGTTTTCAGCCTGTTATGCTTAAACCACTCCACTTAAGGAAAGGTGGGCATGGTCAATTAAAAACATAGAGCACACCTAGAATTTTAGTAGAATATATTTCACCTCCCACTGTTTTATCTTGTGCAAACTGATGTGCTTCTCATGTGCATTGGAAACTATTCTGAGGAATAGTCAGTGCCATTATTCCACAATTGTTTCTGGAGTTTTTTAGTATAAATTTTGCAAAGTGTTGCTGTACTTCACATATTCACAGAAATGGAAGCAAAAGAGAATGATTTGCAATAGGAAACTTCACTAAAATTGCAAAGTAAATCAAACGTATTTAAAGTGATTATCTGAACTATATTAACTATCTTAATATTGCTGCTTCCTCCCTGCTAAAACAAGATCAGCACAGCACCTGTCTTGTTTCTGTTATTTGGGCTGACTGCAGGTGTTGCCATCACTCACTATATGCTCAGAGGCACATGTTAACAAATTCTTCCAAGCTACACAGGAAGTGGATTGGACTGTACTTCTTCATGCATTCCTAAATTGTATCTCAACAGTGGTGGCTATTACCTTAAAAAAAGTAGAGTTCCCTCAAGTCCCTGCCCTGTAAACCACTCCCAAAACATCTTCTCTTAGATCTGTTTCTCTCCCTACCTGGCCAACCTTGCTTTGCCCATCTGTACAGTGATACACAATAATCAGTGGTTGACCTATGCATCAGAAGAGGCTGATGTAAACAGAAGAGTCTTAAGCAGGTGTTTGAAACAAAGTACCAATGACACATGCTAGATACTAATAGGTAAGGAGTTCCACAACCTAGGTGCAGACGTACCAAGGTGCAGACAGGCTCTGTCTTGTTGAAGCAAGGAGAAACATGTGGCAGCTTTAACAGTGCCTTTTCGGCTGAATATAACGATGGAGGCAATTAACTTGCCCAGGATTACATAACTGAGTACAATGCAGAGATCTGAGCTTCAAAACATCACCTCACCCAAATCAATCCCCCTTCAACTGATTTACTTGACCTTGAGCTATTTATCTTCTGCTCAATTCAAAAAGGGGGATCTAGTATTTGTCCCTTCCTTCTTATAAGTGCAGCCTGGTCCTTTTTTCTCCTAACCGCCACTTTAAAAGAGGTGGATTTGTAGCAAAGGTGCCTGTGACGCCCTTCCCTGGCTCTCCCTGTCAGGTTCCTACCTGCGCGTGGCTACTGCCTGTTACTAGGCACCACCAGGGACTCCACCAGTCCGGACTGTCCTTTATTTTATTTTTTCTCTCCCCGCTCTAGCACAGATCTCAACAGATCCCCCTGCTAGGCAACCACCAGTCACGTCCTAATACTAGTATTCCCAGAGACTCTGAATACTGGTATTGTTATTCTCTTCACCGCTGCCACCATTTGTTACAGTTCCCCTTCAGCCTTGGTCATTACCTTACCCTCCCTTCTGGTCTGTGAAACCCCAGCCAAGGATCAGGCCTTTGGTAAACGAAATTAAGTATTTATTAAAGATAACAAAGCTAACAAGATTAACAAGATTTCTTCTTAAGGCACATAAGCATATGGTTTTACTCAATACTAATCCGAACTCCACCCCCCTCCTTCTTCACTCTCTCCTGGTAAACAACTCTCTAAACCCCACCAAGCAACCCACTCTTTCTCTTCTCCCCCCAGATTCCACTCTCACTCTTCCTTTTATACATTCAGCCATTTTAAACACTCAGCCAATCATCTAGCATTCTACTGCCCATTCACTCCCCCTCCTCTTTCACTCCACTTACCATGTATCTTCTAAACAACCAACACTTACCATATATACATTAATATAGGAACATCACAGTGCCCCATCAGCAGGAGTCACCCAGTGTGGCAATAGTCTGCCTCCTCCAGTAGCCCACTTTCACCTTTCCACAGTGCAGATGCCCATGTTGTGCTCAATACACCTACGTAGGAAAGGCTGGGGATGAACCATGTAGATCCATCTTGTACTCAACCCTTTGCCTGCTTGCTGGCTTCAGAGCATTAGGACATGGTAAGGGCAAAAGACAAAGCAAAACAATTAACAAAACACTCCAGTAAAAATCAAGGCATGTTGATTTTTCTGGTTTTCTTTTTAAGATGGCTGTTCAATAGGCTGTGTTCCCCGTTAAGACCCACCACTGCATTATTTAAGGAGACAAGTGTTCTCCTTTTATATGCTGCCTTTGGAGGACTACTTCCACTGTAGAAACAATCCTTCCAAACATGATATATAACTCATGATGAAATCCTCACTCTGAACTAAGCACCTTCTGTATTGTTAAAACCTTATTCATAGGGTCGCCATAAGTCAGGATCGACTTGAAGGCAGTCCATTTCTACTTTTCAAGTCATGTTCCATGCTTGACTTTAAAAAAACAAAGAGAAAAGTGGTTCCTTTTTAAATTAATGTCTATTTCTAGATAGATGTGATCACTGCTATTCTCGTTTACTGGTTCAATTTGTAATTTTTTCTAAGTTTTAAAAAAATTATTTAGATGTTCACTTAAATTGATTTTGGTGTCATCTTAGTGACATGACACTCATTATGCAGTACAATTCTAAGCATGTATACTTTATCACAAGTCCCATTTAACTCAATAGGGCTTTCCCCCTAGTTAAGTATGTTTAGGATTCAAGAACAGATGCACACCATACATTTAAAGCACATCCAATACACATATATTGTGGGGAACAGCTGCAGCACTAGGGGACTGAAGAAGACCTGCCCTGGGAGTGAGTATCTGAGCATCTGTGTGCTTGCTGCTCGCTCCTTTGGGTTGCTGTCCCTCAAGACAGCGGAAGTCCCTGGTAAGTGCTGCAAGGACTGGGACCCCCTGCCTGACCCTGGCTCCAGAGAGAGGCTGCAGTTAATCTTGCAGCCTCTTGCATTAGCTGCTAGCTGGGTCAGGAGGCATAAAAGCACAGCTGCCCTTGGGCCGCAGGTCTGCCACCAGCGGAGTCCTGAGGGCAAGGGCGCTACCCCTCTTCTATTACCTTTTTTATTTTATAATTTGTTTTCTGTTAAACCAATCTAGAGGAGATTGGTGGTGGAGAGGGCATGTGGTGCATGTGTAGTTCCTGCATAGAGTGAGAGCCTGTGCAGTGAACTGATTGATAGGAGAAAGTCACCAAATGCCTTCAGAGTGAGAGTCTGTAACTGGCAGAAGGCTGGCCCTCCCTGGGTGTGAGACAGGAGGGGGAGTAGTTGGGCCCTGTGTGAAAACGTTTGAATGGGTGTGACTGTTCCCAATTCTTGCATTGGCCTACTGGGATAATTGGCTCAGGTAGGTTTTGTTGGTGGGCTCACGTTGGGTCCATATCAGGTGTTTAGGAGGAGTCTTATGATGGAGGAACATGGGTGATGCCACCCCAATTTCAGTGATCATTGGTAGAGGGAAATATAGCCATGAGGATATGGTGAATTACTATAGAAGATGAGGGCAAGGCTATCTGCACCTTGTTCCTTGCTGCCACTCCTCTCATGGATGGGTTCCTCTTTGCTCATCTGCTGTGCCCACTGTCCTGTGTGTGTTGTTGTTTAATGCCAGATCGGTACACAATAAGACCACTGTCATCCATGATTTGATTGTGAATGAAGGTGCCGATCTGGTGTGCATTACCGAGACCTGGGTGGGTGAGCTGGGAGGAGTTTATGTGACCCTGCTTTGCCCACCTGGATACTTGGTGCAACACCAGCACAGGCTGTAGGGATGGGGGGGAGTTGCTATGGTCTACAGAACTTCCACCTCTGTCACCAGGAAAACACTCTGTGTTGGAGCTGGCTGTGAGGGCCTGCGCCTGGTGTCAGGCTGAGCAGAGTGTAAGCTAGGGTTGCTGCTGATGTACCATCCACCCTGCTGCACGGCAGCTTCTCTGACCGAGCTGGCAGAGGCCATCACTGCTGTGGTGTTGGAGGAGCCCAGAACGATAGTGCTGGGTGATTTCAGTGTCCATGCCTCTAGTGTTCCAGCTCTGGACTTCATGGCCTCCATGACGACCATGGGGTTGTCTCAAGTTTTCACAGGCCCGACACATATGGCAGGGCACACCCTCGACTTGGTTTTTGCTCCAGATGGAGGAAGGGGTGGTCTGGAGATGGGGGTGGTGGTGGATGTCACCCCATTGTCATGGTCAGATCACTTCCTGGTGAAGTTCAGACTTATGGCTCCGATCCCTCCCTGCAGGGGTGGTGGACAGATTAAGATGGTCTGCCCCTAGAGCCTAGTGGAATCCAGTAGATTCCTGAATGCCCTGGGGGAGTTCCCAGTAGATAAAGCAGGTGACCCTGTTGAAGCCCTTGTCATGCTGTGGAACAGCGAGGCTCATCGGGCTCTCGACACGGTTGACCCTGAGCGCCCTCTCTGGCATTATGGAGCCCAGTTTGAACCTTGGTACAGGCATACCCCGCTTTAACATACGCAATGGGACCAGAGCGTGTATGTAAAGTGAAAATGTACTTAAAGTGAAGCAATTATCTATGCATGTACTGCACTGCAATCGCCACTAGATGGTAGCGGCGTCATGCCATTAAGTGTCCGTAATTGTGAAGCGCGCGTATGTTAAGCGGAATATGGTGGTGTACGGAGCATGTACGTTATAGCGAGGCGACCTTAATTGAAGTGATGTGAAGTGGGGTATGCCTGTATACCAGTGAGCTAAGGGCAATGGAACAGGCTGGATGACGGCTAGAGCGCAGGTGGTGAAAGACATGCTGTGAGGCTGAATGGGCATGAGTAATAAAACATCATAACTGTGCCTACTGCGCAGCGGTGAGGGAGGTGAAGAAGGCCCACTTCTCTGCCTCCATCGCATCCTCAAGTAGACGTCCAGTGGAGCTTTTCCATATTGTCAGAGGTCTGTTAACATCAACTCCAGAAAATGGAGTTTTAGACCCTTCAGAGTCCCACTGTGAATTGTTTGCAAGGCACTTTAAGGGTAAAGTTGCTCGCCTCCGTAGCAGTCTTGATGCCTCATCTACATCTACTGTAGTCCCCAATGAGGTGTCCAGTGCAATGTTTGCTGCAACTTCTTGGGATCAGTTTCAGTTGATGTGGCCTGATGACGTGGACAAGGTGCTTGCAATGATGCGGCCAGCAATGTGTCCTCTCGACCCATGCCCTTATTGGATCATTAAAGCTTGCTGAGGGGGTTTGACTGAGTGGATCCAGGGTGTGGTCAATGCATCATTACAGGAGGAAGTGGTTCCAGACACCTTGAAAGAGGCAGTGATTCAACCACTCCTGACCCATTGGTTTGTGACAACTACCGACCAGTTGCAAATACCTCCTTTTTAGGGAAGGTGATTGAGAGGGTTGTGGCAATTGCAAGTACTCTTGGATGAAACAGATTATCTTGACCTATCCCAGTCTGGGTTCAGGCCTGGTTATGGGACTGAATTGGCCTTGGTCACCCTGATGGATGACCTTTATCGGGACAAGGATGGGGGGAGTGCGACCCTGTTATTCTTACTTGATCTGTCACCGGTTTTGATACCATTGACCATGGTATCCTTCTGGGACGACTTAGTGAGAAGGGTGTTGGAGGCACTGTTTTACAGTGGTTCTGATCCTATCTCCAGGGTTGCTCTCAGAGAATAGCATTGTGTGACTGTCTTTCAGCCCCCTGGCAGTTGTGCTGTTGGGTGCTGCAGGGTACCATTTTGTTCCCCATGCTGTTTAACATCTGTATGAAGCCCTTGGGAGTGGTCATCAGGAGGTTTCAGGAGAGGTGTCAGCAGTATGCTGATGATACCCAGCTCTATTTCTCCATAACATCTAAATCGGGAGAGGCTGTGCAAGCCCTTGGCCACTGCCTGGATTCTGTGGTGGGCTGGATGAGGACCTCTTTGTCACTAGAGGCCCAAGTGACCTCCATGGCTAGGAGTGCCTTTTACCAGCTTCGGCTGGTAAGACAACTGGGGCCGTTTCTGAACCGGGATAGCCTGACCACTGTTGTCCACACACTGGTAACCTCCAGGCTGGATTACTGTAATGTGCTCTATGGGGGGCTGCCCTTGAGGTTGGTCCGGAAGCTGCAGCTGGTGCAAAATGCGGCAGCGAGACTGCTCACTTGGGCAAAGCATCATCAACATGTCACCCCACTGCTGAAAGAATTGCACTGGCTGCCCATTTCTTACTGGGCCAAGTTCAAGGTTCTAGTTTTGGTGTACAAAGCCCTATATAGCTTGGGACCAGGATACCTGCAAGACTGTCTTACCCCTTATATACCCAGTCGATCACTGTGCTCTGCAGATGAGGGCCTCCTGCAGATACCATCCTATCAGGAGGTCTGTTCTGCACAACATAGGAAACGGACCTCTTTGGCACCTTTTGAAGAGCTTTCTCTTTCAACAAGCCTTTTAGGTTTTTTTTAAGTTGAGACCTATCCCTGTCTGTGTTGGAATTGGTTTTTGATATGTTTTTTTAAAACCTTTTTTTAAACAATGTTTTTTAATCCTTTTTAAAGATGTCTTTAAAGCTTTTTAAAAAATGTTTTTAAAGTTGTTTTGTTTTAATGTATTTTAAGGTCTGTTTTTATAATGTTTTAAAGTGATTTTAGTGCTTTTGCTTGCCGCCCTGGGCTCCAGCTGGGAGGAAGGGCGGGATATAAATAAATAAATAAACAAATAAACAAACAAATAAATAAATAAAATGTAAATCATGTGACCTCCCCCAAGGAATCTTGGGAAGTGTAGTTTGTGAAGGACGAGGTGCGCCTGGCGCCAACACTGCTATCTTTTCGGTGCTAGGTCAAGACTTTCCTCTTCTCCCAGGCATTTTAGCATGTGCTTTTAAAGTGTTTTTAAATTTTTTAAATTGTGTTTTAAATTGTTTTTTGTGTTTTTAAATTAGTAGATTTGTTTTTAATTGCTGTAAACCGCCCAGAGAGCTTCAGCTATGGGACAGTATATAAATGTAATAAATAAATAAATACATAATAAGAATGCTGGGAATTTGTAGCCCTGTGAGGTGGAAACCACACTTACCAGGATTCTTTGGGGAAGTCATGTATGTTTGATGTGTTTCAAATGTATGGTCTCACTGTGTTCTGTGGTACTTCTTAATGAGTATGTTTAGCATTGCAGGTTTAGGTTGCAATCCTGTGAAATTATTTGAGATGAGACCCCTTGATTACAGTGTGGCCTATTTTTGGGTAAACATGTTTAGGATTGTCCTGTCAATTGTTAAAATTAAATGTGTTAACCTTTGAAAATATGGAACTTCATGCGTCTCTATAGAAATGCTATCTGACAGAAAAACCAGACTTTTGTATGGGTTATACACCAGTCTCTGACTCCCTGTGAGCTAGAATTAGATTCAATTAATTTCTTTTTTTTACCAGCTAATATGAACCTCCCTAACTTTGGGAAGGAGTGCAGGAATGGAGGATTTTTTAAAAATGCAATAATCTGCAGTGGATGTGTGTTGGAATTATGGAAAGCTGGATTCATGTCATGGTAGAGGGCTCTGACGTGAAGGCTTTTTAAAGTTAGGAAATGTCCTAGTTGTTTGTTGTTGAGGCAACTAGATAGCAAAATGTGTGCCCAGTGTGTATAAGATATGGTCACCATAGGATAAAAGTCCCATTCAACTCAGCGTGGGTTAATCCTGAGTAGACATGTATAGAATTGCACTGTTAACCTAATAATGGAGACCTGACATATAACGGTCTCCACACATGGTAAACTTGAGGTAGATTTAACACCAATGCATGCCATTTATATGTCAAAAGCAGAGCTTGGAAAAGTTACTTTTTTGAACTACAACTCCCATCAGCCCTAGGCAACATGGCCACTGGATTAGGCTGATGGGAGCTGTAGTTCAAAAAAGTAACTTTTCCAAGCTCTGGTCAAAAGAAACATCATATACCAGTGGTGTAGTGGTTAGAGTGTCAGACTGGAACCCGGGAGACCAGGATTCAAATCCCCGCTTGGTCATGAAGCTCACTGGGTGACCTTTGGTCAGTCACTGTCTCTCACCTTAGCCTACCTCACAGGTTGTTGTGAGGATAAAATGGGGGGGGGAGAGAACCATGTTTGTACATCACCTTGAGCTCTTTGGAGGAGAGGTGGGATATAAATGTAACAAATAAAAAATAAATAAATAAAAATAAATAAATAAATAAGGAAGCAATGGTAATAGATAAGCTCAATATGCTGGGACTGAGAAGCTGTGCTAGTTTAGAACTGTCTTGTGCCCAGACTAAATTGATCAGTCATCATGGTTATGCTTTGTACCCACAGTGTTTGCTGTGCAGTTTTTTTAAAAATTAAATATTAAGATGATGCTGATTTTTTCCCCACTTTCAATAAAAATGTATAGATGGGAATTTTGTATCCAACATGTCTGAAAAGAAATCCTCAGGAGGACAGCAGCTGTTGCTGATCATTGCTGTGGCCTTCACGCACTTAGCTGTCTGCCCGTTTACAAAAGTAGAAGAGAGTTTTAATCTTCAAGCCATCCACGACATTGTGTACCACAATCTGGACTTGGAAAAGGTGAATGGGATTATTCTTTCAGTGGATCCTCGTGCTTTCCAAATCTTCCTGTTCTTATGATTAGCTGAATTGTTTTTGTAAGATTGGATTTCAAGCAATCAGTAGCATCTCTAAAACTTTCCATGTTTTTAGCCTGTGATCATATCCTGTTAGGCCCACCATCATTATCCCTCCTTTGCATTTTGGATGAATGTGGAAGAGCAGAAACAATTACCCATTATTTGAGGGGGTCAAAAGATGAACACCATTATGTCTTTCGTTGGTGGGTGATTCAGGATTAAGTACTTAATTCTTGTCCTTTGTTCATAAGTGTAAGTGAAAGAAGAAATATTTATTTTATTTCTTTATTATTTGATTTATATCCCGCCCTTCCTCCCAGCAGGAGCCCAGGGCGGCAAATGACATATTTATGTCATTCTAAAGAGGAAAATGTACACCAATGTATTCTTATTTGACTTGCTGTGTGAATGACTCTGAACAAACAAATTCAAATCAGCTAAGTGAAATATTTGGACTGAAGCCAATAAAGGACTGGTCACCACATATGAATAATCTCTATGTCAGGTTAGGCGACCTGTTGCCTTGCAGATGTTGTTGGACTACAACTGTCATAATTCCTAATCGTTGACTATGCTAGCTGGGGATGATGGAGCTGGTATGTAACTACACCTTGAGGGTCCCAGGTTCCTCACCACAGCTTTATGCAACTCTTCTGGAGTACAACAGATTACATGGAGAAGTGTATTATGCGAACTAGTTCTCTAAGATTATACTTGCGCTGCAGTTTTCATGATAGTGAAGGCATAGAAACAGCAGAATTATTGAATGCAGGAAGCTGCCTTATACTATGTCAGAACTTGGTCCATCTAGCTCAGTATTGTCCACACTGACTGGCAGCAGCTCTCCAGGTTTTCAGGTAGGTTTCTCTTCCAGCTCTACCTGGAGATGCCAGGGATTGAACCTGGGACCTTCTGCATGCAAAGTAGATGCTCTACCACTGAGCTATGGTCCTCCCTGTATCCATGGAGCACTGGTTCACACAGAAGACCTTCGTGCAATCCTTGTACCTAAAGATGGTTGGGAGGGACTGCATGGAGTGTATATCTTTGGGCTACAATCTTATGCTCACTTACTTGGAAATAAGTCTCACTGTACCCAGTGCAATCTACCACTGGGGAAGATGTGTTGGTTCAAATAGTTCCATTGCTTTCAGTAGGCCAAAATATGCTAGAACAAATACAGGGGACAGGCTGTTGTTCAATGGCAGAACAGCTTCTTTGCTTACAAAAAAAGTTCACGTTCAGTCCCCAGCTTCTTAAGTAACTTGTGAGAGGGTTGGAAAAGCTTTCAGTCTGAAACCCAGGAGAATTACTTCCAATTAGTGCACAATAAGCAATAATGAGCTCTATAGACTAGCAGTCTGACTTTATGTAAGAGCAGCTTCCTATGTTCCTCCTTTCAAGATTGTGGATTTGATTGAAAACGTGTCACAATACTAATTCTGGCAAGGCGTAGCTGCTTGTAAATCCTGTTGGCATTACCTATTTGGTGTCGATGATTTCCATTTAAGTACCACCACAAATGTCAAGCAGGACTACCTTAGAGCAAATGCTTTGGAGAGTAAAGTGCTGTTTAAGTAGACCAATCTAATTTAGAACGACAAATAAAAAAATAATTTGCAGTGTCTTTTTGTGGGTCATTCGTTATTTAAAATATTTGTAGGCTACCTTTTTATACTCACTTTTTAAAAAAATGTTTGATACCAGCGCTTCTGTGTTTTTGTTTTTAAATTACAGTATGATCATCATGAATTTCCTGGCGTTGTCCCAAGATCGTTCCTTGGTCCATGTTTTGTTGCTGTACTTTCCACCCCGGCCGTACATGTGCTGTCTCTGTTGCAAATGTCTAAGTTTTACTCCCAGCTGATAGGTATGCAATCTGTTGTTCAAGTCAGGAAGGGTATGCCCGGGTATTGTGCCTTACTGTTACTCATTAATAGTCTATAATTCAGGGATGTGGAAAACTGTGGCCCTCCAGCTGTGGCTGGACTACAACTCCCATCATCCTTTATCATTTGCTATGCTGGCTGGGGCTGATGAGAGTTGTAGTCCAGCAACATATGGAGAGCCATAAATTCCCTATCTATGCTGTAATCTCTAATACTGTTAAGATTGCCAAAGTAACTCAGGCCTGGGGGCTAAATGTGGCCCTCTGGGCTTGTCTTTGGACCTTGGACCTCTTTCCAGGCCACATCACCTCTCCCCAGGCCACACCCCTCACTTGCCCTGCTTCACACCCTTAGTGTTTTTGCCTGTCCTTGAATCCTGATAATGACTCTTGCTTGCCTGTGTGGAGGATAGAGAGGGCATGTGAGCATCTGCAGAAACTAGCCTATTATACAAAGGTAAAATTTATATTTATTGCTCTGTCTACTTTTGCCTCTGCCCACACCCACTACTGGTGTGTGGCCCTCAGAAGATTGCCCAGAAGAGACGGAGGCCCCCAGGCTGAAAAAGGTTCCCCACCATTGTCATAGATTATCATGTAATGCCACATCTGATATTACAATTTCTGATGCAGAGAATGTATCTCTTTGTTTTTTTAAAACGAAATTTCATTTCAACATAAAGTCCGAGGAAGCCTGGGGTTGTGCGTGATTTATGCCTTGTGGCGGTTGCACAAAGAAGTGAGAAAGCAGTTTGGTTCTACTGTCTCCATGATTTTTTGTCTGATAACTGCTACTCAGTTCCATCTGATGTTTTACTGCACCCGAACACTCCCCAATGTGTTTGCACTTCCAATTGGTAAGTAATTCTTTCAAGCATTGCCTTCAGACAGAAATAACTTGTCACTTGATCAGTAGTTAATAATAAATAAATGAAAATATCTGTGAAATATTATGGCTACAAAAGGAGTGAGAATGACTTACCACTGGCCACAGATTCACCTTCAGGGATCAAATCCCACAATCCTCTAAAGTCTGGTGGAGGTGGGTGGCATACATCTGGGTGCTGGAAGGGAGTCACTAGAATGCTTTGAATGAAATGCAGCCTATGTAATTAAATACTCGTATGAGTAGGTCTCTCCCTGGATAGCTGTTCACCCCTTTTTTTGAGTGGTGGACAAATCCTGTGAGTAGGGTTGCCAGGTCAGAAGCAACCCAAAACCTGAGATTTGAGGGGCAGGCCCTAGTAATGTCACGGGGCGGGCCCTAGTGATGTCATTAAGCATGATACATTAAGCATCAATCACAGTTGCTTGGAGCATACAATTAAAAAAATCTGATTGGAAATTAAGATAGAAATTTTAGCTAAAAGGTGGAGCCTGGGAAGGGAACATTTAATCTAGCCTACTTGCTTTCAGCAAGAAGGGTTAAGTGCCTTCAGGCCAGGCCAGTCATCAGAAGGTCACTGTAGGGACAAAGGAGCTTAGTGTTGTGGAGATGTTAGATGGGAGCTTTGGGGAGTAAAGATGGATGCTCCTGAAGGCTGCAATTCTAAACACGCTTACTAAGGGATTAAGCCCCATAGAACTCAACAAGACTGACTTCCAGTAGATATAGTTTGGATTGTGCTGTTGGTAAACCTTGACTAGGGTTCTTCTGCAAAGACATCCATATCCAAGCAGGGTTGGCAAACCCCTGCCTGGAATGCCCTGCCCTTATTTTTTAACGTGGCTGCTCCAAACTTCTTTACAGATTTGACCCTTTACTTCAGAAAGAGGTCTGAGAAATGTGTAAGAGTAAGAAGTATCTTTTAAAATTGTTCTTTTCAATTCACTCTTGAATGCACATCATACCTAGGGCAGATCCACACCATTCATTTAAAGCACATTCAACACCCATTTGAAGCACATGAATCCCACCACAGAATCATGGGAACTGCAGTTTGTTAAGAGTGGTGAGTACTATAACTGTGAGGGGAGTACTACACTTCCCAGGATTCTTGAGGGGACACCGTGCGCTTTAAATGAAAGTTGGATGTGCTTTTAATGTATTGTGTGAATCCACTTAATATATTTTGCCTGCATGTAAATTGTTTTAATTAATTTTTCAAAATGGAAATGAGCTATAAAGTGTAGTGGGTGACCATGGGCTACTCACCATCTCTCAGCCTATCTGCCCCTCAGGATGAAAAAATGGAGAACCATGACCACTCCAAGGCATACTTAAAATGTAAAGGAAGTATTGTACAACCATAGTGTGAAATTGGATACTTATTGGGACACAGTATGACAAAATATTTATATAAGCATGACTATCAAATATGTTTATTATTTATACAACCTGTAAAGATATTTATAGTGCAATCCTATGTTTGTTTACTCAGAAGAAGTCCCAATGTATTCAATGGGACTTACTTAACCAGGGAAAACTGTACCCTGAAGTGATAAGGAACTTGTTCTTTTAACAAGCCTTTTAAGTTGAGACCTTATCCCAGTCTGTGTCTGTGTTAGAATTGCTTTTTAATAAGTTTTTAAACCTTTTCTTTTAAAAAAATGTTTTTAAAGATTTTAAAAATGTTTTTAAAGATGTTTTGTTTTAATATATTTTAAAGTCGGTTTTTATGATTTTTAAAGTGTTTTTAGTGCTTTTGTTTGCTGCCCTGAGCTCCTACTGGGAGGAAGGGTGGGATATAAATCAAATAATAAATAAATAAAAATAAATAAATGAAGTTCATTCACTCAACCCAAAATTCAGAATCATGCCACTTTAAGCTGTTTTGCAACTGTTTATACTTGTTTTATGGTTATTGGTTTTTAAAGTGATTTATTTCTTATTGTGAGCTGCCTTGGTTTCCAATCACCAACCTACCTCACAGGGTTGTTGGAAAGGACACACACACACACAGAGGTGTAAAAATACACCCCATATAATCCTAACCATGTCTACTCAAAAGTAAGTCTTAATAGAGTATTGGATTAAATACTTTCATATTTCATAGTCCAGGGTCTGACTCTCGCACAGAAGAGAAAAAAAACCTTTAAGCCATATTACTTACACAAACTGCAAAATCTGAAAGCATCCATTTTCTGACGTTGAAATTAAGTTTAGGCATGCCTGGATCAAGAAGTCACAACCTGGCTTCATTTATTGGCTACAATCCTGAAAGGGCGGGGTTAGAGCCAGATCTTGAACAAGTTACTTTTTTAAACTACAACTCCCATCAGCCCCAGCCAGGATGGCCACTGGATTGGGCTGATGGGAGTTGTAGTTAGAGCTAGGAGCTGTTCTAAACATTGGTAAAACAGATTTAACAGTCGTGCGGGGGGGCGGTTGATGTTTTGGTGTATATCTCGGGAACCAGACCACCTAGAAACTTATTTTTTTAAAAATTGAAGCTGAGAGTCTGGAGATTAAGGGGTGCTAGCTGGAGGGTCCCCCCAAAAACCAGAGATTCTGGCCAAAAACCAGAGACCTGGTAACCCTACTTGTGAGTGAGGGCTACTTGGGTAGGCCCCACTTCATAGCATTGTGTCTTAAGTGCTCAGAACTCTCCTGCATCCCTCATTCCATGTAAATGAGGGGGTGCAGTGTGAACAGGGGCTCTGTGCAGCTTCCCTTGAAAACTGTTCAAAATGTGCCACTGGTCCTTTAAGCAGTGGCTTGCATACTGAAAAGTTGAAAGGGAAAAGCCCATCTGATCTTCCATCAGCTACACTGGTGTCTGGCAGGCTCAAGGTGCTCTGTAAAATCCAGTATGGTTTCGGTCTTGCATTCCTTAGGAAACACCAGCCTATGCATCTGTTAAGACCAGAGTGTGGGACTGTGACCTTCCAAAGGTTGTTGGACTCCACTCCCATCGTTCCTGGCCATTGGCCATGAAACCGATCAACCTCCTCCCAACAACCCCTCTCCCAAAAGGGTTGTATCTCCATGCACGTATTCCCAAAATCTGCTCTGGGGGTTCCCCCAATCCTCCAAAGGAGATTTGGGAGCAGTGGGGAGGGCGTTCTGCTAGTCATTTCGCTCACACAATGATGTCATTGGATTCAATCCTCGGGATTATATCCAAACAAATTCTACTTGGAGTAGACCCATTGAAATTAATGGATCTAAGTTAGTTGTGTCCATTAGTTTCGCTGTGTCTGCGCTGATTAATGTTGGATACCACCCAGTATTTAAAAAAAGAAAATGGGGAGGGGCAGGAGGCCTGGGCGGGGGTCTGAGGACCCCAGATCTTGTCAGCGTTTGAGAAGCTATCTATTCAGTATTTGGTTCATTTTGTTTGTTTGATACACAGTTTTACTGGCAGTTACATCTTGGATACAGCAAAAGCACCGTTCTTTTATCTGGCTCTCGGCTTTCGCAATTATCATCTTCAGATCTGAGCTCTGTATCTTCCTGGGTCTTATGCTTCTGGTAACCCTATTTAATAAAAGGCTCTCGATTGTGAAAATGCTTTCCTATGCTGTTCCTGCAGGGGCTTTTTGGTTAGGTAAGTCTTTCAGAAGACCCCTTTGTTTCCAATTGCTTTTTGCACAAATGTCTTTCAGTTAAGAACTTGGGCTGGCTATGGATTATTGCTGGTTCTGAGCAGTGTTCTTAAATGGCATAATTTATTATATGGATTGCTTGGCTAAATGTATTGTTTCATAATTTTATGAAAGCTCAGCTGCATTGGGAGCATTCTTTGCCCTGAAAAGTGGCCTAGCAATATGAGAAACAAATTAGCGCTTTTGAACTAGTGAAACTTACTTCAGAAATAGCGCCTTTCTAAAAGCAAACAAAAACTATCTACCTAAGTCTTTGAACAGATGAGATTCTTGGACTTATTTTAGAATATGGGAAAACATAGTTTGGCTGGGGCTGATGGGAGGTGAAGTCTAGCCGCATCTAGAGGGCCACAGATTCCTAATCTCTCCTTTCAAACCAGCTTGTGGCTGATTCATAAATGGCTACAGGATGTATGCTCTACATCATGAGTGGGGAACCTTTGGCCTTCCAGATGTTGAACTACAATTCCCATCAGGTCTAGCAAGAATGGCCAATGGCCAGGGCTGTTGGGAGTTGTAGTTCAGCAACATCTGGAGTGCCAAAAGTTACCCATATCTGCTCAACAGAGGTCCCAGTTTGGCTTGCAAGGCCACTTTCTTCAAATCACACCCACCTCTCCCATACCTGATGTCATATGTATGGTCAGGTATGGACACAGAAGGAACAGTTAGGAGCTTAAAGAGATCTGATTGTTCCTCTGCAAGTGGGGCTTGCTGACAGCATTTATCAGTGAGTTCCCCCCCCCATCCTGGATCAGCTGTACATCGGGAACTCCCTAACTCAGCAGAGTAGGCTTTCTGTCAGCAAGCCCTGCTTTGTCCGTTGCAGGTGCAATTTGAATCCAACCTGCCCCTACAAATGGACTTAAAAGGGGCTTGCTCTAACCACCAGTCAGCTGATCGGGAGTTACAGCAATCCCCTTTGAAGGTGCGCTCCCAGTGTCAGTCAGCTGATTCAATGCCTTCAATGATACCAAGCCATCTTATATTCAGTTACTTCTAAAGGGAGCCAGTGTGATATAGTGATTAGAGTGTTAGACTAGGAGCTGGGAGAATCAGATCATCTCAGCCATGACACTCACTGGGTAACTTTGGTCCAGTTGGTATCTCTCAGCCTAACATACCTCAAAGGGTTGTTGTGAGGATAAAATGGGGAGTGGAAAGAACCGTATATGCCTCTTTGAGCTCTTTGGAGGAAAGGTGGGATATAAGTAGAATCGAATAAATGAGATTAACCAGGTGTGGCACCAGCAGAATGAAAAGCAATTATTGCAGCTGCACATTGCAACATTTATTTATTTATTTATTTAATTAATTTGTATCCCGCCCTTCCTCCCAGCAGGAGCCCAGGGCGGCATATGTTTGACAATGCAGGACATTCATCTGTATCCTACTGGTAATCCTGTATGAAAGCTTTTATGCAACTATGATATAAGTGCGTGTTGTTTTATGTTTATCTATGAAGGAAATATATTGGCTGTTTTTTTTTTTTAAAGTGTTCTCTGTTTAGCTCTTTACTTTTGGATGTTTCCTTCTTTTAGGACTCACAGTAGCCTTGGATTCTGTGTTTTGGAGGCAGCTTCTGTGGCCTGAGGGGAAAGTACTTTGGTATAACACAGTTTTAAATAAAAGTTCCAACTGGGGAGTATCCTTTAATATGTATTGCAGCCTAAGTGGGGCCAGATGTTCTGAGTTATTCATGATGCTTAATTAGGAGTTGTTTAAAAAGTCAATTAAACAAGCAACCAAGAAAGACCCTTCAATCTCACATCCCAAGAACATCACCTCCTTAACCCCCTTCAGGTGTTCTATATCCATGTTACGTAAGCACATGTGGAGGGGCCGTGGGAAGGAGTGTGCTAGCACCGCCCTCCCTTGCAATTCCAATTGCCCTCCACCCTTGCTTCTAAAATGCTGGAAAGGCCCACGTCCGGAAGGCTCCCCTCTTCAGAAGATTGCCCTCCAGGTCACGGAGAGCGGTTAGGATGGTGAGAGGAGCCGGAGCCGGCATCTTATTCATGCAAAGGGGGGGTCACTTTAATCAGGTGAACCACCCCCTCCCCATCATGGGTATAATGCAAAATAAGGAGCACTGTAAAGCACTGAAAGGAAATGCAAAATAAAGTAGAACAAGCAGGACCTGTAACAAAATGTTGCCGTGTGGAATGCTCCCATTCAGGATTTTAGCCAGGTAGCTGTGCCTTCTTTGAGGATACTCCATGCTATCCCTTTCCCCTGACTTTCTCCCCACATTATCCGTTTCTTTCCCTCTGTACAGTTATCCATAATTCTGTGGCTGCTGAGCATGCCATGGTTTTTGTTTTGGTTTGTGCACCTCCCTTCTTGGTTTCTTAAAATATGTTTGTGCCTCTGCAAACCTTGGGGTTCCCTTGAGTCTGCTATCAACTCCCTCTTGTGTGGGGGTGGTGCTACTATTTGCCAGGTTCATCCTCAGAGAATGAGTTTGCTATTAATGTATATGATGGACCTGCTGAGCTAAGCCCTTTCACAAACTGTGCCATCTGGGAATTGTGTGTGCATGTGCACATGCATATATCTTCTTTGGATGGCCCATATAGATTAGTAGCATTTCCACTATAATAGAATTTCCATCTTAATAATGGTCAATAAGTGCGTAACAATATAAGAAGAAATGGGCACATGTTTCTCCGCTAGAAACTTCCCCTAATGTAGAATTTACCTGATGGAGCAAATGATTGATTATGATGATACTGATTTGGGGTTTATTTTTAAAATCCTTAACTCTTTTTCCTCTTTATAGACCTCTCCGTTCTTGTGGTATTTTTATTCGGCCTTGCCTCGTGCCCTTGGATGTAGTATTATATTTATTCCACTAGGTGCAGTAGAGAAAAGGACCCGAGTATTAATTCTACCCACGCTTGGTTTTATTTTCTTGTATTCATTTCTCCCACACAAAGAACTGCGGTTTATTATATACACTTTTCCAATCTTCAATATCGTGGCTGCCAAAGGCTGCTCACGAATGTAAGTTAAATGTTGTTTCTATCTTTCAATATTTTTATTTTATTGCTAATTTATTACTTGGCAGTTTTAGAATAACTTACGAGAAATGGGTTTTAATTTGCCTCATTCCATCACGGTATTTATTCAAGGGCTTAGGGAACAAGGTAAAATTGACCTGAAGTTCCGAGGGAAGAAAAAAAAAATGATCAGTAAGGTTGTAAATTTATGTTGGTTCTTTGGGACTGCCCAGATTAAAAACAGACAATTCTAAAATTAGAGGATCAGGAAATTTGCAACACAAAATTATATCATTTACACTTGGTCCTATGAATTGTACATTATACTGAGTCAGACCATTGGGTTCATCTAACTCAGTACTGTCTACCATGACTGACAGCACTCTCCAGGGTTTCAGACAGGAATCCTTCCCCACCACACCTTGAAATGCCAGGGATTGAACCTGGGACCTTGTGCATGTAGAGTATGTGCACTACCCCTGAGCTATGGCCCTTCCCCACTCTAGTATATGAATGGAAAACATTTCTGTGAACACATTTGGGAGTCTTCAATTTCTTCCCTCCTGTACTGCATCACATATTCCTTCCCTAACTCTCAGAAGTGCGTTTGCTCAGGTTGTGGTGGGTTTGGTGGGAAAGGCAGAAGAAATGAGGCTAGAAAAGCCCGAAGTGGTGTGTGGAACCACAGTATGTGCCCCTTTGGATCTTTGAGATACATAACTGTTCCTAGCAATCGCTTTCTGTCTCCCATCACTCCACAATAGATAGTTAATTAAAAGATAACATTCCTCTATAGCATGAAACAAATTCATTGCTGCATATAACTAAACATCCAAGTGATTAATGAATTTTTAGATACAAAAGGAATTATGTTAAAAAGTTATCTTTATGGATAATGATGACATTTATGATGACAGTCATCTGTCCGGAACTGGAGAAATAATTAGAAGACACTGCATTTAGACATAATAAACTATGGTTTATCATTATGTGAGTGAGTCTTGGGCTTGCCACCTCCTGGACTTTTGGCACAGCCACATGGAGGAGATAAATGTAGTTTAGCAGTATGTCTGAACCAGAGCAAACTGTGGTCAGTCTTAACTATGTTTTATTGAAACAAGGTTCAAACCTTAATTTATGAAAGTAGCTTGTTTCACTAATCAATAGTTAGATTAACCTAGGGGTGGGGGAGAAATTTGTTTCATTCTCATTTGAATGCGAACCTTCCTAATTCATATGTCCTGAAGCAATATGTGACCCAAAACGCAGCTAACCTTTGAAATTTCCACTTCCCTGAGTTTTGTGATGCAGTTCTCCAGCTAAAAAGCAGACACAAACTTGCATATATTAGTGAAAATAGCGTAATATTGGGGAAAAGTGCTTGCAAAAATGCATATGTTAGGCAAAATTGTGTACCAAAACTATATTAGTAGAAATGTGCATGAAAGTACATACAACATTTTGTGCAGAGGGTTTTATGTAGAAAAAACAAATTGATGTGTAAATAGAATGAACTGAATTTAACAATGAAAAAATGAGAAACTGAAATAAACTGAAATGGACAGATTTGTCCATCTATAGATTAACCACAGTTTAGGCTTCAAATGTAATCCTAAACTGTGGCTAATTGAAAACCTAAGGAAAAGGTCCTTATCTCCTCCTTGTGATCATGGCAGAAGAAGTGGGGGAAGCACATGAGCCCAAGCATTTTGCACGTAACAATAAATTACAGTTTACCTTATGTCCAAATGCAGCCTAAAAGTTGTCATCATTCTCTCTTGCTCTTTACTAACAAAAGTATTCCTAATGGTTTTCCATAGCAGAGCTGGATATATTATATGAAGGTAAGATCAGCTACTAAGTTTCATATCATTTTTCCTTTCTTTGCAGTCTGAACAATTACAAGAAATCTTGGCTATATAAGGTTGGATCTCTTCTTGTTGTTGCACACCTTCTAGCTAACGCTGTTTACTCAGGAGTCTCGCTCTATGTTTCACACTTCAATTATCCTGGAGGAGTTGCCATGCAGAAACTACACCAGTTAGTGCCTCCAACAGCAGGTGTGTAAAGCGGATTCGAAGCTTAAGGAGATGTCTTGTGGCTTGTGCCCGTGAGATTCTGTGGGGCAAACTAAGTATTGTACACTTGAGCATTTGAAGACACACATTTGAACCGTTGGAGAAGGGCAGGGAATCTGCTGTGAGGAGGCAATTTGGAGTGGAGGAACAGTGGCTTAGGGAAGGGTTAAGTATTTATCCCTGCTCCACTACTTGCCCACTCTAAATTCTCCTGTCTTAAAGCTGCTTAGCTGTTGTTGTTTTCAAAGAATAGAGGCCCTTCAGGACAGACTGTAAAGGCTGCTCATTGCAAGAGGCAGAGAGAAGTCCTGAGAGAAATCCTTGAAGAAATTCTCTCTGCTTCAGTCCAGGCAAAAGGTTTCTGAGGAAAGGCTTCCAGCCTCGACTTCAGTGTTATGGAAGGTCCTAATCTCTGATAAGTCCTCAGAAATTCCTTTATGTATGTATTATATTTCTATTCCAACTTTCCATCAAGGAATTCAAGGTGGCAGATGTGGTCCCCCACCCACCACCCTATTTTATCTTTGCCTTGTGAGGTAGACTAGACTGAAAGATGGTGACTGGTCCAGTGAGTGACAAAGCTGGGTGGAGATTTGAACCTGTGTCTTCCCAGTCTGAGCCTGATACTCTTGACCACTACACCATGCTATTTCTAATTGATTTGGGGGAGGGAGAAGTGGATAGGGCCCCACTGCTTCATCCCATGTTCATTTCTTCCTTTTCCATTCTCTTGCCCCTGTCTTGTAATTCCTCCATCCCATTCTGCATTACAGAGCTTCAGTTTTTCAGTCTGGACTTCTTGGGAATCAATATCCTAAAGCAAGGCAACCGATCCTGACACATTGGAAGTTACAAGAAGTGCCAATGAGCAAATGTATTATCTGTCTTTTGCACTTTCTCTGCAGTGTCTGAAAGGGAACTCCAATAGGGGGGACACACAAATTGTAGGTCAAACTTGCATATTCCCTGCCTTGTCTCAGTAAATTTCCCTTTGGACATTGCCAGTGCTTTTTTTGGAAAAAAAAATAATGAGGTGCCAGTACTCATATATTGACAAAAGTGTTGTGGGTGCCAACACATAATGGCTGCCATGGGCAGCAAAAAAAAAGGTGCTGGTACTCTGTACCAGTGAGTACTATCAAAAACAGCAACAACCCTAGATATTGCACAGGCGCTCACACACTGATTGTCACTTCTCATAATTGTGCAGTATTGATTCATACAGAGTGGGCAGGAGCTGGATCAGGTTTAAGTGGTGGATCTTTGTGGTGGATCTTTGTAGCAGATCAGCAAACGGTTCTGACTTCCAATTGCTTAGCCAACGTGTTGCCCTCCAGATGTTGCTGGACTACCGTTTCCATCCACCCCAGACCACATAGCTGATGGCCAGGGGTGAGGGTAGTTGGAATCCAAGAAGAACTGGAGGGCACCTGTTGGCCATCCCTGGCTTAACAATAGCAGCAACAAAAAGGCTCCCTCCCCTCCCCCCCAAAAAATAGACTGAAGAAATAAAGAAAGCTGGGGGAGAGAGGAAACCAGGAGTGCATTTTTGTGGGGGAGGGATTCTGAGCTCTGTTTTGGTACTGAAAACAAATTTCTAGGCTGAGCCTGCACTCAGAGGTATCCTGTTCTTTAATTCTGAGTGTGTGTCCACCACCTGCCTTGAGCCATGGTTTTGTACCTGGCTCCAGCTGGTGTATGGTGTATGGGGTTCTAATAAAAAACATGTAAATCCTGCAAGTCTCCCCACCCCACTGTAGACTAAGTTTTACTCTTTACTTTCAAGTATTTCTGTCCTGAGGGGCTATTTATCTAGAAACACTCTTTTATTCTCTCCTCAGATGTTTCCATCCATATCGATGCAGCTGCAGCACAGACTGGAGTGTCTCGATTTTTAGAAGTCAATGTGGATTGGAAGTAAAAATACACACACACACACACACACACACATATATATATATATTTAAATTGTCCTACCCACCCCCAATTTATATGCATGAATGCACATGTCAATGTGATAATTTACTTGCTCTTATGCAGCATGGGTGTAGTCCAAGGATCATACTCTTCCACCTCTTGCTAAGTCAGAGTGCTGCAGGCAAAACAGGTGGCAGGAATCAGCTTGTGCTGTGGGAAGGGCCTTCTTTTTCCCCCAACCCGAGCAGCCTGCTGCAGAGAAGGTGAGGTGATGGAGTGTGGAATGTGAAAGGGCATCCTGGCGATTATCGGAAGTGGCACATTCCTCAAGGTTGCAAGTCACCGTGAAAGAAGGAAAGGGGTGGGATGTATTACCCCAGGGTCTTCTGAGGCATTCTTAGATACAGCATGGAGGAGAACTGGAAGGCCCCTCCAGTCCTCATGCTACTTTGGTACAGCTTTGACTGGCTGTTCTTATGGTGGTAGGAACCTGGAGACAGGAAGGGACCATAGCTCAATGGCAGAGCATCTGCTTTGCATGCAGAAGGTCTTGAATACAATCCTGGCGTCTCCAGGTACAGCTGTGAAAGGTACGACTGTTTGAGACCCATATGCTTCTGATTCAGCCGCTGCCCATGCTGGTATGGTATGACAGGACACACACACAAGATGCCATCCTTTTCCCAAATGCTTCTGTTTTTTTTTCCTGTGGCAGGAGTGGAGAACCTTTTTCACCCTGAGGGCCACATTCCCTTATGGGCAATCTTCTGGAGGCTGCATGCCAGTGGCGGGAGGGGCAAGAGGCAAAAAGCAGGTGGAGCAACAGGTGTGACTTTTATCTTTGTACACCATGCTGTGTTCCAGCCAAACAAATTCCAAGGTTTGTACCTGCAAGGACACATGCATCTTTGAATGGATTGTCACGGTTCAAGGACACATTCCAACCGAGCAAAAGCACTGGAGGGGCCATTGAGGGTGTGACCGGGGGAGAGTTCTGAGGAATGGATACAGAGAACTGGAAGGGGCTGCATTTGGCCCTAGGCCTGAAGTTCCCCATTCCTGCCCTATGATCCCTACGGCGAACATTAGACGTGTGTGTGTGTGTGTGTGTGTGTGTGTGTGTGTGTGTGTGTGTGTGTGTGTGTGTGTGTGTGTGTGTGTGTGTGTGTGTGTGTGTGTGTGTGTGTGTGTGTGTGTGTGTGTGTGTGTGTGTGTGTGTGTGTGTGTGTGTGTGTGTGTGTGTGTGTGTGTGTGTGTGTGTGTGTGTGTGTGTGTGTGTGTGTGTGTGTGTGTGTGTGTGTGTGTGTGTGTGTGTGTGTGTGTGTGTGTGTGTGTGTGTGTGTGTGTGTGTGTGTGTGTGTGTGTGTGTGTGTGTGTGTGTGTGTGTGTGTGTGTGTGTGTGTGTGTGTGTGTGTGTGTGTGTGTGTGGGGGGGGGGGGGGGGGGGGGGAATCTTCTCTAATCTCACCCACTCCAAGAAGCAACACCCCCCTTAATTAATTAAGCTTGCTTAATTAAGCAAACCCTGTCATATATGAGGAGCATGCTTGCCAATGAGCATGCTTGCCACCCTAGGCTGCTGCTGGGAGAAAGGATGGGATATAAATCTAATAAATAAATAGATCTGACAGGAGTTGCTTAGTTAAAAATAACTGCTGCTTTTATGTACACTGCTTAGAGATTTTTTTTCCTAATTAAGCGGTTTATAGGTTTTTCTAAATAAAATCTAATGGATTTTGTTTAGAAGATTAGAACCTGATATTTATCATTCATTTATGCACTGGCATAAATGGCTATTTAAACTGAGTTTGCAGTATTTTAAATGTTGTTAAATGGTTTTAATATTTCAATAGTTTAATTATATTTTAATACAGATTTTTGTATGTTCTTAATTATGTATACTTTTTATCTGGAAGCTGCCTTGAGTTCCAGTTTGGAAAAAGTGTGGGGTATTAATAATAATAATAATAATAATAATAATAATATCAGGACATTAACAGAGGGGAACGCCCATCAAATTCCATAATTTTTTGTTTTGGGGTAGTGGTAAATTGTTCAAGGTTGTGT
Source organism: Rhineura floridana (assembly GCF_030035675.1). Lineage (NCBI taxonomy): Eukaryota > Metazoa > Chordata > Lepidosauria > Squamata > Rhineuridae > Rhineura > Rhineura floridana. The sequence continues at coordinate 100,393,726 of NC_084487.1, forward strand.
TTGGCAAATTTGAAGTGATAGGTTTTCTTTTTTTTTTCAACTTCAGTGAATATGAATCTGAGTTATTTCTTTTGGGTTGGTCCAGGAACTGGGAGCGTGCCCAAGAGATGAGAGGTAATCATTACTTTCCAATGAGCACATGTTTTGGCACTTGATTGCCACACTGAATATAATTGGGCAGAAGACATGATTTCATAGAAGGTGGGAGTATGAAGCCCCCAAAACTAGTTTAGTAGATTATCACCAGAGTTCACAAAGGATGTTTCCAATTCCATTAATAGAAATCTGGGTAAATCTTTTTCCAAAACCGGGGATTACATCCCCTTCAGAAATTCCATACTTCAATTAAATAGATGTACGTATGGTTAGTATATATGAAAGAAGCATACTTTCAATGCCAGGTGTAGGGAACCTTTGGCCCTGAATTACAGCTCCCATCACCTCTTGCCATTGGCTATGCTTGCTAGGGCTGATGAGAGTTATAGTTCAGCAACATCACCCCACCCCCCCGGTCTGTGCTCTTTAATGGAAGCCTGTGTTTAAGATTCGAGTACGTACATAAACTAAGGGACTTATAAGGGCCTACTTCTTCATTGCCATGCCCGAATATGCCTCAAGAAAAAAATGCTGGCAGTTAATTATCTTTCTGCAGTAACTGACAGCAAATAAGCTTGACATGAATGTTAATGCAGACTATGCTCTCTATAATTTGGCATTGTAGCCACTGAACCAGGATGAAAGGATATATATATGTAGGGTAGAGTAGTATCCGGGAAAGCTTACATCCTAATGACATGCAAAGGTAAAATATCGCTCGAGGAGTTGGTGAGGTGTTTGGTTTTATTCTGCAGCCAGCTCATACTTACTACTTCAGTTAGCAGCTGAATTGGATATTTCAGCTGGTAACTACAACACAATTTCTGAGGGCAGCAGGAAAATTTCCCTAGAGATAGGAGAGGTTCTTTGAACTGAAGTCTGTAGAAGTGTGCTCTGTACTGTTTTGGACGGGGCCTGTTCTGCATAGTTAGGAATGGAGGCAGCTACTTTTGAGTAGCAGGCTGCTGTGTTGCTGTTCCTCTGTGCCAGTTAGCCTTCGCCCAGCTGATGTCCTCTGGATGTTTTTGGACTACAGCTCTCATCAACCCCAGTCAGCACCCTTGAGCTGGCTGAGGTGATGGGAGCTGGAGTCCAAAACTTCCAGAGGGCACCAGCTTGGTGAAGGCTTCTCTTACACCGTCATTACTGGTCCCAGGCTATGGTCTGAAGGCATGAGGCCAGCGCCCTGCAGAAGCTAAGCAGGGTCAGGTCTGGTCAGTGCCTGGATGGGAGACCACCATATGTAAGCTGCCTTGGGTTTCTATCATGAAAAGAAAGGCGGGGTATAAATGTAATAAATTCATATAAATAGATAATCACTACTCACAGCTTCCTGGGGAGGGAGTATAACTATGAGGGCATTGCTCTGCATCTGCCAAAGCATCAGACAGCCTGATGGCTTTCAACCTCTTAAATACGGAACAAAAAGGTAACTATGGATGGCAAAATAACACGGAGCACAGATAGGCTGAACTATGATGCAGGGCTGAAGACATTAATTGGCGTGATTAACTGGAGCCAGCCAGCTCGGCTCTTCCCATAGCTCTCCCAGTACCTGTGTGCAGGCTTCTCCACCCTTTCCTGCTGCTGGAAGGTGCCAAGCCAGTACTGCAGGGTCAGAGTCTATGCACAAAGGCAAAGGAGGGAAGGGAGTTCAATTGGAACCATGTGTCTTCCATTGTTAGTGAGGGAGATGTCTTTTCTAAGCTAAAAAGTCTGAAACAATGTCACCTTTCCTCAAAAGGGTGTTGTTCCAGCACCTTGATTATTTTGGTTTCCCTTTCCTGTTCCTTTTCCAGATGTATAATGTTTTTTTTAAGGAATGGTGACCAGAACTGTACACACTATCCCAAGTAGCAGATGCTTCCAAAGGCTACCAAGGGCCTCTTTACGGCTTCCAGTTTAGAACATGGGATTTTGAGAGTCTGCAGTAGAAAGTTTTTTTAAAACTGATTTAATTATCAACGGGCTAACAAAAAGTTGTTTGACAAAAGTAGGACGGTGATTTGATTATTCAGAGTTCTTAGAATATAGGAAGCTGCTTTATAGTGAATCGGACCGCTGGGTTGATGTAGCGTAGTGTTGTCTACACCGACTGGCAGTGGCGCTTCAGAGTTTCAAACAGGAGTCTGTCCTAGTTCTACCTGGAGATGCTGGGGATTGAACCTGGGGTCTTCTGCAGGCAAAGCAAATCCAATGGCTCTTCTCCAGCGTTCAACTAATGCTAAAGAAATTTCGTTCATATGGTAATTAGCAGTTACGTTGCGTGACAACTCCCCTCCCAAAAAAGCAACACAATTTGTCAGTTCCATTATTATAGCTTCTATGCATTATTAGGCATTTGTCAGAAACCCAAATAACTGTCTCCTGTCTTAAGTGGAAGCTTTTTCATCATAATTCCTTACCTTTTTCACTTGTGTTCCTGTTGGTTGCAGTGAAATAGTATAGAAAATGAAAAGCCAGGCATGTCTGCAAGAACTGAGCCGAATAACAATGTGATTTTTTCCCCGATCAAAAGAATTTCCCCTTCTGTCTACTCAGAAGTATCTTACTCCCAGACAAGTGTGTATAAAATTGCAGCCTCAATTGACTACAGTAATACCTCAGTGAACAAAGTAGATGTGTTCCTGTGCGTTATTCCTTTAACAGAAACAGAAACTTTTGATACCAGACGTAGGAATAACATGGATAGAATCGGGATAGATTCCAGCACCCAATTATAGATGGTGGGGGCAGCTTCAATAGGGGTTTTAAAGGTTGCCTACCCAGCACCCACCCATTCCCACTCCTTCCCCTCCTCTGAATCATATTGGATCCTTCCCTCCACAGCTCTGGGAGAAAGCAAGAGATCTCCTTAATGCAAAGCAAACACACAGGCTTTTCAGTTTCATCCTAGCAAATCAAAGGCACAGGCTTGAAAGTTTGTCCATAGCAAAACAAAGGCACAGGCTGGTCAGTTTTACCTTAAAGCAAAGGCATAGGCTTGTCTGTTTATCCATAGCAAAGCAAAGCTGGTTGGTTTCACTTTTAAAAAAAGCCTTCCTTAAAAGGAGCTTCATTCCTGGAGGATTCTTTAATTGAGGTATTACTGTATAGGGCTTCATGTCTAAAATGAGATAAGGCACGACTCAAGATTACTTAGGAACAATTGCATCCTCTGAACTTGAAATCTTGGTCCTAATCCTAGATGCTTCAGGATAGCCTGTGGAGACTGATGAAGGAAAGAAAGGAACCATATTTATTACTCACAAGTCTGATTTGGCATTGACAGCAGGTTCTGTTGTTTTTCAGTTAAGACATCAAATGCTGTTTACATCTTAACAATAGACACAGGTTTGCAAATGAGAGGTAGACCTAACCAGGCATTTATTGGAACAGTATTCTATCTACTGAATACCCTGTTTTCCGATAGGTTTAGAAAAATGGGGATAAGTCACCTGAAGCATCCAAACAGAAGCTAGCATAAATTTTAATACTTTTCTCCAGGGCTGTATTAATAGCAAAAGAAAGTACATGTTATTTAGGAGTTGGGGAAGTGAATAAGACGCACAGCTTTTTGTAACTGAGATAGCGGACATCAGTGATACACTTGCTTTATCCATGTAGACATGCTGCCATGTTGGGCAGCTGTGGCCCGTTGCATTGTGTGGCAACTGCCATTCTACTGCACAGGCTTGATACACCCTGATACTAGCTTGCACTGATGTCGCTCCTTCTACTGAGGCTGGCATCCCTTTTGAACAGTGTTTGAATGTGCCATTCTTAGTCCTGCCCACTTTGTCCTGCACAGTTGGCTTCCGTACTGTTGCTTTAAACAGTCTGGTATCAGTGATTCCCATTCTAGATAGCTGGGGGAGGGCTGGGGAACGCATGTCAATGTCAGAGGGTCTGATATTGTATTACATGCTCAGCAGTGGTTGATGTGGTCTGCTACAAAAAAATTTAAATGACTGAAAATATCGGTGTTCAGTCATGCTATTAAACAACCCACAATAAGGCAATAGGACATGCAAAATATCCTAATAAAGATATTGCCCAACTGTGGATTCAGTAATTTTTTGAAGTCTTCCTTGCTCCACAGAACATAATAGATCACCTCCCATGTTTCATTCTACACTGTTCTAAATATTCACCTTCTACTGTGAAGTTCGGGAACCTCAGACCCAGGGGCTGAATGTAGCCCTCAGGTCTCTCTATCTGGCCCTTGGGACTCCGCTTGAGTTACAACACCCCACACCTTTCCTCCTCTAGTGTTTTTTACATAGCTGGTATGTGTCCTTGAACTATGATACTACCTCTTGCCTATGTCGATAGTGGATGGAGAGTGGGTTGGGTCTAGCCACCCCCACTACTGGTATGTGGTTTGGAAGTCAATGTGGCTCTTGAACTCTGCCATAACCCACATCCTTTCATGGCAAAACTGAGTCTGCACCAAATTTTTACTTCCGTTTTTAAAGGCCACGTCGTGCTATAATTTTTCCATAATATGTGAAACACACTAGAAGCAGCTCATTACCCTTTGCAGACCGAGAAGCCAAGGCTGACTAAACCTGCACAGGTCCATCGGTGCAGACATCGCAAGTCACCTGTGTGAATTATTAGCTATACTTCCCTGCCCCCAGGTAACATGATGGCTTGCTACATGACCCAGAATGGAGAACATTTTGTGTGTGTGTGGGAGGGGATGCTACATGAAGAGCACAGGGTTGCCCTACAACTTCCCCATGGCTACTTCCCTGAAAGCTGAGGTCTTCTGTGAGAATGCATGAATAGCATAACATTAAAAACTGCCTTTGACTAAATTAACAAAAGGAAGAGTCAAGAGCCTGACTGCCGTTTCTTGTAAATATTGCTGCTTGTTCCTAACAATATTTCAAGGCCTTTTTTTGTGAGGAGTAAGCTGTGGCCCTCCAGATGATGTTGGACTGCAGTTCCCATCATTCCTGACCATGGACTATGATGGCTGACGGGATTAGAGTCCAACATTGCGGGTTCTAAACCCATGGCATTGAGTTAAATGTATGTGTTTTATTAAGTTTTAAAGTTGGATATAGTACAATTACAGTTGTTGCAGTAGCCCATGGCTCACTGTTGCCAACCTTTTTAAGCCCGTGGGCCCTGGGTAGAAGATGCTTCCGGTAGAAGAGTGATTCCCAAATTCTCCTCCCCAGACCACTAGAAAACTCTGATGGTCTTGGTAGACCACTTAATGATTGTTCTGCCTGTTGTAGCAATTGTAATGTGTTGTGCTAGGTGCTGTATGATATTTAATTATATTTTTATTGCTTCTTTTGTGTCTTGTATTTGATTGTATTACAATTTGCCTTTCATAGAATTCATACTGTAAATACAATAAAATTCAATACAAGAAATAAAATAAGCAATCAAGATACAATTAAAAACTGATATAAATCTTTAATATGGACATGCCATGGAGCACCGTTTAGGAACCTCTGTGGTAGAATTTATCTGAGCTTTGAAAAGCACATAAAGCTAAAAGAGGAAGTGGGAAAGTGTGTCACTCTTCAACTACCTCCTTCAGCTCTATGGCATGGTTGTAAACCAGCCTTGTGGCTGCATGACAAAATGGGGCGAGGAGAGTGCTCAGAGGCTTTGCACCAGGAAAGATGCCCAGGGCATCCTTGTGTCCACAGGTGCTACATGGATGATCCCTGCTGCATGGATTATCCATAAAGCCCCTTTAGTTATGCTGTCCTCATTCCCACATAATGAGCTTTGTGTACTGTGTTCAGGGGTGTCTGTGGAAGTTTCCCTGGCTCTTGGAGAGAGCCCATTGTCAGACCGATCCCCCCCTTCCCTGCTGCTATGCCTTGTCTGTGGGGATCTAGGGGTAGTGGTTTTATCTTTTTTGGGAAAAACTTGTTGCAGTTTTTCATTGTTTCTCTTACAGGTATGACAAACGGGAAGACCTGAAACCGGGTGACCCGCTCATGTTTTCATACACGCATATACTTATGGAGATGGAACCTGTTCAGACGTTGCATTATAAGAAGACTCACAGAGTACTGGCACACATACATGGCACCAGTGGGATTGGATTGAATTTTACTGCACTACCTCCCATTACTTTAAACTTGAAATCCAAACTAGTATTGTTGGAAAAGCTTCCCACATCTTCCAGAACATAATTGTTTAACAGCCTTCAAGTACGCTTGTTGGTGAAATGTTGTTGCACTAATTCAAAACCAGAATGCTGTGTCTGTGGAAGAGCAAGAGAACCCTGTCCCCCCCCCTTTTTTTTTGTATGAGAGGATTGCTTGCATACAAATACATGCACATAGTACCAGCTGTAGATATTTCCATGCAATTAAAAGTCTGCTAAAAAAAACCTCATGCCAACAGTTGGGTATCATGTGTTTCACAAAGATGTAATGTACTGTTTAAAGTTATGTAGTAAGAGACATCTAGCAAATTTGAAATGATTTTATGTAATTCAATGCATGTGTATGTGAGAGAGATTGAAGGGGTTACTACTGTGTTTCCCCCACTGATGACTAGGTAAAACTTATTGTTACGGTTTACAGCATGTAAAATTTAAATTCATTCTGGGATTCTTCATGCAATCTGATTGGCTTCACACTGTGGGAAAGTAGGATTGCAGCTACCCATCAAAAGTGCTTATTCTTCTGGGTATAGACATGTAGAGTTGTCACTTTTGAACAGCATCTATGTGCAAGAAATACAACAAGAGGCCCAAACTACATCATATACCTTGTATAACAAAATTTGGGAGTTGAAAGGCACTATTCAAACATGAGAGCCACATGTGTACATGTGGTGGGCCTGAATACAGGACTGTTGAGTTCTGCGTGGACGCAAGCCCTGTGTCCCACTGCTGGCATGATTTTTGAACCGGGTCACAGGTCAAGAATGATTTGGCCTTGATAATGTTTTAAGCATTGTAATCCATTTTAGGAGTTCTGGCTGCAGAATGCAAAGCCTCTTTAATTGGGCTGATCTTTTAATAAATATTTTCTTATTTTAATTAATTGTGTTACTTTTAAATGGTACAGAATGTTCCAAACACACAGGCATATAACAAGATATTTTAAACCAGGCAGGCTAGTAATTGCAACTGATTTTCTCAGTAACCACAATATAACAGTCTACTGGTACAATTATACCAGTAGCCTACAACCGATGGCTGAAGATACTGAAATTGAATTGCCTGCCCCACAAGAAAGTTCAAATTACTCATATCAATTTATTTTTATTTTTTTTAACAAAGAGCTAACTATTGGTGTTCATAATGCTGGGTGTAGCTGAGCACAGCATGAGTAGGGTGAAGATTTATCTAAATGCAACAAGTACCAACCTGTAAAACCAGTTCATCCACACTGTCCTGCAGTTCCCCAGCATACTGTGCCACACTTTTGATCAATTCTGCATCAAAGAATAGCACTCTATTTCTTCCTTGATGTGTGATTTATTTATTCAGGTATTCAGGAACAGCTGGTTTCACTAAGGGCAGGTGAAGTAGTAACCAACATAGCCTTATAATGCAGTTCTGCAATCTTCAAAGTCTACAGGCAGCACTATAATATGATTATCAGGTACTGCAGCCTTGCTGTCTATGTACCTGACGCTGGTGACGGACACACCTATTGGAATAATTCGTTTAAAACAGAAATCCAGGTCACTATTGCTGGGGGGGGGAATCTAACCCTTCCAAGATTGCCAGTTGCACCTATTTCATGTGATGTAGGCAATACCTGGTGCTCCAATTTATGTGCAGTCACCAGCTATGGCCAAATATGAGGGACTATTAATATTAACATAGGTGTAGTTTCTTGTTAGTTTACCTTCAAAAATCCATTGTGAATCCATGGTATACACAGATAAAGATACAAACTGAGTGTTATTAGCCCATAGCACACAACCACACTCCCATCAAGTCTACCACTGTTGAATTCACATCTGCTGCTTTGAGTCGTCTATGCTCAGCCTTAATGAAGCCTTTTCTACATTAAGAACATAGGCAGTTTGCTTTATCAGACCAAAGGACCATCTAGTCCAGCATTGTTTCCAGAGTCGCCAACCATATGCTCATGGGAAGCCTACAAGAACAACACGAGCAGAACAGCACTCACACTTGTGTTCCCCCAACAACTGGCATTCAAGGACATACCATGCCTGATACTGGAAGTAATTTGCAGCCATCATGGCTAGCAGTCATTGGTAACCTTATCCTCCATGAATTTATCTAATCCCTTTTAAAGCTGTCCAAATCTGTGCCCATCACATCTTGTGGTAGTGAATTCCATTGTTTTACTGTGTGTTCCATGAAGAATTTTTTTGTCTGCCCTGAATCTTCCAACATTCACCTACTCTCAATAACCCCAGCTTATTGTGAGGGTGAAAAACTCATTGCCCACTTCACAACGGATTTTACACGCTATCAAGTCCCCTTTAATTGCCTTTTTTTCTAAGCTGAAAAAAACTCTCAAATGCTATAACCTTTTCTTCAGAAGGGAATTGCTCCAGCCCCTTATATGGGTTGACCTCTTCTGCACCCTTTCCAGCTTTATAACCTTTTTGAGCTGCAGTGACCAAAACCGTGCACAGTATTCCACTTAGTTGTGTCATAGATCTATATAAAGGTATAGCATTTTTCTTTCTTTCCTAATGGTTCCCAACATGGTGTGCTTTTATTTATATATATATATACCTACCACAGGTGGTTGACACTTACCAACATTGAACTGCATTTGTCATTTTAATGTCTGCTCCAGTGTGAAGAGATATTTTTGGAGCTCTTCACTAGCTTTTTGTTTTAACCATTCTGAATAATTTGGGTTTATCTGCCAATTTGGTTGCCTCACCCTTAACTCTAGATCATTTACAAACAAGCACCAGTGGCAATGCAGAGCCCAGGGAACCTCCCTCTGGTATGCAAACTGTTCATTTATTCCTACTCTCTTCCTGTACTTTATTTAACCCATTTTTGATGCATAACAGAGCCTCTCCTTATCCAATTACTACTAAATTTACTCATGAATCTTTGGTGGGGGATTTTTGTCGAAAGCTTTTTGATAGTAGAATGTCACGGCATCACCCCATCCACATTATCGACTCTCCCAAGGAACTGTAAAAACTTAATGAGACAGGACTTGCCTTTTCAGAAGCCATGCTGATTATTCTTCAGCAAGATTTGGCCTACTACGAGCTTGATAATTTTATCTCTAATGTTATACCACAATTTACTCAAAATGGATGTTAAGCTAACTAGCCTGCAATTTCTTGGATCCCACATTTGAGTCCTCAACAAATTCTCGGATGGATACCATCTGGACCCAGTGATTTGTTAGTGTTCAGTTATGGCAATAAAGTCTAGCACTCCATCTTGTCACCGCTATTTGCCTCAGCAACAAAAACTCCCTTCTGTAAGAAGTCAGTTGACAGGTATCTGCCCTACATCAGAGTATGGGGGAGAGGGTTTTTTGCAGCCTTATTAGCCAGAATCCAAAATAAACATGCCACTAATAAAATCTGGGCCCTTCACTGTTTACCTTTCATAGATTTGGACTGGAAATGTGTTCCTGTACCCTGCTCTACGTTCATTAAAACAAAATGGTTATAATAGAACAGTTGTGATATAACAGGACAACTTACCTTTCCCTTGTTGCTGTTTTCCTGACAATGTATCACAAGTCTATTGTTACCTTTCCCAGATTTTGAACTCTTGTTGAACAGGAGTCCTCCTAATACCATACCCTAAGTTTTTTAACAATTCAAAAACAGGTTTTGAAATGACATGGTCTGCTGTTCAAAGTCAGAAATACCAGTAAGAATGTGCAAGCCGCTGAGCTTCCCTAAAGTTGCTGTTGGGTCCATATAGTTTTTCTCCCCTTTCTCCTACAGTTCTGATTTTACTTTCTTAAAACACCACATCTGTGTTCGCAAATAACACTAAACTGTGGTTTGCTTGATAAACCACAAGCTATTCCACAGATTAAAGCCCAGCTTATTTCTCCGAAGTTCGGTTTGTTTTCTACCTGCTTATGTCTTTGTAGTTTGGCAGACATCTAGGGTGCAGTGTCCAAAAAAACCATAGCTGAGTAAGGCTATTGGATTTAGACATAACATCAAACCATATTTAAAAACAAGTCATGGTTCATAAGATACCGATAAGCCATGGCTTCACATTAAAAGACCACCTCCTTCCCTACAGACCCTCTTGCCGGTTAACATCAGCAGAGGGGAGCCTTCTTGGTGGTTCCACTACCCTCAGAAGTTTGAGGGAGGTGTGGTAGCTCAGGAAGGCATTCACTGTGGCATTCCCTCCCCACAAAGGAGCATCTGGCACCTTCATTATATAGCTTTCTTCATAAGCTGAAGACATTGCCCTTTGATATCTCATATAATTTTTGTTGGGACCCACTATATTTTTCTAATTGTAAATTAACTGATTTTTAATCTTGTATTTTTATTTTGTTGTACCCCACCGTGGGACCTTATGGTGAAAGCCAGTTAAGGAATCCAATAAAATAAAAATAATGATCATTTGTTGGTAGAAAACAAACCATGGTTACTCTACTGAACTGGGCTAAAGCATTCAAACAAATCATGGTTAGGCAAAACCAACCACAATTTAGCATTATGTGCAAGCAAAACTCTCGTTTGCCTTATGTCTTGTCCTGAATCTGTTAGGGATGTCTCCTCCTGATTCTGTTACTGATGAGTATTTTCTATGCCTTGCCATTTAAACACTGAAAATGCATTCCATTCTAGTCTAAATTTACAATATTACTGGAATGGAATGAATAGAATCTTGTATGGCAAAAAAGCGTTGTGTTATAATGCATAATTTCAGATTGACATAGCTAACCAATATTTATCTCTGTATGTTCTGTAATGCAACTGCTAGGCCACATACATCACTATCTACAGCTAGTAGTTTAGGTAATGGAATCCCACTGAGACAAAAAGAAATACAAAAACTAGTAAGAATTTTTTGACTGCAACATTGTAGAAGTACCCTCCCCCCCTTTTATGTGTTGTAGTTCTTATGCATTTGTTATGCTTCTGCATATTCCTAAAATTACTTTTCAGAGTCAGAAATCCCTATGGCATTCTAAAGAGAAAATAAGAGAATTCAACTCACTCTAAAAATTGCAAATAAGATGTTTAATTTCAGAAACTGAGTTCACCATTTATAAATACACTAAAACATAGTAAATGCAAAAATTAGGCAGAGGTACAGTATTTTAACAAAACTACATCTTTCCTAAAGGTCACAGTCAATTCATATCCCCTAAGAATTTCATCAATGAACAATTTTAAAAAAAAAAAAATGAGACGAATCTTCAATATTTTAAAAAATGTGGAGAGCATACTGTTTACAATTAAAATGCTGGCTATTCTTACCTCAGTTTGAGGTTTAAAGGGTTCTACGATATTTTGCCTGATGGACAATGTCAATTATGAGAATTCTACCATATAACATTCTAAGCAGGGCACCAATCTAAAAGGGCTATTCACTGAGAATCAGCTTTTTGTCACAGAAATGCAAGAGGATGTCATGCAGTTTTCAATTACATGAAAAACCACAACTTAATTCTTTACACCAGGCAATATTGGATGTTTTGATGCACTCAATTTTAAAAGGCTTTAGCATAATGCCTACTCTTTATATTTTACCTTTCAATAAACTGTATTAAATAACAAACATTAATTGGGAATTTTTGAAAATAAACATCCCAAAGACCTTATAAATACTCAAGCTCTAATTCAGTTACAGTGTTAAAAAAAACCTGAATAGGGACCACTGAATGGCAAGATGATAGATTACTGTATAACTGACATTCCATAATACCTCTAAGTTTAATTTAGTCAAATACTAATTCAATAGCCACCCTTAGTACACATACATCATATTCGAGTATCATCATTACCCTTTAAGTACATTAGGCCTGCAGTTAAAACCTGCCAAGTAGAAAGATGGCTTCAATTCCACCTTTATGTACAACTTTCTTCCGACAGCTACAATTTTTTTTGTAATTAAAGCAATGTTCAACTAATATACAGTACCTGATTTATGTTTTTTACATAATTGGATAAAAAACTACATAATAGAACTGTTTACATCTTTCTTTGCCATTCTATTCAAACTGTTTTAAAACTATTTACAATTATGAATTAAAACCTAATTTTTTATCATTGGAACAAAGACAAATCTAATTCTAATGTGAAGTTTAAAAAACACTTATATACAATATCTGGCCTGAAGAACTATTAATAAGGCACATGTAGACATATAGAAAGCTGAAAAATAAATCTAGAATTTGGAACTACAGTCACTGATTAGATGTCATACATGGCCCTACTGGAGCAATTTAACAATCCAAGTTACAAATACAGTAATTATCCAGTGAGCAACAAAAAATGTAGACTGGCAGCTTGTTCATTATGTTCAATACTGGAAGTATATCAAAGGAAGATTTACTTTCAAAAATATAAGTTTCTCAGAGTGTTCCATTGCTAGCCTTGACTGACTAAAGCTGATGTTTTCATTGGATGTACTGAACAATCTCTCTGATGGAACAATGCTTGGAGGACATCCCAGGAATCGAACAGCCAACTTTGACAGTGCGGGCCAAGATGACTTCTTAAAGTTCCAGTAAGTTAGGGGATCACAGTTATGTTCAAGCACTTCTTCCTCCAAATACAAAAGCACCATTTCTTCTGGCAACTTGGCCTTTTCTTTTGGAACTTTTGCTTTTTTCATGTCTTCCATAAGTGACCAAAGATTATTGTCCCCATAAGAGTTTTTAGATGGTGAACCTATACCACAGCCATTGGGAACAGGTTTCTCATCATCTGAGGTAGCATTTAATATTTCTAGCTCCCTGATTAAGTCCTGTTTATACTGTTCTGCCTCCTCTTCAGTGAATAAGGAAGCTTTGTAACGAGGGTCCAAAAGTGTAGCAAAAATATACCGTGGATCATGAAGTGTGGAAGCCAGTCTACTCACCATAGCTTCCTTTAAGGACTTTAGCATGGTATCTATGCCCATTGTTTCTTCAAACAGTAGCTCAATTTTCCGGTTGAGTATATGAATCATTGGAATTACTTGACTTAAAGTGGACATGTGTGTACTCATCTCTCTGCTTGCAACTTCAAATGGCTTGAGTGCATGACAGACAGACTGCATCACTTCCCACTGATCACAGCTTATTAACTCCCTGAAGCTGCACTCTATGGACATTTCATCAATTGCTCTTTTCTGTTCAATTAGGCGTTCAAGCATATGGAATGACGTATTCCACTTTGATGGAACATCTTGAATTAGCTGGTGCTGTGGCAAGTGATATTCTTTCTGTAGATCTGCCAGTTTCTCTCTTGCTTTTGCTGACCGATGAACACGTTCACAAATCTTTCTTGCAATACTGAGCAGGTTCTGAACCATTCGCTGGCTTTTAATAGCTTCATTTACTATGAGGTTAACTGTGTGACCAAAGCATTGCACACTTGAATGCTCCCCTTCATTTAAAGTTTTTCCTATAGTCTGATTATCTGTAACAGTAATCCCAACCTGAAGCCCAATGGATGTGATCCAGGCTTCCCACCAATATTCTAGTTGCTTCTGAATGCTGATACCATTGTAGTCACAATCAATCTGTGATACATTTAAAAGAGCTGAACAATGGTAATCTTCACATTGAGGTCGAACCCTGGACTCGAATGTTACCCAATGAGCAGTAAGGGTCAAATATTCCCGGGTTTGGTTGTTCATCCATATTCCAGATGTAAAATGTACTACTCCACTTTCAGCTTCTTTAAGATGTGAAACAATTATTTCTTTCACGCTATCGTACATATCAGGAATTGCAGTACGAGAAAAGTATGATGGTGAAGGCAACGAATACTGAGGCTGCAAATATTCAAGCAATCGATTAAAGCCAATATTGTCTACAAAAGAATATGGCTGAAGGTCAAGTGCAATCATTTCCGCTACAAGACTGGTAATTTTTTTGGCAACAGGGTGAGTGTCAGAAAATTTGTCATTGGTTTCATCAAAAGACGAAGATCCCAACAAATCTGTGCTCAGTGGCACATGACTATTTATAGAAGACGACAATACTGGCTCTGAGGCATCTGGTTTCAGGACATTGTTATGAAACCGTTGTAAGTGTCTTAGAAGGCAACTTGTACCTAGATTGGTTGGCTTTTTCCCTCGACTTATTGTACGTCCACAGTGCATACATATGACTTTTGTTGAATCAGCAGAACAAATTGAAAAATGATTCCACAGTTTTGAGGTCTTTTTGCTACTGACAGGAAATATGACTTGACTATCATTAGAAACCATCGTGGGTAAGTCAGTCAATTTTGCAGATGAACATTCTGCAGAAGCCAAGGTAGCATAAGGAGAATTTGCTAAACTCGCATCCATAAAGTTCTTCTGGATCCCAATGACTTCAGGGTGACGTCTATATAAATGTCTTGTCAAACAGCTTGTGCCAACATTGTCTTTTTTCCCACGATTTACCATACAACTGCAGTGTCTACACACAACTTTTAAACTATCCCCTGGAGACAAAGAAAAATGATGCCATACTTCCGATTTAAGCTTTCGCATCATCCGTTTATTTTGATGAAAAACAGAGCCATGTTCAAATATCAAAGGGCTTTTTTCAGGGGAAGAAACTAAAGATGCTTCACCTATATCTTCAGATGATGACAACAATGATGAGTCCTCTACAAGTGTATCTCCCAAAGGAAAATTAGAATTGTTTTCTTCAGCCATTCTGTCTGGAGAAGAACAGACAGATGTTGGTTCTTTAGCCATTTTTCCAGGAGATGTCACAGAATTTGGATCACCATCTGAAGGCAATATGGGTTGCAACAACGTTGGAGAAGCAGAGTACAGAGGGGGTATGCTCGAACCACCTCCATTCTCTTGTAGAACAATAGAACGATGGGCTCTCCACATGTGTCGTATCAAGCAACTGGTTCCAAGATCTTTCCCATTCTTTCCTCTGCTGAATTCATTCATACAGTGGATGCAGACAGCTTTTGAATTATCTAAAGGAGACAAATAAAAATGTTTCCAGACAGCAGATCTTCTTCTGGAGCCAGATGTACTCTTAGGAACTTGAACAGTTTTCTCTGCTACGTTTTCAGTTTCTTCACACTGGTTGCTGGGAAAGTGTTGAGACAACCCACCACCACTTTCTTTATTGCTCTTTTCAGTATGTGATAGGTCTGAGGGCATCTCTTCAGTAGAAACTACAGGAACAGATTCCTCAGTTATTTGATCTGGGGATGGAATCTTAGAAAGAGTTTTCTTCACTAATTTTATGGGGGCTAACATGCTAGTTAAATCTCCAACATCTGCAGGCTGAGATGGCATTAATAATGTAGGAGAAGAAAAGGAAGATATAGGTGGCATGCTTCCATTTTCCTGAATGAGCACAGTCGGATGAGCTCTCCTCACATGCCTCATAAGACAACTTGTACTTAGGTCTTTTTCATTTTTACCTCTGCTAAATTCTTTCATGCAGTACATACATATTGCTTTAGTGCTGTCTCGAGGAGATATAAAGAAATGGTTCCAAGCAGGAGACTTTTTCCGGGAACTAATATTTCTGCTTGAAAGAAGGCTCTGTGTGACAGCTTCCATTGCTACATCATAAAGGGTGCTGCTGTATTGGGAAAAAAGAGATCCATAATCGTCTTCATTTTCTGCAGAGATATATTTACCTGAATTATTATGGATGAAATTCTTTTCTCTATCATCTTGCTCATCACTGCTGTCTGTCTGCCTCAAGTCTTCTTGTTCAATTTTTATATCCATTGTTTCTAAAGCACAATTGCTATCATCTTCTGGTTCCACTTTTAAACTGTTGATTTTATCCATCATAAACTTATCACCCATTTGTGGAGAATCTGCTCTATTTGTATCCATGACTGATCGCAGTTAATTCTGCTGTGTCTTCATAACTTAGTGAAAATTTAGAACTGGGTTTAAATTATGTATCTTAAGCCATGTAAAAGGATGTGGGTGGAACATAAGTTTGTATTTGTAGTTTGATAAGAAATGTATATTACACAAACTTATGAAAAACCATGTGATTTAATTCACAGAATCTCATTTCCCCACCCCCAGGATCTTGCGATTCCTAGGTCATATACTGTTTTTGATGAGCAATGGTACTAAATACTTCATGTCTTGAGGAAAAAACTAAGGAGAGGATGTTGAGTTGATTTTCCCAAAAATCATATGCTCATCTCAAATCTCAATCCACTCAGATCATCTAAAAATAAAAGAAAGCAAAATGCGTAAGTACACACCAATTCAGCTAAGCTTATTTCATGTGCCTAAAGTGAATGACTGACTACTTCCTTCTTTACTTCCATGTTTAGACTTTAACCATCACTGTTCTCTTATAATGTAAGGGAGAAAAGCAACTTCAGAAGAAACTGAATTCTGCAAAATGTTTGTCTGCAGAGTACATTTGAAAATCATTTCCCATATGCTATGTGTAATGGCCAGGATCCAAACAGCTAGTTTAGGTGTACCCAACAGCTTAATCATGCCTGATATGAATTGTCATTTTTCCCCTTTTTGCCAGAAGACTCATTTTCTATTTCACGAACTGTCTCTGAAGTTCAAAAGCATTTTGGCATGGAGACATTAAGAAACAAGTCTCTGAAAGCCAAAAGCCACCTTAGTCACCTAATTGTAAAGGTTTTGAGGGGTCCCAGCCATCATTTGCTTTGTACCTAATTAATGGCCCCTACTTAGATCAACTAAGCTTAAATGCTGGAATAAGAGTTAGATGATACATCACTCAACAGCATGATGAGTGAGAAGCAGATCAGGCTCATAACATACAGATCGTGGCAGATAAACCTTATAGCCTCCCTTTGAATCTCCATGTCAACTGAACAAAGGGGATAATTGGCCCATTGTTGTACATTTTATTACTAACAGAGTTATCTTTTTAGTTTGTGTGGGAAGGAATGGAGAAATAGGTGGAGTCACTTATGTGATCCCTGAACTGAGATTTCATCTATTCCCCCACCCCAATCCAAAGTGTTTATTATTTGTTACATTTATACTCCATCTTTCTTCAACAGAACACATAGGATTCTTCCGCTCAGCCGTAGACTGTTTTAAGTTCAATTAAGTTTGGCTTTATACCATAACACAGGACTAGTCGTTAAAACTTTGTCAGCCTAATTGGCATAAAGATGGCTGAAAAGTTACGCTGCCATCCTCAGTTTCATTATTCTAGCTGCTTTTCACCCTGTAATTTAAGGTGGTGGCAATAGCACCAACTCCTGCCTCCCCTGTAGTAAGTATTCTTGGGTGAGGCATGTGTGTGAATGAGTGTGGCCCATTCAGTTGGTGTGCAGACTAAGCTGGCGATCTCATTTACACTTTCCGAATATTAGCTAGTATACACTTTCCTTGCTTTCATCTTCAGTACTCTCCTTATATAAACAGAGGAACAGCCAGTAGCATATCCACTTCATTCACTCTCTTAAAATTAGGGAAACAGATAGAAAAAGAACAAGCACTGTAGGAAAGGGGGAAAACTCTGCTCATGCATTTTAGCCTGGTTCCAAAGCTTAAGGCTACAGCTCTAGGATACATCTTTTGACTGTGGTCTATCAGGAGCTGCTCTTTATCTGCCTCTTTCAAAGATTCCAGCATTTCTATCCATTTAATATAAATACATTCCAATATCTGCACCTACATCTAAAGCCAGTATCATTTCTGTGTGCTCCACTGCTACTAGTCCAGAGCAACTATCAAAATGGAATGACATTTACACTGACCAAATTGCTAACTTCAATATTAACTGAAATGAGTAGGCATTAGATCTTATAATAAATGCAAATAAGAGTACTTAAATATACTAAATAGCCACATGTC
Source organism: Rhineura floridana (assembly GCF_030035675.1). Taxonomy (NCBI): domain Eukaryota; kingdom Metazoa; phylum Chordata; class Lepidosauria; order Squamata; family Rhineuridae; genus Rhineura; species Rhineura floridana. Next base: position 100,411,730 of record NC_084487.1, read on the forward strand.
ATAAGGTTTTTATTAGCCACAAAACAATTAACGTTTGTGCAGCTAAATTAGCAAGACAGATATGCTCCCAGATGTGTTGTTTACATAAAGAGATATTTAATGTTAGCCAAGAATAAGCAAAAATTATTAAAAGGACTTCCCCCCCTTGATACTGACATTTTTGTATACATAGTTCAAAGTTCTGCATAGCAGAGTTGGAAAAATATGCCTGTTCTTTAATAAAGGTACCAATATTTAAGCATCATGATACATCGGAGGCAGGGGGAATATCCTACAAACCACTGAACACATTCCTCCAATTACACTTTCAACCATGTTAACTAGTAGTATATTTAAAGTCTACATTTTGCTTATTATTGAGAAAAGTGAGATCAGCACAGATATCCATGATCACCCCTGAGGACAATTTAGAACAGCAGCACCTAGTAATGTCAGACTGCCTATGCCATAATCTCCTTTGCAACTGAGTGCTCCCCAGCTCCAGATTATTTGCTAACAGTCCATCTGCTTTTCAGCATAAATAATCCTGGGTTTATGCCAAAATCCCTCACTTCTTACAACTTTGCTGCTCATATATTCCATTTACCTGCTTTTCCTCTCATAATGACAACTCATGGAATTTAACATGCATAGTAAGAGTGGTGGCTCAGAGTAAACAGGCACTCACTACTGAAGGACGAAATTCTATCAGAATACTTTTCCTCAACAAGCAAGAAGCTAACATAAGACCAACTAGAACTGCTAAATACAGATTTCTAAAATAAACCTTTTTTATATGAAACAAAAGAAACCACTCAAATTTGGTAGTAATTTTAAAATATTTTGTATGTTATTTAATTTTTCACATACCTTGTAGGCTTCATCCTTCTAATTAGGTCCCATGTGAATAAACAAACTTGGAAACTAACAATTTATAGGATTTATTGAAGGAAGATGCCAACATTCTCTGAAACCCTGTACAAAGATAAATAGGACTCACTTTACAATGTTTTTCATTTTTCTGCATTAGCTATTTTGAGTATGTTTGCTGCGAAAAATTTAATCCAGACAAACCTCTTCCTTCATGCACAGTAGATGAGGTTAAAAGCTTTGGTTTCTTCCAAACCACAATCCAAAATTTCCTTTTTCATTTGAACATATAAAGCCATGGTTTATTACCATGGTTTATTTAATAAATCATAAACAAACCAGGATATGAGACAGTGTTTTGATATCTTTGTTTTAAAGTAACTGTACAAACTAATTTCCTGTATTTGGACAAAACAGGAAAATGTGGTTTGTTCCAAATTGTGATTGATGCATTTAAATCTCCTTCCCCTCATGCACAGATGAAGGAAGATGAAAAAGGGCACATAACACATAAGCGAGTTGTATTGCACTTTCCTTACAACAAGCCATGGTTTGTTGCAGTGCCTGAAGTTTGCATCACTAAGACAATTAGCAATTCAAAGACTGAATAACTTAATTACTTTCAAATCAAGACAGAAGCTCCAACTGTACTGGCAAGACTTTCAGAAAATTCCTGATATTATTCACATCATTTTAACACTGGCACACCTAAAATTCTTTAAGCACCATGTTAAATTATTAGTAGCACAACAGCTCCACTTTCATACCTACTTATTCAGATAATTATCTTTACTTTGGAGCATTTAAAATTTGGAAGGAGAATTTTAAACAGTCTACTGGTGGCCCAATGCTTTGATCACATCAATCTTCATATGTTGTCAATCTGTTTGAACCCAATTCAAAATGCTGGGTGCAATTTTAAAAAAAAACTGTTTAGGACCTGGATATCTTAAGACCACCACCTCCCCTATGAATCCACTCAAATTATTAGAGCTTCATTGGAGATCCTGCTCTGTATCCCACTGTTGCCCGAAACACAGCAAGTGTAGAAACGTAGGATAAAGCCCTCAGCAGTGGCACCTAGTTTGTGGATTTATTTGCCTCAGAATATCTAGTCACTTCTCTTTCTCCCTGTCTTTACATATCAGGTCAAGCCACTTATTTCCACATGCTTTTGTCCTATATGGTAACTGACAGTTTGGTTGTTTTTGGGATTGTTTCTGGGTTTGCTGCTTCTGTTTTTGAATGTTGCCGATAGATGCTTTATTTGTAATAATACAACATATTATTATTTGTTTTTATGAGTGTTATCTGCTTTGAAAACCTACAAATATGGAAAATCTGGGTACATTTTTAATAATAATAATTTCAAGAGAACATGCATCAAGCAAATGAAAATAAATAAATATGGTTGACAGGGCACTCACCTAGTTGGCCCACTATCTTTCCTCGCTTCATTTCAGAGACGATATCCAGATCGGGGGGGGGGGGAGAGAAGAAAAGACATTGTTTTAACTTAAATCCATGCTCTTTGCTTTCGGCCTACATGCACAAATAAATACCCACTTTTCCCCATATAGTCATTTCTAGCACGCTACCCTCAAAGCTCAAGCACACCGTATTATTGTTACATTGCAATACACATCCTTCACCACCACGTGTAGTATAGTAACAGTTACCTGAAATGTACATGCAGCAGTTCCCTTTGTAGCAATTGAGTAAATACAATAGGTGATATCCAATGCTAGGTGTATCAAAGTAGATCCACTTATTTCAGTGGGTCTGCTCAGAGTATGACTAATGTTATTACTCAATATGTGCATAAGATCTTAGCCTAGCACACAGCTGTTTGTGACAAATATGCAATGTTTAAAATATAATTTGCAAATTAACATAATGATGAATGGATCCGCACGGACCCAGAGTGGAATTAAGTTAGTAACTGGGAAACAGTCTGTTCCAGCAACTTTTGTTTGTAAAGTTGGACAGTAAAAGAGCAAATATTGGAGGCTTTATATCTGCTCATAGTTTTTCAAGAAGTCTGAAGCTTTTTCTTATCAACAGGTGATGCACTTCCCCCAAATTTCAAGCACTATTACATCAGAAGCAGAAAAATGGCAAGGCTTCCATATAGTTACTATAGAGCTGTGGCCTATATTATCACTTGCTCTGCAAACATTAGAGAGGTGGAAAGAAATATGCTTCCTCTAACAAGCAAGTTCTAGAAACTAATGGAAGTTGAAAATAATGAAACATGAGCAGACAATGAGATGATGAAGAGGCTAAAAGAGTTTACAGATGTAACATCATAACTGAAATTTTTAAAAAATGAACAGCAGCACTTTCCCCCCCAGAGTTCTTGGCCTCTCTGGAAATTATGTACTAAAAGAAAGTTCTAAGCCCAGCACAGATATAACATTACCCAGGGCTTTAATTTCAGTCCATAAGACTGTGCACATTCTCACCTTATAACACACACATTTAACAGCATGGAACTGTATTTCTGAGAGTTAGACCCCATACAAGCAGATGGCTTGTAGGAAGGGGCCTTGAGTCCTTTACAGCTGTGCCTCTTATCAATGTATGTCTACGTTGCAAATAAACTTATAAAAGTTAAGCTGCAAACCTATACACGCTTACCTGGAAATAAGGCCTACTTAACTCAAAGGAATTTACTTCTGAGTAGTCATGCATAGGACTGTGCTGTTACTATCCTGCCCCCCTCCCCCATTACTAGCCAGTGTTTTTATGCTGGCTGTGGAGGAGCAGCCAATATGGAAATGTAGGCTACGTGCCTCTTGAAAAATGAAATGGACTGCCTTCAAGTCGATCCCGACTTATGGCAACCCTATGAATAGGGTTTTCATGGTAAGTGGTATTCAGAGGTGGTTTACCTGAAGCTGAGAGGCAGTGACTGGTCCAAGGTCACCCAGTGAGCTTCATGGCTCTGTGGAGATTCGAACCCTGGTCTCCCAGGTCATAGGCTCTTAGCAGACTGGTAAAAAATGCCTTCGTCCAAGGGTACTGGTGGAAAAGGGACAGAATTATCCAGCTCTTCTCCCCCAGCCACCTGTACTGCCATGCTTGTTGAGGAGGAAGTTGAAAAGAGGATGGGTGATCTGTTCCTCCTCTGCCAGCTCACTCATTCACCCACATGAACTCCATGCTCTTGTCTACACTGAATTCCTGCCTGCACATGGGTACAAGGCTGACCTACGTACAGGGACATTCTGCCTGAACTTCTGCTTCAAAAACATTAACAAATTGTTAATTACATGCATCACTAGCTAATGCAGGGTAGTTATTCCTCAATATCCTAGTATGCTGTTATTCAGCTGGGGTGGTAAAAGTGAAGATATTTTCATGTGAGGAAAGGATTGCAGCATGTTTTAGTCACTTCATGAGCCATATTCCAACTACAGCTATTAGCACATAAGACAACTTTCCAGACTTCTAAGGGATGAGCCTTCAGGTGTTGCTGGACTAGAACTCCCATCATACCAGCCAATTAGCCATGCTTGCTGGGGCTGATACAAGTTGGAATCCAACATCTGGAAGATCACAGGTTTCCCATTCTTGCATTATAATATGATCCATTATACTTTTCCCCCTTACCTAGCAGCACTGCACACCTTAATAAATCACATAAAAGAGCTGTAGTGTTTGTACTTTAGTTACACATGCATTTACAATACACGCATAACATTTAAATTAGAAACACAACCATTTAAATATTTATGAGATAGAAAAACCTCTGACCATAATATTTTATGATTTATATAAAATAAACCTAGCTTTCAAACTGCATCCTGTGCAAAAGTGCAGTGATCTAGCATATAAAAGAGGAAAAGGGCAACAATCCGGTTATCCCTCCTATATTTTAATTTATAACTTGCATTGGAAAATGATTTGTAGTTCCAAATACCAAGGTCCTCCCAACAGGATAAATAATTCAGTTTGAGGGGCAGTTTATGTTGGTCTCTGCTTATCAAACCAAATCATTATGCAGTTTCATGGCTTGCTCAGAGAACAAGATGAACCTGACTTCTAGACCCAGCATAGACTCAAGTTTGGGAGGCTTATTACTAGAATCTACCAGTAGATTAAAGTCAAACTGAACATAACATCACTACTGTGGTTGCAGATTTTTGTTCTTCTGAATTCCTAAAACCAACAATGACTCAGTAAGAAAGTTTTCTTTTAGCAGTTTTTTATACAAGCTAGATCAATAAGACTCTCTCACCTGCTCTGTTTCTCTCAGGGCAAGCTTACATGAAACACGAAGTCTGCCAAAAGTACTTTCTTATGAATCTCCAAGCAGCAAACAAATGTTTCAGAGTTCCCTAGTCCACAATTTGGCTGAAATATGCACAACTCCAAATAAGTATTAGTGGTTATATGGGATGCAAGATGTTGCACAAAGAGGCTGCATGCATTTGGAATGACATACATGGAAAGTTTAAATAGTGGAACCACCACTGGGAACTGGTCTATGACAGCCTCCATGTGGGAGCTGTCTGTATAGGTATGTATGTATAAACCTGTGCAATGTTGTCAAACCACTGATCACCAAGTCAGTCCATTGATCCACTGACTATTTTGACTGGCTATGTCTCTCTCACCCGATATCTGAAATACAGTACTTATAACTTCAGATGCTGTGGACTGAACTGGAGATTTTATGTATCTGCACAGGGTCAGAATGGCTATTAACACTCTGACATCTCAGCATCAGAGTGACTTAATAAATTACAGAGTTTTCACCCCCTAAAAATAGTTTAACCTGTGGACTGATGTATGTGATACCTGCACAAGCACCTATATTGTTGCATAAACATTAGCTGGAAAGCTGTAACAGCATGAAGTGGCCTAAAATTTCCTATCCCTACAGTAGAAACAATCCCTGGAAGTTCCTCTCCCAATGCCTGGGTAGTTAAGAGGATTAACCAAATAGTATTTACAGAAAGTGTTCTGCACCTTTTCCTGAGACTTTACTGTAAAAACACACATATGTCTCTTCAGGGGTCTGGCTGCGTTATTTACAGGCACGGGAAGCTTGCTCTAAGGAAAGGTACTCGGGTCAATTTCCATGTCACCTCTTTCATTACCTCTTTTTCACCCCGGGAGGGATAGCCCAGAATAATCTGGGCCCACCCCATGAAGAGTGTCAAAAAGACGGAGGGAGCAAAGGTGTGACAAAAGGAGGGATGCAGCATTGGTTAAAACAGGGGGAAAGTATGACATACTTTATGGGCGGTCCCCAGGGGAGGGCGGACCTGCCGAGATCAAAAGGGGAGGGGGAGACAGGCCGAAGTGTGGGGCAGACAAAGCCAGGCGCGTGTTCCTGCTCCATTAAGGGAAGTGCGGCCCAGCACCTTTTTAAGGGGGCTTCCTGATCCGACACTGACGCTGAACGGGGGGAGGAGAGAACAGAAAGCGGCGAGCAAAGAAGCCTCACCGTCCCTCTCGGGGGGGGGAAGAGGGGCTCATAGAGACCCCTCCCGAAGTTCCGCTTTTCTTCCCCTCCCCCTTCCCTCAGGGTCTCCTCTGAGACAATAAGGCCGGCACACGCGAGGGGGAGAGGGTCGAACATTGAGCCCAGGACACTGCTTCTCGAGCCCTCTGACTCCCGTTTCAACAACCGACCTCAAGGCTCTTGGAAGTGTGGGTAGGTGGGAGAAGGGTCTGGTTGCAGCGGAAGGATTTCAACTGACTGGAGGCGTCCTGCCCAAGCGCAGCCACGGCGGGTGGCTGAAAGGAGTCCGGGGAGGGGGGAGCAGAAGGCAAAAGGCATTCGCTACACACACACACCATTCTTACAACCGGATCGTTCCTTTCCTAACCTCTTGAATCTCTCCTTCAAGTACTACCGTCTTCGGTGCCGCCTTCCCGGGGCTGAATTAGTTAGCACGAAGGTTCCAGCGGGCCCGTCTCATTCATTTCTCAGGCGCTTTGTCTCCCGCTACCGCGACGCTGAACGCGGACTCCCCCGGCTTGGCCGCGACGGCTCGTACTGCGCATGTGCCACGCTCGGGCAGCAAGGCGGGAGGGGGAGAGAGAGAGGAGGAGGAGCTGGGTCATGGTTAGCAATCCGAGCGGTACTAGCCCGTCGGCCGGGCAAAAGCGTCACGCGCGCTCGAGGGAGCGGCCGCACTGGCGCAGCGTCTGGCGTCATCGAGGGCGTCGCGTCGGCCGTCATCTGTCGAAACTAGCATAATAAAGAGCAAAGGGCATGGCAACAAAATGGTTGCTGCTGAGGGGTGAAGTTAGACCAGGTTCGGGTTGGAAAGCAGTAACACAACGAGACCCTGTGTCTCGCTGATGCTGAGTACAGATTACTCTTTTCAGTCTACCTGTGGCCGTTGCCATAGTGTTTTCTGTGCAGTGTAGGAGTGGGAGAGTCAACCGAACGGGCAACCATGCAGTGCAGGTCCCGGGCGGGGTTTGTTTTCCTCCTACCACCTTAATAAGGGGGCTGGGGTTGGATTCTTCTGAGGGCCAAGAACCCCCGGCAGAGATCGGGGTAGGGGATGCAAAGTATTTCCACGTCTGGGATTCCGAGGCTGTCAGGGCTTGTATGGATGTTTACTTGGGAGGAAATCTGAGAGACTTCAAAGTATAGTCAACTTCATAATTGGCCCCAGTTGCTCGGTTATTAGCAATGACTCGATCCGTAAACTTTAGCGGGTGATAATTTTTATCCCCGTGGTATGAAAACTTACGCACGTTAAGGTCTTAAATGCACAAAAGTGGGAGAGACGGATTTTGGTGACCAACTGGCATCTTTATATTTATATAAGACAGCTCGCTCCCAAGTACATGTGCATAGGATTGCAGCTGTAACAGTTGTGGAGATAGCGGAGTCTCCAGCAGGCTATATTTTCCAAGATTTCCTCTTCTAAACAACAGAGTACAGGAGTGCTTTATCTTTTTCAGGTGTGATGCACTGAGACTTTCACATAGATTTTACAGTAGGATTTGTTAAGATTTACATGTGGGCTGGTATTGTTAATTCCTGAAAAGGGAAATCCTGAGAAATTCCTCTGATTTCCTGTGTAATTTTTATTCTAAGTACCCCTGAGCTGTAGTTGTGGGATTGACAAGCTGTAGATAGTTTTACTATTGCTTTGGTTCATGCAGTAAACACTTTCAATCCTGTGCATGCTTACCTGGAAGGTAAATATACTTGATTAATAAATGTATTATTTATTCATATAGGAGTTACTTCTGAATAGACATGCATAGAATTGCACTGTAAATTGAGGTAAGTGTTGAGGACACTGTTAAGAGCTGTGTAAGATGGAAGTGGTGAAGAATGGCCAGATGCAATAGAAGACTGGGTATCTTTCATAAATGTACAGGCAGGAAATTATTGCAGGTGTATGTTCTTCCACCCCGTTGCACTATAACCTTGCAACCTGCACCTGCCCAAATTCTTGCTTCAATCCAATTATTAGGCTGCATCTGAGCACCCTAAATATTAGGTGTGTTCTCTCCTTGATGCTAATTCTGTGAGCTGGAGGTCTATTAAGTTTAATACATAACCTACCTTTTATTTCCAGAGTGAAATGAAACTGTTTGGATCGTGGAATTACAATTTACCATACAAAGCTGATGTATTTTCATAGATCTTCCATGAAAGACTATAATCCTATGCATGCTTACTCCTGAGCCTGTCTGTGTGCTTCAGCCAATGACTGGGTGCAGAGTGATGCACCGGGTCTTTCATATAGCACTTACAGTAGAATTTGTTAAGATTTATACAAGGGTTGGTATTTTTCCACAATTTATAGCATAAGAAATGGCCTTGTACCAAGTTAGATTAATCTACTTAGCACAACATTGATTACTTTGATAAGCAGCAGCTTTTGAGCAGTTTTTTTTCCTAGTCCTGATACCTGAGAACTTTTAGCTGGAGATGGTAGTTAAATCTGAGACCTTATTTTGTAGACAAGACCACGTGTACTAACCAATAGCTATATATGTTTATCATCCTGAGGAGATGTGTATGGTGACTGAATACACACACCATCAGACTGGACTCATCCATGCAATTACTAGATTGCAGGTACAGTATTAGTGACTCACAAGATTAGTCTGGTGAAGGTCTGAAGGATTTTGTAAGAGGTTGTCCAGTATTACCACCTTGAGTCCTAGCTTTTTCTTGTTCTTGTACGTTTAAAACCTTACTTAACAGAGCTTTATTTCACTTGGTTGCTAGACCAGTTGTATTACTTTGGAGTTATACCAAGATAAAACATCATAAGTCTCTTTTATTTGTTTGAGAAAAATCTCTGTAGGATACAGAGCTGTATGTGTGGTGCAATTTTGTCTCCATTTATTTATTTATTTATCAAGTCTTAAAAGATGTGGATTAATTATGTTCTGATAGTCTGTGAAAATTGGGTGTCATTTCTGGAAGCATCCTTAATGAGTTTTGTGTAAATTGGGGAGATGAAGCTGTGCTGGAAAAATCTGTGCAAGATGTCTCATAGAACAACTTCTGTTTATATACTCATTTTGATTTTACCCCCCCCTTAGGGTGACTCAGTAACTATGTAAAGTCCACCATCTGAACTAATATATTGAATAAACACATTATGAAGTCTTAACTGATACTGGTGATTTGTGATTAGGCTCTGCTCTGCTTTCCAGAACCTGGTTTGCAGGTATAATCAAACTTTTTATAGTAAGCCTTTCTGAGTAAAGGGAGGGTAAAATCACATAAGTTTCTCAAAAAGATAAATAAGTTTTTAAAAAAGGAAAGACAGAGCTTTCTTCTACCTTCAGTGATCCAGGGTAACGAGCAGAGGCACATGGATATACAGCAATGCTGTGTTGCCTGATCTTCAGTACATTCATTCGAAACAGAACCAAGTCTCTCGGGGGGGGGCTTATTCCTAAGTAAATATACATAGGATTGTAGGGCTAAGGTCTGTGCAGATTGTAACGGAGAAAAATAAATTTAAAATGTACTGCCTCATTTGGCCCCAATTCCTGCTAATCGATACAGGCTAGGCAACCCTTGATAATAGGTGCATGAGAAAAACCTCATGTTCTGGTGATGAAAGAAAGAATGCATCACAACTAGAGAACCAGAGTGCTAAAAACAAACCTTAATTGAGGTTCCTAGTTGGATGCAGGATACTTTCTGAATGCTCCTTTTAGACTTGTATGAATTAGTGCACAAGATACAGCCTGCTACCTGGGATAAGAATGCATCATGCCAGCCTCAAGGTGGTTTGGTGATCAGGCCCAATGCTGTGAAGTGATGGCAGTGGGGCTAGCTTGGGATTTAGTGGATCCAAGGCCCTCTCTATCTCCCCTGAAATACCCCATGTGCCGGTGGTACTTCCAGCTATAGATGGCAGGCAGAACAAGTAACTTCATGCTGGAGGAGTAACGCTAGCAGAAATGTTCTGGGTTGGGCAGGCAGAGACTTTTGCCCCATCTAAACTTTCCCTGGCTCAGTTCATAGAGGCTTTGCATTACAGTCTGAATCTAAAATGATGTAGTAAAAAGATCTTAATATTCCAATACAACACTAATTGAACTTCATATCTGAATTTGCCAGATATTTCAATAAGATGGTGGTTTAAATAAGCATGCCACATTTCCAATCTTTTATTTTTATGTCATCCCATTTTCTCTACTCTGTAATTTATTAAATGTTGATAAGCTAACCAGCTTTTCAGCAAGTTCAGTTTAAACTAGGCTGAAAATACTTGATTTTCTATTTCCTTAATTTTAAAATATACTTTTTTTGCTTTAAAATTTGCAAGTTGCTATATTGGTCCATTTGAAAATATTATTTATTAGGACCTACTAAAATGAGCAAGCTTTTGAGTTCATCAGAGCTCTTGGGTTAGTTCTAAATACACACACAAGGGAGTGGGAGGAAAAAATATGATCTGGGGCATAAAGCAGACGGGGGCTTTCATCATGCCCAATATTTTTCTCTTTTGCCCTCCCTCTTTGTATGTTTATGTGGTTTTTTATTAATAGTTCTTGTGAACTTTAAAACTTGCTCACTATTTTGTTACATTGTTGTTGGCCTTAATAAAGGCCCTACTGTTGTTTAGATTTTACATTTATGCTTAGCTCTGCATTTGATTTCCCCCCACTGTATCTGAATAGAGATACATTTAATCCTTTTGATGAAAAACAGGAGTGTTTAGAATATAGCATTCAGTAGTGTAGTTTGTTCATATTATAGAAGTGTGTAGATGCAGCTGGATGCTGCTAACAAAACTAATAATAAGCCGTCGGCTTGATTTTTAGTTCTTCAGTAGAAGGAACAGACTTAAAATGCAGTGATGGGGGGAACTTGAGAAAGTCAGAGGAAGAGTAAAAAACAAAAGGGATGGAAGATCTGGACGTTTATTCATTTTTTCAGCTTAGATAATTTATTTTACTATCCAGGCCCTATAAGAAAAAAAGTTGAGGCTATTATGATACATTCTGTAGTGCAAGCTTGCTATATTTACAATCAGTTTGACTGCAAAAAGTAGCAGGAGCTGCATTTTGAATACTTGAATATCTTCCTTTGACGTTTATATTTTTTTCAAATGAATTTCTTTATCAAGAAGGCTAAGTGATAACACCAGAATGTTGTAATCACAGATGAGGGAGTGAAACAGTTTAGAACAGTGGTTCCCAACCTTTATGAGATCGGGACTCCCTTTGTAAGCTCAAAAAATTTTGTGACCCCCCCCCCGATGCTAGTTGTAATTTTAGGATCTGTTAATTGAAAAAAAATGGTGTGTGGCAAAATCACTTCTCCAAATATCCTTTCCCATGAAAACCTCCCTGCAGATAGGGAGTGTTGCTTTCTTTTCCTAATGCAAACATCCAATCAAATTGGGATCACCCGACAGTCTGAAGATGTACAGTCCTGTCTCCCAACACCTGTGATTTACAGTGTTGGGCTAAGATCCAGGTTCAAATTCCCACCCATCCATGAAGCCCACTGATCCAGACAGTCTCTCAGCCTGGCCTATCTCATAGGGTTGGTGTAAGGATAAAATGAAAAGGGGGGAACCATGTGCATCACCTTGAGCAACTTGGAAAAAAGGTGGGATATAAATGCACTAATAATTAAATAAATACATTTCAGCTATGTGGACCCCAGCCTTAGCCAACCTGCTGAGCTTTTTTAAAATCATCAAGAAGCAGCAATATGGTAGTGGTGGGGATGCAGTGGGGAGCAGACAGCGTCCATGGAGTGAAGACTTTTAATTTTTTTTAATAAATTCATTTCTTCACTGTTCGCGGCCCCCTCTGGATTACTTCACAGTCATGGCCCCCAGGTTGGGAACTACTGGTTTAAAAGACTTATACGAAAACAAAGCCAGCTAGCCATCCTCTAACATTAACATATATATAGCTTGATTTTAGCTCCTTTTCAATTTCTGTTATCACCCATATGCACATGTTGGATGTCTTTGCCTACAAACTAGCTTCAGGCCATTTGTTTCCAAGCTATTTAAGATTATTTATTGATATGGATGCTTTCAGATAATCATTTTTTCTGTTACATGGTGGGATTGCATCAGACGATGGGCTCCAATGCAACTTCTTTTCATATCGCATGACATTTCTGTCCGAGTCTTTGGTAAGACCTAGTTCCATACAGATTCTTGCCACATGGCAAGTAAACTGGGTTTTTTGCATACTACTGCCGTAAAGTAGGAGTGGGGAACCTTTGGCCGTCCCGATGTTGCCAGAACTGATGGGAGATGGAGTCCAGTAACGTCTAGAGGGCCATTAGAACAAACCATTGAATGACATTATTGTATAGTATTCAGTCCTAATATTGGAGAGCAGGTGCCTGTGTAAGTATAAAATATCCCCCTTGGCATATAAATAAAAAAGTTCTAACAGGACATATGGTAGTGCATACCTTTTAATATGGTCTCCATTACAAATGCAAGGCAGTAAACTGGTTCCTTCGCTCATCATATAATTCAATGCCATGGCCTTTTTTTTTAACCATTAAAGATTGTTGCTTCATATACTTTTCAGTGTGAGCTACAAGTTACATGTAAACATACTTGGATGTAATCAATTCCAGTATCAATTATATAATTCACCTCACTACTGATTTTATTTTTATGATTTAATTTGTATTCTAGTAGATCATCTCTTTAAAAAACAATCTCTTACACAATCAACCATTACATGCTGCGGGAGAGGGCAGCTTACAGATACTGTCCTAGCAGGAGATCCATTTCATACTGTGGTGAAATTGGGCCTTCAGTATAGCAGCACCAAGCCTTTGAAACTCCCATACTATATTGGACGGGCCTTCTCTGTTGTCTTTTTGGTGCCTGCTGAAGATATTCCTCGTTAAACAAGCCTTTATCCTAACTGTACTTGTATTAGATTTCACGTATGTGCTGGTGTGTATGTGTGTGTGTTTAAATTGTTTTTATACATGCAATTGTTTTAACTTGTATATGTAACTTACATTTTATAATGTAAATTGCTTCAGGATGCCTCATGAGAAGCAATTCATTAAATAAATAATAGTGATCCTCCTTTTATATACTTTGAACAAACTTGTGAGGTAGGTTAGAGAGATAGCGCTACTATCTAAAGCAAGGGTTGGGGATGTTGACTATGACACCCATACTCCCTAACCATTGGCTATGCCACGTGGACTACACTACACTTGGACATCACCAGATGGTCAAAATAGGAATCAAATTGATTATATAATTGGTAACAGAAGATGGAGAAGTTTCATACTTTTGGCAAAAACAAGACCAGGAGCAGACTGCGGTACAGATCATGAACTGGTCGTATCGAAAATCAGAGTAAAGCTAAAGAACAACAACAAAGCAATCATAATGCCAAAATACAATTTAAATAACATCCCAGAAGAATATAAAAATCAAATAAGGAACAGATTTGAGGCTTTAAACTTAGTTGACAGAGAGCCAGAAGAACTATGGAGTGAAGTCAGAGACACAATCAGGGAAGAATGCAAAAAGACAATGCCTCTAGTTAAAAAGAGAGAAAGATCTCAATGGATGATTGAAGAAACTCTTAAAATGGTTAAAGAGAGAAAGAAAGCAAAAGCAAAAGGAGAAACACGTTCAGAACCCTAAATGCAACAATAGAGCGACTAATATGTAGGGACAAAGAACTATTACAATAGTTATTGTATAGAAATAGAAGAGGACAACAAAAAGGGATGAACAGGGATGAGACTGTGCTGGGACCATCAAGGGGCAAGCATTTCCACCTGCCTTTCCCCACCCCTCTGCCTGGGCCTTATCAGGAGGAGCTGCAGGCTGAGTCGTGCTGCTGCAGGGATGAGACTGCTGGGACCATCAAGGGGCAAGCATTTCCACCTGCCTTGCCCCCCACCCCTGCTGTTAGTAACATTTGTTTGGGGACTGTCCTTTACCAGGAAGATGAATGTTTTTGGTTTGCTGTTCCTGTTTTTTTTAGCTTTTCCGTTATTATTAGTTTTTATTGTTAGTCTCTTAATGTTTTGATGTTTGCATGTTCTGCTTTGTACGTCGCTTAGAGTGGCTGACAATTCAGCCAGATGTTCGACTTATTCGACTTATTAGTCGCTTAAGTCGAACAAGAGCCCTATTCCAAAAGATTAGAGAAATGAAAGGGAAATTTAAACCAAGAGTAGGGATGCTGAATAATCAACAGGGGAACACACTGACCCACCGAGATGAAATAAAAGGAAGATGGAAGCAATACACTGAAGAACTCTAAAAGAGATGCCAGGATGACAGATTCATTCATGGAGGAACTGTATGATGAAGAACCAGAAATTTTGGGATGTGAGGTGAAATACTTAAAATACTTGGAAAAAGCAAATCACAGGAACAGATGGCATACCAACACAGTTGCTACAAGCTACTGAGACTGAATCTGTCCAAAGTATGACAGAAATCTGTCAAGAAATATGGAAAGTAAACAATGGTCCACAGACTGGAAGCGTTCAATATACATCCCAATTCCAAAGAAAGGGAATCCCAGGGAATGCAGTAATTATCGAACTATTGCCTTAATATCCCATGCAAATAAAGTAATGCTCAATATTCTACAACAAAGGCTCTTACCATATATGGAGCGAGAAATGCCAGATATCCAAGCTGGATTTAGAAAGGGAAGAGGTACCAGAGATCATATCACAAACATACATTGGATAATGGAACGGACCAATGAATTTCAGAAGAAAAGCACCCTGTGCTTTATAGATTACAGCAAAGCCTTTGGCTGTGTAGATCATGAAAAACTATGGAATGCTTTAAAAGAAATGGGGGTGCTACAGCCTCTGATTGTCCTGATGAGCAACCTAAACTGTGGACAAGAGGCTACTTTAAGGACAGAATATGGAGAAACCAATTTGTTCCCAATCAGACAGGGTGAAAAGGGGTTGAGGTCCACTCAGCCTTCCATCCATCAGTGGTCAGTAAAATGAGTACCCGGCATCTGCTGGGGGGTGAAGAAAGGCTGGGGAAGGAACTGGCAATCCCACCCCATATATACAGTCTGCCTAGTAAACGTCACAAGACGTCACCCTAAGAGTCGGAAACGACTTACACTATAAGTGCGGGGACACCTTTACCTTTATTTATTTAATCTATACGCAGAACAAATCATACGGAAAGCGGGATTGGACCAAGATGAAGGAGGTGTGAAAATTGGAGGGAGAAATCTCAATGATAGAGATATGCCGATGATACCATACTAATAGCAGAAACTAGTAATGATTTGAAATGATGAAAGTTAAAGAGGAAAGCACAAAAGCAGGACTACAGCTGAACGTCAAAAAGACTAAAGTAATGACAACAGAAGATTTATGTAACTTCAAAGTTGACAATGAGGACATTGAACTTGTCAAGAATTATCAATATTTTGGCATAGTCATTAACCAAAATGGAGACAATAGTCAAGAAATGAGAAGGCGGCTAGGACTGGGAAGGGCAGCTGTGAGAGAACTAGAAAAGGTCCTCAAATGCAAAGATGTATCACTGAACACTAAAGTCAGGATCGTTCAGATCATGTTATGCCTGATCTCTATGTATGGATGTGAAAGTTGGACAGTGAAAAAAGTGGGTAAGAGAAAAATCAACTCATTTGAAATGTGGTGTTGGAGGAGAGCTCCGTCCATATCATGGACTGCAAAAAACAAGTAATTGGGTGTTATAAGAAATTTAACCATAACTGTCACTAGAAGCTAAAATGATGAAACTGGGGTTATCATACTTTGGAGACATAACGAGAATACATGATTCACTAGAAAAGACAATAATGCTGGGAAAAACAGAAGGGAGTAGAAAAAGAGGAAGGTCAAACAAGAGATGGATTGATTCCATCAAGGAAGCCACAGACCTGAACTTACAAGAAATGAACAGGGTGGTTCAGGACAGATGCTATTGGAGGTCGCTGATTTATAGGGTCGCCATAAGTCGTAATCGACTTGAAGGCACATAACAGTTGAGTATTACTTACCTAAAAAGGGACCAAAGAGTAATCCTTTATAACGTAATATTTCAGTTTTGCAAATAGTTGGAAGCCTGAGTTTTCACATGGGGCTGCAATCTTGTGCTCAATGATTTGGGAATAAGTACGCCTGAATTCAGTGGGATGTATTTCTGTATAAAACCAGGTTGTAAGTTTACACTCTAAGTAACCTTTTTACGGTTTTTCGCCATCGCTGTAATCATACAAGGCCTCCGCGGTTGCAGGCGAGGAGTGACAACCCTCTCCCCACCCTCCCGAACTTGACCGGCAGATTACGCTAGGCAGTAGAGGCGGTGCTTGCCCGTGAAGCAACCGGCACGAGGATTGGTTCGTGGGTGGATGACGCCGCCAGAGGAGGGCGACAGGGAGACCAGCTGGCCCTGCCCACAGAAGCGCGGAGTCCAGGCTAGGCGTTCGCGTCGTTGTCGTCCGCGGGGCTGGGAGGTGCCTGGCGCCCTCACGTCCTGTTCCTCCCCCCCCTGCGCGCTCCCTTCCTCCCCTCCCCCGCCGGCGCGAGCGCTGTGGTGAAGCCGCCGCATTGTTTGTGCCGAGGGGGGGAGGAGGGGAAGATTCTCGGCCACGGGAGTCTCAGCGACCAACCCGCAGCCGGACTGCGGCCCTTCGCGACGCGCTCCGCCTCCCGCCCCGAATGCGTCGCTGCAGCCGGATCCAGCAACCGCCACCTCTGCCGCCGCCACGACCGGGAGCCCGCGAGCGGCCGCGACAGCGCGGAGTCCTCCTCCTCCGTCACCCCTTTTCCCTCTTCGGCCTCCGTTCCGGGCGGTATTAGCTGCTGAAGGAGCGAGAGCCTCCGCCGCCATTAAACCGGACCCAGCCCGGTGTCTCAGAGGAAAGGGAGGGTCTGTCAGCCGCGTCCCTGCGGCTCCCTCAGGTGAGCGCGGAAGGGCTTGTGTGAGGGGGCGGCCCTCTGCGGACGAGCTCCACGGCGCCAAGGGAGCCAAGGTGGCTGTTCTGTTGGGCGGGCGCCATGTTTGCGGCCCGGGTATTGTCCCGGCCAGGGGTGGGTGAAGTGGGGGAGGAGAAAGAGCGAGTGAGGACTTATCGCGGAAAGAGTTGCTGGGCCTGGCGTGGAAGGAACCATTCTGCGAGGCAGAAGGGGTGGGATGGGGGAGGGGAACGGAGCGCAAGTGCTGTGGGCCTGGGCAGGAACCATTGGCGCGGAGGCGGGGTGTGGGAGGGAGAAGGGGAGTTCTCTAGAGCCATCCAGTTACTCTGTTTATTTCACGATGAGGCGGGGACAGGGCGGGCTAAAGGCAATTGGAAGGAGGTGTGCATGAGGAAGAGGTCTGAATCTTGGTAGGGTGGAACCATGCTAGTTATGCTAGTCTATTGTAGCTTAATGTTATCTGGCTTTCTTTCTGGGTTTGATCAGCTGTCTTCCTGGATTCTTTATGAAAATCGGTGTGTTCTGTGACGTCAGGGAGGAAGGCTTACTTTCTCGGGTATTCGCTTTCACTTTTTAGGTGGAGCACAACTTTCCCCGTTTGACATTTGATTCTCCTGCATATGTGTACTGGAAGTTCTCACCTCTGAATTCAGTGTACTTCTGTGTAAATGAAGCTTTTGCAGTTGAAGTGTTTGTAATCACTGCATTTATAAGCTGGGTATCCCCAAGGTACACCAGGCTTTTAACTCGATTGTACACGGTTAAACAGGGAAAGCCTTTTATCTGCCTCTTTGTAAGAGAGGTGATGCAAGATACTAACAAATATATCTGTGATTCATTATTTTGTATTCCCATGGGAAGTGCAGAGAAGGTAAATCTCACTGTATCATAAGCCTCACAAACAGTGCTTCTTGATGGAGGCTTCTCTGAAATCTTTATTTACTCTAGTGATAAATAATTTTTAAGAAGGCTTTGAATATTTGGACTTCAGCATTTATTTCTGTCATTCTTCTAGACATGGAACCTATTCATTTTCTCCAAACTTGATTTAATTTCGGTGTGGCATTGGTTTCTTATATGCTCTGGAAAAGACTCACATGGTTCTTACTATTTTAGTGGCTTATTGTCTTAAGAACCCTAGGAAAAATAGTTTTAGCTTAGCATTTTGATTTCTTCTATTATTTTCTGTTAAAATTGTTTCCTTACACAAACAGTTTTGGTTTCATTTTCAATTTTTAATTATACAATGCATTATTTATTTATTTATTTGTTTGTTTGTTAAATCTATTAGTCGCCCATCTGGCTGGCTGTCCAGCCACTCTGGGCGACGTACAAAATAAAAACATACAAATACATTAAAACATTAAAAATCTCAACAACAATAATAAAACCTAACCCACCCCAAAAGCCTGTCTGAAGAGCCAGGTCTTCAAGGCCCGACGGAAGCTCATCATAGAGGGGGCATGGTGGAGATCATTTGGGAGGGAATTCCACAAAGTGGGGGTCACAATTGAAAAAGCCCTCTCCCTTTCAGATGAGTTATCGCTTTCAAATAATAAGGGAAATGATATTAGTAATACACATGCTGTCTATTCTAAAAGCTTACTTGGATCTGAAAATGTCTGAATATCAATTTATAATTTATAGAATTAGAACAGTTGTGCTCTACTGTACAAGGTTTACAGAACAAACTAACTTTTACTGATGCAACCTTACATGCACTTGACTATGAGGTAAGTCCCAATGAACTTAGTTCTAACTACCCAGCCATATGATTATGCTGTAAGAGCTCTGTTCATTTACAATATTAGCAGTATAAAAAAAAGCTTATACA
This sequence comes from Rhineura floridana, assembly GCF_030035675.1. NCBI lineage: Eukaryota > Metazoa > Chordata > Lepidosauria > Squamata > Rhineuridae > Rhineura > Rhineura floridana. The sequence goes on from NC_084487.1 coordinate 100,430,818, forward strand.
TGCCCCCATGATTTTTAACAAAATGTTTAATATTGATTTAAAAATGGCCCAGTTTCTATTATAAAAAGTGAAATTTGGCTTTTAACTTGACCAAACATCCAGCAACACAGATATGTAGTCTGGATGGAACTAGTTAAAAAAATGAATAGCAAACTACCAGAACAGGTCTGAGTGGCTGTTTCGTAAGAGTGCCTATTCTGATGTAGATTTGAATAGATACCTTTTGCATTTGGGTATTCATTCACTTGATGAACTAACTATTAAAACCTTGCAATTTCCCTAATTCTATGAAAGCCCATGTAGCTTCTGTATCTCTTCCTCGCCTCTCAGCATTCCTTGTTAAAAATTAGTGGGATTGGTTACACTTCCTATTCCAAAACTATTATCCTTAAAAATGTCGACACAGTTTGAAAACAAAGAATCTTCTTTCTCAGTAAGCTGGAGAAGTGAGAGAACTGTCATTTGAAGGGAGGGCATTGACACAAAGATTTTAAAAAGTGTTGTTATGGATTACCCATAAATATGTGTATAATGGTTTCCCCAGTGCATACATGTGTTGAGTATTGCTTGTTTTATATCTTCAGATAGCACTGCACCCTATTCTTTTCCTAGAAACAGCTGCAGTTACTGGAAGAGAAAATGATGATTGCTATCCAGTAGTCTTTTATTACTGCTAAAAAGCGGGGGGGGAGAAAAAGCAGCTGTTGTCTGTTGCATTTGTTTCTGATGCATATTTTGCAGTCTGGACAGTTTTCTAAAGCAAGTAATATTCTAAAACTAAGTTGTGTGCTGATAACTTTATTGTTTCATATTGTGCTTCAGTTTTTTATAAGGATTTATAATAAGCTTGATACATTATAGTGGCACTCTACGCTCATAAATAAACCATAAGCACAAGTTGATGGGTGATAACAGAAAACAAACATTGTGACCTAAGAATCAGTTCACACTTGGCTGTTGTGTGTACATTCTACATGTGAAGGACTGCAAGACTTAAGGACATATGTCCATAAAATGTTTGAATAAGGGCTTGCAGGCACACTTTAATTTAAGAGTACATTCTGTCTTTGTAGTCCATGGAGGGCAGAGGAAGCAAGACAGACAGAGAAGATCACCAAATACATGCTGATTACCATTTACAACCTTAACTACTGTAGCCTACTTGTCATTCGAGTGCACGGTCCTGTCGAAGAGGATTCCACATCCACACAAGCAGAGATACCCATAGAATTTTATTGAGCCTCTCCCACATGTGTGATTCCAAAACAGTGAGGTCATGTTCCTTGATTATTGCAGCAATGGGAGCTTTACACAGGCTTCTTATTTCCTGTAATGGCCTGATTTGTGCTGAGCGGGAGGCTGGGAAATATGGGGCTCTTATTATTATTAATTTATTTATTTTATTACATTTTTAGACCGCCCTATAGCAACAAGCTCTCAGGGCGGTGTACAACATGTATATGTCTTATTGGGGATTCTGTGTGTGTGTGTGTGTGTATTGTTCATAAGCAAAGAAGGACTGTATGCAGCATGAGTAAGGGTTTTTCTCTCTCCCATGCTTTAAATACTTACAGGTAAGGTGAGTATGCTAATCTGTGTTAGCTATTGGTGGTGTGGGCTTTCCAAAATTAAATTCAAGCTGGGGCCACATATGTAATTTTTGTAGATGGCATCTGTCCTTCAGTACACTGATGCACACACCATTTTGTGCATTTGCTGAAATGAAATAATTAGCTTTTTATCAGACTTCCCAAAGGAACTGAGTGAACTTGGATAACTTGAAAAAAATGTGTTTTATTATACTTTGTTCACCTCATGAAATTATTCCAGTCCTAGAGGAACAAAGCATTCCTTAGTAATGTTGATTGTTATATGCTCAAAATGATCAAGGCCAGCCACAGGTTTTTTTACAGATTAAGAGGATGTGGAGAATGTTTAAATCAATTATTTAAACCTTTTAAAAAGTCAGTGTTAACTTCAGTACTGCAGCTTCTACTCTGGAAAATGGCACTGAGGCTATCAAGAGAATATGTTTTATTTTTATTGTATAGTTGGGCGTAGTCTTGTTTCTTTCCTGATAGAGTGGCGCTTGATGCCTTGGGGAGAGGGTCTGATGCCTTAAGGCAGTTTTCCTCAATCTGTTTCTCACCAAATATTTTGGATTATAACTCATCATTCCTGACCATTGACCATGCCAGCTGAGTGTTGGCAAAACATCTGGCGAACATCGGATTGGGAAAGGCTGCCTGAAGGAAAAACTTGTGCAACTGGTAGATTTACAAAGCTGATTTCATAGAATCATAAAATAGTAGAGTGAAAAGGGGCCTATAAGGCCATGTGTCCAACCCCCTGCTCAATTTAATGAAGAAGAGATAGCTTTAAACAGAACAGTAAACTTATGCTTAGACTGTCAACAGAAACAGGACAGTTTGCAGAAATAGTCATGCATTAATTTTGTTCTTTTTGTTTTTGAGCTTGCAACATTGTTCCCTTTTCTCGGCATTTTGGTATGTAAATTTTAACAACATAATACTGTTCTTTTGCCTATGTTCCATATTTGAATTGGTGTATTGTTTTAAATATTTGCCCTTTTCAGAAAATTTCCTGCCCTGCTACAAGACAGAACCATCCAAATATCTTCTTTCTACTGATGAGTGAGTCAAGCAACGAAATACAGGAGAAGGAACCAATGTCCCACTTTTTCCCAAGCATATCAGTAATCGCAAGGATGTTGTATCTTAGCAGCCATCTCCGAGTCTTCTCAAAAGGATTTTTGTAGTCATTTACACAGCACTAAGTCTGTTAGTGCCTATCTCCAAATTGTGCCTGTATCTGCTCTAACCTGGACAGAACCTTTAAGTGTGGTTATATTGTAATATTCACTAATAGGCAAAAAACCTTGCGGTTTAAGAATATACCTATAGCCCACAGATATTTCTACCAAACTTTAAAAAGCTATCCTTTCCCAGAGGCAAACAACAAGGATACATGCATAAAATAGACAATCCTCAGTAACGTTTCCAGACTGTGTGTAAAAAATGCTAATATTTCTAATCAGGCAACCACAAGGACTAGGTTTTTATTCTACATAAGAAAAAATAAGAATATTAAGAAAACAATATTTGCTGCTTTAATATGTCATGAACATGAATTATGTAAGCATTGTAACTGAACTAAAAGATCTACAACTTCAACATGGGATTTAATTTTATAGATTGCACACACTGGCTTGGATCCAGACTTTGACAAGAAGTAGGCTGTTTGTGCAACAGTACTTATCACTCCACTGCAGCTTCTAGTACCCCCCAAAACTGCTCCTGACAATGGGGGAACTCTTCCATACTTCAGCACTCCATTGCAGTCCCATGTAATTCTGGAGGGTTTCTTTTGAGAGCTCTGTGGATTATTTATTATTTATTATGATTTATTTATTACATTTATATCCTGCCTTTCTTTTCATCATAGAAACCCAAGGCGGATTGAGGGTTGAAGTTAGGAAGAGGGAGTGCGGGGAGCTCCTGTTGCACGAAAGGTCTTCTGCTCATACATGCTATTTTTTATAACTAGTGGCACATCTTGACATGCATGTTTTTTTGTTGATATAATAAAGAGTAGAACTCAATCCATTCTTCTCTCTGTTCTGTGGAGCTAAGGAGAGTAAAACTGTCAAGTATTTGTTGAGGGCTATTACTTACTTGGTGCAACAAATCCTTCATAGAAATCAGCACCTGATGCACAATTTGCATGTCTTGAGAGCAGGTTTTGTGGTGTTCCATTTTTAAAAATGATGTTTCTAGCTGTCTTGTTTATAACAAGAGGGGTGGTGGTGGTTTGTTTGATTTTTGCTTTTGTTAGTTGCTTTGTTTTGCACAGGTGGGTGTGGGATTACTCGATGGAACATTGTCTTGTAAGGCTACTTCCTCTCCAATGATAGCCCCAGGCTCAATCTCTTTATTCCTGTGGTCTTATGTCCCTTGCTGATATTCTGTTCCTTGCACCAAAATTCCACGCTCTGGTAAAACTTGCTTTCTGTGTTTCAGATAAGCCATCTAAACGAGACAAATAAGTGAAAAATAAGCTTTCTGAATAATGTTTATGGATGAGATCTAAAGGGCTATGTACAGTATTCTGCAAATGCTTTGGAGTTTCCTGGCTTCTCTTCCCCCTGCAAGTGCACTCTTTCCCCTCCCCTCTTGCTTCTGGAAGTCAAATGACCTTTCAAAGTTAATCATTGTGTGGAAAGCTGCAAAAAAATAAAATAAAAATTGGCAGCCCTGTCCATGAGTAGAAGTGCTTTCTGCTTATGCATAGTGCTATCTTTCTGTCATTGTAATGTAGCTGTTACAGTTTATGTTGTGCTATGTTAGTGAAAATAATGGATATAATATAAATTAGAAAGTAATATGCCCAATGAGTCATTAATTTCTCCTAGAAACATTCTAGAAATCATCCTAGAAACAAAACTATAAAGTTTACTATTGTTTGTAAGACTAGTTTCCATTCTGCATGCTGCTGAAATCATGGAAACTTCACTCTTCCTTTGCTCCTACCTGTTCACATAACGCAAAGTCAGCCTCTGATTTTTTTCTTCTTGAGTGCACTGAAGGGTGGAGTGAAACACTGCTCCATCACATTGAATAATTGTTTATTTTAAACTGTGGTTTAAAGTGGCACGTGAGCCAGGCCTTAGACATGGTCCCTGACCTTCTAGTTACTTAATGAACATCTCTCATATCATGTGCCGTTAGTCTTCTTTCCTCTTATTTAATATCAGGCAACATGTGTTACAGATGCATTATTTATAGCATAATATTTACATTGACTTAAATGCATTTTACTCTGAAGTAAGTGTGTATAGCATTGCAGATTTAAGCAATTCATAATTGAAAAACTACTAATTAAAGATGGGGTTGTTCCAAAAGTGTCTTGTCTACTTCTGAAGCCCTGCTGAATTCTTCTGGTTTCCCTGTCCTGCTGCAACCTCTATGTGTCTCATCCAAAGCAATATTAGGCAAGGGCTCTCAATCCTCTGGAGCAGCTTTGGAGTGGCTGTGTGTGTGTGGGGGGGGTGAGTCAGGAAAGCCCAATTGCAAGAGCAGATTTTAATTCACTGTTCTCTGAATCCAACTCACTATTTTTTAAAACCAATAAGTGGTGAATATTGTGGCATAAGTGTATCATGCCTCTAGATAATAATTTTTAAACACTTTATTAGCATAGTTTTAAAAAGAGTATGCGTGCTATAGCTGAATAGGTTCAGCCATGATCACTCTGATCTTTTCTAAAGTTTGTGAGTAGCAATTGTATTTTTGCTACTATTTTATAAGTATATAAGTATAAATGTAGCTGCCCCAGTCTTGTTCCCCAGATGTTATTAAATGAAAGGTCTCAGCAATCTTAGCTGTTGTGACCAGTGGTTAGGAACGATGGGAGTTGTAGTCCACCAACATTGGGGGACCCAAAGGTGGGGAAGACTCACTAAATGTCACAACACATATTTGTTTAAATGTAAGGATATTTTATAAATTAAATCGTTAGAGATTTCTTAAATTACAGAAATGTGTGGAATTCCTACTGTGACCTTATGAAAGTGTTTTATTTCGTAGTTTTTAAATGTCTTCTGGAAATGGAGATACTACATTCAATTTTTATGATTAAAACCATATGATTAGATTAAAACTGTTTTTCCCCCCTTACTTTTATCTTACAATTATGGTTCTAATTTTAGGAAATCAGTACCAAATGAGGAGGAAAGGAAGATGTCATCGAGTATCTTCAGCAAGGCATTCTTCTTCTCCATGCAGTATTAAACACTCCCCTACTAGAGAAACCTTGACCTATGCCCAAGCTCAGAGGATGGTAGAAATAGAAATTGAAGGTCGCTTGCACAGGATCAGTATCTTTGAACCCCTGGAGATTATATTAGAAGATGATGTTACAGCCCAAGAATTAAGTGAATGCAACAGCAATAAAGAAAACAGTGAGAGGCCACCAGTCTTTCTGAGAACGAAGAGGCACAGAAACAGCAAAGTTAAAAAGAAAAATGAAGCTGTTCCAACTGCACATGGCATTCCGTCTACAGCAAATATTCTTCCAGAACCCAAAGTGCATATTGTTGAATACAGTCCACCTTCTGCGCCTCGAAGGCCCCCAACTTACTATAAATTTATTGAAAAGTCTTCAGAAGATCTTGATAATGAAGTGGAATATGACATGGATGAAGAAGATTATGCATGGCTAGAAATAATCAATGAAAAGCGAAAGAGTGATGGACTCTCAGTTGTATCACAGAACATGTTTGAATTTCTTATGGACCGTTTTGAAAAAGAGTCTTATTGTGAGACTCAAAAACAGGGTGAACATCAATCTTTAATTGATGAAGATGCGGTTTGTTGTATTTGCATGGATGGAGAGTGTCAGAACAGCAATGTAATTCTTTTTTGTGATATGTGTAACTTAGCAGTGCATCAGGAGTGTTACGGGGTGCCATATATACCTGAGGGCCAATGGCTCTGCAGACAGTGTCTGCAGTCTCGTTCGCGGCCTGTAGACTGTGTACTGTGTCCAAACAAAGGAGGTGCCTTTAAAAAGACAGATGATGATCGATGGGGACATGTTGTGTGTGCTCTCTGGATTCCAGAAGTTGGATTTGCCAATACAGTTTTTATTGAGCCAATCGATGGAGTCAAGAACATTCCCCCTGCCCGATGGAAGTTAACATGCTACCTCTGTAAACAGAAAGGTGTTGGTGCCTGTATACAGTGCCACAAAGCAAACTGCTACACAGCATTCCATGTTACATGTGCTCAAAAGGCTGGTTTGTATATGAAAATGGAACCCGTGAAAGAACTAACTGGCAGTGGCACAACATTCTCTGTAAAAAAGACTGCATATTGTGATGTACATACACCACCAGGTTCTATTAGGAGACCTCTGAATATTTATGGAGAAGCTGAAATGAAAAATGGCCTCTATAGAAAAGAGGGCTCTGCCAAAACAAGGTCTACATCAAAAGTCAGAAAAAAGGCTAAAAAGTCAAAGAAAGCACTGGCTGAACCATGTACAGCGATGCCTGCAGTATCTGCTCCATGTATCCCTCCTCAGAGGTAAGAAAATCATTAAAGGTAAATATTTTACCCAGACATTTGCTTTATTTTAATTTCCTAGATGTTCTTGTATTTGTCAGCATGCTGATTGGGAATGAGATCTGCAATACTTTTATGTGGCTTTTTGAGGAACAAGTTAATAGAATAATACTGTTCTTACTCGGGAACTTCCTCTCTCTGGAAAGGAGAAGATATCTTTCACAGTCATAATTGCTGGACCCACAAGGTGGTTTGAGTACACTTACATTTAACAGAAAATCTGTAAATTATTTACCTAGATCACAGGTGGACAGTCTGCAGCCCCTGGCCTCATTTTATGCAGCCCTGATGTTTCCTGAAGCTTCCCCATTCTTCCATCCCATCAGAGTTCCTTCCTTGTTCTTTTCCTCCTTATTCCTCCAGTTTTTTAAAAAATATTTTATTAACATTTTATATAACTTATTGAAACGCAGACAACAGACAGGAAACATGGAAAGAGACAAATGCAGTCATATGAGAACTAGACATTCCTTTAGGTTTTTGACAGTGTTTTTCCTCCTTCCATGTAGCTTCAGAACAATTGGGACAGTATTTTATCTGATTAGCATAAATTGATGTGCTTTTTAAAAAAATGCCCTTGTTTGTATGGCTTGGGGGAAATGTTTTTTACCTAGCTGTCTGAGAACAAATGTTTAGGCTTTTATTCGGGGCGGGGGGCACACTAAAGTCAGAAAGGAATTACTTTTACTTGCCTTGAAGAGCAATAGCTATATTGGTCTGTTGTACCAAAAAATAAAATAAATGTATTTCATGCTTATTTCAGAGTAACCCAATCAAAAACCAGTGGGGTTTATGTATGAGTAGACCTGCATAAGATTAAACACTATAATCCAGGGCTGAGGTTGTCGAATTACAACTGCCATCATTCCTAGCCATTTGTCATGCTTGCTAGGGCTAATGGGAGTTTTGGTTCAGCAACATCTGGAGGACCAAAGGTTTCCCACTCCTGCTGTAATCTGAGAATAGCCAAACTGAAAATTGACACAGGTTGGTCTTGTTTGTCAATAAATCCAGAACATTTTTGTCTCTGGGTCCACCCATCATCTTCTGTGGCTCTGCCCACCACTGGCATGGCATGCAACCCCCAAGGGAATGCGCAAACCTTATTTATTAAATTTATATTCTGCCCTTCTTTCCTAAATGGTGCTCAGAGCTGTTAACAATATAAAATCCATCGAAGCTATCATTGGATAGTAATAATAATAATAATAATAATAATAATGGGATATTAATATATTTTAATATTCTAGTAAAATGGTCTTGAAATACAGTGTATTAAACATTATTATGTATGGTGTGTCTGAATTGGAAATGGAAAGTTGGCTGTTCTTGAACTCTTCATGTAGATACTTTTATTTTGAGCAATTACTTCTGAAAAACAACTCTGATAGGTGAAATATGTTGGAAAATATTTACTTCAACCTAGAAAACTACTTGCAAACCATTTGGTTTAATTTCCATATTTTATCTGATATTGGAAAATGTTGAAATATTTCCTTGTTTTTTGTGCTTTTTAATAGTATAGTGCCTGTGAAATAATTTAGTGTGGTGATTCAAAATAAATACTGGAAGGCCCAAATTTCTAGTTATGTTTGTTTATTGTTTTTTATATTCCACCTTACCTCCAAAGAGCTCAAAGTGGCATATATGGCTCTCCTTCTTTTCCCCATATTTTATATTTACAACAATCCTGTGAAGTAGGTTAGGTTGAGAGATAGTGACTAGTGCAAAGTCACCTCATGAGCTTCGTGGCTGAATGGGGATTTGTACCTCCATCTCCGATGTCCTGTTCCAACAAGCTAACTCAAGGGTGGGGAACCTTTTTGGCTCACCAAGCCAGATTCTTATCAGGATCAGCTTGCTGTTGTCCCACCTGTCAATATTCCTTGTGTGGGGTTCTCAAGCTCAAGGGGCCCTGCTGCAGGAAGCTCTAGAAAGAAGCTTGCATTTTAAAATGTAGGCTTTGTTGTGCTTCCCCCAGCATGGTATGGATGAAGAGGAGAAAAAAGCTCCTTTCTCCCCATTGTGTCCTCTCCGTCCCCCATCCACGAGAAAGATGCCTGCATTTTACAGCCTTTCTTTGGCTGCATGCACCTGATCCCATAGCAGAGTTTAACTCCCACTTACAGGAGCAGGCACTTGCAGCCAATGCAGAATTGAACCCTGCCTTCCTGCCAATAAGCTTATGTTGTGAGCTGATTGGCAGGTGGGCGTTGTTTGGGGAAAATGAACAGGCAGACCAAGATTGCCTACTACACCACTCTGCCTCTCCATGTGTTAGTAGTGTAGACACAGCAGGTTCATCAAATGGAGGGAGTTGTAGTCCAGTGTTTGTGTATGCCACATATTTCTCTGAACGCTTAGCCCTTGAACTGTCACAGTGCTTCCTTTAACCGAGTTCAAACAGTTTGTGTGGCTGGCACGAGAACTGTGAAATGGACAACTCCATCTCACTCCATCTCTACCCTGCATCCCATGTGTGCTGTCCATCAACATTTATGCTCTTCTCTGTCGCTGCATGCATTGCTGAATGTTGTTGTAGGAACATGGATTGCTACATAACACATGGTGTCTAATAACAAACTAGTTTTGATGAGTTTGAAGACTCTTCACCTTTTGCGGAACTCATTGTTAATCACAAATAGTAAAGTTTTTCCCCCTATGCTTGATATGTTTCAAAGCAACTCTGTCGCATCATGTATTTGATTGAAATAAAATTTCCATATTATATTTAACAAAATTGGTACTTTTAATAAGTAGATATTGTGTATAATTTAATATCATTAAGAATTTTATTTTAAAATTTATATCTGCTGTTCAGTTCATAAAATTCTCAAGGCAGCTGTGACATTTATTTATTGATTGATATATTACATTTATATACTGTCCCATAGCCAAAGCTCTCTGGGTGGTTTACAGCAATTAAAAACATTAAAAACAAATATACAAATTTTAAAACACACACAAAAAAATTAAAAACACAGTTTTAAAAAAATTAACAACAATTTAAAAACACAAAAATTGAAATGCTATGGTGATTTACATGTTACAGAAACAAATGTATCAATAACCCTGTATGCAGTATTACTGAAAAACCATTTGAAGTGTCTTACACTGCAATCCTGTGCCTGTCTATTCATAAATAAGTCACAACAAGTTCAGTGGGGCTTACTCCTAGGCAGCTGAATATAGGATTACAGCTTTAGTCTAGTAATGAGATCTAAGAAAAGAATAACTGCTATATTTTTTCCATAGAAGAATATTCTGTAAGTTATTTTTAGAGCTATCCCATTTCATATATTAAAGTGGCAAGAGCACAACCAATAATGTTAAACTAAGGCTGCAGTCTTATTAAGCATTCTTAAACAGCAAGCCTCATTGAACCCAGTGAGACTTACTTTTAAGAATTGCATCTTTTAATCCAGGGTTGATAAAAATCAATGGTTCTTTTTTTAAAAATGGATTTTTTTATTTAAATCAGTTTTTTTATTTGAATCAGAATTAGTAAAGAAAGAGTCTACATCAAAAATATCATGATTGCTAATTGTATTCTATGAATATGTTAACAGCAGTTTATTGTTATTATTATTATTTCCATTTATAGACCGCTTACTATCTAAAAGATCTCAAAGCGGTTTACAATAGAATACACAAGGTACAATAAAAAATCAAATTAATTTGCAAAGCAAAATATATAAACAATATCCATATACATAAATATTTACATAGACACAGTATAAAAGTTCATGGAGATGGGAGATAACCTGATCAGTCCTATTCTGCAGATAGTATACATGAAGTTCAATATCTCTCTCTCTTTTTCTAAGTACAAAGATAGAGAAGGTCAGTGAATAGAGAATTCGGAGAGATGGAGTAGATCTGAACAAGGAAGAGACCACTGAAGTGGCAATCCAGATTTTAACAGCAGTAGCCTCTTCTGCAGATATAGAGAGATTGTTTTCTTCCTTTGGACTAATTCAGTCTAAATTGAGAAATAAATTGGGAACTGAAAAAGCAGGAAAGCTTGTATTTCTTTGCCAGACAGTGAACAAGGAAGACAGAGGTGAAGAAGACTGAGTTAACTGTACCACCCAATATTTTAGGTTTCTCATGTTGACTTGATTGAAATGGCCTAAATTTTATTTTTAAAGAACTTACATTTATCTAAAAACTGAAATAGTTAACCATTCAAAAATTCATATGCATGTTTTTTAATGTTGTTTGTTTATTTTTCTGGTTAGTTATCTTCTGTTTAGTGGTGGTCTGGCATATCATGACAAAAATACCATGATTAATTTAAAAGTTGGAGCTGGTTCATCTCCTGAATGACTTCACAAGTTCATTCTGCTTTAGTACTAAAATGACCAAATTATTATCCCATTTTTTTAATGAATATTAATCTAAAAACATTTCAGAACAATTGCTTAGTGTGTACCTACCTTCTGATGAGAATGATATCTCCTAATATCTATTAAGGTTATTTTAAACAATAATGTACTTTATACAAAAAATGATGATTAAACAGAATCTTCCTCACTAGTGATTTATACTGTGATTTAAATAATTAAAATTGAGTCCTTCAGTGAAACAATTTAAATCAACCCTGTTTAATCTATATGAACTACCATTTGGACACATTTAATATTATTTAAGGGTAATTTAAGGTAAATAGTTGGTTTATCTTAAATTTTGGAAAATTTGGTCATGCAGTGTAGTCTTGTTCCTTTTTAAAAAAAATCTATTTGTTACTGATGCAAATGGATTTTACTCATGGAGACTGGGAGAGTTGCCAGTCTTGCTTTTGGATTATAGGTTGAAATTCGGTGTTGAAATTCACTCTACAGGGCTCATAACCTTCAGAAACTGCAGAGTGGGGTAGTTGGAGAGACACTGTGAAGGCTTTATTGAGATGGTTGGCCAGAAAAGCCCTTGTACAATAACAGAACTGTGTGTGCAGCTTTTTGTATCTCACAATGTTCTAATATCTTTGCATATCTGTTGATACAGTTACTGAAGTTATGTGCAAAAGTGTAAGGCAAGCCATTTCTAGAGAGTTGGAATATTTCTAGAAATTTTGAAACCATGGGGAAAAAACCTTTATTTTCCATTTTCCCCCAGAAAAAACCCTGGAAATCTTGGGGGAAATATGCAATATTTATTTCTTTATCACCCTTTGCAGGTTGAAAATCACTTTGTTGCTTTAGGAACATAAAATGGATTACATATAACTTACTTTGCCCATAAAATTATCATGTTTGGCATATTAAGTTATTCAGATAATAATTACAAATTGGATTTACTTTTGTTATAAATTGAGCTACAAGCTGCTGAATTGTAAGGAGCCCAGCATTTCTTTGGTTCTGCAGTTTGAGGAGCAGGCAAAAACAAAACAAACAGAAGAAACAATCAGCATTATATTTATTTACTTATTTATTACATTGATATCCCTCCCTTCCTTCCAAAGGAGCCCAAGTTGATAAACACACAAGCAATAAAACATCTTAAAACATCTTTAAAAAAGTAAAACAAAATTATTATGCCTCCTCCAGTGTCAAAGCAGACATATATCACTCAATTTCATAGAAAGAGTTGAGAAAAAGAGAGGGGGAGAGAACCAAAACTCAACAGATACTACATGAAATTTAATCAATCTAATTTTCTTTATCACTATTGGCTTCTGGTTTGTTTCTGAACTTTCTCCCACTCCTTTCTCCTAACCAAGAGGACAGAAACAGTTTTCACCAGCGATGCCAACAGTAGGAAGCCCACAAGCAAAGAAGGCAATGAAACCACCTTCCTTCTCTTGTGTGGTGGTGCCTCCTATAAGCAGAAATGCATCTTGCTCTTTCATTTGAGAGTTGTGCTGTCAGGGTACTATTCAGGACTTGCTTGCCCTCAGTGTGCAGGAATTGTAATGATCTGATACTTCTTCCTGTTACTTGGTTTTTGAAATAATTGGGGGAGGGGGGAGTAAATAAATGAACACCTTGTCTTAAACCTTTTATTTATAAATCCAAAAGAAAACATTTCATAATCCAAGATTTTCCAATTTTTCAGAAAAACAAAAACGGCTTCAGAAAAACAGAAAAAACTTTTTTGAAGCCATATCTCTAGCTGTTTCTAATATAAATCTTTAGCAGTTTGTGTTTTTTCCCCCAAAAATATATTTTAGCCAGTTACTAGAAGAAGCTTATTTATATCTAAACGTTTCTAACAAAATCTCATACTATCAGGTTGGTATGCCATGAGGAAAAAGCTAGTGGAAACAAGGTTAGCGTTTACGTTAAGCAAATACAGCTGGTGTAGTAATAGAAATAAAGCAGTCTGATACATTGAACTTATAAATGGCTACTTGCCTGGCTCTTATATCAGTTGAGAATTATCTCTAGGCAACCAGGTTAATTGGAATAGAGTTATTTTTTTTAAGTATTAGGCAGTCAGTGTGTTAGAAGTGGCTAACAGGTATGTGTATGTGCGGTACTGTTGTAAGCTTGTTTCCAAGGCTTCATTACATAACTTCCATTATCAAAAATATTAAACAATTTACAGAGTAATCCAGCTCGGGGGAAGCCGGCATAAGTTGTGCTGGAGCAAGAGAAGCTGGCATAAAGTTTCATCACATCCAGTTGCCATTCAGAAGCCTTTGGGTTGGCTGAACACCACCTCAGCCAGGAGCTGCATGCAGGGACCAGAAAGTAAAAGCCTGCTCTCCCAGATACCCATACTGGGGAGTAAGCCCCCTCCATTGACTTACTTTGCAATTATTTTCTTAGACTGACCTTTTTTCCAGCATAATTTTTGCCTAGATTGGGACCTGCAGAACTGCTCTGAACATAAGTTGGATGTGGCCTAACTCCCCTTACCTCAGCCTGTTCTCCAGCACACCCCTTTTTCAGAACTTACACCAGCTCCACTTGTGCCTATCTCGGCTGAGCAGGGACCCTTCTGGCTCAGCTGGAGAACTGCCACATCCAACTCACCTCAGCCCAGCGTAAATGCGAGTTGGATTGTGCCCTTAATCAAAGAAAGCATTCAATGAATATAGATTGATTTATCAAAGGATGTAGTTCAGATTCTTTTCTTTTTAGATCTTTATTGTGAAACATTTCATTAATGAACTCCTGTTTCTAGGAAACAGCAGGTGAAAATAACATTCTACATAGATCAGGTTTTGTAGGATCCTTCTAACTGTTTATAACATCCTGCTTCCAAAACTGTAACTAGTCGCACACACTCTGAAAGGGTTTCCAGTTTGTGTTTTCTGAACAGCACCCCCATAAGGTAAACCTTTTGAAACTAAAGAGGAGTTCCAAAAGCAGTTAGTAATACAGCATGAGTGTATGTCGTTCAAAACAAACACAATAAACAAACTGGGTATGCCCAAGTTCTTTGTACACCAGTTCATTCAAAGTTGGCAGTGTTTCAGAATATATTTTTGGATTCAGCATGTTTTTCTTTTCTTTAACTAAAATGTGCAGTGCTGAGTTGTGAAAAATAATTTGTTTGTTTTCCCCATGCTTCAGATTAAATAAAATTATGAATCAGGTGGCTATTCAGCGGAAGAAGCAATTTGTTGAAAGAGTACACAGTTACTGGTTACTTAAAAGGTTGTCCAGAAACGGTGTCCCCTTATTGAGAAGACTGCAGTCTAGTTTGCAGTCACAAAGAAACACACAACAGGTATGTATCTTTCAGAACTCCAAGCATAATTAAGCTACTCATGTTGTTTTGAGTTAATATATAGCATAGCTGGGATCAATATAATTTCATATTGCTTGAAAATGAATCTGAAATTTTATTTCCATACTTGTTTTACAACAGAAGAATAGTATACCTGGAATCATTGTGAGTAATTTCACAGGCTAGCTTTTGAAATGCTTGGCTAGCAGCTACTGCCAGATATAGAGTTAAAAGCAGAATAACATATAAACTACTATTTTTCTTTCATAAGAGGGAAGATGATGAAGAAACACAAGCCTTAAAGGAGAAGTTGAAGTACTGGCAAAGGCTCCGTCATGATCTGGAGAGAGCACGGTTGCTGATAGAACTTATACGAAAACGAGAGAAATTAAAAAGAGAACAGGTATATGAGTAACTTCTTCTCATAGGATTTTGAAGGGAACGGTGAATATTTATTTTTTATTTGATTTATATCCTTCCCTTCCTCCCAGCAGAAGCCCAGGGCAGCAAACAAAAGCACTTAAAACACTGTAAAACATCAAAACAGACTTTAAAATATATTGAAACATCTTTAAAAAAATTTTTTTTAAGCTTTCAAATTATATTTTAAAAAAGGTTAAAAACATACTGGTTTAAAAAAAAAAAAGATTTAAAAACATTAAAAAGCAATTCCAACACAGGAGCAGACTGGGATAAAGTCTCAACTTAAAAGGCTTGTTAAAAGAGGAAGGTCTTCAACAGGCACCAAAAAGATAACAGAGATGGCACCTGTCTAATATTTAAGGATAGGGAATTCTGCAGGGTAGGTGCTGCCATTTTCTATGTTGTGCCGAATCGACCTCCTGATAAGATGGTATCTGCAGGAGACCCTCACCTGCAGAGCGCAGTGATCGACTGGGTATATAAAGGATGAACCGGTCTTTCAGGGAACCGGTCTTTCAGGTACAAAGCTGTATAGGGCTTTGTACACCAAAACTAGAACCTTGAACTTGGCCTGGTATAGTCAGAGTATTGATTTAAATGATATGTACACTGGAATCCGCAAATCTTGGATGGTCTTAGTAGTTAACTAGAATTTATGGTTGCCAGACTTCTGCCCTTTCTGTAATGGGGTAGGGGTGAACCTTCAAACCACAGTGAAATGTCAGAAATCCATAGGAGGCTCAAATTTGTTGAGTCATGGTAAATTTCTGAGGCACTTCGGACACCTACGAAGTGAATGTGAGCGAGTCCTGCTCTCATCACAAGTTTAGAGCTTTTGGGATCAGAATCCTCATACAACTGCATAGTGCTCACAGATAATTGGAAGTGAACCTAGAGGTCACCTAGTTCCAGCTCTCTGTCAGTGTAGGAAATCTACTACTGCATAAGAACATAAGAAGAGCCTGCTGGATCAGGCCAGTGGCCCATCTAGTCCAGCATCCTGTTCTCACAGTGGCCAACCAGGTGCCTGGGGGAAGCCCGCAAGCAGGACCCGAGTGCAAGAACACTCTCCCCTCCTGAGGCTTCCGGCAACTGGTTTTCAGAAGCATGCTGCCTCTGACTAGGGTGGCACAGCACAGCCATCATGGCTAGTAGCCATTGATAGCCCTGTCCTCCATGAATTTGTCTAATCTTCTTTTAAAGCCATCCAAGCTGGTGGCCATTACTGCATCTTGTGGGAGCAAATTCCATAGAACTATGCGCTGAGTAAAGAAGTACTTCCTTTTGTCTGTCCTGAATCTTCCAACATTCAGCTTCTTTGAATGTCCACGAGTTCTAGTATTATGAGAGAGGGAGAAGAACTTTTCTCTATCCACTTTCTCAATGCCATGCATAATTTTATACACTTCTATCATGTCTCCTCTGACCCGCCTTTTCTCTAAACTAAAAAGCCCCAAATGCTGCAACCTTTCCTCGTAAGGGAGTCGCTCCATCCCCTTGATCATTCTGGTTGCCCTCTTCTGAACCTTTTCCAACTCTAGAATATCCTTTTTGAGATGAGGCGACCAGAACTGTACACAGTATTCCAAATGCGGCCGCACCATAGATTTATACAACGGCATTATGATATTGGCTGTTTTATTTTCAGTACCTTTCCTAATTATCGCTAGCATGGAATTTGCCTTTTTCACAGCTGCCGCACACTGGGTCGACATTTTCATCGTGCTGTCCACTACAACCCCGAGGTCTCTCTCCTGGTCGGTCACCGCCAGTTCAGACCCCATGAGCGTATATGTGAAATTAAGATTTTTTGCTCCAATATGCATAATTTTACACTTGTTTATATTGAATTGCATTTGCCATTTTTCCACCCATTCACTCAGTTTGGAGAGGTCTTTTTGGAGCTCTTCGCAATCCCTTTTTGTTTTAACAACCCTGAACAATTTAGTGTCGTCAGCAAACTTGGCCACTTCACTGCTCACTCCTAATTCTAGGTCATTAATGAACAAGTTGAAAAGGACAGGTCCCAATACCGATCCTTGAGGGACTCCACTTTCTACAGCCCTCCATTGGGAGAACTGTCCGTTTATCCCTACTCTCTGCTTTCTGCTTCTTAACCAATTCCTTATCCACAAGAGGACCTCTCCTCTTATTCCATGACTGCTAAGCTTCCTCAGAAGTCTTTGGTGAGGTACCTTGTCAAATGCTTTTTGAAAGTCTAAGTACACTATGTCCACTGGATCACCTCTATCTATATGCTTGTTGACACTCTCAAAGAATTCTAATAGGTTACTGAGACAGGACTTTCCCTTGCAGAAGCCATGCTGGCTCTGCTTCAGCAAGGCTTGTTCTTCTATGTGCTTAGTTAATCTAGCTTTAATAATACTTTCTACCAGTTTTCCAGGGACAGAAGTTAAGCTAACTGGCCTGTAATTTCCGGGATCCCCTCTGGATCCCTTTTTGAAGATTGGCGTTACATTTGCCACTTTCCAGTCCTCAGGCACGGAGGAGGACCCGAGGGACAAGTTACATATTTTAGTTAGCAGATCAGCAATTTCACCTTTGAGTTCTTTGAGAACTCTCGGGTGGATGCCATCCGGGCCCGGTGATTTGTCAGTTTTTATATTGTCCATTAAGCTTAGAACTTCCTCTCTCGTTACCACTATTTGTCTTAGTTCCTCAGAAACCCTTCCTCCAAATGTTAGTTCAGGTTCAGGGATCTGCCCTATATCTTCCACTGTGAAGACAGATGCAAAGAATTTATTTAGCTTCTCTGCAATCTCCTTATCGTTCTTTAGTACACCTTTGACTCCCTTATCATCCAAGGGTCCAATTGTCTCCCTAGATGGTCTCCTGCTTTGAATGTATTTATAGAATTTTTTGTTGTTGGTTTTTATGTTCTTAGCAATGTGCTCCTCAAATTCTTTTTTAGCATCCCTTATTGTCTTCTTGCATTTCTTTTGCCAGAGTTTGTGTTCTTTTTTATTTTCTTCATTCGGACAAGACTTCCATTTTCTGAAGGAAGACTTTTTGCCTCTAAGAGCTTCCTTGACTTTGCTCGTTAACCATGCTGGCATCTTCTTGGCCCTGGCGGTACCTTTTCTGATCTGCGGTATGCACTCCAGTTGAGCTTCTAATATAGTGTTTTTAAACAACTTCCAAGCATTTTCGAGTGATGTGACCCTCTGGACTTTGTTTTTCAGCTTTCTTTTTACCAATCCCCTCATTTTTGTGAAGTTTCCTCTTTTGAAGTCAAATGTGACCGTGTTGGATTTTCTTGGCAATTGGCCAGTTACATGTATGTTTAATTTAATAGCACTGTGGTCACTGCTCCCAATCGGTTCAACAACACTTACATCTCGCACCAGGTCCCGGTCCCCACTGAGGATTAAGTCCAGGGTTGCCGTCCCTCTGGTCGGTTCCATGACCAACTGGTCTAGGGAATAGTCATTTAGAATATCTAGAAACTTTGCTTCTTTGTCATGACTGGAACACATATGCAGCCAGTCTATGTCCGGGTAGTTGAAGTCACCCATTACTACCACATTTCCTAGTTTGGATGCTTCCTCAATTTCATATCTCATCTCAAGGTCTCCCTGAGCATTTTGATCAGGGGGACGATAGATCGTTCCCAGTATTAAGTCCCTCCTGGGGCACGGTATCACCACCCACAACGATTCTGTGGAGGAGTCTGCCTCTTTTGGGGTTTCGAGCTTGCTGGATTCAATGCCTTCTTTCACGTATAGAGCGACTCCGCCACCAATACGTCCTTCCCTGTCCTTCCGATATAGTTTATATTATAGCATCATCCCTGAGAGGTGTTCATCGAACCTTAAAAACTGTTAATGAAGGAGAGCCCACAGTTTTCCAAGATTATCTGCTCCACTGTCAGGCAGCTAATATTTCCTTTGAATATATTATGTAACTGGTCTTATTTGAAAATGGCTGCCATATTGTCTCTTAATAGGCTCTTCTCCAAGCTAACCATACCCAGCTCCTTCAACCTCTCCTCATAAGACTTGGTCTTAAAGCCCCTCACTTTCTTTGTTACCCTTCTCTGGACATGTTTCAGCACAGCATGGAAAAGCCTCAGCCCTCTTCCTGAGCTCCAAGCTCAGGGAGCAATTGGGAAATCTTCTCTGTAGTTGAGTTGTGGCACTCTGAGTTGCATCTGAAGTGCAGCACATCTGCTGCCATGATCTCCCATCTTTCCCAGGCCCCAAATTCAGGACAAATGTTAGGCCTTGCCTATGTTGTGTTGCTCTTCGTAGGTGCTTGGAAGCACAGTTTAACTGGAGGAGCTCCAAACTTGAGAGGAGGGCTGACATTCATCAGAAGTGAGTGAAACGTTTGCCATGGCAAATACGTTTCTGACCTATATATATCATTAAACTATACTATCTGTCTCCCTCAGTCCAAATTAGGAATGTAATAAATTAAACATGTCATTTTTTAAAACTATATAGTTTTCCTTCAAGGTAAAATAGAAATTATATTTAATCAGTTTTGGGGAGTCTGTGACCTAGGGGCCATTTGTGACCCTCAACTTAATATCATGCAGCTCTTTTTCTCTGGACTTACCCTTCTGAGAATTGCTTCCTTTTCCACATTTTGTGTGTGTTTAAGAGAGAGAGAAAGGCAAACAGATAGAGTGAGTTAGATTTTTACTGGGGGGTTTTTTGCTCTGGAAACCTTTTTGATTAAAGAGTGGAGTATAAAGGCTTTAAATAAATACATATAATAGAGAAGGAAATGCTGCTACACAGTGAGCCTGGGGGGAGGAAGCCTTACAGTGAGGTGTGTGAGGGAACCAAGAGGGAGAGGAGGATGGCAGAAAAGGAAAAAAACTAATGGAGTGACGAAAGTATTATGCAGGCTGTCAGTTCCAACCTGTGTTAATGGGATAGTGGAAGAGGACTTACACCCACAAACAGATAGAAGGACAGGGAAAGCCCAGAGGGAGGGAGAGAGAAAGATGGGAATGACAACAGACAGATTGAGAACCTTCTGCAATCTTGCAGTGCTGCAGGCTCCACCCATCTGCTTCTACATGTGCAGGCTGTAACCCTTAGTTAAATTTTCACCTGAGCCCTTCATAGGAAAAAGTTCACCCACCTGAGTCCTTCATAGGAAAAAGTTCACCATTTCTGTCTTGAATTCTCGTGTTGATGCTTTCCCTTTTTAATCTTCCTGTACCAGCGTGCCTGAGAGAGAAGATAGGGAATATTCCATGGCACATTTGTGAAGGCATGGGTGTGGGGGACTTAAACTCTAAGTTTTTATGAATGGCTCATGTGGATCTCTTAACCAAAATTAAAAGGAAGCTGGAAGGACATGATCCTGTAACCTGCTCTCTTTCTCTTAACTTTGGAAAAGAGATCGTCTAGTCATTATATCTGCACTAGCCTAATGTTAGATTAATTTTGCCTTCATGCTGGATTTTCTTGAAGATGGAATGCATTAACTTTAAATATTAAATGATGCAGTCTGTAGTGGTCCTGTGCAGGGTTCCAGTTTGTCTTCCATGTCCTCTTCCAGTATGCCCCATTCTCCTCCCCCCCCCCACACACACACATAGTGTCAGTATTCCATGACCACTGAGTATGCTTCAGGGTCTGCTTTGGGGATTTACCTCACCTTATTCCCCCCCCCTACATATTTTTGTAGTTCTGTAAACCCTGGGGTTCCCTGAAGCTGGATGATCACTTCCTATTGAGTGCGGTTGATGCTGTTTTGGCTATGTAAGGATTGACACTTGGAGCATAGAGAGTGAATAAAGCCGAACTTTCTGTCAAAATCTTAACTAAACTTGAAATACAATGTGAAGGGGAAAAAATAACATCTGACTTGGTCCTCCCAGCATCAGACTTTTTTCTTTTCTTATAATAGTGGCAATTTTTGGAGAAGGTTGATCTTTAAACACTTAGTTGATGATCAAGAGATACTTTCCTGCCCACTTCTGTTAGAAGTAGAAAAGTTTGGTTACTCTGTCATGGAAAAGAATGGAAAATCTCAGTATTCCCAGGAACTGCCAGCAGGGAGCGATGCTGCTGCAGATTGGTTCTTCCGGTGCACCCAAACTGCCCCAACCTTGGTGCTGCCTTCTCCCTGTCCTGGTGTGTGGTAGCAGTGCCACTGCTGGGAAGCTAGGTCTGCAGGTCCATGCCGGATGCTGCTGGGTCTGATTCATGGCCTGTGCATGTGTAGTTAAATTGTATTAACAAACTTGCTAGCTTTTATTTTGCTTCAGGCCACTGATGTTTCTACATGGTTATATATAGGATATATCTGTTTTCATGCATGGTGAAATATTCTGAAGTTTTGGAAGAGCATCATAGATACATGTCATATGATCTGTTTTCATTCCTGTTATGGGTGCATTTTCCTCTTAAGTGTTATGTGTGGCTATATGGCCAAAGGCACACACAGTTTTATAATTAAGCTGTAAACGTTGCCAGATACACTCAAAACAAACTGTACTTTTGCTGCCTGTGTCACTGCACATTGGACATATTACGCTAAGGACTGCAGCTTCAGTGTTACATGTTCACTTAATTGGGAGTAAGCACCATTAAACTTGTTGGAATTTCTAAATAAAGCTGCTTAGGATTGAGCTTTAAGGCTAATATGTTAAACCCTGTTTTGTATTGTTAAAATTACAGTCTGTAGTCATACTCATTAATGAAATGGACTCTGCTTCTCTTCCACTTCGTAGATCAAAGTGGAACAGGTTGCCATGGAACTTCAGCTAACTCCATTTACTGTACTACTGCGGTCAGTACTAGACCAACTTCAGGAAAAGGATGCTGCTCGTATATTTGCTCAACCGGTGAATCTTAAAGAGGTGAAACTTCAATATTTCTGATTTGGTTGATCAGTTGTATTTATACAGCAGTCTGGTAGCCACAGGCAATAAGGAATTTCATGCAGGCTTGTAGAGCATGGGCAGAGCACTCAATTCCTCCTCTGCCCTTGGCATAGAAATGCACCGGGCTGTTGCAGGACCTAGAGAGTGGTACATCTTTCCTCTTCTGGTCGCAGCACCTAGCAGGCCAGTAATTCTTATGGATTGACTTACAAGGTTGTGGTTGATAGTTCAGTAGTATAGAATAACTTAATCTTTAACAGTATTATACAGCCACGAGTGAGGCTGTATACTATAGCCAGTATGGATTTTTTGCACTCCGCAATGTTAAATTGAAAATACCCCATGTCATTCTGCTGCTTCGCATAAGGTCATTTCAAAACAAAATCTTACAAAATTTACAGTCCTGAACTCAGAAACGCTTGCTTAACAACCCTCCATGTTTTCAAGGCGATACACAAAACACTCAGAGTTGAGAGTTCAAAGCGTAAAACAAGAGAGAAAAAATCCAGACCCCTCTTGGACTTTTTTCTATCAGTGGTCTCATAATTTGTTGAAATTAATTAAAAATCAGCCTTGTTCACAGAATCCCTGTAATATTATTACTGACCTTTCCCCATACTCTGACCTTCATCTTCTGCAGTTCAAAAGTATAAAAAAATGCATGGCTAAGTTTTAATTAATTTAAGAAATTTAACGAAGTCTATTATAATGTTGAGCATGCTCAGTTAGAACCAACTGTCAGTGTTCTAAAAGCCAGACTCAGAGTTTGGCTTGGCTAATCGGGGTCACACCCATGCCAGACCTTTGTTTCACTTTAGACAGTCATGGCTTCCCCTAAAGAATCCTGCGAAGTGTAGTTTATGAAGTGTACCGAGAGTTGTTAGGAGACTCCTATTCCCCTGACAGACAGTGGCCACAGTCAGCCCCTCTTCTGTGGATTGTAGCTCTGTGATGGGAACAGGACCTATCCTAGCAACTCTCAGCACCCTTCACAAACTACCCTTCCCAGGATTCTTTGGAGGAAGCCATGACTGTCTAAATTATTATTATTATTATTTTATTGTATTTACTGTAATTACTGTAATTACTGTATTATTGTATTTTATTGAATTTGTTATGTACACCGCCTAGAGTGGCTTCGGCCAGATAGGCGGCCTAAAAATTAAATTATTATTATTATTATGACTGTCTAAAGTGAAATAAAGGTCTGGTGTGGATGTGGCAAGTGACAGCTTTGGTTTAAATTTGGGTGGGAGAGTACATGTGCCTGCTGTAGAATAAAAAGTTGGGGGAAACCCTGAAAAACTGATACTATTCACACTGTTTTCCTTTTGGAAAGGAAAGGAGCTTTTCCTCTGCCCAGTGCCACCCACCCAATCTCCTCCCTCTCCTTTCCCCTCCTCCCTGTCCCTCCCCCAGGTCAGTTTCACCAATCCTAAGCATGATTGTACAGGAGTAAATCCCACTGAACTCAGAAAGCATGCAAATGATCAAACATGCCCTTCTCTCCAACCCCCTCTGTTTGGCTCTTTTCTTTGCCCCTACCCTTCCAATCCCCTCCCCTTCCTCCTTCCCTCTCCTGTCCCCTCTCCCTCCTTCATGGTCAGTTTTACCTATTCTAAGCATGATTGCACTGGAGTAAATACCATTGAACTCAATAAGCATTGAAATGATGAGACCTGCCTTCCCCCTCTCCTCTTCCTTATTCCTCCCCTCCCCTTTTCCTTCTTCCTCGTCCCCTCCCCACTTCAGTTCTTCATCCCTTCCTCATCTCCTTCTCCATGGTCAGTTTCACCTATCCTAAGCATGATTTCAGGAGGGTAAATCCCACTGAACTCAATAAGCATGCAGATGATCAAACCTGCCCTCCTCCTCCCCTCCCTCTCCTGCCTGCTCCCATCTTGCTTCTCCTCTCTTCCCTTCCTCTTCCCCTCCCTCCTCCTCCCTACCCCTGGCCTTTCTCCTCTTCCCCATTCCCCTGTGGTCAACTTCACCTACCGTAAGCATGATTGCAGAAGAGTAAATCCCATTGAACTCAATAAGCATGCAAATGATGAATCCATTCTCAGCAGACTTGCACAGGATCCCATTTCTTAACTCTGGGATTAAAAAGCAGGGAAATTCACTAATAGACAGAAAACCCTTGCAGTTTAAGAACATAGCTATAGCCAACAGATATTTCTATTAAACTTTAAAAAGCAGGGAAATCGAACAACTATAGTGAATGCACCAGGGAAGCAGGAGACCTGACCTCCTCTCTGAGATATTGTATTGCTCTACAAATTTGTCAAAATGCAAACACCATTTGGGTTGGTCTTTCACAGTCCAATCAACTTTCTGTGTAGCTTGGAAGGATTTGGTAACATGTGCCTCTGAGCATATGGTGAGTGGTGGCAACACTTGCAGTCAGCCCAAATAACAGGAACAAGACTTGTGCTGTGCTGATCTTGTTTTAGCAGGGAGGAAGCAACTATATTAAACACTTGATATAGTTCAGATAGTCACTTTAAATACATTTGATTTACTGGGCAATTTTAGTGAAGTGTGTAAATCATTTTCTTTTGCTTCTGTTTCTGTGAATATGTGAAGTACAGCAACACTTTACAAAATTTACACTAAAAATACTCCAAAAACAATTGTGGAATAACGGCACTGAGTATTTTGCAGAATGGTCTCCAGTGGACATGACGAGTGGGATAAAAACAATGGGAGGTGAAATATATTCTAGAAATATATTCTAGAAAATTTCTAGATATGCTCTAGAAATTTTTAATTGCCCATGTCCATCTTTCCTTAATTGGAGTGGTTTAAGCATAGCAGGCTGAAAACATGCATCTTGGGCAGGCCACGTTTGTTTTTTTCCCAACAGCTAGATTCATTGCTTAAGTAGCAACATACTGATTTTACATCAAACTGCAGCTTTAGATTTAACTGTTAGTGCACCCAAAATAGAAATAGAACATAACCTCCAGTTTGAAGCACAGAAGGCTGTCTTCATCATCAGATGACATTGACCAAAAAAAAGGCTTTGAAGTTAATAAAAATAAATTTGACACAGATTTCTAGGAAGAATAATGAGAAAAATACAATTTTCTAAGTTAGGTTCTTGGTAGAAGCAGTAGTAACATAGGAAAGAAGCAAAGTAAGAAGAACACCAACAAACATAGAAAAAATGCAATTGTCCATCTTTGGAGATGGCAGATGTTGCCCACTATTCACCATATGCTCAGAGGCCCATGTTACCAAATTCTTCCAAGCTACACAGGAAGTGGATTGGACTGTGAAAGACCACCCCAAATTGTGTTTGCATTTTGACAAATTTGTGGGGCAGTACAATATCTCAGAGAGGAGGTCAGGTCTCCTGCTCCCCTGGTGCATTCACTATAACTGCCCAATTTTCCTGCTTTTTAAAAATTGATAGAAATATCTGTTGGCTATAGGTACATTCTTAAACTGCAAGGTGTTTTTGTCTATTAGTGAATTATTTTGTGGCATGTGGAAAAAAATTCTAATCAAATATCTGGTATCGCCAGATTTTAACATGTAGTCTAAAATTATTTAATGTACAAACAAAATGTTACACTCTTCATTTATTCTCCCAATTTTGTAAAGGCACATGATATAAAATTAAAGATTAATGTTTGATTCTTCAACAAAATGGAAGCATTTAATTATAGAAATCTAAAAAATATACTTCTAGATTATCTGCCTTCAATATTAAAGCTAATTTGACTGTGCTCAGGCACTTTAAAAGGTAATCTTTAAAAGTAGGATAAGGGAAGAGAGGTTTGGAAAGCACAAAACTCCATGTTGTCACAAATTTACACATGTATACATTTGTTCATCTTTTCCTGATTCAGCACATGTTTATGGAGTCTAGGCAATTTTTCCTTCTTTTAATATGGCATAGTTTACTGCCACTTTGCAAAACAAATTCCTGAATGCTGATATATTAATCAAAGAGCAAAGTATAAAAATATTCATAACTTTAAAAAAAATTGTCCTACAGGTTCCAGATTATTTGGATCATATTAAACATCCCATGGATTTTTCTACTATGCGAAAACAGTTAGATGCCCAAGCTTATAAAAATCTCAATGAGTTTGAAGAAGACTTTAACCTTATCATTGATAACTGTATGAAATACAATGCAAAAGATACAATATTCTACAGAGCTGCTGTGCGGTTAAGAGATCAAGGAGGTGTTGTTCTGAGACAAGCGAGAAGAGATGCTGAGGCAATCGGGTATAACAATGAAACTGGAATGCACTTACCTGAACGGCCTAAACTTGAATCTCCTCCACCTTTTACCTGGGAAGATGGTAAGGACACATCAGAATGAATACTGATATAATATTTTATAGTTAGTGAGTGTGCTGGCCAATTCTTCTTTACAATTCTTAAACAAATCTTGTTTAAAAGTCTTCTGCACACAAAGGCCATATTTGGATGTAGTGCTAAGCCATGAAACTTGGTTTATTATACCATACTGTGCATGTGTGCTGGTGCATGCAGCTTGGCCATTCCTTCATCGCTCCTCTTTGTGGATGGAAGGAAACCTATGAAGGGTCTAGCTTAATGTTATGTCCAAACCTAAGATCATGGTTTGCTTTGCCCTAACAAACTACAGTTGCTAGTCATCCTTAAACTATGGTTTGTTGTTGGCTTAGCCGTTGTCGTTTGTTAAGGTAAAACATACCACAATCCCAGGTTTGGAACACTAAGCTAGACCCTTTGTGGTTTGCTTACCCACTTACAGGAAGGGAGGAGTGAAGCAGGAGTGCTTGTGCTGCATGCACCAGTATGTAGCTTGTGCATAGTGTGGTTTCATAACTTAATCGCTTAGCAGTACATCTGAATGCTGCCAAAGTGAGCACCTTTAGGCATGTGTCAAGGATTGCATGTACTTAAGGCTTTCTACTGTATAGCAGTCCCCACAATGCCACATCACAAATATTGTGAAGTGAAGCAGATGGACTGATGTTAGGAAAATAAGAAATTGAAATTGTACTGGATATGTACATGTTTTCTGGATAGTGGTTCTAGGTTGCAGGTGACATTACAGGAAACTTATTGGTCAGTAAAAGCCTCTTAGTTGAACATTGTAACTATGTTACAAAATAAATGTGTAGAGTAGAAAGAAGGCAAAATATTTCAACAGAGGAAGGCTGAGATAGAATCGGGTGGATGGATTTTCTTCATTCCATTCTGGATGCCTTCCACAGATTCACGGACTGACTGTGCCTGTTCCATTCTGTCTGTCTTCCATTTGTTTATAGGTTATTTCTGTACCTTCAGAACGTGTACAGTCTGCTTTTGCCACAGCTTCCTGCTTCTTCCGTTAGTTTGCACGATTTCCTCATCCACCCACCCTCCTTTTCCCTGATACGATGTATATTCCTGTCTGTATCATAATGCTTATCTTGGCCTTCAAGTAAAAGGAAGGAATCTATTTTTCAGCTTTTACACATACAGAAGCAATTTTTAAAGTATGTATTGAGAGAGTTAAGCCAGTGGTAGGCCCTTTCCCCTCCTACAAAAAAGTATGTGTGTGAACCAGCAGCAATATGGTAGTAAGCCATTAGTTACTCTGCAGTGAGATTTCAGAAAAAGCACTTCTCACACATTCTTATGCGATTTGGGCTCCTGCTGGGAGGAAGGGCGGGATATAAATCAAATAATAAATAAATAAAATAAATACATTTTAGAGACTAAAGGAGGGTTTTAAGCAATCAGACCACACATACTATCATTACTGGAATCTCTACAAATTCCTGGAATGCTAATTGGAGGAATGTCTGAAAGCAAATGTATCACTGCTGTTTCATGACCTACATGGTAAATTGGAACCACTAAATGGGGAGACCTGAGGGGGCCCCAGTTGCCGTAGTGACGGGTAGAGGGAGGTATGGTGATATGAGAGGGACGTGCCAGGTAAGGAGAACGCGGCCCAGACATGTAGTGGCTGTGCCGCGTTCTGGTCCTTCTCATACCCGCAGGGTTGTTGGTTGTCCTATCAGCCAACTCTCAGATCTCCAGTTGCTGCTCTTTAATAATGCCAGATCGGTACATAATAAAACCTCCCTCGTCCATGATTTGATTGTGGACGAGGTGGCCGATCTGGCATGTATAACCGAGACCTGGGTTGGTGAACAGGGAGGAGTTAGTCTCTCCCAGCTCTGCCCACCGGGGTATCTGGTTCAGCATCATGGTAGATATGAGGGTCGGGGAGGTGGGGTTGCTGTGGTCTATAAGAGTTCCATCTCACTCACCAAGCACCATGTCCATGCAATCACTGGTCTGGAGTGTTTGCACCTTGTGCTGGGCCAGAGGGACAGACTGGGAATCCTTTTGGTGTACCGCCCACCTTGCTGCCCAATGGCTTCCCTAACTGAGCTGACGGAAGTGGTCTCAGAGGTACTGTTGAGACCCCCAGACTATTAGTACTGGGAGATCTCAACATTCATGCTGAGGCTACTTTGTCTGGGGCAGCTCAGGACTTCATGGCCGCCATGACAACCATGGGGCTGTCTCAATATGTTAGTGGCCCAACACATACATCGGGGCATACTCTTGACCTGGTCTTTGCTACTGGACATGGGGATAGTGATCTGGATGTGGGGAGTTTTACATCTCTCCCGTTGTCATGGACAGATCATTGCTTGCTGAAGTTTAGACTTTCAGTAGCCTTTTCCCTCTGCAAGGGTGGGGGACCTATTAAATTGGTCCACCCCCGGAGACTAATGAATTCTGACGGTTTTCAAAAGGCTCTGGGCTGATAAGACTGGCGCTCCTGTCGAAGCCCTGGCCGATCTGTGGAATACGGAGATGACCCGGGCTGTTGACACGATCGCTCCTGCGCGCCCTCTCCTATGTAGAGCTCATACAGCTCCTTGGTATACTCCGGAGCTGAGAGCGATGAAACAAGACAGGAGGCGGCTTGAGCGGAGATGGAGACGAACTCCCGACGAATGCAATTATGAGCTGGTTCGTGCTTCTACTAAGCTCTATGTAGGAACGGTGAGGGCGGCAAAAAAAAACATTTCGCTGCCACTATTCAGTCATCTCTCTCACGCCCACGGGAGCTTTTTAAAGTGGTTCGTGGCCTACTCCATCCAGGCCTACAAGATACGGCAGATACATCGGTAGCTCGATGTAATAAATTTGCTGAACACTTCCAGCATAAGATCTCATGCATTCGCCGGGACTTAGACTCCTATTTAATAGCAGTTAATCCTACTGAGGTGTCCGGAGCACAGTCTTGTCATGTTTTGTTGGATGAGTTTCAGTTGGTTCAGTTCGAGGACGTGGACAAGGTGCTTGGACAGGTTCGTGCAACCACTTCGGAACTGGATCCTTGCCCCTCTTGGCTAATTAAAACTAGCAAGGAAGGAACAGTTGGCTGGGCCAAGGAAGTGATTAATGCCTCTTTACGAGAGGGAGTGGTCCCTGGCTGTCTGAAAGAGGCGGCAGTGAGACCACTCCTGAAAAAACCTTCCTTGGACCCAGAGGATTTCAGCAGCTACAGACCAGTAGCCAATGTTCTGTTCCTGGGCAAGATCCTGGAACGTGTGGTTGCTGACCAGCTCCAGGCGCTATTGGATGAAACCGATTATCTAGATCCATTTCAATCGGGGTTCAGGCCTGGTTTTGGCACTGAGACTGCCTTGGTCGCCCTGTTTGATGACCTATGTCGGGAGAGAGACAGAGGGAGTGTAACTCTGTTGATTCTCCTTGATCTCTCAGCGGCTTTTGATACCATCGACCATGGTATCCTTCTGGAGAGGCTTGCGGAGTTGGGAGTTGGAGGCACTGCTTGGCAGTGGTTCTGCTCCTACTTAGCGGGTCGTCTCCAGAAGATAGTGCTTGGGGAACATTGCTCGACACCGTGGGTTCTCCAATGTGGGGTCCCGCAGGGTTCGGTTCTGTCTCCCATGCTTTTTAACATTTATATGAAGCCGCTGGGGGCGGTCATCAGGAGTTTTGGAGTGCGTTGTCATCAGTATGCTGATGACACGCAGCTCTACTTCTCCTTTACATCTTCTTCAGGTGAGGCAGTCAACGTGCTGAACCGTTGCCTGGCCGCGACAATGGACTGGATGAGAACTAACAAACTGAGACTCAATCCTGACAAGACTGAGATGCTGTTGGTGGATGGTTTCTCTGATCAGATGGTGGATATATACCCTGTCCTGGATGGGGTTACACTCCCCCTAAAGGAACAGGTTCGTAGTCTGGGAGTCATCTTAGACTCTTCCCTCACACTTGAGGCTCATGTAGCCTCGGTGGCCCGGAATGCGTTCTACCAACTTCGGTTGGTAGCCCAGCTACGTCCCTATGTGAGTAAGGAGGACCTCACATCAGTGGTACATGCTATGGTAACCTCGCGTCTGGACTACTGCAATGCGCTTTACGTAGGGCTACCTTTGAAGACGATTTGGAAGCTACAGCTAGTGCAAAATGCGGCGGCCAGACTGCTAACAAGAACTAAGCGGTCTGAGCATATAACACCTGTGCTAGCCCGTTTGCACTGGCTTCCAGTATGCTTCCAGGCCAGATTCAAAGTGTTGGTACTTACCTATAAAGCCTTATACGGCGCGGGACCACGATATCTGTCGGAACGCCTCTCCCGATATGAACCGGCCCGTACACTATGGTCTACTACGAAGGCCCTCCTCCGGGTTCTGTCTCATAGGGAAGCCCGGAGAGTGGTGACAAGATCTAGGGCCTTCTCAGTGGTGGCCCCCGAACTATGGGATGGTCTCCCTGAGGAGGTGCGCCTGGTGCCGACACTACCATCTTTTCGGCGCCAGGTTAAAACCTTTCTCTTCTCTGAGGCATTTTAATTCCTGTTAATTCTAAATTATTATATTTTGATTTTAGACTGTACAGTTTTTTGTACAGTTTCGTATTGTGATATACTGTATTGTTATTTTTATTGTATTTTTAATGTTCACCGCCCAGAGAGCTGTTGCTAGTCGGGCGGTATATAAGCTTAATTAAATAAATAAATAAATCCAGAAAATTTCAGTGCTGAAGTAATACAGGCTTACAAATATAACTTGTTTTAGATTGGATGTAGGGTTGATACAATAACACATAGCATATGTGAAGTTTGTAGCCTTCAGAACATAAAATTCAGATTAACTTATACCAGTAATATGTTCTGTCTCAGAAACAAAACTTGAAGCGTTAAGTAAATTCTTTGGAAAGGCTTCAGGCGTCATAATCTTCAAACCAAAGTTAAGAGCATAATTTCTAACATTAGTTTGGATACAAAACCTGCTCTTCCGCAAATGGAATGGCTGTGCCTATACCTCCCACTAGAGCATTGCACTAGGAAAGTGAAGAGAAATCAAAAAGGACTATTTTCGCTTGTTTATGATTGCTCTTTTCCTTGCATAAGCAGAAATATGAGAATTGCTATAGAACTTTTCTGTTACAGCACTGCATGAAACAAGTTGGAAAGCCTTGAAGTTGGCTTTAACTTTCAGATATAAGAGCAGTTCAGCACAGCATTCTGTATGCCATGCAGTTCATGTTGCATAATGACCTGGGTCATTGGAGGTGAATGAGGTTATCAACAGCACTCATGACATCTGAAGACCTGCTGGAACAACCTTTTAGTATTGAATATATGAAACTGCCATCTTGAATCTGACTATTGGCCTTTGAGCTCTGTACTGTTCATTCTGACTGCCAGTAGCTCTCCAAGGTCTCAGGTAGTAGTCTTGCTCAGCCCTTCTATCAAAGGTTCTTTTAAGTGAAGATGCCAATGATTGAACTTGGGTCCTTTAGCATTCAAAGTTAGTACTTCAGAGCATCTGCTTTGCATGAGGAATGCCCCAGGTTCACTCCCTAGCATCTCCAGGTAGGGCTGGAAGAGTTCCCTGTCTGAAATTTGCAGAGCTGTTGTCAGGCATTGTAGACAATACAGAGCTAGATAGACCAACAGTCTGTCTTAGTATAAGGCAACTTCCTATGTTCCTAACTGTGGGCCATCCCACACTGGTGTAATGTCATGCCAGTAAAATTCTGTAGCAAGAGTAGAGAGAGGTTTAATGCTTTTAAAAATAAAGTAGAATTTCATGATTTTGCCTTCTTAATCTACATGGGATATTCTTTCTGTTACAGTGCAAGCTTCTGTTTGCACAACATCAACTGCACTAGAAAAATAGAATACTACAGTTTATCAAGCATTGCTGCAGCACCTGCATCACACTGTTTAAGTTGTGTTCTTAATGCTATATGGGGAAAATACTGTTCAAATGCTTATGTTTTAACTTCAGTGGATAGGTTACTGAATCCTGCTAACAGAGTGCACATGTCTTTGGAAGAACAGCTGAGAGAGTTATTAGAAAAACTTGATCTCACCTGTGCAATGAAATCCAGTGGGTCTAGGAGTAAACGAGCAAAGCTTTTAAAGAAAGAAATTAACATGATTCGCAGCAAGATAAGTCAGCAACATCATCAGCCCCCTCAGATTGAATCAGGTATTGGAAGTTTTGAAGAAGAAAATGCAGTATTAGAACAAGAAGGTGAAGAAGGTAAGAGATCTGTTAGTTTAAGCCAGTATTAATAAAAAGTTGATCATAATTGCCATAGTATTTGAGAAGGGAAGAAGAAATTTGTGTTGGTGAAAGTCTTGCACGTCTGTGAACTTCTGTAGGCACTAAATACAAGTTTAGGAATCTAAACTTGTGGTTAGTATATAATCAAAGCTTTTTAAAAAAGGTTTTCTTCTGCACCTTCTCCTCCCAGATTCCAAGAGTACTTTCAACCTACAATATATGAATTATAAGCAATTGCTTTTGAGTTAACGTACATAGGATCAGAGTGATGCTGGCAGGAAAAGAAGAGCTGTGGCCCATCTAGTCCGGCATCCTATTCTCATAGCGGCCAACCAAATACCTACTGGAGGCCAACAAACAGGGCTTGAGTGGAGCAGCATTCTCCCCTCCTGTGGTTTAGCATTGCAATTGGAGATTTCACAAAAGACACATTCATGCAGTGTTGCAAATTGAATCTGGTGATGGAAGTTCCAAATAACTTCATATTGAACAAGGTTCAGATTCTTACAGCAGTAACATAAGTTGTTTTCTTGAGAAACTAAATAAAAAACAACACCTCTTGGTTTGGCAGCATCAGGCATTGAGGCTGCAGTCTAATGCAACTTACCTGAATAAGTCCCATTGAACCCAATGGAGCTTACTTTTGAGTAGACGTGTATTGGATTGCAGCCTCAGAGTAATTAAAAATCACTCCAGAGACTATAGTCCAACTTAAAAGGAAATATATATGAATGGAAAAAATAAGAGTAGATGGAAGAAGGAAAATGTGGCTAAGTAGCTCACTGTTGCACTGCTTGTTTCCCATTGATTATCCAGCTGATACGCTACTTGATAAGTTGTGTTTGTTGTAGTGGGACCTCTTGATATTTTTACTAATAGGTACTCCCTTGCCCTGCTTTCACACTGGAAACTGCTCCTGATAAACATCTATGGTGGCTTTCCATATAGCTCAGGTGCATATGTCAGTTATCCCTACAGTCCTCACAGTCATGGCCATTCATCGTGCCTTGTGTGGTTTTAGCACATATCAACTGCTCTTAGTCTTCCAGTGTGTCTTTTTGTTTGCATTTGAGTCGGTGAATATGAATTAAATCCTATGAGTCAATCCCTCTTTGGAATTTATTTTTAAAAGTAAGTTTTATAGGTGAACACCTGTGCCAAACACAATAAAAAGGTTAAGATATGGATAAATAATGTATGTGTATTCTAAAATACTTTTTTAAAGTCAAAAATATCAATAAGGTTAAAATGCAAAACTGGGGTTCAAGTGGGAAGGACGCAGCTTAGTATTTATTTTCAGATTGTGTAGGAGAAAATTATATGAGGAGAAACCTGTGGGAAGTGTAAAGTATCTTCAAGGACTGTTTGAGTTGCTGACACTGCAAAAGTATCCACTCAGTACTGTCAGTATAAGATGCTGTCCAAATACTTCATTAGAAATAGTTGTCTTATGTGTATGTCCCCTCTCTCAGTCTGCATGGAGTTTCTAGATACTGCATATGGATCGTTAATTAAGATAAGCTTTTGCGCTTGAAAACAGATATGGTCAAATCTTAGTGATTCAAATAGCAGACTTTCTCCCAAGTACATAATTACTGTGAAGTATGTCAAAATGGCATTGAAATAAATAGTGGGGAGGAATTGGTAGAAGGAATGATTTTTAAAATTTTCTTTTTAATAGTCATTGGATGAAATCCAACGTCACATAAGCAGACTCCTGCTTGTTCATAAACACTGTTGGATGTCATCCATTGGGTTGGATTCAGTCTAAGCATGACTGAGTCTGGAGCCAACCTTTGATATTTTCTATCAGGTATTTTTCATTAAGAAGATCCAAGTGCAAGTTTTATTGAATTGAAACTGGTAACCATAACTCTTAAGTTGTTTTGCTATTACTAATAATATATTAATTTAGCCAAGTTTTCTATAGCCCCCTATTAATTTTCACAACTCAAAAAGCTAAACAAGTAAGGTGGATGTATTATTCATCTTACTGTATTTAACTGTTAAGTACTTTCATAAACAGTTTAAGTCATGAAATACTATATAATGTGAAAAGATAATAGTATTTTACAGGCTTGAATCTTTGACACAAGTCATAACTCTTAAGATGCAATTCATAATACAGAGATAGTCCTGTGGTTTCAGTGGGATTTGCTGTGGAATAAATACGTTGAAGATTAGAGCCAATCTTTTCCACACCTATTGTATTCCCACATAAATCCAGGCATTAAGTAGGAGAGTTTGTTTAAAGTTTATGTACTTGAGGTGCTATACTTTGTAACAAACAACATTAATTATTGTGGGCTACATATTTGATACTAAGTTCTATGTAGTAGCTCTTATAACTATCAGTTTTCAAAAATCCAACTTTATTAATTTTTTCAGGAGATAAATCTCCCCCTAAACTTGAACCATCAGATGCATTACCTCTTCCTTCAAACTCGGAGACTAATTCAGAGCCACCAACCCTCAAACCTGTAGAACTCAATCCAGAGCAGAATAAACTTTACAAAAGAGTAAAATTTGACAATGAATTGTATAGTACTTCCATTCAGAAAGAAATAAACGGACACACTCCAGAACACTTACTTGACAGTAATCTCAGTGAGTCGACTGTTTCTGCTGTAGCTGAGTCATCAACTGATGTAAACAGACGTACATCTATTCTCTTCTGCAAATCGAAAAGTGTAAGCCCCCCAAAGTCTGCAAAGAACACTGAAACCCAGCCAACTTCTCCACAGCTAGGAACCAAAACCTTTTTGTCTGTAGTCCTTCCAAGGTTGGAGACACTACTGCAGCCCAGGAAAAGATCAAGGAGTGCATGTGGAGATTCTGAGGTGGATGATGAGTCCCCTGTAAAGCGCTTGGATACAGGTAAACACTTGCTTTAATATTCTTTATTAAGATAACATGGATAAATAATTAATATTTAAAACCTGCACATTAAACTGATAATATAAATATATAGCTTTAAATTTGTAGAAGTCTGATATATTCTAATATGTGATGAATTTGTTTTATCCATGTTGTCTAACTTGGCATTTTGGGTGGTTGTGTTTTTACTATAATGTGATCGGCTCTTCTTTTAAATAAAATGTGAGATCTTTCTCCAAACGTTCCCTATTAGATCCTTTTCTATGCCTACAGTCTAGTTAATTATCTTGTACATGGCTACCTTTTTGTTTAATGATGAGAATGTTTTTTTCATGTTGGACAACTGGAGGATTTGTGCTCAAACCCTCAGAAAGGTTTTGAACAGTTCTTTTGTTGTGCCCTTTACAGAAGCAGCCCAATATTGGATGTAAATTGTAGTTATTTCCTAAAGTTTTATGGGTTGGATCCAAGGAGCCATGAGTTGGAAAGAAAATAACCGCTAGTGCAGCTAGGAGTTAGGAGACAGTGCTGTAGTAGGTAAGGTCTGTAACTTGCTTGCTGTTCTCATGTTTACTCAAGCATATTTTGGGGATTAAGTTTCACTCTTCTCATGCAGTGCTGTAGTGCAAGGTGTGGGTGTATATAAGGAAAAGTGCACCTTTGGATCCAACCCTGTATGACCACCTGTGTGTGTGTTTCTAAAAAGACACTGAAGAAAATCCTCAGAGCTTTAGAAAATGTAGTGATGAGATTAATCTGAAAACAAAGATTGTTCATTAGCCTTTTGAACATTTTATGCATGATGGCTGGTTACAGAGTAATCCAAACCCGTTTTCACACTGGTTGGGATTTGGATAAGACGATGGTATCCCGCCCACCTTGCTCTATTGGCCTGTGCTGGTATGGGGCAGCACCTCCACAGTGCTCCTTAATGCACCTGCACAAACCATGGGTGTGTGGAAGCTATTGCTGGCAGTAAAGCCCCCAAATGGGGTGTCTTTGGGGGGTAGGGAGGAGGTGGAGCTGGACCAGCAAAGGATCCACTGAATTCGAAGCTGGCCGTGCTGCTGGTAAGTTATATCGTGTATGTGTGTGTGATGTGGGCCTGCTTGCTATGCCAGCTTAGAGTGGCAAATATACAAGGTTTTCCTGCCCCCTTTTTCTACCATGGTGAGCACAAGTGGCAGGTCTGTGGATGTGGCGGTGGCTTCACTGCTCCATGAAGACTTACTGTTGCCCTGGTGGGATTAGGATTGTGGCATTGATCATTTTGACATAGGCTGATCTGAGAACTTCTTCGCAGGGGTTTCTTTTTCCCTATTGAAGTCAGTAGCACAGGTCTCATTTTGTCAGAAGATTCATGTATGAATTGATACACAAGTGGAGGCTTTTAGATAATGAAACATCTGAGTTCTTTTTTTTCTAAGAAAGAAAATCACTTGGATCATGAAATACAGTTTTACTTATCTAGGTACACAGTTCTGTTTGTAGTAAAAAGGCAAATACTTAAAGCTTACTTACATATATGAAAATATATGCCATATCCATTCATGAAATGCATAGTGTAATCCCAGGTTATTGGTTATCCTTATTTGATACATATGCACGTGTTTTAGAAATTCCTCTTTAGAAACATTTATTTTGAATCCATGGTTAAAAACCATTAAAAGACCTGTGAACCAAAATAATGTCTAGCCTACTTAAGGATGTGAGTTGCGTTCTGTTGCTTTCTTTTAAGACAGTGTTTTGATGTGTGTATCCAGGTTAAATAACAGGATCTAGTGTTTCAGTTTTTGCTTTAAGTAAATATATTATGGAAACAATAATGCCCAAATTATCATTCCATGATGATGTTTCATTGACTTTGGGGATTAATGTTTCACTTTCTCAATTGCTGTATAGCAGCGTTTCACAGCAATTTGTAATTTATGTTTAAAATATGACAAACTCTAATAATATAAAAGTAAATGGCACCGTTTTTTGGGGGGGGGAAAATCACCATTTTAAAATCTCAATCAGTTAAAAGCTTCGTTGGATGGCCCCAGATTCTAGTATTATGAAAGATGAGAAAAACATGTCTAGTTTTGGTTAGCGTTGTCAATTTTGGTTAGCATTGACCAGAGTTAGACCCAATTTATGTGTAACACCATGTGTAGAGCAGGCCATGGAGGAAAAGGGGCAATTTGTGTGGGAGGAGGGAAGGAGCACTTCAGCCTATGACTCACAGCCAGTCTGTTAACCATGGTTGGGCAATAAGGAATGTTATATCTGCATTGGGTCAGTGTGAAAGTGCATATCATTCTAAAAAGTTCTCTGGTTCCATTTGCAAAATATAATAGGGTTTGGTTATAATATCCTAGTGCCAACTTTTCAAGTATTTGAGCAGCTTACGTTTAAGCATAATATTCTGACATGCATATTTCATGTACTTGTTGTGTCAAGCAAGTTTACTGGCTTGCAGAGGTAGAAAATAATGATGGTTTACGCTTTTACTTTTGTGTGAAACGGCAAAAGCTGGGTGACTACCACGTACCTGGTGAACTGTGTTCAATTTAGTGTTTCATGCTATGCAGATGTGCATCAAAAAAAGAGCCATTCAGTTGAGTGCTATGTTTCAGTAGTAGCAAGTCATATGTCTCTATGAAACTCACAAGTAGGGATGATAAGTCCCCCCTGCCACAATACACAGATCTATGATGCCTGTTCAGTGAACTTCATGACTTCAGTGAAATCTCTTTGAACTATCTACTGTTTTGCCTCCACTCTTCTTTTCTGTGGCCAGGAGTTCAAATGAAGAGGCTATGATCTATGTAAGTTTTCAATTTTTCAGGGGAAACTGCAGGTATAAAATAAATATGGGGTTAAATCCAGAGCAAGTTGGTCATACTTGGGTCCCTTTGAAGCAAATGGAACTTAGATGTCATTGTACTCATTGTCGCTTAACTAGCTAGTTTTGGATCCAGACAATTGTGTCCTGCATCTTATTAGGGATTTGATTACAGGGAATGCATCACTAGGCCAGCTGTTTTATGGTCTGCTCCAACTGTCATACACTATTTACCCACAGAATCTATATTGTATCCATCCCCACCATTTCTCATTTCAGTTTCTAAAGGTGTTATATCAAACTGTGTTGACTAGTTTGTTCTTTGTAGTTACCATTGTATTTGTATTTATATTTTTAAAAACACCTACCTGAATATCTACCTATTGGAAACATGTCCTTCGCTGGACTTATGCTTCTGTTCCCCCTAAAGGGAACACAGTGGACCTAAAAAACAAAGTATACAACATTTGCTCTTTTGATTCCTACGATGAGCTGGTCCCCCCTTTTCCCAAGTTTGTCCAGAACCTCAATGCTGAACAGTTGTCTCTTATTTTACTGAGGTTTTACCACAAGTCCAGACAGGCACGTGCCCTTCAGCCAGAGGTCGACAAATGTTCCTTGGCTTACTAGCCAGCCATCATATGTGAATGCCACCAATCTCCTCTTTTGCATTGTGTGGTATTCACCAGATGACCTGGGAGGTAGGCATTTGTGTTGGGGTATGGAGGGGGTAAGACATAATGCAAGTGTTACCCATTGCTTAGAAGTAACTCCTGCTGTTTCTTTCCTGTTTAAAAGCTGCAGGGAAAATTACACTTTTAGGGTAGGTACCTGCATCCTACTCCCCAGAGGACTAGAGACTCTTGCCACTGGTGAATGGCTTTGTGGGTACCTGTAGTCAGTTGTCTGGAACTTGGGCAAAGGGATAACATCTGATGAATACTTTGGGGGAATCTTGTGCCCTTCTATCATTGGAATTGTGTGTTTTTTCCTTCCTTCCTCTTTCCTGTCCAGCCTCCTCTAGTAAAAGTTCATGTTCTCCTGAGAAGTTGCAATTGTATCCACTGAAAAATTGGAAAAGTAATTTCTGCACATGAAAGCAGAGTTACTTATAGTGCTGGTCCTCTTCTCTCATTTCCTCCCCCTGTGTCCATGTGCTACAAATGTAAAGAGCAAATGTACCACTACAGTTGGGAGTGGGGAAAAGAGGCATTGGTTTTCAGGACTCCCAATTTTTCTGTAAATGTACGAAACTGAAATGTTAAAAAATGGATAGGACCCTGGTATTCTACTAGTATTGTACCAGCACCAGGGTGAGATTAACAGTAATACCTATTTCTGGAAAATGTTTTATATTGTCTATTTGAAATGCCTGCAAAATCTAGAAAGAAGAGTGAGCTATGACTACTCAGAAGTTAGATTTCTCTGATGGTATTGGTTGTATCAATGGCACTGGATCGAGAAGAAAAATATATGCTGCAAAGCTTTTTTAAATTTGTGTGTGTTTCTGTTCAAAGCCCTTTGTATATAACTTCTCTTTAAGCCAACTAGAAGCTCCATAAACCCATAAAATATTTGGCCAGTGTTAGTTAAGTGGCTAAATATTTATTCTGTGGCTTTAATTGTAGTCTTCAAAGCACTTTCTCATAGTCTTTTTGTAGACTGTTTTGAGTAGAAGACTTTCAAAGATTGCTATTTCGTCTGATTCATATAATGTAAAGATTTTCAAAATGTCAGCATTATTTCAAATAATCTTAAAGGAGTCTTTACGTATGTATCGTGGATGTTAATGACTTGTTGCTGCTGGCTTTTTTTAAAAAAAAGCTGAGATAAGGCTCTCTTTCTGGATGCTCAGTGTTCATATAATCTCTTGATATATGTTAGCAGGAAATGGCTCTTGTGTTTTCATGATTCTGTTTTTCAGAATTCAAGCTTAATGTGTAGCTAATACAAGTGTAAAATTGGCAGAAAAAATTAATAGTGTGTCAACTATACTGGAAAATATTAATCCTGTTTTTGTCAAAAGTGTTGAAAATGGTTAAGTTTCCAGTATTTTACTGAAAATATTAGGGCCATTTTTGGATATATCTACAATGTGGAAAAGCAAGTTTTCTGTGATTTTGTGTCTAGTGTACTTCTTAAGGAAAAATGGTGAGAGTATTTCAGAAAAAATATGCAGAGTTTACTTCTGAAATAGTTTGTTCTTCTTGCTCATGGAGCAATTGGCAATAACTGAAATGCTGTATAAAAAACCTTAGAATCCAGCAATTAACTGCAGAGTACATTGCTTATAAACAATGCATTAAATTTTCCTGTATTTAGAGGCTCTGTTGATTTGTAGGCAAGACATAGATTCTCAATAAGTTTTGCATCAGTAACTCTTTCTGTAGTTTTCCTGCTCTCTTTGAACTACGTAGCCATTGTACATGGTGAAAATAAAATTTGGAATAAATAAACAATTTTGTAGTCAGTTAACCCTAAACCTACAACTATGACTTCTTCTTTTAATCAGTATACTAAAAACCAATTCAGTAGCATCTTGTCACCCTCAGCATATGCTTCTGCTAGCTCGTAATACATGTAAATTCACATGTGTGAAATGTTTCCTTGGGCTTCCTTTGCTATTGTCTTTCTGC
The DNA here is from genome assembly GCF_030035675.1 of Rhineura floridana. Lineage (NCBI taxonomy): Eukaryota > Metazoa > Chordata > Lepidosauria > Squamata > Rhineuridae > Rhineura > Rhineura floridana. The sequence continues at coordinate 100,471,845 of NC_084487.1, forward strand.
ATTGTTGAAGCCTCTTCAGAATTTCTCATGCTCTATATGTAGGTATAGGTGGATAAATTAATCTGTCATCTTCTTTCATTGGAAGAAATTTCTGGAAAAAAGCAGTCCACATTCTTGGTATCTCTTATTAAAAATGCCCCCAAGCTCTCTGCTGCTACTGCTTTCAGTAATGAGCAGTTTATTCAAAGTGAAGACCATTTCAGTCTTTCACTTCCAAATTTTACATTAAATATGTCAGTAGAATACATGGATAATTTGCATAGTTCCCCCCCCCCCTAATCTTGCTCTGGATACTGCTGGGAGGAGGGCTTATTTACTTAAAGCTCTTTTTCCTTTCAGTGAGACTAAATGGCTTTTTCACTGTCTTCCAGGTTCTCATATTAACTAATATGCTGAGTATTTATCTATTTGGATCCTAATTATTTTCTATTATCCTGAACACGGACTGGAATTCAATGTAATGATCATTTTGGAACGCAGAAAGACAATTACATTTCAAGTAATTATTTTGGATCATGTTGGAGACACCAGCCATCCTTAAAACAAAATCAATATCTTGAACCCTGTTGGAGGAAGTCTTTGATATATATGAACCTATGCTCTTCATTCAGTATATTTCCCCATCTCCGTAAGTTATGAAATCGTATGTTGCAATCTATGTGACATAAATTGGTTGCAGTTTTACCAATCCCCAGAAGTCTTTCCTCAAACGTGCTCCTTGTGGGTTGATTGGTTAAGAATGTTCCTTTCCATCTCCATTCCTCTGCAAGCCAATCTAATCTTCCCTTGGCCAGGATTTACACTCCATAATGCATACACTAAAGATGGTAACTACATTTCTCTACACCTTTATTTTATTTTATAAAATATGAGCATCTATAATAATTAAACATAAACATGATTTTACACAGGTACTAAGTGGCAAAAGGTATCTGTATAGTGCTTCCATCTGTTTGATTATTGAAAATATTTGCCAGCCAGTTATTGTCTAGATAAGTGAGCCTAATCCAGTGTGCAGAGGGAATTAGAGAAGGATTTTCTTTACTTCTTAAACCAAAGGGATTTCAAATTCTTCATGCAATATCTTATGTTTACTTTTCACACTTGTAGTAATGTTTCTCAAATTGTCTTATTTCTCTCTCTCCCCACCCCAAACAGCCTCTTTATCTTAGATTCTTTCATGATTGCTTGATGTCTATTATGTTAACATTTTTCAGAGACCAGTCAAGAATTCTTATGTGGTGGACATTGACCTGTTCGTTTTTCAATACATTTTAAAGTTTACTTACTCCCTCCATATTTACAGATTAAGTATAATTTCATTTACCTCCCTTGCTTCAAAATACTGAAATACAATTTCTCTACTGCTGTGTGTATCTGTGCTTCCATGAAATGGTTAGCTGAGTTACAGCAAGGTGTGGAGTATATTGCAATAACTGTAACTTCTGCTGTTACAGTTGCATAACTGCTTCAACTTACACTCAAGCAGTAATTCATACATGTGTATACATACACCACACCTATTAAAAATAATATTGTTCTGCAAGGAAGGTTTGCCTTTCAGTTTGAGTACCTGTTGTTATATAGGACACCTTCATCAGTAGTAGGCAAGGAGTCCTTTATAACTTAGAGAGTGTCCTCATGTCCCTTAACTAAGCTTACTATGGCATGAGCTTATGTAGACAAGAGCCTGTTTCATCAGAAGTGAAATAGATCTGAAATGGACTATTAAGAGCTTTCATTGGCAGTTAGCATCAAGGATGCTACACTTTTGTTGGAACAGGCTAACTTGGTTTTTCTTTTTGAATGTGATTCAAAATAGCTGTAGCTAACAATGTTGTGTTCTTAGGGAAATTTAATGGACAACTTAATGAAAACCTCTAACATAGATAATGGGAAGTTAACAAGCCTTTAAAATGGATTACTGTACTAATTATATCCAACAGATTTCAGTATGGATCTGACAGAGCATCTCAAATATAAAAGTGGTTGAGCTCTGATACAACAGTTTTGCTTTTGCTCCAATGGAGCAGTCTCTGGGATATTTAAAATTGCTTGAGATATTGGCAGCTCCTAAGTGCTTTCCTCTCATCACTCTGTTTTTGGTAAATCATTTGTGTTAACATGGTTAACATGTAGGCCAGCCCAAATGGTATATGAAAACATACCTGTTCCTAGCAGTACCTATTCTTACTAAATAATTGTTTGCATTTTTGGGTATTCTATGGCTTTGTTGGATATAATGCTAAACTATGGTTTAGCGTTACACGAATAAGCCTTGGTGTGCTCGCCCACCCCAGTATGGCTGTGAGAAGATGATGATGATGATGATGATGATTCTTTTATTATTATTATTATTAACTGCAGTTTAGCTTATTTTCTGAATCCCAAACTGTGTTTAGTCTTACTATGGTTAGTTGAAACAAGCCAGCTTCGTAAACTGTGTGCTGAAGTTGACTTGTTTCTACTAACCATTCCTTGGTGTGGATGACATGGCAAGCTGAAACTAATCTAACATGGAAGTAAAAGCTTTTCAACTTGGCCTCACACCTGCAAGACTTTCTGCAGTTGGTTAGATTATGTTTTAGTGTTACGTCTGAATCAGCCCTGCATGTTTTGCATTTATTTCTTCAATTCAACAGAACTTAAGTTGTGGAATACTGTGAGGATGTAAGGAATTGGACCTCAGTTGAATATGGTTTTAAAATTATGCACTTGAGCAGCCCATATAGAAGTGTGTGTGCAAATGTTTTAAATTGTTCATCTCTAGTTTTTCTCAATATTCTACTTTGCAGCTAACCAAACAGTTCAACACACCATATTGCATTGGTGGCCAATTCCAGACATCTTGTATTTTGGGCTCCTAGAAATATGATGCTGGTGCCTTCAAACCGCCCCCCCAACATCCCCTGTGTGTACCCCCAACACACAACTCAAGTTATTCAACTTTGAAGATTGAGATCTTATTTGCATGATCCTTCAGCCCTGTAATTGCTATTTCGACCAGTAGTTTTTCACTAAGATTTGTGCATATTTACTGTTTCAAGTAACAGAATAATCTTTGCCTATGTACCACCTCATAGAATGGGCAAATACACAATTCAGAACGGAATTATTGAATGTGAAACCTTCAGGAGATCTTCAGATGTGACATGGCACAAATTGTGGATTACTGCTTCTCATTTTGATTTCCCTGCACCCAGTATATTCTGATGTAAGACAATGTGTGCTAATACCCCCCTCCCCCATCATCGGTATGCTAGCCTACACACAATTTATGGCCAGGAAGCAGGATAACTAATGAAAGATAGGGGATAGAAAATTCTATAATTGTTTCCCCATTTTATGTGAATGTGCGTCTTTCCACCAGAGTATACGTTGGTACAAGGAAATTGTAATGTTTTTGGATTTGCCTGTATTCTGTGTTGCAGTTGGTCGTCTCTTGGTTTTATTGCCACAAGTTTATATCTTCTCGGATCAACTGCTTTATCATGTGCTACCAGTTTCAAGAAATGTTATTTCTTATTACCCACAGCAGGCTTCATTTAAAAAAAGAAAAGAAAGAAATACTGGAAACTTTACACATGTCCTTTACACATAAGCATGCTTTACGTGTCTTTCCATTTTTTATTTACTATATTAGACACTACTATCCCTGATTTTGAAACAAGATAAATTTAAAGTTTTAAAGTTGACAAACTCTTCAGGTTATGGACATTTAGAGTTGTGTTGTGTTTGGCTTCTGTACATCTGTTCTGAATCCCAAACTCCATATGGGGCAGCATGGGCAAGACAGCGTAGGAATTTTCTAGAGCTCCAATGGAAGTAAGCACTCTTGCCTATCGGATGACTGAGCCTGATCCTATTGGTGTTGAGGAGTGGAGAACAGCAATTTTCCATTTTCTTCTGACCAGTTGACGAATAGAATGCGTTCTGTCTCTTGTAACTCATATGGCTTAAATACTGTATTAACTTACATACTTTCGATTTTAGATAAATTTGTAAAGCAGAAATGTGAGATTTTAGTTCCGTCTTTTGTATTTGTCATTAGATTTGGTTTTGTATGCATTATTTTAGGAGCATTTTAGTTTGATATGTCTTGTAACAAATATCAACCCCACTGAATTGACTTCCTTTTTTCTTCACATTTTGCATGTTTCTCTTAATTATTTTAACAGTTTATCTCTTCTCTTACACATGTTACAGCTGTATTAACAGAAGCACTAAAACATGTGCATAAGTATATATTGAAACATGTATGCAAATATAATCCACTTCCAAATTATGTGCATCTTTCTCTATTAACCTGCTAGGTCTTTCAAATGGTTTTGGAGATGGCAGTAAAGAGTCAGAGTTAAATGATACTCCAGGGAGAAAAGTTGAACCTCGTCGCCGTTGTGCATCTGAATCTAGTATATCCTCAAGTAACAGCCTGTTGTGTAATTCAAGGTAAAAATGTGGTGGTGTTAGTCTAGAGTTAAAATATGATGAAAATATAATGGTTTGGATCAGACTTCTCATGAATGGAACACTGCTCATGGGGCACTTGCCAGTTCCTCTTACTCCTGTGCCTCTTGAAAATCTGGAGGGTTGGAGAACATTTGGAAAAGCGATGGATGTGGCATGAGGGGCTGCAGGGGGGATTAGTAAAAATTGCTTTCTCCCTGGATTGCAGAAGTGGACACCCCAACAGTAATATTAATTACTAGGTTAAGGTAATTCTGGCATCTGAAGGGCCATGTTTGTTAGACTTTGTAAAGAAGTAGAATGATTTGTGTGTTTCTGCAAGCAAAGAGAATTCTTATTTTGGTGTTTTCTAGTAACACTTCAAATATTTCTAGTTTTAGCCTGCCAAAATGTGGAAAAGGCAAACCAGCACTTATACGAAGACACACATTAGAAGACCGAAGTGAGTTGATATCGTGCATTGAAAATGGAAACTACGCAAAAGCAGCAAGAATTGCAGCTGGTAACTGATAGATTTGTCCTATGTATTTATAAAAACATCTGCTTGCTCTCTAGAAATGAGTGATGTCTTTTCAGGATGTGTGTTTCTTTACCCACATGAATGTGAGGCCCTGCCTTTTTGTTTATTCCTCTTGATTATATCATTGCTTTCCAATTTCCCCTGATGTCTCTCCTTCTGATCAGTCTTTTGTTTCCTCTGACATCTCAAGGCTTATCATAGCAAATACAAACCTTCTACCCATTCCATCATCACAGCTGACCTACTTTGAATAACCATTACATTCTTTCGCTCCTTTCCATGTCTTGTATGCTGTTCCTTGTTTCTATAAATCTGCCTTTACCATTATCAAACCATTTTCCTTTCACAAATCTACATGTCAAGGCCTTATTAGCACTGCATTTCCTGAACCAGTCTACCCTCACCTCATCTGGTTTTCCTCAGCTGTTGTCTCTTGTTCATGGTCTTACTGCTTCTTTTGTCCATCTAAAATTGTAAGCCCTATGAGTACCAAGTATCCTATGAATATATTTTCCATATTCAGTATATTGTGTGATGCACTGGTGTCACAAAACAAATAAATTGAATTAACAAAAAACCTTTCCGTTTACATGCTGTGTTAAGGGCTTTCCATGTTCACTCAGCTCCAAAATGGCAGGAAATTCCAGCTGATAAGGGCCATGCCCTTCACAGGCACACTATTTAGATCAGGAATGGGGAACCTTTTTGGCTCCATGGGCCAGATTCTTATCAGCATATGCCTCATGGGCCAAATTTGACAGGCGGGTGAGGCTGCTTACCTGCCAATCGCATGACATCACAAACAATGTCAGAGGTTTTTGTCCTTGAAGTCCCAAAGTTGGGACTTCAAATCACATTGCCGGCAGCAAGGTACTGCTAAAGTAAATTATTTTCCTTTTCATTTCAGCAGCTATATAATTGCAAACCCCTTTGAAGTGAAACAACTGCTGAGATGAAGGTGAAAAATCGGCTTTTACCAGTGCCCTGCTGCCTGCTTTGAAAGTGCACCGAACAGCAGGTTTGGGTGCTTGAAGGTGTTTCCTTCAGGAAACATGCACACGCACCAGTACCAAGCAGAATCAGCCTCCCTTCCCATCAACCAATGTGTGTGTGGGGGGGGAGAGGGCAGCCCTGCTTTCTCAGTGCTTTAAAGGCTCCCGACAACCAGGTGATTGCTAGGCACTTTGGAACCTGTGCAAGGGGGCTTTGGCCAAGCCCTCCTTTTACCTGTATGTAGGGTGGATGGGTGCGGCTTGCCCAAAACAGCCTTGTGAGCCAAATGTGGAAGCTTGGTGGGCCAAGATTAGCCCCCAGGCCTGAGGCTCCCCACCTGTGATTTAGACAATATGGTATGGCAACCTGTGCTATGGTTAGCTCAGGCTTCACCACCCCCTTGGAGCTGAATGACTGTCAGTGTCAAAGGGATGGGCATGTGGAGTGTATGCAGCTGAAGCTAACATACAATTGAAGTTACCATTGTATGTTATAAGTACCCAACTGGCAACTAATACCAGCCACATAGAATGATAGAATTAGAAGGAACTATTTAAAAGGGTAGGAAGAGGATCTGACACAGAGAGAGAATGCTAGGGTAGGGTTTGTCCTCTGTCACAAAATGGTTATTTATGTTAAAATTCTGTTTATATTTATTGTTATAGTATATGAAAGGTAGGGGTTCTTCACAAAATGGCTGCTTATACAAAATCTGCATGGTTCTTCATGAATTTAATTTTCAACACTGTAGAAGCTTCTGAGCACAAACTTAATATCAGTATCCTTGACTATTTCAGTTTGTCTGGTAGCCTTGAGCCTCTTGGTCCACCTATTTCAGTTTGTAAACCCTTCACATTTGCTGGACCTGCCTGAGATGCTGCCTCCTGAAGAGCATGTATGGAACTAGAACATTCAAGAAGTCTATTAAAGTGATATGATAGATCCCTCCTGCCCCCATTTCTAGTTATAATGGTGGAAAGCAGAGGTGTGTTCTTGCATTCTAACATTATAAACTTTACTTTAATCACTACACCATACTGGCTTTCTTTATAAACTCTATTCTTTATAAAATTAAAACATAAGACATAACATTTGTTATGTTTGTGTAAAATCGGCATGTAGAGTCTCAGAGGCAGGGTATAATTTGGCTAAATTTCACTCACACTGTCTTGGTCTTTCAGTTGCCCTGTAATTGATGTGATTGGGCTTACTTTATGAGGTGGACCAGGAAGAGAGCCTCATCTGAACTTCTCTGATTCTAACTTGGGCAGCCTTTCAGACTGATGTTGGGCAACAGTGGCTTGTGCTGAACACATGCATGAATGCATGTTCTTATTCCCTATGGCCCCCCCAAAATATCTTTTTATTAAAAACTACATACATCTTACACTGCTGTAATGGGACGTGTTAGACATTCCTCTTGACCTATCACAACAAAGGTTTCGCACAGGTGCAGTACAAACAGGAATCTTTCTAAAATGTCTACTTTTCTCCCATTTTTCTTTCTGTGTCTTTTTTTTTTTAAAGAGTTGGAGGGTAGGGACAGTCTTGGTACTTACCTTTGTAAGACTCTCTGAGATTCTTTTTGGCTAAAGGATGTGTATAAATGCCTTACATAAATATTCAGCCAAGTCTATGGGAGAGGAAAAAAACAGTACTTGTATGAGTGCTAGAGTCACTCGTCAAGCATTTAACTTGTTCAAAATAAGCCATTTCTTATCCTTTATACCTGAGATTCAGCATGGACCTCAAACCTACCTCTCCTATACTGTCAAGTTCCAAATCAATCCATAGAAGCTACACTCCCCCACCCAAAAAAAGAATTTTCTTTATAGTTCTGGAATGTGATTCAGTCAACTCACCCTTAACATGAGACCATAACTGTGGTCCTATAATTGATGTGATTAAATCAACTGAAGAAAAGGAAAACAGAGAAACACGAGTTTAATTTGTGGAAATCACCACCCACAGTCTCAAAGGGCCAGAGCCAACTAATTTGCTGAACTCGCATGTCTGTGGCCCTTGCAGGTATGATATTAATTGGTAAAACAGGCCAATCTGTTACTCTTGTTTCCCCAGTTCTTCTGGTCAGCCGATGAACAATGCATAATAGTATATTGAGCCACTTCAAACAATATATTGGCAATATGGCAGCTTTTCTGCATTTCATGCTGTGTTTCGAAACCAGGTTTGGGCTGATTTTAACCATGCCAAAGACAGGCAGGTAAGACAACGAAGGAAACTACTGATTAAAATTGCCCAAACAATATAGGAGCAGCTTCATACTGATACCCTACTTAAAGGACACCCACATAGTTTGCTTTTTCAGTGGCAACCATTCCACCTAGGTATTATTTGCATCAACTTGAGCATATAGCCACAACTGAATTACTTTCAAACAAAATGTTTTACTTCTTTTTAGAAGTTGGACACAGCAGCATGTGGATTTCAACTGATGCTTCTAATTCTGTCCTTGAGCCTTTAAAAGTTGTGTGGGCCAAATGCAGTGGGTATCCTTCCTATCCAGCACTGGTGAGTTAGTAACCAATTAGCAAAAGCCATGATGATTAAAATTAACCTAATTTTTTTGCAGAGTGAACGTTACTTCTTAAAAACAGCTGCAGCACAAGGGGACTGAGGAAGACCTACCCTGGGAGTGAGTATCTGGCATCTGGATGCCTGCTACTAGCTCCTTTGGGCTGCTGTCTGTCCAGATAGCTGAAGTCCCTGGTAAGTGCTGCAAGGACTGGGACCTCCTGCCTGGCCCTTGCTCCAGAGAGAGGCTGCAGTTAATCTCGCTGCCCCTTGCAACAGCTGCTGGCTAGGCCAGGAGGCATAAAAGCACAGCTGCCCCTAGGGGGCGGGTTTGCCGCCGGCGGGGTCGCCACCAACGGGGCGACACCAAAGACCATTGCCCCTTGGGGAGCCCCGTAGGGAGTCGCGAGGGCGCTTCCCCCTTCTATTACTTCTATTACTTTTTTTGTTTTTTAAATTTGTTTTCTGTTAAACCAGTCTAGACGAGATTGGTGGTGGGGAGGGCGTGTGGTGCATGTGTAGTTCCTGCACAGGGTGGGAGCGTGTGCAGTGAATTGAATGAGAGGAGAAAGTCGCCAGATGCCTTCAGAGTGAGAGTCTGTAACTGGCAGAAGGCTGGCCTTCCCTGGGCGTGAGAAAGGAGGGGGAGTAGATGGGCCCTGTGTGAAAAGTTTGAATGGGTATGACTGTTCCCAATCCTTGCAGAGGCCTTCTGGGATAATTCTCATCGGCAGGCTTTGTTGGTGGGCTCATGTTGGGCCCATATTAGGTGTTTAGGAGGAGTCTTGGTATGGAGGAACATGGGTGATGCAACCCCAATTTCAATTATTACGGGCAGAGGGAAATATAGCCATGGGGAGGTAGTGAATTACCTGAGAAGGTGAAGGCACGGCTATCTGCGCCTTGTTCCTTGCTGCCATTCCTCTCATGGATTGGTTCCTCGTTGCTCATTTGCTGTGCCCACTGGCCTATGTGTGTTGTTGTTTAACGCCAGATCAGTACATAATAAGACCACTCCCATCCATGACTTGATTGTGGATGAAGGTGCTGATTTGGTGTGTATTACCGAGACCTGGGTGGGTGAGCTTGGAGGGGTTGATCTGACCCAGCTTTGCCCACCTGGATACTCACTGCAGCACCAGCACAGGCTGCAGAGACCGGGGGGGGGGGGAGGAGTTGCTGTGGTCTACAGAACTTCCATCTCTGTGACCAGGAAACCACTCGGTCTTGGAGCTGGCTGTGAGGGCCTGCACCTGGTGTCGGGCTGAGGAGACAATAAACTATGGTTGCTGCTGGTGTATCGTCCACCCTGCTGCCCGGCAGCTTCTCTGACCAAGCTGGTGGAGGTCATCTCGGCTGTGGCATTGGAGGAGCCCAGAACAATAGTGCTGGGTGATTTCAGTGTCCATGCTGAGGCTGCCCCTAGTGTTCCAGCTCTGGACTTCATGGCCTCCATGACGACCATGGGGTTGTCTCAAGTTTTCACTGGCCCGACACATATGGCAGGGCATACCCTCGACTTGGTTTTTGCTCCAGATGGAGGAAGGGATGGTCTGGAGATGGGGGTGGTGGTGGATGTCACCCCATTGTCATGGTCAGATCACTTCCTGGTGAAGTTCAGACTTATGGCTCCGATCCTTCCCTGCAGCGGTGGTGGACAGATTAAGATGGTCTGCCCCCGCAGCCTAATGGAATCCAGTAGATTCCTGAATGCCCTGGGGGAGTTCCCAGTAGATAAAGCAGGTGACCCTGTTGAAGCCCTTGTCACACTGTGGAATACCGAGGCGCGTCAGGCTCTCAACACAGTTGCCCCCGAGCACCCTCTCCGGCACTGTGTAGCCCAGCTTGCAACTTGGTACACCAGTGAGCTAAGGGCAATGAAACAGGCTGGACGATGATAGAGCGCAAGTGGCGAAAGACGTGCTGTGAGGCTGATCGGGCACGGGTAAAACATCATAACCGTGCCTACTGTGTGGCGGCAAAGAAGGCCCACTTCTCTGCCTCCATCGCATCCTCAAGTAGTCATCTGGTGGAGCTTTTCTGTATTGTCAGGGGTCTGTTGACATCAACTCCAGGAAATGGAGTCTTAGACCTTTCAGAGGCCCACTGTAAATTGTTTGCAAGGCACTTTGAGGGTAAAGTTGCTCACCTCCGTAGCAGTCTTGATGCCCCATCCACATCTAGTGTAGTCCCCAATGAGGTGTCCAGTGCAACGTCTGCTGCAACTTCTTGAGAACGGTTTCAGTTGATGCAGCCTGATGACGTGGACAAGGTGCTTGCAATGATGCGACCAGCAACGTGTCCTCTTGACTCTTGCCCTTCTTGGCTTATTAAAGCTTGCCAAGGGGGTCTGACCGAGTGGATCCAAGGTGTGGTGAACGCATCATTACGAGAGGGAGTGGTTCCAGCCACCTTGAAAGAGGCGATGATTCGATCACTCCTGAAAAAGCCCACCCTGGACCCATTGGTTTGTGACAACTACCGACCGGTTGCAAATACCCCCTTTTTAGGGAAGGTGATTTGAGAGGGTTGCGGCGCAGCAGCTGCAAGTACTCTTGGATGAAACAGATTATCTTGACCCATCCCAGTCTGGGTTCAGGCCTGGTTATGGGACTGAATTGGCCTTGGTCGCCCTGAAGGATGACCTTTATCGGGAGAAGGACAGGGGGAGTCTGACCCTGTTATTCTTACTTGATCTCTCAGCGGCTTTTGATTCCATTGACCATGGTATCCTTCTGGACCAACTTGGTGAGATGGGTATTGGAGGCACTGTTTTACAGTGGTTCTGATCCTATCTCCAGGGTTGTTCTCAGAGAATAGCATTGGGTGACTGTCTTTCTGCCCCCTGGCAGCTGTTCTGTGGGGTGCCACAGGGTACCATCTTGTCCCCCATGCTGTTTAACATCTATATGAAGCCCTTGGGAGCAGTCATCAGGAGCTTTGGGGAGAGGTGTCAGCAGTATGCTGATGATACCCAGCTCTATTTCTCTGTAACATCTGAATCGGGAGAGGCTGTGCCTGGACTCGGTGGTGGGTTGGATGAGGGCCAATAAACTGAGTCTGAATCCTAGCAAGACGTAGGTGCTGTGGGTTGGTGATTCCTGAGTTCGCATAATTCATCAGTTGCCTGCTTTGGATGGGGTCGTACTCCCTCTGAAAGAGCAGGTCCATAGTCTGGGGGTGCTCCTGGATCCATCTTTGTCGCTAGAGGCCCATGTGACCTCCGTGGCTAGGAGTGCCTTTTTCCAGCTTTGGCTGGTAAGACAGTTGCGGCCATTTCTGGACCAGGATAACCTGACCACTGTTGTCCATGCACTGTTAACCTCTAGGCTGGATTACTGTAATGCGCTTATGTGGGGCTGCCCTTGAGGTTGGTCCGGAAGCTGCAGCTGGTGCAAAATGGAGCGGCAAGACTGCTCATTGGAGCAGGGTATCGGCAACATGTCACCCCGCTGCTGAAAGAATTGCACTGGCTGCCCATTTGCTACCGGGCCAAGTTCAAGGTTCTAGTCTTGGTGTACAAAGCCCTATACAGCTCGGGACCAGGATACCTGAAAGACCGTCTTATCCCTTATATACCCAGTCGATCACTGCACTCGGCAGGTGAGGGCCTCCTGCAGATACCATCTTATCAAGAGGTTCGTTCTGCACAAGATAGGAAACAGACCTTTAGTGTGGTGGCACCTACCCTGTGGAATTCCCTCCCCTTAAATATTAGGCAGGTGCCATCTCTGCTATCTTTTCAGCGCCTTTTGAAGACTTTCCTCTTTCAACAAGCCTTTTAAGTTAAGACCTATCCCAGTCTGCATCTGTGTCAGAATTGTTTAATATGTTTTAATAATGTTTTTAATAATGTTTTTAACCCTTTTTTAAAGTTTTTTAAAATGTTTTTAATGCTGTTTTGTTTTAATGTATTTTAAGATCTGTTTTTATGATTTTAAAGTGTTTTAGTGCTTTGTTTGCCTCCCTGGGCTCCTACTGTGAGGAAGGACAGGATACAAATTAAATAAATAAATAATAATAAAAAATAATTTCTGATTTACATTAGAGGTGACTAGAAGCAAATGTCAATTTTTATTTCAGTTGCTAGATTTATTATGGAATGCATTTGAGTTCATAAATGGCAAATGGTAGCTGTCTCTATGTGTCATGTTGACCCCATTTTGGAAGCATACCACTAACTAGTTTTTTAAAATATATTTATATTGGATGATTCTTACTTAAGCAAGTGTGCTAGCCATAGGAGTTTTCTGCCAAATAGTAGGGTTCCATGGATGTCCCATCACATAGGCAGTGCAGATTTCAAGCCTCCGGTACATTTTAAAACAAAAAACAAGCCTAGTTTTCTGAACCTACTTAGAATAAATTGAGATTGTAAAAGATGTTACCTTAATATAGGGCTGACTCACCTGTGGCCTTCCAGGCACTGTTGGACTCCAACTTGTATCATCCCTGATCATTGGTTATTCTAGCTGGAACTGATAAGAATTGAAATACAGGAGCCTCTGGAGGACTACAAGTTGGCTGTCCTTGCTGTAGCAGTCTGACCTGACCATGTGGGAGCAGTATGGGAAGATAGTATGTTACTAAGATAATGGTTTCTGTGTTACTTAGCTTATGTCTAAACTGGATCTGTTTGCATTGGGTTTACATTTTCACTAGAATTTACATAATATATTCACTAATGGGCAAAAAACCTTGTGGTTTAAGAATGTACCTATAGCCAACAGATATTTCTATCAATCTTTAAAAAGCAGGGAAATTGGGCAGCTATAGTGAATGCACCAGGGGAGCAGGAGACCTGACCTCCTCTCTGAGATATTGTACTGCCCTACAAATTGGTCAAAATGCAAACACAATTTGGGTTGGTCTTTCACAGTCCAATCCACCTCCTGCGCAGCTTGGAAGAATTTGGTAACGTTCCTCTGGGCATATGGTGAGTGATGGCAACACCTGCAATCAGCCCAAATAATAGAAAGAAGACATGTGCTGTACTGATCTTGCTTTAGCAGGGAGGAAGCAACATTATTAAGACAGTTGATATAGTTCAGATGGTCACATTAAATATGTCTGGTTTACTTTGCAATTTTAGTGAAGTTTTCTATAGGAAATCATTTTCTGTTCTATTTGTGAATATGTGAAGTACAGCAACACTTTGCAAAATTTACACTGAAAAAACTCCAAAAATAATTGTGGAATAGTGGCACTGACTATTCTGCAGAGTACAATCCCCAGAAGAGGGGCTGACTGTTAAACCAGTCTTGCCACTGGAGCTCTGTCAGGAGAATAGGAGTCTCCTAACAACTCTCAGCACCCTTCACAAACTACACTTTTCAGCATTCTTTAGGGGAAGCCATGACTGTCTAAAGTGAAATAAAGGTCTGGCATAAGTGTGGCCACCTGATTAGCCAAGCCAAACTCAGTCTGGCTTTTAGAACACTGACAGTTGGTTCTTAATGAGTATGCCCGGCATTATAATAGACTTCAGTGTTAAATTTCTTAAATTAATTAAAAATCAGCCAGGCATTTTTTAAACTTTTAAACTGCAGAAGATGAAGGTCAGAGTATGGGGCAAGGTCAGTAATAGGATTACAGGTACTGTGTGAACATTGCTGTTTTTAATTAATTTCAACAAATTATGAGAACTCTGACAGAAAAAAGGTTTTTCTCTTTTTACACTTTGAACTCTATTCTCTCTGACTTTGTATATTGCCATATAAATTTAGAGGGTTGTTAAGCAAGCGTTTCTGAGTTCAGGACTGTAAGCTTTGTTAGGTTTTGTTTTGAAATAAGCTTATGGGAAGTATCAGAATGTCATGGGGGTTATTTTCAATTTAACCTTGCGGAATGTGTAAAATTCATGCTGACTACAGTATACAGCCACTGTTGTCGCTGTATAATAAAAAATATTTAAGACTAAATTGCAGTACTTGCCCTTCTATTTTATAGATAATTGACCCCAAAATGCCTCGTGTTGCTGGTCATCACAATGGTGTTACAATACCAGTGCCACCCCTTGATGTGTTGAAAATTGGAGAACAAATGCAGACCAAATCGGATGAGAAGCTTTTCTTGGTTTTATTTTTTGACAATAAAAGGAGTTGGTATGTAACTTTTTTCTCTCCTTCAAATGAAAAAGTCCTATATATTTTAGCTGAAAGGACAATTGAGAATGTGATGAATTGGGTTTTACAGCTCCTTATTTGTTTCAGAATTGGAGCTTTGCAGGAGTAGAACAAAATGGTACTTGCATGATCCAGATAATTTAAGGAAGCATAAAAGCTCCAGCTTCTGAAAAAACATGATTCCTCCTGTAGTAGCTGTATTTAGACATCATGATAAACCATGGTTTATTGTGGAAGGATTATGCTTGAGCTAGCCTTGGGCTCATTTCCCCCCCCCCCCATTTCCCTTCTTCCAGTGCAGCTGAATGAACATCGGAAGCTTAATCTTAACTTATATTTTTATTTGAAACAGGCCGACTTCATAACTCATGGTTTAAAGGTGTTTGAACAAACCATAGTTAGGAGTAATTACAGTTTTTCAGAATCAGATGAGATGATATGATGCAGTTAATCAAAAAGAAATTGACAGCACCAGAGGAGAATAGGGGGACATATGCAAGCACAAGGTTTGCATAGGAATATTGCTATCATGATGAACTATGGTTTATTTTGATGACCAGTCACAAGTCTTGTTTGCACATACTGCTAAATCAAGCCATGGTTCAGTGTGGGCAAACAAGCATGCCAGTGCATGAAGCAAAAATTGCAGCTGTTTTGCTCCTCTGGTCCTGCTGCCACATTGCTGTGAGTTAACACTATGTGTTTTGAGTCGCTGCAATAAACCACGAGCTGTAGCCAAGCTCTGTTCTTTTGTTTACCACTTGTGGCTTGTCTGGGGGAGATAACCACAAGTCCAGGTTCAGATGTAACACTTAGCCAAACTACGGTTTAGTTTACAGCAGTGCAGCAGCAGCAGCAGCAGGAATGGAGAAGAAATAAAGCAGCCCAGTCATTCTGAACTAGGCTTCTGTGAAGTCAGGTGTAATATCAGATGTAGTCTTTGATCAGGTTTAGTATTCATCATTTTGGGTGAATGATATTGTGTGAATTTCTCCCTTTTTAGTTTTCTGATTAACCTGTAGGTATTGATACTGTTTTATTATAACATTTTTATTGTGATTTTTAATAGATGTTTATTCTAATAGTCTCTTGTAAGCTGCCATGAGCATTGCTTTAAATGGAAAGGAGGAGTAGATTTTTAATAAATAAAAAATATTGCATGAGAGAAAGGTTATTTTGTATTTCCTAAAACTGTTTTGTAACTATAAGATTTTGTTTTATGCTCATACAGGCAGTGGCTTCCAAAATCCAAAATGATTCCACTTGGGATTGACGAAACAATAGACAAGTTAAAAATGATGGAAGGTCGGAACTCAAGTATTCGTAAAGCTGTAAGAGTCGCTTTTGATCGTGCTATGAACCATCTCAGTAGAGTCCATGGAGAACCAGTCAGTGACTTCAGTGATATTGACTGACATAGGTGTAACCAAGGAACAAAAAACACCTTGTATAGAGATCTACAAATTAACCTCTTTGTCTACAAGAATGTATTGAAGATACAACTTCGTAATCATTGATCCAGTGGCAGAGTTCTGCAGCAGGTCCTCTGAATCACCATTGCCATATTGATTTAATTTTTTTTTTATCATTGTGTTGCTCTTTGGAGGATTTTTCCACTAAAATACCTTGTTCATATTGTTCATAAAGTGTACATATATGTATATTCAACTCTTAACTTATTCTGGTTTTAGATGTACTTTTTATTTCTTTTATTTGGCTGGGAAAGGGATAGATTGTCATTTCCATTTCTTTCCACATTAAAAAAAATAACTTACGCACCACTTTCCAGCTTCAGGTGCTAAGTCAATCTTGAAATAACATCAGATAGGTTTGGCTAAATCATATATTATGATATGGTGCTGCTTATGTAACTTTATGTGATCTGTAGCTTTTTAACAAGACCTCAGAATGTTTGATTTCACATAAATCAATTTTTGCACAAAGTACCACATAGTTAAGATATAAATTTACAACAACAAACATGTATTTTAAAAGAAGAAATTACATTATTTTGGAGGGTACTTTGTGAGAAAGACACAGAAGTAAAAATTATGCTATGTACATCACTTGAAAAATCACCAAAAACACTCCATTGTTGCCCAAAATATCACTTTAGAAATTCTTTTGTGTTTTACACACAACTGGCTTAAAGCCTGTGAGTATATTATTTCTTGCAAACCATATCTCACCTATCTCCCCGGATTTTATGTGCCTCCCTGTGTTATATTTATTATAGAAAATGTATTAATTTGCTTTATAAAGAGAAATAAATGAGAAAGTATATTGATATAACATTTTTATATAGGCACATAAGGCAATTTGCTTTGGGAGAAAAAGCGGTCTTGGAAATGGTTGTACAAAATAAATTGATGGGTTGTGTGTAATTTGACTTTTTTTGTAACTTGTAATCTTTCTTTCAATGAGGGGATTTATGTAACTTTTAATTTTAGAACACTTTGGTAGCAATAGAAACTTTGGATACATTTTTGTATGGTACATGTGATGTATATAGAATTAGTACTTTATTTTTATTTCGAAGAATTAAAGCATTACATTTAGGGAAGGAAATGATAGGGTGGGTTTCCAGTAATAACTTTTATATTAAAAAAAAATAAAACTATTGATTGTTGTAGCTACTTTATTTCTATGTTCACTGGAATACTGAATTTGTAATAATGAAAATGGCAAGTATGTTTTCAATGTGATTTATAATGACTACATTATTTATAAGTGCACTGCGTTGGACTCTTCAGTGATAACTTAAATACTGTACCAAGATATATAATATGCAACACCAAATAATGCATATGAATGCACGAAATATTTATGCCCAGCTTTTTTTATAATGGGTTAGCAAATATGGCAAAGCCTGTACTTTTAAAATCTTTTTAAACAGTTTCATTGAATAGCATTCTTCATTGTAAAACCTGCTTGAATTTTTATTTTAAAGCTACAACCAATTTTGAAATAGTTTCTAATGTTTTTATTCTCTATGGTTTGTAATACCCCCTTAGAAGCTTGAAATAAAATTCCTTTCTCAAGTGATATTTTTGTCATACATTTGGCCCTTAGAATTTCTACATAAGGCCCAGAATTGCCTGACCTATTTCTACAAGCGCTAGTTCTCATAATGCGCTACTCCAAACCCTGTACAAAGCATTCTGTTCAAACTTTTACAAGAGACTACATTTTGAGCCCCCTAATGATTGTATTTACATACTATATTTACATATAGAATTCGTTCTTATGCAGCAAAATGCATGATTTCTAAGGAACACTTTGTAGTATCTGGACAGTATAATGTGTGTGTTTGGATAATGATACTCATACAAGTGCAGTTTCCAGAACTCTTTGCAAGTCCATTGAAGGAGACCAGTGTGATGTCTGACCACCCAAAGAAAATGGTGAGGTAGGTGCAGTGACTTAAATGTGAGGGATGGAAAATATCAAATGTAAACTCTGATATAAATATTGAGACATAGCTGGAGAAAAGGTGCAGTAATTAATTAATATTTACGGGGGCTTTCTGATTAATGTGCATTTGGAGCTGATTAGAAAAAAGTAGCTCCTGTGCTTTTATATGCTTAATTTTTCACTAGTCATGCTAAATGCCACTATGCATAGGACAAGTCACATAGCCAAAAGAGAGCTACATTGAAAATGTACCACAACATCCATAGTTGCATTTATTGTTATTGCTACATTATGCATTAGGCTAGAGCAGCCTTTCCCAACCAGTGTGCCTCCAGATGTTGTTGGACCACAACTCCCATCAGCCTCAGCAGCATTGCCAATGGTTAGGAAAGATGGGAATTGTGGTCCAACAACATCTGGAGGCACACTGGTTGGGAAAGGCTGGGCTAGAGTGTCGGACTAGGACCTGGGTTCAGTTCCCTGCTCAGCCACACAGTTCACTGGGTGACCTTGGGCCAGTCACAGTTGCAGTTTCTCAGCCTATCCTACCTCACACAGTTATTGTAAGTGTAAAGTGGGGAGAACCATGCATATGCCACCTTGAGTTCTTTGGATGAAAGGTGGGATATAAATGTAATGAGGGATTATCATAGATCTTGTATGAAACATCTGTTGCTATTTGCAGGATTTCCTCTGAAATTAGAGTATTTGACAATTTCTGGAATGTTTTGGAGGTGATAGAATTTGGGTTAAGTAACAAAAGCTTGGTCACAAAGATAAGTGTCAATCTCCTTGACCTAGCAGGGAAGATCAGTTATACATAGGAGAAAGTGCAGTGCGGTACTTTCTCACCTGTGTGACTGTTCTTGTTTTTTCTGGAATTGCAAGGAAATGAAATGGGTGAGTGAGCAAGTGCTTCATACCCCTTCAGCTCTCCTTACTTAGAGAAGTGCCAGCAATTTAGGCTGCTTTCACCACGATAAGTACAATGAGTAGCCCAGCTCTTAATAGCTAAGCCAAAGTATCAAAAGTAACAGATGGAATTTCAGGAAACTGATGGGAAAGCTGCTGTTTTAAGAAATGTAAAGCCAATGTCCCCTTGAGCATGCAGAACTACTTTGGATCCTTCCCTTTGTCTTAGCAACCAAGTTAAGTCTTTTCCTATATACAGCATGTGTGCATTTCTCCAGAGAAAGAGCCCTAAACAGGCTGTAAAAAAAATGACACACTGCTTAATCCCATTTCATCATGTTAAAAAGTAATAACACTCTCTTATTTTCCCCAACTGTTTTTGTACTTCCACTGTTTTAGGCCACAGTATTAATCAAATGACAGCATAATGGTCTTTAAGGGGTTTTAGTACTTCACACTGATGGATTAGGTGTTCATTTAGTGCAAATACCCAGATGCCTAAGGAGAATTATAACAGGCTTATTTTCTTGCAGAAAACTTTCCTTGTTAGCATGAGCGCATTTGTCCAATCCAAAGTGAGAACTGCCTTTTACTGTGCAGATCCAGCCCTGATAGGAAAAAAAATACGCCATTAACTAAAGTAAAACATCCACATTTACTGACGAAACATAGCTGTAGATGAATATTTTGCCCTAAAAGAATTAACGGGTGACCCCCAGTAGTATTGTCCTGCCTGTTAGTGGGGAAAGAGGATGGGAATATAGAAGGATGAGGTCCTGGCCACAAGAAAACAGCTGGGGATTGAAAATCCTGTAGGATTGTACCCATCTCCATTTAACTTTGAAATTTATCACCAGAGCACATCTAAATTTGCATTGAATTTGTCTTCTGTGGTAAAATAGTGTGTGCATACACACATTAGTGACAGAAAAATCCAGACAGGTTAAAAATTTCAGACTGCCAGATCTTAAGTTGGATTTCCCTTAAACTTCCCGTCCCCTCCCTTCCCCGCCCCACTTACAAAGCATAGTGTTCTATGCACTTTCATGAACTAGCAAACAGGGGAGAGCCATTACAGCTAAATGCTGCTGCTTTAGCTTGTTCCCTATGAGACATGGACTCTAGTATTCTTGGCATATTTCCCCTGGAAAAATGCTACTCAGCTGTGGTCCAAAAGCTCCAGTTCTCATAGGTCCCCCTGGGCTCGGGAGCCTTTGGCCCTCCAGATGGTTCTTGAACTCCCATGAGCCCTATCCCATGTGACTAATGGAGTCAGTGTCCAGCAAGATTTGGAGGGCCAAGGATTCCCTAGCACTGCTCTAGGCTGATACAATTGCAGCCTTTTTTCCTCCCTGACTTTGCCTCAACCTTCAGCAGCATGGTCTTTCAACATGACTAAATAGCAGAAAACCACAACAACATGAAGAATACTAAATGCACGCAACTATCACCAATACAAAGAAAATACGCTCATGATCAAAGAGAATATGGATTTTAAATGTTCATCTCCCTATTCTAATGCATATCCATAAGTCTTATAAAGGATAGCCTATTTTTTCCTGGTTACTGAGAATATTATTTTATTGTTCAAAGATCTTTGGTGCTTGGGTGTCTTCAGCTGGCAATGGCATCCTGGATTTTTTAGGACATCCTGCCAAATTTCAGACATCTTTGGGTCATGGAGTCCCCTGTTACTTGAAGCATTTCCTCTTACCTATTCATAGGAGAGTCCTTATGTCCCTAGCTCAATCACCCTAACCAAAGTTCTACTCCTGCTATATTTTCTTGCCTCCACCTACTCCCTGGAATGTTCTAGGGAGAGTCATCAGGCATGTGACCAACCAAGTAGCCCTTGGAATGGGCATTTGCATCTGAAGAGGTTTCCTGCCTGTGCTCATTGCTTAAATGAAATCACAGAAGCTAATCTTCGAATATTGTTTTATGTAAACTAGCTCCATAGCATAAACTATGTACAAAGCCACTACTTACAAGCATCAATGAGTTTTTAAAAACCTAAGAGATGAAGTACCATACTTTTACAAATTGGCACACTTGGGATGTGTAGTTTAACTAACACCATAAAAGGGTACGGTGGCCCAGAGAGATGGAAGGCTATCGGGGAGTGGTGTGGGGTGTGAGTGACAACATCCCATGTCAGCCTCTTGAGGGAGGAGGCCACAGAGCAGCTGCCGGAGAGCCCCCCTAACCAATACTGACCTCTTACATGGCCCTTTGACAGTCCATTCCAGCAATGTCCTCCCTTCAAAGCTAGTGTGCAAAGGAAGAGTCTGGTGCCAGGTAGGCCTAGGCCTAAGGTCTGCCCTGCTCAGGCTCTTGCAAAATCACCCAAGATCACTTGTGATCCCATGAGAGCAAGCATGGATGGGAGGAGAAATCTACCATTGATCCCAGGACGGCACACTGTCCCACAAATATGCCCTGCACCAGACACAAAGCATTTCCCCCCCAAAAAAGTGGCGCTGGTTGCACCCGTCTGCTCTTGGGGATCTGGGGCGGGGTGAGTGGTCCCATCTTTTGGTCAGGGTGGATTGGTCCTCCTCAGAGCCCACAAATCAAGGCCATGGGGTGGGTTGGGAAGTCTAGTTTATGGATTTTTAGCCATGTTTTAGCTATAATTTTACCTGTACACTACTTGGATAATTTTGTGATCAAATGGTTTATAAATGTTTTAAATAAATGCTCACTTGACCATCAGTCGTCTTTGCTTGGTAGAAATGCTAAGTTAACATACTCTCCCCCCACCCCCCACATACAGTAATATACACATGTAGGTCTGAGTCACCCTCGCCCTAGTCAGGCAGAACATTTTCCCCTCCCATATCTTAATTTGTTTACAGATCCATAATTATCTGATTTTCCAAGGTTGTACATCACCTGGGTAGTCTATAAGAGTAGACCAGGCATGCTGCTGCGGTCAGTTGTGCTCCAATTAATGAAGGATGTGGCTAGCATGCTCCTCCTTGCTTGTGTGTTCTACAGGTGCCTGGAAAGGGCTACTATCTCCCTAATTTGTTGAAGGAGAAGATTCGTGTGAACCAGGACAATGTGCATATAGTTCTGTGTGCAATGTCTTCATGCCCCATTTAGATCCCTCCCTTTTTTTAGCAGAGCTTGCGTACCTTGTGAACACAGAGCTTCAGACCCAGAGTACTTTACTTCAACAAGATTGTTGTGTTATATGCCTTCAGAAGACAACCCTGCCTCCCTCATTTTTACAGTATGATCCTTGACATGATTACTCAGTCCCCACTGAGTTCAATGAGACTTACTTCCAGGTAAATGTGCATAGGATTGCAATCTCAGTATTTTTCTGAAAGCCTTCTTGCAATCTAAAAATAAAAAATAAAAAATGTAAAGTTGAGCATCATTCTGAAGCACTGGAAGATCCCAGTGTTTGGGCTAGCTTGAGGGTTCAAGGTTAAGGTGATAAGGTGGGGTTGAATCCAGATTTAGTCATATGTAGAGTAGATCCATTGAAATCATGGGATATAAGTTATTAAGACCCTTTGGTTTCAATACATCAGCTCAATGTATGGCTAACATGACAATCACAGCAAACATTTATTCCACTGTTATTCCACTTTAAATGGTCATGGCTTCCCCTAAAGAATCCTGGCAAGTGTAGTTGTGAAGGGTGCTGTGGGTCCCCATCACAGAGCTACAAGTTCAGAGTTCTCTGGGAAGAGGGATTGATTGTTAAACCACTCTGATAATTGTAGCTGTATGATGGAACAAGGGTCTCCTAACAACTCTCAGTAGCCTTCACAAACTATACTTCCCAGGATTCTTTGGGAGAAGCCATGACTGTTTAAGACGGAATAATAGTGGAGTAAATGTATGAAATGGAGGCTATCATACTTTGGACACATAATGAGAAGACATGATTCACTAGAAAAGACAATGATGCTGGGAAAAATAGAACGAAGTAGAAAAAGAGGAAGGCCAAACGAGATGGATTGATTCCATAAAGGAAGCCTCAGACCTGAACTTACAAGATCTGAACAGGGTGGTTCATGACAGATGCTATTGGAGATCACTAAGTCATAGGGTCGCCATAAGTCATAATCGACTTGAAGGCACATAACAAGAAGAAAATGTATTGTGTGAATGTTGCCTAAGATCCAATCTGTAAAATGCTGTTTAGCACTGGTATTTGTTGTTGTTTAAATAATATTGATTATATTTATTAACATTACTTATTTGTTTGTTAAATTAGCACCCTTCCTCAAATAAAACATAGTAAAACACAACAAAACAGCAACAATATACTAAGTTAAAAAAATTAAAATATGTTTCTGTTAAAAGAGAGAGCCAGTGTGGTGTAGTAGTTAAGGTGTTGGACTACGACCTGGGAGACCAGGATTCGAATCCCCACACAGCCATGAAGCTCACTGGGTGGCCTTGGGCCAGTCACTGCCTCTCAGCCTCAGAGGAAGGCAATGGTAAACCACCTCTGAATACCGCTTACCATGAAAACCCTATTCATAGGGCCGCCACAAGTCGTAATCGACTTGAAGGCAGTCCACTTCCATTTTCCTGTTAAAAGCCTACAACATGTGTGAGGGGGCAGAAAATCCTTATTTTCAATATAAATAAAATCCATGGAGAGGTCAGTAAGAGAGCCAGGGGTTTGGGGGGGGGGGCTGAAGCTTTGGATAGTGAAAAGACTTAGAAAATAAGGCATGGCACTCAGTTGTAAAATTTACTATTTTAGGCTGTGTACATGTCATACATTTTAAGCACACACCTGCTGGAAGAATACTGGGAAGTGTAGTTTACCCCTCACAGAGCTACCATTCCCAGCACCCTCAACAAACTGCAGTTCTCATGATCCTTTTTGCAGGGGAGAAGAAACTGCTTTAAATGAATGGCATGTACATGGACACCCTAAGTCTCAGAAACCAGCATTGGAGCATCAATTCACATTCAAAGTACTGTATTCTAATAGAAAAGCTAAGAGTGACAATGAGTGTTCATTAGAACTCCTCAGAGGTGGGGTGTGTTTGTGGAGTGGGGATGAGCAAGCTAACTTCACCCCAGTGGAGGCCAATGGAGGTATCAGTCTACCCTCAGCCAGTCCTCATCTTCCTGCCTTCTTACTTAGAACCAGTAAGTGGTTCTGTCTGTCATTGACTCTGGTGCCACCTACTGTTGATCTCCCTGCCTTCCCCCCTACCAGTTCATTGGGGATCAGCCACCACTGCTCCACCCCCATCCCCACCTTGTTTTCATCACCTTCCAACTTAAGGAAGGTGATTGTCTGCAGCAAGGCTGCTTGTGTATTTGTGGAGATTTCCAGGGTTCCAAACCTTGGGGAGCCTCCGTGGACAGAGGAGGCTCCTCCCTGCAAATAGTCACCTTCCAGCTTGGGGAAGACAGCCAAAGTGAGATGCAAAGTTGGGTCAGTCCCACTGTGTAGATGAGACTGTGGGGTGAGGATGAAGGGCTTTAGATTTCAAGCCAATATAGTGTGGTGGCTTGTGTGTCAGAACTGGGGGTGGGCATCCCAAAATAACCTTTGGGTGTGTATCAATGTTTAACTGCAACTGTAACAGCAGGGATAATTCCTTCAATCTCACCTTTGCACAACTAACCCATGCATTTGGTTCTTAACTTCGGAAGCCTTTTGGAGGGCTTCCATTATATGGTCTTTGTAAGAAGGATTGCTCCACCGCCTTATGTATTGTTTTTGTTGTTCAACTTTTAATACATTTTTAATCTTTTACTTTATTTTTTTTTATTTTAACTTTTATTAACTGTAAGTCGCTTTGAGTGTGCATATGTGTGCAGAAGAGAGACTAACAAATTCAATAAATAAATTAAACAATAAATAACCCTCCCCCCGCTTGCCTCTTCCCTGGTGCCTTAAACTCATCCAAGTCCCTTTCCCAGTGCCCCCATCAGAATATCCCATGCAGTTTGTGATGAAGTTATTTACTTCTCCCCATCACCACCACCGCCCTGTGCCAACCTTTATTGATATATTACTTGGTAACTTCTGTCCAAATCCTGAAAGTGCCTGGATCCAGGCTTTTTGACTGACTGGTAGAATGTGCTAAGTAGTTTGTCAGCAAAGGGGTCAAAGCATTTGCTTATTTGCCTGTGTGCTGAATTTCAGTTTGGACCTAGGACCAGCGGCATAGTTTGAAGTTGCCACCTACGGTGGGCAAAAAGGGTATACAGAGGCAGATTTCTGGGTGGGTACTTGCCTTCTCTCTGTGGTGCTGCCTATGCCTAGATTGTTTTGGTGGGGGCATATATAAAATGTGAAAATTACTGGGATCTGATTACTCCTATACACAAAGGATAGGATGTCTTTGTTTACATCACATTATTACAGAAGAGAACTTCAAAAACACTGATAAAACTCAGATAGTTTCTTCACTCCTGTCCTAATTCCTCCTCCCCCTCCCTCAACGATAAATGCCAGATCTGTAGTCATTTTTATGGGCAATGCTAAATGCACAGTTTTTGTTTTGGCATTGCATGCTGTTTGTTAAAATTAATCTGAAAAGACATGAAGATCACACTGATCTAGTCCCCAAAGTGCTCTTAGACATATGTGTAGGCAGGTGGTTAATACTGCCTCCTGGACACAAACAAGACCTGGAGGATTTTCTCTTTAACTCTGGACAGGTGGCCTTGCTCATTGTTGAGAACCATGGTGTCAGATGTGCTTTTTAGACAAAATGATGAGCTTTTTGGCATGCTAGCCTGAAGATGGCCTTGTTTGCATTAAAAAATGAAAGAATGTAGACTTTGTAGGATGGGAAGTCTGGAAGACTAGAAAAAAGTTCAATTACTTCATTCATTCCGTAAGAAATCCTGCCTGCTTTCATCACAATAATTTATGTGTTCTATTCACAATATAGAGAATGGTGGGTGATATCCGACTCAGTTGAGTAGACCCATGGAAATCAACCAACGTGTTTCTTGTCTGCTGATTTTAATGGGTCTGCTCTTTGTTCCAGGGATAGCCAATGTGGTGCCCTCCAGATGTTGGACTACAGCTCCCATCATACCTGGCCATAGACCATGCTGGCTCGGGCTGATGGGAGTTGGAGTCCAGCAACATATGAAGGGCACCATGTTGGCTACCCCTGCTGTATTCAATCTGTGGGCATTTCATATATACAGTTAAGCATGGACCACACTCCAAGAGGTGTGGAGATTCCAGAGGCATTTTTTACTCATCTTTGGTTCCCTTTGGAGTGGCCCCCACCTGCCTGCCATCTTACCTGCAACCAGTCACAAGGTGGATATGCCTGTCATTGGCTCTGGCTCCACCTACTGACAGTTTCCCCGTCTTTCTGCCCTACCAGTTCCAATAGGCACCATCCACTACTTCTTGGAAGGAACAAAGTCTGGAGATTTTACCTGTTTCTATAACATAGGGATGAGGAATCTGTGACCCTCCAGATATTACTGGACTTCAGCTCCCATCAGCCTGACCCAGCATGGCCAATGGTCAGGGATCACGGGAGTTGCGGCCTAGCAACATCTGTCTTATCTGGGGCAGCTCAGGACTTCATTGCCGCCATGACAACAATGGGGCTGTCTCAATTTTCTACTGGCCCAACGCATGTGTCGGGACACACTCTTGATTTGATCTTCGCCACTGGACATGGAGATGGTGACCTGCAGGTGGGGTGTTTTTCATCTACCCCATTGTCATGGACAGATCACCGCCTACTGAGATTTAGGCTTACGGCGACCCTTTCCCTCTGCAAAGGTGGGGGACCTATTAAGTTGGTCCGCTCCCGGAGACTAATGGATCCTCTGGGTTTTCAGAAGGCTCTGGGAGATTTTCCGGCTGATAAGACTAGTGCTCCTGTCGAGGCCCTGGTCAAACTGTGGAATACGGAAATGATCCGGGCTGTTGACACGATCGCTCCTGCGCGCCCCCTTTGATGTAGAGCTCATGCAGCTCCGTGGTATACCCTGGAGCTGAGAGTGATGAAACAAGAGAGGAGGAGGCTTGAGTGCAGATGGAGGCGAACTCGAAATGGATGCAATTATGCCTTGGTAAGTGCCTCCACTAAGTTGTATATAAAAGCGGTAAGGGCAGCAAAAAAGTGTTATTTTGCTGCCACTATTAGATCATCTTTATGCTGCCCAGCGGAGCTTTTTAAGATAGTACGAGGACTTTTACACTCTGGCCCTCAGGACATCACAGAGGCATCTGAAGCCCGCTGCAACGAGTTTGTGGGGCACTTCCAAAATAAAATCGCATGCATCCGTAGGGATCTCGACTCTAATGTTAGAACAGTTGAATCCATTGAGGTACCCAGATCACGATCTTGTCCTCAATTATTGGATGAGTTTCAGTTGGTGCAGTTGACAAGGTGCTTGGACTGGTGCGTGCGACCACGTCGGCACTGGACCCTTGCCCCTCTTGGCTAGTAAAAGCTAGCCAGGCTGGAACTGCCGGATGGGCCAAGGAAGTGATCAATGCCTCCTTGAGAGAGGGAGTTGTCCCCCGTTGTCTCAAGGAGGCTGTAGTGAGGCCTCTTTTGAAGAGGTCCTCCTTGGACCCAGATAATTTGAACAACTATCGACCGGTAGTGAATGTTCCATTTCTGGGCAAGGTCTTGGAACGAGTGGTTGCCGCCCAGCTCCAGATGCTCTTGGATGAACCGATTATCTAGATCCGTTTCAATCCGGTTTTAGGCCCGGTTTTGGCACAGAAACAGCCTTGGTCGCCCTGTATGATGACCTCTGTCGGGAGAGGGACAGGGGGAGTGTAACTCTATTGATTCTCCTTGATCTCTCAGCTGCTTTTGATACCATCGACCATGGTATCCTTCTGGAGAGACTCATGGAGTTGGGAGTTGGGGGTACTGCTTGGCAGTGGCTCCGCTCTTACTTGGCAGATCGTCTCCAGAAGGTAGTGCTTGGGGAGCATTGCTCGATACCCTGGACTCTCCATTGTGGAGTCCCTCAGGGATCGGTTCTGTCCCCCATGCTTTTCAACATCTACATGAAGCCTCTGGGTGCGGTCATCCAGAGTTTTGGAGTGCGTTGCCATCAGTATGCTGATGACACGCAGCTCTATTTCTCCTTCTCATCTTCTTCAGGTGAGGCTGTTGATGTGCTGAACCGTTGCCTGGCCACGATAATGGACTGGATGGGAGCTAATAAACTGAAACTCAATCCAGACAAGACCGAAACGCTGTTGGTGAATGCCTTTTCTGCACAGATGGTGGATGTTCATCCTGTTCTGGATGGGGTTACACTCCCCCTGGAGGAACAGGTTCGTAGTCTGGGGGTTCTTTTCAATCCTTCCTTGTCACTGGAGGCTCAGGTAGCCTCGGTGGCTCGGAATGCGTTCTACTACCTTCGGTTGGTAGCCCAACTACGCCCCTATCTGGGCAGTGATGACCTCGCCTCAGTTGTTTATGCTCTGGTGACCTCTAGATTGGACTACTGTAATGCACTCTACGTGGGGCTGCCCTTGAAGACGGTTCGGAAGCTGCAGCTAGTGCAAAACGCAGCAGCCAGACTGTTGACGAGGACTAATCGGTCCCCACATATTAGACCTGTTCTGGCCCGTTTGCACTGGTTGCCGATTTGTTTCCGGGCTAGATTCAAGGTGCTGGTATTGACCTATAAAGCCTTACATGGTGCGGGTCTGCAATACCTGATGGAACGCCTCTCCCACTACGAACCTACCCGTGCACTTCGTTCGACATCTAAGGCCCTCCTCCGAGTACCGACTCATCGAGATGCTCGGAGGGTAGTGACAAGATCCAGGGCCTTTTCGGTGGTGGCCCCCGAATTGTGGAATAGTCTCCCCGAGGAGGTATGCCTGGCGCCTACGTTGTTATCCTTTCGGCGCCAGGCTAAAACCTTTCTATTCTCCCAGGCATTTTAATTCATGTTAAAGTATTTTAATGTTTTAATGGTTTAGTGATCTTAATATTACATTATTGTTATTATGTATCTGTATTTTTATATTTTGTGATTTTTGTTGATTTATTGTATTATCTTATGTTGCACACCGCCCAGGGAGCCGTTGGTTATGGGCGGTTTATAAATGAAATTAAACTAACTAAACTAAACTAAACTAAACTGGAGGGCCACAGTTTACCCATCTGTTTTTGAGTTTACTGAGAAATATGCACATGGGATACAGGTAGAGGCACAGCTTAGCCCTCCAATAAACAGTAACATTCACTGCCCTATGTCAAATCCCCACAGCAGCAGTGGGGATCCTTTGTCAGCCTGAGAGCCATATTTCCTTCTCGGCAACCTTCCGGAGGCCTCATGCCTGTTGTGGGTGGGGCTAAGACAAAAGAGGGTGGGGCACTGTGATGTCCCTGTATATATATATTACTGTAAATATGGTAAGTGCAGGTTTTGTAGGGTAAATGTGGTAAGTAGAGTGAGTGAGAGGGGGGAGTACATGGGTAGAATGCTGGAGAATGCTGTATGATGATTGGCTGAGCGTTTGAGTGGCTGAAGGTATAAATGAGAGGATGACAGTTGAGAGGGGGTCGGTTGGTTGGTTGTTGTGGGTTGGAGTTGGTTGTGGGTTGGATTGTATTAGGGTGGTATTGAGGCAGATGACTAGAAACATAAAGAGTAATGCAATATATGAAACCATACGCTTGTGAAATATACCTTAAGTAATCTTGTTATTTCCTGGTGTTTATAAATAAATATTTGCTTGGTTTACCAGAAGCCTGATCCTTGGCTGGGGCTTTCACAGACCAGAAGGGAGTGCAGAGTATCTACCAAGGTGGAGAAAAAATATCAAATGGTGGCAGCGGTGAACAGATAGTGTAACATCATCAAGTATCCAGAGCAACCCAGGGCTGTATGCTTTATAGGCACAAAGATACAGGGGGGTTGTGGCCTGCAAGTGCACTCAGACACAAAGTAACAATAAGCCAGAAGGAGACTAAGGCAAAGTCTCAAACCAATATTGTGAAATAGGGAGTGGCTGGTGGTGCCGCCTAGCAGTGGGCTCTTGCGAGATCTGTGCTAGAGCCGGTGAGAGAACAAATAAAAACCAGGATCCTGACTGGAGGGATCTGACAGGTGGTGGCAGTGGGTGGGATCCTGACAGACACCAAGCGTACATTTGACATGTTACAGTAGGCTAGTTTCTATCCACCTCCACCCAGATAAGCAAAAGACATCAGCGTTCAAGGTCATATTCCAGCCAGGAAAAACACTCAAGGAAGGTGCGAAGCTGGGCTGGGGAAGGGCATGGACCTGGGGAGAGGGTGTGGCAGGAGGAGAAGTCCCAAGGGCAAGACAAAGAAGCTTGAAGGGCTATGTTTGGCTCCCAGGCCTGAGGTTCCCATCCCTGCCCCAGAAAGATGCCCCTCCAGAGCTCAAAGTGGGCAAGCTCCTCTCTCTGTCCATCCAACTCAAAAACTGCCAGTTTCATCCTTTGGACATGCACACACAATGGCTGGAGGGGAAAAAATAAGGATGAGTCATTTTTTCCAACCACCTCCAAGCCTTTTTTTGGGTCATTTACTTGTAATGTCACTAACAGGGACCTGCCTTTTTTCTTGTTTTTTCTTCTTTTTGCTTAAGTTATTCCCTAAAATGCTCTGCACTTGGATAGTCCTTTATAATGAGTGAATGGATGAATGAATGATGGCAACAGCAAGTTGTCAGTCAACAATGGCGACTGTGAAAGGAAAAACAGAACGTATTCTAGGAAGGAATCTGGGGTTACTGGGAGTAAAAGCAGGCAACAAAGATGCCAACCCCTGTGCAAAAGAATAAATGGACAAAAATCTGACATCAGCAATGGCAATATCCATTGGATACTGAATATTCAATTGGACACTTGGATCCAATATCCAAAAACAAGGATTAAAAAAAAAGATGGAGAAGTTCCATACTTTCTGCGAAAACAGGACCAGGAGCAGACTACAGTACAGATCATGAACTGGTCGTATCGAAAATCAGAGTAAAGCTAAAGAAGAACAACAAAGCAATCATAATGCCAAAATACAATTTAAATATCGTCCCAGAAGAATATAAAGATCAAATAAGGAACAGATTTGAGGCTTTAAACTGAGGTGACAGAGAATCAGAAGAACTATGGATTGAAGTCAGAGACATTATCAGGGAAGAATGCAAAAAGACAATACCTCTAGCTAAAAAGAGAGAAAGACCTCAATAGATGACTGAAGAAACTCTTAAAATGGTTAAAGAGAGAAGGAAAGCCAAAGCAAAAGGAGATACAAACACGGTTAGAACCCTAAATGCAACAACAGAGCGACTAGTACGTAGGAACAAAGAGAACTATTACAATAGTTATTGTATAGAAATAGAAGAGGAGAACAAAAAGGGAAGAATAAGAGCCCTATTCCATGATTAGAGAAATGAAAGGGAAATTTAAACCACGAGTAGGGATGCTGAATAATCAACAGGGGAACACACACTGACTGACCAAGATGAAATAAAAGGAAGATGGAAGCAATACATTGAAGAACTCTATAAAAGAGATGCAAAGATGACAGATTCATTCATGGAGGAACCGTATGATGAAGAACCAGAAATTTTAGAATGTGAGGTGAAAGCTGCTCTTAAAATACTTGGAAGAAACAAATCACCAGGAACAGATGGCATACCAATAGAGTATGTTTGTTCCTCTATCTATGGCAAAGAGATGGCATAAAATGACAACAGAAGATTTATGTAACTTTAAAGTTGACAAGGACATTGAACTTGTCAAGGATTATCAATACCTTGGCACAGTCATTAACCAAAATGGAGACGACAGTCAAGAAATCAGAAGAAGGCTAGGACTAGGAAGGGCAGCTTTGGGAGAACTAGAAAAGGTCCTCAAATGCAAAGATGTATCACTGAACACTAGAGTCAGGATCATTCAGACTATGGTATTCCCGATCTCTATGTATGGATGTGAAAGTTGGACAGTGAAAAAAGTGGATAAGAGAAAAATCAACTCATTTGAAATGTGGTGTTGGAGGAGAGCTATGTGCATACCATGGACTGCAAAAAAGACAAATAATTGGGTGTTAGAACAAATTAAACCAGAACTATCACTAGAAGCTAAAATGATGAAACTGAGGTTATCATAAGTTTGACACATAATGAGAAGACATGATTCACTAGAAAAGACCATAATGCTTGGAAAAACAGAAGTAGAAAAAGAGGAAGACCAAACAAGAGACAGATTGATTCCATAAAGGAAGCCACAGACCTGAACTTACAAGATCTGAACAGTGTGGTTCACTATAGATGCTATTGGAGCTCACTGATGGAAGGTCGCCATAAGTCGTAATCGACTTGAAGGCACATAACAACAACAATCCAAAAACCAAACCACCCCCACAGTGGGGGCATTTCAGCCACCTGGATATTCTGTTAGTGACCTTAAGGTGGCCATATTTGAACAAAGGGTTTGCTGAATTACATTTCATCAAGAAATTCAATGCTATTGCTTGTGGTTTTAATGAAGACAAAGGATTTTGATCACACTATGTGTGAATTGACTCATCAATGGCAGGATGTCTGCGTTATCAAAAACTCTCTGTACTTTTCTACATTTTGTTTCCCCCTGACCTTACTGTACCTCCACCTGACCTTACTGTACCTGACCTTACTGTACCCTCCACCCCACAAAACAAGTTTATGTGTACCTGCAATTTAAGATTAACACTTCATGCATCTGATGAAGTGGACTGTAGTCCAGAAGAGTTTATGCCATAATAAATGAGTCTTTAAGGTGCCACAAGACTCTTCATTGTTTTTGCTGCAACAGACTGACATGGCTAGTACCCCTCTGCAAATTAGTAAAGTCTGTTTTGGGAAAACAAAACTTTGAAAAAGTGGTGACCTCCTTTGTGTCAAGGTCTGATGCAGTGCATCATGCACCATCATCATACCACTTCAGATGCCAACTAAAAACATTTCTGTTTCAGCAAGCTTATCAGGACATCACCCTGTGCTTTATAGATTACAGCAAAGCCTTTGACTGTGTAGATCATGAAAAACTATGGAATACTTTAAAATAAATGGGGGTGCCACAGCATCTGATTGTCCTGATGCGCAACCTATACTCTGGACAAGAGGCTACTATAAGGACAGAATATGGAGAAACCGATTGGTTCCCAGTCGGAAAGGGTGTGAGACAGGGATGCATTTTATCACCCTATTTGCTTAATCTATACGCAGAACAAATCATATGGAAAGCGAGATTGGACCAAGATGAAGGAGGTGTGAACATTGGAGGGAGAAATATCAAAATAATTTAAGATATGCAGATGATACCATACTACTAGCAAAAACCAGTAATAATTTGAAACGAATGCTAATGAAAGTTAAAGAGGAAAGCACAAAAGCAGGACTACAGCTGAACGTTAAAAAGACTAAAGTAATGACAACAGAAGATTTATGTAACTTTAAAGTTGACAATGAGGATAGATGTTATTGGAGGTTGCCGATTCATAGGGTTGCCATAAGTCGTAATCGAATTGAAGGCACATAACAACAACAATCAAGAATATTTATTTATTTATTTATTAAATTTGTATCCCACCCTTCCTCCCAGTAGGAGTGCAGGGGGGCAAACAAAAGCACTATAAACACGCTAAAGCATCATAACAACAGATTTTAAAATATATTACAACAAAACAACAAAAAGGCTTTAAAATATATTAAAAAACAGTTCCAACACAGACACAGACTGGGATCAGGTCTCCACTTAAAAGGCTTGTTGAAAGAGGAATGTCTTCAATAGGCACCGAAAAGATAACAGAGATGGCGCCTGTCTAATATTTAAGGGTAGGGAGTTCCACAGGGTAGGTGCCACTACACTAAAGGTCTGTTTCCTATGTTGTGTGGAACGGATTTCCTGATAAGATGGTACCTGCAGGAGTCCCCCACCTACAGAGTGTAGTGATCAACTGGGTATATAAGGGATAAGAAGGTATTTCAGGTATCCTGGTCCCATGCAGTATAGGGCTCTGCACACAATATACTATACAATATACTATATAATATAGTTATGCATATTTGCTTTAAAAGTTTGCTGATTTTAACTGTATATTACTGATCATTGTTTTATATTCTTTTTATGTACACCGCTTAGGGGATTTTTGGATTAAACGGTTTATAAATTCTTCTAAATCCTGAAAAATTACCCTTAAGGCCAGGCCAAATAATTATCTAGCACTTAAGGCCTTGATATATGAACATATATTTGAGTATGCTGCAGTATGGAGAAACACAGGGACATAGGAAGCTGCCTTCTACTGAGTCAAATCAGTGTTCCATTTCACTCAGTGTTGTCTGTACTGACTGGGAGCAGCCCTCCAGGGTTTCAGGCAGGAGTCTCTTTCAGCCCTACTTGTAGGTGCTGGGGACTGAAGCTAGGACCTTCTGCATGCAAAGCAGATGCTCTTCCCCGAGATTTCCCAGTGTCAGCATCACCCGGCCACTTACATGATGACAGCCACACCCATTCTATGATCAGAGCTGCTTCTGAAAAGGTACAGAAATTATCTGAGAAATGAATAATGCGGTGCCAAAACCTGTCTTCCAGTTTTTTGAACATTTACTTCCTCTGCAAAAGAGGCTTCCCCTTATCTGCCTCGTTCTTAAGGCACTTTAGAATTCCTTTAGAATTTTGGTGGGTATGGGATTTTGAGCTTTTTTATTGTTGCAAGCCACCCAAGGATGGTGTGGGTATGTTTTTGTTTCCAGCAAATATTTCTCCAGCAGACTGTAGCCTCCCCAGCTGCCCACACTTCCTGATCTGAAAAAGCCCCATGGAAGAGTTCCCTTGTGATGTCTTCTCTTGGGCTTTAATTGATGCGTGAGCACCCAAGGAGGCTGCAGAGTGCAGAGCTTGGAAGATTACTTTTAAAAAGTAATAAATTACAGTTACAATTACATGGCCCAAAAAGTAGTAATTACCATTACCATTACAATTGCTCTGAAAGTAACTGATTACTTTTTCTCAAAAGTAATCACTACAATTACATTTCAGTTACTTCTTTTAAAAAACGCCTACAAGGTGCTGGCCTTGGCTGCTGCACATCTAAGTAGCCTAAAACATTAAAAATAAATACACACATGCAAAGGTAATAGAATAATTCTTTTTATCCATAAGATAGCAATGGTGGTCTCTTTGCTGGTAAGGGAGGTGGGAAGGTGGGGAGGAGGCAGAGGCCACTACTCAGATCTTTGCACGTCAAACCAAATGCAACCCTCCCCCTCAGCCAGCAAGCATAATCTCTTTCTCACTTAACCACCTCCCAGACCCTGCCCTAACACCAACTAAGGGACACTCACCCAAGCAAACATTTTCCCCTGAGATGCAAAAAAGTTAAAATACTGCAAATGCAGCACAGTAGCCAGAGGGGGTGGTAGAGGCCACTTTGTGTGCCAAGTGCAAACACAGTATTCACACACACACACACACACACACACACACAGTCATCTTTCACCTTCACAGTTCTTTATCTCCATTCTGCTGCTGCCTCCTTCTCCTCCTTTATCCTTGTTCTTGCCCTCTTTTCCCCTCCACTCCATTCTTCACCACCACCATCCATCTTTTTAAACAACTGTTTTCTCCACTCTACCCCGTCTCACTCTCCACCTCCTCCCTGATCGCCTCCTACCCACCCACAGAGCATGAGGGAAGAGCGACGCTGCACAGAAGCCCAGTTTGGGGCACATGATTTTCATCCACAAATCAGAGGAGCAGATGACTTCCCGTGCTTCCTCCCCCCCAAGTAATGCCCCAAAGTAATGCTGAAAAATTACAATTACTCCACAAAAGTAATAAAATTACTCCTAGTTCTATTACAATCAAAATGTAAAGGAATTACCCACTCCTTCCTCAAAAAAGTAATGAATTACAAGTAATTCATTACTTGTAACGAATTCCTTCCAAGCTCTGGCAGAGTGTCAACCACTGGTGAGGAGCTCTGTAGAATGAAAGAAAGGATACTCATGAACACCAGTCAGCCACCTCAAAAGTAAGGTAAGTGCAACAAAATTACTGTACCCCACCCATGCACATTTCACAGACATTTTATTTCTCCTCTGATCATTTTCTTTTCTCATTCACTGATGGAGAATCTTTCGGCACATCACTAAAAATGGTTGCAGTTATCCCTGGGTCAGCAGACGGTCTGCAGGAAAGTCTCTCCATGCAGTTCTGTGGATAGCCACAAGGAAGAAAGAAAAACCTGCTTCTTCCTTTGTATATCAACCCCTTAGACTTTTTTCTTCCTTTTTTCAAAATTGGCTTACAACAACCAGGTTGCTGTACACCATTAGCTGCAGAATACACTCTTTTGTATCAGGTTGTTGTTGTTTCACTTCCAACTCTGGCATGTTGCAGAGTGAAAAAACTTTAAAAGCGTTGTGTGGTCACCTTCCCTGTAACCCCCAATACATTGTCAATAGTGACGAAGGGCTGCTTTTGTCAGGTGCTTCTGGATCCTAAAGAAAGTGCGGCGTTTTGAGGTCTCATCAAAAGCTGTGCATTAATTGTACAAAGAAGAAGCTGCACAAGCTGCCGGGGCTGGGGAAACATGAAACAATACTCCTGGCTTTTATCTTGCAGATAAAATAGACTTCTTGATGGTAGATGACAGAGCAGGGAGTATGGTTCAGACAGACTTCTGCATAATGAACCTGTATCCTCCAGATGTGCCCTTCTGTTGTGAAGCTCTCATTGCCTGAGAAGGCTTCCAAGCCCCAGAGATCAGACCAAAGGAAGGAGATGCACTTTTAGCACAGGCATTTTTTGAAAAGCCATGGCAAAGAGAGGGATCAAATCACTTTCCTTGGGTAGGCCAAGGTTTGATGGCTGCTGTGCTAATGCACTCATTGTTGAGTCGTCTTCGCCAACCTGGTATCCTCCAAATGTTTAGGGAACTCCTCCCAGCCCCAGTCAGCACAGCTGATGGTGTTGCAGCCCAAAACATTGGGAGGGCACCTGGTTGGTGAAGGCTGTATTAGAGATTCCGTATCCAAAAATTGTACAGTGGATATGTGAATGGAGCAATCCTGACAGCAAAACAACTTTGCTTTGGATATCTGTGGTGGCTGGTGTCTCCATGTCAGTGGGGCAGTGGAATCCACTCCGGGGTTTAGTCAGAACTTTCAAGGAGCTGTCTAAGGTGCTCGAGCTAAACTAAACCCTGGCTGCTCATTAGCACAGCACCCATATGACCTTCGCAGAGTGGAAAAGTATGTGTGCAGCCTAGCCACGTCGGAATTGAAGTTACTGCTGATAAGCTGATGGCCTACCAGATGACCTACAAGTCCCTCTCCAACTCTGGGGTTCTGTCATTCTTACTCCAGTGCCAAACCTCTGCCACTAGTAATGGAAATATACACAGTGCTTTCAAGCGTATGTTGAGGGTTTCCTCACCACCACCACTGAGGAAACATAGCTCATCCCCACACACGTGGGATTAAGAGGCTGGGTTCCAATGTCATATTTTCAGTGGCTTCTTCGAAATTTGTTTAGAAATATGTTTAAAGATTTGGCACATAAGTGACTGGGGAGTGCTCCTATGCAGACTCCATTGGAATGAATAGGAGCTGTGAATTTCAGCGGGGGCTTGTGCTGGGAAATATCCCATGGGATTTTGCTTGCACAGCTCTGTTTCATTTCAGTGGGGCTTGCACAGGAGAACTCCTTAGCTGGTGATGCCCATTCATCTGATTTTCACATGAACCCCTTAGTAAAATACAATACATTTTTGCCTTTAAAATAACTGTACTCAGAAGGAAAAACAGCAACCCAGCATTACTGCTTTGCATTTCTGGGTTGTTATCTATTGAGAGAACAAACCACTCCATCAGGTATCTCCCCTAAAAGATTTAATTTAATTTTTATGTGTATATTTACAAACCATTAAATTAAACTGAACAATAATAATGCTCCTTGTGACTGGGAATGATCATAGCTATAAAATATTTATTAGAGACTTTATTAACTTTGGGGGAGCAGGTGTAAAGCATTATGATTTCTCTAATGCCTGGGGAGTTCCTGACAATGTTACACTTTTCTTAAGGATTCCTTAAAGGGGTGTGCTGGCCTCCTCCATTTCTAATTTGTGTCAAGTTACACTTTTCTTAAGGGTTCATTGAAGAGGTGTGCCGGCCTCCCGCATTCCTAACTTCTGTTGAGTCATGCAATGCATACTATGTGTGACATAGATTTTGTCTATATCACCAAGCCACAGGAGTAAAAATCCTTTCACTAGCTGCATTGGAAATGTCCACTAGATGGCAGCCTTGGATTGACAAACCACAGCAGTCAGCTATCTTGTGTAAGTGAACTGAAAACTGGAATTTGTCAGATTTTTGAGTTTATATTGTTACAACAAACATAACTTCAGTTTTGGACATATGGCTTCTTTCAATACCATATTTTGACTTGATTATTTATTTGAATTTCTCTCAACATGGACCTTCCTTCAGTGCCGCGAAAGAGTAAATATGAGATTATCATTAGTCCCTGAAATCATAGTCATACACTTGGAAGGGGACTTGTAGTTCAACCCCCTGCTTGATGCAGGACATCTAGAGGTAGACCATCCGCACCGGATGGAAGTTCAGCTTCTGCCTGAAGACCCCCACAAATAGAGAGCCCATCACCCCTTTAGGCAATTAGCTCCATAGTCAAACTGCTCTTATCATCAATAATTCCCTCTTAACAGTCAACCAAAATGTACCCTGGTAAACCCATTTGATATGACTTTCTCCCACCATTCAATGTACTTCATTGCATTTTTCATGAGTGCTGAATTGGTCTGTAATCCACTTGCTGCATTCATTAACTAAGACGTTCAGAAGCACTTTACTGC
The DNA here is from genome assembly GCF_030035675.1 of Rhineura floridana. Lineage (NCBI taxonomy): Eukaryota > Metazoa > Chordata > Lepidosauria > Squamata > Rhineuridae > Rhineura > Rhineura floridana. Next base: position 100,510,658 of record NC_084487.1, read on the forward strand.
TGAATAACAGTTGGTAGGAAGTAACAGCAAGGGAGCATTACTGACTTGACTCCCTAACTGGGGACTTCACAGAGGGATCTCACCGGCCACCAAGGGAAGCAGGGTGTTGGAACAGGCAAGTCTTTGGTCTGATCCAGCAAGGCTCTTAGTCTTTTACGCACTTTAGCTAAACTGAGTTATTACTGTTATTTTAAAATATATATATTTCAGGAGACATTGTACCAAGTTATGGTTGCTGTTAAAAACATTTAAAACTGCTAGATGCTGTATAAAGGTTTAATTAAAAAAAAAAATACACATACAAGACCCAGGTTATAGAGATGTGGAGTTAAGTCTGAAATCCCAGCAAGCTTATCCCAGAACTCTGGGTCAAACTAGTCAAAATACTAAATGTGGTTTTGGGCCCAGTTTCAAAAAGGCAAATTATGTATTTCTTCCCAGTAGAAACAGCAACTTCAAAGAATCATTTTTTGTGAGGACCACAAGAAAGGGTTAAACTCTACCTTGCAGCCTATCGTGCTCCTGATAGCTATCAGCCCATCCCCAAATGGCTGCTGTTTGCATTTTTTAAAAAGGACACATATGTAAATACACATTTAGTGTCACAAACAGGATATCCAGTCAATAATGCCCCCTTGCTGTTACTTCCTAGACAAAATAAAATACTGCTTCACACTGTGCATAGTTGGACTATGGAATTAGCTCCCAGAAAGGCAGTGATGGCCACCAACTTGGATGGCTTTAAAAGAGGATTAGACAAATTCATGGAGGACAAGGTTATCAGGGGCTTCTAGCCATGATGGCTATGCTTTGCCTCCACATTCGGAGGCAGTATGCTTTTGAATACAAGTTCCTGGAAACCACAGGAAGGGCGAGTGCTCTTGCACTCAGGTCCTGCATGCAGGCTTCCCATGAGCATCTGGTTGGCCACTGTGAGAACAGGATGCTGGACTAGATGGGCCATTGGCCTTATGTTCTTCGTGCCACAGCTAGATTGGCCCTCACTGTGTGCTCTTTGCTTATCATATGTCTCATGTGTTGACTATCTATTGAAACTTATTAATTTCAGTGGATTCACTCCTGCATGGTATCCCATTCCAATCACATCTCCAACTCCCCTCCCCAGACTAGAGCAATCGCCATTCCTGCATCCTGGTCCTGGTGCATAACACCAATGTTCTATGATTTTAAAAAAAATGGAAGGCTTGTCCTTTTTAAAGGTGGGGGGCAATATCAATTTCCATTTGCTATTTTTATTTATTTATTTATTTAATTTGAATCCCGCCCTTCCACCCAGCAGGAGCCCAGGGCGGCAAACAAAGCACTAAAACACTTTAAAACATCATAAAAACAGATCTTTAAAACAAAACAGCATTAAAAACATTTTAAAAAACAACCTTAAAAGGGGTTAAAAATTATTAAAAACCTATTAAACAAAACAGATGCAGAATGGGATAGGTCTCAACTTAAAAGCCTTATTGAAAAAGGAAAGTCTTCAGAAGGCACGGAAAAGATAGCAGAGATGGCGCCTGCTTAATATTCAAAGGGAGGGAATTCCACAGGGTAGGTGCCACCACACTAAAGGTCCATTTCCTATATTGTGCAGAACGAACCTCCTGATAAGATGGTATCTGCAGGAGGCCCTCACCTGCATAGCACAGTGATCGACTGGGCATATAACGGGTAAGACGGTCTTTCAGGTATCCTGGTCCTGAGCTGTATAGGGCTTTGTACCCCAAAACTAGAACCTTGAACTTGGCCCAGTAGCAAATGGGCAGCCAGTGCAATTCTTTCAGCAGCGGGGTGACATGTTGGCAATACCCTGCTCCAGTGACCAGTTTCGCCCCCACATTTTGCACCAGCTGAAGCTTCCGGACCAACCTCAAGGGCAGCCCCACATAGAGTGCATTACAGTAATCCAGCCTAGAGGTTACCAGTGCGTGGACAACAGTGGTCAGGCTATTCCGGTCCAGAAACGGCTGCAGCTGTCTCACCAGCTGAAGCTGGTAAAAGGCACTCCTAGCCACTGAGGTCACCTGGGCCTCTAGCGACAGAGATGGATCCAGGAGCACCCCCAGGCTATAGACCTGCTCTTTCAGAGGGAGTACAACCCCATCCAAAGCAGCCAACTGATCAGTTATCCAAACTCGGGAACCACTACCTCACAGCGCCTCCATCTTGCTAGGATTCAGACTCAGTTTATTGGCCCTCATCCAGCCTACCACTGAATCCAGGCAGTGGTCCAGGGCTTGCACGGCCTCTCCCGATTCCGATGTTACGGAGAAATAGAGCTGGGTATCATCAGCATACTGCTGACACCTCTCCCCAAAGCTCCTGATGACTGCTCCCAAGGGCTTCACATAGATGTTAAACAGCATGGGGGAAAAGATGGTACCCTGCGGCACCCCACAGCACAGCTGCCAGGGGGCAGAAAGACAGTCACCCAATGCTATTCTCTGAGAACAACCCTGGAGATAGGATCGGAACCACTGTGAAACAGTGCCTCCAACCCATCTCACCAAGTCGGCCCAGAAGGATACCATGGTCAATGGTACCAAAAGCCTCTGAGACATCAAGTAAGAAAACAGGGTTGCACTCCCCCTGTTCTTCTCCCGATAAGGTCATCCATCAGGGCAACCAAGGCCAATTCAGTCCCATAACCAGGCCTGAACCCAGACTGGGATGGGTCAAGATAATCTGTTTCATCCAAGAGTACTTGCAGTTGCTGCCCCACAACCCTCTCAATCACCTTCCCTAAAAAGGAGGTATTTGCAACCGGTCGGTAGTTGTCACAAACCAATGGGTCAGGAGTGGTTGAATCACTGCCTCTTTCAAGGTGTCTGGAACCACTTCCTCCTGTAATGATGCATTGACCACACCCTGGATCCACTCGGTCAAACCCCCTCAGCAAGCTTTAATGATCCAATAAGGGCATGGGTCGAGAGGACACATTGCTGGCCGCATCATTGCAAGCACCTTGTCCACGTCATCAGGCCACATCAACTGAAACTGATCCCAAGAAGTTGCAGCAGATGTTGCACTGGACACCTCATTGGGGACTACAGTAGATGTGGATGGGGCATCAAGACTGCTACAGAGGTGAGCAACTTTACCCTCAAAGTGCCTTGCAAACAATTTACAGTGGACCTCCGAAGGGTCTAAGACTCCATTTCCTGGAGTTGATGTCAACAGACCCCTGACAATACAGAAAAGCTCCACTGGAGCTTGAGGATGCGATGGAGGCAGAGAAGTGGGCCTTCTTTGCTGCCCTCACTGCCACACAGTAGGCATGGTTATGATGTTTTACTCGTGCCCAATCAGCCTCACAGCACGTTTTTCGCCACTTGCGCTCTACCGTCATCCAGCCTGTTTCATTGCCCTTAGCTCACTGGTGTACCAAGGTGCAACCCGGGCTCCACAGTGCTGGAGTGGGAGCTTGGGGGCAACCGTATTGAGAGCCCTACGTGCCTCGGTGTTCCACAGCATGACAAGGGCTTCAACAGGGTCACCTGCTCTATCTACTGGGAACTCCCCCAAGGCATTCAGGAATCCTGTGGATTCCATTAGGCTCCGGGGGTAGACCATCTTAATCTGTTCACCACCTCTGCAAGAAAGGATCGGAGCCATAAGTCTAAACTTCACCACGAGGTTTTTAAATCCTTTTTAAACAGGGAGGTCTTTCAGAAGACAGCTTTTGCACAAGATCTCCCTATTAAAAATAAATGTAAAAAGCCCAATGTATGGAGCTGACCCCTCTCCAAATGCATATGTGCCCATGCACACTCATGCATAATTTTCACTCTCAGCTTGTTAGCCATTAATATGTCATCCAACTCTTTGTTGGTTTTATAGAAAGATACTAGCACGGCAATCCTTTAAAAATAATCCCCATCTGTGACTAGAGAATAATACAATTCCTACCTTCATATGGGTGAATTACATGTTACTTAACTTTTAGCCTTAGGGTTATGGTATTTGTATCACCCACATGAGCATGGATTGCTGTCTGTCTGCTTTGATCAAATGACTCTGAGGCAGATGTATGACACAGCTTAAGGGATTCAGCTTCATGCAGGTTGCTTACAGGCTTCAGAATTCAGATTCTGAATGAGATCAGGGTAGCTTATCTACATATTAAGCTGTCTTAGTCCAAAGTTGACAGACTTCCCAAAGTCATCTGAGAAATTAATCTTATGGATACCAAAAGAAACATAAAAAATCATATGGTTGGGGCTGCTGTGACGTCAGAGCAGACCAACTATTGAGAGAGAGGGAGAGAGCAACAGTGGACCCCTCCAAATGTCCTTTTTTGTGTGCATTCATGATGATTTGTGCCCATGATGTTGTGAAGCAGCAGTGTTGGATTATTTAACCCTGAGTGTATTGGACAGCAGTTTTAGGATTATAAAGCACATCAACTGCAATACATACAGAATTACAGGTTCACATAAGAAACCGCAAACAAGATTATTTTCTCAAAACTCTGTGACAGAAAATAACTATTGACCTCAGGGTCAAATTTGCAGTCTGTCGCATAGGTTGTTAGAAAATGTTGGTGGGATTTAACAGCTGCCAAACGCGAAATATTTTACACTTAGCATGACCTCTTTGCTTACTGTTTATCAGTGAATATTCTAATTTTTGTACAATAGTATAGTCTAATACATATGTTCTTCCAGAAGCAATGAATTCTATGGCTTCTTCTGCATGACTGTAAATCCTACTGCTGAAATATCTTGGTCACAAACAGTATTCAGGTAGTCTTAGGACTATAGTCTTTTAGGATGGCAGTTCAAAATAAGAACTTTGGAAAGGAAAACCAATTGTTCACTGAACTACCTGAAATACTTCCAGGGGCAGCTGGTAGCTCCGTGTGAATGGGGCAGTGGAATCTGCTCCGGGTTTTAGTATAAACTTTCGAGGAGCTGTCCAAAGTGCTGAAGCATGGACTAAATCCCAGAGCAGATTCCAGTGTCCCACTCACATAGAGCCACCAGCCACCACTGAATACTACAAACCATAGTGACTGCTTTTGACAACTTGTTGAAGAATCACATTTACATGAGCTAGCACGCTGTGGTGCAATAGCTGTGTCTTATGGACATTTAAACTTGGATCACAGAACTTTCTGTAGGTTTATAACATTCCCTTTCATGCCACACCATCTTCACTCTCTCCTATGAAATGTAATGCCAAAGCAACAATCTTCAATCTCATGACCAAACCATTCATGTGAGAAAGCAGTGACAGGTATAGTTTAAAACTACAAAAACTCTGATTCAGTGTGGCATGCCAACTAAACACACAAGTGACACTCCTGGGTCCTTTCCTTGAAACAAGCAGTTGATAGTATTTTTTTTTTTAATATTGTTAACATTTAATAAATTGTTAACGTTTGAGCACACTTTCAGAAGAGGAACAACAAATTCTGGTCCTTGCAGTCTGGTCTGTCTGAGCTAAATGGTGCCAACAGGACTATTTCTGGGCACTGAGCCCTCTTCTTCTTTTTTTTAATATAAATTTTTATTCAGATTTCTAAAACAAAACAAAAGAAAAAGAAAAAGAACAAATTAATAACTAATACAATAAAAATATTGACTTCCGATTTGTCTTAAAATCAGCTATAGGTCTATGGTATATAACAAACCTGTCCCTTAATATATTACAAAATCACTTTCCTCCAGTGGTTATCTTGGTTAATCATTAAATCTCATTAACATCATATCATTTTATTCTTTCCACAAAAAGTCAAAGAGAGGTTTCCAGTCCTTGAGAGATATTTCTGTCGATTTTTCTCCAAATAGACACGTCAATTAATCCATCTATTCAAGTCTAATAAATCCAGTAGTTTCAACAGCTATTCTTCCATTGTCAATGTTAGTTCCATCTTCCATCCTTGCACACATAATTCTGCTGTCATAGTCATATAGTAAAAGTCTGATAGGAATTTCCTTCATCACAAATATTTTCTTGCCATCAATTCTGACTATGTTACTGAAATATTGTTGTAAAGTCATATCTCTGTTCTTCTTTTTTACGGGGTGCACTAGCACATCTCTTGAGAGTTTTTCCATTGTCACATATCTGGAATTAATTCTATAAACTTTCTCTATCTCAGGTTCCATCAGATCATTCCAGTCCAGAAATTTTTTTGAAACATTGATAAATTTATCTCTGGTATCTTCACCAATTCCTTCAGGGACAGTGCTGAATTCCAAGCAATAATCTTTGTCACTAGGATCCATCACAACTATAAAGTCCAAATCTTTTTCCAATTCCACATTTGATATATCTATTCCAATCTCCAGGACTTGCACCTTCCCTTTAATTTTTCTTTCATTTCCTGTTGCTTGTCCAGTTATATCTTTTCTCATAGAATCCTTTATTTCTTTCAGCTCCTGTTTCATTTTGCCAAATTCAATTTTCATCTCTTGTCTGCTCTGTCTCAATTCTTGCTTCGTTATCTTAATCTCATCCATTATTTTCTGAAACATGTTCAGAGAGAGAACCCCTTCCTGTACATCCAGGGTCTCGGCCACTTTCTTGATTGTCATTCTTAAAACCAACCCCACCCCTTCAATTTCCAATATAGCTACTATTCTCAAGCAAAGAGCAATTTATTTCTTTTTCCAGCAACAAAGGAGTTAATATTCCAAGCCTGTTGACATCATCTTCTAGACAGACTGCCTTATCTCTTATGTTACCAAGAGTGCAAAACAAACTTAGTTCCCAGCATCAAAATAATTAGTGGCATAAAGAATAAGCAGATTCGTCAAAATAAAGTAGACCAGAAAAAATAGTCCCAAACAAATAGTACTCAAATGTTCATATTTATCAAATTTTCCTCTTAGATTAGATGCCCCTCATCCGTTTATATCTTTATAATGCTCAATTCCATGCCAGCTTTTTGCAATAAAAACAAAGATAAGCTATTTCGATTTTCTTCTTCCTTAATTCCGTGTATAAAAGAGAAAGGTATAACTCACCCAGGTATTCTTTGTTGCTGATTCTATAACAAATCTCTTTTACTGTAACAATGATAAGAGTGATAGTAGATAGTAGTAGACAGAAGGATGCTTGCTTGTTAAAATCCGTTTTTCTTTAAAGAAAAAAAACGTCTCGCTTAGTCAGTTTGAGCTTGCTTGAATTCCCTGACTCCGTCAGACGCTGCTGGCTACACCTTCGTTCATAGGCGATCCTGATGAATTCCAGTCCCCAACAAACACAACGAAGCTTCTGTGGGTGATCTCTTCATTTCTCCCTTGCCTGGGAGAAAGTTTTTACCAGTCAAAAAAATTCTTCTGACTGGTTTTAAAACTGAAAAAGCTTCCTCTGAGACGGGAGCTCGTCTCAGAGGCGTCACAGGCAGAGCAATCCTCCTGGGAAGTCGCAGTTGATAGTATTGAATGACTAGAATTTAAAAGGGAAGGTGGATATTGTGCAGAGGAGCACTTGAGATTCGGAAACAACTTCCTATGGCATCCCTCCAATAGATTTGCACTAGACTGGATGATTATACAGTTGCTGTTCATAATTCATTTACTTGTCTGAATGGTTTAGTGAAGAGCCATAGCAGCTTCCATTTAACATCCTATATAGAACATATAACCAGTGGAGGTTGGTGCATTAGGGTGAATGGGGCACTTAGTTTTTTGACAATGGACTTATGTCATGTGGTATGGTTTAATTTCTAAATAAGAGCTATGGAGTCAATCATGTTTGAAATCATACTTGGCCCTCTTACATGGAAGTCTTCCATTGTCCATAAATGTGCAAATAATTGACATATTTTTAGTGAGGAGACAGCGGCACTCAACACATGTGTAATGGTGCCCTCTCCTAATTAAGTGCTGTACAAGGGCTGGTTCACACTGGACCTGAATTTCAGATTAAATATGAAGCTTTTCTCATTGTGCTAGAGTTTAAGGGGTCACACTTCTTACCTTATATGAGCCCTCAATCCTTCATACTGAAGGGAAAGGGTTAAACTTGCAGCTTCCTAATGACCATGCCCTCTTAAGGTCAAACGATCTCTTCTCTGGTTACCTTGGCAACTGAGCATGCTCAGTTTGTTCCAGAGTAAGTTTCATTTAAAAAATATGAAATAAACAAAGGGAGGAGGAGGGATTGGGTGTGGACTCACCCAAGCATTGGAGCTAAGTGTCTGCAAAGCCCTAGAGATGCAAAGCACAGACGGTTTTTCCTTCCCTTTTTGGATTAAAATTGGAATGATTTGCTTCGGATTAAAAGGGGAAAGCAGCAGGATGCTTCCCCTTTGCCTTCTACGTAATGTGATCGCTGTGAACTAAACAGGCTCGATCTCACAGTAAACTGCCGTGTGAACGAGCCCCAAGGCCTATTGTGATGAAAACAGTATGGTTAAAAATTGCATCTCTACCAAGTCAAAATATTACCAGCTGCCACTGAGTACACATCTTGAAAAGGGGAGGCTACAGTGGTTACATTGGCTTGCTGTGTGGATCCTCATCTGATCTACAGAAGAGGCAGATGGAAGTACTTCTTCACATAGCAGAGTTAAACTATGGAATTCATGTTCACAGGATGCGGTGATGGCCACTAACTTAGATGGCTTTAGAAAGGGATTAGACAAATTAATGGAAGATGAGGATATTGATTGCTATGAATCACAGAATTGTAGAGTTGGAAGGGGCCTATAAGGCCATTGAGTCCAACCCCCTTGATAGCTACACTTCCTCCAGAAGTGCAATGCCTTTGAATACCATTTGCTGGGGAGCTACAGCAGGAGAGGGTTATTGCCTTTACAATCTGCTTGTGGGTCTCTCAGGGACATCTGGTTGGCCACTGTGGGAAACAAGGGGCTGAACTAGATCGGCTCTTGTTGTGATTCAGCAGGGCTCTTCTTACATTGCATGTGTTGGGTTTGCGGTAGGGCAGAACATTGCTCAGCTAGATCTACTAAGTGATTTGTGCAGGTAGACAAACCCTCCTGTGGGAAAGTATTAAGTAGCTATTTTGTGTTAAAGGATAGACCTAGAGGGATTACATTTGCCAAAGTTTAATGCTTCAAGGCATCACAGGCAAGGATATATAAAGGCAGATTTTAAGTATGCGAAAACATTTGAATGGTAAGTTTACAGTAATCAAAAAGGTCATTGAAAGTGATGTAATTCACCTGCTTTGGTCAAACTTAATACCATATGATGACTGAACTGAAGATCATTTCAACCCAATTTACTTCTCTCAACATGCTGTTTGTACTACCTTTCCATTCCCAGAAGAAGGTCAGCCCAGTGGAAAATGTGATGTGATTAATATTCCTAACATCTGTTCTAGAGTGGATGCCTGCCTTAGAAAGGAAGCTGACATCAGAGAATCGTGTTAGAAATGGTAATGAATTCTAATAACTACAAACACAGAGGAATTAGCATGAATACTTTGGGGTAAAAACTGTACTGCTATAGCTGCCACATTTCTTTTAATATCAGTGTGTGCCTCCCAGCAATAACTCAAGAACTAAGCAATCTGGCAGGAAACTTCCAGCTCTCTCTTAAGTGAAATGTTGTCTTGCATCAACAAGCAAACCAGTTTCTTCCAGTTGGTGGCATCATTTCATCCTGTGGGAACAAATGCCATGCTTTAACTATGTGCTGTGTGAAGTACTTTCTTTTGTCTGTCCTGAATCATCCAGCATTCATTGGATGATGCTGAGTTCTAATATCATGAGAGGGAGAAAAACATTTTCCTATCCATTTCCCCCACACCAGATATAATTTTATATACCTCTACAACATCTCCTCTTATTCACCTTTTCTCTAAACTAAAAAGCCCCAAATGTGGTAAGCTTTCCTCACAGGGGAGTTGTTCCATTCCCTTGATCAATTTGGTTGCTCTTTCCTGCACCTTTTCCAGCTCCACAAAATCTTTTTTTTTAGGTGAGGCAACCAAAACTGTACAGACTATTCCAGCTGTGGTCTCATCACAGATTTGTATATTGGCATTATGATATTGGCAGTTTGATTTTCACTTCCTTTCCTAAGGTTCCCTAAAAGATGAGTAAATACCTAGAATGTATAGGTTTTAATAAAATAAAATAAACAATTCTGTTGTGTGCACTCTGTGTGACAGGTATTTTAGGTACAACACATTTGCTCAATGAAGGATCATAACTTAATGAAATACCACAACCTTTGCATACAGAAGATCTCAGGTTCCATCTTTGATATTTCCAGATGGGGTTGGGAAAGATGTCTCTCTGCAGCTCTGAAGAGCTTCTGCTAACCAAACTTAACCAGATGGACCCAATGGTGACTGATATCCATTGGGATTGGTGGGGTAGAAGACAGGGAGACTGAGAGTAAGTGCATCCAGAGCCAACAATTGCATCTTCATTCTCCTTCCTGCTGAGTTCTACAAGGGGCAACACTGAGATTAAGGGGAAGGAAACCTATAGGCAGTGCCACTCCCTGGACTGTTTGTAAGTAAAAAGGCAGGCAGGTGGAGGTGGCTGAGGACAGACTAAAGTTGGTGGGGCAGTGCCCCATCAGCTCTGATGAACCAGTCTCCACTGGATTGACCAATGGCCTGTCTTGGTATAAGGCAGTTTCATATGTCCCCATGTCTTAAATACAATGCGCCAGCTATGTACTGTAGTGTGCCAGATGTTTGACCCACCACCCCTATACTTCACAGTCCCAGGCAAGCAGGAAAAAAGAGCTGCTTTCTTATTGCATAGACACATAAAGTGGCTTGCAATATGAAACACAATAAAACAACCTCTGCTGACCTAGTGTCCCCAGACCATACTGTCTGGGGCTGGCTGATGGGAGTTGCAGTCCAAGACCTCTGGAGGGCACTAGGTTGGAAAAGGCTGCAACAAAACATTCATGAAATCTAATCATTGTCTACTAAGCTGCCTTTGTTGATAGTCAAGCTCAGCCTTGATTGACAAAAACAGACCCCCCCATATTGTCAAATGAAATTGTATTGTCTGGCGACATGTGGAATCCAGCACTTGTCCCTTCAATGCCCTAGCTATAGCCTATTTTAGGCTATGAAGCACCTTAATAACATGATTTTATATCATGTAAGCATATAGAAATAAGTAGAAACTTAGAGCTGTATACTAATGGACAGACTGGGAGAGGCTGGAGGCTCCAGGTCATAGAGAGGACAGGAAGAACAATACAAAGGAATGTGTATAGCAAGCCCAAACGTGAATGAGTGGGAATGGGCTGACTCATGTGGCAGATGGCTGTCAGAAAGACAGCACATGCATTGATCCTGATTAGTTGCACAGGGGATCAGCCCCTGGAAAGAGGGGCAGCTCACTGGGTATAACAGAAGTTGACAGTCCATTGTTAGGAGAGACCTCACATACCAACATTATTCCACATAACACTGTTAAGGGATCAGGCAGGAGGAACCTGTGACCCAGCAACAGCTATTCTTAAGTCCTAGAGAAGGGAGTCTCCCCGTAGCTGAGTGATGAAGTATTATCTGCTCTGTAGAATTAAACCTATGTAGTGCTGCTGTTATCTGAATACATGGAAATGGACTGCCTTCAAGTCGACCCTGACTTATGGTGACCCTATGAATAGGGTTTTCATGGTAAGCGGTATTCAGAGGTGGTTTACCATTGCCTTCCTCTGAGGCTGAGAGGCAGTGACTGGCCCAAGGTCACCCAGTGAGCTTCATGGCTGTGTGGGGATTTGAACCCTGGTCTCCCAGGTCATAGTAAAGCTACTTAATTTGCACAACTGGTGTCAACTTCTATTGCTTACCTGAAACTATTTAAAAGAACATTCACCCCCCTCTGGACAAGTAACAGGGGTGATGTTACACCTCCTCTAGGATTTGCTACAACACTAACCTCTTGATAAGAACTGGTACTGAGATTTTTATGCCTAACAGGCCATAATACAGGGGTGATTTCAGGGGGGGGGGAAACTAGGTTGGCAGACCAAGGATTTTGCTATACACATGAAATGCAAATTTACTACGAGGGCCCCTTCAGATGTCCTTTCTATTGTCCATTCATGATTTGTGCTCATGATGGTATCAGGACAGTTATACAGGATCCCTCTTTCAATACTGTTTGCACCTGCAAAAAGTTTGAGGCAGACATAATGCTTCATTTCCAATCAGTGCAAGCCCCGTAACCTCCAGCATCTGAGCCTAACTAGGCCTGCCAGGCCTTTGAATTTGGCCCTCGAGGCCAATTTGGGCAAACCAGATGATGTCAGATGTGGAGACCTGTTATCTCTGATCTAAGCTCTAGGACAGGAGATAAGGGATTTCTTATCTCCATATCTTAGTGCAAAGCACCATAGCATTAAGATTCGAAAATGCGTACGTTGTACACATTCAAGGCATGAAACACAGTGAACAGCATTGGAAGTGAAAGCTGGCATCCTTAGTAAAATCAGGAGTTTGTGATTTCCTTCTTGTTCATCCTGGGGTAAATGATAGTATAAACCAAAGCAAAACATGGAGACCTATGACTGGCCTACAACACGAATGCAAAAATGTATGAAAAACTGGGGAACTAGGGACTGAGATCACACTGTACCAATAAGAGGAAGGATCTTGAGCTGACTGGTGCATTGTGACTGCTGCTCCCCAACTTGCATGCTTCCATGTCTTCACAGCCACTCTCATTATTATCATTATTACAGATCCTTCTGAACTAGGCCTAGCATAAAAAAAAAAGATTTTGGTTATGTGCCTTACAAAGCCCTAATTCAAATTAAGAAAGGAAGGCAAGACGAAAAGAACCAAAGGAACATAGATGGAGGCATAGGACATTACCCTAGGGCTCCACCAGATGACCTGCTTTTTGAGAATTCATCTTGATTTACTTGCACAAACCTTATGCAGAGATAACATTATGTCTGGGGTTTATTGGGCATTCATTCTAATTAGTTTACGGGGTGGTTATATGACAGTGAGTATTTGTCCTGGTTTGCTTGCAGGGAGTTTATACATGCTTCCATTAATCATTCATTCATCCCATACTTTTCAATGCATTTCCTCATCACTTTCCTAACCACAGAAAGTCTGCTTCTTTTTTTAAGAGTGGATTTGTTGCACTAGAGTGACAGAGTGCTTTAATCCACTTTAGTTGCACAAACCTAAATTTCCTAATATGTGCTTGAATCCCTCCTACAAAATACTGACAGTCTGGAGGCCCAGATCTCCCTTGATCAGACTTTGGCTGTGTACGCACCATACATTTAAAGCACATTATTTTCCCCAAGGCCATGGGAATTGTAGTTCCCACTTCCCAGCACCCTTAACAAACTCCAATTCTCAGGAATCTTGGAGGGAAGTCATGTGCTTTAAATGTGTACTCAGCCTATCTCACTCAGTTTATTCTGATGGACAGCTGCTGCCCAGGGTCTCAGACAGAGGTCTTCCACATATAAGATGCTGGGGAATAAGTTGGGACCTTCTGGAAACAAAGGGTGTGTTCTGCCATTGAGCTAGGGTTCTTCCCCTAAACATGGGAGGAGGATAGAGAACCACTGGAGAATAATCCTGAAATAACCCTTGAATCACAACTGTGCAAACAAGCCTTCCAAGAACTACAATTCCCAGGGAAAGTCATGGCAGTTAAAAAAAAGTTTAGTGTGGTTGTATAGGTATGATCTCATCACTCAGAAATAAAAGTGTTCTCCCTCACCCACTCTCTGCCCACTGCCCAGAATCTTCTAGTATAAAATAAAAATAAAAATTCAGTGGCACTTTTAATCACCATTAAGTGATTATGCTAGGCACCGAGAAAATTGCCGGCCAGAGGTGTCTTCCTTAATTAAATATGTTAAGAAGCTTGTTTTAGCAACCTTGGTGGAAGGCCACTGGTCTCTCAGCACCAAGCACTTAAAAGTGGACTGCATTCATTGGAGGTCTTTCCTGTAAAATACAATAAAAAAAATAAAATAATGAAGCTGAGTGTCGCTGGAAATAAATAATGCAGCGCTGTGAAATTTGCAACAAGGATTTTAGAGGTCATTGCAAGAAAGTCATAGCAAAGCACTGGTATTTCATTAAAGATAAAATAAAATATAAGCATATGTTAATTGCTTTGGTCTTGTTCTGAGATATGCTGAAATGTAAAGCACCCAAGGCAGATTTAAGGGAGTGCCTGACATTGTAATTGTGTATTCTTTTAATAATGATTCCCACTAACCTGAGATTCTAGCTTTATTTAGATGTTTACTTGCCCCCAAGATAGCAGCAGTGAAAATTCCTGTAGAAAGGCACCATCATTAGTATCCAATTAAAGGGAGACTCTATGCTAATAAAGCCAGGAGTGACTTTACAAAAGAAGAAAAAGAAAAGTGCTTAATGAATAGATTCCCGCACACTGTTTGATGTTCAAGATAATTATAGTCTAGCTCTTAAATTAAGGACAGCTTTTAAAACGGCACAGAAATGTGAAGGTTGCTGTATTTCAGAAAGACCTCTCAAATATCATCAGGTGATGATCAGCATCTCATTGTAAATCTTCACTTTATGCCTGGACAAATTATGTTAAAGTACTCGATTCTGTGGGCAGTCTGGTATCATTCTCTGTGTTAACTGCTGATCAGCTCTACTCCCTTGCCCCCTTTCAATCTCTCATGGCTGCTTGCTCCAGCTTTCCACTGGGAACATACTGTGTCAACACCAGGCGCTTGGGGCTGCTGTGATGGTGGCCCTTAATGTCCTGCCAGAGAGTCCACTTTCCTTTATGTAGTATTGCTACTTGCAACAGGGAATTTTCACCTAGCACAGGTGCATAACTATTCTCGATCCTTTGTTTGGCTGTTTCTACATAGCCTACCCTTGGGACTATTAAGAGATAATGTTTGTAAATGGTGAGGGTAAACAATAAAGACTGAATGCTTTGAAACATCTTTGCAAAATGTTCCTACGCCGAAAGCAAGTCTTTTGATTAGTGTGCCATAGTGCAGTCAGAAGTTTTCCAGGTGTTGCCATACTTTGCAAATGCTGTTTCATTAAGAACATTAAGAAGAGCCTTGCTGGATCAGACCAAAGGCCCAATTAGCTCAGCATCTTGTTTGCCACAGATGCCAGCCAGAAGTAGAAAGGGACTTTCTGGTTGGAAGAGTCAGTGATCTTAGATTTTGATGAGACACTGTACACCAGATATGAAGACATTAGATCCCCAGTGTGGTGCAACAGAAGATCTAAGAGAGCCAGTGTGGTATAGTGGTTAGAGTGTCGGAGGAAGACTTGGGTGTCCGGGGTGTTGGGAGTAAAGCACCAACACATGTAACAAGTAACCTGAACCACTGAGGCACAACAGACAGAAAGGCAACTTATTCCCTCCTTGCTGATTCCCTCTTTAAACTACTTGTTTGTTTGTTTACATAGGCTTTGCTCCTCCCCTTTCCTCCCATTGAGTCAGTCAGCGATAGTGCCTGTGAATGCAAGCCTCATGGTTCCGCAATGGACACAACAACATGCATGATTTTATTTCTTTATAGCAAGAAACCCTAAGATTCTTTATTCTTCTAACTACCAGTCTTAACAAACTAGTTATTTCTGCACTCTGCTGCAATATATATAAAAAAATCCAACACAGGGTTCAAATCTCCACTCAGTTCACTGGGTAACTTTGGGCCAATCACTGTATCTTACACTAGCCTACCTTAGAGGGTTGTTGTGAGGATACGAAGTATATGTGGGAACTATATACCCCACTTTAAGGTCCTTGGAGGGAAGGTGGGCTAGAAACGTAATAAATAAAACAATAAGCATTTATTATGGCTGAAAGGTAGTTCTTGTTTAGTCAGATGTTTGCCAGATGAAGTGGGCTCTAGTCTAGAAATGTTTATGCCTGGGGTGGGTGGGGCTAGAGAAAAAAGGGTGGAGCAACAAATGTCATTACAGCAGGCTAGTTTCTACAGACACTTTCACACACCTCTCTGTCCCCCATCCAGAAAAGTAAAAGGCATGATCAGAATTCAAGGGCATATTCCAGTCAGGCAAAATCACTCAAGGAGAATACGAAGCTGGGCTGGGAAAGGGAATGGTCTGGGGAGGGTGTGTGGCCTGGAGAGAGTCCCTGTGGTCAGAGAGAGAGGCTTGGAGAGCTACATTTGGCCTCCAGGCTTGAGCTTACTCATCCCTATGATACAGTAGATCTGTTGGTCTTTAAAGGTACCACAAGACTCTGTGTTGTTTTTGTGGTCGCAATATCTATCTATCTATCTATCTATCTATCTATCTATCTATCTATCTATCTATCTATCTATCTATCTATCTATCTATCTATCTATCTATCTATCTATCTATCTATCTATCTATCTGTCTGTCTGTCTGTCTGTCTGTCTGTCTGTCTGTCTGTCTGTCTGTCTGTCTGTCTTGTGACTCATGTCATGGTCCATGCTTTGAATGCAAAAAGTTTCTAGTTCCGTCCCTGGCAGCGCCAGTGTATAAGGATTTCAAGCAGAAAGGCTTGGAAAGACCTCTCCTGGAATCCAAGAGAGCTCTTGCCAATCAGAGTATATAGCATTGGTCTAGAACAGGTGTGGTGAACCTTTGGCCTTCCAGATGAGGCCATCCCTGGCCATTGGCCATGATAGCTGGGGCTGATGGGAGTTGTAGTTCAGCAGCACGTGGAAGGCCAACGTTTCCTCACACCTGGTTAGATAACCAAGTGCTCTGATCTGGTAGGAGTCAACTTCATATAGAAATCAGCCTACAGTAGTTAACTTACTGCAGTGTGCAGTAAGATGAATGTGCCAATGGAACTCCCCCTATGTTCAGTGGATTTCATTCTTTCCTTTGCACACATGTAGCTCCCCCTCCATTGAACTTAATATATAGCTGGCAAGTTCATGTGTGTCAAAGAACACATGATGGCACCCTGGATTGAGTACAGAATCATAGAACAGTAGAGTTGGAAGGGGCCTATAAGGCCATCAAGTCCAAACCCCTGCTCAATGCAGGAATCCAAGTTAAAGCACACCTGACAGGCGGCTGTCCAGCTGCCTTTAAATGCTTCCAGTATTGGAGAGTATCCTAACTCTGCACTTCCTTGACACTTTACAGTGGGGTAGCCAACATGGTGCCTCCTGATGATGTTGCACTCAAACTCCCATTAACCCCAATCAGCATGGTCAATGGCCAGGGACGATGCAAGATGTAGTTCAACAACATCTAGAGCAGCCTTTCCCACAGAGCTTGGAAAAGTTATTTTTTTGAACAACTCCCATCAGCCTCAGCCAGCATGGCCATTGGACTGGGCTGATGGGAGTTGTAGTTCAAAAAAGTAACTTTTCCAAGCTCTGCTTTCCCAACCAGTGTGCTTCCAGATGTTGTTGGACCACAACTCCCATCAGCCTCAGCCATCATTGCCAATGGTCAGGAAAGATGGGAGTTGTGGTCCAACAACACCTGGAGGCACACTGGTTGGGAAAGGCTGATCTAGAGGGTGGCACCATGTTGGCTATCCCTGCTTAACAGTAACTTCACGTAGCCATTGGCAAGTAAAGATGTCTGGAGCAAAGAACAGTAATACAATTGTTTTGTCTTCAGAATCTCCACCTGATGTTTATTTCAGTATACAGGTAGCTTGCTTGCATTTAACATGTCACTAATACAGAACCACAAATCAAGTGTTTGTTCATGCTTAAGACGTTACTATTAAAGTCATCTTTAAAAAAGAAAAAAAATTAGGAAATGGTTGACAACTTAACAGCGAGAGGCTAACGTGTTTTGGAATTAAAAATTAGTAAGCAGAACAACAGAGGGTAGACATGGCTGGCTGCAACTGAATAGAAAAGTCAAAAATAAATACTTGAAATGCATGTTTAGAATAGAAGATTAACTTAGGCAGACAATGCATTTGAAGCAAACTTGAGTATTTCAGCTTATCGAGGAGAGATGAAGAGGTAAAACCTGAAGATCTCATTTCATTTTACTTTTTAAAAAAGGCTTAATATCCCCAGAAAACAGAGGCATGGCAATAAAAGGAGAGTAAATGGTTAGAAAACACAAAATAATGTGATAAAATAAAATGAAGGGCTATCATGGCACAATCAATATGTAGAATACTGAAATAATAATACTGTGTGGAAAATAGTATTTTTAGTGAAGGTGAATGTAGGAAAACATTTATGTAAGATTGTTTCAGAGTCATTACCAGCTGTCTTTCATAGCTGAAAGGGAGATTTTACTGCCAGGACTGGTTCTCATGATCTAGAATTATACTCCTCATTAGGACTCTATAATGAAGATTGTATATTTGTAACAATGAGCTCTTCAAAGGACAAAGATTAATAGTCTGATATAAAGCTTACCCTACTTTTGATTTTAAAAAATGATCTAGCAATATTAAATGGGCAAATGCCCAAATGATACAGAGGGACATTTTACTTTTATATCTAGAGGGACTATAACAGACTAAAGGGAATTATTTTTGTGTGTGATTTCTGTGTGGATGCAAAACCTGCCTCAGATCGTCAACAGTAGTGGTGTTGTATATTAAAATACCTAACCTCTTTGGCCGCATCCTATGGTCCCTGGGAGGACATCCCAAGGGCTATATGATACATCAGCTCTCCACTACAACACTGCCGAGGGAAACCTAATATTGGGTCCCTCTACCCACTGCCACAACTTCTGTGGCTCTGGCTCTACTGATATTGGAGCTTTGGTGTCAGTAGGGTGAAACAGGTATATGTTGGATGTGGTTTGGGGGTGTACTGGAGAGGACAAAGAGAAAGCTTGGATCCAGAGCAGGTGTGGGGAACTTTTGGCCCTCCAGATGTTGCTGAACTACAACTTCCATCAACCCCAGCAAACATGGCCAATGGCCAGGGATGATGGAAGTTATAGTTCAGCAACATCTGGAGTGCTAAGGTTCCCAACACCTGATCCAAAGGCTTTCCAGCCCCCAACACACAAACACACAAACCTGAACAAAATTTATATAAGCTCTGGAACTGTTATAAATCTATCCCTTTTATTCCACCACCCCCCATTCCCAATAAGAGATAAATCATGGTTTCTTTTTTATTTAAAAGAATTGGCCAGAAAAGGACAGAAGAACACAAGAGTCCTCCTCCATTCTCATTTTCATCCTGCCAACAAGAGCCTGGCAGGGCACTGGATAAGGCAGAAGAACCACCTTTGTATTTCCACCACCATTATAGGATTGCACAGTAAATATGGATAACATAATACAGGAGAACCTGAGATCATGAAGGGAGTGAAAGGTATGAAATAAAATTGTCCTCCAAACAGATGCTCAAATGATAGAAATGTTATACTAAATTGAACTCACAGAAATAAAAACAAACAAACAAAATGGCTGTTTATTGTCAGGAGAACAAAAGGGCATGTGGATATGTAGACAGACAGATTTTTTTAGAGGAAACGAGTCAAGCAATTCATTATGTGGTAATCTTGACACATTCCAATCTGGGTTCAGGCCTGGTTACTGAATCAGCCTTGGTCGCCCTGATGGGTGACTTTCATCAGAAGGACAGGGGGAATGCAATGTGATGTTCCTGTATTAATGTAAATATGGTAAGTGCTGTTTGTATAGAAGATACATGGTAAGTGGAATGAAAGAGGAGGGGGGAGTAGATGAGCAGTAGAATGCTGGATGATTGGCTGAGCGTTTGAATGGCTGAGAGTATAAATGGAAGAATGACAGTTGAATCTGGGTGGGTTGTTTGAGAGGTGTTTGGTGGGTTGTTTGAGAGGTGTTTGGTGGGTGTTAGGTGGTGGATGTCAGGAGAGTGTGGAGAAAGAGAGAGTGGGAGTTCTAGTTAATGCTAAGTCAAGTGTCACAGGATTAGATGAAACCATATGCTTAAGTACCATTAGAAAAGTAATCTTGTTATCTCTGTTATTTAATAAATACTATTTTGGTTTACTGAAGGCCTGATCCTTGGCTGGGGTTTCACAGACCAGAAGGGAGGGTAAGGTAATTACCAAGGCTGAAGGGCAACAGTAACAAATGGTGGCAGCGGTGAAGAGGAGAATAATAACATTATAAGTATCCAGAGCAACCCCGAGTTATATGAGTTATCTACATTGATACAAGGGGGTTGGGAACAGCATAAGCACGCAGTCACAAAAGTAACCGGATAAAGAGAGAGACTCAGGCAAGGTCTCTGGGAACATTGGTTATAGAACATGACTGGTGGTGCTGCCTAGCAGGGGGATCTAGTGAGATCTGTGCTAGAGCGGAGAGAGAAACCATAAAAAAGGACAGTCCGGACTGGTGGAGTCCCTGGTGGTGCCTAGTGAAAGGCAGTAGCCATGAGCAGGTAGGAACCTGACAGGGAGAGCCAGGGAAGGGCGTCACAGGTGGTGGTAGCGGTGGGATATGAACAAAAGAGAGTCCCTAACAGTGGTGTGGCAAACAGAAATAACAAATAAAGATTACTTGTGAGAGTGACTGGCAAAGAGTGTGTGGCAAAGAGTGAGTGAACTCCAACACCATGGCTGAATATATAAAAATGAAAAGAGAGGAGCTGGTGGAGAAGTGCATAACATTCAATTTACCTCACGAGGGTAAAGGAGTAGACGAATTGAGGGTAGCACTGATAGCTTTTACAACTGTCCAGCAAAAACAACCTGTCAGGGAAGAGACCCCAGAAGGGTATTCAAGCAATCCCGCTTATATAGAGTACTTGAGAAAGAAGTTAAGATGGGAGCATGAGTTGGAAACTGAGAGATTGAGGAGGGAGGCTGATGAGAAAGAAAAGCAGCGGGTCTTTGAAGCTGAGGAAAAAGACAAGCAGAGGGTCTTTGAAATGGATGAGAAAGAAAAACAGTGGGAGTTGGAAACTGAGAGAATGAGAATGGGGTTTGAGGAGAGGGAGAAGCAATGAGCATTGGATGCTGAGATACAGGTGGAAAAGTTAAAGTTTGAAAGAGAGAAGTTTCATTCTGATGAAACAAGAAAGGACAGAAATGAAACTAAAATAAAGGTGACACTGAAAGATTTTGCAATGTTTGAGCCTGGACAAGATCCACAAATTTACCTCAGCACTTTTGAAAAGGCAGCTCAAATGTGGGGGCTACTGGAGGATAAATATATACAATATTTATCAAACCTGATCAAAGGGGAATTGGCAGAGGTATACCAATATTTCCCCTCAGACAGGCCCGTCACTTATGCTGAGTATAAAGAGGCAGTATACAAAAGATTCAGACTGGGACCTGACTATTTTAGAAAGTTATTCCGAAACTGTCAGATCCAAGCAGGCAGGTCTTTTGTTGAACTGGGAGCAAAGTTGATGGATATATTTGGAAAGTGGATGAGTAGTGCCAAAGCTCAGTCAGTGGAAGAGGTGAAAAGCCTCATGATACTGGATCAATTATTCCATCAGTTACCACCAGAAATAAGGCTCCTGGTCAAAGACCGTTCCCCTACATCGGTGCAGGAGGCCGCAGAGATGGCGGATCACTTTGCCTCCAATAGAACTGGCTGGGTGGGGAAAACATCAAAAGAATTTAAACCCAGACCATATAATGGTGGCAGAAAGGATGTAGTACCACAGCGAGTGATTCCTTCAATAAAACCTGAAGGGCACAGGACACACCAGAGTGGATCTGTGTACCCTAAAATGGAGGAGAAATTATGCTATAAATGTGGTAGACCGGGGCACCTACGTTTTCAATGTGAGGTTGCCAACCCCATTAGTAATCCTGCTCAGGGAAGGGCAGTAAAAACAGAACCAAAAGAGCTGGAAATGAAAAAGGTTCAGTTCTGCCAGATAAACTGGACAGAAGTAAAAGACTTGGATACGAGTCTGAGAGAGGAAGTGTGTGTTCAAGGGGCAAATTATTGGGCATTGCTTGATACTGGTGCCGCTCAGACGTTACTGAGGCCAGATTTAATAAAATCTGAGGAAATATTACCTCAGGAAATGGTGACTATCCAAGGAGTGAGGGGTGGACCAGAAAGCTTGCCCATGGCCCTAGTGAACATACAGTGGAGAGGCAGAGAGGAAAATTATAAAGTAGGTATTAATGCCCAACAACAAGAACCAGTGATACTGGGAAGAGATGTAATGGGGGCACAAGGAAAAATATATGTGGTAACCAGACGACAACTTGGCAGAGAAACAGAAGCCATGTTAAAAGGGGCTGAAGGAAACAGGGTGGAACCTGTTTTCGAGCCTAAGGTCACCATAGCAACCCCTGGAAGGCCTGCTGAAAGAGACAACTTGTATCAAATGGTCTCTAGTGAAGAGGCAGAGCAGTTCAGGGAAGAACTGAATAGGGATACAAGTTTAAAGCAAATAAAGGAGCAAGCCCTGACACAAAAGATTCCCTTTACTGACAAACTGAGGAATCAAATTGTGTGTGAGAATGGGATTTTATATAGACTGTGGATGCCTGCTGAGAGAGAGAATGAATGTGAACCAGTGAAACAAATGATGGAAGTTATGCAAAAGAATTTGAGTCAAGCTCAGGAGAAGCAAAGTTACTGGTATGACAGAACAGCCAGGGAACGTGTGTATGATGTGGGAGATATGGTTATGGCATTCATACCCAGGAAACACGATAAATTACAGGCTAACTGGGAGGGACCATATACCATAAGGGAAAAGCTTGACACAGTGACGTATGTAATTACCACAAACCAATTAAACAAACACAAAGTGGTTCATGTAAATATGTTGAAACCTTATCATACCAGGGATGCAAAGGTGTTGCAAGTTACCTTATTCCCTGAGGGAAGTGGGCCTGAACTTCCAGATTTGGTACAGGAAAGCAAAGACAAAGGAGGGGTAGATCAATTGGAATGGTCGGAGGAGGTGAAAGAAGAAGTAAAGGAAGAGATTCTGAGAGTTTTGAAAAACTATGGAGATCTCTTTAGCAATAAACCTGGCCGAACCAGTATAGCCAGACATTCCATTGGTACTGGAAATCATGCCCCAATCAGATCTGTTCCGTACCGTGTGAATGGGAAAGTTTTGAGTGAAATTAAAAAGGAGGTCAAAGATATGTTGGAACTAGGAGTGATCAGGAAATCCATCAGTCCCTGGGCCTCAAGTATTGTCCTGGTTCCGAAAAAAGATGGAACTACAAGATTTTGTATTGATTATAGATTAATCAATAAAATTACTGTCCCAGATGCGTATCCTATGCCTAGGGTGGACGCAATGTTAGAGTTATTGGGGGCAGCAACCATTATCTCTACGATAGACCTCTGTAAAGGGTTTTGGCAGATGGAACTAGACGAACAATCCAGAGCCAAAACTGCCTTCAGTACACCAGATGGGTTATATGAGTTTGTGACTTTACCCATGGGACTAAGGAACTCACCAAGTTCGTTTCAGAGGCTAATTAATACTGTGTTGCGAGGCATGTCAGATTTTGCAGTGGCCTATATAGATGACGCGGCCATTTTCAGCAAGTCGGTGCCTGAGCATGTCCAACACCTGACGGCAGTATTAGAGGCATTAAGAAAAGCAGGGCTAACAATAAAAGCTAAGAAATGCCAGTTTGGATTGAATGAAGTAATCTATTTAGGACATAAGGTGGGGAGCGGGAAAATAACCCCCTTATGGAGCAAAGTTGAGGCAATACAAGCGTGGCCTATCCCCTTAACAAAGAAACAAGTTAGGGCATTTTTAGGTGTGGCTGGATTTTACCGAAAGTTTGTGAAAGATTTTGGGGAATAGCAACCCCCTTGCATGAGCTGACAAAGAAAAAGTGTGCTGAACGTGTGGTATGGACGGATGAATGTCAAAAGGCTTTTGATCTTTTGAAGCAAGCCTTGTGCCAAGGACCTATATTAATAGCACCAGACTATGAGCAACCATTCATCGTGGCTATGGATGCGTCGGACCTCGCGCTGGGAGTCGTCTTGTTGCAGGAGAGAGGAGGCACCAGACATCCGGTGGCGTATCTTAGTCGCAAGCTAACATCGAGGGAGAAGAATTATTCGTCGGTCCAAAAGGAGTGCCTAGCGGTCGTGTGGGGACTGAGCAAGTTGCGCCCATACGTGTGGGGACGAAGATTTACGGTGACGACGGATCATCGGGCCTTGTTATGGTTACAGACTATGAAAAATCATAACACTATGCTGCAGAGGTGGTCCTGGGCTCTACAAGACTATCAAGTGGACTTCAAGTTCATCAAAGGCAAGGACAATGTATTGGCCGATGGACTGTCAAGGCAAGTGGCTGGGACTGCAGTGACGTGACGCAGACATAGGAACAAAAAAGACATTTTCCCCATAAAGACTTGGTTTTATTGTTAACGCGACGTATGAATCCTAGAGCAGGAATAATACTTTGCCGTTATTTTTAAGGGGGGGGGAAATGTGATGTTCCTGTATTAATGTAAATATGGTAAGTGCTGTTTGTATAGAAGATACATGGTAAGTGGAATGAAAGAGGAGGGGGGAGTAAATGAGCAGTAGAATGCTGGATGATTGGCTGAGCGTTTGAATGGCTGAGAGTATAAATGGAAGAATGACAGTTGAATCTGGGTGGGTTGTTTGAGAGGTGTTTGGTGGGTTGTTTGAGAGATGTTTGGTGGGTGTTAGGTGGTGGATGTCAGGAGAGTGTGGAGAAAGAGAGAGTGGGAGTTCTAGTTAATGATAAGTCAAGTGTCACAGGATTAGATGAAACCTTATGCTTAAGTACCATTAGAAAAGTAATCTTGTTATCTCTGTTATTTAATAAATACTATTTTGGTTTACCGAAGGCCTGATCCTTGGCTGGGGTTTCACAGACCAGAAGGGAGGGTAAGGTAATTACCAAGGCTGAAGGGCAACAGTAACAAATGGTGGCAGCGGTGAAGAGAATAATAACATTATAAGTATCCAGAGCAACCCCGAGTTATATGAGTTATCTACATTGATACAAGGGGGTTGGGAACAGCATAAACATGCAGTCACAAAAGTAACCGGATAAATAGAGAGACTCAGGCAAGGTCTCTGGGAACATTGGTTATAGAACGTGACTGGTGGTGCTGCCTAGCAGGGGGATCTAGTGAGATCTGTGCTAGAGCGGAGAGAGAAACCATAAAAAAGGACAGTCCGGACTGGTGGAGTCCCTGGTGGTGCATAGGAACCTGACAGGGAGAGCCAGGGAAGGGCGTCACATGCAACCCTGTTATTTTTACTTCATCTTTTAGCGGCTTTTGATACAATATTAACCAAGGGAAGGCCATTCTTGGGCTGAACAATCTTCCTCAGCACAGTATGAGTACAGATGAAGGGTGGGCTATAAAACTTTTTAATATTAAAAGAGCAATCAAATAAATCATAGCTGAGTTACACCCACAATTGTGAGTGAAGAGATGATGATGATGAGGCCTTCCCAGCTGTTGCCATGGGCTGTGGACTGCCTGTGACATCACAAAACCACATGGCCCCCATAAAGGTGGGCTGAGTGGCTATAAAGGTGAGGCAAAAGCATGGCCTGGTCTTCTTTCATGTGGAGGAAGCGAATTGGCGAATGCAAGGAGGTGATCATCTGGCTGCGGGATGCCATAATGGAGAGCTAATGAGGAAAGTTTACTTGCTGAGAGGGATCGCGGCTTAAGGTGGCTCATACTCACATCTGAAGCTGGCTAATGTCTAGTGATGGACCTGGCAGAAGCTGGCAGTGTGTGTGGAAGCCGGTGGATTTCGCATTCGGAAGCTGGCGGATGCCGCGAGGCTGAAGCAGGCAGATTTTTGTGGAGGAAGCTGGTTGAAGGTGGATATTTGTGGGTTGAAGCCGGGGAATGAATGTGAATGGATGGGGGGGGCGAGAGAGGGGCGGATGTTGCTGCTGGCGTTCTTCATGGATGTCGGCTGGCTGTGTGTGTGTGTGTGTGAGTGGAGTTTCGGATGTGGTAAAGGGGGTGGGTGGGTGTAAGTGTGTGAATGTGACAAACCGGTGGATATACCATGACTAAATGACACCAGTGAATGTTGGCAGGTGGAAGCTAGAGGATGAAGTTGCCAGACGGACACCGGTGGAGGTGCCTGGGTGAGGCTGTTGGATAGTTGCCATCCCCCTCATTGTCTGTGTTTTTTTCTTTCCAGGGATGTCTCTGAAGCTGGCGAGGTTTTGGAAGAGACCACCTGTGAAAGCAACAAAGAGGACTGCAAGGCTTAAAGAAGCCAGCTTTTATTTCTAAATAAAATGTGTTTTGTATTCATCTCCTGTGGAGTCCCTTGTTTTATTCAAAAACAGGTAATGGGAGATCAAATCCCAGAGTGTGATGGTGTGCCTCTCCCTGGTATCAGTATACAGGAAGGGTAGAAATATTTTAATAATAAATGAATACATCACTGCTGAGGTGTCCTCACCATTGTCAGGCAGAGGGAGGTTGTGCTGTTACTGTGGGCAAGGGACTGCCTGTGATGTCGCAAAAGGACATGGTGGTTGATGGGAAGGAGGCAGAGGGAGGGGGGACGAATGGGGGGAAGGAACCCAGGAGGAGGGGGAGGCTGAGGGGAAGTGAATCTAGAAACTGGAGAAGCTGGACTGGCTCCCTCCTGTGTATTTGAGTTGCCAACATTTTGCTCCCTCAGAGCTCCTGTGTCTGTCTCATCTGCACTGCTGTCAAAAAAGGAATGTAACTGAGGATTCTCCTGGCCTCCATACACACCAATAAACACCTTAGGAGGATCTCATGGGTTTGGAAAGCTCTTTTATTTGTAATATGCTTGCTGGGGCTGGTGAGGAGCTTGCTTCAGGATCCATCGATGACAACTTTGAAGAGTGTAATCTAAGAGCTCAGCATCTAGGCTTTGAAGAGGACCTGGGTTCAAATCATGCCTGCATGGCAAGGGGGAGATGTTCTTTTCTCAGCTTCCCCTTCTCCCTCCCTGCCCCACATATTTACAAAATGATTTGTGTGTGTGTGTGTGTGTGGTTCCCCTGCCCCCCCCTGCAGCTTTGTGCTGCCCTTTTGGTCTGTTTGGTATAATTATCCCCATTTTGCAGGCTGGAGCTGAGGCTGAAGGAGAGGAGGCTAGCTAAGGCTGCCTGTTGAGGCCATTGGACAGCTGCAATTTCTTTCTTTATTATTTTATTTATATCCCGCCCTTCCTCCCAGCAGGAGCCCAGAGCTGCAAACAAAAGCAGTAAAAACACTTTATAACATCATAAAAACAGACTTGAAAACACATTAAAACAAAACAACTTTAAAATCTGTTTTAAAAAAGCTTTGAAGACATCTTCAAAAAAAAAAGGTTAAACAACATGTTTTTAAAAAAGGTTTAAAAACATATTTAAAAGCAATTCCAACACAGAAGCAGACTGGGACAAGGTCTCAACTTAAAAGAGTCGTTGAAAGAGGAAGTTCTTCAATAGGCACTGAGAAGATAACAGAGATGGTGCCTGTCTAATATTTGAGGGTAGGGAATTCCACAGGGTATGTGCCGCTTTACTGGGATTTCCGGTTTGCAGGGTGCTTCTTTCACACTAGACATTTGATTATGATGATGGTTGTGGCAGAGTAGTGCTTGGGCGTTACTATGATTATTTAGTACTATTATTTATCTCATCCTTTCTCTTAGGAAAGTCCAGGGAGGCTAACAATATTTTTTTTAAAAAAAGTGGAACCACAATCCACAATCAACTCACCATGATAATCAACATTGCATCATACAAAAAGTGTCAGGTTTGTTATGCTATAAAGCCCTTCCAGTCTTAAGGGCTTAAGGGCTAAACCCTGAATGAACATGGAAGGGACAGGACCAGCGATTTCCATAGTTTAACTACACTTGTGTGAAGAACTTCTTCCTTTCTCTGGCCTGAATCTCCCACCACTCAGTTTTCTTGCATGTCCCTGGGTTCTAGTGTTATGAGAAAGGGAGGGAAAAAAACTTTCCTCTGTCCACTTTCTCCATGCCATGCATAATCTTATAGCAAAGAATGTGTGTGCATAAGCACCCTTGACAGGGAAAAGTTTCTCTGCCCATGTCCATGTGGTTGGATTCCAACTCCCAGCAGCCCCAGCGGCCAACGATCAGGTATGATGGGAGTTAGAGTACAGCTACATCAGGAGGGCCCCACGTTGACTATCTCGGTCCTAGAACCTCCCTCTGAATTCTCTACAGTGCTCAGGGGCTTCCATGGCACAAGCACACAGTGGACTAGCATATGTGAAAAATATTTCCCAAAGGTATCAAATCTATTGAGATAGAGAAATGATACAAAACAATAACTCAATGGTACAATTTTGACAGACTAAAACGGCTACAATCTTGGGCATGCCTAGACCCTCCTACAAAGGATTAATTCATTCGCTTTCATCCCCATTTGCTTGCAAAGGCTTCTTAACAGGGGAGTTGCAGGTTGACTATGGGTTGCTCCAGTCAGCAGCCTAGCTGCTGCATTCTTCACCTGTTGATACATACATGCATATATACATGGTGTCCTTGCATGTTTTCCCCCTCCTGATGTCTTTTGGTGGTGTAACTTTTCAGAGAAAAACTGCGGTATTAGATTTCATTCTTGCTGCTCATAGTAATTTTACAGGTTTTTACAGGTAGGTTTTGGACAATTTAAAAAGCGGAGAAAAGAAACATCAACTCATTTGAAATGTGGTGTTGGAGGAGAGCTTTGAGGATACCATGGACTGCAAAAAAGACAAATAATTGGGTGTTAGAACAAATTAAACCAGAACTATCACTAGAAGCTAAACTGATGAAACTGAGGTTATCATACTTTGGACACATCATGAGAAGACATGATTTATTTATTTATTTATTACATGTATATACCGCCCCATAGCCAAAGGTCTCTGGGTGGTTTACAAAATGATTCACTAGAAAAGACAATAATGCTGGGGAAAACAGCAGGGAGTAGAAAAAGAGGAAGGCCAAACAAGAGATGGATTGATTCCATAAAGGAAGCCACAGACCTGAACTTACAAGATCTGAACAGAGTGGTTCATGATAGATGCTGTTGGAGGTTGCTGATTCATAGGGTCGCCATAAGTCGTAGTCGACTTGAAGGCACATAACAAGAACAACAACAACAGGTAGATTTTTAGAGCTGAGTTTTCTACGTGCTTTTTGTACAGCTCTGATTAATTTTGTTACTTTTAGTTTGGGGAGATTTTACTTCTCCCTTGTCAGAACTGTTTCTTGCCAGTTTTGCGCAGAGCTAGGTTTTTTCCTGAGCTTTCACCTACGGACAGGTTTGCATAGGTTTGATTTTTATAGATTCATTTTCCTTTCTTCCTGATTGTATTAGACTGGGATTCCTGTTCCCTGAAATTCCACTCTGGACGGCTGGTGCTCCATTTGTCTGTTCAATTAAAAAGCTATACAATTAGGATAGCTGGAAAGATAGTGATCTTTAGCTCCCAGGTGGTGAGAGCCTCTGGCCCATGGACAAAAGTGGCCCTTCAGGCCCTCTACCTCACCCTCAGCACTCCAGCCTGTCCATGGCCTTCACTGTCCCCGCTCCGTTCCCTCAAGGGCTTTTGCCTAGCTGCAATGCATCCTTGGGCTGTGATTGTGCTTCACTGGAAAAGAGGGTTGCCTGGTCTCCAGTTTTTGCCTGGAGATTCCAGTTTTTAGGGGTCCTCTCTGGGTCTCCAAGTGAGTCACCCCAATCTCCAGACTCTTAGCTTTCATTTTAAAAAAAGTTTCTAGTAGGGTTGCCAGATCAGAAGCATCCCAAAACCTGAGATATCATGGGGCAGGCCCTAGTGATGTCACAGGGTGGGTCTTAGTGACATCATGGGGTGGGCCCTAGTGACATCATAAAGCATGCTTAAGCCAATAACATTTTTCTAAATCTTGTGATGTTAAAATCTGAAGCTCTCCTATAAAAGTTTACTACATTTTATACATGATATATTATAGATTAATTACAGAACTTCTGAAATATATTTTCCTTATGCTGGAAGCACTAGTAGTCTCATTTAAAAATCCCTCCACTTTTTACATTTTCTAGGTTTATTCACTCTCCCACACATGCTTCTTATTTTAAAATGTGTTGTCTTGGAGTGCTCCAAGCACTAGAGGCCTAAACCCAAGTATGGAAAACATCCCTTCTAGTCTAGCACTGGAAAGCACACCAGGGCAGTTGTTCCACAGAGTGTACAAACCTATAATAATTATAGATATGCCATGCATTCATTAGTGCATGGTGTGTGCACATCACCAGTGGCATCTTAAGGCAAAAGGAGGGGCTGTGTACCTAAGCCTCAGTGTATGAGGTGCAGTCAATGAAGGGGGGGGCAGAGGGAGCTGCCTGCCACCAAGTCAAACTATTGGGTACATCTACCTCTGTCCTACCTACTCTGACTGGCAGCAGCTCTCCTGGGTTTCAGGCAGGGAGTCTTCCCAAGCCCCACCTGGAGGTGAACCTGGGACCTTCTACATGTGAAGCAGGTGGTCTGCCCACTCAGCCACAGTCCTTCCCCAGGGAGTGTGGGGAGTTCCAGAGGGGGGAAAGGATGCCAGGGGTGGTTCAAGACATGTTTGAGGGAGAAGGGAAACTGGGGGAAGGGGGGCTCTTTTGGCAGGAGCCCAAACTGAAGTCAACCTGCAAGAAGGTGTGGCATGAGGGGGTGCCCACCTGCATTGACCCAAGTGTGTGAGGAGGGTTTGGTTCAGTTTTGTTTTTTGGGATGGGAGGGCGGGATACTATTAGAGGGTGGTTAATCCAGGCAGCGCCCTATCAGTCCTGGGGAGGGAGCAGCACCAGGGATCAAGGGTGGCTCTCTAGTCCTCATGGAGGATAGTGTGTTAAGAACCTAAGAAGAGCCCTGCAGTGCTGGATCAGGCCAATGTGGGCTTGTCCAGTCCAGCACATCCTCTTCTCACAGTGGCTGACCAGCTGCAGGGCCCCTGCGCTTCCCTTCCGCAATCTGCAGCAGGATAGCAGGGCGGGAGCTTCAGAGCCGCCCACCATTCCCCTCTTCACCTACCTTTCTCTCTGCTGTTTTTTGTAGCGCGCGCAGGTTTGCCATCAATTAAGATGGCGGCCGAGGTTTCCCTAAGGGGCTGAAGCCTCTGCCGCCATTTTGGTTGATGGCAGCAATGCGAGTGTGTAGCACACATGCGTGCCATCAACCAAGAGGGTGGCAGAGGCTTCAGCCCCTTAGGGAACCTCGGCTGCCATCTTGATTGATGGCAAACCTGCGCGTGCTGCAAAAAACAGCAGAGAGAAAGGTAAGTAGAGCAGGGGAATGGCGGGGGGCTTGGGATCTCCCGCCCTGCGGCCAGCCCTGCTGGGAGGCCATGCCACACCACGCCAAAAACCGGAGATCCAGGACAGAGTGTGTGGTCTGGCCAGGGAGCCAGAAAACACCCCCAAAGCTGGAGACTCTGGACGAAAGCCGGAGATCTGGTAACCTTATTCTGCATGCAAGGCAGATGGTCTACCACTGAGCTCTACCCTTCCCTAGCCTGTCTTCTTGAAATCAATGAGACTTAATTTAACTTGGCCCATTCATGTCCCAACATGATGTAAAAATGCCTATTTATTCCTTGATTGAGACCAATGAGTTTTAGAAAAAAGATGTTGTTTTTGTTGTTGTTATCATCATCATCATTCTGCAGAGACTTGTCAAGCATTTCCTCCAAGAAAGGAAACAAAAGATTCATTGTTAGGCCCAGATCAGTTCTGATCTGTGGATATGCTAAATGTGGCTGACTATAAGCAAGCAAAGTTTGAAATACAAAGGATGGCATCTTGCTCCTCATTAAGCAGCTATTTCCTGATCCTTTTAGAAATCATGGCAGGCTATTATGCATTCAGTGGTTCTTAGGTATAAAGCGATGGTACACCACTGAGGCTCTTTAAGTTTAAAACTTTGAACCCTGAACACATCCTGCCAGAGAGATAGGACTTTCTTGCCCACCTCTTAATGTCCCTCACCTAACAAAATTGCTGGCCTCAGTATTTTCCATATGAATCTTGCTACACCATGACAGTTCCAATTGCCTGTTTGGCTTTCTTTGAACTTATGAGGATTTAAAGTAAAAAAAGAAAAGAAAGTTATTTTACTTTTATTTTACGAAAAAGAAAGAAATGTTTTGCTTTCCTATTTGGGGCCGTGGAAAGCTTTGACCGTCAAGCGACCCTTTAAGCAGTGTCAAAATAAGCCCATCAGTTTCCTTTTAAATACTTTCCCCGTTTATTTGAGGCACAGGCTCGTAAAAGGCAGAATCCTGATTGTTAGTCTGTGATTAGCAGGAGCTTCTGCCTTTCACACTTCAATAGTTCAGATAAGCCTATTATTGAAATTCTATTTATCACAAAGACAAATTTCAATAGAGAAAATGTAAATGCAGACCGTTAAAAAAATATGTATCCAGAGCCACTCTATCAGACTGTGTTTGCATTACTTACAGCGTCCACAACACAACACATTCAACTCCTGTGCACATTTTGCACCAGTTAACACTTAGTTAATGGAATCCAGAACTATGCAACAGCTATAATTCTGACATAGCAATCAGCCCTCAACAAACAGATAATTTGATGCATTTAACAGTTTTTCTAGATGACTTGTTTATTAAGCATGCATCCTGATTTGCTGATGTAAAGCTTACAGTGATTAGACTACGTCTGGCATGGTGTTTCCATGCCTTTCTGTTAACCATTCATTCATTCCACATTTTTCAATGCATTTCCCAAATCATAAAAAGTGGATTTGTTGCTGTTGGGCAATAGAGCACTTTAATCCACTTTAAGTGTGCAAACCTCAATTTCTGGTATGCACTTGAATCCCTTCTGCAAAATACTTACAGTATGGAGGTACTGGGGGTCCCATTATCCTTACAAAGAACAGATCAGCACAGCTATTATTCTGCATCAGCATTCACCAACCTGGTGTCCCATCAGCCCCAGCTAATGATCAGGAATGATCGGAATTGTTGTCCAACATATCTGGAGGGCATTAGGTTGTTGTTTTATTTGATGATAAATATGTATTAACAATAACAGAAAAAGAGTGAGAATGCATTGAACAAATTAACTGGTCTATATAAAATAAATAAATAATGTGAGAGTTAAAGAGGGAAGGTAATCATGGATTGTATTCAACTGTCCCACTCAGAGATGTGCCCATTAACTTCAATGGGTCTACTCTGTGTAGGACTACTACCCAAGTATTAAACTGGAAATACAAGAGGAAATTCCCCCCCTCCAAAAAACAGCAACACAACAGGCTTTGCAGGGAAAACCAAAACCTTGTGTTGCCTGAAGTGTGAAATCCAATAGCACCTTCTGTTCCTACGACTAATATGGGTCATAACTCACAGGGAAATTTTCTGCACAATCTCCACTGACAATGAATGGGAGTGGTCTTGTACAGGTTCCTCTCATTTCATTGGGGATTGTACTGGAGAACCTCGCACTGGATCATGCCCCAGGGATTAGATCTGTCTGTTTCCTACTTTCCCACCATTTGGCATCCCAAATCTACCACCTGAGATTACCATCTCACTTGGCCTCATGATGGGACCACTTTGATAGTGGAAACTTAGTCACCTATGCAGATCTGGCATTACAAGGTCCAGGCATGGATGTGTTGGCTTATTTATATTATCCCAGCCTAATATTTTATGACCACAAATGCATTTTCTAGGAAATGGTTTGGGAAGTAGGAAATGAAACCTGTCTCTGTCTGAATTAATAATCCAGGTTTACACTATTTCCAATGCATTGCGGAGACAATATTATAAAGCCTGCAAAGGTTTTGACACATTTTTCAGAAGCAGGCAAGAGTCCACGTGATGTTAATCAGGTTGTTTATTAGTCCTGGATGAACAGTTCTGCAACCCATTTGATAAATACCAAAGCTCAAAGCATCACAGGGGAGGATCTCTCCATGCCTACAACAACTCCCTGATCTGCAGAATTAAATAATCACTGAAGGAAAACAATCCATTTTCCATCTATTGAGCTTTCTTCAGTGTATGAAACTTGTCTCTATCCAAATTAATAATTTGGATAGGGTTACATTTGCCTGGGATGAGATGCTTTGATTACAAAATAAGCTGAAATGTAGTGCTTGAGAGATGTGCTGCAATGCAAAGCCAAGCATATAATGAGTCAAGCAGTATACATCTCTATCCTAGGCCAGATTTAAGCTCTCTTCATGCAAAGGAGGAATCTCATGATTACTAGAGAGTAGGATCACACTCCTGGTCCTCATCATCAGGCATACTGTCTAGCTTCACCTATACAAATTTATCCAGTATTCATCTGCAGTTGCTCACATGTAGGCTTCTTCACTGCAGATGAATGCACTAATATGAAGTAGCAGGTCTCATGCATGTGGCAGAGACCTGCTCCCCAGGCATTGTGTAACTTCACATGAGTAATGCATGAAAGAGGCTATATTGTTATACATTCATTTATATACTGCTTAATACCAAAATAGTCTTTTAAGTGGTTTACAAGTATAAAAGCCAGTTACACAAGCATTAAAATGTAAAGAGCCATAATTAAAATACACAATAAAATGAATCCATTAAAACATTAAAATATAAACATCCACAATTTTTTGTTGTTGCTATGTGCCTTCAAGTCGATTACAACTTATGGCGACCCTATGAATAAGTGACCTCCAAGAGCATCTGTTGTGAACCACCCTGTTCAGATCTTGTAAATTCAGGTCTGTGGCTTCCTTTATGGAATCAATCCATCTCTTGTTTGGTCTTCCTCTTTTTCTACTCCCTTCTGTTTTTCCCAGCATTATTGTCTTTTCTAGTGAATCATGTCTTCTCATGATGTGTCCAAAGTATGATAACCTCAGTTTCATCATTTTAGCTTCTAGTGACAGTTCTGGTTTAATTTGTTCTAACACCCAATTATTTGTCTTTTTTGCAGACCATGGTATGCGCAAAGCTCTCCTCCAACACCACATTTCAAATGAGTTGATTTTTCTCCTATTCACTTTTTCCACTGTCCAATTTTCACATCCACACATCTCCCTATTAAAGCAACCCCATTTCTTCTTCATTTCTCATTTCCTGCATAAAATATTTTGTAGTTGCCTGATTGAAAATGTCCCATTCCTGTCCATTTTAATTCACCCACGCCAAGTATTGTAATGTTGATACATTCCATTTCTTGCTTGACAATTTCTATCTTTCCCTGGTTCATGATTCTCACATTCCATGTTCCTATTGTGTGTGTCATACAACTCTGGACTCTCCTTTCGCATCTGTGTGCATCAGCCTCTGGGCTTCCTTTTGGCTTTGACCCAGCTGTGTCATTAGTCTCAGCGCTACTCATACTTATCCTTTGTTCTTCCCCAGTAGCTTGGCGAGTGCCTTCTGACCTGGGGGTCTCATCTTCCAGCACTATCTCGTGTTGCATTTGGGATACTCTGTTCATAGGGTTTTCATGGTAAGAGATATTCAGAGGTGATTTACCATGTCTTCCTCTGAGTTTGGACACATCTTAGTCTGGTGTCTCAGCTTTGACCATTCTGCCTTGGGTGCCCCTGCTAGGAGTCTAGCCTCTTGGTCTAGACTCCTGACGGCATTGCTCTCAGCTTCTTCAACACTCTCAAACCCCTTCACTACGTTAAGGTGTGCATCCTAAAGGGGGATGTCCATAATTAAAATATGCCATAAAGCAACCTTATTAAAACAACACAATAATTAAAACAGTAGACTTGGGTGGAGAGATCAAAAGAACACTTGGATAAACACGTGCATCTTCAAAAGCCAGTGGAGTTCCAATACAGATGGGGCCTCTTGTATTTCAGCAGGGAGTACATTCCACAGCACTGGTGTCACCAGTGAAAAAGCCAGCCTCCATGTCACCACAAGCTCATTAGTCATGAGATTGTACATGAGTAGGCCACATTTGGACAGGCCACCTCTGTGTAGATGGTAGAGGTAGAACTGGTTCAGGACTCTGAGGTATCATCCACAATGGCCCAAAAGAGAAATTAATGAAAAGAACATATTAATGATATTCTGCATGGAGATGTAGCTTTTATTTGTTAAGCTGTAGGAACATAGGAAGCTGCCTTATACTGAGTCAGACCATTGGTCCATCTAGCTCAGTACTGTCTACATGGACTGGCAGCGGTTCTCCAGGGTTTCAGAGAAGGGTTTTCCCAGCTCTGCCTGAAGACTGAATTTGGGACCTTCTTCATGCAAAACCTGTACTGAGCTACAGCCCCTCCCCAACTATGCTTTACACATCCTTCATTATCTAAACAGTGCGCCCATATTGCTGCTTGGGCAATATAGGGAAGTTTATCTAAATGTAATTGATTAATTCAGTGAAAGGGATACAAAGTCACATGATCACTCAAATAAAATTTTGGCTGATATACATTAACAGAGAACATCAAAGGCAGCAGCATCTGTTGTGGGTCCTTCCTGTGCACTCAATAAAGACCTATAGCTAGCCTTGCTTCTGGTGAAGTGCACCTATATGATACATGTGTTTACATATATTTATTTATTTATTTATTTACTTAATTTATTATTTGATGTATATCCTGCCCTTCCTCCTAGTAGAAGCCCAGGGCGGCAAACAAAAGCACTAACAACACTATAAAACAGACTAAAATATATTAAAACAAAACATCTTTAAAAGCATCTTAAAAAAAGTTTAAAAACAATTTTTTTAAAAAAGAAGGTTTAAACACATACTAAAAAGCAATTCCAACACAGATGCAGACTGGGATAAGGTCTCAACTTAAAAGGCTTGTTGAAAGAAGAAGGTCTTCAGTAGGTGCCGAAAAGATAACAGAGATGGCGCCTTTCTAATATTTAAGAGGAGGGAATTCCACAGGGTAGGTGCCGTAACACTAATGGTCCATTTCCTAAATTGTGCAGAACAGACCTCCTGATAAGATGGTATCTGCAGGAGGCCCTCACCTGCAGAGCGCAGTGATCAACTGGGTATATAAGGGATAAGACGGTCTTTCAGGTATCCTGGTCCCAAGCTGTATAGGGCTTTGTACACCAAAACCAAAACCGTGAACTTGGCCTGGTAGCAAATGGGCAGCCAGTGCCATATAATCAATCATATGCCACATTATGCAAAACATGCAATTTATTTCACATGTACATCTAAAATGGCAAATTGTGAAGGTGTTCAAAGACTATCGCATAGGATAGATGTGAACCCAATGAGAGCCCTGATGAATGGATCACATCAGAGGCCCACTTAGTCCAGTTTCTGTTCTCACAGTGGCCAACAGATATCTACGAGAGGTCCTGTGTGCAATAGCACTCTCTCTCTCATGATTCCTCACAACTAGTGCTCAGAGATAGGGATGGAAGTCAAGTTTCGTTCTCTCAATTTCTCATTTTTCCATTCTTAAATTCAGTTCTCTACATTTCTGCAGCACTATGTGACTATGTGTGTTTTTAAACCCTCACGGAAATTCTTCAGTATTTTAGTGCCAATTTCTCTTAAGAAACACATTTTTGTATGTAGTTTTGACTAAAGCACACTTGTTTTTGCAAGCAATTTCTCCTAATATAACACATTTTTGTATGTTATTTTCACTAACATTCATTTTTATGCATATTTTCTGCTCATATATGCATTTTAGTAAACTGATCTGAGAATTTGTATAAGTGCAAATTTTGACCGATGGCTGTGTTTCAGTTCTCAGATTGTTTTGGAAAGTGTGAATTTGATAAATTTAGCTTTAAATGAAAACTGAACTGAATTTCTCCCCCATTCCTACTCAGAACCATACTGCCTCTGATGCTGGAGGTAATGTAATATACAGCCATCATGGCTGTAAACACACTAGTTGCCAGAGCAAAGCATTTCCATTAGCCACACCTGGAGGGGGAATGAGTTGATCTGCTGATCAGCTGTGAAATCTCTTTGAAGCTGAATTTAAAAAATGCACTCAAGCTGCTCCCACCAGATTTTATAGTAAAAAGGGGCGGGGTTTGACTAACATCAAGTGCCCCCGTTTACAGAAGAGAGAGATGGAAACACACTAGAACCGGCAGAACAGTGAGTCTGTTTCTAGCCCATGATTAGTCCTTTATAGTCTTCTCCAGTATGAATTTCTCTAATACCCTTTTCAAGTTGCCTGGGCAGCCATCACTACATCTCTCTGTCCAAGGACTTGGAAGTCAGGTGCCAGCCAGAGCTGAGACTACAAAGCTATGTGGATCATTGGTCTGACTGGAAGCTCCTTATAAATGAAAGCAAAGAAGAGAGACAGGGCCGGCTCCAGGCATGTGGGGACCCTTGGGCATCAGCTTGTCCTGGCCCCCCAGTGGGTGGGTGTGCGCGCGCATGCATACGCACGTGTATGCATGTGCCCCCATGCCCCCCTGGCCCCCCTACCTGTCTAGTCTTTACCATTGCCCTTAATGAAGATGGCGGCCGTGGTTTCCCTAAGGGGAATGCAGCCTCCACCGCCATCTTTGTTGATGGAACACGTGCGTGCTATGCACGCACATCTCTGCCATCAACTAAGATGGCAGCAGCAGCTTCAGTACCTTAGGGAAGCTGCAGCCGCCATCTTCATTAAGGGCAATGCTAAAAAGCTGGCCAACAGGTAAATTGGGGCGTGGAGGGGCACGGATTGCGGAAGGGGAGCAGAGGGCTCCTCAGGGGCTCCTCAGGGGCCCCTCAGGGGCTCCTGTAGCTCCAGGGCCCTCGGGCCAGTGCCCAACCTGGCCGCCCTTTAGAACCAGCCCTGAAGAGAGAACTATATAAAGTATATATATATTTCCTGTACAATCTATATAAGATCCAGTACTTAGCAATTGACATTTTCATACAAAATTAAGCAATGGAAGCCTAGGGCATAACAAATTAGGTACCATGTAGTTTCACTTACTTGACAGTGTGCAGCATAGGAAAGCATTCTTCCCTATAGGAAAGAATGCTAATAATAGCAATTTACTTATGAGGTTTAATATCACAAAATGTACCCCATTGCTGCTGTTCGGCTTTTCACTTATGTTTAACACTGCATAAGAAAATTTGATGGCAAGGAAAGCAAAAGGGAACAGCACCTTTCATAAAGTATCTGTAATTAGAAAGAACGGCATATGTTAGAAGGGTCTGATGCAAGCTTAAAACAAACTGGATCCTCAGCCAGCTCCAATCTTCCTATGTTGCATGGAAGTCATAGTCTTGGCTGCAGAGCATCATACTTACCTGCATCAGACACATTCATAAAGTTCCACAGGGTCTGAAAGAGTACGTTGATATACATTTGTATCCAGATGCAAATCTATGGGGCAACCACACTTGGAACACTGTGTCCAGTTCTGGTAATGACACCTCATAAAAGATGCTGCAGAGCTGAGGAAGGTGCAGAAAAGGGCAACCAAAGAGATCAAGGGGATGGACCTTTTTAGATTAGAAAAAAATGTCAGAAAGGGATAGAGATGTATAAAATATGCATGAGGTAGAGAAAGTAGACACTCCCTCTTTCTTAATTAATTCATTTATTATTTGATTTATATCCCACCCTTTCTTCCAGCAGGAGCCCAGGGCAGCAAACAGAAATGCTAAAAACACTTTAAAACATCATAAAAACAGACCTTAAAATACATTAAAACAAAACATTAAAAACATTTTTTAAAAAATGTTTAAAAATCTTTAAAAAGGGGTTAAAACATATTATTAAAAAAAACACATATTAACAAGCAATTCCAACACAGACGCAGACTGGGATAGGTCTCAACTTAAAAGGCTTGTTGAAAGAGAAAAGTCTTCAAAAGGTGCTGAAAAGATAGCAGAGATGGCGCCTGCCTAATATTCAAGGGGAGGGAATTCCACAGGGTAGGTGCCGTCACACCAAAGGTCCCTTTCCTATATTGTGCAGAATGAACCTCCTGATAGGATGGTATCTGTAGGAGGCCCTCACCTGCAGAGTGCAGTGATCGACTGGGTATATAAGGGGTAAGGCGGTCTTTCAGGTATCCTGGTCCCAAGCTGTATTATTATTATTATTATTATTATTATTATTATTATTATTATTTACATTTGTATACTGCCCCATAGCTGAAGCTCTCTGAGTGGTTTACAACAATTAAAAACAAATATACAAATATACAAATTTAAAAACACTTATAAAAAACAATTTAAAAACAGACTTTGTACACCAAAACCAGAACCTTGAACTTGGCCCGGTAGCAAATAGGCAGCCAATGCAATTCTTTCAGCAGCGGGGTGACATGTTGGCGATACCCTGCCCCAGTGAGCAGTCTTGCCACCGCATTTTGCACCAGCTGCAGCTTCTGGACCAACCTCAAGGGCAGCCCCACATAGAGCTCATTACAGTAATCCAGCCTGCAGGTTACCAGTGCTTGGACAACAGTGGTCAGGCTATCCCAGTCCAGAAATGGCCACAGCTGTCTTATCTGATGAAGCTGGTAAAAGGCACTCCTAGCCACGGAGGTCACCTGGGCCTCTAGAGACAAAGATGGATCCAGGAGCACCCCCAGACTACAGGTCCGTCTTGCCTCACAGCACGTCTTTCACCACTTGCGCTGTAGCCATCTTCCAGTCTGTTTCATTGCCCTTAGCTCACTGGTGTACCAAGGTGCAAGCCAGGCTCCACAATGCTGGAGAGGGCACTCGGGGGCAACTGTGTCAAGAGCCCGGTGTGCCTCACTGTTCCACAGTGTGACAAGGGCTACAACAGGGTCACCTGCTCTATCTACTGGGAACTCCCCCAGGGCATTCAGGAATCCAGTGGATTCCATTAGGCTCCGGGGGCGGACCATCTTAATCTGTCCACCACCCCTGCAGGGAAGGATCAGAGCCATAACTCTAACTTCACCAGGAAGTGATCTGACCATGACAATGGGGTGACATCCACCCCCCTACCTCCAGACCACCCCTTCCTCCATCTGGAGCAAAAACCAAGTCGAGGGTGTGCCCTGTCCTATGTGTTGGGCCAGTAACAACTTGAGACAGCCCCATGGTCGTCATGGAGGCCATGAAGTCTCGAGTCGGAACACTAGAGGCAGCCTCTGCGTGGACATTGAAATCACCCAGGACTATCGTTATGGGCTCCTCCAACACCACAGCTAAGACGGCTTCTGCCAGCTCGGTCAGAGAAGCTGCCAGGCAGCAGGGTGGACGATACACCAGCAGCAACCATAGTTTATTGTCTCCTCAGCCCGACACCAGGTGCAGGCCCTCACAGCCAGCTCCAAGACAGAGTGGTTTCCTGGTGACAGAGATGGAAGCTCTGTAGACCACAGCAACTCCTCCCCCGCATCCCTGCAGCCTGTGCTGGTGTTGCACTGAATATCCAGGTGGGCAAAGTTGGGTCAGATCAACTCCTCCATGTTCACCCACCCAGGTCTCGGTAATGCACACCAAATTTGCACCTTCATCCACAATCAAATCATGGATGAGAGTGGTCTTATTGTGTATGGATCTGGCATTAAACAACAACACACACAGGCCAGTGGGCACAGCAGATGAGCAATGAGGAACCCATCCATGAGAGGAATGGCAGCAAGGAGCAAGGTGCAGGTAGCCTTGGCCTCGTCTTCTGTGGTAATTCACCACCTCCCCATGGCCATATTTCCCTCTGCCTGTAATCACTGAAATTGGGGTGGCATCACCCATGTTCCTCCGTACTAAGACTCCTCCTAAACACCTGATATGGACCCAACATGAGCCCAACAACAAAGCCTGCCGGAGCCAATTATACCAGTAGGCCTCTGCGAGAATTGGGAACAGTCATACCCATTCAAACTTTTCACACAGGGCACATCTCCTCCCGCTCTGTCTCACACCCAGGGAGGGCCAGCCTTCTGCCAGTTACAGACTCTCACTCTGAAGGCATCTGGCAACTTTCTCCTGTCATTCAGTTCACTGCACAGGCTCTCACTCTATGCAGGAACTACACATGCACCACATGCCCTCTCCACCACCAATCTCCTCTAGATTGGTTTAACAGAAAACAAATTAGAAAGAAAAAGAAAAAAGAAAAGGTAATTCTAGAACTCAGGGTCATCCAATGAAGCTGAATGGTGGGAGATCCAGGACAGACCAAACGAAGGACTTCTTCACAGTACATATTTTATTTTAGTTTGACCCTTTATATCCTGCCTTATATTCCTGGGTGGGTAACAATAACATTTTTAAAAGCCCCATAACTGGTATAAAACACAATACAAGAGACATAGCAGTTAAAAACATCTCCAGCAATAGTGGCACAGAGTTTCAACACTATCAGTGCCAAATGTATTTCAAGGGGCAGGAAGTTCCCAAGTTGGGGTGCTACTACAGAGAAGGCCCACATCCCATCCTGATGCTGCCCTGGGGTCCTGCCGGGGGGAAAGGTGGGAAATAAATAAATGTACCATTCCTAATGGTGGGGTACTAAAGAGGTTCCCAGAAAACAGAACTTAACTCTTAGGCAGGAATGTAAGCCTAGTTAAAGTGTGGGACTCACTACTGCAAGATGTGATAATAGCCACCAACTTGGATAAAAGGGGATTCAACAAATATCCTGAAGGATAAGGCTGTCAATGGCTACCAGTCACGATGGCTATATATTTCCCCCAGTATCAGAAGCAGTATATCTTTGAATATCAGTTGCTGGGGATCATGAGTGGGAGTGGGCTATTGCACTGGTGTCTCGCTTTGACATCTAGTTGGCCTCTGAGAGAACAGAATGCTGGACTAGATGAGCCTTTGGTTATATAGTTTCCTCATTCTTTTTAAGCATGGTAGTAGAGTCGCTTCACTTATTTCTGATCCAATCCAATGTGAGTCAGGGACAAATCATCCATCTTTTGTCAGCATGCCATTTAAAAAAAATAAAAATCCCACCTTTAAACTGCCTTAGAGCATCTTCCTACATGCTTGTACACCATTTGATACTACAGGATAAATGGTTGCAGTACTGGAATGCCATGACAATATCGGTCCAAAGCAACTAACTTATTCCTTAGTGCATAGCTAAGGGATGGATAGGAAGGTTGCAATGCCAACTCTTTTATTAATAATGGCCATCACTACACC
Source organism: Rhineura floridana (assembly GCF_030035675.1). Taxonomy (NCBI): domain Eukaryota; kingdom Metazoa; phylum Chordata; class Lepidosauria; order Squamata; family Rhineuridae; genus Rhineura; species Rhineura floridana. Next base: position 100,553,545 of record NC_084487.1, read on the forward strand.
TTGCGCTAGTGAGTTCCATAGTTTAACTCTTCACCCTGGCTTTTGAAACTTGAGATTATAGATAGATAGATAGATAGATAGATAGACAGACAGACAGACAGACAGACAGACAGACAGACAGACAGACAGACAGACAGATAGACAGATAGACAGATAGATAGATAGATAGATAGATAGATAGATAGATAGATAGATAGATCCCTCTCTAATTATGAATGGAATTTTTTTAAACATTTTTAATACTATTTTAATAATGTATTTTATATTGTTGTCCTCACCCGGGGACCTATTGGTGAATGGTGGGTAATAATTATAATTATAGATCACCCTCTTATATAAAATACAACAACATTTACAAGTACACTAACACACAGAATACCATAAAAACAATACAAAATAATCATAAGAATGACTGGCTCATCTTGAAAAGTTTAAACAGTTCAATAGGCCTGTCAGCATAACAAGGTCTTCAAGAGATGTCTGGAAATTAGAAGTTCAACTCCTACTTGAAGTCAGTTAGACTTCTGAGACACAGGGAGCAACTAACAGCACTCCTCTGGATGATCTCAGCGATTGGGCTGGGATATAAGAGCTCAGGCAGTCCTGAAGGTATCCTGGACCTACATTGTTCAGGGCTTTGTATATTAACATGAGAATATACTATTGACTGAGGAGATCAGAGCACCTAGCTCTCATAAAAGTGGTGGTGGGCTGACCTCCTTCAATAGTTGACACTTTTCCCTGGCTTGAAAATGTGTATAGGAACCATTCCCCCCTTCTCATGGGATGTGGGAAAGCCAGCCTTCTCTCACATATGGCAAACTGCACTGTGAAATTTCCTTAGAGCCCTGTTCTTCCTCTGCTGTTCATTCTCCATCCCAGAGGACATTCCTTGAGGTAATTTGGCCTAAAGAGATGCAGTAGCATTTCCCTCCGTTTGCTGAGATTACTTCAAGATTTTAAACTGTGATGGGGAAATGTTAGTGTCCTTATCTCAGCATAATGGGTACTGGTTCTTAAGCACCTTTCATCTTCAAAGTGGCTGACAAAAACAGCTAATTAATCTTCTCAGTTTCTTCCCAAGCTGCAAACAGTGATCTTGCAGACCACCTCGGTAATGATAATTCTCTTTATAATTAAGATCATTCTAAAGATGAGAGTTGGTTATTTTAGGTGTGGTGTCGCAAATGCTAATTTGATCAGATAAGGAATGGCGCACAAGAGATTGCAATCAATACAACAATAGACTTTCTCTTGTCAAAACTTCAAGACAGACACCCTGGCAGATTTCAGCAAAAAGGACTGTTCTTTCATCCAAAGCTTATCTACAGTATCTAAGAATCACTGAACTGATAAGAGTTTGCACACAGAGAAAAGGTAATTTAAAGCAGAAATATGGGTTATGAGCTAGGCCAGCTCAAGATATTTTGGTGTTTGAGGCAAAAGGCAAGATGGTCCCCTCTCCCCTGCACATTCCATATGTGGACGTCGGCTGGACTGGCAGTTCAACTGTATTTCAACACTGGTATTGGGATAGCATCCTCTGCGGCACCTGAGGACCACAAACTAGTTTAGGGGGTGCATAAAAGGCTTGTGGCACATGTACCTCTGATCTCCAACAAAGAGAGATCAGATGAATGGCAGGAGCATCAGGAGTAATTTGGTTTACTCTAATTATGAATACAGCTGCTGCTAAGTGATGTCAAGGTGAAGAAAAGTCCAATGTGCAGCATCATGAGCCAGTGGCAAATGAATGGAGGCTGTTACTTCAGCACCATGAAATCAAGTGGCTGCTGATTGGAATATATGTGGGCATTGGTAGCACTCAGCAGCCATGTGCTCACATTTTGCTAAGGCAAGGCCTAAGTCAAGGATAATGAACCTTAGCCCCTCAGGGCTCTGCCTAGGCCATGCTCTCTCCTCAGGCCACCCCCCAAGCTGCATCCCTCACTTGTCCTGCTCTACACCCTCCTCAAGAGCTTTGTCCTGGCTGGAATGTGCCCTTGAACCGAGATAATGACTCATTTGCTTGGATGAAAGATGGAAGAGTGTGTGTGTGTGTGCATATAGAAACCTGTGACATTTTCTGTGGCTGGAATATAGCATTGTTCCAACCATGCTTGTCTTTGGCTCCACCCACAATGCAGCCCCTCAAAGCTTCCTCATGAGGGTTAGCTCTTGAGGAGGCCACAAAGCAGAGCCAGTGCTGCTATCCCTCATGCTGTGCCCAGAGCTTGGAAAAGTTACTTTATTGAACTACAACTCCCATCATCCCCAGCCAGCATGGCCACTGGATTGGGCTGATGGGCATTGTAGTTCAAAAAAGTAACTTTTCCAAGCTCTGAGCCTGTGCCTAATGGTAGGGCCGGCCCTGGTTATGAGGCAAACCAGGATCCTCAACTTTTAAAAAACCTTTTAACCCAAATTTGTAGATGGGAAAATTAACAAGAGAGAGCTGGAGGGCAGGAGGGAGCAGAAGCTCCCAAGGTAATGTCAAGGAGAAGGACAGTCCAATATTCTCTACCACTGGCCTCAGCCTCATGTAGTGTCCCACAACTTCCTCCAGTAAGGGGGTCAGGGCCCTCTTCCTTCTTGATCATCACTGAGCACTGGCCGCCTTTATGACTCTAGCAAACCATCTCCTGATCCACCACGCCTTCTCCATGAGCTCCTTTGGAGGAATGCAGAATATACATGAAACAAACACACAAACAAAGAAATACCTGCCATTTCCTTGCAACCCACCCACTCCTGGCTGTTTTTCCTCTGTTTTCTCCCTTGCTGGCTTTGAAACCTGAAATAACTTTGGATGGAGAGATTTTTAAAAAGGCATAGGGGAAGGGACTGAGGGATAGAATTGAGTGATGGGAACAGGGTTAAGCACCCCATCAACCTCCAGTTCTCCCCAGCAAAATGTTTACTTTCTATGCCTCACTGTTAACTGGCAAGCAAGACGTGTTAGCCACAGCAGCACGTACTTTCCACCTTGAGGTAATGTGAAGGACAATTACTTACCCCCCATCCCAGTTTTGATGTGGATCACTCAACTCTGGTTCTTAGCACTCTTATTTGGAATAAAGCTCTGTTGAAGTCAGCCAGTCTTGTTTCCAAATACATTGTTGACGGTTGGAGGGCAAGGAGAGAGTTATATCCCTTTTATTCTATATACTAAAATCATTCTCTAAGTGCGGATCCTTAGGAAACCACAACAGCAACACAAGAGGCATGGGGGAACCCTAACATTTACAGATGTGCAAACAATGTAAGGGAAGAGGAATCCTGGAAGATCCTGGAAGAGGACATGCACACATGCATAGTGGGTGGCTTTTCCAGTGATGGCTCTAGTAGCATTCAGCAGAGCTATCTCCATAAGGCACTGAAGCACACTTAGAACACTGCTCCAGCGACTGAGCCTTAAATAAGGCTGTAGTTCAGCCTGGGAGAAGCCTTGCCTATTTTAGCTGCCACATATTTCTGCTACGTGGGGGGAGATGGTGGTTATGTTGGAGCTTCTGGCCCAGAGTCTTCAAAGCTAGAGGAAAGCAATGTGACCTCCTCGGGCTGGAGAAGTGGTAGTAGAATTGCTTCCTCCTGCACTGGAGCTTCAGGGCAGAGCTTGGAAAAGTTACTTTTTTGAACTACAACTCCCATCAGCCCCAGTCAGCTTGGCCACTGGATTGGGCTGATGGGAATTGTAGTTAAAAAAAGTAACTTTTCCAAGCTCTGCTTCAGGGGAAGTGTGGAACATTGTGAATGGCTCTGCAGGCAATTCCCTCTCATCCTCTGATTCTTCCTCCCAGTGCTTCTTCCCCCTAAAAGGGGAAAGTTGGATCCTGGGTCATGATAGAACCGTCTGCATGAGTTCACACTGCAACATTCTGTTGCCATTCCTACAGCAGGGGTGGGGAACCTCAGGCCTAGGGAGGGTCAAATGTGGCCCTCCAGGCCTCTTGCCTTTGGGAACCCCCTTACGTCAAGACCCTCCCCAAGCCAAGCTCCTTCACTAATCCTGTTCCACACCCTTTTCATGTGCTTATGCCTGGCTTGAATTGTGATCATGCCTCTTGCTCATAGAGACAGGGGAGAAATTTGATTCACTTTGCATTTAAAGCCAAATCTATCAAATTTGCACTTTCTGAAACAATGAGAACCAAAACATAGCCATTCTTCAAAATTTGCACTTATCCAAATTTTGTGATGAAGTTTTCCAACCAATGTTTACAAAAATGCATATATTAGCAGAAAATGTGCATAAAATGAATATTATTTATTTATTTCCTTCCTCCCAGCAAGAGCCCAGGGCGGCAAACAGAAGCACTAAAAACACTTCAAAACATCATAAAATAGACTTTAAAATACATTAAAACAAAACATCTTTAAAAACATTTTTAAAAAGACTTAAAACATTTACATTTTTTAAACAAAAGTTTAAAAAACATATTAAAAAGCAACACAGACAGATAAGGTCTCAACTTAAAAGGCTTGTTGAAAGAGGAAGGTCTTCAGTAGGCACTGAAAAGATAACAAATAGATGGCGCCTGTCTAATAGTTAAGGAATGGGAATTCTACAGGGTAGGTGCTGCTACAGTAAAGGTCCATTTCCTATGTTGTGTGGAACGGACCTCCTGATAAGATGGTATTTAGTGAAAAGAACATACAGAAATGCATTACAGTAGGAGAAATTGCTTGCAAAAATGACATTAGTCAAAGCTGTATACAAACGTGTTTATCAGGAGAAATTTGCACTAAAATGGTGAATGAGTTTCATGACAATTTTTTTGAAAAAAATGGCAAACTGATGCAGAAATGTGGAAAACTGAATTTAAGATGAGAAACTGAGATATATGCATATGTGTGTGTTAGCGTTAGAAACCATTGACCTTTGCCTGGCTGGAAGGTACCCTGATGTACAAAGATAAGAATTACATCTGTTGCTCTGTCCACTTTGCTTCTGGCCCCACCCACCCCTGGTATGCCGCTCCTGGAAAGATGCCCATCAGGAAATGTGGCCCTCAGGTTGAGAAAGGTTCTCCACCTCTTGTGTTGCAACATAAAGGGGAAACAACCCTTTGAAGTTAATCCAAAACTTACATGTTGATAAAATAATAATTCTACCCGGATGCTTAAAGCACAAGCTGTGGTCCTAGCTCTCTAGTTAGTATTAAATTTTTGTTATTAATTTCATGTTACTTAAAGGGCAGACGGTACTTTAAAAAGATTAACAGTTGCCCCAGAATTTGAAAATGGAGATAGCAGACACATTCATTCCAAAGCAATAGAGCAAGTTTGTTTCTTTTTTAAAAAAACCCAACTTTCTACTTTCTCTCTAGAGACAAGAGGAATGAGGTGAAGCTCATCATTATTCATCTTTTCAAGGGCAAAGCCATGATCGACAGGGCTTAATGTGTATCTTGGTAGAATTGGATTTGATCCTCAGGGCTGGGCCAGAGGGCTGCTTTGTTAGATTTGTTAGATTCACTCTCCCTCCCTCCCCACAAACAAAATTACCTCTTGGAGGCCTGCATCAACCCCCAGCATCCTGAGACGATCTCCTGTTCTTGATTTCAGTCACATCTAAATCTGTTTAAATTGTCGACATGATGATTTGTGGAGAGACAGGGGATTAAGCAGAAGGGAGATTAACGCAGTTGTCTGTCTTCTTCGAAATAATATACCTGCTTGACAGTAAGGGCATTCTTCAATTTACATAACTTAGTTCACAAGCCAGGCTCTGCAGTTGTTATTTGGTTGCTTTTAGCTATCAGCAGTAGAACTCCTTGTGTATTTGGAACCTTGACACTCCATCTCCCCCGTTTCTGCTAGAGTGAAGTGATAGGCACCCCCACCCTTTTTTCTTCAGTGGAAAGTGTTTGCTTGTTGTTTGATGTATGTGCACATGCACTTAGATGGGTTATAATTACTCTTGATTACAGGATGGCTTTTCTTAGCTTAACCCCCCCTCCCGCCCAAAAATGCTCTTGATTTTTTTTTGTGGAAGAATGAATTTGAATGTTGAACATGTAAGATTTGTTTATTAAATTGAGGGTGCTTTCAGATGTAGGTGATATAGGTGCCCCCAACTGCTGCTGTTCCACTTCCAGGGTGCCTCCAGACTGTTAGGGACTCAAGAACATACTAGGAATGTAGGTTACAGTGAATTAAAGCACTCTGTCACTCTAGTGCAACAAATCCCACTTTTGTACTCTAGTGCAAAAAAAATGGATTTTTTGCATTTAGAAAAGTGACAAGGACATTCACAGAAATGTGTGGGATGGATTTATGATTAATGGGAAGATGTACCAACACCCACAAATAAATCAGAACGAATGATCAGTAAAGATTGGACATAGTCTAACCTCTGCATAAGCTTTGTGCGAGCAAATCAGATGTATGCTCAAGAAATGGGTCATCTGGAAAAGCCTCAAGCAGCTAGCAGAATAGCAACTCTGCTTCCATCTCTCTCGATTAGTGCACATGCTTTACATGCAAAGGCCCTGGGTTCCATCCCCAGTATCTCCAGGTAGGTCTGGAGAAAGACTCCTGTCTGAAGCCTTGGAGAGCTGCTGCCAGTTAGAGAATGCTGAACTTGGCAGTCTGAGACTTGGCATAATACAACTTCCTGTATTCCTGATCTAAATGGCATTCTCTCACTCGGTAGACAGCTCAAATGCTCTCTCTCTGTGTGTGATTTTCTTGGGACCACCACATGGGGAAAAGCGTCAAACACTCCCCACTTTCATGCAGTCCTGATTGTGCTTGCCCCAGGAGCGGCAATTTAGGAAGAGATAATTGGATGGAAAGGGAAGGGATGGAAAGGGAAGGGTTAAAGTAGTGGCATTAGGGATGAGGGAGAATTTCTATTCAGTTCACATTTAAAGCCAAATCCACCCAATTTGCACATTCTGAAACAACATGAGAACTGAAACACAACCATCAGTCGAAATTTGCACCTATCTGAATTTGGCGATGCAGTTCTGCAACCTAGCAATGCTCACAATCGTGCATATATTAGGGGAAAGTGTGCACAAATGAATATGCTGGTGAAAATAACATACAAAAATACATTGTATTAAGAGAAATTTCTTGCAAAAATGTGCACATTAGTTAAAACTGCATACAAAAAGTGTTTATTAGGAGAAATTCACACTAAAATGCTACAGAATTTTCATGAGGTTTTTTTTTTTTGCAAATTTCTGCACACGTGGAGAGCTGAATTTAAGATTAGAAAAATGAAAACAGAAAGAACTGAAACGGACAGATTTCCATCCCTAAATGACATTGATTCCAAGACGGGACAGATAATTGAAAAGGAAATGGCGAGAGCAATGCATACTGAGGCAATAACTGTCCCCCAAAGGTGCTGTCATTGAGACCTGAGGGAAATCGTGCAACTTATGTTTAAACAAAGTCAGATTTTCCTGAGGTATAAAAATGAAATGGATGCTGAAGGGTGAAAAAAAATAAGAAAATAATGTTTTGCTCATGACATCATGCAGACGCACCATACAAACTGAGTGAACAAAGCACAACTATTCCACAGTTGATGCCCAGTGTGGAAGCAGAGCTTGGAAAAGTTACTTTTTTGAACTACAACTCCCATCAGCCCCAGCCAGCATGGCCACTGGATTGAGCTGATGGGAGTTGTAGTTTAAAAAAGTAACTTTTCCAAGCTCTGTCAGTGGAAGCAACATGAAAATTAACTATGTATGCATGTATTTGGGATTGGCAAATCTGTCATTATTGGTTTTTCTCATTTTTCCAGTCTTATGTTCAGTTCTCCACATTTCTGCATCAGTTTGTGATTTAAAAATAAAATAAAATGTCCCCTTGAAAATTCATCAGCATTTTACTGTGAATTTCTCATAATATACCCATGCATGTTTGTAATTTTGTCTAATGTGCATATTTTAGCAAAGCAATTTTCTGTAATATAATTAGGGTTGCCAGGCTCAGGGCCTGAGACTGATCCTGTATCTTTAGGAGAAGAGAAAGTCAGCCAAGTGCAGGTGGTCTTGCAACTCTGTAATGGGAAAAACCACAAGGTGGAATTCTCCCTTCCCCCTGCCCAACTTTTAAAGATACAGAAGACCTCTTGGTTGCCAGGCCCGGCCTCCAAGAGTTCTTCTGTATCTTTAAAAATTGTGCAGTGGAAAGGAAGAATTCCACCTTGTGGTTTTTCCCATTACAGTGTTACAAGAACACCTGCACTTGGCTGACTTTCTCTTCTCCTAAAGATACAGGATCAGTTTCAGGCCCTGAGCCTGGCAACCCTAAATATAACACACTTTTGATGCTATTTTTCACTAATATATACATTTTTATGCATACTTTGCTCCAGTACATGCATGTTTGTACACATTATTTGGCAGGAAAACTGCATTGCAAAATTCAGAGAAGGGAGAATTTCAAAGGATGGCTGTGTTTTGGTTCTTGTTTTGGTTCCAAAAGTGTGAATTAGGTAGGTTTGCCTTTAAATGTGAACTGATGTGAATTTCTCCCTCATCCCTAGTGTGTGTTTATGTGCACACATAAGCATACAAACTATGGATAGAATCCTCCCACCCCATGACACTGATCTGCCCTGTGCCCAACCGTTCCCGTGGGAGAAGGAGGAGGCAAGAGAGGAGGCCCCACTTCTACCAAACGATAGAGGGGAGGCTTCAGCAACAGCCTTCCCAGCAGAGCCAGACCTTGGAAGAGGAACAGGAAGAGGAGGTGCCATACCACGGGGCAAGCAACAGGTTGCAGGCTGGGGTGGGCAATAATCTGCTTAATTCCAACTATGAGGGGTTGAAATGCTCTTGCACTCAGTCCTTCCCATGGGCATATGGTTGGCCACTGTGACAACAGGATGCTGGACTAGATGGGCCATTGGCCTGATCCAGCAGGCTCATCTTACATTAACTTAGATTCATTATTTCTCATCGATGAACAGGTAGATACAAAAGGAGGGAATGATCAGGAGATGATGTGACAATGTTCTTCTGTTTTCTTTCTTCCTGCACTTTCATCTCAGTACATGCTTGGATTACAGGCAATCCAGACTGAGACTGGGCCATTACCACTAGAACAGCTCCCTTGCCTGCTGTTTTAAGGTTACATGTTTTATGTGTGTGGTTAGCCTAAATTGCGCTTGCAGATTTTAGTAAGGGCTCCTCTACCATTTCTTCCACCATGGAAACACTGCTCTGAGGCTGAGTATACATGACATTTTATTTTAGAATCAATGGAGACTGAGTTCTTGTTTTTTCTACCTAGTTCACATGCAGCTAGACCTATTGCATATTTTTTTGCCCCTGAAAAGACAAAGTGGTTAATTTCAAAAATAAAAGCTCATTGCAGATTAATTCCACAGTGTGTCCACTTGAAAACAAATGTAGGAGGTCCCAACAATGGGGGGTGTATCCACACCTGCCCAATAGCATTATGGGTGGATGTACACCAAGACTGCAAGGGGAGGGTTTTCCAACACATAATATAATCAAGGGGAGGGGTTTTCAAACAGATATCAAGTAACCATGCCCACCCATCTGGACAGCAGGATCTGCTAAAGCAGCATGTTGAGGATGAGCATCAACAATTCCATACTGAGAAAATCTACATTTTTGCACTACAGGTGTGTACGCGGCACACATTTCCTCTCACAATGGGCAATTTTGCTAGGAAGGAATTCTGTTTGGAAAAGAGAATGGAAAATGTAGTCAACCCACAGCAGCAGTTTCTTGTGGGCACACTGAAGGAACTCAGTAGGTTCTCCACTCACAAGGGCAGACACATTCACTTGAATGGAGAAAACAGATCCATGTTTCCCTGTTTGATTGCATCCATAATACTGCAACAGGAAGAAACTGTAGTTCAGTGTTAAGAGTATGCAGAAGTTCCCAGTCCAGTCCCTGTCATTTCTATGTCAGGCTAGGAAAGACCCCTTGTCTGAAATCCCATCCATCATTTTAGACAATACTGAACTAGATCGACCAATGGTCTGATTTGGTGTAAGGCACCTTCTTATGTTCCTATATTTTAGCTCTGTGAAATGATTGGAACGAGAGCTTCATGTACACATCTCTGCATACACAGAGGGCTCTCATTCAAGATCAATTACTTTTAAATTCCTTTTCAATCGTTCCTTTTTATTTGTGATTTTATCTGTGATCCTGCCAAGATGTCTCCATAGCAAACATTGAATCTTCCTTCTCCCAGAATCTGACCTGCGTGACATGTTTCCATATGCCAGTTCAGCAAAACTGGGTCACTTAATCCACATGATAAGTAACATTAATAACCAGGAAAGTGAAGCAGTCTCCTGTTTCTGCCTGCAACCAACATTGCCATATAAGAATTTAGATTGATTTCACGTGAATTTAGATGAAAAGACTAGCTGCTGCTCAGCTAACTTTGCTTTCATTGCAAAGGGTTAACTCAGCTAATCTATTTTTATATATTCACATCATTTCTAGCTGCTGGGCACATCAGTTGGGTGAATAAATTTGCTGTTGTTGGATTATTATTATTTTTGGCTCATCAGTAACCCTTGTACAAAATCGGATAGTATACCAGTAGGATTTTTATTGCTGCAATAGGGAGAGATGATTACTGATGCCGAGAAGTCTGATATCCTTTTCTCCCTTTTGCTGATTTGATTAGAAAGAGTAGGGTTATGAAAAATCACATCTGAATATTTACAAAAGGCAGAGTCCACTAGAAATGATCGTCCTGGAATTTCTCAGCTGGTTGTAGCGACAGACAGACTAGTCCCCGCTCTTTTCTCCTCCAATTTATTACAAATTCTTTAATCAACCTTTCCAATGTGTGCCTGGAAATGGGCCACCCATATTAACCAGGGAAATGTCAATTCAAGGCTATAGGGGCTGGCACTAATAAGGTTAATGAATAGCTGGCCTCAAAAGCAACAGATGGACCTAGTGGAGCGAGCTCCTTAATGACATTTATAATGCCTAAGGTCAACTGCAGTTTATCTTCATTTTTGCCTCATTTAAAATATTCCAAAGGAATAATAAAGTAAGTTTAAATTTTCCCTACAGGGAAATGAAATTTTATGCAGTGCTGTTTATTGAATGTCAATGTGCTAGGCTATAAACAAGGGGCTGCCACATCATAATGCTAGCGCTGTATACACTGCATATCTGGATTTGTTTGCATGTGCTGAGGCAATAGTATCTTTCAGATTATTATTATTATTTTACAATAACTCATTTCATTTTAGGAGCAGCTGCTGCCGCAGAGTGCTGTTTTCTTTACCACAGTTTTGCTCACAATGACGATCAAGCAAAGGTTAGATCTCCTCACTGAAGCAGGCAAAACTTTATTTTTCATAAGGAAATTAGAGTTACGTGCTAATTAGATAATTGTCTCTAGATTTTGCACCATTTGTTCTGCTGCATTTATGATGGAACCAGATGTTACTGGAACCATAGGGCTGCTGCTGAAAATGGCATCCACATGTGAAGTTCTCCCCCAATCCCCTGAAATATGGAGTAAAGCTTACCATGATGGTGCTTACTATCTGATGCAACATGCATGTCCCATCTCTTCTCTTTATCATTGACTGCTGCTGATGACCACATCACATGGTAAGTGCCATTCCACTTTAATAATGTCACCATGGGGATGCTGTTTTGGGAACCGCTCCACATCTCTGATAAAGTGTAGCTCTACCCTTTAATTTCCATATAAACCTTTTCTGCTTTATATAATCCAGGACTGGGGAACCTTTGGCCCTCCGGATGTGGCTGAACTACAACTCCCATCAGCTTTTGCAAGCATGGGCAATGGCCAAGGATGATGAGAGTTGTAGTTCAGCCGGGTCTAGAGTGACAAAGGTTTCCCACTCCATTACTTTCACACAGTTACAATCATATGGGGAGGAGGGGACCATGCTCATTAGCCTCAATCCCTCTGTCATGTTCCCATCATCCAGCCGCACCCTATTCTATGCACTGCAAAGCAAATATCTGAAACATGTATTGAGTAGGCTCCCCACTTCAGAGCTTTCCCCTCTAACAAGTAATGCACACACAGTGTGTTCTTTGAAAGATGAATTTGCTGCTGCTAAACATTTTGTGAACTTACATGGCTAAGGCCACATTCACACCATCCATTTATTCCACTATTATTCCACTTTAAACAACCATGGCTTCTTCCAAAAAATCCTGGGCAGTATAGTTTGTGAAGGGTGCTGAGAGTTGCTAGGAGACCCCTATTCATCTCACAGAGCCACAATTCTCACAGTTCTTTGGGAAGAGAGACTGACTGTTAAACCACTCTGAAAACTGTGACCCTGTGAAGAGAATGTAAGCCTCCTAACAACTCTTAGCACCCTCCACAAACTACACTTCCCAGGATTCTTTGGGGGAAGCCCTGATTGTTTAAAGTGGAATAATAGTGGAATAAATGGATGGTGTGAATGTGGCCTACGTTTAAGCTTTGGGGCTCAAAGTGTAATTTCTTCATTTTGCTGCTGTTTTACTGGGTCTGTGCTCTTATTTTTTGTGGTTTTTATTGTAATATTTTTTATATTCTTTTTGATTTTATGTATGAGTAGTAACACTATGATAATGCTTACTATCTGTTGTGATACGCATTTCCATCTCTTCTCTTCACCATTGGCTGCCACTGGTGACAATTTCTTGTTGATTTTATGTTCATGCTTTTAAAACTTTGTAATTCATTTAGAGACTTTTTACATAGCACATAAATAATAATTATAATTCTGAAGTATGAATATTGAAGAGAATCCTCTTTTGACTATTTTTCAAAGAGTGGAACGAAAGTGGCTTCCATGTTTTTCTAGAACTTTGATGTTTTATTAACTGTTTGTTAACTACCTGCTTTCACCATTGATAAGGAGAGACAGCAACAATGAAAGATGTATAGCAGGGGTAGCCAACGTGCTAGCCTCCGATGTTCTTGGATTCCACCTCCCAAAAGCCTTAGCCAGGATGGCCAATGGTCAGGGATGATGGGAACTGTAGTCCCACACTGGGAAGGCTACCGCCCTGATGCATAAATGATTAGGAACTGGCAGTTGGCAGCATGTGAATAAAAAACAAGAGAATGAGCCAGCTGAGCTGGGGAGATTATGCAAAACTTGGAATTAGTAGTGTAGTGGCAAATTCAGAAGTATAGGGTCCCTTCATGATAGTCACAGCTATGTCCCCTCCCCCCTTTTCGCTGCTCAGTTGAGAATGAGATCCTTGTTAATACCTTCTCTCACAACAACAGATTTTCCTAGGAGCCAATAAGCATGAAAGGGGAGTGTTAGCTACTGGGAAGACTCTTCTCAGTGGCTGATTCACCTCCTTTCACTCTGATTGGCAAGAAAAGACAAAGGAGCATGTTAGAAGACTCTTCTCAGTGACTAACATAGTCCCCTTTCATGCTGATTGGCTTGTAGGATGCTGGAGACAGGGATGCTGCTGGGACTCTGCTCCCAAAAAAGTAAAGGGACTAAGACCCCCTGAGACCCAGGACAACTGCACCTCTGCTTGGAATGGGAAAAAAAGGTCAGACACAGATTAAAATTCAACTGATTACATCGCAACATGAATTTTGTTGTAATTAATTAATATGATGGCTTTTAAAACTAGTTTTCAAAGAGTCTTTGAATGAGAGAGTCACATCAGATGAACTAAACATGAGCTTACATGTGTTGTTGTTGTTGTTATTTGATTTATATCCCGCCCTTCCTCCCAGCAGTAGCCCAGGGTGGCAAACAAAAGCACTAGAAACATTAAAACATCAACAAACTTTAAAGCAAATTAAAACAAAACACCTTCAGAATGTTACTTTAAAAAAATCTATGAAAACATCTTCTGAGGTTAAAAACATTAAAAAAAAAGGAAAGTTTAAGAACATATTAAAAAGAAATTTGTTGTCATGTTGCTTAATGCTTCTCAATGAAATAATGGAATTTTTCCTGCCAATTTGCTTGACTATGGGTTCAGCATAAGAATGAATTCTATCCACCCATTTTCTTCCTTTTTAAAATCTACAGTGCCTTGCAAAAGTATTCAGACTCCTGACCAATGCTCCCAAATTACTGAATTACAAGTGGTACATTGTTATTTCATTCTGTATGATATTTTATTTTGAAACACTGAAACTCAAAATCAATTATTGTAAGCTGACACTGGTTTTATGTTGGGAAGTATTTGTAAGAAACATAAAAAACTGAAACATGTTGCTTGCATAAGTATTCAATCACCACACATTAATATTTGGTAGAGCCGCCTTTTGCGGCAATAACAGCTTTAAGTCTTTTGGGGTAGGTATGTACCAGCTTTGCACACAGTGTCAGAGGGATTTTGGTCCATTCTTCTTGGCAGATTCGCTCCAGGTCATTCAGGTTGGTTGGATGCCACTTGTGGAATGCAATTTTCAAAGAGTGCCACAGATTCTCAATGGGATTGAGATCAGGACTTTGACTGGGACACTGTAGAACATTCATCTTTTTGTTCTTGAGTCACTCCAGTGTTGCTTCGGCCTTATGCTTGGGATCATTGTCCTGTTGAAAAGTGAATTTCCTCCCAAGCTTCAGTTTTTTAGTGGACTGAAGCAGGTTCTCTTGCAGTTATTTCCCTATATTTTGCTCCATCCATTCTTCCTTCACTTTTAACAAGATGCCCAGTCCCTGCTGATGAGAAGCATCCCCACAGTATGATTCTGCCACCAGCATACTTCACTGTAGGGATGGTGTGTCTTGATGCATGGGCAGTGTTAGGTTTGTGCCACACATAGCGCTTTGAGGTTTGGCCAAAAAGCTCTAATTTGGTCTCATCTGACCACAAAACCTTTTCCCACATTGCAGCTGTGGCACTCTCATGCTTTCTGGCAAACTCCAGACATGCTTTCAGACGGTACTGTTTGAGTAAAGGCTTCTTTCTTGCTACCCTCCCATACAGGCCAGTATTATGCAGAGCTCTTGATATGGTTGACTGGTACACCATTACTCCACTCCCAGCCACTGAACTCTGTAGCTCCTTCAAAGTGATTATTGCCCTCTCTGTGGCTTCTCTCACAAGTCTCCTTCTTGTTCGAGCCCTGAGTTTTGAGGGACAGTCTTTTCTTGGCAGTGCCTGAGTGATGTGATGCAGCTTCCACTTCCTGATTATTGATCCAACTGTGCTCACTGGGATATCCAAACTCTTGGATATTATTTTGTACCCTTTTCCTAATCTATGTATTAATATTACATTCACTTCTGTAGAATGCTCTTTGGTCTTCATTTTCCTTCAGATCCACAACCTGACCAATGATCCTTCAACAGTGGGGTTTTTATCCTGACAATGTGACAGCAACTTTAATGGTTCACAAGGTGGAGGTCAATGGTAAGGTAACTATGTCCTCAATAGGGATTTCATCTTTCATCTGTGTAAACCAGGAGCTTCTACAGCACAGGGGTTGAATACTTGAACAAGCAACATGTTTCAGTTTTTTATGTTTCTTAAACATTTCCCAACTTAAAACCAATGTCACCTTACAATAATTGATTTTGAGTTTCAATGTTTCAAAATAAAATAACATACAGAACGAAATTACAATGTATCATTTGTAATTCAGTAATATGAGAGCATTCATCAGGGGTCTGAATACTTTTGCAAGGCCTGTATTTACATTTGGTTGGGTTGTCACATTTACCCAGGCAGACAGAGCTTAGGACTTAGGAGGATGTTTTATAGCAGGTCGGACTATTTCTCAATCTAGTACAGTATTGTCTTTTGTGACCAGAAGTGTTTCTACAAGATCTTTACTATAAATGGCTACTTGATCATAAGAACATAAGAAGAGCCTGCTGCACCAAGCCAGACCCATCTAGTCCAACATCCTTTTCTCACAGTGGGCTACCAGATGTCTGTGGGAAGACCACAAGCAGGACCTGAGTGCCACAGCACTTGTGATTCCCAGAAACTGGTATTTATTGGCATACTGCCTTTGACATTGTCTCTGACACTGCCTCTGACATTGGAGTTGGAACACAGTCATCGTGGCTATGTTTTATTATCCTTTTAACTGGAGATTCCAGGATTGAACCTGTGACCTTCTGCACAGAAAGCAAGTGCTCTACCATTGAGCTACAGTCCTTTCCCTTTAGGCATTAAGGCATACATGCTAGGTCAGTCTTCCCCAACCTGTTGTTTTGGACTACAGTTCCCATCAGCCCAGCCAGCTTTGTCAAAGAGAACTGATCTGAACATCTCTCCTACCCTGTCACCTTTACAACCAGATGGCCAGGCAAAGTGAATTTAGTAAGGACGGTTCAAGGTCGGTTGTTCCATTTATAAAGAAAATGATTCCATTTTAAAAAACATATCTGGCTGTTAGCATAATAAGAAGAGAAGGGATTTATTTGAAGAAAAGCAATATAGAAATAATACTGAAATGCGGCTGGTTTCTATTGTTTGGGTGGTACAACAGAGGGGATATCATTTGTAATGCATCCTGTAATGCACTATTTCCATGTTCCAAATACAAGGATTCATTGGATTTAAGACTGTCTATGACTTTTTGGTGAGATCCTCTGTATATATATGCATATTTTGCTGACTTAAATCATGAACACAATTTAAGAACTGTAGAACAGATTTTGTGGTTGGATTTCCTCAACAATCTAATATTAATGAAGCCTGGTAGATGGCAGTATTGGATTGCTGATGAAACAGAATGGAAAGACAATTCCTGGCCTCCTCAAAAATGCCCATATCTTATCTTTACTGGGATTTTCAATCTGTTTATTGTTCATTGCTTTCTGAAGAAGTGTCACAAAAGCTTTGTCAAGAATTAATTTAGCAAATTGCTAAAGGTATAAAACCAAACATTTCTTTAAATACATCAGGAGCAGGAAACCAACCAAGGAGGCAATGGGACCTTTACACAATAAAAGTTTGAATGAAGAACTGAAAGAGGTTGTAGAGACTGCTGAGAGGCTAAATGTTGGGGATTTTTTTAATTTTTGCATCAGTCTTCACTATGGAAGATGTTAGGGAAATACCTAAACCTAGACCACTGTTTTGGGGGAGGGCATCTGAGGAGCTATGTCAGGCTGAGGTGACTAAAGATGTAATTTCTGAGCCAATTCACAAATTACAAATTAAAAAGTCTCTGGGTCCAGATGGCATTCACTTGAGACTTCCTAAAAAACTCAAATGTGAAATTGATGAGTTTTAAAGGGAAAAAAAGCCTAGCATCCTTAAAAATCAGCCTTGTTACTAGGGTTTAGGCAACATAACTTCTGTCCCAGGCAAATTGGCAGAAAGCATTACTGAAGCTACAGTTGTTAAACACATAGGCCTGGCTTACACATAACAGTAAACCATGGTTTATTAAACTCAGCTCAGCAGCTTGACTATGGTTGAAGGTTACTTGTTAACCAAGGTTAGTAGTTGGTTTATATACCTTCGTTAATGTTAACCACAGCTTAGTGTTCCATGTGAACCTGACCTCATGCTTAACTAAAGGTAAGGAACTATACTGTCCCAAAGCTACAGAGCTGTGAGTGAAGAATGGCAAAAAAATCAAACCACTGTCAAGGCTCAGCTTCTCTCACTGTTGCCTTGAACTGTTCTGTCATGTAATAAACCAAAGTTTAAGTAATTGTCTGCCAGACACCTCAGCTTTAACTATGATTTCTTAACTATGGTTATGGTTAATGTTAACCATGGTTTAGCATTATGTGCAAACTAGACCACTGAAGAACAAGCATTACTGAGGAGGGATCAGGAAGGCTTCTGCAAAATTCCTGCATCAACTACCCTTTGGACCTCCTTGTGAATGTCAACAAATGTAAATAGGAGTGATCAGCAAGTAGACATATAATTGGACTTTCCAAAAGCTGTTGACAAAGTCTCTCACTAAAGGCTTCTGCATGAATGTAGCAGTCATGAAACAAGAAGTCAGTGGGCAATGAAGCAGCCAGATCTATAGTGACACAATTAGTGAGGATCCTGAAATCCAAAACAAATCCAAAAGAATTTCTCCAAATGGGATGACAAAATGGCAAATGAGATTCCCTGTAAGTGTAAACTCTGATGTAATGGGACAAAAAATCCTAACTTCATGAATACTCACAGTATTGAAAGTGTCTCCTAACCTTTGCAGCACCATTCAGAGGATCTTTTAACACCTTTGGGTGGCAGTGGAGAAATCTGTAGGAAAAAAGGGGGGATTATGTTTAATACTGAGGCTTCCATTCTCTTTCTTTGTAACAATATTGTTTCCCATTGTAGCAAGTGGTGCCAGGACTCTTAGCTTGCTCTGAGACCCCCACCCCCACCCCCTGGCAATGCCTTTGTGGAATACTTGGGTGGTGATGGATGGCTGCACCCAGTAGGATGATATAATGGGTGCTTTCACATTGCACTTTATCCTGTTATTCTGACGATTTCTTATCTGGTAACTTGCGCATTATATTTGATCTTTCACATGACGTACAAGCTAGCTCTGGAATTCTAGTGGAATGTAGTGCAAGTTTAGCGCCAATTTCCATGATAAATGATACCAGAAATAATCCATTAGCTATGCTGGGAACCCGGAAGAAAGCTGGAGTTTTTCGCTTAGCAGCAGCTGCTCATATGACAGGCATCCCAGCATGCAGTACATTCCTGCCCTTTAGTCAAGCAGGGTTTTTGGGTTTTTTTCCCTGAAAAACACTGTACCGGTATTCTGGCATTGGCACAGATAGCAGCAGCATCTCCCCCACACACCCCAGTCTTGATACAACTAAAAAAATTCAAAAAGTCAGATCCTAAAGGGAGAGGGCTTGCATGGTGATGGGACGAGATCTTAGACCTCCTACACAGCAGGGAACAGTGTGCATGGGTGAGGGACGAAAACAAGCCATGTGAAAGCCCGTTGCGCAAAATGCCGGTATATCGGCTGAAAAAGCTGCTGTTCCTTAACGCAACAGGTACTGCAGTGTGAAAGGGATTTTAGACATCGGGACAGAAGCGCTACCTTTTTAATCCATTAAACTAACACAATTAGCCCGATGTGTGAAAGCAGCCAATGTTGGAGCATGTGTTCTTCAGGCTTAGTTTAAGCTACCTTTGCTAGAAGAAACCCTATCCTAAAGAATGTGTAGCTGTTATAAGACAGCGAGAGACATGGACTGATTGCCCTACAACAGCATCTTGTGTGAGATAAGCAGAGCAAGCATGTTCACAATGATTTTATGTTAAGTCTCAGTTCTGTTTTAATCTTTCACTGCTAAAATGCACTGCACATGTTTTTCATTAGACCATTTAAAGGAGGGGGGATCTATAGTGTCTAAGAAACCTTGAGGGGAGGTACAGAGACAATATCATCCAAGGTCTACTTCTGCCATTTGTATTTGCTTCAGTTGTCCCTATTAACCTGGGACAGGCTCATTTTCTGGAATATGGCCCTAGTAAATCATGCCCCTACTTTGACTTTTAGGGTGATTTTTATAAAAACTTGTGTACACACATGTACAGTACCGTTATTCAGGTTTCAGTCTCCTCTCCCAGATCTTGGGAATGTAAATCTTAAAGGGCAGCATGTTACTCTCATGCATACAAGATGCTATATATGCACACAAAATGCTTTCCTCCATCCGTACCTGGTATCAGCATCTAGAACTCTCAGGTTCCTTCCCTGGCGCTGTCCTGGACCAGCACTGTAAATGTTTTGAGCCAGCATAGTTGTGCTGTCCTATTTATCCTTTTGTCCTAATCCAGAAGCTCCTTGAGCAGGAGGCTGGAGCTCTGATGCCCACACAGACTTCCAGCTTGCCTAAGAGCTTTACTGGAGGTGAGTTGACTTTAAAGCACAACTCTTCATGCATACATCCCTATGTGCATGCCCAGTTTATTCTACAGAGATGACCAGGGAGAAAGAACCAGGAAATATGGCCCACAGAGGAAAAACATCCTTCATAAGAACATAAGAAATGCCCACTGGATTAGGCCAATGGCCCATCATGTCCAGCATCTAGTTCTCACAGTGGCCAACCAGTTGCCCATTGGAAACCTGCAAGCAGGACCTGAGTGCAAAGAGCCCTCTCCCTTCCTGTGGATTCCAGATACTGCCTCCAACAATGGAAGCAGAGCATAGCCATCATGGCTAGTAGCCACTGATAGCTTGTGCCTACATGAATTTGTCTAATCCTCTTTTAAACCCATGCAACTTGGTGGCCATCACTGCCTCTTGTGCACTGTGTGAAGAAGTACTTTCTTTTGTCTGTCCTGAATCTTCCAACATTCAGGTTCATTAGATGTCCACGAGTTCTAGTGTTATGAGAGAGGGAGAAATGCTTTTCTCTATACACTTTCTCCATGCCATGCATAATTGTATACACTTCTGTTATGTCACCTCTTACTCACCTTTTCTCTAAACTGAAAGCCCCAAATGCTGCAACATGTCTTCATGGGGAGTCACTCCATCCCCTTGATAATTTTGGTTGCCATTTTCTGAACCTTTTCCAGCTCTACAATATCCTTTTTGAGGTGAGGCGACCAGAACTGTACACAGTAATCCAAATGAGGCTGCATCATAGATTTATATATACAGCATTGTTATATCAGCAGTTTTATTTTCAATATCTTCCCTAATGATGCCACCCTGGGCTCCTGCTGGGAGGAAGGGTGGGATATAAATAAAATAATAAATAAATAAATAATGATCCCTAACATGGAATTTGGCTTATTCACAGCTGCTGCACACTGTGGTCAACATCTTCATCGAGCTATCCACTATGACACCAAGGTCTCATTCCTAGTCAGTCACCACCAGTTCAGACCCCATGAGAGTATATGTGAGATCAAGATTTTTTGCTCCAATATGCATACCTTTACACTTGTTTACATTGAATTGCATTTAGCATTTTATTGCCCATTCACTCAATTCACAGCGGTCCTATTGGAGCTCTTTGCAATACCTTTTTGTTTTAACAATTCTGTACAATTTAGTATCATCAGCAAACTTGGCCACCTCATTGCTCACCCCTAACTTCAGATCATTTATGAACAAGTTAAAAAGTACAGGTCCTTGGCGGACTCCACTTTCTACAGCCCTCCATTGGGAGAACTGTCCATTTATTCCTGCTCTCTGCTTCCTGCTCTCTGCTTCCTGCTACTTAACCAGTTTGTGATCCGCAAGAGGACCTCTCCTCTTATTCCATGACTGCTAAGCTTACTCAGAAGTCTTTGGTGAGGTACCTTGTCAAAAGCTTTATGAAAGTCCAAGTACACTATGTCAACCAGATCATCTTCAGCACAACGCTTGGCCCCCTTGAGTTTCCCACACTTTAAAGGTATTAGATGGCAACTTGCGTTTTAAGGCTCAGGTCTGCTGTGATGTCCTCATGTATAGTTCTGTCCTAAACCATTCCTTTAACTAGGAACATAAGAAGATGCCTTACACCGAGTCACACCATTAGTTAGTCTAGCTCAGTATCCTCTACATTGACTGGCTGTGACTCTCCAGGGTTTCAGATGGGACACTCCTAGACCCAGAAGATGCAGTGGAATGGAACCTGAGCCCTTCTGCATACAAGGCAGATGCCCCACCAATGAAGTGCAGCTCTTCTCCAACTGAATAGAAATGTTTCACACACATATCTCCACCTTCCCTTTTTCAACTTTCATTGAAGTCAATATTATGTAATTGCTTAGCGGAGCTTTATGGGAGTCTTTGCCTTGAATCTATGAATATGATTGCAAAGATGAAAATCCTCCTTGCATAGTGTCATACAATATGAATGTTCCCAAACAAATGATGCTAAACAAGGAAATGATGCAGCAAGGAAATGAAGCATCTGTCCTTCAATACATAATGATGCTGTTGAGTAACGTGTACAATTAAAGAGTTGTTTTTATGCACAACTGGGATTGTGTCATACATAAATCTGCATGCCGGTTGTGAATTCTTGATTGCTGCAACAAAACTGAAAGCTAGATGGTGACTTGTTGAACATCTGTTTTGCGGTATTAATTTTGTCTCTACTGTGCTATTTACTCCCAGTATCCTCCATCTCTCCAGCAAATTATATCCTTCATGGAAAAAGGGGGGCAGTGTGTGTATGGAGCTTTATTTCATATGATTTGCCAGTTTTTTTTTTAAATACTGCAGACAATGGTCACAATGCAGCCATAGGAAAGGACATTTAATTATCACTTAACTCTCTCCCATTGATATTAGTGGGACTCAGAACAACTTAATTTTGGCCAGATGGTACCTCATTTTGGTAGATAAATAAGGAGGCTGTACTCATGCACATGGGATTTCCACCACTTAAAACGATGGAAGTCTTATGTGTTTGTAGAGTTGCATCCCCACAGCCATCAGTGGGACCCTGTGCATGCCCTGGACTACAGATCATAGCATATGATAAAAATGTCCTATCCCTAGGATTAATTGCAATTAATGTTGCCTTGGGAATATGCATGCCCATCTGTACACATGTACACTGAGTTCCTCTGATCTTCTCATGGGAAAAAGGGCTGGAAGAATCTCAGCCATCATATTTACAGACTGGCATGATCCATAGAGCTGACTCATATGTATTTGTCAATGACTCAAGGTGTTTATGCTGTTGTCGAAGGAAAACTCTTCACACCAAATTTAGGAGAAACTGTCAATTGGACAGATGTTTATTGCAATAGAAAAAAAATACTGAAGGACATCAGGAGAGCCAACACAGAAGTCTTTCTGCCTGAGGCAGAGTCTCACACAGTTTTTATAAGAATGGCATACAAGCATCAAGATTACCATATTGGGAAGCAAAGTTATACATGAGGTGGGGTCTTTGTATATTGGTTGGGTACAAGTCACAAGTCACAAACATGTTTTCCAGCATAACCTGATAATGCCACTTCTTACTGTAAAACTTTCCGCTATTGGAAATCTTTCTCTAACCACCTCTGCTTTCTGGGTACACAGTGATTGCTTAGCCAGGATGTTCCACCCTCTGTGTCCAAATCAGGTGTAACAGCAAGCATTTTAAGCTTCATAATAAATGCAGACCCAAATTAAAACTTTACTGATCATATGGAAAAAATCCTACTTCCACAATGTTCTGAAAAGAGGAATCACATGAGGTGGGCAAATGACATGGTTCCTTTCTATGCCAGTATCACCTCTGCTGGCATCACCGGCAAATGAAAGAATCATGCTATTTACCTGACCATCTTGTTGCACTTAACAAAAAAGAAACCAGATAAGCATGGTATAATTTGTTCTTCAGACTCCTCAGTTTTTCTCTATGTATCTGTGAAATGAACTGAAAATACATGAGGGGGGTCACAAGGATGGAAACAAGTTTAAAAGCATTAGTTGGATTCCTGGTTTTCAGATTTGTCATGGGCACCTTTTAAGACCCGGCTTGGAGTCAGAGAACAGAAAAATGAGCTAGTAATGCAAAGAGAGAAAGAAATCTTCTCACAGCCTACACCTTTGAGGAATGCCTGGCTGAATCACCCTTCCCTGGCCTAAAAAGCTTTGATGTTTTCAATACACTGTCCATCAGAACCTGAAGATCTCTTCTTAGATTAGGCACTACCTATTCACATTGTATTAGTTTATATGGAAGTTCAGATTTTTTGATCCAGGTTGCATCACTTCACGCTTACATGCAAATGCCTTGTCATTTCCGCCCCCCCCCACACACACACATTGCAGGTATTACGATTTATGACTGTGAGGTGGCTTTTCCATCCTCTACAGTGGCCTAGAAACTGGCCGGACCATGAATCTACTCAGCCCACCTTTTGATCTTACATTTGGCTTTTCCGTCATGTTATAGTTAATGAGAAAACATGATTTACTAGAAAAGACAATAATGCTGGGGAAAACAGAAGGGAGTAGAAAAAGAGGAAGGCCAAACAAGAGATGGATTCTATAAAGGAAGCCACAGGCCTGAACTTACAAGATCTGAACAGAGTGGTTTATAACAGATACTGTTGGAGATTGCTGATTCACAGGGTCACCATAAGTTGAATCAATTTGAAGGCACATAACAACAACAAAAGTTGACTCTGCTTAGTTGAACATGGATAGGGGTAAAAACCCTCAGTGTTTGAAGAGGACATTCAGGAACCTGACAACATATCCCATACTTGTTTTTTCATGGCCAACCAAGTGAGTCACATCCAATGGAGCCCTGTCTCTGAGTGATTGTGCGACCATTTGCTTAATATTTAGGAAGAAATGAGTTACTCAGTGTAAAGGAGGGAAGGAATACAGCCTGTTCACTTACGCAAAATAAAATGGATCCTGGAAGTGATCAGGGACTACTTGAGTGCCTACAAGAATTCATCAAGGCAGACTTTCTGCCTAATGAACCAGCCGTTGCCATAAATTAAAGGAGCAATATTGTTCCCGCTAGTTTTTGTTTCAAGCAAATGGCAAAAAAGATGTTTGTTACTGTGAGAAATTTATTTCATGTAGATCTGTTTTCCCCTCTTCAAAAACATGCATTTATTATTGCTTTATTATTATTATTATTATTATTATTATTAGTAGTAGTAGTAGTAGTAGTAGTAGTAGTAGTAGTAGTAGTAGTAGTAGTATTGTCATCTCCTAGAGGCTTGTAGATTTAAGCAGCTTTATTTATACCTAGTTAGGCCAATGGTCCATTTAAACACTCTTCTCTGACTGGCTACAGACCTCTGCTGTCTCAGGTCTTGTTACCTGACTTCCTTAAAATTGCAGATGCCTGTAGGGCTGTAGCTCTATGGAAGAGTGCATGCTTTGCTTGAAAAAGATTGCTGGCACCTCTAGGTATGGATGGAAAAGGCTTTTGTCTGGAGAGCCACTGTCCAATCAGTGTAGACCAGTCTTTGTCAACTTGGTGCCCTCCAGATGTTGTTGGACTGCAATTCCCATCAGTCCCAGACAGTACAGCTCTGATGGAAGTTGTAATCTAACAACATCTGGAGGCAGGGCTGGCGCCAGGCATGACCAGGCCCTTGGGGACCAACCTGCCCCAGGCATGGAGCTCCTGCCTGTTCCACCTACCTCTGTCCTGTCTTCTGCTGCTGTGAGTGCTGTACATGCAGCGCTGCCATCAACCAAGATGGTGATGGAGGCTTCTATAAGGGGCTGATGCCCTCGCCACCATATTGGTTGATGGCACACATGCATGGTACGCTACGTATGTGCACATGCCTGCCAACAACCAAGATGGCGGTAGGGACATCAGCCCCTTATAGAAGCCTCCGCTGCCATCTTGGTTGATGGCAGCTCTGCAAGTGCACCAGCAGAAGACAGGAGAGAGGTAGGTGGAGTGAGTGAATGAGCGGGCGGCCTGGAAGCTCCCTCCATGGCAGGGGAGTGCTACTCTCCCACTCTAATGAGTGGCCCTTCAGGGGGCCTTGGCCAGGGCCCAACCTGGCTGCCCTTTGGTGCTGGCTCTGTCTAGAGGGGATCATATTGGCAAAGGCTGGTGTGGTCAGTCCTGTACTGGATGAAGCAATGGGCTGACTCAGTATAAGGCATGTAACCTATGCTCCTGTGATGAAACTGAACCTGGGACCTTTTACATGTAAACAATGTGCTCTATCATTGAGCTATAGCTCTATGCAGGTCTAGGCAGCCTTGTAGCCAGCCTTCCTTGTTAAGGTGGGGCAGCCACATTTCTAGTTGGGGCATTTGGGGTGGGGAGGGGAACATAGCGCCAGCCAATTCCCCCACTCCCCGGTGGAGAGGATGTGAGGCTGCTTTTTTCAGGATCACTTAAATGATTGTGATCCTGAAAAATCCACCCTCAGTCAGGGAAAATCTTGAGCAAGCAGACTTTTGGGGGCTCTTCGACATGAGGCTTTTGTTGTGCACTCGCGTGCCTTGTTTACTGAATTTTTCAGAGGGTCTTATTCTTAAATTGTTCCTGTTCTTAAAACAAGCAATCATTGTTTAAATGGAGGTTGTAATTGTCTGCTATATCACAAATTGAAAAGACAATTCCCCCCAAAAATCATAGGGGAGGGAAGCACAGTTTTTTGGGGGGGCATCCCATTCCCCCTCCCAGCTACATGCCTGGGTCTAGGGATAAATTAAGCCCAGATAGAAGACAAGATATATCAAGTCCAAGGAACAAGCAAGACTAAAGTAGTTCAGGGTACTGTGGCATGCCAGCAACAGTGATTATAGGATGTGAATGTTCTTACCTGCTTGTGAAGGTGTATTTATACCAATCACACAGAACACTGAACAGGACTTTCAGACACAGAACTCTCAAAATACACAGTGGGTCTTTCTGGGGATGTGCAGGATGCTTCTAGGCATGTATCTGATCTCAGCAGGGGCTGAGAAAGGATTTCTCTCCTTCATTACAGATTGATGTTCACCAGAATTCACTCCCAGAGGATGATGATGAATTAGATTTATATCCCACCCTTCCTCCCAGTAGTAGCCCAATAATAATTTTATTATTTTATTATTCATTTATGACATTTATATACTGCTTAATGATCCACGTTTCTAAGCAGTGTAAAACAAAAACAAAAAGTGAAGCCATAAAATCATAACATTTTATCATAAAACCAAGCCTTCAAGCCAAACTTACCTTAAAACGCCTCCTAGAGCAAGGAAGTCTTAGTCATGCACCTGACGTTCAGCACAGAGGGTGCCTGTCTAATCTCAGTTGGGAGGGAGTTTCATAGGCTTGGGCTCACAACACTGAATGTATGGCTTCTAGTTGTTATTTGGTATCTGCTGTACCTGGAAAGAGCTGCAATTACTACTGATTAGCTTTGGCAGCCCACTCTCCTTGTGAAAGGAGACAGGACGTGGGGGCTTGCTGGCTCCTCCCTAGATCAATTTGATTTTTCTCATATCTATCTGTCTGCCTATCTCCAGAGCTTGGAAAAGTTACTTTTTTGAACTACAACTCCCATCAGCCCCAGCCAGCATGGCAATTGGATTGGGCTGATGGGAGTTGTAGTTCAAAAAAGTAACTTTTCCAAGCTCTGTATTGTACCTTAATTCTACTTTGTCCCCTGCTCTTGTGAATTGTTCATTTGAGCCTTGAACTCAGTTCCTTCCCATCCTCTCTGATATGCATCAGTATCCTGGGGCCAGTTTGCATTGCTTATGAGTTGGACATAATCTTGCTTGCCTTTTGACAGGATTTCATCAGTTCAGTCATCCAGTGGCAGTGTTGTGCAGTCCTTGCACAAAGAGAAGTGGCATTCATTCATCTGCACCGATTGAGTAGCTTAGTACTACACAGGCAGGGCTGATTCATACACTGGCCAAATGCATGAATGGTGGGGAGTGTGGCCAGCTTGCACATTGGCAGTAGAGGGGAGGGCACAGCTGTCAGATCTGACTCAACTCCTGTCAACTTGTGAGGGGTTGTTTGTATACAAACCCATATTGCTGATCCCAGCCATAGAGCAGTGAGTCTCTCTGTCCACAGTACAGTGGCTGTCTGTGTTATGTATTCTACCACTTCTTCTAGATGGACATGATCTGTTTGAATTAGCCATTTGCTTTACACCTAGGTCAAGTAGTTTGTGTTTTCTATTGAGGAAGAGCCATAGTTCAGTGGTAGAGAATCTGCTTTGTTTGCCGAAGGTCCCAAGTTCAGTCCCTGGTATCTCCAGTTTGGGCTGGGAAAGACCCATCTGAAACTCTAGAGAGTCACTGCCAGTCAGTGTAGACAATACTGAGCTAGATCATGAATCAATGGTCTGACTCAGTATAAGGCAGCTTCCTATGTTCCCAGAAGGCTCACAGTATCAAATGTTGAGAACTTCATCTTTGGAGAAAGATGTACTCTAATACGACAACTCCAGCTTATAACAGTGCTAATACGATACCCGTGGGATACAACTCTTTCAAAACCAACCAATGTTAATATCTACATTATCGTAATAATTGGATTAAATTGGGCAAGGAATGTTTTGCTGAACAACTGAGCTGTGAATGCCTGACTACATTTAGAGGCATTGTAAATCGGTGTTGCAGTAGGAATGCAGAAGGCACCAAAGGGAAGCCAAGTCTGAGCTCTTGGCAGGCTCACATTTTATGAAGACAAGGAAAATCACACTTTGTTAAATCTTTTTTTCTATTAGTCAAGCTGCAGTTTGGGGAGTTGACCGGAAGGCCACTTGGTCCCAACTTTGTGTATTGCGGGAGGATTGTTCCATATCTATCTTGATTCAGCAGATGCAGGGTGATATGATGATGACTGAGATGGGGTTTTATTTTTTTTGATGATTAATACTTCTGCATAATTCTGCATATCAGGAGTTATGGAAAAGACATGACATGCAGCAAAAAATGGTTGACTCCAAAAGTGTCACTCCACTTGCGCAACTGACTTCCACTTGCTCAATGGAACTTCTCCCTCCTCTCCTCTCCAGCCCCCCTCATGCACCCTCAAAATCTGTTCTAGAGGGCTGGGGTTGTTTGTTTCGAGAGTAGACCAACTCTATTAAAGTAGATTCAGCCCTTCCCTTATGGTCAAACCAGGTTCATTCAATTGGATAGAAACCCATTCAATCATTTATAATGTTTCATAAAGATGGCAGCAAGTCCCATTCAAACTGGGAAAAAAGCCCAAGAAGAGATGACCAATGAAATCTAGCATGCGTATGATTGCAGAATGTGATAATAAATGAGGGTATTTAGTTTGCAATTTTTTTTAATCTGCCATTCCTTCAGCAAACTCAGGATGGGATACATAATTCTTTCTCCCCTTTTGTATCCTCATAACAACCCCGTGAGGTAGGTTCGGCTGAGGGGGAGTGACTGACCCAAGGTTACTCCAGTGAGCTGCATAGCTGAGTGGGGATCTAGCCCTGTATCTCTCTAGTCCTAGTCCAATATGCTAACAACTATACCACACTGCCTCTCTTGCCATTGCCACCATGACAAGCATTCCTTCCCCATCTCGCAGCCTCTCTGCAGTTCACTAGTTGTTTGTAGAAGTCTTTTTAGCTGTGAAAAACAGATGAGGAGTGGCTGGTGTGCTGTTGGTACTTCTGAAAAAAATCATACACATGATTTATCATTTGTGTATGTAATTTTTTACTTTAGACTCATAATCATGAACACTAATTATTTTTGTAGGTCATTAACTTCACTAGGTGTAAAAGAGGAAAAAAACCCTTCTCAAACACACTTTGTGCTTACCTGTAAATTTTCCAGCCACAGGAATTTACCATCTCTCGGTGCTAGGTCAATAAGTTTTATATACAATTGCTTTCCTCTGTTTACACCTAGTATTTCTTTAATAATAATACATTTTAACAGTGCAATCCTATGCATGTTTATAGAGATGTGAGTCCCACTGAGTTTGACTGTGCTTACTCCTAAGAAAGTGTGCATAGGATTGCAGTCTTACTGTTTGAAGGGAAAGGGCTGTAGCTCATTGGCAGAGCACCTGCATTGTATGCAAAAGGTCCCAGGTTCAATCCCTGGCATCTGCAGTCAGGGCTGGGAGAAACCACAGTCTGAAATCTGAGATAGTCACTTTTAGTCTGAGCTAGATGGACGGGGCTGGCACCAGGCATGACTGGGCCCTTGAGCACCAGCCTGCCCTGAGCCTGCAGCACCATAGCTGAACACCGGTCCCCTGATAAAGGTGATGCAGGACTAATAAGCCTGCCCGCATGCCACACTTACCTCTCATGTTGTGTGAATGACATGTGTGCATAGCATGCCTGCCTGCCATCAACCAAAATGGTGGGGGCATCAGCCCCTTAAGAAAGCCCCCAGCACCATCTTGGGTGATGGCAGGCATGAGTGCACAGTGTGCATGGCATCCACACTGACGGGAGAGGTAGATGGGGCGTGCAGGTGGGCTTATTGAAGCCCACACTATCTGTATTGGGGGGGCTGTGATCTTCCTCTCTGCAATTCATGGCAGGGTCACATTGCAGGACCCGACACTGCTGCAGATGATGGAATGGGAGCACCACCCTCCTATCCTAAGGAGGGGCCCTTCAGAGGCCCCTCTGGGCCTCAGGGGCCCTTCACCAGGGCCCAACTTGGCTGCCCACTGGCACCAGCCCTGTAGATGGACAAATGGTCTGCCTCAGTTTGAGGTAGATTCCTGTCTCAGTCCATGTTTTGCCACTGTTAGCTTTTTAAGACTTTACATGAAATTACATGATTGTTTTTTTATAGGCAATCCTACCAGACATGTAATTTTCCTATGTATTTTTTTAAAGTTTACTTTTATCTATATTTTGTTACTTTTATTATCTTTACTGTTTTTAAAGTCAGTTTTATTGCTGTTTTAATGAATATTTCACACCATTTTATGTAAACCATATGAATTTGATTAAGCAGCATTTTGCTAAATGAAAGAAAATCAAAAAGTTTATTATGTAAGACTCCAGCTTTATAACACCCTATAATAGTAAGGTTTGGCAAAGGGAAAGGACTTATTTATTTATTTATTTAATTTATTATTTGATTTATATCCCATCCTTCCTTCCAGCAGGAGCTCAGGGCGGCAAACAAAAGCACTAAAACACTTTAAAACATCATAAAAACAGGCGTTAAAATACATTAAAACAAAACATCTTGTTTCATAATGCAATTTTTCCCTTTAAATCTGTATTAATGCAATCCAATTATAATGCGAAAAGGAAAGGAAAAACCATCACAGCTGCTCACTGCTGCTCCTTGCAGGCACTTTGTTTTGACTTTTTTTTAGAGGGTGGGCTCTCTTTTAACACCCCATCATGTACTCTCTCTGTGGCCCACAAAAGCTGCCGCACCTGCAGCCTACTTTGCCTTTTCACTCACTCCATCCCCTGTCTGTCTAGGCTGGGACAATGGAGAAGGGGAGGACTGTCAGTTTTATTTTTCTTGTCAATTTCACACTAAAGTGCTCTCCCAGCTTCAGCACCGAACTGGAGGGAGTAGCATGTAAAATTAGAGGC
Organism: Rhineura floridana; assembly: GCF_030035675.1. Classification (NCBI taxonomy): domain Eukaryota; kingdom Metazoa; phylum Chordata; class Lepidosauria; order Squamata; family Rhineuridae; genus Rhineura; species Rhineura floridana. Next base: position 100,584,417 of record NC_084487.1, read on the forward strand.
AGAGCCACAAGGAAACAGTGACACTGATCCTTCACAGAGGAATGCCTACTAGTGTGAATGGAAAACAACGGATTTGAAGCTAGCAAATGTGGACCTTGCAAATCTATCATGACAGTAAAAGCAGTGTCTTTAGTACGAAGGTATGCTCCTGTGTGGATAAGCCCTTAGATGCTTTGCAGAGTTCAAAGAGATTTACTGCTGAGCAGTCATGCTTACAACAGGGCTATGCATGGACCCCCCAACCCAATTTGTGGCCTTGTATGGCAACTTTTGGAGGTCCAAAGGTTCTGCACATCCAGTTTATACCAAGGATGGGGAACCTGTGGCCCTCCAGAAATTGCTGGACACTACCCATCACTCATTTTGACAAAGGTTTTCCCTTCCCTGTGGCAAGTACGTTCAAGATTGAATGACCACGAAACACACTGACGAGGAAGGAAAATGTAGTGATTTGTTGAAGAAAAGCTGTGTACATTGAACTGTTGTACGACTGCTGGCACAGGCAATAAAACACTAAAACAAAACTAATGCCTCACGGGTCTCTGCCTCCCCCACCCAGCTGCCTGTGCTCTTATCTTATGTTTGTCTCACTGGCAGGAAGCCTCACAAACAGCTGCAGCAAGGATCTCTTATCTGGGAAGAGTTACGGCTCTTGAGTCTTCTTGATGTTATTTTGAGGCTTTTTGAGGCCCCTTGAGGCTCCTTAAGGCTTTTTCTTGATGGTACTTTCAGGCTTAATCTCCCCAATCTAGGGTTCCTTTATTTATACCCAAAAGACCCTCTGGGAGGGGGCACTTTATACCTATGAGATAATTATCTTCCCAGCACCTAGATTGCTGGATTCTCACAGAGGTGGCTCTGTTTATCTCTCCTGACCCTAAATCTGCTACAATCTGGCCTTGGAAATACAGCTGTGACGTTTATTTCCAGGTTTTGCTCATGCCCTCCCTTAATGAGGTGGGTGGGTGGAAAATGTTATACCTGTAAGACCACTAAGTCCAGACTCTAAAATTACCACTGCACCACTGAGAATCTCATCCCACTACCAAATCACGGAGCAAACCAGCATCCTTTGCCTGATTGCTAAGCTTCCTCCTCTGACATGTTCCTCAAATCAAGAAAGCAAAAATTCTTGCAGACAGAAAAGTAGTGTATCAGGGAGAAAGGACAGTATAGAACTCATTTATAACTGCAATTACCCCTCTGCCCTTCTCAGGGTTCTCACAAATGCAATTCACAAATTCCTTTATAAGCCTTTGGTAATAAACTAATTAATCTAGTGTTACTTTTGATGAGATATTTAAAAGTATCAGCTTGTTGAGGCGTTAAATTGACATTATTAGAGGGTAGTAAGTAACACAGAGACAGCAACCACCCCAGGCAAATTAAGGCAGGTTCCCTTTCCTCTCTTCTTCCCAATAAAAGTTTTTTTTTAAAAAAATCCCATCAGCAAATGGGATTCTTCTTTCTTCTAAATTCTTCTTCCTTCCCTCCGCAAAAATATGAAGAAATTCAGTTGAATTAAGAATAGGGAAAAATGGCAGCTGGAAGCACTAGGATTCAAACTCACACTTCTGAAAAAACTAGATCCTCAGTACACTGCTTTAGACCACTGATCTACTTCATCCCTTAGCACAAAATATGATGAATTAGCCTAAAGAAGGATTTCCCCCCTCCCCTTCATCAGCCAATTTATACACACCTCTTGGAAGTAATTCATTACAAGTACTTGTAATTCATTATCTTTTTAAGGAACTAGTGGGTAATTCCTTTACATTTTTTTTTTTTACAATAATTTTTATTCAAATTTTCATAAAACATAGAAAACAAAATCATAAAACATTCAAAGACAAAAAACAAAACAAAACAAAAATGATTAAACAAAAAAATAAAATGTTGACTTCCCATTTGTCACATATCAAATCAGTTATAGGTCTACAATATATAACAATCCTGTCTCTTAAATCATATTATAAAATCACTTTCCTCCGGTAATTATCTTAATTAATCATCAAATCTCATAAACATTACTTTATTCTTTCCACAAAAAGTCAAAGAGAGGTTTCAATTCTTTAAGAAATATATCTATCAATTTTTCTCCAAATAAACATGTCAATTAATCCATCTCGTTAATAATTATAATAATCTTATTGTCATAACCATAGTCCAAATAAACATTTCGGTTAATCCATCTCATCAGAATCTGTTAGGTCCAATAATTTCAATAGCCATTATTCCATTATCCCTATTAGTTCCATCTTCCATCTTCAATAGTCCTGTTAAGTCCAGTAATTTCAGTGTCCAATCTTCCATTATCAGTATTCCATAATAATCTTGCTGTTGTAACCATAGTCATATAATAAGAGTCTGATGGGAATTTCCTCTATCCCAAATATTTTCTTGCCATCCATTCTGAATAAGTTGCTGAAATACTGTTGAAAAGTCATATCTGTGTTCTTCTCTTTTACAAAATGCACTGGCTCATCTCTTAAGAGTTTTTCCATTGTCACATGGCTGCAGTTAATTCCATAGATTTTCTCTATATCAAGCTCCATCACATCATTCCAGTCCAGAAGATTATCCAAGCCATTGATAACTTTATCTCTAATATCTTCATTAATTTCTTCAGAGATAACGTTAAATTCCAAACAGTAGATTTTATTTCTAAAATCCATAAACTCCAGATCTTTTTCCAATTCCACATTTGTTCCAATCTCCAGGGCTTGTATCTTCCCTTTATTTTTTCTTTTCTCATCTCTGATCTCATTCTCCTCTCTCACAGGATCCCCTATTTCTTTAAGCTCCTGCGTCATTTTGCTCAGTTCAATTTTCAGCTCCTTACTACCCTGTCGCAGGGTTTGTTTCGTTATCTCAATCTCATCCATTATTTTCTGAAACATAGTTACTTCCAGATTCTCAGCCACTTTCTTGATTGCCATTTTTAAAACCACGAAAACAAAGCAAAATAAAAATAAAGAAGAACCACTTCTTATTTCAGCAACAATTGGGTTAATATTCCAGGCTTGATGACATCACAGTATAAACAGAGCAACCTGCCTTATCTCTCTATGTTCAAGAATGCAAAACAAATTTAGTTCCCAGCATCAAAACAGTTAGTGGCGTCGTGAAGAAGCAGATTCGTCAAAATAAAATAGACCAAAAAGAGAATAGTCCCAGACAATATAATATTCCTCGGAATAGAAATCAGGAATAGAAATCCCTCTTCTGTTTATTATCTTTAGAATGCACTTCCAGGACAGCTTTTTGCGACAGAAACAGAGATAAGCTGTTAATTTCGTGAATAACAGAAAAGTGTTATATCTCACCCAGAAGTTGTCCAAAGCCGATCAATCTGACAAATCTCCTTTTGCTGTAACAATTTAAACCAAGTAAAAAATAATAATAGAAAGAAGGGTGCTTGCCTGTTAGTCCGTTCTCTCTTTAAAGAAAAGATAAACGTATTGCTTAAGCAGATAGAGCTTGTTAGAAAGTCCGTCCGGCATTGTTGGCTGGACCTTATCTCATAAATTAATGAAATCCCTTCCTCCCAACAAAAACAGGCTTTTGAGGTTGATCTCTACGTTTCTCCCTGCCCGGGAGAAATTTCATCAGTCAAAAAAAAAATGTTCTGACTGATTTATATCTGAATAAGCTTCTTTTGAGGTGGGAGCCCGTCCCAAAAGCAGGCACAAGCGAAGTCACCCTTCCCGGAAGTCAATTCCTTTACATTTTGATTGTAATAGAACTAGGAATAATTTATTACTTTTGTGGAGTAATTGTAATGCTTCCAGCATTACCTTCGGGCATTTCTGGGGGGGGGAAGCAGGGGAAGTCTTCTGTGCCTCTGATTTGTGGATGAAAATCATGTCCCTCAAACTGGGCTTCTGTGCAGCATCGCTCTTCCCTTTTGCTCTGTGGGTGGATAGGAGGTGATGAGGGAGAAGGTGGAGAGTGAGATGGGGTGGAGTGGAGAAAACAATTGCTTTAAAAATGGATGGTGGTGCTGAAGAATGGAGTGGAGGGGAAAAGCAGCAGGAGGGCAAGAACATGGATAAAGGAGAAGGAGGCAGCAGCAGAATGGAGATAAAGAACTGTGGAGGTGAAAGATGACTGTGTGTGTGTGTGTGTGTGTGTGTGTGTGTGTGTGTGTGTGTGTGTGAGAGAGAGAGAGAGAGAGAGAGAGAGAGAGAGAGAGAGAGAGAGAATATACTGTGTTTGCACTTGGCACACAAAGTGGCCTCCACCACCCTTTCTGGCTACTGTGCTGCATTTGTAGTATTTTAAGTTTTTTGCATGTCAGGGGAAAATGTTTGCTTGGGTGAGTGTCCCTTAGCTGGCGGCAGGGCTGGGTCTGGGAGGTGGTTAAGTGAGACAGATTATGCTTGCTGGCTGAGTGGGGGGAGTGCACTGTAGAACTCTGCATAAGCACAATTCACAAGGAAACTGCACAAAAATTATACCGTTCAACTCAGAATCACTTGCTTAACAACGGTGTCAATTTTCATGGTGTTATTCAAAACACTGATGGAGAATCCACAGGTTAACATCAGAAACCCAGAAGTTTTAGCCTGGTGGCCATTTTATCTTTGCATTTAGAATTCAGTGAGGGGCAGGAAGGGGCAGAGCAGTTCTATCTGTGCATGCAGTGCATAGTCATAGGGTCTCATGTCAATTTTTAAAAATTAACTAAAAATCAACTGTTGGATTTTTTTACTTCAAACCCCCAAAAGGCAGAGCTTGGAAAAGTTACTTTTTTGAACAACTCCCATCAGCCCCAGCCAGCATGGCCACTGGATTGGGTTTATGGGAGTTGTAGTTCAAAAAAGTAACTTTTCCAAGCTCTGCCAAAAGGCACACCTCCCATGATAGGACTATTAAGTGGGATCACTACAAGTGCTGTAGTTGCCATCATTTTTCTTAAAACAGAGGCAAAAAAACCACACAGCAAAAACAGCTTGGAAAAAGTGCACTGCACTTCCAGGTTGTCTCAGACCAATTTTTTGTCTTTAACCTGACTATTCTCCCTGGAATTTTGGAATATTGTCATGAAAATTGGCACACTTGTTAAGCAAGCATTTCTGGGTAGAATGGCACAAGGTATGTTGTTTTCCATTATCATTTGTACTTATGTGAACCACCAGAAAGGCATGGAGATTAATTTTGATTTAACATGGTAGAACGCTGTTTTGTTGTATCACCTATAGCAGTGGTTCCTAACATGGGGACCGTGCACCCCCTGGGGGGGCACAAAGTAATCCAGAGCAGGCCATGAATAATAAAGAAATGAATTATTTATTATTATTATTTTAAAAAGTCTTCACTCCCTGGATGCTGTCTGCTCTCCGTTGCTGCTGCAGATGACACCTCCCCCTTGCTCCGAGGGCAGGCTTCTGCCTATACCACATATGGCAGATGCCAAAGGAATCTGAGGAAGGTACTACCAGGAAGAAGAGGGAATTACTATCCCGACTCCTGTCTCCTCGCACTGCGTCTGCTGACGATGCCCTTACTCAGAATGAGAGGCAAGGGCTTTTTGTGAAGCAAAAAGAAGCAAGGTTGCAAGGAAAGGCTGCTTTCCCCCTTCCTTCCTGGCAGCCAGCCTGCCTGCCTTTCTTGACTCCTGCTTGGCGGTGACCGACCAGGAGAGAGACCTTGGGGTTGTAGTGGACAGCACGATGAAAATGTCGACCCAGTGTGCGGCAGCTGTGAAAAAGGCAAATTCCATGCTAGGGATATTTAGGAAAGGTATTGAAAATAAAACACCCAATATCATAATGCCGTCGTATAAATCTATGGTGCGGCCGCATTTGGAATACTGTGTACAGTTCTGGTCGCCTCATCTCAAAAAGGATATTATAGAGTTGGAAAAGGTTCAGAAGAGGGCAACCAGAATGATCAAGGGGATGGAGCGACTCCCTTACGAGGAAAGGTTGCAGCATTTGGGGCTTTTTAGTTTAGAGAAAAGGCGGGTCAGAGGCAACATGATAGAAGTGTATAAAACTGTGCACGGCATTGAGAAAGTGGATAGAGAAAAGTTCTTCTCCCTCTCTCATAATACTAGAACTCGTGGACATTCAAAGAAGCTGAATGTTGGAAGATTCAGGACAGACAAAAATAAGTACTTCTTTACTCAGCGCATAGTTAAGCTATGGAATTTGCTCCCACAAGATGCAGTAATGGCCACCAGCTTGGATGGCTTTAAAAGAAGATTAGACAAATTCATGGAGGACAGGGCTATCAATGGCTACTAGCCGTGATGGCTGTGCTCTGCCACCCTAGTCAGAGACAGTATGTTTCTGAAAACCAGTTGCCGGAAGCCTCAGGAGGGGAGAGTGTTCTTGCACTCGGGTCCTTCTTGTGGGCTTCCCCCAGGCACCTGGTTGGCCACTGTGAGAACAGGATGCTGGACTAGATGGGCCACTGGCCTGATCCAGCAGGCACTTCTTATGTTCTTATGCTTCGTTGCCACCTCCTTTTAAAAATTATTCTTATTTGCGAGGCCACCCAGATCTTGTCTTTGGCCCAGACAGAGCCAAGGAGCCGTGAGGATGCTCAGGATTTGCTCGCCCCCCATCTCTGAGGTTGTATGTGTACCAGTGTCCCCCTTTCTTACCCCTACATTCCACCCCCAACCTCTCTCTCCAAGATGCTGCAGCATTTGAGGGTTTCCTCCCTCCCACATGCCCAAATGCCTGCATGCCTGCAGATGCTTGCAGGAGGGGCAGGTGTGTTTTTGTGTGCGTGCACGCTGATCTGTCCTGCTCCACTCTCATTCCCCAAGTGCACGCTAACAAAGGCATCCGTTCTGATGATCATCCCAAGGCCTAAAAGCACTAACCCTCCTCCTCAATCTATCCCCCCTTTTGTCTTCACAATCTAGCATCCTCCACCACTGCCACATTGCTGCTTCTTGATGATGATGATGATTTTTAAAAATCTCAGCAGGTTGGCTGAGGCTGGGGTCCACATACTGCAGCTGAAATGTATTTATTTAATTATCATTGCATTTATATCCCACCTTTCCTCCAAGTTGCTCCAGGTGGTACACATGGTTCCCCCCCTTTCCATTTTATCCATCCACCAACCCTGTGAGATAGGTCAGGCTGGAAGACTGTGTCTGGTCCAAAGTCACCCAGTGGGCTTCATGGCTGAGTGGGGATTTGAACCTGGATCTTAGCCCAACACTGTAACCCACTGGTGTTGGGAGACAGGACTGTACATCTTCAGACTGTCGGAGGGTGAGGGGGATCCCGATTTGATTGGACCTTTGCATTAAGAAAAGAAAGCAACACCTCCCTGTCTGCAGGGAGCTTTTAATGGAAAGGGATATTTGGAGATGTGTTTTTTCCACCCACCATTTTTTCAATTAGCAGAGATTAAAATTACAATTAGCTTGGGAAGGGGGTGTCACAAAAATGTCTGAGCTTACAAAGGGGGTCCCGTACTCATAAAGGTTGGGAACCACTGACCTAACACAAACACCAAGACTTTGGAGTACCAGAATTATGGAGCATTAGAGTAAGATCAAGTAAGGAATTGTGGAAAATTGACATTTTGGGGGGGATTGCAAATGCAAGTGCCCCATAAGTATGTACACAGCCCAACAATAACACAAAAGAGAAGAGTTATCAATTTGGAGACCTATTATAAATTTAATAATAATCATAATGTATAAATAGTTAAGATTAATATTATTTTTTCAGAACTGGGATCGGAAATGTACCAATAGAAATAGGAGTGGGGCACAGTAGACAAAGAATTTATGTTTTTCATTTCATTTCTATCCCCCCCTTTCCTCCAAGGTTGCTCAAGGCTCTCCCATTTCACATGTACTGGATCCTGAATGTGCTGCTTGACCTAAAGCGGACTTTCTACAGTGTACCACCTGATTCCACTCTTGGGTAGAGGAACAAGGCTAATGATGCTTTGTGCCCCTTTAACAGCTGTGTGGCTGGCAGAAATTAAACAGGGTAATCCTTTTTTAAAATGGAAATGGAATTATGGAGCAAGCTTCACCTGTTGATATTCCATCTGTCAGACATCTCATTACTTGTGTGTTACCCCTGATTTACTTTTGGGCCCTATACTTCACCCTAGCAGCTTATAACATTCTGAATACTGATTTTCTTCTTTTCCCCCCAAGGATGAACTTTTTCTGAACTAAGAAATTCATTTGGCTGAACTTGAATTGAACTAGTTCCTTTCAAAAATGAATTTTCCAAGAACAGCTTATTAATCCCTGCCACCTGGTATGTTGACATAGCTTCTGATCTCCTCTGTCACCTGCTCCATAGAAGGGGGAGCACATAAGCATGAGGCTTTTTCGTGTAACGGTAAACCATAGTTTATTGTTGTGTCCAAATGCAGTCATTATAAAGGAACAACAGGGTATCTCAAGATTTTGAAATCCATAGAGATGAACTATATTGACAGTTGTCTGAATTTGCTTTTCACATTCCAATAAAATTCATGTCTCCTTTGAAAGGCATGCTCAGGAAGGAATAAGCAACACAGCTTTTCATAAACCTTTATAATTACATTTCACTTTTGTTTTTGCATCTTTCTTTGACCAGAATAATAAATCATCAGAGTTTGATGTCACTGTATGAGAGAAAGAAAAGATTGGGCAGAAAGCTTACACAGCTAGTGACAACGTCCTATTGCTTGGACTGTCCACACAAGTCTCCTTAATTTCTAGCAGGATGCTTTTTATTAGCATCATTTCTCAATAATAGTTGTAAATCTGCTCTAATCCATAAACCTGGAACAGCTGTGAGTAACCATCAGGTATCATACTTCTAACACAGACCTTGCTTTCAGTTGGGTCCTTTGTCGTTATGTAACTTAATGACATATGCTATGGCCTTAGACCAGGAAAAGAGAGCGAGAGAAACTTGCTTATTGTAACAAATATAAGCCTTCAGGTTTCTAATCAATATTCACTCAGACATGTGTCTGTCTAACAGAAATAAAATGGCAGATTCTCTGAATCACATACGTGAACCATGCAGTGTTTTTTTTTTGTTATTGAATCAGAGCTGTTTCAGTGACTGATGGATGGCATTATGAATGTTGAGCTGAAGACTAATTTTGCCATCGGGTACGTTGCACATCATTACAGTAAAATTCTTGAGGCATTAATAAGGGGGGGGAGATTGTCTGCCATGGTTGATCATTTTATTTACTTTAAGCAAAAAAGAAGAACTTTGCAAATGCAGAATCCTGTCAGTAATGAGAGTTGAAGGACACCATCTCCCTCGATAACATTACAGGCCATTAATAATTCTTTCTGCTTTAATTTATTATTATTATCTAGATTCCTTACCCGCTGCTCACCATGAGGTTCTAGGGTGAGTTACAAGAATTTAAAACTACAATATTAAAATATGTTAAAACAAATTACAGTCAAGAGAATAGGATGCATTCTAAAAATATTTGTCGGGTGTCAAAGGCCAGGGAGAAAGGTTGTAGCTCAGTGGTAGAGCATCTGTTTTGCATGCAGAAAGTCCCAGGGCTGATCCCGCTTTGGAAACTGCTTACCGGCTTTTTGCAATCAAGCAGCATATGCATTTTGTTAAATAAATAAAATCACTGAAATTTCCAGGTACGTCTGGGAATGTCCCCTGCCTGGAAAGCTGCTGCCAGTCAGATCAGACAATACTAACCTAAATGGACTAGTGGTCTGACTCCGTATAAGGCAGCTTCCTATGTCCCTAGAGTAAAGAGGTTGCAATCTATACCCACATAACAGAAAGTAAGACCGATTCAAATCAGTGGGCCGTACTTCTGAGTAAACATATACAGGATTGTACTGTAAATGGAGGTTTTTCATTGGCAAGCTAACTTTATATCTCTTATAAGCATCATTTATAGTATATTCATGATTTGTTTATTTATTAAATTTATATCCCGCCCTTCCTCCCAGAAGAAACCCAGGGTGGCAAACAAAACACTAAAAACACTCTAAAACATCATAAAAACAAAATATTTAAAATCTTTTTTAAAAACAGCTTTAAAAACATCTTAAAAACCAATGCCAAGGTCTTTACTTAAAAGGCTTATCAAAACAGAGATGGTGCCTGTCTAGTATTAAAGGGGAGGGAATTTGATTGGGTAGGTGCTACAACACTAAAGGCCCAATTCCTATACTGTGTGGAATGGACCTCCTGATAAGATGGTATCTGCAGAAGCCCTCACATGCGGAGCAGAGTAACGAACTGGGTATATAAGTGGTAAGGGGTCTTTTTAGGCTTAGTCAATTGCTTGTATATTGTGCCGGCAATTTTTTATTTTATTTTTAGCATTCACTTTCTTAAAATGACAAAAAGCACATTAATAACATTTGATGCTTATGTTAATTAAACAAATATAACATTTTTTTAAAAAAAGCAAAATGAATCATTCAAACTTACTGTTAGGTAAAGTTTCTATAAATGCAAATGATTCACTGAACAGTTCTTTCTTTTGGCTTTTATCCTGGAGCACCATAGTCAGACTATGGATTACTTTTAAATACATTTTAAAAAAGGAAATGAAAGCATTTTTTTTAAATTAAATCTGATTGTTCAATAAGGTAACCTGGTTTTGCCCTCGCAGTTTGAAACCAAACTGCGTGGGCAGACTTGACAAGCCCTGACTATTGGCTGATCAATGACAGGTGCAGCACACTTTGAAACGCTGACGCCTAGCTGATTGCCAGTGCTTACAAAACCCAGTGCACAGAGCTTTGCAGGTGCCACCTATCACCTGATAGTTCGTGCCTGCAAATCCTTTTTTGGCCAAGCCCTGTCTTTACCTATCCTGTACCTGCTTGCCTGGATGGAGAGATGGCTGTAGAGAAACCTCTGACTGCTGGAATGTGGCCTACTGGGCAAAGGCAAGAGTTACATCTGTTGCTATGCCTGCTTTTTTTGCTTTTGGCTCCACCCACCACTGGCATGTGGCCCCTGGAAGGTTTCCCATAAAGGAATGGGGCCCTCAGGCTGAATAAGATTTCCCGCTCCTGCCGTAGGCAGATTCACACTACCCCCACATTCATGGAAAGAATACATAAGGGGGACTGCATGGCTGTTGGGTCAGACCCAGCATGAGAAAAAGCTTTCTGTGCTTACTCATGTAGAGCTCCTTCACATGAACTGTGGCTCTGGCGCAATAAGGATCCCTCCTCACACTGAGGCGTTCTAGGCATGTAGATTAGTATGTGTGTAGTATTTTCCCATGACCACTGAATGTGTGGCCAGCGGGCAAGCATTTCTGCTGAGCATGGCTGCAATGGGCATACATGTGACAATGGCACACGTCATTGGTAAGGAACGAGGCTGGTCCACGCAGCCTCATATCCCACTTCACGCATTAGTTCAATGAGTGTGCACAGTTTATATGTGTGAACTTTCTACATAATGATTTTTTTTTTAAAAAAAGGTTAATGGCTACATGTGCCATAACAGTCTCCGTTTCATGGACATTATATGACCACATTCAAATAATCGGTCGTCACTTGACAATAGCTAACTCGTCAATTGACTTCTAATATTCCTATATCTATATTTTAATTCTAGTGACAGTCAAAGTTTAGAACACAAGGGATGCAGCAGGGATGCTTAGGATGTCTGGGATCCTTCAGCCTGCTGGGGGCAGGGGTGTTGCTGCCTTATACTGAATGAGACCATTGATCCATCTAGCTCAGAGGATTAGACTCATTCATGGAGATTAAGGCTATCAATGGCTACTAGCCACAATGGTTATGTTCGACCTCCCCTCTCAGCAGCAGTATGACTCTGAATTGCAGTTGCGGGAATCACAAGTGGGGAGAGTGCTATTGCGCCCTGTCATTCTTGCAGGCTTCTCATAGGCATCTGCTTGGCCATGGTGAGAACAGAAAGCTGGACTAGATGGGCCCTTGGCCTCATCCAGCAGGCTGTTCTTTCGTCTACAGTGACTGGCAGTAGCTTTCTAGGGTTTCAGGCAGGGGCCTTTCCCAGGCTTACCTGTAGATGCTGGTGACTGGACCTGTATACTTCTGCATGCAAAGCAGATGCTCTACCACTGAGCTACTATGCCCGTTTTGCTTCTGAAGTCTTTCATCATATGGATCATGATAAGGATGCAATACTATTGTGCACAATTCCACAAAGTGGAAAAGACGTAAACTGGGCATGGAAGGGTGCAATTGCTGACGGAGGATGCTGTTCTAATCTGCAAATTAATTCAATCCAGAGTGCTAAATTATAGCAGGGGGGAAAAGTAAGCATCTTCAAACTAATAGATCTTTAAGGACAATAATCCCTAGGCACCTTCCAGATGTCTTTAGTGGAGACAACATAGGTCAGACGTGCACTACAGGTGCCTCAAATTGGCACTGACAAGATTAACTGCTAAGGCAGATGGGTCTTTAGCCTGTAGCTACATAGAAGCCACTTGGCTGTCTTATCAGAATATGGAATACCTAAATGTGATGAAATAAGCAATTAGAAAGCAAGGCGGGCAGATATGCATCCTTGACTCCAGAATCATCTTGCAATCTGCTCCAAGCTAGAAACCTCATAACACAAAAGGAAAATACTTCAGGAATATATCTAATTTGTTAAAACTCAGATATTTGCTTAATGTAAAATGTGCTTAAAGGAAGGACACCAATGCTCAGCCTCTAACCCCAGCCCCAAACTGTACTTGGAAGTTATATTTGTCAGTCAAGTAAAAAGCATTTAGGACCCTAGGGATATGTGTATGGGGTGATGGTGGAGGAGGGGACTGTAAGAGCAAAATCTTGAAAACGTAGGAAGACATGACCCATACCATTTGCTGACATGCTTGATTTTCTTAGAATAATGAGAAAATACCTGCCGGTTATTAAAAGCCAGTGTATATCAGCATTGCTTATAAAACAAAGAATGGCCATCTGCCCATCTCTTTGGTGGTTTAAGGCTCATGGTCCCATCAGTTTTCTGCAGTCAGCATGAGTTATTTCCCAATGTTGGACTCACACATTGCAAAGGTGCCCAGAGCAAGCATGTTACTCTCATGCATGCTTTTTAAAAATCTGATTTCACTTTAAGCTCTTGTTTTTAAATTTTCCCATCCCCTCTGTGAATTGGCATCAGTCACTGACTTTATAATTGATTAAAAATAGTTTTAAAATACTGAAAAGTTTGGGGATGGGGAGCCATAGTCAGGCCTGGTTCCAAAGACTAAGCTGAGCACCTGCAAGAGCCCATGGACTGGGGAGGGGAGGGACCAATAACTAGCCCTTTTAAAATTCCCAGCCTCCATTTTCTTTTCTCCCCTCCTCCCATGCGCGCATGCATGCATACATGCATCTGCATGAGGAAGAGGGAGTGGTCTGGTGGGCCAGCACAGAAGACGGAACTCCACAGTCTTTAACAGCCAGTGGTGGGGCAGCGTTCTTTTTTAGATTGGCTCACAGCTGAAGTTGCTCAAGGCTCTCCCATACCACCTGGGCAGAATCTCCAATCTGCCGCTTGATCCAAAGCAAACTTTCTACAGTGTAGCTGCCTCTTCCATTCTTTGGATACAATTGGAAAGTGTGGTTACCTGGAGAACCCACAAAAACCTGGCTATAGTTATGGTCTATGAATGGGTCTATGATACCTAAGCACTTGAAGAAAGACTCTACAGCAGGTGGGAGGAACCTATGGCCCTCCACATGTTGCTGAACTACAATTCCCATCAGCCCAAGCCAGCTTGACCCATGGCCAGGAATGATAGGAGCTGTAGTCTAGCAACATCTGGAGGTCCACAAGTTCCCCATTCCTGGGCTAGGTGGACAAGGTTAAAGCATGAGATTTTAATGTCCTATGGATGTGACATGCTAAGGATTTTGAATGAGGCTATCTCCTAACTGTATGTGTATTTGCAACTATGTCCATGTGTATATTAGATAATTAGCCATCCTTCCATCTTGCTGGGAGAAGAATTTGCAACCCCAAAGGCCGCATACTCCTTAACCAGCAAATGAAATTGGATTACCTACACCAGGGGTAGGAAGTCTGTCACCCTCCAGATATTGCTGGGCCGGTCAGTCCTAGCCTCATGGCCAATGCTCAGGGATGGCAGGACTCGTAGTCCAGCAACATCTGGAGGGCCACAGGTTCCCTACCCCTGACCTACACTGTTATTTAAGGCTAAAGGATGAAAATGCCATAGAAACCTCTCCAGACATCAAGATTTTGAAGCTCATGGAGTTGACTTCCTATTGGCCTTCAGGCATTAAGGCAACTCCTTCATGTGAACAGGATGGGTGCATATTTCCATGCTGTTTTTGTTTTCACTCTTTTATGATAGCATGCTTTAAACTTACTGTTGTAAGCTACCTTGGGAGTAAAGGTGCAGTAGAAATGCAAAGTCAGACCAAGACATGTTGTTGCCTGAGACAAAAGCTAAGATGTTGCCCCTCCATTCCACATACAGAAGCTGACTGGACTGGCAGCTAAATCTTATTTCAACAGTGACAATAGGACAGCATTCGCCATTGCACCTGATGGCAGCAGACTAGCTTAGGTGACACAGGATACATCGCATGGCATGCACAGGCCCATCCCCCAATACCTTGCCACCATTTTACATGCCCTAACATCTGCTGCCTGAGGTGGCCACCTCACTCTGCCTAATCGTTGGACTGGCCCTGCTAAAATGAAAACAATATATTTAATTAACAGTCACTTTTGGAATTCCAACTTGGTAGATGGCATCAAATACCAAGGCTGCCATGTTCTAGTCCAATGCCAGATCACACAGAGAAAGTGGCAAGGCTAGTCAAAGGTTCCTGGACCATGGACAACTCCCAGTGAGCAACTTGCTCCAACAAAGGTTGGGAGCGGACTGAGGCATTTTATGCTTCTGTCTCCAGACTACCTGCTCCAGGCTCCATCCTTCTGAGAGAACTTCAGAGCCTTAAAGGGTCAAACCTCTGGCCTGAAGATGGGCATTCCTCCATTCCATAGCCTCCCTCTTGGTGCATTTCCTGCACCACTGGACTGGTGATGTGCAGTGGGAGGCATCTGTTTTTTCAGGCTAAGGGGAAAGTGTGTGAGAGTCTAGCCTCTGGCCATATATAGGCTCTGGTGGTCTGGGAGGCTCCTCCAGGGGTTCCTGCCCAACATCCTCAGATGCAATGGTCCCCCTATCTTCAGCAGTCAGCTCTGAGACCTGACTCAGCCCCTCATCTGGTTCCTCTGCATCCTCTGACTCTGTATCCGGATCACTGCTGGATACAAGGGTGATGGCATAGGCTACCTCAGCTGTTCCCCAAATTTTCAGCCTGTTGCCCCCAAACAGTGTCATATTCTATTACTAAACATACTAGAGATCTTGTGTCTTGCTGAAAGAGCCAGCCAGCCAGTACCACTAAAAAAATATTGTGGGTGGTTGATATACATTTTCGAGTGTAGTGTGTTGAAAGATAACAATAGTGTAATTATTCTAAATGAGGCCATTTAATTGAAGTTATTTTCATTGTCCATAGCCCCTGAGGGGTAGAGAGACTTTCTGATAACTCTTCCCCTTTACTTATTTTTGTATCATAAGCCAGAAGTAATATCTGATAATATTTGTCATGTAATCTTTCTCTTATCTAGTCTACCGTTCCTATAAGATTAAAAGTACTCATATATCACTGCTGCCTTATCTACTAAATTGGCAACATTGGGTGGAGAACAAACAATATATAATCTTTCCTATCAGTTTTATTCATTGTTAAGCCACAATCCGTTTGAATATGAGGTGCCAGCTCTGCTTGAATCAAAGTGCAGAGCACGGTCCAGAATTTCGCAAGACAGAAGCCCAGGCTTTCTCAGCAATCTTTTTCCCCCATCCCATAAATGCTGCCTCATGAAATAAAATGCTGCCTTCTAATAATTAAAAGATTCCCGCCAGTGATTTTGCTGTGAGGAGGTGTGGAGGAGAAGGCTTCATTTCAGGTTGAACAGCATGATGATAGAAGGCAATTTTTTTTCCATCTTATGAAGATATTTAAACTTAATTGGGTAAAAAGAAATTAAACAACCCGACATAATAGCATAAACATAAATGGGTTTGGATTATTTGAGAAGATTGCATTTTCCTTATGCACAATATATTGCCGAGTGTGTTGAGGATAAAGAGGCCATCTCATGTGCGGCACATTATGGTGAAGATTCATTTTCTTTAAAAAATCCTGTTATGTGTGATGTAAATGCATTGCTTTTAGTATCCAGAGAATATTCAGGCTTTAGAATATTCAGGCTTTGCTTATATATCCCAGTGTTAAATAGGATGTCCCATTTTGTGTACTATTTGTACACAGGTTTGCTGCCTTCTCTTCCCTCTCCTCTCCATTTGGACCTTGTCTTGGATAAGACTCAATGGCAAACTACACATTATACTGCAGGTAATAACACCCAGACAGGCCCTTCTACATTTCAGACTATCCATAAGAAAGGCAGCTTTGAATCATGGAAAGGAGAAGGGAAACAAATGCTTAACCCCCTCCTTGCCCATTGCTTTCCCCCAAAACTCCCTCCCCTGGCTGTTTTTAATCCTACCAATGTTACAGACCCATGCCTACCTCATATAGTCTAGAGCAGACTTCTCCAACCTGGTAGCCTTCAGATGTTTTGGATTACAACATCTGGCATCCCTATCTCTGCTGGATGGGTGTTATAGTACAAAACATCTGGAAGGCACGACGTTGGGGAAGGCTGTTCTAGAGTAGGGATGGACGAGAATTCAGCTGAATTTGGATTTAGCACCAGATTTTTCAATAGGATGCATATTCTCCATCTTTGGAGAGCAATGCCGTTTGCTCCAAACTTCACCAGCTTTCTCCCCCCTTAAATATCCCCTCAAATATATTGTTCTTTTATTGCTTTCACTCACAGAACAGCAGTACAGGTCACAGCAGTACAAGCGTAAAGCAACTATGAAAATAAGTCTGACTTAAAATATATAATACTAATGAGGTTTGACCTTGGGTGTGACTTCAGAAAAGGAGTCTTGAGATCATCATGGATGCTCACTAAAAGGGTCAACCCAGCAGGGCCTCTGAGAGGAATTTTATCAGGGGGTACAAAGTTTCTTTTGGGCCCCTTCCCTTCTCCATTAGTCATTCTGGTTTTATCCACTCTGGTTTTATGCCATGAGCTGTAGCCTGTAAGGTCAAAAAGTGCATGGAAGACAAGAGAGGGGTGGAGTGGAGCGCTCTGTTAATTTTCTGCATTTAAGGCCTTATGCTCTTATACTCCCTCCACTATACATATAAATAAATATAAATAAAATAAAAGAGGATCAGAGATAAGAGAGCACATTTGAGTTGAACATATTTGTTTACGCTACAATACAGATAAGGAGAAAACATTCACATTGAAACAAGGTAGATAAACTTACTATTTACTTTAAAAAAAGAGCTTTCCTGGCATTTTTGTGTGTGAAAAATTTCGAATCACAGCATGAAAATTAATTGTTCTGGCAATGTTTGATTCAATACTTAGCCTGGCCAAATCCACAAGACATTCCTGAGACATTGTAGACCTTAAATAATTCTTCATTAGCTTAAGTTTGCTAAATGACCTCTCTCCAGAAGGTACTGTTGCTGGAATTGTTAATAGTATTCTTAAGCTAACACAAACATTTGGAAACAGGTCACCAAGTCTGTTAACAAGTTCAACAGTTCTAATGGCTTTAACTGTGCATTTACAAAATTTGCTTTATGTACTGAGGGTAAATGTTGCATTTCTTTCCCAAAATCATCACCATTAAGGTCAGCAGGATATTGCTCTGATAAAGATAAAGCTTTTCTCTCCACATCACGTTCAGACATGGTGAGATATTTCCAAAAGAAATCAAATTTTTCTGCCAACTGCTTAACAGCATTGAAGTGGACAGTTAATCCTGCTATAACATTGTCTACCAAAACGTAAAACACACTTTCTGAAGTAGGCCTCTTCTGGAGTATCATCTGTGTCATTCATTTCTTCCAAGTTAGCATCAGGTGTGCTGTCGTCATGCGGCCTTGCCCTCTTGCACCTAACTCCATCACATCTACAGGAGAGTTTTATTTCTATATTTAGGTTTGACGCAACCAGTTTGGCTTCATTCCACATGCATTTCCAGTTCTTTCGAAGTTTTGTCAGCTCTGTGAGGAGAGTTTCTATGTTTGCTACTTCAACATCCAGTGTGGCATCTCTAGCTTGGATGACCTTGTTGCAAATATCTATGCCAGCTAATATTTTGTACCACACAGCTGACATTAACACACAGGCAAAAGATGTCAAATATAATAAAACTCCATGGACTTCGTTTCTTGTTTTGGCCGTCAAATTTAGTTCTAGGAGGTCTTCCAGTGCTAATTTAATGCCAGGCAAGTGAGCTGCAAAAGGCTTTACACATTCAACACGATCTGACCATCTTGTTTCAGACATACCATGAGAGAACAACCAATACGGTTTTGTAATAATTCCTACTGCTTAGCGCTGGAACTGAACAGGTGGTACACACTTTGAATTGTTCCGAAAAAGGTTATTGCTTCAGGTATGCATTCAGCAGCATCATTTCCACATAAGTTGAGCGTGTGACAACCGCAAGGTGAAAAAATTGCTGTTGAACATTGTTCTTGTATTTTTGCTTGTGCACCGTTGTATTTTTCAGCCATATTTGCCCCATTATCGTAGCCTTGAGCTCTACAATCACTGAGAGAAATAGCATGTTCTTTCAATGCATCAGTTATCAACTGAGCAATTTCTTCCCCTCTTTTGTTGCTACAATCTGCAAACTTGAGAAATCTTTCTTGAATCTCATACTGCGTTTCTTTTAGAAGTACGTATCTCTCTTTTTTATCATTAATTTTTATTCAAAATTTCAAAAAACAAAACAGAACAAAACAAAACAAAACAAAACAAATTAATAACTAATACAATAAAATAAAATGTTGACTTCCGATTTGTCGCAGATCAGTTATAGATCTATAATATATAACAAACCTGTCTCTTAATATATTACAAAATCACTTTCCTCCAGTAGTTATCTTAATTAATCATCAAATCTCATTAACATTACTTTATTCTTTCCGCAAAAAGTCAAAGAGAGGCTTCCACTCCTTGAGAAATATATCCATCAATTTTTCTCGAAATAAACATGTCAATTAATCCATCTCATCAAGTCTGCTAGGTCCAGTAGTTTCAATAGCCATTCTCAGTGTTAATTCCATCTTCCATCTCCATCCTTGCACCCATAATAATCTTGCTGTCATAGTCATATAATAAAAGTCTGATAGGAATTTCTTTCATCACAAATATTTCCTTACCATCAATTCCGAATGTACCACTGAAATGTTGTTGTAAAGCTGCATCTCTGCTCCTCCTTTCCACAGAATGCACCATCACATCTCCCGAGAGTTTTTCCATTGTCACACATCTGGAATTAATTCTGTAAACTTTCTCCATTTCAATTCCATCAAATCCTTCCAATCCAGGAATTTTTTTGAACCGTTGATATCTTTATCTCTAATCTCTTCACCAATTCCTTCAAGGACAGCGCTGAATTCCAAACAGTGATATTTGTCTCCAGGATCCATCACAGCCATAAAATCCAAATCTTTTTCCAAGTCCATAGTTGATATATCTATTCCAATCTCCAGGGCTTGAACCTTTCCTTTAATTTTTCTTTCATCTTCTTTTATTTGTCCAGCCATATCTTTGGTCTCATCCACCTCCCCTCTCACAGAATCCTGAATTTCCTTCAGCTCCTGTCTCATTTTGCCAAATTCACTTTTCATCTCTTGTCTGCTCTGTCTCAGCTCCTGTCTCACCAGCTTAATCTCATTCATTATTTTCTGAAACATATCTAGATAGAGAACCCCTTCCTGTACATCCAGGGTCTCAGCCACCTTCTTGATTGTCATTCTTAACTACTCCCAAGCAAAGAACAGTTTATTTCTTTTTCCAGTCACAAAGGAGTTAATCCTCCAAGCCTGCTGACATCACCCTCTAGACAGCACAAACCGCCTTATCTCTTATGTGTCCAAAAGTGCAAAACAATTTAGTTCACAGCATCCAAAAAATTAGTGGCATAAAAAGTAAGCAGATTCGTCAAAAAAAAAAAAGTAAACCAGAAAAAATAGTCTCAAATGTCATAAAATCAGATTTCCTCTTTAGATTAGTTGCCCCTCATCTGTTTATATCTTTAAAATGCTCAATTCCATGCCAGCTTTTTGCAATAAAAAACAAAGATAGGCTATTTCGATTTTCTTCCTCCTTAATTCCGTGTATATGAGAGAAAGTTATAACTCACCCAGGGATTCTTTGTTGCTGATCCTTTAACAAAACTCTTTTACTGTAAGATTAAAACATAATGATAAGAGTAGATAGAAGAATGCTTGCCTGTTAGAATACGTTTTTCTTTAAAGAAAAAAAAACGTCTTGCTTAATCAGTTTGAGCTTGCTTGAAATTCCCTGGCTCCGTCCGACGTTGCTGGCAGGTCCTTCGTTCCTAATGAATTCAAGTCCCCCAACAAACACAACAAAGCTTGTGGATAATCTCTTCGTTTCTCCCTTGCCTGGGAGAAAGTTTTTACCAGTCAAAAAAAACCCTTTTGGCTGGTTTTAAAATGGAAAAAGCTTCCTCTGAGACGAGAGCTCGTCTCAGAGGCAGGCACAAGCTAAGCAATCCTTCCCGGAAGTCTAGAAGTACGTATCTCAAAATAAATGTTTGTTCAATATGGGAAGAATCTGGTGTGGAATCTACTATTATTGCAAAGTACTTTGCAGATTGCCTCTCAAGCAAAATGTGTTGTTTCACAAGATTCAAGCATTCTGCAATAAATTCATTTTCTGAGTCAGGGGACAGATAATGAACTTGAAGCCACTCACTCCTTTTCTGTGACTCCTCTACACTTAGCACATGTTCCTGAAGGATGGGGTCCCACCTGGAGAGCAGTTCAATGAGTCCTAAAAAGTTTCCATTGTTTGAATCACCAATTCGATGGGATGAACCAGTAAATGCTAGACCACGTTCTCCCAAGAAGAGTACAACATCGATGATGGGCTTTAAAAGGTTGTACCATTTCATAGCTTCAGTTTTGATTGACGCTTCTAAGATGATGTCAACTCCTGTCTCAGACAGCAGGTGCCTTTCTAGTTCTCGCCAAGCTAGGTAACATTCTCTGTGACTATCACCTTTTTCATGTTTTGGGATCCTGTAGGAAAGTTTCCGCCACTTCCCATTAGAATCCCAGCCTTCAGCAGATACCAGTGCAGACTTAGACGCAGAAGTGCTAGTCTTGACTGTCTTGTGCCAAAATAATTGACATGGAAAGCAATATAAAGCTTGTTTCTGTTGAATCCAGACAAGCCAGTCTGTTACATGTAGTTCTCCATTAGTGCTTTGAAATTTCAGTATGCTTTCTGGGAACACTTGATTGCAGGTGTCTTTGGGGAATGTTTTAGGCAGAGGGATGTGACCATTCGTAACATACTTTTCTATTTCCTTTTGAGATGGAAACTTGGTTGTGATACATCCAATGTCAAGGCCTACATTATGATTACTCCTCTCATCTTCCAAATTCACTTCCACATGCGTCTGTATGTCTGTTTCTTTCTGTTCTCCATTTCCATTTTCTGTATCTGCCCCTTTATCAAAATACTGTGCATGATTACCCAAATCAACTGCTCCTTGTTTGGGGATGAGGTTTCCAACAGTTTCTTCTTGCTCCAATTCTGTAGATGAGTTCAATGAAAATTTTTTTGAAGCCACACTTAATCCAAATTGAAAGAGCGTTTGTTGACCCCTTTTTTCATTTTCCTCTCATTCTTTCTTGTCTTTTCTTTGCTGGGCTCCTGATTTGTGAGAATACATTTTGGAGAGATGATTTTCTCATTGTGATAGGGTTTAAAGGTTCACACTGCTTGCCTTATATGAGCCCTCAAACCTCATTTTTCCTTTGATACTAAAGGGGAAGGTTACTCTAGCTTCCTAATGACCACACCCTCTTAAGGTCAAAGTATCTCTTCCTCTTGTTACCTTGGCCACTGAGCATGTTCAGTTTCTTCCAGAGTAAGTTTCATAAAAAATGAAAAAAATCCTCAAGTTTGATTATTTGTATTTTCAGAATCCAACAGAAATACAAATATTTGTTTGAACAATGTTATGCTTTTTTGCACAAGTTAGGGGGGAAAGAAAAAAAGCACCATTTGTAGCAGGCTTGCAGAATGGGAGCCAGCAGGAAATGACATAACAAAAGGAGGAAAAGAGAGCTCCCCTCCTTTGGCTCCCGGGCCCCCTATTTGACCACGGGTCCAGGTAAGATGTACCCCCTGCACCCCCCTCTCATTGGCCCTGCAACCCAGTGTGAATGGTGAAAGGGCAAATTCCATTTGTGGATTGTTAGGAAAGGTATTGAGAATAAATTGATTAGTATCACGATCTGTATAAGTGAGGCTGTGGAACAAAATATTTCATGTGTATACTGGAAAAGTTGCAACAAGGCTGAACTGTGCAATCCCATGCATGTTGACTTAGAAGTAAATCTCACAATTTTCAATGGGGCTTTCTCCCAAGTAAGGCTGTATAGGACTGAAACCTAACAGTGCAATCCTATGCATGCATACTTGGAAGCAAGCCCCATTCTTTCAATGGGGCCGTAGGCTGAAATCAATTAAAATTAAGCTCCAGCTTTGTTAATATAAAAACTGTCTAGTTTCCCTTTATTCCCATTTTCCACTTACAAAGGAATCTGTGCTTTTACTTGGAGCACAGATGGAGACTGATCTGGGTAACAGCTGGATTTTATATTTTGAAATATGCTGCATTGACCATTGTTTCTTCCTTTTAGGAACCCTAGGTGCAACCTGAAACCCACATAGCACTTAACACTGCCTCATTTGAATGCCCACTATCTTGTCCAACATTTCATTCTAAGACTGTACATGTTGAGACTAAACTCCATGGCTGCAATATCAGCCAACTTTTTCCTTCCCTTTGCTTTGTTTACAGTCTAGCTTTGTTTACCATCTACCATCTAATGGAAAGTTCTTGAGAACTTGATAGCTTGAACAACATTTAGTGACATTTTGATTGGCCAAATAAATGTATTGTCTTAATACGCATTTTGGAATTTCTCTAATTTTTAAGTATGGGGGAAATGTCAGAGTTCCCTTCCTGAATAGTTATTAGGACTGTGCACTGAATTCGGCTGAGACCCGGGCCAAATTGGGCCTATTCAAAGGCATTTGGGCCTTGGATGAGTTGAGTTGGGACAGCCATGGATCACTTTAGTGATCTGGGTCTGTCAGGGGGCTGGGCATCAGGCCACAAGGAGAGGCAGTCAATAAATATTGCACCAAGGTGTTTGCCAAGCAGCTTGCCCCTGGAGCAATGAAAATAAGACAAATGCCACAGGTAAAGCAAGATTTATGAATTGAGGATAGTCTGAATGTAGGGTCATCCTCCATCTGCCTTAAAATATAGGCACACAATGACCCAATTTGCAGGCTACTTAAGTTCTTGGACATAAACTATCTCTCCTCCAATCTAGTGAAGCTGAAGTACTTGAACACAGGCCAATTTAGTCAACCAACTTCAACAGGATTAAAACTATGTGCTTCATTTTAATCTGCAGTATTATCTATCAGTTCCACTGATGCCAAGTTGCTTAAATGCACATAATTTTCTTTCACTAGATTTGGTTGTGGGTAAAATCAATTTTAGCTCCAGCTCTTCACTGTGAATAATCAAAAGTGGAAGAAATATGGAAGCTCTAAAGCTATGTCATTAAACAAAATGTGACTTTTTAGCCACCCTCCACCACTTCTCATGTCCCATGGATACAAAGCAGGATATTCCAATGTTTAACTTCAGATAACTATAATATATGTAGGCTACACCAGTAAGATGCAAACAATAACTGGGTTTATTCCTTAGGTTCTTTCACATAGTTCTGAGTTTTGAATCCATCTTGGAACCACACCCTGAAAACACAGGTCTCAGGCATGCTCATATCCAACTTTTCTGAAAAACACTTTACCTTTTTAGCCAAAGGTGGCAACCACATGAACACTTGATTTGGGTGTCACCGAATATGCCTCCCATCTTGTAATTCCACCACCCATGAGGGGGACCCTGCCTGTGCTACAAGACTACCTGCCAGCCAACAAGGTCCAATTCCAAAATTAAATTAGGTTGTCCACTGTTATGTTTCTTGATGTTGTTTTTAAGTCATAGTAGAATTTTTGTGCTTCTTGCTTCTCACACACCTTAATAGCCTCATCAGGGTGTAGGATGTCCAGGTGTGTACACAATTTCCTATCCATTAGTAGTTCTGCTGGTGATTTTTCTGTGGTGGAATGTGGTGTAACACAATACTGGAAAAGGAATCTGGCTAATTTAGTCTCTAAACTGCCACATGTCATTTTTTAAAGTCCCTTTTTCAAGGTCTGTACAATTCTTTCTGCTAGGCCATTGGAAGATGGGTGATGTGGAGCAATTCTTACATGCTTGATGTGGTTTTTCTCCAAAAAGTCTTGGAAAATTACACCTGTAAATTGTGGACCATTATCACTTACCACTACTTCCGGCAATCCAAAAGTAGAAAAAGACAGGCGGAGTTTATCCACAGTTGCTTCAGCAGTAGTGGATGACATGATGTAAACTTCAAACCACTTGGAATGCACATCTGTTATTATTAGGAATATTTTCCCCATGAATGGACCAGCATAATCGACATGAAGTCTTGCCCAGGGTCATTGTGGCCATTCTCATGGATGTAAGGGTGCTTTTGGAGGAGCATGGTGATTAGATTGACAAGTCCCACACTGTCACACCACTGTCTCAATCTGCTGGTCGATTCCAGGCCACCACACATAATGACATGCTAATCCCTTCATCCGTACAATGCCAGGATGTGCTTCATGCAACAATTTTAGCACAGCAGACCGACTCCCTGGTGGTAATACTATCCGAGACCCCAATAATAAACATCCATCCTGGATACTCACGGACTCCCTATACTGATAGTAGTGCTATAAATCTGTGCTTCCCCCCTCAATCCATCCATTTATGACCACTCTTCGCACTATAGATAACAGAGGATCTTGGTCTGTCTGTCATTTAATCTTTGCTGCATCTATCAAGAATGTGGACATCAATTCAATAAGAATGGTTTCAGTAGGCTGAGGTACTGACTTTGGGTAATCTGGTAGTGGAAGTCTGCTAAGGGCCTCTGCATTACTTAGGGCTTGACCTAGTTTATATTCAAATTTGTAGTCATACACAGACAGCGTCAAGGACCATCTCTGGATTCTAGCAGATGCCATTGGGGGTACTGGCTTGTTCTCTCCCAGAAGACCCTGAAGGGGCTTACGATCTGCTTGTATGACAAAACATCTGCTATATAGATATGAATGGAATTTCTTTACTGCAAAAAACACTGCTAACCCTTCACATTCTAGCTGTGAGTAATTTTTTTCTGCTAGAGCTAGGGATCTTGATGCATAAATAATGGGATGCTCTGATCCATCAGGCATTCGGTGGGCTAACACTGTTCTCACTCCATATGGAGAAGCATCACAAGACAAGAGAAGTTCTTTATGACTGTCATAATGAATAAGGAGCATGGATGACTTCAACAAGTTCTTTGATGCTGAAAAAGCTCTTGCCTGCTCTTGACCCCAATGGGATCTTATCCCTTTTCATAAAAGTCTATGTAATGGGGCCAATACTGTTGGCAAATTGGGTAAGAATTTCTCATAATAGTTTAGCAACCCCAAAAAGGACTTCATTTCCGAAACTGACTTTGGTGCAGGTGCCTCAGTAATGGCATGTACCTTCTTTTCCACAGGATGTATGCCAGCAGCATGAATTTGTGTCCCAGATATACAGCTTCTGGGGCCTTGAAAAATGCACTCAAGAGACGCATGCCTGCAAATGATAGCTTTGACAGTACTTGGTCTCGGTTCTGCAAATGTGCTGACTCTGTTGTTCCTGTAATCAGAATATCATCAAGATACACACAGACATGCAGCATACCCTGGAACAAATTGTCCATAGCCCTTTGAAAGATTCCAGAGGCAACAGAAACACCAAAAGGGAGCCAATTGTAACAAAATAGTTCTTTATGAGTATTTATTGTTACATACTGTTTTGAACTTTCCTCAAGAGGAATCTGAAAGTACATATCACTTAAATCATTTTTGGTGAAAGTTTTCCTCCAGCCAGGGTGACATATAGATCTTCAATTCTAGGAATGGGGCATGTATCCAGCTGTGCTACACTGTTCACAGTGACTTCATAGTCTCCACAAATCCTTACAGTACCATCTGGCTTCAATACAGGGACAATTGGAGCAGCCCACTCAGAAAACTGAACAGGTTCAATAATACCGTTAGCCTGTAGTTGATCTAATTCTTGCTCCACTTTGTGACCCATAGCACATGGTACTGGGCGGGGCTTAAAAAGTGGTTTAGCATCTGGATCCACAAACATCCTACCGTTTACCCCATTTTGAGTACTCAACCCATGTCTGAAGAACTCTCTATGTTTTGAAAGAATTGTTTCTGTCCCAAGTGAGCTAATTTTGCTGATCTGTGCCCAGTTGAGGTTCAGCTGTCTTATCCAGTCCCAGCCCATAAGACTAGGGCCTCTTCCTTTTACACAACTAAGGGCAATTGAAAGGTCTCTTCTGCATATTTCACTTCTACATCAGTACTGCCTCTCACTGGGACTTCTTGACCAGTATATGTGCATATAATCATTTTCAGTGGTCTCAACTGTGACCCCTTACTCTTTGGCCACAAACCATTATAAGTGGCTTTACTAATTATAGACACAGAAGCCCCTGTGTCCACTTCCATGCTTATGCTTTTCCCATTAACAATAACATCCACTTGTAGTGTTTTTTCTTTATAGTCTTTTCTAACAATGTTGTACGTAGTGTACACTTCATCTGTGCCCTTATCATGCTCCCCTGTACTTGCCATCGGGCTGTCTGATTCTTGCTACCTTCTTTCCCCTTTGTCTGTTCCCTTTTTCTATGGCACATTTTGGCTAGATGGCCTTGTTTCAAGCAAACCCAGCACTCGTTACTCCTGTGGGGGCATGGGTGGCCATCATGTTTCCCTCCACAACGAAAACAGGGAGTTGCACCATGTAAGTGGTTTCTCTCTTCACCTGGACAGTCCTTTTTCACCAATGTGGTACTGGATAATTTATGCATGGTGGCAGTAAGTACCTGGGCATCACTTGGACATTGAGAGACCCCCGGTAAATCTAAAGCATGCTGAGCTGCAGCCTCCATGCTTTGTGCAATTTCCAGGGCTTTTTTAATATCTAACTTGGATTGATGCCACAGACCATCCAGTCCCTCAGCATGGCATTCAATGTGTCTCCAAACCTGCAATGCTCTGACAGGCAATGCAGTTCTGCTACATAAACTGCCACAGACATCCCAAGAGAGCATGAAAAACTGTTGAACTTAAATCACTGCACAATTTCAGATGGCTTGGGGTTGTGGTGATTTCAGACAATTCCAATCAAGTCTTCAAAGGATTTGGCACTGGGCTTCTCAGGAGCTACCAAACTCCTAATCGGTCCGTATGTTTTTGCTCCACAAATACTCAGCAAAATGTAGAGTGCAGCACCAATTTACCAGTATAACCAGTAGAGTCCAGTAGCATTTTAGCTTGCTTATCAGTGCCAGTCGCCGACCGAAATAATAGACCATCAGCCAAGTCTTTAAGAAAACAAAACTTTACTGTTTTCACACCGTGCTCGGTCTCTTGCTCACCAACCAACTCTATAATGCTTTCCTATTACCCCCCACACCTCTGTGTGCTCATTGAAGCCTTTTTATTGCTGCTTCACTTATCAGTTACAGCTGCAGCCTGACCTTGGGCGTTTCTGCCAAGTGCTGTCAATTACCGGCTTCACTGTGTCTTTAACTCCTAACAGTCTTGTCTGGAACTGGCTGTGTTGCCCACCTAAGCCTGACAGCCCCCACCTTCCAGACAGACATTTCAAGTTACAATTTTACATTTTTCACAGTACAATTATACATTTCTTTGTTACATAGTTACATTTTTACAGTCTTTAGGCATTTTTTTCACTTTTCTACATTCTTTACACATTTAACACATATATGCACAGTCACTGTCACCTTCTTGAGCATACTTTGCCATTCGTTTTCTTATGCTATTTATGAACAGAGTATCACTGTCTGTTATTACTTTGCACTGTTTGTTTTCCTCATTGTTTGTCTCACCCTGTATGGCTGATATTTGGAAACGTTCTGGAGGTTTCCCTTTGTTTTGTCTTGTTGACCTCCTTAATGTTTCTGTTTCTTGTTCCTGTTCTGTATCTATGTCTGTGCTTGATGCACTGCTACTGGAATCAGAGCTGCTTGTCTCTATCTCCTGTTTTGTTTCTTCCCTTTCCTGTTTTATTTGTTGAGCAGGCTCTGTTGCATTTATGCCATTTGTGTCACTGCAATCTAGATTTACATATGTTTTGTGGTTCTCTGAGTCTTGTTGTTGTGTTCTAACACTCCTGCTGAGTGTTACACTACCATCCTGTGGAACCCACATGCGGTAATTCACATGTTGAAACCCCAACACATATCCCTTTTTCGCTCTGGGAGCCAATTTTCCCTTTCTCTTTCCCTTGGGAACATGCACCCAGCATGGGGAACCAAATTTCAGTATGTGTAGTAGTCTGGGCTTTCTTTTGTACAACAGTTCATATGGTGACATGGCAATAGTTCTATGCAGTACTCTGTTTTGAATATAAGCAGCATACATTAAACTTTCTCCCCAGAAAGATTGATCAAGGCCTGAATCCTTTAACATTGCTCTCATTGCATCTTGCAATGTTTTGTTTTCAGCTGTCCCATTCTGATTCACATTTACAGCAAGGTTTATTCCTTTCATTTCCAAATATTCTTCCAGGGACTTTCCTGTGAACTCCCCGTCTTGGTCAGATCTAATGTGTTGCACCTGTGTACCATGCTGCACTTCTACTCTGTTTAGAAAACGTTTTAATTGCTCTGCAGCCTCATCTTTTGTTTTCAATAACTTTACATGACAAAATCTTGAAAAATCGTCAACAATCACGAGAAAATATTTAGCACCACCTTTTGTTTTGGGAAATGGTCCCGCTAAATCAACATGTATTGTCTGATAAGGCTTATCTGTATTTCTTTCAGCTACTTTGTTAATTGGAGCTACAGTGGCCTTTGTCTGCTGACATACTTCACACTGCATGTATTGCTTGCAGTCTTTTAGTTGTACATCAGCACTGAATTGCTCTGCCTTTTTCACAGTCTCATAATTTACATGCCCCAGCCTTCGGTGCCATTCATGGATACATCTATCATGTGTTTTCTTATGCGTTACTAGTGAGGTTTGTACTGCAGGGTTTACATTTACATAGAACATGCCTTCCTTACAATATCCTTTTAGGCACACCTTTCCCCTTTTCATTATTTCACATTTCTTGTTACTAAATAACACACTATAATTCATTTGCAATAGTTTTGAAACTGACAGAATGTTGTTAGTTAAATTAGGCACAAATAAAACATTTGTCATTATTGTTTGTAAAGCACATAACTGTACAGTACCCTTACCCATCACCTGTTGTTTAGTGCCATCAGCTAAACTCACGTCTTCATTAGCCGGCACCATTGTTTTAAATAGACTTTTATCTTTTATTAGTGAATGGGTGGAACCTGAGTCCAGGACCCACAAACTATTGTCTCTGTTAACAAAGTCTTTTTCATTCTTTGTCTTTGCACTCACCAACTGCACGTGTGAGGGTTTTCTTCCGTCCCTCCTCCTTCTCAGTAAGTCACAGTCCCGCCTTAAATGATGCAAGGAGCCGCAGTTGTAACAAGCTTTAGTCCCAAAAGCCTTTGCTCTGCTCTTTTTATGGATTTCAGTGGCATTGCAATTATTTGCCAGATTAGTATTCTTCCATGAACCTATGCAGGACCATCATGTTAGATTATTCATGACAGAACAAAGCAATAATCATTCTCTTGCTCCTTTATTCTTTTTAGTTTAACTAAGTGGCACTTTTTCATTACCTGTAATAGAGTAATTTTGAAATTGTGCACATTTGGTACAATCGTGTTAAGACTTATTCCAGCTTACTTGATTGTAGCTCCTGCAGTAAGTACCAACTATTAAGACTGCATCTATTGCTAAGGACCAGCATATCAAGTCATGATGAGAAGTTGTATTGTAGATCAAGTTGCCCAGAGAGAGGTCATTCTGTTATTCATATATCCAGCATTTTTAAAGATAATAGAACAGTCCTTCTAGGGTATAATTTGGCTCTATGTGTGGCCTCTGTGCCATTTCAGCATGACATATACCTGGGAGAATCCTTGAGAATTACAGCTTTATTTTTTTCTTAAAAAAAGAGAAAAGCTTCTGGTCCTCAATATAATGGAGGCTGATATCCAATGTTAGTCATGTTCAGAACAGACTCACTGAAATCTATTGACTTAAGTATGACTAAGGCCCCATCTGCATTCTACATTTAAAGCATTTACTCTACATCTGCACTCTACATTTAAGCTTCATCCTGACACAGGAAAAAAATCACACGAATAGTTTTAGGGGTATGTTTTGACCCCAGTGAGATTTCCAATGGTAAAGTGGGGTTATTTTTTAACACCAGAAACCATTTTTTTTGTGTGTGGGGGGAAATGTCAGCACAAGTGTGTTTGACAATATCCAAACACCCAGAGCCAGAACACAACTTATTTAGAGGAGGTAGAATTTTTCTGAGCACTAAATGCTTGCCTCTTCTTAATACATATTGAGTAAACAACAAATTTTCTGGTCCTTTAAAAAGCCATGATTTCAATTACAAACAAGAAAACTGTTTAAAGTAAAAAAAAGTTAAAATGTCATGAAAACACTTAAACAGTTTAGAAGCAACTTTAATTTATTACAACAGAAAACTAACATTGATGGTTTGTGCGGTATTTTCTGACCCGATTAATAAACCTGCAAGAAAATTACATAGAGAAACACCCCCAAACAACACTATATAGTTTGTGCCAACCCATTGACACCCCTCCTCCACAATACATTTCCATCATGCTGTGGTCCTTGCAACAGAACTTCCCACACCAGTTGAATTGTATTCTGTTTTTTTATCCTGTTCCCTAGGGCAATGGTGGCAGTGTGCATGTTGTCTGAAAGCTGCAGGTGGAGGTGGGACTGCATGGATGGTTGGATTTGGAGGAGGCAGAAATTGTATCCTTCCATCTCTCTCTGGGCCAATTAGTTCTTTCCCTAGAGCTGCCAGCACTGGAGCCTTCTAAGCTGTTTAGATGTAAGCTTCCAGTCCAGAAAATTCTGCCCCATAGCACAAAGGTACCAATGGCAGCAACATCAAGCTTGTTGAAGAAAAGTACCATTGGCAATCTGTTAACTGTACACTTGCATGTATAGTATCTGCACAGCTGGTGCAGAGTATCCACCCCACCTTTATTTGCATGATGATGGCTGGTTTCCACTCTTCACTAGACAGCTTGCCTCCAATCTGCGTTGTTTAGCCAGCTAGTTTGGCATAAAAATGTGAAATATGGGGGGGGGGCTTGGGCAAAAAAAGAGTTTTACAATTCCCACCAATTTTAACTTTCTTTGCTTGTAGAAGCCACACTTTCTTTTTCCAAGGGCCAAAGGTATGTCCTTCTGCAACAATGGGACCTTGGAAATCTGATTGCAAGTTTGTTTACTGCTTTGTCCTGTGACTTTGTCATGTGACTTGTTTGCCCCTGCAAAGGTGGAAGGGGTAATTTGATTCCAGTGCTCTTTGGCTACCTGTCCCTGACCTTTTTTTCTAAGAAAAAATGATGGGGTCTTTTTTGACCCCAATCCGCTAACATTGGTTGAGGTCAAAACAGACCCCAGTGGCAAAATCTAGTGCATTTCTGGGGTATATTTTGACCCCAGTTTTTTTGTTCCAGAAGGAATAAGGTAAGTGGTAACTGGTTGAAATTTGGAGATGTCGTAAGGCTGACAGTTTGTGACAATGTCTTAGAAGGACTACCCTGTAGATCTACTTATGCATAAATTGCAGAATGAAAAGTGTGCCTGGGGGAGGTATAGGCCCCAAGAGTCAGGATGAGAGTTTTTAAAGCTGTATTATGGCACTTTAAACTAGGTCAAAAGCATACCAAACCCTGAGATTTCAGGGGCGGGCCCTAGTGATGTCATGGGGTGGGATTTAGTGATGTCACAGGGGTGGGCCCTAGTGATGTCATTAAGCATGATACATTAAGCACCACAGTTTCTTGGAGCATACAATTCAAACAAAAACATTTCTCCGATTAGAGATTAAGAGAGAAATCTTAGCTAAAAGATGGTGTTCCCAGGTCCACCTGAAGTGACGGAATCATTCTTTCTCACCTGCTTAGGAAGCCTGGGTAGGGAACATTTAATCTAGCCTACTTGATTCTGGCTTAAGGGCCCTTAGGCCAGGGTTTAAGGCAGAGCTTGGAAAAGTTACTTTTTTGAACTACAACTCCCATCAGCCCAGCCAGCATGGCCACTGGATTGGGCTTATGGGAGTTGTAGTTCAAAAAAGTAACTTTTCCAAGCTCTGGTTTAAGGGTCCTCAGGTCAGTCCAGACACCAGAAGGCCATTGTAGGAAGA
This sequence comes from Rhineura floridana, assembly GCF_030035675.1. Lineage (NCBI taxonomy): Eukaryota > Metazoa > Chordata > Lepidosauria > Squamata > Rhineuridae > Rhineura > Rhineura floridana. The sequence continues at coordinate 100,617,066 of NC_084487.1, forward strand.
ATCCTTTCTAGTGTTTCCTTTCTCAGCCTAGTGTTGCTGAGATGTTAGATGGGAGCATTCAGGAGTAATGATGGATGCCCCTGAAGGTTGCAATTCTAAACACATTTATTAAGGGACTAAGCTCCATAGAACTCAACAGGACTTACGTTTGAGTAGATATGGTTAGGATTGTGCTGTTGGAAAGGCTTGACTAGGGATCCTCTGTAAAGACATCCATATCCAAGCAGGGTTAGCAACCCCCTGCCTGGAATACCCTGCCCCTGCCTTTTAATGTGGCTATTCCAAACTTCTTTACAGACTTGAACCTTCACAGGAAGGAGGTTTGAGAAATAAGTAAGAATTAAGAAGATTCTCTACCCTTTCCTGCCTACCATGTGGACTGCTATAAACTCACTGTGACAGCCAAAACAATTCCAGTGAGTAATAACTGACAGAGAGAAAACAAACATGGTTTGGTCTACCTTCACAGGCCGTAGCTTGGGAACAACATCAATTGAAGCCACACTTCCCTGTATGTGAAATCTTTTTTTTTTACCACTATTGAGGAAGAAAACCCCCCGTCATGCAACCGACACAGTGCATCACCAGTGGTTTAAGGGAATTAAGCTGAGTGGATGTAAGGGAGTGAGGTCAGAGGTATATGAAATGCAAATAGAAAAAGAAAAAACAGTAATGACTTCCTGAATTCAGTACCATACCAACCACAACAATATTCCTATGAGTAAGGCAGAAAACTCAGCATCCTACAAGTAAGGGTTCCTAACCAAAACCCAAAACTAAAAAAAAGATCCTGGCAGCCAGTCAGCCAAGGTTGCAGAAATCCCCATCTATCACAAGCTGACCCAGGGGCTGCAGTTAGTGCAGAATGCTGTGGCACGATTGCTGACATGGGTGAGACCCTATCAGCACATAATACCTCTGCTCTGAAATCTGCACTGGTTGTCAATTTGCTACCAGGTCAAGTTCAGCAGTGCTTTTCATGTTACACGTGCCACATAGTACTTGTTCGGTTCTTGTAAAACATTGATCCTTTAGTGTGGAAACACTACACCTATTGACATTAGGCAGTGCCTTCACTGTACTCTTTTTGGAATCTGGTGAAAATATGTTTTGTTTAGGTGAGCCTACCCAGGAATGTAGAAGCTATTATACTTTTCATCTGTTTTTAACTAATTGTTGGCTTCATTATTTTGGATATTTTTAAATACCTGTTTTTAACACTTTTTGCCAATAATTCTATTGCTTTAATTAGTTCTGTAAACCGCTGTTAGGGTGTTTTTTTTTTTTTTTTTACAATAAAGTGGTATATAAATGTTGTAAATAAAATACATAAATAAATTTCAGAGTCACTGTGGCCCTTGGGTCTCTTTCCTCTTTTAGGAACAAAGGAATATGTCTTATGCTGACACAGGCCGTTTGGTACTATATAGTTCAATCCTGATCACATGGACTAGCATTGGCTCTCTAGGATTCCAGGCAATAGTCTTTTCCAGATATTGGGTTTTGGATCTTTCCATGCAAAGCATATGCTCTCCCACTGAGTTACAGCCCTTCCTGTTTTAAAAAAGTATCCTTTAAAATTGTTCTTTTTAATTCACTAATGAAAGCACAGCATACCTAGGGCAGATTCACACATTCATTTAAAGCATATTCAACATACATTTGAAGCACATGAATCCCACCACAGAATCATGGGAACTGTAGTTTGTTAAAAGTGATGGTAACTATAATTGTGAGGGGGAAACTATATATCTCAGGATTCTTTAGGGGAAGTCATGTGTTTTAAATGCGAGTTGGATGTGCTTTAAATGTATTGTGTGGATCTACTTAATAAACTTTGCCTGCATGTAAATAGTTTTAATTAATTTTTTAAAAAATTAAATGAGCTATAGAGTTTACTAGGTGACCATGGGCTGCTCACCATCTCTCAGCCTAATCTGTCCCTCAGGATGAAAACAACAGAGGATAATCATGACCACCCCAAGGAAGAAGACACTTAAAATGTAAAGGAAATAAAAATGTACAACAATAGTGTGAAATCAGATACTGATCAGTATATAGCATGAAGAAATAATTATATAAGCATGACTGTCAATGATGTTTATTATTTACACAACCTGTAAAGATATTTATAGTGCAATCCTATACATGTTTATTCAGAAGGAAGTCCAATGTATACAATGGGGCTTACTTTAACAGGGAAGTGTGCAAATGACTGCAACCTCAAGTGATAAGGAACTTCACTCACCCAACCCAAAATTCAGAATCATGCTACTTTAAGCTGTTTTGCAACTGTTTTATCCTTTTTTTTATGGTTAATGGATTTTAAATGGATTTATTTCTTATTGTGAGCTGCCTTGGTTTCCAATCGGCATCCCTACCTCACAGGGTTGTTGGAAAGACTCCAAATACACACACAAACTGGAGATGTAAAAATACATAAACCCCTTTTAATAGTTTATTGTCAAAACCAGTTGGTCATTCCAGAACATTTTTTTAAAAATAAAATCAGCATTGATTTCCTACAAAATAAAAGCAGTGACACCAAGGTAAGCTCTGCCTACTTGCTTTCAAACTAGGGTCGGAGGGTCAGAGAAATATTTAGAAGACAAACAATCCATTGCTATGTTCACTCAAAAGTTCCACTGATTTAGAGCACAATCCTAACCATGTCTACTCAAAAGTAAATCTTATTGAATTCAATGGGGTTTGCTTCCAGTGTATGGGATTAGCACTGCAGCTGTACTCCCAGAAAAGTGAGTAAGGATTAAAGCTTCATATTGGGATGGTTTTCAAAACAGGCTATGAATAGGGTTTTCATAGTAAGCAGTTATCAGAGGGGGTTTACCATTCCATCCCTCTGAGGCCAGTCCTCCCCAGCTGGCTAGGGCCTAGTCAGCTTGCCACAGCTGTACAAGCCAGCCCCTTGTCCGCAACTGCCAGCTGGGGGGCAACTGGGCTCCTTGGGATTATGCAGCTTGCTCATGGCTGCACAGGTGGCAGGGCACGTAACCCCTGAGCCACTCACTGTGGGGGTGATCTTTAGCTGGCCCTTGACACCCAGGAGACACGAGCAGGGATTTGAACTCACAGACTCTGGACTCCCAGCCAGGGTCTCCTCTCCACTGTGTTATACCAGCTTCTAACTTCAATTGTTTACAGTAAACAATTGCCTACCAAGATCCTGCTGCAATTTTTTGTTCTACATCTCCTGCACACACAGAGAAAGGGTCTTGCTACTGCTGAAAGCTATGAACTTGCTCAGTTCATGAGATTTTCACACCAGCAGGAAAAGGCAACAATTTTCTGGACTTGCAATGGGTTCTAGCTACTGCCTGGAGGTCAACAGATCCCCTGTCAATCACAGCCCTGACTTCATTTATTGGCTACAAACCAGTCAGCTATGAGCTCATTTAATAGAAGTTGCCAGGGGATGGGTGGCTGACGTTTTGGTGCATATTTCTTGAAGCAGACCACCTAGAAACTTATGTTTTTTTAAAAATGGAAGCTGAGAGTCTGGAGACTGAGGTGACTAACCCGGAGACCCAGAGAGGACCCCAAAAATCTGGCATATCTGGGCAAAAAATTGAGACCTGGTAACCCTACTTTAAACAGATATTGCTTTCCCCAAAGAATCCGGGAAACTGTAGTTTGTTAAGTATGCTGAGAATTTTAGAAGACCTCTATTCCCCCCAAAGAGCTACAATTTTTAGAGATCCCAGGGAAGAGGGACTGATTAAACCACTCTGAAAATTGTAGCTCAGGGCCATTATTGATCGTTTCATTGAAGAACCACAGATAAGCTTCTCAGAAACCCTACATTATCCACAATGCAGTTGAGAATTCATCAAAATATACATAGATTAGCTGATCCTTATCTCACGGTATATTTCTGATGTGCACCTCATTGATGGGCAAGAGGTCCATGATTTAAGGCCAAAATTAAATTCCTCAGGGGCAGAGAAACTTTTTCATCATGTGGATGATTCTAAAAGGGAGATTTCCCCACTCTGTTCACCACCAGTCCCCCTGTCTCAAACTGTCTTTGTGATTATCCACATTTGACTTTTCATCACCTTTCTGCATTTGTAGTTGATCACAAATATTCTACTGAGACAAATAATTCCTGATTATGGTGATGCTGCTATGAATCTGAGATCAGCATGTATTATTTCATCTGGAAAAGTGGACCTCTGCCTTTTGGTATTTGGTGGAGAAAAATATACTCTGAAATGATAGGAGACATTTTCAGTTGGAAAAATAGCAAGTGGGTATAAACTGTTCCACTTTTCATTACCTATAATCATGCAAATCCATCCTAGCTCTATTGAAGCTAGGATTTTAGGGCTCAGTATCTCAGATATATCACAAGCTTTGGTAGGCTGAAAAATATATATGTGCTCTATCGAGCCAGGGATATTTTTTTTTCATCAACATAGTTTTATCTGCATCATAAATGTATATGGGCTTATTTCCACTTTCCTTCTAAGTAGTATTTGCCTGGAAATGCTGGAAAAAATACTTCAAAACTCCATTAAAAAAAGGAAAAGCTTTATTTTTAAAGACATATTCCTTCATTTCATATGGGTTTATTTGTGCTCGATAGTCACATTTTACAAACTGCCTATTCTTTTCTTTGAAAACAACCAAGATTCCTTAATGACTGAGGCTGCATTCCTTTGCACACCTACTGGGGAGTAAGTCTCATTCAGCTCAATGAGGCTTACTTCTGAGTAGACATATTTAGGGTTATGAAGTAATGTGTAATCCTATACCCATTTAGCTGAAAGTAAGCTCCACTGAACCCAATACTTCTGAGTAGACATTTATAGGATTCTGCTGTAACCCTTCTATTGTAACAAAGACTCCCATGGGTGTAACAGCAGAAGTGGGGAACCTGTGTCTCCCCCTCCCCCCACCCATGATGCTAGACTACAGCTCTCATCACCCCTAAGCATTGGTTCTTGGGGTTGATAGAAGTTGAAGTCTAACAAAATCTAGAGGGCCATACATTTCCCACCCCTGGATTGGAGCCTGTTTTTACTTTCTTACTTATGTAAGTATTTACAGTATTTGTATACCTCCTAATAACGGTGTTCCATGGGCAGCTTAAAACAACAAAACTTAATTTTAGGAAAAACAATGCTATCAACAATCAATAAAACAATAAAAAGCAACATAAAAAAATCAGTGACAGCAGGTAAAAACTAAAGGTATACAGCAGATCTAAAAGCCAGTGGATTAAACATTAAGAGATGCTTAAAGTACTATAATTAGTTGGCAGATATATCTGTCTCATCATCCAATCTGTCCAACTACATACACAAGGGTAATGAAAAAACATTGAACTGGGGCCCAAAGGCCATGAAATGCAAAGCCACATTTCTATAAAGAGCCCAACAAGGAGATGCTTTTCAGCAGCTTTCACTGGTGATAATACTTTTTTTTGTTTGGCTATACTAATTTAATACCAAAAGAGAGGCATTTTCTTTTTTACTGGGAAAGATACTCCCAGTTCTGATTAAGGCCAATTGAGCATAAACAAATTTACTGTTAAATTCCAGTTTGGCAATTTCATGTGGTAGTCTCCCTTTTTAAATTCCTTGTTTGGATTTTGAGATCAGCTGTGGTGTATCTCAGGAGACTGAAATGTTCTCTCACTGATGTCTGAATTCTGACTTCTTTAAAATGTCACATTGGTGTTATTATTCTTCTGCCTACAGACTGACATGTTTATCCTCTATAAACAACAGAAGGGCAACGATGGAAGATGATGGTATGTCTAGTATCACACTGAAAGATGTGCAGGTTAATTACTTCCAGATGCTATGGATGATGTTTTTAGAGGTCGTGTATAATAGTGTGTCCTGAGTAGACAAGAGAGAAAGATCTGGAACTGAGGTTGTTGTAGGGGCTGGTCCCTAGATTTGGGCTTCTGTTATGGTGGTAGTTGCTTCTGAGCAATCATTTTTATTTATTTATTTATTTACTTTATTTTTTGCACTTGTATACCGCCCCATAGCCAAAGCTCTCTGGGCGGTTTACAGCAATCAAAAACATTAAAACAAATATACAATTTAAAACACATATTTTAAAAACAATTTAAAACACAATTTTAAAATTTAAAACAATATAAAAACAATTTAAAACACATGCTAAAATGCCTGGGAGAAGAGGAAAGTCTTGACCTGGCGCCAAAAAGATAACAGTGTTGGCACCAGGCACACCTTGTCAGGAACATCATTCCATAATTTGGGGGCCACCACTGAAAATTCCCTCTCCCTTGTTGCCATTTTGGTTTAGAAGGATACAGTATTTGTAAGCAAGGAAACCTTAACCACAAAAGATCTGTGATATAAAGGTATCATGGTCCATGGTTGCCTATAGACCCCTGGTGATACATTGGGACAGTTTTAACTGGGAGCTGTAGGTTGTGGACAACTCCTGGGTACCAACTCTGACCTTTATCTTCACTTCACTGGAAGGATAATTGTAGTTTTAAAAAATGGCTGGTGTAAGCCCTTCAGGTGTGAGGGCCAAGCTACATGATATGTTAATTGCATGGCTTGCCCCTAAGCACAGTATTTTTTCCCTACAAATAGGCAGTGCAGGGGGCCTGATCTGACTGGCATGCAGGGTGGCCCTGATCTAGATCCTCACCCCTGGATGCATGAAATGTGCATGGGTGTGTGTATATATTTTTGCACTCAAAGTATGTGACACCTTTGCTGGCGGACGACTTGTATGGCATATCTCTCATGACAAAGATGTTTCTTCAGTTGAAAAGATTTCATTTTAACTATTTTCATATCCAGAGAAAGCTGGTATTCAGACTGTGAAACACAATTTTAAATTGTAGTGTGGCAGAGATCTTTAAAAGGAAGTTTGGGTCTTCTCTGGAGAGTGCATTAAGATACTGCTTGTGTTGCTTGAAAATGAGACCGAATGGAGAATTTGCAATTAAAGCAAGATAAATGTTTTCACAGACACTGAAAGGAAAAAAGCACTCCTGCTTTAGAGGAATGATGAAGGAGGATGAGGCGAGTGTTGTTAATGACTAATCTCACTTATTTTAATTAAGTATGTATGCAAAGGAAACAAGTGTCCACAAAGTCTGTTAGAGAAAAATGGCCTCTATTTATCCACTAAAGCAATACAGGAAAGAAGTACTTGCACTGCAAGAGAAAGTAAAATGGACATGGTGTTTTTTTAAAAAATATTATGTTAAAATGGTCATAAAACCAAGATGCAAGGCACATAATAGACACTGGTGAATGAGTTTTCACTTCCCTAGTTTTCTTTCCATTTTGGTTATGGGTTTGGAGAAGGGAAATGGAAGATTGGTGTATTAGTAACCGTATACCTTGCCTAAAATACCTGGTGATGCCTAGTTATAATGTTCATACAACTGAATTTTAATTATGCACAGATAAAGGGATTTTTTTAAAAATAAAAATAATAATTGGGACTGGGCTGGACAGCACAGTCACAGTTCTCAAATGCAACTCCACATTCATTATTGAATATTTGTCTGGATAGTTAACACAAAAGAGAACAATGTGAGCAGTGACGGCTGGTGCCCATTGGGACTAGTAGCATGGGAAGGCAAGGAGATCAACAGGAGGTGGCACTAGAGCCAATGATAGGCAGAGCCAACTCATTCGTCCAGAGCTTGGTCAAGTTACTTTTTAAAACTACAACTCCCATCAGCCCCAGCCAGCATGGCCACTGGATTGGGCTGATGGGAGTTATAGTTCAAAAAAGTAACTTTTCCAAGCTCTGGTTTTGTCCAACACACTCCTGCCTGCAAAGTTCTACAAGGGAATCACTGAGGCTGAGATGGAGGAAGCTGACAGCCAGGGTCACCCCCCTGCAAATAAGTAGTGGGGACAGGCTTAGGGGAGACTGAGGTTGGTGGCAGTGTCCCATTTGCCCTCATGGGCCATCCTCCACTGAGCATGAGGCTTAACACTCTCTGGCATTTTGCCTCAGCACTTTACATATCAAGAAAATATTTGATTATTCATCTGATACTGGGTTGTATCCGGCTCAGTCAGAGTCAGAGTAGACCTGCTGAAAACAATGGACTAAAGGGAGTCATGACTCACTTGAGTTCATTGATTTTGATGAATCTGCTCTGAGTATGGATGCAAGCTAATGCATCTGTGCTTTGATGTCAGCAGGAGGCTACTTAATTGTATATCTGACAAATTATGACGAATTACCCTTCATTGTTCTTGTGCTCATTTTTCTGTACTGAATTTATAAAATGGCACAAAGACAAAATAAAGGAAGATGATACAAAATTATGTAAGGAAGAATGACACAGAAGTCAAACAAAAGAGAGCATTATGAATAATACAAAATCAAACATTGAAATAAAAAAAGTCATATGTGGGAGAATAATACAAATGTGTGTCTGCTATCTACAATATACTACAATTGTAGCAATGATGTTTCTGACTGATTAGCTGGGCTGTTGTGAAGGCACAAAATGTTTAGCTGCTGAGGGAACAAAACAGTCTGCAATCTAGGTTCAGTGAGGGAAGGTAACATTTATTTATTTATTTATTTATTTAATTTGTATTCCGCCCTTCCTCCCAGCAGGAGCCCAGGGCGGCAAACAAAGCACCAAAAAACTTTAAAACTTCATAAAAAACAGATCTTAAAATACATTAAAACAAAACAGCATTAAAAACAATTTAAAAAACAACCTTAAAAAGGGTTAAAAGCATTATTAAAAAACATATTAAACAATTCTGGCACAGATGCATACTGGGATAGGTCTCAACTTAAAAGGCCTGTTGAAAGAGGAAAGTCTTCAAAAGGCGCCGCAAAGATAGCAGAGATGGCGCCTGCCTAATATTCAAAGGGAGGGAATTCCACAGGGTAGGTGCCACCACACTAAATATTGTCAGTGTGACTGAGGTTAAAAATCCACATTGGGCAGGCTGAGGCTGGGGAAGGGGGTCTAGGTTATGGAGAAGTTAAGGAACAGGAAACCTAGAGACAAGAGAGGGCTGTTCACTCATTACTCCTTCTCACACACAACATTCCCATGGAAGGGGGAAGGGGGCTGTGCCCACCAGCTCATCCTGAACACCCACTCATCCAGCAGCCATGCTTTTTTTAAATTCTCCATGCAGTGTCTCTGGGAACAATGGCACATCATCACGTCCTTTCACTCCCAGGGTAATTTGAGGCTAAGAGTTGCACTTCTTAGCTGCTCATTCCAAGTAAGAAAGAAGAAGAAAAACCATGGAGCAAAGGTTACCTAGAAACGTGAAGGCAATGGTCAGCAGAGTATTAGTTTGGACCCAGATCTTCCTCTTGGTCCAGCACTCTGACTCAATTCAGACAACTGGGCTAAATCTGCAACTCTGGTTGATGAGGAGTATATCAACTCCCCACCATGTGGATAATATTCTGTATTATGGTGTGCCATGCAGATGCCCACAGGGTAGGTTCCAGTGGTTGTACATCAGGGTTCCGCATTGCTCCAGAAGTATAGGAAGCTCTCTGCTTCAAAACATTGCTCTCCAACTCAAGGATGGTGGCAGAAGGGGCTGGGGAAATCTTAGCATGCTCATTCCTGCTTTTCCCCCACGTGATGCAACTTATGTGGGGTATTATGATGCCTGAAGTGGGCTTGGGTGTCGGCCTGATATGCATGATTATTCCTCCTCAAAAGTGTGTGCACATGGGGGGGGACAAGAGAACATGAATTGGACTGTCACATGTCTGGGACTTCATCTGGAATGATAATGCCAGTTGCAGTGCATGAAGCAGGTGGGGTGGTAGACAAGCAGCAGAGTCCTCCTGATGGTAGTGGCTAGAGATATGAAGGCCTGGGGAAAAAAATCAGAAAAATTAGGGACCCCCCATTTTTCTGTTTCCCCTCCCAATTTTTCCAGAAAAAATGTGGGAAAAAACCCTGGGAAACTCCTCCCCCTCATTTTCCACCCCCCTGGGTCTTCGCATCTCTCGAGGGGTTGCTGCTCTTTGCCAGGATGTGGCAGGGCGAGGAATCAGTGCTCCAGGTTCCTAATGGCCACAGCCTACAGTGCACGCATGCCTGCATGTGGTTGCCACCACCAACTCAGTGCTTCCCCAATCTGGACACTACCTTGCCCTGCCCTGTTGCAGTAAGTGCAGTGCCCCAGCTGCTGGGGAGATGCCACTGCTGCTCTGTTCCCCTCCCAGCCACCTATCTGTTGCTGCTTCTAATGCATATCCCCTGCCCAGGTAAGAGACGGAGTACACCCACTCTTCCACCATGCAAGATGTAACACTGGCCCACAGAGCTTGGAAAAGTTACTTTTTTGAACTACAACTCCCATCAGCCCCAGCCAGCATGGTGCTGGCTGGGGCTGATGGGAGATGTAGTTCAAAAAAGTAACTTTTCCAAGCTCAGCCCAATAAGCATATGACCTGGGCCACTTTCTTGTTATACAACTTTACAGAAGTAATAATGAATTGGGAGAGTGAATTCCCCCAGAGACAGCCTGCTGTATCAAATAAAACATCTCTTCCTTTGCCATGTGTCTTGAGACAACGATATATGAGAAGCTATAAAGGCCTAATTACTGGTAGGTAGTCATTCTTGTTAATGTCTATACCTTCAGAAAACGAAGGAGGAAAAATGCAATTTAACTCCACTGTAAAATGTAAAGATGATTTTGCTTTTTAAAAATTCATTTTTGGTTCTTTTTGTTAAGGGGCATGGCATCTGAATAAAAGGAAGCATTGCTCTAGCTGTTTACTTCTGTATATTTTATTCCCTATTAGTTGTGTATGAATTATGCACAGATAAATAAGTACGGAGCATGCATGGGGATTTTGAACATTTCAAAAAGCTTTCCTCATCATTATGGGAGGCAAGTGCCGTATATCTGCGCTTCCAAATGCTTGAGAAAGAAGCTCTGTAGTTCAGAATTCATCTGGAAGCTTTTTGCTCTTTTTTTGTTTTGTTTTCTTTTGATGCAAGCTACCCTTATGGTGTGCCATGGAAGTAGGTTAAATGTTTCTAATGGATCCCTCTGAGAAATAATATAATTGGTGTGGCACAGTTGTGCTCTTCTTCTACATCCCATAAGGTGGCTTTTCAGTGTTTTCTTTCCTCTGCAAATGAGGGACTTGGGCTGATAACTTTCCTGTGTGTGGAAAGCACTGCTGTGAGGTGGAGCAGCTCCAGCAATGAGGGATATTCATTTCCAGTGTTGTGTACCATGCATAGGCCCAGAGAGCCTGGCAAACGTCCTAACTGTGGTCATTGCTTCCTCTGAGCCGCATCAGAGAAGTGTTGTCTGTGTGGGATATTTTCAGAGATGATGGTACACATGTACAGTCGCTGGTTTTCTGTTTGGTGAGTGCTCATATTACAGAGGGGCCCCATCCTCCTGACTTTGTCAGGTACCCCCTTAGGTATTGTTTTTGGAAGGCTGCTGGTGACATCGTGTCCCAGGTGTCCGAATTACCACTCCCAGTGGCTTCATATAAATATTGGGGACAGAATAGTGTCCCATAGCACTCCACAACACAGTTGCCATGGCACCGACACATAGTCACTCAACACTACTGTTTGTAACTGTCCCCAGAAGTTAGAACGGGACCACTTTAAAACAGTGCCTTCAACTCCCAACTCATGGAGACGGCCCAGGAAGATGCCATGGTAAGTGATATCAAAAGTTGCTGAGAGGTTGAATAAAAGCAACAGGAACACTCTCCCTCTGGTCTCTGGCCTGAAGAAGGTCATCCATAAGGCAAATTAAGGCTGATTCTGTCCTAAAGCTGGGTCAGAACCCAGACTGAAATGGGTCAAAATAATCAGTTTCCTTCAAGGGTGTCTGCAGATGAACCACCACCAGATACAAAAATAATGACTCAGGATCACAGGAAGCTTCCTGTCACTGACTGTTTGGGATGCAACAGAGAAATTCTGCAAAAAAGCAGAGTTACTATGCTGCACACTGTTCTGTCTCAACCCCTCTTACTGGGAGCTTATGACAATTCACTAATAGGCAAAAAACCTTGCGGTTTAAGAATGTAACTATAGCCCACAGCTATTTCTATCAAACTTTAAAAAGCAGGGAAATTGGGCAGCTATAGTGAATGCACCAGGGGAGCAGGAGTCCTGACCTCCTCTTTGAGATATTGGACTGCCCTACAACTTGGTAAAAATGCAAAGACAATTTGGGTTGGTCCTTCACAGTCCAATCCATTTCCTGTGTAGCTTGGGAGAATTGGGTAACATGTGCCTCTGACCATATGGTGAGTGGTGGCAATACCTGCAATCAGCCCAAATAATAGAAACAAGACATGTGTTGTGCTAATCTTGTTTTAGTAGGGAGGAAGCAACATTATTAAGACAGTTGACAAAGTTCAGATAGTCACTTTAGATATGTCTGATTTCTTTTGCAAATTTAGTGACTTTTCCTATAGGAAATCATATATTTTTTTACTTCTATTTCAGTGAATATGTGAAGTACAGCAACACTGCAAAATTTACATTAAAAAGCTCCAAAAATAATTGTGGAATAATGGCACTGACTATTCTGCAGAATAGCCTCCAGTGGACCTCAGGAGTGTCTCAGTTTGCACAAGATAATGATGTAGACAAGGTGCTTGCAATGATGCGACCAGCAGCGTGTCCTCTCGACCCTTGCCCTTCTTGGCTTATTAAAGCTTGCCGAGGGGGTTTGACCAAGTGGATCCATGGTGTGGTCAACACATCATTGCGGAAGAGAGTGGTTCCAGCTGCCTTGAAACAGGCGGTGATCCGACTACTCCTGAAAAAGCCTACTCTGGATCCATTGGTTTGTGACAACTACTGACTGGTTGCAAATACCCCCTTTTTAGGGAAGGTTATTGAGAGGGTTGTGGTGCAGAGATTGCAAGTAATCTTGGATGAAACAGATTATCTTGACCCATCCCACTCTGGGTTCAGGTCTGGTTATGGGACTGAATCGGCCTTGGTTGCCCTGATGGATGACCTTTATCTGGAGGACAGGGGGAATGAGACCCTGATATTCTTACCTGATCACTCAGCGGCTTTTGATTCCATTGACCATGGTATCCTTTTGGGCCGACTTGGTGAGATGGGTATTGGAGGCACTGTTTTACAGTGGTTCTAATCCTACCTCCAGGGTCACTCTCAGAGAATAGCATTGGGTGACTGTCTTTCAGCCCCCTGGCAGGTGTGCTGTGGGGTGCCGCAGGGTACCATCTTGTCACCAATGCTGTTTAACATCTATATGAAGCCCTTGGGAGCGGTGATGAGGAGATTTGGGACGAGGTGTCAGCAGTATGCTGACAATACCCAGCTCTATTTCTTCGTAACATCTGAATCGGGAGAGGCCGTGCAAGCCCTGCACTGCTGCCTGGACTCGGTGGTGGGCTGGATAAGGGCCAGTAAACTGAGTCTGAATCCTAGCAAGACAGAGGCACTGTGGGTTGGTGGTTCCCGAGTTCAGATAATTGGTCAGTTGCCTGCTTTGAACGGGGTCATACTCCCTCTGCAAGAGTAGGTCCATAGCTCCTGGATGTAGGGGGTGCTCCTGGATCCTTGTCGCTAGAGGCCCAGGTGACCTCTGTGGCTAGGAGTGCCTTGTACCAGCTTCGGCAAGTAAGACAGCTGCGGCAGTTTCTGGACCAGGATAACTCTATGTGGAGCTGCCCTTGAGGTTGGTCTGGAAGCTGCAGCTGGTGCAAAATGCGGCAGCAAGACTGCTTACTGGGGCAGGGTATTGCCAACCTGTCACCCCGCTGCTGAAAGAATTACACTGGCTGCCCATTTGCTACCGGGCCAAGTTCAAGGTTCTAGTTTTGGTGTACAAAGCCCTATACAGCTCAGGACCAGGATACCTGAAAGACCATCTTACCCCTTATATACCCAGTCGATCACTGCGCTCTACAGGTGAGGGCCTCCTGCAGATACCATCTTATCAGGAGGTTCGTTCTGCACAATATAGGAAATGGACCTTTAGTGTGGCAACACCTACCCTGTGGAACTCCCTACCCTTAAATATTAGGCAGGCACCATCTCTGTTATCTTTTTGGTGCCTTTTGAAGTCTTTCCTCTTTCAACAAGCCTTTAAGTTGAAACCTATCCCAGTCTGCGATTGTGTTGGAATTGCTTTTTAATATGGTTTTTTTTAACAATATGTTTTTAACCCTTTTTAAAATTTGTTTTTAACGTTTTTTTAAATGTTTTTAACGTTGTTTTGTTTTAATGTATTTTAAGGTCTGTTTTTATGATGTTTTAAAGTGTTTTAGCACTTTGTTTGCTGCCCTGGGCTCCTGCTGGGAGGAAGGATGGGATATAAATCAAATAATAAATAAATAAATAATATAATAAATAATAAATAAATAAAGATAAAACAGTTGGTGGTGAAATATATTCTAGCAAAAATTGACCATGCCCACCTTGCCTTAAATGAATAGGAGGCTGAAAACATGCATCTTGGGCAGGCTAAATTTGTTTTTTCCAACAGCCTTAAACAAAGTGGTTTAAACATAGCAGGCTGAAAACATGCATCCTCTTTTTTCCAACAGCTAAGAGTCATTGCTGAAGTAGCAACATATTGTAATCAGTCTGATTTTACATCAAACTGCAGTTTCAGATTCAACTGTCAATGCACCCAAAATAGAAACAGAACATAACCTCCAGTTTGAAACACAAAAGGTTGTCTTCACCATCATATGACACCGACCAATAAAAAGGCTTTGAAATTAATAAAAATAAACCTGCACTATGCTCGATGCTTCACCCAACATGCATCTGGATTGCAAACCTAGTTTTGGTTAAGCTTCACCACAGATTAGGCATGAAGAAACTCCTAGGGAGTAAAATTTTTAGCATTTCAGATTTTTTTCTTACGCCACTCACTTCCTTTTGGACAGCTGAATTTTTCCCTGCTGCTAACCATGGAATGATCTGTCAGTTTTGGTTCTCTCATTTTTCCAATCTTAAATTCAGTTCTCCACACTTCTGCAGCAATTTACCATTTCTTTAAAAAACATCATGAAAAATCTTCAGCATTTTAGTGTGAATTTCACTTAAGAAACACATCTTGTATGCACTTTTGACATGTATACATTTTTGCAAGCAATTTCTCCTAATGCATTTGTGTATGCTAGTTTCATGAATATATTCATTTTATGCACACATTTTCCTAATATGATACATTCTTGTAAATTCTAGAGAACTGCATTGCAAAATTCAGAGACGTGTAAATATTGAAGGATGACTTTCAGTTCTCAAATCATTTTAGAAAGTGTGGATCTGATAGATTTTGTTCTAAATGTGAACAGAATCGAATTCGCCCCCCATCCCTACACATAGACCATGACACAACCATACCTCAAGATTCCTTCCAGATTTGTTCCACACTTCACATGCTCAGCTTGCCTCCAGCATCAGTGGTATAATGGTCTGTCCCTGTAGAAATGAAGGTAGGGGTGGGTGTCAGCCTTGCTAGAGGGAAACTGCAATATTTTATCATTATTATTAAATATTTATGCCACTCATCTTCCGAGGAGCAGAGGATGCTATACCTTTCTCTGCTAATTTTATTCTTGCAACTACTTGTAAAAGTGATGCACCCAAAGCCACTCAGAGAGCTTCAGAGCTGAGTATGAGTTTGAAGCTGTATCTCATGAGTCCTAGTCTGACACCTAGAGTCTAACCACTACACCACATTGGCTGCTGTTCCTTCGATGAAGAAGAGGAGGATGAGATCTGTGTTGAAATACTGGTGAAGGAGAGCAATAAGCTTTTAAAAAAGACATACATTAGGAAAAGGAAAAGGTTCATTAAATTCTGGATGTGACAAATCAAAGTCCATCAATGACTTAATTTATTCAATACATCAAATGATGTAAAATTTGCTGCCCTTTTATGACACCCAAAATCAGCTGCCTGAGGCAGTCATCTGAGTCTAGTAGGGCCGCTCTTGTTTCTGATATCTTTTACCTCCTTTAATATGATCCTGCTAATAAATGTATCTCAAACTGGAAACATGAGGTTAAGAACAGAGGAAGCTGCCTTCTACCGAGTCCGGCCATTGATCCATCTAGCTCAATATTGCCTACACTGACTGGGAGTGGCTCTCCAGGGTTCTCCCTGCCCTACCTGGAGATGTTGGGGATTGATCCTGGGGCCTTCTGCATGCAAAGCAGATGCTCTACCACTGAGCAACAGCCCTTCTCCATTGATTAAAGAGACATATTTGAACCTGGATCTCATTCATGTCTGACTGCTCTGGCTAAGTGTTATTTGTTTATGAGTCAAGAGCTGACTCAGGGTCTCCTTTAACATAAATCTGAATTTACACAGGTTCAAGTTCAAGGTAAAAACCATTGCGGTGGGAGCTCAGGTCATGCATAAATAACCAGAAAAGCATCAACTAGAATCTAGCCTGTCCTACCTCCAGAGCTTGGAAAAGTTACTTTTTTGAACTACAACTCTCATCAGCCCCAGCCAGCATGGTGCTGGCTGGGGCTGATGGGAGTTGTAGTTCAAAAAAGTAACTTTTCCAAGCTCTGCCTACCTCACAATAGAGGGCAGAATGAGGGGCCTTTGGATACATTGCAGGAAAAGGGAGTAATTCATTTATTGGAGTTATGAATCGGTTCCCATAAAATATCTCGAAGTGATTTCACATTACAAACATCAAGAATAAAATCTCCTTATGTAAAAAGCAATTCCAAATAATTCCATATATAAAACCAATTAAAAACAGGTTTATATGTAAAAACAATTTCAAGTCTAATAGAGTTCACCATTTTGGTTAAGGGGCCTGCCTGCCTTCTTACTTACAAGTCCAGTGGGTGGCATTGCCTGTCAGATTCCTCCTCCTTAGTCTCAGTATTGCCCCCTATAGGGCTACTTCTGGGAGGACGGGTGGGATAGACATTTAATAAATAAATAAATAAACTCAGCAGAGAGGAGACTAGGGGCAAAGCTAGAATGAATTGATTCTGCCTGTCCTTGGCTCTGGCTCCACCTACTGTTGGTCTCCCTTGCCTTCTGCCCTAACAGTCCCAGTGGGCACCAGCCACCACTGCAGACCTGTCTTATAAGGTTGCTGAATGAATGCTGGATCATTCCCATAATTCTTTCCTGATTAAACCAGTTTAAATCTCATACTAGTCAATATGTATGAGCTGCGGCTGCTTTCAGACGTGGGGCTTATTGCATTAGTTTAACGGATTAAAATGATAGCACCCTGTCATGATTTCTAACATTCCTGTCACACTCCAGTACCTGTTGCGTTAAGAAACAGTAGCTTTTTCAGCCAATATACCGGCATTTTGCACAACTGTCTTTCACATGGCTACAATGGATGTCTCGTTTCCTTCCCTCACTCATTATACACATGTGCAATGTAGTTCCCCACCGTGTAGGAGGTCTGAGATCTTGTTCTGTCACCATGCAACCCTCTCTCTTTTGCATCTGACTTTTGTTTGTTTGTTTGTATTAACAGAGGGGTGTGTGTGGGAAATGCTGCTGCTATGCTAGAATACCAGTACAATTTTTGTTAGGAAAAACAAAGAAACACAATAAAAAAAAACTGCGGCTAAGGGGTGGGAATGCACAGCATGCTGGGATGCCTGTCACATGAGTGGCTGCAGCTAGCGAAAAACTCCCATGATTTTCCTGGTTCCTAAGCAGTCAAATGGATTATTTCTGATATTATTTATCACAAAAATTATCACTAAACTTGCACTATATTCCACTAGAATTCCAGAACTAGCTTGTGCATCATGTGAAAGATCAAATATAGTGTGCAAAGGTAAGAAATCGACAGAATAACAGAATAAAGTGCAGTGTGAAAGCCACTTCTTATGTGCATTGTGATGTGGATGGCAATGCTATTTCAAGCCTCTTCCCTACAGTTATTGTATGCAACTGGATCTAACCTCATTGTGTGGTGCAACGCAAGCTGCAGCACAATTTTGCAGTAGAGAATGCATATTTTTATCTGACAATTTTAGCTTGGAATGGGAGAACAGGTAATCCTTCACTACAATTGCAAGCCATGTTGCCAGGCTCCTTAAGCTTATATTAACTTGCTCTGCAAGAACTAATCCTAAAATAAATAGTTAATATGTGAGATATTCAAGACTGATGGGAGACTGGTATTTAACACATCTGATAAGTCTGTGCATAATCTAGTCACAACCTTAATTAACATATGTTGACAAAGGGATTCACTTAGCTGAACAGTTACCATAGTTAACAATCGTACTATTAAAAATAAACCCTAATATGTTGGTTTAGTGGTGAACTGTAGGCAATGTAATTAAAACATTTGTGTTCCCTGTCAATATAACTCTCTTCTGATCTGAAACAAGTGTTCCTTAGAAAATTTGAATGAGTTAATGCTGGCTACTGTTAATCTTTGAGCTTTGCTTCAGTTGGATCAGATTCATATGTCAGATATATATTTAGCTATAATTTCCAACTTTCTGGGAAAAAAATACTTTAAAGCCACAAAGCACAAGGAGTGACTTTCTTTATGTGTAGGAGCATTGCCATTGTGAACAATCTTCAAAAGAGCAAGTGAGTTATTTTTATGTTGTGAGTTTGGGGGTTGAAATGGATAATTTCTATGAGTCCCTTTCCAGCCTCTGATTTGGAATCCTGTGCCTTGGGGTGAGAAACTTACTCTGCTGGTCAGATGAGTTTCTTTTGTTAAGCTAAAAGAGTGGCCAGGTTTGTTAATGGGTCTATCAGGTGCCCAGCATCTGGTGAATGGGCCAGAAAGTTCCTTTTGTCATTGAAACTGTTCAGGAGAGCCTCCCTCCCCTCCTGGGGCCTAGGAGAGGCTTGTGTTTTGAGTTGTGTCTGGGAATGGCTGGGGACTGGAGGCAGGCAGGGAGACTGGCTCTCTGCACCATGGCTTTAGGATGCCTCCTGTAACACTGATGGAAAAGCTGGATATTGGACGGCTGATGCCTTGAACCCCTCCATCCTAAGCTCAGGTTGGAATGTGTGTAAATAAATAAACCATATTTCATAAAGACACTGCAGTCTCTCCCAAGGAAACCAAACTCTGGGCGAGTGCAGGGACCCCTAGCAATCTCACTGTTTGGAGATTGGGGTGGTACGCAACATTTACTTAGGGAGACTAAGGCCACATTCACACCATAAATTTATTCCGTTATTATTCCACTTTAAACAGTTATGGCTTCCTCCAAAGAATCCTAGGAACTGTTGTTTGTTAACAGTGCTGAGAACTGTTAGCACATCCCTATTCCCCTCACAAAGCTACAATTCCCAGAGTTCCCTGGGAAGTGTTGGAATAGGCAAATATTGCATGTTCACCTTGGGGGATATTTGGGGAAATATCCCATGTACCTGTTCACCATGATGTAACTTCCTTATGGGTGGGTTTAGTTACCTGGTTTCCTCCTTCTTTTGTCCTGGGGATTCTTTGAATATTCTCCATTGCTGATCTATCTACCACTGGGAGAGGCCACATGGCGCATGGCTCTCTGCTGAGAGCATCAATACTAAAGACTAAGATGGACTGAGACTATTTTTCTTTCATCTAAGCTAGAGCCTATGTTTCTGAACATATGAAGAGGTCGTGAGTAAATGTTCTTTATCTTTTACCTAAGAAGATTGGGTCTATTGTTATTTGTATAGAGAAAGGTGTGGACTGGTTTATCTCACTCTGCTGCTTGTTTTTATCTCTGCTAAGAAATAGGACCACCAAACTTAGTTCCTATTTCATCTTGGTATATTTTAAAATACCAAACAGGAAGAGGGGCTGTCTGTTAAGCTACTCTGGCAACTGTAGCTCTGTGAGGGAAATAGGGGTCTCTCAACAACTCAGCACCCTTTACAAAGTACACTTCCCAGGATTCTTTTCAGAAAGCTATGACTGTTTAACAGAGCTTGGAAAAGTTACTTTTTTGAACTACAACTCCCATCAGCTCCAGCCAGCATGGCCACTGGATTGGGCTGATGGGAGTTGTAGTTCAAAAAAGTAACTTTTCCAAGCTCTGCTGTTTAAAATGAAATAATACTGGAATAAATTTATGGTGTGAATGTGGCCTATGTCAGAAATGTAAGTTTCAAATGAGATATAGGGAGGGTGCATAGCTTGGTGGCAATACATTTGCTTTGCTTGAAGAAGGTCTCAGGTTGAACTCTTGCAATTTCTAGTTAAATGGGTGTCAGGAACAGTGTTGGAAAATGATTCTGTTGAAAGCCCACCAAGAACTGTTGCTGGAATAGACAATACTAGACTAGATAGTCCAATAGTCTGACTCTGTATTAGAGGGATGGGGAACCTTGCGGCCCATCAATCCCATCTCACATGGCCAATTGTCAGGAATAATGGGAATTGTAGTCTAGCAACTTCTGGAGAGTCACAGATTACTCACCCCTGCTGTCTAAGGTCATTTCCTATGTTCCATTGTCCTCAGTAGCAACATGGTGGGGTGGAGATGCTTACTTGATCTCTGAGCGGGTGAGTCGGTGCTGCTTACTGGGAGGGAGAGGAATGGAGCAGTGGTGAGGTCGGTGTAGAAACGCACTGATCAAGCCAATCTGGCACTTCTGACCGTGTGTTTGCCCTGTGCTTCCCTCCCTCCCAGTAAGCAGCAGTGACTCACACACCCCACCATGCTTTCCATTACTGATTGTCCTGCCAGATTTTTTTAATAAAAAATATCAACATATTAACTACTTTGTACTTGTACAAGCTCCATAGGTTTCTGTCTGAGAGCTTTTCTGCACATTATAAAGCATGCAGTAGAAGAATTCTGGACTGTACTACATGTAACATGGCAGCCTACTGCAGCCCACTCTTAGACTCCAGACACTGGACTAGGAAATTGAGGAGATCAAGCAGGCATGCTGGGAATCCTCTCCCCCCCCCAAGTTCCAGGGCAAGGCAGCCTGGCTCTCTACTTTGGTATGTTGCCACAGTACAAGAATTGCCAAAATTGGCTAAACAAAAGGTTGACTCAGAAGGTATATCTAATCAACCTTGGCAAGTAGCATTTCTTCTTGCCAAAGGCAGGATGCACCTATCATGTAATCAAGATGGACACCAGCTCATCTTGTGTTATGACATACCTGGGCAAATAAGATGATAGCTTTTTTAGAAAACCCCACTTGTTGGGAAACCAGGAACCAAAGCCTCTGCCCAAGGCATGAGGGTAATCTCAAGCCTGGAGCATCAAAGGAATTTGAACTGACGGAGGGGGGAGAGGGAAGCCCTTCCTCTCCCTTTCTGGTATGCATTTCTAGGACGGAAAATTCCTAGAGACAGACTACGACAGGGTTGGTGTCTTCCCACCTGAGGCTCTTTCCCTAAACACATGGGATTTTTCTCCCCCTCCCTAGCCCCATGACACACCATCTTCTCTGTAAGAAGAACTGCAGTGCAGGACACTGGATCAGAAAACTCAGAGGGATTCTATTGCCTGCCTCTGCCTCTCATTGAGATTCTAGTCAGGGCGACAGAAATGTCATGGAGCTGAAATTACACTGGAACCTGAGGCATAGAATCCCTGGCCTGGTCCCCTGGTGCTTGCAGCAGTACTTCCCTACACCCCCCCATTGCTACTCATTTCCAGCTGCAAGAGCTCCTCAGTGCACTGCATAGGCAAACCATGAGTCCTTTTCTGCCTTTTGGAGTCCCATGCCAAATTTGCATGCTCCCACCTCTTTTTCTCTATTATTTTTAGCTTCTCTCTCTCTCCCCCCCCCATAAGTTATTCTCCAGTTTAGAATCGTGAACATGGTAGAGCAGTAGTTCTCCAACCCACAGACCACTTGAACATTTCTGTGTCTCTTGGCGAACCACTTAATGATTTTTCTGCCTGTTGTAGCAATTGTAATGCACTGTGCCGGATGCTGTATGATTTTTAATTATATTTTTACAGACATCCCATGGACCACCTGAGTGAAGCTTGCAGACCAACAGTGATCTGCAGTTTGGGAACCCCTGTAGCAGGGTATTAGGTAAGAGGCTGTATTGGAAGACATGTGCAAGACTGTTGTACAGACGAAGAGTTGTAGGTGACATTCACAAATTACCTCTCAAATGCCATATTTAGGGTCTGTGAGGGATATTGTATAGAGATAATATTGAAGTTCATCCAAGCTGAGTAGAGGATGGAGTTAATCTGTTAAAGAGGATGGAATTAAATCAATCTGATAATGAGGCAAGAAAAAGCCAGCAAGTCAGCATAGCATCCCAATTAGACCATGGGCTAAGCCTGGACTCATGATCCATATATCAGGCCACTCTCTCAGACAGGGAGGGAGCAGAAATAAACAGGAGAGGAGAACGAGAGAGACACGAACATACAGAGAAGTCAGTGACGGAGGCCAGAGAAAGAAGGGGATCAACATCAGCACAGCTAAAGATCTATTCAGGCTGTGGATAATAGAGGGGCAAGTGGTTGCCACTCATGGGATCTACCAAATACTGCTGACAAGGAATGTGAGAATATTAATGCTTTGCTTATATGTGTATACTCAAAATAAGTGCTATTAGATGCTTATATTTGGTGCTCTTAATTGCCTAACCAGAGTTCACAAACTAACTGCCTCTAACCAGTGAATTGGCAGTCCACCTGGAACAGGAGTAGCACCTTGTGACAGAACAGAAGCACAAGAAGATTCCATAAAGGAAGCCACAGATCTGAACTTACAAGGTCTGAACAGGGTGGTTCATGACAGATGCTCTTGGAGGTCGCTGATTCATAGGGTCGCCATAAATCATAATCAACTTGAAGGCACATAACAACAATACTGTTCTGCATTGTTTAGTGTGTAATTGGATTTTCTTTCCCCACCCTACTTTAATAAGTCTGCTGCTTCAGCATTCAACTTGAGGTCTTGGTGTAGATGTATAATTTTGGATCCTGAACTCCCTTAGACACATGCCCAGGGTGGCACCCAGTCAACTCATAAAAAGATTCTCCCCTCTCGCAAGCCTGTTTAAGGGCCACATGTGAAGTACACATATAAGGAATTGCATTTCTGGAATCATAGAATCATAGAATAGTAGAGTTGAAAAGGGCCTATAAGGCCATCGAGTCCAACCCCCTGCTCAATGCGGGAATCCAAATTAAAGCATACCCGACAGGTGGCTGTCCAGCTGCCTCTTGATTGCATCCAGTGTTGGAGAGCCCACCACCTCCCTAGGGAATTGCTTCCATTGTCATACTGCTCTAACAATTAAGAAGTTTTTTCTGATGTTCAGTTAAAATCTGGCTTCCTGTAACTTGAGCCTATTATTCTGTGTCCTGCACTCTGGGATGATAGAGAAGAGATCCTAGCCCTCCTCTGTCTGGCAACCTTTTAAGTACAGCTACTCAATGAGGATGGCAAAACGATAACAGATGACAAAGAAAAGGCAGAAGTGCTCAATTCCTACTTTGGCTCAGTCTTCTCCCAAAAAAGGGTCTATGACCCTCCCAGGAAACATGAAGTAGAAGGGGCAGGATTGGAGCTTGAGATTGATAGACAAATGGTCAAGGAATACCTAATCACTTTGAACGAGTTCAAATCTCCAGGGCCTGATAAACTGCATCCTAGAGTATTGAAGGAACTGGCTGAAGAACTCTCAGAACCGCTCTCTATTATCTTTGCGAAATCATGGAGGACTGGTGAAGTGCCGGATGACTGGAGGAGAGCTAATGTTGCCCCTATCTTCAAAAAGGGCAAGAAGGAGGAACCAGGGAACTACAGACCAGTCAGCCTAACATCAATCCCTGGAAAAATTCTGGAGCAGATTATAACGCAGTTAATCTGTAAGCACCTTGAAAGCAATGCAATGATTACTAGGATCCAATATGGATTTATGAAGAACAAATCCTGCCAAACTAATCTCATCTCATTTTTTCATCGGGTAACCTCCCTTGTAGACTATGGGAATGCTGTGGACATAATATATCTCGACTTCAGCAAAGCTTTTGACAAAGTGCCCCATGATATTCTGATTAGCAAGCTAGCTAAATGTGGGCCGGATGAAACAACGATCAGATGGATCCACAGTTGGCTGCAGAATCATACTCAAAGAGTGCTTATCAATGGTTCCTTCTCAAACTGGGTGGAAGTAACGAGTGGGGCACCACAGGGCTTGGTCCTGGGCCCCGTGCTCTTTAACATTTTTATTAACAACTTGGATGAGGAGGTACAAAGCATGCTTATCAAATTTGCAGATGATATAAAGTTGGGGGGCATAGCTAATACTGTGGAAGACAGAAGGAAAATTCAAAGGGACCTTGATGGGCTGGAGCATTGGGCTGAAAACAACAGAATGACACTCAACAGGGATAAATGCAAAGTTCTACTCCTAGGAAAAAGAAACCAAATGCACAGTTATAAGGTGGGGATACTTGGCTCAGCAGTACGACATGTGAGAAGGATCTTGGAATTGTCGTTGATCACAAGCTGAATATGAGTCAACAGTGTGATGTGGCTGCAAAAAAGGCAAATGCTATATTAGGCTGCATTAACAGAAGTATAGTTTCCAAATTGCGTGAAGTACTAGTTCCCCTATATTCAGCACTGGTTAGGCTTCATCTTGAATACTGCATCCAGTTCTGGTCTCTGCATTTCAAGAAGGATGCAGACAAACTGGAACGGGTTCAGAGGAGGGCAACAAAGATGATCAGGGGACTGGAAACAAAGCCCTATGAGGAGAGACTGAAAGAACTGGGCATGGAGAAGAGAAGGGTGAGGGGAGATATGATAGCAGTCTTCAAGTACATGAAAGGTTGTCACATAGAGGAGGGCCGGGATCTCTTCTCGATCGTCCCAGAGTGCAGGACAGAGAATAATGGGCTCAAGTTGGAGGAAGCCAGATTTTGACTGGACATCAGGAAAAACTTCCTAACTGTTAGAGCCATACGACAATGGAACCAATTGCCTAGAGAGGTAGTGGGCTCTCCGACACTGGAGGCATTCAAGAGGCAGCTGGACAGCCATCTGTCGGGAATGCTTTGATTTGGATTCCTTCATTGAGCGGGGGGTTGGACTCGATGGCCTTATAGGCCCCTTCCAACTCTACGATTCTATGATTTTACTTGAAGAGTGCTATCGTATCTCCTCTCAGTCTTCTCTCCTCAAGGCTAAACATGTCCAGTTCTTTCAGTCTCTCATCATAGGGCTTTGTTTCCAGTCCCTTGATCATCCTCGTTGCCCTCCTCTGAACCCATTCCAGTGTGTTTGCATCCTCCTGAAAGTGTGGTGTCTAGAACTGGATGCAGTACTCAAGATGAGGCCTAACCAGTGCCAAATAGAGGGGAACCAATATATCATGTGATTTGGAAACTAAACTTCTGTTAATGCAACCTGAAATAGCATTTGCCTTTTTTGCAGCCACATTGCACTGTTGGCTCATATTCTCATACGTATACAAAATTCCTATCATATCATAATGCTCCCCCTAATTTTACTTTTTAGTCACAAGCATGGCTACACTTAAGCTGAAAACATATACTCACTTACGTGGGAGTAAGCCCCACTGAACTCTTTGGGGTGTACTTCTAAGTAAATATGTACATGATTGCGCTGTTAGCCTCTGTGGTGTAACTTAAAGAAATTGTATGCATTGTGTGTTCTTGAAAAAAATGCCACAATTACTATTCATTCTGGTATTATGATAGCCTAAATTCAAAGCTTGCTGTAAGTGTACTATTAAATTCTATTCCAAACAGCATCCGACAGGTATCTCCTGTAGTTTTGACTAGCACGTGAGCATAAATTTGCAGCTAAAGAGAAAGTCTGAATTACAGTGCACACACACACACACAAAACCTGGAAGAGCTCTTCGGAGACTTTCCTAAGACTCTAAAAAGCAGCAAGAGGCAGAAATCTTTTTTCCAAGCATTTTATTACTTTTTATTCAATGAACTTAAGGAAAGGGAAGCATTCTCAATAAAGAAGCAACAAAATTAAGCACATTCAAACAGATCCTATGCTAGTTAACGGAGGGTGCTGCAAACCTATACAGTAGGGCCCCGCTTTATGGTGCTTCGCTTTATGGCACTTCGCTTTACGGTGCTTCGCTAATGTGCCGGTCTCAATTAGACACAATTAGACTAAAGCTCCACTCATATGGCGCTTGTTCCACTTTTACGGCAGTTTTTGGGCATCAATGAGTTCTGCTTTTTGGTGGTTTTCACTTTTCGGCAGGGTTCCAGAACATAACCCGCCGTATGAGTGGGGTCCTACTGTATATCCATCTCACCGCAGTAAGCCCCACTGAACTCGGTGCAACTCACATCTGATTAAACATTTAATGGATTTATTTTTATTTATTTTTAGAGATGTATATACAGTAAGGCCCAGCTTTTTGGTGGCCTGCTTTTCGGCGTTCCACTAATAAGTCAGCTTTCAATTAGAGTAAGGCCCCACTCATACGGCGCTTGTTCTGCTTTTACGGTATTTTTCGGGCATCTGGCGGCATTTTATTGATGGAGTTCCTCTTTTTGGTGGGTTTCGCTTTTTGGCGGGGGTCTGGAACGTAACCCGTCATATGAGTGGGGCCCTACTGTACTGACTAATTAGGGATGGAAGAATCTGTCAATTTCAGTTTCTCTCACTTTCTTCTTTTTCCAGTCTTAGGTTCAGTTCCCCAAATTTCATCATCATTTTGTGATTTCTTTTTTTAAAAAAACCTCATGAAAATGCCTCAGCATTTTAGTGCGAATTTCTCCCAATATAGACATTTTTGTGTCATGTTGCCTACTATACAATGTTTGCAAATCAATTTCCCCTAATATAATGCATTTTGTTATGTTCTTTTCAATAATATATACATTTATATGCACACTTTACCCTAGTATATGCATTTTTGAACACCCTACCTGGCTGGAGAACGGCATGCAAAATTGGGAGAAGTGTGAATTTCAAGGGATAGCTGTGTTTTAGTTCATGCGTCATTTCAGAAAGTGTGAACTAAGTAGGTTCAACTTTATATGTGAACTGAATCAATTTCTCTCCATCCCTGTTAATCATGAGGAGGATATCAAAGTGGCAAACAGCAATATAAATACAGATAATGGACATCGCAATAAAATGTTACAGAGGTAGGAAAACAATCAACAATCATGCATCTAAGACTGCACTGTGACAAATGGTACAAAAGTCAGGCCCTATGCCAACACAAGTTCATCCGTTTGTGCTTTCCCACACATTGCACCCTGTTGCTCAAGGGAAATAAATAATCAATCCTCAAAAAATTTAGAACAGGTCACAGTTGAACATTTATATAGATTGAAAGTAATCTGAAAGACTGGCTTCATCCATACTAACCCTCCTGGATGTTAAGATAAGCAGAGGGGACTCTCTTGGTAGTTCTGTCACCCACAGTAGTGTGGGGCATGGTAGCCCAGGAGAAGGCATCTGTAGTTTTTTGATCCACCTCTTTTATGGATTCTACACTGTTCTATTATGGTTAGAACAGTTTTACTATTTTACTTATTTCTAAAACTGTATGATTACATTGTTGTAACCCATCCTGTCATCTTATGGTGAAGGATGGCTAAGAGAAATAAACCCATAACCTAGAATTATAAATGTAAGATTTGTTCATGCATGCAGGTCTGAATTCATTTTTCTAATCCAGGATCAGGGAACCCGTGGCCCTCCAGATGTTGCTGGTTTCCAACTCCCTTCATGCCTGTCCTTTGGACATGCTGGGGTGGGGCATCTGGAGGTGCACAAGTCCCCCACCTCTGTCCTGATCAACACACAAATTGGACTACATGGAGATGGTAGCTCCCACAAGCTCCAGTGTGGCATAAAGAAGCAGTGGTTGGGTTAGTCCCCATGGTTTGTGGCAGAAACATTGGCTTTGCTTCGGAGTTGTTGTTCCATTCATGCCAAGGGGTGTGTGATTGTTGACAAATCCCATCTCTGTTTCCAGTCCCCATTGCACCATAGCCCACATCATTCCTAAGGGTATCTCAACCTCTGCAGAAGTAAGGGGGACATGGAAAAGCTCTGTTCCATGTTCATGAGCTATGTTTCTTTCACGGAAGGCAATTTAGGCTCCAAGCCATTATGGTTTGGGTCATTGCCACCCAAGAGACTTTCTATGTACAAAATAGCTCTGACAGTATAATCCTAAATGTTTCTATGCAGATGTAAGTCCTACTGAATTCAATGGAGCTTACTAGATAAGTGGGGTTAGGACTGCAGCTTCAATTCTTAATTTTAAAAATGACTGGGAAAATGGACATTTTGATAAAAGGAAAATGCTTCTGATGTGCAGCAAAATTTCCAAATTAGAAATATTTCCTGCTTTCCCCCCAAGCTTTGTTGTTATGTGCCTTCAAGTCGATTATGACTTATGGTGACCCTATGAATCAGCGACCTCCAAGAGCATCTATCCTGAACCACCTTGTTCAGATCTTGTAAGTTCAGGTCTGTGGCTTCCTTTATGGAATCAATCCATCTCTTGTTTGGCCTTCCTCTTTTTCTACTCCCTTCTGTTTTTCCCAGCATTATTGTATTTTCTGGTGAATCATGTCTTCCCATTATGTGTCCAAAGTATGATAACCTCTTCCCCCAAACATATTGTTTTAATTCTTTCTGCTCCTGTAGCACACTTAATTATAATTCCTAAACAGGTAGACGGGACGAAATCACTAAAATGGGCAATAAAAGCAACCGGCTGGAATTTACGAAGCTTATTACTAAACAAGTGCAAATATTTTTTTAAATCTCATTTTACAATAAAACATGTAATTGTGGCACAGCACTTCTGTTTGTGAATGATGATGCATTATTTTATACTTCATTGAACCAAAGACATTCACCCTTAACAACATGCCAGGCATGAAGTAAGATACCATCATTCATGTTCTGTAGGTATCATATTGCTTAAATTGTCCATTTAAGTAAACATACCCTCCTTTACTCTCAATGCTTTGTGGATCACAGGAAACCCACAGAATGATTCAGTGCCTATAACCTGAATACTTCCTTACAAGTGTATGAATCATTAAGATTTCAGAAATCTGGGTTGATGCATCATTTTAAATACTATGTTTTGAGTAATTACAACGAATGTTTAAAGCAGCAGAGTAGTTTCCTTATTATACAGGGAATGATTAAACGTGCAGAAAACAATAGCACCGACTATTAAGCGACCCTCCAGACTGATTTTTTCTGCAGGTATATTCTGCAACATGTCACTGACGTAATAATAGTGCGTTAGTGGTGGATTTATACTGGGCCACCCACACATCTTTCCATTTTACTAGTTTTTCTGTGATGCTACCCCTGTGTAATCACATTATGGCTGCCCGGAGGGGCATTCTTGTACTATAATGCAACAAATGTAGGAGAGCCTCTTCCCCCTCCTCAAAACATTTGCAGAATAAAAAGTTACAGGATTTGAGCAGGGACATACACTGGATGGAAAAGAAGGAAGCGCAAACAGTACTGAAAGTGGAAGTGCATATAATCACCATATTATCCCGAGCACCAATCATCACGAGTGCAGAATAAAAAAGACATCTGGAGCGCCTATGTTAATTTGTATCACTTAATTTTGGGTGCAGTTTTACAGTTGACATTTTGCTGTCAGAAGTAGGGCTGTGCATGCCTCTGATCCAATCCAGGGCCTGATCTGGTACTTAAGATTGGCCCTGATCCAACTGGGGATGTTCTGGGGCCCACCTATGCCAGATCTGAGCCTCAGATTAGGTTAACTAATTAGGCTTTAAATCCTAATTAAACATGCTGTTGGGAAAGGGGGTGGAGAAGGAGGAGATGCTGCATCTCTCTTCCTGTTCCCAAATACATGCTTCATCAGGGTTTAAAACCTAATTAAATATTAGAACATATGAAGAGCCTGCTGGATCAGGCTAGTGGCCCATCTAGTCTGTTCTCACAGAGGCCAACCAGATGCCCACAGGAAGCCTGCAAGCAGGACCCGAGCACAGGAGCACTCTTCCCCTCCTGCGGCTTCCGACAACTGGTTTTCAGAAGCATCCTGCAGAGCACAGCCACCATGGCTAGTAGCCATTGATAGCCTTATTCTCCATGAATTTATCTGATCCTCTTTTGAAGTCATCCAAGTTGGTGGCCATCACTGCCTCTTCTGGGAATGTCCATAGTTTAACTAGTTGGGAGAGTGTGGAGGAAGAAGAAGATAGCGATGAGTCTCCCCCTCCCTGGTCCACATGCATAATCAGGGTTTTACACTCTAATTAAACATTTGGTTGGGAGGGAAGGAAGGAGACTCAGCATTCAATCCTGTTGGGTGCTGCTCCGCCAGCCCATTCCCTGCAAATAATTTGCTGATGAAGCAGGCCCTGCAGAGGGTACCTGTTTCTTCTTCTCTCCCTGTAGTAGCCTCACCTTTTGACAGCCCTGGATCACTCCAGGTGGGCTGAACTGACTCGGGGCAATCTGGGGCTGTCTCAACTTGATGTGGTCAAAGCCTGGATTGGCCCAAATTAGGTCTACTGTGTACAGGGTCTAGGTTAGGGTTGGTCCCAGTGCACAGCCCTAACAGGAAGCATCATAGGTGCTGCTCTGCTACTGCAGAGTGTGGCCCACTGGCAGTATGGCACTTATGCCAGTAGATTCTAATGGTAGATTGTTTTCTAATGATATGTTTCAATTTGGAGACATCTACCATATCCATTAATTCCTTTGCCAAATCCACTCACTCACCAAACCCCCTTACGGACATCTTATAAAACAGTAGCAATATTAATGTATGCTTATTTATTTATTTATTGCATTTGTATACCACCCCATAGCCAAAGCTGTCTGCGTGGTTTACAACAATTAAAAGCGTTAAAAACAAATATACAAATTAAAAAACACATTTTAAAAAAGCTATTTAAAAACACATGCTAAAATGCCTGGGAGGAGAGGAAAGTCTTGACCTGGCACCGAAAAGATAACAGTGTTGGCGCTAGGCGCACCTCATCAAGAAGATCATTCCATAATTTGGGGGGGACACTACTGAGAAATCCCTCTCCCTTGTTGCCAGCCTCCCAGCTTCCCTCGGTGGAGGTACCCAGAGGAAGGTCTTGGATGTTGAGCGTAGTGTACAGGTGGGTTCATGTCGAGAGAGGCATTCCATCAGGTATTGTGGTCCCAAGCCGTATAAGGCTTTAAAGGTTAAAAACAGCACCTTGAATCGAGCTTGGAAACATACAGGCAGCCAATGCAAGTGGGCCAGAATCGGTTTTATATGTTCAAACTGTCTGGTTCCTGTTACCAATCTGGCTGCTGCATTTTGCACAAGCTGCAGCTTCCGAACCATCTTCAAAGGCAGCCCCACATAGAGTCCATTGCAGTAATCTAACTTGGAGGTTACCAGAGCATGGACAATTGAAGCCAGTTTATCCCTGTCCAGATAGGGGCATAGCTGGGTCACCAACCAAAGTTGGTAGAAGGCACTCCATGCCACCGAGGCTACCTGAACCTCAAGTGACAGAGATGGTTCTAGGCCAGCCTCTCCCAACTAGTGGGCCACCAGATGTTGTTGGACCACAATTCCCATCTTTCCTGACCATTGGCAATGCTGGCTGAGGCTGATGGGAGTTGTGGTCCAACAACACCTGGTGGCCCACTAGTTGGGAAAGGCTGTTCTAGGAGAACCCCCAAGCTACAAACCTGCTCCTTCAGGGAGAGTGAAACCCCATCCAGGACAGGTTGGACATCTACCATTCGGTCAGAAGAACCACCCACTTGCAGCATCTCAGTTTTGTCTAGATCGAGCCTCAGTTTATTTGTCCTCATCCAGTCCATTGTCGCAGCCAGGCACTGGTTCACCACATTGACAGCCTCACCTGAAGAAGATGAAAAGGAGAAATAGAGCTGCGTGTCATCATCATACTGATGGCAATGCACTCCAAAGCTCCGGATGATCGCACCCAACAGTTTCACGTAGATGTTGAACAGCATGGTGGACAGAACTGACCCCTGCGGAACCCCATACTGGAGAGTCCAGGGTGCCAAGCAATGTTCCCCAAGCACCACCTTCTGGAGACCACCCGCCAAGTAGGAGCGGAACCACCGCCATACAGTCCCTCCCACTCCCAACTCAGCCAGTCTTCCCAGAAGGGTACCATGGTCGGTGGTATCGAAAGCTGCTGAGAGATCAAAGAGAATTAACAGAGTCACACTCCCCGTCTCTCTCCCAACAAAGGTCATCATACAGGGCGACCAGGGCTGTTTCCGTGCCAAAACCAGGCCTGAAACCCTACTGAAATGGATCCAGATAATCCTTAGGTATATATTTATATTAATTTTATTATTTATTATTTGATTTATATCCTGCCCTCCTCCCAGTAGGAGTCCAGGGTGGCAAACAAAAGCACTAAAAACACTTTAAAACATCTAACCGCACTGATAATGATATCAACACCTATATTGATTCAAGGGGGGGCATGAGAATCATTGCCTGAAATTATGCAGTACATAGGGCTTTACAAGATGTCCCAGACTGAATGCAGTCCACAAGTCTCAAATGGTAGGCCACCCAGGACTTGGTAAATCCCATGTTTTGTAGCCTATGTGGGACTTCAAAAAATAGACGAATTGTAAAGCACTTGTGAGGACATATTTCATGGTTCCTGGAGTGTGGTTATCTTGGTGTCTCACATGTCGTATAATCCTGCCCATAGCAGTTTTCTCTGGTAAGCATGCAATGAATCCCAAAACCTTCTGGACAAATTACCAATGTATCTTTGTCCAGGAGAACATGTGACTCATAATATCCATCTGCAGAAGCATGTATTGTTTTTTTAAAAAATATCACAGAGCTCTAGATATGGATAAGATCAGATGGAATTCTTTAATTAAGAAGAAAACATAAAATGATAGCAACATGCCTGTGCATCTATATAGCATCATGTGGTTTCAGCTCTTAAAAAGTAAGATAAATGTGCAGTTAAGATTTGGGAAGAGCAGAGGACAAGCCAGAACATCCATTGTGCTGCAACATGCTTTTGTCGTTCAACAGTCTGTTAAAATTTACATTGTTATGGTTCACCCTTGGAATAAATCCGATTCCTTTCAGAAAGGTCTGATTTGTTTGAGTAAATGCTGCACAGTGTTAATATAGTACAGAGAAATGTAGTCATTTGGGAACTATTTTTCAGCCCTACAAATACCTAAAGGCCACTATCATCTCAAAGTTGTAAAAGCAAAATAAATCTAAAAGCTCTGAGCTGACTTTCTAATGTGCAGGAAGATATATCATAGCTTCTTCTTGATCCAATGTTTATTTGCTAGTTTCATTTTCTTTGTTATAATCATGGGACTATTTCTCATCTTGTAAAAAATGAAATTTTGGCCATATTACTGTAGCTATGACAAGGGCTGTGCCTTTGGGATTCTTTTTAAGGTGTACAGGTCCAGGAATAAAGGATACTCTTGGAATTTAAGAAAGTTTTCATCAGATCTCCTTGAAGCCATTAAACAACTTGTTTTACATTGCATTACTATTTTAGAAGCATATAAATGTTTAACCTGGCACATATTATTGGCATTTCAGTTTGAAATGGGTCATTAGCCAACTTCTGACTACCTCAGTTCTAAACACATTTTGGAGAAGTGTGTCCCATTGCTTTCAGTGGAACATGATTCCAAGTAAGTGTGCTTAGGACTGAAGCCAAATCTGTTTGGGAATACAGCCAAGATATTCAATAGGTCTATACTGAAGTCAGCACTGTTGCTTAGGTGAGTATGACAGAAATCACCTGTTCCCTGCCATTGGGATGGAAACTTGAGACATCCACCAACAGCAATAAAAAGGAACAGAGTGTGGAGAAATTCCATAGCAATGAAGAAGGGACTTCTATTACTCCTATTAACATATGCATTAAGCTTTTGGTTAAAATTGGCGTATGTGATAACTAGGGATGGGGTTCACTGCTTGGTACCTATCCGATTTAATTCCAACAGTATGGCTTTTGGTGCCAAACCACCATTTTTTCCCATTTGTTTTTGCAATTGCAGATCTGCTGTTCTTTTAAAAGTGAAAAAAATAATTTCTAATGAAAATGCTTGTACAAATGCTTATGCTGTAGGCACTTGTTCCACAGTTTTTCTTTTCTACTTACATATCAGTTAGGCAGATAATCACCCACCAAATCTGTCTCTTGCCTCAGGCTAACTGATGTGCTACTTAAAGATGACTCTGTGATGTTCCTGTATGTGAATGTAATGTAAATATGGTAAGTGCAGGTTTATTATAGGAAATATGGTAAGTGGAGTGAGTGAGAAGGAGGAATACATGGGCTGTAGAATGCTGGATGATGATTGGCTGTGTGTTTGAATGGCTGAAGGTATAAATGAGAGGATGACAGTTGAGTCGGGGGGGTTGTTGAGAGGTGGGTTGGTTGAAGGTGGTGGGTGTTGAAAGTTGTTGTAGAGAGAAGGTGGCTGTTGAGAGATTGGATTAGGAGTTCTGAGGCATATATTAAGAATTAAGAACATAAGAGAATCATATATGAAACCATACGCTTGTCAACAAAATCTATAAGTAATCTTATTATTCCTAGTGTTAGCAATAAATATTTTCTTGGTTTACTTAAAGCCTGATTCCTTAGCTGGAGTGTACAGACCAGGGGGGAAAGGCAGGGTAACCAAGGCTGAAGAAGAAATTGTATCTAATGGTGGCAGTGGTAAAGGAGGAGATATTGTATCAGCATTCAGTACCACAGAGCAACCCAGAGCTGTGAGCTTCATAGGCAAGAGGCTTTAGGGGGGTTGGGAATTACCTAAACACACAGACACAAGGTATCAAAATAGCCAGGAAGAGACTAAGGCACAGTCTAGAGGCTATACTGGATACACAGAGTGTTGGGTAGTGTGGTCTAGCAGGGGGATCTTTTGAGATCTGTGCTAGAGTGGAGAGAGGTAAAAATAAACACGATGATCCTGACTGCTGGTAGCCCCAAGTGAGAGTGTCACAGGTGGTGCCAGGGGAAGGACGTCTCAGACTCCCCCCCCCATGTTTCACTATTCTTGTTGCTTTGCAGTACTTTTGATTTTTATTGTTGAAAGGTCAACCACCAGTGCTTATTTTAACTTTTTAAAAAGGGAATTTATAACTAAGTCACTCACTCACTCACTCACAACACAGTCTTACACATACACACATATACACAGTGGCAGCAGAAATTCAAAAGCCTGGGGGGTGATCCTGTCCAAGTCTGCTTTGTATTACAATTTAATGGGTGGGAGGGGGGGAAAGGATGGATTGTTTGCCATTTCTGAGAACTGACAAAACAAAGAGAAAATAGGAGGGAGATTAATGGATGTAAATGGCGATCATTATCACTTGGCCAGCAGTTAAGAATGCATCAACTTGGAAAGCCAATTACGAAGACTATAACGTAAAATTCAGAGTGGATTAAGATAAAAACGTACCCGATGACAGCCATGACCCACAGCAATAAATCCATGCTGATCTGAAAACACAGTGGATTGTCTGATTATGTCAAAATTCAGTAATAAATCTGATTTAGCAGATATTCTTCCCCATCCATAGGGGTGATGGGATTGTATGTGCAGTTTCTGCCCCTCAACCTTCTTCTTTTACACTGAATGCCTGTGCAGAGCAGGGGTTGTTAACCTGTGGCCTTTCAGATATTGTCTGACTACATCTCCCATGTTCCCTGACCATTGGCCTTGCTGACTGGTTCCAATGGGATTTGGGTTCCAACAACATGCAGCGGCCCACATTCAGTTACCCCCGGCACTGAATCTATGCACATATAGCTGTCAATGCCAGAGCTTGGAAAAGTTACTTTTTTGAACTACAACTCCTATCAGCCCAATCAAGTGGCCATGCTAGCTGGGGCTGATGGGAGTTGTAGTTCAAAAAAGTAACTTTTCCAGGCTCTGGAATGCATAGATTCTATTTTGGACCTTCAGATAAATGCATGAAGCCTGGGAATGGGGACTGATCCCACTCTGGTCCTATGCACGTTCTTCATTGAACATGTGAAAATGGATATTACCCAACTGTTTCCAGGAAGGTGAGCATCAGATTTGTGAGAGGGGAGAAGAACAATGGCTCAGGTGATTAGGATACTGCAAGGAAGACTGGTAACTGGCTCATTCTTCTCCAGGCTAGAGAAAACGTCCTAAGATTCTTAACACAACCCTCCTCATCCAAGATGGTATTTTCCAACCAGGCCAAAATCATATGTTGACAGAGTCATAGATCTGAATTGTTGGAGGAGGTATTGAAGAAGACCAAAGCCTATGGCCTTGTTACAAAAGGGGCCAGGCCTGAATGGAGGCCAGACTGATAGGAACTCTATATTCCCTGAGATGCCAATAAGGAATAGAGACGAGACCAGAGTACCGCAAAGAAGATGAAGAGCGTAACTAAAAGTCTCTGGTTGTCAGCCGCAGCTGGGTCAAGGGGGGTGTATTTCCGCATGGTGTCCTGTAGTCTCACAAGAAAGGAAGAAGGATCTTCCTCTTTGCCTTGTCTAACCTCATACAATTTGGCCATGTTGGTGGGCTTAGGTATGGCGTTCCGCAGCCCATAAAGAATGAGGCGGCGATAATTTTCAAGTTCAGTACTGCCACCAGGTGCAGCATCCCAACCCAAGTCTCTTTCTGGCATTATGAGAGCCATGGGTGGCGCGCCTGCTCCCGCTGCTGCTCTCTCTGTCTCAGCAAGCCTACGGGCCTGTCCCATAACCAAACTCTTTTCCTCAGAAGTTAGCAAAATGTTAATTAAGGTTTGGATATCCGCCCAGCTGGGATGGTGGCTGACAAATATAGATTGCCACAGATCATACGCTTTCCCAGGGTCTTCTCTCAAGGGGGGTGTTTGGTTTTTCCAATTGAACAAGTCAGAGGTTGTGAAAGGGACATAGACGTAAGCTGTACCTCCTTGTCCATCAAGGACTTCTCGCATAGGGGCCTGAAGATAGCTATTGCCACTCCTATGTTCTCTGTGATCCTCTCTCTGGCCAGCAACTTCTTCTGCCACCTCTTCTAAAATCTGGATTCTCTTCTGTCTATGGGCCTTTTCCTCAGGGGTGTTAGCTGGACTGTTGCGGATTTCATGGGCATATTTATGGACAAAGGTTGGGCTTCGTCCCGTTAGGCACAGAGAGCATTCTGGATTTGTTTTGAAGGGGGGCGTATTCGGGGCGGCTGGACTTGAAATGCATGTTTCCTGTGAGAGTAGCAAGGTTCTGCAAGTTTCTGGTGGCTGTGGAGGATCTGGTGGGGTTTTTATGGGAGCCTGAGACAAAAAGGGATTATTGAAGCGCTGTGGGGTTGTCTCCGCAGGGCTTTGCTGTATTGGTCCTGATAAGCCTGACAATGTGCCAAAAGGCCTATCCAGATTTATGAGCTGTGGAGGTGGGCTAGTGGGCCCTGATCTGTCCTCACCCGGCGGTTGACTATACGGTGGTGGTTGTCTATACGGTGGGGCACTGGGTGAAGACTCATCCTCTGTTTGTGGCAGCACTGGTTGAGCTGGCTTGGAGATGGGGCCTCTTTGCATCATGATTCTCATTACAATTGGGGAGGGTGGATCTCGGTCTAGCTCTTGCCACATCAAGGCATACTGAATGGAATCATGCTGCTTTTGATCTGTGAGCTCTTTCAGGACTTTAACTATTGCTTGGTAGTTAAAGGTGCCCTCTGGGGGCCATCCGGTCCCCAAAGTGGGCCACAATTTTTGGCAATAAAATATTAACTTGTCTCTTTCTAGCGGATATTGAGTCTCTGCCTGTATGATATCGAACCTGTTGAGGACAAGCTGTAGTGGGGTGTCCTGTTGTCGACTCTTCCCTAGCCTCTTGTTCCTGGCCTTGGAACCTGCTCCTCCCATCCCGGGGGCTCTAAAGAGGTCTGTTTAGGGCACAACAACACTCGTGACTTTCGCTTCGTTCGTTTCCCGGCCTTTTCCCTCGCGGGAGAAAGGAAACGCGGTACTAGAACTCCACTCTCGCTTCGAGGTAATTACCACTGTGGATACGCCTCGTCTCAGTCACACCCACACACTTAGCACTCCCCTCCAAGGTTCGATTTATCCTCACCTGTCTTCTGGTGTCCTGTCTGATCCGCTTGCGCTGGCAATCAGAAGATTCTGGTCTCATTTACTGGAGGTCCGCTGACGATACTCTGCCGCCTCGGCCGGCCTGGCGCAGGCCCGGATGCAGGCCAAACAACTTGGGCCTGGAGCGCTCTCATCCAACTGTCTGCAGCCCCGTACGAGACAGCAGAGGTCGTCTGAGGCGGAAACTCCTGGCTTGGCTACGCCAGTTTTGTTACAAAAGGGGCCAGGCCTGAATGGAGGCCAGACTGATAGGAACTCTATATTCCCTGAGATGCCAATAAGGAATAGAGACGAGACCAGAGTACTGCAAATACTTGCCTTTATTTGAACCTTTGCAAAGGGAGGGCCACTCTCAAGTGACTCTCCAGAATTGCTGACAGCCATCATATTTATAGGCTATAGATGCGTCACATACATAACATTAGAAATGCATAGCTAATCAGAAATACATCATTGTTTGATTTCTCAGCATCTGTCTATTCTGGTCCACTTCTCTGTTCTCCCTCCAAACTTCCTCTATCCTTGACCTTTGGTTCGGTAAGTTGGGAACAACATTTTTAATTGCGAATGAAGCTGATAAGCGGAAAACTCCCATACTTTTCATAAGGGAGGCAAGCATATGTTTCATTTAGCATTGTTTGATTTTCTTTCAGTATAACATTTTAATTTTAACTCATTGCAACAGCCTTTTCATTCAAAAAGAACAAGACGTTGGGGTTAAGCATTCATTATTTGTCCTGATAAAACTGCATCTTTCATTAGAAACCTTTATCCTAGAAAATGTTTATTGCAGCTTCCACTACAAATTGTTGTTCTAACAATGTATTTTAGGAGACCAAAATAACAACAGCAGCAACACCATGAAACTAAGGGATATTAGTTGTTTCCCAATACAATGGGATATCATAACAGTTATGATGGGTGGGCATGACTTGGTCAAACAGCCTCATGGGCCAAATGAGGCGGCCCTGGTGAACCTAATCGGGCTTATGGGCCAGAGGTTCCTCACCACTATCATAACATATGACAGTTTTGTTATATCATGCCTGTTCATTGCTGGCCCAAAACATTTTGCTCACTAAGGTGGCCAAGATAGTGCTGCCTCCTATTCTATGTACAAAAGCAGACCAAACAGGCTGTTGAATTGTATTTCAATACTGGTGGCAGAACAGTATCCTCCGCTGCATCTGAGGGCAACAGGGTCCTTTAGAGGGCATTGCAGGCAGACCATGTGGAATACGCAGCTCTGTCCCTTCCAACATCTCACTCTACTCCCTGCCCTCCTCAGGTGTCTGTCACCTAAGACTGCCGCCTCACTTTGCCTAATGGTAGGGCTGGCCTTGTTGTCTATTTAACAGACCCTTCAGACTTCTCTGTTATGTTTTTAACTAAAAAATAGGGGCAATTTTTAATTTACATGTTGTAGCTATGTATACTTGATCCTATACTCATATAGCCATTAGAAGAATTGGGGTGGCCATGTTAGCTCAAGTATTCCTGAAATATTCTGAAAAGGCATTTTAGTTTTTTTCCTAATTGATTTGTTCTTGTTTCTATTTTTTGGAGTTCATTTTCCTGAAATACTTTCTGAAATAGGCTTTGCACATAGGAACAAGGCTACCATAGCAACATGCCTTCCATTCCCAACCCCTCAGAACTGGTCTAGAAGGATACAAGTCATCAATAAGAGGACAAAAGCCATTTTGGTGCCAAAGCCTGGCCTGAAGCCAGATTGAAATGGGTGCTATAAATATGATTACTGTGTGTAAACTGGTGTTGTCCCATAAACCAAGGCTGGGGAACCTGAGGTCTGCATGTTGTTGCAGTACAACTCCTACCATCCCTGACCAACTGCCATGTCGGCTAGAGCTGATGGGAAATACAGTCCAACAACATCTGAAGGGCCACAGGTTTCCTAACCCTGATATAAAGTGTGGAGCACATGATATGCCCGTTATGGGTGCATGCATTTTTTAAAAGTATTTACATATACCAGCGAAATCTGGTCCAACTAGGTATTCCCTGCACACATTTCTAAAGACACAAGTACACAGGTGTTCAAACAGCCATCATGTTTGCAACATGGAGAACTGCCATAAATTAATATACCAAGTAGCTTTAGACAAACCATTGTTTCTTCTACTTTGCATGCAAAAGGTTTCAAGCTCAACCCCCCACATCTTCAGCTAGGGATGGAAGAGACTCCTGCCTGAAACCCTGGACAGCCACTGCTAGTTAGCGTAGACAGTACTGAGCTGGATGGACCAACAACTCCAACTCAGTAAAAGGCAGCTTCGTATGTAGCTTCCTAGGAGTTTTGTGTCAACAGGGAGGGGGAGGAGTCACTTTTCTGCCCACCAAATCATATAAAGTGTACCCATAAAATAATGCCATTTTAATGGGATGTTTCTAATGACCTCAGACTTGTCATTTACTACTTCCACCAGAAGACAACTCAACACTGAAACTTAAAAATGAGGTCATTAAGCTCCTATCTCAGTGCTCCTTTATTGTAGCCATTTCCTCCATATTTCATGAAAGCAGTGCTTTTCTCACTGCTATAGTTAAACTTTCGGCAGTCTGTCTAATATAAATTAGCCTACACACAGATGGTGCTCTCCCATTAAATGATAGCTACTAGTTCTTGCTAAAATATTACTGCAGCAAACTTGGCGGAGACTTCCTTCCCGGGATAGAAAGGAGTTCTTGGGTTTAACAATGCAGACCTATGGCACATCTGACTTGACAGCTTTGTAGGTTACAGTCTAGTGCCCCAGAGGGATGTGCTGAGCTTTTGCCACATCACAGGCCTTTGCCCAGCAAATCTTCACTGAGAAACATGCTTTACGGGCTTGATTAATTAGGGCTTGCTTTTAACAAGAAGTAATAAAAAGCAGCTATTTAGCTGCTGGTTCACAGGGTGCAACTGAATGGCTAACTTCTCTTGTACTACCACAAAAGCAAACAGTTTGAGCTTGCATAGGGAAGGGAGGGGTGATCTCTGTTTAGAATGCCGAACCAAGAAGCCTTGATATTACAAAGGACATTGTCCTGATGCTTTCTCTTCCAGCACATATGTTAAGTTATTTTGAGCATATTGTTGATCTAGATATATGGAAGAAGCATTACCCTACTTTACTGTAAGCATTACCTAGTTTAAAGGTTATTTATTTATTTATTTAATATACCGCCCTTCCCCCCCAGAAGGAGCCCAGGGTGGCAAACAAAACACTAAAAACAATCTGAAACATCTTAAAATCAGACTAAAACAAAACATCTTTGAAAAAATCTTTTTTTAAAAAAGCTTTAAAGACACCTTAAAAAAGCAATTTCAACACAGACGCAGACTGGGATACGGTCTCTATTGAAAAGGCTGGTTAAAAGACGAAGGTCTTCAGCAAGTGCAGAAAAGATAACAGAGATGGTGCCTGTGTAATATTTAAGGGGAGGGAACTCCAAAGGTAGGTGCCACAACACTAAAGGTCTGCTTCCTATGTTGTGTGGAACAGACCTCCTGATGAGAAGGTATTTGCAGGAGGCCCTCACCTGCAGAGGGCAGTGATCAACTGGGTTTATAAAGGGTAAGACAAACAAAAAACAACAAAATCAACTACAATTGATGCATGAAGCAGGGCTTGCTTTCTCTTCACCATCACATCTCTTCTCCCAATGTATCAGAGTAGTAGAGTTGGAAGGGGCCTATAAGGCCATTGAGTCCAACCCCCTGTTCAATGCAGGAATCAAACTTAAAGCATATCTCACAGGTGGCTGTCCAGCTGCCTCTTGATTGCCTCCAGTGTTGGTGAGCCTATCATTTCCCTAGCTAATTGGTTCCATTGTCATACTGCTCTAACAATTAAGAAGTTTCTCTTGATGTTCAGCTGAACTTTGGCTTCCTGTAACTTGAGCCCATTATTCCGTGTCCTGCACTCTGGGATGATCAAGAAGAGATCCTGGCCCTCCTTTGTATGACAGCCTTTCAAGTGCTTGAAGAGTGCTATCATGTGTCCCCTCAGTCTTCTCTTCTTAAGGCTAAACATGCCCAGTTCGTTCAGTCTCTCTTCATAGGGCTTTGTTTCCAGCCTTGTTGCCCTCCTCTGAACCTGTTCCAGTTTGTCTGCATCCTTCTGAAAGTGCAGTGTCCAGGACTGAATGCAGTACTCACTGGATGAGGCCTAACCAGTGCCAAATAGAGGGGAACTAGCACTTCATGGGATTCAGAAACTATACTTCTCTTAATGCAGCCTAAAATAGCATTTGCCTTTTTTGCAGCCACATCACACTTTTGGCTCATATTCAGCTTGTGATCAACAATAATTTCAAAATCCTTCTTGCATGTAGTATTGCTGAGCCAAGTAACCACCATCTTATAATTGTGCATTTGGTTTCTTTTTCCTAGGTATAGAACATTGCATTTATCCCTGTTAAATTTCATTCTGTTGTTTTCAGTCCAGTGCTCCAGCCTATCAAGATCACTGAATTTTGTTTGTCTTCCAAGGTATTAGCTATCCCTCTCAATTTTATACCATCTGCAAAATTAATAAGCATTCCCTGCACCTCCTCATCCAAGTCATTAATAAAAATGTTGAAGAGCACTGGGCCCAGGACTGAACCCTTCATTACCCTACTCATTATCTCCCCCTTGTTTGAGAAGGAACCATTGATAAGCATTCTTCAAGTATGATTCTGTAGCCAACTGTGGATCCACCTGATAGTTCTTCCATCCAGCCCACATTTCATAGCTCACTAATCAGAATATCATGGGGCACTTTGTCAAAAGCTTTGCTGAAGTTGAGATACTGTATATTATGTCCACAGCATTCCCACAGTCTACAAGGGAGGTTACCCAATCAAAGAATGAAGTAAGATTAGTCTGGTATGATTTGTTCTTGACAAATCCATGTTGGCGTCTAGTAAGCACTGTGTTGTTTTTAAGGTCCTTACAGACTGACCACTTTATAATCTATTCCAGAATTTTCTCAGGGATTAATGTCAGGCTGACTGGTTTGTAGCTCACAGGTGCTTCTTTTTTGCCTTTTCTGAAGATAGGGGTAATGTTAGCCCTCCTCCAGTCATCCAGTACTTCACTCATCCTCCATGATTTTGCAAAGATAAATGACAGCGGTTCTGAGAGTTATTCTGCCAGTTCCTTCATTACTCTAGGATTCAGTTCATCAGTCCATGGAAATTTGTTCAATCACCTAATTAGGTATTCCTTGATTTAAACACTGCTCTTGGCAAGGTTCTGCTGCCAGAATACAATACAGACCAGTAGCAGCCATTCAATGGAGCCTGGAAAGTCAGCTCTGTCTGCGCAGGAGGCCTTGCACGCCACAGCCCCCTCCATGTGATACTGCCAGGATCATACCGTCTATGTCCGCAGCTTCCAGACTGGGGGACCAGCAATCATGCACTTGCAGGGCATTCATGCTGAGGGTCAAAAGCATCTTCCCCAGCCTGGCTGCCCCCTGCCTCTGCCCCCACAGTCATGCCAGATTAAATGGAGGGAAACTGAAAAGGCCCAGTGGAGGACTGTGGAGGCTGCATTTGTCTTCT
Organism: Rhineura floridana; assembly: GCF_030035675.1. Taxonomy (NCBI): domain Eukaryota; kingdom Metazoa; phylum Chordata; class Lepidosauria; order Squamata; family Rhineuridae; genus Rhineura; species Rhineura floridana. The sequence goes on from NC_084487.1 coordinate 100,660,673, forward strand.
GAGGGGAGTTCCCTGTTGCGTGGGTATCTTACCAGCTGGCTGAAGGGTGGTATCATTACCTCTCTTTCTGAATATAGGACTATATGGGCACAGGAAACTGCCTTATACTGAATCAGACCATTGATCCATCTGGCTGAGTCTTGTCCACATGGATTGACAGTGGCTCTCCAGGATTCCAAACAGATTGTGGGACTGAATCTGGGACTTTTTGCACGCAAAGCAGCTGCTCTACCACTTGAACTACAGCCATTTCTCAAGTTCAGAAAATATTGGTGAGTGCTGTTAAGAGTGGTCAGCAGAATCCTATTCTTTGCCTGCATGAATTACATTAACAAGACTGCACAAAGAAAGTTGAAAATATGGTGAGTCAACTATTACTTTATCGTTTGAAGTATTAGAAGGTTACTGTAAGGTGATTGCATAATGATACATTATTCCTTGATATGATTATCTTGGGGGAGGTGATTGAAGTGTAGCAGGGCAATTTTATGCATATACAGTGAACCAATTAGACAATAAAGAAATGTGGGATTAATATATTAAGGAAGATTAAGGATATAACAAGCACCAGCATTCAAGAGAACCTAATTATATGCAATTTGGGATTGTATCAAGATAATTCTTAGAGCAGCAGATATATGATTGTGCACACCCCAGTCTCCAAGTGGTGCAAGACTTCCAAGGCTTCCAGTGCTTACCCAGAATTTGGCTTCCTTGGATTGAAGGTCAGCAGAGACAGTGGTGTCTTTAGGATATATGGTTTTATTTACACAATACAACCTGAGCCTAAGATGGAGGGGTGCTCAGCACTAACAGCCCAACAAATTGTGCTTTCCTGTTAGGTTTCTAGGGGAGAATTCCTAAAGCTATAGTGTTTGATTCAGCACAGAGAGCAAGGCAAGCCCCTCTGTGTCTTCCTAGCTCCCAGCTCCACATCAGACACACATACAAAATCTACCTCCTGCCCCAACCAGGTGAAGGGGGAGGGTTACCCTAATTCCTATGGCAACACATCTTCTCTTGGCCAAGTCTTTAGATATGTAGATCAGACACTCAAGTCCATTAACTCAACAAAGAGACTGGCTTGGCCAGAACTATTAACTTATGAAAGGAACTGGTTTAACCAGTTCAGCAGGTCTCTCTTATATATCCCACATCTCTACAGATAACAAAACCACAGTCTGGAGGGGGACCCACAGAGACATCATCCAAAATGATCTAGTTCCCTTCATAGAGCTACACTTCTCAGAGTTGTTTGGGAAGAGAACTGACTGTTAAACCACTCTGGGAACTGTAACTCTGTGAGGGGCATAGGGAACTCTTAGCAACTCTCAGCACTCTTCACAAACTACACTTCTCAGAATTCTTCGGAGGAAGCCATGACTGTTTAAAGTGGAATAATAGGGGAATAAATGTATGTTGTTAATGTGGCCATTTAGAATATCCTTGGAACTGTCTGAAGAATAACATTTCAAGGTCAAGTTCATAAAGGTATCTATGGCTGCAATCCTACACCCACTCCCTGGAGGTAAGCCTAATTGTAATCAATGGGTTGTGCCTAATGTTAGTGCTATTCAGATTATACCACGGAAACTAATGGACATAACCATCTTAGCTCCATTAATTTCAATGGGTCCGCTCTGAGCAGAATTAGCACTGGTTACAGGAGAAATAATTATTCTCTACAGCCATGTTTGTCACCACCTTTCTGTTGACAGGGGAAAAAATGGTTCTTTTAAACAGATCCAAGTAAGCAATGAAATTTAACACCAGCTGTGCCAGTGAACTTAGATTATTAGTTACTTAGCACTGCACTTCAGCATAACACTACAGAGTTACAGATATTATACATCACCATCCCCCTACTGGGAGTCTCCCTTGTAGATGTTATCAGTAGTGATTGCTGGGTCATTAATCACACCCTCCCTCCTACATCTAAGTCTTAACACTGGTACATGAATTCTCAACAGAACACTGGGCTGCCATCCCTTTTATACCCAATGGGCTGTCCCTAATTCCCAGGGGCTGGCCTCCAGTGCAGGCAATCACAATGTTGCATGAGTCATCCTTCAATGACTTCCACAGGAAACTCCTTACATGGACTTTCTTGTCTGCCACTGCCTAGTAGCATGAGTAATTGCTTTGCAGGCAGCCCAACAAGGCAAGCACCCACAAATCAAAGGCTTGCCTATATTTGGGCTTCCTGTGCAAATTATTTTATGGGCTTCCTGTCTGGCACTGTCCCAGTAAGCCCCCTCCTCCTGACATTATCTGTAATGATAGAACCTGGAGCCTCCAGCTCTTCTCAGTTTATTCTAATTAGGTTGCCATTACCTATTCCCCTTATGACATCATCCATTCTTACACAGAATTAACTCTTTACAGGATACAGCTTTGAGACTTCTTCCAACTACCAAGACATATGCCCATATAATATAAAATAATATTTCAGACCCTTATTTAGGCTCCATATCTCACTCAAGGAGATGCAATCTCATGTGACAAATCAGGCCATCAAACTGCAGTCTCTTTACTTTACTACTTAGTTAATTTTCTATAATTATGGACTTCCTCCGCAGGACGTTTTATCCAACAAACGCTGATGATATCTAACACCAGCAAGATTTCTCCTTGGTCTTTCCCCTATAGTTCTCCCTAATTTTTTTTTAAAAAGGGACAATATGCTAATTAGTATCACTTGTGAATAAAAACTGAAGCAATCATTTATGAATTTACCATAGTTGACAGCTTTATTAATCTCAGTTGCTGCTGTCATTTGATAAAGAAGAACACATTATAAAACCTCTGCAAGTTACCTAATTAGACATTCTGGAACTGCTACTTTGCCATCCTAACAGCAAGAAATCAAGTAAAAGAGGAAGAGAAAGGGAACACAATTTTTTTGTAGGTATTCAGGAAAAGGAAGCTTGTTGAGAGTCACCCTTGTTTGTGATGATCTATCCACATAATAGACGCCATCTGCACTATACATTTAAAGCAGTATTATACAATTTTTAACAACAATGGCTTCCTCCCAAACATCCTGGGAACTGTAGTTTGTTAAAGGTACTGAGAGTTGTTAGGAGGCCCCTATTTCCCTCACAGAGATACAATTTCCAGAGCGGTTTAACAATCAGTCTTCTTCCCAGGGAGCTTTGGGAAGTGTAGCTCCATGTGGGAATAGGGGTCTGTAACTGTTTAAAGTGGTATAATACTGCATTAAATGTATAGTGCAGATGGGGCCATAGTAATAAGAGAAAAATAAATTAATGGTTAAATATCCTTCATTTGGAATCATTGTCACTTAGTGCCATTTCAAATGTTTTTAACTGTGCAAAAAACTATGGGAGATCTGTTCATAAAACCTGTGGGAGATCTATTCAAAATAACTTGTGAGAGATCTATTCTCATCCCATTTGGCCTGGAGTCTGAAGGTTAGGGTTGACTGAATGCTCTGTCATTACAACAACAACAACATTTCTGCACTCAGAAAATTAACATTTTAGGCAGGAGCTAGACAAAAACCCTTATCTATGGTATTTTTTAAACGTGCATGATTATATATAATTGAAGAACACTCCATTATATGCCAACTCCTTGTCTGATGGAAAGAGTGTGTGTGCGCGTGTGGAGAAATCTCTGACTTCTGTATAGCTTGAAGGTAGCCTACTGTAGAAAGGTAAGAGTCATGTTTTTAATTTTTTTTAAATTGTGTTTGTAAATTGTTTTTGTGTTTTAAAATTTGTATATTTGTTTTTAATGTTTTTAATTGCTGTAAACTGCCCAGAGAGCTTTGGCTATGGGGTGGTATATAAATGTAATAAATAAATAAATATCCATTGTTCTGCCCACTTTTGCCTCTCACCCTACCCAGTTGTGGCATGTGCCCTCCCAAATGTTGCTCCCAAGGGAATGTGGCCCTCGGGTTAAAAATGGTTCCCCACTCCTGCTATGGAGGAGGTTTTTTTTAACTGCAATGCAGAAGAAGGACAATATGGGCCTTGGGTGTCTCGGCATTTACATCATGTGAACAGGCTCTCAGAACAAAGCCCTGGGAACCAGAGATCTTATGAGACTCCTCAAGAAGCGGAAGTCTAAAAGCTCAGTTTCTGCCTCTGTAAATGCAGTCAGCACTTCTGTGTCACTTATTTGAGCTCACCAAGGCCTTCTGTGGGGGCTACCAAATGTAGGAGGGATTCATGCATATGCTGGGTAATATGGGTTCATGCAACTGAAGGGAATTAAAGCATTCTGGCACATCTAATCCACTTAAAAAAAAACCCAAAGGAGTTTTTGCGGTTAGGAAAGTGACAGGGCAATACAATGAAAAGCATGAGATGCAGGAATGACTACCAAGAAGATATGCAAGCACCACACAGGCAAATCAGGATGAATGTGGAATAAATACTTCTTGTCATACAACCTTCCCATTAACAAATTGGAATGAATGCTGAATATTTTATCTATATCTATATATCTATATCCCACCCTTTCTCCCAGTAGGAGCCCAGGGCAGCAAACAAAAACACTAAAAACACTTTAAAACATCACAAAAACAGACTTTAAAATATATTATAATATCCTTAAAAAAATGTTAAAACAAAACATCTTTTAAAAGTTTTTTTAAAAAATAAGGCTTTAAAAACATTTATATTAAAAAGCAACAGACACAGACTGAGATAAGGTCTCTACTTAAAAGGCTTGTTGAAAGAGGAAGGTCTTCAGTAGGCACCGAAAAGATAACAGAGATGGCACCTATCTAATATTTAAGGGAAGGGAATTCCAAAGGGTAGGTGCAACTACACTAAAGGTCTGCTTCCTATGTTGTGCAGAATGGACCTCCTGTTAAGATGGTGTCTGCAGGAGGCCCTCACATGCAGAGCATAGTGATCAACTGGATATATAAGGGGTAAGACGGTCTTTCAGGTATCCTGGTCCCAAGCTGTATAGCGCTTTCTAGACCACAACCAGAACCTTGAACTTAGTTCAGTAACTAATAGGTAGCCAGTGCAATTCTTTCAGCAGCAGGGTGACATGTTGGTGATTCCCTGACCCAGTGAGCAGTCTTGCTCCTGCATTTTGCACAAGCTGTAGCTTCTGGACCAGCCTCAAGGGCAGCCTCACATACAACACATTACAGTAATCCAGCCTGGAGATTACCAGTGCATGGAAAACAGTGGTCAGGCTATCCCAGTCCAGAAATGGCCGCAAATGTCTTACCAGCTGAAGCTGGTAAAAGGCACTGCTAGCTATGGAGGTCACCTGGACCTCTAGTGACAAAGATGGATCCAGACTATGGACCTGCTCTTTCTGAGGGAGTATGATCCCATCCAAAGCAGGCAACTGACCAATTATCTGAACTTGGGAACCACCAACCCACAGCGCCTCTGTCTTGCTAGGATTCAGGCTCAGTTTATTGGCCCTCATCCAGCCCACCACCAAGTCCAGGCAATGATCCAGGGCTTACATAACCTCTCCCAATTCAGACGTTACGGAGAAATAGAGCTGGGTATCGTCAGCATACTGCTAACACTTCACCCCAAATCTCCTGATGACCCTCCCAAGGGCTTCATATAGAAGTTAAACAGCACTGGTGACAAGATGGTACCTTGAGGCACCCCACAGAACAACTGCCAGGGGGCCGAAAGACAATCATCCAATGCTATTCTCTGGAAATAGCTTTAGAGATAGGATCAGAAGCACTGTAAAACAGTGCCTCTGATACCCATCTCACCAAGTCAACCCACAGTAATACCATGGTCAATAGTATCAAAAGCTGCCAAGAGATGAAGTAAGAAAAACAGGGTCACATTCCCCTTGTCCTTCTCCCGATAAAGGTCATCCATCACCAAGGCCAATTTAGTCCCATAACCGGGCCTGAATCCAGACTGGAATGGGTCAAGATAATATGTTTCATCCAAGAGTACTTACAATTGCTGCACCACACCCTCTCAGTCACCTTGCCTAAAAAGGGGGTATCTGTGACCAGGCAGTAGTTGTCACAAACCAATGGGTCCAGAGTGGGCTTTTTCAGGAGCAGTCAGATCACTACCTGTCTCAGGGTATCTGGAACGACTACCCCCAGGAGCTGATGCAAGAGGCTGAAAGATTGACTGCAGCGTCTTTCTGGAGTAGGGTTGCCAGGTCAGAAGCATCCCAAAAACTGAGGTTTTAGGGGCGGGCCCAAGTGATGTCACGGGGCAGGCCCAAGTGATGTCACAGGGAGGGCCCGAGTGATATCATTAAGCATGATACATTAAGCATCAATCACAGTTGCTTGGAGTGTACAATTAAAAAAAATATCTGACTGGAAATTAAGCTAGACATCTTAGCTAAAAGATGGAGCCTGGGTAGGGAACATTTAATCTAGCCTACTTGCTTTCGGCAGGAAGGGTTTAAGTGCCTTCAGGCCAGGCCAGTCACCAGAATGTCATTGTAGGAAGAAATGAGCCTAGTGTTGTGGAGATGTTAGATGGGAGCATTCGGGGGTAAAAATAGATGCCCCTGAAGGCTGCAATTCTAAACACAGGTACTAAGGGACTACGCCCCCATAGAACTCAATAGGACTTACTTCTGAGTAGATATAGTTTGGATTGTGCTGTTTGTAAAGCTTGACTAGGGATCCTCTGCAAAGACATCCATATCCAAGCAGGGTTGGCAACCCCCTGCCTGGAATGCCCTGCCCTTATCTTTTAATGTGGCTGCTCCAAACTTCTTTACAGATTTGACCCTTCACTTCAGAAAGAGGTCTGAGAAATGAGTAAGAGTAAGAAGATTCTCTACCCTTTCTGTCTGCATAGATGCCCTCATCCTTCCCCTGCGCCCAACAGAAGCTCTGGGCCAGGTGGGATGCAGTGGCATCTCATAGAGGACACCCTCCCCTTTCATGGGGTGTATGATTTGTCCTGGCCCAGAGCAGATTTTGGGGTGGCGACCCCCAATTACTTATTTTTTCGTGTATGTCTTTTTCTGCTTTGATTTTGTATAGATGCCCTCTTCTGTGCCCTGCACCCAGCAGAATCTCTGGGCCAGGTGGGATGCAGTGGCATCTCATAGAGGACACCCTCTCCTTTCCTGAGGTATATGATTTGTGCTGTCCCAGAGCAGATTTCGGGGTGGGTACCCCCAGTTACTTATTTTTTTCTATGTGTTTTTGTCCATTTTGATTTTGCATTGATGCACCCATGCATGCCCGGTGCCCAGCAGAAGCTCTAGACCAGACAGGATGCACTGTCATCTCGTAGAGGACACCCTCCCCTTTCCTGGGGTATATGATTTGTCCTGGCCCAGAGCAGATTTTGGGGTGGGTACCCCCAGTTACTTATTTTTTCCTGTATGTTTTGGTCTGCTTTGATTTTGCATAGATGCCCTCATCCTTCCCCTGTGCCCAGCAGAAGCTCTGGGCCAGGTAGGACGCAGTGGCATCTTGTAGAGGACACCCTCCCCTTTCCTGGGGTGTATGATTTGTCCTGGCCCAGAGCAGATTTTGGGGTGGGCACCCCCAGTTACTTATTTTTTCTACGTGTTTTTGTCCATTTTGATTTTGCATAGATGCCCTCCTCTGTGCCCTGTGCCCAGCAGAAGCTCTAGGCCAGACAGGATGCACTGGCATCTCGTAGAGGACACCCTCCCCTTTCCTGGGGTATATGATTTGTCCTGACCCAGAGCAGAGTTTGGGGTGGGCACCCCCAGTTACTTATTTTTTATGATTTTATGACATCATTATGTATTTATGATAATATCAGAAGCCGGATGATTTTGACTGCATAAATGTATTGTTATTCTTGATGGGGAGAGTCCCCCGAACACAGTGATATATATACAGGGTACCCCAACATATATTTTGGGGTTCAGAGACATGATAAGTTTGGTTTGAAGTTGCTGTAGTTGTCAACTCTCTCTTTTTTTTTTAGTGTTTTGAACTTTCAAGCAAATAAGGAACTGGGAACTAGGAACCAACTTCAGCATCGTATCAGTTAAATAGATTAAACAGTCGCGGGGGTGGCGGCTGATGTTTTGGTGTATATCTCAGTAACCAGACCACCTAGAAACTTAATTTTTTTTTAAACTGAAGCTGAGAGTCCGGAAATTAAGGGGTGCTAGCCGGAGAGCCCCCCAAAAAACCAGAGACTCTGGCTGAAAACTGGAGACCTGGTAACTCTATTCTGGAGTCAGGGTCAGGCAGGGGGTCCTAGTCCTTGCAGCACTTACCTGGAACCTCAGCTGTCTCAAGAGAGAGCAACGCAGAGGAGCAAGCAAGCAAGCACCCAGATGCTCAGGTACTCACTCCCAGGGCAGGTCTTCTCCAGTCCCCCAGTGCTACAGCTGTTCCCTGCAGCTGCATAAAGACTGGGCCTCCAACTGTGAGCACATTAGTCACCTATAGCAAAGCATTTTCATTGGCCATACCTGGAGGGGCAATGGGTTGATCTGCTGATCAGTTGTGAAATCTCTTTGAAGCAAATGAAAAACAAACCTCCCAAGCTGATCCCACTAAGTTTTAGGTAAAAAGGGGCGGAGTTTGACTAGCGTTGTGTTTCCCCCAATTTTCAGAAAACAGAGGTGGAGATGCACTGGAACTGGCAGAACACTGTGTGTGTCTCTAACCCCCAAGTGAGCTTTGTTCAAGCAAATCAGGTTGAATGCTCAAGAAATAGGTAATCTGGAGGAAACCTATAACTCTCCCATCCAAGGGGTGCTGTGCAAGCATTATTGCTGCTTAGCCTCAGAGGATAACCTAGATTATTGTGAATGGATACAAGAGATAAGGAAACATTAAAAGAGCAATGGCATCAAAGAAGATGTAAAAAACCAAGCACTCTCCAACAGCAAAGTAATAGGATATACCCTCCTTAGTTCTTTTGTCTACAGCCTTCAGCCCTAATTTAAACAGCCTGCCTTTGTGTCTGCCTCTCAAGGAGTCATTAATGAACATATTATCTCCTTGGATGAAGTGTTGCTACTCTTTCTAATCTTAAATCTCACTAGAGCAAACTATATTAGAGTAAATCAAATTGTCTTTTCCTAGGAGACCATCTCAAGTGGCAAGGATTTTATGTGACACAGTATATCATCAGCACTTACAGTCCACAAGTGCATTTATGAAGGAATTGTTTATATTATTTAGTGTGGCTTTCTTTTTAATTACACATTGAATATGTGCCTGTTTTTTAATAGCCAAACTAATATAATTTGAACTGAATGTTGTCATATAATCAAAGGGGAATATTTTTTTTGTTTGCTTGGTTTCTTTGGATGTTTCAAACCCTCCCCCTTTTTTAGAGAGATAAAAAAGAAAAAGTTATTTACACATAAATTATGAATCTGAGCTGTAACTATTTAGATTTTCAGTTTGTCATCCATATAGAGATGGTATCTAGGTTTTTATTCTAAGAACATAAGAACCAATGGCCCATCTAGTCCAACATTCTCTTCTTACAGTGGCCAATCAGATGCCTGTGTGAAGCCCACAAGCAGAGCCTGAACATAAGACCACTATCCCCTTCTGCAGTTTCTAGCAACTAGTATTCAAAAGCATACTGCCTCTGACTGTGGAGGCAGAGCATAGCCATTGTGGCTAGTAGCCATTGATAGCCTATTCTTTCCTCTTGTGTTGCTGTTTGCCTAGTATTTGCCTAGTGTTTCACGAACATGGAGATGATGTTTGTTTGTTTATACAAGGGAACATTAGACATAAACCTCTCTACTTTGTTGTTGTTATGTGCCTTCAAGTCGATTACAACTTATGGCAACCCTATGAATAAGTGACCTCCAAAAGCATCTGTCATGAACCACCCTGTTCAGATCTTGTAAGTTCAGGCCTGTGGCTTCCTTTATGGAATCAATCCATCTCTTCTTTGGCCTTCCTCTTTTTCTACTCCTGTTTTTCCCAGCATTACTGTCTTTTCTAGTGAATCATGTCTTCTCATTATGTGTCCAAAGTATGAAAACCTCAGGTTCATCATTTTAGCTTCTAGTGACAGTTCTGGTTTAATTTGTTCTAACACCCAATTATTTGTCTTTTTTGCAGTCCATGGTATGTGCAAAGATCTCCTCCAACACCACATTTCAAATGAGTTGATTTTGTAATGCTACATGGATTGGATCTCATTGAGATGTATGGAATCCAGCAATTGCCCCTTTAATGCCCTATCTGGAGCCTAAATAAGGGTTTGAAACTGCTTAGTAATACACATTTATGTAATGTAAGCATATGTTGTGGTAATAAGTGGAAGCTTTGAAGTTGTTTCCTGTAAAGACTTAATCCTGTATTAGAATTGATAATGTCACATATAAGACCTGTGTCCAGGAAGCCCAAATATAGACTGGGAGAGGCTGGAGGTTCCAGGTCACAGAGACTATCAGGACAAGTGGGGACTTACTGGGCAGTGCCAGGCAGAAAGAGCCATATAAGGAGTGTCTACAGGAAGCACCAAATATGGGCAAACCTTTGATCTGTGGGAAAGTCTTATCTCCTTTGGATGACTGCCCAGAGATGAGCTTATCAAGATGGGCTGACTGCCAAGTCATTGATCTATGATCTATGGATGTTTATCTTGATGGGCTGCCTGCCAAGTAATGCTGCTGGGCAGTGCCTGACAAGAAGTCCCATATTAGGGCTTCCAGGATGACAGATGCTGGGCAGACCTCTTTGAAGCTACCAATAGGGAGTAGGCCATCCCCTGGGAAGTGGGAATAGCCCACCTGGGTATAAAAGGGGCAGACTGTCTTTTGCTTTATAAGATTCCATGAACCAATGTTAAGACACAAGGAGTGTCTGACCCAGCAACTGCTACTGATACATCTATAAGTGGATCTCCCAGTAGCTGAGTCAGGAGGTGACAAAACAACTAGAGATGGAAAGATCTGTAAATTTTGGTTATCTCAGTTTCTCATTTTTCCAATCTTAAATTCAATTCTGCAGCAATTTGCATTTTTTTAAAAAATGACATTCTTCAGCATTTTAGTGTGAATTTCTGCTACTAAACACAATTTTATATGCAGTTTTGACTAATGTACATATTTTTTGCAAGCAATTTGTTCTAATGAATTTTTGTATGTTGTTTTCACTAATATATTAATTTATTAATGCAATTTCCCCCCTAATATATGCATTTTGGTAAACCATGCTTGACTGAAGAACTGCATTGCCCAATTGGATAAGTGCAAATTTTGAAGAATAACTATATTTCTAATATTGTTTCAGAAAGTGCAAATTTCATCAATTTTGCTTTAAATGCAATCATATTGGATTTCTCTCCCATCCCTACTATCAATTTACAGTCTGTTCAGACACTGCAATTAGAGGAAACTGAATGGTGTATGGGTGGTTGGAATCACATCCACTAGTTCCATCCCATTCCTGCCCTGTAGTGTGTATGTGAGGAAATGAGTGCCCCTAGACCTGTGCTTCCCTTCCTAGATTTTTTTTGGGGGGGGGAATTGTCTTTTTAATTTATGACATGACAGACAATAACAGCCTTTATTTAAAGAATGACAACTTGTTTTAAGAATAGGAGAAATTTAAGAATAGGACCATCTGAAAAAATGAGTGAATAAAACAGGGTAAGTGCATAACAAAACTTCATATGGAAGAGCCACCCCCAAGTCTGCTTACTCAAGACTTTCCCTGACTGATGGTGGATTTTTCATGATCTCAATCACCCTATAATTACTTTAGTTATCCAGGGGAAAAAAACCCAGCCAATACAGTAACATGCCCCTTGAAGAGTTAAATATTTGTATTATGGGCTAGATAGACTCCACCCTTTGGACTTTCTTTTGCTGTACTTTTCAGTTTCAGTTGTGTTCTTTACTTAGCCAGCAATAAAGAAGCATGTTTGTTTGCCTACAGTAAGAAGTAAGAGTTTGTTTATTCTGCAGGTATTATGATGAGTAGAACAGGATTGGTTGCTTATTGCTGAGGGGTGAAATAAATAGATAACCTAAAGGGATCTGAAAAAAAACTACCCTAATTTACCCTTTTCTTTGCTCTTTTAAAGGACTCGCTATACTCTCAATCATAGTGGTTATTTGTGTGTGAATACTTGATGGCAAAGGATGAAAACAGCCCTAGAAATACTGCTGTGCACACTACAGTTAGCTAGCTGGCTGGCCACCTACACCTAATTTCTGATTTTCCCAGGGTGTACAGCTCAGCATGAGGCCTTTTCAGGGTTTCTGGACAGAAAACTCAACTGAGCAACTAGTAAAAAAAATGCTTTCAATAATTGCTTTTCTTTTCTTTATAGAGCCACCAGTGAGAAAGTTTCCCTTGATTGGTCAACATAAAGGAAAATCTAAAGGTCAGGAACAACACTAGAAAGAAGGACCCACAATGAGGAGTTAACACCTTTTGGTATGCCCTTCTTCACTGTGTCCTTAAATCCTTTTTTCTTATGAAACTAAACCTTGATTTTTACATAGCCCATTATGTAAGTTAACACGCTCTCTGCATGGAGGAGGAGTGAGGGCAGAGGTCACTGCCTTTCCCTTTCTCTGGCCTGACTCTCGCATCCTCTTCACTAGTGGAGGGTGGGGTGGTTGGCTCTATGCACCCCCCCAAAAAAGGTCCCACTTAGAAATGTGGTGCCCCACCTAACAATGAAGGCTGGATACCAGACAGCTTGTGCACATTTGGCATAATTTCTGAAAGTTGCTATGCACAATCAGAGCTTGGAAGCTTACTTTTAAAAAGTAATAAATTACAGTTATAGTTACATGGCCCAAAAAAGTAGTAGTTACCGTTACAATTACAATTGCTCTGAAAGTAACTGATTACTTTACTTTTACTCAAAAGTAATCACTACAATTACATTTTAGTTGCTTTTTTAAAAAATTGCCTACAAGGTGCTGGCCTTGGCTGCTGCACATCTAAGTAGCCTAAAACAACATTAAAAACAAGAACACACACACACAGGGTAGTAGAATATATATTTTTTTATCTGTAAGATTAACAGAATCTCACATCCTCCCACCCCACCACCAGCAATGGCGATACCCCAACATAAATATAATTCACAAATTTTACACTTGAAATGTTGCTTTTACAATACATTTCTGTTATGTTTCAAAAGAACAGGATGCTCAAAGAGCACATCAGACAAAATCTGCTCTGGGCCGGGACAAATCATACACCCCAGGAAAGAGGCGGGTGTCCTTTACGAGATGCCAGTATTTCCTGCCTGGCCCACAACGTTTGCTGGGTGCAGGGCAGGGATAAGGGCATCTATGCACAACCAAAATTGACAAAAAGATGCAGAAAAAAAATAAGAAACTGAGGATGCCCACCCCACAATCTGCTCTGGGCCAGGGCAAATCATACAGGAAAGTGGAGGATATCTTCTACAAGATGCCAATGCTTCCCACCTAGCCCAGAGTTTCTGTTCAATTCAGGGCATGTATAAGATCATCTATGCACAACCAAAAGAGACAAAAAGCAAAGCAAATATAAATATCTGGGAGTGTTCACCACAAAATCTTATCTGGGCCAAGATAAATCAGACACCCCTGAAAATGATAGGGTGTCTTCTATGCTATGTCAGTGCTTACAGCCAGTGCTTATGATCTATGTGGATTTTTAAAATTTTTGTATTGGTCTTCCCTGTTACTTACTTTGTTATAGCTCAGTTATTATTATTTTTAAAAGCCATTGATTTTGGTGACAGAAGGACTTGTGGCAGGGTCAACAAATAATGATTTCTTGAAGATGTAATTTCATAGATGATACTCTAAAGTATGCATGGATGGCATCTCATAGAACACACTCTTCCAGATGCATGGAAGTATGATATGTGGTGCCCCAAATCATCTTTTAGGATGGGCACTCCCATTTCTGATTTTCTTTCCTCTACATATTTACTATTTTTCTAATACATATATGCCCTTGTCTGTAGCATACATACAAGAGAAGCTCTGAACTGGGTAGGAACCCTCTCCTGCATGCATGGGTGTATGACTTGTAGTGCCCAAAGCATGTTTCAGGGTGGGAACCCGCAGTTCCTTATATACGTTCTACATTGCTTGTTGTGCATAGATGCACATATCTGTTTCGTGTGTCCACAAGAAAATCCATTCCAGGCAGGATGCAGTGGCATCTCGTTGAGGACACTCTCTCCTTTGCTCAGGTGAATGATGTTTCATGGCCCACAGCAGATTTTGGAGTGGTCACCCCAAATTACATATTTTTCTCTACTTACTCTTCATTATTTTAGTTCTGCACAGATGACTTTATGTGTGTCCTGCACCCAGCAGAAACTATAGGCCAGGTGGGAAGTACTGGCATCTTGTAGAGGCCAACCTTCCCCTTCCTGGGATGTATGATTTGTCATGGCAGCAGGGGTATAGTTGTCCAGTAAGTAGCCCCTTACCTTTTTGGGAGCAGGGTCCCTATGTCTCCAGCATCATATTTATTTATTTATTATTTATTTTATTACATTTCTAAACCGCCCTATAGCAACAAGCTCTCAGGGCGGTGTACAAAAAGGTAAAAACAGATTAAAATACAAGTAAACATGAGAATAGTACGCTATAAAGAAAATATAGACAAAATTAAGACAAAAACAAATCGGCATGAAAGGGGAGTGTGTTAGCCACTGAGAAGAGTCTTCTAATATGCTTCCTTGTCCTTTCCTGCTGATTGGAGCCAATCAGAGTGAAAGGAGGTGAGTCACCCACTGAGAAGACTCTTTTCAGTAGCTAATACTCTCCCCTTTCATACTGATTGTCTCCTAGGGACATCAGTTGTTATGGGAGTAGGCATTAACAAGGACCTCATTCTCAACCCAGGACCAAAATAAGGGGAGAGGGGGGTCTGGCTATGGCTGATACTATCATGAAGGGACCTTGCACTTCTGAATTTGCCACTATACTACTGCCTGGCATAGTGCAGATTTTTGGGTGGGCACCCCCAGTTTCTTATTGTTTTCTGCATATTTATGTCGCTTTGGGTTGTACATATATGCACTTATCCCTGCCCTGCACCCAGCAAAAGCTCTGGACCAGGCAGGATGCACTGGCATCTTGTAGAAGACACCCTCCCCTTCCTTGGGATGTATGAGTTGTCCTGGCCCAGAACAGACTATGGGGTGGGCACACCCAGTTACTTACTTTTTATGATTTTATGACATCATTATGCATTTATGAGCATTTCAGAAGTGTGATAATTTTGATTGAATAAATTTGTTGTTATTCTTGACGGGGAGACTCCCCAGATCACCGCGGTATATGATATGGGGTACTCCAACATATATTTTGGGGTTTAGAGACATGTTAACTTTGGCTTGGAGTTACTGTAGCTGTGAACTTGGAACTGGGAACTAGGAACCAACTTCAGCATCATTATGTTATCTGAGACTGATGGGAGTTGTAGTCTAACAACATCTGGAGGGCACTATGTTGAAGACCCAACTCTTTTCCCACCTACCCATCTGTTTCAAACACATCCAGAAAAGTATGTCTCTTAAATTCTATGTCTGACAGTTTGTTCCTTTCAGAGGTAAAAATTAATCTGCAATCCTATATACTTATCCATTTAACCCAATGAGGCTTAATTGGGAGCAGAGATATATACGACTGGACTCTACCAGAATACATTTCAGGGACTATACTTTATTAATGCTGTACTAACTACAACTACCAACTGCTGCTTATGTACATATATTGTCTCAGCCTAAGCTACCTCACAGGGTTGTTGCAAAGATAAACAGGGGGAGGGAATGGCAATGGTCATGGCATTTACAAATCAGAAATAAATCTGGGAAGGGGGGCACACACAAGTAATAAGATGTCTGACAGTTAGAATGTAACAGTAAGAAATACGACATTCTCAGGCAAAAAGAAGCTGAGACAGTAGACATAAAAACCCACGCACAAAGCATTGACAAAAAGCAACAAAAATACTCTAAGCATGAGCACTTTCACATTTTAAATTTTTACTCATCATTGTTTTTGCTTATTTATTGCCTTGGGCCAGTCCCTAACTCTTAGCCTAACCTACCTCACAGGGCTGTTGTGAAGATACAGAAGGCAGAATGAAAATGGGAGAAAAAGGAAACTAAGGCTGCAATCCAATACATGTCTACTCAGAAGTAAGTTTTATTGGGTTCAATGGGACTTACTCCCAGGTAAGTGTGTACTCAATACACACTTGCCTGAGAGTAAGTCCCATTAAACTCAGTGGGACTTACTTCTGAGTAGACATGTATTGGATTGCAGGTTAGTCCTTGTATTACATGCATCAATTTTACTTGCCTTAACCAGATTGATGCATCTTTGTGCTATAAAGGGTCATATTTCCCCCCCCCACAAATTGGTATAGCTTCATCTAGTCCTCATGTTGCCTAATTAGTGCAATCCTATACCCAATTTGATTTACCTGGGAGTAAGCTGCATTAAACATAAAGAGACTTACTTCTGAGTAGACTGATATATATTGTACTGTAAGTCAGCTATACAGTCATTTTCAACAAGTGCCTGTTTGGAACTCTTTGCATTTGCCATGGGGAGAAGGATTTACACAAAAGAACTTCCAGGGAATATCTTCCTTACAAGACAAAGATGCCATTCTGCTTGTTAGGAAAAGGAAGGGCAGGAAACAAAGCAGAAGCTCTTTAGGACCCTGCTGCAACTTCTGCCTGCCACCCTGAAGCCCTGCTTTTGGCTCAGCGGCTCTCTCCGCTGGTAAGAGAGGAAGCTTTGCGTGCCAAACACACACATTGTTGTCTCTCACCTCTGCAGCCAGTTCTTTGTGCCCATTTTATTAATGCCTCTTTGCTCTCCAGCTCTTTTCTCCCTCACTCCATTTTTAAACAATTGTTTTCTCAATCCCGTTTCGCTCTCCACCTCCTCTCTCGTCGCACAGAAGCCCAATTGGAAGCACATGGTTTTTATCCACAAATCAGAGGAGACGAAGACTTCCCCTGCTCTCCCCCCCCCCCCGTAATGTCGTTGGAAACTTTAAAGTTACAGCTCAAAAGTAATGAAGTTACTCCTCGTTCTATTACCAGCAAAATGTAACGAAGTTACCCATTTGTTACTCAAAAAAGTAGTGAATTACAAGTAACTCGTTAATTCTAATGAGTTACTTCCAAGCTCTGTGCACAATCACATATAATGTATGTGGGATTCGTCCATGTTGGGGCTAGTGTGGAGCCAGTGGTCATGATGCACTCCCTTCTGGATGCATATTCATTCTTCCAACATTTGTAGAATCTACACAAAGTACATGTTGCTTCTCTTCTGCATTCTTAAGTGTGTAAATAAACTAGTTGCTTTGGTTCAGCAAGGAACAGGATTTGAAAGCAGTTTTTGCACACCAAGACCCTTGACAAATCAGGAACCAGACATATAGGCTGCATGTAGATGCTCATTCAAACATGAAACATCTGATGTAGCCACCATTTTCTATATACTTTGGATGAGGATTTATATCTGTATCTGTTCAGCATGATGATGATAATGCACAACTTTCAATCACTATCTCAGGTGATACATTCAATAATATGCATCACCACATCTGGGTCAGGGTTATTGGTGCATATTTTCCCTTTTTTCTAGTTACTGTGAACAAAATTAATGAACTCAAGACCAATTTCAATTTACTTATAAAATAAAAATAAGCTAAATCAAATTAAGCTAATGTTTGTAGTAGTTTTTTAGGTGAAAGGTGAAAAGTGTTCAAACAGTGTAAATGTGAAATCTAACCTCAGGCCAGGATCACCATCATGGATTGATGTGAACAAGGATGATGCTTGCCTTGTTGACATTTGGATGCTGGATCTTTGCAAATGTTTGTAGAAGTTAGATGTCAATCCAAAGGTTGTGGTTACATTTGTTAGAAGCAAAATGTCAGTTCTGCAACTCTGCCATTTCTTGCTGCAAAATGGACAAGCAAAATTGTAGTCTCGGGTGCCAGAAGAATATAATTCACTTATTTAATGAAGATACATTTCTCATTTTTGTTTGTCTGGGATTTAAAAAAAGGTAGATAAGAGAGGTAGAGATCAAACTGCACTTTGACAGCTACTGAAAGCTGAGGCCTTATCTAGATGTACATGGTGAGAAGACTGGAAAGCACTTTACACTTTGTGGTATATAATGGCTTGTAAATTGCAATATTGTAGAAAGGCTTTGACAACACAAGTCCTTTGAGAGTACTGAGCATCTGAGAAACTATTTCCAATGGAGGAAGAGAGAAAAAATCTGCCATCCTTACACCAAAATATCCTACTAGGGCAGTGGTCTTACTCTGGTAGGATGGTGGGGGAAAAGATTGGAAGTGAATGGGAGCAGAAACAGAATCTTCTCCTTTGAGGTCCTGCACCCTCTCCCCACTTCACTTCTTTCCTATAAACTTTTCTTCCTGAAGCTGGAAACACTGGGAGGTGTGTTTATTTACAGTATACTTAGTGATGGCTCAGCTGCTCAGAGCACCTCAGTTCTTTCTCTCTCTTTTCTTTAATGCTGCACAAGAGTGACCTTGGTCACTAGACCATTAGCATTAAGTGACCGACTGCTCTGGTGATATTGCTTATGCAATCACATTTCAGAAGGCACACTGGAGTGCAGGACAGGTGGTGGATCTTTATCTCTCCCACCCCACGCAGGCCAAATTTGGTAATCACTTGATGTCACAATTATGCCAGGTGACTTGTTTTTGCCCATGTGGATGATCAGCTGATTGTCGAGCCTTGTGAAGTGTCATGCAGAGAGCTGTGGAAGTGCTGATTTGGGAAAATCCAATTTTATTACAACTAAAATTATATCAAACAGAAAGATATTTGGATCTCACCCAGCTTTGGATAAGGATTGAAGGACATAATCCAGTCAAATATGCACATGATTTGATGGGAGAACTAAGCACATGCTTAGATCTTTCCCACTGAAATCAACAGGACACCATGCTTAAGTTCAGAGAGGTGCCTTGATTATGTAGAATCTGTGAGTGCTGAAAGAAAAGGGCAATCACTTAAATTATCTCATCTTTGGGTCTGCCAGATGCCCAAATAGTGGACCTAAAACTTGCATAGGCTTAGCGTGCATAAAAGTGAAATGCTCATCTTGAACAATGTGGGGCCTATCATATGTAGGCTCAACATACTTAGAACTCTTCTAGTGCTAGTTACATATACTTCTCACAATGCAGGAGACATCTGAAAGTCCCTCTTGACTGTACACTGAATCCTGAAGTCATGGGATACTCTGGATGAAGAAGATGACAATGATGATGTCTAAAGCTCTTCTAGATGCTATAGTAAGCAGCACTAGGACTGCAACCTCTGGAATTGTTTACTGTACATAATCTTACTAATGAAAATGTTCATTCTATTCCATTGCCATTTTGTTGCTTGGACTTATTTCACCAGTTGAACTCTTTGGAGCAATAACCACACTTTGCTGAAGTGCATTAATGTGCCTGTTCATTTCCAGCACAGGCTGCAAGGTGTCTAATATACACAATTGTAACAGAGTGAGCAAGTGTTGGATTTTATGCAAAAATGATGTTAATATTTTATGAACCGGATTAACCATTTTTAATATTTGTATTTTATGGAAACAGACACTGAGGGGCTTGTTAGCTGCAGAACAATTTGGGAGTTAATAAGGTAACAAAGCACAATACTGTTATTCATAGCTGTATTTTAATTGTATTTTATACATAAACCTGTCTAAAGATCTTAGTGTAAGAATGCATCATGTCAAAAGTGCAGCCTGTTTCCACTAAGTAGCCTCAATCATTATTTTTATGAATTGCTGAATTGATGCTCTATATTTCTAAGATGGTTAAAAAGCTGAATAGGATCTAAGTGAAAAATAAAAAAAGAAATTAAAGTTGCCAGATGTTTATAAATACAACTTCATAGTTGATGTTTACTACTTCATAGTTGATGTTTTTTCTGATAAATGATATTTCAGAAAGCTTTGTTATGAAAACGTTAAAATTGCCAAAGAACCAGGGTTGAATGAAGCCTGAAGCCTGCAATCATATACCCACTTACCAAGGAGTAAGCTCCATGGATAGGGATTCAGCAGGATTTACTTATAAGTAGACACATATACAATTGCTCTGTAAGGTACACAAAGATAGCTGCTTTGGTCTCAACCTGACATATGTACCTAGCAAGCTGCAAAGAGATAAGTGAGTATCCCATCTGTCTGAGTCTGATGAAAGATCCTCATCCCACCATGAGATGATAGTCCATTGCTTCCCAAAAGGAGCTGGGCCTGTAGGCTAAAGTAATGTCAGGCACTGGAGGTGCCTCAAGAGATATACCTCAATGAAGATTCACCATCATCAGATGAGGGTCCATCATGAGACACGTAGGCATGTGGCCACAATGAGAAGAAGAGTGGCCTAATTTCTGATTTTCCCAATATGTGCAGCTCTGCATTTGGCCTTTTCAGGGTTTCTGGGCAGAAAAATCAACCCAGCAATCAGTAAAAAAAATCCAGTTGCTTTCCACAAATAGTTTCCAATTGTTTAGTTAGTCTCTTATATAGCAGCCAGTTAAAATGTTTTCCCTTGATTGTCCAACAGGAAGAAAAATCTAAAGGTCAGAAACAAGACTAGAAGGAGGGACTCTCAAACATACCCTAAAATATTTAAATGTGTAGTATGAAGAAGTTTGCTTTTTGGATGGAATCTAACACTGAGATACCTAATGCAGCATCAATGGCAAGCTTAGGAGTTTAATATAATTATCAAAGTAGTTCAATTCATGAAAAATCAGAACACAGGGACAGCCTACAGGTGAAAGAGGACTGTAGCTATAAACAAAGTCAAGCTTTTAAGTCTGGTATTCCTGAGGATCTCTCAAAAAAGGGTGAGACAATTCAACAGATTAAACTTCATTCATGGAACTTAACACACTTTCTGGATGGGGAGGAGTGAGAGGGAAGGTCATTGTCTTTCTCTTCCCCTGGCTTGGCTCTCATGTCCTCTACAGCAGAGAGTGGAGGGGGATTGGCTGGTGCAATGCATCTTTGCCCCCCAAATGCCTCCCTAGAAATATGACTGCCCCATCTAACAAGAAAGGCTGACTACAGGGCTGAGTGTAGTATAGTGGTTAGATTGTTGGACTGGAACCTGGGAGACTATAAAGCTCAGGTTGACCTTGAGCCAGTCACTGCCTCTCAACCTATTCTACCTCACAGGGTTGTTGCAAGGATGAAATGGGGAGGAGAAGACCGATGTATGCCACCTGGAGCTCCTTGGAGGAAAGGTGGGATATAAATGTAATAGAATAAAAATAGAATACAGTGTGCTTTATTTTTCCATTCTGAAATGAGCAGGATCATCAACACCTTGCAATATTTTGCACAACTAATTCTATTTTTTAAAAAATAATTTTTATTCAACGTTTCAGAAAACAAAACAAAACAAAATCAAAAAACAAAAACATAATAGTACAATAAAAATCTTGACTTCCGATTTGTCGCAGATCAGCTATAAGTATATAATATATATCAAACCTGTCCCTTAATACATACAAGATCACTTTTCTCCATAGGCTATCTTAATTAATCATCAAATCCCATTATCATCATTTCATTTTGATCTTTCAGCAAAAAGTCTAAGAGAGGCTTCCATTCCTTAAGAAATGTATCTATCGATTTTTCTCTGTTTTTGTTTCAAACAGTACCTGTAATATCCTCTGATTTACCTTTTAAACAATGGCAAAAAGATATTTCTAAATTTGTATGGCAGGGAAAAAAACCAAGAGTTAAATTTAAACTATTACAAGATTCCAAAGAAAGAGGAGGATTGGGACTACCAAATCTGAGACTTTATTTTGCTGCTTGTTGTTTGGTCTGGATAAAAGAATGGATTTTACTGAGGAACAAAAGACTATTGGATTTGGAGGGCCACAACCTGAAGTGGGGATGGCATGGATATCTATGGTATGACAAAGTAAAAGTTAATGTGGACTTTAATAATCATTTTATAAGACGTCCTTTGTTGAAAATATGGAATAGATATAAATCAAGGTTTTGTTCCAAAATACCATTATGTGTCTCAAGTCAAGAAGCGTTCTATAGAAGAGAAATGGCCGGAAAAGAGAAATGGTTAACTTATCAAGAACTATTAGAAAATGTGCATGGAGAATATATAATGAAACAGAGAGAACAACTAATAAAGGAAGGATATAGTTCTCAATGGTTTGCCTATTTACAATTGTTGGAAAGATATAAAATGGATAAGAAAATGTATGGTTTTGAAATAAGTAAATCTGATTTTGAAATATGTCTGTGTACAAATGATGAATGTATAATTGCGAAAATGTATAAACTTTTGTTAAAAATGGAAATGGAAGAAGAACAAGTAAAAGAGTGTATGGTAAAATGGGCAAAAAATTTTGGTTATAACATACAAATGGATCAATGGGAAAATATGTGGAAAAAAGGGTTGAAATTTACACTATGTCACAATCTTAAAGAAAATTTTTATAAAATGATGTATCGTTGGTACATGACTCCAGAAAAGTTGTCAAAAATGTATAGCAATGTTACTAATGTTTGTTGGAAATGTAAACACCAAGAAGGATCATTTTATCATATGTGGTGGTTGTGTAAACGGGCGAAATCATTTTGGGCACAGGTAGGTAGGATGATGCAAAAAATTCTAAAGATAAATATTCAATTAAAGCCAGAATTTTTTTTATTGGGTTTTATGGATAAACAAATCGAAAAGAAATATGGAAGAATAATATTATATATGATTACGGCAGCAAGATTATTATATGCACAAAAGTGGAAAATGGAATCAACACCAACAACGGAAGAATGGTTATTGAAATTAATGGACTTAGTAGAGATGGATAAATTAACATGCACAACTAATTGTAGCAGCAACAGCCTTTATTGATCTATTCCCACTTCTTGTTGCAAGTCTCCCAGAAGCTCAGATCTCCTGAGTCTTCCGGTGATGCAGGCCCAAAGTCTGGCAAGAGCTCTGCCTAACAAGGCTGCATCTTTTCTTATCCATCAGAACCTTCCACTTGCCTACAGATTTCACTGTAATGGATCTGGAAGGGGAACTTTTAAAACCAAAGTGTTCACCAGGTAGCATGGCACATAGAATATTGGACCAGGAAAAGCCAGGCTGAAATCTCCACTGAGCCAAAAGGTGACGCTGGTGCAATCATAATTTCTCATTTAATTTACTTCACTGGGGCTTTGGGAGAATAAATGGAGTAACACTCTGGTAATCTATTCTGAGCTCTGTGGAAGAATGATAGGAGATACTTGCAATGAATAAAAAGCAGTTTGCTTCGCAACAATGACTAGGGTTTTAAAAACACTAAAGCGCAATAGAGGTGTACGTTTAGCTCCCTTTGCATCCCCTTCCTCTCTAAACAGTTGGTGGTTGACATTTTCAATCTTACTGAAAGGGTGTAACATGTGCAACTGCTTCCTATACACTCCTTTGTATTGGAGCAACTTTGATGTTGTAAGCACTACTTTGAGATTATAGCATGATATAAGATTGCTTTTTTATGTATAATCCATCACATTAGGAAAAAAAGCATGATTTGAGAAATGAGTCCTCTTGTTTTGTAGGCACAAGATATGCCCCATCATCTTGAAGCTTTGTTGTGTAGTGAGTGCAGAGAAAATTAAGAAAATGTAACATTAAAAATCAGTTTCCACCTGCCTTTCAAGTTGTAGATCAATACAAATATGAATCCTACATCTTCAGTGACTCTTCTCGGGGACAAAGGCTATGACAATGGATAGTCTACAGTGTAACAGTGCTGAAATTCTTGACTCCTTTGCAGTACATTCCGCCATGATAAGCCCATCAGAACAAAGCCTTCAAGCTAAGAAAATGCAAATCTGCTTAGTGGAATAAGACATGGTTTTTTAGCTAAGATTAGTGTTATCTTTAAGAGGCATGCAGCCTTACAGTGGATCTGTGATCCATCATACATTTTAGACTGCCTTTTTTCATTATTTAGGATTTTTATTCTGCTGATGAGAGCTGTAATTATTCAAAGACTGTGCATAATTTGTAACAACTGTCTCCTGCTGTTATGCTCCGTGTAATGGTGAGATACACATATTTGTTGTAAAAAGAAAAAAGAGTGGTTTAACTGTTCTGAAAAAACAGGATGCAAACTTCGAAAAGAAAACTAGTGGCATCATCAGTTTTTTAAAAAAGTAAATCACTTATTAGCTTCTTCTTTAAAAAAAATCCTATGGCTTTTCAAATATGGGGGAAAGAGGGGGAAATAGTGTCAGGTACTCATCAGTCATGCACGTATAAATGGCTGACCCTGTTTCTGATTTTCATGTTGAAGCCTAAACAGATATGAACCAGGGATGTGAAACTGTTGGTCCTCTAGATGTTATTGTATCCCATCATCTCTCACTGTTTGCCATGTTGGCTGAGGCTGATGAAAACATGAGTTTCCCCCATCCCTGTTCTAAGAGCAAGCACTGGAAAATTGTATATGCTGCAGGCTAGTGATGATACACCCAGAGGGGGAGGTGACATGGCAACTGAAGAGGAGAGGGACCTCTGCTCTTATGAGAGGATGCTAGTTGGTGGTACACAAGGCAAAGGAGATTCTCAGTATAAGCCCTGTGCTTAGCAAATGGCCAGCAGTACCAAGAAGGGACATGGGCCAGTGAGGTTGTGATGTTCCTGTATTAATGTATATATGGTAAGTGCTGTTTGTATAGAAGATACATGGTAAGTGGAATGAAAGAGGAGGGGGGAGTAAAAGAGCAGTAGAATGCTGGATGATTGGCTGAGTGTTTGGATGGCTGAGAGTATAAATGGAAGGATGACAGTTGAATCTGGGTGGACGTTAGTGGGTTGTTTGAGAGGTGTTTGGGGTGGACGTTGGTGGGTTTTAGAGGTGTTTGAGAGGTGTTTGGAGCTGGGTGTTTGGAGGTGGATGTGGGGAGAGTGTGGAGTTCGGATTAATACTAAGACAAGTATCACAGGAATAGATGAAACCATATGCTTATGTGCCTTTATAAAGTAATCTTGTTATTTCTAATATTTAATAAACACTATTTTGGTTTACCGGAGGCCTGATCCTTGGCTGGGGAATATACAGACCAGAGGGGAGGGCAAGGTACTTACCAAGGCTGAAGGGAAACTGTAACAATTGGTGGCAGCGGTGAAGGGAAGAATATAACACCACAAGTATCCAGAGCAACCCAGAATTATATGCATTCTATATAGATCAAAGGGATTGGGACAGCTTAAGCACGCAGTCACAGAGGTAACCTGATTGAGAGAGACTCAGGCAGAGTCTCTGGGAATACTGGTTATAGGATGTGACTGGTGGTGCTGCCTAGCAGGGGGATCTGGTGAGGTCTGTGCTAGAGCGGAGAGAGAAACCATAAAAAAGGACAGTCCGGACTGGTGGAGTCCCTGGTGGTGCCTAGTGACAGGCAGTAGCCACGAGGAGGTAGGAACCTGACAGGGAGAGCCAGGGAAGGGCGTCACAGAGGTCACAGAGGTCATCAACACATATTTTCTGGAGAGAATAGGATACATTCGAGCCAAACAAAAGCGACACACACACACACACACACACATATCTTCATCCAAACAAACAAAAGGCATTGTCATAGCTGAAAAATATATTACAGCCAAGCAAAACTTCTCAAGGAGGGTATGGAACAGGGCTGGTATGGGGCAAAAGTCAGATAGAGAGGCCTGGAGGACTGCATTTTGGGCTCTGGGCATGAGATTTCCCTCGCCTGACTTAAACCCTATTGCTGGCATGTTTACTTGGAACTAAAGGCTGGTTTACACATTACTCTATCAGCATGGTGACCTCCCCACTTCCTTTCAGTGACTATGAAGGCACAGAAGCAAGTCTGGAGGGAGAAGATAGCATCCATATTTGCAGGTAATATGAGATGGTGGCCTGTTTTTCTTCCCCCTATGGTGCTGATAATCTAAAAGCAATGCTGTTATGAGCAATCAAAGGGAAAGAGTGAACATCATACATTTTAAACCCCTAACTGTGTGCAACTCAAACAGCATTATGATATATAAATGTTCACTTTGTGACAGATTTGAAATATTAGCCTGTAATCCAGAAGCCTACTCCAGAGTTTAGACTTTATTTCCCCTAATCTGTTTTTAGCTTGGTAGGGTAAAACATGACTCAGTGTTCCACTGATGGGAGTTATATGCATTTTTTCCCATAAAAGTTCATGGAAAATGCATCTCCAGGGATTTCAGATGTTAAGACAAGTATCCTGGTAATTAACATTGAAGTCCCATTGGTATCTACTCAGAAGTAAATCCCACTGATTTCAGCGGGGCTTCTCTCAGGTAAGTGGGCCACCCTAACCCCATTTACCTGGGAATAAGCCCCATTGAATTCAATAGGGATTACTTCTGAGTAGACATGAACAGAATTGCAGCCTAAGCCAATGTAGCAACAAACAAGATGTTATATTTGATATTTCTCAGACAGTATGACTATTAAAAATGTAACTGCTGAAATCAGTTCACCTAGCATAGCAATACATGTAACAAATGATGACTTTAATGAATGATATGGAATGAATTTGGCATTGCCCTGTGAGTAAGTAGACACTGTAGTTTTATATATGACTAGAAAATACTGAAACAAATGCACAGCAAATAAATGAAAAGGGCACTTTCAAAAACCATCCCATGCTTTTTATATCCTAAATGTGTATGGACAGTCGGCCTTTCCTCATGGCACTTAATTTTCTGAGCTGATGGTTAATGTGGTCCTAGCTGACCAGTTTTATGAAACAATGAGATCTTTGGGTTGTCAGAATCCAAATTTAATTTCCCAGAACTTTGAAATGGAATTGTAGTGATGTCCATGAAAGAAAATGGTTTTGCTCATAAGCTAAGGAAGTTTCTCTTTATAGGTTAGATATTTTTACTGAGACATTTGTCTGCATTTTCCTGTTCGTGCGATAGATGCTTTGTGATGTGAATGGATTTGTGTGATTCGTTGGACTGTAGATTATAGTTTGGATTTACTTCCATCAACATCTGCTAGTCTAAA
Organism: Rhineura floridana; assembly: GCF_030035675.1. NCBI lineage: Eukaryota > Metazoa > Chordata > Lepidosauria > Squamata > Rhineuridae > Rhineura > Rhineura floridana. Next base: position 100,687,690 of record NC_084487.1, read on the forward strand.
TTGTACTTTCCTTCGCGCCTCTCCCTGCATTATGTACCATTTCACTAGGAACTATGTTGTGTGGTTCTAAGCATGTTCTTTCAGACGCATGTATCACTGAATTCATTGGGAATCTCAAGGAAGTTTTTCTAGTTGTGGCCTTATATTGGAAAGTTAATAAGGCTGAACAGGCTACATTGACTGGGGGTCAGGTGGGAAGTCAGATGTGTCTTCTTTATGTTATTGTTGGAGAAGCACTTTTGGTTAATAATGTGTTTGGTTGTTTATCTTTTTAATTTCTGGTGTGTTGAAAATGTTATATATTAAATGCTTTTAAAGATTGTAGACCGCATTGAGACAACCCTTTTTGTACTAAGCAACAAATAAATATAAGAATGAGACTGAATCTGATAGCTCTCAGGTAGATCCTGTTGCAACAAGGCAGAGGATAGAACAGTCAACTTCCATTATCTGGTTTAAGTAAAGATACGGGGTGCATGGGGATGAGTGCAGCACTGTGATCACCCTCCAAAAGGACAGGAGACTCCCCACTTCAGAAGGTCATCCTCCAACTCATGGAGGGCAACCAGAATGCTGATGGGAGAGGGGGTCAGAGCTTGCATGCTCATCTCTGAATACCCCTCATGTGTTTATTAAATCTAAATAGTGAATGCTTGAAGAGGAGACAAAAGGAAATCCCTCCCCCCGGTCATCATTTTGAGACCTTGTTTACGACCCTTAGCCTGGATAAATGTATGTTGCTTGTTATGAGAGTATGGAAGGAAAATTATTGGCTACCATGTGAGAGCCTGTGATAGTAATGGACATAGGGTGGGAGCCTGGGTGGGAGTATTTGCATTACCCCAAGTGAGAGATGGGGTGGGTCCTTGGATGTTTGAAGACTGAGTTGCAGATCTAAATTACTGGGTCATCTGGAACATGTTGATGTTTTGTATGCTATTTTTCTATTTTTGTGTTGGTATTATTTGCTCTTAATTCTTCTTTAAGCTATTAAGTTAGTTTATTGTTTTATACTGTGCGGTTTAATTTAAGCTGTAAAAGTAGGTTGGCTCATTTGTATTGAACAATTGTATAGAACAATATTGTATGGGTTGATTTATTGATATTATGGTTATTTCTAATTGATTCTAATACTTTTTTGAATGGTTGCACTTATTGTTCATTTGACATGTTGTACAAAGGAAGATTAGAAGCTGCTTTGTAATAAGTCAGACTATTGGTCTGTTTATCTCAATAGAGTCTACACTGACTGGCAGTGGCTCTCCAGGGTTTTAGATGGGGATTTTCCCCAGCCCTACCTGGAGATGCTAGGGATTGTGATCCACTTTGGGCACAATTTTGTGGCAAAGTGGCATATAAATAAACTGATGATTCCTTCAGCTAACCACTGATAGCCGCAGAACGCCACTTCCTAGTCAAGACTAAGCACCTATTTTGCTCCTTGATCTGAACTACTTTCTTGAGGACCTTTTTGACAAATCTGCTAGTCTATCTCTCCAGTCTGATTCCTATTGACTCTTCCCTGGCTAAAACATTCTCTGGAGGCCCATGCTGCAATCATGCAGATAAGCTACATTAAGGGCTATGGAAATGTTTTAATTAATTAATAAAAGCTCATCAGTGTGACACTGAGCTTGAATACCCTTAATCTACTGCATGAATATGACCTGTAGCATGTTAATAGCTGATCTCATAGAACTGGTCATCCACGTAAAAATGTGAACTATGATTCCATCTAAGACCATGAAGTAAGTTAAGAACATAAGAAGAGCCCTGCTAGATTTGGCCAAGGGCCATCTAGTCCAGCATTCTGTTCTCACAATGGCCAGTTAGATGCTTATGGGAAGCACCAAGCAGAACCTGAGTGCAACAGCACTCTCCCCACTTGAAATTCCCAGTTCTGCACACACAAGTAGGTCCTCTGAGTCCTTTCTGGAATCAGATATCAGGAATGCCACACAAGACACCCACAAATATCAAGCAGCCACTGACACAGCATACAGCACTGTTTTTGAAGAGAGAAACCCTTGGGCAAACTCCAAGTGAGTGCTCCAGGGCAAGCAAACGTTTGGAAGCATTTGAACTGGCATGCAAAATGGAAATCTGAGCCTACTGAACTGAAAGACTCTGATAAATGCTTCACCCCTTCCTCATTGAATCCAGGGTGATAAAAAGGCACCACAGAAGGAAGATAAATACCTGACGTAGAGCATTGGAGGCCAGAGGAAGATGGTGCCACATTGACAGGAATGTGTTTGGAGATCCATAACTTTTTGACTTTTATTACTTTCTCCATTATTTAAAGCTGGATGCGCTGGATGGGAGTTTAAACAAAACTTGTTGAAGGAGTGAAGGAGATTTTAAAAACGGAGGAGAGTCAGAGTGCTGATAAGAAGAGATAAGTGACTCTGATACAACATGCAACTCAAGCAGTAAAGACAAATATGGACTGCTGTGCTGTGTTATGTTATATTAAGCTCTAGGATTTAAATATAAGCATAAAAAGACTGAGAGTATTTGTTTAGTTTGTGCCTAGAACACCACACCCAAGTGTTTAACCTGATCCATCAAGTATTTGCTGTGTAAAGAATGGTGCTCACTAGACCCCAGAAACACAAAATGAAATAGTGATGAGACTGGGGGCTCTAAGAGACCACCTGATAGCTATGCAGGCAGGGCGAGGTGATGATACGGATAAAATGGGAGCTCACCAGAATTCAGAGGATCATGATCTGGTACATCAGGAAAATCATCTGAAGAGATGGGTGGGAGAAGGAAGAGTGGCTTCTGGGAGGGAAAAGGGTGCCCAGAGTGGCCTGACTGTAGCGAAGATAAACTTATCAGCAAATAAATCTGAGCAGAGTAGCAACAAAAGGAGCATAGTGCCCACTGATTTAAAAGCTAATACCAAGGACTCTAAACCTTACACCTCGGTCAGGATGAGGGGTCTGGGAGAAGAGGAACTGGGTTTTCCAGAGAGGCCAGCTGAATTTGCTAGCCACCCAATAAAGGGGGTAGGCTTTGTGATACCAAATGTTAGTAGAATGAGTCCACAATTAGAAGTGATTGAATATTTTGGGGTAAAGGAACAACATACACTGCAAGGGGGAATAACTCCAACTATTTCCCCCAGAATGAACGTTAAGAGCCTAGAGCACCCACCAAGGGGAGATTCTGTGTTCTCAGAATTGACAAAATACATGCCAACATAAATTGTAGCTAACCTGAAAGAGGCGGTAGTGAGACCACTCCTGAAGAGACCCTTCCTGGACCCAGAAAATCTTAATAACTATAGTCCGGTAGCAAATGTTCCATTCCTGGGCAAGATCTTTGAACGAGTGGTTGCGGGCCAGCTCCAGACACTCTTGGATGAGACCGATTATCTGGATCCATTTCAGTTGGGTTTCAGGCCTGGTTTTGGCATGGAAACAGCCTTGGTCGCCCTGTATGATGACATTTGTAGGGAAAGAGACAGGTGGAGTGTGACTCTGTTGATTCTCCTTGATCTCTCAGTGGCTTTCGATACCATCAACCATGGCATCCTTCTGGGGAGACTGGCTGAGTTGGGAGTGGGAGGTACTGCATTGTGGTGCTTCCGCTCCTACTTGGCAGGTCGCCTCCAGAAGGTGGTGCTTGGGGAACATTGCTCGGCACCCTGGATTCTCCAGTATAGGGTTCCGCAGGGGTCAGTTCTGTTCCCCATGCTGTTCAACATCTACATGAAACCATTGGGTACGGTCATCCGGAGCTTTGGAGTATGTTGCCATCAGTATGCTGATGACACGCAGCTCTATTTCTCCTTTTCATCTTCTTCAGGTGAGGCTGTCAATGTGCTGAACCGGTGCCTGGCCGCAACAATGGACTGGATGAGGGCTAATAAACTGAGGGTCAATCCAGACAAGACTGAGATGCTGCTAGTGGGTGGTTCTTCTGACCAGATAGTGGATGTCCAACCTGTCCTGGATGGGGTTACACTCCCTCTGAAGGAGCAGGTTCGTAGCTTGGGGGTTCTCCTAGAACCATCTCTGTCACTTGAGGCTCAGGTAGCCTTGGTGGCACTGAGTGCCTTCTACCAACTTTAGTTGGTGGCCCAACTACGTCCCTATCTGGACAGGGATAACCTGACTTCAGTTGTCCATGCTCTGGTAACCTCCAAATTAGATTACTGCAATGCACTCTATGTGGGCCTGTCTTTGAAGATGGTTCAGAAACTGCAGCTTGTGCAAAATGCAGCGGCCAGATTGGTAACAGGGACCAGATGGTCCGAACATATAAAACCGATTCTGGCCCGCTTGTATTGCCTGCCTGTATGTTTCCAAGCTCGATTCAAAGTGCTGGTTTTGACCTATAAAACCTTATATGGCTTGGGACCACAATACCTGATGGAACGCCTCTCCAGATACGAACCCACCTGTACACTACGTTCAAGATCAAAGGCCCTCCTCCGGGTGCCCACTCCGAGGGAATCTGGGAGTCTGGCAACAAGGGAGAGAGCCTTCTCAGTGGTGCCCCCCAAATTATGGAATGATCTTCCTGATGAGGTGTGCCTGGTGCCAACCCTGTTATCTTTTCAGCGCCAGGTCAAGACTTTCCTCTTCTCCCAGGCATTTTAGCATGTGTTTTAAATTGTTTTAAATTTTTTAATTGTGTTTTAAATTGTTTTTAAAAGATGTGTTTTTAAATTTGTATATTTGTTTTAATGTTTTTAGTTACTGTAAACCACCCAGACAGCTTTGGCTATGAGGCGGTATATACAATCAATCAATCAATCAATCAATCAATCAATCAATCAATCAATCAATCAATCAACCCTTCTTTCCTGAAATATTGTGGGATAGCTAAACAAAACTGCAGATTCCCTCTTTGTAGATTTTATTAATAACTATATCTTATGAGGAATTGTTTATAGATGATTTTGTTTCATACTTGCTAGCTGCGTCTCCCTAGATGTTTCTCTACAAGAGGTCTGAGCATTTTAGTATCCACCAACACCTGGGCTTCCTTTTTTAAACTAGAGACCGTGACTCACCTGACTACCTCTGTAGTCATTAAATTTAGAGTGTTATTTGTTGTTGTTGTTATGTGCCTCCAAGTCAACTATGACTTATGGCGACCCTATGAATCAGCGACCTCCAAGAGATAACTAGTTGAAGTTGGAAGAGTATATTAACAAACTGACAGTTTCATACCCAGAAGCTTCAGTGATTGTGTCAATGGGCCTATTTCTTCCAGATTTCCTCAGAACAACACACCAACAACTGTCTTCATTTTCTTTGTCATAAGGGTTACACTAAAACCTATGCTAAACCTTATCAAATTTTATACGGACATTATAACATTATGCAAAATGGAGCCCTTCTGAAAAAATGGATTCCATTCCTAAGTAAGTCGGGGATTATTTCCAAATGTCATGTCAAAGACATAATCCATGCAAAATGGTTTAAGGAGCTCAAGGAGATATTTCATTTCAAGTCACCAATTCAGAACTATTCTAAGCAGTGGGAAATGGGCCCTAAACCAGATTATACAGCAAGAAAGAAGCCCACTTTGCCAGTCTGTAAGCCAAAGGAGAAATAGCTTCATTTCTTTCCTTTTTCCATCCGTAGTCATCTTGATCCTGAGAGACTGGTGACTTTTCTACTTCCCAATCAAAGGTGGTCAGGCTTTTTCCAGTGCCTTTGCATTCTAGATAAAGTACAAAAAGGTTGTCTGCTTGTAATATTCAGCTACATTGGACTCCATTACATCTGTAAAGGAAGGCACTGCCTAATACAGATAAATGTCGGAGATGTAATGCTGAACAAGCCTTGTTGAGGTATATGATGTGGGCTTGTCCAGTGATATATTGGGGTGTGTGTGTGAAGCTGTTGTCTATTGATTTTGTATTTGTGAAATATTTGATATTTGCAGATGTTCATGCACTTTTAAATTATATTCATGTAGTATTGGGGAAGGAACTGGCAATCCCACCCCATATATACGGTCTGCCTAGTAAACATCGCAAGACGTCACCCTAAGAGTCAGAAATGACTTGCACTATAAGTGTGGGGACACCTTTACCTTTAGTATGGGGATTAACAACAAAACAACAAAAGTGGTTTTTGCAAGCCCTTAGGGTTGCTAAGATTCTTCAAGCCTGGAAAGATAAACTCCTACCATCTATTAAGCAATGGTCTGAGGACCTTACTACCCTGGCTACATTTGAACATATTTCTTATAGACATCACTTTTGTGTGAATGCCTATTTGGATATCTGGTGGGCTTATATTAACTTACATGTTTAATTTAAGATGGATGTACTGATGGTTACTGTATCCTTAATGAGAACTGACGGTTTATTGTTATTATATATTATTTCCTTTCCTTTTTTCTTTTTTAAACAATCCCTTTCTTCCTCTCCTTTTCTGTTAAATTTGCAAATAAAAAATTAATAAAAAATTGAAACTGTCATCAATAACAACAACAACAATAAGGCATCAGTTGTACTATAAGGCTTTAGAAATGTTGTTCCCATGCAATTATTTCAGTCTATATCTTTTTGGTGACTTTCATTTTTGTTTCTCACCACAAAATTAGCTTTACAAATGTTTCCTTATGTTTAGCTTCTAAATTCAGCACACAGTAGGGTGGCCATGGCCACATTTTGAGCACATCCACTGCTGGAAAGCAGCCCCCAGAGGGGTTCCAATGGGGGCAATGCAGCCCTTGGGCCAAAAATGTTTCTTGGGATGAAACAGAGGCATGATATCTGATTTTCTCCTAATGGACTGGGCCTGGGAAGAGATTAAGCTCAGAACACCAAGTTACGATTGCAATTCTACACATGCTTGCCTGAGTGGAAGTCCCGTCAAACATATTGGGATTTAATTCTGCACAAATGCATAGTATCAGACAATATAAAGTTTAGGGATAGTAGAAATGTATAAATACGTTTAATCTGACATACAGATAACAATGAACACAGGTCTTTTAAACATAGCTTTGTCCTGGAAAAGTGGGCTGAAATTGTGTATCTTTAATGATTTGGAGCATAATGATGGTACATTATATGATACCGGTCCAGGCAGGACAGGTCTCCTCATTTCAGATGTATAGATATCTGCAGAAAACTTTCTTTTGTATTACCAGCAGAAGCATAGAAGCATAGAATAGTAGAGTTGGAAGGGGCGTATAAGGCCATCAAGTACAACCCCTGCTCAATGCAAGAATCCAACTTAGAGCATACCCAACAGGTGGCTATCCATCTGTCTCTTGAATGCCTCCAGTGTTAGAGAGCTCATCATCTTCCTAGATCATTAGTTCTATTGTCATAGCACTAACAGTTAGGAGGTTTTTCCTGATGTTCAGTCAAAATCTGGCTTCCTGTAACTTGAGCCCATTATTCTGTGTCCTGCACCCTGGGATGATTGAGAAGAGATTCTAGCCCTCCTCTGTGTGACAACCTTTCAAGTACTTGAACAGTGCTATCATATCTCCCCTCAGTCTAAACATGCCCAGTTCTTTCAGCCTGTCTTCAAAGGCTTTGTTTCCAGTCCCCTAATTATCCCCATTACCTTCCTCTGAACCTGTTCCAGTTTGTCTTCATCCTTCTTAAAGTGTGGTGTCTAGAACTAGATGAAGTACTCAAGATGAGGCCTAACCAGTGCTGATTAGAGGGGAACTAGAACTTCATGTAATTTGGAAGCTATACTTCTGCTGATGCAGCCTAAAATAGCATTTGCCTTTTTTGCAGCCACATCACACTGTTGGCTCATATTCAGCTTGTGGTATACAGTTCCAAGATCCTTCTCGCTTGTAGTGTTGCTGAACTAAGTATCCCCCATCTTATAACTGTACACTTGGTTTCTTTTTCCTAGGTGTAGAACTTTGTACTTATACCTGTTAAATTTCATTCTGTTGTTTTCAACCCAATGCTCTAGCCTATCAAGATCACTGAATTTTGTTTCTGTTGTCCAAAGAATTAGCTACCTGTCCTAATTTTGTGCCATCTGCATTTCATTCTGGTGTTCAGCCCAGTGTTCCAGCAAGATTACTTAGAATTTTGTTTCTGTCCTCCAGAATATTAGCTTTTCCTCTCAATTTTGTATCATCTGCAAATTTGATAAACATTCTGTCCTCATCAAAGTCATTAATAAAAATGTTGAAGAACACTGGGCTCAGGACGAAGCCCCCTGGTACTCGACTCATTACCTCCCCGTAGTTTGAGAAGAAAGCATTGATAAGCACTCTTCGAGTACTATTCTGTAGCTGTGAATCCACCTGATAGCTGTTCCATCCAGCCCACATTTAGTTAGCTTGATAATCAGAATATCATGGTGCACTTTGTCAAAAGCTTTGCTGAAGTTGAAATATATTATGTCCAGCATTCCCACAGTCTACCAGGGAGGTTACCTGATCAAAAAATGAGATTAGATTAGTCTGGCAGGATTTGTTTTTGATAAATCCATGTTGGCTTGTAGTAATTACTGCATTGTTTTTTAGGTGCTTATGAACTGACTGCTTTAAAATCTGCTTCCCAGGGACTGATGTCAGGCTAAGTGGTCTGTAGTTCACAGGTTCCATTTTTTTGCCTTTTTTGAAAATAGGGGATATGTTAGCCCTCTTCCAGTCACCCGGCACTTCACTCATCCTCCATGATTTCACAAAGATAATAGACAGTGGTTCTGAGAGTTCTTCAGCCACTTCCTTCATTACTCTAGGATTTAGTTCATCGGGCCATGGAGATTTTAACTTGTTTAAAGTACTCAGGTATTCCTTGACTTATGCACTGTTCATGGCAAGATTGTGCTGCAAGAATACGATGCATAGCAGCATCAGCCATTCACCAAAACCTGGAAATCAACCAGCACCATACGAAGAACAGGCCACCATCTTGTATTATCTCCAGGTCTTAGCCTTCAACTTCTCATTTGCCAGGAGGGTCTTAGACCCTCTTTTGAAAGAAGACGGAACCAAAGTAGGAATTGAGGACTTCTGCCTTTTCTTTGTCATCTGTTATCATTTTGCCATAGCTGAACCATCCTTTCTTTTTTCTGTCTTTTGATATGCATGTACCTGAAGAAAGCTTCTTTGTTGCTTTTAGCATCCCTTGCTAACATCAGCTCATTCTCAGTTTAGCCTTTCTGATGCCATCCCTGCAATTCTGTGCTACTCTTCCTTTGTGGCCTGGCCTTCCTTCCACTTCCTATATGTGTCCTTTTTTGTTTTCAGGTCACCTCTAAGCTTTTTGTGAAGCCACATTGGCTTCTTCTGCTGTCTTCCCCCAGTTTTCCTTGTTGGAGTTGTTTGCAATTGTGCCTTTAGAATTTCCTTTTTTAGAAACTCCCACCCATCTTGGACTCCTTTTCTCAGTATTGGGTAGTTTATATGCTGTAATTTCTTGCAATATGATTAATTGGACCACCAGCAGTTCTTCCATAAGTGAGTACCTTGGTGACTTTTTGGAGTATTCCACCTTTTGCTTTGTCTCCACTGATGCTTTATTACTCATCCCATCCCCCCTGAAATCATGTTGAACACTATGATTGTCGTATCAAAGCCCACTACTAAAGATATTATGGAACTTTTTTTTGGAGGGGGGAGTGGCATACCTGATAGATAATGTGGTAGGGAGAGATGAACATCAGTTCTGTGATCTGCGGAAATACAGGGCAACTTCTTAAGTAAGGGACATCTGGCAAGTTGGCAGGGCTGCCCCTGTTACTAAAACATAAAGTCTCCCTGCCTAGCTCAAAGTGAGGCCATATGTTCTGCTCTCCCCAACATAGTAAATGTCAGAAACATGCTAAGGCTTGGCTGCTTCAGTCACCGCTCTTGATGGACATAACTTGTAATGGAATCTCAGCATTTAGTTCTTTGGCATCTGTGCCGTGCTTAAGGTTAAACTCATATTCTGAACTTTCTCTGCTTTCACTCTCTTTTTGCATTGATTGATCAATCAGTGGTTGCTGAGAGTATGCCCACTCATCTGTGTGAGACAACAATAAAATAAACAAACAAATAAATAAATAAACAAGCAAACACATGACACTTGATGCAGCACAACTGGCCAAGTTTAGACCAGCAGTGTGGCCTCCTGCCCCAAGACTGGTTTCATATACTGGTGCCCGAGGCAAAATAAAATCCTGCTTCAAGAGCCAAGACACAGGTGATAGGAGAGGTCTGGGTTTGGGTAGACTAAACTAAATAACAACAAAAAAGTGATTGTCTCTCTCAGAGTTGCTTTGGCAGAGACGTTTGTTATGTGCCCAACAGTTTTCAGTTTGCATCCAATGTTTTATGCATATCCTAGGGCCATTGGCAGCTTTGTGTACATGGGAAGGGTGGTGGGGTACCTCCATTTCCCCCCAACCTCACTGTAGGGCACCTGGAAGTAAGGGAAAAAACAGAAAAGTATAAATAGGTACACTATAATAGAGGCAACTATCCTTCCCACGTCAAGCACTGAAGAGCTATCATCGCATTGAACACTGGGATACACTTAAGATATCTCTTAATTATCTCTAATAAGGTGGATCAGATAACATTTGAATTTCTGTTGCTGCTGATTTTTGTTATTGAAATCTGTATTTTTGTTAAGAACATAATAAGAGCCTGCTGGATCAGGCCAAGGATCCCTTTAGTTCAGCATCCTGTTCTCACAGTGGCCAACCATATGCCTAAAAGGGAAGCCCATTTCATGTTGTTTTCATTTTATTGTTGATAATTAAACAATCCCAGGGTGATGTAGTGGTGAGAGTGCTGGACTAGGACCTGGGAGACTAGAGTTCAAATCCCCACTCAACCATGAAGCTCACTGGGTTTGCTTGGGCTAGTCACCAACTCCCAGCTTACATCATCGGGTTGTTATGAGGATATGATATGGAGAGAGGAAGAACCATGTATGCCTCACTGAGCCTCTGGGAAGAAAAATAGATATAATAGTGATAGCACATGTGCATAACATTGGGTGTAGAGTGTTGAATAAGTGTATTGGTTGAATTGGTTTTATTCTTGTAAACTGCTTAGAAGTCACCTTGGCAATTAAGTGGCATATGAATATTAATACTAATAACAACAATATATATTGGCCTCCAGACTGTCAAAATTTTGTGGGAGAGATTCAAACTCACACCAAATATTTAGGTGTGTACAATTTAAAAGGATTAAAGCACTTTGTCGCCTTTGCACAATGAATCTACGTAAAGCACACACACACAAACATGCACAGATATAACTGTGGTGTCATCCCAGCAAGTGTTCCCATTGTGACAGGCTCACTGTTAACCAGGAATTTAAACTTCTGACAGAAGTTCTTGGAAATGATCATTCCTAGTCCCAGCAACAGTCACCGTTGTGCTGTCTCCAGTGTGCGGGAAGTAGCGACATGAGTGCCACTGGAACCACGGAATCTATCCTATCAGGAGATACATGCTGGATCTGGGCACATTTCTGGACTGTTGCTATTTTTGAGTGGGATTCAATCACTATTGGCAATTTCAGGTTCTGCAATTAAAGTGAATTTGGTGCTCTTGGAGAACAAACCTGCTCCCCAAAGAAATCAGACTTTTTTTCTTCCTGCGATGTGATGGGGAAATGCCCTGGAAAGTGTGAGGTAACAATTGTTTGATGCAGCATTCCATAACCTCCCACGGACATATCAGAATGAATGCTTAAGAAATAGCCAACACCTTCTAACCTCCCTACAAACTTTGTGCAAGTGACTCAGGATGCACACTCAATAAACAGCTCATTTGGAAGCAACCTGGATCCCACAATCTACTCTGAAATGCCAGGAGTTCATGCTGCATTCCATGCTCCAACAAATCTTTGGAGAGTCAAATCAAATGCTTTTGATCGTGCCTAGTTTCTTAGATCTACCTTTCACATGGCACTCCTATTGAATTGCTGAATTACATTCCTTTCCCTCTGGATGGATGGAACCCTGCCAGTCCTACTGACTCATACCTGAGCATAAGCCCCACTGAACACAGTGGGAGTTCTGAATAACTATGTATAAGAGTGCACTGGGAATCTGCAAGCTACATCTACAGAATCTTTGTAAGGAAAAGGACTGAGAGAAAAAAGTATTTGAGGGCTGTGAGCTTCCTCATCCATTCCCTTTGAGCTGTGCCCTCTTTTTTCTGGAAAATTATAGTCATTTCCTCTGATCATACCTTTCACATATCTTTTACTTTGCTCAAAGCCGCTTCTATTAAAGTAGGTCTACTACATATGTAATTCATTCTCTTCTTCAGGCAAAATAGTTTCCCTTTCTTTTGGGGGGCAATCACTCCTGTAGGGCACAAGGCTCCTATACAGCTAGGAGCTTTTCAGTGCTTCAGTTTAAATAAATAAATGAATGAATAAGCCAAGTTCTAATCAGCAGAATGCCAACATTTAGGTGCTTTGTACTCATTTATAGTTGTGTAGGTACAATTACGTTGAAAACCCTGCAGGCAATATGAATCCCTTTCAGCTGGCTGACTCTTACAGTACAAATATGATTAATGCCAATTTACTTGGTCTAACATTTTCTGCACTATCTGTTGATCTACCTAATCAGATACTTAGCACTGTGGCATCTGAGCACCTTCAATTTTCAAATTTATGCTTATATATCAAAGTTGCCTGGCAATGTCACCAGCCCATATTATCTGGACTGTTTAAAAGCTGGTTTTATACTGCACAATCCAACAACTCTGGTGCACATGTTTGGGGATCTCAACACAAATAACATAAAAACTCAGAGCCAGCGTCAAACATTGCCAAAACAGCATAAAAACTAGCCAGCATAAAATTAATATAAAAACCAAGCTTTCTTTAAAAAAAGCAAAAAAAAAAAAAAGCAAAGAGAAAACAATTTGTGCCCAGATCTAAACACTCTAAAACAAACTGAAATGGAAAGTTCTGGGAGAATAAACACTGGTGCCTAAAAGACTATAGCATAGGTGTCAGGTGAGAATTTCTGGGGAGGGCATTCATAACTGGGTGTTACCATTAAATATATCCTCTCCTTATTGAACACTTGCCTAATTCAGTAGCTGAGAGCACCTGAAGGAAGACCTCTGATTAAGGTCATAACACTGGACTATATTTGGAAGGAGACAAACCTTCGGACAACCTGGTCTACATTTAAGATCTGATTCAGATGGCCAGTCAGACAGAACAGTTTGGCTATGCTGTAGTCACATTACCTGTAGGACTAGTGCCACATGTTCAAGCAGATTTATTTATTTTATTTTATTCAGCTTATATCTCGCCCGACTAGGAAACAGCTCTCTGGGCGGCAAACATAGAAGCATATACAATAATAAAATTACAAGATCAATATAACAAATATAAAAGTACATCATTTAAAATAAATTACAACATTTACATAAATAACTTAGATTAAAATGCCTCAGAGAAGAGAAAGGTTTTAACCTGGTGCCGAAAAGATAATAGTGTCTGCGCCAGGCGTACCTCCTCGGGGAGACTATTCCACAATTCGGGGGCCACCACTGAGAAGGCCCTAGATCTTGTTACTACCCTCCGGGCCTCCCTATGGGTCGGGACCCGGAGGAGGGCCTTCGTAGTAGACCATAGTGTACAAGCCGGTTCTTAACGGGAGAGGCGTTCCTGCAGGTATCGTGGTCCCGCGCCATATAAGGCTTTATAGGTTAATACCAACACTTTGAATCTGGCCCGGTAGCATATTGGAAGCCAGTGCAAGTGAGCCAGAACAGGTGTTATATGCTCAGACCGCTTAGTTCTTGTTAGCAGTCTGGCCGCCATATTTTGCACTAGCTGTAGCTTCCGAACCGTCTTCAGAGGTAGCCCTACGTAGAGCGCGTTGCAGTAGTCCAAACGTGAGGTTACCAGAGCATGAACCACTGATGTAAGGTCCTCCTTACTCAGATAGGGACGTAGCTGGGCTACCAACCGAAGTTGGTAGAACGCATTCCGTGCCACCGAGGCTACATGGGCCTCAAGTGATAGGGAAGAGTCTAAAACAACTCCCAAACTACGAACCTGATCCTTTAGGGGGAATGTAACCCCGTCCAGGACAGGGTATGTACCCACCATCTGGCCAGAGAAACCATCCACCAGCAGCATCTCAGTCTTATCAGGATTGAGTCTCAGTTTGTTAGTTCTCATCCAGTACATTGTCGCGTCCAGACAACGGTTCAGCACATCGACCGCCTCACCTGAAGAAGATGAAAAGGAGAAGTAGAGCTGCGTGTCATCAGCGTACTGATGACAACGCACTCCAAAACTCTGGATGACCGCACCCAGCGGCTTCATATAGATATTAAAAAGCATGGGAGACAAGACCGAACCCTGCGGGACCCCATATTGGAGAACCCACGGGGTCGAGCAATGTTCCCCAAGTATTATCTTCTGGAGACGGCCCGCCAAGTAGGAGCGGAACCACTGCCAAGCAGTGCCTCCAACACCCAACTCCGCAAGTCTGTCCAGAAGGATACCATGGTCGATGGTATCAAAAGCCACTGAGAGATCAAGGAGAATCAACAGAGTTACACTCCCTCTGTCTCTTTCCCGACATAAGTCATCACACAGGGCGACCAAGGCCATCTCAGTGCCAAAACCAGGTCTGAAACCCGACTGAAATGGATCTAGATAATCGGTTTCATCCAATAGCACCTGGAGCTGGTCAGCAACCACTCGTTCCAAGACCTTGCCCAAGAATGGAACATTTGCCACTGGTCTATAGTTGTTAAGGTCCTCTGGGTCCAAGGAAGGTTTTTTCAGGAGTGGTCTCACCGCCGCTTCTTTCAGACAGCCAGGGACCACTCCCTCTCGTAAACAGGCATTTATCACTTCCTTGGCCTAGCCAGCTGTTCCATCCTTGCTAGTTTTTATAAGCCAAGAGGGGCAAGGATCAAGTACCAAAGTGGTTGCACGTACCTGTCCAAGCACCTGCTTCACTGCAATATGTGTAGGATTCCTTTCCTAGCCGTGTCCCCCTTCCTTGAGGTTAGAGTCCCTTGCAGTCCCCATTCATGTACAGGAATTTGTCTTTCATCTAGAGCTTGTGAAAAGTTGCACAGAAGAAAATTACTGGATCAGGGTAATGAGATTCTTAACAGTCTCATGCAATCCAATTCACCTTGCATACTGCAGAGCAATTGATTGTGGCCTATAGAGGCCATATTGCCTGCTTTATAATGGCTGGGGTTTTCACACACACAAGAAGTTGTAGTCCTGTATATTCTCTTCCAGATCTATTGTGGGAAAAAGCCGTATTTAATTGGATCCAGAGCTTAGCCCCCCAAACAAATTTCAATACCATTTAAAGTAATAAGGAGACAAATGATTGTGCATGGCACAAGGATGCACATCCATCTGTGCCTCTCTCACACATGAATACTGTAAATGCAAAAAAGAATTCAGAAGAAAATGTACATGTACATCCCAGGACTCCTCCAGATGACCTGTTTATTCAGCATGCATCCTGATTTGTTTGCACAAAGCTTACGCAGAGATAAGTCTATGTTTAATCTTCACTGAGCATTCATTCAGACATGTTCGCAGGGAGATTATACAGTTAGCATTGATCCTGTGTTGGATGAATGTGGTGTTTATACATCTTCCCGTGAATCAGTTGCTCATCCCACACTTTCCCCCCATCACTTTCCTAACTGTGAAAACAACGCAAGATTGTGAAGTTGTCCCAACCATCGGACCTGCCTTCCTGCCGGACTTTTAAACAGAGGTGGGAAAAGTCCAGCTGCTTGCGAGAGTGCCCGTGGCACCGAGAGCTCTTTGTGTGAAGCTGCGCACTCCTTCCTGGGTGCTGGGCCTGCTCCTGCCTCTTGAGGCACCATCGTTACCTTGGAGACAATGCCTGGCTTTCCTCCTCCCTTGACAGTTCAGTCCTGTGGCATGGAGCTCCCCTCCTTCTCTAGCAGAGCAGGGGCCTTCCTGGCTTGGATAGCACACCTCCTCCCCCTGACCCAAGGAACAGGGAGTCTGGGAAACTGGGAAAGAGGGAGAGTCTCACTGGGAGGGACTGGGTCTGAGGTGGGGGCTTGAGTTGGAGGGCTCTGATCCATGGCCTCTTCCTCCCACTCACTGTCCTTGATGAGGGCCATGACACACTAGTACTTTCAGTTAAAAGAAAAGATGATAGGATGCTATTGCACTCCAGGCTCCCTCATCCTGCCCCACGGCAGCCAATGAGCATAGCTGCACATCTTTTATGCCATTCAGTGCCATCCAAGGCTTCCTACACCCACTGTCATAGGCAGTGTACCTGTGAAGACCAGTTGCTTGAAACTGCAGGAGGCGAGAGTGCTGTTGCACTCTGGTTCTGCTTGCAGGCTTTCCATAGGCATCTGGTTGGCCACTGTGAAAGCAGGATGCTGGCCTAAATGGACCACTGGCCTGATCCAGCAGGTTTTTTAGTTTCCTGCAAAGTATACTCATGGTGGTAAACCTGGGTCTGGGGAGACACCAGCTGACGCATGCACATGTTTTGTCCTCCTCATCAGCATATATGGGGAGGGTCTGTCTGGGGGGTGCAGAGTTATGCTGTGGATATGACTGGGAGAAACTGACCATGAAGAGTAAAGTCAGGAGGACACTGTTACATTACAAGGTAGGTGGGGAACTGAACTGATGAAAGGAGTGAATTTAACGCGAAGAAGAGAGGAACAGAATTGTGAGGGGTTCTGTAACTAAACAGGGACAGAAAAACAAAATGCTTGATAAGTGTGGATGCTCTATTATGAGAAGAGTTCTGGACTTTCTCTTGGAGGAATAAAGGACTCACTAGAACCTCATTAGTGAATGATAAAGGATTTGGGGACTCTGAGAGCATGTTGAACCTAAACAAAACCCTCATACTGAAGGAAAAGCACTGCATAATTTCACACTGGGGTTTGCTGCTGAATAATGTAGAAACATCCCCGTATTCTTATATCTGTGAAGATCAGGTAGTAGGTTTCCTGTTGGCTTTGCATCTGGTACCCTAACCTATGCCAAAATCCACTGCTGTAAACAGAAAGAAAACCAGGGGGAGTTGTCTTTGTATCTCTACACCTTGTTTTCATATGCTGGACAGATGTTAAGGGTGAAGACATACTGAGACGGGTATTGTGGAATTTGGAAGCTGAGGTCTAAGAGAACATGAAAATATGCTGTGTCAGAATGTTTTTGCTTATCTTTCCTGAGTCAATTCAGCCATTGCTGTTCACAAGGCATCCTTATCAATAGTGTTTTTCCTATTCTTGGTGTTGGTTTATCACTTTCCCTGACAGTACAGTATAGGCTATCAGACAGGAGCAAGTTTCCTAGAGGCCTGACTTTGAGATTAACTGTAATGTGCAGCTCATTGAACACATTTAATCTTCTAAATTCCTTGGTATTGATTTGCAGAATGGAAGCTTATGTCTACTGATAGAAATGTATTGCTCTTGTTCAAATGGGTGATAACTCTCCTCCTTGCTTATTGTGTAGTATACAAAGTCCTTCCCTCGCCCTGCTACTGAAAGGTTATAGCAGCTTTTGAAATGGTTGCTTGTGTGTTCAGTGTGATTAAATAGACCTGCCGTCCCCAGTATGGAACTTTCCAGAAGTTTTGGACTACAACTCCCATTACTCCCAGCCAGTGCTGTTAGGGGCTGATGGGAGTTCCACTCCAAAACATCTGAAAGGCACCAGTCTGGGGAATGCTTGCATACCACTGTAAAGTAATTCTCCTTGGTAATGTTATCATATGTGGTTTTGATGCTGTACAAGCTATTTCAGTAAAAAGAGCCATAATTTCCTTTTTCTTTACCCTCCCAAAAGTTGCCAGCAGGTGGTCTGAGAAATATTTGCCTATGATGAGCCTCTGTGTGCCGTAAAAAAAATATTTTGCTTCCATTGCTTTAACACAAGGGGGCACCTTAGGATAAGAGACAGGAATAGCTTTCAAACTCGACACCTTTGATGATGAACCCCTGCACATTTGCTAGGGAAACCCTGTGCACTGTAGAATATTCCAGGGAATGTTCTTAGGGGTGGGACTCAATTCATGTAAAGTGCTAGTCTGGCCTGCTAGGCCTTCTCACTGCCCTGTGTGACCTGAATGTACAGCCACAAGTCTCTTGAAGCTGTGCACTGCAGGGAAAGGTTGACGGTGGGCAGGCTGTTTTTTCAGAGAAGTTCACTGAAGATCTGTTCATTGGGACCTCCTGATAAACTTTCAAGGAATCCCTGTTTTCCCCACTACTACATTAAGAACATTTGGAGCTTCTAAATGTGTAGCTGTGATGGTATATTTGGTTTGCGTACATGTAGCTACAATGTCATTTTTGTGGAATCCACTGGAGCAAGGCTTTCTAAACTTGGGTGCAAACAATTGTGTCTGTGTAGTTGGTTCTGTGGTGGCCAAAATGCCCATGGAGTGACCTTAGTTGTCTCCAGTTTTGTATGTGTGTCATCCCAAATACGTCTCTACTTTGCCCACATCTAAAACAAACACCAGCCATGTGCATGGCCCTGGTATGCCGCATTAGTCAATGGTGGCATTTGCTTCCAAATTAATAATGGCATGATAGAGAACATTAAAAATGTTGGCACAGAGAAGGATGACTTTTTGTTGGCACCATAGTCATCGTGCCTCATTCTATGAGCTGTTCACCCAGTGCAGTAGTAGACGAAAGCTTCAAATTAACTGTGGCTGGTCTGTAGAGATCTGTAGCCTAGGAGTTCATTATGTACCCAATTATATTTAATAAAACTTAGGCCATGGTCTTCAAACTACCTACTAGAGTGTTGGACATAAAGCACAAACACAGGTTACAAGTGACCTGAACCAGGGGAGGGCGAGGGCAATAGAAAGGTAATATTTTCCTGCCTCTGATGATTCCTCCTCTAAAGTGTTTGTCATTTTTGCAGGCTTTGTACCTCTCCTTCCTCCATTCTCTTCCTGTCTTTGTTTTCAGTTAATAATGGTTCCCTGAGTGCAGGCCATGTAGGTGTTTCAACATGTATGACTTGACCTCTTTGTAGTAATAAACCTTAAGTTTATTTATTATTTCAAGTACTAGTCTTAACAGACGAGTTATTTCTGCATTCCACTGCAATATATCTAACAGACCAGGGTTGGGGCACCTTAGATCCAGGTGTCCTGGCTCCCAAACAGAGAATCAGACTCAGGACTTGAAGTCTGTTTTTTTTTTTTGCACAAAGCTTTATTCCAAAGGTCAGCACAAGCATTAAAACAGGATACAGAACACCAGCAGATGAAACTAGGTTGTGGAAGCAATGGAGAATTGTTGCAACAAAGCTCTCACTCCAAGACACTCCAAATAAAAAAAGGGACAGTCACTCTACTTGCACAAGCTAAATCTAGCACTTTCCAGTCTTTGGAGCAAGGCAGGGATTCCTCTTGTGAAAAAAGCTTAATTTCTCAAGTTGTAGTTGTCTTTTCTCTCATGTGCATGACCTCGGAGAAACTGTCAGTTCTGACTCTGCAAGATATTCTCTTTCCTTATCTCTTTGGAATTGTCCAACAGCTTCATTACAGTCTGGCTGCTGAACAAATAAATCTGGGAGGGGTGCCAGTGATGAAGGCAAACTGTGTTCCTTGCTCCCTGCCACAGGTGTGTGTGTGGGGGAGGCTACTGAAACTTTTCTTATGACCACTTGGCACCAGGCTGACAGGGGTCTCAGGAAGCATCTCCTCCATGGTCTCACCAGATCCTTCCTCAACATCTGCAACCCCTTCCCATTCTCCTAATTCTGCCAAAGGTTCTCCACGGGGCCCATGAACCAGGGGCCAAATGCTCTGCCCACCACTCGCATGTGACCTCCAGAAGGTTGCCCAGAGAGGAGCATGGCCCTTGGTCTGAAAAAGGTTTCCTACCCC
Organism: Rhineura floridana; assembly: GCF_030035675.1. Lineage (NCBI taxonomy): Eukaryota > Metazoa > Chordata > Lepidosauria > Squamata > Rhineuridae > Rhineura > Rhineura floridana. The sequence goes on from NC_084487.1 coordinate 100,707,530, forward strand.
TTTTACTAGAGACAATGGTGGCTGGTATCCATTGCGATTAGTAGGTTGGAAAGCATAGAGACCTGCAATAGGCAGAGGCAGAGGCAGTGAGAGGTGGAGCCAGCTGATTCTAGTTTTGTCCCCATCTACTTTCTTGATCAGTCCTGCAAAACTGAGACTAAGGAGGAGGAAGCAGACAACCTGGATTGGTGGGCAGGTGAGCTTGGAGGAATCAAGACGGAGGTTGGGGAAGTGCCCAGCTTGTTCTAATGGGCCAGCCTCCACTCCCTCTGGGTTTTGTTAGACAGCACATCCCATCATCCCTGGCCATTCACCGTACTGGACTGATTGTAAGTAGGAAGTCAGGCAGGTGGGGGCTGCCGTAGGGCAGACTGTAGTTGATGGGGCAGTGTCCCATTCACCCAAATGGACCAGCCTCCACTGACTATAGAATATGAGACTTGAAGATTTCAGCCTAGATTCCTCATTTATTTTAGACTGAACACCCTGAGTTGGCCGGTTGTGAAAGAAGCTGCTGCCTGAACTTAATATTGGTACAGAAATACCTGCACCTGAAGCTGCCAACTGAGGATAACACTTCATCCATATGAAGAGGCAATGAAACCATGCCCATATCACGAAAAAGAGAAGAGGAGTAGTGGTGGGAGACTCCTTTCTGCATGGGATTGAGACCCAAGTATGTCGAGAAGATCCATGGACTCGCCAAATATGCTGCCTTCCGGAAGAACAGATTAGAGATGTGACGGAAGGGTTGCCATCGGTTATAAAGCCCACTTACAGATGTCCCTTTCTTCTCATCCACGTGGAAAAGAATGATACTGCCAAGTGGAGCTACAAAGAAATCACGTCAGACTTTGAAGCTCTGGGAAGGAAACTCAAGGACTTTGGGGCCCAGATAGTTTTCTCATCCATCCTTCCTGTACTTAGAAGAGGAGTGGAAAGGGAAAGAAAAATACTCCATGTGAATGACTGGCTATGAAGGTGGTGTCAACAGAAGAGATTTGGATTCTGCGACCATGGGCTATACTTCTGGACTGCTGGCAAGTGATGGGTTGCACCTCACAAGGACTGAGAATAATGTGCTTGGCCACAGCATGGAGAAATTCATCAGGAGAGCTTTAAACTGAATCCCAAGGGGGAGGGAGACATAAACTTGGCAGTAACGACTAACAAAAGCTTGTATACAGTAAGAGGAACTGAGGGAACGGCTCTAATGGGGCCCAGTAATAGTCTTCATAAAATTGTAGGAACGAAGCCAGGCCATAAATCACATGGTATTCAATGTCTGTATACTAATGCCCAGAGTATGGGAAACAAACACTTAATACAGGAGAGTAAATATGACTTGATAGGTATAACTGAAACTTGGTGGGAATGACTCCCATAACTGGAATACAGCAGTTGAATGATATAACTTGTTTAAAAAGAACAGAAGGAATAGAAATGGAGTCAGAGCTGCGCTATATGTTAAAAATATATATCCCTGCACAGAAATACAGGAGGATGAGCTTGGTAGCTCCACTGAGAGTATCTGGATTAAAATAAATGGGGGCAAGGAATAAAAGGAACATGGTAGTTGGAGTCTACTACTGACCACCCAATCAAGGAAAAGATGATGAACTTTTGCAAAGCAAATTGCCAATGTCTCGAGGAGGCATGATGTAATAGTAATTGAAAAATGGAAATAGACTGCCTTCAAGTCAATCCTGACTTATGGCAGCCCTATGAATAGGGTTTTCATGGTAAGCAGTATTCAGAGTTGGTTTACCATTGCCTTCCTCTGAGGCTGAGAGGCAGTGACTGGCCCAAGGTCACCCAGTGAACTTCATGGCTGTGTGGGGATTCGAACCCTGGTCTCCCAGGTCATAGTCCAACACTCTAACCACTATGCCACACTGGCTCTCAGTAGTAATTAATTACCCCAATATATGTTGGGAGACAAATTCTGCCCTTCCAAGAAATTTCTGACTTGTGTTGGAGATAGCTTTCTCCTACAGAATGTGGAAGAAGCAACTAGAGGATCAGCTATCCTTGACTTGATTCTCACCAACAGAGATGACTTGGTACATGAAGTGGCAGTTATGGGAACTCTGGGGAAAGTGACTATGTTATACATGAGTTCTTGATTTTAAAGGAAGCAAAAGCTGACAGTAGCCATACACGTACCCTGGACTTCAGGAAAGGTGATTTTAATAAACTCAGAACAATAGTAAGTTTCTGTGGCAAGTAAGTAAGTTTCTGTGGCAATGAGAAAAGACAGCAGAGGAAGCCAAAAAAGGATGTATACAGGAAGTGGAAGGAAGACCACCCACAAAGGATGAGTACAGACAGGTAGCATGGAATTGCAGGGATGGAGTCAGGAAGGCTAAAGCTGAGAATGAGCTGAGGTTAGCGAGGGATCCCAAAAGCAACAAAAAAGTTTTCTTCAGGTTCATCCACAGTAAAAGACAGAGAAATGAAATGGTGGTACAGTTACTCAATAAGGATGGCAAAATGATAACAGATGACAAAGAAAAGGCAGACGTCCTCAATTCCTACTTTGGCTCAGTCTTCTCTCAAAAGAGGCTCTAAGACCCTCCTGGCAAACATGAAGTAAAGTTGAAGGGGCAGGATTGCAGGTTGAGATTGATAGACAAATGGTCAAGGAATACCTAATCACTTTGAACAACTTCAAATCTACAGGGCATCCTAGAGTATTGAAGGAACTGGTTGAAAAACCCTTGGAACCACTGTCTATTATCTTTGCAAAATCATGGAGGATAGGTAAAGTGCCGGACGACAGGAGGAGGGCTAATGTTGCCCTATCTTCAAAAAGGAGGAACCTCAGAACTACAGACCAGTCAGACTGACATGGATCCCTGGGAAAATTCTGTAGCCGATTATAAAGCAGTCAATTTGTAAGCATCTTGAAAACAATGCAGTGATTGCTAGAAGCCAACATGGATTTATCAAGGACAAATCATACCAGACTAATTGTATCTCATTTTTTGATAAGGTAACCTCCCTGGTAGACTGTGGGAATGCTTGGACATAATATATCTTGACTTCAGCAAAGCTTTTGACAAAGTGCCCCATGATCTGATTAGCAAGCTAGCTAAATGTGGGCTGGATGGAACAGCTATCAAGTGGACACAGAGCTGGCTACAGAATCGTACTCAAAGAGTGCTTATCAAAGATTCCTTTTCAAACTGGGGGGGGGGAGGTAACAAGGGGGGTACCACAGGGCTCAGTCCTGGGCTGAGTGTTCTTCAACATTTTTATTAATGACTTGGATGAGGAGGTGCAGGGAATGTTTATCAAATTTACAGAAGATACAAAATTGGGAAGAATAACTAATACATTGGAAAACAGAAACAAAATTCAAAGGAATCTTGATAGGCTGGAGCATTGGGCTGAGAACAACAGAATGAAATTTAACAGGGATAAGTGCAAAGTTCTACACCTCAGAAAAAGAAACCAAATAGAAACCAAATCCAGGATACCTGAAAGACCGTCTTATCCCTTATATACCCAATCGATCACTGCCCTCTGCAGGTGACAGCCTCCTGAAGATACCATCTTATCAGGAGGTCCGTTCTGCACATAGGAAATGGACCTTTAGTGTGGCGGCACCTACCCTGTGGAATTCCCTCCTCTTAAATACTAGATAGGCGCCATCTCTGTTATCTTTTTGGCACCTATTAAACACCTTCCTCTTTCAACAAGCCTTTTAAGTTGAGACCTTATCCAAGTCTCTGTCTGTGTATGCAATTGCTTTTTAATTTTTTTAAACCTTAAAAAAACAATGTTTTTAACATTTTTAAGATGTCTTGAAAGCTTTTCAAAACGTTTTTAAAGATGTTTTGTTTTAAAGTATTTTAAACATTAACAACAACAACAATAAATGCACAGTTACATGATGAGGGATACTTGGCTCAGGAATACTACGTGCAAGAAGGATCTTGGGATCATTGTTGATCACAAGCTAAATATGAGCCAACAGTGTGATATGGCTGAAAAAAAAGGCAAATGCTATTTAAGGCTACATTAACAGAAGTATAGTTTCCAAATCTTGGATGAGTTTCAGTTGGTGCAGCTCGAGGAAGTGGACAAGGTGCTTGGAATGGTTCGGGCGACCACGTCTGTTCTGGATCCTTGCCCATCTTGGCTAGTGAAAGCTGGCAGGGCTGGAACCACCGGTTGGGCCAAGGAGGTGGTTAATGCCTCCTTGAGGGAGAGAGTGGTCCCTGGTAGCCTCAAGGAGGCAGTAGTGAGACCTCTTTTAAAGAAACCCTCCTTGGACCCAGATAATTTAAACAACTATAGACCGGTCCCTTTTCTGGGCAAGGTTTTGGAGCGGGTGGTTGCCAGCCAACTCCAGGCGCTCTTGGATGAAACCAATTATCTAGATCCGTTTCAATCCGGTTTCAGGCCCGGTTTTGGCACCGAAACAGCCTTGGTCGCCCTGTATGATGACCTGTGTCGGGAGAGGGACAGGGGGAGTGTGACTCTGTTGATTCTCCTTGATCTCTCAGCGGCGTTTGATACCATCGACCATGGTATCCTTCTGAGGAGACTCGCGGAGTTGGGTGTCAGAGGCACTGCTTGGCAGTGGTTCCGCTCCTACTTTGCGGATCGTCACCAGAAGGTAGTGCTTGGGGAACATCACTCGACACCATGGACTCTCCATTGCGGAGTCCCTCAGGGGTCGGTTTTGTCCCCCATGCTTTTCAACATCTACATGCAGCCGCTGGGTGCAGTCATCAGGAGTTTTGGAGTGCGTTGCCATCAGTATGCTGATGACACGCAGCTCTATTTCTCCTTTTCATCTTCTTCAGGTGAGTCTGTTGATGTGCTGAACCGTTGCCTGACCGCGATAATGGACTGGATGAGAGCTAATAAACTGAGACTCAATCCAGACAAGACCGAGACATTGTTGGTGAATGCCTTCCCTGCTCAGATGGTGGATGTTAACCCTGTTCTGGATGGGGTTATACTCCCCCTGAAGGAACAGGTACGTAGTTTGGGGGTTCTTCTCGACTCTTCCCTGTCTCTCGAGGCCCAAGTGGCCTCGGTGGCACGGAATGCGTTTTACCTTCTTCATCTGGTAGCCCAACTACGCCCCTATCTGGACAGGGACGACCTCGCCTCCGTTGTTCACGCTCTGGTAACTTCAAGATTGGATTACTGTAATGCGCTCTACGTGGGGCTGCCCCTGAAGACAATTCGGAAGCTTCAGCTGGTGCAGAACGCAGCTGCCAGACTACTGACGAGGACCAGTCGGTCTTCGCATATAACACCTGTCTTGGCGCATCTGCACTGGCTTCCTATTTGCTTCCGGGCGAGATTCAAGGTGCTGGTTCTTACCTATAAAGCCTTACACGGCGTGGGACCTCAATACCTTGTGGAACGCCTCTCTCGATACGAACCTACCCATTCACTTTGTTCAGAATCTAAGGCCCTCCTCCGGGTACCAACCCATCGGGAAGCCCGGAGGGTGGTTACTAGATCTAGGGCCTTTTCTGTGGTGGCCCCTGAGTTGTGGAACAGCCTCCCCGAAGAGGTACGCCTGGCGCCTACACTTTTATCTTTTCGGCGCCAGGTAAAGACCTTTTTATGCTCCCAGGCATTTTAATTTTCTTAACCATTTTAATCTTTTAATCTGTATTTTTAATTTTTGTCATATTGTGTTTTTGTAGTGTTTTTTGTTGTTTGTTTGTATATGTTTTTATGATTTTTATTATGATATATTGTATTTTATCTTGTTTGTTCACCGCCCTGAGAGCTATTCTGCTAAGGGAGGTATATAAATTGAAATAATATAAATAAAATAAAATCGTGTGAAGTATTGGTTCCCCTCTATTTGGCACTGGTTAGGTCTCATCTTGAGTACTGCATCCAGTTCTGAACACCACACTTTCAGAAGGATGCAAACAAACTGGAACACGTTCAAAGGAAGACAATGAGGATGATCAGGGTCTAGAAACAAAGCTCTGTGAGGAGAGACTGAAAGAACTGGACTTGTTTAGCCTTGAGCAGAGGATTGAGGTGAGATATGATAGCACTGTTCAACTACTTCAAAGGTTGTCACACAGAGGAGGACCAGGCTCTCTTCTCATCATCCCAAAGTGCAGGACACAGCTTAAGTTACAGGAAGCCAGATTTCAACTGAACATCAGGAAAAAACTTCCTAACTGTTAGAGTGGTACAACAATGGAACCAATTACCTAGGGAGGTGGTGGGCTCTCCATCACTGAAGACATTCAAGAGGCAGCTGGACAGCCACATGTCAGGTATATTTTAATTTGGATTCCTGCATTGAGGAGGGGGGTTAGATCTGATGGCTTTATTGGCCCCTTCTAGATCTATGATTCTATGATTTTCTTGTCCGTTAAAGGTTAAGCCATAAATGTGCTAGTCTTTTAAGGTGTCACAGGCCTCTTCTGTCTTTCTTTTAAAAAAACCAAATAATCTTTAAGCTATGAAAACCAAAAAGAGATAAAGAAAAACAAAAAACAAAAATACACTTATTCATCATATTTGTATAAAAAGCACAACAAAACCAAAACAGCATTAATAACGAACATTACATAAATGTATAGATATGTTTACAGATGTTTAGTAAATCAAAGCAAAGAAAATAATTTGTAAGGACACTTATTCTCCAAATACATCTGGTTCCAAACTTTAATAAAGATTGCCCAGTTTTCTGTATATTTGTTTGGTTGTCCATTTTTCTGCCTTAGGTAGCATGTTGCTTTGATCAAGTTGATGGTATCCCACATTCTGTTAACCCAGTCAAGAACAAGCCTCTTCTGTCATTTTTGAACCCGAGTCTGTGATCTTAAGCAAGCATATTTATTTGAAAGTTCAATGGAGGATGATGGGGTTTATTTTCATACACGGCACAGGACCACAATACCTGCTGGAACGCCTCCCCCGATATGAAACTAGCCATACTCTACGCTCAACATCGAAGACCCTCCTCCGAGTGCCTACTCATAGGGAAGCTTGGAGGGTGGCAACACGAAAAAGGGCTTTTTCAGTGGTGGCCCCCGAATTGTGGGACACCCTTCCAGAGGAGATACGCCTGGCGCCAACATTACTATCTTTTCGGCGCCAGGTTAAAACTTTCCTCTTCGCCCAGGCATTTTAATTATTTTAATTATTTTAAGCATGTTGCATTTATTGGAAGTGTTTTAACTCTTAATATTTTGTACTTTTAAATTGTGTTTTTATATTGTATATGCTTATGTATTTCTAATGTTGTTCTTGTTCTTGTGAACCGCCCAGAGAGCTTCGGCTATGAGGCGGTCTATAAGTTTAATGAAATAAATAAATAAATAAATAAAAATTGTTGTCTATTTTGGACTTGGACTTGGGAGACCAGAGCTTGAATCCCCACTCAGCCATGAAGCCCACTGGGCAAACTTGGGCCGGTCACTATCTCTCAGCCTAACCTAGGGGTTGTTGAGAGGATAAATGGAGAGTGGGATAAATATGTACACCACCTTGAGCTCCTGGAGGATAGCTGGGATTTAAGTGTAAATCATCATCATCATCATCATCATTATCTAGTGGCTCCCCCTGAGGATCAGACGCTTCCATCAAGGTCTGTAGGTCCATGTGGGCATTGTAATAATGTGTGCATCCCATTCAGCTGTGTATCTGCATCAGGTCAACACATGGATTTAGATTTTTGGAGAAGGGCAAATGTGTTTAGGATCAGACTGTCTTCTGTCCACTGCAGGCTTGTATCATACTTTTTTATAGACACATAAAGATTTCACTCCAAGTATTTATTAGTGGTGGAATAGCGCCATTCAAGACTATATTGTCAGGAAGCTAGATGGGGATGTACTTGTGGCAAAATCCCCATAAAACAGCACTAAAATGAAATTACCTTTGAATGGTTACAGGTTCACAATTGCCTGCAATTAATTTTCTTTGGCTGTCTGAGAGAAAGTTAGTCTAAAGCCGATTTTCTTCTTTGAAACGCAGATTTATTTAAGCTCATCCCCAAAACTCGCAGCACAAGAGACATGTTTCAGAGGATGACTAAGTGAAACAAAAGAGAAATGTTCCGAGCAGCCAAGCACCGCTGGCAATTGTTGTCCATGACAGGGTATTCTTCGTGCACTTGGATTATTTCATTTTATCCCTTGGACAAGGAGGAATATTAAAGAGGTTCCATTTGGCAGTTTCTATGCTGCTGCCAATGCATAATGTCCTTTTCAGATTTCCCACCGCCTACTCGTGGTTTATTCTCTATCTGACACTTGAATAATTGTTATGCACCATTTCCATCTGTGATTTACTTTGTATTTCCTCTTGCAGGTGACAGTTAATGCATCTTGTCTGCTGCTGTGAAATAAACAATGCTCTGAAAACGCTAAGAGCAAATATCGACAGTGATTAGGGCAGAAAAACTGCTTTTTACTTTTTCCAATGCATTTTTTTACGTGCATGAGATATTCTAGTGCAATTTTCCCCAACCTGGTGCCCTGCAGATGTTTTGGACTACAACTCCCATTAGCCCCAGCCTCCTTGTCACCACACATTTCATGCTCCATTTGTTTCTTGCTGGATCAAACCAACTTCCATCAAGATAAGTCTTTCACTTCCACCAGGACTGTTCCCTGTTTGTCCTAAACATTAGGCCTTCAGAAATACTGTAATACGCTCTGTATGGACCTGCCTCTCAAAAGTGTTCCAAACTGTTGCTGGGCAAAATGCCAGATTGATTTCTGAAGCTTGCTTTGTTGACCATATCACTCCAGTTTGATTCATCTGCAGTAGCTTCCAGTTTGTTTCTGAGCACGAATTAAAAGTGCTAGTTCTTATCTACAAAGCTCTAAGGGCTCATCCAGACGACTGCAAAATGTGTGACACGCCCACTATGTGTGTTCATTATGTTTTGGTTGTCCAAATGACGTCTCGCGCTGTTACACATTTTCGCGGGTTAAATCCGCTCCTTGCAATACCGGCAAAAATGCGATTTGCTGTTTAAAATCAGGAATCATCCGCTGTGCCTTCAGGAGTTAGGATGCAATACCGGGGACTTTACAGCTGATGGGCGGTTCTTGGACGTTTCCCCTTGCCCTTTCTCCTCATTCCAGCCAATCACGTATCTGCACTCTTGCGCATGTGTGAGAATAAGCCCGGGAAAATTGAACCAATCATCGCAATGGTGGGGTGTTGGGGGGGGGTCTGCAACTACTGCGCAGATGCATTTTATTTTTTGCCAGCCTGCAAACTGGGCGGCCTCTGGGTGAGATCTGCAGTGCACAGCAAGCGAGAAAGGGGTGGGGGTCGGTTTCAGCCTGCCTCCGAAAGGCTTGTCAATTTCATTCTACTTGCTGGGGTTTTTGCTTCAAATCAGAAAAGCATACATTCGTTTAAGTGTAATATCGCAAATGCAAACAAGAAAAGGGCTTCTGGTCGGTTTCAAGCCTGCTCCAGAAAGCTTTGTCAATTTCATTCTCTGTGGGAAGGAAAGGGAGAAGGAGGTGGGGGGGACACGTTTCTTGCTTTTTTGGAGAAATAAGTGCATTGCCAGCATGTGTCTCTCCTTAAATATTAATAAAGGCAGAAAAGCATACATTCGTTTAAGTGTAATATCGCAAATGCAAACAAGAGAAGGGTGTCAATTTCATTCTCAGTGGGAAGGCAGGCGTGAAACTGACCAGCAGCCTTTTCTTCCAGGCGAGAACTCCTTTACAGCCATATTGTGTTTTGTTGCAAAGGGGGAGAAGAGCATACGTAATTTTTTTGCTGACCAATTGGTTGATAGGGGGAGGTTTTAGAGGCAGAGCTTGGAAAAAGCGAAAAGAATGTGGGAGTCTTACTGCTGCATGTGCGGGTGCAAAAAAGCATTTTTTTTTAATTGGGAAAGAGCAAACTAAAAGGCAAAGTGAGGACTATCAGATGACAAACCGAATATGGAAACCATGGATTATCCCGCTCCGTTTGGATAAACCCTAAATCAGGGATGGCTAACAAATGATGCTGGACTGTAACTCCCTTCATGCCTGACCATTGGCCAAGACTGTTAACAAGGGATCCCGTACATTTCCAGATCTTTGAGGAAATATTATCCCCATCAGCTTATCCATTTCTATCAAGAATGTGTAATAAAATGCAGGGAAATTAAGTGGACTATAATCTGAGAAACCAGGGTTAAAATTCCCTCTCAGCTACGAAAATCATTGTGCAATCTAGGGCCAGTCATGGTCCCTCAGCCTAATCTACCTCATAGGGTTGTTGTGAAGATAACATGGAGAAAAGAAGACCAATAAATGCTCACTTGAGCTCTTCAGAAGAAAGGTGGATATAAATGTAATACTGATAAATAAGGAATCCTTTTTTAAAAAAAATCTATTTCCAGCCTGCTTGTCCATGATTTTTAACTGAGGCAGGGGTGCAGGTTTGGAATCATGAAAAACCCAACCTAAAAAACACGTCCTAATGTAGTTTCCAAAAAAGAAATGTGTTCCTTCTACTAGAAAGGAACACCTGAAATAAGGTACCACAAAATAAGTCATGCGCTATCTTAAACACTAACAAATTTATTATGGTACAGGCTTTCATGGGGGCTACAAAAGATATTCTGAGCATGTGCAGTTTAAATTCACCTAATTCAGTGTTTTTGCTCACTTCCTGCCTTTGTCCAGTTCGCAACTCTTAGCCTTATTTTGTTCATATAGAACTGCACTGCAAACTTCATTGATGCAGACAAAGATATGAAAAGAATACCACAGTTTTTAGCTGGTCAAGTCACCAGCTTTTAGTGTAATCCTCATCTGCATACTCAGAAGCATGTCCACAAGGATTTAATGGGATGGGGATTGCAACTTTGCCAAGGGGAACAAAAACTGGACTGGAACAACAATTCACCACCTCCTCCCAACTTTCCAAAGGCTCTCCTGAGCAAGCAAACTTACACGGGAGGAAGGCAGCCTCCCCCCAATAAACCCCTTATGGGCAAACAAACTTGCATAAGAGGAAGGTGATGGGACTTGGGAGAGCAGAGATTTATGACCACAATATCCTCCCCTTTCCAACTTCCTAAAAGCCCTTGTGAGCAAACACACTCACAGAAAGTGGAGTCCAGGTGAGATGTCAGGATATATGCTAACTACAACCTCCTCCTCTGAACTTTCCAAAAGCCTTTGTGAGCAAACAAGCTTACAGAAGAGTCTTTAATTCACCACCTTACTGTGAAACCCTGATCACATCTACTTAGAACTAAGTCAAATTGAATTCAGCGGGGTTTACTTCCATGTCAGTGGGGTTCAGATTGCAACTTTAGCAAGGGAGCAAAAGCTGAATTGGAGCAATGATCCACCACCTCCTGCCAACTTCCTGACAGCAGTTTTGCAGGATTAGAGAATAGAAAGGTGGGTGGGACATTAGGAGAGGGAGAATTACTGCAGCTTCCTGCTTCCAACTTTCCAATGGCCTTTGGGACTAAACTCACTTGCAGAAGAGGAGGATAACTACCAAGCACATGGAGGGTGACCATGCAGGGAAATTCCAAAACAACTTAACCAGCTACCACCCTCCCAACAGTCCATCAAGTGCAGAGACACAGACCACCGTCCACCATTTCTCCCAGTCCTCTTACAGTATCCCCCAGCCCATTCACAAAAATAAATGCAACTAGCTTAAAAAATAAAGAAATAAATAAATCTTTAGTATAGAGACTCACACTGTCCACTGTTGCTCTGTCTATGTTAACAAATACTAATTAAAAAACCCTCACTCACTCCCCACCCCAGTCCTGCAACTAAAACAAGCTGCAGCAGCAAAGCACACAGGCTGACATTTCTTCTCTCAGTTGTTTCCCCATCCATTACCAAAAATAAATGCAAATAAAATTTAAGAAGTCTCATATTTATAATGGAAAGACAAGACTAAGACTCACACTGTAATATTTGCAAGAGTTGAAATGAACTCCAAACACTGTTTAGAAGGAACAAACGTTATTGAACAGTGTGTTGCTGCAGAACCCAGAGCTCTACTTTCATTTTCCTAATGGTCCCACCCCCAACTGATTCCCCATACAACTGCTTCTAATTCACTTGAGTTCCTACTCACATTACATCTCCTTTTTTTAAAAAAAAGAAAAAGATAGAAACTACTGTCTGTATCAAATTGGTTTTCTGATCACTCTGCCTCTTGATGTAGTAACAGGTAACTCAGAGTCCAAAATCTTCTCTGGTATATCACTGGCACTTTGTGCTACAGCTGTTCCACTTTTGTTGTCTTGAGACTCTGATAGGTCTACCTCTGATGGAGGTGCAGTTGCCGTCTCAGTAGTCTCATCCATTTTTGGTTCACAACTTGGAGTGCTTTGAAGATCTCTTCTGTTCCGTCTGTAGACAGCTAAATCAGTCTGAACCAAATACGATCTTGGAGTCATGTTTTGTCCAGTCACTCTCACTGGTTTCCACACTCCATCTTGCCGAACATTAACAGAATCACCAACCTGCAAAGGTGGTAAAGGCTTTGAACCTTTGCCAAAGTAAAGCTTCTGTTTTTCTTGTCTTTGTGATGTTCCTGCTTATATTGTAAATATGGTAAGTGCTGTTTATATAGAAGACATATGGTAAGTGGAGTGAAAGAGGAGGGGGGAGTACATGAGCAATAGAATGCTGGATGATTGGCTGAGTGTTTGAATGGCTGGGAGTATAAATGGAAGAATGACAGTTGAATCTGGGAGGTGGTTTTTAGAGGGTGTTTAGGAGGTGGTGTTTGAGAGGTTGAGAGAGAGGTTGGCGGTTTGGAGGTTTGGTGGTGTGGAGAGTGAGTCGGAGTTCTGAGGCAATTAGTAAGAAGTTAAGTACCTAACAGAATATAGATGAAACCATATGCTTGTGAAACATTCCTTAAGTAATCTTGTTATTTCTGATATTAAATAAATATTTGTTTGGTTTACCAAAGGCCTGATCCTTGGCTGGGGGAATATACAGACCAGAAGGGAGGGCTGTGATGTTCCTATATTAATGTATATATGGTAAGTGTTGGTTGTTTAGAAGATACATGGTAAGTGGAGTGAAAGAGGAGGGGGAGTGAATGGGCAGTAGAATGCTAGATGATTGGCTGAGTGTTTAAAATGGCTGAACGTATAAAAGGAAGAGTGAGAGTGGAATCTGGGGGGAGAAGAGAAAGAGTGGGTTGCTTGGTGGGGTTTAGAGAGTTGTTTACCAGGAGAGAGTGAAGAAGGAGGGGGGTGGAGTTCGGATTAGTATTGAGTAAAACCATATGCTTATGTGCCTTAAGAAGAAATCTTGTTAATCTTGTTAGCTTTGTTATCTTTAATAAATACTTAATTTGGTTTACCAAAGGCCTGATCCTTGGCTGGGGTTTCACAGACCAGAAGGGAGGGTAAGGTAATGACCAAGGCTGAAGGGAAACTGTAACAAATGGTGGCAGCGGTGAAGAGAATAACAATACCAGTATTCAGAGTCTCTGGGAATACTAGTATTAGGACGTGACTGGTGGTTGCCTAGCAGGGGGATCTGTTGAGATCTGTGCTAGAGCGGGGAGAGAAACAATAAAAAAGGACAGTCCGGACTGGTGGAGTCCCTGGTGGTGCCTAGTGACAGGCAGTAGCCACGCGCAGGTAGGAACCTGACAGGGAGAGCCAGGGAAGGGCATCACAAGGGTAAGGTAATTACCGACTTCCGGGAAGGGTGACTTAGCCTGTGCCTGCTTTTGGGACGGGCTCCCGCCGCAAAAGAAGCTTATTCAGATATAAATCAGTCAAAACTTTTTTTTTTGACTGATGAAACTTCTCCCGGGCAGGGAGAAACGAAGAGATTAACCTCAAAGCCTATTTTTGTTGGGAGGACTAGATTTCATTGATTTATGAGACGTGGTCCAGCCGACAAAGGAGGACGGATTTTCAACAAGCTCTATCTGATAAAGCGACACGTTCATCTTTTCTTTAGAGAGAGAACGGACTAACAGGCAAGCACCCTTCTTTCTATATTTTTTTACTTGACTTAAACTGTTGCAGTAAAAGGAGATTTGCCAGATTGATCGGCTTTGGACATCTTTCCGGTGAGCTATAACTCTTCTCTGCTATGCACTAATTAACAGCTTATCTCTGTTTTTGTTGCAAAAAGCTGTCCTGGATTTGCATTCTAAAGATATACACAGAAGAGAGATTTCTATTCCTGATTTCTATTCTGAAGAATATTATATTGTCTGAGACTACTCTCTTTTTGGTTTATTTTATTTTGACGAATCTGTTTCCTGACGACGCCATTAATTGTTTCGATCCTGGGAACTACATTTTGTTTTCCTAAGCATAGTGAGATAAGGCTGGCTGCTCTGTTTATACTGTGATGTCATCAAGTTTGGAGTATTAACCCAATTGTTGCTGAAATAAGAAGTGGTTCTCTTATATTTTTCTTTTAAAATGGCAATCAAGAAAGTGGCTGAGAATCTGGAAGTAACTAGGTTTCAGAAAATAATGGATGAGATTGAGATAACGAAACGAACCCTGCGACAGGGTTGTAAGGAGCTGAAAATTGAATTGTGCAAAATGATCCAGGAGTTTAAAGAAATAGGGGTCCCTGTGAGAGAGGAGACCCTGGAGCCTGGAACAAACGTGGAACAGGAAAAAGATTTGGAATTTATGGATTTTAGAAATAAAATCTACTGTTTGGAATTCAATGTTATCTCTGAAGAAATTAATGAAGATATTAGAGATAAAGTTATCAATGGCATGGACAATCTTCTGGACTGGAATGATGTGATGGAGCCTAATATAGAGAAAACCTATGGAATTAACTGCAGCCATGTGACAAGGGAAAAACTTTCAAGAGATGAGCCAGTACATTTTGTAAAAAAGAACAGAGATATGATTTTACTGCAGTATTCCAGCAACCTATTCAGAATGGATGGCAAGAAAATATTTGGGATAGAGGAAATTCCCATTAGACTCTTACTATATGACTATGGTTATGACAGCAAGATTATTACGGAATACTGATAATGGAAGATTGGACACTGAAATTACTGGAGTTAACAAGACTATTGAAGATGGAAGATGGAAGATGGAACTAATAGGGATAATAGAATAATGGCTATTGAAATTATTGAACCTAACAGATTCTGATGAGATGGATTAATCGAAATGTTTATTTTGACTATGGTTATGACAATAAGATTATTATAATTATTAATGAGATGGATTAATCGACATGCTTATCTGGAGAAAAATTGATAGATATATTTCTTAAAGAATTGAAACCTCTCTTTGACTTTTTGTGGAAAGAATAAAGTAATGTTTATGAGATTTGATGATTAAGTAAGATAACTACTGGAGGAAAGTGATTTTATAATATGATTTAAGAGACAGGATTGTTATACATTGTAGACCTATAACTGATTTGATCTGTGACAAATGGGAAGTTAATATTTCTATGGTTATGACAGCAAGATTATTACGGAATACTGATAATGGAAGATTGGACACTGAAATTACTGGACTTAACAAGACTATTGAAGATGGAAGATGGAAGATGGAACTAATAGGGATAATAGAATAATGGCTATTGAAATTATTGAACCTAACAGATTCTGATGAGATGGATTAATCGAAATGTTTATTTTGACTATGGTTATGACAATAAGATTATTATAATTATTAATGAGATGGATTAATCGACATGCTTTTCTGGAGAAAAATTGATAGATATATTTCTTAAAGAATTGAAACCTCTCTTTGACTTTTTGTGGAAAGAATAAAGTAATGTTTATGAGATTTGATGATTAAGTAAGATAACTACTGGAGGAAAGTGATTTTATAATATGATTTAAGAGACAGGATTGTTATACATTGTAGACCTATAACTGATTTGATCTGTGACAAATGGGAAGTCAATATTTTACTTTTTATTTTTTTTTGTCTAACTATTTTTGATTTTGTTTTTTGTCTTTGAATGTTTTATGGTTTTGTTATGTATGTTTTATGAAAATCTGAATAAAAATTATTGTAAAAAAAAAAAAAAAAACAAGGGTAAGGTAATTACCAAGGCTGAACAGAAACTGTATCTAATGGTGGCAGCGGTGAAGGGAGAGATTGTAACAAGTCACGTATCCAGAGCAACCCAGAGTTGTATGCTTTAAATATAAAGATACAAGGGGGTTGGGAACAGCATAGGCACACAGTCACAAAGTAACAAGCTATAGAGAGACTTAGGCAAAGTCTCTGGAAGTTTGGGTACAGAAAGTGACTGGTGGTGCTGCCTAGCAGTGGGATCTAGGGAGATCTGTGCTAGATCTGTAAAGGGTAAGAATAAACCTGACGTTCCTGTCTGCTGGTAGCCCCAAGTGAGAGCTTCACAGGTGGTGCTGGGGAAGGACCTCACAGTCTTCTCTTCAGATGTGTCTGTATGTCACCTTTTACCTGCTGAGGTAGTAACAACGGTGCTGAGGTAGGCAACCTGGTTCTTAAACGTCTCCCCATTAAAAGTTGTGCAGGTGTAGGCGTATTTCTGTAATCCAATAAACTAAGGTGAGGATCTGTGTTATTTAGACTAGATTTCATAAGTATCCTCTTCACTGTTTGGATTGCTCTTTCTGCCATTCCATTTGATTGAGGAAATAATGGACTGGATGTTGTGTGAACAAAGTCCCAATCTTTGGCAAACATTTTAAGGTCTCTAGAGCAAAATTGAGGGCCATTATCACTGACAACCTCTTCAGGTATACCATGTCTTGCAAATATAGATTTGCAGTGTAAAATTACTGACCTACTTGTAGTGTCCTCAAGCAAACATATTTCCACATATTTTGAATAACAATCAACCAAAAGTAGATAGTCCTTTCTTTGAAATTTAAACAAGTCCATTCCTAGCTTCTGCCAAGGTCTTCTTGGAACTTCATGAGGTAACATTGGTTCTTTTTGGTTTTTATGTCTTAGTGCCACTGGAACCTTCCGAGGTGCATGAATTACAGGTGAAACCTGTGGATTGGTTTTGATGGCGTATTTCTCTGGTAAGCAACCTAAGCCTTCAAATACATCTTTGTATTCAACTGCAACATCCCATTGATCTACTGGAGCTCTTTTCATTAAATTAACTCTTTGCACCAAATTTAAATTAGTCACAGCCCGGAGACCGAGTACAGCTTGTGCATCAAAGTCTACTATGTGAAATTCCAACTCAGCTCTTTGATCTTTATATTTGCAATCCAGGTTACATTTACCAGACACATGTAGTCTTTCTCCAGAGTAGGTTATTAATCTGGTATTTGAATGCTGAAGTGGTTCAGCTTGCAAGGCTTTGTATGTTTTTAAAGACATCGCATTAGCCTGTGCTCCTGTGTCAATCTTAAAGGTCACATACTTGTGATCATTTATGAGAAGATCCACACACCATTCATCTTCCAGAGCTGTAGAATTCAATGTGCCAATGAAGAAATCACGAGTGTTTTTAGTGTATCTACTACTGAGAACATTTTTCTGCGCTGAAGTTTTCTATCTCTAGTTTTACACATTTTAGCAAAATGATTAAGTTTGCCACATCTTCTGCATTCCTTCCCATATGCAGGACAAGCATTTATGTCATGATGACTGATACCACACTTGTAGCAGGGCTTTGCTGCTACTACAGGCCTCTGCGGCATTTCCTTTTCTTGGGGGCTGGTAGTAGTGCCAGGGCTCCATTTGCTCTGAGGCTGGTTAAATCACTCTCTCTTAGTAACTTGGCTCTCAATCTGTCTGACTGAATGCCAAACACTATGCAATCCTTAATAAGAGAATCACACAGCTCCCCAAATTCACAGTCTGAGCCAAAAGCTTCAACTCAGTCACATATTGGTCTATGCTTTCTCCTTCACTCTGTATTCTAGTGAAGAACCTGTGCCTTTCGTAAGTAACATTTCTTCTGGGCACACAATATGCTTCAAATTTATTCATCAAAACTTGAATTTTATATTTATCTGCATCATCATCAAACTGGAAAGTATTAAACACCTCTCTTGCTTCTTCACCTGCCACATGCAGAAATAATGCTGACTGGAGTCTCTCATCTTTCTTATCTGCTCCACTTGCAATGCAGTACAATTCAAACCCTTGCTTTCATCTTCTCCAGTTCTCTGCTGCATTTCCTTCAAACACCAACTTTCCTGGAGGCTTCAACTGGTCCATTTTTCACTGCCTTATGTGTTTAGGTAGTCTTCTGACACCACGTAATATTTGCAAGTCTTGAAATGAACCACAAAGGCAGGTTAGAAGGAACAAACTTTACTTCACAGTGTGTGCAGCATAACCAAGAGCTCTGCTTTCGTTTTCCAACTGGTCCCATCCCCAACTGATTCCCCATACAACCGTATCTAATTCTCTTGAGTTCCTACTCACATTACAGTAACCATTTTTTTTCAACAGCAGAGAATTTGGGCTCTATAAAAATCTAATGACTATAGAATATAGTGCCAAGGCTCCATTTGCATTGAGGCTGGCTTACTTTTGGCTTTTCAAAGGTACTTTTGCT
Organism: Rhineura floridana; assembly: GCF_030035675.1. Classification (NCBI taxonomy): domain Eukaryota; kingdom Metazoa; phylum Chordata; class Lepidosauria; order Squamata; family Rhineuridae; genus Rhineura; species Rhineura floridana. Next base: position 100,726,018 of record NC_084487.1, read on the forward strand.
CTGTAAGGCATCCATTTGTTTTTCTGTTGCCCCAAAATCTTTCATCTGTTTTGCAGCCACTTCTTCTGCCCTGCATATATTCACTGCATACTCAAGGGTTAAATCACTCTCTCTCAGTAACTTGGCTCTCAATCTGTCTGTCTGAATGCCACACACTATGTGATCCTTAATGAGAGAATCACACAGCTCCCCAAATTCACATGTCTGAACCAAAAGCTTCAACTCAGTCACATATTGGTCTATACTTTCTCCTTCACTCTGTATTCTAGTAAAGAACCTGTGCCTTTCATAAGTAACATTTCTTCTGGGCACACAATATGCTTCAAATTTATTCATCAAAACTTGAATTTTATTTTTATCTGCATCATCATCAAACTGGAAAGTATTAAATACCTCTCTTGCTTCTTCACCTGCCACATGCAGAAATAATGCTGACTGGAGTCTCTCATCTTTCTTATCTGCTCCACTTGCAATGCAGTACAATTCAAACCCTTGCTTCCATCTTCTCCAGTTCTCTGATGCATTTCCTTCAAACACCAACTTTCCTGGAGGCTTCAACTGGTCCATTTTTCACTGCCATGTAATATTTGCAAGTGTTGAAATGAACTCCAAACACTGTGTAGAAGGAACAAACTTTATTGAACAATGTGTTGTTGCAGAACCCAGAGCTCTACTTTCGTTTTCCTACTCGTCCCACCCCCAACTGATTCCCCATACAACTGCTTCTAATTCACTTGAGTTCCTACTCATATTACACACACCATGCCCAGTGTTTTACTCTCACAGGTCCGACCATGCTCAGAACCTATGTATGATTCCGATTACCAAATGGGGCTGTTCTTAAAGCAGCCTCAATTCCTTCATGGCTCCTCCCTAATTTGCAATCATGCCTGTGTTAGATAGGCCTCATAACAACAGATGAAGTAGGAGACCTAGGAGGGCTGGCAAGCAGGCAGACCAAGGGGAGAGACCTCTTTTCCGTAGCTACACTTTTGGATTTGGATTGGCTGAGTGGTGTACAGAATTGATTGGCCAGAGAGCAATAGATTAACAGAAATGTTTGCAGATCTTATCTGAGTTCAGATAGAAGTACCTCTTTTCCGTAGCTACACATTTGGATTTGGATTGGCTGAGTGGTGTACAGAATTGATTGGCCAGAGAGCAATAGATTAACAGAAATGTTTGCAGAGCTTATCTGAGTTCAGATTGAAGCACAATGTGTGTGGAACAAAAAAGAGTGTGTGGCATTGAGATTTGGAGGGATTTATTTTAAAAAAAATAGCTTGACATTCTTATTGGGAGTGCTGTGCCCCAGTAGACCAGCCTCCACTGGATGTGGGGCAGGTAAAGACCTGGATCAACTGAAACGGTTTTGCAGACACCACTGCTCTGCTGATCAGTGCCTGCAAAGCCTTGGGTAAAGGGCTTCAGAGAGTCTGACTATCAGCTGATTGTCAGGTCTTGTGGAATATTTTGTAATGGACCTTGCAAGATCTGACAATCAGCAGATTGTTGTGTCTTAAACGGCTCTTTGAACGGTTTTCTTGTGGGCTGTGTAGGAGTCCACTCAGCTTGATTGAAATCTGTGTGGGCAAAAAGTGTCACCTGACACCATTGCGACATCAGGTAGTTATATCTCTATATAAACATTTTAACATTTTCATTGTTCTGGTAGCGTGCTTCAATTTTTGTGTGTTAGTGCTAGATGAACAACATATAAAACATGGTGTGTTATGGCAGTATGTAATTAAAGCTTTTTTTAAAAAAAACCCACAACTTTTTTTGGCAGGTGAAAAGGTGAGCTTCTTCATACACACACCCCGAGTGGTGTGCTCCCCTTCAAGAGCAATTATTTAAAATGGAGAAAGGAAAGCAATGTACCGTAGAGATGTCCTCTGGAAGTAGCTGCTCAATCAACAGAATGACACAATGATGGCACTTGGGTTGAGAGGCTCTCCAGCCTGCAGTAAAAGAGCCATAAAACACTGTAAAAACAGTTTCAGGCACTGCCTTCCCTATGCAGTAGTGGCAAGACTAATAATAATAAAATCCACACACTAACAAAACTCCTGAAATACTGGCTGGAAACAAGCACACACACACAAACAGGACACCATTTCTCACTTCTACTGAAATTTGCGTTGCTCTCATCTACACTTAAACCCCACCATGCCTGTTAAGCTAAAAGAGGCACTTTTTCAAAGGGATGAGAGGGTTCTTGAGTATTGTAATCAAGGTGAACAACGCTCAGCCTTCAACACGGATCCTGTGTCTTTAAAAGGAATAGTGACAGGAAGATGTTCATCAGGTGCAACATCTCCCTCTATGGTACCTTTATGTCAAAAGCTGGCCAATATACAGGTAAACGTGGAGAATGCTATGGATGGGCACAATCCAGACAAAGGGCGCATCTGCTCCTTATATTTAAAGCAGTATTATACCACTTTAATAGTCATGGCTTTCCCCCAAAGAGTCCTGGGAGCTGTAGTGATGAGAAGCGTTAAGAGACCCCTCTTCCCCTCACAGAGCTACAATTCCCAGAGTGGTTTATCAATCAATTCCTTTTCCCAGGGAACTCTGGGAATTGTAGCTCTGTGAGGGGTATAGGGGTTTCCTAACAGCACTCTTAACAAACTATAGTTCCCAGGATTCTTTGGGGGAAGCCATGACTCTTTAAAGTAGCCAAAATGAAGGACTGTGGCCCAATAGCAGAGCATCTGCCTTACACACAGAAGGTTTCAGGTGTAGTTCCTGGCATCTTCGGGTAGGGCTGGGACACATCTCTGCCTAAATCCCTGGAGAGCTGCTGCCAGTCAGTACTGACAATACTGAGCTAGATGGACCAATGGTCTGACTCAGTATAAGGCAGCTTCCTCTGTTCCCATATGAAATGTTTTGTTCAATTTCCACTGATTTAAAAGACAGTCATTTAAAATATGCTTAACTCTTCCACTGAAATCCGCGGGACTCACTGGCTGGATCATGCCCAGAATAATATAAATGAATCTGCTGGGTTCCTGAAAATTTTCATTTTGGGAACCTAAAATCATCACCATCTTCGTGGCTGACACTTAAGATTTCCACCTTTTCCCCTGGTGGATTCTTTAACAGCTGCATGAAACCCATTCACTAAATATCTTTGCCTGGGAAATTTTCTTCTGTTGCACCCTCCCAGCTCCTTCTGGGAGGAAGGCCAGGATATAAAGGTAATAGCAACAACAATAATTTAATAATGAAAATAAAATAAACAATACAATCAAATCCAGCTTAACAAACGTCTTTTGAAAACCAAATGTTCCATCTTTTACCAGTTCAAACTGTCTTAACAGTAGGGATGATTTACTCTGCATTTAAATGCAGATCTACCTTATTCACAGTTCCTGAAACAATATGTGAACTGAAAACACAACTATCTTTTAAAATTCATACTTCTCTGAATGCTGCAATGCAGTTCTCCAACCAAGTAATGTGTACAAAAATGCATATTCTGGGTAAAGTTTTCATAGAATGCATATATTAGTGGGAAAAAATCATACAAAATACATTATATCAAGGAACATTGCTTTGTAAAAGTGTGTACATCAGGCAAAATTGAGTACAAAGATATGTATTATTGTGCATATCCCAGTCTCCGAGCAGTGAGAGACTCTAGGTGTTCCAGTGGTTATTGAGGATTTGGTTTCTTTGGAATGAAGGTCAATGAGACTGTGGTGTCTTTAGGATATATGGTTTTATATACACATATATACAACCTGAGCATGAGATAGAAGGTCTCGCAGCCTTAACACTCCAACAGATCTTGCTTCCCCATTAGGTTTCTAGAGAGGCTCTCCACAGCTATAACTTGGGATTCGGCATACAAAGCAGGCACTTTTCTCTGTGTCTTTTCAGTTCTACCTCTCCAGACCAAACTACACAAGCTCTCAACTTCTGGCTCTCAGATAGGGTGCAGGGGAGGGCATCTGAAACAGCATCACCAGCCAGTTTTTCCTATGGCAACACATCTGCTCTTGACCAGCCAGTTTTTCCTATGGCAACACATCTGCTCTTGACCAGGTCTTTAGACATGTAAATCAGGTACTTGACAGACTTGGCCAAACCCATTAGGTTAACAGCAAAACATTTCCATGACCACCCCAAGGAATTAGGGCACACTTAAAATGTAGAGGAAATAATAATGTACAACCATAGTATGAAATCTGCTACTTATTGGGACAAAGTATGAAGAAATATTTATATAAGCATGACTGTCAATGATGTTTATTATTTACACAACCTGTAAAGATATTTATAGTGCAATCCCATGTTTACTCAGAAGCAAGTCCCAATGTATTCAATGGGGCTTACTCAAACAGGGAACCATGCACAGGACTGCAACCTTAAGGAACTTCACTTAACTAACTAAAATTCAGAATCATGCCACTTTAAGCTGTTTTGCAATGGTTTTATACTTGCTTCATTGTTATTGGATTTTAAAGGGATTTATTTCTTGTTGTGAACTGCTTAGTTTCCAATCGCCAATCCTACCTCACAGAGTTGTTGGAAATACTTCACACACAAACACACACACACACACACACACACACAGAGGAGATGTAAAATATATTGACCCCATATCATAGTTTATTTTCAAAAACCATTGGTCATTCCAAACATTTTTTAGAAAAATAAAATCAGTATTAGTTTCCTACAAAATAAAAGCAACAACTTCTAGGTAAGCCTTGCCTAATTGCTTTAAAAATAGGATTGGAGGAGAAGAGAAAGATTTACAATACAAAGACAATCCTTTGCTATGTTCACTCAAAAGTTCCACTGATTTACAGCACAATCCTAACCATGTCTACTCAAAAGTAAGGCCTATTGAATTCAATGGAGTTTACTCTGGGTATGTGGGATTAGCATTGCAGCTTTAATCCCAGAAAAGTGAGTATAGGATTAAAACTTCATATCGGAAAGGTTTTCAAAACAGACTATGAATTAGACAAATAAACTGCCCTCTTCAACAGCCAAGGAAAATTTAAACTTGTTTGACTCCCCATAATTAGAAAAGTATAACACATTGTAATAGCATCATAAATTGCATGTACACTTCATTTAAATTTCTGTCCAAAAATTATTTGAAGGATAAAATGGATAATATGCTATTTTTGCAAGTAATTTAAAAAATCCTGCATGTACACTTTTATTATAATCATAACTGAAATTGTTTACAGTAAACAATTGCCTACCAAGATCCTGCTGTGATATTTTGTTCTACATCTCCTGACCTGTACACACAGAGAAAGGGACCTTTGCTATTGCTGAAAGCAATAAACTTACTCAATTTCTGAGATTTTCAGACAAACAGGAAAAGACAGCAGTTTTCTGGACTTGCTATGGGTTCTAGCCATTGCCAACAAATCCCTTGTGAATCACAACCATGAAGGTCATTTAACAGAAGTTGGGGGGCTGATGTTTTGGTATATATCTCTTGAACCAGACCGCCTAGAAACTTATCCTTTTTTTTTTTTTTTTACAATAATTTTTATTCAAATTTTCATAAAACATAGAAAACAAAATCATAAAACATTCAAAGACAAAAAACAAAACAAAACAAAACAAAAATGATTAAACAAAAAAAAATAAAATGTTGACTTCCCATTTGTCACATATCAAATCAGTTATAGGTCTACAATATATAACAAACTTATCCTTTTTTAATGAAAGCTGAGAGTATGGAGATTGGGGTGACTCACCTGGATATCTGGGGAGGACTCAAAAAAACCAGAGTCTCCAGGTGAAAACCGATGATCTGGCAACTCTAGTGGCTACCAAGCACTTGAGATGAATGCACTCAGTCACAGACTTTGTTTTATGAGATGTCATTTTTCTTTTTTAAAGAATGATTTTGCATAGATTTCTCTAAAAGCAAACAGACTTCACTTTTTGGGGGGGGAAGCAAACAACATGGTAAGCAGCATATGTCTGTCCACTGAAAAGTCCAGCTGAGGACATTGCAATGTTTTCAGGAAGCACAGGAAGGCTGCAGAGTGCCAGAGGTATGATTTGTAGAATAAACGAAAGCACACTCACAAATAGCTCAAAAAGAAGCTAAGTGCCACCAAACTCCTGCCCCCCCATGATAATTTCACTGACATTTTCTCTCCTCTGTGATAGTTTTTTTCATGCTATTTCTTTTCTCATTACTTGGAGGAGAATAGATGAAAAAGAAGCACAAGAAATTAGATATCATAAATATAGCAGGTTCCACAACTTTTTAATGTTTTAGGTTCTATCACAGGGGTACCACAGTATCTCCTGGATACATCTGTTAACAGGATGCAAGGTTTCTGTCCGGATCTTTTTTTCACGGACAAAGTTCAGAAATAGTTGCCTTTAGATGCTGGTGCTCACATTATTGCTTTCAAAAGTCCCTCCACTAGCTCCGAGTCCTTGGTCCCTAGTACTATGTCAGTATTTTTCAACCTTGGGGCCCAAATATGGTTGGAGTACAACTCCCATGATCCCTGACCATTGGCTAAGATGGCTGGAGACAATGGGGACTGTAGTCCAAGAACACTAGGGAAACCCAGGGCTGAAAAATGCTGTTACCAAAAAAATGGGTAGCACCCTCCAAAAGTACTGGGTGGATCAAGCACAAACATTGTCATGAAGTACAAGTGCAATGGAAAACAAGGCAATCTGTGTTCACTTACTTTTCTCACATTTTTTTGCCACTGTTCACTCAGTGCAAAAATAATGAGGCAAACAAAACACATGGAGGAAAAGAGCAGCTAGAAAAGCAAAGTGCTATTTTCTAATGGAAGCCTTAGAAAGAAGGACCCCACCTAAATTCTTGCCATCCACGATCAGCCTATTATCAGACTGTAACATAACATCTGGGTATAGGCCTTATTTCTAAAGACAACCTCTACTTGGAGGTAGGAATGGTGTCTGCATGTTGCAGCCAGTTCACATCTCATCCAAACTGGCAGGAATTTACAATTTGTGTGCATCCCCCCCACTTTTTAAAATTTTACCAGTTTCTTTGTTTTCCTCCCCAACACTCTAGTGGCGGCTAATGGCTCCATGTTAGTGGGGCAAGTTTTATCCAAACTTTCAAGGAGCTGTCCAAGGTGCTGTCCACTTCCCCAATGACATGGAGCCATCAGCTGCCACTGCAACCCTCTCTTCACACATGTACTCCTTCCCCACCATTTCCCCTTTGCCCCGGGCCCTGCCTGCCTTCTCCCCCTCTGCAGCCTCCTCCATTGTTTCATGCATTAGTTTAGTGTTATAGGGGTGCAACTGATAAGACACAGCAAGAGTAAGCTGGGTTATTTCTCTTTTAGGTCTGAGAGCTAATACCGATGATGAACAGCTTTGTGCCCTTTTAATTTTTCCTCTCTTTCCACCTCTATTTGTGTGTGACAGAGAAAGTCCCCCCTCCCTTTCTTTCTTTGCTCTACTCATCCTCTCTTCCCTTCTTTTTCTTGTGAACAGAAAGAAAAGTGATTTGCTCAGGTGATGTCTTATGCAGCAGAATCAATCGAAGTCTGTCTCTACAGCCAGCTAAAGGCTGCAGTGGGCGACTTGACTTGTTGGCCCTGGAGCCAGGGAGGACCGCAGAAGAAGGGGAAGAGTGGCACGGAAGGGCGAAGTAGAGAGCAGTGCAGGTGGTTGGGGAGGACAGAGAGTGTGAGAGAAGTGCACTTGATGGAGTCCTGAGCTTCCACTTTGCTGCTGCCAGCCGCCAACCAAGGAAAAGCAATGATAATGGGGGGGGACATGATAGGAGGCAGATCATGACAAGCAAGGTTACTCCCTGCGGAGCAGAGGAGGTGGCAGCAGCAGCAGCAAGTGAACTTGGGGCTGCTTCTCCTCCTGGCTGTAATAAAATGAAGGAACAGATCATGATGCTTTTTAAAAAAAATTGTCTGGCATTGGGAAAATCCACAAAGCTCACAGGCAACAAGGCCAGTCCATAAAGATGGTGAACATGCAAACTTCAGGGATATTTGGCCCCACATCTAATTTGATCGAAATCTTCCATGCTTCATTAGAGGGTATGTGTAGACAGGCTGTCCCTCAAGGCCTGGGAGAGTCTGAAACTTGTGTGTGAGAGAGGAGTTCATTCCGGACAGAGGCCAGTGAAAAACGATAAGAAAAGAGAAGCCTGGATTTGTGTGTGATGTACTCATTGGTTTCCTAAATTAGATCATTGCCTTCTCTGGAAAATACTCCCTGACTGAGCTGTTGGAGCAGACCACAATGCTACAAAGCAATATTTACACAGAGGGATTTCCAGGTTTTTAAAATGAGCATTTAACAAGGGAATTTTACATTAGAAATATACTTTGTTTTTGATGTGTATATTTGATGGTGTTGCAAGAGAGCGAATGGAATCTAAAACCTTTGCAGAACATCTGGTGGCATCAGAACACTTAAAGAAATATGCTGGAGTTGATTCCCTTCCTTTGTTCTTCAAAATTCATCTTCCTTTGCCAATAGTCCAGTAATAGAACAATCCTATGGATTCCTGGCAGAGCTACTGCCTCCTCCTATACCCTGCCCCACACCACTGGAATGTGGCCCTCGGGATGAAAAGGAGTTAGATTATGTGGTGAATAACACTGAAGGCAGCTGGATATGAGAGTAAGACAAGGCAATCCAAATGACTGGTGACCCTTTTTGCTGATGGAAGGCTCTTTGATCTAGCAGAGGCTTCCGTCAGTGTAATGGGGACAGAAGAGATTCTTGCCATTTCTCCTTTGCAACTTCCTGCACCATCTCCCACTCTATTCCAAAGGGTTCCCCAACTCTCTGGAATAGATTGTGGTGAGGGGAAATCAGTTAAAATAATCTCTCCCTAATTCACTGATGGGAGCCTCTGTTGGATCAAAGTTGGATCACATTAGTGTGAGGTGGCACCATTGAATACAACACTTCCAATGTGTTTTCCCTGGATCACTACTGTATTTTGTGGATTTTTATTGATGTTTGCTATTTTAAATTATTTCATTTTGTTTTTCTTTGTACACCACCTTGGGATGCCACAATTATTTTAGTGGTTTTATTGTACACAACTATTATATCTTTTATGAGTTGGCAGTTTATAAACATTCTTTTTTAATTGAGAACATACAAAGAACATAACTTAAAAGAAATACAAAATCTAAATGTAACCTAAAACCTAAATAAATATGTTTATCTGATAACTATTTGAAATAAATATTTCAGATCAGGAGAAATTGCTGAATATTCCACTTTCTGGAATATGGACATAACTTGCATGATGTGAAATTCTGTTGTCTGGAAAAATCAAGGCTCAAGGATCCTGCAATGCAAAAGATATTGGACCTGACATTACATGCTCATATTAATGACTTTATTGTACACTGCCCTGACATTTTTATTGTGTGTTGACAGTTTATAAATATTCTTTAAAAATAAATAAAAATGATCCGTAGTGTAATAATAAATTAATGAAATAAACACATTATAAAGCATTGCCTGCAACGGGAAGGGATGAGGGGGGTGAATGGCTCACTTGCATTGCTTAGCATGTTCCTGGAAAAATGAGAGTAATTTTGACACATCCTATAACATTAGTTAAATACAAAATCATCTAGGAGAAAAATGATAAAGTATAGAGAGCCAGTGTGGTGTAGTGGTTAAGGTGCTGGACTACAACCTGGGAGACCAGGGTTGGAATCCACACACAGCCATGAAGCTCACTGGGTGATCTTGAGCCAGTCACTGCCTCTCAGCCTCAGAGAGAGGCAATGGTAAACCCCCTCTGAATACTGCTTACCATGAAAACCCTATTCATAGGGTTGCCATAAGTCGGGATTGACTTGAAGGCAGTCCATTTCCATAGTTTAAAAAGAAAAGGTTCCAGTCTTGTTAACAAATGAAACTGCTAAAAAGCCCTAGTTGTAGTCTAGAGGGCAGTGATGGATCCTTTTTCTGAAAACATAAGAGAGCAGAAGAGGTAAATAAATAAATTCACTAACAGGCAAAAAACCTTGCGTTTTAAGAACGTACCTATAGCCCACAGATATTTCTATCAAACTTTAAAAAGGAGGGAAATTGGGCAGCTATAATGAATGCACCAGGGGAGCAGGAGACCCGACCTCCTCTCTGAGATATTGGACTGCCCTACAAATTTGTCAAAATGCAAACACAATTTGGGTTGGTCTTTCACAGTCCAATCCACTTGCTGTGTATCTTTGAAGAATTTGGTAACGTGTCTCTGAGCATATGGTGAGTGGTCACCCAGTGAGCTTCATGGCTGTGTGGGGATTCAAACCCTGGTCTCCCAGGTCGTAGTCCAACACTGACCTGGGGAAAAGGCAGAAAGACTGTCTAAAGTGAAAAAGTCTGGTGTGAGTGTGGCCCCCTGATTAGCAAAGCCAAGCAGCTGTGAGTCTGGCTTTTAGAACACTGACAGTTGGTTCTTACTGAGCCTGCCTGGCACTATCATTCAGTTCAAAGCAAAATTTCTTAAATTAATTAAAAATCAGCCAGATTTTTTTTAACTTTTAAACAGCAGAAGATGAATGTCGAAGTATGGGGCAAGGTCAGTAATAGGATTACAGGTACTCTGGGAACATGGCTGATTTTTAATGAATTTCAACAGATTATGAGAAGTCTGGCAGAAAAAAGTCCAAAAGGGCTCTGGGCTTTTTAAATCTCTTTTTACACTTTGAACTCTCTATTCTTTCTGACTGTTTTGTGTATTGCCATGAAAATTTAGAGGGTTGTTAAGCAAGTGTTTCTGAGTTCAGGACTATAAGTTTTGTAAGGTTTTTTTTAATGAGCTTATGGGAAGCATCAGAATGGCATTGGGGTATTTTCAATTTAACATTGTGGAATGTGAAAAATCCATCCTGGCTATAGTATACAGCCACTATTGTGGCTGTATAACATGGTGGATGCCCCTCCTGCTGTTCTTATAGAGAGGCTAAAAAACACACACCAACAACCCATCATGGGAATGGTAATTTTTCAAGGGTGCTGGGAATTGTAGTTCTGTGAGGGGTAAACTACAGTTCCCATAATTATTTGGGGAAAGTCATGTGTTTTAAATGTATGGTGTGTATGCAGCCTCAGAAAGAAACAGATCCAAAAGTGGGGGGAGGAATTTTCTGGAGTGCCAGTCATGGTTGGGATGGTTTATTTATTCCAACCAACCCACTTTCCAAGATATTTGTCTGAAATCTCTTTGCCCCACAGTACTGTCTTCTAATCTGTTCTGAAAGAGCTATTTTAAAAGCGACAAAGAAGTGATTGGCTATCCTAAGGGCTCTCATTAGAAAGTATTTGTGAATGACATTTGTGAGTGTACTCAGACTTTTTTCAGGTCAGAGCTTCTTTATGAGAGAAAAACTGATTCTGCTATAAGTGGCGGCATCAAACTTTTAAGTAGACTACAGTTTGCATGCTTCATAAATTACATCAGTCACACCACCTTTTCCAGAAAGCCCAAATGTTCTGGTTTTCTTTCAGTTAATAAGAATTAATGTTCTTCTTCTCCTGATGTGTATACAGTAACTACTGAACCCAAATAAACATAAATCTACATTTAAATCAGATGTTTTCAAAAAGGCAGATTACATAAAGTGTGATGTCATTATTTCTTATTGAAGAACAATGGACAAAGACATGTGTAATTGTGAAGGGCAGGCTTGCTAGAGAACCTCAAGAGAGCCTGTGTATTGCAAGCACTGTTGGTCAAGACGATGTCCTGATCAAAGTCAAGGAATGGAGTCTCACTCAGCTCTGTGAGTTTTTCTCTTTTTATTAAAGTAACTGTTACATCAAAAGCTTTACGACTCATCCACCTAGCTATGCTTTCTAAGACCTTTGCCCTGACTAACTCTGTCTAAGCATGACTCCACAGCAATTCAAAGAGAAGCAGCAAAGAACCCCCCCCCCACGCCTCCTTAAGAAGCCTGGGTTTTCATGTGAAGAAGTTGGCTCTTCCTTAACGACACTTGAAATTCCCTCTTCTGCCACTGGTGTTAACAGAGGTAAAGGGGTTGGCTCTCGGCTCCTCCCTCTGAGAGTTGTGAGCAGCCAGCCTGCTCGACTATGGCAACCAGCGGGGTGCCCGGCCAGGAAATGTCAGGTGTAGCAGGCAGTGTCTTGACTGTGGGCAATGGAGTGGGGTGTGTGTGTAACAGTTCAGTCTCCACAGGGGCAGACTCCTCCAGCCCTTGTTGCACTTCAGTGGGGGGGGGGCAGAAGTGGGGGAAGTCGAAGTGTCAGTGTCTGAGATGTGCATGCTCTGAGAATTTTCCCTGCTGCTTGTCCCCTCACCCTGCTCAACCTCCCAGTCTTCAATGTCAGAGTCTGGTGCCTCAAAGCCTTCCCTGCCCACCTGGGTCACTACAGATGACAATACCATGCATTTCTTTGTATTCTGTGTAAATGGACAAGTTGTATCTCTATGGGATACATGCAAGGACTGTAGCTCAGTGGTAAAGCATCTGCAGATGGTCACAGGTTTGACTCCCAGCATCTCCAGGTAAGGTTGGGGTCCTGATCCAGCATAAGTTTCTTCCCCTATAATTCTTCCCCAGTTATTTTATCTCTGGCCTGCATGAGCCTTATTTCCCACAGTAATGAAAACTGATTCAGTTCTCTATGAGAAAACCTGAATTAAAATTTTTAAAAAATTAAAAAGTGAGAATGCTCTCCTTTGTGACTGATCATTCCACCTAAATCATTTGCCTTGTTTGAGGACATCAATGTTATTGGTAGCGGGCAACAGATGAGTGTGGAAGCAGAGGAAAGATGAGCATCCAATGCTTATTCAGATAAGTACTTGTCTGCAAGCTGATGAATACTCCAATTAGTTAAGACAGGGGTTGGGAACCTTTTTCAGACTGAGGGCCACACTCCCATCTGGGCAACTTTCCAAGGGCTACATGCCAATGGTGGGTGGACCCAGAGGCAACACTGAACAAAACAACAAATGTAAACTTTACCTTTGTATGGTAGGCTAGCTTTCACACATACTCATACACCTCATACTCTATCCTCCATCCAAGACACCAAGAGGCATCATCAGAATTCAAGGGCACATTCCAGCCAATAGGGCTAGTGACAGGTGTGGCCTGGGGAGAATAGGTGTGGCTGAGTAGGGGGTGTGGCCTGGGGAGAGTCCCAATGGCCAGAAAGAGAAACCTAGACAGCCACATTTGGCCCCTGCACCTGTAGCACCCCAACTCTGGTTTAAGAGCTTGGAAGTCATACCAGTTTATATTCATTCAGCAAAGCTCTGCATTCTTTCATATTGCTGATGGGATGACAGGAACAATGTGGTGTTTTGCGCAACCAGTGACAGAAAGAAAAATACTTTCAAAAAAATCACTTGCAACATGTGATGTTCCGCAGTCTGTTGTCTATCTCATATACCACTTTGTAACAAAAAAATTCTGAGAGGCTCACAACTTAGGGCTAACCAATAATAACACCATTAATACAACTAATAAAATACAAAACAACAGTCTAATAAAAAAGCAAAAAGAAAAGCAAAAAGGTTGGCAAGGATAGCAGTAGTTGAAAATCAACTCTGTTTAACGTTTTCTTTCTGTTTTTTAAGCTGGCTCCTAAATATCCCAGTGAGGGTGCCAAGTGAAGAGGGAGTTTCATACCCAGAATGACTGTATTGAGGGATTTCTAGATCACGAGTAGTCAATGTGATGACCCCCAGATGTCGGTGACTACAATTGCCATCATCCAAAATATCTGGAGGGCACCACTTTGGCTACTCTAGTTCTTATGGCCACTGCAATGCTTCAGGCAGGAGGAGAATTCACCAAAGGGAAGGTTTCAGTACAGTCTTGTTTAGACTACGCTTGTCAGATTAAAGCATGATTCCACGTATTTGTACCAGATTGTCTGTAGACAGCACTAATGTAAAAGCCCTGTAACAAATATATAATGTCTTATTTCAGTGGTGATAATGATACTTAAGCCCCTTCCCTGAATGTATTCCGCCAAGCTTTGAAGACCTGGCTCTTCAGACAGGCCTTTGGGTCTTCCGGGGAGGGTTAAATTTTTACGACGAATAGCCTACTACTCTGTACTGAAATTGTTTTATTGTTTTATTGTTTTATTGTTATATTGTATTTTATGATGTATTTTATTATGATGTAATGTATTGTTGTTAAATTGTACATCGCCTACAGTGGCCATTGGCCAGATAGGCGACCCACAAATTAAATTATTATTTTATTATTATATAATTATTTTCCCTACCTTTTCGTATAAAATGCAACTGTGTGACGTAGACTAGAGCGGCAAATATTTCCACTTCTATCCTAGCTGGACCCAGAGATGACGGAGCATTCAAAGCTAATATTCATATTAATAATTCCCCTCAACCAAATGGAGCACAATTAAATCTGATACACAGGCAATAGTCATCCCTTTGGCTCCGTTCACACGATACATTCAATGAGTGTACAGTCTGTGTACCTGGGTACACAAGTAGTTGAGCTGTACACTTGCATAGTTATTCACATTGTTCAAGTTGGGCCCACCATCATGGCATCTGATAGAACACCATTGTTGGCACACTAAAACATCTCCAGCCATAAAACCATAAACTTCAAGCTTATCTCCAAGACACACAATCTCCATCAATTAAGAGCAATTAAATCACACTGATGATATGGCCATTAATTAACTATATCGTAAATTGTTAAGTGGTTCCACTAAGTCGGACAACTGTTTGTATAAACATTGAAAAATATTCCTGACCTGATAATTTCTTTGTATGTTCAGATGCATACCAGATATCTTCCCATGTCTAAGACATTTAATGTTATTCTGTAACTGAAATTTATTGTATCTCTTTTATGTATTCAGTTATATTGAGGAATGTACCATCTTGTTATATTTTAGAATAGTTAATTATTCTCTGACAATTGTGATAAGCAGTAATTAAGCTAGGAATGTTTCATAAGTCTGTAATCTTCAAAGGAAAATTTAGTATAAATATTCCTGCATTTTAGTATCAAATCAGTCTTCTCCTGGGAGAGGCTCTCTAATGCTTGCATCCCCAGATAGCCTTGAAAGATCCAGGTAACTAAGCAAGGTACCGGAGCTCTGCATCAAATATGTTGCATCAATGTGTTATATCTATGCTATATATCAGGATTTTAGATCTGTTGTGCTTTAAGATATGTAATGTCTTAACTTGCTTTTATTTTGCTTTTATGCTGATTAACTTTTATTCTTTCTTATGGAATGCTTAAATAGTTTTATAATTAAAGGATACTAGTTTAACTGATCTTACTGTATGAACGCTTGTTCCCAAATCCTAAATTTCCTGTGTGCTAATACGAGGATGGGGACCTTACTCTCTTCCCTTTGATGTGGCATCTACTTCAGGGAAAGATAAGGTGCAGCTTAACTGCCAGGCTCATGGCCTGCTACACAGACAGCACATCTTGACTTCTATCCTGAACACAGCAAATCTGTCACACTAGTGTTATTTCCTTTATATTATCTATCAAAATATCCCAACAGATAATAACTACTGTAATTGCTAAAATACCGGCCGCTTGTCCACAGTAAACCAGTTAGGAATTAATGCAGATTAGATGCATAGCTATTTCATCCTTGCATGATAAACACCAATATTTCAGGAAGAATTTATTTTCTTTAATCTGTTTCACCTAATTTTTAAACCTTTGCGTGTCTGCATAATATTGTGCATAATCAAGATGGTTGCTATGGACAATTGCTACTGCAATTGTAATTGATTTTGCAAAGGGATGGTCACATTCACATTTACTATTCCATTTTGTTCCTGCATATTCCTCTTATATTTATTTTCTTTTGAAAAAAGCAGTTCAGCAATAGGGAAAAAAATATAAGCCTCAATACAAAAAATAATTTCATGCTACAGAGATTAATGTGTGAAGTCTGAATTTTCTCTGTGGGGACCTGGTTTATGTGCAAGACAATATTGCTTCCCTTCTGGTTCACTGGGGGCCAATTCAAACATTGTGCCACAATGCACAGGCTGCTGGAATGCATGTTCATGCGATAGCTCTCTATATGGGCAGCTCTTTGCATGCAGTGTACCATTTGGTATAGCTCAATTGAGAGTCCCCACATCAAAGTTATGCACTTCTGCTGGTGGTTGGAACTCGTATGGGGATTCTCCATGGAATTACGCCAAACTACATGGGAAGCTTCATATAAATGTTATTGCTGAAAGGATTTTTTTAAAGCTTAACTGTGCCACATATTCTCCATGTTTAAAAACAGCACACAGAGTTGGCAAGGAGAATGTTTTTGATAAGTTGAAGAAATGAAAACAAAACTCACCTTGCAAATATTTGTGTCCTTTTCATGCTCGAAAGCAGGTGTGCTTTGGTCCTCCAAATGTTGCTGAATTACAACTCCCATCAGCCCCAGCAAGCATAGCTAATGGGCAGGGATAATGGGAGCTGTAGTTCAGCAACATCTGAGAGCAAAGGCTCCCCACACCTGCTCTATAGCCATGGTGTCAGTACCATTTTGTGCCATGGTGCTGTGCCATGGTGTCAGCACCATTTTGTTGGCCTTATTTGCTCTCTCTTCTCTTTGAGCTTGATTTGCTGCAGCGACCTATGTATTTACAAGTATTTATGGGCATTTATGACATTGGGGTGTGGACCATTTGAAACCCCTCATGTCTTGGGAGGGGTGTCACAGAGTTGCATAACCCTGCTCCCTGCCACAGCCATGTACACCAGCCATATCCCCACTGGCTATGTGACTGGTGACTTTTTTCAAAGACACTGCATTGGCACACATGTAGAGGGATCTCGAGAGGGATTCCAAGCCAACCAGGATTGTCCCTTGCATAAAGTGCCTCTGTGTGCATAATCTGTACGCATGCAGGGGCCCTTCACATGACTGCTGAATGCATGGCCTGGCTCCAGGAGCCATTGTCTGCACATATATTGTTGGTTGCAGTGGTCAGGCTACACAATGCAACCCTGTAACCATGCATACATTCTTTCAACATGTGAGAGGTTTTGAATAACCCCAGTGCTCAAAAGCTTGCACTGGCTGCCCATACACTACCAGGCCAGGTTTAGAGTTAAACAGATTTAAGCATTTGCAATGAGGGCAAATGAAATAGAAAGAAAATAGTGCTAAGAAGTGTCATCAGCCAGAGGGATAAAAAGGTAAAGGACAGCAGAGAAATGACATTAATATGTTCACAACACAGATAAAAAAATCACTAGAAAGCAGTATTTAACATTTACAAAATGAATAATGAAACTACGTAAGTAGTTTTGGCTTAATCCTACTTTTAGTAGCATCTGCATATTTAAATTGGGCATGAGCCATCGACCTCCCAAATTCCCAAGGTTCTGTTCACTTTGTGACATTGTTTGCTTTCGAAGAGAGAGACAGAAAGTATTCTGTGGAAATACTTTTTTTCACAAGATAATATAACAACATGTTTGTGTTGACACCATGGAGACTACACAGCCTGAATGATATCTGTATTGATTCCTGTCAACTTCATATATCTATATTTGTGTTTAACATCTATATGAAGCCACCGGGAGTGGCCATTAGGAGATCTGGGACACCCAACTCTATCACTCTGCTACATCTGAATCAGAAGAGACTGTGGCTACTCTAAACCAGTCTCTGGATATGGTGGTGTGCTGGATGAGGGCCAAGAAACTGAGACTGAATCCTGGTAAAACAGATTCCGTGGGTGAGCAGTTCCTAGTCCATGGGTTGGGGAGATTACTAGTTCTGGACAGGCTTGCCCCCCTCTGAAGGAACAGGTACATAGTTTGGGGTGCTCTTAGACCTATCTTTGACAATGGAGGCCCAGGTAACCTCTGTGGTTAGGGGGAGGCTATTATCACCTTAGGTTTGCAAGACAAATACAGGAGGGGCCTGCTTTTCGGGGTTCCGCTAATATGGCAGTTTTCAATTAGAGGAAGGCCCCGCTCATACATCGCTTGTTCCACTTTTATGGCGATTTTTGGGCGTTGGGTGCCATTTTATTGATGGAGTTCCACTTTTCGGAGGGTTTCGTTTTTAGGCGAAGGTCTGGAACGTAACCCGCCGTATGAGTGGGGCCCTACTGTATGCCCTTTCCCGCCAGAGAAAACTTGGCCATCCATGATTCATAAGTTTGTAATCTCACAATTGGACAACTATACTGTGCTCTATATGAGCCTTCCCTTGAGACTGGTCCAGAAGTTGCAGCTAGTGTATTAAAGCTGTAATTACAAGTTTTTTGTTTTGAATCTCTGTTATACTGTTTTACTGGTTTTCTGTTTATATTTCTGTACATTGATTAGAGATTTTAAATGCTAAGCAGTTTAGAAATGCTTTTAAATAAAGAAAACTTCATAGGTCTGTGGGAACTAGCATTAACTGAAGCATACTATACTTTCTAGGCTGTAGAGACCACTGGGGAGGGTGCATATTGGTCACTAGTGAATATGTACCCTCCTCAATCAGCTTCAAACCAAACCATGCTGAAAAGTTGCTAAATGGTTTCCACAGTCTACCTTGGGGCAGAAAAGTGTACATTCACACTGTACACAGCATTGGTACTTAACCTTTCAAAACAAGCAACCCCTCTTCTTGACATATGAGTCTGTTCTTCACTGAATGTAGATTTGCTGCCCTTCTGCGACAGACCTGGTTGTGCTTCAGTGCGGCAGGTAGGCAGAAAGCCAGGTCACTGCTCAGCTGGCGCCTGCTAGTGATGGAGCAGATCAGGCCTCCAGCACCTCCAGGAGCCAATCAATGCCCTTGGTTAGCTTCCAGGGGCAAGGCCTAGGTGCAGACCAGGGTGACGTCTACATGCCCATGCAATAAAGAGGCCTGAGACTGCAACAGTTCCAGTGCTTCTGCGGCTGCTGCCCAAATACACCCCCTGTAAAGTGCACATTGCTGGTGACATTTTGGCTGCTGGTTGACAGGTCCAGGACAGAACTGTAGCCATGGTCCAAATTAGACCTGGTCCTTGGGGTTTTCACCTTTCTCTCAAGAAGGTTATATAATGTTTTTAACTCTTTACTGATAGTGGAAGTTGTAATTGCTGCTTTCTAATAATGTTATTTGTTATTTAATTTTTTGTAAATTGCATTGTTTTTACTGATGTATTTTAATATTTGTTTACCTTTTGTAAGCTGCCTTGAGGGCCTTTTCGCCAAAAGGCGGGGTAGAAATAAACAACAACAATAATAATACTTGTTGCAGCTTGGCATCAGGCAGGATCCTTATCTTTAGAGGGGACCCCCATAAAAGGTGTTATGTGTGCCCCAATAAGACCCTGGCCATAGCTCAGGGGCCCTGGTGGCGTAAGACTACACACACACAGTTGCTGTGGAACCCATTGCACCAGTCTGTGCCATGGTGGGAATCCATCCCCCAGCAACTCCTCAGGCTGTCCAAGCAAGCAGCTGGGTGGAAAACTGGGCCCAGGTTGACCCATGCCATACCAAGCCCCAGTGTTTGTCTGTAACCAATCAAGTTGTGGCCTTGTTTTCACCCATACACATCTGGTCCCCCCCCCGCCTGCCTCCCTTGTGTTTGGTGCACAATAGGGGATGTGATGTTTTGAACAGTCCTTTGGTCCACATTATGCCTTAAATGCAGCTATTCACATACTGATGTCACAAACAATGTAAACTGCTTCTAAGGCTGCTGTTGACTTTGGTTTTAATATTTTTTTTGGGGGGGTTGTGTTTAGTTTCTGAGTCACCTTGATTTAGACATAGTTATCAAAGGAAGCTGAAGAAACAGGCAGATGGCTTTTCATCTTTTGTTTAAGCTTAAAGGGCTTACTAGCACTAATCATTTTGAAATTGAATCCTGTGATTATTATGCATTATTTCAATGAATAATGTAGGACTGTCAATTCCTTGGCAGAAATTGCAAGGGAGTACTGTAAATCCAGAAATGATATAAATGTTCTTAAATTTTTTAAGAGTATAGACTGGGGACATTGCAGTGTCAATCTATATTCCAGTATTTTTCTAAAAGTGAACATATTTAAAAGAGGATGAAGTTGAGAAGTATGTTTAGAAGAGAATAAAATTTAAGCCCCTTTCTAAAATACAATTAAACTCACTGAAATACAGGAAAGGCTTGCATGTATTCTTCTCTAGTGTGGAAAAATGGAGTCTGGGAAAATAAACCACTTGCGTGTCAAGTTTCTTACTAGTCTGATAAAACAAATGCAGAACACATCATTGCAATGCTTCCACATTAACAGTTTAGTCAAGCAAGGCTGCAATCCTAACCATTTCGACTCAGAAGTAAGCCATACTGAATTCAACAGGATTTACTCCCTGGTATCTCTCAGATAGGCACCAACGGGTAGCTTTGGGAGATGAGGTATCAGACCCTTGGCCTCTTAATTGTGGGGTGCCACAGGGCTCTATCCTCTCTCCCATGCTGTTTAACATCTATGTGAAACCGCTGGGGGCCATCATCAGGAGTTTTGGGCTGAAGTGTCACCAATATGTGGATGACACTCAGCTCTATCTCTCCTTTAAGTCCTCACCAGAGTTGGCTGTGGATACCATGTCCAAGTGCCTGGAATCCGTAAGTGGATGGATGGGAGAGAACAGGCTGAAGCTGAATCCCGACAAGACCGAGGTGTTGCTTGTGGGAGACAGAGGAAGGCTGGGTATTACGGACCTGATGCTTAATGGGGTGAGATTACCCCTGAAGTACCAGGTCCGCAGCCTCGGGGTCATTCTTGACTCCAGGCTGTCCATGGAGGCTCAGGTCTCGGCGGTGAGTCGGGCAGCTTGGTATCAGTTACATCTGATACGGAGGCTGCGACCCTACCTTCCTGTTCATCTGCTCCCACGGGTGATACATGCCCTGGTCTCCTCTCACTTAGACTACTGTAATGCACTCTACGTGGGGTTACCCTTGAATACGGTCCGGAAGTTACAACTGGTACAGAATGCGGCGGCACACTTGATTAAGCACAGCCGTCGCCGTGATCATATCACGCCAGTGTTAATAGATCTTCACTGGTTACCAGTTGTTTACCAGGCCCAATTCAAGGTGTTGGTGCTGACCTTTAAAACCCTATATGGTTTCAGCCCAGTCTATCTGAAGGAGCGCCTCCAGAATCACCAATTATGCCGCCTGACGAGATCAGCCTCACAAGACCTTCTCTCGGTCCCACCGGTTAAAACAGCTAGGCTGGTGCAGACCAGAGAGAGGGCATTTTCGATTGTGGCCCCCACCCTCTGGAATTCCCTCCCTTTTGATCTCCGACATGCTCCCTCCCTGATGGGTTTTCGCCAAGCCTTAAAAACCTGGCTATTCAGGCGGGCCTATGGGATTGGGGAGGATTAATTTTATAAGGTTTTAAATAGAAATTGGTTTTAAATTGGTTATGATTATGTTGTGTATTATTGTGTATTATGTACTGTTCTCTATTATTGTAAGTCGCCTAGAGTGTCCACTGACCTGGACAGATAGGCGACCAACAAATAAAATTTATTATTATTATTATATGGTAAATGGATTAAGATTGCAAACTTAGACTTGCTAAATTCAGTGAGACTTACTCCAAGGTAAATGTGAATTATTAATAATATACTGCTTCCTGTTTCAAAGAAATATCTGAATAGTTTACAACATCCTTAAAACACACACAAATAAGTCAAATAAAAAAAAACACAATAAAAGGCCACATTTTAGAGCAGCATAGAACAACTAGGTAAGATATCCTCTTAAACATCAATGTAAATTAAAACAATGAATGTATGGGGACCATAATAACTACTAGCAGATCCAAAATACAGCAGAGACAACCATCTCCATCCAAGCAAGTTTTTATAACTAGCAGCAGCAGTAGTCTCACTGTGCTGCTATCTGCCCTGTATCAGATTGCAACCAGAGAAGCACAAACCTAGTGGCTCTAACATGGTGAAGTTCTTCAGATGCAGTTTTGTGTGCAATGGGAGGGGGTAATAGGGATAGGTGAGAAATTCAACTTAGTTTGCATTTAAAGGCGAATCTGTCAAATCCACACTTGCTGAAACGATATGAGAACCTCAATACAACCATCCTTTGAAATTTGCACTTATCTGAATTTTACGATGCAGTTCTCCAAACAACCAATGTTGTTATTATTAATTAATTTTTTATACCATTCTTCATGCCAATGTACAGACCTGGCATCAAAGGGCAGCCAAGTTGGGCCCTGGCTGAGGGCCCCTGAGGCTCAGCGGGACCCCTCCTTAGGGTGGGAGGGTGGACCTTCCATTCTGCAGTCTGTGGCAGTGTTGGGCCCTAAAACCTGACACTGCTGCAGATAGTGGAGAGGAAGCTCCTAGGCACACACACACACCCGAGGCAGGACAGGCTTCAATAAGCTTGCCTGCATGTACCCCCTTCCTCTGTTGTCAGTGCCATCACCCAAGATGGCAGCGGGGTTTCCATAAGTGGCTGATACCCCCGCTGCCATCTTGGCTGATGGTAGGCATGTGAGTATAGCACACATGTCATTTATACAACACATAAAATAGGTGGGGGCATGGGTTGGCTTATTAGCCCTGTGCTACCTGTATTGGGAGGGAGCATTGGGCTATGGTGCTGCAGGCCTGGGGCAGCCTGGTGCCCAAGGGCCAAATCATGTCTGGCACCAGCCCTGACAATACATATTACTCTAGTAAAGTTTACATAAAAATGCACATATTAGTGAAAATAACATACAAAATGCATTATATTAGCCTAAATTGCTTTTCATAATGTGTACATTGGTCAAAACTACATACAAAAATGTGTTTATCAGGAGAAATTTACATTAAAATTCTGAAGATTTTTCATGAGGATTTTTTTTTTTTTAAAAAAGATCAGATTGCTGCAGAAATGTGGAGAACTGTATTTAAGATTGGAAAAATGAGAAACTGAGAGAACCACAGTTGACAGGTCCTTCCATCTTTTATCACTTAAGCAGCAGATAAGACAGACTTGTTGAGGTGATGGAGCAGCCAACATATAGGTTCTAATGGTTTGTGTTTTGTTTTGTCTGAATGCACAAAGGTATGTTTGGCAAGGAGGAAGAAAGACATCTCTGCAAGTACACCATTTAAAGTTGCTGCCATGAACTCAGCAGTGTGCTGAAGTATCACTATATGTGTGTGTATGTGCTAAATCTGAGGATGCCAGGCTCCTGTTTCATTGACTGTTGGCTTCCCCCCACCAGTCCCCCTCCCCTCTTAGTGCAGAATCTCAAAATAGCTAGTTTTTGAACTGCTTTTAAAAACAATCTTTTAAAATTTATTTTTCAATACGCAGCCAGTACAGTAAAGACAATAGGGTTGCCAGGTCTCTGGTTTTTGCCCAGAGACTCCGGATTTTTAGGGTCCTCTCTGGGTCTTCAGGTGAGTCATCCCAATCTCTGGACTCTCAGTTTTCATCTTAAAAAAATAAGTTTCTAGGTGGTCTCGTTCAAGAGATATACACCAAAATGTCTGCCGCCAGTCGCCCAGCAACTTCTCTTAAATGAGCTCCTAGCTGGTTGCTCTAACCCTGCATTTTCAGGTTTGTAGCCAATAAGTGACATCAGGGTTGTGGTTGCCAAGGGATTTGGTGACCTCCAGGCAGTAGCTAGAACCCATTGCAAGTCCAGAAAATTGTTGCCTTTTCCCGCTTGTCTAAAAATCTCATAAACTGAGTAAGTTCATAGCTTTCAGTAGTAGCAAAAGTTCCTTTCTCTCTGTGTGCAGGTGATGTAGAACAATTTCAGTTAATAAAAGTGTACATGCAGGGTTTTTCAAATTACTTGCAAAAATAGCATTTTATCCATTTTATCTTTCAAATAATTTTTGGACAGAAATTAAAAAGAAGTGTACATGTAACTTATGATGCCATTACAATGTGTTATACTTTTCTAATTATGAGGAGTCAAACAAGTTTAAATATTCTTGGGATTGAAGAGGGCCATTTATTTGTCTAATTCATAGCCTGTTTTGAAAACCATCCCAATATGAAGCTTTAATCCTATACTCACTTTTCTGGGAGTAAGGCTGCAATGCTAATTTCAAATACCAGGAGTAAACCCCATTGAATTCAATAGGACTTACTTTTGAGTAGACATGGTTAGGATTGTGCTGTAAATCAGTGGGACTTTTGAGTGAACATAGCAAAGGATTGTGTTTGTATTGTAAATCTTTCTCTCCGCCTCCAATCCTATTTTTAAAACAATTAGGCACAGCTTACCTAGCTGTAAGGAAAAAAAAGATTCTGGGTATCTGCAAGCTGTATATGAATAAAAATAGGGAATGCATAGAATATGGAAAAATACTAACATTGATGAGAATTGTAAATTTGAACAGGATGTCTGTCAGCCTCAAGTGAGCATAAGAGTGTCTTTGAAGTTTCTGGTTTCTGATTAATTGCTGACCTTGTAATTTCTTGCCTGAATACCTCACTTGTTATGCTCACTCCCTAACAATAACCTTAGCAAAACATAGGATTGATAAGAAAACTCTCCCCCTTTCCTTTGGTATATTATGTTCTTTAGCTGTGCCTGAAATCAGAGATCTTCTGTAGCTCTCTCCAGCAGCTGTTGTCTAAAATAAAATTTTCCTGGCTAGGACACAAACAGAGTGTCGCTGTTTTCCATGACATAGGTGACACTGCTTTTATTTTGTAGGAAACTAATACTGGTTTTATTTTTTTAAAAAGTTCTGCAATGACCAACTGGTTTTGACAATAAATTATTTTATGGGGTGTATGTATTTTTACATCTCCAGTGTGTGTATATGGAGTCTTCCCAACAACCCTGTGAGGTAGGATTGCTGATTGGAAACCAAGGCAGCTCACAAGAAGAAATAAATCCGTTTAAAATTCAATAACCATAAAGTAAGTATAAAATAGTTGCAAAACAGCTTAAAGTGGCATGGTTCTGAATTTTGGGTTAGGTGAGTGAAGTTCCTTATCACTTGAGATTGCAGTCCAAATTCTTCCAAGCTGAACATGAAGTGGATTGGACTGTGAAAGACCAACCCAAATTGTGTTTACATTTTTACAAATTTGTAGGGCAGTACAATATCTCAGAGAGGAGGTCAGGTCTCCTGCTCCCCTGGTGCATTCACTATAGCTGCCCAATTTGTCTTCTAGAGCCATTGGTTGGAGTAGAAGATACTCATATCCACCACC
This sequence comes from Rhineura floridana, assembly GCF_030035675.1. Lineage (NCBI taxonomy): Eukaryota > Metazoa > Chordata > Lepidosauria > Squamata > Rhineuridae > Rhineura > Rhineura floridana. The sequence goes on from NC_084487.1 coordinate 100,751,188, forward strand.
CCTGCACAATTAAATTTTCTAGCACCAAAATATCACAGTTTGAGAACTAGAAAAATGTTATATCTGTGCAAGGAAAGTATCACCTTGAGGAAAGCCATTCAGCTCTCCCTCAACAAATGACTAACTGCACATTCATCGAATGACAACTATCATATAGAGAACCCTTGTTTTTTCTTTGTTCTCTGTGGTTTCTAAATTCAGTACAGTGCTCATGACGATTCCCAGCACTTGGATTTACAATGCATATACTGTCCTCCAAGATCTAATGCACTGTAGCAGCTCAATAAGCTTAACAACTGAGAGACTACCAGGTCTATATGTTTTAGTTGACATAATAGACTACAGCAGTTCCTCTGAAGCCAATTTACTTTGCCTAGTAAACAATGTTTTTGTTTTTGTTTAAAAAGCAAACAAATCTCACAATTGAGCATTGCTTCCTAGCCTTAAGGTGCTTCTGTATAGTTAGCCTGAAAAATGATTGGTTAGTATAGGGGTCCTCAGCCTTTTCGGGCTTATGGGCCCATTTAGAAATTGGAGAAATTGTCATGGGCACCACCACAAATCACTGTCATGGTGGCCTGGATAGTCATGAAAGACAAGTAAGTTGCCCAAGAAAGTGAGTACAAGAAAGAGGCCTTGGGACCCAGTCTAGGGCTCCTGAAAATGACCACTCTGAGAGTGGCAGGGGATGGGCTTAGTGACAAACATGCCTTTGTATCAGCACATGGACCAGCATGAGTGTCCTAGGCAGGACCAGCACCAGACATCAGGGAGCCCTTGGCATGGTGCTGCCAATGGGCCCGCAATCCCCCAACACCCACTGCAAGCAATTAAAAATAATCAAAAATAAAATAAAAATTGGGAAGGACAGGTGGTCTTGTCTGGGGGTGCCACACTGGGAGCCCAGGTCTAGCAGCCAGTAAGTAAGCAGTTAGTAAAGGAGTTATGGATACTTGTGGCCCTCTAGATCAGCCTTTCCCAACCAGTGTGCCTCCAGATGTTGTTGGACCACAATTCCCATCTTTTCTGACCATTGGCAATGCTAGCTGAGGCTGATGGGAGTTGTGGTCCAACAACATCTGGAGGCACACTGGTTGGGAAAGGCTGCTCTAGATGCTATTGGACTTCAGTCCCCATCAGTTCCAGCCAGGATGGCCAATGATCATATTACATTTAATGGCAATTTGCTATGCAGGGCAACCTCAGTTTGTCAAATGTCTGGCATTTGCACATGTGTGTTACAAATGGCCACATGCCCCTGCTATCCTTGTGAGGTAGGACCAGCCAAAAGAGGCTCTTGGTTTAATTTATGCAGAAGTGGAGCTAACACGGTCCCAAGTAGCATCTATACTTTGGAACTCCCTGCCTATCAATGTTATGCAGGCATCCTCTCTACATATGTTTTTGTTGTTGTTGTTAAACATCATAATAATTCCGACTTCTTTATAATTTCAGGGATACTTTTTTCTGCTTTGGATTTTTGGAAGGCTACAGGTAAATTAACAACATTGGCTACTTGATGGCTGTAGCTTTCTGGTTGTTTGTGGGTTTATTTTACTAATTACAGTTATTTTGCTTATCATTGTTTTCAGTACTGTTTGAACCCAGTGAGTCAAGCTTGGTTGCCATCCATCTGAAAAAGTATGGAAAGGAAAACACATTCTGGAGTTTTCACTATTAATTCTATTTTTCTATTCAACTGATATACAGAAATTGGTCTGTTTATTATTCCTCTTTATATACAGGTTTGGTATTGGTTTTTCTACTTTGCTGAGACATGCTGTTGGATTGTTTTGTGTTTATTCATTCCTATTGATATGCAGGCCTCTTACTGTTTACTGCATGCATTTGTATTACATTATATCATGTTCGAGGTTTGTATTGTATATGTACCTTATTATTAACTCATTTCAGTCATCTGTTGGTTTGTGACTTGGTCTTTCTGCATGCTTGGATGTTTATCCAGACAGTTTAGTGAAGTATACTTGTTTTCAATGTTTGCTAATTTTTATCTATGTATTATTAATAATCATTTTATGTACACTGCTTAGAGTTGTTGTTTTTAAAAAAGTGGTTTATACATTTTTCTAAAATAATTTATTAATTAAAAATTGTGTTAGATATCTGAAATCTGAACACATGAAAATTCAGATCTATGGTACCTTTAAAGATAAAGAGACAGACTGAAGTCAGCTCCCGCATAGTAACCAACTTGTGTTTAGATCAGAGCTGGGAAACCTGTGGCCCTCCTGATGTTCTTGAACTCTAACTCCCATCAGCCCCAGCCAGCAGGCCAATGGTCAGGGATGAGAGATGTTGTAGTCCAACAAAATCTGGAAGGCTACAGGCGCATCAGCCTAGCTTTAGACAGAACAGCCAGATGCAGATGAGACTGTGACCAAATAAGGCTCTTTAATCAACTCCAGGTTTCTAATTCAAGTTAATTAATCAAATGAATCAGGATAAAGGAGTAAGAACTATCAGAAGGCTGCATTAAAGAGGAAAGTAAATAGTACTTTTCTAACCAATTCTTTGTCTTACACATTAAATTAAGTAATGAATATTAAGCATCTGCATAGTTTTTTTGTGACTGCCCATAGGAATATGCACAGTACTCATTGAGGCACAGCTCCCATTATCTCAGGTAACGGAGACAAGGACTTGCCCAAGCTAGCCACTTTTATGATGTGTTTCAGAAGGGCTTTCTGGCCTCCCATCACTGGCATCACTGTGGCTTATGGGGAGGGAAAAGGGGTGGGGAGAGGCAGCTACAAGACTGGTATGATGCAAACCCACTGGAGGGAGCTCTACTGATGCATTTGCACTGCACCCATCTTGCTGCAGCTTCTCCGCTCCCCATTTTCCTCTAGTGAGCCACAGCGCATTGGTGATGAAGGTCAGGTAAGTGCCTTCTGTCCACCAACCACTACTGAATAGGACATTGGGCTTTCACGCAGCTAAATGACAATGCTTAGCATCTTCCTTAGCCCAAGTGTACATTGGGAAAGATCTCACATGCATTCCTGTAAGATGGGTTTAACATAGGTTGAAAACTTCTGTGTGCATATTCAAGCAAAGTGCAACGCCTGCAATGCATTGTTCACCTTGTCCCGATGGAAGGAGAGTTTTTAACAGACATAATATTCTTAAAGAGTCACACAAAGAGTTGGCTGACAGCACAATGTGTTTTTTGTCATATTTGCGCATTACAGTTCTATTCCATTTTATTTATGTGGATGATTTATATACCACCCTTTGAACAAGCCACAGGGCACTTTTGAACAAAGTCAAATAAGAGAAAAAGAATACATTAAAATAAAATATCAGAATCCTTAAAAATAACAACACAACAACTCATAACAAATTGCTAAACTAATAGCAGCAGCAGCAGCTAATCCATTTGTTTGATCAGGTCTTTAGTTGTGCAAAATTAAAGCCCTAAATTGTCTATCTAATTATTTCTGGCCAAACGTTTTTCAATCAAATGTTTTCCCATTTCAGTACATATCACCAGAAAGCAAAAAGTTTAAAATAAAATAAAATTGTACACTGTCATAAATAGTTTGTGCTGGTTACCGACAGTGCTGTCATACTAATAAACCCTATGTTGCAACCAAAGTTAGCCAAATGACTCAGAAAGCTAACAGGATAGAGAAACAGCATTTCTCAATGTACAACCCATTCTGAGTAGACTTTGCCCAGCCAAGATTGTTTTGAGCATACATGAAACATATCAGGATACCTATTCTGCTTTGGCCTTGTACAAGTCACTTGCGAAATATAGCAACAGAACTCACATGTGATTTGAAGAACATCCAAAAACCTTTGAGGGGAAAAAAATTGCTAGACTTTCTAAACTTTGATTGGCATAGGATTCATGAAGGAATCGGATTGCATAATGGGCTGGCAAAGTACTTTGAGAAGATCAGTCTTATTTATTTATTTCAGAACCTAGAAAGCTGCCTTATGCCAAGTCAGACCATTGGTACATTGAGCTCAGTACTGCCTACACTGACTGGCAGCCTACTTTGACTGGCAGTGGCTCTCCAGAATTTCAGATAGGAGATGGAGGTACAGGGGATTAAATTGTAGACCTTCTGCATGCAAGGCAGATACTCTTCCACTGAGCTATGGCCCTACCTGTTGATTTATTTAGAATATATATACATGATGGATCAAAAAAACCCTCAAAGAGGTCTACAAATAGAATTAGAGACAAAACACAGCTACATGAAATTAGAAATGAAACACAGCTAAAATCTTAGATGATGAAACCATTCTGTGCAAGAGGTAAATGTCTTCTGATATCAGAGGAAAATTGAAACCTTTTGTCACTTGCATTTTCATTGCAATGTATATAGGTTGCAACAACTGTGATAGTTGCCTCTGGCCTGTTGATATCTTCTGGGACATGAGAGCACCAGTGGAACTGGAAAAGTCAGAGGATGGAAAAATTAATGAGTAAAAATCTGTAAGGGTTTCTTTCTTTTTTGCATTTGGAGATGACATCTAATGAACTGGTAGATAAAGGAACAGTGTTAGTGAGACAATTAAAACACTGTAATTCCTGTGCTCACTCGAGTCAATGCACATTAATAGTCTTGAAGCTAACCAACCTCCGGAGGTCTTCATAATGACCTGGTTCTATTTCAGTGATGCCCTTCTCAACAGAGCAAATGAAACATAATAATAAAAAAGATCGATCAGCTGTTATAGAAAAGCATAATGTTAAGTGGTTTGTGATGGCTTGCTAACCTGTTATCTAATCATTCTAGCACAGCTGCACTTGAATACATAAGCCATAAGTCATAATGTGTGTGTATGTGTATACATCAGCTAAGAATAGTAAAATGTACTACCAATTAAGAAGAGCTGGTGCTGTGTTATTGATGCTTCAGTTGCTCAAATTATATATGCAAAATCATACACACAGATGCACACTTAGAGATGGACAAATGTGTCAGTTTTGGTTTCTCTCAGTTTCGCATTTTTCCAGTCTTAAATTCATTCTCTGCATTTCCACCACAATTTGAGATTCCTCTCCCCCAAAAATTCTCATGAAAATTTGTCAGCATTTTAGTACAATGATCACAGAGTACCTGTAATCCTAATACTGACCTTGCCCCATACTCTGACCTGCATCTTCTGCAGTTTAAAAGTTTAAAAAATCTCTGGCTGATTTTTAATTAACTTAAGAAATTTTACATTGAACTCAATGATAAGGCTGGGCATGCTCAGTAAGAACCATCAGTGTTCTAAAAGTCAGCCTCACAGCTGCTGGGCTTGCCTAATCGGGGGTAGGTAGAGAGTGGATGTCATTCAATGAAACAGTTGAATGGAGGGAGGTGCCCAGAATGATGAAAAAGCTTGAGTAAAAAGTCACAGTTTTATTCCATTTATGTAAATTAAAATTGTATAAAAAAAGCCCAACGTGTTTCGGCTAATCTTATATAGCCTTCATCAGGGGATGCTTATTTTAAATTCTTCATTCAAAGTAATGATGATTCAGGTTTTATTCAAAAGATTGTTGATTATCAGCAACACGTTCATCAGGCCGAATCTGGTGAGATCTTTTGAATAAAACCTGAATCATCATTACTTTGAATGAAGAATTTAAATGGAATAAAACTGTGACTTTTTACTCAAGCTTTTTCGTCATTCTGGGCACCTCCCTCCATTCAACTCTTGCCTAATCGGGGTTAGGGTTAGGAAATGGAGTCTTAGACCCTTTGGAGTCCCACTGTGAATTGTTTGCAAAGCACTTTGAGGGTAAAGTTGCTCGCCTCCATAGCAGTCTTGATGCCCCATCCACATCTACTGCGGTCCCCAATGAGGTGTCCAGTGCAACGTCTGCTGCAACTTCTTGGGAACAGTTTCAGTTGATGCAGCCTGATGATGTAGACAAGGTGCTTGTGATGATGCAGCCAGCAACGTGTCCTCTCGACCCTTGCCCTTCTTGGCTTATTAAAGCTTGCCAAGAGGGGTTGACCGAGTGGATCCAGAGTGTGTTTAATGCATTGCTGCAGGAGGGAGTGGTTCCAGCCACCCTGAAGGAGGCGGTGATCCGACCACTCCTGAAAAAGCCCACACTGGACCCATTGGTTTGTGACAACTACCGACCGGTCGCAAATACCTCCTTTTTAGGGAAGGTGATTGAGAGGGTTGTGGCGCAGCAATTGCAGGTACTCTTGGATGAAACAGATTATCTTGACCCATCCCAGTCTGGGTTCAGGCCTGGTTATGGGACCGAATCAGCCTTGATGATGGATGACCTTTATCGGGAGAAGGACGGGGGAGTTTGACCCTGTTATTCTTACTAGATCTCTCAACAGCTTTTGATGCTATTAACTATGGTATGCTTCTGGGCTGACTTGGTGAGATGGTTATTGAAGGCACTGTTTTACAGTGGTTCCGATCCTATCTCTGAGGTCATTCTCAGAGAATAGCATTGAGTGACTGTCTTTTGGCCTCCTGGCAGTTGAGCTGTGAGGTGCTGCAGGGTACCATCTTGTCCCCCATGCTGTTTAACATCCATATGAAGCCCTTGGGAGGGTCATCAGGAGATTTGGGGCGAGGTGTCAGCAATATGCTGACAATACCCAGGTCTATTTCTCTGTAACATCTGAATCGGAAGAGGCTGTGCAAGCCCTTGACAGTGCCTGGACTCAGTGGTGGGCTGGATGAGGGCCAATAAATTAAGTCGGAATCCTAGCAAGACAGAGGCACTGTGGGTTGGTAGTTCCCGAGTTTGGATAATTGGTCTGTTGTCTGCTTTGGATGGGGTTATACTCCCTCTGAAAGAACAGGGCATCCTCCTGGATCCATCTTTGTCACTAGAGGCCCAGGTGACCTCAGTGGCTAGGAGTGCCTTTTACCAGCTTCAGCTGGTAAGTCAGCTGCAGTCGTTTCTGCACTGGGATAGCCTGACCACTGTTGTCCATGCACTGGTAACCTCCAGGCTGGATTCCTGTAATGCGCTCTATGTGGGGCTGTCCTTGTGATTGGTCCGGAAGTTGCAGATGGTGCAAAATGCAGCAGTGAGACCACTCACTGGGGCAGGGTATCACCAACCTGTCACCCCACTGCTGAAAGAATTGCACTGGCTGCCCATCTGCTACCAGGACAAGTTCAAGGTTCTGGTTTTGGTGTACAAAGCCCTATACAGCTTGGGATGAGGATACCTGAAAGACCGTCTTATCCTTTATATACCCAATTGATCACTGTGCTCTGCAGGTGAGGGCCTCCTGCAGATAATCTTATCAGGAGGTCCGTTCCACACAGCATAGGAAATGGACATTTAGTGTGGCAGCACCTACCCTGTGGAATTCCCTCCCCTTAAATATTAGGCAGGCACCATCTCTGTTATCTTTTCGGCGCCTTTTGAAGTCTTTCCTCTTTCAACAAGCCTTTTAAGTTGAGACCTATCCCAGTCTGCATCTGTGTTGGAATTGCTTTTTAATATGTTCTTAAGCTTTCTTTTTAAAAATGTTTTTAATCTTAGAAGATGTTTTCATAGCTTTTTTAAGTAAAATTTTTGAAGATGTTTTGCTTTAATGTTTTTTAAAATTTGTTTTTATGATGTTTTAATGTTTTTAGTCCTTTTGTTTGCTGCCCTGGGCTCCTGCTGGGAGGAAGGATGGAATATAAATATAATAATAATAATAATATACAACATGCTAGATGACTGGAAGGCAGAAATGAAAATGCAATTGTTAAAAGCATTAGAATTACATTTTATTTATTTATTTAGAAATGTAGAAAAACAACACAAATGGTTGTTAACCATGTACCTCCATCCTTTCCCCTTTCTCATTTCTCCCCATCTTCCCCTTAAGGTTAAAAGAAATGATGGTGGTGACATATATAAAACCACCTTTGGCTTGTGGGTCATGACTAGGAATGTAAGAAGGTATTGATTTCCATTTTGATCTGTGTTCATCGCATGGAGTGCTGTTTCCATTCTGCTGCAATTTGGCTTCTGAAAAAACTACACTATATGTCTTTCTGTCTGCTGTGATGGAATTTTATATACTTGTGTAATAATTTTGTTATTATTATTCCACACCATTCTTTCCAATGCAAAGGAAACAATGCAAATGGGGGAGGGGGAGGTGATCAATTATGTATCATTTGCAGACTGAAAATAACAACAGTGAATACCAATCATATTCCCTGGATTGACTTCCATTCAAGACATGGCACAAATAAGCAAACATCAGCCATTTCCGCTCCTGTTTCTGTCAGTATTCTCCAACACTATAGCCCACCAGTTGAAGGCCACTGAACTGTTCCAAACTTAATATTCTGAATCAGATGTAGACTGCATTGAATACCCAGGCTGCGAAGACAGGAATAAAATAGGTGTGGAGGGGGGTTTCAATATTGGCTTTTGAATATTAAAGACAGGATCAAAGATCTGGTGCACAACTTCAGATAATTAAAATTTTAATAGTGAGCTAATCTTGTTATTTAGATATGTTAGATATTTCCCAATAATTCAAGCCTCTGATTATGATAAACATGTCAGATAAATGGGAAGAGATTCACCTAATAAAACTGTGAGGAGTTTGATGCAGTCTTTCATTTTAACATATACACAAATAGAGGCTGGGAGTTCTTACTGGAGAATGTGATCTTTGTCATAAAAAAAATGGAGATGAATTATATTAACACAGCATTAACATTACGTGAATGTAAATCCTACTAGCGTTCCCTCCTGGAGTGATCAAATGAAAGACCCTAATTTTGTAAAAGTTAATTGGTTTGCCAATTATCTGCTTGCAAACTTAAACAAATACAAATGCACTAGTATCCTTACAAGATGATATAAATCAAGGAGATGTGGAATAAATTCCATAAAGGTCAAGATAATTCATAGATACAGTCCTGTGTTTCAGAAGCATTCAGAAGTTTTGAATGTGTTTATTATTTGTTATGAACTAAGGTGTTCATCCGTGAAGCCACACTCAAATAATGAACCTAGGATAATTGATTCAAGCCAGAAAAAAACACAAAAAAAGAACGCACCTTCAACATCCATCAGCAATACATTTTCAAAGCAAATGCTGCACAAAGTTTATTTCAAAGCAGACAAAGTTGAAAAGCCTGCAGAAAATCTATTTGGATAACTACCTGTTATTTTTTAATAACATGAACCTCAACAACATATTTTATCTTGTTAAGGGTTTCATGACCACTGTGAACTTCTGGTCTCCCCACCCCCACCCTGGCCTTTTAAAAATACATATAACGAAAAGCCATGCTTTCAGACTGGTGGATCATTCTGATAACGTTCCCACTCACCCCAAATGGAATTGTCATTCAATAGAAATATTTGAAGCTTCTGAGAACTGAGGAAGCTCGGTGCTATCCAACCCCAGAGCAGCGAGTCATGCTTTACAAGGGAGTATCCTGAATGCTACACTCCAGAAAGGTGAAAGGAAAAGCCCTCTCTGTTGGCTTTTTTGATGCCCTGCTCCATGCTCTGATGTTGGTAGGGCAAAAAAAAGTGTGGGGGGAGGGTGTTGAAGGCATTCTGGGAAGTAGCTTCAGTCCAAAGAATATTGGTCCCCTTTCATGCCCCCAAACCAGGGGTGGTGGTAAGAATTTAGACACATTTCTCAGCATGGTTAAATATATTATTCCTCTTCCCATTTAATTATTTGCAATGGGAAAGAAAACATTAAAAGTTCTCTTTTTTTAAAAAAAAGATAAAATAGAGAGACTCAGTCTATATCCACCTTTCCTGCTTAGGGCCACCAGGGTGTTGCATATGGTGGTAGAACCATCTATGTATCCTCCAGCTGCTACCTTAGGATTGCACCCTAAAACTTAATGAGTTCCTCTTTTGATGTCTCCCTCCCCACCCATCTAAACAAGTCCCACTCTGATATCCAAGCAGTCACCCCGCAAACACTGGATGATGCAGCCGGTATACTGTAAATGTGCTAGTTTTCTAATATATGGCAATGGCTGATTCCTTTCAAGGCATGACAAAATTTACAGAAAATCCTATACATCAGTATAGCAACAAAACCTCCTTTGGTACAATCAGACATTTACACAAGTGTCACCAGATGGACTACCTCCCACAGAAAGGCAATTTAAATGCAAAGGCTGCTGAACTTTAGAAATATTTGTTATTATATAGTGATGTCTTTGTACAGCCAGTGAAATTTGGCTGCTTTCTATATTACCCAGATGGCTTTCTATCTTTTTCCCCCTCCACAGTTTGAATGCTTATTTTTAGAAGAGGAATAACACTTTCCCTCTCTCAGCAGCCCCACAGCTGTTAGTGCAGACGTCAGCATTGCAATGATACATTGTTTCATTAGCAATCAGATAAATAAATGAATAAATAAAGTTAGGAGTCAGAATACCTACAACTAGCACTAATGCTATTTTATGTAGCATCAGCAGTGTGATACTCATTATTTACAAATGCAGAGATTTGTCCTAACAGGAACAGCTAAAATGTTCCAATGGTATGGCACGGAGCTGTCTTTGAAAATGGCAGGTCCACATTTCATTCTCTGCATCTCTCTGTAATGTCTACAGCAGCCTTCTCCAAACCATTCTAAAAGTAACATTCTAAAAGTAACATTGACCACAAATGGATTGTAATCAAGAACAGCTTAGCAGATCCTCCTTGCAGAGACATATAAGCACAATTTCCTGTATGGGCCAACATAACCCTGTGAATGAATTTGATGAAAGCAAACAGCTCCTCAGAGGTGGGAAACCTTATCTTAATTCTTCTTTGGCTAATAATAGCTCCCCACTCTTTTTTTGCTGTGATCAGCATCAGATTATACTGTATAACAGTGCTTCCCAATCTTTATGAGTACAAGACCCCCTTTGTAAGCTCAGAAGTTTTTGTGACCCCCCATGCTAATTGTAATGTTAGCCTCTGTTAATTGAAAAAATGGTGCATGGCAAAATCACATCTCCAAATATCCCTTCCCATTAAAAGCTCCCTGCAGACAGGGAGGTGTTGCTTTCTTTTCTTAATGCAAAGGTCCAATCAAATTGGTATACCCCTCTCCTCCTCCACAGTCTGAAGATGTACAGTCCTATCTCCCAACACTAGAGGGTTACAGTGTTGGGCTAGGATCCAGGTTCAAATCCCCATCCAGCCATAAAGCCCACTTGGTGACCTTGGACCAGACAAAGTCTCATTATTATTTTATTTTATTTTATTTGTATCTCACCCTTGGAGCCCAGTCTCTGAGCCTGACCTATTTCACAGGGTCTGTGTAAGGATAAAATGGAAAGGGGGGGGGAATCATGTGCACCACCCTGAACAACTTGGGGGAAAGATGGAATATAAATGCATTAATAATTAAACAAATAAACACATTTAAGCTGCAGTATGTGGACCCCAGCCTCAGCCAACCTGCTGAGCTTTTAAAAAAAAATAGAATAATCAAGAAGCAGCAATGTGGCCATGGTGGGGATGCTACACTGTGAAGACAAAAGGGTGCATAGATTGAGGATTGGGGTTAGTGCTTCAAGACCTTGGGATGATCATCAGAACTGATTACTTGGTTAGCATGCAGTTGGGGAATGAGAGCGGAGCAGAAGACAGATCAGCGCATGCACACACACACCTGCCTCTCCTGCAAGCATCTGCAAGTGTGCATGCATTCAGGCACATGGGAAGGGGGAAGCCCTCAACTGCCGCAGAGTCTTGGAGAGAGAGAATGGGAGGTGGCGTGTAGGTGGAAGAAAGGGGGGCACTGGCACACACATTTAGTCTCAGAGATGGGAGGTGAGCACATCCTCAGTGTCCTCACTGCTCATTGGCTCCATCTGGGCCAAAGGTGAGATCTGTGCAGCCTTGCAAATAAGAATGATTTTTAAAGGAGGTGGCAGTGAAGCAGAAGCCAAGAAAGGCAGGCAGGCTGGCTGTCAGGTCCTCTTTTGCTTCACAAAAAGCCCTCTCCTCTCCTTCTGAGCAAGGGCATTGTCAGCAGCGAGAGACGGGAGTACGAGGAGACAGGGGTCAATGATAGTAATCCCCTCTTCTTCCTGGTAGGTCCACCCTCAGCCTCTTTTGGCATCTGCCACATGTTTTATAGGCAGATGCCTGCCCTCGGCACGCCTGAAAGACACTTTGCCACTTCAGCAAAAGTCCTCCCCTCTTATCTGGAGGAACAAGATGGAGTCACCTGCAGAGGCAGTGGGGAGCAGGCAGCATCCTGGGAATTAAACATTTTCTTTTTTAAAAATTAATAATTCATTTCTTTACTGTCTATAGGCCCTCCTGGATTACTTCACAGCTCCCCAAGGGGTTATGGCCCCCAGGTTGGGAATCACTGCTGTATATCATATATGCTGCAATCTGGTGGTGGGCTTGATGGCCATTTTAAAAGTTACACTCACCTTCCTTCTTCTGCTGCAAGATGACTCTGAAGGCTAGTTTGAATATGTGATATAAATATGTGACTTGCTTGATCTTTCCAAGCTATTAAAATCTTGTTGCAATTCTTATTTGAAATGATCAGTGTGTCTTTCCTTTGACTTTGATGGACTTTGTTTTTACCCTGTAGACTTCTAGGTCCTAAATGTTGTATAAATGTATACAATGAAACAGAGCAGATAGAGAATCTATCTATCTATCTGGGTCAAAGAGTTATTTCTTTTATTCTGCAGTGTTTTCCTGGATCTTTCTAATGGTACTTTTGAGAACTTCAAATGTTCTGGCAGACAGAAAGAAGCTAATGCCTCATAAAACATGAATAAGGCAAAGTGTTGACATAATAAATTGTAATTCTTTTAGATCCACAGCATGAGGACATCAGTGAGCAGATGTTCAAGATAATGCATCATGATTGTCCTGAAAGAACTATTGCTCCATATTGGGCTAATCCATAATAAAGAGTTATTAAAAAGTTCATCTGGCTTCCGTCTGTCATGGGAGATCTGTGCTACAAAGCTTGCAGAGGCAGAGCTGCACATTTCTAAAGGTGTACACAAGGCTCATGATAATATTTCTCTGCCTATCTTTTAAGAACAGACTAGAGGACAGAACACTTTTGGTTAATATTTTGCATTGCACTATTACCTGGCAGTGTGTGTGTCCTGGCAGTGTGTGGTGCATCTCTGCATACTTAGAGAGGATCTTCATAGACATTCAGGAGTCCTCTCAAGAATGTTAAGAATATAAGGAGAGCCTTGCTGGATCAGGTCAAAGGCCATCTAAGCCAATCAGATGACTGTGGAAAGTCTGCAAGCAGGACCTGAGTGCAACAGCACTTACCTGCTCATAATCACCACCATAATCACTTTTGACAATGGAGGCAGAACATATCCATTGTAGCTAGTAGCCATAGATAGCCTTATCCTCCATGAATTTCTCTAATCCTCTTTTAAAACCATCCAGATTGGTGTCCATCATTACATCTTATGGGAACAAACTCCATAGCTTAACTATGTGCTTTGTGAAGAAGTACTTTGTTTTTGTCTGACCTGAATCTTCCAACATTCAGCTTCGTTGGATGACCCCAAGTTCTAGTATTACGAGGGAGCTGTCCCTCAGCAGCCCACAGCTGGGGGTGCTATTGCTGGGCACAGTTAGAGCCAGTGTGGTGTAGTGGTTAAGGTGTTGGACTACGACCTGGGAGACCAGGGTTTGAATCCCCACACAGCCATGAAGCTCACTGGGTGACCTTGGGCCAGTCACTGCCTTTTAGCCTCAGAGGAAGGCAATGGTAAACCCCCTCTGCATACCACTTACCACGAAAGCCCTATTCATGGGGTTGCCATAAGTCAGGATCGACTTGAAGGCAGTCCATCCCACTGTCAATAATGCAAGACAGTCCTGCACCTCACATCTAATGGCTCTCTTCTTTTTAGCCTCTAAAATTTATGTAGAATGTGCATGGTCCTTAGGGAGGAGTGGCCTAGCACAGAGACCACCAAACATTATTTTAGAGATGGTTCTTCACAAACGTGCTTTTAGAAAATTAATTTGGAATGCTATTTTATGCAAGGGATTCTCTGTTACTATTTCTATGATTTAGATTTTATTTTGTCCCTGCTGTGTGCTAAACAGTCGCATTAGAGCCTAATGACAGAAAACAGAAGTGATACATGTTGCACAGGTCATGCATACAGGAAATATCACCACAGAGATTAAAATCTCCCTTTGACGATAACTATTGGGAAGGTCCCATTTGTTCTTGTGCATATTGAGCCCTCTGCAAGTATAGCACTGCACATGCAGAGAGGATTCCTATAGGCCAGGAATGAGGAGCCTGTGGGCCTGCAGATGTTGTTGGACTCCAACTCCCATCAGCCCCAGCCAGCATTGCCAATGGCCAAAGAGTATAGGAACAGAGTCCAATAGCAAAATGGGTTCCTAGAGCAGCATACAAAAAACCCTATTCCCTACTCTCAAGCTTACAATCTTGAATGACATGTTACAGGAGGAAAATGGATTGGGAGGAAAGAGGAAATAAGCAAACACAAGTATAGACTCTTAGTTACCGGTTCTTCTAATAAACAGCTGGGTGGAAAAGCTCAAGGACAGGAGGCGTCAGAAGTTGCTGCTCCCTCAGCTGCACTGATGGAGTGGTTCTGCATCCCATATCTTCCCTCCTCTGATGCAGCCTGATGGAATGGCAGCTGCCAGGTGACAATTGATAGCTTCTCAGCAGAGCAGGTAGTCAAACTGCATCCCTTTTCTGTTGGACTGCAACTTCATCATCCCTGACCATTGGCCATGCTGGCTGGAGCTTATGGGAGATGCACTGTCTGTATGACAACCCACCTCCCTGCCCAATACTGTCTGGAAGGCCACAGATTCCTCGCCCCCTCTGCTAGAGGCAATATGTGAATCAGCCTATCAGGGGCTTGATAAATCTGTTTTTGCTGCTTTTCTGGAACTGCAAGAACAAGGGGGCTGTCATGCACCTGTCAGGCCACAATACATTAGTAGCGGCCAGTGTTTAACTTGATGGGTAGGAGGCTACCATGATGAGGGAATTGCTAATAGTCCTCTTTAATACAAGTACAAGGTACTTTATTGCAGAATTAGCCATAGGCCATGTGCAAGATACAAACAAGAATAAAATTGCAAAGTATAAACATATATAAAATTTACAAATCATGACATAACAATTTATATAGGGCTTTGGTGGGCATTTGTCTCTTCGGTAAAGGACTCTCTCAGTTTGAGAGCTGCAACTGCAAAATTAGCGGCCGCAATGGTCACAAAATCGGAATTATCAGATAGAACCGCAATTATCAATTCTCTGTCAGAACAAGGTCTTAAGAGATTTAAAATGGGAGAAAGAAATTTCTGTCTAGGGTCATCGAAGAGTGGACAGTAAAGTAAATAGCGAACGATCCCTTCAATATCCTTTCAGCCATATATACATTGGCGCTGGATTACTGGAATACCCCGAAACCGTCCCTCGAGATAGGCCGTAGGCATGGTTTGAAAGCGTAGAGCCGTAAAGGCTCTTCTGATGAGGGGTCTATCTATGCCAACTAAATAATATGACATGTAATGATTGAGTTTGATGGTAGGATACCATCTGGAAAAGGAAGACATCTCTATGGATGTCCGATCCTGAGCTGCATCATGGTTAAAAATCCAGTTGCGAAGAGCGGTGTTACTAAGCTCCACTAGCTTCGCAGGGGAGAGGTCGTATTTAGAAAAAATAGACAGCCACTCTGTGGCACCTCCGACAGACTGCATTTGTTCTTGCCAGCACTGCTTGGCCAAAGAGGCGCCGTCCATGTCATTAAGATGAAGCCAGTATCTTAGTAAAGCTAGGTCTATGCGTGCTGTTATTGAAGGCAGACCCACTTCTGCTCTGAGATGGGCTGCCGGGGTCCCCTGTGGGAGGCCCAGCAATTGTCTCAAAAAAATGTTCTGAATGGATTCAAGTTTAGTTCTGGCCATATTTCCCCAAAGTTCAACTCCATATAGGATTTTGGGGAGTATTTTTGCTTTAAATATTTTAATCAGCGGGGGAATAAGCTGCCCCCCCATGTGAAAAAGAACTTTTTAGCAGAACCTAGAGCTCGGGACCCAACTAGAGCCGCTGCCTTGATTTGTGAAGTCCAGGATAATCTATTGGACAGATGTACACCCAGGTATTTAAAGGTGAGAACTTGTTCAAGAGTACCCGCATTTAAAGGCCATCTATTTTTAGCTTTCATAAACTTCCCACAGATCATAACTTTTGATTTAAACTGGTTGATAGTGAGATTTTGGGAATCACAATACTCTTTCAATTTGTGAATCATGCGTCTGAGCCCAATTTTTGTTAGAGAGCAAAGTACCACATCGTCAGTGTTAGGTCCAAACCCAACACGCAAGCCGCCCTGTCTCCCCAACTCGCTTATTACACCCGGGAAGAGTGCGGAGCTGGGTGCAAATGAACCCACTGTCAGAGATCACGTAACACAAGACAAAAACCTTTGCAAAGGGGACCCAATACTTACACGCCGAAGCTTGCTAGCATGGGAACCTCGTTTATTTGCGTGCAAGAGAATATATAGGCTCACCCCGAAGTTTACAATATCAGGTATACGTCATAAAAACAAAAGAAGCAATTGTCAATAATTACAGTTCTAGGAGCATATGAAAGGAGGTAAAGGGGTGCAGGAAAAGGGACAAAAGTGGAAACATCAAGACTATCTTCCAGACTCCATGTCTGCACATTTCACATGTCCTTGAGATAAGCACTATGTAACAGCAGACAAAGACAACTATTGAGGGGAGGCCCAGTTGCAACCGGGCGCCCCCTAAACTGGAGACAGACATGATATTGCTTTGCTTGCATATCAAAGGTACAGAACAAGTCAAGGATATGAGGGGCATAAGAACAGCATTTGACATTCTTGTGTGAGGTACATTAGCAACAATAAGCAAGGCTACATGAATGTGATAAAGAAATGCATAGCAGGGAGGTTTCCAGCTTAAACCGGCTTTTATTATGCGAGCCACTGGAATGTAGGTAAGGGTCAGGTCACCAGGAAATAAACCGACATTTTATATCAAAGTCAAATAAAGGCCACTTTGGTTCTATTTCCCATAAAGCTCAAGCTGGTGTTAATATAAGTGAACTATAGTACCATAAAACAGAAAATCACAAATTATCCTCAACAATTCCCCCCTTTCAGCCCTGAGAGACTGACTAGTATCTCAGGTAGCTGCACTCCCCTGTTTGGGCTGCCAGATTGGTCTCAAAGCCATCTCCATATAGGTTGGCTGCGCCTTTTGAGAACAGGCCAGAGTCAGTTTACTCACACAGGTCGAAGCCAGCTGTATTAAGTTGGGAATACATTGCAAACAACAGCAAACAGTTACCAGCAAGGCAAGCACCATACCAATGTACAACAGGATTTTGTGCCAATCGGGCCATGCAGAAAACCAATCGGAAAACCCCGAGAGCAAAGAAAAATTCCCAATGCGCTCCACCTCCTGATAAATGTTTCCAATATCATTGATATGCTTGATAACGTCAGCCTTGCTATCTGTGATATGGGTACAACATTCACTCCCTATCAGCGAACAAACCCCCCCGTGAGAGCTTAATAAAAAGTCCAAGGCGAGCCGGTTTTGCAAAACTACAGTTCTAATTTGGCCTTGCTCGTTTGTTAAATCTGAAAACGAAATAGCCAAATCATTCATAAAACGCTCAAAGGCTTGAGACAATTCTATGAGTTCTTGGTAGGTTTTAGCTGCTCCATACATAGGGAAAAAGCCTCTCAGCACTGCCTCCCCTGTGCCTCTCTTGTTACGGCGGCGCAGAGTAGGTAGAGTGGGGGAGACCCGAAGCCCTGGTACCACCCTTCCCAAAGTACAGGTCCAGGAACCTGATATTGGCAGCTTCCTTACCGCTGAGTGCCCACAAAGCCACCAGAGTCCAGCTGGGGTTTGATGATCCACTAAGTCCGTAAGAAAAGGCACCAAATGGTGATCTGCAAAAGTCAACTGTAACAGAAGTTGCCAGATGGACAACCAAGTCAGGCCTTCTGCTCTACGTGTTTCGTTTATGAAAGTCCAATTACCTGGGTGTGTTGAATAAATCAAGCCATCACATAACATTCCACCCGTCGGCTGGCTTCCACTGCCTACACAGACGGATCTAGCGATGGGTCCGCTTAGAATCAACCCTCCCTCTAGTTCCTGTGAGCTGGAATGTGAGGCAAAGGAGAGATACTCTTTCAACGGCAAAGGGGCCCCTGTTAAGGGGACTCCAGCCTGTCCATGTGGCGGTGTGTGTGCGCAGACATAACAAGTGCCCTTTTTTGGGGCTGTTTCTTCCAGTAAAGCTACAAACGTGTTACCATCCCACCCATCGCCTATTTTGGTGTTTCTTTGTTTAAAACCACCCATAGTGTTTACCTTTGGTGTGGCCAGTGCTACTTGCTCGTGTTCGGATTTTTGGGTACTCAATTTATCTGTTAACCAGGCATAACAGGATGGCATACCAATGCCTACACAAAACTTTGGTCTTTCTGATGGCTTGGGTTGGACCTTATTGGTCTGTACCTGAAAAGTAATCATGTTATACTCTGTTCTGATGGTATTCACATCTAAATTTGAGGGGCAGCCGTAATTAGGCATAGGGCGGTATTGTCTGCACCGGAGCGCTAGTCTGATGGGCCATTCAATTTCCACTCGGATGCATTGTACCACCCAGTTGCCTGTATAATTGTGCTGCAGTACAACAGCTGCTTTGTGACACAAACATCCCGCAATATCGGCTTTTACTGTCCCTTCTTCTATTCCTCCCACCGCATACAGGAAAGGGTCCGGACAGTCCCGTGTATTAGGTATTGTTCGCCCAAAGTCTTTCAAATAGGTATAGTCCTTTTCGCTGCATATTTTCACATCGGGGGGGCAACATATGAGCCAGGCTGGGTGAAACATAACGCAAACGGCCCATACGTAAGCCAACAGCTTCCCTTCCTGGTGAAACATTTCTTACTCAATCTCTGCGTCCTGGAAGGGAAATTGAGCCGCTTGCCACTGTCCTGTGTCCTCGTTCCTCTGCAAACGTAGTTTCGGAACCTGGGGAGGAGGAGGCGCCGTTACCACAGCGGGCTTTACGTGGGAATGGTGTATCCACGATTTCCGTCCCTCCAGGAAAACAGCGGCTTGTGTAGTTAAGAGGACTTGGTGCGGTCCTGTGTATCTCGGCTGCAAAGAGTCACCCCTCACGAATTTCTTTGCCCAGACAAAGTCTCCCGGACAGTATGGGTGTACTTGGTCCTCAAGCGGCACTGTCTTAGTGGATCCTGCAGCTTTCCACAATTCACGGAGTCTGTTCTGCAAAGAAAGATACTGGGATACAGTTATGTGATCCCCCCCCAATAGTGAAACATCCACATTTGGCAGGGTCCCCCCTTTCGTGGGGGGCCTGCCGTACATTAACTCATATGGCGAAAGCCCAAGGGCCTGGGTCGGGCGAGTACGCAAATGAAAAAGAACGAGGGGGAGTACCTGAGGCCACCTTAAACCTGTTTCCTGAGTGTACTTCGCCAATGCCGTTTTAATTTCCCGGTTCTGTCTTTCCGTAGCTCCAGACGATTGCGGGTGATAAACAGTATGAAATAAATGCTTGATTCCCAAACCTTCTTCTATTTTTGTCAGAATCTGTCCTGTGAAGTGTGTTCCGCGGTCCGAGTCTATTACCTCTGGGACTCCAAACCGTGGTATAATTTCCTTCAACAACAATTTGGCTACCGTTGTAGCGGTGGCGTTTGTGGTCGGGAAAGCCTCTATCCATGCTGTCAAGGGGCATACCATAACTAGAAGATGTTTCTTCCCTTCTGCTTTTGGGAGATCAACAAAGTCAATTTGTATATGCTGAAAAGGTGCAGCCGGCACGGGTCTACCCCCTTGCGGAGCCCTGTTTGGTAAGGCTGGGCCGTTTGCTTGACAAATGTGACATGCTTTCACTATTGCACCGCATACTGGTTGAATTCCGGGGGCATACCAAAAGCGCGTGATCGAGTCTACCAACGCATGTGTACCGTAGTGGCCTCCATGGTCATGAAACCACTTAGCTGCTGTGTGGTATACTGCTCTGGGTAGGCAGGCTCGACCGTCAGGCATAACCCAGAGTTGTTGCTTCAGGATCGCTCCTAACTCTGTCCATCGCTTCAGTTCCTGTGGGGGTATTGAAACAGATACAGGCGGGACAAAAGCAGTTGTTGCTAGGGCTAATGTGGGCATGCTTATAGGAAGCAATGCCGCTTGGCGTGCGGTTTGGTCTGCCAGTGCATTTCCCAGGGTCACAGGGTCCTGCTCCTTGGTGTGTGCCTTACAGTGCACTACTGCTAGCTGTGAAGGTTCGAGTATAGTCTGTAATAATTTCTGCACAAGTTCCAGGTGTTGTATTGGTTTGCCCCCTGCAGTTGTAAATCCCCGATATTTCCATAAGTGAATGTGACAATGTATAACCCCAAAAGCATACCTGCTGTCCGTGAAAATGGTCACCTTTTTTCTTGCTGATATCTGGCATGCTCTGGCCAGGGCAAAAATTTCTGCTGCTTGTGCACCCCATCGTCCCGGGAGCGCTGCTGCCTCCACCACATCCCATTGAGTCGTTATTGCAAAACCCGTGTATCTTACCCCATTCTGGTAGTAGGAACTGCCGTCCGTGAAAAGAATGACATCTGATTCCGGTAGCGGTTCGTCAGACAAGTCTGGCCTGATCTGCAGAGTGGATTGCAAAACTTCCACACAATCATGGTCCGGGAAGGGTGGAGGTAATTCGGGTAGGAGGGTAGCTGGGTTTAACGGTCCGCAACGTTCGAATCGCACATTGGGATCCTCCAAGAGCTCCGCCTCTAGCTGTTGCTGTCTCTGGGCTGAAAACACCTGTGTGGTACCTTTGCGCAGCAAGGCTGATAATGCGTGTGAAGTCCAGACAGTAGTAGAGTGGCCTAGAGTCAGCCCTTTTACTTTAGTTAGAAGTAGAGCTGCTGCAGTCAGGGTACGTGTGCAAGTGGGAGTTCCACGGGCCACATTATCGATTTGCTGTGAATAGAACGCCACCGGGAAGTGGCTGGGGCCGTACAGCTGTGTCAGGACCCCACTTGCCACCCCCGATCTTTCATGGACAAACAAATGAAAAGGTTTGCCATAATTTGGAGGTTTCAGGGACATTGATGTGGCCACGCTCTGTTTTAATAACTCAAATGCCTTTTCATTGTCCCGGCTCCATTGTATCGGATCAGGAGCTTTACTTGCAGTGAGCGCGTGTAGCGGTTTACTCAATTCGCCACAGGATGGCAACCATGGTCTGCAAAACCCGATCAAGCCCAGGAACCCTCTTAACTGTCTCTTGGTCTTAGGAAGCGGGCAATTCTGTACAGTAGTAACGCGCCCAGGGTCCATTTGTCGTCCCTCCGGTGTCAAAATGAACCCCAGGTATTTAACCTTTTCTGACAGCCACTGAATTTTCTTCGGGTCTATTTTATGACCCCTTGAGTGTAAGTATAGTAAAAAGGCCTTACCGTCTTCTCGCAGCGCCCCCTGGTGTCCATTAGCAATCAGGATATCATCAACGTACAGCACCAAAACGGAACCCCTCTTTGGGGTGAACCCCTCCAGATCGTCTCGTAAACATTGGCTAAACACCCTGGGACTATCACAGTATCCTTGTGGGATTCTTGTCCACACGAAAGAGCGCTGGTCCCATTCGAACCCGAACAAATGCTGCGAATCTGGGTGGAGAGGGATACTAAAAAAGGCATTTTTTAGATCAATGACGGTAAACCACTTGGCGTCCCATGGGATCTGGCTAATGATTGTCACTGGATCTGGAACAACAGTATGCAAAGGGACCACGTACCTGTTTACCGCCCTCAAGTCTTGGCAAAATCTCCACCGTATGGGGTCTCTGGGTTTCTTGGGGGGTTTCTTTATTGGTAGAATGGGCGTGTTGCAGGGGGTTCGCTGTGGCCAGATGACTCCCTTGGCGATGAACCCTTCAATTATGGGGCGTATGCCTTCTCTGGCTTCTAAGGACAAGGGGTACTGAGCAACATTTGGTGGTGGGAGGAACGGTTTCACCTGAATTCTGACGGGGCTCACTGATCGTAACAATCCCACATCCGTGTCCTCTGTGCCCCACAAATCCGGCGGCAGATCAGCAAGATCCTCTGGCAAGTGATGGTCTATGTGTTTGTGTTTAATTGTGTTCCCTTTGGGTACCCCCAAAACGCTCATCAGTAAACCCACCCCTTCAGGGGTGCAGGTTAAGGTAGCCTCCAGTTTACACAACATATCGCGACCCATCAAGGAAATAGGGCAAGAAGCAGAATAGAGAAAAACATGGTTAAACATTTTATCATTGTATTTCACTTGCAATGGTAACGTGATGCACATGGGTGTGGGGTTTCCATCTACCCCCATTGTCATTTTTACTTCTCTACTCAACCAATTGTCAGAAGCAACATTTATCAAAGAATACGTGGCTCCTGTGTCCACTAAAAAAGTCACCGTTTGCCCTTGCACGCTTAAAGAAAGCCTGGGTTCTTGGATTGGGCGAGAAAGAGAAAGAAAGAGACCTGCCAAAGACATAAGATTCATTAGTCCTGCTCCCAGCCCCTCCCTGTCCATGGGTAGTCATTGTTGACCCTGTTGGTTCGTTTGGCGCCCGCCGTATTGGTCCCATGAAGCCGGTGTCTGCTGAGCGACAGCGGGCGGAGGCGGGGGCGGAAAATCTACGTTCGCACCTGTACCTGTAAAATCTGGGTAGAAAGGATTGTTAGTGGTGTACTGCGCGTCCCCTGTCCTCCACAGGCAGTTTTTCTTGAAATGAGTGTATTCACCACACTGAAAACAAGCCCTATCTCCTTGCCAGGAATTCCTCATTTGTCCCCTTCCTCTCTGGATTCCGGCTCTCGGCCCCCTCGGAAAGCCTCTACCCCTGCCTCGAAATCCTCTATTTGGAGGCTGGCCTCTTATAGCAAGAGCCAACATTTCAAAGTCCTCCTTCTTTTCCTTCTTTCTGGTTTTCTCCTTATCCTTATCCCAAACAAAATCCGCTACCTCCAAAATCACGGTCACAGCCTCCCCCCCCCATTCAGGTCTAAAATTCAGAAAGAAATCCCTCACCGCTGGTTGCGCTTGGTGAACGAAATTGGCAATGAGGGTCGGATGGTCCAGCACGTTTTCAGGGTCCAGATTAGTATAACTGCGTGCTCCCTCTAACAAGCGCGACCAGAATTTCCTGGGAGGTTCGCAGGCCTCTTGTTTGATTGCCATAAATTTAGCTTGGTAGGGGGGTTTCTGTGACATTTGCTCTAAGTGCCTCAAAATCCTGTCTCTATTGGTCTGCAACTGAGCGCGGCAAGGCTGCGTCCAGTCTCCCGCTACCCAGGCTGCAGCCGCTTGAGCTTGTTCCGGCCAAGCTCTATTTACCGCCGCCTCCGCGGCCCAAGCAGTCTCCAACGTCCACAACCTGCTACATTCTTCACCTGTCAAAACTCTCCTCAGCAAATGCTCCACATCCGAGTACGTCGGATTGTGGCTCTCAAACAATCTGGCTAGCAATTCCCTAATTTTTCTTGGCTGTTCCCCAAAGGTCCCAGCCATGGTACTCCATTCTTTTAAATCCCATTCCAGCCAACTTTTCAACTCTACTACCTCTGTACGCTGGATGCCCCCGCGGCCATCCACGTACGGCTGATCATGTACAATCAGAGGCATCTCCAACGCCTCTGCCTCCTTTCTTTTCTTATCCTTTTTTCGCTGGCGCGTGTCCATACTCCCTGAGGCCCCCTTCTCTTTTCCCTTTTCGTCTGTCTCATCATCTGAGACAACCGAAAAACCCCTCTCCTCCAAATTGGGATACCCGCCCCCGGGAGCTGGTTGCGGATCTGGAGCAGAAGGTATTATAGAACGAGTAAGGACCGTTCTCTTATTTGACGTATCGTCATTAAAATACTGAGGAGGGGGTTCCTCAATGGACAAAGTTCTAACTGCCATCAAAGTAAGACTATCCCACTTTTGCGACCCTATTTTCCATAGGAGCCAAAATTCCAATTGATCCGGGTGGGTATCCCCAATCCGCCTCCGCACTCCCAGTAACGGAGCGGTTTCAAAGGACCCACCCCTCGGCCACCGTTCACCCGGTGCCGACACTGCAGTCATCCGCGGCCACTCCTCCTCACAGAGCTCTATCATTTTACTCTTTTTTCAGGCCTCTTCTTCTAACCGGCAATTCCTCTTCTTGCCACAGCATGCACATGATTCCCAAGGGGCTGTCCTTTACCGGCATGCTCCCTTTATTTCCCATGACGTCTGGCAGTGGGTTTTTTCCTCAGCTGTGCTTTATCCCCAAAGTGTCAAAGCCGCCCGCTTTTATTGATAACCGAGAAAATTTTCTCGTGGCGCCTGTTATCAAATAAAGGGGTGCAATGGCAAAAAGGGGGTCCGCACAAGGGATCCCGAACGAGCCCCCAATTGTTAGGTCCAAACCCAACACGCAAGCCGCCCTGTCTCCCCAACTCGCTTATTACACCCGGGAAGAGTGCGGAGCTGGGTGCAAATGAACCCACTGTCAGAGATCACGTAACACAAGACAAAAACCTTTGCAAAGGGGACCCAATACTTACACGCCGAAGCTTGCTAGCATGGGAACCTCGTTTATTTGCGTGCAAGAGAATATATAGGCTCACCCCGAAGTTTACAATATCGGGTATACGTCATAAAAACAAAAGAAGCAATTGTCAATAATTACAGTTCTAGGAGCATATGAAAGGAGGTAAAGGGGTGCAGGTAAAGGGACAAAAGTGGAAACATCAAGACTATCTTCCAGACTCCATGTCTGCACATTTCACATGTCCTTGAGATAAGCACTATGTAACAGCAGACAAAGACAACTATTGAGGGGAGGCCCAGTTGCAACCGGGCGCCCCCTAAACTGGAGACAGACATGATATTGCTTTGCTTGCATATCAAAGGTACAGAACAAGTCAAGGATATGAGGGGCATAAGAACAGCATTTGACATTCTTGTGTGAGGTACATTAGCAACAATAAGCAAGGCTACATGAATGTGATAAAGAAATGCATAGCAGGGAGGTTTCCAGCTTAAACCGGCTTTTATTATGCGAGCCACTGGAATGTAGGTAAGGGTCAGGTCACCAGGAAATAAACCGACATTTTATATCAAAGTCAAATAAAGGCCACTTTGGTTCTATTTCCCATAAAGCTCAAGCTGGTGTTAATATAAGTGAACTATAGTACCATAAAACAGAAAATCACAAATTATCCTCAACATCAGCATACAGGAGGACATTGATCTTTTTGTCACCAACAGAGGGGGGGGAAAAGGCCGGTGAAGTCAGTGTATCTACGAGATCATTTATGAAAAAAGTAAAAAGAAAAGGAGCCAGTAGACAGCCTTGTTTAACCCCCCTTTGGACTGGAATTTTTGATGACAAGGAGCCCGTGATATTTTGGTGTACCTGGGCTACGTTGGATTGATAGAGAGCCCTAATCAGCCAATACAACCTTTTGTCTATATTTGAATTGGCCAGTTTTTGCCATAGGAGCCCCCTGTCCACTGAGTCAAAGGCCGCGCTAAAATCAACGAAGGCTAGATATAAAGAGGGGTAGGCTTTGGATCTTGTTTTTTTCATAAGGTGGTATAATGTGAAAACCTGATCGATTGTACTTTTATTTGGTCTGAAGCCAGCCTGTTCTTCACAAATTATATGGTTGGACTGGTCCCAATCTTTAAGCTTGTTTAGGAGCATGAAATGTCAAGTAAGGATATAGGGCGGTAGTTTGAAGGTGTGGTGGGATCTCCTTTTTTAAAAATAGGGACCACAATGCTGGTCAACCAGCCTTGAGGAATTCTGCCTGTGGTGTTTATGTAAGTGAATAGGGCAGCGAGTAAAGGAGCCCACCAAGATGAATCTTGAATTAAGACATCTGGAGGTATCATATCCTCCCCGGGGGCTTTCCCTACTTTCAGGGAGGATATAAGCTCTCTGACTTCCTCAGAAGTAATTGGTGGCCAAGACGGGAGGCCGGCCAGCTCTTTTGTTATCTCCACGGGGCTTGAGGGGAATGGACTGCCAAAGATTGCACTGAAATGAGCAACCCAAATCTCTTGGGTAATTGGAGAAGAGTATGTGTGAGGTGTTGGGTCTAGATTTCCTTGCAAAAGTCTCCAGAATTCCAGCTCGTTTTTATCACAGGCCGCTTTTGCTAGGGCCATCCAATTTGCCTGGTGAAAAGCTTGTTTTTTGTTTTTGAGTAGGGTTTTATAGGCCCTTCTCTGTATTAGTAATTGATGAAAAATAACAGGATTGTTGGTGGTACGGAATGATTTAATCAACTTGATGAGGTGTTTCTTGAAAAACCTGCATTCCTTGTCAAACCAGGTTCTGGGGTGTAAGGAGGCTGGAAGTATCGTTAGAGCTGTTATCTGTGGGCTGAGTTCAGCCATGATAGCTTCATATATATTAATGTTATTCTGGGGATCTGATATTGCCGTCTGACGTAGCAAGGGGAGGGGACTTAATTAGAGCATGCTGTGGGCCCTTGTTCCTATGTCTTTTGACCATTTACGGCATTTAAGACCAACCAAAAGTTCTGGACGGGAAAGCTTAGAAGGGAGCAGGGTACAATTTTTTGGGACCATTAGAGATAATTTTAGGGGCAGGTGGTCGCTTTCTGGTCTCGGTAGCACTTCCAGTTGCTTAACCCTATTTATCAATGTGTCAGAGCCCAAAAAATAATCCACTAAGCTGGTCCCCATCCTCGCAAGGTATGTGAAATTGCCTTTGGAGAGATCTAATGGGGAACCATTAAGGCAAGTCAGCTGAAATTTTTGTAATATCTGGCTAAGGGCTACTCCATATTTGTTAACTATGTGGTCCCTTGCTGATCTAAATAGGAGAGGAAAACCCTCCATTGAATCATTAAGGTTTACGTGTCCCTTGGGAAAACTTGAGCCCAGCCTTGCGTTAAAATCACCTCCGAGGAGAAACTCATAGGTAGGATACCTGAGTTGGAGAGTTTCCAGGAAGGATTCCAACGACCTCCAGGGAGAGACTGGCTGAGAAGAGTTGGACAGGGGGATATAGGTATTAATACAAATGATAGGCGGAGCACCAGGAAGCCTCAAACCCAAGGCAAGGGAGCAAGCCGGGGCCTCTATTTGGAGCTCGCTCATTTGACCAGAGAGGTGCTTGGCAACCAATATTGCCAGGCCGCCGCTTCCTCGTCCTTTGGGTGCTGTTTTAGTGGCCAGTTTTTGCCAAGATTTGTAGCCCCTAAGACCAAAAGGCTCATCAGATATGAGCCACGTTTCCTGAATAAAGATGATGTCAAAGGTTTGAAGGAACTGTATGAAGGCCGGATCTGCCATCTTGTTCTTCCAGCCAGCGATGTTCCACGATAAAATTGTCAGAGGGGTACCCCAGGCTGGAAGACTCTGAGTAATGAGAGTTTTGGAGGTGAGGGCAGAATCTTTTAGGTTAGTTAGAATCTTTTGCTGTTGTCAAGGGAATGGGGTGATGATGTTCACTAGGGGGGTTAGGACACTCACATTCGATATTACTTTGGCTGTGGGCGCGGGATGCCGCAAAGACTCTGTATTAGTCTTTCGGATTTTGTCTGGAGAGCCCAATTCTTCCGGTTGTAAAAATCGCCTTTCAAGCCAGGTTAAGTTTGGCACAGGAAATGGATCACCCAGAGGCGTTTTATTGAGTTGGCAATCTGGAGGGCCTGACTTATTATTATTATTTAATGCTAAGGATTGCAAAGGAGAGTCAGTTTCAAGCTTGGTGAGTGAGGAGTCGATAAAGTCTTCCAAAACCGAGGGAAGGCAGTTTGAGTAGTCGACGCCATATGCATCAGGATGTTCCTTTGTTAGACTTTGGATAAGGTATGATAGTCTGCTAACGATATTTGCCTGTTCAGTTCTAGGCAATTGACCATATGATTCTAGGAGGGAAAGTTCTTCAGGAAGGAAAGTCACTTTGTTTGAAATCCAATCCTCAGATGTAGTTATTGCCTCCAAATTTAAGTTGTAGACACGCGAGGAAGGAGAAGATGACAGTTTCTGATGGCTATTATTACTGGAGAGTGCTTGTGAACGGACCTCTTTGTGGGCCGACTGTAACAGTGAAGAGTTAAATTGGAAAAGCGGGTTAAGTGGGGCCTTGTTGACAAAGTAACGATGCAGCAGGATGCCATGGGATCCTAGGTCATCCCTCAGTTTGTAAATCCGGTCTGCCAGGAGAGAAGATTGAAAAGTTAGAATAACACATCTTTCCGATTCATATGAAAACAGGTTGGTCACATGTTTAATATAGTTCTTTTGTAAGTCCGGGAAGAAAGGATGCAAGCAAGTGTCGAGGATCTGTCTTATTGAAGAATTTGGCCAATAGTCAGGTGTCTTGAATAAGAATGTAGCCGCTAACTTATTTCTCATTAGTTTTAATTCCCATTTCGGAAGGTTGCGTGCAGTAATATGCAGAGAGGAGTCGTAATGTGATTTGAAAGAATTTTGAGCGAGGATGTCATTTTCAGTCAGTTCCAGAGCGGGTTCCTCTTTAATAAGTTTGCTTTTGTATGCTTATGTTTCATGCCCTTTTGTGGACCTCATTATCTAAAGCGCCATTAACCTCTAAAATGTTGGAGGTTATTGATGGTATAACTGCCTTTATAGTCCCATACGTTAAGAGCACAGGGTTGGATGTTATCATCACAAGAGCTTCTGGAATATCCTATAAAGGAGCACTTTTATAACTGGTTCTGGGCACAATTAGACAGACAGACAGACAGATAGATAGATAATTTTATAGCTGTTCTGGGCACATTACATATATAGCTGTTCTGGGCACATTACATCAACAACTTAAAAGCCTTAAGAGATCTTATTCCAGTCTGCTTCTGTGTTGGAATTGCTTTTTAATATGCCTTTAAACCTTTTTTAAAATGTTTTTTAACCTTTTTTTAAAAAAAATCTTCAAAGCTTTTTTAAAAAAACATTTTTAAATTTGTTTTGTTTAAATATATTTTAATGTCTGTTTTTATGATGTTTTAAAATGTTTTTAGTGCTTTTGTTTGCGACTCTGGGCTCCTGCTGGGAGGAAGGGTGAGATATAAATAACATAAATAATAAATATATACATATATACACAATTTGCTTCCCTTGACAAAAATATGCTATGCCAGAATGGTGTAGTTAACTAGCAATATTCCAGCTACAGTTGGAAGTCTTCAACTCCTATTATTTTTGAAAAGGTGACCAACACTGAGGTTGTTGTTGTAAGGAAGTCAGTTACAATACAGGGTTGTTGTTGTTTTAGCACTTAGGGCTCCATCCACCAAAATCTTTTGAAATCAATGTGGTATTGCACAGAAAAAAAATCCACTTAAAGAATGTGTAAATTTGGAAAATCAGTTCAATATATTCCTTTAGATTAAGGTAGCAAGGGAATGAAAGAGGGTTTGGTTTCCAATAGGATTTAATTGATGTAATTAATATTAGATGAATCAACTAATAATGCAATTATGCATGTCTACCCTGAAGTAAGCTCCATTTGGTTCAGTGGGACTTACTTCCAGGTAAGTATATAAAGGATGTCAGTGTAAGGCCAAATTGTAGGCAAATAGATCCAGGGGCTTTTGTGCTAGGCACCTTTAACATTCACTTTGGGGTGGGAAGAACTGAATGGGATTCATTTTCTGGGTAAAAATGATGCCTGTTCATTACATGCTAGAACCATCAGTCACAAAAGAGCTCTTCCTCTGTGCTCTCTCCCCACTTTTGTTCACCCTTCCCTCATCATTCTGCCCTGGCATTATGGTTAGCTTAGAGACATTTATTTTACTTTCAGCAGACACTCATCTGCAGCTTCATTTTGATGTCTGGATCACCAAGGTGCCACTAAGCACTTCAGGGCTCTTTGCTTTGACTTCTGCTGCCTTGTAGCTATCCCACTTCATCTCTCATAAGCCTAAATAATGTTGAAGAGGGAATATGGTAAGCTCCTATGTAGATGTTACCCTTAGTTTCAGTTTTTCATTGAAAAGAAAAATAGTAAAGAAAAGATGAGGGCCAGGACTGAGCATGACACTTCGATTCAGGTAAAATTGCACTACACTCAAAAGCATGGGAAATTGTAAGTCTTAGTTCATTCCCAGAATGGGACAAATTGCCCTGCAATAACAGGAATTTACCTTCCCAGCAGGTTTCTTGTTTGTAGGATGTCTTCCTTAATCCAAACCACTGCAGTCCTTTGTGGTTCTGGTATCTGCCTTGCATTATTGATTTACATGTAATTGGCAAGCCTAGGAAATTCCCTGTTGCACTGTTGTCAAGTCATCTGCTTTATATTACTGGAGAGAACTAGTGGGATTGTCTTAGTTTGTAGGGTTGACAAATCTCCTGCTGTAGCTATCATGCTTTATATTTGCCACGTATTTTAGTAAAAAAGCACAGCAAAATAAACAGTTCCACCTGAAGCATTCAGGCATCATCCATTTCTTTAAAAAAAACTTTCCAAGTGGAAAAAACACACACCCATCAGGCACCCCTATAGAGAGGGACATAACAGTTTACAATGACCCTGCTGTGAAGTTTGCCTGCTGTCCATAGATGGGTTCAACTGACACAACTGCACATGCTTACAGACAAAAATGGAGCTTTTAAGCCATTAAATCTCAATCAGACACCTTAGAACTGGTCCTTCTATTACTGGAATTAGGAAGAACAGCACTGTTTTCTTTTTTGCCATCTAAAATTGATTTGAAAATAGCAGGTAATTGCTCTAAAGTGACAAGGTTGCACTTGTAAATTCTAAAGCATTTTACCTGAACAGAGTTTCGTTTAGCAATAACCACTTTACCCCAAAGTGTCTAATGGATATATTCTGGGCAAGTGAATATGCTTTTATCAGCAAAGTCAACAGAAATGATTCTGCCTAATGATGGAGGAGGACAGTGCTCATGATCATGCAAAGGGTCTGATCTAACTCCATCACAGTTAGGATCAAAATGCACACAATGATAAATTGCTTGTATTTTTTTTTATGCCCTTTCCCCCCCTTTCTTTTACAGAATAAAGCTATGAAGTCTATACTACAGAATAAAGCTATGAAGTCTATGGTAGATCACTGTGAGGGATGGGGGTTGTGAATGCAGAGGGCTTCTTAACCCTTTACCTTCCAGGGGTTTTCCCTGCTAAAATCCTAACCAAGGTGCTCTCTGCAGCACCCATACCTCCCCCAGACTCCGTGGGGAAAATGTCCCAAGGGAAAGAGTTAAGAGTCCCGCTCTCCTGCTGGCCTTCTGTGAGAAGATTGCAGCACTACTGTCTATGTACAGTAAAAGCAAATAAAAGCCTACATTTTGTGCATGTCTGCATCAATATTTTTGTTTAAAGAGTTGTGGAAGGAAATCCCTATGCAATGAGGCTGCTACCTAGGGTTGAAGAAAGATGGCCTCCCAAAATTCTACTCCCTATTTGTGAAGATGGATGGAATGCATTTTGCTAAATATTCCTGGGGTGGGGGACAAAAAGAAAGAAAGAAAGAAAGAAAGAAAGAAAGAAAGAAAGAAAGAAAGAAAGAAAGAAAGAAAGAAATTCTTAGGAATGTTCTCAGGATATTTTCTTCTGTCAAATGTCAGGTGAATTAATACTGAATTGAACACAATTGTTCATCATACTGAGTAGGTGAAAGCAACAGGCTAAGAGAGGATGACTGGAAGCCATAAGGACCAAGCCTATTGCTTCCTTCAACAATATTATACAAGATATAGACTTTGATCCATAAGTGCACCCAGGACCTCTCAGAGGCCCAGAGAGGCTTGGGCCTCTTCCAGCTTTTGAGGTTCCTAGCCATGATAATAATTAAAAACTGACAACACATGAAAACAAAATAAGGCACCAGAAAAAGAGTCCTGTAGATGTTCACAGTGATCTAATCTTGTGCCCTCAGAACTGATCTATTTTTATTAATATTTATGAACATTTAAAATTTTTTAATATGTCAAAATGTTTATCAGTTAACAAGAAACCCCAGGTCTTTTACTTAGGGAAGAGTCCAACCTGCATTTACAATGAGCCAAGGGGAGTTGGATGTAGCTGATTTCCAGCCCAGGTGAGACGGGACCCAGCCGACTTTGCCAAAACCAGCAGAAATGGAGCCGGCATAAGCTGGCGTTAGGCCCAAAAAAGGGGTGTGTCAGGGGAGGGGGCTTAGGCCATATTCAACTCATGTTTGGAGCACTCCTGCAGGTCCCAATCCAGTATGCCTGGAAAAAGGTCGGTCTAAGAAAATAATTGCAATAGAAGTCAATGGAGAGGGCTTACTCCCGGTAGGGGTATTTTAATTTCTGGTCCCTGCACACAGCTCCTGGCTGAACTGGCATTCAGCCAACCCAGAGGCTCCTGAATGGCACTTGGATGCGGTGGAACTTTATGCCACTTCCTCTTCTCCAGCACAATGGACGCCAGCTCCCCCTGAGTTGAATTGCTCTGCCCATCTCATTTCCTATTTGCTTTAATTTGCAGCTCTAAGCTGAGAGACTGTGTCACATTTTGGTCCCATGCTAATAAAAGAAAGTTGTGAAATTTATCAAATGGAAAAAACAAAAACAGCTAACTCAATCCTCCCCCCTTGAGCTTTAGGCTCAGGCCAAATGGACCTCCTACCCTCCCCATTGGTCCAGATTGCATCCAAAATTCTCCATCCTATTCATAAGGGGAGAAGCTGTGTTGTTCTCTTTTTTAATGTTATTTGTTATGTTTTATAAAAAATATTCTGCAACAATGCGGAGGGAGAACCAAAAAAAATCTTACGGGAATTTCTCATTCATTTCTTTTCTGAGAAATTTCAGCCCATGTTGCTGATTCCATGGGAATGGCCTCTACTATTGGAAAGCCCCTTATGCAAACATCAGAGTATCAGCTTTCACAGAGCCCAAGTCTTCCTAGCATTGACAAAATAACACGATGAACAAAAGATTTTTGCTCCTATAGCATACTTATTGTATGGAATTATTGGTATTATTTGTGATTTGTTTCTGAGAGCATATGTTTTGCAAGAAAACAACAGACCCTAATTAAATAAGCCATGGAGATTAAGATGTATACATTTGACAAAACAACCCATTAAAGTAAATAATATTACCCCATGCTGGATGAACATAGGTAAGCATGATGCATTGCTCTGCTATTGTACATTTGTTCTGGAATTTTTCTCTGTGCTGGATACGGCTAGACTTTGTAAAAGGAAAAGAAAAAAGAAATCTAATGAATATAGAATAGGATGCCTTATCAAAATTCTATAAATTATAGGACTCTGGAGCGAGTGTGTCTGTTCCACGGGAGGGCTATGAAGGCTGCAGGGACATTCATTATTTCCCATGGAACTGTCATGTTGTTATTATTTATCGTGTTCTATCCCAGTGTTATATTTTTTGGTCAACAATGGGGGAGAACGGGATCTTTTGCTGGCAGAAAATGCAACTTCAAAATGCAGCCCACTTCCCTAGAAACATCAGGAGATGGGGAAAAAAGAATGGCATATGAATGGGTTGCAAGGAGAGGCTGGGAATGGGAAAGATGACAGGAAGGGTGACAAGGATGGGATGAGATGAATGTTGCTCAGGAGTGAATTGCCGGAAAGATCACTTGGGCTTCCATTGCTTTTCGGCATTTGATGTGGTTTTTTTTTTTAAACTAGGCCTGTCACCTGATTAAGGAATTTTAGCTGACTTATCATCTGTCATTTTATAAGTTCATTGGTTAATTAACTGACTGATTAAAAAATATAGCAATAGCTCTTTAATATAGGTTCTTATTTAAGCATGCGTGATAGTTTACCAAACTAAAATCTAGCATTCACTATTGGAAGAAAGCAGCTCTGGTCCGCCCCCCCCCACTACAGACTGTTATCAAACAAAATCACCTTAAAAGTGAGCAAATGCTTCCTGCTTCTCGCCCCCAATGACTAAAATGTCCACACTGACTAAGCCAATCTATCCTCCTTGTTTCTCTCTAGTTGCTCCCTTCTGCCTAGGATTGCCTCCCAGAATCTGGAGCCATTTCCCCTTTTGTCTTCACATCCCAGCTTAAAATCTTCTGTGTCATTTTTGGCACTCCTTGAGAAGTGGGAAGCTGTACCTGGTGCAGAATGTTGCTGCTTGGATGTTGTGCAGTGCAACAAAGGCAGAAATTATCACTCATTCGAACAGCCTGCTGGATCAGTCTAAAGGCCCATCTAGTCCAACACCCTTTTCTCACCATGGCCAGCCAGATGCCTGTGGAAAGCCTACAAGCAGGACTTGAGTGCAAGAGGACTTTCCTCACTTGTGATTTCCATCAACTGGTGTTCAGAGGTATGCTGCTTCTGACACTGGAGGCCGAATATAGCCATCATGGCTAGTAGCCATTGAAAGCCCTATCCTCTACGAATTTGTCTAATCCTCTTTTAAAGCCAATCAAGTTTGTGGCCGTCGCTACATCTCGTGAGAATGACTCAGGTCCTCAGATTGCTGTGCTAGCTTCTGGTATGCTCCCCAGCTGAATTCAGGGTGATATAGCCAATGTGCAAAGCCCTAAGCAACTTGTGATCTAAGTACTTCAAGGCAGGGCTGGATTAAGCTGAGGAGGGCCCCTAGGCTGATTGGTGTTTGGGGCCCTCTTCTCCCTACCTTTCTGCTTGTTTTTGCGCAGGTCTGCCATCAATCAAGATTGCGGCAGAGGCTTCAGCCCCTTAGGGAAACCTCGGCCGCCATCTTGATTGATGGCAAACCGCAAAAAACAGTGGAGAAAATGGTAAGTGAAGCAGGGGGATGGCGGGCGGTTTGGAAGCTCTTGTCCCATGATAATTTTTTTTAGCTTATGCACAGGCCCCCAAGAGCTCCGGGCCCCTAGGCTTCAGCCTACTAAGCCTAATGGATAATCCGGCCCTGCTTCAAGGAGTGTCTTCCCATTACAAGCACCTTCTGATCTGAATGTTGTGATCAGTGAGAGATGCCCTACTCATGCTTCTCTCAGTTGGAGAGGTGAGAAGGATGGTGACATGAGACAGGGCATTCTCAGTGGTTCTCCCTGCACCCTACTGATGGAACTTCCTTTGGAGTGATGTCAGGTTGTCTCTTACCTTGGCTATGTTCAGGTGGAACTATTTTAAATTGTTAGCCAACCTGTAAGAGAAAAATAAACTCATTTGAAATGTGATGTTGGAGGAGAACTTTGCAGATACCATGGACTGCAAAAAACACAAATAATTGGGTATTAGAACAAATCAAACCAGAACTATCACTAGAGGCTAAAATGATGAAACTGAGGTTATCATACTTTGGACGCATAATGAGAAGACAGAATTCACTAGAAAAGACCATAATGCTGGGAAAAACAGAAGGGAGTAGAAAAAGAGGAAGGTCAAACAAAAGATGGGTTGATTCCATAAAAGAAGCCACAGATCTGAGCTTACAAGATCTGAACAGGGTGGTCCATAACAGATGCTATTGGAGGTTGCTGATTCATAGGGTCGCCATAAGTCGTAATCGACTTGAAGGCACATAACAACAACAACAAGCCAACCTGTGCTTCCTTCTTGGAAGAAAGGTGGGATAGAAGAATGATTAATCAATCAATTAATAATGCTCATCCCCATCTGCAACAAAGTCTAACTACATATAACTGAAATTGTTTGCCTTCATCCTTTGCTTCTTTCTCCTATCCCTGTCTCTGTTGTTATATATATACACAGGTGTATAAACATTGAAGGTATGTTCTATATAGCAGAAACCAGTTTACTTATCATGTGCTGTAAAGTGCCATGTATAACTGAATCAATAAAACAATAGAGTCTGGAATATTTGATGTCCATGCTGGTGACACACTCTTCATTATGTAGCAGTCACTAGATACATATATGCCTGCTTGCCATTTGCTTTCCTCAGTTTTGTCTTGTGAACATCCGGATTCAAAAATGCAGGATTCAAAGTAAAAAGGAGAAGACAGTGAAATGGGAGATGGACAATTCTTGGAAGTAATTTAGATTGCAAAACTGAGCCATTAAAAAAAATAGCCAGCAGTTCTTTGCGGCAACAATGAAGCATGGCAGAGCAACACAGAAAAAAGTTGTATAAGAATGTGTTGAGGCTATTTTTATCACCCGCCAAGACGGTGTGATGCTCCGGATGTGATGGATATCTGTCATTGGTGGTCTTTAAGAGCACATTGGATTACTTCAGGTGAATTTGATACACAGGACAAGGAAAGTAATTCGGTCATCCTCCCCAACCTAGTGCACACAAGATGTTTTGGAAAACAAATGGTCAAGGTTGAGTTAGATGATCTCTTATGGGCATCCAATAAAATCTAGCAGTGGATAGGACGGTGGGCAGGGTTTTATTTTCTTCCCAAGCAATGGTGCTTAGATAGGATTCCTGCTTCTAGAATAACTTGGTGACTCATGAATTCTTTCCCAACTCTTATCACATAAGCAGCAAGCATCATTTGTCTGTTTCCCTTAAAGGGTCTACAACTGCCTGTTAAAGGTTTAGGAATGGAAGCCATCAGAACGCTTGTGTGTTCCCTTTTCGTGGGGTTCACCTTTTCCGTTTGCCACTGAGTGTATTGCTTAGAATCCTGCCTTACAAAGCACTCTTCAGTTGCTTCCTGTCCTTTCCCCTTCCTTCCACAATCCAGTGAGAGGCTTCTAGTTCTCCTGGTCCCCTTTTGCACCAGGGCTTCTTGCCAACCCCAAGACAAGTTCCCTTGCACCTTTTGTTCAAGTTTGCTTCCCATTTCTCTCACACTATCACTCTCCTTCTCATGCAAGCTCTCAATTGCTCTCTCTTGCACACTCATGTCTGCTTCCTTGGCTCTTGACACACTGTCTAGAGCATTCCAAGCTGCCTTGAGTTCTGTGGCTCTCACCCTGCTGCCTTTAACTCTATGTGGTGCAGTGCACTACAAGGGCCTTCACCACAACTTTCTCCTTTATGCCTGCCCTTTTCCTCCTTTGGGTAAGCCTCAAGGAGGTTTCCACAGTGGTCAGCCACACGTGCCTCCCAACACCCCAGCCAGTAAGGAGGCTGATGCTGAAGACTGCATCTCCTGGGCTACCCCATCGCCTCTCAAGCCAAGCCTTCTCAATGCTTCCCAACCAATTGACACAAAGGTGTCATACACTGCGCCTGGTGTGCACAGCTTACAACCTGCTTCATCACAAACAGGCCTACCACACTTGTGAGAATTCAGTCTCACAAAACAACATTCAGAGGAACTTTAATACTCAGCTTGCTCAGGTCCAGTGTCACATCCAAGCAGATCAGGCAGAGAGCTCAGGGACTGAGGAGTGAACTGTAAGCACAAATAGGTTGGAGGCTGAGGAGATGGAAGGCCCCTTGGGGAATGTTCCAAAGGTGATTTCATTTCTAAAAGGTTTCATTGTGCGATACTGTGCACAATGTCATGTTGGTGACCCATTTAGATACAAATAACTTGGCATTGGGGTTTGCCAACAACATGGCAGGAATTCTAATTCCTTACATGGATTTCATCCCAGAATCTGTCTCTACTGTGGGCTTTTTTAGAACTTTGATTAATCATAGGTCATTACATCAATTTACACATGCAGTAAAGTATATGACTTTCTGTTTCACCAAATCTCACTCTTCTAGTAGTGAAATATGGATCAACACAATGCTTGTTTTCTTTGAAACAGTGGCAGTTAGTGGTTTCACAGCTGTGTGGAAATTCAGAGTGGCCACATAAAAACTCTCAATGTTCTTAAAGACATTGTCCTACTCCTGAAGGTGCTTTCCTCTGATTTTGATGCAACATGCATGGTGATTTCTTTTAATTGTAATGAAAGATGCCCTCAGCATCCATTATATCAACCATTACAGTTTCACTGTAGGCAAGGGACCTTATAAGACTTGTGCACTCTTGTGAGTTACTGGAAGATTGCTAAAGAGAAATTTTCCTAGCAAAGTTCTCAATACAATCTGCAAATTGAGGATGAGAAACTCAAAACTTAACATTCAGAGGGCTCAAAATTTAGGATTCCTAGCCTTTTCAGAGACTGCACCATCTTAGTTATGCTGTTCTTTTTGGTCAAGATATAGGATTAACTCTGGGTACAGTATAGGTAAGGAACTGATTTCATATTTTTACATCCTACCATTTTCCCACCCACCATAGACAATATGCTTGTTCATTAAAAGTTGTTTATAGTTCATACCAACCACATTGTCACACAACTAATCCAAACAATAAAATCAACCTCTACCTTTTTAATGGCAAAGCAATGCCTATAAATAGTAAATAAAACCAAACAACCTCTAAAAAGAATGCAGGTGCATTCAGCAAATGTATTTGATCATGTTGGCATGAATGTCTAAACTTATCCCTCTCTCTTATTTTTCAAAAGACACCTTTAAATTCACTATCCAGTTTTCTTTTATAGCATTGTTTTCTAATTGCAGTATCATTACTTATTTTTATATATTTTTTTAAAATACACACCATCTAAATGTTTCCAACAAGAAGCCAGTCTTCTGCTTAAGTTTGAAGTGATCATCTATTAAAGCAAAACAGCCACAATAATTTTTTTTCTGGTAGCTCAGGTATATTTATTATATTGGTATGCTCAGAGGAGTCTCTGTACTTCAGGCTCTGCAATCATTTCCATTATAAACACATTGTTTTTCAAAGGTCTACAGCTCAACTATAAAACTTTTGCTCAGGGCAAACTTTTTGTATACAATTTCAAGCTGGCTACAAAGTTTTGATTTTTTTTAAAAAGAAAAAAATATTTTTAAAAGCTTTGAAGTTAGAAGGTTATAAAGAAAGCCATTTCAGAATGTGATGCGAGATTGTTCCCTTTAAAATGTGGTTTCTAGCAGGATGCAGTCTTAATGTAAGAAGATTAGAAGGAGGTTCTTCCTTTCCAGAAGTCACATTGAAGTTCACAAATATGATAATGCTGCTATAGCTAAATATGGTACAGCTGTTAACATTTTATGCTGGGAAATGGAATCAGAGTAGCATGATTGTGGGCTAACAATTAAATGCTTAGGGTTGGGTATGTCAGTGCAGTGTGACATTGCAAGTGACACTGCATGCAAATAAAATGACACCAATGTTTAGATCAGGATAGTCTGGGTACTGGCTATGTTCAGTGCCTTTAATTCTGGCACTACATGAATATTAAGTTGGGAACATTTGAGTCCCTGCATCCAATCTAACCACCTCCACCCCTTTTCCTGAAGAAGACAAATCCTTAAAGGGCTAACCTCCTGTCTGGAAGATGAATGCTTCTCCTTCTTTCAGTGGCTTCCTGCTTAATATGCAACCCTATATCTTTGGGCAGGCAGGCAGGCACTGCTGGGCAGATAGCTCAGTGGCAGAACATCTACTGTGCGTGCAGAAGGACCCAGTTTCAATCCCCGACATCTCCAGGTAGATTTGGGAAAGACCAGTAGCGTAGTGGCAAATTCAGAAGTGCAGGATCCCTTCATATTAGTTACACCCATGCCCTCTTCCCCTTTTGTTGCTGCTGGGCTGAGAATAAGATCCTTATTAATGCCTTTTCCAACAACAACAGACACTCCTAGAAGCCAATACGCAGGAAAGAAGAGAGTGTTTGCTCCTGAGAAGAGCCTTTTCAGTGGCTTACTTACCTCCTTTCATTCTGATTGGTT
Source organism: Rhineura floridana (assembly GCF_030035675.1). Classification (NCBI taxonomy): domain Eukaryota; kingdom Metazoa; phylum Chordata; class Lepidosauria; order Squamata; family Rhineuridae; genus Rhineura; species Rhineura floridana. The sequence goes on from NC_084487.1 coordinate 100,790,863, forward strand.
CCATCAGCAGGAAGGATAAGGAAGCATGCTAGCAGACTCAGCTCAGTGGCTAACACACTTCCCTTTCATGCTGATTGGCCTTTGGTCTGAAGGCACATAAGGTCACCTCCCTGCTGAAGCTAAGTAGGGTCAGGTCTGGTCAGTGCCTGGATTGGAGACTGTCTAGGAACCATATGTAAGCCACCTTGGGTTTCATGAATAAAGAAAGGCGGGGTATAAATGTAATAAATAATAAATAAATACTTACTGGCAAACAGAACCTAGCACACAGTTCCCCCCCTGTAAATCCGTACTAACCCAATCCTCTGATAATCCAAAAAGGGAAGGAAAAAACGTCTTCACTCCGTATCTCTAGGCCTTGCAGACACTTTGTTCTGATGCTTTTAGGTGTGTCAATCTTTTCTTCTCCATGCCCACTCCCTCCTCCTCCCTTTGTTCATTTTATTTCCTGCAACTTACAGCTGCCCTCCCGCATTCTGCAATGCTTTTTATGTTGCTGCAAACGGTGCTTTTATCTTCTTTCCACCCTAACTTGTGTACAATAGCATAACACTACCCAAACAAAGATTTGTATTTCATCTGTGTTGTACCAGTGAAAATACAAATAATAGCACTTCTGGGTTGTTGTTTTTTAATGCAACTTACTAGTAGAACAAACTGAGCATGTTCAGTTGCCAGGTAATGAGAGGAAGTGGGAATGTTAAATTAGAGGGTGGTTTTTTTTAGGAAACTGTGTGATTGATGCTAGAAAACATCATGTTTGCAGCTGGCGTTGAACCCTTACTGTGGATGGTGCAAACAGAAAATGGAGGTAAAAACAGCTTCTTTAGCATAAAGTTATGCTCCCATGTCGATTTGCCCAGACTCTCTTTGGAGTATATTGTCTCCTCCAAACATTCATGAACAGCAAGATGGGGTATAGCAATATTAAAACCTCACTACTCACTCCTGACAGAGCTCCAGTTGCCAGAGTGCTTTAACAGTCAGCCCCTCTTCTGAGGATTGCATCTCTGTGAAGGGAATAGGGCGTCTCCTAGCAACTCTCAGCACCCTTCACAAACTACACTTCCCAGGATTCTTTGGGGAAACCATGACTGTCTAAAGTGAAATAAAGGTCTGGTGTGGATGTGGCCAGGGACAGCTTTGGTTTAAATTTGGGAGGGAAACTACATGTGCCTGCTGTAGAATAAAAGGGGAAACCCTGAAAAACAATGACTGTTCAGTGTTTTCCTTCTGGAAGGTAAAGAGGCTTTCCCTCTGCCCAGTGCCCACCACCCAAACTCCTCCCCTCCCTCCCCTCTCCCCTCTCCTCCCCCTTCCCCTCCCTCTCCCCTCCTCCTTCCTCTCCTTCCCCCTCCCCCTCCTTGCCCCTCCCCCAAATCAGTTTCACCTATCCTAAGAATGATTGTGCAGGAGTAAATCCCACTGAACTCAAAAAGCATGCAAATGATCATACCTGCGCTCCTCTCCTCATCCCTCTCCCTCCTATCCCCTCCCTTTCCCCTTCCTTCCCTCTTCCTTCACCCCTCCCTTCCCCTCTCCTTCCAATACCCTTCCCATTCTTCCCCATCCCCCTCCTTCCCTCTTCTGTCCTCTCCCTCCTCCTCCTCCATGATCAGTTTTACCCATTCTAAGCATGATTGTACAGGAGTAAATTCCACTGAACTCAATAAGCATACAAATGATCAAATTTGCACTCCTCCTCCCCTCCCTCTCCTGCCTGCTCCCCTTCCCCCCTCTTCCCCCCTCTTCCCCCCTCTGCCCTTCCCCCTCCTCTCCTCCCCATCCCCCAATGGGCAGTTTTACTTATCCTAAGCATGATTGCAGGAGAGGTTATGACACTGAACTCAATAAACCTGCAAATGATCAATCCATTCTGAGCAAACTTGCACAGGATCCTATTTTTTTACCTCCTGGATTAAAAAGCAGAGAAATTCACTAATAGGCAAAAAACCTCTTGTAGTTCTAGAACATACCTATAGCCAATAGATATTTCTATCAAGCTTTAAAAAACAGGGAGATTGGGCAGCTATAGTGAATGTACCAGGAGAGCAGGACACCTGACCTCCTCTCTGAGATATTGTACTGCCCCACAAATTTGTCAAGATGCAAACACGATTTGGGTTGGTCTTTCACAGTCCAATCCACTTCCTGTGTTGCTTGAAAGAATTTGATAATATGTGCTTCTGAGCATATGGTGAGTGGTGGTAACATCTGCAATCAGCCCAAATAACAGAAACAAGATATGTACTGTGCTGATCTTGTTTTAGCAGGGAGGAAGCAACAATATGAAGACAGTTAACGTAGTTCAGTTAAAATATGTTTGCAATCTTAGTAAAGTTTCCTATAGTATATCATTTTCTTTTGCTTCTGTTTCTGTGAATATGTGAAGCACAGCAACACTGCAAAATTTACACTAAAAAAACTCCAAAAACAATTGTGGAATAATGGCACTGACTATTTTGTACAATAGTCTCCAATGGACATGAGGCCTCAGTTTGCACAAGATAAAACAGTGGGAGGTGAAATATATTCTAGCAAATGTCTAAGTGTGCTCTATGTTTCTAATTGACTATGCTCATCTTTCCTTAAGTGGAGTGATTTAAGCATAGCAGGCTGAACACATGCATCTTGGCCAGACCAAGCTTGTTTTTTTCCCAACAGCTAGATTCATTGCTTTAGTAACAACATATTGTAATCTGTCTGATTTTACATGAAACTGTAGTTTCAGATTCAACTGTTAATGCACCCAAAATAGAAATAGAACATAACCTCCAGTTTGAAGCACAAAAGGCTGTCTTCATCATCATATGATATTGACCAATAAAAAGGTTTTGAAATTAATAAAAATAAATTTGATACAGATTTTTTGGATTAATAATGACAGAAATGTAATTTTCTAGGTTAGATTCTCTGTAGAAACAGTAGTAACACAGGAAAGAAGCAAAGTAAGAAGAACACCAACCAACATACAGAAATGTAATTCTCCATCTTTGGAGATGGCAGGTGTTGCCACCACTCACCATATGCTCAGAGGCACATGTTACCAAATTCTTCCAAGCTACATAGGAAGTGGATTGGACTGTGAAAGACCAACCCAAATTGTGTTTGTATTTTGACCAATTTGTAGGGCAGTACAATATCTCAGGGAGGAGGTCAGGTGTCCTGCTCTCCTGGTACATTCATTATAGCTGTCCAATCCCCCTGTTTTTTAAAGTTTGATAGAAATATCTCTTGGCTATAGGTATGTTCTTAAACCTCAAGGTTTTTTGCCTATTAATAAATATATGACCCTCTCTAGTTGTGAATGTGATTTGTTTTAAATTGTTTTTAATAATATATTCTATCCTGTTGTGACCCACTCTGGGAACTACAGGTGAAGGGTGGGTAATAAACTTGATGAAGATATTATTGTTGTTGTTGAGGATGTTGAGGATCATCATCATCATTGTAATCTACCATTAGTTGGCTCTGCGTCTCTTTGGCTGCGGCTCCACCTCCTATTGGCCTCTCTACCTTCCACCCTACTAGTCCCAATGGGCACCAGCCACCACTGCCCAAAGTGCTTCCTCTGCTGGCACCCATCAACTGATTCTTAATTGTGTGTTTATAGAGGGGTGGAGCAAGCAGAATTAAGATGGTAGCACTGATGAGTCTGGGCACATGGGCCAGAGCTCTGTGCAGCACTGCCATTGGGCAACCTCCCATTCTCCAAGGGGCCCAGTGGCATCAACAGTGGTAGTCCAGCTGCAGCATGGATCAGCAACAACGGTGAGCAGAGTTTTGGGCCCAGATGACACATCTAAACTCACTGCCGCCACCATCTTAATTATGCAGCCACAAATGCATACTTCAGGAACGGGGCCAGTACAATTATGATGGCAGTGTTGGTGAATTCAGGCCTATCATGTGGTCCTGGAAGTCTACTCAGTGGCATTGATAGGCCTGGCTATCCCATCAATTCCTGCCAGCCAGATGAGACACAATGGTACTAGAGGTGGCAGCTGCTCTGCTGGGGCCCTGATGTTTCCCCAAGTATTCCATGTGCTGGCACTGGGTCTGTCCAAGTGTCCCTAGCTACAGAGGTGGGAAGGAACATAAAAAAGAAATAAAACAGGAAGAAAAGAGAACAGTCCCTTGAAAATGACTGGCTATTCTGCCCTCCTTTCTCAAATCTCTCTGGTAAGGAACCAGAATTATACAAACACTATATTGAGAAGCCTGAGCATATTAACTATGTAAGCATCACTGAAGATGGACAATCCCAGAATGTGCTAGAAGAGGTTTTCAACTACCTGGTTTTGGATGAGTAAATGAGAAAAGATTCATGTTAGATACAGATAAGCTAGTTAAACCAATGTGTTTAAACTCATCCTTATAAATCAGAATATAAATCTCAAGTTATGGGATAAACACCAGCATCCCCATTGACTGAAATCCAATGTGGTGTAATGAATAGAATGTTGGTATAAGAGTGGAGACCCCCAGGTTCAAATTCTGCTTACCTATGAAGCTCTCTGGGTGACCCTTGGACAGGAACTTTGTGTCAACCTAACCTACATCATAGGATTGTTGTGAGAATAAAAGATAGGGGCAAAATCATGTATACTGCCTTGAAGAAAGGTGGTATATAAATGTAATAAGTAAAATAAATACTGGCAAGTTGCTATTTTCATTTAGCTCTTATCTAGCTATCTGAAGGACATCACGGATTGAGGGAAATTCTATATTTTGACATTGGGAAATGTAATTTAGGTGGCCACAGAATTGATGCCAAGGAAGTGTGCAAGAGAAAGATTGTGTTCATTTTTCACCACATGAACAAAAGTTCTTTAATATATAACTGCAGGCTAAAGCAGCAAAAGAGCTCTGCATAAATGAGAAAAATGATAATGTCAGGAAACCTTTAAGTCAACATTACATTTAAAATGCTAGTGTTTACTGTAATGCTCTTGGGGCTCATGGACTAAAATCTTTTTGTGCACTTATTTCAGAAAAGGGAAAATAGGGACACACGCACACAACCTCCAGGGCAGTTGGAACTTCTTTTCTCCCTTAGACTTCACTTTAGAAGAAAGCAATTCCTTAAAGGGTGACCTTAATCACATGACAGTGATGTACTGTATCATGTTCAGTTGTTTACTTATCTGTTGGAGGAACTGATGGATCAGATAGACATGCTTGTTTATCATGTTCAGCTCCTTGTCTAGTTGAGTCAGTAAAAGTTTTATCAGATTTAACGTGGGATGTGTTTATCAGATGGTACAGCGTGTTCAATGCAGCATGCAATAGATAACTGGGGGAGGCGGGATGCTGTCCATGTAAGGATCTGTCAGCATTTCCATTACAATTCCCTTTTGCCAGGAATTTATCACTCAGCAGCAGCTCCCTGGTTGTCAACCCCACCGGTACGTTTGCTTTTTTTAAAAAAACAGACACAATTGCTTTTATGTATGTTTGGTTGTTTTGGATACAAAGAGGTTTGGCCACCTTGTAGGACTTAAATCTGAGGGTCAAATGTCACTAGACAGTTGGAAACAGACCCTCTAAGCTTGAAGAAGAGGCCTGTGTAATTCAAAAGTCTGGATGGCATGTCAAAGATTAGTCGACCCAATAGAATGGGTTATCTCACTTCTCAAATGTGTCCCTTTGAAAAACTATACTATATGCTGGGATGGACAAAAGGCAGATCAGGTTCTGCTGATAGATCTCTGAGTAATTTCCAGCAGATCAGCCAGGGTTTCTGATTTCCGCATATACCACTTATCACTTCCATTAATCACTTTGCCTCTGTATTCCTGTCATGTAATATACCAATACTTATTTCTTGACATTGCCCCAGGTATTTGTGCAGGTCAGCTAACCAGTTTTAGAATACTGTGTTCAAATCTTTGATATTTATATAGTAGCTCAGGTGAAGATTTGCAGGCTATTCCAGTGCATGACTAACTGCTTCTCATATGCTTTATGGGATGTAGATAATTGGCTCCACCCCTTGAGCATTCATTATGCACCTGCCTCTGTTTGGTGGACATTGGAGTTCTAGCAAAAACACAAAGATGATCCCTTAAGCCTGAAGTCTGCCCTCTCCTCTCATACACAACAGATGAATGCTGGCACATCAAGTTTTACTCCTCTTGCATGTACCCCATGTCATGACTAGGGATGGAAGGACCTGTCAATTTCGGTTCTCTCTGTTTCTCATTTTTTTCAATCTTCACTTCAGTTTTCTACATTTCTGCAGCAATTTGAAAAGTTTTTCTTTTTTGAAAAAAATCACAAAAATTCTCCAGCGTTTTAGTGCAAATTTCTCCTAATAAACATATTTTGGTAGGTGGTTTTAACTCATGTACATATATTTGCAAGCAATTTCTTGTCATATAATGCATTTTTTATGTTATTTTCACTCATATATTCATTTTTATGCTTACTTTCCCCTAACATATGCATTTTTTCTAAACATTGTTTGGTTGACAAACTGTGTTGCAAAATTCAAGTAAGTTCACATTTCAGAGGATGGCTGTGTTTCGGTTCTCTTATTGTTTCAGAAAGTGCAGATTTGATAATTTGGCTTGAAATGTGAGCTGAATTGAATGTCTTGCCCATCCCTAGTCAAGATGCCATCATGTTGTGTGTCTCCCTGTTGACAATAAATGACTACAGCGGGCAGAGGGGCTGGGAATATGCAATGCAATAGTGTCTCAACATAGGGCATGTAGAGTGTGTGAATCTATACATTATAGAGAAGAGGAGCAGACCTTAACAAGAATATAATTTTCAGGAGCAGTTTTGTGTTGTCCCATGCATTCTATACCTCTCTAGACAATTAGCAGGTGCTTATGTGTGGCATTTTTGAAATATAACTGGAGTGCATGCACTTAATACATACACTCACTTTCTTACACACACAGTCCCCAGAAATCTGCATGTGCTAGGTCTCTGCTTGTTCCCAATAGCACTTGCCCCCACATGGCATGTACAACCATGGAGGTCTCATGCAGAAATCTTAGTTGCTATTTGCAAAAAAGAAAAAGAAAGAAAAATGTACATTTTACAGGTATCCAGTTTCTTTTGCTTCCTATGATTCCTGTTTATCATATATGTACTAAATCAAGAGTACTGGCACCAGGGATCAGTTCCAGAACTTTTTTTTAATATTGGGGCTCATATCTAGGTGTATTAGAGGTTACAGTTTGCCTAGTGTGAGTAAATCTCAGAGAATGTGCATGCATGCATTATTTTTCTTATATTGTCTAGTGTGGCAATCTTAAACTGCATCTAACTACAGTTTAAATTGTTATATTGCCTGAGTCCCCAATGAATGTATTAGATTTTAGTCTTATTCACTGCCAGTGCAGATATCTATATGCATTTCATAAAGGTTTATGAATGCCAAAAGAAGGATGGAAGATTATAATCAAGGTTTGTGTCCATCTGAAAATATTTCACATTTCTGTATATAATATAATATAAATTATCACCCCACCCATTCTTCCTTCAGTATTATAATTTCAGACACGTGCTTCAACCTGGCATGGTTCTTCACAAAGTCTGGGCTAGTAATATATTGTTGTCATGCCAGATTAACTGTTATGCTAAAAAATGCTATAGAGCAGTGCTCCCCAGACCTATTGTAAATCAATATATGGTATCCATTCATTCATCAGAAGGACATAGGGTTGCCAGGTTCAGGGCCTGAGACTGATCCTGTATCTTTAGGAGAAGAGAAAGTCAGCCAAGTGCAGTTGTTCTTGCAACACAGTAATGGGAAAAACCACAAGGTGGAATTCTCCTTCCCCCTGCACAACTTTTAAAATACAGAAGACCTCTTGGAGGCTGGGCCTGGCAACCCTCGTTACAACCCATCATCCCTTTCAGCTGGGTGTGCTAGCTGGAGGGCCACAGGTTCCCATCCCTGATTCAGAGAGTCATTCACAGGCTCCTGTGTGCACTGTACTTAAATATGTCTTCATGTTAGTCTTTAAAGCAGTGATGCAGAACATATGGCCCTCTAGATATTGTTGGATTATAACTCCCATTGTCCCTGGCCATTGGCCCAAGGCACACAACAGCAAGGGCTTTCTTATGCCAAGACGTTGTGTCCATTTACTTGCAGGAGGGGAAAGGAATGCTTCAGGACAGAAAATAGATGTGTGTGGTTGTGGTGGGAGAACCCACCACCTGCCAAGGACTTTTGAGACAACATGGTTCTTACTGGCTCAACGACGTCTCTGCTGAGGGATGGGGCCTCCCCTAACAGCTCTGCCTCCACAGGGTGGAAGCAGTAAAATTAGCTGGTGGGTGAAAAAAGCCCACCCACACCAAGAAACCATAGCGCAATATAAAGTCCATAGCACCTTTGATAATGGCCGACCTCCAATTGGGATGCTCATGGGCCAAATCTTCCTAGTTCTTGATGCTCATGTTACATTTTGTTAGATTAGCTTTAAGAACATCTTTAAACCTCTTTTGCTGTCCACCGATATTCCATTTTCCATCCTTAAGTTGGGAGTAAAATAGCTGCTTTGGAAGACGGTGATCAGGCATTCAAACAACATGGCCGGTCCAGCGAAGCTAATGTTGGAGGATCATTGTTTCAACACTGGTAGTCTTTGCTTCTTCCAATATGCTAACATTAGTCTGCCTAGCTTCCCAAGTAATTTGCAGAATTTTCCGGAGGCAGCTTTGGTGGAATCTTTCAAGAAGTTGGGAATGGCGTTTAGAGATGGTCCATGTTTCACAGGCGTACAGTAAGGTGGGTAGTACAATGGTTTTGTAAATAAGCATTTTGGTCTCCCTGCGAATATCCTGATCCTTGAACACTCTCCGTTTCATTCGTGAGAATGCAGCACTCGCAGAGCTCAGACGATGCTGAATTTCAGTGTTGATGTCAGCTTTTACAGAGAGATGGCTGCCAAGATAAGAAAAGTGATTGACATTCTCCAGCATCACACCATTAAACTGGATTGATGGTGCTACAGAGGGATTGGTTTGCACCTGCTGATGAAGCACTTTGAGTTTTTTGATGTTAAGCGGGAGGCCAAGCTTTTCATATGCTTCTGCAAAGACATTTAGGATAGTTTGAAGATCTTCCTCTGAATGTTTGGAGACTACATTATCATCGGCATATTGAAGTTCTACAACAGAGGTTGTAATTACCTTACTTTTTGTTTTCAGCCTACTGAGATTAAAAAGCTTTTCATCTGTTCGATATGTGATTTCCACGCCAGTGGGAAGTTTCCCCTCAACAAGTTATAGAATCATGGCAATGAAAATCGCAAATAAGGTTGGAGCAATGACACATCCCTGTTTGACACCTGATCCCACTTTGAATGGATCACTTTGAGAGCCATTGTTATCCAAAATTGTCACCGTCATGTTGTCATATAGGAGTCGCATAATATTCACAAATTTATCAGGGCACCCAATTTTCACAAGGATGGTCCAGAGAGCAGTTAGATTTACAGTATCAAAGGCCTTAGTCAGATCAATAAACGCCATATACAGAGGTCGGTTTTGCTCCCTGCATTTTTCTTGAAGCTGTCGTGCAGTGAAGGTCATGTCCACTGTCCCCCTGGAAGGGCGGAAACCATTTTGGAATTCAGGGAGGATGTCTTCTGAGATAGTAGGAGGCGATTTGTGAGGATCCTTGCAAGGATTTTACCTGCTGTAGCTAGAAGAGAGATGCCTCGGTAGTTCCCACAATCTGTTCTATCGCCCTTCTTGAAAAGAGTGATAATTATGGCATCCCTAAAGTCTTCCGGGATCTCCTCCCTCATCCAGATTTTATCGATGAGTTTATGAAGTTGTTGTGTAAGTTCAGGCCCACCTTCTTTAAAGACTTCAGCAGGAATCCCATCAGGTCCACTAGCTTTGTTATTCTTTATTTGATTGATGGCTTTACTGACTTCATCTAGAGGATACTGCAAGCTCATCTCTAATTTGTTGTTGTGGGACTTGCAAGAAGATCTCACCAGCCACATAAGAGTTACGATTAAGGAGGTCATGGTAATGCTCTTTCCAACACAGTGCAATAGATTCTTTATCCTTTAGAAGTTTGGTACCATGTATTGAACGTAAGGGATTATTTGTACCATAATTTGTTGGCCTGTAGATGGCCTTTGTGGCATTAAAAAAGCCCCATGCATCATGAGCATCTGCAAAATGCTGGATTTCTTGAGCTTTCTTTCTCCACCAGGGGTTCTTATGTTCTCTAGTTCTTCTTTGGACCTCAGCCTTTGCACTGGCATAGATTTTTTTCTTAGCAGCACAGTTAATGTCTTTTTGCCATATCTGGAAGGCTTTCCTTTTGTTGTCAATGATATGTTCAATCTCACTATCATTCTCGTCAAACCAGTCCTGATGTTTCTTAGTTTGGTATCTAGTAGTTTGTTCACATGCTGCAATAATGGAAGTCTTCAGTTTAATCCAGTGTTCCTCAACGTTTTCAGGGAGTTCTGTAGGTAGGTGTTTCTTGAGAGTTTGAAAGCAGGCATGCTTAATAGTATCTTGAAGGGCGTGGATGTTCATTTTATGCCTTGGTTTTCATCCTTGGAGCCTACATTAAGGAACAATATTAATGGCCATAGTGGATCGAATTAATCTGTGATCTGTCCAGGAGTCATCGGCATTTGTCACGGCCCTAGTGAGGAGTACATCACAACGATTTCTGGTATGGACAATTATGTAATCCAGGAGATGCCAGTGCTTTGACCGAGGGTGCTTCCATGATGTTTTAAATTTATCTTTCTGGTGAAAGAGTATGTTTGTAATAACAAGATTATGCTCTGCACATTTAGTCAGAAGTAGAATGCCATTCAGGTTGCTATTGCCATCTCCTTCTTTCCCAATGGTTTCTGGCCATAAAACAAAGTCACGCCCAACTCTTGCATTGAAATCACCCAAGAGGATAATTTTATCTTCCTTAGGTATCTCCAGAGCTTGGAAAAGTTACTTTTTTTGAACTACAACTCCCATCAGCCCAATCCAGTGGCCATGCTGGCTGGGGCTGATGGGAGTTGTAGTTTTAAAAAGTAATTTTTCCAAGCTGTGGGTATCTCTGATAAGATGGTGTCCAGCTGGGTATGAAATTTACCCATTAGCATCTAACGTTGGTGCATAAGCACTTAGAATAGTTGCCTGCTGATTTTTGGCGAGTTTTAACCGGAGAGTTGAGAGTCATTCATTAATGCCAATAGGAACTTTTGACAAGAGCTTCACAAGATCATTTTTAATAGCAAAGGCTACTCCATGTATTTATCATTCTTGTTCAGGCAGTCCTTTCCAGAAGAAGGTGTAACCTCCTTTTCTTCCTTCAATTGTCCCTCTCCTGCTCTTTGAGTTTCTTGGAGTGCTACTATGTCAATATTAAAACATCTCAACTCCCTCACGATGATGTCAGTCCTGCGTTCAGGACATTCACTATCTGTATTGTCCAGCAATGTCCATATATTCCATGTTCCAACATTGAATTGTCTTTTGCGACCGCTAAGTGGTGACCCCACTGGATGCTGTGATCCAGTCAGGGAGAGAGATGAGGCAGACTATGTTTAGGGCTCCTTTTCTAGCCCCCTCCCCATACGAGGTGAGCTGAATGGATCCTGAATAGGACTGCTCAGTCGTGGATATAGCTGCTGAACTACTCAACTGTCTCGGTCTTTGAGCCAGGACGACTGAGTCTGTATCCACCACCCATGTGCTGGTCCATCACTAGGGGCTTCCAGATTTCACAGTCCTGCCCCCATCACCATTCGCCTATCGCCATGGGGCTTTTGTTTTGTTTTGTTTTGGTTGGAAGATGCCTGTGTGTGAATTTGTTTTATGTGGGGAGATCGGTGCAATATGATCAACACACAATCTTGACAGAAAAAGGCTTTGATCCAATGGCATGGATACCGCAATGATTGGAAGTCTTTTATCTGCTGCAGCCTTCATCTGCCTTCACAACTGTTGTAACATATACATTGTTATCCTCTGCCTGTTCTGCCGTTGAGGACATTTTTGGATCATTCTTTGTCTGGTTCCTCTCCCTTGACCTTACCACCGTGGGTGACCCTGCTGGGAGTACATGACTCCCGACGGCATCGCTCACAGGGTTCATTGGAACACACAAGCCCACTCACCACTACAAGGTGATGATCCAGCATGCTTAATGGGGGGGTGCACTGTGGGCTGCCCCCCCAATAGTCATTGTTAGGTCCATCAGTCCATCTTCCTTGGCAAATCAATAGGGGCACCGTCTGCACTCTACATTTAAAGCAGAATTATACTACTTTAAACAATCATGGCTTTCCCCAAAGAATCTTGGGAACTGTAGTTTGTTAAGAGTGCTGACACTTGTTAGGAGACCACTGTTCCCCTCACAAAGCTACAATTCCCTGACAGGTTTAACAATCAATACTCTTCCCAGGGAGCTCTGGAAACTGTAGCTCTGTGAGGGGAATAGGGGTTTCCTAACAACTCTCAATGAACTACATTTCTCAATGAACTACATCTGGGAGATCTATAACCATTTAAAGCAGTATACTACTGCTTTAAATGTAGAGTGCAGATGGGGCCAGTTACCCTGTTTCTATTAACTTGCATGTGAGTAAAGGAAGGTTACAGTCTCAAAAACAGCTGGTGATGGTGGGAAATGTGCACCTCAAATCAAGGATTCTTTGGGCAACAGAGTGAGATTCCCCCCCCCCAAACAGCCATTTTCAATGAAGTTGCCTTCTTTTCCCTTTGATTCAGGCACAATTATTCCAAATGAAGAAAAAAACAAAAGGGAAGTCTGAAAACAAATTGAAATTTTAATTTGAAATTAGTTAATTTGGATTAATTTGAATTCATATTTATAATGAAACGTGAATTAAATATGGGTGAGGCTCTTTCATCTTTTTTCTTTTGGTTTAAACCAGGAATGGAGGATCTGTGGCCCTCCAGATATTGCTGGACTCCAGCTCTCATCAGCTTCAGCCAACATGGACAATGGCCAGGAATGATGGGAGCTGTAGTCCAACAGCATCTAGAAGCCCCAAGGTTTCTCACCCCTAGATTAAATATATGACTACATCCCACTGGTGAATATTCTTAGTTTTAGAAGCAGTGATGATAGGTCCTGGATTGTTAGAAGCTGTATTGTCTTTATAAGCCTTAGTCTAAAAGTTCATTCCCAACCTTTGGGCCCCCAGATGTGGCTGAATTACAACTCCCATCACCCCCAGCCAGCATGGCCAATGGTCAGGAATGATGGGAAATGTATCTCAGCAATATCTGTGAACTCAAAGGTTGAGAAAGGCTGGATTAAAACTTAAAATAAACCCCTACATGCTATGAGTGAGCACAGCATCATCTAAGGCAGGGACAGGGAACCTATGGCCCTCCAGATGTTGTTGGACTGGGATGGTGGGAGAAGAGCATATAATTAGCTTAATGGGTACAAAAAACATATTGGTCCATCATTTTTCACCAGAATGCCTTGGAACAATTCTGTGCCTAGGATATTCTGAAAGAGAAAATTGACTTCCAGGCTGAGAGGAACTCTAGTGCTGTCTGCTGTGTTGGGTATTTTTAAAAACACACAACCTTCATTTAAAACAAAGCAAAGGACCTGCCACTTCTGAGACCCACTGCCAATAATATGCCCCCATGCCAGGGATATTTCACATATTTTGTCCTCCACCTTCCCCTGCCTGTTTTAGAGTACAAATTTCTCTGTCCCTTTTTAGACCAAAAATGTCTCCCTAAACAACTTTTTACAGAACACTAAAAACAAAGTTCCCTGTCTATAGAAGGTGAGCGAAAAGGTAAAGCCAGACATATTTTCTGTGTGACATACAATTTTCCATGTCAGGAATGGGGAAACTATGGCCCTCCAGATGTTGTTGGATTCCATCTCCCATTAGCTTCAGCCAGCATGGACAATGGTCAAGGATGAGGGCAGTTGTAATCCAGCAACATCTGGAGGGTCAAAGGTTCCCCATCCTGGACCCTGTTGTATGTAGAGGGGTTGATTTTATTATTTAGAAATCATTTTCTTAAGTTTATATCCCACTTTTCTTCCATCACTGAACCCAAAGTGATGTACATTCAGTTCCTAGGAGGTCTCCCATCCAGGCACTGAACAGATCCAAACCTGCTTAGTTTCAGCAAGGTGGTGACATTGTGTGCCTTCAGACCATACCCTGGTTCTTCTATGGAGGAACATTCAATCATGTCACCACTTACTCGGTAGGGGCTGGTGAGGCAGTGCAGGTGGGTCGTCATTGCTGTCCTGGCTTCTGAATGTGGTAAGTCACTGCTGCTGACTGAGAGGGAGAAGTGGAGGGGCAAGGTGTGGGAGATTGGTGTGTGTGCAGCTGCAGACCCACTCTGATGCTTCTGCCATACCACACCGAGCTCCTCACCCCTTCCCCTCTCCCTCCTGATCAGCAGCAGTGACATGCCACATTTGGAAGCCAGAAGAGCAACGGTGCTCCACTGATGCTGCCTCACTGGCCTCTACTGCTCTTACTCGCCATTTAGAGAAAAGGCAAGTAAAAGTGACATGTGCATAAAATTATGCATGGCATGGAGAACCTGGAGAGAGAAAAGCTTTTTTCCCTCTCTCACAACACTAGAGTTTGTGAACATCCAATAAAGCTGAATGTTGGAGGATTCAGGACAGACTAAAGTGTGGGACCGCAGTACCTTGTGGAACGCCTCTCCTGCTATGAACCTACCCGTCCACTTCGTTCAGTATCTAAGGCCCTCCTACGGGTACCAACTCATCAAGATGCCCGGAGGATTACTACTAGATCTAGGGCCTTTTCTGTGGTGGCCCCCAAATTGTGGAACAGCTTACCAGAGGAAATACGCCTGGCGCCTACGGTATTTTCTTTTAGGCGCCAGGTTAAGACCTGGCTATACTCCCAGGCATTTTAATGTTTTAATGTTTAATGTTAATTGTTCATCTTAATGTTTTAAATTTTCCTGTTATTGAATCGGATTTTATTGTGACATGGTATTTTAATTCTGTTTTGTACACCGCCCAGAGAGCTATTAGCTATGGGAGGTTTAAAAATGAAATGAAATAAATAAATAAATAAATAAATAAATAAAGTACTTCTTCATGAAGCAATTTATTAAACTATGGAATTTGCTCCCACAGGAGGCAGTGATGGCACCAACTTGGATGGTTTTAAAAGATTAGACAAATTCATGGAAGATAAGGCTACCAATGGCTACTAGCCATGATGGCTATGCTCTGCCTCCATGGTCAGAGGCAGCATACTTCTGAATACCAGTTGCTCGAAACCGCAAGAGGGGAGAATGCTCTTGCACTCAGGTACTTCTTGCAGGCTTCCCATGGGCAATTGGTTGGCCACTGTTAGAACAAGATGCTGGATTAGATAGGCCATTGGCCTGATCCAGCAGGCTCTTCTTATGTTCTTGTTATGTGTAGGCTCTCACCTGGCACCTGGAGTCTTCATTAGCTCAAAGCCGAGGCCAGTTTATCACCTCAGTGAGAAGAACTAGACTGATGTTTCAAGTTCAGCTGTTTTCTGTGGAAAGTAAACCCCAAAGTCATCTGCTAAAGAAAGCCGCAGGCTTATTAAATTCTTCAATGTTTTGAGAAAAGTTCAGTTTTTCACAGTTAATCTCCATGCTATTTCATACAAAGTTATAAATATTTATTGTGCGAGAAGCACTTAAAAAAAAGAATTCTCAGCAAGTATTCACAAATGGCATCCATATGGTATTTTCAATATTTTATGGTAATATTGGAGTTAGTGTGATAATATCGGCAGGAACTCCAAGGATGGTAGAATAGAAATCAAAAACTGCTATCAAGATTAAGGCTGAATCCCTGCTGTCCTCCCCCCGCCCTCCACCACCACATAGCTCATGACAAATGTCAATGCTAATCTTACCCTGCTGAGACAGAAAATGCTCTCCTAGGCAAACTGCAATATAGCAGCTTTTCACTAGCAAACAGTAGAATGGCTGCAGTAGCATGTTTGTAAATAAGAGAGAGGGGGTTGATTTCATAATTGATTTTAATTGAATGAAGAGTACCTTACGTATGCCTAGTCACGAAGTGGGGGGGTGTTAACAATTAGGGTAATTTGTCTCTCATGTCATCAAACTGTTATATATTTATGCTCATATGGAAATATTTGTCATAGCACGGCAAATGTAATGGAAAAAATGTAAATTGGCTTCCTTGGTTATGAAAGAAAAGGGGGAAAACATTTTCCTTCTGGAAAATTAAATCGATGCTGTAACATTATATCTCTGGTAATAGGAAAGGTTTCTCCCGAAGATAAGTCTGTGTAACAGACATGATTTTATTGTCCCCTCGGGGCGACTGCTCGTAAAACCACTACCACACCGGAATGTTTTTAATATATTAATTTAGAGCAGGGGCAGGGAACCGTTTTCCGTCTGAGGGCTGCACGAATGGGCAACCTTCCAAGGACCGCATCCACAAGGCAGGTGAAGAGGCCAAAGCAGGCAGGGCAACACATATCACACTTCTCTTTCTACGCTTGGCTGTATTGCAGGCATGCAACCCTCAGGGATGTCTACATACCTGCAAACACACATCTCTCCATCCTCCACCCAAACAAGAGGCACAATCATAGTTCAAGGACACATTCCAGCCGAGCGATAGCGCTTGAGGAGAGTGCAGAAGTGCAGCTGGCCGGGGGTGCGGCCTGGGGAGAGTATCAAGGGCTAGGTAGAGAGGCTCTGAAGGGCGCATATGGCCTGAGGTTTCCTCACCCTTGATTTAGGACAGGATGTTGCCTCATGCTCCACAGATGGAGAGGAACTGGCAATTGGACTCAGGGTAGCTTCTTTATCTGTTTACATCAGGGACTGTAAATCGGTGGCATTCCAGGTATTGTTGGACTACAGCTCCCATCATCCCTGGTCATTGGTCATGCTGGCTGGGGCTGATGGGAGCAACATTTGAGGGGGGGGAGTCGTGAGGTTGCTTTTATCTAAACAGGTCAACTTCCACCATTGCAGCTATTTACATTTTTTTCATGTGCATATTAAGAGCAGGAACAAATTCTGTGTTGTATCTGAATATGGTATAATGTAATCTCTGCAGTCTGTCTAAGTTAACTATCAGGCAACCACAGTCTGAAACAGATAATGTTTCTGAACAGTCATCAAAGGCAACTTTACAGATATAGGACATTAAAAGAGTTACTTCAGCTGGAGGCATTGTCCAGGAGAAGGCACTGGTGATGTAATTTAAGGCAAATTTTGATGTGCAGAAATGTTTAGAAAAGTCTGAAGAGGATCAGTGAAATTTATTGAAAGGGATGTCTTTGCACAGCAACGTCACTTTAAACGAGTGTGATCTCAGCAGCCACACTGATTAAAACGTGGCCTCACTGATTAGCTCTCACTGTGGCCTCTAGGCTGCATACACACTATACATTCCAGGGAGCTGCTTTAAATGTATGGTGTGTAACATGACAGTGGAAGTTCTGTTAGGTCCTTGAGCCAGGGGGAAGGAGGGACTGGTCCAATTTTAACAGCAAAAGTAAATGTGGGGGTGAGTGTGGCACTACTCCCCCTTTCCATGCCTGATACTTACTTCCCGTCAGCTCCTCCATCCAAGTGCTTTTTGGCCACCTGAGGTTGGCTGTTACAGCTTTGCTGATGACAGAAGCAGTGAGAAAAAGATGTCATAGGTGGGTGGGCAGGTTGGGGGCTAAACAAAATCCTCAGTTGATGGTTTTATTAATGAAGCCAATTAAACTTGCATGTAGTTCAAAAGCGTGTGTGTGTGTTAGGGTTGCCAGATCTCTGGTTTTCACCCAGAGACTCCAGTTTTGGGGGGTCCTCTCCAGGTCGCTGGGTGAGACACCCCAATCTCAGGATTCTCAGCTTTCATGCTTTCTTTAAAAAAATTAAGTTCCTAGGTGGTCTGGTTCAAGAGATATGCACCAATATATCAGCTGTCCCCTCAACTTCTGTTAAATGAGCTCGTAGCTGGCTGCTCTAACTCCACCCTTTCAGGTTTGTAGCCAATAAGTGAAGTCAGGGTTGTGATTGACAAGGGATTTGTTTTCCTCCAGGCAATAGCTAGAACCCATTGCAAGTCCAGAAAACAGTTCCCTTTTCCTGCTTGCCTGAAAATCCCATAAATTCAGTTAAGTTTATAGCTTTCAGCAGTAACAAAAGTCTCTCCCTGTGTGCAGAAGATCTAGAACAAAGACCACAGCAGGATCTTGGTAGGCATGCACAGTAAACAATTTCAGTTATGATTATAATAAAAGTGTAGATGCAGGTTATTTGCAAAAATAGCATATTATACATTTTATCTTTCAAATAATTTTTAAACAGAAACTTAAAAAAAGTAAACATGCAGCTTATGATGCCATTACAGTGTGTTATACTTTTTAATTATGAGGAGTCAAACAAGTTTGAATTTTCCTGGGGTTTTAAAGAGGGCAGTCTATCTGTCTAATTCATAGCCTGTTTTGAAAACCTTCCCAATATGAAGCTTTAGTCCTATACTCTGGGAGTAAAGCTGCAATGCTAATACCACATACCAGGAGTGTACCCCATTGAATTCAACAGAACTTACTTTGGAGTAGACATGGTTAGGATTGTGCTGTAAATCAATGGGATTTTTAAGTGAATATGGCAAAGGATTGTGTTTGTGTTGTAAATCTTTCTCTCCCCCTGCAATCCTATTTTAAAGCAATTAGGCAAGGCTTACTTATGTGTCACTGCTTTTATTTTGTAGGAAACTAATACTGATCTTATTTTTTTAAAAAAAATCTGGAATGACCAACTGGTTTTGACAATCAACTATTATATGGGGTGTATGTATTTTTACATCTCCAGTGTGTGTGTGCATATGGAGACTTTCCAACAACCCTGTGAGGTAGGGTTGCCGATTGGAAACCAAGGCAGCTCACAAGAAGAAATAAATGCATTTAAAATTCAATAACCATAAAAACAAGTATAAAACAGTTGCAAAAGAGCTTAAAGTGGCATGATTCTGAAGTTTGGGTTGGGTAGTGAAGATCCTTATCTCTTGAGGTTTCAGTCCTGTGCACACTTCCCTGTTTGAGTAAGCCCGATTGAATACATTGGGACCTGCCTTTGAGTAAACATGCATAGGATTGCATTATAAATATCTTTACAGGTTATGTAAATAATAAACATCTTTGACAGTCATGCTTTTATAAATATTTCTTCATACTACGTCCCTATTTGAGCAAGGAGGACCTTACATCAGTTGTACATGCTCTGGTAACCTCGCGTTTGGATTACTGCAATGCGCTCTACGTAGGGCTGCCTTTGAAGACAGTTCGGAAGCTACAGCTAGTGCAAAATGCGGCGGCCAGATTGTTAACAAGGACCAAACGGTCTGAGCACATAACACCTGTTCTGGCTCGCCTGCACTGGCTACCAGTATGCTTCCGGGCCAGATTCAAAGTGTTGGTATTAACCTATAAAGCCCTATACGGCGCGGGACCACAATACCTGTCGGAACGCCTCTCCCGATATGAACCGGCCCGTACACTACGTTCTACTACGAAGGCCCTCCTCCGGGTTCCGACTCACAGAGAGGCCTGGAGGGTGATGACAAGATCTAGGGCCTTCTCAGTGGTGGCCCCCGAACTCTGGAACAGTCTCCCCGAGGAGGTGCGCTTGGCGCCGACATTGTTATCCTTTCGGCGCCAAGTTAAAACCTTCCTCTTTTCTGAGGCATTTTAATTTTAATTTTAATTTAAGATAACTTAATTTTAAATTTGTTGTAATTGATTTTAGATTGTTTTATTTTTATATGTCCTTGTTGTATTATACTGTGTATTTTATTGTATTTCTTGTGTTCACTGCCCAGAGAGCTATTGCTAGTCGGGCAGTATAAAAGTCTAATAAATAAATAAATAAATAAAATAAATATCTGATTTCACACTATGGTTGCACATGATTATTTCCTCTACATTTTAAGTGTGTCCTTCTTCCTTGTGGTGGTCATGGTTCTCCTCTGTTGTTTTCATCCTTAAGCACACATTAGGCTGAGAGATTGTGAGTACCCCATGGTCACCCAGTAAACCTTGTAGCTGATTTCCATGTTTAAAAATTAATTAAAACAATTTACATGCAGACAAAGTGTATGAAGTAGATCCACACAATACATTTAAAGTGTATCTAACTTATGTTTAAAGTGCATGACTACCCCCAAAGAATCACAGGAAATATAGCTTCCCCCCCCACAGTTATATTTCTCACCACCCTTAACACACTATAATTTCCATGATTCTGTGGTGGGATTCATGTGCTTCAAATATGTGTTGAATATACTTTAAATGAATGGTGTGGATCTGCCCTAGGTATGATATGTATTCATTAATGAATTGTATGGACAATTTTGAAATATACTTTTTTAAACAGGGGAAGGGCTGTAGCTCACTGGTAGGACATATGCTTTGCATGCAAAGGTCCAAAATTCAATCTCTGGAAGATAATATTCCTGGAATGCTGGAGAGTCAATACAACTCCATGCCATCAGTACTGAGCTATATGGTACCAACTGGCCTGAGTCAGTATCAGGCAGATTCCTTTGTTCCTAAAAGAGGAAACAGACCCAAGGGCCACAGTGACTCCAGATTTTATTTCCAAAATGTATTTATGTGTTGCATTTACATCATTTATATACCACTTTATTGTAAAGAAAAAGAAAAACTCAAAGGAGTTTACAGAAGGAATTAAAACAATTATTGGCAAAAAAAAGTTAAAAATAGGTATTTAAAAACATTCAGAATAATAAAACCAAGAATGAGTTAAAACAGATAAAAACCTTAATAGCTTCTACATGCTTGGGTAGGCTTGTCTGTAAAAAAGTTTGGAGCAGCAATGTTAAAAGGTTGGGGCAGGGCATTCCAAGTGGGGGATTGCCAACCCTGCTTGGATATGGATATCTTTGCAGAGGATCCCTAGTCACACCTTACCAACAGCACAATCCTAACCATATCTACTCAGAAATAAATCCTATTGAGTTCTATGGGGCTTAGACCCTTGGTAAGTGTAGTTACAATTGTAGCCTTCAGAGACATCCATCATTCCTCCTGAATGCTCCCTTCTAACATCTCCACAACACTAGGCTCCCTTCTTCTACAGTGGTCTTCTGGTGACTGGCCTGGTGTGAGTGCACTTAGACCCTTCTTACCAGAAGCAAGTAGCCTAGATTAAATGTTCCCTATCCAAACTCCCTAAGCAGGTGAGAAGGAATAATTCTGTCACTTCAGCTAGACCATCTTTTAGCTAAGATTTCTATCTTAGTTTCCAATCAGAGAAATGTTTTTGTTGGAATGGTATACTCCAAGCAGTTGTGGTTGATACTTAATGTATCATGCTTAATGGCATCACTAGGGCCCACCCCATGACATCACTAGGGCCTGCCTTTGAACTCTCAGGGTTTGGGATGCTTCTGACCTGGCAACCTTAGTGCATGTATGCATACACACACAATGCTGTATAGGTTTAATAGTAAAACACACACACACACACACACACAGAGAGAGAGAGAGAGAGAGAATAAAAGTAGAGTGGCAGTGAAGCTATTCAATGTGCCATTGTTTTATAGTATGGAAATTTCTGGGTGGCATTCAATGCTAGTCCTACTCAAAGAAGATCAACTGAGGTTAATAGATATGATTAACTTAGTCTCCTTGCATTTCAATGGATCTTAGTTGAATACAACCCTCTGAGTTAAACTTCAGTCTCCATAAGATAAATGTCCTTTCCCAGGGCCAGCCCTTCCATTTGGCCAGGGAGTGGGGACTTCAGGCCTGGGGACCAAAGGCAGCCCTCCAGGCCCTTCTAGCAGGCCCTCAGGATACTATCCAGGCTACAATCTTCACTGGCCTTGTGGCAACCCTCCTTGGATGTTAGGTAGTTAGTTAAATTTATACATATACATATATATATATATATATATATATATATACGCCGCCATTGATAACAAACACTTATCAGAATACAAAACATTAGGGGTGGGGAGAGACACCAGTTTTACAAAACTGAATACATTCAAACAAGACAAAATAAGCAATTCAATAATCATAGAATACATTCCATATTTCAAAGGAAACACTGTTGTGTTAATTCATAAGTACTAATACAGACTTTTCCAACCTTTGGGTCCCGATATGTTGCTATACTAGGGTTCCCATGATTCCTAACCATTGACTATGCTGGCTGGGGTTTATGGGAGTTATAGACCAGCATCTGAGGACACAAAGGTTGGGAAAGGCTGTACTAATACATATGTACAGTGCAAAATGAAAATTAGAAGGCAGTAAATGAATAAATCCAGTTCAGAGATAAAGAGACTTCTCACTGAACTAGATGATTCACAACTGGCTTCTTCATCTGTCCTCCAGAGCAGGCCACCAGCAGCAAATAGGAAGTGGTGAGGAGGACAATGATGGTGAGTCCTCTTCCCCATCTTCCCATTTCTGGTTGCTAGCACTGGATTTCATTGCATGTCAAGGAGCCACAGAAGCCTGGCTTAAATACAGTTCAGAGGAGGAAGAGGACTTCTCACCAGGCTAGATAGTGAGAAAGAATTGAACTCATTGGAGATCGATTAGCTGGCATTGCTTTATCAATGTATGCAGTTCCATAAGCTAACATGGCTTTGCTTAGAATAACCTGCAAAAATGAGTTACTATGCTATGGTAGGAAAATAAGAAAAAAGGGAAGTTCCACTACAGCAGAAATATTTCCAATTTTTCTGAGCAGTTTAAAACTGGATCTAGCTGGGTACGAGAGATGAGGGTACATGACAGTGGGAAGGTACATCTGACACGCGTAAAGGACCACCCTGAAGTGTGATATGTTAGCTAGATAGGGAATAAATCTGGAGGGTTCTGTGTGACATATGTACAACTGTATAAACCTGTGAGTCCATGATTCGAGAGGGAGACTCTTTGACTCTCTCTCCTGATGTACATCAGTGATTTCTGTATTGCAGTAAACTTGTCCAATCGACTGCTTCTTCTAAATCTGATCTGGTGAAGTGATTTTCCTTCCACAATTGCTTTACAGAATATTTCTTTGAATTCTAATACCTCTTGGTTGCCTGGTTGGAGGACAGAGAGGGGCATGTGAGTGTGTGGAAACCAACCTACTGTACATAGGTAACATTTGCATTAATTGCTTTGCTCACTTTTCCTCTGGCCCTGCCCACCATTGGCATATGACCCCCAGGAAGTTGCTTAGAAGGGAATGTGGCCCTCAGGATGAAAACGTTCCAGAGCCTTTCATCAGGCAGAGTTAGGTGAGCACCAGAGGCAACAACTGCTGGTGGGATGTTGTGGAGAGCAGAGATATGTGTGCCACGTGGCCTTCCCCATGCTCCCGAAACTCATCTATTGCCTTCACCCATTGCCAATGTTGAAGCAGGATTCCCTGCCAGTTAGGGATGTCAGAAAATTCTGATGAAAACAGAAACGGGAATGGAGATTGCCAATGTTCCCTTATTTGTCCCTTGTCTGGAATGGAAATCAATCCAGCAAATATGATGAGCATTTGCTGCTGTTGCTTTCAGACTGCAAATGATCTGTAATTGATTATGTTTCCCTGCCCCCATTTGCATTGCATTTCCTTTTCACTGAAATGAATTGGGTGGTATAACATAATGACAGTTACCTAGTTATGTAATTTTGTCACAGTGGACAGTGAGATGAATAACATGGGTTTTGGCAAAAGATGTACTGCAATGAAATGGAAACAGTGCTGCATGTGATGAATACAGAGGATGGAACAGAAAATGATGCCTTCTTACATCCCTGTTGCTAGTCCAGTTGGTTCAAAACATAGAATTAAGGTTTGTGTATGCCAAATGTCAGGTAGTGAAATGTCTTAGGCTGGCCTTGTCTTCCTCTCACTTTGTGTTTGGGGTTGGGGTGTACATCTGTATGTGTCTGTGTTTTCTTGTCAAGTAGGGTCAGCAGCCAATCTGGACCTGTTGACACAACAATACAGATTTCATTTAGCCTGTTCAATGTGGCTGAGTTGAATGAAATAACGCCAAGCGTCATAAAAAAAGCAAAGGTGTAAGTGCTGTTGTGAAGATCAGGATGCCAAAGAATAATGAATTATTCCATCAGAATATCATTTGTTTGCAAGATATCCATTGAAAGTTCATATTTCTCCTGGAGGCTGAAAATGAAAAGTAATGCATTTCCTGACATTTCGCAGTGGAGTGTCACAGCCTATTTTGCTCCAACTAAATGGAAATATCACAGGAGACATGAATTCAGACAGCATAGTGTATTTCATTTACACCAAACCAAAATATATATTTTTTTATTATGGGCAGCTGCTTATGCCAGAAGACACTTGCCATTGGTAACAGGGTGATACAAGCTAGAGCATTAATCACTAATTCTCTTCACAGACAATACTGTTTGTTCACAGCTTTGCAACAGGGACCCATGTAAACCCTTAGCTGAACAGTATTTTTTTACCACTGCTTAGATGGGGCACAAAGAAGGATCCTAGGAAGCTGCCCTATACTGAGTCAAATCATTGGTCCATCTAATTCAGTGTTGTCTGCACTGACAGACAGCAGCTCTCCAGGATTTCAGGCTGGTGGCTTTCCCAGCCCTACCTGGAGAGGCCGCAGATTAAACCTGGGACCTTCTGCATGCAAAGCAGATGCTGTTCCATTGAGCTACAGTCCTCTCCCTAAACAGGAATCATGAACTCTCAGCAGCAAAATGTATGTTGGAAGCACTTGAGGGTGGGCAGTTTGTGCAGAATCAGAGAGGCACGTTGCTGGTGAATGGCAAGAAGTGCCCAGTATGGGTTGGTGATGTAATTGGCCCGGACCCATCCAGGACACTGCTGGGCACTAGAGCTGTGCACAGCCTCCTCTATCCATCCTGTGGCTCTGAACCAGGCAGGGCATCAGGCCAACCCACTCTGGGTTGACCTGGGCACCACTACCAACTCCCCTCCCTGATCTGGTCCCAAATAAGTTTGGGGGTGGAGCTGAAGTTTAATTTGGGTTTTAAAATCCTCGTTAAATATATAGCTGAGACGGGTGTTCTGTTCCAGGGTGACGGGAACAGTTTGTGAATCCCAACTAAGCCATTAAGAGCACCAAGGGTAAGCAGTCTAGTAGCATCTATTACTGAGCATATACATATAAATAAGCATAACATATCTCATGTTCATTGACAGCAGTGTTTAGGAGATCTTCTGGGGGCAACTAGTTGCCACTCTATCATTTGCAGCCTGGGTAAAGCTTTAGCTGTGCAGGGCTCCTCTGTCTCTGGTCACTCCTAGGGGCCTCCACCACTATGCTTCTCTGCTGGTCTGATCCCTACTTTCTCTGGCCACATCCATACCAGACATTTATTCCACTTTAAACAGTCATGCCATTCCCCAAAGAAACCTGGGATGTGCAGTTTGTTAGGGGTGATGAAAGTTGTTAGGAGACACTCTATTCCTCTCACAGAGCTACCGTCAGTAGAATTCTCTGGGAAGAGGGGCTGACTCTGGCCACTGGTGCTCTGCCAGTCTCCTAACAACTCTCTGTGCCCTTCACAAACTATACTTCCCAGGATTCTTTGGGGGAAGCCGTGACTGTTTAAAGTGGAATTGTCTGGTGTGGATGTGGCCTCCATGTCTGTGTCTCTGTTTCTCTCCAGCTGTCTCTCCTCATCTGTGTAACAGGCTGATAGATATAATCTACCGGCCCCCTTCCTTAAAGGGGCCAGCAGACGTGTGACTCACTTCCTGCTTGGCTCCTGCTAGCATTAGTAACAATACAGATGGAATGTGACCCCTGAAGGGAACATCCAGTACAAGCCAGGTCAAGTTCTCTCTATACACAATGATCTCATAATCAATCTCCTCCACTACATAGGGAACAGGCTTCAATATTAACTTTATACAAGAGCCAACACAGACCCTTACTATAGCATTTGAGAGGTAGTGACTGTCACTTACACCTCCTTGTCTATGATAATACAGAGGGTTAATTCTGCAGGGTGCTGTAATGCCCCCCCCAGATCAATGTCTATGCAGAACTGACCCCTCCACTGTACAGCTGATCAATGGAGGGGCCGATCCTATGTGGGTGATGATCCCCAAACTACTTTCCTTAGGAAAGTGTCTTGTACAACACCACCCCTAGGATCAGTCTGCAGGCTCACCAGTCAAAGAGCTGAGGAAGCGAACTTGCACAATGCAGGTTTGCAAGGCACTTTCTTGCAGAAAGCACCTTGCAAACTAGGGCCCACAGTAATCCTGTGGGGTGGCAATGGTGCTCAGGCAGGAAGGAGAGCTATTGCTTCCTCTTCTCACTGCCTGATGCCCTAGCTCCTGACAGCTCCAGGTCACTCTGGGTCATCCAATCCGACCCGGAGTCATCCGTGGCTGTGAAAAATGAATTCGACCGAGGTCCAGAAAGGTCCAAATGGGCCCAGTTTGGCTTGACCCTCAGGCCTTGACTGAATCCGGTGGACACCCCTACTGGCTATTCACCAACAATGCACCTATGTGGTGCTGTGCAAGCCATGCCAGCATGTGGTGCATCCAACCAATGTCTTAATGGCAAAGGCAGGAGATTCAGTCTGGTTTATGGCTTCTGTTCTATCTCACTGCTGCCTCCCTGCCTTCTTGTATGAGCACATCTTCTTTAATCAGTAAAGATTTGTTCATCATATCTCACTCTTCTCAAATGGAGCTAGTCTGATACTCAGTTGTGTACTCAGCTGTGATAGGATATAGCTTACAGTTGTACAGTGGTACAGTACAGAACAAATGCAAATTCATCATCATCACTCAGTTATAGTTTCCATTCTGAATGGCAATATTCAGTATTTGTCAAAGTATATAAAAGGCAAAGCTAGTCGCATTGGTCCATAAGAAGAAAATTCCAGAACTCCAAAACAAGGTGCGTAGTATCTTTATTGGTTTTCATTTGCCTTGAATCTTGCCATTCAAGGTGGAATCTACAACCAGAGGAAGATGATTTCCCACCATCTGAAAACAGAACTTGCATTTTGAAGATAACCCTAGGTAATACTATAACATTTGGCTTCAACTGAATCTTTTTACCTAGTACACCATCCAAAATTAACCCTGACTCTGATAAATTAAAGATTGCCATGTTTCACTTTACTTCCACTGTCCTTACCCAGGAACATGTTTGTTTCATTTAAGCAGATCTGGGTTACAAGCCAGACTTTCATTTCTCAGTAATGGAGAACAGCTATTGCATTTTTATCTCAGAAACCAGGTGATACCAGTAGTACTTGGTACAGGCTTATTTTGCATGAAATCTCCATCTTGGAACGGAGTCTACAAGTTGACCTCAGGGCTACAACATCAGCCAAATTTTTATATTTTATCCCTAGTGCTCACCAACACCACTTTGTGTAACATACTGCCTGATATAGATTTCCAGAGAACTCAAAAGCTTGCCACACTTTTGTGATATTTTGGTTGGTCCCAGTAAAGATATTTCCCAGCTGTGCATTTTGGAGTTTTTTCTTATGATTATCATGGCTACTATTGCTTTTTATTCAACTGAGTGTAATTTCTTAAACTGAGTATTTAGCACAATCTAACACAACCTTGTCTGATAGATTGACATAGACTGCTGTAATAGTCCAAGTCTGGTAAACACAGTTGTCCACTACAGTAAAGATGGGAACCCTTAACTCTCCAGATGTTGTTGGACTACAACTCCCACCATCCCTGACAATTGGCCATGCTGGGTAGGGCTAATAGAAGTTAAAGTCAAAGAACATCCGGAAGACCACAGGTTAGACATCCATGTTCTAGGATGCATGACTGAAATTCTATATTATGATCTATTTCATCACATGAAACGAAGCCAGCTTGGGTCAAATGTTCCTAATTTTTTAATAACAGCAGCCTCTTTGTCTAAATTCATTTTTCATTAATCTGAATGGAATTATGGAATTAGTTCACAATACAACAGTAAATCCAGTCCTTATTTATGTTAAAACATTTAATCAGGTTTCCCCCCCCTCTCTCTTTTGTAGACTGTTTTGCCACTAAATGTCCCTCAAAGTTAAATCCCATGAGCATGGGGAAACTGTGGCCCTCCAGATGTTGCTGCACTGCAACTCCCATTGGCCCCAGCCAACATGGACTATGGGTCAGGGATGATGGAAGTTGTAATCCAACAACAGTTTATGAAATGGACAAATGTTGATGGCACTGTTGACATGGTCTCAAGTTTCCAGTGCTCCAAAAGTCTCATGAAAACCTCTTCTATCTGTAAAGCTTCCTACACATTCTGAGATGAAGTCTTTGTTGCAGTGGAGATGTATTAGCCTCACATTCCCTACTAGTAATTCCATAAATAAGGAGCCATAAATGTTTCAGTGGCACTATTGAATAAGATGAAGGTGATAGGAAAACTGCAAATGACCAAAATGATTCATTCAGGAGAGTTATTTTGTAAAAGGCAGAATTATAAGCATTTCTGAAGAAGCTGACATTGTTTATATAAAAGCAATGTAGAGCGGATAAATTACTCCTACCAGCCTCTGCTGAGCCTCCTTGAATAAGTGTTTTGTTTTATAAGGAAGTACCATCTGCTCTGTTTGAACACCTGCAACTCTTGCATTTTTTTCTACAGGTATCTGAATTCCTGTCACAATATTTTGTTCTGCTTTCTTGAGTTTTGTCTTGTGCCACTTTAAACCAATGACAGAAAACTTGGCAGCTTTTTGCATTTAATTTTGGCATCCCCCCACCTTTTCATATAATATTTCATTGTCAGACACAATATTCAGCAGGCCATGGCTGATATTCAATGGAAATAAAACTCTTTTAAGTATATAGAGCCAATTAATAATTAAGGACAACTTACAGTGCAATCCTGTACTTGTCTACTCAGAAGCAACCCAATGAGTTCAAGGGAGATTACTCTCAGGTAAGTTTGTATATGCTAAATTTGCACGGGCTAAAGCTCTTAAGTATTTTAAAGGATACGCAGGGACCACAAGATTAACTTGCACCTGTATCTGTAATCTTTAGGAGCAACCCCATCATGTGTTGGAGCTACTCAGTGTTGCAATTCAATTTGTTATTTGGGTCCAAATCTGAGCTGTCAAATCTAAAGCTCCAATTCACTCCCATTATCTAAAATGGTGAATCTAAAAATGGCTACAGTATAACTTTTTTTTCACAAAAGTGGATGGAATTTGCAGGCAAAAGAGTCCCTCCAGAGTGCATTAAGCCCACCAAATTGCAAGCAGATCCATTCAGGGGGTTTTGTTCAGAGAATCTATAGAGTTTATTATCTGACAGAATTGGATGCAAATTGCAGGGATGGTTGTCCCTTCTGAGGGGAGGGAGCCTGCCAAATTTCAGAAAGACAGTTTCAGTGGTTTTCTATGGGGAGTTATATGAATTTTGCTTGCACAAAAGCCAAGAAGCATGCATAGGACTGGGAATCATATGCACATTTTCTATACATATTTCTGCTGCATATGGATAATCCAGGTCAATGGGAAATATTATCCTATACTGGGACATGCCGTCAATTGAAATGTTCTCTTTCTTTGACTCCCCACTTCCACAATGTCCCCTTGCCTTCTATCCAGTTGCCCCTCTCAAACCCCCTTCTTAATGGTTAACCTTCTATAGGACTCCTCCCTCAGAATGCTCCTCCATATCCAAAAGCAGCTCACCTGGTGAGGTGGAGTCACTGTAGTAACTTCTATGAAGGTGGGTTGCAGTTGCTTAGCAAGAGGAAGAGCCAGAGCAGGGAGGTAGCAGGGGTTGGCATAGAGCAAATCAGAGCTTGGAAAAGTTACTTTTTTGAACTACAACTCCCATCAGCCCAATCCAGTGGCCATGCTGGCTGGGGCTGATGGGAATTGTAGTTTTAAAAAGTAACTTTTCTAAGCTCTGGTGCAAATGCATTGGTGAATCCAATCTGGACCTCCTGCCAGTGCGTTTGCTCCCTGCCACCTCACCCCTGCCCTTCCTGGTAGGCAACAGCGACCCACCTGATGGGAAGGTAGCATAGTGGCGCTGCCACATCCAGTGTGTTACTTACTTCTGTCCATATCTGAACATGAAATAGTGTTGGTCCTCTCAAGGAGAGTCTTGAAGCAAATTTAGGGGGCAAGAGGAAAGGGCAAACACTTCAAACAAGTTATTTGAAATTTACAAAACAGATACTATAACAAAGGAGTCCAATGAAACCAAATATCAGGTTTTTGTGTCTTTGCCATCTACATGTTATGAGCCTAACCCCCCCCAAATATTAAATATTAAAGAAATATTAAAGCCATTAGCAACATCTTGCTACTCAACATTTTCATTATTTTCAGAGAATCAGCATCTCTCCACAAGACTGCCTTTGCCACATACTTTGATTTTGTGAAACAAGCAAAGTTTTCCACATATGGTAAGATCTCTTTGGCTGTTTTTGAGGATGACTTAGGTCTGATCTATTAATACATGTAGCACAAACAGCTGGCAGAATTCTAAGGTGGTATAGTTGACTGGAGTGTATGAGTGTATGTGATCCCTTTTAAGAAAACACATCTCCCTACTTAGAAAAAACCCCCTTTTAAAACTAGCAGATCAGAAAGAAATGTTGCAGCCCATTCCATTTGCTGCTGTGCAAATTCTCTATTTTGCAGGCATTTTTATGGGAAACCTCCCCTAATATGTTAGGTATTCAATCCTAGTTCTACTCAGAGTAGACCCATTGTTGATAGACATGACATTAGGTCTACCCAGTCTCTAATTTACCATTCTTGGGCAAGGTGATTGAGCGGGTGGTGGCCAAGCAGTTACAGACACACTTGGAGGAAACGGATTATTTAGATCCATTCCAATCGGGTTTCAGGACTGGTTGTGGAACTGAAACAGCCTTGGTCGCCCTGGTGGATGATATGAGGAGGGCGTTGGATAGGGGAGAATATACCTTCCTCGTCCTCCTAGATCTCTCAGCGGCTTTCAATACCGTTGACCATGGTATCCTTTTAAATCGCCTAGAGAGACTGGAAATAGGGGGCACTGTTTTACAGTGGTTCCGCTCCTATCTCTCAGGTAGGCACCAACGGGTGGCATTGGGGGATGAGGTTTCAGACCCATGGACTCTCAATTGTGGAGTGCCACAGGGTTCTATCCTCTCCCACATGCTATTCAACATCTATATGAAACCGCTGGGGGCTATCATCAGGAGTTTTGGGCTGCAGTGTCACCAATATGCAGATGACGCTCAGCTCTACCTCTCATTTAAGTCCTCACCGGAGTTGGCTGTGAATACCATGTCCAAGTGCCTGGAATCCGTGAGTGGTTGGATGGGAGAGAATAGACTGAAGCTATATCCCGACAAGACCGAGGTGTTGCTCGTGGGAGACAAAGGGAGGTTGGGAATTACGGACCTGATGCTTAATGGAGTGAAATTACCCCTGAAAGATCAGGTCCGCAGCCTTGGGGTCATTTTAGACTCCCAGCTGTCCATGGAGGCTCAGGTTTCGGCAGTGAGTCGGGCAGCTTGGTATCAGTTACATCTGATACGGAGGCTGCAGCCCTACCTTCCTGTTCATCTGCTCCCACGAGTGATACATGCCCTGGTCTCCTCTCGCTTAGACTACTGTAATGCGCTCTACGTGGGGTTACCCTTGAAAACAGTCCAGAAGTTGCAGCTGGTACAAAATGCGGCAGCGCACTTGATTAAGCACAGCTGTCGCCGTGATCATATCACTCCAGTATTAATAGATCTTGACTGGCTACCAGTTGTCTACTGGGCTCAATTCAAGGTGTTGGTGCTGACCTTTAAAACCCTAAATGGTTTCGGCCCAGTTTATCTGCAGGAGCGCCTCCAGAATCACCAATTATGCCGCCTAACATGATCAGCCTCACAAGGCCTTCTCTCGGTCCCACCGGTGAAAACAGCTAGGCTGGTGCGGACCAGAGAGAGGGCATTTTCGATTGTGGCTCCCACCCTCTGGAATTCCCTTCCGTTAGATCTTCGACATGCTCCCTCCATGATAAGTTTTCGCCAAGCCTTGAAAACCTGGCTTTTCAGGCAGGCCTTTGGGATTGGGGTGGACTAGTTTTATGATGTTTTAACTGTAAATCTGGTTTTAAATTCATTATGATTTTGTACTATTTGTATATTGTTTTCATGTTATTGTAAGTCGCCTAGAGTGTCCGCTAACCCGGACAGATAGGCGACCAATAAATAAAATTTTATTTTATTTTATTATTATTTATTATTAATTTCAATGGGTCTACTCTGAATAGGATTTAGTTGAATACAACCCTTAATTTGAGAAATGTGATCAGCCCTCCCTGCACTTTGGAGTGATATGGTCTATTCTGCAGTATTTATATGACAGTGAAATATTTTTAAAGTTTTTATTGTTTATTAATGTTGACTTAATTCTTGTTTTTATGGTTGTTTACATACTGCTTTTGTTTTATTAAATATACTATACAATTGCCCTGGGATCTTAAATTTAAAATGAAGCAAATAAAATAAATTCTACAATCTAAGCATGATACCTCATTACCACTTTTTTCTACAGCAGGGATGAGTAATCTTTTTCAGCCCAAGGACCATGTTGACTTCTGGACAACCTTCAGAAGACCATGTGCTGGCAGGTAGCAGGGCTGGAGGTAAAACTGGGCAGAGCAATGAATGCAAATCATACCTTTGTAAATCAGCTAGTTTCTACACACACTCACAAACCTATATCTTTCATCCAAGGAAGTAAAATACATTATCAGACTTCAAACACACATTTCAGCTGGGGCGGGAGTAAGGGAAAACTGAAGAGGATACAAACAAGGTCCAGTGGAGGGTGTGCCTAGGGAGAGGGTGTGGCCTTGCAACTATCCTGAGGGCCAGACAGAGAGGCTTGGAGAGCTATATTTTGCCTCCAAGACTGAGGTTCCCCACTCCTGTTCTATGGTATACCAGGCCTTTGTCATTTCTCTACAGCAGGTGTGGGGAACCTGGTCTTCTAGATGCTTCTGAACTGCAATTCCCATCATTCCTGGCTATTGGCCATGCTTGCTGGGGCTGATGGAAGTTGTAGTTCAGCAACATCTGGAGGGCCAAAGGTGCCCCACATCTGCTCTACAGAATGGTGAACACACAGAATTACTCTTCTGCTTATTCATATCCAGAGAGAGGGGTCACTTTCTATCACTTGCCTACCTATTGCCATCTTCTTCAGTTCAAAAGTATCACACATGATCTTCATGAAACGTAGTATTGTTATTTTTTTACTATAATGTTGTGGCATCCCAGTACATTGACAGAACAAATTAGATTTTCTGCTGTTACGAGTACTTTTAATACCAACACAATGCATTTCACTAAAAGGCCTTGCATAATCTTCTTAACCATCCCATTTGAGGCTCATCTCAGCTGGCTGCTAGTAGATTAAATAATAATTGAGTAAGGCTACATGCATAATTTGTTTAATTCGCATGTCAATATCAAAGAAAAATGTTGTTAACGGCATAGCACTAGATTTATTGAATTGCAAGATTACATGTAGGATTGTGTCTCCAAACATTTACCTATTGGGCTATTTTAGACAGAGGCAGTGCTGGGGGAGGAGGTAG
Organism: Rhineura floridana; assembly: GCF_030035675.1. Classification (NCBI taxonomy): domain Eukaryota; kingdom Metazoa; phylum Chordata; class Lepidosauria; order Squamata; family Rhineuridae; genus Rhineura; species Rhineura floridana. The sequence goes on from NC_084487.1 coordinate 100,824,466, forward strand.
TAAAATGTGGGGAAATGCCTGCTTTAAAGTTGGCTATAATCACATTTTGTCTGCCCTGAATGATTTAGAAATATATAATATGAAATAGACTACAGGGAGAGTCAATAAGGAGAGTCAGTAAGCAGCATCTGAATCAAGAAATCCATTGGGGGGGTACACTGAGGTGGGAGGCAGGCAGGGAAGTGAACAGACAGTTAGGGAGATAACAAGTACACAGGGAGGCTGACAGGCAAAAATGATGAGAGCATAATAAGTAAGACAAAAGTCTAGTTGTTGCCAAGGCAAAGAGAGATAGGACTTTATGTCCAGGCTAAGTCAGAAGAAATCAATGCGGCTTAAGTCTCTGTGGGTATGTGTGATTGTGTGTGATTGTGTGTGTGTGTGTGTGGACTGTGCAGCCATGCTAGAAACTATGACTGAAAACAATATTGGCTCATTTCTCTCTCTCTATCCTGCAGTCTTGAATAGCTCAACGGCACAGACCAGGATGTTCTAAATTAGAATCTGGGCTAATCCCGACCTCTCATACACACATTCCTATTCTTTTTAATCCTGTAAATTTCAGCATTTGGACATTTATATGATCCTTTTCAATCACATGTGTACTAGCATGTGTGTATGCATGTGCATAGGCACTGATGTCTGAGCATGCATAGGTACACACAAACACACACTTTTATTTCTTTTTCAGATGTATTTGCTGTTGTCTCTGGCCAATGAGGCCTCATAGTGGCTTACAATAAAATAATTAACAACACAGGTAAAAAGGCTATAGACAGAATAAAATCACATAAACCAAATCATCAAAGCAGCTGCACCAGTATCAAAAACTACACACATTTGTTAGAAAACTTTATATGTAAATGCTCAAAATTGCATTATTAATTAATTATTGCATTTACTGAATATCCCACCAAGGAGCTCAAGGTGGTATACATGGATCTTTTCCCTCTCCATTTTATCCCCACCACAACACTCTGAGTAGGACCAGCACCAGCAGGCGGCCAGGTCAGGCATGGGCCTGAAGGCCCCAGGAACTCAGAAGGGACCCTGCCTAAATCTATGTGCTGGGGCTGGGAGGGTGGAGCTCCGCTATCCATGCTAGCATCGGGTTGTGGGGCATGATTTGCAGCCTAGGATAATGGGTTGATGTATGCCACAAATCATGCTCCACGACCCACTGGTGTGATTTGTGGAGCAGGACCTCCACCTGCCCAGACAACATCCCCCCAATGCAGCTGGCATGGGCTTAAATAGGCCTGCCCACCCAGCCTCCTGCATTGCCACATCAGCACATGTGAAGGCATGCGCACACAGCACGCTAGTGTATTGATGTGACAACATGGGAGGGAGGGGGGCTGGGTCTATTTAAGCCCATGCCAGCTGCATGAGGGGTGTTGGTACCTGCCTGGCCCTATGAACAGAGCTTGGAAGATTACTTTTAAAAAGTAATAAATTACAGTTACAATTACTTGGCCCAAAAAAGTAGTAATTACCGTTACAATTGCAATTGCTCTGAAAGTAACTGATTACTTTACTTTTTCTCAAAAGTAATCACTACAATTACATTTCAGTTACTTTTAAAAAAAAACTCCTACAAGGTGCTGGCCTTGGCTGCTGCACATCTAAGAAGCCTAAAACAATATTAAAAATAAACACACACACACAGGGGGTAGTAGAATAAAATTTTTTATCTGTAAGATTAACATAATGGCATAACATAATCTCACATCCCCCCAAGCAATGAAGATACCCCAACACTTGAAGATTAACATAACGGCATAACAGAATCTCACATCCCCCCAAGCAATGATGATACCCCAACTCTTGAAATCAAATTTTACACTTGAAATGCTTTTATAATATGTTTCTGTTATGTCTCAAAAGAACAAGATGCTCAAAGAGCATGTCAGACAAGGAATGTCTTTTTACAGCCATTACGTTGCCACCAGTACTGAACAGGCGTTCTACTGCGGCGCTTGAAGGCATGCCTGTGTTGTGCTGCAAAAAACACCGCAGCACATGGGGAAAGCCATGGAGTGATGACACTTCCCTGCTGGGAGACCTCAGGTACCTCACCAGTTCCTCCTCAGCAGTGTCCACTGCTGACTTCTTGCCCTGGGGCAGAAAGTTAAAGAAGTCATCTTCTAAGTCATCTCCTTCCTGCTCTTTATCTGAAGACTGATCACTGTCCTCATTAAGTACACCCATCTTTATTTCAGCTTTCAACAAGGCTTCCATTGTGTATCTAAGAAAGAGAGAGGATATGTTAACACATACATGTTAGGAAACCATCATCTGCTCTTCATTTCCTGATGCTTGTCATGTCCCCTGGTTCAGGGTCCAGCCTGAGCCTGTGGATGATGACATGGAAGGTAGGAAGGTGACCAAGTCACCACACTCATGGGGCAGCACAGCAGACTCTTAAGGATTACCTGCAGCAACCCAAGGTTGTGATGAGGAGCCCCAGGAAGAAAAGGCCCAGCCCCTGCCTACCACCTTAAGCCCTCTGATGCCTCCCTTGAGACAACATTTCCCTTGGAGTAATCCACCCAAAGGGCTTCCCTAATGTTCTTACTTGTTGGTATGGGTGGCAGCCTGACACGATTCCAGCCAATCTAGTTTGAAGCGAGGGTGTAGGCAGGCTGCCAGAAGAAGCCTCTTGTCCTCCCAGATAGCTGCAAACTGCTTTCTTAGGGCTTCGCGCACACCTCTCAGCAGCTGAAAACAGTATGTGTACCTCTCAGGTTTGTTTTCCAGTCCTTCTAACTTGCGGTCCAGATTGCAGAGCGTTGGTAGCAAATACCCCATGAACATGCCGTTCTCCCGTTGCAGGATATCTAGGGACTGGGCTAGTGGCTCCATAATCTCTGTGTATTCCTGTACCACTTCAATCTCAGCAGCTGTGATCCTGGACAAGGAGCAGTGGTCCATTATGGCATGCATTTTTAGTGGCACAGTTGACAGGAGCTCATGTAGTTGCTTCAACGCATCAAAAGTGGAATTCCACCTGGTCTTATTCGGTACCTTCAGATACACACCATATTGCGCACGGATATACTCAGCAATCTGTGCTGACTGGTTCTGCTTGGACCACAACTTGCTGCACTTTCCCATCAAGGAACGAAACTGTTTCTTGAAAGGACCAAGAAGACTACTTTTGGAGGAGTCAGAAAGCATGGCCTCTATGTCTTGTGTTGCCACAAGGTTGAGGGTTTGGCTAGCACATCTCTGGTGTGGTGGTAAAACAAAATCCTCTCCTGAGTCTGCAGCTTCTTCCTCTGCCTCAGGTCCTGTGTCCAGGATCTCACAGATAGGCACAAACTCCACCTCAGCCTCCTCCTCCTCCTGGTTATCACCATCATCGTCACTGGTGCCTGCAGCTTCCACTGGTTCTTTGGCCATGAAAACTCTGAACGTTTTCACAAAGTTGTAGCCATTGTCTGTAGTAGTGCACATAACTTTGTTGTGGATCCTGTACTGCACATATACATCATGCAGTGCTTTTGAAAGGACATCGTATGTATGGCGTCCCTTCAGACGCTTACAAGCCAAGGCCCTGACCTCACGTTTCAGGGTAGTTGGGTTGATCCAGTGGGCTGTTACCCCAAAGTAACTCTTCTTGCCATTGGTCCAACAATCTGCAGTGGTTGCTTTATATGCCACAGCACCCATTTGGTTTGCAAGAGTTTCTCTCATGTGGCATGCTCTCTTCTCAATTCTGTCTCTCAGAGTCTTGGCACATATGATGGTGAGATCTTTGGGGAGTCCAATGTGAACCAGATTAATGAATGATGGTTTGTCCACAGTCTGAAGTGGTAATGTCTCCTCTACAATGAAATCAATGATTCTCCTGTCGAGATTGCTCTGAGTGACAGGCTCCCTGCCAGATCCCCACCTCTCAAGGGTTGTCTGCTGCTGCTTCAGCATTTTGGGAGGAGGGGTGTCATGCATTGGTTCAGGAAGGCCACGTCTCCTTGCCTTTATTGCTTCTTCAATTGCTCTCAGCTTCTCAGGGTGTGCCTGTGATGTTCCTATATTAATGTATACATGGTAAGTAGAGTGAAAGAGGAGGGGGAGTGAATGGGCAGTAGAATGCTAGATGATTGGCTGAGTGTTTAAAATGGCTGAACGGATAAAAGGAAGAGTGAGAGTGGAATCTGGGGGGAGGAGAACTGAGTGGGTTGGTTGGTGGGGTTTAGAGAGTTGTTTGCCAGGAGGGAGGTGGAGTTCGGATTAGTATTGAGTAAAACCATATGCTTATGTGCCTTAAGAAGAAATCTTGTTAGTCTTGTTAGCTTTGTTATCTGTAATAAATACTTAATTTGGTTTACCAAAGGCCTGATCCTTGGCTGGGGTTTCACAGACCAGAAGGGAGGGTAAGGTAATGACCAAGGCTGAAGGGGAACTGTAACAAATGGTGGCAGTGGTGAAGAGAATAACAATACCAGTATTCAGAGTCTCTGGGAATACTAGTATTGGGACGTTACTGGTGGTTGCCTAGCAGGGGGATCTGTTGAGATCTGTGCTAGAGCGGCTAGGTAAACCATAAGAGAGTGCGGTCCGGACTGGTGGAGTCCCTGGTGGTGCCTAGAGACAGGCAGTAACCACGAGCAGGTAGGAACCTGACAGAGAGAGCCAGGGAAGGATGCCTCACATGTGGTGGCAATAGCGGTGGGATACGAACAACAGAGAATCCAGATACGAACCAAAAGGAGACTACGTCACAGGTGTTGGCTGTAGCAGTGAGATACGAATACTAGACAATCCCTAATAGTTGTGTGGCAAACAGAAATAACAAAACAAGATTTCTTGTGAGAGTGACTGGCAAAGTGTGTGTGGCAAAGAGTGAGTGAACTCAAACACCATGGCTGAATACATAAAAATGAAAAGAGAGGAGCTGGTGGAGAAGTGCATAACATTCAATTTACCTCACGAGGGTAAAGGGGTAGATGAATTGAGGGTAGCACTTATAGGATTTGCTACTGCCCAGCAAAAACAACCTGTCAGAGAAGAGACCCCAGAAGGATACTTAAGCAATCCCGCTTATATAGAGTACCTGAGAGAGAAGTTGAGGAGGGAGGCTGATGAGAAAGATAAGCAGCGGGTCTTTGAGGCTGAGGAAAAAGATAAACAGCGAGAGTTGGAAGCTGAGAGATTGAGGATGGAAGCTGAGAAGTTGAAGATGGAAACTGAGAGAATGAGATTGGGGTTTGAGGAGAGGGAGAAGCAACGAGCAGTGGATGCTGAATTACAAGTAGAAAAGTTAAAATTCGATAGAGAGAAATTTCACTCTGAGGAGACAAGGAAAGAGAGAGATGGAGCAAAAAAAAAAAATTACTCCAAAGGACTTTGCTGTCTATGAGCCTGGTCAAGATCCTCAAATTTACCTCAGCACCTTTGAAAAAGTAGCTCAGTTGTGGGGGCTACCTGAAGATAAATACATGCAGTATTTATCAAACCTGATTAAAGGGGAATTGGCTGAGGTATACCAATATTTCCCCTCAGACAGGCCCATCACCTATGCTGAATTCAAAGAAGCAGTGTTTAAAAGATTCAGACTGGGGCCTGATTATTTTAGAAAGCTTTTCAGAAACTGCCAGATACAGACAGGGAGGTCTTTTGTGGAACTGGGAGCAAAGTTGATGGATATATTTGGAAAGTGGATGAGTAGTGCCAAAGCTCAGTCAGTGGAAGAGGTGAAAAGCCTCATGATATTGGATCAATTATACCATCAGTTACCACCAGAAATAAGGCTCCTGGTCAAAGACCGTTCCCCTACATCTGTGCAGGAGGCCGCAGAGATGGTGGATCACTTCACCTCCAATAGAACTGGCTGGGTGGGGAAAACATCAAGAGAGTTTAAACCCAGACCATATAGTGCTGGCAGAAGGGATGTGGTACCACAGCGAGTGAGTCCTCCAGTAAAATCTGAAGGGCACAGGACACCCCAGAGTGGATCTGTGTACCCTAAAAGTGAGGAGAAATTATGCTACAAATGTGGTAGACTGGGGCACCTACGTTTTCAATGTGAGGTTGCCAACCCCATTAGTAATCCTGCTCAGACAAGGGCAGTGAAAACAGAGCCCATGGCTTTAGAAACAGCGAAAAAGGTTCAGTTCTGCCAGATAAACTGGACAGAAGTAACAGACCTTGATTCAAGTTTGAGAGAGGAAGTGAGTGTACAAGGGGCAAATTATTGGGCATTGCTTGATACTGGTGCCGCTCAGACATTACTGAGGCCAGATTTAATAAAATCTGAGGTAATATTACCTCAGAAAACTGTGACTATCCAAGGAGTGAGAGGTCAACCAGAAAAATTGCCTGTGGCCCTGGTGGATATGACTTGGAGAGGCCGAGAGGGCCGATATAAAGTAGGCATTAATGCCCAGCAACAAGAACCAGTAATACTGGGAAGGGATGTAATGGGCGCCCAAGGAAAGATCTATGTAGTGACCAGACAGCAAATTGGCAGAGAAAAAGAAGCCATATTAAGGGGGGCTGAAACAAACAGGGTGGAATCTGTTAACCAGCCTCAGGTCACCATAGCAACCACTAGCAGGCCTGCTGAAGGAGACAAACTGTATCAAGTGGTCTCTGGGGAAGAAGCAGATCAATTCAGGGAAGAGCTGCATAAAGATATAAGTTTGAAGCAGATAAAGGATCAAGCCCTGACCCAACAGATTCCTTTCACTGACAAACTGAGGAATCAAGTTGTGTGTGAGAATGGGATTTTATATAGACTGTGGTTGCCTGCTGAGAGAAAGGATGAATGTGAACCAGTGAAGCAATTGATAGTACCTAGCAAATACAGAACCAGATTGCTAGAGGTAGCCCACAATGTCCCATGTTCAGGACATCTGGGAATAAAAAAGACCAAGAGGAGATTGGCTGCACATTATTATTGGCCAAATATCTCCAAGGATGTAAAACAACATTGTCTATCTTGTGAAATATGCCAAAAGGTGGGAAAGAGTGGAATAAAGACCAAGGCACCCTTAAAGCCCCTTCCTATAATTGGACAACCCTTTTATAGAGTGGGAATAGATTTGGTGGGCCCTTTTTCCAAACCCACAAGGCATTTGTAGAAATATCTAGTGGTGGTGGTGGATTTTGCCACCAGGTACCCAGACGCAGAAGCACTGAGATCTGTAGAAGCCCCTGTAGTGGCAGAGGCTTTATTAAAAATCTTTATGAGGCTGGGTTTCCCTCATGAAGTGCTGACGGATCAAAGCAGTGTATTCATGGGAGAAGTGATGCAATGTATGTGGAAATGTTGTTGTCTAAAACATCTAAAGACCACTACTTACCATCCCGCCACTAATGGGCTAACTGAGAGATTCAATGGAGTTTTGAAGGGCACGATAAGAAGCTATGTTCAAGATCACCCACAAGACTGGGATGAACGTTTGGGATGCTTCTTATTTGCATACAGAGAAGTCCCTCAGGAGTCAACAGGCTTCTCACCCTTTGAACTAATGTTTACTAGAAAAGTGAGGGGAGCTTTGGAACTGCTAAAAAATTCATGGGAAGGAACCCTGGGAGAGTACAAAACATCTGTAGTAGATTTTGTATTGGAATTCCGCAATAAATTAACATCAATGATGGAGGTGGTGGAAAAGAATTTGAGTCAAGCACAGGAGAAGCAACGTTACTGGTATGACAGAACAGCCAGGGAACGTGTGTATGATGTGGGAGATATGGTTATGGCGTTCATACCCAGGAAACATGACAAATTACAGGCTAACTGGGAAGGACCATATACCATCAGAGAAAGGCTTGACACAGTGACGTATGTAATTACCACAGACCAATTAAACAAAAGCAAAGTGGTTCATGTAAATATGTTAAAGCCTTACCATACCAGGGATGCAAAGGTGTTGCAAGTTACCTTATTCCCTGAGGGAAGTGGGCCTGAACTTCCAGATTTGGTACAGGAAAGCAAAGACAAAGGAGGGGTAGATCAAGTGGAATGGTCAGAGGAGGTAGAGGAGGAAGTAAAAGAAGAGATTCTGAGAGTTTTGAAAACCTATAGGAATCTCTTTAGCAACAAACCTGGCCGAACCAGTAGAGTTATACATTCCATTGATACTGGAGATCATGCCCCAATCAGATCTGTTCCGTACCGTGTGAATGGGAAAGTTTTGAATGAGATCAAAAAGGAGGTGGAAGAGATGCTGGAATTAGGAGTGATCAGGGAATCCATCAGTCCCTGGGCCTCAAGTATTGTCCTGGTTCCGAAAAAAGATGGAACGACAAGGTTTTGCATTGATTATCGGCTAATCAATAAAATTACTGTCCCAGATGCGTATCCTATGCCTAGGGTGGACGCAATGTTAGAGTTATTGGGGGCAGCAACCATTATCTCTACACTAGATCTCTGTAAAGGATTTTGGCAAATGGAACTAGACGAGCAATCCAGAGCCAAAACTGCCTTCAGTACACCAGATGGGTTATATGAGTTTGTGACCTTACCCATGGGACTAAGGAACTCACCAAGTTCATTTCAGAGGCTAATCAATACTGTGTTGCGAGGCATGTCAGATTTTGCAGTGGCCTATATCGATGACGTAGCCATTTTTAGCAAGTCGGTGCCTGAGCATGTCCAACACCTGACAACAGTATTGGAGGCCTTAAGAAAAGCAGGCCTCACAATAAAAGCTAAGAAATGCCAGTTTGGACTAAAGGAAGTAATCTATTTAGGACATAAGGTGGGGAGTGGGAAAATCACCCCCTTATGGAGCAAGGTGGAGGCAATACAAGCGTGGCCGATCCCCTTAACCAAAAAACAAGTAAGGGCATTTCTGGGTGTGGCTGGATTTTATAGGAAGTTTGTGAGAAATTTTGGGGAAATAGCAACCCCCTTGCATGAATTAACAAAGAAGAAGTGTTCTGAGCGTGTGGTATGGACGGATGAATGCCAGAAGGCTTTTGATCTACTGAAGCAAGCCTTGTGCCAAGGACCCATATTAATAGCACCAGACTATGAGAAACCATTCATCGTGGCTACAGATGCGTCGGACCTCGCACTGGGTGTCGTCTTGCTACAGGAGAGAGAAGGCACCAGACATCCAGTGGCGTACCTGAGTCGCAAGCTGACGCCGAGGGAGAAAAACTATTCGTCAGTCCAGAAGGAGTGCCTAGCGGTCGTGTGGGGACTGAACAAGTTGCGCCCATACGTGTGGGGACAAAGATTCACAGTGACTACGGATCATCGGGCCTTGTTATGGTTGCAGACTATGAAAAACCATAACACTATGCTGCAGAGGTGGTCCTGGGCCCTACAGGACTATCAAGTGGACTTCCAGTTCATAAAAGGCAAGGACAATGTACTGGCCGATGGACTTTCCAGGCAAGTGGCTGGGACTGCAGTGACGTGACCAGACAGAGGAACAAAGAAAGACATTTTCCCCACAGAGACTTTTATTTGTTAACACGACGTATAAATCCTGGAACAGGAATAATACTCTGCTGTTGTTTAAGGGGGGGGGGAAATGTGATGTTCCTATATTAATGTATACATGGTAAGTAGAGTGAAAGAGGAGGGGGAGTGAATGGGCAGTAGAATGCTAGATGATTGGCTGAGTGTTTAAAATGGCTGAACGGATAAAAGGAAGAGTGAGAGTGGAATCTGGGGGGAGAAGAGAACTGAGTGGGTTGGTTGGTGGGGTTTAGAGAGTTGTTTGCCAGGAGGGAGGTGGAGTTCGGATTAGTATTGAGTAAAACCATATGCTTATGTGCCTTAAGAAGAAATCTTGTTAATCTTGTTAGCTTTGTTATCTGTAATAAATACTTAATTTGGTTTACCAAAGGCCTGATCCTTGGCTGGGGTTTCACAGACCAGAAGGGAGGGTAAGGTAATGACCAAGGCTGAAGGGGAACTGTAACAAATGGTGGCAGCGATGAAGAGAATAACAATACCAGTATTCAGAGTCTCTGGGAATACTAGTATTGGGACGTTACTGGTGGTTGCCTAGCAGGGGGATCTGTTGAGATCTGTGCTAGAGCGGCTAGGTAAACCATAAGAGAGTGCGGTCCGGACTGGTGGAGTCCGTGGTGGTGCCTAGAGACAGGCAGTAACCACGAGCAGGTAGGAACCTAACAGGGAGAGCCAGGGAAGGACGCCTCACAGTGCCCTCTGTGGAAGAAGAACAAAGCATGAATCCAAGAAAAAATGGAAGAGGAACTTCACAATTTTAACATAAATAGACAATGGACACTCTTTGAGGACCAGCATGACAAAGGCTTACCTCAAAATGTTTCTTCACATTGGATGAGGAGGAAACAGCTGATCTCAGATTTTTGATCCTTGGAAGGCAGTAATTGCATCGTACAACAACATTTTTCCCACTCTGGCTCACAAATGTACAAGCTTTCTCAAAGCCAAACCATGGTACTTGCTGTTCTGCAGATGTGGCTGTGGGCAACTGGCACTGCTTCATGCCCTCCTCGTCCTCATGCACAGGGCCTCCTTTCTGAACCTCACTTTCTAGTTTTGCCTCCTCAGGATCAACAAGCTGTGACTCAAGTGGCCGCACTAACTGACTGCTGCTCTCAGTAGCAAAACCTGCAACAGGCGTCTCTGTAATAAACAAGAGATAATGCTCCTATATGGGTTAACTTCAGCTGTGATGTGCCCCCATCTCTTCCCCATGCTGCAAGATCCCCCAGTCAGAGTGGAAGTAAGCAGGTCGATAGCACAATTAAAAGAGATCCTATTTGCATCATTTTTGCTCACTGAATAACCCTGCCTGGGCCAGTGTAACCTACTATCTCACAGGGTTGTTGTGAGAACAAAATGAGACTAGGGTTCAAATCCCCACATAGCCATGAAGCTCACTGGGTGACCTTGGGCCAGTCACTGCCTCTCAGCCTCATGAAAACCCTATTCATAGGGTCACCATAAGTTGGAATCAACTTGAAGGCGGTACATATATTTTTTTATTTTGAATATGATGATTATGATAATAAATATGCAGCATTTCAAATTAATTCTGTGTGAGAAGCATTCCATGCCAAGCTTGGAAAACCAAGGATGAGGTATAAAATGTAGACAAAAATACTTTTGACAAAATGCCGTTTATCTTTTATATCTATATCTATAATTAGCAATATAGCTGAATGATGTATGTAAAGTATTTTTTCTTTCCCTTTTCTTTTTTATTAATATTTTAGTACTACTGCTAAAGTTCTGATGAAAGAATAAAGCATTCATTAGCCAAATTCAAATGATTAGAACACATCACATAAATTCCACTGAAGTTGGAGTTTTTGCCATAGAAAATGAAAAAAACATATAACCTATGATAGCCCAATAGACAATCAGAACTAATATAAAACCCTATTGCTTCTCATTTGCAAATCTTGCAAGATCTAAGGTAACTCTAGATCATGTGAGTTCAGGTGATGCATGTTATGTACATTTGTATAGATATTAGCAGAGATTGTCAACAGTCTATCTCTCTCTGGGACTGGGAATCTCTCTCTTTCTCACAGAACATGAGTTTGAGAGCTGGGGGACTGAGAGGAGGAGCTGCAAGGACCCTACTTCTCACCTTATCTCTGCCAAGAACAAAAAAATCAGCCTTAAGCCATTTATTATACGCCTAATGATTTATTATTATTATTATTATTATTATTATTACTGAGACAGTTTTTGTCCCACATACAATTCAGTCTTGTGATTAAACAGGACAAAAATACAAATAAAAAGAAAGATGGAGTTCAAATAAATATACAATAAAAAGCTAGCCGGCATTTTGAAAGGCAGGAGTGCTCTGTCTGGATAAATACAGCACACAGGTATGCATAGGAACAAGGTGGAGAGTTCAAAAAGGGGGGGAAGGAAGAGAAGTAGGCCAGAGCTTGGAAAAGTTACTTTTTTGAACTACAGCTCCCATCAGCCTAATCCAGTGGCCATGTTGCCTAGGGCTGCTGGGAGATGTAGTTCAAAAAAGTAACTTTTCCAAGCTCTGAGTAGGCCAAAGTTTCAGAAGTGCCTTGTGATTGATGGGGGGGCGGCAGCAAGGCAAGGAGAGGCAGTGGGAGGGGCAGAAGGGGCCATGGGGGGGTGGGGGTGGCAAAAATGCCACAGGGGGGCAGAAGGGGCCACGGGGGGCACACACACACACACACACAAATCATCGTCACTCACCTCCACAGCTCTTCGCCATTCTGCTGCTGCCTTCTCCGTTGTCCTTGCCCTGGCTTTTTCCTCCGGCATCCATTTTTTCCTCTCAGACGCTAGCAGGCCCTGCCTATTCACCTCTTCCCTCATGCATCCTAACACAGATCACGAGGGAAGAGAGAGTCTGTGCAGAGGTCCAATCAGTGTGAGGCACATGTCTTGTGTTAACCAATCACTGCCAGGAGCTGTCTTCCCCTTGTTCCCGCCCCCAAGTAACGTGCAACCTAATGTGGAAATGTTAAAGTTGCAGCTGAAAAGTAAGGAAATTACTAGTCATTCCATTAGTTGCCAAATGTAATGGAATTACCCACTCGTTATTTAAAATTGTAACTAATTACAAGTAACTCGTTAAAAATAATGAGTTACTTCCAAGCTCTGCCTATGAAGTAAGTTAGGGTAAGAGATTGTGACTGGCTGACAGTTACCCAGCATGCTTCATGGCTGAGTGGAGATTTCAAGCTGGGTCTCTCAGTTCCCAGTCTGACACTCTAACCACTGCACCACACTGGCTCTCAACATTTAACATTGCTAAATGCATTCCATCTCTGGCTAATGTTCAGTTACTTAGGTAGCCAAAATGCTTTCACCCACACATACATTAATCAATCAATCAATCAATCAATCAATTAAATAAATAAATTTATATCCCCCCCTTCCTCCTTAATGACCCCAGGACAGTAAACAAATTTACAATGAAACATTTTAACAACAACAAGCATTCTGAAAACAGTGAAGAGGGAGGTGTCAGCAGACTGACTGAATTACAAATATAGAATGGGCTGGTCCATATGACATGGTAAGCAGACTATGGTTTAGTGAGATGGCATGACTGTGTGCTGAAGGAGAAATTATAGTGGCTTTCTCTTTCCTCAGTAATTACAAGCTGTAGATAAGAACAAACCTTGGCTACAGCTTGTGGCCAGTGAGAAAAGAGCTTAACTATGACTCCTGGCTCAGACAACATGCTAAACCAGTGATTCCCAAACATTTCTCCCCACAGACCACGTGGAAATCACGGAGGATTTTAGTGGACCACTTAATGATTTTCTGCCTGTTGTAGAAATTGTAGTGTGCTGTGCTAGATGTATATGATTTTAAATTTATTTTTACAAACATGCCACAGACCACCTGAATTGCAGACTACTGGTGGTTCACGGACCACACTTTGGGAACTTCTGTGCTATGCCAAACCTTGTGGTGGCCCACAGCTTTAAACAGTACATTTTCCTTCCTTCCTTCCTTCCTTCCTTCCTTGGCTTAGCTCAGTGCAACACTGAGGAGCTGCACTGGGGAGGAGCAAAGCAGCTGTGAAATCTTTTCCAAGAGCCCATACATTTGCATAGTCAGAGCTTGGAAAAGTTACCTTTTTAAACTACAACTCCCATCAGCCTCAGCCAGCATGGCCACTGGATTAGGCTGATGGGAGTTGTAGTTCAAAAAAGTAACTTTTCCAAGCTCTGGTCTCAGTAAGCTGTAGTGTGGCTTACTGTGTTGTGCAAACCAGGTCAATGTGAAATCTTTGATGTGGGTGTGGGACCCTAATAGGGGAAAAACTCAAACAGTCCAATGAACTGAATGTGCCAAGTGGCCATGGAATGACAATTGACTATTGGGGGGAAAGGATGGATAATTGAGGAATGGGAATGGAATGGAACGGACAGGAGCAGCTGGAATCCTGATCAGTAGCACTCCATGGTGCAACATTTTGTTGTACATACCCCTTTCTATTTTTTTAAAAAAAATCTTCTCCATTGCTTAATTTTCTGTGCCTGTCTGCCTTCCTTATAGAGAGCCAGTGTGGTGTAGTGGTTAAGGTGCTGGACTACAACCTGGGAGACCAGGGTTCAAATCCCCACACAGCCATGAAGCTCACTGGGTGACCTTGGGCCAGTCTCTGCCTCTCAGCCTCAGAGGAAGGCAATGGTAAACCACCTCTGAATACCACTTACCATGAAAGCCCTATTCATAAGGTCACCATAAGTTAGAATCAACTTGAAGGCAGAACATATCCATGTGTCTGCCTTCCTGGGATATCCTGAAAATTATATTACTAGATGGAAGCAATTAGTGAGAAAAGGGGAAAGTATGAAGGAATTAATATAATTATTTAACCACTTGTAAATATAAATTTGAGGCAAGTCACAATAAAGCCAAATTTGTGTCTTACGACAAGATAATGTATAAGTTCAGCCAACACCCCATTTTAGACTTCCATTTCTTGATCATGTCACAGCTGTTTCAGATACAAGATTTAAACATGTTCCAAGGGCTTTTTACTATGCCCTGCATATTGTTTATTCTTATTTTTTTCAAAAAATAATTTATGTGCCCTGTTCATCATCATCATCACCATCAGGGTGGCTTATAAATAAAACAGTAAAATGCAAAGTAAAATACATAATAAAACAACAATAACATTATGCTGATAAAAGTGGTACGACACAGTCCAATTACAAATAGAAAGTTAAAAGGCTTGGAAAGTAACATTCTCTCTGTCTTTCAGTCTCTGTTTGTTCTCTTTTTCTGCAGCTGACCTGAAGGATCAACCTTTCCAGCAAAGCTTGTATGTACACTAAAGACCTCCTTCTGGGAGCCATTGTCATATGAGGTGAGGCTGAACGTGATGGGGAGAAAGAGCCTTCTCAGTAGTGGCACTCACAGTGATGATTCTCCAGGTCACGCTTGCCTGGTGCTAGGAATGGGGGAGAAATTTGATTCAGTTTGCATTTAAAGGTGAGCCTACCTATTTTACACTTTCTGAAACAATACACAACCTGAAACACAGCCATCCTTTGAAAGTTGCACTTCTGCAAATTTTGCACTGCAGTTCTCCAGCCAAGTAATGTGTCCAAAAATGCATATGCTAGGGTCAAGTGGGCATAAAAATGTATTTATCAATGAAAATGCATTTTTGTTAGGGAAAACAAAACAACATAAAAAGATGTGTTATGTTAGGGAAAACTGGCTTGCAAAAATGTATATATTTTGCAAAACTGCACAGAATAATGTGTATATTAGGATAAATTCACACTAAAACAGTGGTGAATTTTCATGAGGGCTTATTTAAATAAGTAAATACATAAATCTGAAACCAATGTGAAAATGTGGAGAAATAAACTTAAGACTGGAAAAAATAGAAATGGAGATAATCCAAACTGGACAGATTTGCTCATCCCTACCAGGTGCCTACTCTGATGTCTTTTTGGTATGAGGCAAGCCTGCCCTGGAGCACCATTACTGCAAGTGCCAGCCCTGAGGAAGCTCTTTCTCCTCATCACTATCTGCCTCAACTCAGGTGACACCTCCTCCTCCTCATCTCCCACCCAGAAGGAAACATTTGAAGATAATATTAGTGTATAGTCAGACTTATGTTGAAGAAGGTGTCCCTTTAGGCCGGTTACAGAAAAAAGTCTGAACGAGATGGTTGTGCGTGTGAAATTTTTAAGACATGCTGAGGGGCAGTGAAAAGGGAACGAATATTGAGGAATAGAAGAATGTAAAGAACGAAGAAAGGCAGAGCAGGAGGAAAATGAAATTAGATCTCTGGTTATCCATGTAGTTAGAACTCTCTGTGTGTATATTTGGGAGGTTGATACTGAAACAGCTTTTGCTTACTGGAATCTGGGCCAAACACAAGCCCCGTTCTGACATTTTTAGAGCATAGGGCTAGGGTTAGGAGGAACATCAGGAGCAGTGCTAAAGATGCCAAACCCACCAGTGCTTTCAACATGGTTTGAAGAGGGTTGAGGTGCTATTTGAATCATATGGTCAATGCTGACCTGCATCTCTTTTCTGTGGTTCAGTCAGACATGTGATATGGATGCACCCCAATGTGATACAGACAATAAAGTGACATGTGGAAAAGGAATTTTATTATTATTATTATTATTATTATTATTATTATTATTTCCATTTATAGACCGCTTACTATCTAAAAGATCTGAAAGCAGTTTACAATAAAATACACAAGGTACAATAAAAACATATCAAATCAATTTACAAAGCAAAATACATAAACAATATCCATATCCATAAACATATACATAAACAGAGTATAAAAGTCATATTGAGCACAATTGTTTCACCTTTCGCTCCTATGACTCTGGCTTGGCCCACCCCACTTGGAAGAAGAGTGAGGCTTTCCTCTGAGAGTTGGGGAGCAATATTTTGCCTAGATGCCTTCTATCCAATCGCTGGATATGCTGTGCACCATATTTAAGGGCGGAAGTGCCCCCTTCTTGATCTCTCTTCGATGAAGCTCTGTCCCCCGTGTCACTGTCTTTGCCAGCCTCCACAAGAGGGAGGCAACTGTCTGCAATGGGCAACTTGGCTCTATCCATTTAGAACCCTGGAAGATCAAGGTTCCAAAGTGCACCTGAAGTACACCTGAAGAGAAAAGGCTCAACACTTCTGAGGTTATCACTCGCTGAGGGGAAGGGAAAACCTACCCCAATCACTCCTACTCTCTCTTATTGCATGAGGGATTAGAATGCCGGAATTGGGCTCAAGCAGCATCCAGGTTGGCTCAGCATAGAAACTTGTTAGGAAGCAGAAGGAGTGGGTGTTGACCACACTGCTGGCTCTAAATGTCTATCCTTCACATTGGAACAATATGTAGGTGATTACAGGTAAGAGTACTTAACACAACACCTGACAGTTTCCTTTCAAGAAAATGCCCTTTCCCCCCCAATTAAGCCATGTCCTTTTTTGAGCTTATTATTCCAGGATACCAATCATGTAGTGTGACTAATACATTTGGATGTTTCAACATCCCTGTGCTGAAATGAAATCCGATCATTCTCCCAGAATCAAACTCAGATATTAAAGATATTATGTATATTAAAGGAACTTTAATAAGCATTTCTGTCAGGACAGTCTCAGACATGCCTGAATTCAAAGCTGTAATTCTTATATGAACTTGTTATTTTTAAAATTTTATGAGCCATTGGTTTCCCTTCAAGAGTTACTAAAGATCAATAGGTTTCTAGTACAGCATTTATTTTATTACTGTTAACGACATTTCCTTTTTGTGCTGTGCTGCTTTGTTTCCAGGGCTTGCATATATGAAGTATATAAAAATTTAAAGTAGCACTCTGTCTTCTGGTGCCTTTCCATCCTTATTTAAAAAATGGGACATAAGCTAAAATGAAATCAAATGTATCATTAAACAGTAACATTAAAATGTCATCTACTGTTTGGAGCAGATGGGTCATAACTTATTTCATCATAACTTTCTTCGAGAAAACTTTTTTTTTGTCTATATAACTGTGACAGTCTTTCTTGGCTTTTATAACTAAGCTGCATTCTATAATGTTAACATTAGACATAGAGATGGATGTGTGTGTAGACCCAATTCACACACTGTATGTTGACTAGCATGGCTCACTCACATACAGCATTTCCATATTTGCCTATGTCAAAACCAGCCCTTACAACTGACATTTAAAGAAATGGAAAATGTGAAAAATATTCTGTTCCATAAATAATTATCCAGTGCTTGATGTATACAATGGAACGGAAAATTGAACACAAATGGGTAGAATGTACGTTAGTGGGCAAATGAAATTTGACTAAATTTGGAATTAGCTTCTTATTTACAAGCTTTCGCATGTGGTTTTTTTGGGGGGGGGGGGAAACTGATCTGTCCATAAAAATTCTCTCTAGCTTTTAAAGCTAACACACATGTCAACATGGTGTAGTACACCTAAACCATATTATAGTGTCACCTGGGAATTGTAGCTCCCCGCACCAGCCATGATAGAGAACTGCTAATATAATCTGGAAGCAAAAGAATGTTTTAGATCTGGTTGGGGGATAACAGCCACATAAAAGTTTTTGAAGTAACAACAGAATTGTCTCAAACAGAGAGAAGATTCTTACCAAACTTACCAAGACCAATCATATGGTCTGGTCATGAAATTCACAGCAAACAATAAGAGTAAGGGGTAAACATTTCTGCATATAGATCTTCAAAATAGCCCGGTTAGCTTGAATGTGGTCCACACCTATACACATTATTTTACTTTCTGTATAGGAGAATATCTCCTGGGGGAAGTGACTCCCAATGTATAATTCATCCAACTTTTACAAGCTGGACAAATGTGTATACTGAACCATGGAAATCTCTAGCACACACAGTTTCTGTGAATGGTTTACAAGCTGGTTATCAGTTTGTTGGCTTGGACAGTAGCTGAATTCTCACTGAAACGGTAAAGCTGTGTCTGAGCTGTACCATTTCAGACTACAGCTGAGGACTTACATGACTGAATATTCCTCAATACAAAAAGTTCCTTGCCAACTTGGTGTTAGGGATCAGACAAACCTAGAAACTTTCTCCTTGACTAGGGATGGATGAATTTGTCAATTTTGGTTTCTCATTTTTTCTAATCTTAATGTTCTATCTGCACTATCCACTTAAAGCACTATTATACCACTTTAAGCTGTTATGACTTCCCTCAAAGAATCCTGGGAACTGTGGTCTGTTAAAGGTGCTGAGAATTGTTAGGAGACCCCTGTTCCTTTCACAGACCTACAGTTCCCAGGGTCCCCTAGAGGGGAATTGATAGTTAAACCACATATGTGTGAACCACCACTTGCCATCTGATGCAGTGGTGGCTAGTGCGCATTGGATTGGTAGGGTGGAGGGCAGGGACACCAACACAAGGAGGAGCCATGGCCAATGATAGGCAGACCCAACGAATTCTACTTTTTCTCCCCATCCTCTTCCCTGCTAAGTTCTACAGGAGCAAATCTGAGATCAAGGAGGAGGAAGCAGACAGCCAAGGGCACACCCTGGGCTGGTTGTAAATAAGAAGGCAGGTGGACTTGGAGGAATCAAGACTGAGGCTGAAAGAGGAGTGCCCCGTTTGCCCTAATGGACCAGCCTCCACTGGTCTGATGAGCTATTATCCAGTCATAGCTTTATCATCTCGGTGAGAGGAGCTGGGCCTCAGACCCTGCCTGCAGATGCTTCCTTGCTAAGTTTTTTTTGCAGTTACTCTTCATGCTGTTTATACAAAGCTATTAATATTTGTTGTGTGAGAAAACATATTCCATGCTGTGGAACACTCTTTCAGCAGAGATTTGGCAGGCACCCTTGCTTTTGCCTTTCAGGCATCCCTTGAAGATTTTTTTATGCCAACAGGCCCCTGTAGCTGTTTCATTTTTAATATTTTGATCAGCCAATCATTTTAATGATTATCTGTATTGTTTTAAATGGTTTTATGTTTTAATGTTGTAAACCACCCTGATATTTTATGATATGCTGGTATAGAAATACCTTTATAAATAAATAAATATAATTTAAAAATGATAGCTCTGCAAGCATCAATGAAGAAAGTGGTTACAATGTTAGACTACGATCTGTGAGCCCAGGATTCAAACCCTTGCTCTGCCACGAAGCTCATAGTTGACCTTGGGCCAGTTGCTGTCTGTTAGCCTAACCTACTTCACAGAGTTGTTATGAAGATGGGGAGAAGCATATAGGCAGCCTTGAGTTCCTTGGAAGAAAAATGGGATATCAATGTAATAAATAAATGGCATCAATGGCTTGCATTTGTGACAGACATACTTAGTCATATCAGATGTTCTCTTTGATGTGTGATAACATATATATACTGTGAGGTGGTTTTAAGACAATAATCATATCCATGCTTGGAGGAAGAGGAATACGTTTTGCTTTCAGTTTGAGAAACCCTACCATTACATTGTTTGGCTACTTGTGTGAGCCAAATGGATTTATTTCTGTTTAAGTGTTACAGAGCAATGCAGGACAAACTTTTGTTTGAACTTGAACAGTTCAAAGAAGCAACTAATCAATAAGAGTCTGATTAGTAAGAGTGACAAACTAAACAGCCATAATCCACCCAAATCCTTTTAGTCTTTTAAGTTGTATGTAAACACCTCACCCACTGAAATCCTAATCTTAACCTTTTTCATTTCCCTTGCCTTTGTGGTGGTTGCTTTCTTTGCTATTTTATTTATGGTTACGTGATGAGTAACAATTGAAATTGAATCACAGGTTGCCTCCCTGTCTTCTCACGTCCTGGTGAACCTGTGAGGTAGGTTAAGCTGAAAGCCGGTTACTGGCTTAAGGTCACCCAGTGAACTTCATAGCCGAGTGAAGTTCTGAACCCAGGTCTCCCAGGCCCTAAGCTGACATTCTAACCATTACACCACAATGGCTTTTCACATTCTGAGAAGATGTTGATGTTATCATTTCTTGTGGAATATAACAATGGGAGTAAACTGAAGGGATATTCTCAGGCCTGGCTGTTGTTGAATGTTGTTGCACTAGTGTCACAGCACCTAGGATTCCTAAATGAGAAGATCAGGAATGGTAAAAGTGCTTCTCTGAAACATGGCTTAATTGCAATTTTTTATTTTTCCTGGCAATGCTTTGGAATGTTTGGCAAATTCTTAACCTCACTCTCATTCTGTGCAGACCTCAATAAGCCTGGTTGGCATCCATTGCAGATTGGGTATCTATCCAACAGTGTGCCATAGAAGCATCTGCAATGGGCTGGAGATCTCAGAAGACATGCAAGAGTTTCTTAGAAGATGCATCAATCTGAAAGTATTCATTTAAGGTAGAATTATTTATTTTATTTATTTTATTTATTGAATTTCTTAGTCGCCCATCTGCCTGGCTATCCGCCCACTCTGGGCAATGTACAAAATAAGCATACAGATACAATAAACATTAAAAATCTGGACACAAGATAATAAAATCTAGCCCACTCGAAAAGCCTGCCTGAAGAGCCAGATCTTCACGGCCTGGCGGAAACTCATTATAGAGGGGGCATGGTGGAGATCATTTGGGAGGGAGTTCCGCAGGGTGGGGGCCACAATTGAAAAAGCCCTCTCTCTAGTCCTCACTGATCTGGTTGTATTGACTGATGGGATAGAGAGAAGGTCTTTTGAGGCTGATCTTGTTGGACGGCATAGCTCACTCCTTCAGATAGACTGGACCAAAACCATATAGAGATTTTAAGGTCAAAACCAACACCTTGAATTGGGCCCGGCAAGAAACTGGTAGCCAGTGCAACTCTTTTAGCACTGGAGTTGTGTGATCTCACCGGTGGCTGCCTTTAATCAGGTGCGCCACCGCGTTCTGTACCAATTGCAACTTCCGGACCGTTTTCAAGGGTAGCCCCATGTACAGCACATTACAGTAGTCTAAGCAAGAGGAGACCAGGGCATGTACCACTGATGGGAGCAGGTGATTGGGAAGGTAGGGGTGCAGCCTCTGTATCAGATGAAGTTGATACAGTGCTGCCTGGCTCTCAGCTGAGACCTGAGCTTCCATGGACAGTTGGGAATCAAGAATGATCCCGAGGCTGCGGACCTGGTCTTTCAGGGGCAGTTGTACCCCATTGAGCACCAGGACCAAATCCCCTAACCTTTCCTCGTCTCCCACGAGCAGTACCTCGGTTTTGTCAGGGTTCAGTTTCAGCTTATTCCTTCCCATCCAGCTACTCACCGACTCCAGGCACTTGGATAGGGTTTCTACAGCCAACCTTGGTGAAGATTTAAATGAGAGATAGAGCTGCGTGTCATCTGTATATTGGTGACACTGCAGCCCAAATCTCCTAATGATAGCCCCCAGTGGCTTTATGTAGATGTTAAATAGCATCGGGGAGAGGATGGAGCCCTGCGGTACCCCACAAGTGAGCAGAGCTTGGAAGTAACTAGTTACAAGTAACAAATTACTTGTAATTCATTACTTTTTAAAGTAACGAGTGGGTAATTCCTTTACATTTTGATTGCAATAGAACTAGGAGTAATTTTATTACTTTTGTGGAGTAATTGTAACGTTTCCAGAATTACTTTTGGGCATTACTTGGGGGGGCAGGGGAAGTCTTCTGCTCCTCTGATTTGTGGATGAAAATCATGTGCCTCAAAGTGGGCTTCTGTGCAGTGTCGCTTTTCCCTCATGCTCTGTGGATGGGTAGGAGGCGACAAGGGAGGAAGTGGAGAGTGAGATGGGGTAGAGTG
Source organism: Rhineura floridana (assembly GCF_030035675.1). Classification (NCBI taxonomy): domain Eukaryota; kingdom Metazoa; phylum Chordata; class Lepidosauria; order Squamata; family Rhineuridae; genus Rhineura; species Rhineura floridana. The sequence continues at coordinate 100,846,649 of NC_084487.1, forward strand.
GAGAAAACAATTATTTAAAAAAATGGATAGAGGTGGTGAAGAATGGAGTGGAGGGAAAAAGGATCCGGAGGTCAAGAACATGGATAAAAGAGAAGGAGGCAGCAGCAGAACTGAGATAAAGAACTGCGGAGGTAAAAGATGACAACGTGTGTGTGTGTGTGTGAATACTGTGTTTGCACTTGGCACACAAAGTGGCCTCCACCACCCTCTCTGGCTACTGTGCTGCATTTGCAGTATTTTAACTTTTTTGCATCTCAGGGGAAAATGTTTGCTTGAGTGAGTGTCCCTTAGTTGGTGGCAGGGCAGGATCTGGGAGGTGGTTAAGTGAGAGAGATTATGCTGGCTGGCTGAGAGGGAGGGTTGCACTTGGTTTGACATGCAAAGATCTGACTAGTGGCCTCTGCCTCCCTCCCCACCTCCCTTACCAGTGGAGAGACTGCCATTCCTATCTTATGGATAAAAAGAATTATTCTACTACCTCTGGATGTGTGTGTTTCTTTTTAATGTTCTTTTAGGCTACTTACATGTGCAGCAGCCAAGGCCAGCACCTTGTAGGCATTTTTTAAAGCAACTGAAATGTAATTGTAGTGATTACTTTGGAGGAAAAGTAAAGTAATCAGTTACTTTCAGAGCAATTGTAATTGTAACGGTAATTAGTACTTTTTTGGGCCATGAAACTGTAACTGTAACTTACTACTTTTTAAAAGTCATCTTCCAAGCTCTGCAAGTGAGAGGCCAAGGATCCGAAACCTCATCCCCCAATGCTACTCTTTGGAGCCCTTTGGTTTGGAAACCCTTGACCTGGGGGATATTGCTTTCCCCACTCTGCCCACACCATTTTCCTCAGCTTCTATTTCACTGGTGGCTGAGTTCTCTGCTGCTCTTGAGTTAGAGCAGAGGTCAGGGACATTTTTCAGTCTGCCAGCCACTTTCCCTTCTGGACAACCTTCCAGGGGCCACATGCTAGTGGTGGGTGGGGCCAGAGGGAAAAATGGGTGGAGCAATGTCTTGCCCCCCCCACTAACCCACTTTATTAGCAGAGGGGGGAGCATTGTTTCTACTCACTCATTCTTCCCCCAACACTCACCACTTACCTTAAACATTCTAATATGAACTTCTTACCATATATATTAGAATATTAAAACATGAAACTTTAGCATAACAGTACAGAACATCACAAGCAACAAATGTATTGTTTTTCCTTTGCACAGTAGGTGGGTTTTACACATATTCCCACACTCCTCTATATCCTCCATCCAGGCAAGCAAGAAGCAAGAGTTGATATTCCAACCAGCCAACAACACTCAAGGAGTGTACACAGCATGGCCAGTAAGGAGTGAGGCCTGGGCAGCCTTGTCCCACCAGTTCATTATTTTATGATCTTTATTCTTTGGCCGGCAGCATACCTAACCTACTGAAAAAAATAAAGATGAGTGGTAATCACCAGGGGTAGGTAAATGACAGAACAGGATCTACTGGTAGATGTCTGAGTGATTTGCAGTGTGTGGAAGCACTGATATGTAATATTTTATAAACCAGCAAAGATAGACTATTGGAAGTGTACTCAAGAAATTAATGCCTTTTTTTGGTATTGCTGGTAAAATGGATCTATAACTAGAGATTTCAGGATCTTTCTTTACCTTTAACCTTTCTTTAGATCCTGAAACATACTTGCAAGGTATGGTACCAAAGGCAAAGGTGATGCTTTCCTCCCCATACGATACTGGCAGCCAGAATCTGATCTATCATGGAAAGAAAAGAGATGCCTCAGTTAAGAGAATGGTACATCACAAAAACCGGCAAAACTGAATCATATTCCTTGGTTCATACATGTAAGACAAGAAAAAACAGCACATTTAAACAGATTTGAGAAAGAATGGCTGTCCTTTAGTTTTTGGAATTCAGTACAAAAGTATTGTAGCTGGCAGTAGTATAGTGGCAAATTTAGAAGTGCAAGGTCCCTTCATCATAGTCGCACCACACCATGCCCCGTCCCACCCCTCACAGTCACGTTGCCTTCTAAGATTATGCAACCTTTTAAGGTTATTTTATTTATTGAATTTATATCCTGCCTTCCTCCCGAAGGAACCCAGGGTGGCAATACAATAAATTTGTATTTTATTCAATAAAAATAAGCTTTCAGTCTTTCCAATTGAAAAGTGACTTGTCTGGACACCAGGAATCCCTGGAGTCCTAAAGAGCTGCTGTTTCCCCCTCTCCTGCACTTAGCTAGTGGCTTCTGTCTCCTTGTAATCTCCATTTGAGATCATATACTCCTTATAAGTTATTTTCTGCACATTCCACTACACAGTAAATGTGGGTGGATGTTAAAAAAATCCCCTGCTATACATGTCTACTCAGAGAAGCAAATATCTTTATTTTCAATGGGACTTACTCCCAGGTAAGTGGGTACAGGATTATAGCCTGGGCTTTCTTGTGAGGAAGGGGCAGAAGAGGGTACATGGTGAGAGGGCCACTTGTACACACCAACCTGGGAATAAGCACACTTGAATACAATTGGGACTTACGCATGCATCTAAACGCACAATAATCTTGCTAGATTATTGGTTGAAGCCTGGAGGTGTACTAAGGAGGAAGGGGGTGGAGAATACACATCTGAAGAGCTCACATAGAAGTAGATCAATAAAAGTATCACTCACACTATCGATGATTTCAAAGTGAGTTAAAAAAAATAATCGGGAAAAAAGAAAAAGAATGAATCGGAAACCAGGCACAGAGCGTTGCTATTTCAAAATCCTCTCTGCAAAGATGGGGAATATCAGAAATAATTACTCCAATGGCAAATCCGATCATTGCAGAAATGGAGCCCATTGCTAGCTGTAAGGCTGCAATCCAAGGCACATTTACTTAAGAGTAAGTCCCCATTGAAGAAAAGCTCTCTCTCTCTCTCTCTCTCTCTCGCGCTCTCTCTCGCACTCTCTCTCTCTCGCACTCTCTCTCTCTCGCACTCTCTCTCTCACACACACACACACACACACACACACACGTGTACATCTACTTGAACAAGCCCCCTTCAGAAAACTCCCTGGGGCAAAGCAAAGGAAGCACTTCCTGGCAGAATAGCATCTTCAGCTTGCAGGGTCCCATATACCTCTCCATACCACCCTTCACAACTTTTTTTAAAAGCAAGCTCCAATCACTTCCCCAAACCTTGCTGCTGGCTGGCAGCCTGAGCTTGCAGAGATCATAAAAAAGTACTATCTGGGCCTGGCAGTCCATCGTCCTTTCTGTAAACTTCTATCTCTCAGGTCCTTGTGACTCTCTCTTCCCCACAACAACAACAGTGGGAGCTAATCAGTGTGCAAGGGGGATTCATGCTGAGTGCATATTGGCTGTTGTAACTACTCACCTCACTGGATTCAAGGCCTGTCTCTCCCAAGGCAACCAGGAAAGGATGTAGCTTTTAAAGGCACATGCTCTCAGCACTTGGGAACAGTGCAATTGCCTGTAGAGACGGAGGGACTCTGGTCTGAAGAGGGCCGCCTGCAAAAACAGTACCAGGACTGCATTTCTTTATTTTAAAGTGTACCAGTACTGCCTATTTTATTGTAACTTTGTTGTTAATTTGGTGGTGGCATGATTACAGATTTAGACAATGTGATTACTTATATTTATTGATAATGGCATTTATAAATATTTGCATTTATTAATATCACTGATTATGGCAAACTTGCTCTGTTCAGAGTGAAACACTAAGCATGATTTCTATGTAGCAGACAGACACCTTAGCTTCCTCTGCAACAGATGCCATGTTAAGGTGGGAGTTAGCTCACCTCCATTTTGGCACATAAATATTTAAGGGTCAGGGATGAGTTTCAGGCATATAAGTTTGTAAATTTCCTAGTCTATCAAGTTAACATAATCAAACATTACAGAAGAGAAAACAAATGAAATTAGTCAATAACATAGAAGCATTATAAAATACAATTGCTATTATAACTCTAAAATACTGATGAATAGCTGAGAAACACTATTAAATCATAATTACCTGAACCAGCAAAGCTAGGATATAAGCAAAGGTGATAGGTGCCCCTCAAGAAGAAGAAAAACAAATGCTGAAAGGAAGGGATATTTATACTAAAAATTTCTTTTGAAGAAGATACATTTATGATGCATCCCTAAACTTAATTGCTAACTTTTTACATTCCACAAACTATCGAACTATATGAAAGACTTTGATAAGTCATATGACAAGGTAACATACATTGCAACTTTCACAACAATTTTGATTAAACATAGTCTACTATCATCAAAGCAAAATAATTGTTGCCACATCTAATAGAACAACACAAACAATTGCTATTTTATTATCAAAACTTAGATTATAATAATATGAGAATGTGTCTGGTTCACAACTTGGCATAGTAAATATATCAGTGTTAAAAATTGTCTTTTCTGTCCACACAACTAATCTATAAATGTTGCAAACAGATTGCTTGAGTCTGGTCAGTTCAAGGTCTTCTTTTTATAACAGGAGACACAGGTGTAGTGGTTCAAAATAAGGAATGGGAAGTAGCGATGTTCCAGTCTGGTTTGTAAAGCTGGTCTGCCTCCAAAGGACATCACAAAAATAAAAAGGTAGCTCCCATTCCCATTATCATTAATTGAGCTGCATTGGAGTAAGGAAAATCATGAATAAAAGAATCAGCTATGGGGCCTGGACCAATATCTCTGGAACCACCAAAGTGGGTGCAGAAGTGGGTATATTTGCAATGTGATAATATTCAATAAAATTTAACAGCAGGATAGATTTTAATCAGGTTCATTGCCAATGGCCAGTCAGTCAGGCACTGTCCGAGGATCCCAGGGATCAGAAAGGCCCCTCACTGGCCTGACCTGCCACTCACCTACTCACAACTGGGCTAGGTGGCAGTGTGCAGGCTCCACTTCACTTGGAAGACAAGCTCAACTCCCATCCACTATAGCTGGCCACCCACCTCCAGATTCTGTCTCCCTGCCTCACCTCAGATCTGAGAAAGGGCTAAGAGTGGCCAAGAAAATGCCTCTGTAGTTTTTTAAATGAATTTTTAAAAAAGAATATAATAAAATAATTAAGCTTTTCTAGCCACCATGGTAAATTGTAGCGAAGGTTGCAGGCATTCTTCTGGCCACTTCATCCAGAATGTCTGGAACAGAAGAAGGATGCCCTTGGCCCTTTCTCAGAGTCCAGGTGCCAGAGGTGGTGGAGAAGCCATTGGTGCCACAGCCCTTATCAAATGATGAATTTTTTTTATACATTAAAAAAAAATAAGTGAGGAGCAGGAGTGAAAGAGGAGGAGGATGGTGCTACCACCACAAGGAGGAAAATGGGGGGCAAGGGGGCATTCATGGCAGGGGGTCCTTTGGCCAGACTATATCAGAGGCCACCTGTTGCTCGCCCTGTTTTTATTGATAGATTTGAGTGAAAAACTGTATTGATATTTTGCTGTGTTGATGTTTAACAATATCCCTTTAAAATATGGTTACCCATTTTCATTCCATTGGAAGAGAAACCTTGTATATTTTAGGGATTAGTGAGTCAAAAGTTGGTAGAGTTCTAACACAAAGACATTCTAAACCCATGTGCTGGATCCTGCCACATTTCAACAACTGTCAAGAAGTTGGATGACTCCTTTTAATTTTTTTTATATATATTTATAATCAACAGCCAACACTGCCATCCTAAAAGGCTTTCAAGAGCAGCTTACAATTAAAACCATAAGTTTAAAACAACAAATCACGAAACATGAACACAGCAGAACCTTACCAGGAGTGACAACTGTAAAAACCACTTAAAAACCATGCCAATTATGCCCAGAATATGATATGATGCCAGTGCCAGTGGTGTAAGAAAAATCCAGAGTCACACCATCTGAAATCTATTTGTGCCTTTATCATTGCAGAGGGAAATCAGATCATTCCTAAAAATAGATGCTGAACTTGTTCAGAAAAATCCTCACATTAGAAGGTATTTTAAAGCTATCTTCAGCTCCCACTAATTGTTTTGTCTAATATAAATGTTTAGGGAAGCTCTCCTATGCTAAAACATAGTCTGAATGGAAATAATTCTCCCCCCACCTTCACAAATGCCCCCAAGCCTAGTCTATCAAGTTTCAAAAAACATAAGTGTAACTAGCATTTTGATTACAGTTTTAGAGGAATTCACTAATAGGCAAAAAAAACCCCACCCTCTTGTAGTTTACGAACGAACCTATAGTCAACAGATATTCTGTGAATATGTGAAGTACAGCAACACTTTGCATAATTTGCACTAAAAAAGCTCCAAAAACAATTGTGGAATAATGACACTGACTATTCTGCAGAATAGTCTCCAATGGACACGAGGAGTGTTTCAGTTTACACAAGATAAGACAGTGAAAAGTGAAATATATTCTAGCAAATTTCAAGATGCGCTCTATGTTTTTCATTGACCGTGCCCACTCATCTTTAAGTGGGGTAGTTTAAATATAGCAGGCTGAACACATACATCCTTTGTCAGGCAAGTTTTTTCCCCCAACAGCTAGATTCATAGGGCTCATCTACTCAGGGTTTTACTGTGTGGTGCTACTTGCATCCCCTTTTAACGCATTTAATTCGCATGGTTCACATGGTTCTGGCAAACAGAAGCTATTACAGTTTCCCCCCATAAATCCATACTAACCCAGTCCTCTGATCATCTGAAAAGGGAAGGAAAAAACATCGTCACGCCATATCTCTAGGGCTTGCTGAAGCTTTGCTCCGATGCTTTTAGGTGGGTGTGTCATTTGTTCCCCTCTCCACACCCACTCCCTCCTCCTTTCTTTCATTTCATTTCCTGTGGGCTAAAGAGAAACCTCTGCTTCTCTCTCCTGTTCTTCAAGGTTTTGTTATGTTGCTGCAAATGGTGCCTTTATTTTCTCGCCCCCCTAACTTGTGCACAAAAGCATAACACTGCTCAAACAAAGATTTGTATTTTAGCTGTACTGTACCAGTGAAAAGACAAATAATCACACTTCTGGGCTGTTTTTTTAAAATGAAACTAACTGGTAGAACAAACTGAGCATGCTCGGTTGCCAGGTAACCAGAGGGAGTGGAAATGTTAAATTAGAGGGTGTAGTCTTTAGGAAACTGCGTGATTGATGCTTCCACTCAAGTGTGACTAGAAAACACCATGTTTTCAGCTGGCATAGATCCCTTACTGTAGATGGTACAAACAGAAAACAGAGATAAAAGCAGCATCTTTAGCATGAAGTTATGCTCCCATGTGAATAAGCCCATTGCTTAAGTAGCAACATATTATACAGCCACAAGAGTGACTGTATACTACAGCCAGCATGGATTTTCCACATTCTGCAATGACAAATTGAATACATACACCCATGTCATTCTGGTGCTTCCCATAAACTCATTTCAAAACAAACCTTACAAAACTTATAGTCCTGAACTCAGAAACTCTTGTTTAACAACCCTGTAAAATTTAATGGTGATACACAAATCAGTCACAGAGAATCAAGAGTTCAAAGTATAAAAAGAGAGAGAAAAAACCAGGTCCCTTTTGGACTTTTTTCTGTCAGAGTTCTCATAATTTGTTGAAATTAATTAAAAATCATTCAGACCATGGTATTCCCAATCTCTATGTAAGGGTGTGAAAGGTGGACAGTGAAAAATACAGATAAGAGAAAAATCAACTCATTTGAAATGTGGTGTTGCAGGAGAGCTTTGCACATACCATGGACTGCAAAAAAGACAATTGGGTGTTAGAACAAATTAAATCAGAACTACCATTAGAAGCTAAAATGATGAAAATGAGGTTATCATACTTTGGACACATAGTGAGAAGATATGATCCACTAGAAAAGACAATAATTCTGGGAAAAACAGAAGGCAGTAGAAAAAGAGGAAGACCAAACAAGAGATAGATTGATTCAATAAAGGAAGCCACTGACCTGAACTTACAAGATCTGAACAGGGTGGTTCACAACAGATGTTGTTGGAGATCGCTGATACATAGGGTTGCCATAAGTCATAGTTGACGTGAAGGCACATAACAACAACAGTTAAAAATCTGTATCTGTAATCTGCACCTGTAATCCTATTACTGACCTTGCCCTTCATCTTCTGCAGTCTAAAAGTTAAAAAAAATGCCTAGCTGATTTTTAATTAACTAAATTGCCGTGTGGATGAGCCCTTACTGAGCATGCCCAGGCTTATCATTGACTTCAATGCTAATTTTCTTAAAGGGCTCATCCACATGGCAATTTAGTATGTATCTGGTGCTACTTGCATCCCCTTCTAATTTGCATGGTTCACATGATGTTGCAGGCAAGCACAAGCTATCATGCAGTCAGTGGCATCACTAGGGGGGTGCAGACTGCACCAGGTGACACCATCAGAGGGGGGTGACTCTCAGCTTTAATTTTTTTAAAAATTAAGTTTCTAGGTGGTCCGGTTCTCGAGATATACATAAAAACGTCAGCCGCCCCCCAGTGGCGTCACTACAGGGGTGTGGGTGTGTGTGGACCACACCAGGTGACACCATCAGAGGGGGGTGATTCTCAGCTTTAATTTTTTAAAAAATTAAGTTTTTAGGTGGTCCGGTTCTCGAGATATACATAAAAAAGTCAGCCGCCCCCGTTAAATCTTTTTTTAAACTACTGTATAGCATTTCGTAGCTTTAACCCCGCCCGTTCAGGATTGCAGCCAATCAGTGAAGTGTTTGTTTGACCTGTGGCAGTGTCTAGTAAACCTCATTGCAAGTTCAGAAAATGGTGGTTTCCCCCCCCCCGTTTATCTGAAAATCTCATAAATTGGGTAAGTATATATATTTCAGTTTTTTCCCCTCTTGTGTGTAGGAGTCAGATCCTGGGCAGTGTTTTCAAAATCTTCCCAATACTTGCTTTTGTGGGGGTAAAAGCATTGCTAATCCCATATCTCCACAGTAAATCCCACTGAATTCAATAGGATTTACTTTTGAGTAGACATGGTTATGAATGTGCTGAAAATCAATGGGACTTTGGAGTGAATGTAAAAAAGAATTGTGTTTGTGTTCTCTTTCTGTCCGCCCCTCCTCCAGTCCTATTTTAAAGCAAGTAGGCAGGGCTTACTTAGGTATTACAGTTTTTATTCTGTAGGAAACGAATACTGATTTTTTAAAAACTAATACTGATTTTTCTGCAATGATCAACTGGTTTGACAATAAACTATTATATGGGCTGTATGTATTTATACATCTGCAGTGTGTGTGTGTAGTCTTTCCAACAACCCTGTGAGGTAGGGTTGGAAACCAAGGCAGCTCACAACAAGAAATAAAGCCATTTAAAATCCAATAACCATAAAGCAAGAATAAACAGTTGGAAAACAGCCTAAAGAGGCCTGATTCTGAATTTTGGGTTGGGTGAATGAAGTTTATTTATTTATTATTTGATTTATATCCCACCCTTCCTCCCAGTAGGAGCCCAGGGCGGGAAACAAAAGCACTAAAAGCACTTTAAAACATCATAAAAACAGACTTTAAAATATATTAAAACATCTTTGAAAATATTTTTTAAAAGCTTTAAAAAAACATTTTTTTTAAAAAAAGAAAAGGCTTAAAAACATATTAAAAAGCAATTCCAACACAGACTCAGACTTGGATATGGTCTCAACTTAAAAGAACAAGTTGAAAGAACAAGTTCCTTATCACTTGAGGCTGTAGTTCTCTGCACACTTCCCAGTTTGTGTAAGCCCCATTGAATACATTGGGACTTGCTTCTGAGTGAACAAACATTGGATTGCACTATAAATATATTTACAGATTGTGTAATTCATAAACATATTTGAGAGTCATGTTTATATAAATGTTTCTTCATACTGTGTTCCAATAAGTATTTGATTTCACACTATGGTTGTAGATGATTTTTTCCTCTACATTTTAAGTGTGCCCTTCTTCCTTGGGGTGGTCATGGTTCTCCATTGTTTTCATCCTGAGGGGAGGATAGGCTGAGAGATGGTGAGTAGCACATTTAAGGTCTTTTCGCCTCCCCCCCTTTTTTATTTGTATTTATTTTATATTTCTCCAATATCTTCCCCTGGCTGTTTTTATGTATTTTAAATATTTTTAGATTAAATAAATAGGAAATCATAATTGTGAACCTCCCTAAAAGCAATTTACCTATCCTTATGTTTTGGCAAAGTGATGGTGTGAAGGCATGCTGGTAGAACAAGAGACCATGTTTGAGGCATGTTATAAGGTGTTTGAGGACTTTGTCACACATTACTTTTTGAGACCTGTAGATTCATGTTGGAAAGAACACGTGCACATATTGAATGGTGGCTTGGGTGCTGTTTTTTCAGTCTACGCTGCATGTGTAGGGAAGGTGATACATCATCTGGCAGCTAGCTTCATAACGTGAGAATGAAAAACATTTGGATCACCATTCACTTGTCTACTTTTCTCACTATTGAGACCACTTCATATATTACTTTTTCATACACAGAAATTTAATCTTTGTATAGAAAAAAGTATTTTGTAAAATGTGAAGGACAGTGGCTGCCCAGTCAGTATAACCACTGTACAAGATCTACTCAGCCACTGTAATTACCTTTTTGTTTTGAGTGCCCTTTTGTCTGGGTCTTGGTTCAGGTGTGTATCCAGCTTTGATGTGCTTATGGAAGGGGTGTGCAAGTAGTGCCCCCCCAAGCGTGGAGGCTTGGACAAACATTGTGTTATGGAAAACGAAAGTCTGTGTGAAAGTACATATTTGGGAATGCCATCAGTGTAATCCTAAACACACTTAATAAATAATGTCGAACTTGCACGTCACAAAATATATTACGGTCATGTCCATAAGCACCAGGAGGGTAGTCGCCCAGGGGATCTTAGTCCCTCTGCTTTTTTGGGAGCAGGGTCCCTATGTCTCCAAGCATCCTACAGTCAGCATGAAAAGGGAGTGTGTTAGTCACTGAGAAGACTCTTCTAATATGCTTCCTTGCCTTTTCTGCAGATTGGAGCCAGTCAGAGTGAAAGGAGGTGAATCAGCCACTGAGAAGACTCTTCTCAGTTGCTAACGCTCTCCACTTTCATGCTGATTGGCTCCTAGAGATGTTTGTTGTTGTGAGATAATGCATTAACAAAGATCTCATTCTTAATCCAGGAGCAAAAAAGGGTGTACGTGGCTGTAACTATCATGAAGGGACCCTGTAGCTCTGAATTTTCTACTAAACAACTGATAAATACCAATGTAACTTTGTGTCTGAAGACTTATTATTAAGAATCACTTTCCATAATTGTAAGGAGGTGTGTCCACACGCATGCATCCCAGGCACCTAAATGAGGGGAGAGAGCAGCATAGGGACATAAGCAGGTGTCTTATTCCAGGGGTTCCCAAACCTTTCTTCTACATAGACCACTTGAAAATTGCTGAGGGTCTGAAAGTATCTGAAAATTTACTATGGGCATATGTGAGATAATTAACTCCCATTAGTAATAAGAGCAAGAATTTGAGCTGTGCGTATGATATTGTAATTCAAAGGTGTAATTTTAATTTTGCTAGTTGTTTATGTCACTACTATTGCCATTACATTCAGTGATATATGGGAATTATGATTTACGAGTAACATTAGTACAAAAAACATTACTAAGGATTCTGTATGGTCTGATACAGGAGGAGGTCCATGGGGGTGACACCATGAGTTACCGCACCGGGTGACACCAACCCTAGTGATGCCACTGCATGCAGTTTCCCCCTTTAAATGTGTATTAACACAATCTGCTGATAATGCGAGAAGGAAAGGGAAAACTGTCTCAGCTGCACTGCGCTCCACCTCATAGGTGCTTTGCTTTGCTTTTTTTTAGTGGGCGGGCTCTGTTATGCCTCTTATGCCGCTCCCTCTCTCTCTGCTGCCCGCAAAAGCTGCCACAGCTGCTGCTTACTTTCCCTTTCACTGACTCACCCCATCCACCTTTCACTCAGGGTTGAAGGAGAGGGTGGGTCTAGTCAGTTTCAAATTTCTTGTCAGTTGCACACCAAGGCACTCTCCCAGCTTCAGCCTTGAAGTGGAGGGAGTAAACATGTTAAATTAGAAGGCGGAAAACAGCAACACTAATCCTTCCCAGAGGAACGGCTACTAGTGTGAACAGAAAACAGCAGATTTGAAGATACGATAGAGAACGAAGTGTGGACCTTGCAAATCTATTACGATGGTAAAAGCAGCAGCTTTAGTATGAAGGTATGCTCCCATGTGGATAAGCCCTAAGAACCAGCCGTCTGTGTTTTAAAAGCCAGACTCACAGCTGCTTGGCTTGGCTAATCAGGGGGCCACACCCACACCAGACCTTTATTTTACTTTAGACAGTAATGGCATCCCCCAAAGAATCCTGGGAAGTGTAGTTTGTGAAGGGTGCTGAAAGGAGACTCCCCTGACAGACCTCCAGTGGCCAGAGGGGTTTAACAGTCAGCTGCTCTGACTGAAGATCTGTGAAGGGAACAGGGCATCTCCTAGCAACTCTCAGCACCCTTCACTAACTACATTTCCCAGGTTTCTTTGGGAGAAGCCATGACTGTCTAAATAAAAGAGAATCCGTGACTGTTTAAAGTAGAATCAATATCTGACATGGGTGTGGCTCCCTGATTAGCCAAGCCAAGCAGTTGTGAATCTGGCTTTTAAAACACTGACAGTTGGTTCTTACTGAGCATGCCCGTGCTTATCATTGACTTCAATGTTAAATTCATTAAATTAATTAAAAATTAGCCAGATGTTTTTTAACTTTTAAACTGCAGTAGAGAAAGGTCAGAGTGTGGGGCAAGGTCAGTAATAGGATTACAGGTACTCTGTGAACATGGCTGATTTTTAATGAATTTCAACAGATTATGAGACCACTGACAGAAAAAAGTCCAACAGGTTCTGGGTTTTTTTCTCTTGTTTTACAGTTTAAACTATTGATTCTATCTGACTGTTTTGTGTATCACCATGAAAACTTAGAGGGCTGTTAAGCAAGCGTTTCTCAGTTCAGGACTATAGGTTTTGTAAGGTTTTATTTTGAAATGAGCTCAAGGGAAGCATCAGAATGGCATGGGGGTATTTTCAATTTGACTTTGTGGAATGAGAAAAATCCATGCTGGCTGTAGTGTACTGCCACTCTCATGGCTGTATAATAAAAATGTGCATTTAATGTGTGACATTTGTGAAACAAATCACCAGTGGAAGCCTTTCTGTTCACAAGAGCTATTGCTTTGTTGGTATTCGCCAAGCAGAAGAAGAGCACAATCAAATTTATCTGCTTGTTCCCTGTGATAATTACATAGATTGACATTTTTAAGCTAAAGCATGATTCCCTCCCCAACCCCCAAAACTTTAAATATCTTTTTTTATATATAGCATATAGCAGGCTGTATCTTAATTATTCACCTAGGAAAAAGGGGAGATCCCCCCCCAACGGCATTGTATTTTTAAAGAAAGACAATTTTAAAAAAAACTTCTTAAACTTGAGCATGAAAGGGGATTTTATTAGGCATTATTTACTGGAGCTGTTGCAGAGAAGCAGCAGCAACTTTGCACTAACAGATTATTCACATTTTTATCATCTGTTTCCTTGAGTATAGTTTTTTAAACAAAACTTCTTTAAGTTTTCTAATAGTAAGAAAAAACTACATCTCTTGATGTCAATAGAATCTGTTGTTCTGCTATCTGGAGTGGTGAACACTTCTTATGAATGACATTTGGGGCAATTTTGGTGACAGTAACATCCTTGACATCTGAGTGGGTATTATGCTCCCTCCTCAAAGGGAAAGACATAAAGACAAAGTGCACTGGTTCCACCCAAGATCCCAAAACTATGAAGTCCCAGGACCCTTGTTCATCAATCACCTTTCCTTTCCCAACCCATTAAAACAACACCAACCAATGAACCAGTCAAACCCAGATAAATTGTATGTAATATGGGAAAGACAAATTGAGAGAGAGAGAGTGCAGGGATTCCCAAACTGGACTGTGGGCCACCAGTGGTCCATGAGCTCCATTTCAGGTGGTCAACAGCATGACCACATTAAATATTCATACTGAGTTTTAATTATATTTTTATTGTTTCTTTTATCTCTTACATGGAATTCAAATTGTAATGCAGTAAAAATAAGGAATAAATGAAGCAATAAAATATATTTAAAAATTGTACAGCATCTAGCACAGTGCATTACAATCGCTACAACAGTCAGAAAATCATTAAGTGGCCTGCCAAGGCCCTCAGCATTTTTCAGGTGGTCCGTGAGGGAAAAAAGGTGGGGAAGCACTGATCTAGCAAGTTTATTTTAGGGAATGGAATTCAAATATAACAAAATAACACAGCAGGCTTAATCGATGCAGGGAGTACCCTTTGCACTTCAACGGACAGAAAGTTATCTTTCAGAGCTGCTAGGTGACTTGGGCCACATGGTAGAAAAAATATTTCTTTGTTTTGAGCAGATGTTGTTAAAGATACACAACGTTGTTAGAAAACAACAAAAGAAAAAATTGGAGAAGCCAAACTGATAAGATTAATAGGATCTATGGGATTGCGTTGTGTTTGGCATTTTATAGAACATAGACAGTGCAAACCTGCTCAGTTCATCTAGCTGGAGCAGTGGGAGAGGTGAGATATTGGGACTAGAAATATGAAGGCCCAGGAAAAAAAAACCCCAAATTGGGGAACATTCCCCCCCATTTTCCCCTGATTTCCCCCCCACTTTTTTCCTGGGGAACCCCCCCCCCAAATGAAACAAAAAGGTGTTTTTTTTCTGAATTTCTTCATTTTGTTTTACAGGGCTTCCCATCTCTAAGTGGGGCCTCCTCCATCAGTTTGGGAGATCAGCTGCCTTGTGGAGACATAGGACAACACTGCCCACTCCATTAGATCAACTAGGGCCAACTGTTAATTGGCTCATCCTTTCCCTGAAATGTCATCTGTTACCAGCCATTCCACTTGGCTGCAGAAAAAGAAGAGATGGGACAGTGGACCCCATTCCTTTGGCTCAGCTGAGAAACCAGCTGTCATTTAGTTCCCTACTTCCCTGACTTGTTTATTTTCAAGATGGTCATTATAAGAACAGTTTAAGATTAAGAAATGGTCCCTGAGTTTGCTTACTTACCTTCTCCCCCTCCATCCCTTTTTCCACTTACACTATATCAATCAGCCTGTCTTGTTTTTTCATCTTTCTTCAGTGCTTAGTAAATTTTGATCACTTTATAAATGATAAATAACAACTATAATAACAATGTGTATTCAGAAGTCACAGTGTGCTAAGTGGAGCTTGCTTCTTTGTGTGTTTAGAATTATAACCTAAAACATTTCCATTTATTACCAACCCTATTTGTTTTTAGTTCCCCTTGTTTATGAATGTATGATTTTCTTCCTACCTTCAGGACGTCCTGGCTAAAACTTGTAGGACATTCCTTTCAAAATTCACTCAACTAGCCAGTCTTCCCTCATACCCTTATATTATGGAGGTTCTGCCTTCAATGATCTTATTCTGACTAGCTCTCTGACCTGTATCAAAAGCTGCTGAAAACCAGCTTAGCCTTCCCATCCTCAGATGAATTACATATCGAAAACATTTCAGTTTTTCAATTCACCACTTTCTTCATCAGAGTCAGTCCTTCAGACTGAGGCAGCTGCCTCAGGCAGCAAAACCATTTCGCCTGAGTCCCTTAGGTTAGCCCTGAGTGAACCTCCTAAGCCACCCGGCTGCCTCAGCTGCAGTTGAAGAAGTTGTCCCATCACCACTGTTGAAGAAAGATTTGTTTGCATGTCCAATTGGAGTCTCTACATTGAATTAGGGGGACAACTTACTTGTCCTTTGCTTCAGGCAGCAAAATGCCTTGGGACAGTCCTGTTAGTAATAAGTTGTAGCATATTCAAGCTAAGGAAATTTGCATGCAGTTCAATTTTTTACTAGAAACTACTGACATCCATAATGACACTCTTTTGCAATTTATTTGAGGCTTTTAGGGCTGGAAAAGCTGTGGCTTTTCATTCCCATCATCCCTGACTATTGGCCATGTTTAATGAGGCTGATGACAGTTGAAGTCCAACAACTTAGCCATCTCTGTTCTAGAATATATAATTGAAGTTCTATGACATTGAACCCATTAGGGTCAAATTGATCAATGGGATGTTGCAGTTGAATACAAAGATGTATTTCAAGGCTTAGGTTGCTTACCAGAGAAATAAGCCATCAAAATCAACCCACAGGTTCCACCTGTAATTCATGCACCTTAGAAAGTTCCAGTGGCACTAAGGGATAAAGTCCAAACGAAACTGACTCGTATGGAGCAATTAAAAGTCATAGTTAAGGTAGAAGAACCTACAGAGTAGGTGAATTCAATTGTGGTTGTAGACAAGCCTGGCCGGGACCAGATAAGAATATGTTTAGATCCAAGAGATATGAACAGAGCAATTTTCAATTGCCTACTGTAGAAGAAATTACCAGTAAGCTAGCAGAAGCAGAATTGTTTACTGTTCTTGATGCCAGTAGTGGATTCTGGCAAATTCAGCTAGATGAAAACAGTTCCAGGCTATGCACATTTAATACACCTTTTGGCAGGTACCGATTTACAAGAATGCCATTTGGTATCTCTTCAGCTCCTGAGGTCTATCAGAGGATGATCCAACAGACATTTGAGGGTATTGATGGGGTCACATGCTACATAGATGATATCCTGGTGTGGGAGAAGACCAAACAGGAACATAATGAGAGACTGAAGAGAGTTCTGGACAGGTGCCGAGAGAGGAATCTGAAATTGAACAAAGTGAAATGCAAATTTGCCATGACTGAAATGCCCAGCCCAAGTAACAAAGCTGATCTTCATAGATTTCTAGGAATGGTGACTTACCTAGCAAAGTTGATCCCAAATTTGTCAACAGTAACAACCCCTTTAAGACAGCTGTTGGCCCAAGATGTTGAATTTTGCTGGATGTCAGTTCATGAAACAGCATTCACACAGTTGAAAGAACTATTAACAAAAACTCCTGTTTTGAAATATTATAATGTGAAAGAACCTGTAACTCTGCCAGTGGATGCTAGTTCTACAGGCTTAGGTGCTGTGCTGTTGCAAAGAGGTGCACCTGTTGCATATGCTTCTAAAGCAATGACTGCGGCCCAACAGGACTATGCTCAAATAGAAAAGGAAATGTTGGCAATAGTGTTTGGATGCACAAGATTCCACCAATTTCTCTATGGCAAAAAAGTGACTGGAAATGGACCACAAACCATTGGAGGCAATTTTCAGAAAACCTTTGCATAATGCACCTCCAAGAATCCAAAGATGGCAGTTAACACTGCAGAAATATCAATTACAAGTGCACTATAGACCAGGCAAAGAATTAATCATGGCCGATACCCTGTCCAGGGCATATCTTGAACAGGGTGAAGGAATAAGTTCTGAAGAAGCTGAGGTTGCTGTTAACTTCATGTTATCTTATTTACCAATCTCCGAATCCTGAAAAATGCCATTTTGCAGGGGTAGCCAGATAGAAGAGTAGAAGTTCCAAAGTGTATATGTGTTTATTGGAATTACAGAGAGGAATTAAGTGTTCATGATGGACTCATTTTTTTTTTTTTTCAATAATTTTTATTCAGATTTTCATAAAACATACAAGACAAAATCACAAAACATTCAAAGACAAAAAACAAAATCAAAAATAGTTAAACAAAAAGAAAAAAAGAAAAAAAAAACAAAAATAAAAAATAAAGAGTAAAATATTGACTTCCCATTTGTCAAAGATCAAATCAGTTATAAGTCTATAATATATAACAATCCTGTCTCTTAAGTCATATTATAAAATCACTTTCCTCCAGTAGTTATCTTACTTAATCATCAAATCTCATAAACATTACTTTATTCTTTCCACAAAAAGTCAAAGAGAGGTTTCAATTCTTTAAGAAATATATCTATCAATTTTTTTTCCAGATAAGCATATCGATTAATCCATCTCATTACTAATTATGATAATCTTATTGTCATAACCATAGTCAAAATAAACATTTCAATTAATCCATCACATCAGAATCTGTTAGGTTCAATAATTTCAGTAGCCATTGTTCTATTATCTCTATTAGTTCCATTTTCCATCTTCCATCTTCAGTAGTCTTGTTAAGTCCAGTAATTTCAATATCCAATCTTCCATTATCAGTATTCCATAATAATCTTGCTGTCAAAGCCATAGTCATATAGTAAGAGTCTGATGGGAATTACCTCTATCCCAAATATTTTCTTGCCATCCATTCTGAATAGGTTGCTGAAATACTGCTGTAAAATCATATCTCTGTTCTTTTTTTCAAAATACACTGGGTCATCTCTTAAAAGTTTTTCCATTGTCACATGGCTGCAGTTAATTCCATAGATTTTCTCTATATTGGGCTCCATCACATCATTCCAGTCCAGAAGATTATCCATGCCATTGATAACTTTATCTCTAGAATCTTCATTCATTTCTTCAGAGATAACATTGAGTTCCAAACAATAGATTTTATTTCTAAAGTCCATAGACTCCAAATCTTGTTCCTGTTCCACGTTGGTTCCAATCTCCGGGATCTCCTCTCTCACAGGGACCCCTATTCCAGTCTCCAGGGTCTCCTCTCTCACAGGGACCCCTGTTCCAATCTCCGGGGTCTCCTCTCTCACAGGGACCCCTTCCAGGGTCACCTCTCTCACAGGGACCCTTATATCTTTAATCTCCTGCTTCATTTTACTCAATTCAATTTTCGTTATCTCAATCTCATCCATTATTTTCTGAAACATAGTTATTTCCAGATTTTCAGCCACTTTCTTAATTGCCATTTTAAAAGAAAAATATAGGAAAACCACTTCTTATTTCAGCAACAATTGGGTTAATACTCCAAACTTGGTGACATCACAGTATAAACAGAGCAGACAGCCTTATCTCTCCAATAGTTAAGTAAACAAAATGCAGTTCCCAGGATCGAAACAATTAATGGCAATCGTCAAGAAACAGATTCGTCAAAATAAAATAGACCAAAAAGAGAGTAGTCTCAAAACAGTATAATATTTTTCAAAATAAAAATCTGGAATAGAAATCCCTCTTCTGTGTATATCTTTAGAATGCAAATCCAGGACAGCTTTTTGCAACAAAAACAGAGATAAGCTATTAATTAGTGCGTAGCAGAGAGAAGTTATGGCTCCCCAGTGAGATGTCAAAAACTGATCAATCTGGCAAATCTCTTTTAAACAGCAACAATTTAAGTCAAGTAAAAGAAAAATATAGAAAGAAGGGTGCTTGCCTGTTAGTGCGTTCTCTCTTAGAAGATAAGATGAACGTTCGCTTTAACAGATAGAGCTTGCTGTTGAAAATCCGTCCCACCTTCGTCGGCTGGACCTCGTCCCATAAATTAATGAGATCTGGTCGTCCCAACAAAAATAGGCTTTGAGGTTAATCTCTTCGTTTCTCCCTACCCGGGAGAAGTTTAATCAGTCAAAAAAAAAAGAAAAAACTGACTGATATATCTGAATAAGCTTCTTTTGAGGCAGGAGCCCGTCTCAAAAGCAGGCACAGGCTAAGTCACCCTTCCCGGAAGTCATGATGGACTCATTTTTAAAAGTGACAGAATCGTAGTACCACAAGATTTGAGGAAAGAGATATTGAATATTATACATGAGAGTCATCTGGGTGTTGAATTATGTAAAAAGCGGGCACGAGAAGCTGTATATTGGCCAGGTATGTGTGCCCAAATTGAAGAATTGGTACTGTCATGTACCACATGTCACACCCTCAGAAATAAAAACCAAAAAGAACCAATGTTACCTCATGAAGTTCCAAGAAGACCTTCGCAGAAGCTAGTAATAGACTTGTTTGAATTTCAAAGAAAGGACTATCTACTTTTGGTTGATTATTATTCAAAATATGTGGAAATATGTTTGCTTGAAGACACTACAAGTAGATCGGTAATTTTACACTGCAAATCTATATTTGCAAGACATGGTATACCTGAAGAGGTTGTCAGTGATAATGGCCCTCAGTTTTGCTCTAGAGACTTTAAAATGTTTGCCAAAGATTGGGACTTTGTTCACATAACATCCAGTCCACTATTTCCTCAATCAAATGGAATGGCAGAAAGAGCTATCCAAGCAGTAAAGAGGATTCTTAAGAAATCTAGTCTGAATAACGCAGATCCTTATCTTAGTTTATTGGATTACAGAAATATGCCTGCAGTAGATACAGCCTCACCTGCACAACTTTTAATGGGGAGACTTTAAGAACCAGGTTGCCTACCTCAGCACCATTGTTACTACCTCAGCAGGTAAAAGGTGACATACAGACACATCTGAAGAGAAGACAAGAAAAACAGAAGCTTTACTTTGACAAAGGTTCAAAGTCTTTACCACCTTTGCAGGTTGGTGATTCTGTTAATGTTTGGCAAAATGGAGTGTGGAAACCAGTGAGAGTGACTGGACAAAGCATGACTCCAAGATCATATTTGGTTCAGACTGATGATTTAGGTGTCTACCGAAGGAACAGAAGAGATCTTCAAAGCACTCCAAGTTGTGAACCAAAAATGGATGAGACTACTGAGACTGCAACTGCACCTCCATCAGAAGTAGACCTATCAGAGTCTCAAGACAACAAAAGTGGAACAGTTGTAGCACAAAGTGCCAGTGATATACCAGAGAAGATTTTGGACTCTGAGTTATCTGTTACTACATCAAGAGGCAGAGTGATCAGAAAACCAATTCGATATAGACAGTAGTTTCTATCTTTTTCTTAAAAATAAAAAAGGGAGATGTGAGTAGGAACTCAAGTGAATTAGAAATAATTGTATGGGGGAATCAGTTGGGGGTGGGACCAGTAGGAAAACGAAAGTAGAGTTTTTGGTTATGCAGCAACACACTGTGAAGTAAAGTTTGTTCCTTCTAACCAGCATTTGTGGTTCATTTCAAATCTTGCAAATATTACAAATCTATCTTTCATTAACCTGAAAGGAATTATTTTGCAAGGAAATATCCTGTCCTTGTTTCATAAGAGCTCAAAGCATTTAATCAGATTCTTTATGCTAAATAGGTATTTATATATAAATAATGCACGCTGCTTTTTCACTGCATGGGCCTCAAAGTGGGTTACAATATAAAACAGTTAAAATGGCATAGCAACAGCCTCATTAAGAAGAACAATGCTAAAATCCATATTCATTTCACAGCTTATATAGGAAGAAACCACAACCAAAGAATTAGGAAGACCCCTGATTTAAACATGATCCAGCCAAACCTAAGCACCTTTAACACTCACTTTTCCAGTTCCATTCAATTGCACATCTGATCCTATGCATATTTTTAACTTGATTCTTACTTGGAAGTGAATATTTCCAATTTGCTTATTTCCTAGTAAGTGTACACAGGGTCTGTAGCCTTAAACATTTTAAATTGTTGCTGGTTAATGCCTGTGTTTTTGCAGTTCTCTTACATTTGATCAGTGTTTGGGTTAGCAAATGATATATTTTCAGAGATGAAGGTAATTTATTTAGACCTTTGTTCAACTTTAAACCAGTAGAGGTTAAAGAATGTGCTCAGAGTTCACAATGATCTGATACTGTGATACCACAGACATTTTCTAAATGTGGTTATTGCTTCTGAACAGATAGCTCAATAGAATGGATCAAGCAATAGGCAGCAATTTTAAAATGTAGTTGCATTTTTTTCATTGAGAACATCCAGTATGTATGAATATGTATGTGTGTTTGTGTATTTCCAAGATGAAAATTAATACTTAGTTTGATTCCCAAAATGTATAGGTGGCATGCCTTCGACAAATAATTAAAATAAGATTCTTTATGAAAAGCATTGTAGAAACTTCTACTCTTCAGATTTGTTGGTGGTATTGACAGTGGGTTGGTTCATGTGCAATGTTCAGCCATGGTTTAGAGCTCCATCAACAAGCCTAAGTGAAACTGAGATTATTCATGTGGCTGGGAGTTTCACTTAGTGTTATGTGCAAACTGGGAATCCTGGCTACAATGAGCAATTGTTAGTTGTTAACAAAGCCACTTTCAAACTATGGATTATGAAGCTAGCTTGTACAAATCTGTGAACAATCTAACAAAGATAAGCATGTTTAAGTTACACTGATTTTATTGGGAAAGATTCAAATAAATGTTTAGCCTATTCCATTGGGGGGTGGGAAGATACATGAACAGCTTGCTCTGATGCATGTCTACTTGGTGGTAAGTCCAACTGAGTACACTGAGCTTACTCCCAAGTTGTTGTTTTTTTAAAAAATTGCCTAGATAAGAAAACTTTAAAAAGGTAAAGGTGTCCCCGCATTTATAGTGTGAGTCATTTCCGACTCTTAGGGTGACGTCTTGCGATGTTTACTAGGCAGACCATAAATATGGGGTGGGATTGCCAGTTCCTTCCCTGGCCTTTCTTTACCCCCCCAGCATATGCCGGGTACTCATTTTACCAACCACGGATGGATGGAAGGCTGAGTGGACCTCGACCCCTTTTACCGGAGATTCGACTTCCTCCTTCCGTTGGAATCAAACTCCGGCCATGAGCAGAGCTTCGGCTGCACTACCGCCGCTTACCACTCTGCGCCACGGAGGGTCTAAAGAAAACTTTACCTCACTGAAAAAAAAATGATTAAAATAACCAGATATGTTGGGTACATGTGCCATCTAGGAGTCATGGGGAGCCCTGAATTCGGTTATCTTTTCCTATTTCCCTTGAGCTTAGCATTTTAATGAAAAACTCGGCATGAACATATTTAACAGAACTATGCCTGATTGGTCAAAGTCTAATATCTTAGAAAAAAAACTCATCAGCTACAAAGGAACCCTGTAGGTTTGACTTCAGGCTTCCCCAGAGACATATTGTGCCCATTTTGTTGGGTTCATCCATTAAAAGTGGCACAGAGTATCCAATGCCTTTAGAGTCATTTCTGTATGATTTACATTTTAATAATATAAATATAGATAGATATACTGGTCTTTACATTTTTCATTTATGTTAATTTTAAATCTATATCTCACATATTGGCTCTGTAAGGCCCTGGAAAGCCTCAACAGTATAGGATGGTTGTCTTTCAAACATGAACATCTGATTTCTGTGCAGAGATGTCTTGACAGAGTTGTCATTTTTAATTATATTGATGTGTATTTGGGCTATAGGAACTTAAGAAGAGTCCTGCTGGATTAAGTCAAAGATCCATCTAGGTGAGTGTTCTGTTTCCCACAGTGGCCAGTCAGATATTTCTGGGAACAACCCTCCATTACTGATTCCCCCCAGCACATGGTATTTAGAGGTCTACTGCCTCCAAAAACAGAGAATCCATCTAGTCATCATGGCCAGTAAGGGTTGACAGGGCCGGCTCCAGGAATGCTAGGGCCCTTGGGCATCAGCTTGCCCTGGGCCCCGGCATGTGTGAGCATTTGCGTTTGTGTTCACGCTTGCGTGCAGCCCCCCACCTACCTGTCTGCTGTCTTTTACTGTTGCCCTTAACAAAGATGGCAGCTGCAGTTTCCCTAAGGGGATGAAGCCTCCACCACCACCTTTGTTGATGGCATGCATGTGTGCTACACGCGCGCATCTCTGCCATCAACTAAGATGGCAGCAGGGGCTTCAGTACCTTAGGGAAACCGCGGCCGCCATCTTCATTAAGGGCAATAGTAAAAGACAGCAGACAGGTAAGTGGGGGGATGTGGGGGGCACAGATCATGGAAGGGGAGCGGAGGGGTGGCTGAGGGGCCCCCTGTAGCTCCAGGGGCCATCGGGCCGGTGCCCAACCTGGCCACCCTTTAGAACTGGCCCTGGTTGACAGAGCTATCCTACATACAAAAATATATCCCTTTTCTTTAAAAGCAAGCTGGTTTTGTGCTGTAAAATCCATAAACAAATATTAAGAACTATCACTGCTGCTACAGCTACCACTGACAATCATCATCAGCATGACTATTGCCACCAACAACATCATTATTTCTACTGCCACAAATTGGAAATGAATTCTATAAACAGCTTCCCCCAACCTGGTGCTCTTCAGATGTTTTAAACAACAACTCTCCTCTTTCCTGATCAGTGGCTATGTTGTCTGGGTCTGATGGGAACTGAAGTCCAAAACACCTGGAGGGCATTAGGTTTAGGAAGGCTGCCACTGAATCAAGTTGATGAATTTCTTTCTTAGGGCTCATCCAGATGACTGTAAAATGTGTGACATGATCGCTTTGTGTTTTCATTATTTTTTGGTCGTCCATATGATGCCGCATGCTTTTGCACATTTTTGCGCAGTTAAATCCGCTCCTGCAATACCACAAATCATGCGATTTGCTTTTTTAAACCGGGAATCATCCGCTGTACCTTCAGGGGCTTGGATGCAATACCGTGGACTTTACAGCTGTGGGCGTTTGATGGGCAGTTCTTGGGCGGTTCCCTATATCCCTTCCCTCATTTTCAGCCAATCACGTATTTCCACTGTTGTGCATGTGCACGAATGTCTGGGGAAAGCCCAGGAAAAAGGAACCTATCAGAGCAATGGTGTTGTGTTGGGGGCCCCTGCAACTTCTACTGCACAGATGCAAAAAAATGCATTTGCACAGAAGCAGCAACAGCGGTTAATTTTTAGCCAGCCTGCAAAGTGGGAAGCCGCTCATGGTGAAATCTGCAATTGTGGTTGTTTGTAAACTTTTTCAAGGGAGAAAATATTTATCTTTGCCTAACCTCCACCTTCCACCCCTCACCCCCGCATCAAATGCCCTTCTTGAACATATTGGTCTTTGCTTCTAGGCATCCAGAGTCGAGGGAGAAGGGGGGAGAAGAGAAATAGAGAGTTTCCTTTTGGACTACAGACACTCACGCACCCTTAGTCAATTTCGCTTTCCTGCCTGCAAGGCTACTCTCTTTGAGTCTTGTCAATTTCAACCACAGCCTGCAGGTTCTCCACAGCCCAGCTGAGCTGAAAAGCATACAGTTGCTTTTGCGAAATATGGCAAATACAAGCAAAAAAACCCACAGGAATTATTGGCATATAAGTGGTTTGCTAGAGCGTCTCAGCCACCCGCAACCATAGAGACTCGTGGTCTACCTTCCTAGACATGACACGTCATTACTTGCTCTTCTGGAAAAATTAGTGGAATTGAAATCATGTGTATCTCCAGAAACATTAAAGGTAGAAAAGCATACAGTCAGTTTTGCAAAATATCGCAAATACAAACAAACAAAAATACAGGAATTATAGGCATATAAGTGGTTTGGATGTTTCTTTTATCAGAGGAAACACCACAAAGCCTGTGCCGGTCGCTTCAGTGCAGATTGACACAGCAGCACGCGGGGGTGTTTGCCCGCATTCCCTGTCCGAGCCAAGAGCGGCCACCCGTGGGGGGGGCTGTTTGTTTCCCTCAGGGGCAGCATTCCTGCCACCGAGCCACATAACAGTCCGGGGCTGAACCCTGCAGTGAATGAGCCCAAGGGTTACGGGGGGATTCACCCTGCAATTACAAGCGCTGATCCCTTGCACTGCCCACAAT
The DNA here is from genome assembly GCF_030035675.1 of Rhineura floridana. NCBI lineage: Eukaryota > Metazoa > Chordata > Lepidosauria > Squamata > Rhineuridae > Rhineura > Rhineura floridana. The sequence continues at coordinate 100,872,103 of NC_084487.1, forward strand.
CCCCCTGGATGGTCAGGAGCACCTGGAGACACCCCCCCGGCCGGCGCTGCTCCAGAGTGGTGAGTGACAAGAAACTCCATTAGAGCCACTACTACCAAACCATCAGGAAATTCAAACATTTGCACTCGTACATTCAAGGGCATGCGCCTTGTTGTGCTTTGTTGCAAAGGGGGAGAGGAGCATACATCATATTTTTGCGGACCAATTAGCTGATAGGGGGGAGTGTTATGGGTGGAGCTGGGAAAAAGCGAGGTATGGGTCCTCTCGCGTGTGTGGGTGCAAAAAAAGCAGTTTTTTTAATTGGGAAAGAGCAAACAAACAGGCAAAGTGAGGACTGTCAGATGACTAACCGGATTCCCGTTCCGTGCCCGGTACCTGCCGGGCTAAGGGGCAAGTTTGCGGCCGCAGCCGAAGCCTAGGCCGCCATCTTGGGGGATGTGTGTGTGCACGCAGCGCACTGGCGCACCTGCGTGACACACAATAGGAGGCGGGGCTGCTGAAGGCCATTTAAGGCCGCTCCGCCAGGCTCCCGCCCTCCTTTGAATTTTGGCAGCGAGGCTTTTGGCGCGGCAAGGCCTGCGGCGCGGTGAGGACTTGCAGCATCGGGCGAAGCATGCAGCTCGGCAGCCTTGCAACGGCAAGGCTCTGGCCGAGGGAGGCCTTACAATGGGGAGGTTTAACGGTGGCGGCAGCGGTGAGGCCTTCTGAGGGTGTGCGTGGCGCATTCAGCGCATGTGGAGCTCTCCGGCGCACGTGGCTTCCCTTGTATTTTCTTGGGCGGCGTTGAGGTGGCGAGGCGCCTGGCTTGGCGGGGTTGAGGCTGCCAGCTCTTGGCTGTGGGAGGCCCTACAGTGATGGCGGCAGCGGAGCTCCTGGCCAGGGAGGCCTTCTGGAGGTATCGAGAGCGGCCCAGTGGGGTGTGGCGGTGGCGGCGGCAGCAGCTCCCCGGAGGTGGCAAGGCCTGGAGACGGCGGCGGCAAGGCCTGGAGACGGCGGCACATCCTAGGCATTACAGGCGGCTCAAGAGCACAGGCGAGGCGGCCTTTGGCTGCGTTCTTTCCTTGAGGGTTCCTCAAGGGGATCCCCGTGGGGGTGGGTGGGAAAGATCATCAGCCCCTCACCCCACCACATAGTAGGGGAATTGGGTGCTGGGCACCAGCTCCATCACACCCCCTATTTGGTCACTTGGTGGCCCAGGAGGCCTGGATTGTCTGGGGCTGGACAAGGGAGCCAATGGGTTGGTGACTGGGGGGGTGCAGGATGAGAAGAGGGCACAGTCCAGCCGGGCTGTGAAGGTGCTGGGTCTCCCTTTAGTGCTTCCTCACGCTTACCACCTTTCCTTTCTGGAGGAGGCACTCCCCTGGCTTCTGCAATGGGGCATAGGCCGGGGGGGGTTAGCGGAAGGGAATAGACCCGGCTACACACTTAATACCAGGATGCCACCCAAAAAGGGCAAAGTGGGCCAGAAGGGCAGGGCCCCCAGGGCGGAGGGTAGATGCCCACCCCCAGCTGCGGAGGAGTGAAACATAGCCAATGCACTTCATGTGCTAGGATTATTCTACCATTTACAGGGGTCTCGGACCCTGGAGATGAAGGAGTGTAGCTCAGTAACAGATCACTTGCTTTGCATGCCGAGGGTCCTCAGGTTCAGCCCTCAGCACCTCCAGTTAGGGCCAGGAGATACTTCTATGGGGGCCCCCTCACCCACTACAGAAAGTGAAATAGGAATAGACTCCTTTTCTTGATACTGAAGAGTATTTTTAGTTTAAACCGAATGTTCCTTTTCATTTACCAATTACCTAGACTGGGGACATTCCAGAGGCAGCTGGACAGCCAGGGGTGGGGATGCTTTTATTAGGGATGTACTGAAACGGCCATTCCACTTCCACACTGTCTTTGCAAACCAGGAAAATTTGGAGAAGGGGTTAGTCAATTAGGGAGAACTTGAAGATGAGAGGGGCAAAATTTACCTGTACCCTAGAAAGATGCTCTGTTATAACGTGGCAATATTCTGAGATATATTCTAAAAGATAATGGGGGTGATGTTTCATCCCAGAGCATTTGGGGAGAAACATATGGTGGCCATCAGTTGGAGGCCATTTGGATTGGATCAATGCAATGACATTACGAAGAGCAGAGGCTTTTTGGGGAGGGCAGATGGCAGCTGGAGACAGAAAGGAGGCTGCAGGAGCCAGTAGGGATCCCAGTTAGTGCTGCAACCTCACCTCCAAAACTACCTCAACCCCGCTAATGCAAAGGGAGCTCATCTCCTCTTTTCACTGTCAAGCTTCCCCTCCCCAAATACGTTCTTCAAAACCCAGGTAAGAATATACAAACCTTTCCATTAGTTAAGTCCTATAAACCTCAGTCCAGAGACCCATTTAACCTGTGATATTCTGAGTAAACATACTTAGGATTCTGCTGTATGGGTGCAATCATGTGCACCCTTCCGTGGGAAGAAGTAACAATACACTCAGTGGGATTTTCTCATAAGTAAGTACGCATAGAATTGGTCCAAGTCATATTTCTCTGAGTAAATTATTTAAACGTAATGGAATTCTTTTCAGTAATCAGGTACAGGCTGCACATTTGCTTGCATCTTCTCTTTAGCTAGTTTGCAAACTGGCTGTGGATGAGATGGCCACCTTTTTGCAGGCCACTAGTCCTGTGCTTTTTGGGAGTCGTTTGATCTGCAGACATTGGAGGATGACATTGCTCAGCTCCATGCCATCTAATAACTGCTGCATATGAACCCGCAATTGAAGTCACAACAGCAAGCCAGAAGGATAGCAGAGGCTGCTCAAGGAAAGTGTCCATTTCCAGCTAAGCTCGAGGTGCTGTGGACCTTGCTGGCAGACTGCCCAGTTTATGGGGAGACTCAATTTATGATGCGGTTTTTTCTTTATTAGGTGGTTCTTCTGGATCCTATACTGTGGCCCCCGGATTGCCCTTATGGCCGGCAATCTTAAATCAATCTTAGGTACAGACGCACTGGTCCAGGGGATGATTGATAAAGACATACAATTGGGCAGGGTTATTGGCCCCTTCCCATCATCCCCTACCTCTGCTCTCACAATGCCCCCCCATAGGGCCCAATGTGGCAGTGGGCGGAGACTACCTGATTCATCATCCATCATACAAGTGGGGTCAGTCAGTAATGGCTTCATACCAGATAGACTATGCACAGTGCACTACACTGCATTCCATATGGTGCGCACCTGTGGCAGAGGTGCCTTATGGGCAAGGGTGGCAGCTAATCTGCCTGCATTGCCGGATGTTGAGTTTTGCCTTTTAGGTCAACTATGCAGCAGAGCATTACCTATGGGCTGCTGTATTCTTGTATGGAGCACTTCAGCTCCTTCTTGGAAGGGACAGTCAGGAGACGAGAGGGCTCAGAAGCAGTGGGGCACTATGTTCATGATTTACGGTTCACGGGTAGGGCAGACTTGGGTGCATGTTAGCACCTGATGGCACCTTTTATGGCGTGGCTATGAACTGGGGGGTTCCTTTGGCAGCTGGGAAAATGGAGGATCCTGCCCTAGGGTTCACCTTCCAGGGTATTAAGATTGTCTCTTGGACCCAGGGCTGCAGGCTGCCCGAGAAAAGGGCTTGAACCGTTGCAGATCAAGATCCTGGAGTTTTCAGGGGCTGGGAAAGTGTTTGCTTTCTGCCCTTCAGGTGTTGGGGGCCTTCGACGGTGGGGTTTATGGTGCCATAACAGGGATGTCACAGCCTTACCACAGCTTCAGGGTTTGTTTTGTTTTTGTTTTTGGCTGCCTTATGCGCCAACCTGAGGCGTGCCCCCCCCTTTCCGACAGTGTGTCAATGGTGTTTTTAGTTAGAGGAAGGAACGACTCCGGGGAGGAGAACTGCTAGTCCCATACCACACACTGGGAGATGGGGGAGGGGAGTCAGATATGGCCATATGCCTATCTGTTGCCCCAGCATGCTCACCAGCTATCAGAGGGCAGGAGGGGATTTCTGGGAGTTAGGGGCCGGCAGGGGCTATGCAAAGTGTGGCCTATTCCTATGAATCACGTGCAGGAATTCATCATGGATGGTAGGAGTAAAGCCTGTCCATCAGAGTGTTGCAAGGTAGGCTGGCAGGGGGCCTTTGGGACCATTCAGATGGCTTGGGATATGTCATGTGCTGGCCGGCTGGCCCATGCACACCACCGCACCCTTTATCCTCATCCTCCGTGTTCACCTGACCCACCAGGGATTGTTGTTCAGGGAGGTACCCTGTGACCAGCAGTTGCGGGCAGCGGCCCTCACACTTAATTTTGGAGCCTTCCGGATGGAGGGCGGGAGTGTTTGGGTCCAGGTCAGACTTCCCTACGAGCCATCCTGCTGTCTGAAGTTTGTTTCCAGGCAGACCAGGGGCACAAGAGGCACACCATTATTTTATCCTGCCCCGGGACTGGACACTTGTCCCGTGAGGGTGTCACAGTGTTTTTTGGCCTGTAGCTACAGGCCCGGTTGCCTGATACTCAGGGGGAGGGATCTTTCCTCATAAAGTTTTGGTCTAGCGTTGCAGAGCCTGGCAGCAGACACATGGGGTTTTGGGGGACATGCTCCTATGGAATTGAGGCTGGGGAATTGCCTACCTGGGCAATTGGTTTGGTATATGCAGGTGTAGGCCGTCGGAAGGTGGAATTATGGGGCACCTGGAGTGCATTCACCCCTGGGCCGAGTCTGAAGGTCCAGGACCCAACTGTTCACAATTGTTTCTGGTTTTGGCAGGTTGCTGGACGGGGATGGAGCAGATGCGCAGTCTACTCTGCAGCCATGGCATGATCTTATAGGCTGGCCTTGGGGCCGCAAATGCACATTGGTTCACGGCTGGGCCTCTGATGGTGGGCCACGGATTGGTGGCTGGGTCGACAGAGTATGCACTGGGATGGTCTCCTACCCATGTTGTTCCAGCAGGGTTGAGTGCGGAAGGTCCCGCAGGTGGTGGTCATTCCCCTGGGTGGAAATGACCTTGGTTACTCAAGGGCAAGGCCCTCAGTGGCAGGCATGTGAGGATATGCGGTTGAGGCCATGATAGCCTCTGGTTGTCTGCCGTGCTCAGACATGGAGGGCAAGGCCCTCAGTGGCAGGCATGTGAGGACATGCAGTTGTGAGGCAATGATGGCATCTTCTTGACGGACCTGCAGAGGGGTCTGCACAAGATTCTTATTGGGTGTGGGGTAAAGGGAGACTAAGCAGAGGCTTGTCCCCCTTTTGTGGCAAGGAAGTGCGGGGGAAAGGTTAAAAGGGAAATGGCAGCTAGGTGACACCTTTAGGCACCTTTGGGGGTGATTGGCAGTCTGGGGGCCTGCAGCTCAGGGCTATACGGCCCGGGGGCAGAACACGGGCCGCCTTTGGGGCCAACGTGCCTCATCCGCTTGGAGTTTCAGGGCTCCGGGGGGCGGTGATGCAGGTTGGACCCCCTACACATCTTCAGGGTGTGGCCTGAGCTGGGGTCTGGCACAGGGCAGCCCCGGGCTCAGGCAAGGGTTTGGTTACCCTATGGCTGCAAGCAGGCTTTGCCTGGATCATCAGAATGCTCCCGCACTTGATTTCCCCTCTGCAGGTTCATTATTCTAATTGATTCCGTTTAATAAAGTGGCCCATGATTTAACCCAATGAATGGTGTTCGTGTTTTATTTCGGCAATAGGCCGGAAATGGAAAATGTGGATTATCCCGCACCATTTGGATGAGCCCTTATACTGCCCCTCATCTTTCTTTCACCTTGTTCATTGTCATTCCTTTTTCTAAAGCCAAATAAACCTGTATCCTTGTAAGGTAATCCCCAACTGAATCTACCAGCTGGTTTTTAAGATCTGGTTAATTTCTTTTACAGATTTGCCTGTTTTTATATATTTTTGTATTTAATTAAACTAATTTAATGACATGAGCTTTTTAATGTTCCTTAAGTTGTAGGACACACATTGATTTGCCTTCTGAGCCTTGTGCTTTTCCTCTTCCTGGGGGTTTTGCAGTTTATTAATGTTCATATTTTATGACACAAGGTTGTCTGTAGGGCTCTGATTATGCTTTACTATTTTACTTATTTCATGACTCCCATGACAGTGACATTGTCATCAATATGACCTTGGGCTTCTCAGAATGCCTTCAGAAAACAACTTACAGTACAAAAAGGGGGGGGGGGAGGAAAAGTTCATTTTGAATAATTTCCTAATTTAATCAGTGCATTCACACTCTGCTCCATTTAAACCTCTGTGTGATGATGACCCTAGGTGAAGATATATACCTGCTCCTCATGTTTCTAGCAATCTACCCTTTGGGGAGGTGTTTACATCTTCAGAATAGTTAACACCCAAGCCCAACAAATCATGTTTTTTTTTTAAACTCGAGGAGTTTCCTTTCCTATTTTTTTTCTCCCTTGATTTTACATGTAGTCAGGACTCAGCTGTATCACATAGACAACATATCTATGGAGACACTTGGAGATCTTTTCTGTTATTCATGCTACAGGCTACCTAACATATCTATAGAAACTCTGTTGCTTGAGACCCATTTAAAAAGCCGTGGTTACTCAGCATCATTTCTTAAAAGCATATCAGAATTCTGTTTTTGCTTCTATTTAGATTAGGAGTGGTGGGGAACGTGTGTCCCTACAGATGTTGCTGGACTGGAAATTGAAGTCTAAGAACATCTGAAGGGCTATAGTTTCTTCATCCCTGGTTTAAATGAACAAAAGAAGTTCTTAGAGTTTGGGTTCTACAAGCTCTCACAGTAACAAACAATCTGATGGTTATTTTATGCATGCTGGAATTCTATTTCACAGATATCCACCCTCTGTAAAATGTGCCCCTTTTAAATTGAAAGAGAGGTCACCAGTTTCACATAAATCCTTCTGTCTGGACAGATTCAGTGCCAACTACATTGAAATTAATGGTACGGCCCACATACACAAAAGCTCTGTGTGCATATTAGAGTGTACATGTTAGTCTTGGACAGAGTCTAAATCATTTCCTCATCCAGTTCCATAAGTTTTCATATTGACAGAAGTGATGCATGTTAGGAGATATCTAGACCTTGTAAAATTTGCATTCTAGCAAGCTGCCCAATCCGTGCCATGCTATTTTAGCTGTCACAGTATATTTGTTGTGAAAGATTGCTATTTTATCCTCCATCTCATATGTACTTTTTTCTGTACTAAGTGTTATCAAATCAAAAAGTTCTGTGCTAATTCCATTCTATGTTTATACTCTGATCTGCAGTATTTCATTACCACCGTCATTCTTCCTCATTATTTTCACAACTTGGTTCCTGCAACTGCTACTCAAACAATCTAGGTGTTTCCATACCAATTCAATCCACCTCCCCTCCTTTTTTGGCTACAGATTGATTCATAGTTCTAATAAGTCACAAGGAGTAGGTCTCTCCTTTGTCTCTCATCTCCTTCTTTTGACCATTAGGGTTAAGAAAGACATCATGAAACAACATTTTTCAATGTGTAAACTATTTTATATGCTACCAACCCAATTTGGTGAATTCTTAAACTAGTGATTGTGATGATATTATTATTGTTGTTGCTGTTGTTAATAATAATAATAACAATATTAACAACAACAATAATAATGGCTTTTTTCCTGAAAATGAACTCAAAGTGCTATGAAGAGGGGTATGGATGCACTCAGACCTCCTCCATTGGAGTTAATTAGGCAGACTCTATGTACAAGACATTGGTGTATTTATGTGAGAATATACAAAACTCGAGATTCAGGGAATTTATCAATTTGTGGTCATAAATAACAAGGAAGGCAGGTCATCACTATGCCTATGTTGCAGAGTGGGCCAACAGAAAATGATTTACTGAAGAATGCTTAGGATTGCTTCACACATCATTGTTGCTGTTGTGTGCCTTCAAATCGATTATGACTTATGGCGACTCTATGAATCAGCGACCTCCAAGAGCATCTGTCATGAATCACCCTGTTCAGATCTTGTAAGTTCAGGTCTGTGGCTTCCTTTATGGAATCAATCAATCTCTTGTTTGGCCTTCCTCTTTTTCTACTCCCTTCTGTTTTTCCCATCATTATTGTCTTTTCTAGTGAATCATGTCTTCTCATGATGTGTCCAAAGTATGATAACCTCAGTTTCATCATTTTAGCTTCTAGTGATAGTTCTAGTTTAATTTGTTCTAACACTCAATTATTTGTCTTTTTTGCAGTCCATGGTATGCAAAGCTCAACACCACATTTCAAATGAATTGATTTTTCTCTTATCTGCTTTTTTCACTGTCCAACTTTCACATCCATACATAGAATAGGGAATACCATGGTTTGAATGATCCTGACTTTAGTGCTCAGTCATACATCTTTGCATTTGAGGACCTTTTCTAGTTCTCTCATAGCTGCCCTCCCCAGTCCTAGCCGCCTTCTGATTTCTTGACTGTTGTCTCCATTTTGGTTAATGACTGTGCTAAGGTATTGATGATCCTTGACAAGTTCAATGTCCTCATTGTCAACTTTAAAGTTACATACATCTTCTGTTGTCATTACTTTAGTCTTTTTGACGTTTGGCTGTAGTCCTGCATTTGTGCTTTCCTCTTTAACTTTCATCAGCATTCATTTCAAATCATGACTGATTTCTGCTAGGTATCATCATTTCATTATTAGTCCTGCAAGACCTGCTTCCTGCTTTGTATGCCATATTTCCACCTGGCCTGGAAGGGCAAGACCTTGACCGACTCCAGCTGTAAAGGCTGCTGCTGAAGGTACCAGAGACCATCAGAGTGGGGTGTTGTTCAGGGGATGTTGCTGGAGTCAACATGTAGTTCTGGACGTGCATTATTATTTGTTTGTGTGTTGTCTGGATTATGTTCTTGTGTTTTTATTTTTTGATTATCAGTGGAGACTTTAATTTTATTGTATGAGATGTTTTCATTACCTTATATTTTATGACTATTTAAATTTCATTGTGCCTTATAGCTGTTACTGAATTATGTACATTTTTTGATTTTGTGAGCCACCTTGAGCATGGTTTACTATAGAAAGGCAGCAAACCAGGGGCGGCCAGCAGAGAGGAGCCGCACCACACACCTGGTCTCTTGTTAGCTGTTTCGCTAACAATATGGAGGGGGAGGTGCAACATGGGATGGTGATTGGTGTGGTGCCAAAGTGGAGGCAGAGCCACCCCTCCAAACCACCCAGCCCTGCAAGTGATGAATTGTTTTTTTAAAATGAGCAGTAATGCGTAAGATTGATTGAAAAAAGCTGGTTCAAGATTTAAGATGCTAAACATACCGTGCAGTCTCATACATGCTTACTTGGACTAAGTCTTACTCTCCATGGGGACTTATTACCTAATAAGTGCAGTTTAGGACTTTAGTCTATAGAAACTTGTCTGGCTTACAGGTAAGGTTAAGTTTAGCTTTACACTGCTTTCAGATATATCCATGAGCCAGGGCTTTCTACAGCTTCCAGTCGAGTCCTGTATATATCACATGAAAATAATGTGATACCAGCAAGGCCAGCCCCCTTGCCAGTGAATGCACAGGGCTGTGGGTTCTCGCTTTCTCCCTTCCTCCAAATCTTCATAGTCATTGTATGTCAAACGTTAGTTCACCTAAGCTCACAAGTTATCAACAGCAGTTGTCCAGTGCAGGCAGAAGATAGAGGAGACCCCACTCAAGAATTCTTGAGTCTTGGGAGGTACCAGAAATTTTCTATTTGGGAGTCATATTTCCCACAGGAGAACAATCCTTATAATATATGCTATTTATTCATATATTGCACACTACAACTAATAAAATACATTCTAAGAGACCTTAGCCATCATTGCAGAAACAGAAAAACAGAAATATATATCAGCAAGAAAGAAGTTGCTAGATATCCATTTAACATCAAAGTATAAGACTTTGAATGCACATCTTAGTTAAAACAAGTTACAATAGATGAAGGTCTGAGTTAAACTCTCAGTCATATTACAGAGCCAAAGTCACAAAATACATGGAAATACATGTCATAATACATCACTCATCAGATGTCCTGCATGGAATAGATGGGTGGTTCTCCTGCTTTCTTCGACCCCCTGCTCCAGCAGAGCTGAGGAGTCATGAGTGCTATAAAACCTGGCCTTTTATACACTTTCTTATCTAAGGGAAGACATGTTCCCATGGCTTTATCTGCTACTGCCTGTTGCTACATCTCCTTTCTGTGCCTCTTCATGCAACCTCTTCAGGCTCTTCATCAGGTCATTAACCAGACGCTCCTGGTGGGTTTTCTATTTTCAACAAGTTAGCTTAACTTCACCATATAAGGAACTTCCTCTTACTTCATGTTTACCTTTGGCAGAACACACTGGCTGTCTGCCCACACGTCTTATCTTATACTATGTGTCATAATAAAACATTGCTTTATTCAGAAGGGTGGGCAAGCCCATTTTTAAAATGAACCTTTTTTAGTTTTTGGTTCTCATGCATCAATGAGCTATAAGCCAAGCAAAATAAGCAAATGTAAATGATTTCAGCACATTTTATGCATATTTTAAGCCATTATCTGGGCTGGCCTATTACAAATGTTACCTGCTATGTAATGTCTAGTAACACAATCAGTGAGGCCCAAGAAGACTTGGGTTTTTAATACACTTGTTATAGTCTATACAAAATAAATTACACAGTGTGATTGCATCAGAATTAAAAAGTGCCCTAACCCCTGTATAAGGGTCAAATTAAACTGATTTTCTGTGGCTCTTTGACAGATCACTTTAGGACAGATTCTCCTATGGAGAGTTCACACGAACCCATCCATGTGTTGAAAGAACATGTGGAGGAGGGCATGGGGCTGCAGTCTAGCCCAGTGATGATGGGAGTTGTAGTCCAACAACATCTGGGGACCCAAGGTTGAAGAACAGTAGACTACCCCACCCACCACTGTGTTGACTGAATGGACATTGGGGGAGTGTGGTGACCATGGTTGGGCTACCTTTTGTGGGAGTGGTGGTGGGGCTAGATTATTTGAACTCACAACGCCTTTATGCATTTTTTCAATGTACAGAAGGGTTTGTCTGAACCTCCTTACAATTTGAAGGGTTTGTCTGAACCCACTACAATTATTTGAATCATAAATGCAGCTGTGGGGTGGGGGAAAGGAGGATTTAGATCTGGGCCATGGGCCCAGGTTGGGGAGTTTCATTTCATTTTCCTATTTTATATTCCTCCTTAGAAACCACTATTTACCCTATAAGGGAAAGCATAAGAATGCCATATATGGGTGCCTGTATGTTTAGCTCTGTGGGACAAACAGAAGCAATGTATGTGCGTGTATACGTTTGCAGTTGTATCTGTAAAATAGCATGGGGAAAGGGACACCTCCCATGCTCACTACTGTAGCCGCTATCCAAATCTGTCACTTTACTTAACTAATTCAAAAGAGCATGGGGCATCTGATCACATATCTCTTGATGTCAGGTCTAACTTGGCTCTCTCAGTTTTCAGGTTTGCGCATACTGATTTGAACATACTGTCGGTCCTTTTTACTAGCTGTATGGATGTATTAATGGATATTCAAGTACATTCTATATAACTCTTCCATAAGCCTAGTTTGTATGTGAGAACTGCAAAATAATAAACTTCTTATGCTTTGGTAACAAAGAGACATTTTTATTTTTATTTTTAATGCATTTTCATTGTCTGCATTATAGAGAAGAAATGAACTATTGCTATCATTTTATTTTGTTTTGTTTTTTGACTGAGTCAGAGGACTCAGACATCATGCAAGACCCGTATTGGGTTTCCAACATATCCATTTATCACTTTCATCTATCTATGATACAGAACTGCATGTAGCAATGTAAATTTTATAGAGATGTATTCGCTCCTGAAATGTATTGTAAGCATTTTAAGTTGAGTAAGCAAGCGATTTATAGATATACCAACATTACTCTTGCAAACATTGCAATTTTTTAAAGTTAATGCTATGGTGACAATTTAATGATGGATCTTGCTGCAGCTACACTTAGCTGGGAAACTCAGTGCTTTGCATCTGAATCACTTTGCTCAGTGTTACTGATGAGCATCATCATTTATATAAGCACTGTTAATCGTCAAAATGCTTTAGTGCTGCTATCATGTTGTGCCCCTGTAGAAAGCTCATGAGAAAGGTCAATATAATTTCCATTTGATAGATTTCAAGAAACTGAGCTATGATGGCTTGTCTCAGGACATCCATGATGAATAAGGGATTTCACCTCAGTCCTATAAGAGTGATCTAAATGACATGCAAGATCACATGTTTAGAGTCTATTCAGGACCCTGTCCAGAGGTGAGCTATAGGAAATCACCCACACAGGAAGTTGAAGAGTGAGCCTTGGCAGGATTGCAACCAGATGTGTATGGAATTATGAGAGAAATCAACAAAAGAGTTGACCGGAAGGCCTAGAGAATCTAAATAACTAATAATAGTAGGCCCAAGAATGACTGGAATGCCCAACACTCTTCCTGTCTTTCAGGTAAAGCATCAAGGCTGTAGGAATATAAGAAGTACACAAGAATAGCTCTGCTGGACCAATCCAAAGGTCTTAGATAGTCTAGCATCCTGTTTTCATAGTGGTCACCCAGATGCCTGCAAGCATGACCGGAGTGCAACAGCGTTATCCCCACTTGTCATTCCCAGTAACTGGTATTCAGAAGCATACTGGCATTCAGAGGCATACTGCATCCAACACTGGAATTAGTACATATCCATGATGACTTGTAGCCATTGACAGCCTTGTTCTCTGTGAATTTGTCTAACCCCCTTTTAAAGCTGGCCATCTCTACATCTCGTGACAAGTGAATTCCATAGTTTAACTTGTGCTGGTTCCCAGTAGTCACACTCTGGCATCTTAGCTTGTGTGCTAGCAATGCTCAGTCTCCTCTGATCCCTGCTAAGGCCCCAAAATGCCCCTTTAAGTCTTTTTTTTAAAATGCTTCGTCTAGTTGATCCCCCATTCCTTTTCTTTTCCTTTCCATTGTGTTTTATCTTGTCTAATTTGTAAGCTTTTGGGCAGTCCCTTATTTTATTATTTTTAATCAATTGCACAAGAATCAAGAATGCAGCAAGGAATATGCAGACACAAATTAGAGGTGGAGCAAGGAGCTTGGCAGGCAGAGAAACACAGAGCACAACTGAAAAGCCGCAGGAGGGCCAGAATCTGATTCTTGCTCATTTAAAGACTCACGGTTGACCTGGAAATATTTATAGACAGGCCTGGTCTAGAGGAACCAATGGACTCCTGGGATTGTGCCATGCTGGGATCTGAGAGAACCAGTGCAGCCCCTTCCCTTTCCACTCTGCAACCTTGACTACTGCTGTCTTCAAGGCAGAAAGATCAAGGTTCTCTTGATTTGAATCCTGATTGTTTCTGATGGATGACTGCATTTGTAATTCCATGTACAAAATGTCCCATAACTAAAAAAATAGCTCGTCAGTGAGTGGGCTAGGTTTCAATATTTGTCCCATATGTGCTAGTTTTCTACATGCACAATTAACAAACAAAAAAGTGATCCCCAACTAAATTGATACAGTTCAGGAAGTTCTCTACCATATGATTCTACTAAACATGTAGTTCAGCTTTTGGTTCACCATTCTACCCATTGGGTCACCATGGTATAGCTTCAAATACATGTGGCCTCAGGAAAAGTCAACATAACATGAATAAGGTCAGGGTTTGGAGATGGCTGGATCTTCCCTGAAAATATAGTCTACTGTCCCTTCCCAGGGATCCCAGTCTTTACTAGGTTATCATCAGGACTATCATTTCCCCCATGCACCATTTTTTAAAGCACTGCACTCCAATGCACATTTTATGTGGACAATATATGGAAATGAAAAGAGCAGGGTGGGAGAAAATAACAGAATTTGTAGATGGGAACATGAGCAGTGATCCTCTTTCTCACTCATGATACTCAGTAGATATCTAACTTTCCAGACCCAGAAGAGCACCTAAGACTAGCACATAAGCAACTGTGCTTAAAAAAAAAAAGGATGATGTTAGGTGCAGCCATGAGGGATGGTGCTAATTTAGGAGGTGTGACAAATGCTGACAGGCGCTAATTTAAAGGAATATGGCATTGCAGATGGTATACACTAGGTTTCTGTTTTTTTGAAATGCTCTGAGCAATGTTGACAGTTGAAAGGGGAAAAGTATAAAGAAATGGCACAATAGTTCTCTCTACTTAATAGTGAATTGATGCTGAGTCTTTCAAAGGAGATGTACACATAAGAAGATAATGTAAAAGGGAGTCATAAGTGAACCATATCTTCGATTTTTGCCACGTCTGTTGAAGTCAATGCTTTCTGATCTATGTATCCATAGGTTTCTTGAAATAGGTATACAGAGTTGCACAGGTTTGCACTTCCTTTCCAAACAATTTGTGCCCAATGTTACACGAACATATAGATGTATGATCTTGTCTTTCCAGCTTGTGCAGGAATTCACTAATTGGCAACTTGGATCCCCAAACCATAGATCAAAAGCTTCATCCCATGCTCTGGTATGCCACAGCAACAGACCATAATCTTGGCAAAGCACTCCAGGTCATTCTATTAACAGGTCATCAAAACTGACTGTACTGTCTGTACCTCGTAGCAGGCAGCAAGGAAAGGCAAGTGGAGCTGCATTGCTGACCTGGCTTCTAAATGCTGCATGCCACTACCAGTTACCGAGAGGGGAAGGGGCAGGGTAGTGGGGAGCTCAGTCCAACATGGGCACAGTGGCAGGAGCATTGGATTTGCTGCACCTGCACCATGCTGCCTTGCCCTTCCAATCTCCCTCACAGTAACTGGCAGAGGCATGCTGCATTGGGAAGCCGGGTCAGCAATGCAGCCCTACTTGTACCACCTTGCTGGTTGCTACTGTCTGTACCTGGAAAGCAGGAATCATAGACACTGCTACTGCTGGTCAAGATGCACAAAGGGCTGTTTGGTTGTGGGAGATGAAACTATCTAAGGGTAGATTTGAAAGCAATGAATATGTTCCTATGGTGTGAATTAAAGTTTGTATCACTGTTTGTTTGCTTTGGTAAGGCTTTGCATTCAGACTGACTCTGTTTTGCAGAAAGAACAGCAAGAAATTACTTTAGCAAGACTGCCCCTTTTCTCTCTTTGTGGGAGTGTAACTTACTTCATTCTTGAAATATGACTCCTAGGCTAGGGTCTGCTGAGCTTCTATTTTATATTACCTCAAACTCAGTTTTGACTCAATAAGCTCACAAAGCCAACTGTGGCAAGCTACTCAGCTTATAGGTCAGTTTTGGAAATATCCTCTCTCTTTTATTTTATGTGCAAATGCCATATTATTTTGATTTCCTAACAATAAACTTGCTTTTCCCCCTTACTGTTCTTATGGGTTTAGAACCTCTTAGCTTACCTCCTCACTTAAACAACTGCTTTGTTCTCCTGTTAGTATCAAGTGTATTGTTTGGGGTTTTATATGAGAAGGGAAACGCCTCCAAATCCTAAAAGAACAGCTAGAAAAATATTAAATATGAGTAATTAAGCCCATACTTGGAGTAGTGACTGTGAGCACATCCAGATTGTTGCTGTTTTTGGGTGGGATTCAGTCACGTACTGGCAAATTCAGGGGGCACAGTTATAGTTGATCGAGCAGTCTTGCTCAATAAGTCTTCTTCCCTAAAGGATCAGACTCTTTGTGATAAGGGAAGGACCAGGAAAAAGCACTAGAAAGTATTCAATAACATTTGCTTTGACATGTCATCTAGCCTCCCCACAAACAAATCAGAATGAATGCACATTAAATAGTCCTTGTCACCTAATCTCCCTCCAAACAAATCAGCTCAGTAAATAGCTGCTCTGGAAGTGCCAGATGAATATTTGCATCATTATTAGCTTTTTAACGGAACACCAGATAATGGTGCAAGGAAAGAATTAATAATAACACCCAGCTTCGTTCAGGTTTCCCATATTTATATCTTTGTGTTCTCATGATGCTCTTTGATGTGGTAAAGCTGCATTAAAATGGTATAAGTTTCATGCAGCAAAAGGTTTCTTTTAATATGGTAATTGCTGGTATTTGCCATTTCAAGGCAAACATTCTGTTCGACATATAACATGTATCGTCTCTCACTACATGATTAACATGTCTACCACGCAAATCTGATGTGCAACTTTGACACATCAAAAAGTGACATGAACATCTGGTCCCATACCATGCTATGAGTTTTAGATAAATGCACATTTTTTGCTCAAATACACTTTTTTGCAGTCTCTGGGAATAGCACTTTGACACTTTTTTAACTGTGAAAGGAGACTGACTGTATGTGAATGATTGTCTCCCTAATCAAAAAGATGTTTATTAATGCTTAGTCTAATAAAAATAGAAGTGGAAAACTTTTTTCCAGATGTCTAAGAAATTAGCTGTGGAAACAGAATAAAATATATTGATTGTTTCTACTTGCAGTCTCCAGGGGGAGCACAAGTAAAGATGATCAGGAGAATGCTTCTTGACTAGTGATAAGGAAAGCCCAATTCATAGAGGCTAGTCTTTGTTTTCCAAATGATAAGCTTCAATTTGGGTCCAAAATTTGCATTTTCCTAGGGTGATATTGCTTTGAATATGCTTTGAGAATGACAGGAGCCACTCTCAGCTTAAGAAAAGCTTTCCTGACTGGCTTACAAATTTGCTGACAGAGCAGCTGGTAACCTAAATTGAGTGGCCGATGGGGGGGGGGATGTTTGAGATGTTATCTAGCATTTAATGCAATTGATAAAAGAAGTGCATTTGTATCAGGGATTTAAAAACACTGAAGCCTAGCTGTTTTCACATATATTTCATTCACTTCTCTAAACACATGAGGGGATAGGACAAATAACTGGCATAACATTCTGGTGCCACACAATGAACATGCCTTATGATATCTTTTGAAAGTTCTAGCAGATTGAAGGTGTTTGTCACAGCAGAATCCCAAAGGTTTATAGTGGCTGCAGGGGGCTTAGATTCATGCCAGCAGGGGACCTAGATTCTGAGCTTTCATTTTTTTTTAAAAAAGTAAGTTTCTAACCCTGCCAAAACAAAAGTTAAGAAGCAAAATGTGTAGGCAACCTAAGATGAACCAGCCTGGCTGCTCCCACTTTCAGTGTTTTTAGTCAAAGGGTGAAGTCTGAGCTGTGACTGATGAGTCAACTTTTTCGATACCACAATATAGGAATTCCCAGGGGTCCTAAAGAGTTGTGGTTTTCCTCCTTCCTTTAGGGCACATTTCTTTCCTGCTGCGTCTGTTTCATTTTCTAGTCCTTAGAATAACGGTCCTGCCCATTTGGTAGGGGCGGGTTTGCCTACACCCTATTTCTAGGAAGGCTCGGGATGGTTCCAGAAATTTTGTAATAGGTCAGGTGGGGTATCTTGACCAATAGGGTAAGGGTTTTGAGCGGCTATATATAGCCTGCTCCGCTTTAAGAGCGCGCCTTTTTCGCCATGCGGCACGTTGGGAAAGGCTGAGTGGCTGGCTTGGATCTTGCTGCCTCGTGCTTCTCCTTGTGACTGAGTTGTTGGTGATTGTATTTGGCGACAATTTTATTGCTTTAACTTGTAATTTAATTTAATTGTTTAGACAATTTTTGTTGTTGTGTTTTAGCGAGTGGGGGGGATTCCCCCCTTTTTTCCTGTAACCCCCCCTTCCCCTATCTGTAATATTTGTTCGTTCCTTAGCGTTCTGAGGGGTTTGCAAGCTGAGGGGTATTCCTTGTTTCTGTGTTCCCTGTTTTATTTAAGTAAATAAATAAATAAAACAAAATAAGACCCCCCCCTTAGTTAACTACCTATATAAATAAGTAAATAAATTCGTTCCCTACCACATTGCGGTGCAGCGTGTGCTGGTCGGCTTTTCTTCTGCCCCATTTGCATCGTGGACTTGCCGGCCCTGATCGCGGAGCCTTGATTTTACGACGCGCCGGCTGAGCGGCGTGTGCGGGCGGCGTTCTTGCATCGCGTGCCGCCGATAGAGTCGCCGCGTGGGGCCTGCTTCCGGTTCGGTTACTGGAGTCAGTCTCTTTAGCGTCTGTTACCCTGCTTCTTTGGGGGTTCGATGTTGTGGTGCGGTAAGCAGGGCATCTCAAACGCACCCCCCCTTAGTTTTCCTCCGCTGATCAGCTGTGTGGCTGGATCAGCTGTGAGGCGGCGTGTGAGGTCTGATTCCTTAGTTTGCTCATAGCCGTTGTTTTTCATATTTGAATTTCCCGCTTCTTAGTAGTTGCCTGGCTTCAGTGTTGTTTCCTATTTAACTTTATAACGTCCTCCCCCCCCCTTTTCTTTTTCATTCAGTATTGTACTTGTCTGGAGATTAAGTGTTGCTTTGGGTGAATCATAAATAAATAATTAAATTTATTAGTTTTATTTGAGCTATATAGCTAATTAATTATAATTAAATAAGTTCTTTTTAAATTAAGGGAATTTTTTTTAAATTTTTTTTTTTTGAAAACTATTTATATTATTTTAAAATATTTGAAATTGATTGGTATTATAATTTTGCCCCCCTTTTAATATATATATATATATATATATATAAAAAATAAAAATAAAAATAAAAAATAAGTAAATAAATAAAAATACAATACAATACAATAAAATAAATATATATATATAACAAAATTGAAAATAAATCGATTTTTGTTTTAATCGCGATTTAGATTTATTAATTTTTGTCTGGGCGCAATTGCTTTGCTCACATTTGAGTTTGTGGTCATATATTAATATTGGTTGAATTTCATTGTGTAGTTGGTTGCATTGTACGTTGTGATAATTGTTATTGTTATTGTTGTACCTATCACAAGCTTCGTAGGAACTCAACATGCCTCCAAAGAAGGTTCAACAAAAGAGAGGGGTTCGAGTGGTTAAGCAGGCGGCTAAGTGCCCCCCTTCTCGGCAAGAGTGTCTTTCCTCTGATGATGATGACGACATGGGGACAATTCGTGCTCTGGTTGCAAGGGTGGAGGCCCTTGAGAGAGAAAGCAAGCGTCCTTCTGAACCTGGGGCTGGGCCTAGTACCGCTCCTTCAGGTAAGAAGTCTGCCCGTTTGGCTGCTAAAAAGACTAAATCTGGAATTATTTCTGATTTGGTCGCTAGAATTGGTACCCTTGCGGCAGCAGCACCCAGAGATGACTTCGACGTCCCTTCGGTGCAAGCCGGCACATCTGGGGCTCCTTCTGCACTCACCTTTTCTCGCATTCCGGTCTGTGCTGCTGTTGGCACTCTTCAGGATCAAATTAATCAGGTCCACCCAGATATTCGTGTCCCGCCTCCTGTTACTCCGGCGGTTGCTACACCGGCAGTGGTTGCGTCGCCAGCTGCCATTACGGGTGAGTGGTGTGTACCTTTGCATTCTACAGGTGCGCAGGTTCAGCAATCACAGCAGTATCCTGCAGCTACCACAGCGCTTGGTAGTGCGCAGCATTCACTAGTTTACATGGGTGGTGTATTAGTTCCTCAGCAACCCATGCTTCCTTGGCCAACTGCTGCGGTTACCCCTTGGCAACCATCTGTGGCTTCTGCTGATGCCTTGGCTGCGCCGCTGCCTCTCCCCTCTGGTGTATATCCACAGGGTGATAGTTCGCTGCCTTTGGGAGATCACCTGTTGTCTGCAACTAAGGAAAAGATTTGGCGTGGTGAATATATAGATATATTCACACTCCTTTTTAGGGAATCTGCAATAAAACCCAAGGAAGGTTCAGATATTTCTGAACGGGAGATAGCGATAAAAAAGAAGGTGGATCGCATATGGCCTAATTGGCTTAACGCGTTCACGGTGTATATGGGTGTGATCACTCAGGTTTATCCATCCAGGGCCATGTCTCTGATTAAATATCAGGATATAATTCACAGGGCCTTTAGGGAATTCTCGGGGACCGCTTGGCTGCGGTATGATGAGAATTTTAGGCAAAGGGCGGCTTTGGACCCCACGCTTCGTTGGGACATCGAACATCCTGGCCTTTGGCTGCATTCCATGACGTCAGCCAGACCTGCATTGGGAGACAGAGCCAATAGCGGGCATCTTTTAGTCAGTGCGCAGACTTCAGCCACCGGTGCCACCTGGAGCTGGCAGCGGGTTCAACCCCCTCAAGTCTGTTGGGCCTTCAACAGTTATGGACGTTGTTACAGGCACCCGTGTCGGTTCAGGCACGCATGTGGAATTTGTGGGGGATCTCACCCTAGTTCCACTTGCCAGCGAGCCCGTTCATCTCGCAGGGGTTCAAGGGACCAACCACCTAAACGTGGATCTGGCAACAGTGGCAGTACGTCACAAGGCCAGTAGTCCTATTAGGTTGCTTCCCCTAGCGAGATTATTGAATAGTTATCCCAATAGATCTGCGGCTAGATGCCTTTGGTATGGTTTTTCGGAGGGTTTTCGTATTCCCTTCGAAGGCCCGAGGGTTCCCACTTCCTCTGTCAACCAGCCTTCTGTTTCGGCTTTGGCTTCTGTAGTCCTTATGAAAATAAATAAAGAAATAGCTGCTGATAGGATTTCTGGTCCTTTTATTAATCCTCTATCAAATTTGAGGATTTCTCCTATAGGTGTAGTTCCCAAAAAACAGCCTGGCGAATATCGCCTTATTCATAATTTGTCTTTCCCTAGAGGCGCCTCTGTTAATGATGGTATTTCATCTTTATATACGTCCGTTCGCTATACTTCCTTTGATGAGGCCGTTAAGGTTGTGAGGAAAGCTGGTAAGGGCGCCTAAATGGCGAAGTGCAACATTAAGTCTGCATTTCGATTGCTCCCAGTGCATCCGGGTGATGTTGATTTATTAGGTTTTCGTTTTCAGGGCCAATATTACATAGATAGGGCAATGCCTATGGGATGCTCTGTATCCTGCGCGGCATTTGAGACTTTTAGCACATTTCTGGAGTGGGCTTTAAGGATAAGTCCTCTCGTCTGCCTCCTGATAAGTTGTTAACATTGAGGCAGAGGTTGCGTTCAGTTTTGTCTTTGAAAAAGGTCACACTGGCTCAGTTGCAGGAGCTCCTGGGACACTTAGTCTTTGCTTCTAAAGTTATTTCGCCAGGTAGGGCATTCCTTCGTCGTCTCTGTGATGCTATGAAGGGAGTTCGTTCCCGTTTTCATTTTATTAGGGTCACGTCAGGGATGAGGGAGGATTTTAAAATGTGGCTTACTTTCTTGGATAATTACAATGGCCTCTCTTTTTGGCGTGAGGATCTATTACTGGAAGCTGAGCTACAAGTACATTCTGATGCTGCTGGGGGCATTGGTTTTGGGGTAATTTTTAGGTCTCAGTGGTGCACTGAGAGATGGCCTGCAGATTGGTTAGCTTCTGGGATTATTTCCAACATGACATTTTTGGAATTCTTCCCCATTGTGGTGGTGGTTTATATTTGGCCTGAGGCATTCCAAAATCGCACAGTGCGTTTTTGGTGCGATAATTTGTCTACAGTGTGTGTGGTCAATACCCAGACTTCTAAATTGCCTCAGGTGATGCGCCTGGTGAGGGCCTTTGTATTACAATGTTTGCGATATAATATATTATTTGTGGCTCGCCATGTTCCAGGATTGCAGAATTGCATTGCTGATGCTCTCTCACGTTTACAGATGGCACGTTTCCGGGAATTGGCGCCAGGAGCGGCTCAGGATTCTGTCCCTGTCCCTTTCTTCCTGTGGAGCCTTGGCAATTAGAAGTTGGGGATGCCATAATTTCTGCGCTTGCTCCCAGCACTTGCAGAGCGTATCAGCGGGCTCTTGCAACATTCCAGACTTTTCGTGCCAGTGGTGCTTTAACTGCTGAGTGGCCTATTCCTGTCTCACATTTGCTGCAGTTTATGTTGTATTTAAAAGGGCAAAACAATTCCGTTTCTACCATCGCCGGACACCTCTCTGCGCTGGCCTTTATTTCCAAGGCAAGAGGATTGCAGGATCATTCTGTAGATTTTAGGGTCAGAAAGGTCCTTCAGGGTTGGTCGCGTTCCGCTCACAGGCCCACTGACCGAAGGAGGCCAATCACGCCCGATGTTCTCCTTCAGATCCTGCCTTTATTTAGGTCTCTGTGCTCATCCCAGTATGAGTCGCACCTGTTCGCCGCAGTAACTCTGACGATGTTCTATGGTGCTTTTTGCCCTAGCGAAGTACTGGCTTCCTCAAAGCGTGATGTGTCCTATAGAGCCTTCTGCTTTGGTGAATGCACACTCGGTGCTGATATAGTTAGGCTTTCTCTTCGAGTCTCTAAGACTGACCAAAAGGGCCGTGGCAGTATTATTTCATTGAACGTTTGCCAGGTCCCGGAATTGTGCCCAGTGGCTGCACTGCGTTTATATTTGTCAATGAGGCCAGCGTGCCAGTGTTACCTCTTTATACATGCGGATGGTTTTGCCCTGACTCAATTTCAATTTTGGGCCATTGTTCGGTGGGCCTTGTTGGCCAGTGGTCGCGATGCTGGAGTCTATGGGCTGCATTCCTTTCGGATTGGGGCGGCTACGGCCGCCGCCCTCGTGGGCATGAGCGTTCAGGATATTCAAGCGATTGGAAGGTGGTGTTCTTCCGCTTTCAAGTCTTATATCAGGTATTGATTCTAATGTGTTGTTCTTTCTTTTCTTAGGTGTGCTGAGCCTTCCTGTGCCGGCGAGGGTCGTCCTGTGTGGCCACTCGATTTTGTTTTGGGCCCATCGGAGAGCCTTCTCTATGCTTGCTGGGACACAGCTGCAGCTTTCTGCTAAAGCAACGGTTGTCTGGGAGGCTCAGAGGGGCATGCTTTGGGATGCGCTCATGCCTTTGGTGTGTCGGCTTATGGCATCGCCTAACCGGCCACATATGTTAGTGGTTCATTTAGGGGAAAATGACATGGTGCAGCTGCCAGGTATGGATCTGCTGCTGAAGATCACTCGTGATTTTAATGCACTCATCCAGTCTTACCCGGACCTTGTTATAGTGTGGTCCGACATGCTGGTGCGACGTGTTTGGAGGGGTGCATTGCACCCCAACAGGATCGACAGATCCAGAAAGTGGGTGAATAGGAAAGTTAGGAGTTTAGTTTTGTCATTGGGTGGGGCATATATTCCTCATGATAGAATCCGTTTTCATGCCCCACATCTGTTTCGAGATGATGGTGTCCATCTTTCGGATATTGGGTGTGATTTGCTATTAGAGGATTTTAGGTTGGGTTTGGGGGCTTTGTTTTCTTTGGGTTGAGGGGACCAAGCTTTAGCTGATCCCCTCTGGTGGCGTTGGATTCGGGCAGGTGAGGTAATTGGGGTTAAAAATGGAGGTGGATGAGGCATTTGGGTAAAGGGCACTCCCTGGTGAAACATCAAGGCGTAATGTCTGGTGTGGATCCGGGGGGTGTCCACGTGGGACCGGCTTGCGCATCATGGTGAACGCCTGTACGGTGGGGCCAGGATGCGGAGGTTGGAACCACAAACCTGACTCTGATTGCAAGGAGGGAGAAGTTTTCCCACATCCTTGTCTGGGGAGTTGCAGTACGATGTGACTGACTTGCCTCCTGGTTTGGAGGGTCTAGACCCTCATAGATAGGTTGAGCCTCACCTGCCCGAAGGATTTGAGATTTATTAATTGGCGGATGGGAATTTGATTGATTATGTGTTATATTTTAATAAATATAACATTTCAACCATATATGTGTCACGAGTCTTCCTTGGTGTGTTGGCAATCCTTATCATTTGGATTTCCTTTTATCCTGGCAATAGGATGCAACTTTCTATTTCACCTGAGATTGTCTGAGATCAGGTACTCCTTAGAAGTTATTTTCTGTAAATACTACTATGCAATAAGTGCAAGTGGATGTTAAAGAGTCCCACCCCACCAATGGCAAATGCAATGTGTGACAACTTGGCAAAGAGCCTTGGGCATGTTTCCTGCCATACAGGAGCTAGGGTCAAGCCACTTATTCAGAATACACTTACAGTAGAATGGTATACATATCTATATAGAAGTAAGCTTCTTTGTGTTTAATGGAGCTTACTCCCAGGTCAGTGGGTAAAGGATTTCAGCCTTCGCTTTCTTGTGATTAAGGGGTAGAAAGTTTTAAAACTTAAATATAGGCAGCACACTATGTTTAAAGTTATCATATAAAAGAGGGGTATAAAATCAAATAATAAATTTAACACAGTTAAATTATTCATAAAATAAAATGGAAACTCTTCCATAACTTTTAACAATCCTGTTAATTATCTCAATGGCTTTACTGTTGGGGTAGAACAATGGAAAGTGTTTTTGTTTTTATTGAGTAGTTAAAAATACTGACTGTGTACATTTCCTTACAATTTTCCTTTTAAAAGTAAATTGTTGTTGTTGTTGTTGTTGCTGCTGCTGCTGCTGTTGTTAAAATGAAAACAGATCACTCTGCTTTCTACTGTCTTCCACCCCCAGTGGTTTCAGGCATAGGGTAACTCTTCTTAGGAATCAACATCTGTGCACACTAATCTGAGAGGAAGCTCAGTGGAATACAAGTGGGTCTTATGCATCATTCTAAACCACACAGTAAGGCCAGATTAAGATTGGTTAGGAACATAAGCAATTTTATACTGAGTCAAAACATTGGTCTATTTAGTACACTATTGTCTACTCTGACCGGCAGCAACTCTCCAGGTTTTCAGGCAGGAAATATTTCCCAGCCCTACCTGGAAATGCCAGGGATTGAACCTGGGACCTAGATGGTTTACCATTAAACCACACCCCTTCCCCAAGGTTGGGTGAAGCTTTGGAGCTGTACTAATTTGCAGGAGAAAGAGAAATAGCCTTTATAGTTCAAAGATGCATCATTCTTGTTAAAAGAATCATAATTGCTGTCCATGATATAAGGACTAAATTCTGTTCTGTGGCCGTTTTATACCTCCTTCTGTATCTTCACAGCAGGCATGTGAGGAAGGTTAGGATGAGAGGTGATGACTGGCCCAAGGAGGAAGTGAATAAAAACAATGATGAGTCAAGTGACTTTAAAATACACATGCTCAGTGTATTTTCTTTTTGCTTAACAAGGTTGGTAAAAAGGGGTTTATTTGTGAGTTGTGAACCTGCACATGCTCATAGTATTTTCTTTCATGTAGCCCTCAAACGTTTATGCCATAATAAATGTGTTAGTCCTTAAGGTACCACAACTTATTTTGTGGTACCTTATTTTATGTGTTCCTTTTTAGAGGAAGGGTGCCCCTATTTGGGAAGGGTCCCAGGGCCCCCAGAAACCTTAATCAGCCCTTGCCTGTAACAAGATCACCTTATCTGCAACCTCCCTGATCCTGTTGTCTGGTATTGCACACTAAATGAATTAGGATGGGATCATGTCAGTTTTGCCCATATAAACAAGAATGTTGTGATTAACAATAGAGACAGTACTGATGAGGGCAACTTGGGGTTGATTCATACAACTCTTTAGTTTGCTGGGGTTGGTGTTACAAGACTTGTGGTCCAAAACAATGAAGTTCATATGATCCCAATGTGGGGAAAAACCTTGATACGAGTTGAGAGAATCCAGATGGATGAGATAGTGACTCTTTAATTGTGTTTGTGTATGGAGTGGGTGAGGGAAAATATCTTCCTCCTTGTACTTCTGGTTCAGTTCTTCAGTAGCTTGGGAACTTTTCTTTCTTTCTCATTACATTGATATCCCACTTTTCCTCCAAGAAACTCAAGGTAGTGTACAGGGTTCTCCCCTTCTCCATTTTATCCTTGTGAGGTAGGTTGGGTGAGAGAAAGTTACCCAGTGTGCTTCATGGCTGAGCGAAGGTTTGAATTCAGGTCTCCCAGGTTCTAGTCCCAACACTCTAACCACTGCACCACAATGCCATATAATGCACGGGCACAGTTCACTGTAGTTCAACCGTATTACCTTTAGAAATAACCAGGATAGTAGATATCTAACCAGAGAGGAGTTTTCCATACTTCAATACCAGCTCAAATTGGATCAATAAACAGTCCTGGAAATCACATTTTTATAATAACCTTGACAATTTTCACCTTGACAATTGCTTAATTAATTCCAACTGTTATTACCAGAGCTGTGACTGCAAGTAATAGTTGTCCTTGCAGACTGATGGCTGACCAGAGGGTAACATCTGTATGGACTAATGATGTGGCTAGTGAATACTGACACTGGCAATTATATCTCCCTGAGTTAATGTGGTTTCACATTGGAGTACATAGTTCACAGGCCTTCAAGTCACTGGGCATAGCTCAATGATCAACGATCAGCAATCTAATCAATGGGCTGTTACTCTCATATCTCAGCAGTCAACAGTGTGACTCCTAATTAAAGTTAGCCATTTGGTTGAAGTGATTACTGTGTTCATTATCTTGACAATTTCATTACTGTACCAGGTAGAATAAAACATTTATAGGAAAGGGAGAAAAAGATGAGCTATTGTAAGGTTCAAGGAGTATCATTACAGCTTTTAGTGAAGACTGTTGTCATTGAGATCAGTTGTAACAGACTACAAATCCTGAACCTAAGTAGCAGTTATCACATTTTCTAAATTAATGGTGTGGTTATTATTATCTTCCAGTTCCACTAGCATGTGAACATGTGGGGGACGGCACAGAGCTGACATGGCTAGGGACAAATTGAGTCTATACTTGTGTGTGTGTGTGTGCACATACTTCAATACCATGAAGTACATGCATACATGCAAGAAGTACATGCATACTTGTGCTTGGATCAGAGCTTGGAAAAGTTACTTTTTTGAACTGCAACTCCCATCAGCCCCAGCCAGCATGGCCACTGGATTGGGCTGATGGGAGTTGTAGTTCAAAAAAGTAACTTTTCCAAGCTCTGGCTTGGATCATAGTTAGGCATCCATGAATGGAAAGGCTCCTTCTGTTCATGGATGGGACTGAGGTCCAGGGGAGGATCCCACTGGCAGAAAGTGGTCTGCAATATATACCAGTTCCCCTTTATCCCTTTTGCTGACTCTCATGTTCTGGAGAGTCCCCTGACCATCCAGAGCACATTTTCAAGAAGGGTCTTAAGGGGCTGAAAGTGGAATTGGTGAAAGTCACCCTCTCCCACTTCTTCTGGTGGGAGACTCCCATGAGTGGAATTCTGGTTGGGGGACACTCTTGCCAACAACTCTTAGTTATGATTCCAAGCTATACAATAACATATTTTCATTTATTGCCATCCAGTGTGGTAGGGTGGAAAGGATAGAAAAAGGTTTGCAGTTGAAAAACAAAGAGCAAATCCTCATTGCTCAATACCTGTTTCTACCTATTTTATTAACATCTTTTTTCTCACACCATGTGTGGTATGTGTGTGATTTTATCTTTATAATTCAGTGGTGGGTAACCTCAGGCCTGGGGGGTGGAGGTGGCTCTTCAGGCCTCTCAGTCCAGCCTTTGGGACTCTCCACACTCCTCACCAGCTCTGCTCTAAACCCTCCTCAAGTGCTTTTGTCTAGCTAGAATGTGTCCTTATCTACGATAGTGCTTGTCTGATGGAGGGATGTTTGTCTGAATGTGGGTGTAGAAACCTCTAAAGTTTGGCTGGAATGTGTCCTACTGTATGAAGGATCAATGGCTGCTGCTGCCCATTTGGGGCTGGTGGGGCAGACATTAAAGAAGCCAACAAGAGGTGGTGCCAGAGCCAATGACAGGCAGAGCCAACTAATTCTAGTTTTGCCCCCATTTTCCTCCCTGGCTGAGTTCTACAAGGGCAACACTGAGACTAAGGAGGAGAAAGCTCCTTGAACTGGTTGTAAATAAGAAGGCAGGTAGGTGGGGCCTGCCTGAAGTTGGTGGGGCAGCGCCCCACTTGCCCCAGTGTATAAGCCTCCACTGTGCAACCATTGTTGCCTCTGACCCCATCCACCTTTGTCTCTGGTCACACCCACAACTGGCATGCCCTCCCCCAAGATTCCCCATGAGGAAAGGTAGCCTTCAGGATGAGAAAGGTTCTCTACTTGAATATAACCATTCAGATATGAGCAGTATTTCTGCAAGCTCAGACTGACCATTTCTCTATTTCAAACATTTCACTAAGAAGCTGATTAATGGCATTTATTATGCATGTAAACCCTTCACTGTATACTCCATAGCTCTACAATGAAATCACCTTTCATATTAATGGTCTGTACTGAGGGCTGGGCCAAAATTTCTCAGAAAAGAATTTCTTTCAAGCTCCTTCTGAACTGTTGTAGAATTTGAGTCCTCACCTGGAGAATATGTAATGATTTTTTTTCACTTTTACCAAAGACAAATTCATGGAGAATTTTTGAAGCCATTTTTTTTCTTCAACCCTAGTTTGCACTCCATTATATCACTCTGCCATAGTAGCTGAGAAATGCCAGGCTAATGTTTTCATTAGCCACACCCTCTGATCTGGAAGCCACATCCCAATCTCGGATTGCGGGTGTTCTGTACTCAGGAAAGGCACTCCGCATATTTGTAGAGCCAGTCCCTATTGTAACATCATTTTTTAGTATAGTCATCTCTCCAAAATGCTAATTTTCTATATGCAGGAATTTTAATTTGTCTACAGACATATAATGGAACACTCAAACTTGTAATACTCTACCTGCAGCTGGAATAGTATAACAACAGTATACCAATTCCCACATGAACAAGTGATTCTGCTAATCATGTGGCTTGGCTCTATCTATTATTGAAGAATAAAAGGTAGGGATTGTGTCAGAAAGAGAATGACAAACAATTCAGAGGTCAAAGGTAGTTTCAGAAGGACAACAAAAATGTGGTATTTTCCACTGCATGAGTTTTCATCTTTAGTGATCATAAGAAAATACTTCAAAAGGCTCCCCTATATTAAAGAAATGTTAAATGGGATAAATGAGATGACAAATGAAGCATAAGAGCATGTATGAAATTAGCTTCAGCCAACTAGCCAACTATCACTGTTCAGAATCTTCAACTCATATATAGTTTTATGGCCTTTTTTGTAGCTAAACCAACTGGGAGTGGTGTAAAAAACAAAAACATTATTGCTAATACCAGATCATTTTAACATAGTTTGCCAATGGTGAAGAGCAGTTTGAAGTAGTGGGCCTTTTTGAATATGGAACAATTTATTACGAAGGGAAACCCTCTTATGAAACAGAATAAAAATCATTAGAAAGATGTTTTCCCTTTTCAAACTGCTCTTTATAATCTTTCCCCTAAGGCTCATATAGGCAAGTTTACAAAAGTTCTGTTTGCGGCTCTTATATTTTAACTATGATGTCTTGCATTTAATGCAGTTGTTATTTTTTTTAAGCAATCTCATTCAATGCATTTAAGCATGTCAGTCATGGCAAGATTGTCCCTATTTTCTGTTCAGACATGGAGTTTGGAGAAAAGTGTGTAAAAATCACATCTAAAGGTAAGTAAATAAACGGAAGCTTGTCCTTTTATGGAATCAAAGTGTCATCTTGATTTAAAGGACCTGAGAGCTGGTGCAAATGTGCATGAAAGTGTGTGTACCCTTTCTGAACTATACTACAAACATCAAGATTTCACATTTGAACTCACTGTCCCCTAGATGAGCTGCTAGGAATCCTCTGTTCAATGCATATGTCTGGCACCATCTTGGAAAACTTTCCCTATGATTGCAGAAGGAAATAATTAAGAATGTAAGAAGATCCCTGCTGGATCAGACCAAAGGCCTATTTAGTTTAGCTTACAGTTCTCACAGAGGCCAACTGGATACCTACAGAAAGCCTGCAAGCAGGGCATGAGTACAACAGCACTCTGCTCACTTGTGTTCCTCAGCAACTGGTATTTCAAGGTGCATTGCCTCCAATACTGGAGGTAGTACACAGTCATCATGACTAATAGCATTAACAGTTTCCAAGAATTTGTCTAAGCCCCTTTTAAAGCCATCCAAGTTGGTGGCCATCACTGCATCTTGTGGGAGTGAATTCCTTAGTTTGAACTGTGCACTGTGTGAAGGAGTACTTCCTTTTGTTTGTCCTAAATTGCTTCATTGGATGACCTCTGCTTCTTGTAATGTGAGAGAGGAGGACTATCCACTCGACACCACACACAATTTTATACACACCCATTTTATAAACATTTTCTCCACACCACACACCACGCACAATGCAAGGAGGGCAGGAGGGGTTGGCAAAGTAGGAAGGTGTCAATGACAAGGATGAAAATGGCAGGTTATATCTGGGGGTGAGTGGGTATGCATGCATCCTATCATATGGAATTCATTACCAGAATGTGTGGGGAAAGCTATAAGCTTAGATTATTTTTAACACAAGTTTAGACTAATTGAGGGATGATTGGTAGATATTAGCCGTGTTAATAGATATAAGCCATGTGGGAAGTCAAATGAAGCATACATCCATGTTCTCTGCTACTCAGTCACTGTTCCTCCTTCGAAGGGCTCCCTGTGGCTGCTGCTTTCTAACCTAAGAGGGATATTACATTCCACCTTAAGCCCTAGTCTTTGGGGCCCATCAGAATTACATTGTGCAGAGACAGTGATTTTGAGTTTGACAAGATTGTTAAGTCTCTGCTCATTCTCTGGCAAATTTTTTTCTAATAATAATCTGCACCATGGAATCACCCAATATAATCCATTAGGCTGGCACTATTTACATTCCTAAATGAGGCAGAGGACTGAATAAGAATGAAGTCTGCATAGCACTTGTTGACCTTCATTTTTATCCCCTTTGTAACATCCTGAAGAGATCTGCGTCTCTGATGATTTATGTCCCAGCTCTGCAAGCATGTATAGCTTGGAAGGTAAAACACACAATTAATATCCTTCTTTGATATCTTAGTGTGATTCTGTAAGATGCGAACAATTATGGAGCATCATAAACTATCTTGTCACATTAATCAGTCAGGCAAGGTTGTGGGTTGTTGATGAGACACCTCCAGATGAAAAGTGTTTTCTTATTGCATGCAGTGACACTTCGAAACATCGCAAATTGATTTTATATTGGGCTGGACATATACACACCAAAGCAAATTAGTTGTGCTATAGAAGCAGGAGATTCCCTCAGATCATTTGGCATTTGCCAGACATATAATTAACATGCAAGGTGAGAATTTAAAATGGCTACCTTAAGGGGCTGACTAGGCTGGATGGTCAATATGTGGCTGATTCCAAAAAGAGTGACCACCTGTTTAGTTCCCCTCTCTCCCTCCATTAGGGATGAAAAGATCTGACCATTTTGTTTCTCTCAGCTTTTCATTTTTCTAATCTTAAATTCAGTTCTTCGCATTTCTGCAGCAATTTGTGATTTTTTTAAAAAAAATGCTTATGAATATTCTTCAAAATTTTCATGCAAATGTCTCCTAATAAACACATTTGCATATGCAGTTTTGATTAGCAATTTCTCTTATTTTGCAAGCAATTTCTCCATATATAATGTATTTTTGTATGCTATGTTCACTAATAATTTTTTATGTACACTTTCCCCTAGTGTATGCATTTTTGTAAAGATTGGTTGGTTGGACAACTGCAACACAAAATTTGGATAAGATTTTCTTAATTCCTATGGTGTTTCAGAAAGTGTGATTCGGTTATAAATGTGAACTGAATCAAATTTCTCTCTCATCCTATCCTCCATAATGTCTAGCTGAACTTGCCTCCTGTGTCAACACTGTGATGTTCCAAAGTTTTCAGCCCCAGTTCTACACCACAGGCTGTCAAGAACATGAGTGAACAATCAAGGGATGTTGCAATGTCAAGGCATGAGTTCTACCAGACATTACAGAGCAAAAGGCAGCTGAATAACCAGCTGTCATTTTTGGTGGTTGTCATGCCTTTGCTGTAAGGGTGGGGAACCTTTTTCAGAAGAAAAGCTGTATTCCTTCTGGGCAACCTTGTGGGGATCACATGCCTGTGGTGGATGGGGCCAGAGGTAAAAGTGGGTGGAGCAATGAATGCAAATTTTGCCTCTGTAGAGTGGGCTTGTTTCTATGCAGACTCTCACGTCCCTCTCTATCCTCCATCCAGGCAAGCAAGAGGAATGATCAGAGTTCAAGGTTATGTGCCAGCCAGGCAAAAATACTCAAGGAAAGCCTGGAGGGCTGCATTTCATTCCTGGACCTGAGATTCCCCACCCATATTTTACTGACACATACAGCTTGTCATGATTAAGTGAATTTGCATCCTACAGAAGCAGCTGCAGTTATACTTTATTATAAAGATTTGCAGGGTGTGGGGGAAAATGATAGAAGTTTTTCTTACTCTCCCATCATATAAAAATTAGGGGTCATTTCATGAAAATGATGGGTAGGAGATTCAGGACAGAGACAATGAAACACTTCTTCACACGACATGGAATTCATTTGTGGGATTTGCTGTCACGGTATGTTGAGATGACCACTGGAGATTAGACAAAAACATCTATCCATGGCAACTAGCCATGACCATTATATACAAGCTGCACATTCAGTGGCTCAGATAAATCAAAATAGAGGGCTGTGGCCTTCATGTCCTGTTTGTGGGTTTCCCATAAGCATCAGGTTTCCCTCTATGGGAATCTGGATCCTGGAATAGATGGACTATTGGTCTGATCCAGCAAGGCTCTTCTTACATAAATACTTAGATTGGTCTAAGAATATATAATCAGGAAGTTAAAATGCCCCAAAAGGAGAAGACAATGTGGAACTTTGTATTGGCCTGTTTTTTTAATCATTTAGTTTTGACATACAGATGATGTCACCAAGGGCAGAATGACAGCAGTGATAGAAAGTAGAACTATAATGCAAAAATGAGAGGAAGTGGACACTGAAAAACAATCCAGAGAGACTGAGAAAAAATGAAATTCTTGTCTGAATGAGGAAAATAAAAAGGGAAACAAAAGAAATGCAAGAAGACAATAAGGGATGCTAAAAAGAATTTGAGGAGCAGCTTGCTAAAAACATAAAAACCACTAACAAACTAATATTGAAATACATTCAAAGCAGGATACCATCTAGGGAAGCGATTGGACCCTAGGATGAGGGAGTCAAAAGTGTGCTAAAGCAGGATAAGAAGATTGCAGAGAAGCTAAATGAATTATTTGCATCTGTCTTCACAGTGGAAGATTTAGGGCACATCCCTGTGCCTGAACTACCTTTTTTAGGAAAGGAATCTGAAGAACTGAGGCAAATAGGTGACAAGAGATGAAGTTCTAGGCTTATTAGACAAAACAAAAACTGACAAATCACTGGGTCCAGAAGGAATCCACCAAAGAGTTCTCAAAAAACTTAAATGTGAAATTGCTGATCCTCTAACAAAAATATGTAACTGGATCTGCCTCCATACCTGAGGACTGGAAAGTGGCCAATATAACACCAATCTTTAAAAAGGATTCGGGGAGATCCCAGAAGTTACAGGCCAATTAGCTTAATGTCTGTCCTGGGAAAACTGGTAAAAAGTATCATTAAAGATAAATTAACCAGGCATATAGAAGATCAAGGCTTGCTGAAGCAGAGCCAGCAGGGTTTCCACAAGGGAGAGTCCTGTCTCACTAACCTATTAGAATCCTTTGAGAGTGTCAACAAGCACATACTCACTAATAAGCAAAAAAAACCAAAAAACAAAAACACCCGTGCGGTTTAAGAACGTACCTATAGCCAACAGATATATCTATCAAACTTTAAAAAGCAGGGAAATTGGGTGGCTATAGTGAATGCACTAGGGGAGCAGGAGACTTAACCTCCTCTCTGATATATTGTACCGCCCTACAAATTTGTAGAAATGCAAACACCATTTGGGTTGGTCTTTCACAGTCCAATCCTGTGTAGCTTGGAAAAAATTGGTAACATGTGCCTCTGAGCATATGGTGAGTGGTAGCGACACCTGCAATCAGCCCAAATAACAGAAACAAGACATGCTGTGCTGATCTTTAGCAGGGAGGAAGCAGCAATATTAGACAATGATGTAGTTGAGATAGCCACTTAAAATATGTTTGATTTACTCTGCAATTTTAGTGAAGTTTCCTATCGTAAATTATATTCTTTTGCTTCTGATTCTGTGAATATGCATAATTTACACTTAAAAAATCCAAAAGCAATTGTAGAATAATGGCAGTGACTATTTATTTATTTATTTATTATTTATCCCACCCTTTCTCCCAATAGGAGCCCAGGGCGGCAAACAAAAGCACTAAAAACACTTTAAAACATCATAAAAACAGACTTTAAAATATATTAAAAGAAAACATCTTTAAAAACATTTTTAAAGAAAGCTTTAAAAACGTCTTTTAAAAAAAGAAAAGAAAAGGTTAAAAATATATTAAAAAGCAATTCAAACACAGACACAGCCTGGGATAAGGTCTCAACTTGGAAGGCTTGTTGAAAAAGGAAGGTCTTCAGAGTGT
Organism: Rhineura floridana; assembly: GCF_030035675.1. NCBI lineage: Eukaryota > Metazoa > Chordata > Lepidosauria > Squamata > Rhineuridae > Rhineura > Rhineura floridana. Next base: position 100,906,328 of record NC_084487.1, read on the forward strand.
TTCAACAACCATATATTCACTAATAGGTGAACTAGGATGAATAATGAGTGAAATATAATTATCTATGATAGATTCTATGTAGAAACAGTAGTAAAACAGGAAAGTAAAGTAAGAAGAACACTAACCAACATACAAAAAATGTAATTCTCCATCTTCGGAGATGCAATCCTGATTGCAGGTGTTGCCACCACTCACCATATGCTCAGAGGCACATGTTACCAAATTCTTCCAAGCTACACAGGAAGTGGATTGGACTTTGAAAGACCAACCCAAATTGTGTTTACATTTGGACAAATTTGTAGGGCTGCGCAATATCTTAGAGAAGAGGTCAGGTCTCTTGCTCCCCTGGCGCATTCTCTATAGCTGCTCAATTTCCCTGCTTTTTAAAGTTTGATAGAAATATCTGTTGGCTCATTCTTAAATTGCAAAGGTTTTTTTTCTTTTTTTGCCTATTAGTGAATTTCTCTGCTTTTTAATCCGGGAGGTAAGAAATGGGATCTTGTGCAAGTTTGCTGAGAATGGATTGATCATTTGCATGCTTATTGAGTTCAGTGGGATTTACTCCCCTGCAATAAAGGTTAGAATAGGTAAAATGGACCATGTGTGAGGAGGAGGAGGAGGAAGGAGGGCTGGATTGGGCAGGGGAGGAGGAAGAGGAGGAGGAGAGGAAGAAGGGAGGAGGTGAAGAGAGGAGAGAGGGAGGGGAAGGGAAGGAGAAGGGGGAGGAGAGGGGAGAGGAGAGGGGGAGTGAAGGTAAAAGTGAGGAAAGGAAGGAAGGGAGGGGAGAGGAGAGGAGGAAGGGAGAGGACAGGGTAAGGGGAGAGGGAGGAGAAGGAGGGAGAGGGGATTGGAAGGGAAGGATGTGAGAGGGGAGGGAGGGGGAAGGAAGGGGGAGGAGGAAAGCGTGAGAGAGGGAATAGGAGGGAGGGAGGGCAGGTTTGATCATTTGCATGCTTATTGAGTTCAGTGGGATTTACTCTTGTGCAATCACGCGTAGGATAGGTGAAACTCACCTGGGGGAGGGACAGGGAGGGGAAGGAGGGGGAAAGGGGAGGGAAGAGGAACAAGGGGAGAGAGTGGGAGGAAGGGGAGGGGAGGGGGAGGGGAGGAGGAAAGTAAGGAAGGGGAGAAGATTGGGTGAGTGAGCACTGGGCACAGGAAAAGCCCCTTTTCTTTCCAATAGGAAAACATTTTGAAGAGTATCATTGTTTTCACCTTTTTATTCTACAGCAGACACATGTAGTTTCCCACCCAAATTTAAACCAAAGCTGTCCTTGGCCACATCCACACCAGACAGGTATTCCAATTTAAAGTCATGACTTTCCCCAGAGAATCCTGGGAAGTGTAGTTTGTGAAGGGTGCTGACAGATGTTAGGAGATGCCCTATTCCCCTTACAGAGCTACAATCCACAAAATTATCTGGGAAGAGAAGCTGGCTGTTAAACCACTCTGGCCACTGGAGCTCTGTCAGAGGAATAGGAGTCTCCTAACAACTCTTAGCACCCTTCACAATTTACACTTTCCAGGATTCTTTGGGGGAAGCCATGACTCTCTAAAGTGAAATACATGTCTGGTGTGGGTGTGGCCACCTGATTAGCCAAGCCAAACAGCTGCATGTATGGCTTTTAGAACACTAACGGTTCTTACTGAGCATGCCCAACACAATAAGACTTCAGTGTTAAATTTCTTAAATTAATTAAAAATCAGCCATGTATCTTTTAAACTTTTAAACTACAGAAGATGAAGTTCAGAGTATGGGGCAAGGTCAGTAATAGAAGTACAGGTGCTCTGTGAACATGGCTGAATTTTTATTAATTTCAACACATTATGAGACCTCTGACAGAAAATAGTTCAACAGTGGTCTGGATTTCCCCCCCTCTTGTTTTACACTTTGAACTCTAGATTCTTTCGGAGTGGTTTGTGTATCACCGTGAACACTGAAAGTGTTGTTAAGCAAGTGTTTCTGAGTTCAGGACTATACATTTTGTAAGATTTTGTTTTGAAACGAGCTTATGGGAAGCATCAGAATGGCATGGTGGGTATTTTTAATTTAACATGGTGGAATGTGAAAAGTCCATGCTGGCTACAGTATACAGCCACTCTTTTGGCTGTATAACACAGAGGAGATCCAGTGGACATAGTGTACCTAGACTTTCAAAAAGCTTTCGAAAAGGTACCTCACCAAAGACTCCTGAGTGAGCTTAGCAGTCATGGAATAAGAGGAGAGGTCATTCTGTGGATCAGTAATTGATTAAGTAGCAGGAAGCAGAGAGTAGGAATAAACAGACAGTTCTCCCAGTGGAGGGCTGTAGAAAGCAGAGTCTCCCAAGGACTGGTATTGGGACCCTGTGCTTTTTTATATATTCATGAATGATCTAGAGTTAGGGATGAGCAGTGAGGTAGCCAAGTTTGCTGGTGATACTAAATTGTTCAGGCTTGTTTAACCAAAAAGGAATTGTGAAGAGCTCCAAAAGGACCTCTCCAAACTGGGTGAATGGATGGTAAAATGGCAAGTGCAATTAATTGTAAACAAGTGTAAAGTTATGCATATTGGAGCAAAAAATCTTAATGTCACATATATGCTCATGGGGTCTGTACTGGCACTGAGTGAACAGGAACGAGACCTTGGGGTCGTAGTAAATGGCTCAATGAAGATGTCAACCCAGTGTTTTACAGTTGTGAACAGGGCAAATTCCATGCTATGAATCATTAGGAAAGGTATTGAAAATAAAATTGCTGATATAATGCTGTTGTATAAATCCATTGTGCAGCTGTATTTGGAATACTGTGTACAGTTCTGGTCACTTCACCTTGAGAAGGACATTATAGAGTTGGAAAAGGTTCAGAAAAGGGCAACCAGAATGATCAAGGAGATTTAGCAACTCCCCTATGAGGAAAGGTTGTAGCATTGGGAGGTTTTAGTTTAGAGAAAAGGGGTCAGAGACAACATGATAGAAATGTATAAAATTATACATGACATGCAGAAAGTGGATAAAGAAAAGCATTTCTTCCTCTTACATAACACTAGAACTCGTGGTCATTCAATTAAGCTGAATGTTGGAAGACTAAGGCAGACAAAAGAAAGTACTTCTTCATAGTACTTTCATAGTTAAACTATGGAATTTGCTCCATCAAGAGGCAGTGATGGCCACCAACTTGGATGGCTTTAAAAGAGGATTAGACAAATTCATCGAGGACAATGCTATCAATGGCTACTACCCAAGATGGCTGTGCTCTGTCATCATAGTCAGAGGCAGAATGCTTCTGAAAGTCAGTTGTTGGAAGCCACAGGAAGGGAGAATGGTCTTGCACTCAGGTCTTGCTTGCAGGCTCCCCTTGAGCATTTGGTTGGCCTCTGAGAACAGACTAGATGGGCCACTGGCATTTATCCTGTAGGCTTTTCTTATGTTCTTATGACAGTAAGAAAAAAAAGGAGGAAACAAATGTAAGAGACATGTCTAAGATGGACCCAGTTTTGAATCTGTCATTTGTTTCTCCCACTTTCTCATTTTTCCAATCTTCAGTTCTCCACATTTCCACACCAGTTTGTGATTCCTTTCAAAACGTCCTCATGAAAATTCATCAGCATTTTAGTGTGAATTTCTCCTAATATACACATTTCTGAATACATTTTCCCTAACGTAATGCATTTTTGTATGTTATTTTCACTATATATGCATTTTTATGCACACTTTACCTCAGTACATGCATTTTTGTACTCATTACTTGGCTAGAGAACTGCATTGCAACATTCAGAGAAGTGCAATTTTCAAAGGATAATTGTGCTTTCACGTTTCTGAAAGTAGTAGGTAGGTTTAGCTTTACCTGTGAACTGAATATAATTACTCGACCATCCCTATCTTGGACAATTAAAAAAAACCATGAAGAGACCATTCTTCAAGGTACTGCTATTTCTGCTGCAAGAGTTAAAGAAGATCTGAGATCTTTACTGTACTTGTTTTGGCATGTTTGAGCCCAGGATGCAAATCCTGCTCCAAGAATTTAAAGGCTTGTGGAGATGGGTGAATTAGTATAGTTCTGGTCCATGTCACTTTTGCAAAGGTTCATAAGTCCTGTTTCTGTATTAATTTGCTTTTTAAAAAAGCTACATAAAAATTGCTTTTAAATATTTAAAAGATGTATTTTATCTCAAGTTATTAATTTCAAAATATATCTTAGGCTTCAGTCTTACAGCCACTTACCTGGGAATAAGCCCCATTGAATTAAATGAAAATTACTTCTGAGTAAACAAGTATAGGATCACACTGTTAATACATGTTACACTTTGGGGTTTGGGGTTTGAATCCAGGTCTCCCTGGCCAAAGTCCAGCATTCTAGAAGCTGCACTATACTAGCCTTCTGACTTGCTATGTGCACCTGATACCCATGGTCCTCACATAAGAGAGTATTGGAAACACAAATCCAAATCTGTTTTTCTGACTTGTTTTACAAGTGTCCACTGGAAATTTGCATTAGATTTTGCCAGTGTGCAAGCATGCTTTTAGTGTGCTGTTTCTCCTAACCTATATGTTGTTAAGCATCTTCATGTGGTATTTGGAAGTATCCTGAAAGACAAAAAAAAAGTCTGGAAAATCAATCTAAGCCTTTTAACTGCCTCATAAAAAAAGAGTATTGCAGCCCATAGCCGGGAAATGAAGAGGCAAGACAAGATGAAGTGTGGGTAAATCAAGGGCCACATTTATTTAAATACAGTGGATTAAGTGCTTGATTGTATAAAAATGATCTGCAGAGACCATTGCGGGACTGAACTCTTACCCAATCGGGTGAGGACATCCTGCCATTGAAAAGGGGGTGGTCCAAGCCCAATCCCTTTCTCCGGCCCCCATCCCAGCAGGGTTGTTAGGGAGGCCTTCCTGTTCCACCATCCCAAGGCCACACAACTCTGAGTGGTTAGCCCCAAAGGTGAACCTTATCTTGCCAACAGGCCTCACGACCTGGAAGGCAAGCCTCAGATCATCTAAGGGTGCTCACCAAACCCTACGCTATGAAATTCCGGCACATATCCGTTAAACATGAACAAATTATCCTATTTACAAGATTAAACTACTTGGCCAGTCAACAAATCAGCCAAATTGAATTAAACCAAATTAACCGAATAAAAATGAGCCAATCAGCTGAATTAGGAACAGTACAGGGTAGGCAAAAAACTTGTCAGCAAATGAAGGCCAAGGAGCTAAAAATTCCTACGCAGCCCCAAAGCGACCAGTTAAACTTGTACTGCCTTGAGGGATGGTGGGTGGGTGTCATGCAAGGCCAGAAGGAGACCGAGCAAGGGCAGAGCTGGGTTTAAATAGACACCCTATCCTGTCGTGCCCCCTGTGCAATGTGGCATGCGTGGCCATGCCATAATGGGGGGGGGGCTTTGAAGCCATACCAGATGGTCTGTCAATGAGCAGGAAAAAAATTTGCTCTTTTTTTGCTGATATTGTTCAGAACCAAAATCTATTCTTACTTGAACTAGGAGTTACATACAGTCTGTTCTTTCCCCGTGGTTTTGATGTGGGGTTGCAATGAGAGGTTTTTAAACTGTGTCCTCAGCCTAATGGTGTTAAAGCATCTTCAGAGGAGAGAGTTACTGTAACTGTTTCACAGTTAGCTGAAGCATGGACGTTCTTGAAATCTGTAATTGAAAAATTTAACAAATATGGCATCAGATGTAGGTCAGGTGAGTTCTTTCTTGTCATCCATCACTTAGGAATATTTTATTCCTTTCTCCAGTGAATGATGAAGGTGGTAAGGGAACTGTTGATATATATATTGTTTAACCAATGACCTTTCCCAACTTTTTTAAAAAATAAAACAACAGTGATGTGAAAAATATGAAATTGTTAGCTTTTCAAAAATTTGAAGGATATATTTGCCCCTGAGGCAACCAGCTTGTTTTCAGAACAAGCAAATCAATGTCAACCAAACCACTTTTACAACCCTTTTGTTCAGTTTCACTGCTAGATACTTTAATATTTTTACCATGTATTCCCCTGCTTGCTCAGAAATGAGGATGCTAAAGTGAGATAATGTAAGTCCCAGTGCAATACTGATTCAGGCATCAAGTCTTTGGTGGGGGAGTGCCCACCCCACTTCCTGTTACCACACATATAGCATCAAGGGCAACACAGGGCTTGAACTGTGGGAGGAAGTGGGATACTGTAGTTCCATTACTTCCATAGATAAGAAGTGGAGTGGTTTTAGCTTCATCTGAAAAGAAATAAAATGGCAACCTGCCCCACTTCAAGTGGGGGCCTGACACAGACCCTCATCATAGATTCCCATACATGCACATTCCCAACCAAGGAACCCCACCTTTTTTGAGATAGCAGAATTATATGGATCAGAGGTCTGCATGGACATGACCACATGATATTATCTGCATGGTGGAGGAGAATGTATACCTGTTATTTCAACATGTGAAGGACTCTCATTTTCCAGGTAAGTGAACCTGGAGACTTTAGGCTGCTGGCATCAGAATACTCTTTGAGAGGACCTCGTCCATCTCTTAATTTCATCCATTCATCCATCCATGGCACAATGTCCGCTTCATGATTCTGGGGATCCTCCACCAGCAAGGCACTCTCATTCAACTTCTTTAACCTGCAAGAGGTAGGGCATACAGTCTAAGAATTCTGCGGTGCTGCAGTTGTTGCGAGTGAAGGGGTGAAATAAGACAAGGACACATCAGCTTGGGTTGAACAAGGGCCACTTTATTAAACTTTACAAAAACACCTTTCAAAGTGACCTGCAGAGGGAAACCTAGGTGCGGAACTATCTATAAGCAAGCATCTTGCCATACAGCTCATGGGTGACCAGCCCCTGCTTGGGACAAGGGCAAGCCCCATCTGCTTACCCCTTCCACCAGCCACACCCAGTAGGTGAGTAGGGGGGCCTTCTCAGGTCACCACCCCCCGGGGCCGCACAACCCTCAGGTGGATGAGTTAAGTTGGCCCCAAAGCAGTCCATATCCTGCCCTCAAGCCGCAAAGTTCTGACAGACAGGCCTCTGGAACTGCCAATCACCTCCAAAGGTGCCTAAGGGGGCCACCGAGCTGTCCTTACCTATTTCCCTTTCCGCACCTTCCCGCCACAAAAAGGGGACAAATCTCTATTTAGTCCCCTTTTACCCACTGCCGAGAAGCACCTCTCGCAGACACCTCTGCAGGTCTGCCAAAAAGACATTACCTGCGTCAGACAGGAGAATGCCATCGGCCCTGTACAGTTCACCCATCCAATGCTGAATGCAGGGTGTGAAATAGCCAACCCCTCATGCCCCAGAATAGCCAACCGAATTTGCCGGTTGACCTTTCGTGCTTGGTCCATCCCTATCGGGCTCCAGACACCACGCCAAACCCTTCGCGGGAGTATGTCTGACCAAAGCAGACGTACCCAAGGCCAACGTTGCCTTATTAACTGCATGCCACGCATGCCTGCCAAACTGAGGGCCATGCCCTTTCATTGCAACTGAGGGCCATGCCCTTAAGTAACCAAGGCCATCGTTGCCTCCTGAACTGCATGCCCACACATGCCTGCCAAACTGAGGGCCATGCCCTTTAGTAACCGAGGCCATTGTTGCCTCCTGAACTGCATGTCCGCACATGCCTGCCAAACTGAGGCCCATGCCCTTCCATTGCCTCCTGAACTGCATGTTCGCAAATGCCTGCCAAACTGAGGGCCATGCCCTTTAGTAACCGAGGCCATTGTTGCCTCCTGAACTGCATGTCCGCACATGCCTGCCAAACTGAGGGCCATGCCCTTCCGTTGCCTCCTGAACTGCATGTCCACATATGCCTGCCAAACTGAGGGCCATGCCCTTTAGTAACCAAGGCCATCGTTGCCTCCTGAACTGCATGCCCACACATGCCTGCCAAACTGAGGGCCATGCCCTTCCGTTGCCTCCTGAACTGCATGTCCGCATATGCCTGCCAAACTGAGGGCCATGCCCTTCCATTGCCTCCTGAACTGCATGTCCGCACATGCATGCCAAACTGAGGACCATGCCCTTAGGTAACTGAGGCCATTGTTGCGTCCCGAACTGCATGTCTGCACATGCCCGCCACCTGAGGGCCTTCCCTCAAATACTGAGGTCATTCCCAACTCGGGGAATGACCACCACATGCGGAGATGTCTGCACTGAACCAAGCTGGGACAAAGTGGGTAGGAGCCCATCCCAAAGTATTCCTCGCCAGCCAAGCCACCACACTGCAGCCCATTGACTGAGGCCTAACTGTAAGCCCAGGATAGGGTGCGCAGCTGCTCCATTCCTGTCCAGCAACATTGCCAGTCCATCAATGTTATACAGGTACAACTCCCTTCCATGGAGACATCTGATTACTGGAGGGCCCGTCGAGACAAATCTCCCTTGGATCCGGCCACCACCTCACCTATCCAAAAAGCTCCAAAAACCAGCATAAGGGCTGCCGCCTGGAATAGTCTGGCTTCATAGCTTGAGGAGCATACTGTTTTTCACTGGCCCACCATACTCAATAAAATGTCCCGTGAGAAAGGGCAACGGGGATCGAGAGTGGCAGGGTGTTCTCTAGCCCACCCAGGTAACATACAGCGGACTCTAAAGTCCCTGGAATAAGTGGGGAAATCATCAGCCTTTACCTTGAAGTGCTTGGACTGAGAGGCCCAGTCTCCAGCCATTCACTAGGCAATCCCAGCAGGTGACTCACTGAATAGGCCACTCTGGCACATAGCCCTTGCCGGCCCAGAAGTCCTGGGAAAACCCCTTCCTGCATTCTGATAGCTGTTGAGCATGTGCTGGGGGGACAGACCGGCTTATGGCCATCTTTGACTTTGGTCCCCAATCTCCCAATGTGCGGTTGCACAGCACAGCTGAACTGCTCCACCTGAGTCCATGACAGCACCTCAATAAAACAGTGTCAATACTCTACCTTACCATGCCCCAAAAGAAAACATTAAAATCTGGGCACTAGAGAACAAAGGAACAGACAAGGGCCATAACCCTACCGTTCCAAAATAGAAGGAAGTCACAGACCTGTCCCATGACCATGTTATCCCACTAAAATGGACGGGAGAGTTCCCAAGCCTCACTGCCTATAAGTCCAAGCCTGCAGCCAGCACGAAAACCCCGATGCATCCACGGACTTCCAGTTCTACATCCCAGCTCTACCTAGAGATGCTATGGACCTTCAGCCTGCAGTTCAGAGGCTCTGGCCCTGAGCTATGTCACGTAATTCTACAGCAAGTTAGTTAGTTCTTCCCCAGGAGTGTGGGAAAACTAGACCAAATGATTTGGGCCAGAATATAAAATGTAACCTGCAGTTTGGCTCTAATTTCTTGATCAATATTTGATCACAACAAGCATTAAATTATTATACAGGCACAAACCTGAACCTGTAGTAAGGCTGTGAAAGCCCTGCTACGACCTCATAAACCACCGGAAAAGACCTCTAATACCTGGAGGGCAGACAAGAAACACTTTCTTGGCCTAACTGGCATGAAGCCCTTACTGACTGACCACATGAGTATGATTGGTGGTGAATTAGGTGGTATGCCCAGGAAGGTTAACACCGGGCAGGATGGTCCATTGACACAGCCATTAAGATGAACCAGTTACATAGCCATTCCATAATCTGTGACATCAGGTGTTAACATGCATCCAAATTTTTTACCCTCTCGTCCCGACAGCCCCTTCAAGGAAGGAGCTGAAGTGCTCTGTGCGAGAATAGAGCAGCCTATATGTAATGCTCTGCCTCATAGAATTGACTGAAAAGGCAAAAACCCAGCAGCTATAAATCCCCTTGTATCCCCACAGTAGATGAAAAAACAGATTAGATGTCATACTTTCCCATAGGCAGTGCATTAACTAACTGGTAGGAAGCCATTACTGATTGTCTATGCCCAAGACAAATTTAAGAGCGCAGTCCCTTAAGGCAAGCCCTGAGACTACAATATGGGATCCAGAAACTGAAAGAAAACCCCATAACAAAACAAACCTCCCCAGGAACTGGGCAGTCTGCAAGCAAGGTCCCAGTACCTCGAGCTTAACAGGGAGGAACGCTTTCCTTGAGCAGCTACTGCTGGGTGCTTCTCCTCCCTGCTGTGAGGGCCACTGGCCTCATATTTCCCTGTTTCACATAAAGAAAGGAAATAATTTATGAGTAAGCACACTTTCCCAGACACCATTTTAGTGCAGCTAACCCAGTTCCCCAAAGCACAGATACTGGAGATATGGCGCTGCCACCCATATTTGGCCCACTGCAGCGGCCTCCCCCTTGTAGGCTTCCAAACACCTATCATAATAGATGTCCAAAATGCAAAATTAACATCCTATATCCCTTTCTAGTAAATGATATCATAAATCCAAGAGCAGCAGATGCTGAAGATGTGTTGCTGTCACCAATATGTGGCTGCACTATAGCAGGTTTTCCAACACATATCTAAATAGATGAGCCAATGCAACAGTTGCACGCTATATGTAATTCCAGGTAATGATATCAGAAGTCCTAACTAAAATGTAATTTCAGGTAATGATGTTTCGTTGTTGGTGCCACAATCCTCAGTAAAGGGGGGAAGAGTCTGCCTGGACCTTAAAAGGCAGCCCTATGTCAATAAGAGTCTAAGATCCTGTAATATGAGGGATCTCTATTAGGCAAATCGGGCTTTCCTCTTTATTCCTATTCCCCAATCAATATGATTACCATCTGCTAAACTTTCCATTCCTAACTAAATTCAGGTAAATGCCTCTTCTGTCTCAGAGTGAACAAATAGCCTGAAATTAACACTTGGAATGCAAAAGGATCGCTCTCTTAAGATACAGCGATTTAGACATTTTCTAGCAAACTGTTATCTCCGCCCTTATTATCATATAACTATGAAAGGCCCAAAGGCTAAAAAGGCTCACTAAGCCCCACCAATATACTAGTATGTAGTATAATAATCATATAATCAGAGCAAGGAAAAGTTACTTTTTCGAACTACAACTCCCATCAGCCCCAGCCAGCATGGCTACTGGATTGGGCTGATGGGAGCTGTAGTTCAAAAAAGTAACTTTTCCAAGCTCTGCATATAATTAAGTACTTCAAACCTCATACGTGCTCGGGCCTAGCAAGAAGTTGTACCTATGCCTGGGCCTAGCAAAAAGTCATAAGCCTCACGAAAGGGCTCTGCCATCACATCATGCATCCACCCTGTAATAATATAATAAAGAACCAACCTGTGTATATCATCAGGGGGGGCTAAGCTGGATAACCTGCGGGGGTGGGCAATCCTCCCCCTATGTCTGGACCTAGCAAGAAGTCATAAGCCTCACAAAAGGGCTCTGCCGTCACATCATGCATAAGGTTGCCATATTCCAGTTCCACAAATCCGGGCAGGTTAATTTGCATATTATGTAAAGTATTTGCATATTATGCAAATTATTTGCATAGTTTGCATATTATTTGCATAGCTTGCATATTATTTGCATATTGTGCAAATATTTGCATATTAATATTTGGATTGTCCAGTTGTTTTGTTTTTGTGCCTAGGAATTACCACCAAAAGCTGGGGAAAATTGTGAGAAATCTTTTTTTTAAAAGCAACATTTTCAGCCTTAAATGCCTAGACTCTAGTTTCCAACACTATGGAGTATTTATTGATTGATTAAGAGAATTTATATCCTGCCCTTTTGTTGTTAAAAACAGAGCTCAGCACAGCTTACGAATATAATAAAAACAATAAAATACACAATCAATATAAAAACATAATAAAAACACAAAATAGCAACAAACATAAAGGGCAGCAGTACGGTTAACCATATACGATATATTTCAAAGATGTGGTGGGTGGAGAAAAACAAGAAGTCAAAATGTTAGGAAAAGGAGTCTTTCACACCACATGCTCAGTTCTAAATACTGTTGGAGCAAGTTTCAGAAGTTCCTCCAGTATTCCACTGGTGCAGGCACTCAGACATTCAAAGTATCTGTATGTTTCTTAGGTTTTATAAAAGCAGAGCTTTGCTTAACTCAAAATTTCTTCTCCCTTTGATCAACCACATCTACACAGGTTCCACCTCCATACTCAAAATGAAACTGGGCCTGGAAGTGTGCAACAACCCCACACATACCTTGCTAATTAGATTATCAATGCCAGGATGTCTGTCTTATCGACTACTCTCCTGCTCCCCCCCCCCCGGGCATCATGAAAGACCCAGTCCTGGGCTCAGAAACAAAATAAATATCTGGTCATCTTTAAAGTATTGATAAGCCTCTTGTTTTAATTGAAATAATAATTATAAATTCTTGTTCTTATCACTAATGGGAGTTAATTATCTTGCATATGCTGCTGTTGCTTCTATGGCTGTAACGGAGTGAGGTTAAATATAAGTGAAATGCAAACAGGAAAAAAACAACACAAAAGGCACTATCACTTTCCTAAATGTAATATCATACCAACCACAACAAGATTCCTATGAGTAAGGCAGAAAACTAAGCATCTCACAACCAGTCAGGATTCCTAACCAAAACCCAAAAATATGATAAATGAAGAAATATTTATATAAGCATGACTATCAAATATATTTATTATTTACACAAACTGTAAAGATATTTATAGTGCAATCCTAGGTTTATTTATTCAGAAGCAAGTCCCAGTGTATTCAGTGGGGCTTACTCAAACAGGGACAGAAATGCAACCTCAAGTGATAAGCAACTTCATTCACACAACCCAAAATTCCAATCATGCCACTTTACGCTGTTTTGCAACTGTTTATACTTGTTTTTATGGTTATTGGATTTTAAATGGCTTTATTTCTTGTTGTGAGCTGCCTTGGTTTCCAACCCTACCTCACAGGGGTGTTGGAAAGACTCCATACACACACACACACACACTGCAGATGTATAAATACATACAGCCCATATAATAGTTTATTGTCAAACCAGTTGGTCATTGCAGAAAAATCAGTATTAGTTTTTAAAAAATCAGTATTCGTTTCCTACAGAATAAAAACTGTAATACCTAAGTAAGCCCTGCCTACTTGCTTTAAAATAGGACTGGAGGAGGGGTGGACAGAAAGAGAACACAAACACAATTCTTTTTTACATTCACTCCAAAGTCCCATTGATTTTGAGCACATTCATAACCATGTCTACTCAAAAGTAAGTCCTATTGAATTCAATGGGATTTACTCTGGGCATATGGGATTAGCATTGCTTTTACAAAAAGCAAGCACTGGAAAGGTTTTCAAAACACTGCCCAAGATCTGACTCCTGCACACAAGAGGAAAAAAAACTGAAATGTATATACTTACCCAATTTATGAGATTTTCAGATAAACAGGGGGTGAAACCACCATTTTGTTTTCTAGACACTGCCTCAGGTCAATGAAACTGAAACACAATCCCTGATTGGCTGCAATCCTGAACGGGCGGGGTTAAAGCTACGAAGTGCTATAGTATACAGTACTGTTTAAAGAAAGATTTAACAGTCATGGGGGAGGCGGCTGACGTTTTTATGCATATCTCGAGAACCGGGCCACCTAGAAACTTAATTTTTTTTTAATTAAAGCTGAGAATCTGGGCCACCTAAGAGGCTAGCCAGGTGCCGGGTGGCATGCATAGAATCCAGGTAAAACCTGGCTAACCGGGCAATATGGCAACCCTAATCATGCATCCACCCTGTAATAATATAATAAAGAACCAACCTATGTATATCATCGGGGGAGCTAAGCTGAACCTGTTGGGGGGGGAGTGCTCAGAGGGAACTTCCTGCCTGCAGGAAGAGGAACATTGCGCTGCCAGGGAGGGAGAGCCCCTTGTCATCTGCTGCTGCTGTGCTGCTTCCCCTGGCGGTCACCACCACCACCCTTCCTGCTGGACTGCTGCTATTAACAGCTGCCATGCCCTGCAGGACCAGGTCCCAGGTACTCAGCCAGCTGTGGCTAACCTTTTCCACCTGTCCCTCCTTGAAGGGATATATAGGCTGGCTGGCTGAGAGGCCTGGGAGACCTTCTGCCTGCAGGAAGAGGAACATTGCGCTGCCAGGGAGGGAGAGCCCCTTGTCATCTGCTGCTGCTGTGCTGCTTCCCCTGGCGGTCACCACCACCACCCTTCCTGCTGGACTGCTGCTATTGTATTCTATTGTATTTTAATGCTATTTAATTACTTGTTCTGTTGAGTTTGCTATTTATTTCTATGTTTTTGTATTTTATGCTGTTTTACTCTTATGTACACCGCCCAGAGAGCCTTTTGGCTTTGGGGGGTATAGAAATTAAATTAAATTAAAAAAAAATTAAACTAGAAGGATTAGATACAATTTCTTTTGTTCGTCCCTTTTATTCTGATTTATTTTTAATTTCCAGAGCTTGGAAAAGTTACTTTTTTGAACTACAACTCCCATCAGCCCTAGGCAACATGGCCACTGGATTAGGCTGATGGGAGCTGTAGTTCAAAAAAGTAACTTTTCCAAGCTCTGTTAATTTCCCATTATGTGCATGAGTCTGTCTTTAACCAGTGTATTAGCCTGACTATATTTAATTTTGTTTGTATATCCAGTATAGTCTCATTTATTTTTAAACTTCCTGTGTCTTTCTTTTAACCAGCAGCAGCACTAATGTCGCGCTGCTCAATAAAAGGCCTCAATCAACCCCTCCACAACTGCTAGGTGGGGGGGTATTGGACATGCCACTGCTAGGCCCCACTACAAGGCCCACTGGTGAGGTCCCTTTACGAGGCCTGCCCCAGTTGCAGCCACGCCGCAACGCTACCACCCACAGCTGTTGGGGCTCCCAAAACCCCCTCTGGGGGTAACCAATTAGGCCTAATAGGCCCAACCAACGCCAATTGTCCTGCAGCTTTCTCTGCTATGGCCCTCGTCGTCCTCTCATCACTCACTGAAAGAGGAGGTAGGAGGGGCGGCCTGGCCTTAAATAGGCCCATGGCCCCTCCCTTCCCTGCCGCACATCACGCACACATAACGCTGCGACACACAATGTTGCCCTTAATGAAGATGGCCGCAGCAGCATCGCTCCCTCCTCGCAACTATGCCCCGCTTATCCATGCTGCGCAGGTCAGTGGGGCTTCATATCTTCTTGGGTGCATGAGAATGGTGTTGCTGCTCAGGCAGTGGGCTGTTTGACACCCTTGGGGCCCCAGCAAATGCCTGACAACACTATGCTCTAGAGATTATGTCCCTGACATGATGTGGAACTAGTCTCAATGTTCCAAGTGATACTGAATCTGGAGGTTATTATACAGCCACAAGAGTGACTGTGTACTATAGCCAGCATGGATTTTTCGCATTCCGCAATGTTAAATAGAAAATACCCCCATGCCATTCTGATGCTTCCCATAAGCTCATTTCAAAACAAAACCCTACAGAACCTGTAGTTCTGAACTCAGAAACACTTGTTTAACAACCCTATAAGTTTTCATGGTGATACACAATACAGTCAGAGAGAATTGAGTGTTCAAAGTGTAAAACAAGAGAAAAAAATCCATACCACTGTGGGACTTTTTTTTGTCAATGGTCTCATAATCTGTTGAAATTCATTAAAAATCAGCCATGCTCACAGAGTACCTGTACTTCTATTACTGACCTTTCCCCATACTCGGACCTTCATATTCTGCAGTTTAAAAGTTTAAAAAATGTCTGGCTGATTTTTAATTAATTTAAGAAATTTAACATTGAAGTCTATTATAGTGTTGGGCATGCTTAGTAAGAATAATTAGTGTTCTAAAAGCCAGACACACAGCTGTTTGGCTTGGCTAATCAGGTGGCCACATCCACACCAGACATTTGTTTTATTTTAGACAGTCATGGCTTCCCCCCAAAAATACTGGAAACTGTTGTTTGTGAAGGGTGCTGAGAGTTGTTAGGAGACTCCTATTCCCCTGACAGAGCTCCAGTCAAGATTGTATCTGTGTGAGGGGAATAGGGCCTGTCCTAGCAACTCTCAGCACCCTTCACAAACTACACTTGCCAGGATTCTTTGGGGGAAGCCATGGCTGTCCAAAGTGAAATAAAGGTCTGGTGTGGACATGACCAGGAACAGCTTTGGTTTAAAATTGGGTGGGAGACTACATGTGCCTGCTGTAGAATAAAAAGGTGAGGAAACCCTGATAAACAATGATACTCTTCACAATGTTTTCCTTTTGGAAAGGAAAAGGGCTTTCCTTGTGCCCAGTGCCCAACCATTAGGTACATTCTTAAACCACAAGGTTTTTTGCCCTATTAGTGAATTATGATTATTACTGTTCCTTATGATAACTGAGGCATGGTTTTGGAAGGTTATTACTCACAACATATATGCCAAAATAATAATAATAATAAAGTCCTTGCATATAAAAAATGTAATGTGTGTATTGGAGCACCTTGGATCTATCTTCCTGGATCATAGTGAATTGCTGTACACATTCTTAGATTATCAGGTGTTATTTTTGTACAGAATCCCAATTGTTGTATTGAAATAGTTTGCTTTGTTTGTGCTGGCTTCTCCTCCCATTGTTTGTTTGTGGATCTTTATTTTATTTGGCAGTGACATATGGCCTCATGGCACTGAAGGAGCATAGCACATTTTGGAAACTAGAGAGACAATTTGGGATCTCAAGGGAGAAATTCCAACCTGAATGTACCAGGGAAGGTGAAATTAATCTGAGGTCAAAGACAGATATCATTATACCACTTGAAAGCCTAGTTCTTAACAGTTAAGTTTCAACAATAATCCATACTAAAAATATTTAGCGCATAAAAGGGCACAGCATCAGGTATACATTTTTTCTCCTTGCCAAAGAGGCATCGGACAAAATATTTAATAAATATTTTCTTTCTAGAGGACATAAGCTGTATACATACGGGTGCAGTAATCGGTGAGACTCCATTAAGGAGTGCATTTTGTATATTTTTCAGGCATGATATACACACAGAGAGAAAAATACTCCAGATAGATTTTTAACCTCAAATCGCAAGTAAAGTTACAGCCTAACTATAATGTCAAGTTCCTTAAGTGTAATAACTGGAGATTTTTATACCATCACCCTCTCCCATCTCAACCCTTAATCATTGCCATTTCCAAATCTTTACTTAATTTACTTGCCTTAATTGCACATGGCATTATGAAATTGCACTTTCCCCATTCTGTTTACACCTGCCATCCCTAATGCATTACCATGTGTGAGATTTACGAGAGCAGCACATGAGGCCTGTCATGGCTAATAACATTTGTAAAATTTTAGGTGTGTGACAGCACAGTTCCTGCTGGGAATCATGCCTTTTTTTTAATATTGCTGAGCATATTCCTTAGATAATGCTTTAATTTGTGGGCAAATCACTGGTAGCAGGTAGCAAACACAATGGTAATCAGATTTTCATTTTTTATTTATATAACAAAGAACTACTTGTATGTCAAAATCATATTCTAGTAGTTGGAAAGACCAGATAAGTGCACATCCGTTATCTTTCCAGAACAAATAGCAATACTGTAAAATGCTACATCTTTGATAAGCTATTTATTCCCAGTTTTGTTTTATCTAGAGCATATATAATCTAATATGATTTAATTCAAGCGTTTTATTCAAGACAGTAATCTTTCAGAAAAAAACAGTCCCCCATCGCTATCTTATTGCTTAAGTATTAGTCCATTTAAAAGTATTTGTACCTATATAAAATAGCAAGTTTATATCGAATTCTGTGTCAGGAAAGATCAAGGCCCACAAAATAGTAGAACAGCATTGAGGCTCTTCTGACATTCCCTGCCCTCAGTTAACTTGACTGTCTGCATAATCCCCCTTTACTCTTCATGTATTTATTTTATTATTTTGTTTTGGTAATTGATATGCCACATTTAATTAATTATTAATAATAAATGCACATTTTATGTAACATAATTACATAAATATCTCTAAAGAATGTACATAAGCAAAAAGAACCACAAAGAAAATCATATAAAATATCAAAATGCAACATAATGACAATATATCATATTTATAAATATTCCAAAACACCCCACATAATACAATCACCAAAATCATTCACCTACACATTAACACTAAACAAACTATTCTAAACACACAAACCCCACATACACAATCATTCAACACAATCAATTAACAATCTCCCCACATATACAATTACTCAACACAATCAGTTAACAATCTCCTTTCAACCACTACATCATCATCATCATCATTGTATTGTTGTTGTTGTTGTTGTTATACAGCAATAAGAGTGGCTGTATACTATAGCCAGTGTGGATTTTTCACATTCCACAATGTTAAACTGAAAATACCCCCATGCCATTCTGATGCTTCCCATAAACTCATTTCAAAACAAAACCTTACAAAACTTATAGTCCTGAACTCAGAAACACTTGCTTAACAACACTCTCTGTTTATTTAATCTGTGTATCGCCATAGGCTGTTACAAGGAAGTAGTCATATATACATTGAAACAAAGGTACAATTCTTAATTAAAATGTAAAAATTAAAACATTATTTGCAACCACTATTCTTAATAAAACTGGCTCTAAGTATCTTTGCAGCCAAGGCAAAATTTGCAGTCGAAATTATTACATGGGGTTGGACCAAGGATAGTAAAAAGATTACTTTTTGGGATCTATTTAATTCATTAATCGTATTCAAAGTTGGAAGTAAAAATTTTGCTCTTGGGTAAGAAAACATTGGGCAGTCTAACATATAATGTAATAGATCATCTGGCACCTTGCACCCAGCTATACATAGCCTTTGGTCATACGGGATACCAAGACATCTTCCTTGTAAACAGGACGAGGGCATCACCTGGAAGCGAAGTTCGGTATATGCTCTTCGAAGTGGAGCCCTTGTTAAAATACCTAAGTAGTTAGGCCAAGCAGAATTAGGGTTGATAAGCATGAACCATTTAGAGAAGTGTGAGTTAGCAATCGCTACTCTGTCTTGTTGAATATCATGATCATAAATCTGATTGCGCAGAGTATTTGAATTAAGATTACTAAGCAAGGGGGGTTAGAAGGTATTGTACCCCTAAGGGTGGAAAGTTTTTTGCCCAGCCCCCATTTACCAGTTGATCCTCCCAACACAATTTAGCCAGAGAAGGCAGGTCAGTAACCGAAAGTTTTTTCCAATAACGTAAAAACATTAGATCACTTCTGGCCATTAAGGAAGGGGAATTTAGTTCAATTCTCAAAAAAGCTGCCGGAGTGCCTTTAGGAAGACCTAGGATGTGCTTGTAAAAGATATTTTGGATTGGGTCTAGGGTTAGGCGCAAAGAAGGGCCCCAAATCTCACTTCCATACAAAATTGTCGGGAGAATTTTTGATACATAGAGTTTGACCATAGGTCTCATTAATTGGCCACCCTTGGTGTAGAAAAATTTCTTCAACAAACCAAGAGCCCTTAACGCTTGAAGTTTAATATGGGCCAGTTGTTGGGACCAAGATAATTTGTTATTGATATATATTCCCAGATATTTGAAGGTGTGTACCTGTTCCAAGGTGTGGCCGTTTAGAAGCCAGGTGGTATTGGCTTGGCTATGTTTTCCGCAAATCATTATTTTAGATTTTGTATAATTGATTTTGAGAGATTGTGAATTGCAATAATCTTGAAGCTATAAAAGCATTCGTTTAAAACCCACCCTATTTTGCAAAAGGAGAAGTAAATCATCGGTGTAAAGTAAAACAGGGATTTTCCTTTGTTTGATCATAGGGGGGGAAATGCAGGGGAATCCATGGCTGAAACAATATCATTAATAAAAAAATTAAATAAGAAAGGGGCCAATATACAACCCTGCTTAACACCCTTTCTCATTGGAATTTTTTGGGATAAGACGCCGTTAAAACCAAGTCTAATTCTTAAATTAGTGTCATAGTGTAAAATTTGAGGTAGCCAGAGTAGTCTTTTATCGATGCCAGCCTTATCTAATTTCCTCCAAAGCAGGAGACGATCAACTGAGTCGAATGCTGCTGCAAAATCGATAAACACTAAATAGAGAGAATTTAAAGATCTCCTTTTTACTTTCATGATGAAATGATGAAGGATATACAATTGATCGATTGTGGAAGCCCCTTCCCTAAAACCTGCCCGTACATCTGATATAACAGTGTTATCCCTATCCCAGTCAAGTAGTTTATTTAAAAGATATCGCCCATAAAGCTTAGCCGCCACATCTAAGAGGCTAATAGGGCGATAGTTGGAGGGGTTGATGGGATCGCCTTTTTTAAATATGGGGATTACTATGCTCGTTTTCCAACCAAGGGGAATACATCCAGTTTCATTAATTTTTGTAAATAGAATTGCCAAGATAGGGCACCACCAAGTAGGAAAAGCTTGATATCGATCAGGTGGAATCATGTCTTGCCCCGGAGCTTTCCCCAAGCGGAGTGAGGAGATTAAACTGTCAATTTCAGCTTTGGTTACCGGAAGCCATTTTGGGGAATCTGAAGGGAGAGAGGGTGGAACATGGGAGTGTGGAGATAAATCTCCAAAGACCTTATAAAAATGAAGAGTCCACGTTTCTGGTAAGATCAGGGGAGTTGTAATAGATGGTTTATCAAATAAGGAACCATGAACTAGACTCCAAAACTCCCTCTGATTGCCCTGGAGCGCTGCCAGGCCAAGGCGTTGCCAAAGTGTACAAGTATAAGCTGTACGTTTGTGTTTCAGTAAGTTATTGTAATCTTTTTTAAGTTTTAAAAGTTTGGCTTTAGCCGTTTCCAAATAGTGATGTCTGGTAAAGCGTATTTGGTAGGAAAGTTTTTTCTTTTGGGCAAGACAATACTTGTCAAACCACGGCTTACTGCCGGGACGTGGATTAGCAAGGTAAGCATTAGATGTAGTGACTGTCGAGTGGAGATGGTTAAGGATTCGTTCAAAGATCTCCCTGATATCATATGCTGGCATAGATGCTTTTGTACGCAGCTCCATCATGGTGGAGGATGATAAAATTGTTTTGACCTGTTCAACTAATATTGGGGACCACCTTCGGCGTTTTGGGCCCTGGAATGCCTCTAGATAAGGTAGCGTCTGAGGGAGCATCAAATAACCAATTGAAAAGGAAAGTTTTAACGATAGAGGGAGGTGATCACTATCCGATCTGTCCTCAATGGCAAAGTTTTTTACATAATCTATCAAACGAGGAGAAATCAAAATATAATCTACCACACTGGCTCCTCTTTTAGACAGAAAGGTAAAAAAACCCTTGGACGAGTTGAATTTTGACCCATTGAGACATAAAAGGTGGGCACTGAGTAATAGCCTAAATAAGTCGTAGCCATTGGTATTAATCACCTTATCACGCGAAGAGCGGGGCAATACTACCAAATCCCCCGGACAGAGGTCAGGGGGAACCGGGGATTTTGGGAAACTGGGGCCCATCCTAGCGTTAAAATCTCCACCAATTATTAGATTGTGTGAAGGATACTTTTGGTGAATTAATTCAATAAAATCGGAAAAATCATACCACACTTGGGACCGAGAGGATGGTCTGTGAGGTGGAAAGTAAACATTTATAGCTATAAAAGGAGAGTGGGGGGGTTCGATAGGTTGGGACGAGGGATAGAGGATATTTTTAAGGCCTGACAATAGTCATGGGACGGGCATAATACCTCAGTAACTGTAACATTTAGCTCAGTCGAGATTAGAAACGCTAAGCCTCCACTAGGACGGCCTTTCTGGGCCAAACGATTGGCAGGCTTGGTCCAGCATTTAAATCCTTTGACGTAAGGAACATGATCTTCTGTTAACCAAGTCTCTTGGAGACCTAGAATATCAAAGGAACGGAAAAAGGATAGAAGCTCGGTGTCAGAAGGTTTATTGTTCCAGCCTGCTATGTTCCAAAATAATAAATTGGTGTCTGTAAGTGGAAATGAAGCAGAAAGATCTGGCGGGGTATTCTGGGGTTCAGTGACAACAGGAAATAACAAAGGATTTCAATGAATTGAATCATCAAAAGGTTGAATTTGATCTAATTCGGGTCTTATTACACTGACATTTGAGATAGAGAAATTTCCCCCCCGGGAAAGGAGCCTCGGGGGTTGAGTGGGCTGGAGTGTTATTTCAATCTCGTTCGCAGTCAAATAACGCTTTTCTTTGAAGGGTATTTGGGAAGGGAGTGTGACTCCTGTTAATGGTATAGGGGAAGCCATAGGGGAATTTTCTTTAAAGGGGGAAGGGACAGAAAGGGCAAGCTTTTGGTGAGATCGCAGATCTGCCTTTAAACGATCAAGTCTGTAGATTATTTTTGTTTGCTCTTCTTGGGAAAGCTCAGGGAAGACTTCAATAAGTTGCAGATCTTCCGACTCTCTCGATTCATTTTGTAAATCCTTTATAGGGCAATGTGGTTCCAAGTCAGACACATAAACAGAGGGAGGAACAGCGGATTTACTTACAGGGTTACTTTGTCGAAAAGGTCTGCACACCAAAGGAAAAGGGGGAGCTACATTTTTGAAACAGTGGACAATAAATAGGCCATGATCAGCCAGATATGTTTTTAAGGAATAAAATTTGTTTGAGACCTGCTTGCTTATGAAAGTTATTACCGCTCTAGTCGTGGGTTGATTGCTATACAGAAAGAAGATTCTACTTATATCTGAAGGGGCAATTTGAATCGGGACACGAGAGGTTAAGTACTCACAGAACTGGTATTTGTCGGGATAGGGTCCATGTTTCCTCAAAAAGGAGCACCACTTTGTTTTGCTCTATAACTAGGTTCATATAATAATAATAATAATAATAATAATAATAATAATAATAAATTTATTAGTCGCCCATCTGGCTGGATGTCCAGCCACTCTGGGCGACGTACAAGCTAAAAACAATACATTAAAACGTTAACATTTAAAACCATAACAATAAAAACCTAACCCACCCCAAAAGCCTGCCTGAAGAGCCAGCGGAAGCTCATCATAGAAGGGACATGGCGGAGATCATTTGGGAGAGAGTTCCACAGGGTGGGGGCCACTATTGAAAAAGCCCTCTCTCTAGTCCTCACCAGTCTAGCTGTTTTAACCGGTGGGATCAAGAGAAGGTCTTCTGAGGCTGATCTTGTTGAGCAAGACGATGCAGAAGACAGCTTGTTTTCCGTTATCTTTTGAGGTAAAGGTTTCTCAATTGAGATAGGTACAGACACATTTCTTACAGGCAGGTCAGTCTCAGCATTTACACCCGGTAAGGAGTTTTGGAAGTTATGGGAAGGGGAGGAAGGGGGACAATTTTTCAAACAATTTAATTGATTAGTAGTATTAGTTGAACCAGAGTCCAAAAGAGGTGGTTTAATAGAGGACTGGAGTGTTGTAGAATCTAATACTTTCAAAATTTCGAAAAGGGGCTTAAAGTTAAATTTCTTATAAGAAGGGTGTTTAACATTCTTCACATTCTTAGATTTCTTGCCTTTCCTAGCTGCTTTCCTGAACTTCTTGCTTTCCGTTAGAGGGACTGGTTGGTTGGCAGGCTCAGCATGCTTTAGGAGATCCACCTTGTCGGGTTTAGCTGTGTCATCCACTGACAGCAATGAATTATTTGTCATGAATTATTTTGCAATTAATGTCAAGGTCTTTAAAAGAGCATTGCATTCCACGAAGAAAGATTTCATTGAATCAAGTTCATCAAGGACCAGTAGTAATGGACCCATACCACTGCCCGAGGGTAAAGCCTCTGGAAAATCCTCAGTCATTGTGCTCTTGTTTAAAGAGGCAGGAGTAGAAGGAGGATGTGGCGCTGGGTGAGGACAGGAATGTGAAGATAGAGGGCGACTGGTTGAATTCCCCTTAGCTAATGAGTCGGCAGCAGCCAGTTCCATGCTTAGGGGGGTTGAATACGAGTCTTCTCTCAGTGGCATAAATTCATTTATATGATTTAGAGACCAATCCATGATTAAAGGTGTCATCAAAGAGGCAGGATCCATCGAAGGGTTTGTTAAATCAATTGTGTCAGAAGCAGGTTCATGCGAAAAAAACGAAGTAATTTTTGGCTGGAAGAGTCGATGTGGAGATGGTTGCGTCTGAAGCTGTTGGCTGACCGCCAGGTCTCTGCATCTTTGCCTTGTCAGGACCATTATAGGCAACCAGGTCGTGGGCAAGGAGCCAGGAACTTAGGCTTTGATTTAGGGCTATAGAGTATTTAGTTTCAATTAGAAGATCAAAAGCCCACGAAGTCAAAAGTATTCCCTTCACCAGCCGGCCGAGGGAAGATAATAGAAAGAACAAGTAATTTGATTACGTGAAGGTTTTATAGCCGGGGGTATCTGGAATAAAGACGATAAAGAGCAGTCTTGCCCATAGAGCTAACTTTCAGCGATAAAAAGCTGAAGGTTGGGTGGAGGTTGAGTGATCACAGCAGTTAAAACTAACTGGCAGGAATAAAAGGCAGTAAAAGGGTTGTAAAAATAACTTCTTACAGAGGATGAGTTGGAGGAGGTCAAAGCACGATCGCCATCTTGGCCCTCCCCCCAGAAGTCTCTCAATTTTCATGGCGATCCATAAAACAGTCAGAGAGAATCGAGAGTTCAACGTCCAAAAAGAGAGGAAAAAACCCAGAGCCCTTTAGACTTTTTTCTCTGAGTTCTCATAATCTGTTGAAATTCATTAAAAATCAGCCATGTTCACAGAGTACCTGTAATCCTAATACTGACCTTGCCCCATACTCTGACCTTCATCTTCTGCAGTTTAAAAGTTAAAAAAATGCCTGGCTAGTTTTTAATTAATTTAAGAAATTTTGGCTGGTACCCTATGATAACGCAAGGCATGCTCAGTAAGAACCAACTATCAGAGTACTAAAAGCCAGACTCTCAGCTGCTGGGCTTGCCTAATCAGGGGGCCACACCCACACCATACTTTGATTTCACTTGAGACAGTCATGGCTTCCCTCAGAGAATCATGGGAAGTGTAATTTGTGAAGGGTGCTGAGAGGAGACTCCTGTTCCACTGAGAGAGCTCCAGCAGCCAGACTGGTTTAACAGTCAGCCACTCTGATTGAAGGTCTGTGAGGGGAACAGGGCGTCTCCTAGCAACTCTCAGCACCCTTCACTAACTACACTTCCCAGAATTCTTTGAGAGAAGCCATGACTGTCCAAAGTGAAATAAAGGCCTGCTGTGGATGTGGCCAGGGACAGCTTTGGTTTAAATTTGGGTGGGAGGCTACATGTGCCTGCTGTAGAATATAAAGGTGAGGAAAACACTGAAAAGCAATGATACTGTTCACAATGTTTTCCTTTTGGAAAGGAAAGGGGCTTCCCTTCTGCCTAGTGCCCACCCACCCAATCTCATCCCCCTTCCCCTCCCCTCCCTGCCCCTTCCCCAGGTCAATGTTCGACTACAACCTGGGAGACCAGGGTTTGAATCTCCACACAGCCATGAAGCTCACTGGGTGACCTTGGGCCAATCACTGCCTCTCAGCCTCAGAGGAAGGCAATGGTAAAACCACCTCTGAATACTGTTTACCATGAAAACCCTATTCATAGGGTCGCCATAAGTCAGAATTGGTTTGAAGGCTGTCCATTTCCATTTTCAAACACGATTGCACAGAAATAAATCCCATTGAACTCAAAAAAGTATGCAAATGATCAAACCTCTTGCCCCTTCCCTCTCCCATCCTTTGCCCCTCCCTCCCCATCCCCTTCCAATCCCCTCCATCCCCCTCCTCCCCCTCCCCATGGTCAGTTTTACCTATCTTAAGCATGATTGCATGGTAGTAAATACCAATGAACTCTATAAGCATACAAATGATCAAACCTGCCCTCTCCTCCCCCTCCAATATGCTCCTTCCCCCTCCCGCTCCTCCTCCCCCATGGCCAGTTTTTCCTATCCTAACCATGATTGCATAGGAGTAAATCCCACTGAATTCAATAAGCATGCAAATGATCAGACCTGCTTTCCCCCTTCTTCCCCTCTCCTCTCCCTTCCTCCTCCCTTCCCCTCTTCCTTCTTTCTCCTTCCCTGCCCACTCCAGCCCTCCTTTCCTCTCCCCCTGGTCAGTTTTACCTAATCTAAGCATGATTGCATGGGAGTAAATCCCACTGAATTCAATAAACATGTAAATGATCAAACCTGTCCTTCTCCCTCCCTGTCCTGCCTGCTCTCATCCCCCTCCTCCCCTCTACGTTTCCTCCCTTCCCTCCTCCTCCCCCTCCCCTCCCCATTCCCTATGGTCAGTTTCACCTATCCTAAGCATGATTGCAGGGGAGTAAATCCCACTGAACTCAATATGCATGCAAATGATCAATCCATTCTCAGCAAACTTGGACAGGATCCCATTTCTTACCTCCTGGATTAAAAAGCAAGGAAATTCACTAATAGGCAAAAATCCTTCCGGTTTAAGAACGTATCTATAGCCCACAGATATGTCTATCAAACTTTAAAAAGCAGGGAAATTGGGCAGCTATAGTGAATACACCAGGGGAGCAGGACACCTGACTTCCTCTCTGAGATATTGGACTGCCCTACAAATTTGTCAGAATGTAAACACAATTTGGGTTGGTCTTTCACAGTCCAATCCACTTCCTGTGTAGCTTGGAAGAATTTGGTAACGTGCCTCTGAGCATATGGTGAGTGGTGGCAACACCTGCAATCAGCCCAAATAAGAGAAAGAAGACATGTACTGTGCTGATCTTGTTTTAACAGGGAGGAAGCAACATTATTAAGACAGTTGATATAGTCCAGATGGTCACTTTAAATATGTCTGATTTCCTTTGCAGTTTTAGTGACGTTTCCAATAGGAAATCATTTTCTTGTGTTTCTATTTCTGTGTATATGTGAAGTACAGCAACACTTTGCAAAATGTACACTAAAAGAAACTCCAAACATAATTGTGGAATAAGGGCACTGACTTCTGCAGAATAGTCTCCAGTGGACCTCAGGAGTGTCTCAATTTGCACAAGATAAAACAGTGGGAGGTGAAATATATTCCAGCAAAATTCTAGGTGTGC
This sequence comes from Rhineura floridana, assembly GCF_030035675.1. Classification (NCBI taxonomy): domain Eukaryota; kingdom Metazoa; phylum Chordata; class Lepidosauria; order Squamata; family Rhineuridae; genus Rhineura; species Rhineura floridana. Next base: position 100,933,191 of record NC_084487.1, read on the forward strand.
TCTATGTTTTTAATTGGCCATGCCCAGCTTGCCTTAAATGAAGTGGTTTAAACATAGCAGGCTGAAAACATGCATCCTCTTTTTTCCAACAGTTAAGAGTTATTGCTGAAGTAGCAACATATTGTAATCAGGCTGATTTTACATCAAACTGCAGTTTCAGATTCAACTGTTAATGTGCCCAAAATAGAAATAGAACATAACCTCCAATTTAAAACACAAAAGGCTGTCTTCACCATCATCTGACATTGACCAATAAAAAGGCTTCGAAATTAATAAAAATAAATTTGACACAGATTTTTGGGATGAATAATGAGGGAAATAAAATTTTCTAGTTTAGATTCTCTGTAGAAACATTAGTAACACAGGAAAGAAGCAAAGTAAGAAGAACACCAACAAACATACAAAAATATAATTCTCTATCTTTGGAGATTGCAGGTGTTGCCACCACTCACCATATGCTCAGAGGCACATGTTACCAAACTCTTGCAAGCTACACAGCAAGTGGATTGGACTGTGAAAGACCAAATCAAATGGTGTTTGCATTCTGACAAATTTGTAGGGCAGTACAATATCTCAGAGGAGGTCAGGTCTCCTGCTCCCCGGGTCCATTCACTATAGCTGCCCAATTTCCCTGCTTTTTAAAGTTTGATAGAAATACCTGTGGGCTATAGGTACGTTCTTAAACCACAAGGTTTTTTGCCGATTAGACACAAAAAAAATTGGCACCACACTAATACAAACAACATTGTCTTATTCAAATGCCTGCAAAAAAGAGAGGTGTTTAACTGGTGCTGAACAGATGACAATGAAGATGCCATGTAGACATCACCAGGAAGCATATTCCACAATTGGCCACAGCTGAAAAGGCCCTCTCAACAGGACAATTTAATTAAATCAAAGGGTCATAGGTTGAGTCAGACCTTGGTTGAGTAGATACTAGAATGTTTATTCAAGGAGTGGTGTATAGTTTGCCAGGGGTCATTCAAATCAGTAGAATCTTTTGAAAATTCCACATTAAACATACAAGTGGAAGTGAGTGCTCAGCTGGTGATTGTCTCTGAGAGATCTCTGCCTCAGAGGAAGCTTTTTTCAGTTAAAAGCCAGCCATGAGGAAACTTTGACTGGCTTAAATGTTCTCCAAGGTATAGGAGAACCGATCAGATCTTCCACAGGACTTCGTTGAGCTGTTGGCGGCTGGAATTGATCAGGAAATCCCTAAGATAAGAAGGCATGCCGAGCGGCTGAAGACGGAGTCAGGACTTCCATGCAAGCTGTACTGGAAAAAAGCGAAGCGTTTTTTTTTCTTCTTAAAAACGTTCTTAACCAGCGAGCCTACTTCTGTCTAAATCTTATCATTTGGCTTAAATTACTACAATAAAAGGGATTTGTTTACGAATCAGCAATTGAGAAATCTGGGTGAGTCATACTTTTTCTCTTTTAAATATAATTAAGGAAGAAAGAAAATGTAAACAATTTATATTTTTTTACGACAAAAAGCTGGCCTGAATTTGGAGTTTTAAAGTTTAAAAACAGATGAGAGGTATTTATTATTTGATGGAAATATATTTTGGACTATTTTTCTCCTTGGACTATTTCTTTTTGGACGAATCTGCTGTTCGTATATGTTACTAATCGCTTGGTGTTGTGAACCAGAATTATTTTGCATTCCTGGACGTAGATAAGAACTGTGCTGGCCGGGCCATAACAGGCCTGGAATATTAACTCTTCTGTTGGTGGAGGAAAAAAAAAAAGAAATAGACTGCATCTAGGTTTTGGAACAGTGGTTAATATCAGAAATTAAAGGCTTCTTATGAGAATGATAACTAGAAAAACAGCTAAGGCTCAGGAGCGAAGAGGTTCAATTGATCCACAGGAAGGGGCTATACCCCCAGATATGTTTCAAAAAATAATGGAAGGGATTAGTGATCTAAAACAGGAAATGAAAACTGAATTGATAAATATAAAAGACTATATTAAAACACAAGTGGATGAGATTAAAGGGACAATTGGGCAAATAAAGGAGGATGCAAAAAATACTAAAGAAAAGGTACAAATCTTGGAGAATAGAACAGATATATTAAATCTGGAATTAGAAAAAAATTTGGACTACATGGCTGTGATTGAAGTGAGAAATAAAGAACATTGTTTGAGATTCCGTGCAATCCCTGAGGAAACAGGTGAAGACATCAGAGATAAAATTGTTAATGCTTTAGTAAAATTTCTGGATTTGAATGAAGATCAGATGAAATTTGAAATAGATAAATTTTATAGAATTAATTCCAGATATGCAACAATGAAAAAAATTCCAAGAGATGTGCTTGTTCACTTTATAAAGAAGACGACCAGAGATATGGTATTACAACAACATTTTAACAATACCTTTAAAATTGATGGTAAGGAAATACTGGTGATGAAAGAAATTCCTATTAGACTTTTACGAAAGAGAAAAGAATATGCTTTCCTTACAGAAAAACTTAAGCAATGCAAAATTCAATTTAGATGGGATGTTCCAGAAGGAGTGATTTTTACATTCAGACAACAGAAATATCGATTGAATACTGTTCAAAAAGCAAGGGACTTCTTGAGAAAAGCTTCAAAAGACATGGAAGAAGATAAACTTAAAGATATGGATATAATTCCTGGGAAACAAAGTCAACAAGAACATGCAGAGGAGGGGAAGGAAGATGATGGATTAAAGGGAGCATCAGGCACATTTTAAAATACACGCTTAAAGATGGATTACAAATATCTAACTTGGAATATAAATGGAGCCAACACGGCGCAGAAGAGAAAGAAAGTGTTTCATTATTTGAAAAAATTAAAATTGGATATAATTTGTTTACAAGAAACTCATATTAAGAAGAAAGATTCCAAATATTTGATTTGTAAAAATTTGGGTGAAGAATTTATTTCGGCTGGACCAAAAAAAAAAATGGAGTTGTTCTTTACATTAACCCACAATTGCTTCCTAAATTGGTATTACTGGATGATAGTGGTAGATTTGTGGGGGTTGAAATTACTTTACAGGGCACAAACATTTTGATAGTGGGTATTTATGCCCCCAATGAAGATAAAACAAGGTTTTACACAGGACTTATGGAAAAATTGTCAGAGTTTTCATATGATCATTGGTGCGTCATGGGTGATTGGAATGGGGTAATCTCACCAAAAATTGATAGACTTTCTGAAAAAAATATTAAAGAGACACAGGGTAAATTACCGAAGATTTGCTTTGAACTGATGGAAAATTTAGAATTGGTGGATACCTGGAGATATATAAATGATAACGCAAAGGAATTTACTTATTTTTCAGAAAGACATAAAACATTCTCGAGGATTGATATGATTTGGATGTCTAAAATTCTAGCGAAGGATATTTTTAAAATGGATATATTACCAAAAACTTTTTCGGACCACAATCCTGTGATGTTAACTTAAAAAAAAAAAAATCTTGGATTTAGATGGAGACTAAATGAATCTTTATTACAGAATGACAAAGTAGTACAAGAATGTAAGAAGAAATTAAAAGAGTTTTTTGAACATAATTTACATAAAGGAACAGATGAAAATATCGTTTGGGATACAAGTAAGGCATTTATGAGGGGATATTTTATTAAATGTAACTCTGAATTAAAAAAAAAAAGAAACAACAGAAAATGCAATTAATTTTGGAAGAAATAAAAAAAAAGAGGAAGAATTGAAAAAGAATCCAACTAAAGTTTCTATTGTAAATCAAATTAAAATGTTACAGAATCAAGTATCAATGCTGACAGTTAGAGAAATTGAAAGGAAACTAAATTTTGCTAAACAAAGGACTTTTGAATTTGCAAATAAACCAGGGAAATGGTTAGCATATAAATTAAGAAAAGAACGTCAAAAAAATCTTATATTAAAGATACAAGAAGGAGATGAGATGCTGACAGATAATGTAAAAATCAAAAAGATTTTTCATCAATATTATTCAACATTGTACAAGTGTCAGGAAATCCCATCTGAAAAAATAGAAGAGTATATATCTAAACAGAATTTGCCTAAAATTACAGACTTTCAGAGACAAGCTATTAATGGCCCTATCACGTCAAGAGAGATATCTGAAGCTATAAACAAAATTAAATTAGGAAAGGCGCCAGGACCAGATGGGTTATCTGCAATGTACTATAAATGTTTGGAGGAAGAACTCTTGCTACCTTTACAGTATACAATGAATTCTATTCTGCAAGAGGGAAAGATACCGGATAGTTGGAAAAATGCTAACATAACATTAATACCTAAAGAGGAGCAAGATTTAACTAAAACAAAAAATTATCGGCCAATATCTCTATTGAATAATGACTATAAAATTTTTACAATGATCTTGGCAGAAAGAATGAAAATAATATTGCAACGATTTATCCAGGAAGATCAATCAGGGTTTTTACCTAAAAGACAATTATGTGACAACGTCAGGAATGTCTTGAATGTGTTGGAATATTTAGAACAACGAAATGATAAACAAGCAGCTTTGATTTTTTTAGATGCTGAAAAAGCACTTGATAACTTGAATTGGAAATTTATGTTTCAGGTTTTGGAGCAAATGGATTTTGGAGACAATTTTATAAAATGGATTAGATCGATTTATACATCTCAGAAGGCTCAGATAATTGTTAACGGAGATTTAACGGATTCATGTGAAATACAAAAGGGTACAAGACAAGGATGTCCATTATCTCCCCTTTTATTTATTCTGGTCTTAGAAGTGCTGCATAGAGATATAAGGCAAGACAAAAGGATTTCGGGATTAAAGATAAAAAAAGAAGAATATAAATTGAGAGCATTTGCTGATGATTTGATAATTGTATTAGAAAACCCTTTGGAAGGAATTAATGTATTGATGGACAAATTAAAAGAATTTGGACCGTTAGCAGGATTTAAGATCAACAATCAAAAAACAAAGATATTGGTGAAAAATTTAACTTTAAGGGAACAGAAAGAGTTAATGGACAAGACAGATTTTACAATAGAGAAAAAGTTGAAATATTTAGGTATCATTATGACAAATAAAAATTCAAAGTTGTTTCATAATAATTATGAAAAATTATGGACAGAGATTAAGAAAGATCTGCTAAAATGGGATAAACTACAATTGTCATTAATGGGTAGAATATCTGTGATAAAAATGAATGTATTACCGAGAATGATGTTTTTGTTTCAAACAATACCTGTAATATCCTCTGATTTACCTTTTAAACAATGGCAAAAAGATATCTCTAAATTTGTATGGCAAGGAAAAAAACCAAGAGTTAAATTTAAACTACTACAAGATGCCAAAGAAAGAGGAGGACTGGGATTACCAAATCTGAGACTTTATTTTGCTGCCTGCTGCCTAGTCTGGATAAAGGAATGGATCTTATTGAGGAATAAAAGACTATTGGATTTGGAGGGCCATAATCTGAAGTGGGGATGGCATGGATATCTATGGTATGACAAAGTAAAAGTAAATGTAGACTTTAATAATAATTTTATAAGACGTCCTCTGTTGAAAATATGGAATAGATATAAACCAAGGTTTTATTCGAAAATACCATTATGTGTCTCAAGTCAAGAAGCGTTTTACAGAAGAGAGATGGCTGGAAAAGAGAAATGGTTAACTTATCAAGAACTATTAGAAAATGTACATGGAGAATATATAATGAAAGAGAGAGAACAACTGACAAAGGAAGGATATAGTTCTCAATGGTTTGCCTATTTACAATTGTTAGAAAGATATAAAATGGACAAGAAAATGTATGGGTTTGAAATAAGTAAATCTGATTTTGAAATAGGTTTGTGTACAAATGATGAAAATATAATTGCGAAAATGTATAAACTCTTACTGAAAATGGATATGGAGGAAGAACAAGTAAAAGAGTGTATGGTAAAGTGGGCAAAAAATTTTGGTTATAACATAAAAATGGATCAATGGGAAAATATGTGGAAAAAAGGCTTGAGATTTACACTATGCTATAATCTTAAAGAAAATTTCTATAAAATGATGTACCGTTGGTACATGACTCCAGAAAAGTTGTCAAAAATGTATAGTAATGTTTCTAATGTTTGTTGGAAATGTAAACAACAAGAAGGATCATTTTATCATATGTGGTGGCTGTGTAAAAAGGCAAAATCATTTTGGGCACAGATAGGTAGGATGATGCAAAAAATTCTAAAGATAAATGTTCAGTCAAAACCAGAATTTTTTTTATTGGGTTTTATGGATAAACAAATAGAAAAGAAATATGGAAGAATAATATTATATATGATTACGGCAGCAAGATTATTATATGCACAAAAGTGGAAAATGGAATCAACACCAACAACGGAAGAATGGCTATTGAAATTAATGGACTTAGTAGAGATGGATAAATTAACATGTTTACTTAGAGAAAAATCGACAGATACATTTCTTAAGGAATGGAAGCCTCTCTTAGACTTTTTGTTGAAAGATCAAAATAAAATGATGATATTGGGATTTGACGATTAACTAAGACAGCCTATGGAGAAAAGTGATTCTGTATGTATACATTAAGGGACAGGTTTGATGTATATTATATACTTATAGCTGATCTGCGACAAATCGGAAGTCAACTATTTTATTTTTATTTTTTGTTGTTGTATTGTTATGTTTTTTGACTTTGTTTTGTTTGTCTTTTGAAAAAATTTGAATAAAAAAATTATTAAAAAAAAATTAAACATACAAGTGGGGATGAAAGGATCTGTAAAATTTGGTTCTCTGTTTCTCATTTTTCCAATCTCAATTCAGTTGTCCACATTTCTGCAGCAATTTGTGTTGTTGTTTTTTAAATCATCATGAAAATTCTTCAGCTTTTTAGTGCAAATTTCTCCTAATAGACACATTTTTGTATGCAGTTTGGACAGATGACCAGCTTTTTTTCAAGCGATTTCTCTTAATATAATGAATTTGGATGTTATTTCCCCCATATATATATATTTATGCACATTTCTCCTAACATATGCATTTTGGTAAGCACTGATTGGATAACTGCATTGCAAATTTCAGAAAACTGTGAATTTTGAAGGATGGCTGTGTTTTGGTTTTCATATTTTTTGGAGAAAGTGCAAATGTCAGCTTGAAATACAAACTGAATTAAATTTCTCCACCATCCCTACATCAGGTGATGGTATTTATTAATATCACACCAGAAGTACCTATTAAGTAGTCTTACATTTGGTCAGAATATGAGTCCATCTAGCCTAGGGCTAGTTACTCCATGTGGCAATGGCTCTCATATGGTGATTTGAACCATGGGGTACAAAATGCTTGTTTGCCAGGACTTAGAACCCTTGGGGGGGGAGCCGCTCAAAGGGTAATTTGCCAAAGGAAAAATGGTAAACCCCTTCTTACATTCAAAAATCAACTCTCCTAAAGTTGCTTTTTATTTAAAAATGTGAGGCCTCATTAATTTGTATAGATGAAAATAAAGTATATTCATACCTCAAAACAGGGCTTTGTATGACCTGATATAAGCCTAAATGAGTGAATTGGGGCTTTGATAGCTGCTCCAGTATGCTCTGAATCAGGTCTGAAGCTTTGGAACCATCTCACTCCAGACTGCTTTCACTTTGGAGGTGGTCTAAATGCCTCCAAAGTGTTAGAAATTGGGTCCCCAGATATTGTTGGACTACAACTCCCATCATCCTTGGCCATTGGCTAATCAGGCTCAGATTAATGGGAGGTGTAGTCCTGCAACATCTGGGGACCCAAGGTTAAAGAACAGTGTGTTAGCATGTTTAGAAGGGTATCACTCTAGACCAGGTGAGGGGAACCTTTGGCCCTCCAGATGTTGCTGAACTACAACTCCCATCAGGCCCAGCAAGCATGATCAATGGCCAAGGATGATGGGAGTTGCATTTCAGCAACATCTGGAGGACCAAATGTTCTCTACACTTCCTTTAGACCATACATGTAATAATCACAGCATACACATTACCACATCGTACTGAACAGAATCAATGCAGTATGTCATTGACATAAGAAACTGGTGACAAGAAGCTGCATTGTTTCCTGTCTAAATTATAGTTATAGTTTATCATTTAAAAAACAAGCCTAGGCAAGCTTTGGACTTACATAGTTATGTTATCTGGTATGGCTATGAGGAGGAGCTTGGAAGTTTTTCCTTTCATTTTTGATTAACCTCAAATTGCTGTAGTATCTGAATCTCAGACAAACTGTGGTTAATCTTAAATATGGTTAATGGAAATGTCAACTTCAAACCATTGTTTATGAAGCAAAGTTGTTTTCACTAACTACAGTTAAGACTATCCATAGTTTAGGGTTTAGATGGCACACCAAACTGTGGTTAGTCTAAAACATAAGTGAAACCATCCATTCTCCTCCTCTTGGTTGTGACAGAGGAGGGGAAAGGAGGGGTATAGTGTGAGCCCAAAGCTTGCTGTGGATTGTCCTCATAACACTAAACCATGGTTTATTATTGTGTGTGTACTGGACCCCAGAGAGATTGAGAATGAGCAAGAGCAAGAAACCAATCAAATCAGAAAACAATGCATTTAAATAGGCAAACTTTCTGCACAAAATATTCAATGTACATACTGTAGGAACATTCTTTAATATGTTTCTTTATAACAAATTCTTAAAAGTGAAATCCTCCTGTTCTTTAACAGCTGGAACCTATGAGCTGAAATAAAGTATTCTCCTGGAGCAGTCAGGCATTCAGGGATTTTTTTTATTATTCCATTTTAAACTAAATAATATGCTTTTATCATTATTCTGTTCAGCCAGCACTCTGTGGATAAGTGCTACCCATCTCTCTCATCTCTGCTCTTTTTCCAGTGTAGGGGAAGAATGAAGACTTCACTAAGGAAAATCAGGGTGAGAAAGACTCAGAAAGCCCCAAGGAAAAAAGAACCCATTTTCTTTCAGCAAGTCATACACTTCTTGTCTCTTGCCTTTCAATGTTTTGCTAGCTTTCTCTTAAACCTCTGTCAAATGTGCTGCAGTTTTGACCTTAATTGTACTTTGCAAAGATATCACTTAACCCCACAGAAAACTGGGGTGATTTCCCACCTCCTGTTTTGTACTGGTGTCAGGGAAATTTGATATGGCACATACATTATGGGGAAAGTCAAACCTTCCTCAAAACCTTAGCATGAGATCAAACTTGGAAGTCATGATGCCAGTTAAAATTGTCTGCTATTCCGGACTATTGAAGATGGAAGATGGAATTAATATGGATAATGGAATAATGGCTGTTGAAATTATTGGACCTAACAGATTGTGATGTGATGGATTAATCAATATGTTTATTTGGACTATGGTTATGACAGTAAGATTATTATTATTATTAACGAGATGGATTAATCGACATGTTTATTTGGAGAAAAATTGATAAATATATTTCTTAAAGAATTGAAACCTCTCTTTGACTTTTTGTGGAAAGAATAAAGTAATGTTTATGAGATTTGATGATTAATTAAGATAACTACTGGAGGAAAGTGATTTTATAATATAATTTAAGAGACAGGATTGTTATATATTGTAGACCTATAACTGATTTGATCTGCGACAAATGGGAAGTCAACATTTTATTTTTTTGTTTAATCATTTTTGTTTTGTTTTGTTTTTTGTCTTTGAATGTTTTATGATTTTGTTTTGTATGTTTTATGAAAATTTGAATAAAAATTATTGTAAAAAAAAATTGTCTGCTATTCCTTTGATATACATAGAAATCTTGCCTGAAATAACATGGTAAGGTAGACACTGGTTCCCTGGAAGAGAAGTTTCAAGAAAGAATCTGGGAGCATCATAAGCAGTCACCAGCTAGTGGTTCAGTTAAAAATGACAGAGTCTACTACACAGTACAATCATTGTTTGCTTAATATAAGGAACATTCAGCTCAGTGGTAATACTTATCACATATATAGGTGATGCCCAGTTAGGAAGGGCAAGAAATTTGATTCAGTTCGCATTGCAAGCTGAATGTATCAAATTTGAACTTTCTGAAGCAATATGAGAAGTGAAACACAGCCATCCTTTGAAATTTGCACATATCTGAAATTTGTGATGCAGTTCTCCAACCAATCTTAACAAAAATGCATATATTCAAGGAAAATGTACTTTAAAATTAATAGTGAAAATAACATAAAATGCATTATATTGGGAGAAATTGCTTGCAAAAATATGTATATAAGTCAAAATTGCATACAAAAATGTTTAGTAGGAGAAATTCGCAATAAAATGCTGAACAATTTTAATGAGGTTTTTTTTAATGGCAAATTGATGCAGAAATGTGGAGAACTGAATTTAAGATTGGAAAAACTAAAAAATGAGAGAACAGAAATTGACAACTCTTTCCATTCTTATACCAAGTTTGACAATGATGGGTGATCATCTCATCATCATCACCTTCAAACTGATAAGCTCACAAACTAATGTTGAGAGGTTTTGATATGATTAAAATAGGAGGATCAGTCTCAGGGATATCAGTCTGTAGATATTCAGTCTGTAGATACGGTTGTGTTTTATCTCTGGGAAAATACATTCACACATGTCCCAGGGCTTGGTCTGAGGGGACATATTACAGCCACCTTGCTGAGGGTAATTAGATTTGGATGTGGTCAGTACCTGGATGGGAGGTTCAGGGCCAGTTCTAAAGGGCGGCCAGGTAGGGCACTGGCCTGAGGGCCCCTCAGCTACAGGAGTCTCTGAGGGGCCCTCTGTGAGGCGTCCTTCTGCTCCCCTTCTGTGATCCGTGGCAGGAGCCACAGATCACAGGACAGGAGGAGCTTCCGAGCCACCTGCCATCCCCCCCGTTACACCTACCATTCTCTACTGTTCTTTGCGGCTGCACGCACTGCGCGTGCAGGGTTGCCATCAATAAAGATGGCAGCCAAGGTTTCCATAAGGGACTGAAGCCTCTGCCGCCATCTTGGTTGATGGCAGCAATGCACGCACTGTGTGCCATCAACCAAGATGGTGGCAGAGGCTTCAGTCCCTTACGGAAACCTTGGCTGCCATCTTTATTGGTGGCAACCTTGTGCAAACAGCAGAGAAAGGTAGGTGAAGCGGGGGGATGATGGGTGGCTCGGAAGCTCCTGTCTTGCAATACGCGGCACAGCTTGTGCCGCAGATCATGGAAGGGGAGCAGAGGGGCCTGGGGCAGGCTGATGCCCAAGGGCCCCGGCATTCCTGGAGCCAGCCCTGGAGAGGTTGTATATAAGACTGGGACTCGTGTGTACAAGACACTTGAGTTCCACAATGGAAGACAGGCAAGATGTAGATGTACTGAAAACAGGCTTCCTCCCTTAAGGCCTAGCCTCACAGCACTCCTGCTCCTTTCCCTGTGGTAACTGCAACAGAAAATTACTCTCTAGTGGCACCTTCCTTGGAAATCTTAGGTGGCGTTCACTCACTCATTCCTTGAACTCTTTCCCCAGCAGGACTTGGGTTCTTTCTATGACAAGAACAGGTTGCCTACTCTGCCATAGATTCCTTCTTTAAAGCCTTCCCTGTTTCTTCTCTCCTTACAACAGAATCTGTAACTGGAGTTACTTGGCCTGGGCCAATCATAGGCCTGTCTGACCAATCTTAAGTCCATTGCCGCCCAGACACAAAGAAAGATTATGTCACAATTACATGTTGAGATTCAGTGTCATCTTATACTCTAATATACTATATATGTTTTTTATGAAAACTTAAACAAAATACCAAGAATTCTGGTGAGCCATGTAGCAGAGTAATGGCAGGGGGCAATTATACACACAGGAAGTAAGGCAAGGGGGCCTTTGCTTTGTGGGGCCCTGGGGCAAATTGCCCTAGTTGTCCCCTGCCTTGGCAGCTTTGCAATGTTATCAGGTTGTATAGCTTGTGTAGGATTGCTACTCCCAGGCTTTCCCTCCAGTAATGGAGATTAAAAGAGTCCAGAGTGAGCTACCTCTTATTTCCTGCACTACTTTCAGGGCATTCCTGCTCCTTTTCTAGGATCCCGATGAAGTCTCTGGCATGTTGTATGGGTGACTCTCAAAGGATGATTGTCATGGATTTGTAGGCCTTATAGATTTGTAGGCCTATATTCTTTATTATGTTTAGCACACACACAAAATGACTGCTGCTGCAAGGACGACTGGCTCCAGACATGCCGGGGCCCTTGGGCACCAGCTTGTTCCGGGCCCTCGTGTGTCTCTCACACACACACCTACCTGTCTCTTGCAGGGAGGAAGCTTCTTCCGATGCCCATTCTCTGGCTCCATCTCTCCTGTTTTTTATGTTGTGCGGGCTGCTATGCATGCACATTGCTGTCATCAATCAAGATGGTGCCGAAAGCTTCAGTCCCTTAGGGAAACCTTGGCCTCCATCTTGGATAATGGCAGTCCTGTGTGAGCACCCCACACAGCCTCAAAAGATAGGAGAGACGGGCAGACAGAAGAAGCTCCCTGTCTGCAATCATGGAAAAGGAGGGCTACATCCTATTGAAAGGCCCTTTGGGACTGGCCCTGGCTGCAAGCTCTCCTCCCTGAGCTCCAACACTCCCTCCTCAGCTATCAAAAGTTTTACTCTTAATATTTGGGGGGTGGGGGTTGAACAGTTCATATCTTTAGGTAATCATTCTTTATTTTAGAATATCCATTATTTTTTTCTTTAAAAACAATAAAGAAAAATTATACATAAAAAGGTATCCAGCTAACTTCTTATACCTTATGGCTTTATTTTATTATTATTTCTACAGTGCTTACAGTGTTTATAACATTTGAAGTGCTAAATGCTTGATAACATTGCCTCAAAGTAAAACTGTGTTCCACTGATTTCTAATAGGTTTGCCAGGTCAAAAGTATCCCAGATCCTGAGATTTTGGGGTGGGCCCTAGTGATGTCACAGGGTGGGCCCTAGTGATGACATGAAGCATGATATATTAAGCATCAACCACAGTTGCTTGGAGCATACAATTTAAACAAAAAAAATCTCTGATTGGATTACTGGACCTGGCACAACTGTGAATTTTCACCTGCTTCCAATGCCCGGGTGTAAGGCCTTGGCATTTGAGCCAGGAAGCCTACATGCATAGATCCCTATGTACGTAAGCTGCCCTGGGAGAAGGATCCCTAATTGAGATGGGTTCAATCCAGAGCTACCTGCATAGTGGAGTAGAGTCATGGAGCCCCCTCCTGATCCCAGGTAGACACTGCAGCTAGGGTTGCAAGGTCAGAAGCATCCCAAATCCTGAGATTTCAGGGGCGGGCCCTAGTGATGTCACAGGGTGGGGCTGAGTGATGTCATTAAGCAAGATATATTAAGCATCAACCACAGTTGCTTGGAGCATACAATTTAAACAAAAACATTTCTCTGATTGGAAATTTAAGATAGAAATCTTAGCTAAAAGATGGAGCCTGGGTAGGGAAAATTTAATCTAGCCTACTTGCTTCTAGCAAGAAGGGTTTAAGTGCTTTCAGGCCAGGCCAATCACCAGAAGACCATTGTGGAAAGAAAATATCCTAGTGTTGTGGAGATGTTAGATGGGAGCACTCAGGAGTAAAGATGGATGCCCCTGAAGGCTGCTATTCTAAACACACATAGTAAGGGACTACACTCCATAGAACTCAACAGGACTTACTTCTGAGTAGATACTGTTTGGATTGTGCTGTTGGTAAGGCTTGCCTAGGGATCCTCTGCAATGATATCCATATCAAAGCAGGGTTGGCAACCACCTGTCTGGAATGCCCTACCTGCCTTTTAACATAGCTGCTCCAAACCCCTTTACAGATATGACCCTTCACTTCAGAAAGAGGTTTGAGAAATGAGTAAGAGTAAGAAGATTCTCTACCCTCTTCTGTCTACCCTGTGGGCTGCTATAAACTCACTTTGACAGCCAACCCAATTCCAGTGAGTAATAATTGATGGAGAGAATACAGACATGGTTTGGTCTACCTTCACAGGCAGCAGCTTGTTAACAACAACAATTGCAGCCACACTTCCCAGTATGTGAATTCTCTTTTACCACTACTGGGCAAGAAACAAACAGTCATGCAACCAACAAGGTGCATCATCAGTGGATTTAAGGGGGTTGAGCTGAGAGCATGGAACCACTGTTGTTGTTTCTATGCATGTAAGGGAGTGAGGTTAAAGGTAAATGAAATACAAACAGAAAAAGAAAAACAAAATACAGTGATGATTTCCTAAATGCGATACAATACCAGCCACAACAAGATCCCTATAAGTAAGGAAGAAAACTCATCATCACACAACCAGTCAGGATTCCTAACCAAAAACAAAAACTAAAAAAATCCTGGCAGCCAGTCAGTCAAGGTCATGGAAATCCCCATGCAGCACAACCTGGCCCAGGGGCTGCAGTTAGTGCAGAATGCTGTAGAATGATTGCTGACATGAGTGAGACCCTATCAGCACATAATACCTCTGCTCTGAAATCTGCAGTGATTGCTCATGTGCTACCAGGCCAAGTTCAAAGTGTGTTTTCCATTTTACAGGTGCCACACAGCACTTGTTCTGCTGTTGTAAGAAATCAGTCCTTTAGTGTGGCAGCACCTATGCTTTGGAACTCTCTGCCTACTGACATTAGGCAGACACCTTCATTGTACTCTTTTCAGCACCTGCTAAAACATTTTTGTTTAGGCAAGCCTACAAAGGCGAATGCAAAGATGTATCACTGAACACTAAAGTCAGGATCATTCAGACCATGGTATTCCCAATCTCTGTGTATGGATGTGAAAGTTGGACAGTGAAAAAAGAAGATAAGAGAAAAATCAATTCGATGGAAATGTGGTGTTGGAGGAGAGCTTTGCACATACCATGTACTGCAAAAAAGAAAAATAATTGGGTGTCAGAGCAAATTAAACCAGAACTGTCACTAGTAGCTAAAATGATGAAACTGAGGTTATCAGACTTTGGACACATCATGAGAAGACATGATTCACTAGAAAAGACCATAATGCTGGGAAAAACAGAAGGGAGTAGAAAAGGAGGAAGGCCAAACAAGAGATGGATTTATTTATATTTATTTATTTATTAAATTTATTAGTCACCCATCTGGCTGGCTGTCCAGCCACTCTGGGAGACGTAGAAAATAAAAACATACAAATACATTAAAACATTAAACATCTCAACAATAATCATAAAACCTAACCCACCCCAAAAGCCTGCCTGAAGATCCAGGTCTTCAAGACCCAGTGGAAGCTCATCATAGAAGGGTCATGGCGGAGATCATTTGGGAGGGAATTCCACAAAGTGGGGACCACAATTGAAAAAGCCCTCTCCCTAGTTCTCACCAGTCTGGCTGTTTTAACTGGTGGGATAGAGAGAAGGCCTTTTGAGGCTGATCTTGTTGAGCGGCATCCCCGATGATGTTGGAGGCGCTCCTTCAGATAGACTGGGTTGAAAACATATAGGGTTTTAAAGGTCAGAACCAACACCTTGAATTGGGCCCGGAAAACAACTGGTAACCAGTGCAACTCCTTCAGCACTGGACTGATGTGATCTCGCTGGCGGCTGCCTTTAGTCAGGCAAGCCGCCACATTCTGTACCAGTTGCAGCTTCCGGACAGTTTTCAAGGGTAACCCCACATACAGCACATTACAGTAGTCTAGGCGAGAGGAGACTAGGGCACATACCACCACTGGGAGCAAATGGTTGGGAAAGTAGGGGCACAGCCTCCGTATCAGATGGAGTTGATACAGCACTGCCGGGCTCACAGCCGAGACCTGAGCCTCCATGGACAGCTGGGAGTCATGAATGACCCCAAGGCTGCAGACCTGGTCATTCAGGGGTAATTGTATCCCATTGAGCACCAGGTCAACATCCCCCAACCTTTCCTTGTCTCCCACAAACAGTACTTCGGTTTTGTCAGGGTTCAGCTTCAGCTTATTCCTTCCCATCCAGTCACTCACCGACTCCAGGCACTTGGATAGGGTTTCTACAGCCAACCTCAGTGAAGATTTGAATGAGAGATAGAGCTGCGTGTCATTGATTCCATAAAGGAAGCCACAGACCTGAACTTACAATATCTGATCAGGGTGGTTCACGACAGATACTATTGAAGGTTGCTGATTCATAGGGTCGCCATAAGTCGTGATCGACTTGAAGGCACATAAGAATAACAACAACCCAGACATCCAGAAGCTATTGTGATTTTTATCTATTTTTAACTCATTGTTGGTTTTATTATTTTGAATGTTTTTAAATGCCTGTCTTTTAACTGTTTTTGCCAATAATTTTATTGTTTTAATTCCTTCTCTAAATCACTTTGAGATTTTTTGCAATAAAGCTATATATAAATGTAAATAAAATACATAAATAAATTTTGGAGTCACTGTTGCCCTTGGGTCTCTTTCCACTTTTAGGAACAAAGGAATCTGCCTTCTACCCACTCAGGCCATCTAGCTCAGTACTAGTCACATTGACTAGCATTGGCTTTCCAGGATTCCAGGCAATAGTCCTCCAGAAATTGAATTCTGAACCTTTGCATGGAAAGCATATGCCCTACCAATGAGCTACAGTCCTTCCCCCATTAAAAAAGTATCTTTTAAAATTGTTCTTTTCAATTCACTAATACATGCACACCGTACCTAAGGCATTCATTTAAAGCATATTCAACACACATTTGAAGGACATGAATTCCACCACAGAATCATGGGAACTGTAGTTTGTTAAAGGTGATGGGAACTATAACTGTGAGGGGGAAACTACACTTCCCAGGATTATTTAGGGGAAGTCATGCTCTTTAAATGCAAGTTAGGTGTGCTTTAAATGTATTGTGTGGATGTACTTAATCAACTTTGCCTGCACGTAAATCGTTTTAATTATTTTTTTTAAAAAATTATGAGCTATAAAGTTCACTGAGTAACCATGGGCTACTCACCATCTCTCAGCCTAATTTGCCCCTCAGAGTGAAAACAACAGAGGGGAACCATGACCACCCAAGGAAGAAGGACACACTTAAAATGTTGGGGAAATAACAATGTACAACCATAGTGTGAAATCAGATACTTATTGAGACATATTATGAAGAAATATTTATATAAACTTGACTGTCAAAGATGTTTATTATTTACACAACCTGTAAAATTATTTATAGTACAATCCTATTTTGTTTACTCAGAGGCAAGTCCAAATGTATTCAATGGGCCTTACTCAAACAGGGAAGCATGCACAGAACTGCCACCTCAAGTGGTAAGGAACTTCACTCACCCAACCCAAAATTCAGAATCATTCCACTTCAAACTTTTGCAACTGTGCATACTTGTTTTTATGGTTATTGGGTTTTAAAGGGATTTATTTCTTGTTGTGAGCTGCCTTGGTTTCCAATCACCAACCCTACCTCAAAGACTTGTTGGGAAGACTTCATACACACATACTGGAGATATAAAAATGCACACACCCCATATAATAGTTTATTGTCAAAACCAGTTGGTCATTGCAGAACATTTTTTAAAAAATAAAATAAAATCAGTATTTGTTTCCTACATAATAAAAGCAATGATACCTATGTAAGCCCTGCTTAAATTTAAAAATAGGATCGGAGGGGAGAAGAAAGATTAACAACACAAGCACAATCCTTTGCTATGTTCATTCAAAAGTCCATTTAATTTACATCATAATCCTAACCATGTCTACTGAAAAGTCCTATTGAATTCAATGCGGTTTTCTCCCATTATGTGAGATTAGCATTGCAGCTTTACTCCCAGAAAAGTGAGTATTGAATTAAAGCTTCATATTGGGAAGGTTTTCAAAATATTGCCCTCTTCAACAGCCCAGGGAAATTTAAGCTTGTTAGACTCCTACACACGAGAGAAAATGGCTTTTGCTACTGCTGAAAGCTATATACTTACTTAATTTATGAGATTTTCAGATAAGCAGGAAAAACAACAGTTTTCTGGCATTGCAATAGGGTCTAGTTACTGTCTGAAGGTCAACAAATCCCTTGGCAATCACAACCCTGACTTCACTTATTGGCTACAAACTGAAAAGGGCAGGGTTAGAGCAGCCACCTATGAACTCATTTGACAGACGTTGTGGGGGTGGGGGCTGACATTTTGGTGTGCATCTTGTGAACCAAACCATCTCGATACTTAATTTTTTTTTTTAAAAAAAATTAGTCCGGAGATTAAGATGACTCACCCAGAGACCCGGAGAGGACCCTAAAAATCCAGAGTCTCCTGGCAAAAACCAGATACCTGGCAACCCTAATTTCTACCTGGCACAAATGACATCAAAGTGGAAATTGAGGAAGAAAGATACTTTCAACCTCACTGAAGGAAGATCATTTTTCATAGTTAGTGCCCAAACAACCTGTAGAACATTTTTTTTGGGGGGGGGAAGGTTACAGACACTTGCTTTTTGCCACCCTAGCTCACTGCATACAGTACATTCAAAAACACAGACACTGAGATAGCTAGACACCTCCTCAGCTCAGCTTGGTGCCCCCCCCAAACTCAGCTTGGCACCCTGGACAACCACCCAGTTCACCCATCCCTAAGTCAGGCCCTGGTGGAAGAAGCAGGATATACACCTGTCCTCCATCACATATGGAGATACTTCACTGTGTGAGTGAAACTGACTCTAAGCATTTGAAATACTACTAATTCCATTATCTATCAGGGCTTGCCATGACTCCAGGAAAAATAACAACAATAACAGAAATGAAAATCTCTCCAGGCACTCTCTGTGATATTGAGCACTTAAAATAGTTAGAAAAAGGGAGTTGGGATTTGCCCAGTTCATGTTGATTTTGAACATCTCCTCTGAAACAACCTTTCTGGGCCAATATATTCTCTTAACTATAAAAAGCTTTCAGAAGAGCACTCAGTTCTATCAGATCCAAAATGACAACTTATTTTGTTATGGAAAGATGCTGCCCTTTTATGTTTGAAATATAGCTTTCAGCTTTCTGATATGGAAGTCAAGGAAACACTTAAAACCAAGGACAAATGATAAAATCAGCATAGTTACTAGGAAAAGGTAAGCTGTAAACAGAAAGACAGCTGTAAAGCAAGTTTGGTCACAGGTAGAATGTATAAACAAAGATCCTAACAGTTAACACTACAGACAGAATTTCCCTGTCTTACAAAGGAAATATGGGAGTTACAACAACCTCTTGTAGGACATAAGTGATAAAGCTAGTAGGTAAGAATCAGTGGATGGAAAGGGATGTTTAACTTTTCCTGTCCTCATCTCCCCCTGCAATTCCAAACTTATTTTAACCCAGCTAGGTTCTGAATCTAGTAGAACAGATGTGGGGAAGTGGATCTGGCCAGTGGGCTGGATCCTTACCTCCCCTACCCCACCACAGACCAGCTTTAACAGCTGGACATGGCTTGGCTCAAATGGCCTCACAAGCTAAATGGGGAGGCCTGGTGGCAGGATCAGGTCCAGGTTTAAAGAGACCCTTGTAAAGCACCCATGGGCTGGAGGTTCCTTATCATTGTCCCAGGAAACCGAGCTTTGAGAAAGTCAGCTTCTGGGGGCATTTGCATAGGTGAGCACAGGATTGAGCAGTTCTCCCTCCCACCAGTCCCTTCCTACAAGTGCTCTCCTCCCTCTGCTTTGGCGTTATCTTGGCAAACTCCATTTTCACATGTTTATCTCATGTTTGGTGAGATAGCAGGTTCTTCTCTGCTAAAGGTCAAGGAAGAATATTTTAGTCTATCCTTCTCCCTAACAATTTGTCTTCTTTTTCTTCTTCCTCTTGGACATTTTTTTTTTGTACAGAGCAGAATTCAGCATTGTGAATGCCCACCTGTAGTCTACAATGGTAGCCCAGACATAGGTTTACCAACTCAGTGAGAATTAGGGGCCCATTCACACTGGAGTTGAACTCCGTTTTAAAGTTGAAGCTTTTTCCATCATGTGTCTGAAGTATAATCTGTGCAATATGCAAGTTCAGCATCAACATGCAGCACCTTTAGGTAGCTGTTGCACTTGAATACCAAGCAGGGCCCACTCCTGCTCTGACATCAGCCCTGCTCTTTCCATTCAAGGTGCAAGATTACAGTTTAAATTTCCCACAATGCACCTGATACAGTGCTGCTCCAAGCCACTTGGTGCCAATTGTATCACTGGTGCTGCCCATTGGGGGGGGGTCCATTGACATAGGATGGTGTCCTTCAAGGACACTTTTCAAGGGTCCCTTCAAACCTGGAACTGGACCTGCCAATCTGTGCATAAGAAAGGAGGATATTGTAAGGCTAGAACTGTGTGTTCTGGGTCAATTGAATGGCATCATCCAAACTAAAGCTGGATTTATTTCCCATGCGAGAAACTGTAAAAATTAAGTGCAGATTCAAGCTGCTAATGACAGTACAATCCATTATAGCAAGGGGAGGGGGATGGATGAGAGGCTATATATCTGTCTGACAGCTGTCGGAAATAAACTACAGGACTGCTCCTAGCAAGGCAATTCTTATGCAGTCAGAGGTACTGAATGGAACAGCCTTGCTACTCAGTGATTACTCTGAATTTCCTGCTTTGCCAAATCTTTAATGTGGTTTTGTTGGGAATCACTTTTCCTCCTTTTTTCCCTTTGTCATTGTAGCGCAGTGAAAGACTGTGGGGGGGTTTGCAAGGCCACATGGTCTAGCCCCACCCTTGCTGCTGGTGCCCACAGAAGCCCCTCCCCTGCACACATTTGGCTGGCATATTAAGGGACCCATTTTGCCAGCTACTGATGTAAGCAACAAACAGGCATGGGTCAAAGCATATGAGGATTCCTCTAGCAGTATAGTAAAATGCAGGTGCTTCACAAGGCAGTACAGGACCAGGACAATGTGGGGCATCTCTGCATACAAAGCAGATACTCTACTGCAGAGCTACAGCCCTTCCCTGAATCACTGGCTGGCAGGTTGCTGGAGGACACTGTAAATGTTGTTTTTGCCAGGCGTATACCTGTCATACTGCAGTGAGCAGGAGCAACCAATATGGTGGTGGGATGCCACAAAGCCACCCTCCCACCAGTGGCATTGCTGCTGCTTACCTTGACTGTGCAGGGATGGGCCAGGATGGTGTCAACGTGTGAATACCAGGCTCCACCAGTGTGCCTGCACAGTGCCAGGGATGGAAAGATCTGTCAAATTCAGTTCTCTCCGTTTGTCATTTTTGCAGTCTTAAATTCAGTTCTGCAGCAATTTGTGATTTTTTTTAAAAAAAACAAATAATCCTCATGAAAATTCTTCAGGATTTTATTGCGAATTTCAATTTTTTGTATGCGGTTCTGATGTACGTACAATTTTTTGTAAGCAATTTCTCCAGATATAATGATTTTTTGTACATTAGTTTCACTAATATAGTCATTTTATGTACATTTGCCCTGAATATATGCATTTTTGCAAACTTTGGTTGGAGAATTGCATGACAATTTTCAAATAAGTGCACATTTTGAAGGATGGCCATGTTTCAGTTCTCACATTGTTTCTGGAAGTACAAAGTTGATAAATTCAGTTTTAAATGCAAACCACATTGAATTTCTCCCCCACTCTTATACAGCACTGCCCCCTCCACTTCCTTGTCTCATTCCCGCATCATTCAGGTAAAGGGCAGCGAAGCTGTATGGCACCACTTCACCAGGCTGGCAGTGACAGAAGAAGCTGTACTTAGTGAGAAGCCACCTGGGAATGATAGATTTCTTTGGCCTGACTAACATGATCCATATTAAATGGGCACACCAATAGCTTCAGTAGCCACTCTGCACCAGTAACGTCTGAAGAGAGCTATTGAATGCACCTCCACAGCTTCTGTGTATTTAAGAAGTCAGTTTTGCCTTATGATAGGGAAAAAAATATTATTGTCTTTAACTTTGGTTCTACCCACCATGTTAACCTAAGCCCTTTTTGAAGCCTTCCTCATCCTTGATATGCCATAGTCACTTGCAAAGATCTGTCATGTTGTATTAAGGACACTGAATTTGACTTGGCATGATTCACCATCCCAAGGAAATGTCAAGCTGATATAAGCCAAAGAGTTGCCCTGTGCAGGTTTTATAGTCATTTTGGCACTAGTGAGATACTGAGAGATGCAGATTATGTGGTGTTTGGGTTTTTTTTTAGCACCACTAATATCCTCAAAATATCATGAACCATATTGAAATGACTTGCAGACATTCCTATTTTGGTATAGTTTGCTGTAAGTATTTTCCAGATTATGAAATAAATGTTCTGTTACTCGACAGTTCAGGTATAATTTGTAGTTATTTGAGGCCTAAAAGAACCCTCTTTGATAGCAACTGTGGGGTAATTGATGGCATGACAGATATAGAGTTACTTAACAAAGAAGGGGGAAAAACATTCTGTGAGGCGGATCGGACATAAGTGAAACAACATAACTATGCCTACTGTGTGGCAGTGAGGATGGCAAAAAAGCCCTACTTCTCTGCCTCCATCGCATCCTTAAATAGTCGACCAGTGCAGCCTATTTGTATTGTCTGGGATCTGCTAGTATAACCTACAGGAAATTGAGTTTTAGACCCTATGGAAGCCCCCTGTGAATTTTGCAACGCACTTTGAGGTTAAAGTTGCTCATCTCCACAGCAATCTTGATGCCCCATCCATATCTGCTGTAGTTCCCAGTGAGGTGTCCAGTACAACATCTGCTGCAACTTTTTGGTTTCAGTTTCAGTTGATGTGGCCTGATGATGTGGGCAAGCTGCTTGATACAATGCAGCCAGCGTGTCTCCTCAACCCTTGCCCTTTTTGATTTATTAAAGCTTGCCAAGGGGGGTATTACCGAGTGGATCCAGGGTATGGGTAACACATCATTCTGGGAGGGAGTGGTCCCAGCTGCCCTGAAATAAGCAATAATCTCACCACTCCTGAAAGAGCCCAGCCCTGTGAGAACTACCGCCTGGTCACAAACATCCCCTTTTTAGGGAAGGTGATTGTGATGCGTCCTTCCCTGGCTCTCCCTGTCAGGTTCCTACCTGCTCGTGGTTACTGCCTGTCTCTAGGCACCACCAGGGACTCCACCAGTCCGGACTGCTCTCTCTTATGGTTTCTCTCCC
Source organism: Rhineura floridana (assembly GCF_030035675.1). NCBI lineage: Eukaryota > Metazoa > Chordata > Lepidosauria > Squamata > Rhineuridae > Rhineura > Rhineura floridana. Next base: position 100,956,176 of record NC_084487.1, read on the forward strand.
CACTCTAGCACAGATCTCAACAGATCCTCCTGCTAGGCAACCACCAGTAACGTCCCAATACTAGTATTCCCAGAGACTCTGAATACTGGTATTGTTATTCTCTTCACCGCTGCCACCATTTGTTACAGTTCCCCTTCAGCCTTGGTCATTACCTTACCCTCCCTTCTGGTCTGTGAAACCCCAGCCAAGGATCAGGCCTTTGGTAAACCAAATTAAGTATTTATTACAGATAACAAAGCTAACAAGATTAACAAGATTTCTTCTTAAGGCACATAAGCATATGGTTTTACTCAATACTAATCCGAACTCCACCTCCCTCCTGGCAAACAACTCTCTAAACCCCACCAACCAACCCACTCAGTTCTCTTCTCCCCCTCGATTCCACTCTCACTCTTCCTTTTATACATTCAGCCATTTTAAACACTCAGCCAATCATCTCGCATTCTACTGCCCATTCACTCCCCCTCCTCTTTCACTCCACTTACCATGTATCTTCTAAAACAACAACACTTACCATATATACATTAATATAGGAACATCACATTTCCCCCCCCCCTTAAACAACAGCAGAGTATTATTCCTGTTCCAGGATTTATACGTCGCGTTAACAAATAAAAGTCTCTATGGGGAAAATGTCTTTCTTTGTTCCTCTGTCTGGTCACGTCACTGCAGTCTCAGCCACTTGCCTGGAAAGTCCATCGGCCAGTACATTGTCCTTGCCTTTTATGAACTGGAAGACCACTTGATAGTCCTGTAGGGCCCAGGACCACCTCTGCAGCATAGTGTTATGGTTTTTCATAGTCTGCAACCATAACAAGGCCCGATGATCCGTAGTCACTGTGAATCTTCGTCCCCACACATATGGGCGCAACTTGTTCAGTCCCCACACGACCGCTAGGCACTCCTTCTGGACCGACAAATAGTTTTTCTCCCTCGGCGTCAGCTTGCGACTCAGGTACGCCACTGGATGTCTGGTGCCTTCTCTCTCCTGTAGCAAGACGACTCCCAGCGCCAGGTCCGACGCATCTGTAGCCACGATGAATGGTTGCTCATAGTCTGGTGCTATTAATATGGGTCCTTGGCACAAGGCTTGCTTCAGTAGATCAAAAGCCTTCTGACATTCATCCGTCCATACCACACGCTCAGAACACTTCTTCTTTGTTAATTCATGCAAGGGGGTTGCTATTTCCCCAAAATTTCTCACAAACTTCCTATAAAATCCAGCCACACCCAGAAATGCCCTTACTTGTTTTTTGGTTAAGGGGATCGGCCACGCTTGTATTGCCTCCACCTTGCTCCATAAGGGGGTGATTTTCCCACTCCCCACCTTATGTCCTAAATAGATTACTTCCTTTAGTCCAAACTGGCATTTCTTAGCTTTTATTGTGAGGCCTGCTTTTCTTAAGGCCTCCAATACTGTTGTCAGGTGTTGGACATGCTCAGGCACCGACTTGCTAAAAATGGCTACGTCATCGATATAGGCCACTGCAAAATCTGACATGCCTCGCAACACAGTATTGATTAGCCTCTGAAATGAACTTGGAGAGTTCCTTAGTCCCATGGGTAAGGTCACAAACTCATATAACCCATCTGGTGTACTGAAGGCAGTTTTGGCTCTGGATTGCTCGTCTAGTTCCATTTGCCAAAATCCTTTACAGAGATCTAGTGTAGAGATAATGGTTGCTGCCCCCAATAACTCTAACATTGTGTCTACCCTAGGCATAGGATACGCAGCTGGGACAGTAATTTTATTGATTAGCCGATAATCAATGCAAAACCTTGTCGTTCCATCTTTTTTCGGAACCAGGACAATACTTGAGGCTCAGGGACTGATGGATTCCCTGATCACTCCTATTTCCAGCATATCTTCCACCTCCTTTTTGATCTCATTCAAAACTTTCCCATTCACACGGTACGGAACAGATCTGATTGGGGCATGATCTCCAGTATCAATGGAATGTATAACTCTACTGGTTCGGCCAGGTTTGTTGCTAAAGAGATTCCTATAGGTTTTCAAAACTCTCAGAATCTCTTCTTTTACTTCCTCCTCTACCTCCTCTGACCATTCCACTTGATCTACCCCTCCTTTGTCTTTGCTTTCCTGTACCAAATCTGGAAGTTCAGGCCCACTTCCCTCAGGGAATAAGGTAACTTGCAACACCTTTGCATCCCTGGTATGGTAAGGCTTTAACATATTTACATGAACCACTTTGCTTTTGTTTTTTTCCTCAGCCTCCCATCTTAACTTCTCTCTCAAGTACTCTATATAAGTGGGATTGCTTAAATATCCTTCTGGGGTCTCTTCTCTGACAGGTTGTTTTTGCTGGGCAGTTGCAAATCCTATAAGTGCTACCCTCAATTCATCTACCCCTTTACCCTCATGAGGTAAATTGAATGTTATGCACTTCTCCACCAGCTCCTCTCTTTTCATTTTTATATATTCAGCCATGGTGTTTGAGTTCACTCACTCTTTGCCACACACTCTTTGCCAGTCACTCTCACAAGAAATCTTGTTTTGTTATTTCTGTTTGCCACACCACTGTATCTGGATTCTCTGTTGTTCGTATCCCACCGCTACTGACACCACGTGTGATGCGTCCTTCCCTGGCTCTCCCTGTCAGGTTCCTACCTGCTCGTGGTTACTGCCTGTCTCTAGGCACCACCAGGGACTCCACCAGTCCGGACCGCTCTCTCTTATGGTTTCTCTCCCCGCTCTAGCACAGATCTCAACAGATCCCCCTGCTAGGCAACCACCAGTAACGTCCCAATACTAGTATTCCCAGAGACTCTGAATACTGGTATTGTTATTCTCTTCACCGCTGCCACCATTTGTTACAGTTCCCCTTCAGCCTTGGTCATTACCTTACCCTCCCTTCTGGTCTGTGAAACCCCAGCCAAGGATCAGGCCTTTGGTAAACCAAATTAAGTATTTATTACAGATAACAAAGCTAACAAGATTAACAAGATTTCTTCTTAAGGCACATAAGCATATGGTTTTACTCAATACTAATCCGAACTCCACCTCCCTCCTGGCAAACAACTCTCTAAACCCCACCAACCAACCCACTCAGTTCTCTTCTCCCCCTCGATTCCACTCTCACTCTTCCTTTTATACATTCAGCCATTTTAAACACTCAGCCAATCATCTCGCATTCTACTGCCCATTCACTCCCCTTCCTCTTTCACTCCACTTACCATGTATCTTCTAAAACAACAACACTTACCATATATACATTAATATAGGAACATCACAGTGATCAACAGTGTAGTGGTGCAGCAATTTCAAGTACTCTTGGATGAAACAGATTATCTTGACCCATTTTAATCTGGGTTCAGGCCTGGTTATGGGACTGAATCAGCTGTAGTCACCCTGATGGATGATCTTTATAGGGAGAAGGACAGGGGAAGTGTGACCCTGATATTCTTACTTGATCTTGAGAGCTTATTAATGGTTCCTTCTCAAACTGGGCAGAAGTAACGAGTGGGGTACCACAGGGCTCGGTCCTGGACCCAGTGCTCTTTAACATTCTTATTAAAGACCTGGATGAGGAGGTACAAAGCATGCTTATCAGATTTGCAGATGATTCAAAATTGGGGGGCATAGCTAATACCGTGGAAGACAGAAACAAAATTCAAAGAGACCTTGATAGGCTAGAGCGTTGAGCTGAAAACAACAGAATGAAATTCAACAGGGATAAATGCAAAGTTCTACAATTAGGAAAAAGAAACCAAATGCACAGTTATAAGATAGGGGATACTTGGCTCAACAGTACAACATGTGAGAAGGATCTTAGAATTGTCATTGATCACAAGCTGAATATGAGCCGACATGGTGATATCTGCAAAAAAGGCAAATGCTATATTAAGCTGCATTAACAGAAGTATAGTTTCCAAATTGCGTGAAGTACTAGTTCCCCTCTATTCAGCACTGGTTAGGCCTCACCTTGAGGACTGCATCCAGTTCTGGTCTCTGCACTTCAAGAAGGATGCAGACAAACTGGAACGGGTTCAGAGGAGGGCAACAAAGATGATCAGGGGACTGGAAACAAAGCCCTATGAGGAGAGACTGAAAGAATTGGGCATGTTTAGCCTGGAGAAGAGAAGACTGAGGGGAGATATGATAGCACTCTTCAAGTACATGAAAGATTGTCACATAGAGGAGGGCCAGGACCTCTTCTTGATCATCCCAGAGTACAGGACACGGACTAATGGGCTCAAGTTGGAGGAAGCCAGATCTCGACTGGACATCAGGAAAACTTCCTAATAGAGCCATATGACAATGGAACCAATTACCTAGAGAGGTAGTGGGCTTTCCAACACTGGAGGCATTCAAGAGGCAGCTGGACAATCATCTGTTGGGAATGCTTTGATTTGGATTCCTGCATTGAGCAGGGGGTTGGGCTCGATGGCCTTGTAGGCCCCTTCCAACTCTACTATTCTATGATTATATGATGCCATTAACCATGGTATCCTGAGCTGACTTGATGAGATGGGCATTGGAAGGACAGCTTTACAGTGGTTCTGATCCTATCTCTGGGTTTGGTTTCAGAGAATAGTATTGGATGATTGTCTTTCAGCCCCCTGGCATTTGTGATATGGGATGCTACAGGGTACAGTCTTGTCCCCAATTCTGTTTAACATCTATAAGAAGCCTTTGGGAGTGATCATCTGGAGATTTGGGGTGACGTGTCAGCAGTACACTGATGACACCCAGCTTATCTGAATTGCGAGATGCCATGCAAGCCCTGGACCAGTGCCTGCACTCAGTGGTGGGCTGGATGAGGACCAGTAAACTGGCTCTGAATCAAAGCAAGATGGAGGCATGTGGGTAAGTGGTTCCTGAGCCTGGATAATAGGTCCATTACCTGCTCTGGATAGGGTTGTACCCTCTCTGAAAGAGCAGGTTTCTTCATTTGTGGGTGCTTCTGATCCGTCTTTGTTGCTAGAGGCCCAAGTGATCTCCGTGGCTAGAAGTGCCTTTTAACATTTTCAGTTGGTGAGATAGCTGCAGCCATTTCTGGACCTGGAAAGTCTGACCACTGTTATCCATGCACTGGTAACCTCCAATGTGTTCTATGCAAAGCTGCCCTTGAGATTAGTCCGGAATCTGCAGCTGGTGCAAAATGCGGCAGCACAACTGCTCACTGGGGCAGGATATCACCAGCATGTTACCGCACTGCTGCAAGAATTGCACTGGCTGTCCATTAAGTCAAATTCAAGGTACTGGTTTTGGTGTACAAAGCCCTATACAGCTTGGGACCAGGATATCTAAAATATCGTCTTACCCCTTATTTACCCAGTCAATCACTGTGCTCTTTAGGTGACGGCCTCCTGCAGATACCATCTTATCAGGAGGTCCATTACACACAACATAGTGAGTGGGCCTTTAGTGTTGTGGCACCTACCCTTTGGAATTCACTCCCCTTAAATATTGGGCAGGCACCATTCTGCTATCTTTTTGGTGCCTGCTGAGGACCTTTCTCTTTCAACAAGCCTTTTAAGTAGAGACCTTATCCCAGTCTGAGTCTGTGCTGGAATTGCTTTTTAAGATGTTTTTAAAGATTTTTTAAAATATGTTGTTAAGATGTTTTATTTTTTAAATGTTGTTAAGATGTTTTGTTTCTGAGATGTTTTAATATGTTTTTAGTGTTTTGTCCTTTGTTTACTACCCTGGGCTGCTTCTGGGAGGAAGGGAGGGATAGAAGTTTAAATAAATAAATAAATAAAATGACAAGCCGTTTAAAGCTAATCTAGCCTAGGCTTGGAGTACCTTTTCCAGCCCAAGGGCCCATGTTTGTAGGCAAACGTCTGGGGGCTACCAGGGCTTGAGCTAGATATCTTGGTACCTGGGGCAAACAATATGGAATACACCTCTAAGCCAACCTCATATTTTAAGATGTACCAAATTAACAACAGGTGTAATAAAATGGTAAACAACAAATATGCATCGTTCAAATATTTATTTCAAGTGCAGTAACATTACAATAGCAATTAAATCAGGAACATACAATAATAATAATGATTAATCCTTATTACATCAGTAGTAGGCTTGTAAATGTAATGCAGTATGTTTAATAGTATTGATAGAATACACTTCAAACTGAAAGGATCACCATATTTGATTATCTCTGTTGTCCATGGGAATATCTCAAATGTATTTAATTAATTGTAACATTCTGAAGCTTCTTTCACAGGATGCTACCATAACAGGTACAGTTAAAACTAAAATAGTGAATTAGGGCACAACCCTACACCTAGAACCATCAGGATGAGTGGAGTTAGGATGTGGTGGATCTCTGGCTGAGCTGGCTGGGTTGCGGCTCAGCTGAGCTCCACTTGCATAATGTCATCATCCCAGCTGAGCTGGAGATACACCGCTTAACTTGCTCATCCCAGTTCAGCTGGGGCTCAGCTGGCATTCACTCCTCCCAAGGGCTCCTGAACGGGGGTAGGATTTGGCATACTTTAAACCAGTTTAATTTAAGCTGGTTAAGTTATGCCGGCTACCCTGATGTAGAATTGCTCTGCCCATGTTAGCTTTGGAAATTGCTGCTGACAATGAGTAATCTATGCTATGTAGTGACAGAATCAAAAGGAAGGCAAGATGTAAACCAACCTCATATGCATACAGGACTATGGCATTTTGACTTTACTACAAACAATGCATGTATATGCAAATGTGTGTTGTCTGCTTTGCTGTGTCACAAACAAACACATGTATGCTGAGAGCACAGCAGGGGTAACTGTAACTGCGCCATTGTTTGCCCAGTTGTCACCAACCTGACTTTATACATTATATTTGGTGTAACTGCATCTAATCATCACCCCAATAACATTTGATACTACCTGTTACCAGTAAGCTTGCCCAAAACAACCTTTTAATTTTGTAAATAATGTGTATAATATATGCACATAACATTGATCATGATTTTGGCACTCCCTTGAATCTATCACTCAGAGCAGGGGCCCCGCTCCCCCCCAGTTCTAGCCCAGGGGCCTGCATACCAATGGTGGGAGGCGCCAGAGTAAAAGGAGGTGGAGCCACAGATGTGACTGTTTCCTTTGTACAGTAGGGTGCAGTCCAGCCACACAAAAGTCAGTGATTTCTACAGATACATTTCTCCATCTTCTACTCAGGCAAGCAAGAGGCATGATAACAGTTCAATGACACATTCCAGCCAGGCAAAAACCCTCAAGGAGATCATGAAGCAGGATCAGGGAAGGGTGTGGCCTGCAGAAGGTCTTGAGGGCCAACTGGAGAAGACTGGAGGTTCCCCATCCCTGTTTCAGTCCCATGAATGGAGTTCAAGGGAAGCTTTAAATGAAACTTTCCAAATCCTAAAAAGTATCACCCTGATATGAGGTGAGCCTCACATACTAAATTAGCGTAAGAGACAGGACTGCAAGATCCTAGATGTTGAAATTTGAAGATTTAAATGGAATTTTGAATGGATATACAAAGTCAAAGTTTCAGTTTCAGTTTATCCATTTTAACTGACTTGCAGAGAGAGAAAGAGAGAGAGTTTCAGGAGTGTGCTTTTATAGCAAATACATGAAAATAGTTGGATTAAAATCAATGCCTGCAGCAGCCTTCCATATCACCTTTGCTTGTGTTCTTGCCTACTGGAGCTCACAAGCTTATTTTTTTTTCCTGCAGAAAGCAAAGGCTGTTTTCTGAGAGGAAAAAGGAAATGGGCCCAGCATGCTTCACATTGCTTACCCCGAGCTTTTACTCCTATACAGCTGCTGCTCAAGCACAACGGACCTCCGGCAAGTACAGCAAAGCACTATGTTAATGTAACATTAAAAAAAGAAGTGAGATTTGAGTTTGGTCAACAGATAAGAAACCCAGTATGATTGTTCATAACTAGTAACTTTAACTCTGCCCTTTGGCCACACTTTTTTTTCTTTCTTCAATACGAGGCATAATTATATAATCACACACTTCTGGATATGTGAAATTCTTCAGCATCTGAACTGAAGGCAGGCATCATCGTGTACCCAGTGGTCAACATGCCCCCCTGCTCTATTGCATTTGCAGCAGGAAAGAAGCCATATGACAAATTGTACGCCATCCCTGTCATTTTGGATAGAGAGGCAGCCACCACAGGCAGCTAGTCAGCAAATTGTGACTTTTAATGTCATTTTATTGTGTTGTTATTCCCAAGAGATGCACTCATCAGATTTTCTGCATCAGGTATCCTGGGTACTCTGCAGATGATGATTTTATTTATCTATTTATAAGCACTGAATTATGCTTACAGAGTAATCCAACTCATGGGAAGCTGGGGGAAGGGGTGCTGCTGGAGGAGCTGGTGGGAAGGTTGGAGCCGGTAGCTCAGCCAGGAGCTACATGTGGGGACTAGAAAGTAAAAGCTGGTTCTCTCCCAGGGAGTAAGTGCTCTCCATAGACTTCCATTGTAATTATTTTCTTAGACCAACTGTTTTCTCAGCATAACTTTGGCCTGGATCGGGACCCACAGGAGAGCTTCCTGTCGGAACGCCTCTCCCGATACAAACCGGCCCGTACACTACGGTCTACTACGAAGGCCCTCCTCCGGGTTCCGACTCATAGGGAGGCCCGGAGGGTGGTGACAAGATCTAGGGCCTTCTCAGTGGTGGCCCCCGAATTGTGGAACAGTCTCCCAGAGGAGGTGTGCTTGGCGCCGACATTGTTATCCTTTCGGCGCCAAGTTAAAACCTTCCTCTTCTCTGAGGCATTTTAATTTAAGTTCATTTAATTTTAAATTCGCTGTAATTGTTTTAGATTGTTTTATTTTTATATGTTTTGCTGTATTATACTGTGTGATTTTATTGTATTTCTGTTGTTCACCGCCTAGAGAGCTGTTGCTAGTCGGGCAGTATAAAAATCTAATAAATAAATAAATAAATGTTGCATAAGTCCCCTCCCTCAGCCCCTCCTCTGACACCCCCCCAGAATGCCCCTTTTCAGGCCTTACACCAGCTTCCTCTGGTACCTCTTCTGCTGAACTGGGCTTCCCTGATGGATGCCATGGCTGAACCGGGGTGAGAAAATTCTGTCAGCATAGCCTGGCAGACCTCAGCTGAGCTGAGACCCTGCTGGCTTAGCTGGGGGTCCGCCATATCCAATTCCCTTAGGCCCAGCATAAATAAGAGTTGGATTGTGCCCTTAGGCTTCTAAGTGGTTGACAAATAAAAAACCAATTCCACAAGCTATAACAACCAATCCTACACCAATTACCTTTTGACTTAGGGGCCAGTGATGTCATTTGTTCTTCTGCCTCAGGCAGCAAAATTAGGCATTAGGCATGCCTCAGGTATTTGGCAGTGTAACTTTTAAACACATGGAGGAGGGACTTTTCTAGAAGAATGAGTCCAGTCAATCAAATTACTTTGGTGTCAGCTTTCTCCCATCTCTGTGTAGCTTTATCCTCTTAAGTTGTAAGGCAAAACATGCGGTACAATGGATGGGGAAGTTATTTTCTGTGAAAACATATAATGCAGAATGATGGAAGAGTTCTGGTTCTGCCTAGATTACAGAGAGGACAGGGAATTAGCAGAAAGAGCTAATTCAAGAAGGACTTGATGGGAGTGATGATTTTCTATGCCTTTCCTTAACTATAGAAATATAGGGAGAGTGTAGACTAGGGTTGCCAGGTTCCTGGCCTGAGACTGATCCTGTATCTTTAGGAGAAGAGAAAGTCAGCCAAGTGCAGGTGTTCTTGCAACCCTGTAATGAGAAAAAACACAAGGTGGAATTCTCCCTTCCTCCTGCACAACTTTTAAAGATACAGAAGACCTCTTGGAGGCCGGGCCTGGCAACCAAGAGGTCTTCTGTATCTTTAAAAGTTGTGCAGGGGGAAGGAAGAATTCCACCTTATGGTTTTTCTCATTACAGAGTTGCAAGAACACTTGCACTTGGCTCACCTTCTTTTCTCCTAAAGATACAGGATCAGGATCAGGCCAGGAACCTGGCAACCCTAGTGTAGACAGAGAAAGAGAGAGGCAGAGCAAGACACAGAAATGTATTAGGATTGCCAGTGATTAGTTACTAAAACCATAATATCAAATCCCTCTTGGTCTTAAACAAGATGAAGGCCTGTGAGATCCAGGGCTGTGACACCCCATCAATTATGATAAACCAACAAGGGGAAAAGGGGGGATCACAACTTCAGTTTCTTCTGAACTCTGAGTCCTTCACGATCTCACTTTGAAGCAACCTGGGATAATGTAAATGACCCATGGGATTTATGCATTAATACTTAAAAAGAAAACAAAACAAATAAAAATACTCTTTCTGAAAGCAAGATCACCTTTCAGAGAAGTGAAGATTATATATAATCTTATATATTATAAGTAGGGTTGCCAGGCTCAGGGCCTGAGACTGAATCTGTATCTTTAAGAGAAGAGAAGAGAAAGTGAGCCAAGTGCAGGTGTTCTTGCAAGACTGTAATGGGAAAAACCACAAGGTGGAATTCTCCCTTCCCCCTGCACAACTTTTAAAGATACAGAAGACCTCTTGGTTGCCAGGCCCAGCCTCCAAGAGGTCTTCTGTATCTTTAAAAGTTGTGCAGAGAGAAGGGAGAATTCCACCTTGTGGTTTTTCCCATTACAGTCTTGCAAGAACACCTGCACTTGGCTCACTTTCTCTTCTCCTAAAGATACAGGATCAGTCTCAGGCCCTGCGCCTGGCATCCCTAATTATAAGGCAATTAAAAACAATACTTGTATTATATTATTAAATGTAATAAATCAACACATTCAACAAAAGTGAATAACTAAACATTACGGATAAGTGCATGCAATGTACTAAACAATGGAACACTGGTGGAAGACTGACCCAACCACAGTCACATTCCAAGTTCACATCAACCACACACAAAGCTATTTGACATGTAGTTGAAATATCATGTTAAATGCTGCTATTTAGTGTTTGTTAAATACCTTTTACCATGGGGTTATCCACACGGTGATTTACTGTGTGTCTGGTGCTACTTGCATCCCCTTTTAATTTGCATGGTTCACATGACGTTACTGGCAAACAGAAGCTAGCACCGTTTCCCCCCTGTAAAAACATACTAACCCAATCCTCTGATAACACAAAAAGGGAAGGAAAAAAATATTCACTCCATATCTCTAGGGCTTGCAGACACTTTGCTCCGATGCTTTTAGGTGGGTGCATCAATCTTTCCCTTCTCCATGCCCACTCCCTCCTCCTCCCTTCGTTCATTTTATTTCCTGCAACTTACAGCTGCTCTCCCCCATTCTGCAATGCTTTTTTATGTTGCTGGAAACAGTGCCTTTATTTTCTTTTTTCCTCTAACTTGTACACAAAAGCATAACACTGCTCAAACTATGATTTGTATTTCAGCTGTATTGTACCAGTAAAAATACAAATAATTGCACTTCTGAGTTGTTGTTTTAAATGAAACTTACTGGTAGAACAAATTGAGCATGCTTGGTTGCCAGGTAACGAGAGGGAGTGGGAAATGTTAAATTAGAGGGTGTGGTCTTTAGGAAACTGCGTGTGACTAGAAAACACTGTGTTTGCAGCTGCTATTGAGTCCTTACTGTGGATGGTGCAAACAGAAAATGGAAGTAAAGACCGTGTCTTTAGCACGAAGTTATGCTCCCATGTGGATAAGCCCCACTACAGTTGAAAAGAGTGAGAGCCAATCTACAATGTACTCTTTGTGTGGCTACCCTTGGGCTGGGGCTAGAAGCTCCAGCTGGTGCAGAATGCATTGGCTAGACTGCTGATGGGAGCAGATGGCCGACAGTGTGGGACACCTCTGCTAAAACATCTGCACCGGCTGCCCATATTCTGCCGGGCCATGTTCAAGGCTCTTGTGTTGATGTTCAAGGCCCTGAACAACTTAGGTCCAGGATACTTTAAGGACCACCTGAGCCCTTATATCACAGCCTGATCACTGAGATCATCTAGAGGAGTGCTGTTAGTTGCCCCTCATGTTACAGATGCCTGACTGCCCTCAGCCAGAAGCTAGGCATTTAGTACCACCAGTCCCATGCTATGGAACACTCTTCTAGCAGAAATTCTGCAGGCATCCTTGCTTTTGACTTTCAGGCATCTCATGCAGACTTTTTTCTGCTGACTGGCCTATGCAGCTGCTTAACATGCTTTTTGAGTCACCATTCATTTTAATGATTGTTCTGAATTCTTTTAAAATGTTTTTATGTTGCTGTGCACTGCCCTTCTGTTTTTCAAGAGGGCGGTATATAAATACATTTATGAATGAATGAATAATCTATATTACCACAGAACTGCTGCTGAGCATAGCATCTTGTGGCTTTCCACAATGCAGCAGCACTCACCACGTACTGCATTTCCATCCCCTAGCCTGATTCATGTGCTGAGTTGGGCTTCATGTTACAACTCAGGGTGGAAAACTTACTAAAGTGATTGTAATTTTAACATCAAGTCAGTCTCAGCTGGGTTCAGAGGCTTGAATATTTGACATTTCCATATCAAAGCACACCATATCCCAGAGCAATTCCTTTCCTTTGTGTCATGTACCATAATTCCTATAATAGGTTCCTTGTGAGCATCTTTAGCAGTTATCAGAAACCACACACACAAAAGTAATATCTGTCTTATTTATGAAATGTTAGATTTGTTTATGTGCATTGCAACCACCTTCAAGTGTTACAATACTGATTATTTAAATATCTGCTGGCTGTTCTCTTCTGAGTATTCTCCTGCTGACTGACAGATCCCATTACTTTATCTGCAGAGAAATTCAGATTTGTGAAAGTTTTATATATATATATATATATATATATATAAAACAAGCACAGTGCATGAATCATCAATCTTGTTCCGTTGTTAACGTGGAGATGTAATGGAGACAGCTGGCATTTCCTTGACATGTTGTACGATGTCCCCAAAAATCTCTCATCTTCCTAGGCTTGACAGAAAGAAAATTAATCGCACAGACAGCGATTTGTCATTTTGAGAATTATCCGGGCAGTCCAGGAAGACCAAAAGCACTAAATGTGCTCCTCGACATAGCAATTTGCACACAGATTCCATGGTGACATAAGAACTGAAGTGGCATTTGGTGGGTTACACAGCTAGGTGAATGGGCCCATTTAAGTTCCTAGCAATTTTGGAATCAGCTTGCAATACATAACCAATATTGCTTCTTCTCCTTAAGATGGCAGTAGTGTTCTTTGTCTGTGTAAAACTAGATGGGGGAAGGGAAGGACTGCCATAGTATTAAGCAGAGACTTATTTGTGTATGTTAGAAACTTTTGTTGAGTATGATAGGAATTAAACTGGAAAAAGAACTTCCAAATTTGAATCAGAGGGATTTTTTGTGATTTTTTTTTGCATTCTTAAGATTTGTAGAGTTTTTTAAAAGGTTATTAGAAGGGGATGGCATAACTTTTTGAGTATTCAGTGATCTGATGTGTTAGCAGCAAGTGAGGCTTCAGGAAGATGGGGATAAATCACAGCCATGGAAGTTCCCCCATGTTCCTTGTCTTGAAAACTGGTTCTGTTTTTACTCTGTCATTTAATATATTGGTGCTCAGGGCTTTGCAGAAAGTTTAAATGTATTGGGCATTTGGTTTTAATTGCCAAATTTAGGACTAATCAGGCCAGGAAGCTTAAAAAGATGTTCACAAAAGAACTGTATTTGTGGTTTTAAACTATCAAACAAAATTTTGAAAATCTGTGGAACTAAATGTGAGAAGTATCACTTTCTCAAAGTTAAGCTTTATGTATTAGAGCTGTACCAGATGTTCACTTGCAAACATTTTCGGCATGAGAACAGCATTTTGGGATGCATAAATGCATCTCCCAACCTTATCTAATTTTTATACTCACAGCCATTATATTCACTATCTCTGATGCTCCTTTGGCCCAATTTTATCTTTTACTGCATGATCCCAACCAATCAGCAATCACCCAATGAGCATGATGATATTGACCAATTGCAAAGTCATGTCATGAAGCCAATTCAGAGTGAGGCAGGAAGCACTGACCTCAATCAGATTGGGTTTAGGGACAGAAATGTAGTGCCGACATTCACCTGTTCACTCTGCCTAATTAAAAACAATTTGTAAAAGTGGGCACTTTTCATAATCAAATACACATATTTGAAATTTTGTTGAATGGTGCTGTTAACTTTCTTGAAAGATGCTTGGCTATGGCTGCACAAGAAAATCTGACCACTCCGGGAAAGGGACAGGAGAGCAGACCTCAATACCAGATGCTGCCTAATCAGTGTGGCTTTTTTGAATGAAACTCCATTATCAATCATGGTGAAGTTTGTTCTGGAAAAAAAAAGTAATTTGCCCACCCTCCTCTAGAAATAAAATCCATTGTGTGATCAATTTGCAAAACAGTAGGACTCATCTTTTGTTGCATTCCATTCATGTTTTGTTTGGTTTTTTTCCCTTATGAGCTAAAGGACTCGCTCTATATAGCAGAGCTTTTCAAACTGTTTAGTGGGGAACCTTGGAATTCCTTGGATGCTTCTCAATGATTCCTCAGTGGCAAAAATGGTAATGATAGGAAGCTTCTATGAAAGACAACTTGGCCATCACTACATCTTTCCCTGTAGTCCATATTTCCAGGGGAGTATTGGATGTATCTTAGAACAGGAGTGGGCAAAACATAAATTTCCATTCACCAGTGATACACTAGCTAATCTCTAGTGAACTAGTGTCTGCTGGTTGCTATGATACATACAAAGAATGCTGGACTTAGGTGGAGCTTACCGTGATCCACCAAGATACTTTGTAATTGTATTGATAATTAGGGTCAGTCAGCACAGATTAGTTATGGCTTAACTGAGATTCTGATGCAGACATGTTTTGTCAGTTTAAAAGGGAGGACCATGGGGATTCTGACTTTTTAAATAAAAAAGACCAAGAAATTCTTAAATAATGAGCCCTTCCCTGTTGCACAAGACACTCCCATTTAATGGCCAATGGGTGTGCGCCCTAGAGAATACCACAGAATCGCTTTCAAGTTTTACAGATCCCATGGCAGAGAGTCTGAGACTCCTTTACATGAAAGTGTGGCCTGGATTCTCTGAGTGGAAGATCTGAAAGCTACTCCTTTATATACCTTGCTGAGCAGCTCCTGTTTCACCAGCCTTATTGTTGTGTATTGGCCCTCCCGGCTTGCCATACCAGGAACTGCTAAGTCTGCCCAGGGGTGTGGCAGTTTTGTTTCAGTTCTGAGTTGCAGTTTTGGCCTACAAGCAGCACCATGCTGTGGGGCTTGTTCTCTTCATATCTTTAGGGATAGTAAAGTTCTTGTTGTATATACTCTGTGTGGCCTTTTCCCTTCAGAATACTTTTTACTAGCGATGAGGATGAGATCCCTTAAGGTAAACATAGTGTTTTTCTTCATACATTAAAGGTAAAAGGGAGAGAACATTTCTCCTTAGACTGGATTAAGGTATCAGTTTGGGCCTTGTGGAAATCACTGCAAAGTACTCCAGGTCAGTGTGTATATTTGTGGAAAATGGCCACCCAAGGGCATCTTGAAGAATTTAACCCTGCATGTCCCAGCAAGTGGGAAAGTATGCAGCCAGGCTGGAGTTTTACTTGGCAGCAAATGTCATTACAGAGTCAGAGAAGAAGTGTGCTGTGTTACTCAGTGTCTGTGGGCCAGACACCTTTGACCTAGCCCAGGCCCCTCTAGCACCAGCAAAACTTGCTAATACATCTTATGAGGATATCCTGAATGTTTTACAAGGACATTTCTCTCCAAAACTGTCTGAAATAGCACAACGTAATTATTTCTACAAACGAAATTGGGGCCCAACAGAGAGTGTGTCACTGTTTGTTGCTGAACTTAGACGCATGGTGAAACACTGTAATTTCCCAAACCTTGAGGAGATGCTGCATGATTGCCTGGTCTGTGGGTTGCATGATGAGGGCCTGCAAAAGTGTCTGTTCGCAAAGGGGCAACTCACGTTCAAGACTGCATTAGAGGAAGCTCTGGCCAAAGAAGCAGCAGCAGCAAGCACCCGAGAAGTGCGCTTGGCAAGAAACTCACCCTGTTCAGAAACCCAGCTGGCTAAAGATTTAAATCAACAACTTCTAGAGATCCACAGGCTGCAGTGCAAATGCTCATCAACCAGAGTATGTGCTGCACGACCTCCAAGATCCAGACAAGTTTCTCCAGTGAAAGGAAAGAGCTGTGGTAGATCCCATGAATGTCATGACATGACATGAATGTCATGACTGCCATTTCAGAGGTGCACAGTGTTGGTATTGTCAAAAAGTTGGGCATATTGAGCGAGTATGCCAAGCCAAAGCAGAAGCAGCCACTCTAGGAGCACGGTGGAAGGGAAAACACCATCAAGGACACAAAGCAGTGTCACACACACTGTACAAAAGTTTTCCACATATGACAACGCAGAGGAGGTGATTAACCACATCAAGCCAGGGTTGCAGTACTCCGCCAATGTGAGGAAGGTGAAGGTGACCGTCACCATCCAGGGCACTCCATGCACCATGGAAGTTGATTCAGGGTTCAGGTTATACTATCATCTTATTGGATGTTACCAGCAAATATTTCCTTGTGGGGGCCCACAAACTGTCCCTTTCCACTCCAAACCTACTGATTACCAGGAAAACCAAGTTTCAATAAAGGGTATCTGTGAAGCTGAGGTGAATTACCCAGAGCTTGGAAAAGTTACTTTTTTAAACTACAACTCCCCTCAGCCCCACCCAGCATGGCCACTGGATTGGGCTGATGGGAGTTGTAGTCCTAACTTTCCAAGATCTGGAATTACCACACTTTCCATGAAACTTTACAGTTATTGGTTGCTCAAGGGCATTGCACCAGTCTCCTTGGCTTAGACTGGTTTGAGCCATTAGGCATTGCTCTCACAGGGGTCCACCAGATTGGTGAATCATTATGGGATAGCATCCTAAATGATTTCAAAGCTGTTTTTGATAAAGGTCTTGGGAAAAATTAGGGGCCTCCTATTTTGTTGTTCTTGGATCCTACTGTGGCCCTCATCCGTATGAAACCCTGTCATGTTCTGTTTGCTCTGTGAGCAAAGATTAATGCTGAACTTGATCACCTCATTGAGCAAGGCATTTTAGAGCCAGTGACACACCCTACATGGGAGACACCCAATACCGATGCTCAGACTATCACCACTGATTGTGGAGCACTCAGAGTAAAACACATCCAGTTTGGTGTTTCTGTGGCCTGCGGAATTTTTCAGACCTTAATGGAGGCCATTCTCAAAGGAATACCAGGTGCCATACCATATTTTGATTATGTCTTGGTCACTGGCAACTCCATTGCTGAACTTTCCACATGGGTGCTGGATGTACTGCACTATTTTGCTGTTGCTAGTCTCCGGGTCAAGCATGAGAAATGTGTATTTGGTCTTTCCTAATTGAATTCCTTGACTACAGTATTGATGCCGCTGGCATTCGACCTACCCCAGCAAAATTTAAAGTGATTCATGAAGCTCCAATGCCCCATAATAAAAAGGAACTCCAAGCTTTCTTGGGCCTCTTGAATTTCTGTCATGCCTTCTTGAAACATAAGGCTACAGTGGCAGAACTATTGCATCACCTGCTTGACAAGCATGCTGCATGGCAGTGGACAGCCCGGCATGATGAGGCTTTCCGTGCTGTAAAACACCTATTATCATCTTGGTGCACTATGATGAATGGAAACCCTTGATTCTCACATGTGATTCATCTCCATACAGTATTGGAGCTGTCTGGAGCCACTGCCTTGAGCACTCTCATTAGGTGCCTATTGCTTTCTACTCCAGAACAATGTCTTCAACAGAACGGAATTATGCCCAAATTGATAAGGAGGCCCTGGCTATTGTAGCTAGTGTAAAAATAATAATAATCCATGACTATGTCTATGGTTGACCATTCACTATTGCTACTGACCACAAGCCATTATTGGGATTGTTTGCCCCTAACCAGCAGACGCCTCAAATATTATCTCCACGCATATTGCGGTGGGCGATTTTCCTGAATGCATACAATTACACATTGCAACGTTGGCCTGGCAGGAGCATTGCCCATGCTGATGCTTTGATCCGCCTCCCTTTCCCCTCTGCTGGGGTTGATGAAACCCCTTCGCTGGACGTGCCGTTATTAGAGTCGTTGCTGGAACCACCCCTCCATGCTGGGAATATTGCCACTGCATTGTCCAAGAACCCAATTCTTGCCCGTGTTCTCAACTGGGTGTGGAGGGGATGGCCATTAGGGAAGCTTGAGGAGAAATTCAGACCATTTGTATCCAAACAGCATGAACTATCAGTGCACAAGGGATGCCTCCTGTGGGGAAATAGAGTTGTCATTCCTACTGTATTGAGACATCGGGTGTTGGAGGCCCTACATGTGGGCCACCCTGGTATAGTATGAATGAAGGCTCTGGGGTGCAGCTATGTATGGTGGCCCAAGACGGACAGCAAGATTGAAGAATGCATCAAGAGTTGTGAGAAGTGTCAGGTTTCAAGACCAGCTCTACCACATGCCCCAGTGCACCCATGGGAATAAACAAAAACACCATTGTCACAGCTTCATATCAACTTTGCAGGCCCCTTCCAGGGACAAACCTTCTTGATTGTTGTTGATTCATACTCCAAATGGTTAGAAGTGGTTCCTGTATTGTCAATGATGTCCCGTGTTGTAATCAAGACCTTAAGCACACTTTTCACAACACATGGTTTGCCCAACACCATTGTCTCAGACAATGGGGC
Source organism: Rhineura floridana (assembly GCF_030035675.1). Classification (NCBI taxonomy): domain Eukaryota; kingdom Metazoa; phylum Chordata; class Lepidosauria; order Squamata; family Rhineuridae; genus Rhineura; species Rhineura floridana. The sequence continues at coordinate 100,974,886 of NC_084487.1, forward strand.
CCAGTTCACATCTGCGGAATTCTGCACATTCCTGGATAATGGACTAGTTCAGCATGTCACTTCAGCCCCTTTTCATCCAGCAACCAATGGCCAGGCTGAGAGACCAATGGTCAGAACAACAAAGGATGCATTGAAACAGATTGTAGAAGGTGACTGGGACTGACGCTTTGCAAGTTTTCTCCTGACACAACACATCACACCTTGTGACACAACTGGAAGGAACCCAGCTGAGCTATTAATCAACAGACGACTAACAACTCTGCTTGATCAGTTGCATCCTGACTTGACCAAGGACCGACCAAGGGAGTCTGTTACAGTTCAAGAACCTGAACAGGTGTTCACCCCAGGTGACCCTGTGTATGTCAGGAACTACGGTGCTGCTGAAACATGGATTCTTGCCACTGTGACCCAAGCCACAGGGCCATTGTCCTACAGGGTTCAAACACCAGATGGCCATGTGTTACATCAACATTGTGGACCAGATGAGAGGACAAAGCCCAGATCCATCAGTTCTCTCTGACAGTGCTGGAAATACTCAAGTGGAAAGAGAAAATGAACCAGTGGCTGCTCCTGATGCCGGAGAAGAGCAGTTGCGTCTGATCCCTGAAGGGAATCTGCATGAACCAGAGCCAAATGGGAAACTAGGTGATGCATTATCACCTTTGATGCAAAACTGTAGCCAATTGACCCACATTAGGGTTTGTCCCAATATCTTCAGGACTATGAGAGCTGGGGGGAGGAGTGTTGTGTATTGGCCCTCTCGGCTTGCCATACCAGGAACTGCTGAGTCTGCCCAGGGGTGTGGCAGTTTTGTTTCAGTTTGAGTTGCAGTTTTGGCCTACAAGCAGCACCATGCTATGGGTCTTGTTCTCTTCATATCTTTAGGGATAGTAAAGTTCTTGTTGTATATACTCTGTGTGGCCTTTTCCTTCAGAATACTTTTTACTTACGCTACAATACTTTATGGAAAAGCAGTTCTCCTGGTCTCACTCTACTCTGTAGCATAATGATTTTTTCAACTATATTCTACTTCATTGTATATTTAGCAGAACATTTTTTTCATCTTCATCTCCAAAGTGCCATCTTCTCTATGCCAATCTTATTCCTGCTGAAGGTGATAGAATAAAGTTCCTGATTAATGTATTTTAGAGCAAAACTGCATATCTAAGATTTGGAGTTATAACTACTGCTGTAAAGATGGGAACAATGATTGCTATTTGCTGAACTTTCCACACAAATAAATGAAGATAGCATGTTGACTTTAGCAGAGCAAATCTGGTTTTATACCATCAAAGAGGTTGGTCCTAATTCTCACTGCTTTTCAGCAGTTTGAAGAAATCAATGCTATTCATTTTCAGCCATTATTTCTACCAATGGGTGTGCATCAGTGGTCACCTGCAGAGGCAAGCTAGGAGTGTGAAAATACTCCTGGCTTGCAGTCTTCAGTACTAAAGTAAATAGTCTTGTGGCTTTTTACAGGATAAAATAGGACTGCAGAATCCATAGCAAACAGAGAAAATTAGAAGTATATGACAGATGGCATATAGGATGGTTTAAATCTGAAGAAATCTCAACAGACCTGGGTATGTGTTTCAACAATCATTTCCTTCAAGTTGGGCATTTGAATGGTTGGAGAAAGGATACATGCATGAAAGCCCAGACCCCAATGTCCCGACGCACAGCCTGCTCTTCATCTTCCTACCCTAGGAGCAGAAGAGGCTTTCTGCTCTGGGTTACTGGGCAGTGCCTCCCAGAATCCCTCAAAGCCCAGAATGTTAGCCCACACTTCCTCACCTATAATAACTCAGTCTCTGCTCTTGGCCTGTCTTTGTCTTATTGCTTGTAATTCAGTGTGTGCATGTGTGTAAGAGAGGTGGATGGTATATGCAAATCCTATACAGGTCTACTTGGAAAGTAAGTCTCAAAGAGTTCAGCAGAGTTTACTCGTGGGATTGCAGCGTTCAGAATGGAGAGAAAACCACAATTTGTTGACTGCCTACCATGATCCCTGGCTCCACCTACCATTAAACGCTGTTCCCTCTGCCCCCCCCACACGAGTTGTTCTCCTCCCAACTGGAAACACTGATAAACCAAAGTTCCCATGTGTGGGGAGATTCCTAAGTGTGGTCAGTTAAACACCCATAAAAGCCCTTTTCAGAACTTTGTGCCAATTGCACAAAGCTCTTCTGAAGAGCAGCCAAGATGTTGGGGGCGCAGGGCTTGTACGACCCTGCTCTGTCACCAGTTCTACCCTATTCTTGTTCAGATTAATGTCTAGACACACCTTAGGTAAGTAGAGCAACTGGATAAGAGCACCTGGATAAGTGTGTGTAGCTCTGCATGGGTGAAATCTGTATTCCTAGAGTGGTAGGGCAAAGGTAGTGTGGGACCTGAAGCATCGGTAGGGATATTTGTCAAAAAGTGTCTAGGATCTTCTGCTTTAAAAATACATTCAAAATGTGAATGCTGCAAAGCACTAATTAAGTGTGCTTATCCACTCAGTTTTTCATTGATTGCATTTCTTCAATTACACTCTAAAATTAAGGTGCATCCTATAAAGCAAATGCTTTATTTGTATTGATGAAATGATTACCACCTCCCACTAAACTTCCCAACAACTCAGTATGAAGGATGTAGAGATTTCTGAGCATTAGAGATGCACAAGCTAATGCTAAAACCAATCTTCAGATATTATTAAAGGCCGTTTCACACAAAGCTTCTCTGACAAAGAAATTAATCTTGGCTGGCTGCTGGCTTTCTGCTGTGTGTGCCGAAGATACCATACAGATGTTATGTTGTATACATATTCTTGCTGCATGTTTGTGCATAGAAATGGTCATAAGAATGAGCATACGCACATTCAATGTCATGGTCAATATGCATATGCATGAGAGAACTTGAGCACATCTGCAGATGCAATTACATGTTCATTCAGATATGTGAATGGCTGTGTGAACTGTAGAACTCATGGTAACTACCTGCATGATGAGGTTATTTTCCAAAACAGAGACTACAACAGAGAATTGGAGTCTGCCCAGTTGGTCTCACCAGCATACGTTGCTGATCATTAGCATTCTGTAGCATTTCCTGCATACTTGTTGCTTATTTCATCCCTACTTTGATACCATCTGGGATAAGATCTGTGGATCACCTTATCAGCATGCATAATCAGGTGGTCTGGAGTTGCAAACAAATAACGTTAATACATGTACATTGCACATTGAGAATTACCCAATGTGTGCACAAGTAAACAAACACATGTACCCTTATATATTTATTGTATGCATGCTTAACCTAATGTACAGAGGAGATCACAGAGCTTGAAAGTAATTCATTACAAGTAATGAATTACTTGTAATTCATTACCTTTTTGAGGAACGAGTGGGTAATTCCTTTACATTTTGATTGTAATAGAACTAGCAGTAATTTTATTACTTTTGTGGAGTAATTGTAATGTTTCCAGCATTACTTTTGGGTATTACTTTGGGGGGGGGAAGCAGGGGAAGTCTTCTGCTTCTCTGATTTGTGGATGAAAATCATGTGCCTCCAACTGGGCTTCTGTGCAGAGTTGCTCTTCCCTCATGCTCTGTGGGTGGATAGGAGGCAATGAGGGAGGAGGTGGAGAGTGAGACGGGGTGGAGTGGAGAAAACAGTTCTTTAAAAATATGGATGGTGGTGGTGAAGAATGGAGCAGAGAGAAAAAGGAGCAGGAGGGCAAGAACATGGATAAAGGAGGAGAAGGAGGCAGCAGCAGAATGGAGATAAAGAACTGTGGAGGTGAAAGATGACATGTGTGTGTGTGTGTGTGTGTGAATACTGTGTTTGCATTTGGCACACAAAGTGGCCTCCACCACCCTCTCTGGTTACTATGCTGAATTTACAGTATTTTATCTTTTTTGCATCTCAGGGGGAAATATTTGCTTGGGTGAGTGTCCCTTAGCTGGTGGCAGGGCTGGGTCCGGGAGGTAATTAAGTGAGAGAGATTATACTTGCTGGCTGGGGTCGGGGTTGCACTTGGTTTGACATGCAAATATCTGAGTAGTGGCCTCTGCCTCCCTCCCCACCTCCCTTACCAGTGGAGAGACCACCATTGCTATCTTATAGATAAAAAGAATTATTTTAATACCTCTGTATGTGTGTGTTTATTTTTAATGTTGTTTTAGGCTACTTAGATGTGCAGCAGCCAAGGCCAGCACCTTGTAGACGGTTTTAAAAAAAATATCTGAAATGTAATTGTAGTGAATACTTTTGAGAAAAAGTAAAGTAATTAGTTGCTTTCAGAGTAATTGTAACTCTAATGATAATTACTACTTTTTGGGCCATGTAATTGTGACTGTAATTTATTACTTTTTAAAAGTAATCTTCTAAAGTCTGGGGAATCACACCAGCATTCAAAGATTCATTTTTCCCTATATTGCATGGAGAAAAAAAAAGGTGGAGCTGTTACATGTGGGAGTAGAATAGGTGCTATGTTTATATTATGCAATATTTTCAAAAGAATTCTTTTCATAAAGAAATCTTATGTATTATTTTCATAAAGATCCCAACAAGGATCTTTTGAGTCCAAGGGTCTTGCTTAGGGAGAGGGAGTTGCAGCTGAGGGGTGAAATAAGGCACAGACACATCAGCTTGGGTTGAACAAGGGCCACTTCATTAAAACTATAACAAAACCCCTTAAAGTGACCTGCAGAGGGAAAATCTAGGGGCGGGAACTGTCTACATGCAAGTAGCTTGCCATACAGCTCTCGGGCGACCAGCCCCTGCTGGGGCAAAGGGCAAGCCCATCTGCTTACCCCTTACCCTGCCACACTCTGTAGTTGAGTAGGGGGGCCTTCCCTCATCACCACCCCCCTGGGCCATGAAACTCTGTGTGGATGAGGTAAGTTGGCCCCAGAAGCAGCCCATATCCTGTCCTCGAGCCATAAAGCCCAGACAGACAGGCCTCTGGAATCGCCAATCACCTCCAAAGGTGCCTAAGGGGGCCACGTAGCTGTCCTTACCTACTTCTCTTCCCGCACCTTCCCGTCATGAAAGAGGAACAAATCTCTATTTAGTCCCCTTTTACTCCACTGCCGAGAAGCACCTCTCACAGACACCTCTGCAGGTCCCCCAAGAAAATGTCGTTCCCTGCATCTGACAGATGAATGCCATCGGCCCTATAAAGTTCAGCCCTCCAATGCTGTATGTGGGGATGCTGAATAGCCAGCCCTGTGTGCTCAAGAAGAGCCAACCAAATCTGCTGGTTGACCTTCTTCCATGCCCAATCAATCCCTCATGAGTCCCATACACCATGCCAAACCCTGCATGGGAGAATGTCTGGCCACAGCAGATGTACCGAAGGCCAACATTGCCTTATCAACTGCATGTTCTCACATGCCTGAACACTAAGGGCCTTGCCCTTCATCAAACCAAGGTCATTCCCACCGAGGTGAATGACCACAACCTGCGAAACTGCCCACACTAAACCTTGCTGGAACAATACGGGTAGGAGCCTGTGATGTTTCTGTAAGCATCTGTAAATATGATAAGTGCGGGTCTGTTAGGTGATGTATGGTAAATGACTGAGAGAGAAAGGGGGAGTACATGGGTTAGAAGCTGATGTATGTTGGATGATGATTGGCTGAGTGGCTGGCTGGCTGAAGGTATAAATGTGAGGATGAGAGTTGTGTGGGAGGGAGAAGTTGAGTTGCTTGGAGTGAGGTTGTTTGGTGAGGGTTGGTTGGCAGAGTTCTGAGGGAGGTTTGGATTATATTTGGCTGATATTTAGAAAGCATATAAATGAACAGAAACATAAAGAGTGACACTAAATGAAACCATACGCTGGTTAAACAATCCTAAGTAATCTTGTTATTTCCTGGTATTATTGAATAAATACTTATTTGGTTTACCAAAGGCCTGATCCTTGTCTGGGGAATATACATACCAGAAGGGAGGGCAAGGTAATTACCAAGGCTGAACAGAAACAGTATTTAATGGTGGCAGCGGTGAAGGGAGATATTGTAACAAAGACAAGTATCCAGAGCAACCCAGAGTTGTATGCTTTATAGAGACAGATACAAGGGGGTTGGGAACAGCATAAGCACTCAGTCACAAAGTAACCAGCTATAGAGAGACTCAGGTAAAGTCTCTGGGAGTATTGGTTACAGGATGTGACTGGTGGTGTTGCCTAGCTGTGGGATCTAGTGAGATCTGTGCTAGAGCGGAGTGGACAAAACATAAAAATGATGATCCTGACTGGCGGTGTCCCTGGTGGTGCCTAGGGAAAGGCAGTAGCCACAAGCAGGTGGGAACCTGACAGGGAGTGCCAGGGAAGGACGCCACAGAGGCCATCCCAACACATTCCTCTCCGGCCAAGCTACTGCACTGCAGCCCATCGACTGAGGCCCAACTGTGAGCCCATGCTCGATTTTGCGGCCCTCCAGGCTGCCCAGAAGCCCATGCTGTGGCCGCATATTAGGATGCATGTCTGCTCCATCCCTGTCCAGCAACCTGTCGAAACAAATTACAACTTGTTAGGCTTCCAAATTCCCAGGCCCACTAAAAGGGGCGAATATAGCCCTTATAAGCACCAGAGGACCAGCGTCCAACAGCCTACACCTTTGCCTGGGAAAACCCAAGACCTGCTGCTGTAGAAGCAGCTCCAATTCTAAAAGAATGGGTCCCAAACTCTGAGAGGTCTTGTCCTAGCCCCTGCAAGGCCCACTTTGTGAGCGCCCAAAACTGATATTTCGTGAGGGGATCCCCACCTTCGTGGGTGAACAAATATCCCTCTCCAGATCCCCTGGCCCCAAGAAAAACTCATAAAGCCTGCACAGGGCAGAGGTTCGGTACTGAGGAAGGGGCTAAACACACAGTCTTCCCCCTGCACCTCTGATCCAGCTTAGGCCTCCTCAATTTTATGCAGGCACAATCCCCCTCCATGGTGACATCTGACAGTAGGAGGGCGCACTGAGAAGGGTCTCGCTTGGATCCAGCCACCACCTCTCCTATCCTAAAAGCTCCAAAAAACAGCATAAGGGCTACTGCCTGGAACAGTCTGGCTTCATAGCTTGAAGAGCATACTGTTTCCCACTGGCCCACCATACCCAACAAAAGGTCCAGCGAGAAAGGGCAATGGGGATCAGGGGCAGCAGGGTGTTCTCTAGCCCACCCAGCTAACATACGGCAGACCCTAAAGTCCCCGGAATGATTGTGAAAACCACCATCCTTTGTTAGGAAGGAAAGTCCCGCCAGGTTACCTGAAGTGCTTGGACTGACAGGCCCCTTCTCCTGCTGTCCACCAGCAATTTAAGCAGGTGACTCACCGGAATAGGCCACTCTGGCACATAGCCCTTGCTGGCCCAGAATTCCTGAATTTCCCTACCTGCTCTCTGGTAGCTGGCGAGCATGCTGGGGGCAGTGGAAAGGCTTATGGCCCTCTCCAACTCTGGTCTCCAATCTCCCAAATCGCAGGGGGCACGGTTCCGGCTGAGCCCTGGCCAGCAGTGCCAGCTGACTGAAACGGTCCATCTGGTTCCGTGACAGAGTATCAGCAACACTATTGTCAATGCCAGGAACATGCCGTGCCCAGAAAAGAACATTAAAATGCAGGCATTGGAGAACAAAAAAGGGGATGAGGCCCATAACCCTGGTGTGCCTAGATGTAAGGGAATTGATAACATGGACTGTAGCCATGTTATCACACCAGAAATGGACTGTAGAGTTCCTCAGCCTCTAGGCCCACAAATAGACTGCCACCATTATCGGGAAACATTCTAGAAAGGTCAGATCCTTGGTCAACCCTTCCTGAATCCATGCCTGTGGCCATCGCCCGTTACACCAGGAAGACCCAAAAACTACCCCAAATCCAAAAACCCCAGATGTGTCAGATTGGACTTGCAACTCCGCATCCAGGAGCCGGTCCTGCCTCCAAAAGGATACTCCATTGAAATCCTGCAGGAAAGAGGACCACACCGCCAGGTCGGCGCGCAGTGCAGATGTCACCTTAAACCTAAGGTGGGGCCGTAAAACCCCCACCATAGCATCATAAACTCTTTGCAAAAATGCCCAACCAGGTGCTATAACCCTGCACGCAAAGTTCACATGTCCAGCCAGCTCCTGGAGGGTGGAGTGGAAAACATTTTTAGTCTCTGAAACCTCCCTAATCTTAAGTTGGAGGAGCTCAAGTTTCTCCTTGGGCAGCCTACAACACTGCTGCACTGAATCAAGTTCAATACCCAGGAACGTCAGGATGGGAGCTGGTCCCCAGTTCCTCTGCCAGTCCCCCAAATTGTGTCATCAGGTGTTGGCATTCACCCCTGCCAGCCCTACCTGCAAACAGGAAGTCATCCAAATAGTGCACCACTGCATTCAAACCTGCCCGCCTCTTGACCACCCACTTCAAAAAGGAGCTAATGTGCTCAAACACCACGCAAGAAATTGAGCAGCCCATAGGCAATGCCCGATCCATATAGAATTTGATGGCAAAAGTAAAGCCCAGCAGCTCAAAGTCAGCAGGGTGGATGGGCAGGAGGCGGAAAGCAAACTTTATGTCAAACTTAACCATGAATGCACCTCCGCCACAAGTCCACATCATACGCACTGCAGCATCCAGGGAGGTGTAGTGGACTCTACATAGACTATCAGGAATGAAATCATTAACTGACTGCCCTTGCGGATAGGATAAGTGGTGAATCAGCCTAAATTCCCCTACTGCCTTCTTGGGCACAATACCCAAAGGGAAACCCTAAGGTTGGGGAGTGGGGGTGATTGGAACAGGCCAAGCACCCGCCTTGCCTGCACTTCCTTGTCAATTTTCTGTTGGACCATCACCTCCATGCCCACTATAGATTTAAGGTTGTGGGACATGAATGCGGTGAAAGGCCTCATCATAAGACAGCCATGCCATGCCAGAAAACTCGACATACACCCTGTATACAATATCCAGGTACTTCACTAGAGGCAACCCCTTCAGAGGCTGCCTTTCCATTAGTAGTCCAGCATAAATCAGGTACACTGGTAACCAACTGGCCCACGTCTGGTCCACCCTCCGACATCTGGGCTTCTCCGCTTCACCCTTGCCCTCCTTATCTTTATCTTTTTTGGGGTGCTCCCTATAGAGCAGTGAAAATAAATCCACGTATTCCCCTCACCAGATTTTATCCTTGGTCGCCGGGAGCAGGTGGAAACCCAGGGTGACAGATGTATCCCCGAAAGGAATGGCACCCGCTGCTGCTAACCCCAAAGGGTCCAACATTGTGCCCTGACCCGTGGCTGCAGCCGGTTGTTCACCAGCCAGGATGGCCGTTGGATCCGTCCCCCCGGGAGATATGGCCGATGCCACCACCTGTTCCCTTCCTGTATGCTGGAAGCAAAAGGGAAAAGCACCAAACTGAAGGCAGGAAAGAAAAACAGGCTCTGGTGCTGAGTAGATTTATTGTAAGCTCAACGGGTTTCGGAATTATCCTTCTTCAGGAGCTAAAAACATTAAAACAAACTAAAATCAATGTCATAGAGATAGCACCGTGGTCTGAAACATAAACAAAATACTTTTAAAGACCACATTCCATATAACTCACTTTACATACATTTTAAAATGTTGTCTTTATGTTGTATCCTTAAACATTAACATTAAACTATCATCTTATGAAACTGTGCTGTGCAGCTCAAACAAAGCAAATTCTTGTGCTAGCCAGCTATGACACAAAACTCTCTCATCCTCCCCAAAAGAAGCAAAGATAATGCCCTATACTGACCAGTGAATATATAGATCAGATCAGCTGCTCAATCACTGCACTTACAAATTTGGCTGAACCAGCTGATACTTACAGTGACTGGCTGACATGTTCAGTGGTTACAGAAAGTCAGGCAAATATTCACTATGGACACCAGCAGCATTTGAGTTTGGTTTGTGGTTTGTGTTTACTGTGGAGCTGGACAAAGAATTTGGATTGCCTGGATAGAGTAAAGAAAACAGATCTCCACTGGTCAGTATAGGGCATTAACTTTGCTTCTTTTTAAAAACATGTGGAAGAATGGTATGTCCAGAACATAGCTAGGTATCTGAAGGGAGTAAGACTTTGTGTGTACAATGCAGCTGTTTTATAACTCTGTTCTGAGGGTAGGTGATGGCTTTGTCCCGTTCATGGGAAAATATCTGTAACCCATAATGCAACAGCCACTTTCCATAGAATGTCCTACTGATGCTGAGAACATTCATCTGAACAAAATAAGTTGTGCAAGGCAGAAAATGATTGTGTCAAAGGATAGGCCACACTTTCCATGCTGGATTCTTATCCGTTTAGATCCTCATAACCATGTGTATGTAGAGGTAAGAACTTTTACTGTACTAACATGTGATAAGGAATTATCCACATTGATATACTGAGGCACCAGATAGATAACAAGACTTATCTGAATAGACATACAATACTTGTAGCATTTTGGTTGAGCTCCAGGCTAAGAGTCTTATCTACTAGTATATGCCATGATATGTGCGTGCATACTTGCATTCAGGCATTTGTGCATACGCTAATTTCCTTTCCATAGGCACAACAGAAAGAGTTAAGAGAAATCTTATCCATAGATTATAAGGTAGTCATCTAGCTTATTATTGTATCACATTAATTTAATAAGTATATGAAAAGGTTTTCATTTATCTGTATATTTAAACTTCTAAGGGGTGGAGGAGAGAGATGATTACACACACCATGGTCTGTAATGCCTTTCTTTCAAGGACTATGGAAGAAGAATTGATTACATTGATGATGATTTCAGCTGTGCTTTTCAAAGGATAATTACAGAAATCCCCCTGAATTTGAAAGATGTGGACCACATCTGACACTGAATTGAGCTTAATTCATTAAAATCAATGTCTCATTGAGGCTAATTTGCCCATTACTTTTAAAGCAGCTGGCTTGCATCCTTTCTTAAAAATAATAAATAAAGTGTAGGAAGATGAAAATCATGGAATCTTGGGATCAAGCTGAGAAGGAAATGGGGCTATTAACATCTACTTGCGGAATAGTAGGATAGATTCTCACCACAACTGAGCTAGCTTTCCTGCCATGACATCCCAGCTCTGGAATTCTCCACATTCTGACATCTGTATTTATTGTTGGCATATAGAAGTAAGCAGTAATGTAGTGGCAAACTCAGAAGTGCAGGGTCCCTGCATGTTAGTCACAGCCAGGCCCCTCCCCCCTTTTTCCTGCTGAGTTGAAAATGAGATCCTTGTTAATGCCTTCTCCCACAACAACATACATCCCTAGGAGCCAATAAGCAAGAAAGGGGAAGGTGTTAGCTACTGAGAAGAGCCTTCTCGATAGCTGACTTGTCTCCTTTCACTCTGATTAGCTTTAATCAGCAGGAGCAGGACAAGGAAGCATGTTAGTAGTCTCTTCTCAGTGGCTAACACACTCCCCTTTCATGGTGATTGGCTGATAGGATGCTAGAGACATGGGAACATTGCTGGGACCCTGCTCGCAATAAAGGAAGGGGTCTAAGATTTCCCGAGACCCTGAATGACTACACCCCTGGAAATAAGGTCAAAACATGGCTGTCTACACAAGCTACTGGAGACTAATATTGAGGCAGCACTGATGTGCAGCTGAAAGAGTGTGATAGATGATATGTGGACTGGATTGTCTTGTTTTGCTTTACTTCGCTTTTTCTTTGTGTTTTTATTATGGCATATATTGTTCTTTGATTGTATATTTATTTATAACATTATATACTGCTATCTCATAAAATGTCAGGGTGATGTGCAGCAATACAAACAATAAAACATAAAACAGCTTTAAAAATGGTAGAAATGTTATTGTTAACCACCCTGAGATTTTAAAATTGAGTGGAATATAAGTGGTTGTACCCAGTGCTAGTCCTACTCAGAGTAAATCCATTGAAGTCTACTTGAAATTAATGACTAACTTAAACTCATTAATTTCAATAGGTCTACTCTGAGAAGGACTTAGTTGAATACAACTCAAGGGCTGTGTCCAGCACTGCAGGTCTGCTGGCACAACAGATGTCTGTGCATGCAAAGAACCTTCCTCTCCTGTCTCCTCCAGCATGCTCAAGCTAGCTCCAGAGGGTTAGAAGATCCTCTGGAGAGATTGGTGGGAGGGTTGAGAAGATGAAATGGAAATCCTGTTGTGTGAGTAGAACTCCACTCGCAGAGCATTGGATACAATCCTAAACATTTTGTTAATAATACTAATAATAGTGACAGTAATAATAAATTTTTCATCCAATTTAGGGTGTAACACCAAATGCTTAGCCCTTGCCAAGCACAAGACAAATAAGTATGAGATTTCAAAGGGATAATGAACACTGCTGGTTTACAAGCAGCTAAAATGAAACTAAATAGCTAGCAGGTCTCTGCTTCTTCCTCCCACCCCTGTCTTATGCTCTGCACTGGCTAGAAACCTCCCAACAGCACACTGAGGATTCTTGCCTGGGAAGGGTTGAGTCTTCAGTCTTCTTGATGTTGCTTCTTGATGATACTTCAAGGCTGTCTTAACCCCCTGGAGGCTTAATCTCCCTGATATAGGGGTCCCATACCTATACCCAAAAAAACCCCTGGGAGGGGCACCTTACATCTATTAGATCATTATCTTCCCATCATCCAGGTAGCTGGTTTAATCATCAGGTGATCTCTCCTGATTCTGCACGTGGTAGAGCTTCAGCTTGAGAACACAGCTGCACCCCCAACACAATGGCTTGTTTTGACTATCAGGCTACTTGTTTACATTAGCCAAGTGAGAAAATGCTTAAGCCAATTAGCTCACCATCCCTTAAAAGCTTGAGAAAGTTGCAAGCAATCCCACCTGAAAAGCAGGAGTGTGGGACAAGCTATATTGTTTTGATTACTTGAGCAAAGTTTCTCAGACTCTTTGTTGTTTTTGAACACAGGCATAGGGAAACTTCCCAAATGCTGTTCCTGTGTCAGGGAGCCTCCATTTTGAGCTCTCCAGATTCAAATGCTAAGCAATAACAGTGTGCAGAAGCAATCAGCACCCTAATAAGTCAGGGGTATGAGACATGAATTATGGGACAGAGGCCATGCACATGCCATTTCTAAGCCTCCTCATACATCAAGATTCTTGTGGAGATATGTGGTGCTAAAGGTTCTTGACATTTTGGCAAGCAGTTTGATAGAGTTGAAACACATGTTTGCAAATATTCAAAATCCAGTTAATATTCCATGTCTTCAATGTCTTTGACAACGTCTGAAGCAAAATTTGAATTCACATTTTGAATGTGAAATTTTAATTCAAAATGTGAATGCTACAAAATGCAATCCTCTGCATGTTTACATAGAAATAAGTCCAACTGTGTCCAGTGGGGTGTACCCACAAGTACCTTTGTGTGGACTGCAGGCTTTTTATTTTTTAAAAAAATTTATTGTTTTCTTAATTTATTGTTTCAATTTTTGGCAAGGTCAGACATGAAATCTCATAAGCTGTCATTGTCAAATATTTACTAGCATTGTAAGTTGTCTGTCAAATGCTGTCAAATACTAACTACCATTGTACGTGCTTTTGTATAAGCTTAAAAATACCATTAAATGTAAAGTCTAAAACCCCCCCCCTAATATTAAATACTATTAAATACCAATTATCAGTTGAAAATTACACATTAGTGTTTTTCACACTGTGTTCTGGGGAACTCTGGATTCTTTGGAAACATATCAGGGGTTCCGTGGTGAAAGGGATACCTCAAAGACAATGGTGATCTTTCTCTTGCATGTGATGCAGCTGCTAAAAAGCTGATGCCATCTTAGCTTGCATTATTAGAAGAAGCACAGCTAATTAGAAGTAACAGTTCAATTTTTTTCTCTGCTGTCAGACTGCATCTAGAGTACTGCACCCAGTTCTGGCTACTCCATTTTAAGAAGGACATTAACACATGTGTCAAGAGGAGAGTGTGTCCACATTTCTGCATCAGCTTACTTTTAAAAAAAGCACCTCATTCATTCATATTTTAGTGCAATTGCTACTAAAATGCTTATTTTTGTATGTAATTTTGTCAGCTAGACACATTTTCATAATATAGTATAATACATTTATGTTTCACTAATGTATTTATTGTTATGTATACTTTATCCTAATATACAGTTGATTGGGTTGGAGAATTGCATCACAACATTAAGTGTGGATTTTGAAGGATAGCCATGTTTTGATTTGCATATGTTTTGGAAAGTGCAAATTAGGTAAGTTTACATTAAAATCTGAACAGAAGCAAATTTCTTTCCATCCCTACATTGGATATTGCCCCAGGTTTCTAACTTTTTGGATACAAAGTAGTCTGAATTCTGGGTTGATATAATATTATATTATAATATAATACTATCTTGTTCACACTCGTCTATTCACATGGTCAAATGGGGTACATGGAAGATTAATGGGTGTGGGGGGAGCAGGACCACGACAGCAGGACAACACATGTTCAATTGGTTGTGTGAACAACTCTTCATGCATTATGCACACATACACACAAATATTCATTTACTGAGATTGACCTCATAAACAGGACTATGATGAATAACCAAATGAGAAAGCTCACCCTGGAATGCTTATTGCTAACTCACCATTTTAAAAACATACATTGACAAATGTTTTTCTTTTTCTTTTTTAAGCCTCCAAGAATATATTTATAGGTCTTCAGTTCATACTCCCACTCATATGAAAAGCAAAAATATACCAAGTATTTATAGAGATCAAAAGCCAAACATAATAAAGTGGCATTAAAACACCGAGTTCTCATTCCAAGATTTTGCCTTGAGCTACTTTTTACAGCTGATTTATGATTCTTGAACAAAGAAGTTTATGGCAAAAATTCTGACAGACCTTTCAGTCCAGTTTGTGCTAATAGACTCTGATATTATAATTAATAATGCATACAGCACTTTTCTGTGTTGTCATTTTTCCTTCCCCATTATGATACTGCTTTCAACTTTGCCTTCAATTACTCTGATTAATTAAGCTTTCTTTGTCCCCTTATATCTATTAGCAGTTTCAGTGCAACAGATGATTCACTTTTGGGGTAATTAACCATATTTTACAAGGAAATATGAATGTAACTAATAGAATTCATATTTTACAGATAATTGTGTTAAGTATCTTTATAATCTCCTTAGATGTTGTGCATTCCTAAATTTTAACATCTAATAAATGTATTGCAATGTGGAATTGTCAGTACAAGTCCACAGCCTCTCCCAGGAATGGGGATGTCATGAGAAGAAAAGGGATGGGAAAGTAAAGCCAATAAATATCCTTACTCACCTGTAGAGAGTGACAGCAAGAAAGTCAACTTGACTGCCAGTGTGTTTTCCTGACAGAGCAAGGATGAGAACCTGTGGCCCTCCAGATGTTGTTGTACTCCAACTCCCATTATCCCCAGACAGCATGGCCGATGGTCATGGATTATGGGAGTTAGAGTCCAACAGCATCTAGAGGGCCACAGGTTCCCATCCTTGCTCTGTCAGAAAAACACACTGGCAGTCAAGTTGACTTTCTTGCTGTCACTCTCTACAGGTGAGTAAGGATATTGGCTTTACTTTACAGGTTCCCCATCCTTGTGACAGAATGTTGATTTGTATGTAGGTGCTCCAGGTCCATCTCAACAATTACAACTATTCAGTGGCCTTAGCTACTTCTCTACCAGCCATTTGATAAACAAACCAACCAACCAACAAAAATCCAGCTACGCTACTCCAAACTATGTGATAAAAGTCTAGTCTAGCCCCATACATGAGCTACTTGGGAATCTGCATACTCAGGCATAGAAAGGAGCAGAGGAGTGCCACATCAGTCCCTGAAACTGGCAGGCAGTTTGAAACATCTGAACTGGCCTTGCTTAGTCAACAGAGCAATACCTTCTGTCTACTGATCAGTCAGGGCTTGCCCAAGACATCATGTTGCAGATTCCAGAGGATCAGCTATCCTGGACTTGATTCTAACCAATAGAGATGATTTGGTGGATGAAGTGGCAGTTACGGGAACTCTGGGGGAAAGTGACCACACCATACTTGAATTCTTGATTTTAACAGAAGCAAAAGCTGAGAGTAGCCATATGCACACCCTGGACTTCAGGAAAGCTGATTTTAATAAACTCAGAACAATTGTAAGTATGGTTCCATGGCAAGCCACCCTAATGAGAAAAGGAGTCGAAGATAGGTCGGAGTTTCTAAAAAAGGAAATTCTAAAAGCGCAATGGCAAGCAATTCCAACAAGGAAAAAAGGGGGGAAACAGCAGAAGACGCCACTGTGGCTTCACAAAAAGCTTAGAGATGACCGGAAAACAAAAAAAGACACATACAGGAAGTGGAAAGAAGGCCAGGCCACAAAGGAAGAGTACAGGCAGGTATCACCGAATTGAAGGGATGGTGTCAGGAAGGCTAAAGCTGAGAATGAGCTGAAGCTAGCGAGGGATGCTAAAAGCAACAAAAAAACTTTCTTCAGTTATGTCCATAGTAAAAGACAAAGAAAAGAAACGGTGGCACAGCTACTCAATGAGGATGGCAAAATGATAACAGATGACAAAGAAAAGGCAGAAGTGCTCAATTCCTACTTTGGATCAGTCTTCTCCCAAAAAAGGGCCTATGACCCTCCTGGGAAACATGAAGTAGAAGGGTCAGGATTGGAGCTTGAGATGGATAGACATATGATCAAGGAATACCTAATCACTTTGAATGAGTTCAAATCGGCAGGGCCCAATAAACGGCATCCTAGAATATTGAAGAAACTGGCTGAAGAACTCTCAGAACTGCTCTCTATTACCTTTGCAAAATCATGGAGGACCGGTGAAGTGCCGGATGACTGGAGGAGAGCTAATGTTGTCCCTATCTTCAAAAGGGGAAAGAAGGAGGAACCGGGGAACTACAGACCAGTCAGCCTAACATCAATTCCTGGAAAAATTCTGGAGCAGATTATAAAGCAGTCAATCTGTAAGCACCTTGAAAGCAATGCAGTGATTACTAGGAACCAACATGGATTTATGAAGAACAAATCCTACCAAACTAATCTCATCTCATTTTTTGATCGGGTAACCTCCCTTGTAGACTATGGGAATGCTGTGGACATAATATATCTCAACTTCAGCAAAGCTTTTGACAAAGTGCCCCATGATATTCTAATTAGCAAGCTAGCTAAATGTGGGCTGGATGGAACAACTATTAGATGGATTCACAGTTGGCTTCAGAATCGTACTCAAAGAGTGCTTATCAATGGTTCCTTCTCAAACTGGGCAGAAGTAATAAGCGGGGCACCACAGGGCTCGGTCCTGGGCCAAGTGCTCTTTAACATTTTTATTAAAGACTTGGATGAGGAGGTACAAAGCATGCTTATCAAATTTGCAGATGATACAAAATTGGGGGGCATAGCTAATACCATGGAAAACAGAAAGAAAATTCAAAGGGACCTTGATAGGCTGGAGCATTGGGCTGAAAACAACAGAATGAAATTCAACAGGGATAAATGCAAAGTTCTACACTTAGGAAAAAGAAACCAATGTGGGATACTTGGCTCAGCAATACGACATGTGAGAAGGATCTTGGAATTGTCGTTGATCACAAGCTGAATATGAGGCAACAGTGTGATGTGGCTGCAAAAAAGGCAAATGCTATTTTAGGCTGCATTAACAGAAGTATAGTTTCGACATCACGTGAAATATTAGTTCCCCTCTATTCAGTGCTGGCTAGGACTCATTTTGAATACTGCATCCAGTTCTGGTCTCCACACTTCAAGAAGGATGCAGACAAACTGGAACGGGTTCAGAGGACGGCAACAAAGATGATCAGGGGACTGGAAACAAAGCCCTATGAGGAGAGACTGAAAGAACTGGGCATGTTTAGCCTGGAGAAGAGAAGACTGAGGGGAGATATGATAACACTCTTCAAGTACATGGAAGGTTGTCACATAGAGGAGGACCGGGATCTCTTCTCGATCGTCCCAGAGTGCAGGACAAGGAATAATGGGCTCAAGTTGGAGGAAGCCAGATTTTGACTGGACATCAGAAAAAACTTCCTGTTAGAGCCATACGACAATGGAACCGATTACCTAGAGAGGTAGTGGGCTGTCTGACACTGGAGGCATTCAAGATGCAGCTGGACAGCCATCTGTTGGGAATGCTTTGATTTGGATTCCTGCATTGAGCAGGGGGTTGGACTCGATGGCCTTGTAGGCCCCTTCCAACTCTACTATTCTATGATTCTATGATTCTAAGACAAGGAGAGCCACTGCCACCCATTCTCTCCTCCTGCCCTTCTCCTCTCCTCTCCTCTCCTCCTCTCCTCCTCTCTTCCCTTCTCTCACTTTTAATATTTTGCCGCTGCTAGCATGGCTGCAGCTCAGCTCACCTCACATTCTAGAGAATGACTAGCTGCCCTGGAAAAGTAATGTGCAGTGACTCTTCTGGGCCACCTCTCCCAGAATGCCTCACTTTCAGGAAGGACCCTCTCTGCTGTTGCTCAGAGCAAGGTAGAGAGGAGTGCTGCCACTGTGTTTGCTGCAAAATATTTAAAATAAGGGAAAGGGAAGAGGAGTGGTGGGTGAGGCATCTGAACAGGGGTCTGTGTGGTACAAATTTTCTGGGCCCCTCCATCCCTGCCACAGCACCACCTGAGACAATTGCCAGATTTTGCTTAATGGGCCATCTCAGCATCTACCCCTGGCCACAGATCCTGATTCCTGATGGCTATTGCCAGCTCTCTGGTCTTGCCTTTAGCTGTTGTGCTAACACATTAGCATGGGTTGACACACAGTAATGCCACATATTTTGCCACTGCACTGTTGTAGATCATACATGCAATTCTGCATTCTTACTTGCCTATGAAATGCATCATAGCAAGGATAGTTAAAACTGGGACTTTTCTCACCCCTCCCAGCTCTTTAATAGGGCTGCATTATGCAAATTGCACAAATATTACATCAAAGGAACAGCATCAGATTGGGAGAAATGTGGTTGAACCTTTCACTTAACCTGTTAGATGAATAAAACATTATAAAACCCATCCTCTTATTGGGTAACTAGGAAGAGACTACTCTTAAATTCTTAAAAATGGACTTTCTTCAGCACCACATCAAAGAGTTTGCATATTGCATGAATCATTGATTAGCCCAGGGCGTCCTAGCAAATACTATTAAAAATGTATAAACTAACTTTACTATATATCAGGTCTAATTAAAAACCATTCCAAAAATATCTCAGTTCACCTTTGCAATAATAATTCTTAGCACTACCAAGCAGCTTTTTCTCTCACAACTTTCAAGTGAGTTTTATTTTCAGAATTACTCTAAGAAAGAATGGAAGTTCATCAGAAATGTAAAGCCAGTTTGGGTTCCATACTGCTTTTCCTGGGCATTTGCTTGACACTTTCACAGCATTTCCGGGGTTTTTTTGGTGGGGGGACTGTACCACTTAATCCTTGCTTCTGGTGTTCTCCTTCATGAAATCATAATCATGTGAAGGAAGGCAATGGGGCTATACCTGCAAGGCCCACCTCCACATTCCTGCCACTCCCAAAGGTATTGATAAATGGGGAGGTGGTCTGAAGTGGGGAGCCTGGTCATGCACATAGACAATCCTTGTGATTTAGAACCCTGTGCAATCAGGTTTCTTAACCCAGGGAAGAGCTTATGACCATAGAGCAGGCTCTCCTCTCCAAACATTAGGCTCCAACACATGGACAGCAGATGGGACACGTCCTGGTTTATTTCTCCACATTATTACAATCGCATTGAAGAGAATGCCTGAAGAACACTCATCTGTCTGTATGGTATTAGGACTTTAAGATCTGGATGGAGAACCTGTGGCCCTCTAGATGAAGTTGGACTTCAGCTCCCAACATCCCTGACAACTAGCCATGCTGGCTGGGATTTTGGGAGTTGGAGTCCAGGAGCATCTGGAGAGCCACAGGTTCCCATTCCAGCGTTAAGACATCTGCATGCACAAGAAGCTCGTATCCTATTTCTGAACCACAGATAAGAGTAACAAAGCAGGCTCATGATCAAGGTTGAGTTGAGTTGTGAATTGTTGAGTTCCACAGTTCACAACATATGCTGGGCCACCAATGTTGGGCCACATAAGCTTTGCAGATGGGAGGCCACCTGGGGAACCATTTGTAAATTGCTCTGAGCTTCCTGGAGGAACAGTGAGTAATAAACCAAATTGCAATAAATAATATGTATAAATTAGGTTGCCTTTTTTAAAAAAGCAGCTCAATTTTTATTTTTATTTTTGCAGCTGGCATTGCTGTGGACAGAAGCAGGTCGCTGATTGGGGCAGAACCGCTATACTAGCATCCTGGAAAGTGTGTCACTATTGCTTACTGGGAGGAGGAGGGCAAGGCAGCAGAGAGGTTGGCATGATGGAGGTTGCTGGTGTGTTTGCACTCTGTAGACCTTCTCTTCCCCTCTCCCTCCCAGTAAGCAACAGTGACCCACCACAATTCACTTCAGGCTGTGGAGAAAAGATGAGGCACAACAGATTGTGGGTGTCATTAAATGTTGCTGACATTTTATCATAATCATTAAGAAAAAGATTAAATCCAGGCCACAAGGTGTGGGTATTAGCAGGAGGGGCAAGGGATTCTACAAGGCAACCTACATTCTTTCCCCTTGAAAAACATTCTTTTGTTTCACCCCCTTTATTTTCTTTATTTATTTATTATTTAATTTATATCCCACCCTTCCTCCCAGCAGGAGCCCAGGGCGGAAACAAAAGCAGTAAAAACACTTTAAAACATCATAAAAACAGACCTTAGAATACATTAAAACAAAACAACTTTAAAAACATTCTTAAAAAGGCTTTAAAAACATCTTAAATAAAAAGTGTTAAAAAACATTGTTTAGAAAAAAATGTTTTTTAAAAAACATATTAAAAGCAATTCCAACACATACGCAGACTGGGATAGGTCTCAACTTAAAAGCCTTGTTGAAAGAGGAAAGTCTTCAATAGGCGCTGAAAATATAACGGAGAAGGTGCCTGCGTAATATTTAAGGGGAGGGAATTCTACAGGGTAGGTGCCACCACACTAAAGGTCTGTTTCCTATGTTGTGCAGAACGGACCTCCTGATAAGATGGTATCTGCAGGAGGCCCTCACCTGCAGAGCGCAGTGATCAACTGGGTATATAAGGGGTAAGACGGTCTTTTGGGTATCCTGGTCCCAAGCTGTATAGGGCTTTGTACACAACTAGAACTTTGAACTTGGCCCGGTAGCAAATGGGCAGCCAGCTCCTTTGAACCCATCCCATAGCAGCTAGTAAGATGGAGAGCTGCTCTGAAACTTTACTGTTTCCCCCATCAAAGAAACAGACTCAAAAACAAAACAAGGGTTGGGATCTGAATGGTAGACTACCACCACACAAAACACCTTGTATGAAACAATCAATACAGTTGATTGACTTCTCTAGTGAAGATCCCTTTTGAAAAGCTGCTTGGATAGGTAGCTTACAGCACAAGTGTACTCCAAGGTATGTCCTATGAAGATCAGTGGGGAAGCCTTCCAGGGAAATGGGGTTAGGATTGCAGCTTTGGTCATGTAGTTTAAAGCAGTCTGTGAGATTTTAATTGAGAGTGAACTTTTTTTAAAAAAAACCTTATATGCCTATGAAGCAGCTGGGCTTCTGGTTCATGTAGCTTCATGACTGTCAAGCAACATCAGTTTTGTTTAAAACAGGGGTGGGAACCTCAATCCCAGGGCTGCATGCTCCAAGCCTCTCTGTCTTGCCCTTGGGACTCTCCCCAGACCACACTGCCTTCCCAACCATCACACACCTTGCTTGTGTGGGGTGGAGCCACTATACTAACTATACGTAGGCGGGTCACTGTTGCTTAGAGGGAGAGGGTGTTGTGAGGTGGTGGGGAGGTAGGCAACTCAGAGAAATAGCACTGAATTGGTGATAATCCAAGCATTAACGGTAAATCTCTCCGACATCACTAGTACAAAATGTAGATATGTCCATTGCCTGGGGTCAGTAAATTGGGTAATAGATAGAAAGTTAGACAGATGCTCTCTCTCTCTCTCTCTCTCTCATCTGCATCTGCTGTAGTTTCATATGTCTGTGGAAGGGTTAGGAGTTAAGCCATTATGTTAAGCTAACCTATGCCTTCTCTTTGGGAGCACTCATTCTTTAAAACTCTGGCTCTACCTGCATTACATATTAAAAACAGTATCATACCACTTTAAACATCCATGGCTTCCCCCAAAGAAACCTGGGAACTGTATTTTGTTAAGGGTACTGAGAGTTGTTAGGAGACTTCTATTTCCTCTCACAAAGCCAGATTTCCCAGAGTTCTCTGGGAAGAGGGATTGACTATTAAACCAATCTGGGAATTATGAGTTAAACCATTCTGTTAAACTATTGGTGTCTGCTGCCTTTTCTTTTGAAAAGTTCAGTTCCCTCCAAGTGCTGCAACTCGGATCAATAATAGGAAAAGATGCAAGTCCTGGACTTTTTCCTTGGTTTTCTGGTAAATTAATAACGGAATCAAAACATATAAATTAAGGGACAAATAAGGCAGTGCTGTAAACAGACTGTGACCTAAAACATTTGTTCAGCATTCTCTTCTGTTAACAACATCAGATTCGGATCATTGGCTCATATTACCTGGAGACAGAAAGAAAATTGGTTGAACTAATTAGGAAATTTGCAATACAGGTAATGCATGTTTAAGGCTTGAGAAACACATAATAGAAACTGACCTGCATAACTGATATAGAGGCTGTCTATGCTTGCAGCCTCCCATCAATAAAATGGGACTAAAATGCAACCAATACCAGTTCTCAGATTTAAGGCTGTGACTGAATTCAGTTTGCCAGACAGAAGTCTGAGCACTTCCCCAATAAATAACATTAAACGTTTGCAAACTACAATTGCACAGGGTTTATTTGCTGGGATAAAGTATGTATCAGTAAAAAAATTACAAAGAAGAAAGGATTTAAATGGCTCACAAAGTAGACCAGCTATGTTTTTGCCATACTTTCATTCCTCCTGATGGAATTATGCTAAGGTTGATAGAGGTTCAGTATTGAAACTGAACTCAGAGTCTGTAATCAGAAAACTAGGAAGTCCCTTCCTTTGGACAGGGGCTTTTTTACAAGATGTGTGTTAGACAGGTGTCACCAACGTACTGCCTGTGAATGCCAGTGTGCTCATCAGTACTTCCTATGATGCCCACAAAAGTTCTCAGCAAATATCCCTTCAAAAAATGCATAAGGCATAAGAGACTGTTTGCTCTTCCTGCTCAGTTTCTGTTTGCACTGGCTCAGCCTTTCCTACATTGAACTCACCCTCTTAAGCGCACCCACATTTGATAGTATTCCAGGACAGGACACTGTCCCTTCTGTTTTGAACAGAAAAGAAAGCATGGTGGTGGCTGATGTAGGTGCCTTTTTCCCTGGGGCAGGAGGCGAATGGCATGCCCACCTTATCTTGTGGTCCTGTCTCTCTTTCTACCCTTTTAGATGCGGCAGTCTGGTTATATTATGTCACACCCTATGGCAGTCATTTTGTGACAGGTGCCCATGGCACTAGAGGTTGAAAAATATGTCCGTTTCAGTTCTCTTACTTTCTCATTGTTTTCTAATCTTAAAAATCAGTTCTCTGTGTTTCTGCAGTAATTTCCAATTTCTTTTTTAAAAAGCCTCATGAAAATTCTTCAGCATTTTAGGGTGAATTTCTCCTAATAAGCACAGCTTGTATGCAGTTTTGACGAATGTACACATTTTTCAAGCAACTTCTAGTATAACACATTTTTGTGTGTTATTTTCACTAATATGTTCGTTTTTATGCACAGCTTCTTCTGCTATGTGGGAAACTGCATGACACCATGCAGTGGCTGGAGAACTACATAGCAAAATTCAGATACATGCAGATGTTGAAGGATGGCTGTGTTTCGGTCTTCATGTTATTTTAGATAGATTGAATTTGATAGATTTGGCTTTAAATGCAGACTGAATTGACTCTCTACCCCATCCCTACATGACACTTTCTCAAAATTCCAAATGTCCCAACTATCCCCAAAATGTTAGCAGCTCCAGGTGTCAGGAGATCCACAGTGTGGCATGGCTAATGTGGAGAGGCTTTTTGGTGGTGGCTGTTCTGTTATTGCTGGGCAGTCTCATGGGCATCAAGATCCCTAGTTGGCAACATGCTGAAACATTCTTAAACATACTAAGCTTAAAACATGGTCAGAGTATAACTAGGGATGGACTAACCTACTTGCTTGCTCCGTCACGTTTTGCATGTCTGTATTGCTTTTGCATATTTTTGCCCATAGTTCAGTTCCATTCATGCATTAAGGTGATTTTTCTTTTAAAAAAGAATCCTTACAGCATGCATATTTATATGCATACTTCAATTATGTATTTTCCCAAAGAATACTATTTCAATGTCTATGCCTCTTAAAAATATGTATTTAAATGCACGTTAACTCTCAAAACATGTATTTAAATGTGTTTTTCTCTTTCAAAATACTTGCATAAATGTGTGTTTTGACATTTCGATGGCTGAGAACTGTGTTAGGAGAAATCTGAAGTGTGGTGGGTAGCTAAGTCCTGATTTGCTCATTCATCCAAGAAGTGGGATCAGGTCACTTTGTATAGGAATTCATAAAGACTGAATTCCTCAAACAGTCCTATTCTTAATAAGAACTGAGGAGTGTGACTAGATTTAAATAAGGACTAAGCATCAGTCCTTTATTAATTGTGCAGAATAGAGGATTCTACAGGCATCGCTGCTGTCACAGCTTCACTTGCTGAAGTTTCACATTTCTTCTTATTTGTATTAGGCTAGCACTGGATGGGATTTATTTATTTGAGCATTTACACCCCGCCCATCAGCCAAAAAGACTTTCAGAATGATATAGAAAAAAACAGTTCTGAGATGGTCCCCGCTGTCAGGCTCACAATCTGAAAAGCCACGACACATGAGGAAAAGTAAATGGGAGGGAAGAGGGAAAAGCAAGCTCAAGCACAAGTTCTTCAAGTTACCGTTCTTCAAGTTACTTCTGACATCAGAGGAAATTCTGGCTGACTTGCCCTTGGGAAAGACCAGTCCTTTCCCTGAAGCACTCCCCTCTGCCCCTACTGATCAGATCCAGAAACAGAGTGGTGACAACATCCAGGACAGGAGGACAGGGAAGCTCCTACTGCACTGTTGTCCCTGATTTGTGTCTTTCTGGTGTCTCTGCATAGGGCATATAAAGAGGCAGATAACTAATTCTCAGTTTAGACAAACTTTTCCACTGTTCCGTATTCAGTTGGTTGTAATTATTTAGGGTAAAATCTGTGATGACTTTCCTTGTGGTGGCGCCCAGTTATCGAAACACTCTCTCGAAACACAGTTGGCACTGACTCTTCCGCCCCCCCCCCCATTTTGGCACCAATTTTAGACATTTGGTGGGAGGGGCTCAGTGATTTGTTGGATATTAGGCTTAGTCAGCCTGTATTGGATGGGTCAAATTTCTCTGTAGTTTAAAGACCCATTGCGATATGGAACTTGATTTGTGTTGTTTTAATCTGAGAATTGTACCCCCCCATGAGACTGGTCATGATGAAGGGCAGGCTAGAAATATATTGAATAAATGAATGTGAATGAATGAATGAATCATTTTCTTTCATTTCAATATTCATTTCAAAGGTAGCACATGGGATGCAGCCCAAGAAGCTACTATAAAACGCTCACCACGTGGAGCATTTACATTGGGTTGTATCCAGTGCTGCACTAATCAGCTTCCGTTTCCTCTCCTCACCTCCACCGTGCAGTGCCATTTGCTCTGGGAGACCCCCAGTCCTCCGGAGCTGATTTTGAAGGTGTGCAGGGAGCTGAAGGGGACAGGAAGCTCTGTTTTGCACACAGAGTCCATAATGCCCGTGGGTCTGCAGCCTTGGATATGACACATTGTTTCAGTGAAATTTAGAGTCCTTTCTTTCCTTTGCTCCTCCTCCTTCTCAAAACTATTTTCCTTCACCCTTTTCCTCACTGACCCTCACAATGCATTTAATTCAGTTGGTTGGACATTTTAGTGTATATTTCTCTTAACAACCACATTTTTGTGTGCAATTTTGCCCAATATACATATTTTTTCTCCTGAAAACTTCCCCTCATTTAATGCATTTTTGCATGTTATTTTCATACCTAGATGCATTTATGCACCTTTCCCCAAGTATGAGCTTTTTTTTTTGGAAGGGAGCTGGAGAACGTCAACATATAATTCAGACAAGTATACATTTCAAAGGATGGCCATCTTTTGGTTATATTGTTTCAAGAAGTGCAAATTAGGTAGATTAACCTTTAAATGAACTGAATCAAATTTATCCCCCAACTTTAGCAGCTACATATTTTTTCTTAATGAGCTTCTGTAATATCATGTTAGATTCAACACTGTGACCTCAGTAGGGATGGAAAGATCTGTCAGTTTTGGTTCTGTCTGTTTCTCCTTTTTCCCATCTTAAACTCAGTTCTCCACATTTCTGCAGCAATCTGCTTTTTTTAAAAAAAACCTCAAGAAATTCTCCAGCATTTTGGTGCAAATGTTTCCTAATAAACAATTTTTTGTAAGCAGTTTTGATTGATGTGCACATTTCTGCAAGCAATGTTCTCGCCATACAATGCATGTTTGTATGTTATTTCCACTCATATTCAGTTTTGTGCACACTTTCCCCTAACATATGCATTTTGTTGTTCGTCGCCTAGAGTGTCCCTAACCCGGACAGATAGGCGGCTGAAAAATAAAATTTATTATTATTATTATTATTATTATTATTATTATTATTATTTTGTAAACATTGTTTGTTTGGTGAACTACATTACGAAATTCAAATAAGTGTGACTTTCAAAGGATGGCTGTGTTTCAGTTCTTATATTATTTGGGAAAGTGCAAATTTGATAGATTCAGCTTTAAATACAAACTGAACTGAATTGCAACCATTCTTAGTCCTCAGTGACAAAAATAATGTAAGTAGCAGTGTAGGCAAATGGGGCTGAGGGCTTTGATGGCAAAGAAGAAGGAAAATAGCATCAAGCAGTAAGTGCAGAAAATCCTGAAAACAGGAGACACTTTTTGACATTCATGAAAATGAATACAATAAGAACTAAGTAGCTATGTCAGCCTTACACAAAGTTGCCATGCAACAATATAAGCCTTTGATGAATGTGTATGTGTTGAAGAGTGGGAGAGAATCTCTTGCACTGCAAGATTTATATATATATATATGGTGCAAACACACCAGCACTGGGGTTACACTTTTGCAACAGGTACTTTTAAATCAGAGCACAGATGGGGATAGCAGAATGGGGTACCAAGCAGTTATAAGGGGGGCTTAGCAACAGAGAACGCTGCCATATACCAAGTCAAGCCATTTGCCCATCTTGCTCAGTATTGTGTACACTGTGTGGCAGCAATTCTTCAGGACTTCAAATAGAGATCTTTACCAGTTCTACCTGGAGAATGAACCTGGGGCCTTTTGCATGCAAAATATGCACTCTACCACCGTGCTACAGCATTTTCCCAATAAGCCTGAAGGCTCTGCGCACCCAGGCTTATTTTTGCACCTGGAAAGGGTTAAAAAAACCAACCATTGATCTGTGTTTGTCTTTGCTCTTCACCATTCTCATCACCGCACAACTCGGGTCCCTGGGTGGCTGATATCCAATGAAATGCCATGTTTCTCATTTTTCCTCTCCACTCTCATTGTGGGCACAATGATTTCTTCCTGTTAGGAATAGTTCTTGACCTTGCAGGCACACTACAATGTGATGTACAAAATGAAAAATTGCTGCCCAGCCTCGTGAATAAGGAGGTTATTAATTTCTTTTAATGTATGCAGTTCCCATTACCCTAAATAAAAAATACTGTACATGCATCAAAGGGGCAGGGAGGGGGAACAAACTTTGGATGCTGCAGAACAAGTGTGTTACTTTGAGCGTTGATACAAACTACCCATTGGAAGGGACCAAAAGGGTTAGGGCAGTATTCTGCAACAAGACACAGCCATACACTCTCAAGGCAAGCACAAACTGAACTTACAATATCTAAATGACAAAGTGGGATAAGCGGAGAACTTTAGCACACACATTGCATGGTGTATTATGTCTGTGATATCAATCAATCAGTCAGTCAAACGAATTGCTAATTTTGTTCTTAACCAGTGCCTGACATCAGTGATGGACTGGATGAGGGCAAACAAGCTGAGATTAAATCCTGATAAAACAGAGGTACTCCTGGTCAGTCGGAGGGCAGATCAGGGAATAGGGATTCAACCGGTACTGGATGGGGTCACACTCCCCCTGAAGTCTCAGGTTCGCAGTTTAGGTGTACTACTGGACTCAGCTTTGAATTTTGAGGCCCAGATTACTGCTGTGTCCAGGGGCGCATTTGCCCAATTAAAACTGGTGCGCCAGCTGCGCCCGTTCCTGGATCTGCCTGATCTGACTAGGGTGATGCATGCCTTGGTTACATCCCGCCTAGACTACTGTAACGCACTCTACGTGGGGCTGCCTTTGAAGACTGTTCGGAAACTTAAATTGGTACAAAGAGCTGCAGCCAGAGTGCTAACCGGGGCTGGTTACAGGGATCATACAACTCCCCTGTTACAACAGCTCCACTGGCTGCCAATTTGTTTCTGGTCACAATTCAAAGTGCTGGTTTTGACCTACAAAGCCCTATACGACTCAGGTCCACATGAACCTGCCCGGGATTTGAGATCTTCAGGTGAGGCCCTTCTTGTGCTCCCCACACCTTCGCAAGTACATATGATGGGGACACGAGATAGGGCCTTTTTGGTGGCTGCCCCTAGGCTATGGAATTCCCTTCCGAATGAGATGCAATTAGCTCCCTCCTTGCCGTCTTTCCGGTGACAAGTAAAGACTGTTTTATTTCAATGGGCATTTGGGATAGAGAACGACTAGGATTAAGTGTCCTAGGATTGGTGACTACATTATATGGTCTTATTATATTAAATTGTCTGCTGTTTTTAACATATGTTTTATGGTTTTAATTTTTCTCAAAGATTGATTCTATTTTTAACTGTATACTTTGTATGTTTTAATGGTGTGTTGTTTTTAGTTGTAAGCCGCTCTGAGTCCTATTGGAAAAAGGGTGGGGTAGAAATAAAGTTTATTATTATTATTCTCTAAAGGGACCGTGTCAGGGATTGGTATGAAGTTTCTGATAAACTGCTGTCTTCATCAATGTGTTCAAAAGCAAAAGTCACTCTGTTATGTTATCACTTAAGTGTGGTAGATAATGTATGTAATATTCCTCAAACGTTTTACTTCAAGTCAGTGGCATACCTAGTGTATTTGACACCCAGAGTGGATCATTTTTTAATGCCCCCCCTCCTCTATATGACAAAATTATTTTCAGTAATAATCATGAAATGAAAGGAATAATAATACTGGCCAGAAAAGAAATGCAGGCAGTGAAAATCTTCTTTTATTGAACTTCATATATATAATCATGCCAGTAAAAAAAATAAAAAAATAAAATAAATATTACAGTACAAAAAAGGAAAAAAGTAATTGATTAATACTTTTTAATTACATTACTGTATTTTTTGAAAAAAGGGAAAACTTATACCTACATATTGGTCTGTCGCAGTAATGAATAATAACATTACAGTTTCTGTTTTAGAGCCTTAACTTCTGCAAATTTGTCAAAATTGATCTTCTTTGCATATTCATGTTCAATAGACAGTATAGCCAGATTTGTCAATCCGTCTTCGCTCATAGTTGATCGAAGAACACTTTTTATTAATTTTAATTTTGAAAAGTTTCACATGAAGCAACAGATATACAAATAGTTAGGAAAAGTCTTAAACATAAGGATAAGTTTGGCAGAGATTCATAAAAATCCCTTTTCACAATAAATTCCAGAAATTGCAATACTGTCCATGTCTTTGTTTCTTTGGGATCGATTCTAGTGGCTTTCAAATGCCTCTGCAGTTGAAAAATTTCCACTAAAATATCTTCACCAGAAAATTCATCATAAATTTCTATTATATTTGGTAAAAACTTCCAAAGTTTTTCTTCTTCTGCAAAAATCAGAGAAAATGGCTGAATGATAGCGAACATTGACATTATTTGATCCATTGCTTTAGAACGACTGTCGAGTTCTTGGTGAAAACGATCGAGGCATTCAAACATTGCCCTTTTTATTTCTTCTGGCAATGTAAGACCAGCATCTTTTGTCATTTCTCCTGGCATTCTTCTTCAAAATTTGATTCTTTTTTCTATGTAAATGTCCATTTCCTTACATTTTGTTGTTGCATAGTTAATGGCCTTCTCCACAATTTCTGTGCACCGATCTTCAAGGAACAATTTTAAAGCTTGGAGTTTCACTGTACATTGTTCAAGGCTGATTCCGTCTGTTTGCAAATATTTTTGTGTCTGATTAACCTCATCTAAAACTTCACACCAGAAAAAAAGATAACTCAGAAACAGAAAAATTGCATACAGCAGAGAGCAAAATCTGAGCTGATCCTCTTGTGTCCACATTTTCTTTTGGATTGCACAGTACTTCAAAGGTTGTGATTAACTTTTCAGAATTTGTCTTTACTGTGCACACAGCTTCATAATGAGCACCCCATCTTTTCTGGGAAAGTCTTTTCACTGTTATACCTACATTCTGCTGCATTTTCCATCATTGAGAATGATTTTTTCCCCCAAAGTTCCAAAAAAGTCACATGTGAAGAAACGCTTCCAAAAGAGTGAACTCCGCAAAGGTTCAGAGAATGATTTGCACAAGACACAAATAAGGACTTGGGATTAGAGTTTTGCCTGAACATCACCGTGAATACCGGCCGTAGTTGCAGCGTTGTCATATCCTTGACCACAACAGAGTTTTATGTCCAGTCCATCACTATCCAGTTGTTTCAAGATCTCTTCTGTGAGTTCAGCAGCAGTCTTCCCGTAAATAGGAAAGAAGCCCAAAAATGATTCCTTTATTTCAACTTTACCATCTTCAATATGGACATATCTGATCACTTCACACATTTGATCAGTGTGTGAAACATCGGGAGTGTTATCAAAAAGAATTCCAAAGTATTTTGCTTTTTTAATATCCACCACTATTTTTTCTTTGATGTAATGTCCCCAAAGATGAATGAATTCATTTTGAATTTTTGGAGATAAGTATGAAATCAATCTCCGTTCAGAAGGAATAGCATGTTTAATTTTTTCAAAATGTTCCTTCAAAATTGGGTCGTAATTTGAGAGTAATTCTACCAACTCCAAAAAATTTCCTTTGTTTGCTGGTGACATCCTCTCTGTGACCATGGAAAGGAAGGTTTTGTTTGGCCAAAAACATAATTGCATCCAAAAGATGATGTAAAATGTCTCTCCATTTTCTCTCTCTTTATCCATTTCCACTTGATGGATTTTATCAATAGTTTTTTGGAGTTTCAGTCCTGTTGCCAAGGCCTTCCATTTTTATAAGCAGGAGAGATGTTGTTCAGATATCTCAAGTTCAGGGACTTTAGGATTTAATTTCCACCAGGTTTTAAAGCCAGTTATAAAGCTGGATGTTCCAGCTTTTATCTCATTATCTTCAAACAGTCTGCAGCAAAAACAAAACAAACATTTTTTTGATTTTGAATAAACCATCCAAGTTCTCAACACTTTTTTGCCATTAAAGATTTATAAAACCATTAAGTTGTCAAGTGTTGACTGCCTCCTTTGCTCTTTTCTCCTTCTCGTTGAACTGCAGAGAAAGGTCCATCTTTATTCTGAAGAGGTTCACTTCCCCTCTTAACCAGATTAACTCTCAAGTTGTCTGGAACTGGTATTGGCCAAGCAGCGATATCAGAATAAATTAAAATATCATTCATCATCTCTTCTTCATCAAAGTCTTGGTCTTTACTAGCGTCTCTTTCTTGTCCATTTTTTTTATCCTGTTGGTGTTGACTCAGTCTCTTGCTAACATTTCCTTTCTCTTCCTCATCGTCAGTTCTTATAGAAGATGATTCATTGTTGTCTTTCAGCCGTACATATTTCAAAATAGATCCAGACATTGCCTCAATCACCTCCTCTTTTCCTTTTTTTATTTTTCTTTGTTGAGCTCCACTGGGTTGATGTAGTTTCATGTTGGTACGGGTACCCTAATTATTGATGATTAACCACTATATAATTATAATGTATGGATATTGTTGAATTATAACATCTCCCAATATAATGAATTGAAGAAGCCACAACTATTAATGAAGTCAAAGGTGACTCTGCTTGCAGGCAGGCACTTCCTTATTTAATGTATCATCATCATCATCATCATCATCATCAACATTTCTTAGCCAATGACTTTCCCAACGGGGGATATAACTCTTGTTAAAACTCTTATTAAACAAACAGCTCCAAGACAGGGAACAAAATCAAAGCTGCGGGGACAAAAATATGGATGCAAGCCCAGTTGTGGCACAGTTAATCAAAAGCTATGTCTGGTCAACAGGAGAGTTTGAGTTGGAGTGTTGGACTAGGATCTGGGAGACCAGTGTTTGAATCCCCACTCAGACATGAAGTGGGTCACTCGTGACCTTTGGCCAGCCTTGCCTACCTCACAGAGTTGTTGTGGAGATTAAATGAGGGGGGAAGAACCGCATAGGCCACCTTGAGCTCCTTGGAGAAAAGGTGGGATACAAATGCAGTAAAAGAATAAATAAATAAATATTTAGAAAAATGTGGGGGCAGGTTACTCCTTTAACATCTCTCCCTATCCAAGACAGGGACACCAAGTAAAAAAGGGAGGGAGGGCAGGCCTAGTTTCTTTGATAAATGCTTTCTGATCAATAGAGGGACACAACTAGAGTAACAAAGGAGCGGGGGAGAGGAGAGAATGTGCACCAAAAACCAACTGCCAAAGGAAAAGAGTGGTAATATTGGGCCCTAAATATATGCCTCAAGAAGAACAAACTCAGACTAGACACCCACAAAGGTTCCTTGACATTTTATAACTCAAGACTAGCTGCCAAGCAGGGAAGCCCTGTGACCCCCCCAACCAAAAAATGGCTTGGGTGGGTGGGTAAAGAAGCACCAATGATGCTTGATGCAACTCTTAGCAAGCAGCCAGGAGACTTTCAGCTCCTGTTGCCCAAGGTAATTTATTTATTTATTTTTATTTATTTATTAGATTTTTATACCGCCCAACTAGCATAGCTCTCTGGGCGGTGTACAACAAAAAAATACAAATACATCTCTTAAAATCCCATATTAAATACAACAAAAACATGTAAAAAGAAGAAACAATCTAAAATCAATTACACAAATTTTAAAATTGAAATTAAAACGCCATAGAAAAGAGGCAAGTCTTAAGCTGGCGCCAAAAAGACAGCAGCATCGGCGCCATACGCACCTCATCGGGGAGACTGTTCCAGAGTTCGGGGGCCACCACTGAGAAGGCCCTAGTTCTTGTCACCACCCCCCGAGCCTCCCTATGAGACGGGACTCGGAGGAGGGCCTTCGAGGTAGAGTGCAGTGCCCGGGCAGGTTCATATCGGGAGAGGCGTTCCAACAGATATTGTGGTCCCACACCATATAGGGCTTTATAGGTTAAAACCAACACTTTGAATCTGGCCCGGAAGCAAATTGGCAGCCAATGCAAGCGAGCCAGAACAGGTGTTATATGTTCCGACCGCTTGGTCCTCGTTATTAATCTGGCCGCCGCATTTTGGACAAGCTGTAGCTTCCGAACTGTCTTCAAAGGCAGCCCAACGTAGAGCACATTGCAGTAGTCCAATCATGAGGTTACCAGAGCATGTACAACTGATGTAAGGTCCTCTCTGCTCAGGTAGGGGCGTAGCTGGGCTACCAACCGAAGTTGGTAGAATGCATTCTGTGCCACCGAGGCCACTTGGGCCTCAAGTGATAGGGAAGGATAAAAAAAACTCCCAGACTATGAACCCGTTCCTTTAGGGGGAGTGTAACCCCGTCCAGGACAGGGTAAACATCCACCACCTGGTCAGAGAAGCCACCCACCAGTAGCATCTCAGTCTTGTCTGGATTGAGCCTCAGTTTGTTAGCTCCCATCCAGTCCATTATCGCGGCCAGGCAACGGTTCAGCACATTGACAGCCTCACCTGCAGAAGATGAAAAGGAGAAATAGAGCTGCGTGTCATCAGCGTACTGGTGGCAACGCACTCCAAAACTCCGGATGACCGCACCCAACGGCTTCATGTAGATGTTGAAAAGCATGGGAGACAGAACCGACCCCTGCGGGACCCCACATTGGAGAACCCACGGTGTCGAGCAATGTTCCCCAAGCACTACCTTCTGGAGACGACCCGCCAAGTAGGAGCGGAACCACTGCCAAGCAGTGCCTCCAACTCCCAACTCCACGAGCCTCTCCAGAAGGATACCATGGTCGATGGTATCAAAAGCCGCTGAGAGATCAAGGAGAATCAACAGAGTTACACTCCCTCTGTCCCTCTCCCAACATAGGTCATCATACAGGGCGACCAGGGCTGTCTCAGTGCCGAAACTGGGCCTAAAACCCGATTGAAATGGATCTAGATAATCGGTTTCATCCAACAGCGTCTGGAGTTGGCCAGCAACCACTCGTTCCAAGATCTTGCCCAGGAATGGAACATTCGCTACTGGTCTGTAGCTATTGAGATTTTCTGGGTCCAAGGAAGGTTTTTTCAGGAGTGGTCTTACTGCCGCCTCCTTCAGACAGCCAGGGACCACCCCCTCTCGTAAAGAGGCGTTAATCACTTCCCTGGCCCAGCCAACTGTTCCATCCCTGCTAGTTTTTATTAGCCAAGAGGGGCAAGGATCTAGTACTGAAGTGGTTGCACGTACCCGTCCAAGCACCTTGTCCACGTCCTCGAGCTGAACCAACTGAAACTCATCCAATAAAACGTGACAAGACTGCGCTCCGGACACCTCAGTAGGGTCAGCTGCCATAAACTGGGAGTCTAAGTCCCGACGGATGCATAAGATCTTATTCTGGAAGTGTCCAGCAAACTCATTACAGCGGGCCACCGATTACTCTACCATGTCCTGAGGGCCAGACTGAAGTAACCCTCGGACAACTCTAAAAAGCTCCGCTGGGCGGGAAAGAGATGACGTAATAGTGGCAGCAAAATGTTGTTTTTTCGCCACCCTCACCGCTTCTAAGTATAGCTTAGTGGAAGCACTTACCAGCGCATGATTGTATCCATCGGGAGTTCGCCTCCACCTCCGCTCAAGCCATCTCCTATTTTGTTTCATCGCTCTCAGCTCCGGGGTATACCACGGAGCTGCATGAGCACTACATAGGAGAGGGCGCGCAGGAGCAATCATGTCAACAGCCCGAGTCATCTCCGCATTCCACAGTTCGACCAGGGCTTCAACAGGAGCGCCCGTCTTATCAGCCGGAAAATCCCCCAGAGCCTTTTGAAAACCTTCAGGATTCATTAGTCTCCGGGGGCGGACCAATTTAATAGGTCCCCCACCCTTGCAGAGGGGAAAGGCCGCTGTAAGTCTAAACTTCAGCAAGCAGTGATCTGTCCATGACAAAGGGAGAGATGTAAAACTCCCTACATCCAGATCACCATCTCCATGTCCAGTCGCAAAAATAAGATCTAGAGTATGTCCCGACACATGTGTTGGACCACTAACATATTGGGACAGCCCCATGGTTGTCATGGAGGCCATGAAGTCCTGAGCCGCCCTGGATAAGGCAGTCTTGGCAAGAATGTTGACATCCCCCAGTACCAATAGTCTGGGGGACCTCAGCAATACCTCCGAGACCACCTCCGTCAGCTCAGTTAGGGAAGCCATTGGGCAGCAAGGTGGGCGGTACACCAACAAGATTCCCAGTCTGTCCCTCTGGCCCAACACAAGGTCCAAACACTCCAGACCAGTAACTGAATGAACATGGTGCTTGGTGAGTGAGATGGAACTCTTATAGACGACAGCAACCCCACCTCCCCGACCCTCGGATCTACCATGATGCTGCACCAAGTATCCCGGTGGGCAAAGCTGGGAAAGACTAGCTCCTCCCTGCTCACCCACCCAGGTCTCGGTTATACATCCCAGATCGGCTGCCTCATCCAAAATCAAGTCATGGACGAGGGAGGTTTTATTATGTACCAATCTGGCATTTAAAAGCAGCAACTGGAGATCCAAGAGTTGGCTGAAAGGATGACCAACAACCCTGCGGGTGTGAGAAGGACCGGAACAAGGCACAGCCATTACATGTCTGGGTCGCGTTCCCCTTACCTGGCACGTCCTATGCACAACGCCATACCTCCCTCTGCCCGTCACTACACTAATTGGGGCCCCCTCAAGTCCCCCCGATTGGTGAGAGAGCCTCTTTCCCAGAAACATGATAAAACTATATATAAACACTCACACTCACATACATCAAAGACACTTACAAACATACATCAACATTCCTTCACACATACCAACGCAATCCCACACTCTATACCAACAGGTACCAGCACCAAAACGTCTCTTTGCCTATCAAAACCTCGTCGTCTGATGATATTATGAGGATGAAGAAGTGTCAGATACTCTCTGCAGGGCAGGCAGATGGACAAAAAAAGTCAACCGCAGTGGGGAAAACCAACCGTAACGGCGGCGACGAGGCCACAGAACGAATACAAGCCGGAATGAAAAAACACAAGCCACAACGGCAACGTCTTCCAGCGTGCCAAGCAACTCCGTCTCCCAGTCACAGCCAAATCGATCAGGGCACCTCGTCCTCTTCTCTTCTTCTCGGTTTCTGTTCCTCCATCACAATGGGGGGCATCACCGATGTTAGAGCCTCTCCCCCGCTCCACCACAGGCAGAGACCTCAACAGACAAAGCAGCAGGGCCACAATCCCAGGCCACCGCATCACACCCGCCGCCGACCGCTTCCCCGCCCGAACAGGACGGCACCCCAAGATCACCAAAGGGGCAAAACTGACAGCAGCGGGGGGGGACACAGGGCGCGGCGAAGAAACAAGCCGAAGAAGCCAAGACACGAACCATCCCAGAGACACCAGCCACAGCAACGACGAGCGGCAGCAGCAGCAAACCAACGAGGCGGCAGCAACAAAACAACGGAGACAGCAGCAAAGAACCCAAGCTGCAGCGAAAGCCCCGAGCCGCAGCAGCCGCGGCGCCGACAAAGCCAGCCAAGCCGAAATGGAAAAGCGAAAGGCACCAGCGGCACCAGTGGCACCAGCCACGCCAAGGAACACAGGAGCGTCAGCAATGGAGAAGGTAAAAGGCCACTGTGATCCCCAGGCTCAATTACAGTGCCTCTCGGTTCTCTCGGTTCCTGCAAACGCCGCCGCCCACAATTTCGGTTACCGCGCCTAGATTACGAAGGTAAAAAGGGTGGGTAGCAGCATTAGGGAGAAAAAAGCAATTCGTGCACTTTTACAATCCCAGTTGAGCCACTTTTAAAGTGCTTAAAGATGTTAAAAAAGATGTTAAGAAGGTGTTTTAAAAAGATAAACGGCGGAGCTCTAAACACAGCTCCTCCACCTACGCCGCCATCTTTCTGTGTAACATGATGCCCCAGCTTCTCCTCTTGCTGCAGAATGGAAAAGAGTGGGAACAGCTTTCCCTCTTCAAGCACAGAAGCCCATCTGCATTAGAAACAGGTACCTTTCCCTTTCCTGTTCTGCCTGGAGACAGATCCCTCTTTTTCCTCACTTCTACCTAAAGAAGGTGGGGGGTCGGGAGGAGGAGGCACTGGAGCTTTAAAAAGCCCAGCCAGCCTCTTCTCTTGACACATTCACACCACACATGCCTCACCCGTGTGCCACTCAGCGGCGGCAGGAACTGACTGCGCTCTGAGTTTGTAAGCCGCCCTGAGTTCCAGTTTTGGAAAAAGGGCTGGGTAAAAGTAAAGAGTAATAATAATAATAATAATAATAATAATAATAATAATAATAATAATAATAATAATAATAATAATAATAATAACTGCGCCATAATGCAGGAAGGAGGACAAGAAGGCAGTGCGTGTAGTGCAAGCTGGCAAGCTGGCGGAGCAAAGACTAGCTAAGCTCCGTAATGCTGGTGCCTGTGCATGCCCACGCGCTATTGAAGCCCATGTCCCAAGAACTACCACAGTAATCAAAATTAGCAGACAATGCACCCCTTATTGCCTGCACCCGGGGTGGGGCCACCCCCACCACACCGCCCTTGGTACAGCACTGCTTCAAGGGCTTAATTACATATACAAGAGATAGTACTGAAGCAATAGGCAGGTTAACAATATCAATTCATGAATGTAATATTATTAAACACATAATTTTATGAGATTCAGCAGCTTCCATATGGAAAATTTAGAAATAGTCTGAAGAGACCTAGAAAGACAGTTATATAATAAATTGCATCTGTGTTTTACTAGTTATTATATAATGATGCCTTTCATAAACAAATGAAAAGTGAGCAACTATGTTTAGATCTGATGGAAGCATATAGGTGAGGTCCTATAAGCAAATTTTGACATTTTGGATTCAAAGTGGATTTGTTTTAGACCTGGATCTTTAAACTCAGCTCAGTTTGACTTGGGGACTGGGTGCAGAAGCAATTTAATAAAAGGAAACTGAGATCTATTTGTGTGTGAAATTTCCCTTGGGTTTCCTTTTCAGCTTGCTTTTGTATCAAATCCCAAAACACTTCTTGAAGCTGGAAGAATTTAAAGGACAGCTTGGGGGGTTGTGAAGACAGCTTCTGAACAGGAAGCAATTCGTAAGATACTGAAGCGCCTGTAGACTGTCCCTTTGGATCTTAGCTGTAGTGTTTGCATCAAACGGTACATATGTTGTTTCAGAAACCAATCAGAGCATCAACATTTAACTTTGAACTGACTCACTTTCGTGGGATGACAGCAACTAGCTAATGTTGTTTTAATGCAGGATTCATTGTGTCATTAATTTTAATCTCTTGGTGATGTGACCATTTCCCTGTCCCCCCCATTTTAAAGCCATAACAATGAACATTATTTATTCCTAAACGTGTGTTGATGAATTTTACAAGCATGTTGGATGTAGCAACTGTCAGAGTGCCAGCCAGAAAGCTTGGAGCCAGAGTCAATCCTGAATCATGCCAAAGCATTATGCGAGCCATTGGAAATGATTATCCACATACAAATGGGAAAATACATAAAATGATATATAAGGTCACAGTGCAAGCCAGGAAGCGATGCCAGAATGTTCTTACTGGCTTAGAGCCTGCTTGGCTTGTTCGCTTTTATAGGCATCGAGCTGAGGAAGAGCCAAACACTTTGCTCGAGCCAGGCATCTAACTTCCTTGGCTTGCCCACATCAGTAGCACAGCTGTCATGGTAAAAACAACCTATCAAGTATGCATTTATTTTTGCCATCTTTTATTTTCTATGACTTTGCAAGATGTGACCACCAAGGGCAGAGTTATTTGTGCCATTTAAAGTTGTGGAAGTGGATCTCTTTAAGTGTTGGAAATAGAACAACTTTCAGTGATAAATCACTAACATTGAGATTATAGGTTACTGGGAGCTGGGTGTTTCTGTAACATTGTGCTTAGCTGGTGGGAGACATGCCACTTGCACAATTGCTACACATTACATTAGAGCACCGCTGGGAAACCTCAGGCCCGGAGGTTAAATGTGGCCCTACAGGCTTCTACATCTGGCCCTTGGAACTCTCTGCAGCCATCCCTTCACTGGATTGGCTTTGCACTCTCCTTGAGTGTTTTTGCCTGGCTGGAATGTGTCCTCCTTAGGGATGGGAGAGAAATTTGATTCTGCTCACATTTAAAGCCGGATCTGTCAAATTCGCTCTTTCCGAAATAATATGAGAACTGAAACTCAGCCTCCTTCAAAATTCACACTGATCCAAATTTCACAATACAGTTCTCTGACCAAACAATATTTACAAAAATGTGTATATTAAGGAAAGTGTACATACAATGAAGATGTGAAATGGGGGAAAAGTCGGATAATCTGGATTTCAAATGGGTATTTGAAAATGAATGAGCTGAATACAAGAATTATTAGCAAGTCAGATCCACCACAACTGTCTAGGCATGAGATGTTCCCAATGTTATTTGCATTTCAGGAGAAGACGAATGAGCTTTTAAAGGTTAAAATGCAAGGAGACAATATTGATAGCAAACAAAAGCAGCCCTGCAGGGATCAACAGAAGCATTATGGATAAATAAATAAATTATCGAGATGACAATATGATGCAATGAGTGGGTTTAGTCAAACCTTTGAACTTAGGGCTAAGTTTATGAAAAGGACAGGTAAAGCCATATCAAGTGTTGCCTGACAGCTGTTTCAGAAAGATTGCTTCTATTAAAAAGATGTTCAATCTTCCCAAAGCTTTAAATAGGCTTAGACTTAGATTTTGAGCTGAAAATCTCATTTCTCCAAGCATCCTAACTTTTTTTTTAACTTCTTCTGAAGCATGCCAAATGGACTTTTCCTGAAAATGTTTGGCTTGTCTGGCCATCTAACACCATTCAGCAGAGTTGCAGTAATCCAAAAGTGACACCCAGTTGACCTTTTGGACCCCTCTTAGTGTGTTCTAGGACATGCTTACAGAGAAGGGAGAACCGAGGTTTCTTGCTGTCAGTATTTTCACACACACACACACACACACCACACACACACACACACACACACACACACACACACACACGAGTACGCATGCCTTTACATTAATGAAATCTACAAGGTATGCTTTAGAAATCTGATGTCTGTTTATTTTCCCTTTAAATAAAGGGAAGATACAAGCCCTGGAGATTGGAACAAATGTGGAATTGGAAAAAGATCTGGAGTTTATGGATATTAGAAATAAAATCTACTGTTTGGAATTTAACGTTATCTCTGAAGAAATTAATAAAGATATTAGAGATAAAGTTATCAATGGCTTGGATAATTTTTTGGACTGGAATGACGTGATGGAGCTTGATATAGAGAAAATCTATGGAATTAACTGCAGCCATGTGACAATGGAAAAACTCTCAAGAGATGAGCCAGTGCATTTTGTAAAAAAGAAGAACAGAGATATGACTTTACAACAATATTTCAGCAACTTATTCAGAATCGATGGCAAGAAAATATTTGGGATAGAGGAAATTCCCATCAGACTCTTATTATATGACTATGGCTATGAGAGCAAGATTATTATGGAATACTGATAATGGAAGATTGGACACTGAAATTACTGGACTTAACAGGACTATTGAAGATGGAAGATGGAATTAATATGGATAATGGAATAATGGCTATTGAAATTATTGGACTTAACAGATTTGATGAGATGGATTAATCGATATGTTTATTTGGACTATGGTTATGACAATAAGATTATTATTATTATTAACGAGATGGATTAATCGACATGTTTATTTGGAGAAAAATTGATAGATATATTTCTTAAAGAATTGAAACCTCTCTTTGACTTTTTGTGGAAAGAATAAAGTAATGTCTATGAGATTTGATGATTAATTAAGATAACTACTGGAGGAAAGTGATTTTATAATATAATTTAAGAGACAGGATTGTTATATATTGTAGACCTATAACTGATCTGCGACAAATGGGGTCAACATTTTATTTTTTTTGTTTAATCATTTTTGTTTTGTTTTGTTTTTTGTCTTTGAATGTTTTATGATTTTGTTTTGTTTGTTTTATGAAAATTTGAATAAAAATTATTGTAAAAAAAAATAAAGAGAAGTGAGGCAAAATGATGAAACTAAAAAAAAAAGAAATCTGATGTCTGAGGTAGGAGACATTTATTATAGATGGATGAGTGAAGTTTGGCAATAAAGGTCATTTGTTATTGTTCCCCCAAATATGTTGCTTGTCTGGAATATGAAACAATCGTGTTTTTTTAAAAGGGGAATATTTACCAACTTGAGTTTATGGTTTTAGGAAGGCTAATCAAACATTTCATTAGGTGATAAAGGAACTTTAAAGGAAATTACAACAAAAGGATTGTAATCAACTAAGTTTTACTCAAAGTAGACCTATTTAAATAAATGGACCTACGTTGGACATACCCACTGATTTCAGTGTGTCTGCAATGAGTATGACTAACATTGGATACAATCCTTGGGCTGCAATCCTAATTATGTCTACTCAGAAGTAAGTCTTACTGAATTCACGGGGCTTACTCTCAGGTAAGTGGGGTTAGGATTACAGTCTTAGCTAAAGTACTGAATTTCAGAAAGTGCAGTAAAATGTTGTCATTTTTTTCTGTCTTTTCCCCTTTTGTATTTTAGCAAATGGTTCAAAAGAAGAGATGTCTGACAATGACATGGCTGTTTTGGAAGTCTTTTAGTTGAATGTTCTCTTGACTTTGTTATTGTAGTGGTGTTTACCTTCATGACTGATGCTGTATTTGGTGTTATTTGATGTTGCTATATATTGATATTTTATTTGTTGTATGATGTGGCATTGTGCAGCTGCCTTGAATTCACTGGAAGAAAAAAGGTAAGATATAAGTATTAAACATCTTTCTTTCTTTCTGGTAATAAAAAGCAGACACATCCCTCTTACACCCCATCAGCAAGCAGGTTCCAAGTTTTTTAAAAAATATATTTCATTGTTTCTTGTCTCAACCCTCTGCTGACACTTTTACACTCTATTATAGTTCCCGTGAATTTTTAAAAAATCTAATTCTATTTGTTATTTACGGAGAATACCATAAGATGAAATATACTTTTATTTCCTCCTTATGAGTAAATGTGATAACTCTGATTCAATGAATTTAATGGAACATGTTTTATATTTTTCACAACGCTTATATTGACTTTTTATCTTTTATCAAGCAACTGAGACAAATTTCAAAAGAGCAATGAGATTTTTGCCCCAAAGAGTAAGCTCAGTTCACAAATCTTACCTTGCTTGTGCTTCAGCTTAAGAAGAAGCGTGACTCCATTTTCAAACATACTTTTGTTCAGAAATGACACCAAGCTAGTATAACACACATTTCTCTCATACAGGATGTCTTTTGATATGCTTTTAATTTATGTTAACTATTAATTTTTAAAATCTAGGCTAAAATAGCTCACCCAAGTACTCTTGGATGACACAGATTATCTTGACCCATCCCAGTCTGAGTTCAGGCCTGGTTATGGGGCTGAATCGGCCTTGGTCGCCTTGATGGATGACCTTTATTGGGAGAATGACAGGGGGAGTGTGACCCTGTTATTCTTACTTGATCTCTCAGGGGCTTTTGATACCATTGACCATGATATCTTTCTGGGCCAACTTGGTGAGATAGGTATTAGAGGCACTGTTTTACAGTGGTTCTGATCCTATCTCCAAGGTCGCTCTCAGAGAATAGCATTGGGTGTGCTGTGGGGTGCCACAGGGTACCATCTTGTCCCCCATGCTGTTTAACATCTATATGAAGCCCTTGGGAGCAGTCATCAGGAGCTTTGGGGTGAGGTATCAGCAGAATGCTGATGATACCCAGCTCTATTTCTCCGTAACATCTGAATCGGGAGAGGCCATGCAAGCCCTGGACCGCTACCTGGACTCGGTGGTGGGCTGGATGAGGGCCAATAAACTGAGTCTGAATCCTAGCAAGACGGAGGCGCTGTGGGTTGGTGGTTCCTGAGTTCA
Source organism: Rhineura floridana (assembly GCF_030035675.1). Taxonomy (NCBI): domain Eukaryota; kingdom Metazoa; phylum Chordata; class Lepidosauria; order Squamata; family Rhineuridae; genus Rhineura; species Rhineura floridana. The sequence continues at coordinate 101,018,405 of NC_084487.1, forward strand.
GATAATTGGTCAGTTGTCTGCTTTGGATAGGGTTGTACTCCCTCTGAAAGAGCAGGTCCGTAGTCTGGGGGTGCTCCTGGATCCATCGTTGTTGCTAGAGGCCCAGGTGACCTCAGTGGCTAGGAGTGCCTTTTACCAGCTTCGGCTGGTGAGATAGCTGTGGCCATTTCTGGACTGGGATAGCCTGAGAAATGAGCTCTATGTGGGGCTGCCCTTGAGGTTGGTCCAGAAGCTGCAGCTGGTGCAAAATGCGGTGGCGAGACTGCTCACTGGAGCAGGGTATCGCCAACATGTTACCGCGCTGCTGAAAGAATTGCACTGGCTGTCCATTTGCTACCGGGCCAAGTTCAAGGTTTTAGTTTTGGTTTACAAAGCCCTATACAGCTCGGGACCAGGGTACCTGAAAGACCGTCTTACCACTTATATACCCAGTCGATTACTGCGCTCTGCAGGTGAGGGCCTCCTGCAGATACCATCTTATCAGGAGATTCGTTCTGCACAATATAGGAAATGGACCTTTAGTGTGGTGGCACCTACCCTGTGGAATTCCCTCCCTTTGAATATTAGGCAGGCGCTATCTCTGCTATCTTGTTGGTGCCTTTTGAAGACTTTCCTCTTTCAACAAGTCTTTTAGGTTGAGACCTATCCCAGTCTGTGTCTGTGTTAGAATTGCTTAATAAGTTTTTAATAATGTTTTAACCCTTTTTAAAAGCTTTAAAAAAAATTTAACACTGTTTTATTTCAATGTATTTTAGGATCTGTTTTTATGATGTTTTAAAATGTTTTTAGCGCTTTGTTTGCTGCCCTGGGCTCCTGCTGGGAGGAAGGGTGGGATACAAATTAACTAATAAATAAAGAAATAAATATTTGCATGAAAGTTTTGAAATGCAGACCACAGAGCTTTGCAACAGCCATAACTATCATCATAGAGTGACTAGGCAGACTCTATGGCTATGCTCCTTTGCTTAGAGATAAATTCCTTAAGAGGATAAGAATCAAGATGCAGAGCGAGAACATTTCATGTTGAGTTTTCCTCCCATTCACTGTACGGTTTAGGCATATTTGTGTAATTTCTTCACCCCTTCTAGTGATGTGATCAGGAAAATGCATGAACTGATGACATGATGACACAAATATGTGCCTAAAGTTTAGATAAAGAACAGAGATAATTCAGTTAAAGGGCTTCCACTTTCCTTTGCAGTCGTGTGTAAAGCAAAATATTTAGTTCCTAATGCTACAGTTTAAGGCCCAAGTCCTAAGTCTCAACTCCCTCTGAAGTTTTTAATGGACTTTCACTTGGAGAATAATAATAAGTCTTTAGAGGAAGCAGACTTACAGATGAGTTATAAGAATAGATAGTGTGGTGTGAAAACAGCTTCCAAATAGCTATATGTAGGCAGTGAAATAAGGGGATGTGTGGATTTTGCCAGATATTCATAGGGGGAGTATAGATGGATGAATCTGTCAATTTTTTTTGTTTCAGAAGGCCACGTGGGACTTTGTATGGAGTTTTGTGTGTATTTTTCCTAATATATGCAGTTTTGCAAGCAATCTTCCAAAACATAATCAGTTTTGTATGTTATAGCTACTATGAGCATTTTTGTCCACACATTTTTGGTTGGAGATCTGCATCCAAGGGATTTTTAAGTAATAGTTGTGTGTCCCAAAGGACATCCAGTCCTAGCTTTTGGACACCCAGTGGACACAAATGGACATATAAAATTTAATCAATGAACCAAGAACACAACTTCAGATTGGAAGCCACCAAAATACTGACTAGATGTATTTTTTATTTTTTTTATTACTAGTATTTATTAGTCACTTTTTTTCAACAATAGAACTCAAAGCGACGTACAAGAAGGAACCAAGAACACAATAATTGAAATAGCTTGCAACAAAAGCAAGAATCACAAAACAATTTCAAGCAAAATAATACAACCATAATAGAAAAAATAACAAATGGCAAATATCACAACACAAAAACTATTTACACACTATAAGTATAACATAGCATATTATAGGAGGCTGCATTACACGTCTAATCAATATTGCAAGAGTAGAAGAAAATTAAATCAATTTCAACTTGGCTACTAGAACACCCCAACCATGATGTTTTATGCACTCATTCTTTCTAACAGAAAGTCCCTTTAGTCTCCACCAGTCTCCATCAGCCACCACCCTAGCTCTTCATGACAGCCCGATCTCAAGCAGCGGTATCAAGTGGCATCAAGTGACCAATGCTGCTGGCATGTCTCTGGCAAACTACTGCTTGTGAATCCGCCGAAGCAAAGGAGCTCCACAATGGTGCTGGGCAGTAGGTGACGAAGATGAACGTGGGAGGCAGGCCAAGAACCACAGCTGCTGTTGCTATCTCCCCTCACATGTTGGAATGGCATACCTGTGGGTTGGTCTCCCTCGTGTCCCCCCTCTCCATGAGGAAAAAGCCTCCCAGAAAGCGAAGCCACAGCCGCGGCAGCTGAAGCCAGGTTGGCCTTCAGATGCCCCTTAGCTGGCTTCCCTCGCTGGGCAAAACTACCTCGGTGGCCTCAGTGACAAACAGGAGGCAGCTGCCACTCAGCCGAGTTAAGGGTCAAAACTCCATTGTCCTCCAGTCTCTCCCAACCCATTTTTGTGTCACCGCATCGGTAGCATCTTCTGTGGGGGACGAGGTGGATGGAATGTATGACATTTTAGTAAAAGTCAATAGAAACAGTAGAACATACAGACACACTATGTATGTGAATTCTGCTGTAGCAGGGTGTGGATGATAAACAGCAGTTTTTAATTTTTATTTGCTTTTTAATTCATGTATTTACTGGTGGGTGGGTGGGCAGGCTAGTAAGAATTTTGCTAGGCTAGTAACTAGTGTAAATTCATTTGCAAGGTTGTATTCAATTCACCCTCTTTTTTTAGTTTGAACCACTTTGCTTCAATCCAAATGTCAGGGGTTGTACATGATAGAGAGGCTTCCATGTGTAGGCCATCTGAATGAAAAAATGGACACCCAGTAACAAGTCCTTATAAAATGCTGTAACCGCAACACAAATCTGGAGTGTCCGTTTTGAAGCATAACTGTGTTTTAGTTGACTGATTGGTTCACAAAGTGTGAACTAGGTAGGTTTTCATTAAAATGCAAACCGAATAAATTTCTCCTCCATCCCTACAGAGGGAAGTGAAATTGTTCAACAGAAATTTCTTAGAAATTTTGGTCGACTTTATGTTGAATGAATATAGCAACATAGGAAGCCATTGGTCCATCCAGCTCAGTATTGTCTACACTGACTGGCAGTGACTCTCCAGAGTTCAGACTGGAGACATTCCCATTCCTATCTGGAGATGCCAAGGATTGAACCTAGGACATTCAGCATACAAAGCAGACACTCTACCACTGACCTATCGACCTTTCTGTAATGTCTTAATTGGTGGATAAAGGAACCAATCCACTAGGAAAAGAGGACTGGAAGGTGTCAGGGACAAGCTAATTGCTTCCTTCAACAATATTCTTTAATATTAGTTGTTTAGTATTATAATTAATGCTATTTAATATCAAATATTAACCTACATAAATATATAAGTTATATAACTGTGGATCCACAGTTGCATTTTGAATTCATAAACAACTAAACTGGGAAGGGCATATTGTCAAATTCACCAGTGTGGTATAGTGGTAAGAGTGCTGGACTAGGACCTGGCAGACGAGGACTCTTGGGCCTCACGCGAGGCTCCCCCTCTGCTCATGTTAGAACGGAACTGGGAATCCATTCATTAACAGCAAGAATTGACCTGGCAGTACTAAGATTCTGGAGAAAAATTCTATTGCTGGATGATTCTGCATTAGTTAAAGGTTGCTGGCATGAACAAATACAAAAAGGGGGGTGGGCGCAAGACACGAAATCCCTAATAGATCACTATAATTTAGTACCCAATGATCTTAAACTATTCACCCCAAGAGAGCTGACGAACTGGGTCCTCAATTTCGATGAGTCCCAAGATAGATCTCGACTGGCGAGTTCCCAGTTTTCAACCTGGTTCCCTTTCTTTAAAATAAACCATTCTGCCGCTACCTATTTTTCTACCTTGTGCTGCCCACAGAAACGTAGAACATTTACAGAAATAAGGTTTCAGACAATGCCTACAGCAGTCCTAGAGGGAAGATACAAGGGAGTTGCAAGAAACCAACGTTTCTGTATCTGCTGGAGTAAGTTGATTGAGGACCTTCCCCATTATATGCTCTACTGTCCTCTCTACAACTCCCCGAGACAAAAATTTTTAGACCCCTTCATAAAACCTAGGGAGGGTTTACCCCACGAATTTATACTCACGGACCTATTGGCAGATAACTACAAGGAGGTGACTTCTGTGGTTACAAACTTTGCCATGGCAGCGAAGCGAATAAGAGCCCAAATTGTGAAAGACAACATCAGTAAAGCCTGAATATTCTTGGTCGGTTCATGATATAACAAAACGTATTTTATTGTATTTTATTTTATTGTAAAATTTATTGCTGTGTGTTTTAATTGTCTTGCAATGGCCAACGGCTAGAAGCAATAAAGATTTCATTCATTCAGAGGAGGCTTTCACATACAGTAGGGGAAAGCAATTTTTACCAATTGTGCCTTCAGCTCCACATCATCTCCCACATCTGCACATCATCTCTGTTGTGGATAATCCTTCAACCATTATGAAGTGGGGTGCAAGTGGCTGTTGGGTTAAGGGAGGATTGGTGAAAATAAACTCTGCGGGAACCAAGAGCAGCTGTCTCTGTAAGCAGCACTCCACTTAGAGATGGGTAAATCTGTCAATTTCTCTTTATCCCTCTTTTTTCCAGTCTTACATTCAGTTCTTCATGTTTCCACATAGGCTTGTAATTCTTTTTAAGTTCTCACGAATATATCTCATTTTGGTGTGAATTTCTCCTAATATGCATATTTTAATGTGATTTTCCCTAAAGGATATGTTTTTTCAAGCAATTTTCCCTAACAATGGATTTGTGTATGTTATTTTCACTAATATATACATTTTTATGCACATTTTTCCACAACGTACACAATTTTGTACACATTATTTGGCTGAAGAACTGCATTGCAAAATTCAGAAAAATGTGAATTTCAAACAAGAGGCGAGTTTCAGTTCATGTATTGTTTTGGGAAGTGCAGTTTAGGTTGGTTCATATTTAACTGCAAACCGAACCAAATTTCTCCCCCATCCCTAACTCCATTCACAGGTCTCCCATGAGCTAAGCCAAGTTGTCAGTGTGTCATCCCATCTGTTTGACATGCCTCAGAGTATGGTACTATAGTCGTTTAGTATGTAGAACAAGCAGTTTGACCAGAAATATGAATGATCCTAAGGAATAATCAAGTGCAATTGGAAAGATCATTGGGGTGGGAGAGGGGAAGTTTGGCAAACCCTCCTTTCTAAATGGCATATTTGATTAATATTGTAGAGACAAACAGGAAAAGGCCATATATAGTGTGTGTGTGTATGTGTGTGTATGTACATACATACATACATACATACACACACCTTGTAATATGAATATAAATCTTTAGCTTTTAATTCTTGCATACAAGGCCACACATTTTGACTCCATGATAAAATTAGGCTTCAGGAGGCCATTGCAGGTAAAACTGGGCCACAAAGGGCTCAAGTGGTAGAGCAACTGCTTTGCATGCAGAAGGTCCCAGTTTCAAGCCCCAGCATCTCCAAGTAGGGCTGGGAATGTCTCCAGTCTGAAACTCCAGACAGCTGCTCCCAGTCAGTGTAGGCAATGCTTAGCTAGAGGGACCAGTTGACTGACTCAGTGTAAAGGCAATTTCCTATATCCCTATGTGTGTAAAAGGCTTGTAGATTGCAGTTGGAGGCAGGTTCATCAAACTATTAATTTGGGAGTTCAAGAATGGAATATTCCACTGTAAGTAATATGCAGATTACAGTCCAGCTGCTCAGGAAACAATGCCAACTGTTGAAGGATGAAATAGGAGGCAATCGGTGAAATTGATGGACTATTGTAGCATTTTCTAATCCAGACTCACAACAAACTTGTCATGGCTTTAAAAATAAACACATAAGAAATGGTATTTGAATAGGGACTATAATGAAGTAAAGTGGATTTCCGATTTTATTTTATTACAGGGTCATTTTAACGTTAAGCAGAATTTTTTTTATTAATGTTCTTATAGAAAGATATACTGTTTAAAAAAATCACCTTGAAATTAAACAGCAGCAGGTGCGAGACCTGAAGAAAGCAGCATCATTGCAATACAGATCTTTTTTAGCTAAATCACTTTCTTCTCACTAAGTGTTTGACTGCACTTGCTGTGACTTCCATTAACACAACTTAGAGGAACAGCATGGCACGGACCTTATTGATGCCTGAAAATGTTCTATCATTTAAAAGTGCTCTGTGAATTTTGCCTCTATATTCATCAGTCACCCTGATCCTGTAATTTGTTTTGTAGGCAACGGCATGTGAGCTCCCAGTTCTGGAATGCTTTTCTATTAATTTAAATATAAGTCACAGCCCCACACTTACAAAGGGAGGTGGCAACCAAAATGTTCCCTCCACTGAAATAAACAGGGAAGGTTACAAGGGCAGGAATTTGGTGTGCACATCAAACTCATTTATCCAAACATTCTAGCTCAGAGCACAGTCCAAACCCTGGGCACCAACTGGCAGGGATATATGGAGTGCATGGTTGCTGGGGTGGAATGTGGGGGACAGGACATTTGCTGCACTTGATGCCATCCCACAACAGTGGTGAAACCAGCTCAGTATTCAACAGATCAGAGATCTAGCCCCTCCTGCTCCCTGCCTCCAGGACACCTCTTGCCAGGGTCTTTAGCTGGCTGCCACCAATGGGATCCCATCAGCAGCACTTTTGCACACCTGCACAATCAGTGAGTAGAAGCAGAAATTCTACATGAATGGCACAATGGTTGCATCTCTCTGGTGATGGCAGCCAGCAGGACACCAGCTTAGCTAGTAGAGATGGGTGGAGGGACACCTCTGCCCAATATAACTCCTTCCAACCTGGCATTAGGGGGCTTGGAGTGTTGTGCCCATCAACTCTGCTGGCCAGCTCCAAATTTGTGTGGAACCTGCATTGCCTATCCCTACCATGCCCATGTTCCCTTACATTACACTGAGTGATGTTCAACCCTAGATCTTTTTTCTTTTTCTCCTGTCCCTCTGACCTATCAACATCCATTTTTGATACACAGCTGGAAAGGACAGGAAGTGGTGGTGTGTTGGGTGGGATAAGTGTCACTAGTAGTGCAGCAGGGGTAGTGATGAAGAAGTGATCCCAGGTCATCAGAAACTACCCAGCCATACTTCCTAGTGCCACCAGACCTGGCATTAGGAAATGGTAGGGCCTAGGAAGCATGCTGGAGGTCTCTCTTTTCACTCTCCCTGGTTTGTCTTTTTTCTTTTGATGGCCTCATCCACACATACCTTGATGACTACATGTATATGTTTGAGTGAACCTAAGATCAAAGAGCACAGATAGAATCCTCATGACACATAGCATGACACATTTAACGTTGGGCCATCAATAGTTGAGTAACTAAGAGCTGTATATGTGCATGTGTGAGCCAACTTTCAATCACCAGAGACATTTCTTTGGTAAAGACGGAGATAACATCAAGAAAGAAAAACATATCTAAAGCAATTAAAACAATTTCATAAAGAAGAATTATTTTTTAAAATTCATATAAAACAGAACAACTTCATATGCAAAAAAATCAAATCCAATTCAAATACAAACTGGTATGAAAGTCTCCACTTAAAAGGCAAGCTGAAAAAGAGGGCATCAATACATGCCAAAAAGACAATAGAGATGGTGCTTGTCTGATATGTAACAGGAGTTTAATATCCAAGACCTAGTCAAAGAAATGATTCATTGAGCATTGCTTTCTCCTTTTTAAGAACATTCCTTTTCCTGGAATGACTTTCCTGCTAAATCCACAGGAGTGTAAAAAGACCTATAAATTGTTTACAAAAGCTGAACTTTGGAATTTAAAGCCTATTTATATAGGTTATTTGTGATTGGGGATTAATGCTGGATTAATTGCTAGTGAGGCTGGGGGGCTCGGTTGCTTTTAAAGGCGTCCCTTCTAAAATCAATTTATCTGTTAACAAGTACTGCTCTACAACTCTTAGAAGCTGAATGCCTCCACATACTCATTGACCCGTTAGAATCTGTGGTCCTCAAAGCTGACTGTCGACCACTAGTCAAGTATTGTGGCCTCTTTGGGATATGTGGAACCATGAAGTTAATCTGCCTATCTTCCTATAATTTGTGATAACTAGGTTAGACATATTTGTCATTTTAGCCTGTGACCTGTCTCTCAGTATTTTGTATTTTACCTAACTTTCTGGGTGTTCAGGTTAAGGAATCATTTTGCTGCTATGTTTTTACACTTACATTTTTTATTTTAAATAAAAGCTACCTCTTATTTACCAGTGTGCTTTAGTTGCAGAGGAATTTTGGCTCTCAATCGAGCACCTTGGCCATTTAGCCGCAAACTACCATATAACTGGGTCTTTTTGCCTTTGGCTCCAGGGCAAGGAGTGCAGTTTGGCTCTTGTCCCTTGGAAGGTCTATTTTCTCTGGCACTTTGAGTTTCCCCTTCCCCCAGAGTGGGGGACCAGGTTAAGGGGTGGTGGCAGTCTTCTTATTTTACAGGGTTGGTGTCTGGCTTAACTCAGCCCTGGTAAGGGAGGTACAGGTTGTGCCTGGCTGGGATCAATTGCCCTGGAGTTGGGGGGGGGTGACCCAGAAGTTCTTTACATGTGGGATACCTACACTACAGTGATACATTTGTAATAGTACTTGACTTCATAAAACATTTCCACAATGTTGTTTCAGAATGACACTGAGAAGAACAATGTTATGTCTTGAAATAACAGTATAGCATTTGGAACTGAGAAAATGATTATACTCTAATACATTAAAATATAGCTAGGAGTCAACCTGTGGAATTTCACCTCTCAATGCAAAGAGAAAGTAATTACTTGGGAGCAGTTTCAAGATCTTCCATTCCTTTTTGCTGTCAGTCCTTTCAACTGAAAAATTATGATATTTCAATCTGCCATGCTGCTTTAAAAATAGTAATAAAGTGGCATTTTTTATTTTTAGTTTAAGAAGCTGGATCTCTTTAGACCTGGGAATGGTTTTCACCTCAAGTGCTACAATTATCCTTATATTTGGCAAATTTAAGGCCAAGGAATTGGTCTTGTCAGGCAATTTAACAACAACAACAACGACAATAATATCATCATCAATCAGGAGATGAATACTCAAATGTCATCATCACCATATCACCTATAAGGATCCAACAGCAAACAATTGTCTCACAGAAATCGGCTGTTCCCCACCACCACCTATGGCACTGATCAAGTCAAGTCAAACCAGACTTGATGATGGTGACATGTGCAAGTGAATCTCTGTCTCTTTAAGTTTTTTTTTTTTGTAAAATAAATCCACATAATGGGAGGGGCTAGATCTGAATTGGTATCATAGTATGTGGAAAGGACAGTGAGCTTCTTCAGAAGTGGCTTGCTTAGCCACAATGCTAGGTTCCCTCTCCTTCCTGACCCACCTGTCAGGATGCTAGCATTGCAGCTCGGCCCCACCAGGGGAGATGCTTCTGGTATCCCTGATGAAGATGCTTTCCCTTCAAGTGATTTGCCTGATAGGAAAACTCATCCAAAATTCTATGCATTGTAGTGATAAACCAGGAAAGGGAGTAGGGGGTAAGTGGGAAATACCTTCAGGAAGAGGATATTTTGTGGTCTTGCTCTTGTTTGGAGCTTCCTCACTGTCATTGATTTCACTAGGCTGTCCTCGTCTGTCACTTGGGTTAGCAGCAACCAGTGCAGGGAGTTGCACATTGAAACCCTCCTTCAGGTGTGTAAGGGATGTGCATGCACACTTCACCTCCAGGGTCTTCCCTTCAGACTTTCCTGCACTGAGACGGAATGCCTGCAGAGGGATTATAAGTATGTTCTGGAGACCGCGCCCAGAATCCCCCTTGCAATCCGGAGCCCTGATAAGACAGGATTCCCAATGAAGATGGAAGCACATTCTGCTGAATATGCTTAGAACAGGAGCATAGGAAGCTCCCTTATGTGGAGTCAGACATATGAGCCATCTGGCTCAATACTACCTACACACTATATACCTAGTTGATAGCTGTATTCTGCAGCACAGTGCATCCTGCAGATGCCATCTTGTCAGGAGGTTCGTTCCACACAATATCGGAACCAGGCCTTTAGCGTTGTGGCACCTACCCTTTGGAAGTCTCTCCCATTATATATCAGACAAGCACCATCTCTGTCTTTCAAACAAGCTTTCTACAAGGAGATTGTAATCCCAGTTGGTATCTGTATCGGATGTGAAACGGGTTTTATATTTGTAATTGCAGTTTTAATTGTTTTATATATGTAAACATTTTACATATGTTTTTATTGTGTTGTACATTGCTTCAAGATGCCTTCAAGAAGCAATTAAGAAATTAATAAATGAAGTAAACAAGAGAACAATATACTGCAGGGTTTGCAACAGGGTTTCCTCGCAATTCTATCTGGAGATGCTAGGAATTGAAGCTAGGGCCTTCTGTAGGCAAAGCAGATGCTCTGCTGAGCTGTGGCCCTTCCCAATTTCTTGCCATACCTTCTCTCACAGTGCATGAAGGTCTGAAGTGGAGCAGGTGGGTATGGGGAATGGGTGAACTGGAATTAATTTGTTTTAAAAACGAAATTTCCAAGCATAGAAATACTTAATATTTCTATGGTGCTATTCTAAATTGTCCAAAGCACTTCACACAAAATTTCCCAGTGCAACCCAGTAATCAAAAAGGAAATTCCTACTCCATTCCCACACTGCTAGGAGCTTTTGCTTGTTTAGGGTTGCCGCCATTCCATTCTGTCCCCCACCTCACCCCCACAAACATCAGTCAACATTCTGTGCTCTCCAGCTCTATTTAACTCACATCTTGTGTTTTGGAGAAGGGATGGGTGGATACATTGCTGCCCAATCCCAGCCAAACTAAATTCTTTAATTTCTCTATTGATGTCTATGGGCATCTTTCTTCAGTCCTTGGAGAAATTGAAATATATAGGGAAATGACCCATCCAGACAATGAGATAGTTGCTTCTATATTTTTATGTATCTATGTGACTCTGTGCTCCTGTTTCAGCCACTCCAGTCAAAGTTTCCCCATTTGGGAATTAATTTAATGTTAAGCAAACATGAGGGGGGGCAGGGAAGTGTTGGCAAGGTCTGCCCCCTCAGTGCATCAGTGTCCTCCAGTTTACAGAGTTCCACAAGTTTCCAAATGAAGGTCTGAAGTGAGGAGCCTCCTCTATTCATGGAAAATCATGAATCCTGCAAAATCAGGATCCTAAATCACATGGGGAGCCTCAACATGTAAAGGAGGCTTCCCACTTCAGAGCTCAGCCTTTGAACTTGTAAGAGGCTGTAAACCAGAGGAAAGTGACACACCGAAGGGGATGTATTTCAGTAGAGCACCCCCGCTCCACCGCATGTGTTTGTTTCAGGCAACTAAAATGGCTGTAGCTCAGTGGCAGAGCAGGTAGAGCTTGCATGCCGAAGGTCTCAGGTGCATCTCCAGGTCAGGCTGGGAGAGACCACTGTCAGAAATTCTGGAGAACCGCTGCCAGTCAATGTAGACAATACTAAGCTAGATGGGCCATTGGGTCAGAGTCAGTGTGAAGCAGTTTCCTATATTCCCATCATAGGGGAACGCTGTAGTTATGAGGAAGGGATTCGTTCAGTGGTAGAGCAAGTGCTTCGTGTGCAAAAGATAAGGCTGGGAGAGACTCCTGCCTGAAACTCTGGGCAGCCACTGCCAGTCAGTAAGTAACTGAGTTAGATGGATCTGGATTTGACTCAGTGGAAGGCATGAATGCATGAATAGAACTGCAGACTCACAACATTACATGCTATTGAGTTATTATGGGGTTGTTTGGGGACACACATAACCACAGGAAGACTCAAATCACTACTAGCATATAGATTATGATGATGATGATGATATGCAAATAGGAATAATGTTTAATGTGCAACATACAATAGCACACTAATACAAAGGTAAAAGCTATAATCCTTCAAAACTCCAGAACTGCCACTACGTCTATTTACCCTATTTGTTTTGAATCACATTGAAGGGTTCCCCCCCCAAAGAGCAATCCACTGCTCGCTGTTATGTTAACATTTTCAGAAGTCGACTGCTATAATAACTCATGAAATAAAGAAAGTCAGGAGGGAGATGGTGACACTTTGTGAAGCTGTGGTGGAACGGGATGTCCTTGCAATTCATTTATCAAGAGCTGCCATTTTCTTTACAAGAGGGGTAAAATAATAAATAGCAAGCAGAGAAAGTTAATTTACCTCCATAAAATTTGATTCAATAATAACGAGAGAGAGAGAGAGAGAGAGAGAGAGAGAGAAGAATGTGCCTTCACCTCTACAGGCTCATTGTCACATCTAATTTAGAAAAGCAGTGCATCAGGCAGCATGGGAGTTTGTGATGCAGCATGGTATAAATTCCCAACATATAGGAGAATGTATGGCTCTGTCGTGACACAGACAGATTGCTTATGGTGTTACCCTGTCCCATAATTTTGTTAGCACGGTGAAAAAACTCTTGTAAGCAGAAATAACATACGTTAAAGCTGCTAGATGGCTTGCCTGTTTTGGAGAAATATTTCTTAATGTTTTATTTATCACTCAGTGTCATTGGCTTCTTCCACAAGGGAGCACATCCTTATCAGATGACTTCACCATCTCTGTCAACACGCTCCCAGGGAAAATGTTAACACCATGATAGGGGTTGTTTTTTTTGTTTGTTTTTTGTTTTGCTCACAGGTGTTCATATCGGAACCTTTCAGGCTTTGTTTACACCAACAGTATTATATATTGTGGGTTGTCTACAGGCAAAGCAGGTGTATAGTTTTTAATATACTCAGCATCAAATCTGGTTCAAGGTTTTCTCAGCTGTGAAATTTTGCTTTGAATGTGGAGCAATCAACATTTCTGAAACTCACTGCTTGCAGTCTTGCTGCAGTTTCAGGTTACTAGTCCTGTGTAATAACTGGAATCATTAAAAGGTACAGCCATGCATTTCAAAAGAATTTGGGAGTGGATGCACACTGACATTTGTATTGGCTATAGCCACTAGGCTTATAGAAGGCTGTTTCTGTGCAGGATCAGGGCAAGTGGGCTCAGAGTAAGCAGTCAAACAGGTGGCAGAATCAGATCCAGTCATGTGAGAGTCAATAGCTGAATGATTAAGAGACACACTGTATTGGATTGTACTGTATCAGTGGGGGATGAAACCAAAATAGACAGAGGGATGATGAGGGAGAGCCTGCAGAAAAAGGATGGGCTGGCAGAGGTACTGTGCATGTGGGAGAGAGAGAGACTGGGCATCAGGAAGAGAATGATGTAGTGTGAGAGACAGGAACAGAGATGGGATGGCTTGGAGAGACAGGGATAGCACAGAGACAGAGAGTGTTATGCAATGCTACGAAGTCCACCCACCTGGATCTCTCATTGACTGATTTTTCCTATAGGTCAATGGACCTTCACAGGAAAAAGATTTTCCACCTTTGCATTAGATCAAATGTAACCCATCAGCCATGTACGATAGCCATCCTGGGTTCCAGTAAACCCAGTTTTGCTATTTGCCTAGGACTGCAAAAATGGAATAAGATGTGGAGGATTGCCAAACAGTTGGTGGAGCACAATAAATAGCTACATGGCTACATTCAGCATTGCGAGTTACAAGGCCAAAATATAACATGAAGTGATATATAGTAATATATATTTCAGTGCCTTAATACACACAAACCTCCTCAAGTATCTGGATTTGCTTATCATATTGCTACACTCATGGTGACAGATTCAGAATTTAATGTGATAAATGAGAGGAAACTAGATATCAGTAATTTTCCATATATACAATTTCTATGCTGTGGTATCACCATCAGAATGCAGATAGATGATCTCACGAATCATCTCAACTTCTCCTTCAGTCTGAATTTCTCAGTTTATTTCCAGTCTCCATCCCTTGCACACAGCAGAAATACGCTGCTTGCAACAGGTCCCTCTGTATGTCAAAGATAGTCCGCTTTAAAGTCATCTTTCTATTAAATTGCAAACATGGATCATCCTAGTGAGACTAGTAACAGCAAAAATTCCAACTTCCCTAAGCTTCCGTTCAGCATTTTTAGTGCAATTGATAGCATTTTTAGGTTCAGTCTCAGGTCAACACTCTCTCTCTCTCTCTCTCTCTCTCTCTCACACACACACACACACACACACACACACACACACACACACACACACACACACACACACACACACACACACACACACTCACACACTCACACACTCAAACACTCACTCACACACACATTATGAATTTGTATCCTGTAATCAAATCTTTTCTTATTATGGATGGTACTTCTGACACAAAATGTTCACAATTTTTAAAATGCATTTATCAGCATCCTATCATGTTATAGCAACTGGGAATACTTTATTGCTCAATTATTCTAATTCACTGACCAGTTCTGAAACCCAGCATTTATTTCGACCTTGGAGAGAGAAATATTTACATAACAGAATGAGAACAGACAGCATATAATTTGAAATATGACACTGTTTTCAATCTAACTACCGCTTGTATAAATCTATTACAAATAATATGTCTCATTTTGGACTTTTTCACCCATGTGTTTTGCTTGATATTCTGTTCTTCATGTTGCTTCTTATTCTGTCTTTCTAAATTTTATTTATTTATTATCTGATTTATATCCCGCCCCTCCTCCCAGCAGAAGCCCAGGGTGGCAAACAGACTAAAAACACTTTAAAACATCATAAAAACAGACCTTAAAATACATTAAAACAAAATAACTTTAAAAACATTAAAAAAGCTTTAAAAACATCTTTTTAAAAAGGGTTAAAAACATTATTAAAAAACATATTAACAAGCAATTCTAACACAGATGCAGACTGGGATAGGTCTCAACTTAAAGGCTTGTTGAAAGAGGAAAGTCTTCAAAAGGCTCCAAAAAGACAGCAGAGATGATGCCTGTCTCATATTTAAGGGGAGGGAATTCCACAGGGTAGGTGCTGCCACACCAAAAGTCTATTTCCTATATTGTGCAGAATGAACCTCCTGATAAGATGGTATCTGCAGGAGGCCCTCACCTGCAGAGCACAGTGATTGACTGGGTATATAAGGGGTAAGACGGTCTTTCAGGTATCCTGGTCCCGAGCTGTATAGGGCTTTGTACACCAAAACTAGAACCTTGAACTTGGCCCGGTAGCAAATGGGCAGCCAGTAAATAGTGCTGGCCCTACCATTAGACAAAGTGAGACAGCCACCTCAGGTAGCAGATACCGGGGACAGCAACCCCTGCCCCCAGGCTGAACCCTTTGGTTGTAGGACATAGTTGTGTGCATCACACAGCCTGTCTTTCACACCCATTACTAGCCTGGTGTGCTCAGGTGTGGTGAAGGACACTATTCCATTGCTAGTATTGAAAGAAGATTCAACTGCAGTCTGGTTAGTTTCTCTCCATGGAATGGTGGGAGTGCCATCTTGTCCTTTGTTTCACGCAGCAAAATATCTTGGATGGGTCCTGCTTCCAGAGACCCAATTCAAGCAAAAATACCCCTCTGCTTGAATAAAGAATGTTCAGTAGACCTTTTTGGATTATCAACCAAGGTGTAGGGAAGAAGAGAAGTTTTATAGCTCTTGAAGTCCAAAGCAAAGTCAGATGTTTTCAGACCACCAGGAGTAAACTTATTTATTTTAAGTTGTTTTTTGGAATAGCTGTGTGGGTTTTTTTTAAAAAAAAAAAGTCAGAGCCCCCCCAACCCAGAATTTAGTGCTACCCCAAGATTCAGTCCCAGAGTTATAACTTTCTACAGCAAAAGTAAGGGAACTTCTGGCTCAGGACCTAACTGGATCTGCTAGCTAGTCCTCCTCATTTGACCAAATCATGCCCTCTAGCTGTGCAGGATTACCTCATCTGCCACCCCAGGATTTAGCTGCTTGCAAGCAATGCGCTTGCAGTGACTTTGTTTCAACATCAGCTGATGCTTAGTAAATTAAATAAGTAGTGCTTACTTACCTCCACCTTCAGTTTAGTCTTCACAAAGCCAAATACTGGGATTAGAGTGACACAGAGGAGTGTACATGTAACAATAGCTACAAAATCACAAATAAATATTATTGAGTGCACTTCAGACATTGTATCTTTCTTTCTTATTTTATTTTTTAAAAAGAATATATTATTACATGGGTAGCCCGCCTTTCTTCCAAGAAGTATACATGATTCTCCCTCTCTCATTCTATCCTCACTAAAACCACTGCCCAAGGTCATCCAATGAGCTTCATGGATGAGTTGAGATTTGAACCCAGGTCTCCTAGGTCCTAGTCCAACACTCTTAACCAGAGCTTGGAAAAGTTACTTTTTTGAACTACAGCTCCCATCAGCCCAATCCAGTGGCCATGCTGGTTGAGGCTTATGGGAGTTGTAGTTCAAAAAAGTAACTTTTCCAAGCTCAGCTCTTAACCACTACACCACACTGGCTCAACAGAGCTGCCATGGTAGGTAAATAGATTCTCTGTGCAGGCTCCTATCCAGGATAACAGCCAGAGATATAGAAAAAGAAAAGCATATCTAACACCTTGCACTGCTTTAATTATGAATCTTATGTTGAAAGCAGAGTCAAACAGCTTAAGGTTCATTACAAGCAATCGCCAGCTCATAAACTCAGGCATTTGGAACTTCACATTGAGCTCTTGAGACTATGTTGCTGCAAACATCACAGCCTCCTTCAGGCACAGAATGAAATAGGCATACAATATCATTAACATCATACCTGTGATTGGTAGGCAGTATTTAACTATGACCGGGTGTCTGGATAGCATCATTAGCTAGTTAGTTACATTTTTATCCAGTCTTTCCTCCTGTAGGAGCCCAAGTTGGTGTATACATAAGCAATAAATATCACCCAATTAAACACATTTAAAAGAACCTTCCACTTTCAAATACTACCAAACAGTGTAAATATACAAAATACAGCAAGCAAGGATTAACTGTCCACCAGCCCCAATCATCTTATTGCAAAGGTCCAGAGAAACAGATATGTCTTTAACTATTGACAGAATAATGCCAATGTGGGGGACAACAATAACTCAGTGGGGAAGGAGTTCCATAATCAGAGAAGGCCCCATCTTGCATCATCACCAAATGGGCCACGCCCACTAGCTGGAACATGCGGAACATATACCTCCTTGAGCTCCTTCAGGAGGAAGGGCAGGATATAAATGTAATAATAATAAATAATACTTCATAGGTAATTATTAGGTAACAATAATTACCTAATACCTTAAGGGATGGGGCAGTAGGTATTGGAGCAGGCACTCCTGCAAGTACTTGGACTTCAAGTCATTGTGTCCTCAAAACACTAATACCAACACCTGAAATTGGGACTGTAGTTTGTTGAGGGTGTCATGAAAACCTGCATCCAAGATGGTTGTGTAACAGGTTAACATTTGGTTTTTGCAATGAGGCCATGAGTGGCAGTTGTCTGCCCAGCTTCAGGGAGGATGTGTAATCAGAGGCACAACCTCACACCTTATCAGCAGAGGCCTGGCTCCAACAAGAACTAAAGTCTGGGAAGCTTTAGGTAAGATGTGTAATCAGAGGCCCGACTTATCACCTTGTCAGCAGAGGACTGGCTCCATGGAAGACATGACATCTGGCAGATTTCAGGGAGACATACGATTTGGCCCCTGATTGGTTAATTGTCTCTGGCCTGTGGTTGGGGGATTTTGCCATAAGTATGGGCAGAAAACTCTAATTTTTGTTCCTCTTCTGGGTCCCATCATGCCTACTTGATGTTGCCTGGTGAGGTTCCATTTTTGCCGTCTACTATCCTGACTGTCATCTCTCTGAGGAGGGGTGGCTATGCAATTGAAAGCCTTTATGTAAGTACTAGACTAGACTAGTTAGTCTTTGTTGTTTTCTTCATTGTGATTAAACTCTCTATGTTTTACCTTGCCCCTCTTGGCTGTGGATATTAGGAAACCATTTTGCTACTGTAACTGTGCACCTTTCTTTTTTATTCTTTAATAAATTTGCTTCTATTTACCAGTGTGTGTTCATTTCAGGAGAGGGTTGGTTCTAACCCAGTACCTTGACCATTGACCATGACTACTGTGTAAATTAGGATGTTTGTTTAGGGCCCCAGAGCAAGGACTGTCTGCTTGGCTCTTGGCTCTGGAGATCCCAGGCAGGTTAAGGGGCTCTGAGTTTCCCCTTGGCTCAGGGTGATTAACCAGATAAGGGGTGGTGGCAGTTACCTACACTGCAAGGCTGTTGTGAGTATGCACAGCCTTGGCAGGGAAGGATATTTGCCCAGGGTGGGGAATTGGCTCCTGGGATGGTGAAGGGCGGGGGGAGGACTCCCGTCAGTCATCAGAAAGGGTGCTGAAAGTTGTTAAGAAACCCGTTTCCCTCACAGAGCTACAACTCTTAGAGCTGTTGAACAATAAATTCCTCTTCCCAGGAAACTCTGGGAATTATAGGTCTGTGATGGGAATAGGGGTCTCCTAAACACTCTCATCACCCATAACAGTTCCCAGGATTCTTTGGGGGAAGCCATCACTGTATAAAGAGGTATAATTTTGGTTTAAATGTATAGTGCGGATGAGACCATTGATATAAGATGGGTCTCCTAGTATTTATTCCAACCCTGGCAGATCTAGAGGCTTCATACTACCTTGATCTTGATCCTGCTTAATACCCATTTGTGGCTATCAGTTATCCTTTGGCTAACCTGTTTTATTTCTGGGGCTATTCTATAGCACTGCCTGACTAGAAAATAGAAAGACAGAGGTGTGAAGCTGTCTCTTTCACAATAGCGTTCCTGTAAAGGGGCGTATTTTGCCTTCACCCCATTTAGGGAAGACGCGGGAAGGTTCTCGAAGTTAAGGCGTGCCGCCACGTGAGATCGCCGATCCAATCTGGAGGGGGTGGAGCAGCGGATATAAAGCTGCTCCTTCCCTCATGCGCTTGCCTTTTTGCCTTGCGGCACCCACCCTCCCTCCCTTGTCAGTATGGGCTTTGCTGGTCGCCAAAATGGGGCTGAGTAGGAATTTTTGGGGGGGGATCCTGATTTCAGAATCCCTTTGGTTTTGCCTACTCCATACTGCTTGGGTTCAATTCAATTGGCTTATCGGGTTGGGTGCGGTGTGTCTGCTTTGGCTGGCATAGAATTCGGGCAGGTGAGGTATTCGGGGGTTAAATTGAGGTGTTTAAGGCATTCTCAAAAAGGGGCACTGCTTAGGAAACCATCAGGGCTTCATGTCTGGAGGGGATCTGGGTAGTGCCCTTGTGGAACCGGCTTGCGCATCATGGTGAACGCTTGTACGGCGGGGCCATGGTGTGGAGGTTGGAACCACAGAGCAAGGAGGGAGAAATGCACCCATGTCCTTGACTCTGGAGTTACAGACTGATGAGAGTTGTTGCCTTTAGAAGGTGAGGGTATAATCCCTCATAGTTAGTCTTAGCCTCACCTGCCCAAAGTATTTTAATCTGATAATTGGCTGTATTGCATTTGATCTAGTATGTTATATTTAATAAATATAACGTTATTCCAGTCTTGTGTCATGAGTCTTCCTTGGCGTGGGGGCAAAAGGGGCTTTTGCACACAGACTAAAAGAACCATGGAACATCTCCATCAAGGGTTATTTGGAAGACATACAGTTGCGGAGCTAAATAGTGAAGAGAAAATTTGTACATGTTCCTTTGGTTTATGTGTTTGTATTTGTTCCTAATCCATTTCTACACTTTTTGCTTCTCTCTTTTCCAATTGTGGATGATGGATGCTGTAAAAAAATAATATATATATATGATACATATATATATATATATATATATATATATATATATATATATATCAAGCTATAAAATATATGAGACAACAAGCGTATTCTGTGCCTCAGCTGGTCATTAGTTTCCATAATAAAGAGATTCTTTGCTGATAAGATTTCATTTACTGCTTTTGTTGTTTTTAGTAAACTTTCATTTTTTCACCTAATTAGAATTCTGAGGAATAAACCAGGCTCTAATTCATCACAGATATTTCTTCTCATTTTTCTAGAGGCACATTTTACTTGGGTTCTAATTACTCTTTTTGCTCATGTAAATTGGATTTTTAGTAGGAAAGGCATCTCAGATTACTGTGGGGATTTCCCCACCCTAGATCTGTTGTTTCCATTGGGGTTTGCACCACTTAAGGAAAATCTGTTTCTAATCTAATTCTTCATTCGCACGCTGCAGGATACCAACACTTATCCTGCATATGTCTATGGTCCAGAAGGAAAAGTATTCAGTGGGATAAGAAGTTTTATTTATTTATTTATTTATTTTGCAACTTTCTTCATTACCAAAATAAGAGCAGAAAAATGATAAAGTTTTTATATATATTATTCTAAACATATATCTGTTTGACCATGTAGAGTTAAAATAATTAAAACGTGTCTTGAAGAAGAAGATTGTGATTTTAAACTAGGGGTGACCAACCTGTGGCCCTCCATATATGGTTCAACTCCAACTTCCATTGCCCTCAGCCGGCATGATAGTATAGATTGTGGGATTTATACATGAGATCAGCTGACAGGAACAGAATAATTTTTGCAGTTTCTTATATAGTGGTTAAGATACCATTTGCCAGGGATGCTAGGAGTTGTTGTACAAGTCCAACATCACCTGGAGCATCTGGAGGGTCACAGGTTAGACACCCCTATTTTAAACATCCATACATCCTAGCAGGGGCACCAAAGGCGGAATGGTCAAAGCTGAGACACCAGACTAAGTTGCATTCAAACTCAGAGGAAGACAATGGGTAAACCACCTCTGAATACCTCTGACCATGAAAACCCTATGAACAGAATATCCAAAATGTCACACGAGATAGTGCTGGAAGATGAGACCCCCAGGTCAGAAGGTACTCATGGAGCTACTGGGGAAGAACAAAGGACAAGGACAAGTAGCGCTGTGACTAATGACGCAGCTGGGTCAAAGTTGAAAGGAAGCCCAGAGGCTGATGAGTACAGATGTGAAAGGAGAGTCCGGAGTTGTACGAGGCACACAATAGGAACATGGAATGTGAGAAGCATGAACCAGGGAAAGTTAGAAATTGTCAAGCAAGAAATGGAATGTATCAACATTACAATACTTGGCGTGAGTGAATTAAAATGGATGGGAAAGGGACACTTTCAACCAGGCAACTACAAAATATTTTATGCAGGAAATGAGAAATTAAGAAGAAACAAGGTTGCTTTAATAGTGAGAAGTGATGTAGCAAAAGCAATTAGGAGCTATAACACAAGGTCTGAGCGAGTTATATCAATGAGATTTTAAGGGGAAATCTATTAACATAGCAATCATCCAAGTCTATGCACCAAGTACAAACACAGAAAAAAAAAGAACTGGAGAGATTTTATGCAGAAGTACAGGAAGAAATTGATCACACACCAAAACAAGTTGTGCTGATAATCATGGGGGACTGGAATACAAAAGTAGGGAACAGAGAAGAACTAGGAACTGTCGGGAAATGGGGCTTAGGAGACAGAAATGAAGCAGGAGAAAGACTTATTGAATTCTGTGAAACCAATAATTTATTTTTTACAAACACATTTTGCCACCAAACCAAAGAAGACTCGTGACACAGACATGAAATTATGTTGTATTTATTTAAATATAACAAATATTAAACTTCAGCCAATTTCATCCAATAAACCAGATTGAAACTACTTCAGGCAGGTGAGGCTAAACTTAGCTGGTAGGGAGAATTCCCTCCAGTCCACTGGGCATGTCAGTCACTGCTGACTGTGACTCCCCAGCCATGAATTTGGGAGAACTTGTCCCTCCTTGCTGGTAGAGCCAAGTATATGGTTCCACCCTCCACAACCTGGCCCCGCCTTACAGGTGTTAACCATGATGTGCAACTTGGTCCCACAAGGACACCCCCCAGATCCCCACCAGTCATTCAGTACTGGTAGTTCCCTAGAGAGTGCCCTTTATGAAAATGCTTCAGTCTCCCGTTTTTACCCACACCCTCCTCACGTGCCAGAAGTCCATGCCACAAGAGGGGATCAGCTGAAGCTTGATCACCTCAACCCAATGAAAACAAAACTCTCCAACCCAACTAACTATCCTCTAAAAAGAAATCACACCCACACTCCGAGAGACGAATACCATAATCTCAAAACAAATGTGGGCAATGACTGAATTCTGCCAAGGTAAATAACCACCCCTCCAAGTGACAAAACCAACCTGCTGACCTCTTTAGTGACCCACCACTGAGCCCGGTCAATTATGTTGGGGTGAACAACACCCCACCAGACACCCCGTGCAAACATATCCGACCAAACAATAAGCAGGTTTGGATATGAATGCTTAATCAAACAGAAATCATGACTGACCCTGTGAAGCAAGTCCAAACCAGGACACCGCACAAAATCAGTCTCACCCAAATAAACTAATGAAGTATGAGGTGGTTGGAAGACATGATCTTACAGACCACCAGCAATAACGCTCTCCACAGAATGCCCCGCTGAGCCTCACAACGAACTGTAACACATGCAGAGAGCTACAACTGCATCCCCATCAATGAGGAAGAAGCCGTCATGTGGGTCCAGAACAGGAAGGAACCCTCACTCATGGTGATCCTCGCAGGGACTGTGATGTTCTGGACCTGGGAAAACAAGAAACACAGTCAACAAGAAAGCCATGACTAAACATAAGCCTTAAAAGCAGCTGAGCACCACCACTGATTGCCTGAATGCTTTGAAAACACATGCCCACAAGGGGCCATGGCTGTAATCACTCCAGTTCAAGTAAAGTAACCCATACACTCCTGGATCTCACCCACTGGCCAACAAGGCCCTCCAAACAATGGACCAAAATAGAAACTGAGCAGGGTAGATCCATCGAGATGTATGAACAGGTAATGCTGGCCTGCATGGCATGAATGCTGTCTTAACACATGCCCATGAGGGCAGTGGCCGCAGCCGCTCCAATTCAAAAGGAATGTAACCCATACTCTCCAGAATCTTGCTCACTAGCCAACAAGGCCCTCCGAACAATGGACTAAAACTGAAACTGAGTCAGGGCGGATCCGTCGAGATGTATGAACAAGTAACGCTGGCTGCATGGCCTGAATGCTGAGTGAACACAGGCCCACAAGGGCAGTAGCCACAGCCACCCCAATCTGAATACCCCTCTGATCATTTTAGGCATAAGGAATGAGAACATTGCAGAATTGTCACCCAAGACACATTTGCCTAAGCGCAAGGCTTGACAAGGCATGTCCTTATGATATGTGAAAACATTGCAAGGGGAAATAACCCCATAAACGCCGTTAAGGCCACTGCCTGGAATAACTCCCTCATAAGGAGGAACACAAAGTGCTAACAGGCAGGACCAGGTTGAGTACAACCAGTGTGACTGGCCACATATGATCAGGTGGCCTGGGGGTGGAACATGACCAACCCATTAGGCCTACATAAACCTGAAATCCCTAGTGTGTTCCTAAATGCCCTTGGCCATGAGAATAAAGGCCAGGGCAGAAAGATGGCCAGATATATTGCTTACAATAATACCCTGCCCCTTTAAGAGGATCATGAACTGCAAAAGGTGTGAACTGCCATCAGCCACACCAGAGGTAGGGCATGCAAAGAGGGGATCAGCCATGTTGTTCTGCAAACCCTGAACATGTTAAGCAATGAACAAAACAATAAACACAAATATTGCAGAATGCCCACACAATGCACATTTCTCAAGTAGATATGGAGGTCTGGGAATTTACCAAATCACCATAGCCAGGTGTCACCTCGCAAACATACCGTGAGGTTCTGAAAGGCAGAAAGCCAGATATGTAGCTCGACCACTATCGGAAACATTCCAAATAAGGTCTGAAGAGATCCACCATGCCCATCCAGGCCACAGACCATTGCTCAGTGCACCACAGGTTGTTGGAAATTGACACCAAACCCAGACCACTGGCTGCCTCAGAACGTACCTGTAGTTCACCCTCCAAGAGCAAATCCTTTCTCCAAAAAGAACAGCTGCTGCGGTCCTCCAGAAATGTAAACCACATGAGTAAATTCTCCCTCATCCCAGCCAAGACGCTACTGAAATAAGAACGTGAGCACACCCCTGCCAGACATCACAAGGCATCGTAGGAATGTGCTGCCGGGAGAAAAAACCTTGGAGGTGAAAACTAAGTGACAACCAGCTCGAGAAGTAGTAGTCTGAGTTTCATAAGAGCCACATCTTTGCAAAACCTCCTTCCGAGTGGTCAACTCAGTGACTGGCAACCAGGGGCACCACATGACTATGTCCAACCGGAACCCCTAAAAGTAAGACAGGAAGAGGAGGGAGGTGATGACTTCTCGGGGGCCAAAGGAACACCCAAGGCATGTGTCAGGGCTGTGAAAGCTGCTACCAGCCGAATGTGCTGTGACAAACAAAATTTAATCAGGGAATGAGCCATGAGGGAACACCACGCTCACTCCCCCAGTGCCCTCGAGGCGGCATAGAATATAGAGCAGCCCAATGTCATTGCCCTATCCCAAAGCATTGGCCCTTAAACTTAAAACCCAAAAGATCAACATCTCAGGGGTGTACTGGGAACAGAAGAAATGCAGGCTTGATGTCGCAGTTTGCCAACAATGGCTCTTCCCGCCTTCCAAACAACCTTTAACTGCCGCAAGGCAAAGAGAGGCAAGTTTTAAAGGAGGAGCGGGCTTATAAACCCGCTCATCCCTCCTTCAGATTGGGCAAGAGCCCCACCTGACTTTCCCCCCCCAACCCTTCAGGAATATTCCCAAGCCTTCTTGGAATGGGGTGGTGGTGGCAAACACGCCCCCGCTCAAGGTGGGAACGCCATTTCGATCAGCCGAAAAGATTACTGTACACATGGACATCACCAAATGGTCAATATAGGAATCAAATTGATTATATAATTGGTAGCAGAAGATGAAGTTCCATACTCTCCACGAAGACAAGACCAGGAGCAGTCTGTGGTACACATTCTGAACTGGTAATATCAAAAATCATAGTAAAGCTAAAGAAGAAGAACAAAGCAATTGTAATGTCAAAATACAATTTAAATAACATCCCAGAACAATATAAAGATCAACTAAGGAACAGATTTGAAGCTTTAAACTGAGTTGACAGACAACAAGAAGAACTATAGAGTGAAGTCAGAGACATTAGGGAAGAATGCAAAAAGATAATACTTCTAGTTAAAAAGAGAGAAAGACCTCAATGGATGACTGAAGAAACTTAAAATGGTTTTAAGGAAAGCAAAAAGCAAAGGAAAGCAAAAGCAAAAGGAGATAGAAACATGATTAGAACCCTAAATGCAACAATAGAGTGACTAGTACGTAGGGACAAAGAGGACTATTACAATAGATATTGTATAGAAATAGAAGAGGACAACAAAAAGGGTAGAACAAGAGATCATATCGCAAACATATGTTGGATAATGGAACGGACCAAGGAATTTCAGAAGAAAATCACCCTGTGCTTTATAGATTACAGCAAACCCCTTGATTGTGTAGATCATGAAAAACTGGAATGCTTTAAAAGAAATGGAGGTGCCACAGTATCTGATTGTCCTGATGCACAACCTATACTCTGGACAAGAGGCTACTGTAAGGACAGAATATGGAGAAATGACAGGGGTATATTTTATCAACTTATTTGTTTAATCTATACGCAGAACATATCATACGGAAAGCAGAATTGGACCAAGATGAAGGCGGTGTGAAAATTGTAGGGAAAAATATCAATAATTTAAGATATGCAGACAATACCATACTCTTAGCAGAAACCAGTAATGATTTGAAATGAATGCTGATGAAAGTTAAAGAGGAAAGCACAAAAGCAGGACTACAGCTGAATGTCAAGAAGACTACAGGAATGACAACAGAAGATTTATGTAACCTTAAAGTTGACAATGAGGACACTGAACTTGTCAAGGATTATCAATAACTTGGCACAGTCATTAACCAAAATGGAGACAATAGTCAAGAAATCAGAAGATGGCTGGGACTGGGAAGGGCAGCTATGAGAGAACTAGAAATGGTTCTCAAATGCAAAGATATATCACTGAACACTAAAGTCAGGATCATTTAGATCATGGTATTCCCGATCTCTATGTATGGATGTGAAAGTTGGACAGTGAAGAAAGTGGATAAGAGAAAAATCAACTCCTTTGAAATGTGGTGTTGGAGGAGAGCTTTGCGCATACGGACTGCAAAAAAGACAAATAATTGGGTGCTAGAACAAATTAAACTTGAACTATCACTAGAAGCTGAAATGATGAAACTGAGGTTATCCTACTTTGGACACATAATGAGAAGACATGATTCACTAGAAAATACAATAGTGCTGGGAAAAACAGAAGGGAGTAGAAAAAGAGGAAGGCCAAACAAGAGATGGATTGATTCCATAAAGGAAGCCACAGACCTGAACTTACAAGATCTGAACAGGGTGGTTCATGACAGATGCTGTTGGAGGTCACTGATTCATAGGGTAGCCGTAAGTCGTAATCAACTTGAAGGCACATAGCAACAACAACAACATCCTTGCATTTTCAGTGAGATCAGTATTTGAAAGAGTCTCCCAGTCCTACTTGGAGCTGCTGAGGATTGAACCTGGGACCTTCTGCAAGCAAGCAGGTGTTTTACCACTGAATAAGGGGAAGGAGAGTGAGAAGGAAAAGTGAAGAAATCACCACAGCCTGCTCCAACTGGCGTGCCCTCACTCACTTGGGATAGCTGTTGTTCTTGTTCTTGTTGTGAATTACATACTCTTTACTCTGAGGTCCCAGGGCAGGTTACAACAGTTCAAAATACATCATTAAAAACAATTAAAAACAACTCAAAATCACAAACATCACAAAAAATAGGGAGGATCCTAAAATATACATCTCAGCTGTCAGAGTAGAGAAAAGAGGAGCACCTTCAGCATTCACTGAAAACTGTACATTGAAGGTGAAGGACACCTCTGTCATCTGGGAGAGGAGAGAATTCCACAAATTAGGGGCTGCCACAGAGAATCCCCTCTCCTGGCCTCTCAGGCTTCTGAGGGTGGTGAAACTACCAAGAGGGCCCCTCTGCTGATCTAAACACTTGTGAGAGTCTGTAGGGAAGGAGATGGTCTTTCAGAAATGTGGGTCCTAAGTTGTCCAGATAGATTGTCTTCTCATCCATAGGACCATCTACCACTAGCTGCCATGTGGGAAAGATATATTGTTGTTGTTGTTATGTGCCCCCAAGTCGACTACAACTTATGGCGACCCTATGAATCAGTGATCTCCAAGAGCATCTGTCATAAACCACCCTGTTCAGATCTTGTAAGTTCAGGTCTGTGGCTTCCTTTATGGAATCAATCCATCTCTTGTTTGGCCTTCCTCTTTTTCTACTTCCTTCTGTTTTTCCAAGCATTATTATCTTTTCTAATGAATCATGTCTTCTCATTATGTGTCCACAGTATGATAACCTCAGTTTCATCATTTTAGCTTCTAGTGATAGTTCTGGTTTAATTTGTTCTAACACCCAATTATTTGTCTTTTTTGCAGTCCATGGTATGTGCAAAGCTCTCCTCCAACACCACATTTCAAATGAGTTGATTGGGAAAGATATATAAGTCTTGCTATATATTGATATTGCTGTCTCGCTCGCTCTGTGTGTGTGTGTGTGTATGTGTGCGCACTCTTATTTAATATACATTAATGCTACTTGTAAGCCTCCTTGGAATGATTTGTATCCCAAAATATAGGATATAAATATTTGTAATAAATAAATAGTCACCCAGCTTATGGTGACAGAGCACTTGTGTGAATCAATTCGTTTACTCATTACTAGTACAGTATTGAACTTCATCTATACAACATTTCAGGCTGTGGTCATGGCAGACAATTAGGAAAGACAGTTTAGCCTCAAGGAGGAGTGAACTGCTCTGAATTTTCAATCCGTATTCATGATCATGATCAGTAGAAACCAAAAGATTTCCACAGTAGTGGATCCTGATCCTGAAATAACATATTCTAAAATGTCTTATCCAACCACAAGCTTACCTTGAGCATCATAACTCAGCACAAAAGAAATAACTTGCAGTGGCCATGTTCCCCCTTCCCTCCTCCACTGAACAACGGAAGCTACTCTATAATGAGTCAGACCACTGCTGCATCTAGCTCAGTATTATCTACACTGACTGGTAGTGGCTCTCCAGGGTTTCAGACAGTAGTCTTTCCCAGCCCTTCCTAGAGAAGCTGAAGACTGAATCTGGGATCTTCTGCACAAAAAGCAGATGCTCTGCCACTGACCTATAGCCCCTCCATTGCAGCTGCAGAAATGAGTTTGGAAGGTTTCACTTCCAGTTTTGCTTAACTCCATCTTGTGCCATCCTAACCGACAAGCTCTGATTACTGTCAACCCTGCTTTGTTTACAGAGTGTTTGATTTGGATAGGAGTTTTTAGAAGGTGTAATTTCATTTGTCTATTTTTGATGTGTTTGTAGGGGGCAAAGTTAAGTCAGTGGTGGCAATGGGATTAATATTTGCATCTGTAATTTATTTTCATTGACTACTCAGTTATAAGTGTCATTGCATCGCTACCCTGTTGGAGTTTCTACACTTAAGCGGGCAAAAGAAAGGCTGACAAATTGATAGTGAAAATTAATAAAGCCATTAATCCATCTGACATTTTAAGAGGATTAATAGTATAGGAGCAGAGCTAAGAGTGTTGCTAGTTTAATCTATAGATCTATTGGCAAAGTCAAAACCAACCTTGAATTATAATCTGTTAGGACACTTACTATGGTTGTAGAGCAAGGATGGCTGACAGGGCCCCTCAAGCACATTTTTCTGGTTCCCCCAAACCCCACTGATCTTGGTGCTGGGGAAAAAAATGAAGCACGTACAGTGCTAAGATGGGGGTGCAATTCTCCTCCTCCCTGGTAATCAAACCAATCATGTGATGAGCAGAGAAGAGGCAATAATCTCCCTCCGCAGCTGATTTGTACAAATGAGTTGAGGAGGGAGGCTGTCTGCCTGTGTGTGTCCTGTGTGCGCACATGAGAGTGTAGAGTGGCCACACCCACTTTTGGTCATGTGGCCCCAGGTGGATTGCCCAAGTGTGAATGTAGCCCCCCCAAAACAACACGTCAGCCACCTCTCTTGTAAAGAGATGAATGAAGTTTCAAGTTCAAGTGCAAGGCACATCCATTTATAGGGAATAGTCATACTTCTCATTGCCCCAAAGCAAATAAACTCCAGAACAAAAACTAAAGTAAAAGCAAGGCCTTAGCATTTAAAATCTCCATAAATATTAGTTGTTATAATGTGGCTTCCTGTAATTGAAATGACTCTATGATAACTACTTGTAGTTGCTGAGGTGTCATGGAAGCAAAATCCCCACACTGCAAATCTTTCCAAGTATGTAACTCTTCCTATAACCCATTTGATGCATTCTAACCCCCTCGGTTTTTCTTCTTAAAAGAACAGCCTTTGCTTTCTATGTAATATTGAATCAAAATCTGCAAACTAAACTATTGTCAGTATGAATCTTGGACTACATACATTACACATTCAAATCACATTATTTCCCCCAAAGAATCCTGAGAACTGTAATTTGTTAAAAGTGCTGGGAATTATAAACTATAGTTCCCAGGATTCTTTGGGGGAGATAATATGCTTTAAATATGTTTTAAATGTATGATATATATGTACACAGCCTCGGTTTACGTCCATTTTCAAAAGTGGGAACAGGAAAAGGGGGGAGAGAATGGGGTGGTTTTTTTGGACATATTCTTTCTTTTCAGAATGAGTGTGATGAGAGGTGAAAAGCAACCACTGAAAAAACCTACTGACATTCCCTATGGAGACATGCAACTTACACTCAGGTTGTCATGAGTGGCAGAAAAAGAATAAGATGATGAACCTGATGACAGAGTATGGTAGATAAAGCTGCTGGAGAGGCTGTCTGTCTTAGCCAAGCACACTTCCACACTCATCATTACTCATTTGCCTCTGCCTTACATGTTACATTTTTCATTCTTTAACCATCTTCCCCGAACCATGCAAAAGTGCACATGCAAGAACCATGCGGAAGACTGTACCGAATGGTACATTAGATTTCTCTGCAGGTATCAACTGTGACAGACAGATTTTGTTCTAATGTACTGCCTGGAAAGACAGATTCAGATTCTTCTTCTGTTTTTTTAATGAAACATGTCCAAGAAGAGCCCCCGCCCCAAGCACTGAGCTGCTTGCAGGGAACAATAAAGAGCTGCATTATTGGTCCTCAAAAGTGAGCTTTGGCAATCCTGTACATAAATAATCCTCTAATTCATAAATAAGCCCTATTTAATTCAATTATGTGCTGTTACATTTATTTATTACATTTCTATCCCACCTTTCCTCCAAGGAGCACAAGATAACATATATGCTTCTCCTCCCTCCCCCCCATTTTATTGTCACAACAACCCTGTGAGACAGGTTAAGCTGAGAGATAGTGATTGATCCAAGGTGACCCATGAATGGGGATTTGAGCCCCAATCTCCCAGGTCCTAGTCCAACACTCTAACCACTATGCCATACTGACTCTCACAATGGGTCTTACTCCCAGATAACTCCCTAGTCCAGCCTTTCCCAACCAGTGTGCCTCCAGATGTTGTTGGACCACAACTCCCATCAGCCTCAGCCAGCATTGCCAATGGTCAGGAAAGATGGGAGTTGTGGTCCAACAACATCTGGAGGCACACTGGTTGGGAAAGGCTGCCCTACTAAGTAGCAGGAACAAATGTTTATTCCAAAAGCAGTCAGCAGGGAGCACTAGTGCAACACACCTGACCTCGTGGCAGCACAGTTGCTGCTGCTTACTGAGAGAGGGGGAGGCAATTAGGTGGAGATGCCAGCACTGTGCAACTGTACCAACTTCCTAGTAAGCAACCAGGAGGTCAGATATGCGGTGGCAAGGGATGGGCAAGAAATTCCAGCAATTCAGTTCACAATTCAAGTAAAATCTATCAAATTTGCTCTTTCCAAAATAATGTGTGTGTGTGTTATGTGCCTCCAAGTCGACTACGACTTAGGGTGACCCTATGAATCAGTGACCTCCAAGAGCATCTGTCATGAACCACCCTGTTCAGATCTTGTAAGTTCAGGTCTGTGGCTTCCTTTTCCAAAATAATATAAGAACTGAAACACAGCCATCCATCGAAATTTATTTATTTGAATTTTGTGATGCGGCTCACCAACCAAACAATATCTACAAAAATGCATGTGTAAGGGGTAAGTGGGCATAATAATGAATGTATGAGTGACAATAACACGCAAAAATGCATGATGAGAAATGTCTTGCAAAATGTGTACATTAGTTAAAATTGCCTATAAAAATGTGTTGCTTGTAAAAATAATAAATGTGTTGCCTATAAAAATGTGTTGCCTATAATTGCCTATAAAAATACTGCTGAAAATTCTTCAGCATTTTAGTGCAAATTTCTCCACATTTTTTTAAAAATAAAAAATAGCAAATTGCTGCAGAAATATGGAGATCTGAATTGAAGACTGGAAAAATGAGAAACGAAGAGAAGCACAACTGACAGATCTTTCCATCCCTAGAGGTGGTGGACCCCTCTCCCCCTCGCTGGCCACTGCTGTTTCACTCCTCGTACTGTTCTATTCAAGCTTCCATCCTGAAGAACAAGGAGCATTGCAGTGAGAGAACTGAGAAGGCAGTTCATGGCTACAGTGACAGCGAGCTTTCACCATGGTACACTAAATCACCAATCATTCCCCCACTGGTTGTGTTTTAACAAAATGGGATGTGAACAGTTTTTGTCAAATGCTGTTATACTTGAAACGATTGTAAATGTACACACTGTGGAAGCCCTGACTGATAGAGACAAACTTAGTTCTAGATCCCATTGATGAATTATGTCTGTTGATAACAGAAAAACACAAAGATGTTTGTTGAATGTATCTTTTCAGGATAATGATATTTGGAATCACCATTGAGGATGTTTGGGAAACAAGTACAGATATTTCAGGGCCAATGAGCATGCATCATCTGGGTCCATATCAGAGGAATCAAATAAGATCACTTCTGCAGAAATATAGTTACTGTGATGGCTCCTCTTCTTGACAGGGCCTTACACCTTTAAGTAGATGTGAATGCTAGGAGAAAGATAGTAGGCTACATTCCAGCCATGCAAAAATCAGACTGCATTCACACCATACATTTATTTCATTTTAGACAGTCATGGCTTCCCCCAAAGAATCCTGGGAAGTGTAGTTTGTGAAGGGTGCTGAGGGTTGTAAGTGGAGCTACACTCCCCAGAATTCTCCCCAGAAGTCAGAAGAAAGACTGACTATTAAACCATTCTGATAATTGTAGCTCTGTGAGGAGAATAGAAGTCTCCTAACAACTCTCAGCACCCTTCACAGATTCAGCGAGGCACCGGGAACACCGTTTCCCAAGCTCTGCAGCAGCAATGGATGCTGTGCACAAGGATCAAGGCATTAAAGATGATCATCTTCCACCTCTCCAAGCTTCCCACGCAAGTCACCTCTGGCCCCTCAGAGCTTGGAAGATTACTTTAAAAAGTAATGCATTACAGTTACAATTACATGCCCCCCAAAAGTAGTAATTGCCATTACAATTACAATTGCTCTGAAAGTAACTGATTACTTTTTCTCAAAAGTAATCACTACAATTACATTTCAGTTGCTTTTTTAAAAAAATGCCTACAAGGTGCTGGCCTTGGCTGCTGTACATCTAAGTAGCCTAAAACAACATTAAAAATAAACACACACACAGAGGGTAGTAGAATATTTTTTTTTATCCAAGATTAACAGAATGGCATAATAGAATCTCACATCCCCCACCCCCCAGCAACGATGATACACCAACACTTGAAATCAAATTTTACACTTGAAATGCTGCTTTTACAATACATTTCTGTTATTTCTCAAAAGAACAAGATGCTCAAAGAGCACATCAGACAAGGAATGTATTTTTACAGTCGTTACGTTGCCACTAGTACTGAACAGGCATTCTACTGCGGCGCTTGAAGGCATGCCTGTGTTGTGCTGCAAAAAACAATGCAGCGCACATGGAAAACCATGGAGTGATGACAATTCACGGCTGGGAGACCTCAGGTACCTCAACAATTCCTCATCAGCACTGTCCACTGCTGACATCTTGCCCTGGGGCTGAATGTTAAAGTCATTTTCCAAATCATCTCTTTCCTGGTCTTTGTCTGAAGACTGATCACTGTCCTCTTTAAATGCACTGATTTTTATTTCAGCTTTCAACAAGGCTTCCGTTGTGTATCTAAGAAAGAGAGAGGACATGTTAACACATATGTGTTAGGAAACCACCATCTGCTCTTGATTTCCTGATGCTTGTCATGTTCAGAGTCCAGTTGTTCAGGGTCCAACTATCAGCCTGAGCCTGTAGATGATGACATGGAAGGTAGGAGGGTGACCAAGTCACCAGACTCAAGGAGCAGCACAGCAAACCCTTAAGGATTACCTGCAGTGCCCAAGGTTGTGATGAGGAGCCCCAGGAAGAAAAGGCCCAGCCCCTGCCTACCACCTTAAGCCCTCTGATGCCTCCCTTGAGACAACATTTCCCTTGCAGTAATCCACCCAAAGGTTTTCCTAATGTTCTTACTTGTTGGTATGGGTGGTTGCCTGGCACAATTCCAGCCATTGTAGTTTAAAGCGAGGGTGTAGACAGGCTGCCAGGAGAAGCCTGTTGTCCTCCCAGATAGCTTCAAACCACTTTCTTAGGGGTTTGCACACACCTCTCAGCAGCTGAAAACAGTATGTGTACCTCACAGGTTTGTTTTCCAGCCCTTCTAACTTGTGGTGCAGATTGTAGAGCGGTGGTGGCAAATACTCCATGTACTTGCCATTCTCCCGTTGCAGGATATCTAGGGACTGGGCTAGTGACCCCATGATCTCTGTATACTCCTGCACCACTACAGTCTCAGCAGCTGTGATCCTGGAAAGGGAGCACTGGTCCATTATGGTGTTCATTTTTAGAGACAATTGACAGGAGCTCATGTAGTTGCTTCAATGAATCAAAGGTGGAATTCTACCTGGTTTTGTTTGGTGCCTTCAGATACACACCACTTTGCGCATGGATGTACTCGGAAATCTGTGCTGACTGGTGCTGCTTGGACCACAACTTGCTGCAATTTCCCATCAAGGAACGAAAGTGTTTCTTGAAAGAACCAAGAAGACTACTTTTTGGAGGAGTCAGAAAACATGGCCTCTATGTCTTGTGTTGTCAACAGGTTGAGGGTGTGGCTAGCACATCTCTGATGTGGTGGTAAAACAAAATCTCCTGAGTTTGCAGCTTCTTCCTCTGCCTCAGGTCCTGTTTCCAGGATCTCACAGATGGGTGCAAACTCCACCTCAGCCTCCCTCTCCTGGTTATCACCATCATCGTCATTTGCACTGGTATCTGCAGCTTCTGCTGGTTCTTCAGCCATGAAAACTCTGAACGCTTTCACAAAGTTGGAGCCATTGTCTGTAGTAGTGCACATAACTTTGTTGTGAATCCTGTACTGCACATGCACATCATGCAGTGCTTTTGCAAGGACATCATATGTATGGTGCTCTTTCAGACGCTTTCAAGCCAAGGCCCCGACCTCACTTTTTAGGGTAGTTGGATTGATCCAGTGGACTGTTACCACAAAGTAACTCTCCTTGCCGTTGGTCCAACAATCTGCAGTGGTTGATATATATGCCACAGCACTCATTTGGTTTGCAAGAGTTTCTCTCATGTGGCATGCTCTCTTCTCAATTCTGTCTCTCAGAGTCTTGGCACATATCATGGTAAGATCTTTTGGGAGTCTAATGCAAACCAGACAAATGAATAATGGTTTGTCCACAGTCTGAAGTGGTAATGTTGCCTCTATAATGAAATCAATGATTTTCTTGCTGAGATTGCTCCTCCAGATTCCCACCTCTCAAGGGTTTGCTGCTGCTTCAGCCTTTTGGAAGGAGCAGCATAATGCATTGGTTCAGGCTGGCTACGTCTCCTTGCCTTTATTGTGTCATCAATTGCTCTCAACTTCTCAGGGTATACCCTCTGAGGAAGAAGATGAACAAAGCATGAATCTAAGAAAAAAATGGAAGAGGCACTTCACAATTTAAACATAAATAGACAATGGACACTCTTTGAGGACCAGCATGACAAAGGCTCACCTCTAAATGTTTCTTCACATTGGATGAGGAGGAAATAGCTGATCTTAGAGTTTTGATTCTTGGAAGGCAGTAATTGCATCTTACAATGACATTTCTCCCACTCTGGCTCACAAATGTACAAGCTTTCTCAAAGCCAAACCATGGTACTTACTGTTCTGCTGATGTGGCTGTTGGCAACTGGCATTGCTTCATGTTGTCCTCCTCCTCATCCACAAGACCTCCTTTGTGAACTTCACTTTCCAGTTTCCCCTCCTCAGGATCAACGAGCAGTGACTCAAGTGGCTGCGCCAACTGGCTGTTGCTCTCAGCAGGAACAACTGCAACAGGCTTTCCTGTAATAAATAAGAGAGATTTAGATAATTCATAGGGTCGCCATAAGTCAGAATTGACTTGAAGGCAGTCCATTTCCATATTCAGCTGTGATGCAATGTGAAGTGTGCCCCCATCTCTCACCCATCCTGCAAGATCCCCCCAGTCAGAGTGGAAGTAAGGAGGCCTATAGCACAATTAAAAGAGATCCTCTTTGCATAATTTTTGCTCACTGAGTAACCCAGTCACTCAGCCTAACCTACTACCTCACAGAGTTGTTGTGAGAATAAAATGAAGAGGGGGGGAGAGCCATGTACAGTGAATTGAGGTAGGATTTGAAGATGATGATTATGATGATAATAAATATGTAGCATTTCAAATTAATTCTGTATGAGAAACATTCCATGCCAAGCTTGGAACACCAAGGAGGAGGTATAAAATGTAGGCAAAACTACTTTTGACAAAATGCAGTTTATCCTTGATATCTCTCTCTCTCTCTATTTTATTTATTTATTATTTATTTTGTTCAATTTTTATACCGCCCAAAGCCCGAAGGCTCTCTGGGCGGTGCACAGCATAACATTATTACAACTATAAAATACAATAAAATCACAATAAAAACATCAAAACATACATTTCAAACATTCAACATCCTAAAACATTATTAGCTACAAGTGAAATATGTTAAAACAAGTTCAAGTATTAAAATATTAAGAATATTAAAATGCCTGGGAGAATAAAAAAGTTTTGACCTGGCGCCGGAAAGATAAAAGAGTGGGCGCCAGGCGCACCTCATCAGGGAGACTGTTCCATAATTCGGGGGCCACCACTGAAAAGTGGTAATAAAGCTGAATGATGTATGTAAAGTGTTTCTTCTCTTTCCCTTTTCTTTTTTATTATTATTTTAGTACTACTTTGTAATTCTCTTCTCCTTAACAAACATTATTTTAAAAACATTATTAATAATAATGATAATTAATTAATTCTGCACAAGCCTTTATGCACTATTACAAAATTGCCTAAAGTGGGGTGTGTGTGTGCATGGATGGTTTGAAATGGGTTTGCTTTGGAACTTTGGAAGGAAGGAACTGTATGGAACATATTTCTGCTGCCAGCAACTAAGGCACTTGTGGGGCTTGCCTGCCCAAGGGAGGAGGGGATGGAGACAGAGGCCACCACTCATAGCTTTGCGTGCCAAACCAAAAGCAACCCCCTCCCACTCTCTCTTCCAGCCAGCAAGCATTGTGGCTCACATGTGCCCAGGCCAATATTTCCCCCTGCGAAGCAAAAAAGGGTGGCAGGAGCAGCTTCCCTTGCAGCCTCGCTCAGTGCAAGCACACACATACT
Organism: Rhineura floridana; assembly: GCF_030035675.1. Classification (NCBI taxonomy): domain Eukaryota; kingdom Metazoa; phylum Chordata; class Lepidosauria; order Squamata; family Rhineuridae; genus Rhineura; species Rhineura floridana. The sequence continues at coordinate 101,055,415 of NC_084487.1, forward strand.
CTCTTCCAGCCAGCTAGCATTGTGGCTCACATGTGCCCAAGCACCCTGCATGCAAAAAAGTTTAAGCATTTCAGATGGAGCAAAGTAGCCATGAAGGGCGGTGGACAAGAAAGTATTCGCACACACACACTATCATCACTCACCTCCACAGTTCTTCATCTCCATTCTGCTGCTGCCTCCTTCGCCTCCTTCATCCACATCCTTGCCCTCCGGCTTTCTCCCTTCACTCCTTTCTTCTCCACCACCGTCCATTTTTGAAGCAATTTTTCACTCTCTCTCTTTGCTCCACAACTGTCTCGCTCTCCACCTCCTCCCTTGTCACCTGCTAACACCCACAGATCATTAGGGAAGAGTGATGCTGTGTGGAAGCCTATTATGAGGCACATGACTTTTGTCCACCAATCAGATGAGTAGAAGACTTCCCCTGCTCCCCCCCAAGTAACACCCAAAAGTAACACTGGAAACATTAAAGTTACAGCTCAAAAGTAATGAAATTACTACTCATTCTGTTACCAGCAAAATGTAATAAAGTTACCCACTTGTTACTGAAAACAGTAATAAATTACAAGTAATTTGTTATTTGCAATGAATTTCTTCCAAGCTCTGGATTTAATGCCCCAACATTACAAATTCTCGAAGCTCTCTTAGGCAGCAGGAAGGAGAAGGAGGTCTTCTGAAAGTTCTGTGAAAAAAACTTAAGACAGTGTTTCCCAACCTTTTTTATTTTTTTGTTGCTGGACTACAGTTCCCATAATTCCTGACCATTGGCCATGCTGGCTGGGGCTGATGAGAGTTGTAGTCCAGCAACAAAAAAATAAGAAGAGGTTGGGAAACACTGACTTAAGATGACTGAGCTAAGTACAAGGAGAGCCAAGGGATGCTTACTCATCACTAATTATTATAGGAAAAGTGTGATGGAAGGATAGTGTTTATTTATTTATTTATTACAGTTATATCCCACCTTTCCTCTAAGGTGGTGTACATGCTTCTCCTCCGTCTCCTCATTCTATCCTTACAAAAATCATGTCAGGTCAGTTACACTGAGATTGTGACTAGCTCAGCATCACCCAGCAAGCTTCACAGCTGAGGGGGGATTCAAACTCTGGCCTCCCAGATCCTAGTCTGACACTCAAACCACTACACCACACTGGCTCCTTGTTGGCAATGATCGAAAGCACAATTCTAACATACAATCTAGGGCTGTGCACAGACCCCCCTACCAAATCTGATTTATGGCTCCGATTTATAAACAGAGATCAGGACCAATTTGGTTCAGATATATATATATATATATATATATCTGCACCATGGCAGCAGCATGCACGTAGGGACATGATATTTGGGGACATGGTAGCCAAATTTTAGGTGGGTAGCTCCAGGGATTTTCATACTAGCCACCTTTCAAATTTGCTTTTGTCAAGAAGGGTTTTTTTTAAAGACCCTGTTGAATAGGGAGCAGATTGCCAACAGCAGGGAAAATGTTATTGTTATTATTATTAGAACAGGACTGGGAGCGATTAGGAATAGAAAACATGCACACGCTGAACAAGTGCCACCCAACCCCCACCAAACATTTCTAAGAGACAAAACATACAAAAGATTACTGCATTTCACCCCTTCCAGGCACTGTGATTGGAAAGTGTTGGGTAGGGTGATAACATTCTAGCCTTCTTCCCTGTCTCCCCACCCTGGTGTTCTCCTTCATGGTTTTGTAATTGCTCCATTTCTGAGACACCCTGTCTGGGTTCATTAGATACTGTTTTGTGTTATAGATCTGTGCAAATATCTACAAATTGAATCTGAACTAGCCAGTCCACTCTGTAAAGATTGCAGCCTGATCTGGACAGGATACAAATAAGCCCAAGTTGGCCCAATTTGGTTTGTGATTTGTACAAATCCAGTGCACAGCCCCAATATAATCTCTCAGATTAATTCACATTCATACTGATTATCCCATGACATTTTTACCAATATCATGGCATTCACCATTAGTGCTCTTCAGGTCTAATTACATCCAAAGTAAATTGCATTTATTTACCATATTTAAATTCCACTAATAAGCATTTAAGGCTTCACATTATATAAGAATGCACCTGTTTTCTCTGTGGTGAGCTGTTCCATTGAATTAAAATGCATAGAAGGAGATCAACCAAAATCCTTGCCTAATCTGAAATATCAGCACTATTAATAATTCTCAATTTATTTTCTTAATTCATAAGTAATAGCCCCATCTCCCAACTCATCTTTCTTGGGGAAGGGCCATAGTGTAGTGGAGGAGCAAATGCTCTGCATACAAAAGGTCTCAGTGTCAGCCCCTGGTACCTTCAGGGAATGCTGAAAAAAAATCCTGTTTGGAACCCTGGAGAGCCACTTCCAGTCAGCATAGACAATACTGAATTGGATGTACTAATGGTCTGATTCAGTATTAAGTGGCTTCCTATGGGTTGTATTCCATGAAGCCCTACTCAGGGTAGACCCACTGAAATTAATGAACCTAAATTAGTCATGTCTATTAACTTCAATGGGCCTACTCTGAGTAGGACTCTAATTGAATACCATCCTATGTTCTATATGTACTGCTATACATATTGCCCAAGATGAGGTGAGCTGCACACACAAGAACAATCCCTTCTCTTTGCTTCTTGTGCAATTTACAGCCTCCCTAGCATATCTTAAGAAGGATCCTAGCATGCAGGGAGACTAAGCAATGATTTGTTAAGCACTCAGTTGCTCTAAAAATTAAGGACTGGCATGAAGCAGATTAATTCAAAATACAATTTCCAAAGTGTTGAAAGACCTTTCTTTCAAAGACCTTAGGAAGTTTATTGGCAATAATAAAAAAAAACTCTACAAAAGCCAAATATCATTTTGCCATTGAAACCGCAAGGACTTCTCTCATGACCCCGTAAAGCAGAACATATTGATTTTCAAGTTCTATCATTACTGAGCTTTACCTATCTATGACTTCTAGGTCAGCTCAATTTTCAGAAAGGTCTGGGGTCAACTCCAGATTTACTCTGATCACGGAAGAGAAAAGAAGGTGTAGATTTGCACACATAAAAACCAAGTGTTTTTTTTTTAAAAAAAATACAAAGCTATAGTCATGGTTGTGGGTTTTAGTTTCTAGTATTCAAAAGACATACAGCCACAGTTCCAGCTTGGATGCTATGCAAAGAAAAACAGCAACACTCTTTCACTGAAGGAAAACATGTAACACAGTGCACAGGAACATAAGAATCTGCCTTATACTGAATCAGACCAATGATCCATCAGTACTGTCCGCACCAGTGTTCTTCAGCCTTGACCATTCAGTCCCTGACTATTGACAATGCTGGCTGGGGATGATGGGAGTTATAGTCCAACAATATATTGGGACCAAACGTTGAAGAACAGTGATCTACACTGAGTGGCAGGGTTACAGGAAGGGAATTCTCCCAGTGCTACCTAGAGTTGCAGGGTATTGAACCCGGGGCCTTCTGCATGCAAAAGCTCTACCACTGAGCTATTGTACTTTCTGGAAATATGCATAGTAGCGTTCACATGATCCAATGTGTATTTGCTGTACGGATGCAGGTGGAGCTGTATTGCAGCGGTGAGCCCCATCACTCTCTGTGAATAATTATTTATGAAATGTGTTAGTTGCTTTCCTACAGAATTATGTGCACTCAAAGTGACTTACAGTTAATAAAAATTAAAAGTAAAAGGTATAGTTTAAAAAACTTTTTCACACATCGGTTTGTACATGTACTTGGGGACCACATGTAACAGCCAGTGCCTATACAATTTCTACGGATGTAGGCACATTGCAAATGTACAGATGTGGCAGGATTGCATTTGTTGCTGCAGTGCTGTTCCCTTAATGCATGTGCAAACAATATGCACAGCTCTTCTGTGTTTAAATTGTTACACTGCATTTGCCACACTACAATTTGTTCAGCAATCTGCTGAAGATAGTTCCTGCTGTTGGGTGCAATAAGAAGGCTAAGACTTTCTTTAACAAGCCAATCCACAACAACATATTGTTCATTGTTAGTGTCTATATTATTTTAACATTAAACTTAGACACCAGTGACGTGAAACATAATGCTGCACCATTAGCCTTTCCCCATTCCCCATTCATGCCATCACTGGCAACCAAGCTCAGGAAAAAACAGATGTACCTGGGACTCTGCATAGCTTTGTTTCTGTGCAATTAACTTGGTTTCTGCAATTAGTCAGAATAGTTATGGCTGTCAACCAGTCCCCACTTCAGGCTATGGAAAAATGCGTTGGTGCTAGGGATGGGGGAGAAATTTGGTTCATTTTGCATTTTAAGGTGAACCTACCTAATTTGCACTTCCTGAAACAGTACACAAACTAAGACCCAGCCATCCTTTGCAATTCGCACTTCTCTGAACGTTGCAATGCAGTTCAATTCCATTTGTACAAAAATACATATATCAGGGTAAAGTGTGCATAAAATGCATACATTAGTGAAAGGAACATGAAATGTGCATTATATTCAGGAAACTGCCTGCAAAAATGCATATAAGGCAAAATTGCATAAAATGTGTATATGAGGAGAAATTTGCAGTAAAATTTGGATAAATTTTCATGAGGGTTTTTTTTTAAAAAAAAATGCAAACTGATGTGGAAATGTGGAGAACTTTTGAACTTAAGAATGGAAATAATGAGAAAGAGAAAGCAAAATGGACAGAGTTGCCCATCTGTCGTTGCTGCTGGCTTACATCTCCAGGTTGACAATTGTGACTGTTCTGACGAATTGCAACAATGCTGACACCCACTTGCTTAATTATCAAAAATATTTTTATGCTGCTCTTCATATATAGGATGCCTAAAAGATTTTCTCACTGCTTATGTATCATAACCAGTCACTGCACTATGCAGGATCTGGCATAAAAGTGATAGTGGTAGCATGATGAGATAACCGTTTTTTCCATGCCAACAGTAGCATTTAGCCTCAAGTTTGATGCTTCTGGGTGACTCAGTATTTCTCCCTTTGGCTATGGCATGACAAGAGTGCCAGTGCTTGATTAATAATAATCTATCTGTTCCCATAGTTGTGCATGGAGGAACATTAAAAAATAGTCCATCAACATAAGCATTCATCATGTTAAAGATTTCAAATGGGGCCAACTGAAATGTCCATGGCTTCAAATGAACCAAATAGTTGCAGCAAATGAATGCATTCATGTTTACTAGCATCACAAGATGCTAAGAATTGACCTTTTGTGTGCAAATCATGTGCTCTACCACTGAGCTATTACCCTTCCTTTATATAAACAGACATTTGTCACTGGCTAATGTATAAAGCAGTAACCTTTATTTGCAGATGTGTCTTCTACTTAAAATGCCCTAGAATATACCTGATGATTTAGTTCAAGTGTTTGTAAATGAAATTTCACTTACTGTTAAATAAACAAAAGAGAAGCCTTATTACTAAGTTCCATAAAGAAATATAAAGTATTTTATCCTTTCATTTCTCTGTCAAACCATCCTGCTTTATATTGCTGCTTTTTAAAAATAAATTCAACATTATTTGTTCATATGGTGACACTCTATCTCAGAAACTATTATGTCACCATCTACAGAGTAGACACATTTTTATTATTTCTTTTCAAATGACAATAAACAAAGACGATACCATTTATTTCTTTATATTGAAGTAGGACATTAAGGATGGGTGCTAAGCTCTCTAAAAGTGAAGGAAGGGGTGTGAGTGAATTCTCTTACAAAGAGCTTTCCTCATAATTGGATTATGACCACTATTACCATAGATTTCAGTGAAATGGGCCCCACTCTACCTGACAATGACATTTTTTATGCTGATGTCATTTCCAGTGACATTTAATGATGTGCCATTTGGGAAGGACTGAAATCAGATTTAGACCTACTGCAGTGACTATGGACAGCTTAAACGTTTATCTGTTTTATTTGCTTCCCATCCAAAGATTTGAGATACCTATCATGTTTATTCCTCAATTCTCCTTCTTCACATATGAATTTATTAATAATCACTAATAGGCAAAAAATCTTGCGGTTTAAGAACGTAGCTATAACCCACAGCTATTTCTACCAAACTTTAAAAAGCAGGGAAATTGGGCAGCTATAGTGAATGCACCAGGGGAACAGGAGACCTGACCTCCTCTCTGAGATATTGTACTGCCCTACAAATTTGTCAAAATGCAAACACCATTTGGGTTGGTCTTTCATAGTCCAATCCGCTTGCTGTGTAGCTTTCAAGAATTTGGTAACATGTGCCTCTGAGCATATGGTGAGTGGTGGCAACACCTGCCATCTCCAAAGACAGATAATTATATTTTTGTATGTTTGTGGGTGTTCTTACTTTGCTTCTTTCCTGTGTTACTTATGTTTCTACAAAGAATCTAAACTGGAAAATTTTATTTCTCTCATTATTCATCCCAAAAATCTGTGTCAAATTTATTTTTATTAATTTCAGAGCCTTTTTATTGGTCAATGCCATATGATGGTGAAGACAGCCTTTTGTGTTTCAAATTGGAGGTTATGTTCTATTTCTATTTTGGGTACATTAACAGTTGAATCTGAAACTGCAGTTTGATGTAAAATCAGACTGATTCCAATATGTTGCTACTTCATGAATGACTCTAGCTGTTGGAAAAAAGAGGATGCGTGTTTTCAGCCTGCTATGCTTAAACCACTTTATTTGAGGCAAGGTGGGCATGGCCAATTAAAAAAATAGAGCACACCTAGAATTTTGCTAGAATATATTTCGCCTTCCACTGTTTTATCTTGTGCAAATTGAGACACAACTGAGGTCCACTAGAGACTATTCTGCAGAAGCCAGTGCCATTATTCCACAATTATGTTTGGATTTTTTTTAGTGTACATTTTGCAGTGTTGCTGTACTTCACATACTCACAGACATACAAACAAAAGAAAATGATTTCCTATAGGAAACTTCACTAAAATTGCAAAGTAAATCAAACATATTTAAAGTGACTATCTGAACTGTATCAACTGTCTTAATATTGTTGCTTTCTCCCTGCTAAAACAAGATCAGCACAGCACATGTCTTCTTTCTCTTATTTGGGCTGATTGCAGGTGTTGCCACCACTCACCATATGCTCAGAGGCATATGTTACCAAATTCTTCAAAGATACACAGCAAGTGGATTGGAGTGTGAAAGACCAACCCAAATGGTGTTTGCATTTTGACCAATTTGTAGGGCAGTACAATATCTCAGAGAGGAGTTCAGGTCTCCTGCTCCACTGGTGTATTCACTATAGCTCCCAATTTCCCTGCTTTTTAAAGTTTGATAGAAATATCTGTGGGCTATAGCTACGTTCTTAAGTTGCAAGGTTTTTTGCCTATTAGTGAATTTCCCTGCTTTTTAATCTGGGAGGTAAGAAATGGGATCCTGTCCAATTTTGCTGAGAATGGATAGATCATTTGCATGCTTATTAAGTTCAGTGGGATTTACTCCCCAGCAATCATGCTTAGGAAAGGTGAAATTGACCACAGGGAATGGGAAGGGGAGGAGGAGGAGGAGGGAGGGGAGGAAATGCAGAGGGGAGGACTGGGAGGGGAACAGGCTGGATGGGGAGGGGAGGAGAAGGACAGGTTTGATCATTTGCATGTTTATTGAATTCAGTGCGATTTACTCCTATGAAATCATGCTTAGGATAGGTAAAACTGACCGGGAGGGAGGGGGAGGGCTGGAGTGGGCAAGGTAGGAGGAAGAAGGAAGAGGGAAGGAGAAGGGAAGGAGGGGAAAAGCAAGTCTGATCATTTGCATGCTTATTGAGTTCAATGGGTTTACTCCTATGCAATCATGCTTAGCATAGGAAAAACTGACCATGGGGGAGGAGGAAGGGGCAGAGCTTGGAAAAGTTACTTTTTTGAACTACAACTCCCATCAGACAAATCCAGTGGCCATACTGGCTGGGGCTGATGGGAGTTGTAGCTTAAAAAAGTAACTTTTCCAAGCTCTGGGAAGGGGAGGGGGAATGAGAAGGAGGGTATTGGAGGGGGGCAAAGGAAGGGGAGGGGAGGCCTGGTTTGATCATTTGCATGCTTATAGAGTTCAATGGTATTTACTTCCATGCAATCATGCTTAAGATAGATAAAACTGACCATGGGGAGGAGAAAGGGGAGGGGGAAGAGGCAGAAGGGGAAGGAGGGTATTGGAAGGGGATGGGGATGGGGAGGGAGGGGCAAAGGAAGGGGGAGGGAAGGGGCAAGAGGGAGGGGATAGGAGGGAGGAGGAGGGAGGATGGGTTTGATTGTTTGCATACTTTTGGAGTTCAATGGGATTTATTTCTGTGCAATCATGTTTGATAATGGAAATGGATTACCTTCAAGTTGATCCCGACTTATGTTGACCCTATCAATAGGGTTTTCATGGTAAACAGTATTTATAGGTGGTTTTACCATTTCCTTCCTCTGAGGCTGAGAGGCAGTGACTGGCCCAAGGTCACCCAGGGAGCTTCATGGCTGTGTGGGGATTTGAACCTTGGTCTCCCAGGTCATAATCCAACACGGAACTGGGGGAGGGGCAGGGAGGGGAGGGGGATGAGATTGGGTGGGTGGGCACTGGACAGAAGGGAAGCTCCTTTCCAAAAGGAAAACATTGTGAACAGTATCATTGTTTTTCAGTGTTTCCCCCACCTTTTTATTCTACAGCAGGCACATGTAGCCTCCCACCCAAATTTAAACCAAAGCTGTCCCTGGCCACATCCACATCAGGCCTTTATTTCACTTTGGACAGTCATGGCTTCTCTCAAAGAATCCTGGGAAGTGTAGTTAGTGAAGGGTGCTGAGAGTTGCTAGGAGAGGCTCTGTTCCCCTAACAGACCTTCAATCAGAGTGGCTGACTGTTAAACCAGTCTGGCCACTGAAGCACTCTCAGTGGAACAGGAGTCTCCTCTCAGCACCCTCCACAAACTACACTTCCCAGGATTCTCTGAGGGAAGCCATGACTGTCTCAAGTGAAATCAAAGTCTGATGTGGGTGGGGGGCCCTGATTAGGTAAGCCAAGCAGCTGTGAGGTGTTTAGAACACTGACAGTTGGTTCTTACTGAGCATGCCCGACGCTATCATTCAGTTCAATGCAAAATTTCTTAAATTAATTAAAGATCAGCCAGGCATTTTTTTTTAACTTTTAAACTGCAGAAGATGAAGGTCAGAGTATGGGGCAAGGTCAGTATTAGGATTACAGGTACTCTGTGAATATGGCTGATTTTTAATGAATTTCAATAGATTATGAGAACTCTGACAGAAAAAAGTCCAAAAGGGCTCTGTGGTCTTTTTCTCTCTTTTTAGACTTTGAACTCTTGATTCTTTCTGATTGTTTTATGTATCGCCATGAAAATTGACAGTATTGTTAAGCAAGCGTTTCTGAGTTCAGGACTATAAGATTTGTAAGGTTTTGTTTTGAAATGAGCTTAAGGGAAGCATCAGAATGGCTTGGGGGTATTTTCTATTTAACATTGCAGAATGTGAAAAATCCACACTGGCGTGTATATATATATATACACACATACATATATACAGTATATATATATGTATGTATACACATACATTCATACATACATTCATACATACATACATGCATACATATGAGAGAGAGAGAGAGAGAGAGAGAGAGAGAGACTCTTTGGACAAAGTCTGAGAGGCTAATTCTGTACTTATGGTAAAAAAAGAAAGCTGGATTATGCATTACACCTGCCACAGAGATCTATATCTTCCTTCACTGAGCATTCCATGCACCACCATACCATTGCTATGATATAGTGAGTTTGCCATGTCATTGTCAGCCATCAGCAACACAGAGCATCAGAATTCACATGGTGTGTGGTGATAAATAGTATAGCCTCTGGGTGTACTTACCATAAGGAATGCTAATGTCACAGGTAATGTCATACGTAAAGAAGCTTTGACTCACAATCACTTCTGTGGTGGAAATATTATCACAGGTTTTTATGAGTTGCAGTCATCCTGTGGAGCTATCCATGGGATGTTTATAAGTTGCAAACAGTGGGGTTAGCATTATCAATAGGAGCGTCATCAATTCTAATGTATCAAAGAATACATTGATACATTGGGCTCCTACTGGAAGGGTGGGAAATAAATAAATAAATAAATAGAGAATAGACCCTTGGTTCAGAAATATGCAACATCTGAATGCATTTTAAGCACTAATAATTTTAATCACAGAGCCGTTCAAAGGTTTCCCTTCAGGCTGAATTAAGATATATAACCTGCAAAGAGTTATCTGACAAAGTCACTATGTTACATGGCTTGTATGAATATACGTGATGAAACTACCTGAGATAATGTACAACAAAAACACTAAGAATACACAATTATTTTTAGCTAGATTATCATTTAGTTTTACTCAGCGGCGTCACTAGCGGGAGTGCGGGGGGGTGCGGACCTCCAGTGTGCGCCCTCCCAGGGGCATGGATGAGGTGTCTGGCCTTGGGAGGGCACGTGCCAGAGGGGCACCCAGCTGGAGAAGGCCTGGGAACGCCGGCGCGCCTCCCTCGCCTCGCCGTCACTGCTCCCAGTCTCGCCCGCCCGCCCGCCCGCCCGCCCGCCCGCCCGCCTCCGAGGAGGAGTTGGAGCAGCCTTGCCGGGCAATGGCACAGGGCAGGGCGGCTCTGGGTGTCACCCCCCTCATGGTGACACCCGGGTGCAGGCCGCACCCTCCGCACCCCTGTAGTGACACCCCTGGTTTTACTATGTGGAGTAAGATCAACCCACCAAATGAAAAACTAAGGCAAAATATTATCTGGACAACTAGAAAAACTTTCATATGCATCAGCTCTGTAGGATTCATAATATGTGTGAAGACTGTAGATCAAACAATGTTTTCAGCATCCATCATTTAATGAATGTGTGCATGTGAGGGGGATCATACCCATTGGCTGTGATACTGATCACACATGCAAGTGAGTGGGCAAACAGAATCTATAGGAGTCTCTCCAGGAGATTGGGGTGGTGTCCCTGAAAATCAGGATTTCTCATTGCACAGAGTGACCCTTGTCTGTATGGATAGGGGAGAAATTTAGTTCAGTTTGCATGTTAATGTGAACCTTCCTAATCTATGATTCCTAAAGCAATATGTGAAATGAAAAGCAGCTATTCTTCCAAATGTGCACTTCTCTGAATTTTATGATGCAATTTTCCAGAAAAAAAAATGTGTAAAGAACTCTATATAAGGGGAAAGTATGCATAAAAATGTATGCATTAATGAACATAAGATACAACAACGGATTATATTTGGGGATGTTACTCGCAAAAATGTGAATATTAGCTAATATTGTACTTGTGTAAATCAAGAGGAATGGGTACTAAAATGCTGACAAAAATTCTTGAAGACTTTTTAATACATATAATGTAAACTGATATGGAAAACTGAACTTGGAAAACTGATTTGGAAAACTGAAAGACTGGAAAAATGAGAAACACAGAGGAACTGGCATTGTCAGATTTGCCCATCCCTGCCTAGATGCCAATAGATAGACATATACAATCCTGTGAGGTAGGTTAGCTAAGGACAGTGACAATGCCTAAGTGGGGATTTGAACCTGGGGCTCCCCAGTCCCAGTCTGACACTACACTACACTGGCTATGTAGAACCTCCATGGATTCCCCCACCCTACCCCCAGCACAGACTTACTGCAACTTTTTTTTTTGCTTCATTCAATTTTTCCTGAGGAATGTTTCATCTGAGCAAGTTTTCTGCCTCAGTGTTTAACTTTTAGTGGAACTTGGGCTGCATTCAGACATAGGGTTTATTGTGTTAGTTTTACTGATTATAAGGGTAATACGTCTGCCCTGATTTTGAACATTCCTTTCACACTGCACTCTCTGTTGCACTGTGGAACTGTGGCTTTTTGACCAATATACCGCCATGCAGCACAAAGTTTCAGTCATATCAATGGGTATAGTGTGACACAATGAACATCATTGAACATATTGCTACTCCCCTACCCTTTCCGCACCTGCACATTTCTGTTTCCTCATGATTCCCCCATGAAAATGGTAGGAAAGAACTGTCACTTTCATCACTTTGCACCTGCAATTTTCTTGTTAATGGGGTTGCAAACAGATTTTTTCTGGAAGAAATTTACACCAAAATGAGCATTAAACTTCCACTACAGTCTGCTACATTTCCAGATGTGTTTTTTACGCCATGTGAAAGATCAAATAAAATGTGGAAATTATCAGGTAAGGAAATGTCGGGAAAATGGAATAAACTGCTGTCTGAAAGCAGCCCTATTGGCAATGATGGGTTTGTGGTCTGAGAAATTGTTGTCTCCTACTCTTCTTCCAAAGAACTGCAGGCATATACAGGGGGGGGGGTTATTGTAAGTTATACTCACAACAGAGATCCCTGTGAGATAAGTTCGGGTTAATGACTGTCCAAAGGCACCTTTATGCTTGAGCAGGGATTTTGCTGGTCTTACCAAAACTCTTTTTGCCACCACACCAAAAGAAGACTCATGACACCAAGATGGAATAATGTTATATTTATTAAAATAAAACAACTTTTTAAACTTTAACCAATTCAACCAATTAACCAAATTGAAACTCCTTCGGGCAGGTGAGGATAAAACCTAACTGGTAGGGAGTTTTCCCTCCAGTTCGCTGGGCATGTCAGTCATCTGCTGACTGTGGCTCCCCAGCCAAGGATGAAGAAGAACTTGTCCCTCCTTGCTAGTAGAGCCAACTATGTGGATCCAACCTGCACACCCTGGCCCCACCATACTGACATTCACCATGGTGCACAACTTAGGCCCACAATGACACCCCCCAGATCCCCCCCCAGGCAATCAGCACTGGCAGTTCCCTAGAGAGTGTCCTTTACCCAAGAATGTCTCAGTATTTTGCTGTTTACCCTTGCTTTCCTCACCTGCCCATATTCCACACTACAAGAGGGGATCAGCTGAAGCTTGATCACCTCAACCCAAGGAAACAGAGCTGCCAAACCCAACCAAATATCCTCCAAAAACAAATCACAACCACTCTCTGAGAGGCGCACCCCATCCTTCCTAAATAAATGTGGGCAATGGAATTGAATCCTATCATGGGGGATAAATGTCCATCCCATTGACAAAACCAACCATCTAACCTTTTTATTAATGCAACGCCGGGACCTATCAATTCTGTTGGGGTGCACAGCACCCCTCCAGACCCTTTGCTTCAGCATATCTGACCACACGATAAATAGATCAGGATAGGAATGCCTGATCCAACAGAAATCGTGGGTCACCCTGTGTAGCAAATCCAAACCTGGCTGCTGCACAAAATCATTCTCCCCCAAATGGGTAACTAGTATATGAGGCATGAGGCCTGAAGACATAATCTTACAGACCGTTGGCAACAATTCACCCCACAGCATGCCATGCTTGGCCTCCCAGTGTACTGTTGCATGGGCAGAGAGCTGCAACTGCATCCCCACCACAGAAGAAGAAACCCTCCTGTGGGCACAGAACAGGATTGAATGCCCACATAGAACACTCCTCGCCAGATCTGGAAGGTTCCGTACACCTGGGATGAACAATAAAAATGGTCAAAAATAACACTCACAACCTAACATAAGCCTTGAAAGTGGCAGATCACCATCTGCCAATGGCCTGAATGCTTTCCAGGCACATGCCCACAAGGGCAGCGGCAGGAGCCACCCCAATCCAAAAGGCTTGTAACCCATACACTCCAGGGTCTCACCCACAGGACAAAAAGGCCCTCTGAGTAATGGACCAAAATTGAAATTGAGTCAGGGCAGACAAGTCAAGATGTATGAACAGGTAACGCTGGCCTGCAGACCTGACAGAAAGAAAATTCCTTAAAGCGGAAACTGGACACAGGGCAGGCAATTGGCCACCACTCACATTCACCACTCGACCACTGCCCCTCTGATCAGTCTTGGACATAAGCAGTGAGAACATCACGGAATTGTCACCCAAGACACAATCGCCTAAACATAAGGCTCTATATGATGTGTCTGTCGCAGAGCAGGCTAAAACTTCACCGGGGTGGAAAGCCCCATAACATGCCGTTAAGGCTACTGCCACAAATAACTTTACCTCATAGGGAGAGGAACATAAAGTGGTAAACACAGGCAGGATCTGCATGAGTACATCAGGTGTGAATAGCCTCCATCTATCAGGTTCCTTAGGGCTGGAAAGCAACCAGCCCTGTAGCACCCTCCTAACTCTGAAATCTGTAGTTTGTTCCTGAATGCCCTTGGCCTTGGAGATAAAAGCCAGGGCAGAAAGATAGCCAGATATAGTGCTTACAGAAATACCCTGTCCCCTTACGGAGATAATGAACTGCAAGAGTTGGGGACTGATATCAGCCGCACCAGAGGTAAGGTATGAGAAGCTCAAAACACCTGAAATTTCTTAATATAATTCTGGTAGGCTCTCTGAGTACTAGGGGCCAGAGCGGAAGCGATGGCAACTCCCACTTCTAACTCCCAAGGCTAAACAGGAAGGATGTTATCAGGACCGGATCAGGTGTGGCTCCAGGAGCTAACTCCCAGAAGCGCTCCATCTGTAATTGAGAGAGGGCATCAGCCACATCATTCTGCAAACCCAGAACATACTGAGCAACAAACAGAATATTAAAATGCAAATATTGCAGAATAAACGCTCACACAAGGCACATCACTCAAGTACATTTGGAGGTCTGGGAATTTACAATGCAAACTGTAGCAAGGTTGTCGCACCAAAAATGCACAGTGCGGTTCTGAAAGGCAGAAGGCCAGATGTGTACTGTGACCACAATTGGAAAAAATTCCAGGGAAGTAAGGTCAGATGTGAGCCCCTTGTTCCTCCAGGAACCTGGCCATTGTTCAGCACACCACTGGTGTCTAAAGATGACTCCAAAACCCCATCCACCAGCTGCAATGGAATGTACTTGCAGCTCCACCTCTAGGAGCAATTCATCTCTCTAAACGGAACGCCTGTTGAAGTCCTCCAAAAAGGTAAGCCACATGAGTAAATCTTCCCTCATCCTAACTGTGACTCTAATGGAATGGAAATGTGAACACACCCCTTTCATGGTATCACAAATGCACCAAAGGAATGTTCTGCCAGGAGAGACTACCTTAGAGGCAAAAACTAAGTGACCAACCAACTCCTGAAGTTGGAGCAGTGTAAGTTTCTTAAGAGCCACTGCTTCAAGGAGCCTTTCCCTCAGAGGGGTCAACTAATCAACTGACAATCTGGAGCACTGCTCCACTGTGTCCAACTGGATCCCCCAAAAAGTAAGACAAGAAAAGGGGCCTTCGGATTTCTCAGGGGCCAAACGAACACCCAATTCATTTGTCAGGGTTGTGAAGGCCTTAACCAGCTGAATGCACTGTGACGTGCCTGCTGGGCCTACGAACAGAAAATCATCCAAGTAATAGTCCATGAGGGAAGATCCTGTTTGTACTCTTGGTGCCCATTCCAGAAAAGAACTAAACGCTTCAAAGGCTGTGCAGGATATGGAGCAGCCCATTGACATTGCCCTATCCACATAGTATTGGCCCTGAAACCTAAAACCCAACAGATCAACATCCTCAGGATGTACTGCGAGCAAGTGAAATGCAGACTTAATGTCAAATTTTTCCAATAATGCCCCCTTACGCTCCCTTCAGACTACCCTAACTGCCTCATCAAATGAGATATACCTAACCGAAGAACTCTCCTGGGGTATGCCATCATTGACAGAGCCCCTTTTTGGAAAGGACAGGTTATGAATAAGGTGGTATTCCCCCGGCTGTTTGGGAGGAACAATTCCCAGAGGGGAAATCCTCACATTTGGAAAAGGTGGGGAAGGAAAAGGACCCGAAATTAAATCAGCTGTTATTTCTTTGTTGAGCTTGGCCAATACAACTGTAGCCAAACTCCGGATGGAAGCCTGATTGGATGAAATGGTGGGAATCCTAGGACCTATGTATGGGATCCAAAAACCTACAGTAAATCCATGCAATAGGTAGGGAGCTGCCTGCCTATCAGGGTAGTGCTTCAACCACCTGGCAAGGGGGGCAACTTAATGGGGCTACTGGCCTTGCGGTGCACCTTTGCCACTGCCAACCCTCCATTTGGACTGCTGTTGATCCCCTGGCCCCTGCCTGGACTGGCGGACTCTTGTGTAGGAGGAACTTGGGTGGTTACCCCCACAAATGCCACATGCATGCTTGAATCTGCAAGGGTGCCTCGAGCACTGCCCTGAGCTGTTAAAGCTCCAACAGACCTGTTGGGATTGAACCCACTGTGACCCCTGGCCACAGCCAGAGGCCAAGGTCTGTGTGCGCACTATGAGATGTCCGCTATCCACTCTGTCATGTAAAGCTGGCCTAGCAGGGGTCATGGAACACAGCCAAAGACCCGGGTGTTCCACATCCCAATGCAGTGTCGGGTCCAGAGCCACACACTGTCTAAAATTTTCATCATACTTCAACCAGGCTGTACCAGAAAAATCTCTGAATGCCCGGTGAATAATGTGGTGATATTTTATCATGGACAGGGCACATGATGGGTAAGCCCAAGTCATCACCCCCATGTAGACAGTATATGCATTGAGCCAATTAGGCCACATGCGATCAACTTTCTTCTTTTTAACCACCTCTGTGTCCTTAGCCTCCTCTCCTTCCTTAGGTTTAACCTCTGATTCCCGAAAAAGGAGTGTAAAGATATCTATATACTCTCCTCTCCAAATTTTCTCCCTAGTGCACAGTAAAAGGTGGTCACCCAAAGGTAAAGAAGTGTCACCTTGAGGGTAAGCCAAGTTTGGCTGCCAAGGAGCCACAGCCACTGTCGGCCACGGGAGCTGTAGCTGCTGAGGTACTAGAACCCTACCCATGTAAACCATCTGCTGTGGAAGCCCCACAGGTGCCTGAACAGATGTCAAAGGAGGATGTTGCGAGGAGAGAGGCTCACCTGTAATGTAGCTGGAGGAGCAACTACTGCTGGGGCCACACCACTGGCAGCATTGGAAGAAACAAGCTGGACTCCAAGCACTGGCAGCACAGACTGCCTGTGTGGTCCCACCGAGGAAACTGCACCAACTGGAATGGTCATTGTGGGGGCTGACACTGCAGCTGGGGGCGCCCCAGCAGGCAGAGCTTGCTCCTCTGGAAAAACAGGATCTTTGCTGGCCGAACCCTTTTCAAGCACATCAATCCTGGCAACTAAATCAGAAAAAAGATGAGCCTTAGAGACCTTAGAAGCCAAGCGGGCAGATTTATTACCCTGTGGTTTAGCACTGGGGCCTACTTCCAGATCAGCTGGTCTCCTGCGCTCTTTCTCCAGTGCCTTAATCCTTGCCACCAAAGCTCGAATTACACCCATGTTGTCATCCTCATCTGATGACAACAGCTGATAGGTAGGCGTTTCCCAGCCTGTTTCACAACACGGACCCCCTGCTTCTGCTTATCCTCCTTAGGCGGCATTGTTGAACCATGCTTTGCGTAACCAGAATTAGAACGTTGAAAAGCCAAATAAAATGGATGCTGTTAATGACAATCAGCTCAACAGTAATTATTATTATCATTATTACTGTTATTATTCAATAATTATTGGGGACAAGGCATTAGCAAATGCCCCCCACTACCAAAAATCTACTCTCCCTCCCCCAACCCAATTCTTAGCCATGTGGAGGCGGAGACTAGGAGGAATCCAAGCAGGAGATGGCCCAAGTAGGCCGCTGCCACCACCCACACTCGCCATGGAGCCTCTGAAGAAGCATGTGTAGCCTGAGCAGGCTGAAGCCAAAGCGTGGGTGGCGAAGAGATAAGCCGCCACAAGACTGGGCCTCCCGCCCAGCCCACAGCAGGAGAAGACCCAAATGTGGGACAAGTCCCAAGTAGGCGGCCGCCACCCCCTGCAAGTGCAGCGGAGCCCCCGGGGAAGCATGTGAGGCCCAATCAGGCTGGAGCCGACACATGGTCAGCACAGCGGTAAGCTGCCACCAGACCAGGACACCCGCAAGACCTGCAAGACCCACAAGACCCGCAGCACCCCCAGGCCTGCACTCTACAGGCCGAAGCCACAAACCACATGGGAGGGGGTGGCAGATGAAAAGCCACTGGGAATCAAGACGCCCACCAATGCACTGACTGGAGGCAGCAGTGATGAAAAAGGGCAGCAAGGGAAAAAAACTCTCTGGCATTGTGAGGGATTGCGAGCTGCCGCAAGGCAAAGAGAGGCAAGTTTGGGAGAGGAGGCTTTTAAGCCTGCTCATCCCTCCATCACATAGGCCCGTTGGCCCACCTAACATTCCCCCTCTTCAGAAACCAATCCCGAGCCTTCTTTGGGATGCTAGGGGGGTTGTGGCAAACACCCCACTGCGCAAGGCGGGAACGCCATTCCCCTTCTACCAGCATTCCTCAGATGTTTCACCTAAGCATGAAACTACCAGTTCTAACTTCATATTTTGCTTTAATTATAATTCAATTGCGACACTATCTGTAATCAAAGTTTTCCTTGCCTTTATTTTTCAGTGTAACCCTTTGGAGTATAAATAGGAAGAGGAAACTCTAACAATGGAGATAATGGAAGCATAATCATTAACACAGTTCACACTGAACAGATTATATGTAGATGTGTGTGTGTGTGTTCTGAAATGACTTGAGCTGGTTTTCCATCTTGTGTGAAATGTCATGCCTGTGAGTCATCTTAAAGAAGAAAACAAAAATCCCTCTTATCAAGAAGCAGATAAAAAGAAGAGGAGGGAATCTTTAATAATATAAAAATAGATTTGTTTTGGGGGTGGAAAGATAAAGAAAGCAATCCTTTTAAAGTTGAAATCGTAGGAAGCATTCTGTTCCTGATAAATAATGTATTTCCTACAGTCAATCCAGACAGCAGACTTCTTCAAAAACCATTAGCTACTGATCCAATCCCATTTCCCTGAAACCTCACTAATAAATCATGTCCCTTTCTTGGCTCCAACTTATCCTGCAGTCCAGTTGTCCCATGAATATTTGGATCCAAGAAACAACAACAACTTTCAGGCTTTTTTTTCTTTTTTGTAACCAGAACGGTTCAGAAGAAATGGACTTCATACATTTTTCACTATTCATTTGGACTTTAAAATTTGTTGTCATGCAAGGGACCATGTGCTCACATGAGAGAGGTACTGGTGGAAATTTCCAATATGAAGGAGAAGAGAAACCCTATGACAGGAAATAAATAGTTGTTCAAAGGAAAGTCACTAGGAATGGAAAACTGACAGTTCCTGCCATGCCCAACTGGTGTCCTCCAGATATTTTGAATGACAGTTGCCATCATCCCTGAACATTGAACATGTTGGCTGGGGCTGATGGGAGTTGGAGTCCAAAGTTGGAAGTCACCACATTGAGGAACACTAATCTGTTACAACTTTTTTGTCCTATTTGCCTTCCTCTTTCTGAAGCTACTCTTGGGTTCCATATATTCGCTCTGGGTTTGAAAAGTCCACATGTACACAGCATTCATATTTTGTCTGCGACATGGATATTTGATTTCCTGGGTTTCCCAGTCAAAATCCCTTTTCATGCTGTTATCGCAACTCAAGATTCAATCATTGCTGCTAGTTAAACCTGCAAAAATGTTCAGACCTTATCAAATATATGACATTAGTTATTGGGACTACAAATACTGCTTTGATTAAAACTAATATCTTGGAAGTCTCAAAAAGATTCCCAAGCGGGTTGTCTAAACTGTTAGTCCCCACACCCAAGAAGAAGACACAGAGAAAAGGCATTGAATTAAATGTTATATTTATTAAAATATAACAATATTCAATTAGGAATCGAACATCTCCAATTAACCAAATTAAAACATACGGGAGGTAAGGAATTCAACTACTCCTGGTAGGGAACTCTCCCCCCAGACCCTGGACATGTAACTCCAGCTCGTAGCTGTGACTCTCCAGCCAAGGATAGCAGCTTGAGGTATTTGAAATAGGAAAACATACAATGGGGAAGAGATGAATAACTTTATTCAATTTTCATTTTCATTTCAGTTTTCCATTCCCATTTGTAGACTTCTGTGACTGCTTTTCATGAATTTTTTCTTTAAAAAACCCCAACCAAATAAACAGTGGGATGCTTTAACATTTAGTTGTTGGTGTAATGTAGTGCCAGGGCTGTAGCTCAGTAGTTGAGCAACTGCTTTCCAAGCAGAAGATCCCTGGTTCAGTCCTCAGTATCTGAGAGACAACCCTGTCTGAAACCCTAAGAGGAGAAGCAAGATGGAGGCAGGTACGCAGCTTGTTTTACCGCTCTCCTAATAGTTCATTTTAAAAGTTTAAATAAGGTCTTAGGCAGCTGGCAATCAGCTCACTTGGCAATTCTCTTGTTTTCCCTTCCTTGAATTTTCACTTGTTGGCTAGAACTTCATTACTAAATGGGTGTAAATCTGCCACTACAAAACACAGTGTTTGGGGAGTTTCCAGAGCTTGAGTATCCTCGCAAGCAGAAGCCTGAAGAGCCTAAGATGTCTCCTTATCTTATCTTAAAACCATAAATCAAAATAGAACCCCTCTCTTCCTTTGATTTTTACGACATGGTTTTAACAATGAAAAAGTGTAAAGAACTGGAGGCGAAACCTCAGCTAGACGAGGCTCCTTTAATAGCCTCACAACCAAAGATTACTCAATTCTTTCCAACCACGGTAACTGACACCCTCCTTCCTGGAGTGGAGTCCTTTGCATCACCTCCCTCTTCAACCCCAATTTTGGACTGGTCCCTAGACCATATAAATGATATTTATGACCTGAAAGGAGACTCTCCCTCCCTATCTCTCGCAAAGGAACTTGCACTTGCAGACCGCCTTCTTCCTCCAGACTCTATGATGTCCATCACGGAACCGGCATGAATAATTTCATCCCCTCCTGATACAGATAGGACTGTTAGAAACTCCTCAATTCCTCCCTCAGCAGTAAAACTCAATAACAACTCCCTGTTAGGATGGACTCTCTTGATTTTAGAAGAACTCGTTCATATCAAAGCCTTCCTTTCTGAGTGCAATGCTCTCCTGAACACTCTGGCGACAGCTGCCAAGAAGATAAACCTTGGCAATGTGAATCAAGCAGGGGATGCCAGTGACACATTCCCAAGGAAGCTGAATGTCAGGTCAAAGAAGACCTCTTCCCAGCTCCCTCAATTGAGATCAGGAACTGCTAAGCAACATCCAACCCTCAGTCATCGAAGGAACACTCTACAAAAGAAGCCAAAGAACATTAAGAATTTTAAATTACCTCACTATAAGAAACTAAATTACAAGCTGTTTTTTGCCCTGTTGAAATCTTTATCTAATGAGCCCCCCCGCCCTCCTAGAGGGAATCGTCCTCCAATGAAACCTAAGGAACAGGAAAAGGCTAAGTGGAAAGAACTGGCTGAGTCTCCTCCCATTAATCCACCTTCGCGCGTGAGTGACCCGCCTTTCCCTCCAACTGCTCGGTCCCTGCTCTATAACCCGGTTCCCTGTTCTAACTTTTCTAGGGTTTCACAGAAGGAGTCTTCACATATTTTTCCAGCTAAATCGCACTGGAATCTGATCTTGATTCAGAATAAATTGGTTTTCCTTAACTATCCCAAGCCTCCTCGAAATCAATCGCAACATCTCTGTAAATTTCAAGCTTGGGAATTTTTGGAGCCTTTTTTTCCAGATCAGCTTCATCCTTCTGATATCTCATATATCTATTTTCTCTTTATTAACCATAAGACTGTGAGTGCTATTGTTTCTTTCAAGAAGCCTTCTATTGTAAAAATGGTTTACGATCTAAAGGAGCGGCTAGAAAGTTTCGGTATATCTATTCGGAGGTATTTTGAAAATGTGGCCCCACCGCAGCCCCTTTATCCTCTTTCCCAGGCTCCTCTGATTCATAAGAGAAGGACTATCCTTCCTTCGGCCAGATCTGAAACAAGCTCGGTAATCCACTCCCCAGTCACTTCTCACTCCATTATTCTGCTGGAAGTTCAAGATCCTCTAACTGCTTCTCCTGAAGATTCGTTTGAATCAGAAGACCTACAGCTGCTGGAAACCTTTGGAGATCTACCTAGAGAGGAACAGCTTGCAATAGTCCAAAGACTGGACCATCTCAGAATGAAATTGTCAGCCCTGCAAGCTAATAATCCTAATCAATCTAAACATGGAGGGTCGGACCATAGGACAGCCTATCCCGACACGATTACAACCGCTGCTAGATTAAAACCTTCTAATGGCCCTTCTTGGACAGACATGCGTTGTCTAGATCTGGAGGAATTGGGCTCCCCAGGAAAGCCCTCTTGCGTACCTAAACCCTTGCCATGCTACATTGGTCCACCATTTTCCAACATCTGCATTCGGAGATTAGAAATAGACCAAATTATTCCCCTACGGAACGCTATGGAATAACAAGAATGGTACTCCGACAAGGCGACCCCTCCATTGGTAAAGACTCTTGCAGGAAGTGTAGTTCCACCCTCGCCCTTTACAAATTTCATTTTTTGGAATATAGCAGGCTGGAATAACAAGGTGGTTGACCTGGAGTTTGTTACTTATCTTCAATCATTTGACATAGTTTGCTTGCAAGAGACATGGTTACTTCAGGAAAGTCCCATTTTAATTGACAGCTTTAAATCTTGGTCCAAACCAGCGAAACGTTCATCCAATATGGGACGTGGTAGTGGCGGCCTCGCAACCTTGATCGCCACGTCCACTGATGTGCATGTAGTGGAATTACCTTGCTTGGCTCCCGACTTTTGCCTGGCTCTTCAAATAATACCATCTTCTGATTTTCCACCCTTCATTTGTATTAATGTTTATCTTCCCCCCTTACGTTCTTCACAAGCGATGTTGATGTGGCTGGAATTGGATAATTTTATTGATAATCTTACATGTGTATACCCTTCATGCCCACTGCTTATAGGAGGGGACTTTAATGCCAAGTTGGGCACTAGTTACCCGAAAATCTATGATATTCTTGACTTTTGTCCCAGTGATATAGCGCTTTTGCCCCAAGTTTCCCGCGATAGGCCCGCCAATAAAAATGGTCTTGCTTTGTTTAGAATGTTGATCAAATTCCAGTTAATCTGCCTTAATGGTACCTACCTGGACTCTTCCAACGGCTTCTTTACTTACATCTTGCCAAAATCCTTTATGGAGCAGAATTGTGGGGCTACTCTGCATGTCTTAGTCTTGAAGTCCTTCAAAACACCTTCTTGAAGCAGCTCATGGGGCTCCCTAAAGGGACCCCATCAGCCCACATCAGAGCAGAACTTGGCCTCCCTTCCTTAATGGCCAGGATTGACCTCGCATACCTAAGATATTGGAAAAAGCTATCTATGTTGGAGGACTCATCCCTTGCGAAATTGTGCTGGAACGACCAATTGGAGAAAGGGGGCTGGGCTTCTAAATTTGATGAATTAGCGATTCTTTATGATCTCACCCAAAGTAAACTCTTCAGCCTTAATCATATTGAGCTGCACAATAGAATTTTTGATTACGATGCTCAACAAGATAGAGCCTCGATAGTAGTCGCCTCCTTTTCCCCTTGGTTTTCCTATATTAAACCCAACCATGTTCTGGCTCCCTATTTTGACATCTTGACTTGGCCCCTCTTCGCAGGGCCTTTACTGAACTGAGATTCCAAACAATGCCCACTGCTTTCCTCGAAGGCAGGTATGCTGGCACCCCGCATGCGGAACGTTATTGTATCAACAGCTGTATGGTTCCTGAAGATCTAGTTCACTATATGATTATTTGTCCCTTATATCATCTCCCGAGACAGAAGATCATAGCTTCTTTCATAAGTTTGAACGAGGGGATCCCCTTCGATAAACTTGCAATTAGTTTATTGTCGGCCTCACAAAAGCATATTATAATTTCTATAGCCAACTTTGCATTGGCCGCCAAAAAGATAAGAGCAGCACTTGTTAAAACTGTTTAAATTTGTATGGAGTCTTGCCTTCGTTTTACGGTTTTAAATATTTATCCTGTATAGATGATTTTAACCTTGTTTGTTTTATATTTCCCCTTTCCCTGTCTATGTTGCACCGGCTTATTGGCTATATGCAATAAAATTTATTTACAGTGTAGCTGGACCAATTGTCTGACTCAGGACAAGGAAGCTTCCTGCTTTCCAGCTCAAAGATTGTATTTTTGCCGCTCCAGATGTCCTTTTTCTTGTGCATTCATGATCATTTGTGGTCATGATGGTCCTACAAAATCCTACTCTCAATACTATTTGCACCTGCAAACATTTTGGGCAGAGCTTTGAAAAGTTACTTTTTTGAACTACAACTCCCATCAGCCCAATCCAGTGGCCATGCTGGCTGGGGCTGATGGGAGTTGTAGTTCAAAAAAGTAACTTTTCCAAGCTCTGATTTTGGGATGGATATACTGTTCTGTTTCCAATCAGTGCACGTGTCATGTTTTTGCTGTGCTGTCATGCAAGAGTGTATATGAGAGCCAGGAGAGTGATAATATGTGAATGTAGTCCAGTATCCTAACACATGACATATCAGCATTCCCAGTATGAGGACAGTATTCAATGCTAATCCTAATCAACGTAGACCCATTGAAGTTAATGAATATGGCTAACGTATGTTGATTAATTTCAGTGGGTCTGCTCTCAGTAGGATTTAGTTGAATAAAACCCTCAACTTCCCAAATGACTGAGATGCAAAACTCCATTTTCCCCACAGAATTCCTCATTGTATCCTGAGATACAATGTTCTTTGCTATTTCATGTTCCTTCCTACACCTCAAGCATATTTGAGTCCACACTTGTAACAAAGCAATAGCTAACTGTCAAGGAAACATGCATATGCAAATGATGGTGGTATTCTCCACTCCGCAACTCTTAACAATAATGCTGACATGCTATGTGGGACAAGCTTGTTCTTCTCAGGATGTTAATCAGATAAGAGGGTTTAACCCAAGGGAAGATTTAGAAAAATCAAATCTAAATTAAACATGATCCACTCATCTGGAAAATAATCATGTGAAAAATGAATTAGGAAACTGAGAGATTATGGTGTTTGCTTTAAGACCAACTTTCCATATTAAGTTTTTAGATGTTGGAGATATGTGGTGCCTCCTGAGAAATGTTTGATAATATCTGAAAAATCATTTAACCATCATTCACAATATTTCTGTGGATGTTTCAAGTGAGCCAAGTTTCCCCAACATGATGTACTACAGATGTTTTGGACTACAACTCCCATCAGCTCCAGTCAGCATGGCCAATGGCCAGAGATGATGGAAGTTGTAGTGAAATCACATCAGGCTAGGGAAGACTGTTCTAAGCAAAACCCCTCCAAATTTATTTCTAAGCAAAACCCCTCCAAAGTTTCCTTAAAGTTTGGTGATAAGTTAGAAATGCATAGGATAGCTAATAGCATAATCCTGTGCAGATCTACTCAGAAGTAAGTCCTACCAAATTCAATGAAACCTACTCTTAGGAAAGTGTGTATAGAATTGCAGTCTAAAGTCAACAAGCTTGAACCAAGAAACCTCCATTCACATATAATTAAAATCACATGAATTCAGTAGGGGCCTTAGGTAAGCCACTTGCTCTTGGTGTTTGCCCATTTATAATATGGGGATAATAATAATGATCTACGTTGCAGAGATGTTATAACAATTACTTAAATATATGATGCACTTTGAATATTCTAAAGCACTATATAAATTGTAGGTATTTTTATGTGTGGAATCTCTCTGAGATTTTTTAAAGCCTACAGCTGGTATAGCACAGTGAGGAGGAGAGCCTGGCTGGGAGTCCAGAGTCTGTGGGTTCAAATCCCCACTCATGTCTCCTGGGTATAAAGGGCCAGCTAAAGATCACTCACACAGTGAGTGGCTCAGGGGTTACGTGCCTCGCCACCTGTGCAGCCGTGGGCAAGCTGCATAGTCCCAAGGAGCCCAGTTGCCCCCCCCCCAGCTGGCAGTTACAGACAAGGAAGGGGCTGGCTTGTGCAGCTGTGGTAAGGTCAGAGGGAGGCAATGGTAAACCCCCTCTGAATAATGCTTATCATAAAATCCCTATTCATAGGGTAGCCGTAAGTCGGGATTGACTTGAAGGCAGCCCATTTTCATTATCTAACATCAATTCTTTTAACTTCCCTCAAAATCCCCACCTCAAAACTTCAGTTTTGGCAGAATCCATTGGAAAGCCTATATGGTAGCAAGGAGGATTTTTGTGTTCAACTTAGATTACAATAAGAAGTTGTGCCATTAGCTGCTACTAGAAGCAGCATCCTATATCTCTTTCTCTTTTCCTGATAACTGCCTAGGGATCCTCAGTGGTTGAGATGATGCTCTCAAATGGCAAGTTTCTCCACATCTTCTCCATTGTGTTCGTTGTTGTTTGTGGAGCAGATAAATTTGTAGTAAAATCACATCATGTTAAGTCTCTTTAGACATTGTGGGAGAGAGGCGGAAAGGGAATGAGAGGTAGGGTCACTGATTTTGGTGTGTATGTCATAGCACTAAGTTTCAGCCCTAAAATATTTCCAGTTGAATCAACATATTCCATGTTTCCCTCTCCACTGGCCAGTTCTAGTTTGTCCAAGCACAGCAGTTAATGGAAAAGACACAAATTTCCCTTAACAAACTTTAATGTTTGGGATAGCCTATATTTGTAAACCATAGTTTAGGCAGGCTGCTGCTGCTATTAGGCCTCATAAACCTGTTCTTGAATGTTCAGTTGAGCTCTGCTTGATATCATACAGAGTTGACTCCACTTATGGCTTCGCCAAGATGTCACCTTATTGTATTTGTCATTGGACAGAGGCCATGAAAAGGGCAAAAAAGAATGGCAAAGATCAGAGTAAACAAAACACGACAAAAACAAGTTGCTGCAACCCAAAGGAAATCTGACAAGATTGTGATTAATGTTTGATGCCCCTGAATGTTTTGGTGTGTGAGAAAAACAATCCCATCAACCATGATTTCATGGCAGTGGTCATCATCTGCTGATGATTAAATGGTCTAGTCCGTCATTCCCTTGCCACTGTGGTGTGTCATTTTGATGGCAACCTTCATCAAAGCAGATAAAAGCTTTGTATCTTAATGGAGAGAAAAAGCATTTGGAAATGCTTTGGCCCAGAGATGCTAAAGTACTTAAATGGACTTCCTACGTGTGTTCACTTCTACTTTTATTTGCATTATTAAATTTAAAGCACGTCTATCTTACCAAAAAGGCTACTAGAGCAGTTTAGAGATCAACAAAATGAACAAACACAACCAAACAAAATCCAAGCTAGTCCCTCCTCTCAGGCTTTCAATCTACAAGAACTGACACAAAAGGAAAAAAGGGATAGAGAGGGAGGAGGGGAAAAACAAACTCAAACACCAGTTTTTAAAGTTACAGTTCTTATAATGACCAGCTGGGATGAAAATAGTTCAGGTAACCTGATGGAATTGCTGTGGCAAGGTGACACGTGGGGTGAGTCAAAGACAGCCAACAAAATAGTCCTCTTCCTTTCTCTCAATGACAGTTTGCTTATTTGTTTGTTTATTTCCTTACATTTATATACCATGTTTCTTCCTTCATGAAACCCAAGGCAGTGCACATGTGGTTCCCAAGGGATCAGTATCCAGGCACTGAACAGACCCAGACAAGCTTAGCATCAGCAAGGTGGTGGCCTCATGTTACTCATGTGAAGAGATTCTCCACTCATTTTGGGAGTGGGGGGAAACTCTATGTACACAATAGAATCTGTATGTGAGGCATCCATTTTCATTTAAAAGGGAAGGGAAGTTGATTTAAAAGGTAAGGGAAGAACTCCCTACCCAAAACAGGCAAAGATTAGTTTCATGTCAATGTCAATGCATCCCTAACAACTTGGAATCCAGTGAATCAGAACTGTGGAATCCTAGGCCACATTCAGATGGCACTTTATTCCATCTGCCCAGCATTTCCTTACTTATTAATTTTGGTGTTTTATAGTGATCTTCCACATGATGTTAAATCCACTTCTGGAAATCTAGCAGAAGTTTAGCATTCATTTCTGTGTTGCTTCCAGAAAAAAAAAATCAATTTGCAACCCTGGAAACTCAGAATATTGTAGGAGTTCTGTACTGTAAGTTTCCCACTAGTTTCTTCAATTGCGCCCCCATCACTGACATCATCAGATTCTGGGCAGTATTTTGGCACACTGCACAGTGAATCATGGAGGAACAGAAGTGTACATGTGCGGAAAGGGTGGGAAAGTGGTGACATGTTTGATGGTGTTCATTGTTGTGTCATACCACACTCACAGTGTGAATGAAATTTAGCATGACACAATGGTTTATCGATCAAAGAAACCATATTCCCATAGCATGACAGGCACTGAAGTTTAAAAGGAATGTTAGAAATCAGGACAGAAGTGCTATAGCTATCGAAACTGACACAATAAACTCCATGTCTCAATCAGCCCTAGTTTCATTCCTTCCTCTATTAATTCAGTTTCCAAAACTGATCAGGAGCAATAGCATTACAATGTGACCCTGCTATCATAAGCATTCTTCTGGCGGTAATTTCAAAGATTATACAGAGACAGAGATATTCAGCCCATCATAGATAGGGTTGCCAGGCTCAGGGCCTGAGAATGATTCTGTATCTTTAAGAGAAGAGAAAATTCAGCCAAGTGCAGATTTTCTTGCAATGCTGTAATGGGAAAAACCACAAGGTGGAATTCTCCCTTCCCCCTGCACAACTTTTAAAGATACAGAAGACCTCTTGGAGGCCGGGCCTGGCAGCGAAGAGAAGTGTACTTTCATGTATTAGTCACATTCATACATTCTAAAGTGTGTATAGTAAATATTTCTGTCTGTGTGTATTATTTATTTATTTATTTATTATTTGATTTATATCCCACCCTTCCTCCCAGCAGGAGCCCAGTACTGCATATAGTATAATTCTGATAGACTGATTAGAAAAAGGGATGGAATTACTGGGAGGGTAACACACATACAAATATAAAATAAAATCTGAAAACAATAACAATACAACTGTCATTGGGAAAAATGTTATCTTTCTAAAGATATAGTTGGTTGCAGGTCTTACAAAACTTGGAAAAGGTTGATATTAGTGTTTATCTCCCATGGCTACCGATTCAAAACATTTTTGACGGGCAGACTTTAAACTATGGCATTCCTGCCTTGTGCGGGGGGGGGTGCTTGCTGCCACCCCCACCTTTTCCAAGAAGACTTGGGAATCTTCCCGAAGTGTTGGGGGATGGTTAGTTAGGTGAGGTTGGCACACCAACTGGAGCAAGGGATGAGAGGATATAAAAGCCCGCTCCTCCCCCAAACTAGCCTCTCTTTTGCCTTGTAGCACCCACCCTCCCTCCCTTCTCAGTATGGGCTTTGCTAGTTGCCAGAAGGTGCTGAGTAGGATTTGGGGGGGGGGATTGTGATTTCAGAATCCCTTTCATTTCACCTACTCCATAATGCTTGGTTGATTCAATTGGCTTTTGGGTGTGTGTGTGGTTGGCCTGCTTTGGCTGGCATGGAATTTGGGCAGGTGAGGAAGGAGGGGTAAAATAGTGGGAGAGTGAGGCATTTTATAAATGGCACTCTCTAGGGAACTACGAGTGCAGATTTACTGGTGGGGATCTGGAGGGTGTCCTTGTGGGCCCACCTTGTGCATCAGGGTGAACACCTGTACAGCGGGGCCATGTTACAGAGGTTGGGACCACATTCTTGACTCTATTAGCAAAGAGTGACAAGTTCTTCCCCATCATTGGCTGGGGAATCACAGTAAGCATAGATGGAAATGCCCAGGCAGGGCCAGCTCCAGGCATGCCAGGGTCCTTGGGCACCAGCCTGCCCCAGGTCCCTCCGCTCCCCTTCAGCAATCCATGGCAGGAGCACAGATCGCAGGACAGGAGCTTCTGAGCTGCGCGCCATCCCCCCGCTATCCCCCCACTTCACCTACCTTTCTCAGCTGTTTTTCACAGCTGCGCGCACTGCATGCTCAGGGTTGCCATCAATCAAGATGGCAGCTGAGGTTTCTGTAAGGGGCTGAAGCCTCTGCTGCCACCTTGGTTGATGGCACGCACATGCGCGCATTGCTACCATCATCCAAGATGGTGGCTGAGCCTTCAACCCCCTACAGAAACCTCGGCCGCCATCTTGATTGATGGCAACCCTGCGTGCACTGCAAAAAACAGCAGAGAGAAAGGTAGGTGAAGCGGGAGGATGGCGGGTGGCTCGGAAGCTTCCTCCTGTCCTGAGATCCGTGGTTCCTGCCACGGATTGCGGAAGGGGAGTGGAGGGGCTCCTCGGGCTCCTCAGGGGCCTTTGTAGCTCCAGGAGCCCTCGGTCCAGTGCCCCACCTGGCCACCCTTTAGAACCTGCCCTGTGACCAGAGGTCTGGAGAGAATGCTCCCTAGGTTTATAGGTTTATCCTCACCTGCCTGAAGAAGTTACAATACAGTTAATTGGCTGAAATTGGTTGGAGCTTAATAGTTGTTATATTTTAATAAATATAACATTATTCCATGTCAGCATCACGAGTCTTCTTTGGTGTGGTGGCAACCCCCTTTGTTTTACTCATAAAATCCAAGAGAACCTGCTTAAAGTTGCAAGGTCCTATAAATTAATGTATCATTCTCATAGCTGAGGACACTCTTTATTTGTCCAGCACTTAGCATAAAGTTTCCTTGCTGCCACAGCTATATAAAATGATCTTTATATTTTGGTACAACATTTTTCAACTATGTTAATAGAAATATGTTTGGTTTGGGATATAGGCCCTATATATAGGCCCTATGCCAGCCTTTCCCAACTGGTGTGCCTCCAGATGTTGTTGGACCACAACTCTCATCAGCCTCAGCCAGCATTGCCAATGGCTGAGACTGATGGGAGTTGTGGTCCAACAACATCTGGAGGCACACTGGTTGGGAAAGGCTGCCCTACGCTATATATTTAAAGCACTAGCATACAATTTAAACAGTCATGGCTTTCCCCCAAAGAATCCTGGAAACTGTAGCTACAATTCCTAGCATAGTATAACAATAAACCCTTCTTACCAGAGAACTGTGGGAATTGTAGCTAAGTAAGGGAAATAGAAGTCTCCTAACATCTCTCAGCAGATGACAAAGAAAAGGCAGAAGTGCTCAATTCCTACTTTGGCTCAGTCTTCTCCCAAAAGACCCTCCTGGAAAATGTGAAGGGGCAAGATTGCAGTTTGAGACTGATAGACAAATGATCAAGGAATACCTAATCACTTTGAACAACATCAAATCTGCAGGCCTGATGAACTGCATCCTAGAGTATTGAAGGAACTGGCTTAAGAACTGTTGGCACCACTGTCTATTATCTTTGTGAAGTCATGGAGGATGGGTGAAGTGCCGGATGACTGGAGGAAAGCTAATGTTGTCCCTATCTTCAAAAAGGGCAAAAAGGAGGAACTCGGGAACTACAGACTGGGAAAATCTTGGAGTGGATTATAAAGTGGTCAGTCTGTAAGCACCTTGAAAACAATGCAGTAATTACTAGAGGCCAACATGGATTTATGAAGAACAAATCCTGCCAGACTAACCTTAATTCATTTTTTGATCAGGTAACCTCTCTTGTAGACTGCGGGAATGCTGTGGACATAATATATCTTGACTTCAGCAAAGCTGTTGACAAAGTGTCCCATAATATTCTGATTAATAAGCTAGCTAAATGTGGGCTGGAAGGAGCAACTATCAAGTGGATCTACAGTTGGCTACAGAATCATACTCAAAGAGTGCTTATCAATGTTTCCTTCTCAAACTGGGGGAGAGGTAATGGGTGAGGTACCACAGATCTCAGTCCTTGGCCCAGTGCTCTTCAACATTTCTATTAATGACTTGGATGAGGAGGTGCAGGGAATGTTTATCAGATTTACAGATGATACAAAATTGGGAGGGATATCTAATGCCCTGAAGGACAGAAACAAAATTCAAAGTGATGTTGATAGGCTGGAGCATTGGGCTGAAAACAACAGAATAAAACTAAACAGGGATAAGTGCAAAGTTCTATACCTAGTAAAAAGAAACCAAATGCACAGTTATAAGATGGAGGATCCTTAGTTCAGCAATTCTACATGTGAGAAGGATCTTGGAATTGTTGTTGATCACAAGCTGAATATGAGCCAACAGTATACTGTGACTGCAAAAACAGGCAAACACTATTTTAGGGTGCATTAACAGAAGTATAGTTTCCAAACTGCATGAAGTACTGGTTCCCCTCTATTCGGCACTTGTTAGGCCTCATCTTGAGTACTCCATCCAGTTTTAGACACTGCACTTTAAGAAGGATGCAGACACACTGGATCAGGTTCAGAGGAGGGCAACAAGGATATCAGGGGACTGGAAACAAAGCCACATGAGGAGAGAGTGAAAGAATTGGGCATGTTTAGCCTTGAGAAGAGAAGACTGAAGGGAGATATGATGGCACTCTTCAAGTACTTAAAAGGCTGTCACACATAGGAGCACCAGGATCCTATCCCAGAGTGCAGGACATGGAATAATGGGCTCAAGTTACAGGAAGCCAGATGTCGACTAAACATCAGGAAAAACTTGCTGTTACAGTGATAATGGAACTACTTACTTAGGGAGGTAGTGGGCTCTCCAGCACTGGAGACATTCAAGAGCTGGACAGCCAGCTGTTGGGTATGCTTTAAGTTTGATTCCTGCATTGAACACAGGGTTGGACTCGATGGTCTTATAGGCCCCTTCCAACTCTACTATTCTATGATTCTATGATACAGTTCCTAGGATTCTTTGGGGGAAGCCATTACTATTTAAAGTGGTATAATACTGCATTAAATGTCTAGTTCAGATCTGACCATACTCTAAGTACGAGAATCATCTGAATGTTCCTTAAGATCTCTTGCCAGTATTCCCCATGCCAGTACATATTTTTTAAAAGATCTTAGGTGTACACCTAGAAACAACATATGACCTGGCCTTTACAAAAGCAACCAGTTGAAATCAACCCAGGATTTCCTTGTTCTCAATTATTCTCGCATCTTCTAACCAAATGTTTTAGCAAGGATCATTGGTACTAAAATTCCACAAAAGATCAGGTTTGTAAGGAAAATGTTTTGACACTGAGCTTTGTATACTGAGAAGGAAAGTTTTGAGAGTTAAGGAGATTGCATTTCCTCTTGACCACAAGACAATTTTCTTTGCCAGCAATGCACCCCAGTTAGTTTGTCAATGGGAATGGTAACCGCTGACAATTTTGTATGCAGGTAAAGCTGCACAGAAAATTGTTTTCCAGTCCCGCTTTTTAGTGCTCCCTTCGCCACCTGGGCTCATGCCCTTTCACAGTCTTGGGATGAAAAGAAAAAGCTTTTAGCACAGTAATAAATTCACAGTTTAGAAAAGCACTTTCAGAAGGTTAATGTGTACACACAACAATGAATATTATTGTCTTTTGTCCCTGCTTCTGAAAACAATCCTCACTCTTGATCTCCTTGAAGATGTTTTGAGCGCCAAAAAAGAAGAAAAGATTACGATAAAGATTTGCTATTGAAGGTCTCCACACCCTACTTTTTCTTATTGTATTTTCTTTACTTTTCTTTTTAAAGAACAGCTTTTTCAACCCAACTGAAACAAACATGAGATTTTAATAATGGAGATACAGCAGAACATCAGGTAGGTAATATAAACACTGCCATATGTTACACATTTTGCTTTTTACTCAATTCCATTTTTAATTAGTTTGATTAAGCGTCTGGCAGGAAGCTTGAGCCACAACTCAGATTCAAAACTACATACTCTGGTAATGTAATTAAATCCAATGGGACTTAATGTGAGGCAAGGAGTTTAAGAATTATGACATCTCTTTCAAAGCAGATGTAGAGCTTAACCCTATGCACACCCATACCCAAGCTAAGGAGAGGACTGACAAAATCTAATCCCTTTACTTTGGATGGGCGAGAAATTCAATTCAGTTCAAATTTCAAGCTGAATATATCAAATTTGCGCTTTCTGAAACCATATGAGAACTGAAACACAGCCATCCTTTGAAATTCACACTTATTCAAATCTTGTGATGCAGTTCACCAGCAAACCAATGTTTACAA
The DNA here is from genome assembly GCF_030035675.1 of Rhineura floridana. Taxonomy (NCBI): domain Eukaryota; kingdom Metazoa; phylum Chordata; class Lepidosauria; order Squamata; family Rhineuridae; genus Rhineura; species Rhineura floridana. Next base: position 101,089,420 of record NC_084487.1, read on the forward strand.
AAATGCCTATATTAGAGAAAAGTGCACATAAAAATGAATATATGAGTGAAAATAGCACACAGAATGCATTATATAAGAAACCGCATGCAAGAATGCCTACATTAGTCAAAACTGCCTACAAAAATGTGTTTATTAGCAGAAATTCACACTAAAATGCTAGATAATTTTCATGATGATTTTTTTTAAAAAATGCAAATTGCTGCAGGAACGTGGAGAACTGAATTTATGATTGTATTCATTTATTTTATTAAATGTATATCCAGAAGGAGCCCAGTGAGGCAAACAATGAGAAAAGGAGAGAACCAAAATTGACAGAGCTTCCCATCCCTGCTCTGGAACTGGGAGCTGTCACGAATCCCTCTGCTGAGACGAGAGCAGCCAGTGACATTGCAGTTCTAGTCTACAGTGTATAAAACTGTACAGGGTTTAGAATGGTATTTAGAAACAGAGGAAGCTGCCTTATACTGAGTCAGACCATTGGTCCATAGCTCAGTATTGTCAGCATTCACTGGCAGTGGCTCTCCAGAGTTTCAGACAGGGGACTCTCCCAGCCCTACCTGGAGATGTCAGGATTTGATCCTGGGACCTTCTGTATGCAAAGCAGATGCTCTACTGCTGAGCTACACCCCTTCTGCGATGGATTATGGGTGTGGTGTGGTGTGAGAATAGGCCTGCCCACAGCAGCCTAATGAGGGAGAAGAGGCCCATGCTTCTAGATGTAGTATGGAATTTTCCAGTTCTGTCCTCTGTAATATGGAGGAGTTCTGAGATGCAAGCAACAGTGGCAATTGCAACAGCACCATAACTACAAAGGGATAGTTTCAGGTTGTGCCTAAGATGACTTCAAGTATGTCAAAATATTCTCTGTGGGGAGCTGCAAATTTGATGAGGAGTCTAAAATCCAAAACAAACGTGAAGAATATTGCTAGCCAATTTCTTCAGCGTGAGGAGCTTAGTTCTTCCCAGCAAAAGTGCTTCAGCTCATAGTCTACCAACTGGAACTGACATCATAGCCTTGAGCAAATTGGCCCGAGAGGGGTCCTGACCCCCTTCCCCCAAGCTCATGAACCTGGTATGAAATGAATGTATGCCCCAAGGCTTTCTCACAAAGGATTCTGTGCATGCCATCATATGATGCTGAGAAGGACACCGTTATCAGCTGCAGTGACACCCATAATGGGTTGCACGGCTTCTTATCAGAGCATGACCTTGCTTAGGAAGAAGAGAACTGGCTAAAAGCACTGAATAAGGTGTGGTGCCACTGCAGTGCTTTCTAACCGAGAAGCACTTCTTTCTGTGTTAAATTACAAAACCACCTTTAGCTTCTCTGGTGAAAGCAAAGCAGTTATTCTGCAGTTACCTCTCTTTTGTCACTGGGAAGTACACTTGCTATATCCAAAGCAGCACATGCAAAACTCTTGCATCACTTCCAACCTAGCATGGGCAGGATTTTAGGGGCCAGAATTCATTTTTGTGGAGGCTGGATGCAGCACAGCAGGGCCGGTTCCAAAGGGCAGCCAGGTTGGGCACTGGCCCGAGGGCCCCGCAGCTCTAGGAGCCCCTGGGGGGGCCCTGAGGGGCCCTCTGCTCTCCTTCCACGATCCCGCGGATTGCAAGATGAGCATGCCATCAACCAAGATGGCGGCAAAGGCTTCAGTCCCTTATGGAAACCTCGGCCGCCATCTTTATTGATGGCAACACTGCGCGAACAGCAGAGAAAGGTAGGTGAATCGCTGGGGATGGCGGGGGATGGCGGGCAGTTTGGAAGCTCGTCTTGCGATCCACGGGATCGCGGAAGGGAAGCAGAGGGGCCCAGGGCAGGCTAATGCCCAAGGGCCCCCGCATTCCTGGAGCCGGCCCTGCAGCACAGTCCACTAGTTGGATATTATTTAACTAGAGAAAGAAGGATCAGGGAGAGAGGAAGCCACATAGTTCACCCATTGACAGAGAAGCTTCCAAATCTCCAGGTACATGGAAGTGACTACACATTTCTTTCTTTTCTTGTGGGAGGGACGATAGCTCAGTATCAGACCACATGCTTTACATATAGATGGTCCCAGGTTTAATCCCTAGCATCTCCAGTTATGAATAGGAGGATCTATCCATTTTTCCAGTCTTAAGTTCAGTTCTCCACATTCCTACATCAGTTTGCATTTTTTCCTAAAAAAAATAAAATAAGCAAGGTATCAATGCAAATTTCTCCTAATAGCTGCAAGGCAGTTTTTCTTCATATAATGCATTTTTACATGCTCTTTTCAGTAATATATGCTTTTATATTTACCCTAGAGTATGCCCTTTTTGTACACATTGCTTGGCTGGAGAAGTGAGCATTTCAAAAGATGGCTATGTTTCAGTTTGGATATGCAAACTTCAAAAGATGGCTGTCATTCAGTCTGCATATACAAATTTCAACAGATGGCTGTGTTTAGTTCGCATTTGGTTTTGGAAAGTGCGGGTTACGTAGGCTCACGTTTAAATGTGAACTGCACCAAATTCCTCCCCCCATCCCTACCTCCAGTTGAAAGGGTTAGGTAGCAGAAGACACAGAAGACCTTGGAGAGTCACGGCTGGTTGAAGTAGAAAATACTGGGCTGGTTGGACAAATTGTCTGACCTGGCTTAGCAGCTTTCTGTGCCCACAGTCCAATTTAGCTCTAGCTTGTTCAGCAGCGAATAAGTGAATGTGCCAACCATGGGGAAATGATTAGTCTTTGAGTACTGGGATGTCACGTGAAGCACAGAATACAGGGGGACAGCTAGTAATTTTGAGGCAGGAGACCTCATGAGCAGACAAAGTGGCATGTAATTACTAATGCAGTCTTCCAATTAAGTGGCTCAAGGCAGGAGTGGAGAACAAGACCACCCAGGAGGGCAACTTGTTATTTCTTTCCTTTTCCCTTTTATTCTGCTATTTCTTCTTGTTCACTATCTGAGCTGAATATTTAATGGTCAGGCAGTACGTTCCCATCACAGCCATTTCTCTAAGGTTAATAAAAAGCAGCAGTTCAGTAAAAGTAATGAGATGTGATGTTGGAGGTTGTTACATTTCTTCCCATTCTTTGTATGTGTGCCTGAGTGAGACATTACTGTTGCACATAGTCTGTGTCCCTGTGTTGCCAGAACTGGCCAATTTTATCTGAGGTCATCTGGATCTCATACTTGTTAGCGAGTGTATTTAGGGGCTTCACATGTGGTTCAGTTCACCTTCACACTAATGGCTTTGGGATTATAATGGTCCAAAATGAGATTTATAAACTGCACTCACATTTACAAAGCTTACTAGTTATGAAGCCGGGGGGGGACACATTCAGAGGGAGAGAACAGAAGGAAGATGAGTGGAATAGAAATTTGGCTGCATGGAATGCTACTCGGAAGCTGCACAGAGACATGCATATTTGCTATGTTTTATGAGGCTAGAGAGAGCAAGGAAAAGAGAAAGAAGGATTTGCTTGTAGTGATGCTTCTCATGGTGGAATAGTGTGGCATCCAAAAATAAGTGATTGGAATGCACGCCAATACATGAGGTCTTCTGATCTAGCTCTGCAGCAGGAGTAGCTAACGTCATACCTTCCAGATGGAGCAGACTTCAACACACAGCAGTTTCACCCAACATAGCCAATGATGGAGGGTGATGGAAGTTGTAGTCCCACAACATTTGGAGAGTACCAGATTGGCTGCCCTGCTCTGGAGCTTCTGAATGCCCCCTTCACATTTGCAGCCCCTTGTGACTCTTGAAAACGTGGAAAAAGCACTCTAGAAAGAGAGGGAGCAGTGCAGAATGACCTTAGATATAACACAAAGAGCTGCAAAGGGAAAATAAAGTGAGCAGAGCCCCAGGTGCACTTCTTTGAAAAACTTCCTGCTGCTTGCATGAGTCTGAGCGTTTGCAAAGGATGCCAGTGCTGTTGAACATCTATTGGTGTCTGTTTGGACTACAGTGGAGTCTAGTTCTGAGATGCTGTTTGTATACTACTTTCCAGTGTGCAATGAAGGCAGAAAGTTATTAATATTTGCATTCTACAGATGCAGAACCGAGGCTGAGGAAAGATGGGGTGCGTGAGGCCACTCAGGGTTGTCCATGGCTGTGTAGGGATATATATACAGGTCTCTAGAAATTCAGAACAATTCTTGATACTGAAGCATACTGATTCTGACAGTTGGACTGCATCAACTGTCAAAGCTAGAATGATGGATAATCAGTCCTTGTGGAATATGTACCACTGAGAGACCCAGTCAGCATTTCTGCCTTCTTTTCACCTGTTTCCTAACCTCCTCTTATTTACAATGAGACTGTGCCATCTAAATTATTTTCAGTGTAATACTTTGTTTCAATAGTTTTTTTTCTGGATTTTATGCTTACTAGCTTTCAGAAGCATACATTCATCACTCCATTATAGGTGTATAGCATTCAATATGAATGCAAACATTTTGCTCTTATTCCGTAACTTCCATCAACAAGCTCATGTGCCATCAGATTAACTCTGTCATGTTTAAAAAGCCCAAACCCTAATTAACAGGTCACTTCTACCCCTTACATTTAATGCAGTATTATACCACTTGAACAATCATGGCTTGTTCCAAAGAATCCTGGAAGCTGCCATTTGTTAAGGGTGCTGAGAGTCGTTAGGAAACTCTGTGAGGGGAATAGGGGTCTCCTAACAACTCTCAGCACCCTCAACAAGCTACATTTCCCACAATTCTTGGGGGAAGCCATGACTGTTAAAAGTGATATAATACTCTTTTAAATGTAAGGTGCAGATGTGGCCATAGTCCAATACTTTGGTACATTCCAGCTGTTCTGTGCATTAGAAGGTGTTGATCATGTCAATCACAGTTATGTTGGCTGTGGTGTGACCAGTGTGTATTGTCATTGAAGGGGTGGGGCTAGCCCCTTATGTTCCTGCTAGCCTCTTCACATATTTAGTACCCATAGGTGCTGAACATATGAATAGAGCTTTTAAGTATGACTAATGTGTACCTGACATGCCTGCATTGTCAAAGGTTTGACATCTTGCCAAGACATGCACAGGTTACACCATTATTCTTTTTTAGAGACTGGAGAAATGCCAAGTCATCTTTTTTCCTAGCAAATATGAAAGTGTTAAGGTATTTATTCAATAGAGTTTAGCCACGGGCACCAGCAGTTCATTACAAATATGGAAATAACATTTTAATTAGTTCCTATGGCTATGTGAGGTGTTTTCCACTGCTGTTATCATAATTACTAGCAGCAAAATTTATAAAGTAATGGCCATATGTGTATTTTTCTGTAATTGCCATTATTATTTAATCAGCTTCTAAAAATAGCATCTGGGATGTTCAGATGCCTTATTCATTAAGCAATCTTGCTTTCCTGCTTTCAAGAAAAAGTTTTCTCTAAAATCATTTGAATTGTCCTTTGGAAAGAAATAAGAGGAAAGGACTGTGGCTCAACAGAAACTTTCAACGAAAACACCTTACTTTATATTGTGAGCATTAAAAAGCATCTTCTGCTTTTGGCCACTTATATCAATGCATTTATACTGGGTTGTGTCCAACAAAGTCATTGCATGAGTGGAACAACTTCCACTCACACACTGGAATGTCCCCTTTCTCTCCTCTCCTCACATCCCTCCACAGCCCAAAATATTCCCCCAGAGCAGAATGTGGGATGAGGGGATTGCACAGGGAGAGGATAGAATAATAGAATCATAGAGTTTGCAGGGGTCTCTAAGGCCATTAAGTCCAACCTCAATGAAGGAATCCAGCTTAAAGCATACCCGACAGGTTGCTGTCCAGCCGCCTCTTGAATGCCTCCAGTGTTGGAGAGGCCACTGGGTTAGGAAGGGGAAGTTCCACAGCATGAGTAGAAATTATTCCATTCATGGAATTACTTCATTGTAGGGATGAGGGAGAAATTCAATTCAGCTTGCAATTAAAGGCAAATCTATCAAACTCACGCTTTCAAAAACAATATGAGAATCAAAACACAGCAATTCTTCAAAAGTTTTTTTGTAGTGCATTTTGTAATGCAGTTCTCCAATCAAACAAATGCATATATTAGGGGAAAGTGCACATGAAGTGTATATATTAGTGAAAATAACATACAAAAATGCATTATATTAGTAGAAGTAGGAGTATAGTATAGTTTATTTATATACCACCTTTTGGCCAAAAGACCCCCTGTTTGATATTATTCAAGAGTAATATACTTATATTAGGGGTAATTGCTTGCACAAATGTGTTCATTAGTTAAAACTGCATACAAAAATGTATTTATCAGGAGAAAATCAAATAAAATGCTGATTAATTTTTGTGAGGACTTTTATTTAAAAAAATCACAGATTGCTGCATAGATATGGACAACTGAATTTAACAAATGAAACTGAGAGAACCGAAATTGACAGATCCTTCCATTCCCACTTCATTGGATCCAACCCATTGTTGTGATATGGTTCTTCTCAGCATCATTTCCCCGCTTTTAATTTTTTGCTCACTGTTCTCAGACTCTTTTGTCCTCATTGCTGCTTTATTCTGCTTGGCTATGGCTACCATGATTTATATTTTTATTTTATTTGCTTATTTCATGGATTTATAGGCCATGTCTTTTGGAGTATCTTCTCACAAGGAATGATGCTTGCTGCTGCTGCTCATGGGATTTATGATAGCAAGTCAACATGCACAGAATAGAAACAAAAGCAATCATTGCCTTCCCTTAGTAGATCTTAGTAGATCTTAGAGATCATTGGAGGAGGCCTTGCTGATAGTGCCATTACTTGCAGAATGCCATTTTGTAGCAAAGCAGAAGCCAGCCTTCTTTCTTTCTTGGCCAGCATCCTGCATGGACTTAGACTGAATCCTTTGCAGGATACAGAGGTCCCATGGTTGATGCTCAGAGGCTCTTTAGCAGACAAGTCAGTGTGGAATGGACAGTGTTTTGAAGATGAACAGTCTCAAAATAGTTGCTGTTAATTAATGGCTCCAAGTTGTTTTTTTCTGTACGTTCTTAAGTGGCATTGCCTATCCAACTATGAATGCAGTATTGTTGGCTGGTCAGAATGGATAAACATATCAATTTCAGTATTTCTCAGATTCTCATTTTGCCAATCTTAAATTCAGTTCACATTTTCACATTTTCAAAAAAAGTCCTCATGACACTTCATCAGCATTTTAGAGTAGAGGGGTGAGATAGAAATACTTAATAATAATAATAATAATAATAATAATAATAATTTCTCCTCATATACACATTTTTGTATGCAGTTTTGCCTGATACGTTGCAAAGCAATTTACGCTAATTTAATGCATTTGTGATATTATTTTCACTAAAAGTGTACGTACACTTTACCGTAGTATATGAATTTTTGCACACATTACTGGGCTGTAGAATTACATTGCAAAATTCAGAGAAGTGCAAATTTTCAAAGGATGGCTGTAGTTCAGTTTGCATCTTGTTTTGGAAAGTGCGAATTAAATAAGTTCATCTTTACATGTGAACTGACTTGAATTTCTCCTCCATCCCTACCAGAGCTTGGGAAAGTTACTTTTTTTGAACTACAACTCCCATCAGACCCAGCCAGCCTGGCGACTGGATTGGGCTGATGGGAGTTGTAGTTCAAAAAAGTAACTTTTCCAGGCTCTGATCCCTACCTTCTGTTTGGTCTCTTGTGATTATTTGACTCTGGCCTGCCATTTGCCTGCTCCAGAGGACAGGCTTTATTCCTCTCTATTTTCCCCCCTCGCCTTTCCCATCTGCCTAGTATTGCACTTTGCATTTTTAAATATGAGTGATTTTGTAGTTGGGCACATGCCTGGTCGATCAAGTGAAAATACACATCTGGGCTCTTCCTGGCTGGGTGTATGCCTGACAAACCGAGTGGAAATACACATCTGGGATTTCTTTAACGGGTCTCAAAGTGTGTGCAAACAATTCCTGCAAAGGTAGGGAGCAAAGCAATTTAAAGGAGAAACCGAGGCTAAAAATCTTGCTGACAAGTATCTCCCATTATACATGTTACTTGGAAAGATACTTAAAACCAATATAATAGAAATTCAGGTCACAGGTATATGACAAGTATAGGGAATGTACAAACAAGTTCTCTGGAACACCAGCACGGTTAACAAGCAGAGTCAAGAAAGTGCTAAGTGGCAAGAGAGCTTCACTGAAAGAGTGGATGACTTGCCCCAATGAAGGGAATGAAAAGGAGCCCCCTGGCAAAACAAACAGAAGTTGACAGCAAAACAATCAATGAATCAGGAGCATATTGTCAAAAATATGAAGACAATCTCTCTCTCCCTCCCTCCCTCTCTCTCCATATGTATATACTGTATACACACACACACATATTATATATATACAAAACATCAGAAGCAGGAAACCAGCCAGGAAGATAGCTGCATTGCTAACAGTGAAACAGCCAAATCAACAAGCTCACACTCCCATAATCCAATCATTCAAGGGGCAGTGTGCAATAAGTGAAAAAGATGCTCCACAGGGCCAGTTGAGGAACACCCCAGCATTCCTGCTTAACCCTCTGAAGGGCAACTAGCAAAGCCCACACTGCCAAAAGGAGGGTAGGTGGGATGCTGTGTGGTGGAAAAGAGGAAGTGATCAGGGTGGTGCCGGCCCCAATTTGATTTGCCCACCAGGCCAAGAAAGCTATTCCTCTCCCCGTCCCTTTGGGAGAAAGTCTCTCTCGACTTCCTCTTCTAAAAGGATGGGGCAAATTCACCTCCATCGTAGGGGTAGGAATGGCAATGCTAGATGATACCAGTGTGTGAAATGATTACTAAAGGAAGATTGGGAGATTGCATTTGTTGCATTTTTCTTCACTGAAGAAGATGGGTAGATTGGTAGACATTCATGACTAAACTATTCTAGAGAGAGAATTTTAAAAAAATCAGGTAACAATTATGAACTGTTCTAGGACTAACTGGCAAATAAAAAATTAGCTAATCACCAGATCCAGACAGCATACACCTGAGAGTTCTTATATAGCTTAAATGTGAAATGGATCATTTTCTAACACACAAAAAGTCACTAAAATCATATTTCCTACTAGAACATCAGTAGCCAATGCAACACCTTCGGGGGGGATAAAAGGATCAGAAGGGGAGTCAGGAAATTACAGGGCCATTAATTGAACATCTGTCCCTGGTAAATTGATGGAAAACATTGTTAAAACTAGAATGAATAAACATTTTAAAAATGACGACTAAGCAGGCTTTCTGCAAAGAGGCGTCATGCTTCACCAAACTTTTGGGACAGTGAGACAGGGACAAATGGAGAAAAAAAGAGTAAAGGATAAGATTTGAGCTGTGGAAGACTAAAGACTTCTCAGCGTCCCTTTCCCTAGGGGTCTGATGGGAGCTAGCTGTTCTGTTGCTGGTGATTGCTACACTGTTTGCCTTAAACTATGTTCAGTTTGTATATTTGTAAAGAAACCCAAATATCACAGTGATGCCATCAGTCTTCAGTCATCTCTTCTTCCAAAGGAAATGAAACCTGGGTAAACCTTCGCCCTCCTCATGTTTCAAAAAGAATGCATGTGGGTTTTGCCAAGCGCATCTGCTCCACCCCTGACCTTTCTGTTTTGAATGGGAAAGTCTGACAGAGCTTCTAAGTGCATTCAGTTGAATGCATTTAGAAGCTTCCTTGTGGTTGAGAACTCTGATAATTAGCGGGAAAGCATTTTAGACCTTCCCAAAGCAGGGGTGGAGTGTGTGGAGACAGGAACACTGGGGGTGGTGAGGTGGGGGGTGGAATCTGCCATCTCCTTAATGCTCACATGTGTGCTTTTGAAATGCATAAGCAGGGCTACTGCTCATGGAACGTCTCACTGCTTGGCAACAAGGGGCACATATCTCTTCATCTGTCTATCTATTGTGGCCTCCAGGATTTGCAGGACAGATTCAAATGCATGTGTATCAGAAATTAAGGTTTGCACAATTAAAGTATTAATTAAAACCATCTGTCTTCCTAGTGGGGAAAAATGACTCTTTCAAAACGGCAGCAACAACAGTGAGACTTTTTGTAGTTAGGAAAGTGATGGGGAAATGCACTGAAATGTGTGAGATGAGCAGATGATTAATGAACATATAACCTCCCCACAAACAAACCTGAACAAATGCTCAATAAAGACTAGACATAGTATAACCTCTGCATAAGCTTTATGCAAGCAAATCAGGATGAATACTCAATAAACAAATCATCTGGAGAAGGCCTTTCTATACACACACATACACACACACACACACACACACACACAGAGAGAGAGAGAGAGAGAGAGAGAGAGAGAGAGAGATTTCTAGAGGACATCAATGGCTCTGATAACTAAACAAAACCTCTACGTTAAGAGGAAGTGTACTTCTGAATACCATTTTCTGGGGAGGTAACAGCAGGGGACGAGGGGAGAGAGCCTTTATTGTTGGTTTCAGGGAAGCATCTGGCTGGTGACTGTGGATGACAACTGAAAGCATCTGTGGTTGGAAGCACCTGGCTGAAGACTAGATGGTGACTAGATGGCCTCCTGTTCTTACGCTCTTCAGGAGCATCTCATTTATTATTTAATAATGAAGTCAGAGTAAATACCGTACACAGTCAATACTGATTTTCTCATTCTGGAGCAATCCTCATTGGAGCTATAAAGACTGCAGAGCAGAAGGCAAACAATATGCATGGGCAGCTCTACCGTACGGCTGGCAGTGTGGGTGACTCCACTGTGCTGCTTCCTTTCTGATGTGTGTTGAACAACACACATCTGGGCTCTTGTGGTGCTTACCATACAGCTGAAACAAACTGACAGAGCACTGCAAATAATCACCTGGAGCATCATGGTTGGAGGACTCGGAGTGCTGAATTACATTTTCAGTTAGGGAAATTTTTGCCACATCTGGCTTAAGGTAGCAAAAAAGCTTGAGCCATGTCTGAAGTATTGCAAAATTCTTTTTAGATCAGCCCCTTTAGCTGTATTTTCTACAGCTATATGATCGGAAGCAATTAGCAAGTGATAATGTTTATCTTCATGCTGTGAGAAGCATTACCTGTTAATTTCTGTGTATCAAATTATTATTCAAAGGCACAAATGTCAGTGGGGCCGTTTTGTTTCCTGGCTTGCAACTGAACCATGGACACATGTGCAAGAAAAAAAAATAAGGAAATGATATTAACAGTTTTCTTCCCCCAGCTGCATAATAAAAGATGCTCCTATGTGTCACTTCATTACTATAAATAAATAAAAAATGAAGGAACTCCTGACTCATGGAGAAGCATTTACTGAGTTTGGGTTTGACTTGAGAATTTCCACGCAGATATTTGAAACAATGCTTCCAGGAAGCACTTTGACACAAGAACATATTGCAAAAGCAACGGGAGAATAAAGGTGTGAAACAGATTTGGAGTATTTCTGTATCTTGTTACATGGCCTTTTGATTGCAAGTAGGATGCAAGTCCACAAATCCATAATAAATAAAGGAGTGCATGTGCTATTTTCATATAGATTCATACTATCTACCAGGATGTTGTAGCTGATGAATATATTATCTGTATCTATGCCAATGCCTTGTTTTATTTTTTGTTCTCATTGGAATCTGGGTGAGACTACACAATTGTTAGGGCTAAGAAAAGATTACCATATTGAATGTGCTAAAATTAAACTGCACGACTAACTGTAAGATGAAGCAAAGGCTCTCATAACAGATTAATTGCAAATCTACCTAAACTGAAAACTAAGTATTTTTATTTTTAAAAAGTGAGTGGTTAATTGCTGTTGCTAAGGAAAAAAACCTCGGGCTGGGGGGAGTAATGAATTGTTTTTCAAGTTTGTTTTTCATATTTTTAATTGTTGTAAACTGGCCAGAGAGCTTCAGCTATGGGGCAGTATACAAATGCAATAAATAAATAAATATATAAATAAATAATGATTTCCTGCATAAATATAGGGATCTAGGCTAGTAGAATATTGCATTCACATCCTGCTTGGAAAGTACCTCCAGATGATGTCCTACATATGATTAGTGGTGGTGTTGGTGGTGGTGGTGGTGGTGGTGATGATGATGATTTTAAATTTTCATCCCACCATTCCTCTGAAAGGAGCACAGGGTGGCAAACAAGAAAGCAGTGAGATAATACAATTAAAAATATAGTAAGTAAAAACATTTTTGGACTACTCAGCCAGTGGCAGTAGTAGTTATTACTTTACACTATCTTAACCAACCAGCTTCATTCATCAAATCCAATGAGATGTTCCTCCAGATGTTTTGGACTACAGTGTCCATCAGCACCAACCATCATGGCTAGTGAAGGCGCTGGCTGGTGCTGATGGGTGCTGTAGTTCAAACCATCTGGAGGAGTATCAGTTGGAGAAGGCTGGTCTAAGACTATAGCCTTAGCTGGGTGATCACCTCTCTGCTTCTCACTGTGTTCGTTGACTATTTATTTATTTGCCACCATAGATCCAAAGTTCTCAGGATTAGCATACAGGGACAAAGAGCAGTACTGCAATGGAACCACTTACCCAGGCATTCAAGAGGAAGCAGTCAGGTATGCTTTAAGTTGTATTCCTGCATTGAGCAGGGGGTTGGACGCAATGGCCTTATAGGCCCCTTCCAACTCTATGATTCCATGATTCTGTGATTAGAAGAAGTAGAAGAACAACAGCAAGAAGAAGAACAACAACAAGAAGAACAAGAACAACCACCACAACCTCCACAACCCAGGAGCAGAGCTTGGAAAAGTTACTGTTTTGAACTACAACTCCCATCAGCCCCAGCCAGCATGGCGACTGGATTGGGCTGATGGGAGGTGTAGTTCAAAAAAGTAACTTTTCCAAGCTCTGCCCAGGAGTTACAATCAGACAAATAATAATCAAGGCAACCTTCCTCTAAACCCCACAAACCACTTTAAAATAGCAAAAAAGAAGAAAAGGAACTTTGCAGCATCAACCCAATTTGAAAGTGAGGGTATAGAAATAAAAAAAACATAGAGCTAAAACAGTACAGCACAGTTATGTATTTCAGATTTTTGATGCTAGCAGGGTCAGCTCTACCAATTAGGCACCGGATGTGGCCAACCCAGGCAGCTGATTTGGGGTATCATGAAAGGATAACGCATTGTTACTTGGATGGCTTTATACAAATTCATGGTGGATAAGGCTATCAGTGGTTACTAGCCATGATGGCTACATTCTACCAACACTGTCAGAGATGGTATGATTCTGAATACCAGCTGTTGGAAATTGCAGGTGGGGAGAGTATTCTTGAGTTCAGGTCCTCCTTACAGGCTTCCCATAAGCATCTGGTTGGCCAATGTGAGAACAGGATGATGAACTAGATAGGCCATTGATCTGATCCAGCAGGCTCTTCTTATGTTCTTACTGAGTAAGGGGACTGAAGACAAAGGGTTTTGTGAATTTCCTTTCTCATGGGCAAAGTGGGATGTCCACCCTCAGAAACCTTCCCCCAGGTGCTGTGGAAAGGCAGGATTTTCTCTGGTCAGTGCAGCTTCAGTGCACTGACTAGCTCTTTACAGTTCCCCAAGATAGGCAGATGTCCCAAGACATTTTGGTGTCCAATGTAGTTGTAATGTGTAATATGAGAAGCATACTCAGTATCCCTTGCAGCACAGCAGATGCTAGAAAACTCTTGGATAGCTCATTCTTAATCCTAAGAATATTGCTGCCCTAAATGACTGCTTTGATTGCTATTGCACTTGGGTGAGTTCTGGATATAGGTTAACTTCCCTGGGGGCCAGCACTGATGTACCACCAGTCCTTTTATAGGCACACACTGCATCCAATTTTGAACCAGGATCACCACAGAGCTGAATGAATCTGCCAATTTCACTTTCAGTTCCTCATTTTTACAGTCTTAAATCCAGTTTGCTCCATTTCTGCATCAGTTTGTGATATATATATATATATAAAATACAGTTTTGAAAGCAACAAACAGAACTGCACTCAAGCTTGCTCTGGATTCTGTTAATCACCTAAAAATATCACATAAAAATGTTTTGATTGGAGAACTGCATCACAAAATTTGGAGAAGTGTGCAATCGAAAGGATAGCTGCATTTCAGTTTGTGCATTGATTTGGAAAATGCAAATTAAGTAGCTGCGAGCTGAATAGATTTCTCCCCTGTTCCGAGTTCCGCATCAGCAATTGTGATCAGAAACACTTGGCCAATCAGGCTTATTTTAAAGTGTTTTGTGGAAGAAGGAAAACATTGTTGGTAACACTGACAATGCAAAGAAGACTTTTCAATTGCAGCAGCCTTAAGCTTTGGGATCCCACTCTGTGTTGAACTATTTCCTGCAGGCACATCATCTGTTTATGTGCAGGGCTTTCACATTCCATCCCATTTAAACAAATTACATACTGTGTTACTGTGAGTCTATTCCAGGCTGAGTAAGCTTATTATTATATATAATTTAATAACTGATATTGAGAAAATTAGCCCAGCATTAGAGTGATGTCATTAAGAGGTGCTGTCGCCTGGAGCGAGTGGAAAATGGTGTTATGAGAGCTATGCAAATAGGATTGCGTCACATGCTATAATCCCAGCCTTTTGGACAGGGAGGGGAATGAGACAGAGACATAAATATAAACTCAATTACTGTACAAAAAAGCAGGCAAGGCTTGAATTGAGAGGAAATGATGGCAATGTGTTAAGATCAGAAAGGGAGCACAAGCTCTGAAAGCCAACCATGCATAAATATAAGGTGGTGATATGTGTGGAATGATTATACCATTATGTATTACTCATGCCAGTGTCATGCAATTTGCACAGGCCTATACAACTCGGAACCCTCCGAGTTGAACACAGCACACAATGCATGTATGCTGGCTGAACAGGGACTTAAAAGATCTATTTTTGCTACCTACCTGAGACCGCAAAAATTGTGTCAAGCACTTAGTAGACTATTAAGGCATCAGTGTGTCCTACTTTGCGAGAACAGTATTTCATGGTAGCCAATGTGGTGTCCTCCAGATGGTGCTGCGAGAGAATCTCCCCAGATGATAGAGGTGTATACACTTATGCATGGTGTGGAGAAGGTAGATAGAGATGTTTTTCTCCCTCTGTCATTATAATAGAACCAGTGGTCATCCAGTGAAGCTGAATGCTGGAAGATTCAGGATAGACAAAAGGAAGTACCTGTTCATACTGCTGGAGGCTAGAAGATTGGAAACTTTAGGGATCTATAACAAGGTCTTTGGGAACTCTAGTTTGACATGAGATAGTAAAACTCAGCCCGTTAGTAAGATTTGTAAGAGAATGCCATTGTTGGGAAAAATGGTCACAAAATCACATGGCATCCTGTGGTCACCACAAGAACAGGAAACTGTCATGAAATTGTAAATTTGTTAACCTGGTTTCTTTGTATCATGGCTCAGTTACAGGGAATTGTGGGAGTACATCTTGGAAGGAGACAGGCCTCTGTGAGAGGAAAATTTTAAGTTTCATTTCCAGCTGTAAGCAGTTGGGAGGCCTGAACAGAAACACCTGTTTATCTCTGCTAATCTGCTGGGAGTCTGGTGCTCAAGGTCGTGCAGACCTGAGAAGGTTGAGAACAGAGATGGGAAGGGGGCCTGCAAGGCACGAAAAAGTGAAGAAGCTTCGGAAAGATGATTACATCAGAAAGCCCCTGATTGGTTAATTCATCCTGGACCGTTAGGTGCCTTTTCCCTTAAGTATAGGTGTCTGAGACCCATAGCTGTTGTTCCCTTGGGATTCCATCTTGATGGGTGGTTACCTATGTGGGGTTCCACTACTTCTTACCTGATGCTATTCTCTCTGAGGAGAGATGAGATTTACCATCAACTACCTCTAAGTAAATAGACAGGCTAGATAGTTTGCTATTTTTTGTTGTGTGTTGAATTCTCTTATGTTATACCTGAACCCCTGGTTGGGTGTGTGGTTTTGAGGAATTGTCTTGCTGCTATATATTAATGTGTAGTCTGGGTGGGGAAGGAGAGGTGGCCCAAGGATCCTTGTTGTCTTTTAGTGTTTGTGAGTATTAAGTTTACTTTGCTTGCGGAAGAGTGTGGAGAGTTTGTTTGCTTCTATTTCCTGTTATCAATAAAATTCTTCTTTTGAATGATCAGCCTTGCTTTGGATTCCTGCTTTTGCTGGGTTTTAAGGAGGGAGGATGTTTGTGCAAGGAGTGGATACAGGAGTGGTAGTAGGAGTGTAAGTGGACCCTCAGTATTACAATCCTTATAGTCACCACTACTGGAACCAAATACATAAGTACTAGGACTGGGCTTGTAGCCATAAGAACCAACAGACTAATTTCTATTGGTATCCTTATGCTTGGATCCCCCCGCCAAATATTGCAACAATACAGCACATAGCTAAACTATGGAATTTGCTACCACAAAACATGGTAATGCCCATCAACTTGGATGGCTTAAAGGGAGATTAGACAAATTTATAGAAGATGGGTGTGTACTACTTTCAGTATTGGAAGCTGAATGTCTCTGAATATCAGTTGCTGGGGAACACTAGTTGGGAGACTGCTGTTGAGCCTATGTCTTGTTTGCGGGTTTCCCATAAGCATCTGGTTGGCTACTGTAAGAACAGGGTGCTGTCCTAGATGGGTGTTTGGTCTCATCCAACAGGGCTTTTCTTATGACTATGTTAATCCTGGGGCTGATGTGAGCTGTACACTGGCTGTAAAGCATTCACACTCTGAGGCATCTCCTATTAATGGGCCCTTCCTCCTCAAACTCCATGCTAACTAAACGGGGGGGTACAGCAAATTGTATGAGTTGGTAACATGATCCTGTTGTATGTGGGGGGAGGGAGGGAAAATGGGCTTTTACACTTTGACCTCCATTGTGGTCCTGATATGGATAGGGTCCCTACACCTACGATTGAAAAAAAAATCCATTTGTTTCAATAGATCCTTTTTGGCAATGCAAATTGCAGTTTCTGGTGGCCTGATGTGGATCAGCAAGACCCTGAAATCACCTTTGCTGTGTACTTCAGTGAAAGAAGCTAATTTCAGTGTTGAAAAGCACAGAAATCTCCAAGTTTGTTCCATTTTTTTTTCTTAATAGGATACTCATATTGAGAATGGTAAAATGTAGAGTTTGTCCTTTTTCTCAATGCCACTTCTATTTCATAATATCTCACTGCATAAAGACTTTCTTTAGCAATAAATTTCCAATTCTGATGACAGGTCAACTTTGACTTCACATTTTCTTATAGGTACCTGACTTGATAGACAATTACTTGGATCCAATGAGCTGCCCAAACCTATGGTATATCACTACTACAGTCGTATACCACTGAGTGAACTTCTGAAAGCCCTTTGTCCTATCCTCACTCAGCAACAACTCAATAGCAGAGCAAAGTATGCTTAAAGAAAACTGATCATAGGCAATGTCATCTACATAATGTTTTGCAACTGTTCAACTCATTCATCAATCACTATTTTATCTGTGGACAACATCTGTAGCAACTGCCCCAAAGTCATGTAGCAAGGACCAGGCACAATAGCAGAAATGGCTCCTAAATGGCTGGTTTAATCTACAGGAGAAACATATCACTGTCAAAACGAAATTTGCTTCTTCAGTAGCCAATATGAGGTCTGATCATATATTACACATAAGTATGCTTTCTTCTTCTTCTGGATATCCAGTTATCTATATCTTACTAAGCACTAGAAAAAGTTGTGAAATATTGCAGTAGATGTCAATAAAGTCCAGTGCACGACAAAGCAATAGTCTTGTTGGTGCACACAGCAAACAGTAGCATCTGGTTATCAAAATGTATTAGTAAATGCAATGTAGGCATTTTAAGAAAATATATGGAAGGTTAGCTTATGTAGGTAAATATGGGTAAATATGAAACAGAAGGTTCTAAGTGTTCATTTTGTAACATCTCCAAATTCCTTGCAGTCTGCTTCAAGAAGATGGATTTTCTGATCTATCCTTGTGTTTCTCTTTTGGCTGAGAAAAATAGTTTTTAGTTCAGCTCACCACTCTTACCTCCATAGTTTCCAAATAAATGTTGCACTGATTTCTCATCTCGAGAACTGAGGTTTGAACAGAAGACAGGCAGCATACTTAATAAAAATGGTGTGCACACTTTTTCTTATAGGTGGCTTTATTCTCTGTAAAATGACCATGCAATCAGTTCTCATTGAAATCAATTATAATTTAGGTATGGCTAGCTGATTCCACACCCCTTTTCAATGGGAACTAAATTCAACTAATATGGTCTGGATCCAACCCACAGCTTGCACCGCAGACAGTGACCCACTCTGCATATGCCTTTCCATCACTGACTTTGTGACTGATCCCACAGCAGTCTGGGTTCATGTAATGCAGGGGTGGGGACTTTTGTCAGCTTGAGGGCCACGTTAGCTTGTGGGCAACTTCTGAGGGATGCATGCCAGTGGTAGACAGAGCCAGAGGCAAAAATGGATGTAGCACCATATGTGACACTTACCTTTGTACAGTAGGGTCCATCCAGCAACACAAAACCCAGAGGTGCCTACACACGTCTCTCTATCTTCCACTCAGGCAAGCAAGCAAAAGGCATGATCGCAAGTTCAAGGAACTTGAGAAGGGTGCAGAGCAGGGCCAGTAATGGGTGTGGTCTAGGGCAGGGGTTGCCAACCTTTTGAAAGCATGTGGGCACATTTGGATTTTGGAGCAAGTGCTGTCAGCATCACCTCCTCTGGCCACTTCTCTCCTGTATCATCCCCTGCCCCTCAAAGGCAGAAAGGGAGAAAGCATACACACAAACACAACTTTTGATTTTCCAGGGAAGAAAATGGTTACCACCCTCTCCGCCTCATGACCAAGGGGTCAGTGAAAGAGGGGCTCAAAAGCTTTGTGGGCACCAGCGGAAAACCTTAAGAGTATTATTGTGTCCATGAGCACCACATTAGCAAACTCTGGCCTAGGGAAAGGGGAAATAGTCTTGGAAAGAGGTATGGCTTGGAGAAAGTCCCAAGGGCCAGATAGGGAGGCCTGGACCCCTTGGCCTGAGGTTCTTCATCACTTTATAATGGATTCCACTCTCTTTGTTCAGCACCCTTGAGAAGTCTGCATTCAGGATGAACACTGGCATATAAGGGGATTTTCTGTTTAATGAAGAAGTTTTTTCCCTCCAAATATTTTCTCTATTTTAACCACACTACTTTTAAAAAATTTCAGAATGTGTATTCCCATCAACAGATTTCACAGAGGCAACAGAAACCCAGATGGCAATGAAGAAACAATAAACCATCAAGCTTTTTAGACTGCAATATTCATCACATTATTGGATGTAGCAAATTTTCCCAACACCTGGTAATCAACAAATTATTCCTGCAGTAGCACCATTAAATAGACAAATAGAAACTGTGGGATACTTGTTAACAAGGCCTTCAAATGGAAACAAAACAAGGCAGTTGGGAGGAAGGTTGCTTTTTTTTTCCCAAGGGGAGGGTGGCCTTGTTGTTTTCCCATCTCTCACTATAGTTAGGGTAGCAATTATTGGTTAATTCATCAGTTAAATTAATTGCTTAAGAAACTATTGTGATACGATTGCAGCCTAAATGTACAGCATTATCAGGTACAGTAAATCACATATGCTTTTCAACCAATCATTTATCTGCAGACCTTGCACATTTTTCCATTTGCCACTTCATTTCAAGCTGTAATTGCTAAGTTACTCACCAATTCTCCACCAAAATGTTATTATTGTTACGATGAGTACTTCCAAAACATACAGGTGGCAGGGACCAGCATAGATGAAGCAAGTGTCCTCCTCTTCCACACAGGAGGGAATGTCTCTTTAAAATCAAAAACAAAACCTGAAGCTTTTTGTTAGTGACTGATAAGTTCCACACTTGTTTAGTTTCAGCAATGCTACAGCATCATATGCACCCAGATCTTTCACTGTGCCATAGGCATGCCTGATTGTGCTCTGACACGTTGTTACTTCATCTAAAAACAAGAGCTTTTTTGTTCATAATCAGATTCGGGCAGTTTCAATTAAATAAATTAAAACGTATATGATCACTCAAGAGGCAGTGGCTGGGGGGAGGGGAAGAGATCAGAGGAGAGTACCAGGGATGTAGATTGTGCCCCAGTTTTTGGTGTGCAAAGGTTCTGTACCAGCAGGAAGGGATAACTGTTTCTCTTATGCCAACAGTAGGATTTAGCCCTGGGTTTGATGCTTTCAAGTGATGCAGAAAGAAGGATTAATATATGGTTCAGGTTGACTCATGATCTCAGCAAAATCCATAGGATGCTTTTCCATTTTGTAGAACAGAAAAGTTTAGAAAAAGATTTAAAAATTCATGGAACCAAGTCATTGAGAAATGACGCCCTGCTCGCTGCGCAGCTGACGAGTGGGGCCTAGTTGCAGATGGGGGCGAAGCTGCCACCTCCATCTTTGAAGGGGGTAAAGTCGCGCATCATGCCTATTGCACACACGTGACGTGCAGCATGGAGGGGCGGGGCTTCTGGGACTATTTAAGTCCAACCGCCTCTCCTACCTTCCGGTTTGCAGCATGACGCCCACCCCATCCTCCCTCTTTTATGGTGTGCCTAGGAGTCGCTTTGGGGCCGAGTAGGAATTTTTATCCTGCCCACCCTCGTTGGCGGGCAGGTTTTTTGCCTGCTCCACACTATGGAAGGGGGAGGGGATCAGGTTAAGGGTCGTTGTGATCAATAGGTGGTTTCGGCTAATGCGGCTAATTTGATATATTGAAAGGTTAATGCCCTACAGGGCAGTTCATTCTAGCACTGGTGCGGGAAGGTGCGGGAGGGAAAATAGGTAAGGACAGCTAGGTGGCCCCCTTAGGCACCTTTGGAGGTGATTGGCAGTTCCGAAGGCCTGTCTGTCAGGGCTTTACGGCTCAAGGCAGGATATGGGCTGCCTCTGGGGCCAACTTATTTCATCTACCCAAGGGTTATATGGCCCCGGGTGGGGATGATATAGGAAGGCCCCCCTACTCACCTACAAGGTGTGGCCGGGGTAAGGGGTAAGCACATGGGCTTGCCCTTGCCCCAGCAGGGGCTGGTCGCCCAAGAGATGTATGGCAAGCTATTTTCTTATAGTCAGTTCTGGCACCTAGGTTTCCCTCTGCAGGTCACTTTAAATTGGGTTTTGTTTGCTGTAATTTAATAAAGTGGCCCTTGTTCAACCCAAGCTGATGTCTCTGTATTTTATTTCGCCCCTCAACTGCAACATAGAAATTTAGATGTCAATGACTAACAACAGATGGTTTACGCCTTATTTTCAACATGCTCTTGTTGTACACCAGGGATGGGGTTCCCTTTCTGGCTCATGGGCTGGTGGGCTAAATTTGACAGGTGGGTGGGGGCATCCAACTATCAGTCACCTGACATCACAATGACAACACATGATGCTGGACTTTGAAGTCCCAATTGCTGGGACTTCAAAATGCAGCATGGGGCTGCTTCAAAGAGCCCTGCACTGCTCTTTGAATGTTTGGTTTTCAGATGTTTAAAGAGTAGCACTGGGTCCTTTCAGGAGGGGGAATCAGTTTCCACTGAAACCACTGTTAAAATGTAGGGGGAGATATCTCAGTTGTAGCAGCATCCACATCGCTCTTTAGTTGATGGATGGTGCCACACATTGAGCAAGCAAAGGAACAACTAGGAACTCACTTAAACTCCTGATTGCTCCTTTGAAATTATGCCAGTACCTGCCCCACACCTGAAATCACATATCACACCAAGTGTGGGACAAGTGGGTATGGTTTGGTGAAGAGACCCTCAGAGGCCAAATTGGGATCCCTGCAGCCCAAAAGTGGACTATGGGCTGGAGATCCCCACCCCTGTTGCCCATTTTCTAGGGCATGGGTGGCTAGCCTTTTTCAGCCAGAGAGTTACACTGCTCTTTGGGAACCTCCCTAGGAGCTGCATGCCAGCACCGAACCCCCCTCCAACATCAAAATGTAGGATAACCTAGAAGGTCGCCATTAGTGCTAGACTAGAAGGGCCTTTGCTGTAGACCCAAAGCAATCCTTATGTTCTTAGGAATCAACCAAATTTTTTGTAATTGCACAGAGATGTTATGCACAACCACTCATCAGGTTCCATTGCAGATTTCCTAGACCACGAGGAAATATGATTTGTGTAGGATAATACTGGCAATGAATTTATGGTGATTCATCTTAACAGGACATTTCAAGGAAAGGAGATAAAAACTGCCATTTGGGGCCTCTTTTAATTAAAAGCAATTAGCAAATTCCATAAACAAACAACAAAACCCACCAAGATTTTATAATCATTCTCAATCACCAGGACATACATGACTAAAGGGGAAATGTAGAGATGTCCTGGATTTCACTTACTGATTTCAGCTAACCAGCCAAATACTTATAAGTGGCTTACCTTATCACAAAGACTTTCAGGGTTTTTTTGTACAAACATTTTTGCTCTTGTTATTACTTTTTCCTTCAGCTCCATCCAAATATTATAAAGCTATCAATTTCTTGTCAATTCAGAATGACTTCTGAAAGTGATGTGTAAGCCTCCTGGTGATATCTTTTTGACAACTTCCTCATCTCTGTAAGTTGCTTGTAGGAGCTAGATTAAACTACCTGCCATCAATTCTAGAGCCTGTGACTATAAGGTAAAGGAAAATACTTTTCTGCCACCATTTGGGTAAAACTACTAATTTGAACCATCTCTGTGATTCCTTACAAATGATGCATCATATAACTGGCTGCCCCATTAAAAAGATCTGTCTCTTTTTTTTGTCTTCAGCTCCTGTCAGCATTTGACATCAAGAACAAAGCAATAGAAAGCTAATAACTTAGCCACTGGATGCATTTCAGAAAGAGAAAGCTGCAATTTCTTTCTAAGGGCCAAACTGCGTTATGCCTAAAAGTATCACGTGAAGCCACATCTCTTGTTTTTTCCTCAAATTAACTATGATCAGGGGGGATTATTATTCTGATGGAAACAAAGCTTTGCTTTCTAATGGCACCCACCTCCAGACATTGCTCCCCCATACAACTAAGAGGCTTCATAATAACATCAAAGAAGTTTCATTGATCTCCAAGGGAAACATTTTATTAAGCCTTGCAACTGTGTTAGGCGGTGATATTTTTTTGGGGGGGGCAGGGCTCACAACTGGGGAGGGAAAAATAAAACTCCTTTTCCCGCATGCTATGTTCCTCGTAACAATCCTCCAACAGCAATAATAATAATAATAATAATAATAATAATAATAATAATAATAATAATAATAATAATAATGATAGATGGAAAATTCTGTCAATTTCAGTTCTTTCCATTTTTCATTTTTCCAATCATAAATTCCATATTTATGCAGCAATTTGCTTTTTTTTCTTTAAAAAAGGCCTCATGAAAATTTTCCAGCATTTTAGTGTGGATTTCTCCTGATAAGCAAAATTGTGTAGGTAGTTTTGATTAATGTGCACAGTTCTGCAAGCTATTTCTCATCAGATACATGTTTGTATGTTATTTTCACTCATATTCATTGTTATGCACACTGTCCTCTAACATATACAATTTTGTGAACTTTGGTTGGTTGGCAAACTGCATTACAAAATTCAAATAAGTGTGAATTTCAAAGGATGGCTGTGTTTTGGTTCTCAAATTGTTTCAGAAAATGTGAATTTGATATTCAGTTTGAAATATGAACTGAATCTAATTTCTCACCCATTCCTAATAGACATAGCTGCATGCTACACATTAAGTGTAATATGTAGTTCAACTCTAGGATGTCTGATGTGAAGTACAGTCATTCCTGTATGCCACCCTACCCATCCAAATTGTGCTGGAACATTTTCATTTATTTTTAAAAAATATGCTTGCATGTAGAATGCACACATTTAAATTAGGAACAGACAAGACCTGGAAGTCTGTCTGTCTGTCTGTCTGTCTGTCTGTCTGTCTCTCCCTCCCTCCCCTCCCCCACGTGATGGAGAAATGAGAAACTGTAATGGCCACAACAGTGGTAGCTGGTGCTTATTGGGTCTGGTAGAGCAGAAGTCAGGAAGGCTGATGGTAGGTGGAGTCAGAGCCAATGACAGGTGGAAACAACTCATTCTAGTTTTGTCCCTGTCTTCCTCCCAACTGTGTTCTGCAATGGCAAAACTAATGTTAATGAGGAAGAAGCTGACAGCCAAAGGCTTAAACCTCTGGAGTGGTTTTAAGTAAGAAAGCAGGCAGGTGGGGGCTGGCTGAGGGCAAACTGAAATTAGTGGGTCTGTGCCCTATCCACTCTGATGAACCAGCCTCCACTGGACCACAGTTGGGTCCCACATTCAATGTTGTGGCACCAACACTTTTCCTCCCCTTAAATATTAAACAGGCACCATCTCTCTTATTTTTTTGGTGCCAATTGAAGACCATCTTCTTTCAGCAAGCCTTTTAAATAAAGACCTTATCCCAGGCTGCATCTGTGCTGGAATTGCTTTTGTAAATGTTTTTAATTATTTTTTAAAAACATTTTTGTTTTTAAGATGTTTTATTCTAATATATTTTCAAGTCTTTTGTTTTTCAGAAGTTTTAGAGTGTTTTTAGTGTTTTTGTTTGCTGCTCTGGGCTCCTTCTTGGAGAAAGGGCAGGATATAAATAAATAACTAAATGTGCACAGCTGCCACCCTAAGTGGTCTGGGGTCTTTTGGGCTCTGGCCCTACATTAGACTCTGAGCCCTCAGTCGCTCACCCTGACATGTTTGCAAGGAACTTTGCAGATAAAATTGCATGCATTCAGACTGACTTGGACTCCTTATTAACTACAGTTGTGCTAGATGTCCCTGAAGCTTGCTCTTGTCATTTTTCTATGGACACTTTCCAGCTTGTAAAGCCTGAGGATGTGGACAGGTTTCTGGGAGAATCAAGGGCCACTACTTGTTCCCTTGACCATTGACCATCCTGGTTAATCAAATCTGCCAGAGGGGGAGTGGCTGGCTGGTTGGCATATTTAATTAACACCTCCCTAAGGGAAGGTTCTGTGCCAACATTGTTGAAGGAGGCTGTGATAAGACCTTTGTTAAAAAAAGCCTTCATTAGACCCCGTGGACCCTTCCACCCAGTCTCGAATCTCCCCTTTCTGAGCAAGGTGATTGAGAGGGTAGTGGCTGCTCAGCTCCAAGTTTTCCTGGATGAACTGGACTATCTAGACCCTTTTCAATCAGGCTTCAGGCTTGGCCATGGGACAGAGACTGCCTTGGCTGCCCTGCTTGATGACCTACGCTGGGCATCAGACAGGGGGAATGCATCCCTGTTTGTGCTGCAGGACCTCTCGGCGGCCTTCGATACGATTGACCATGGTATCCTTCTGGACCGTCTAGCTGGGATGGGATTAGGAGGCACTATTTTATGGTGGCTCCAGTCCTACCTGACAGACAGGACCTAGAAAGTGGTGCTGGGAGACTACTGCTCAACCCCCTGGCCTTTAGCCTGTGGGGTACCGCAAAGTTCCATTCTGTCTCCAATGCTCTTCAACATTTATATGAAACTGCTGGGAGAGGTCATCAGGAGATTTGGAGAACAATGTTATCAATATGCTGATGACACTCAGCTCTATCTCTCCTTACCACCTGATTGCAGGGAGGGAATGCTCATCCTAAACCAGTGCCTGGAGGCTGTGAAGGGCTGGATGTGGGCTAACAAACTGAAACTTAATCCAGACAAGACGAAAGTACTGCTGGTCAGGGGAAAAACTGCATCAGGGACGGGGTTGCAACCTGTTCTGGATGGGGTTGCACTCCCCTTGAAGGAGCAGGTCCCCAGTTTGGGAGTCCTCCTGGATCCTGCCCTGCTGCTTGAATATCAGGTGGCTGTGGTAGCCAGGAGTGCTTTTGGCCAACTCAAACTGGTCTACCAGCTGCATCCGTTCCTGGAGGCAGTTGACTTGGCCACAGTGACACATGCATTGGTGACATCAAGGCTTGATTACTGTAATGCACTCTATGTGGGGCTGCCTTAGAAAACGATTCAGAAATTACAGTTGATTCAAAATGCAGCAGCCAGAATGTTAACTGGAGCACTGCGCAGGGAGCATATCACTCCTGTGCTTTATCAACTCCACTGGCTCCCAATTTGTTTCTGAGCCAATTCAAAGTGCTGGTTCTGACCTTTAAAGCCCTAAATGGCCTTGGGCCAATGTGCCTGAGGGACCACTTACTCCCATATGTACCTGCCCAGGATTTAAGATCATCTGCCTCTGGTCTCCTTTGTGTGCCTGGAGTGAAAGATGTTAGATTGACAGGCATGCAGGAGAGAGCTTTTTCAGCTGTGGCCCCCAAGCTTTGGAATACTCTACCCCAAGAAGTTCACTCTGCTCCCTCCCTGTTGGTTTTCCGGAGACTTCTGAAAACGATCTTGTTCCGGAAAGCCTTTAGGAGGGACTGAAGGTAGAGCCTGACACTGATTTTATGCCTTTTATGTTAAACTTTACCTTTGTAGTCCCTTTAGTACCAATCCCTCTGTGTGTGTGTGTGTGTGTGTGTGTGTGTGTGTGTGTGTGTGTGTGTGTGTGTGTGTGTGGTTAAAGATAAGTGAAATGCAAATAGGAAAAAAACAACACAAAAGGCAGTAACACTTTCCTAAATGTAATACCATACCAACCACAACAAGATTCCTATGAGTAAGGCAGAAAACTAAGCATCTCACAATCAGTCAGGATTCCTAACCAAAAACCAAAAATATGATAAATGAAGAAATATTTATATAAGCATGACTATCAAATATATTTATTATTTACACAAACTGTAAAGATATTTATAGTGCAATCCTAGGTTTGTTTATTCAGAAGCAAGTCCCAGTGTATTCAGTGGAACTTGCTCAAACAGGGACAGAACTGCAACCTCAAGTGATAAGCAACTTCATTCACACAACCCAAAATTCTGAATCATGCCACTTTATGCTGTTTGCAACTGTTTATACTTGTTTTTATGGTTATTGGGTTTTAAATGGCTTTATTTCTTGTTGTGAGCTGCCTTGGTTTCCAAACCTACCTCACAGGGTTGTTGGAAAGACTACACACACACACGCACACGCACTCTCTCTCTCTCTCTCTCTCTCTCTCTCTCTCTCTCTCTCTCTCTCTCTCACTCACTCACTCTCTCTCTCTCTCACTCTCTCTCTCACTCTCACTCTCACTCTCACTCACTCTCTCACTCTCACTCTCACTCACTCACTCTCTCTCTCACTCTCTCTCTCACTCTCTCTCTCACTGTCTCTCTCTCTGTCTCTCTGTAGATGTATAAATACATACAGCCCATATAATAGTTTATTGTCAAACCAGTTGGTCATTGCAGAAAAATCAGTATTAGTTTCCTGCAGAATAAAAACTGTAATACCTAAGTAAGCCCTGCCTACTTGCTTTAAAATAGGACTGGAGGGGGGGGACAGAAAAAGAACACAAACACAATTCTTTTTTACATTCACTCCAAAGTCCCATTGATTTTCAGCACATTCATAACCATGTCTACTCAAAAGTAAATCCTATTGAATTCAATGGGATTTACTCTGGACATATGGGATTAGCAATGCTTTTACCCCCACAAAAGCAAGTATTGGGAAAGTTTTCAAAAC
The DNA here is from genome assembly GCF_030035675.1 of Rhineura floridana. NCBI lineage: Eukaryota > Metazoa > Chordata > Lepidosauria > Squamata > Rhineuridae > Rhineura > Rhineura floridana. The sequence goes on from NC_084487.1 coordinate 101,116,943, forward strand.
ACTGCCCAGGATCTGACTCCTATACACAAGAGGGGAAAAAACTGAAATGTATATACTTACCCAATTTATGAGATTTTCAGATAAACAGGGGGGGAAACCACCATTTTCTGGCCTTGCAATGAGGTTTACTAGACACTGCCACAGGTCAACCAAACACTTCACTGATTGGCTGCAATCCTGAATGGGCGGGGTTAAAGCTACGAAGTGCTATATAGTTGTTTAAAAAAAGATTTAATGGGGGGCTGACGTTTTTATGTATATCTCGAGAACCGGACCACCTAGAAACTTAATTTTTTAAAAAAATTAAAGCTGAGAATCCGGGCCAGCTAAGGGCCTAAATGGGCACTGGGTGGCATGCAAAGAATCTGGATAAAACCCAGCTAACCGGGCAATATGGCAACACTACTCTGGGTGACACCCCCCTCTCATGGTGTCACCCTGGTGCGGTCTGCACTTCCCACACCTGGCTAGTGATGCTGCTGCCCCCACTGCTGATCTTAACACCTGAGAGGGAAGGAAGCGGTCTCTTAAACACTAGCATGAGCAACTTGAACTGGGCCTGGAAACAAACTGGCAATTAATTAGGAAACTCACCACTGGAAGAGTTCAGTTTATATTGTCCACCCTATTCAAACCTCTTCAACAGCTCAGTTCTCACAGTAGCCATATCTTGCCTTTTACCCAGTCAATCGTTACCCTTCAGAGTGTATAATAGAGTATGTGCAATTAGGTTGAGTCCATAGATTACACAACATTGTGCACACAACATCTGTCCATAGCTAGAATATATGTGTGGTCACCAAGTACGCACACCCTATCGCAAAATCTGAAATATCTACAGCAGCTCCAACAAATATATCATAAACTATTTGAGGGTGAAATTCAGTGCAATCTTGGCCAAATAGGATTGTTAGAACATCCGCAACTATGTGAGAACTGATAAGTGGGATTTAAACTTGAGAATGTAATGAGAGTTGACACCTATTTGTGACATGACTGTATCATAGATTGCCTGCAGCATGATAGCATCACCATTCCTACCAGGCAAAGATGTATTTGCTGAAGGTGAAAATGTCATTTAAACAGCTGAAACCTTTCAAATAGTCTCAGCTAGATGCCATGTACAGTTCCTGCCTTCTTGGAATAAATATACCCAATTTAATGCACTGGAGAAAGGAGTAGGGCTTTATATGTTGTTAAGTTATGGTGGATTCTGCATCTTCATTTACATCCCTGGCCCATGGCAGGGGAATTTAATTTAATATTTAATAAAATATTATGGCAAGGCAGTGTATATAAATATCACAAATATCCTTTTATATGTAACATTATCTATCTATCTACCTCACAAAGGATAAAAAATCATAGTGAAATGAAATCAAAGACACATCTTCATTTTAAAAAGCTCAACTTGCCATTCATAATAGTACCATCTAGCTCAACTGAATAAACGGGGAAATTACCCCTTAGATGATCCCAAGTTGGCTTTCTTGTCATCTGTCAGCAGCAGAGCATTCTTAGCGTGGATTAAAAAGTAATAGATCTGGAAGTTAGTTCAAGGCTTGTTGTTTAAATAAAAATGACATTCCAAGACAGATGAAATCTTGGAGTCCTTGTTTCACCAAGTTTGTTGGAGAGCAGAAGTGGAGAACTTCAGGCCTGGGAACTGAATGTAGCCCTCCAGGCCCTTGGGATTCTCCTTGACCAAAACCTCTCCCCAGGCCACACACCTGTCCTAACTGCTCTGCACCCTCCTTGGCTGCTTTTGCCTGTCTGGAATGCGTCTTTGAACTGTGATAATGCCTCTTGCCTGCCTGGATGGAGAGAACTGTGTATACAGAAAGAAACCTTTGGCGTTTGCTCACCCAGAATGTTGCCTACTGCACATAACTGCAGCCCTGCCCACTTTTGCTTTTGGCCCCATCCACCTCTGCCATGCAGTCCCCAGAAGGTTACCACAAGGGAATGCAGCCCTTGGGCTGAAAACGGTTCCCTACCCATTTGTAGAAGCTAAACAAGTGAGTGAAAAAATGCCATAATAAGTTATTTTGTTTCACTGGTTGGTATATAATCAAATTATGTATTGTTCATTGTTCAACCATATCAAGGGATGGGCTGAATGACTGTGACTTCTCTTTAAGAAGTGCATTTCCCACCAAATGCTCTGTACTTGGTACAATGTTGCTTTCATTGTTCAAACAACAACATCACCCTTGCTTGGTTGTATGCATAGAGTCCTGGACTTGACTAGGAAAACCCAAGTTCAAGTTCTTATTTGGTATGGACTTCACTAAGTGGACCTGATTGTTTTTCAGGCCCAGACTTATATAATTTGCTGCCTGGGATGGAACAGTAAATGGTACGTTCCCTCTACCCAAGTCAAGGTGCATAGATGCTAAGGATATACAACTGAGGATATGCAAGTTATTTTCATTCCTGAGAGAGAAAATCCTACAAGTGCCACACAATTTGTTGTTGCAATGTTGTTCCGCTCACACAGTTATTCCATGAATACTGCCCTGGATGAATAAATAAACAAAATTAACATTTGCTGCCCCCTCTCAACACCAAAATCAGTTTCCCCCTTCTGCCTTATGGTAGAGCTGGTCCTTACTATTTCAAAGGTAATATGGGGGTGGGGGAAAACCATGTACCTAAGTCCCATAAAGAAAGAACTGTATAAAATGCAACATTATGGAAATTTTGAGGGACACCTGGCATATAATAATAACAGAAACCTGATTTTCCATGAGGGCTACATGGGTAAGACAATGAATGATGAGGGAATGATGTTTTCAGTGACACAGACTATGCCTTACTTATTGGATTTTCAGAAGGAGGTTCTGAGGAAGAAATACAATAGAATATAGGTGGACAAACATAGGAAACTAGTTACGAGTGGACAGACTGGAAATAATTGAGCACAAGAACTAGATGGCATAAAGGCAGATGTCACAGTGCAGATGAGATATAAGTACAGAAGAGATCCTCTGAGCTTTGAAAGCGATGATGAGAAACATTACTGTAATGTGATAGGAAACTAGCACAGGATAGTAATATCTGAACAATGACTTTTTAGATACAGAGAATGTGCAAGGACTAAGATAAAAAAAATGATTCAGTGTAATAACTCAGTGAGCATGGCATTTCTACATTCAGAAGCGGCTTGCCCAGTGGGATGAAGATGGAGCACTAGCTTACCGCTAGACGGGTCGCTGTTGCTTGCACAGAGGAAGGAACGAGGTGGCAGTGAGGTTGGAACAGTATAAATGCACCAGCAGGAGTACCGGATAGGCTCTACTGGGGCTTTTGCACTGCACTGACTTCCCTGCTGACTTGTCCCTCCACCTCTTCCTCCTGGTAAACAACAGCAGCCCACCTGCCAGGAATCTAGCGTAGTGGCTCCGTCCCACCCAGTGAGCCACGTCTGCCCTCATTTAACTCAAAACAGGAGGTTGTTTGTTCTTTTGCTCTGAACTATGATGCCCTAAAGTCCAGCAGCACTGGGGTGGGGCTGAAACTGATGCAATCAGAAGTGTAGACCGGGGAGGGGGGCAGACTTCAGGCTTGTAGCTTCTACTTTGTGTTTTACAAAAATCCCAAGAGCCACCAACCTGAATCAGAGGCAAAAGACATACCCTTCGAATTAATGGACATGATATCTCCGAGCAGAGTCTAAGCACAGGGAATTGTTTTGAATATCAGCACTGAGATGTGCTTACAATCCAGTCTATCCCTCATTACCTCAAGCTTTCTTCATTTTGTTATTGCTGTTATTAAGCAATTGGGAGTCACACAGACTCAACAATTTCTGGCAAGTTGCCTAGCTATCTACAGTAAATACCTCGCAATCTTCTGCCAATCCCTGGTGCCAAAATCTATTGCTGCATGGAGGTTGTGACTTTGGCTTAAGATACTTGTATGGGTGCTGTGAATATTTATGCTTTTGAACATTCTGATGTGAATACTGCATCATGTGTTTTTGTAGATAAGTGCCCCAAAGCAGATGTATTATCAAGAAGTAGGGACCCACAAACATTTTATGGGTCATGTGGAACTTGAGGTGGCTCTGATTCTCATCACCATTTTTTCCTGAAAGAGTTGGAGATGCCTGCCTTTGATGTTGCCCTTCTCCTAGCCTGCTCTCCCCCATTTGGTTCAAGCCACATCTGCATGTGCTCTATCTACTTTCGTATTACAGGCAGAGGTGTTTTTGTTAGAAGGTGACTGGATATGTAAACAACAGTGGGAAAGAAAACTGGTCTCCTTCCAACTCTTGCCAACTTTAATGTTCAGATCAAAGTATGCACCCATGTCACCCCAAAGAAATATATAGTAGTGATGGGCCAAAATGACTCCCTGAATGTCACCACCCTGTTTTCCAGCTGCAAAATTAAGAGTGTATTCCAATAGGGTTGTTCAGTCCCCTTTATGCAGCAGATCAACTAAACCTAACACTCCCATATTGGCTTGTGAATCAGAGCACAATTCCCTGTCAGAGTATGCATTTCTCTGGATTTTGTGATGCAGTTCTGATGGGCAAAAATGCATATTTTATTATTATTATTATTTCCATTTATAGACCGCTTACTGTCGAAAAGATCTCAAAATGGTTTACAATAGAATACACAAGGGACAATTAAAAAAACATATCAAATTAATTTACAAAGCAAAATACATAAACAATATCCATATACATAAACATATACATAAATACAGTATAAAAGTCAGAATTCACCAAGGGAAGCCTGTAAGCTGCCCTCCCCACTCTATAAAAGAAAACTTAAATTATACTGACCATGAAAGAGGGTGACCAGCAGGTAAAAGATTATCGCTCCCCTTGTGTGGCTTGCTGCCATTTCTCTTGCCTCTCCTTCCTTGGGGGGGGCGGGCGGTGAGAGCACCCACCGGCTGCGAGGCTGCAAGCCTCAAGCCTCAGTGGCCTGTGTGTCCATTGTTCTGAAGGCGGAACATCTCTCTGGGAGGCAGGTTGTGGTCAGAGACCAGGATGGGTTTTAGCTGGGGGCTAAAGAGGGTGGCTGTCATGTTGATGTTGATGGGGGACTGCATGTGACCCCCACAATATTTTACATAAAGGATGCATACAAAGTGCATATTTTGCTAATGATTGTACAGTAATACCTCAGTTAACAAAGTAGATGTGTTCCTAGACATTACTTCTTTAATAGAAACTTTGGTACAAAGACCAGGGATAGGTTCCTACACTCACTAACAGATGGTGAGGGCAGCTTCAACAGGGGCTTTAAAGGGTGCCTACCCAAGACCCTCCCCTTCTCCCCCTGAATCATATTGAATCCTTCCCTCCTCAGCCCTGGGAGAAAGCAAGAGATCTCTTTAATGCAAAACAAACACATAAGCATGTCAATTTCACCCCAGCAAAGCAAAGGCACAGTTTATTGAGAGAAAGCAAAGGCACAGGCTGGTCAGTTTCACCTTAAAACAAAGGCACAGACTTGAAAGTTTATCCATAGCAAAGCAAAGCAGGTCAGTTTCACCTTAAACAGAGCTTCCTTAAAAGGAGCTTTGTTCCTGGAGGATTCGTTAACTGAGGTATTACTTTATTGAAAAGTGCATATCTAACATTTTAAAAGTATGCATTTTACATAAAAAGTCTGTAACAATCCATTAAATTTAAATGCACACTTTTTGAGCATACTTTTTTAAAAATCCACAAAAAACACAATGGAACAGACCTGTTGTTGAGTGCCGATGAGACTGAAACAAGGTGAAATAAGCTGAGCAGTCTATCCCTACATTCTGGTGATTTGGGTGTGGACTTGGGTGAAGTATAGAGTGAAATTACATCACATGGCAACCACACTCCTTGCTGCTGGTGGGTACCATTTGTGTTCCTAACTACTAAATTTTAGAATCTGTGCAAGAAGCATGGCCCTCACCCTGATTGCTTCATGTTGATGTTATATCTTCATCCGGTATTGCCATGAAGTAACCTGCATTCACTCTGAAGTGTTGTCAGTAGGAACAAATAGGGCACCCACCAGCAGCCAGGCGTGTGATCAGTGATGCCAACATAAGCATGAAAGAAGGAATGTGGGCAACTATATGATGAGTAAAACAGTGGCTTTTTGAAACTCCACCCTTAGGGTTCCCACTTCAAGCAAGAAATATTGTAAACAGAACTTTTGGCTCAGCTCCAGTTTATACCCCTTACAGGTATGTCTCTTGATAGGATATATGATGTGGTTTATTTTCCCCAACTGGATTGTGTACTGGTTACCACAGTGCTTCCCAAAGATATGGCATTAAGCCCAGGGAAACATGCATATGCTAGCATATCTGGAATATAAACACAGAACTGAGAATTCAGACCAGCACCGAGGTTTCTTTCAGGTTTAAAGGAACCCAAAGAGAACTGAAGTAAAAAAGATATGCTCTTCACCCATAGGCGATTCCTCCCCTCAAATCCAGTATTGGTATTCACAAAATAGTGAAGTAAATGAAAGTTACAGGCTTTCAATAAGAAAAAAATAATGCTGTTGGGTTCATAGTGTTACAGGACAAGATATCCTAGTTCGCAAATGCCAACAATATCAAATGTGGGTGATATGTGCTTCTCTTTGGCTATGACAGAGAGAGGGATATGGGGGGTATATTTGAGAGAGAGAGAGACTGCACGCACAGTAGGATTATGTTTAGGAAAGGGAGAGATATTGGGAAATGTTTCTTTTGTGTGCTTTCTCAATTGGTTGAACTCTTAAGGCTTATATTAGCATGGGTTTTTTCATGCTGAATATACCATCAATTTATTTATGCATTTTCCAACTTTGTGGCCTTGTGGCAGCTCCAAGATTAACAGATACTTTCATAATAATCAATGTGTTAGGCTGCAATCCAATACACACTTACCTGAGAGTAAGTCCCATTGAACCCAATAGAGCTTACTTCTGAGTAGGCATGTATTGGATTGCAGACTTCATCTTCAAGCTTTCTTGTTCTTTATACAGGTCAGTGATCTGGATTCATCAGATTTAAGTCTCTCTCGCTCTCCCCTTCCCCTTCAGTTTAAATTTGCAGCACAACTTATTTCCATTATTACACAGGAGTTGTGATCTTTAAACAGCTGACACTGTCTTGAAGGCAAGACTGAATCAAGTGAACTAAGCCATTGTTATATGCAGGCTTGATTGCCGCATTTCCAGATCATCTCTTCTTTTACCTGCTTAAAAATTCTGCCAGGAGCCAAACTTACTAAAAAAATTTACAAAACCGGGAAAGAAAGTGGAGCTCATCTAAAACTAGTCCACCATTTATTGTTCAATGACAAGTAGCAAATTTCATCTGCGTGAGAAGGACTTTATGGATTGGTAGGTTGGCAGTACCACATTGCAAATGTGCTAAGATTTTCAAAGCCTTCCTGCTATGAAAATGCATCATCCTCAAGTGTAGCAGGTGGCCATGTAGAGTTCTACAAGGAACTTGATTGCACAGAGATATTCACTGCAGTTCTATCTACACGAAACTAAGCGTGCATCTTTCTTTGGGAGTCAGGAGGCAGCGTGCTTCTTCATCTACTCCAGCTTAGTGAAAATAGATGGTTGGTAGTACTGTGTTGCCCGCATGACTTTTCTGCTTCTGTCTAGTGCAAAAAGGCATAAAATGGAAATCTCGGGTCTCTCATTGATTTGTTGCCAGAGTAATCTGCTTTATTCAAGTCACAGTCCAGCTGTTTCTCCACAATCATGTTATTTCACAATTTCTCTTTCCCCAAAGCTGACCATGCATTATGAACAAGTCAAATGTGTTCGTTCGGTTTTGATTTTTATACCTCTTTTAAATCAATACCTCAGCGATTGATCCTTGGAAAATTTAAGAAGCAGTGGACCATAAAACTGAAATGGATAAAAGGGCAGGTCACTGTTTTATGTATATGATTAGTATAAAATAATATTGTGATGTTTTGTTCCCATATCAAATCTATGTATCTGAATAATATTTCTTATCATTCCTATGTCTTAGCTGGACAAGAAGCATTTTACAACATACATACATACCTATGGTCTTGGGATGAGCAATATTCAGTTAATTTTCAGTAAGCCTGGTTTTCTTCTTAAAATAGCTATTAATCTGTTGGTACTTCATGATAGCAATCCTGCATAGTGCTTATACTCAGGGATGGGGAAGAATTTTGATTCAGTTTGCCTTTAAAGCTGAACCTACCTAATTCTCACTTTCATATACAGTATATATATTCATAGGGCTTACTGCAGGAAAGTGGCTATAGGATTGATTGTAGCCTTACAGTGCAATCCCATGCATGTTTACTTGGATGTCCGTGCTACACAGTGTTCATTCTGCACTTGCAATAAATTAATCTTGGAATTTCCTGCCTATTAATATTAGGCACTGACCTTCATTGTTCAGTTTTTTGATGCCTGCTAAAAAGGAAGTTGTTTAGATAAGCCTATCCAGACATTAATTGTATTATGTATATTTGTTTTTTAAATGGTTGTTTATCTGTGTTTTGGTGGTTTTATTATATTTATTGCTTTTAAAGTCTGTTTTTATTCCTCTTTTTAAAAAATGGATATTTTATACTATCTTATGCAAACTGCTTAGAGGTTTTTTTGTTAAGCGGTACATACACTGTAAATTTTGTCAAATGGGCTGGGTGGGTATTGTTATATGTATTTCTGCCGGTCTGCCCACAAAAGAATCTAAGACAACTTCCTATGGCCAGAATTCCAAGTAACTGAAGAAATATTTAAGTTCATTGTCCACATGGGTGCACCAGATTGAATGGGGAGGAACAGTGCCCTACAGGGTCAGAGTTCTGTGGGGGCCACCAGTACCTTGAAAACTATCATAAAACCTGGCAGAACCACATCAGAACTGGATGCAAATATTCCAACCACCCTATGGAGCCATGGATACTTGGAAGTGATTTTCAAGAGCTGTTTCACAACTACATAGACATTTGAATTAGGTCTCCACTGTCTTTCCACAAAAGCTGAAGGAAGCTTGCAGTGCATTTGTTTATTGTTTTGCCATTAACAAGGTTGCCTTTAAATCTGATCAATACAAACTTTGCATTGTTCCTTGGCAAAGGTACTTGTACATGTCAAGTCCCCCAAAGTTCTGGCAATGCCTGTTGCCGTGTGCGGATAGATCATACAAGGATGGAATCCAAGGGTCGCATAGAACAGTAAATAAGCCAGGCCAGGCAAGTTTCTTGTAAGAGTCTTTACTAGGCAAAGACATTAGACACAGTTCTCTCTAACCAGAAACCTTCCCCCACACTGAGACACAGCAAGATGTTCCCTTATCTACTTCCCAGCCAGCTGCTGACCTTGGCAAAACTGGCGCTCTGTTCTTCCAGCTTAACCCTTCTGCTTCAGGTTTCACTCTCTTTGCAAAAAACCCTGTCTGTGAGTCTCACAGCATGCTTCACTGACCAACAGCCCCCACCTGAGACTCACAGATTACAAAACTTCATTGTTCATCATTACATTTCTACAATATTAACTTTTCATTACAATACATATCAGTACATGGTTTGTTTCCTTACAGTTTCTATTTACATTTTCAGTTCAGTTCTTGTTTCTTTATTTCTTTATTCACACAAGTTTCACAATGTTCTGTTCACTTTTATTTGATAATACAATTTCTATTTCATTCTTCAACACAGAATTGCCACATTAGATCCATTGTTTCTTTATCTATTGGCCCTTCTTTTTCCCATTCTACTGGAATTTCATCTGTCTCATCATTCTGTTGTGTGACATTAAATGTGAATCTCTGAGGTGGTTGACCTTTCGTTTTTCTTTCTGATCTCCTAACATTATCTATTTCCATTTCTTCCTCACTCTCTATTTTACTTGAACCTGCACCTGTGTCTGCACTTGTACTTGGCATTTCTGTATCTTGCATTGCCATGTCTTCACTTCTCAGCCTTTTTACAGTACATTTGCCACCGTGAATAAGATCAGTCAATGCAGTCCTTAATGGAATTTGCTGTCCAAAAGGAACATCTGCTGCTTCCTGCTTGCTTGCACTATCAAGTATAACTGTTTGACTGTCTCTCCAAGGTTTATCTATCACCTTTATGCTTCTGCTTAACACTACTTGTTGTTTCTCAGGCAACCAAACTCTATAATATGAATTCTGAAATCCCAAAATGCGTCCTGCCTGAGCTCTTGAGCCTAATTTACCATGTCTTTTCTGTTTTGCAATATGTACCCAGCATTTTGCCCCAAAACGTTCTATGTGTTTCACCCTGGGCTTTCTTCCAGTCAACTTCTCAGAGGGAGACATGCCTATTGTTCTGTGCATAAGGCGGTTCTGAATGTATGTAGTGTACAGAATACATTCACCCCAATAAGTGTTATTCATATCAGCATCTGCTAGCATGGCTCTCATTGAATCCTGCAATGACCGGTTCCTCCTCTCTGCAGTTCCGTTGGAGGATGGGCTGAAGGGAGCAGTGAGACTCTGTATTATTCCCTTCTTTTCCAAATATGTTTTAAATGAATTACTGGTAAATTCTCCACCTCTATCTGATCTGATATTCTTGATAACAACCCCATATTGTGTCTCTGTTCTCTGTATAAATGCCTTTAATTTCTCTTCTGCTTCACTTTTCTTTTTCAATAAGAATACATGTGTAAATCTGGAGAAATCATCCACAATCACTAAATAAAACCTTGCTCCACCTTTTGAGCACTGAAAAGGTCCAGCCAAATCCACATGTATGAGCTGATAAGGTTCAGTGGTCGTGCTTTCACAGCTCTTATTTACCGGAGTCACAGTCATTTTTGTTTTATAGCATACCTCACATTCATCCACATGCTCACAATGTGTTAATTTCAAATCTTGACTATGCTTTGGGGTGTTTTGTACTTTCTCATAATGTGCGTGTGCCAGTTTTCTGTGCCATTCATGTAAACAATTGTCATGTTTATTTTTATTTACTCCTATCCAGGCACACATGGGTTTATCAAGATTGCACTCAACCATAAACATTTGATTCTGTAATTTCCCTTGCATACATATTTCACCATCTTTTCTCACATAACATCTATCCCCTTCAAATGTAATTTTGCAACCTATTTGAGCCAATTTTCTTACTGATAGAATGTTATATTTTAAACCAGAAACCAATAATACATCTGTTAATATAGTTCCCAAAGTACATAACCTGAGTGTGCCTCTTGCAATCGCGTCCTGAGTCAATCCGTCAGCCAAATAAATCTTCTCCTGTATCGGCTTTGAAGTGTAAAATAAACTAGAGTCTGTGATTAGGCAATTTGATGCTCCACTGTCAAGAAGCCACTTAGAGTTAATGAGTTTATTGTCCTCCTTAGTAACAAAGTTCACGCTTGTTCTCTGACTTCCAAAGTCCCTGTTATTTCTCTTCTTTAAACAATGTCTCTGTATATGTCCACGTGACCCACAAAAGTAACATATTTTATTCTCTTGCCTGTTTCTTTGATTTTGTTGTTGTTGTACAGCCACAGTCTCTTTTAACTCTGTTTTCTTATTCTCTTGTCTTCTATTCCACTCTTGTTGAAGTTTCTGTTCTACAAAGTCCAAATTCAGATGTCCGTTGGATAAAGTTTCCAGACTCGATACCATTACGTTCCATTTTTGATCAAATGAAGATAACAGGATATAGACCATCTGAATGTCACTATGATGCACTCCTCTATCTTGCAGCTCAGCATTTAATCTACGAAATTCAGCCAGATGCTCTGTAATAGTCACTTTATCTGTAAAACGCATCTGATAAAGTTTCCGTGCTAAGCACAGCCTGCTCCCTGCAGTTTGTTGCACATGAGCGGCTCTTTTTCCCACATCTGATTAGCTGTCGGCTCATTACTCACCAGCAACAGTTGAGAATCAGACAGCCCCAGAGTAATAAAAGCCTTCGCTTTCTCATCTTTCTTCAACCACGCTGCTGAAGGAGCTGCCGGAGGGGGTTTTCTACGACATCATTCAACTCTTCTTTAATCAGAACTGCTCTCATTCTCCATTTCCAGCTGGAGTAGTTTACAGCATTCAGTCTCTCCATCGGCATCCCGGATGACAGGTTTACAGCCATGTTGCCCACTCTTACTTGCCTCTCTCTTGCACTTTGTTTCTCTCTGCAACAACGTCATGTCAACACTGCTCTCGAACCCGCTACCTTGTATGATAAGCTGGGCCCATAACCCCTGTTGCCGTGTGCGGATAGATCATACAAGGATGGAATCCAAGGGTCACATAGAACAGTAAATAAGCCAGGCCAGGCAAGTTTCTTGTAAGAGTCTTTACTAGGCAAAGACATTAGACACAGTTCTCTCTAACCAGAAACCTTCCCCCACACTGAGACACAGCAAGATGTTCCCTTATCTACTTCCCAGCCAGCTGCTGACCTTGGCAAAACTGGTGCTCTGTTCTTCCAGCTTAACCCTTCTGCTTCAGGTTTCACTCTCTTTGCAAAAAACCCTGTCTGTGAGTCTCACAGCATGCTTCACTGACCAACAATGCCTGAGGATGAGGTGACTGGACCCTCATCCCCCTGCTGTCCATGCCCACAAGTGCATGTGTCCAGGGGTGTAGTTGTTCAGGGTCTTCTTTCCCCTGCCTCAATGTTTTGTATTTTGAATGTTTGTTGTAAGCCACTTTGGGCACAGCTCACTGTGGAAAGGCGGCATATAAATGCACTCAAACAAATAAAAATAAATAAATAAATAAGGGTCTTGGAGGGGACTTAGGCCCCTTACTTTTTTGGGAGCAGGGTCCCAGCAGGGTCCCTATGTCTCCAGCATCCTACGAGCCACACAGCATGAAAGGAGAGTATGCTAGCCACTGAGAAGAGTCTTCTAACATGCTTCCTTGTCCTTTCCTGCTGATTGGAGCCAATCAGAGTGAAAGGAGGTGTCAACCACTGAGAAGACTCTTTTCAGGAGCTAACACTTTCATGCTTATTGGCTCCTCGCGACGTCTGTTGTTGTGGAAGAAGGCATTAAAAAGGATCTCATTCTCAACCCAACAGCAAAAAAGGGGGGAGGAGCATGGCTGTAACTAACATGAAGCAACCCTGCATTCTGAATTTGCAACTATACTACTGCATGTGCCTCACTGACATGGCATAAACTCCTGAAGCCATCCATTCACCTTCAATACCCATGGCCACTCCCTCTGCCTCCTCCCAGTAGCTGCATGCTTAGTCCCTGGAGAAGTTCCCAGTGACACATTACTGGGTTGCAAAGCCATGCAGATCCTGGTGCTGTTGTAATGCTGGCACCTCCTCAGAGACAGGTGGGACCTGAAGAGCATCTTGTCCTTGCCAATGGGTACAATAGGCAATCTCTACCTTGGGATCATGTTGTGCAGCATGGCACACACCACTGCCATCTTGGCTACCTTCTTTGGTGTCTTTGTCATAATTTCCCCTCCCTGCTCACTGTGGCCAGATACTAGAAATACATCTGCAGCATCTTGAAGGCATGTTCCACAATCATGTGTGTTTTCCAGTTCACTCAGCAGTAGTGCAGGAGGGCGGGATAGGGGCAGCAGTGTGTAGCCATGCTCTCCTTACACATTTCCCGCAAGCATCCAGTTTTCCTGCATCTTCCCAGCTAATATCAGGGTGCAGCGTGTGTATCACATTTTCCCCTTGAGTATTTGAAACTTGGGATCATGTGTACATTCATTTGTGTGTCTCTTCAACTGTACTGGCCCATCCCCTTTTCCATAATTGCCTGTGGATTTGAAGCAGCAACAACCAGAATGTCTTTGTTGTTTTGACAACTCTGCAGATTGCATCACAGACTTCCTTTACTTGTTGCTGCCACCTGGCTTTATGGCTTGCTTCCATTGGAGGTGAGATCAATGTTTTCCCTGTGCAGATTTCAGGGAACTCCTGAGCATCTTTGTGTGTTTGTGTCTGCTTTAGCAGACAATGTCACAAGGCTCCCATGGCTGTTCCTGTGACCGCTGCCTGTATTTCTTCCATGTTGAAGGTGTAGACATTGCCCTAACACAGCCTATACAGATAGGTTCTCTCCATTTTGTCCTTTCCCAGAGAGTGGTCTCAGCCAGGAGATAGGGTTCTAGCCCAAGTGTGTGCTAGACAAGAGTATAAGGCCACCAGATCACATACTGCTAGTATCAGCAGTTCAGGATCCAGGACGACAAGTCAAGTGAAGCAAAGATCGGGTTTCAGCAAAGCAAAGTCAGACAAAGCAGAGGATAGATTCAGATAAGTAAGGCGAAGCAAAGCAGTGCTCAAGGTCCACAAGGCAAGCAAGCAAATGAGTAGTACCTTGGACAGCTCCAAATAGAACCTAGACTGGAAGTCAAGCAAGACATGTTTGAATGTTGCTCCAACAGCCAGCAAATCCAGAGGGTGCCATAATAGGACTCCAGCTTCCTCTGAGCAGCTAGCCTAAACCCTGATGAATAGAACTTCTTACTTTCAAGGGGGGAGCCTGTTTTAGAAGCCAGTGACTTCTAAAATAGTGGTGCAGTGAAAACAATGGTTCTACTATGGCTTCCAAACTGGAGCTTGATCAAGGCAACGTGTCCTCATCAGGCTGGAGAGCTCCTGCCATCATGCGCTCATCTGGTGCTGTGACTCCTGATGACATAGAGATGCCAGACTATTTCCAAGGGAAAATCCTTTTTGTGTACTGAGATGACTTCTGGATCCATCAACTGTTCCTGAGGATGAGGACTCATAGCCCTGGCTCATGACACATGTGTGGACGGTATGTGGCAACTGTTAATGGTTTGGTCCCTGATGGAAGTAGCTTGTGGTTTTAGAAATACTGGGCGAGTACAGGATACTGTGGCTGTTTTGCCAGCAAATCAGTGGCATTTCCCCTCCCAATGTAATTAGACTATAGCATTGCTCTGTCCATCACACATGTCTCCAGTTTACTCTATCCAGAGTAATGAGACCAGAGTTCAATGGAGAATTTCAACAAGCTGAATTAGCAGGAAACTGAGAATTTAAGAAAAGTGAGAAGGGTTTCATCAGATGATTACAGCACAATCATCACTGGTTGGTGTGTTAGTGCTCTTATTTTTGTTACCATAACTATATTGGAAAAGAAGTTAAGATGAACACTGTTCTTTTTGCTGCTAATACTAATAATACCCAATGGGTACATGTGTAATGCTGCTGGTAAACCTTTCAATAAAATGCAAAGGAAGAAGAACACTACAAAAGCAGAAGCTAATTGAAAAAGACAAAGCTCACACTGAGTGAAAAAAATACTTTTTCCCCCTATATAAAATCAGATAGGTTTTATTCTTATAATTCCTTTTGCTCAACAGCAACCCTGAAATAAGAGTGGAGAGTGTTCAACTGGAGTTGCTGAGTGACAAATAGTCATGAAATTCCCATCATGTAGCAAGTGATGCGCTTCCTGTGACAAATGCTTTGAGGATGTCAGAAACGCACAATGTCTCACATGTTCCAATCTATGTGTTAGCACAGTTGATGAAGGTACCATAAGGGTGTGGCTTTGACTTCTAACCTATGACTCTACCAGACTTTTATGGATCCTGGCAATGACCATGAGAAAATATTCAGTATACTGGAGTGTTGTGTTGTTTTAGGGAGGTTTACCAAATTCTATGTTCCTGTCCTACATAAAAAAGCATTCTGCATGGACCACAAGTCCTCACCCCCCTATACCTTCATGGCCTGCTGCAAGTTAATCAACTCTGCACTTGTTTTGTAATCTCAAACAACTGTTTCTTAATTGGCTTTCAGGTGCACATTTAAAAGGCAAGGAGCTTCCCTCCCCATTGTGTTTCAGGTCACATATGATTATTCCTCAGGAGAGTGGCTAAGTCAATAAACAGGTCAGTTGACAAGGTGTGCATTCCAAAGGCACAAATCCCTTTACTTAATTAAATAAAAGGATGAGTGACCTGCTATATTCAGGGGTAGCCAATGTGGTGTTCTTCAGATGTTGCTGGACTACAACAGGTGCTGGCCACCCTGAAATCATTAGTTCTGAGAGTAGGTAGTTGCTTTTTGGAGTCAATTGCTTTTAGGAGGTTGGTTTTAACTGTTTTTAAACATTTTAACTGTATTGTTTTAGTAATGATATGTCTGCCGTCCTGGGCTCCTTTGGAAGAAGGGCAGGATATATTTTTAAAACATGTTTTCTGTTAAAGCTAGGTTTATCCTCTCTTTCACAGCCCAGCCATTCAAGGTCAATAGGTGACATGGAATATATGACATGGACAATGGGGAGAAATGGAGAAGGACAATCTCTTCTATGAATAAGAATCACACGTGCAAGGCCTCTTTTCTGGAAAGGGAATATTACATCACACTATAGGTACTAATGTGGTCTAGCATACTCTCCTCATTTACCTGACTAGTGAAAGGCCTGTAGGCTTAGCTCAGTGGTGGAACATTTGCTTTGCACACCAAGGTTCATCCCAGGTTCAACCCCTCATTGTAACTCAGTAGTAGAGCAACTGCTTTGCATGCAGAAGGTCCCAGGTTCAACCTCCGATGTCTCTAGGTAAGACTGGGAAAAAGTCCTGCCTGAAACCTTAGAGAACCACTTCCAGCAAGTGTGGACAATACTGAACTAGATAGGCCAATACCCTGACTCGGTATGATGCAGCTTCTTACTTTCTAAGAGAAAACCTGGAGGATGTGGCCCATCCTGATGTAGTGGTGCTAACATTAATCAGGACAAGAAAATCCAGGATGCAGTGCAGGATGGGAAAAAGGAGATGCTGTTAAACAGATGTTAAAAAACCATCTCACATCTTGAGTCAGCTCATATTTTCGTGTGTTATATAACAGCAGAGTACTAGTCAATATGCACACACATTGAATGTGGGAACCAGGGGGACCATTAAATGCTGCACATGTCTCCTGTGAATCATAATTGCAGCAACACCTGCTGCAGAGTAACTTTGTGCTGATGCACTGTGAAAATGAGAAGTTTTTAGGCTTACACACTTCTTATTTCTCACACGTGGTAGAAGTTGTTAATACTCGCTGAATGACAGGAAATGTTCTGCAAGGAAGA
The DNA here is from genome assembly GCF_030035675.1 of Rhineura floridana. Lineage (NCBI taxonomy): Eukaryota > Metazoa > Chordata > Lepidosauria > Squamata > Rhineuridae > Rhineura > Rhineura floridana. The sequence goes on from NC_084487.1 coordinate 101,133,973, forward strand.
AACTGGTTAAGAATTCCGTATGTGAGCCTAGAGACCTATACTTTCAGTTAATGTGCAATGCATTATATTGATATTAAGCTAATTTGGAAGAGACAAACCTCGGTGCTGCTTGTGTGCATAGCTGATGTCAAAAGTACAAGCCCATAGGCTATGTCCATATTGTTGCTGGAATACATCAGACAGGGTTCTTTTCTCTGAATGTTAAGATAGCCTTTGGTCAAATCCACTCTGCTTCTCTGTATTCAGCTGTTACACAAACAGAAACTTGAACATGCTTCTTATCAATGCAAACATTCATTAGTGGGTTTAAAACAAACAAACACCACTATTATTTAACATAAACTAAAGGCAGTATTTAGATACAGCTAGGAACAAAGCACACGTATCCCTTGCCAAATCTTGTGTGTGTGTTCTTTAAATAGGACTTGGGCTCAGTTTCCAAATCTTTGAAAGTTCAGCCTTAATTTGGGGATAAAAAAAGGGGGGTGAAACTGTTGGCCAGTAAAGCAATCTATGTGACTCACAGACAGAGGTTTTGCAGAGAAAAGGAAACCTGAAGAAAACGGGTTAACTTGAGCAACAGTGAGTGCCAGAGTTGTCAAGGCCAGCAGATGGTTGGCAAGGGCAACGGCTCTGATAAGAGCAGCTCTCGCAGAAGCTCTAGTGTGGGGGAAAAGTTGTATGGAGAGAGGACTGCGTTTGAAACTTATTGTCAGTAAAAGACTCTTACAAAGAACTTTGCCTGGCCTGGATTATTTCTGGTTCTGCACAGCTCCAGAGTCGCTTCTCTGGACCGTATCAACGCACACGCGCCAACAGGGGTTATGGCCCCAGCGTACAGTCCAAAGTAAGAGGTTCTGGTGCTGTTTGGATCCGTTGTTGCAGAGGAAAGAAGCAGCAAGAGAGAGGCAAGTAAAGAGTGGACAACATGGCTATAAACCTGTCATCCGGGATGCCGATGGAGAGATTGAATGCAGTTAATTACTCCAGTTGGAAATGGAGAATGAAAGCAGTTCTGGTCAAGGAAGATTTATTTGACGTGGTGGAAAATCCCCCTCCGGCCGCTCCATCAGCAGCATGGACAAAGAAAGACGAGAAAGCGAAGGCTTTTATTACTCTGGGGCTGTCTGATACACAATTGTTGCTAGTAAGTAATGAGCCGACAGCTCATCAAATGTGGGAAAAGCTAAGAGCCGCTCATGTGCAGCAAACCGCAGGAAGCCGGCTGTGTTTAGCGCAAAAACTATATCAGATGCATTTTACTGATGAAGTGACTATGAGTGAGCATCTTGCTGAATTTTGACGATTATTTGGAGATCTTCAAGATAGAGGAGTGACTCACAGTGACATTCAGATGGTTTATATAATCTTGTCTTCATTTGATCATAAATGGGACACTTTGGTTACTAGTATGGAGTCATTGCCAGATGGAACTTTAACTCTGGACTTTGTAGAGCAAAAACTGCAACAGGAATGGAACAGAAGACATGAGAGTAAAAGGACTGAGTTCAAAGAGGCTGAAGCTGCTCAACAAAAGTATCCAAGAAACAGGCAAGAAAATAAAATATGTTATTTTTGTGGGTCCCAAGGACATATACCAAAACAGTGTTTGAGTAAGAAAAGAAGAAACCGGGACTATGGATGGCAGAAATCCAGTGTGAACTTCATTACTGAGGAGGACAATAAAACACTTAACTCTAAATGGCTTCTAGATAGCGAGGTGTCAAACTGCCTAATTACGGATGCAAGCTTGTTTTACACTTCAAAGCCTGTTCAAGAGAAGATTTATCTAGCTGACAGATCGTCACGGGATGCGATTGTGAAGGGGACGATCAGATTGAGTAATCTGAGAACAATATTAACAAATGTACTTTTGGTTCCTGATTTAAAATGTAACATCCCGTCAATAAGAAAACTAACTCAGATAGGTTGTAAAGTATATTTTGAAGGAAATAGATGCATTGTGCAGAAAGGTGATGAGATATGTATGAAGGGGAAATTGCAAGATTCACTATTTTATGTCAATACGTATATATATGCCAAAAAGGATGCAAACATAAGACAGGTACATGACATAAACAAAGCACAGCCTGCTGTGAAGGAATGTGCTGTAGCAAAACAATCCCATGAGGACGTCCTAGCCTCGATTAATACACAGGGAACGCAAAGGGATCCCTCTAATTTGGCTGATATTGCTCAGTTACCACGTGCTGAGCAAGAAAAGTGGAAGGCTGCAATGGAAGAAGAACTAAATGCCATAACGAAAAACAAAACCTGGTCACTGTGCACACTACCAGCGGGGAAAAAGGCTGTGGGTTGTAGATGGATATTTAAGAGAAAGACAAATAGTGCAGGTATAGTTACGAGATACAGAGCTTGCTTAGTGGCGAAAGGCTACACACAGATTTATGGAACCGACTATGATAATGTGTTCGCGCCTGTAGTGAAGTTTGAATCAATCAGGATGTTACTTAAACTTGCTGCAATGAATCAAATGCAGGTATTTCACTACGATATTAGCACTGCTTTTCTGCATGGAGTGTTAACAGAAGACATTTACATGGAACAGCCAGCAGGGTTCATTGAAACACCGGGTTTAGTTTGTAAATTACATAAATCATTGCATGGATTGCGCCAAAGTGTGCAATGCTGGAACCTGCGATTGGATGAAGTGTTAACGGATATGGGATTTACCAGATGTGTTGCTGATACATGTGTGTATGTGAAATGTGTAAATGGCAAGAAAACATATTGTGCTATTTATGTTGATGACATTTTATATATTTGCTCAGAAGAATCAGAAGAAAGACAGTTCTTTGATAGTCTACAACAACAGGTAGATACAAAGCGCCTGGGGCCAGTTAAACACTATCTAGGAACAGAAATTACACGCACTGCAGATGGTGGTTTTGCGTTAATTCAGACAGGGAAAATAGATCGTTTGCTAGAGGCGTGTGGCATGAGTGAATGCAATCCAGTGAGTACACCAATGACAGTTTTATTTCAGCAAGAAGAATGCAACATAGCATATGAAAAGCCAGAGTTCTACAGACATGTTATAGGGAAGTTGCAATTCCTTGTAAAAGTATCTAGACCAGACATATGCAATGCAGTAGGCATATTGTGTAGGAAAGTAGAAAAGCCATCAGAACATGATTGGCTGGGTGTTAAAAGAGTGCTAAGATACCTGAAAGGCACAAGAACAAAGGGATTAATACTGTCAGCACAAAAACAAGGTGGCATGGACTGCTATGTAGATGCAGATCATGCTGGAGACCTAGCCAGTCGAAAATCCACAACAGGCATTGTAATTAGATTACACGGTTCAGTACTGGATTGGTGCAGCAGAAAGCAGGCTATTGTAGCGACATCCAGTGCTGAGGCTGAATATGTGGGCCTGTCTGTTGCCTGTAATGAAATACAGTGGTTTACACAACTCGCTCAGGAAGTGCATGTGAATACTGTCTTACCCATAACAGTATTCGAGGATAACCAGACATGTATTGCATTAGCAACATCAGAAGCTAATACAAAAAGGACTAAGCATATCAGTGTTAGATATTTCCATATTCGTGATTGCATACATCAGGGAGTCATCAAGCTACAATATTGTGACACAAAACACATGTTGGCAGATATAATGATGAAACCACTCAGTGATGATAAATACCAATTTCTAGTACAGATGCTCAACGTGCAAAATGTAAATGAATCTGAGAAAAATAAAGTTAATGCTGAATAAATTGTATGAATAAAGAAACAAAACTGAAATGGAAATAGAGACTGTAATGAGAATGAGTAATGAGAAACAAAATATGTGTATATATATGTGTATTGAAATTGTAATGTATAATTGAAAATAAGAGAAATGTAGTTTTGTGATCTGTGAGTCCCAGGTGGGGGCTGTTGGCCAGTAAAGCAATCTATGTGACTCACAGACAGAGGTTTTGCAGAGAAAAGGAAACCTGAAGAAAACGGGTTAACTTGAGCAACAGTGAGTGCCAGAGTTGTCAAGGCCAGCAGATGGTTGGCAAGGGCAACGGCTCTGATAAGAGCAGCTCTCGCAGAAGCTCTAGTGTGGGGGAAAAGTTGTATGGAGAGAGGACTGCGTTTGAAACTTATTGTCAGTAAAAGACTCTTACAAAGAACTTTGCCTGGCCTGGATTATTTCTGGTTCTGCACAGCTCCAGAGTCGCTTCTCTGGACCGTATCAACGCACACGCGCCAACAGAAACTGCCTCCCCTCTTTCACATGTCAAGTGCCCTCCTGCAAATTCCAGGGAGGGATTGGAACTTACCAGGACTCCCATAAAGCTTGATTAGGCTGGTGAGAAACTCCCAAACCTTCCTCCCACTGGCAGACACTATTGTTCTCAGAATATCTCTGACTCTCAGAATGGGACATTTTGGTGGTAAGAGGACAACTGCCAGCTCAATACATGTTTGAGAGAGCATGGATATGTTTGCCCCCCTGAACTTTGCACACCTGCTCCCCAAAATAACCAAAATGATACCCTTTGTGGACAGGTGTACATGGAGCTACAACAGTGAGGAAGCATTTTTGTTTAGCCCTACCTTTAAAATGGGTGCAACTTCTAAGATTGTAAAGTGGCACACAAACATTTGGCACCTGCGTGCACCCTTCAGTATCCATAAGAGGCGCATGAATTTTATACTTGGATATTTTTGCAAGAGTATGAAAAATAAAGTAAGAACCAACTGCCAATAGGGTCTTGACAGAAATCAGGGGTGAGGGATCTTTCTCAGACTGAGGGCCATATTTCTTTGTGGGCAGCGTTCTAGGGGCCACATGCCAATAGTGGGCAGGGTGAATGGGAAACAGACAAGAAGACTGGCAAGTAGATAAGATGATGTGTGACAATTGTTCCTTCATCTCTGACTTCCTGACTCTCTGACTCTGTGAATTTAGCAGCTAGGCCATTTGGGAGACTGTAAGCTTGTTTGAGGTTTAATTGGCTATTTCCCCAAAGAAATTGGAAGTTTGTTAGCTTAATTAGGTGTTTTCCTAAAACTAGCCACCTGTTCAGGACATCCTTGAAGTTAGGGAAAAGTCCTTCTCTGTTAGGATAGTTGATGTTCTCGGCTCATCTGCAAAAAGGTTGGTAAGAATCAGCACCTAGCCTTTGGACTTTTAATTATATAAGTCCCCAAAAGTTGTTGCTCAAATTAACTTTGACACAGAACTGGACTGGTGAGGTGCTGCGTACTGGCCATCAGCTAGGGTCTCTCTGTTGTTGTTCACTTGGAGTTCCTGACAACTGTATGGAGAAAGTAAGCTCAGTAGATTTTGTTGTCTGTATCCTTTTGCCTGCTACTGAATAAAATCTTTGACGTTCACCTACTTGCATGTTTATTGCCTCTGAATCCAAAAGAACACTTGCCAGCTGGCAAGACATGGGGCCAGAGACAAAAGTGGGCAGAGCAACACATATCAAGTTGACCTTTCTACAGCAGGCTTGTTTCTACATACCTTTACACACACTCTCTTTCTAACCTCCATCCAGACAAGCAAGATGCATTGTCAGATTCCAGCCAGAACAGAATCCAGCCAAGCAAAAATATGGAAGGAGGGTGCAAAGTAAGGCTGTGGTCTGCAGAGGGGGTATGACTAAGGAGAAAGTGTAGCCTAGGGAGACTCCTGAAAGCCAAAGAGAACAACATGCATTTAGTACCCAGGTTTGAGGCTCCCCATCCCTGACCTAAGTGTAGAGCTGAACACCAAATGCTAATTAACATACAATTCCCATGAAGTTGGTGATTATTAGAGATATCATCACAAATGTATCAATTAGGGTAGCCTGGGGACCCTGGATTTTTGAGGTCCTCTCAGGGTCACCAGGTGAGTCACCTTAATCTCTGGACTCTCAACTTTCATTTTAAAAAAAGTTTCTAGGTGGTCTGGTTCAAGAGATATTAACCAAAACATCACCCCCCCACTTCTGTTAAATGAGCTTGTAGCTGGCTTCTCTAACCTTGCCCTATCAGGTTTGTAGCCAATAAGTGAAATCAGAGTTGTGATTGACAAGGCAGTAACCAGACCCCATTGCAAGGCCATAAAACTTTTTTTTCCTGAAAATCTCATAAACTGAGTAAGTATATAGCTTTCAGACTTTTTCTGTCTTGTGTGCAGGAGTCAAACAAGCTTAAAGTGTTTTGAAAACCTTCCCAATATGAAGCTTTAATCATATATTCTCTTTTCTGGGAGTAAAGCTGCAATGCTAATTCCATATACAATGAGAAAACCCCATTGAATTCAGTAGGACTTGCTTTTGAGTAGATAGGATTGTGCTGTAAATTTATGGGATTTTTGAGTGAACATAGCAAAGAATTGTGTTTGTGTTGTAAATCTGTCTCTCCCCCTCCAATCCTGTTTTTAAAGCAATTAGACAGGGCTTACTTAGATATCACTGATTTTATTATGTAGGAAATTAACACTGGTTTTATTTTTTAAAATAAATGGACAACTGCAGTGACCAACTGCTTCTGACAATAAACTATTATATGGGATATATGTATTTTTATATCTCCAGTGTGTGTGTGTGTGTGTGTGTGTGTGTGTGTGTGTGTGTGTGTGTGTGTGTGGAGTCTTTCCAACAAGCCTGTGAGGCAGATTCCTGACTGGAAACCAATACAGCTCACAATAAGAAATAAATTCCTCTGAAATCCAATAACCATAATAACAAGTATAAACAGTTGCAAAACAGCTAAAAGTGACATGATTCTGTATTTTGGGTTGGATAAGTGAAGCTCCTTATCACTTGAGTTTGCAGTTCTATGCACGCTTCCCTGTTTGAGTAAGCCCCATTAAATACATTGGGACTTGTTTCTGAGTAAACAAACATAGGATTGCACTATATCTTTACAGGTTGTGTAAATAATAAACATATTTGACAGTCATGCTTATTTAAATATTTCTTCATATTATGTCCCAATAAGTATCTGATTTGACACTATGGTTGTATATCATTATTTCCTCTACCTTTATAGTGTTCCCTTCTTCCTTGGGGTGGTCATAGTTCCCCTCTCTTGTTTTCAATCTGAGGGGCAGATTAGTCTGAGAGATAGTGAGTAGCCCATGGTCACTCAGTAAACTTTACAGCTCATTTCCATTTTTAAAAATTAAAATGATTTACATACAAAGTTTATTAAATAGCTCCACACTCATCCAACTCACATTTAAAACACATGATTTCCCCTAACGATTCCTGGGAAGTGTAGTTTCTCACTCACAGTTATAGTTCCCATCACCCTTAGCAAACTACAGTTCCCAGGTGGGATTCTCTGGTGGGATTCATGTGCTTCAAATATGTGTTGAATGTGCTTTAAATGAATGGTGTGGATGTGCCCTAGATATTATGTTCCTTCATTAATGAATTGAAAAGAAGGATTTTAAAAGATGCTTTTTTAAACAGAGGGAGGAATGTAGGTGAGTGGCAGGGCATATGCTTTACATGCAAGGGTCCAAAATTCAATTTCAGGAGAAGACTATTGCCTGGAATCCTGGAGAGCCAATGCTAGACCATGTCATCAGTACTGAGCTAGATGGTACCAAATGGCCTGAGTCAGTATAAGGCAGATTCCTTTGTAACTAAACATGGAAAGAGACTCAAGGGCCACAGTGACTCTAAAATATATTTATGTATTTTATTTACATTTATATACAGCTTTACTGTAAAAAACCTCAAAGCGATTTACAGAAGGAATTAGAACAATAAAACTATTGGCAAAAACAGTTAAAGCAGGTATTCGAAAACATTAAAAATAATAAAACCAACCACAAGTTTAAAACAGATAAAAAATACAATAGCTTAACACATGCCTGGGTAGGTTGTGGGAATCTTAGTTTTCTCTTTACTCATAGGAATTTGTTGTGTTTGCTATGATATTACATTTAGGAAATCATCACTGTCTTTTCCTTTTTATTTTTGGATTTCATTTACCTCTGACCTCACTCCCTTACATCCATAGAAGCAACAACTGTGCACTTAGCTCAACCCCCTTAAATCCACTGATGATGTACCTTGTTGGTTGCATGATTGTTTGTTTCTTGCCCAATCGTGGTAAAAGAGAATTTACATACTGGGAAGTGTGGCTGCAATTGTGCCCAAGCTGCTGCCTGTGAGGGTAGCCCAAACCATGTGTGTTTTCTCTCTGTCAGTTATTACTCACTGGAATTGGGTTGGCTATCAAAGTGAGTTTATACAGCCCGCAGGGTAGACAGAAAGGGTAGACAATCTTCTTACTCTTGCTCATTTCTCAAACCTCTTTCTGAAGTGAAGGGTCAAATCTGTAAGGAAATTTGGAGCAGCTGCGTTAAAAGGTAGGGGCAAGGCATTCCAGACAGGGGGTTGCCATCCCTGTTGGATATTGATATCTTTGCAGAGGATCCCTAGTCAAGCTTTACCAACAGCACAATCTAAACCATATCTACTCAGAAGTCCTACTGAGTCCTAATAGTAAGTCCTATTGAGTTCTATGGGGTTAGTCCCTTAGTAACTGTGTTTAGAATTGCAGCTTTCAGGGGCATCCATCTTTACTCCTGAGTGCTCCCATCTAACATTTCCACAAGATTAGGCTCTTTTCTTCCTATAATGGCCTTCCAGTGACTGGATTGGCCTGAGGGCACTTAAACCCTTCTTGCCAAAAGCAAGTAGGCTAGATTAAGTGTTCCTTACCCAGGCTCCCTAGGCAGGTGAGATCCCATCAGTTCAGCTGGACCTGGGAACACCTTCTTTTAGCTAAGATTTCTATCTCAATTTCCAATTGGAGAAATGTTTTTGTTTAAATGGTATGCTCCAAGCAACTGTGGTTGATGCAGAGCTTGGAAGATTACTTTTAAAAAGTAATAAATTAGAGTTACAATTACATGGCCCAAGAAAGTAGTAATTACCATTACAGTCACAATTGCCCTGAAAGTAACTGATTACTTTGCTTTTCTCAAAAGTAATCACTACAATTACATTTCAGTTACTTTTTTAAAAAAAACCCTACAAGATGCTGGCCTTGGCTGCTGCACATCTAAGTAGCCTAAAGCAACATTAAAAATAAACACACACATACAGAGGTAGTAGAATAATTCTTTTTATCCATAAGATAGCAATGGCGGTCTCTCCACTGGTAAGGGAGGTGGGGAGAGAGGCAGAGGCCACTACTCAGATCTTTGCACGTCAAACCAAGTAACACCCCTCCCCACTGAGCCAGTAAGCATAATCTCTCTCACTTAACCACCTCCCGGACCCTGCCCTGCCACCAACTAAGGGACACTCACCCAAGCAAACATTTTCCCCTGAGATGCAAAAAAGTTAAAATACTGCAAATGCAGCACAGTAGCCAGAGAGGGTGGTGGAGGCCACTTTGTGTACCAAGTGCAAACACAGTATTCTCTCTCTCTCACCCTCATGTTGTCATCTTTCACCTCCATAGTTCTTTATCTCCATTCTGCTGCTCCTCTGGGTTCTTTTTCCCTCCACTCCATTCTTCACCACAACCATCCATTTTTAAAAACAATCGTTTTCTCCACTCCACCCCTGCCTCACTCTCTACCTCCTCCCTCGTCACCTCCTACCCACCCACAGAGCATGAGGGAAGAGCGACACTGCACAGAAGCCCAGTTTGAGGCACATGATTTTCATCCACGAATCAGAGAAGCAGAAGACTTTCCCTGGTCCCCCCAAGTAATGCCCAAAAGTAATGCTGGAAAAATTACGGTTACTCCACAAAAGTAATAAAATTACTCCTAGTTCTATTGCAATCAAAATGTAAAGGAATTACCCACTCATTCCTCAAAAAAGTAATGAATTACAAGTAATTCGTTACTTGTAACTAAGTACTTCCAAGCTCTGGGTTGATGCATAATGTATCATGCTTAATGACATCATTAGGCCCCCCAGTGATTTCACTGAGGCCCACCCTGGTGACATAACTCAGGCATGACCCCAAGACATCACTAGGACTCACTCCTGTGACATCACTGGAGCCCATCTCTGAAATCTCAGGGTTTGTGATGCTTCTGACTTGGCAACCCTAACATAAATAGTCTTTGGTGCCTGCATGTGGCTGCCAGGAAGTCTGTTGGGGGCACAGAAATTCTCAATATAATGACAACCAGCCACAGGGTAAGTTTTGCTAAATATTACGGGCAGCAGAAATTACCTGCTACATGGAGGCTATTTGTAGTAACATATTGCAGAGAGGTTAGCATGTTACTTAGCTGCTGTGCTAACTATTCACAGTTCTTGCAGTGCTGGAAAATGCCTCCATAAGAAGCTTCCTAACAGAGCATGAGATACAATGCATCTTACCTTGTGCCCAGTCTTCCTGCACCCATCTTCTCTCACAGCCTACCTCTAGATTTTTACTTCCCAGTTTATGCTCCTAGCTAACCTTGGCTGGACTATCGAATTGTGACCTTGGAACCCAAATAAGTGAGGAGATACTTGCTTGGACTGGTGATCATATTTTGCTAAGGCTAGTGTAAGATATGCAATTAGAACAGATACGTGTTGCGTTCTCCCCTAAAAAACTTGGAACAAATAATAAAGGACTGAAGTTGCTTTCTACCAATGAAAACTACTCTGTGGAGAGATTTTGCACCCTTTAGTGTTTGATAATGAGATGCTGAACACATGTTTAAAGAGACAGGCCTAAATCACACATCAGGCTCTTTTTTGGTGTGCCTGATGCTTCACCTTTGTGCAGTTAGATGTCTTCTCCTCTAGATTTATGCTGATGATTTGCAAGTCGAAAGGCATAAATGTCAGACATTATCTATAACTGAATTCTTTAAAAATTAAAACGGAACCCTTGAGGAGCATTTTTAAGGCATGTTTACTAATGAACCATCTTTATGGTTTGACCAGAAGAGCAACATAGTTTATTAGTGTTGGATGGGGATTTCTTCCCTGGGAATTAGAGAGCAAACTATCGGAAGTAAATTAGTATAAGAGGGTAGCTTACCATGATGATGTGCTTAGTCATCCCTATACCGAGTTGCCTGTTGAAAATGCAATAACTAGGGAAGGACATAGCATTGTTCAGTGGGTACTAATCACTTTTCAGTTTAGGATGCAAGGAAGGATGCAGAAGGCCATATTTTCTGTACACGGGCCTGTAACTGGTTCCACCCCCTGCATCAGCTCCCTACAGAATTCAAGGCTCTCTTCAAACAGGGGCCACACTGGCAAACAAGTGACAGCCTTTCTCGCAGCTAGTTGTCATGTTGCCTGCAATTACAGCTAAAAACAGGGCAAACGTGTCAGCTGTACCGAGGACCAGGTAATCCAGGTAAACAGGGATAAAAGGTTGTTCTTTTTACACGGCATCCTGGCCAGAAAGACACTTCCTTCGGCTGCCTCAGTTGGCAGCAGCACCCAGAGAGGGCCAGATGGCCAGGGTGGCAGTGCATCCGTTGGCTTCTCACCTCAGCAAGAGCTCCCCTGGGGAAGTTAGGCAGTGAAGCTGCATCCCGTGACGCAAGACATCTCCTTTGCTTTCTGAAGGGAACCCCCGAGTAAGATTTGGAACATGGGAAGCTGCCTTGTACTGTGTCAGACTCCTGGTCCTTCTAGCTCAGTCTACAGTGATTAGAAACGGCTCTCTGGGGTTTCAGGCAGGGGTCTCTCTCAGTTCTACCTGGAGATGTCAAGGATTGAACCTAGGACTTTTTGCATGCAAAGCAGGTGCTTTACCAATGAGCCACAGCCTTTCCCAAAGGCTGCATCCGGAAGTGCCATTCACTAGAGAATATTCCTCCCCATTCTTTTTCTGTTGTTCTCTCAAGAGACCCTGGGAATTAGTGACACCCTGATACTAGGGATGGAAAGATCTGTCCATTTTGTTTCTATCACTTGCTAATTTTTCCAGGCTTAAATTCAGTTCTCCACATTTCTGCAGCAAAAAATCCTCATGAAAATTCTCCACCATTTTAGCGTGTCTTTTAATAAACACATTTTTGTAGGAAGGTTTGACTACTGTACACATTTTTGCAAGTCATTTCTTTTATATCCTGCAATTTTGCATGTTATTTCCACTCATATATTCAGTTTTATGCACTTTCCCCAAATATATGCATTTTTGTAAACAATGTTTGGTTGGCGAACTGCATTGCAAAATTCAAATACCGTATATTCCGGCATATAAGACGACTGGGCGTATAAGACAACCCCCAACTTTTCCAGTTAAAATATAGAGTTTGGGATATACTCGCCGTATAAGACTACCCCTGTTTATGACATGCAGGTACTTAGCAGGAAAACTGTCACTTATAAACTTATAAATATTAATATTTGGATTGTCCAGTTGTTTTGTTTTTGTGCCTAGGAATTACCACCAAAAACTGGGGAAAGATGTGAGAAATCTTTTTTTTAAAAGCAACATTAAATGCCTAGACTCTAGTTTCCAACAGTATTTATTTATTGATTAAGAGAATTTATATCCTGCCCTTTTGCTGTTAAAAACAGAGCTCAGCACAGCTTACAAATATAGTAAAAACAATAAAAATACACAATCAGAGAAAAACAAGCCAAAATGTTAGGAAAAGGAGTCTTTCACACCACATGCTCAGTTCTAAATACTGTTGCAGCAAGTTTTACAAGTTCCTCCAGTATTCCACTGGTGCAGGCACTCAGACATTCAAATACTGTATGTTTCTTAGGTTTTATAAAAGCAGAGCTTTGCTTAACTCAAAATTTCTTCTCCCTTTGATAACCACATCTACACATGTTCCACCTCCCTACTCAAAATGAAACTGGGCCTGGAAGTGTACAACAACCCCACACATACCTTGCTAATTCGATTATCAATGCCAGGATTTCTGTCTTATCGACTACTCTCCTGCTCCCCCCCCCCCCACACACACACCGGGCATCATGAAAGACCCAGTCCTGGGCTCAGAAAGAAAATAAATATCTGGTCCTCTTCAAAGTATTGATAAGCCTCTTGTTTTAATTGAAATAATAATTATAAATTCTTGTTCTTATCACTAATGGGAGTTAATTATCTTGCATATGCTGCTGTTGCTTCTATGGCTGTAACGGAGTGAGGTTAAAGATAAGTGAAATGCAAATAGGAAAAAAAAATACAGAAGGCAGTAACACTTTCCTAAATGTAATACCATACCAACCACAACAAGATTCCTATAAGGCAAAAAACTAAGCATCTCACAACCAGTCAGGATTCCTAACCAAAAACCAAAAATATGATAAATGAAGAAATATTTATATAAGCATAACTATCAAATATATTTATTATTTACACAAACTGTAAAGATATTTATAGTGCAATCCTAAATTTATTTATTCAGAAGCAAGTCCCAGCGTATTCAATGGGGCTTACTCAAACAGGGACAGAAATGCAACCTCAAGTGATAAGCAACTTCATTCACACAACCCAAAATTCCGAATCATGCCACTTTACACTGTTTTGCAACTGTTTATACTTGTTTTTATGGTTATTGGATTTTAAATGGCTTTATTTCTTGTTGTGAGCTGCCTTGGTTTCCAACCCTACCTCACAGGGGTGTTGGAAAGACTCCATACACACACGCACACACTGCAGATGTATAAATACATACAGCCCATATAATAGTTTATTGTCAAACCAATTGGTCATTGCAGAAAAATCAGTATTAGTTTTTTAAAAATCAGTATTAGTTTCCTACAGAATAAAAACTGCAACACATAAGTAAGCCCTGCCTACTTGCTTTAAAATAGGACTGGGGGGGGCAGAAAGAGAACACAAACACAATTCTTTTTTACATTCACTCCAAAGTCCCATTGATTTTCAGCACATTCATAATTATGTCTACTCAAAAGTAATTCCTACTGAATTCAATAGGATTTACTCTGGACATATGGGATTAGCACTGTTTTTACCCCCAAAAGCAACTATTGGGAAGGTTTTCAAAACACTGCCCAGGATCTGACTCCTACACACAAGAGGGGGAAAAACTGAAATGTATATACTTACCCAATTTATGAGATTTTCAGATAAACAGGGGGTGAAACCACCGTTTTGTTTTCTAGATGCTGCCTCAGGTCAATGAAACTGAAACACAATCCCTGATTGGCTGCAACCCTGAACGGGCGGGGTTAAAGCTACGAAGTGCTATACAGTAGTTTAAAAAAAGATTTAACCGGGGGGGGGTGCCTGACGTTTTTATATATATCTCGAGAACCGCACCACCTAGAAACTTAATTTTTTTTTTAAATGAAAGCTGAGAATCCAGGCCACCTAAGGGGTTAGCCGGGCGCCAGGTGGCATGCTTAGAATCCGGGTAAAACCCAGCTATCCGGGCAATATGGCAACCCTAATAAGACGACCCCCGGCGTATAAGACGACCCCCGACTTTGGAGAAGATTTTCCAGGGTTAAAAAGTTGTCTTATATGTCGGAATATACGGTAAGTGTAAATTTCAGATGATGGCTGTGTTTCGGTTCTCATATTGTTTCAGAAAGTGCGAATTTGTTAGATTTGGCTTGAAATGTGAACTGAATTTAGATTCTCACCCATCCCTGCCTGATACTTCTGTTCTTTCATCTTTTTCCTGGCATGATTCAAGCTACCTCATCTCAATATTAAAATAATTCCTCCAGACCATCCTCTCTGTGGAACCCCTTTGCTCACGAGGCACATTCAGAGGCTTTCTGGGGCACTCTTATATTAGGAGTATAGGAAGAACAACAGACGTTAATGCTTAGGACAAAGCTGCAACCATTTTGATACACAAACCAAGTACAAGTGCTTAATGCCCTTCTTTTTATTCTTGGATATTTGCCAGATATGCCTTATAAACAGGAACCTTTTGAGGAGTTGTTCCATCCCATTTACAACAGTGGAACACTTCCCTAGTTGCTTGTTTCCACTCCTTCCTTAGTGATGACACGATTATTGGCTGGGGTTTCCTTTAGATCTCATATAACCCCTTTAAATCAGAAACAAACTAGTTTGAAAGATTGCCGCTTTCCCTACGGACCCTCTTGAGTGTTAAGATCAGCAGAGAGGGCCCTCTTGGCAGTTTCTTTGCACTCACATGCTCAAGGTAGTGGTGGTGGCCCAGCAGAGGACATTCTCTGTTGGCAGCCCTTAAGTTGTGGAATTCCCTCCCCACAGAGATGCATCTAGCACCTTCATTACATATCATAAGACGCACCTCTTTATCCTGACCATTGCACTTGATATAGATATATTTTAGAATCCACTCTAGTTGTGATTGTAGCTTGTTTTAAACTTTCTTAATTGTGTATTGTACATTGTTATGACCTGTTCTGGGATCGTCTAATGAAGGGAAGGTAATAACGCTAATGACAGCAGCAGCAACAATAACATCAAAATTTCTTTTCTGACAAAAGCATGTAACAAAATATATGTATATTGCCAATTATAATGTGTAAGGTATATAATTCTCACTTTTGGGATTTTGGACATGAGGAATTTCATCTCAGGGGGCTCATGACCATTAAATAAATTTGGTGTTTAACCTCTGAGCATAGGTATATTTTGAAAGCAAATGTAGTTTTCAAGAGGGACATCACAGGAAACGGAGGAATGTTGCAATAAACAAAATCAATTTATCAATATATATCTGCCACACTTTGCATTTCACAAACAATGTCATGAAATGCCACATAATGTGAGAGAGTCCTTTAGGATGGGGATAAAATAATAATGCAAACTGCATGGATGACCATTTCTCTCTCTCATTCAGATGCTTGGAATACTTGATGGGTGAAACCAGCTGCCAATGTTATGTAAAATTTCTGAAGAGGTCTTCCCTTTTAATATAGCCACCAGCTACTGCTATTTTCCTGAGCATACTGATATATGCTATAAGGCAATGCCTGAAGCAAATGATAAATGTAAGCACCACATTTTTTCAGTATTCATGTTTATATGTGTGTATGTAGTGATAGATAGATAGATGGGTCTTTGCTGTGGCCTAATTTTTCACATTTCTGGTTTAACACGTCACTATTAGGGCTGTGCATGGGCTGCAACCAGATTTAGGACTCAATCTGGCACTTTGGAGACACCCTGATCCAACCTGGGATGATCCAGGGCAGGGCTGACCTGGATCTGGGCCCTGAACTGATTTGGGAGCCTTGCACAGTATTTAATTAGGGGTTTAAACCTTAATTAAAATGCAATTAGGAGTGGAGAGAAGGAGATTCATGCAGGCTGCCTCCTTCTACCCTCCTCTTATAGTCAGACTGCTCTGCTTTTGATAGCCCCAGATCACTGTATTTCAACAAGGGACATCCTAATTCTTAACCAACCATGATGACTAGCTTCTGTGGACCTAACCTACAACTGCCACAACCTGATCCAGGATTTGGGATGGGGCCAGATATGGTGCACAGAAGCTAGTCAACATGGTTGGTTGGTTAAGCATTAGGATGTCTCTTGCTGAAATACAATGCCAGCTATTAACTGTAAGAATGTAAAGAGAACCTGTCTAGACCAGAGCAAAAGTCAGCCTACACCAGCATTCAATTTACCAAATAGCGATCACCAGCAGCAGTTACTTCTAAGATTATATACAAGGCCTGAAGGACTTGTTTGGGCCCATAATCTAGTATTGTTGTATGTGGAGGGCTGCTGAGGGAGGGAGGAACTGACCAAAGCCAGATGGATGTCCCTTTCATAAATAGAGCTCTGCTCATGAAAGCAGCCTCTGATTTGGGGCATTTTCCTGTTTCCATTGCAGTCCCCCCCCCCACTGATGCCTAGGGATGCTACCTCAGAAGTATATAAAACCCTAGGATGTCACGGGGCAGGCCCTAGTGATGTCATTAACCATGATACATTAAGCATCAACCACAGTTTCTTGGAGCATACAATTCAAACAAAAACATTTCTCTGATTGGAAATTAAGGTAGAAATGTCAGCTAAAACATAATTAAGAGACGGCCATTGCAAATGTTGGCATATTTATTACAAATGCTTATAAATCTCTGCCTCCATCACATATATTGGGTTACAGGCCCACAGGTAAGCAGGGGCAGTGTTAGGGGATGGCCCAGGGGGTCTGAGCCCTGGATATTTTGTACTGAATTCCAGATCTCATACCTCTTCCATTTTTAAAACAACAACAAATGAAATAAAAATTTTTATCATGTAT
The DNA here is from genome assembly GCF_030035675.1 of Rhineura floridana. NCBI lineage: Eukaryota > Metazoa > Chordata > Lepidosauria > Squamata > Rhineuridae > Rhineura > Rhineura floridana. Next base: position 101,151,110 of record NC_084487.1, read on the forward strand.
AGTGTTGCGCACCAACCCAGCCTCCAAGTGGTAAAAGATCTCCAGGGGTCCCTGCACTTGCCTAAGGTTTGATTTCCTTGGAAAGAAGGTCAGTGGAGACTGGTGTATTTATGAAATATGGTTTGTTTATTTACACACATTCCAACCTGAGCTTGGAGGGGTTCAAAGCAACAGCAGTCCAACAGATCTTGGTCTTCCATCACTCTTATAGGAGGCACCCTAAAGCCATGGTCCAGGGAGCCAGCCTCTCTCCCTGTCTCCAGGTCCCAGCCTTTCCTTAGATTCAACTAAAAAGCAAGCCTCTCTTTGGACCTGGGGGGGGCCTCTCCTGAAGAGTTTCAATAACAATAGGATATTCCTGGCCCAGTTAATGGACATTTGACAGACCCATTAGCTCACCTGGCCACTGTATTAGATTAACAAAAGAGACTCATCTGACCAGTGGAGCAGGTTTCTCACCTCCAGGTGCAGGGTTCCAGATCAGAGGCTGGGACTCATAGAAATCATCCATCTCAACCCCAAACCCATAACAATATCATTATATAATTTGATATAACTTTACTTACAGGCAGTTGGGTGCACTGCAAAGTGCAGTGCCAGGGAGACCCCAGTGCCTCGTCATCTTAATTTGCAGAGGACCTGATCCACATTCAGTATACTAGACCCATAGCTCAGAGAAAGCACTGACAGCAAGAGACTGAGGGTGTTTGTTTTTTCTCCTCTGAAAGTCAGCCTAAACTTGGATAATATTCATGTAAATTAGCATATGCAAACATTATGCAAATGTGTGTTATTGGCCTGTGTCCCTACCCTTTTTGAGTACTTAGAAATGCTCCTGCATGCAAAGCCTGCTGGTCAAGTTCAGGAAGAGCCTTCTCCTCCTCAAGGATCTAGGCTGGCTGGGAATTAACGAGGTGAGGTATGTCCTGCTCCCCTAAGACAGTGCTACTTGTTCTCTCTACCTCCTGCATAGCCCACTGGATGTGAGCCCTGACTTCTGGTACTAGAAAGTGGGATGCAGCTTTCACAGCTCTATAACAGCTTGCTTTCATGTTTCTCAGGCACAGGAAATGTAGTCATTCTCAGTCAGTGGGCTCATTGGTCACTCACTGGTCATGAGATCCAGTATAGACACCAAGGTTTGAAATGGAAAACTATTTCCTCTTTCTGGAAAGAGATAGGGCCAGTTTAAAGCATGACTAGAAGGGGAAATGCAATGACCACAAACATTGGCACGTTGCAGATGTATGCAAATCCATGCTTTTGTTTCACACCACTTGGAATTGCTCATGAGGAGACTTACAACTAGGGTTGCCAGATCAGAAGCATCCCAAACTATGAGATTTCAGGGGCAGGCCCTAGTGATGTCATGGGGCAGGCCTTAGTGATGTCACAGGCGTGGGCACTAGGGATGTCAATAAGCATGATACATTAAGCCAGATTGATAGAGGCTTACCCTGATCGACAGGCAGCTGCCTATTTGTGGTCTGGTTTTTCTGAAGGTTTCAGGATCCCATATCCTGGACCTAGGATACCTCTTTCTTCTTCCAATCAAGCTTCTGTTCAGGACTTGGAAGCCATAGTCTCAGCCAAACTGGCCAAGAAGATTGTTGCTGACTGGATTTCAGGCCCCTTTTCACACACCCCTTTCCCAAATGTTCAGGTGTCACCTTTGGGCATCATGCCCAAAAAACAGCTGGATGAATACTGCCTCATCCATAACCTGTCCTTTCCAAGGGGCAGGCTGGTGAATGATGGTATTCCACAGGAGAATGCATCTGTCTGATACACATCTTTTGATGAGGTGGTCAAGGTAGTGAGGCTCACTGGGCCGGGTGTATTATTGGCCAAATGCTACATTAAGTCCGCCTTTCACCTGCTACCAGTTCACCCACTGGACATTGATCTCCTGGGTTTTAAGTTTCAGGGACAGTATTATATCAATAGAGTAATGCCCATGGGCTGCTTTATTTCTTGCTCAGCCTTTGAGCCTTTCAGCACCTTCCTTGAGTGGGCAGTGAGAACCAGGTCCGGTTCATCTCTCACTGATCATAACCTGGATGACTTTCTGTTTGCTGGGGTGGTCGGCTCTCCCCAGCGCACTTTTCTGGTGGACACCTTTAACAGGATTAATGAGGAACTAGGGGTCCCACTGGCCCCTGAAAAATCTGAGGGTCCTTCCACCTCCCTTACCTTCTTGGGTATACAGCTTGACACCTTTGCCCAGTCTTACAGCAGATAAATTACAGTCACTGCACTCTCATTTGAGGGAAGCCGTGCTAGTGAAGAAACTCACTCTGCTCCAGCTACAGGAGTTTGTTTATTTATTTATTTAAAATATTTATACCCCGCCCTTTTTCCGAGGAACTCAGGGCGGCTTACATTAAAACATTAAAACAGCAATAATTAATAAACATGATATTCAGTTTAAGCAATTTAAAATGGAATTAAATAAACATAGGTTAAAACTAACTACATTGGTTAAAAGCCAGTCTAAATAGAACAGTCTTCACCTGTGCATGAAAATTTGATAATGAGGAAGCCAACTGGACCTCAATAGGGAGAGAGTTCCACAGTCTAGGGGCGGCCACCGAAAAAGCCCTATTCTGTGTCTCTGCAAGATGAACTTGCAGGAAGGAAGGGGCAATAAGTAGAATCTCGCTGGAGGATCTTAAAGTCCGAGCAGGTTCATAGAGGGAGAGGCGCTCTGACAGATAGCCTGGACCTAAGCCGTATAAGGCTTTATAGGTCAAAACCAGCACCTTGAATTGTGCCCTGAAACAAATGGGCAACCAGTGGAGCTGATACAACAGCGGGGTTGTATGTTCTCTATATCCCGCCCCAGTTAACATCCTGGCTGCAGCTCTTTGTACCAATTTCAGTTTCCGAGCAGTCTTCAGGGGCAGCCCCACGTAGAGCGCATTACAGTAGTCTAATTGGGATGTAATTAAGGCATGTGTCACCGTGGTCAAGTCTGACTGGTCAAGGAACGGGCGCAGTTGGCGCACCAATCTTAATTGAGCGAAAGCACTCCTAGCCACAGCCGAGACCTGTGCCTCCAGAGTCAGAGCCGAGTCCAGGAGCACTCCCAAACTGCGAACCTGTGATTTCAGGTTCATCCCATCCAGCACAAGTTGAATCCCTATTCCCTGCTCCGCTTTCCAACTGACGAGGAGCACCTCTGTCTTGTCAGGATTTAGTTTCAGCTTGTTCGCTCCCATCCAGTCCATCACTGATACCAGGCATCGGTTGAGAACCTGGACGGCTTCCTTGGTTTCATCAGGTGGAAAGGAGAGATAGAGTTGGGTGTCATCTGCATATTGGTGGCACTGAACCCCAAAACTCTGGATAACCTCTCCCAGCGGTTTCATGTAGATATTAAATAACATGGGGGACAAAACTGAACCCTGTGGGACCCCATAGGTCAATGGCCAGGTGGTCGAACAGGAGTCCCCCATAACCACCTTCTGGGTTCGTTCCTCTAGGAAGGACCGGAGCCACTGTATTACCGTGCCTCCAAGTCCCATCCCAGCGAGGCGGCCCAGATGGATACTGGATGAGAGATCCAGTAAAACCAACAGGGACACACTCCCCCTGTCCAGCTCTCTGCGAAGGTCATCCACCAAGGCGACCAAGGCCGTCTCAGTTCCACAACCTGGCCTGAAACCAGACTGAGCTGGATCTAGATAGTCCGTCTCATCCAAAAATCCCTGGAGCTGAGCAGTCACCACCCGCTCTATTATCTTGCCAAGAAAAGGAATATTAGATACTGGGCGGTAATTACCTAATAATAGGGGGTCCAAGGAAGGTTTTTTCAGTAAAGGTCTTATTACTGCCTCCTTTAGACAGGACGGTATGCTGCCCTGTCCCAAAGAGGCATTAATCACTTCCATGACCCACTTAACCAGTCCCTCTCTGGCAGTTTTTATAAGCCAGGAAGGGCAAGGATCTAACATGCACGTGGTGAGACGTACTTCTCCAAGGATTCTGTCCACATCCTCGGGTTGAACAAGCTGAAAAGAATCCATTCTAATTAAGCAAGCAGGAGCCCAAGTTACATCCATAGAGACTGTATTAATCTTGGCGTCTAAGTCAGAATGAATCAGAGCGATTTTGTTTGCAAAATAACATGCAAACTCATGACAACGGGTTATAGAGTGGTCAACATATTCATGAGGGTCAGAATTTAAAAGACCCTTGACAACTCGAAACAATTCCGCCGGGCGAGATTCAGCGGATGCAATAGAGGCGAAGAAGAGTTTCTTCTGGGTCCTCACTGCTATGGAATAGGTTTTTAAGTAGGTTCTAGCCCGTGTTCGATCAGATTCGTTCAGAGTTTTCCACCAACGTCGCTCTAGTCTCCGTCTTTCACGTTTCATCATCACCAGTTCTCCAGTAAACCAAGGAGCCGATTTGGTTCCAATCCGCGAAAGGAGGCGCTTAGGGGCGATTGTGTCCACCGCCCTGGTCATTTCTTCATTCCAAAGGTCGACCAAGGCTTCGACAGAATCACCTGCCGAGGTGACCGGAAAATCCCCAAGGGCCATCAGAAAACCATCCGGATCCATCAGTCTCCTGGGGCGGACCATTCTAATTGGTCCCCCACCCCTGCGGAGGTTCTGAGTCGCAGTGAGTCGAAAACTAACCAGGTAGTGGTCATTTGGTTTTTACCTCCAAAGTGTTCTCACTGGGACACGCATTCTTACGCCGCCTCTGTGATGCCATGAAGGGCACCCACTCTCAATTCCATTTCATTAGGGTATCGGCAGGTATGAGGGCCGGCATGAGCTTATCTTCCTTGAGGAGTACAATGGTATCTACTTTGGGAGGGAGGAGTTGCTTATTGAGGCAGAACTGCAAGTCATATCTGGTGCTGCAGGGGGTGCTGGTTTCGGAATAATTTTTCGAGATCAGTGGTGCACAGAGCGCTGGCCACTGGTGTGGCAAGAGATGAAGGTCACTGCTGACTTGACATTCTTGGAATTTTTTCCTATTGTGGTGGCTGTTCATCTTTGGTATTTGACTTCCCAGAACTGCACTGTGAGTTTTTGGTATGACAACCAAGCAACTGTGTGTGAGGTCAACTCCCAGTCTTCTAAGTCAGTTTGGGTGATGTGTCTGGTGTGGGCTTTTGTTCTGCAGTGCTTGCAATTTAATATCTTGTTTGTGGCTTGGCATGTTCCAGGCCTACAAAATGGCATTGCTGTTGCCCTATCTTGCTACCAGATGGAGCATTTCCACAAGTTAGCCCCAGGCACCTCCCCCAACCTGTTGTTGATGCCAGCCCACCTTGGGAGCCTTGGGAGCTAGAGGAACAAACTACCATTGCATCTGCCTTGGCGCCCAATACAAGGAAGGCCTATTAGCATCGCTGTGCAGAATTCCAGTGATTCCAGGTAGAGCAAAGTTTGTCCCTGGAGTGGCCTCTCCTGGTGGGTTACTTTATGCAGTTTATAGTATCCCTTTGGGCAGCTGGCAAGGCGGTTGGCACCATTGCAGGGCATTTGTCCACTTTGGCTTTCACTTCCAAAGTGGGTAGAATTCCCAAGTACACCTTGGACTTCCAGATCCAGAAGATGCTCAAGGGTTGGGGGCGTTCTTCTCCCGCCATGCCTGATAAGTGATTGATTGATTGGGTTTATTTATATGCCACCTTTCCACAGTGACCAGTGCCCAAAGTGGCTTGCAACAAATGCTGAAAATAAAGGCACTAGAGTAGGGAAGAGAAATCAGTTTACAAAACATAGCAAGAAATTCAAATAAGACAAAAATAAACAATTTAGCGAACAAACTAAATTCAATATTACAAAAGGAATAATCTAGACTTAAATACATAAGTACAAAGAAGAAAGCCAACAGAGCTCCAGATGTGCATCTTGTTACACTCCAAGGAGCCTCAGCAACTGGCTTAAATCTACTTCAGAGAGAAGGGAGTCATCTCACCAGGCCAGATGACTTACAACTGGCTCCCTCTTCTCTCCTTCACAGACGACCAACAGCAGCAAAACGGAAATGCTTTCTAGGGCTTCAAGGAGGATAGAGCCTGTGATAAACCTGGTCCACTTCTCGGGCATCTCCACCTCAAGTTCAGATTCTCTCCGATTGATTACATCTGTGGATTGATTCAACTTTTCTAGTTCCCCCTGAATCCTGGGATCCACTTCCCTCTCTGCCTCTGGCAACTGCCAGAGCTCGACATCCTCCGCTTCGGTCCTCCTCACTCCAGGATCCATGTTGGCCTACATAGAGGGTCACTGTACGCCTTTCACTCCCAATGTCATCCTTCAACTGTTATCCAAATTTCATAAGTTGTGCTCTTCCCATCATGAAGTGCTTCTGTTCACAGATGCGGCCTTCACTGCTTTTAATGGGCTTTATGCCATAGTGAGTTTCTGGTGTGCTCATGACACAATGTCCAACAAGGCCCTCGGGTATGGTGATTGTATCCTGTCAGAATGCTTGGTACAACTGACTTTGAAATGGTCAAAGACTGACCAGAGAGACGCAAAGGGCAGACAATATTGCTGAGCTCGTGCTCGCTGCTGGCATTATGCCCCATGGCAGCAATGAGAGCCTATCTGTTGTCCAGGCCAGCGGGCCAGAGTTATTTGTTTGTACACCACGCCAGGTCCGCTTTGACTCAGTTCCAGTTCTGGCTTATATTGCACAAGGCCTTGTTGGCTAACAGGTGAGATCCTACAGCATATAGTTTGCATTCCTTCTGGATTGGGGCGGCTACGGCTGCAGCCCTCATGGGCCTCCCTCTGGAAAATATCCAAGCCATGGGCAGATGGCAATCTGCAGTATTTAAGACCTACGTGCGGTTTTAGTTTGTCATTGCCCTTGGTTAACTGTTTTTTCTTTGTTTTTTCAGGTTTGAGTTGCCTTCCAAGCTCTGTGCACGTGGTTTTGTGTGGGCATTTGATCCTGTTCTGGGCTTACATGTTTTTCATCAATGGGGACACAGTTACAGCTTTCAGCCTGGGCCATGGTTAGTTGGAAGGCAAGGAGGGAAATGCTATGGGGGGGATTTCTTCCTACTTTTTCCCAGATATGGGGTGAGGGTCCCATTCCTCACATCCTAGTTATACACCTGGGCAAAAATGATCTCATACAGCAGCCTGTGGTGGATCTGCTGCACAGGGTGACCCATGATCTGCATTGAATTTCAGGCCATTTTCCTGGTTTTTTTGTAGTTTGGTCTGATTTGCTCAAAAGGCAGCTTTGGAGTGGGGCAGTCCATCCTAACAGGATTGATCGGGCTAAGTGCTGGGTGAACAGGAGTGTTCACAAGTTGGTCTTGGACATGGGGTGGGCATTCATGACCCATCTTGGGATTCGTTACGATGCCCCACAGTTGTTTAGGGATGACAGGGTTTAGCTTTCTGACCTTGGTTGTGATTTGTTTATGCAGGACATGCAGAGGGGACTTCGGGACATTTTTCTGGTGAGTAGAGGCAACCAAGCTGCAGCTGATCACCTCTTGTGGCATGGAGTCCAGGCAGGTGACAAGGTTGTGGGATAAGTATTGGTGTACTGAGGCATTTTGGGTTTGAGGGGCACCCTCTAGGAATCACCTGGGCTTGATGCTGGGGTTGGACTTGGAGGGTGCCCCTTGTGGTCTGGCTTGTGTATTCAGGTGAATGCCAGTACAGAGGGGCCTGGATGTACAGGTTAGGTGCACATTAGGGTTGCCAGGTTCCTGGCCTGAGACTGATCCTGTATCTTTAGGAGAAGAGAAAGTCAGACAAGTGCAGGTGTTCTTGCAACACTGTAATGAGAAAACTACAAGGTGGAATTCTCCCTTCCCCCTGCATAACATTTAAAGATACAGAAGACCTCTTGGAGGCCGGGCCTAAAGATACAGGATTAGTCTCAGGCCAGGAACCTGGCAACCCTAGTGCACACCCAAGGCTGGCCTAGCAAGGAGGGAAGTTTTCCTCCTCATTTTTGGCTGGGGAGCCTCAGCTGGTGGCTGGTTACATGCCCACAGGGCTGTGGGGGGACTTACCCACTTAGAGGTAGGCAAAGGCCTCACCTGCCCATATGGTTTGAATTTGGATAATTTGGCCTGCATGTTCTCCAAAAAGTCATTACGTTTAAATAAATATAACATAATTCCAATTAATGTTTCTTGAGTCTTCTTTATGGGTGTGAAGGCAATACTGCTTTTTAAAAATTTCAGTCATTTAAATATGAAGGGGAAATGGTAAATGTGCCTTTAAAAAGAAAAAAAATAGAGAACTTGTAGCCAAAGGGAAAATAAGATATCTTAACACAATGTCAGTTGTGAAATAGATGGACTTATTTACACTCAACAAGAATGAATTCCTAAAGAAAATCAATGAGTTTTGACTGTAAGCAGTAAACACATGTTTCAGTACTTTGGGAGTAAAACTTGAGTGGGCACCATAAATTAATTTAACATTTAGTTGGCTACATAATTAAATTGAAACTTTGTACAAAAAAAACACTGTAGGAGACCCCTGTAACAATTCCAAGTGCAGTAAAGGCAGACAAGCCTCTTGTTAAATTTTGTGTGAAGGCCAAGTATAATCATTCTACTTCTCCATCACCACTTTGTGATCTAAAAACAAGAACTGCTAGTACAATATTTGGAAAGTGAGTTTTCAGTTCCACCACCCCTATTTCAGTTCATCCAGAGTTTTCTCCTTGAATATAGCTTCTGTTTGTTCATTACAGCTACTCTACTGGGACAGTAAAGTTTTATCCTAAGGGTATTCACACCATCACACTTGCCTAAAGCCCAATTCACATGTTAGTTGGAGAGTTATGATTGTTGTCTTCTCTATGGTTGTATCCATATGACTTCAGCTAAAGTCTATACCATGACTGTGGAATCTTAGGCTCTCCAAAGGTCATTGGATTCCCAGCTCCCATTATACCTTATCATTGATCATACTGGCTGGGACTGATGGCTGCTGGAGTTCAACAACATCTGAAAAGCCACAGGTTCCATTCCCTGGTCTATGCCTACCAACCACATATAGGGTAGTTTGTGTGACTACAATGATTACAGTGACAACACTGGGAGAGAACAGAATACAATGCAATGTCCCTTAAGTGAGCAGAAGATGTAGACACACTGGAGTGGGATGGGAGCAAAAATGGACCATATCACTCCAGTAATATGTGAATGTGTTTGAAATGGGCTCCAGTTCTCAATAAAAGGAAAGAAGTGAGATTCCTCAAATAGTTCTTTGCTGTAACTGATCATTGTCTACTATCTAGCTCACTTATCTGAGTTCCATTATCCCTACCCTACTATTTTCTATTTTCCCTTATGTGTATTCTTCTTTATACATTTTGGTGGTGGTTGTTCTTTTTGCCCAGCCTTGTCACCCTTCTGTCTTAAGGTGTTTTCTTGCTTTCAAGACAAGCAAAACTGAATGCAGTTGTAGAACCCTGAGAAGCAAGATTAGACTGCATCTGATGGCTGATGGAAGGTGCCATATTTGAAGGGACCCTGTGATGTTCCTGCTTATATTGTAAATACGGCAAGTGCTGGTTATATAGAAGACATATGGTAAGTGGAGTGAAAGAGGAGGGGGGAGTACATGAGCAGTAGAATGCTGGATGATTGGCTGAGCGTTTGAATGGCTGGGAGTATAAATGGAAGAATGACAGTTGAATCTGGGTGGTGTTTAGGTGGTGAAGTAGGGTGGTGTTTGAGAGGTGAATTGTAAGGTGAATTGAGGAGGTGGATGGTGTTTGGTGTTGTTGTTGAGAGTGAGTGGGAGTTCTGAGGCAATTAGTAAGAAGTAAAGTACATAACAGAATATAGATGAAACCACACGCTTGTGAAACATTCTAAAAGTAATCTTGTTATTTCTAATTCTTAATAAATATATTTCTTGGTTAAACATAAGCCTGATTCCTTCAGCTGGGAAACACATACCAGGGGAGATAGCAAGTAACCAAGGCTGAACAGTAGTATCGAATAGTGGCAGTGGCGGATCGGAGGAAAGTGTATCCAGTCCCACAGAGAAACCCAGGGCTGTATGCTTCAGTGCAAGAGGCTGCAGGGGGGGTTGGGAATTACCTATACCCATAGACACAAGGTATCGAGATAGCCTGGCAGGGACTAAGACACAGTCTAAAGGTTATAAGACATACAGAGTGTGGGGTAGTAATGCCTAGCAGGGGGATTTGTTGAAATCTGTGCTAGAGCTGTAAAGGGTAAGAAGAAAACCTGACGTTCCTGTCTGCTGGTAGCCACAAGTGAGAGCTTCACAGGTGGTGCTGGGGAAGGACGTCACAGACACACACCCCCAAAAGAAGTATGAATGGTTCAGTCTACCAAGAGCATAAAATATTGGCTTCCTATATGGCTACTGCAGAAAAGACAGCAAAGAATAAATTTTCTCCACTCTCTGTAAAGGAATGGTGGACAAAATGTAATAGGACCAAACTCTGGGAGTTTGCCTCAACAGCTAAACTAATAAATTGGATAAGAATGAAAGGAAAGAGACAGTGACAGGACAATTTTATTATAAATTGAAATCCATTTATTAAATATTGCAAAAATTGATGTACCATATCCAAACACACAATCTTGCTTCTCAATGTTTACTAAATTTCCATTTTGATCTATGAGTTAAACTTTTATTCAAATTGAGATGCTTTATGCACATATGTAGTAATATCTTATGTTTGTATCTGTATCTAAAATCAGAATAACAATAATGTACAAAATATTCCAGTAGTAGGAAAATATTCCTAGCATGGCAGGAAAAGGAGTCTTCCCCCAACCCCTGAGATGCATTTTGCCTATTGCAGGAAGTTTTTTTTACATAGATGATTTAAAAAACCAACTTCTCCACTTCATTCAGCTATGTGTATAAACAGATCACCAAGACGAAAGTGAAGTACCAATGAGTGAAATCACAGCTGCATTTAATGAGTGCTCTAGAAGAAATTAGACTCATAAATGCACCAAGGAAGGCCCAACAATGGCTTCAAGATGACCCCAAGTCAGTTCCTTCTTGTAAAAGGGATTTCCTGGTTCATTCTGAAGCTGTATTTTGGCCTTCCTTGATGTGGGTGGGACTCTACATTTTCCCTCTAGACTCAGCCAATAGAGAAAGGACTGCCTGTTTCTTCTTCCTCTTTTTTTTTTTTTTTTTGGCTTCCCTTATAGAGAAATGATTGCTGCTCAGAGAAAATAATTCAAAAATCCTGTATTTCTGTATAGCTGTGACTGGGCAGTAGGTGCCCACCCAAAAGGAAAAGATAGCAAAAACAGGATGTTAAGCTCTTTCTAACACAGATTTAATTTCACACATTTTATTTTTTTCTGAGTATGTAATTTTTTTTAAAATGCCCTGCTAATGCAAATAAAACCCATCCTTAGTGTATCTGTATGACAAAGGTGGTGTTGGTGGTTGAGAAAGGGTGAGTGACATCAGCCCAGTTTCACTATATTAATAATACAGTGAGGGGACTCATAGTAGAGTGTGTGTGTTTCAGGGAAATGCATTGTGCGTGTGTGGGGGGAGGAAGGCTATTAAACTGATTGTACCAGACGCATGAGGAGAGGGGTAATTTATTGCTTTCCCGCCACACAGAATAGTTGACACCAACATTTGCAGTGAGGATTTTTCAGGAGAAAGGATCCACTGCATTGTTTTAAACCAGGGTTGGGAAACCTGTGGACCTCTAGATGTTGTTGGACTATCAGCCCCAACTAGCATGATCAATGATCAGGGAAGATGGGAGTTGTAATCCTCTGCCACACATACACACTGAGCTCATAAAACATCATGTTGGTGTTTTCTCTTGCATATTTTCACCTGATTTTCCAATACTCACCTTTGAATGCTTTAGGCAATGAAAGAATAGGAAAATCGTAACTCACTATATATAGACACAGTGGAAGGTTATCAATAAAATAAAAAAGGCTCTGCAACTTTATCTTATTTAAATCTTATAATCAAATCTCTACCTCAATATGTGTATTGCTAACTAAAATAAGTGCATTATATTGCAACTTTGAGACACAACAGAAATGTCTTCTGTATAAGCATCACACGGCATTCTTTGTGCAAACAGGTAAACTGTGCTTAATATACCATTATTATATTCATGAGGAAATGGAATTTGTCTTGCAAACCTAATTTCCTGAATCACACAAGAGGAATTCATGGGGAAGGTGTATTATAGGTATCTTAACAGCTGTTGCAGTGTGGTATTCCTCAGAGACCTTTCAGTGATATATAGAAATGTCATCCCTCTTTGTATGGCTTTTTAGCAGACGGCTTGGTTAAGAACAAAATTTTGCAACTTCCTTTTGCTTTTCTTGTCTGTGTGAAAAATTAATATCAAACAACCTTACCTGGTCATAGCGAGTTTAGCACTTCTAGTCTACCTTTGACTTAGAGAGCCGTCCCAACACAAACAATAAAAGTGTATTAATATTTAACAAAATATTAGTCACCCTCCATCATTTCATAAATGAAACAAGGGACATACAGAACAGCCTTGCTTGGTGGACAATAGTGGGGCCAGTCTAATTGGCGGAAGACCTATTGGTATTATTGTATGGTTATTGAATAGGTGAATGTGTGTAAAGTCTTTGGCCATATCCACACCATCCACATAAAGCACTATTATACCACTGTAACGGTCATGATTTCTCCTCAAAGAATCCTGGGAACTGCAGTTTGTTAAGAGTGCCGAGAGTTCTTCTTATATCCCTATTCCCCTTACAGAGCTGCAATTCCCAGAGTGGTTTAACAAACAATCCCTCTTTCTAGGAGACTCTGGGAATTGAAGCTCTGTGAGGGGAATAGAGATCTAATAACTCTCAGTTGAGTAATGACAAAATGCTTCTGAGGATATGTGTTGTTCTTTCATATCACCCCTTCTCTATGAGCAGAAGGTCTCATGTTCAGTCCCCAGCATCTCAAGGTAGGACTGGGGAGGGCTCCTGTCTGAAATGCAAGAGAGCTACTGCCAGTTACTGTAGACAGTATTGGGCAATATGGACCAATTGCTTTACTCAGACATTTACAAAATAAAGTTTTCTGTCTGGAAGAGAGAGGCATTAATAAAGATGTGTTCTCTTGAACTAGACCTTCATTTATTGGTATCTGTTTTTTTCTGTTTCCCCAAGATAAAGCTGTTACAAAAGTGATGCTTAGGCATTCTTAACTACAGCCTAACAGTATTTGAGGTAATCAGGGTACCTGGATACAGGGTTAGGCATCTTTTCTCTGCTGGTTAAATCCCTAAATAATAAGTGCATTTCATATAAATAGGTTTGCAGGGAAGTTATTGTATCAGCTGAAGCCTATGTGAAGAATGCAGCTTATTTTTATGTAAATTTCATGATGTTCTGCCAAAAAATTGGAAGGTTGTGTCTTGTGTCTTTATCTTTGTTCCACAACAGCTGTTGTTTCCAACAAACTTGCAAATAAATGAGTAAAAAGGGTCATACCAACAGAGCCATATTCTGAAGTGCATTTTTAAAAAATGCTTTTACGAAATGATTCACAGAGAAATTTTAAACAATAACAACCTCAAAAAAAAAAACTAACAACAACCAAACTTCTTTCAAGCGCTTGCTGGTAATATGAATGTTTTCTTCAGAAGGTTAAAGAGCTAGTGCCAATCAAGAAGGGATTTGCTCAGAACTTTTTTTTACATAGAAAGAGATGCTGGTTTGTGGCAATATCCATTCTGTGTAAAACTAATGGAAACAGCATTCCAAGGCAATTTACTTTTGGAAAACATCTGAGCTGAACTGATGTGCACACAGTACATGAAATTCTAATTTCAAAGGGCTTGGGAAATATCAAGCACAAGTCTGCAATAGCTTTAAAGAAGATAGGAAAACATTGCCTTTTTGTTCTCTAAGGACTATTTTAAAGGCAATTAAGACCTGTGAAAACAGACTTTGGAGATGCCAGGAAAAAAGTGGAAACTTTCAAAGTTATGGGAGAAACAATAGCATATGTCCTATAAAGTATATGATTTGTTCTCAAGTTTCGTTCTTTGGCCAACCTTTTAAGGCAGCAAGGGACATTTGAAGGTCAACCTGACAAAGACTTGTTCCTATGGGAGGTCTGCCTTCAGAAGATGGTCCATCATGCCTCCCATAATGAAGAAGTATTAATGTGCAAAATAGATACTCAGCCCTGAAGTTCGGTACACCTAGGCTAATGCATAGGGAGCCATCCTGTGTGAGAGACAGCCTTTTATCCTATCATACCATACAGGGCCGACTCCAGGAATGCTGGGGACCTTGGGCATCAGCTTGCCCTGGGCCCCGGCATGTGTGTGTGTGCAGCTCCCCACGCCCCCCACTACCTGTCTGCTGTCTTTTACCATTGCCCTTAACGAAGATGGCGGCCATGGTTTCCCTAAGGGGATGATGCCTCCACCGCCATCTTTGTTGATGGCATGTATGCGTGCTATGCATGTGCATCTCTGCCATCAACTAAGCAGACAGGTAGGTGGGGGTGTGGGGGGCACGGATCGTGGATCATGGAAGGGGAGCTGAGGGGTGGCTGAGGGGCCCCCTGTATCTCCAGGGGCTGTCGGGCCAGTGCCCCACCTGGCTGCCCTTTAGAACCGGCTCTGATACCACGTCAATCACAATTCTATTGTCAGGATTAATTAGGAAGTTTTGGCCCTCTAGGTTAGGGACAAGCATAAGGTTGACTGCGATCTACTGCTGCATCACTGGGTGATTTGCAGTAAATCAACAAGGGTTTTTTATTCTCAGTTGTTTAACAATTTGCATTCTTTGCTCTTTGCACTCAAGTCTATCTTGCAGGTTTCCGATGGGCAACCAGTTGGCCACTGTGAGAACAGGGTGGTGGACTAGATGGATCATTGGCTTGATTCAGCAGGCTCTTCTTATGTTATGTTCTTATGTTAATAGCAACCACAAAAAGTTTCCCCTCCCACACACATCCTGAATTAAACTGCTAAAATGCTGAGAAAGAGGGGAAACAAGAAGTGAATCTTGCACAGGGGGTCTATAAACTCACATCTGATACAGACAGACAGACAGATCCTGGACTGAACACCTACTACATAATACAGGAATTCTGCACACAGAATACACAGAATCCATTAATCCTCTGCATGTGTGCCACCACTTTACCACTAACTTGCATCTGATCTGCTTGGTGGACCTTGGGGCTCTAGAAAAAACAAAAACAAAAAAAGCAGATCCCACAAGCCTGAAGACCACTTATACCAGCTCTAGATTGTTACTGATGTTGCTGGTTCTAGAAGAACACCATTATGCTTTTGGGATGCCACATAGTGAGTGGTACCCAGACTCCACTGTTCTCTCCCTCTTTCTCATTCATTCACACACATACAGGGAGGAAGGTTGGGATATAAATTTAATAATAATAATAATAATAATAATGCAGATCAGACCCTGTCTCCTTCCAGTTGTGGGCTTATAAATTCTAAATCATTTCCCAGTTTGGAGGTGTTGTGATTTTACCAAACATGGAGAAATCTTTGGTGGTGCTTGTCAGACCCCTACTCTGGGTCTGGTCTCATAATGGATCGCTCACACTGGCCCCAGTACAGGTCTCTCACGATCCCACTACTAGGCTCCACCACCTGACACTACTGTAATGCAATACTGCCCTGAGACTGTGCCGTAGTCTCCTCCACAGATTGCTACTTAGTGTCTGGGTGCATTTACAAGCCACAACCCCCCTGTATCTTTCTGCGTTTAAAGATTACAGCCCTGGGTTGCTTTTGGATACCTGCTGCTGTTACACTATCCCTTCACCATTGCCACCATTGATACGGTTCCCAGCTTTGGTATTTGCTCTGCCCACCTTTCTGGTCTGTAATATCCCAGCCAAGGATCAGGCATGTTGTTAAACCAAAACTATTTATTTAATAACACAAAGAATAAACAAGATTACTTTAAGTTCAGTCAACATGAGTGTGGTTTCATACAATAGTTTTCTCTTTATATACCTGAGTCCTAAAACCTGCCTCACTACCTGCCTAAACACAAATCCACCCCTCCAAAACCCAGAACCAACACAACCAACAACTTCTAACCCCCTCTCCAACTCTCATTCTCTCATTTATACCTTCAAGCAGCCAGATGCTCAGCCAATCACCAGTCAGCATTCCTCAACATTCCAACACATGTACTCCCCCCTCCCACTCACTCTACTTACCACATTTACCCTACAAAACCAATACTTACCATAATTATTGTACATCATTTACAGGGGTATCACAGTGTTAACTAAAGGAAATTATTAACCCTCAAATTACCCCCCAAAGTCATTCCACACTTTTGGCCACATCCTAATACTATAAGTCTTTCTAAAACTTTTAACATGTCACAATATAAATTCAACCCCACAAAGCCTACCTTTCTTCATTCACCAATGCCAGACATCCATTTGAAGCCCAGAAGTCAGCCCCCACTTTGGCGTGAGGAAACACCCATCTGAATCCCCAACATTATCACACAACATTATATTGGGTGAGACACCCATCTAATTCCCCAGAAGTCACATAATGGCTTTTTGTATGGCAAAATGCCCATTTGAACAAAAAACAAACAAATATAAACTTAGGATAGGGCAGAGTTCATACCCTAATGGCAGAGCTTGGAAAAGTTACTTTTTTGAACTACAACTCCCATCAGCCCAATCCAGTGGCCATGCTGGCTGGGGCTGATGGGAGTTGTAGTTCAAAAAAGTAACTTTTCCAAGCTCTGCCTAATGGTCAACAGTCTCATTTGACCAAGGCCAGATGATCATCTGCACTGCAAGATGTCCCATTTCAACTTTGGGCAGAGCGAGAATCTGCACTGCCAATATCCAAAATCTTTTGGCTCAGGTCATTTATATCCTTAATCTTTCTGCATCCCAAAAGTCTCTGATCTCCCCAAATTGAAGCATATCTGAAACCAACTCTTTTGGGTTAAATGAACAGTCTAAAATACAACACATTTTAGAGAGGCCATATATCAGGTGTGGGGAACCTTTGCCTCTTCAGATGTTGCTGGAGTACAATTCTGATCATCCTGGCCATTGGCTATTCTTGCTGGGGCTGATGGGAGATGTAGTTGAAATAATAAAATAAATATCTGTATTTTAATTTTTGTAGTATTTATTTTGTTTCTGCTGTGCTTTTCGTTGTTTGTTTGTATATGTTTTTGTATTTTTATTATGATATATTGTATTTTATTTTGTTTGTTCACCGCCCTGAGAGCTATTTCGCTAAGGGCGGTATATAAATTGAAATAAATTGAAATAATAAATAGTTCACCCATATATGGAAGGACAAAAGTTTGCCACACCTTCCAAATAACCATGAAAAGCCCAAGCATCATCTCCTCCATGAGCGAAGCAAATCTCCATCTCCCAAAGTCACAGCAGGTATGGCAAGTTGCTAATCTGAGCTAATCACAGCTGTTCTTTAATGCTGTCTAATTTATTAAAGAAAAGAATGGTCAAGGTAAAAGATTTTGTTACTCTTGGATCTAAGAAAAAAAGAATGGTCAAGGAGAACAGTGCTCATAAGCAGAAGTATCTTTAGTACTACAAACACACTCATCGCAGGAAGATAGTGATCAAGGGGCACTTTCTAACAGATAGCATGTTTCTCCAAAATTATTATCCTTCTGGTTTTTAGACATTTGGGCCAGGCTACTAAAGTTCAAAAGGAGAATTTCTCATGGGATACAGAAGCGGCTCACCGGGTGAGGCAGAGCTGCTACACTAGCTTTCTTGCAGGTGGGTCGCTGCAGCTTTCCAGGAGGGAGAAGGGTGAGGCTACAGGCATGGTGAAAATGCACTAGCAGAGCTGATCCAGTGCTTCTACTGGTGCGTTTGTACCATGCCTATCTCTTCATAATAATAATAATAATAATAATAATAACAATAAAATTTTATTTTTAGGCCGCCTATCTGGCTGAGTGAACAGCCACTCCAGGCGGCGTACATAATTAATTTTAAAATACAGTTATAAAATACACATATAAATACAATTATAACATATTCAGTTTACCCCCATCTGTACACTATAAAACTAAAATTAACTAGGGGTTCTATATGCCCGCTGAAATAGCCATGTTTTTAGTCCTTTATGGAAACCTACCAAGGAAGGGACATGGCGTAGATCGTATGGCAGAGAGTTCCAGAGGGTGGGGGCCACAACCGAGAATGCCCTCTCTCTGGTCCGCACCAGTCTAGCTGTTTTAACTGGTGGGACCGAGAGAAGGTCTTGGGAGGCTGATCTCGTCAGGCGGCATACTTGGTGATGCTGGAGGCGCTCCTTTAGATATACTGGACCGAAACTGTGTAGGGCTTTAAAGGTTAGTACTAACACCTTGAACTGGGTTCAGTAAACAACTGGTAACCAGTGTAGATCTTCAAGTACCGGGGTGATGTGATCCTGCCGGCGGCTATTCATAATCAACCGTGCCGCCGCATTCTGTACCAGCTGTAATTTCCGGACCGTCTTCAAGGGTAGCCCCACGTACAGCGCATTACAGTAGTCTAAGCGAGAGGAGACCAGTGCATGCACTACCTGCAGGAGCAGATAAGCCGGAAGATAGAGTCGCAATCTCTGTATCAGATGCAATTGATACCAAGCTGCCCGGCTCACTGCTGATACCTGAGCCTCCATGGACAGCTGGGAGTCAAGAATGACCCCGAGGCTGCAAACCTGGTCCTTCAGGGGCAAACTAACCCCATTCAGCACCAGGTCAATATCTCCTAATCTTCTCTTGTCTCCCACAAGCAGTACCTCGGTCTTGTCGGTGTTCAGTTTCAGCCTGTTGCCTCCCATCCATTCACTTACGGACTTCAGGCACTTGGAAATGGTCTCCACAGCCAACTCCAGTGAGGACTTAAATGAGAGATAGAGCTGAGTGTCATCCGCATATTGGTGGCACTGCAACCCAAATCTCCTGATGATGGCCCCCAGCGGCTTTACATAGATATTAAATAGCATGGGAGAGAGGATAGAGCCCTGTGGCACACCACAATTAAGAGGCCAAGGGTCTGAAACCTCCTCCCCCACTGCTACTCGTTGGTGCCTATCAGAGAGATAGGATCGGAACCACTGTAGCACAGTGCCCCCAATTCCCAATCTCTCCAGGCGATCCAAAAGAATACCGTGGTCGACGGTATCAAAGGCCGCAGAGAGATCCAGGAGGACGAGGAATGAGTATTCACCCCTATCCAACGCCCTCCTCAAATCATCCACCAGGGCGACAAAGGCTGTTTCAGTTCCATGTCTAGTCCTGAAGCCTGATTGGAATGGATCTAAATAATCCGCTTCCTCCAAGTGTGTCTGTAACTGTTTGGCCACCACGCGTTCGATCACCTTGCCCAGAAATGGTAAATTAGAGACTGGGCGGAAGTTATTCAAATCTTGGGGATCCAAGGAGGACTTCTTTAAGATGGGTTTTATTACCGCCTCCTTGAGGGCAGATGGCATTGCACCCTCTTCCAAGGAGGCATTTACCACCGCCTTGATCCCTTTGCTCAGTCTCTCTTTACAGCTCATAATGAGCCATGTGGGGCAAGAATCAAACAAACAGGTGGTCGGTCTCACAGTAGAGAGCACCTTGTCCACTTCCTCAGAGGGAAGAGGCTGAAACCGATCCCACCAGACCGGATCGCAGCTGGCCGCCTCTGGCCCGCTTCCTGTGTCCACGGCATACGGAATCGAACTCTTCAGATGATGGATTTTATCAACAAAATGTTTTGCAAATGCATCACAGGAGGCTTTAGAGTGCTCCAAGGGTTCCTGCGCAACTGGACCGACCAGGCTTCGGACCACTTGGAACAACCTCCTGGGACAACATTCTGCAGATGCAATAGAAGCAGCAAAGAAACCCCTCTTTGCTGCCTCTGTTGCCACTTGGTAGCCCGCTATTGCTACTCTAACCCGTGTCCGATCGTCTTCAGAGCAAGATTTCCGCCACCGGCGTTCTAGTCGTCTCACCTCCTGCTTCAAACCCCGCAACCGTGGTGTATACCACGGCGCGATTTGTGCTCTATTCGGGGGAGAGGACATTTCGGGGCCACCCGGTCTATTGCCCCGGTGATCTCTCTATTCCACTCTGTCACCAGGGTTTCGACCGGGCGGTCTTCAGTCAGCTTCCAGGAAGGGTGACTTCGCTTGTGCCTGCTTTTTGAGACGAGCTCTCATCTCAGAAGAAGCTTTTTCAGTTTTAAAATCAGTCAGAACGTTCTTTTTGACTGGTAAAGATTTTCTCCCGGGCAGGGAGAAGCGTAGAGATTAATCACAAAAGCCTGTTTTTGTTGGGAGGACTGGATTTCATTAATTTATGAGAGAAGGTTCAGCCAGCAATGCCGGACGGACTTCCAACAAGCTCTAACTGATTAAGCGACACGTTTATCTTTTCTTCAAAGAAAAACAGACTTTAACAGGCAAGCATCCTTCTTTCTATTTTTTTTCACTTGGTTTAAATCGTTGCAGCAAAAAGAGATTTGTCAATGAATCAGCTATAAAGAATTTCTGGGTGAGTTATAACTCTTCTCTTTTATTCACGAAATTAAGGAGGAAAGAAATTGAAAAAGCCTATCTTTGTTTTTATTGCAAAAAGCTGGCCTGGAAGTGCATTCTAAAGATACAAACGGAAGAGGGATTTCTATTTTGAGGAGGGAAAAAAATAAATAAATTTGATTTATGAACTTTGGAGTATTATATGTCTGGGACTATTTTCTTTTTGGTCTATTTCATTTTGATGAATCTACTTGTTCACGACGCCACTAACTGTTTTGAAGCTGGGAACTAAATTTGTTTTGTATTCCTGAACATATAAGAGATAAGGCAGGCTGTACTGTCTACACTGTGATGTCATCAAGCCTGGAATATTAACCCAATTGTGGCTGAAATAATTTTTGTTTTTGTGGTTTTAAGAATGGCAATCAGGAAAGTGGCTGAGACCATGGAAGAAATTATGTTTCAGAAAATAATGGATGAGATTGAGATAATGAAACAAACCCTGAGACAGGGTAGACAGGAGATGAAAATTGAATTTGGCAAAATGACGCACGAGCTTAAAGAAATAGGGGATCTTGTGAGAGAGGGGATTGATGAGATTAGAGATGAGAAAAGAAAAATTAAAGGGAAGATACAAGCCCTGGAGATTGGAACAAATGTGGAATTGGAAAAAGATCTGGAGTTTATGGATATTAGAAATAAAGTTTACTGTTTGGAATTTAACGTTGTCTCTGAAGAAATTAATGAAGATTTTAGAGATAAAGTTATCAATGTCTTGGATAATTTTTTGGACTGGAATGATGTGATGGAGCTTGACATAGAAAAAATCTATGGAATTAACTACAGATATGTGACAATGGAAAAATTATTAAGAGATGAGCCAGTGCATTTTGTAAAAAAGAAGAACAGAGATATGACTTTACAACAATATTTCAGCAACATATTCAGAATTGATGGCAAGGAAATATTTGTGATAAAGGAAATTCCCATCAGACTCTTATTATATGACTATGGCTATGACAGCAAGATTAATATGGGATACTGATAATGGAAGAATGGATACTGAAATTACTGGACTGAACAGGACTATTGAAGATGGAAGATGGAATTAATATTGATAATGGAAGAATGGCTATTGAAATTATTGGATCTAACAGGTTTGATGAGATGGATCAATCTATATGTTTATTTGGACTATGGCTATGACAACAAGATTATTATGGGATACTGATAATGGAAGAATGGCTGCTGAAATTACTGGACTTAACAGGATTATTGATAATGGAAGAATGGCTACTGAAATTATTGGACCTAACAGATTTGAAAGAGATGGATTAATCGACATGTTTATTTGAAGAAAAATTGAAAGATATATCTCTCAAGGAACTGAAACCTCTCTTTGACTTTTTGTGGAAAGAATAAAGTAATGTTTATGAGATTTGATGATTAATTAAGATAACTACTGGAGGAAAGTGATTTTATAATATAATTTAGGAGACAGGATTGTTATATATTGTAGACTTATAACTGATCTGCGACAAATTGGAAGTCAACATTTTATTTTATTGTTTAATTATTTTTGTTTTGGTTTGGTTTTTATCTTTGAAAATTTGAATAAAAATTAATGATAAAAAAAAAGAGCAAGATTTCCGCCACCGGCGTTCTAGTCATCTCACCTCCTGCTTCAAACCCCGCAACCGTGGTGTATACCACGGTGCGATTTGAGCTCTATTCGGGGGAGAGGACGTTTCGGGGCCACCCGGTCTATTGCCCCGGTGATCTCTCTATTCCACTCTGTCACCAGGGTTTCGACCGGGCGGTTTTCAGTCAGCTCCAAATCTCCCAGTGCATTCAGGAATCCTATTGGTTCCATCAGGCGTCTGGGGCGGACCATCCTAATAGGTCCTTTTCCTTCCCCTCTGCCTCTCCCTCCTAGTAAGCAATAGCAGCCTACCTGTCAGAAAGCTAGCATAGTGGTTCCGGCCCACCACTCATGCACAAATATTTCTTCTTGTTGCTGTTGCTGCTGCTGATGTTATTATTCATACACTGCCTTTCCTCTCAAAAGGAGCCTAGAGCAGCAATAAGTGATAAAACAATAAAAACATTTTAAGTATGTCTTAAAAACAAAACATCTTAAAAGTATTTCCAGATTGGGATGAAGGTAGTGTAGCAAGTTTTCTTGCAAATTAGTAAAGATTTTTGAATCCATTCAGTTTCACCTAACTTACAATTTGAAAGAAAGTGGAAGGTTCTTCCTCAGGAAAACATGTGAAGAAATTCTAGGGAAGCAAGTGGACTGTAGTCTATAAAAGCTGAGAAAAACACAGATGAATTTAGAAATGTGATATCATGGATGTATGTGCAGATACATGCAAAAGTAACACGGAGCAGACAAAGACTAATAGTTCCATCTCTAGAAACCACGACAGTATCCTTAGAACA
The DNA here is from genome assembly GCF_030035675.1 of Rhineura floridana. Classification (NCBI taxonomy): domain Eukaryota; kingdom Metazoa; phylum Chordata; class Lepidosauria; order Squamata; family Rhineuridae; genus Rhineura; species Rhineura floridana. Next base: position 101,174,060 of record NC_084487.1, read on the forward strand.
CTGAAAACAGAAATGTTCAAAATCATGCTGTTGACCTACTTCCTTTAAAATATGCTAGTGCTGAGTTTAAGGTTTTTTGTTTGTTTTTTAGTGGGAAGGCTCCACTAAGTATTCTCTTAATGTTTAGTTGTACATTGCAAAAGCAAATTGAGAGGGCTATACAAATAATTGCTTTTGTCATTAAAAACAACACACATAATCTAACTCTGGAAAAGCAGAATACAATTCCTGGAACCCACAAATAGTACTTACAACTCATCTAATTTAATTTACTTTCATCTTTCCATAACATACTACCAAGTAAAGAAATAGCACACACTGTACTATCTTGCAGAAATGAACAGAGAACAACGGTGGGATTCATTTATAAAATATATTGTTCAATTTTCTTTTAGATTACATATGCTGGACAGAATTGATTGTAGTTTGCATAAGGCATCGAGGGACTGAGAGATTGCGCATAAGGTTTCATTTTCCTCACAGGTAGAAATCAGGCATAATTCTAATGAAGTCAATAGACTTATTATCAAGAGGGAACTGGCTTAGCTAAGAGTGGAATTAAGCCCACTGAGTATTAAATGGTCAAAAGGTTGTTCCCAAGGGGTGTTTTTACTGAATAAGATAAAGAACATGCAAAGGCACTATCTACCCAAGCTGCCAATCCAACCATCAGCCTATATAGTTTCAACATATAAAATGGACTGCAATCAGTAATATCTAATGTGCGTGCATGTATCTGCAATGTAATTTATATCACCCAGTATATCATATTCAATGTGTATGTAAAATAACACACTTTAGGAAACAAAGTTTGAGGGGTAGGTGGGAGGAGAGTCCAGCCTATGGTGGCAGCACCGCCAAATCTCACAGGTGGGGAGCAGCTGGAGGGGGTCCTAAATAATATCACACAGCTTAGCCAGCAAGTGGGCCAACTGTGCTCTGGGGGCTCCCAGGCACCTGATATAGCAGTAGGCACCAGCAGTGGGAACTCAGGCCATCCCACCTGGGAGGAGGTCGACTTGGTGTTATCAAGGAAGTCCTTGGAGGCTGCCAGCTCCACCATAGAGTGAGCAACAACTAGGGGAGAGGAGCGAGTAACCAGGTCCACAACTGCTCTGGGCATCGCTCCAGAGGGAGGAGCTGCCGAAGGAGAGGTTATTCAGACAGCTCTGGATCAACAGGTGAGTCAGAGGAGATTCATTTGCGGAGGCTAAGCTACGATGGTTCTGTCCTCCACGTTGAGGCCATGTGTTGCCAACATGTCCAGGATATGTATCCAGAAATTCTCCCTCTTAATTAATGTTATTGGACCTGTTGGCATCTCTATAGCTGTTATAGGTAAGTCTAACAGGCTGTGATTTTTACTGCTGAAATATTTTGCAAGAAGTTGCTCCACTTTTTTAGTCAAAATTGCCAATTTGTGGTTTCTGAATCGTATGTGTAGCTCAGTTGTAGTCATATCCAGTATGTAGGTAAAACTACAGCTGAGCTATGCACATGGTTCTGAAACCACAAATTGGCAATTTTAGCTTCTGTGAATGAAGCCCCTCTGAGCATTCCGCCTTCAGAGCTCTATAACTGCCACCTTGGTAACAGCATTGTTACATTTGTATGATAGCAGATGATGAAAGCAAACGCTGAATAGTTTTGCTAGAAAAATAAGAATCTCAGTTTTGTTCATCACAATTATGTGCATATTTTAAGTGATCAATGGAATCCTAATAGGGACCAGGGGCAAGCCTGGATGAAATTATGTTTGTTGCTTTTAAAACTCTGTATCGATATCTATATTTTCTAGAAAAATAAAAACGTCTCTTTTGTTAATCACAATTGTATGCATACAATATATATCCGGGGGGGGGAGAGAAAGGGAAACAGAGATTGTCTCTATATACACATGCACACACACCTCATTAATTTTAAATGAAACCTAATTTAAAACTAGTCCAACTTTATAACTATTTATATATTTTGATCACAGTCTAAATGGATGCTTCATATAGGAATATGAGAGTCATGTGCCTTACTTTACAGAGGACAGGTCCTCTGTCTGAAGGGCTTTCAGAGGACCTGCCTCTATTTGGGCAGCTGAGGCCTTGAACTTGCTCGTCAACAATTACCACTTGGACAACATACTGAGTAGGCACACAGCTCACTTGGTTGGTACAACCTTCTCACTATGATGAGAAGTTTGCCATGTTGCATAGAGGACTGCAACTGGAAGCAAACAAAGCTCAATATCTCCCATGCAGGTGGAATTACCTTCACTTTAGATCCTGACGGTTATATCCAGAATGTGACAGTGTGGACTGACTTGGACCTGGGTTCTTCCATATTAACAGATAATCTCACATATTACATATTAGAATTTATCATGCAGAGTTATATCCAGTGCTGTGGCAGGGGATTCCACCAGAGCAATGCAACTTCCATTTCCTCTCCTTGCCCTGTGCATCCCCAAGATCTGCTCCAGAGGGTTCCCCAACCCATTGGAGCTGATTTTGAGGGTGCCAGGGGGGAAAGCTCCATTGTTATGCTGGAGGAGCTGCAACATTGGATATGGCCCACATATTCTAGCAGCATAGAATCATTAAAAGTACATTGAAGTGTTAAAGCTGAAACGTCTCCTTTTGCTTCCAAATAGACAACATAATGCACATTTAATGTTAGAATACAAAAAAGCTAACAACTTCGCAGTATCTTGAAGAGTTCTCATTATTTGTAAGCCTGTATGCTCACAGACAGCTCAACCCCATTCATGTTTTCTTCCACTATGTTTGGTACCCTATTGGCTCACATTCTTATAGGAAAATAAAGCATTTTATTATTGTGATTAGGGTATCATATTCTTATCTCCATCATTTCATGGATCCATCTGGCAACTGCAACAATACCATAAATAAGCACCTCGTTATCTTAATTTGCAGAGGACCTGATCCAAATACAATATACTAGACCCATAGCTCAGAGAAAGCCCAGACAGCAAGAGACTGAGCGTGTTTGTTTTTTCTCCTCTGAAAGTCATCCTAAACTTGCATAACATTCATGTAAATTAGTACATGCAAACATTATGTGAATGTGTGCTATTAGCCTGTGTCCCTACCCTTTTTGAGTACCTAGAAATTTTCCTGCATGCAAAGCCTGCTGGTCAAGTTCAGGAAGAGCCTTCTCCTCCTCAAGGATCTAAGCTGGCTGGGAATTAATGAGGTGAGATATGTCCTGCTCCCCTAAGACAGTGCTGTCAAGAATAGCTAACTTTGGTCAAACTAAAATGGTTCAACCAGAGAGGATTGCTCCACGAGCTAGACGGAGCCCCAGCTGACGAAGTGTCAAGGCCCCAGCTGACAAAGCATCAAGGCGAGTTAAGCAGCAGAGCGAAAAGAGGGTAAGTAGCTCCCATTTATTCCATTATTTAATTGAAGTAAAACAGCTCAGAGCAATAAGTAATAAGGGCAGCCCAAGGTCACCCTGAGTTCAGAGCCAAATCCTGAAAGAACCTATATCTTAGGAGACAGATCCTAGGAGAAGGAAGCCTATAGAAAGCTAGTTTTCAACACCACCCTAGCAGGAAAGCTTCAGGGGACACTGTAAACAAGGCTAAATTCCAGTCAGAGAGAAGGGGAAAAAGGAAACTCCACCGATACATACAGGGAGAGAGTCAGCTCAGTCCTTGCTAAAAAGGGCAGCTTTAGCCTTCCTGAAACACAACCACAGGCTCTGTTTCCCTAGGTTAAAGAAAGGTCAGGCTGTTCTAGGTGGGAAAACAACAAACAAAAAAGACTTGCCTGGAAGTCGCAGCCCCTTGCTTAGATTAAAAGCAGCCAAAAGCTTAAACAGCCCCACCCCTTGCTCAGGAAGTAAGCCTGCCTTCCTGCCTTCAAAGGAAGGAAGCCTGAGATAATCCTAAAGAGTTAAGCCCCAGCTGATAGTTGAGCCATCAGCCTCAAGTATCACATCATTGGCTGGCAGCAGTAGCTGGGAGGAACCAGCCACACATATAAAGTCAGAGCAACCTAGCGAGGGAGCCTGCTCCACGAGCTAGAGGGAGCCCCAGCTGATGAAGTGTGAAGGCCCCAGCTGACAAAGCGTCAAGGCGAGTTAAGCAGCAGAGCGAGTTCGGCAGCAGGGCGAGGAGGCCCCCACTCTGCCCGTCTGTTCCCTAACCTCAACTAAACCGCAGTCTCCAACCCATTGACGTAATAAACCTTAAACAAGGTAAGAAGCCAGAAGGGGTGTGGGGGCTTTCCAGTGTTTTGCACCGCCTGCAGCATGTACGACTATCTGCCTGTTGGACAGAAGTCGTGGGTGTGCTTTCGGTGCAATGAGCTCCTGGCTCTCCGGGAACGACTTCATTTCCTTGAGGCCAAGGTAGCGGACCTGGAAAAGCGAAGAGAGGCAGAGAGGTGTGTGGAGGAGGCCTTCAGGGACGTTATAGCTGTGTCCCACTCCAACGATGATAGCTCTCCTGCTATCATGGAGAACGATGGTCTCGGGGAAGGAGAGCATCCAGCTGAGGAAGAGGGAAACAATACCTTAGAAGGGACCCATTCCTTGGGGGATGAGCAGCTATCCTCTCGTGCCGAGGATATATCTCCAGGGGGTGGAGAGATCCTTGTAGTAGGTGATTCGATCATTAGGAACATAGACAGTGGGGTGTGTGATGGACGTGTAGACCGCAAGGTGTTTTGCCTGCCTGGTGCGAAGGTTGCGGATATCGCCCATCATTTAGATAGTTTGGTAGACAGTGCTGGGGAGGAGTCAGTGGTCATGGTGTACGTTGGCACCAACGACATGGGGAAATGCAGCCGTGAAGTCCTGGAAGCAAAATTTAGGTTGCTAGGTAGGATGCTGAAAGCCAGGACCTCCAAGGTGGCTTTCTCTGAAATGCTACCGGTTCCACGCGCAGGACCAGCCAGACAGGCCCAGCTTCACAGTCTCAATGCGTGGATGAGACGATGGTGTCGGGTGGAAGGGTTTGGATTTGTTAGGCACTGGGGAACATTTTGGGACAAGCCGGGCCTGTACAAAAGGGACGGGCTCCACTTGAACCAGAATGGAACCAGACTGCTGGCACTTAAAATTAAAAAGGTAGCAGAGCAGCTTTTAAACTGACTGAGGGGGGAAATCCGACAGGAGCTGAGGAAGATCCAGTTCCGAATAAACCTCCCCCCTGGGATAAAAACCAAAGAAATGATGAAATTTTAAAAGGGGTAGGCCTAGAAGTAGGCATTGTGAGAGCAGGGGCACAGGATATCAATTCAGAAGAGCAAAATTACCACAGGCCAAACCACAAGTGCCAAAGACACTTGAAGAGAGACATTGCTTACAAGTGCCTGTCCGCTAATGCTAGGAGCCTCCGAACCAAGATGGGAGAACTGGAGTGCTTGGTCTTAGAGGAGAGCATTGATATAGTGAGCATAACCGAGACCTGGTGGAATGGAGAAAACCAGTGGGATACGGTTATCCCTGGATATAAACTATATTGGAAGGACAGGGCAGGACGTATTGGTGGCAGAGTTGCTCTATACGTGAAAGAAGGCATTGAATCCAGCAAGCTCGAAACCCCAAAAGAGGCGGACTCCTCCACAGAATCATTGTGGGTGGTGATACCATGCCCCAGGTGGGACTTAATACTGGGAACGATCTATCGTCCCCCTGATCAAAATGCTCAGGGAGACCTTGAGATGAGATATGAAATTGAGGAAGCATCCAAACTAGGAAATGTGGTAGTAATGGGTGTCTTCAACTACCCGGACATAGACTGGCCGCATATGTGTTCCAGTCATGACAAAGAAGCAAAGTTTCTATATATTCTAAATGACTATTCCCTAGATCAGTTGGTCATGGAACCGACCAGAGGGAGGGCAACCCTGAACTTAATCCTCAGTGGGGACCGGGACCTGGTGCGAGATGTAAGTGTTGTTGAGCCAATTGGGAGCAGTGACCACAGTGCTATTAAATTAAACATACATGTAACTGGCCAATTGCCAAGAAAATCCAACACGGTCACATTTGACTTCAAAAGAGGAAACTTCACAAAAATGAGGGGATTGGTAAAAAGAAATCTGAGAAACAAAGTCCAGATGGTCACATCACTCGAAAATGCTTGGAAGTTGTTTAAAAACACTATATTAGAAGCTCAACTGGAGTGCATACCGCAGATCAGAAAAGGTACCGCCAGGGCCAAGAAGATGCCAGCATGGTTAACGAGCAAAGTCAAGGAACCTCTTAGAGGCAAAAAGTCTTCCTTCAGAAAATGGAAGTCTTGTCCGAATGAAGAAAATAAAAAGGAACACAAACTCTCACAAAAGAAATGCAAGAAGACAATAAGGGATGCTAAAAAAGAATTTGAGGAGCACATTGCTAAGAACATAAAAACCAACAACAAAAAATTCTATAAATACATTCAAAGCAGGAGACCATCTAGGGAGGCGATTGGACCCTTGGATGATAAGGGAGTCAAAAGTGTACTAAAGAACGATAAGGAGATTGCAGAGGAGCTAAATGAGTTCTTTGCATCTGTCTTCACAGTGGAAGATATAGGGCAGATCCCTGAACCTGAACTAACATTTGCAGGAAGGGATTCTGAGGAACTGAGACAAATAGTGGTAACGAGAGAGGAAGTTCTAGGCTTAATGGACAATATAAAAACTGACAAATCACCGGGCCCGGATGGCATCCACCCGAGAGTTCTCAAAGAACTCAAATGTGAAATTGCTGATCTGCTAACTAAAATATGTAACTTGTCCCTCGGGTCCTCCTCCGTGCCTGAGGACTGGAAAGTGGCAAATGTAATGCCAATATTCAAAAAGGGATCCAGAGGGGAATTACAGGCCAGTTAGCTTAACTTCTGTCCCTGGAAAACTGATAGAAAGTATTATTAAAGCTAAATTAACTAAGCACATAGAAGAACAAGCCTTGCTGAAGCAGAGCCAGCATGGCTTCTGCAGGGGAAGTCCTGTCTCAGTAACCTATTAGAATTCTTTGAGAGTGTCAACAAGCATATAGATAGAGGTGATCCAGTGGACATAGTGTACTTAGACTTTCAAAAAGCTTTTGACAAGGTACCTCACCAAAGACTTCTGAGGAAGCTTAGCAGTCATGGAATAAGAGGAGAGGTTCTCTTGTGGATAAGGAATTGGTTGAGAAGCAGAAAGCAGAGAGTAGGAATAAATGGACAGTTCTCCCAATGGAGGGCTGTAGAAAGTGGAGTCCCTCAAGGATCGGTATTGGGACCTGTACTTTTCAACTTGTTCATTAATGACCTAGAATTAGGAGTGAGCAGTGAAGTGGCCAAGTTTGCTGACGACACTTAATTGTTCAGGGTCGTTAAAACAAAAAGGGATTGCGAAGAGCTCCAAAAAGACCTCTCCAAACTGAGTGAATGGGCGGAAAAATGGCAAATGCAATTCAATATAAACAAGTGTAAAATTATGCATATTGGAGCAAAAAATCTTAATTTCACACATATTCATGGGGTCTGAACTGGCGGTGACCGACCAGGAGAGAGACCTCAGGGTTGTAGTTGACAGCATGATGAAAATGTCGACCCAGTGTGCGGCAGCTGTGAAAAAGGCAAATTCCATGCTAGCGATAATTAGGAAAGGTATTGAAAATAAAACAGCTGATATCATAATGCCGTTGTATAAATCTATTTTAGTTTAGAGAAAAGGCGGGTCAGAGAAGACATGATAGAAGTGTATAAAATTATGCATGGCATTGAGAAAATGGATAGAGAAAAGTTCTTCTCCCTCTCTCATAATACTAGAACTCGTGGACATTCAAAGAAGCTGAATGTTGGAAGATTCAGGACAGACAAAAGGAAGTACTTCTTTACTCAGCGCATAGTTAAACTATGGAATTTGCTCCCACAAGATGCAGTAATGGCCACCAGCTTGGATGGCTTTAAAAGAAGATTAGAGAAATTTATGGAGGACAGGGCTATCAATGGCTACTAGCTGTGATGGCTGTGCTGTGCCACCCTAGTCAGAGGCAGCATGCTTCTGAAAACCAGTTGCCGGAAGCCTCAGGAGGGGAGAGTGTTCTTGCACTCGGGTCCTGCTTGCGGGCTTCCCCCAGGCACCTGGTTGGCCACTGTGAGAACAGGATGCTGGACTAGATGGGCCACTGGCCTGATCCAGCAGGCTCTTCTTATGTTCTTATGTTCTTATAAATTCTGGAAGCCTTGAGGGTCCCTGGGACACCCTGTGGAGAAAGATCTGCGGCTCAGTGCCAGACAGGCAATTTGCAAAAGTCCAGAAGATGCAGCTGAACCTTATTTGTTATCTCTTATTTGCTTCCGAGATCAAAAATCAGGAAAAGGGGGTATTGCACATCAGGACCCCTGGGGGGGACTGTTTAGCCCCCTTATCTTCAAAGGAGGGGATCACCGAAGGGGTGCCTATGTTGTCTAGCCCCTCTTATCTTCAAAGGAGGTGATCACGGAAGGGGCGTCCAGGATGGCTAATTGCCCCCGTCCCTGTTGACCACTAAACTCCATAAAAATGAAGGATGATCCTTCAGTTGTTGTTCCCTATTACCATCTACCGTGACTTGTCTAAGAATTTCAGTGAAGCCATTGGGAACCAGGCTACTGTGTTGTGAGTAGGACATCTTAGGCTAAAAAGCTTTTGTTATGTTCTTTTGTCTCTATTGAATCTCTCACCTTTGTTATTCCAATGTATCTTGTGTAGCCCGACTGGGGGCGATTAACTAAGGAACCAAATGTTGCTCTCTTTTTATATATATCTTTCTTTTCTTTTAAATAAACTACCCTTTTATAACTGGTGTGTATTGCTTGAGAGCTAATGATTCTAAATCCAGTCTTTGATCGCTGGACGCTACTGATTACTGTTGATTAATGTGGGTTAAAGCCCTAGGAACTCAGTTAGTTCTCTGAGGTCCCCTTTCTCAGAGAAAAAAGCTAAGAAAGAGGCGTGGTGGCAGCTTCTATCGGGAAGCTAATCCTAAAGGAGGGAGAGTTTGCCTGGGAAGCAGAGACCCAAAGGAGTTGGGAATGTTCCCAGAAGCAAAGAACCCCCTTGGTGTGCTGAAGTCAAGGGACCCCAGGGGGCAATCTTTGACAAGTGCTTCTTGTTCTCTCTATCTGGTCCATAGCCCACTGGATGTGAGCCCTGACTTCTGGTGCTAGAAAGTGGGATGCAGCTTTCACAGCTCTATAACAGCTTGCTTTCATGTTTCTCAGGCACAGGAAATGTAGTCATTCTCAGTCAGTGGGTTCATTGGTCACACATTGGTCATGAAATCCAGTCTAAGCATCAAAGCTTGAAATGGGAAAACTATCTCCTCTTTCTAGAAAGAGATAGGGCCAGTTTAAAGCCTGACTAGAAGGGGAAATGCAGTGACCACAAACATTGGCATGTTGCAGATGTATGCAAACCCATGCTTATGTTTCACACCACTTGGAATTGCTCATGAGGAGACTTACAACTAGGGTTGCCAGTTCAGAAGCATCCCAAACCATGAGATTTCAGGGGCAGGCCCTAGTGATGTCATGGGGCGGGCCTTAGTGATATCATTAAGCATGATACTTTAAGCATCAACCACAGTTGCTTGGAGCATATAATTCAAGCAAAAACATTTTTCTGATTGGAAATTAAGCTAGAAATATAATTTAAAAGATGGTGTTCCCTGGTCTAGCTAAAATGACAGGGTCATTCCTTCCCACCTGCTAAGGGATCCTCGGTAGGGAACATTTAATCTAGCCAACTTGCTCTTGGCAAGTAGGGTTTAAGTGCCTTCAGGCCAGGCCAGTCATCAGACGGCCATTGTAGGAAGAAAAGAGTTTAGTGTTGTGGAGATGTTAGTGTTGATGGTGGCGGTTCTTGCGTGACACAGCATACGTTACTTTGGAGTTAAGTTGAGCAAGAAACTTCTCAGATGCATTAGATCAGGTTAAGAGTCTTTATTAAGACATTAGGGCCAACAGGCTTAAGAGTAAGTACATGTAGAGTTTCTTCAGTCACCCCCCCCTTCTGGTACATCTCTCTCCAAAGGTAAACACAGAAGACAACCTCTCAGTTCAGAGGCAATATACAGAAGACAACCTCTCAGTTCAGAGGCAATATACAGAAGACAACCTCTTACAGACTCTGTTAGAACTTTCCCAGTTGCTATCTCACGTTACCATGACAACCGCTGGCCTTGGATGTCTGCTCTCTCTCAGGCCAGGAGATAACAGTTACTTCTCCAAACTTGCAGGCTTTATGGAAAACAACTAGAGACAGTAATGCCTATGGGTCAACAGCCCAACATATTCCCTTTTTCCATCAAGACTGCAAAACTTTCCATTGCATCTATAACTTTTCCATTTCAGCAATACATTTCTACAATACAAAGGTAATACATTTCAATACATAGCATCATACAGATCCAAATTACATCTCAGTACATTGCAGTACATTTCAGAACATCTCTGTACATTTAGCTAGAACTTTATTCAATCAAATTTCGGTTGAACACAAGTCAAATACAGTGTCTCAGGATCCATTTCAACTTGTTTATGCATACCTGGGCTGGTAATTACCCCCACAGTAAATCTTTCAGGCGGTTTCCCTATGTTTGATCTTGTAGAACGTCTTAAAGGCACTAGGGCTTCTGCTCTCTCTGTCCCCCCATTTGTGCTTGTGCTTGGCACAGCGTGCCCAGGATCCTCCATTTCCTCAACCTTACGTTTCTTCAATCTTCGTTTCCCACAAATGAGTTCATTTAAAGCATCCCTAAGTGGAATTTGTGTGCCTTCCACTTTTATGTCAAGATCTGGTTTAAATGTTTGCGCTTGTGTTTGTGCTTGTGTATCACTTGACCCTGTGAGAATGACTGTTTGCCTTTGATCCCAAGGCTTCTCTGCAACTTTAATGCTTCTGCTCAGGATTAATTGCTGTGTTTCTGGACACCAAACTCTGAAATATGCATTCTGAAATCCCAAAACAAAACCTTGCTGTGCTCTGGGTGCAAGCTTGCCTCTTCTTTTTCCCTGTGGAGTGTGGACCCAGCAACGTGCCCCGAATTTTTGAATGTGTTGTATTTTAGGATTTCTACCAGTGATTTTCTCATAAGGAGACATTCCAAGAGCACTATGAAACACCCTGTCGTGAATATAATTCGCATACAAAATTGCCTCTGCCCAGAAAGAATTCCCTAAACTGCAATCCATCAGCATGGCTCTCATTGCTTCCTGAAGCACCCTATTTTTTCTCTCAGCAGACCCGTTAGAAAACGGGCTAAAAGGAGCTGTGAAAGTCTGGCGTATTTCCTTACTCTCGAGGAAGTCACTCAATGCTTTGCTTGTGAATTCCCCCCCTTGATCTGAGTGTATCGCTTTCACAGTAACGCCATGTTGAGTTTCAATTCTCTTAATGAACAGTTTCAGCTTCTGCTCAGCTTCACTTTTATGCTTTAACAGAAAAACATGACAAAATCTTGAAAAATCATCTACGATTACCATAAAGAATCTTGCACCTCCGCGTGAAGCATTTATTGGCCCTGATAAATCAACATGAACTAGCTGATAGGGAGCTGTTGTGGTTCTCTCAGCCTCCCGGTTAATTGGTGCAATTGTCATTTTTGCTTTATGACATGCATCAGAATCCAACATTAACTGTCCACAATTTCTCAAACGCATGTTTTCACTATGCATTGGGGTTTTCTTTATCGTGTCAAAGTTTGCATGCCCCAGCCTTTGATGCCATTCATGGACGCAGCCTTGATGTGTCTGTGCCTCAGCGTTTAACATAGCACACCCTGCTTGACTGCTCTTTATTACAAACTGTGAATCATTAAGGCTTCCCTGCAAGCACACTTCATCCCCCCTCAATACATAACATTTGTCTCTGTCAAACAAGACTGACATCCCACAATTCACCAGTTTTCTGACTGACAATATGTTATGAGCCAATTCTGGTACAAATAAACAATCTGACAGTATTCCAAGTTTATCAAATCTCACCAGTCCTCGAGCCTCCACATTCTTCTGCGATCCATCCGCAAGTAAAACAAAGACCTGCACATCTTCTGAAGTGTAAAACAAACTCCTGTCTGTGATTAATATATGGCTCGCACCGCTGTCAAGAATCCAGTTAACAGGTCCTAAATCTTGAGACTTCTGTTTACAAACAAAGTTCACGCTTCCCTGTTTCCAGCCTCCGTCCCTGGAGTTGCGCTTGACTGCACAGTCCCTCTGGAGATGCCCACGAGCTCCGCAACCATAACAAGCCTTTAGCCGCTGCTGTTCCTGCTTGCTTCCGGCTGCCTACTTCGGCACGGCACTTTTCGCCTCCTTTCTCCGCTGCCATTCCTGGGACAAATCCTGCAATGCGTCCCACATCTGTTTAGCCGACGGCTCATCTCTCACCCACATCAGTTGAGAATCCGATAGAGCCAAGATTATAAACGCCTGCGCCCTCTGGTCTCGGCGCTTCCAGGCCTCGGTCGGTACCGCCGGGGGGTTTCCTTCTATAACTTCCCATAAATCCTCTTTTATCAATAAAGCACGCATCCTTGGCTTCCAACTGCCATAATTATTTTCATTAAGTCGTTCCATCGGCAAGCCTCCAGACATGTTTACAGCCATCCTGCTCACCTCTGTCTGGCACAATCAATCATGCTGCCCTCTCTGGAACTCCGTCTGCTGTTCAGACCAGCAACTTACTCTTGTGTAATGCACTGTGGATCTGGGCCCATAACCCTGTTGATGGTGGCGGTTCTTGCGTGACACAGCATACGTTACTTTGGAGTTAAGTTGAGCAAGAAACATCTCAGATGCATTAGATCAGGTTAAGAGTCTTTATTAAGACATTAGGGCCAACAGACTTAAGAGTAAGTACATGTAGAGTTTCTTCAGTGACCCCCCCTTCTGGTACATCTCTCTCCAAAGGTAAACACAGAAGACAATCTCTCAGTTCAGAGGCAATATACAGAAGACAACCTCTTACAGACTCTGTTAGAACTTTCCCAGTTGCTATCTCATGTTACCATGACAACCGCTGGCCTTGGATGTCTGCTCTCTCTCAGGCCAGGAGATAACAGTTACTTCTCCAAACTTGCAGGCTTTATGGAAAACAACTAGAGACAGTAATGCCTATGGGTCAACAGCCCAACAGTTAGATGGCAGCACTCAGGAGTAAAGATGGATGACCTTGAAGGCTGCAGTTCTAAACACACTTACTAAGGGACTAAGCCCCATAGAATTCAATAGATATGATTAGGATTGTGCTGTTGGTAAGGCTTGACTAGGGATCCTCTGCAAAGTTATCCATATCAAAGCAGGGTTGGCAACCCACTGCTTAGAATGCCCTGCCCCTGCCTTTTAATGTGGCTGCTCCAAACATCTTTAGAGATTTGACCATGCCCTTCAGAAAGAGATCTGAGAAATGAGTAAGAGTAAAAAGATTCTCTACACTTTTCTGTCTAATCTGTGGGATGCTACAAACTCACTTTGACATTCAATCCAATTCCAGTGAGTAATAACTGACAGAGAGAAAACACACATGGTTTGGTCTACCTTTACAGGCAGCAGCTTGAGAACAACAGCAATTGCAGCCACACTTCCCAGTATGTGAATTCTCTTTTACCACTATTGGGTAAGAAGCAAACCATCATGCAACCAACAAGGTGCATCACCAGTTGGTTTAAGGAGGTTGAACTGAGCACATTGAACTGCTGTTGTTGCTTGTATGGATATAAGGGAGTGAGGTTTAAGGTAAATGAAATGCAAATAGAAAAAGAAAGGTGATGATTTCCTAAATGCAATACCATACCAACCACAACAAGATTCCTATGACTAAGGCAGAAAACTCAGCATCCCACAACCTACCCAGGCATGTATAAGTTTTGGGGTTTTATCTGTTGTTAACTCATTGCTGAGGGTTTTTTAAAATATTTTTGAATACCTGTCTTTAACTGTTTTTGCCAATAATTTTATTGTTTTAATTCCTTCTGTAAACCTCTTTTTTTTACAGTAAAGTGGTATATAAATGTTGTAAATAAAATACATAAATACATTTTGGAGTCAATGTGATCCTCAGATCTCTTCCAGTTTCCAAGGTCACAGAAATTGCCATGCAGCACAACCTTACCCAGGGGCTGCAGTTAGTGGAGAACACTGTGGCATGATTGCTGACATGAGTGAGACCCTATCAGCACATAATACCTCTGCTTTGAAATCTGCATTGGTTGCTGACGTGCTACCAGGTCAGGTTCATGTGCTTTCCATGTTACAGGTGCCACATAGTACTTGTTCTGCTCTTGTAAAAAAAATTGTCCTTTAGTGTGGCAGCAAATACACTTTGGAACTCCCTGCCTGTTCACATTAGGCAGGCACCTTCATTGCATTATTTTCAGGACCTCCTAAAACATTTTTGTTTAGGCAAGCCTACCCAGGCATGTAGAAGCTATTGTGCTGTTTATCTGTTTTTAACTCATTGTTGGTTCATTATTTTTAATGTTTTTAAATAGCTGTCTTTAATTGTATTCGCCAATAATTTTATTATTTTAATTCCTTCTGTAAACTTTGAGGGTGGTTTTTTTTTTTTACAATAAAGCAGTATTTAAATGTTGTAAATAAAATACATAAATAAATTTGGAGTCACTCTGGCCCTTGGGACTCGTTACACTTTTAGGAACAAAGGAATTTGCCTGATACTGACTCAGGCCATTTGATACAATCTACTGGGGAACTGATGACATGGACTAGCACTGGTTCTCCAGAATTCCAGGCAGCAGTTTTTTTCCAGAGATTGCATTTTGGACCTTTGCATGTAAAGCATATGCCCTACCACTCAGCTACAGCCCTTCCCCTGTTTAAAAAAGGATCTTTTAAAATGCTTCCTTTCAATTCAGTAATGAATGAACATAATAACTAGTGCAGATCCACACCATTCATTTAAAGCACATTCAACACACATTTGAAGCACATGAATCCCCTACAGAATCTGTAGTTTGTTAAGGGTAGTGGGAACTGTAACTGTGAAGAGGAAATTACACTTCCCAGGATTCTTTGGGGGCAGTCATGCACTTTATATGTGAGTTGGATGTGCTTTAAATATATTGTGTGGATCTATTTAATAAACTTTGCCTGCATGCAAATTGTTTTAATTATTTTTTTAAATAGAAATGAGCTATAAAGTTTACTGGGTGACCATGGGCTACTCACCATCTCTCAGCCTAATCTGCCCCTCAGGATAAAAACCTCAGAGGGGAGCCATGACCCCCAAGGAAGAAGAGGACACATAAAACATAGAGGAAATGATGTATAATGTGAAAGCAGATACTTATCAGGATATAGTGTGAAGAAATATTTATATAAGCATGACTGTCAAATATGTTTATTATTTACACAACCTGTAAAGATATGTATAGTGCAATCCTATGTTTGTTTACTCAGAAACAAGTCCCAATGTATTCAATGGGGCTTATTCAAACCGGGAAGGGCACATAGGATTGCAACCTCAATCCATAGGCAACTTCACTCATCCAAACCAAAATTCAGAATCATGCCACTTTAAGCTGTTTTGCAACTGTTTATACTTGTTTTCATGGTTATTAGATTTTAAAGGGATTTATTTCTTGTTGTGAGCTGCCTTGGTTTCCAATTGGCAACCCTACCTCATAGGGTATTGGAAAGATTCTATACACACAAACACTGGAGAGGTAAAATACATGCACCCCATATAATAGTTTATTGTCAAAACCAGTTGGTCATGGCAGAACATTTTTTTAAAAAAATATAACATCCGCATTAGTTTTCTACATAATAAAGGCAGTGCTGCCTAATTGCTTTTAAAATAGAATTGGAGAGGAACAGAAAGATTTAAAACACAAACACAATTTTTTGCTATGTTCACTCAAAAGTCCCATTAATTTACAGCAGAATTCTAACTATGTCTACTGAAAAGTAAGTCCTGTTGAATTCAATGGGGTTTACTCTGGTTCCAGGTATGTGGGATTAGCACTGCAGCTTTACTCCCAGAAAAGCGGGTATAGAATTAAAGCTTCATATTGGGAAGGTTTTCAAAACAGGAAAATGTAAACATGTTTAACTCCTACACACAAGAGAGAAAAAGACTTGCTACAGGTAAAAGCTATAAACTTAGTTTGAGATTTTCAGACAAGCAGGGAAAACCCAACTGTTTTCTGGATTTGCAATGGGTTGTAGCTATTGCCTGGAGGTCAACAAATCCCTTGTCAATCACAACCCTGACTTCACTTATTGGCTACATACCTGAAAGGGTGGGGTTAGAGCATCCAGCCTCAAGGTCATTTAACAGAAGTTTCAAGGGTCAGCTGATGTTTTGGTGTATATCTTGTGAACCAGACCACCTAGAAATGTAATTTTTAAAAAATGAAATCTTAGAGTCTGCAGGTTAAGGTGACTCACCTGGAGACCTGGAGAGGACCCCCAAAATCAAGAGTCTCTTGGCAAAAATTGGAGACCAGGCAATCCTAGATACAACCCAACATTAAGCATGTTTACTCAGGAAAAAAATCCTCACAAAGTTCAATAAGCCGCACTAAATAAATTCTCACTATGTTCAATAAGCCTTACTCCTTAGAAAGTAGGTTTAGGATTGTGACCTCATAGTGCAATCCTTTATATGTCTACTGATAAGGAAGTCCCATACAGCTCAATGAGGCCTACTCCAAGCAAGTGGAATAGGACTGCAGCCCATTTCTGAATAAACATGCATAGGATTGTGCTGGTTGGCTGCATAGGACATAAATTCCATATCCTCATCTCTACTGTATCATGTAATAGAAGAATGCAGAATATATAAACATGAGAGAATCCCTCTATGGTTTTAAAAAAGTTTCCATGTTAAGTGGCATTTATGTTCTAAGCCACTATTTCAACACCAGTTACGTCTGCTAGCAAGTTAAATGGTCAGCAACATAAAGGGTTTTAAATTACACCCATGGGCCAGGATCACACTGTATCACAAGATCAATAACTAATAATATACATTTGTCTTATTTATTGTTTAGAGAAATCATTGTGCCACCCAGTTCTCTCAAATGGGTTGAATGTATTTGGTTCTTTCAATGTACAAAACACTGGAGTCATGGGGCATTCAATTCCTGCTGTCCCCCATTCAGTCCCTGAGGAAATGGCTGTTTAATGCCATGCTTGTCCTCTCATTGTGTGGCAACACATTTCTTCAGTTCATTTTCCATATGTGCAGTGATATATTCATACACAATTACCGATTGCTAAAAACAGATTCCCATCAATGCGTGGTGCAGCTGATCTATACACAGTTTTCAGGATCAAAAACAACATGCTGTACATTTTGAGACTCTCTGCCCATTTCTATGTCTGTGCTGTAATGAAGAAAGTGGAACATTTGCTGTTACCACAAAGTTACAACAAAGCTTGCTGTGGCAGGCATTGATAAAAACTGGCTTTACTTGCCATCATGCATAGCATAATACCATCTAAACTAGGGATGGGATCCATTGGTCAGTGCTACTTCAAAAACATTCCATCAGTCTAATAGGCAGTATCAATTCAAGTTCATTATTTGTCCGCTATCCATTGCTTTTATAGGTCCAATTTATTTTCTTTCAAAAATATCAATATTAATACCAACATTTTGAAAGGAAGTGTCAATAACTGAAAGGAAATATTAATGAATGGAAGAAAATATCAATATTATGAAAGGAAAGTGGCTTTGCCTCCTCCTCCTCCTCCTCCTCCTCTTTTGTGACTGAGGCTGGTCAGTTTTCACATTACCAAGCAAAAACTGGCTGTTTTCCTTTTGGAAAGGAAAGCAGCTTTCAGTGCCCTCCATCCCCCACTATCTAGTCTGTTCTTCAGTCCATTCATCCAACCATTGCACTCCTCTCCTCTACTTTTGTCTGTCTGCTTGCCCATCTCTCTGTCCTCCTGCCACCCACCCAGCCTACTTCTCCATCCCTTCAACTTCCATTGCTGGTTCTGGCTGAATCGTATGCTGCCTGGGGGGCATGCCTCCACTGCCTGCAATGCAGCCACTCACTGCTGCCAACTGCTCACTGTGCCCCTCTCTGCCAAATGCAGCTCACACACAAATGTGCACAAACACTTGCATACACACTCACTCTCACACACAGCCATAGGAGGGAGGGAATTAGCAAGCAAAGTCAGGCTGATCAGTTTCAGATACGTTCTTCTGCCCTTCATCTAGTCAGTTTCAGTTAGCAAGCAAAACAGGCTGTCAGCTTTATTTATATTTGATGTGGTAAAAAATCAGGTGTCAGGAAAAGCAGCGGAAGTTTGCAGGTTTCAGGATTGGACACAAAGATAACAGACCTGTCAATTATAAGGGAGTCTGATGCCAATTCTGATTTCAAAGAAATCCTCATACATCCCTAAACTAAACACCTACTGATTTCATGTGTAAGAGAGGTTGAACTGGGGTGTAGGTCTCATCCAGTTCCCCCCCCTCTTATCTTCTGTATTCTAGGCATTTCTCTTTCTCCCTTACCTCTGCTATCACACTCTTTTCTGCCCTTCTGTCTTCTGTCTTAACAAGCAACCACTGCAATCAGCATTTTTTTTCAGCATTGCCATATAGGAGTCAGTGGTACAGAAGGTCTATCCTTCCTGCCTTATCCAATAAGTCTCACAATGCCTAGAACAGAGTTAGCCAACAGGGTGCCTTCCAGACATTGAAGGATTTTCATCAGCACCAGCCAGTATAGCCAATGGGCAGCGATAGGGATTGGGGAGAAATTTGATTCAGATCGCACATAAAGCTGAAGCTATCAAATTCTCCCTTTCGAATCAATATGAAAACCAAACACAGCCAACTTTTGAAATTTGCATTTATCTGAATTTTGCAATGCAATTCTCCAATCAGTGATTACAAAAATGCATATATTAGGGTAAAAGGTGCATAAAAATGAATATATTATTGAAAATAACATCAAAATTGCCTGCAAAATGTGGTAATTAATCAAAACTGCATACAAACAGGCTAATTAGGAGAAATTCTCACTAAATGCTGAAGAATTTTAATTAGGACCTCTTCTTATTTTAATGCAAATTGCTCCCAAACTGATGAGAAACTGAGAAAACTGAAATTGACAGATCCTTCTATTCTTAGTTATGGATAATGGGAGTTGTCATCTAACCACATCTGGAGTGCACTATGTTGGCTACCCCTGGTCTAGAATGTTCTCCTCAGCACTGTGTATTATGCTTCATGATGTGATGGAGTCGAGGGATGTCATTCTACCCTTGCATTCTCCATGTAGAGGTTCTACCACTGACATTGGCTCTCTTGACAACAATATGTTCTTATATGCAGATAGACCAGCCTCGGTCTCTTGACAATACCAGATTGTGATCAAGATAAATGTAATTTTAAGTGACTACTAAATTACCTATCAATATGACAGGTAGAGGGGAGGCTCAGGCTGAGGCCATCCTGCAGCAGGAATAACCCAAAGTTATCCCTAATTGCAATAATGTAGTTTTCCCACAGGCATGAATGGCAGCCATTTATTTATATGGGAGAAACTTGATCTCTTAGCAGCTTTCGATACCATTGACCATAGTATCTTTCTGGGAAGACTGGCTGAGTTGGGAGTGGGAAGGACTGCATGGTGGTGGTTCTGCTCCTACTTGGTGGGTTGGCTCCAGAAGGTGGTGCTTGGGGAACATTGCTTGGCATCCTGGACTCTCCAGTATGGGGTTCCACAGGGGTTAGTTCTGTCCCCCATGCTGTTCAACATCTACATGAAACTGTTGGGTGCAGTCATCCGGAGATTTGGAGTGCATTGCCATCAGTATGCTGATGACACGCAGCTCTATTTCTCCTTTTCATCTTCTTCAGGTGAGGCTGTCAATGTGCTGAACCAGTGCCTGGCTGCAACAATGGACTGGATGAGGGCTAATAAACTGAGGCTCAATCCAGACAAGACTGAGATGGTGCTAGTGGGTAGTTCTTCTGACCGGATGGTGGATGTCCAACCTGTCCTGGATGGGGTTGCACTCACCCTGAAGGAGCAGGTTCGTAGCTTGGGGGTTCTCCTAGAAGGTAGCCTCAGTGGCATGGAGTGCCTTCTACCAACTTCGGTTGGTGGCCCAGCTATGCCTCTATCTGGACAGGGATAACCTGGCTTCAGTTGTCCATGCTCTGGTAACCTCCAAGCTAGATTACTGCAATGCACTCTACATAGGGCTGCCTTTGAAGATGGTTCAGAAGCTGCAGCTTGTGGAAAATGCAGTGGCCAGTTTGGTAACAGGGACCAGACGGTTCAAACACAAAACCGATTCTGGCCCGCTTGCATTGGCTACCTGTGTGTTTCCGAGCTCAATTCAAGGTGCTAGTTTTAACCTATAAAGCCTTACACGGCTTAGGATCACAATACCTGATGGACCACCTCTCCCAACATGAACTCACCCGTACACTACACTCAACATCCAAGGCCCTCCTCCAGGTGCCTACTCCGAGGGATGCTCGTAGGATAGCAACAAGGGAGAGGGCCTTCTCAGTGGTGGCCCCTAAATTATGGAATGATCTCCCTGATGAGGTGTGGCTGGTGCCAACACTGTTATCTTTTCAGCGCCAGGTCAAGACTTTCCTCTTCTCCCTGGCATTTTATCATGTGTTTTTAAATTGTTTTTTAGAAAATGTGTTTTTAAATTAGTATATTTGTTTTTTAATGTTTTTAATTGCTGTAAACTGCCCAGAGAGCTTCGGCTATGACGCAGTATATAAATGTAATAAAATAAATAAATCTAAGGAGGTACATTCAGGGATCCTATTGGAGTGGATGGCATGTCCTCTCTCAATTATTTTGCACCATATAACTTAACTGGAGCCGTTGAAAACCAAGCCAGGCCCTTTATACATATCCCCACCCCAGGTTGCCTTTGTTAGTCATACTAAAACCCCAGAAACAGATTTCTCAATCTTGATAGAGAGGCTTAGAAATAAGTTATAAGATGTACACACTAATTGTTTTCAATTTCATCAGCTACACTGCTTTCTTAGCAAACAATCCATTAAAGACATCATAGAAAGAGAACTCATTCGATTTGAGCATGTAATGCTGGAATTTGAGCACAGCACTGGGGTTTGCTTTCAAATATATATTCTCTATTACATGATAAAACATCCACTTCTTTTACTGCAAGGAAGGACATAAGGGAGCATGGTTTGGGACAAACATTTGAGGAGGATACATGGAGAAATGTTTGGAACAGACAACCTGTTAAATCAGTATCTATAATGCCTCTCCTCTCTGCCCGGCACCAAGAAGGGTCCAGGCGGGAGCACTTACGCATGAGGGGCAGGAAGAAGGGCATGAAGCCACTTCCAGCCTCTTTGGCACCAAGAGTGCCAGTGTGGGGGGAGGAACAGGGGAGGGTATTTAAGGCCATGCCCCTGCTGACATCCCCCTCTTTCTCTACAGGGATTGCGACATACAGGGATTGCCATACAGGGATCACACTACCCACATCGATCATTACCCACAGCTGGCCACCCCCCACACCCGCGTGGCTACCACCGCTAGAGCCAGGAAACAGCTGTGGGGCGGCAGCACTGCGATCAGCTGTTAGGGGGCCAAGATGTGTTCAGGAGCTAGAATTGTGGCTACAATTCATGTCCAGAGCAAAGGCTGTATCTGGGGATAAGTCTGATAGTGGTCATCTGGTATCTAAGTTACAGGCTACCAGCACAGCCGGTGGAAGCATGGGACAGGTGGTTCCACCCCGCTTGTTCTGTTGGGAGTACAGTGCCCGTGGACATTGTGCTAGGAACCTATGCCACTTCAGGCATGAATGCTCCATCTGGGGGGGTCACCCATTCACCAGTTGCCCCAGGGGTAGGAATTTCAGGCCCACAAGGGATAGCCAAGGGAGGAAACCAGGGGCAACTAGCCCTGCTCAAAGTTAGTGGCCCTAGTCACATTAAGTTATTAGTTTTGAATAGATTGTTAAGGAACTATTCCAGGTTAGGGGATAGGCATTATCTGTAGGAAGGTTTTAAGGAAAAGTTTAGGATACCCTATCAGGGGCCAAGGTTTTCTTGTTTTAATAAGAACTTGAAATCAGTTGAAGGAATGCAATGGGTTAGAGATAAGATAAATAAGGAAGTGCAAGCAGATAGAGTACTAGGTCTGTTCTCTTCCCCACCTTTGCCAATGCTGCACACACCTCCTCTGTTTGTGTGCACCACCTGTCGTATCCAAAAGGCGATTCTGTGAATGACTACATTCCGGAAGAGTTAAGTTCAGATCGCTACACTTTTTTGACAGTGCAGAGAAGGCTGTGAGTAAGTGTGGACATGGGGCACAGATGAGGAAGTGCGACATCAAGTTGGTCTTCCTCCTCCTTCCAGTTCATCCAAAGGATTTTGATTTATTAGGTTTTTATTATGAAGGGCAGTATTACATTGATAGGGCCCTTCCTATGGGTTGCTCTATATCTTGTGCCATTTTTGCGTGTTTTAGTTCATTCTTGGAGTGGGCTGTGAGGAGGCAGACTGGATCTGACGAGACAGTACACTACTTGGATGATTTTATGTTTGTTGGATGTAAGGGTTCGGGTGCATGTGCGCATTTGGTGAAAGAATTTAGTGAGATGGCGAAGGAGTTGGGGGTGCCTTTGGCTCCAGAGAAGACAGAGGGGGCTAGTTTCCTTCTGACCTTTTTAGGGATTGAATGAGATACAGTTATGCAGTGTTCCCGGTTGCCAGAGAATAAGTTGTCATCACTGAGGAGTAAGATTCAACTGGTACAGTCAGGTAAGAAAGTTACATTGAGGGAATTACAGGAATTAGTAGGATTGCTTAACTTTGCGTGTCATGTAGTGGCACCAGGGATAGCATTTATCAGATGCCTTTGTGATACCATGAGGCATTTGAGGGTGCCACATCATAGATGGAGGGTGACAGCAGAGATCTGTTTGGATCTCGCTGTGCGGCAGGAATTCTTGGATCTTTTCAATGGGGTTTCATTTGGGATAGATGACCTGGTGTCATCAGACGCAGCAGGGGCATGTGGCTTTGGAGTCATTTTAAGGGATAGGTGGTGTGCTGCACAGTGACCAGTAATCTGGCACCAGGAAGGGATGACTAGGGATTTAACTTTCCTAGAGTTCTTTCCCATTGTAGTGGCTGTATACTTGTGGCCAAAGGTCCTTGCAAATAAAGTGGTACACTTCTGGTGTGACAATCAGGCCACAGTCCAAGTAATCAATACACTAACTTCCCAGAATTCCAGGGTTATGGCATTGGGTAGGGCCTTTACGCTGCAGTGCCTGCGATTCAATATTCTTTTTGTTGTGGTGTAAATTAGTTCAGAGAGTATCAGCAGTCTGAAATGTGAGTGTGCCAGTGTGTGCGTGCGTTTACCTAAGAAAGCAGGCTTTTACCCTGCATTGAGATCACTGAGACTTAAGACTTAGTAAAATAAGAAAAGCTAGTTTATTTATAGAAATACATAGTAGATAGAAAGGCATACCTAGTTCTGACTAACTAAGTTGGAGGCACAATGCCCAGGCTTTGGAGTTGACCTCATGGCTAGGAGAGAGAGAGAGCAGGGACAAAGGGGTCTCCTGTCTCATGGACAGTTGGAGAAGAGAAGAGAGGAAAGGGCAGAAGGAGGAGGGGCAGGTAAGCTTCCCTTAAGACGTATCAGTCTAGCGACAGAAGTCAGTCAGAGCATCACAGGTAATCAAGCCTATCCATCTGGAGGACCCTAACTCTATCTCCCTTCTGGAACATAAACAAAAGAACAAAACAGGACTTGCTCTTGCCCCACTTCCAACACTTTTCAGGGCACGACATGTGCTGGGTTTGGATAATGGAATAGCTGATGCCTTGTTATGTGGTCAGATGGACAGGTTTTGAAAGTTAGCTTTCTGGGCTCAGGAGCATCCAGACACAATGCCAGCGGAGCTGTGGGAGATTGGAGGAGTGAAGCAGAGATAGCCATGAGGTTAGCCATTGCACCCAGTACTCGAGCAGCCTATGACAGGGCAGGTAAGGAATTTGCGGGTAAGGGGTGGCCGCAGGCATCACCTATTGAAATGGACCAGCTGATGGAGTACAGTGTATGCTTGTGGGTGTGAGGATTATCTGTACAATAAGGCAAGTTGGCGGGTTTAGCTTTTATAGCTAAGATGAAAGGGGTCCAAGATACTTCAGTAGATTTCCGCATTAAGAAAATGATGGAGGGGTGGTTGAGGGAGCGCTCCAGGACACAGGATCAGAGGGCACCCATCTCACCAAGTTTACTTAGGGGGATGAGGCAACAGTGGAATAAATTATGCACTACTCCATATGAGACTGCGTTAATCCATGTGGCTGCATTGATGGCCTTTTTGGAGCGTTTAGAATAGGGGAATTGGTAGCCAGTTTGAGAGCTGACCTGTCAGATCGGGTGCTGCAGTTCAAGGATACTTCATTCATAGGCCGGGGGGTGCAGCTTCCAGTTCAATGGTCCAAGACAGATCAGAAAAGGAGGGGATCTGTGGTGGTTTGGGGGCCATCAACAGAAGGAGACATATTCCCAGTAAAGGCACTGAAAGAATACGGGGCATACAGGGGAGATGCCCCAGGATAACTTTTTCGCCATGAGGATGGCCAGCCACTGACCAAGTTTCAATTTTGGGCCATGACGAAGAGGGTCCTGGTGGGCCTGGGTGTGAGTCCCACCGATTTTGGTACCCACTCATTTCGGATTGGGGCAGCTTCAACGGCTGCACAGGCTGGTATGCCAGCGCAGGTCATTCAGAGCATCGTCAGATGAAAGTCAGCAGCCTATAAGGCTTATGTGTGGCCTATGAAGGGCGGGAAAGCACAGAAGTAATAGGCCCAACATTGACGATATTGTTCCTTCTCTTGCAGGTGGCTGGGATGGAGGTGAACACCTTTGGGTTCTCATTGCTGGCCACAGTATGATATTCTGGGCTAGTCATAGGGCACAGTGCTCTAGGCTGGGGACCCAGCTGGGATGCAGCCGGATGGCAGTGGTCCAATGGTTGGGCTGGAGAGGGTTAACTTGGGATAGCCTTTTGCCTCTTCTCTTTCACCAGGGTGAGGTCAGATTAATGCCACAAATACTAATTATATATGCTGGTGGCAATGACCTCGGTCTGTTGAAAGGAAAGGCCTTCATTCTAAAGGCTTTGAGGGATTTGATAAGGCAAAGATGGCCTGGGATGGTTATTTTATGGTCTCATATTTTGCCTAGGCGAGTTTGGAGGGATGATGGGAATCTAGGGCATTAGATAAGGCAGGCAGGCAAGTTAATAGAGAACTCAGGTTGGCATTGCTGAAAGTGGGTGATGGAACAAATCCTCATCCGGAGATCAAGCATTATAGGGAAGAGCTCTACAGAGATGATGGGGTTCACCTTTCTGATTTAGGGAATGACCTTTTCTTAGAAGACCTGCATAGGGGGTTGAAAGAGGCCATTTGGGTGAGATGGGGGAAGAAGGACTAAGTTGAGACTTGTCCTCCTCCTGTGGCAGGTGTGTGCAGGAAAGGGAAGAGGGGAGTACAAGTGGTGAGTACCCTGAGGCACTTTTCAGGTGAACAGTTATCCCAGAGACTTGTGCACAGGGCTGTGGGGCCTTGTGGGGCAGGGTATGGACACTGTTGAGGTTAACCTGTGTCACTCACCTGAAGTTATGGGGCTTCAGGGGGGCGTGAATCAGGAAGACCTCCCTCCGCACCTGAAGGGTGTGGCAGGGGGAAAGAGCTGGAAGCATGGCCAGCTCACCCAGGCATGACAGGCTTAGGAGCCTGACAAGGATTAATGGATTTCCTGCACATGTTTCAATTCCTTATGCATTTTAGAAGTCAGAGGTTTATAAGTTCTTCATATGTTCTTGAGTTCTTAAGTTGTAGTTAATAAAGTGGCTCTAGTTTACCCCATACATTTGTCTGGCTTGTTTATTTCCTGCCTCCTCACACAACAGTTTGATAGACTAGCCTAAAATGGATTCATAGATGGTATCTTATGCCTTTGCATCTGACATATTACTGGTTCTAAAGGATATAATTACTGAAGGGGCTATAAGAGTAGAGGTTCATATATGCTTGTGTTGGGACTGTCCCAAAATTGCATCATTTTGGTCTTTGGCTTTCACAGAAATTAAAGTTATCACAGCTTTTTCCAGCCTTCGGTTCTTCAGATGTTGCTGGACTACAATTTCCATCATTCCTGACCATTGGCCGCACTGGCTGGGGCTGATGGGAGTTGCATCCAACATCTGGGGAACCAAAGATTGGGAAAGGCACAATCAGAAGGTAATCTCTACACCACAATTGGCTCTTCTTAATATATGGGAGGGAGGAAATGAAGAGTTAACATATAAGCCTTTGATGGCAATGATGGAGATGGCCAGAGGATGGAAATTTACAGATAGCCTAACACGTGAGGCAAGGACAAGAAAGCTATGCAATATCACCACATCAGGAAAAACTGACGTTTGCATCAAAGCTAGTGAAAGGAAAGGGTAAGCCACTTGATTTCTCTGCAGCTTGGTGTCCATTAATAGACTATGTTACATTACACAAACAATTATTGGGAATGTCACAAGCTTCCCTTTGGCTATGGGCTTTAATTCTTCCTTTGTAGTTGGATATGTCAATTTAACTCTTTTAGCTTTGAATATTTGGGTCTAAGAGACTCCATATATTTCATATAAATCCATCAAGGATCAACCTTGTGGGGGGGGGAGGGAATGAGGCTGGGAAATTACTCACCTTACTTATCTTAGCCATACTTGTACTGGTTTGAAATTGTAAACTTTGCCTGGGGGGGTTATTCTTTTTTATTTGCTTTTTATTTATAACAATTAAAAAAAGTTACAGGGGAGAGAGAGAGAGAGAGAGAACCAGTGTGATGTAATGGTGAGAGTGCCAGAAAATGCCCGGGGAGCCCTGAGTTCAGCCATGAAGCTCATTGGATGACCACAGGTCACTTGCTATCCTCAGGCTAGCTTACCTCACAGGGCTGTTTTAAGAATAATACAGAGAGAGAAGGGAGGAGAAGAAAACCATATTTACCACCATGATATCCTAGGTGGAAAGGAAGAATTAAACTGTAATACGTACAAAGTAATAGTGGTTTCTCTCTAAGGTATATGGAAAAATAACAACCTTATCCTGCATATCACCAAAACCAAAGGGTTTAATAGGACTTACTTCCTTGGAAACTGCAGACTTTGGCTGCAATCCTATAATACTTTCCTGGCAGAAAGTCTCACTGGAACATAGGAAACTGCTTCCAACTGAGTCAAACCATTGATCAGATTGACTGCACTGAGTGGCAGTGGCTCTGCAAGGCTACAGATAGACCTATCTTCCAATCCCCTTTGGATCCTGCATCTTTTGCAGGCAAAGTATATCCTTTACAACTGAGCCTTCCCTGAACTTGGTGGGATTTGCTATTGAGTAGACCTGCATAGGATTGCACTGTTCATGTGTTAACAAAATTAGGCTGGACTCCTAAACACACCTATCTGAGAGGAAGTCTCATTGAATTCAATATGACTGACATCTGAGTAGACACAGTTAGGATTGTGCTGCTGTATAACCCAGCACGATTGCTAAGAATTTTGAGAATTGATTTTTGCAAAATACAAGCCTCAAGGTCTAACCATCCTGGTCAAAGTTTTCCAAGCAGACAGTTAAATCCTCAGATTCTCTAATATTTTCTCTTTTTTATATAAAACAGGAACAGTTTGTAGAATTGCCAAATTCCATCTGGAAGGGGTCATCATGTGTTTATACAAAAGCTCAGGAGAAAGCAGACATCTCCCGTGTACAACTTTTCCCAATTCTGTCCTTCAGGGATGGGAAATACTGCACCTGTTTCAGAGCTCTTAAAGGGACAGAAGCTCTGCAATAAAATATGGCAAGCCCAGTCAGCTATCTCCCTTGATTGTGTTCTTCGGTACCTTCACCTGAGTCCTGGACTTTAGGCAGCTTGCTGACACTGAAAGCTTATCTCCATCAGCTCCATCCAACCTCAGATGGCTTTCCTCTTTTTTTAGAAGGGGAAGGCTAATTTCCTCCAGCTGGGGTTCAGCTATTAAGAGATGAGTCCATTAGCCTTGGCCTGCTTCACAAGTATTGCTAGGTTTAGTCTGAGGCCATATCAGTCTAGAGTTGTATTTCTTTTTGGAATGTGCTTCAAAGCACAACTGTCAGGATGACACACAACATATCTGTGCATGCCGGTTCAGCTAAAGTGATTATATTTCCTTCCGCCTTATTTGAAATTGCTGATGGGTAAAGATCCATCAAGATTTAAAATCTGTCTCTGTCTGTCTCTCTGTGAGACAGAGGTGTTCCTCACAAAACGCTTCCTTCATTTTAAGTTTTGTGCTCTGAGAATACAGTGATGGGGAAATAATGGAAGTGAAGAAAACTTGGCTTTTTATTATGCCTCCTTGTTTGAATACCCAACATTTTCCACCCAACATTATACTCCAGGAAGCCATAGTAAGTCTCTAGCTTGATCCTAAAATAGGGAGAGGGGAGAAATTCAACTCGGTTTGCATTTAAAGGTAAACTTACCTGATTTGTCCTTTCTGAAACAATATGCAAACTGAAACACAGCCATCCTTTGAAATTTGCACTTCTCCAAATTTTGCAATGCAATTCTCCAGCCAAGTAATGTGTCAAAAATGAACATATTAGGATAAAGTGTGCACAGAATACGTATATTAGTGAAAATAACTTACAAAATGCAGTATATAAGGGGAAATCGCTTTGCAAAAATGTGTATATTAGCCAGAATTGCATGCAAAGATTCATATGTTAGGAGAAAATTGCACTAAAATGCTGATGAATTGTCATGAGGACTTTAAAAAAATGGCAGACTGATGTGGAAATGGGAAGAACTGAAGTTAATATCAGAAAAAAGAAAAACTGAGAGAAACCAAAACTGACAGATTCACCCAGCCCTAATCTCAAAACACATGTTAGAATTCTAGATCATCCTTCCCCAGTCTGGTGTTCTCCAAATGTTTTTGGACCCTCACTCCATTCAGGCCCAGCCAACATGGCCTATGGTCAGGGAAAACAGGAGTTCTAAGAATTTGTCAGAACCGATGTCTAGATGGATTCTGTGCATAATAATGCACACATTGATATAGTACATTAGAATATTAGAATACAGTGCTGCACATATTTTCTTAGTAATTGTTACAAGCTAGATAAGTAGTATTATCCCCATAATGGAAGTGGGCAGACACAGCGAGCCGAGTGGCTTACCTAAGACCTCGACTGAGTTCATGGTGATTTTAATTACATGTGGATTGAGGATTTGCAGATTCCCTTAGGCTGCAGTCTTATAAACATTTACCTGAGATAGGGTTGCCAGGCTCAGGGCCTGAGACTGATCCTGTATCTTTAGGAGAAGAGAAAGTCAGCCAAATGCAGATGTTCTTGCAACACTGTAATGGGAAAAACCACAAGGTGGAATTCTCCCTTCCCCATGCACAACTTTTAAAGTTGCCAGGCCCAGCCTCCAAGAGGTCTTCTCCTAAAGATACAGGATCAGTCTCAGGCCCTGAGCCTGGCAACCCTAACCTGAGAGTAAGAATTATTGAATTCAGTGGGACTTACTTCTGGGCATATGATTATGCTATTAGCCACTATGCATCTCTAGGTTACCAAATATTATCAAAAGCACACTCAGAGGAAAAATTAGAGGGGTTCTGCTTAGAAAGGCCTTCCCCAGCTTGATGCCCTCCAAATGTGGTTGAACTACTATTATCTGTGGCCATGGGCCATGCTGTATGAAACTGATGGGAGTTGTAGTTCAATACACCTGCAGGGCACCAGGTTGAGTGCTGATCTATAATTCCTGTCAGCCCTAGTCAACATGGTCAATGATCAAGGATGCTGGGAGTTGCGGTCCAACAGCATCTGGAGAGCGTCCCATTCCGTGTTTGGCCAACAGACTAGGGCTACTTTTAAATAGCATTCTCAGGAGGGCAGCTCCGTGGCTTTGCTATCATTTCAACACCAGGGAAAGACCATTCTATTTGCCTGAATATTTGAGCAAGAAATGCATGTCATGTAGTTTCATCCATTCTCCTAATTCTATGGCTTTGTTTCAGTTGCTGCTTCTGCTCTCTTCCGTTTTTTACAGTTTTAACTGAAGAGTGGCAAAATAAATAATTTTCTATCTAAAAATATGAATAAATGAACTCCAGAACTGGAGTACTCTGAAAGCTGATCCACAGGATTTCAGCCTTTTTACTAGGATTGCTTCTCTGTGTTAGTTAGGTGAAGCTTTACCCATCACTTTATCTCTATGCTTGGAAAATTTTCAGCTGGATCATTTCTGCATCTGAGGCTGCTCTTAAAGCAGGGGTGGCTAGCACCCTGATGCAACTCCCCCTGTCCCAAAAGACCCCACCAATTTTGATGATGGCAGCAAAAATAAAAATAAAAAAAGACATCTCTCTGTTCAGCCTAGCACCTGGACAGGGAAGCAACTCATCCCCTCCCCAGTCTTCAGATCAAGCATTTCATGAGCAGGGAGGTGGCAGTAACTCCTGTTCCTCAGATGATCTGCATAGTGCAGCTGGAGTGGAGTGCTGTACCTGTGTATTAATTCTGTGTTTCTACATGCAAGGGGGAGGCTGTACCCACAACTGGCATGCAGTCCTGGAGGGTTGGCCATGGGTGAATATAGTCTTTGTGCCACACTTGTCTTAAAGGTACAGGAAAAGTAAAAATCTGACAATCAAACTCTACCATTGAGATGATCAAATTGTGATGAAGCAAAGGTTTAGTTCAATGTATACATTAAACATTAAATTGATCTGAGGAGCCACACAGAAGGGAGGAGGCAACACTCAAGGATAAAGAAGAAGAAATAGCCTCCGAGCAAAATTAAGAACAAGCACTCATTTGTGTGTTCAAGCCCATTTAAGAAAATGATTAAAAGTGCAGAGATTTTGCAGAGAGGCTTACAAAATAGATTAAACCTAAAAGGCACAGTTAAAGAGAGGCTGGTATAAAATGAAGGCAAATGGAGCCTGGGAGTCAATTGGAAAGTAGATATATCAATAACTTTATAGATAAAGTGACATAAGATAAACACACTGCCAGGGGAGGATACTTGAAAATGCAGAACATTTAGCTGCTGGTGCCTCAAAAATTAAACTGGCAGTATCTCTAACCTTCCTCCAAAGAAATATCTGTTTGCTCACTGCTTAGGATAAGTGAAGCAGAAATGTTTTTTTCCCAGGAATTTGAAGAACATCAGAAATATCTAGGGGCACAGCACAGCCAGCTCTTAACAGAGAGCAGTTTGTGTGATTTCAACTCCAGCTGAGCAGCTCTGCTGCTGAAACCTCTGCCTATTGTGGTTGGATTCTCACCCTTTAAAACTGGCTACACTCAAGGTAAAATCCTCCTGAGAAACATCTAAGAAGTCTGAACAGGAGCAACAGGATCATTTGTCTCAAAGAATTGTATACCAACAATGGTATTCTTACACCAGAAGATGGATGAGTTACTATGACCAGATAGGTGGTCTATGGATTCAATTTTATTAAATCATTCAAAATCAAATAGACGAACAGCCTTTCGGGTTATAGATTATAAGCCTCCTGGTATTTTTTCTATGCTATTTTTCTATTTCTGTTTCTATGCTGGAATGGCTCACAGATTCTTTCACCGTAAATCCCCCGCTGACAGAGGTTTGATCATCTGTGACTGAAGCTGAAGACATAATTTCTCAGGGAGCTTTAGGATCCCAATGCAAATTATTGCAGTCCCGCCCCCTTGCTCTAGAAATCAAGGAGTTAGAATAATCCTGGATGAGAATGTGATGCAAGCTCAGAAGGCAAGACCCCACTGAAGTTATAAAAACAAACGATTAATTAAGATCCATTGAGCTCCTCACATGTCTGAGAGGAAGGGGAAAGTTTTCAGTTTATGCTGATCCCCATGTGATTCCGTGAATCTCAGGACTGGTGTTTCAGGGGGAAGAAGAGGTTATATTGGGAAGGAGATGGTTAAGCAGAACTGTTACCCCAGCCTCAGTTCTCTGGATCTCACCGATTGTTTCTTACCTGTGCTAATTCCACTGAGGGTCCATTAAATAACAGTCCTGTATCCTTGGAATCAACTACTGGTTGGGTAACATTTTCACCAAGTACTTTCAAGCAGATTTTCTTAATGCTCCCTACAGGAATGTTAATAAAAAGTCCATCTTAAATTTCAGTCTGAATTAGAGCAATTGCAAGCATAGATCAACAGTGTCTGTTTAGGTATGTATCTCGGAGAGCATAAAACACATTGGCTTCCCTTGCTGCAGAAGTTCAGTCACATGATGTTGGGGTAACTCAATCTGATATCGATAAACTACAGATACAGACATTAAATGGCAAAGTTAATATAACTTCTGTTTAGAAAATGAGAAGGGTATATTGTGCATCTCTACCACTCAGATATGCACTTTACATTTTTTTAAAAAAATTATATATCCTGCCTTACTTCAAAAGGAATCCAAGGTAGCTAACAGATCAAACTAAAACCATTATAAAAGCCCCCCATATTGGCACAACAATAACAATAAACTATATCTAGGGACATCAGTCAAAACCCTAAACACTTTGGGGAAATGTTCAGGAAAAGGCATTTCATGTATTCCAAGCTTTTACTAGTCTCCTGAAACAATAAATAAAAAGATGGGGAGCAATTAGCAGAACATTCCATAGGATGAGTACAGAGAAAGCTCTGTCCCCAGGAGCTTCTCGCTGGGCTGCAGAGGGGCTGAGATACTGAAAGAAGAGCCTTTGACAATGACTGGAGCCTGCAGGGATGAACATATGGAAAAATTATACAGGAATGTGTCACTGAACTCTGTATTAAGTGGTATATGTTTTGCCACCCCTAGCAGGCAAAGGGTTCTTTTAAGCAAGAGATATAGGCAAGCAATAAAATTAACACAAAAGGTGCTGTTTAACAGAGTTTATTCATAAAGAACAAAGCAGCACTTTAAAAGAGCAGAATATAACCTGTGCCAGTTACCTAAGATACACATCTCCTCCCACATTCGGATGCTATTAGCAATGGTGAAACTCCTGGATCATCAATCACACACTCACCTCCTGCCCTCACCTTAAAGTATGTATTTGGGGTCCCATTAAAACAGGGGATATATTGCTTATATACTGTTGGGCTATGTTGTTAAAGCTGTTTGATGCATTATTCGCACCCACTTGACCTTTACATATATTAGTTGCTTCAATTCAAGGGGGGGTATTGACTAGCCAATTAAGATAAGGGAGAGGTCACAGTGGCAGGCTCATGCACAATGACTCTTTGGCAGCTAATGTACCTCATGCAGATAAGCCCTCTTCTATGACAGTTTATGCTGTCATTCATTCTTAGACAGAATCAACATTTTATAATCCTTCTGAAAGAATGCAGAATAAAGGTTTGTATGTATGCAATGGCACATGCTACATAAAACAGGATATTATGAAGGAGATGCAGGCCCTTAAGCAGGCTCCAGATTGGGCATTAAAGAGGCACTTGCTAGACTTCACCTATCTCATTGAAAGTCTTGCACATTTGGCAATACAGTATAATAATAATAATAATAATAATAATAATAATAATAATAATAATAATAATAATAATAATAGTAGTATTTATTATTATTGTTGTTGTTATTATTATTATTTCTTCCCTGAATGGGAGATGGAGAGGTGTGTGTAAAATTTGCATTCATTGCTGTGCCTACTTTTGTCTCTGGTCCTACTAACCATTGACAGCTGATTCCTGGAAGGTTGCCCATAAGAGAATGTCGCCCTTGAGCTGAAAAAAGTTCTCCATCCCTTATGTAGATGTTAAACAGCATGGGGGAGGAGATGGAACCCTGTGAAACCTCACAGGATACTTTCCAAGGGGAAGAGGAGTCTCTCAGCATTATCTGTCTATCAGGAATGAGCAATGATCCCAGTTCCCACCCCTTCAAGTCAACCCAGAAGAATACCACGGTTGATAGTATCAAATGAGAGATTCAGGAGAACCAACAAAGACAAGCTGCCCCTGTTCACCTTCTGGTGCATCTACAATGGGGACTAAGGTAATTTCCATGAGAAAATCCAGCTGGAAGCCAGTTTGGAATGGATCTAGATCAGATGTTCCCAAATTGAGACATTGACCCCTGGGGAATATAAAAATCTCACAGGTATAGTTGCTACCTGTGCCCCCTCCCAGAGGGTCTTTCTGGTATAAATAAAGGGCCCTAGATCTGGGCACATAATCCTCAACACCTGAAAGGAAGTGTGGTGCGGTGTAAATCCAAACAGGGTCATAAAGAGGATCTCTCCTGCTGTTGCTGTTTGGGGCTTCCAACAGGAAAAAGGAAAATGAAGGAAGAGATCTGGGTTCATTATTACCGTATATTCCGGCGTATAAGACGACTGGGCGTATAAGACGACCCCCAACTTTTGAGAAGATTTTCCTGGGTTAAAAAGTCATCTTATACGCCGGAATAACAGCCCCCCAACCACAGCCACAACTCTTCAACCTGCTTGCCCCCATAGCAACCCGCCCCCAGCCGCAAGAAAGACCCTGATCCCCGTTTAAAAAGCCAGCGTCCCTCTCCCCTTTCTTCCCTGCGTGGCCAGTGCCCCTCGCCCCATAGCCCGCACCGACCTTTGCCCACCAAGAAGTGGATGTCGCTGAGCACCTCGTTCTTGAAGAGGAAGGTGAAGTGCTCCTGCACCGTCGGCTTCGTCGCCTGCCAGTTGTAGGCCGGCTCCCGCGGCGCCAGCAGGCCGGAGGCGGCGGCGGTGGCGGCGGAGGGCACCGAGGAGGAGGCCACAGGGGCAGCTGTCGGCAGCGGGTTCCCACCTCCGCCACCTCTCGCTGCTGCTGCTGCTGCTGCTGCCGCCGCCTGGTGGTTGTGCGTCAGCAGAGGCGCCGGCGCAGCCTGTGGCGGCGAGAGCAGCAAAAGCAGCCCACCGTTGGCCGCCCGAGGAGGAGCAGCCGCTGCCGCCACGGCCCCGTCGCTTGCCTGAGCAGCCGCGGGCGGAGGAGCAGCAGCAGCGGTGGGAGGCAGTGCAGGCGAGGCCGCCACGGAGGAGAAGGACGCGGGGAGGCTGCTGCTGCTGCCGCCGCCCGGTGATTGTGCGTTAGCGGAGGTTTTGGCGCGGCCTGCGGCGGCGAGAGCAATAAAAGTGGCCCGCCGTTGGCCGCCCGAGGAGGAGCAGCTGAGGCCGCCATGGAGGAGAAGGACGCGGGGAGGCTGTTGCTGCTGCTGCTGCTGCTGCTGCTCCCCACCCCGGCCGCCATTTTGCGGTGGAGGAGGCCGCGCAGGAGATGGCGGGGACAGAGGAGCAATGGGGATTCCCCTCAGGGGAGGGGACGCCGGGCCAGGCTGCAAGCAGGAGAAATACTATATTCCGGCGTATAAAACGACCCCCAACTTTTGTGAAGATTTTCCTGGGTTAAAAAATCATCTTATACGCCGGAATATACGGTATCTGTTTTAAGTGTAAATGCTTCAATGGCAAAACCAACAGCTTTTGCTTCAATAAAGCACAAAAAGCACTGTGTTTTTCTTTTTCTTTCCTCACCAGTGTGTTTCATGGTCTTTGAGATCCTGAACTTTCTTGCCTCTGGGAAAAAACACCTTTGGCAAAACAGCTTGTCCCATAATTTTATTTCCATATGTAAAAACAAAGTCTTAAACTATTGAATTTTTGCTTGCCATAAAGCTGTTACAGGCATAATAACCCTGTTTCCCCTCAAATGCCAACTCTAAATCAAAGCCTTGGCTGCCATTCTGTATCTACTTGCCAGGGAGTAAGCCTCATTAAACAAAAAGAGACTACTGAGTAGGCATGTATACCATTGTACTATAGATTAACTATACAGTGAATTCTTAATGCATTCCTGGTCTTTAGCTCCTGCAAAACAGGAGACATGCCTAAGCTCTTTTGCATTTTCCCCCCACATTTGCCTTTTGTGGTAGGAAGAAGCTTTAATATCCAACCACGCTTATTGTGCAATAATATTTGTAGAAAATAATTTCTAGGAACTATCAATCTCAAACAAACTGACCTTGGGAAAGATGCATGATGGTTGCTAGCGAAAAAGGAAGGGCAAATATGGAGATTCCAAGGAGTACTATAAAAGAAGACAGAAGCAGGAAAAATACACTAAAGGGGATGGGGAAAGCAACAGCTCCTTGGGACTCCAGGCATTTCTATTTCCTGGTATCCAAACAACTAACATATCAGTCACAGCTCTGGCTTCAAACATTGGCTAAAATCACTGACAGGAGGGAGCAGCCAGGCTGGATCATTTTACAGATCTCACTTAGAAGAGCAGAACCCACACATTCTGCTTCATCGCTTTCTTTCTAGGAGGGCTAGGTACTTTCTTTCTTTCTTTTTTTTTAAATGAAAGCTCAGTGTCTGGGGCCCCAGACCATGGACACCACTGAAGGCCTCTGCAGGCACGGCATCGCCAACCTGGCCCGTCTTAGTATTTCTTCTGAATTTGGAAGTACAGCATAGGAATAAGTCTTTCATTTACCTATAGTACACTCACAGGCTCTAAATAAATACTCAGAAAATACTTGAGCAGAGCTCACTGCACCAGTCTAGGAAGTGGACCAAAGACGGTTTGTATTAACTGTGATCTTAATGGCTGAAAGGTTTCTTAATGGCTAAAGGTTTCTGAAGCAGGCTCACCTGGTCTAAACCACCCAGACCAACATGTGCTTTGGATCGGGGAGCACTCTGGAAGCTGTACATTGTTTGCCTCCCCCTCACTGATTGTCTTACAAGATGGTCTGAGAGATGCATCTCTCTTCTCTTGTAATCATTTTTTTTTAAAGTTCAAGCTGCCTAGATAAGCAGCTATCTAGCATGTAGGTCTCCTGCCTCCACATTCACTGAAAAGAACATAGCAAGTCCTCTTGGGAGTGGCAAGACTTGAAGCACCATCACTTTCAAGTAGATTGCCATGGGCAGTAGTGGTTAGCAGGATGGCTCAGGCAGGGTGGCATTGCTCATCTGCTAGTGTTGCTGCCAGTTTTTTGAGAGAGGGAGTTAGGGCATGGGGAGCATCATGCAGTGTGGGTGCACCAGTAGACCTAATCTGATACTCCTGCCACCATGCGTGCACTGCATTGAGCTCTCTGTGCCTTATCCCTCTCCCTTTCAGAAATCAGAAGCCGTGCTTGGTGTTGGGAAGGCAGGTGAGCAACACCACCCTGACTGCACTGCCTTGCTGGCTGCTCCTGTGTACATGAGGAGAAACATGGGTGCAATTGTATTGGCATTCTGCCCACTATTTTACATCCTTCAAAACAAGTCAGGCCTAGCATTGTCCCAGGGAACTGTGAGGGGGGAAATGGCAGCTGTCTCAATATATAATGGAGAATATTGAGAGGAAATTATGCAGAGTAGTCTTTTTCTAGGGGGTAAGAAAAAGAAAAATCTCAGAAATTTTATCAGAAAAATGTCTTTGGAGAAATGATGACTCAGCTCTAGTAACGGGGAGAAAACTAAAAATGCCTTCTTCTCTGTGTTCCTCCCCACAGGCTCTGATCACCATCTCAGGCCCGGATCCAGATCCCGTGACCTCATAAACCACAATTGGCAGTAACTGAGACTAGGACCTTTTCTGTACCAGCACCTGCCATGTGGAATGCCTTGCCAAATGAGATGTGTCAGGCCCTATCACTGTTCTGATTTTGGCAGATGGTAAAG
Source organism: Rhineura floridana (assembly GCF_030035675.1). Taxonomy (NCBI): domain Eukaryota; kingdom Metazoa; phylum Chordata; class Lepidosauria; order Squamata; family Rhineuridae; genus Rhineura; species Rhineura floridana. The sequence goes on from NC_084487.1 coordinate 101,211,789, forward strand.
GTATGACTGTTTAAAAAGATCTTCAGCTGATTATTTTCTCCTTTGATTTAGTTTGATGTGTTCCATTGCAATGGCTGTACTGGAACTGTTATTTTGGTTCTTTTTTTATGTGAACATTTTGTGATTGGATTGAAGTTGGGGATTGTTGTTGTTGTTTGTGTGTACATATATTATTGTTGTGATATTTTGGTTAACCACTTTGGATAGCCATGTTATGTTTCTGGTTTTTAACTAGTGCTGTGCACGTGCCCCCTGATCCTATTTGTGGCTCCAATTTGTAAATATAGTTCAGGACCAATCCAGTTTGAAATAGGTTTGTCAGATCTCCAGTTTTTGCTCAGAGACTCTGGTTTTTGGTAGTCCTCTCCGGGTGAGTCACCCCAATCTCTCGACTCTTAGCTTTCTTTTTTAAACAAAAGTCTTAGGTGCTCTGGTTCAAGAGATATACACCAAAATATCAGTCCCCATGCAACTTCTGTTAGAAGTTGCCTGCTCTAATCCCTGTCCTTTCAGGGTTTTAGTCAATAAGTGAACTCAAGCTTGTGATTTCCAAGAGATTTGCTGACCTCCAGGCAATATCTAGAACCCATTGCAAATGCTGAAAACAATTTCCTTTTCCTGAAAGTCTACACATCAGAAGTTGAGTGAGTATATGGCTTGCAGCAGCAGCAAGATGGTCATTATACAATAATCTACCAGGAAATCTAGAACTGAAGATCAGAACAGGATCTTGGTAGGTATGCACAGTAAACAATTTTAGTTATGCTTCTAATGAAAGTGTACATGTAGGTTTTTTTAATTATTTGCAAGAAATAGCACATGATACATTTTATCTTTGAAATAATTTTTGAACAGAAATTTGAAAAAGTGTGCATGGTGCAGCTTTTGATGCCATTACAATGTGTTATTCTTTTCTAATTATAAGGAGTCAAACAAGTTTAATTTTTTTTGTATAATTCAAAGCCTGTTTTCAAAATCTTTCCAATATAAAGCTTTAATCCTGTACTCACTTTTCTGAGAGCAAAGCTAATTCCACTTATCTGGAAGTAAACCCCATTAAATTAAGCAGGACTTATCTTTGAGTAGACATGGTTGGAATTCTGCTGTAAATTGATGGGACTTTTGAGTGAACATAGCAAAGGATTGTGTTGTAATTTTTTCTCTCACACTCCAATGCTTTTTAAATAGCAATTAGGCAGGGCTTACTCAGGTGTCTCTGCTTTTATTTGGTAGGAAACTAATACTGATTTTTTTTAAAAAAATTCTGCAATGACCAACTAGTTTTGACAATTAACTATTATATGGGGTGTATGTATTTTTACATCTCTGGTGTGTGTCTATATGGAATCTTTCCAACAGCCTTGTGAGGTAGGGTTGTGAACCAAGGCAGCTCACAAAAAGAAATAAATCCATTTAAAATCCAATAACCATAAAAACAAGTACAAAACAGTTGTAAAACTGCTTAAAGTGGCATGATTCTGAATTTTGGGTTGAGTGAATGACGTTCCTTATCACTTGAGTTAGCAGTCCTGTGCATGCTTCCCTGTTTGAGTAAGCCCCACTGAAAGTTTGGGGACTATGATAGCCCCAATGGAGGGGATTAACCCTGCCAAATTTCAGGTGAGTAGCTCCAAGGGTTTTAATGCTAGCCGCCTCTAAAATTTACTTTGTCCAAGAATTTTTTTAAAAAATACCCTGTCATGTAGGGGGCAGATTGGCAACAGCAGTAGTGAGTAAGGCAAATAAAAGAGTAATTAATATTAATAATATTCACTGTGGTCAGTAATTGGAAATCATCTTCATCGTCGTCATCATCATCCTTAACTCAGAATGTTGGCTAATTATGCCCACAAAGTTTGAGTGGCTGGCTAATAATAATAATTACACAAATGTGTAACCACACAAGTTGGCTTATTATTATTATTTGTAGGCAGCAACTGGAAAATAATAATACTGAATTCAGAAGGCTGTGGCTAAATCTGCCCACAAGGTTTAATAATAATTCTTATCAATGTGAATCAAACAAACAAAATAAATGTAAAAAGAATGGGACTGGGATTGATTGGGAAAGAAGAGAAAACATACAGAAGCTGAAAATGCCACCCAGCCCCCACTAAACATTTCTAAAAGATAAAATTTACAAAAGATTTCTGCATTTTAAGACTTCACCCCTTCTAAGCATTGTGATTGGAGAGTGTTGGGTGGAGTGATAGCATCCTAGCCTTCCCCTCTTAATGTTTTCAGGCCCACTTTTTAAATATGAAAGCTGATTTTGGCAGCATGGTATTTACAAAAAGGCTGAGGATGCAGTCCAACTTCTATTTGTGCTGGTTCGGGGGGAGTTGGATGTTGTGGACCCCCAGTTGAGCAGGCAGGCTCCTGGCGCCACTGGCCTCCACCAGGCTCTGCTGGCAGAAGCCCCTCATCCAGGCTGAGCAGCGGTGCTGCTGGGTCCTTGATGGCTCAGCCAGGGGTCTGCTGGGTACAGCTTTCCCAGTGGGCAGAGAGCCGGAAGAAGGGCCCAAGATGGGGCATTCTGGGGGCATGGCAGAGGGTGCTGAGGGGAGAATTCTGCAGCATCCAACTCCCCTTCAGAGAGATCCCATGAGTCCCAATCCAGGCAATATTTCCACTGGACAGTAGGCAACAAAGTAAAATTATTTCAATGCCGGTCAGTTAGGAGCACTTAGTCCCTGGTAGGGGAGCAGCAGCCGACTTTTACCTTCCAGCCCCCGTGCATGGCTCCTGACTGAACCAACTCTCAGCCAGTCTGGCAGCTCCCAAACTGCGAGCAAATGCTACAGAGCTTCCTACTGGCTCCTCCTCTGCCAGCCCCCCTCCCACTGGCTTCGCATGACTTGGATTGCTCTGCCCGACTGCCATCCTTTACACACTTCCTTGGGTAAGTTCCATTTAAGTCAATAATACCTACTTCTTAGTAGATATGCACAGGAATGCACTGTTAGGCTATATACAGTAAATGTATCTGGGTATTATTCCCAACTGAACCCAATAGTTCTTACTTTTGGGTAGACATATACAGTTGGATTATCCTATACGTCTGTAATCTTAAACACATTTAATAGTGAGTACATCCATTTTACTCAGTGAGATTTAGAAAACATACTCTGTAAAAATAGTATTCTGCTGCAATTAGATACCTGAAGTCCAAAGACATGCGGCAATGGAACCAATTACCTAGAGAGGTAGTGGGCTCTCCGACACTGGAGGCATTCAAGAGGCAGCTGGACAGCCATCTGTTGGGAATGCTTGATTGGATTCCTGCATTGAGCAGGGGGTTGGACTTGATGGCCTTATAGGCCCCTTCCAACTCTACTATTCTATGATTCTATGACATAACATTTAGGGCTGTGCACAACACCCCCTCCCCCGGCCAACTCAGGACCACCTGCCTCACCCCAGTTCCAGAACCCAAATCAATTTGGGGGCAGGGCTAATGTTTAATTAGGGCTTTTGAAACCCTCATTAAACATACAGCTGGGAGGGTACAGGAGGAAGAAGGAGATGCTGCATCTCATGCTCCTGATAGAGTACAGGAGGACTCAGCTTTGCAGGGTGCAAGGTGCTCCTTCACAAGACCTGATATAGAATATGAAACATCTGTCAATTCTACTAAAATTAAATGCCTTGGGGCCTTAAAGTTAGGCAAGTTACAAATCCACTTAGTAGGAGTAGGACTTAATAAAGTTATCAGGTTTATTATAGTATAATTAGGAGCAACTGTGTGTACTAAAAGATTGAGTGCTTATCTGCTAATGTTATCGTATTTATTTATCAAGAAGTTTTTAATATTCTGAAATCACCCTGACAATTCTGCAAGTGCCCCATTATTCCAGTAATCTACAAGCTAATGAACCTGATTCAAGGTCACTGCCCCTAATGAGTTCTCTGGATAGTTCTCAAGAATTAATATAATGAAATGTATACCTTATGTAAAAATATTAAACGCTTCTTACATTTTTGTAAGAGACCTACCCTTTGAGTTAAAAGATAAAATATTCTAATTCATTATGTGTGGAGGCACCTACCCTGTGGAATTCCCTTCCTTTGAATATTAGGCAGGCGCCATCTCTGCTATCTTTTTGGCGCCTTTTGAAGACTTCCTTCAAAAAGCCTTTTAAGTTGAGACCTATCCCAGTCTGCATCTGTGTCAGAATTGTTAAATATGTTTTTAATAATGTTTTAACCCTTTTCAATGTTGTTTTTAAAATGTTTTTAATGCTGTTTTGTTTTAATGCATTTTAAGATCTGTTTTTGTGATGTTTTAAAGTGTTTTAGTGCTTTGTTTGCTGCCCTGGGCTCCTGCTGGGACTAAGAACGAGATACAAATTAAATAAATAATAGATAAATAAATAAATAAATAAATTATGGCCTTCTGAAACCTTTTTAATGTATGTTACTACAGAATTTTATTTTCTAGTGTTTTCTCCATGATACTGAAGATAAGAAACAAAATAAAAGAATAAGCTTCAAAATATAGATAGATCACTGGGAGTGATGCCCAATGCAAAAGAAACAAACTCAGCATAAAGATATAGTCCATAGAGATGGAGGAGAAAATCTATTCAGTTTGCATTTAAAGATTATCTAATCTGCAGTTTCCAAAACAGTATGCGGACTGAAACACAGCTATCCTTCAAAATTTGTAATTCTCCACCAAATAATGTGTATAAAATGCACATACCATGTTAAAAAGAGCATAAAAATACATGTATTAATGAAAATGACATACAAAAACATATTAGGGGAAATTGCTTTGCCAAAATATGTATATTAGGAGAAATTTACACTAAAAATGCTGATGAATTTTCATGAGAACTTTTTTTTTAAATGCAAAGTAATATGGAAATGTGGAGAACTGAACTTAAGACTGGGGGGAGGAATGGAGAGAACCGAAATTGACAGATTCACCCATCACCACATCTCCACATAACAAATGTTTTGAATGAAAGTGTTGACCAGTGAATATTCACATTTTAACTGCTTAAACCAACACTGTATTCAACAGTGCAATCCTATACATATTCATAAGTGAATTCAATGGGACTTCTAGCTAAGCACGTAACAGGACTGCAGTCCTTATTAACTTGTTACCTTAGTTAAATCTCTCTGAAGTCTATTGTCCCACTCCCAGTACAATGTGTGTGGCTCTGGTAGGAATGTTCAGTGCACAGCAGTGGAGGCCCCTTATTAAGGACAGGTGGAGCACTAACCACCCTAAACCTTCAAACCTATAGCCCAGTCCCTTCTCTGTTCCTTACATTCATATTCATAACAGTATAGTAGGGACCCACTCATATGGCGGGTTACGTTCCAGAACCCCGCCCCAAAGCGAAAAGCGCTGTAAAGCAGAACACAGCATCAAAATGGCGGTGAAAAAGGCGGGAAAGTCTGACAGCACCATGCCCCTCAAGGGAGAGCAATGGTGGCCTTCATGGTAGAGCAGACAGGTGCCTGGGGGGGCAGTGACAGGTCAACCACCCCCACAGTCGACTAGTGGAGCCAAGAACCACTGCCACGCACTCTAGGCAGTCCACGCCACCAAGTGCTGCCGCCTCCCCCCTCAATTGGAGCTGCAACCACAAGCTCTGGAAAAAAAAGGGGGGGAAGGGAGAAAAAAGGCTGTAGCCAAGGGAGAGAGCCGCCGCTGGGAGCTCCAAAGGTGCTGCAGTAGCAAGTACAAGGAGCTGCTGCCATGCACACCAGGCTACTGCAGCAGCAAGCCATGGGGGGAAGGAAGCATCACAGCAAGGCCAGGTGGGGAGAGGACAGAGAACGATGATGCAGTCAAGCAACTCGGGAGCAGAAGCCGCCGCTGCCGCAAACTTCAGACTTGCCACTTCTGTGTGCAGGAGCAGAAACGGCCCTGGTGGAGGGAGAGAAGTCATCGCCGCAGCTCCAAGAACAGAGACGGCACCAGAAGCCTCCGCCATCCCCAAACAAAAGAGGGGCAGGCAGGGTAAAAATGAAGAGGGGGGAACTGAAACCAAACACCCCAAACCAGCTCCATGAACAGAAAAAGGTGAAAGGGGGGGGAAAGCTGGGACAAAAACCCCAACAACAACCGACCCCCAGTCCCAACACACTCTCTCACACACATTACCCACTTGATGGCATGTTGCCACCATATTAGCGAACCGCTGAGAAGCGGAATGCCAAGAAGTGGAGCCCTACTGTACCTCACATTTAGAGACATTCTGGACTTGTTTCTGTACATCCTCTGTTCTGGCCAATCATCTTTGGATAGCACAGCCAATCACAATCATTACTATGGTCCCACCCATGTCTCCAGGGGTAAAATACTAGTGGGAGGGCAGGGATGCCCTCAGTATCTTCAGGACCTCCATTTTTATTTTATTTCCCATATTATTTTTAACCAATCAGGAGGAGTCCCTCAGAAATGCATTAGAACTTCCATAGCATTAGGGCAGGACTTATGAAGAACCTCCCCAATGCATTTCAATTTGAGCCAATCAGATGCATGCGTTTGCAATCTGCAATGGCTCCTCTCTGAGTTTGCATTGCTATTCCTTTGCTTTTCAAGCAGCAGGCTAAAGCAGCCGGAAGCATTATTCTTTCCCTACAACCATCCTTTGAAAGTAGCAACAAAATTTCTGTGTGAGTTCAGTTCAGTATTTGATTGGGCAGAGTAGGTGGGCGGGTGTATGTTGCAGCATGGGGATCAAGGGAAAATGGCCTTTTGCTGACTGTTGGAGGGCGATGGAGAGGAGGAGGAGGGAAAAGCAGGACCCAAGTGGATTGTTCTCTCTCTCTCTCTCTCTCTCTCTCTCTCTCTCTCTCTCTCTCTCTCTCTCTCTGTAAAATTGCAATGTTTAAGGATCCACATAATCTTTCAATGCAGGAGAATGGAAAGAAAACAATGCCCTCATGACCTCATAGCAGCTCCACCAGTTTTAGAGGGCACCAGCCACCACTGGTGCACAGAATCGGTAACTGGATCTTGCTGCAGGAAACAAGAACAAATACATTGTATTGGGTCCTGATGCATGTAGTGAATGAAATAACCCTATATGGATTGGCAAGGCAAAAACAGTAATACCTCAGTTAACAAAGCAGATGTGTTCCTCGACATTACTTCTTTAACATAAACTTTGGTACCAGAGGTAGGAATAACATGGAAAGAATAGGGATAGGTTTCTAAACCCACTCATAGATGATGGGGACAGCTTCAACAGGGGCTTTAAAAGGTACCTACTTGGCACCCACCCCTCCCCCTCCCCCTCCCCTTCCTTCTCCTCCTCCTCTGAATCCTTCCCTCTCCAGCCATGGGAAAAAGCAAGAGGTCTCTTTAATGCAAAGCAAACACACAGGCTTGTCAGTTTCACCCTAGAAAGCAAAGGCATAGGCCTATCAGATTATTGATAGCAAAGTAAAGACACAAGCTGATCAGTTTCACTTTAAAGCAAAGGCACAGGCTTGAAAGTTTATACACAGTAAAGCAAAGCTGGTCAGTTTCACTTTTTAAAAAGCCTTGTTTAAAAGAAGCTTCCTTCCTGGAGGATTTGTTAACTGAGGTATTAATGTATATGGTTCCATTTCTATGAGCACCAGACATTGAACATGAAGAACTGGGTTAAATTGCAGTGCAGCAGCAGTCTCAACTGCTCACCAGTCCATCCGCTCAAACTAGCTATCTGCTGCTTCTAATGGAGAAGTGAATGACTATCTACATCAGAGTCTCACATGTGGTATTAATCAGACATCCCACTCTTTGGTGGAGAAGTCAGTGAAAGTCTATGTGTAACAGTCAGTAGGGTGACATCTTAAGTGAATATGTGTAACCAAAGATCAATTCTGATTAATTGAATCTAGATTATTTCAGTCTTGATATTCCCAATGGCAGTGTCATATTAATCAGTGCTCCATTTTATACAATGTCTGAAAATCTAAGCAATCTTAATATCTACCGGGATATTTGGATAAAATCATCCGCACCATGAAGGTGATTCAAGTAATGTTTATTTGTTTCTCATATAAAACTCTACTTGAACAGCTTTACAATTTCTTATACTTGAAAGTTTACAGCTATGAGACTCCAGAAAATTGCTTTTAGAACTGCTGCCATTAGGCAGATGTTAGATGGAAAAATCCTAAAAGTTTGATTTTCTTTTTCCATTAGTTGGTCTCACATCATGTTAAAAAATCTGTTTACTGTATCAGTAAAGAAAATAAAAATGGAAGTACTGATTACATAGTCAGTGTTCATTAGTAATTAATGTTAAATGAGGTTGAACAACTGGGTCCATCAGGAGACAACAGAATGCTATTGGCATTTCTGATGTTTGTCACAAAATGGGAAATGCAACATATATTTGATTAGCTTAACTTACATTCCAGAGATGTGGCTGAAATTTTTTTTCAGGAAAAAAGGCTGAGAGTAATAATAGTGTAATTATACAGGGTGAAATGCTTACCCAAAGGTGTCCTTATAGCTCGATCCTATGCTATCTTACTCAGAAACAGGGATGGAAAGATCTGTTAATTTCAGTTCTTACTTTCTCATTTTTCCACTCTTCAATTCAGTATTCCAGATTTCTGCAGCAATTTGCATTTTTTAAAAAAAATCCTCATGAAAATTCTTCAGCATTTTAGTGTGAATTTCTCCTAATAAACACATTTTTGTATGCAGATTTGACTAATGTATAGATTTTTGCAAGCAATTTCTCTATGCATTTTGTATGTTATTTTCACAAATATATTCATTTCTATGCACACTTTCCCCTAATATGTGCATTTTTGTAACTATTGTTTGGTTAGAGAACTGAATGGCAATATTCAGATGTGTACATTTCTAGGGATTACTGTGTTTCAGTTCTCATATTGTTTCAGAAAGTGTGGATTTGACAGATTTGGCTTTAAATGTGAACTGAATCAAACTTCTCCCCCACTTATATTCAGAAGTAAGACCCACTAAAGTCCTCTTCATGTACAGTGTATAAGGAGAGTGGACACATGTGCACTAGACCCATCCTCAACATCCCAACCTGTGCTGCTCATGCCCACTCCACCTCCAACCTTCCCTCCGCATACACTGGTAACACAGCATTCCTGGCTGCAGGGTGACTTCTGAGTGTGTCAGTCTGAATGTGCATAGAAGCACCCTTCAGACATTTCCACTCAGTGGGGGATGGTCTTGGGCTGGAGTATATGAGTCTGGGGATGTTGGTAGAGGGTACAACTTGCCCATATCTGCTTACCTTAGACACATGAATTATTTTAAATGCTTGAATATGGCTTTGGTTTCATGGATCTTACTTACTGGGTAAGTATGTGCAGTATTGTAGACTTACAGCCCATGCCATGATCTGTATGGGTCAACCTTGTTCTTGAGCTAGACTCCCACCTCTGAATGCAGCAAAATTTACTTCCTGGTGAATGTGCATTAGAGTTTATCCTTAGTCTACTATACATTGTTAGGATATACAACATAGTGACATCCAGATGTACAATACCAAAGGTTTGTTTGGGGATGGGGGAATTTAGTCAAGACCTCTCCCAAGACATTGCTGGCTCTGCTAGAGTTGATACCACTAACCATGTGATCCATAGATGTGTCTGCATATATATTTGTAGAGCAGGGCCTTCATATGACAGTCCAGTTCATATGAAGAATGGACTGCCAATTTCCCAAGTGGCATTGAAGTTTGTGTGTGTGTCCACAGCTATACTAATAGGAAAATAATTAGTAGCCAGTTCTTTGTATGAACCTGGTCTCAGCTTCACTGATATGAAAAGTGTAACACAGAGCATTAAAAAATATTTTTGGGGGTGCTAAATCACTGCATTGACCAAATTAAATCTTCACCCATCCAGTTCTCTGGAAAACCTCTGATAGATTTTCTAACAAACTGTGGATCAGGTTAATAAGGGAGCTGTGTTCAAAGCTTGACATTTCAGATTCAATTGTTTGACATTTTTGAACATCCAACATGACACCATTTTCTCCTGGATACCAGGAAGAACAAGGCATGATTAGGAAACTCTGGATCGAGACAAGACTATCATGGATGCAAGATGGCCCTTTGAAAAACGTGCTTTGCAATAAATAAGAACCTGAGTTTGGTGCTCCAGGAATAATTCTAGAATAAGAAGAAGGTCAATATAAAGGACTTTTCAAACAAAATATGTGCAGAAGCCAATATCTGAGCTTGTGTTTACATCTGTTTAATGATGGTTCTAATATTTGGAACTCTCATTTGTTAATGCAGTGCCCGTCCCTTAAACATACTAAAATAGGTCGCATGAATGTAATGATTGGATCTATTGGAGAGGTGGCATCAAGGCTGGCTACTTCTGTAGTTCAATTACATGGCTGGGATTTATACTGAAAACATGAGGAAATATATACCTTGGGTCATTCTGTTTGCTCATCAAATTAAAGGTGAGGAAGATTACAGATGAGACATTTTCTGAAAAAAGTAATATAGAAAGTTCCATGTGTTCTTTTCTCCATTTCTTTTTCCTCTTACAACTTCATTGCAGCACAGCAATATATGTCTTTTAACATCTACTGTAGTCCACAAGCACTTCTTCCAAAAAAATCTCCAGAGTTCAATAGCCCATCATTATTTTCATTCCTCGTGTTTTGTGTCAACAAGCATGTCATTCAAGCTTGTGTATGTGACAGAAGAGTAATCAAGTAAGACAGAGCAACAACTCCCATCAGCTGGGTGAGTGGAGGATGCCTCAAGCTTTGGGAGCCAGTGGTAGAAGGAAGACACAGCAGACCAATATGGGGAAGGGCTTGCCAACTTTTTCTCAGTCTTAGAAGGGGACCCAAACACTTCTTATGGCTCTAGCCAACAGAGCAGACACTGACAAAAGAGACTGCCCTACAATCTTCAATACAAGGAGACCTGAAGCCCCAGTCTGGGGATGGGAACACACTCAACAGACTTTGATATGGACACAATTTCACCAGTATCCAGAGAATCCTTATCTCTACAATGTTACCGCTTATTATGTCTAACCCTAACTACAACCCTGACTATGGATTGCCATCGCCTCATAGCTCTGGTTTGCTTTTTTGAGGTTTCAATCAGTCTGTCAAGGCTTTGCCTGGACATGACAGCTTACAGGGTCGATGTTGGGAAGAAAATGAATCTGCAACTGTTACTTCCATTCCAGTCAGGCACGCAAGCTTTGCTAGGACATGGGCCTTGCTTCTAGTAAAGACAAAGCACCGTGGATATACAACTATGCTGCATGGTCTTGGGGGGCTCACACTCAAAGAGATATTTGGAAGCTCAAAACTGAGTATACGGGGAAAGTGATGGACATGACACACATATTGAGCAGGGAAAAGGCCCAATCTGCCTAAAAATGTCTAAATCCATCATATTGCCTTAATAGGTAGTATTGCAACTTAATCTGAAGATCACAATAATCTTGATATTAAGATTATATTCCATGCTAAACTGTGGCCTTTTAAATGTGTGGCTGTTCTGCAGGAAAATAAATTAGCATTTCTAGCATCTAGGGAATTTCAAATGACATGATCTGTGGCATTTAAAGATATCTTTATATTGTATGTGCTCTGTTAAATCCACCTTAAATCTCATGTCTTTTTAGTTCATTGAATGTTCATGCCTTGTAGAATTCAATGTTATTGAAACAAATTCAAGTAAGGTTAAAAAAATAACATGTTGAAGACATCCAGGAGAATAATAGCAGTAACATTCTTGGATTAAGTGTATGTGGTTAAGAAGAAGAAGTAAAAAAGAAAGAACTCTGTTCAGGATTGATTAATTCTATTACTCTGCTTCATATCTGAAGAAAAAAAAGCCTACAGTTTCTGATGTGAAAATATTTTTTTTGACTGTTATATAACTGGTAGCTTGACCACAGAAGCTTAGCAGGCATGTTTTCTGAAAGTGATCCAATTAAAAGCTTATCATCTGCACTTATTTAGGGCTGAGTTCCCAATAAGGCCCAACCACTTTTGCTACTGACATAAAGAAATACTGTGTGAATTGCGAACATATAGGAATTCAGAGGCTGACTATATGTCTCATCTTTGGAGAAAGCAAAGAGACAGCAAATAGCCAAAGTACAAAGGATAGATGGGAAATATGTTCTTCTTTGCACTTCACATGCTGTAAGTGGCTAAAAGTAGTTTTGCAACTGGAGTGTCTTTCTGCTTTTTTCACTTTCAATTGTAATATACAATCATTACATTGTAATTGAAGAATTTACACATCTTGCGGCAGGGAGACCTGTAGTCTCTCTGCATTGGCAGTGCACATAGCTCTCCTACAAGTCTTTTCTGTTCTTGCACTGATTTTCCCACCTCCCTGTTCTAATACAGGGTATATATGTGACTTGTACCCAAGTCATGGCTCAGTGTGATCATTCTGTGATGAACCTTAAGAGTCCTTTAAATACAATTTAAAAACAAAACCTTATATTTTGGGGGGGGATAATAGTAGAGAAAGTTTGTTGAGGCATAAGACTTGACAATGGAACTATGTAATCTTAATTTGATTAGGCAATGGGACAAGAGCACAATGTTGTTACACACCACCCAAATCTCTGAGTGGTGAGATTTCTCCAGGGGTCCCTGCACTTGCCCACGCTTTGGTTTCCTTGGAAAGAAAGTTAATGGAGTCTGTGGTGTCTTTATGAAAGATGGTTTATTAAAACACATTCACAGTATGAGCTTAAGATGGAGGGTTTCAAAGCATCAGAAGTCCAATAGATCTTGCTTTTCCATCAGGCTTACAGGAGGCATCCTAAAGCCATGGTGCAGGAAGCAGGCCTCTCTGTGTGTCTCCAGTCCCCAACTCAGCTAAAAACACAAACCTCTTTTTACACCCCAGGAGGAGAAGGGGAAATCACCCGAAGAATTTCAATAACAATAGGATCCTCCTGGCCCATTTACCAGTTAATGTGCACTTGACAGCCCCATTAGCCCACCTGGCCACTCTATTAGCTTAAAAACAGACACTCATCTAACCAGTGGAGCAGGTTTCTCAGTGCAGAGCTCACCTCCAGGTACAGGGTTCCAAATGAGAGGCTGGAAGGGGATTCATAGAAATAATCTATCTCAGTCCCCAAACCCATAACACTATGTAGGTGTTTCAATACTAGTTATATTTATGCATCATTAGAATTTTGCCTTTGAAGGTTGCGAATAAAGGAAGATGGCAATGATAACAACGTTGGTTACTATTGTTGGACTCCTGAAATTTATCTAAATTTCTACTACTCATTAAAAGTATTTTCTGAGCAATGCTGGGACAGATTAGTAAAGAAATCCATTTAGCACTCAACTATATTGAGAGAATTTTCAGCAAAACTATTTTTAATTGTTGCATTTCTCTACCACAAGTTAACAGAATTAGTACTTCTATCAATTTCTTACATTTTTTTTTTTAAAAGAAACATCAGGAGGACAAGATCAGTTAGACGGGAAGGGCTAAAGCTTAGTGTCACAGCAATATGCTACTGGAGATAGGCAACCTCACTTGCTACCACTAGGGGGCAGGGTGGTACATACTTTATTACAGTAAGGGAGAAGTGCTGCCTCTGGCTAGATTCAGGATAATGGTATAGTTTTCTGTGATGTAGTTTCCTGTTTGTTTGTTGTTTCTCCTTCCTCCTCCTCCTTCAGTGTGCTCTTTTTGAATTCTCCATTAACCACATGGACTAAGCAGGCATGAGACTGGAAGCTGAAAACCATGGACTGAAACCTTTCTGATTGTTAAAGATGTGCTTGTATCACTGTACACGTGAAGCAGTCATGAGTAAAACTATTTTTATATACTTTACTGAAGAAAGTTTTATTGCTCTATTCTGGTAGACTGTGTGAGAGTGAAGGTGGGGCTGCTATTGCTCATTTCGTTTTAGCCATTTTTACTCTGCTAGGGATAGCACCACATAATTGTTTTATCCCATAAACCCAAACATATGCTTTACATACAGAAGGTGAGTTTCAATCCCTGACCCCTCTGGAAAGACTTGGGAAATACCCGCCTGAAATACTGGAAAAGTGCTGCTCGTCAGAGTAGACTAGATAGATCAACGCTGTGACTCAGTGTACGTCAGCTCTCTATGTTCCCAAGAGTAGCATAATTTTAAATGACCACGACTAGTTTCCAATCATCTATATTAGCTACTCATTCAATGTATTCTGAGTGGTAAATAAGCCAGAGGATCAACTCTCCCCTCCCCCACCACCCCAAAATTAGGAATCCAGAACATAATTCGATTATTCAGCCTCTCACCAGTACATAATTTCTGGAAATTATAGCCTAAATGTTACAACTTCTGGTGTTTTTTTAAAAAATAACCCACAAATAATTGTTATATAATTATTGATGTTGGGAGAGTGTGGGGCAATATTTCTCCATTGCTGTTATAAGCTTGATCACTGAGTTCTTTTAACCATCATATCTGCTGCTTTCCATTTTCAGGTTTCAACTGAGGCCGAAAAAGACATGCTTTCTTTCTTGTACTTTGCCTAAAGCAGAAATGTATGCCATTTCTCTGGACTTAGGCAGCTAATTTCAGAAATCTACTTTCTTAGTCTAGGTTGCTGAAACTGATTTGAGGGTCTCCCAAAATACATTTTGTGAAATAACTTTGTTCTGGTGTAAGCCTTTTTAATATGGCTTTCAAGATGCCTGTTAACTTCATTCCAGATAGTTTACATTCCAATGTAAATGCTACATTGAATTATCAAGACAGTTTTGCATTGTTGTACCCTTTACTAGTTGCTTGTTAAACTTGTGGTATTAAATACTAAACAGAAGTACATCAGCCTTAAGATTTTTTGTAAAGAAACTTTACTTAGTTGTGGAAAAATGTGCTCATTACATAGGGATTTTTCTCATGGGAAATTAAAAAAGCTTCAAATATTTCCCTATTTCTAATTAACACCAAACTGCAGCAGTTGCTGAGCTGCCATGGTACAATGTGAAACTGAATGTGAGACTGATTTTTCTCAGTTCACTTCCTTCAAAGGTCTCTTAATAGTTTTTGCTAATATATATAGACTGCAATCCTGTACATGCTTCTTGGGGAGTAAGTTTCATTGAACTCAATAGAACTTACTTGGCAACAGAAAGATATAGGGTTGCACTGTGTGTGCGTGCGTACGTATGCATATTCGATACTTTTTTGGTATACATTTTTGAGGAGCTGGTATATATATCTTGATAAAAGTGTGATGGGTAACAGCACAAAATGGTTGCCGTGGTCAGCAAAAAACATCACAAAAAGCACTGTGTGTGTGTGTGTGTGTGTGTGTGTGTGTGTGTGTCACGGAGAGAATTGAATTGGTCATGTGGAGCAATGCAACCTGAATTAACAATGTTGTGACAGGGCTTCAGTAAAGGGGAACCTCTCAGATTGTGTGTCTGTGAAGCTCTGTCCATCCTGAAAGCAGCAACAAAGATTCCGTTAAAGCAGCTTTCCCTAATCTGGTGCCATCAGCATGGGGCTGATGGGGCCTGTGCCCTCCAGATGTCTTAGACTACCAGGTTAAGGAAGGCTGAGCTCAAGGGTATGTACTGCTTACTGAACTGAGCAGCCATTTTGTTTTTGTCATGCTAGCCCTCTCTCAGATGCCATTAGGGAGAGGGAGGGGGAGAGTTTTGAGACAAGCCTTTGCTTCTCTTATAGGCAGTCTGTTTCAAATTGAGGTGCTCTGCTCTTCCTCAGCCCCAGATTACTTGAAGCTTCCCCAAACCACACTTCTTTATATTCAATTTTTCTAAGCCAAAAGCCACCCCTTTATATTGTTGTGGCTTACAATTAAGGCTTGGCAAGAATTCTGCCGAATTAGTCTTACCTCTTCACATTACTATCCATCAGTGTGCTGAGAGGAGATAGCCACAGGGCAAAAATCACCTGCACGTTTGACTTGTTGGAACTTCCCTTCTAGTATGTGGGAGAGGGCTGTAGATCAGTGGTAGAGCATTCACTTTGGATGCAGAAGGTCCCTGGTTCAACCCCCCAGCATTTCTAGGTAGGGCTGGGTGAGAACCCCATCTGAAATCCTGGAGAGCTGCAGCCAGTCAGTGTAGACAGTGCTGAGCTAGATGGACCAATAGCATGACAAGGCAGCTTCCTTTGTTCCAGAAAGGGACTATTATATTTCAAAGAGGAAAAAAAACCAGGTATAATAATATTCAACCCTTCTTCCTGGGATCTTCTCTCTTTCCAAGTCTTCCCAAAGGTTCTTTTTTGGCTACATTTCACCTCCCCGCCCTCCAAAAGCACACCCTCCCATACACCCCAATCAAGGTTCTCTGAGAACTTTTAGCTCATTTCTATTTAAAATCAACTCTGCAGTTTACTTTTTACACTACAGTAGGGCCCCGCTCATATGGCGGGTTCCGTTCCGGACCCCCACTGTAAAGCGGAAATCACCGTAAAGAGAAACCCATTGACAATAATGGGATGTGTCGCACGAAAATGACATCAAAATGGCACGTGACGGAAAAAAACCGCCGTAAAATCGGAACAAGCGCCTTAATGCAGAGACTTTCCCTAATTGAAAGCCGCCGCATTAGCGAATCGCTGTAAAGCGAAGTCCTGTAAAATGGGGCCCTACTGTATATGCTTGCATTCCTTTGGATTCTTTGAGAGTCTGTGGGGTGTCTGCATGGCTCTGTGTTTATAGGCTGGTGTGACAGCAGCCTGAGGGCAGCAGATCCACATATACAGAGAACACCTAAATGAACTAAGATACTCAGTTGGGGGGTATTTTGGAAAAAATGGTTGATGCGGATGATGATGACCATTTATATAGCACTTCAGTATGCCCAAACCACTTCATGCACATTCACATTTGGGCCCTTCAGGATTCTAGAAGTTAGTTGTCCTCAGCTTTGTCACAAATGCAACCGACACATGCGGAAGAAGACCTTTACCACATCTCCAGTTGTAGAGGTGATGTAATTCCATCCCTCTCTCACTCTTCAAAACTTCCCCACTCTTCCTAGCACTCTTCAGATCAACTACACAAAGTGACATTTAAATTTTCAGGGTGTAAAAACATCCTTGTTTGGTATGTTATATTGCTATGTACCCCTATCTCTGGTTCTCCCCTCCTCTCACAAAGTCCACTTGTTCTCTAGAAACCTGTACCTGAAAAGGTTGCAGGAAGATAAAGTAGCAGATAATGGTAACTACGGATCAGACTGTTCACTTCACTTCAAAGTTTAGGATACTTCAGATGGAGGCACCACTTCAGTTGCTAAAACCCAGCCCCCACTTGTCCTAGTTTTCCAGCAGTGGGTTACACCTATATGCCAAGGGAAATTATTCTTCATTATACACCTTCAGAGATTTTTGACATCTGAAAATTATGTTTACATTTTAATCAGGATCAATGTTTAATCAAGAGGAGCAAAACTGAAGCTGTTACTTGTGAGAACCATTCATAAATCACCAAATATATATCAAACTTCTGTCTTTAGCATTCTGAAATTTTGGAGCATAATTAGAAATAAATACAATTTATTTAAAAGTCTCTACACCAGCTTAGCAGTCTCCATGTTTGTAGCAGTGCTCTCTTGTACCCTAAATCCTCTCCTGTCGCTATAAATTAGTTACTGTCTCTAAAGAAAATAGAAGATTCTCCCTTCAGGTGAACCATTAAATATGTATCTTCCAACTTTAAAGAAGGCATTTCAAAATGAAAAATTGTTGGCTCCAACTTTTTCAATTTCTGTGTTGTATTAGGTGCCAGAAATGACTTTGAAAATGATAGCCTCTGGGAAATAGAGAGTGTATACAAACTGCTTCATTTTACATCTCAATAGGCTAAGTTGACTGCATTAATCAACTGCAGGCAGCCTAAACGTTAGCTGAATAGACACCTTCTGGTTGACCTTGCAGATTTTAGTTACAAATGTGATCTGGTATTCTGAAAATGGTGATCCTAATCCTTATTAAGAATTCTCAGGGTGATACTAAGCAATATTCAGTGTGTCTCAGGCCAGACTATCAGGAGAGAAATATCCCCCAATTAAATATGTGTAAGGTTTACGAAAAGTCAAAAGAAGCATGAAGTGCTTGTCACTCCTAGCTGCAGTCCATGAATCTATTTCGTTCTTTTTGCTTCTAAGAAATAACCACCTATGGCAAAAACGCAAGAAAATATACAAAGGGTAACTTTTCCACCTGTCAGGATAGATGAATTGCATGAAATTGACATTTTTTTGTGGGGCATTCAGTAGCTTACTGGTGTACATTTCTGTGTTCCCTGCTGTTGATGATGATGATGAATAACCTACTTTTTTTTTTAGTCTCATCGCTGCTATTTTCCTGCCTTACACATACTCTTCAGTTCCTGTTCCCCCTACAAGGCTATTTGCTACTTCTCTGTCATTTCTTCTTCCCTGATTTTGCTTAGGTCTCCCTTCAGGCACATAGCTACCTTCCAGCACTTTTTTCTCCTTTAGTAGATTCATTTGTGCTTCAGTGACTTGAGATTTCTTTGTATCAAGCGTCCTGCTTATATTTCTTCTTTTGTCTCCTTCTGTCATTCATTTGGTATCTCTTTCTCTCCCCCCGCCCCCCATCATATATATTTTCTTTGTGTTGCTCTTTATAATTTCCTTGCCCTCTAGGTCTCATCTCTCTTTGGGTTTTTTTCTCCACTCTCAATCTGTTCTCTGTATTTTTATGTACTCTTTCTTCTCTTACTCTGCAGAGTTTGACAGAAAAGGCTGGAAGGCCATCTCCTCTGGTCCCTATGGTGATACAAGTTGAAGGAGGAGCTCTGTCTCCATTTGTTCCAGGTCTCCAGGAATTTGGAAACATCAGGAACCAGATAATGGGAGCTGTTTATCTACCTAAATTACGTTGCTCACCTCGAGAGTCCCAGATTAAACATTGTTTGAAAATGAAGATAATTTGCATTTAAATTGTTATCAAACAACACTTCCCAGGCTTTAATAAGCTCTAATCCTTCATGAACATTCATTAGAAATTAAGCAATTTAACTGGACAATAATGTTCTCTATTAATCAATCAAATGTTTCAGATCCCCAAAGAGAATGCAAGCTACTCTTTTGGCAATTACTTGGTTATGGAAAGCAAACATTGCATTGCATTGATTCTCTGTTTGTTTATCCACTTGGATCCTAGTTCAAGGAAATGAAAATGTGGCTAGTTTTCAAAATGTGCATCCCTGATTGATTTGTGGCCAGTGCTCTGAGTGTGGTGGTATGCCATCCACATCACTTCAGGTGGATCTAAGACCATCCCTCTTCTTTTCAACAAATGTAACATCATCCCAGAATGCTGCATAGAGCAGGGTCATATCAGTATTGTGAAAAGGCACTTGTTCTTGGAGAGTGCTCCTTCAAGGGAGGAGGAAACAGAAGCCAAATATCACCACCCCTCCTATAAGAAACTCCATATGACTAAAAACAGCATCCACTATGATGTGCATCAACTGGCAAAGTTTTAGCTTATGGCTGCTTTCACACATGGAGCTGATTGCGTTAGTTTAATGGATTAAAAAGGTAGCGCTTCTGTCCCGATATCTAAAATCCCTTTCACACTGCAGTACCTGTTGTGTTAAGGAACAGCAGCTTTTTCAGCAGATATACTGGCATTTTGTGCAACTGTCTTTCACACGGCTTGTTTTCGTCCCTCACCCATGCACACTGTTCCTCACTGTGTAGGAGGTCTAAGATCTCATCCCGTCACCATGAAAGCCATCTCCCTTTAGGATCTGACTTTTTAAATTGTTTTAGTTGTATCAAGACAGGGGTATGTGTGGTAAATGCTGCTGCTATCTGCACTGATGCCGGAATACTGGTACAACGTTCATCAGGCAAACAAAAAACCAAAAACACCATGCGACTAAAGGGTGGGAACGTACTGCATGCTGGGATGCCTGTCACATGAGAGGCTGCAGCTAGCAGTAAACTCCTGCAATCTTCCGGGTTCCCAGCCGTGCTAACAGATTATTTCTGGTATCATTTATCACAGAAATTAGAGCTAAACTTCCACTACATTCCACTAGAATTCTAGAGCTAGCTTGTGTGTCGTGTGAAAGATCAAATATAATGCGCAAATTACCAGGTAAGAAATCATCAGAATAACGGAATGAAGTGCAGTGTGAAAGCAGCCTATGTCACCAGTCCCTCACTGTAGGGTTGGGGAACCAATTTGTATGGTGTGCCCTGGAGATTTATGGAACCTGATAGATTCCTGAGTGCTCTGGGAGATTTTCCAGTTGTCAAAGTTGGTAAACCTGTGAAAGTCCTTGCCTCAATTTTGAAACAGCAAGATGAGGAGGGATATGGAGATTATTGCTCCAAAGTGCACACTCTGACATTGTGGAGCTCATTCTGCTCCTTGGTTTTCCCTGGAGCTATGAAGCAGATGACAACTAGAGAAGACATGGTGCAAGACCCAGTATGAAGCTGACCAAACAGCAGTTAGAGTGCATCACTGAGTTTACTATATGGCAATGAAAGCAGCAAAAACAACCTATATTGCTGCCTCTATTGCATCCTCAAGTAGCCATCCAGCATAGCCCTTTCATGTGATAAAAAAGTGCTCAAGTTACCGGGGTGCTGGAACAAGCAAAGGCCTGCTGTGATAAATTTGCTAGGAACTTTGTGGATAAAATTGCTTGCCTTCATGTTAATCTTGATGCCAGATTGCTCGCTATTGTAAATTGAGCTATGGCAGTTCTATATGCAGTTGCAAACAGGGCTAAGGATTGCAATGATTACATGGGACTGAATCCCACTGGCACAACTGAAGCTAATTTCTACAAAAATATGCATAGGACTGCA
The DNA here is from genome assembly GCF_030035675.1 of Rhineura floridana. Classification (NCBI taxonomy): domain Eukaryota; kingdom Metazoa; phylum Chordata; class Lepidosauria; order Squamata; family Rhineuridae; genus Rhineura; species Rhineura floridana. The sequence goes on from NC_084487.1 coordinate 101,232,599, forward strand.
TCCTGGCATCGTGATGTATCCCTGCTAATGCTGAAGCTGACGGAACAACAACCTGTGCATAGTTGAACTCCCCAACCCAGCATTCATGAGCACCTTGGTGTCTCCTATCCCTCCTGATTTTTTAAAAAACTAATATTTAAAAAAACCAAATTAGGGGTTTTTCCCCAAATTTTTTTAAGAGGGAGGTCTGCCTTCTAGCCATGTAGAAGTCTTTCTTTCTCTTCCCCAGAATGCCTCTGACATTTTTTGTCTTTTCCAGTATTTGACTATCAGTATTTAAGCTTTTTGCTCTTTTCATGTTAGCGGTTGATAACGGAAGTGTAACTAGTGTGAATGTATTAATTCAAGCTTGTTAGAAAATAGTCTGCATGGTTATCAAGATGATGAAAGGGCCACAGGCTAAACTGGTCTAATTTGAAATGAAACTATCTCACTTCCTCCCCACCCCCGACTTCAAGAACTATTTACGCCAGACAGATTTGAATCGTATAATAAAAGATTTGATGAACATGTATAGTTTTAGGTGTTTGTACATGGCATAGCTATGTAACTGTGATCTCATATGCATCATTGTTATTTTCACAACAGTTAAAAAATCAGTACTGTACTAGCAATCTTATTCATACTAGTCAGGAGTATATACAATAGATACCCTATACTGGCTATGTAGAAATTAGCTTCCTGATATCAGTGGAACCTGGGGCACATGGCTGTGGTGGCCCGTGGCTGCAAAGCAGACCCTTATTTGCATACAAGGGTGGCAAGTTGCATACATGGATCAATGCAACCTCATGATTGCTGATGGATAATCATAATTGTTGCAACTTTTTTAAAAACATCAACCAATTTGATTGAAAAATGAACTCGTTTGTTCCAGGTGCCCATTTGAGATCATAGAAATGTATGCATGGGTGCTTGTTGTATGTATTATAATGAATGTGCATAGGTGGTAGCAGTAGTGTTTGAGACAGCCTCCTGCCATAATACCACTATTCATTTTTTTCTGCATACATTATGTCATGTTTTGTTTATTTTACAAATTTATAAACCGCTGCACAATCTGAGGTCGTCAAAGTGGTGTACAACAAAATATAAAATGATTAAAACTATTTCTACTAATTATACAAGCAACAAAACCATTCCTACAGCTGTACAGTACAAATTAATATTTCAGAAATGCTTAGGTCACCCCCCCCAGGGGGAAAGCCTTCTTAAGATTTGTTCAGTAGGTGCCTAAACATTGTGATGCTGGGCACATGTCTAATTTGAACAGGTAACTAATTCTAGAGGGCTAGAGCTGCAACACTAAAAGCCCACTCCCTAGTACAAACTAAGCACACCTCTGGAGCATGAGATACTCTCACCAATGCTGCATCTGAGGACTGTAGTTGCTGCATAGTGATATATGGGGCAAGGCATAATAACCTGATTCCAAGTTGTTTGAGGCATCTGAAGATAGCTTGTATAACCCGAGGTCCAAGATACTCTAATTACAGGGGGAGGGATTGGAAACAGAACATTTTGTGTCTCTTTGTCTCATAAAAGGTGACACAGAGGCAGAGCATACCTCCAAAATGGTTATGGTCAGGTTTATCATATCTAAACCTGATACACTCAGGTGGAGGTACTAGGGTGTCTTCAAAGCCCAAAGTTTTGCCATAGGATATAAAAGACTCTCCTCACTCCTCTCCTTACAATGTGCTCTCTTCACCAATTTGCATCTAGGTTCCATGTGTCCTAGTGATCATCGCTGCTAAAGAGAGGTTCCCCAAGGAAGAGGCTTCAATGGCTTTGGCCCCTGTTTCTCTATGGTATTGCTCCTCTCCTCAGGTTTGCTGCTGTCTCCCATTCATACAGACATGTGAGTCAGGTAAGCTGCATGTGAGGGTGTTAGAAAAACGTTAGAAAAGTCAGAGGTCATCAGCCTCAACTATAGAGAGATTGTACATTGACTCTGTAAAAGAAATATTATGATTGTGAAAGCAATTTTGCTCTGGTCTGTATGTCAATGAGAAAAATGTTTCATATCTAGCTTTTCCTGACCTAGTTAACTCAGGGGACTTTATTGCTTCAACTATGAGAACTATGAAACAACATTTTGCCAATGACTTTGTGAGAGGGTAAGACATACCCTAATAAGCAAGTTTTGTACTCCTAAAAAGATTGAATCACTCATCAGAAGGTGTTACTTATTTATTTATTTATTTATTGAATTTCTTAGTCGCCCATCTGGCTGGCTATCCAGCCACTCTGGACGACGTACAAAATAGGCATATCAATACAATAGACATTAAAAATCTGAAAACAATGATGATAAAATCTAGCCCACCCCAAAAGCCTGCCTGAAGAGCCAGGTCTTCATGGCCCGGCGGAAACTCATTATAGAGGGGGCATGGCGGAGATCATTTGGGAGGGAGTTCCACAGGGTGGGGACCACAATTGAGAAAGCATTACTATTATTATTATTATTATTATTATTATTATTATTATTATTATTATTATTATTATTATTATTATTAAGTGGGGATCATTCTTGTCAGTAGGTTACAGAGGTTATTACAATAGAGTTGCCACCTTGTGTAACATATTTGAGATTAGCAATGAAACTGCTAGTTCAATCAGATGCATAAGGAGTGCGGAGACACATTAATGAGAAGAGGTCCTGTGCTGCTATCACGCTGGGGCATATGTCAATGATTCAGCAATTACTGGAGAAACAATGGTAGAGATCAGGTAGATAATTTTGCATTAGTGAAACTGATGGAGTGTGGTGAGTATCAAGTCTAGGTCTGGGAAATCTCAGGTTTCTTGTGAAGGAGAAATGATCCTGAAAATTTTAAACTGAACTCTGAGGTGAAAAAATACTGCAAGGAGCTAATGAAGTGTTTGAGGTAAAATGAACAATGTTGGAAGACTCAGACGACATTTTACAGGAAGAGGAAGATAAAGTTTTGCCCCAGGAATGATAATGATGTGCTTCTGGAGAAAGGAGTGATGATAGTAGTGGCTTTCCAGTGCAAAGGCCCATTTCAGACAGTGGTGCCATCTGGGCAGGACTTGTGGCAAATGTGTAGAGGCCCACTCAGCAGAATATGTAGGAAGGCTCCCAAAGGCAGCAGTGCTGGTTTACCACATTATGCAGGAAGTGAAGTAATACACATTATCAGCTTGTGTGTACAGTTCTGAGACTAAAATCACCTAACTGCACCAGTGATCTCAGATACTTGTTGGTCCCCACACAATCAACCATAGGAGTTTGCATGGCTGCTAACAAGCTTGCAATAGAGACAACACCAACAACAAAACTTCAAGGAAGGGCTATTGTGATCATGCATATTATGATAGATGCATATTTAGGTTCACAGATGAAGTATTTTCCTTGAATCTCAGCTGGACCATGAACCTGGGAAGGAATTTGTAACTCAAGAAGAAGATAGCCCCTGGCCACTCAAAATTAGGTTCCACTATGAATCTATCATTATCCAGAGACTATTGCAACGTGCCACAAGTACAAAGCAAGAACAAAATGATGTGCAGAGCCAATAACTAAAGCACATGATTTCATTCACAGACATAAGAATATAACAAGAGCCCTGTTGGATCAGATTAAAGGTCTATCTAGTCCAGCATTCTGTTTTCACAGTGGCCAACCAGATGCCTATGAGAAGCATATGACTTCACATCAACTCACAAAACAAATAACATGTGCATATGTAGCATGTTAAACACTTGTAAAAAGGGGGGGAAGTGCCCATTTTACAGATGAGTATTCTAATGAGGCTAAGACTCCAAGTGTAATGAGTGAATCATTGATAGAGAACTGACTTCCAAAGTAAAAGACAGAGAAAAGAAACGGTGGCACAGCTACTCAATGAGGATGGCAAAATGATAACAGATGACAAAGAAAAGGCAGAAGTGCTCAATTCCTACTTTGGCTCAGTCTTCTCCCAAAAAAGGATCTGTGACCCTTCCGGGAAACATGAAGTAGAAGGGGCAGGATTGGAGCTTGAGATTGATAGACAAATGGTCAAGGAATACCTAATCACTTTGGACGAGTTCAAATCGATGGGGCCTGATAAACTGCATCCTAGAGTATTGAAGGAACTGGCTGAAGAACTCTCAGAATTGCTGTCTATTATCTTTGCAAAATCATGGAGGACTGGTGAAGTGCCGGATGACTGGAGGAGAGCTAATGTTGTCCCTATCTTCAAAAGGGGAAAGAAGGAGGAACCGGGGAACTACAGACCAGTCAGCCTAACATCAATTCCTGGAAAAATTCTGGAGCAGATTATAAAGCAATCAATCTGTAAGCACCTTGAAAGCAATGCAATGATTACTAGGATCCAATATGGATTTATGAAGAACAAATCCTGCCAAACTAATCTCATCTCATTTTTTGATTGGGTAACCTCCCTTGTAGACTGTAGAATGCTGTGGACATAATATACCTCGACTTCAGCAAAGCTTTTGACAAAGTGCCCCATGATATTCTGATTAGCAAGCTAGTTAAATGTGGGCTGGATGGAACAATTATCAGGTGGATCCACAGTTGGCTCCAGAATCATACTCAAAGAGTGCTTATCAATGGTTCCTTCTCAAACTGGGCAGAAGTAACAAGTGGGGTACCACAGGGCTCAGTCCTGGGCCCAGTGCTCTTCAACATTTTTATTAACGACTTGGATGAGGAAGTACACAGCATGCTTATCAAATGTGCATATGATACAAAAAGACAGAAACAAAATTCAAAGGGACCTTGATAGGCCGCAGCATTGGGCTGAAAACAACAGAATGAAATTTAACAGGGATAAATGCAAAGTTCTACACTTAGGAAAAATAAACCAAATGCACAGTTATAAGATGGGGGATACTTGGCTCAGCAATATGACATGTGAGAAGGATCTTGGAATTGTCATTGATCACAAGCTGAATATGAGCCAACAGTGTGATGTGGCTGCAAAAAAGGCAAATGCTACTTTAGGCTTCATTAACAGAAGTATAGTTTCCAAATCGCGTGAAGTATTAGTTCCCCTCTATTCAGCACTGGCTAGGACTCATCTTGAATACTGCATCCAGTTCTGCTCTCCGCACATCAAGAAGGATGCAGACAAACTGGAACAGGTTCAGAGGAGGGCAACAAGGATGATCAGGGGACTGGAAACCAAGCCCTATGAGGAGAAACTGAAAGAACTGGGCATGTTTAGCCTGGAGAAGAGAAGACTGAGGGGAGATATGATAGCACTCTTCAAGTACTTGAAAGGTTGTCACATAGAGGAGGGCCGGGATCTCTTCTTGATCATCCCAGAGTGCAGGACACAGAATAATGGGCTCAAGTTGCAGGAAGCCAGATTTCGACTGGACATCAGGAAAAACCTCCTAACTGTTAGAGCCATATGACAATGGTACCAATTACCTAGAGACGTAGTGGACTCTCCGACTTTGGAGGCATTCAAGAGGCAGCTGGACAGCCATCTGTCAGGAATGCTTTGATTTGGATTCCTTCATTGAGCAGGGGGTTGGACTTGATGGCCTTATAGGCCCCTTCCAACTCTACTATTCTATGATTCTATGATTCTATGACTTAAAACATATACAGAATAGCAGATCAGTGGGGTCAAGAAAAGTGCACCAAGAAGCCATAAGCCACATCTCAACTTCACATACATTTACAGGCATACCCCGCTTAACGTCGCTTCGCTATAACGTACATGCTCCATATGCCTGTATTTCTCCAGAAACGCAGCGCAGCAGCAGAGACTTTAGGAAATAGAAGCGATCGTGCCACCGCAAATCAGCTGGGAGGCGCGATCGTGATCAGCTGGGAGGCGCGGCGGCGCAGCAGCAGAGGCTTTAGCGCGGGACTTTGAGGTTCCTTATGAAGGAGAGGTAAAAAAAAAGTTTTAAAAGGTAGTGCTTCACTTTAAAGACATTTTCGGTTTACATACTTGCTCTGGTCCCATTGAGTACGTTAATGCGAGGTATTACTATATTTGGTCTCACATGTAAATTCAGATGTAAAATTGTTAGGGCCTATGACCAAACATCTCATTTCATTGTCCAAATATTTTAAATGAGGCCTCACCTACGAAGTGTACCTCTCCCTCCTGCAGAAGCACCAGCTGCAACATTTATGTAACAATCCTGCAGCTAGGAGTGATTTAAAATGCAAACAAGTGAAGTGATTTAATTTGTTAGGGTGAAAATGAAGAATATTCATTCAAACAAGGGAATGCTTTAAAATTGTCTGATGTGATCCTTAATTTGCGCTGATACTGTGATTTTAGTAGAGTTGCTGCCTTCCGCCACCCCCAAGTCTTTCCTGATTTTACAAAAAGTAGCAGGCCAAGTTTCAAATTTCCTTTAATTCAGGTTTTTACACTTTGAACAGTTCAAAGGAGCAACAGACATCTCTAGCCCAAAAACTTTTTCCATCCAGGCTCTTGAGCCTCCATTCGCTTCTCAAATCTTCCTACCCCAATTGTAGGACAGCTGGGAAAAAGGGAAGAATCAGAGCAAATGGGGGAAGGAGGGGGCCTGATAGAAAATTGAACTCCTGAATCACAGTTCTATTAAATTCCCCTTCCAACCTCTAGAAATAACATTTATAATTAAAAACACTTCCAAATCCATCCATCCCGTCTCCCTCCCTCCAAGAGAGAAACTATGGGTTCGTATAAAATTTCTCTCAAGAAAGTGAAAATCCACTGGTAAGGAAGGGGAAAAAAACTTTCTCTGTCCAGTCTTTTAAAACAGGGATAGGCCATTGTATAGTGAGCATGCTTTGTTCTCTGGCCGTCTCCTTCCTCTAGTTCAGCCAATCAGCCAGAGCTAGGAGTAGGGTTTATATCATCATCAATCTAAGTAGTCAGTGCATCGTTTGATTAAAAGAAAGCATCTGAAATTTTCAAAACCTTTCCATTTTTTTCTGTTGATCATTCTAACATAAAATGTCAAATACACAGAAACTAGCACAAGCATGGGGATAAATGTTGCAAGTTAATAATAACTAGGTAGGCAGGGCCCATCCTTCAAAATAAATGGGAAAATTGTGCCTCTGCCCCTAGTCCTCCCTTGGTGAACATACTGGCAGTTTCTAGCATCAACACATGTTCATTTGGGGCCCAGCAAGCAACTGAGCTGGCCAAAATTTAGTAATGGATGCCATTGTCTATTAAAAAAAAATAGTCATGTGGAGCTTGTTCTTCAGAATTCTCCATCAGAAGTGAAGCAAGCCCCACTACTGTTATCTTGGTTGACATTTGTTGAAAAATTTTCTTTTCTTCCAAGCCTTCCCATGTTAGCATATTTTATTTCTGCAGTTTTAACTCTTGTGGTTTTTTTTTCAATACTGCATTTATGACCTGTATTATGTTTTATAGTTTATTTCTGTACTCCATGTTTTATGCTGGTGTATTGTTTAGTTGTATTGTATTCTGTATTTTTATGTTGGTTTTTCTTTGCGATTTAAACCACTTTGCGGATGAAGTGCCTCAAAAGCAGGGTATACATGTTTAAATAAATAAAGCATGACAAGTAGCATATAGAACATATTCTGTAGCTGGTGGGGTAGGATGAAATACTTCCCCCCCACACACACATGCACACAACAGAAATGATATATTCTAGTAATAAGATGATGTTGAGCCCCAGTTCCCCTAGGTGGATCAGGGAGAGGTGTCGGAGGAGGACGAGGCTTTTGAGGACACTGAGAGAGGGGGAGATGCTGACAGCCCGCAAGTTCCCACAGACGTTGATGCGGCTCCTGCTCCAACTGCAAGCACTCCAACAGAGCCATTGGCAAGCGATCTTGCGCGTGTGCCAACTCCACCCCTTGGGATTCCCCACCTGGCACTTCAAATGCTTCCCCACCAACCTGCTCCCTGCCCCCCGAGGTTGAACTGGCACCTAGCAAGCCTTTGCTGTCAGATGAGCAGCCGGAGGCTTGCCCCTTCTCCCCCCGTGCGAGACAACGCGAGAAGCGGGATGGTCAGAAGGTGATACTTCGTAGGAGTCAGAGATTACGGGCAAAGACCTTTCCTATTTAAGGTGGTGACCCCCTGACTGGGGTGCTGAGTCAACTTACTCCATATGCTGCAGAGAATGTCTAGTTAGCTTAGTTAGGGTCATTAGTGAGTCAGCATAATTAGTTCTATGAAGCGCACTGCTTTTGAAGTAATTGTTACTCTAATAAACCAAGAATTAATTCCAGCCTCGCCTCTGTCTCGTGTCTCACACTCTGGGCAGGACAGATGAGAAACACTAAAAATGAGCCTTACAATTTTTGTCAAAATCACCAGCTGTTGAATTTGGATAGAATACCTGACTTCCACAGTCATAAAATCTAGAAGCAGTTTACCGGATGGTGTGAAGCCACTATACTAGCTTCCTGGCAGGTGGGACTCTGTTCCTTAATCGGAGAGAGAGGGGTGAAGCAGCAAGGAGGTAGGGTGAGGTAAACCTATGCCTCCTTGCCCCTTCCCGTCTCCCTTTCGTTAAGCAATAGTGATCCACCTGTTCGGATGCTAGCGTCATAGCCTACCTGTCAAGCCACTTCTGGACAAATCTTCCCAAGCATCCACAGCCTGAAAACTTCTATGGAATCACTTCCCTCCCAGATGCTTTTTCCACTCCTACCACTTACACATTGTGTGTTGGGGATGCAAAAGGTTCACAGAACAAAGCCCGGCCCACAAAGGTGGCTGACAGAATGGAGCAATCAGGAGCATAATTAAATTATGAAATTTGCTACAACAAAATGGAGTAATGGCCACTGTCTGATTTTTAAGGAAGAATAAGACAAGTCAGTGAAGAATAGGTCTACTTAGGGTGAGGATGCAGAAACTGTAGCCCCCCCATTTCTTATTGGACTATCAATCCTGACCATTGGCTATGCTGGCTGGGGCTGATAGGAGCTGAAGTCCAATATCAGCTAGAGGGCCAAAGGTTCTCCACTCCTGACTATGTCCTCTTGACTTGTTCCATATAAACAGTATACAGAGTGGGGCAAATCCAGCCATCCTCCATGTTTTCCGTAACTGCAGACCTGGTTCTCAGAGACATTTTCTCATCAAATCCAGCAGTGGTCTGGAATTTCCTATAAGTTATTAGCATGATATCCAAACCTGTGTGTGATTGTATGCATACGTACTTGGGGAGAAGCCTCACTGGACTCAGTGTGACTTATTGCGAGGATCAGCTTGCAAGAAGTAAGAAAAGTAAGTGGACTTAGCACTGCAGCCTGAGAAGTGCTAAAACCTGAATGATAAAGTTTCACCTACTGGTGGTGCACTATTGAAAGTGATTAGATTTAGAGGCCATTTCTTTTGTGTGTTTGATGTGCTTAGAAAATCTGGAGTTTAGAATGAATGAATGATCAATCAGATAATCACCAACCGTTTGCCTACAGAGGATGCGAAATATATTTCTAAGTGCTGGAATGTAAGTGTCCAACAATATTAGAAGTCACTTTTGAAAGTAATTATCATTCTTTTTTGCTTGATGAGAGATGCCAGAAGCAGACCTCTCTCCCTTCCCACCTCTCCTCGGGCCCCCCAGCACAATCCAACCTTAGACTATTGAGATGGAGAGTTAAGAAAAGCTACTTAAATAGAAATCTTTCGTGCAGCTGAGTTCCAACCAAATAAACAGTGCAGCCATGCATAGGCTTCAAGAATAGTGCTCATTATTAGCAAATGAGGATGCTGAAAACCAGCTCGATAGAAATATTGAGTTCAGAGTATGGTTAGCGTAGTGGAATATGGTTGTCAAAGAAGGCTGGGGTCCTTTTCTGAGTATCTTTGATTCACTCTGTTGCCCCTGAAATGAAGGATGTATCAGTGGCAGGCTACAGTTCATATGTCAGATGGGAACAGCAGGTGGCCGGCACTGCAGCGAGAATTGGTTGCCTTGCTTAGCAGAACAGGAGTTGCCTAATGCTGAAAGAAATGAAGATAAAGCCGAGTATTCTCCATTGCTTTATTTATCTGATTGTAGCTAGCAAGGGAGCAATCAATAAGTGTAGTCAGTAGTAAATTGAACACTGGTTACCTCCTATTATCTGGAGGAGCTTGGTTGGAAACACTCAGCACAACCTGTCGTAAGTAAATTAGTTACTTAGAGAAGAGATTACAGATTGAGAAAGAGAGTGGACAATTGCCCCTCTAATCACAGAGGAATGTGGAGAAAGATGAAGCTATTATTATATTAATAGATGAAGTAAGCTCTGGGACAAACTAGAATGCACTGTAGCTCAGTGGTAGAGCATTTGTTTTGCATGAAGAAGGTCACAGATTCAATCCCTGGCATCTCCGGGAAAGGCTGACAGCGACCCCTGTCTGCAAACCTGGAGACATGCTTCCAGTCAGTGTAGACTATATTGAGCTGGACCAAGAAAGTTTCCTGTGTTCCTAAAAGATTTTGCCTCCCCTCTTTACCTCTGGTGGAATGGGGGGCACCCATTGTTATGGGCTAATGGAAAGTATAAGAACTCAGCATCCACATAAGCAAGAAGGGGAGGCTGGCAGGGGAGAAAGAAAAATGATGTTCACAAATTTTCCCAGCATTCATTTGCTCCAAACCTTGTCTACATATTAGCACAACTTGGAGTACAGAAGTGGCAGTCTGAAAGCTGAACACAAAAGAACTCATCACCTCTGTATGCTCACTTTAATCTTGGTACCATGGAGATTCCAATGATACTCTGGTTAATCATTAGGGATGTATACAGACCAAATCTAAAGACTACATTTGCAAGCAGATGCATCTTTTCTATGACCACCGCAGTGTATGATGGGATTCAACCATCTTTTCCTTTATGAAGGTTTTCCACATATTTATTTTTTTATGTCAACAATTTATATACTGCTGAACACCATTGTTTCTAGGTGTTGTACAATGAGGTCACAAAAGGTTTTTAAATCAGTAAAAACTAACAATACAATCAGAAAATGTACTAAGATGCCGGATGAAATACAAAGCTTTTCACCAGCCACCAGCAGTTCAGCAGAGAGGGGACCTGTCTGATCTCAGATGGGAGGGAATTCCAGAGAATTAAGCCCACAATACTGAACACACAGCTCCTGGTGGATGCAAGTGGTGTGCCTGAGCCACTGGGGATTACTAACAGTGACAAAAGACCATGGGACTGAAATACAATCTCCTTTTGGAGCAAAAGCCTGCCTTTTTATTTGAGGGGAATTCTCCACTCCTCTTTGACAGTGTAATTGAAAAACTGGTACAGTAACATTTTTCATGGCTGCAGAGTATGTGTGTGCATTAAGCAGTTAGGAACATGGTGTATTATTAACATAATTAAGACCCGCCTGACCTTTCTAGTTGGTTTGTTACAACTGATGACATCATCCAACCCACACACTCCACACAGCTTGGGTTCTTCACCCTGGGAAGTGGCTCCAAAGTTGTTGGTAGGTATTAGAAGGAAGGCTTAGTGGGCCACAAGCAAAAGTTTATTCTGTTTAGAACGGTGAATGAATTACTGTCACCATGCTCCAAATTGCTTAATGTGCACATACTCTCCATCAATGTAAAACCTTTACTATGCCAGTTTTCCAATTATATAGTCAAAGGGGGCGTGGAAAATTCCCCCAAAATAAAAATGCATCTTGAGTACTATCCTTGCTCCCTTCAGATTGTTCCTCCACATCCAGTTCCATAGATTAGAAGGAACCCACTGCACATTTGTCTTAGGAGTCCTTCCAGGCAATATGCGTATATATCTTGGAAAGAAGTAGTTTAAGCAACCAGCACTTGCAAGGAACCTAAATCCAATAGCTAGGGTGTGACAACACTAAGAGTTTTCATTCCATCTATAGATACTGTAAAACACAAGGAATGATGGAGCTATCCAAAAGAGGTAGGAAGAAGTCAAGGGGGTGGCACAATATGAAATGAAAACTGTGACATTTTGCTTGGATTTCATAACCTAAATTTTAACAGTAGACCCAGTGATGCTACAGTAAAGACTCTAGGCTGTCTGGGAGTTCACATAAATCTTTAAGAACAGATGATTTAAAACAAATAAACAGAAGCTGTTTAGATTCTGACACCTGCCCTCGGGCCCCAATTAATTTAAGTCTAAGAAAGAACTGGGTGTAGCTTTCGTTGAGGTAGTAAAGCTGTGTAAGGGCTCATTCACAGGGAGCTAAACTTCGTATTAAAGACACAACTTTTGCCATCATGATAGATTTGCAAGGTTCACACTTCCTACCTTCCAATCTGCTGTTTTCCATTCACACTAGTCGGCATTCCTCTGGAGAGGTTTATTATCGCTGTTTCCTTTTGGCCATGCCCCCAATTTTACATGTTTACTCCCTCCAGTGTATGGATATTGCTAATGGAGAAGGGGAGGGTTTTTTGTTATTTTCATTGTTTCTTGTCAATTGCACTCTGAAGCCTGGGGGTGCAATTGACATGAAACTATATATAAAGTGAGTGAAAGGCAAAGTAGGCATACATCCCTCCTTTTTTCTGTCAGTTTCATTTTCTCCTGACATATTTATAGTAAAGCCCTTTTTTTAAAAAAAAAGTAGGTATGAAATGCAATTTTTATATCTAAGTGGGAGACAGGGTGTGTGTGGGAGGAAATAAAATGGGATACAGGCATGGAGAGGGACTGAAGAGTTCTCTCGGTTATAAGAGAATGGGATGTCAGAAAGAATGTTAGAGGAATTCTAAATACCATGGAAATGGAGCGCATCATTAAATACTGTGGGAACGGAGCGCATCACTGGTTTCAAGGAGCGAGGGATGGAACTTAACGGGGAAAAGTGAGGGAAGGAAGGCTATAGCAAACTCTGATGTGGGAGGACAGAGGGAGTCAGAAGTGGCTGGTTAAGCTGCCGGAAACAAAATGGAATTCATGGAGAGTTTAGTGGGCAGAGAAAGGGGAGTATCTGAAAACGACGATGCACCTGCCCAGCAAAAAACATCAGAGCAAAGCACCTACATGGAGAAATGCAGTGAAGTGGAGAAGGTGTTTCCTTCACTTTTTGCATTATCAGTGGATTGGATTAATACAGATTTAAAGGGGAAAACTGCGTCATAGCTTTGCTTGCCTGCAACATCATAGAATCATAGAGTTGGAAGGGGCCTTGTAGGCCATCGAGTCCAACCCCCTGCTCACAGCAGGAAATCCACAGCTAGAGCATCTCCCGCAGATAGCTGTCCAGCCTCTGCTTGAAGACATCCAGCGAAGGGGATCCCATCACCTCCCTAGGCAGTTGGTTCCATTGCCGAACTGCCCTTACTGTCAAGAAGTTCCTTCTAATGTCCAATCTGAATCTACGCTCCTGCAACTTAAAACCATTAGACCTAGTCCTACCCTCTGGGGCAGCAGAGAACAAATCTGTACCCTCCTCTATGTGACAGTCCTTCAGGTACTTAAAGAGTGCAATCATGTCACCCCTCAGCCTTCCCTTCACCAGACTGAACATGCCAAGTTCCTTCAACCTTTCCTCATAAGACTTGTTCTCCATACCGGCTATCATCCTCGTCACCCTCTTCTGAACCCGCTCCAACTTGTCTATATCTTTCTTAAAATGAGGTGCCCAGAACTGAACACAGTATTCCAGATGAGGCCTGACTAATGCAGAATATAGTGGGACTATTACTTCCCTTGACCTGGAAACTATAGCTCTGTTTATGCAGCCCAAAACCGTGTTTGCCTTTTTTGCCGCAGCATCACACTGGTGGGTCATGTTCAACTTGTGATCCACTACAATTCCAAGGTCCTTCTCACACACACTACTGCTAAGCCAGGTATTTCCCATCCTGTACCCGTGCATTTTGTTTTTGTGGCCTAAATGCAGAATCTTGCATTTGTCTTTATTGAATGTCATTTTATTAATTTCAGCCCAATTTTCTAGTCTATCCAGGTCCCTTTGGATTTTATTCCTGTCTTCCATTGTGTTAGCTATCCCTCCCAGTTTTGTATCATCTGCAAACTTCATAAGGCTTCCCTCCACCCTGTCATCTAAGTCATTGATAAAAATGTTGAAGAGTATCAGCCCCAGGACAGAACCCTGTGGCACTCCACTCAAAACCTCCTTCCAGTCCGAAGCAGAGCCATCGACGACCACTCTTTGAGTATGGTTTTCCAACCAGTTGTGAATCCACCTGACAGTATTTCCATCTAGTCCGCATTTGACCAGTTTGCTAATCAAAAGGTCGTGGGGGACTTTGACAAACGCTTTGGTGAAATCTAGATAGATGGCATCTACAGCATTTCCACCATCTACTAAGCTAGTGACCCGATCAAAAAAAGGGATGAGATTAGTTTGACAGGATTTTTTCTTGACAAACCCATGCTGGCTCCTACTAATCACAGCATTGTCATCTAGATAGTTGCCAATGGACTCTTTTATTATCTCTTCTAATATCTTTCCCGGTATTGAAGTCAGACTGACTGGCCTGTAATTCCCCGGATCTTCTTTTTTACCCTTGTTAAAGAGCGGGACGACATTTGCCCGTCTCCAATCCTCCGGCACCTCTCCCATTCTCCAGGATTTCTCAAAGATGATGGCAAGAGGTTCCGAGAGTACATCAGCAAGTTCCTTCAATACTCTGGGATGCAGTTCATCAGGCCCTGGAGATTTGAACTCATTTAGGTTAACTAGGTATTTCCTGACTATCTCCTTATCAATCTTGAACTGCAATCCCAACCCCTTACTGAGATTGCTACCGATGCAAGGTTGCACACTGTTCCCTTTTTGGGAGAAAACGGAGGCAAAATAGGTTCATGTGAACCTTGCGAATTAAACGGGGATGCAAATAGCACCAATCTCACAGTAAGTCGCTGTGTGAATGAGCCCTAAGGACTGTCTAAAAAGCTCAGACTGTAAGGTAGTGGTTCACAATACTGGATACTAATTTCCTTCATACAAAATAAAATAAAACACCCTCCACCTAGGATTCTAATCTCGCATTTTCTCTGACATTGTAGTTGTCTAAGAATGTGTGCTTGAGAGAGTATAAAGGAGCATTCCATCATGGAATCCCCACACCTGCAGTCTGAAGCAGTGTCATTGACATAGGTTTACCACTGATTTACTATGTGGTGATTGAGGAATCTGTTGCTGACTGTTGCAGCTAAGAGAATTATACAGGTAACTCAAAATAGCTACAGTACTATCTTTAAGCTGAATGTATTTCACAATGTGTTATCCTCAGGAATTACTACCCCTTACTTCAGGAATTACTACACCTTAGTAATAAGCTACTAGTGTAATGTACATATAAAAGAATTGGGGGGAGCTTGATACTGTACTGATATTTCTGGAAGAGGAAAACTGACAGTACTTATACTACTGTAGTATAATTTCAGTTGGTCACTAGTCTAGGGATAATTTCTAGTAAGAAAATGTCTCCTTTTGATAGACCCAGTTAGGGATAGAATAATCTGTCAATTTCGGTTCCCTCAGCGTCTCATTTTTCTAATCTTAAATTTGGTTCTCCACTTTTCTGTAAAGTTTGGCTTTTTAAAAAAAATCCTCAAGAAATTCTTCAGCATGTTAGTGTAAATTTCTAATAAATAGTTTTGACAAATGTACACATTTTTACAAGCAATTTCTCCTAATAAAATGCATTTTTGTATGTTATGTTTATCAATATATTCATTTTATGCACACTTTCCCCTAATAGATGCATTTTTGTAAACATTGCTTGGTTAGAGAACTGCATCTCAAAATCTGGGTAATTGCAAATTTTAAAGGATGGCTGTGTTTTGATTCTCATATTGTTTCAGAAAGTGCTGATGCGAACGGAGTCAAATTTCTCCCCCATCCCTAGCCCCAGTTCATAGTGTCTATGTCTCACTGTGGGATATTCTGTCCCCTTATCATACTGATTACTTGAATGCAGAATGCAGCTGCTAAGTTGGTATCTGGGCCAGCAAGATGGGCTCATGTAACTCTGATCCTAAAAATGCAATGGCTGCCTGAATGCTGCTGGGCCCAATTCAAGGTATTGGTAATGGTTTACAAAGCCCTAAAAGGCTCAGAACCCAAATACCTGCAGAATGCCTCCTCCATTACCAGCTAACTCAATTTTTAAGATAGGACAGAAGGGCTTATCTCACAGTCCCCATCATGATTGGGGGGAGGAGCATGTATAAGCACCTTCTCCATGGTGGGCCCCTGGCTCTGGAATGATTTCCCCCCAGAGGTAAGTCTTTTGGTCTTCGGACATCAATTGAAGACATTTTTATGCACCCCTCTATGACACAAAGAATGGCAGTAGGCAAGTGATTGCAGTGGTTCACCACCACACAGTCTCCTCTCTACTTTGTGAGAGGCAGCTAGAGACAGGAACTGTTTCCTTCCATGTCTCTCTTGTGGACCACACAGAAGAGAGCATGAGCAGACCAGAAGACAGATGCAGCTCTGAAGGGAGGTCTTGTGCTGAAGCACATATCCGCATATAGGTCAGGTGTTAGTAGATGGACTGTGTAACGGGGCAGCCTGGATAATGGCTTGAAATATGCATAAAATGTGCTGAAATCATTTACATAAGCTTATAATGGCTTAGCTTGTAGCTTAGAATATGCTTAAGATTTGCTGAAATAGCCTATAAAGTCTGTTTCATTCATAAGAGCCAATTAGTAAGAAAAGTAGTTTAAAACTGCCCCCCTTTTTATCTGTCTCCTGACCAAAGCTGTAATTTTCCTATGAAAACAACTGGAACAGACATAAAGATAAGACATCTGGGCATATAGCCAATATGTCAATTGTCAACATGAAGTAAGAGGAAGTTCCTTATATGGTGAAGTTAAGCTAACTAGTTGAGAAAGGAAGACTCACTAGGAGCATCTGGTTAATGATCTGATGGTGAGCCTGAGGAGGTTGCATAAAGTGATGTAGCAAAAAGGCAGATAAGGCCATGGGAACCCACCTTCCCTTAGATAAAAAAGTATATAAAAAGCCAGGTTTTACAGTACTCATTACCCCCTCAGCTCTGCTGAAGTGGGGGATCAAGAAAGCAGGAGAACCATCTATTGCATCCATGACATCTGATGGGTGTATCATTACATGTATTTCTGTGTACTTTGTAACTTTGGCTCTGTGAACTCAGTCCTTCATCTATTCTAACTTATTTTAACTAAGATGTACTTTCAGAGTCTTATGCTTTGATGTTAAATGGATATCCAGCAACTTCTTTCATGCTGATATCTAGTAGGGCTTCTATTGGGAGGAAGGGTGAGATATACATTAAATAATAAAATAAATAATAAATAATAAATATATATTTCTGTTTTTCTGTTTCTGCAATGATGGCTATGGCCAACTAGAATGCACTTTATTAGTTGTAGTATGCAAGATATGAATAAATAGCATATAGTATAATGCTGTCTGAAGTCTGACTCCCAAATAGAAAATTTCTGGTATCTCCCAAGACTCCAGAATTCTTGAGTGGGGTCTCCTCTATCTTCTGCCTGCACTTGACGACTGTTGTTGATAACCTGTGAGCTTAGGTGAACTAACGTTAGACATACAAGGACTCTATGTAGACATGGAGGAAAGGAGAAAGCAAGAACCTTAGACCCTGTGCATTCACTGGTAATGGGGCTGGCCTTGCTGATATCAAGTGGCAGTCAGCTTGGAGTGCTACAAACTGCAAGCAAACCAGAGGAGTCTAGGAAAAAGTGAAGACTGGCAGAAGACACGCAAGGGACTACTGAGAGGTGTTGCTTCAGAAATAAACTTGAAATAAACTTCTGGCAAGGGAGAAGGGTAGGAGGAGGGACTGGAAGCAATTTTGTGAGTTTCCTTTAAGGTCCTGAAGATCATTGGCAAGCCAGGACATAAACACTAGAAAAAAGATATGGTTAGGGAGTCCTGTGATGACATGAACCTTTCATTCTTTATACCGAGGTACAGGGAATGCACTGGGGCTCTGAGGACCTGATTAAGTAAAAAATCACAACCCCAGGCTTTTGTAGTTTGATAATGAGATGCTTAATCCTCAGCAGGAGTATTTGAATCAGTGTTTCAATGAATTGTTAATACTTCTTTTTCAGTTTATGTTTTTACTGGTTGTGTTTTGATGTGTATGTGTGTGTGTGTGTGTGTGTGTGTGTTTCATACATTGTCCTGAGCTCCTTCAGAGGAAGGGTAATTTATTAAATATCTTAGATAAATAAATAAAACTTTGAAATAGAGAAGTCTGCTATTTTTCATAAATAATGGACTTAGATCTGTTAATTACTGTGAGCTAGACTTCGGTTTTATCTATGGGGATAGCTCTTCGGTGGCTGCTTTGGACTTTGAACAGTGAGACATACAGCAATGGAAATATCTTCATTCATTCAATTGGTCTACAACTTCAGAGAAACCCAAAGGAAACTAATGAAACTGGAATCTGTTATGATTGTATCATAAGTTTGGAATACTTAACTAGCAAAATAATTAGTGACTGTGTACACAGGTAAGTTTAAGTGCTGTGGGCATCAATGGGAACTTTGTGCAGGATTATAGCTTTAATAAATATTAATAGGTCCAAACCTAGCATTCATTCAATAGGATCAACAAATAACAGTAGCCAAAAATGTCACACAAGGTTCTGTTATTGAGAGTTTATTTGAAGGCATACCTGGAGGTAGGAAAGCAATATCCATTACAACACATATGCTTTCTAAGGTCATCCCTTCTGCATTTTTATAAGTAATTCAGCCAGACTAAAAGGGTAAGAGCTCCTCCCATGCGTAAATATGACTAATAGGTGATGAAATATGACAGTGAACCAGAGGCTGGAATCAATCAGTCCATAGTTTATATAAGAAAGTATAGATAGGTTGATGCTAAGCTGTAAGGAGTATTAACGTTCCTTGATGTCTGATAGAATAGGGGAAAATGTCACTAGTGAAATTAAAAGAGCAGGGTTTATGTACAAAAGTTAGAAGAAAGGGCTAAAAGTAATCTTCCAAAACTTAGATTTTAAGGCAATGCCATATTTTCTCTGCTTTTACAACTGGATCATTTATTCAGTTCACTCAGAAATACTGAAATGCTTAAAATTAATTATAAACCAGCTAAAGTTGAAGAGCTGTTTTCTTCTTTGCATAAGAAATGTAAGAAGAAATCTATTTTGACAGCAAAACAGGCATATTTCTCAAGTGTGAAATCAAGAGGTTTATGAGAAAAATCTCTTTATGACATCCTTTTCACTTTGTAAAATATGACATGATTGAATCTCAAAATCATTGAGCTTTGCAAGAACCTTTGACAATTCCTCATGGAACTCTTGTCTATTCTCAGTGGGTAGCTCCAGTTTGTGAAGATTTCTTAGCTATTATATTCAGAAGGAAGCCATCATAAGATGAGGGGGGAAATGGGAATTCATATGAGATGATTCACTAATAGGCAAAAAAACCCTTGTGGTTTAAGAATGTACCTATAGTCCACAGATAGTTCTACCAAACTTTAAAAAGCAGGGAAATTGGGCAGCTATAGTGAATGCACCAGGGGAGCAACAGACCTGACTACCTCTCTGAGATATTGTACTGCCCTACAAATTTGTCAAAATGCAAACACAATTTGGGTTGGTCTTTCACAGTCCAAACCACTTCCTGTGTAGCTTGGAAGAACTTGGTAACATGTGCCTCTGAGGATATGATGAGTGGTGGCAACACCTGCCATCTCCAAAGATGGAGAAACAGGATTCCAGGCTTAAATATTACATGGGCTACATTTCATGAGGATTTAATAGTGTTTCAAGTCTAGTGTCAGGAATAATTGGTTTAAGCAGATGAAAAATCAAAGCATGCGAGTTAGAGTGTCAAATGAATAAACTACCAGATAGTTTCTAGAAAGCATAATGACTTGATGATATCAATAATAAAGCTCTTATGAAGTTATGCTTAAATGCATCACAAACAGAAAGATAATGAGATTTCCATGTAGATATTAGCTCATAAAAAGTGACTTTAAAATTAGGATGTTGAATTTGGAGATTGACAGTGCAATGCTCCACATATATTCTCAGAAGCAAGCCCCTTTGAGTTCAATGAGTCTTTCACCCAGATATGAATATATTGGAATGTAGCCTATATTAGCAATTAAGATATTTCATTTTAGAGATTATGAAATAGTACACCAAGCTTGGTTTGGACTGAGACATACATTACTAAAACCTATGTGATACTCCCTCAAATAGGTGTAAGCAAGAAGGCAATTGAAATTGAGCCCCACATTATTGAGTAGGCAAACCAAAGGGGAGGCTAAGCACACATCCCCTCCCCAAACTTTCTACTCAGCCCCTAAACGGTGACTAGCTAAACTCATATTGAAAGGATGGGAGGGCGGGAGCTGCAAGCAAATGAAAAGGGAGATCAGAGAGCAAAGCAAGCTTAAAAGCCTTGCTCACCACCCCTACCCCAATGGATCAGAGGTCAAGCGACCTCCCTCCTCCATGAACCGAACCACCCGTATCTTTCTTGAAAAAGGGGTGGTGGAGACAAAGATGCCCCCACAGAAAGTGGGAATGACATTCTCCAGCACTCTGAAGCCTCCCTAGCTGCCCACACTTCCTCATCTGAAAAAGTCCCATGGGAGGAGTTACCTCTTGTCTTCCCTTGTGCAGGGGCACCGCCGAAGGCTGAAGAGTGCTGGCCATCAGTGAGATGATTTGTAGAATGAAAGAAAGGGCGCTCACAAACACCCCTTGGTCACTTCAAGAGTAAAGTAAGAATGACAACGCTAAGCCCATTCATGATAATTATTTCTCTCTCCTTTCATAATTCGATCATTTCTCTCCCCTGGGTTCCTACTGGGAAGAAAGGCGAGAGAGCAATCAAATAATAAAGAAATAAATAAATAAATTCCAAACGTAATTTATTTTCTCATTAATTGGTGAAGAATGGCCCCCAAAATGAGGGAGACATTTCCAGCACAACACTAGCTTTTATTAATTTGCTGGCTTCAGTTTAATGGAGTTCTAATTGATTTTGCTGTTGTATTGTTTTGCTTAAAATTGCTGTAAGTCTTCTTGTGTTTGTATTGCATTGTCTGGCATAAATAGAAGGGCTAGAATAAAACAAATAAATTCAACTAGCAACCTTTCTTTTCTTTTTTGCAGGCATAGCGGGAGTATCCTCCTTGAACTTTCTTTCAGACATGAGAAGACCAGCTCATCGCTTGCTTGATGTTAAGCAATGGGAGAGAAGCAGTGAAGATGGCAAAGTGAGTCTCCCTGTTCCCAACTATACTCCCTAACTGCCTGGCCACCTATTATGTATAGCTGACAGACATCATATTTAGCAGCAAGGTGGTGCCTTGTACTCTGTTTATCAGCAGCCAGGGAGAAGGTGCTAGGGGAGCTTGACACAAGTTGTGGGGAGTTGGTGGAACTCCACATCA
Source organism: Rhineura floridana (assembly GCF_030035675.1). Lineage (NCBI taxonomy): Eukaryota > Metazoa > Chordata > Lepidosauria > Squamata > Rhineuridae > Rhineura > Rhineura floridana. The sequence continues at coordinate 101,253,964 of NC_084487.1, forward strand.
GAGGTTGGGGAGATGGTGTGATCCAGTTCCTAGATAAACAGCAGTGGGACACCAGGTATCTCCCAATTAGCCATGCCTCTCAAGCTGTTCTAGAAAATCCTGAGCACTGCTTCTGCTTCAGCTGCCAGGAAGAAAAAGTGGTGAAAACCACTGGATAAGGTTCTTAAAACTATCTTCTACATTTATCCTTGAAGCACTGTGACTGAAATTTTAAAAAGAGAACCCTGTTAAAATCATTTCTTGGTTGGTTGGAAAGTCTAGAGGCATCCTCTCCTTCCTTGACCCTGGAATTTTTTATATTATGGAGCACTTGCCTGTGGGAGATTTAAAATGTATCCAGTTGTACTTATTGGCAAAACTTTCCAGTGAAGGGGGTCTAAAGCTTCAGCACCACCAGCTGATTCACTTCAGACACCTTTGGACAAGATCCATTTTGCTTCAGAAAAGGTCTGAAAGTCTCTGAAGTGGGATGCTTCAGTTTCGTACCTGGGATTTATCTAAAGAAGATAGACATTCCTACTACTGTATCTCATGTTTGTGTTTGCAGGTTATGTATTTATTAAATTTTCTGATATATCAGACTTACCCCACATTTTGACTCATTGTCAAAGGAAACAAATTCTAGGATTTCACTTGGAAGTCCAAACACAAAACGTCTGCCTTGGGTTTTGTTTTGCTTGCTTGTTGTTGTTATGTGCCTCCAAGTCGACTGCGACTTATGGCTACCCCATGAATCTGCAACCTCCAAGAGCATCTGTCATGAAACACCCCATTCAGATCTTGTAAGTTCAAGTCTGTGGCTTCCTTTATGGAATCAATCCATCTCTTGTTTGGCCTTCCTCTTTTTCTACTCCCTTCTGTATTTCCCAGCATTAGTGTCTTTTCTAGTGAATCATGTCTTCCTCATTATGAGTCCAAAGTATGATAACCTCAGTTTCATCATTTTAGCTTCTAGTGATAGTTCTGGTTTAATTTGTTGTAACACCCAATTATTTGTCTTTTTCGCAGTCCATGGTATGCACGAAGCTCTCCTCCAACACCACATTTCAAATGAGTTGATTTTTCTCTTATCTGCTTTCTTCACTGTCCAACATTCACATCCATACATAGAGATCGGAAATACCATGGTCTGAATGATCCTGACTTTAGTGTTCAGTGATACATTTTTGCCTTTGAGGAGCTTTCCTAGTTCTCTCATAGCTGCCCTCCCCAGGCCTAGCCTTCTTCTGATTTCTAGACTATTGTCTCCATTTTCCTTAATGACTGTGCCGAGGTACTTTAGTCTTTTTGATGTTTAGCTGTAGTGCTGCTTTTGTGCTTTCCTCTTGAACTTTCATCAGCATTCATTTCAAATCATTACTGGTTTCTGCTGGTAGTATGGTATCATCTGCATATCTTAAATTATTGATATTTCTCCCTCCAATTTTCACACCTTCATCTTGGTCCAATTCTGCTTTCCGTATGATATGTTCTGCATATAGATTAAACAAATAGGGTGATAAAATACACCCCTGTCTCACACCCTTTCCGACTGGGAACCTATCGGTTTCTCCATATTCTGTTGTTACAGTAGCCTCTTGTGCAGAGTATAGGTTGCACATCAGGACAATCAGATGCTGTGTCACCCCCATTTCTTTTAAAGCATTCCATAGTTTTTCATGATTTACACAGTCAAAGGCTTTGCTGTAATCTATAAAGCACAGGGTGATTTTCTTCTGAAATTCATTGGTCCATTCTATTATCCAATGTTTGTTGCTTGCTAGATGCAAAGAATCCTGTAACCCACCCCTATTTGATTGGGTGAAAAATTGTGTTGTGACACTGGGTGAATCATGTGTCATTTGTCTGACAAACTTTGCTCCTGTTTCTGTTTGTGAAGTGTCAGTGGAGAAACTATGTTCTCCAGTGTTTTCTTCTCTCTGAGTATATTTGCTGAATTATTCCTTTAAATCATAGTAACTCCGTATGGCATTTTCCAGGCATCTCATTATGAATGTTCATTATTCAAAGAATATCTGTCTATTTACTGGACATATAGGTAACACCATATGTTCGAACCATATGCACAATGTCTTGCTCCCCCTTCCCAGTAATGATAACAACACTTAGATGATGAGCTCTCCCTTCCTTCTGGTGCCAGGTCCCCTGTGGCTTAATGCCTGTGAAAAAAAAAACCCTGCATCTTACGGGGGGGAGGGGAAGACATAATATATAAAGTGGGCTCACATCACAGTTTTACAGCACATATCATAGCACTCTGAGCCCACTTTCACAAGTGACAGATGAGCATGTCAGCTAATCCAGCACTTCTTGAAGCCCCTTGGTCTTGTTTCTTTCCCCCAGGTTTCCTCCCTCTCTTTCTTCCTGTCACCTTTCTCTACTACTCTCCACTGCTCCTTACTTCCAGCTCTCACTGGAAAAAAGTTAACATCATCAGATAGGCACTCTGTAAATCTTCTCTGGCTGAGTAGGCAGAGCAGGAGGTCCCATCATGAATGGATGGCTGGGAAGGATGATAGGCTGCAACTAGGAACCCTAATGACCTTTGCAGCTGCAGTAGGATGCTCCTAATCAGATATGGGGCAGCCAAATCCCAGCCACAAACCAAGCTCTCGTAAAAGGCTGTGTACACGCCATACATTTAAGCACATTTAAAACACATCCACACTTCCAAAGTATCCTAGAAACTGTAGTTTACCTCTCACAGAGCTGCAATTCCAAGCAGCACCCTTAACAAACTGCATTTCCCAGGATTCTTTGAGGTCAGGGAAACATGCTTTAAATGTATGGTGTGTACACAAAGTCCCAGTGGAATGATGAGGAATAAGGGAGGGTGGAGTAGACACTAACATTACATGCCTTAATGGGGCAAAGGGGTGAAAATTAATAAAATCTCTTTTTCGTTTTTGCCATTCATGTTGATCCCTCAGAATATTGGGCCACATATGACTCCAGCCCTCAGACTGAAAAAGGTTTCTCACTCTTGCTTTAAACAACACTTAGTTGCTCCTCACTGCTGAGAGGAGAGAAGGAGCCGGAGCCAATGTTGTTTTCACAAGAGATACTGCACAATGTGATCTTTGAAGGGAAGGAAGTAAAGATCTTATTCAGATACTTAAATGTTTGTATCGGATGTTCTGCTACCTTGCATTCCATTTGGTCATCCAAACTGATTGAGCTCCCAATTTTCCTTTGCAAGTGGGGGGCCCTGTCAGTATCAATCAGCTGATTATCTGGGTATATAAGGGGTGAAATGATCTTTCAGGTATAGCCTGTTATGCCATGTTCCTTTATAAAGTTGTGTCCTGTTTAATCCCAGAGTTTGGTGTCTGTCTCTTTATTTTCTTGCTCCTGCCCATTGTCATCAACCAGACACAAAATACCAGGCAAGACAAGCTGAATTAATTTTGTACTCACCCCCTCTGAAACAGTGCCCAATCCTGAGATTTTACTTTTATATCACACTAAGTTTCAGTGGGTAAGTTTTAAACCTAGACTTTACTTTTCAACTAAAATCAATGGAATGTAACAATGTGTAGCTTTGACTAGATTGACTCCCATGGTGAGTGAAAATACCTTATTGTCTATAACCACACTTTTTCTCTTCAGGATTGACCATTTTATTTTCATCCATATAGATAGACGGGAAAATAATTCACTGTTTTAAGCAGTCTTGCCCTTTAAGTTTTCTATTATACATACAAAGCCATCTCTCCTGTCAGAATGGTAATCAATCACATCATGAGTCAATCAATGAATAAATCAATGAATGAATTTGCTTTGCATGAGCACCCTTAATCTCACATTATATAAACTTCTATCACTGAGCCCCAAGGTGTCAGCTCTGCACTGAGACAGCAGTGCCGGTGGGGGCTGGAAATTCCTGGGTAGTTATCAGGGTGGGAAAGTCCTTAGCTGGCAGTCTGGTCGTAAATCTGCCAGGCTAACGAGGATCAAGCATGATAAGGGCAAGGCCCGTCCTAAGCTTATGTGCCAAGCCAGAAGTCCAGAAGCGAGGTCAGTAGAGGTGTGGGTTCAATTGCCAAGGGATCAGTCCAAGATAAGATTCAGGGAAACTAGAAACACATGAAGCCACGCCTGACATTGTAGTCAGCAACAAGCTGAAACCAAGGTTTGTCTTTTAAGGAGCAGGTTTGTCAGCAGGTGTGAGCCCTCAGCGTTTTGGCCTTAAGTGGACAGGCCTGCCCCTCTTCTGCCTGACCTTCTGTTGTCTATGTTCTGCAGGTGAGGGGGGAGTATCCTGTTCACTGTCTGCGTCTGGCTGAAGGGCTTCAGCTGTGTCTGGGGTGCTCTGCAGCTGAGGGGGAGAAGGAGCTGGGTTCTCAGGAGTTTCCTCCGTTTCTCCTTCTGGGTCTGCTGCTTCTGGGTCTGCTGCTTCTGGGTCTGCTGCTTCTGGGTCTGCTGCTGTTACTCCTGAGTCATCCTTGTCTGATGAGTCCTCTGATGGGGCCATGACACAAGGGCCATATGTCTGTAGTTTATTACACCTCTAGCTAAAGACCTATTTAAACAACACATTCACTGTCAACATTTAAAGATCATTGGTAATATTTTTTATTCTTCTAAGATCACCAGCCTTGAATTCACAAGAACGGTCCATTTAGAGAGCTGTGCACATCACATAAATTTCTGTCAGAGGTCTACTCACATACTGAATAGGGTAACAACAACAACATGTCACTATAAATAGCTTTAACAGGATGATACAAAAGTTGTAAAAATATTTCTTTTAATTAAATAAAAATTAAATAAAAAAGGCCAGAACTAAAACATCCTTGGTGAAAAGCTATCCAGCAAAATTTTCTAAGAGGGTAGTCCTAGATGTGTCTACTCAGAAGTAAGTTATATTGAATTCAAGGGAACTTCCTGCAAAGTAAGTGTGTATAGGATTGCAGCCTAAATTAATATGGTTGTAATTTGTTCTGTGTTTCCAGTTATGAATGCTAATAGATTTGAGAGAGATAGACAATTTACACTAGAACCCTAGACTTCTGTATCTTCAGAAGCGAGTCCCACTGAAGTCAATGGGGCTTACTCTTGGGTAAATATACCCAGGATTCCAGCCTTAACTATTTGTTAACATTTGTATGCAACTTTTCAAACTGTTCTAGATGGATCACAAATAAAAACATGATTAAAATAATCATGTTTTCATATATTAAAATGAACCAAAGTACATATGAAAACCTGCATTACAATTGCTGTTTTGAAATTATAATTGTCTGCAAAGCAAAATAAAGCCAAATATGAGTCAAAATAGCAAAAAGCAAGGAAGAACACCTTTTATCAGCAGGCCATTCCAAGACCTAACTGTGAAGGCTCTGCTCCTAGCCATGGATGTCCTGACTTGCGAGGGTGCACCAAACAAAATCTGTCTGTGAAGGAGCAAACAGAAGAAATGGAGCTTCGCTTCTCAGAATGTGATAGAAACTAGAAAAATAAGGGACAAAGTGGCAAGTAAATATGCAAGTTTATAATTAATGTTAATGCATTAAAAGCCAACAAAGTTCTATGTGTGCATTAGTCCCACCACAAATGGAGTTCCTCCACATGTGGATCCTCATGTGGCTTGTTTCTGCCCCATGACATTTTAGGGAAAGAGATCTGTGTGCATCACCAATTCTCTATACATTTACTCCTTATGTGATACAAGTTACACAAGCTCTTGAGCCAAAGTAAATTATACCATCCAGAAACGAAAGTATGGATGGATATATGACTGCTTGTGTTCCATTTCCCATCACAATACCTGCATGCACCAAGGAAGAAGGAGGGTTCTGTTCAGCTCATAGGAATCTACATGCTTTTAATATATAACATGGAAGAGAGTTCTAAGAAATAAAAAAGGGTAAGAGGGAAAGGTCCTCTATAGATTTGATATGAGATGCAACCAAATTAATAGCAAAAGAAGAGCCTTGTTGAACTACGCTTGCTAGCGTTAATTTAGTAGTTAAGGAAAGTGTGTCCTAAGAGAGTATAGCTGTTCGCCATCTGCTCTGTGGAGGCCATTCTGGGTTCTTCAGTGCATTAGAAAATATTTAGCACAGTTTTTTTAGAGCATCTTGTTTACAGTCCAGGGCATTAGTGTTTGTGAACAAAATTGTCTCTTCTCCCCATCCTCCCAAGAAATATGCCCAAGTATTTTCAAAGTTATAAATCACTGATATAACTAGAATTGACAAGTCATAACATGCTCCTTCACCTCAGTCCAAAAGTGTAGATTTTAGAAACCCTTTAACATTGCTAAACAAATGAAAACTCTACACACAGAGAGAGAGAGAGACTGAGAAAGAGAGATTGAGATTGAGAGAGAGAGAGAGAGAGAGAGAGAGAGAGAGAGAGAGAGAGAGAGAGAGAGAGAGAGAGAGAGAGAGAGAGAGAGAGAGAGAGAGAGAGAGAGAGATTTTGTTTAGCAATGTTAATATATATTTGGGTTTTAACATACAGGCAGCTACCCCTATCTTTCTAACTCCAAAAAGATGGGTAAGAAATTAAGCATTTCAATTCATTTTTGAACCACATTAGATATGGGAAACTATAGGTAAACTAGAATGGCAATGTTTCAACAGTTAAGTGGTAAGATTAATAGATTTAACAACTTTAATTTGCTGAAAAAGTGCCTCCAGTTAATTGGGCATATGAATGTATTGAAAATGGACTGCCTTCAAGTCGATTCCGACTTATGGCGACCCTATGAATAGGGTTTTCATGGTAAGCGGTATTCAGAGGGGGTTTACCATTGCCCTTCCTCTGAGGCTGAGAGACAGTGACTGGCCCAAGGTCACCCAGTGAGCTTCATGGCTGTGTGGGGATTCAAACCCTGGTCTCCCAGGTTGTAGTCCAACACTGTAACCAATACACCACACTGGCTCTCTATGAATGTATTATGTTGTTTTAAATACAGGTGCTTATAAAAAGTGCAAAAGTCGAATTCCATTTTAAAAGAGGCATTTTTCCTTCTCTCACACACCAAAGAGGAATGTCACTTCTGTGATGATGTCTGCTATGAGACGTGTGTGCACATTATTTTAAAAATATGTGTCTTGCTTTGCAAATACTGGTTTTACCTCTTGGGAAATTTAGACAAATGTTATTGGTAAATGAATGACATAACTGACTAAAAATCAGAGCTTGGAGATAACTTTTAAAAAGCAATAAATTACTGTCACATGGCTCCAAAAGTAATAAATTACTGTTACAATTACAATTGTTCTGAAAGGAATTGATGACTTTACTGTTACTCAAAAGTAATCACGACAATTACAGTTGTTACTTTTTGGGGGGGAAACTAGAATGCCTATATGGTGCTGGCTTGCCTGCAACACACTTAAGTAGCCTGAAACAACATTAGAAACAAAAACACACACACACAGGGTAGCAGAATATTTTTTTTAATCCATAAGATAGCCGTGGTGGTCTCTCTGCTAGTAATAAATTCAAGGTAATTAGTTAACTAAATCTAATGGGTCTGTTCTCTTCTAGGGTGAACACCACATGGTCCTCCTTAGCATGCACGGAAGGGCTTACACTGGAGCACACGACTTGCAACATTACTTGTTAACAGAGGCTGCTATGTTTCTTGCTTCCCCAGGAGTGGCTTACCTGGTGGGACAGAGTTGCAGGAATATCCTCCTTGCAGACGCATCACAGCTGCTTACTGGGATTGGGAGGGGTGAAGTTGAGGCTGCACAGGCACATTGGCCTGAGCAACCACTGGCTCTGCCAGTGCACCCATTCAGTCTCAACCTTGGCACTGTTTTGCCCTTCACATTAACCTCAGTGACACAGGGAACTATTCCTGTGGCTGTGCCCTACTGGGCGAGCTACTTCTGGTTTCCCTACCTAAGCTTCCTTCGGGGCTCCATTGTGAATTCACTGAGTGCCAGGGGTGACCCAAGACATTTTGCTGCCTGAGCTGGAGCAGCAAACAGCATCCCATCCCAAGCATGGAGGTAAGAAAGCTTTGTGTTCCGTTCTGCTCTGTATTCATTGCATGACGCGCTGGGGCTGTGCACCACATTCGGCTGAGGCCTGAACCAAATAAGACTGATTTGGGGGAATCTGGGCATCGGTTGAGTCAGGCTGAGACAGCCCTGAATCACTGTATGTCAAATTGGGTTGGGTGGTCCAGAGTGATACCAGGGATGGGGGAGAATATCTGACAAAATCGAACCTGGTACCAGATCCTGACTGAATTTGATAGTTCGCTATCCCTTCAGAGTGGCACCGATCTCTTGTGGCGGTCCGCGGCTGTAATTGGCAAGAATTTTTCCCCAAAAAATCCTCCCTCTATTTTATGTATTTTTTTCATAATTAAGCTGCTGTGTCAACCACAGGATTTCCATTTGTCCATTATATATTACAAAAAAAATGTTATCACAATACAATGCAAAAAAAAAAAGGCTATATATGACTTCAATGTTAATTGTCAAATCATCCTGCAATGTCATGTTTTTCAAACAAGATATTTCAGAGCATTCTGAATCTCTTGCATGGGAAACATTATGATGATGAGACTGACCCACGCTACCCACCTCACCCTTCCCAGCCCTGTTTTGTTGCTGCTGTCCTGAGCTAACTGAGGGCTGCCTCTCTCTCTCTCTCTCTCTCTCTCTCTCTCTGTGCTAAATGTGTGTGTGTGTCACTGTGTGACTGACAGTGACAGACAGTGTCTGTGCAGTGCAGTGGGGTGCCACCACCATCTGCCTGCCTGCGCCTCTCCCACACTCTCTCGGACTGTATTTTTTAACTTTCTGTTGCCGTCCCTCATGAGACCCTTGTTGATGTTCAATCATTGGAGCAGCTCCTGGTGCCCTGTCTAAGTGTGAGAGTTCTTCAACAATTTAAATAAACTGGGAATTCATTGCTTAAACTAGATCATAAAGCAAAAGCCATGAGCAATCCATCATTCCTTAAGAGTTCATCAATCCACTCGTAACTGTTAACGTTCAATGCGTTCTGGCAGCCTAGCCATTTTTCTTTACTACACTTTACTTCTTGTCTCTCTGTGGCAACCAAACAGCAGGAATATTTTTCTGTCTGTGGTGGCGAGTGTTTTCTTGCTGTCTGTGCAATATATATATATATAATTTATTATTTGATTTATATCCCACCCTTCCTCCCAGCAGGAGCTCATAAAAATGTGTTGTGTTGCTTTACCTTCTGCCCCACTGCAATCAATCAAAGGGAAGCACTGGCAGGATGATGAGATGAAGGCATTACTAAGCATTTTCAAGGACAGCCCTGCTGCTGCTGCTTTCATGGGCAGCTGTACTGCCGCTAACGAAAGACTCTGGGAGGAAATCAAAATTTCAGTGTTGAACCTCGGTTACAACAGAACCCTTGGGCAAATGAGATCCTGCTGGAAGAGATTGAAATTATCTTTCTTCCTCACAGGGCGCAATACTGCTCTTGCTAGGGTAACAGTTGCTCTGATGGACAAACCCACCTACTATACAAGGGTGAGACATGTGTGGGAGGCAGCAGGGAGACCCCAGTTTTGGCTGAGGACCATGTCAGGTTGTTTTTTCACCCTTAATAGCATAGTGCTATATTTGTGATTGACTTTTAATTTTTTTTATTGCTCCATAATAATTCCAGTGTCTGTTGTGTCATGTCTGTGTAAGTAAACTTTGAAATGGCAGCCATTAAGGCAGTAATCTTTGGAGTTGTGCTTCTGTTGCACGACTTGTACCTCAGCAATCTCATCAGCACACCTTCCCCAATTTTAGGACTGGCTGTTTGCTGCTTGGATGCTAAGCTGCGTACCTTACTGGGAAGTTGTGTAGATGGAATAATTGAGGAGGTGGGTGGATAAGGAATTTAAAATGCATGTGATACAGAGTATTGGAGATCAGTACAGTAGTCAATGTTCATCCTTGCCAAGGTGTCCCACCATCATTCAACTGTTAAACATAAACAACTTTGCATTTGGTTTTCTTTAATATAAATATATCTCTGTCTCCATAAGTAAGAGTATAACTTTCATGCCTGCCTGGGTCAGTGTGTTAACTTCAAAGCAGAACAATATTCTTTATAGTTTTTTTTTGAATACTTCACATAGTAGGTAAATAATGAAAGTATAATGTTCCTTCCAGGCTCCTGCAACCTGAAATTCCTGATGCATTCACATCCACAGGGGACAGGGACCTATTAGGATGGTCCGCCCCAGATGCCTGATGGATCCTAAAGGATTCCTGAATGTGCTGGGAGATTTGGAGCCAGCTGAAGGGCACCCGGTCAAAACCCTGGTGGTGGAGTGGAATAGGGAGATCACTAGGGCAGTAGACCGGGTGGCTCCGAAACGTCCTCTCCCCCTGAATAGAACTCAGATAGCACCCTGGTATACACCACAGCTCCGGGGTCTGAGACAGGAGGTGAGACGACTAGAGCGCCGGTGGCAGAAATCTTGTTCTGAAGGCGATCGGACACTGGTTAGAGCAGCAATAGCTGCCTACCAGGTGGCAACAAAGGCAACAAAGAGGGAATTTTTTGCTGCCTCTATTGCGTCCACAGAGTGTTGTCCCAGGAGGTTGTTCCAAGTGGTCCAAAACCTGGTCGGTCCAGTTGTTCAGGAACCCATGGAGCACTCTAAAGCCTCCTGTGACATATTTGCTAAACACTTTGCCGATAAAATCGAGCGCCTGAAGAGCGCGGTTCCGTACGCCGTGAATGCAGGAAGTGAGCCAGAGTTGGCCAGTTGTATTCCGGCCCGGTGGGATTGGTTTCAGCCTCTTCTCTCTGAGGACGTGGACAAGGTGCTCTCTACTGTGAAGCCAACCACCTGTCTGTTGGATCCTTGCCCTTCATGGCTCATTATGAGTTGTAAAGAGAGACTGAACGAAGGGATCAAGGCAGTGGTAAATGCATCCTTGGAAGAGGGTGTAATGCCATCTGCCCTCAAGGAAGCAGTAATAAAGCCCATCTTGAAAAAATCTTCCTTGGATCCCCAAGAGTTAAATAACTTCTGCCCAGTCTCTAATTTACCATTCTTGGGCAAGGTGATTGAACGAGTGGTGGCCAAACAGTTACAGACACACTTGGATGAAGCAGATTATTTAGATCCATTCCAATCGGGCTTCAGGACTGGACATGGAACTGAAACAGCCTTGGTTGCCCTGGTGGATGATATGAGGAGGGCGTTGGATAGGGGAGAATATACCTTCCTCATCCTCCTCGATCTCTCAGCGGCTTTTGATACAGTCAACCACGGTATCCTTTTAGATCGCCTGGTGGGATTGGGAATAGGAGGCACCGTTTTACGATGGCTCCGTTTCTATCTCTCAGACAGACATCAACGGGTGGCATTGGGGGATGAGGTTTCAGACCCTTGGCCTATCAATTGTGGAGTGCCACAGGGTTTTATCCTCTCCCCCATGCTATTCAACATCTATGTAAAGCCGCTGGGGGCTATCATCAGGAGATTTGGGCTGCAGTGCCACCAATATGCGGATGACACTCAGCTCTATCTCTCATTTAAGTCCTCACCAGAGTTGGCTGTGGACACCATTTCCAAGTGCCTAGAATCCGTAAGTGGATGGATGGGAAGGAATAGGCTGAAACTAAACCCCGATAAGACCGAGGTGTTGCTCGTTGGAGACAACAGAAGGTTAGGAGAAATAGACCTGGTGTTTAATGGGGTAAGATTACCCCTGAAAGACCAGGTCCGCAGCCTCGGGGTCATTCTTGACTCCCAACTGTCCATGGAGGCTCAGGTATCAGCAGTGAGCCGGGCACCTTGGTATCAATTACATCTGATAAGGAGGCTGCAACCCTACCTTCCTGTCCATCTGCTCCCACGGGTGATACATGCCCTGGTCTCCTCCCGCTTAGACTACTGTAATGCGCTCTACGTGGGGTTACCCTTGAAAACGGTCCGGAAATTACAACTGATACAGAATGCGGCGGCACGATTGATTAAGAACAGCCGTCACCGTGATCATATCACTCCGGTGTTAGTAGATCTACACTGGCTACCAGTTGTTTGCCGGGCCCAATTCAAGGTGTTGACCTATAAAGCCCTATATGGTTTCGGCCCAGCTTATCTGAAGGAGCGCCTCCAGCATCACCAATTATGCCACCTGACGAGATCAGCCACACAAGACCTTCTCTCAGTCCCACCAGTTAAAATAGCGAGGCTGGTGCAGACTAGAGAGAGGGCATTCTCGATTGTGGCCCCCACCCTCTGGAATTCCCTTCCTTTCGACCTTCGCCATGCCCCCTCCCTGATAGGCTTCCGCCGAGCCTTGAAGACCTGGCTGTTCAGGCAGGCCTATGGGATCCCTGGGGTGGGTTAGCTTTTAACACTGTTATTAATCAGAATTGTAGTGTTTAGTCTAATTATTGATTTTGGCCCTCATTGTTTTATATTGTATTTTATTGTATTGATGTACGGCGCGTAGAGTGGCCGTTAATTCGGCCAGATAGGCGACTCATAAATAAAATTTTATTATTATTTTTTATTATAATTGCATTGGCAACTGGTAATGATTCATCTCGTATCTGACCCCAGTAAAAACTATCTTACTCATATAGGGTATGTTAAGGCTTCTGTTCCTGCTGTGAGTGAGTGCTATGTGCTATATGTGAAAAAGTGGTGCATGTCTTTCAGATCAATTTTCCACACAATTCCCTTTCCCCATGGTTAATCATTATGTATATATTTGTTTAGACACAAGACTTTTCCCCCCTCCCTGTGTGCCTGGGATGCAACTTTACTCATTTGCTGAAAAAACTTTAAAGGGGTTTATCAAATGTATCTTTACAGTAAGGTATGAATTGTGAAATGTAACATTTTTATTTCAAAGCAATTTTATTTTTTGAGATTTATAGACACTGTGGAATTATGATACTCAAAGTCATTATATGGATAACTGGCATTGCTAGCCTTCCATTCCTCCCCATTACCCCATGTAGCTACACAGAGACAGCTCCAAAGGGGAGCAAAGGCTACATCAGGAAGAGGAGGGGGAGGATCACTCTGATGTGTGTTTGCTGCCCTGGGCTCCTACTGAGAGGAAGGGTGGGATATAAATTTAATTAATTCATTCATTGTTGTTATGTGTCTTCAAGTCAATTATGACTTATGGCAACCCTATGAACCAGTGACCTCCAATAGCATCTGTCATGAACCACCCTGTTTAGATCTTGTATGTTCAGGTCTGTGGCTTCCTTTATGGAATCAATCCATCTCTTGTTTGGCTTTCCTCTTTTTCTACTTCATTCTGGTTTTCCTAGCATTATTATCTTTTGTAATGAATCATGTCTTCTCATTATGTGTCCAAAGTATAATAACCTCAGTTTCATCGTTTTAGCTTCTAGTGACAGTTCTGGTTTAATTTGTTCTAACACCCAATTATTTGTCTTTTTGGCTGTCTATGGTATCTGCAAAACTCTCCTCCAACACCACATTTCAAATGAGTTGATTTTTCTCTTATCTGCTTTTTTCACTGTCCAACTTTCACATCCATACACAGAGATCAGGAATACCATGGTCTGAATGATCCTGACTTTAGTGTTCAGTGATACACCTTTGCATTTGAGGAGCTTTTCTAGTTCTCTCATAGCTGCCCTCCCCAGTCCTAGCCTTCTTGATTCTTGACTATTGTCTCCATTTTGGTTAATGACTGTGCCGAAGTATTGATAATCCTTGACAACTTCAATGTCCTCACTGTCAACTTTAAAGTTACATAAATCTTCTGTTGTCATTACTGTAGTCTTCTTGACTTATAGGCCCCTTCCAACTATACTATTCTATGATTCTATGATGTTCAGCTGTAGTCCTGCTTTTGTGCTTTCCTCTTGAACTTGCATCAGCATTCATTTCAAATCATTACTGGTTTCTGCTAGTAGTATGGTATCATCTGCATATCTTAAACTATTGATATTTTCCCCTCCAATTTTTACACCTCCTTCGTCTTGGTCCAATCCCGCTTTCGGTAAAATATGTTCTGCATATAGATTAAACACATAGGGTGATAAATACACCCCTGTCTCACAACCTTTCCAATTAGAACCAATAGGCTTCTCTATATTCTGTCCTTACAGTTGCCTCTTGTGCAGAGTATTGGTTGCGCATCAGGACAATCAGATGCTGTGGCACCCTCATTTCGTTTAAAGCATCCCATCGTTTCTCATAATCTATAGTGTACTACACTGATTTAATTGTGTAAAACAGTGATTCTACACGATCAAAGGCTTTGCTGTAATCTATAAAGCACAGGATGATTTCCTTCTGAAATTCCTTGGTCCATTCCATTATCCAAGGTGTGTGTGTGTGTGTATATATATATAACATTTATATACCGCCCCATAACTGAAGATCTCTGGGCAGTTTACAGCAATTAAGGTATATTTGCGATATGATCTCTGGTGCCTCTTCCCTTTCTAAATCCAGCTTGGACGTCTGGCATTTCTCGATTCATATATGGTAAGAGTCTTTGTTGTAGAATCTTGAGCATTACTTTATTTGCATGAGATATTAAGGCAATAGTTCAATAATTACTGCATTCCCTAGGATCCCCTTTCTTTGAAATTCCAGTCTGTGGGCCATTATTTCTTTTCCATATTTGTTGACAAATTTTTGTCAAAATTTGGACAGGTTTGGTCTCAGTAGCTTGTAGCAACTCTGTTGGTATGTCATCTGTTCCTGGTGATTTGTTTCTTCAAGTATTTTAGGAGCAGCTTTCACCTCACATTCTAAAATTTCTAGTTCTTTCTCATACGGTTTGCTGCCACACCAAAGAAGACTCGGGACACAAATATGGTATAATGTTATATTTATTAAAATATAACAAATATTCAGCCATAATCAATTCAAGCCAATTAATTGAATTTTAACTCCTTCGGGCAGGTGAGGCACAAACTAATTGGGAGGGAATACTCCCTCCAATCTTCAAGGCATGTCAGTCACCTTGGACTGTAACTCCCAATCAAAGATGTGGGAAAACTTATTCCTCCTTGCTATTGGAGTCAGGTATGTGGTTCCAACTTCCACACCCTGCCCCCACTGTACAGGCTTTCACGATGATGCGCAAGTCGGTCCCACTAGGACACTACCCAGATCCCCACCATACATTAAGCACTGATGGTTCCCTAGGGAGTGCCCTTTACCAAAATGCCTCAGCCTCCTCAATTTTCCCCCCATTACCTCACCTGCCCGAATTCCATGCCAGCCAAAGCAGAACAACCCAGACCTCTCCCAGAAGGCCAACCAAATCAACCCAAGCAGTATGAAGTAGGCAAAACCAAAGGGATTCTGAAATCAGGATCCCCCCAAAAAATTCCTACGCAGCCCCTATTGGTGACTAAAGGTAAAGGTGTCCCCGCACTTATAGTGCGAGTCGTTTCCGACTCTTAGGGTGATGTCTTGCGACGTTTACTAGGCAGACCGTATATATGGGGTGGGATTGCCAGTTCCGCCCCAAGCCTTTCTTTACCACCCAAGGTATGCCAGGTACTCATTTTACCGACCACGAATGGATGGAAGGCTGAGTGGACCTCGACCCCTTTTACTGGAGTTTCGACTTTCTCCTTCCGTTGGAATCAAACTCTGGCCGTGAGCAGAACTTCAACTGTGTTACCACTGCTTACCGCTCTGCGCCACGGAGGGTCTATTGGCGACTAGCAAAGCCCATACTGATGAGGGATGGAGGGTGGGTGCCGCAAGGCAAAAAGGCAAATCTTCAAGGGAGGAGTGGTCTTTTATAACCACTAATCCCTATCTCCTCATTGGTCTAATGACCCCACCTGACCTCCTTGAATCTTTCTCGAACCTTCCTGAGCCTTCTGTGTAAAATGGGTGGCGGCAAACATGCCCCCCAAAGCGGGAACACCATTCTCCATGAATGAATGTCATCCTGGCATCTCTTTTATAGAGTTCTTCAGTGTATTGCTTCCATCTTCCTTTTATTTCATCTCGGTCAGTCAGTGTGTTCCCCTGTTGATTATTCAACATCCCTACTCTTGGTTTAAATTTCCCTTTCGTTACTCTAATCTTTTGGAATAGGGCTCTTGTTCTACCCTTTTTGTTGTCCTCTTCTATTTCTATACAATAACAATTGTAATTGTTCTCTTTGTACCTATGTACTAGGTACTGTATTGTTGCATTTAGGGTTCTGACCATGTTTCTGTCTCCTTTTGCTTTTGCTTTCCTTCTCTCTTTAACCATTTTAAGGGTTTCTTCAGTCATCCATTGAGGTCTTTCTCTCTGTGTAACTAGAGGTATTGTCTTTTTGCATTCTTCCCTGATAATGTCTCTGACTTCACTCCATAGTTCTTCTGGTTGTCTGTCAATTAAGTTTAAAGCTTCAAATCTGTTCCTTATTTGATCTTTATATTCTTCTGGGATGTTATTTAAATTGTATGTTGGTATTATGATTGCTTTGTTTGTCTTCTTTAGCTTTCCTCTGATTTTCAATATGACCAGTTCATGATCTGTACGGCAGTCTGCTCCTGGTCTTGTTTTTGCAGAATGTATGGAACTTCTCCATCTCCTATTACCAATTATATAATCAATTTGATTCCTATATTGACCATTGGGTGATATCCATGTGTAGAGTTGTCTTTTTGGTTGCTCAAAAAATGTGTTTGCAAGAAACAAATTATTGGCTTCACAGAACTCAAGTCTTTCTCCTGCTTCATTTCTATCTCCTCAGCCCCATGTTCGCACAATTCCTAGTTCTTCTCTGTTCTACTAATTATTGGCAAAAACAGTGAAAGACAGGTATTTACAAACATTCAAAATATTAAAACCAACAATGAGTTAAAAATAGATAAAAAACAATAGCTCCTACATGCTTGGATAGGCTTGCCTAAACAAAAATATTTTTAGCAGATGCTGAAACGAGTACAATGAAGGTGTCTGTCTAATGTCAATAGGCAGGGAATTCCAAATCGTAGTTGCTGCCACATTACAGGACTGATTTCTCACAAGAGCAGAATAAGTACTATGTGGTAGCCATAACATGGACAGCACACCTTGAACTTGACCTGGTAGCAAATTAACAACCAGTGCAGATTTCAGAGCAGAGCTATTATGTACTGGTAGGGTCTCACTCATGTCAGTAATCGTGCCACAACATTTGTACTAACTGCAGCCCCTGGGTCAGGTTGTGCTGCATGGGGATTTCTGTGAACTTGCCTGACTGGCTGCCAGGATTTTTTTTAGTTTTGGTTTTTGGTTAGGAATCCTGACTGGTTGTGGGATGCTGAGTTGTCTGCCTTACACATAGGAATCTTGTTGTGGTTGGTATTTATTTATTTATTATTTGATTTATATCCTGCCTTTCCTCTCAGCAGGAGCCCAGGGCAGCAAACAGAAAGGCTAAAAACACTTAAAATATCATAAAAAGACCTTAAAATACATTAAAACAAAGCGACGTTAAACACATTTTTTAAAAAAGCTTTAAAAACATCTTTTTTAAAAAAGGTTAAAAACATATTATTAAAGAAAACATTAAAAGCAATTCTAACACAGATGCAGACTGGGATAGTTCTCAACTTAAAAGGCTTGTTGAAACAGGAAAGTCTTCAAAAGGCACTGAAAAAATAGCAGAAATGGTGCCTGCCCAATATTTAAGGGGAGGGAATTCCACAGGGTAGGTGCCAACACACTAAAGGTCCATTTCCTATATTGTGCAGAACGAACCTCCTGATAAGGTGGTATCTGCAGGAGGCCTTCACCTGCAGAGTGCAGTGATCAACTGGGTATATAAGGGGTAAGATGGTCTTTCAGGTATCCTGGTAGAAAAAGAAAAACAAGACAGTGATGATGTATGGTATTGTATTTAAGAAATCATCACTGTCTTTTGTTTTTGTTTGTCTATTCGCATTTCATTTACCTTTATCCTCACTCCTTTTCATCCATAAAAGCAACAACAGTGGTTCCATGCGCTCCACTCAACCTTCTTAAACCCACTGATGATGCACCCTGTTGCTTGTTTCTTGCCCAATAGTGATAAAAGAGAATTGACATACTGGGCAGCATGGCTGCAATTATTGTTGTTCCCAAGTTGCTCCCTATGAAGGTAGACAAAATCATGTGTGCTTTCTCTCTGCCAATTATATTCACTGGATTTGGGTTTGCTGATGAAGTGAGTTTATAGCAGCCCACAGGGGAGACAGAAAAGGGTAGAGAAACTTTTTCCTCATTTCTCAGACCTCTTTCTGAAGTGAAGGTTCAAATCTGTAAAGAAATATGGATGTTAAAAGGTAGGGGCAGGGCATTCTAGGCAGCGGGTTGCCAACCCTACTTGGATATGGATATCTTTGCAGAGGATCCCTAGTCAGGCTTTATCAACAACACAATCTAAACCATGTCTACTGAGAAGTAAGTCCTATTGAGTTCTATGGAGCTTAGTCCCTTAGTAAGAGTGTTTAGAATTGCATCCTTCGGGGGCATCCTTCTTTACTCCTGAGTGCTCCCATCTAACATCACCACAACACTAGGCTTTTTTCTTTCCACAATGGTCTTCTGGTGATTGGCCTGGCCTGAGGGTACTTAAATCCTTTTTGCAAGAAGCAAGTTGGCTAGATTAAATGTCCCCTACCCAGGTTCCATTTTTTAGCTAAGATTTATATCTTAATTTCCAATCAGAGAAATGTTCTTGTGTGAATTGTATGCACCAAGCAACTATGGTTGATGCTTAATGTATCATGCTTAATGACATCACTTGGGCCTGCCCTGTGACATTACTCAGACCCACCCCATAACATCACTTGGACCAGTCCCATTACATCACTCGGGCCTGACCCCAAAGTCTCGGGGTTTGGGATGCTTCTGACCTGGCAACCCTAGCAATAAATGAAATAGCTAACAGTTTGCTGTCTTTTCTTGACACCCCAAATCAGCTGCTTTGAGGCAGCTGTCTTACTCTGCCTAATGATAGGGTTGACCTACTGAAGTGTTTTGGCCACGCACCTATTTCCCAGTAGTGTTGAGGTTACTGTGGAACCCATCTATAGCAGGTGCAGATTCTTGGATTAAAGCCTCCATTCACGTTAATAGCTGCACTGTACATTACCAGAAAGTCCAGTGAAATGGTTCCTAGCACTCTGCCATCTTCTCTTTACACACGGAGTTCATCCACAAAGCATTAGGAGCACAGAATTGTCATAATTCAGCACAAATGCTTTGTCTGGCAGCTGCCTCCACTGAATAATATCTACCGAAATTATTCACTTATACAGAAGCGATACTGGGAATTGTTCCAACAACTCACCAGAGGTATGGCTGCTTGGTTCCAGGCAGGATGGCTTTCTGCTTCACAAGATCAAGTTCTGAATCCCTATTCCCCTTAATTGTTGTGTATTGCTGACATATCATTTAAAATTGGTATTTTACATTTTGACATTAATCGTGTTTATCTCTAGCAGCCTGTGTCATCTTGTGTGAAGGATGAAATTCCAATTGACATTTGAATCCCTTTTACTGAAATCAGTTTGATCTTTTCAATGCATTCTCTTTAAAACTCATATTGGCCTCTTAGAGCCGTAGCAGATGTCAAAATATACATGAATCCAGTCTGAATTTATAGCTGCCCAAAGACATTCTCTTCTCAATAACAAATATTGGTGGCAAATTTTAAATTTGCTTAACACATTGATTTATCCTTGCATAATTGTAGATTAAAACTTTAATACAAAGCTGGATGGGAGGTCCCTCCCATTTCTCTCACGTTCTGACACCCCTTTTGCTCTTTCTCTTTCTGCCACCCCTTCTCTATCTCTCTCCTTTTCTGACAGGCCCCTTTCCATCCATTTTCTCTCCTTGTCACCTGCATGGAATTAGGTAAGTACCATGCAAAGTTAGGCCTCATGAGGCCCTCCCCAATCTAAGTAAATATAAATGCCAGGAAGCTTGGACAGAGAAGCATAGGGAATCAGGCTTCACCTAGTAAGCTGGTGCATACTGTATTTTCTCTAGCCTCAAAGCACGCTTCAGAAGATAACAGGAAGCACCGTGAAGCATCCGTTTTGGACATAAGTGCGATGGGGCTGGTTTTTGCTGCTAAGTGGGTTATCAATTATTCCGCAGAACAATTGAAGCTACTTAGCAGGACCCCTGAGCTGGATAGTCAGCTCCAGTTATGGACATCTATAGGTCTGGCCTTGCCCTGATATGATCCAACAGTTTTTATGTGCATGTGAATGATTTATGAATGTAATAAACAACAAATTACAAGATGCTTTTGAAATCCACCCAAGATTCAAGAAAGACTTGAAAAGTGGTATTGGTGGGTGCTGATTGAAATATAAAGAAGCCCCAATGCTGCATATGGATCACAGCAAAAGCCCTCTAGAGAAATGAAAGATCAGAGCAACACAGCTTACCTTTTACAGAAAACAAACTTCGCAGTACAATTATGTGCACACCTACTCAGAAGTAATTCTCACTGTATCCAAATGTCCTTACTCTTTAGTAAACATGTTTACTACTACAGCCAAAAGGGCCAATTCCATTATTTATTTATTTACTCTCTAGAATGGTTCCACACATCACTCTTAAGAAGAGAGATTTATAAGAACAAAACACATATATGCCTAACTTTAAAAAGTGATCAATTATTGTTTTAATCATAGGAGTATCTGGGATGGGGACTTTTTCATGTGTTAAAGTTAATAGCATGACTATATTCAGACGATAGTTTTTAAATTATAGAAATGGTTCTGAATATCCATGACATCTAAATTAATAACTTAGGATGCATTGTTCACACGCATATGCTCATTGCTGAGTTTCCCCACTCTTGAGTACTGTGTAAACTCAGAAAGTGGGGGTTGGATGTATGAACTGACTACAATGAAAAGTATTTTGTTTTAGGTGGTTTAAGGAGATAACAAAGCTTTCTTTGTGATTCTCCTTCACCTGTTCAAGTAATCAATTCATAGCCCTAGCCAGTCACTATTGTTCCCATGCAGAGCTGCATAAGAACATAAGGAGAGCCCATCTAGTCCTGCATTCTGTTCTCACACTGGCCAACCAAATGCCTGTGGAAAGTTCAGATGTGTGATACTGCATCAAGAAGCCTTTCCCCCTGACATTCTCACATACAATGCAAACATCTGCAGGGAGGGACACTCTGTGTGCACAATGCCCTGTTGGCTCCACTGGTGGATTTGCACAGCACTTACTGTTCTGGCCTATTTGCCCCTGCCACTCTCCTTCACAGTATGCAGCAGTAACTGCGACCAGAAGGTCAGGGTGGCGCTGCTGCTCACCAGCCACTATTGCCTATAAAAGGCTTTCATGTGACCTGGAACCCTCATTGCTCAGGATTCCAGGTCACATGGAAGCCCTCACACATAAAGATGGATAGGAAAAGGCGATCTCCCTGTAGACATTCACACAATAAGTGTGGACTGGACACCAAACAGCAGAGCAAGTCAGCACATGCATTGTCAAGAGTGGGGTTACTTGGTGAAGTCCTGCTCTCAGTTCTACCACAGCATCAACAAAAACTTCATGTGACTTTCATAACTCAGTCATCAATGATGCACATACCCCCAGTCCACTTGCACAGGACAAGTTCTCAGCTGACTGAAATCCTAAATGCTATATCGTAAAAGATAAAGTGGTTCAATAAAGTTTTGTTGTTGTTGTTGGTCTACTTAAACCCAAACACCCCATTAACAAAGAACCAGATGATGTTTCTTGATTGCAGAAGACAGGCAGTCTGAAAAAGACCCATTTTGGCTTTCTGTTGACAGTTCTTCATGGATCAGTAATTTCTTCATAACTGGCCTTCTAATGGGGCATCACAGAGGAATCTATTTAACTCCATTACAGTTTAATCAGATGTGGCATCTGTTAAACGTGCCTGATATAGTTCTAACATTTTGCTGGGCTACATAGCTGGGCATAAGTTAACCAATTCACAATGGCAGAAGCAGAATGGTCAGAATCAAGAATAAGCATGCCATAATAGAGATAGATCACAAGTAAAAGATTATCATATTGATACTGTTGAACAGACGATCATTGGTAAAGTAGATATTTTATGATATCCACTGATAATGTAA
This sequence comes from Rhineura floridana, assembly GCF_030035675.1. NCBI lineage: Eukaryota > Metazoa > Chordata > Lepidosauria > Squamata > Rhineuridae > Rhineura > Rhineura floridana. The sequence continues at coordinate 101,276,005 of NC_084487.1, forward strand.
TTGATGCAAGTGTCTTCCTTCTCAGTCTCCACTAAGTATGAAAGAGAACCGATGTGAGCTATCAGTTGTTATGTTGTAGACTTCAGTCAGAAGAAGTTCATAGAGACAAAGTTTGATTACCTCTTTGTCAATGTTCCATTTTGAATACACAGTGTATAAGAACATAACAAGAGCCCTGTGGGATCAGACCAAAGGCCATTCTAGTCCACCATCCTGTTCTCACATTGACCAACCAGATGCCTGCAGAAAGCCTGCAAGCAAAACTTGAGTGCAGCAGCACTCTCTCCTGTGATTTCAACAACTGGCATTCAGAGGCACACGGCCTCTAACAGTGGAGGTAGAACATAGCCACAATGGCCAGTAGCCGTTGATAACCTCGTCCTCCATGAATCTGTCTAATCCTCTTGTAAAGTCGTCCAAGTTGGCAGTCATTGCTTAACTACATCTTGTGTGAGTGAATTCCATAGCTTAACTACGCACTATGTCAAAAAGTACTACTTTTTGTCTGATCTGACTCTCCCAACATTCAGATTCATTAAACTCTAGTATTATGAGAGAAGAAAAACTTATTTCGATCTACTTTCTCCACACCATGTATATTCTTACATACACCTTTATCATGTCTCCCTTTACTCTCCTTTTTTCTAAACTAGAAAGCGCCAAATGTTGTAACCTTTCCTCGTAGGGGATTTGTTCCAGCCCCTTGATCATTTTGGTTGTCCTTTTCTGAAATTTTTCCAGCTTTACAAATCCTTTTTTAGGTGAGTCAACCAGAACTGTACACAATATTGTATGGTTTCACCATAGATTTGTATAACTCAGTTATGATATTGGTGGGTTTATTTTTTACTCTTTCCTAACATAGAATTCATATTTTTCATAGCTGCTAAACAGTGGGTCAACATCTTAACTGAGCTATCTGTTTTGACCCCAAGGTCTCCTTCATGGTCAGTCACTGCTAGTTCAGATCTCATGAGTGTATATATGGAAATTATTATTTTTTGTCCGTGTGCATTACAGTTGCTTACACTGAATTGCATTTGCCATTTTACTGACCATTCACCCAGTTTGGAGAAAGCCATTTGGAGTTCTTCACAATCTCTTTTTGTTTTAACCACCCAGAACAATTTGGTTTCATCAGGCAAAAGTGACTATTTCACTGCTTACTCCTAAGTCTATATCATGAATGAGCAATTTAAAATGCACAGGTCCCAGTACTGATCCTTGGGGGACACCATGTTCTACATATCTCCATTCCTACATTCTGCTTCCTGTTTCTTAACCAGTTACTGATCCATAAGAGGACCTCTCCCATGACTGCTAAGCTTACTCAGGAGTCTTTGTGAGAGACTTTTACTGAAAGATTTTTAAAGTCCAGTACTACCAGATCACCACTATCCACTCACTTATTGGCACACTCAAAGAACAATCAAAGGTTAGTGAGATAGGACATACCTTGCAGAAGCCATGGTGTTTCTGCTTCCGAAAGACTTGTTCTTATATATACTTGATTAGTCTATCTTTAATAATGCTTACCACCAGTTTTCCTGGGTCAGACACTATGCAAATAGACTCATAACTTTTTTTAAAAGCTTTACCTTGGCTACTTTCCAGTCCCTTGCAATCCTATACTTGTCTACTCAGAAGTAAATCTCATTGGGAGTTCAATGGGAGTTACATCCAGATAAATGGATATAGGATTGCAGGCTCAGTTAAGATGATGCAAAATAAAATCTGCAGCACAGAAACTTGTATAAGTAATATATGGTATTGTTTAAAATAGTATTTTTATAGCTTGATAAAAATGGCTTAAGGTTGATAGAACTTTGTTTCTCAAACACAAGATCTATTTTGGGAATAGGTTTCAGCAGCTTGAACAGCTCCTTGAAAATTCAGACTAAAACCTGGAGTGGATTCACTGCTCCCAGATGTTATTTGACTACAACTCCCATCATCCCTGACTGTTGGGGGTGATGGGGGAGATGGGGGTGTCTGGGGGTGATGGGCACTGAAGTCTAACAATGCCTGGAGAGGCACAGGTTCCCCATCCCTGCTCTACATTTTTTTAATGTGCAGAGAAGTATTTTGTATGAAGAACATTCAGTATTCCTGTAGTTTTGGGATGACAAGCTGGCAGTGAATACTATACCTTAAATTCCTAGCAAATAAGGTGTTAAACATGCATCTGTACTGTACCACTTGGTACTGCAGGTGGTGGCTCATTTGACTAAATGATCCTCTATACAAAAATATCTCACTGTTATCAGATCACCTAACTGATATCTGACAATTTTTCCCCAGAAACATCTTGCATATCTATCCAAATCCATCACCTATTAATCTTCCCCCAATTTTTTTTCATAATTTATATTGTAATTACCGATGTGCTCTGGATTCCCCCTCCCCTTTTTGGATTTAAAATTATTTTTGTAATTCCTTTCATGAAACTTTCGTTCATATTTTGTTAATAATTCATATTTAGTTCATTAGTTGTTTCAAACTGCAGTTACAAATGTGGGACTGTGTTGACCTGAAAGGACCACATTGCCCTATGGAGGTTTGATACGGAGGTATTCACCCCACCCCACCAGCCTTTTATGGGTGTGAGGCTTAATTCCCTAAAAAACAACTATAGCTTCTTTCATATTTGTGTTTCTAAATCACCATTCACAATATCCAGGAGCACATGGATGTCATTGGTCTCTGTTCCTATTGAATTCAGAAATTCACAATCTTAAGAGGTTTCTACATATGAAATCCCTGCTTATGTGTAACATCCAAATTGCCTTTTAGTAACGATACACTCTGCAAAGAAAGAAAGAACCTCCCAGCATATGTGAAAACCAACTGTGAAGGAATTAACCCCAAGAGGTGGGTTGTTTTGAGTTGTTTTCAAGATGCCTTGGCCATTTGAGACAATGGCCTCTTGCAACGTGCTGCCAACAAGTTAATGTCAGTTGCGATGTACATACTTGTCCAGAAGAATTGGAATAATGCTACTAAATCATTTTGTACACAACACTGAACAGCTGTCAGCGAGTAGCACTTCCTGTCACTACCGATCTGCTGTACGTTAAGAGAAGTGGCCTCGAGATGTAAACCTTGGCCTCCTATTACCAACTGTATAAGACATCTGTATACCTCCTTTTAACTTTAATGATGTACTTTTCCCTTTCACTCTAGATTGGGTTTCTCTCCCGTCCAAAGTCCTGGGTCACCCACTGTTTTTTAGCCTTTTTTTTCAAGTCATGCTGGGAATTATTAATACATATATAATGCTATAAAATAGAGTTCTTGTAAGGAACAGGGTCAACAGAAGGGAGACTTTGAAGTGCATCCACTCTTTAAGACATGCAACTTAATTGTTCATGCTGATTCAGATCATTGTCTCTCACTTTTCTCTTGAAAATCATGTGCAAGCAAAAAGAATGTAAATGTCTCAAGTTAGTATAATCAAGACTAGGTATGGGATCTGTTGGCTGGTGCTGGTTTAAAAGCATTCCATTATCCTAACTCAATTAGAATTCATCCTTTGTCCATTAGCCACTGCTTTTACTAATCCACTTTCCCCCTCGCAAAAAAATATGTTGATATTAATATCAATATTTTGAAAGAAAATATTGATATTTGAATTATTTTGAAATATCAAAAAATGAAGGAAATATGTAAATTCTCATTATTAATAGTGATATTTTAGAGGCAGTTTTTGAAAATAGCTGATGGGTGGGCGAGCGGGCATGGTTTGGGGAAAATGGCCTTGCAAGCCAAATTGGACCCCCTGGTAGGCCACAATTGGCCCACAGGCTGGAGGTTCCCCACCTCGGCTTTATCCACTCATGACTGCTGCAATGCCTGAAAATTTCATCGAAAAGGAATGTCAAAAGGAAAAAAAATGTTACAGCCAGTTTTTTTATTTATTTTGCCATAATAAAGAATGGGAGAGAACACAAAACTTCATTTTTCTGAATTAGGATTTCGTTTTCAGTTTGAACCAAACCAGGCATTAGTTCTGAATTGGACTGTTTTCAGACTGTTGTGGATATGGTGGGTAGGAGCAATATAGTTTCTTTAGCTCAAAGCCACATTGCCAAAAGTATTTGGTAGATTGTAAACTAAATATGACTTAGCAGTGTCATGAACCTGTAATGGTCATGAGTTATTAGAAATCTGATGACAACACTTTGGTTCCAGTAAGGGACTCTGGGAGATGGTTATAGTCAGAAAGGACAGGCCTTGCCAATTTGCAAAGTTAAGTTTCATTTTCCCAGCTGAAGACGGTTAGAAGAAGCCTTAACGAGCTGCACCTGTTTATCTTTGTTGATTAGCCAGTGCCTGGCACCCAAGGTCATCCTTGGCCTATGCAGTTGGAAAACACCGTTGGGAGGGGGGCCTGAAGGCGCGAAAATGTGAGAAACATCGAGAAGAAAGTTATATCAGTCAATTCCTGATTGGTCAATTAATCTTGGACCGTTAGGATCTTTTTCCCTTAAGTATAGGGCTAGGGACCCACAGCCTTTGTTCTCTGTTTTCTGCCTATGCTGACTGGCACCAGAGTTCCAAACCTTTTCTGCCTTATGGTTCCTGGGGTTGCTTATGGGAAGGCAACCTATGTCTGGTTCCATTGCTTTATGTTGAACATCCATCTCTCTTAGGAGAGGTACCACGCAACCAACTACCTCGTATGTAAGTAGTTAGGTGAGCTAGTTTATTATTTTCTTGTTGTGTGTATGAATTCTCTTGTAAGAACCTAAACCCCTGTTGGGTGAATGGTCTTAAAGGATTACTTGCTGCTATATGATATGTGCACTTATATATTTTAATAAAGCTACTTCTATTTAACCTGGTGTGTTCATTTGAGAGAAGGGGTGGTTCTAAATTCAGTGTTTTGACCCAACCTCAGTCACTCACTACCAAAGAGGGTTAAGAAGTTAAAAGCTTGGATTTTAAGTGTTAAACCAGAGGTGCCTGGCAAGGAGTGTAACTGTGACTCTTGCCTTTTAGGACCTTGGTTTTATATACCTTCTGGGCTCAGAGATCCCCTGGCTCTGAGTGGACCAGTATACAGGGGTGGTGGCAGCCTACCTTCTACCTTGCAGGGTTGTTGTGAGCGTACACAGCCTTGGCAAGGGTGAAGTAATAGCTTTTCGGTTCCAGTCTCATTTCCCTAAGGGTGGGGGTCTGAGCCTGATGCATGTTCCCGGGACCCTGAGGGTCGGGCGGGCATGACATGGTGGCAGCGGTGGGATCGAAGCCATTCCTGCTCTTAAGTGAACACGCTGTGTGAGATAAGTGCATTGCAGCAAGTTGTAAATTTTAAAGAGACTTCTGACACAATTGTTTGTTACTTTGGGTAGTAAGGTTAGTGCAGAATGTCGCAAAAGATAAAAACCAGATCTCAAAAGAATGGAGCCGAGGATGTGCTCCTGGCAGACACTGCGTTGCCTAGTCAGCTTGTTCAGCTGGAAGAAGGCGCTGCTGCTCTGTCGTTTATGCCTCAGCCTTCTGTGGATGACCAGGAGTTTGTGTCTAAGCAAACTGAGGATAGCGAAGAGGAGGAGGAATCAGATTTGGATGAGGAAGAGCTGCCTAGGAGCATGCAGCGCTACCTGGCTAAGCAAATGAAGCTGTTGTCCCTGCAGTTCAAGGCTATGGAGGAAGATCGCCGGAGTAGGGAAAGCTTTGCTCGTGAGATGCAACAACCGCGAGGAGGAAGACCAGACCTCCATAAAAAATCCTTTCCGACCTTTCGTGAGACAGATGATATTTTTACTTTCTTCCAAGTTTTTGCTCACTCTTGTAGAGATCAAGGTGTGCCTAAAAAGTACTGGATGAGTGCTTTACGCATTAATGCTGAAGGCGAGTTGAGAGAACTGTTGAACTCTTTGCCACTGGAGTATGTAGATGATTTTGACTACTTTTATGCTTTAGCCAAGTCTCATTTTGCGCTAACTTCAGAGGATTGTTTTCGGCATTTGGAAACAGACCAGAAGAAGTCTCGGGAAAGCTTCTCAGCCTTTGCTGCACGGATGGGCAGAAATGTGGAACGTTGGGCTGACACAGCCGAGGCTGTAACCCGAGAGGAGGTTTTAGATCTGTTTGCAAAAGAACTGTTTTACAGACGCCTCCCTCGAGATTTGATGGCTCTGGTCAGAGACCAGCAGCCCCGTTCTCTGACTGAAGCAGGCATGCTAGCCGATCGTATGTTTAAAAACAGAGCTGAAGAAAAGTATACTTTGTTTCGGAGACCGGAGTACGTTCCTGTGAAACCGCTGAGGCGAGAGACCGCAGGTATGCAGAAACCAGGGCAACCGGCGAAGGAAGAGAAAGGGGGGCCTGCTGGCTACTTCAAAGTACCTTCCGCCCGGCCCGAGGCTGCGTTGCAAGAGAAGCCCCGTGGAGAAATAATTTGTTTTAAATGTGGGCAAATTGGTCATAAGGCTAATTCCTGTTCTAAAATCTTGTCTAAGCCCAATCCTGCTGGAAGGAAGAACCCAAAGGTTGCTCCAGTTGCACGTGTGAGAGACTTAACGTCCCCTGGAGCGGAACCTCCTGAACTTTCTTCATGGTCGTCAGCCGAGGAGAATGAAGGAGCAGAATCGGATTTTGTATTTTCTGCCCCAAATTCACAAGACCGTCCTGAGACCCCTCGTGGACCAGTTGTTAAAGCCCTGTCGGTGAGTGTTGTACAAAATATATCCGGGGGCCAAGAGGGAGAAGAAAAGGATGGTTTGCTGCAAGGGAGGGACTGTCCAGAACCTCTTTCATCGGAATGCAAGGAATGGGTTCAAACGCAGTTTTCAGAACCCATATATGTTAACTGTATTCAGGTCATGGGACGGGTAGATTCGGGCGCAGAGCTCTCCAGTGTTGCTGAACACTTGGTGAAGCCAGAGCAATATGTCCCTGACTTACAAGTGACTGTCACGGCGTATGGACCCAGGGCCGTGCAAGCTCGTGTGGCCGAGCTAGTGCTTTCATACAAGAATTGGACTGGGCGCCATAGAGTTCTAGTTCATTCAACCAATAGTTTGTGGGACGTTTTGATAGGAACAGACCTGCTCTTCCTGCACCATAGAGAGACTGAACGTAGGGCGGAGAGGGATGCCCTTGCTAAGTCTCAAGTTTTGTTAGACACCTTGAAATGTAGTGGGAGAGAAGCCAAGGCTTCAAAGGAACGGGCCGTGCGCTTGTCTGAACCACAGGAAAAAAAGTTTGCCTTTGCAGCCCAGAGAGGGGGGCTGATGGAATGCAAAGTGCCGCCTGTTGGCTCTCAAAGAACTAAGACAGCTCTAATAAAGAAGGGAAGCCTCCACAGTTGTAAAAGCAAAAAGGAAGCCAATTCGGCCGTTTTGTTACAAGCGGAGAAATCTGATTCTCTTAATGAACATTTAATTATGGCTTGTGCTAAAGTGTGTGACTTTGCAGAGGGGAGAGCTGAGAGCCTGCCCGAACAACAGGAAAAAAACTCCTTGCAACCCAGTGTGGGGGAGACAGAGGAATGTAAATTACCGGCAGCCAGCTCTCAAGCCTTTAGGGCAGCTTTATTGAAGGATGAGAGTTTGCAAAACTGCAGGGAAGAAGCCGGGAGAAGCCCTCCTGCCTTATCAGAGACTGTGAAAGTGAGATTTTATTGGGACAAAGGCTTGCTTTATCGAGAACATGTTCCTGGGGGGAATTTCACGGACTGGCAACCAGTCAGACAATTAGTCGTGCCAAAATCTTTTCGCCGGGATGTATTGCAGCTGGCCCATGATGCTGTGACTGCGGGGCACCTAGGTGTGGAACGGACTTTGTTTTTTGTTACCCAACAATTTTATTGGCCCTTAGTGGCTAAGACTGTTAAAGAATATGTAAAGTCCTGTGATATTTGTCAACGGCTTGGGGATGCACGTGATCACCCCAAGGCACCCTTACAAGTGTCCCCGATTTCTAGGAAATACCTGGTTTTGACTTGCACTCCTGCTGTGGAGGTTGCTGAAGATGCTTTATCTCGGTTACCTGTTCCAGTTGACTGACATTTGATTCATGCTCATTCCACGGACTGATTTCCCGGCTCTGATGACCTCTGGACCGTTTTTAGACCTTGTTTTACTCTTTTACGCTTTTAACATGTTTTATGGACTTTTTAAAGATTTTATGGCTTATGACCTTTTTTTTTTGAACTTGGACCAGTTTTGGATCACCCCATTTTTTATTCTATTTTTTTTATTATTATTATTTTTTTTTGATAATAAAGTTTTCTTTTTTTTTTGGGTGTTTTAGGGGTCCCTTATTTCTTTTTTTTTTTTCTCCTTTATTGTTTGTTATTTTGTAACTTTGAACTTAATTAGAAGGCATAAGACAAGAAGTAGCTCACTTGCTTAAAATGTATTAAATTGTTTTTTCTTTTCTTTTTTTATATGCTGTATTGTAATGTTGATGGAATTTCTTTTTTTTCTGATTGTTCCCTTATTCCTGGTTGCTGTGGCGATGACGCAGAACTATTCAGAGTTCTGACATCATCTTCCCAAAAAGGGGCGTGTCATGAACCTGTAATGGTCATGAGTTATTAGAAATCTGATGACAACACTTTGGTTCCAGTAAGGGACTCTGGGAGATGGTTATAGTCAGAAAGGACAGGCCTTGCCAATTTGCAAAGTTAAGTTTCATTTTCCCAGCTGAAGACGGTTAGAAGAAGCCTTAACGAGCTGCACCTGTTTATCTTTGTTGATTAGCCAGTGCCTGGCACCCAAGGTCATCCTTGGCCTATGCAGTTGGAAAACACCGTTGGGAGGGGGGCCTGAAGGCGCGAAAATGTGAGAAACATCGAGAAGAAAGTTATATCAGTCAATTCCTGATTGGTCAATTAATCTTGGACCGTTAGGATCTTTTTCCCTTAAGTATAGGGCTAGGGACCCACAGCCTTTGTTCTCTGTTTTCTGCCTATGCTGACTGGCACCAGAGTTCCAAACCTTTTCTGCCTTATGGTTCCTGGGGTTGCTTATGGGAAGGCAACCTATGTCTGGTTCCATTGCTTTATGTTGAACATCCATCTCTCTTAGGAGAGGTACCACGCAACCAACTACCTCGTATGTAAGTAGTTAGGTGAGCTAGTTTATTATTTTCTTGTTGTGTGTATGAATTCTCTTGTAAGAACCTAAACCCCTGTTGGGTGAATGGTCTTAAAGGATTACTTGCTGCTATATGATATGTGCACTTATATATTTTAATAAAGCTACTTCTATTTAACCTGGTGTGTTCATTTGAGAGAAGGGGTGGTTCTAAATTCAGTGTTTTGACCCAACCTCAGTCACTCACTACCAAAGAGGGTTAAGAAGTTAAAAGCTTGGATTTTAAGTGTTAAACCAGAGGTGCCTGGCAAGGAGTGTAACTGTGACTCTTGCCTTTTAGGACCTTGGTTTTATATACCTTCTGGGCTCAGAGATCCCCTGGCTCTGAGTGGACCAGTATACAGGGGTGGTGGCAGCCTACCTTCTACCTTGCAGGGTTGTTGTGAGCGTACACAGCCTTGGCAAGGGTGAAGTAATAGCTTTTCGGTTCCAGTCTCATTTCCCTAAGGGTGGGGGTCTGAGCCTGATGCATGTTCCCGGGACCCTGAGGGTCGGGCGGGCATGACAAGCAGCAGTGGCGGCTGGTGACTCCATGTTAGTAGGACAATGGAATCTGCTCCGGGATTTAGTCTGAAATTTCAAGAAGCTGTTCAGCACCTTGGACAGCTCCTTGAAAGATTGGACCAACACCGACTTCCGGGAAGGGTGACTTCGCTTGTGCCTGCTTTTGAGATGGGCTCCCGCCTCAAAAGAAGCTTATTCAGATATAAATCAGTCAGAACATTTTTTTTTTGACTGATGAAATTTCTCTCGGGCAGGGAGAAATGTAGAGATCAACCTCAAAAGCCTGTTTTTGTTGGGAGGACTGGATTTCATTAATTTATGAGAAAAGGTCCAGCCAGCAATGCCGGACGGACTTCCGAACAAGCTCTATCTGATTAATGCGATACGTTTATCTTTTCTTCAAAGAGAAAACGGACTAACAGGCAAGCACCCTTCTTTCTATTATTTTTTTTACTTGGTTTAAATTGTTGCAGCAAAAAGAGATTTGTCAAATGAATCAGCTTTAAAGAACTTCTGGGTGAGCTATAACTCTTCTCTGTTATTCACGAAATTAACAGCTTATCTCTGTTTCTATTGCAAAAAGCTGTCCTGGAAGTGCATTCTAAAGATATAAACAGAAGAGGGATTTCTATTCCGAGGAACATTATATTGTCTGGGACTATTCTCTTTTTGGTCTATTTTATTTTGATGAATCTGCTTCTTCATGATGCCACTAACTGTTTTGATGCTGGGAACTAAATTTGTTTTGTATTCTTGAACATAGAGAGATAAGGCAGGCTGCTCTGTTTATACTGTGATGTCATCAAGCCTGGAATATTAACCCAATTGTTGCTGAAATAAGAAGTGGTTCTTCTTTATTTTTGTTTTGTTTTGTCTTCGTGGTTTTAAAAATGGCAATCAAGAAAGTGGCTGAGAATCTGGAAGTAATTATGTTTCAGAAAATAATGGATGAGATTGAGATAACGAAACAAACCCTGCGACAGGGCAGTAAGGAGCTGAAAATTGAACTGAGCAAAATGACGCAGGAGCTTAAAGAAATAGGGGATCCTGTGAGAGAGGAGAATGAGATCAGAGATGAGAAAAGAATAAATAAAGGGAAGATACAAGCCCTGGAGATTGGAACAAATGTGGAATTGGAAAAAGATCTGGAGTTTATGGATATTAGAAATAAAATCTACTGTTTGGAATTTAACGTTATCTCTGAAGAAATTAATGAAGATATTAGAGATAAAGTTATCAATGTCTTGGATAATCTTCTGGACTGGAATGACGTGATGGAGCTTGATATAGAGAAAATCTATGGAATTAACTGCAGCCATGTGACAATGAAAAAACTCTCAAGAGATGAGCCAGTGCATTTTGTAAAAAAGAAGAACAGAGATATGACTTTACAACAATATTTCAGCAACTTATTCAGAATTGATGGCAAGAAAATATTTGGGATAGAGGAAATTCCCATCAGACTTTTATTATATGACTATGGCTATGACAGCAAGATTATTATGGAATACTGATAATGGAAGATTGGACACTGAAATTACTGGACTTAACAGGACTATTGAAGATGGAAGATGGAATTAATAGGGATAATGGAATAATGGCTATTGAAATTATTGGACCTAACAGATTTTGATGAGATGGATTAATCGATATGTTTATTTGGACTATGGTTATGACAATAAGATTATTATTATTATTAACGAGATGGATTAATCGACATGTTTATTTGGAGAAAAATTGATAGATATATTTCTTAAAGAATTGAAACCTCTCTTTGACTTTTTGTGGAAAGAATAAAGTAATGTTTATGAGATTTGATGATTAATTAAGATAACTACTGGAGGAAAGTGATTTTATAATATAATTTAAGAGACAGGATTGTTATATATTGTAGACCTACAACTGATTTGATCTGCGACAAATGGGAAGTCAACATTTTATTTTTTTGTTTAATCATTTTTGTTTTGTTTTGTTTTTTGTCTTTGAATGTTTTATGATTTTGTTTTGTATGTTTTATGAAAATTTGAATAAAAATTATTGTAAAAAAAAAAAGAAAGATTGGACCAACACCCAGAGTGGGTTCCACTGCCGTACTGACATTGAGGCACCAGCCGCCACTGCTTAGCAATGTAAGGCTGTGGCACAAAAAAAGAAAAAAATCAGTGCCGTTATGTCAACATGCAGAAAGAGGTTACGTGAAGTGGTTTAAAATGGCCACAACTTTATTGAGGGACACAAACAACATAACTAAGATGAACAGTGCCAGCCATAATCAGATCCTAGTTGTGGGACTCGTGCGTGTGTGTTTGGAAACTGATGGAAAGTAAATGCTGGGCAATGTCAGATGGGCACTGTAAGCAAAATAAATAGAAGTTAAGTAGGATTGCCTAAGATGTGGGGGCTCTGATGTATGTATATTCTCTGATGTGTGTGATGGTGTGTACAAGAGTGTGGGTGGCCACACACCTACATTTTGGGCACACTCACTGCTAACCCTTTTGATTTCAAAGAGCCAGTGAACTTGGGAGAGGGGCAGTGGAGGTTCATGGACTCATAAAAGGTTAGGCTGCCTTGCCACAGATGTCAGCACATGATTTGTGTCTGTTATTCTAAATTAGCTGTTAATGACAGCACACTTTCAACATAAACCCAAACGTGCTGCTTTCTTTTAAAAGTTAACTCACTGACAGCTAACATAATTAATTTTCCTACCAAAAAAATGGGCTTAGTCGCATTGTAATCTTTCTTTTGCCGCACAGTTTGACACACAAAGAGAAAAGAAGCAAAACACATCCTAAATTGTAAAATGACATTGATTAGACATCCAATGGCAAACAGTTCCTCCCCCCCGCCGTGGAAATGTAAATATGTGTTTTATGTTCCTTGAAATTGGTACGCTCTCTCTTTCTAATAGTAAATGGCATATTAGTCCTTCAGTACATAACGTTTAATGCACACAATGTTTTAGTTTGTTACTGTAAATCACTGCACACAAAAATGCTTATTTCATCCAGTCAATACTCCTCTAAAGTAAGCCATGCTCAGGGAAGTCATTCACCCAAACAGTGGGTGTGGTAGGTAGGTAGGTAGGTAGTTTATTGCAGGCCATAGGCCGTCGCAGCACAAATATAAATACAACAAATACAGCAATAAAAACTTCAAAATTTCAGAATAATTAAAATTGTCTGAATCTAAAATAAAGCTATGACATTTAAAACTATAACAACGCGGAATGCCACGATAAAACCTTTATAAGGTTTATGAATATCTCATGGACCTATCTTTATTAGGCTGTAATTAGCGATTATAATTAGAGTGTAAACAAATTTTATAAGTAGACCTCGTTTATTTCTGTGATCCTGTAGTGATCAGAAATTTTGTCTTCAGCTTTTGGGCAGCGAGGGCGAAATGCGCCACAGAATAGGTAATTTGAAAATTATTGTCTGATAATAGGAAAAAAACTAAACAATCGTCCTCCTCGTGTCTAGGATAGGATATCAGACTGTCAAGATATTTGGATCTAGGATGTGTGTAAATCGGGCATTCAAATAAGTAGTGGTTTAGATCTTCCACCTTCCCTAGATGACAGGAACATAGTCTTTGTTCATATTTAATCTGATGGTATCTGCCTGTTACGATGGCGCTGGGCATAGATTGAAATCTCAAGGGGGTAAAAGCATGTCTAATCTGTATGGGTAGAGGATAAGACAAATAATTGGCCCTTAGATGATTGGTTTTAATTATACCATACCATCTAGAGAACTTGGAATTTAAGATAGCCAGTCTATCTCGCCAAACACTATTTCTCTCTATCTGGGCCCGAAAGTTGAACTTGTGCAGAGAGGGAAGTGATTGAACTGGAATGTGATAGTGGGATAGAACCAATTTGAATTTTGTGAGCCAGTGTTTCTCTACCACTGCCACATCAAAACATGCCTTTGCTAATACCTTAGATGTTGAATTTGGTAGTGTGGCCCAGTATGTCAGGAGTGTTTCATGTATCCTTGCTGAGACTGGGAGTAGGCCAGTTTCAGCTCTCATAAACGCAGCCGGGGTACCAGATGGTACAGATAGCAAGCGCCTGAGAAAGTTATTTTGAATGGCCTCTAATGTCGGGAACGAGGGGACCGTCCATCCCCAGATAGCCGCCCCATAAGTAATCTGTGAGATGACTTTGCTTTGAAATATTTTCAAAGCTGGAGAGGCTAAGTATCCCCCTGCTGTCCTATAGAATTTGAGGATCGCCCCTGCAGTTCTAGAGGCGGCTAATTTTATAGCTGACAGCTGATTTTTCCAAGCAAGATTGTATTGGAAATGAATTCCCAAATATTTGTATGAGCGACACTGCTCAATTGGGAAATTCCCGATAGACCAGTTATGTTGGCGATATCTGTTACCGAAGACCATGATCTTAGTCTTCTTGTAATTAATTTGTAGGCCCTCTTTGTTACAGTAAAGTTCTAATTTCGCCAAAAGTCTTCTCATACCTATAGAAGTCAGTGAAAGTAGGATCATGTCATCAGCATATAACAGGAGGGATATCTTCCTGCGACCTACAGATGGAGGAAAGAATTTTGGACCGTCTAGCTCGGTGGTAATATCATTCAGATATAAATTGAAGAGGGTGGGGGCTAATAAACAGCCTTGTTTGACGCCTTTATTTGTTGATATTAAATCTGTGAGGTTATTACCCACTCTAATTCTGGTGGAGTTGGAGGAGTAAAGTTCTCTAATTAGGTATAAGAGGCGCCTGTCAATGTTTGTTTGTCCCAGTTTGGTCCACAGGCGAGCTCTGTCTATCGAATCGAAAGCGGCCGCTAGGTCTACAAAAGCAGCGTAGAGATGTTTTGTAGGGCCCCTTATCGATTTTCTAGCACGGTATGACAGGGTGGCACAGTGATCAATAGTACTCTGACCATGATGAAAACCCGCTTGTTCTGGGAAAATTATTGAATTTTCCGATACCCACTCTTCAAGTTTGTCTAAAAGTAGTTTGCTATATAATTTGGCGCCTGTATCTAGCAAGCTGATAGGACGATAGTTGTTTGGATCGTCTTTCAGTCCTTTTTTATATATGGGGATAATTATGCTTTGTTTCCAACCCTCCGGAAAAGTACCCGTATTATTTATCTGTGTAAATAATTTGACTAGGATGGGAATCCACCAACCGGGGAAGTTATAAAACAATTCCGGGGGGAGCATGTCTTCCCCTGGGGCCTTGCCCTTTTTCAGTGTGGAAATGAGCATCTTTACCTGCAATGGCGAAACCGGGGGCCAATTTTCCTCTGTGCATCGCATGGAAGAAACCACGGGTGCCGTCGGGTCATGATAAATCTTAGTAAAATGTTCAGACCAGACTGAAGTTGATATATGGCTAGTTACAAATTGTTTAGAATTTCCTGAACCTCTAGCGACCAAATCCCAGAATAGACGTTCATTTCCCTCTGCCAGGGCTAGGTGGAGCCGTTGCCACTGAGTTCTCGCATATTGTGCCTTTTTTTGTTTGGTCAAATTTTTATAAAAAGAACGGAGGGTGATTAGATGAATTTGATCAAAATTACCAGGGTCCCTTGTCCTTTTTCTTAAGCATTTAGATAGTTGTCACTTTGCCTTTTTACATTCTAAATCGAACCATTCAGAAATCCTCTGGTGGGTAGATTTGTATGACTCTTTCCGGGTTAGCACAGGTTTTAGCAAGGAAGTTATCTGTCGATAAGCCTCCTGAACATCAAATTTTGAGGCAATGATATCCTGTCTGAGAACAAGAAGGGAGTTATTCTCAAGGTAGCTTAAAACTGAGGAGTGCAGATTTGAAGACCAACGAACTCTATGTTCTATTATTTGGAGATCATCCAAATTAGGGAGGATCAGACATCTCCCAGGCAGAGTCGTACTTAGTACTGTTAATAAAGGAAAATGGTCACTATCATATCTGTCAAGCACCGAGAACTCGAGTACTTCCGGAACTAGGGAACTTGAAACCAGCGTGTAATCAATCACGCTGGCTCCTCTAGAGGATAGGTGGGTGAATGTGCCGTTAGACCGATCCACATATGAGCCGTGTAGACACTCCAAGGAGTGTGCATGAATTATTTCTAAAAACCTCAGACCTTGTTTGTTTAGTATCCGATCATGGCAGACTCTTACATTGTGAGGGGTAGTATATGTCGGCCCTTGGTTTGAAGAGGGGCTCTCAGACCAGCCTAGACCCAGCCTAGCGTTAAAATCCCTGCAGAGAATTAACTTATAGGCGGGGTATTGGGATTCCAGGGAAATCAAAAATTCTGCGAGGAGATCCCAAACGCAGCCTGGATTCAATGTACTGGCCTTGAGGGGGGGGAAAATAAACATTTATAATAACAATGTCTCCAAGCAAGGGGCCTGATAGCCTCAGGGCCTGTACATACTGCTTGCAGGTTGAACTTAACACAAAGATATCAATCGGCAGGTCGTCCGAGATGAATATACACAAACCCCCACTTCCTCTGCCATTAAGATTAATTTTGATTGCAGGTAGGGGGTAGGCACGGAAGCCTGGGAGGAGTATCTCGGATCCCTCCATTACCCAGGTTTCCTGTAGACAGATGATCTTAAACTGATTTATGAAGGAAATGAAATCAGCGTCCTTAACTTTGTTGTTCCATCCCATGATGTTCCAAGACAAAAACCCGATCTGTCATTTGGGGTCTGGAGCTAGAGTAGATACAGCCAAGACTGGAAGTTGTTTCTGGACTGCATCTGTGTTCGTCATATGCTGAGTTGGACTTGATTGGAGTTCAGCAGACAGCAAAATAGACCTTTGAGGAGACTGAGTCATATGATGCGAGGTTATTGGGTGTGATTCCATTTTTCCATCCATCATCTTGCCTCCTTCTCGAGGTGGAGGGGGTGTCACTTCTAGCTGTTCGTGTATGACTGAGAGGCGAAGCAAAAGTTGGACCAACCTATCGAGTATTGCATTCCGTTCTGTTGTGGGGAGAAACGCAAATGAGTGTTGCAAGGATTGTTCCTCATCTGTCAAGAGGATATCCTGCATCCCCAATTGTTGTAACTGATCAGCCGGAAACAGATGAATATCTCTCTGAAAAAGGGCAGGGGAGTTATCGGCATCCAAAAGGTCTTCCTCCCCACTCTTCTTCTCAAGTAGGTGTTGCCGTGGCTGAGTCAGTAATGTTTTTCCTAGATCTAGAAGCATATCTTGTTGTTCCCAAAAGTTGATGGTTTCAGTTCTATTTACAATCAGTTCATGTGTATCCAAGGTGATCAGGAGTGCGTCATTTGGAATATTCTTACAAAATAGCTCTTTTTGGGGTAGCTTGTTGACCAGTAATAAATCCGTGGGTGGTCTTTGGTTTTCAAAAAAGCGCACGGTGATGATATCCGGCTTGTCTAAATGTACCTTGTAACGCCAGAGGTGATTTGCTGTTTCCGTGGATGTAAAAGTAACCACTGCACGAGCCTTAACGTTGTTAAAATAGAGATATTCAATTTGTTTAATATCCCTAATGTTGATATTTATATTTGGTGATTTTGGTAAAAATTTCTTTAAAATATTGATAAAATGCCTCTTTCTAGATAGAGGACTAATAATGCCCCACGGTTTTGGGCAGTTTTCAAAAACTAATTTGTTCCTAATTAGCACTAAATTCCAGCTGGGAATAGTGGTAGTCGGCTCTGGTAGCTGTAGCAGCTGCTTCTTTAGAAGGACATCCTGCCATGGATCCTGGTCTGTAATATGGCAGGTTAAGTTTGTTCTGATAGGGGGTTCTATAAAATTCCCATTTTTCTGTAATGAACAAGTTTTGGGTTGCACATCAGGCGAACCTCTGGGCTTATTCTTTCCAGTGAAATTATCCTGAGGCCTTTTTGAGTTCTGGAGCCCCTTTTTAGTAAGTTCGTCCAGTATTTTGAAGAGTCTATTAAAATTCATCTTGTTATTTCGGCGTGGCTTTTGAGCCTTCATATTTTTGCTCTTTTTTAGCTGAATTGTTGGGTGCCTCTTTTCCTTCTTTGCTCGCGTAGTATTCCTTCACAGAGGTTTATTTATAGCTAGCCGGTTTGTTGGAGGGACTTTGCCAGTTGATGTCAATAGGACTTGAGGGATTGATGCTAAGGTGGTTAGCAAGGAATTACATTCCTTCATGTAGTTTTTTAAGTGTTCCAGCTCCGTTGCCAGCATAAAAAGCCATCCTTTTACAGATAGTCCATTTAAATCATCTAGAATACCACTCTGGTTCTCTTTCGGAGCTTGTGTACCCATTAGATTTTCAGGGTTGGTGATAGAAGAATCCCTAGCCTGTAGAAATCGGGCATCTGTCTCCAGGGAGTCAGCACAGAGCTTTGTAACCATTGTTGGAGTTATGACCTTCGCCGTGTGTTGTAGGGCCGAGTCTGTATACACTGAGGTCTGTGTGACATCACTCAGTTGTTTAATGTCATGTTTATCAAGCCTGTCAGCTAGCCTGATTTCTTCTGCCAAGTTCATTGCCGGGGACTCCCTCTCCTGACTATCTGGAAGTCCCTTATATGATATAGACCAGTCCAAACAGGTTGTAGTGTCTTTCCATTCTTGGTCAGCTTTATTTTGAGAAGGGGGAGTAAAAAAACTTGTGATTTTTTGCTGGCCCTTTAACTCTAAGTAGCTTTCGGCATGGTGTAATGGAGATGAAAAAGCAGGCTGGGACTTTCTGCATTTTTTTCCTTTTGTTTATTTTCTTTGGATAAGCTCTCCGAGGGGGGAGGGAGTCCTAAAACTTTCCTCTCCTTTCTTGTTAGTACCATGAGAAAGCCTTCCTACTTCCAAAGTGAAAGTGCAAGAAGTAGAGTGGTTTTTTAATAGCTGATAGCAAAGAGTGGGAGGAATTCAGGCTTGCTCATTTTAATTGGAAGCAGCCGTTATTCTTTTTCTTTTCCTTTTTTCTTTTTAGCTCTTTTTAAGCCCCACAAGTTCTCCAAATATATATGTAGAAAGGAAGTCTACAGATTGATAAGTTCATAAGCTAATTAGCCGTTTATAACTGAGCTGACTAAGCCTCTGGGGAAAAAAGCTCACACTTCTTCGGCGACCGGAACCGGAAACCCAGTGGGTGTGTTTATGAGTTACGCTGTACTCAGGGGAGTCATTCAGCCATACAGTAAGTGTGATTATGGTTTGTGAGACTACAATATTTGAAGAAGAAGAAAAAAAGACTGCACTTGAACCATCGTTTATGTCCTATTACAGAAAAGGTTAAGAGATATGGAAAAAAACTCCTTCTCATAAGGACTGAGTATTAGATCTTCCTGGGGAAATATCACAGTCTGTACTTTTTGGGTGCCATGAAAGGGCTGCAAATTGTTATTTAAAGTGTAATCCTATACATGTGTATTCAGCAGTAAGTCCCATTTTGTTCAGATGGGTTTACTCCCAGATAAGTGAGTTTAGTATTGTATTTATTTTTATTATCACATTTATTATTACATTGTCCCCTTACAGTGCAATTCTAGCCATGTCTACTCAGAAGTAAGTCCTATTGAATTCAATGGGGCTTAGTCCCAGATAAGCGTAGTTAGGATTGCAGCCAAGATTTATTATTATTGTGCTGTGCCAAACCTTGCTATCTGCTTTCATGAAGTTCTTTGCCTCCTAGCAAAGGAAGCACTATTTTTCTTTCTGCCTTTTTTGCTGCTGGAAAACTTTGATGGAAATGTATCTGTCAGAGACAGTGCAGAGACGTGGGTTGTGCTTACCTTTTTAACTGTATGAGGTAGCTGAGAAGTGTTTATTTTTTTCTCTGTAATAACTTTAAGCATATATGCACTGGAAGCAGTGCACAACTCTTTATATTTAGGCTTCCTTGCTTACAGCACTTCCTGAATGCCCATGTGATCAGACAATTGTGCATGGTCACATGGGCTATTAGGAAATGCTGAGGGCAAGGAAGCCTAGGTGACTAGAACCAAAAGGATATTTTCCAAAATGCTGAGAGCAATTAGAACTTTACAAAAGCCCTTTCAAGATAACATTCTTCTCTCCTGGGCCTTTTCAGAGGCTTCTTCACCTCGTCCCCCTCAAATTGCAAACAAAACAAAACAAAACAAAGGTTCAGCACAGGACTGAGTTTTACTGCCAGAGGGACCGGGGAAGGGGTGCTTGTGAGATTTTCTGCCTCAGGTGCCAAAATAACTTGACTGGCTTTGTGGGGCAGGGGGTCACTTGCTGCTTACCCTCAGGCAGAATAATATATTTATTTAATTTATTTAAATCATTTCTATCCCACTTTTCATTCATAAGTACATCCCAAAGCAGTTTACAATAATAAAATGATATCATAGCAATAGTAATAAAACTTTACCAGGGCAGGCACCAGAGGGCAGCCAGGTTGGGCCCTGGCCAAGGGGTCCTGCAGCCCAAAGGGGCCCCTAAAGGGCCCCTCCTTAGGGTTGGAGGGTAGCACTTCTGTTTCACAATCCACCGCAGCATCGACTCCCGACCAGAACTTGGAAACGTTACTTTTTTGAACTACAACTCCCATCACCCCAGCCAGCATGGCTACTGGATTGGGTTGATGGTCGTAGTTCAAAAAAGTAACTTTTCCAAGCTCTGCTTGTGACCCTGCTGCAGATCACAGAGAGGGATCTCCCAGTCCCCCCATACAGACCACATGGGCCTGCAATGCCCATGCCATCAACTATCAACCAATCAGTCCCTTAGAGAAGCAAAATGATATGCTTTTAATAAAACATATAGTCAAGATACATCTTGGGGCAGCTCTGTATGTTGCACAGCATAGAATTTAGCCATCTGGAATGCCAGAAGAATTCTGAGAATTTTAATTTTTCTGTTTTAAGAAATGCAAGGTTTTAGTCCTCATGATTGTGGAGAGCATCTTGAAGAAATAGGGGCTGTTCTGATCTTCACAGGCTGTAAACTTCCCAGGCTATGTTGGTGTGTGGTAATCTGGGAGCAAATTCTAGGTAGTAGGTCAAGGTAAATGCACTCTTCTGAAAGCTCTCAGGGCCAACAGATATTGTTTCAACAACTGAGTCTTAAGGATATATGCTGGTCTCTGCAAAGAGCTAGCATTAATATAAAGCAAGGATGGGGAACTGTGGCCGTCCAGTTGTTTTTGGACTCCAACTCCCATCAGTCTCAGCTATGGATGGGGAAGAAATTTGATCAGTTCCCGTTTAAAGGCAAACTTACCTAATTCAGATTTTCAGAAACAATACACAAACCAAAACACATCCATCTTTTTTTGCAATGCAGTTCTCCAGCCAAATGACATCTAAAATAATGCATATAAAGGGTGTGCAGAAATGCATATATTAGTGAAAATAATATACAAAATGTGTTATATATTAGGCAAAATTGTTTGGCAAAATGTGTATTAGGCAAAATTGCTTTGCAACAATCTGTATATCAGAAAAAATGCACTAAAATACTAATGAATTTTCATGAGGACTTTTTTTTAAAAAAATCAAAAACTGATGTGAAAATGTGGAGAATTGAATTTAAGACTGGAAAAATGAGAAACTGGCAGAAATTGAAACTGTCAGATTCTCCCACCCTTAGCTAGCTGGAAGGACCAGCTGGTATGGCCAGTGGAAGGGACAACTGGAATGATAGTCCAACTACCATAGGGTGATTTAAATGGACATACCCCTGGCTTGGAACCTTGGATTCTGGTGTAATGATTGAATGCACATTACTGGGTTATCTGCCATTTTCTAAGGTGGAAGTAAGGGACAGGAAACTGAAAGCCTTTGAGCAGGTGGCAGGCCTGCAAATTCAAGCCCCTCACATGAAAAGACAGTCTTCAGCATAATCAGGTATTAAGCCCTTTATAAGATTGTTCTTGGGACCAGGATAATGCAGAGAAGTGGTCTATGCAAAGTATGGTTTAATAAAATGTCCAAAACAATTTTAGCACGATCAAGTGCTTAAGAAGGAGCCCTAGAAGAATCTGTCATGGCTGCCCAGCCTTGTCTAGCCTGTGTAGGGGGAGCCCAACTTCTAAGTGAAACATGGGTTGGAACTGCTTGAGTATGGTAAGCTGGAACTGCTAGGAAAAATGTGGGGTGGGATTCTAAATATTACCTTCTGTTCCTTAGGATGCCCTACAGACTGGGTATTAGGCAGCCATGGGGAATGTGAGGTTCCTGAGGATGATTGCTGCTGTCCTGTGTATTAGTAGGTACACTCTGGTTTAGACTCCCTCTCTTATAATACTCAGGGCTACCCAATGAAGCTGAATGTTGGAAGATTCAGGAAAGACAAAAGGAAGTACTTCTTCACACAGTGGCATTTGCTCCTACAGGATGTAGTGATGGCCCCCAACTTGGATGATTTTAAAGAGGATGAGACAAATTCATAAAGGAGAAGGTTCTCAATTGCTATTACCCATTGTGGCTATGTTCTCATCCCGCTGTTAGAGGCACTATGCCTCTGTATACCAGTTGGTGGAAATCACAAGTGGGGAGAGTGCTCTTGTACTCAGGTCTTGCTTGTGGGCTTCCTACAAGCATAGTGGTTGGTCATTGTGAGAACAGGATGTTGGCCTAGATGGGCTTTCGGCCTAATCCAGGTCAGCTCTTCTTATGTTCTTATTTGAGGTTGTTAAGAAAACTGGGGTATAACAATGGTCTGCCTCGGGTTGTGACCAGCAATCTGGCCACTGGGTATTGAACACAAAGCCACATTACATAGCAATGTTTCTTCTTTCTGACTGCATGCCATGAGAGATTCCTGGTAAGACAAATTCTCTCTTTTCATGATTGTTTCCCAATAGCTATGTCAAGTGACTGCTAAAAATCACAGTCCTGCCCTAGCTTTATTACAGTGTTGCAGGCATATGTACCATCTGAAATAGTTTAGGCTTGAGATTCCAGACTTTTGCAATAAACCATTCAACAGCTTATCAGTTAATTGTCCATTCAGCAATTCTTCCCACTAGTCCCACTCAACATTTTTCTAAAATGAGAACAGTGTTGGACCTGGTGTACTAACAATAACTTCCGCCATGTGGGATAAGCTACTTATCCCCCCTCCCTGTCTTTCAGTCCATGCTAACCCATTGTTATGCCTTTCACTCTTCTTTGGAAAGAGGGATAACATATGTGCTGCACTCAGAACTTTTCAGTGTTTAAGATTCAACATGACATTGGCTGCTGGGACTTCTGAAATGTCAAAAGACAAAAAAAACCCTCCTTCAACTAGTCCTCCATGCTTGGCCTAGTTACAGCTTGACCATCTGTTCCTGTTGGACTCCAATTCTGACCATACTGGCACCGGACAGTATTGTCTCAGGTGGTGAGTGAGAACGAAGAAATGATGACATATGGTAGAAGGCTACTTAATCCAGCAAAATGAAAATGGAGTACATTTCATCATGGCAATTACAGTTTCACTTATTCAATCGATATGCAGAATGGTATTTTTAAACCTATGATTAAGGGAAATGGTGAAGTCTGTGACATTCATTTATGCTATGGTAAATGATAAAGTCTAAGTTGATCTCCAGGTTGTTTTGAGAGAAGAGCTGTTGTACAAGGTGCTCTTTTCATGTAAGTGCAAGTTAGGATTTTTGAAGATTTAGGTCCATCAAATCCCATCGTCAGTGGTGTGGGTTGTGAATTTCGTTAGCCCCCTTACTTTACACCCATAATCTGAGTACTGAGAGAGAATCAGCAAGGTGGCAGTCCCATCAGATGAATTGTCCTTCCTTGATGTCGTCTTCCCTACAACTCTCACATTTCCATCAATCACCTGCCTTAGAATAAGAGTGATATTTGTCAATTGGCCACTTTTAATAAAAGCAAGCAATGATAATGATTGAGAACCCCTGATATAAATGGCTCAAGAGAAAACAGAGGTGAATCTAATGACAACAATGAAATGGCATTTGCTCATATAAATGCACATTGTCTCAACTACTGGAAGCATTTGGCCCACTGTGAATTGTTTGCAAGGCACTTTGAGGGTAAAGTTGCTTGCCTCCATAGCAATCATGGTACCCCTTTCACATCTACTGTAGTCTCCAGTGAGGTGTCCAGTGCAGTTTCTGCTGCAACTTCTTGGGATCAGTTTCTGTTGATGTGGCCTGATGACATGGACAAGGTGCTTGCGATGATGCAGCCAGCAACATGTCCTCTGAACCCTTGCCCTTCTTGGCTTATTAAAACTTGCCGAGGGGGTTTGACTGAATGGATCCAGGGTGTGGTCAATGCATCATTGTGGGAGGAGTGGTTCCAGCTGCCTTGAAAGAGGCAGTGATCCCACCGCTCCTGAAAAAGCCCACACTGGACCCATTGGACTGTGACAATTACCGACCGGTCGCAAATACCCCCTTCTTATGGAAGGTGATTGAGAGGGTTCTGGCACAGCAATTGCAAGTACTCTTGGATGAAACAGATTGTCTTGGCCTGTTCCAGTCTGGGTTCAGGCCTGGTTATGGGATTGAATCAGCCTTGGTTGCCCTGATGGATGACCTTTATCAGGAGAAGGACAGAGGGAGTGCAACCTTGTTACTCTTGACGGCTCTTGATACCATTAACCATGGTATCCTTCTGGGCCGATTTGGTGAGATGGGTATCAGAGGCACTGTTTTACAGTGGTTCCAATCCTATCTCCAAGGTCATTTTCGAGAATAGGATTGGGTGATTGTTTTTCGGCCCTCTGGCAGTTGTGCTGTGAGGTGCCTCAGGGTACCATCTTTGTTCCCCATGCTGTTTAACATCTATAAGAAGCCCTTGGGAGCAGTCATCAGGAGATTTGGAATGAGGTATCAGTAGTACACTGACAATACCCAGCTCTATGTCTCTGTAACATCTGGATTGGGAAAGGCTGTGCAAGCCCTGTACCTCTGCCTGGACTCAGTGGTGGACTGGATGAGGGACAATAATCCTAGCAAGATGGAGGTGCTGTGTGTTGGTGGTTCCCGAGTTTCGATAATTGATCAGTTGCCTGCTTTGGATGGGGTCGTACTCCCTCTGAAAGAGCAGGTCCATAGTCTGGGGGTGCTCCTGGATCCAACTTTGTCGCTACAGGCCCAGGTGACCTCAGTGGCTCAGACTGCCTTTTACCAGCTTCAGCTTTTAAGACAACTGCGACCTTTTCTAGACTGGGATAGCTTGACCGCTATTGTCCATAAACTGGTAACCTCCAGGTTGGATTACTGTAATGTGCTCTATGTAGGGCTACCTGAGGTTGGTCCAGAAGCTCCAGCTGGTGCAAAATGCAGTGGCGTGACTGCTCACTGGGGTAGGGTATCACTAACATGTCACCCCACTGCTGAAAGAATTGCACTGGCTACCTATTAACTACTGGGTTAAGTTCAAGGTTCTGGTTTTAGTACAAAGCCCTATACAGCTTGGGACCAGGATATCTGAAAGACCGTCTTACCCAGTCGATCACTACACTCTGCAGGTGAGGGTCTCCTGCAGATATCATCTTATCAGGAGGTCCATTCCAAACAAAGTAGGAAATACACCTTTAGTCCAGTGGAACCTACCCTGTGGAATTCTCTCCCCTTAAATATTAGACAGGCGCCATCTCTGTTATCTTTCGGCACCTACTGAAGCTCCTCCAACACCATATTTCAAATGAGTGGATTTTTCTCTTATCCGCTTTTTTCTCTGTCTAACTTCCACATCCATATATAGAGATCAGGAATACCATGGTCTGAATAATCCTGACTTTAGTGTTCAGTGATACATCTTTGCATTTGAGGACCTTTTCTAGTTCTCTCACAGCTGCCCTCCCCAGTCCTAGCCTTCTTCCGATTTCTTGACTATTGTCTCCATTTTAGTTAATGACTGTGCCAAGGTATTGATAATCCTTGACAAGTTCAATGTCCTCACTGTCAACTTTAAAGTTATATACATCTTCTGTTGTCATTACTTTAGTCTTCTTGATGCTCAGCTGTAGTCCTGCTTTTGTGTTTTCCTCTTGAACTTTCATCAGCATTCGTTCCAAATCATTACTGGTTTCTGCTAGTAGTATGGTATTGTCTGTATATCTTAAATTATTGATATTTCTCCATCCAATTTTCACACCTCCCTCATCTTGGTCCAATCCCGCTTTCCGTATGATATATCCTGCATATAGATTAAATAAATAGGGTGATAAAATACACTTTTGTCTCACACCCTTTCTGATGGGGAACCAATCGGTTTCTCCATATTCTGTTCTTACAGTAGCCTCTTGTCCCGGGTATAGGTTGCACATCACGACAATCAGATGCTGTGGCACCTCCATTTCTTTTAAAGCTTTCCATAGTTTTTCATGATCTACACAATCAAAGGCTTTGTTGTAATCTATAAAGCACAGGGTGATTTCCTTCTAAAATTCCTTCGTCCATTTCATTATCCAAAGTATGTTTGCAATATGATCTCTGGTACCTCTTCCCTTTCTAAATCCAGCTTGGACATCTGGCATTTCTCACTCCATATATGGTAAGAGCCTTTGTTGTAGACTCTTGAGCATTACTTTACTTGAATGGGATATTAAGGCAATGTTTCAATAATTACTGCATTCCCTGGGATCCCCTTTCTTTGGAAATGAAATGTGTATGGAAACCTTCCAGTCTGTGGGCCATTGTTTAGTTTTCCATATTTCTTTACAGCTTTATGTTAAAATTTGGACAAATGCAGTCTCAGTAGCTTGTAGCAATTCTACTGGTATGCCATCTGTTCCTGATGATTTGTATTTTGGCATTAAGATTGCTTTGTTCTTCTTCTTAAGCTTTACTCTGATTTTCGATATTACCAGTACCTGATCTGTACTGCAGTCTGCTCCTGGTCTTATTTTCACAGAAAGTATGAAACTTCTCCATCTTCTGCTACCAATTATATAATCAATTTCATTCCGATATTGACCATTTGGTGATGTCCACATGTACAGTCATCTTTTCGGTTGCTCAAAAATGTGTTTGCAAGGAATAAATTATTGGCTTCACAGAATGCTATAAGTCTCTCTCCTGCTTCATTTCTATCTCATAAGCCCCATTTCCCACAATTCCAAGTTCTTCTCTATTCCCTACTTTTGCATTCCAGTCCCCCATGATGATCAGAACATCTTGTTTGGTGCGTGATCAATTTCTTCCTGTACTTCTGCGTAAAATCTCTCCAGTTCCTCTTCTGCATTTGCCGTTGGAGCATAGATTTGGATGATGGTTATGTTAATAGGTTTCCCATTTAAACTCATTGACATCACTCGCTCAGACCTTGCATTATAGCTCCTAATTGCTTTTGCTACATCACTTCTCACTATTAAAGCAACCCTGTTTCTTCTTAATTTCTCATTTCCTGCATAAAATATTTTGTAGCTGCCTGTTTGAAAATGTCCCATTCCCATCCATTTTAGTTCACTCACACCAAGTATTATAATGTTGATACTTTCCATTTCTTGCTTGACAATTTCTAACTTTCCCTGGTTCATGATTCTCACATTCCATGTTCCTATTATGTGCGTTGTACAACTCCGGACTCTCCTTTCACATCTGTGCGCATCAGGTCTTCCTTTTTACTTTGACCCAGCTGCATCATTAGTCACAGTGCTACTTGAACTTGTCCTTTGTTCTTCCCCAGTAGCTCATTGAGTGCCATATGACCTACGGGTCTCATCTTCCAGCACTATCTCATGTTGCATTTTGGATACTCTGTTCATAGGGCTTTTGTGGTAAGAGGTATTCAGAGGTGGTTTACCATTGCCTTCCTCTGAGTTTGGATGCATCTTAGTCTGGTTCTCCGCTTTGACCATTCCGCCTTGGGTGCCCTTGCTAGGAGTCTGGCCTCTTGGTCTAGACTCCTAATGGCATTGCTCTCAGCTTCTTCAACACTCTTAAATGCCCTCATCATGTTACGGTGTGCATCCTAGAGGGGGAAATAATTTGTAATGGCATAAACTGAAAGAAATATTGTGACCAATCACCAATAATCCAGGGCATAAATAGAACAGGGATGGGAGACTTGTGGCCTTACAGACATTATTGGACCACAGTTCCCATCATCCCTGACCATTGGAACTGATGGCTGGGGCTGATGGGAGCTGAAGTCCAACAACAACCCAAGGGCCACAAGTTCCCCAACCTCACATCAGATAATGCTTGTCTACATAAGCAGCAATGTAGCATGGCAAAACTATCCTGGACTGTACTATTTCAGACAATGGATTGCAGAGTGGACTCCCACATAATACTCCCACATAAATATTTGTTCACATACAAAATTGACATATCATGGTGAAGACTAGACTACAGTTGGTATCCTGGAAATCTTTTTTAAAAACTGTCCAATGAGGGTTGCTGGGTTTTTTTTTTTAATGGACGAGCACTCAGTAATGTTATTTCCCCACCTACAATCTGAACTTGTACAGTCCAGTTTATCACATGGCTTGCTTGTTATATATATACATTAGCTCTCATTGGAGCATGAAAAGTAGGATATCATGATCTGACACACAGAGTTGTTGTTGTTGATGATGATGATAATTAATAATAAGATTTCTACCGATCCGTTACCATAACATCCTAGGGTGGGTTACAACAATGTAAAAATGTAAAAGTAAAATTAATTTACATTCATAAATATATCTCAGGTGTTAAAGACCAGGGGAAAAGGTGCATCTTCAGTATATAATAAAAGCTATACAGTGAAAACATCAGGCACACCATCAGCTTAAACTACTGACCCATCAAACTATATATTGTCACTTCGCTGATTAGCACTGACTTTTCCTTCTTGCTTTCCTGAGTTTCAGACTGAAGTAGTTTTCCAGCCTTATTACCCAAAGATTGCCTGATTGAACTGAATCTGGGGTTTCACATATGCTAAGTGTACATGGTGCCTGTTCTGCAAGAGCCCTAAATAAGAAGGAACTTGAAGCATCTGCAAATTTAGTGTGACCAGATTGTGTGTCAGGAGTTCTATAAACAATGTCCAATAAATGATGCCACATAGGTCCCTTTCAGCCACACTGCTGAAGTCTGCTTCAGTGAGACAAATCCTTTGTGCATTTTCGCAACGAGCCTTTCTTTATATGAAAGTACCACTGATCAGTGCTTTTTGTGTGGTGATTTATTTTTAGATATTTCAATGGTCAAATACTGTGGCAGCAATTCAGCCACCCTGTCATGCAGAAAATAATCAGAAGGGGGGGAAGAACTAATGCATAAATTTGAAAAGGGGGGCAAGGCACAGAAAAACAGAACTGTCTCAGCCATGCCCTTTTTTCACAGACAGCCCTAGAAAAATGTTTGATCTGTCTGCTGTGTAAATGATGCCCCTGACACATAATTATTAATTATTGCTTCCATTTAGCAAAGTTCTGCCCAGTGTTTAACCATTGTGGTTCTTATGAGACAGCCCTATACATATAGCTGAAGCCAGCACCTATGACATTTTAAGAGCTGGGTTTCAACATTGGTACGATGAAGTGGAATGACATTTAATTACTGATGTGCAGTCATTCACTCCAGCTAATTATGATCCCTGGAGTTTAGTCATCATACGTAATTAACTTTTACTTTCATAAAAGCTTAATGTGCTGCAGAGGCATCTATAGTGGGGAATGTTACACTTTATAATTACTGACAGAATCCAAAATGAATTCTAGAAGACAATATTTCCAGCTAAGTGTTAACATTGCCATCTGCTCTTAAACAATGTCTTTTTAAAAAAGATTGGATTGTTATCATTATCCATGAATTTAGTTGTGGTAGTCTCTGCAGTAGGAGAAACCAAGGACATTGTCTAACGATGACCAGGTTTGGATGAAACTTGCAAACATGAGAAACACATTTGAATGACCACCTAGATTTCTCTCTCTTAATTTTGATTTATTAATTTTTAAAAAACCAGAAGTTAAGCACTTGCTATTACATGACATTAACAGTACAATCTTATGCATGTTTTCTCAGAAGTATGGATATTAGCTTTTGTTGTTGTATTGAATTTTAAAAGATTTATTATAACATTGTCTTGAATTTTCATTCTTGGTTTGGTTTGGGCTGCCTTGGTGGATTGATCTAGAAAGCTGGCTTATAAATATTTAAATAAATGAATAAATGAATGAAAGAAATGGCCAATCCTCATGCAGTGGTGGCATTGCAATGAAAATTACCCACTGAATGTATCACCTTGTTCAAGAGTTATGCAATTTCTTGTCACCAGGAAGCTGTTCTTTACAGATTTAACGAATACCTCTTTGGTAAATGCTTTGCTGATTACTGAATTATACTGGTGTACCAGTTTGAACAACTTCTATTACTCCTGTTTCTCTGAAGAAGGATAATCTTATAGGATAATCTTACCTCCATTGGCTTTGCCTTTCATTCATTCATCCTCCTTTCACCTTCACATGCACCATCCAATGATTTTGTACCAATCCAAGAAAAATACATACATGGAATGCTTAAAAGGAGAGAGAACTGGGTGGGCCCAGTTGATGGAGTTACCAAAATAAAGTTCATTGTGCTGGACTCTGAATAGTCACTCGTTAAAAGCTAGACAGTGACTCTCAGGACAAATGCACACTAGTAGCAGTTCAATAAAACCTGACATTCAGGGCCATTTTACATGCATTTCAAATAATCAGCCACATGCTTGTAATAGTGTACATATCAGTGGTATTCCCCATAAAGCATGAGAACCATATTAATATATATTTTTAAACAAGACAAACCTTTGCTACAGTTGGTTCCTGATTCAGTCCCGATTTCCTGGGGAAATGAAACCCCACTTACCTGCGCAGCATGGATAAGCGGGGCATAGTTGTGAGGAGGGAGCGATGCTGCCGCGGCCATCTTCGTTAAGGGCAACGTCGTGTGTCGCAGCGTTATGTGTGTGTGATGTGTGGCAGGGAGGGGAGGGGCCATGGGCCTATTTAAGGCCAGGCTGCCCCTCCTACCTCCTCTTTCAGTGAGCAACGAGAGGACGATGAGGGCCATAGCAGAGAAAGCTGCAGGACAGTTGGCGTTGGTTGGGCCTATTAGGCCTAATTGGTTACCCCCAGAGGGGGTTTTGGGAGCCCCAACAGCTGTGGGTGGTAGTGTTGCGGCGTGGCTGTGACTGGGGCAGGCCTCGTAAAGGGACCTGACCAGTGGGCCTCGTAGTGGGGCCTAGCAGTGGCACGTCCGATATTCCCCCCCACCTAGCAGTTGTGGATGGGTTGATTGAGGCTTTTTATTGAGCAGCGCGACATTAGTGCTGCTGCTGGTTAAAAGAAAGACACAGGAAGTTTAAAAATAAATGAGACTATACTGGATATACAAACAAAATTAAATATAATCATGCTAATACACTGGTTAAAGACAGACACATGCACATAAAGGGAAATTAAAAATAAATCAGAATAAAAGGGACGAACAAAAGAAATTGTATCTAATCCTTCTAGTTTAAGTTCCCTCTGAGCACTCTCCCCCCAACAGGTTCAGCTTAGCCCCCCCTGATGATATACACAGGTTGGTTCTTTATTATATTATTACAGGGTGGATGCATGATGTGATGGCAGAGCCCTTTCGTGAGGCTTATGACTTCTTGCTAGGCCCAGGCATAGGTACAACTTCTTGCTAGGCCCAGGCATGTATGAGGTTTGAAGTACTTAATTATATGATTATTATACTACATATTAGTATATTGGTGGGGCTTAGTGAGCCTTTTTAGCCTTTGGGCCTTTCATAGTTATATGATAATAAGGGCGGAGATAACAGTTTGCTAGAAAATGTCTAAATCGCTGTATCTTAAGTGAACGATCCTTTTGCATTCCAAGTGTTAATTTCAGGCTATTTGTTCACTCTGAGACAGAAGAGGCATTTACCTGAATTTAGTTAGGAATGGAAAGTTTAGCAGATGGTAATCATATTGATTGGGGAATAGGAACAAAGAGGAAAGCCCGGTTTGCCTAATAGAGATCCCTCATATTACAGGATCTTAGACTCTTATTGACATAGGGCTGCCTTTTAAGGTCCAGGCAGACTCTTCCCCCCTTTACTGAGGATTGTGGCACCAACAACGAAACATCATTACCTGAAATTACATTTTAGTTAGGACTTCTGATATCATTACCTGGAATTACATATAGCGTGCAACTGTTGCATTGGCTCATCTATTTTGATATGTGTTGGAAAACCTGCTATAGTGCAGCCACATATTGGTGACAGCAACACATCTTCAGCATCTGCTGCTCTTGGATTTATGATATCATTTACTAGAAAGGGATATAGGATGTTAATTTTGCATTTTGGACATCTATTATGATAGGTGTTTGGAAGCCTACAAGGGGGAGGCCGCTGCAGTGGGCCAAATATGGGTGGCAGCGCCATATCTCCAGTATCTGTGCTTTGGGGAACTGGGTTAGCTGCACTAAAATGGTGTCTGGGAAAGTGTGCTTACTCATAAATTATTTCCTTTCTTTATGTGAAACAGGGAAATATGAGGCCAGCGGCCCTCACAGCAGGGAGGAGAAGCACCCAGCAGTAGCTGCTCAAGGAAAGCGTTCCTCCCTGTTACTGGGACCTTGCTTGCAGACTGCCCAGTTCCTGGGGAGGTTTGTTTTGTTATGGGGTTTTCTTTCAGTTTCTGGATCCCATATTGTAGTCTCAGGGCTTGCCTTAAGGGACTGCGCTCTTAAATTTGTCTTGGGCATAGATGCAATGGCAATCAGTAATGGCTTCCTACCAGTTAGTTAATGCACTGCCTATGGGAAAGTATGACATCTAATCTGTCTTTTCATCTACTGTGGGGATACAAGGGGATTTATAGCTGCTGGGTTTTTGCCTTTTCAGTCAATTCTATGAGGTAGAGCATTACATATAGACTGCTCTATTCTCGCACGGAGCACTTCAGCTCCTTCCTTGAAGGGGCTGTCGGGACGAGAGGGTAAAAAATTTGGATGCATGTTAACACCTGATGTCACAGATTATGGAATGGCTATGTAACTGGTTCATCTTAATGGCTGTGTCAATGGACCATCCTGCCCGGTGTTAACCTTCCTGGGCGTACCACCTAATTCACCACCAATCATACTCATGTGGTCAGTCAGTAAGGGCTTTATGCCAGTTAGGCCAAGAAAGTGTTTCTTGTCTGCCCTCCAGGTATTAGAGGTCTTTTCCGGTGGTTTATGAGGTCGCAGCAGGGCTTTCACAGCCTTACTACAGGTTCAGGTTTGTGGCTGTATAATAATTTAATGCTTGTTGTGATCAAATATTGATCAAGAAATTAGAGCCAAACTGCAGGTTACATTTTATATTCTGGCCCAAATCATTTGGTCTAGTTTTCCCACACTCCTGGGGAAGAACTAACTAACTTGCTGTAGAATTACGTGACATAGCTCAGGGCTAGAGCCTCTGAACTGCAGGCTGAAGGTCCATAGCATCTCTAGGTAGGGCTGGGATGTAGAACTGGAAGTCCGTGGATGCATCAGGGTTTTCGTGCTGGCTGCAGGCTTGGACTTATAGGCAGTGAGGCTTGGGAACTCTTCCGTCCATTTTAGTGGGATAACATGGTCATGGGACAGGTCTGTGACTTCCTTCTATTTTGGAACGGTAGGGTTATGGCCCATGTCTGTTCCTTTGTTCTCTAGTGCCCAGATTTTAATGTTTTCTTTTGGGGCATGGTAAGGTAGACTCAGGTGGAGTGGTTCAGCTGTGCTGTGCAACCGCACATTGGGAGATTGGGGAGCAGAGTCAAAGATGGCCATAAGCTGGTCTGTCGCCCCAGCATGCTCCACAGCTATCAGAATGCAGGAGGGGTTTTTCCCAGGACTTCTGGACCGGCAAGGGCTATGCACCAGAGTGGCCTATTCAGTGAGTCACCTGCTGGGATTGCCTAGTGAATGGCTGGAGACTGGGCCTCTCAGTCCAAGCACTTTGAAGTGAAGGCTGATGATTTCCCCACTTATTCCAGGGACTTTAGAGTCCGCCGTATGTTACCTGGGTGGGCTAGAGAACACCCTGCCACTCTCGATCCCCGTTGCCCTTTCTCACGGGACATTTTATTGAGTATGGTGGGCCAGTGAAAAACAGTATGCTCCTCAAGCTATTAAGCCAGACTATTCCAGACAGCAGCCCTTATGCTGGTTTTTGGAGCTTTTCGGATAGGTGAGGTGGTGGCTGGATCCAAGGGAGATTTGTCTCGATGGGCCCTCCAGTAATCAGATATCTCCAGGGAAGGGAGTTGTACCTGTATAACATTGATGGACTGGCAATGTTGCTGGACAGGGATGGAGCAGCTGCACACCCTATCCTGGGCTTACAGTTAGGCCTCAGTCAATGGGCTGCAGTGTGGTGGCTTGGCTGGCGAGGAATACTTTGGGATGGGCTCCTACCCACTTTGTTCCAGCTTGGTTCAGTGCGGACATCTCCGCATGTGGTGGTCATTCCCTGAGTTGGGAATGACCTCAGTATTTGAGGCAAGGCCCTCAGGTGGCGGGCATGTGCAGACATGCAGTTCGGGATGCAACAATGGCCTCGGTTACCTAAGGTCATGGTCCTCAGTTTGGCGGGCATGTGCAGACATGCAGTTCGGGATGCAACAATGGCCTCGGTTACCTAAGGTCATGGTCCTCAGTTTGGCAGGCATGTGCGGACATGCAGTTGGCGAGGCAATGGAAGGGCATGGCCCTCAGTTTGGCAGGCATGTGCGGACATGCAGTTCAGGAGGCAACGGAAGGGCATGGCCCTCAGTTTGGCAGGCATGTGTGGACATGCAGTTCAGGAGGCAACGATGGCCTCAGTTACTTAAGGGCATGGCCCTCAGTTGCAACGAAAGGGCATGGCCCTCAGTTTGGCAGGCATGCATGGCATGCAGTTAATAAGGCAACTTCGGCCTTGGGTACGTCTGCTTTGGTCAGACATACTCCCGCGAAGGGTTTGGCGTGGTGTCTGGAGCCCGATAGGGATAGACCAAGCGCGAAAGAAGGCCAACCGGCAAATTCGGTTGGCTATTCTGGAGCAGGGGGGGTTGGCTATTTCACACCCTGCATTCAGCATTGGATGGGTGAACTGTACAGGGCCGATGGCGTTCACCTGTCTGACGCAGGTAACGTCTTTTTGGCAGACCTGGAGAGGTGTCTGTGAGAGGTGCTTCTCGGCAGTGGGTAAAAGGGGACTAAATAGAGATTTGTCCCCTTTTTGTGGCGGGAAGGTGCGGAAAGGGAAATAGGTAAGGACAGCTCGGTGGCCCCCTTAGGCACCTTTGAGGTGATTGGCGGTTCCAGAGGCCTGTCTGTCAGAGCTTTGCGGCTTGAGGGCAGGATATGGGCTGCTTTTGGGGCCAACTTAACTCATCCACCCGAGGGTTGTGCGGCCCTGGGGGGTGGTGACCTGAGAAGGCCCCCCTACTCACCTACTGGGTGTGGCTGGCGGAAGGGGTAAGCAGATGGGGCTTGCCCTTGTCCCAAGCAGGGGCTGGTCACCCATGAGCTGTATGGCAAGATGCTTGCTTATAGATAGTTCCTCACCTAGGTTTCCCTCTGCAGGTCACTTTAAAAGGTGTTTTAGTATAGTTTAATAAAGTGGCCCTTGTTCAACTCAAGCTGATGTGTCCTTGTCTTATTTCGCCCCTTCACTCACAAATGAAGCCCCACTGACCTGTGCAGCATGGATAAGCGGGGCATAGTTGCGAGGAGGGAGCGATGCTGCCGCGGCCATCTTCGTTAAGGGCAACATTGTGTGTTGCAGCGTTATGTGTGTGTGATGTCCGGCAGGGAGGGGAGGGGCCATGGGCCTATTTAAAGCCAGGCCGCCCCTCCTACCTCCTCTTTCAGCGAGCGACATCCACCCTGCCCTCCCTCTCTTATAGTGTGTTCAATGGTCGCTTCGGGACCGAGTAGGAATTTTTACCCTGCCCACCCTTGTTTGGCGGGCAGGTTTTTTGCCTACTCCACACTGTGAGAGTCGGATGGAATCGGGTTAGGGGGCATTGTGATTAATAGGTGAATTTGGCTAATTTGGCTATTTTGTTATGGTCGAAGTTTAATTGCCCTAGGAGGGCAGTTTATAATTGGGGCACTGGTGTGGGAAGGTGTGGAAAGGGAAATAGGTGAGGACAGCTCGGTGGCCCCCTTAGGCACCTTTGGAGGTGATTGGTGGTTCCAGAGGCCTGTCTGTCAGAGCTTTGCGGCTTGAGGGCAGGATATGGGCTGCTTTTGGGGCCAACTTGGAAACAGCGGGGAGGTGAGTTTAGACCGCATTACCTCTCTTTGCAGCCGCGGGAGCAGTAGGTGCCGCTAGAAGGTGGGGGCTTTTTCTTTCCCCCCTCTCTGTTCTTCCTTTTGTCTTGACCCTTTCCCGGGCGGCCGTTGTAGAACAAGGTGTCCTGTTCTCCGGCACTTGATTTCTTGGCATTGCCTTACATAGACATGTGGATCACGGCATTTGGATGATCTGGTGGGGCCAGCAATCTGCCTCTAGCCTGTGATCCGTGGGCTAGAATTACAGCTGGACTTGGGGTGCATGCCCTTACTATCTGTGACTGTTTTGCCATGCCTGGTGGATAAAGACGAGGACTGGACTGTTTTAATAACGATGCTGCCCATTTTCGAGGAGGCTACCTGACATATGTTTAACATCTTTGACACCATCTGACGACGAGGTTTTTCCTGTTGGAAGAAGAGTGCTCTCACGCCGGCGCTTGTGTGTATAGAGTGTGGGACTGTGTTTGGTACTTGGTATGGTTGAATGTCTGGATGTGTATATGTGTTTGTGTTCATTGGTGAATGAGTATGTAAGTTGATATATATAAGTTTTTATTATGTGCCTGGGAAGGGGGCTTTACCAACAAATGGGAGGACTTGAGGGGACCCCAATTAGCGTAGTGACGGGCAGAGGGAGGTATGGTGTTGTGAGAAGGACATGCCAGGTAAGGGGAATGCGGCCCAGACAAGTAGTGGCTGTGCCTTGTTCCAGTCCTCCTCACACCCACAGGGTTGTTGGTTGTCCTCTCAGCCAACCCTCAGATCTCCAGTTGCTGCTTCTAAATGCCAGATCGGTACACAGTAAAATCTCCCTTGTCCATGATTTGATTGTGGATGAAGCGGCCGATCTGGCATGCATAACCGAGACCTGGGTGGGTGAGCAGGGAGAGGCTAGCCTTTCCCAGCTCTGCCCACCGGGGTACTTGGTTCAGCATCATGGTAGATCTGAGGGTCAGGGAGGGGGGGTTGCTGTGGTCTATAAGAGTTCCATCTCTCTCATCAAGCACCATGTCCACGTAACAACTGGTCTGGAGTGTTTGCACCTTGTGTTGGGTCAGAGGGACAGACTGGGAATCCTGTTGATGTACCGCCCACCCTGCTGCCCTAACTGAGCTGATGGAAGTGGTCTCGGAGGTATTGCTGAGATCCCCCAGACTCTTAGTACTGGGGGATGTCAACATCCATGCCGAGACTACTTTGTCTGGGGCGGCTCAGGACTTCATGGCCTCCATGACAACCATGGGGCTGTCCCAATATGTTAATGGCCCAACGCATGTGTCGGGGCATACCCTAGACCTTATTTTTGCTATGGGACATGGAGATGGCGATCTGGATGTGGGGAATTTTACATCTCTTCCTTTGTCATGGACAGACCACCGCTTGTTGAAGTTCAGACTCACAGCGGCTTTTCCCCTCTGCAAGGGTGGGGGACCTATTAAATTGGTCCGCCCCCGGAGACTAATGAATCCTAAGGGTTTTCAAAGGGCTCTGGGGGATTTTCCGGCTGAAAAGACTGGCGCTCCTGTCAAAGCCCTGGTTGAACTGTGGAATACGGAGATGGCTCAGGCTGTTGACACGATTGCTCCTCTGCTGTTGACACGATTGCTCCTCTCACGTGCCCTCTCCTGTGTAGAGCTCATACAGCTCCTTGGTACACTCCAGAGCTGAGAGCGATGAAACAAGATAGGAGGCGGCTTGAGCGGCGGTGGAGGCGAACTCCCGACGAATGCAACTATGCACTGGTAAGTGCCTCTACAAAACTGTACTTAGAAGCGGTGAGGGTGGCGAAAAGAAGATATTTTGCTGCCACCATTAAGTCTTCTCTTTCCCACCCAGCGGAGCTTTTTAGAGTTGTCCAAGGGCTACTTCATTCTGGCCCTAAGGACACGATAGTACCATCGGTAGCCTGCTGTAATGAGTTTGCTGGGCACTTCCAGAACAAGATCTTATACATTCGCCGGGACTTAGACTCCCAGTTTATAGCAGTTGATCCTAAGGAGGTGTCCGGAGCACAGTCTTGTCATGTTTTGTTGGATGAGTTTCAGTTGGTTCAGCTTGAGGACGTGGACAAGCTGCTTGGACAGGTACGTGCAACCACTTCTGCACTAGATCCTTGCCCCTCTTGGCTTATAAAAACTAGCAGGGATGGAACAGCTACCTGGGCCAGGGAAGTGATAAATGCCTTTTTACGAGAGGGAGTGGTCTCTGGCTGTCTGAAAGAGGCAGTAGTGAGACCACTTCTGAAAAAACCTTCCTTGGACCCAGAAAATCTTGATAGCTACAGACCAGTAGCGAATGTTCCATTCCTGGGCAAGATCTTGGAACAAGTGGTTGCTAGCCAGCTCCAGGCGCTATTGGATGAAACCGATTATCTAGATCCATTTCAATCGGGTTTTAGGCCCGGTTTCGGCCCTGAGACAGCCTTGGTCGCCCTGTATGATGACCTATGTTGGGAGAGAGACAGAGGGAGTGTAACTCTGTTGATTCTTCTTGATCTCTTCACGGCTTTTGATACCATCGACCATGGTATCCTTCTGGAGTAGCTTGTGGAGTTGGGTGTTGGAGGTACTGCTTTGCAGTGGTTCCGCTCCTACTTGACGGGTCATCTCCAGAAGGTAGTGCTTGGGGAACATTGCTCAACGCCGTGGGTCCTCCAATATGGAGTCCCACAGGGGTCAGTTCTGTCCCCCATGCTTTTTAACATCTACATGAAGCCGCTTGGTGCGGTCATCAGAAGTTTTGGAGTGCATTGTCACCAGTATGCTGATGACACGCAGCTCTACTTCTCCTTTTCATCTTCTTCAGGTGAGGCTGTCAATGTGCTGAACTGTTGCCTGGCTGCGATAATGGACTGGATGAAAGCTAATAAACTGAGGCTCAATCCAGACAAGACTGAGATGCTGATGGTGGGTGGTTTCTCTGATCAGATGGTGGATACTCATCCTGTTCTCGATGGGGTTACACTCCCCCTGAAAGAGCAGGTTCGTAGTCTGGGAATACTTTTAGATCCTTCTCTGTCACTCGAGGCTCAAGTAGCCTCAGTGGCACGGAATGCGTTCTACCAACTTTGGTTGGTGGCCCAGCTACGTCCCTATCTGGACAGAGAAGATCTCACCTCAGTTGTTCATGCTCTGATAACCTCTCGATTGGACTACTGCAATGCGCTTACTTACTGTACTTAGAAGCCTACGTAGGGCTGCCTTTGAAGATGGTTCGGAAGCTACAGCTGGTGCAAAATGCGGCGGCCAGACTAATAACGAGGACCAGGCGGTCTGAACACATAACACCTGTTCTGGCCCGCTTGCACTGGCTACCTATATGCTTCCGGGCCAGATTCAAAGTGTTGGTTTTAACCTATAAAGCCTTATACGGCGCTGGACCACAATACCTTTTGGAATGCCTCTCCCGATATGAACCTGCTCGTACACTACGCTCAACATCGAAGGCCCTCCTCCGAGTTCCGACTCATAGAGAAGCTTGGAGGATGGTAACAAGAACTAGGGCCTTCTCAGTGGTGGCCCCCGAACTGTGGAATAGTTTTCCCGAAGAAGTGCGCTTGGCACCAACATTGCTATCCTTTCGGCGCCAAGTTAAAACCTTCCTATTTTATCAGGCATTTTAGTTTTTCTTAAATATGTTTTAACTGGTTTTAGATTATGGATTTGCATTTATATTTTTTGTATTGTTCTATGTGATTCTATTGTATTTATTATATTTGTTGTACACCGCCCAGAGAGCTATGCTAGTGGGGCGGTATAAAAAATCAATAAATAATAATAATAAAAATAACTTAACTCATCCATCCGAGGGTTGTGCGGCCCCGGGGGGTGGTGACCTGAGAAGGCCCCCCTACTCACCTACTGGGTGTGGCTGGTGGAAGGGGTAAGCAGATGGGGCTTGCCCTTGTCCCAAGCAGGGGCTGGTCGCCCATGAGCTGTATGGCAAGATGCTTGCTTATAGATAGTTCCGCACCTAGGTTTCCCTCTGCAGGTCACTTTAAAAGGTGTTTTTGTATAGTTTAATAAAGTGGCCCTTGTTCAACCCAAGCTGATGTGTCCTTGTCTTATTTTGCCCCTTCACTCGCAATGTATACTCAACGTGCATATAATTAAAAAGAGGCAAGTAGGGTTCCCTGACATTAGGAGCTCTGAATAGTAACCCTAACTTCTGAAATACATGGAATGCCCCTGAGGATGGAACTGACAACTGGCTTAAATACTGAATGGGAAATGCTATAAATGGTACATATCTGCATGCTTATGCCAACTTTAAGATTAGTGCTTTATTTTTATTTTTATTTTTTTAAAAAAGCAGTTAGATAATGGTAGCAATTAAACTTTTACACCCTTGTTAATCTTTTTAACCTGCTATCATTAATTAAATAAACTCCACTGGTAATCATGACAGCTCTCTGATTCACTGGGCTGGGAGGAGGGTTAACCACAAATAAATAGGGGGAGTTTATTAAGCAGCCTTCCTTCTTTACGATTTTACCCAATATCACTTAAAGCAGTCAGCTCAGGGCTGGATCAAGTGGTGACTTATATGTATGACTGACCACATATATTTTTTTCATCTCACCTCAAAATTGGAAACTGTGGGTCATGTTTTATTGTTCTTTTTATAGGGATTTTTGTTATTACTTTATTACTCCAATTTTACAGTGCATTTCATGCAAATCCAATTATTTTTACTTAGAACATTTATTGGCAAATATCAATCTACAGGTGACAGCAAAAGTGGCAAGTTTCTGTGTTGCTGCCATTGCAAGCCAGAAATTGGTGACAAATGATATTATATAGGAATCCTGTATACTGATTGTAATCTTCTATTCAGTCTTTATTTTACCCATTTTATATGGTTTTGACTTATTTATGATGTGTATGTACTGGTCTGTGACCGAAATAAAGTTTTACTTACTTACACCTCAAAAATTATGGATTGTTTCCCAAGGTGCTCTTCTGCATGAGTGTCTTCCACTCATGAATTGTCTGTTTTATACCTCCCAAGATAGCAGGGACAGCAACTCTGGATTTTGTTAGACACCATCTCCCATTAGCCACAGCCAGCATGATAAATGGTGAGGGATGGCAGGAACTGTAGTCCAACAACAACACGAACAATCTGGAGGCTATACTTGTTCTAAAAATGTGCACTACCAATGCGAAAGAATGTCCAAATATATTCTTTCACTTTCACAAGAGGTCATGCACTGTCTTTATGACCATAAAGCTAATATATACTACCTATCTGAACACAGCAAGAAACCTTCTAAATATTCTTGCACAAACAGTTGTGGAACAGCCCTGGGACCTATTCTCTTTCCATTCACAGTGCTTAGGATCTCCACAGGAGCGTGGAGCCAATTCATATATTTTCCTGCAAGCCAAAAAATGATTAAGGATGCTTGAGGAATTCTTAGGTATCCACCTGCTTTCACACTTTTCCGAATGTTCCAACGTAGTTTCCAGCTAAAATAAAAGGGGGGCGGGAAGCAGTAGTTATTAAAAGCACAGTGAATACTGTGGGTTTCAAGAGCTGTACACATAAAACATAATTATTTAATAAATATTTAATATTCTTTTCATCCTACTGTTCAGGAAAATATCCTGGCACAGCTGCAATGAGCTTTTGCAAAGAAATAAAAAGAATGACAAACAGGTATAGGTAGCCAAACTGAATAATAAGGCTTATTAACATTAATTGAAGGTTTTGCATTAGTTCATTAATTGAAGGTCTTATCTTTGATAAGAGTGACTGATACACTTAAATACTTCTGTTTAGCTTGGAAGTCCCGCAAACATATAGAACTGACAACCTTCTTTTGAGGTGGACCCTTTTTCATTCCCAAACTTACAGGCAGTCAACCATTTCAGTTTGCCATTAGGGAGCGCATATCATACCTGCAACAAAATGTTGCAATGTATCCTCCCCACCTAGCAGGAGTCTGCCTATTCAGGGTTCCAGCCACCAAGATACTTTTGGGAGTAAGGAGCGCAATAGGTCATTCCACATACAAACAAGTTTTTTCCGGGTTTTTCCCAACTAACAGCTAACGTTCCTTGACTACTGAGCATGTGTAATCCTCAGTGAGCTAGGTTTGGGGGGGGAGGGTTGGGGGGGAAGGAGGGTCCCTTTTAGGTTTGTTTGTTTTAAAAAAAATACAAATATTTGTTACCTTTCAGTAAATCTCGGGATTCCCACCAGCAAGCTGTTACCCACAAGCAGGTTCACTGGCCCGGTCTTGGCTCCTTTTTTGTTGGCACTCCCTACCTGAGTTGACTACCGATGCGGATCCCTCAGTAATAGATTTTCTCACCCGTTGTCTATAGTGTTTGCCTTTAAAATGCCTGTTGAATATATATATAAAATAGAAGTCCCACCATCAGAAGTGGCTTGCTGGATGGGGTGCAGCTGGTACACTAGCTTTCTGGCAGGTGGGTTGGGTGAGGTGGTGGGGAGGTCTGCTCAGAGTAAGCAACACCTGCAGGAGTGCTGGTGTGGCTTCACATGTGTGTTTGCACTGTACCAACCTCCCTGCTGCTTCAGCCCTCTCTCTCCCAGTTAGCAAAAGGAACCCACCCGCTGGAAAGCCAGTGTAACAGCTCTGCCCTGTCTGTCATGCCGCTTCCACCTACCATATTAGATATATTCCTTTTAAAAAGGAAAACCATGGAAGACATGGCATGCGTATGTGTGAATGAATACACACACAACAATACTCATAAAACTAATGGTGACTGGTGGCTCCATGTCAGTGAGGCAGTGGAATCCGCTCTGGGTTTGTTTGAACTTTCAAAGAGCTTTAGCTCTTTAGGGCCTTTTCGGTTGTGGCTCCTGAACTATGGAATGGTCACCCCGATGAGGTGCGCCTGGCGCCGACGCTGCTATCTTTTCCGCACCAGGTGAAAACCTTTTTATATTCCCAGGCATTTTAATGCGTATTATTATATGTATTGTTGTATTTTGCTACTGTTTGATTATTTTTGTTTACCTTTGTTGGTTTGATTCTATTGTTTTATTGTATTTATATATTCCTGATTGCTTTATTTTATGTACACCGCCCAGAGAGCCCTTGGGCTTAGGGCGGTATATAAATTAAATTAAATAAATAAATAAATAATAAATAAAAGTTTGGACTAAAACCCGAAACAGATTCCACTGCCCCACTGACATTGAGCCATCAGCTGCCACCACATAAAACCAATATTTAATAACAGTAGAATATAACATATCATATAAATATGGAAATCTACTATTTAGTAACTGAACACATTTACGAATCAGAAGGTTTTGGCAAAATGGCAAAGACAAGACATCAAGAAGGGCTTTGTAGGATTGAAAAGACTCTACTCCAGGGGTAGTCAACAAATGTGCTTACAGAAGTTGTTGGACTGCAATTCCCATCAGCCCCATCCAGCTTGGCCAATAGTCAAGGATGAGCTGAGCTGTGGTCCAGTAACTTCTGGAGATCACCACGTTGGCTACTCCTGTTCTACCCAATGGCTTAAAAGTCTTGGTTCAGAAAAGAATATGACACAAGCAATGCCTCCTCTGTGATCTGAGGGAACAAAAAGGTACCTGTGGGATAGATTGACTCTCAGGCATGCTGTTTTTAGTTTGACTTTGAATGGACTGAGATGCTGACAGCAAGCCTCTTGGGGGCAATGGACTGAGCTGTTAATTTTTGTAATATACACTGATGCTTCTAATTTTATGACTGCACAGTTATGCACATGTAAGTCTGATTGGTATCTATCAACAGGGTTTAATAAGTGTTCTGGCAATAATTTGTTTTTAATTCAAAACGATAGGCCTTTGGATTGTGGCTTCTCCAGTTAATCCCATTTTTTTTTCTTTGCCAAAAAGTGGCATTGTGTGCTCAGCATTTTAACCAGCAAATGCTGATATGTAATCTTCACAAAGAAAGGATTTTCTGATTTGTTAGTTTATTTGTTTGCTCAGATCTTACCAAGCACATAAAAGACTAACATGCTTGTTGTTTCACTTTGTGTTGAGTTATGGCATTTAAAAAGTTGGCTATCTCCCATTGAATAGGATGCACCCTTTTCCCATTCTGTGCAATGGCTGCGGGGTGGAAGAAACTGTCTCCCAGTTTATCATTTTTTTTGGTCTTCAGTTCAGTTCTCTATATTTCCACATCATTTTAAAAAAATGTCCTCATGAAAATTCATCAGTATTTTAGTGCAAATTTCTCATAATGTACACTTTTGCCTAATATACACATTTTTGCAAAGCAATTTTTCCTAATACCATGCAATTCTGTTTGTTATTTATGCTATAAAAAAAATCTATGCATACTTTACCCTAGGATAAACAAGTTTGACTGAATACTACATTGCAAACTGAAAAAAATGTGAATTTCAAAGGATGACTGTGTTTCGGTCACCTTTAATGTGAACTGAATCGAATTTCTCCCCCTTCCATAAAAGGACCATCCTTATACTTGATTTGTGTCACAAATCTAACAACCTGTTTCCAAATAATTATTGCAGAAATAGGAGAAAAATAAAAAGGATGGTTTGTTTGATATCATGTGCAACCTCTTCAAATTCCTCCCCTTCCCCTTTTCCTATTTCCCACAGATCCATGATAACAATGCCCAAAGCTGTTGCTATACTGAAACGCTTATCCTCAGCAAAGA
Source organism: Rhineura floridana (assembly GCF_030035675.1). Lineage (NCBI taxonomy): Eukaryota > Metazoa > Chordata > Lepidosauria > Squamata > Rhineuridae > Rhineura > Rhineura floridana. Next base: position 101,320,457 of record NC_084487.1, read on the forward strand.
ATATGGCATTTTTGCTCCCAAAATTAAAATTTCAAATATTTATTAGATACCTACTTTTGGAGTATCTTTTTAGTCACTTCCTGGCTCTCACACAGATCAAGTTATTGACAATTACGATTTTGCAATTTAGTCCTCCAACTTGAAAGTGTTTTTGTTTAGCTTGGTTCATAACACAGTTCTAATTGGGGAAAGAAAATAAACAATGGAGGAGACTTTCAAACCCCTCTGGTTGCTGCCTTGAATCATTTTGGGTTATTTATTCTTCTACGAGAAGAGTGCCTGGAGCTGATGTTACAGATTGCTATCTTGATCATGTAAGACATAGTATCATTTGTTGATGCCAAACTATCTAAACACAAGAGCCAGTTTGTTTTGTTGTTGCCAGATTAAGCCATTTATATTTTGTAAAAGTGAATAATTTCAGAAGGCAAAGATTTTAAAATTACAAAGAATATAGTACAGAAGATGGAAGTTTAGCAACAGCATCTTGGGTGAACATTAAAAAAACCCCTCAGTGCTGCAGTATGTCAGTTATAACTGTCATAAATCAGGAGTGGACACCACCTATTTATATATGTATTCTTTTGTTTCAGGGCTAAATGGTGGAGTAGGTTTTCACATAGCATTTACTCTCTATGACACTTTGTTCCTTTCATCAATAATACTTGCCATAACTTCTTTTAAAGCTTCCCTGCTGCTGCTGACTTATATTAGCATTCTGCTTCTCGGGATATAGTTTGTTGTCGGTATTTGGATTCTGTTATTCCCCCCAACTTAATTGAAAATGTTACTTTCATTTTTAATTATTCTTGTACATTTCTTGCTGGCTAATTCAGAACTATGGTAGCACAGTGGTATAGTTTCTATGAGATGACTGTACCATCTCATTTTTTTAAGTGAAGGACTGTGAGTGTGACAGTGCCTTTGCATGAAAATTAAGCACCACACAATACTATGTTAATACATAAGGAAATTATATGGGAGGAACTGATCTCATAGGAAGTTCCAAAGTCAGTTTTGTTGACACTGATGGCATGAGATCTTCAGTCATGGTGATGTTGCCTTTCCCTGTCCCCGGCACACATTATTTCTTTATTTTAAAGGTTTCTTGTGCAACATGGAGAAATTGAACCCATACTGGTTGAGTAACATATGCATCAGGTCAGAATTGTCCATGTGAAATGGCACTTAAAAAAAACTGGCATTGGGAATGAGGATGCATTCATCATGCAATTTTTCTTGAGTTCTCCAAGTTTGGATGGAAATAGATTTTCTGCAAGGTCTAAGAGTCAGTGACAGAAATGCCAGTTTTTTATTATCACAAAATCATATATTCCATCATCACTGCAATGCATTATCAGGATGTGGTTTGGACCGGAAAAGACCCAAATCAACCCCTATCCCATTACTCTGTGCTTTAGACCTAAAGCTGTTCAACGGGCAGATTCACATTTCAGGATTATAATTATAATTAAATTTATATCCTGCCCTTTCTCCTGAAGGAGTCCAGACTGGCAAACACATTTACAACAAAACATTTTAATAACAACAAAAAACTATTCTAAAAACAATTTAAAAAGTTTTATGAACTGTTGCAGTAGTTATCAATAGTTTTATCTGCCATCTAACGTGAAACTTTTTCTAACTTAGTTTTTGCTTTGAAGTTGAAAACTGAGCTGATCCCTGCTGAATAAGTTCTCTTGTCTCTGGAGAATACATCAACTTTATACAACTGGAGAGTAACTGAAATAGCCCTGTCTTGGACTTTCCTAGTTATTGGGGTTAGGATTCAGGAGACTCAACCACCACAACATTAGAAGTAAGGACTGCACATTCAGAATTAATAGATCCACCCAGCATGGAAATTTTATTGAAGGACTAGTTATAAATATCTAAAATAAATGTATTAAACTATCATCATCATCATCTTGCTTCTAGGTGTGTCTTCTTCTGAAAAAGACACACTGTCTGGAGCAAACTAAACAAACCATTGTTAATTACTTCCAGTAGACCACTTAACAATAGTAGCTGCTAGCAATTCAATGAACTATATTGCATCCAAGGGTCTCATGCAAATATGAGAGGGTGAAACTGGGCCTAATTTGCTACCCTTCTTATTTTACAATATTTCTTTTCTTTTATTCTGAATAAAGCCAAAATCTTAATGCAGAGATGCTCACTTGGGCTAGTAATAACATTGCATATCAGTTTTATAATAGCATTTTAAATTAAACTTGATAGAATAGCTGTTTGCACTGTGGATCACTTAGATAAAATACTCATCTAGGCAGGGAATATATGCATCTTAATGAAAACCTGCACATTTCCAACTGCTATGCAGATTTTCATGGATCTCAGTTCAATTCCATACCTTCCTTACTCTGGACGTATTACAGCATCCTTCTTGAATGGCGAGCTCGTAGAGCATTTCCTGCCCAAGGCCTTTGAAGTCAGATGCAGATGTGAGGGTGTGTTTTTCTTTTATAGGTTTGATTGAGAATTTCAGTTCAGAGTGCTTCATGAATTAGCTTACCGGTTACACAGGTTTCAGCATCTCTAGAGTTCATAACTAGGCACGACTACACAGAGCTAAGATGTTGTTGCAGCAATTAGACATGCCCCCTTACAATCCTTAAGTAAATGTGGGCGGGCTCCTTCTACTTGTGTGAGAAAGGGGTCACAGATGGGAGTGCATGTGCATGTGAGCACTCCTCCTTGGTGGGACAATGGGAACTCTTTTAAGCCTGCCGGAGCAGTAGCCTACATGTGCAAAGCAAGGGCGGCAGAGACACTTCAGCAAGGTCCTCCTCCTCCTCAGGAGAAGAGGTGTGTGGTGGTGATGGTGGGGCAAATGAGGAAGGGGGGTGAAGGGAAGGTGAAGAGGCAGGCTCCTGATTAGCCAGTGCCTCATTGGTTGTAATTGGAGGTAGAGGGGTGGAGCTGTCACTGTCAGCAGAACTGAATGAAGCAGAATTTCTAAGTCTCTGGAGCCTTCCCCCAAGTCCCATTCCAATTCTTCCTCTCAGTCCTCTTCACTCCAAGACTATTCCATGGGACTCATGACAGAACCATTAATTAATGTAGTCAGATAATTCTTTTTATGGAAAATAGTAATCTACATAGAGATTGGGGGGGAGGGGCAATATTTTGCGTTATTTTCTCTAGCCAGGAATAAAGATCCTACAGTCTTTTCAGAATTATTCATGATTTATTATGATGCTTTCATCTCAATAAGGAGAATTAAAGCATAATTCTTATTTATTAATGAGATTAACCTTGAACATTGCCATGAAAGTGTATGAATCTGAACAGATCAATATAAATGGGATCAAGTCTTAAAGCAAGATCAATAATATGGTTCAAGATGTTTAATTGTATAAACTATGAAGCCAGCTAGCGTTTCCCATTCTGGTTAAAAACTACAAACCAATATTATGTTTTGTATGCTTCTTTAATAGGGGTGGATTACCTTCTTCCATTGTTTTAGAACCCAGGATTTTACAAGTGATAGTCAATAACATTAATGGATTTGGTTCTCTGTAGAAGAGAAAGGCCATCTAAAATAACATGGCACTTTTGTTTTTTCTCCATAACAACCACATTAATTAAATAACGGTTTACATCTGATTTTGTTTTGTTTAATTTAAACTTAAATTGACGGCCTAGCTTCACACTATTGAAGACAATTCCAAGCATTCATTTCCTGGTTTCAATTTCATTCTGAACTGGCAGCCACTTAACATCGTCAGCTCCTTCTGCTTTTAACTGAATAAAGGTCAAATAATCAGACATCTAAAAGGACAGCTCATTTATCATCCTTTGATAAATGTGTCAGTAGCTAATCTTTAGCACTGGATGGTAGCACCATACAGTGAAAGGTTAATGGATTCAAAGCATTGGATTTACCACAACAAGGATGTAATGATGGCTCTGGACAGAAATTTCAATTTTCATTCTGTAGCACGGAAGGATATTTGCAGGTAGAAGTTCTCATTATTACACTTTGCATGCTATCCTGCTAAATTACATCACTGCAAGGTTAAGAATCATCCTGACAAGAACTCACATATGCAATGTTGGTAAATAAATCAGTTTAACAAGTAGTCAGTAGGTTTTTACTCTTACATCCCCAAGCTAAATGACCCCGTAAGCCACCTTTTTTAGCCCAGTCAAGAATTACTAGAACATCATTTTCCAGATTGTTTCATGTGCTAGTAATAACAGTAGATAGATCATCTTTTATAAGCATATAGGTCACCTAACTAAAAATGCTCATCACACCCCTAAGGATTTGCACCTGCATTCCATTGGTGGCAAGTTCCCATAAACTGTATGGCAGGGATGGGGAACTTGTGGCCCTCCACATGTTGCTGAGCTACAGCACCCAACTTCCCTGGCCTCTAGTCATGCTGGATGGATCTGATGGATCTTGGAGCCCAACAATATATGAAGTGCCATGGGTTTCCCACCTCTGCCTTATGGCATAAGGGACTGCTGAATGCATGGGGTAACTTTCACTGCATACAACACCTCGGCTATGTATAGAACAAAATCACAGATCAATGTACTTGTGTAGGGATTTAGCATGTTAGCAAATAAGGTGCTTTCACACAGCTGCAGCTTGGGCATCCTCTACCGCTGTCATCACACTTGTTTGCAGATCTTTCACATTTGTCTTGGCTACACTTGCCTTGATGACATCCAGGCTGGAATGCTGTAGAGCTTTGCTGATAATTTTGAGGAGGGGGGGACCCCTTTTTTGATCCATTGTGTGCATGGGGGCAAAACAAAATCCTCCTGAATACCCAGAGGAATAACAAGTAGCAGAGGGCTGCGGGCCTGCAACTTTCACCCTGTCATCTTGTGGATTGCATTTACTGCAAAGGGAGGCCTTTTCTACTTATGGAGGCTTGAACAGAAAAGTTCCTCACTGCAGAAGATGCAGCCAAACATAGGGAAGCTGGAACCACCCAGGGTTGTGGATGGGGCTAAGGCATGACCTGGGTGGATCTATCTCTTTCCAGTGCATATCACTTTCACTCAAGTTCAGCTGTAAATCTGAGGACATGGCAAAACTCAAAGGGTAACTTAGTCTGGGAAGTGTGCATCAGGTCGTTCAAAGCACAGACCAAAGTTCTCCTACATCCATGGGCCTTGCTGCCCCTTTCTATGTGCATTGTGCTGTGACATCTGATAATGGCTCATGTAAGAACTGATGTGTCAGTTGGATTGTTTCCTCTCTCCCCCAGCTTTTGTCTTGTGCCTTTTAGATTGCAAGCCCAAGGGCAGGAATTGTCATGTTTCCAAAAACATACAGTGCTTAGTGCATTTCACACACTTTATATGTTATAGATTGGAGATAATAATATTCATGCAATTTTAGCCCAATCCTATGCATGTTTACGCAGAAGCTGGCCCCATCTGAGTTCAGTGGGGCTTCCTCTCATGTGCATATAGGATTGCTAAGATTTCGTTATTCAGGCGATTACTAAATATTGTTCTGCAAAGCAGCTTTGGTTTGAATCTAGACTTCACACTAACTGCTGGGAGCATCCCCTGATCCCCTGAATGGAGTTCTACTCAGGGGTGTTCCTGCCAGTGGGCGGGGAGGTGACCTTTCTCATTCTCCTTCCCCTTGAGGCCCCCAACTGTTTCAGAGGGTTGGGAGACTTTCAGAACAGTATGGGAGGTCAGGTGAGCCTCACCAGAGCTTGGAAAAGTTACTTTTTTGAACTACAACTCCCATCAGCCTAATCCAGTGGCCATGTTGCCTAGGGCTGATGGGAGTTGTAGTTCAAAAAAGTAACTTTTCCAAGCTCTGCCAGAACTGTGTGGCAGGTGGCATTTTAGGGTGCAGAATGAAAATGAATTGGTAAAGGTTACCTTCCTCATCTACCAGAGGGATCTCTCTGCTGGGTCAAAAACCTCCTGTGGACAGAAGAAGCTTTTACATCCATGGAAGTTGAAGTCTGGATCCAAACCATTGCTATCTTATTGCATACAGCAGTCCCATGCACATTTCCACAGGTGAAAGGCTAACTGTTAGATGGATGAATGTGCTGTACTCACAGAAAAATCTCATAGGGTATTGTGAGTGTACCAACAGTTGTTTCAAGCACACAGTATCTCTACCATGCATGGAACATCTCTACTGCATGAGATTGGTGATATTTTATAAGTTGAATATATACTAGAGCCACTGGTATAAATATTGAAAAACGTTGGACCAGAACTGGCATGTTGATATATAACATGAAGGTCAAGAGGACAAGTACCTCAAATTAGCAGTCATTAGTCAAAATATTAAAAAGTCTTATAGTTTCTGAGTAAGCATTTATATGCCAATTTGTATTTAACAGCTGGATCAGCTTGTTAAGGTCGATTTACACTACCACATTAAAGTGAGATTAATATCATAGCATTCACTGAATGCTGACAAACAATTTTTATGTTCACTTACACACCCTTAACCCAGTGGTTTTTGAAGAACACAAAGATAAAGTGTTTGCTTATTAAAAAACCACAACTTTTGTAGGTAGAAGCTTTACTGCATTCATTTATTGCATTCATTATTCTATTGTAAATGATGCAATGAAACTGAAATTTGTGAAGCAGTGTTTTTTGTTTTTTTAATTGAGAATGAACACAAACCGAATAAGTAGATTGCGGCAGACTGTAGGTTTCTCTGTGTACAACTGATTTTCTTCTTTTACCCAGTGTAGATGTTTGTTGGGTTCCAGGGCAAACATGGGGTGCTGGCAGGATGGTTGCCTGGCCATGACCATGTGCCAGCATTGGTAATATATACCATTGCCCCCATGGGGTGGGTAGACATGCACTGATGTTATTAGCATAAACTCAGCAACTCAGTTTTTAGCTTCCATGATTGCACAGTTCACAGCAGTCATATGTCCTCACATGAAGGGGTCACTTAATTCAACCAATTATGATCCTAATGATGCCCCTGCAGTAGGGATGGGATCTGTTGGTCATTTCTGGTTTGAAATGATTCCATTAACCTAACAGATTGGTATTAATTCAAGCTCATTCTTTGTCCACCAGCCATTGCTTTTACTGATCCGTTTCCCCCCCTTGCAAAAAAAATATAGATATTAAACAATATTTAGGAAGGAAATATTCATAATTTTACAGGAAATATTGATAAATGAATGGAAATATAAAGTTTTTGTTCTTAATATCAATAACTTAGAAGCGGATTTTTTTTTTTTAAAAAAAATCCATTTTCAAAAATAGCAATGGAAAATTGATACATAAAAATCCAATCCGCAATTATAAAGAATAAGTGTATTAACAGAAAATTTGGTACCAAATCCAAATTGGGCTGAATTCTAGCACATCTTTACCCTGCAGACAATCATATGAGCACCATCTAAAAATTGGTCTTTTGTTTCAATGTTTGTTGATTAACTGCAAATGATTAGAGCTTATTTACACCAAGAGTGTGTAAATATTTTCAACCCAAGGGCCAGATTCCCATGTGGGAAATGTTCTAAGGGCCACATGCCAGTGATCGGTGGGCAGAATAAGGAATGCAAATCGTACCTTTTTATGATAAGTATGATACAAGATCTATTTCTAATTGATCATTAGAGAAAATTATTGGCCAAGGAACAGATCTTGCCAGATAACAGCTTTACATTAACTACTGTATTGAGCTGCCATTTTAAGCTTACTTCCAGATAACTGCCAAAAAAAAGCCTCTAAAGAACTGAAGGACCCTTACCGTGGATACAACTATAGTGTTGCAATGGATGGGAATGTACATCTTCAGTAGTACTTTGTGGAGTCAAAGAGGTTGCAATAGATGTGTCCTCAGAAACCTACATCCAGATCTGCATGTGGGGGTTGGCTGAAAATTTTGCCTTAGGATCCAGGCCTGAATAGAAAGGGGATAATTGAACCTTCTCCATTTGTGAACATGTGGTAACATTGCATGAAGTTTTGTAGAGGCAGCCACTCTTCCAAAAAGGACCCAGCTAGATCAAATACATGTCACTCTTCTGTGCACAGGATTGACCCCCACACACACTCTCGGTCAGGAGGAGGGGGCAAGGAGATGCATAGTCTGACAATATGTTTAATTAGCATTTTAAAACACTAATTAAAACATTAGTCCTGCCTCCTGAATTTATTGAGGGCCAGATCTGGGGTGGGGTGCGGGGTTTCTGGGTTGGCCCAATTCAGGTGTCCAGACTGGGGCCTGGAACAGGGGGAGAGAGTTGTACACAGCCCTAACACAAATATGCTGCAGTTTCTGATTGGTTACCAGTAATCTCAAGATCATATCAGGATGTCAACAAACCGGATTCTGGATCCACATAAATTCACTGCATTTTCTCTACAGCTGAATAGGCTACTGTACAAAGTTCTGCTTAATGGACTAATGAATATATTATATTTTCTATAGTTTTACTAGGACCTTTCTGGGAGATTCAGGCTGCAATCCTATGCATGCTGCCTGGGAATAAATCCACTGAAGTCAATGCGACTTACTCCTGAGTAAACATGTACGAGAGTGTGCTGAATCGATCATCTACCAACCTGAAGGAGGAGCCAATGGATTAATTCCAGACAAATTTCCTCTTTCCTTCTGTGCTACTAAAATGGGCACACTGTTGCTGGTTAAAGAGCGTGTGTCAACCAGCTTCTTTTCCCTGCTAAACTGTTAGAATATGAAGGTTAAGCCTGTTTTGTGTTCTCTAGAAAACACAGAGTGAAGAATAGAAGATAAAAATAGCAAAGGACTAAGGGTACTTTAGTACAGTACACCTTGTACAAAAGGCTGCAATCCATGCCTGAGATAGCAGATGATTTGTCATTTTAGGAAAGTTTAGCAGTGGCTACATCATATCTTTATTTCGGTTAAGACTGGTCCATTGTATTTCACAGATTTGGTTTCTCATTATTTTTAGGCTGTTGATAAGGGGATTACGAGAAAATAATGAATAAAACATAGTGTTGGCATATTTTACAAAAAACATTTTGTTTCTTTCAGAGAACATGGTTTTACTTCAAATATTTTTTTAAAGTATGTGTTTGGCTTTGTCAGCTGGTTTTGTGAATATCATAATTTATATATAAACCGAAGTGGGATGTTATTTGTTGAAGATTTACATCAAGCAGTTTAGCTCTGCTAACAATTAGTGATGTTCCTGAATATCCCACATTTCAAAGGTATTGGTATGCATATTGTAGTTCACACCAAAGCCTCTGAATGTGGGCATCTCTCACACACTTCACTTCACTGATAAACAGGATAATTGCTATTGTCAGTCTCAATCAAATTCTTTTCTTTTAGTCAGTTAAAACACTATTTAACTATTTAACAGAATTGGAGTGGGGAACAGAGAGGATTTCACTCCCATAGCCTACAGATTTTCTGACAATGCAATTTGTTTTTCAGTGTTTAAAGAGGGGGAACACACACACATTCTATTTGACTCCAATAGACAAAATTCATAAACTCTATTCAGTCATTTCTCATCACAAGATTGAGATTGCATGGAGAGAAACAGCAGGGCTGTGCACATTTGTCCTACACATGCCATTGCACCACACACTGGACCCTCCCTGACACTGTCTATGAACTAGGGGAAGATCTAAAGGGGGCGAAGGAAGCCTGAATGTTAGTGTTCCAGCTCATGGGGACAACCAATGCACATTTCACAGACTTTCCCCACTCAGACTTCCCTCCAACTTGTAAACCATGTTAGAGAAGGACCAGAGTATGGGACAGAACAACACATGTGGCCCACTGTCTCTGTCCATGTAATCTCAATTGTGTGGAGAGAAATGCCTGAACAGGGCTATAATGGTAGCTTAATGATACACAGAACATGTAAATACTTAAGAATGTGAACATACGCCAGGATCCAAAAACTACCTGGGCTCACATAAAGAAGTTTTGCTAGTCCAGCTGATTTCTGCCATACGCTATATCACAAAATATTTTTGAGCACGATGGGGGTGGTGGCAGTGGCTGCTATTTGAGGGAAACAACTCTGAATTCCTCTTCAGCTGATGGAACTATTTATTTATTATTGTTACATTTGCATTTATATCCCACCTTTCCTCCAAGGAGCTCGAGGTGGTTCACCCCTCCCAATTTTATCCTTGCAACAACCCTGTGGGGTAGGTTAGGCTGGGAGACAGTGACTGGATCAAGGTCACCATTTGAGCTTTATGCCTGAGCGGGGATTTGAACCATGGTCTCCCAAGTCCCAATCCGATACTCCAACCACTACACAACACTGACTAGTTGCATGGTTCTTTGTATCTTGGCCATATTGTTGAATTCCCAGTGTAATGTCACAGGTCTTGCTTGGAAATGACTTAAGCCAATTTTTCCTAGCCTGCTGACCTCCTTTGTGGTCATTATGTCAACAAGGAAATCTAATAAAATCACAATAACACAGGAGGAGCCAATATGGTGACCTCCAGATGTTACTGGACTACAGTTCCCATCAGCCCCAGCCAGAAGGTCAATTGTCAGATATGATGGGAGCTGTGGTCTACAACATTTGGAAGACACTATATTGGGTAAAGCTGATCTAAGATAAATTTGTCCAAGCAGGATTCTTGTGAAGGCAGAGAAACTCTGTGTTTGTGTGTGTGTGTCACACACACATGCACATCCTGCCTTTCATCTCCAAAAAGGTGAGGGCCTCCTTCAAATACCATCTTATCAGGAGGTCCATTCTGCACAACATAGGAAGTGGAATGTTAGTGTTGTGGCACCTACCCTTTGGAATTTCCTTCCCATAAATGTTAGACAGGCACCATCACTGCTATCTTTTTGGTGCCTACTAAGGATCTTCCTCTTTCAACAAGTCTTTTAAGTAGAGACCTTATCCCAGTTTGCATCTGTGTTGGAATTGCTTTTCAATATATTTTTAAAGTTGTTTATTAATATGTTTAAAATATATTTTGCTTAAACATATTTTAAAGTCTTTTGTTTTTAAGATGTTTTAAAGTGCTTTTGAGAGCCAGTGTTGTGCAGTGGTTAGAGTGTTGGACTATGACATGGGAGACCAGGGTTCAAATCCCCACACAGCCACGAAGCTCACCTTGGGCCAGTCACTGCCTCTCAGCCTCAGAGGAAGGCAGTGGTAAACCCCTCTGAATACCGCTTACCATGAAAACCCTATTCATAGGGTCGCCATAAGTCGGAATTGACTTGAAGGCAGTCCATTTCATTTTTCAAAGTGCTTTTGTTTGTTGCCCTGGGCTCCTTCTGGGAGAAAGAGTGGGATAAATTTAATAAAATTGTTGTTGTTGTTGTTATTTATAGGGGCCTCAAGGTGGCTGACAACCGTAAAGCGTGCATTTTAAAAGAACAAAAATTAGAAGCATTTTTCCCCCTAAATCAATCAATTAGGGTAAGGGTTGTAGCTCTGTTGTACAGCAGCTGCTATGCATGCAGAAGGTTCCATTTTCAGTTTCTGGCGTCTCCAGGTAGGCATCTCCAGGTAGGACTGACAATGTCCCCTGCCTGAAAACCTGGAGAGCTGCTGCCAATCAGTGTAGACAATACTGAGCTACCTGGACCAATCGTCTGACTCTGTACAAGGCAAGTTCCTATGTTCCACTTAAGTAGCATTAAATGAGAAGGATTAATAACTATTAAAAAACCATTCATTGTTGGGGGAAAAAATCCCTTGCCTTCCTGCCTAAAAATAATCAAAGATGGGCTCAGTTGAACTTCTCCTGGGAGAGAGTTCCACAACTGGGGTGCAGCCAACCACCAGGAAAGCCCTGTCCTGTGTCACTGCCAAGCATGACTCTCTTGTCTGTAGATCAGAAGCTCTGGCTCTGTGGTCAGATCTGGGAAGGGTTGGTCAGTAGTCATTGCCGAGGTGAGTGGGCTGACATACCCTCACATTGGGGCCAATTTGCAGATTAGGCACCCATCTCACCCAGCAATTCCCCCTTGTAAACTCTCCCCCACCCTGCATTACTGTTCTGAGGGAATCACAGAACTGAGTACCCCGTGTTTTCCTCAAAACATAATATCTAGCTCTGTCCTGTGAGGCAATATTCTTTTTATACAAGAAGGAGTGCCGATTATTACCAGAATATCTTTGTTTTATTTATTATATTATATTTATTTATTATATTCCCCCCTACTTTTCACAGACAGATACTGTCTCCCAATGTGGAGAACATCCTTTTTAAAATAAAGTAAAACAGGTCCTGCCCTCAGGCTTACAAACTATAGTTGTTTCTGGCAGGGAGATGGGAAGCAGGTTCCCTGACGCTACTGGTTCTCCAGCCAATGGATGGGGCCAGGTCTGTCTTCCTCTTGCTGTGATGTTCTTCCTGGGAGGCAATGGATATCACCAGCAATGGTGCATGTGGTGGGATGAAGCAATGGAACCCCCATCCTGACAATGGCATTGCTGCTGCTTCTCTGGATGGGGCTACAATGAGGTCAGGGTAACTCATCAGTGGGAATGCCGGATTGGTGGCAGCAATCCTGTGGGTTAACCTGAGTGGTCTATCCACCAGCAGCTCCCTGATCCAGCAGCTGGACAGCTCCTTGCCCAGGTAAGCAGCAGTGCCACTGGTGATGGGAGGGTAGTTTCACCACACCCCACATGCCACTAGTAGATACATTCTCCCCATGCTCTGTAGACTGTTCCATGGACTGTTGGGTATTCCTTTCCTTCCTGTTCCTTTCTGTGTGTTTCTTTCAGCTCTGCGGTTCCTGGTGTGAAAAATCACCCTGTGCTATAGACTTCAATGTAATGCATTAAGAAAAGCAGAGTGTTATGTTCAATGCGGAAAGCATGGCTCAAATATCTATTATGCTTTGTAATGCATTAGGTTGCTTGGGTAAGAAGTTGCTATAGCCTGTGCACAGGATTGCTCTGTGAATGCAATCAGATAAGGAAGATCTAATGATGGTGGACAAAGAATCTAATTTAATAATCCTACAATGAATCATTGTGTTAAGTAACAATGATAGTGTTACATCATTCTGTTGTAAAAAGTAGATGAAAAAGTTTTATATTCTCTAACTTGTAGCTAAGAAGATTTCCACAGGATACCTAGAAGCTACAGAGGATTAATGCTACGCTATAATCAGTCACCTGTGAACAGTTTTGAGAAGTTTGGTGAAGGACATTTATCATTCTCCAATTAAAATGTCAAATCTAATTAGACTTTCCCTCAACATTCTGTACCTTATCATATAAAGATGAAGACTTTCCAGTGAATCCCTACAAAGCAAGACTGGTAGCCTGAAAGTTCAATTTAAACCTGGGGAACCTTTTTTGTAAGATATTTCTACTGCAGGGGAATTAATCCATCATTCATTTGTGGTGTAGCAGATACCTATGGGCTTTCGTATTGTAGCTGGAGTAGAGGGGGGAGTAAGTGGTTCTCATAAGACTACCAATCAAGCTGTTCTCTGATGAGGAAAGATGTGCTGGGGACCCATAGGTTGTTTTGACGGTGATTGGCACTAGCCATTGAGTCATTGGCAGTGCAGAGGCTTCAGCATTCATTTGTTGGGACTTGGTTTTAATAAGATATGACACAGCTTAACAAAGCCAACTCCTAAATGATGTGTCCGTTGCTTATTCATACCAAAGGCCTGAAGCACCACTCTTTATGAGGGATAGGAGGATCATCTAACTAGCTGCCAAAAGCAGACAGTAGCAATCAATGTGTCTAATAGATCTTTATTAATAATGACTCAAATGTCCTCAGGAACAAACCAGAGATGTCTCCAGAATGAAGCATTTCCTTCATAAATGTTGCTTTCCTACTACCTGCACATAGTGAAGGATGCAGATAATATCCTGTCAGTGGACTCAGGAAAAGAAGAAGAAACAGCTTTTGTGTGATGCTTCTGAAAGCCTCTGGACATGCAAACACTTTTCATCATCCATTTATGGTGAGAATAGTGCAACAGTTTCAACAGCTTTAGATCTTGCAATGATCATCCTTCAGCCTATACCTATATTTGGTATATTCAGTAGCTTCAGAACACAGCTATCCGCCTTCCCATCATATGTGAATGAGCAATATATTATGCAAGACCTGTATGGTGTTCAAGCTTCCCATAGTGTACTGAATATTGTTCAAGAAGATACAGTCATTTTAAAAGAGTTAGGGACTTTTATAGCTTGGAAATTAACTTAGTCTCACTGTTTCAGATCCACATTCCAAGGTACTTGAGTCATTTGAGTTGTGGACCCTCATCTGTCAGTAGACAGAATTAACTTTGTGGTGTGTTCCTTTCATAATTTCTGAAAGCCCATTTACTGGGTATGGAACCATATGCGAAAAATACCTGTTTCTTTTTTTAATGGCTAAGAAAAACGCCAACTTTTGGCCTTGTACATGATCAAATTCATGCAGTTTCATCCTACATAATTTGGAGTCTCACACCTTCCCTCCTTTCTGTCCTGTTTGAGATTTCCTGGTAACAGGTATGAATAGGTTCATGATTCCCAGGTTCTAGAGATAAAAAATGCACTGAGTCACATATGCAAGAGAAAGTAGCATAAAGCATGGTGACATCAGTTTGCCTGTTCTTTTCAGACTGGAGGTGAATCCCTTTGTCCTCATTGGCCCAGTTTTTCAGTCCTCACATTGATCAGGTAACACATTCTTTGTGCTTGATGGGAAGGATTGTATGTGTGAGAAAGAAAGAGAGAAAGTAAGTAAGTAGTAGAGTAATTGTGTTAAGTTACTCTAGTTTCCTCTCTTTGAAAAGGATATCATACAACTCAGTGTTATTAGGACTTTTAAAAATGGTTTAGGGATTTTTATTTTATTTTCTCTGGAATTCAAGAATTTGGTGCCACCTGGCATAATTTATTTATTTAATTTATTTATTATTTGATTTATATCCCACCCTTCCTCATAGCAGGAGCCCACTAAAAAGATTTTAAACATCAAAGAAACAAATTTTAAAATACATTAAAACAAAACATATTTAAAAACATTTTTTTATAAAAGCTTTCAAAATGTTACAAAGAAGCCAGACAGGGGGGGAAATAGCGATGCCTTATGATTATTTGCTCTTTCCCCAATTTTTTACATGCCTGTAATTTGATTCCCTTAGCTAAATTCCCTTGTAAAACATTTTTTGTGGAAGAAAAGGGCGCTACCTTCTGTTCTCCAGCTCAGTCTCATAGTTCTTTATTAAATGTATGTGGATGGCTCATGACACATCTTGGGGTCCACTCTAGGGTTGCCAGGTCAGAAGCATCCCAAACCCTTAGATTTCAGGGGCAGGACCTAGTGATGTCATGGGACGGGTCCTAGTGATGTCATTAAGAATGATACATGAAGCACCAACTACAGTTACTTGGAGCATACCACTCAAACAAACAAAAATCTCAGATTGGAAATTAAAATAGAAATCTTAACTAAATGAGGGTATTCTCAGGTCCAGCTGAAGTTACAGGACCATTCCTTTTCACTTGCTTAGGGAGCCTGGCTAGGGACATTTAATTCAACCTCTTTGCTTTTTGCAAGAAGGGTTTTAGTTACTGAGGACAGGCCAATCACCAGAAGGCCATTGTAGGAAGAAAGGAGCCTAGTGTTGTGCAGATGTTATGTGGGAACACTCAGGAGTAAAGATGAATGCCCCTGAAGGCTGCAATTCTAAGCACACTTACTAAGGGACTAAGCCCCATATAACTCAACAGGACTTACTTCCGAGTAGATATGTATAGTATTGTGCTGTTGGTAAGGCTTGACTAGAGATCCTCTGCAAAGATATCCATATCAAAGCAGATTTGGCAAAAAAAAAAGCCTCCTGGAATGTCATGCCCCTGCCTTTTAACCAGGCTGCTCCAAACTTCTTTAAAGACTTGACCCTTCACTGCAGAGAGAGGTTTAAGAAATGACTAAGAGTTAAGAAGTTTCTCTATCTTTCCTGCCTACCCTGTGGGCTGCTATAAAGTCATGCTGGCTGGGGCTGATGGGAGTTGTAGTTCAAAAAAGTAACTTTTCCAAGCTCTGAATAATTGACAGAGAGAAAACACACATGGTTTGGTCTACCTTCATAGGCAGTAGGTTGGGAACAACAGCAACTGAAGCCACACTTCCCAGTATGTGAATTGTCAGCTCTACACTGCATCAGCAGTGTCAGGGGGGGCTGGAAATTCCTGGGTCTTTGGCAGGGAAGGAAAGTCCTTAGCCAGCAGTCG
This sequence comes from Rhineura floridana, assembly GCF_030035675.1. Classification (NCBI taxonomy): domain Eukaryota; kingdom Metazoa; phylum Chordata; class Lepidosauria; order Squamata; family Rhineuridae; genus Rhineura; species Rhineura floridana. The sequence continues at coordinate 101,336,647 of NC_084487.1, forward strand.
GGTTGTAAATCTGCCAGGCCTATCCGAAGCGTACTTGCCGAGTCAGAAGTCCAGAAGCGAGGTCAGTGGAGGTCCGGGATCAATTGCCAAGGAGGTCAGTCAAAGAGATGCTGCAGGGAAACTAGGTCTACACAAAGCCACACCTGACGTTGCAGTCAGCAACAAGCTGCAGCCAAAGTGCCTTATAAAGAGCAGGATGGACAGCAGGTGTGAGCCCTCAGCGTTTGGGCCTTAAGGAGACAGGCCTGCCTCTCTTCTGCCTGACCTTCTGCTGTCTATGTTCTGCAGGTGAGGGGGGAGTATCCTGTTCACTGTCTGTGTCTGGCTGCAGGGCCTCTGCTGTCTCTGGGGTGCTCTGCAGCTGAGGGGCAGAAGGAGCTGGATTCTCAGGAGGCTCCTCCATGTCTCCTGCTGCTCCTGGGTCTGCTGCTGTTACTCCCGAGTCATCCTCATCTGAGGAGTCCTCTGATGGGGCCATGACATGAATTTTCTTTTACCACTATTGGGCAAGAGACAAACCATCACTCAAACAACAAGGTGTATCATCCTTGGGTTTAAGGGGGTTGAGCTGAGCACATGAAACCAATGTTGTTGTTTCTATGGATGTAAGGGAATGAGGTCACAGTTAAATGAAATGCAAATAGAAAAAGGGAAAAAATGATGATTTCCTAAATGCAATATCATACCAACCATAAGATTATTATGAGTAAGGCAGACAAATCAGCATACCACAACCAGTCAAGTTTCCTAACCAAAAACAAAAACTAAAAAATACCTGGCAGCCAATCAGCCATGGTCACAGAAATTCCCATACGGCACAACCTGACATGGGGGCTGCAGTTAGTGCAGAATGCTGCAGCACAATTGCTGACATGAGTGAGACTCTGTCAGCACATAATACCTCTGCTCTGAAATCTGCACTGGTTGTTGAATTGCTACCAGGCCAAGTTTGTGCCCTGTCCATGTTACAGTTGCCACATACTATTTGTTCTGCTCTTGTAAGAAATCAATCCTTCAGTGTGGCAGTATGCACACTTTGGAACTCTCTGACTATTGACATTAGGCAGATGCCTTCTTTGTACTCTTTTCGGCCTCTGCTAAAAACATTTTTTGCTTAAGCAAACCTACCCATGCATGTAGAAGCTATTATTTTTTATCTATTTTAACTCATTGTTGGTTTTATTAGTTTGAATGTTTTTAAATACCTGTCTTTCACTGTTTTTGCCAATAATTTTATTGTTTTAATTCCTGCTATAAACCACATTGAGGTTTTTTATAATAAAGCAGTATATAAATGTTGTAAATAAAATAAATTTTGGAATCACTGTGGCCTGTGGGTCTCTTTCTTCTTTTGTACTGAGTCAGGCCATTTGGTACTATCTAGCTGCAGGATTCCAGGCAATAGTCTCTTCCAGAGATTGAATTTTGGACCTTTGTATGCAAAGCATGTGCCCTACCACTGAGCTACAGTCCTTTCCCTTTTATCTGTTTTAATTCATTTTATTATTTTGAATGTTTTAAAAAGCTTTTGCCAATAATTTTATTGTTTTAATTCCTTCTGTAAACCCCGTTGAGGTTTTTTTTATAATAAAGTGGGATATAAATGTTGTAAGTAAAATAAGTAAATAAATTTTGGAGTCTCCGTGGCCCTTCAGTCTCTTTCCTCTTTTAAGAGCAAAGGAATCTGCCTTCTACTGACTCAGGCCATTTAGTACCATCTAGCTCAGTACTGATGACATGGACTAACATTGGCTCTCCAGGATTCCAAGCAATAGTCTCTTCCAGTGATTGAATTTTGGACCTTTGCATTCAAAGCATGTGCCCTCCCACTGAGCTACAGTCCTTCCCTTGTTTAAAAAAGTATCCTTTAAAATGGTTCTTTTCAATTCAGTAATGAATGCACAGCATATCTAGGAGAAATCCACACCATGCATTTAAAGCCCATTCAACATACATTTGAAGCACATGAATCCCACCACAGAATCATGGGCACTGTAGTTGGTTAAGGGTGGTGAAAACTATAACTGTGAGGGGAAAACTACACTTCCCAGGATTCTTTTGGGGAAGTCATGCACTTTAAATGTGAGATGGATCTGCTATAAATATATTATGTGGATCTGCATTGCTGCATTTCTTCATAAGCTTTGCCTGAATGTAAATTGTTTTAATTAATCTTTTAAAATGGAGATCAGCTACAGAGTTAACTGGATGGCCATGGGCTACTCACCATCTCTCAGCCTAAACTGCCTTTCAGGGTAAAAACTACAAAGGGGGACCATGATCACCCTAAGAAAGAAGGGCACAGTTAAAATGTAGAGGAAATTATAATGCACAACTCTAATGTGAAATCAGATACATATTGAGACATAGTATGAAGAAATATTTATATAAGCATGAATCTCAAAGATGTTTATTATTTACACAACCTGTAAATATATTTATTGTGTAATCCTATGCTTATTTACTCAGAAGCAAGTTCCTTTGTCTTCAGCGGGGCTTACTCACACAGGGGAGTGTGTACAGAACTGCAGCCTCAGGTGATATGGAACTTCACTCACCGACCCCAAAATTCAGAATCATGCCACTTTAAGCTGTTTTGCAACTGTTTCATATTTGTTTTATGATTATTAGATTTTAAACTAATTTATTTCTTGTTGTGAGCTGCCTTGGTTTCCAACCCTACCTCACAGCATTGTTGGAAAGATTCCACATACACATACACTGGAGATTTAAACAGACATACACTCCATATTATACAGCCACGAGAGTCAGCATGGATTTTTCCCATTCTGAAATGTTCAATTGAAAATACCCCATGACATTCTGATGCTTCCCATAAGCTCATTTCAAAACAAAACCTTACAAAACGTATAGTCATGAACTCAGAAACGCTTGCTTAACAAGCCTCTAAATTGTCATGGCAATACACAAAACAGTCAGAGAGAATCAAGAGTTGAAAGTGCAAAAAGAGAGAGAGAGAAACCAGACCCCTTTTGGACTTTTTTCTGTCAGAGTTCTCATAATTTGTTGAAATTAATTAAAAATAGACCATGTTCATAGAGTACTTGTAATCCTATTACTGACCTTGCCCCATACTCTGACCTTCATAATCTGCAGTTTAAAAGTTTTTTTAAAAAATGCCTGACTGATTTTTAATTAATTTAAGAATTTTAGCATTGAAGTTAATGATAAACCTGGGCATGCTCAGTAAGAACCAACTGTCAATGTTCTAAAAGCCAGACTCACAAGCTGCTGGTCTTGCCTAATCAGAAGGCCACACCCACACCAGACTTTTATTTCACTTTAGACTGTCATGGCTTTTCCCAAAGAATCCTGGGAAGTGTAGTTTGTGAAGAGTGCTGAGAGTAGGCTCCTATTCCCCTGACAGAGCTCCAGTGGCCAGAGTGGTTTAACAGTCAGCCACTCTGATTTAAGCTCTGTGAGGGGAACAGGGCATCTCCTAGCAACTCTCAGCACCATTCACTCACTACAATTCCCATGATTCTTTAGGAGAAATAATTACTGTCAAAAGTGAAATAAAGGGCTGGTGTGGATGTGGCCAGGGACTGCTTTGGTTTAAATTTGGGTTGGAGGCTACATGTGCCTGCTGTAGAATAAAAAGGTGGGGGAAAGGCTGCCCAGTGCCCACCCATCCAGTCTCCTCCCCTCCCTGCCTCTCTTCTTACTGTCCTCCTCCTCCCCTCCCCTGCCGCTCCCCTAGGTCAGTTTCACCAATCCTAAGCATGATTGCACAGGAGTAAATCCCATTGAACTCAAAAGGCATGCAAATGATCAAACCTGTCCTCCCTCCTCCTGCCTCCTATACCCTCCCTCTTTATATATATATTAGAAATTTGTATTATGGTCTAGAGTTAGACTCCACCCTTTGGACTTTCTTTTCTTCTGCTTTTCAGTTTCAGTTTTTGTTGTATTCTCTACCCAGCCAGCAATAAAGAAGCATGTTTGTTTGCTTGTTCTGCAGTTATTATGATGAATAGAGCAGAACTGAGTGCTTATTGCTAAAGGGTGAAATAAAGAGAGAACCTAAAGTGATCTGGAAAAAAATCTACCTTAAGTTACCTTTATTCATTCTAGCACTTACTTTATTCACAAACATAGTGGCTATTTTTTCTTCTTTTTCTTTTCTAATGGCAAAAGATGAAAACAGCTCTAGAGGATGGCTGTGCACACTACAGTTAACTGGCTGGACACCTAGGTTATAACACAGGCCTAATTTCTGGTTTTCCCAATGTGTGCAGCTCAGCATAGAGCCTTTTCTGGGTTTCTGGGCAGAAAAATCAACCCAGCAACCTGTTAAAAAAATCCAACTGCTTTCCACAATTAGTTTCCAAAGATAGTCCTTTAAATAGCAACCAGTTAAAAAGATTTCCCTTGATTGTCCAACAAGGAGAGAAATATAAAGATCAGGGGAAAGACTAGTAGGAGGGAGCCTCAAGGAGGAGTTAACATCTTTTGGTATCCCCTTGTTCATCCTTTTTTTTCCCTTATGAAAGAAAAAATATGCCAGGTATTTAATTCCTGTTCATATGAAATTTTCTGTGAACGTGACCTTTGCATGGCCCATTATGTAAGTTAACAGACTGTCTGCATGGTGGAGGAATGAAGGAGAAGGTCACTGCCTTTCCCTTCTCCTGGCCTGGCCTTCACATCCTCTCCACCATTGAGTGGAGTTGGTAGAATTGGCTGCCACTATGCATCTTCCCCCCAAAATGCCCCACCTAGAAATGTAGCTGCCCCACCTAACAAGTTAGGCTGGTCACAGAGCTGGTTAGGAATCAGAAAGTCCTCTGTCTGAGACTCTTGAGAACTGCTGCTAATTAGTATGTAGACTGGGGCTAACCCATGACCCGCAGGCCGAATGCAACCCACCATGTTGCAGGAAGCAGCTTGCCAGCCCCCACAACTTTATCTCTCAGATCAAAACTGAGCACAATAGGCCAATGGTCTGATCTAGAGACAGCTTTTGAGCAAACAGTAGGGTTTTCTGCCAAGGAAGCTCATGACAACAAATAATATTTTAGTACCCCAATCCAGAGATCCATGGAATTAGTTCCATACATCCATTATTGTGCTTGTTCTAGTTAAACAGCTTTTACTGTGCTAGACTTCACAGTAAACTGATTTAAAAAAAAAAGAAAGAAAAACACTTCATAATAGGACATGGGTAGTTCCAAGGGAAAAAAAGAAGAAGTCCCATAAACATGCAGAAGTTCCTTTGAGGGAACTCAATTTTGCCTTCAGGTCCAGATTTACAATACGCATAAAAAACCTGTAACAAATATATCATTTCCAGTTGTAATAGTTTGCACAGTGAAAAAATTCCCAACCTTTTATTTGGAAATTAGTGGTCTGGCAAAATTATAAACAACCCCTCTCCTGACCAATTTCTCCCCAACTCCAAGAAACCAGCGGAAAATTGTCCCTTGATGTAACAAAGGGAGAATATTTTGGAGAGAATGAAGAGGGGGGATTTCAACTCTCTTTGCAGGCAGTGAAATTGGGATTTCATCAAATCCTTTCAACAGAAGGGATGGAAATTCTTGAACAGATTATTGGGGGGGAGTCTAATTAGCAAGAATGATGACACAAATGCTTTCCGTTAGGGTTTTGTTTTTTTCCAATGGGGGCAGACTTGCTGCAAACCATAACAGCGGCAACAGCAGTCCAGGGCATTGTGAAGGAAAAATGGAAGCCAGCTCAGAAACGATGGAGAGTAGTCAAAGAATATTCTGCTAATTTACCCCTTTTTCAAAAGAACTGAAATGAAAAAAGATGAAATGAAGAAATAAAAACTAACATTTTCAGAAAACCTCAGAAAATTTTGCCTCATCTTCCCCCCCTCCACACACACACTCTCTTCTGTTCCACCTTCCCTTGCTATGCATGTAGCATTTGTGGCAAAGCTTTTCTACTATAAGCATGATACGATATAAGATTGTGAGGAAAGGCTTTGTGTGTGTGTTTTCCTGCCAGGAAAGTTTTCTTGGGGTTTATATTCCTTCCCACTGCTATTTTATAGCACTGTTAACAAAAGCCCCCTTTTTAGTGTATACTCTGCAGCTGAGCAATAAAAAACCCTTCAAAGCCTATTCCACATTTATAACATAACATACTCATAATTTATGGTGCTGTTACTCTTATTTAGGCTTTTTATATCTCATATTTATTACCTGGCAATGAAAACCACTGTTTATATTATGAATCAGTATGACATTTCTGACTAAAGTTCTGAGCATTTACCGTTCTGAAACCAGGAGAGATACTCCTTCCAGTAATAAACTCTGAAGCAGGGGAAAAAAGAGCTCCACAATATATGGATTGGCAAAGGAGTGAAGGGAGCCATATTGCACTTCAGGGGCAAACACAATCTAACCCAGACTAACCTTACCGCCTCCGTTTCTCCCTCATGAAGAAAGAGGCCCCTTAACATATGTCATGACTGAATCCAGATTACATATGGGATGCAGCAAAGCATAGATACCGGTGTCTAAGACACTCCACAGATGAAACTAAATAAATAAATAGCTGACAGTAATAATTAGAACACTTAAATCTATGTGTACAATGAATGACTATCTACAACACGAGACTATCTTGTTCTTTTATGTTGAGTCCAGAGCTGAAGCTTATCCAAAACCTGTGCACCATGCTCCTGCTGAAAGTAAACAGATGGCCTCTTTCTCCCATGTAATGAATCATTTCTCCATGTTGTGCATGTGAATAACAGCAGTAAAAACAAAACAAAAAACCGCTAAGAGATGAATGGAAAAAACGGTAAAACATGAATAGAAGAGATATGCGATGCAATTTTAATGAATCAGGGTGGTGCTTTTCCCCCTCTCTCCAACACAGCTGCCTAAACAGAGTTTGAGATATTCTGCCTGCCTATAAATTACCAACATTTAGGTTAAGACTGATGCAACAACCACAGATGTTATTTACTGCAAACAATGAATGGGAAGGAAATAAGCACTTGAAATGACACCCCCTTTTTTTACCTTGCACAACTGTATAGTTACCGTCATTATTAAGTGGGACTAGAATCTATTCCGAGAACTGATTTACCATAAATATTCATGATGTTTTATTTCCACAATAATACTAGGTGGCACATACCTTCAGTATCTTGGCTTCTCGTGCCAGTTCACTTTCTCTTCATTGCTTCACCCACCACTGGCTTCGTTTTGTGATTCTCTTTTCTCCTCTGTCCTGCTTTTGGGAAGTGTGAGCCTTTCTGTGCTCAGTGTTAGAGGCTCCTGAACCTTCATCAGTTGTAAACTTTATGGACATAGAGTTATAGACGGAGAGAGAGATAAGCAAATAGTTACGATGCGTCCAACAAAGTTTAAATAACCAGAGTTTTATTGATAGAGTGGCCTTCTCAGTGAAAAGATATCCTACCTTCAAGATTCATGCACCTTTGTTTTATGGGACTGTTGGGTGATGAATAGAAATGTCTTTCACAGTTTGGTGGAGGTTCGGTTGTCATTTTTAATTGGCAGCTGGTTACAGTTGTTGTAAGCACTTTGTTATTTTCTGCTTTTCTTGCGTCATCCTTTTCTATAGCCAAAAAAATAACGTTGTTTTAGTTTTTTCTAATGTTGGCCTCCATTTTTTTTAATTCAAAGGCTATTCCTGTCCAGAAACGCGTGCAGCTGGGCCACCAGTCAAAGCTGGTGGAAGATACCCCATGCCACCAAGGACACTTGAGCCTCAGACGACAGTAATGGATCCAGGAGTATCCCCAGGCTACATACCTGTTCCTTCAGAGGGAGTGTACCACCATACAGAGCAGACCACAACCCATCCGTCTGGTCTAGAGAACCACCCACTAACAGTGCCTCAGTCTTGTCTGGATTAAGCTTCTGTTTATTGGCTCCCATCCAGTCCATTACTGAGGCAAGACATCAATTTAGCACATCCACTGCCACACCTGTAGGTATAAAGAAGCAGAGCTATGTGTCATCAGCATATTGCTGACAACCTAATCCAAAATTCCGGATGACCCCACTCAGCAGTTTCATGTAAATATTAAATAGCATGGGTGATAGAATTGAACCCTGTGGGACCCCATATTGAAGGTTCCACTGGGCCAAATAGCATTATTAGTGACACATGCATTGGTGACATCGAGGCTTGATTACTGTAACACACTCTACATGAGGCTAGAAACTACAGTTGGTCCAAAATGCAGCAGCCAGAATGTTAACTGGAGCACAGTGCAGGAAGCATCTCAACCCTGTGCTTTATCGACTCCACTGGCTCCCAATTTGTTTCCAAGCCCAATTCAAAGTGCTGGTTTTGACCTTTAAAGCCCTAAACAGCCTTGGACCAGTGTACCTAAGGGACCGCTTACACCCATATGTTCCTACTCTGGATTTAAGATCATCTGCCTCTGGTCTCCTCTGCGTGCCTGGAATGAAAGAAGTTAGATTGACAGGCATGTAGGAGAGAGCCTTTTCAATTGTGGCTCCCAGACTTTGGAATTCCCTGCCCCAAGAAACCCACTTTGCTCCCTCCCTGATGGTCTTTCGGAAACTTGTAAAAACTGTTTTGTTCCGGAGAGCCTTTGGTTGGGACTGACAGGTCAGCCTGACACTGTTTAAAGTTTTTTATCTTTTATTTTTATCTTTTAAGTTCTTTTATTCTCACTCTTTTATATGTGTATGCACATATATACATGTATGTATGTTTATATCTGTGTGTATGTGTATGCATAATGCAGTTTATGTATTTTATGCATTTTAATTTACTGTAATGTTTGTGTTTTTATTGTGTATTTTACTATATATGTGTGCTATTTTATTGTAGCTGCCCTGAGTGCCCTATTGTAGGGTAGAAGGGCGGGATGGAAACATTTTATATTAAATAAATAAATAAATAAAATTGTTCAAGCACCACTCTCTGAGAATGACCATCCAAGTAGGACTGAAATCACTGCAAAGCCATTCCAGAAAACTATTGAGAGATCAAGGAGAATTAACAAGGATACACTCCCCCGTCTCTCTCCATAGGTCATCATACAGGGAGACCAAGGCAGTTTCTGTGCCAAACCCTGGGCCTAAACCCTGATTGAAATGGATCCAGATTACATGGGATCCCAGGGATCATTCTTCCTTTATACCGGGCTTGGCAAGGTCAAAGAGAACACACATCAACTCCAATCTGGCTGGATGAAAACCAGATTGCAATATTGGCTTCTCATAAGTGGATCCTTTAATTCATGAGCGTAGAAGCTTTTTCAGCCTAAGAAGTGCATTCCCACATGGACAACCTTCTAAAGGGTTAAATGCCAGTGGTGGGCAGGCTGAAAGGCAAACGTGGGCAGAGCATTAAATGTGAATTTTACCTTTGTACAGAAGGTTAGTTTCTTCACACTCACACATTCCTCCCTGCCCTTCATCTAGGCAAGCAAGAAGCTTTATCAGAATTCAAGGACACATTCCAGTCAAACAAAAATGCTAAAGCAGGGTTAAGGGTGGATGTGGACAGGGAAGTGGTGTGGCCTGTGGAGAGAGACCTGGAGAACTGTATTTGACCACCTGGCCTGAGGTTCCCCATCCCTGTTGTAATGGGTGAGGGCCCTGGCAAGTGTCCAACCATAAGTGCCTGTGGTGCCAGTTATGCTAAGAGCCATGAAAAAATTGTGATAGACCATGTCCAAAATAATCCCGTAAACCAAGAGGAAGTATTTACAGGGGATTTTTTGACAAAGCACTAGCAAAACCTCAGAAGACTTTATGTTTCCTTAAACATTTGGTGTCTTTCAGACAGTCCTCATAGCTATACTCTATAATTAGCAGCACACTAAAGATAGGTTTTCTTTAATTCTTCTTATATTCTCGTTGCTTTGTGAGTTCTCAGAGGATCCTTCAGTCTTTCGCTGAACAGCTGCCCTTCAGTATAATGTACACTGAGGACAATCTATGTGTTGGAAAATGAGTCGGGATATGCCAAGTGGAGAAAAAAGGTGGAATGAATACATTGGGAACACCACTGAAGATGGCATTGGGAAAATACCTTGTCTCACCCTTGAACACTTGAACTTTTCAACTCCTATGGATTATTTCATTCCATTGCATTTGTATTACATGGGGCATCTGTTCTAATGTTAAAAATAACACCTCAAACCCACAGTGCTCTGTTTTCACTGTGCATTTAGTTCTGGTTCATGGAGCTTCATCCAGTCATATGGATGCATTGTTTGATTTCATATTTTTCCTATGTAAATGAGCAGTTCAGCTTGCACACAATCTGAGTTCAAGCTGAATAAACACGTCAAAGTTTGGGGATCACAAACGAATGGTAGATTGTTGACCTCTTATGTGCCAAAGCTCTGTATCACTATTCACGTTGATTAGCAAGCTATGAGATTTTCTGCTCTGTTACTGATGTAGAAAACACTGACATTAATGGCACACAAATGGTTTTTACACTCAAAAACTCTGTTGCAAGTAGGTTTTATTTATTTTTTTGCCATAATTTAATATTTCTCTCCAAAAGATCTCCCCTAGTGATGGGAATAGATATGTATTCCTATTCTTTCAGAAGCTTAAATTCTGTGGTGGATGGTGTCCATTGGGACTGGTAGTTCAGGAGGCCAACAGTAGGTGGAGGTGGAACCAATGACAGGCGCAAACAGAGCCAGTGTCAGGCAGAGCCAACTAATCCTAATTTAGTTCCCATCTTCCTCTCTGCTGTGTCCTACAAAGGTAGCACTGCGCCCAAGAAGAAGGAAGCTAGAGCTAACCTCTGGATAGGCTGTAAGTAAAAGGGCAGGTGGGGGGTGCTAGCTAAAGGCAGACTGAGGTTGGTGGAGCATTGCCCTATTCTCCTGTATAAACCAGCCTTCACTGCTTAAATTAGTGCAAAATGCAGCTGCAGTTGTAAGCAAAGAGGAAATCTGACCCCTGGGATGTTAGGAAGAGCAGCCAAAGTATCTCTCTATGGCCATGCAAGAATTTTGACTTGCATGGCCTAGTTCCTCCATTTGGAAAGATCTTTATTAGCTGCCTGTTTGCTTTCTAGCCCAGTTCAGGGTACAGGTACTTGCCTTTTAAGGAGGTCTGAACAGAAGCTTTCTAGGAGAGATTTTTTGCCAAAAAAATGTGTGTGAGGGAGAGATAAGACAGACCAGGCAGGAAGAAAAGGAATACATTTTTCAGGGGGAGGAGAGCAGGAAGTAAATGCTAACAATTTTAGGGGAGGCAGGCTTAAAGGAAAAGTGGTGGCTGGGTTGCCTTTTTAACAAAAATGTTTTTCTCTCTTAAATGCCAATGCTCTACCATCTCAAGTAGTCACTGGGCTACAACAGGTCATTGTCAATGGGCTGCCACTTCTTTCTACAGATTCACAACATGAGGCCTTTGCACACAATTGCAGAACCTAAAACATACTATTAAGAAAACGCTATGACCGGCCCACGTAAGGTGGCCAGATGCAGAGGAGGGCAGAGCTCCTACACCTTTCATAGCTGGGCAGAATAAAAACATACCCACTTTTACTAAGATTTGGAAATCACTATCAAATCCCATAATAAACTCCATAGACAGGTACTTTGGTTGCTCTCCATAACATCCCAAGGGTCAGATTTCCTCTTCACTTACAGCTCTGTGAACTAGTAGCTTGAGTGCTGGATTAGGATGGGAGAGTACTAGGGATGTGACAGAAATTTGGTTCAGCTCACATCTAAAGGAGAACCTACTTAATCTGCACTTCCTGAGACAATACACAAACCAAAACACAACCATGCCTAAGAAGTCACACTTTTCTGAATTTTGCAGTCCAGTTCTTCAGCCTAGTAATATGTACAAAAAATGCATATGCTGGGTAAAGTTGCAAAAAATGCACAAATTAGTGAAAATAACATACAAAATGCATCAGGTGAACTTGTCTGCAAAAAGATGCATATTAGGCAAAATTTCATTATTTGTGTATACTAAGAAAAATTCGCATAAAAACGCTGATGAATTTTCATGAGAGCCTTTTTTTTAAAAAAAAATTGCAAGTGATGTGGAAATGCAGAGAACTGAACTTAAGACTGGTAAAATGAGAAACCAAGAGAAAGAGTATTTGACAGATTCACCAATCCCTAGACAGGAGTGAGTTGTAATTCTCACTCAGCCGTGAGTTATCATAGGAAGCATGTAGGGTTGCCAGGTCCATGGCCTGAGACTGATCCTGTATCTTTAGGAGAAGAGAAGGTCAGCCAAGTGCAGGTGTTCTTGCAACCCTGTAATGGGAAAAACCACAAGGTGGAATTCTCCCTCCCCCCTTCCCAACTTTTAAAGATACAGAAAACCTCTTGGAGGCCGGGTCTGGCAACCAAGAGGTCTTCTGTATATTTAAAAGTTGTGCAGGGGGAAGGGAGAATTCCACCTTGTGGTTTTTCCCGTTACAGGATTGCAAGAACACCTGCACTTGGCTGACTTTCTCTTCTCCTAAAGGTATAGAATCAGTCTCAGGCCAAGAACCTGGCAACCCTAGAAGCAAGGTAGATTTCTGATTTTCATCAATAATGTTAATGTCTATTTTCTCTTTTAAATCACTTAGAGGTTTTACAATTAAGTGGTATATAAATTCTGTTAAAAATAAATAAATAGAGGAACTGCAGCTTGTGCAAAATGCAGCAGCCAGATTGGTAACAGGAACCAGACAGTCCGAACATATAAAACTGATTCTGGCCCGCTTGCACTGGCTGCCTGTATGTTTCCAAGCTCAATTCAAGGTGCTGGTTTTGACCTATAAAGACTTACACGGTTTGGGACCACAATACCTGATGGAACGCCTCTCCCGATACGAACCCACCCGTACACTACATTCAAGATCAAAGGTCCTCCTCAGGTTCCTACTCCAAGGGAAGCTCGAGGGATGGCAACAAGGGAGAGGGCCTTCTCAGTGGTGGCCCCCAAATTATGGAATGATCTCTCTGATGAGGTGCATCTGGCACCAACACTGTTATCTTTTCGGCGCCAGGTCAAGACTTTCCTCTTCTCCCAGGCATTTTAGCATGTGTTTTATACTGTTTAAATTTTTAAATTGTGTTTTAAATTGTTTTTATAAGATCTGTTTTAAATTGTATTTTTTAATGTTTTTAGTTACTGTAAACCGCCCAGAGAGCTTCAACTATGGGGCGGTATACAAGTTTAATAAAATAAATAAATAAATAAACTTCTCTATGGAGGTTATTGTGGAATTTGATAATGAATTCCAAACCTGAAGAAAAGTGAGAATGTTTATTTTACTCTTACTTAAAATATAACAAAGCAATACACCTAAATTTATTAACCCAACTAGCGAATTGTTTAACTTTTTTGACTAAAGATTAGGATATCCTTTGAATTTTCATTGTTATTCCATTGCATCCCCCCCACACACACACACCCTTCAGCTTTCAAGCTTTGGAGTTTCTTGACAGAACATAAAGTATTACACACTTCTAATAATCCCCAAACTTATCTTGCCCTACTTATTTGACCCAGGATCCATCCAACATTCTATCAGCTGTGCATGTGTGTCCTCATGTCTTCTCAAGTTCAGCATTGCAGTTTATGAACAATGAATCTCAAGTTGCTGTATATAAAAGCAGCTGGTTAATAAGCTAAATCAAATCTGTGACTGAGTTCTATGTCTTTGTCCTGCATCTCCCTTAAACAGTTTATAATAGCCTCCAGGAGGAAGTTTAGTGGCCACAGTGCATATGTTTGAAATGTTGTTTTCCATATGTTTTGTGCAGCTGTCACACTGATCATTTAAAAAGGAGAGAAGTACTGGGGCTACATGTTTGGTCGCTAGGAGGGACGAGGAGTAAAGGGGCCAGACCCGGCTGAAACAGATTTGAAAAACAAGATCCCCAATGCGATATTCACTGTGGTGGGCAGGAGAAGCCAAACACCAGTTGGGCAGTAGTGGGGCAGAGGTGATGGAGCAGTGGAGTCACCACCACTTCCTCAGCTCCAATGCTCATGCTGGCTAGGAAAGGGGGGAAGGCAAATCACAGCGCCAGCCTGGAGCTGGCCCACAGATTGGGCCCAGATCAGGCTTCCTCTCCCTCTGCATCCACAGATTGCCCCATTTTGAGGCTTTCTGTGGACTGTCACATGGGGGATCCAGCTGGTGGCACTGCACAGTACTTCTGCCCACGTGTTCAGTTGGCAGAACAGGGAGCTCCATGCCGGTGGAGCTTTTCTGCCCCAAGTACACGTAGCAAGTGACTTTCAGAAGGAAATGAACAATGAAACATTGAAAATCAATAATGTATAATATGCATAATGCATAAAGGAAAGCAGCTGGAATCAAATCAAATCAAATCCAAAGTGAGAGATTTAAAAAACAAGCATAGCACAATGGCAGAAAACTCACAAACCAATGGCAACATGAATCCAAGAAGTCTTAATTGTATATCTAAATCAGGAGCAAGGAACCTCAGGCTCAGGCTTCAATTGCGACCCTCCATGCTTCTCCCTCTGGCCCTCAAACCTCTTCCCAGGCCACATTCTCACTGACCTTGTTCACTGGCTCCCTTGAATGTTTTTTGCCTGGCTGGAGAGGGTCCTTGAACTCTGATAATCCTTTTTGGGTCCCTGGAAGGGTGATGGAGAGGGGTGTATGTGTGGGTGCAGAAACTAGCTTACTCTAGGAAGGCAAAATTGACATTCATTGCTCCGCCTGCTTTTTCCTCTACGGCTGCCCACCGCTAGATGTGGCCCTTGGAAGGTTGCCGAGAAGGGTATGGGGTCTTCAGGCTGGAATAGGTTCCCCACCCTTGATCTAAAGGTTAAAAGAGAAGGGGACTAATTGATCTCCACAGGGAGGGTATTCCACAATCTCAGTGCCACCACTAAAAAGTCCTTCTCACAGCTACCCATAGGGATAGCTGAATCTTTCTGGTCCATATAACGTTTTCATATTTTAATCCATAATTTTTTTCTGTTCCATTCTTCCATTAATTGGTAAGTATTATTTTTTAAAAAAACTTCTCAACACCAATATTTCAGTACAAATTTTAATATATTTAAATGTATTTTGATAGTATAGTGATAATGGAAAATCAAGGTTCTAAAATGTGTGAAGAACTCCATGACTACAGGAGGTATTCACTCTTCAACACTCAGAGGGCAGTGGGAATGGCAATGGGGGTACAGCTAATGTGCTTATTCCTGCAGCCTCCCCCACGTGTGTATACTGTGTGTGAAATGAGGATGTCTGAAGAGGACTGTTGTTAAAGACAGAAGACTCTCAGACAGTGAAAGAATGTTTATTAATTTAATTATGAAAGCAGAGAAAAAATCTGGGTTTGATAGACTAATAAACTCTGATTTGTTTTTTGAATGACACTTTTTTTCCCCTTGGCAGCAAGTTGTGATATTTATAAAGCCTTTATAAAAGAGCATATACTCTCTTATATTTCCTGGTTGGTGGTGGGAATATAAGAAACACAGCAATTTATTATCTCACTGGGACAGGAACACAAGCAACTTTCTTCTTGAATGAAGCAATTGTGATTATATACTAATTTTTTAAAAAAATAAAATAAAGCAAAGGTACCTTTAATTTGGGGAATAAATCAGGCAAATTTTTAGCCTGAAAGCTTTCCAAAGAACCTCAGCAGCAGTCTATACACATACTGAAAGTTAAAGACAGGCATAATAATGATATATAGAGACTGTCATGATCCTAATGGAATATCTCTATTTTTAAAGAAGAAGAAGACGAAGGAGACGAAGACGGAGACGGAGACGAAGACGGAGACGAAGATGGAGACGGAGACAAAGACGGAGACGAAGACGGAGAAGACGAAGAAGACGAAGACGGAGAAGACGAAGATGGAGAAGACGAAGACGGAGAAGACGGAGAAGACGAAGACGAAGACGAAGACGAAGAAGTATACACCAGAATGCCCAAAGTCATGGATGGCTAATTTAGAGTTCTCAGATTATTATTTATATTTCTTAAATATTATGATTCATTTGGAGCATGCCATAGCATCCACCTTCACTCTGTCTAATGGTGAACAATGTACGCCAGCAGCAGGGAATCTTTTTTTAGCCAGAAGGCTGCATTCTTTTCTGGGTAATTCTCGGGATGGGGGGGTACACGCCAGTGGAGGGATGAGCCAGAAGCAAAAATGGGCAGGCAAAGAATTTTGTCTTTAAATGTAAACTACCTTTTGACTAGTTTCTGCACACACTCACACACCTCTCCCTATCCTCTATCGAGGCGAACAAAAAGTATTATTAGACTTCAAGGCAAAAACTCTCAAGAAGGGGGTGAAGCAAAGTTGGTAAAGGGTATGACCTGGAGAAAGAGGGTGTGGCTGGGGAGGGGTGTGACCTGGGGAATGTCCCAAGGGCCAGATAGACAGCACTGGAGAGCCACATTTGGCCCTTAGGCCTGAGATTCCTCAACCTTGGAATAAGCAAAAGAAAAATCTGGGTGGGCAAGGCAGATCCAGATTCAGGACTGTAAGCTCTTATATTTCTACAATTCAGTTAGAATGAATTCAACAGAAAAATGGCCTCCCTCCCAAGAAGGTAATCTAAGGAGGATGGAGGACATTTGGTTAGCAATTTATTTTTAGTTCACTTTAAAAAAAGAAACAGATCTATCACATGTAACAAAGCATGGCATAAAATAAGCAAGAGGAAAATATATTAACAGTAGCTTTGAACCTACAGGCTAGATATAAATGCAGATGTTCATTTCAGGAACAGTTGTGTTATCCAATGATTACAGTTCGTTACTTTTATGTGGTGCTGGCATAATAAGAAGGCAAAACTTTGTCAAAGAGTTTGATGCAGCATCAAACTGCCTGAAGACAGGTGTGTTATAATTAGACTGATGTGTTCCCCAAAGGTAAAACATTTGTGTTAATACCTAAATTAATTCCAATGCTACTAACAAGCACGTGTGGTAGAAGCTGATAATTATCTTGCAGCATTGTATTGAAACACTTGGAACATCCAGGGATGTCAGCAAGGACTTGCCTACTATTATCTTAAAAAAATTAGAGCACAAGGCAAAAAATAAACAGCATTTGCACTCTAATTGCCACCTGCAATTGACTTCCAAGTCCAATTGATCATGGTTCTTGGTAATATAATGTATATTTTGCCCTATAGAACCTTATTACATGTAATAATCACTTTTCTTTCTTTCTCGTCCCCATTTCCAATAGGAGTGACAATAGCAATGATATGACAATCGTATATCATGGGTTGCTTTCAAGGGTGCATTGACAGGGGTGCAAATCCAGTGCCATATGGCACATTTCTTGTGTTTAAAACTTTGATCTCAGCATATGGCTCCCCCCTTTTCTTCTTTCCAGATCAACAGTTTCTTTCATCTTGAATATTTGTGTGGTGACAGCAGCTACAACATTTACACCCTGTTTTTTAAACAAATTAAAGTACAGTTGCAATGCAAGTGAGCTTTACATAGACACTGTTGTCATTTCCAATATTAAAAGTGTCAGTGCACTACTGTTATTGGGACAGACTACGAAACCCTGTTCGTTGGTGAACTAAACATCCACCACAAATCTTGGAAGCACTGCAGTGGAGACTGACTGATGGGTTGCTGATACTGATTTTCTTTTCTTTTCTTTCCTTTCCTTTTCTTTCCTTTTCTTTTCTTTTCTTGAGACAACTCTGAAGTTTAGGCAACCTGGGTTTGCCAAGTTGACACAAAGGGGAGACAGGTGTGTCTGAATTGTAGGGGCAAATCAGCTGGAGAGAGGAGACTATCATACTTCCTGTGCCCACCAGTTGTCCCCATAAATATTCCCCTGGAGTTGTTTCTCCCTTAGCTGAGCTTGCTTCTGAGCTGGAACTGGAAGGGGTAGAAGTGATAGTAGTGGTGTGGTGGGCATTTGCAAGAAAGGAGTTCCACATTAATTAGGGAAGCACTATAACTTAGTGCCAGATAGGAATGGAAGGCTTTGTCAATTTTAGTTTTCTCAATGTCTCATGTTCCCAATCTTACATACAGTTCTCCACATTTCTTCAGCAGTTAGTGATTTTTTTTAAAAAAATTCCTCATGAAAATTCTTCAGCATTTTAGTGAGAATTTCTCCTAACACACTGCGTGGCACCAGTTTGTATGCAGTTTCAACAAATGTACACATTTTTGCAAGCAATTTCTCCCAATACAATGCACTTCTGTATGCTATTTTCATGAGTATATTCATTTTTATGCACATTTCCCCCCAATATATGCATTTTTGTAAATACTATGGTTGGAGGACTGCATCACAAAATTTGGATAAGTGCAAATTTCAAAGGATGGCTGTGTTTCAGTTCTCATACTGTTTCAGAAACTTCAAATTTGATAAATTTGGTTTTAAATGTGAACTGAATCAAATTTCTCTCTCAAACCTAGTGGTAGAGTCTATGCTTTGTATTTTAAAAAACCCAGCTTCAGTTCCTGGCATCTCTGAGTAGTGCTGGGAAGGAAATGTGCCTAAAAACTTGAAGATCAATCTTGCCCAATCTGGGGCCCTCCAGTGGTTGTTGGACTCCAACTCCCATCAGCCCCAGGATGCATAGCCAATGGGAGTTGAAGTCCAAAGCATCTGGAGGGCAGCAGGTTGGGAAAGGTGTAGACTATACTGAGCTAGATGGATCATTGGTCTGACTCTTCCCATAAGGTGTTTCCCTATGTTCCTGCTTATCATTACCCCTAATTCTCCCCTGCTTATGTCACAAGACAACCACAGCACCGGAAATTCTGTGTTTGCTTCATAACATGTAGTCCCATTGTAAGGGAGAATATATAATATGATGATTGCCTAGCCAATAGTCAAAACACCCAGCTGAAGCTTTATACCTGTCATTTTTGGCCGGTCATTAACTTGCTCCAATTCCATTGCAAAAGAACAACCGGAGACTGTTCCATAATTTGAGCGGCTGGGACATGTAGCATATTTTGTGAAAACTCACTGAGTGTTAGCAATGTTCCTTTTGCAAGGGCAGCTCTAATTAAAGGCTCAGTCAATCCCTGTGCCTTTGCTGGCGGTGAGCTTTAAAATATGTTTGATGCCTTGATCCAGATGACAGGGAAAAGAAATGGTTTCTGGGACGTCTATTTTTTTCCCTATCCTGATTGTGCTGAGGTGGTAGCAGTGCTGGAAAGAACGGTGGTTTGCGGGAATGTGCTAAGAGGCCAGATATGAAAAAGAGTGATCTTAACGACTACACCTTGTGGCTAGACAGGAATCAAATTACCTTTGAGGAGATAACATCGAAGCCTTATAAATCAAGACAAAATACCGATTTTCTTGAAAAGAAAATACACAGGTTCCACAGGACCAGCTGAACAGAGAGAAGAATGTACTTAAGGTAATTTCTTTTGAAATAACTTGAAGTGGGGTTAATAGGTTCTTAATACAACTCAAGAAAAATGCTGTATGTGTATATACAGCTCATAATCCAAATCTTCCTTTTCTAAGAAACAGAAAGGAAAGTGTCCTCTTTCTCAAGGTTATAAGCTACCTCCACATCAAAGAAGGCCTCAGGATGGAAGATACTAGATATATTGTTGCTGGATTACAGGGAGCAAATTGCCCTGGCAATAG
Organism: Rhineura floridana; assembly: GCF_030035675.1. Taxonomy (NCBI): domain Eukaryota; kingdom Metazoa; phylum Chordata; class Lepidosauria; order Squamata; family Rhineuridae; genus Rhineura; species Rhineura floridana. The sequence continues at coordinate 101,356,241 of NC_084487.1, forward strand.
GTGGGTTAACATATAACTATTTGGATGAATCATACGGTGAATATTGCTGGTTCAGACCAAGCCTCATCTGCTCCAGCATGCAATTCTCACAGTGGCCAGCCAGATGCTTATGGGAAGCCTACAAGCAACAGCACTCACCCCACCAGCAACTGGTATTCAGAGGCATAACAGAGGCTATCTCTCATACTGGAGGTAGTACGCAGCCATAATGGCTATTGGCAGGTGTCTGGGGAAAGGCTCTCTGCTTAACTGTTCACCCTCTCCAAAGTATGCCTCAGAACTCCAGAGCAGAGTCTTACTTTAGGCAATTTCCCAGGGAGGCAAGGATACTTCTCATCCCTGGGTCCCCTATGTGCTGCTCTGCCTATCATTTCTTCTCTCCTTTGTTTGCCACTGAGGTTTTAACCCCAGACATTTCTCCCACCCTTGTCATCTCCTAACAACTGCTTGGGCCAATGTCTTCACTGAGACAACTCTTCCTTGTTTTCACCCTTCCTGTCTTCTATCCAGCTAATCTGGATTTTCTTGGTGAACTCACTTATCTGAGACATGGAAGTGGGGGGCACTGGGGATGTTATTTCTGTCTCTGTGATGTTGGTTATTCTTGTCTCTGTAAAACAAAAATATTTAATTTGTATAAAATTATTTAACATTTATTTAAAAAACAAGGATGTACACATAAAAATTATCTTGGATCAGTAAAAGGGCATGTTTCAGTTTGGGTGAAATGTCAAAGCAAGGGAGTTCAGACGCAGCTCCACTAAAAGCCAGTGTGGTGTAGTGGTTAGAGAGTTAAACTAGAGCCCAGAAGACGAGGGTTCAAATCCCCACTCAGCCATGAAAACTGCTGGGTGACCTTGGGCCAGCCACAATCTCTTAGCCTAACCTACCTCACAGGGTTGTTATGATAATAAAATGGAGAGAGAGAGAAAACCATGTACACCACCTTGGGCTCCTTAGAGGAAAGGTGGCATATAAACATAATAATAAATAATAATAGTTTCCTATGTGAGACGCCATTGAAAATGCTCTTGTATGATAACATCTCCTTGTAGGGACTATAATGCATACAGACCAGTTATCATGTAGATCAATCTAAACTAAAGAAAGTCTTCATACCCATATCAGAGCTACTAGGAACCCAAAGTACTAACACAGAGAATCTCCAATTACCTATATGGCAAGTGGCTTAGAACCATCACTTGGAAGGGACCTTGGAAAACTGTTAGTCCAGCTTTCACCATCCTGGTGCCCTCCAGATGCTTTGGACTACAGTTCCCATCAGTTCCAGCCAGCACACTGTGGGATATGGTGGCTGGGATTGATGGGACTTGTGGTCCAAAACATCTGAGGGCACCGGGTTGGTATAGGCTGATTTAGTCCATCCCTCTGCTCAGTGCAGGATCTCCAATACGGGGTACAATTACAATATCATTGACATATGGCAATTCAGTCTCAGCTTAAACACCTCCAGCAAAGTAAAGCCTACTACCACAGGAGGTTATCAAACAGCCCATACCATTAGGAAGTTTCTCCTAGTGTTTAGCTCAAATTTGCTTCCCTGCAATTTTCACCCATTGCTTCTAGTCCTTCCCTCTAACTTGCTAATGGCTACCTTGTGGACCTGTTTCCTTGCTTCAAACAGTAACATTACTTTATTGAACAAAACTTCATAATTGGGTATTCCAGGTCTCAATGTCTTACCATCTAGTTTTCGCTTCCTCTGTAGGATATGTGCAGTATGCAGGGCTGCAGCTCAGTGTCAGAGCATGACACACAGAAGGTCCCAGTTTCAATCCCTGGCATCTCCAGGTAGGGCTGGGAGAAACTGCTGTCTGAAATTCTGGAGAACTATTGCCGATTAATGTAGACAATACTGGCCTAGATGAACTAGTAGTGTGACTCAGTATCATGCAGCTTCCTATATGCTCCTATGGATAGATGGATTTTTATTTCAGGGATTACCCAAACTTCAGCAACATCTGGGTGATGTTATAACATTTTACAACACAATAAAACAAATTTAAAGCATGCATATAGTAAAACCACTAGGAACAGCATAAAAACAACAAACCTGGTTAAGACAAAAGTCATCTCTTAACACAGATACTCTCTTGAACTTATCTCTGCATACAGCACTATATAGTGCTTGTCATACCTTCCCTCTCTTCAGGTCAGCTCAAGGTGTGGAGGGGAGAGTAGGACCATGACAAAGGCACTGTCCCTAATGTCTGATCTCCTGAACAGTTAGAAAACTAGCTTACATTCTGAACCAGGTGAGATTCAATTTATTTATTTAAAACAAATTCTATTTATCTATTGTTTCACCAAAACAATTACAAGGTGAAGAACAACATCATCTATACAGTAAAACCATACAACTACAACAAAGTAGAATATGCCAAAAGGTTAATTAAAAGCTGATACTAAGAATCAATGGCCTGAGAATACCTGATTAAGCAGGTGTGTTTTAACTGGCAAAACACCTACACTATAGATGCCTGCTGCACCTCCAGACGAGATCATTCCATACAGTGGATGCCACCACAGAGGAGGCCCTCTTCTGAGTTGTAAGATAAATTTTCCTTCACATGTGGTACAACAAACAGGGACTCCCTTGATTATCTTAGTGAAATTACTGAACAGGTGGGTTCACTGAAACACACCTCAGATGAAGCACTTTTAGGGGGAAATACTGCCAGATTCAGAATACTTAGGAGCTGGCTATATTTGTATTCTGAACCAAGTCATCATAAACTTTGGCTATGTCACTATTTCCTTTTGAGAGAAGCAAAAATATATCTGTTTAAAAAATGCTAGTAGCTTTCTGAATATGTTTGATAATATTAAAAAAAACAGTAGCTGAAAAATGTGTAAGAGAGAGGAGTGGTGGTATATGCCACAGCAGTATAATTCTAAGTCAGACAACTCACTGGTAAGCAGATAAGAGCTATCTGATTATTCCCCACCAATGGGAAACATAAACCACAGTTTTGCCCACTTACCATATGGAGAAATGGCAGCAGATTAACTTTTTTCAGTCATGTCTTTTTTCCTTGTATAGCCTGCACAGTAATTATTCACAGATAATGTCATTTCAGCAATTCTTGTCATTGCCCATCACTGCTTTCCATTATTCATCTCACCAACTGTCATGCTCTAGACTGAAGTTTCTTGCCACAGCACACATGACTATACCATGTGCTTGTCTGGATGGAGACTCCACTGGTATCATGGGCACCTGTTGGGTGGTACTCATGGTATCATTGTCAAGCAACTCACAAGTCTCTTTGCCCATCCTGCATTGAATGCTCAAATTGTTTTAATTGCCTTCCTCCAGTTTTACTCCTTTATTTCCCTAGAGCTTGCATGCTCTCTCCCTTTAGTGATCAAGTGCACATCACTATACAACTTCTGTCTGTCTTCAATGTGGTGAGACAAAACCTACTCTGTGGTAGGCAGTTTCCTAGCAGCAAGGTTTGTCCTTACTGACTCATTGAATGGGGCCAGAACTGTTTTTACCATGTATAGAGTGATGCAGCAGAGAGAATTCTCATAAGCATCTGTTGTAGAACAATAGCGCTTTGAAATGTGAGGGTACATTATTTCCCCATAAAATTAAACACGCCAGATGATGAAAAAGCTTGGAAAGTGATGTGCATGGTTGTCGTCAATAATCTCAGTGAAACGAGCACTAATGGGGATGCTTCACTCATTGTTTAGCCCTAAAATAGCCTCAGTCACCTGTGTAAGTTGACTACTCCTCAGGACCGGGTAGCGATAGTATCTCCCTCCATATCAGTATCTCTCCCCACCAAGGACAATATCACAGTTCAAGAAAAGAGATAGTATTTGGGGCTGTGGATTTTGGGACATTATCCTCCTTGGCTGAAAGGAAGGCATTGTCTCTTCCCCGTTAGTGATGGGATGGATTTAGATAAGGTCCACCTATATAACCTATTCTATCTGAAGGATCCATTTTTGTGGTCCTATTTCTGGAGTTCATTTCATAAAGACTGTGGATGCCGAAGTCTGATACACCTCTAGGATTTGTCATGGTTTTGATGACATCATCACGATCTGTAGAGATGTGGGGAGTCAGTTGGGAGAATTAATTATGGACACAAAAACAAAGGGTTCTAGTTCATGTTGTGCTTCTGATGATGTTTTTTGAAAATGTTGGGATCTATACATCTTGCAAATTTTGGATTGTTCTATGGAAAAGAGAGAGAGAACATTTTTTGGATTTCTGGTGAAGATGAAAATAAATATCTTTTTAATGGCTCAATTACAAACTCGGTTCAAAGTCATTGTCTGCCTGTCACTGTTAACAATAGTCTTTGACAGTAGGCAAAATTAAGAAAACTAAAGTGCCAGTAGCTGGAGATAAGTGCATAAGATAAGTGCATAATGCTAGGAGCCTCCGAACCAAGATGGGAGAACTGGAGTGCTTGGTCTTAGAGAAGAGCATTGATATAGTGAGCATAACGGAGACCTGGTGGAATGGAGAAAACCAGTGGGATACGGTTATCCCTGGATATAAACTATATCGGAAGGACAGGGAAGGACGTATTGGTGGCGGAGTCGCTCTATACGTGAAAGAAGGCATTGAATCCAGCAAGCTCGAAACCCCAAAAGAGGCAGACTCCTCCACAGAATCGTTGTGGGTGGTGATACCATGCCCCAGGAGGGACTTAATACTGGGAACGATCTATCGTCCCCCTGATCAAAATGCTCAGGGAGACCTTGAGATGAGATATGAAATTGAGGAAGCATCCAAACTAGGAAATGTGGTAGTAATGGGTGACTTCAACTACCAGGACATAGACTGGCTGCATATGTGTTCCAGTCATGACAAAGAAGCAAAGTTTCTAGATATTCTAAATGACTATTCCCTAGACCAGTTGGTCATGGAACCGACCAGAGGGACGGCAACCCTGGACTTAATCCTCAGTGGGGACCTGATGCGAGATGTAAGTGTTGTTGAACCGATTGGGAGCAGTGACCACAGTGCTATTAAATTAAACATACATGTAACTGGCCAATTGCCAAGAAAATCCAACATGGTGACATTTGACTTCAAAAGAGGAAACTTCACAAAAATGAGGGGATTGGTAAAAAGAAAGCTGAAAAACAAAGTCCAGAGGGTCACATCACTCGAAAATGCTTGGAAGTTGTTTAAAAACACTATATTAGAAGCTCAACTGGAGTGCATACCGCAGATCAGAAAAGGTACCGCCAGGGCCAAGAAGATGCCAGCATGGTTAACGAGCAAAGTCAAGGAACCTCTTAGAGGCAAAAAGTCTTCCTTCAGAAAATGGAAGTCTTGTCCGAATGAAGAAAATAAAAAAGAACACAAACTCTGGCAAAAGAAATGCAAGAAGACAATAAGGGATGCTAAAAAAGAATTTGAGGAGCACATTGCTAAGAACATAAAAACCAACAACAAAAAATTCTATAAATACATTCAAAGCAGGAGACCATCTAGGGAGACAATTGGACCCTTGGATGATAAGGGAGTCAAAGGTGTACTAAAGAACGATAAGGAGATTGCAGAGAAGCTAAATGAATTCTTTGCATCTGTCTTCACAGTGGAAAATATAGGGCAGATCCCTGAACCTGAACTAACATTTGCAGGAAGGGATTCTGAGGAACTAAGACAAATAGTGGTAACGAGAGAGCAAGTTCTAAGCTTAATGGACAATATAAAAACTGACAAATCACCGGGCCCGGATGGCATCCACCCGAGAGTTCTCAAAGAACTCAAAGGTGAAATTGCTGATCTGCTAACTAAAATATGTAACTTGTCCCTCGGGTCCTCCTCCAAGCCTGAGGACTGGAAAGTGGCAAATGTAATGCCAATATTCAAAAAGGGATCCAGAGGGGATCCCGGAAATTACAGGCCAGTTAGCTTAACTTCTGTCCCTGGAAAACTGGTAGAAAGTATTATTAAAGCTAGATTAACTAAGCACATAGAAGAACAAGCCTTGCTGAAGCAGAGCCAGCATGGCTTCTGCAAGGGAAAGTCCTGTCTCAGTAACCTATTAGAATTCTTTGAGAGTGTCAACAAGCATATAGATAGAGGTGATCCAGTGGACATAGTGTACTTAGACTTTCAAAAAGCGTTTGACAAGGTACCTCACCAAAGGCTTCTGAGGAAGCTTAGCTGTCATGGAATAAGAGGAGAGGTCCTCTTGTGGATAAGGAATTGGTTAAGAAGCAGAAAGCAGAGAGTAGGAATCAACGGACAGTTCTCCCAATGGAGGGCTGTAGAAAGTGGAGTCCCTCAAGGATCGGTATTGGGACCTGTACTTTTCAACTTGTTCATTAATGACCTAGAATTAGGAGTGAGCAGTGAAGTGGCCAAGTTTGCTGACGACACTAAATTGTTCAGGGTTGTTAAAACAAAAAGGGATTGCGAAGAGCTCCAAAAAGACCTCTCCAAACTGAGTGAATGGGTGGAAAAATGGCAAATGCAATTCAATATAAACAAGTGTAAAATTATGCATATTGGAGCAAACAATCTTAATTTCACATATACGCTCATGGGGTCTGAACTGGCGGTGACCGACCAGGAGAGAGACCTCGGGGTTGTAGTGGACAGCATGATGAAAATGTCGACCCAGTGTGCGGCAGCTGTGAAAAAGGCAAATTCCATGCTAGCAATAATTAGGAAAGGTATTGAAAATAAAACAGCCGATATCATAATGCCGTTGTATAAATCTATGGTGCAGCCGCATTTGGAATACTGTGTACGGTTCTGGTCGCCTCATCTCAAAAAGGATATTCTAGAGTTGGAAAAGGTTCAGAAGAGGGCAACCAGAATGATCAAGGGGATGGAGCGACTCCCTTACGAGGAAAGGTTGCAGCATTTGGGGCTTTTTAGTTTAGAGAAAAGGCGGGTCAGAGGAGACATGATAGAAGTGTATAAAATTATGCATGGCATTGAGAAAGTGGATAGAGAAAAGTTCTTCTCCCTCTCGCATAATACTAGAACTCGTGGACATTCAAACAAGCTGAATGTTGGAAGATTCAGGACAGACAAAAGGAAGTACTTCTTTACTCAGCGCATAGTTAAACTATGGAATTTGCTCCCACAAGATGCAGTAATGGCCACCAGCTTGGACGGCTTTAAAAGAAGATTAGACAAATTCATGGAGGACACGGCTATCAATGGCTACTAGCCATGATGGCTGTGCTGTGCCACCCTAGTCAGAGGCAGCATGCTTCTGAAAACCAGTTGCCGGAAGCCTCAGGAGGGGAGAGTGTTCTTGCACTCGGGTCCTGCTTGCGGGCTTCCCTCAGGCACCTGGTTGGCCACTGTGAGAACAGGATGCTGGACTAGATGGGCCACTGGCCTGATCCAGCAGGCTCTTCTTATGTTCTTATGTTCTTAAGAAACAGCATTGGCACACCAGGACTAGGGCACAGTAGTTTGCTAATATGAAGATTGTAGTGGAAGGATACAACTGAGGCCATAATTACAATAGGGCCCCACTTTGCGGTGCTCCGCTTTACAGCGTTCCACTGATACAGCGGTTGTCAATTGCAGAAAGGCCCCACTCCCACAGGGCTTGTTCCTGTTTTATGGCGTTTTTTGGGCATCAGGCGCCATTTTTTGTCAATGTTAGTCAATGTATTCCTCTTTACAGCGGATTTTGCTTTACAGCAGCAGTCTGGAACGGAACCTGCCGTGTGAGCGGGACCTTACTGTAAGTAGTAACATGAAAGTTTGCCTTAAGGATAATTGAAGTCAGTATGTTTGCTTGAGGTAATAATATAGCTAACAAACAGAAAAATGAGCAAAGTATTTTTGCAGACTATTAATACAAAACTTAAGGTAACAGCTATAACGTCTACTTCAACCAATTTGGCCTTATGGGCATGAACACAAAATTAATTTGGGACACGTTCCAAAGTTAATCAGCATTTGCAATATTGTTCTCATTAAATGGCAAGCAAACTAGTTCTATTGCAACTGTAACCATGAAAATAAAGAGACATGACACAAGGTGAAGTGGGTTAAAACATGGGCCACTTTTATTCAAATTATAAACAAGGAACTGCAGAGTGACAGTCTGTATGGGCACCTAATAAACTACCAATCCAGGCAAGTCATACCCTTGCCCAAAGAAGAGGTGGTATTTACTCCACCCTCCTCCCCCTTAAGCCCTACTCATTTGGTTGAGAAGGAAGTCCTCCATGATCCACTTCCTTTCAAGGCCCGACAAATATGAATGGGTGACCCAACTTGGCCCTGAAGGTGATCCTTACCATGCCAACAGGCCTGAAGGCCAGACAGACAGGCAGCGTTCAGGTTAGGCAGGCTAAATGTGTATGCACACAAACTGCAAATTAACTAGTAATCGATTTCAGTTTGAATTAGGAGATTATTACAGTTCACTAGAGCAGAGGTGGGGAAGAAATTCAATTCAGTTGAAATTGAAAGCCTAATATATTAAATTTGCACTTTACCCTTGCAGTGAGGACTGAAACACAATCATCCTTCAAAATTTGCACTTATCCAAATTTTGCAATGCAGTTTTCCAACCAATGTTTACAAAAATGTACATATTAAGAGAAAGTGTGCATAAAATGCATATATTGGTCAAAATAACATACAAAATGCATTCTGTTAGGAGAGATTGCTTGCAGAAATGTGTATATTAGTCAAAACTGCATATAAAAATGGGTTTCTTTGAAGAAATTTGCCTTAAAATGATGAAGAATACTTATGAGGATTTTTTTAAAAAAATCAAATTGCTGCAAAAATGTGGAGAACTTAATTTAGGATTGGAAAAATGGGAAACGGAGAGAACCAAAATTGACAGATCTTTCCAACCCTACTGGAAAATGTACGAGGCTGAGTATATTTCCAGTCATTTTCAGATCCATCAGATTCAACTTCCAAACTGACCAAATATGAGGTTTGGAGGCATCAGGAGCTCTATGCATGTAGGTTGTTTGTGCTAAGTCACATGGGGAGTCTACATGCATAGAAGTGCAGCAGAGCTGAACCGACAGGGACTCAACACACATTTCTAATCAGGCCAGTAACAATGCCTGCTCAGAACTAAACAGAACAATGAGGATTCTTAATGCATTCTGCAATGCGTAAACAAGACAAGGAACTTTGGAATCCTAATAAAGGAGAATCTGAGAAACATCACTCCTCAACCATATAATTGAAATGGAGTGTCTGAAAAGGTGAGGATGTAACAAGAGGGGAAAGACCCAGGACTTTACTTGAGACTTTCTTAACAGCCTCTCAATGAAAAGGTCACACTTGTACAATCAGACTGAACAAGCATGTTCATCTGTTTCAACAATGCTGGCGGATGTTTCACTGCTTACTTTTTGTTGTTGTTGAAAACTGGACGAGGGAATCATTTGTTTCTTTTATTGAAAAGTAGATGCATGGCATTTAAATATAAAATTTGAATACGCAAATCTTACCTCATTGTTGTAATTTCGTTTTAAAGTATATCAAGTACACCGTTGGGGATATGAGTGTTCCACTGTGCATAGACTGGCCAAGTGATATATAGAAGCATCAGAGCGAAAAGTAATCTTTCTCAAATTCTTCAGCTTTCATTGATATAATTAAAAATCAATTGCAGTGCCAGTTCATGAATGTTCAATATGATGCATGTTCTTACATATCTGTAAATATTGGTTATGATTTGACAGGAAATGGATGGATATCCTTCACATTGACCCCCCCAATAAGGTGCCCATCCAAACCAAACTCTTGTGCACAGAGATTTTTTAAAAAACATTTATATCCTGCTTTTTTACCATTTAGGTTTTCAAACATGTTTGAGTGAAAATCCTTACATTCGGAGCAGGAGCAAGTCTCTATGTGTAGATCTAGAACAATGGAACAGATGCGCTCACCTTCGGCTTGAGATCTACTCATGTTCTGTTGCAGGGGTGGCCAACATAATGCCCTCCAGGTGCTGTTGGATGACACCTCCCATCATCCCTGACCACTGTCTATGTTCTCTGGGGTTGATGGGAGTTGTAGTCTACAACAGCAGGAGAGCACCATATTGGCAACTTATGTGCTAGTATCTAGGCCTTGGCAGTGGGGCAATGAACAACTCCTCTCAGAAACATCTGCCCCTCCATGAAATCTAGGAGAGAAGCACCTCCAGGGTGTGTGTTTGTAGGTGGGTCAAGCCTGTTCCTCCCATAGACAGCTGCCTTGAAGAATATTCACAGGAGGGGCCTTCTCTCAATCCCTCCAACCAAAACAGCTAGGTTGGTGGGTACTAGGGAGAAGGCCTTTTCTGTGGTGGCCCCCACTCTCTGGAACTCCCTCCCATATGATCTTCGACATGCCCCTTCCCTAGATGTATTCCGCAAGGCCCTGGAGACGTGGCTATTCCAGCAAGCCTTTGAGGTCATTGGGTAAATCACCATGATTCTGTCATTTATCGTATGTTGTTATTATAATTGCTTTTATATGTATTGATGACTGTCCAGTATTTTACCTATTGTTATTAATGTGATTACATCTGTTATTATTGTATTTTATCTCTTTTAATGTACGTCGCCTAGAGTGGCTAATTGCCAGATAGGCGACAAACAAATTAAATATTATTATTATTATTATTGATGGATAAACCCAATTGTATGCATGTTGACTCAGAAATAATGACTGCTGAGTTCAGTAGGACTAATTTCCTAGAAAAATGGCCTTGGGGTTGCGATTCAATACCACCAAAGTTTACTGGAAACTAAATTCCAATCAGTCCAGTGGAACTTGCTCCCATACAGGTGTTTATAGGATTCCAATCCTATAGTTATATCCAATGCTGCAATTCTACTTGTGTCACACACTTTTGCTTGCACAATGGAACTTCCCTCTCCTCTCCCCTGCTGCCCCTTATGCACTCTTAAAATTTGGGGGCAGGCAAGCAGAGGAGAGGGAAATTTCATTGTAAAAGTGGAAGTCTGTTCCATGAGTGGATCAGCAGCATTGGATGCAACAGGCTTTAACAAGTCTGTTAAGATGATTGAGGCCAGCAAATGCTGCCCCTAAGATGTGAAAGTGGAATGCATTTTTGTGAGTTTGACTTTAGGACAAGCTTGCCAGCTAACTAGCTTTCCACTGCTTTGTTAGGCTACAATGTTAATCCCAGACCACACTTGCCAGTTCTTCATTTCCTTTCTCTTCCATCCATATGTCCATTTCAATTAGGCAGACTGTTAATGAATCTGGACCTGACTCGGCTGCCATCTGGTTTCTTTTGAATATGCTGTTATTGAGGTATTTTATTTCATTTACCTATCCCCTTTAATTAGTTGTATTTATTTATTGTTCTCTGTGTTGCACCTTCATTTATTTTAAAACTTTTATATTCTGCCTTTCTGAATAATAATGAAAAATTGTTCCATGACAGTTTACATAGTAAAATAAGAATACATCACCTATTAACAACAACAAGCCTTTTAACTAGAGACCTTACCCCAGTCTGCTTCTGTGCTGGAATTGCTTTTTAAGATGTTTTTAACGTTGATTTTTAAAGATGTTTTTAAGATGTTTCACTTTAATATATTTTTGAAGATTTTTAAAAAATATGTTTTGAAGTGCTTTTGTTTGCTGCTCTGGGCTCCTTCTGAGAGGAAGGGGCGGGATATAAATTTAATAAATAAATAAATATTACAGAAAAAAATAGGCTTCCTGAAACTTCCACACTAACAAAAATAAATAAAAGGCATGGTTCATTAAAAAAAGAGCACTAAAATATCCCCACAGTTGAATAATGTTGCCTATCTAAAAGCTACTTGAAACACAGCTTACCAAAAAGACTGGAGACTTCTGTATAGCTACAGTTAAAAAGGTTCCAGAGAAAACCATCTTTCTTATCCTGCCACTCTCACTGACTTGGGCAACCATGAAGGGCTTCTGTGGTAGATCTCAGAGTGCCATCAGTTAGGATTACAGCTGGTGTGTCAGCCAATGTTGGGAAACACAGTCCTGACAATTGATGCTTCCTGGGCCTTCCTAGTCAGCTCAGAGCCCAGAAGAACTTTCTGCTCCATTTTCATTCCAGTTGTCAGTCTAATCATTTCATCATCTTTAGTTGAAAAGCCCCTTTCATCCAAGTCCCACCTTTACCTGCATCTCACCTACTGTCCTGGCTCCCAAACAGAGAAGCAGACCTCAGAGACTGGGTTTTTCTGCATAAAGATTTATTCCAGAAATCAGAACAGAGATCTAGCATCTTATGCTAGGCCTAAACCAGGATTCATATAGGAACAGGCATACTAGGCATTGGAAACAACAGCAGACGAGTTGTCCCAACAGCAAATTCGAGCGGTGCTACTTCTTATGTACAGAAATAGGCTGGACACCTAGCACTATTAATTCATGCTCTTTTAAGCATGAGCTGCAAGGTGAGGGCTGCAATGGGAGGTGGTGGACAAAACTGAGCTACTTGTAACAGTCACTTCTCTATCCTCCACAACCTTGGAGACATGCCAGTTTCTGACTCTGCTGAGTCACTTTCATTTTCCTCTGCCTGAAAAATTCCAATATTTTTATTAGCACTTATCTCTTCTGCCATTATGCTTGGCCTTGGTGCCTGCAGAGAGTCTTCACTGGCCAGCTGAGACAAGGAAATACTATCAGAGCCTTCCTCAGTAACGCCAGCAGCCAGCTTCAAGGCTTCTGGAGATACCTCCTCTGTAACCCCCTCATTTCCTTCATCAGTGCTGGCAATGTCCTCCCCTATGTTGGTAACCCCTGGGGATGGCTTGTGCAAAATGGCCTTGTGGGCCAAATAAGGAGGCCTAGTGGGTCTAACTGGGGCCATAGGCCAGAGGTCCTCCACCTCTGCTCTAGCCAGTCAACCCATCCAATGCCCAGCTGTCATCTTGGAATGGTTCAGACATGATTCTCCCCTCCTCCCCTGGCTGTTATCAGCTCTCACCTGGAACAAACCTCAAACAAAACCTATTGGGCAACAAAGGGTAGCACCCTTGCCCTGCTCTTATACTGCTATGGGATGGAAGTGAACTGACCACAAGTTTCCTTAAGCTCCTCACATCCTCCATTCCCAAAGGTTTTGCTGCAGTTGCTGCAGGCAAAATACCAACGTAGCAGGACCGTTTCTGGCTCTGTCTTGGAAAAGGGACTCCATTGGATTCAAGGGTGCTTATTTTCAAGTAAGTGGGTACTGGATTTCAGCCTTAGACATTTTCCTGTGGTCTTTGGGTGATGTTAATAAGATAACATTTAACTAGATTAGGGTTGCTACTCTTTGTTCTGACAGACATCCTCTGCTCTAAAATTCACATGGCCAGGCAGAAATTCAAGGCTAAAGCCTTTCCCATTTATCTTCATGGAAGGAAAACAAGAATTTCTGCCTGTCAGGCAGCCCTGCCAAGAAAACAACAGTGTCAGCCCCTAAACCAGCATGATAATCTTAAGGACCTATCAAGTACATGCCATCTTAAATTGACTACTTTATTTTTAGCAGTTATTAACTTAATTTTATATAAGAATGAAAACTTATGACAATGAATGCCATGTCAGTAAATCTTTCACCTCCATGATTCTGTCGTGGAGACTTGGATAATACAAAGAAAAAAGAGGAAGTCAACCAATAATAAATATGTGATTTAACTGCATTTGTAATGGTACAATGTAATCACCTGTGCCTCAGCTAAATTAATTTTGTATCTTAATGTTAAGAAATTCAAGTTTGAAGTTCATAGTCTATACTACTACAAAAAAAAATATCAATATTACATTACCCAAAGGCATCAATGAATACATTACATCTGGTCGAGGTAGGTAAAAACTGATTTCACAAGGCAACATCTGTGCTTATTAGATTACCTGCTTGAATTGCTAGGGCTGATAACATAACTATTCACAGGAGTCAAATACTGAAACGTTTCCTATGGGATGAGCCATGGAATGGAATAGGATGGTGAGCAAAATCACATTCTCTGAATGAAAGATAGTCCACAAGTCTCTCACGGAGTAAGGGAACTCAGTAAAAGGATAGAATGTCTTTCTTATCCTTCTCTCTGTTGTGCTGTTAACTTCAATAGCTGCAGATAGGAAGAATCCAGTAAGGTATGCACTGGATCTCTTGGGGCCACATAGCAGAGTGATTCACAGGTCTCTCCCCCTCCCAAGTGAAAGCACAATGCCAATGCCAATGCCAATACCTCCACACAAACACACAAAAAGCCTCCACAAAGGGCCCCAGTTTGCTCTGTTGTTTCTGCCCTTGTCTGATCTGTATAGCTTTATGTTTTCCAACTTCATCAGTGGTCTTTGCAAGAGGCTGTCTAAAATGTTGCATGCAGAACACATCTTTATTGATGGCAAATCTGTGCACTGCAAAAAACAATGGAAAGGTAGGTAAAGCAGGGAGATGGCAGTCCATGGATGCTTCTGCGGATCGGGGAAGGAGAGCGGAGGGCCCCCTGTAGCTCCAGGGGCCCTCAGGCCAGTGCCCCATGGGCCTCCAAGAGCTCCGGGCCCCTAGGCTTCAGCCTACTAAGCCTAATGGATAATCCGGCCCTGACCGATGCCCCTACCAGGGGCTGCTGTTGCGTCTCCTATACATACCACTCAGTCACCTCTTAATTAAAATTAGAAAAAGACAAACTGCCATCCTTCCTTCAAAATATGAAACTAATAGGGGTTATGAAGGAAATTAATCCCTTGTATTAAGAACATAGGAAGAGCCTGCTAGATCAGGCCAGTGGAATATGATAGGTTTCGAGAGGGGAATGTTACCAGGAGTTGGTTGAAAATGTATAAATGATCATGTTGATCATGTGGTTTTAAATTGTATATGAAATGTTTTTTATCTTGATGTACACCGCCCAGAGAGCTTCGGCTATGGGGCGGTATAAAAATTTAATTAATTAAAGAAAGAAAGAAAGAAAGAAAGAAAGAAAGAAAGAAAGAAAGAAAGAAAGAAAGAAAGAAAGAAATCTCAATATAAACATCATAAAATTAGCCTGAAATTATAAGAAGAGCCTGCTGGATCAGGCCAATGGCCCATCTGGTCCAGCATCCTGTTCTTGCATTGATAACCAGTTGTCCATTTCAGGTCATCTCTTACTCACCTCGTCTCTTAACTAAAAAGCCCCAAATGCTGCAACCTTTTCTCATAGGGAAGTAGCTTCATCCCCTTGATCATTTTGGTTGCCCTTTTTCTGAACCTTTTCCAACTCTACAGTGTCTATATCTAAATAAAATAAAATACAAAAATAACAACATATCAACAAAACCGCCATGGCTGAAAAAGGTTTTACAAAAAAGAAAAAAGTAATCAGATATAAATGCATGTTCAAATATGTATAATTTCTAGTGGGCACATTGGGGTTCTTTACATGTTTGGTTAACAAATACTTATAGATTAGATCAAGAAAAAGAATTAGGAAAATATGAAGTTTGTAATTTCTGTTCAAAGAGTTCCCAATATCTTATAAGGTTTGATATTATCATGATTCATATTATTCCAGTCTATTGCAAATAAGCTGTATTTCTATATAAAAGAATCTTACTATTTTCTTCCTTCTCTTGTTGTATGTTAGTAAATTTTACAAGATGGACTGTATCCCATGCTTTGACTATCCATTCATGCATTGTTGGAGTAATTGATCCCCCCTCTATTTCTGGTTACAGTCAATCTGGCTGCAGTTAGAAGGTATCATCAGATAGGATAGGATCCTTAAAATTATAACAACAACAAATAAAATTAGAGGATCCATGGTTAGTTCATACCCAGTTATATCTTTTACATGAATGATAATCCCTTTCCAAAATGTTTTGATTTTAGGGCAGGACCACAGAATATGGAGTAATCCTGCATTATTAGCTTTGCATCTCTAGCAACCATCCAGTGTGAAATTATAGATATGACTTGAGGTTTTTAGGGATCAGATATCATCTAAACATGACTTTGTAGAAGTTTTCGTTAAGATTTACACCAATTGTAAAATGTGGTGCGTGTCTCCAAATCCACTTCCATGTTTCTGACGAAATCTGATAACCGACATCTCTCTCCTATTTAATCTGGTATGCATTGGATCTTAATTCAGTACAAATGAGAATCTTATATATATATTACAGTATTCTTTTTGGGGTGAGGTGTCCAGAGCTATACACAGTATTCCAAATATGGACGCACCATATATTTGTATAACAGCATTATGGCCTCCTATTGGGAGAAAGGGCAGGATATAAATCTAATAGACAAATAAATAACATGATACTGGCAGTTTTATTTTCAGTACCTATCCTAATGATCCCTAGCATGGAATTTGCTTTGCTTTTTTCACAGCTGCCATGCAGCTGGGTCTACATCTTCATAATGCTATCCACTACAACCCCAAGGTCTTGTTCCTGGTCGGTCACTGTCAGTTCAGTCCTCATGAGTGGATATATGAAATTAATTCAACACTGGTTAGGCCTCATCTTGAATACTGCATCCAGTTCTGGTCTCCGCACTTCAAGAAGGATGCAGACAAACTGGAACAGGTTCAGAGCAGGGCAACAAGATTGATCAGGGGACTGGAAACAAAGCCCTATGAGGAGAGACTGAAAAAACTAGGCATGTTTAGCCTGGAGAAGAGAAGACTGAGGGGAGATATGATAGCACTCTTCAAGTACATGAAAGGATGTCACATGGAGGAGGGCTGGGATCTCTTCTCGATCGTCCCAGAGTGCAGGGCATTGAATAATGGGCTCAAGTTGAAGGAAGCCAGATTTTGACCAGACATCAGGAAAAACTTCCTAACTGTTAGAGCCATACGACAATGGAATCAATTACCTAGAGAGGTAGTGGGCTCTCCGTCACTGGAGGCATTCAAGAGGCAGCTGGACAGCCATCTGTCAGGAATGCTTTGATTTGGATTCCTGCATTGAGCAGGGGGTTGGACTTGATGGCCTTATAGGCCCCTTCCAACTCTACTATTCTATGATTCTATGATTCTAAGATTTTTTGCTCCAATATGCATAACGTTACACTTGTTTACATTAAATTGCATCTGCCATTTTACCACTCATTCACTAAGTTTGGAGAGGTCCTTTTGGAGCTCTTCACAATCCCTTTTTGTTTTAATAACCCTGAAAAATTTAGTATGATTTGGGGTGTTTTTACCTCTCCTGAAGTTGAATTACGATATCAGCAAAGCACCTCAAGTCAGATCAGGGCTCCCACAAAGCTTCATGTCACTCTGTGTTCTGTACTCTCTACTTTTCTGAACACTTTTCTGAACACTCTTCTATGTCTCCATGGCTGGTATTCAATACTAGTCTTATTCAGAATAGACCCATTAAAGTTAAAAGACATGACAAACTTGGTTCATTTATTTCAATGGGTCTGCTCTTAGGGAAAGGGAAAAAAATGATTCCATTCACATTTCAAATGGAATCTATCAAATTTGCACTTTCCAAAACAATACAATGATAAATTGCTTGCAAAAATGTCTACATTAATCAAAACTGTATACAAAAATATGTTTATTAGGAGAAATTTGCACTAAAATTCTGGAGAATTTTCATGAGGATTTCTTTTTAAAAAAAAATGCAAATTGCTGCAGAAATATGGAGAACTGAATTTAAGATTGGAAAAATGAGAAACGGAAAGAAACAAAATTGACAGATCCTTCCATCCCTAACTCTGAGTAGGACTTAGTTGAATACAACCCAATATTTCTGTATTCTCAGTGCATGTGCATTGCAAGACATGAAGCTATCTAAACACTGCCTCTGGAGTACTGAACTTTGGATGGTTTTGTTTGTTAACAGAGAGCAGCAAAGTATTTTTTTTAAAAAAGTTACAAGCTTCATTTATTTGTTCTTTTTTTTAAAAAAACCTGTGCTACTGGCCTGTTCTTCAGCACTTTACAGGCAGTATTGAAAGCCACACCTTATTATTGTTGGAATCAAGCAAAAAGACTTGTAATTAGTCACCTGAACCAGTGGGAGGTGCTAGACAGAAAGAGTAAGGCTTTGTGCTCCTCTCACTGACCAGCTTGTATCTTGTTTGTTTGAGCATCTTCTTCCTTTATTCCAACAGGCTTTTGGGATAGAAGGTGTTTAGGATTGGGCTTTACAAGGCTTGTTTTATTGTTTTATATTATTATTTGTATTATTTTAAATTGTTTTTAGATTTTTAAGTGCCTTTTACGGTTTTAAGGTTGTGCATAGTTTAATTGTATTTTAATTGTATGTTTTCTATGTTTTTAACTACATGTAGTTCTATTTGTAAGCCGCCCTGAGTTCCAGTTTGGAAAAAGGGCGGGGTAAAAATAAAGTTTCAATTCAATTCAATTCCTGCTTTTTCTCAAACCATACATTCTCCTTCCATGTTGTGAGAATGTGTCTATCTGAGCTGTTACTCAGAAAGATGGCTACATATGTTCTTAGTGAACAAAGCTTAACTTTCTTTTTCACCTTTAATAGTGGTCTTAACAAACTGATTTGTTACCACTGCTGTGTCAACTCTGCTGACCTTCTAATAGTTATGTCTATTGGAGTACTTTCTCTCCCAAAACAAGAAGCACCAGAAAGCTAAACTGGCCAGTGTGAAGTTGCCATTATTTGTTTTTTTTAAAAAATGTTCAAGCAAGAATACATATCACTTAATTATTTTACAATAAGAAAAAGCAAGAGACAAACCATAATTCCCACCCTCTCAAAAATATTAAACAGATATGGTTTTTGGAGGTTTTGTTGGCCTATTAAAAATGCCCTGCTATGGATTATGGAGAAATGTGAAGTGGCCCCAGGCCTGTGATTTAGCAGGTTTAATCCATTCTGTAAGGGTTTCTGTGCCTGCAAATTTCATCTGCTTCTGCCAAAAGGGAAGCAAAGTTATAGTTGTTTTTAGATTTGCCATAAGAGTGAATGGGAAAGACAGAAGTTCATTTTACACAGAGTGGTTCAGAACCCAAATCACAGATCAAACAGGACATAGCAATTCAGAAACATTCTGGAATCTTTTATTTTAAAAGACAGATACAAGGCAAATCTTGTATTTTTTTAAAGGACAGATACAAAGCTCATTTGTAAACCAAATCTAAGTGTGTTTATGATAGCAGTCGTATAAACTCCAATCTGAAATACACAGATTTATATTCCCATGTTGGGTATAGTTGACTATGTCCTAAATTTAGGATTCTGAGGAAATTGACATCTGTGGTCATCAGAGTTTAAAACCAGTAGTGGATTGTACTGGAAAAGGCAAAGTTGAGTGGCTGATTACTTTCTTCTGTTCTGTAGGTCATAGATACTGTTGTCTATTAACTGTATCATTCTCATGGCATGATGGAATTTCACATAACTTTGCATAAATAATGGCTCCACAAATGTCCAATCCAGGGAGATTCTCCAATCTCCAATTCTAAACAGGCTGTCAGGGCAGAAATGTATAGTCTGTTATACCATATATTATATTGCCTGTCTTTGCGGGAAAGACACTGGATGCCAGAACTGAATTCCAGATATAATTTCAGAGGCTGACCAATTTACTATTATGTTTATTTATTCACATTAGTTGAATGGCAGTCAACAAAATGGGAAAGGGCATACCTACTTTGAGCCATGTATCCAGACATCCCTTTATCACTGAGCCTAGGCTTCCATTTCTCTCGGAAGCAACATTTGGCCACCACCATTTATTTACATATATTCATTTATATAAGCACATGCAACTTTTCAAATTCCCATTGTTCAGCTAAGACACTTGATAAATACATAAATTAAGCAATAGCTGAGTGATCATAAAAATGATTCCAGTCTGTCTGGTTTTACTGCTTGTTAAGTGGACTTCTACACAAGTTTATGTCAGTCTTCAAAGTAAATTAGTCTGATTATATTCTGTTTTCTCAACCCCTTCATTCATAGGGAAAAGCTGTTAAAGCAATCTCTTAGACACATAGCAAACACTACTACATTAATTTGAAATGATAAAAATGTAATTAAGGATTGCTAGAGGCAAATCTAAGTTAAATAATGGGTGTATTTTTTTTTTAACAGAAGGTATCACAGAGAAAAGATGTCATCCATTTTCTGGAAAAAGTATGGGAAGTGAGTGTTTCGTGGGGAAAAGATTAGGCTGCGAGCTTTTAGCTAGGTTTGGAAATTTGGACATTTGATATCAGATCTCTGTGTAACATTTGGGTTATTTGGCAAAGCATACTGCTTTAGATCATGTTAAAGCCTCTGCTTTACCAGAAAGCAGGACACTGGCATGAATCACTCCAGTCAATTTTAACACATTCTCAGCTTGCTGTTTATTCTTAGACACCCCACCTACTCCCAGAGCTTGGTGCTTATGGAACTCAAAGTTTGTCACATTGGAAAACCTATACTTCAGCAGGAGCAGCTTGCCCAGTGAAGTGGAGCAGCAGCAATTGCCTCCCAGTAGGGGTGTCACTGCCACTCACTGAGAAGGTGAAAAGTGAAGTGGCTGCAAGGTTGTGGTTCTGCAGGTGCACTGGCAGGAGTGCCAGATTGGATGCCCTGTCCTTGCCTTCACCCTGCACTGTTTCAATAAGTGGCAGTGACAATGCTGTCAGAATGGTGGCTTTGTGCCATTGCTACACCAGATGCTCCTGGGAGAGTATTGGTGAGTTTCATCAATGGCAGAATAGGCAAAGGGCAGAAGGCAAATAGCTTTCCTTAATACAGGAACATCTACTTTCCAATTGGTATCATTTATTTGTAGCTGATATTTATCATGAAGCAACTGAGCTATGTCTATATGACTATACTTCTGGAGAAGCTTTTTTTCCCTTCAGAATATTTTAAAAATGAATGCTTGATGGCAAAAATAAATTTCATGTTGTCCACTAAAATAACAGTGCGTGTGTGTGAGAGAGAGAGAGTGAGTGAGTGAGTGAGTGAGTGAGTGAGTGAGTGACAGAGAGAGAGAGAGAGAGAGAGAGAGAGAGAGAGAGAGAATTAGTACACATACCAGAGAATTAGCACATGTACCTAACTGTGATTCATTTGCATTTTGCATTGTGTATTACAGCTTTGATTAGCAGCAGCACTTCAGAGAAATGGTCAAATTGTCCAACTGTTTCTGTAGCATTCTTAATTATTATTATTTATTATTTATTGGATTTCTTAGTTGCTCATTTGGCTGGCTAACCAGTCACTCTGGGCGACGTACAAAATAAGCAAAATAGCACAAAATGACACATCAATACAGTAACATTAAAATCTAAAAGCAATGATGTTAAAATCTAGCCCACCCCAAAGGTCTGCCTGAAGAGCCAGGTCTTCACGGCCCGGCAGAAACTCATTGTAGAGGGGGCCTGGCGGAGATCATTTGGAAGGGAGTTCCATAGAGTGGGGGCCACAATTGAAAAAGCCCTTTCTCTAGTCCTCACCAGTCTAGCTGTTTTGACAGGTGGGTTAGAGAGAAGGTCTTTTGAGACCAATCTTGTTAGGTGGCATAGCTGATGATGCTGGAGGCGCTCCTTCAGATAGGCTGGGCTGAAACTGTGTAGGGATTTAAAGATCAAAACCAACACTTTGAATTGGGCCCGGCAAGCAACTGGTAGCCAGTGCAACTCTTTGAGCACTGGAGTTATGTGATCTCGCTGGTGACTGCCTTTAATCAGGCGTGCCGCCGCGTTCTATACCAGTTGCAACTTCCGGACCGTTTTCAAGGGTAGCCTATGTAGAGCGCATTACAGTAGTCAAGGCAAGACTTTAGTGCCTTTAGTAATGAAATTGGTTATCATGATTGTTTTTAAAAAATCATTTGCTTCTAGCAATTCTTAATTATTCTCTCTCTCTTTCTCTCATTTTCATTTGAACCAGTCCTGAAATGGAACTGTCTAAAGGTGGAAAGGAGTACAAGTTGTGTCAATAATAGGGCAAATGTTTCTAGCTCCCCTGCCCCCCATCTGTGATTTTGTTGTATTAGTGAGATTTTCTACAATTTGTGGTGCATATCTGATCAGGGTCATGACTCATGAATGAATTGTTTGTTAAATTCTAATATGATCCATTTCAAGATTCTCCTGTGCTTGCACGGCATAATATCAGTGTTGAACCCTGCATTGTTTCACACAATGCACAGTGGCAGAGGAAATGAGCAGACGGTTGGGAGGAAATTACATTTTTGCCCTTGGAATACTATCATTTGGGTTTTCTTGAAACCTTAAATCTGTTTGATATGCACTAATAACTTTGAAGCTACAGTTAAGTAAGTACCACTGTCCTGAAAGCTGATCAAGACTAATGTGATCATAAAGTACAGCAGAGATAACAAAATGAACTGCAGTCAGCGTCCTCTCACGATGTGCCTTTTGTGCTAGCCTTAAAAGCTTAGTGATTCCTTTCTGTGTAACATATGCCAAGGAGGCAGAAAGCAATGCCAAGACAGGTTCACTGGAAAAGATTACGAGGGGCTCTATGAAACTAGCTTAGGGGCTTGTTCACATGGGAGCTAAACTTCGGATTAAAGATGCAGCTTTATCCATCACAATAGATTTGCAAAGTTCACACTACCTTCTAATCCGTTGTTTTCCATTCACAGATGGAAAGGTTTAGTATCGCTGTTTCCTTATGGCCCCGCCCCCAAATTTACATGTTTACTCTCTCCATAGTATTGCTAATGGAGAAAGGGAGGGGTTTTTGTGTCATTGTTTCTTGTCAATTGCACGCTGAAGCCGGTGGAGCATGGGGATACAATTGCCATGAAAAACTTTTTTCTGTCAGTTTCATTTTCTCCTGACATATTTATAGCACCCCCCCTTTTTATTAAGGATGTATGAAATGCAATTTTTAATGGAAGTGTGTGTGTGTGTTTAGGCATGCACATCTTCTGTCACCTCGCTCACACAGGGCACAGGATTATTTTCTAATTATCTCGGGACAGTCACTCCATGTGGAGCCAGAACTTGCCTTTCTCTTTTGCCATGTAAAAACAATGATTATTCCCCTCCTCTTCCTGTTCTGCCCGCTCACTCTCTCCTCCTTTCCCCTTGGCCTTGCCCGGAAAGCAAAGTCTTAACTGTGGGTCCTGTCATGAACCTGTAATGGTCATGAGTTATTAGAAATCTGATGACAACACTTTGGTTCCAGTAAGGGACTCTGGGAGATGGTTATAGTCAGAAAGGACAGGCCTTGCCAATGTGCAAAGTTAAGTTTCATTTTCCCAGCTGAAGACGGTTAGAAGAAGCCTTAACGAGCTGCACCTGTTTATCTTTGTTGATTAGCCAGTGCCTGGCACCCAAGGTCATCCTTGGCCTATGCAGTTGGAAAACACCGTTGGGAGGGGGGCCTGAAGGCGCGAAAATGTGAGAAACATCGAGAAGAAAGTTACATCAGTCAATTCCTGATTGGTCAATTAATCTTGGACCGTTAGGATCTTTTTCCCTTAAGTATAGGGCTAGGGACCCACAGCCTTTGTTCTCTGTTCTCTGCCTATGCTGACTGGCACCAGAGTTCCAAACCTTTTCTGCCTTATGGTTCCTGGGGTTGCTTATGGGAAGGCAACCTATGTCTGGTTCCATTGCTTTATGTTGAACATCCATCTCTCTTAGGAGAGGTGCCACGCAACCAACTACCTCGTATGTAAGTAGTTAGGTGAGCTAGTTTATTATTTTCTTGTTGTGTGTATGAATTCTCTTGTAAGAACCTAAACCCCTGTTGGGTGAATGGTCTTAAAGGATTACTTGCTGCTATATGATATGTGCACTTATATATTTTAATAAAGCTACTTCTATTTAACCTGGTGTGTTCATTTGAGAGAAGGGGTGGTTCTAAATTCAGTGTTTTGACCCAACCTCAGTCACTCACTACCAAAGAGGGTTAAGAAGTTAAAAGCTTGGATTTTAAGTGTTAAACCAGAGGTGCCTGGCAAGGAGTGTAACTGTGACTCTTGCCTTTTAGGACCTTGGTTTTATATACCTTCTGGGCTCAGAGATCCCCTGGCTCTGAGTGGACCAGTTTACAGGGGTGGTGGCAGCCTACCTTCTACCTTGCAGGGTTGTTGTGAGCGTACACAGCCTTGGCAAGGGTGAAGTAAGAGCTTTTCGGTTCCAGTCTCATTTCCCTAAGGGTGGGGGTCTGAGCCTGATGCATGTTCCCGGGACCCTGAGGGTCGGGCGGGCATGACATGGCTGGCAGTGGTGAGGATCGAAGCCATTCCTGCTCTTAAGTGAACACGCTGTGTGAGATAAGTGCATTGCAGCAAGTTGTAAATTTTAAAGAGACTTCTGACACAATTGTTTGTTACTTTGGGTAGTAAGGTTAGTGCAGAATGTCGCAAAAGATAAAAACCAGATCTCAAAAGAATGGAGCCGAGGATGTGCTCCTGGCAGACACTGCGTTGCCTAGTCAGCTTGTTCAGCGGGAAGAAGGCGCTGCTGCTCTGTCGTTTATGCCTCAGCCTTCTGTGGATGACCAGGAGTTTGTGTCTAAGCAAACTGAGGATAGCGAAGATGAGGAGGAATCAGATTTGGACGAGGAAGAGCTGCCTAGGAGCATGCAGCGCTACCTGGCTAAGCAAATGAAGCTGTTGTCCCTGCAGTTCAAGGCTATGGAGGAAGATCGCCAGAGTAGGGAAAGCTTTGCTCGTGAGATGCAACAACCGCGAGGAGGAAGACCAGACCTCCATAAAAAATCCTTTCCGACCTTTCGTGAGACAGATGATATTTTTACTTTCTTCCAAGTTTTTGCTCACTCTTGTAGAGATCAAGGTGTGCCTAAAAAGTACTGGATGAGTGCTTTACGCATTAATGCTGAAGGCGAGTTGAGAGAACTGTTGAACTCTTTGCCACTGGAGTATGTAGATGATTTTGACTACTTTTATGCTTTAGCCAAGTCTCATTTTGCGCTAACTTCAGAGGATTGTTTTCGGCATTTGGAAACAGACCAGAAGAAGTCTCGGGAAAGCTTCTCAGCCTTTGCTGCACGGATGGGCAGAAATGTGGAACGTTGGGCTGACACAGCCGAGGCTGTAACCCGAGAGGAGGTTTTAGATCTGTTTGCAAAAGAACTGTTTTACAGACGCCTCCCTCGAGATTTGATGGCTCTGGTCAGAGACCAGCAGCCCCGTTCTCTGACTGAAGCAGGCATGCTAGCCGATCGTATGTTTAAAAACAGAGCTGAAGAAAAGTATACTTTGTTTCGGAGACCGGAGTACGTTCCTGTGAAACCGCTGAGGCGAGAGACCGCAGGTATGCAGAAACCAGGGCAACCGGCGAAGGAAGAGAAAGGGGGGCCTGCTGGCTACTTCAAAGTACCTTCCGCCCGGCCCGAGGCTGCGTTGCAAGAGAAGCCCCGTGGAGAAATAATTTGTTTTAAATGTGGGCAAATTGGTCATAAGGCTAATTCCTGTTCTAAAATCTTGTCTAAGCCCAATCCTGCTGGAAGGAAGAACCCAAAGGTTGCTCCAGTTGCACGTGTGAGAGACTTAACGTCCCCTGGAGCGGAACCTCCTGAACTTTCTTCATGGTCGTCAGCCGAGGAGAATGAAGGAGCAGAATCGGATTTTGTATTTTCTGCCCCAAATTCACAAGACCGTCCTGAGACCCCTCGTGGACCAGTTGTTAAAGCCCTGTCGGTGAGTGTTGTACAAAATATATCCGGGGGCAAAGAGGGAGAAGAAAAGGATGGTTTGCTGCAAGGGAGGGACTGTCCAGAACCTCTTTCATCGGAATGCAGGGAATGGGTTCAAACGCAGTTTTCGGAACCCATATATGTTAACTGTATTCAGGTCATGGGACGGGTAGATTCGGGCGCAGAGCTCTCCAGTGTTGCTGAACACTTGGTGAAGCCAGAGCAATATGTCCCTGACTTACAAGTGACTGTCACGGCGTATGGACCCAGGGCCGTGCAAGCTCGTGTGGCCGAGCTAGTGCTTTCATACAAGAATTGGACTGGGCGCCATAGAGTTCTAGTTCATTCAACCAATAGTTTGTGGGACGTTTTGATAGGAACAGACCTGCTCTTCCTGCACCATAGAGAGACTGAACGTAGGGCGGAGAGGGATGCCCTTGCTAAGTCTCAAGTTTTGTTAGACACCTTGAAATGTAGTGGGAGAGAAGCCAAGGCTTCAAAGGAACGGGCCGTGCGCTTGTCTGAACCACAGGAAAAAAAGTTTGCCTTTGCAGCCCAGAGAGGGGGGCTGATGGAATGCAAAGTGCCGCCTGTTGGCTCTCAAAGAACTAAGACAGCTCTAATAAAGAAGGGAAGCCTCCACAGTTGTAAAAGCAAAAAGGAAGCCAATTCGGCCGTTTTGTTACAAGCGGAGAAATCTGATTCTCTTAATGAACATTTAATTATGGCTTGTGCTAAAGTGTGTGACCTTGCAGAGGGGAGAGCTGAGAGCCTGCCCGAACAACAGGAAAAAAACTCCTTGCAACCCAGTGTGGGGGAGACAGAGGAATGTAAATTACCGGCAGCCAGCTCTCAAGCCTTTAGGGCAGCTTTATTGAAGGATGAGAGTTTGCAAAACTGCAGGGAAGAAGCCGGGAGAAGCCCTCCTGCCTTATCAGAGACTGTGAAAGTGAGATTTTATTGGGACAAAGGCTTGCTTTATCGAGAACATGTTCCTGGGGGGAATTTCACGGACTGGCAACCAGTCAGACAATTAGTCGTGCCAAAATCTTTTCGCCGGGATGTATTGCAGCTGGCCCATGATGCTGTGACTGCGGGGCACCTAGGTGTGGAACGGACTTTGTTTTTTGTTACCCAACAATTTTATTGGCCCTTAGTGGCTAAGACTGTTAAAGAATATGTAAAGTCCTGTGATATTTGTCAACGGCTTGGGGATGCACGTGATCACCCCAAGGCACCCTTACAAGTGTCCCCGATTTCTAGGAAATACCTGGTTTTGACTTGCACTCCTGCTGTGGAGGTTGCTGAAGATGCTTTATCTCGGTTACCTGTTCCAGTTGACTGACATTTGATTCATGCTCATTCCACGGACTGATTTCCCGGCTCTGATGACCTCTGGACCGTTTTTAGACCTTGTTTTACTCTTTTACGCTTTTAACATGTTTTATGGACTTTTTAAAGATTTTACGGCTTATGACCTTTTTTTTTTGAACTTGGACCAGTTTTGGATCACCCCATTTTTTATTCTATTTTTTTTTATTATTATTTTTTTTTTTGATAATAAAGTTTTCTTTTTTTTTTGGGTGTTTTAGGGGTCCCTTATTTCTTTTTTTTTTCTCCTTTATTGTTGTTATTTTGTAACTTTGAACTTAATTAGAAGGCATAAGACAAGAAGTAGCTCACTTGCTTAAAATGTATTAAATTGTTTTTTCTTTTCTTTTTTTTATATGCTGTATTGTAATGTTGATGGAATTTCTTTTTTTTCTGATTGTTCCCTTATTCCTGGTTGCTGTGGCGATGACGCAGAACTATTCAGAGTTCTGACATCATCTTCCCAAAAAGGGGCGTGTCATGAACCTGTAATGGTCATGAGTTATTAGAAATCTGATGACAACACTTTGGTTCCAGTAAGGGACTCTGGGAGATGGTTATAGTCAGAAAGGACAGGCCTTGCCAATGTGCAAAGTTAAGTTTCATTTTCCCAGCTGAAGACGGTTAGAAGAAGCCTTAACGAGCTGCACCTGTTTATCTTTGTTGATTAGCCAGTGCCTGGCACCCAAGGTCATCCTTGGCCTATGCAGTTGGAAAACACCGTTGGGAGGGGGGCCTGAAGGCGCGAAAATGTGAGAAACATCGAGAAGAAAGTTACATCAGTCAATTCCTGATTGGTCAATTAATCTTGGACCGTTAGGATCTTTTTCCCTTAAGTATAGGGCTAGGGACCCACAGCCTTTGTTCTCTGTTCTCTGCCTATGCTGACTGGCACCAGAGTTCCAAACCTTTTCTGCCTTATGGTTCCTGGGGTTGCTTATGGGAAGGCAACCTATGTCTGGTTCCATTGCTTTATGTTGAACATCCATCTCTCTTAGGAGAGGTGCCACGCAACCAACTACCTCGTATGTAAGTAGTTAGGTGAGCTAGTTTATTATTTTCTTGTTGTGTGTATGAATTCTCTTGTAAGAACCTAAACCCCTGTTGGGTGAATGGTCTTAAAGGATTACTTGCTGCTATATGATATGTGCACTTATATATTTTAATAAAGCTACTTCTATTTAACCTGGTGTGTTCATTTGAGAGAAGGGGTGGTTCTAAATTCAGTGTTTTGACCCAACCTCAGTCACTCACTACCAAAGAGGGTTAAGAAGTTAAAAGCTTGGATTTTAAGTGTTAAACCAGAGGTGCCTGGCAAGGAGTGTAACTGTGACTCTTGCCTTTTAGGACCTTGGTTTTATATACCTTCTGGGCTCAGAGATCCCCTGGCTCTGAGTGGACCAGTTTACAGGGGTGGTGGCAGCCTACCTTCTACCTTGCAGGGTTGTTGTGAGCGTACACAGCCTTGGCAAGGGTGAAGTAAGAGCTTTTCGGTTCCAGTCTCATTTCCCTAAGGGTGGGGGTCTGAGCCTGATGCATGTTCCCGGGACCCTGAGGGTCGGGCGGGCATGACAGGTCCCACCCTGAAGTTTCCTTTTTTTCTTTTGGTTATTGCTGATCTCTGGGAAAAGAACGGGTGATGGGAAGTAGGAGAGAGAGAGATCAGCATGGGTTATGCATGTGTGCATGCTTGTGTCCAGCTGCCAAAGTTGTTAGTTGTTATGCACTCTGGGCTGGGCTGTTTCTATTGCACCAGGACATTGCCACCACTGCTGCCGCCACCACACGCTCTGCAGCCCAACATCCACTTCCTTCCTGCAGATTGGCGGCACTGTGTGGGCAAGTCATGCAGGTGGTTCAACTTCGCTTTTGCAAAGCCCAAGCGAGTTAGGGTGGAAAGAGTTTGAACTGTGTGTCAGTGATAGTAGTAGTAAGCACCAGTAACAAATCACTACTTCCCGATGTGGGAGGACAGAGCAAGTCGGAAGTGGCTGAGGTGCCAGGAAGAAAATGGAATTCATGGAGAGTTTAGTGGGTGGAGAAACGGGAGTATCTGAAAGTGACAATCCACCTTCCAGCAAAAACATTGGAGCAAAGCACCTACATGGAGTAACACTGTGAAACGGAAACAGTTTTTCCTTCACTTTTTTCATTATCCCCAGATTGGTTTACTGCAGATTTAAAGGGAAAAACTGAGTCCTGCAACTTCATGTGAACCCTGTGAATTAAACGGGGGTGCAAGTAGCACTGATCTCACATTAAGTCACCATGTGAACCAGTCCTGGGATGCACTGACATGATATGCCTTGATCAGAGCTCTACCATTTCAGATCAGAGGACTTGTTCTCAGTGCCATCTCAAGAGACTGAGTGAATGGGCACAAGAGACAAGGCCTTCTCGGTGGCAGTCCCACAACTCTGGAAGGTCCCACCCAGCTGAAATTCACCAGGCTTCCTATTTATGAGTCTTTGGCCAGATATTGAAAAACTCTTCTATTTTGATGAGATTTTAAGGCATAACACCTAGTTTTGTTGTTGCTAGTTTACAATGTATAATAAAGGTGACAAACCATTTTCAGCTCAAAGTCCACTTTCTTTTCTGGGCAACCCCCAGGGACGACCTGCCAGTGGTGAGTGGAAGACAGAGGCAAAAATGGACAGAACAATTAATGTCAACTTTACCTCTGTACAGTAGGCTAATTTCAACGCATACTCTTCTCTATCTTCCAAGCAATCCAGATGCATTATCTGAGTTCAAGGACACATGCCAGTCAGGTAAAAATGAGCATAGAGGATGCAAAGCAAGGTCAGTGGGAAGGTGCCCTGGGGATATGGGGTGTGGCTAGGGAGAGAGTGTGGCCTGGGTAGAGTCCAGAAGACTAGATAGAAAAAGTCTGGAAGGCCGCAGTTGGCCCCATGGCCTGAGATTCCCCATCCTTGATATAAAGCATTCATTATTTTGGTTGCCACCAAGATGGCTTTGTTTTTGTTTGCTTTGTTTTCATTGTTGGCTGTATTTTGTTGCTGCCTTTATTATTGATGATACTATATGGTTTTATGATTATGTTCTATGTCACTCTGGGTACTATCAGTAAAAGAGCAAGATTTGTTATTATGTGCCTTCAAGTAGATTACAACTTATGGCGACCCAATGAATCAGCGACCTCCAATAGAATCTGTTATAAACCAGATCTTGTAAGCTGAGGTCTGTGGCTTCCTTTATGGAATCAATCCATCTCTTGTTTGGCCTTCCTCTTTCTCTACTCCCTTCTGTTTTTCCCAGCATTAGTGTCTTTACTAGTGAATCATGTCTTCTGATTATGTGCCCACAGTATGATAACCTCATCATATTAGCTTCTAATGATAGTTCTGGTTTAATTTGTTCTAACATCCAATTATTTGTCCTTTTTGTGGTCCATAGTATTTGCAATACTGTCCTCCAACACTACATTGCAAATGAGTTGATTTTTCTCTTATCCACATTTTTCACTGTTCAACTTTCACATCCATTCATAGAGATCAGGAATACCATGGTCTGAATGATCCTGACTTTAGTGTTCAGTGATACATCTTTGCATTTGAGGACCTTTACTAGTTCTCTCATAGCTGTCCTCCCCACTCCTATCCTTCTTCTAATTTCTTGACTATTGTCTCCATTTTGGTTAATGACTGTGCCAAGATATTGATAATCCTTGACAAGTTCAGGGTCCTCATTGTCATCTTTAAAATTACATAAATCTTCTGTTGTCATTACTTCTTCTTGATGTTCATCACTACTCCTGCTTTTGTGCTTTCCTCTTTAACTTTCAATGGAATTTGTTTCAAACCATTACTGGTTTCTGCTAGTAGTATGGTATCATCTGCATATCTTAAATTATTGCCATTTCTCCTTTCAATTTTCACACCTCCTTCATCTTGGTCCAATCCTGCTTTCCGTATGATATGTTCTGCATATAGATTAAACAAATAGGGTGATAAAATACACTCATGTCTCACACCCTTTTAGATGTGGAACTAATCGGTTTCTCCATATTCTGTCCTTGCAGTAGCCTCTTGTCCAGAGTATAGGTTGCAGATCAGGACAATCAGATGCTGTGGCACCCCATTTCTTTTAAAGCATTCCATAGTTTTTTATGAACAACACAATCAAAGGCTTTGCTGTAATCTATAAAGCACAGGGTGATTTTCTTCTGAAATTCCTTGGTCCGTTTCATTATCCAACATATGTTTGAGATATGATATCTGGTACCGCTTCTTTTTCTAAATCGAGCTTGGACGTTGGGCATTTCTCACTCCATATATGGTAAAAGCCTTTGTTTATTTATTTTATTTATTTATTGTATTTATATACCGCCCCATAGCTGAAGCTCTCTGGGCAGTTTACAATAACTAAAAACATTAAAACAAATATACAAATTTAAAAACACATCTTTTAAAAACAATTTAAAACACAATTAAAAAAATTAAAACAATATAAAACACATGCTAAAATGCCTGGGAGAAGAGGAAAGTCTTGACCTGGCGCTGAAAAGATAACAGTGTTGGCGCCAGGAGCACCTTGTCAGGAATATCATTCCATAATTTGGGGGCCACCACTGAGAAGGCCCTCTCCCTTGTTGCCATCCTCCGAGCTTCCCTCGGAGTAGGCACCTGGAGGAGGGCCTTTGATCTTGAACATAAAGTACAGGTGGGTTTGTATTGGGAGAGGCATTTGTTGTAGGTGCTTGAGCATTACTTTACTTGCATGGAAGATTAAGGCAATAGTTCAATAATTACTGCATTCCTTGGGATCTTCTTTCTTTGGATCTGGGATATATATTGAACGCTTCCAGATTGTGGCCCATCGTTTAATTTTCCATATTTGTTGACAAATTTTTATCAAAATTTGGACAGATTCAGTCTCAGTAACTTGTAGTAACTCCATTGGTATGCCATCTGTTCCTGGTGATTTGTTTCTTCCAAGTATTTTAAGAGCAGCTTTCACCTCACAGTCTAAAATTTCTGGTTCTTCATCATATGGTTCCTCCGTGAATGAATCTGTCATCCTTGCATCTCTTTTATAGAGTTCTTCAGTGTATTGCTTCCATCTTCCCTCTATTTCATCTCAGTCAGTCAGTGTGTTCTCCTGATGATTATTCAACATCCCTACTCTTGGTTTAAATTTCCCTTTCATTTCTCTAATCTTTTGGAATAGGGTTCTTCTTCTACCCCTTTTGTTGTCCTCTTCTATTTCTATACAATAACTATTGTAATAGTTCTCTTTGTCCCTATGTACTAGTTGCTGTATTATTGCAATTAGGGTTCCGACCATGTTTCTATCTCCTTTTGCTTTTGCTTTCCTTCTCTCTTTTACCATTTAAAGAGTTTTCTTAATCATCCATTGAGGCCTTTTTCTCTTTTTAACTAGAGGTATTGTCTTTTTGCATTCTTCCCTGATAATATCTCTGACTTCAATCCATAGTTCTTCTGCTTCTCTCTCAACTAAATTTAAAGCCTCAAATCTGTTCCTTATTTGATCTTTATATTCTTCTGGGATGTTATTTAATTTGTATTTTGGCGTTATGATTGCTTTGTTCTTCTTCTTTAGCTTTACTCTGATTTTCAATATTACCAGTTCATGATCTGTACCGTAGTGTGCTCCCAGTCTTGTTTTCACAGAAAGTATGGAACTTCTCCATCTTCTGCTACCAATTATATAATAAATTTGATTCCTATATTGACCATTTGGTGGTCCATGTGTACAGTCATCTTTTCAGTTGCTCAAAAATTGTGTTTGCGATAAACAAATTATTGGCTTCACAGAATTCAATAAGTCTTTCTCCTGCTTCATTTCTATCTCATAAGCCCCATTTCCCCACAATTTCTAGTTCTTCTCTGATCCCTACTTTTGCATTTCAGTCCCCCATGATGATGAGAATATCTTATTTTTATGTGTGATCAATTTCTTCATGTTCTTCTGCATAATATCTCTCCAATTCCTCTTCTTCTATGTTTGCCATTGGAGCATAGACTTGGATGATGGTTATGTTAATAGGTTTCCTGATTAATCTCATTGATATAACTCACTCTGACCTTGCATCATAGCTCCTTATTGCTTTTGCTACATCACTTCTCAGTACTAAAGCAACCCTGTTGCTTCTTCATTTCCTGCATAAAATATTTTGTAGTTGCCTTATTGAAAATTTCCCATTCCCGTCCATTTTAATTCACTCACGCTGAGTATTGTAATGTTGATGCATTCCATTTCTTGCTTGACCATTTCTAACTTTTCTAGTTCATGCTTCTCACATTCCATGTTCCTATCATGTGCGTCATACAACTCCAGACTCTCCTTTCGCATCTGTGTACACCAGCCTCTGGTCTTCCTTTCAGCTTTGACCCAGCTGCGTCATTAGTCACAGCACTACTTGAACTTGTCCTTTGTTCTTCCCCATTAGCTCGCTGAGTGCCATCTGACCTGGGGGTCTCATCTTCCAGCACTATCTCATGTTGCATTTTGGATACTCTGTTCATAGGGTTTTCATGGTCAGAGGTGTTCAGAAGTGGTTTACATTGCCTTCCTCTGAGTTTGGATGCATCTTAGTCTGGTATCTCAGATTTGGCTATTCTGCCTTGGATGCCCCTGCTAGGAGTCTAGCCTCTTGGTCTAGACTCCTGACGGCATTGTTCTCAGCTTCTTCGACACTCTCAAACCTCCCCACCATGTTATGGTGTGTGTCCAAGAGGAGGGGAAGAGCAATATATAAATGCATATATTAAATAAAAATAACTGTGATGGTCCCTATGATTGAATATTCCCCCATGTAAGAAAACCCCTCTGTATAGAAAACAAGATGTGAGCAAGAAGGTTCTAGGATAGTGTTCTGTCTGTCATGGCAGCATGTTAAGTGTGGGACATTTAGTGCATATTTGAGCATCCTATCATACAAACTCTCCCTGCAATCTCACAATAATATACTAAGGTATATTAGACAGAGATGTGCTAGTTGCTTAGGTGTTCAAAGCTGAGTGAGGATTTAAACCAGGGATTAAACTAACAAGATGTGGAATGTCCATCTTGTCAAGGAGCTCAAATCTGGATTGGAGCCAAGGTCCAGTGGAGAGGGTCTTTAACCCATTTCACCCATACTATTTTCCATAGAAACACTTCCCCACCCCAAGCTGTCCTAGGAGAGAAACTCCTATTTACACCCCAGAACCATAGCTCAGTGACAGAGCATCTGCCTTGCAGACAGAAGGTCCCAGGTTCAGTCCCTGGCTGGCATCTCCAGGCTGGTTCTGAAATCTTGGACAGCCATTGCCAGTTAAGTCTAGGCAATACTAAACTAGATAGACCAATTGTCTGACTCGATAAAAAGCAGCTTCCTATTTTGCTGTGGCCTTTTTACACCTGATATATATAGTTGCTCACTTTGGGGAGGGAGTATTTTAATGGGAAAACTGATATGGGATAATTGGTTAACCCCCCCTCCTCTCACACTGCAGATCCAGATTGGGATTCCTTCTGATTGTGTTTAAAGGGGGGAGGGCAGAAAAGCAATCATGCATTTGATTCTGGGCTTTGCATATGAGGATGTGCCATACTTGGGTCACATGAATGAATGTTGCAGTATTCAGAATGCATTTTTTCAGCATGTTGCCTAGCGAATGAATACTGCATTTCTGAAAGAACATGTTTTGCCAGCAATTAGGTGGCAATATGAATTAACTCTTTAAAATGCCACTGAATTAAAAATAATCCACCTTTTAATAATATCATTTACTTTGAACTGTTTCAGTTGAAAAATTAATGATGTTGTGACATCACTATCATAAAGTCTTTATATATATATATATATCAACATACTTCAAATTATTGAGTAATAAAGTGATCATGGCTTTAAGTGAGGAAGAAAATGGTGTAGACATAATTTTCTCTCATGCACACACACACATACACAGTTGATATACTACAGGGGGAATGCTTGTAAATGTATTCATTTTAGGTGTTCGTCTCATCATTTCAAAGAGTGCTGAACTTTCGACTCACTCTAAGGTCCAGATCAGACGTCAAAATAAGGTCTGTTTCTTTCTACTACTGAACATATCAAAGTTTCGGGTAATACTCTTGTCTGCTTCTACTGACTTTTTGCTATTTCATTTTGAAGGATTACAAAAACCACAGAACTATTAAAAGAAGAATCATCCTGCCAATTTGTTACTGATCAGTAGAGCATTTTATTGTAATGCAACATATTAATAAAGGATTCGCACACAGTCACAACAGAGAGCATCAGCTGTATCTCTTCTTCCAGAAGTGAGTTTGTATTAATCACCAAGATCAGGAAGCCTGTCAGATTTTGAGGCATTTGAGTTTCCTCTCCCCCCTCAGTAATTATTACTGCAAAACCATCATCTTAATGAAAAAAAATTAATGAAATTGATGAATGAAGTTCAGATTCCTGACTCCATGTGTGCTTCTCTCTGTTGTTTTTAGCAGCAGGATCCAAGGAGAAAGGACCACTGGAACAGAAATAAGACATAGATGATTTGGGCCTATGGATGTTGCTGAATGACAACTCCCATCATCCCTAGCCAGTGGACATGCTTGCAGCGGCGTCACTAGCGGGAGTGTGTGTGTGGGGGTGTGGACCTCCGGTGTTTTGGTACCAATGGCCCAGTTACACAGAATATCTGAAGGAACGCCTTCTGTGCTAACATTTGTAGGTAACATTTGCTGTGTGCACCTTTACTGGTGGAATCACAAGCCATGGCAGGGAGATGCTGCTACCTACTTTCAGAACTTGTCTCCATAGAGAGGCCTACCTAGCTGACTCTTTCTAATGCTGTTACCCATCTTTGAAAATACATCTCAACAGAGGCTTACCTGGTGTGCGTGGAGCTGCCTGTCCTCTTGACACCACTTCTGCTTATTTGGACAGGCCTGGGGAAATGTTAGGGATGTGCAGATGTACCAGAAGGACTACCAATCTGTTGTTGCTCCAGTACAACTGCATGACCCTGATCTCACTGCTTTCCCACCTCAGCACTATCCCATTCAAGGAAATAACAATGACCCTGGTGTCAGGAGACTCCATGCACATACAACCAAATGCACGGACATGTGTGATCAGGGGGGCATGTAGCAATAGAACTACACATCCCTGTGTTTCTTTGCTTCAAACTGCAGCCCTAAGCACTTATACCTCCCCTGTAATTGCAAACTTGTGTTCACAAGGGCAAACATGCATTTAAAATTCTTCAAGAAAGAGTTAATCACCCACCCTACAGCGTCCCCTTCCTGAAGTAACTTTTTTAAAAAATATTATTGAAATATGCATTAATATGCATCATGAACTTTGCTCCTCAAGGACTACTATTTTAGTTTTTTATTATTATTATTATTCTGCTTTTACTGTAGTGATGTAAAATCACTTTTGTGGAATGTATGCCATTCTGAAATCCCATTAGGGTCAGTTAAGCAGAATCAGATTTTTTAAATACATAACTCTATGATCACTTTTCTCATACTCATTTTGGTTTAAGTAAATTCTGTGGATCATGTCAGTAGGCCATGTAACGTATTCATGGAGAAATATCTTTCCAATGTGCTTTCACCAGAATGCTCCTGAACTTCCCAGTCATTGTAGCCACCAGAGATTTATCTGCACATAAAAATCTTGACTCTTGAAGAATTGTAATTAAAATATAAATGTTTCAGAAAGAGTTGGTTACATTTCATGGTTAATGCTTTTCTTGACCTTGATAATTTATTTTTATTTCCATAGAGATCTGGGGGTTTTCTTCTCCTACCTTCCAGGTCCCTCTGAAATCTGTATGCTGTTTTATGACTACATGCTAAAAGCTAACCAATACCATGTGGATAGGGACACTGAAAACGCCCATCATTTCATCAGTCCATTGCAATAAAACAAAAGTTGGTAGATTTCAGAAAAAAAGGGGGGATAATAATAACAGATGGGAAATCTTTAGCCCTCTAGATATGCTGAGCTACAACTCACATCAGCCCCAGTAAGCATGGCCAGGGATGATGGAAGTTATAGTTCAGTAACATCTGGAGGAGCAAACGTTCCCCACACCTGATATATAACAGCCATAGAGTAAATGGAAATGAAAATAGACTGCCTTTAAGTCGATCCCGACTTATGGCGACCCTATGAATAGGGTTTTCATGGTAAGCAGTATTCAGAAAGGGTTTACCATTGCCTCCCTCTGAGGCTAGTCCCCCCAGCTGGCTAGGGCCTGCTCAGCTTGCCACAGCTGCACAAGCCAGCCCCTTCCTTGTCCACAACTGCCAGCTGGGGGGCAACTGGGCTCCTTGGGACTATGCAGCTAGCCCACGGCTGCACAGGTGGCAGGGCACGTAACTCCTGAGCCATGGGGTGATCTTTAGCTGGCCCTTTACACCCAGGAGACACGAGCGGGGATTTGAACTCACAGACTCTGGACTCTCCTCCCCATTGTGCTATACCAGCTGTTCATAGCCATAGAGCAGATTCATTAATTTCAATGACTCTACTCTGAGTATGACTTAATTGGATATCACTGCAGGGTGAGGGGAAACCTGTGTCCCTCCAGAGGTAGTTGCACTACAACTCCCATCATCTCTCATCATTGGCCATGTTGGCTGGGGCTGATGGGAGTTGGAGTCTAACAACATCTGGAGGGACACAAGTTTCCCATCCTAACCCTAGGGTTTTTCCTGCTTCAAAAGCCTAGATTTACCACATTTTGTCAATCCTGTCAATGCTATCCCAAGGTGAAGTTTTGTATCATCCTGCCAAGTGGTAAGTAGAATTTCACTAGATTAGGCGCAGATGTGTGACAGAATGTGGGGTAAAATGGTTGTCTGCATGGGCACCAATATGTGATCTCAATAGCCTAATAATATTGCCAGTGCTTCTTGGGTGAAAGCAACAACAATTAACAAGCATAGGCCATCGTACCTGAAGTGCATCTAAAACAGCTAATTAAAAGCACACATGACCTATGCTTTTGAAAGTTGAAAGGCAATCCAGCCAATGCAAACATAGGTTTCAAAAGAAGAAAGTTAAGGATGTATTTATCTCCCACTAAAATCAATGAGACTCACAGGTGCTTGGCCAGCTCCAAATGTTCTGGAATTGTGAATGTTTTTTATGGGCTTTTGTTTGGTTTGTCTTTGACAAATGGTTCTTAACAAATGACAATGCATGTTTTCAGCTACACTTTGAAAATGGTGAGCCCATTGTTCCAATTGTCTTAAACACTTATTGTCCGAGAGCCACTCATATACCTCTTAACCATCTCTTGATAGCCATTTGAAATGTTTTTGTTGCTGTTCAGCAGCTGATAAGGACCATTTGAGAGTCAAGTGGCAGTGGTGCACTTAGATGATTTTAGATGCTGCACTTAATATTCTCATGAGAATCTGCTCTTTGGATGGTAACGTGTATTACTTCTTCTGTGGGTTGTTATGGCTATTGCCACTTATTAATTATATTCTTTGAGCCCTGATGCCATTACTCGGTTAACTGGCTGCCAATAAGAGCTAACACATAGAAATCTAAAGAAGGTTTCATAGTCCTCTCTTTTGCTCATTCATAGCTCATCAACTGCAATCACTTCAGTGTAAGTGGCAGCCTGTGTGAGTTGAAGTACAAATAGTGCTGTCGATGAGGACATCTATCCGGAAGGAAGAAACAACAGGATGAATAGCACTGTTACTGGCATCTCTATCTTATATGTGTGTGCAGCACCACATGGGACCGGTGGTTCTCACAAATAGGAAGCTGTCTTACCAAGATAAGACCATTGGCCCATCTAGCTTGGCATTATGTATACAAGGGGTGGACAACTTTTGTCAGTTGGGAGCTGTTGTTGGAGGCTGCCTGATGGTGGTGGGTGGAGCTGAAGCCAGAGATGGGTGGAGCAAGAGCCAAGGTGGCAGGGCCCCCTTCTCTCTTACTGTCAACCCCACCCCCCACCCCTCTCTCTCTCTCTCTCTCTCTCTCTCTCTCCCTTTCCCCATCCAACAGGCTGTGTGGTGAGGGACAGATCACTCTTGCCAAAGGTCTGATAGCTTGCTGAAGTTTTTTGAAATTAGGCTGAGGACCACAAATGACCCTAGGGCCAAAGACGGTCTACCATGGTCTACAGTGACTAGCAGCAACTCTCCAGGGTTTCATACCTCTCTAGTCATACATAGAGATGCTTGGAATTGAACCTTTTGCACGCATGAGATCTACTATTGATCCCCAGCCCTCAAAGCGTATGATATCTCTATCCCCAGATGCCTGGGCTTATTTGGGAATTATGCTTCCATTCATGCATTCAGGAGATCCAGTGCCTGCAAGGGAAGAGGACTATCACTGCCCAGGGAGGGAGAGCCATCTGCCTGCTTTGCTGCTGCTGCTTGGTCAACATCTCTGCTCTCTCCTTCTTGGGCTCCTGCTCTGCACGTGGGCACCTTGCAGGACCAGGCCCCAGGTACTCAGCCAGCTGTGGCTGATACTGTTCCACCTGTCCCTTCTTTGGAGGGGATATATAAGCCGGCTGGCTGAGGGGGCTTGGGAGACCCACTGCCTGCAAGGGGAAGAGGACCATCGCTGCCCAGGGAGGGAGAGCCATCTGCCTGCCTGTGCTGCTGCTTCTTGGTCAACATCTCTGCTCTCTCCTTCTTGGGCTCCTGCTCTGCACGTGGGCACCTTGCAGGACCAGGCCCCAGCTGTCTGGATCTCTGTTGCGGTCGTTGGCCTGGATAGGGTTGCTGTCGCTCGGGAGAGGACGCTAATACCATCACTGTGCTGCTGCTATCATCTGCTGCTGCCATCTGCTGCCTGCTTCTATCAGCTGCTGCGGCCGATTGCTGTGTGCTA
The DNA here is from genome assembly GCF_030035675.1 of Rhineura floridana. NCBI lineage: Eukaryota > Metazoa > Chordata > Lepidosauria > Squamata > Rhineuridae > Rhineura > Rhineura floridana. The sequence goes on from NC_084487.1 coordinate 101,396,038, forward strand.
TTGTCATCTGCTATTGTCATCTGTTGCTTGCCTAGAACTGTTGTGGACGCTGTTGCTGCGGCTGCTATTGCCTTGACCTGAGTGTGGACATTGCCATCACTACTGGCACTTTATTATTTTAATGTTGTTGTGTTGTATGAGTGAGGATTGTGTGTGTGTATGTCATGTGTGTGTGTGAATTTAGTGTGTATTGGTGTGAATGTGCATTGTGTGAGTGTCTGTGACTTGGTGTGTGTGTATATGTGAGTTTTATTTGTTTTAATATGTGCCTGGGAGAGAGTATTATACATCGACCGGGGAGACTTTCGGGGCCCCCAATTAGCATAGTGACGGGTAATGGGAGGTATGGCGTTGTGAGGAGAACGTGCCAGATAAGGGGAACTCGTCCCAGACAAGTAGTGTCTGTGACTTGTTCCGGTTCTCCTCACATCCCCAGGACTGATGGTTGTTCTATCAGTCAGCCTTCGGATCTCCATGTGCTGTTGTTAAACGCCAGGTCGGTTCACCATAAGATCTCCCTTGTCCATGATTTAATTGTGGACGAGGCTGCCGACCTGGCGTGTATAACTGAGACCTGGGTGGGCGATCAGGGAGGCGTTGCTTTTTCCCAACTCTGCCCACCTGGGTATGCGGTTCAGCATCATGGTAGAACCGAAGGACGGGGAGGTGGGGTTGCTGTGGTCTATAGGAGTTCTTTCTCACTCACCAAGCACCCTTTCCAGGTGACGACTGGTTTAGAGTGTCTCCACCTTGTGTTGGGCCAGAGAGACAGACTGGGAATTTTGTTGGTGTACCGCCTGCCCTGCTGCCCAACAAATTCCCTAACTGAGCTGACAGAGGTAGTCTCGGAGGTACTGTTGCAGTCCCCTAGACTTTTGGTACTCAGGGACTTCAACGTCCATGCCGAGACTGCTTTATCTAGGGTGGCTCAGGACTTCATGGCCTCCATGACAACCATGGGGCTGTCTCAGGTTGTTACCGGCCCAACACATGTGTTGGGACATACTCTTGATTTGATCTTTGCTGCTGGGCATGGAGATGGTGATCTGGTGGTTGGGGATTTGTCATCTACCCCATTGTCATGGACAGATCACCGCTTGCTGAGGTTTAGGCTCACAGCGACCCTTTCCCTCTGCAAGGGTGGGGGACCTATTAAATTGGTCCACCCCCGGAGACTAATGGATCCTGAGGGTTTCCAAAGGGCTCTGGGGGATTTTCTGACTGAGAAGACTGGCGCTCCTGTCGAAGCCCTGGTTGGATTGTGGAATACGGAGCTGACCCGGGTGGTTGACATGATCGCTCCCATGCGCCCCCTCCTATGTAGAGCTCATACAGCTCCATGGTATACCGTGGAGCTGAGAGTGATGAAGCAAGAGAGGAGGAGGCTTGAGTGCAGATGGAGGCGAACTCCTGATGAATGCAATTATGCTTTGGTAAGTGCTTCTTCTAAGCGGTATATAGTAGCGGTGAGGGCAGCAAAAAAGAGATATTTTGCTGCCACAATTAAGGCATCTCTCTCCCGCCCGGCGGAGCTCTTTAAAATTGTATGAGGGCTTTTACATTCTGGCCCTCGGGATATTATGGATTCATCTGTAGCCCGCTGTGATGAGTTCGTGAGGCACTTCCAGGATAAGATCGCATGCATTCGCCGGGACTTAGACTCCAATGTTATGACAGTGAGTTCCAACGAAGCATCCAGAACACGGTCTTGTCCTTATTTATTGGATGAGTTTCAGTCTGTACAGCTTGAGGATGTTGACAAGATCCTTGGACTGGTGCGGGCGACCACATCTGTTCTGGACCCTTGCCCCTCTTGGCTGGTGAAAGCTGGCAGGACCGGAACCACCGGCTGGGCCAAGGAGATAATAAATGCCTCTTTGAGAGAGGGAGTGGTCCCTGACTGCCTAAAAGAGGCGGTAGTGAGACCACTCCTGAAGAAATCCTCTTTGGACCCAGATAACCTGAACAACTATAGACCTGTGGCGAATGTTCCGTTCTTGGGCAAGGTACTGGAACGGGTGGTTGCTGGCCAGCTCCAGGGGCTCTTGGATGACACTGATTATCTTGATCCATTTCAATCCAGTTTTAGGCCCGGTTTTGGCACCGAAACAGCCTTGGTCGCCCTGTACGATGACCTTTGTCGGGAGAGGGACAGGGGGAGTGTGACTCTGTTGATTCTCCTTGATCTCTCAGCTGCTTTTGATACCATCGACCATGGTATCCTTCTGGGAAGACTCATGGAGTTGGGGGTACTGCTTGGCAGTGGCTCCGCTCCTACTTGGTGGGTCGCCACCAGAAGGTAGTGCTTGGGGAACATTGCTCGATACCCTGGACTCTCCATTGTGGAGTCCCGCAGGGATCGGTACTGTCCCCCATGCTTTTCAACATCTACATGAAGCCGCTGGGTGCGGTCATCAGGAGTTTTGGGCTGCGTTGTCATCAGTACGCTGATGACACGCAGCTCTATTTCTCCTTTTCATCCTCCTCAGGTGAGGCTGTTAATGTGCTAAACCGTTGCCTGACCGCGATAATGGACTGGATGGGAGCTAACAGACTGAAGCTCAATCCAGACAAGACTGAGACGCTGTTGGTGAGTGCCTTCTCTGCTCAGATGGTGGATGTTCATCCTGTTCTTGATGGGGTTACACTCCCCTTGAAGGAACAGGTTCGTAGCTTGGGAGTTCTTTTCGATCCTTCCCTGTCTCTTGAGGCCCAGGTGGCCTCGGTGGCACAGAATGCTTTTTACCATCTTCGATTGGTAGCCCAGCTACGTCCCTATCTGGACAGTGACGACCTCGCTTCAGTTGTTCATGCTCTGGTAACTTCTAGATTGGACTACTGCAACGCGCTCTACGTGGGGCTGCCCTTGAAGACTGTTCGGAAACTACAGCTAGTCCAGAATGCAGCGGCCAGATTGTTGATGCGGACCAGAAGGTCCGCTCATATAACACCTGTTCTGGCCCGTCTGCACTGGCTTCCTATTTGTTTCCGGGCTAGATTCAAAGTGCTGGTTTTGACCTATAAAGCCCTACACGGCATGGGACCGCAATACCTGGTGGAATGCCTCTCCCAATATGAACCTACCCGTACACTACGCTCAACATCTAAGGCCCTCCTCCGAGTACCATCCCATCGAGAGGCTTGGAGGGTGATGACTAGAACCAGGGCATTTTCAGTAGTGGACCCCGAACTGTGGAACAGTCTCCCTGATGAGGTGTGCCTGGCGCCGACGCTACTATCTTTTCAGCGCCAGGTGAAAACCTTTTTATACTCCCAGGCATTTTAAAGTGTATTTTAAACAGCATTTCCGTATTTTGGATGTTGTTTGGTTCGTTATTGTTTGTTTTTTTATTATTATTATTTATTGTATTTATTGTATTTATATATTGTGCTTGTTTTTATCTTTTTGTACACCGCCCAGAGAGCCTTCGGGCTTAGGGCGGTATATAAATTAAACTAAATAAAACTAAATAAAAATGCAGATCCTAGTTGAAAGTCCCTGAGACTTCCAAAAGTGTAAACCAAGCTCTGGCAAGCTGTAGCATGCTAAGCCAATAGAGATACTACATGTACTAGAGATCTAAATGTACTCAAAAGCTAGTCCCAAAGTATTCCTTCTTGCTAAAAATACCCATAGGTGGCAACTACCATGTGGCACAAGCAATCAGCATCTATTGTCCTGTCTTGTGGGCCCACTCATTATATGCTTGTGAGTTGAGATGGAAGGATCTGTCAATGTTCATTCTCTCCATTTCTCATGTTTACAATCTTAAATTCATCTCTCTATAGTTCTGCAGCAATTTGCATTTTTCTTTTTAAAAAATCCTCATGAAATTCTTCAGCATTTTAATATAGATTTCTCCTAAAAAACACATTTGTCTATGCAGTTTGACTAAAGTACACATTTTTGCAAGCACTTTCTTCTAATGTAATGTATTTTGTATGTTGTTTCCACTCATATACTCATTTTTACACACATTTTTCTGAATATATGCATTTTTGTAAACACTGGCTGAAGAACTGCATCGCAAAATTCGGATAAGTGTGACTTTTCCTGGATGGCTGTGTTTTGGTTCTCATATTGTTTTGGAAAGTGCAAATTAGATCAATTCAGCTTTAAATGCAAACTGAATTGAATTTGTCCTCCATCTCTACTCATGGGAAATTCCTACCAAGTTGCAAATCTTTCTCCACTTAGCTGGGTCCAGCTGCTGACCATGACCCTGTGGGTGTGCTGTACCCAATGTAGAGAAATAGAGAGGCCCAATGGGGACTGCAGAGGCTGCAGTTGTCTTCTGCAGGGCATCCCCTCTGGCATGAGAAGTCCAGCATCTGGCCACTATAGAAGAATATAACTTCCCTCCATGGCCTGAAATAGATGTTTTACAGCTGTATAATTATCTCTCTCTACAAAGAATTCTAGACTAGCATTTGGAGCCAACTAAAATGTCTCCAAGGTTCTGTAACCCCTGATGCCCTCATAGAATATTGTAGTTCACTATGAATATTTCTGGGCAGGTTTTCCCACCAGGTGGTGCAATATTTTTCATGCTTGCATTCACATCTTGCTGTAGTGATTCATTAAATTGATGCAAACTCCCTCCGTAAGATTTCTTTTCAAATGAACTGTGTCAGTCATATTTCTTTAAAACTTGAAAATAAGGGAAACAAATTGGAATGTGAAGTATTAAACTGGCCTTAAAAATAAGATGCATATCAATATTTATGTCTACCAATATATTTAACTAAATTCATGAGCCTCAACAGGCTCAGCCTCATTGGGGCACCTCACCTGTAATAACACTCTAGTTGAATAAACCCACAATCATTGGATTCCTGCATTCAGTAGGGGGTTGGACTCGATGGCCTTAAGGCTCCTTCCAACTCTATGATTCTATGATTTGTACTAATGTGATTGTGGTTTTTTAAAAAGGGGGATTCACAAAAGGAGTCTCACCCTCCTTGCACATTATGTTGACATTACTTCCAAGCACCATCTCTGACCATTCAGCTACTATGGCAACAAATCACCTATACTTGGCCAAGTCTATCACCTATACAAAGCCCATTCCTCCAACAAAAGGCTACTACTTAACATAAGAAACTGGTTATTTGCTTGACAAAGGGATTTCTGCTTAACAAAAGAAACTAGACATTGGATGTGATTCCTTACATAATGAAAGAGTTATGAAGACATCTAAAGTGTAATAAATAGTTAAAAAGAAAGAAAGAAAGAAAGAAAGAAAGAAAGAAAGAAAGAAAGAAAGAAAGAAGCAATGTATAATTTGCCACACACAAAAAGGACAGAAAAAAAATCTACTTTTGAACATGAGATGGGACAAATGGGGAGGGTAGGGGATGCTATGCATGGGATAGAGAAGTTGAGAACTGAACATCTCTAGACATTTGAAACCAACTGTAGTCATGGGGTACAAGAACGTGAACCAACAGGCAATGCCCATGGTTCTCTACCTATGCTTGCCTGAGAGTGCTCCCGTAGCTGAAGACGAGCAGAAGCTCAAGAGCATACTTCACTGCTAAGGCTCAGCTTGGAGAACCAGAACCAGCATCAGGTGGTGACTTGGAAGGGGAGATCTGGGGAAGGAAGGAAAGTAGCTGTGACATGGGAGCTGGAAGCAAGATCAGGAAAACAGAACTGTTTGTCCTATATCAAATTACACATTTTGTTAGTAGTAACAGACATCTCAATATAATTTGGTCCTGATAGACCACACTTTTACCTTCTCAATAATGTTACCTTGTGGCTATTTCATTACTTCAAAATGTATTTGTTTGTATGGATATACAGTGTCTTCAGTGTGCGTGACTGAAGTGTGCATGTACTTTACCGAGTACAAGAGGGAAGGTCCCTGCCCTGAGGACCTTACAGTCTGAAATTCAATAAAAGGGAAACAACAGCCAAAGGAGAAAGAGTGGAGGCAGGAGTAAACAGGGAACTAGTAGATTTAGTCTGTGAGGATATTAAAGCATCCCTTTGTTGTAAGCGTTGAGCATATACATTTCTAAGATGATTTCCTACAGGCTATCTTCAATATAGGATGACATCATGTGTGTCTGGTGATTAGCCATTAGAAGGCTCCATTCAGTTAAATGGTCTGTTTGTGGTGTAGTGGTTAAGGTGTTGGACTATGACCTGGGAGACCAGGGTTCAATTCCCCACATAGCCATGAAACTCACTGGGTGACTTTGGGCCAGTCACTGCCTCTCAGCCTCATGAAAACCTGATTGATAGGGTCAACATAAGTCAGAATTGACTTGAAGGCAGTACACAACCTGTGATTTCAGATTTACTCTGTAACCCAGACATATCTTAACCTTAGGTTAAGATATTTCAACCATTGCCTTCTCAACATATAATCAAAACCATGTCCTAGACTCCTAGTTAAGTGGAAGTTCCTTTTCATCCCTTGACGTTAATGGGCCTGAATCAACCAAATATCTGCATTTCATCTTCACTGCAATGGAGTTTGGGTAAAATTCTTGTAAACAGAAGCAGCTCTCCGGCTGGGTTGCTGCTGCTTACTGGGAGTGAGGGGGAGGGCAAGGAGGCAGGGAGGTTGGCACAGTGCAAATCCACCAGTAGGAGCACCATATTGGCTCCATCGATAATTTGCAGCACAACAACCTCCCTCTCTCCTGGTTAACATCAGTGACCCACCTGCCAGGAAGGTAGCTTTAGTGGGTCTGTCCCACCCAGTTAACTGCTTCAGTTTTTAATTGGTCTCAGGATGTCACTGGGTGACTTGCATTGAAAATAATATTGATGCAGTGTGAGGTCACTACAAATAGCTAAGTCTAAAGTGTACTGAAAACCTACTACATTTTCAGTGAATTCCTATACATATCTACTCAGAAATAAGACCCAATAAGTTCTTTTTTTTTTTTACAATAATTTTTATTCAAATTTTCATAAAACATACAAAACAAAGTCATAAAACATTCAAAGACAAAAAAACAAAACAAAACAAAAATGATTAAACAAAAAAATAAAATGTTGACTTCCCATTTGTCACCAATCAAATCAGTTATAAGTCTACAATATATAACAATCCTGTCTCTTAAATTATATTATAAAATCACTTTCCTCCAGTAGTTATCTTAATTAATCATCAAATCTCATAAACATTACTTTATTCTTTCCACAAAAAGTCAAAGAGAGGTTTCAATTCTTTAAGAAATATATCTATCAATTTTTCTCCAAATAAACATATCGATTAATCCATCTCGTTAATAATAATAATAATCTTATTGTCATAACCATAGTCCAAATAAACATTTCGATTAATCCATCTCATTAAAATCTGTTAGGTCCAATAATTTCAATAGCCATTATTCCATTATCCCTATTAATTTCATCTTCCATCTTCAATAGTCCTGTTAAGTCCAGTAATTTCAGTGTCCAATCTTCCATTATCAGTATTCCATAATAATCTTGCTGTCATAGCCATAGTCATATAATAAGAGTCTGATGGGAATTTCCTCTATCCCAAATATTTTCTTGCCAGCCATTCTGAATAAGTTGCTGAAATGCTGTTGTAAAGTCATATCTCTGTTCTTCTTTTTTACAAAATGCACTGGCTCATCTCTTGAAAGTTTTTCCATTGTCACATGGCTGCAGTTAATTCCATAGATTTTCACTATATCAAACTCCATCACGTCATTCCAGTCCAGAAGATTATCCAAGCCATTGATAACTTTATCTCTAATATCTTCATTAATTTCTTCAGAGATAACGTTAAATTCCAAACAGTAGATTTTATTTCTAATATCCATAAACTCCAGATCTTTTTCCAATTCCACATTTGTTCCAATCTCCAGGGCTTGTATCTTCCCTTTATTTATTCTTTTCTCATCTCTGATCTCATTCTCCTCTCTCACAGGATCCCCTATTCCTTTAAACTCCTGCGTCATTTTGCTCAGTTCAATTTTCAGCTCCTTACTGCCCTGTCGCAGGGTTTGTTTCGTTATCTCAATCTCATCCATTATTTTCTGAAACATAATTACTTCCAGATTCTCAGCCACTTTCTTGGTTGCCATTTTTAAAACCACGAAAACAAAGCAAAACAAAAATAAAGAAGAACTACTTCTTATTTCAGCAACAATTGAGTTAATATTCCAGGCTTGATGACATCACAGTATAAACAGAGCAGCCTGCCTTATCTCTCTATGTTCAAGAATACAAAACAAATTTGGTTCCCAGCATCAAAACAGTTAGTGGCGTCGTGAAGAAGCAGATTCGTCAAAATAAAATAGACCAAAAAGAGAATAGTCCCAGACAATATAACATTCCTCGGAATAGAAATCCCTCTTCTGTTTATATCTTTAGTATGCACTTCCAGGACAGCTTTTTGCAACAGAAACAGAGATAAGCAGTTAATTTCGTGAATAACAGAGAAGAGTTATAGCTCACCAGAAGTTCTTCAAAGCCGATCAATCTGACAAATCTCTTTTTGCTGCAACAATTTAAACCAAGTAAGAAAAATAATAGAAAGAAGGGTGCTTGCCTGTTAGTCTGTTTTCTCTTTGAAGAAAAGATAAACGTATCGCTTAAAACAGATAGAGCATGTTCGGAAGTCCGTCTGGCATTGTTGGCTGGACCTTTTCTCATAAATTAATGAAATCCAGTCCTCCCAGCAAAAACAGGCTTTTGAGGTTGATCTCTACGTTTCTCCCTGCCCGGGAGAAATTTTATCAGTCAAAAAAAAATGTTCTGACTGATTTATATCTGAATAAGCTTCTTTTGAGGCGGAAGCCCGTCTCAAAAGCAGGCACAAGCGAAGTCACCCTTCCCGGAAGTCAAGACCCAATAAGTTCAATGGAACTTTCTCCTAGGTAGTTAAGTAGATATAGGATTGCAGCCTTCTTCCCTTCTATGGTAATGAAAGCCTGATGCCACATTACTTTTGTGTTGTTAGTTGGGTTTGGTTTTAAAACCTTTATATAAACTAATTGGTAACTTTCCAGAACTTTTGTTTTCTCATTTTCAGTAAATGCCCTGTCTCAGTACACTTTAGTGACAGAAATGGACATTTGGAGTTTAAATTTGCCAGCCTGAAAAGCAAAGACGTCAGTCACCATTATTCACTGTCGGCATTCAGTTATACAGCACAAGCCGCAGCGCAGTTGCTACCCAGCTCATCTTATTTCTTAGCTACTGCAAAGCCCACACTTTTGCATTGTGTGAAAGACTGCAGAATTGAAAAAAGCAACTTTCTCAAAGAACAACATTGATGACTTAGCCAAAAAGAACAAAAAAAACAAACTTTTTTTTTTAAAAAAGCAAACTTTGCCCACTCAATAATAAAGAAGAATGTAACACCGTGCAAAACATTATTTTGTAGCTGGAGTGGCTTTTTTGAAGAAACTAAAGATTTTGTCACATGCTCTTAAACGAGTAGTGTGCAAAAGATTAAAAAAAATAAGAGTAACTTGGTATTAGTTTGGTGCTGGTTCTTACATAATCCCTTCTAACTGTATCTGAATCCTTATGGATTATGTGGAGATATAGTATGAATTTACAATACATTGATTCATTCCCATTTATGTGTATGATTTCAATGGCAATGAACTGTTATGAAGTGCTGCAATGACTGAAATAGTTTAGAGTGCTGAATCACACAATACATTTATCTGCACAAATCCTGTGTGAAACAATTCAAGATCAGCTTGCAAATAAGCAATCCCTGGCAGGCATTCGAAAGTAGTACAGCCCTGTAAGAAGATATAGTGGTCTTCAGGCATTCAAGCAATGAGGGGGAGAGCAGGGATGAGCCTATTGGCCTTGCACCCTCTGTCACATCTCTGGCGCTGGCTTCATTACCTTCCACATGTTGAGAAGGGAATACCAAGCAGGGAAGCTTCTCCGCCTTTGTAGGAGTTGCCACAGTTTTTGAGCCAGTGGGCATATTTCAAATTTTGAGAAAGTGCCATAGGCTCCAGTCACAAAATGGCTTCATGAGGGCATGGCATAACACAAAATGGCTCCCACATTCAAACAAGCAGGAAAAAGAGACAGGACCACAAAATGGACTGTGGGCATTCCCATAAGCCACACGTATCAATGGAGAAAAGGCACCTACATCAGGTATCACTACAATTGGACACAGAGAGAATTTGCATCGCTCCTCTGTTCAGAACAGGTGGGAGGACTGGCATCCAAGGACATGTGGGCATGTCTAAGGGGACTTGTCCAATGTAGGCAAGGCTGAGTCCATACAAAGAGGAAGTCAGCATGAAGATAAACAGTCTCTCAAGCAGTGTGGATTTTTTTAGGGGATATTTATTGAGACCTTATGTGGGTGCCATGGGAGGAACTAACCTCTTTATGGAAAATTTTGAGAAAGAAATACACACATCGTCTAATATTTATGTGAAACAATTACGATATTGGTGGAGATTTATTGATGACATCTTTTGTATTTGGAAAGGTACTCCTAAATTATTGGAAGAATTTATAGAATGGATAAATAATAGAGATCCTAACATACAGTTTGACCATCAACATAATATAACAGAGATAAATTTCCTAGATTTAATAATTAAGAAAAAGGATAACCATCTTTACACCACAATGTATAAAAAACCAACAGATAGAAACACCTATCTCTGTTTTGACAGTTCTCATCCAATACCATTAAGATGTAATTTACCACATAGTCAATTTCTGAGGATAAAACGAAATTGCACACTAGAAAAAGATTTTCTTTTTCACTCAGAAATTCTAAAACAACAATTCATTCATAGAGGATATCCCTCACAAATTATAGAACATAATTTTGAAAAAGTTTTACACAAAGAAAGGACAGATTTAATGGAAAAAAACCCATCTCAGAGAATATATTGCAATCTTACTTACAACCATATATCAAACAAATTACAAGGTAGTATCAAAAAGAATTGGCACATAATACAACATATTTCTGGATGTCAGGATTTACCACTCTTTTCATATAAAAGAACAAGAAACTTGAAAGACTTATTAGTCCATAGTGACGTCAAAAAACATACACCTTCTTCCAATTGCAACCTTATTGGTGCAAGCCCACCGATAGGACATTACCCCTGTGGATATTGTTCCTTTTGTTTTTTTTTTTTTTACAATAATTTTTATTCAGATTTTCATAAAACATACAAAACAAAACCATAAAACATTCAAAGACAAAAAACAAAATCAAAAATAGTTAGACAAAAAAAAATAAAAAGTAAAATATTGACTTCCCATTTGTCACAGATCAAATCAGTTATAGGTCTACAATGTATAACAATCCTGTCTCTTAAATCATATTATAAAATCACTTTCCTCCAGTAGTTATCTTACTTAATCATCAAATCTCATAAACATTACTTTATTCTTTCCACAAAAAGTCAAAGAGAGGTTTCAATTCTTTAAGAAATATATCTATCAATTTTTCTCCAGAAAAGCATGTCGATTAATCCATCTCATTAATAATTATAATAATCTTATTGTCATAACCATAGTCAAAATAAACATTTCGATTAATCCATCTCATCAGAATCTGTTAGATTCAATAATTTCAATAGCCATTATTCTATTATCCCTATTAGTTCCATCTTCCATCTTCCATCTTCAATAGTCTTGTTAAGTCCAGTAATTTCAGTGTCCAATCTTCCATTATCAGTATTCCGTAATAATCTTGCTGTCATAACCATAGAAATATTAACTTCCCATTTGTCACAGATCAAATCAGTTATAGGTCTACAATGTATAACAATCCTGTCTCTTAAATCATATTATAAAATCACTTTCCTCCAGTAGTTATCTTACTTAATCATCAAATCTCATAAACATTACTTTATTCTTTCCACAAAAAGTCAAAGAGAGGTTTCAATTCTTTAAGAAATATATCTATCAATTTTTCTCCAGATAAGCATGTCGATTAATCCATCTCATTAATAATTATAATAATCTTATTGTCATAACCATAGTCAAAATAAACATTTCGATTAATCCATCTCATCAGAGTCTATTAGGTTCAATAATTTCAATAGCCATTATTCTATTATCCCTATTAGTTCCATCTTCCATCTTCCATCTTCAATAGTCTTGTTAACTCCAGTAATTTCAGTGTCCAATCTTCCATTATCAGTATTCCGTAATAATCTTGCTGTCATAACCATAGTCATATAGTAAGAGTCTAATGGGAATTTCCTCTATCCCAAATATTTTCTTGCCATCCATTCTGAATAGGTTGCTGGAATACTGCAGTAAAAACATATCTCTGTTCTTTTTTACAAAATGTACTGGCTCATCTCTTGAAAGTTTTTCCCTTGTCACATGGCTGCAGTTAATTCCATAGGTCTTCTCCATATTAGGCTCCATCACATCATTCCAGTCCAGAAGATTATCCATGCCATTGACAACCTTATCTCCAATATCTTCATTAATTTCTTCAGAGATAACATTGAATTCCAAACAGTAGATTTTATTTCTAAAATCCATAAATTCCAAATCTTTTTCCTGTTCCACGTTTGTTCCAGGCTCCAGGGTCTCCTCTCTCACAGGGACCCCTATTTCTTTAAACTCCTGGATCATTTTGCACAATTCAATTTTCAGCTCCTTACAACCCTGTCGCAGGGTTCGTTTCGTTATCTCAATCTCATCCATTATTTTCTGAAACCTAGTTACTTCCAGATTCTCAGCCACTTTCTTGATTGCCATTTTAAAAGAAAAATATAAGAGAACCACTTCTTATTTCAGCAACAATTGGGTTAATACTCCAAACTTGATGACATCACAGTATAAACAGAATAGCCAGCCTTATCTCACTATGCTTAGGAAAACAAAATGTAGTTCCCAGGATCGAAACAATTAATGGCGTCGTCAGGAAACAGATTCGTCAAAATAAAATAAACCAAAAAGAGAGTAATCTCAGACAATATAATATTCTTCAGAATAGAAATCAGGAATAGAAATCTCTCTTCTGTGTATATCTTTAGAATGCAAATCCAGGACAGCTTTTTGCAACAAAAACAGAGATAAGCTGTTAATTAGTGCATAGCAGAGAAGAGTTATAGCTCACCGAAAAGATGTCCAAAGCCGATCCATCTGGCAAATCTCCTTTTACTGCAACAGTTTAAGTCAAGTAAAAAAATATAGAAAGAAGGGTGCTTGCCTGTTAGTCCGTTCTCTCTCTAAAGAAAAGATGAACGTGTCGCTTTATCAGATAGAGCTTGTTGAAAATCCGTCCTTCCTTGTTGGCTGGACCTCGTCTCATAAATCAATGAAATCTAGTCCTCCCAACAAAAATAGGCTTTGAGGTTAATCTCTTCGTTTCTCCCTGCCCGGGAGAAGTTTCATCAGTCAAAAAAAAAAAAGTTTTGACTGATTTATATCTGAATAAGCTTCTTTTGCGGCGGGAGCCCGTCCCAAAAGCAGGCACAGGCTAAGTCACCCTTCCCGGAAGTGATATTGTTCCTTTTGTAAATACACTCTCAAAATTCAACATTTTATAAATCCGATTGATCAAAGAAAATATTTGATACATCACTTTTCCAATTGCAACACTGCACAAGTAATCTATGTTATACAGTGCGGATGTTTGAAATTATATGTAGGACAAACATCAAGGAAAATTAAGATACGGATAGAAGAACATCTAAGTAATATAAAAAATTAAAAAACAGGAGCTCCTTTGGTTTCTCATTGTCTTCAATGCCCTAAATATATTAATACAGGTTTAAAATTTTGGGTCCTACAACAAATATATGGATCATTTTCTAGTTCTCTTTTATATAAAAAAGAAATAGAATGGATTTTAAGACTCAAAACAATGACACCTAATGCCCTAAATGAGGAGTGTTCATTTCTTCCCCTGATGTAAAGGATTCCTCAGGTCCAAAAACATTTTTTACTCACAAGTATTCGACAGGTGTTCTTAATCCTATATCTAAAGGTCAGAATAATTATTCTCCAGACAAGTAAAAAATAATAATAAAAGCTCCTACCAGTTTTAAATAATCATAAAGACATTGATGCCATTCACAGCAAAAGTGAGATAGAAAACTCTATTGAATAAAGCACTTTAACAACTTAAATGTAAGTATCTTTTAAATATTACAAATAAATGCTATATATGAATTTACTTACCTATATTATGTACAGAAACATAAGAAGGAAAATTCTTTAGAAGCTACTGTAACAAAAAATCATTTCTGCATTTGCATATATGAAATGTCTGAGAATATACAAAATGAAGAATGTTTTTATATAAAAACGTTTTATACAAAGAAAGGACAGATTTAATGAAAAAAACCCATCTCAGAGAATATATTATAATCTTACTTACAACCATGTATTAAACAAATTACAAGGTAGTATCAAAAAGCTACTGTAATAAAAAATCATTTCTGAATTTGCATATATGAAATGTCTGAGAATATACAAAATGAAGAATGTTTTTATATAAAAATTGTTTTAATAGAGATTGAAATTTGTATATGTCTGTCAAAATGATGTTTTTCTATTTGTTCATAGCCCCTGATGAAAGCCCTTGTGTAGGGCTGAAACGCGTTGGGTATTTGAAAGAAATTTATTCTCTTTTATAGAAATCAATAAAGAAAAAAATATAAATTTGGAATTTCCCTTTTTTGACATTCTGGGGTTTACCCTCTTTTTTTCTCATTAGGAATCCAGCCTAAGGGTCTGTCCTCCCCCCCCCCTCCATTGAACACGGCTTCTACATCACACAACCCAATTCTGTTCCTATATCATTTGCTTGCCACTGAATGTGAATCTGTCTTTCATCTTAAAAGCTGTAGTTTTCCTTACTACTATGAAACAAAAAAAAAAATTCTATACTCTCAGCGACACTTGGTTTCTTTCGATACTACATTTAAAAAAATAATATTATTTATTTTAACTGTTATTTAACAACAAGCTGTTTCTCACATCACCTCAGATGATGAGATGAAGAGAGCCAACAATTATCTTTGGAGATGTGCTCCAGAAAATGCCAACTAAGTGTCAGAAATGAAAGCAAGTGAGGAGCAACTTAGTTTGGCTAAATAAGACAGAGAATCTCCCTCTTTGCCTAAAACATTATTCAGCAATAGACAAAAAGCGTGCGGTTTAAGAATGTACCCACAGCCAAAAGATATTTTTATCAAACTTTAAAAAGCAGGGAAATTGGGCAGCTATAGTGAATGCACCAGAGGTGCAGGAGACCTCACCTCCTCTCTGAGATATTGTACTGCCCTACAAATTTGTAAAAATGCAAACATAATTTGGGTTGGTTTTTCACAGTCCAAACCACTTCCTGTGTAGCTTGGAAGAATTTGGTAACATGTGCCTCAGAGCATATGGTGGGTGGAAACACCTGCAATCAGGACTGCATCTCTGAAGCTGGATAATTACATTTTTGAATGTTTGTTGGTATTTAGAGGGGGGAAGAGGAGTAAGGGGAAGGACACGTTTGATTATTTGCATGCTTATTGAGTTCAATGGGATTTACCCTCATGCAATCATGCTTAACATGCTTAACATGCTTAACACAGGTGAAACTGACCAATGGGGGGTGAGGAGGGAGGGAAGAAAGTGGGAGGGGAAGGGAGGGAAGGGAACAGCAGAGGGGAGGGAAAGGAGAAAGGAGGTTGGGGATGGGAAGGAGGGGGAAGGGAGGGTGTGAGGGAGATGTAGGGGAGAGCGGGAGGGAGGGGGAGGGGAAGAGAAAGCCCCTTTCCTTTCCAAAAGAAAAACATTGCTAACAGTATCATTTTTCAGTCTTTTCACCACCTTTTTATTCAACAGCAGACACCTATAGTCTCCCACTCAAATTTAAACCAAAGCTGATTAGCCAAGCCAAATAGCTGTTAGTCTGGTTTCTAGAACATTGCCATCTGGTTATTACTGAGCATGCCCTACGATATCATAGATTCCAATTTTAATTTTCTTAATTAAAAATCAGCCATGTTCTTTAAAAGAACTTTTAAACTGTGTAAGATGAAGGTCAGAGTATGGGGCAAGATCATTAATGGGATTACAGGTGCTCTGTGAACATGGCTGATTTTTAATTAATTTCAACAAATTATGAGACCACTGACAGAAAAAAGGCCAAGAGGGGCCTGGATTTTTTACTCCTGTTTTAGACTTAAACTGTGGATTCTTTCTGAGTGTTTTGTGTATTGCCATGAAAACTTATAGCAAGCATTTCTAAGTTCAGGAATGTAAGCTCTGCAAGTTTTTGTTTTGAAATGAACTCATGGGAAGCAGCAGAATGGCATGGGGGTATTTTCAATTTAACATGGTAGAATGCAAAAATCCATGCTACTCTTGTGGCTGTATAATTTTAAAGAGCTGTGGGATTGGGGAGAGGAGATTGCTCCTTCTTTCCTCATGCCTTATTCTAGGTCACCCGAAAACTTCAAGTCACATATGAAAGCTTGAAATAAAAGTGCTAAAAACAAGTGCACATCATGTTATTGATCATTCTGGAAGTCGGAAGGACAAAACATATTGCAACAAGCAGAGCCACCGGTGTCTGGAGGGGTAGAGCCTGCAAGAAGTCAAGCAGCTCTTAAACTTAGAAAGGTCAGGGCAGAAACAGGAAGTGTCAAACACTGCAGCCACAGCTTGAGTGTTTTTCTCCTTCTCTGGTATCTTTTAAACCTGATTAGCTGTAGAACTTTGATCTTGCTTCCTGAGAAGACAGAGATTGGAAAGGAATGTTGTCAGTTATAGCTAGCGGTTGAGGAGGAAATGTTAGCTGCAGCCTCATGGCTTCCAGCGATGTGTCAGAGCTGTCATATGCCCAAGTAAATCACTGCCTACCACTAGGAATGGGAGAGAAATTCCGTTTTCTTTTTAACATGAACCTTCCAAAGTTGCACTTCCCGAACTAATACACAAGCTCTCATTTGAAATGTGCATTTCTCTGAAGGTTGCACTATAGTTCTCCAAGCAGAGAATGCATACAAAAAGGTGCATATGAGTGAAACATGCATACAAAAATATGTGTGTTCATACAAAATGTTTAGGTAAGGATAACTGTGCATGAAAATGCATACAGATTTCCATGCAATCTTTTTTTAAAAAATGCAAATATTGTGCAGAAATGGGGCCAACTGAATTAAAGACTGGAAAAATGAGAAAGGGAGAGAAACCAAAATGGATCTAATGTTCCATGCCTACCTACAACTCCATCTCATGTTTTCATATGAATCCACAATAATTAAGGGGAAAGATGTAATGTCTCCTTATTTCCCCAAAGTTATAAAGCTGGGGGGACTAGGTCCCACTTTTCTTTATTTGTTAGGTCATTTAGGACTATTTAATATGTTACTTTTTCTCCCTAAAAAGGTGTGTGGGGTAAAACATGTTCAAAATACATGCACTGTCATATTTGAAATTCACATACGTTTATTTTGCCATTATAGTTACATACAAACCGGTGCAATTTTCCACACAAAAGTGTCCCTATTCTGTACAGGTTTTGCTATAGACACGTAGGGGAAATCAAAACATCATGTCTGAAGTAACCTTACTTCTTTCTCAAGTCCAAGATATTCTACCTAGATAACAAAGAGAGAAGAAAGATTGGTGACTCCAAGTGTGTTCTGATTACTTTCAAACCACTTATATATATGAAACCCTATTCCCCTCATGGAGCTGCAGTTACAGAATGGTTTAACAACCAATCCCTCTCCCCAGGGAACTCTGGAAACTGTGGCTCTGTGAGGGGAATAGGGGTTTCCTAACAACTTTCAGCACTCTTAACAAACTACAGTTCCCAGGATTCTTTGGGGGAAGCCGTAACTGTTTAAAATTGTATGATACTGCTTTAAATGCATTCTGCAAATGGGACCCTAGCCAGTATGCACCAAGAAGTCCTCTTCCTCAAAAACGTCCCTCAGAGCTCTCTCTCTCTCACGTACACAGAGCACAGAGTCAGTGCTTTAGTAGAAGCAAACTCAGGGGTCTGAAGCTGAACTCCGTATTAAAACCAAAGCTGTTGTCTTTGCAATAGATTTGCAATGTTTATTTATTTATTTATTTAATTTAATTTATATACCGCCCTAAGCCAAAAAGGCTCTCTGGGCGGTGTACATAAAAGATAAAACAAGCAAAATATATAAATACAGTAAATATAACAGAATCAAAAGTCAAAACAACAAACAACAACCAAGCAACATCAAAATATAACAATAATAAGATACTGTTTAAAATACACGATAAAAACAATTATTAAGATACATTTTAAAATGCCTGGGAGTACAAAAAGGTTTTCACCTGGTGCCGAAAAGATAGCAGCGTCGGCGCCAGGCGTACCTCATCGGGAAGACTATTCCACAATTTGGGGGGCACCACCGAGAAGGCCCTAGTTCTGGTCACCACCCTCCGAGCTTCTCGATGGGATGGCACTCGGAGGAGGGCACACTGCTACCTTCCAATCTGCTGTTTTTCGTTCATACTGAAGAGAAAGGACCAATCACGCAGCTTCCTAATGATCACGCCCTCTTAAGGTCAAATTACCACTTCCTCTGGTTACCTTTGCAACCGAGCATGCTCAGTTTGTTCCAGAGTAAGTTTCATAAAAAAGAAAAAAATCCTGAAGTGCAAATATTTGTATTTTCATAATCCATCTGAAATAAATATTTGTTTAAACAATGTTATGCGTTTTTGCACAAGTTGGGGAAAAAGAAAAATAAAGCACTGTTTGCAGCAGGCTTGCAGAATGGGAGTCAGCAGGAAATGACATGAACAAAGGAAGGAGGAGGGAGTGGGCGTGGAGAGGGAATGATTGACACACCCAGCTAAATGCATCAGAGCAAAGTGTCTGCAAGCCCTAGAGATACAAACTAGAGACGCTTTTTCCATCCCTTTTCAGATTATAAATGGATTGGTTTGATATGGGGAAACTGTGATAGCTGCTGATTGCCTTCAACATCATGTGAACCATCCAAATTAAATGGGATGTAAAGAGAACCTATCTCACAGTAAGCTGCCGTGTGAACAAGCCCTCAATAAATGAGAACACTGTATATCATAAAATAATTCAAATTCTGTTGCTGTACCTCCTAGCAGGGTACAATGATGTACAAATACAATAATAAAAAACAACAACTGTATTAGTGTATTCTGACATTGTGATACAGAATGCAAGAAGGAGCTCTGTTTGTGAACAGACCAACAGATGGCAAGTGTGGTCACAGGTAGCTTACAAGCCAGAATATAAAAAGCAATGGTAAACCATAATAGAAAATGTTCAATAGAACAAATCATTAAACAAAGCTACTTTAAAAGGTTCTTTGTTTTATCTGTTAAAAATTATCTCAATAATTATATAACAATATATAATTATATAACAATAATTATATATGCATATATTTGTGTGTCTGCATATATATGACTTATGTGTTATGGCTAAGGCTGTATTCAGATAGCAGTTTATTTCATTTTCCCAACGTTTCCTGAACTGATAATCTCTGCATTTTATTTGACCTTTCACATGACATGAAAGCCATTTCTGGAAATTTAGTGGAATATAGTGGAAGTTTAGCTACATTAACCCAGAAAATCGCAGGACTCAAGTGATGAAAGTAGAGGCAATATAATGGCATACAGTTACAAACTTATTCACAAGACCAATGCACAGATAGACAAAAAATCCTACTCAGACTAGAAGCAACTGGTTGAAACCTGCACTGAAGCCAATGATGAGTTGGGATTGTGCTGGCAACCAAAGAGGAGGGTGTGGGATCACGTGCAGGTTACATAGTCCACTAGCCACACTCTCAAAGAAACCCAATGTGTGGATGCACACTGAGCACCAGCATGTCCTGCCCCCCTCCCTCCCAGCTGCAAATAACACTCCCTGCTAGCAGCTTTGCACCATCTGTAGGAGTGATTTTAGAAAGCATGCTCTAACTTCCATAGGCCAGGGACTCTTAATACTTCTTTTTGCCAATCTTTGTCTGATTTCTCACATTGTGTGAAAGTAGTATGGAGCCAGATTGTTTTCTCTGTTAATATCTTGTATAGTCTTGATAAGTCACTAAAGTTCACAAAAGACCACCCTCCCACTGCTGCCATCTAAAGGAGAAGCTGTAGCTTCTTTCTAACCTTTGATAGGCTCCATCTGTCATTTCTTATCAGAATTGACTGAAGCCAGAACTGAAACAACCCTTCCCAAAGATTGAAACTGCAACATTTCAAACATTCACATTTTGAATGTGAAATTTTGAAGGACAATTACTTTGCAATCTGTGTATTAGTCCAGGAGATGTGAATTAGGTTGGCTGATTTCAAAATCTGGACTAAACAAGTTCTCCTCCATCCCTATTTGTTGCACTCCGGTGTGCTACTCCCCTCTTTTTCTGCAAATCTTAGCCTTATTAGCATTATCCTTTCGTTTCTGTGTTTCATAGCGTCCTATTAGAATGACGTTCTCAAATTATTCAGTAAAACATTATAAAAGGAAACAGCATACATTTGTTATCCATGTGCATCTCATCACAGTAGGTATTTCATCGTTATAGTGTGGCTGATGCCATAAAAATGGATTCTTGCCATATGCCAGCATCTTCTATCATTGTGGCTCTTGATACCACTTAGGACATGGGTGTGGAATCTGTGGCCCTCCAGATATTTCTGGACTACAACTTCCATCCCTGACCTTTGGCCATGTCAATCATAAATTTGTCTTCAGTTTTCCTATAGTTAAGT
The DNA here is from genome assembly GCF_030035675.1 of Rhineura floridana. NCBI lineage: Eukaryota > Metazoa > Chordata > Lepidosauria > Squamata > Rhineuridae > Rhineura > Rhineura floridana. The sequence continues at coordinate 101,416,739 of NC_084487.1, forward strand.
TTTTTGTTCATTTGCACTACTTTGCCTGATAAAGCCTTCTAGTCCCTCTTAATTTTCCTCAGTCCTCCCCACCTCCCTTATTTCAAGGAGCAGCTAGAACCATGGTGTTCATATAATACTATGCAACACTTTCATTAGTTGAGTTTCAGGCACAGATGATGTGATATTATTTAACTTATTTAGATGAACAACTCACCACATTATTAATGTGGGGACGTTTGCCCACTTCTTAATTATGATGGAGAAAACATAAACAAAGGAGAACTCGGCACACATTCAGATCTGCCAGGCCCACACCAAGATACCTCTACTCCAGACAGAGAGAGGGGACCAGTGTCCTTCCCGTTGTTGTCACATCATCCTTGGACATTTGTCATGCTGGCTAGGGCTGATGGGAGTTGGAGTCTGAACATCTGGATGATTACAGGTATCCCACCCCTGCTTTAGGAAATACCCAAGTGATATGGGCTACTCACATAGAGTAGAAACTCTATGTGAGTAGTACACAGGAGCAGACCATGTGGGAGCACTTTGTGGAGGCATCCATGCCACAAAGTCCATACGAAGTGGACCTTAGTCGTCTTTTCATGACAGAAGGAATTGAAACAGAAATTGTAAGGGTGTATATTACAAGCAACATTTGTTGACATTATATTGTAGCATTATCATTGGATTCAGATTCCATCTACTGAATTCAAGCCCATCATACATATCAAACAGAGTAATGAGTGTACCAGCAAGACAAGTGGCAATCTTCTACTCCTAAAAGCCATGATGCAAATAGGGTAATGTAACAGTAGTAACATTTAACTTGGATTTCTCATGAAGTCATGGCTGCATTGTATACTTAGATCCTCCTAACTGGTGTATAGGTAAAATAGTACCTCAAATTCTTTACTCCTCATTCTAAGGCAGGGACTTTTTTTTTAACAAACTGCATATTACAGAAGAATATGGGTAGTTCTATGAATTGTTGTTGTTGTTTATTTCCACCCCGCCTTTTGGCCAAAAGGCCCTCAAGGCAGCTTACAGAAAAAATAAACACAAATATAAAAATACATCAATAAAAGCAATACAATTTACAAAAAGCAGCAGTTACAACATCCAATAAAATACATTAACGAATCACAAAGCAGAAATTCACTCCTCTCTCTTCTTGGCTTTCTAAAAAGGGCCCAGCAGAAAAGATGGTAGGCAAATGCCCATCTCCAAACCGACAGAGACACCCATAAAACAAGAAAAGCCCCTCTAGAAGGAACAGAGAGGAAGCTGGCCCAGCAATGGCGGACGAGGGAAACAGCAGCGGAGTCAACACTGTTCCGGGAAATGTGTCTCTCCGGTGAACCTTCCCAGTCTAGGCTCAAGGCACACTCTCCTCTGCACTCCTGGAACATCCGATAGGCAAAGAAGCAGGACAAAGGCTTGAGGAGGAGGCTGAAGATGGCCATGCCGGTGCTGAAGCGGGTGGTGTTGAGCAGCGAGGAAGGGCAACAAGAGCAGTGGTAGCGAGGACGCTGGCAGCAAAGAAAAAGGCCAAGGTGAACTCCCAGCTCCCGTCGCCGGAGATGTTGCCCAGGCCGGAGACGCCACAGTTTTCCTAGCAGGTGAGCATACTGAGGCTTGTTGCTGGCAGAGGGAATGCCTTGGAAGGCAGCTGCATTCTGGATGATGAGGAACTTGAGCTGTATGCTGGCCGACTGGAGGAGCTGATTCTGTATGCAGCAACATGAGAGAATTAATGGACAGGTAGGCAAGCAACTGTTTTTTATCTTAAAAGATTAGCCCAGTGATCCAATGACAGAAAAGCCTTTTTAAAGGACACACACCCAACCTCATTTTATCTTTAAAAACAATATTGTTCCTACTCTTACAGCAGGGCTCATTTGCCTCCATGCCCTTTCCTGAAAGATAACTCAGGAAGTTAGAAGGGGATAGAGGAGATGATCATATGGGGCTGATGAACAATTGGGAAGGGGGCAGGAGCATAGCTTTACAAGTCTGCTCTTCCCCTGAACTTTTCCTCTTTGCAGTTTGCTGTGCTCCCCTGCCCTCCTCCCTATGTGCAGTGTGGGCTCTTGCTAGTCGCCTGTTAGAAGGAACTGAGTTGGATTTTTTTGGAGGGATTCCTTGAGGCATTATGGAGTTAAGGGCACTCTTTAGGTATCTTCCAGTGAATAATGCCTGATGGGACATGGGGAGCCCTTCAGGCCTGACATGTGCTTTTTGGATAAATGCTGAACATCGGACCCTGGGTGTACATGTTGGGTTCAAACCCAAGGTTCACTTGGCAAGGAGGGAGTAACATCTGCCCCCATCCTTTGCTAGGGAGCCACAGACTGTGGCTGCATCACACGCCCAAGGGTCTGGAGGATTGCTTCCCTACCAGAATTAGTTAAAATCCTCACCCGCCCGTAATGTCTGAATTTGGTTAATGTGGTTCATTTGGTCTCTAGTTCCTCCAATTTGTTATATCAATAAATATAATGATCCTGCTAATGTTCTGTCTCACGGATCTTTTTTGAGGGTGTGGGGCAAATACCATTTCCTGCCATTGATTTCCATTTTGCAATGATCAATAACAACTGCAGCATTTTTGTTCTTGCAATCATCTTCCACGCACAGTCATCTAGCACACATTTTCTGTATCTGTTTTTCCATCCAGAATATGTCATACCATTCATCAAGTTGGAGGTTTTTACATTTTCATAATGCATTTACTCTCAAAGGACTTCTTTGAAGTGCGTTTATTTTATTTTCAAATAAGGGGCATTCGTGAGGCACAGCCACTAAAGTCAGCATTCTCAATGAACCTCTCATAAATTTATGCTGGCTCATAGGCTGTTTAACCAGCTGAAATGTTTCTTGTAATTCAGGAAATGGGCTATATGACCAACATCTGCATCAGAGATTGGGGAAGAAAGTGAATCAGGCTAAAAGGGTAATAATGCCCTCTACAACATAAAGCTTTCTTTGTGGTTAACAAAGAACAAAGGTACCTTGCCCTCCCCAGTGAGTACTTTGTAAATCTTCTTGCACTAATGGCCAGAAGCTTATTAAATTCTTATGTAGGTAAAATGTGCATACATTTCACAGTTGTTGTCCGTGTTTTTTATGTTAGTTTATAGACAAGAAACTAAGGCACACACAAGCAGCACTCCTCTGATTGCTTCAGTAATACAAAAATAAGCCTGATACCATGCAGTCTGTAAACGAACAATTTGGATAGTGTAAAGAAGAAGGAAATGACAAATGACACAATGGCCTTGAAGGCTGCTGGATTCAAGATTGGCTGTTGGATGACTCTTTGGAGAAGGCCGTAGCCTTCAAGGGCAGCCATATATTTTTTTTGTAACTAGCTTGGAGGAAGAGCTCCTTGAAGGAAAGGATACAAATATGATAAACAAACGTACGTGAGATTCTATAATCTTAGCGCTCATCATATTTGCAAAGGTGGGCAGCAAATTGTAGCTTCTTAGAGCTGTATCGGACTAAATCAATGTGTGCATGGGAATAATTTACATGACCACAATAAACCTTACTTTCCTTCTCCTCCCCTGCACCACCCTTAAATCTGCTCCAAGCGGCTGGGTGGGGGAAGCTGGAACAGATTTGAGGTGGGTGAGGAAGAGAGTGAGGGGAAATCCTGTTATGCTTGTGGAAGTCTTTGCAGGCTCACATTGATTCCTTCAAAGCCCCAAGTCTGACTCTGTGTTTTAGAGGAGGCCTGGTGAGGCATCTGTCCCTTACTTCAGAAAGTCCAGGGCTCTTTTCACCACCAGTCTAATGACATCTTACACATTCTCTACTTTCCCTCTCTCTATTCTCCTCCCTCCAAAGACTGATGAAGTTGTGACACCCCCAGTTCTTGCATTACTTCTCCCCATTGCTTTTTTTTGAGGGGGGGCAGGGAATGAGGTGCCAGTACTCATATCTTGATAGAGGTGTTATGGGTGCCAGCACAAAATGGCAGCCATGGAAGCACAAACAAGAGGTGCTGGTCCCCTGCAAAGTAGGCCACTTGCATTTTAACCTTCTGGTAATGCTGCCACCACTTCCCTCTCAGCTCCCAGCCCCCAGCCCCCAGATGGGAAGAGGTATGAGGGTGCCCAAGGAAATACTAGAACCCCGAGATTCTAGGAAGAGCACTCTGCATTTCCCAACCAGATTCCTCTTATAATGTACCCAGTGAGTAAAGTCAGCCCGTGTTCTCCCCACCCCCTGGAGAGCAGAGCTACCCTACTATAGTGTGAATCCCAAATGATCTAGACATGTGGAGGGTATCTGGATACCCTGAGTGTTTGGCAACTGTCAAATTATAGACAGTTTATTAAGAACAAAAGAGAAAGAAAGAGGACAACTGGACAAAATAGAATAATGAAAACAAGAGGAGCTTTTCTAGTCTTGATATTTACAAAACAGGCTTTTGATCTTCTCAGGAGTAACACAGCTTAGATGATCATTTACCAGCTCTCTGATGGCCAGAGGAGAGACAAAGGACTGTCTTTACTGTCCCTTTTTAAAAGCTTCCAAGTTCCATCCCATGTTGTCTTTGAGTGGCAACTGACACCTGACAGCCAATCAGGTCTCAACCACACATTTCTTCAGGTAGCCCTTTGACACCTTTTGAGATCAGAGGTGATAGACCCCCTCATGTAAAGAAAGATGGCCATCACTGGTAGAAATTGTCACTGGACATGTCCATCTCTCTGCCTGACATTTAAATCTTTAACTTATGGATTTGGAGACTCTGACAAGAGGTACATGCTGGGCTGGCTTGGGCTGGCTTCACAGACCCATTGAAATTAAGGAACCTAAGTTAGTCATGACCATTAACTTCAATGAATCTACTTGGGTAGGACTAACACCGAATACCACCCAATATCCCTTCCAAAAAGGAGTTCAGGTTAGTGTACCTGCGATTATCTAGAGCTTGAGAAAGTTACTTTTTTGAACTACAACTCCCATCAGCCCCAGCCAGCATTCCCACTGGATTGGGCTGATGGGAGTTATAGTTCAAAAAAGTAACTTTTCCAAGCTCTGTGATTATCCTATACCTCTGAACTACATCATGAGGGAGGTTGGGCTGAGTAATAATGGCTTCCCCAAGGCCAATCTACTTGAGTAGGACTAACATTGAATACCACCCAATATCCCTTCCTCAAAGGAGTTCAGGGTAGTGTGCCTGCGATTGTCCTATACCTCTAAACTACATCATGAAGTAGGTTGGGCTGAGTGATAATGGCTTCCCCGAGGCCATTTGGTGAACTTCATGGGTAAGGAAGGATTTGAGCCCAAGTCTTTTCCAATCCAGTTCTAACACAGTGGAAAGGTTTTGCTTTTGGACTATGAACTATGGTGTCCTGTTATATCTGAACTTGGGGAGATTGTAAAAAGTTTCCAATCTCCTCCTTGTGCACATGCAGAGGAAGAGAAGGGCCTGAGGCTCGTGCACGCTTGTTCTTGAAATGTAGGATTTACTTATAGAGATGATGTGTTTGATTCCTTATTGTAAAAACTAAGAGGTTTGTTCTCAAGGACAATAGGTTAGGTGTAATTGGAAGAAAGCACATAACAGTCATGTATTTTTAAACAAATATTTTGAAGAATTCTATAGTAGTCAAGTCAGAACCAGTAATCTTATAACATAGCAGCTTATACAGTTGTTCTTCAAGGACAGGATTCTCAAGATGTACTTAATGTCTGTTGACCCGTTGGGAAAACGGAAATATTATCTGATATATATCATTTCAAAAAGAAGTAGAGATACTCTACAACCCCAAGCACTAGAAGGTTCCAGGGATAGCCTCTTTGCAATCTGTTGGAAGAGTGAGCACTGATCTGAGGGAGCACTGAAGATGTATAATGTCTTTGTAGCATGTTAGGTTTTTTTATTGGAAGCAAGAAGAAACCCATCATGTGCATCACATCAGCTAATCCTATAGCAGACTCCCAAAGAGTTACTGCTTACAGCAGATGCCCCTGCAGTCTCCAAGGCTACTTCCAGTTTTAGACAGCTCCAGCTAAAAACGTCCAGCTTTCTGTTTCTAAAATAGTGTAAATTCAAACTGCAAACCACCATTTCTCTCCCCTTCCCCTCTAGCTGAAGGTTCTACTGACTCCCAAAGGCCAGAGACATTCTGCAGTTAAGGAACAACAAGGCTATGTACACGCCAGAGTGTTAATGCGCACATAGGTTGCACAGGTTCTATTTTTTCTGTGTGTGCTTTTGTGCATTTTTGTCCACACATGAGCACTCTCGGCTGAACTCTGTCTCAGTGTTTCCCAACCACACTAGTGGGTGGTGTTTGATGGGATGTAGTCATACTGTGTGTTCTCTCCTCCCCTCAATTAATACACTCCCATGCACCATTATACCTGAGATCCATTGTGAACATACATGCAGGCATTTGTTTACCTGTGCATGTGGCCATTTATATTTTATTTTGAGATACAAGCTTTCCAATATATGCATGTGTCATGCCAAGCCCCACCAGTAACTTATCCTCCCTGAATTCCAAGAAACATGAATTCCACTGTGGTCATGCACACAAGTATTTGTTTACCCATACAGGTGTCCATTTTCTTTTCTTTTTGAGGTGTGATAAAACATTATTGCACATGTTTTTGGGAAAAAACCCACCCACACAATGTGCTTCAGTACATGCATAGTTGGGTAACATGCAGTTTTATGTTGAAGCAGGAATCTAAACAATAGGGTCGTGTACCAAATTCAGCAGAATCCTAAACCTCATTGGGCAAATATGGGCAGATCCAGTCTTCGAACAAGTTGGGTGTTTGAACAAGACAGCCCTGGTCAGGCTGCCCAGTGTGATCCAGGGCTGTCAGGGGGAGGGGCATCAGGCAAGAAGAAGGAGGTAGTCTCTGCAAAGAGCAACAGGGAGCTATTTGCAAGAGGGCTTGCAAACAGCCCCACACTGCTTTGAGCTGAATGCACCTGTCCCAACAGGAGAACACACACACACAGTCAAACTGCAAAGTTTGTACTCTCCACTCACTAGCTGGTGACTGTAGGGGCTTGCTTCACCAGCACATTCCCTGCAGGGGAAGCAGACCCCAGCAAAACTGAATTCTCTGCCCATTAGCTGGTGAAAAGAGGGTTCAGTCCTGCTGGCTACAGGGTACTACTTCATAAATATGTTCTCTGCAGGGAAGGCACTTGTGAAACAGCACCCAGAAGGTATGCATGGAAGGTTAAATCCTGCTGGCTGCAGGGTGCTGCTTCACCACCATTTTTCCAAGGAAAATGCATGTGAAACAGCACACAGCAGGATTGCACTCTCCACTCTCCAGCTAATGATTGGAGTGCATGGGGTTGGAGAGAACAAATGAGACTTGGATGGATCCCCAAGCCAAACAGAGCAGTCCAAGTCAAGTCAGACTTTTTCACGAAATGCTGAATTTGGGTCCAAACTGAATCTTGTGGACAGTGTGGACTCCTATTACATACAGAGATAGATAAAAGTTTGGTTGCCTTCATTATTATGAACCCATTACTGTGGTTTTGCCTAACTTGTTTCCAACTCTGTCAAGTAAACACATTCGGAGGTATTAAAAAAATAATGAGATAAAATGTGGAGTGCTGGTTGTCTTGTCTGTAGAAAGGGTTTAAGATAAAAGTGATTTTTTGTTGTTTGGTTTGTGGATAGAAATATTTAAAAGGGGGTGCCTTGGAGATGTAGAAAGGAAGCTATGTGTGGAGAATAGAGAGAATGAACTAAAGACCTCAAGCTAGTACTAGAGGAGAGAGTGAGTGAGCTGCTAATTGATTTTAGATCCTAAGGACTCTTAACTGAAAGATTTTTGCCTAACAGAATTTTATCAAGTAGGAAACCATTTAGACAAGACTAGCTCAATGTGTTTATTCTGTTTTAATCTCATTATCCTTTTGAGATTGTTTTGTGTGCATGTAACCATTCAGCTGTTAAAACCTTTTTCTAAGAATAATCTCCTTTTTTAAAGGAAACTTTTAAATTTGGTTCACAAAGCCTTGGGGTCCTTGCCTGTGGTTTTACCCAACCCATGCTTAAGAGCCAAACCCCATACTACCTAAAGGCGATCTCATGGAGACCCAGGGGAATTTTGGCTGTTTGGTGGAGGCAGCCAAGGAAAAAATAAAGACTTATAGAGTAATCCAACTTGTTGGTGGCTGTCAGGAGCAAAGGCAGAGGAGGGGAAGCTAGCGGAAGGGGCCGTCACATCTAACTAACTCTCAGAAGCCTCGTGGAGGGGAGGATGCTGGCTGTGCTGGCAGGGCACGGCAGAAGGAAAGAAAATACAATGGAGTCACATCTTACATGGAGGTTAGGTTCTAAAGTCAGCACATAAGACAAAAATCACATATTGTCAAAATTACCCTTGAAAATCAGTGCACAAATGTGTATCTTTAAACCCTAGGATCATACTCAGTGCAGCGAGATGCGCACACTATGAGAGGCATGCAAGAACTGAGATCCACTGAGGGAACAGCAAGTTCACATCTCCCATCTCACTCTCATGCCGGGGCATACACTGACTAAGAGGAATGGCAGGTGAAATCGCCTGCGCTAATTTTTTTCTGAGCATTTATAGTTAAATGCGTGAATGATGCGACTCCACTGTATATGTTTCCTTCCGCCACCACTTTTCCCAGAGTACCAGCTGCCGCAATGGAGGGCCGTGAGAGGGAGTTGAATGGGACTTGGGTATCGCATAAGTCCCCTCCCCTCGGTCCCTCCTCCAATATGTCCCACAATGCCCCCTTTGCAGGCCTTCTGTCAGCTCCCTTACACCAGTCTGGGTTTCCCCAGCAGATCTCTCAATGAGCCAGGCATGAATAGCAGTTGGATTGTGCTCTTAGAGCTGGTGGCAACAGAAAGCTCATGGGAAGGGAAGGGCAAATGAGAGAGGAACATTGTGTTTGGCCTAGTCTTCCTTCCTCAAATGGCCAGGATGTATCTGGGGAACCCCTGATAATATCCTATCCTATCCTATCCTATCCTATCCTATCCTATCCTATCCTATCCTATCCATCTATCTATCTATCTATCTATCTATCTATCTATCTATCTATCTATCTATCTATCTATCTATCTATCTATCTATCTATCTATCTATCTATCTATCTATCTATGATTGGCATGATTTTTGGCCATCATTCAACACCAATTAAAACATTAAATCCTCCCACACTTTTAGTGGTGACTGATGAGAGAACTTATGTTTGATGTTCCTGAAGTTCTAATGATTCTGGGGAAGATTTTGGTATTTCCTGCTGTGTTTTGTTGGGGTAAGTTCTGCTAGTTGTTGTTGGCTTCTGTTTCATATTGTGTGTTGCTGTAACTTGTTTGCTTTATTTTTGTTACCATTTTAAAATGGTTATTACCCACTCTGGGATCACAAAAGTAATGAAGGGCAGGATATAAATCTAAGTAACAATAATACATATTTATGTCTAATTTAAATCCAGATCCTGAATAGATTGTCAGCAACAATAAAAAGACTTTATTAATGCCAAGCTACTTTCTGTTTTCCTGCGATTTGCATTATTTAAGAAGTTAACATATTTTTTTAGAAATGCAAATAATCAAAACTTAACATTGTGAAGTTCCCTGTATTATTTACATTAAAAAATCCCCACTGGGCTAGAAAAGTCACCTGTAATTTTTGTACTGCTAGTGCATATAAACTGCCTTATAAGTAAGACACTTGTCTACATTGGCAGCCAGCAGCCTTCTAATTTTTAAATTGTCTGTTTCACCTTGTAGAAAATTCTGAAAAGGTGAGTCATATAAAAATGTGATCTTCAACCTTGGTTCTCAGATGTTGTTGATCTACAACTCTCCTCATCCCTAGTCAGCTTAGCCAATAATCAGGGATGGTGGGAGTTGTAGTTCAATAACACTTGGGGATCAAAGGTTGAAGAACACAAATATAAAGGACAATACAGAACATACTGCACAGTGTCTTCAATCTGACCTGATCCACATATGCAGAGACAGTCATTTATTGGCCACTTAAGGTTGCATTATTGTTGATAGTATATCACACATGGACTCGCTTCTGATAAACAGTGCCTTTATTAAGGTTGACAGTGAAAACTACAATAACGTGTTCAAAGGAAAGCTTGCATTTCATATTTTCCCAAAGAGTTTGGCATATTTCCAATTTTTAAAAAAATATTTTTTACATTTATTATGAGTTTCCTAGAGACCCGAGACTTTTCATGTCCAAGTCTCAAGGGTACTCATTAAACAGAGACTGATAATAATCTTGTCTTCTGCACTCATACCATCAATGTTTCTAGCAGTGCTCTCCTCTGTTCTACTACGTACAGGTGTCTGAACTAATGAGAGTACACACTGGATTAACTTTAGGGTGTTTTTCAAAAAACAAAACACAAAACACAAAACAAAGTTATGTATACTTGAATTCAATCCCAAGTAAAACAGCAACAGCAGATTCAAAGCTGAAGTACAGTCTGATCATTACTCAGAAATGTCATAGATTTCTACTGGGACAAGGCCACCTCAGAAATAGCCCCTGCCTTATGGAACTCCCTCCCAAGGGATTGTGCAGTTGACCCTCTCAGTGGCAGCATTTGAAAGGGCTTTAAAAACCCACCTGTTTCAAGTGGCTTTTGATGCCAGAGCTTGGAAGTAATTCATTACTTTTTTGAGGAAGGAGTGGGTAATCCCTTTACATTTTGATTATAACAGAACTAGGAGTAATTTTATTACTTTTGTGGAGTCATTGTAATGTTTCCAGCATTACTTTGGGGCATTACCTGGGGGGGGGGAAGCAGGGGAAGTCTTCTGCTCCTCTGATTTGTGGATGAAAATCATGTGCCTCCAACTGGACTTCTGTGCAGCGTCACTCTTCCCTCATGCTCTGTGGGTGGGTAGGAGGCGACAAGGGAGGAGGTGGAGAGTGAAACAGGGTGGAGTAGAGACAACAATTGTTTTAAAAAATGGATGATGGTGGTGAAGAATGGAGTGGAGGGGAAAAGGAGCCGGAGGGCAAGAACATGGATAAGGGAGGAGAAGGAGGCAGCAGCAGAATGGAGATAAAGAACTGTGGAGGCGAAAGATGACAATGTGTGTGTGTGTGAATACTGTGTTTACACTTGGCACACAAAGTGGCCTCCACCACTGTCTCTGGCTACTGTGCTGCATTTGCAGTATTTTAACTTTTTTGCATCTCAGGAGAAAATGTTTGCTTGGATGAGTGTCCCTTAGCTCGTAGCAGGGCAGGGTTCGGGAGGTGGTTAAGTGAGAGAGTTTTTGCTTGCTGTCTGGGGGTGGTTGCACTTGGTTTGACATGCAAAGATCTGAGTAGTGGCCTCTGCCTCCCTCCCCACCTCCCTTACCAGCGGAGAGACCACCATTGCTATCTTATGGATAAAAAGAATTATTCTACTACCTCTGTATGTGTGTGTTGATGTTTAATGTTGTTATAGGCTGCTTAGGTGTGCAGCAGCGAAGGCCAGCACCTTGTAGGCATTTCTTTTAAAAAGCAACTGAAATGTAATTGTAGTAATCAGTTACTTTCAGAGCAGTTGTAACTGTAACGGTAATTACTACTTTTGGGGTCATGTAATTGTAACTGTAATTTATTACTTTTTAAAAGTAATCTTCCAAGCTCTGGATTTTACTTGGACAAAATTTAAGGAAATTCCTTTAAGGAATTTTAAAGAAAGTTACAAAAGACTTTCAAGAGGACTAGATGCATTTCTTAGAACGTTGGATGCACACTGCCCTATACAGGGCCCATTAGAGCAGGATGTTAGAACTTTGTCATGAGCATACTGCAGCTATTTTCTAGTCCTCACCAGCACTTGGATGTCGTCTTGGAAATCCATTAATGGTGCAGCTCTCCATGCAGTGGACAAAGTTTATAAATGTGGGGGAGAAAATGTGCCACTGCATTTAACTGAAAGTGAAATGTCAAGGTTAATTTGGAGAGTCCCATTCAGGATTAACAACCAAGAAACTTGAGGAAAGCAAAAAAAGAGTTTCAGACTCTGAAAATGTTCTCCTGCACTATCATTGGGGCTGCATTTGGATGGGGAATTTACAGTGCAAGCATTTGTATGTCTTCCCAGATGTATGTTTTATTGATTTCAATGGGACTTACTCTCAGACAAGTAAGTGTATATAGAACTGCAGCTTTAATGTGTGATCCAAGCCTCTCAGCTAATCAGAAGTGATTCCTGTAATCACAGCACCTCAAAAATGTGCTGACATGATCATGAAAATCACCACTGATAGGAATGAGTGAAATCTGACCCTGTATTTCTTTCCATAGTGATACTTCTATTTTCCCACATATTGGTATTACATGTTTGGGGCATTTTATCCACATAAACTATATCTCTGTACTGTGTTTGGTGCCTGCTTAAAACTTTGTTTAGGCAAGCCTACCCATAAGTTTAATACTGGCATGTATTTTAATAGGTAATGTTCTTTATTAATTATAATGTATATTTTAAATACAGATTTTATTGACACCTGGATTTTTTTTTAGGTCAGCTTGTTTTTATCTTCTGACTTTATATGATAAATTTAATGTATATTTTATGTTCTATGTAAATCACTTAGAGGTTTCAACAGTTACATATTATACAAACGTTACAAACAACCCAACAAGCAAAAGGTTGTGTTTTTGTTTTGTTTTTTTTGGTACTGCAGATCAGAACTATTATATGTGACTGGCTTATTGAACATTCTATTGCATATTAAATAGTTCTCAAGCCTGATGCCCATTTAGGACATTTATCCAGATCAGCAAATGTGCAGTTTTTGAATTACAAATGGAAGATCACAGATATTTGCAGCATTTGCAGACCCTAGGGGCCTATACCTGTACATTCTGGGTCATGCACCTGCATTTATCTCTGGGAGAAATCAGGCAAGAAAAATTAGACCTTATTATGGCAATTCCAGTGCCCAGAGGGCTCTATAATTTTTGTGTTATTCATTTTCTGAAGAGCAATTAATTTGCCCGAAGCCCCCTGACTAAAACCAAGGAGGCATTAGAACCTAAATTTTCTAAGCCACATTCTAACAGTTAATAAAATCTCACTTGCATCTAGGAATGATGGAGAAATTTGGTTTAGTTTGCATTTTAATGCAAACCTCTAACTTGCACTTCTGAAAATAATAACAAATGAAAACACAGTTATCCTTCCAAATCTGTACCTCTCCAAATTTTGTAATACTGTTTTCCAACCAAGAAAAATGATATAAAAATGTATATACTAAGGGAATGTATGGATAAAATTGCACGGATTAGTGAAAAAATGCGTTATGTTAGGCAAAAATGCATACAAAATATGTGTGTGAGGAGAAGCGTACGCTAAAAAGCTGGTGAATTTTCATGACAACGTTTAGATGTGGAAATGTAGCAAACTGAAGTTACGACTGGAAAAATGAGAAACTGAGAGAAGCTGAGACCGAAAGATGCATCACATCATTTATATAATGTGTGAACTTACCCTGGCAGCCCTTAATTTTTATTTTATTTATTTTATTCGATTTCTATACCGCCTACAGCCCGAAGGCTCTCAGGGCGGTGCACAACATAGGATAAAATACAATAGAATCACAAAAACAGTAAAAGCATACATATTAAACAATTAAACGACCTGATATACATTAAAAGCTAAAAGATAGAATTAAAATGCCTGGGAGAATAAAAAGGTTTTAACCTGGCGCCGAAAAGATAAAAGTGTAGGCGCCAGGCTCACCTCATCGCATAGACTGTTCCATAATTTGGGGGCAACCACCGAAAATGCCCTAGATCTTGTTACGACCCTCCGAGCTTTTCTGTGAGTCGGAACTCGGAGGAGGGCCTTAGATGTTGAATGTAGTGAACGGGTAGGTTCTTTCAGGGGGAGTGTAACCCCATCTAGAACAGGTTGAACATCCACTATCTGGTCAGAGAAGGCGCTCACCAACAGCGTCTCAGTCTTGTCAGGATTGAGCCTCAGTTTATTAGCTCTCATCCAGTCCATTATCACGGCCAGGCAACGGTTCAGCACATTAACAGCCTCACCTGAAGAAGATGAAAAGGAGAAATAGAGTTGCGTGTCATCAGCATACTGGTGACAACGCACTCCAAAGCTCCTGATGACCACACCCAGCGGCTTCATATAGATGTTAAAAAGCATAGGGGACAGGACCAATCCCTGCGGAACTCCACAATGGAGAGTCCAGGGTGTCGAGCAATGCTCCCCAAGCCCTACCCTCTGGAGACGGTCCACCAAGTAGGAGCGGAGCCACTGCCAAGCAGTACCTCCAACTCCCAACTCCGTGAGTCTCCCCAGAAGGATACCATGGTCAATGGTATCAAAAGCAGCTGAGAGATCAAGGAGAATCAACAGAGTAACACTCCCTCTGTCCCTCTCCCGACATAGGTCATCGTACAGGGCAACCAAGGCTGATTCAGTGCCAAAACCGGGCCTAAAACCGGATTGAAATGGATCTAGATAATCGGTTTCATCCAAGAGCACCTGGAGCTGGCTGGCGACCACCCGTTCTAAGACCTTGCCCAGGAATGGAACATTCGCTACCGGTCTATAGTTGTTCAAATTATCTGGGTCCAGGGAAGGTTTCTTCAGAAGTGGTCTCACTACTGCCTCTTTTAAGCAACTAGTGACCACTCCATCTCTCAAGGAGGCATTTATCACTTCCCTGGCCCAGCCAGCTGTTCCAACCCTGCCAGCTTTCACAAGCCAAGAGGGGCAAGGATCCAGTACAGAAGTGGTTGCATGCACCAGTCCAAGCACCTTGTCAACGTCCTCAAGCTGTACCAACTGAAACTCATCCAATAAATGAGGACAAGACCATGCTCCGGATACCTCATTAGGATTAACTGCCATAATACTGGAGTCTAAGTCCCGGCGGATGCATGATATTTTATCTTGGAAGTGCCCAGCGAACTCGTTACAGTGGGTTTCTGAAGGCTCTATAATATCCTGAGGTATGTAAAAGCCCTCGGACAATTTTAAAGAGCTCCGCTGGGTGGTTGGGAGATGATTTAATGGTGGCAGTGAAGTATCGCTTTTTCGCTGCCCTCACTGCTTCTGTATACAACTTAGTGGAGGCACTTACCAAGGCATAATTGAATCCATCAGGAGTATGCCTCCATCTGCTCTCAAGCCTTCTCCTCTCTTGCTTCATCGCTCTCAGCTCCGGGGTATACCACGGGGATGCATGAGCTCTGCATGGGATAGGGTGCGCAGGAGCGATCGTGTCCATGGCCCGGGTCATTTCCGTATTCCACAGTTCGACCAGGGCTTCGACAGGAGCGCCTGTCTTATCAGTCGGAAAATCCCCCAGAGCCCTTTGGAAACCCAGAGCATCCATTAGTCTCCGAGGTCGGACCAGCTTAATAGGTCCTCCACCCTTGCGGAGGGAAAGGGTGGCTGTAAGCCTAAACTTCAGCAAGCGGTGATCTGTCCATGACAATGGGGTCGATAAAAAACTCCCCACCTCCAGATCACCATCTCCATGTCCAGTGGCAAAGATCAAAGAACAAAAGGCCTGTCTAGTCCAACATATTGTTTCCACAATGGCCAGCCCACAAGCAGGGTATGAAAGTTCATTTTAAAAAATCATTAGTTCCAGTCCACCTTTTCCCCCTCCCCACAAAAATAGTTCCAGTTCAGGTTAACCCACTCCAAAAAGAAATTAGTTCCAGTTCAAGCTTGCCTCCTCCAAAAAGGAACAAATTCCATTCCAGTTCAATGAACAGTTCAATTCACAATTCATTCACGTAGTCTTCGGCATTTTTATTTCATCCTTCAGAATTTTACAAGCTGCTCAGCTGAAGTATCAATTTGACCTTAAGGTTTTAGTATTTTCTAGCTCTGTTTTTGAGTTTCTGATCCTAACATTTTGTGGACAACCACGGATCCCTGATCCTGTTGATGTGAATAGGGTTACATTTAATTTTGCTACACCCTCACCCATTCCGTTCAAGTATCCTTTTTGCTGCATCTGATTTATCCAAGATTTTTCATGGTGCAGCTGAATTATCCTACACTGCTGCATTGATGCACTTTGGTTTTTCATTCCTCGCAACCTCATAGTGCCCTATTTGAAGAACCTAATTGTGACTTAGACCCTAGATCAAAACTCTGTCTTCATTGTATCTCATTCCAACTGCCTCCTTAGAATGGCACTGAAGACCTTCTGCATGCTTTAGCACCCTTGATGTACCATGGCTCTGGATGCCAAAGCCTGGTTATTGGCACAATGGGTTCTTCCCACCAAAGCCCTGCAAAGGTGTGCCAAAGTATTTCCTTATATTATATGATGTGGTTGTGTTGGCATTGGTTTTTAATATTTTAATACTGAATTTTAATATTTTTAATATACTATTTTTTAAAAAATTGACACAAATCTTGTTGTGCATACATGTTGTGCAACTAATACATTTTAACCACTACAGATAGCTTTATAGCAGCCATATTGCTTATCCTAAAATACCTTTTGTTCCACATTGCTTCTGTGTAGTGTACCTATAAATAAGCTAATAGCTGAGGTTCTATAGTTATATAATGCTATTGTGATTATATATCCAGTGTATCAAATCCATGCAAAAAAATGTCCTCTTCCTGGTTTAGGGAGGAAAAAAGTAGGAAAGCACAAATATTTCAAGCGACACTATGATCAAACATGATATTGTTCTGCACCTGCAGATGGTGCTGTACCACAACATTTTCTTCTATGATATCAGATCAGAATACACCTATTGCTCTGAGCTTTGATCTTGTCATAATATATGGGCAGATTTAAAAAACTAAGCTTTTGCACAGCAAAATGTCCACTATGGGCAAAGTCCCAATAAGATGCAAAAATATACACAGGAAATCCCCATGCTTTCATACATCAAAATGTGAGATGCTCACAGTGCCTGCAATCTTTGAAGCATTCTATTAGGAACTGGTTCCAGATTTCCTGTTTGCATTACCTTTCCTTGTAAGGCAATGCAAAGGTCTCCTGTGCAAGCCCCTCATAGTTTTGTGCAACTTCCATTTGGGGCTTAAACATCAGATATCTGTGGTGGATTGTGGCTGTTGACTTTATGACGGGAATACCTAAGCAGAACAAGAATGTTTGCTCCAGAGCTCAGACCTTTCTCTTTCTCCTACCAGTTATTCCCTCTCATAGATGATTGGTGGGAAGAAGAAAGGTTCACCACAACTAGGGATGGAAGAATATGCATACTTTGGCTTCTCTTTTTCCCTAGTCTTATTTCCACATCAGTTTGCATATTGTTTTTCAAGTCCCCATAAAAATTTGTTGACACATTTTTTAATTGGAGAACTGCATCAGAGAAGGGCAAAATTTGAAGGATAGCTGCATTTAAGTTCACTTATTGTTTCAGGAAATGCAAATTAGGCTGGTTCACATCAAAATGTGAAGGGGTAAGGTATTCCTCCAAAACCACAAGAATGGGAATACAGGTGGTATCAGAAACACATGAAGAACTGCCTACTGTGATGGGTGGAGTTTTCCTTGAAATGCCTGCCGATTAGAAACTGGAAGTTTGGATATCTTGACATAAATGTTTGCTTTGTAAAAGATGCTGTGTGTGGATCCAAAATTGCTAGCTATTGATTCCAATAAATATATAACAGCAGCAAATTCTTTGTCATCATTTGAGGTGGATCATGGGTGGAATTATCAGTGTCTATTGTGGATCTGAAATGTGTAGCCATGTTTAGCCCTGCTAGGCTTGTACCAAGTCCTGGTACACTGACACAGACAGACGATGTCTCACAAATACATGTTTCCTCCTTGTCATCTCAGTAAAAGCAGTGGTGGTGATGGCAGAGATATGGTCTAAGTCATGCATGCATGGATGATTCATTTTTTAATGATTTGTTTGTCTGTGCTCGGGTGGTTGGGACATCAGACAGGACCTTCGTGATTGTGGTGCCAAAGTTGTGTAAGTCCTTCCCTTATAAAGCTTCATTGTCTCCATATCTCTTGGCTTTTTGGCAAGCAATGAGTACACTTGTCTTTTGCCAGGCATTCTTTCTTTCTTTCTTTCTTTCTTTCTTTCTTTCTTTCTTTCTTTCTTTCTTTCTTTCTTTCTTTCTTTCTTTCTTTCTTTCTTTCTTTCTTTCTTTCTTTCTTTCCCCTTATTTTAGTTATTTTTCAGCTGTTGTGGTTTGTTTTATTGTTGTTCCTCTTTCTTTTGGCTCTCTCTAATTCATTTATATGTTATTATTTTGATTTTATTGTGTAATTGTCTTTTAAAATGTCTTGTAAGCTAGCGTGGCATGTGTGTGGAGTGGGAAGGCTTAGCCAAAGTTGAGGTGTACGTTTGTCAAAATAATTAGGCTGTGGAAATGTTTACATCACATTTTCCCTGCAAATGTATCCAAAGCAGGTTAGAGTAATCCTGAAAAAAATTAATTAAAATAATAAATTTATTGATACTTAAAAAAACCAAAGACAGATAATTGACTGGGGGGAATAGCAACCAAAATCAAGCTCATCAAACAGCAGCTAAAACAAATTAAATTAAGAGCTGCAAAATAGATGTGTTCTTGTATTCAGTTTTCCCAACATGCACTTTTTTGCAAGCAATTTCTCTAATATAATGCCTTTTAAATGTTATTTTATGAACAGGTCCTTACTTGATGGCATGACAAGCTGCCAAAGGAGAACCCCTGACTCAAACACACAACTCTCATAATGAAGATATTGATTTTCCTTTTTTTTTTTTACAATGCACAGCAATAATACCAGAGGATAACACTAGGCCACAGCTATGTTTTATATAGCAAAGATACAATGGCCAACTTGCTTTCCAAGTAGGGTTACTTCAAAGTACTGCTAGGGGCAGACCACGTCAATTTAGAGGAACAGGAGATAGATGCGTAATACCCATCCCCTGTTCCAGGTCTGCCCAAAACCAGAAGTCAACTGGGGGACGTAGGATTCCTACTGACCTTCGACTGCTGCTGTGTAATGCCAGGTCTGTGACACAAAAAACATCTGTCATCCATGATATGATATTGGATGAGTGCGCAGACCTGGTGTGTATTACAGAGACCTGGCTGGACGAGGCCTCAGCTCCCATTCTTGAGGCCATGTGTCCGCCAGGTTTCCATTATGCGCAGCAACCGAGGGTAGGGAGGGGGAGTGGCAGTCATCTATCAGGAGTCTTTGATTTTCACCAGGCCTCCGCTCCCAAGGACCAAGTTTGTTGAATGCATGTACTGGAGGTTGGGCCCGAAGGGCAGTTTAGGGATCCTGTTTGTGTACCGCCCGCCCTGCTGCACGGCAGACTCCCTGGCCGAGGTGCTGGAGGTGGTCTCGGATGTGCAAACACTGACCCCAGAACAGTTAGTGTTGGGGGATTTTAACGTACATGCTGAGACCACTCTCATTGGAGCCCCTCGGGATTTCCTGGAAACCATGGCTCCCTGGGAACTGCACCTTAGTAATATTGAGCCCACCCATGTAGCCGGTCATGCTCTCGACCTTGTATTTGTCCTGGGATTGGAGGGGAGTGTTCTGAAGTTGGGGGCTTTTTCTTTTACCTCCATGTCATGGTCAGATCACTATCTGGTGAACTTTGACTTCTCGTTGCCACACACCCTCCGCAAGGGCAAAGGACCTATTAGAATGTTCCGCCCCAGGCGCCTGGTGGATCCAAATGGATTCCTGACTGCGCTGGGGGAATTGGAACCTGCTGAAGGTCGCCCGGTCGAAACCCTGGTGATGGAGTGGAATGAGGGAATCACCAGGGCATTAGGCCGGGTGGCTCCGAAACGTCCTCTCCCCCTGAACAGAACTCAGACAGCACCGTGGTATACACCCCGGTTGCGAAGTCTGAGACAGGAGGTGAGACGACTAGAATGCCGGTGGCGGAAATCCCGCTCTGAAGATGTTCGGACACAGGTTAGAGCAGCAATAGGTGCCTACCAGGTGGCAATAAAGGCAACAAAGAAGGATTTCTTTGCTGCCTCTATTGCATCCACAGAGTGCTGTCTCAGGAAGCTGTTCCAAGTGGTCCGAAGCCTGGTCGGTCCAGTTGCCCAGGAATCCTTGGAGCATTATAAGGCTTCCTGTGACAAATTGGCAAGGCACTTTGCTGATAAAGTCGAACACCTAAAGAACTCGATTCCGTACGCTGTGGATGCAGTGGAGGATCCAGAGTTGACCAGTCACAATCCGGTTCAGTGGGATCGGTTCTGGCCTCTTCCTTCTGAGGATGTGGACAAGGTGCTTTCAACAGTAAAGCCTACCACCTGTCTGACTGATCCTTGCCCATCATGGTTCCTTATGAACTGCAAGGAGAAATTGGGTGAAGGGATCAGGGCGGTGGTAAATGCATCCTTGAAGGAGGGTGTACTGCCACCGGCCCTCAAGGAGGCAATCATAAAACCTATCCTTAAAAAGTCCTCCTTGGATCCCCAAGTCTTGAACAACTTTCGCCCCATTTCGAATTTGCCATTTTTGGGCAAGATCATTGAACGAGTGGTGGCTAGCCAGTTGTCAGCACACTTGGATGAAACGGATTATTTGGATCCATACCAATCGGGTTTCAGGACTGGACATGGTACTGAAACAGCCTTGGTCGCTCTGGTGGATGATATGAGGAGGGCATTAGATAGGGGAGAATTCACCTTTCTTGTCCTCCTGGATCTCTCAGCGGCTTTTGATACCGTTGACCCCGGTATCCTGTTAGATCACCTGGAGGGATTGGGAATAGGAGGCACTGTTTTACAGTGGTTCTGATCCTTTCTCTCTGACAGGCATCAACAGGTAGCATTGGGGGATGAGGTTTCAGACCCTTGGCCCCTCATCTGTGGAGTGCCACAGGGCTCTATCCTCTCTCCCATGCTATTTAACATCTATGTAAAACCGCTGGGAGTCATCATCAGGAGTTTTGGGCTGCGGTGTCACCAATATGCTGATGACACGCAGCTCTATCTCTCTTTTAAATCCTCACCGGAGTTGGCTGTGGAAACCTTGTCCAAGTGCCTGGAATCCGTGAGTGGGTGGATGGGAAGGAACAGGCTGAAGCTCAATCCTGATAAGACCGAGGTGCTGCTTGTGGGTGACAGGGGAAGGTTAGGTGTTGTTGACCTGGAGCTTAATGGGGTGAGTCTACCCCTGAAGGATCAGGTCCGCAGCCTCGGGGTTGTTCTTGATTCCAAGCTGTCCATGGAGGCTCAGATTTCGGCAGTGAGCAGGGCAGCTTGGTATCAGCTACACCTTATACGGAGGCTGCAACCCTACCTTCCTGTTCATCAGCTCCCACTGGTAGTACATGCTCTGGTCACCTCTCGATTAGACTACTGCAATGCGCTCTACGTGGGGTTACCCTTGAAAACGGTCCGGAAATTACAACTGGTGCAGAATGCGGCGGCTTGTCTGCTCACAAACAGCCACCGCCGTGATCACATTATGCCAGTATTATTTCATCTACATTGGCTCCCAGTTGTTTTCCGGGCCCAATTCAAGGTGTTGGTGTTAACCTTTAAATCCCTATACGGTCTCGGCCCAGTTTACCTGAAGGAGCACCTCCAGTACCACCAATTAAGCCGCCCGACTAGATCAGCCATGCAGGGCCTCCTCTCAGTCCCACCAACGAAAACAGCTAGGTTGGTAGGGACTAGAGAGAGGGCATTTTCAGTGGCGGCCCCCACTCTGTGGAACTCCCTCCCGTTTGATCTTCGCCATGCCCCTTCCCTGGATATATTTCGCTGAGCCTTAAAAACTTGGCTGTTTGGACAGGCCTTTGGGATCTCCAGGATGGGCTAAAATTGTTTAAAATTGTCTATTGATTGCCCTACATTGTTTTATACTGCTGCTATTTAAAATGGTTAGTGTTGACTGCATTGTATTTTATGCTGTATTTATATTGTATTTTATTGTATTTTAACGTGTAAGTCGCCTAGAGTGGCTTCGGCCAGATAGGCGACACAAAAATTAAATTTATTATTATTATTATTTCCTTTTACACTCAAACACAAAGCCTTATGCAGCCTGGGGCCAGGATACCTGAAAGATTGTCTTACCCCTTGTATACCCAGTTGATCACTGTGCTCTGCAGGTGAAGGCCTCCTGAAGATACCAGGAGGTCTATTCCACACAACATAGGAAGTGGACCTTTGGTGTTGTGGCACCTACCCTTTGGAATTCCCTCCCCTTAAATATTAGACAGGCACCATCTTTGTTATCTTGTCGGCACCTACTGAGGACCTTCCTCTTTCAGCAAGCCTTTTAGGTAGAGACCTTACCCCAGTCTGTGTCTGTGCTAGAATTACTTTTTAAGATGTTTTTAAAGCTGTTTTGTTTTAATATGTTTTTAAAGATATTTTGTTTTAATATGTTTTAAAGTCATTTGTTTTTAAGATGTTTTAGAGTGGTTTTTAGTGTTTTTGTTTACTGCCCTGTGCTCCTTCCGGGAGGAAGGGCAGGATATAAATTTAATAAATAAATAAATAAAAAATAATAAACACATTCAGATAGAACATTATCCAGCCAGTCACACAATCAATGAATATTCAAGTAATTACCTAATCATTTGTCTGAGTGCTTCCATCCATACAAATTGCAATGCATCTCCAAAATATGACAAACAAATAAAGAATAAGTGTAGCTATAGTGAGATCAGTCTGGTTCCAAGTTCTTGCATCTAAAACAGCCAGGCAGGTGTTTTGGTTCTGTTGACATTGCACCATGGCACTGCTTGACCACACGGAAGCTTCCACATATACAGAGCAAATTCTAAAGTCCATTTTAGAGGCCTCAATTGGCTATTTCAGAACCCACCATATTTTGGAAATCAAGCCTTGGTAGACTCAAGGGGTGAAAATCTGACTTTACTAAAATACTTCCACAGCAAAACCTGGTGGTTTGACCCATTTAGAATTGTGGGACAAAATCAGAAGGGTGTGTGTGAACTAGAAGTATGTTCTTATTGAAATTGAGGATTGCTACCTGTGACGTCCTTCCCTGGCACCACCTGTGAAGCTCTCATTTTGTGGCTACCAGCAGACAGGAACGTCAGGTTTATTCTTACCCTTTACAGCACTAGCACTGATCTCAAAAGATCCCACTGCTAGGCAGCACCACCCGACACTCTGTAACCCTTTTAGCCAATAGACTGTGCCTAGTTTCTGCCTGGCTATTCCGATACCTTGTGTCAATGGGTATAGGTAATTTGTAACCCCCCCTGCAGCCCCTTGACTCTGAAGCATACAACCCTGGGTTTCTCTGTGGGACTGGATACACTTTCCTCTGATCCACTGCTGCCACCATTCAATACAAACTGTTCAGCCTTGGTTACTTTGCTATTCCCCCTGGTATGTGTATCCCAGCTGAAGGAATGAGGCTTTTATTTAACCAAGAAATATTTATTAAAAATTAGAAATAACAAGATTACTTAAGGAATGTTTCACAAGCGTATGGTTTCATCTATATTCTGTTATGTACTTGACTTCTTACTAATTGCCTCAGAACTCCGACTCACTCTCAACAACACCAACCTCCAAACACCACCTCACAGCCACCACCTCAATTCACCACCAAACCTCCACCAAACCTCCACCCAGATTCAACTGTCATTCTTCCATTTATACTCCCAGCCATTCAAACACTCAGCCAATCCTTCAGCATTCTACTGCTCATGTACTCCCCCTCTTCTTTCACTCCACTTACCATATATCTTCTATATAACCAGCACTTACCATATTTACAATATAAGCAGGAACATCACACTACCCTTTTTCTGATTCTTGTGCCCCTGATAGCTGCATAACTGGCAGAAATTTAACAAGAAAAAAAATCCCATAACAATGCCAGGAAAGCCTTCAAATGGATTGTGTTGTTTAATTACTTTGCAACTGAAGTTTCCACATTTTTTGGAAGGGAGAAGGATGTCCTTTCCAAGGGACATCTTTTGCACGGCAGGCAGAAGTTCTGAAGGAGAACTTTATCCCCACCATAATATCTCCATACTGGGGAAAGCTTTACTGGTTGGAATTTATCCCTGTCTTGCAGAAGGCATGCTATAACATTCTAGTGAACCATTTTGTTAAGCACAAAACAAAGCAGATAGATCGACTGTCATTATAAGGCCCCCAAGTTCCACCTCACACCATCTTTGTAGCTTGGGAGCCCCTGCAGTGTGCTTTCTTCATGTCCACATCATTAGAGTTAGATGAAAAGCTCCAGGTCAGGGGTAGCCAACATCATGCCACTCCAGATGTTGCTGGACCCCTACTCCCATCAGCCCAATAACACATCCAATAGTCAAGGATGATGGGAGCTGGGAGTCCAACAACATCTGGAGGGCATCACATTGGTTACCTCTGCTCCAGGTCATGTGGGAGAAGAAGAAGCCCATAGAGAGGTCTATTCCATACCAGCATCAGTCCTTCCAAAATCCATGACACATTGTGTCTATAAGCAAAAATGCATACGTGAAAAGAAGTGAACCTAAGTGAACAGCTGAAAACAACAAGAACAAGGTAAGATGGAGGTGTGTCTGGAGCCAATGGGATTTCTAGTCTGCCAATACTGATCGACTGATAGAAATCTATTGCTTAGGACTAAGAAATTGAAACTTGCAAAGAAATTACTCCTGAGGACTTTGCACATGACTAATAAGATGCCTGATATGTTATTTACATTAATATTACATTGATAATGTTATGCAAAACTTTGATGCTAACCAAATAACACGAGTGTATTGGTCAGTGAGAAATTTCTTTTAACTTTTTTCTCTTCCAAATGAGTCTATAGCTCACAGGCAAAAAAGAAAAAGAAAAAGAAGAAAAAGAAAAAGAATCCTGTCAGTGGATCAGCAAAGTTGAAGATGAAACACAATAATGCTTATCAATATATTTGCATGTGATCATCACCATAGTGTTCCATTTTCCAGACACTCATATTTCTTATAATAGTTTTAAGGGACGGATGAGTGAGGGTTGTTTTTTTGGGGGGGGGGAGATATTTTGTTTTTTAACTGATGTTTGCATTTCTGGGGGGTCCCTCCTTGCTACATATAAATACCATCTGGTTCCAGAGATTAGTCCACACTTGAGGAAATATGCCAAACATAAAATGTGTTCCTTGACATCTGTTCTGAATATCTATAATTTTGCATGTTTGCTCCTCTGCTGAATATTCCATATCATTCAGAAAACATTTAAATAATGCCAAATAATGAGTTTGGTTGTTTTGTTAGATAATTAACTGTAACCTGTTTCCCCCATCTATTTTGCCTTGACCTCCTGCACACTATTCAGCAATGATAATCATAAGAAGTGTTCTGCATATTTCATTCATTTAAATTTTGACTACCCTATCCCATGGGTCAAGGGTGGATTACACTACCACAGGCCACAAAACAACGGATTCCTGTCCTGAATGCTCAGAATGTAAAATCAGGTCAGAAGCTTGAGCGGAACAAAGGAGGATGAACAAAGAGAATGATGAAATCTAAATACTTAGCAGGCACAGATGTGTGCACAGGTTGCCATTATAATGGGATTTCTTGAGAGGATGATCCAAGCAAGCAAAATCAAAGTAAGGAAGTGGCACAGAAGGGAAAAGCTGGGAGGAAAAATGAGGCTGCGAAAATAAAATATGAAGACAGACACTGAATATAATGGTTGGGGAAGAGTGTAATACAAGATAGCAAGGAGTCAGGAACTGGTATACAAGGCGTGACAATGGTATCAGCAATTGCTGATAGGAGAAAAGACCCCAAAGATGAATGGGAGGAACAGCTGAAAGGGGACAGAAGGAAAGAAATATGGAGTTATAAAAAGATCCCAGGGGCCATTAAGCAAAATTCTGGGTTATGACAGGTTTTAGCAAAGAACCGAGGACAGATAAGTAGGGCCAGTAGTGGCATGCATGTTGGGACAGCATGGCCCTCCTGAAAATAGCATCACTGCTGCTCACCTGGATGGGGCTGGGGTGGGGCAGGGCAGTGGTGAGCTTGGGCCCTGCGGTTGCACCAGCTGGACTCTGGCTGTGGCCCCTGCCCAGCTCAGTTCAATCAAGGTACGCAGCAGTGCCAGTGTCAGGAGGGCAGCTCTGTAACTCTGCCCCACCTCATGCACCGCTTCTGGATAGAGCCAGTACTAAAAGAAGTTGGTTGATTATGGAAGTGCTGCAGCAGAGAGGTTTTTTTTTTTTAAAGGGCGTAAAATCTGTGAAGTACATGTGTAATATCTAATGCTGTGCTAAAAATTGCTTCTGATTTTTGCTCTTATCACTGTCCATCAATTAGGATAATTCAAATAATTGGTTCAGAAAATTAAAAAAAGCAAAATTCTCAATTTTGGTGGTTGTTGCGTTTGCCTTATTTTGAAGCGGCCAGGGTTTTTTTGTGAAGGCCCTTTCTTTCTACAAATAATCTCTCCCATGGGCTGCAATTCTGCAGCCATCCAGGGTAATCGTGCTTTCTAAAAAAAATCCATGACATACTCGGATGGGCTTCTCTACAAGTGCAAGAAGCTAAAGAGGCTGTTTACCATGCTTCGATGGGTGTGTTTTAGTTTGCGTAGTGTTTCAGAAAGAGTTAATTTTGGTGAATTAGGTAAATTTGCCTTTTAAATGTGAACTGAATCAAATTTCTCCCACATCCCTACTCCCAGCTCCTTGGGCCCAGGAAAAGAAACCATGAAGTAACTCCGCCCATGGCCTTTTTCAGATCAGGAAGCATGGGCAGCTGGGGAAGCTGTAGACCAGTAGTTCCCAACCTTTATGAGTATGGGAGCCCCTTTATAAGCTCAAAAAATGTTGTGACCCCCTCCCCCCAGCAAGGCAAGCTGTTTGCCAGGAAGCAAGGAGGAAAGCAGCCTTTCCTTGCAGCCTTGCTTCTATTTGCTCCACAAAAAAGCCCTCTCCTCTTGTTCTGAGTAAGAGCATCATCAGCAGTGTGAGGAGATGGGAGTTGGTGATAGTAATCCCCTCTTCTTCCTGGTATCTCTACCCTCAGCCTCCTTTGGCATCTGTCATGTATTTTATAGGCAGATGCCTGCCCTCAGTGCGTCTGGAAGACTCTCTGGTGCTTCAGCAAAAGTCCTCCCCTCTCATTTGGAGCAAGGGGGAGGTGTCATCTGCAGTGGCAGTGGGAAGCAGACAGTGTCCAGGGAGTGAAGACTTTTTAAAATAAATAAATAAATAAATAATTTCTTTACTGTTCGCAGCCTGCTCTGGATTACTTTGCGGCCCGCCTGAGGTCACAGCCCCCAGGTTGGGAACCACTGCTGTAGAGCACTGGAGAAATATTTAAGTGAAAGACCCCTACTGTCAGTGTCCTCTTAATAATAAAGTAAGCTCAACCTTGTATGCACCAAATTTGTAAGGACACTCAGAAGGATACAGAAAAAATAGATGTCTCTCTTGTAGGAGGAAGACAACTTTTGAGAAATTAGAAGACAGGATTCATTTATCTATCTGTACTAGACTTGCTACATAACTGCTACCTTGCCATATTAGAAACCCTAGAGCGGAGGTGGGGACCTCTGATGCAGCAAGGGTCCTTCTCAGAGCTTGGAAAAGTTACTTTTTTGAACTACAACTCCCATCAACCCCAGCCAGCGTGGCCACTGGATTGGGCTGATGGGAGTTGTAGTTCAAAAAAGTAACTTTTCCAAGCTCTGGTCCTTCTAGATTCCACAATCCACCCTGGAATTTTAGCGGAATGGGATGACTCCATTCTGGGCTTAGAAAAAACTTTTCAAAGCAGAGCCAAGCAGTTCTGCTTATCCCTTTCTATATCCTCCCAATGTCCAGAACCAACTACACCTCTTACTCATACCCGTCAGACACCATCTGATGTCCAATATTATCAGGATAGTCAGACTGACATAAAAAAAGCTTTTCTGAGCTGAGAGGAGGCTACGTGAAAAGGTGTTGCTTTTCAATAAATAATAGTCCATAGTAAGAGAACTGTTCTGGCTTGCTTGCTTGTTGTTCTTCTGCGTTGTGTGAGATGCAAAATGTTAAATGTCATGAGCAGAAAATACATATTCTTGCAGCAGGAAAAAAATCATGTAAAGGAGGTCAGCTTGCACAAATGCCATTTGAAGTTGATGCTGTTTGGGGAGTTTTCTTTGTTATGTTGACAAAGGAGATTTGGTAGTCATAGTAAAACAGGGAAGGGCAATAGTCATATTGTGGGAGGGAATAGGCAGTGGAAAGAAGGATGAAGAGGTCATCTCCTGCACAGAATTCCCTCCCAGATATCTTTTATCAGATAAAGGAACAGGGGATTTTGATTTTTATATTTCCATAATACTAATGCATGGCTGTGTGTGAAATTCAGTGTTTCTTTTCGTGCTAGTAAGGCTAGTGGGTTGCATTCAGACTATTGTCTGGAAAAGGGAGCCTTGATGCTTTGTCAAATGGACTATATTTGGCTCAGAAGTCATGTTTTCAACACTGTGGTGTAATCACAGTCAGTGATCACAAGCATGGTAACTGTCTTCTAAAAATAATTGTTTTCATGTTAGTTTCAGATATTATTACTATTATGGACCATTACTTACTTTGTAAAAGGCCCTACCTATCAGCAAACTGTAATCAGAGTGTTCTAGAAAATCTTATTTCAGAACTCTACTAGGACAAATGCTGATGGCCTGTATTCAAATATGAAAACAGGTCCTTTAATGCAAATGGATCTTCCAGCTCCCTGCTGACGCTAAGCAGGGTCAGGTCTGGTCAGTGCCTGGATGGGAGACTGCCTGGGAAGCATATGTAAGCCGGCTTGGGTTTCAATCATGAAAAGAAAGGTGGGGTATAAATGTAATAATAAATAAATAAATAAAATAAGAGTAGAACCTTGGGGTTTAAATAGTGCCACTTGCCTCTAGGCCTGCTTACATTGAGAGCAGGGAAAAAAAGAGAGAATGGTTTTTTTGAGCCTCTGCACAGCGACTTCGCATCACCAGCCCCACCAGATTTCATTAACGGTAGAGATCTCCAGGGATTAGAACTTGTGTTCCAGGCATGACCTGAGACTCAGTATCTCTTTTGTCAAAGCTAAGCATAGCTGCACCAGTGCTTTTTTTGTGATGCTACTCACCAGTATGCAGTACCAGCACCTTTTTTTGTGTGTTGGCACCCCCAGCACTTTTATCCAGATATGCGTATTGGCACCCCACTTTTTACTTAAAAAAGAAAAAGCACTGATTGTATTTATGAAGAAATCCTGTTTTATTCTGGAGTCCCTGGGAAGGGCTGTAGCTCCATAGTCAAGCATCTGCTTTGCATGCAGAAGGTCCCAGAATCAATCCCTTGCTTCTCTAGGCACAGCTCCTATTTGAAACCCTGCAGATCTACTGCTGGTCAATGTAGACAATACTGACCAAAATGGACCAATGGTCTGACTTGGTATAAGTTTCACCTTATTTAAGGTGTCAAATAGTTCTTTACATATTCACAGAGAATAGCTATTCATGAGCATGTGGCTTGAATTTGGATAATTTCAGGATAAAACTATATTGTAGGTTTTGACAGGAGAATATGCCCAGGAGCTGAAAATGTATAAATCTCAAGGTAAACATCATAAAAGTAGCCTGAAATCACCATATAACTAAGACGTTACATTAGCTTAAACTCTCTTCTGTATATAAAATCTCTACACCAATCTGCAAAATGCAGGAACGACCTTCTTCACAGGCAAAAGCTGGTAAGGGAGGCAGCCACGCAAGTTCCCTTAAGAGCAAATTACATGAAGTGGGCACTATGACCAGTGCTCAAATTATGGCAGCAAAGGAAGGAAGCTCTGTAATGCAATCCTGACCACTCTCAGTATTAGCTAATCATTCTTCCATGTAACCTTAAAAGGGGGGGGGGAAGATTAGAAAGCTCAGCTGCCTTATACAAAGTCATTGGTTTATCTAGCTTAGTATTGTCTAGCTCAGCAGCTCTCCAGCGTTTCAAACAGGGTTTCTTGGAGATTCTGAGAACTGAACCTGGGACCTTCTGCGTTCTTCACCAATGGGCTACAGCCTTCCTTTTTGTCTTCCCAAAAGTTAAGGAGCCTGGGACCTTCTCCTCCTCCCATAATCCGAGGGCTGACTATGACAGAGAAGACTTTATTGAACCAATAGTCGGGACGTAGAGTAGCGGAGTTTCTGTAGCAGATCTCAAATGCTGGGAAGAAGTATGTGAGAAAAGTTGTGCCTGCAGACACACAGATGCATAAGTTGTGCCCTCAGGTAGAGGTCATGATTCTCACAATGACTGAGTGTGTTGTGGCCGCTTGAAGTAACTGGTGTACTCTTTGGCTTTTGACAGGTGGATGCAATGTGGAGACTCAGCTTTTTTCGGAAGGGGATGCCACAGTGTTCTTATATTCCAGGGCCCAGTACTACGCATGTCTATGAAACAGAAAATATTACTGAGTTAAATGGAGCTTGCTCCCAAGAACCTCTGCATAAAACAGCAGCCTTAATCCAGCAGATTCCAGTTCTCATCCACCTAGCTGAAAACAAAAATAGGGGCTGCCATTACACCGAAGGCAAAAGTCATTGCAATCCAGTGCTACTCATAAATGACACAGAAATAAAAGGCAGGCATAGCCATTAAGCATACAGGTATTAGTTGAAATAGAGTTATTTTTCATTGCCAGCACGTCTGCCTGGTCTTGTTTTTCCTTCCTCTGGAATTCACTCTAATTCTCGAGAGTAAGGCAAATTTTAGAATAAGCACTGCTTGACATTTACCTTTCCATATATGATAGATATTTGAAAATGAGCATCTGTCAGTGCTCTAGTATCAAATTTAAATTCCCTTTCTGATTAGCCATGCAAATAGCTTGGCCTATTAATCTCTGCGGCATCTCTTTGGTACTCTGAGACACCCCTCAGCATTAAAGAATTGTCACTTATCAGTATACTTACCAATTACCATAATGCAAAGGACATCCAAAAAAAGAATGTTAAAGGTTCTGATGATATTAATTTGCCTCCTTCTCTAGTGAATTTCAATTCATACACGAGCATCCATTTACAATGGTGATAGAGGAATCCTTCCTCCTCCTGTATAAGCGCTCAGTGACTGAATCTTATTGCTTTGCTATTTTGAAATAAGATAGAGCTGTTCTTCAACAATATACACTGTGGTTCTAAAACCCCCAAATAATACAGCTTAGTATTCAGATTAGAGATAGTTGTTTAACACATTTTTAATGTTATATAAATCTGGAGCATAAGAACCATTTTTGGAAAACATCTGTCATCGTTGCACAAGTAATTAAGAGTATTCTTTTTTGCTTTATTTCCCTGTTAGTATGATTTTATATTTCTGTCCATTCATTTTTGGCAATCTTTCATCATGGAATAAAGTGGAAAGATGTGATGTACATTTCTATAACTTGGGGAAAAAATAGACCAGATGTACTGCTATTCATGATAATTTAGGACAATTTTTGGCTACTGAGCATTTAATTAAATGGATTGTCTTCCTGAAGCATCAAATCTGTGTAAGCAATGACTCTATATAAAGCAACCTCTCTCCCTTGCTGGCTTCATTTTTGGAGTTCTCAGTACTTCAGTGATCTTATGCAGGGGCATCTATGTTTTCCAAAGCATATATGGAACCCTGGTGGATATATGGTAGCCCATTCACTTCCGTGAAAGGGACAAATCTGTAGCATTCAGGAATTTGGTACCCATGCAGGACTACCCCTCACCACCTTGACAAGGACTCACACACTGGGTATGCCACCCCAGCTAATTTATGATCAGCACCAGTCTGGAAGGGGCTGCTTCTACTCCCAAAGAGGGGGCTCCATAGGAATAGAAACCCTGATGGTGCAGGGTTCCAGCTCAAGGAGGGAGTTGATGTGCATTTGGCAGGGTGGTTTTTTTTTTAATCTCTTCATACATGCTTCCAGTGCATGGGCAGCATGGGGTGGGACTCGGAGGAGTTGTGAGGGCAGGGTAAGTGGGTGTGGCCATTACTCTCTCTCTCTCTCTGTCTTCTTCCATGTAATATGAACCCTGTGGAAACTGAGGATTGATGGGGGCTTAAAACAGAGTGCAGAGGGCCAACAGGTAAGTTCTTATTGGTCATCATGCTAGAAAAAGAGGGAAGTCAGTAGACTGCACAGTATGAGGATAGGCTGGTATTAGTGTGCCCA
Organism: Rhineura floridana; assembly: GCF_030035675.1. NCBI lineage: Eukaryota > Metazoa > Chordata > Lepidosauria > Squamata > Rhineuridae > Rhineura > Rhineura floridana. Next base: position 101,448,881 of record NC_084487.1, read on the forward strand.
CAAAGAGTCAGCTTCACCAGATACTACATGGCATTGAGTTTTACATAGTTTCTTAGGGAACAAACTAGTCATGGTGGGAAGACAAGGACAAGTCTGGGAAGGAACTGCCTCATCCCATGTTTGGAGCAGTCTTCATCCAGTATTTCAAGAGTGGGGGACCTTTCTTACAGCCTAAGAGTCACAAATCCCTTCTGGGGAACTTTTAGTGTGTGTATGTGTGTGTGTGAGAGAGAGAGAGAGAGAGAGAGATGAGTAGTGGGTGGAGCCAGAAGAAAAAGTGGGCAGAGCAGTTAATGTGTGACACATCTTTGTACAGTAGGCTACTTTCTAGCCATGCAAAATTCAGGATTTTACACACACCCATCCAAGCAGAGAGCTAGTGTGGTGTAGTGGTTAAGGTGTTGGACTACAACCTGGGAGACCAGGGTTCAAATCCCCACACAGCCATGAAGCTCATTGGGTGACCTTGGGCCAGTCACTGCCTCTCAGCCTCAGAGGAAGGCAATGGTAAACCACCTCTGAATGCTGCTTACCATGAAAACCATATTTGTAGGGTCGCCATAAGTTGGAATCGACTTGAAGGCAGTCCATTTCCATGTCCATCCAGGCAAGCAAGAAGCATTTTCAAAGCTCAAGGACACTTCCCAGTGAGACAAAAGCTTTCAAGGAAGGTGTGGAGCAGGGCCAATGAGGAGTGTAGCCTGGCATGAGGGCAGGCCTAGGGAGAGTCCTGATTGGTGGGTAGAGAGGCCTGGAGGGCTGCATCTGAACCTCGTGTCTTAGATTTTTCACTTCTGCCCCCCTGAGTGCTGTTGATGAGGAGATTTGCCTCATGCGGTATGCCAGCATTTCTCAAACAGCAGGCCAGGATCCACTAGTGGGCCTGTTTTCAGGTGGGCTTCAGTGCCACAGCCTGCCTTCTCACTTACCTTCCCTGGCCCCTGGCCAGTGCCTGCACCAGCAACTCCTAGCATGCTGAGTAAAGGTGGTTGGGAGACAAAGAAGTTCAGGCAGAGAGGAGGGAAGGAAGATTTCTCTCCTGTGATGGGAAATGGCCAGAGGAGGTGTTGAAACAAATTAGAAAGTGAGAAAAATGTTAATGTTTTTTATGAATAACAGCAACAGCAGCAATATTGTTATATTTAATAAAGAAAAAAACTAGGAATAGAAAGAAGAGATGCAACTGACAGTTGGAGGTGGGAAATAAGGTAAACGTTGTGTGAGAGGAGAAGAAATTGCAGGAGATGGGTAAAAATACATTGAGACACATATGGGGTGGGAAGAGAAAAATAAGAAAGAAAAGGCCTACACTACTTACGGTCTCTGGATCAGCAAATTCTGCCACATATGGGTTGACTCACAATATCTCCAGAAAAAGTATCTACACTGAGCTTAAGGAAAGCCGAGCTATGGAATTCCTTGCCACAAGGAAAGCCCTGTGGCAAAAAAAAAATAGTAATTGAAATTAATTAGAAAATTGTCAGTGATAACCAGCTGATTATGTCAAATTCTGTCTCCATCTGCCACTAATTTGTGACTGGCTCTGCCTTGCACCACCATTTTGTGACTGGTGGGCCTCAGGAATGTTCAGCCATTTGAAAACAGCCATCTGTGTTTAGAAAGTTGGAGGTTCTCTCCAGTATGCCAATGCAACAATGTTCACCCAAATCCCTCTGATTTTTTCTCTCTCCGCAGTTATAGAAGTAGGGTGTCCAAGGAAAAAAATGTTGCTTCACTGAGATAAACTAAACATATAATTGCCCTGGGAAGTCTGGGAAAAAGAGCTGCACATTTAATACTTATATTTCTTGGTAGCAATAACTCTGGAAATACTGGAGTTGAAGAATACTAAACATGTTTGTATTTAATGTTTTATCCCCCTCTCAAAAATTTACATAATGCTTATTAGGAATTATACAGCCACAAGAGTGGCTGTATACTAGTCAGCATGGATTTTTTGCATTCCACAATGTTCAATTGAAAATACCCCATGCCATTCTGATGCTTCCTATAAGCTCATTTCAAAACAAAACCTGTCAAAACTTATAGTCCTGAACTCAGAAACACTTGTTTAACAACTCTGTAAATTTTCATGTTGATACACAAAACAGTCAGAGAGAATTGAGAGTTCAAAGTGTAAAAAGAGAGAAAGAAAAAACAGAACCCTTTTGGACTTTTTTTCTGTCAGGATTCTCATAATCTGTTGAAATAAATTAAAAATCAGCCATATCCACAGAGTACCTGTAATCCTATTACTGACCTGCAGTTTAAAAGTTAAGAAATTTTGCCTTGAACTCAATGATAATGCCGGGCATGCTCAGTAAGAATCAACTGTCAGTGTTCTAAAAGCCAGACTCACAGTTGCTGGGCTTGCCTAATCGGGCCACACCCACATCAAACTTTGATTTCACGTGAGACAGTCATGGCTTCCCCCAAAGAATCCTGGGAAGTGTAGCTTGTGAAGGGTGCTGAGAGGAGACTCCTATTCCGCTGACAGAGCTCCAGTGGCCAGAGTGGTTTAACCATCAGCCACTCTGACTGAAGCTTTGTGAGGGGAACAGGGCATCTCCTAGCAACTCTCAGCACCCTTCACAAACTACACTTTCCAGGATTCATTAGGAGAAGCCATGACTCTAAAGTGAAATAAAGGTCTGGTGTGGATGTGGCCAGGGACAGTTTTGATTTAAGTTAGGGTGGAAGGCTACATGTGCCTGCTGTATAATAAAAAGGTGGAATAAAAACCCTGAAAAAGAATGATACTGTTCACAATGTTTTCCTTTTGGAAAAGAAAGGGGCTTCCCCTCTGCCCAGTGCCCACCCACCCAATCTCCTCCCCTTCCCTCCCCTCCCCTTCCTCCCTTCAGTTTCACCTATCCTAAGCATGATTGCACAGGAGTAAATCCCACAGAACTCAAAAAGCATGCAAATGATCAAACCTGCCCTCCCCTCCTCCTCCCTCCTATCCCATCCTTCATGCCCTTTCCTCCCCCTTCACCCTTCCCCTCCCCATCCCTTCCAATCCCCTCCTTCCCCCATTTGCTCAGGGGCACATGTTGCAAAATTCTTCCAAGCTACACTGGAAGTGGATTGGACTGTGAAAGACCAACCCAAATGGTGTTTGCATTTTGACCAATTTGTAGGTTAGTCCAATATCTCAGAGAGGAGGTTTTTTGCTTTTTAGTGAATAATCATTTCATGCACACAGAGAAGATATTGAATGTCGGGAGCAGCTCTTAGAGCAGTGCTGGCTGGGGCTGATGGGAATTGTAGTCCAAAACATCTGGAGGATGCTTTGTCACACTTTGCTAGAGGAAGAAATCCAGTGTAGTGTAGTGATCAGAGAGACAGATCTGAACAAGGGAGACCTGGACTGAAACCCCCATTCAGCCATAACACTTATTGTGTGACCTTGGGTCAGACCCCATATCTTAGCCCCTGCCTGCCTCACAGGGTCACAACTGCTGTGTGAGGTAAGTGGAACTGAGGCATAGTGGCTGAACCAAGGTCATCAAGTCAGCTTCATGACATGTGAAACACCCATGTCTACTTTCCTGAGCTCTTTAAAAGAACAGCAGGTTATAAAGGTGATGGATAAATACCTACATAAATAGTGTGCTGATAACGGTTTGATGCAAATAAGGAGAACACTTTGCTTACTCATAAACTGAAAATGTTCTCATGGTTACAAGCTTCCCCACCCCTTATTGGTGCCAATTTTTACATGCGTTGATATGTGCAGTTAACTGCACTTAAAAAAACACACGATACCAACACTATACTTGTTTAATTTGTTCCCAAACCTATAAGCAGAAAAAAAATACAGTACAGTGTAATTTTGTCAACTCTGTCTCCTTGCTCCAACTCTTCGGCTTGCAGAGAAGTCTTTTAATCAAGGCAATTATGTGATTGTTGTTGTTCTGAAATTCCATTATATCTGTTGAACTATGTTAAATGCTTTATTCTGTGCTATAACACTGTGCCCATTAAATAGAACTCATCATGCTTTATTCCAGATTCCCCTAACCTGGCACCCTAAAGATGTTTTAGACTATAATTCTCATCAGCCTTGACCAATGCACGCTGGCCAGGGCTGATTGGAATTGTAGCTCAAAACAACTGGAAGACACCATGTTTGGAAAGGCTGCTCTGTCCTTATTTGGCCTGTTATATGATAATATCAAGACTTAATGGAAATGATAAAACATGGTGGTCTTATAACATATTGTTATGAGCATGGGGGTTGGAATAGATGATTCCTGTGGGTCCCCTTTCCAGCCTCTGATCCTATGCCTTGGAATGAGGAACTCACTCTGCTTGTCAGATGAGTCTCTCCTTTGTTAAACAAATAGAGTGGCCAGGTAAGATAATGGGTCTATCAGTTGCCCAGCAACGGTGAATGGGCCTGGAAGACCCTTTTGTCATTGAAACTGTTCAGGAGAGCTGCCCCTCCTCCTGGAGCCCAGGAGAGTTTTGTAGTTTGAGTTGTGTCTAGAGAATGCCTGGGAACGGGAGGCAGCAGAGAGGCTGGCTCTCTGCATCATGGCTATAGGATGCCTCCTGTAATACAGATAAAAAAGCTGGATATTGGACTGCTGATGCATTGAACCCCCTCCATCCTAAGCTCAGGTTGGAATGTGTGTAAATAAACAAACCATATTTCATAAAGACAGCGCAGTCTCTGCTGACCCTCTTCCCAAAGGAAACCAAACCCTGGATAAGAGCAAGGAGCTCTGAGATCTCACCGCTCGGAGATTGGGGAGGCACACAACAATATGATAATGAAGCACATGAGACATGGTGTGAAGACTATATTTCTGGTGGATGGCACAGGATAAAAGTACTTTGCCTGGAAACCATTTGGGAGAACGTGCAAACAGGACAACACTGTGAAATTCATAGAATCATAGAATAGCAGGACTTCCCAGGAGGATCCCTACGCCTGTGCAGCCTCTGAGACGAGCTCTCGTCTTGGATGAAACTTTTCCAGTTTAAATTCAGTCAGAAGGCTCTTTTCTGACTGGGAATAATTTCTTCCGGTTAAAGAAGAAACGTGAGATTTCCTACATAGCTTTGTTTTGATTGTTGGAGTCTGGAATTCGTCAGAATTGTCTGTCTTCCAGCAGCTCAGACAGAGCGAGGATTTTTATGCTAGCTCAGCTGGATAAGTGACCCGTTTTTTTATACGGATTAACAGGCAAACATCCTCCTGTCTACATTCATCATTTTCTTATCTATACAGCTAAAGAGATTTGTCAAAGTAACAGCAATTGAGATAACCTAGGTGAGGTAAGACTTTCCTTTTTTTATTCACGGAACTAAGGGGGAAGAAAATATAAATAGCGTATCTTTTTTTTTATTGCAAAAAGCTGACATGGAAAATAGTATTCTAAAGATTAAACGGATGAGAGATTTCTGATTGAAAGAGATAAGACTGGGACTATTTTTCTTGATCTACTTTTTTTTTCTTTTTGACGAATCTGCTCATTCTCTCTGCTACTAGCTATTTCGACGCTGTGAACTAAAGCCGTTCTTACACTTCTGGGCAGATAAGAGATAAGGGCTGTCTGGCGTGTGACGTTAGTTTGCTGGAAAGATTAACTCCTTTGTAACTGGTTAAAGAAATAAGCTGCTCTCTGTTTGGGACATTGAAAATTGAAGGAGTTTTGTTCCTTTGGTTTTAAGAATGACAATTAAGAAGATCATGGATGTACAAGAAGGGACTTTATCTCTAGACATGTTTCAGAAAATAATGAATGGGATTAACTCAATAAAACAAGAACTGAGAAATAATAGACAAGCGTGGAGAATTGAATTTCACGAAATGAGACAGGAGCTGAAAGAAACTCAGGATTCTATGAGAAAGGAGAATAAAGATAGATCTGGAAAACAAAAAAAGGATGGATTAAATTAAAGGCAAGGTTCAAACTATGGAGATTGGCTTAATTATGGACATGAAAAAAGATTTGGATTTTCTGGCTGTGATGGATCCTGGAGACAAATATTATAGTTTGGAATTCAGCGCTGTCCTTGAAGGAATTGAAGAGATTGGAGATAAAGATATTATCGGTTCAAGAAAATTCTTGGACTGGAAGGATTTGATGGAACTTGAAATGGAGAAAGTTAACAGAATTAATCCCTGTTTTGTGTCAATGGAAAAACCTTCAAGAGATGTACTAGTGTATCATGTGGAAAAGAGGAACAGAGATGCGGCTTTGCAACAACACTTCAGTGATACGTTTGGATTTGATGGTAAGAAAACATCTGTGATGGAGGAAATTCCTATCAGACTTTTATTATATGACTATGACAGCAAGATTTTTGGGTGCGTAAAGATGGAAGATGGAAGATGGACCCAATATGGATAATGACAGAAGAGCGATTTAAAATTACTGGACTTAGTAGATTTGATGAGTTGGATTAATTGGCATGTTTATTTAGAAAAAAAATTGATTGACATATATCTCAAGGATTGGAAACTTCTCTTTGACTTTTTGTGGAAGATTAAAATGATATGATGTTAATGAGATTTGAAACCAACTAAGATAACCGTTGGAGGAAGGTGATTTTATAATCTATTAAGAGATAGGTTTGTTATATATTATAGATTTATAGCTGAACTATGACAAATCGGAAGTCAATATTCTTTCTTTTTTATATATATATATATATTTTCTTTCTTTTTGTATTGTACTAGTTATTGATTTGTGTTGTTTTCTTTTGTATTGTTTTGGTTTTGAAAATTGGAATAAAAATTAATTGAAAAAAAAAAAGAATCATAGAATAGCAGTTAGGCCTATAAGGTCATTGAGTCTAGTCCCCTGCTGCATGCAGGAAATTCAAAACATTTCTGAAGGTTATTATCAGTGGTGGTGGTTCTTTTGCACCATATCTGGAATAATGAGCAGGGACACTTATCACTGGGTTACTAGGGACATAATTTTATTACTTTTAACAAAAGGAGATACATGGCCACCCCATGGCATTCACACTTCTCTGAATTTTGCAGGTCAGTTCTCCAGCCAAGTAATATGTACAGCAATGCATATACTCAAGTAAAGTGTGCATAAAAGTGCAATATAGTTGGGAAAATATAAATATTAGATAAATTTACTTGGCAAAATTGTGTAAATTAGAAAAAATTGCATGCAAAAATGTGTATATTGAAAGAAATTCACACTAAAATGCACTTTCAAAAAATCTTTTTTTTATTATTGCAAACTGATGTGGAAATGTGGAGAACTCAATTTAAGATTAGAACAAATGCGAAACCAAGAAACCAAAATAGTCAGATTTGTCCATCCTTACTTGTGAGTTGTGACACACACACACAACAGTTGCCTAGTTAAAGATCACCCCAAATCAGAGTCTAGAGAACTGTCCTACATGCTTCTGTCCCATATAGCCACCCCGTCTGGTGTTGAGGTAGGCCCTCCTGAGATGCTTCCTCCTAAGGCTCAAGACTAGATGAACTTGCAAGCCCCGCAGGAGTTCCTTTCCTTGTCCCTGCATCACAAAGCCCCAAGTAAAAGCTCTAGGGAAACTTCTTTCACATTAATGGTGCCTTTGGGTATTAGCTGCTGGTGGCTCCATGTCAGTGGGTCTGTGGAATACACTCCAGGCTTTAGTCCTAATTTTCAAGGATCTGTCAAAGGTTCAGACTAAAACCTGGAGTGGATTCCACTGACCCACTGACATGGAGCCACTAGCTGCCACTGTCTTTGGTTGCTCACAAGTGTTGGTTGCTTCTCAGTTCTATTTTTCCACACTGTCCTGCTGTGGAGTCCACACTAGCAGCCCTATAGCTAAAACCTTCTACAATGCAGAGAATATTTTACTATCACATTAAGCACAAGTATTACTGCTCTCTTTGAGACACTGGATAAGCTATCATTACCCTAGATGTACCCCATACATGGTGAACATTATTATTATTATTTCATTTATATCCCACCCTTCCTCCCAGCAGGAGCCCAGGACAGCAAATGCAAGCACTTAAAGCATTAAAACATCATAAAAACAAACTTTAGAACACATTAAAACAAAACACTTCAAAAATGTTACTTAAAAAAAGCTATCAAAACATCTAAGATTAAAAACATTTTTAAAAAGAAAGCTTAAGAACATATTAAAAAACAAATCCAACACAGATGCAGACTGGGATAGGTCTCAACTTAAAAGGCTTGTTGAAAGAGGAAAGTCTTCAATAGGCACTGAAAAGATAACAGAGATGGCGCCTCTCTAGTATTTAAGGGGAGGGATAACATGGCTATTTTTTCCAGCTCTGTAATGAAAGAACAGCTGATGGGTTCTGATCTGAGGCCCGTTTTAAAGAAATACAGAACAAAGAACAGGCTGAATTTATTTATTACACCAGTTTTGGAAAAATGGCGGGGTATAAATGAAGATAATAATAATAATAATTGTATACCGGCCCATAGCCGAATAAAAGTTTAATATGGGGAAAATGCCATTTTTGCTCCTTAGCAGGGCTGAATTCGCCACACACCCCTGGAAGAATACAAGATTTTGTTTCTCCTAAGGGGAAAAGCTCTGCAGAACCACGTGGGCAGGAATGTTGAGACAGCAGCTATTTAAACCTGTTCCGCCCCTCCTCTCCCTATTCTTTTCGCAGCACCCTCCCTCCTTTCCTCTACAGTGTGGAATTTTGCTAGTCACCCTTTCTGGGTGTGGAGTAAGATTTTTTGTGTGTGTGTGGAGCCCATCATTGGCCTTTGGTACTCTTCTTTTTAACCTACTCCACACTGTAGGATTATTCCTAATAGTTCATATTTAGTGTGTTTGGCATTCAGATCAGGTAGGCAAGGAAATTTAAGAATTGAATTTACTGACACCCTAAGGCATTATTGGATGAAGGGCTCACCTAAGTCACCTTCCACAGCTATCGGGATGCCGTTAGGTCTAGTATGTGCAGCATGGTGAACAATGGATAGCTGGGCTCAGCTGCACAGGTCAGGTTAACTTTCCCAAGGCTCACTTAGCAAACAGGGAGATAGTTTTTCTAACAATTCTTGGCTGGGGAGCATGGATTGTGGCTTTTCCCATGTCCAGGAGATTTGAGGGATGCTTCCTTCCTAGATATTAAGGCAAAGCTGCCTGCCCATACTTACATAATTTGTTTACTTATTGGCAGATCTGCTATTTGTTAAATTTAATAAATATGACCTCTCCACCGTACTGGTCTCTTGAATATCCTTCCGGGGTGTGTTGGCAATCCACATAACCACAGCAATGTTCTCTACTATGAGCAGAGTATTTAGCATAATAGTTAATCCTCCCCTACTTGCAGCTCTCTTCCTGGCTATGCATATCTGTTCCCCTTTTTATTCATATGGAAAATGAAAAACTGCAATCTATATCCCAGAAATGGTTCAGTGTGTCCTTTTATTTGGCTCTGGACACAAGCCACTGCATGGCAAGCATGCCTATTTTTGCAGGAGGCCATATCTTCACAGGAAGCAATCTGTTATAGCCATAAAGAACTGAAGAGAAATCACAGCGGGCTTGCAAGCAGGAATATGCCCCATTACACCCAGTATGTTCTCTGCTTTGATTCCCTTGAGCAAAACTACTACTTGTGTTCTTTGACACCAATAGGCATAATTTGCTAAGCATCGTTCATTATGGAGATACCTATGCAGAATAGTTTCATCCTTTTGCATGTCTTGCCTCAGATTATTTTGTTCTGTGTGTAATTGACACTCATCACTTTTGTTTTACCTTACAAGCATTCCTGGGTTCAGTAGAAATTGCAAAGGCCAGTAGACTGCAAATCTGTGGTTCATTTTAATGTGGACCTTACCTAGGGATGGATGTATTAACCTATTTCATTCTGGGCCACTTGTGCATGTGTTCAATCATAAATCTCTTCCATCAAATTTTCTGCATGCATTTTTGAAAAATATATATTAAAATAGCATTTAAATTCATTGTGCACATTCTATGCACATTGTCCCCTAAAATATGAATTATGTACATACTTCCCCCCTAAAATACTCCTTTTTGTTTTGTTTTTTATGTATTCTCCCCTAAAATACCAGTGTTTGTACATTTTTAAAGAACTGAACTGTTTTGCAAAATTTGGAGAAATGCACAGGATGATTGTATGATTTAACTGCATTTAAATCTGCATATGAGTGCAGAAACTATGTATTAGGTTGGTTCACTTTAAAAGAATTTTGAACAAAATTCTTCTCCATCTCTACCTGCACCTCCATTGTTTTCGGTGGAAGAAAATTGCTTCCCAAATTTTGTAGTCCCCTCCCCCAGGATTTTCTGGGTAATAATACCTTCAGCATGAATTTAGCAACACCCTTGGACTGTATGTGGGTCAGAGCAAAGGCCTAGCCCAGCATTCTATTCTCACAGTGGCCAACCAGGTGCATATGGAAGCCTGCAAGCAGGACATGAATATTCAGAGGCATGGCTGTATCCTGAGGACTGGCCAGGCTTGATATGATTGCTAAGTGTCCAGCCTTCTACTCCTCCCTGGTAAAGTGATCACTATCTTCTTCTGACAACTTCCCAACTCCAGTCTCAGGTGGGCAACACTGGAAATCCGGAGACACTTATGGCCCTAACAATAGAAACAATACATACAACAGAGTTCTCTGCAGTTAGACCAATGGTTAGGATAATTCTCTCTCTTTTCCAAATACACCAGCTATTTGATTCAGCTGAACAAATGTAATCTGTATGCAGCCTTAATCATACACACTTTTTAGCAACTGGCATGAGGCACTAAGTACAATCCTGTCAAATGGCTGGCAGAAGATTAACTCTGACACCTAATGACATGCCAAACTCTGACAGAATAAGAACTTACTATATAACCAATGTCAATCATTCAGGAAGTGCCACTTCAAATGTTTATCCTGTTAGTGGAGACATCCATCTGTGCCAGAATTCAGAACACTGCCGTGCATCGTTGAATATGAAAACACATTGACTACGAAAGTGAAAGTAGATGAATATGTGCCAAACTCATGTGTGTGGAGGTTAACAGAGAAGATGAAAGGATGGATGGACAAAGATAACTTTTTTATATGGAAGTGTCCAGTGGTTGTATTGACATTATTCACAAGGTCTTGAGGGTCTTTGTGCGAAAGATCTGATCCCTCTGCTCCCTACCACCTAAAAGATGAGCACTGTGTGACTAAATAGGACATAACATAGAGGAGGGATAGTGGCTTACTGACCACCACCCCAGCTTGCCTTTCATACATTGCATGCCTGCTGGTGTGTGGCACACTGTGAAGAATATGGACCATGAGATGTTGCTTTATACTGAGTCAGACCATTGGTCTGTCTTGCTCAGTATGGTCTACAATGACTAGCAGTGGATCTCCAGGGTTTCAGACAGAGGCCTGTCCCAGCCCTCTCAGGAGGTGTCAGGGATTGAACAGATGAGCTATGGCTTTTGACCAAATGAGTCTTCCTTAACTCTCTTGTTATCTCCATGATGGCTCATCCTTCTGTGGCTAAAGGGGAATGCCTAAAAGGAGCATCTAAGAACTGTTACAAACTTATGCAGATTTGCTCCCCAACTAAACAAGGAGTTTGCAGTAAGTCACTTGCATAAAAAACAAAACTGAAGTTTGCGGAAACACATAAAAGTGATGTTGACTCCCGCATAAATTCACAGCATGAATGGCTTCTTGTTTACTCATGCACTCTGCTAAAAGCTTTGAGACTCTTAACTAGTGAAAATTAGCTGAAGCTTCAATATCTCAATAAAACAGGCTGGTGAGCTGGTGCTCCGAAGAAAAAAAGCCCCGCTGAGACCACACCACAACTGTTGGTTGCTCTGCTCTCAAGCTTTCCTACAGATGCTTTTGAAAACAGGGGAGAAATCTTTGCTGCTTTCCCACAATAATTTATCCTTTGTTGCCATTGCTTTGTTGCTTTTAACTTCTCTTTTCTTTTTTTAAAAAAGCTAAGTTACCATCTGCCTCCTGGGTGCACCGAAGCAAGAACGGGAAAGTGTTATGTAGTTGTGCCTTTGTTGTGGTGTGGAAAGAGGGTAGCCACAGGAATAACACAGAGAATTCCAACTATTCAGTGTGAATTTAATACAGTGGATTACATAAAAATATGGATAAGCCCAGAGCTTTTGTCGATCCAGCTTCAGGTGGCACAAAAGGCAAGGTGTTTGGGAGTTAATTCTAAATGCAGTCAGGCAGAAAGGCTGCTAATTCTCAGTGTTGCACAGTATAACTGGTGAAGAGTGCTGTGTAACTCAAAAGCTTGCACACATTTTGACCAGTAAGTTTTGGTCAAGTGTGTGGCATGAATTAACAGTTAGCATGCCCCAAGAATACATTACCTAAATACAAAATCAGCTCTCCCATGGGATGGAGTTGTAATGCTAGCTTCCTGGCACCAGGGTCACTCCTCCTTAATGGGAGGGGAGGGGATGTGCTGGGGATGTTGGAGTTGTATGAGTGCACTGGTAGAAGCACCAGTTTGGCTCTGCCAGTGAGCCTGCACAGCCTTGACTCCCTGATGCCTCATCTCTCACCCTCCTTGTAAGTAGCAGTGCTGCTGCCAGGAAGCTAGTGCTGTGGCTCCGTATTACATGTGTCTAAATAACTGCAGGGTACTGTGAGCCCAAATAAGCCTTCTGCAGAGGAAGATTCCCATTGCCTCTCTGTGCAATACACTGGATCCTTCCAATCAGCTTCCTCTGATAATTTTACTACTTCTCTGTTCTTGGATCATTCAGTCACAACAACTGACTCAGAATGAAGAGGTAAATGACCCACCCTCAGTGTAAACAGGGAAGGACGCTATTTATGCATGAATCACTATACTCATGTCTGTTCTTTCCAGGACTCATGCCCAGGTCATGGTGCACAAGTCCCTCACTAGCTACTAGTTATGATGGTTTTATAAAACCTCCAGGTCCATCTGTCTATTCATTCATTCATCCATGAATTCATTACATTTATAGCCCACCCTTCCTCCTTTGCTCCAGGGCAGCAAAAAAAGCCCAAAACAAATAAACACTAAAAATACTCTAAAACATCTTAAAAACAAAAGACTTTAAAACATATTAAAACAAAACATCTTTAAAAAAGCTTTTTTAAAAAAGCTTTAAAAACATCTTAAAAATTAATTCCAACACAGACACAGGCTGAGATAAGGTCTCTGCTTAAAAGGCTTGTTGAAAGAGGAAGGTTTTCTGTAGGCGCACAGTCCTATCTGACTGAATACCAGTTACTGGGGAGCAACAGTTGGAGAGGGCTATTCCTTTTATGCCATTTGTGAGCTTCTGAGAGGTATCTGGTTGATCACGATGGAAAACCAGATTCTGGACTACATGAGCCATTGGTCCACTCCTGTAGGACTCATACCAGTGACTTATGTAGAGCTAGAAAGGGTGGGATTCACTGACACTGGCAAATTCCCTCTCTTTCAGGACCATATTGTGCAAGTTTACTTGGCGGTTCTATAAATTTCTGTGGTACTTGCACTCTAGTAAGCCTTGGGCTGCAATTTTATACATACTTACCTGGTAGTAAAGTCCCATTGAACACAGTTGGACTGACTTCTGAGTAAACATGCACAGTAGGCAGGGCGGGTTCCAAAGGGCGGCCAGGTTGGGCACTGGCCCAAGGGCCCCGCAGCTACAGGAGCCCCTAGGGGGCCCCTGAGGGGCCCTCTGCTCCCCTTCCACAATCTGTGGCATGAGCTGCACCGCAGATAGCAAGACAAGAGATTCCAAGCCACCACCCGCCGCCCGCCACCCACCACCATTCCCCCCGCTTCACCTACCTTTCTCTGCTGTTCTTTGCAGCTGCACGCACTGCGTGTGCAGGGTTGCCATCAATCAAGATGGCGGCTGAGATTTCCGTAAGGGACTGAAGCCTCTGCTGCTGTCTTGGTTGATGGCAGCAATGCGCGCGCAGTGCGTGCAGCTGCAAAGAACAGCAGAGAAAGGAAGGTGAAGCAGGGCAGAGCTTGGAAAAGTTACTTTTTTGAACTACAACTCCTATCAGCCCAATCCAGTGGCCATGCTGGCTGGGGCTGATGGGAGTTGTAGTTCAAAAAAGTAACTTTTCCAAGCTCTGAAGCAGGGGGATGGTGGCCGGGGATGGTGGAAGGTGGCGGCAGTGGCAGTGGGTGGCTCAGAAGCTCAAGCTGTGCCACGGATCGTGGAAGGGGAGCGGAGGGGCCCGGGGCAGGCTGATGCCCAAGGGCCCCGGCATTCCTGGAGCCGGCCCTGACAGTAGGCATGCCTACTCCAAGGTGAGTAGTAATTTTTCTGAGTAGGCATGAGCAGGATTGTGCTATGAGGCTGCAACCATATATACAGTTATCTGGGAGTAAGTCCCATTGAACACTTTTGAGTAAACATACATGACACTGAGCTCTTGGACACTTTTTGACTGAAAGAAGAGTTATTCTAAACATACGCCTCATCTATGAAAGATTCAGGGCAGGGTGATTTAGACCAATGAACTGCTTTATTTTACCTCTTATTCTGCAGGACCATTGGGGCCCCAAACATTCCGTGTAGATCCAGTCTTCATGTGAATCAAGGGTAAAATTTATTTATGCAGGAACATGCTGAATATTGAATCACTTTAGTCTTCAGTTTAACCTGCTTTGTTTCAACAGCACTTGATCTTACAAGTGTCTTCCTTATCTGTGCATCCCAAGAGTTCGGCTTCACACTGAAAAGAAAGAAAACATTTCATTTAACCCAGTTCTGATTTTTTTTAAAAAAACCCCACAACCTTGCAACTCTTCTGCAGCTAGCACATCCATAAAGATTCATGACAAAGTGCTGTCCTTCAAATAAATAAATAAATCCAGCTTTTGATGTATCATTCATCTTACTTCAGTCCCCAAATAAGCTGCATTTCCACAAGTGTCATGTGGAGGTCAGTGTTACTGCGCTAATACAAAGCTATAATGAAAAAGCTGGTTTGCTTAAAATTCAGCTGACGTGGGACAAATGCAACTGTCAGCATTTGGGGTCCCTGAATAGCTGTAAAGGTTAAATATCAATTTGTTTTAAAACAGAAATCAAACTCTTTCTTCCAACTTAAACAGAGATTCTAATAGCTTCCAGCCCATTATCACTAGTACGAGGGCATGAGGCATTGGTTTTAAAGTTTGACACCCATAAAGTCGAAAGGATCACGCTAATTCAATGCAGATTAGTTTCGGAAAGTTTCTTAAAGGGAAAACCTGAAACTCAAAATGCATTCGGCAGTAAGTTCCTGCATTCAAGCTGTGATCCAAAATCCCTCTGAAGTCATTAAGGCCTTTCCAGCTATGGCAGCAGTCCTAAATGCAGTCGCTACAGAGTAAGCCCCACTGAACATAGTGTAGCTGTAGGCGTAGTTGTCTTTTATTCAGGCTGTTGGAATTTGTGGGTGGAGGTGGCAACATATATAGAGAGTATTAGTTGAATCCCACTAAGTCATTGCTGGAGTGGAACAACTTTCACTTGTGCAATAAAACTTCCCCTTCCTCTGGTGTGTCACCCCCCAACTGCCCAAAAATGTTCTCTGGAGAGTTGGCGCAACCCTCAAAAGCAGATTTGGGAGTGGGGGGCATGGCCAGAGGAGAGAGTGGAGAAGTTTCATTAAGTAAGTGGAAGTCATTCCACTTGTACAATTACTTAGTTGGCCGCAACCCTATTTTTCTGAGGCTGTTCGATATAATTATCCTGCTACAATGCACTGAGTGACTTTGGGCATGTCGAGTTTTTTCCTCTTCTCCTTCTAACATACTTTACATGGTTGGGATCAGGCTAAAGCACCATCAGCTCCTTGGTAACGGAAGAAGAGTGATATACATCCAGGAAACAAATATAAACAAGTGCAAAGTTTCTGGCTCTCATGGCATGCATTTACACATTTGTAAATATGATGCTAAAAATATCTGGACAGTGAAAAAGATGGTGGTGATAAGCTTAAGTGTCTTCAATTTTAAGGGTAGGGGTAGCAATGTTATGACAAAGGAGGCACTGACTGTTGATTAAATCAGGGACAAAGTATAAAATGGAATTGGTATTTTAAAAAATGTGACACACTGTGCCAGCTCCTTCTGCCTGACCAGAAGCCCTTGAAGGATCTGGGGCAAAACAAAGCCACTACTTACCAGATAGGCCACATTCAGTTCAGCTAACCTGAGCTGCACCAAAGCACATGCTAAAATTTTGATCCTAGGGCTGCCACCCAGACAAGGACCACATCAGGTGCTGTGTGTGTTATGGATATGAGCAGAGTAACTCAGTGGTCTGAGCTGTGTGTGCCACCATGTGTATTTACTTAAGACGCAGGCTTTTACCCTGCATTTAAATCACTGAGACTTAAGACTTCGTAAAATAAGAAAAGCTACTTCCTTTACAGACATACATAGTAGATAGGCAAGGCATACCTAGTTCTGACTAACTAAGTTGGAGGCACAATGCCCAGACTTGGGTATTGCCCTTATGGCTCAGGAGAGAGAGCAAAGACAAAGATGTCTCCTCTCTCCTTGGATGGTCGAAGAAGACAAAGGAAGGAGGGGCAGGTCAGCTTCTTTGAGCATAGCAGTTTACAACAGAAGGATTAGGTAGAGAACCGCACAGGTAAAGGTAGGCAAGCCTAGCCAGCTAGAGGATCCTGACTCTATCTTCCTTCTGGAATACAAACAAAAGAACCCAAACAAGAGTTGCTCTTGCCCCAACACCATGGAGCAGTAGTGGCTTCTTCTCAGCACTGTGTGAAGAATCATCACCACCACCACCATCTTACATCTCTTGTGCCAAATTTACAAATATACCAAGTCAAATAAATTGGTGCAAGCAGGCCTTTCCTTCTCTCTGCTTGTGCATGTAGTGGAATTCTCTTCTGATACATATTGGAACTACAGTAGCCCTTTTCAGGCTGCTCCCTTTGCGTGATGGCAATTGGGGACAAACACACACATTACTGGATCCCGCCCCTGCTGTCACATCCTTATTGGTGCCTTCGCCTGCCATCCTTTCATTTGGGGAAGGTATGAAGCAGGGAGCTTGCTGTATACTCAGGCTCCCCACACGATTTTGAACTCTACAGTGGAGAATGCCTGACAAAGGCTACTATATGAATTGGAACTAGTTACATGACACTTCAGCAGGATCATGAAAGACAGCCGGCTCTATTGTGAAGAGCTAATTGCAGTAGAGACCTGTTTCATTTATTTATGTACAGTATTTATGCATGTTTACACATATTTATATGATGATTTTGAGGTTCCTGTTAGAAAGCACAGAAGGCAACACATGAAATGTATATATGGTTAACAGATCTACATTTTCTACCTATGAGCATTTCCTCCCCAACATACTTTCTAAATAAATGATGTAATTTATTTTGATGCCAACCCCTTTCTCAACAGTCATCAGCATAATTTAATTCTTCTTTTACTTTAGAGAATTTTTAAAAAAACACATTCCAACAGCTTTCTGTGCATTAATGGGTATTTTTATGATTCCGCTATGTCATAAGAATAAAAATACTGCAAGCAATCTTCAGTAATCACTGTGTCATACAATTATGCTGCTATTTTTATATAGTTCTGTCATATTGCTATTGTTAAGTCTGTCATTATTCTTGCTTTAAATCCTTGCACATTTTTCAAAGTGTCACTAATTTTTAAAGTTTTTATTGACATGTGTATTTTGCAGCTTCACTGACTATTTATAAAAAGTATATATGTGAAAGGACAAAGTAGGTGTGATGCAGTAACCTTGCATCTAGCTCCCCATCCCCTCACCAAAATATCCAATAAAACAAGGTTGGGGTACCTGCGGTGCTCTGAATGCTGTTGGACTTCATCCCTCACCATCCCTGACCATTGATCCTGCGGGCTGGGGCTGATGGCAGTTGGAATCCAATGGTATCTGGAGTGCCACAGCTTCAACAACCCAGTGGTAGAATGTTCCTCATGTCTTGACATCACAATGACCACATGTCTCCATCCCTGAGCCACATTTTTGGCTGCTAATAGTGGGGAAATGCATGATATCAAGGCATGAGGCAATTTCTACTAGATGTTACAGAAAGGGTGAGGAGAGCTAGATGCAGGGTTGTATTTTATGGCGGCCACAAATTTCCCATAATATCTCATTTGCCCTCGTTTGCATGAATGGCCTTCATAAATGTATCATAGATATAATAATCATCTTATATTCTCTTACTTCAATGCCCTTTATTATTATATAACAATACCATCAGTGTTCCTGCATCTTTAAGGCGCTTAGCATTTTGCCTTCTGTTCTGCGATGTTCAGTGCTCATTTACATATTTGTTTCCAGGCTCCTATATGTGATATCCTCATGTCTGAACTCTGGTAGAGATATGTGTGAATATGCAGAACAAGAAGTGGCTAGCTTGTCTCTCCACTTAATAATTCCAAAAATACAGCAACATGTAACACAATGGCAAATATTTATGGAAGCATTTTTGTAGATTCAGTGCCCTTTGATTAACTTCATCAAGTGTTTGTCCCATAACGGATATACAATTTTTAATTTCTATGGACTCATTCACATGTTACACTGAGCACAGGTAAAGGCTGCCTCTACACATGTACATGTGCTTGTGTGGAATATTGTGCACTTGTTGATTTGTACAGTTCAAATATTGTATGCACAGATACAGATTGTACAGTTTATTTATTTATTTAATTTGTTTGCCGCCCTTCCTCCCAGCAGGAGCCCAGGGCGGCAAACAAAGCACTAAAACACTTTAAAACATCATAAAAACAGACCTTAAAATACATTAAAACAAAACAGCATTAAAAACTGTTTTTTTAAAAAAAGAAAAAACAACTTTAAAAAGGGTTAAAAACATTATTAAAAATATGTTAAACAATTCTAACACAGATGCAGACTGGGACAGGTCTCAACTTAAAAGGCTTGTTGAAAGAGGAAAGTTGTTGAGCATTACATGTGCATAACTGTACGAGTATACAGCTCAACTATTTATGTGCATATGTTCACAGATTATGCACTTGTTGACTGTAATGTGTGAACAAACACCCCTTGTTGCATTCCTCACAAAGCTGTTGACTTTCTCCACAGTTTGCTCCAATGTGTACGGTGTGCACTCATCAGAATTATAACTTGCTTTATAGACAGGTTGCCATTTACTCTTACTTACTATCTGTCTGTCTGATAAGTGTTTGAAGAACCAAGCTGTAGATATGATGATTGTGTTAATTCGGTATTTGTTTAATGAAAACTCACCTTTTGGGAAATGCATCATTTGAGAATTGAAATAAAATCTTGGACAGCACTGGAGATGCATGATGTGTTTATAACATTTGCTTTATTTACAGGAATACCCCACATCAGATTCCTAAAGAGAGATTCTACAGAACTAAGGTGTCTTCATCTTGCATAAACTAACCCCGTCTCTGTGTCTTTATTGTTCTCAAGTGCAAAACCTCTCATTTTTCACACATACACACCTGTCCCCTCTCTTCTGATGCATATCTTATACTAACACAGTAAGATACTCAAATATCTCCTAACCATTAGTTCTCATCAGCCAACATTCTGGGCTTTTCACTGGCAACCTTCCTAAACAAAGCAATGATTAGCAAGTAGCCAAAGCACTATTTTGATTATTGAAGGTTATATTTTGGAACTTCCATTGTACGGTAGTAAAAACATACCTTCAAATGGGGGTTGTCTTTGGCAAGATCTGATCACAGAATAACCTGGCACAATGTGTGACTCATCATGCTGAATGCAGTCTCCCAGTTGTGTATTGTAGCTGACCACATGCTTGACAAACATCCTTTTTTGCAGTCCAAGGCAGGTAGCAAAAAGAAGAGGATTATTATTAAGCTGATTTATTTATTTATTTTTATGGTTATATTTAGATCCTACCTTTCCTCGAAGAAGCCCAAGTGGCATACACAGTTCTCACCCTCTTATGTGTGTATTTTACATACAAATGTAAAATGTACAAATGTACACACTCTTATGTGTGTATTTTACATACCTTACATAAAAGGTAGGCATAAAATTCATGCAATGGGGCAGAATTTAATGGCATGCAGTGCAACAGAATGCGACAGAATGGCATGGAACAGGATGGGCCGGTCCTATGATTGAGTGCCAGTGAGACCTAAATGGGACAGAATTAGCTGCTCAACTCATCCTAGCAGTAATGCTATTCCATCTGGCTCCTCTTCTATTGTCTCAACCCTTCACAGGCTGTATCCAATCCCCCATGGTGACTGGGCTGCTTTCTTACTACCTATCACTGATACTATTAACTTTTCTTTATACCATATAGTTCTTTAACTTTTCTACAAAGTCCCATGGCTGCTGTTCTTTATCTCACTTTTGCACAGCTAGTTTGTAAAAGACACATGATATATCACCCCTACAGAGACCTTATTCCATTGTATTTGTGCACTGCATGCTTAGACATGCCCTACTGTGAAGTCATTGTGTAATGCAACACACATAAGGGTTCTGGAAAAAAATAAAAACACAGAAAATGTCATCTGCTCACTTATCCACCACTAAAGTTGGAAGTAAATTGTAATGAGTAGAAAGGTTCTTGGTACAGTACTGCTATATGAATAGCCTGATTGATGAGAAACTATTCATGCACAGTTTTAACACACAATAAAATAATTTCAGAGGGTTGAGACAAACCTCAGCAGCAGAAAATACCACAGATGACACAGAGCCCAAAGATTCAGTCCTGCAAAGACTTTCTTACAATGGATAACTCTTCTATGGCTCCAGGATTCAGCTGAAGTCATGCACTCCTCTAAAGTTATGGTAACATAGAAGGAAGATGAGACGTTGTAATGGATTCCAAAACCAATGCCAGACTGTGCAACTCATGATCCACAAAACGAAACACAGCCCAAACAGGGGGTTAGTATGATGTAGAGGTTAGAGTGTTGGACTAGGAGCTGGAAGACCAGGCTTCAAATCCCTACTGAGCCATGAACCTCACTGGGTGACCTTGGGCCAGTCAGCCTAACCTACCTCACAGAGCTTTGTCAGGATAAAATGGGATAGGCGCACTGAAAATACATCACAGCATCCAGAAAACTGCAGACTCTGATGTGGAGTTGTGTCCTGACCCACAAGCAAGCTTTAGAGCATATTGGTGTATTGGACTGCTGCAAAATGTACCAAACAAATCCCTGCCCATCCTTAATTATTGTTTGAGGAGTGTTTGTGAGTATCCAAATCACTTCATATTATCTCAGTAATCCTTACAGCACCACATTCTTATGCCTCCAAAGTAAAAAAAAAACAAATAGTTTGGTGAGCTGCCACCACCTGGTGCCCAGTGGTGGCCTCTCCTTCCCCCAACTGTTACCTTAGGGCAGCCTTTCCCAACCAGTGTCCCTCCATATGTTGTTGGACCACAACTCCCATCAGCCTCAGCCAGCATTGCCAATGCTCAGGAAAGATGGGAATTGTGGTCCAACAACACCTGGAGGCACACTGGTTGGGAAAGGCTGCCTTAGGGCTTCCAGAGGACCATCTTGCCCTGAGGGGAGCAGAAAAGAAGCAATTACAGCATCTTCTAAACAAGCAGATGTCTTTCAGTTTGATTATAATGTCGATTTTTAATTGATGCTTGGAATCATCTTTTGTAAACCACTTTATGAGAAAACTTTTTCAAATCAGGAAGCACAGGCATCTGAAAAGGTTGCAAAGTGATGGAGAACTATTTAATGCATCTGTGGGGAACCTTTGGCCCTCTAGATGATGCTGAACTACAACTTCCATCAGCCCCAGCAGGCATAGCCATGGCCAAGGATGATGAGAGTTGGTGTTCAGCAACAACCTGACAGCCAAATGTTCCCTACCCTTGATTTATTGGAAAGAAATAGGCACACACCATCACCCATGGCCAGCCTGCAATGATACAGGAAGCTCAAACTTAGTTATTCTAGCAAATAATGTACACTAATGTTTGTAAACCACTTAGAGGTATGTTTATTTTATTAAGTGCTCTATACATTTTGTTAGATAAATAAACTAAAAATTCTAAAGACATGCTAAAGTGCCTTGAGAAATTGGAAGCCTCTTCCACACAGGAAGAAAGGTTTTGAGAAATTGGAGGGTAGGTTTCGGCACAGCACTAGTCATGACACATTCTATTCCATCTGTTGGAGAGGTATTCTTTAAGGCTTACTCATGTACTTAATTCACCATCCTGAAGCAAATTCATGAACTGAAGTCTCCCAAATCTTGTAAAGTTGATTACACAGTAATGGAAGTCACCAGAACAAACTAGCAGGAAAGAGGCAAAGTAAGAAGAACACCAACAAACATACAAAAATATAATTCTCTATCTTTGGAGATGGCAGGTGTTGCCACCACTCACCATATGCTCAGAGGCACGTTACCAAATTCTTCCAAGCTACACAGAAAGTGGATTGGACTGTGAAAGACCAACCCAAATTGTGTTTGCATTTTGACAACTTTGTAGGGCAGTACAATATCTCAGACAGGAGGTCGGGTCTCCTGCTCCCCTGGTGCATTCACTATAGCTGCCCAATTTCCCTGCTTTTAAAAGTTTGATAGAAATAGCTGTGGGCAATAGGTACATTCTTAAACTGCAAGGTTTTTTGTCTATGAGTGAATTTCCCTGCTTTTTAATCCAGCAGGCAAGAAATGGGATCCTGTCCAGGTTTGCTGAGAATGGATTGATCATTTGCATGCATATTGAGTTCAATGGGATTTACTCCCCTGCAATCATGCTTAGGATAGGTGAACCTGACCACAGAGGATGGGGAGGGGTGGAGGAAGAGGAGGGAGGGGAGGAAATGCAGAGGGGAGAACTGGGAGGGGAGCAGGCAGGAGGGGGAGGGGTGCAGAAGGACAGGTTTGATCATTTGCATGTTTATTGAATTTACTCCCATGCAGGTAAAACTGACTGGGGGGAGGAAGGGAGGGCTGGAGTGGGCAGGGGAGGAGGATGAAGGAAGAGGGGAGGGGAGGAGGAAGGGATAAGGGAGGAGAGGGGAAGAGGGGGAAAGCAGGTCTGATCATTTGCATCCTTATTGAGTTCAATGGGATTTACTCCTATGCAATCTTGGTTAGGATAGGAAAAACTGACCATGGGGGAGGAGGAGTGGGAGTGGGAAGGGGAAGGAATGTATTGGAGGGGGGCAAAGGAAGGGGGAGGGGAGGGCAGGTTTGAACATTTCCATGCTTATAGAGTTCAATGGTATTCACTTCCATGCAATCATGCTTAAGATAGGTAAAACTGACCATGGGGAGGAGGAAGGGGAGGGAGAAGGGGGAGGAGGGGATTGGAAGAGGATGGGGATGGGGAGGGAGGGGCAAAGGAAGGGGGAGGGAAGGGGCAAGAGGGAGGGGATAGGAGGGAAGAGATGGGAGGGTGGGTTTGATCATTTGCATACTTTTTGAGTTCAATGGGATTTATTTCCATGCAATCATGTTTGAAAATGGAAATGGATTGCCTTCTAGTCAATCCCCACCTATGGCGACCCTTTCAATAGGGTTTTCATGGTAAAAGGTATTCAGAGGTGGTTTCACCATTGTCTTCCTCTGAGGCTGAGAGGCAGTGACTGGCCCAAGGTCACCCAGACAGCTTCATGGCTGTGTGGGGATTCGAACCCTGCTCTCCCAGGTCGTAGTCCAACACTGACCCAGGGAAGAGGCAGGGAGGAGAGGAGGAGGGGGACGAGATTGGGTGTGTGGGCACTGAGCAGAAGGGAAACCCCTTTCCTTTCCAAAAGGAAAACATTTTAAACAGTATTATTCTTTTTCAGTCTTTCCCCCATCTTTTTATTCTACAGCAGGCACATGTAGCCTCCCAACAACATTTAAACCAAAGCTGCCCCTGGCCACATCCACACCAGGCCTTTATTTCACTTTGGACACTTATGGCTTCTCTCAAAGAATCCTGGGAAGTGTAGTTAGTGAAGGGTGCTGAGAGTTGCTAGGAGATGACCTGTTCCCCTCAGAGACTTCAATCAGAGTGGCTGACTGTTAAACCAGTCTGGCCTGTGGAGCTCTCTCAGTGGAACAGGAGTCTCCTCTCAGCACCCTTAATAAACTACACTTCCCAGGGTTCTCTGAGGGAAGCCATGACTGTCTCAAGTGAAATCAAAGTCTGGTGTGGGTGTGGCCCCCTGATTAGGCAAGCCCAGCAGCTGGGAGGCTTTTAGAATTCTGACAGTTGGTCCTTACTGCGCATGCTCTGCATTATCATAGGGCCCCAGCCAAACTTTATTAAATTAATTAAAAATCAGCCAGGCATTTTTTCAACTTTTAAACTGCAGAAGATGAAGGTCAGAGTATGGGGCAACATCAGTATTAGGATTACAGATACTCTGTGAACATGGCTGATTTTTAATGAATTTCAACAGATTATGAGAACTCTCAGAGAAAAAAGTCCAAAAGGGCTCTGAGGTTTTTTTCCTCTCTTTTTACACTTTGAACTGTCTATTCTGTCTGACTGTTTTATATATCACCATGAAAATTGACAGCGTTGTTAAGCAAGCATTCCTGAGTTCAGGACTATAAGTTTTGTAAGGTTTTGTTTTGAAATGAGCTTATAGGAAGCCTCAGAATGGCATGGGGGTATTTTCAATTTAACATTGTGGAATGTGAAAAATCCCTGCTGGCTATAGTATACAGCCACTCTCGTGGCTGTATAATTTATAGTTGTGGGCCTTGCAGAATTGACTGCATATGCAGCTTTGCCATCCATAGGAGTTCTCAAAACTGCTCGTGCTACTTGGATCCACCAAACTGTGTCTCTTACCTTTGGAAAGGTTTCTGAGCTTCTCACCTAGTTAATGACCCTCATAAGGCCGATGAAATGAATGTATGAATAACCAGCAAGCACAACCCTAGGATTTTATACTGCACAGTATATACCAAAAACAATATTTTTAGTGTTACATATTCTTAGCAAATACAAGCATGAGCATCGATATACTGAATGTTAGATGTTTGAGCATTTTGTTGAAATAGAATGGTGGGATTGCTTCCATGATTAAATAAATTAAATCACTTTTCACTTCTGATATTATAGTCACCATCATATAAACTTAGTAGCTGCTATGACCACTGAGCATTGAAGACAGGGAGCTGGGGCAGCATAATGGCTAAGGAAGAAGGAGGCCTCAGAAAGTCACTGGTTCAAGTGTCATCTCCGTCACAAACTCTGATTGCTTCAGGCAATATGGTGACAATAAAATAATGTAGACATTTCAGTCCAGTGTCAAATTTTAGTGGTTTCATTTTCACCTGTGCTGCCTCAGTGCCACACAGCCATTTTCCTCTTCCATAATTTTCTCAAGCGCTCACATTTAATGAATAAAACACTAAAAATTGCAATTAATAATACATGAACACAATTAGAGAATTTATTTTAATAAATTATGAGAATCATTTTAATGAAAATAGCCCAGAAGTGATAATTAGGTAGAATATCAGAAATGCTGTAATTTTTCACACAGCAATTAGTTAGTCATTCTAAAGCATACAAGCTGTTCAGAAAGGGTTCATCTTCTCATGAAACATTTTAGTGTGTGAAAAGTATGCTGTATAGGGAGTGCTTCAAACTGTAAGCTTCCAATTGATTAGCAAATATAGACATTTTGTGACTTGCTAAGAGTTCCAATTTCAGCCATAGTTTTCTGGTATTTTCAGATTCCAGATTTTGATCAGGGGAATTGTATGCCACCTGTTCCCACTTTGTCTTTTGATCAGTGATTGCCAAAGGGCAGTAGCTAAGTGGCAGAGCATCTGCTTCGCATGCAGAAGTTCACAGGTTCAGTCCATGACACCTCCATATGGGACTGGCTTCACTAGAGCTACTAGACCTATTATCTACCTGTGTCAGGAACTGTCCAGGCAGAGCACATGCCAGAGCAGCTCCCATACCTGAAAAGTAATTCCAAAAAGGGGCCTTTTATCAATGAGGAAGATCTTGCTGTGCTTCATTTGTTTTTTCTTTGATGTCCTCTAGACCATGGACCATTGACTTTTCAGTTTGTCTCATATTGTGGAGTGTGTGTGTATAATTTTCTGGTAAATTTACCGGCTAGCTGGTTATACTATTCTGTGGATTGACTTCTAGTTTTTACATTTTGAATTGACAACTTTTTTAGTTTTGATAGCTCACTTGTTCTTATTGTTTCCTTTTAAATATACTATTTGTATGGGTTTTTTTAATTTAAAAATGTGCTTTTTAAGTACAGAAAATCATGACTGAGGGGTGTAGTCAACCAAGTCCTATGGCTGTAACTAATAATAGATGGCCTCTTACGGTGCTAGAGAGAGCACTTGGACAATAATATTATATTACTGGTGGAAGATCCACCCGTAGTACAATGGGATTTTCACTAGAATATTTGACTATGTTCTGGAGGAGATCCTGACCAACTTTGTTCTTTTGAGCCAAAAGAATTACCAGGAGCATGGACATTCTTCATATGCTCTTATTCAAGACAAGGGGACATGAGATAGTTGTAACTTTCAACTCATCATGTATAGAAAGCCATAATTAGCTAAAGTAATTTAGCCCTCACTGGAACATATATGCCAAGAAAATGACAGTAAATATTTTTTACCTTTTTAGTTTTGGCTGAAGTCAAGGTGTGGATAAACTACTGTGATCTGAAAATCTAGGTGGAAATCCACCCCATGGCCTCCATCTGTGGGCCCTGAGGAGGGCCAATATGCCCTATTCTGGAAACAGGGCCACCCACACTGCCCTAGATCTGTCCCCATCATTATTCAGGGGGTGGAGCTAAGGACATTTAAAAATTAAAAATATGGTAGGGAGGAGGGAAGGAGATGCTACATCTCCTTCTGCCCCCCCCCCGAGAGCAGGTGGGTGCAACCAATACCACACAAGAACCATTTTGGTGTCTAATGTGGGGCACATTTGTGGGGTGGCATGCGGCAACCAAAGCGACGGGAGGGACATTCTTCCTCCCACCAGTGCTTGCTCTTGTTGGATCAGTAGCAATCTCGGGTGATCCTGTGAAAGCCTGAGCAGGGCGGAGTCAAGGCCAGGTCTACCCAACACCGGACTCTTCCTTCACATGCCAGCTTTGAAGGGAGGACATTATTGGAGCAGACTATCAAAGAGCCATGTAAGAGATTGGTGATAGTTAGAGGGCTTTCCGGCAACTGCTTCATGGCCTCTTACCTCCAGAGGCCAGTGTCCAGAGTTGGAAGTTGTCTCTCACCCCCATGCCCCACCCAATTGCCCCAGTTCACTCTGGACTGCTATATCAAACCCATAGCGATCCGGGGCTACCTGAACCCCACTCAGTCAAGGCCCAAAAGCCTCCAAAGAGGCTCAGGCCTTGGGCCTCAGCCAAATACAGAGCATAGCCCTAGTGGAAATGCATTGGAACTCGGGAGTACTTCATATAGTCCAAGCCCCCCTTCCTATTCACACATCAAAGTGTGGGAGTTACTTTTATATCATGAGACCCACATTTCTGGCAAGTCTGTGTGTGAATATTTCAGGCATATGAATGGAAACTAATCATGTTAATCCCATGTGTGATGCAGGATTTCTCATTAACTGAAACAAAATGCTACTGTCATACTCTTATTTATGTGTGATTTATACTTATTTATATATTTATTGCATTTGTATACCGCCCCATAGCCGAAGCTCTCTGGGCAGTTTATAACAATTAAAAACATTAAAAACAAATATACTAACTTAAACACATTTTTAAAAAACAATTGAAAAACACATGCTAAAATGCCTGGAAGAAGAGGAAAGTTTTGACCTGGTGCCAAAAAGATAACAGTGTTGGTGCCAGCCGCACCTCGTCAGGGAAATCATTCCATAATTTGGGGGCCAGCACTGAGAAGGCCTCTCCCTTGTTGCCATCCTTCCAGCTTCCCTCGGAAGAGGCACCCAGAGGGCCTTTGATGTTGAGTGTAGTGTACAGGTGGGTTCATGTCAGGAGAGGCATTCCATCAGGTATTGTGGTCGCAAACCATGTAAGGCTTTATGGATTAAAACCGTCAGCTTGAATTGAGCTCGGAAACATACAGGCAGCCAATGCAAGCAGGACATATTACTAATAGCATTATTCATGAAATAACAATTAATTATTATAATTAATAATAGCAGGGTGGTATTCAATGCTAGTCCTATTCAAAGTAGACCCACAAGTTTAGACTTGAATAATATAGTTTTTAAAAATTTCAGCAGGTCTACTCTGAGTAGTATTTGATTGAATACAACCCATAGAGGTTAAAAGATTCAAGATATTCTAATCCCACAAAACAAAATACATTTCAATGGTATGACATCATTCAAATTAAACTCCAGGTTGTTGACTCTGCCC
The DNA here is from genome assembly GCF_030035675.1 of Rhineura floridana. Taxonomy (NCBI): domain Eukaryota; kingdom Metazoa; phylum Chordata; class Lepidosauria; order Squamata; family Rhineuridae; genus Rhineura; species Rhineura floridana. The sequence goes on from NC_084487.1 coordinate 101,477,234, forward strand.
AGAACCAACCCAAATGCCCTCCAGATTCTACTGTGTTGCTCTATTGTAAAGTTTAATTACATTTGAAAGTGAGAGGGTACTTATCCATCACACGTCTCTAAAATATCTATAAATGAAATCAGTGTGTGTGGGAGAGATACAAATCAGGCTAGTTTTTCTCCATATGCATTTCCAAATTATTACCTGACAAGGTTATACCCTTTTAGCTACAATGTTATTAATGCCTTTTCAGTCTCTGGTGCAGGTACCTGTAAAGGAGTAAATAAGAGGGTTTTTTAAAAGAGTTCTTAATTAGATTAAGCATATCACTTATTCATAGTTAATGATTTAAGATTATTTATTTTAATTGCCAACCTTGTAGCCTAATTAATACAAAGCTAATTACTTCTCCCATTCTGTACATTGCAACATTGTTCCTTATTTACTTCTGATTAACGCTGTCAGGTCTTCAAACTTGAAACCACTTATTCTGTAATAATCTCAAGGGTTCACCTTTTCTCCTTGTGGGGACTATATTCTGACAAGATAAGTTATTTAAGCAGGATTGCTTCTGGCATCTGTCCTAACCATAGTTAAATTTTGCCCGCTTCTCATTCTGAAGACATCCTTTTGAGTACAGAGGGACCACTTCATAGATGGTGTCAGAATTGCTATTTAAGAAATATAATTTGCCCTGAGGAAGTGACATGGACGTTAATTACCACTACAAGATCTGCAGTTCTTCTCACACTTTCCAGAACTTTTGTGCAATAGGGGGAAAACCATAGTTCAGTGGAAGAGCACATTTTATGTGCAAAAAGTGGAAGTCCTATATTCAGTACATTGCATGTCCAATTTATAAGATCTACAGTGCAATCCTATACATATCTATTCAAAAATAAGTCCTAGTGAGTTCAGTGGGCTTCACTCCCAAGTAAACAGGCACTGGATTGCAGCCTAAAACAGCTGTTACCTGAAACCATGATAATGGGCTTGATAAGTAATGGTCAGCCTCCCAAAATAAGGCTGCAATCTTAAACACACTTTAACTGGGAGTAAGACCCATTTAGTTCAGTGGGATTTACTTCCAAATAAGTGTGCTTAGAATTCCTCTGCATGTTAGAAATTTCCTTTGATTAGACTAGGCATGGTTGTTCTGTGCCAAGCTTGGAAAAGTTACTTTTGTTGAACTACAACTCCCATCAGCCCAATCAAGTGGCCATACTGGCTGGGGCTGATGGGAGTTGTAGTTCAAAAAAGTAACTTTTCCAAGCTCTGGTTCTGTGGCCCTCTGGGTGATGTTGGACTCCAGTTCCCATCATCCCTGAACATAAGCCATGCCGGCTGTGATCTGTGGGAATTGGAGTGCAACAATATCTGAAGAGCCATATATCCTACTTCCTGGATTAGACCTTCTTGTCCAGCATCTTATTTCCATCAATGACCAGCCAAGTATTCAGAGAATTTACTGGCTACCCTATGTATATATGGCTATAACAGGCTACCCTAATGCTTACAGTGTTTCCTCCATATTTAGATACAAACATGACACTTGGTTCTCTATTTAAACAGAGAAATGGTACAAGATTTGACACTGTAAATGCTGTAGGAAGGGGATCGTCTGGAATCTCAATTAACAGCCGCACTGAACACTTATCAGTGTCCTCTATCTCATAAATAAGACTGCAGTTCTGCTGGTCCCATGTTTTTGAACCATATCTGCAAACTGTGCCATTATAAATATCTTGAATTCTTTGAAGTGATTTAGGAATTATACTTTTGCTATGTTTACTTTATTATGTTCTGCAATCGTCTTTGGACTAAGCAATAAATGTATTGATTGATTGACTGATACTTTATTATGTACTGGAGACCACAAAGAGGTTTCAGTGCTCCTGTTCAGTGCTCCTGGATTAGACTTTAGTTAATAGATAGTATTTCAGGACATGCTTGTACTTTTAAAGGTGAACTGTAAATCATATTCTGCCATATTCTTAATTTTACAGTTACACTTTCAACAAAATATTGACGAAGTGCAATCACTACAGTCATGCTGCTGTAACATGCTCACCACTTCAAAAGTAATGCTATTTGTATAAAACAAGGGTTTAAAAAAATCTCACAACCTACCTCAGTTATTGAGGTATATAATTAAAGTTCATGAAGTTAATACGAATGATTTTTTTAAAAGTTCATCTAGTTTTCAATTGAGATTTTTATTCCAATTTGTATTGGAGTTGAAAATTGTATTGGAGTTGAAAATTGTATTGCAGTTGAAATTGTTTTTATGTGTGAACCTGTTTTAATGGTCTTTGTATATGAAAATGTTTTATATATATCATTGTTAAATCACTTCAAGATGAATCACAAGAAGCAATTCATAAATCAAATGAAGATTTAAAAAAATAAAATACAAGCAAATACTTAATGCTCTATTATTGTATGGTAGCCCAAAGAAACTGCGCAGGCTGAGGCATCGTAAACGAGCTGCAGCACATACAGCTTTGTAGAAGCTGTTGAAGGGATAGGTTCCATTAATTTTGTATGATGCTTTTGAAACATTTCTTCTAAGAGATAAGCCATTGGGTTAAAGATCGTTCTAAGGTGCTGATCCTGTAATTCCTACATTACTTTGATCCTCTAACTGGAGGCATACTCTGAAAAAGCTGAAGTCAGCTTCTCACATAAGAAGTCTAATACTATCCCAAAGTAATACCACAGATCTGTCTGCTATTTATTTCTAATATATGAAGCAATAGTAAAATACCTAATGTGTTTCTTGTACTTTGTTTCTTAGGAAGCTCTCTTAATGCTATTTGTCCAACTAGGTCACTACTGCCTGCTCTGATGGGCCATGGCTCCCTCAAGTCTCTGGCAGAAGTCTTTCACATCACCTGCAGTCTGATACCCTCAATGAGAGATGCCAGAAATTGAACCTAGGAGGGATCTTTGTGCGCTGAGTATATGCTCAGAGGTGGGTAACATTTCTATTCTCTTATAGATCCACTTCCTTGAGAATAATTGGAGGGGGGAATGGCCAAAGTCGGTGGGTCAAAGCTAGTTGTGGGCTGGGCCAAAAATGTATAGGACACTGCCTCTTCTCTCTTTCTGACACCCCATTTTTTCTCTTTATGACAACCTCTTCTTTGTCACATACCACCTTCTCTCTCTCCCCCACTCTCCCTACTTCTTCCACCCTGCCCAATGGCCTGCAAGGGAGGGTCAGACCATTCTTGTAAGAGGTCTGAACTAATCACTTGCAAATGGTTTTTGAAATTAGGCTGCAGAATGCAGGATGCTCGTCCCTGATCTAAATGTTACAGAATAAGATATGTTCATTTGAACTACATATACAAATATATGAACCTGCCTTATATTGAGTCAGACCACTGATCGATCTAGGGTAATACTTTCTGCCTAGCTGTGGCTCTCTATGCAAAGGTCTTTTCCAGCTCTGCTACTCAGATCCATTTAAATGGAGATAGTGGGGCTGAATGTGGGGCTTTGAGCATGCAAAGCCTATCCTCTATGTCTGAATTATGCATCCTTCCATACTAAGCCATGTATCACACTTGATCACTTTAATAGGCCAAAGCCCACCATGCAGTACCCTAGCCAATTCCAAGTCAACATTTCATATATCTAAAACACCCACCCTATATACAGAGTTGTTATCTAGGAACCAATCTAGACTGTCAGGAAATGCCAGTGGAAGGAATAAGCATGCAACTGATAATACATAATAAGATAGCCCAGTTACAAGAAAGATGTAGTGACAAGAAGTTGGAATAGAAATTGTTTTAGTGTTCCCATAACTGGATGTAGGTAGGAATTTCAGTTGATCCACATTTAAAAGTGACCTAATTCATAGTTCTCAGACTTGCATGTGGATTGGAACACAGCTAACAACTGGATTGTGAAATTGTCAGCTTTGCAATGTGTACACAACTGTGTATTTTATGCAGTGGTGTAGTGGCAAATGTATAAGTACAGGGTTCCTTCACGAGACATCAGAATCAGCCTCACAGGTCAAATTTGATGGGTGGTGCCACCAACCTGTCATCACATGACATCATTATGGTGTCAAATGATTGATAGGTGGGCAGTTCAACCTACATTGGGCATTGCTAGGCAAAGCAAAGTGGTTCTTTCTTCCCTCCCCATGAGGGGGTGAGGACAAAGAAGATGGTATTTTAAAGGATCACTGTGTGCAAGAGAAGTCTGATCTGCAAAAACCTATTTCCCCTGTGTTTTGCATATCAGCTGAGAGAAGGACTTCTCTCTTGCACACAGTGTCTGCAAAATACAAGGGGCATTCTTGACAAGCAATTCTTGCTCTCTGCACAGACTCACTGAAGCCAACACAGAGGGTGTGTGGAGAGAGAAGGAAATAGAAAAGGGCTAAGGAGAGTGAATGGAGGTGAGGTGGCATTTCCTCACAAAGACAGGGACAAAGGAAGAAGGAAGGCTGCCTGTAAAATACAAGGGGAATTGCTTGTAAAGTGGTTATTTCCCCCTCAGTTGTGTTTTTCACAGATTGTCTGTGAGAAAGGGGGGCAGAGAGAGAGAGAGACTCATGTAGGGAGTGAGGAAAAACAGAAAGAGCAAAGAGCTAAGAAAAGTGGACTAAGAATGAGCCTGCCTGTATTTTACAAGGGGAAGAAAGCTGCTTTTTGTAGATTACCTGTGAGGAGTTCTCTCTCGCACAGTGATGCCTGTAAAATACCCTCACTCTTCTTAGTTCTTTGTCTCCGTCCATCCCACCACCATCCACTTTCTCACAGATAATCTGCAAAAATCACCATCGAGGGAGAAAAAATGCTTTACAAACAATGCACCTTTTATTTTGCCACTCTGAGCTCCTGCTGGGAAGAATGGCAGGATATAAATGTAATAAATAAATAAATAAATAAATAAATCTTACAAGCAGCCTTCCTTCTTTCAGCCTTCCTTCCTTCCTCCCTCCCTTCCCTTCTCTGCTTTGCATCGCTCTTAGTGTGGCTCTCTTCACCCACCCTCCACTTTGGCTGCTGTGAATCTGCATGGGACTGTTTAAGCCCTTCATTTTAGTAAGATTCTGACACAATCCCCCTCTTAAATTGGGTTTGGCTATCCTTCCTCTTCTCTTTAAACTTCCCTCTCTTAACTTGTGCTGACTTTTTCCCTCCTTGTATTTATTTCCTCCCAATAACAAAAGATGGTGGGAGCAATGAGCATGGAAGAAGATTCATACTGACTGCTGATTGGCTATAGTGACTGCTGACCTTGTTGGATTCTCCCCATCTCTCCTAAGGTAAGAGGAAAGGTGTGGCTTTTAAAAGCAAGCGTATTGGGACAGAGGGAGGGGGCTGGTAGGGGGCTTCCAGCAAAAAAAGCATTGGGACTGTGTCCTGGAGTGTCCCCCCTCCAACACACACCTGATTTTATGTACAAAAATGTGTGTTTTAGGGAAACATGCATACAAAATCCATACAATTTAAATATAAACTTTTCATACTTTTTTCATTTTAAAAATCAATAGTAAATGGGGTGGGACAGACTTGTTGTTAACCACATACAAAACAGACACAGAATGCAGATTCACTAATAGGGAAAAAAACTTGCAGTTTAAGAATGTACCTATAGCCCACAGATATTTTTACCAAACTTTAAAAAGCAGAGAAATTGGGCAGCTATAGTGAATGCATTTCACTATAAATCATTTTCTTTTGCTTCTATTTCTGTGAATATGTGAAGTACAGCAACACTTTGCAAAATTTACACTAAAAAAAGTCAAAAAATAATTGTGGAATAATGGCACTGACTATTCTGCAGAATAGTCTCCAGTGGACATGAGGAGTGTCTCAGTTTGCACAAGATGGGAGGTGAAATATATCCTAGCAAAATTCTAGGTTTGCTCTATATTTTTAATTGACAGTGCCCACCTTTCCTTAATGAAGTGGTTTAAACATAGCAGTCTGAAAACATGCATCTTGGGCTAAGGGTTTTTTCCAACAGCTAGAGTCATTGCTGAAGTAGCAACATATTGTAATCAGTCTGATTTTACCTCAAACTGCAGTTTCAGATTCAACTGTTAATGCACCCAAAATAGAAATATAACATAATCTCCAGTTTGAAACACAAAAGGCTGTCTTCACTATTATATGACACTGACCAATAAAAAGGCTTTGAAATTAATAAAAATAAATTTGAAACAGGTTTCTAGGATGAATAATGAGAGGAATGTTTTTTTCTAGATTAGACTGTAGAAACAACAGTAACAAAGGAATGAAGCAAAATAAGAAGAACACCAACAAACATACAAAAATGTAATTCTCCATCTTTGGAGATAGCAGGTATTGCCATCACTCACCATATGTTGAGTGGCACATGTTACCAAATTCTTCCAATCTACACAGCAAATGGATAGGACTGTGAAAGACCAACCCAAATTGTGTTTGCATTTTTACCAATTTGTAGGGCAATCCAATAACTCACAGAGAGGAGGTCAGGTCTCCTGCTCCCCTGGTGCATTCACTGTAGCTGCCCAATTTTTAAAAGTTTGATAGAAATATCTGTGGGCTACAGGTATGTTCTTAAAATGCAAGGGATTTTTTTGCTGATTAATGAATTTCTCTGCTTTTTAATCTGGGAGGTAAGAAATGGGATCCTGTGCAAGTTTGCTGATCATTTGCATGCTTATTGAGTTCAGTGGGATTTACTCCCCTGCAATCATGCTTAGGATAGGTGAAACTGACCACAGGGGATGGGGAGGGGAGGAGAAGGGTGGAAGGGAGGAGGGGGAGGATGACAGCAGGAAGGAGAGGGAGGGGGAGGGGAGGAGAATGACAGGTTTATTATTTGCATGCTTATTGAGTTCAGTGGGATTTACTCCTGTGCAATCATGCTTAGGATAGGTAAAACTGACCGGGGGGGAGGGAGGGATGGCTAGTTGGGCAGGGAAGGAGGACGAAGGAAGAGGGGAGGAGAGGAGGAAGGGAGAAGAGAGGGGAAGGAGGGGAAAGCCAGGTCTGACCATTTGCATGCTTATTGAGTTCAATGGGATTTACTCCCATGTAATCATGGTTAGGATAGGTAAAACTGACTGAGGTGGAGAGGAGGAGAGAGGGAGGAGAAAGAGAGGGGAGTGGAAGGAGAGGGAAGGAGGGGATTGGAGGGGTAGGGGCAAAGGAAGGGGCAGTGGAGGGCAGGTGTGATCATTTGCATTCTTATTGAGTTCAATGGTATGTACTCCTGTGCAATCATGCTTAAGATAGGTAAAACTGACCATGGGGAGTAGGAGGGAGAGGGGAGGGGGAATGAGGGGATTGGAGGGGAAGGGGCAAGAGGGAGGGGATAGGAGAGAGAGAAGGGAGGGTGGGTTTCATCAGTTGCATACTTTTTGAATTGAATGAGATTTATTTCTGTGCAATCATGTTTGAAAATGTAAATGGACTGCCTTCAAATCAATCCCGACTTATGGCAACCCTATGAATAGGGTTTTCATGGTAAATGGTATTCAGAGGGGGTTTTACCATTTCCTTCCTCTGAGGCTGAGAGGCAGTGACTGGCCCAAGGTCACCCAGTGAGCTTCATGGCTGTGTGAGGATTTGATCCCTGGTCTCCCAGGTCATAGTCCAACACTGACCTGGGGGAGGGGCAGGGAGGGTAGGAGGAGTGAGAGGGGAAGAGATTGGGTGGGCAGAAGGGAAGCCCCTTTCCTTTCCAAAAGGAAAACATTGTGAACAGTATCACTGATTTCCAGCTTTCCCCCACCTTTTTATTCTACAGCAGGCACATGTAGCCTCCTATCCAAATTTAAACCAAAGCTGTCCCTGGCCACATCTGCACCAGGCCTTTATTTCACTTTGGACAGTCATGGTTTCTCTCAAAGAATCTTGGGAAGTGAAGTTAATGAAGGGTGCTGAGAGTTGCCTTGTTTCCCTCACAAACCTTCAATCAGAGTGGCTGACTGTTAACCCAATCTGGCCATTGGAACTCTGTCAGTTGACTAGCAGTCTCCTCTCAGCACCCTTCACAAACTACACTTCCCAGGAATCTATGAGGGAAGCCATGACTGTCCAAATTGAAATCAAAGTCTGATGTGGGTGTGGCCCCCTGATTAGCCAAGCCAAGCAGCTGTGAGTCTGGCTTTTAGAACACTGACAGTTGGTTCTTACTGGGCATGCCCGACACTATCATTCAGTTCAATGCAAAATTTATTAAAGTAATTAAAAATCAGCCAGGCATATTTTTTAACTTTTAAACTGCAGAAGATGAAGGTCAGAGTATGGGTCAAGGTCAGTAATAGGATTACAGGTACTCTGTGAACATGGCTGATTTTTAATGGATTTCAACAGATTATGAGAACTCTGACAGAAAAAAGTCCCAAAGGGGTCTGGGTTTTTTCTCTCTCCTTAAACTTTGAACTCTCAACTCTTTCTGAATGTTTTGTTTATCGGCTTGAAAATTGAGAGGGTTGTTAGGCAAGCGTTTCTGGGTTCAGGACTGTAAGTTTTATAAGGTTTTGTTTTCAAATGAGCTTATGGGAAGCATCAGAATAGCATAAGGGGGTATTTTCAATTTAACATTGTGGAATGTAAAAAATCCATGCTGGCTATTGTATACAGACACTCTTGTGGCTGTATAATAAGTTGATTCATTCCTAGGTATTTGTTCAAGGTGCTGGCTTTGGTGTATAAAGCCCTATACACCTTGGGACCAGGGTACCTGAAAGATTGTCTTACCCCTTATATCTTCAGTTTTCTGCAGATACCATCTCATTAGGAGGTCTATTCTGCACAACATAGGAATTGGGCCTTTAGTGTTTTGGCACATACCCTTTGGAATTGCCTTCCTTTAAATATTTATCAGATGCTGTTTTTTTGGCGCCTGCTGAAGGCCTTCCTCTTTCAACATGCCTTTTAAGTAGAGGCCTTATCCCAATCTACATCTGTGTTGGAATTGTTTTTAAGATGTTTTTCAAGAAGTTTTTAAAAATTTCTTTTTAAAAAAATTGTTTAAAAATTTCTTTTGTTTTCATCAAGTTTTAAAAGATTTTCTTAAATGATGTATTTTAAATATGTTTTGTTTTTAATATGTTTTATAGATGCTTTTAGTATTTTGCCCTTTGTTTGCCACTCTGGGCTCCTTCTGGGAGGAAGGGCGGGATATAAATTTAATTCTTATTAATAATAAGGGTCACCATATGTTGTAATTGACTTGAAGGCACAACTACAACAATAATAATAATGAACAGTTTTAGATGTTTATCATGACGTGCATTCTGTCCTTTCTCCCACTGAGTAGCAAATATGGAGTTATCTTATATATGCCTCCACAACAACACTTTTGAGACAAATCAGGTCAATTGATTGTGATTAGTCCAAGACCACCCAATGAGCTTTATGGCTCAGTAGGGATTTGAACTCAGGTCTCCCCAATCCAATTTTGACATTGACTATTACATTTTTTATGTAACACTTTAAATTGGATGTGGGGAACTGGGACCCAAATGTGGTCCTCTAAGTTTCTCTACTTGCCCCCTTCTTAATCTGGTTACTGCTGGGCCTGTATATGGTAGTTATGGTTAGTGATTGTGCAGAACAGAGCAGCTATGATGAATAAAAATGGAAGTCACTTTGGTCCTGATTGTCATTTTGAGATATGATTGGATTTCTGAAAGCATTGTCACTGCAGCCAACCAGAAGAATGTGCATCTCCAGCAACCTGATAAGGAGTTGGAGTCTGAAGACGTAACAAAAGTGGAAGCATAACATATTTTTTCCAGAAAAGAACTGGGTAAGAGGTGCTAGAATGAAGTCACTGAGACAGGGGTCTCAGTTACTCCTTTGTTGCCCTCCCAGATGGATTATGATAATTCATGGTCTACGTATGGTTATGTATTATGGGGGTCCACCCATACTCACTGACTAGATTGTTTATAGATTTTATTGGTCCCCTGAAATGAACTAGTAAAGGCCATCGCTTTCTGATGGTTTTGATGGATTTCTTCAGGCTTTGGATTAATGGAATAGCTACTAAAGATTGTACAGCTTTAATTACAGCAAAAGCATTGTGGCAAACTTTGTGAGTAGGTGGGGGATGCCTTTTATTTTTCACAGTGATGGTGCTTTCAGAAATCCAAGCAGCATGCAAAAATGACACAGACAGAACCAGAGTGTCTTCCATCATGGCTTCCCTATTCTGCACATTCACTTACCATAACTGCTATGTACTGCTGTTTGGGTTATTCCTTAGTGCTTGTGATCATGTTTATACTTTCTCAAGGCCAAAACACTACTGTAATTTGTGGCAAATAGCCAAGATAGATAACTGATTTTGGTAGCAGGTGGAAAGTCTGTGGGATAGGAAAGTAATGAGCTTATCTCTGTGAAAGAATCAAATGGTCAACATTTCCATGCACTGCCTAGTGAAGGAGAAAGCATGATTTCCAATGCTGATCTTAAGGCTTGGGCATAGGTATTGGTGTAGTTGGCCTTTCAGATAGCCTGATTCCAAACCATTTAAGGCTTTAAAGGCTAAAATCCAAATATAAGGTAGTTACTTATGTATAAACTAAAAAGAGGAAATGCATCACTACTACTACTGTTGTTACTAATACTACTACTAATAAATTTCATTTATGAATCACTTCCCATGAGGCAACCCAAGGTGATTACAATATAAAGGGGAAACTAGATTCAGATTTGCATAAATGCTAATTTATATGTGTAGGTGTGAATTACCACAATATAAACACAGCACATCTATCCATAGTGGGGGAGACTATGGCAGGAGACCATATGCCAGCTCAGTCTGCTGTCTTAGTGCTAACTGTTAACAAGCAACTTCAACCATCCTCCCTTACTAGGATTTTTCTTTGTCTTTCAACCAGACATGGACTGGGCAGCTCTTCAAACAGAAGAGTTCTTCAAACAGTTGGCTGTGCTCTGTATACTGGAATACATAGACCCCTGTTAAAAACAACAGGCAGAAAGTGTACTTGGGATATATGCATAAGCTTCTTTAGATTCTAGTGATTGTTTATAGTAGAAGAAGCTACAGAAATTCCTTGCTTTTATACTGGAAAATTCCATTCATAATTTGCTCAGGTGTAAATTTCCAAAACCAACTTTTATTGGGATTGAATAATTAGAATTTCTGTTCTGCCCTTGTTTGTTCTGGCTAGGAACCCAATAGCTTGATTATATGCATGTTTGGAAGTCAGTTTCACCATGTTCACAAGAGTTTACTCCCAAGTGTGCATAGAAATGCAGGCTAAGAGCTGCTTCTGAACATGGAAACGCGCTTCTTTATTCAAGTGGTTACTATTATTATTATCTGCTATATATTTTGGAAAGTTGTTTGTTATGCATTTTAACACCTCTTAAGATAGTGTAACCAAAGTTGGCATGATGGTTCCTGAGATCAAGGAGCAGGTTTTCATCTATGTTTGGATTTTCAGTTGTCCAAGAGATTTTCCAGGGTAACTCACCAGTCCTGCCCTACCCCCCTAGCCCACTTCCACCCTGTCTGTCCTCTTTTGCCAGAGGGTTAAGACTTTGTTTTTTAAAGTCTTTCCACCCTTAGACTTTGGCTAGTTTCTTTCAGATGTTCCCAGTTTTAATGATGACATTTTATTGTTGCCTTCTTAGATACTAATTTCTCTTCTCCTCTCTCGCTTCCTAATTTTGTCTTTGTTTTTATCATATATCACCTTGAGTGTCTGTTGGATAAATATAGCTGGCAACATAGTGTAATGTCTGTGGGGAAAGGGCTTCACCAAGGTCAAAAGGGGGAGAACCCATTTTGGAGTTGAGAAAAATGTTAGCAGTAGCAATGACGCTGAGCATTCTTAAGCTTTCAGAAACACTCCACATACATTATCTCAAGTAATCCTTAATGACAACCCCAAAAGGTAGGTTGGTACCATCATGGTCCCTGCATTGCAGAAGAGAGTGCTGAAGCTGGCAGAGAATGAGCAGCTTAGTTTAAGGAGACCTGGTGTTAAGTTCCTGCACCCATGGTTCTTTCCTGTTAGAATATTTGGACAATGGAATGCTTTGTGGAATAGGAAGCTTCAAAATAGAATCCAGTTTTGGGATCCAGAGAATCAAATGTCTAGGGTTCTCTAGAGATGCCAATATGGTGACTGTCTGCTTGTGGAAGGAATTTGTCAGTAGAACAGGGAGAGAGCAATTTTTGGCAATTCCTTTTCTATCCTTCTGTGCTCTCCCAAAATCTGCTCAGAGGTCTGAGAGGCCTTCTAGAGCAGATTTAGAGGGGGCACAGGATACTGCAGAAGGACTGTCAAATTTTCCCCTGCTTCTCAGTCTGCTGGCAGAGGCCTTCTACTGACAGAATCTCTAACCCTTTCTGTTATGTTTGCTACAGCAGACTCACAGATATTTCACAATATATACAACAAAGCAGCCACCAGTGGAACATGAAATTTCAATTCACAGAAATTACTAACTAGGTACCACAGTTTGACTTGCTTCAACAATATGCCTGAAAACATAATTGTTTCTGTGTAATTAATGTGTGTTTCATTCTGCACTGTGTTTTGGAGCTCTATGTACAATCATTTCATTACACGGAAAACACTTCAATGAAATACTTTTTTTGCATGTAAAATAGGAGCCATGGTACATATGTGCAATTACATCTTAAACAATGTAATTTGAGGCTTCAAAAGGATATATTAGCTCACAACATAACTGAGCACATTTGAAGGATTCCCTCATTGCTACTTCTGGGTCATGATGCCAAGTCACACTAACCTCAAATCCAATATGAAGAAGTTACCAAGCGTGTATTATCAATCAACCACAAGATGGCTACCCTATGAATTAAAACAACAGTAGTTATATGTTGTTCAGCCCTGATCCTTTTGTTCTACACTGTCCACTTACCTGAGCAGTTCTGGGGGCAACATTTATCCAGTTTGATTTCCTTTAGAGAAGAAATCACTGGAGTTGTAATATTTGATTTATTTGCTATAGCTATGCACATAAAACATAGATAGAGTCAAACAGCATTCTAACAAGCAGCCAATTCCCTGCTCCATATCAGATCTCCAAAGAGGCACTGCAGCACTCAAGGCTAACCAGGCCAGAACTGGTAAAGGAAATTGGATGTGCCTATCAGACGTATCAGTGAACAAACGTTTAAGTGATACAGACTGGAAATAGATTAAAACAGACGCAGAACAGGAATGTGGAATGAGGAATATGACATTTCTTCCCAATGTAAGCACAGTTAGTTAGGAAAAGACTACATAAAGGATTTACTGGCTGAGCAGAATTCTAACAAATGTTGCAAGCTGGTCCAAAATATATATTCTGGACAGTCTGTGGTCTGTTAGCCATGTGTTGATTCAGTGTATCAGTAGATCATTAAGTGGAATCCAAGGAGCTATTCTAGATGCACCCAAGAGCTTTGGCATGTTCTGATGGATTTCTTTTACTTACAGTGCCCCATGCCAGATGGCAACCTGCTTTTGCAAGTCCTTTCAGTTACAAAAGCAGCTTAGGATAGAAGGCTAGTGCTTAAGAAGCGCAAGCCCAAAGCTTCCTTGGGCACATGGAAACGGTTGTGCTGTGTTTTGGATCTCAGCCAATGGTTTCAGTTTAGATCTCTGGCCGCAAATATTCCTCTTATGCAGTGCTGATTTTGAGCCTTGAAGCATGAAATATTGCATGTACAGGGATGAGCAGTAATGACATGTTAATTTGCTATAGTATACATAATTATTGAATTGTGCGTTGAGCTAAAATAGTACCCTCTTGTCCCTTTGTCAAATAAAAAGTGCCAATACCATATAAAGACTTCATTTATTAATTTCTTTATTAACCTACACATTTAAGATGTGGGCCCAGTAAGACTTAACTGCACAATCCTAAGCATATTCACTAATAGGCAAAAAACCTCGCGGTTTAAGAATGTACCTATAGACCACAGATAATTCTACCAAACTTTAAAAAGCAGGGAAATTGGGCAGCTATAGTGAATGCACCAGGGGAGCAGGAGACCTGAACTCCTCTCTGAGATATTGGACTGCCCTGCAAAGTTGTCAAAATGCAAACACAATTTGGGTTGGTCTTTCACAGTCCAATCCACTTGCTGTGTAGCTTGGAAGAATTTGGTAACATGTGCCTCTGAGCATATGGTGAGAGGTGGCAACACCTGCCATCTCCAAAGATGGAGACTTATATTTTTGTATGTTTGTTGGTGTTCTTCTTACTTTGCTTCTTTCCTGTGTTACTGATGTTTCTACAGAGAATCTAAACTAGAAAATTTTATTTCCCTCATTATTCATCCTAGAAATCTGTGTCAAATTTATTTTTATTAATTTCAAAGCCTTTTTATTGGTCAATGCTATATGATGGTGAAGATAGCCTTTTTTGTTTCAAACTGGAGGTTATGGTCTATTTCTATTTTGGGTGCATTAACAGTTGGACCTGAAACTGCAGTTTAATGTAAAATCAGACTGATTACAATATGCTGCTACTTTAGCAATGACTCTAGTTGGAAAAAAGAGGATGCATGTTTTCAGCCTGCTATGTTTAAACCACTTTATTTAAGGAAAGGTGTTCATGATCAATTAAAAACATAGAGCACACCTAGAATTTTGCTAGAATATATTTCACCTCCCACTGTTTTATCTTGTGCAAATTGAGACACTTCTGAGGTCCACTGGAGACTATTTTGCAGAAGTCAGTGCCATTATTCCACAATTATGTTTGGAGTTTTTTTAGTATAAATTTTGCAAAGTGTTGATGTACTTCACATATTCATAGAAACAAAAGCAACAGAAAATGATTTCCTATAGAAAACTTCACTAAAATAGCAAAGTAAATCAGACATATTTAAAGTGACCTTCTGAACTATATCAACTGTCTTAATAATGTTGCTTCCTCCCGGCTAAAACAAGATCAGCACAGGACATATCTTCTTTCTATTATTTGGGCTGATTACAGGTGTTGCCACCACTCACCATATGCTCAGAGGCACATGTTACCAAATTCTTGCAAGCTACACAGGAAGTGGATTGGACTGTGAAAGACCAACCCAAATGGTGTTTGCATTTTGACAACTTTGTAGGGCAGTCCAATATCTCAGAGAGGAGTTCAGGTCTCCTGCTCCCCTGGTGCATTCACTATAGCTGCCCAATTTCCCTGCTTTTAAAGTTTGGTAGAAATATCTGTGGGCTATAGGTACATTCTTAAACTGCAAGGTTTTTTGCCTATGAGTGAATTTCCCTGCTTTTCAATCCGGGAGGTAAGAAATGGGATCCTGTGCAAGTTTGCTGAGAATGGATTGATCATTTGCATGCTTATTGAGTTCAGTGGGATTTACACACACACACACCAGGCAATCATGCTTAGGATACATGAAACTGACCACAGGGGATGGGGAAGGGAGGAGGGGGAGGAAGGAGGGGTGGAAAGGCAGAGGGGAGGACTGGGATGGGAGCAGGCAGGAGGGGAGGGGAGAAGGAGGACAGATGTGGTCGTTTGCATGTTTATTGAGTTCAGTGGGATTTACTTCTGTGCAATCATGGTTAGGATAGGTAAAACTGACTGGGGGGAGGGACAGAGGGCTGGAGTGGGCAGGGAAGGCGGAAGAAGGAAGAGGGGAGGAGAAAGGGAGAGGAAAGGGGAAGGAGGGAAAAGGCAGGTCTGATCATTTATATGATTATTGAGTTGAATCAGATATACTCCTATGCAATCATGATTAGGATAGGTAAAACTGACCAGGCTGGGCCTGCCAACCAAGACGTCTTCTGTATCTTTCACAGTTGGGCAGGGGGAAGGAACAATTCTACCTTGTGGTTTTTCCCATTACAATGTTGCAAGAACACCGGCACTTGGCTGACTTTCTCTTCTCCTAAAGATACAGGATCAGTCTCAGGACCTGAACCTGGCAACCCTACCTCCCACCCAAATTTAAAACAAAGCTGTCTCTGGCCACATCCACACCAGGCCTCTATTACACTTTGGACAATCATTATTTATTTATCTATTTATTTAATGTATTTATATACTGCCCTATAGCCGAAGCTCTCTGGGCAGTTTACAATAACTAAAAACATTAAAAACAAATATACAAATTTAAAAACACATCTTTTAAAAACAATTTAAAACAATTTATCATGGCTTCTCTCAAAGCCATGGCTCAATGCCAGTCATGGCTTCTCTCAAAGAATCCTGGAAAGTGTAGTTAGTGACGGGTGCTGAGAGTTGCTAGGAGATGCCCTGTTTCTCTCACAGACCTTTAATCAGAGTGGCTGACTGTTAAACCATTCTCTCAGGGGAATAGGAGTCTCTTAGCACCCTTCACAAACTACACTTCCCAGGATTCTTTGAGGGAAGCCATGACTGTCTCAAGTGAAATCAAGTCTGGTGTGGGTGTGGCCCTCTTATTAGCCAAGCCCAGAAGCTGTGAGGCTTTTAGAACACTGACAGTTGGTCCTTACTGAGCATGCCCCGCGTTATAATAGGCTTCCAGCCAAAATTTCTTAAATTAATTAAAAATCAGCCAGGCATATTTTTTAACTTTTAAACTGCAGTAGATGAAGGTCAGAGTATGGGGCAAGGTCAGTATTAGGTTTACAGGTACTCTGTGAACATGGCTGATTTTTAATGAATTTCAACAGACTATGAGAACTCGCAGAAAAAAGTCCAAAAGGGCTCTGAGTTTTTTCTCTCTTTTTAGACTTTGAACTCTCGATTCTCTCTGACTGTTTTGTGTATCGCCATGAAAATTGACAGGGTTGTTAAGCAAGCGTTTCTGAGTTCAGAACTATAAGTTTTGTAAGGTTTTGTTTTGAATTGAGCTTATGGGAAGCCTCAGAATGGCATGGGGGGATATTTTCCATTTAACATTGCGGAATGTGAAAAATCCCCGCTGACTATAGTATACAGCCACTCTTGTGGCTGTATAATTTATTCAAAAGTAAGTACTTGTGGAGTCAGATGAATTTACAGCCAAGTAAGTGTGCATTGAATAATAGCTTAACAGCTTTTAATAGCCTAACAGTTTTTTGTGTTTTTATTTATTATTTATTTATTTAATAGATTTATATCCCGCCCTTCCTTACAGTAGGAGCCCAGGGCTATTTTACTCACAAGTAGGTATGAGTAAATGTCAGTATCCTACACTTTCTCATTTCCCCCCCTCTTAACGTCAGTTATCTACATTTCCACATCAGTCTGCATTTTTTTTTAAAAAAAACAACTACTCATGAAAATTCATCAGCATTTCAGTGCATTTTTTGTAATACACATTTTTTGTATTCACATCTTTCAACAAGCCTTTTAAGTTGAGACCTATCCCAGTCTGTGTCTGTGTTAGAATTCTTGTTAATATATTTTTTTTAATAATGTTTTTAACAATTTTTAAAAGATGTTCTTAAAGCTATTTTTTAAAAATGTTTTTAACGTTGTTTTGTTTTAATGTATTTTAAGGTCTGTTTTTATGATGTTTTAAAGTGTTTTTAGTCTGTTTGCCGCCCTGGGCTCCTGCTGAGAGGAAGGGCAGGATATAAATCAAATAATAAATAAATAAATAAATACATTTGCCTAACGTATACATTTTTGCAAAGCAATTTCCCCTAATATACTGGATATTTGTATGCTATTTTTACTATATATGCATATCTATATATTCTTTACCCCAGTATACGCATTTATGTACACACTACATAGCAGGAAAACTGCACTGCAAAATTCAGAGAAGTGTGCATTTTGAAAGATGGCTGTGCTTCAGTTCACGTTTTCTGTCAGAAAATGTGAGTTTTAAATGTTAACTGAATCAAATTTCTGCCCCATTCCTACAGAATTTTACCCTACTTTATTAAAAAGGACTTGCTTCCAAATAGGGATGGGGGAAAAATTTGATTTAGTTTGCATTTAAAGCTGAATTTATCAAATTTGCACTTTCTGAAACTGACCCATCCTTTGAAATTCACACATCTGAATTTTGTGATGCAGTTCTCAAACCAAGCAATGTTTATAAAAATGCATATATTGGGGAAATGTATGCACAAAATGAGCATATTAGTAAAAATAGCATACAAAAATCCATTATATTAGGATAAATTGCTTGAAAATGTGTACATTAGTCACAACTACACACAAAAATGTGTTTATTAGGAGAAATTCATACTAAAATGCTGATAAATTTTCATGGGGATTTTTTAAAACAAATGTGCAAATTGCTACAGAAATGCGGAGAACCAAATTGGAAAAATGAGAACCTGAGATAACCGAAATTGGCATTCCATCCCTACTTCTAAGTGTACGCAGGACTGTAGCCTTTTCAATTATATTAAAGTTAGTTGTGACTAACTTGTCTGAACAAGATAGCTATTGGGGTTGATCAGTCAGTACCAAACTTGCAGAGGATGTGCATGGTTTCTTCAACATGGCTGGCTATACCACTGCCAACTGAGGTCCATCAGGTTCCATCACTGTATTGCTGGGATCACCAACCTTTTTGAGCCAGTGGGAACATTTGGAATTTTGAGAAATCATTATTGTGCTTTAGGTTTCTTGTGGCATTACTCTGGTCTTATGATTGAGTTTAGGAGGGAGGATCATGATATATTTCAATAATATGTGACTGTTGCTTTTGTTAGCCGCAGTGAGTTTTTTTTTCAAAATTAGGTGGGATGTAAGTTTTGCATTTTTTTAAAATGGCCATTATGAACTAATTATTAGTTTGAATTACTTCATTGTGTACACATTTAATCTAATCTGCAATTAAATGGCCTTAGCCCTGTGTAAGCATACTCCAAAGATTTTTTTTTTTTTGCTAATGTGTAACACTATTTTAATGGGAGTAAAAATGTCAGAGTTATTATCAGGAATGGATGTATTCCATAGACTTTGTACAGCTAACATATGGATTCCTACTGACAAAGGTCAAACATCTGCTCCAAGAAATCCCAGGGCAAGCACAGCACAGCACAGGCTTTTCACAGTCAGGTGCTCAGGAATTTTTTAAAAAAATCCAGAACCAGCATATGTACTAGGAACACCTGTGTCCATATAAAATATTTAAGCAGGCTCTTCATTTTATGTAAATCATCAGATAAGTTATTTCCAGCTATTTCATGTGAAGACAGCAATTCGGGGGGGGGGGAATACGAGAGTAAAATGTTTTGGAAATAAGGATGGATGGATCAGTCCATTTTTGGTCTGTATCAATTTCACTGGTGTTGTGTTTAAGCTCAAGCCTGTTCCATCCCTTTTGCTCATTGATGTGCAATCATAAAGCCTTGTATATAGATTTAAAAAGTATTTTTGGATATCATTTTCTCACAAACTATTTTGAGCCAAGAACAGCTTTGAAAAATTTAAGAACTTTTGAATATGTGGAAATATACTTCTGAACCATTGGCCTCCTGAATAAGAACCAAACTGAATTAAAATGTATACTTTGGGTATCAAACGTTTACTTTTTCTACCTTAGATAGCAGCTGAGGAGGGATGGACAGATCACCATATACAGTATCTGGGTAGCAGACATCATGGAGGGTCAGCACTGCTCACCCAATCTCCCTCCCTGAGTTGCTGCTGCATTCCTGGATGGAGAGGGTGAGAGGCAAGTGGTGGCAAGGTCAGCACAATAAAAAAACCCCACTGAATTGGCTCTGCTAGCATGTTTTCAACACACCAATCTCACTACCACCTCTCCATCCTGGTGTGCAGCACTGACTTAGCTGGAGAGGGGTCTGGTGAGAGAGGTGCAGCCCCACTACACCAGGTATATCCAGCCTAAACTGGTTTCAATTCCTCCCCCAAAGTGGATCTGTCCTGTCCTGTGTATAAGTGGGGCTTTTAGAGAGAAAAATCCCTAAAGATCTTTTTAAAATCCACCCACTCTTTTGAAAATGTCATATTGAAAGAAAGATGGCTACCCCCATGGGAACATGGGAACAGCTATGCCCCCAACCCTCAGGAAGTCCACATAACAACATGCAATCACTTCCTAGTAGCATTTTGCCATCCTGGCCTCCTGCTGGGAGGAAAGATGGGGTATAAATCAAAGAAACAAAGAAAGAAACAAATAAATAATAAAATAAATGTTGAAAGGCTTTTTTATAGTGAAGCTGGCCACAGAGCTGCTCTAAGCAGCTTAAAACATATTAAAAGTTAGAGGAGGAAGGAGGTAGGCTTTGGACCATGCATGGATTTGATCCATGTGAGGATCTGAGGGCTACTAGCTATGATGGCTATGCTCAGCCTCCATAGTCCAAGGCAGTATGCTTCTGAACTGCAGTTGCTGGGAACCACAGAATGGGGGAGTGCTCTTGCACTCAGCTCCTGCTTGCAGGCTTCCCATGGGCATCCAGTTGGCCACGGCGTGAACAGGATGCTAGACTAGATGGGCCACTGGCCTGATCCAGCAGGCTGTTCTTATGGGAGCCAAATGGGAAGGGTCTCCATTTTGGAGTGAATCAGAATCATCCCAACCCTTCAGCTGAGGAAGAGTGTAATCAGATCATTGGGGAAAATTGTAACCGATGGGTGTAATCCTACTTGGCTATAATCTTATGGCCCCTTACCTGGGAGTAAGTAAGTGACTGCATTGAGGGCATTACATTGACTACCTTTGTTCTAGGCCACCCTTAGATATCTTACATATTCCTCATGAGTGCCATATTACTCAACTGGAATGTAAGTGCCTCCCTGGGCTCCTGCTGGGAGGATGGGCAGGATATAAGTCAAATAATAAATAAATAAATAAGTGATGTCCAGTGGAAAACCTGTACCTTGTTTCTTAGGACAGCTTGTGTCCACTTTGGGAAGCCTATTGCTTTTACTGTACAGCCTGCCCCGGCCCATACCAGCTGAATTGACCACCAATCCCCAGCTAGAGCTAAACATCTATGGATCTCAGCTATGGTGACTAGAAGAGATTGGAACAGAATTTCCAATCCACGCAGTTAAAACTACTAAATATGCACTTAGTGTATCTTCCCCCCCCCGACAAATGTGTAGTAAGAACAAATGTACCCATATGGCAACATTTACAGATAGCAAGTTGTACTGTGTGAAATTCGACCATTTCATTCCCTCTTGCTCTACCATTCTTTTGTGCTTCTTCTACTTCGTAGTGAGAAAATAAAGACAGGATTCAGCTGAACTACAACTGTCAAGTATTCCATCAAATAGGGATATATATCTCTTTCTCTTTACTGTCTTTTCAGAAAGGCTGGCTAGGGATCAAGTTATTAAAAATCTTATAGCTTTTGTTTCAGTTATTGAACTGGCGTTAAATCAAATAGGCATTCTTATTCCAGCTGTATCTGCAGCTTTTCACGGCCTCATTGCTATTACTGCACTTCAGTGACATACCAAAGTATGTTCCACCAGTCACATGCATAACTGGTAACCAAATTTAGTTAATAAGCATTCAGTGTATTTGGAATCTGCATGATTATTTTTTAAAAAAATCCCTCTCTTTAGTTGATCAGAGTACATGTATGTATAAAGACAGGGAAAGCATATGATGATAATGACACTTTTTAAAATAGATACATTATCACTAAGAGCATTTCTACATTTTCAGCTTCTAATACAATAAATTATAATTATTGCTATATTTTTATTTTTGACACCTTCAAGGCATCTACTCAAGGAAGATCTTCTATCTGAGAAAGCATATTGTTGCTAAGAGATTTTGATCAACTTCTACAATCCGTAAGGGTATTGCAGTTGGGCTATTGTACACTGGATAGTGTCCATGACCCCGCTGATAACAAGAGAGGAAATTTCCCCCCTTTGTAATACCATGGAATCATAGATTAGTAGAGTTGGAAAGGGCCTATAAGGCCATCGAGTCCATCCCCCTGCTCAATGCAGGAATCCAAATCAAAGCATACCCAACAGGTAGCTGTCCAGCTGCCCCTTGAATGCCTCCAGTGTTGGAAAGAGTACCACCTCCCTAGGTAATTGGTTCCATTGTCGTACCTCTAACAGTCAGGAAGTTTTTATGTTCAGTTGAAATCTGGATTCCTGTAACTTGAACCCATTATTACTGTCCTTTACTCTGGGACAATTGTGAAGAGATCTTGGCTCTCCTCTGTGTGATAACCTTTCAACTATTTGAAGAGTGCTATCATACCTTCCCTCAGTCTTCTCTTCTCAAGGCTAAACATGCCCAGTTCTTTCACTCTCCTCATAAGGCTTTGTTTCCAGTCCCCTGATCATCTTTGTTGCTCTCCTCTGAACCTGTTCCAATTTGTCTGCATCCTTCTTAAAGTGTGGTGACCAGAACTGGACTCAGTACTCAAGATGAGGCCAACCAGAGCTGAATAGAGAGGAACTAGTACTTCACGCAATTTAGAAATCATACTACTGTTAATGCAGCCTAAAATAGCATTCGTCTTTTTTGCAGTCACATTGCACTGTTGGCTCATATTCAGCTTGTGATCAACAACAATTCCAAGATCCTTCTCGCATGTAGTATTGCTGAGCCAAGGATTCCACTTCTTATAACTGTGCATTTGGTTTCTTTTTCCTTAGTATAGAACTTTGTATTTATCCCTATTAAATTCCATTTTGTTGTTTTCAGCCCAATGCTCCAACCTATCACGATCATTTTGAATTTTGTTTCTGTCCTCCAAGGTATTAGCTGTCCCTCCCAATTTTGTATCAACAACAGATTTGATAAGCATTCTTGCATCTCCTCATCAAAGTCATTAATCAAAATGTTGAAGAGCACTGGGCCCAGGACCAAGCCCCTGCGATACTCCACTCATTACCTCCCCCCAGTTTGAGAAGGAATTCTTGATAAGCACTGTTTAAGTACATTTCTGTAGCCGACATCAGCATTCAGCTAGCAAAGAGTCGACTAAAAATCGGTGACAAAATCGGCTTAATCAAGCCATAAGTCCTATTCAGGCATTGTAGATAAAATGCAAGGCAGTGTGTGTTTGGGGGGCAGCGACAAGCATGTTACCTCCATCCATCACCACCACCCATGTCCCTACAGCCCCCATGAGTTAAAGGGCAATGACATCTACTTCTGATTCTCTTCATGATATAGAACCTTGATTTTACAAAGTTCTATATTGGATGGGGAGCCTCCATGAATTCTGGAGGCTTCTCAGTTCAGGAGTGTGGAAAGGGATGTGGCAGAGCTAGTGCATTCTCCCCTGTGCCCCCCTGTCATACATGGAATTTTCATATTTCTATAATGTGGTGGTGCCACTAGGGCAAGATTTGTGGGCAGATATCCAGAGGTTTTTTCAGCAGGATGCAGCAGGACTGGCTTACTGCCTTTTGAAGTAAATGAAGTGATACTCATTAGAGAAGGAGGGACCTTGGGAGACCATTCAATCCAGAGTCTAAAATTAACTAATTGTTCCACTGGAGTCCCCAAAGGGAAAAGAGCCAAAGGCTCCATCCTGGGATGTCATTAAAGATCTCACAGTCTCCTGCGGCAGAGACAAGTAATATAAGTTATGAGGGTGAGGACAACAAAATAAAAGTAACAGTTTGGAAAAACAACAACACTGGGAACCCTTTACAAAGTTCTATCATATATCTGGAAATTGTACAGTCTTATGGTAATTTTCTAACTGTGATGTGAGAACATGCTACTGTGTCCTGAAGAGAATCACTAGTTTCCTTTGAGGAATATGACAGAGAATTAAAAAGCTATATGAGTCCAAAGCATCCATTGACTAAGGAGGCAGCCTGCTACACCTCTGAATGATCTACTGCTCTGATCCATTCTTCCATCTGCTTCAAAACAAAATTATTTTTTGGGTTATTCCACCACATTTCTGCACTGGGTGTGATTGGATCATTCATTCATACTTGGGTGGAGGGCTGTAACAGAATGATCTGCCCTCAGAGGATGTAGCACTCTGTGTGAATCACTGCCCTACATTTGCCTCCTTACACTCACAAGCCATGAAAGACTAATTCATGCAGAAACTGAGTTATGTGGGTGATTCTTGTGCTTTCACTGTAGAGCTCAGATATAATGTTCCTGTCCCAAAATCTGCCTGCACCCTCATTCACAGGTGGCATAAATGGGATGCGGTGAAATTTTTTGAACATTTTTGAGACCATACCTTGCCAGCAGCCAGCGGCAACAGAATGCACTAATCCTCTCTCAAAATGTCCCTGGAATGCTGCTAAATCATGGTATAGTGTTCCTCCAAGTGTAACACAATGGGAGGATATGGTGTCCAGCTGACTGCAGATTGCTGCAGCTTCTGTATATTTCAAGTAGCCAGAAAAATGACTATAAAAACAAAATGTACACCCACATTTCTTATGATAACCCTCCCTACTTCTGATTTTTTTTTAAAAAAAATTGCCTAGGTCCCACAGGGTGTGTGTGTGTCTCACACTTCCTTCCTCCAAGTCCTCCTTCTGAAATTAGAAAGAATGCTTCAGCCTAGCATTAAATAAAATGGTGACTGCCATTTAGGACGATGGTACCCTAGTTGATTAAATTTGTCGGGAGAGAAATGGGGGAGGGCCCCCCAGCTTGTTCTCCTTGATCTCTCAGTAGATTTCAATACTGTTGACTGTGGTATGCTTCTGGAGCCTTCTAAAGCAGCTCAGGGAGGTGGGGGTTGGGGGAACTGCACTTTAGTGGTTCTGCTCCTACTTCCAGTGACATTTTTAGAAAGTAGTTAGGGGAGGCAACTGTTTAACACCATGGGAGCTTTCCTGTGGTGTCCTGCAGGATTTCCTGTGGTTTTCTGCAGTCTATTTAACATTTATATGAAGCCACTGGGAGCTGACATCAGGAGTTCTGGAGTGAAGTGTCACCAATATGTGGATGACACCTAACTCTATCTCTCTGTTTCATTTGAATTGAGAGAGGTGGCTGAGGTGCTAGATGGGTATTTGGAGGCAGTGATGGGTAGGATGTGGGCCAACAAATTGAAACTGAATCCTGAAAAGACAGTACATGTGGACATCACCAAATGGTCAATATAGGAATGAAATTGATTATATAATTGGTAATAGAAGATGGAGAAGTTCCATACTTTCTGCAAAAACAAGACCAGGAGCAGACTGCGGTACACATCATGAACTGGCAATATCGAAAATCAGAGGAAAGCTGAAGAAGAAGCACAAAACAATCATAATGCCAAAATACAATTTAAATAACATCCCAGAACAATATAAAGATCAAATAAGGAACAGATTTGAGGCTTTGAACTTAGTTGACAGAGAACTAGAAGAACTATGGACCGAAGTCAGAAACATTATCAGGGAAGAATGCAAAAAGACAATACCTCTAGTTAAAAAGAGAGAAAGACGTCAATGGATGACTGAAGAAACTGTTAAAATAGTTAAAGAGAGAAGGAAAGCAAAAGCAAAAGGAGATAGAAACACGGTTAGAACCCTAAATGCAATAATAAAGTGACTAGTACGTAGGGACAAAGAGAACTATTACAACAGTTATCATATAGAAATAGAAGAGGACAACAAAAAGGGTAGAACAAGAACCCTATTCCAAAAGATTAGAGTAACAAAAGCAAAATTTAAACCAAGAGTAGGGATGTTGAATAATCAACAGGCTAACATACTGAGTGACCGAGATGAAATAAAAGGAAGATGGAAGCAATACGCTGAAGAACTCTATAAAAGAGATACAAGGATTATCATTCATAGAGGAACCATATGATGAAGAACCAGAAATTTTAGAATGTGAGGTAAAAGCTGCTCTTAAAATACTTGGAAGAAACAAATCACCAGGAACAGATGGCATACCAATAGAGTTGCTACAAGCTACTGAGACTGAATCTGTCCAAAGTATGACAAAAATATGTCAAGAAATATGGAAAACTAAACAATGGCCCACAGACTGGAAGTGTGCAATATATATCCCAATTCCAAAGAAAGGGGATCCCAGGGAATGCAGTAATTATCGAACTATTGCCTTAATATCCCATGCAAGTAAAGTAATGATCAAGATTCTACAACAAAGGCTGTTACCATATATGGAGCAAGAAATGCCAGACATCCAAGCTGGATTTAGAAAAGGAAGAGGTAGCAGAGATCATATCACAAACATACGTTGGATAATGGAACGGAGCAAGGAATTTCAGAAGAAAATCACCCTGTGCTTTATAGATTATAGCAAAGCCTTTGACTGTGTAGATCATGAAGAACTATGGAATGTTTAAAAGAAATCGGGGTACCACTGCATCTGATTGTGCTGATGTGCAACCTATACTCTGGACAAGAGGCTACTGTCAGGACAGAATATGGAGAAACCGATTGGTTCCCCATCGGAAAGGGTGTGAGACAGGGGTGTATTTTATCACCCTATTTGTTTAATCTGTATGCAGAACATATCATACGGAAAGCGGGATTGGACTAACATGAAGGAGGCGTGAAAATTGAAGGGAGAAATATCAATAATTTAAGATATGCAGACGATACCATACTATTAGCAGAAACCAGTAATGATTTGAAACGAATGCTGATGAAAGTTAAAGAGGAAAGCATAAAAGCAGGACTACAGCTGAATGTCAAAAAGACTAAAGTAATGACAAGAGAAGATTTATGTAACTTTAAAGTTGACAATGAGGACATTGAACTTGTCAAGGATTATCAATACCTCGGCACAGTCATTAACCAAAATGGAGACAATAAAGAAATCAGAAGAAGGCTAGGACTGGGGAGGGAAGCTATGAGTGAACTACAAAAGGTCCTCAAATGCAAAGATGTGTCACTGAACACCAAAGTCAGGATCATTCAGACCATGGTATTCCTAATTTCTATGTATGGATGTGAAAGTTGGACAGTGAAAAAAGCGGATAAGAGAAAAATCAACTCATTTGAAATGTGGTGTTGGAGGAGAGCTTTGCGCATACCATGGACTGCGAAAAAAATAAATAATTGGGTGCTAGAACAAATTATACAGAGCTGTCACTAGAAGCTAAAATGATGAAACTGAGGTTATCATACTTTGGACACATAATGAGAAGACATGATTCACTAGAAAAGACAGTAATGCTGGGAAAAACAGAAGGGAGCAGAAAAAAAGGAAGACCAAACAAAAGATGGATTGATTCCATAAAGAAAGCCACAGTCCTGAACTTACAAGTTCTGAACAAGGTGGTTCACGACAGATGCTATTGAGGTCGCTGATTCATAGGGTCACCATAAGTTGTGATCGACTTGAAGGCACACAACACAAACATATTTAAGTCATGGATGTATACACTGCTTGTGTTTTGTCTTGATCTTGACAAGAATTCCATAAGGTACAATGGGGCAAGGCAGGTCCATAGTTGTAGCACCATGGAGAACTCCAAGAGAGTAACTTGTGCCAATGAAAGGTAAGTAATGATTAAAGCCTTTTATAGCTCCTGGGCCAGATCATCCCTTCTAGGCTTAGCATTTCTTTAGGAGTGGAAAACCTTTAAAGGGGCAGTATTCTGACTTGGAGTCTACCACTCCTATTTTCTAAGAGGTCCTTCCAGACATGTTGGTGGGTTAAGTTGAGGATGCATATTTCTGCTATGGAGAGAACTGGGTCCTAAAGGAGGTGCAGATTCCATGGGTTTGGGCTCCAGAAGTCCTTATTCAAGAGTTCCTGGCTCAAAAGCCCTGACCAATGGGCTCTGGCTCTGGCCTGGTCATGATGCTGAGGCCTGTTTTGTTTTCCTGCATCTCTGTCTCTGTTTATTTGTTTATTGTATTTGTATACCGCCCCATAGCTGAAGCTCTCTGGGCAGTTTACTGTAACTAAAAACATTAAAAACAAAATTATTGCTGATCTGTTGTTGCTGATCTGATAGCTGGCCCCTCCTCA
This sequence comes from Rhineura floridana, assembly GCF_030035675.1. Taxonomy (NCBI): domain Eukaryota; kingdom Metazoa; phylum Chordata; class Lepidosauria; order Squamata; family Rhineuridae; genus Rhineura; species Rhineura floridana. Next base: position 101,505,005 of record NC_084487.1, read on the forward strand.
TGGACACCAGAGCTCAGTCCGTTGCTCATGGTGGGGGTTCTGACAGCACAATAGTGGGGATCTCATGAGGTCCTCAAGAGTGCTTTAAATTGTGCATTCCGTATTGGACTTTACTGGCTAATAGAAATGTTCAGCTTGCCCTTTATAAACCTCAGGGTCTGAGGGCAGGTACTAAGGACATAAATGCAGAGGGGTCTATTTGTAGGGAAGTAGGGAATCTGTACTAATGGTAGTAACCCCCTCCCATTGCATAAAAATGGAGAGGAGTAAAATGACTTCACGACTCCCCATCACACTCTTCAAATGTTGGTGCAGTGGATGGGAGCTGCAGTCTAACAATACTTAGAGGGTACCATGTTGGCTATTCCTGACTAGACTTGCAACAACAGACCAAGAAAATGCACATTCAAATTTCTGCTTCACCACAAATTTCCCTGGGTGATCATGCGCCATTAATTCACCTATGAAATGTTTGGTTTTATGACTTATTTGGAGTTTTTTTCAAGTATGTTTTATTTCATTTTCAGTACATTATAAAACAGTAGATAACACATAGTAAACAAAAAAGCATCAGTCATATTGTAATATCAAAAGTCATTTTTTTGGTTAATTGTCCTTATTTAGTCAGTGTTCTCTTTTTCCTTTAGGGTTATCTTATACAGTCTCCAAAGAAGTCTAAGTCTGGAGGGGGATTGCCAATTATGTTCTTTTTGTGCCACATATGCAGTAAAGCTGAACCAACTTGCTTGAAATTTGTCCACTGTGTTTCTTGAATTGGTCTGTGTGTGTGTGTGTGTATAATTTTTTCCATTAATATGTTAGACAAAATTTATTAATACCATTCCAATTTTAAATTCTCACCTAGGTCCTTCCATCTTCTGGCAATCATCATTCTTGCTGCTGCTAATAAAAATGTAAAAGAGTTTTGTGTGAGTCCCCTTCTCATCAAATACAGAATACAAATACAGAAACAAGCACTATTCTAGAATCTAGACACAGTGACTGACTGTGTTGTAAAACACATTCCTCCAAAATCCCTTTATTTTTGCACAGGACCACCACATGTGTAAAATAGTACTAGCTCCCCACACCCCTTCAGGACAATTGACTGCTTTACTTGAAAATGTGATAAGGGTGTAGGGAGTCAGGTGCCATCTGTGAATTAATACTGAGCATCCTGTATTTTGTTCCATTTTGTTGGATCTATAGATATGCCCAAATCATGTTCCCAGATATTTTTAAGAGAATCTAAGGAGCTATTAGTGACTTGTATGCATATTATATCGATTTCAGTTAGTTTTCTCTTGTCTGTGAAGGACCTTTGTCTCATTAGGTGTTCAAAGATGTCAGTGGTCTGGTCGCCTGTGATGTGATTTCAGGAGTAGTGATAAAATGTATAATGTGTGTTTATTTCACCAAGTATTTATTTCATGTTAGGTCATGTTAATGGAGTTACTTCTTTATAATTTTTTTCCCTTCCAGTTTTGAAAATAAGTTTGTCTTTTCAATAAATACATGGATGGCATAGGAACAAAGACAGTGGGAAGACTGAAGGTGCCATGTTTTATCCTAGTGTTTCCATTTATATATATATATATATATATATATATATATATATATATATATATATATATATATATATATATTGTCGTACCACTTTATAAAACACATGTTTGAAAAGCGGTCTATATTTTTTAAAAATATTTCTGCCTAACCAATATTATTATTGTTTTTTCAAGTCCTCCCCAGTAAGATCGCATATGTATGTGCTGTTTCTGGGGATGTGCCAGTGGATTGGGCTAGAGATAAGCAAGCAGCCAATCACTTCCCTCCAGACTAACATAAGGGTCTCCATAGCTATGTCAGCCCAAATTGTGTCTCTGACTTGGAGCAGTAATGCCTGAAACAAGGAACTTCAGCCTCCTCCATGGCAGGTAGGGATAGGATCTGCTTGTTGGTGGCAGTTCAGTTGCCTTCAAACAAACTGGTAGGCAGTTCCAGTGTGTATTCTTTTGTTTTCCTCTGTCTTCTGCCTTTACTGTTTTTGGGATCAGTCTGCAAAAACAGCAAATATGCAAACTAACAGGAAGTCTGGTGTTAAGTTCAATTTTAGCAAAATTATCACCCATTCCTGGGCCTCCTCTTTCCCATATGTCACCTCGGAGCCTGACCTCAGCTAAGCAAAAAAAGCCCATATCTGACCCTGAGCTAAACAGTGGAGTGCCAGGTGGTTTGATAGACACTAGAGAACACTTTTGCTCTCTGTAGCTCACCTTGACTAGTCTTGTTCTTTGGTGCCACTTCCTGCTCCACTACTGTTAAGAGTGGTGCATTTTCCAACTACCCTTAAGGACCAGCTACCCCAGCAACGTTGGAAGAAACCCTCTGGAAGGCACTTCCTGCTAGCACTTGACTGAAGATAAGGAGGAACAATGATGAGATGGAAGGAGAAGAGAGTGCATGCAAAGGGGAGAATGTGAGGAGTGAGAGGAGAAAAGAGTGGAAAGAAGAGGCCAGAACAGAAAGAAAAATGAGAGGGGAGAGATAGAAAGCTGGGGAGTCGATGGGAGAAGATCCCCTTCCTTTTTCTGTCAGGTCTTTTCCATCCTAACTTTTAGTCCCATTCTTTTTCCATCTCATAATTTCCCATGCATTTTAACAGGTCTTACTTCTTTAATCAAATTAATCTGAATCATTTTCATATATAGTTATCACACTTTACTGTTCAGACACTTTTCTTTGGTTGAGAAAATGGAAAAGCCAATCAAAACTAGATATTAATTTCCAGAACTATGAACAAGTGGTATGCTTACAAGATGCTGAATCAGACTTCTTAGCATTTATAAACACTGCTCGAACAAGTTTGCAACTTTAAACAGCACAACAAAAATCCAACTGCATATTTGTATGCTGCAAGTGGAATCTCCAAACAGAATGCATATTTAAAATTCAGTTTTTGTTGAGAAATGATGTGGAAAGATATAGGATCTGTTTCAATAACTTCAAGTGGTTCTATATGCATAAGTCATTGCACTGAATTTCTATCTGCATAATCACATTTCTCCATATTTATTTTTTCTGTTTCAATTCACAGTGCTCTCTCACTATATCAATGACAAAGCATTTGAATCTTGGAATGTCGGGTCTAAATCTTGCAATTCTTTAGCAATTACTAGTCTAGTAAATTTTCCCGTACTGTAATTCAGGAAGCAAATATAAGGAGACTCCTGAGCAGAAGTCTTTCAAATCTTGCTATCTGTGGATATATCTGTTTGTGACATTTTTACCCCACCCTTCTTCTAAGGAGCTTGGTTTTAGCTTCACAATAACAATATGAGGTTAGACTGAAGCATAATGATTCACCAATGACTTCATAGCTGAACAAGTATTTTAATATGAATTTCTGACATCCAAACTCAGCATTCTAAAACAGGAGTCAGTGACTAGATACCTTAGAGCCAATTACAGCTCTTGAGGAATGCCATTTGGTTAGCAGAAAGGCAAACATTTGCAGAGGAAGTGACATCTACCGCACTAGAACTGTTTGCTATAGTGGAAGTAGCCAGTGTAGTGCCCCCTAGATGTTGCTGGACTACAACTTCTATCCACCCCAAGCAGTATGGCCAATAGTCAGGGCTGGTGGGACTTGTAGTCCAACAGCATCTGATGGGCACCATTTGGGTGACATCTGCTTTAGAGCATATGGACTACCCCACTACACCTCACAAAGTTCTCAGACTTCCACCCACATAACAACTAGTTGCTAACAGCCCGTGGTGTAGTTGTGCCATTTACTTTTTTTGGCAGCTGGAGCCCAGCCAGTGCCCTATATCTCTTATGAGCCAATCAGCATGGAAGGGGGGGATATTAGCCAATAGCCACTGAAAGCCATCTTCTCACTTGGCTTGCTAACAACATGCTTCCTTGTCCTTTCATGATGATTGGAGCCAATCAGAGTGACAGAAGGTGAATCAGCCACTGAGAGAAGACCACATACCTCCCCTTTCATGCTGATTGGCTCGTAGGGATGTCTGTTGAGTGAGAAGGCAAGCACGGGAAGGACACCAATGATGGAGAGCAAGCAAGGAAGGGACTCAGTGTAGCTTACAAAGTTCTTCCCCTTGCCCCATGTTATCTTTACAACAGCCCAAGGTGGGAGGGATAGCAGCAGCGGCATAGCTAAACTCTTTGTTAACAACGATCCCGATTTCCAACCCAGCAGCAAAAAAAGGGGGGGATGTGTGGCTTTGTTCCAGCCAAAAAGTAGAAGGAAACTTCTCAGAACCCCCCCTCCCAGAAAAGAAAAAGTGCTTAATGAGCCTTCTTCATCAACTCACCAATAGAGTGGGGTAGGGAGGGGGGTTGGTTGGTTAGTTGCTTGCCTGCCTGCCTGCCTCTCTCTCTCTTCTCTTCTCTCTCTCTCTGCTGGGGAAACTATGGAAGGACATTGTGAGGGGATTTATTTAAGAAATTAATTATGTGTGGATCTTTTGCATTTCTTCTGTGAACATGTGGGAAGAAGGGCCTATGGGATTTATTGCCAGATGCTGGTGTTCCCCTTCTTTCTCTCAGTCCTGTGAGTGTGCGGAAGGGGGCTAGTGTACATATTGAAGAGATGTCAGTCACCCTTGGGATTTTTACAAAGGGAGGACTGAGTTTCTTTAGAGGGGGAATCCCTCAGTTACTGTTCACATTGTTGTCTTATATTCCCAGCTTCCTCCTCCTGTCTAGATCTGTTATAGCTCCTACAGTGAACAATATAGTGTCGCTTCTAGTATCAGCTGCTGCTACTTCCCACATCTTCCTTGTAGGCAGATTCCTCATTGGTATAAATTTGGATGCTTATTAGCTTCTGGACTGAAGCACTTTGTAAAACAGATTTTTCCTTGCAAGACTTTAAAAAAGGGGGTGACCTTAGATGAAAGTAAAGTTAATTGTTGTTGTCAGTAGTGTTGCAGTATTCGGCAATGAAATTAATATTCATTAGGTTGTCTCCTTCTCTTCCTTTTACTGACCATAATAAGTGATACTTGCCATATGAGTTCTCATACTTTTAATTTCTTGATGATTGGAGTTACAGTGGAAAGGTTTTGTCTCAGAGGAGCACCATTCAATGAGGGTAGTGTATTACCTCATTTTCTGTAGAGGTCTGCTTTGTGCCCAAGTTCTTCAACTGGGAAAACATTATTTCTTCTTCTAACATACCAGCCCTAGGACACATTCGCACTATACAGTTAAAACAGTATAATTCCACTTTAAACAATCATGACTTCCTCCAAGAATCCTGGGAAGAGTAGGTTTTTAAGGGTGCAGAGAGTTTTTAGGAGACCCCTGTTCCCTTCACAAAGCTACAATTCTCTGAGAGGTTTAACAATCAAACTATCTGCCCAGAGAATCTAACTGCAGATCTGTGAGGGAAATAGGGGTTTCCTAGCAACTCCCTGCACCCTTAACAAACTATACAGTGTTGGCTTGTGTGAGTTGTTGTGTGAAACAGCATACATTACGTTGGAGTTAAGTTGAGCAAGAAACTTCTTCAGAGCATGTTAAGAGTCTTTATTGAAAGACATTAAGGCCAGAGGCTTAAGAGTAAATACATGTAGAGATTCTTCAGTCACCCCCCTTCTGGTACATCTCTCTCCATAGATAAAAACAAAAGACAGCCTCTCAGCTCAGAGGCATAATTCAGAAGAAAACAACACACAGACTCTGTTAGAACTTTCCCAGTCGCTATCAGATGGCTACCATAGCAACGGCCCTGGCCATCCGTTCCCAGACAGGGCATAAACATAACTCCCCCTTAACCACAGTTACGTCTTCACACTTGCAGGCTTCATGGAAAACTACTAGAGACAGTAATGCCTACTGGTCACCAGCCCAACAGCTTCCCTTTTTTCCATTAAGACTGCAAAATACACGTGAAATACATCTCCATAATACATAGTCATACAGTCATACATTTCTACAATACCTCTTGCAATACATTTCAGTACAGTTCAGTACAGTTCAAACTTACATCTCAGTAAAGTTCAAAACCTTATTCACTCCAACTTAGGTTCAACACATGTCAAATAAAGTGTCTCAGGATCCATGTCTACAACTTTATTCATTCCAGGACTTGTTATTAATCCCACAGTAAATCTGTCAGGCGGTTTGCCTAAATTCGCTCTCGTGGAGCGTCTTAAAGGAACCAGAGCCTCGGCTCTCTCTGCCCCCCCATTTGTGCTTGTGCTTGGCACAACCTGCGCAGGAGCTTCCATTTCCTCAGCTTTTCGTTTCTTCGATCTGCGTTTTCCAGAAATGAGCTCATTCAAAGCATCTCTGAGAGGTATTTGTGTACCTTCCACTTTAATGTCAACATCTGGCTGAAATTTCTGTGATTGTGTTCATGTTTGTGTTTGTGTGTCATTTGTTCCTGTAAGAAGGACTGTCTCCCTTTGATCCCAAGGCTTTTCTGAGACTTTAATGCTTCTGCTCAGAATTAACTGCTGTGTTTCTGGACACCAAACTCTGTAATATGCATTCTCTTGTGCTCTAGGTGCACGTTTGCCACGTCTCTTACCCTGTGGCTTGTAAACTCGGCTGCGATGCACTCTTTCAGGCATCAGCCTGACTGCATTACATGAATACTGTGGCTGTGTGCTTTTAACAGCTGTCTTCTTACAGCTCTGGCGGTCATTCCCTTTCCGCCCCATTAAACTCAAGGCATCAGCACACTTCACACCCATGGACATTTTAAACTGTGAATCATCAAGGCTTCCCTGCATGCACACTTGATATCCCCTCATTACAAAACATTGGTATTTGTGAAACAAAATTGAATAATTACAACTCACCAGTTTGCTAACTGATAAAATATTATGAGCCAATTCCGGAACAAACAAACAGTCTGTCATTATGCCAAGCTTGTCAAATTTCACCAGACCACGTGCTTTTACGGATTTCCGTGATCCATCAGCAAGTAAAACAAAGTCCTGCTCATCTGTAGACGTGTAAAACAGACTCCTGTCTTTAATTAATATATGGCTTGCTCCGCTGTCGACAATAAAGTTAATTTGTTCCAAGTCTTTAGACTTCTGTTTACAAAGTTTACACTTCCTTGCTTCAAGCCTCCTTCCCTGGAGTTTTGCTTGATTGCACAATCTTTACGGGGATGCCCACGAGCCCCACAGGCAAAACAAGACTTCAGCTGCTGCTGCTCCCGCTTGTTTTCCTGTCTGCTTTCGACAGCCTGCTCCGGTTCGGCACATTTCTCCTCCTTGCTTCTGACAGCCTCCACCGGCTGGGCTCTCTGCACCTCCAGCCTCTGCTGCCATTCCTGGGACAATTCCTGCAACGCGTCCCACATCTTTTTAGCCGACGGCTCATCTCTCACACACATCAGTTGAGAATCCGATAGAGCCAAGATTATAAACGCCTGCTCCCTCTGGTCTCGACGCTTCCAGGCCGCGGTCAGTACCGCCGGGGGGTTTTCTTCAATCACGTCCCATAAATCCTCTGTTATCAGCAAAGCCCTCATCCTCGGCTTCCAGGTGGCAAAATTCTTCTCATTAAGTCGTTCCATCGGCAAGCCTCCCCCAGACAGGTTTACAGCCATGTTGCTCACCTCCGTCTGGTTCAATCAATCAAGCTGCCCTCTCTGGAACTCCGTCTGCCGTCCAGACCAGCAACTTACTCCGGTGTAATGCGCTGTGGAGTGCAACCATCCTCTGCTACCACTGTTGGCTTGTGTGAGTTGTTGTGTGAAACAGCATACATTACGTTGGAGTTAAGTTGAGCAAGAAACTTCTTCAGAGCATGTTAAGAGTCTTTATTGAAAGACATTAAGGCCAGAGGCTTAAGAGTAAATACACGTAGAGATTCTTCAGTCACCCCCCTTCTGGTACATCTCTCTCCATAGATAAAAACAAAAGACAGCCTCTCAGCTCAGAGGCATAATTCAGAAGAAAACAACACACAGACTCTGTTAGAACTTTCCCAGTCGCTATCAGATGGCTACCATAGCAACGGCCCTGGCCGTCCGTTCCCAGACAGGGCATAGACATAACTCCCCCTTAACCACAGTTACGTCTTCACACTTGCAGGCTTCATGGAAAACTACTAGAGACAGTAATGCCTACTGGTCACCAGCCCAACATACAGTACTTCTCAGGATTCTTTGGGGGAAGCTATGACTGCTTAGAAGAATAATAGTGATATAAATCTATTGTGTGAATGTGGCCTAGTCCCATACTTGTCTGCCATTTCAGAATTCTACAAATCAAAATGTTTCTGGCAACATTCAGCCCTCAGAGAGGAGTGAGGGAGTCTATGCACACATAAGTTTTATTGTGGTTCTATTCCACTTTAACTGTTACAGCTTTCCCCAAAGAATTCTGTGGGCTAGTTTGGTGAGGTGTTGAGAAATCTCTTGCAGAGATCACAGAACTGCACTTCCCAGGAAGCTTTGGGGAAAGCTCTGGCAGTTAAGAGTGGAATAGAATCAGAATAACTGCTTTGTGGATAGGTTGTATACTATTTGAAGGGTTTATGGTGCTGAGGGGGTGTGGTATGAGTATCACGAAGGGACCCTGCACTACTGAATTTGCCATTTCTCTACTGCTGACAGTGCTTCTAATTAATAGACCAGTGTTTCTCAAACTTTCTATCTCTGGGGCCACTTGAGATGGCTGAACATTACTGAGGGCTACCAGTCACAAAATGGTGGTGCAAGGGCAGAGCCAGTTACAAAACCTAATCACTTTGAACAAGGTCAAATCTGCAGGGCCCAATGAACTGCATCCTAGAGTGCTGAAGGAACTGGCTGAAGATCTCTCAGAACCACCATCTATTATCTTTGCAAAATCCTGGAGGATGGGTAAAGTGCTGGATGGCTGGAAGAGGGCTAATATTGTCCCTATCTTCAAAAAGGGCAAAAAAGAGGAACCTGGGAACTACAGACCAGTCAGACTGACATGAATCCCTGAGAAAATTCTGGAGCAGATTATAAAACAATCAATCTATAAGCACCTTGAAAACAATGCACTGATTACTAGAAGCCAACATAGATTTATGAAGAACAAATCCTGCCAGACTAATCTTATCTCATTTTTTGATTGTGTAACCTCCCTGGTAGACTGTAGGAATGCTGTGGACATAATATATGTTGATTTCAGCAAAGCTTTTGACAAAGTGCCCCATGACATTCTGATCAGCAAGCTAGCTAAATGTGGTTGGACAGAAAAACTATCAGAAGGTTCCACAGTTAGCTACAGAGTCATACTCAAAGAGTGCTTATCAATGGCTCAGTCCTGGGCCCAGTGCTCTTCCACATTTTTATTAATGACTTGGATGAGGAGGTGCAGGGAATGCTTATCAAATCTGCAAGTGATACAAAATTGGGAGGGATAGCTAATACCCTGCAAGACAGAAAGAAAATTCAAAGGGATCTTGATAGGCTGCAGCATTGGGCTGAAAACAAAGTTCACACCTAGGAAAGAAACCAAATGTACTGTTATAAGATGGGGGATACTTGGCTCAGCAATGCTACATGCGAGGAGGATCTTGGGATTGTTGTTGATCACAAAATGAATATGAATCAAAAGTGTGATGGGGCTGTAAAAAAGGCAAATGGTATATTAGGTTGCATTAACAGAAGATAGTTTCCAAATCACGTGAGGTATTAGTTCCCCTCTATTCGGCACTGGTTTGGCCTCATCTTGAGTACTGCATCCAGTTCTGGATATGTAGACAAACTGGAACAGGTTCAGAGGGGGGGCAATAGGGATGATCAGGGGACTGGAAATAAAGCCCTATGAAGAGAGACTGAAAAATCTGGGCATGTTTAGCCTTGAGAAAAGAAGACTGAGGGGAGATATGATAGCACGGGTTGCCACACAGAGGAGGGCCAAGATCTCTTCTCAACCATCCGAGAGTGCAGGACACAGAATAATGGACTCAACTTGCAGGAAGCCAGATTTTGACTGCACATCAGGAAAAACTTCCTTACTGTTAGAACTGTACGACAGTGGAACCAATTACCTAGGGAGATGGTGGGCCTTCCAACATTGAAAGTAGTCAAGAGGCAATTGGACAGCTTTAATGTGGATTCCTGCATTGAGCAGGGGGTTGGATTAGATGGCTTTGTAGGCCCATTCCACCTATACTGTGCTATGATTCTAAAATGGTGCTAGATGGAGACAGAGTTTGGCATAATCAACTGTGAATTGCTGACATCATTTTCTACTGATATCTAATCGATATTTGGAGATTGCTAAATTCTTTGCCATAGCATTTTTGCCACCACACCCAAAAGCAGACTTGTGACACCAACTTGGAATAATGTTATATTTATTAAAAAATATAACAACTTTTTCAAACTTTAAACGAATTAAACCAAATCAACCAAACTGAACCTTATTCGGGCAGGTGAGGATAAAACCTATCTGGTAGGAAGATTTCCCTCCAGTCCCCTGGGCATGTCAGTCAGCCTGCTCCCCAGCAAAGGATGGGGAAGAACTTGTCCCTCTTTGCTAGTAGAACCAAGGGTGTGTGTCCAATCTGTACAAGCTGGCACCGCCATACTGGCTTTCACCCTGATGTGCAAATTAGACTCATGAGGACACCCCACAGATCCCCACCAGGCAAGAAGCACTGGCAGTTCCCTAGAGGGTGCCCTTAACCCAAGAATGCCTCAGTATCCAGCTGTTTACCCCACCTTCCTTACCTGCCCGAATTCCATGCCGTCCTAGACAAGCTAACCACACCCTTCCGAAAGCCAATTGAATTAACCCAAGCAGTACAGAGTAAGCAAAATGAAAGCAAATCTGAAATCAGAATCCCTCCCCAGAAAAAATCCTACTCAGCCCCACCTGGCAACTAGCAATGCCCATACTGACAAGAGAGGGAGGGTGGGTGCTACAAGGCAAAAGAGAGGCAAGTTTGAGGGAGGAGCTGGCTTTTAAGCCTGCTCATCCCTCCGCTGGATAGCCCACTTGGCCTACATGTGATTCCCCCCCCCGCACCCTTCAGGCATCAGTCCCGAGCCTTCTTCTGCTTGGGGGATGGTGGTGGAGGCAAACATGTCCCCATGCAAGGTGGGAATGAAATCCTGTGGAGAGTGTTCCATAGCTAAGATTTCCTTGTGCTAAATACAGATATTTGTTCTGCAGGTATTTTGAGTCAGTCTTTCCATTGTAGACTGAATTTGCTGATCCAGAGCGTCTAAGTGGAGAAGGCGTTTCTTATTCCCTTCCCAATGTCACATGCCTCTCAATTTTTTTTAACCTATCTCCTGTAATTTCTTCTCCAAGTCTCATTTTATACTTAACTTGTACCATCAGCCCACCCCCAAATTGCCAATTTGCCACCCCACCAAAGAAGACACGTGACACAAAGATGGAATAATGTTATATTTATTAAAATATAGCACACTAAATCAAATTCAATCCAGCCAATTATCCAAATGTAAAATACTTCGGGCAGGTGAGGCAAAACCTAAGTGGAAGGGAATACTCCCTCCCATTCTGAAGGCAAATAATTCTCATCAGACTGTAACTCCCCAGTCAAGGATGTGGGAGAAATCCTCCCTCCTTTCTATTGGAGTCAGGTGTGTGGTTCCAACCTCCGCATCCTGGCCCCACCGTAGAGGCGTTCACCATGATGCGCAAGCCGGTCCCACAAGGACATTCCCCAGATCCCCACCAGACATTAAGCCCTGATGGTTCCCTAGGGAGTGCCCTTTACCAGAATGCCTCAACCGCCTCAATTTTAACCCCAATATACCTCACCTGCCCGAATTCCATGCCAGCCAAAACAGACACACCACAACCCTACCCGACAGGCCAATTGAATTAAACCCAAGCAGTATGGAGTAGGCAAAACCAAAGGGATTCTGAAATCAGGATCCCCCCCAAAAAATTCATACTCAGCCCCATTTGGCGACTAGCAAAGCCCATACTGACGAGGGAGGGAGGGAGGGTGCCACAAGGCAAAAAAGGCAAATGCTAGGGGGAAGGACCAGCCTTTTATTTGCTGCTCGATCCCCTTCCTAATTGGTGAAATGATCCCACGTGGCTCAATCAAGAACTTCTAGACTCTTCCCGCGTCTTCTTAGAATTGGGGGGGGGGAATTCGCCCCTGCAAAGGCAGGAACGGCATTCTTTCATTCCTCCTCCCTGGTCCTTTTATATCTTTCCCCTATATAACAGCTTTCCTCTCTTATCCCTCATTTTAGTCCTGGTTCATTTATTTATTATTAAATATTAACCTTTTTTCTCACTTCATAATTTCCTTCAACTTTACTTCTGGCCTTTTTGTCTCAGAGGGAGATTTTCCCTCCTGCCCCCCTGACTTTGGCTGTCAGCCACATTTATTTAGCACCAGTAGTTAATGACAATTTCAGAAGTGCAGGGTCCCTTCCTGATAGTTACATCCACACCCCTCCCCCCTTTTTGCTGATGGGTTAAAATGAGATACTTGTTAATGCTTTCTCCCACAACAACAGGAACCAATAAGCATGAAAGAGGAGAGTGTTAGCTACTGAGAAATGTCTTCTCGGTGGCTGACTCACTTCCTTCCACTCTGATTGGCTCCACTCAGCATGAAATGACAATGAAGCATGTTAAAAGACTCTTCTCAGTGGTTGGCACACTCCCCTTTCATGCTGATTGGCTCATGGGGACCCTGCTGGGACCCTGCTCCCGAAAAAGTAAGGAGTCTAAGGCCCCCCGAAACCCTGGATGACTACATCCTTGCTCAGCATGCAAGGAGTTGCTGATGCTGGTATTATTCCAGCCAAATGTTTTTGCCATGGCTAGGGGGTGAGGCAAGGAAACAAAGAGGGACTGAGCACTGTTGTGGCACTGAGGCTCACCTGAAAGTAGTCTGAGACCCATTAGTGGCTCCCAGACCACTGTTAGAGAAGCACTGTTGTACCACTTTAAACAGTCTTGGCTACCCCCAAATAATTTGTGGAAGTGTAGTTTGTGTAGGTTGCTTAGAGTTGTTAGGAGACCTGTATTGCCCTCAAAGAGCTACAGTTCTCCCTGGGAACTCTGAAAACTGTAGCTCTGTGAGGGGAATACAGGTCTTGTAACAACTCTAAGCAACCTTAACAAATGACAGTTCCCAGGATTCTTTGGGGGACGCCAGGGCTCTTTAAAATGGTATAATAGTTCTTTAAATGTATAGTGAGGATGTGGCCCCTGTCGCCATATACATGCAAAACATAACAGATTGTTCCTGGCCTATGTCCAGAAATGTAGAAAAACTGTGGAAGAAAATTAAGCATTGTATGCTTATGTGTCATATTTATAATGCTTGTATTTAAGTAGTACCTACACAATAAATTTGCCCTCCTACACCACCTGACTGCAATGCTTTCTGTGTAATGGATAAAATTTGTTGTCAGAGGTATAAGCAGTCAGACTTTTTAAAAATTCCCTTTACTCACTGCGCCTGCTGTTTCTGGGCAGCAAATAATTTTTTTGTCAGTGTTCCTTCTTTTAAAAAGTCATTAAACACAATTCAATGACTCATTAAGGATGAAAATTGATACTGACCTTCGCATTGTAATTAATTTAGTGCTTTTATCAGTGTGTCCAATTTTCTTTGTGCTGCTTAGCCTGAAAATGAGGTGGTCTGAAAGACTCAAAATGAGAAAGAAAACAAATGGGTGAAATATTTAAGATATGATTGACGGCCAAGTGTAGGGTGAGATTAAGCAAATGAGGTTCCTAAATGTTGTGTAGAAGAGCCCTCTCCTCACTTGAATCTGACTATCCTAGTTATTTATTTGTTATTGTCATGTCCCCGTCAGAGGACTCCTCAGATGAGGACGACTCGGGAGTAACAGCAGCAGACCCAGGAGCAGCAGACTCAGAAGGAGACATGGAGGAGCCTCCTGAGAATCCAGCTCCTTCTGCCCCTCAGCTGCAGAGCACCCCAGGGACAGCAGAGGCCCTGCAGCCAGACACAGACAGTGAACAGGATACTCCCCCCTCACCTGCAGAACGTAGACAGCAGAAGGTCAGGCAGAAGAGAGGCAGGCCTGTCTCCTTAAGGCCCAAATGCTGAGGACTCACACCTGCTGTCAACCTTGCTCTTTATAAGGCACACCTTGGCTGCAGCTTGTTGCTGACTGCAACGTCAGGCGTGGCTTGTGTGTTCCTAGTTTCCTGGCACCCTCTTTCAGACTGACCCCTTGGCACTTGATCCTGGACCTCTACTGACCTCGCTTCTGGACTCCTGACTCGGCAAGTACGCTTCGGACAAGCCTGGCCCTTATCAGCTCCCCTCCTCCTAGACCTGGCAGATTTATGACCAGACTGCCGCCTAAGGACTTTGCTTCCCTGCCAACCACCCAGGAATTTCCAGCCCCCCACCGGCACTGCTGATGCAGTGTAGAGCTGACAGTTTGCAGTCAGCCAAAACAAAGCAGGCAAACAAGGGAGTGGGGGAAGTGCTGACCATGGAGCAACTCCAGCAGGAAAACTTGCTCCTGCGCTCACAAGTAGACCAGCTGTTGTTGGCCGTCCAAGGCTTGCAAACCCAGCTAGCAGCAGCCCCACCCCCTTTCCCTACAGGGAGAGCCAAGTGCCCTGTGACTCTCCCAGAGAAATTTACTGGGGTTTCCGACCAGCTCCCAGCCTTCTTGGCCCAGGCCCAGCTCTTCATGGAGTTACGACCAGAGGCCTTCCCAGATGATAACACCCGGGCGGGATTCTTGATTAACCTGTGCAACGGGGCCGCAGCTAGATGGGCCACACCCCTACTCCTCGAGCGGAGCCCTGTGCTCAACGACTTAGCCACCTTCACCAGAGAACGGAAGGCTATGTTCGAGGACCCAGTCCAATCAGCTACAGCCAACCGCCGCATACGCCGGCTGCGGCAAGGCCGACGCCCCTTGGGGGAATATGTAACAGACTTTTGTTTATTACAACAAAACCTGGGCTGGAACGAAGCAGCTCTCATGGACCAATTTCAGGAGGGGTTGTCGGATGAGCTAGCTAGGGTGGAGCGCCCTGGAACCCTGCACGCCCTCATACGCCTGTGTCTCCAGATTGACGGGAGGCTGGAAAGCAGGCGTGCTGCCAACCGACCCTGGCCAGTCTACAAAGCATTAGCCCCAGTGGCTGGGCACTCGGAGCCCGTCGGCAAGGACCCTACACCCCCGGCAGAACCGATGCAGCTGGGAGGGGCTTGGCCACATCTCTCTGCGGCCGAAAAGCTGCTGACACCGGCAACAGGGCCTCTGCCTGTATTGCGGGGGCCCGGGACATTTTGCAGCCCAGTGTTCCGCGAAACGACCCACAGCCCCTGCCTCGGGAAACGTCCATGCCCTGGCCTTCACAGGCCCCTGAGCCGGGGCAACCTCGTGGTTCAAGGGGCCCACCACCTCAGTTCCTCACTGCCCAAGCATCTGACCGTGTTGATCGCACTGACAGTCCCAAGAAGGGGGACCCTACAAGTACCCGCCATGCTGGACTCAGGATCCACCAGCAATTTTATGGACGTGTCCTTTGCCAAGCTCCACCGGGTTCCTAGTCAACCCATTCACCGCCCCCTCCTGGTGGAGACTATTGATGGCCGGCTTCTCGCCTCAGGCCCTGTAGTACAGGAGACAGTGCCGCTCGACGTGGCCCTGGGGGAGCACCAGGAAAGCCTCCAGTTCTACCTGGCTGCCACACCCCACTTCCCGGTCGTGCTGGGCCTGGCCTGGCTCCAGTGGCACGACCCCATCATCCAGTGGTCCATGGGCCGGCTGACCCTCGGATCCCCCTATTGCCAAGCCACCTGCTGGAGGCCAAAGGAGCGCATCCTGATGACCCGGGAGGCAAGCTCCGCGCTTGAGGCCTTACTGGAACAGTACCAGGAGTTTGTGGATGTGTTTGGGAAGCAAGAGGCAGACCAGTTGCCGTCCCATCGTCCTTACGACTGTCCCATTGATCTGCTCCCCGGAGCCAAGATTCCCGTGGGCCAGCTTTACTCCCTGTCAGAACCCGAACTGGCAGCCCTCAGAGAGTTCCTAGACAAGAACCTGCGCCGAGGGTTCATTCGCCCTTCCATGTCCCCTGCAGCCGCCCCTGTCCTCTTTGTCAAAAAGAAATGTGGGGAACTCCGGCTGTGCAATGACTGCCGCGCCCTCAACCAGATTACAGTTCGGAATCGCTACCCTTTGCCCCTGATCCCAGAACTGTTAGAGCGGCTGCGGGGTGCTCGCATTTTCACCAAACTAGACCTGCGAGGGGCCTACAACCTGGTGCGTATGCGGGAGGGCAATGAGTGGAAGACGGCCTTCCGCACCCGTTATGGGCACTTTGAGTACACCGTGATGCCGTTTGGCTTGTGCAATGCTCCTGCCGTCTTCCAGCACTTCATGAATGACATCTTCCGGGACCTCCTAGACCGCTTCCTGGTGATCTACTTGGATGACATCCTGATCTACTCGCGGAACCCCTCGGAACATAAGGAGCATGTTCGAGCGGTGCTGCAGTGCCTGCGGGAGCACCGCCTCTTAGCCAAGCTCGAAAAATGCGCCTTTGACCTCACGACCGTGGATTTCCTAGGCCATCGGATCTCGCCCTCGGGTATCCAGATGGACCCCACCAAAATTGAGACCATCCTCCACTGGGCAGCTCCGTGAAGCCCCAAAGATGTGCAGCGCTTCTTGGGCTTCGCCAACTATTACCGCCGGTTCATCTCCCACTTCTCCGAACTCACCATGCCCATCTCAGACCTGCTTCGAGGCAAAGAGAAGTTTGTTTGGACGGAGGCCGCTCAACAGGCCTTCCGGCGCCTCCAACACGCCTTTACATCTGAACCCATCCTCCAGCAACCCGACCCTACCCGACCTTACATAGTGGAGGCCGATGCATCAGATAAGGCAGTGGCAGCGGTCCTACTTCAGCCGGTGGGGAGCAAGCAGTCCCTGCTCCCCTGTGCGTTCCATTCCCGGAAACTCAACGCTTCGGAACAGAACTACACCATTTGGGAGAAGGAGTTACTGGCCATCAAAGTAGCTTTTGACACCTGGCGTCATCTCCTGGAAGGGGCATGCCATCCGGTCCAGGTACGAACGGACCACCAAAACCTGGAGCACCTGCAAAGCGCCCAACGGCTGAACCAACGCCAGATCCGGTGGTCCCTGTTTTTCTCCCGGTTCCAGTTCACGGTCACCTACCTCCCTGGCCGCCGAAACACCCTAGCAGACGCGCTCTCTCGCAAGCCGGAATACCGAGCCGAGCAGGTCGATCGCCCCCTTCGCCCAATTCTCCGCCTAGAGAACTTCGCCGCTACACACCAACCACAACCCCTCCTGGACCAGGTGCAGGAGCAGCAGCAAAAGGACCCCTATGCCCTGGCCCAGCAGCGAGAGCTCCAGTCCGGGACGGCCACCTGGGACAGCCCCTTTTCCTTGCATCAGGGCCTCTTGTACCACCGGAACCGGTTGTACGTTCCCCCGGGAGCTCTGTGGGGAGAGGTGCTCCACCTCTGCCATGACAGCCAGCCTGCAGGGCATTTTGGAATGTATAAAACCCTCCACCTGGTCCTACGGGATTTCTGGTGGCCCCGGGTCCAAGTGGACGTCAAGGACTATGTAGCGGCCTGTGATACCTGCCAGCGAGCCAAGAGCCACCCCGGCAAGCCCCCGGGGCTCCTGCTCCCACTGCCTACCCCCCAGGGCCCTGGCGCTCGGTCTCCGTGGATTTTATCACGGACTTACCAGCCTCCCGGGGAATGACCACCATCCTCGTATTCGTAGACCTGTTCACCAAGATGGCCCATTTCCTTCCCTGTGCCGGCCTACCCTCTGCCCCAGAAACTGCGCAACTGTTTTTGACCCAGGTTTTCCAGTTGCACAGCCTCCCCGACCACCTGATCTCTGACCGAGGAGCCCAGTTCACTGCCCGGTTCTGGCAGGCCCTGTTTCGGGCCCTGCACGTCCAGATCCACTTGTCCTCCACCCACCACCCTCAATCAGATGGACAAACAGAACGTACCAACGCCACCGTCGAACAATACCTGCGGTGTTACACCTGCTTCCAACAGGACAATTGGGTGGATCTGTTACCGCTGGCAGAGTTCGCATATAATAACTCCGTGCATGCCTCCACACGCCAGACCCCGTTCTTTGCCTCCTATGGCTACCACCCCTGATTCTTCCCCTCAGTGCAACCCCCATTGCCGGTCCCCGCTGCGGATGTCATGCTGCAGGAGTTGCAAGCCCTGCAGGCAGTCCTGAAGGAGCAGCTGGAGCAGGCCAAGGATGCGTATAAGCGCTTTGCTGATTGCCACCGCCAACCAGGCCCGCCGCTGAAGGTAGGCGACCGGGTATGGCTCTCGACCAAATTCCTGCGTTCGCAATGGCCGTCTCACAAGCTGGAGGCTCGGAATGCAGGTCCCTTCCGGATCACCCAGCAAATTAACCCGGTGGCATTCCGGCTCCAACTCCCTGCCTCCTTCCGCATTCACCCTGTCTTCCATAGATCACTGCTGACTCCCGCTCTCCCGCCTCACCCCTTGGGTAGTCAACCACGGCCCCCACCACCGATACAAGTCAATGGGGAAGAGGAATTCAAAGTGGCACAGATCCTGGACTCCCGGAGGCATCGTGGCCGCCTCCAGTACCTCATAGACTGGCAGGGGTACGGCCCTGAGGAACGCTCATGGGAAGATGTGGCGCAGGTGCATGCCCCTCGTCTGGTCCGGTGCTTCCACCAGCGCTACCCGGATAAGCCGGGCCCCGGCGGGAGGCGGAGGGTTGGTCATGGGGCGGGGGATAGAGCCATGGCCCCGTCAGAGGACTCCTCAGATGAGGATGACTCGGGAGTAACAGCAGCAGACCCAGGAGCAGCAGGAGACACGGAGGAGCCTCCTGAGAATCCAGCTCCTTCTGCCCCTCAGCTGCAGAGCACCCCAGGGACAGCAGAGGCCCTGCAGCCAGACACAGACAGTGAACAGGATACTCCCCCCTCACCTGCAGAACTTAGGCAGCAGAAGGTCAGGCAGAAGAGAGGCAGGCCTGTCTCCTTAAGGCCCAAACACTGAGGACTCACACCTGCTGTCAACCTTGCTCTTTATAAGGCACACCTTGGCTGCAGCTTGTTGCTGACTGCAACGTCAGGCGTGGCTTGTGTGTTCCTAGTTTCCTGGCACCCTCTTTTGGACTGACCCCTTGGCACTTGATCCCGGACCTCTACTGACCTCGCTTCTGGACTCCTGACTCGGCAAGTACGCTTCGGACAAGCCTGGCCCTTATCAGCTCCCCTCCTCCTAGACCTGGCAGATTTATGACCAGACTGCCGGCTAAGGACTTTGCTTCCCTGCCAACCACCCAGGAATTTCCAGCCCCACACCGGCACTGCTGACGCAGTGTAGAGCTGACAGTTATTGCATTTATAACCCACGTTTCCTTCAAGGAGCTGAAGATGCCATACATGGTTCTTCCCCCCCCATTCTGTCCCCACAACAACCCAGTGAGGTAGTTAGGCTGAGACACAGTGACTGGCCCAAGGTCACCAATGGGGATTTGAACTCCAGTGTCCCAGGTCCTAGGCAAACATTTTAACCACTGCACCGAACAGGTTCTTGAGTTATATGTCTGCAGGTGGGAAGATGTTGCTTGGTTTAAACACATGAAGTGCTGTCCCCTGCAAGATGCCAGAATCATCCCTTTGGGGGCCCTTAAGGAACTGCCAAAGGAAATGGAAGGGCATTTTATGAGGTGATACTGAGGGAGAATGGAAGATATGTGAGAGGAAAGAGAGTGTCAGAGAAAACACTAACCTTTTGCCTTCACACATTTTTTCTCCAGCAACAGCTCCACAGCCAGGCTGGGACAGAGACTAAGGCCTACAACTCCATTCTAGCCCAGATTGTGTAGCCAGAGATATCTCTGGGAGAATCTTCCACCTGTGGACAACTAATTTATGGGATTCCATCCCCTCCTGTTTTGGTTTCCTTAGAGACAGACCTTAAATTTTATCATCCAAGTCATTCCTCCTATTTCCTCCCATTTTTACCCTCCTATTATCTATCTTGCTACAATTTTACATTCCCTCCCCAAATTGCTGGTAAAGCAAGTGGAATTACATTAGTATTTGTGTAGCATTTCTGGTATGTTCAGAATGCTTGACCTGTCTCCTCTCACAGTGCAATCCTAGACATTTACTTACACAGAAGTAAATCTCACTTTGTTCAATAGAAGGCAAACTAGTTGTGAGGAGCATATACCCTGCACATCCTGATTTTGTTCTGATTTTTATTGCTTGTTTTAATGTTGTATGGATATTTA
Source organism: Rhineura floridana (assembly GCF_030035675.1). Taxonomy (NCBI): domain Eukaryota; kingdom Metazoa; phylum Chordata; class Lepidosauria; order Squamata; family Rhineuridae; genus Rhineura; species Rhineura floridana. Next base: position 101,525,280 of record NC_084487.1, read on the forward strand.
TACTTTTATTTACATCACTCTAGAATTCCTGTGTGGATGAAGGTATGATTTAGAATTTTAGCCATCACATTATGATGATTATATACAAAGTATATTTCCATCACTAACTTGCCTCTAGTAGTTTACTCTCTGGTTCCCTGTGGCTATGGTTACATTATCTCACTTTTTGCAAGTTCCTCATTAACTGTGAAGTTCCAGTTCTTCCTTAATACATGGCTGCCTAGCTTTAAGTTATCTTGAACTACTGTGGTATCACAGCAACTAAGCTTATGGTAGCCAGAAAGGTTATGAGCCATCCTCCTGTCAACCCCTCTGTGACATTTGAGCAGAGATCAATTACATTTTGCCAGCCCGTACTCGGGCTGTGGGCTGTGGACAAGCTAGGATTTCATATGGTTTAGTGTTTGTTGAAGAATTACTGTACTGGGGAAAAATCATGCTATACTTTGCTCTTTTCCAGTAGTGATAAGTGTATACCAGGGATCAGCTTTCCACTAAGAAAAAGCATACTCTCTTTTTTAAGGAAATAAATAAATAAGCAAGGTCACAAGTGGAGGAAAAGAGATTAAAACCTCTGGCATCCAGAAATCTTTTTGCTCCACTGGTTGACATTCTGGTACCCTGGGGCTCTTCTTGATTGGGTTATCCATTCTCTAGCGGACTAGAGGGCTTGCCTACAGTTGTCCCCATCCATCTATCTATGTCTATGTATTTTACAAAAACCCAACAAGTTCCACACATCTGCCCTTGCACCTTTGGGAAACCATCTTTATTAAATTATCTATAATCGGTGATCTATTATTAAAGAAAAGCTGTTTTATTGAACAAAAGCTGTCCCATAGGTACAAGAAACCTATTAGAGGTTTAATACACTTGTAAGGGGTGACAGATGGGACAGACAGTTGTGAGGATAGAGTGGGACCCTGCTAACCCACCAGAGATAGAACACATCAATCAGAAAGGACTCAGCAAGACTGGGAGTACAAAGAAGGATTCTTCGCAGAATTTTATATTGTTTCTTTTGTTGGGATTGTTTTCTTCTCAGGTTCAGGAGGTTAGCACCTGCATTCTCCCCCATATAATACTGTGGAGAAAACAGAAAGGCTTAATTGGTCATTGTGATATCCAATAATTTCCAGAGGACCAAACAGGTTACCCCCACCTCAAGCAAATAATAATATTATTTATTAAATTTATATTCCACCCTTCCTCCCAAATGAGCCCAGTGTGGCTAACATACAAGCAATAAAACAATTAAAACATCTAAAAACCTTTAAAACAATTCTAATACAGATTTAGATTGGGAAAGATTTCTCTTGCTGTTTTTCCACTTTCAAATTTGCCAGTACTACCTTTCTACATGAGTTTGAATTTTTGTGTAGATTATTTATTTAAAAGATTTATATCACTTTTAGTGGAGTTCAAGGATGGTTTACAAGATAGAATATCCATAATAAAATTTAGCAACTAAGAGAAAAATAAATTGCAATATTAAACAATCTGATCGTTGAATTATTTGTTCCTTGACCAACACTCTGAAATTGTGCAGGCCTTCAAAAATGTCATTGTGCTTTTCTAAAAATGTACATCAACACTGTAATTCTCCATCTTTGGAGATGCAGTCCTGATTGCATGATTGCAGGTGTTGCCACTACTCACCATATGCTCAGAGGTACATTACCATTTTTTTTCCCAGCTACACAGGAAGTGGATTGAACTGTGTAAGACAAATTGTGTTTGCATTTTTACAAATTTGTAGGGCAGTACAACATCTCAGATAACCAAGCAATCAGTTCCAATGGTGCATTCATTATAGCTGCCCAATTTCCCTGCTTTTTAAAGTTTGATAGAAATATCTGTTGGCTATAGGTCTGTTCTACAAGGGTTTTTTTCATATTAGTTAATTACTCTGTAAATTGTCTTGACCCAGAGGGCAGAATGATGCAAATAAAAACCATATGCTAGTAAGTTATTTGATTGCAATGCTTTTTAAAGTACAGAAGTTGATAAAAAAATAGATTGTAATTTTCAAGATTTTATTGTGATTTTCATATGTCCTAGTTTCAACAATGACATACACTTGATCTTGGCTGGATTTCATGATTCGTTTTCAAAAGCTCCAAAAGCATGTATTCCATGGATTAAGATGGCACATTCTTGCAAAATGGCTCTGAATGTTCATTTACTTCATAGCACAAGCTTAATAGACACACTTCATAGAACGCATAAGCTAGGAGGGAGAAGAATTGGAATCTCCAGCACACAGATCAGTGTAGCTATAGTTTAATCTGCTCATTCTGTGGCATTTAGTTGCTGCATTCTTGCCTGAAGGGCAAACACCGCTGTAATGAAGCACACACAGACAAATGACTTTTCCAGGTTGTGATTAATTTTCACAAGCTGACTTTAATCACTTGTTAATTAATAGGAGATTTGTTGACTTACAAAAAAAAAGCATAGTCATTATGAGCGGTATTATATCGATTTGTTTTCCCTGTAAATTCAGTGTCATCACAGAGTTTAATTTAGGAAGTCACCCAATCTGCTGAGGTTCCATAGCAAGCACAGTTTTGGAATAGTGTGTGTTTTTGTCAGTTGCTTGATTCAGTTTTACTTGCTTTTTTTGATGTGGAACAAATATGAAGCCAAAGCTGAAAGTTAACCTATCAAATTTCTCTCAACTCCCCATGGACTGAAGTCTCAGCTTACAATAAACATTTTAAGAGGCAGGGTTATGTGCCAGGGCAACCTCAAGATTCTAGCCCATAATGGCACCAAACAATCAGATATAAACAGGGAAGGTCTGAAAGTACCATTATTGCATATTGTGACAGAAATGCAAATTATGATTCATTAAAAGTTTCCACTCGGCTTGCAGATCTCAAGCTAAAGTAATGTTGCCACCAGCAGCACTAATTCTTTATAACTACATTTTCTTGACACTGGGGATAAACATAATGGTTTATGAACTAATGCAGGCATAATCTAGGTAGCATTTTTTGTTTGTTGCTGTACTTGACACCTGTAACAAAAAGCAAAGCAGTTAGGGTGTCTCTCTGAGACATAATTACATAAAATGAATGCCACAAATCAAGTTATGTGCCATAAAGTGGAATATTTACTAATGAAAACCTTGCGGTTTAAGAACATACCTATAGCCAACAGATACTTCTATCAAACTTTAAAAAACAGGGGAATTAGGCAGTTATAGTGAATGCACCAGGGGAGGAGGAGAACTGACCTCCTCTCTGAGATATTGGACTGCCCTACACATTTGTCAAAATGCAAACACCATTTCGGTTGGTCTTTCACAGTCCAATCCACTTCCTGTGTAGCTTGGAAGAATTTGGTAACGTGCATCTGAGCATATGGTGGGTGGTGGCGACACATGCAATCAGGACTACCTCTCCAAAGGTGGAGAATTACATTTTGTTTGTATTTTGTTGGTGTTCTTATTTTGCTTCTTTCCTGTGTTACTACTGTTTCTACAGAGAATCTAACTTAGAAAATTATATTTCTCTCAGTATTGATCCTAGAAATCTGTGTTAAATTTATCTTTATTAATTTCAAAGCCTTTTTATTGGTCAATGTCATCTGATGATGAAGACAGAGTTTTGTGTTTAGAACTGGAGGTTATGCTCTATTTCTATTTTGTGCACATTAACAGTTGAATCTGAAACTGCAGTTTGATGTAAAATCAGACTGATTACAATATGTTGCTACTTCAGCAATGACTCTAGCTGTTGGAAAAACAAACTTGGCCTGCCCAAGATGCATGTTTTCAGTCTGCTATGCTTAAACTACTCCACTTAAAGGTAAGGTGGGCATGGTCAATTAACAACATAGAGCACACCTAGAATTTTGCTAGAATATATTTCACCTCCCTCTGTTTTATCTCATGCAAACTGGGACACTCCTCATGTCCATTGAAAACTATTCTGCAGAATAGTCAGTGCCATTATCCCACAATTGTTTTTGGAGCTTTTTTTAGTGTTCCAAAGTGTTGTTGTACTTCACATATTCACAGTAACAGAAGCAAAAGAAAATGATTTATTATAGGAAACTTCACTAAAATTGAAAAGTAAATCAAACATATTTAAAGTGACTATCTCAACTATATTAACTGTTTTAATATTGTTGCTTCCTCCCTGGTAAAACAAGATCAGCACAGCACATTTCTTGTTTTTGTTATTTGGGCTGATTTCAGGTGTTGCCACCACTCACCATATGCTCAGAGGCACATGTTACCAAATTCTTCCAAGCTACACAGCAAGTGGATTGGACTGTGAAAGACCAATGCAAATGGTGTTTGCATTTTGACCAATTTGTAGGCCAGTCCAATATCTCAGAGAGGAGTTCAGGTCTCCTGCTCCCCTGGTGCATTCACTATAGCTGCTGAATTCCCGTTTTTTAAAGTTTGATAGAAATATCTGTTGGCTATAGGTACTTTCTTAAACTGCAAGTGTTTTTTTTTTGCCAATTAGTGAATTTCCCTGGGAGGTAAGAAATGGGATCCTGTCCAATAATGCTGAGAATGGATTGATCACTTGCATGCTTATTGAGTTCAGTGGGATTTACTCCCCTGCAATCATACTTAGGATAGGTGAAACTGACCACAGGGGATGGGGAGGGGAGAAGGCAGGAGGGGGAGGAGGAGGGCAGGTTTGATCATTTGCATGTTTATTGAGTTCAGTGGAATTTACTCCCGTGCAGTCAAGGATAGGTAAAACTGATCATGGGGAGGGAGGCCTGGAATGGGCAGGGGAGGAGGAAAAAGGAAGAGGGGAGGGGAGGAAAGGAGCAGAAAGGGGAAGGAAGGGAGCTGCAGTTTGATCATTTGCATGATTATTGAATTCAGTGGAATTTACTCCTGTGCAATTATGGCTAGGATAGATAAAACTGACCATGGGGGAGGAGGAGGGGGAGGGGAGAGTAGAGGGAAGGAGGAAGAGGGGAGAGGGGAGTAGAAGGAGGGGGAGGGGTAAGGAGGGGATTGGAAGGGGAGGGGGAATGGGTGAAGGAAGGGGGATGGAAGGGATGACAGGGAATTTTGGGTTCTTGGACCAGAGGTCCTTGAAGAATTTAGAGAACACAGGCTTCAGGCAAAGAGTATGCCTTTATTCAATACAAGCGTGTGCAGGGTCAGCCTCACCAGAACAGGTGGTGAGGACTGCAGTGTGGCACAGTCTGCATGGATCTTTTGTACAGTTCCAGGACAAAGAAATTAGTACTTCCCAACCAAGAGGCTCCACGTAAGCATTACATAGAGGTTACACTGTATACATTATTTTCTAGCCAATCAAATAACTTTATTAAAATGAGCATATATATTTTTCGTATTTGGCAAGAATATCTTAACTCATTTCTCACTGCTTCCTAGACTAATGGTTTTAATGTGCTCCTGTCCCCCTAACTAATGTACCTGGGGGCACAGAGTACTAAAAATAACATACTACCTTTGTTATTGGTCTGATAAGCCTAACCAGCGCATCTATCATTAGTAAAACATTTGTTATATGCCCACGTGCCCCTAAACAATATACTTATTAATTAAAAGTTAATCAAACACAGGCCTGCTTTGCTCCATCTCTGGGGTTCAAGAGTTCAGACTGAACACTTGCCTCTCTGAAGAAGGTGAACACTGTTCGTAAGGCCTCAGAGACCTGTTGCTTTACTCCTTGTGATTTTCTTATAATTTTAAGCATATACCTTCTAATATCTATTTTATATATGGATATATAAAAATTCTCTATCAGAGGCAAAGGGAGGTGATGGGAGGAAGGAGGAGGGGAGGGCAGGTGTTATCATTGCCTGCCTATTGAGTTCAGTGGGATTTACTCCCATACAATCATGCTTAGGATAGGTTAAACTAACCATGGGGAAGGGGACAGGGAAGGAGGAGGGTGGAGAAGAAGGGAGGAGAAGGAGGGGATTGGAAGGGGATGGAGTAGGGAAGGGGCAAAAGGGAGGGGCAGGGAGGGGAGGGAGGAAGGGTAGGAGGAGGGGAGGGGGAGATTGGGTGGGTGGGCACTGGGCAGAAGGGAAGCCCCTTTCCTTTCCAAAAGGAAAACATTGTGAACAGTATAATTCTTTTTCAGGGTTTTCCCCAACTTTTTATTCTACAGCAGGCACATGTAGCCTCCCACTTAACTTTAAACCAAAGCTGTCCCTGGCCACATCCACACCAGACCTTTATTTCACTTTATACAGTCATGGCTTCTCCCAAAGAATCCTGGGAGGTGTAGTTAGTGAAGGGTGCTGAGAGTTGCTAGGAGACGCTCTATTCCCCTCACAGAGCTACAACTGTTAAACCACTCTGGCCACTGGAGCTCTGTCAGTGGAATAGGAGTCTCCTCTCAGCACCCTTCACAAACTCCACTTGCCAGGATTCTTTGGGGGAAGCCATGAGTGTCTCAAGTGAAATGAAGGTATGGCATGGGTGTGGCCCCCTGATTAGGCAAGCCAAGCAGCTGTGAGTCTGGCTTTTAGAACACTGACAGTTGGTTCTTACTTAGCATGCCCAATGTTATCAAGTTCAATGCTAAATTTCTTAAACTAATTAAAAATCAGCTAGGCTTTTTGAACTTTTAAACTGCAGAAGATGAAGGTCAGAGTATGGGGCAAGGTCAGTAATAGGATTACAGATACTCTGTGAACATGGCTGATTTTTAATTAATTTCAACAAATTATGAGAACTCTGACAAAAAAAGTCCAAAAGGGGTCTGGTTTTTCTCTGTCTTTAGACTTTGAACTCTCGATTCTCTCTGACTGTTTTGTGTATCACCATGAAAATGTAAAAGGTTGTTAAGCTAGCATATCTGCATTCAGGACTATAAGTTTTGTAAGGTTTTGTTTTGAAATAAGCTTACAGAAAGCATCAGAATGGTATGGAGGGTATTTTCAATTTAACACTGCAGAATGCGAAAAATCCATTCTGACTCTTGTGGCTGTATAATATTGCCCAACAAACAACAGAACCGGATTAGAAAGTACAATTGTATACATACTTACATGGGAGTAAGTCCCATTGAATTCAGTGGAACATATGTCACACTATCCAGGATAGTTGTTTTTAGTGTGATCTACAACTATACGGGGCTATTTCACACACTACGCAGCAGCAAATCCAAGTTTGCAACTGAATATACAACAAGTAAGCAACTGAAAGGCTGCAACAGAAAAACATGGCTCTTGTGAGCATTCAAAACATGAATTTGCCACATTCATACTTTATGTTTTTAACTAGATTTCATTGGAAGTTCATTGCAACTCTTGTCAGGAAATGAAAGGGACAGTGCACATTTCATGTGACCACAAGTCTTTCCTTTCTGTAGACCTAGTGTGTGGAACTTTTAGCCCTCCAGATGTTTCTGAACTACAACTCTTATCAGCCCTAGCAAGCATCACCAGTGGCCAGGAATTATGGCAGTTATTGTTCAGCAATATCTGGAGGGCCAATATCCGGAAGGCCAAAAATGACTAACCCTTTTCAGCCCAAGGGCCACAGTGGGTTATTGAAATCTTTTCAGGGGGCCCACATGAGCACTGGGTGTCAAAAAGTGGGTGTGGCCACCATGTAACATTTGCATATACCATGCACATACATAGCACAACACAGCACAGAAACTGGGTCTCTGTTTTTGACTTCTGCTTGTGAGATAGCAAACCAAGTTGAAAGTGAGGTTCAAAATGCACTTAGTAAGATAAAATAAAATGTGTTAGTCAATGTCTCTTAAAAATCTACCTTGCTTTTTAAAAGCAAACCAGATAACAGAAATTCTATGGGGTGGGTGGGTCAGCAGAAGAGACTGAATCAACCCTTCCTCTTCTTCTAATTTCCCACCAAATAGGTGAGCCTGATCTACTCTAATGTGCCAGTGAAGACTGGACTACTCCTTCATATCAGCTTAGGAGGGGTATCTTTCTCCCCATTGTGGTACTGGGCAGGCCAGAATAGTTTCTCTCAGCCCAGTCCAACCCAGACACATGATAAGCTCTGCCTAGCCCAGCACCACACTGGGGAGAAAATCACCCTATCTACTCTTTAGAAGACTGATATGAAGAGCAGAGAGGTCAACCTAGTACTGTCATGGTACACCTACCACATCCAGCTATATACCATAAGTCATGCAGTTCTTTCTTTTCTATGATGGCAAAGCCACCACGACTGCTGCTGCTGCCACTGCTGGCGACAAATTCTAAAAACTTGGAGCCGGATCAGGCCCACAGGCCAGGAGTTTGTCACCCTTGCTATAGACCAGCCTTTCCCAACCTTTGGGTCCCCAGATATTGCTGGACTACAATTCACATTGTGCCTGCCCATTGGACATGCCCGCTGGGGCTATTAGGAGTTGTAGTCCAAAAACATCTGGGGGCCCAAAGATTGGGAAAGGCTGCTACAGACCATTGATCTTCAATGGATGGGTCTGGAATCACTACTTGGTTGCAGCCCAACCTAGGTTTGGTTGTACCACTAGTGCTACCACCATACAAATATACAGTAATAAATTAAGAAATGGGTCCCAAAAATCTATATTTGGGCTAAAGGTGTATCTTGGGTCTGAATAGATTTAAGAATACTTCTTAAGAGCAATGTATCTGGGTGCCAATCTAGTCCATCATCCTATTCCCCATAGCGACAACTAGATACCCCAAGAAACTCAAAAGTAGCATATAAAGCCCTAAGTGGCTTGGGACTCAAGTACCTAAAATAGCATCTTTCCCAGTATCAGCCAGCTTGGACCCTCTGATTGGCAGGTGATACCTTGTTGGTGGTGCTGCCACTAGAGATCTAGGCAGCTGGCATTGACCCATAACAGGGCCTTCCATTTATGGAATGCCCTCCCTGATGAGGTGCATCTGCCTCCTTAACTATTGACTTTCAGGAGAAATTTAAAACATTCCTGTTTACCCAGGCATTTGATGGCTGAACGATACTGTTCCTGGCAATTATTAATACTGTTACTGAAATTATGGACCATGTGATTATGGATAATGTGATTGTTTTAAACTGTTTTTAGAATGTTTTGATGATATTGATATGTTTGCTACCCTGGACTTCTTTCAGAGAAAGATGAGGAAAGGTGAGGTGTTGAAATAACAACAGCCTTCTGTGCTTTGAGTCTCCCTCAACTGCTTCTGAAGATGTAGGCTCTGCCATTATGGCTGAAAGCCACTGGTTGCCTTATCATCCATGAATTTGTCAAATTTCCCTTTAAAAACCATCTAAGCCATTAGACATCACCACATCTCTTGGCAGCAAATTCCATGTATTAATGAAGAAGTAATTCCTATGTTTCCTGAATATACATCCAAACTGTGTCAGTCTGTATCTACTTTCTCCATAGCATGCATACATTTATAAACATCTATAATGTCCCCCTTCAAATTGTTCCATATGATCGCTGTGGCCTTATGATTAGTGGTTTATGTCTTGGGGTTCCTCATGCCTATTGCATGATTTTACTAGGTCTGTGTGATGCCTTCTATCAAGAAGATGTAGCCTTGCCTATACTTCACATTTTTCTTAAAGCTGAAATGATTGTATAGCATGCTGCATGTCATAAGGACCAGACTTACAACGGCATCATTGATTTGTTACAAATATATCGCCTTCCCAAAGATCCTAACACCAATTTCTTAACCTTTTTAGACAGCAGCAGTTATTTTACCTTAGGTGCCTCATCCCAGTATTTTCTTTCTCCATCTGTGGCCAGTAAATTATTTTCCAAATGTCAGTTCACTAATATTATAATTTTTCACAACCATCTTTCTAAGCTGCCTGGTGTGTGAGCTTGTTGTTAAGTATTTATCAGACAGATTTTATATTTGCACAGTGAAATCCAGCTGGTTTGGAACACATTCAACTCTTCATCATTGCGATCCTAGCAAAGAAGAAAGATGTTCATGAAGTATTATCATACCTGTGGTCATCCAGCAGAAATAGGTATTTCTGACTTTTCCTAGCAATCACAGCAGTGAGACATTGGACATGCAGTTTAACACATACACTTGAGTCAACTTTAAAGGGAGCATAATGCTTCCATTGGATGCCATGCACAATTCCATTACACAATTAAGCATCAATTAACATTCCATTAAAATCATGTTATCCTGTTGTCTTTGCATTGATGTGAACTTGGCACTGTATGTGTCTAATATTATCAGCTAATAATCCTATAGACCCAGTGTCATTAAGGTTAATGTGCAACATGTTTTTCCTGTTCATACCATGAATTAGTTTGTTATAACATATGTTGGTAGTGAAACCTGATTATAATAGTGATGATGATAGGAACACAAAGGAATATGAAAGAAGAAGCTGGGAAAATGAAGATGAAAGATGAGAGGCTAGCTTTTAATTAAGTATTTATTATACTAGTACAAAGAATGCTTTCACATTGCCAAAACAATCCTGGATGGGACCAGATCATGAGACCATTTTTTCTATGTGTGCTTACTAACCATATAGTCAATTTATCTAAATTGTTACTGGGGAGTAATGATTACAAGGGTAGGTATGTTCCAAAATATTTGTGTTTTTGGCAGTGGCCTCCATCTATAGGCTATGACAATAGAACACAAAATCCCATGTTAGAATGATCTGGGGCTGCTTCTGATAATATGAAAACACTTGTAGAGATACATATTAGAATTTAGAGATTCTTCTTTATCTATCTTATGCTCCAAAAATATGAAATTGTTTGCAAGTTATCTGTAGAAGAGAAATTCCTGAGACTAGGAAGACTGAAAGATGTCAGCTTGCAGGTTCATGAATGTCCTGAGTAGTATAAGAAGACCACCTGCTGTCAAAATGATGGATGATGACCCCTGACCCTGACCTCCCTCTGACCTCCCCCTTCCCCACCCCTAGACTCCATCCTTCCCCCAGCCTCCAGCCCATACTCCCTTCCAAATGACATCACCAGTCCCAGCCCCTATCCATGGACCTAGGGGTGTTGATATATGGCCCCCTGACCTTTTCCTGACCTCCCTCCCCTCCCCCTTTGGAAATGGACCCCAAAGGGGTCCATTTCCAACCTTCCCCTTCCCAAGGACTCACTGTAGCTATGGCAACCAGCAGACCAAGCTTTAAACCAATCAAGAGAGGGGGCATCAGAGCAGGCAATTTTGCATGCCCGGGCATGTTCTGAGCCTTGAACACATTCTGAGTTTTGAACATGGAAGCAGCCAGCACTCCTAAGAGACCTGAGGAATTAACCAAGCATGCAGCATATGGACTACTAGGTTTTTCCTATCCTCCAGCACCAATGAAAGGGCGTTCAAGGAGGTCTTTAAAGCCTAGGTGTTTATCATTTCCACCAGCAGATGTGAGATCAGAGCTTGGAAAGAAAGAGCCTGGGCAGTTCGGTAAAAAAGGTTATGTTTCAACAAGAAGCTTACCGGTAGCGGTGTTTACAGCCAGACAAGATCCAGACCCCGAAACCATGTTCCTGGCAAATTCTAGTGATATGAAGACTTACTTTGCAAAAACCGAAACAGAACTGGCAAACCGTGATGAGCTCTTAGAGTGTGATTGCGGATGTAATCTGAAGATGAACATCGCAAAAGCCAAGGAAGAACTCATGAAACCTATAGAGTTTGTGGATGGAGGTGTCCTTTTTCAATCCTCGGAGGAAATGGATGATAAAGAAAATGTGCTGCCAGAAGAATTAATTGAAGACATGGAGAATGGGGAACCCCAGGTAAGTGTTCTGAGTAGTGATTTAATAGTGTGTTTTCCAGTATGGTGCAACCTCAATGCTAAAAAAGTGCCTTTTGTTTTTCTACAGGAAGATGTGCAGCCTGATGGTGATTATGAAAATCTGCACATTAAGAGTTCACTGACTGTTAATATCTGCTGCATTTCATATGTCTGTCCTCAGTCTGAACCCTGAAAGCAGAAGGTTTTGTACCAATAAAAATAGTTTGTTTTAATACTCTGTGTCCATACTTGTATCAATCAGCAATATGGATGAGCATGAAGAAATTCTGAAAAAAAATATATTACTCACCCGGGGAGGTTGGAAGCTTTGGGGGTGTGAATCCTCTATTTCAGGAGGCAAAAAAGCAGAGTATTACACTAAGAAGGAAACATGTTTTGACATGGCTTTCAAACCAGGATGCTTACACACTGCATAAACCGTTCAGAATCTGTTTTAAAAGGAACAAGACTATGGTGTCGGATATTGATGCCCAATGGCAGGCTGACCTAGTAGATATGCAGCAATTTTCTAAGCACAACAAGAACTACAGGTACATTTTATCAGTCATAGATATCCTGTCTAAGTATGCATGGGCATTGCCTTTAAAAGACAAGACAGGCAAATCAGTCTCTAAGGCTTTTAATGTCATATTCAATCAGAGTGGAAGAAAGCCCAGAAAGCTCCAAACGGATCATGGCAAAGAATTTCTAAACAGAGCCGTAAATGGTTTGTTAAAACAGCATGGTGTTCACCACTTTGTCACCAATAATGAAGTAAAAGGAGCCATCATTGAAAGATTTAACAGAACTTTGAAATAAAAAATGTGGAGGTATTTTACAGCTAACAATACATATTGATGTCCTGCCACATCTCATAAAAAGTTATAATCACAGCTTTCACAGAACTATCAGAGCAAGACCTGTTGATATTAACCATTCTAATGCCTTGGCGGTATGGAAAACAATGTATGGAGATGTACCACAGCTATTCAGTAAATGCGACCATGTGAGGATTTCTAAAAGCAAAGGGGTATTTGTCAAGGGCTATGAACAAAATTTCACCACAGAACTGTTTATAGTGGATCAGGTCACCAGAAGAGGTGGGAGACCCATCTTCCTGTTACAAGATTATACTGGGGAGCCGGTAGTTGGTTCCTTCTATTCTGAAGAATTGCAGAAGTTTAATGCCAATCAGGACAAGGTGTACAGGATTGAAAAAAATTTATCAACAAAAGGCAGGGGTAGGAGGAAGTCTCATCTAGTGAAATGGTTAGGCTGGCCCAGTAAGTTCAACAGTTGGGTACTTGCTTCTGATCTTTGTGAACCTACCCAGAAGAATGGAAGTTAGTAGTTTTTACATTACCCTACCTAGCAATGCCTGTATGATTGTTTTCCCACAGAACACAAGCTCAGCCTTTACTATTCGCCTAGAAAGGCCTCTGGACCTACCAGGGTCTTGGGAAGTTGGGTTAGTTGAGATACAGTACCCACACACCTGGAACAATATAACATCTGATGGCCGCTTTGAAATTTCTAGTGGAGGAAAAGTATTGTCCGGCCATCTGCAACGTGGCTATTACTCAAGCATCCCTGAACTGCTGGAAAACATGAACAACATTATACAAAACCAGAGCGGCGAACACCCCATTGTGGTCCTACACTATGACCAAGTGACTAGAAAGGTTAGCCTTAAAGCAGAGGCTGGTTACGCTATTAAAGCCGACAAAGAACTAGCCTACCTATTAGTGTTGATGCCCAACACCCTAGCGCTACAGATGCCCTATACGGCAGACATTACAGGAGGGTTCAACACGGGGTATATATACACAAGCATTGTAGAGCATCAGATAGTTGAGGACTTCTATGTGCCCTTATTGCGGTGCATACCGGTGCATGGTCAGAATAATGACTGTGTCAACATTGTTTATGACAAACCACACTACATTCCTGTAAGCATCATATTGACACCATTAATGTTGAGATAAAGACGGACCAGAACAAAAATGTGTCATTTCATTATGGAAAGGTGATTGTGAAGCTACACTTTCACCCGGGCAGAGCTCTGTTGGTTTAAAAATGGTTATACTGAAAACTTATGGAGACCCAACCCTTTACCAGAATTATTACAGGGCCCAGGCAGGAAATGCTCTTCCGGGTTACCATGGTGCCCCAATTATGTGTGGGGCAGGAATAGGGGGAATATTCAGGAGCTTTTTCAAAAAACCATGCTGCTTTTGAGAAGAGGTCTAGAGATTATTAAACCACACACTAAGACAGCTGTTCAGAATATTGCTAACGATGTGCTTGGCCAGGTTACTCAGGCAGTTTTGAAAAGAGTTAATCCACAAGAGGGAAGCCTGTTTATCAAAGTGCCACCCTTGGCAGTGCGGATGGACACTGCACTGCTAGAATTTTACATTGGTGGAAATGGCGAAGATTATATGGACTTAAACAATACATTGCTATACGTGAGTTGCAAAATTGTGAATCATGATGGAACAAACGTGGCCAGAGGTGCTAATGTGGGTCTGGTGAATTATCCATTGGCATCCATCTTTAGCCAATTGGATGTGACTCTGGGAGACCAACTCATCAGTCAGAGCAACAACTGCTACCCTTATAGAGCCTTCATAGAATCTGTGCTGAATTACGGCAAAGACACCCTAGGCACACAATTTTCTGCAGGGTTATTTGACAAAAACACAGCCGGACATAATGAGGCGGCAACCCTGGATGAGGAAAATTTAGGCTTTGTTAGAAGGGCTCCTATGACAGCTGAAAGCCAAAAAATAGACCTCCTAGGTTATCTCCATGCTGATCTGTTTTTTCAAGAAAAATTGCTTCTGAATGGAGTGGATGTGAAAATTAAATTGACATGCAACAAAGACGCTTTCTGTTTGATGGCAGATGATGCAAACAGCTGATACAAATTACAAATTGTGTCGGCCTCACTTTTTGTAAAGAAGGTGAGAGTGGCACCATGTGTCCGGTTAGGACATGCAGAAGCGCTGTTGACATCCAACGCCAAATACCCAGTGGATCGTGTCAGCATGAAAGTGTTTAGTATCCCCCGAGGAAGCCACTTCAGCAATCAGGAGAATCTGTTTTTGGGCCAGCTACCCAAGCAAGTGGTTATAGGGTTGGTCGATAATGATTCCTTCAGCGGGGTTTACAATAAAAACCCCTTCAACTTAAAGCATTATGACATCAGGTTTGTATCTCTGTATGTCGACGGTTTCCAAATTCCCACAAAACCTCTTCAGCCTGAATTTGAAACAAGAAACTGCGTTCGAGAATACATGAGTCTGGTGCAGACATCTGGCAAGCACATGAAAGATAGGGCTCTGTTAATTAACCATGAGGAGTTCGCAAGAGGCTACACTCTTTTTGCTTTTGACCTGTCTCCAGACCAGGAATGTGGGGAGCACTATTCTTTGATCAAAACAGGGAATCTGAGAGCAGAAGTTCAATTTGTAAGGGCTCTTCCAGCCACAGTCAACATGATAGTGTATGGAGTTTTTGACAATGTGATAGAGATAAATCATAGAAGAAATGTTTTGTATGACTATATGTAAACATGGACAGAATACAGTTAACCCACATCCTCTCTTCAAACCCCTATACGTGAAAGACTTTCTACGGTGTGTTTCCTTGTGACAGACTCCCCAGAGAGAGATTACTACAAAGACCCGTGGGGTTAGTAGTCAACACCCACCCACACAACCTACCCAGAGAATACTGGTTAGCCATCTACTTGGCAGAAGATAAGAGTGGAGAATTTTTTTATTTCTACGGTCATCCTCCAGACCACCCGAGGATTCCCAAGGCCGTTATGAAATTTCTAAGAAAAAATGCTAGCAGGATTGCTTTTCAACCCAGACAATTACAAGCCCCAGACTCTGACTCCTGTGGCTACCATTGCGTGTGCTTTCTACAGCAACGTTGTAAGGGTCTACCATTTAAACAGGTTCAAGAATTGTATTCTCATGATTTAGAGAGAAATGACCGGATGGTGGAAGAAATTGTAGACAACAAGAGACACATGGCCAGGGCTTCCTCAGTTGTGTTTCATCCAACCCAAAGCTGTATATTCTGCAATGATTTTCATAGACGTGTTTACCAATAAAGTACCCCTGGGGGCTTAAATAATTTACAGTGTTGTTTTTTCTTTTATACCTGTAAAACAATAAATCACAGACTGTATATAAGGTTAAGTACACTTTTGAAAACTTTTATTGCTTTATAAGATATACATCAGAGATACTAGAAATCAAGCCATGCAGCGGTCTTTTTCTTTTTTTTTTTTTCTTTTCTTTGGAAGAGATAGGGGGGTTCTTTAGGTTGTCTAAAGCTTCTCTATTGATAGGATTGCCCACAACAGATGTAGGTATGTTTAGTTCAGCTAGGGCAGCCAGAAAAGCATCCCAGCCTTTAGGGATATGTTTGGCAGATAGGGCCTGGGTTTGAGTGATTCCCTTAATCAAGTCCAATATATTCGAGCCTTCTATAGCATCACCCTTATACACAAAAATGCCTTTTTCATTCCAGGAAGAAACAGTTTTGTTCTGCATCATTTTGTTTAACAGCACCCTTGCATGATTCCTATATCTATCAGGAAGATTGTCCAGTACTTCCTGAATGAGCGCATTAGAATTTACAGAGGCTTCTTCAGAGGTCTGGGGCAGAATCAGGTTTAGTTTTTCTTTCTCTGCCTCCCTATGTCTTACATGAATGAGATACCTTTGAAGAAGAGCATCATAAAATTTGACTTTTTCAAATTCCGTTAAGTCGGTCCTGTGAAGAATCTCCAGCATTTCAGTATCAAGGGTGTTGATGGCAGCTTTCCTGATGTTTTCTTCCTTAGGAGGGGGTCCCTTCAATTGCTCTAACTGATGGCTGGGAACCAGATACATCTTTTCAGTATATTCCATCACCGTCTAGCTAAAAAGCCAGTTATTATGGGGATGGCGATACTCAATAACGGGGCAAGATACCCCCCAGACTGCTTCACTAATTGTTTCTTCCTTCTTAGCGATACTCTCTTGTAGCTTAGGCTTTTGATAAGGGTGTGCTTTTTCCTTAATATATCACCTGCTGGGGAGTCAGGGGAACATTGCCTTTTAAAGTGTTCAGAGCTATCTCACAAATCGCCTCTATGAGCTCATCTGATGCTGCACATAAAATAGCTTTCCTCTGATGTGGAGGGGCCTTAATATAAAGAGTTAACAATATTCCATGACAGAGCATCAGCAACATCGTTATTAATGCCAGAAACATGCTGTGCACAAAACAGAACATTAAAGCGCAGGCATTGGAGAACAAAGGAATGGATGAGACCCATAAGCCTGGCGTTCCTGTATGTAAGGGAATTGATAACCTGGACTGTGGCCATGTTATCACACCAGAAGTGGACTGTGGAGTTCCTGAACTCCTCGGCCCACAAATAGACTGTCACAACTATTGGGGAAAATTCTAGAAAGGTCAGATCCTTGTCTAACCCTTCTTGCACCCATGTCCGTGGCCATTGTCCCTTATACCAGGAAGACCCGAAGACTACCCCAAAACCACAACCCCCAGACACATCGGACTGCACTTGTAATTCAGCCTCTAAAAGTCGGTCTTGCCTCCAAAAGGATATCCCATTGAAATCCTGTAAGAAGGAGGACCACACAGCCAGGTCAGCGCATAAGGTAGCTGTAACCCGAAACCTATGGCGGGGTCGTGCTATGACCTGGCATGCAAAATTTAGATGCCCTGCCAACTCTTGAAGGGTGGAGAGAAAAACCTTCTTGGCACCTGAGACTTCTGAGATGTTCTTATGTAGAATAAGAAGCTTGTCATGGGGCAGCTTGCAGCATTGTTTTTCAGAGTTAATTTCTATGCCTATGAAGGTCAAAACGGCGGCTGGGCCCTCTGTCTTTTCCATGGCTAAGGAACCCCAAGTTCCTCTGTCAAGGCATCGAACTGTGTCATCAAGTGTTGGCATACACCTGTGCCAACACTTCCTGCAAATAAAAAATCATCCAAGTAATGCACAACCGAATCCAGCCCAGTCCGTCTCTTAACAGCCCACTCCAAAAAGGTGCTAAAATGTTCAAAAACAGCCCATGAGATAGAGCATCCCATAGGCAATGCCCGATCCATGTAAACTTTGTCATCAAAAGCAAAACCCAGGAGTTCAAAATCATCAGGGTGGATGGGAAAAGGCAGAAGGCGGATTTGATGTCGCATTTGCCCATGAGTGTCCCGCAGCCACAAGCGCACACCATGCACATTGCTGTATCAAAAGAGGACCGTGCAGAGACTATCAGGAATGAAATCATTAACTGACTGTCCATCCGGGTAGGACAGGTGGTGTATTAATCGAAATTCACCTGCAGCCTTTTTGGGCACTATACCTAAAGGGGATACCCTGAAATGAGGGAAGGGGGGTGATTGGAATGGGCCAAGCACCCAACCTGCCTGCACCTCTTTATCAATTTTCAATTGCACAAGTGCCTCCATGCCCATGATAGATTTTAAATTGCGGGACATGAAGGCGGCTCTTGGGCCATCATAAGGAATGCGGAAGCCTGACAAAAACCCATGTAGTAAAAAAAGTGCATCCCCAACTGCTGGGTAACCAGAAAGTAAGGACTGCAGAACATGCAACTTAATTGGGAAGGGGCCCTTTTCCTTGAGTAACTCCAGGTGGGGGCTGCTTTCTGCCCCCTTGTTGGTCCTTACTACCTCCCCTGAAGAATCTATGTCTGGGGCAGACACTGGAAGGGTGTGCAGCTCCACAAGCGCACAGTCGTGTTGGTAACGACATGGGGTGCATGCGCAGACCCCTCCAGGCATTAAAATCCTAGCACAACAGCCATGGTTGAACCCCTTGCCCCGCAATAATGTGGGGAAGGGTAGCAGCCGACTGCCTGCTGAGGAGATGCCCACTGTCACACCTATCCCCAGTCATAGCCCTGGCCACAGCCATGAACTGCAGCCATAATTCAGGTTCTTTTTTGTCCCACTGCGGAGACCCATCACATGCCATCCGCATACGAAAGGCCTTGTTGTAAGACAGCCAGCCCAGCCCTGAGAACTCTACATAAGCTCTATAGATTATATCCAAGTACTTCAAGAAAGGTAGCCCCCTTTGGGGCTGCCTTTCCATCAGCACTCCAGCATATATAAAAAATGCAGGCAGCCAGTTGGCCCAGGTATGGTCAACTTTCCGGCGCCTAGGTTTCTCAGCATTGCCCTCAGTATCTTTGTCCTTGTCCCTCTTGGGGTGTTCCATATATAACAAGGAAAACAGATCCACATACTCCCCTCACCAAATTTTATCCTTTGTAGAAGGGAGCAAGTGAAAACCTAAAGTGACTGATGTTTCCCCAAACGGGATGGCATTAGCAGCCACAGACCCCAAAGAGTACCCTGACTTGCCAGTGCTATAGGCTGTTGCTGTTCCCCAGCAAGTGTGGCTGCAGGTGCAAGCCCATCAACTGACATAGCTGATGTCAGCACCTGTCCAGTGCTGGCATGCTGCCAGATTTGGCTGCATGCAGACTGGAGAGGGGGTGGGATGGACCACTAGGGTTTGCTCGAGGTGGAGCAGCTGATACAGCTCCTGGAGTGCTAGCAGATGGCCCCCATGGTGCCCCCCCTAAGTTGACCCCCCAGCAGACTGAGCAGGCTGGGCAGACTCACCTGCACCCGTCATTGGCCCAGTAGCACATGGAGCCTTGTTGTCCCTCGCAGCAAGTGATGTGATCCCAACTTCGTGGGTAGATAACACTGCCCGAATACCTGCTGCTGCTGGTGCTTTGTGGGTAGATAACACTTCCCGAATTCCTGCTGGTGCTGGTGCTGTGACAGTAGTTGCCGGCCTCTTGCTAGCTATCTGGCTTGGTTCAGGGGGAGCCTCCAGAGCATCAAGTCGCACTAGGATCAACGTAAGCACATCATTATTAATACCCTGATGCCCTGAGCCAGAAATACCCTGAGACTTAGCCGTGGTGTGTTTCTGCCTAACAACAACCCCTGCAGAGGGTCCAGGGGTGGCTTCAGGTTCCCTGGGAGGTGTCCCCACCAATTCCCCTGTGGAAATCCCAGGAGTGGGTGAAGCCCTTCTCCCCCGCTCTAAAGCCTCAAGGCGAGCCAAAATAGCCGCCCAAGGGGGGCCTCCTCCTCTTTTGAAGAGCAAGGTGGCAGGGGGGCGCTTTTGTGGAGGCTGACAAGCCTTCCCCTTACCTTTTCCCCCCTTTTCCCTTTTTGGATGGCATTGCAAGTGAAATATCCTGTGATAATTATATCAGACAACAATATAATATCAGTTATCATTATTATTATTATTATTATTATTAAAAGTGTCACTACTAAACCCCATGTCTAATTATAACAAGCCACCAGGAAAATATTGATATGCTAATATCAAATGACTTCACAATAGTAAAATATGTGATTTTGTGTAAACGTGCTCTTGCTCTGAACTGGAAACAGCTGCAGCAGCAACCCTGAGGCAGCACTGCTGAAGGCAATGAAACCTCCTCCTCCCCCCCACCAGCCGAGGGGGGTATCCAGCAGTGTCGGCTGAGCAAGCCCCTGTAACGAGGCCCACTACAGCCGCCGCCGCCCTGGCGAGGCGCCAGCCAACCGCCTCTTAAATTTCCCCCATCCGGGGAGATCCCAGGGCCAAAGTGGCCCATGCTCGAGGCCTAAATGGCCTGAAAATGTGGCCAACTTTGCCACTGTCAAGCACCTTCAAAATGGCGCCAAACACGCAGCTCTGCAAATGGCCGCTGCTCTCTTCTGCCACGCTCCGCTCCGATGTCCCTCGCCGTCCATCGCGATTGAAAGAAGAAGGTAGGAGGGGCCGCTGGGCTTAAATAAGCCCTCCAGCCTCCCCCCTCCCTTCCCCAAGTCACGCTCGTGTCACAGGCATGACGCATAACTTTTGCCCCTTTTAAAGATGGGGGCAGGAGCTTTGCCCCAATCTGAAAGTATGCCCCGCCCGTCAGCTGCACAGCAAGCGGGGCATCATTTCTTTTTAAAATAAAAGTTAAATTGCATAGAAACATAGTTCTTAATTTTTAAATAAAAAAAGTTTGCATTTTCTAGCTAGGAAATAATACAAGGCATACAATGCTGCCTACATATCATGCTGGGCATCCTCACATCTGTTTTACATTTAGCATCTAGCAAAGGTAGGAGCCATCAGTCATTTTGACCCGAGGTTCTTTAGCAACTTACTTTAGCAACTTTTTTACACAGCTAGTTCTCTTAAATAAAAGTTTACATAAAGAAATACATTTTAAAACTGTTTTTATTTTCATACCTCCTAACTGTTCCTCATGCATAGGTGGTGCTAACAATGCAGATAAAGACACTCCTGCAGTACAGGTAAAACAAATATTGTTCATAACTTTTTAAAAAAGATTAGTTTATTTGCCAGTAGCAGGGTCTAACGTTTATTAAATAAGTCTCATACTGTCTAAGGAGTTTTCCATCACAGTTTGCCCTGGTCTGCCCTGGAAAATCAAAACAAATTGTTTTTGTGGGCTTCCCTGCTTTTTTAAACAATATCAACTAACAGGCACATGCAGTTGGTTACTCAGTTCAGACTGATAGGAGAACAGGGGGGGGAATGGATGTGCTTGAACACCGCTACCCTCGTGGACATACAGTTATCACATTATGTATGTAGGCCTAAGCTCCCCTACTGGCTTAAGGTATGGCATTTATTTAATTATATCCCATCATGTTGATTGGTTGTCCACATCATGAGGTTATCCTTTGTTCAGAGCTGTATGAAAGACTTTCCATATGGTATTCTTATAACCTGAGGATTACAGCAGAGCTTTTTTTTCCCTTGACCATGTGGCTGAGGCTTTTGTTCCCAAAACTTTTTACAGAGCTGGCATGCACATTTCTCTCTCTATGGATTAGGGTTTTCCCCTTGGCCATGTGGTGGAGGCTTTTTCTTTTTTTTTGTTCCCAAAACTTTTACAGAACTGGCATGGAAATTTTTCTGCTTTCCAGGATGCTTTTGGAATTTCTAAATTGCCACTCAGGATAACTGCATGACAAGGTTAAGCTGGTATGTTGCATCTTCTATGTGCATCTATATTTTTAGTTAGGTTATGACTGCATGGCTTTAAACAAAATGTTTATTTTCTTTTAGCAGTGAAGTGACTAATTGACAGCCTAGTTCACTAGAGCTATATTGACAATCATAGCTTGAGGTTTCAGAGGGATGGGGGCTGATTTAGCTCCTCTAGATTGTTTGGGGGCTTGGAAATTCTAACATTTCTATAGGCATGGTTTTAATCAAAGCATGCTGAGGGACTTGGGCATGGGGTGGGGCATTGCTAGGAACCTATGCATTTTATTGTTTTCTATTTAAAATTAATGAAAAAGGAATGCAGCTTTAGGATTGAGTATCAGTGTATGGCTTTGTGGGGCTGGGAGATGAAGGACCGTGGGACTAGGGGAAGGGCATGGAGGGACTCATCAATCATTTTGACAGGCTGTTTTCTGTTTAAACTATAATTCCCATGTTTTTAAACAGAATTTAACCACACTGAGTTTTCATACAAAAAACTTTATTGTTCAACAATTTAACATCCATAGTTTCCTGTGTTAGAACATGAAGGAGGCAATCTCAATTTTCTAGAGAGGACAGATTTTGTCCTCTAAAATTGAGAGTTAAAAAAAAACTTCTATAACCCCTGTTGCTGATGACACTTTCAACATGTTTTAAAAATGACTGATCAGTGCTCTTCAGGATCTGATCAACAATTTTAACAGGCTACCTTGGTGACCAAAATTAATATCTCATTAACAGTTTCTTGTGTTAGAACAAGCAATTCAAACTGCAAGCTGTTAAGATAACAACATGGAGCATGTTTTTAAAGCAGATTTTTCCACAGATAAACCTTAGCTTCCTAGAGAGGTCGTTTTGTGTCCAGCAAAGACACTCATGGGAGGTTTGTCCCGGGGCATCAATGACACAGCTGAAACAAGCCTCCTGCATGTGTTGCCATAAACAGTGCTTTAAAATGGCATAAACAGTTGTCCTGACAATCTGTTTCATTGCTCCCCTATGATTTCTTGGTAAAATATTGTCCGTTTCACCCACTTGAATGCTGGGTATGCTTCTGAGGATGAGATGCCTGGGCTGATTTGAGGTCAGATCTGCAGAATCCTAAAATAATAATAATAATAATAATTTAGAAAAATCATACACAGACCTTTCTTTGTTTTTATACTACATCATGTAAATAATGACTCCACAAACCTGCATTTGAATGCTTCCTATTGTTGCCAATTTCCAGAGAGCTGATGGTGGTGGATAAACTTCAGCAGAGTTTTCAGTTGCTGAAGGTCCCTAGAACATTAAGGACATGCTTTAACATTTTTGCAACCTTTATTTTTACATCTCCCCAATCATTTACTTTCCAAATAGAAGCTAACCAGCATTACAGCGTTATCTGAGGCAATCGTCTCCAACATGTTGATGCATCTTTTGTTGACCTCAATCGCTTCCTCTTTTAGCAATTTAGCATGTGGAAAACCATCATCTTCATCAGAGCTCATGCTAATATAGTGCTTTCGAGGGTTAGGGCCCTCTGCTGATGGCTGGTTGGATAATTCCTCAGGACTCTTAGGAGTGCTGGCTGCTTCTGACTACCCCCTCTCCTGATTGGTTTAAACCTTGGTCTACTGGTTGCCATAGCTACAGTGAGTCCTTGGGGAGGGGAGGCTTGAAAATGGACCCCTTTGGGGTCCATTTCCAAAGGGGGGAGTGGACGGAGGTCAGGGAAAGGTCAGGGGGCCATAAATCATAGCCCCTAGGTCCACAGACAGGGGCTGGGACTGGTGATGTTATTTGGAAGGGGGTAAGGGCTGGGGGCTGGGGAAAAGATGGAGGCTAGGGGTGAGGGAGGGGGAGGTCAGAGGGAGGTCAGGGTCAGGGGTCATCATCCATCATTTTGACAGCAGGTGGTCTTCTTATACTACTGTCCTGGAACTGCCACTTCAGACTTCAGTGGGGAAATTGCATGTTTGAATGTTTCCTCCCCACACAAACTTTTTGTGAAAAGCTAAGATGTCATGGACAAGGATTTTACCATAGGCTTCTTCCTGCTATGCTAATTTTATATGTACAAAGAGGTTTTTTTAATTAAGAGATAACAACATCAAGTTTCCCCACCTGCACTCTGAAATGGTGGAATCCATCATAGTATGTGATATTTCAGAATGTGTACTACAGTATAAGTCTTCATTTTGTGTCATTTTTGATAGCAGATATGTTGCAGGTGTTATTAATGCATTTTGATTGTGAATACCTGACTGAATACCACAGTCATTATAACTGTAACCATGAAAACAAAAGTAAGCAAAAGTGCATATGTACCATTAGTGGTAAGGAAATGGCACCATATACAAAAAGTGTTAAAATGTGAACTCCTTATTTACCTAATGGTGTTGGCGTGTGTGCGTTGTTGTGTGAAACAGCATACATTACATTGGAGTTAAGTTGGGCAAGAAACTTCTTCAGAGCATGTTAAGAGTCTTTATTGAAAGACATTAAGGCCAGAGGCTTAAGAGTAAAAACATGTAGAGATTCTTCAGTCACCCCCCTCCTGGTACATCTCTCTCCATAGATAAACACAAAAGACAGCCTCTCAGCTCAGAGGCATAATTCAGAAGAGAACAACACACAGACTCTGTTAGAACTTTCCCAGTCGCTATCAGATGGCTACCATAGCAACGGCCCTGGCCGTCCGTTCCCAGACAGGGCATAGACATAACTCCCCCTTAACCACAGTTACGTCTTCACACTTGCAGGCTTCATGGAAAACTACTAGAGACAGTAATGCCTACTGGTCACCAGCCCAACAGCTTCCCTTTTTTCCATTAAGACTGCAAAATACACATGAAATACATCTCCATAATACATAATCATACAGTCATACATTTCTACAATACCTCTTGCAATACATTTCAGTACATTGCATTTTCAGTTCAGTACAGTTCAAAACTTTATTCACTCAAACTTTGGTTCAGCACATGTCAAATAAAGTGTCTCAGGATCCATGTCTACAACTTTATTCATTCCAGGACTTGTTATTAATCCCACAGTAAATCTGTCAGGCGGTTTGCCTAAATTCGCTCTCGTGGAGCGTCTTAAAGGAACCAGAGCCTCGGCTCTCTCTGCCCCCCCATTTGTGCTTGTGCTTGGCACAACCTGCGCAGGAGCTTCCATTTCCTCAGCTTTTCGTTTCTTTGATCAGCGTTTTCCAGAAATGAGCTCATTCAAAGCATCTCTGAGAGGTATTTGTGTACCTTCCACTTTAACGTTAACATCTGGCTGAAATTTCTGTGTTTGTGTTTGTGTTTGTGTTTGTGTGTCATTTGTTCCTGTAAGAAGGACTGTCTCCCTTTGATCCCAAGGCTTTTCTGAGACTTTAATGCTTCTGCTCAGAATTAACTGCTGTGTTTCTGGACACCAAACTTTGAAATATGCATTCTCTGGTGCTCTAGGTGCACGTTTGCCATGTCTCTTACCCTGTGGCTTGTAAACTCGGCTGCGATGCACTCTTTCAGGCATCAGCCTGACTGCATTACATGAATACTGTGGCTGTGTGCTTTTAACAGCTGTCTTCTTACAGCTCTGGCGGTCATTCCCTTTCCGCCCCATTAAACTCAAGGCATCAGCACACTTCACACCCATGGACATTTTAAACTGTGAATCATCAAGGCTTCCCTGCATGCACACTTGATCTCCCCTCATTACAAAACATTGGTATTTGTGAAACAAAATTGAATAATTACAACTCACCAGTTTGCCCACTGATAAAATATTATGAGCCAATTCCGGAACAAACAAACAGTCTGTCATTATTCCAAGCTTGTCAAACTTAACCAGACCACGTGCTTTTACGGATTTCCGTGATCCATCAGCAAGTAAAACAAAGTCCTGCTCATCTGTAGACGTGTAAAACAGACTCCTGTCTTTAATTAATATATGGCTTGCTCCGCTGTTGACAATAAAGTTAATTTGTTCCAAGTCTTTAGACTTCTGTTTACAAAGTTCACACTTCCCTGCTTCAAGCCTCCGTCCCTGGAGTTTCGCTTGATTGCACAATCTTTACGGAGATGCCCACGGGCCCCACAGGCAAAACAAGACTTCAGCCGCTGCTGCTCCCGCTTGTTTTCCTGTCAGCTTTCGGCAGCCTGCTCCGGTTTGGCACATTTCTCCTCCTTGCTTCTGACAGCTCCCACCGGCTGGGCTCTCTGCGCCTCCTGCCTCCGCTGCCATTCTTGGGACAAATCCTGCAACGCATCCCAGAGCTGTTTAGCCAACAGCTCATCTCTCACACACATCAGTTGAGAATCCGATAGAGCCAAGATTATATACGCCTGCGCCCTCTGATCTCGACGCTTCCAGGCCGCGGTCAGTACCGCCGGAGTTTTTTCTTCAGTCACGTCCCATAAATCCTCTGTTATCAGCAAAGCCCTCATCCTTGGCTTCCAGCTGCCAAAATTCTTTTCATTAAGTCGTTCCATTGGTAAGCCTCCCCCAGACAGGTTTACAGCCATGTTTCTCACCTCTGTCTGGTTGAATCAATCAAGCTGCCCTCTCTGGAACTCCGTCTGCAGTTCAGACCAGCAACTTACTCCAGTGTAATGCGCTGTGGAGCGCAACCATCCTCCGCTACCACTGTTGGCGTGTGTGCGTTGTTGTGTGAAACAGCATACATTACATTGGAGTTAAGTTGGGCAAGAAACTTCTTCAGAGCATGTTAAGAGTCTTTATTGAAAGACATTAAGGCCAGAGGCTTAAGAGTAAAAACATGTAGATATTCTTCAGTCACCCCCCTCCTGGTACATCTCTCTCCATAGATAAAAACAAAAGACAGCCTCTCAGCTCAGAGGCATAATTCAGAAGAAAACAACACACAGACTCTGTTAGAACTTTCCCAGTCGCTATCAGATGGCTACCATAGCAACGGCCCTGGCCGTCCGTTCCCAGACAGGGCATAGACATAACTCCCCCTTAACCACAGTTACGTCTTCACACTTGCAGGCTTCATGGAAAACTACTAGAGACAGTAATGCCTACTGGTCACCAGCCCAACAAATGGAACTAACACCTTTAATTAGGCTTGGAGTTACAGTTTTCTTGGTGGCAGCACTGAGATTATAGAAAGAGGTTTTCATTTGAGTTTTAAGAGGTTGTGGCACTGTACTTCCTAAATGGACCCATTCATTTTCTGCTCCTCCCTTGCTGCTGTTTTAATTAATTAATTGATGTATTTCTGTTGGTTTTTTACTAATTCCACTGCATTTCTGTATTTTAATGTGGATGCTACCTTTGGAGTTCTTTTGGTGGCTGAAAATTTTTCAAAGTAAATAATTACTATTGGCAGTATATCAAGTATCATTGATGTTCATCTTCCCACTGTATATAAAGTCAAGCAATAACTTCTCAGATTTGCTTCTCTAGAAGCATACATAATATGACAAGAAAGGACACCATTGCACTCCTTCTCCCTTACCACTAAAGAAGAGTTTGATCTGTTCATAGTTAAATTAAAATAACCTAAGATTTAGGATAATCAATGCAAAAGAGGAGGGGTTTCCTGTACTTTTATTAGGTGTGTAAAGTAGATGCATAATGATGCAGGAGTGAAAAAAGGTATATATGGAATTTCTACTTTTATACCAGCCTGTTTCTTTTTGGTCACCCTATTTCTCATTCAACCACATTTGTGATTAATGGAATACAAAGTTCATTTCAGGATAGAAATATTTGGAGATGTTCTCCAAGCTGCCATGTATGCATAAGTCTAAGGCCTGAGTTCTTTCTCACACCTTTCATGGATTAAAAACAACACACAAACACTCTTCAGTAATCCAGCATAAGAGCTCAATTTGTTAGGCTGCAATCCTAACCCAGGTAGTAAGCCCCACTGCTTTCTATAGGACTCACTTCTGAGGAAGGATGGAAGGGTATGTCAATTTCAGTTGTCTTAGTTTCTCATTTTTCTAATCTTAAAATCAGTTCTCCACATTTCTGCAGCAATTTCAACAAGTCGTTTAAGTTGAGACCTATCCCCTTCTGTGTCTATGTTGCAATTGCTTTTAATATATATATTTTAAAAAACAATATGTTTCCAACCCTTTTAAAAAGATATTTGTTTTTTTAAAAAAATGTTTTTAAAGTTGTTTTGTTTTAATGTATTTTAAGGTCTGTTTTTATGATGTTTTGATGTGTTTTTAGTGCTTTTGTTTGCTGTCCTGGGCTCCTGCTGGGAGGAAGGGTGGGATAGAAATCAAATAATAAATAAATAAATAAATTTGTGATTTTTTAAAAAAAATCCACATGAAAATACTTCAGCATTTTGGTGCAATTTTTTTTCCTGGTAAACACATTTTTTGTGAGCAGTTTCTGCTAATACAATGCAGTTTTGTAAGTTATTTTCACTTACAATATACATTTTATGCACATTTCCCCCTAATATATGCTTTTTTTGTAAACATTGGTTTGCTGGAGAACTGCATCACAAAATGAGGGGAAGTGTATATTTTGAAGGATGGTTATGTTTTGATTCTCCTACCATTTTGGAAAATGCAAATTTGATAGATTCAGCTTTAAATGCAAACTGAATAGAATTTCTCTCCCATCCTTACTTTTGAGTAGTTATGAGTAGGATTGCAGGCATCCCTAGTATAATAAAATAAGTCAAGAGGTTGCAAGGCATTATTAACTGGTGTCCTAAGTAACTTTGGAGTGATTACTGTATGAAACATACACTGATATCGTCTAACTGGAAAAAAAAGCCATATTAATCCTTTGTACCTGAGATAAGAAATTGATGCATTCTAAAGTGTAAGTACTATGATAGTATAAGGTATGCATTGATAAAAGCATGTTTTAACCTTCTCAAGCTTTCAGAAACAACTGATATAGAATAAAGAGATTCATTAAAAAGAAAATCCAGCCCATTTCACTACATGTAATTTGAAACCCTTGTCATTCCCTTCATATGTGCTAAAAACATCTTGAAAAATAGAGCACTGTTTTAGATTAAGTAAAATTGAATCCATTCCTCCTATACCGCAACAGCTGTTATCAATCAAAATACCCATTTTGAAGTCTAAAGATAAACTTCTAGGTATATTTGAGTTTTCTCCATTGGTAATAAAATTATTTTAGGATGTAATGGATATCTGTATTGTATCTCATTTTTCATTCCAGATATAATGTGGAAAAATTTCTTGTAGGCTTTCAGGTAATATATCTACCTATGTTGTATTTTTGTAAGCACCACACTTCTCGTGATGGGTAACATGGCACTTATAGGTGAGGCTGTGAGTGGACCCAGAGCAATGGCAGCGAGGCCTGGAGCAACAGTGGCAGACCTGCAGTGGCAACAAGGCCTGGAGCAGTGGAGGCAGGGGGCAAGGCCTGGAGCAGCGGTGGAAATGGGCAAGGCCTGGACTGGGGGCAAGGCTGGAGTAGTTGTGGTGAGCAAGGCCAGAGCAGTGGCAGTGAGTAAGGCCAGAGAGATGGCAGACCTGCAGCAGCAATGTAGTCCAGACCTGCAGTAAGGCTGGAGCAGTGGTGGGCCTGTAGTGATAGGCCTGCAGTGGCGTGGCTGCAAGGCCCACAACAGCAGTGAGCCCCAGAGCTCGGCCTCACCAGGTGGGTGGGAGGCTAGCCAGGGGAGGGGAGGTCTGGGGACCCCTGGGGTGGAGAAGGAGGTGGTGAGTCCAGGTGTCTCCTGGGGTGATGATGTGAGGGAAGAAGGGTCAGGGGATTTCTGGTAGCCTCTGCGGTGGTGGTGTGGGGAGCAGAAGGGGAGGGGAGTTCTGGCAACACCTGAGGGAAATGGAGAAAAGCTTCAGCAACACCTGAGGGGAGCTTTGACTTGGGGGAAGAGGGGTTTGTGACAGTAGGCAGGGTTGGTGAGTAAAGTGAGCAGAGGTGGAGCCCCTAGTCTCTTAAAAGGTCAGAAAACATGTTATTTAATTTAGATGACAGGGAGTGATAGCAAATGATTTCTCATTAACTTTATCAACTGAAGAGTTAATTCTGAAAGATGACAATTAAACCTAAAATGTGGCTTTCAAGCAGACACAGGTTTGCCTAAATTCATAAATTTCTCTTATGAGAAACCCCAAAGCATGTTGTGAAACACATTTGAGTAGGGTTTTATACTCAAATACTGAGCAATGTATTGAGGGGATTGGATGTGTGAGAGAGATGCAGTTGTTACTTTACATCAATTAGCTTGATTTGGAGCTCCCTGCGTTTCTAGAAAAAATGTTAATAATGAGATGCTGAAAAGCTGCTATTGCAGTATTTTGGATTTGCCCAGTTACATGTTACAGAGTTCTAAGCTACAGGTGAAATTCTCTTTTCTACATAACTATCAAAGGTGCAGGAGTCCTGTCATCTTTTGCAGCTACAAGTATAACTCTAACCCAATATTTTTCCCCTTCATGAAAATCAGCTGCATGAGGCTGTGGAGTGCAGAGGGTGCTTAACCCTTTCTTTCCTAGCCACATTCCCTTTCAAAATCACCTTCTTCCCCCCCCCAAGCTCCTCCCCTCTCACCATTGATAAAGTTGTACACCTATGTCTTGGAAGCCTTATTATAGTTTGTTTGAAAGCTCTGCATCACTTCTGCCTACCTAAGCAGTTGTAATCAAGGGTCCTTTTGTCTAAATTCAGATCTTGGCAATACACTGTAAGTAGCTAGAGGACTGAGTTTTACTCCCTGGATCACAGTTTGTGCAGGTCTGCTTCACAACCCCAAGGGCTGTTCCATTTATTTCAATGAAATAAGCAGAACTGTCCCTTCCATTGAAACTAAAAGGGGAATTCTGTGCATGCCAAAACATCATAAGAGTGTGGGGACACCGGTGGAGCATAAGGCAAATCTTTGTTAGAAAATCAGTGGCATTAACCTTAGTATTTTGGTAAAGTCTGTTGCTTAGTTAGATCTGTTTGGCTAGATTTGTTCATATTGCTGAAGTAAACATGATCCCATGCTGGAATGAAAATGTCAGAAAATGGCACTGAAATCATGCAATACAATCTGTGTAAGAGAGTGGGGGGGATGTATCCTGGACCATATTCCACATCCAGCATTGAAGATAAACAGAACACTGCCTGAAACCTGAAAGCTTCTATATATTCTGGATAAATAGAAGATAGACCAATAAAATACGTCACTTGAACAAAATAGCTAGTAGATTCTCATCTACCACAGGGAATAAACTGAGCCTTGTTTTCCTGCCTGGCATATTATTGGAATCTACAAGCTTTCAAAATAA
Organism: Rhineura floridana; assembly: GCF_030035675.1. Taxonomy (NCBI): domain Eukaryota; kingdom Metazoa; phylum Chordata; class Lepidosauria; order Squamata; family Rhineuridae; genus Rhineura; species Rhineura floridana. The sequence goes on from NC_084487.1 coordinate 101,556,316, forward strand.
CCAGGCATCCTACAGGGCCTTAGTTTCAGGATTCATTACAGCCACTTCCATCTCAGGCTGTCTTTTTGCTACCAGCAACTGCAAATTAACAATTAGGAACTTGTTTTATTTATTTAAATGGGTATGCTCTGCTTATCTTAAACTCACTTGATGAGTTTTGTTTAAAAAGTGCTTTAGGGATCCACTCTTGGTTGTTGTTTTGTAAGATAGCTTCTAAGAAAGTTTTAAAAAATTACTCTAGAGCAAGTTCTTTTCTGAATGTTCAGTGTGCAGACTGTTCACAATGTGATTGCAGAGTACCAGTGGGCAAATCATTGTAGGACTTGTCAGTTGCTTTTTGGAGAGCCCAAGCTTGCTATTTTCTGCCACGCATTGATATTGCTAAGAAGCCAGCCAGGTGTTGTCAGGACAATTCCCATAGAACTTCACAATTTTGCTGTGAAATGATGTGTTTTGGCAGCCTCTCAGCCACAGAGGCATAGTTCTCCCCCCCTTTTTTAGGCTGTCACCTTTAAACTATCATTTTTAAGGAGTTTCATTAAATACCTCAATGGCACTGTACATGTCACAGCAAAGGCACTCCTGGGACCTTGCCCTATGTGAAATTCTATTATATTGCACCAGCTTTACTTCTTTTTTAAAACAATGTGTTTCAAAAAAGAAGAAATCTTGACTAGATCCAACTTCTTTATTTGCAGGCATTTCCCATTTTGGAAATTAATCTGTGTTATGTCATATTAGATGTTATTAGGTTTTCTTCCAGTTATTATTCATGTCAGCTTTTTCAGAAATGTCTTACAGGCAAGCATATTCCCTTTCTGGATAATTTTCAGTAAAGTTAATAAGCTCAGTCTTACAACAGCAGCAGCATGCATGGGGTGTTTTTGTTTGTTCATTACCATCGGTGTGCATGGCTCTTTACAGAACCTGTGAAGAGAAGTCCCTGCCCCAAGTAGCTTGCAGTCTAAAATTCAGTGCAGGAGAAACAATACAGAAAGGGGATGGGAATAAACAGGGAAGCAATCTGTGGCTGTTTCAGTTGCACATGCACAGTCTTAGTTATGGGTTCAGTTACATCAGGACATAGGGACAAAGGGCTTGGGCAAAAGGTCTCATGGAAAAAGTGGGATCTGAATAAGAGGGATGTGAAGGAGGTAAGAGAGGCATGGCCTAAGAGGCATGTGGAGGTATATGCAAGAAAGGCCTTTCCCATTTATCACAGTGTCAACAACAATTTTGGTAACCCTATTTTAAGAGTGCCTTTGTACTTTTAGAGCTGTCCACTGTACTAAAGTGAAGGCAGGGCTCCAGGTTCCCTAGAGCTTGATGTATATTTTATAGCTTCTTAGAGCTTCAGATTAAGGCAAACCAATGTATATCTATTTATTTAATGGATTTGTGGTAGGGATGGGACAAGAATAATCCAAATGTATCATTTGAGCAATCCTAGGGGTGGGCAGGGAGTAAATTCATGCCTCCCAATGGGTGTATATTCCTTTGATCATTTTCTGATGGGGCAGTTTGTACATCACACTCTGCCTACTTTTTGGTGGTGTGGACATCTTTCTTCATTTTTAACACTGAGAACTTTATCTTGGTACAACTGTGGTGGAAACAGCAGCAACACATTTCTGCTCTCAGGAGGCTGGCCATTTTTTCCTTTGTTCCTAAAAAAGTATGGATACAGCATTGTTCTTGAACATTTTAGGAGTGAAACATGACAGCCTCTACAAAAAAAGCACAGTGGTTGCCAGAGGAAACTGCCATGCTTTTGTGATGGTACTGTAGGCCCCGTTTTACGGCGCTTTGCTAATGTGGCAGTCTCAGTTAGATGCAATTAAACTAAAGCCTCATTCATACGGCACTTTTCAGTGGTTTTCACTTTTCAGCCCGCAGTATGAGTGGGGCCCTACTGTACCATGTCCCCCCCCCCAAAATGCCCTGGAATAATACTATGTCTGGGCAATGGAGTCTGGTCCATTAGGGCAATGGGGCATTGTCCCACCAACCTCAGTCTGCTCGCAGTCAGCCCTCACTTACTCTGCCTTCTTACTTACAATCATTCGACGGGGGGATAGTCTCAGCTTCCACCCTCTTAGTCTCAGTGTTGCTCTTGTAGAACTCAGTAAGGTGGAGGATGGGGACAAAACTAGAATTAGTTGGCTCTGCCTGCCATTGGCTCTGGCTCCACTTACTGTTGGTTTCCTTGGGTAACCTGCTTACTTCTGCTGGTTTTCTCAGTTGCTTCCCAATGACAGACAAGCCAGTTATTAAAATAAAAAACTTTATTAACAAAAAACCAAGGAAAAAGGCCTGTCATGGCTGCATGGCCTTGTAGTCTCTCTAACCTCACACTTCCCCCCCATTCCCTCCTCCCTTTCCCAGGGACCAGGGCAAAAGTACAAGACTGTGGTGAAATTCAAAACTTTTGGCAAAAAGAAAAACCATAAACTAAACAATTTCCCCCGTTACATTTGCATTCTGCCCTAACAGTCCCCATGGGCACCAGTCATAGCTGCATCTGGGTCCTTTCTGAGTGAAGAAAATGTGGCCAGTCCTGGGAGATGGAGCTGTGGGGCTGCTGCTACCACCATATGTGGTAGCAAAATAAACTTTTTGAACAAAGTTTTTGTTTGTTTAAGTGAAGATGCTGACCCGCCCACTGCTGCAGAAGGTAAGGGTCAAATTTTGGCAACCAAGAAACTGAGAGGAATGGTCTCCAAATTTAAGACCGATGAAGGGAGTTGTGATATTTTGGGGGCGGGATCTCAATACAATATTATTCCCTTTAATGCACATTCCCATTCATTCAGATGGTGTTTAATTATTTATACAATGCTTATTTATACAGTGATTAAAAATCAGTGTTTCAAGATGTGGAGATTTCTATGCTGCCCTGCACCAAAATGGTCACTGGGCATTTTACAAAAAAAAAGTAATATTAAAACAAAATACTTAATAAGCAAAAACATTAAAAATCATTCACATGAATTAAACAAATAATATAGCTAGTAGCATCATATAATGACTTAACAAATCAGCCTCTAAAAGCCTGACAAAAAAGGTGAGTTTTTACTTAGTGTCTAAAAGAATATAAAGTTGGGGTGAAATGCACTTCAATATATAATGATGAGATCAAAGGCTGGTTTTATATAGGGCACCTCCTATGTGCAAAGCCACTGAAATGTCCATATTTTGTAGCAATGGTTCATGTTATACCCATAATATTCAGCTGGACCTGTCTGCTGGTCTAATTACAAACTGATGAAAGCCAAGGCAGTGTCTATTACATTTTACCCCATACTTCAGGGATAGCCAATGTCATGCCCTCATGTTGTTTAACTACAGCTCCCAATCACCCTTGATGGTGATCTACCATGATGGTAGAGGCTGATTGGAGCTGTAGTCCAACATCTGGAGGGCATCACATTGGCTAATTCAGCCAGACTTCTTCCAAGATGCTCAGCGCAATGTACACTATTCTCTGTCCACACTTTTATTCTCACACAGCAACCCTGTGTGGTAAGTTAGGCTGAGAGACAATGACTAGTGCAAGGCCACCCAAGGAGCTTCATGGTTGATCAGGGATTTGATCCTCAGTCACCACAGCTCTAGTTCAACACTCTAACCACTACACCAACTGACTCCTTTGAGAGTGAGTGTCCCTGCAATAAATGAGTTGGCAACTTATTGAACAAGTGGTATGACTATGTATGGCATCTTGCTCTCTTGGAAAAAACTGACACATAGTTGAGAGTGGCTTGGGGTCAGACTAAGCGAGACATCTTTTTCACCACATGGTTTGACTTTATTGGCTATACTAATCAACCAGTCAACCAAAGCACAATCAGTCTCTGCCACTGGTATATGCGTGGCAGTGGATTCTATGATGTCATCCCTCCCCTCACTGCCTTCTTTTCTCCTTTGATGAGTTCCTTTTTGATGGCTGGTTCCTCACTACCACCGTTGTATTACTTGGAAGTTTAAGTCTAACAGAAGTTGGAGTGTGCATTCTACTATACCCACTTGCCTTGTATGCTGACTCTCCCTTGTCGGGTTTTCTGTTTATTTTTCTATCTTTTTTGATGCTTTTAATCTAGTTTGTTCTGTTTCTAAAATATTTGGAAATTTATGCATATACACATACATACACAGATAATACATGTATAAAATGAGTTGGCCCTTGAATAAGACCCCTTTAAATCTTACAGCAGCCATATAAACCCCAATTGTGGTAAGCTCTTTTTGGTACATGTGAGCAAAAGATTTCTTGTCTAAATTGAACTACAGTAGGAAGAGGAAAACAAAGGGGGAGAAATGGAAAATAATAATAATAAAAAAAACAGTGGATAGATGCAGTAACCATTAAATGAGATGAGAAGAACTGGCTGTGCGATGGAATGTTAGTGGGGGAAAAAAGGGGGAAAGAGAGAGTTCTAGCATATTGCCATTTCAAAAATAACAAGAGACAGAGGTGTCCACAACACAGTGTCACACTTCTGAAGCCTGTCTGAGAGTGCTCTCTTGATGATTCTGACTGTGTAATAAGTTTGTACAATGTGGGTAGAAAGAAAATCATTCCCTCCCTGACAGTTTGTCAAAGCTTGTGCTTAAAGTATCTCCTCCAACCACTGTAAAAGCCTATTTGGTTTGCAATTGCCTTCAGTGGTTGGATACTGACAGGAAGAGGGAATTGTTTACATAGTTTATTTGTTTACATTGTGGCACCACAGTCATAGTTTAGAAATCAGTGTAAAGAGCAGTGTAAAGGGGGATCTTCCATTGCCAGCAGTGAACAATGTGGTGGGACTGCCCTGTTCACCTGACTTCCATTTGGCTGAGTCGGTGCAGCAGCATCCTGGGATGGAGAGGGGAAAGGTGTGGCAGAAGTGAGATTGGCATGATCTAAACACACTGAGAGCAGCATCAGTTGATTCCACTGGCATCTTTGTACTGTGCTGACTTCACTGCCATGCCCCTACCCCTCTCTGTTCCGGTATGCTGTGGTGATTCAGCCAGACCGAGTCAGGTGATTGGCCCAGCTTTACCACTCTGCCCGCTGCTGCCCATTGCTTTTCTTTTTTTAAGCTCTAAACTGTTAAAAGAGTTGTAATATGACAACACTCCCCATGAATGGCATTTGTGATAAACCCATGCTCTCCATTGAGAGTGAAGCCTAATTTAAGTGTACTGTAATTGCTATTCCCAGATGAAGATGGGGAAAAATGATTCTGCCATTATTCACTTGTAACGTGATTTCATTCAAATGCAGAGCATTTAAATAAGCCCAAGTTCTTTGAAATCTCCCATTCTTCAGAAAAGAAGTTAACTTAAGCTAGTTGGTGATCTATTGAAAGAAGGCTTATATAAGTAATGGCATTGTCAGTGTTCAGCTGTGGGTAGCCATACCAAGATCCAGAACTGGAAGTGTCATGTTTTGTCATTCTGGCTCTGACAGGAAGGAGGCCAGAACTAGATAAGGTATCCTTGGAGGATTCTATCACTCTTGTACCTATTAGATTCAAAGTGATGAGAAGCCCCCTAGTATTACTAGGATTGTGGCCTACTTGCAGATTCTGGGGATCCAGCACACCCTGATTGGTCTCAGCCAAGCAGACTCCCAGGACACGAAGTACAGTACCTATCTCACTATATGAGCCCCCCCCCAATTTCTGGACCCTACTTGTATAAAACCAACCAGCCCCAGCCATGAGGTCCCTATTTGAAGCTCCAGTATCCTAACAATGTTACCGTTGTATGTAGTATATTAATGCAATGAAGGAAGCATGATGTGAGGTATAAGAATTTGGGACATATCTCTTGCTGAGTTTTTGTACACTGGGATTAACTTTTTCTCAAACTAGGACAAAGAGAAATGGTAATGTTCCAAACAATCCACACAATGCCGACAATTATTTCAATCACCCACATAATTATAGATATGAAATTAACAGTAATTATGCTGATAATTATATAATTAAAGTTAATTTATCAAAGATAGTAAAATTGGCTTTGTTTCTTAGATGACTTTGCATACAGATACAATATCAGAGTGCACACATACCAGCTCTCCCCATTTACCCGGATCAGTCCTTATTCTTTGATCACATTCCTGGAACATTATTCTCTCTATTTCTCACCTTTTGGTGATGCATTATTAAAATATTGTTTATGTGTGTTGCTAGTGTTGTCAGTCTTTAGAATTCTGCTTCCTCTCCATAGTCTCTACCGGGATGGGTAATCTGTGGCCCTCTAGATGTTATTGGACTACAACTCCCATCACCACCAACTGTTAGCCATGCTGGCTGAGACTGATAGAAGTTGGAGTCCAACAGAGATGGAAGGAATTGTCCATTTTGGGTCTCTCTATTACTTGTTTTTCCATTCTTCAATTCAGTTCTCCACATTTCTGCATTTTCTTCATGAAAATTCATCAGCATTTTAGTGTGAATTTCTTCTAATAAACACATTTTTGTATGCAGTTTTGATTAGTATACACATTATTGCAAGAAGTTTCTCCTAGTATCATACATTTTGTATGTTATTTTAATTAATATATTCATTTTATGCACATTTTCCTCCAATATATGCATTTTTGTAAACATTGGTTGGAGGACTGTATCACAAAATTCAGATAAGTGTGAATTTTGATGGATGGCTGTGTTTTGGTTCTCATATTGTTTCAGAAAGAGTTAATTTGATAGATGCAGCTTTAAATGCAAACTGAATTGAATTTGCCCCCATTCCTAGAGTCCAACAATGTCTGAAGGGCTACTGTTTCCCTGTCACTGCTGTAGAAGTAAATAGTGCAATCTTATATGTGTATAGTGATAGGTCCCATTGACTTTGATGGAGCTTACTCCAAGTTGGTAGAGGATTGTAGTCTAAATCTCTGAGTGAGTGGGTAGATACATCTTATGTCTAGTGCACATGTAGGTAAATGCCTATACATGAACCCAGCCAGACATTTCACATGCTGTACCTGCTAAACTATATTGTAAGACAACTATGTTTTTACATTTTTAAAGTTTATCTTGCATTGAAAAATAGTCTCTTTGCTATTAAATCAGCAGAAAACAGACAGTGGCAGGTGAATGAATCCAGGCCATCCAGTAATTTTTGGTATGAGAATTGAGGTGTAAGAAACATATCCCTATTTTTGGTGAAATCTTAGTGGGTCAGAGATTGGCCCAGACCCATCTGTCTTACAACATTTGGTATGAAGCATGTCCCCTCCTTGCTAATTAAAACCACTTTCTCTAATTAATTCAGGGCCAAGTTACACATTGAACTTAATGTGCAGTGTGCATCTACATCTCTGAGCTTACTTTAATGGGGTGGATGATTGTGCAATCTGGACAAAAAATCCTCTCCCTTCCCTCCGTACCTAATGGCTGGGAGAGGGAGGAATCTTAAAACTTCAGTCTTCTCAACAAAAATCATCTGTTTCTTTTATAGTATCATTAGGATAGGGATGGGGAACCTGTGGCCCTCCAGATGTTGCTGGACTCCAACAAGTCAGCATGGCCAGGGATGGTGGAAATTGGAGTCCAACAACCTCTGGAGGATCACAGATTCCCTACTCCTTACTTATGGTAATTCCACTGATTTCAGTGGATTTACTCTATGACTATCCTCATATTACACCCTTGGATTGTGCGCACACACACGCACACACGCACACGCGCACACACGCACACACGAGAGAGAGAGAGAGATCCATCCCCCATTAAAACTATTTGTCCTGACATTATTGACAGCTTTAAGAATTAAACCATGGTCAGAGTAATTCTCTTTTCATATCTGATCTAAACAAAACTATGTGTTCTTCTAATATAAAACACTATTCAAAAAGAGAAAAATCATGGAGCCATCCACAGCAGCCAGTTTCCCACAGGATTATATTATAATTGGGCAGTTGTGCATTTGGAATATTGGAATTTTGTATTTCTAGTTCCTTAGCCAGGATTTGTTATATACAGATGGTACTAACCCCCAAGAGTATGGTTCATCTGAATGCTCCAGAAGGTAATAGTCTCCCAGCCAAATATTTTCTCAAAAACATGCCAGATCATTTCATAGTTCACCTGAAATGAATCACAGTGCCTAAGGGCTTAACACCTTCAAAAGAAAAGAAAATGTTTCATGAGTTTGCTTCTGAAAACAATTCCTGTCAGCAATACTTGAGTGGAGATCCAAAGCGGGCCTCCATCTTCTTGTTCCATAATTTGCTCCATGTTGGAGAAGCATCATTTCGATAGTAGCTATTTATTTATATGTCACCTTTCAATTAGTAAGTTTTGAAATAGTTTTATTTATTTATCTGATTTTATTTAAGTACCGCTTTTCTTCCCAACATCATAATGAAAACACAATTACAACATATTCTGTAATAACAGTAAAAAGAAAAAGAAAAAAACCATAAAACTGCAATCATTCTTAAAATATACAGTAGCATATTTGCAGATGTTGGGCTTCTGGAATATTTGACTACTGAAGGCCTGAGTAAATAAATAGGTTTTTAATTGTGGCCGAAGAGCTATTACTGAGGGGGACAACTATATTTCCCCCAGGAAGGAGGGAGTTCCAAATTCTGTAGATCACATGCTACATTATATGTGTGTATGAGGAAGGGACGAGGTTTGTACCACTCATAGCTGCTGGGCCCATCCCTGACTAGTGCATGGTTGATGGAAAAGTGAATGGGATCAAAAAGTGAATGGGATCAAGGGAAGCACACAAGCCTCAGCCCCAACAGCCTATTGCCTTACCCTCTTAGTCCTCAATCTTCCCCATATTGAGCAAGGAAGGTCTTTAACTTGAGTAGAACCATCCACATGATCAGAGACGCTGATAAAGTATGGTCCTCAATCAAACATAAGTAAAAGCCCACTCTAGAACACAGGGAGGTCAGGGATTGAACAAATAGGGCTGTACATGAGGAAGTTTCCTTTTCGAGCTTGATGCTCAGCTGCCTTATATAAGTTGTATCAATACTATCTAATACTCTCAAAGAGGTGCTATATCAAGGTATTATGTCCAATCGAATATTTACAGGTTGCCGGAGAGCAATCAAAAGAGCAATCCAAAGTATATAGGAAGAATGGTATAGTGCCCCTGAGACTATACCTGTCCTGGAATCAGCCTCAGACTCTCTGGTGTATTTTTCTCCAGTATGTTAATGAAAAACTTCAGTTTAGAGTGTTTAATGGATCAGTTTGTAGGTCACACAAGATTCTGTATCTGTACACAACACAACTAGACATAACTACTCAAAGCTAAGATATTGCCACAGCAATTAGTCACACACCCTTACAACCCTTAAGTAGATTTGGATGGACCCTTTCTACTTGTGTGAGGAAGGTGTCACAGAACAGGAATGTGCATGCATGCGAGTAGACAGAACAGGAATGTGCATGCATGCGAGTACTCCTCCTAGGTGGGAATGTGGGGGTCAGTTGTGCCTGCTGTTTCAGTTGTCTGTGTGTCTGGGGTGATAGGGGCAGTGGCACTCCATTAAGATCCTCCTCCTGTAGAGGAGGTGTGCGTGGCAGCAGCGCCTTAGGAGAAGAGGATGGTTGGAAAAGAGGAGAAGGGATGGGCTCCTGATCAGCCTGTGTTCCTTCTGTTGTAATTGGATCTTAGGGGGAGGAGCTGTCCCTGTAAAAAATACTGAAAACTACTGTCTCAGCACTTCCTGGTTGCAAGTTGCTAGGACCCTCCCCCGGGTCCCATTCTCTTCTTCATCATCCCAGGACCGCTCCACAGGTCTCATGACAATACCACCTGTTTGGATGTGCTCCCATCTTAAATCACCTTGCCTGTGCCAAGCTAGCATTTCACAGACAAAACTTCAAATCTGTCTTTCTCCTCACTGTACTAAGTTCACATAGTAACATTATAACTTGGGAATGCAGTCATTAGTTTTTCCACCATCTGAACTGGCACAAATGAGTAGAATGGTATTTTGTGGATTCATCATTATTGGAATATTCTCTTAGTCTAATGTGAGATTAATGCCAAGCAATTGCTTGGCATTCCTGCAAGGTCAGTAGGTCTCCCAGCCATACTGCTTTGCAAACCATACTAACTAAGACTTTCCTCTTCTCTCAGGCATTTTAGCATGTGTTTTTAAATTGTTTTTTTTAAGTGTTTTTAAATTTGTATATTTGTATATTTGTTTTTAATGTTTTTAATTGTTTTAAACCACCCAGAGAGCTTCGGCTATGGGGCGGTATACGAATGTAATAATAATAATAATAATAATAATAATAATAATAATAATAATAATAATAATAATAATCAAGGCCCCGTCTGCACTATACATTTAAAACAGTATCATAACACTTTAGGAGACCGCTATCCCCCCTAACAGAACTACAATTTCCAGAGTGGTTTAATGACCAATCCCTCTTCCCAGGGAACTCTGAGAACTGTAGCTCTGGGAGGGGAATAGGAATCTCCTAACCACTCTCAGCACCCTTAACAAACTACAGTTCCCAGGATTCTTTGGGAGAAGCCATGACTGTTTAAACTGGTATGATACTGCTTTAAATGTATAGTGCAGATGGGGCCTAAGTCAAAGCAATCTTACTGACTTTTTGTGTGTGTGCCAATAGGCTCAGTAATATGTATATAAAAGGAGACTTGCTTGATCAGGCCAAAGGCCCACCTATTCTTGCCATGGTCACACTCCTACAGAAAACCCACAAGCTCTTCCCAGATTCCTAGCAACTGGTATTCAGAGGGATACTGCCTGCAATAGTGGAGGTTAAACATAGCTGTGTGTAGCCACTGATAGGCTTATACTCTTGATAACCCATTAATTTGCAGTTCTGACACTGCTCCTTTAAATACTGTGGTGCAGTGAAAAACAGGGCCATTGCAGCTTTGTCAGATTGTTTCCTTTCCTGTATTGTTGTCTGTTCCTTTTTCCTGCCTGTTGTGGTAAACAGGACTCAGCTGTGATACACAGCAGCAAGAGAAGGAGGGGGCAACAGGGGCTGCTAAATAGTGCACGAAGCCTGTGAGAAATGTTTCTGTACTCTGAAAATAAAGCAGTCAGAAAAGGAAATACCTGAGTCCCGTTTCTCTGCCCGCTGACATGAATAAAAATGAAAAGATGCATTGTACCTCAGGGAAGGAAACCTGGAGACAAGAGTGAAAGAGAAATTCTTAATTGTGTTTTTTTAGCAGAATGAAAGGAAAAAAGGAAATAAACATTATTTCATGAATACCAGGACACTGATCTGCTGTATGTAAACTCTGTCTCTCACAAGAAACAAGAGAGTGTGAGCCTTTAGCTGTGATGAAAACCTTGCTTATAAACAGTAGTTACTGATAAGAGAGAGAGAAGGGAATATTTTGAAGTTTAAAATGTAGTCATACTGAACTGCCGGGCGATATTATTAGATAAAAAGAGACAGGGTGCGAATGTGTTTTATTTATTTATTATTATTATTATTATTATTATTATTATATTTAAAGCAAAATTAATAAATAAATAAAAATTTTAAACATGAAATATAATTCAAATGGCAGAATGGCCTTTAGGGATGAGGAAAACAACAACACATTTTTCAATAGGGAAATATCCAAAAGTACCATCTTGATAGTGATCTGCATATGATCTAGTTCTTGTATTAATGTTAGTGGGGAGACCTGGTCCTCATATTATCAGAGGCCTTACCCAACCAGGAGATGGCACCAGGATACCTTAGTTCAGTGGTTCCAAAATGTTTTAAAGGTGCTTTGTTTTAATATTTCTTAAAGTCTTTTTTGTTTTTGTTTTTAATTTATTATTTGATTTACATCCCACCCTTCCTTCCAACAGAAGTGGTTTCTGAGATGTTTTAGAGTGCTTTCAGTGTTTTTGTTTGCTGCCCTGGGCTCCTTCTGGGAGGAAATGTGGGACATAAATTTAATACATAATAAATGTTTTTTCCCATGGACCACGTAAAATTGTTCAGGGGCTTGGTGGGGCACTTTATGATTTTTCTTTGTGTTGTTGCAATTTAATGCACTGTACTAGATTATATATTACTTAAATTGTATTGAAACTGCTGATTTTATTTCTTACATATTATATTTTACTGGATTACAGGAATTCCCTTTGCAAAACATCACCCCACACTCCCCAGGATCACTCCCTTGGCTCAACAGCTGATGAGACAAGGGAGTGACCCTGCACAGACAACCTCACTCTCAGTCAGGCAGGGGGAGAGGAGTCACGTCTCCTTCCACTGTCCCCCTCCTGGCTACATGTTTCATTGGGGGGGTTACACTAATTAAACATTAGCCCTATCACTGAACTTACCTGAAAGTGGCTTCCAGATGGGGAAGGTGGTTCCAGGGTTGACCCATGGCAAGTTGTCCTGACACACACACCCCAGATTGGAGCCATGGGGCAGACTGGGGGTCTGTGCACAGTCCAGTGGATCCTTACTGCCTGTTAATAGCATTGACTAATTTTGCAGCCCTGTATTCTATTCTTGGCCTAATGAGGCCTCAGATCCACACAGTCTCAGGTTCAGAACCTACTAGACTGGATTCTAATCTTTAGTCAGGGTATTCCTGGTTCAGTCCCCCCTGAGTCGCTGGTAATAGCCATAAACCACTTAATCCCTGGTATAGCCATGTATGATTTGAAAATTTGGGAATATAACCTGAATAATAATTTGACACGATTTTGTCCTAAAATAAATCTAGGTGAATTTGGCTTCAAAATAGAACAAAATTCATGAAAAGTTAATTTTATTTATTTATTTATTTGATTTATATCCCTCCCTTACTCCCAGCAGGAACCCAGGACAGATTTAAGATCACACATGGAGTTATTTCTCTTTATTCATGAAAAACTATGCCATTTGATATGCTGTGTAGTTAACAGACAAAATGTGAAATGAGACTAGAGTTCACCATTATTGCTTTATTATTATAGAATAATAAAACATTATTATTATCATTAATAAAACATACTGTTATAAAGTATCATGCTCTGAATAGTCTCTGAAATTCCTGTCAGAGTCGTCTAGTGTGACATTAATGAACACATATTGTTTCAGAAGAACAATTGTATGCGACAGTCAATTCTAATAAATGAACAAACATATTTGGAGGGATTTACTGCAATTAAAATTCGAATAAAGTGAGGGGATCCATCTGCCTCTTCTGCATGGCCAGCTGCCTGAGCAGTATCCCCTCAATTCTTCTCAGTATGAATGCTTGAAGGGCAAAATGATAATAAATAGGGAATGCACAGGAGGTATCAGACGAAATGTGTTCCAAAAATGATAGGCTTGATTGTGGCAAACCTTTCTTTAGTCAGAGTTGCAAGTTTCATCCATGTGAGTAGGCCAAGTGTCAATCATATATCCTCAGTTCAGTTCAGAGAGAGAGAGAGGAATTCTAGAAGTGTTGTTATCTTAAGCACCTTTGGGACCTTCTCCCATCATGGAATCACAATCACATAAGAGGAAGAGTAGGCTCACATTCACTGGCCACACCCTCTTGTTGTCATCCATGTGTTTGGGGGGGATGTGCAGGCTTATCAATCAAAAGCAGAGAGCGAGCTTTCTGCTTCATCCTGCCCCACCATGTGCAGATAGCAGAGGGCATGGGTGGTAAGCACAGGGAAGGGGCAGCATGAATAAACACAGTCCTGCTTTTCCCCTCAGACGAGTGTACCCACACAAGGGGAAAACACCCCCAATACAATATTCTGTATTGGAAACAACACTAGACATCCACAGTTGATGCAGCATGATTTTTTTCCCCCGATGCCCCATTTAAAAATATAATTTGCTAGAAAATGACTGGAGAAAGTAGAACAATATTTTGAGCATTGGGGAAAGGCCATAGTTTAGTGGTAGAGAATCTGCCTTGCATGTAGAAGGCCCCAGTTCAATTCCAGGTGGGACTGAGACAAAGCCCTGCCTGAAACCTTGAAAAACAATGGCCAGCCAATGTAGACAATACTGAGCTAGATGGACAGTTGGTCTGACTTGTTATAAGGCAGCTTACTATGTCCCTATATGGGCTTGTCAACACCTTCCAGCTTAATGTGTACTTGCCACTAGGGATGAAAGGATTTGTCAGTTTCAGTTCTCTCGGGTTCTCACTTTCCCAATGTGAAATTCAGGTATCCACATTTCCGCAGCAATTTGAGAATTCCCCCAACCAAAAAAATCCCCATAAAAATTCTTCAGAATTTTAGTGTGAATTTCTCCTGATAAACTTTTTATATATAGTTTTGACTAACACAAATTTTTGAAAGCACTTTCTCCTAATATAATGCATTTTTGTATGTTATTTACACAAATATATAATTTTTTATGCACACTTCCCTTAACATACATTTTTTTTGTAAACACTGTTTGGTGAAAAGACTGCATTGCAATATTCGGAGAAGTGCAACTTTTGGTTCTCATATTGTTTACGAAAGGGTGAATTTGATAGATTCTGCTTTAAATGCAAACTGAATCAAATTTCTCCCCCATCCTTCCCATTTATTTTACATCATCCACATGATGCTCTCCCCAACCAACTGGCAGCCTCCAATTTTTCAACAGTAACCTTGGATTTTCCTAATCCAGGAAAACTCTGAAAAGGGGAAGTAAATCCAGTATAAAATATTCTCTTACCTGGCTGTGGACAGGCTGGAGTGCCTGGTGTGGGCAGGTCCCAATGTTGTTTCTGTGGTGCCATGTATTGCCACACTCTACTTCTCTTTTGTTTCTAACAGCCCAAAGTAAAGGATTCAGGTTTCCTACACTTTTATTTTTAAAACAGTGGTTTTGCACTAGTTCAACTTAAAAAAAAGCTGTTTAAAAATTAAGAAGGGGAGTAGTATAGAAAGATCACCTGCTGTCAAAATGATTGATGATGGCCTCTGACCCTGACCTCCCCTCCCCCACCCCTAGCCTCCACCCTTCCCCCAGCCCCTCACCCCCTCTTCCAAATGACATCATCAGTCCCAGCCCCTGTCTGTGGACCTAGGGGCTATGATTTATGGCCCCATGACCTTCCCCGACCTCCCTCCCACCCTCCCCTCACCCCTTTCGGGGTCCATTTCCAACCCTCCACCTTTAGATGGCCCCACGGTTGCTATGGTAACCATCAGGGCAAGGTTTTGAACCAATGAGGAAAGGGGGTGGTCACAGCAGGCATTTTGCATGCCCAGGCGTGTTCTGTGCCTTCAACATATCCCCATGGCCAGTATTGCATGCCCGGGCTTGTTCTGAGCTTTGAACACAATCTGAGTTTTGAACATGGAAGCAGCCAGCACTCCTAAGAGTCCTGAGGAATTAACCAAGCAGGCAGCATATGGACTAGTAGGATTGTCCTATCCTTCAGCACCATTGAAAGCATGTTCAAAGAGGTTCTTAAAGCCTCGGCATTTATTATTTCCATCAGCAGATGTGAAAACAGAGCATGGAAAGAAAGAGCCTGGGCAGTTCAGAAAAAAAGGTTCTGTTTCAACAAGAAGCTTACCGGTGGCTGTGTTTACAGCTAGACAAGATCCAGACCCCAAAACCACATTTCTGGCAAATTCTAGTGATATGAAGACTTACTTCGCAAAAGCCGTTGAAGAATCGGCAAACCATGATGAACTCTTAGAGTGTGATTGCGGATGTAATCTGAAGATGAACTTCGCAGAAGCCGAAGAAGAACTCATGAAACCTGTAGAGTTTGTGGATGGAGGTGTCCTCTTTCGCCAGGGTGGAGCTCTGTTGGTTTAAAAATGGTGATGTTGAAAACTTATGGAGACCCAACCCTTTACCAGAATTATTACAGGGCCCAGACTGGAAATGCTCTTCTGGGTTACCATGGTGCACCTGTTATGTATGGGGCAGGACTTGGGGGAATATTCTGGAGTCTTTTTTGAAAAGCCATCCCACTTTTGAGAAGAGGCCTGGAAATTCTTAAACCACACGCTTAAACAGCTGCACGGAATATTGCTCACGATGTGCTTGGACAGGTTACTCAGACAGTTTTGAAAAGAGTTAATCCACAAGAGGGATCAGGGCTGATGTATATTAAAAGGAGAAAAGCCCTGAAAAGAAAAGCATCACGGGAACAACTAACAAGTCTGCCCATGCCTTTTAAAAGAACATCACAGGTGAGGAAAAAACATCAGAAGCAGAAAGCCGTAAGAAAGAAGAGGCGTGCAACATCAGCTTGAAAAAGAGATATATTTTAAACCATCATGGCTTTCATCCATGGAAGTTCTGAGGAATGCACTAAATCTGAATTAGATCTATTCCAGATTGGACCTACACAGACATGTATCTAGAGAAGCCTGTTTATCGAAGTGCCACCCTTGGCTGCGCTGATGGAAACAGCACTGCTAGAATTTTACATTGGTGGAAATGGTGAAGATTATATGGACTTAAACAATACATTGCTATACGTGTGTCGCAAAATTGTGAATCATGATGGAACAAACCTAGCCAGAGATGTTAATGTGGGGCTGGTGAATTATCCATTGGCCTCCATCTTTAGCCAATTGGATGTGACTCTGGGAGACCAACTCATCAGTCAGAGCAATAACTGTTAGCCTTATAGAGCCTTCATAGAATCTGTGCTGAACTATGGTGAAGACACCCTAGCCACACAATTCACTGCAGGGTTATTTTACAAAGACACTCCCAGAGAACACGAATCAGCAACCCTGGATGGGGAAAATTCAGGTTTTGTTAGAAGGGCTAGGTTGATGGCTGAAAGCCAAGAAATAGATCTCCTGGGGCATCTCCATGCTGATCTGTTTTTTCAAGAAAAATAGCTTCTGAACGGAATGGATGCGAAAATTAAACTGACATGCTACAAAGACACTTTCTGCTTGATGATCAATGATGCAAACAGCCGATACAAACTGTTGATCTTATCAGCCTCACTTTTTGTAAAGAAGGTGAAAATGGCTCCAGGTGTCCGGTTAGGACATGCAGAAGCGCTGTTGACATCCAATGCCAAATACCCCATGGATCATGTCAGCATGAAAGTGTTTAGCATCCCCCGAGGAAGCCGTGTCAGCAATCAGGAGAATCTGTTTTTGGGTCAGCTACCCAAGCAAGTGGTTATAGGGTTGATCGATAATGATTCCTTCAGCGGAGTTTACAATAAAAACCCCTTCAACTTTAAGCATTATGACATCAGTTTCGTATCTCTGTATGTCGACGGCTTCCAAATTCCCACAAAACCTCTCCAGCCTGAATTTGAAACAAGAAACTGCGTTCGAGAATACATGAGTCTGGTGCAGACATCCGGCAAGCACATGAAAGATAGGGTGCTGTTAATTAACCGTGAGGAGTTCCCAAGAGGCTACACTCTTTTTGCTTTTGACCTGTCTCCAGACCAAGAATGCGGGGAACACTATTCTTTGATCAAAACAGGGAATCTGAGAGCAGAAGTTCAATTTGTAAGGGCTCTTCCAGCCACAATCAACATGATAGTGTATGGAGTTTTTGACAATGTGATAGAGATAAATCATAGAAGAAATGTTTTGTATGACTATATGTAAACATGGACAGCATACAGTTAACCAGTGTCCTCTCTTCAAATCCCTACACACAAAAGACTTTCTACGGTGTGTTTCCCTGTGACAGACTCCCCAGAGAGAGATTACTACAAAGACCCGTGGGGTTAGTAGTCAACACCCACCCACACAACCTACCCAGAGAATACTGGTTAGCCATCTACTTGGCAGAAGATAAGAGTGGAGAATTTTTTTATTTCTACGGTCATCCTCCAGACCACCCGAGGATTCCCAAGGCCGTTATGAAATTTCTAAGAAAAAATACCATCAGGATTGCATTTCAACCCAGACAATTACAAGCCCCAGACTCTGACTCCTGTGGCTACCATTGCATGTGTTTTCTACAGCAACGTTGTAAGGGTCTAACATTTAAACAGGTTCAAGAATTGTATTCTCATGATTTGGAGAGAAATGACCAGATGGTGGAAGAAATTGTAAACAACAAGAGACATAGGTCCAGGGCTTCCTCAGTTGCATTTCAACCAACCCAAAGCTGTATATCCTGCATTGATTTTCATAGACGTGTTTACCAATAAAGCACCCCTAGGGGCTTAAATAATTTTCCGTGTTGTTTTTTCTTTTATTCCTGTAAATCAGTCAAGCACAGACGGTATATAAGATTAAGTACACTTCTGAAAATTTATTGGTTTATAAATATACATCAGAGAAACTAGAAATCAAGTCTTTCTTTTCTTTTTCTTTTCTTTAGAAGAGATAGAGCGGTTCTTTAGGTGGTCTAAAGCTTCTCTATTGGTAGGATTGCCCACAACAGATGTAGGTACGTTTAGTTCAGCAAGGACTGCCAGAAAAACATCCCAGCCTTTAGGGATATGTTTGGCGGATAGGGCCTGGGTTTGAGTGATTCTCTTAATCAAGTCCAACATATTCGAGCCTTCTATAGCATCACCCTTATACACAAAAGAACCTTTTTCATTCCAGGAAGAAACAGTTTTGTTCTGCATCATTTTGTTTAACAGCGCCTTAGCATGATTTCTATATCTATCCGGCATGCTGTCCATCACTTCTTGAACGACCACATCAGCATTTACAGAGGCTTCTGTAGAGGTCTGAGGCAGAATCAGGTTTAGTTTTTCTTTCTCCGCCTCCCCATGTCTTACATGAATGAGATACCTTTGAAGAAGAGCATCGTAAAGTTTGACTTTTTCAAATTGAGATAAGTCGGACCTGTGGAGAATCCCCAGCATTTCAGTATCAAGGGTGTTGATGGCAGCTTTTCTGATGTTTTCCTCCTTAGGAGGGGGTCCCTTCAATTGCTCTAACTGATGGCTAGGAACCGGATACATCTTTTCAGTATATTCCATCACCGTCTAGCTAAAAGGCCAGTTATTATGGGGATGGCGATACTCAATAATGGGGCAAGATACCCCCCAGACTGCTTCACTAATTGTTTCTTCCTTCTTAGTGATACTCTCTTATTGCTTAGGCTTTTGATAAGGGTGCATTTTTTCCTTAATATACGCATCTGCTTGGGAGTCAGGGGAATATTGCCCTTTAAAGTGTTTAGAGCTATCTCACAAATCTCCTTTATTAGGTCAGCGGATGCAGCACATAAAATAGCTTTCCTCTGATGCAGAGGGGCCTTAATAAGAAGAGTTAATAAGGGGAGGTTTCTCTTTATATGACTGGACATGTTGACTAGTCGGGTAGGCAGCTCAACAGATTGTAGAGGGGTGGAGTCACTGCCTTTTGTACCCGGGTGTGGGCTTTTTCATGGTGTATACCACAGGCCAGTCTGGAGGGAAAAGTCCAGCTCTTAATCTGTATGGCTTGGGTATGGAGGCATTTAAATCCACAACCAAGTAACTGTAAGATTTTTGTGTAGCATCTGCAAAAGCCTCCATGAAGAACTGAGCATTTCTAGGATACATCTGCCATGGTAAAGTTGCAACCTGTAATTTATCTCTGGGATTCTGAAACAGCACCATATATTTAGTGTTTAGGCTAATGGTCCGGTTGCTTTGTCCCTTGCAGAAAATAATCTGCATAATGAAAAAAATACTCAGATTTCTATAACGTACATATTGAGTTAAGGTTTTTCCACTTCTTGATCCTGTGATGCACAATTCATCAAATCATCAATAATAACATAATTTGTTCTATTAGGAGGTAGTAAATTGTCATCATCAAATTTCTCAGGCAAGCCCTTCACAAAATTAATAAAAGGGTATTTACATAGTAATTCTTTGCATAGATCCTGCCAAACACTGTAAAACCATAGAATATTAGCAGGAGCTGATGAAAGTACAGTATGAGAATTGTCCAACATGCTTTTTATAAAAAAAACTTTTCCCACAGTTACTAGGTCCTGCTAAAATGGCTGAGAATGGATGGTGCCATCTTGTATCCATGTCTTAAAATCAGTAAGGAATGGTTTTAAATCCTTGGGTAATCACCCTTTTGTCATACACAACTTTCTGTGTTTTCTTTTTTTTTTTTTTAATAATTTTTATTCAAATTTTTCAAAAGACAAACAAAACAAAGTCAAAAAAACATAACAATACATCAACAAAAAATGAAAATAAAATAGTTGACTTCCGATTTGTCGCAGATCAGCTAAAAGTATATAATATACATCAAACCTGTCCCTTAATGTATACATACAGAGTCCCTTTTCTCCGTAGGCTGTCTTAATTAATCGTCAAATCCCAGTATCATCATTTTATTTTGATCTTTCAACAAAAAGTCTAAGAGAGGCTTCCATTCCTTAAGAAATGTATCTGTCGATTTTTTTCTAAGTAAACATGTCAATTTGTCCATTTCTACTAAATCCATTAATTTCAATAGCCATTCTTCCATTGTTGGTATTGATTCCATTTTCCACTTTTGTGCATATAATAATCTTGCTGCCGTAATCATATATAATATTATTCTTCCATATTTCTTTTCTATTTGTTTATCCATAGAACCCAATAAAAAAAATTCTGGTTTTGACTGAATATTTATCTTTAGAATTTTTTGCATCTTCCTACCTATCTGTGCCCAAAATGATTTTGCCTTTTTACATAACCACCACATATGATAAAATGATCCTTCTTGTTGTTTACATTTCCAACAAACATTAGAAACATTACTATACATTTTTGACAACTTTTCTGGAGTCATGTACCAGCGGTACATCATTTTATAAAAATTTTCTTTAAGATTATAGCATAGTGTAAATTTCAAACCTTTTTTCCACATATTTTCCCATTGATCCATTTGTATGTTATGACCAAAATTTTTTGCCCACTTTACCATACACTCTTTTACTTGTTCTTCCTCCATATCCATTTTCAATAAGAGTTTATACATTTTCGCAATTATATTTTCATCATTTGTACACAATCCTATTTCAAAATCAGATTTACTTATTTCAAACCCATACATTTTCTTGTCCATTTTATATCTTTCTAACAATTGTAAATAGGCAAACCATTGAAAACTATATCCTTCCTTTGTCAGTTGTTCTCTCTCTTTCATTGTATATTCTCCATGTACATTTTCTAATAGTTCTTGATAAGTTAACCATTTCTCTTTTCCAGTCATTTCTCTTCTATAAAACGCTTCTTGACTTGAGACACATAATGGTATTTTCGAATAAAACCTTGGTTTGTATCTATTCCATATTTTCAACAGAGGACGTCTTATAAAATTATTGTTAAAGTCTACATTTACTTTTACTTTGTCATACCATAGATATCCATGCCATCCCCACTTCAAATTATGGCCCTCCAAATCCAATAGTCTTTTATTCCTCAATAAAATCCATTCCTTTATCCAGACTAAACAGCAGGCAGCAAAATAAAGTCTCAAATTTGGTAATCCCAGTCCTCCTCTTTCTTTGGCATCTTGTAGTAGTTTAAATTTAACTCTTGGTTTTTTTCCTTGCCATACAAATTTAGAGATATCTTTTTGCCATTGTTTAAAAGGTAAATCAGAGGATATTACAGGTATTGTTTGAAACAAAAACATCATTCTCGGTAATACATTCATTTTTATCACAGATATTCTACCCATTAATGACAGTTGTAGTTTATCCCATCTTAGCAAGTCTTTCTTAATCTCTGTCCATAATTTTTCATAATTATTATGAAACAACTTTGAGTTTTTATTTGTCACTTCCCGGAAGTGAGTGCTCAGCTGGTGACTGTCTCTGAGAGATCTCTGCCTCAGAGGAAGCTTTTTTCAGGTTAAAAGCCAGTTAAAAGGAAACTTTGACTGGCTTAAATGTTCTCCAAGGTATAGGAGAACCGATCAGATTTTCCACAAGACTTCGTTGAGCTGTCGGCGGCTGGAATTGATCAGGAAATTCCTGAGATAAGAAGGCATGCCGATCGGCTGAAGACGGAGTCAGGACTTCCATGCAAACTTTCTGTGTTTTCTTGAGAGTTTTTGTTTCAAGAGTCCAGCGCTGTTTGTTTCGAACAATACCCTGCTGATGCACTACTATCTCGTGCTGTGCCCCCTCTTCCCTGTCTGGAACATATGCAAAAACTTAAGTCTTTCAGACTGTTGAAATTAATTTTGGTACAGTTATCCACTGTCAAGGTTATCCCTTTGACCTTCAGGCATGCAGTCCCTCTGGACAGCTTGTAACCATATGATTTAGGTCCTGCTGACACATACTCTGTGATATATTGACCGTTAGGGACCTCGCTTGTGAGTTCACCTAAAAAATCACCTAGAGGTGGCTTCCATTGTCTCTTCCAACTCACAAATATCACAGAGTCTGTGTCATGATACAGGCAGCGCTCTTGCAGCTTGTCTAGCAAGCTGTAGAGCTCCAGACAAGCATAAGCAGTTGTAAAGCAAGCTATGAACACGTTCTTACCCCCAGAGGCCACCATACGATCTTTCGAGTGCTTCCAAGTCACACATGCAACTTCATCATCAATAAATTCACACATTGCAACTTCAAAAGCCTCAGAGAACAGAATATTAAATTCATCAGAATCTCTTACCACCTGTGTGTTAGGCAGATCGGATTTCTGAGCAAATTTCCCCCACAGAGAATTCAAAAACAGTTTGGCAATATTTCATTTGGCTTTGTTTTCAGAGATCAGGTCATGGCACAAGAGCACCCCCTCTTTTTTGAGAAACTCCTCTATGTATTTCTGTTTATCGGCTCCACTGACACACCACTCAGGATACCCTGATGCCTCCTGTTTCTGACAAAGGTGTGTGTCTATATAGTCTGAAAACAGACCAGTAGATGTCCTTTCAAAATGCCACACTTCATAGATTTCCACCACCCTGTATCCCTTTTCTACAGCAACATTCAGTTCCACTGTACACCATGTTCCTACCAGATCCCTTTCCTCATCAGCATGGGTGCATGTTTCCAACTGTGCTTTTGCACAAACTGCACACAGGGGAAACATGAGTTTTCCATTCGTCTTGACAGGCAGCACTGAAAAGAAAAGACCCCTTGGAGGGTACACTTTTTCCTTTGCAATCCCAAAATAATTAGAGAGGGGTTCAAAGTTCTCGTAGATTACCTGCTGATGCAATAGGGGGAAGCCTTTTCATTTTAATATGAATGGATATAAACTGCAAAAATCGTAATAATGTATCTGCTTATCAGCTTTTGGCTTATAGTAAAGAGTGATAGCGTTAGTGTGTCCACCGTAGAGAGAGTCTCTAGGTTCTACAGGCTCAGGAAACTGTGCTGCAACAAGAAAGTTTTTAAGTTCCTCATCTGTTTTCAGCATCTGCTTCCATTCATGCTCCCAAATGCTCCTGACTTCATACCCCAGCCCTTTCAGTTCAGCAGCTTTTTTCTCTGTAGAGTTGTAAAGAGACTCATAAGATTTACCCAACAGAGGATTCCTGTTTTCTGGAGATTAACACAGGACACATCTGTGCCAAAAACAGCCATTGAATTCAAAGTTAGTTTTCTTATTATCTAGGATAGCATAACCATCAAGAAAATAAGTCTCAGCTTGGAATTCGCCATCCTTCAAGGCATGCCGAATCTGAATATTTTCTTTATGTTCTGTGTATGAGAACCACTGGATTGAAGGGGTAGAGAATCTCTTGAGCTGTTTGTGATAGTTGTCAGGCTGTGGGATGGCTATGGTATTCTCCTTCAGAAACTTAAACCTGTACATGGCCAGGCTCACACTAGCCAGAGTAAGGTATTGGAATGGATCTATAGCAAGCTATTTAGTCACACACTTCTTCCCCCTCTTTACTTCTCTCCTCTCCTTTGTCATTTCTATGATTTCATGTCTGTACTTGGTGCATCCCTGAATCAGAATGGATACATCTTGCTTGCAATAAAATGCCAGCTCTTTCTGCATGTCAAAAGTGTTTGATTTGTTCTTCTCATGCCACGATAAAAATTTCTCCCTTTCTTCAGGCATCATCTGATGTACACCATAGTCCTTGACTCTGGGCATGGTCCCTACTTAATTCCAGTTCTCAGGAATATTAAAATAATGGGGGAAATAGCCCTTACATCCTTCAAAACCCAAAGCTGATGGAAACTTAGAGAGAGCCATGGGTAGATGACTAAGGGAATCAATGAAGTTGATGTCTAAACTTTTTACAGTTACACATATCAGTTTTCCCCCATGAGCAACAATGTCTACATCCAGTTTTTCTTTGATCAGCTGGCTGATTATAAAATAACCATTGTAGCCTTTTGAGTTGTGAGCTATAAATGTGCACTTGCTGAACTGACTATCCTTAGTGAAGGTCTTAATAAAGTCAACAAGGCACAACTCACCTTTAAATTCCCACAATTTGCCTGCAGGAGGCCACTCATTCTCAGCATTCTCCTTTTCATCTGTCTTGTTGTGTTTCTTACCATGCTTCTTTTTTGCATGCTTGGGCCTAGCCTTAAAACATTTCAGTTTCCCCTGCAAATGATTGTACAAAGCAATAATTTGGAATGTGAACACCTCTTGATTGGTGACACACAAAATCATAAAAAATCATTTTACAGATACCTTATGGTTCTTAATAGGTGCCATGTGACACTGATGGTTTTTGTCCTTTGTGATAAATCCCCAGCAGACGGTGCACTGCCTACCCTTGAATTTTTTC
This sequence comes from Rhineura floridana, assembly GCF_030035675.1. NCBI lineage: Eukaryota > Metazoa > Chordata > Lepidosauria > Squamata > Rhineuridae > Rhineura > Rhineura floridana. The sequence goes on from NC_084487.1 coordinate 101,580,899, forward strand.
TCATCGTGCCCTGATTTCTGAAAAGTGCTGCAGTTTACACAATAGTTTCTACTCTCGCATTTTACATCTTTCTTAGAGGACAGTTGATTATGTCTGTTCAAACAGGATGTAGATCTGCAGAACATCTTACAATTATTACATCTCTGCACTGCTCCAACATTGCTAGCACATTCTGTACTCAAAGTCTGCAACAATACATACAGTTATGCGTGTGGGTGTATAATGTTCTGCAATACGCACAATAGATTTTAGAGCCAAAAAGTGCTTTCACATTGAGCACTCTGTAGTAATGTTCATCATGGAGAAACATGGTATAGGTTTTGGGGTAGCTTGAACCTGATGTGTGAAGCAGATTCCATCCCTTTTTACTGAAACACCCCACCTGAATGTTGACCTTCAAATGGCCTTCAATAATGGAAACATCACTAAGGGCAACTTTCTTTTGATCTGTCCATCCTAATTCCCTATGCAATTCCCTGGCTGCTGCCAACAACTCAGCATCTGCGGGGATCTTGTCAGCCATAACAGCTAAAATCCCCCCAGCAAAGCAGAGATTGTTACCTAGGGCATTTAAATCTACCAAGTACTGCCTTTTTTTACTGATGATTTCACTGTACGGTATAGAGCCTATTGCCCTATGACCTTCGCTGTTTGCTGACCTCACAATGGTGACAATCAAACACAGAGAGACATCTGCAAGTATTTGTACATTGTTCTGCAAGAGATTGGTGATGTGTGCTAGAAAGTCCTCAGCATTCATTGCATCCCTGCCCCTTCTAACAGAAAACAATGGATTCAATAGCCCTGAGCCGTCCAATCTCAGCTGGACAAAATCCCCAGGCTGTATTCTCTGTTGAATGTCATTGAGAATCTGTTGAATCCCATCATATAATCCTGCCACAGTCTGGACGTAGGAAGTTACACACTCAAGATTAATAAACCGGAAGACCTCGGTAATACATAAAGCACGAAACCCCTCAAATTCCTGAGGAAACTGGGCCACATGCTGTACGTATACCTGGGGCTGATCTTCATCAGCGGGTGCCCATTCAACTTCACTATCAGGGGTTGGTGTAGATGACCCGGCCCCTGTAAGTACATTGTCTGGTTCAACATCCTGAGAAGGCATAGACAGACATGAACTTGAAGGCACAATATCTGGCTCAACATTTTTAGAGCCTTTTTTATTGGAGCTCTTTTGGTTTTTAGAGGCTGAGAGTGTTTTTTAGCCCTACTTAATATTTTTGAGCCCTCTTTCTCCGGTAAAACTGGCGTTTTACTTAAAGAAGCTCCCAGTCCAACTGAGAGTGCAACCTTGGTCAGAAAGACAACTTTATTCAGGAAACAGCAACAATTTATAGGTCAACATGGCATGGCAAGCAGTAAGCATTGTAAAAGACAGAGTCATCAAACGAGGATGTAAACAGACGTAATATAGGGAACATACATGTTCAAAAGAAACAGAAGGTGAAGTCTCATTCTTTCTGTCTTCCTGTTCTTGTTAGATCTTACCCTAATGTTATCACCCCTTCAAACAGGCACTTTGTGACCAGTGGTTAAATGCATCATTGAAATCATCTCTAAAAGGAACATGACTCTGTCGTTGTTCTAAATAAAGTAAGGCAGTTACAACAGATTATAGATGTTATTGCTTTGCCAAGAATTAACATAGCACAAGCCTAAAAGGTTAGGGAGAGATACATTTTTTTTATAACAGACATAAACCTCAAAAGAGGGAGAATTTTCCACTCTGACATAACTAGGTGCATGTTTACACACACACACACGTCTTACCCATGCTAGCGCCCTGACCCCTGGTAACACTAGGCATCAGAGGCAGACTGTCTGTTATGTACACTGTGAAAAGATAACAGGTGTTTTATCCAATTCCTGGGATGGCTTATGGGCCCCTTTTAAATCTTAAAAATATCTTATTTACCTATATCATCATCATTTTTCTGAAGATGTTAAGTTTTCTTTTCTTTTTTCTTAAGGGGTGGCCCTGATCCTCCAGATTCCTCAATCTTGCCATCACCTAAAAGGATAACAGCATTTTAAAACTGAAATTAGAAACATGCTTCTTTACATAGCTCGTCATAGGTTTTCTTAAGGACCCTTCTTCCATGTAAAAATGTCTTATTCACCTGTATCATCAGTCCTCTGATGCTCCACAACAAGCTCTGTGTTCTTAAGGGGTGGCCCCGATCCTCCAGCTTGCTCAACACCGACTGCTAAAAGCAAAGAAACATATCAGCATTTTAAAACTGGAAACAGAATCATTTCAGTTTAGAGGAAACCCTAGCATTTGACCCTGGAATTACCCATAGGCATGTTGAGACTTGCCCAGCCTGGAACCTGTATATATCACAACCTGGGTTTATCTGTGTATCAGTAGCACATTCAGAAAAGATGGAGAGCCAGACGTTACTGATGGTTGACATTGCTTTGAGCCTGGTTTGTGGGACAACAGCACCGGCAATACAACATTTCAGGCCTGCACAAATTTTTCAAGATATCGCTACCCCCCTTTTAGATGAGCTTCAGAGAAAAATAACCCCTCTTTTGGACTCTCTAGTGATTAAATCTACAGATGATGAATGCAGCAGTTTTAGGAGGATAACAACTATGATGTTTGCTGATGGAAGATAAAATTGGGCTCATCTTTTAACAGCCTTGTTGTTTGGAGGACTTCTGGCTAAAAAATTACAGTTGCAGGCATCTAGTGAGATGGATGAACTTGCTCACAATTTAACTGATCACATCCTTAGTGCAAAATCAGAATGGATTTTGGAAAATGGTGGTTGGGTAAGTATGACAAAACATAATGCTCTTAAGTTTGAGAAAATTAGTTGACTATGTATCTATCTTTTATTGTAGGAACATGCCATTGCTGAGAGACCTCTCTACCATGTGATGACCAGAATTATGGACTTATTCATCAATTACCATCCTAAGTTGTGGCTAACATTGCCTGTTTAAAATTCTAACTGAGAAATAAAAAAGTATATTCAGAAGATCTCTTTACATGTTTTTTTTTGGCATGGCTTTTGGTAGAGGCTGGGCTAAGGGATGGGGGTGAGGGTGTTTTAGTTGCCTTACATGCAGACAGAGTTTAAAATGAACAGTTTCTGGCATTGGGGTGGGTTGGTGGGGATTTGGGTGGGGGTGTTTCTAACTGATTTACATGCATACAGAGTTTTTTAAAAATAGCAGAGGCTGAAGTTGAGGGGAAGGGGATGTGGGGAGTGCTTTAACAGTCTTACATTGCAGACAGATTTTAAAACGAACAGTTTCAGGCAGAGGGGTGAAGGAAAACAGAGTTTAAATCAGAATAGGCTCCTGTTTAAAGTGAACAGCCTCAGACAAAGGGGGAAGGGGGTCTAGCAGCCTTACATGCTGATAGAGTGTAAAAACAAATGGTAATTTAGCTTCCTTAATTAAAATAGTATTTTATACAGGCATTGGGACATATCAAAATTAGTGATTTAATTGCCTTCTATTAGACTAGTTATATCCTGCTGATTAGAATCTGCTGGAAAGGAATCAAACATTGTGTCTGAATAGTAATCTGTAATAGAATAAAATACATTGAAAGAAATACATTTTAAAATTGAAAGAAACTGTTTTTACACAGCTTGTTGTTAATTTTCTTACTTTTAAATAAAATTTAAAAAGTTTGCATTTTCTAGCCAGGAAATAATACAATGCTGCCTAGGCATCCCAACATCTGTTTTTACATTTAGCATCTGACAGAGGAGGGGACATCACTCAGTTTTAACAAGTCTTTACCACAACTAGTACTCTTAAATATAAGTCCCATAAAGAAATACATATTAAAATTGAAAGAAACTGTTTTTACACAGCTCATTGTTAATTTTCTTACTTTTAAATAAAATTTTAAAAGTTTGCATTTTCTAGCCAGGAAATAATACAATGCTGCCTAGGCATCCCGACATCTGTTTTTACATTTAGCATCTAACAGAGGAGGGGTCATCACTCAGTTTTAACTAGTTCTCTTAAATATAAGCCCCCATAAAGAAATAAATTTTAAAATTGAAAGAAACTATTTTTATTTTCATACCTCCTAACTGTTCATCATGCATAGGGGGTGTTAACAATGCAGATAAATTTACTCCTGCAATACAGATAAATACAGATAAATATTGTTCATAACTTTTTAAAAAAGATTAACTTATTTGTCTGTAGCAGGGTCTAAAATTTATTAAAATAAGTCTCATACCATTTAAGGAGTTATCCATTGTGCTCTATGACCTGGTCTGCCCTGGAAAATCAAAACAAATAGTTATTGTGAGCCTTCCTGCTTTTTAAAATAATATCAACTAGGAACATACAGACTGTTACTCACCTCCGCTATGAGAACCGGGAAAAATGGATGTGCTTGAACACTGCTAGCCTCATGGACATAAAGTTAGAACATTATGTATGCAGGTCTAAGCTCCCCTATTGGCTTAAGGTATGGAATTTATTTAATTATTTCCCTCCATGTTGATTGGTTACCCATATCATGAGGGTTACCCTTTGTTTAGACTTTTGGAAATTCTTTCCACATGATGATTTTACAACCTGTGGGTTACAGCAGAACTTTTTTCCCCTTGACCATGTGTTTGAGTCTTTGTTCACAAAACATTTCCAGAGCTGACCTGGAAATTTCTCTCTCTATGGATTAGGGTTACGGTTTTTCCCCTTGGCCATGTGGTGGAGGGCATTTTTGTTTGTTTGTTCCCAAAACTTTTACAGAGCTGGCATGGAAATTTTTCTGCTTTCTAGGATTTCTAACTTTCCACATGTGGTTTACTCAGGATAACTGACTTACATGCTTAAACAGGTATGTAGTTTCCTCTATATATATTTTTAGTTAGGTTATGACTGCATGGCTTTAAACAAAATGTTTATTTTCTTTTCGCTGTAAAGTGACACCCTTAGTTCATTAGAAGTTTATTGACAATTATAGCTTAAGGTTTCAGTTGGTTGGGGCTGTTTTAGCTCCTCTGGATTGTTGGATGGGGGCTGGAAATTCTAACAAGGATTTAATCAGTCATAGTTGGCTTTTTAATCAAAGCCTGCTGAGGGGTGGGGCAACGTTTTACTCCCCTCCATCTAATTTATAGTATTACTGTCAATATAATATATGTTACAGAGTTATGGGTACCTATATATTTTATTGTTTTCTATTTAAAATTAATGAAAAAAGGAATGCAGCCTTAGGATTGGGTATCAGTGTATGGCTTTGTGGACTGGGAGATAAAGGGTCGTGGGGCTGGGGAAAGGGCATGGAGGGCTGGGGTTGGGGCTCATCAATCATTTTAACAGACTGTTTTCTGTTTAAACTATAATTCCCATGTTTTTACACAGACTTTAAACACACTGAGCTTTCATACAAAAATACTTTATTGTTCAACATCTTTAACATCTTGTGTTAGAACAAGGCAATTCAAACTGTTATGAAGCAGGCAATCTTAATTTTCTAGAGAGGACAGATTTTGTCCTAAAATTGAGAGGTGAAAAAACTTCTATAACCCCTGTTGCTGATGACACTTTCAACATGTTTTAAAAATGACTGATCAGTGCTCTTCAGGATCTGATCAACAATTGTAACAGAGTCCTGGGAACGGGCTACCTTCATGACCAAATTTAATATCTCATTAACAGTTTCTTGTGTTAGAACAAGACAATTCAAGCTGTAGGCTGTTAAGATAACATGGAGCATGCTTTTAAAGCAGATTTTTCCACAGATAAACCTTAATTTCCTAGAGAGGTCTCTTTGTGTTCAGAAAAGACGCTCATGGGAAGTCTGCCCTGGGACAAGCCTCACACATGTCTTGCCTTAAACAATGCTTTAAAATGGCATACACAACCGATCTGACAATCCCTTTCATTGCTCCCCGACATTTTCTTGGTAAAATATTTTGTTTCACTCTCTTGCATGCCGAGTATGCTTCTGAGAATGATGTGACTGGGCTGATTTGATGTCAGATCTGCAGAATCCTAAAATAATAATGATGATTTAGAAAAACTCATACATAGACCTTTCTTTGGTTTTATACTACATCATGGAAATAATGCCTCCACAAACCTGCATTTGAATGCTTCCTATCACTGCCATTTTCCACAGAGCTGATAGTGGTGGTGGACAAACTTCAGCAGAGTTTTCAGCTGTTGAAGGTCCCTAGAAAATTATGGACATGCTTTAACATTTTTTGCAACCTTTATTTTTACACCTCCCCAATCATTTACTTTCCAGATAAAAGCTTACCAGCATTAAGAACATAAGAACATAAGAAGAGCCTGCTGGATCAGGCCAGTGGCCCATCTAGTCCAGCATCCTGTTCTCACAGTGGCCAACCAGGTGCCTGGGGGAAGCCCACAAGCAGGACCCAAGTGCAAGAACACTCTCCCCTCCTGAGGCTTCCGGCAACTGGTTTTCAGAAGCATGCTGCCTCTGACTAGGGTGGCAGAGCACAGCCATCACGGCTAGTAGCCATTGATAGCCCTGTCCTCCATGAATTTGTCTAATCTTCTTTTAAAGCCATCCAAGCTGGTGGCCATTACTGCATCTTGTGGGAGCAAATTCCATAGTTTAACTATGTGCTGAGTAAAGAAGTACTTCCTTTTGTTTGTCCTGAATCTTCCAACATTCAGCTTCTTTGAATGTCCACGAGTTCTAGTATTATGAGAGAGGGAGAAGAACTTTTCTCTATCCACTTTCTCAATGCCATGCATAACATGCATTACAGCGTTATCAGAGGCAATCGTCTCCAACTTGCTGATCCATCTTTTGTTGACCTCATTTGCTTCCTCTTTTAGCAATTTAGCATGTGGAAAACCATCATCTTCATCAGAACTTGTGTTAATATAGCACTTTCAAGGGTTAGGGACCTCTACCGATGGCTGGTTGGTTAATTCCTCAGGACTCTTAGGAGTGCTTTCCTCAGGACTCTTAGGAGTGCTGGCTGCTTCCATGTTCAAAATATGCAATACTGGCCATGGGGATGTGTTCAAGGCACAGAACATGCCTGGGCATGCAAAATGCCAGCTCTGACCACCCCCTTTCCTGATTGGTTCAAATCCTTGGCCTGATGGTTGCCATAGCAACCATGGGGCCATCTGAAGGGTGAGGGTTGGAAATGGACCCCTTTGGGGTCCATTTCCAAAAGGGTGAGGGAAGGGTGGGAGGTAGGTCAGGGGAAGGTCAGGGGGCCATAAATCATAGCCCCTAGGTCCACAGACAGGGACTGGGACTGATGATGTCATTTGGAAGGGGGTAAGGGCAGAGGGGCTGGGGGAAGGGTGGAGGCTAGGGGTGGGGGAAAGGAAAGTCGTTTGCAAAGCATCACCTGCACCATGCAGAATCCACCCCTCTGCTGAACAGCTGATCGGTAGGGGGCAATTCTGTTCCAGTGATGCTGAGCAAGTGACTTTTTTAGGAAACCACTTGCACAACATCCCCCTTACCAAGCAGAATCATTGAGAGATTAATCCTGCTGGGGGGGGGAGGCGGCAGGCAGGCAGGCTTACCTTCTCCCAGAAGACACAGCTGGGGATCCAAGGTTAATTCTCGGCCTTGTTTTCCTACTCTGTCTGCCTCTTCTTCCTGTCCTAAGCACCGGACCCTGACAGCCACAGATAGCTCTGAGTCATCCAACCCAACCCGTAGTGCTCCATGGCTGACTAAAACCAACTTGGTTGAGGCCCAAATGCCTTCAAAGACTCCCAATTTGGCTCGGGTCTCGGCGGAACATGGAGCACAGCCCTAGAACATATATATAAAATTAAGCTTTTTTTGCTTTTTTACATTGAATTGCATTTGCTATTTTACTCCCATTCACTCAGTTTGGGGAGGTCCTTTTGGAGCTCTTCACAATTCCTTTCTGTTTTAACAACCCTGAAGCATTTGGTATCATCAGCAAACTTGGCCACCTCACTCATCACTCCTAACTACATCATTTATGAACAAGTTAAAAAGCACATTCTCAATAGCAATCCTTGGGGGACTCCACTTTCTACATCCCTTCATTGGGAAGACTGTCCATTTATTCCTGCTCTCTGCTTTCTGTTTCCTAGCCAGTTCCCCATCCACAATAGGACCTCTCCTCTTATTACATGACTGCTAAGCTTACTCAGGAGACTTTGGTGAGGTCCCTTGTCAAAAGCTTTTTGACAGTCCAAGTACACTATGTCCCCTGAATCACCTCTATCAATATGTTTGTTTGACACTCTCAAAGAACTCTAATAGGTTAGTGAGACAGATCTTACCCTTGTAGAAGCCATGCTGGTTCTGATTCAGAAACTCTCACTCTTCTATATGCTTGGTTATTTTATCTTTAAGAATACTTTCTACCAGTTTTCCCGGGACAGATGTTAAGCTAATAGGCCTGTAATTTCTGGGATTCCCCCTGGATCCCTTTTTAAAGATTGCCATTACATTGGCCACTTTCCAGTCCTCAGATATGGAAGCAGATTTAAGGGACAATTTACATATTTTTGTTAGAAGATCAGCAATTTCACGTTAGAGTACTTTGAGAACTCTTCGGTGGATTCCATCTGATTGGCATCTTACAAATTGGCTATTTATCAATTTTTACTTTGTTAAGCTTAGAACTTTATCTCTCGTTACCACTATTTGCCTCAGTTTCTTAGACCCCCTTCCAGCAAAAGTGAGTTCAGGTACAGGGATCTGCCCTAAATCCTCTACTGTGAAGACAGATGCAAAGAATAATTTCGCTTCTCTGCAAATTCCTTATGTTGCACCTTTGACTCCTTTGTCATCCAAGGGTCTAACCAGCTCTGTAGATGGACTTCTGCTTTGAATGTATTTAAATATTTTTAGCAATGGGCTCCTCAAATTCTTTTTAGCATCCCTTATTGTCTCTTGCATTTCTTTTGGAAGAGTTTGTGTTCCTTTTTATTCTTCTCATTTGGACAAGTCCTTCATTTTTTGAAGAAAGTTTTCTTGCCTCTAATAGCTTCTTTGACTCTGCTCATTAACCAGACCAGCATCCTCTTGGCCCTAGTGGTACCTTTCCTGATCTGTAGTATACATTCCATCTGAGCTTCTAATATTGTATTTTTAAACAATTCCCAAGCATTTTGCTGTGATTTGACCAACTGGACTTTGCCTTTCAACTTTCTTTTTACCAATCCCTTCAGTTTGGGAAGTTCCTTTGAAGTCAGAAGTGATTGTGTTGGATTTTCTTGGCAATTGGCCATTTACATGTATGTTTTTTAATAGTACAAGTGTCACTGCTCCCATTGGTTTGACAATGCTTACATCTCACACCAGGTCCTGGATGCCACTTAAAATTAAAGTCCAGGGTCACCACTCCTCTGGTCAGTTCCATGTCCAACTGTTCAAGGGCTCAGTCATTCAGGATATCTAGAAATTTTTTCTCTTTGTCATGGGTGGAACACATATGTAGCCAGCCTGTGTCATGATACCTGAAGTTACCCAATTCTATAACATTTCCTCATTTGGATACTTCTTCAATCTCATTTTTTCACCTCGTTTTCCCTGAGCATTTTTGACCAGGGGGACTATAGAATGTCCCCACTACTAAATTACTCTTGGGGCCCAGTACCACCACCCACAATGATTCTGTGGAGGAGTCTACCTCTTTGGGGGTTTCTTGCTTGCTGAATTTAATGCCGCTTTTCACATACAGAGAGACACCACTGCCAATTCATCTTTCCCTGTTCTTCCGATATAGTTTATATCCAGGGATAACTGTGTCCCACTCATTTTCTCCATTCCACCACTTTTCCATTATGCTCACTATATCAGTGCTATCCTCCAAGACCAAGCACTCCAGTTCTCCCATCTTGGCTCAGAGGCTTCTAGCATTAAACACTTGTATACAGTATCTCCAAGTATTTTTGACACTTTTGTTTTGGCCTGTGGTACTTTGGCCTCTCTGAACGGCTATCTTGCAGAGCTTGGAAAAGTTATTTTTTTGAACTACAACTCCCATCAGCCCAATCCAGTGGCCATGCTGGCTGGAGCTGATGGGAGTTGTAGTTTAAAAAAGTAACTTTTCCAAGCTCTGCTATCCTGGGCCCCTACACTCATTATGCCTAGTTCTAAGCCTGCCCCATTTAAATTGTCATCATTTTTATGTCTTTATCCAGGAGGGGGGATTTGTTCTGAAGAGGACCCTCCTGAGCTCCTGCTGGCTTTCCCTCTTCAGTCAATTGGAAATCTGCTCTGTCATCTTTTTGATTTAAAGTGCCAGCAGTCTGGTTCCAACCTAGTTCAAGTGGAACCCATCCTTTCTGTATAAGCTTGGCTTGTCCCAAAATGTTCCCCAGTGCCTAACAAATCCAACCCCTCCTTCCATTGCTTCATCCATGCATTCAGACTACAAAGATGTGTCTGTCTAGCTGCCCCTACCTGTGGAACCAGTAGCATTTCAGAGAAAGTTACCTTGGGGATCCTGGCGGTCAGCATCCTACCTAGCAACCTAAATTTTGCCTCCAGGTCCTCCTGACTGCATTTCCCCATGTCTTTGGTACCAACATGCACTACGACCACTGACTGCTCCTCCATGCTATCTATCAAACTATATTACAGATGACATCTCCAGCCTTTGCACCAGGCAAGAAAATCACCCTGCAGTCTTCACACACCCCACTATGTTTCTAATGATCAAATCACCCACAATTAGAATCCCTCCACCACCACCACAGAGAAGTATCGTCTGTCATGGTCCCAGGCCACCCGCAGGTGCCAGGTACATGCTTCAGACCCAATTCCCTACCTTGGGCAATTGAGCTGGAACCCAATATCCCCCTTGCCAAGGCTGTGCAAACCAACACCAACCCTGCAAGGTAGTAGACAGGCTGCAACCACCCCTTCTACTGGTTCTCACTTTGAGTTAGAGGAAACCCAGAGCCCAGATATAGGTAAACCAAGGATTCCTAAAGACAAGAGCCAAACAGGCACTCTTGTCTAGACGCTTTTGGTAAAGCCAAAGCACACTCCTGGTAATTGTGGTCAGTTGTCAAGGTGCTGGATTCAGAACCAAATTGTTCTCACTCAATGAACACACGTAAGTAATAAGAAGTAGCTTTATTAATAAAATATAAGTGCACAATTAATAGCAGCAAAACAATTCCTCAAAAACCCACATCCAACCTGGGATTTAGATAAAACATAAGAGAGTTCAGACACAACAGAAAAATAACAACACTAACTGACCTGTTCTACTTACCGAAGAGATAGTTGTAAATCCCATCTCTCCTCAGAGAGACATCAGTAGGATAATAAAAGGCAGTGGAACCCCACATAGATACCCACCTGTCCAGATGGAATCCAGGGGAACAAAAGCTATGGGGCTCATCCCCTATACTTAAGGAAAAAAACCCAGCAACAGTTTATAATGACTCAGCCAATCAGGGGGCTTTCTGATGAAGTAATATTCTCAAAGCTTCTTCACTTTTCGCACCTTCGCAAGCCCTCCTCCCTTCCTGATCTCAAACCTTCTCAGGCCCGCATGGCCTTGAGTACCAGGCTCTCATCAGATAACAGAGATAACCAGGTGCTGCTCTTCAAGCCTCTTAATTAGTTGCAGCTGAGAAATGAAACCTAAAGTTTTCCATTCACACAGAGGCCCATCTCCTCCCAAGATGAAATCCCCACAATTCTCTGCATCTGATCCATTTTACACAGTGCATTTTAAACCAGTTTGAACCAATGTTGCGATTTCATGACATCCTCAACATGAAAAGATATATACTCATCTCCCAAGGAATGGGTCTCATTGAAAAGATTGTTTTCCTTTTCCTCTGATAGACATTTTCCTTCCCCAAGGCCCTCAGTCTAAGTGACAGTAGGATAGCTATCATTCTGGGAGTGGGACACAGCTATTATGTCCCCAAAAGCCTCATCCACAAATCTCTCTGCCTTTCTTAGCTTCTCCAAGTTAGTCATCTTGGCTGCAAGGAAGCAAACTTGTCACTGGAGAGCCAGGAGCTCAATGCACCAAGGGCATACCTATGACTTCCATCCAATGGGTAGACAAACAGACATGTTACAGACAGTGCAAAACAATGGAAAGCCCCCACACTCCTGCTGGCTTCCTACATGCACAATTGTTTTTGCAGTTTATTGAGTTAGTTTATTGAAAGCTTAGGTTTTATTTAGGTCAAGATACATAAGGGCAGAGGGGGTGCCCTGGCCTCCTCATCCTGCTGCTTAACTTGCCTTGACACTTTGTCAGCTAGGAATTCCCCCTAGCTTGTGAAGCAGGCTCCCTCACTAAGCTGTTCTAAATTTATATGTGTGGCTGGTTCCTCTCAGGTGCTATTGCAAACCAATAGGTTCAGGGGGTGTGGCTTAAATTCCTGCACTCAGTCAGTTTACCCCCCTGAGGATGGGAAGTGAACAATAGGAAGTGAACAAAGGTAGTTGATTTAGTGAGGCTGGTGGTTCAACTGTCAACTGGGGATTTACTCAGCTTTCCTTTCTGAGAGAGATGACTGTTTGAAAACTTTTAATGATGATACTAAGAAAAGCTAGCTAGCTAGTTTTTACTTTATTTTTAATTTATTTGCTGACAACAATACATTTTTAACAGTTCAAGTTTCCTTGTAGTTTAAAGTGGTGCATTGCACTTTAGCCTTGACAAACTAGACTAGATTTTAGCTGTTTTTAATCTAAACAGAAGGCTAAAACCTTCAGGTTTTTTTTTTTTACCTACAGTAGGCTAACCTTGTTTAACCTAGGCAAAAACAGAGCTTGCTGGGTTTGTGGGTATTTAAGGAAAGCTAAGCCTACCCTTTTTAAAACTAAACTGACTCTCCCTCTGGTGTTGAATTATTGGTGATTTGTTTTTATCCCTTCTGCAAAATCAAGGGTTGTCTGGTTTACTGTGTTCCTTTAAGCTTCCTTGCTAGGGTAATGTTGCAAACTAGGTTTCTATAGGCTTCCTAGCCCTAGAATTCAGCTCTTAAGTTATATCCTTTCAGGATTTGGCTCCTAGCACACATTGACCTTACTAGTCGCACACTGACATTACTGTTTTAATTAAATAATTAAGTAAATGGCTGTTACTTACTCTCTTCTCGTTTTGCTGCTTAACTTGTCTTAATGCTTTGTCAGCTGGGGCAGGGCCGGTTCTAAAGGGTGGCCAGGGTGGGTGGGAATGAATAAGAAGGAGGCAAAACATCCTGAATTGTACAGTAAAGTGTATTTAGCATTCCATGCTGGTTTGGTAGAAAAGCTGAAACATGTCTTCAAGGAGGAACAATATACCTCATAGCCTTTGACAATATGGGAGAGCGGAAGGAAGGAAGGTTGGCTTCAAATAGAGAGGGCACCTATGGGTGTTTTTTTTAGATTAAATGCAATATGTTTAAATGCAATGTGGTAAATATCTTGTTGGTTAACTTTCACTGAGAATGTACCCATCCTTTATTTCAACTATAGGTGCCCTGGGAATAAAGAATAACTGCTGCAAGCAGAAAATGAGATGATTTGCAGAATAAATGCACATTAGGTGTATCAATTGAATGCAAGTGTCATGATCACAAACATGATAGCACAGAGAAATGTACCTCTAGACAGCCTCCCAGAGCTTGGAAAAGTTACTTTTTTGAACTGCAACTCCCATCAGCCCCAGCCAGCATGGCCACTGGATTGGGCTGATGGGAGTTGTAGTTCAAAAAAGTAACTTTTCCAAGCTCTGGCTATGGTTTGTTTGTTTTAAAAAGGAAAAATCACTGGATTTGGAATTTTTGGTTTTGCTAGAATAGGTGACTGATATACCTTTCTTTAAAAATCTCGTTCTCTTCTATCCCCCCCCAAAACAAATATATTTCTTTATTCCCCCACTTTCTCTAATGTGTTGGGGAGTGGCAGGAGAACCCCATTTTCCCCTCCCCATTTCTTCTGTTGATCTTTTTAAATGTCCCTTTTTATATTCTGGGTTAGCCATAGAAGACAAGTTTCTGGCCTTTTTCTTTTTTTTTCCTTTGCAGGGATTTCCCCCCCCCCCTCCATCCAAACCTTCAGCACCATTGAAAAATTGGCAGGTTAGTGATTTTCTGCATCAGTAGTTCTATCTTTTGGGCACTAAAGCAGATTTTTCTCATCTTGTCATGTGGAGATTTAGAGTAATCCCTGTGCCCTATTTCACAAGATTAAGCAGCAGCAAAAAATAGCAGAGGATATACCTGTTGAAGCGGCAGCTTTTCAGGCATTCATTGGAACTGGCAGCATGAAGAGCATCAGCCAGAGAGGTCTGCATTAGGGTAACACAACCATCTGGACTATTAGAGATGCAGAAAACAATTGCCATCTTAGCTGAAATGTTGGAAAAGATATCAGCATTTTGACAGGGATATCCCCCCCCCCCGAAAGCTTAACAACAAATTACCAAGCCTATCTCTGTCTTAAAATGTTCTTTTTGCAAAATATCTTGGGGTTTAGGTTTTCTTGGATTCTGTTTTTTTCCCCAGTTGGAGGGGATATTTCTAAAACAATTTCTCTTGCATCTTTATTGCATGGACAATGTTTCCGTAACACAATGTTGGTTAAGTGATAATAGCATGTGTTTCCTTTGCATCTCTGGGGCTTATCCTACCCTTTTGCAAGGTTATTTTGTGGAATGAGAGTGAGCATGTTTATGCCATTTAGGTTGTGCTATAAATGCAGTTTTCCCAACCTTGCCTAATCCAATGAGTTTGTGGGGCTAAAAATTGAAATAGTGTGCAGTTTTAGCAGCAAGCTGCATGAATTTTTAAAAACTTGATATGGATTTTCAACATCTATGGACTTTTTAAGTACAAATGGGCTTCATTTAGTGTAGTGTGTTGCGGGGGGGGGGGAGAGGAGCCAGCAGTCTCATCATTGCTCTTCTCAACTTCATTGGATTCTAACCAAAGTTAGTTGGTTTTGAAACCAATTGAGCATGTTTCTTACACATTAAGTCCATTTAGTTTCAATGAGAACTGAATACAACTCACTTAGTCTAAATCTAACCAGTTATTTTTAAATTCCCTTGACCTCTCACTCACCCCGGTCTTCTCTATAGCATAAGCCTTGTTGCCCACCCCCAACCTTTGTGCATTCAATAGAAAGTTAATGCTGTGTCTGTTAACCTTGTGCGGGTCTAGGAATCTCATTAAAGCTATGGACACCTTCTCCAGGAAAAAAGGACATAGACACACACAATTTAAAATTAATGTTATTGTATTAGAAATTGATTTTTTTTCACCCTGATCACATACCCCTGAGGCCCATCCATGGACTCCCTAGGGGTCCATAGACCACAGGTTAAGAACTGTTGTGTTAATGGAACCTTATATGCATACAATGAAGCCAAATATTGGGAAATGTAGACTACAGCTTTACATTAACATCATAATCTGGGACAGCCAAAACTGAGCCTTGTTTATTTAGTTATATTTTTACCCCACCATTTTTTGAATTAAAATCAAAGCAGCTTACAAACTCTAAAAAAAACCCCTTAAAATCAGTTAAATAATTACTACTTTTTACCAACTTTTTTTAAAAAAAATAGCACTGAAACAGCCTTGGTCACCCTAATGATTACCTTTATCAAGAGAGAGAAGAGAATTAAGTGGATGACTAATTCCAAATTAGGTCCAAATTTGGCATGGACCATCTTAAAACTTACCTTCCTACACTGTCAAGTTTCAAGTTGGTCTGTTGAACCATTTTATAACAATTAGCCAAAGAAACTTTTGTTCCTTGCATTAACCCTTGCATTAATGAAACCATGCATACAGTGAAGCATATAGGCTCTTCCACATGATTAACAACTAAAGATGCTGTTCTTGATCATGCCATGCATACAGAACCTATAAACATACAGTACTGTGCACAAAGAGTTCCATCCACACCAGCTCAGAGACTGACATTTGTGGCCGGCAAGCAGCATTCCATATCCCTTCCCCATATTCAATTAATTTTAAGGTATGGACAAGACAAGATACATGTACAGATATGCCAAATACATGTGCCTAGTTCAAGGGGCCTATTCAAGACCTTTGATTCCCTGCTCCCTATGAGAAAACAGCCCATCCACAGTTGCAGACAGGTTTTCTTTAATAGTGCTAGAGATCATTATCATAGCCCCCCCCCAGACTGATATTTATTGCAGGTGCATTCTTCAACGTGTTCTTGACACAGTGATGCTCTAGGGCCATTTGATGTTGGAGGGTAGCATTGCTGGCTAACTTCCACCTGACCTGGGAGGGCCAGGCTCTGACTTATCCCTGCTACAAAAAGCAGCAAATGCTGAAGGGGCCAGAGACCATCTCACCTGTGTGAGTTCTGCAAGACCTGCTTCCTGCCTTGCTGGCTGATTCCCATCTACCTTGTCTTACTCCAGCTACAAAAGCAGCAACTGCTGAAATGGGGGGGGGGGAGCCATTTTGCTACTAGACCTGAAAGACCTGCTGCTCAAGATGTCTATAGGCTACTGGGGATATTTTAAAGGAGTTCTTTTTGGGAGTCAAGTTTTAATTTTAGAAGTGCACTTTTGCTGTTTTAGGGAGTATAGCTTTGTATTTTTATTGTTAAGACAATATTATGAAGTATGTGGAGATTGCATAATTTTATTGTAAATTTATAGAGCTGTTTTCATTAGTTTATTGCTTATGACTACAGTCTGACTATATTTTGTTCTATTTTTGTAACTGTTAGAATAAATCATGTAATTGTAAGCCGCCTTGAGCATGGCTCAGCTGTGGAAAGGCAGCATACAAATAATGGATGATGATGATGGATTTATTTAGTATGTACTGTGATATTTCCCCAATGCTACCACATTATTGCTCTCTGGAGGGCTGTAGTACAACAAAAGTGGGATAAAATAAACTAGAACATTTGTGGTATAAAATGTTATGGGATTTCAGCAGGAAATTACAGGATATACACCAACTAGAAATGAGGCAGTGTGACCACCCCCAAACTATTGGAGGTGCAAACAGTACTGATACTGGGATCAGGTGTGACCACCTCAATAGCATCATTTGCATGAATCATCATGAATGCTCAATAAAATGGATGTCTAGAGGGGGCAATAGCCTCTAAACTGTGACCAGATGAGCAAATGATTATGCAATTATATGATCTACATGGGATGTTTTGAAAGCTCATAGTATAACTATGATATGGGTTGGCAACCTTTCCTAAATCCATCCCCTTGGCCCATCCATTGTAATAAAAAAGGCAAGTGAAATCAATATGTCATATGTGCCCATAGAACTTAATAGCAGGTCACCTTGGATGGTAGGGTTTGAGGTAGCCTGACAGCCCTCACCCACTTCTCAAAATAGTTCTCTAGGAATAGTAGTTCTTGCCAACCAAGCTTATTATAGTGCCACAGTTGTGGCCATACATCAAGGGTGAATCAGCTCAGTTGTATTCCACCAGTATAATGGAAAATCGGGGAACAGTAGATTTTATGGCTTGTAGTTAGAAAATGGTTCAATAGACTGACTTTAAACTTGACAGTGTAGGAGAGGTTAGTTTGAGGATGGTTCGTGCTGAATTTGGACCTAATCTGGTCATCCACCTAATTTTCTGTTTCTTTCCTGATAAAGGTAATTGATTATAGTGACCAAGTCTGTTTCAGTAATAATTTATTTTTTAAAAAATGTTTATAAACATTGTAATTATTTAACTGATTTTTAAAAAGCGTTTTATTTTCTTCTTCTTCATCTGGTGTTTAATGGTGAATCAAGGCCAGAAAAAGGTCCTATTATCGCCACCTACTGACTAACTGTGAAAACACAAGTCATTCACAGCAGCTCATAAAGCTTGGTAACTTTAACAAACTGCCACATGGCCTCCAGTACCATGCCCCAATGACTTTTGTCTTGAAGGGCCAACCTCACATCCAAATTTCTAATCTCCAAACCTCTAATCTTTCAGAGGAGAGGCTCCCTATCTGCCACATATCTAATACAGTCCCAAATAACATGATCCACTGTTTCCACCACCCCACATAAGTCACAATCCCCAGAATCCACACGCTTAACACTGTACAAACCACTTCTGAGGGCACAATGTCCTGTTAGTATCCTAAATATACCCACTTGTCTTTGTCGTCCTTTCAAATGAAACACTTTGAAATCATCCAGTGTTGGACAAAAGGAAAATACCCATCGACCCGTAACTTCCATTTCCCATTGTCTCTGCCACTCCATCACCATCAGCTGTTCAACCCTACTTTTAACTTCTGAAGTGGACAGAGGCAGCATAAAATCAATGTTCCTCTGTCCCAACGCCTTCTTTGCCACTTGATCAGCTATCTCATTCCCAACAACACCCACATGAGCTGGGATCCAACAAAACTGGACTAAGATACCCATAGATACCAACTCAGTATTCAACCCCCAAATTTCATTCACAATATTACTCCTACACATCCCATATCACCATTCTGAACTGCCAACAAACCCAACAAAGAATCCAAAAACACCACCACTCTATCAGGTCTCACATCCCATACCCATTCCAAAGCCAACAAAATAGCTACCAACTCAGTGTTCATAATAGACACCCAGTCTGATAACCGACAGGCCCTTTGCACCCAAAATATTGGAACATAATAAGCGGCACCTACATGACCATCCTGAGAATCTCGAGACCCATCCATATAGATTGCACCCCACTGGTCCCACTTTGATAATATGCATTCCATAGCTCTATGCTTCATCATTACAGGGCCCAACTCTGCTTTGGGTCTTTCTCCACAACTGAAATCAATCCGAGGAGGAATCCACATCCATCCATAAGACCAACGTACAGGCAAGCGAGAAACACCCAAAACTTGCAACATATTGGTCTCCAACTTAGCCTGCACCCTAACCACATGTGGAATACACCCAACAAATCTCTCAGGAGCCAAGAATTCCTAACAAGCCTCATAAGTATCAAACCCGAAGTCTGCCCAAGATTCACTTCTCTTATCCCAAAAGACCAGGTCCAAAAGGTCCCATCTTAAACCCCCTGGCCATTCTCCAGTCACTCCCTGCATCACATTACAAGGCAAAGTAATAAATGCCCCACAAAGTATTCTCAAAGCTTTAGTTTGAACAGCATCAACTTTCCGAAGCCACGACCTTGAAGCAGACGCATATGCTTGACAGCCATATTCAAATACAGATCGAACAAACACACGATAGAACATCAGTAATGTTCTCCTATCTGCACCCCAATTAGGCCCTGAAAGCGTTTTATTTTGGAGTACTTTAAAGAGTTTGTAAGCTGCCTTGATTTTAATTCAAAGAAAAGTGGGGTAAACATGCAAGTAAATGAAAAAGGCTGTGAGCATACAGTAGGGCCCCGCTTTACAGTGCTTCGCTTCACAGCGTTCTGCTAATACAGTGGTTGTGAATTATAGAAAGGCCCCCACTTTACAGCGCTTGTTCTGCTTTTACGGTGGTTTTTTGCCGCCGGATGCCATTTTGGTCAATGTAAGTCAATGGGATCCGCTTTACAGTGGTTTTCGCTTTACAGCGGGGTCCGGAACGTAACCTGTTGTATGAATGGGGCCCTACTGTACTAGTTGCCTACAGCAAACTGTTTCCATTGGCCACGCCTGGAGGGGCAACAGGTTGATCTGCTGATCAGTTGCAAAATCTTTTTGAAGCTGTTTTTTTAAAAAATGCACTCGAGCTGATCCCACCAGGTTTTACAGTAAATAGGGGTGGGGTTTGATTAGTGTCATGTGCCTCCATTTTCTGAAGAGAGAAGTGACCACACACTAGAAGTGGCAGAGCAGTAAGTATGTCTCTACCCAGATTATGATGTTAATTTAAAGCTGTAGTCTACATTCCCAAATGTGAAGTTTAATAATTGGCTGCAACTATGAGGGACCATAAGAGAGCCTGCCAAACCTGCAGTTCTTAGTCTAAAGCCATCCTAAAGAGAGTATAAAATAAGAATATACTTTACCTTTAGCCCTTGGAATGGCTTTGAAAAAGGCACTGCAGGGCAGTTGGCTTTTCCTAAGCCTCCTTCTTCCCTTATATCAATATTTCATAAACTCTGTGTGTGAGAGGGCCCTTTTGGAATGCTCATCTCCACAGCATACATAAATTAAGCCTCCAGACATCTTGCACTTAGTGGGTGTGGGAGAACTGCTGTTATGTGTTTGTTTAGGAAGATATCTCAAAGAAAATCTAGTCTTAACACCCTACCCTTACATTTCAGTATCTTTGAGTACTGCTTTTATAAGCCTTACTTGAAAACCTTCAGACAAAATGATTCCACAATCTCCCTAGAGAGTAGTCCTATTCAGGCCTCCTATTTCTGTGCATTTGTCAAAAGGTGAGAAGGTGGGAGGGCAAGGACAAGCTGACTACCACCCTTTATGAGTTGAAGGATGATTTTTGTATAGGGAGCCTTTTCCACTCATGTTGGCTCCCTGCACAATGTAGAATCCTGATCTTCCAAGGTTCTAAATTGCACAAAGAGCCTGCATGAATTGAGTGGTTCTCTATTTCAGATAGTGCTATTTCAACTCATGGAAGGTGACAGGGGAGAAGCTAGAATGCTCATCCTCCCTTTGTCACCACATTGTCATCTGGTGAGGTATTTGGATAAGGCCGGATAGTGATCTGGGAGGCATGCCCTTGAGATACCCTCATCCCAAGCTGTGAGGAGTTTAGAGTCAAATGCCAGCACCGAATTGGACCCAGGAAAGGAGCAGGAGCCAGTGCAACTGGTAGAGCACTGATGTAACATGTTCATAACATCTGGTCCAAGTCAGAACATTGCAGCTATATTCTGAACTAGCTGCTTTCCAGACCTCCTTCAGCATAGAATTGTCCTACTGACCTTAGAACAGTTTGTTTTGAGAGCCTTGAATTTGTCTCAGTATCTAATTTTTTATCCTATGGCTACAAAAACATTTGGCCATTCTATGATGAAGTTATTGGATTAGAGTGGGAGGGGGGAACTATAAAAAAGTATGATGTTCTAACGTGCTAAAGCAAATACAGTAGTATTAGCCTCAGTCTAACAGGCATTCCTGTAGAATACAGCATGGAATTCTTGATCTCTGTGATTGGCATGGCTTCAGGTTTATTGCTATTTAGAGCAATATCTTTCAGCTAAGCATGAAGGTCTCACAATCTGCAAACTGGCTCAAGGCTTTACATTATTGTGTCAGGCACTCATATTGTTCAATCCTGTTACTTCTGGTCAGTGACACTTGCACCAACCATCTTCACTATAGATAATTGACTTTGACAGCATTGAAATGAACTGACAGGGTGCTAGCAATCACTATAAATGACATCTTCTGCCACTGCACCTGGGACTAAGAATTACTGACTTGTACTGTATATCTAAACCTGTAGGTAAATAAGAAAAAAGTAAGATTAAGACTAGTCATGTTTGTGTTTAACTGCAGAGTCGAGACATATCTGGAATACCAGCTGGAGGGTATTTCTCTCTTTTTAACAATGATATTCATAATTGTGGCTACCTATTTGGCTTATATTTGTCATTATAAACAAATGCATAGAGCATTAAGAGAAAAACAGATGCTTTAATTTTCAAAGGTGATTATCTGCACAGGCTACATATTTTGCATATTTATTTAGACGTGTGTATGCCTCATTGGAATCAATGGAACTTTTAGGCAAATAACTCCCCTATTAGGAAAGGTTGCAGTATTTCAGGCTTTTTAGTTTTGAAAAGGCAAGTCAGAAGCGATGTGATAGAAGTGTATACACTTATGCACGAGAAAATGGATAGAGAAATTTTCTTTCTCTCTCTCTCGTCACCCTAGGACTCATGGACATTCAATGAAACTGAATGTTGGAAGATTCTGGACAGACAAAAGAAAATACTGCTTCATGCAGTGCATAGTTCAAGTTTGGAATTCACTCCCACAAGAGGCAATGGTGGCCACCAACTTGGATGGCTTTAAAAGATTAGAAAAAAATGTGAAGGATAAGACTATCCTTGGCTACTAGCTATAATGGCTATGCTCTGCCTCCATAGTCGAAGGTGATGTGCTTCCAAATACCAGTTGCTGGAAATTATAGGAGGGGAGAGTGTTCTTGCACTTAGGTCGTGCTTGTGGGCTTCCCATAACCACTGTGAAAACAGGATGTTAGACTAGATGGGCCATTGACCTGATTCAGCAGGCTCTTATGTTAACTGTGAGCAGGATTGTAACTGTGTAACAATTTGCTGTGGGATTCATGCTTCCTTACATGCAAAGAGTAATCTGTTGAAATGAATCTATTCATTTCAACTGGGTCCACAAATGTGAATTTCCCCTGTCCATGAATAGACAACTTGTATGAATAAAAATCCATGTGAACACTGGAAGATATTAGTGTTTATTAATGTAGGATTTTTTCTATCTCTTGTTTAAAAAATCCTGCTATTCTATTGCAAAACAGAGCAGTCAAAGTGGCAAAAAAGTTCTAATGCAGCCATGGTATGCGAGATGTCCTGGGACTACAATGTGCCTCCAGTCCTGACTCTCTAACAAATAAGTGATGCCCATGTTTGCAAACATGTATTGATCACACTCACACTTAACATTTTTAGGCATGCAAAATATCTCATGTGTATGCAGCCTGAAATCCTATGGTGCGGGGGATGGGTCAAAAAAACCAAGGTTGTTGGCTGTCTCATCCTAAGCCTTGCCAGACTTATACCAGCAGGACAGAAGTGAGGGTGCAGGATCATATTTGCATTCCTCCATAAGATCCTAGGCTTCAAAAAAAATGTTTGGGAGCATATCGTGAAACAGTGACATGAGAACCAGATTTACTGGTAAATTCAAGCCACAACTTTGTTAAATAATAACATATCTGCAACTAAGATTGTGCAGAGTGGAATCTTCATTCCCAACTGAACTACAGTTGGGTAGAGCAAAACAACCTGACCCCTGAAACTGGGTAAGCAGCTGCTACCCCTACCTAAAGGTGTTGAGAAAAGCCACCCTGAGCCACTTCTTCCTCCAGGCTCCAGGGTTAGTTCCAAAGGCAACATATTGCCTGACCTCTGGGTCTCATAGCCCCCAAAGGCAAGTCTCTGGAATCCCCCTTCACCTTAGTGGTGCCTTAGAGTGCTCATCAAATGCCTGCCTCTGTTTCCCTTTCCTCACACAACCTTGCAAAATGTCACCCCTCCCCACTGCATTGTGTAGGGTAGATGGGGGAAAAAACTGTTAGCATAGGCTAATTCTGTAAAGGGGCTAAAGATTCCTACCTGGCCCCAAAGCAACCAGAAAGCTTATACTGCGGCCATGAAACAAAGTGGATGGCCATGGAGTGGCATGGGCTTATACAGCGCTACCTCAGGCTCTGCTCCTGACTGATGGTGTATGTCTGTACATCATGCTGATGTGTCTTGGCCATCATTCCCCACGACTCCCAAATCCATCCCAGTTGCACCCTCTTGGAAACATAAACCTGGGCTAGTCCCAATCTCTCAGTAGTTGGAATGGATTCATAATATTATTTGAACTTTTAAGCATGAAACTATGTTAGCAATACTCATTCACATAATAACATGCAAACAACATTTCATTTTACAATTCTGCTATCAAATATTGTTTGTAGTTTTATCTAATCTTAAAATAACATATCAATAAGTACCTATGATCACCTTTTGAATGTGGTGTACTGTTCCAATAGTCAGTGTATAATCTCCAAGTTTTTTAAGTTTCTGACTTTCTTCTTTTACTTTCATATAGCTTGTAAATCTGTCATTACTGTGGAATGGGTTCAAGAATAAAATGGTTATTTTCTGTGGAGAGTTTTTGGGAAATATTTTTTTCTCATTTGCATTCCAATTCCTAATACTTCTTCTCCAAGTGAACGTTATCTATCAATTCACTGCCAAAACTGAAAAGGAATAATCTGCAATCAAGATGTTCCTGAATACCAATTAGAATAAAGAAAGCTAAGCTTCGAGCCTCAGCTTGGGGCGCTAATTGTGGGGCGGAGCATGCTCCAGACAGTGACAGGAGGGAGGAGATATCCTCCCATCTGTGCCTAGCTCTTGCAGGATTGCCCACAATCCCAGGCAGTCTCTTGAGAGCAGTCAAGGGGCAGAGCCAGGCCTGGGCCTTTAAAGGCCCCAGTCTGCTGAGAGTTGGCCTCTTTCTTCATGCACCAGTTTTCTCACCCACCCTCTGTCTTAGGGCTCATCCAAATGACTGTTTAATGTGCGATATGATCATTTTGTGTTTTGGTTAATTTTGCACGGTCCATATGACGTTGGTCATTTTCACGGATTTTATCTCACTAAAATCCGAATTTCCAGGAAAAATGCGATTTGCTTTCTAAAGCGGGAAGCATTCACATTACCTGTACAGTGCTCGGATGCAATCTTAGAGTGTCACTGAGCTATGTTTAACTGGGTTGCTTGCTGACGAGGCCGGATAGGAATTTTTCCTCTCAACGAATCTGGCCCCATTGTTGAGCAGGTTTTTTCCGCCTATATCTCAGTGGTTTACTGTTCATTCATCTCTGTCACAACTTTACGCAGAAATGGCATTGGGCAGGATCAATCATAAGGGGGACTCCCATAAGGAGTCCAGTGGGGTACACAATGACCATGCCCCTAGCCCGGGAAGGGTGTCGCCTCATCCAGCTCACAGCCCCTCCCATTGGTTGGTCAGCGGGACCACAGGTGCCTTGGATTCCCACCCCACTTGGGTCTAAAGCAGGCCAATTCCCAAGGGTAGTTCCCAACTGCTTCCTGTGTTGACTCAGAATTCCTGCAGCAAGGGCTGCCAGAATGAAGTGGATCCTGGCCCTACTGACATGCCACCCCCACTTTACTTGCTCTAATCAATAAAGTTGTGGCCCTACTTCACCCCAAAACCTGTGTCTGGCTGTGTTATTCCTGTTCTAAAGGGGGCACAACATGCTCCTGCCACACAATAGATTCTCATAGAACTGCATTAAGAATGCTACTACAGTGCACAATGTTTCTTGAAATAGGGATGCTGAAAATACTTTTGATATTCCTTGGATCAGTATGCCTGGAACAATGTGAAAAATTATGAATCTAAGGAGAAAGATTCTGTATCCCTTCAACTGTACTTCATATCTCGAGATTCTACCCCCCTTTGGTGAGATACAACTATCACAGCTGCACACAGTCAAATATTGCAAAAACTCACACATTTTTCAGTGTGCAGTGGTTCAGAACTAGGCACTTTCAAATAATGTGAACACAAGCACTTGATCTCCCTGCTGCCATTCATCTAATCAGTTCAATCTCCTCTTCAATTTATTGTTTTTTTTCCCCTCAAGCACTTCTCAATACTGAAACTTAACTGAAGGTTAAAGCTGTTCAGAAATAATTCATATGGGTCTGACTCCTAGAGAAACAATTTCTTCTGCTTATGACTAGTTGTTGTTTTTCCTAGAAAGGAGGACTCATTGGCCACCATCTTCTGTTTATGAGCAGACTCAGACACCTATATGCTAACTCAGGATTCTCTCTAGTCTTTCTTGGCAGCACCTTATAGCTGGCTTGAACATTTGGCTTCTTTTTTTTAGTCCCAGTAAGATGCTTGTTTATCAGCAAGAAAGTGCAAGCTAGCTGGGAGGTTACAAAAAATCCATGTGAGTGTTTCTGTAAATCTCTTGTCCATGGACCTCAAGATTACCCTCACTGTCTTTGCTCACTCTTTGCTTTGGATCACATAGTTGTTCAGGAGAGAAGACAAAGGATGGGGGGAGGGTCCACAGGCTGATTATCACAAGAACAGGCGCCAGGGAGGAAGAAGAGGAAGAAAATAGAGAGGCCTGCAACCATTTCTCCTCTCAAGTGACAGTGCAGATGATTTCGTCCCTCAGGGGACAGAGGAGCCCCTCCCTCACCTCACTTTGCCTCTTAGGATGGGCTGGTGGCGACTTCCACCCCTTTGCTGTCAATGACTATGAGGCATAATCACCTTCTCCAACTCTCTCTGTTATATTTCTCTGCGGAGAGCAGCAGCAGTGGAGACCAAGATAATCTACCATCTGGATGACCAGGAGATGCCTTACCTGGTGAAGCTGCCCATCCCAGCCAAGTGGGTGATGCTGGGCGACTTCAAGGCACTCCTCAACCAGTCCGACTACAAGTTCTACTTCAAGTCTATGGACGATGATTTCGGGGAAGAATCCAATGATGTTGGTGAGCAAATCCTTTGCAACAGCTGCTCAATGTTTGAGGATTAAAATTCTTGAACTGGCAGCACTACATTTTGGGACAGATTATCTTTAGGCCTGTAAAGAACCTTTGTGGGGTTTTTTGTATTTGTGTTTATTTTGTGTATTTTGTATTTGTTTTTTTTTTTTTGTGAGCCTCCTTGAGGGCCTTTGGCCAAAAGGCGGTAGAGAAATAGAAGAATGAATGAATGAATGAATGAATGAAGGCTTCAAGTGTTGGTCTTGAATTGAATTCTCCCATATTGATACCTGCAATTATAGAAAAGATGGTACAACCATCACCTCTGGAGGCATATCTGGAGAAATGTTAGCACTGAAGAATAACTGCATATTGGACTGTGTAATATATTAGTCAGTTTCCACACTACTCTTCATCTATTAAGATCCCCATGAAAACCATACAATTTGATAAACGTTTGAACCATAATTAGGTAAGGGTCACAAGTGGATTTGTGTTCTATATACTATACTGCATTATTTAGAGTGTAATTGAATTTCCCTTCCCCACCCCACTTAAATAAATCTGATGTTTCAGCATTCAACTTGAGATCTTGGTGTGGGTGTGAATTCTTTAATCCTGAACTCTGTTAGATACATGCCCATGGTGATGTGAGGTCAATCCATGTAAAACATGCCCTTTCATAAGCATGTTTAAGAGTCATGTGTGAGGTGTGCATGAATGCGAGTTCCCAGGCAACACTAGTTAGCGGAACAATGAGAAGAGCCTCCCCTGCAGATTTCAAGACCTGAACAGGCTGGTATTGAGAATTTCCACCCCATGAACAGGCCAGGAAGGCTCTGTCGGTGGTGGGCCTTTGCAGCCATGCCAGGAGAAGTCCTGGCAGCCATGCCGGGAGAAGTGTCACACAGGGGGCAGGGCAGGGCTATTTAAGCCCTGCTCCACCCTCCCTTGGTTGCTTTTCGGCATTTCATGACGTGGAGCAGGATGCCTTGATCAGGTGAACCCTGTTAGTGGGCCTCATGGGGTTGCTTGTTTCGGTGGTGGGCAAAGCGGGAGGAGAGCGGACATCGGAGAGGTCATCATGGGACATTGTGGGAGCTGGCTTTGCATCCCTTCAGCCAGCAGCAGTGGGCAGAATGGCAGCGGCAGTGTTGTGGGTGGGCTCTTAAGGGCCCACACAGTTTGGATTTGGGGCGGGACAGTTTTACCAGCCTGACGGGCCTCTGTGGAGGGCTACAGGGCCCTGTGGGAGATCATAGTGCCTTGTGTTTTGTGCCATTTTACGTTGGCAGTGGCCATCTTGTGGTGGCCTTTTTAGGTGGGCTTAGGGTGGTGGTGGCCATCTTGCCTGGGCAGCCATGTTGTTTGCAGCCCAGCAGGTGGCCACTTTGGGAAGGTCATTCAGCCCTGGATAACCTTTCACCTGGTTCCCGAGCAGTTCCGGACCTGTTGTGGTGGGCTGTGGTTGGTAGTGCTTGTTGTATTATTGTGGTTGTTACTGCTGCTATTATTATCATTACTTTTATTATTACAGTTATTGCTAGTACTGTTGTGGCTATGCCTCCCAAGAAGGGCAGGGGTGCCCCTAAAGGGAAGGGCAAGGCCCCAAAGCTGCTAGCTCAGTGGCTGCCTCTTTCACCTCAGGAGCTGTCATCATCTGAGGATGAGTGGCCTGATATTGCTTCAGTCTTGACCCATATAGAGTCCCTAGAAAGATTGACTAAGCAACTTCAGGGGAGTACCCAAAACTGGGCTAAAGTGGTTAGAGGTAAACATGATAGAAAGGGTTTGTCTAATAATGACTGGAATTCTGTCTTGGACCATTTAGCTGCATTGGAGGGGTCATCAGGCCAGTTTGCACCAGTGTGTTGGGTGCCTGAGGTGGACTCTGTGGCAATGAGGATCCCCGAGGTGGAGGCTGCCCTAATTCATCATGGTTTGGGTGAGTCTATTCCTCAAGGTAATGTGTGGGGTTTCCTGGGTGGCCTGGGATGGGCTCCTGAGTGATGCCATGGGGCACTGTGCAGGGGTGGCCTTACTCTGCATATTCAGGAGGTATACTCCCTATGTATGGAGGGGTGTTGCTCCTTCACCCCAGCAGCTTATGACTGAGGCTTTTAAGCAGGTTTGGAGCTCAGTGGGCCCTCCGGCGGTTGCTTCAGCTGCTGGGGTGGTTCAGTTGGCTGCAGATCCTTTGTTGTCTGCCTGGGCTGGAGAAGTGCCTTTGGGGAGACATCTGCTCCTCTTGGGTCTCATTTGTTGCTGGCAACAAGGGAGCATATTTTGAAGGAAAACTACATATATGTTTTCTCCTTACTGTACCGTGAACATTTTTGGCGTGACAACCAGGCCACAGTGTGCCTTATTTGGCCAGGCTTCAACCAAAGCTGATGCCAGTGGCACTGTGAGAACTTGGCAGTTTGAAGCTGAGAAGGCCATAATGTTATCCCTTGCAGGGCCGGTTCTAAAGGGTGGCCAGGTGGGGCACTGGCCCGAGGGCCCCTGGAGCTATAGGTGGCCCTCAGCGGAGCCTCCATTCCCCTTCCGCGATCCGAGGCACCAGCCGCGGATCACAGGGAAGGAGCTTCCACCTACCTGTCTCCTGCCTTTTAGCATTGCCCTTAATGAAGATGGCGGCTGCAGTTTCCCTAAGGTACTGAAGCCCCTGCCACCATCTTAGTTGATGGCAGAGATGTGCTCATGTAGGAAGCCTGTGTGTCGTCAACAAAGGTGGTGGTAGAGGCTTCATCCCCTTAGGGAAACCGTGGCCACCATATTGGTTAATGGCAATGGTAAAAGAGAGGAGGCAGGTAGGTGGGGTGCACATGTGTGAGTGTGCGTGTGTGCACCAGGTCCCCGGGCAAGCTGATGCCCAAGGGCCCCAGCATGTCTTGAGCCAGCCCTGATCCCTTGCCACCAGCACAAATAACTCCTATAAGGTAGGGAATTTGACAATTTTCATCTGAGCAAGAGGTATTCGCTCCTCTGGCCTATCCCAGTGGACAAGTTGATTGAATTTTATGTGGTTCTTCACCAGCAGGGCCTTTAGGTAATACACCATACAGAGGTGAAGTGTGGCAGGACTGATCTTTACTGGCCAGATGTTGTTCATATATCTGACTTGGGTAACTATCTGTTTATAACTAATCTGCAGAGTGCCCTACATGAAATTATTGCCCACAGGTGGGGAAAGAAGGACTAAGCTGAGGCTTGTCCTCTTTTGTGATGGATATGTGTGTGGGAATTTCACAGGGTAGGGTTTGTTAAGCACTCTTAGGCACCCTTTAAGGTGATAGGTGGAATCTGAGGCTTGCCTTCTGGGTTGGTGAGGCCTATTGACAGGATAAGGTTCACCTTCGGGGCAAACCTGTAACACCCACTCATAGTTGTGAAGCCCTGGGAGGGGGTGGAGCAGGAAGGCCTCCCTAACCACCCTGTGGGGCTGGGACCCAAATAAGGGGACTGGGCTTGGACCATCCCCTTCTCCATGGCAGGGTGTCCTCACCTGGTTGGGTTAGACTTCAGTCCCACACTTTTCTCTGCAGATCATTTTATGCAATCATTTAGTTAGCTTTATTTAAATAAAAGTGGCCCTTGATTTACCCACACTTTATCTTCTCTCACTTCTTCATTTCTCAACTATGGCTGCAATTCCTGCCCCGTGGAAAGGCCAGGAAGGCTCTGTCAGAGGTGGGCCTTTGCAGCCATGCTGGGAGAAGTCCTGGCATGGCTTCAAAGCCCCCTTGGCAGCTGCATGGCCATGCACAGCGCGTCATGCAGGGGATGGGGCAGGGTAGCTATTTAAGCCCTGCTTCAATCTCCCTCGGTCTCTTTTCTGCCTTGCACAATGCCCGCCTATCCTCCCTCAGGGCAGTACAAGTTTTACTGGTGGCCTTGGGGCTGGGTAGGAATTTTTAGCTTGTTAGCCTTCGTTTGCTTACAAGTTTTTTGCCTACCCTGTACTGTTCTTCTAATTCGGCTGACTGGCTCATCTTTATTTGGCTAATTTGGATTTGGCTGATTCGTTGCCTGGCCAGGTAGTTTAATACTGTAAAATAATTTGGTCACGTTTGGTAGATACGTGCAGGAATTTCACAGGGTAGGGTTTGGTGAGCACCCTTAGGCAACCTTTAAAGTGAAAGGTACGATCTGAGGCTTGCCTTCCGGGTTGGTGAGGACTGTTGGCAGGATAAGGTTCACCTTTGGGGCTAACCTGTAACACCCAGTCAGAGTTGTGAGGCTCTGGGAGGGGGTGCAGCAGGAAGTCTGGGGCCCAGGGAAGGGGACTGGGCTTGGACCACTCCCTTCTCCATGGCAGGGTGTCCTCACCTGATTGGGTAAGAGTGTGGCCCCACACTTTTCTCTGCAGATCATTTTATACAATCACTTAATTGGTTTTATTTAAATAAATGTGGCCCTTGATTTACCCACACTTCTCTTGTCTCCCCTCTTCATTTCCCAACTATGGCTGCAAATGCACTCCTTCAAGTATTTGGATCCCCAGATATTTATGGATTTATATGTTAACATCAAAACCTTGAATTGAGCCCTGTAGTGTATATGCAGCCAGTGCAGATCCTGCAGAATTGGTGTAATATAATTCCAATAAGCTACATTGCTCAGAACTCATAATACGGTGCGGGACCACGATACCTTGCGGAACGCCTCTTCCGATATGAACCGGCCCGTGCACTATGTTCTGCTACGAAGGCCCTCCTCCGGGTTCCAACTCACAGGGAGGCCCGGAGGGTGATGACAAGATCTAGGGCCTTCTCAGTGGTGGCCCCCGAACTATGGAACAGTCTCCCCGAGGAAGTACGCCTGGCGCCGACTCTGCTCTCCTTCCGGCGCCAGGTCAAAACCTTCCTATTCTCTGAAACATTTTAAGTTACACTGATTTACTTTTAAAAATGTTTATTGTATTGGATTCTTGATTGTATTTTAGTATTATTTTGTTATTCATTGTATTTTTATGCTATTTTATGTTCACCGCCCAGAGAGCTATTGCTAGTCAGGCGGTATATAAATTTAATAAATAAATAAATAAATAAATAAACTCTGGAGCCACATTCTGCACCAGTTGCAGCTTCCAGATCATCTTCAAGGACTGCCCTAAACAGAGCACATTAAAGTAATCTAATTGGAAGGTGATTAAATCATGGATCACTGTGCCCATGTTACCACAGTCCAGGCATAGCTGTAGCACGCCATAATTGGAAATAGTCATTTCTTGCCACTGAGGCAATCTGGGCCAACAGTGCCTTCATCTTATTGGGATTCAGTCTCAGTTTACTGGCCCTTATCATCCCCAAATGAATGTGTATCAAATAAAAACCTCAAATCAGCGTAGTTCGGGAGTTGCCAGTAAGTCAGTGCACAGTGGAATTCACAAAGATCAAATTCCTCAAGCATTCCTACTTACACTTCAAATTTTCAGGTTATTCTGTTTTTCCCAACTGCAATCATATCAGATACAAACCATCCTGTAGTGTGTTCACTCATTTTACAGGTAACATGTCCCTTCCTTTTCCTATAATAGCTTGCCTTACTTTACAATTTCTCAGCAAATTGTGAATGTATTTGTGTTAATGGGCACACATAGGGGGAAGGAAGAGAAAGAGAGAGGGTTGCATCTAACTTTGTCATATTGCTATATTTCAGGACTTCAACTTCCATCAGCCCAAATCAGTATGGCCAATGGTCAAGGATTTTATTTATTTATTTATTATACTTGTATACCACCCCATAGCCAAAGCTCTCTGGATGATGGGAAGTGTAGTTCAACTACTTCTGGAGGGTCACTCCTACCTTATGGTGATATCCAATGTTGTTGTTATGTGCCTTCAAGTCGATTATGACTTATGGTGACCATATGAATCAGCGACCTCCAATAGAATCTGTCCTGAACCACCCTGTTCAGATCTTGTTAAGTTCAGGTCTGTGGCTTCCTTTATGGAATCAATCCATCTCTTGTTTGGCCTTCCTCTTTTTCTACTTCCTTCTGTTTTTCCCAACATTATTGCCTTTACTAGTGAATCATGTCCTCTGATTATGTGTCCACAGTATGATAACCTCATCATATTAGCTTCTAATGATAGTTCTGGTTTAATTTGTTCTAACACCCAATTATTTGTCTTTTTTACGGCCCACGGTATTTGCAATACTCCCCTCCAACACATTTCAAATGAATTTATTTTTCTCTTAACCACATTTTTCACTGCCCAACTTTCACATCCATACATAGACATTGGGAATACCATGTTCTGAATGATCCTGACTTTAGTGTTCAGTGATACATCTTTGCATTTGAGGACCTTTTGTAGTTCTTTCATAGCTGCCCTCTCCAGTCCTAGCCTTCTTCTGATTTCTTGACTGTTGTCTCCATTTTGGTTAATGACTGTGCCAAGGTATTGATAATCCTCGACAAGTTCAATGTCCTCGTTGTCAACTTTAAAGTTACATAAATCTTCTGTTGTCATTACTTTAATCTTTTGGACGTTCAGCTGTAGTCCTGCTTTTGTGCTTTCCTCTTTAACTTTCATCAGCATTTGTTTCAAATCATTACTGGTTTCTGCTAAGAGTATGGTATGATCTGTATATCTTAAATGATTGAAATTTCTCCCTCCAATTTTCACACCTCCTTCATCTTGGTCCAATCCTGCTTTCTGTATGATATGTTCATCATATAGATTAAACAAGTATGGTGATAAAATCTCCCCCCTGCCTCACACCCTTTCTGATTAGGAACCAATCCGTTTCCCCATATTCTGTCCTTACAGTAGGCTCTTGTCCAGAGTATAGGTTGTATCAGATGCTGTGGCACCCCCATTTCTTTTAAAGCTTTCCATAGTTTTTCATGATCTACATAAAAGGCTTTGCTGTAATCTATAAAGCACAGGGTGATTTTCTTCTGAAATTCCTTGCTCCATTCCATTATCCAACGTATGTTTGCGATATGATTTCTGGTGATTCTTCCCCTTCTAAATCCAGCTTGGACGTCTGGCATTTCTCGCTCCATATATGGTAAGAGCCTTTGTTGTAGAATCTTTACTTTACTTGCATGGGATATTAAGGCAATAGTTCGATAATTACTGCATTCCCTGGGATCCTCTTTCTTTGGAATTGGGATATATATTGAACGCTTCCAGTCTGTGGGCCATTGTTTAGTTTTCCATATTTGTTGACAAATTTTTGTCAAAATTTGGGCAGATTCAGTCTCAGTAGCTTGTAGCAACTCTATTGGTATGCCATGTGTTCCTGGTGATTTGTTTCTTCCAAGTATTTTAAGAGCAGCTTTCACCAATGTTATTCATAGTCATAGCAGACCCATTGAAAACAAAGGGCTCATTTAAGTACATTAATTTCAGAGTTGGATACAACCTGAAACATTTGTGGACACACCCATGCCAGTGATTCATACTGGCATTGGGCCCCGATAAATGTGGTGGTATTTTGTTATGTTTTGTCTTTCACACTGTTGTACCATTTAGAACTAGTCTACAATGCGTAAATAATATCCCTGAGATTTATAAAAGGGGTTAATATAATGCATTTTTTCCTGATATGCAATAGAAAGGGATTCAGACATACCATGCATTTCAGAGAACTAATTTATTGATGAGATGAGTTTTCAAATATGAAGTTTCCCTTCTCATTAAATTTGAACCCCTGTATGCAAATCTAACTTTGGAAAATTAGAAAATTGGTTATACTCATGAAATTAAATATGCATGATTGATGCATCTAATATCCTGCCTTTGTAATATTCTCTATTATAGTTACTTTTTCATTCCCATCATTAATTAAAAATTAAGACAATAAAACAGTCAGTGAAGCAGCAACAAATCACAGTAGCATCTTGAATATCTAAGTACACTGACAGGGAAATGGAACGCTAACAGCGCTGACAGATAAGAACTGAGTTCAAAATACCCTCAGTCACTCTTGCAGCAGGTTTTCAAACTTGCTTTAGCAGAAAGACAATTTACAAGAAGGCAAACAAATCTAGTCCTTAATAACATTTTAATATCAAGTATATCCACTTTCCTCCAGCAGCATTGTTTATCAGCTATGACTCAAGGGTCATTAAGAGGTCTGATTCTGCCTTAGTGCTGAGCACTACAATTCATATGGCTTATGAAGATAGCAGAACAATTCAAGAATTACTGTGCAGGATAAGGCTGAGAATGAGCATTTCCAATTCATTGGTTCCGGTGTGGTGCATTTTCCCATTTGGCAGTTATCAAAAACAGTTATTCACACTGAATGTGGCACTGCCATAGGATTCCTTGCTGCTAGAGTAAATAGCAAATAGATTATTCAATTATTCCATACAAGCAGAGCAAACAAATGATGGCAAATATTAAATAAGTTGATTGTAGCCTGTGCTTCCATGTTAAGCTTTCTATAGCACTCTAAAGCCATTAAGTCTTTCATGTGGTGCCATCTTGCTGCTGAGATTGTGATTCTGAAAAATGTGTCCGAGGCATGATAGATGAGCTGTTTTTATTTATTTATTTTTTGCAGATGTTGATTATATGACCTGTTTAACTTGCTGTTCTCCAGGCCTGCCATGTTAATAGATGCCTAGTAACACAAATAAAGACAAATCTCCCAGATGAATAGCAGATGCCATTAATAATATAGCTTATCACATAAGATGAATGCAAATTTCCTATGAATATTCAAGGCAAACGTTTGCTTGAGATCAAAGGAAAATATGACAAAATCTGTCTGGTTTTTACTTTTTATCACACATCATATATTAAAATGCTGTAAATGGAAAGTGGTTCTATAGTTTGACATAAAATTAACTTCCTGAAAACAAATTAGATATGTAGAAATATTTGCCTGTATTTTAATTATTGTTGGACAGATTTTCCCTGTTCTGTTTTCTAAGACTTCTGCTGTGCCTGGTGTTCTGCTCTCCATATGCTCCAAATGTTTATAGAAAATATCTACACTTAATTTGGGAATTGGTACATGTTAAGTTGAACTTGCCACATCTATATGTTCTTTGCCTTTGATCAACTACTCATTTGCCCCTTTCTGATAAATGCATGAGTGATTCTGATTGAGGTGTGTGTGCACATTTTCGTACATGAATTTGTTTCCATAATTGAACTAAAGTCCCTATATTTTAAGTGGGTCCTAGATGTGCATTACTATGCAGGTGGAAAGTCACATTCACAATCAACACAATCTAGAAAGGAAATATGTGGAATAAATGACTGCTTTATCTCCACCTGCATGTAGATACCTTTTTCCCATCTAGGGTCTGTAAATAAAGAGATATTTATTTGGCTGAGAAAGAGAGAGAGCATAACAAAAATGAATTTGAATTTCTAAGCCCCTGATGGAAGTCACTACTCAGAGAGGCTACTCTTCCAGCTACTGTCTTCTCTCTCATTATTATTGGCTAAACCCACAAATGTTCTTGGGTTTCTTATAGCTATAGGCTTTTTAAACTCCATTACTATAGATGAATTACCAATTCCTAACACATTTTTATTACTTCATTTCAGGCCTATTATTTTCTCGAGGCCTTTACAATGGTCAAGCATTAATGGATCAAAAAGCCTTCCAAAATGGCTGCCTTGATTCTTCTAATAAGAACCTTCTCATAAAAACCCTCCTGGCTTTAGTTCTGGATTTACCTATTGGAAGCCACAAGTAAAACATGAGTGCAGTAGAACTCTCCTATTACACAATCCCCAGAAACAGATATTCAGAGGCATACTATTTATGGTACTGGAGGAAGTTTTCCTTTCATTTTTTTAAAAAAGAACACAGTTTTCATATGTTTGTATTAAACAGGCATGTTTCCCTCAGGTGAATTTGTGGCAGAGGAGGAGAAGACAGAAGTTACTGGTTAAACTGACAGTATCTTACTACAATTATTTCAAGAGAGAGTTGGCTTACAAATGTTTCTCTTGCAAAATCATTCAGCGGTGTTGAAGGCCAGCAGAGAGCAGAGCCATCTGGTGTCTGCCAAGAGCTTCTTTCCCATGCAGCAATTAGCATTCAAGAAAGCTCCACATTGGTGCCAATCCCATGCACCAGTGCCACATGTTAATCTTCCTCCCCATGTGTTGCAAGTCCCCCATTAAACATTGCCCTGAATTAGGCTTGGAAAAAGCCTCCCAAAGGGACAACAAAGCACTGGTCTAGACACTCCAAACTACTGTTGTGGTTACTGCACTGCAAAAATGATACTGCAGAAAAAGACAACCAAAGTTACCAAGGGGTTGGAGCAACTCCTTTGTGAGGAAGGGGTACAACCTTTTTTTTTTAGTTAGCTTTTTAGTTTTTTTAGTTTAGGAGAAGTTTTTATCTATCTCTCATAATCCTAAAACCTGGGGCCATCCGTGGAACTGAATGTTGGAATATTCAGGACAAGCAAAAGACAGTATTTCTTGGCATAGTTCACACTCCTGTAAGAGGTTCTGATGGCCACCAAGATGGATGGCTTTAAAAAAAGATTACATAGTCCTGTCATGGAGGCATGCTGGCTATGTTCTGTATTCCCTGTCGGAGGCAGTATGCTTCAAAGTGCCAGTTGCTGGGAATAACAAGTAAGGAGAGTGTTGTTGCTTACACTTCCTGGAGGCATCTGGTGGGTCACTGTAAAAACAAGATGCTGGGCTAGATGGGCCTTTGCCCTGATCCAACAGGGACCTTCTTATGTTTTTATTAACCATGGTGATTCCTTATATATGAACAATTATTACCTTTATTAGCATAATTTTGTGCTACCCTCCAGGAGGGCTTACAGGTGCTTTACAAGATAATAATAATGCAATC
This sequence comes from Rhineura floridana, assembly GCF_030035675.1. NCBI lineage: Eukaryota > Metazoa > Chordata > Lepidosauria > Squamata > Rhineuridae > Rhineura > Rhineura floridana. The sequence continues at coordinate 101,617,854 of NC_084487.1, forward strand.
CTATGTGTCTACTCAAAAGCTCCCATATAAGTTAGGTTTAGGATTGCAGACATAAACACATAAAAATGCAATAATCACAATAATAAATTCAGCATTCAAAAGACTGTGAAATTTCCAAATTGTATTTGATCTCAACATACCTCCTTTGTTTTATTTCTGCATAAAATCATGTTGCATATGCTGACAATTATCATACTAACTGGGACAAAAATCTGTCACCAATGGATCATTCTCTTTTTAATCAAGTGAATCACTTTGCGGCAGACAAATTTCCCTCAATCCTTTTGTATAAATATTTCACTTTGGTATTGGAAGTGGTTAGATTCTACCTCCCTTTCCAATTATCTTTGCAGATAAAAACTGCAGAGATGAAAATGCCTATTCTTCCTCTGGGTCACCAAATGGAAGAAATTGTCTTGTTTTTTGGTGCTGTGTTGCTGGGCCTTCAGTCAAAATTGCATTGGGGTTTATTATTCAAACTGTGGTGCAAGTAGAGTTAAAAATTGCAAGGCTTTTATTCTGTTTCCGCACCTTCAGTTTTTTTCCCTCACATTCTACATTTGAGATTTTGACAACAATATGAGCCTGAAGCATTTTTATACAACAATTATGTACTACCAATATTTTCCAGGTATATATCTTTTCTCCCCTTTTGGCTTCAAAACATTTATCCAGTCATTATAGAACAAAATGCTAAGCTGAATCAAAGGAACTAAAGTGGTACATGCAAAGCATTTCCCTTGATTTCTGTGAATAAAACAACCTGCTTGCATGCTGGCCTCAGGTATCCATGGATACCCATACAGTGATGTAGACTGGGGAAGCAAATGAACTCCAACTCCCATCAGTCCCAACCAGCATGGCTAGTGGTCAGAGATGCTGTAGTCCAACAACACCTAGAGGGCACCAAGTGAACTACTCTTGGTTTTTCAAATCTGAAAAATTGTTGTACGTGTGGGTATTTCATACTTTAAAAATGGTAACTGGATACTCCTATGGCAAGTATTCATTAGTTTAAAGCTGTATTTTGATCTCTATCTGAAATGCATCTTTAAGCAATATTTATTTATTTATTATTTGATTTATATCCCACCCTTCCTCTCAGCAGGAGCCCAGGGCAGCAAACAGAAATGCTAAAAACACTTTAAAACATCATAAAAACAGACCTTAAAATATATTAAAATGAAACAATGTTAAAAACATTTTAAAAAGCTTTAAAAACATATTTTTAAAAGGGTTAAAACATTATTAAAAAAACACATATTAACAAGCAATTCTAACACAGACACAGACTGGGATAGGTCTCAACTTAAAAGGCTTGTTGAAAGAGGAAAGTCTTCAAAAGGCACCAAAAAGACAGCAGAAATGGCGCCTGCCTAATATTTAAGGGGAGGGAATTCCACAGGGTAGGTGCGCCAATTGGTGACCCCACTGGACGCGATAATCCAGTCAGGGGGAGAGATGAGGTAGACTATGTTTAGGGCACCTTTTCTAGCCCCCTCCCCATACGGGGTGAGCAGAGTGGATCCTGCTCAGTTGTGGATATAGCTGCTGAACTACTCAACTGCCTTGGTCCTTGAGTCAGGACAACTAAGTCTGTATCCACTGCCCATGTGCTGCCACACTAATGGTCCATGTCCTATATTGTGCAGAATGGACCTCCTGATAAGATGGTATCTGCAGGAGGCCCTCACCTGCAGAGCGCAGTGATTGACTGGGTATATAGGGGTAAGATGGTCTTTCATGTATCCTGGTCCCAAGCTGTATAGGGCTTTGTACACCAAAACTAGAACCTTGAACTTGGCCCAGCAGCAAATGGGCAGCCAGTGTAATTGTTCCAGTAGCGGGCTGACATGTTGGCGATACCCTGCCCCAATGAGCATTCTTGCCATGGCATTTTGCACCAGCTGTAGCTTCCAGACCAACCTCAAGGGCAGCCCCACATAGAGTGCATTACAGTAATCAGGGTCAGCCCTAGACATGCCGGGGCCCTTGGGCACAAGCCTGCCCCAGGCCCCGGCACTCCCCTTCCATGATTCATGGCAGGATTGCTGCTGCAGATCACATGCCCCACCATTCCCTTGCTTAACCTACCTTTCTCAGCTGTTCTGCGGTTGCACACACAGTGGTGTCCTTAACAAAGATGGCGACCAAGGTTTCCCTAAGGGGCTGAAGCCTCTGCCGCCATCTTGGCTCATGGCAGAGATGCGTGTGTGCAGCATGCATGTGTACCATCAGCCAAGATGGTGGCAGAGGCTTCTGCCCCTTAGGAAAACCTTAGACACCATCTTTGTTAAGGGCAACGCTGAGAGCGCAACTGCAGAACAAGGTAGGTTAAGCAAGGGAATGGCAGAGCTCCAAAGCTCTCGCCATGCAATCCACAGTAGCAATCCTGCCATGAATCGCAGAAGCGGAGCAGAGGGGCCCCTCAGGTACCCCTGTAGCCCCAGGGCTCCTCAGCCAGTGCCCCACCTGGCCACCCTTTGGAACCAGCCCTGACAGTAATCCAGCCTGGAAGTTACCAGTGCACGGACAACAGTGCTCAGGCTATCCTGATAGGTTCTATTGTGGGGCATGGATATCTTTCATTATCTGAAACTGATTTAAAAGTGTAGTGTATTTTCATCGAATGACAATACCCAATGGGATAGACTCGTTTAGCTTGAGTTCCTTGGAGAAGAGTGAGATACAAATAACATCATGTTCTGAAAGCTGGAAATGTGATTGTGCATTGTCAACCCAGTTGCTGGTTTCTCATTGAAAACAACTTTGTCAAATCTGCCATATAACTGAGACATTTTTTTCTCAAAAGAAGAGATGGTGTATCAGGTGTGCAGACTGCAGATATTATGCCATCCCTGTGAAAGATAGGTACACAATTATTAATTAGGCAATTAATTCCATATATTGTATTGGAAATTGCTGTACAAGACCATGTATTATTAAGCACTAATTTATACAGGAAATCAAATGTATGGTCCTAAACACACTTCCTTTCAGTTAACTTTCAATGTTAATCAGTGAAAGGTGGCTTCAAGTCAATATGTTTTAAGATTTAGGTTCCAAACCCAAAGAGGATGAGACCGTGTTTGGGAATGTTAGTATTATTCCTTGAGCAGAGATCGTCATGATGTACTCCTCACTAGGGCCATGACGAGCACTGATGACTGCTGGACAGATCACCAATTAATTCGATCTACATTCAATGGATGGTAGCAAACTTCTTAAGGATAAAGAGTCTATTGCACTGCTCTGGAAAGAGCATTACCACAACCTCCTTAATTGTAACTCTACTGTGGCTGATGAGGTCTTCTCACAAATTCCACAACAACAAACTAGAGACGAGCTTGCAGTATCCCCTAATTTGGATGAAGTCAGTAAAGCCATCAATCAAATGAAGAACAACAAAGCTAGTGGACCTGATGGGATTCCTGCTGAAGTTTTTAAAGGTGGGCCTGAATTTACACAACTTCATAAGCTCATCAGAAAAATCTGGATGAGGGAGGAGATCCCGGGAGACTTTAGGGATGCCATAATTATCATCCTTTTAAAGAAGGGTGATAGAACAGATTGCAGGAAATATTGAGGCATCTGTCTTCTTGCTACCGCAGGTAAAATCCTTGCAAGGATCCTCGCAAATTGCCTCCTGCAATCTCAGAGGATGTCCTCCCCAAATCTCAAAATGGTTGCCGCCCTTCCAGGGGGATAGTGGACATGATCTTCACTGCATGACAGCTTCAAGAAAAATGCCGGGAGCAGAATCGACCTTTATATATGGTGTTTATTGATCTGACTAAGGCCTTTGACACTGTGAATCGAACCGCTCTCTGGACCATCCTTCTGAAAACTGGATGCCCTGATAAATTTGTGAATATTTTGTGACTCCTTCATGACAACATGACAGCAACAATTTTGGACAACACTGGCTTTCAGAGCGATCCATTCAGAGTCAGATCAGGCATAAAACAGGGATGTGTCATTGCTCCTACCTTATTTGCTATCTTCATTGCTGTGATTCTACACCTTATTGAGGGGAAACTTCCTACTGGTGTAGAAATCATATATCAAACAGATGGAAAGCTTTTTAATCTCAGTAGTCTGAAAGCAAAAAGTAAGGTAATGTCAACCTCTGTCATAGAACTTCAATATGCCGATGATAATGTAGTCTCTGCGGATTCAGAGAAAGATCTTCAAACTATCCTAAATGTCTTTGCAGAAGCATATGGAAAGCTTGGGCTCTCATGTAATATAAAAAAACCCAAAGTGCTTCATCAACAGGTGTGAACTAGTCCCTGTAGCACCATCAATCCAGCTTACAGACGTGATGTTGGAGGTTGATCACTTCTCCTATCTCGGCAGCCATCTCTCTCTAAAAGCTGACATTGATGCTGAAATTCAACATTGTCTGAGCTCTGCGAGTGCCGCATTTTCCCAAATGAAGTGCAGAGTGTTCCAGGACCAGGATATTCGCAGGGAGACCAAAATGCTTATTGTACTACCAACCTTACTGTATGCCTGTGAAACATGGACCATTTATAAATGCCACTCCCAACTTCTTGAAAGATTCCACAAACACTGCCTCTGAAAAATTTTGCAAATTACTTGGGAAGACAGATGGACTAATGATAGCATTTTGGAAGAAGCAAAGACTACCAGTGTTGAAACAATGATCCTTCAACATCAATTTTGCTGGACCGGCCATTTTGTTCGAATGCCTAATCACCATCTTCCAAAACAGCTACTTTACTCCCAACTTAAGGATGGAAAACATAACATTGGTGGACAGCAAAAGAGGTTTAAAGATGTTTTTAAACCGAATCTAAAAAAATGTAACATGAGCATCGACAATGAATGTCCCAAATGGAGGTTGGCTATTATCAAAGGTGCTGTGGACTTTCAAGAAGCATGAATACAGGGCGAACGGAACAAATGAGCTAAGCAGAAGGCACGTCAAACAAATCCTCATCGCAACCATCTTCCATCTGGAAACCTATGTCCTCACTGTGGGAGGCTGTGTGGATCCAGAATTGGCCTCCACAGTCTCTTAAGGACCCACTGTTAAAGACCTTGAAAGACAATCTTACTCAGCCACGAGTGATCGCCAATGAATTTTCCTGCCTTCCTGCTAAACTGCCTGACCCACATTCTGCAAGCCTACTGGAAAGGTTTGTCTCTATATCGAATTTGTCCCAGAGGTTTGGGGAAATGGTAGTAGGGATGAATAAAATAAATAAAATAAATAATGAATGAGCCAGTCTGTTTTCAATCTGTATCACTTTATCCATTGGTTCACCCACATGTCTGTTCTGTTCCATTTCTGCAGTAACTGGCTTTGAAAAAAAATCTCCATGAAAATCTGCATTCTGTTATCTACTTTTAAATGTACTATTTCCTCTCAAAATAAGCCTTTTTCAGTGTAGTTTGATATATCAGTTGTGTCAGATCATTTGCAAAGTGCGAAATCTGGTAGATAACTACATTTCAATTTGCCCTTTATTCTAGGAGGTGTCCCCAGGGTGGTACTGAGTGGGATCTGCAAAGTTTGGATTCTCAGGTATCCCTAGATGGAGGCAGCCCAAGATATGATTAAGATGCACAGCAAAGTCTCTGTAAACTAGGGATGGAGGAGAAATTAGATTCAATTCACATTTAAAGCCAAATCTATTTAATGTGCACATTGTGAAACAATATGAGAACCAAAAGACAGCCATCCATTAAAATCCACACATAAGAATTTTGTGATGCAGTTCTCCAAAGAAGCAATGTTTACAAAAATGAATATACATGGGGAAAGTGTGCATTACAGTGAATATGTTAGTGAACAAAACCTAAAACTGCATATTGGGATAAATTGCTTGCAAAAAATGTATACGTTAATCAAAACTGTATGCAAAAAATGTGGTATTAGGAGAAATTTGTACTAACATGCTGAAGAATTTTAATAATTTTTTTTTTTAAAGTTGCAAATTGCTGCAGAAATTTAGGAAAAGGAATATAAGACTGGAGAAATGAGAAACTGAGAGAACATAAATTGACAGATCACTCCATCCCTACTGTCAACTGGAACACTGAAGGGATTGCAGATACCTGCGGTTCAGGGCTGCTATGAGCCATTGCAGTCCTATGGCTAACAACACCCCAAACAACACTAAAGCCAGCCCTGCTGTCTGAAAAATTGTCCCAAATTATATTAAGGATCTTAGTCCAAGACATTTGATTTGGAAGCATAAGGTAATACAGACTTTATTTTCATCAGTTTCTTCAATGATTCTCATTGTTCCATTATCCCAGTCTGCTTCTGTGTTGGAATTGTTTTTTAATATGCTTTCAAACTTCTTTCTAACAATATGTTTTTTAACCTTTTTTTCAAGAAAAAAGTCTTCAAAGCTTTTTAAAGAAATATTTTTAAAGTTGTTTTGTTTTAATGTATTTTAATGTCTGTTTTTATGATGTTTTAAAGTGTTTTAGTGCTTTTGTTTGCCTCCCTGGGCTCCTGCTGGGAGGAAGGGTGGGATATACAGTAGGGCCCCGCTTATACGTCGGGTTCCATTCTGGACCCCTGCCATAAAGCGCAAAATGCTGTAAAGCGGAACCCCATTGACTTTAATGGGCCGCGTTGTGCGAAAATGAAGCCAAAACAGCGCAAAACATCGCAAAAGGGGGAAAAAACCTTTTAAAATTGAAAATGAAAGGCGCCGCATCAGCGGAACGCCATAATGCGGGACCCTACTGTAAATCAAATAATAAATAAAATTAAAATAATTAGCCAGTGGCCTTTAATTTAAAAGAAGTATAATAGGCTCTGTCATGAAAGCTCCAGCAGTCCCTTAGGGTATGTGAGGTAAGCTTGGATGTTCTCAGGGTTGCCTCTAATCACAGTAATTACTTCCTCGAGGGCATTACAACATTGTAATATATACAGCTGTAGAATGCTATACTTTCTGACAAATGGACCTAATCTAGTGAACATCAGCTGCACCTGTCCCATTGGAATCAATAAGACTTCAGCACACAGTTAAGTATGTGGGTCCTATTGATTTCAAGAGGCTTAGTACTTCATTTACATAGCAATTTCTCTAGGTCGCTCCATATACTTTTACTTTAGGTATTTGCCTCTTGCTGTCATGTTATTTCCTTATTTCTCCCCAGTGGCTGTTTTTGTTGTTTTTTTTTTAAAAAAAACCCAAACAGTCTTGTTAATTTACTCTCTTCAGATGTGCTGCTACCATCTTTGTGATGCTATTCCAGGAATAATCAACCTGGGCCTTCTGGAGCTTTTGTTTCTTCTAGGTAGAGTTTAACTCTTGACTTGGGTCAAAGTTTATTTGCTACAAGCAACCTTGCATTTCTTTTTTCTTTTCTTTTCTTTATGATGTGGGCACCTTTTGCACTTTGAAATATATTGAGCCATCAAAACATTGTCACATAGTATATACCACAGAACAGACTGTCACACCATGACAGTTTGGCTGGCTCTTAAATTTGATACGTCATTTACTACCTTTTTTAACCTTGATTTTTTTTCAGGGCCAATTTCAATTTCACTTTTGACTCCCAGCAGAAATGTCTCACTTTCCCATCACAATCTACTCGCACTGTCGTTGAGATTTGGAAACCCTTTCCCTGAAAGATATATTTGAAACATCGACACATTTCACTTTCTGAAGAAGCTGTCTGGTGGCATTTGATTACTAGCTAGATTTGAACCAATGATCTCTAGAGGTCAGAAGTGTGGTGGCTTTCATCTTCCCTTCAGTACATACATAAAGTGTTCCTTCACTTACAGTGTTGTGTAAAACTTCTACTTCATTCTAATTCTTGTAGGTAAACTTAAAGATTTTCTTCTTCCTTATACTACATATAGCCAAGCCGGGGGGGGGGAATAGTTCCCTTCATCCTTATTTCCTTTTCCTTGCAATGTAATTACCAGAGCTTATTCAAAAGTTTGGCTGAGCCATAATTTCTGAGATTTTTTTCTCAGTAATTTTCTGACAGATTTTTGAAAGACAACCTTTTTTCGTGCTACTTCTGAATCGCTGGAGAATTTTCAGTCCTCCCTTGAGAACATTTTGTAAAATGCTCCCCTCTGTTTCACCAATCCCAGTCAGCCAGTTCTCTTTGCATTCAAATGAAGACAGGGGCAAACACCCTGCAGATGTTCTCCCACAGCATGAGAAAAGTTGGGGATTGAGCTGACAACACACACCCCAGGATAGGGGGCGGGCACAGGGTTTGGATGTACAGATTTGGCTTTGCATGTCCAATCTCACATCTAATCTCACATGTATGCATTTGTTTCACATACCCTTAGCATCTTTCTTTCCTTTCCTCTTTGAGGGATACCTCTACAGGAATACCGTTTGCTAACAACAAACTGTTCAAGAACAACTCTTTCTTTTTGTCCTTTTGCGAGTATTCTTTCTGCAGAAAAAAAAATGCATAGAGGAGCTTGTTCTAGTCGGACTATGCTTTGGCCTTGGTTTCTTTTAAAAGCAGAGATGCAACAGATTTCAGAATGTTTTACTTCACTGCCTCCACTTTAATTGTGAATGACAGTTCTTATCACACTACCAAGGCACTGGGCATTCCATTACTCTGAACACATTTCTGTGGGATTGGGTGGGACTGAGTGTGATTCCGTTTATTTGTTGTTTTTACTTTTTGTTTTTTTAAAAAAGGACTGTTTGAGGCTTTATAACTGCTGTTTTCTCATTTTTGTGTGGAGAACCTGAAACGTCACTTAGTATCATTAGAACTGGAGAACCCTCGTGATTGCTCCAAAAGAGCCACACCAGTGGCAATAATAGGCTTTTTCAATCAAGGGATAAAAGGGGCAGTCTGTCCCATAACTATATACCAAGGAGCTTAACAGAGTCACCAAACTGTAGAGAAAATCCAAAGGTTGGCACACACAGAGTTTTGTAGTTAAAGTGTATATAAGTACTTCCCAAGGAAGGTGATGAAGTCCAAAATTCTGTCACCCTGGGCTGGTGGTACATTCCAGCTCATTACCAGCAATACGCAGAGGTGGTATAGGATAATGCCTCCCATCCTTGAACTTTTGAACAGGAAAAATACATAGTTATTACACACCTCCCATGTTTTTTCATACAGTGTGAATAATAGAGTGTTATTGTCATTAAAAAAACCTGACATATTACTATGAAGTTAAGTCATTGAGCCAAAATCAGTGTCTAAGGCTGCAATGTAATTCACACTTATCTGGGAGTAAGTCCTGTTGAACCCAATGGAGCTTACTTCTGAGTAGACATGCATTGGATTGCACCCTACATCATTGTAACAATGATATGAGACTTGAGCCTAGTCTTCCTCATTTTTGTTGCCTAAATATTTTTTAACTTCCATTAAAACAAAACAAAAAACCCAGCACAGTAGAGATTTATAACACACATAAAGGAATACACTTACAATGTAATATAGGGTCCATCTATACTTAACTTCAAAATTCACATTTTCCATATTTGGTTGGTGGCCTCAAGAGCCATACCATGTCCTGCTTGCGGTTGGATTTATTTGTTAATATCTGATTTCCAAGCATCCATACGTGTGGGCTTTTTGTGTGTGGGGGTCTAATTTGATTTTGCATTTTGCCACGGCCCTAACTCCACCCCTTTATGATGATTGCTCTATAATGGTATTTTGCTTTTTGTGCCCTTTTATGGAAGAGGATGGGATCTAACCCAGTTATCCACTCATGATAATAAAAAAAGCAGTGAAAGACATCCTCACTACAGAGGTTAGAGAGGTTAATATTCAAGACAGAAATAATAATCATTTTATAGCATGGTGTGGGAAGTGCAAATTTCTCTAGAGAAAGTCCTAAATGGCAGGAAATGTCATATGGACATCGGTGAATTAATGGACACACAAGGGGGTTAGATCACTGATTAAAAGGAGGTATGGATAGGCCCACAGATGGTAGAAGGAAAATGCAAAAGAATTAGAAACTGGATGAAGAAAAGGAAAACACCAAGCTGAAACCATAGCAACTTAGTTGTGGGGTAACTCAAGAAGATGAAATGGATGTTTTTGAAACAAGGGAAGAAAATTAACCAAATAGCAGCTGGCAATGAATTCCATAAATAAAGGTGAAAATGTAGGAAGATGTGAAACAATTTCAATGAAGATTTGAGATCTGTTTTACAGTAATACATCAGTTAACAAATCCTCCAGGAAAGAAGCTCCTTTTAACAAAGTCTTTTTTTGGATGTGGAGGGGAGTGGGAGTTGCAAACTCTGACATAGTCAGAATGTGGCTCCTTGTCTACTGGATTGTGGTTGTTGCAGGCGGTTCTCTCATGCATGGCTGGAATGGCGCTCCTTGACAGGTGGCACAGGTATCTCTGTAAGTAAACAGTGCTTCATGTGCCCTGCTAGCACTGTTTCCTGCAGATGTGTATGCTCCAGTGTAGGGAAGGATGTCGAAGAAAGAAAGGGAGAGAGACCAAGCACAGGGTGGTGGTGGTGGCTGCCACTTGCCTGCCTGCTTGACTGTACGGAGAGGAGAACTGTGCTCAAAGCTTTAGATTGCTATAGCAAGATGCTACATGATAAAAGAAACAAAAGGTAAGGCAGGCATCCCTGGATGCATTTTGGAAGAAGCCTTCAAGTGGCCTGTAAGCAAGGTTTACTTGACCTGGTTGTTTCATTTCAGACATGCGTCTTGTTTGTTTTGAATAAAAGGTTTGCTGAAATATGTTGAACTGCTCTTCTTTTTTGTGGTGTAGGAACTTATCCCTATTCTTTCGATGTTATTCCTACCTCTGGTACCAAAGTTTCCATAAAAGAAGCAATGTCCATGAACCCATGTACCTCGTTAACTGAGGTATTACTGTATTTTTAGATCTCTAAAAGAATGGTTTCAAAAATGATGGCATATAATGATTGATAGGACAATCGCAATCATAGATAGGAGAAAAGGAAAAATAAATGCTTCCAGCGCCGTCCTAACTATGTCTGTGGAGTTACTGCCTGAAAGAGGCAGTAGTGAGGCCACTACTGAAGAGACCCCCCCTGGACTCAGAAAATCTTAATAACTATAGGCCGGTAGCAAATGTTCCATTCCTGGGCAAGGTCCTTGAACAAGTGGTGGCGTGCCAGCTCCAGACACTCTTGGATGAGACCAATTATCTGGTTCCATTTCAGTCGGGTTTCAGGTCTGGTTTTGGCATGGAAACAGCCTTGGTCGCCCGTATGATGACCTCTGTTGGGAGAGAGATGGAGGAGTGTGACTCTGTTGATTCTCCTTGATCTCTTAGCAGCTTTCGATACCATCGACCATGGTATCCTTCTGGGGAGACTAGCTGAGTTGGAAGTGAGAGGGACTGCATGGCGGTGGATCCGCTCCTACTTCACGGATCAGCTCCAGAAGGTGGTGCTTGGGGAACATTGCTTGGCACCCTGGATTCTCCAGTATGGGGTTCCACAGGGGTCAGTTTTGTCCCCCATGCTGTTCAACATCTACATGAAACTGTTGGGTGTGGTCATCTGGAGTTTTGGAGTGTGTTGCCATCAGTATGCTCATGACATACAGCTCTATTTCTCCTTTTCATCTTCTTCAGGTGAGGCTGTCAATGTGCTGAACCGGTGCCCGGCTGCAACAATGGACTGGATGAGGGCTAATAAACTGAGGCTCAATCCAGACAAGACTGAGATGCTGTTAGTGGGTGGTTCTTCTGACTGGATGGTGGATGTCCAACCTGTCCTGGATGGGGTTGCACTTCCCCCGGAAGAGCAAGTTCATAGCTTGGGGGTTCTCCTAGAAACAACTCTGTCACTAGAGGCTCAAGTAGCCTCGGTGGCACAGAGTGCCTTCTACCAACTTCGGTTGGTGGCCCAGCTACGCCCCTATCTGGACAGGGATAACCTGGCTTCAGTTGTCCATGCTCTGGTAACCTCCAAGTTAGATTACTTCAATGTGTGGGGCTGCCTTTGAAGACGGTTCGGAAACTGCAGCTTGTGCAAAACGCAGCGGCCAGATTGGTAGCAGGAACCAGACGGTTCGAACATATACAGCCGATTCTGGCCCTCTTGCATTGGCTGCCTGTATGTTTCCGAGCTCAATTCAAGGTGCTGGTTTTAACCTATAAAGCCTTAAAACAAAACAATATTAAATCCCAAGTGCTGACAATGATAGCAGCAATAGGATGACATAGTTTTTTCAACACATGTATTGCCATTCTACACTGTTATGTGTACACTAAAGTTTAGAAAGCACAGGAGATATTCAAGTACACAGAATGATTGTCTTACAGTGCAATCCTCTACATGCCTTCTCAGAAGTAAGTGCCATTGAATTCAATGGTGCTTTATTTCCAGGAAACTGAGTATAGGACTGTAGCATGAATGAGGTAGATGCAGTTTGATGATCTACTGGATTTGCTTAAAAATGAGTTTGAGGCAGACACTGGCATTGTTAAGAAAATTAACCTTATTCTCTACTCTCCACCCCCCGCTGACACAGATTGTCATAAATCCAGGAATTTTTTTCTTCTGTAATATTAGAACCAACTGGAAGAGGTTGTACATCTTCTTTCTCTGCAAATCTATTTGATCTAGTAATATCTCATTTCATACAAAGTACTAACACTCTCCAAGCCTGTTCAAGATTCAGAATGTTGCCTAGCAATTGTGTTATGACCTGCCATGCACTGAACAGTCAACACACAGCAACAACTACTACTACTACAGCAACTGTTTGTTGTTGTTGATTGCAGTCTCTGCTATGCTGCAACAACAGAAGGTTTATAGAATCTCTGTTGCACTACCATAATAGCTGCCTGATGGATTACATTTGGTTTGCAAGGTCACAAATTGTGGAGGCCCAGCTAAAGCATATACATTGTTCAGTCTCTCTCTCTCTCTCTCTCTCTCTCTCTCTGTGTGTGTGTGTGTGTGTGTGTATTTTAAGTGTATCTGCCCTTACAGGAAAACCTTCTGCTAAGCTATTGTCATTTCTTAGATAGGAGACACATTTCTACTTCTCTGGATCCACATCCTGTCTCCTTTTCCCAAAGCTGTTCCTCATTCTGCCTTCTAGACTTGTGTCTCAATTTTCCACCTTGTTTTGTAAATGGGCTGCAATTCCACTCTCTTTCATTTTCTTAGGTAAAACTGGAACATTAAGAACACAATCCCTGTGGCTGTTATCAAACTGGAATTAAAGCTAAACTCAAGCAATTATCTGCATCATATTTGAGCACAGTCAGAATCCTGTTTGTTTGTTTATTCAAGACTTGTAACCACAGTTTAAGTGCTCCTTCACCATGTTGGGATAGTTGAGAGTGCTCAAGAGATTTTTCTTCTTTTCAATGCATGTTTGTGAGCAGAAGGGGCATTCTATTCTTTGTTAGTTGAGTTATCAGCTAGAGAATGCTTCTTGATTTACCACTGTCACTACAATAGGAGTAGCCAACATGGCACTCTCTAAAAGTTGCTGGATTCCAGCAATGTGGCACTCTTCAGATGTTGCTGGATTCCAGCTCTCATAACTCCTGATCATTGGCCATGCTGGCTGGAGCTGATGGGAGTTGGAGTCCAACAACATCTGGAGGGCACTGAACTACAATAATGTGGAGAACTGGTCATCGCATCTTTGAGATTAATCTCAAAAGTGCATTATCACATTTTAATTCTACTTGATATCTCTGCTGCAGCCACTTTTGAAATAGCCCTTAATCCATATAGAACTGATGTCAGTTTTTGCTCCAACTGGAATTTGAGATGGACTCTTGATGTGTGGAGTAGCACACCATTTCTAGAGCATAGAACCTGCTATTTCCCAAGGGGTTCTAGATAGGGATGGAATGATATATCAATTTCGGTTCACTCAGTTTCTCATTTTTCCAATCTTAAAATTGGTTTTCCACATTTCTGCAGCAATTTGTGATTTAAAAAAAATTCTCATGAAAATTCTTCGGCACTTTAGTGTGAATCTTTCCTGATAAATTCATTTTTGTTATGCAGTTTTGACTAACATATACATTTTTGCAAGCAATTTATCTTAACGTAATGCATTTTTGTATGTTATTTTCACCAATATATCCATTTTGTTCACACCTAATATATGCATTTTTTTGTAAACATTGTTTGTTTGGAGAACTGTATCGCAAAATTTCGGTAAGTGTGAATTTTAAAAGATGGCTATGTTTTGGTTCTCATATTGTTTCAGAAAGTGTGGATATGATAACTTCAAGGTGAACTGAATCGAATTTCTCCCCCACCCCTAGTTCTAGGACTGGTCTAGAAGTAGAGTGAATGGTGAGGTCTGGGTACGTTCATGGCCTTTCCTTCCCTATTCCCAGGGAATCTAGCACAGTGCAGAACTGATAGGATTGATTCCATACTGTGTCAAAGTCCTTTGTGTATGTGTTGACTATTTATTTATGGCCAATGTTAAAGTCTCTGAGCTTGATCTGAGCCTCCAGCGTGTCTAGGGTTGATATTATTCACCTGCAAGAACACCACTATTCTTGTATCAAGGAATTTCAGAGGCTTGAGTGACCTTCTCAATCCATGAATCTTGATTCCACATAGTTTGAGCAGATGGGAGCTCATTTGTTCTGAACTTTCCAAAATGCTTTGATATGGGATCTTTCTTTCTGCCTATCCCTCAGCTGTGGGCTTCAACTTGGGAATCATCTCTAATCGAATAGTGCTTGATTTAGGAGCAATGTGCTTTTCTTTGATCCTACAATTCCTTCTGTCAGCTCCATAGCATGGCATGATGTTCTGTTGGACTGCATAAATTTGGAGTCAGCAAAAGGCAAACTTCTGGAATGGGATGTGAACTTGCATAAACCTTTCCAGAGGTGACAATGCTGCTGCCTGAGATGCACTGTCCTGACAGCTAAGATGCAATCTGAAGTAATTGTCCCCCCATGCCAAGCCATAATTGGATGGAAGGTTATATTATTGTCACAGTGTCTGCCATAGCAGAGTCTCTTCTCCACACTACTTTGCTATAAGTGACAGTGGCTGATACTGAATTTTAATTACTTTCCCAGTGTCTGGCCTGGTACAGGAAAAAAAATCACAATAATGCATTAAAAGCACATAGGCCATCTTTGCCATTTTTGACACTTTTATGGAAGTTTTTTATACATGCTATATTGTTTCTGCCAAAGTGGCCATTATTTTAAAAAGCTAATTTAAGCTTTCTTCAAGAAAATGTTTTTAGTTTACTGCCTGCATTTACAAGAATACCTAAATGCTACAGTCTAGATTCATAATACACTTACACTTCTCTCTAAAACAATGTTAATAATTCTTCGTTCTTCGTTCCAAACTTGTTTTATTCCTTTCTGGATTAAAAACCAGATAACCATTGTGTGATATGTCTTTCAAAAGCATGCAGATTTGACTTTTATTAGTTGGGATTATGTTTTTCCTACTCTAATTAGTGAGTTGGGTTACTTTTGCACTTTGTGGAAGGAACATTCTTATTCCCAGATATTGGTTTGGGATCCAGAAACGTATTTTGTTACACCAGCTGATGTCCTTGAGTCATTATAAGTTGATACCACCTAGGAGTAAGGGTTCCTCAGGCTCCCCACCCTGAGTTGAGGCCTTTCAGTTACTTACCATGTAGCTGAATGAAACATCATTACTGCAGTGAATAAGGATATGTTTTTATGTAGGTGAAATGCAAATATTGTTTGGTCATATGATGTCACACCAATAGACATAACTCTGGCTTTAATATAGTCAGTCATTCTAGAGCTTAGACACCTGGATTTTAAAATCCAGCTTTTAAAATTTAATTTAATTTAAATGAAAAAGAAGTAACTCGTGTGTGTGTGACACATATATATATATATTGTTTTACGCTCATGAGCACGCACGCATGTGCACACACACATCTATTCAGGTTTTTGCTGCTTCACATTGACTTCCCCTTCTAGTGTATCCTTAAAGCCTTCCTTTCCATCAAACACCTCTGGTTACAGTCCTGAACAGAGACTGCAGTTTGCATAAGGCATGCAATTTAAACATGGCATGCGTGCGTGCGTGCGTGCGTGCGTGTGTGTGTGTGTGTGTGTGTGTGTGTGTGTGTGTGTGTGTGTGTGTGTGAATGAATGGAACCTTTAAAACTAGCACATGAAAATTGAGGTAGGTGGTCAGGAAAAATAAACACTGCTATATTGGAGACTGACCATTTGAATTAGTCCTTAGTCTTGTTGCATTCCTTACAATAGCACACCAGATAGACTTACTGGTATTTGTTCTGTAATTAAAAAAATAACCATCCCAAGTGAGTGTGTAGGTTTGCATGGTGCTCTTCAGACAGAAGTGACTCAGCATCTAAGTGAGCTGTATCATTTGTTAATGCTACCTCAGTATTTTGTTTCTTTATATATGAAATCAATATTTCCTTTCCCACAATCTTGACAAGTTAAACCTGTCATTGTGGTGGCTGTCCCTGTAAGGAGATAATGCAAACAAACCTTTCATTCTTTGGAAAGTGTTTGCTTCTCCTAAAAGTGCTGGCACACAACCTGGCAAATGAGGACATCTGGAGTGTGCTGTCTCTGTTGAAACGCAAATAATTATGTTCCTATTTGGTGGATTCATTGGCACATTCTTGATAAATTATGCCTGTGCTCAAAAGCTGCTCATATTTTAGTGCACACACAGGCAAAGGTCCAAAAAGCCCTGTGTGCAAGCCTAACATATTTCCGCTAATTTACTATTCTGCTTGAAGTTTCTTGTAAGGAGAAGATTTGAACCTGCTTTACACTGAATCACGCCATTGGTCTATCAAGCCCAATACTGTTGACTAAGTCCCCAATGACTAAGCATTTGTCTTTCCTAGCTCTGCTACCTGACATCTTTTGAAAGTGTGAGGGACTGAATCTGGGATGCTAAGTGCATGTGCTTTTCTACTGAGCAATGGTTTCCCCACAGGATTACCTAGCATTCAGGAGAGAATGAGGCACAGTAAGAAGCCCCAGTTACAGGCCTTCAGATCCTTGACACTTGCCTTATTTAAAAACAGGGATAGCACCTTTTTCTGTAAGTCTGGGAGATGCACTGTTATCATATTTTAATGCACATGCAGAAGCTTCTATGACACTGAAAAGAATCCCCTTCTCACACTGAACATAGTGTACCCATTAAATGTTCCTATGCGTACTGAAGTCAGTCAACCAGGTTGACTGCATATAGCAGTTATAGCCTAGCTGGCCAAGTTCCATAAAACCCTTAAACTAATGCTACTCATATTTCATTTTTAGGAGGAATAATGTTGTCATTATCTACCCAGAGTTTAGCACATTATGCTTCCTACACAACCACATGGAAAGTGCTTAAAATCATGGGCGATTCAGCTGAAAGAATGGAATGGTTGTATTATTTGCTTATCACTACATTTTTAGGGGTGTGCACTGCCCACACAATTTGTTTCAGACACCACTTTGATGCTTTGGGAAACCCCTCACCTCAGGCTGCCTGATTCAGGGCTGGTTCACATGGAGATTTAATATGAGATGGGTGCCACCTGCACCCCCATTTAATTTGCACAGTGTACATGACTTTGCAGACAAAGGGAAGGTGTGTCACTGCTTTTCCCTTTAAATCTGAATCAAAGTGACCCTCTAAAAATGAAATAAGATAACGAAAAACCATCTCTGCTTCACTGTGCTCCTCCCATGTAAGCTCTTTCCTCTGATGTTTTTTGCTGGGGGGTGGATCGTCACTTTCAGATACTCCCCTTTCTCCACCAACTAAACTCTCCATGAATTCCATTTTACTTCTGGTGGTTTAAGAAGCAACTTCTGACTGCTCCCGAACTGCTGCAGCCCTCCTTTCTTTCACCCCTTACTCACCCAGTAAACTGCCTTCCTTCACTCCTGTTTTTTCGAACTCTTTCCACCGAAACTCCCTAGGGCTTTGCAAAAGCAAACCTGAACTACCCTCGTGACTTTCCCGCACAGTGGGGGAGGGGGTGGCAGCTACTTTTCAGTGCAGCATCATTTCACACACACACAAAAATCCCTGTCTCCGACTACCTAATTTTAAAAAAGAAAAAGAAAGGGTTTTACTAGGAAGGGGGTGTCTAGTCAGCGTCATGTCAATTTCACGCTGAGGCACTCTCCTGGCTTCAGTCATTTAGCCCAAACAGTCATGGGGATTGCACCCCCCTCTCCATTCTGAGTTCCATACGTCCAATTACTGATGTTACAAAAGGCGTGCACACGCGTGCACACACACACACCGAAAATTGCATTAAATAAGTGCTTAATAAAAAAGGGATTTTGCTATAAATATGTCAGGAGGAAATGAAACTGACAGAATAAAGTTTTTCATGTAAATTCCACCCCCACACTCTCCCGGCTTCAGCAAACCCCCTCCCCTTCTCCATTAGCGATACTCTGGAGGGAGCAAACATGTAAATTTGGGGGCGGGGCCACAAAGAAACAGCGATACTAAATGTGAATGGAAAATAGCAGATTGGAAGGTAG
The DNA here is from genome assembly GCF_030035675.1 of Rhineura floridana. Lineage (NCBI taxonomy): Eukaryota > Metazoa > Chordata > Lepidosauria > Squamata > Rhineuridae > Rhineura > Rhineura floridana. The sequence continues at coordinate 101,636,335 of NC_084487.1, forward strand.
TGGAAAACAGCGGATTGGAAGAGTGTTGTGTACATTGAAAATCTATCGCAATGGGAAAAGCTTCATCTTTAATACAAAGTTTAGCTCTTGTGTGAATCAGCCCTCAATTTGGGAACTGTCCAATTCATCTTTGGTTTCCTCTGTCTGTCTCCCAATTGGGAAACAGAAAAAACAACAGTGATACTTTTTTGATGTTTTGACAAAAGTGGATGAAATTTTCAAGCATGCCAGCCCCTCCAGAGTGGATACAACCTACTAAATTATAAGCAAATCGGTCCAGAGACATTTGTTCTAGACACCTGTAAAGTTTTTTTTTTAAGGAAACATCTGTAACTCTGGGACACAATTGGATGAAATTTACAGGCAAGGTCACCCTTTTGATAACATGAATCCTGCCAAATTTCAGAATAGCTGCAGTAGTTTTACTGCAAGGACATCCATGACTGTTTCGGGGTGTGTAAAAAAGAATCATTTAATATCACCTTGTGTTTTGTGGAGAAGTGGTCTGTCAGGATTACAAAAAACCTGCGAAATTTCAGACAAATAAATCCAAGGGCTTTTGTGCTAGGCATCTTTAAAGTTCATTTTGGAGTGAGAAGAATTAAAAGGAATTCACTTTCCTGGGTAAAATCATTCTTTCTGATTACAAGCTTGAGTTGTCAGTTGTGAAGGACTGCTGTTTCCTCCCTTTCCCCATCCTGGCATCTTTCTTAAACTTAGAGATATTGGTTTCACACTTACAAAGCTACAGTACTCCCTTCCCAAAGCACTGGGATTGGAGAGTGCTGATAAAATCATTCCTTCTGATTTCAAACTAGAACTATCAGTGGTGATAGAGCTCCCCTCCATCTGCTGACATTTTCCAGAAAGTGAAACAAGAGGATCAGTAAAAGGGAACAAGCAGACAGAGAAATAACTATTTTGTCTCTTGCTGCATCAGAAGATTCAGGGTATGTGTCCAATGTTCAAATAGTAAGGTGGCAATCCTAGTTTTGCATTATGATGCTGCTGCAATGTATTTCATAAAACAAGTGATGCAATTAGGTACCAGAGACTTAATGGTCTTACTGTGTGTGTGGACTTTAAACGGCCTTATGTATTACTTCAGATCGGAAGCACACTGTTAACATTTCTCTTTTTCTACCACCATTCCATGCTTTAAAACTGCTTCTACATTCCTGATATGTTGGACCAAACACAGCAACAAAAGTTTGCCAACTTGTTTTTTTTAAATGAATATACTCTGAGCATGTGCAGTGTTAACTTCACTTAAAACCTAGCACCATCATGACCACAGGAATGAAATGTGGTGTGCTTCTGCACCTGTGACGCTATACACACTTCCTTGGGAATAAGCATTATTTTATTAAAATGAGCATTTATAACAATGCACATGCTTGACCAGCCACTCCCTGGCTATAAAATGTTAAGAAAGCTGTGATTACTAGTGTCAGACCTGGCAGGTCCCACCATGCCCATGCCACCCCGGTTGCTGATGCTGGACCTGTTTGCTGCTGCCCCAGTCCTCTGTCACTCTCTGGGTGTGTGGACTATGGGCCTACTAGGCTGTGGGCCCTGGAATTTGATCCCAAGTAGGAATGGGATCCACAGGTAGTTGCTGATGTGATCCAATTCTGGTGGAGCAGCAGGCTGTTCTGTCCCATGTCTGCTTGTTTCCACCAGCTCCTTTATTTATCTAAGTCAACCCCCACCCTCCGCCATGAGAGTGGAAGGACATTTTAAGAGTTAATACTACAGAGATTAAAAGCCAAGTCTAGAGAGTCTCCTCAACCTTTCTATTAATCACTATAGTATTAACCCTTAAAATGATATCCACCAGGACCTTCAGAAACCACACATGCAGGCGGCTCCAGAGACATAAGGAAGGAGGAAGAGAAGAAGATGGAACCATGCCCCACCACAGTGGTACAGCCCAACTGCTGATTGACCTGAGGAGGAGGTCCCCCCCCAGTCCGGAAGGAAAAAGTGGTGCGGTGGCAACAGTAGTGGCTCATCTAAACTGCTATAGATTGTGGAGGAGGAAGAGGAGGCATCTTTTTGTAGGGCAAGCAGCAGTGGCTCGGCAGCAACAGCAGGGGTGATCTAGAGCCATGATGGGAACACCCCCAGTGCTTTAGCAGGCCTGCAGACAGAGGTTTGACTAGCCTCAATGTGCCTGGGCATGCAGGAAAGCATGTCCGGTGGCATGGGAAGTAGAAGCTACAGGCAGGGCTTGCATGCCACATAGTCCTGTGTTGGGGAAATCCAGGGTCGGGGAAAATCCACTGGGGTCACAGCATGCTTGCTTTGCACGAAGAGTGAGCATGCAAACTTTTGAAAAATCCAGTAAGAAATCTGAACTAAGTAGAATTTTCATCCATCCCTAATCCCAAGGTCCAGTCCTGCCATCACCAAATGTGTGATCTTTCTTTTGTTTAGTATATATATATATATATATATTGTTATTGCAAAATTCAGAGTTGGGAATATTTTTCATTTGCTTCTGGGTCTCTGCAGGAACCCAGGTGCCATTTGCCAGCCCTAATTTTTTTAGGTGCCAAAGGCTACTGGACACCTGGATCTTTATTTTTATTTTGCAAGCCTGGTATATGATATACTCTTGGGAATAAAGCCCAGAGATTGCAACAGGAAGTTACACCCAATATAGTTAAAATGTTTCATGTCTAAGAAGATGTCAGGAAAAAGTTGGAATTAAAATGCTCTTCAAATTTATGGTAGCAATGTGTGAAAAAAATACAAAATTGTCTGCTGTGATGGGTTGACAACCTTCATTAGCTTATGTCCCAGGCATATGATAAGGTACACTATGCAGTACTTTTTCATATTGAGCACATGAATTTTCAGTATTGATTTAATAAAGCAAGTGCACATAAATCACAGCAATGAGTGCTGGGAAGGGCTGTTGGCCATTTAATTAATTTCAGTTCAATAGGTGTTGACCTTCTCCTATCACCTCATTCCTTACTGACTTCCTTGGAGACTTCAGTGAAATACCTGAGGCCAAGTTTATCAAGTAGGGCTAAGTCTCTTTGAAAGAACAACATGCTATTAGCCGACTCAAAAGGGGTGACAGAAAGATCAATTTTTGCTGAGGTTGTCCTATCAGTCACATACAACTGCATTAGCATTGCTTCATTGTGATCTTGTCATTAGAGTCAGTATGGTCACCCACACAATGATGCAGTGATTATAAATGTAGGGAAGGGCCTGACCCAGATGCAAAAGGAGATCAGGACTTAGCAGGGCTAGCTCATCTGGAAAGAAGAGAGGCAGCAGAAGATGTTTATTCTGATGCGCAGACATGTAGTTCATATCGATTAAACTTGGCAAGCAAAGACAAGAATATGTGACCTTCTAAAGCTGAGCAGCAAACATCTTACTTCAGTGCAAATAACAGTAGGTATATACCAAAGGCATGCTTTGGACTTATAATTTGATGACTGGAATACCTTAACTTTCATTCAATTTCACTACCTAGACGAGCTGCAGGACTTGGAACTACACTAAATCACTGGGAGAAACAGCCCAACCCACAACCCAGTTCAGCTTAATGAATGCACCTTGTTTAAGAACATAAGAAGAGCCCTGCTGGACCAGACCAAAGACCAATCTCATCCAGCATCTTTTTCTCACTATGGTCAACAAGATGCCTATGGGAAGCCCATGAGCTCAAAAAACCTCTCTCCACTCGTGTTCCCCAACAACTGATATATAGAGACATATTGCCTCCAATAATGGAAGCAGTACCCAGCCATTTATTTCATTATTTATTTGGAATATTTATATACTGCTTCACATTTTAGGCAAAAATCCCTAAGAGGTTTGCAGAATTTATGAAAGATATAAAACAGAAATAAATATCAGAATACAATAAAAACATTTAAAATCCATCACTTAAAATAGAAAGTCAGCAACTGAATAGGATAAAAGTCTCAAATATCCAAACAGGCCTGAATTAAGATTTTAGGAGAGATTTGAAACATCCAACAAAGAGGTGGAGCTTCCCAAATCTCTTTTTGGGAGATTCTTGCAGAGGATTGGTGCTGTAACTGAAAAGGACCATTTGAGAGGCTTTCAGATGGCAATTCGCTAACCATGGTAAGGCCAACAGGGTCTCTGCTTATGAGCACAATGGTTGATTTGGCCTGTAGTAGGGGAGATGGACTGCTAGCTATCCTTGTCCCAAGTTGTTTAGGGTTTTATATGTCAAATTAAAAAAAACTACTTGAAATTGCCTCAGTAGCAAATAGGCAGCCAATGCAGATCTGTAAGCATTGTGCAATATGTGCATGGCTAGATATGCAACTCAGTACTTTAGCCACAGCATTCTGGATTATCTGCAGCTTCAGAATCAAGTACAAGACCAGACCCACATAAAGCACAGTATAGTATTCAAAATGTGATTATGCATGGACCACCATGGAGAGGCTATCCTTGTCTAGGAATAGCTGCTGTTAAGAACCGGAGTTGGTAGTGACCACTCCATACCACAGGTCCCTTAAGTCTCTACTGACAGAGATGGATCTAGGAGTACTATGCTCTAGCAGGGGGAGTGCAACCTCATCCAAAATGGGCACATTCCAATTCTGAGACACAAAAACTATCCATGATAGCTAGTAGCTGTTGATAGCTGTGAAGGGAGAATGGCATCAACACCATCCAGGATCTCCAGATAATGGGTGTAGCTCACTGATAAGGAGATTAGTGTCCTGGAAGTGGGTGGGCAAATAGGGAACACCAACAGCGCCTCCACATGCCCAACAATATGGGAGGCAGAGGAAAGGAGATTTTCACAGGGGCTAGGGGAAAACCCTATTCATAGGGTCGCCATAAGTTGGAATTGACTTGAAGGCAGTACATTTACATTTAGGGGAAGGAGTCCCAAGCAGGGAAAACAAGGAGAAACCAAAGTGGAAAGCAAAGGAGTTGGAGGATGAAAGAGTGTGTATGTGAGAGAAATATGGTGACTGGAACTCTGACATAAAATAGAGCATTTAGATACTGTACCTCAGAATGAGAGAAGCCTTGAGCTCAACAGAGTAAGAGGCTCACAAGGTATTTAGAAAAGAAGCACCCAGGGGTAGGTTGCTGGGGAAAGAAAACCCACGTTTTTCTCAATGAATTTGTCTAATCCCCTTCTAAAGCCATTCTGATTGCTGTCATGACTATACATCATGTGGTAGCAAATTCTAGGGTTTAACTATGTGCTGTATGAAGAAATATTTTCTTTTTCTATCCTGAATCTTCCAACATTCAGCTCCATTGGATGCCACCGAATCCTAGTATCCACTTTCTCCACACCATACATCTCAATGGAACTAAATCTATTTACATCCATGTACTTCAGTTGAGTCAAGCTATGATCTCAGACTCAAATCCATAAAATGGGAATAATTTCAACCCTCATCACAGGATTATTTCAAGATTATCAAAATGCCTTTGATAATTAACATAACAGTCCTATGGAAGTTGAGACAGAGAGTGCATAACAGAGGATCTACCTGATGTTAAAACATGCTATGCATGGTGCATTTTTTACATTGGGTTTTTTTTTAAAAAATCCTAACTTTTCCACATATGGGAGACAACCGTGTCACTTCTGCTGCATATTTTAAGATCAGCCAATAACACCTTTTTCTATTTGTAGACCACGTTCATATGAAGGGCACCTCCAGAAGTCTTGTGCTAACTGCCCCACTAGGCATTTATGGACATTTTCCTTCACATAAAGAATTACCAACATTTAAATCCAGGTATGCCTTCAGCAGCACTATACATTTCCCCCCCTTGGGAATGGATTTTCATGGTCTGCAATGTGTTGGCACTGTGTGGCTTTGGCATACAATGTTTTATATTTTTACTGGAGACTGCTTTGCTGTATTTAATCAATTTCATGCTAACTATTGCTACTGAACCTGAATCCACCGGTTGGGTTACAAAAATGAAATGTATGAAAAATATACATACCTTCTTAGGATTCTGTCCATAACTACTATACAGTTGCAACTTTGAGAAGCTGAAAATGAATTCAGACGTTAAACACTGCAGCTGTTAGTCCAAATTTAGACTCACCTGTTACAACTGTCTGCCTGAAGTTACAAGAACTGCTCCTGTTTACATCTCACATGATAGCCCCTAGCTTTCTGATCTTTTTTAAAGGACTAAAAAGTGAGAAAGGTAATTTTAAGCAAGTAAAATGATCTGAACCGAACCCACCTTTAGAAAGCAGAAGGTAAAGAATAGCAGCAGAGAATTATTTGCTCTTCTCTACTTTTTTTTCTTTTAGCTATTACCCAAACACAGCTGAAATGGCACAAGATTATGTGATCTATAGAACTGCTCTGAGTGGTATCCATGGTGACAGGTTGAGGAAAAGAAAAAAAAGAAAAAATATTATTAGGCTGCAAACAGAAACATTAAAATCTATGGTATGGGATATTAGAAGGCCAAAGAAATCTTTTGTGAACATTCTTTTTTATTACCTATATGGAAAGCAAGTGCAAAAGTGTAATATCAGTGGTGACACAGTATTCTACTTTGCTAATACATCATCATCATAGCTATTTGATTTCCCAAATAAGCTGCTTTTTATAGTAAAGGGACTTATTTTAATAACTAGTAAGCTTCGTGAAACCTATCCAAAAGAGATCTATTAAAGTTTCCAAATTAGACAAATTCCCAAACAATAGATCTCCAGCAGGAATAAAGTATACCTGGCTGTATATCTGTGAATATGTGGGCATGGTTTCATGCTTTGCTTGCAGACCTCCCAGAGGCATCTGGATGATCACTGTTCTAAACAGGATATTGGACTATATAGACCAGGAATGGGGGACCTCTGGTCCTCCAGATGTTGTTGGATGACAAGTATTCCATCAGTCCCAGCTAGCAGCATGGTCAATGGTCAGGGATGATGGCAGTTGTAGTCCAACAACGTCTGGAGGCACAGAGATTCCCCAGACCTAATACAGACATTTTATCTAATCCAGCAAGGTTCTTTTCATATTTGGCTGTGGCAGTTAAAGTACTGAAGAAACTCTTAAAATAGTTAAAGAGAGAAGGAAAGCAAAAGCAAAAGGGGATAGAAACACAGTCAGAACCCTAAATGCAACAATACAGCGACTAGTACGTAGGGACAAAGAGAACTATTACAATAGTTACTGTTTAGAAATAGAAGAGGACAACAAAAAGGGTAGAACAAGAGCCCTGTTCCAAAAGATTAGAGAAATGAAAGGAAAATTTAAACCACGAGTAGGGATGTTGAATAATCAATAGGGGAACACACTGACTGACCAAGATGAAATAAAAGGAAGATGAAAGCAATACACTGAAGAACTCTATAAAAGAGATGTCAGGATGACAGATTCCTTCACGGAGGAACCGTATGATGAAGAACCAGAAATTTTAGAATGCGAGGTGAAAGCTGCACTTAAAATACTTGGAAGAAACAAATCACCAGGAATAGATGGCATACCAATAGAGTTGCTACAAGCTACTGAGACTAAATCTGTCCAAATTGTGACAAAAAATATGTCAGGAAATATGGAAAACAAAGCAATGGCCCACAGACTGGAAGCATTCAATATACATTCCAATTCCAAATAAAGGGGATCCAAGGGAATGCAGTAATTATCGAACTATTGCCTTAATATCCCATGCAAGTAAAGTAATGCTCAAGATTCTATAACAAAGGCTCTTACCATATATAGAGTGAGAAATGCCAGATGTCCAAGCTGGATTTAGAAAGGGAAGAGGCACCAGAGATTATATCGCAAACATACGTTTTAATTCCGTCTGCAACTGTTTCCACATTGCTCTCCAAAATTTGGCTGTGAACTGAGTTCCTCGGTCTGAGACTACGCTGTTTGGCAATCCATGCAGCCGGTAGACTTCTTTTATGAATAACGTGGCTGTTTCTTTAGCCTCTAAGGCCCCTGCACAAGGAAGAAAGTGTGCCATTTTGGTAAGTAGATCCACCACTACTAAGATGGCTGTCATTCCTTGGAACTTGGGTAGATCAGTTATAAAATCCATGGAGAGGTCCTTCCAGGGTTCGTGTGGGACAGGCAACGGTTGTAACAGTCCTGCTGGTGTCCCTGTTTGTGTTTTTGTCTGCAGACAGACAGAGCAGGACTTTACATAACTCTCAATATCCCGACGCATTTTAGGCCACCAGAAGTCCTTGGCCACGTTCTGAATGGTCTTGTAAATCCCAAAGTGTCCCGCTGTGATGGAATCATGACACTGGCATAGGATTCTGAGCCTTAATTCCCCTTCTGGCACATATCTGGCGGTTTTGAACCATAACAGTCCATTTCTCCAGTGAAAGGTTACTTCTGAGTCTTGACCTTGTCCCGTCTCCTGCTGATATTTTAGCATGTCTGCATCTTCTTGTTGTGCCTTTTTGAGTTCCTCTTCCCATGAAGGCTGGCATACTCCCAACGTTAATTTCTCTGGTGGGATTATGTACTGAGGCTGGTCCTCGGATTCACTTTCTTTGTATTGTGGCTGTCTGGATAAGGCATCCGCTCTCTGGTTTTTGGCTTGGGCATGGTAAGTAATCTGGAAGTTAAACCTAGTGAAGAACTGGGACCATCTTATCTGTCTCTGGTTCAACTTTCTGGCTGTTTGGAGGCTTTCAAGATTCTTGTGGTCGGAGCGCACTTCAATTCGATGAGAGGTCCCCTCTAGGTATTGTCTCCAGTTTTCAAAAGAGTCCTTGATGGCCAGCTGCTCCTTCTCCCAAACTGTGTAGTTCTTCTCTGCAGGCTTTAACTTCAGAGAGAAGTACGCACAGGGGTGCAGCTCCTTCCCTTCTTGGTCTAATTGTAGCAAGACCCCCCCCAATGGCAAAATCTGAAGCATCTGCTTCCACTACGAAAGGGCGGTTCGGATCAGCAAAGTGCAGAATGGGCTCAGTAGCAAACCTTCTCTTCAGCTCCTCAAAGGCCTCGGTGGCGTTCTCTGTCCATTGAAACTTCTTCTTCCCCCTTAAACAGTCAGTCAGAGGAGCTGTTAATTTGGAAAACCCTGGAATGAACTTTCTGTAATAATTGGCAAACCCCAAAAACCGTTGTACATCCTTTTTGGTGACAGGTTGGCCCCAGTCCAATATGCAGCTTACTTTCCCTGGGTCCATCTCCACGCCTTCCGCTGAGATTTGATATCCAAGGAAGTCTAGAGACTTGAGGTCAAATCCACATTTCTCTAATTTAGCATACAGGTGATTTTCTCTCAGTCTCTTCAACACCGTCTTCACATGCTGGTCGTGGTCTTCCTGGTTCTTTGAGAACACCAGGATATCATCTAAGTAACAGATTACATACATGTCCAACAAGTCTCTAAACACGTCGTTCATGAATTTTTGAAAAATTCCTGGTCTTCCACAAAGCCCGAACGGCATGACCAGGTATTCATACTGTCCGTAAGCGGTCAAGAATCCTGTTTTCCATTCATCTCCCTCCTTCATTCTGATCAGATTGTACGCTCCTCTCAAATCCAACTTCGTGAAGATTTTTGCAGAGCGCAGTCGGTCCAGCAACTCTGAGAACAGGGGCAGCGGGTAGCTGTTGGGGATGGTGATCTGGTTCAATGTGTGATAGTCGTTACAGGGTCTGAGTTCCCCCCCTTCTTTTTCACAAACAATAGTGGCGCTCCAGCAGGGGATTGTGAGGGGCATATGAATCCTCGCCTCAGGTTTTTATCCAGGAATTCCTTCAGGGCCTCCCTCTCATTCTCTGTGAGAGAGTAGATTCTCCCTGATGGGATGCTGGCTCCTGGCACTAGGTCAATCGCACAGTCGTAAGGGCGGTGGGGGGGTAAAGTCTCTGCCTCTTTTTCATCAAACACATCTTTGAATTCTTCATACTTTGGCGGCAGGGTCACTTGCTTGACCTCTTGCACTGCCCCCGCTAGGGTGTTCTTGATTCCTTCAGGTTGACAGTTCTCCTGGCAATACTGTGAGGTGAACCACACCACCGCCTCCTTCCAACTTATTTTGGGCTCATGCTTTGCTAGCCAGGGCATTCCCAGAATCACCTCAAAGTTTGAGAGATCTGACACGTATAGCAAAATGAACTCTTCGTGCCCAGGGATTTGAAGTTTCACTTCCTCCGTGGCTTGTGTCACCCCTCCTGACTTCAGCGGTCTCCCATTGATAGTCTCCACAGCTAGGGGAGCGTCCAGTTTCCACCGGGAAATTCCATGATGCTTGACTAACTTTGCATCAATAAAATTTGTGGAGGCTCCACTGTCAATTAAGGCAGTGGAATTAAACACCACTCCTCTGGAAGTTGTAATCCGAATAGGCAAGACCAACACCCCCTTTGAGGGAGGTTGGATCATTGGGGGGCCTTTATACAACGCTGCCCCCAGTCCACCGGCCTGCACGTGGACTGGGTGTTCTAGTTTCCCGATGGCTCGGCTTTCCCCCCTTTCAGTCCACAGTCTCTGGCCACATGGCCCGGCTTTGAACAATAAAAGCATAAACGTTCCCGGCGTCATCTTTCCTTTTCTTCTTCCGACAGTCTTGGCCTAGCCCCTCCCTGTCCCTCAGTTGCATTACCTGCCATCCCTGCAGTGGGAAGGGTCTTGTTGCAGGATGCCGAGGCTGAGTATCTCGGGACCTCCTGCTTCCTTTCCAGGCGCCTTCCTTCCATCCGGTGATCTATCTGTAGGCATAGCCGGATGAGCCCTGGTAGGTCAGCGGGGGGGGGGAGGTCCTGGCCAACTCATCCAGGATTTCAGCATTTAATCCACTCCGGTACATAAACATCAGGGCGGCGTCATTGTAACCAGTTTCCTGGGACAGAATTTTAAAAGCATTAGTGTACTCGGAAACAGTCCCTTTAGCTTGCTTCAGAGCGCCTAGTTGCCGCGCTACTGTTTCAGCCCTTTGCGGGTCTTGAAACATCTCGGTCATCTTCTGTATAAATCCTCTGTACCTTCCTAAGACAGTATCCTTTCTCACGAGATACGGAGTCACCCATTTTGCAGCTTCTCCCTCCAAGAGGCTAATCACGAAAGCTACTTTAGCCCCATCGTCTGGAAATTCCGTGTGCCTGACATCCAGATATAACTCACATTGAGCCACGAAGGTTGCCAACTGATCACTTTGTCCCGTGTATTTTGGGGGCAATCCAATGGGAACCGTTACTACGGCAGCTGAAGGGGCTGTTCGCATCTGGTCTATCGTGGCCTTCAAGGTTTGATTATCCGTCTTCAGCACCTTGACTGCTGCTAGCAGGGCTTGAACATCTGTCTGCAAATCAGCTACCTTAGTCCTCAAGAGTTCCACTTCTTCCGTCTCAGAAGTGGGGTTCGTCCCCCCCGCTGCTCCCTTTGACATCTTGTCCCAGTCAAGTGAAGAGAGCGTTGAGGGTGATTTAGGTGGCTCTGTCAAGCTGTCAGGCCCAGGATGTGACTCAGGAACCAGACCAACGGCTGTAGTTAATTTGTGTTTTATTAGGGTAATGTCCAAACAAAGACTGCGTTTTCTCATGAAGCAATACAGGGATACAGGTCCTGCGGCATTGGGAGAAAGTTGACAGAGCAAGGGACTTCTTCCCACCTGTTCTTTAAGAAGGGGCCAAACGGGCACGCAATCTTTTGCTCCTCCTTAACTGCCCCTCAGGTACTGCCCGCCTTCCCCCCCTTCTCTCCTGTCTTTTCAGCTGTCTGCGTGTGCGCGGTGAGGGGGGAAGCATCACCCCCTCCTCTTCTGAAGTTTCCGATTCCAGGATGGGGGATAGGGGAGGGGCTGATGGTAAACTGCCTCCCCGCTTTTCGGCTGTGAGCAGCCCTCCCTCTTTCCCCTCTTGCTCTGAGCCTGAAAGAGGGGGAGGCGTGAGAATGTCCAGGGAGGGCTCAGGCTCCCCATCGCTAAGCGACCTTATCACTGGCAGTTCCTCTGTTTCATCTTCACTCCAAAGGGGGGAAGTTCCTCCCCCTTCCCTCTGCCATCCATCCGTATACTCTTCTCCCAACTCTCCGGGATCCAGCTCCCCGCGATTGGGACCCCAGCTCTGCCTTCCGACAGCCATAAAGGAAGCCACAGACCTGAACTTACAAGATCTGAACAAGGTGGTTCACGAGAGATGCTATTGGAGGTCTCTGATTCATAGGGTAATCTATCACACTAAAGGGAGAACAAATCAATGTATGATAAAAAAAGTGTGAAATGGTTCTAAATTATTTGATAAATTGTATAATTGGAATTTGAATTTTTTCTTAAAAATATAAATATATAACCAGATATCTATTTAAATTATAATACACAGTCAGCCCTAACTGTACTCTAAAGCTTGGTGGAGATTTATTTATTTATATACTTCTTAATCACTAGCATTTCTAAGCAATGTACAAAAAAACCATACAGAAAATAAGATAATTCATCTTAAAACTAAACATAAACCCAAACACTTCCTTAAAATGCCTGCTGAAATAACAAAGTTTTTGTGAAACTCATGAAGTTCAGCAAGGAAGGTGCCTGTCTAATCTCAGTTGAGAGGGAGTTTCACATGCTTAAGCTCACAACACTGAATGCATGGCTTCTAGTAATTACAAGCTGTGGTATATGAGCTATGGGGAACCACCAACAGAGATTCCCCTAAATATCTCAATTACTGGGCAGACATATAAGGGGAGTTCTTAAGATATCCTATTGTTAAGAACCTTGTAAATTGATACAAGAACCTTGAACCTGTCTGGGTAACTTACAGGCAGGCCATGTGAGCTCTTAAGCATCAGAGTTATGTGCTGCTGGTAGACTGTCCCCATAAATGGACTTAATTGTGTGGCAAATTAAGAGAAGTCTTTACAAAAGAATAAGGGCAAGATATTTTTTGAACAAGACAGGGAAGCAGGAACACACGAGCCTGAAAAAGATGTTTGTAAAGCAATTAGGCTGATCTACAATGGCTATTCTACAATGACTGCATGGAAGAATTTGTTTCAACACACAACCAGTGACAGGTGAGTGCTATTGTAATAGAAAGGAGGAAAGGTGATGTGAGAAAGTGCCTTTCTGTAGCAATGTCCCATGTGTGGAACGTACTCCCTTGACAAACACAGTTGGTGATGATCAGTAGTATACTGGCAAATGCAGAAGTGCAGGGTCCCTTCATGTTGATCACAGCCATGCCCCCTCCCCACTTTTTTGCTGTTGGCTTGAGAATGAGATCCTTGTAAATGACACTTCCCTTTCATGCTGATTGACTTGTAGGATACTGGAGACATAGAGACCCTGTTGGGACCCTGCTCCCAAAAAAGTAAAGGGTGTAAGATCCCCCGAGACCTCGCATGACAACACCCCTGGTGCTCATACTTCTGTCATTTCAATGCCAAGTAAGGATTTACCTGTTTGCCCAGCCATTTTCAATGTTTAGTATTAACTATAGTATTAACTGTGGTAGGCAGCCCGCTTTGTGATTTTAGCTGCTCTTATTATTAAGTTGGTTTTTGTGATATGGCTATTTTTATGCATTTTTATAGGATCTGAATACTGGGATCCACTGAGATGAAATGCGGGTTATGCATACCTTAAAAAAAACATACATGCATAAACAATGTGTATGAATACAGTACCATTATTTGGGAAAGGTTACAATAGTTAATAAACATGTTTTATGTACATTTATATGGTACTTAAATGGGGAATTAAAAAAAAGTTTCATCCACTGCAGGTGGAAGAATTATGAGGCTTTTGTGCGAAGTTAATAAGTGGCAGCTGTGCACTTTGATTCTCTGAGAATTTGTAGGCTGGCTTGAAGTTCCATAAATGGACAGGAAGAGTCTCTCTAATTAATGGGTTTTCCCACTGCAGACATTATTCTGGAAAAGAAAATATGGACGAAACTTCTAGCAGCTGTAAAAAACTACCAACTCCATCGGGGATGATTCCAGGGGGTATAAAGAGGCAACGGGAGCCCCTCCAAAATATCTCCCACCATCCCTTCTGCTCCTCCACACATCTGAGTAGAAAAGTAGCATAGGTTCATGAATCACAGCAAATTAATTGTCAAACAATCACAGTAGATTAATGTCTGAGTTTGAATTAAAATATTTAACAACCGGCAGGTGGTTTTGAATAAAAAAATGTCTCCTTCCACCCCAACAAGTGAAGCCAGACAGGAGGTAACTTTTCAGCCAGCAGACCTATGGCCATACTCCCTACCTGCCTGCCAGAAATGGTAGAGTCTATGCAGCTGTACTGTACAGACTTCGTGTGTGTATTAAAGGTGATTTTGCCACACAGGAATACTTGGCATGGTACCCCTACCCTAGGGATGGGAGATAAATTTGTTTTGTTTCACATTTTAATGCAAACTTACCTGATTTGTACTACCTTGAAACAGTATGTGAGCCAAACATAGGTGTTCTTTTAAATGTGCACACCTTCAAAATTTGCAATCAGTTCTCTAACTAAATAATTTGTGCAGACATGCATATAAATAACTGAACAATAAGGGAACATGTACGTAGATACGCATATAATTGTGAGAATAACATACAAAATGCATTACAGTACATAGCATTGTTTGCAAAAATGTCAAAATTAGGCAAAAATTTATGAAAAAATCTGTGTATTAGAAATTTGCATGAAAATGCTGATGTCTTTTCACAAGGAGTTGAGAAGCTGAGAGAAAATGAAGGAGACAGTTCCATCCATCCCTAACTGCACCCTACAAGAGTTGTGTAAGTGAATTTGTCCTACACTGAAAGAAGGAAGTCTAGAAATTCTGATCCCTTCCAAAAGACTGAAACAACAGCCTGTACAAGGAGCTTCTGCTACCTGCCTGACAGTGGAAGCCACACTCCTTGTTCCAGAACACTGAACCTATGATATGACACTGAACTCCTAGACTAGGAGTGTGCAACTGATCTGTCCTGAAATTGAATAAAAAAGGCAAAGTGTGTGTGGGTGTATGTATTTTACATAGTTGAGTTGGATCATATTCTCCACAAAGCATTGTGTCACTCTGTTGTAGTGCATCTACAGTTGCCCATGGGGGAGTGCTCTATGCATTGCAGCTGTCACACATTTTCTTGTGGTTTTGTTTGCCTCCTATCTTCTTTTCCTGGAAGATACACCTCCTTCAGCCATTGCATGGTTCCTGCTATAATGTGAAGGAGCTGGACAAATTCTAGGAGGCCCAGTTTGGCATTTCAGAAAATATGAGCATAACATAAGAACATCAAATGAACCCTGCTGGATCAAGCCAAAGGCCTTTTTAGACCAGTTTCCTATTCTTACAGTGGTCAACCAGATGCCTCTTGGAAATCCACAAGTTGGAGATGAGGGCAGCAACCTCTCTTTGATTTGGATTCCTGCATTGAGCAGGGGGATGGACTCGATGGCCTTATAGGCCCCTTCCAACTCTACTATTCTATGATTCTATGATTCTCCCCACTTGTGATTCCCAGCAATGACAAAGAGGACATTGATTTGTATTAAATATCCACATTAATATATATGCACAGTTAGAAGTAATTTCTATAATAAAAATAGGAATATAATAGATCTTGCCACAGTGGGTAAGGCTGCAGTCCAATACATGTCTACTCAGACTAAGCCCCATTGGGTTCAATGGGACTTACTGCAAGGTAAGTGTGTACTAGATTGCAGCCTAAGACTGTGACCAGGTTGATGACTTCAAGGCCCCTGCTCGCCCATCTTATGATTCTTTATCTTTAAACTGGACTGCATCTGGAGAGCTCTTCAAATAGAAGACTGTCCCCTGTGAAGTAGGATACGTGGCCACCCTAGCAGATTTTGTAGCGGAAAAATGGTCAGGATAATAGGGAAGAGTCTAGCCTTCACACATGTTTTTAAATGTGTGTAATATAATTATCTGGGTCTTTAGATTTTACTTTGATTCCATGTTCCCTTAAATTGCTTTCTTGACAGGCATGTTTGCCATTCTTGTGTATGTATATATGCATTTATTTATTTCAATATTTATAAACCACCAACTAATTTAAAATGTGGTGGTGTGCAATAAAATAATCAAACATCATGAAATTATAAAATCAGTAGCTACAGAGAGTCCTTGATGAAACAAAAACTTTTTCATCAGGTGATGAAATATCAGAACTGTAGGTGCCTGCCAGGTTTCAATAGCAACAGTGTTCCAAAATACTGGTGCCACTATGCTAGGAGCCTTAGTTCACATAGAAACTAAATTAATGTGAGGGAACTATGGGACAGTCAGGAGAGATTCTGCAGATGATCCCAGTGATCTGGCCCATGTACAAGGAACTAGGCCATTTAGGGCTTTATACACTAACAGTAATACCTTGAACTTAGCTCTTCTGAGCTCACATTTA
The DNA here is from genome assembly GCF_030035675.1 of Rhineura floridana. Taxonomy (NCBI): domain Eukaryota; kingdom Metazoa; phylum Chordata; class Lepidosauria; order Squamata; family Rhineuridae; genus Rhineura; species Rhineura floridana. The sequence goes on from NC_084487.1 coordinate 101,652,682, forward strand.
ATCTACTGCAACTCCAGAATCCTTTTGGGCCTTTCTCAGATGCTCTCCACTTCCATCTCAATCTCCTCAATTAATATTGCAATCCTGTCATATTGCACTACCTCTCATTCTTGGTGTATCCCTCTCCCACTGGACGCCACCCAACCGCTCAACTTTACATCACTTTATCCCTCTGCTTTTGCCTAGTTGTAAATCTGGATGAAAACATGACTTCGGTATTAGATGACAAATGTATTTAGGATAGGTTTGCCTTATTGCCAGGATACAAAGCATTCTGATAATGTTTTATTAAAGAACATTAAAAATAGCGAGGGAGAAATTGAAGAAATGTTCTACGTCATATACACACTATGCACACTATAACTGATTCTAGATTTTTTTCTTTGAAAATAATAGCTTTTCTTCCAAAATAAACAAAGCACAGTGCAGTGCAGTGACACAGATCACATTTATTAATCATATCCAACCTGTACTTTTATTTAGGTTACAGCTTGTTCTATATATGGGTATTTTGGCACTAATTATAGAACAGATTGTGCGGGGATTTCTATGGGACTGCACTATGGCACTACAGATTAAGCAATTAACCTTGATGTCACTGTAATTATTAAGATACTTTAGCAAAATGAACTAATTTCCCCACAGGATGTTCTGCTGAAATCAACTTTCCCTCTCTTTAAGATGCCAAAATAGGAAATGTTAATGGAAAATTCAGTTTGCGATTTTTAATAAATCTACAGGGTATATGGCTATTTTTCAGTACTGTGTATTTTAGCTGGTTTGTGCATAATAATTCCAGTTAAGGCATGGCAGCTTACATTTAAAGAGACTTTTCCTTCATTTACATTTGCAAAAATGCCTGTGTTTTGTGAAATATACATAATAGGTTGTCTTCTAATGAAAATATGCAGAATTCCTGCTGCTCATACTGACTTGCCATCTTGTACCACAAAGGACACATTCTGCACAATGGCACACTCCCAGTTTGCCCTCTACTAGCTATGTCCTTAAACGACAATGCATAATGCTGCCAACCTGACATCTTTCCTGCAAAGAGACATTTACACAATCATTTTCCCATTGTTATCTGTCTAAAATTAAGGGAGCATAGCTCTGTGTTTCTATGTCTAGACATGTCCTAATACATATCCTTCACACAGTTCCTTACCATACTGGTATGACTCAAATATTCATAGAAAGTTTCTCAAACAGCAGTTTTACATGGTCGATTTCCTTCCACAGAGAGACAATTGAACTTTTTTGGAAATATATGTTTCTTTATTAATCTAGAACTTAAATGGAGAGGGAAGGTGATGGGGAAAGCCAGCAACAGCACTAATCTTTTTTTGCAGCAGCAGTTACCCAAAAGGTAGTTGTAACATTTTAGTCTGTCTCATTTTTTTCTAGTCACACTCTCAACTACAAAACTGCCTCCCCACCCCCCATAGAGAGAGCACATATCTCTCATCTGTATTTACACTAGATGTTGTCACACTGTGAACTGGGTAGACTAGATTGTCAGCAGTATTGGCCATTAGTAGTGTGTCTTATTGTGGCTGATTGCACTGAGTGAGAGCGGAGGGAGGAGCTGTTCTTTGGGCCTCCATCTGAGATGCAAATGCTGTGCCTGTGACATTTTTAAACATCTGTTAAAGGCTTAGAGCCGTTAGGAGGAGGACAGCACCAAGTTCTGAAGGGGGGAGTGGGTGTAGTGGTGGGGAGAATGAAAAGTTTGGCACACACCTGTAGCATTTCCCCTCCGGGGGTGGGGCCTGTCAGCCCATCTCTGGCTGGTGCACCCTCAGGGTGAGGCAAGAAATGCCTACCAATTTGAAGTTATCTGTGCACCTCAGCTGGTGCATCTCTATGCCCAGCCCTGGCAGCAGAGTTACTTTAGAGTGCCTGTGGCCTCTATCCACCACTGCACCTGTGAAGAAGCTGACTTGAAGGGGATTGGGGAGGAGGAGGTGTGGAGTGAGCTGTTGAAAAAGAAGAGAGACCAAATACTGTAACCCAAGCAGCTCTGGCTGGGGTGGTGGTGAGCAGAGTGGGCGGGGGGGGCAGTGCGTCCCAGTAGACCATATTGACACACAGAGATTATGGTTTAGTACAACACACACTAGCTGGAATGAGCCTGAATGAGCCTTGGAGTCAAACGCTCCTTTATCCTGTGCAGGTGAAAGAACATTGGAAGTATTTATTGCAATTCCATCCCTAAACACTTTCTGTGCCCTGTAAGAAGCTATTCTCAAGTATTTGGGGATTCTCCATTACATGGATATAGCATGCAAGATAGCAGTTGGTGGGAAATTGCACTACCTTAAACAAGCAGAAGTGCATTCTGATAGTGCAAAGCCATCATTGGATAAAGGCATTCTTTTTTTTAAATATGACAGTGATGCTGTGACACTTGGAAAGCAAAGGTTCTGATGGTTGGGGAGGTGGTAGACAGAAATGGTTTATATTTATTTGTTTTTTGAATAGGTATCGGGTGTAAATATTGTCTTCCACTTCCAGGTGTCTTTGTAAGAAAATAACTTAATGTGTAGGACAGTGAAGCTATTTTCTAATCTAAACTGGCTTGGTGCTACTCGTATGCTACTCATCTCCAGAATCCTGAAATTTGTAGTCCTGAGGAGAGGCTAGAGGGATTTCTTAACACTATTCCCAAACTACAGATCTCAGAATTAAAACTAATATAGGTTTATAGTGTAAATTCTGCATGTGAAAATTCCAGTAGTTCACCCTTCAGTCCTCTGGTCCCTAGGAGGGCATCTTAGAGATGGCAGCAAGCATTGAATCTCCTCAGAAGTCAAGAGACAGCTCTGACCTCAAATATTCCGTGTCAGATTCCCTTTCCCTACCACCATGGAAAGTTCTGTGCCCCTTGACCTATTGATATCAGAGGTTTTGTATTGGTAGGGCTGAAAAGGGATGGGTGGACTGGGGTAGACCAGCAGAAGGCTTAGATCCAAAGGATCAATGCCTTCCGTGTGTTGTACCCAAGGAAGTCACTGCTTGAGCAGAGCTTCCACTCAAGCAAGAGAACTCTCCCTCCCTCCCACATGTGCCCCCACCCCAAATATGCTCTGGTGGTTCCCTCAACACCCCAGACCAGATTTGGGAGGGGTGCCAGGGCATGCAGTGAGCAGAGAGGGAAGAGAAGTTCCACTGCATAAGTGGAAGTCCTTCTAGTCCCACAATGACTTAGTGTCCCAACATGCCACCAAATCAGGAGGAACTACACCAGTCCTGGAACTTGAATCGTTTTCTTCCCTCCCATTGTGAACAATGGAAAGGAAATTGTGAAGAAGAAGAAGAAGAAGAAGAAGAAGAAGAAGAAGAAGAAGAAGAAGAAGAAAATGACGATGACGACGATGACAAGCACAGGACCTCTCCTCTACCCTTACTTCCCCCCTGCTGGCAAGTGCCCAGCAAGGCTTTGTATCGGCAGCTCAACCACCCTCAGTTCTCCCCATCATTATCTTAGGACTGCAGCCTCAGTATTATTTTCTATTTTGAATGCTGCTTGTTTATTTATTTATTTATTTGTTTTAATAATTTATATCCCGCCCTAGTTCATAGAATTCAGAGCGGCGAACAATAACAATATCCAATACAATCTAAAATAGCAATAATAAGAGTACAATAACAACATTAAAAATCAATTAACTATTAAATGTTTAAAAGCTAAACGAAACAAAAAAGTTTTTAACTGACGGCGAAAGTCCATGAGTGAAGAAGAACGTCGGATCTCTGGTGGCAGATTATTCCATAGGATGGGCGCTATGGTCGAGAAAGCTTTATTTCTAGTATTGGCACGGCGGATTATAAAGGTGGATGGGATAATAAGAGAGTGTTCAAAAGGTATTCTTGTCGGTCACTGAGGTTTAAATTCCAGAATACGATTTGATAAATATATTGGTGCTAAACCATTTAGAGCTTTAAAAGTTAATACTAAGATTTTAAACTGATGACGGAATGAGATCGGAAGCCAGTGAAGTTGATAAAGCAGAGGCGTGGTGTGTGTCCGTGGGCTTGCTCTGGTCAGCATTCTTGCTGTCGCTCTCTGTATCAGCTTAAGCGGGCGAAGTGATCTTGCTGATAGTCCAATATATAGGGAGTTGCAATAGTCCAGTCTTGAGGTCACAAGAGCCTGTGTCACTTGCTTCAAGTCCGACATCTCTAAAAAAGGACGGAGTTGACGGACTAGTTTTAATTGAGAGAAAGCACTTCTGGATAATGTTGCAATTTGAGGTTCAAGGGACAGAGCGGAATCTAAGATAATACCCAAACTCCGAACTTGGGATTTCAGAGGGAGTGGGACCCCGTCTAAGGTAAGTAGGTTTTTAATTTCATGAGACGGTCTTTGTCCAATTAACAGAACCTCCGTCTTCTCTGGATTAAGTTTTAATTTATTCCTATTAGTCCAGTTTTGTATGGCAACCAGGCATTAGTTTAGGGGACGGACTGCCTCTATGGTATCTGGAGGGAAAGAATAGTAGAGTTGGGTGTCATCTGTGTATTGATGGTAGTGTATTCCGAATTCGCGGATAATCCTTCCTAGGGGCTCCATATAAATATTGAATAACATTGGGGATAATACGGAGCCTTGGGGGACACCGTATCGTACTGGCCAAACCTTGGATGAGAAATTTTCAAGGACAACTCTTTGTAGCCTGCCCTCCAGAAAGGAGCGGAGCCATTGTAGTACCGTTCCTCGGCATCCTATACTAAAGAGACGGTCTAAGAGAATGGTATGATCAATAGTGTCGAATGTGGCCGACAGGTCTAGCAGAATTAAGTAAGTTAGATTTCCTCTATCCAATTCAAGTCGTAGATCATCTACCAGTGCTGTTAGCAATGTTTCGGTCCCACGTTTTGGTCGAAAGCCTGATTGGAAGGGATCATAGCAATCATTAGTATCTATCAATGTTTGAAGTTGTGTGGCTACAGCTCGTTCAATAACCTTACTGATAAAAGATAAGTTAGATATTGGACGGAAATTGGTAAGAAGTGTGGGGTCAAGGGAAGGCTTCTTCAGTAAAGGAGCTACAATTGCTTCTTTCAATGTCTTGGGAACATGGCCTTGTTGGAGTGAGGCATTAATTATCACACAGAGCCAGTTCGCAAGTTGAGCTTTTGATGTTTTTATAAGCCATGAAGGGCAGACATCAAGTGAGCAGTTTGTCGGTCTCATTTTGGTGAGAAGTTGGGGGATATCAACCGGTAAGATAAGTTGAAAGTTCGTAAATTGGGATGGGAGAACAGTTTCAGATGGATTGTCATTGGATTCTGCCAGTTTGGCTACATCAATTTCTGATGGAATATCATTATGTTCTGCTATTTTGATAGAGTCCAAGGTGGAGCGAATCTGATCTATCTTAGTTTCAAAGAATGTGGCAAACTCCTGGCAACGGGATTGAGAATGGGCTATATCAGAAGCCGGCTGTTTAGGATGAAGGAGGCTGTTAACTATCTGAAAAAGTTGTTTTGGTTGATTTCCGGCTGAATTGATTGCAGTTGAATAGTATGCTTTTTGGGCAGCGTGTCTGGCCAAAGTATAGATTTTCACAAATTCCTTGGTTTGGGCTCAATCAGATGGACTCCTGGTTTTTTGCCAACGGCGTTCTAGCTTTCGATAAGTACGCTTCATTTCTAACAATTCTTTGGAGAACCAGGGGACTGATTTAGATCTTGTAATTTTTAATGGGCGAAGGGGAGCCATTGAATCCATAATTTCAGTCATAATGTTGTTCCAAGAGGAGATCAAAGTGTCGATTGGAGTTCCAATAGGGGGGCATGAATATTCCTTAAACTTTGATGCGAATAGGTCGGGATCTAACAATCTCTTAGGGCGATATAATTTAGTTGAAATTCTAGTTTTGTGGGGTACAGGTGACACAAGAAGGTTAAAGCTAATTAAGTAATGGTCAGACCATGATAGTGGGGTAGAGGTTATATTCTCTATTCGGAAATCAGAAGTACCTATTTCTGGTAGGAAGACAAGATCTAAGATATGGCCTGCGATATGTGTTGGGGTTGAAATTAACTGTTGCAACCCCAATGTAGACATTGAGGATAGAAAGTCAAGAGCGTTTCTCGAAGTAGAGGATTCTATGTGAATATTGAAGTCTCCTAAAATTAAGAGTTTAGGAGAATCCAATATTAAACCTGCAATTAGATTGGATAAATCAAGCAAGAAGTGGCTTGGTGAATTGGGAGGACGATAAATCACAAGAATTACAATGTGATTATGATGACCAAGTTTCAAACAAAGAGATTCAAAACCAGGGGAAGGCTGAAGGAAGATTCTAGATAAGGGAATAGATTTACGGAATATAAGCGCTACTCCCCCACCACGGTGATCCAACCTGGGTTGGTGGTAGACAGCGTAATCAGGCGGGCATATACCAACTAAGTTGGCTCCACCTAAATTGTTAAGCCAGGTTTCTGTTATACAGACAATATCAGCCTGTTTGTCTAGGATGAGATCATAGATTATTGAAGTCTTATTATTGACTGATCTGGCATTAAAGAGTAATATTGAGTAATCAATGTGTGACTTTTTTCCTGGAGTAAGTTGTCCCTTTTGTTGATTGACTCGAGTAGGGGTTACTAGGCAACGTGAAACAATGATATCTTTAGAAGATTTGGCGGTGTTTAGTCTTTTGTATTTCCCTTTGCCTAGCAGTGTTGAAATAGGCCTAACGTCAGGACTCCTTTGACGGTATGTGTAGGGCGAGGTGGGTACTACCGTTATGGAGGAGTTGGAATTTATTATACTAAAATCAGCAGTCTCTTTTGTAAATAGGCCTAGGTAATTTATTATATGGGAATGGTGATTGACCCTTCTCTCAGATGATTTAGTAGTTGAAAAGGGGTTCGCAAGTATTGATGAAGATTGTCAAATTAGTTCTGGTGCCTCATGTACTATTGCATCGCAGAGCATACTGGGTCTGCAGACATATGAATAGTAAGGTGGATGTTCATTTAGAGTGGTATTAGAGGGGGGTACTTGAATTATAGGTGATGAGCCCAGTTCTGAGCCTTCCAGAAATCTGGAGCTTGTCCTTTTTGCTCTGAGGTTGGTTAATAGGTTTTGCATTTTATTAATGACTTCACTCTGTTCAGCATCTGTGAAAGTATGGAAGCTATTTATTAATTCTTCCTCCCCTTCGCATGTAAAGTTCTTTGATATTTTATTATACTTTGATCAAAGTAGACAATTTCTGTCAATGGGGAAGATGTGAGAGAGGGATGTAGCAGACTGGTCCTTTTTATTAAGGGATTCTAGAATGAAGGACCTTTCCAGCTGTGGCTCCCCATTTGTGGAATGTCCACCCTAATAAGGTCATCCAGGTACTTTGCTGACATCTTTTGTTATGTGCTGTCAAAACTCTCTCCTGCTATGGACTGCTTTGTGATTTTTTAAATGAACAACATGTGCTTTTGTGTTAATATGTTAATATGTTAATATGTTTGTGTGTAGGTGTGTTTACATTATAATGTATTTTTACTTCAGTTTATGTTTAAAATACCTTGTAAGTTACTTGGAGACCTTTTGTCTAACAAGTTAAAAATAATAAACTTGACTAACAAGTTTAAAATAACAGCAACAACAACAACATAATATGTGATCAGTGGTGAGTCTTGACACAGATGTGGGTAAAAGTGAGGTTACTTGCAGAAGGATTAGATCCTTGAAGAAGTGTTTACAAAATGAGCAGTTGGGAATACCTGATGTAGCACAGTTCTGTTATCTAGCTAATATAAAATGAGATTTTATTAGCTATGAGAACATGGGATGTTTGTTGCATCCCCCCACCCCTGGAATCACCCCACATTACTAATATGTATGAGCTTGACAAAACCAGAGATATCAGGTTAGAAAAAACAGTGCAGGCTGGTGGCTCTGATGTTAGAGGGCAGTGAATCCACTCTGGGTTTTGGTCCAAACTTTCAAGGTGCTGTCCAAGGTTCAAACCTATTTTGTGATTAGGCTTCAGCACCTTGGACAGCTCCTTGAAAGTTCAGACTAAACCTCAGAGCAGATTCACTGCCCTACTGACTTCAGAGCCACCAGCCTCCACCGAGACAAAGATTATTAATTCATTCTTCCTCCTACCTTGTCATGCCAAACTATGCAACCTGGTCTTTTCTAGTGGAATGACCATTGTGTTTAGAAGGAAATTAATGAAGGGGAGAAATTTAAAAATATAAAAATAAGCTGTAATAGTAAACTACAGAAATGGAGCAGAAAACATTTCAAGACATTTAAAATCATCAGTTGCCGCATATTCCTTCACTTTATTTCATCTCACATTTAAACATTTTGAAAGCTTCATTCTCTGTTCCTTATGAAGTCAATTCAGAAGTGTGTTAGGTTTAGGTTTGCAGCTTTTGTATTATGATAATGTTTTAAAATGGCTGAAATTACAATGAGATAAATTCCTTTTTAAAGCATGATGAAAAGTGGAAGCCAGATCTTAGTTTCTTTTCACTTTAGCTCCTGGTTGTGTTGAGTGGAGCACAATACTTTTGTGGGCAATTTTTATGAATATGTACATAAGCAGGGAAGGTTTTCATCAATTTTGAAAAGAAATCCCATAGCCCTTAAGCAATATGAAAATGAACAAGTCACTTCTGTATAGCTTTCATAGTGTAGATATTTCAAAAGTCCTTCACCATGTTTCAATGTGGGCACTATTGTGATTAGATCATTACATCCTTGGAAATGATTATTGCTGCAACATTAAATATTAATCACACTTCACAACATTTTCTTGACCTCTGAGAGTTTATAAGGTGATATGGTTTCTATTCTGAAATGTTATAATTATTTCCCCAAAGTAGAAGTGAAGAATACTACTACCTCATCCAAAACCTACTGAAACTCAAGATAGCATTGCTATTGACTTAAAATACTTTGATTAACATGTATACCTCCAAAGCTGCTATGTAGTAATGTGAGGTAATAGGTGAGCACTCTCTATCTTCTAATTGTCATGGATCTTTTGTACATTGTAAAATTGGAAAAAGTGGAAGGGAAGCTTCAGTCCCTTGAATTTATTACCTTGCCTTGCCAGCAATCAGTGCATTTTTCTGCTGCTCCACTGCGTCTCAGCCTGTTTTTAAAACATCTGGCAAAGTGCAACAGAACCCACAAAGCTACACTTGGAAATCAGTGGGCTTTAAGTGTTCGGCTGTGTGCTTAATCAATGGCTTTCTATGCGTTGTCTTATTTTGGGCTGGCTTATCCATGCATGCAGCTGACATATTAAGACCATCAATATTGATTACTCACAGTTGAACGTGTGCAAAGATTCTGGTGAGGAGCACTGGGTGGTATCCAGTGATGACTGTCCACTGATGGAAGGGTTCTATCAGCAAAACAGGAAGGGAGGGAATTGGTGGTGACTCCCCCCTCTGCAATGCCCTGCACCTGTAACTCTGCTGAGGGAGTGTTATTGGAGGACCCACTGGAACTGATTTAGGGGGGTGTAGGGCACACATGCGGGAGGAGAGATAATTGATCATTGTCTCCCTTTCTTTTCTGCTTACGGTTTCCTTCCATCAGTGGATGTCGCTCACTCCTGGATACTACTCATTGACGAGCTTGGAAAAGTTACTTTTTTGAACTACAACTCCCATCAGCCCAATCCAATGGCCAAGCTGGCTGGGGCTGATGGGAGTTGTTGTTCAAAAAAGTAACTTTTCCAAGCTCTGGCCATTGTGTATGAGGGCATGTGAAGTAACATGGACACAGTATCTGCAGTGTTTGAGCTATGGTATTTAGTTCACATGAGTGCATATAGTTATTGACTGAAGAACATGCATGTATGAGCCTGCATTTAGACTTCACTCATTTATGTGTATCTAAACCAACATATGCAGGTGTAATTTGAGCAAATACCCTTAACACTGAGCTATGGCCCTTCCCCAAGGAATTATCATTATGCCTCGGATCTTATTGTTACCAAATGTCTTACCTCTTTTTCTTTATTTCTAGCAATACAAAAGCAGGAAGCTATGCAGACTTATTTGGTCATTGGGGTAGCTAATAATATTTTATATAGACAGAGTATGCTTTTTATAAATTTAGAAATACTCAGTTAAAGAGAAATTTGCAATTATAGAAAACAAATTATGACTTCGGGATACCTCATCATTATTATCTTGTTCAGAATGCACAATTATTGCTGGGCCATTTCCAACTTCAATCAAGGTTGTTGTGCCACTAATACATCATAAAACCCTGTTTTAAATTGTTAGAACTTGGCAGTGATAAATTTGCTCCAGGCTATTTCACATACAAATGTCAGCTTGAGAGCACATTGTTTAAAAATACTTTCTGTATTGTTAAATAATAAAAGCAGATTACTACATTCAGATAGAAATCTAGTATTTCAGTCTTTGCTTTATGCTTTTAAACTAGGACAACTACATAGTGGTATATGGGTTGAGTGGGAAAATATAATGGACCAGAAATAGCAAAGTGAAATGAGCCTGATATCAGCCAGTCAATTAATCCATCAATCAGTTAGTCAAGACATCTAGGACAAAGTGATTAATTTCACAACAAGGAACTCAACATTTTGAACAGCATCGAAGCCACTCTTTCTGAAAGAGCATGTTTAGCATTAACATTTTATTAGATTAGTTGATTTTATTTTAGTGGGGGGGGGTTTAGTAAAACACAATGAAATAGTATTTTAGAAACTCTAATCTAGAGGCTGGTGAAACCCACCCTCTCAGTAAGGAAAGGTCCAAGGGAGCCCCTTCACAGTCACCAGTCCTCTTGTATGCTTTCACCTTGTTTTCCAAATTTACCAAATTACGGGGGACTGGGAGGAAAGACAATGGCCAAGAAAGACATCTGCTAAAGGTCTTCCTAAGTTTCCAGCTCTAAAATGAAGGCTTCTACGCATGCTTGGATCATCCAGTTCTGTGAATTGTAGAGCATGATGAAAAGTGGAAGCCAGATCTTAGTTTCTTTTCACTTTAGCTCCTGGTTGTATTGAGTGGAGCACAATACCTTTGTGGGCATTTTTTATGAATACATACATAAGCAGGGAAGGTTTTCATCAATTTTGAAAAGAAATCCCATAGCCCTTAAGCAATATGAAAATGAACAAGTCACTTCCTTATAGCTTTCATACTGTAGATATTTCAAAAGTCCTTCACCATGTTTCAGTGTGGGCACTATTGTGATTAGATCATCACATTCTTGGAAATGATTATTGCTGCAACATTATCATCCAGTTCTGTGAACTGTAGTTTTTATTCCTCCCGATCAGTGGGTCAAGAAGAATAATAGCCACTACATATCTCATTGAGTTCACACTAAGGATGGGGTTTGCTGCATGGTTCTGACCCGTTTGCATTCTGATCGTCCATCATTTAATCCCAATCTGCCATTTTTTTGTTCCCACTTGCTCTCGCACTTGCCAATTCGATCTGCTGTGCATGTTTTTGGGTGATTCGATCCGCAGTTTATTTTTTTTGCCAGTTGCCACATAGTTATAAACGTCAGGAGCCATGGAGGTCTCAAGGTATTATAATGTATGTTAAATGTCTGTATATATGTTGTTTGTTCATCTATTCTTTACCAAAGAAGGGCTGATCCAAAGGACCCTCTGGGAAGAGAGGAACAGTTTCCTCTGCCTCTTGCAACAAGTGCTTTCTGGATTCCAAGGCAAAAGCCTTGGAGGCTACCAGATTGGAGCCAAATGGTATCAAGCTTATGAACGGGTTACCCTTCACCATTAGGATGATCTAGATTCAAAACTGGCTTCATTGGGAACATTTCTGTAAAATACTACAGTTCCTAAAACTTAGGGGAGTGAGGGGATGTGAGAGCAGAGAAAAATGGGGCTAAAGAACAAACCCAGGAGGCTTTGCAGCATGGGTTTTTGCAAGTACAATGAAACACGGTTTTAAATTGGTTACTTCAAGCTGCTATTCCTTGTTAGCAATGCCCGTGGCTTGGCAAGCAGTTGATTGACCAGTGATGAAGGTCACAAGGGCATGAAATGCTGGCTTCTCAATGGAAATGCACCATTTATGGAGGTTTATGAAAATAATTCAACATAACATTCTTGTTGAATTGCAGCTGTGGCAGCAAAATTGGTGCCGATTACAGCTGCAGCAAGAAATAGGTGCCAGTTCGAAAGGATGGCACACTATCGAATTCAGCTGTAATCCGGTGCCAGGTCCAATTTGGCAGATATTCTCTCCCATGCCTAGTTCACACCAGCAGTGAAAAAACATCTTAGAAGAGCCCTCAGCTGTAGCCTCAGCTGCCATTTCCCCACAATCCTCAAACTTGTTATATCTGATAAAACAGACAAAATCTGGAAGAATTGGCTTGCTAATAGCCTTAGACTTCCTGAATTGGTGAAATGTGCAAACCCTATTTCCAGATTTCTTCTCCATTCCCACTTTCACTTGTTCATATTTGCTGATCTTTTTGTATTGCTGTTATTAATTACATCATCCATGTGTATATACTTAAAGTACTTTATGGGATCCCTAAAATCTGCAAGTTGGATAATCATTTGGCTATACATTTAATGGCCGACTTAATACTGCACAAATGTAAAGGAAGCTCTGGCTAAGAGAACCAGAGGACACTGGCATACCTTAACCATGTCAACTTAGATTGGACTTTGATGCTGAGCACCTCAAGGGTTTGTTTTAGTGGGGAGGTTAATCATGGATTTGCTCAGTTGTGTATATTAACTAACAGATGGTGAGATTCCCACAACAGATGCTCACATACCATAAAGGGTGGGGGACTTTTGAAGTGGAAAGGCTTGTCCAGATCAATCATTTGTAATATTGATCATCTGTGGCAGGTAACAATGAGTGGGATACGTATTTCTCTGAGATAAATTATCTCATGGCTAGATTTGCATTTAAGGAGCAGCATGTATTCTGTTTTTACTTCATGCTTTTCAGATAATGGGTGAAATCCAACACAGCATTCATGCAATTGGGCTTCTCCATCATCATCTTCTCCCTACAGTCCCCACAAAGGCCAAGAATTGGCTCCATAGGGTTGTGAAACCCTCCAGATCAGATGTTTGGGGCATGCAGAACACTGAAGGGGGAATGAGATAATCCAGAAGTCCTATTTCACAAGCAGATTTCCATTGTGCAACTAGGCAGACATCACTGCATATACACTCCTTGAATGTACATTTTCTACTGCAAGTGTTGTTTATGTATTTTAAAATATTTAAATATTTGCATTATCTTTGGTAATATAAAATTAAGTTTTGGTGCCTTTAAGAAGGGTTTTCTGATCAAGACACAGTAGTCATATATCTGAAGTTACAGCTTTGGATGTTATATGGTGAGGGGGTGGGTAGAATATGTGTTTATGTTATGTTTATGTGATTGATCTTGATTTCAAGAAGTAAGCTGAACATTATTTTAGGGTTTTTTCCCCTAACCTCTAATTTTATTTGCAACAGTGATTGGTGGACACACACACTTCGCAATCATGATTTACAAATTTAATCAGAAAGCACAATTTAAAACAACACAGAATAGATTGCTTCAGAGATTAAATAGTAGAGCAACAGAGGGCTTGAGGGAAAAGCTAGGCATTTTTCTTCTTGAAACACACACAGAAAAAAGCCTGACTTTTTTCCTAAGACAATGAAAATAACTCCAAAGAAAAGGAAAATGTTTTATTCAACACCTTTGAAAACGTTCACCGTAGCTGTACTTAGGGCCCCATCTGCATTATACATTTAAAGCAGTTTCATATCACTTTAAACAGTCATGGCTTCCCTCAAAGAATATTGGGAGCTATGGTTTGTTAGGGTGCTGAGAGTTGTTAAGAGACCCCTATTACCCTCACGGAGCTACAATTATCAGAGTTCCCTGGGAAGAATGATTTTTACCAGAGTTCCCTGGGAAGGCTGAGGGCTCTGGCCCTCTTCAACCCTTTGCATAAAATGTCCCAGTTATTGACAGAAGGCTGAAAGGTTAAACATTCATAGGGTTCAGTTAAAAAGGGGGGATGACTACTTTAAACCTTCAGGCTGGATTACTGCAATACACTTTATGTGGGCTGCCCTTGAGGTTCGTCCAGAAGCTGTAGCCAAGTTGACTGTTCATTGGGGCAGAACATTGCCAGCATACTGACCCGCTGCTGAAAGAATTGCACTGGCTGCCCATTACCTATGGGGCTAAGTTCAAAGTGCTGGTTTGGTGTATAAAGCCCTATATCACCTGGGACCAGGATACCTGAAAGACAATCTCACCCCTTATATACCCAGCTGATCACTGCCCTCCTGCAGATACCATCTAATCAAGAAGTTGAGCTTCATGCCTTGGGTGCCAGGGCATTTTTAAAAGAATTGTTACTTGGTGTCCTTTTTTTCCCCATTCAAATGGCTTGCATGTGGAAGCTTCCTTACCATGTACAAGCCCTGATATTTGGATTGAGGTGAAAGTGATTCAAGCTAAAAGAAAAAACAAACAAACAAATCCCATGGAGTAAATACAGCCTTGCAAATGCATTCACACAAGTTACTAACCTACCAAAATCCTTACTAACCTACCTGTTACAATCAAGTTAATGTCTATTCACCGTTATGTCCTTGGTAGAAGAATTTAAGAATGTAAGACTGTTCTACTGCATGGCATACAACTGCTGCTTATGAGCCATGCTTTGCTGTAGCAGAATTCTTATTAAAAAGAAAAGAAAAGAATCAGGATATACAGAACCGTCTTATTACTATTTTTAATGTAATCAATGATGAACTGAATGGTTGAGAAGGATGAATGAATATTTGGGATAAATGTGAGCTCTATGCAAGTTACCAAAAATAAACAGTTACTTATGACTATCTTAAACAAATAGGACTTCAAATATTAGATTGCAAAATGGCAAGAGAACATTCCTTGGAGAACAAACATAACAGAAATGACAGATCCCCAGCATAAAAAACACTATGGAAAGAGCAAAAACCACTGCAACACCCCAAGGAGCAGTCCGTTGCCACACTCCAACCATCCTACTGTGCACTTAGCCTGGCCATCTAGTTAGACAGAGCAGCTATATCCCTGCATAGACTGTGTGAATGTGCTATACAAATGAGAGTTCTTAAATAGGTAAAATTAGTAAATCTTTTGAAAGCTGGTACCATTGTCTTGGTATCTGTGCTTTCCCTCTCTGATTCCATGTTGCATTCATGCTAATCTGTTCTATTTTTATTTCTAAGTCACCATCTCTTAATATAATATATTTAACTGTTTCTTCACATGTAAACAGAATCTTAGGATGCCAGGTTTCCAACTCTGAGTGTTAGCACTGAGAAGAGTCTTCTCACCTTCTTTCTCTGACCCTCTTCAAAGATTACATTCAATGCGTGTACAGTCTGTGTACCTGGGTACA
Source organism: Rhineura floridana (assembly GCF_030035675.1). Lineage (NCBI taxonomy): Eukaryota > Metazoa > Chordata > Lepidosauria > Squamata > Rhineuridae > Rhineura > Rhineura floridana. The sequence continues at coordinate 101,668,097 of NC_084487.1, forward strand.
CAAGTAGTTGAGCTGTACACTCATTGAATGTTACATGAGAATAACTATACAGTGTACAGTCTCCATTATATACACATCTGCTGCCAGGACAAGAAAATGGCTTCAATTATACTTATTAAATGTGTCATTGAAGCAATGCCCTTTTTGGCAACAAGGCAAGGCATGCTGGGTCTGTTATACTTCCTGAACCTGTTTATTATTGCAGTTGTGACTGCAGCTGTTATTCATTACATGCCACAGGGGTTTGAGGCAAGTTTAAAGCAGACTTTTTGGAATCTGTTTGTGGCACAATCCTGAAGAGTAGATGTGTTACCCCATAGCAAGCAACATCAAGAGTCACATGATGACACATTGAACATTTAACAGACTTGTTATAAATATTCTAATATTTATTGATAAATCACATAGTATTTAAAGGAAATAATTGAATTTAGTTGTTAAAGGTTGCAATTCTAGGTTCCATTTCACTTCATGTGTAAGTCCCATTCAGATCCCTAGTCTTTCTCCCCACCCCCTTTACTAAATTACTGGTAAATCCTCCCACTTTCTCTCAAGATAGCAATTTTCATTTGTTTGAGCCCACAGGGCCAAACAAGCTCTGCTTCAGAGTCTTAGAGTCCCCCCCCAGCTTTTCTCTCTTCATTACCTTTTTGCTATCCTTTCACCTCTTCCTACATTCCCCTCAAAGTTATGCTGCAATCCTATCCCAACCCCATTTATCTGGGAGTAAGTCCCATTGAGCTCAGTGGGACTTATTTCTGAGTAAACATGGCTAGGATTGTACTCTGAGCAGAAACATAGACAAACCCTCTCCCCTTCCTTTCTCCCCCCGAAACTGTTTCTTCTATGGGGCTGGAATCCTAACCCTTCTTACCTAGGAGTAGAGATGTAACATTTCCAGAAATTTTGACGCCATGGGGAAAAAACCGTTTTTCTGATTTTTTTCAGAAAAAAATGGAAATTTTCAGAAATTTTTTAAAAATGCAATATTAGAACTTTTTACAGATTGGAAATCACTTTGTTACTTCAGGAACATCAAATGTAATTATGTAAAAGTTGGTTTGTCATAAAATTATCACATTTGGTATATTAAAAGTACATTTTATTCAAACAATTATTACAAATTGAATTTACTTCTTAAAAAATTTACTTTTTTTGGTAACATAAATCTACAAGATCCTGAACTGTAAAGAACACCTGAACTGTAAGAAACCTCTTTCATTTTGCCAGTTTATGAGGAGCAGGCAAAAAACAATTAAAAAACACACAGAAGAAACCATCAAGATTAATAAAAAAGAAAATTATTTATGCCTCTGCTAGTCCTCCAGTGTCAAGCAGACATAAAGCATCCGTTCCCATAAAAAGAGCTAAGAAAAAGGGGTGCTAAAATAAAACATTTTTTCTTCATTTTTTTTTCAATTTTTCCAGTTTTTCAGAAAACACTAAAAACCATTTTTTCCTGTTTTTTTCTGGGGATTTCTGGGCCTTCACATCTTTACCTGAGAGTAAGTTCCATTGAATAGAATGGGGTTTACTTTAGAGTAGGTATGGTTAAATTGCATTGTGAATGTAAACCAAACTTTTTTTAAAAAACTAACAATTTAGACAGTCCATGCCTAACTCTACTTTCCTTGACAGAGTCTCTCATGTTTTTAGGCATTCCTGACTCCACTTACCTGGGAGTAAGCTCCACTGACCTCAATGGGACTTACTTCTGAGTAGATTTTCCATTTTTTAGGCAATCCTACCTTCCCTTACCTGTGAGTAATCCCCATTGAAGGAAGTGGTACTTACTTCTGAGTAGACATTTTTCAAATTACAGTGTAAGCCCTCAGAAGCTATCCCCCCTCTCCTAAGTTTCTGCTTCGCTGCCTCCTTTTGTCTTCTCTCAGAACAGCAATTTCCCCTTGTCTGAGAGCACAAGAGGCTTGAACTACATTCAAGTTTGTAAAACAAACTTAATTTGTTTAGAATTAACAATTAAGACAGTCCATTCCTAGCCCTAGTTTCCCTGACAGAATCTCTCATGTTTTTAGGCACTCCTGACTCCACTTACCTGGGAGTAAGCCCCACTGAGCTCAATGGGACTTACTTCTGAGAATATATATTTTTTTAAAAATTACAATGTGAGTCCTCCAAAACTTCCTTCTCCCATTTTTTGTCTCCTTCCTTCCCTTCCTCAAGCTCATTCATTGCCAGCACACAGAAGCTTTCTTGCAGGTTGGTCTCCTTTCTCTCTTTCTTGCCCTTGCCTCCATTTTAGCTTTATTCCTCTTTCTGGCTCCTTGGCTCCAGCAACTGATGTTTCCTTGAGCTCATTTCTGATTGGCAGTGGCAGCTCCTGCTAGAACAAAGCCTTAGGCTCTCCACTGGGGAGGAAAACTAACTGCTCATGATCAATGCCTTGTAGACAGCATGCAGGGAGAGTCAACACATGAACAAAAGACCTATTTCTTCAGGGGACCGGTACACATGGTGATTTGAGAAATCACACGTAGACTTTTTCTAAAAAGCAGCTGTACTTGGGTACAGAGTAATGTGTGACTGCCCCATCAGATTGGATCCAATCAGCAGGAAAGGACAAGGAAGCGGAAGACTCTTCTCAGTGGCTAATACACACCTCTTTCATGCTGATTGGCTTGTAGGATGCTGGAGACATAAGGACCCTGCTCCCAAAAAAGTAAAGGGTCTAAGACAGCCTTTCCCAACTAGTGGGCCACCAGATGTTGTTGGACCACAACTCCCATCAGCATCAGCCAGCATTGCCAATGGTCAGGAAAGTTGGGAATTGTGGTCCAACAACATCTGGTGGCCCACTAGTTGGGAAAGGCTGGTCTAAGATCTCATGAGACTCTGCATGACTACACCCCTGGAGAGGACTGCCTGGCATCTGCGAGTAACATATTTTTGGAGCTAGGTCTTTTCAAAATTTTAATATTATATTTCAGGAATTTTCTTTACCCCTATGGAATTTTTGATTGGTAATAATCACTACATGAATTCAGGTAGGCTTAAAATCCTTTTTGCGTACTTAATAATTGGTTATGAGAGAATAGCAAATGATCTGTTGGAACAGAGTGGCCAGAAGACCTTCCCTTCATCCCCAGTCCCTCTCAGGGACATCGTCACTCAGTGGAAAAAAATTTCCTCGCAAACCCAGAAAGAAAAGGCAGATGAAATCAAGAGAGGCAGCCCAGCAAAGATCAGAGTTGCTGATTCCGAGAGCAGCTCTGAGAGCTCAGAGGAGGAAGCAGCAAAACCCATAAAAAAGAAAAAGAAGAGCAAAAAGCTGGAGTCTCTTACTGCAGATGGATCGCAGAAGAAAAAGAAGAAAAAGACCTTTGGGGTCCCCGGGGTGGGCTAATTTCTTTATATTGTTTTAAAATTGTTTATTGATGGCCCTGTACTGCCGCTTTTTAAAATGATTATTGTTGACTGCATTGTATTTTATTATGTATTGTATTATTATGTATTGTTGAATTTAATGTTGTACGTCGCCTAGAGTGGTTTCGGCCAGATAGGCGACTCAAAAATTAAATGTATTATTATTATTATTATTATTATTATTATATTATTAATATTTTGTATGGATATTCTATTGGATCTGATTTATTATTAGATTTGTGTTTTATTTTTTCTTGAGTAAATTGTACATAGCCTAGTGGACCAGGTAGATAGGTATCTAATAAATGTAAATAATAAATAAGAAAACATAAACAAATAGTACCAGTAAACAGAATTAATGGTCTGATTCAGAATAAGGCAGCTTTTAATGCTACTTCAAACCAAGATAGATAAAGCATATTAGGAAAAAAATAGCAAGATGTATTTCTTTTCTTTGTGTTGTTTTGAACTCTGTTTTGAATCCCCCAACCTCTTCAGGGAGAGCAATGCAAATTATACAATAGGAACATTAAGAGATCCAGACACAACAGTTTCATTCAACACCTCACCAAACAAAGAGTCACAAACTTGGTCCCAGAGGATTTACCACTGTGACTAGATAGAGCTATTTAAAATTAAAATGAATTGACTCTCTACCGCATTTGTTTTGTAGGTAAATCACCTGCTTGGGATCTGCAGTAGCAATTTACTTTCTCTATTTTCCAACAAAACAAGACATGCAAGAATCTTAGCCAAAAATATGACAAAGTGAAATGCCTGATTTAACAAGATTAATCAGGAATTGCAAGAAAGCGTAACATCGCTGTGAAGGAAATTTCTCACAGAGCCTCTTATCACTAGGTAAACCTAGTTGAACTAAATAGTGATTTGACTTTTTTATATGTAGGGAGGGGGAGTGCTGGTGACCCATGGGGAGAGAAGGGGGAGTGCTGGTGACCCATGGGGAGAGAAGGGGGAGTGCTGGTGACCCATGGGGAGAGAATGGGGAGCACTGGTGACCCATGGGGGGAGGAGTGCTAGTGACTGGTGTTCAGGGAAAGGTAGGGGGAGCACTGGTGACCTGTTGGAGGAGAGTGAAGGGGGAAAGGAGTGCTGGCAACAGTAGGTGAGGTTGGTGAGCGAAGCCACTAGTAGTTTTCATATTGTTTTAAGAAGTGCAAATTTGTTAGATTCAGCTTTAAATACAAACTGAATCAAGTTTCTCCCCCATCCCTACCTCTGAGCCAACAGAGAATAAGCCTTAGTCCTTTCAGTTGGCAGCCTTTAAGTTGAATGGGAAGTTGTCCATTTATATTGCTAAGTCACCATGGTTAAATTTAGATTGCTGTTTACTAGCCTATTATTTCTACTCTTTGATCCTCTATTTGGCTGTATCTTCCTTGGTGATGTCATATGAAACAAAGTTCTCACTCACAAATATGTTGCTTTCAGAACACAATGAAATAGCTATAACAATGTGGTGGTTTGAAAACTGCAAATACTGTGGCCTGAAATACTTTGGGGAATGGCAGTAGCTCAGTGGTAGACCAGTTGTTTTGCATGCAGAAGGTCCTAGGTTCAATCCCTGGCATCTCCAGGTAGGTTTGGGAACGTCCCCTGCTTGAAATGCTGGAGAGCTGTTGCCGATCAGAATAGACAGTCCTAAGCTTGATGGACTATTGGTCTGACTCAGTATAGGGCAGCTTCCTACACTCCTATACTTCTGATTCAGCCGTTAACAATAAATCATGGTCTGATATCCTGAACTGTTTTCAAACTATGGTTTGAGAACAGTTCAGATGAAATAACAAACTGCAACAAACTGCAATTAATTGTAATTAATAGCTTCTATTTTTAATAATAATAATAACTGTGCCACTGGCCCACCCTTTCCCATTTGAGGGGATGAATGTGATGAGGGGAATTTGATAATTGCACAGCCCTGGGTTCCAGCCAAACAGTTGCCTCCTTACCTTTCGGCCGCATGATAAGCTCTGCTTTACTCCACTCCTGTCTTCATCTGACACATATTCTGTCTCCACATCATATGCAGATTCTTTCTTCCTGTTTGCTGCTTGAGGTGGCTTGTCTGTTTTTTCTTTGCCAACCCTTTTCGGTTTGTTGCCTTTGTATTTGATCAAATGTTTGTTCAGTACTTTACTTTAATTGGTTTTTTTTATTATTGTGTAACCCACCCACCCCTCAGTTTTTGTAGATTTTCTTTATTTTGAGAAATTAGCCCAAGAAATGGGAAGGAGTGTGGTTTGCAACTTACCTGAGGCATAGTCAATCACTTCTGCAGTGGTGGCTTGTGCCTATTGGAACCAGAAGGGTGGAAGCCTGGGATACCAACAGAAGGCAGAGCCAGAACCAATGACAAGAGGAGCCAATTAATTCAACCTTTGCCCGCATGCTCCTCCCTGCTGAGTCCTACAAGGGCAACACTAAGACTAAGGAGGGACAGCAACCCTGGACTTAATCCTCAGTGGGGACCGGGACCTGGTGCGAGATGTAAGTGTTGTTGAACCGATTGGGAGCAGTGACCGCAGTGCTATTAAATTAAACATACATGTAAATGGCCAATTGCCAAGAAAATCCAACACAGTCACATTTGACTTCAAAAGAGGAAACTTCACAAAAATGAGGGGATTGGTAAAAAGAAAGCTGAAAAACAAAGTCCAGAGGGTCACATCACTCGAAAATTCTTGGAAGTTGTTTAAAAACACTATATTAGAAGTTCAACTGGAGTGCATACCGCAGATCAGAAAAGGTACCGCCAGGGCCAAGAAGATGCCAGCATGGTTAACGAGCAAAGTCAAGGAAGCTCTTAGAGGCAAAAAGTCTTCCTTCAGAAAATGGAAGTCTTGTCCGAATGAAGAAAATAAAAAAGAACACAAACTCTGGCAAAAGAAATGCAAGAAGACAATAAGGGATGCTAAAAAAGAATTTGAGGAGCACATTGCTAAGAACATAAAAACCAACAACAAAAAATTCTATAAATACATTCAAAGCAGGAGATCATCTAGGGAGGCGATTGGACCCTTGGATGATAAGGGAGTCAAAGGTGTACTAAAGAACGATAAGGAGATTGCAGAGAAGCTAAATGAATTCTTTGCATCTGTCTTCACAGTGGAAGATATAGGGCAGATCCCTGAACCTGAACTAACATTTGCAGGAAGGGATTCTGAGGAACTGAGACAAATAGTGGTAACGAGAGAGGAAGTTCTAGGCTTAATGGACAATATAAAAACTGACAAATCACCGGGCCCGGATGGCATCCACCCGAGAGTTCTCAAAGAACTCAAAGGTGAAATTGCTGATCTGCTAACTAAAATATGTAACTTGTCCCTCAGGTCCTCCTCCGTGCCTGAGGACTGGAAAGTGGCAAATATAACGCCAATCTTCAAAAAGGGATCCAGAGGGGATCCCGGAAATTACAGGCCAGTTAGCTTAACTTCTGTCCCTGGAAAACTGGTAGAAAGTATTATTAAAGCTAGATTAACTAAGCACATAGAAGAACAAGCCTTGCTGAAGCAGAGCCAGCATGGCTTCTGCAAGGGAAAGTCCTGTCTCAGTAACCTATTAGAATTCTCTGAGAGTGTCAACAAGCATATAGATAGAGGTGATCCAGTGGACATAGTGTACTTAGACTTTCAAAAAGCTTTTGACAAGGTACCTCACCAAAGACTTCTGAGGAAGCTTAGCAGTCATGGAATAAGAGGAGAGGTCCTCTTGTGGATAAGGAATTGGTTAAGAAGCAGAAAGCAGAGAGTAGGAATCAACGGACAGTTCTCCCAATGGAGGGCTGTAGAAAGTGGAGTCCCTCAAGGATCGGTATTGGGACCTGTACTTTTCAACTTGTTCATTAATGACCTAGAATTAGGAGTGAGCAGTAAAGTGGCCAAGTTTGCTGACGACACTAAATTGTTCAGGGTTGTTAAAACAAAAAGGGATTGTGAAGAGCTCCAAAAAGATATCTCCAAACTGAGTGAATGGGCGGAAAAATGGCAAATGCAATTCAATATAAACAAGTGTAAAATTATGCATATTGGAGCAAAAAATCTGAATTTCACATATACACTCATGGGGTCTGAACTGGCGGTGACTGACCAGGAGAGAGACCTCAGGGTTGTAGTGGACAGCACAATGAAAATGTCGACCCAGTGTGCGGCAGCTGTGAAAAAGGCAAATTCCATGCTAGCGATAATTAGGAAAGGTATTGAAAATAAAACAGCCGATATCATAATGCCGTTGTATAAATCTATGGTGCAGCCGCATTTGGAATACTGTGTACAGTTCTGGTCGCCTCATCTCAAAAAGGATATTCTAGAGTTGGAAAAGGTTCAGAAGAGGGCAACCAGAATGATCAAGGGGATGGAGCGACTCCCTTACGAGGAAAGGTTGCAGCATTTGGGGCTTTTTAGTTTAGAGAAAAGGCGGGTCAGAGGAGACATGATAGAAGTGTATAAAATTATGCATGGCATTGAGAAAGTGGATAGAGAAAAGTTCTTCTCCCTCTCTCATAATACTAGAACTCGTGGACATTCAAAGAAGCTGAATGTTGGAAGATTCAGGACAGACAAAAGGAAGTACTTCTTTACTCAGCGCATAGTTAAACTATGGAATTTGCTCCCACAAGATGCAGTAATGGCCACCAGCTTGGACGGCTTTAAAAGAAGATTAGACAAATTCATGGAGGACAGGGCTATCAATGGCTACTAGCCGTGATGGCTGTGCTGTGCCACCCTAGTCAGAGGCAGCATGCTTCTGAAAACCAGTTGCCGGAAGCCTCAGGAGGGGAGAGTGTTCCTCCACTCGGGTCCTGCTTGTAGGCTTCCCCCAGGCACCTGGTTGGCCACTGTGAGAACAGGATGCTGGACTAGATGGGCCACTGGCCTGATCCAGCAGGCTCTTCTTATGTTCTTATGTTCTTAAGGAGAGAAAGTTGATAGCCATAGTGACATTCTCGATTGGTTGTAAGAAGCAGGGCAGGTTTGGGCTGGCTGAGGGCAGACTGAGACTGGTAAGGCTGTGCCCTAGTAACCCTGATGGTCCAGTCATCACAATTCTGTGTTCATCCTCCACTGAGAAAGAAAGTGCTGTAACTTTGTGACTGATGGACAGGGCCGGTTCTAAAGGGCGGCCAGGTTGGGCACTGGCCTGAGGGCCCTGGAGCTACAGGAGCCCCTGAGGGGCCCTCCACTCCCCTTCTGCGATCCATGCCCCCCCGCCCCCACTTACCTGTCAGCCAGCTTTTTAGCATTGCCCTTAATGAAGATGGCGGCCGCAGCTTCCCTAAGGTACTGAAGCTGCTGCTGCCATCTTAGTTGATGGCAGAGATGTGTACGCATAGCATGCACGTGTGCCATCAACAAAGATGGCGGCGGAGGCTTCATTCCCCTTAGGGAAACCACAGCCGCCATCTTCATTAAGGGCAATGGTAAAGACTAGACAGGTAGGGGGGCCGTGGAGAGTACATGGGGGGGCATGCATGCACGCATATGTGAGCACACACACACACACACCGACCGGGGTGCCAGGGCAAGCTGATGCCCAAGAGCCCCTGCATGCCTGGAGCCAGCCCTGCTGATTGAACAGCTAACCAATCAGGGCGGTGCAAAACTGGCTTCTCCTGTAAACTATGCTTTTTTCCAGGAAGACCATTGAATGTATGCTCCAAGTGTGCTGTGTACTCTTTGATCTTAAAAACATATTTGTCTCTATACATACACACTCTAACCAAACTTTGAGATAGGCACAAGAATCAGGAAAGTGCAGAAGCCAATCTGACATAAAACCATTCTTATTTTGGAAAGTTTTTCCTTCTTCCATATGCCCTTAACATTTAAAAAAGTGGCACCATATTAATGTGTTAGATGAAGAAAGGCGGGAACTCTTATAAAAGCATAGCCATTTTGCCAATTTGCAGTAAAGAGAATGAATTGTGTTATTTAATACTCACAAAGCTCTAATCTTAACATTTCTATCCAAAAGCATCTGGTAGATAAAATCCACAACACTGAACACTGGAAAGTATTTTAATTGTCCCACATCCGTCCCACCTCTCTAGTAATCTTATTTAAAATTAATATTTTTCTTTTGTTTTTGTATCATGCTATATTCAGTTTTGGATAAAAGGATTTCATAAATGAAATATTAACCTGAGCCAATGTGGTGTGAGCAGAAATTGGACAAACTTAGCACATTAATAGTAACATTAAAAAAAGGAATAATCAATGTGAGACACAGTGAACTACAATTTTATGGTAACCGTTGGCTTCCCCAGCCTGCTTTGCTTCAAAACACATCTTAATGCTTGTTATTCATATGATTTCACACACTTTAGTTTCTATTTTAAATATAAACCTTTCCCTCTACCTAATTGGAGGGGGGGGGAAACTCCTCATTTAGAAGAACTCTTGGTTTCTGCTGAGATACAACCTTTTCTGCATGAGAGAACAGTAACGTCTTGCCCACTCGAGAGGCTTGTAAGCTGCTTAAGATTTTTGTATGCTAAGTTTCGAGCCTCAGCATAGGGTGCTAATTGTGGGGCAGAGCATGCCCCAGACAGCAACGGGAGGGAGGAGCTAGTATCCTCCCATCCATGCCCCAGCACCCACAAGATCATCCACAATCCTGGGCAGTCTCACAAGAGCAGCCAAGGGGCAGAGCCAGGCCTGGGCCTTTAAAGGCCCCAGTCTGCTGAGAGCCAGCCTCTTTCTTTGTGCACCAGCTTTCCCACCCACCCTCTCCCTGTCTTAGGGCATCACTGAGCTGAGTTTAACTGGGTTGCTGGTTGACAGTCTGGATAGGAATTTTTCCTCTCAACAAATCTGGCCCCATTCTTGAGCAGGTTTTTCCGCCTATCCCTCAGTGGTTCGCTGTGCAATTGTCAGGCATTCATTCACCTCTGTCACAACTTTAGGTGGAAATGGCATTGGGCAGGATCAATCATAAGGTGGGGTACACGATGGCCATGCCCCTAGCCCAGGAGGGGCTTTGCTTCATCCAGCTCACAACCCCTCCCACTGGTTTGTCAGAGGGACCACAGGTGCCTTGGGTTCATGCCCCACTTGGGTCTAAAGTGGGCCAACTCCCAAGGGTAGTTCCCAACTGCTTGCTGGGTTGACTCAGCATTCCTGCAGCAAGGGCTGCTGGAATGAAGTGGATCCTGACCCTACTGCCATGCCAACCCCACTTTACTTGCTCTAATCAATAAAGTTGTAGCCCTACTTCACCCAAAACCTGTGTCTGGCTGTCTTATTCCTGTTGCTAAAGGGGGCACAACATGCTCTTACAACACAATGTTCACCTATAGAACGGTTATATGTCCCTGAGGAAAATATCAAAGTAGTTACGACATGAAACTACATCACCTGCTTTATTTAGTGCTGTGTCCTCTGGTTTCTTGAAACTTTTCTTCCTCTGCAAAAGTACCTTCCATTTTTCTGTGCCTCTCTCAAGAGATTTTAAGATTTCTTTAGATGCAGGCACTGCCAGGTTGAGCTTACCTTATTGCTGTGAAGTGGCTGTTGGGTGGTGTTTTTCTTTCTTTCTAGCAAACATTTCTCTAATGCTCTGAAGCCTCTGTGGCTGGCTATGCTTCCTAATCTGAAATAGTCCCGTGGGAGAAGTTACTTCATGACATCTTCTCCCAGACTTTAACTGAAGAATGGGAAGCCAGGGAGGCTGGCTACCAAACAACTAAGATCAGTGCAGTCATTCTTCTTTTTTGTATTGAAAGTCCCTCCTTTTAGCATTTTCTTTAAAAAAATAATTCTACATTGATTGATTTAAAGGTGAAAAGGGGAGACTTCATTTTTTTCAAAAAAGAGATGAACTGTCAGGCACACAGTAGGATTCTTCCTCATCTTCCCATGCTTACAAGGAAGCTCAGCTAAAGATGTCATGGGGTTTTCTAGAATCTTTGGCACCCCAGAAGACTGCAGAGTGCTGACCACGTGCACACTGCTTGGCCACCTTAAATATAAAACAAGTGCAACAAAAACCAGGCATTCCATCCATGTCATTGAAATGTTTGACTTGTTTGCAACATATTCAGGAAGGAAGGAAGGTGTACTTGCTGCCCCCTGCCCACAGTATTGTCATCTTCACTGTTTTCCCCCTCCCCAACTCAGTACATTTGGCAGAGGTTCTGAAGAGCAGCCTACACATGTTCAGCCTAGGACCTTCCCCTGAACATATGGAGTCAGGGGGATGGAGCTAAAAGTAATACTGAGCAGAGCTTGGAAAAGTTACTTTTTTGAACTACAGCTCCCATCAGCCTAATCCAGTGGCCATGTTGCCTAGGGCTGATGGGGGTTGTAGTTCAAAAAAGTAACTTTTCCAAGCTCTGATACTGAGGTAGGGCCAGTGGATGTGATCCATGAATGCATGGAGGGGAATAAGGTGCTGCAGGATTCCATCAATGATTAGGGGTGAGGAGAGATTAAAAGTTACAGAGGTTGTTTGGTGGCTATTCAAAACAGCAGCCCTGCATCACCTCCTCCTATTTCCCCACTGATAACGACTAGTAATACAAAATGTGATGTCAGTGCTTTCTGAGTTTTCCTGCCTTTGTAGTACAGCAGGGGTGAGAAAACACAGAATGTGATGCTGGTGCATCATATATGTTGTATTGCTAGAATTACAGGGAAGAGAGGGGAAAAGACATGGGACTACAGTTATCATCAGAACATTTAACTCCAGACTAAGCTTCTTTTGTTTTGTTTTTTATCCAAGGTTGGGGAATTTGTGAACCTTCAGATGCTGTTGGACTACAACTCCTATCATCCCTGACCACTGGTCATGTTGAGTGGGGCTGATGGGAGTTGGAGCCCATTTGGAGGGCCACAGTTCCCTGTTTTAAACAGGGCCTAAGGTTGGCCAAGCCGCTCATCTTAGCCCTGTGTCTTGGAAAGATTCCCAAACCTTTACTAATTTCTATAATTTCAAGTTTTATACCAGAGACCCTGAATGGGGAAGAGACAAGCTTGTGTAGAGTCACCGTTAAGACTTGTTCCTATGTCAGTGTGTGTTTGTGTTAAATTACTTGGCTGTATCATTCATCTGCTCTGTATTTCTCTGCACAGATGGAGAAAAATAAAAATGACTTTTGAGAGTTACAGAAGCCAACAAAGTAACTTCACCCTGCGGGGTTCTAGAGGTTCTTAATTTAAACTATGAATCACTTGCCAAACCTAGAGAGAGACTTCTAAAGCTCCTTCCTTTGGGGATTATTCTGTCTTTTGTTCTGCACTATATATTTCCAACATTTGGAACAAGTTAAAGTACTTGAATAGCTGACAGTAATCTTCTCACTTAACTGTGGTTGATCTGCCTATTATTCAGCTGCCCTGTAGAAAGTACATGGCTTTTTGTTCTTGCCTCCTCCATTTGTGATGGCAGATCCCCAAGAAAGTGATGTCATCTGGTATTTGCTCAAATCAATTCAACACAATCAATTCAGTTTGTTTGTTTCAGTTCTCTTGAAATGGAGAGAAGGTGAATAGAAGGATACTTTTTGGTGAGTTCAATAAATATTTGAGGCCATTTCAATTTGAGTATAATTCATAGGTCTGCATTCATGTAGCAACTGACCTAAGACAGGAATATTTAGGTTTGTGAACAAAGGCAACACTGCAGCCAGAAATATTTGTGAACAAAGGAAACACTGCAGCCAGTTCTGAATTTGGAAGCATGTCATATCTAATTTTATAGGTACAGAAAGTTGGTAGAAATATAAGGATCTTTATTTACATCCTTAGATAATTCTTGTCCTTACCCTCAAGCCCTGCAGTGGGTGTGAGAGGGTAGGGATAAATGAATCTGCCAATTTGGTTCTCCCAGTTTCTCATGCTTCCATATTTTCCATATTTCCATAGCAATTTGCATTTTTTTTAAAAGGAGATCTTCATGAAAATGTCTTAGTTTTTAGTGCAAATTTCTCCTAATAAAAAAAATTTGTATGCACTTTTGACTGACAAACACATTTATGCATGCAATTTCCCCTAATATAATGTATTTTATATGTTATTTTCATGAATATATGCATTTAACAACACTTTCCCCAATGTATGCTTTAGTACACATTGGTTGGAGACCTGCTTTTCAAAATTTGGAGAAATGTGAATTTTGAAAGATTGCTGTGTTTTGGTTCATACATTCTTTCAAGAAGTGTGAATTAGATTGTTTCTCATTAAAGATGGAAACAAAATCTAATTTCTTCCCCATCCCTAGAGGGGTCTGGCATTGTGTCTGATCTAGTGAGAGGATGGGGTACTGGAATGCCAGTGTGCATCTGCATGCTAGCTCTATGTACAGATTATGTGGGGAGTGGGGCTTTGAGATGTGCTACAAGTGGCCAATCCCACTTGTTCAGCTGGAGTTTGCTCTGGCCTTCTGTTAGCAGAGAGGGGGGCACAGGTTTTTCTTGACTCTTTACACTACACAATATAGCAATGCTATTCAGGAATTCTCTTCTATATTCCCTGAGCATGGTTGCTCTATCGTTCAGGTTTAAAGGCAAGCCTCCACTCCCCTGTGACACTTTGTCCCTTTAAGGCTCACAGCTATGAGTTTGGCCCCTGTGACCTGCTATTAAATTCTTCAAGGATTTGCTGCCACCACAGATACTAAGTATCTGACTAAACCTCTAGCATAGCCAATGAAGAAGCACTTGTGTGAAAACAAAACAATATTTATTTTATAACAGCTGTTTGAAAAGAAACAAGCTCACATGCTGTTCATATGTATGTGGTTTCATAAATTGTCTCAAGGTCTTAAACTTAAGTTACTGTATGTTCTTTAAACACTTTAAAACCCTACCTGGCCCACCCCTCTCACATTCCTACACCAGTTCCACCCTTTCACCAGCTAATCCAAAAATAATAAGCAACACTGACCCTACACTGTCTAAAACCCCAAGCCTCTCCAACTAGCCTGAACAATCCCTAACAGTTCAATTAATCACACACTCAGATATAAACCTCTCACTCTCAGTCAGTCAGCCAATCACTATCCAGCACACTCCAACATTCTACTCACACATCTCCCACTCCCAACACTCACCTCTTACCCTAAATACTCTAATATTAACCACTTACCATAAACATTATAAAATACAAACATGAATCATTTGCATAACCGCATAGAACATCACACTGTCAGCACCAAACTTATCCAGGATTATTTTTTGCAGCGGGGGGGGGGAGGGAATTGCTGGTTGTGCCAGGACACACTCCACTCGTCTCACCCCACAGTCAGTAGTGGAAGCATCTGGGATATTTATTTATAGGATTTCTTACCTGCACTTCACCATAAGGTCCCAGGGTGGATTACAATGATATAATAATACAATATAAAAATCAATTAAAACAATTTATATTAAGTGTAACAAAATATAATATCAACAAAAAGGAAATTAGTAAGACCAGAAAGGTAAGAATGCAAGAAGGACTAAAGGGAGAAAGGGAAGGTGCCTCCCAAATAGGGATGGATGAATCTGTCAGTTTCATTTTCTCTCACTCTCTTTTTCCAATCTTAAATTCAGTTGGACACATTTCTGTGTTTTTTAAAAAAGTCCTCATGAAAATTCATCAGCATCTTATTGCACATTTCTTCTTATATACTAATTTTCTATGCAATTTGCCTAATTTGTACAATTTCCCCTAATATAGTGCATTTTGTATGTTATTTTCATTAATATGTGCCTCTTTTGCTCTTTTCCCTAATGCAAACAGTTTTTGTATGACTTATTTATTTATGTTAGTGTTTCATTGCAGAATTTGGAGCAGTGCACATTTTGAAGAATAGCTGCATTTCAGCTCCCATATTATTTTGGGAAGTGTGAATTGGGAATATTTGCATTAAAATGTAATGCTGAATTTCTCCCCCATCCCTCTCCCTCAAGCAATTTCAATGACCAACTGTTTCATCCACTTCCAAGGATGATGATGGCCTGGGTTTGGTTCTCCTAATGGTCCACACAGAAGTGTTGATGAAAGCAAGAGAGCTGAAGACTGGAAAACAAAGCAAATTGGGAAAACCTAGTAAGTAGGGGTAGCTAACAAGAGAAAGTGTGGAAGCTAAAGCGTTAACTTCCAACCTTGGATTACGACCCAGGTCTGTTTCAACAAAATACAGTTAAGATGAACAACAGTTTAGGATTTGGGCATAAGCTGCATAACACTTAACTGCGGTTAATGAAAAACTTGTCATAGCTTCTTATCTCTTCCTTGTGGCCATGCCAGGGAAGGGGAAACCATGTGAACCAGCAGAACTTCAAATTTCTGCTGAATTCTTGGTGACATTTCTAGCAAACACTGTTTCAGTAATGTCTAAATGAATAGCAACCAGATCCTCACTGAAAGATGTCATAAGTCATGATTGCTACCTTAGCTTTCACTCATGTTTTCTCCTAACGTTCAGTATTCTAATACGGGCAGCCAAAACATTTAGTAAGAGAGCCTGCCATTTCAGTTCAGGAAGATCTTTTTAAAAAAGGATCTGACTAAAGATGCATGGTATGGTTTGCCTTCTTCAGATGGCATATCAGCTGTTATCACTGCTGTATTGTATTTGAACTTGTCATCATGTACAATACATATGTCTCTGTCAAAGCTCTTCCCATGGAATTATGTGTAAATATTGTTGTCTTCCTTAGTTGGAAGAGGGAGGAAAAACGTAACACCCTTTTAATAAATTCACTGAAGACTTTTTATCAGATTTAGAAGATATGTCTAATATTGGGTTCCTTGTTTCAAAGTTGCTGTAATTTGACAAAATGAATTACCTGACACAGTTGTGTTACATACTTTCATCAAGATATGTTTCATAAGAAAGAAATAGCTGAAGAAAGGAAAAAACAGGTGATAAAGTAGGATACGTTTATCTGTTATGAATGGAAGACTCACTTTCTTGGAGGTACTATTTCATTTGCCTGCTTTATTAAAACAGACTATCTGCTCCAAAAACAAAAACCCTAATAGCAGCTTTTCAGCAGAATATTCTTCTTGTTGTGCATTATTACTTTCATTTATAATTTATTTGGTTATTGAAGGGAGGTGCAAACTAGGGGAAAAGATATGAAGCACTATTAACTCTGTACAAGACATTCAATTTGCAAATACAATACATATGTGGGATCATGTTTCTGCACACATATTCCATGTAAAAATGCAGGACTGCTGCATTAGGGTTGAGAGGGACAATCCAGTCTTTGTCCATCCTGTATCACTTTTCACCCCAAATTTTCACATTAATCTCAAAGGTACAAATCCGTGAATTTGTGAAGAATTAACAGAGATCGAATTTACTAAAGGTGGCTTTCAACTCCTACTCAGCATAGGCCTGCTAAAATTAATGAACCTAACTTAGTAATATCCATTAACTTCAGTGGGTGTACTCTGAGTAAAACTTAGTTAAATATCATCCCATGCATCCCTACTGTAGAGACATTCAGAAAGCATCCAGCATAGATTTAAGAACATGCCCTATCCTACAGATATTCATACATGACAGGCTATCAATACACTTGTTCTATTTTGCTAAACGTTTAGCAATCTGGAGTGTGACTTCATGTACATCAGGGCTAGGAATCCAGGAGTGGCCCATCTGTGGTCCAGCTTTGACAGGTGGCTGGGGCTGCCTACCTATCAATCACATGATGTCAGGTGATTCAATTGCAAAGGAAGAATCTGGAGTGTACTCTTAGTGTACTCCCAATTCTTAATTACTTGTTTTGCAGCCCTGGCTTGAATTGAAGTGATGGTTGCAAAGATTCCTGGGGGGGGGGAACGGGACAGCTTGCATTCAGCACTGAATTTAAATGCATATTACATCAGATATGGGGCAGGTGGGCATGGCTAGGGGGAACAAACTTTGTGGACCAAATTAAGAACTCTGGTGGGCATAATTTGGCCTCCAGCATTCAGGTTTGTCATCCCTGATATAGATGCTCAAGCAGAAGACATATTGTAAAACTGGGAACATTCAGTAAATTATCTCAGGGACAAGCTGCATGTTATACAGGTAGAGCAATCCAAAGTATCAGAAGCCAGTTGTCATGCCTCCATTGGATAGATGAGTCCTCGGAGGAGGAGGAGGAGGGGAGTGGCACAGCAGACCCAGGAGAGGGAACAAGCAGACCCACCCTGGAAGTGGCTCCAGAACCCCCACCACTGGAAGATGTTCAGAATACAGCTGGGGCCCCTCACTCAGACTCAGGAGGTGAACAGGGGGCCCCTCCACTCCCGCAGAGTGAAGATGCCTGTGAATAGCAGAGCAATGCAGGCATTCTGGCTGTTTAAGGCTACAAGCTCCTGGGAATCAGAGAGCTGATTGCTAGCACCTGAACCAGGGAGGGGAGCTTAAAAAGTAGTGAGATGCCAGTTGCCCTTTGTTGGAAGCAACATCAAGGCGCCAGCATCAGACCCTCACCAGCCATGCCTTGAAACCCAGATTGCCTTCATTAGAATATTAAAACTTGCTTTGTTCACTGATTTTGCATTTTGGAAGACAACGTGGTATGTTCACTGTCCCCTTCCTTATCCCCTTCCTTATCTGCTTTACAACTAAGCCCCTGGGTAGGTAGCTGCTGGCTAATTGTTTTACAGCATATTTTACAGCACCATATATCACCTCGGTGCAGCTGGCAGAGACTGACACCAGTGTAATTTACGCTGGGATAAATTATGGTAGTGTAATTTACCCCATTCCAAACTCTGTTCAGGAGCAGGGTTACTGCTGGCTGAGCCAGCCTGAACCTGGCAGAAGGAAAACAGACCTTTAAAACAGAGTTTGATTTACCCTACCCTTTTTGCCAGTGTATTGGCCTGATAAGTCACATGATTGATCTGAACAGTGTTTAGAGTAGGGGTAAGTCTACCCCTGCCTCATCCCACCCCTGAAGTGACCTCTTTTCAGAACTCTCCCCCCACATTCTGAATTAAGCTGAGGTCTGGCTGATCTGAGATGGAGGATTTATGCCAGCATATTTCCAGTTGTGCCAGGATGAGAAACTTCAGCTGGCATAGCCCCAGCTGAGCCCAGGCTCAGCTGGCATAGCCAGAGATCTTCCTATTCCAAACTCTGCTTATCCCGGCAATTTTTGGCTTTTGATTGCTTCCTTAATGTCTGGAGTTCAGCTATGTCTCCGTTATGTCTTTACAGATGAGGGGTGTAAATGCAACTGGGATTGCAGCATGTGGGAAGGGTAGTTTTATCCTTTCCCTCCCCAGCTACAATCCAGAAAACGCCCCCTCCCATCCCATGTACAGCTGTATGGGTTGGAAAAAGCATTCCTGTTCCCGCAGGGTTTTTAAGATAATGTTTGGTTTTATGATAACTTTATTGTTCTATTGTTTTGTTTCGTGTAGGCTTGTTTTATGCACGCTGCTTAGAAATGCAAATGTTTAAGCGGTATATAAATAGTTTAAATGAATGAATGTTCCCATGTCAAGGAAACATTTTTATAACTGTTATAATGGTACAAAGGGCAGATGCAGCGGATTTTGTTTGGATCACAGCTGGATAAACCTCCTCTCCCTATGCATTGCACCCCTGATGTGAAGTCTGGCCTTCACATGCATGTAGAAGTCAGGGATGTGGACCTACATCAGCAGATTAGTCAGCTGACACTTGGGGTCTCAAATATTGTATGGTTAGACTGTTTAAATCATTGAAGCTGATGGTTGTCTGATAATGTGCAGCTATGCAGCCCTTGCTGATTAATCCGTTTTTGTTTTATTACTTATTTTGCCCAGCTGTCTGATTTTCATAATTGATATCCTCTTTGGTGTTTGCTAATAGGTTACAAAAGCTATTTAATTAGTTGTCTTCTTTTTAAGAAAGGTTAATCTCACATCCCCTTTTTAACAGATGAATTTCACAGTAAAAATACACACCTCCATCTGTGTCACTTTTAGTAATGTTCAGAAAAACAGCTTTAAAGTCAATTTTTTCCTCATTATTTTTATTTTCATTTTAATTTAGCCACGCAACATTTGGAGTGGGTTCCATAGTAGCTCATCTGAACTATCTTCCTCTGCATTTGCAAGGCTTGTGAAAACAATGCTTGCTTGTTTGTTTTACTCATTTATATGCCAATTTCTCAAGATGGCTTACAAAAATAAAAGCAAATTAAAAATACATCTACCAAAACAGGTCAACAATTAAACATATTAAGCAGCAGAAAGTAAAGTGGTGGATATAAAACTAGCTAGACCTGGAACAGATGAAAAGGTCTGAGAAAATACAAAGGTATTTGCCTTGGGTCTAAATGAGAGGGCTGGCCCTACCATTAGGTAGAGTGAGGTGGCTGCCTTAGGGAGCAGATCCTAGAGGGTGGGGACCAGTAGAAAGCTACTAGAAGATAGAGTAGTGTGTGCCACACAACTTGCCCTATACCCTCTAAGCTATCTTTAGATACAGTCAAAGATGCTGTTCTGTTATCAGTGTTGAAAGAAGAATCAGCTGCCAGTCCAGTTTGCTTTTATACATGTAATGGAGGGAATGTGCCATATTGTCCTTTGCTTTAGGCAGCGAAATATCTCAAGCCAACACTGCAAACTAAGAATAACCTAGGTGTCGGTCAAGCCTCTCTGAGGAGGACATTCCATAGCTAGAGTGCCACCACTGAGATCTCTTCCCCAGTGGACACTGGCCACACCTCACTGGGGGAGGGGTATCCAGAAAAGAGCTTCAGAAGGACATAAGTTCTGGATAGGAGGGCAGAGTTCCTTCAGGTACCTGCTCCTGAGCCATGAAGGGCTTTCAAGGTCAACATCAGCATTCTGAATTGGGTCTGGAACTGGTGAGAGCCAGTAACTTTGGCAAAGCACTAGTATATGACATAATACCATCTAGTACCAGTTAGTAATATGGCAGTTGCATTCTGAACTAATTGAAATGTACAGACCACCTTTAAAGGTAATCCCTGATAGAATGTGTTGTAGTAGTCCTAAAAAGGAGATTACCAGGGCAAGGATATCTGAAGCCAGGCCATCCTTGTCAAGGTAGTGCACCAGCCTCAGCAGCTAAACAGTGTTTCATGACACAAAGATTATCTGCACCTCCATTGATGAAGATGGATCATGGAACATCTCCCTGACTATGTACTAATCCTTTAGGACAGGGAAACCTCCAGCCTATGGGTCAATCTTGGTCTACCAGGGGATCCAAGTTGGCATGTGAGACCATGTTCCCCAAACCACAGCCACCTGATCACCAGCTGATGTCACTGGATGGTGGGGTTCAGTCCTGCTGGGGACTGCTTTACCAGTGTATTCCATGCTGGGAATGTGATGGCTAAACTGACTCCTGCAGCTAGCAGTATTGTACTCCCTGCTCATCTGAGGGGAATGCACTGGCAAAGCAGCCCAGAAAACTGAACTCTCCTCTTATCAGCTGGTGAGTTGATGTTTCAATCCTTCTCAGTTTGGCTGCAGGTGCCTGTTTCACTGCTGAAATAATGCAAATCTGTTTGAGAGCACTTAGGGATTATCATGTCAAAATCCTCCCACATTTCACAGAGCAACCAGGGCTTCAACAGATGTGCCAGCCACAGCAGCCAGAAAATTATAAGGATTGATACCAGGATTACTTATTTGTAAAAACTGTTCTTCATGTGGTCCTCTAAGGAGTGCTCAAGTAAGGTTCTGTATCCAGAGATAAATGATCATTACTTGGAAGTTGTTCCAAGTAAAAAGCAAGTGGCTTAGAGTTACAACCATGTCAAGTCGTTACGTAGTTGACTAATGTTGAAATTGGTTCAAAGCTTAATCTGGGACTTTGTTTTTAATGTGGCTTGGACTGCTTATGTCAAACACTTGTATGAACCCCACTCCACCTACTGATATCAAAGTAGGGCTCTGGTGAAAATTCCATCATTCAAGAGATCAGAATTGCAGTGTCAGCAGTAACTCTGTGTGTTTGAAATCAGCTTCCTAAAGGGGTCTTAGAGTTTTCTTCATTGTTAGAAAGAAAGGCAGGACCTATCTGTTCTCATAGGCATTTGGAAATTGCCAAAGATCACTTATTTGCCCTATACCCAGAATGGAAATCAATCCAGACTGGAAATCAATCCAGCAAATACATTCAGTACTGTTGCTCTCAGTCTGCAAACAACACACAATTACATTTTTCCCCATTTGCATTATATTTCATTTGCACTGAAATGAATGGGGTGGATTATTGTAATGACAACATAACTTATGAAAATTATTTAATTTATGCAATTGATTAAGTAAATTATATACATTATGTAATTTCACCACAGCAGACAGTGAGACAAATGATGCAGTTTTTGGTGATAGATGAACTGCAATGGAACAGAAACAGTGCTGCATGCAATGAATAGAAGGTGAAGCAGAAAACAATGCATTCTTATATCCCCAGAGGTGAATGCTTTTATACATGTTGACTAGCTTCTCTATTCTCTCATTTTTTAAATAGAGTGTTCTGGTTTTTATGATGACATTTTTAAAAAAGGAAATTTCTGTTTTCTTGTCTGGTTTTGTAGGCTGACATGAATAATATAAAATGTAGGTATAAATAAATAAAAACAATGGCTTGTATCTGGAAATGCTCTTTATTTGTGGTTTTGATTAAGCAACGGTTCTCCTGAATGGAAGGAAGAAAGACGTTGTTGTATATCTGCTCCAGGGGATTGGGGGGACCCTCTGGAACAGTGTGGGATACAGGAACAGGGGAGGGTGAATCGGGGGAAAGCACTTTCCCTCTTCTGTTTGCAAGATTCTGTGATGGACTGAAGGTACTTCTGGGTATGGAAAGACATATTTGGATCCAGTCTTACATGTATACAAGCCAAGAAAAGTGGGGAAATACTTGCTATGGGATGGGGTGGACTGATGAAAGAAGAACAGAACAAGTCCAGGATACTGATACAGAGCAACTCAATTAGTTCCACTGCTGTCATCAAAAAGTACTTACCAGATTTTTAAAAGGGCTTTTTCTTCCCCCTTGTTCAGTTACTGCAAATTAAGAGCAACACTGTTGTATCAAGCTACTGTTGTTGCATTAAGGTATTCCAAATGGGTACAAATGTCTACAGATGGTATAGAGTTACACTTTAAATGAATAGCAAGGGTAATTTCACTCCATTGTAAAATGATTTTAATTTTAATTTTACTGTATTACTGAACCAAAAAGAGACTAATTTTGTATCTAATTTAGCAGGGCTTAACTGTAGCTATTGTTTTTAATGGTATAATTGTGTTTTGCTGTTGGAAAATACTGAAAGCAAGAACATTTAATATGTGAAATTATAACAAGGCTATTCATTCATCTGTTGGAAGCTGTAAATGGAAGACAAAGCCAAAGTACAAAAGCAAAAGTAAAATTCAGTTTTTAAATATAATGATACACCATACAAAAAATTATGCCATTAAAATAATCCATATTAAATTAGAGTACAACAATTATCCTGTATGTACTGTACTCTTAGGGCACAATTAACTTGTTTAATCACTAGTTGTGGAGAGGGGTGGGGGAGTCATAATGCAAGGTCCTTTCTCAGTCTGCTAAGAAGAGAATGAACAAGCTGCAGTCCTGTGCTGTTTTGCTCCTAAAACACTTAGCAGCCCTCGAGGACAGCATGAGAACTTTGTACAAAAAATTGGTGTTGTGGCGGTCTGTCCTGTTGAGCATTGCCCAACAATTCAGTAGTGTGTTATGCAAATCCCCCACATTGGGAAAAGATAGTATGAGTGCCCCCCCACAAGTCTGGCAAATCCCCACTAGCAGGTAACAAGGATATATATATTGCCATGGCAATATCCAAGCGCATTGCCTATCACATTATCAGATTCAATGCAGGATGCATACAATGAAAATATGCAGTCTAATGAAAACAATGGACTGTCACAAAATATATGTGAAGACTTGAGTTAACAATTTCACTCATACACCAGAGAGCACAGAAAGTTCAAACTGAGGCACCCAGCCTTAACTTCGACACCACATAAGCAATACACATGTTCAACAACCTCACCTTCCCTTCCTGTGTGTCAATGTACCAATCTTGAAAAATGGGCCCATGCAGCTGCTATTTAAAAATAATAATATGTGTTAAATGTATCCATACATTTGATGTACAATATTTGCTTCAACTCTGGGATCAGCATGCTGAGTGCATATTGTAGCTGTATCAGGAGGGCTAGGAAGAAGCCAGCAGCAGGCCAACTGAAAGAAACATTAGTTCACTCCTGTACTCGTATTTGCCTGACGTCACCCCATCTTTCTATCCTCTTTTTGTTCCCTCCAACTGTGTCAAATGTAAGCTCCTCGGAGCAGTTTAATGCCGAACGCCTAGCCTTTGCCAAGCACAACACTAATAAGTTTGGAATTTCAAAAGGACCATGAACACGGCTAGTGGTAAATAAACGAAAGGCTTTATTAGCAAAGCTGTGTACATCAACTGTTATTTGCAAGAAATAAAACACTAAACTGAAACTAATGGCAAATGGGCCTCTGCCTCCCCCCCCCCGGGTCTGTCTTTGATTGCTCTTACATTTGCCCTGCAAGCTAGAAGCCTTTGGAACTGCTGCAGTGAGGATTCTCTTGCCCAGGAGGAGTTGTGGCTCTTGAGTCTTGGTCTTTAGTCTTGATGTCTGGAGGCTTCTTCAGCCCCCTGAAGGCTGATCTCGTTGGTATCTTGGGGCTTCTTCAGGCCCCTGAAGGCTTAATCTCCCTGATCTAGGGGTCCTGTATTTATCTCCCCAAATCCCCCTGGGAGGGGCACCTTACACCTATTAGATCATTATCTTCCCATCATCCAGGTAGCTGACTTTCACCATGTCTCCTGATCTTGTCCTCGGGACATCTTCAGCTTGAGAATGCAGCTGCATTCTCAAGGTTTACTGCTTGTTTTGATTATCACGCCACTTGTTTACATTAGCCAAGTGAGAACATTTGTAAGCCAATTAGCTCATCAACCCTTCAAAGTCTGAGAAAGCCATAAACAATCTCATCTGACAGAGCAGACGCATGGGAGCATTACTTCAACAAAACTTCTCAGACTCTGTGTTGTTTTGAACACAAAGGCATAGGAAAGCTTCCCAGATGCTGTGACTATGTCAGGGAGCCCGCATTTTGAACTTTCTAGATTCTAATTCTAAGCAGTAACAGTGTGCAGAAGCAATCAGCACCCCAATAATTCAGGGGTATGATGCATGAATTAGGGGACAAAGGCCATTCATATGCCATTTCTAAGCCTCCTTGTTACATCTACTTTCATCCTGTCATGTGGCAAAGAACTTGATTTGTTTGTGAGAGCATTTCCAGAAAGACAGTTCTTAGCACTACCCAGTAAGGATGGCCTAATCTGTCACTTTTGGGTTCTCCTTGTTCCTCATTTTTCCAGTCTTAAATTCAGTTACCTATAGTTCCATATCAGTTTGCATTTTTTTTAAAAAAATGTCCTCATGAAAATTTCAGCATTTTAGTGCTAATTTTCCATAATATCAACATTGTTATATGCATGTTTTCCTAATATACACCTTTTTGCACAGCAATTTTATAACACATGTTGTATGTTATTATCACCAATACATGCATTTTTTATGCATACAGTGTATGCATTTTTATACACATTACAATACTGGATAACTGCATTGCAAAATCTGGAAAAATGAATATTAAAGAATGGCTGTATTTTTTGTTGATGTATTGTTTTGGGAAGTGCAAATCACCTTTAAACAGAAACAATTGGTTTTTTTTCTGCTTTAATCTACAAGCAGCATTTCATTATTAAAAAAAACCTAGCTTGGATGTTTCACTTTTGGTTCAGTACATTCTACTGTGTTCTGTTCACATTAGGGGATGTGTCACAGCTGGGGTGGGGGTGGGGAGAAAACCCAATTTACCCAAACTGTAATTGTAATCAGTTTCCTCCCTCCATATATACAGATTTAGTTATATTAGAGTTTTCAGGACTACAAAATGGCTCCCTGAAGCTCTTCTACATTCCCCCCAACCTCCCCAGATAGAAGAGTAGAAAGAGATCTTAACTGTTTTTTGAATCGGTGTCCACAGCACAGCTGCTTCTGAATGAAAAGAGCAGCTTTACTAACCTGGGATGCTGTCATGAGGAGTAATTGTAATGTTTCCAGCATTACTTTTGGGCATTACTTGGGGGAGGGAGCGGGGAAGTCTTCTGCTCCTCTGATTTGTGGATGAAAACCATATGCCTCAAACTGGGCTTCTATGCAGCGTCACTCTTCCCTCGTGTTCTGTGGGTGGGTAGGAAGCGATGGGAGAGGAGGCGGAGACTGAGACAGGGGTGGAGTGGAGAAGACAATTGTTTAAAAAATGGACAGTGGTGGAGAAGAGCGGAGTGGAGGGAGAACGGAGCTGGAGGGCAAGAACATGGATAAAAGAGGAGAAGGAGGCAGCAGCAGAATGGAGATAAGTGTGGAGGTAAAAGATTACTTGTGTGCGTGCGAGGGTGCATACATGCATGCGTGCGTGCGTGCGTGCGAGAGAGAGAGAGACAGAGAGAATATTGTGTTTGCACTTGGCACACAAAGTAGTCTTTGCTGCCCTCCCTGGCTACTTTTCTGCATTTGAATTATTTTAACTTTTTTGCATCTCAGGGGAAATGTTTGTTTGGGTGGTGTCTCTTAGTTAGTGTCTCAGGAAGCCCAAATAAAAAACCATGGGAAAGGAATATGTCTAGGATGCCCAAATGTGGCAATGGAATGTGTGTATCTCTTTTGGCTGCCTGCCAGGAAAGTCCTCATTTAGATTGATCTGACAAAGGTATTGGTAGGGCCAATGACATGAGTTGGGAAGTTTAATGCAACCAATGAGACCAAAGGCATGGGACAGTCCACTAATATACAAGTGATGTCAATTTATCGCTTAAATAAGACTTGAACATATGCTATTAATGTGAGGACAGCAGGAGGGACAGTGTGTGAGTGGATGACCCAGAGAAGTTCAACTGCTGCTGACAACTACTAAGGGGTCTTCCAGCAGCTGAGTCAGGCTGTATCTACTCTGTCAGTGCTGTTCATTATGTTAGTCCTTGTCCCATGAATAAACCTTGTTAATTAGTACAGCTGGTGTTCAATTTCATTGTCTACCTGGCCCTGTTTAAAAGAACATCTCCCCACTACCACCCAGCAGAACAGCCCCTCCCATGCATATAAGAAACTTCAATGGATTAATCTCTTGAGCAGTAGGGCTTTGCCTTTTCTTTCCAAACACATGGTTCCTTGCCTTGCAAGGAAAGTGGTCATAATAGAAATCAATGGGGGATGTCGAGTTATTGAATTGCTATCTAAAATGAGAAACTTGGGTTGGGGAGCATGGGGAAGGACTAGAGAGAGACACAGGTTTCCTTGTTCTACCCTTGTTGTATTCAGCTCTCATGCAGGATCCCAAGGATAAGGTAGCATCAGAAGTCGGACAGCCACTGATAGCTCTGAGTGAGCAATTTGCTTTAACATAGGCTGAGAGCAAACTGAGCCTTTTTAAGTGTATGCCCCCAGTCTACCTCTTCCAGGTTCTTCCCTCTTGTGGATAACTTTAGAGTCTGAAAGGGACAATCCTCTGGCCTGAAGACAGGCATTCCTTCCCTGCTCCATAGCCTCCCTTCTGGTGCGTTCCCTGTGCTGATGGCAGTAGTGTGATGGCAAATTCAGAAGTGCAGGGTCCCTTCATGATAGTCACAGCTATAGCTATACCCCCTCATGACCACACTCCTTTTAAGATTATACAACCTTAATATTACGGAATAACCTGGCCAGGTTTGAATACTGCTTTCTGCTTCTCTATCCTTGTCAATGCCTTCTCTCCAAACAACAGACATCCTTTGGAGCCAATCGGCATGAAAGGGGAGTGTGTTAACTACTGAGAAGAGCAGCTTCTCAGTGGCTGATTCACCTCTTTTTACTCTGATTGGCTCCAATCAGCAGGAAAGGACAAGGAAGCATGCTAGAAGACTCTTCTCAGTGGATAACACATTCCCTTTTCATGCCCACAGGATGTTGGAGACATAGGGGCCCTGCTGAGACCCTGCTCCCAAAAAATAAAGGATCTACACCCCTGGCTGATGGAGAGGCAAGGTGCAGCAAGAGTCATTGGGCTCCTCTGGAGAAGGTGCCCATGAGGGTTTTGGCTCTGACCCTACAGACCTTGACAGTGTGGGAGGTTGCTCTATCCTGTCTGTCAGCCCCAGGTTCAGCAGTGTTGTTAGCTCCAGGAAGAGGCTCAGAGCTCTGAAACTTGTCTGACTCCATAGGAGACTCTGTCTACCATCTCTGATTCTGAACCTTTATCATTGCTACACCTTGGGGTCATTACGTGGAGATAAAAATGTAATAAAGAAATAATTCACACATAGTCCAGACATTAAGTGCTTCTGTAATTCTCTGTGATGGAGGAGGATTAAACCAAAACAAAGGAAAAGGATCCCAAAGGTAAGGAAAAAGCCAAGATCACAGGAACCCCTGAAAGCAATGAAAATGTGTGTGAACAAACATGAATGGTAGCCACTCCTATGGTTGCTTATTGGCAGAACCAAATAAATTATAGATTCCTAACAGGAGAGTTTCTAGGCTTGTCCACGTCAGAGTATAATGTGAAGTTGCACGACATCCACTCAAAAGAACTCCGATCTCACACATTTTCTCTTTTGAAACCCCTTATTGGATTGCCCAGAGATAATTGGATAAGTGGTGGGAAAAAGGACCCCAAACTGCTGCACTTTTCAGCAGTGGAATGTTTGCATTATTGGTTTTTTTCCCCCAGTGGGTGGATCAGTCCTTCACTTTAGCTACTGTCCTTTCCACATATGCTCTTTCCTCTTTCCTATGCTCATTTTTTTCCTGGCGGCATATGCTTACTTCTGCCTGCTTCCCCATCCCCCAGTTGCAAGCACTATATTGAATTATTATTTTAAAAAATACTCACTCTGATTTGCACACAAAGGGACATTAAGGGAGCATAGTAGTCTGCCAACCACACATTTTTCTCTCACACTTTAGAACCCAACACAGACAGCAGGTAGTGAGAAGCCAAACCGTCAGTCCATTCCAAAAGAGTGGTTTAGCAATTATTCCCTGTTCCCAGGGAACTCTGGGAATTGTAACTCTGTGAGGGGAATAGAAGTCTCCTAACAATTCTCAGCACCCTTCACTAACTACAGCCATGACTTGAGACAATACTGCTTTAAATGCATAGGGCAGATGGGTCAGCAGCCTCTGTTAGAAAACTAGAATTAGTGAAACTCAGTTCACTAGGTGTGGAGATTTCACAATATAATAATGCCATTCTAAGCATGTTTACTCAGAATGCAATTCTAAACATGTTTACTTACTTCTGAGTAAGTCCTGTTGAGCTCAAAGGGGTCCACTCTCTAGAAGGAATGGTTATGATTACAGCCTTACACCGCAATTCCAACTCCACTTATCTGGGAGTAAACCCCACTGAACTCAGTAGGATTTACTTCTGAGTAGACATGGTTGGGATTGTGGCATAAGGTTCCAATGTTATGTACACTTCCCTTGGAATAAGTCTGATGGAACATAGTGAGACTTACTACCAAGAAGATAAGTAAAAGAATGTGCTGTAAATACTACAATTTAGCT
The DNA here is from genome assembly GCF_030035675.1 of Rhineura floridana. Lineage (NCBI taxonomy): Eukaryota > Metazoa > Chordata > Lepidosauria > Squamata > Rhineuridae > Rhineura > Rhineura floridana. The sequence continues at coordinate 101,697,094 of NC_084487.1, forward strand.
TCTATGCTCTATTTGCATTGGGTAGAAATGTATTGTCTCTCTTGATGACATAGATACTTGAAAAGTGAAATTGCTTTGCAGTTACACATTTTGTTCTCTCCCGTCTGTCTTTCTCTTAAATAAAAACTTCCAGCAACAGACTCACCTTCCTCGCTTTGAGAAGGCAGGAAAGAGAGATGTGGGTGGGAAGGGGGCAGGGGCGAGACGCAGGAAGAGAGCGGATGTACACAGCATGAATCAGGAATTTAGAGATCTTAGAGCTCAACATTATAACATCTTTTTATCTTGTAACTTTACAATATCTTTCTGTCTTGTAGGTTTTTATCTTTTTATATATGCAAAAACAATTCATCAAAGAACAATAAAAATGCAAAGAGGGGAACGGTTCACAGCTTATATCTGTTCTCTGTGTAATTACAGGCACACATTTGTAAACTGAATAGGTCTATTAAAGCTGTAGACTCACTACAATCCTCCATAACCAAGCTGTTAAAATTGGTGCTGCAACATTAAAATAAGAAACAAAACATAAATAGAGAATACAAAATGGGGAAAGAAGAGGTTGGCAGAAAATAAAAAGGCCTGCAATGTGATCAGTCAGAATGGAAGTCAACAAGGAAATGCAACCAATCACAGCTGAGGTCCTTGATGAGTGTAGTTGCATGATAGACATGTTTAGAGAGTCCTCTTTTTCACTTTCCTTCACTAGATGTACCATATGCCTAAAACATCACATATGCACATCTAAAAAGTGTCATGTGTGAAGGGGCCCATAGCAAAGATTTATCTGTCAAATATGGAGAGGAACATTGAACCAGAAATGTCGTCTCTAGCAGACCTATTTGACATCCTCGTAGCGGCTATTCATATGTGATATGATTCATCCTGATTCTGCATAGTTGGATTCAAATGCTGCCTGCATTGCAACATTTGAAATGGAAAGAAAAACTACATGAGGTGGGTGGATGAAATCATTACTCTGTGTAACCACAGCTCCCTGATGCCAACTACACTTCATAGGAAATAGCCATGCCATTTAATCAAGCCATAGGCAAAACTACTGTGGCAGGGATATCTTGAATCCTTATTTTAGGATTGATCTTGTCTATAATGCTTAATCTTTGATTGAAGCAGCCAAATATAAAGACTTTTATTATTTCAGTATGTGAGAAAGCTAAACATGTGGGCTCCAGTTAATAGTTCATGTGCTATTTGCAGCCCCTGTAAAAGTAGCTAGAATTGTGCCAATCAGCTGTTTGGTAAAGAAAGTGGTGGAGACTCAGTTTAACCATCTGGAACAGCCATCTGATCTGATTTTGGTACAAGCCTGTATATTCACAGCTAGTGAACTGGACAAGGAAATTGCATGCACAGCACTATAGCTCTCTCCCATTAAAGGTTTTGGGGCTTAAATGCCCTTAATTTTGTCTGGATCATGACCATTGTTTGTGAACTTTATTCACATAGAATGAGTACATTTTTACACAAGCTTATAGTGTGGTCTTATTTTGGAATTAGTTCTCATAGTTGTTTCTAGTTGTGCTGTGAAAAGTTGCCCTGGTCATGCATATAATGCCACATGTCTTGGTGGATTGTTTTGCGTGAATATGTTTGGGCAGATAGGCATGAATATGCATGCCTGCTATAATTAAATCTCAAGGAAATGGGGTTTCATATGGAAGCCTACATAAACTCCAGGTCAAATATTATTTTAATCACATTAAACACTTTCAGACACGCAATTTAAGTATAATTACAAGTGCTGCCTGAAACAATATTATTAACACAAGTTATTTTCCATCGTTTACATATTTTGACCCCAAGTAATAATGGAAAGTTGTCACTAGAATGTAATTGTGCTAATTATAGTAATTAGTTTATATGGAATGACTCAAGGAAAACAGCAAATTTTTGACAAGGTAATCCCAGATCAGACCAATCCTCTATGGATGTATGTTACCGCATTTATAAATTCACAGGTGAATTTGGGTTTGCAACACAGTTGGATGCATTGTTTACCAAGAGGTGAACTCTGCTCGAGTTCAAAAGGGCTTCCCAAGTAAGTGTGTACAGAATTTCAGCCACATAAATGTGTGAGGAATTTTTAATGTTTACTAATAGAGGAAGATTCATCTATGTTACTGTAACTCAGGAGAAGACATGGAGGTTGGTCAAATGGAACGTTCCTCACCAAGTGAATAGAACATTCCTCGCTAAGCTTAGGCTACCCCTTGCCAGCCTCATCTGCCTGTCTCCTTACCACCAGTAAGGAAATTGCACTGGCAATTACCCTCCTCCTCAGCTTCACTCTTGTTTTTTGTGGAACTAATCTCCTCCTTAGTCTCAGTCTTGTCTTCATGGAACTCAGACAAGAGTCTCAACCCCAAGGTACGAGAGGGTCTTCATGGGTGGAAATCATCTTCACTTTGATGCAATGGAAGGAGTAAGGGCAGTAGATGAAAGGAAAGACTGACAACTCTGATTAATGGGTACTTATGAAACTATTAACTAAGCAAGGACACAGAAAGGCAGCAGGGCTGTTCTCACTCACCAATCTAGCACCAAAGAGTGCTAGCGTCTGGTTTGGGTGGATGGGTTTGGTTGGTTAGCCCTAGGAACAGGGCTCAGGAGTCAAGAGTGAACAGAAGTCAAGGAACAGCAGTTACTTTTTTGCTGGGATGACTCTTGCTGCAGTTGCAATCTGCTGAGGAAGGGAAAAGATGCATGATTGGTTTTGCTTTATTTTTCTGTGGAGTTCATAGGTGCCAACAGAGGGAAAGCTGCCTTGAAGGGCAATTCCCCACTTAATTGTTTTGGGAGGATACTTAGGAACAGTGGTTTTTTGGGGGAGGCGTGTGTACAATATACTTGCAAGGGACTGGGAGCCATTATTTAATTTCTAAAAAGAGATGTGCAGGAAATTGGGAGGGGGAAGTCTAGCCACCTGTCCTTCTTGTTCATATGAGGCCATCTAGTGAGAACAGGGGTAAGGCTGAACTTGCCCAGTGGAAAGTGAAATGTATTCTTCCAGTATTGAGATGCACCTTTAGTATAATCTTGCTGATTTACAGTAGAAACTAGGAAGTCCACTATTACCTGGGAATCTAGAAAGAGGTCTTTGAGGCCAATCCTAGCAAGAGAATAGTAGCAGGTTTCTAGGCCAAACTCCAGCTCCCAAGCCTCTGTTCTGGAGGAAGACCTAGACCTTCAGGTGGATTCAGAATACTGCTTGTTCAGTGTGCAATAACATCTCTTCTTTTGAACTCCAGTAAATCTCACAAAGTCTGCATCATAGACATGTGGAACTAAGTTTGAATAAATATCCTTAAGCATGATCTTAAGTCATTTAGTCAGTGGAGGCTGGTGTGTTGGGGCTGCTGGGTTATAGCCCTCCCAATGAGAATGTCAAACAATTTTAACCTCAGTCTCAAAGCCACACACTCTTTCTTGTTCTGCACACATTTTATACTTCTATTTGAACTCAGAGAAGCTATGCAAACATTTCTGTCATTCTACTGTTCTTTAGCCAATCAGCCAATCGCAGTCTGGTATTCTCATAAAGGGAGCGTATCAGAGCTAGAAGATGCCTGTCTATGTTAGTTGACTTGAACTTTTCCCAGAGTTTAGCTCTGGGTCTCTAGGTAATTGGTTCCATTGTCATATGGCTCTAACAGTTAGGAAGTTTTTCCTGATGTCCAGTCAAAATCTGGCTTCCTGCAACTTGAGCCCATTATTCCGAGTCCTGTACTCTGGGACCATCGAGAAGAGATCCCGGCCCTCCTCTATGTGACAACCTTTCATGTACTTGAAGAGTGCTATCATATCTCCCCTCAGTCTTCTCTTCTCCAGACTAAACATGCCCAGTTCTTTCAGTCTTTCCTCATAGGGCTTTGTTTCCAGTCCCCTGATCATCTTTGTTGCCCTCCTCTGAACCTGTTCCAGTTTGTCTGCATGCTTCATGAAGTGTGGAGACCAGAACTGGACGCAGTATTCAAGATGAGGCCTAACCTGTGCTGAATAGAGGGGAACTAGTACTTCACATGATTTGGAAACTATACTTCTGTTAATGCAGCCTAATATAGCATTTGCCTTTTTTGCAGCCACATCACACTGTTGGCTCATATTCAGCTTGTGATCCATGACAATTTCGAGATTCTTCTCACATGTCGTACTGCTAAGCCAAGTATCTCCCATCTTATAACTGTGCATTTGGTTTCTTTTTCCTAAGTGTAGAACTTTGCATTTATCCCTGTTGAATTTCATTCTGTTGTTTTCAGCCCAATGCTCCAGCCTATCAAGGTCCCTTTGAATTTTGTTTCTGTCTTCCACGGTATTAGCTATGCCCCCCAATTTTGTATCATCTGCAAATTTGATAAGCATGCTCTGTACCTCCTCATCCAAGGAGCATGTTTGCCTAAAAGCATGTTTGGTTTCTTCATAGGCTGGACTGGGCACTATTTATTGCAGGAGGTTGTGAAGGAAGAGGATATTCTTGGTGGCAAACTGCCCCAATAATGAATTTGAACCTTTTAAATTTATTTTTATTTATTTAAAGCATCTGAAAGCTTGATATGGGTTTATGCAAGATAATTAATCCCCACAGGGATAAGAACAAGAGCTTATTGTAATTATTTTAACTAAAACAAAAAGTTTCAGACTACTTTGAAGACCTGAAGACCAGATTTGCTCTTTGAACCCAGGACTGTGTCTTCCATGATGGGGGCTGGGGGAGAAGGGAGCAGGAGAGTAGATGATAACACAAATATCCTGGCATTGCTAATCCAATTAGCAGGGCATGTGTGGGGTTGTTGCACACTTCCAGCCCCAATTTCACTTTGAGTGGGGAGGTGGAGCCTGTGTAAATGTGGCTGAGGAAAGGAGAAGGAATGTTGAGTTAAGCAATCCCTTGCTTTTATAAAAGCCAAGAGACTTAAATGTACCGTGTGTGAATGTTTGAATCCCTGCATACGTGGAATACTGGAGGAATGTGTGGAATGTCTTGCTACAGTATTTACAGATGATCATATGGTATAAAAGATTATTTTTTCTAACATTTTGGCTTCTTGTTTTTTTCCACCTTCCATATCTTTTTCTCTGAACAATAGAAGCATACTGTTTCAAGAATTAGTTTTATTCATTTTTTTTTAAAGAAACTCTGGAGATCTTTAGGCAATAACTATTATCCATTATACTTATATACACTGTGCCAGGTCAGGGAGGTTATTTTTTCATACCAGAGAATAGGCCAGGCATAGCTTAAATAAAACATAATAATCCTGAACACAATACAGTATTTGCTGTTTTCTCCCTAGAAATGACACATAGTCTCTCATATGAAATAATTAACTATACCGAAGAGGATGTATGATTTACTGTAGCTGTAGTAACTGAATAATCCTATTATTTTTACATAGAAGTAAGCTCCACTGTGTTTATTTTAGTGCTTGTAGAATTGAACTCTGGTCTTCCATGTCTTAGTGCAACACTAACCATTACATTTATACAATTACAGATGGTCATCTTAAATAAGTTTTAATTTAAAAATATATTATCATGTTGCCCAAATGTGTCTTTTCTTTTCATTCTTCACTTGAGTTTTTTGTATGGTTTAGGGTTGGCATTGGGGGAGAGCAGCACTCTTGTGCCTTTAACAGCTGTATGTCAGGCAGAAATTATTATGAACTAACAGTGCATTTGGATGAACTTGAATTATTTTATTCCTTTTAAAAATGAATTTTCTAACCTCTGCTGGTTACTAACACAATCCTCTTCATCTTATTCAGAAATAAGTAAATCCCATTGTATTCTGTGGGGCTTACCCATGAGAGCAAGCATAGTACAAAGCCTTTTGTAATGCCTACGAAATGTGAGTTTCCACCAGTAACTCACTCACTCTGTCTCTCTGTGTATATGTGTGTTTAAAAAAACAGGATTCAGAGAGCATTACTGAATGAGCAGAGATCTAGTTTTCTGTTCACTGTTGAGGAGGCATACTTAACTGTGTATATATTCACAAGAGCAAGCATAGGACTACAGCTGTTAGATGTTAAGTATTACTAGAACTGCAATGTTTGTGCCCACTATTTCTTTGCAAAGGAGGAGTATAGGGGAAGAACCAGAATAGGTGGAGGCCGCACAATGTTTCCTCCATCAGAGAAGTAACTGTGGCAGCAGGAATCCCTTCTGAACCAAAGTATGAAACTTTACAGTTTTGTTAGATATTATATGCAGAACTGGAATGCTTAAGTATCCACAGCATGTTTGCAATGGAAGAGGATGGGGAGAAAACCAAAAATTTACCACCCCATGACCTCATTGGCCACACCCCCATAGCAGCCCTACCAGGTCTAGTGGACACCAGCTTCCACGGCATTTAGTTCCAATTTCACTCTCCTGGTAATGGGCTTACAGCAGTCCAGTTTCTGGCTCCTGAGTCATGTACCCGTTCCTCCGTCTCCATTAGGGATGGAATCCACATTTCGGTGCTGATTTGATTTTCACTCCATCAAACTTGCTTCCAGTACTGCTTCATAAGGGATCAATGTTCACCATTAGTGATTACTACAGATTCGGACTTTTTCCCGCAAACATATTGATATTAATATCATTTTTTTTTAAAAAAAAGCTTTTTTCACAGATGTTTTACAAATATTGATATTTTTAAAATATCAATATTCATATTTATATTTTGAGGAAAGTATCAATATTCATATTTATATTTTGAGGAAAATACCAATATTAATATTGATATATATTTTTTAAATCAATATTTGTAAAACATCTATGAAAAAAGCTATTTTAAAAAGTTGATATTAATATGGATATTTTTGAGGCCATTTCTTTTTTAAAAAATCTGCTTCAGCTGCAGAAAACTGTTAGGAAAAAACCTGATGCACAAGGACAAAAAAAAAAGCAAATAAATAGGAAATCCAGTGTCAAATTCAAATTTTGCAAAATTCGGGCATATCCCTACTCCTCACCTCTTTCTGGCCTGGCCCTGACAAAGGCATTTCTCCTCTGCTGCTCTGGTTCTTGGGTCCCCTTTCTCCCCAAACACAAAGATGAGCATAGTTATCTGCCAGCCACACATTTTAAGTAGTGAGAAGCTGAACCACTAAGGCAGTGGTCCTCAAACTTTGTTGGTTCACGGCGCACTGTAAAACATATAAAAATTTTCTGTCGCACTTTGTGTACAAAATTAAAAATATATTAATATATTTTGAACTATGAATAAAAATAAACTATAGAAAACTATTACTTACCCTATACAAATGGGTTTCTTCTCATTTTAAAAATATACTTTCATAATATTTGAGGCACACCTAGCCACCTCTTAGGGTGCACCAGTGTGCCTGGGCGCACCATTTGAGAATCACTGCACTAAGGCCTCATCTGCAGTATAGATTTAAAGTAGTATGATGTAACTTTGAACAGCCATGGCTTTCCCCAAAGAATGTTGGGAATTGTTGTTTGTTAAGCATGCTGAGAGTAGTTGGGAGACCCCTATTTCCCTCACAGAGCTACTGTTTGTTTAACAACCAATCCTTTTTTCTCAGGGAATTGTAGGAGAAGTCATGACTGTTTAAAGTGGTATAATACTGTTTTAAATGTATACTGCAGATGGGGCCTAAGAAGGCTTCAGTTCCACCAACATGCCCAATTACAGAAGATCACTATAGAGCAGAGATGGGGAACCTTTGGCCCTCTGGATGCTGTTGTACTCCCTACTCCCATCAGCCCCAGCCTGCATGGCCAGTAATCAGGGATCTAACAACATCTGGAGGGCAACTGTTTTCCCACCCCAGCCATATCTTTCTGTGCTTGTTTGGGGATGGGGCATGCAGCTGTGTGATCTGAACATCATGGGGAGAGGCAAAGTGGCTGTGATCTCATCTCTTGAGCCTGCACATTTGTGTGGTCCCAGAAAGCCATAGGTTGCCTTACTCTGTCATGGGAACCAGGCTGGTATTAATTCTATTCACAACCTCCAGCTCTCTATGCTTTTCTCGCAATATAATGTTATGTTCAAATTCTTTCCCGTTCTCTCCTTTCAAAGGGATTTTCTGGTAGCCTCCCAAGGATTCTACTGTTCCACAGTCTGCCCTATCAAAAGATTGTTTAGTACTGCTAATATGGTTTATTACAATATTAATATGCATTGCTCCATTTCATCAAGGAATAAAATGTTTGTATAATGAATCCCATTAAGCGAAGCTGACATGAATTTATTTTCCTGAGTCTAACACACATACAAAAAATCCCTCAAAATGTATTTGCCATTCAAATCCAAATGATATACATTTATTAAAATGTAATTTGGTTAAAACATTTTATGTATAATTGTAAAGGCAAGTGGAAGGATCGCTACTGATGTTTCTCAAATTATGAATTATATTATGAGTATGTTCCTGATTGTGTTGGAATAAAAAAAAGAGAACTATTAACATGGACAATGTGGAATCTCGCATATTTAGTTCTTTTAAAGTAGATAGAGTTCTTTGAAAGAACAAAATACTTCAAAAATGTGAATGGTTAAGGATACAAATAGCTATTAATTTAGACAAGGGTCTAATCCAGAGATACCCATGTGCAAAAGGATGTTGCGTGCAAAACTACTATGAAGAGAATGCATTTACTCTTGCATTAAGGCATGATAACAGGTTCAGCCTAGTATTAAGATGGTCAGTGTGGGGGGACAAGTCAAACTATCCACACTGCACATTTCCATTTGCCAGAGAATTTGAACATGAAGAAAAGGACCTGCATTTCCACACTGCCAGTCTGTATGAGATTTCTTTCTTTTCTGTACATGGATTGCAGCACAGTCATTTGTAGTGAAAGCGGGGAGGTCTTCCCCATCTGCTCTCACTGTCCTAGGAATCAATCCCCAACCTTGGGCAATTGATCCCAGCAAATCCTGGTTTGCCAAGGTTGTGCACATCAACACCAACCCTGCAAGGTAGTACTGCCACCACCCTTCAACTGGTTAGCTACTCTGGGGCGAAGGGAACCCCAGAGCCCATTTAAACACCTGAGCCTCTCAGGACCAGAGTCTAGGTACGCTCCTGGCCCCTTCTGAAGTCTTAGGTAAAAACATTTCTCTGTTACACAGTAGTTGTGGTCAAATGGCAAGGACTGAATTTAGGAACTGACCCCTTTCTCTGGAATAACACACGTTGGTTTAAAGTAATTAAAGTTTATTAAAAAGAAAATAAGAAAAGCATAAAAAGGTTACAAAAAGCAAAAAGGTACACACAAATAATTTGTAGCAGCAAATTGAATCCTAAAACCATACACCCAAACGGGTAAGGTGTTTAGTAACAAAGGTAAAGGAAAGTTTCTTGGCACAAATCAAAATAACAAAGCTATCTGCCTTAGCTATACTTACAAGAGCATAGGATCTTTCAATGGATAGCCTTCTTCCCCTCAGGGAGTTGCAAGTCAAGATGTAAATGGAGCCACAACAGAACATCACCATAGGCAAGGTGGTGCTCCAAAGTGGGACACAAACCCAGAGTTCTGAGCCTCCTCTTATGGAGGAGAATTCCCTCCCAGCTGGAGACAATTAACCAATTAACATTTTCATCAAAGGGATGAAAAAATGATGTTCCCACAGCACCTGGCGCCTCCTCTTGGTTTCCCATAACAAAGCAAGGAGTTTTACGGCCTTGAACCAGGCCCCTTCCACTGATAAGAAGGTGCAAAATTACTGTAAGCTGGTACAGCTGTGTAATAAAAATTACCAAGTCACAGTGATGAAAAAACATCAAAGATTTAACTGCTTGCTAGCAAGCTAACATAGAAGATATCAAGGGGAAGAATTCCCCCTAAGGCTTTGGGAGTTAGCCATTTTAACTGCAGGCCAGGGTAAGGCTGGCAAGCTGGCATGACACCATTAATCTATTCATTTTCTATCGTGGAAAAGTATGTATTAAATGCTTATTATCATCTTGATCAAGTACCGGTTATATTTCAATTTTTCTGCACAAGGATCAGTTCTCCATCACCACCCACTTCCCAAACCAAGATAATTAAAGTACAGGGTCTATAGACATAATAGCAGCATCATTAAAATTATTATAATTAAGTTGAAGTAGCCCATACTTATCATTATATTCTCTCCCCCCCTTTTTTAAAAAGTCTGCTTTTATAAGCTTACAATAAGATTTAATTCAGACATTGCTATATAAGTTTCTTGGTCTGATCGGCAAGTACTGTAAAGGACAAAGGCTGACCCACTAAAATAAAGGTCGAATGCTATCTTAATTGCCATTTATTGGTAGGCTATTATTAATTAAATGATTAACCTCTAACTATTCTTTAAACCTTCACACATGATCTTTCTCAATTACTAGTATTTATGATCACATTTTTTCTGCTCGGTTATTACACTAGGGGAAGTATGGGGACCTAATAGAGAGTACAGTATCAGCATGAATGAGACAGACAGTGGGGTTGATAGGGTGGCTAGTTATGCACTGACAAAAAAAGAGGACACAGATTTGCATTAAATGTGCATATGCTAATGTACATATATACATGCACATTTAGAAATAATTACTATGAATGTGGCGCTAACTGTCCTCTGTCACCTCAAGGATTTATCCTTTTGCAATGGACCATTCTCCCTATCTCCTCTCCTTCCGAGCACCCCCTAAATCTGTTCTAGGGGTTCCTCCAACCCTCTGGAGCAGATTGTGGGGGGCACAAGGTATGTGCAGTGGGAGGAGGGGAAAGTCCTATTGTACAAGCAGAAATCCTTGCACTGATGAGACACAGTAGTTAAATACTGCCCTATAATTTAAATAATTTAAATAACAATGCATTCCATCTTACCATATCAGAACAAGAATGTGACTAAATGACCTGCATGTCTGCCTGCTAGATCTGCTGTCCAGGTGCAGACTATGGATGGGCAAGTTCCAGGCCTCAGCTCTTCTTCTGATGGTTCTTTATCTTTAAACTGGACTTGGACAGGACAGCCCTTCAAATAGAGGATGCCTTCAATAAAGGGCTGTCCTCTTTCAGCCCTTAAAATATAGTACTCTCCTCTGAAAAATAGGACACATAACCACTCTAGCAGTTGAACACTAATCTAAATAAATGGATCTCATTTGTAACCTGCCCTTCTTCCAGAGAACTTGGACTGGCAGAGGGGGAGTTCCCAGAAAGTCTTTCACCCAGGTTCAGACCTGATTTGTACAACATGCATTAGGAAATTTTCTGGAAACTGGAGATGTGCTCTTTACACAGCATTCTGGTTGTATTGGCCCAATAGTCAACAATGGCTGGTATAAATGGTGAAAATCTGGACCTCTGTGATCTGGGGGGCTGTACTCCGCATTCGGAAGAAGCCCAAGGACTGGGCTGGGCTGGGCTGGGCTTCTTCAGCAGTTATTTCTGACATTACAGGGTGGGCTGAATCCGTCACTGCTTTGTACAGGGCAAAGAGTGCATTCCAGGAGATTTGTTTTTTTTTAAAAAAAGTATCTACAGCTCACATGCTGTCTGTGTTTTTGGCTTGCAGTAGGCTTCAGGATTCCAATCCACACATGCACAAGAACGCTGAGACATTAACGGCAAGGGTGGAGGATGCTGCATTATTGACAGGCCAGCTCTTCCTGCAAATGCAGCACAAAAACCTCAGTGGGGGGAGGAGCTTTCTTCTTCCATTCAGCTACTTCAGTGTTGATTTTCCTGCCCTGATTGTGTTACCCAGAAGTAAAAATGGAAATGGACTGCCTTCAAGTCAATCCCAACTTATGGCAACCCTATGAATAGGGTTTTCATGGTGAGCGGTATTCAGAGGTGGTGTACCATTGCCTTCCTCTGAGGCCGAGAGGCAGTGACTGGCCCAAGGTCACCCAGTGAGCTTCATGGCTGTGTGGGGATTCGAACCCTGGTCTCCCAGGTCATAGTCCAACACCTTAACCACTACACCACTGGCTCTCTCCCCAGAAGTCAAGCCAAATGAAAAAAATCAGCTGGATGCCCCTTCCAATTAAGGGGTACAAGTAAGTGTGCTTAAATCCCCTGTAAATGAATGGGCTTTGCACTTTCCACTCTTGGTGATAATAATTTCTGTGGAACTTGCTTGCAAGGAAATGCACATGGAAGGAAATTAAGGCAGCAAGCCCATACACACTTACTTGGGAGTAAAACTCGTTGAAATCGGTGGTATTTAACATCTGAGAAACACATCTAGAATTAGGTTGTAAAACTGCAATTGTAGGCACTCTCGAGATGAATGGGGTTTACTTCCAACGAAGCATGCTTAGGCTTGCACACTTACTTGGGAGTAAGAGCCCCCTTGAATTCAGTGAGACTTATTTCTGAACAAACCTGCCCGAGATCCGGATGCATGGCTACCATCCTTGGCACTTGTTTGGAAGGAAGTCCACTGAACTCCAGATTGGGTAAGGATGGATACAGAGAAGTCTGGACTGAATTGGTCCTTATTTGTATTACAAATTGAGGCCACAAATTGGGTTGGGGGGGTCCATACACAGCCCTGGTCCTGCTTTGCATATTGCTAGGTATGACTTTGTGTGCTACTGAACAAACTTTTCTTGAATAATATGGGTAGCATGTGTCCAGTAGACTTAAGCTATTTATATAGGCATGAGCTTCCTCCTATTTCGCACACCACTCACACAGCTTGCACATAAGAGGAATCCCCATAAGGCTCTTGAAACATTTTCATTCCCCCTCTGTCCCATTGTGTGTATGTAGTACTGGTGTGTGCAGTGCTCCCAACTATTACTCAGAATGTATCCCTATCATAGAATTGGAAGGACTCTCAAAGGCTATCTAGCTCAACCCCTGCAAAACAGGAAACCCAGTACTACAACATCCACAATAGGTGGCCATCCAGCCTCTGATTAAGACCTGTAATGAAGGGATTTATGACTAGGAATGGGAGGGAAATTTCATTCAATTTTCATTTTGAGGCAAATCTACAAAATTTGCATTGTCTGAAACGTAGCCATCCTTTGAAATTCACACTTTTTCAAATGTTGCAATGCAGTTCTTTAGCCACGTAATGTGTACAAAAAAGCATATACCAGAGTAAACTGTGGATAAAAATGGATATATTACATACAACAATGCATTAGGTTAGGGAAAGCTGGTTTTAAAAATGTGCATGTTAGGCAACAATTGCAGAATAATTGTATATTAGGAGAAATTCACACTAAAATCCTGCTGAATTTGCATGAGAACTTTTTTCAAAAATGCAGACTGATATGGAAATAGAGGGAATTGAACTTAGGGCTGGAAAAACAAGAAACGGAGAGAAACCAAAATGGATAGATTCACCTACCCCTATTTGTGACTCATGTTCAGTATCTCTGCTCCTCTTCAGGGTTGTTTGCACAATCCTCTTGTTCTCTAAGCATGAGTTACACTGTGCAGGCTACAATGCATGGCCCACCAGTCCTGATCTGTGCCTCCTGGAGTGCTGTGTTATTTTGCTTAGCTAGAATGTGTCCTTGAACTATGAGAACGCCTCTTGCGTGCCTGGATAGAGATGTTGGTGTTGGTGTATGTACAAACCTCTAACTTTTTGTTGGGCCTGAAGGTAGCCTACTGTACAACGGTAAGAGTCACATCTATTACTCCACCCACTTTTGCCCCTGCTCCCCCCACAGGCCTGTGGCCTCGGGAAGGTTCCTCATGAAGGTCCTTCACCCCTGATATAAGTCATTCCAGCCTGGCCAACTTAACCAGAAAGGAAAAAGAATCAAACATCCATATGGTCAGCAGTACTTCTCCCAAGAATCCTGTCTGTATCCTTGGCTTGAGCAAATTTATCCATCAAAATCTGGTAAGAGAGAGCAAAGCCTCTACTCGATTGGAATCCAAACTTGAGTAGATACATATAAATGTTAAGGCCCTTAACCTCTCTGAACAGCTTCACTAACTAGCACAGAGCAGGGGCAATGGAGGCAGAAAACTTTTGGGGCTACCATCACTACCCAGCAGAAGTCCTAAAATGATCTCTAGCTAGTGATCCCCAGATCTAACTGTGATCCACCCATTTCATTGCACACAAAAAGGTCAAGTATAAGGGCTGTATTGTGGTCTATTATTTTTAAGTCTGCACTTGTATACATTCATAGAATAAACATTCCTCCACTATATTCTGGTTCAAGCATTATGCATGGACAGGAAACCTCTTCAGGTGTAGAAGCCTGCATTATCAGGGTCCCTAATCACATGGAGAGCTGGTGTGGTATAATGGTTAGAGTGTCAGACTAGGACCTGGGAGACCAGGGATTTGATCTTCATGAATTTTGTTGCAAACTGGGTGACCTGGGGCCAGTCACTGCCTCTCAGCCTAACCTACCTCACAGGGTTGTTGTGGGGATTAAATAAGGAGGGGGAGAACCATGATTGTATGCTACCTTGAGCTCCTTGGAGAAAGGTGGGATAATAATAATAATAATAATGTTTGCATGAGTGTGAGTGAAAGCCCTCTGCGCAGTTTCCCTACTCAACATGAGGAAGGGTCATGGACTTGCAGATGGGGCAACAAGCACCAGGACATTGGGGTTGAGGCTTTTGTGTGGATCAAATGCTTGAACATGCCTTATTAGTATGGCATGTGTGAGATCTCCACAGAAAACATGGAGCTCTGTAAGAGAAGGAAATGCCTCTGTCTGTCTGTCTGTGTTAGGGATGGGATCCATTGGCTGGTGTCAGTTCGAAAGCATTCTGTCGACCTTAACAGGCTAGTATTGATTTGAGTTCACTCTTTATCTGCAAGTCACTGCTTTTACCAATCAGTTTTTTCCCCTTGGAGAAAATATTTATATTAACACTGATATTTTGAAAGAAAATATTGATATTTTGAAAGAAAATGTCAATAAATTAAAGGAAATATAAATAAATTAAAGAAAATATCGATAAAATATTGATATTAATATCAATATTATAGATACAGGGTTTTTTTAAAAAAATAAAAAAATAGCCACGAAAAATCACTACATAAAAATCCAGTACACAACAATAGTGGATTAATGGAAAATGCGGTACCAAATCTGAGTTTGGTAGAATTCTAGCACATCCCTAGTATATATATCCTTCATGCCAATAGTTTGAATATATGTCATGGAGTTATCATAGTTCATCCTCTGCTTCCCCTAAACATGATGTTTTCTTAAGGTCATTTGGATCAGAGCTTTGAGCTACATATTCTCAATTTCAGCATGGCACATCCATTTCAACCTCTCTTTATTACCCAATTCACCCCTTGCATTCTTGTTCATCTAGTCTGGTTTCAGCTAGGTAGATAGATAGGTATGCCACTATTTATTTATCTACTAATCCATACACTGGCAACAAAAAAACCTAATACAGCTTTTTGTGAATATAATATGTTTGGGTTGGTCACAGAGTGTATCTGGCAAAGGCACTCTTGATTGCTTGCTGCTCTTTTATTCTATAACCATGGTCAGAAAACAAGAATAAATCCATAGATAAAGCACTGCATTCTCATTTTAATAAAAGCAGTTTTGCTGTTAAACCAATCAGATTGGATATAAAACCAAGTAAGACTGGCACACACGTAAGCAAATACTGGGAAATGAATCTGACTAATTTACTGTGTACATATTTCTCATTGAAACACTGTCTCCTATGTAAAAGGTTTCATCAGAATCCCACTGATACTCCTTTAATCCTTTAATGATTCTCTATTAAAGGCAATCCATTAATCTTCTCAGAGTAAATCCAGTGGAATGTGTGGATTTAGTCATGACTTCAACAAGCAACTCACTTGTTACTCTCCGTCTCTCTCTGGGAATGTAAGTTGAATGGTTACTGTAAACCGCCCAGAGAGCTTCGGCTATGGGGTGGTATATAAGTACAATAAATAAATAAATAATGTGAATACCTAGCCATTGTGCACATTTGCCAGGCATATGGAAATATGAATATTAACCTTTCATGAACAGGGAATTTTGCACAGTTCCTGGACAATATACATAGTCTCCAACAGGACAATATGCAAATTGACCAGGAAATGTGCATAATTTTCTCTTCATGGAAAGTTTATTTATTTATTATTTATTTTATTTGTATCCCACCCTTCCTCCCAGCAGGAGCCCAGGGCGGCAAACAAAGCACTAAAAAACTTTAAAACATCATAAAAACAGCTCTTAAAATACATTAAAACAAAACAGCATTAAAAACTTAAAAAAAAACAACCTTTAAAAGGGTTAAAAACATTATTAAAAACATATTAAGCAATTCTGACACAGATGCAGACTGGGATAGGTCTCAACTTAAAAGGCTTGTTGAAAGAGAAAAGTCTTCAAAAGGCGCTGAAAAGATAGCAGAGATGGCACATGTCTAATATTCAAGGGGAGAGAATTCCACAGAGTAGGTGCCACCATACTAAAGGTCCGTTTCCTATATTGTGCAGAATGAACATGGTATCTGCAGGAGGCCCTCACCTGCAGAGCGCAGTGATCGACTGGGCATATAAGGGGTAAGACGGTTAATGTGCACATTCTGCATGAGGCCTGGTGAATAAGCACAATGACTGCTTATTATGCACATTAACTGCTCAACTTATATTTCCCATAATATTAAACTTGTAATACAAAGTTAACCAGTAGAAATGTTGTTATGGCTTACATAACTTAATAATTACTTCTTTCCTAGAGTCATTAATTCATATTCACTTTTACTGGAAGTTATCAGAGGAGTTTAGTCTTGAGAGACAGAAAACAGCATATTTCAAAATGCATATGCTTTGATATAGTGTTTACTGTTGCAGATATATATATTATAGTCTTTGTTCCTATACATCAAGATCTAACTTACTGCACAACTAGCAACTTTCAACCATTCATCTGCAGATATATAGATCAGTTGACATATAAAGACATCTCTACACTTCAGTGGAACTCAGATGTGTGTCTGAAAGCTTATCGCTGCCTGCTTTGTAATAGTCATGGCCATTTGTATTAATGGTACAGATGAAAAATTAGGGTTGTATCCAATGAAGCAAGATCAACAATTGATCACTACTTCCTTTTACTACATTGTATACAAAAATATACTATAAACCACACTCAAACTTTGTATGTAGATTTCATTGATCTCAATGAAGCACTACTTTAAAGAGACTTAGCACTGAACTTGTTCCATTTGTGGGTTGACTAGTTCAAGCAGATATTTTTGTGCAACAGATTCCACAAGTGGGCAGCTTGTGTTTGTATGTACCAACTTGTTTGTATAAGCACTTGTGCAATGGTTCCACCAGTGAGCCTATTATGTTGGACTCTTCTTTTGAACAATGTTCATATATAGACCCCCATTAGCACAAGTGTCTCTACTGGTGTCACTAATGGTGTCATAACTAAATCTTTAAACAGAACCCTGACCTATAAAAAGTCTACTTATCAAATGAACAAAATGAACCTTGTTACTTACATTAAAATAGAGGGACATTAGCAAGTAGTCTCACTTGTTCTATAAGATATGGTTGATAACACCGTTAGGGTTTGCCCCTAAAGCTGTAATAGTAAAAATGACCTAATTAAAATTCCACTTACTCTATAGATTTTTTCAAAAAAATTTTTTTAGAAAACCACAAACTAATTACTGGTAGTAATTGGAGTTGGAATGACATTAGCAGATCATTAATATTCAACTAATAGTTTTTGAAGATGTTCTTCCAGGATTAGTAGTCAATCTTCTGCATTTCTGTAGTTTGAAGTCATCTAGGATAATAGTTTGCATTTTAATATGCCTTGTCTTTATTGAATTGATTTTATTAATAAAGTTTAAAATTGCTAATTAATTTGTGAAAATATCTGCTGTTATATTTGTAACACATGAAGTGAAAGGTGAATGTAGTAGAACAGCCAGTGACTCATGCTGTGGCACTCTAAATGAGTATGAAAGAGGTAATATTGCCTTGATAAGATTTTCATTATTCTTTCTTAGAAATGTCAAAAACAGGTTTAATGTGTCACACTTTTGTGCACCTGAATTCAGAAGTCAATTTATTTGACTCCATAGAACTGAAGCATGTCAAAATAATGAAGTATGGAAAAAATCATAATTAATAAAACCCAGCTAGGGTCCTATATTGAAGGAATGCAAACAATTTATATCACTTTAAAAAATCCCACATTTATATTTCTCAAACAAACCTAGGGCACATGTATTTTATTTATTTCTTCCAGATCAAAATGTGAAACTAGCTTTACTTTTTGCAGTCAAAACAATGCATTCTTGTTTTCATGTGCCACTCTCCAGAAAGGCACACGAAAAGGAAAGGCCAACTGAATATTGCTTCCCTTTTCCCATTCATTTAGGATCTGGAATCTGACTTGCTTTTTGGATAATGCTGGTGTTTCTGGAATTTCTCCTTGCTTGCAGCTCAGGTTGCATCAGGAAATCTCAGGCTGCTTCTAGATGGGAGGCTTAGTGTGAGAGTTTTGCTGGTTTTATTGCTATTGCAATCCTTTTACACTGCCTGGCTGATCTTGCATCTTTCTGCTGTTTTTGTTCAAATTTGTGGGAGAGATATGGCAGAACATGTGCAGAGCTGGAACTATAATATTTCCTATCCCCTTGGAAACCTCTATCTGAGCCCACTTTTATAGATAAAAACGTGCACATTTTTAAAAAGGGGGGTAGGGAAGAAGGTGATTTTAGATGTTTCCCTTGCTTCCTCTTTCCCAGTTTTGGATTTTCCACTTGCAACAACAGTTTCCCAAGCTCCATGGGAACATCCCTTGCAGCGTCCCCAAGCAGATCAGGGCTTTTTTCAGTGAGTGGAGTGGATGTGCATTATACTGAAAAAGCATACCCATTGCAAACTCATCACAGTTGGGCAGTTTGTGTGTGTGTATGGGTGTGTGTGATATTCAAATCATGGGCAATTTACATCAGAAAACTCATGCAAAAGGTGCCCTTCCTGGGGCTGAAAACAGCTGTTGTTTTTTCCTGGAAGCTGAAAATACACAAATAATCATTAAACTTGCACTAAAATTCTGGGACACGGGAGAAAAAGTAAGAAAGATGGAATAAACTGTTGTCTATAAGCAACTCAGTGTCTCGTTACTTCTTCACAGAATCATGCCATTATTCGCACAATCACAGAGAAATGAGTAACCAATGCTTCATGGGCCCACTAATAAGCATAAATGTCAGATGCATCCGTCATGGTGATTTCACTTTTCAAGGCACAGTTGTCATGATTAGGGAAGTTTGAGGGATTTGATCTTCATGAATTTTGTTGCAAACTGACCTGATCAGCACCTACCAAACAAAAGTGAGACTCAGAATGTAATTATTGAACTTTTCCACATTTTGCTATGCAGTTCTTGCTTCAAAAATGGATCAGAATATATTTACAAATGCATTTTAAGGATATAATTTTAGAAAAGCATGCATTTTGATAAAATGTGTTTAGAAATTTGTATTTTGTGAGAAAGGACATTCAAAAACACATATTTAAAGATATATTTTCATGTGTGTCTTTTTTTAACTTGCACATTAATGTGGAATTGGGCTGGAATAGATTTAGAAATAATAATAATAATAATAAGATGGTGCCTATTTAATTAATATTTAATTATACAGCCACGAGAGTGGCTGTATACTATAGTCAGCGGGGATTTTTCACATTCCGCAATGTTAAATGGAAAATATCCCCCCATGCAATCCTGAGCTTCCCATAAGCTCATTTCAAAACAAAACCTTACCAAACGTATAGTTCTGAACTCAGAAACGTTTGCTTAACAACCCTGTCAATTTTCATGGCGATACACAAAACAGTCAGAGAGAATCGAGAGTTCAAAGTCTAAAAAGAGAGAAAAATCTCAGAGCCCTTTTGGACTTTTTTCTGCGAGTTCTCATAATCTGTTGAAATTCATTAAAAATCAGCCATGTTCACAGAGTACCTGTAATCCTAATACTGACCTTGCCCCATACTCTGACCTTCATCTACTGCAGTTTAAAAGTTAAAAAAAATGCCTGGTTGATTTTTGATTAATTTAAGAAATTTTGGCTGGAAGCCTATTATAACACAGGGCATGCTCAGTAAGGACCAACTGTCACTGTTCTAAAAGCCTCACAGCTGCTGAGCTTGGCTAATAAGAGGGCCACACCCATACCAGACTTGATTTCACTTATGACAGTCATGGCTTCCCTCAAAGAATCCTGGGAAGTGTAGTCTGTGAAGGGTGCTGAGAGGAGACTCCTATTCCCCTGAGAGAATGGTTAACAGTCAGCCACTCTGATTGAAGGTCTGTGAGAGGAGCAGGGCGTCTCCTAGCAACTCTCAGCACCCGTCACTAACTACACTTTCCAGGATTCTTTGAGAGAAGCCATGATTGGCTTTGAGCCATGGCTTTGAGAGAAGCCATGATAAATTCTTTTAAATTGTTTTTAAAAGATGTGTTTTAAAATTTGTATATTTGTTTTTAATGTTTTTAGTTATTGTAAACCGCCCAGAGAGCTTCGGCTATGGGGCGATATATAAATACACTAAATAAATAGATAAATAAATAATGATTGTCCAAAGTGTAATAGAGGCCTGGTGTGGATGTGGCCAGGGACATCTTTGTTTTAAATTTGGGTGGGAGGTAGGGTTGCCAGGTTCAGGGCCTGAGACTGATCCTGTATCTTTAGGAGAAGAGAAAGTCAGCCAAGTGCAGGTGTTCTTGCAACATTGTAATGGGAAAAACCACAAGGTAGAATTGTTCCTTCCCCCTGCCCAACTGTGAAAGATACAGAAGACGTCTTGGTTGGCAGGCCCAGCCTGGTCAGTTTTACCTATCCTAATCATGATTGCATAGGAGTATATCCGATTCAACTCAATAATCATACAAATGATCAGACCTGCCTTTTCCCTCCTTCCCCTTTCCTCTCCCTTTCTCCTCCCCTCTTCCTTCTTCTGCCTTCCCTGCCCACTCCAGCCCTCCGTCCCTCCCCCCAGTCAGTTTTACCTATCCTAAGCATGATTGCATGGAAGTAAATCCCACTGAACTCAATAAACATGCAAACAACCACACCTGTCCTTCTTCTCCCCTCCCCCTCCTGCCTGCTCCCATCCCAGTCCTCCCCTCTGTCTTTCCACCCCTCCCTCCTCCCCCTCCTCCCTTCCCCATCCCCTGTGGTCAGTTTCACCTATCCTAAGCATGATTGCCTGGTGTGTGTGTGTAAATCCCACTCAACTCAATAAGCATGCAAATGATCAATCAGTTCTCAGCAAACTTGCACAGGATCCCATTTCTTACCTCTCAGATTGAAAAGCAGGGAAATTCACTAATAGGCAAAAAACCTTGCGGTTTAAGAATGTACCTATAGCCCACAGATATTTCTACCAAACTTTAAAAGCAGGGAAATTGGGCAGCTATAGTGAATGCACCAGGGGAGCAGGAGACCTGAACTCCTTTCTGAGATATTGTACTCCCCTACAAAGTTGTCAAAATGCAAACACAATTTGGGTTGGTCTTTCACAATCCAATTCACTTGCTGTGTAGCTTGGAAGAATTTTTAAAAAGGGTTAAAAACATTATTAATACTTAATATTTTATTAAATTTATTAGTCGTCCATCTGACTGGCTGTCCAGCCACTGTGGGCGATGTACAAAATAAAAACATACAAATACATTAAAACATTAAAAATCTCAACAATAATAATAAAACGTAACCCACCCCAAAAGCCTGCCTGAAGAGCCAGGACTTCAAGGCCTGGAGGAAGATCATCATAGAGGGGGCATGGCGGAGATCATTTGGGAGGGAATTCCACAAAGTGGGGGCCACAATTGAAAAAGCCCTCTCCCTAGTTCTCACCAGTCTAGCTGTTTTAACTGGTGGGATAGAGAGAAGGCCTTTTCAGGCTGATCTTGTTGAGCGGCATGATGATGTTGGAGGTGCTCCTTCAGATAGACTGGGCCAAAACCATATAGGGTTTTAAAGGTCAGAACCAACACCTTGAATTGGGCCCGGAAAACAACTGGTAACCAGTGCAACTCCTTCAGCACTGGAGTGATGTGATCTCGCTGGTGGCTGCCTTTAATCAGGCAAGCTGCCACATTCTGTACCAGTTGCAGCTTCTGGACTGTTTTCAAGGGTAGTCTAGGTGGGAGGATACCAG
The DNA here is from genome assembly GCF_030035675.1 of Rhineura floridana. Lineage (NCBI taxonomy): Eukaryota > Metazoa > Chordata > Lepidosauria > Squamata > Rhineuridae > Rhineura > Rhineura floridana. The sequence goes on from NC_084487.1 coordinate 101,719,220, forward strand.
GGAGCAGATGTACCACCATTGGGAGCAGATGGTTGGGAAGGTAGGGGTGCAGCCTCCGTATCAGATGGAGTTGATACAGCGCTGCCCGGCTCACAGCCGAGACCTGAGCTTCCATGGACAGCTGGGAGTCAAGAATGACCCCAAGGCTGAAGACCTGGTCTTCCAGAGGCAATTGTACCCCATTGAGCACCAGGTCAACATCCCCCAACCTTCCCTTGTCTCCCACAAACAGTATCTCGGTTTTGTCAGGGTTCAGCTTCAGCTTATTCCTTCCCATCGAGGCACTTGGATAGGGTTTCTACAGCCAATCTCAGTGAAGATTTGAATGAGAGATAGAGCTGTGTGTCATCAGCATACTGGTGACTCTGCAGCCCAAATCTTCTGATGATAGCCCCCAGCAGCTTTATATAGATGTTAAACAGCATCAGGGAGAGGATGGAGCCCTGTGGCACCCCACAAGTGAGAGGCCAAGGATCCAAAACCTCATCCTCCAATGCCATTCTCTGGTACCTACCAGAGAGGAAGGCACGGAACCACTGCAATACAGTGCCCCCTATGCCTAACCTCTTCAGGTGGTCCAGAAGTATACCATGGTCAACGGTATCAAAAGCCACTGAGAGATCCAGGAGGACAAGGAAGGTGCATTTGCCCCTATCCAATGCCCTCCTCATATCATCCACCAAGGCGACCAAGGCCATTTCAGTCCCATGTCCAGGCCTGAAGCCTGATTGAAATGGATCCAGATAATCCGCTTCCTCCAAATGCACTTGCAACTGCTTCGCCACCACCCGCTCAACTGCCTTGCCCAGGAATGGCAGATTTGAGACTGGGCTAAAGTTGTTCAGATCTTGGGGATCCAAGGAGGGCTTCTTTAGAATTGGTTTTATTACTGCCTCCTTGAGAGCTGATGGCATTACTCCCTCTTCCAGGGACATTTACCACCACCTTGATCCCCTCGCCCAGTCTGTCCTTGCAGCTCATAATGAGCCACGACGGGCAAGGGCTGAGTAAGCAAGTGTTTGGCTTTAAGGTTGAAAGCACCTTGTCCACTTCATCAGAAGGAAAAAGCTGGAACCAATCCCACACCACCGGAGCACCACTGGCCGCCTCTGGCTCGCTCACTGTGTCCACAGCGCATGGAATACGATTGATTTTCTCCGTAAAGTGCTTTGCAAACTCATCACAGGAGGCCTTAGCATGTTCCATTGGTTCTGGGGCAACTGGACCGACCAGGATCTGGACCACTTGGAACAGCCTCCTGGGACAGCACTCTGCAGACGCAATAGAGGCAGCATAACAATCCTTTTTTGCTGCCCTCATCGCCACATGGTAGGCTGCCGCAGGTGCTCTAACCTGTGTTTGATCGTCGTCAGAGTGAGATTTCCGCCACCGGTGCTCTAGCCGTCTCACCTCCTGCCTCAGAGTTCGCAACCGTGGAGTATACCACAGCGCCGTCTGAGCTCTATTCAGGGGGAGAGGGCTTTTCGGAGCCACCCGGTCTAATGCCCCGGTGATTGCAGCATTCCACCCCTCCACCAGGGTCTCAACCGAGTGCCCGTGTGCATGCTCCAAAGAATCCCCAAGCGCATTCAGAAATCCATCTGGATCCATCAGATGTCTGGGGCGGACCATCCTAATGGGTCCTACACTTCCACGGAGGGTTTGTGGCACCAAGAAGTCCACCCTCACCAAGTAGTGATCTGACCATGACAAGGGGGTGATGGATGTACCCCCAATTTTCAGATCACTACCCTCCTCTCCTGAGATAAACACAAGGTTGAGTGCATGACCAGCTACATGGGTGGGCCCCACTGGAATAAGGTGCAGCTCCCAGGAAGCCATGGTTTCCATGAAGTCCTGAGGCGCCCCTGTGAGGATCGCCTCCGAATGTACATTAAAGTCTCCCAATACTAACAAGTTTGGGGACTGCACGCACATCCGAGACCACCTCCAGTACCTCGGCCAGGGAGTCTGTCGTGCAGCGGGGTTGATGGTACAAGAGCAGAATCCCTAGACTGCCCTTTGGGCCCAACCTCCAGTCTCACGGAGAGGAGGCCTGGTGAGAACTAGGGACCTTCGGTAAATAACCACCACTATCCCTCCCCGACTACCGACCCTCGGCTGCTGTGCATACAAGAACCCAGCTGGACACATGGCCGCGAGGATAGGAGCAGCGGCCTCATCCAACCAGGTTTCCATAATACATGCCAGGTCCGCACCCTCATCCAATATCATATCATGGATGAGAGATGTTTTTTGGGCAACAGACCTGGCATTGCACAGCAGCAATCAAAGGCCAGAGTATGGAGTCAAACATCCCCCAGCTATCTTTTGGCTCTGGACAGGCCCGGAACAGGGGACAAATATTAATCAATTCTTACACAAACGCAGACTGGGATAGGTCTCAACTTAAAAGGCTTGTTGAAAGAGGAAAGTCTTCAAAAGGCGCTGAAAAGATAGCAGAGATGGCACTTGTCTAATATTCAAGGGGAGGGAATTCCACAAGGTAGGTGCAGCCACACTAAAGGTCCATTTCCTATATTGTGCAGAATGAACCTCCTGATAAGATGGTATCTGCAGGAGGCCCTCACCTGCAGAGCGCAGTGATCGACTGGGTATATAAGGGTAAGAGAGTTTTTCAGGTATCCTGGTCCCAAACTGTATAGGTCTTTGTACACCAAAACAAGAACCTTGAACTTGGCCCAGTAGCAAATGGGCAGCCAATGCAATTCTTTCAGCAGCGGGATGACATGTTCACGATACCCTGCTCCAGTGAGCAGTCTCGACACTGCATTTTGCACCAGCTGCAGCTTCCAGACCAACCTCAAGAACAGCCCTACATAGAGCGCACTACAGTAATCCAGCCTGGAGGTTACCAGTGTGTGGACAACAGTGTTTTTGTTTCTGAAAGCCCCACACATCACAGCCTATTTAAAGAAGCAACAAAGCTCTCACAGCCCAACAATGTAACTAGGCTTACTCTATGCTGAAAATGTACCTGTATTTCTAAGGTAAACTTCATATCCCAATTTTTTATTTTTTGATGTAAAAATACCCTATCTTCAGACTTCCAACTATGGGCTATATCCAGTATTAGAGTAGTCCCACTGAAATTAATTAATAGGGCTAACTTGGGTCTACTAATTTCAATGGATCTACTCTGAGTAGAACTGATTTGGATGCAACCCTTTGTCACAGGCTAAGTACCACTTATTAGCTTTTTTGTGTGACCCTAGAAGAAACATTTAAGGGTACTTATTATTGTGGTTATTATTGGGGCATAATGTATACTTCCCTGATCATTCCCAGCCTTTAGCTTAGGGGCAAGTCTGTTCCACTCCAGTGAAGGAGAAAGCCTGTCAAGACATGATCTTTGTTAGCCTATAGGCTCAGGGGATGGATTGACCCCTCCCGAAAAGGTGGCCCTCCCAAAACTCTTCCTTCTTCATTGTAGCATCCCACCCTTTGAGCAGTGTAGACTTCACTTCACTTTGCTACTTGGGGAGAGTAGGAATATTTGGGTGTAGCCTGATCGGCCTTTGGGTGCACCTTTTTGCCTACTTCACACTCCTTCTAATTTGATTAGTTTATGGTGGGCTTGGGTTTTATTTTTGTTTGGATTTTTAGGTATTTAGTGTAGGCAGGTAAGTGACTTTGAGCATGGTCAGCATTCTGATGCAAGTTGGGGCACTTCACTAACTATCTCCTATTGTCAGCTTGCTTGTGGGACTGCTTGGTTTGATGCTCTTAGGGCCTGGCATATGCCACCTGCTAAACACTGAAGGGGGGGACTGGCACCTGTCAGATCATGCACAGCCAGGGCTTCCCTTTATGGAAATATAACATTTGCCTCCCATCATGCCAGCTTGGGTGATGGGGTTGATCTGGGGTGGTTTGGCCCTTAACTGCAGGTAACAGATTTTCTGTCTGCCTGTGCAGGTTGTACCTGCCCACCCTTGTAAGATGTGACTGGTGCAAATTCTTCGTTGTTAAATTTTAATAAATATAACCTTTCTACCAATTCTTGTTTTGTCTTCATTCCAGATGTAGAACAAATCTATTTTTGGATGAAGGGTATCTGTCTGTCTGTCTATCTATGTGGCCTAGAAGTACATTAACTATTGGGGGTATACCTCCATTTCTATTTCTAGGGAGAGACACAGATGTCTCCTTCTCAGAGTTAAAGATAACAACAACAAATAAAATGTTTTAGATACATGCGTGCCAAATTTCACCATTCTGTGTTGCCTAAAACTCTAGTCTTCAACGGGTGGGTCAGGACCCACTAGCAGGTTGTGGCTTGATCTAAGGTGGGTTGCAACAGCAGCATTACCATTGTCATGGGCCCTGTGGGGGAGTCCTGGTGGTGGAGGAGGAATGGGACACTGGGGAGGGGTCCAGTGGACTGCAGTGGGAGGGGGCTGAAACAAGAGGAGGCTTGAGCAGTTTAGACAGTGACAGCTTTTCCCGTCATTTCAGTTACAATTGAAGAACTGTCTGACTTTGAGCCACTTGCCATATGACCCGATTCACCATACATCTCCTGAGGAGGTGGAGTTGGGGGCTCAGCCAGAGGCAGTGTTAGAGGAGGAAATCACTGAAGTGCCGCCATCACCAAGGACATGCCAGCTGATGCGCAAGCACCAGCAGAAAGCACTAGCTGTTCAGCCTGTTTGTAGGAATGCTCAGTTGTTTACACAGTTCGATTCAGAGAAACCTTCACCCCACAAATAGAAAACCTACCCCAAGCCTCAAGGGTCTCAAGGGGTATGTCTAATTGCTGTGACTTCTTGGCTTGTGTAGACATGCCTAGTTATCCTGTGTAGAGATGCAGAGTCCTGTATCATCTGTAAGCTGGTCTATGAAACTCTCTAAGCCAGGGGTTACCAAACTGAAGCTCCTGGACCACCAGTGGTCTGTGAGCTTCATTCTGTGGCATGTCTGTGAAGAGCACTTACAGTCTGAATTCTATGGGATTCAAACTGTGGTGCAATAAAATACAATATATAAGAAACAAGAGAAGCAATAAAAAGCAATTAAAAATAATCCAGCACAGTGCATTACAATTGCTACAACAGGCAGAAAAAAATCAGTATTCATTAAGACCCTCAACAATTTTCAAGTGGTCCTTGGGGGAAAAGGTTTGGGAACCACTGCTCTGAACTGATATTTCACATGAAGTATAATGGGGGGGGAAATACACCGGTGTGTCTGAGTCTGAATCCGATGGGGTTGGCCAGGACACCACCATACAAATATATGGTATGTATGTATGTATGTATGTATGTATAAATAAATAAAAGTTTCTCCAAATACGTGTTTGGGTTAATGGTGGATTCTGAGTCTGAAAATGTTGAAGCATTTCACCTAGAAGAACCTTAGGGATGTATTCAACTAAGTCCTACTCAGAACAGACCCATTAGAATTAATGAAGCTAAGTTAGTTGTATCCATACACTGCAATAGGTCAACTTTGAGTAGGACTAGAATGCCACTCTTAAGAATTTCACTACACTGAATCCCATGTTCTGAGGGAAAGGCATACAAACACCCTGGGCTGGTTCCAACAGACTTCTATGTGCAGTGTAAAGCTTTCTCTCCCTCTCTTGCCCTTCCATTCTCCCCCTCCCTCAACAAAATCAGCTCTGGATGATTGGGGGCCCATCTAGAGCAGATTTTGGGGGAGCACAGGAGGAGGAGAGGAAGCATCAGCAGAACAATGTGCATAGGGCATCAGATACAACCCCTTCATTTTAGATTTGGTTGGAAATTAGGGTGCCTTGGATTACAATTTTGGTAGCAGAATGACTGACTAGCAAACTGAGGCTGTATTCAGACATGGGGCTTACTGTGTGAGCTTTACTGATCATCATGCTAGTGCTTAGGTCCTGATTTCTAACATTCTTTTCACCCTGCTGTACCTGTTGCATTATGGAATTCTGGCTTTTTAACTAATGTACCAAAATGTTGCACTAAATTACATTCACACCAGTGGGCATGGTCTGACACAATAACAAATGTAATTGGACATGTCGCTACTCTTCCACCCTTTGTGCACGTGCACACTGCTGTTCCCCCATGATTCCCCTATGAAAATGGCAGGGAAGAACTGCATGCCATCACTTTCATCACTTTACTACTGTGATTTTCTGGGTCAATGGGATTGCAAATGTTTTGGTTTTTTTCCTCTGGAAGCAATTAACACGAAAATGAATGCTAGACTTCCACTATATTCCTCCAGATTTCCAAAAGTGTCTTTTATGTTGTGTGAAAGATCAAATAAAATGTGTAAATTATCAAGTAAAGAAACTTCTGGAAAATTGAATAAACTGTTGTCTGAATACAGCCTTATACATGTCAGAAGTAAGCCCCATTCACTTCAATAAGGTTTCTTCCTAGTTGGCATATGATTGATCTGTGAACAACGAGGACTGAGATGCTGCCCTGGGCTCCTACTGGAAGGAAGGGTGGGATATAAATCTAATAATAAATACTGTAAATAAAAATTATAACCTAATGTTATGCAAAACACAAAGCCACATCAGAATAAATTGCATATTAGTCCAGTTTGCAAAATATATTCTGGTAAGAGATATAAGAATACCACCTCTAAACCTGAATAATGTTGAATCTTCAGTAAACTGTTATGCAAATAAAATAAAGTAAAAGTTATGTACTTCAGTGAGCAAAGAAGAAGCATCTAGCTCATGCATGGAAGCAAAATAAAATTTCCTGAGGTTTCGAAGCTATCCGTTATAGCCTTCCCCATCTCTCTTCTTTTCGGTAGAATATTAATTTAATCAGTTCCTTCTCTGCTTTGACAGAAGAAATATCCTGAGGTTATTTCATCATAATATTCATAATGATTTGGACTCAGGTGGAGTAATTTGAGATTGAGTCTGAGGGAGCAGGGGAGAATAAAACCAAATAAACTCCTCCTCCCAACCCTTCCTTAGCTCTTGGGACTCGTAATGGCCCTTAAATGCAAATCCACGTCTGCACCAGGACATTTTTTTCCTGTAACAATTTTGAAAGAATAATGCTTTATTCCATACAGCTCATTCCTACAGCAATCAGTTAGATTAATGATACAATTGGCTAAGGAGTCTGCTTCTACGATAGAAAAGAGATGTGTTGCTGACTGAGACATATGCAGAACCACATCCTACACTGTTTGTTTGATTCCCCGCCTCCCACTACTCAGAGGGTGGAATTCAACATAGCAGTGAGTCTCTCGTTCCAACAGCACAAAGACATCTCCTTGCACAATGAAATGTTCTCTCTCCTCTCTTCCTCCTGTGCCCCCTAAATCTATTCTATTCCTAACCCTTGGGCAGATTTAGGGAAGGTGTGTATGGGAGGAGGAGAGAGGGGGAGAAACATCCATAGCACAAGCAGGAATCTTTGTACTGATGGGCTGTGGTAGCTGCACACCGCCCAAAATGTGCAATTCAAGTGCTGGACAGTGTATTCCTAAGCATGCTTACTCAGAAGTATGTACCACTGAATTCAATGAGATTTTCTTCCAAGTAAAGAGCAACTTTAATTTTAGCAGTAATTAGATATGTAATCTTGAAAGCTGCCAGCTATTAAACATCAAATACTAGTAAATGAGAAGCCTTCAGACAAAGGATTGACTGTTTCAGATTGATTTGTGAACTTCCATCCTTCTTTCCTTTTTGATCCTCCTTATGCCCTTAGGTCACTATGCTGCAGTGACCACAGAAGCTTCCACTGGCAGATTTATCCTGTTACCACCAGAAATGGAACAGATTGTAGATACCAGTGTAATTCAGGCATCAAATTCTGTCAAATATGTAACAGCACTTGCATTCAAGCTGCCAGACACTACAAACTGTACATGAGGTTAGCATGCCTCCATTAGGTGCTATCCAATGGTAGTCTTGCTCAGAGTAGTTCCGTTGAATTAATTGATGTTAATATCAACAGGCCTGCTGTGAGTATAACCTCACTGGCTATAAACATTGAATATTTATTAGAGCTTTTTTTTTACCTGCCCTTCACCATGAGGTCTCAGAGCAGTCTATATAATATTAATAACAGTTAAAACAAATCACGGTCAAGAGAATGGGGTGGCTTCTAAAAAACATATTTCAGGTGTCAAATACCAGGGTAACAAGGTCAATATTTAGCATACAATATAAAGGGCAGAATGGAGGTGCAGATGCCTCTCTGTGGAGGGAATTCTACAGCTTAGGGGCTGTCACGGGTTATGGCCTCACCCTCTTTGCCATCCCCACCAAAAAAAGTCCTGAAGGCAGTGTGGAACTACCAAGAGTGCCCTCTTTGCGAATCCTAACACCTGAGAGGGGCTGTAGGGAAGGAGACAATCTTTCAGATATCAGGACAATGATTTATTACTTAGTTATTTATTTAAACTATATATCTGCTTCCCAATGAACAAGGCAGCTTACAACAAAGATTTTAAAAACAGATTAACGATAGATAGATAGATAGATAGATAGATAGATAGATAGATAGATAGATAGATAGATAGATAGATAGATAGATAGATAGATAGATAGATAGATAGATAGATAGATAATCCTGACATAGAGATATCCTGACAAATACTTCAGAAGAAGATTGCAAGGTCTAGGTAAGTACATGTGAAGACTGGCAATGTATTAGATAACCTGATCCCAAGCCATAAAGGGCTTTAAAGGTCAAAACCAGCACTTTGAATTGAGTCCAAAATGCTCTTTTGCAACTATATTTTGAATTAACTGGTTTCTGGACTGTCTTCAAAGGCAGCTCCAAGTACAATCCAGTGCAGTAGTAAAAGTTAATATTGTCAGATCCCAACCACCAAATCATAAGCAATGAAATAAAATGTCAGAAATCAAAGATCAAGTATTTATATCAGTTATTCAAATATACAGTGAATATCTGATGTCAAGAATTCTCAGAAGAGGATATTGAGGAGCAAAGTAATTTAACCTTTTCAGTCTAACCTGCCTCCTCACAGGATTGTTGTGAGGATGAATTCACAGTTTTAAGTAAGGTCTATAACATTTAAAAGTATGGTAGAAACCATTCTAAATGAGAATTCTTTTATTTTACCACTTTGAACAGGTTCCTCCAGTCTATCAGAGAGGAGTAGCAAATGTATTTCTGACTCTTTCTTTCAAAAGAAAGTATTTTTCCATAAAGCACATAAACTCCCACAAGGTGCAATGATGGCTACCAGCTTGGATGGCTTTAAAAGAGGATTAGATAAATTAATGGAGGGTGGCTATTCATCACGATGGCTATTTTCTATCTCCACTGTCAGAAGCAGTATGCCTCTCAATACCAGTTGCTGGGAAATACATGCGAGGAGAGCACTGTTAGGTTCATACCATGCTTGAGGACTTCCCATAGGCATTTGGTTGGCCACTGTGGGAACATTATGTTAGACTAGATGGGCCTTTGGCCTGATCCAGCTGGGTTCTTCTCATTTTCATATGCTGCTGATGCTGTTTGCTGTGCCCAGGTGAAGGAAGTTGTATCACTTCTCCCTGCATACTGTTACCTTCTGTTTCCAGTCAGGCTTCCACTGCTATTTCCACCACGTTTCTCCACTTTTTCCTCGGAGCGCCCGATTTCTAATTTCTGTTATCATTTTTCCCCCAGTAAACTTTGTTTGCACAGCTCTACAGTACACCACCTTGATTTTCACAAAGGCACCTGCCTTAATAACTTTCTCCAATAAAGAGGTCAATAGGAACAGCAAAGATGGCCCCATAATTGGATCAGCACTCTTTTCTTAAAGTGATTAAGCTTTCAAAGTCATGTGCGGACAGCTATGCTTATACATCCCAACCAGGGCTTAAGAAGACATATCTCCCTCCCAGTACTGATCCCCAGAATTAGCACTCTGTGACCCAGAATAGAAAATGTACTCATGAAAGAAGCCATCCACAATCACATTGCTGTGTGAGAACAATAATTAGCACCAGAGAGGCTCTGGCAATGTTGAATATCTTTGTGGCTGGATTTTAAACCAAAGAGAAGCAAATTCAGGGCATACTGTAATGTGATGCATCCATTAGATATGGTGGTCTTATGATGTTCATGTAGATGAACAGATATCCAACTAGTGGAGAATTTGCGTCATTTGTTATATTATTCTTTGTGTGCCAATAATATCTAATTACCTTGTGCCCATTTTAAGGAGACACAAATGATGAATTCCCCATTGTATGTTAACATTTTTTTTCCTTTTAATTCTGCACTTCTTAACGTGGGACCCATCAAGCCGGACACAGATCACTACTCATGTTTCGTGTTTCAGCAGGGACTCAGTAAACGACCTGCTTTGTGAGCTGCATATAATTGTGCATGGGGACCAAGGGGTGTTTGAGAGTGTCCATTCCTTCATTCTGCATATCAATTCATTTGTGCTTTGCAGCCATCCTGGCAACCCATATTTCCTGAAAACCCCATGACATCCTCAGTTGTAAATAGGGATGGGGTAGACATTAAATTCAATTTACATTTAAAGGTGAATCTATCAATTTTGTACATTCTGAAACAATATGTGAACTGAAATACATCCATCCTTTGACATTCACATTTATCCGAATTTCGTGATGCAGTTCTCCACCCAAACAAAATGCATATATTGGGGAGTTTGCATAAAAATGAAAATTGACATTGACAGATCCTTCCATTTCTAGTTGTAAACAGTTTTACTGTAAACACAGGATGATAGAGAGGCTACCTGCTATGCTCCTGGCTGATTTTATCTGAAATCTTTTTTTTTTTGTTCAAAACTTTAAATATATGTTTTAAACATGGATATTCATGTGGATTTTTTAAAATTTAGATTAATGCAGAAACAAAATGGAACAGACTTAGGAATTATCAGATGCAAAAGTGATCATGGACCAATAATAGACTGGTGAAACCTGCATGTAGTGCTGATTCTGGTCTCTGGGTAGCCATGGACATCTCCACATACTTCTGCCACAGTCAACTATCTGTAAAATGGGAATATTAAGGATGTGTCTCCCTGGATTGTTGAGATAATGGAAATTATAAAGATTGTGAAGCATATCTACATACTATCAAACATGCATATTCAAATTTCTGTTGACTTGGCTGAACATGGAAATTCCCAGATCCTACTGGTGTGTTTTCCACTACAGTCTAAAAATAAACACATTGATTTAGAAGTAAGCACTATTGATTCCATTAGCTGTATTTCTAAGTAAATGCATTTAGGATCACAACCTGAGTTAGAGCATAAAGGACTACTTTTATGAGTAAGGATGGGGGAGAAATTGCATTCAAATCACATATAAAGTCAAACCTACCTCATTCGCACTGTGTTATGCAAGCCAAAACACAGCTATCCTTTGGAATTCACACTTCACTGAATTTTGAAATGCAGTTCTCCAGACAAGTAATGTGTAAAAAAAAGAAAGCACACACTAGGGTATGATATGCATATAAAAACAGTCCTTAGTAAAAAAAATAACGTACAAAGCTACATTATATTAGGGGGCGTTGCTTTACAAAAATGTCTATATTAAGCAAAATTGCATAAAATATGTATATTCAGAGAAATTTGTACTAAAAGCCGGATGAATTTTCATGAAGACTTTTTAAAAATAATAATAATGAATTGATGTGAAAGTGTGGAAAACTGACCTTAAGATTGTAAAAATGAGAAAACATGAGATAACCATAACCGACAGATTTGTCCATCCCTACTTATGAGTCAGGTAGTGTTAGAGACTACTTCAACCTCTTCCCCAGGGTAGCCAATATGCTTTTATTGGAGAAAAAAGTTACAATGACCTCTTTGCATTTTTCTTCTTCATCTTGAGTACAAAGATAAAAGGGAGTGTTTTATGTCAGAAAGGACAATCGTAAAAGCATATGTTGGATCAAACACATGTCCCACATGTCAAGATGTCCCACAGAATTGCTTTTCTTTATACACTGTATGTGACACAGTGTTATAGCAAAGGCAACTCGAAAAATCATTAGGGGAAAACACTTTTATTTTGTCAAAGAGCTCAAAAGCATAGCTAGATTCAGCTAAAACCAAAGAACCATTTGAAGCAAGAAGGAACAGGCAGCAAGACACAACTCTTATGCAGAAATGAATGCAGTTGGTTGCAAAATCATAAACAAAAGTCTTCCTACTCCAGTTATTTTAGAGGTCATTTTGAGTGTCAAAGAGGTGAGAAATGACTTCAAATTAGGACATTGCTCAGGTATACATTGCACCCCAAATCATAATGAAGATGTGAGAAAGTAATTGAGTGAAAAGGACCATATCTTTTATTAATTAACAAGAGCATCTGCAATGAGATTCAACATTAACTAGTAGAGGCTTGCCAGGTGGGGCGGAGCCACAACACTAGCTTTCTGGCTGTTACATCACTGTTGATTACTGGGAGGGGCACTGGTGAAGTCAGCATGGTGCAAACACTCTGGCAAGAGCATCAGATTGGTTCCACCAGTGCATTTGGCCTGCACAGACCTGAGAATTGTTAGGAGACCCTTTATTTCCCTCACAGAGCTACAATTCTCAGAGTGGGTAAGCAGAGCTTGGAAAAGTTACTTTTTTGAACTACAACTCCCATCAGCCCCATCCAGTGGCCATGGTGGCTGGGGCTGATGGGAGCTGTAGTTCAAAAAAGTAACTTTTCCAAGCTTAAGTGTCAATCCCTCTTCTTGAGGAACTTGGGAACTGCAGGTCTGTGAGAGGAATAGGGGTCTCTTAACAACTCTCAGCACCCTTCACAAACTATACTTCCCAAGTTTCTCTGAAGGAAGCCATGTATGGTGTGAATGTGGTCTGACCTGCAGAGCTCACTTCCCCATTAGCCAGCTGCTTTGATGTTGCAAGCTGAAGTGCAGCCCCCACATGTCCCCATGCCATCCAATGGAGGTGCAGAAAATGTCTGCCCTCAGTTGCAAGCCAGCAGGATGTCATTACTTTTAAAGAAACAGGCTTCACGTATTTTAAGTAATATTAGGTGAATTAGAAATTGGGCATTTCTACTAGGTGAGAAGTATAACCTTCTGGCACGGCAAGCTGAAATGATTAAATTGGAAAGGTTTCAGCTGAAAATTAAAAAATGCCAACTCTAAACTCTTAAATCAGGACAAAATTTACATATTAAATTCTAAGGTTTTGAACTTTACTGTGGACATGGAGTTTGGGTAGGTCTTTTGTAATGCTCACAATATGCACTAATGACCATTGTATAAATGTGGCAAAGGCAAAAATCTTTCCTGCAATAGCAAAAACTACAACCAGGTGACCAAGTGTGCTTTCTAAGTCTGCTGCCCTGATGCTAAGTGTTGATGGGCAACTTTAAGGCCCTTGCTGTTCTCCCATCCCATGGTTCTTCTCTTTAAACTGGACTTGGACCGGACAGTCCTTCAAATAGAGGTCTGTTCTCCATAAAGAGGACACATGGCCACCCCAGTGAGGAACCATAGACAGGACTCTGCTTAAATCTTTCCCTTCAAAATTGCTCTACTGTTCTACACACAAGGGAGGGGGAGCAGCTTGGGGGTGGTAGTATTCTCTAACTGGAATCAATGAAGCTTAAGTGGTCCCTAACTTTCTTCAGATTTATCCTATTGTGTTTGAAGGACTCAAATGATGGTTTGGAAAGCACATTTTCAATGGTAAAGCACATTGTGGACCCAGGTGCTCTCTATGTTGTCTCTGAGTCCACACTCCACTACACCAGATGTCCCTAGGAGCCAATCAGCATGAAATAGGAGGCTGTGTGTTAGCTAGTACTGAGAAGACTCTTCTCAGTGGCTGACTCATCTCCTTTCACTCTGATTGTCTCCAATTGGCATGAAAGGACAAGGACTCTTTTTAGGGGCTAACACACACCCCTTTCATGCTGATTGGCTCATACACAGGGACCTGGCTGCAACCCTGGTCCCAAAAAAGTAAGGGGTCCATGACCCCCTACAATCCTGGAGAACTATGCCACTGGGCATAAGACAGCTTCCTGTGTTCCTATGACTCCCTACCTACACCTGCACATGAAGATGTGCCCACCAATCAAAATTCAAAATTAGGATAGATTGCTGGGAAGCACTTTAAACAAGCAAATATTCCTTCCCAGATCTCCTTATGTTAACTTTATATATATGTGTGTGTGTATATATATAAAGATTTATATATTGCAGTCTATAGAGAGTTTATCAAATAAATATGCCTGCGCTATAGTGCTTCATTAGTGTGTATTTTTCCTCAGGAAACATCCCATTTGGCATCTTTATTTCTGTCCACTGGTCTGGCTCCCAACATCCAGTTTTCTGGATTAATTACCTTCCAATTTGGCTGGATCTTCCTGGCTTTTGTTGTCTGATACTTGACTTGACATGAGTCCATGTGTCCTTGACTACACCCTGAGCTAGTCCAACATTCCAACATACAAACTGAAATCTAATCTGATCTTTGATGAAATGGTAAATGTAGAAGAAAAACAGCCAAGTTGATGGGGCTTTGAATTATATTTGATTTCGGTTAGATGTTTGAAACATATTACAGAAAAGCAATAAAATGCTGTTCACGCTGTAATGCCTTGCTGGCAAAGTGTGGAGATCATAGATAACTTTCTTATTAAAGACAAAAAATCCCATTCCATCTTGGTTATCCATATTCTAATAAAATATGCATAATAACACATTGTAGCAAGACAAGCAGTCATTAATTCTGAGTAAAACTGATTAATTATTGCTGTTCTTGTTCCCCTAACAGAGAGAAACATAGCTAAGTTAAGTGCGTGTTTAAAAAAGCGATGTATAACAAACTCTTTTTTAACATAGTTTATGTTAGTACAGTGGACAGGGTATTAGATTTGGTCCTGGAAGCCATGCTTTTAAAAAACCCTCAGTCACAGGACTGGGAGCAAGCTTTTGACAAGTCATTTTTTCTTCAATTTCATCTCCTCATCTGAGGTTGCTATCTGTCTCACAGTTCTACTGTGAGAAGGAATGAGAGTTTACTGTAAAAGCATGCTGAACACAGAAAAAGATACACAGTGGTTTGTAAAAATACAAAAGATTTTTGTATATGAAAGCCCTATCTTGAATCAGTCTCTTTATCACTCTTTAGCCTTATCAAGTGACAGAATCCAGAATGGGGCTATACAAAAATAAGGAGCAGAATTATGCCCATAGGCACAGGCTTGAATTTCAAAGGTCCCATAAGTTCTATAGAACAATGTCAGGGGGCCAATCCAGGATCCTGTAGAATAATATTAAAAAACATGTAGTATTTTCAAGTCACTGAAATCCCTACCTGAAAACCTAACTAAGCCCAAATCTGTACCATACATTTAAAGCACTATTATACCACTTTAAGAGTCATGCCTTTCCCCAAAGAATCCTGGGAACTGTAGTTTGGTAATGGTGCAGATAGGTTAGGAAATTCCTATTCCCCTCACAGAGCTACAAGTCTCAGAGTTCCCTGGGAAGAGGGATTGAGTTTTTAATCCACTCTGACAACTGTAGCTCTGTGAGGGGAACAGGATCTCTTAACAATTGTCAGCACCCTTAACAAACTACACTTCTCATGATGCTTTGGGAGAAGCCCTGTCTATTTGAAGTTATATGATAGTCCTTTGCATGTATTTATTTATTTTATTACATTTATACCCCACCTTTCTTTCATCAGGGAACCCAAAGTGACATCCATTGGCTCCCTGGTCTTATCCTGACCCTATTGACCAGACCCAGACCTGTGATTGTGAATGGCATGGATGTGATCTAATCTGGGAGATAGCAAGACTGAAGTGGTAAGCTGTATGTAGTTATGTTAACATTAATAATATTAATAATCATGGTACTGAAGTTTAGATGCAAGTGGGCAGTTGCCTGGTGATGCCTCAAGTACTTCTGTTTGTTCATTATATTTGTAGCCCATCCTTTCTCCAAGAGGCTGAAATCTCACAAGAGGTTCCTCAGTGATTTCACTATCCAGGCCCAGATCTGCTTCAGCGACAGACTAATTTGAGGAATCTTATTCAGTCGTGTGGATGGCTTAAATATTCAATCCATTGCTCTTTCCCATTTTCTACAGTTCACTGGCTTTAAAATATGTTGGTTTTGCTAAAATACAAAGCTTTTATTTCCTTATGATGCAAAAGTTTGATCCCAACAGGGGCTGGTTGATGGCTCAAAGCTTGTCTAAAAGCTGCCTGATACTGGGTTGTGCTAATGCGGTTCACAGTTGTGATGAGGGGCCCAAGAAAAGAGAGCCTCTTTGTTCCACATGGTAAAGCCCTGTTGCTAATGGCTGGAGTTTTATGTGACTGTGGGGTGGCAACTGAAGAAAAGACCCACAGGGAGTTAATGCTGCTCTTAGGTCTATTAACTCTCAGCCAGATTCCTCCATAAGTACACGAGAAGTCTGTGGACAATTGTGCTATAACCCAGTTCCCTGCTTCATCTTGCTACCAATTCCATCTGTGTGCTTATTCTGCTTTCCTAACAAATATTTTGAAAAGTAGTAAATAAACAAAACCCAGATGCTTGGGAACTGCAGGCTGTAGGAAATGGCACATCCATTTTGTACCTTACACGGAGTGAGGTGGTAGAAGTTTGTATCTTGCCCCTTCAGGATTGTGTCAGATCAGAATGTGGGTGGGTGGTCATATGAATGTTTCCTCACATGAAAAAAATCTGTGCCTATAGTAAACCAGCATATTAGGAACATAGGAAGCTGCCTTATATTGAGTCAGACCATTTGACCATCTAAGCTCACTACTCTCTACTAACTGGAGCTCACTACTCTCTATACTAACTGGCAAAAGCTCTCCTGGGTTTCAGGCAGCGGTCTTTGACAGCCATACCTGGGGATTTAACTTGGGACCTTCTGCATGCAAGACAGAAGTTCTGCCACTGAGAGATGGATCTTTCTCATTAGGAAAACAGGCTTATGTAGCCACCACTTTACACCCTACCTTGTTACATACAGGGCCTTTTTAATATTAGCAGTACATATAAAAACATTACCACATCTGCCTGCTTGCCAAAATAGTATACTCCAGAATTCCAGCACCTGAATCTACCTCCAAATTCTGCATAACATATAGATAGGGTTGCCAGGTTCAATCCCTGAGACCAGGGCCGGTTCTAAAGGGCAGCCAGGTGGGGCACTGGCATGAGGGCCCCTGGAGCTACAGGGCAACAGGGGGCCCCTCAGCGACCCCTCCGCTCCCTTTCTGCGATCTGCAGCGATCCATGCCCCCCACCCCCTACTTACCTGTCTCCTGCCTTTTAGTATTAATGAAGATGGCGGCCACAGTTTCCCTAAAGTACTGAAGCCCCTGCCGCCATCTTAGTTGATGGCAGAGATGAGCGCACATAGCACGCACATGTACCATCAACAAAGATGGCAGCAGAGGCTTCATCCCCTTAGGGAAACCGTGGCCACCAACTTGGTTAATGGCAATAGTAAAAGACAGAAGACAGGTGGGGGGGCATGCGCAAACACGAACACGAATGCGCGCACACACCGGGGCCCAGGGCAAGCTGATGCCCAAGGCCTTCAGCATGCCTGGAGCCAGCCCTTCCTGAGACTGATCCTGTATCTTTAGGAGAAGATAAAGTCAGCCAAGTGCAGGTATTCTTGCAACCCTGTAATAGGAAAAACTACAAGGTGGAATTCTCCCTCCCCCTGCACAATTTTTTTTTTACAATAATTTTTATTCAAATTTTCATAAAACAAACAAAACAAAATCATAAAACATTCAAAGACAAAAAACAAAACAAAACAAAAATGATTAAACAAAAAAATAAAATGTTGACTTCCCATTTGTCGCAGATCAGTTATAGGTCTACAATATATAACAATCCTGTCTCTTAAATTATATTATAAAATCACTTTCCTCCAGTAGTTATCTTAATTAATCATCAAATCTCATAAACATTATTTTATTCTTTCCACAAAAAGTCAAAGAGAGGTTTCAATTCTTTAAGAAATATATCTATCAATTTTTCTCCAAATAAACATGTCGATTAATCCATCTCGTTAATAATAATAATAATCTTATTGTCATAACCATAGTCCAAATAAACATATAGATTAATCCATCTCATCAAATCTGTTAAGTCCAATAATTTCAATAGCCATTTTTCCATTATCCATATTAATTCCATCTTCCATCTTCAATAGTCCTGTTAAGTCCAGTAATTTCAGTGTCCAATCTTCCATTATCAGTATTCCATAATAATCTTGCTGTCATAGCCATAGTCATATAATAAGAGTCTGATGGGAATTTCCTCTATCCCAAATATTTTCTTGCCATCGATTCTGAATAAGTTGCTGAAATATTGTTGTAAAGTCATATCTCTGTTCTTCTTTTTTACAGAATGCACTGGCTCATCTCTTGAGAGTTTTTCCATTGTCACATGGCTACAGTTAATTTCATAGATTTTCTCTATATCAAGCTCCATCACGTCATTCCAGTCCAGAAAATTATCCAAGCCATTGATAACTTTATCTCTAATATCTTCATTAATTTCTTCAGAGATAACGTTAAATTCCAAACAGTAGATTTTATTTCTAATATCCATAAACTCCAGATCTTTTTCCAATTCCACATTTGTTCCAATCTCCAGGGCTTGTATCTTCCCTTTATTTTTTCTTTTCTCATCTCTGATCTCATTCTCCTCTCTCACAGGATCCCCTATTTCTTTAAGCTCCTGCGTCATTTTGCTCAGTTCCATTTTCAGCTCCTTACTGCCCTGTCACAGGGTTTGTTTCGTTATCTCAATCTCATCCATTATTTTCTGAAACATAATTACTTCCAGATTCTCAGCCACTTTCTTGATTGCCATTTTTAAAACCACGAAAACAAAACAAAACAAAAATAAAGAACCACTTCTTATTTCAGCAACAATTGGGTTAATATTCCAGGCTTGATGACATCACAGTATAAACAGAGCAGCCTGCCTTATCTCTCTATGTTCAAGAATACAAAACAAATTTAGTTCCCAGCATCAAAACAGTTAGTGGCGTCGTGAAGAAGCAGATTCGTCAAAATAAAATAGACCATAAAGAGAATAGTCCCAGACAATATAATGTTCCAAAGTTCATATTTTTTATTTTTTTTTCTCCTCGGAATAGAAATCCCTCTTCTGTTTATATCTTTAGAATGCACTTCCAGGACAGCTTTTTGCAATAGAAACAGAGATAAGCTGTTAATTTCGTGAATAACAGAGAAGAGTTATAGCTCACCCAGAAGTTCTTTAAAGCTGATTCATTTGACAAATCTCTTTTTGCTGCAACAATTTAAACCAAGTAAAAAAAAAAATAGAAAGAAGGGTGCTTGCCTGTTAGTCCGTTTTCTCTTTGAAGAAAAGATAAACGTATCGCATTAATCAGATAGAGCTTGTTCGGAAGTCCATCCGGCATTGCTGGCTGGACCTTTTCTCATAAACTAATGAAATCCAGTCCTCCCAACAAAAACAGGCTTTTGAGGTTGATCTCTACGTTTCTCCCTGCCCGGGAGAAATTTCATCAGTCAAAAAAAAAATGTTCTGACTGATTTATATCTGAATAAGCTTCTTCTGCGGCGGGAGCCCGTCTCAAAAGCAGGCACAAGCGAAGTCACCCTTCCCGGAAGTCTCCCCTGCACAATTTTTAAAGATACAAAAGACCTCTTGGTTGCCAGGCCCAGCCTCTAAGAGGTCTTTTGTACCTTTAAAAGTTGTGCAGAGGGAAAGGATAATTCCACCTTGTGGTTTTTCCCATTACAGGGTTGCAAGAACACCTGCTCTTGGCTGACTTTCTTTTCTCCTAAAGATACAGGATCAGTCTCAGGGACTGAACCTGGCAACCCTACATACAGAATGTTTGTGACTAACACCAGTTTTCTGCTATAGTTCAACAGTGCGTCCTTCAAAGTCTATCATTTGGCACCCCTGTGGAGCTCCTGAATACGCAAATATTGTCGGTTTTATTTCTAAATTCCCAGAGCTTGGAAGATTACTTTAACAAAGTAATAAATTACAGTTACAGTTACATGTGCAAAAAAGTAGTAATTACCATTACAATTACAATTGCTCTGAAAGTAACTGATTACTTTACATTTTCTCAAAAGTAATCACTATAATTACATTTCGGTCACTTAAAAAAAAAAAACACCTACAAGGTGTTGGCCTTGGCTGCTGCACATCTAAGTAGCCTAAAAGAACATTAAAAATAAACACACACATCCAGAAGTAGTAGAATAATTATTTTTATCCATAAGTAAGCAATGGTGGTCTCTCCGCTGGTAAGAGAGGTGGGGAGGGAGGCAGAGGCCACTACTCAGATCTTTGCACATCAAACCAAGTGCAACACTACCCCCCTCAGCCAGCAAGCATAATCTCTCTCACTTAACCACCTCCCAGACTCTGCCCTACCACCAACTAAGGGACACTCACCCAAGCAAACATTTTCCCCTGACATGCAAAAAAGTTAAAATACTACAAATGCAGCACAGTAGCCAGAAAGGATGGTGGAGGCCACTTTGTGTGCCAAGTGCAAACACAGTATTCACACACACATTGTCATCTTTCATCTCCACAGTTCTTTATCTCCATTCTGCTGCTGCCTCCTTCTCCTCCTTTATCCATGTTCTTGATCTCCTGCTCCTTTCCCCCTCCACTCCATTCTTCACCACCACCATCCGTTTTTAAAACAATCATTTTCTCCACTCCACCCCTTCTCACTCTCCACCTTCTCCCTCATCGCCTCCTACCCACCCACAGAGCACAAGGGAAGAGCGATGCTGCGCAGAAGCCCAGTTTGAGGCACATTATTTTCATCCACAAATCAGAAGAGCAGAAGAGTCCCCCTGCTTCCCCCCCCAAGTAATGCCCAAAAGTAATGCTGGAAACATTACAATTACTCCACAAAAGTAGTAAAATCACTCCTAGTTCTATTATAATCAAAATGTAAAGAAATTACCCACTCATTCCTCAAAAAAGTAATGAATTACAAGTAATTTGTTCTTCTGTAAATTCCTATGATGAAATTAACCTCTTTTTCACAATAGCCTGCTGGTCAAAACTGGCTAACTCTTCTGAAATGTAAGCAGAGTCATTAAGGGGCTGGAAGCAGCCTTTAAATAAATTTCTGATTGGCTAGTTATTACCTCAAGTATCAGAGGCAAGATCCCTCTGAATACAAGATGGAAGAAATCAGACAGGAGGAGAGTACTGTTGTGCTCATGTGCTGCTTGTAAGAACAGGGTACTGGACTAGATGATCTGATCCAGCAGGATTTTTTCTTACGTTTTTGCAAGTTACATGAAGCCTCTTTTTTTCTCCAATTGGTCCCTAAACCAGTCCATCTGCATTCCAATCTCCATTCTGTCTCCAAACCAATCCAGCTGCCAGAGGTCAGCTTTTACTGGTCTCAAATTCCCTTAAACAGGTGAAGCTTCAGTTTGGCTCCTTGGAACCACCTAAATCAGGAGTCTAAAGATGCTCTTGTTTTCAGAACCTTTTTGTTACACATAGCTTGATATATGTTCTGGAATCCAGATTCTACACGCGTAGACAGCATGTAGATACATTAGAATGACTTTTTGATTTCATTTATAAGTTTCTCTCTGTGAGATTGTATTGCCTTCATTTTCATTCCTTTTCCTACCCCCCCCAAAAAATAAAATTCTTTCTACTTTGACATTTCATTTCATTAGTTTTAAAAGGCAATTATCTGGTATTTCTCACTAAAATCTTCCCCTTTGTGTTCTGGATATTGAACTCCCTGTGTTGAGAAGGTTCTGTATGATTTGGTGTTTTCAGGATTTTCTGAGGAACGCTTACATTAAGGGGGCCTGCCAGGAGAAAAGGTCCATCAGAATGGCATAGAGCCGGGCCTGTTGTGTAAGAAAGTTGCTTACTCATATAGTCCAAATACATTAGTTGTAAACCTTGTATATATTTAAAGTATCCTACATATAAGCATAGCAGAACTCAACAAGCCCAGCTTGCCTTTCTGGAACTGCAAAGGCCGAGAAATCCAAAATGCAATGTGTAAGCATCCAGGGGCTCTGAGACTAGTCCTGACATGCTATAACCCAGACATTCTGCGACATAACATAAAAAGTGCTGAGCAAGTGGGAAATAATGCAAGTGTGTGTGTGTTTTACCACCTAATTTCTGCCTCAGTCCTGTTTTCTACCTAATTCTTCCCCCTTGGTGCTCAATGACAATATTGAAACCTTGCTTGTTACCCAGTAGGGGAAGGTGGCCGATAACTGTAGATAAATGGAGTGTCAGAAGCTACAGCTCCATCCTTGGCAGTTAAAGCATATGCAGCATCTCTTGATTACAGCCTGGCAACCTACATGGGTTCTCATATAAGAGGCCATTGCTGGTTTCCTTTTCCGCATTCTTTTCCATTCCATACGTCCTGTAGAGCATACAGAGAGCACCTTGGATCAGGCCAATGGCCTATCTAGTGCAGCATCCTATTCTCTCAGTGTCCACTCAGGTGCCAGTGGGAATCCCACAAGCAGGACCTGAGTGCAAGAGCACTCTCTCCTCCTATGGTTTCCCACAGCTGGTATTTGGAAGCATGCTGCCTCCAACCATGGAGGTAGAGAATAGCCATCATGGCTAGCAGCCATTAATAACCTTGTCCTCCATGTATTTGTCTAATCCTCTTTTAAAGCCATCCAAGTTGGTGGCCATCACTGCCTCTTGTGGGAGCTACCTCCTGATGATTGCTTCTGCTGCATTGGTCACAGGACTGAAGTTGGATTCTCTACTACAGTTATAGTGGATACTACTACTACTACTATTTGCTCTCCTATGGGTGGTATTCAATGCTAGTTATAGTGGACACTACTACTACTACTACTACTACTTGCTCTCCTATGGGTGGTATTCAATGCTAGTACTACTCAGAGTAGAACCAGTCATATTATTAGACATGGCTAACTTAGGTTCATTCATTTCAATGGGTATACTCTGAGTAGGACTCAGTTAAATACAACCTTACATGTTCTGGCTGTAGGAACATAGGAAGCAGCTTTGTACCAATTTCTCCCATTGGTGGATCTAGCTCAGTACTGTCAACACTGACTGGTGGTGGATCTGGGGTTTCAGGTAGGAGTCTTTCCCAGCCCTACCTTAAGACACCAAGGGTTGAACATGAGATCCTTTGCAGGCAAAGCATGTGCTCTTCCACTGAGCTACTGCTATTTCTTTAATCCCAGTCCTTCTTTTTTTCAGTTTTAGTAATAGTTCACTTCAGGTAGAAAAGGGCTGTAACACAATGTCTTTAGCTCTGCTCTAGGGATGTAAGCGGGCAGCACTTTCCACTCTGCCCTCAAGTGTTCTCAGTCAGTGCTGTTTCCATTCCGCTACAGTTGGACTTCTGCTAAAACCTACATTATTCTTCTGATTATCTGCTATGGCTGAAATGAAGGTAATTTATTATGTAATTATTTATGTAATTAATTTCAATGCATTTCAATGGAAGGAAAACCTCAAAAACAATAAGAACATAAGGTAATTATTTATGCAATTTTTGCAGACTAAAAAATGACAGTGAATACCGCTTGTATTCCCTTGCATGATTTCTGTGCCTTACCATGGGTGATCGTGTGAATCAAGGCCATTTCCACTCCTGTTCTCATTTGTGATGAGGGATGTGCTGGAATTTCACCCAATTTGGATTTGGTACTGAATTTTCCATTAATTCACATATTCTGTATCATTGTGGTCTAGATTTTTATGTAGTGATCTTCTGTGGGTATTTTCAAAAATTGATTTTTTAAAAAATAAAAAACTGCTTCTAAAATATCTGTATTAAGAATGATAATTTTTTTCAATATTTCCTTTCATTTATTATTTTATTTCAAAATATTGACAGTTTCTTTAGAATTATTGATATTAAAATCCTTTTTTTGTGAGGGAAAAATGGATTGGTAAAAGCAGTGGCTAGTGGACAAAGAACAAATTTGAATTGATACCAGCCTGTTAAGTCAATGGAACGTTTTTGAACCGATACCGGCCAACGGATTCCATCCCTAATCCCCACCCTGCTCACTTCCAGGCAGAGTCACTCCAGGGCCTGAAGATACTAAACTGCTCAGGCAAATATCACCTCATGTGATAACCACGCACAATCCTAAAGGTTCCCTATTGGAGGCTCACACCTTCTATCCTAACAGTCCCTTTGCTTGGCTTTACTTCTAATCCTCTGAGTCACTACGTCAGTGAAGCAGGTATTCTCTAAAGTATTGAAGGCTAGTGGTGCTATGAGCCAGTTTTTGACACCTGGATTACACAGGGAGCAACTGCATAATCAGGAAGGTACATCTTACCTCTTTTTCTCTTTGTTTTTCCTCAACTGCTGCCACTTGAACAGATCTGATAATTTTAATGGGCTCTGCATTTATCCAGGGGAAACTCGACCTTCAAACTACCGTTGCATTCTTGAAATCAGTTGCACTCACTCAATCCCATAGGCTGCTTTAAGACACATTTATGTTTTCAAACATCTCTTTTAAAATCCACAGACTACAACACAAAGAAAAAGGCAAACTGCCAGAGTGCATAAACCTTGCCAACGTGGTTCCAGCAGCACAATGCTCTTTTGCCCCACTAGGTACAGAGTGCAGGCCTTTGGATCTGGTTGCAAGCAATTCATCCTGGTTGAGCCTTGAATTATCTTCACTGGAAGACTTCACATTTTGCTATTTAACCTGAACAAAATGGACTGCCAGCTGCCTGTGTTAAAAATGTCCAGTTCTGTCATTGTTTCATATCAGCTTATGACACCTGTTTGTATTTTCTTCCAGAGGCAACCTATTAAAATCCCCTTCATTAACCCATTCACAAGCTATGTGCTTCAAACTCTTTTGATGCCTGTGCACATTTGATTTTACCGTTAGGAATGACTGCAATTAAAACACACACACACACAATATTTGTCACAAAATAGTTGTAAACTCTTTCTGTAAATGTGTGTGTTGATTTGCGTAGAACATCAAGTTGCCTTCTGTAACAGCAGCCTTATAAATACTGCCACACCTCTGAGGTTTTCTGGGAGTACTTAAAGCCACTTTTGAAACAATTATTGGAAGGCAATTAACCTGATTACTTCAAGCAAATAAAGCAGAATTTCTTCAAAGGCAGCAAAGTTAGATGAAGATAAAACAGACTGTGAATAGAGATGTTCCTGGTCCATGTCACATCTGCTTGGTTTTGACCATAGATCAGAAGCAGCTCACCAGATGGGGTGAAGTTAGCTTTCTGGCAGGTGGGTCACTGCTGCTTACCTGAAGGGGTGAGGCAGCGGGGAGGTCAACGTGGTACAAATTCAGGAGTGCTGAATTGGCTCTGCTTGTGTTTGCTCTGTGCTGACCTCCTCACTGCTTCTTGCTCCCCCTCCTCTTAAGCAACAACACATCTGCAACAAAGCTAACAGAGTGGATCGCCCCTACCCGCTTCTACTACAGATCCATTCCATTTCCATGTCAAATTGCAACTTTTTTTATTTAAAAAAATTCAAGGTGTATATTTTGAATATGTATTTAAATGTGTATTTTCCCCAACAAAATATGATTTAAATGTGTATTTTATCTGAATCCTTCAAACAACCTTAACTTAGAACACAGCTGATTAAATGTGCCAGCTAAACTATGGTGTGCTGTTTCATCAAATAGGTGCCTCCAGGCTGTCTCTATTTTGTGGAAGAGGTTCAAGCACATATTGGAAATTTGGGTAGATTAAAGTGCTCTGTTGCCCTAGCACTGCAAATCCACTTTAAAAACAAATCTGTCTTTTTTCAGCTTGGAAAGTGGTGGGGAAATCTATTGAAAAATTTAGGATGGACAAATGATTAATGGGAAGATGTGTAAATACCACACAGGCAAATCGGGATGAATGGAGGATGAACACATTGCCATAAAACTCCCCCATAAACAAATCAGAACGAATGCTCAATAAATACCAAATATAATCAAACCCCCATGTACGCTTTGTGCAAGCAAATCATGATGAATGCTCAATAAACTAGTTGTCTGGAGAAACCTTTTCCTGATGATCCCAAAGTGAAGAGAGGTTTCAAAAATACTAATAGGGATCAGGGAGTGTAGGGGGAGTGGCATGGCCTCATGGCCATGAGTTGTGAAAATGGTATAGCAAGAAGTTTAATAATATAATACGTCGCATGTGTGAGGTCCCTGGGTTGAAAAACCTCCTGCTGTCATGAAGAAGGATAAAACCACAGTTTATCTCACTGTGTTGCTTTACCAGACCTGTTTCTTTCCCCACATGCTGGATCAGCCTGACATTTAATTTCCTCCTTGGTCAGCAAGGTGAAAGATGGAGAGCAGGAGGAGAGATTGGGTAGATGGAGCCACAGCTTTGTCCTCCTTTAGTGCTACCGAACGAGACAGGAGTGTCCTCTGAATTGCAATCTGGCAACCCTAGCATACGGAACTCCCATCCTTACCCCCAATCCTGTGGTCCCTGGGAAGGTGTTCCAAGGGTCATAGGAAACATTGAATCTCCTTCCCTGAGAGCAGAGAGAGAGAGAGAGAGAGAGAGATCCATCCTCAGGGAAGGAGATCCAATGATGGATTCTCCCTCTCTGTCACTGCAGAAAAATCCATGGCTCTACTTTTAAAAAAATCATCAAGCAAGTTGTAAAAGTTCTAATGTTGCCATTTCCATTACACAATTTATGGTTATTTTTTAATATTTATGAATATTTTATATTTTGTATTCTTTATTTGTGATCAGTAGACTGTAAATGAATTATATTTCTAATTGAGTGATACATAGTTAGGACACTGGGTTGTAAGTTCTACTCAGAGTAGACCCATTGAAATTAATGGACATAAGTTAGTTACAGGTATTAATGTTACTGGCTTTACTCCAAGTATGACTAATGCTGGATGCAGCCAATAGTCTTACACTAACTCAGACCATTGATCCATGAAGCATAATATTGCCTGCACCAGGGGTAGCCAATGTGATGCCTTCCTAATAGTGTTAGACTTCAGCTCCCATTAGCCCTAGCAGCATGGCCAATGGTCAAGGATTATGGAGTAGGAAGTTCAGTAGCCTAGAATTTATTTATTTATTTATTTAGTTCGACTTTTATACCGCCCATAGCAAAGCTCTCTGGGCGGTGTACATCAAATAAAAATACTTCACATATAATTTAAAAACCAACTGGTCATCAAGTTACAAAAGGATGTATTATATCACTGTCTGTTAAAACATCAAATACAAATACTAAAATATTAATATATTAAGTGTTAAAAATATTAAACATTTTTTTCAATTAATTTTTATTCAAATTTTCAAAACCAAAACAATACAAAAAAACCACAAATCAATAACTAATACAATAAAAAAAGAAAAGAAGAGAGAAAAAAATATAAAAATATTGACTTCCGATTTGTCATAGTTCAGCATGGATGCTTAAACTAGCTGTTTGCTTGTATCCCCAAATTTCCACTACACAACAAAATCTCCAACTAAAATCCCTCCTTCGCTCAGAGAAGGAAGGCCCAAGCTAACCTATTGTAAACATGTTCTTGTTTCTTCTTTTTTGGTCTATTTGTTTAGCGTCTAATTCATAAAGAGCCATGGCCCGATATATCACTGTTCCATCCCTTACCATATACATTGTTGGGCCAGGGAGGAAAAGGAACTGTCCTCCCCCCACCCACCCCCAGACTGTGCTCTGGGGTTGCACTATGGCAGGACAAGAACTGTTTATGGGTTCTCTCCCCTTTTTTTTCCTGCAAAGAGAGCTGTAGATTTGTGGAGAAAATCAGGGTGGTAGGTGGCTTCAGATTGCAAAATGGGAGGCATAGGTCCATCTCTTCTAGTTTCATTGGGTCTTACAGTAGGGATTCTTGAGAGATATTACAATATAAACCATTTTCCACTTTAAATGCAACCAAATCTACCTTGCTTGAGTGACCATAATAAGTTGCATTCTTTACGTGGTAAATTCTTCCCAAAGCCTGGACTTTCTTTTGTAGGGTTTGTTTTGACGATTTCTGCTTTTGTTTAAGTGAGTTTTGGTCTGTGTTTAGATCAAACTCAGTCTTGGGGACATTATACAGAGGGGAGCCTATAATAACAAATGCATAGCTCATAGGGTGAACAACTCCACAATTCAGTCCAGTGCAGGGTTTTTAGAATGGCTATGAGAGAAACGAGAGAACGAAAGTGTCTAATTATTTTCAGGTATGTCTGGAGGTACCAAAATACAGGTTTATTGGAGCTGTTTGTGAACACTGTCTCTGGAGAAGAGCTTGGGACAGGATGGTGGCCTATGCACAGGCCATGTGTAAGATTCAGGCAGTGGTGGTATCTTACAAATGCCCTGGCAAGCATAATGAAATTTCTTCTCTTAGGTGAAAATTCCTGTAACAGGAAATAAAGCCGGTGATTTTCTGCAACTCGCTGCACAAAAGACTAACTCCTTCCCAGGTAAAGGGGTGGCGGTCGCTGCTGTCCAGGCAAAAGGGAGACAGAATAAAGTAACTTCAGATAAGCTGCCAACTCCAGCAGCGGCAAAAGCAGGACAGAGCAAAGTCCTTTCCAGTAAACCAGGACCTGCTTTGCAGTCTCCTGTTGTAACAGGACAAAATGCGGCACAGCTGGCTCCTGCAAAGAAGGCAGCAAACGCTGAAAGCAGCAGCAGCAGCTCATCTGAGAGTGAGGAAGAAAAGGCGCTGGCAATAGTAAAAACCCCAGCACCCAAGCCAAGTAAGTTTGGACTACAGCATATTTTTGTTAAACACTGTTGTGAAGTGTGTGGGGATTGTTTAATTGTATATTTATTGAGATGTTCTCATTAGTTTGTTGTTTATTATTATTGTTTGGCTACTTATATACTGTGTATATTTATATGTTAAAAATAAAAATGCTACTTATTTGCTGGGAAATTGAAGATTTTTATCTAGGCCTTTTTATAAAGTGTTTGGTTCTCTTATTGTGATACATTTAATGTTTTTTCTTTTCTTTTAATAATGTTATTTGTTATTTAATTTTGAGAATCGCATTATTGTATTGATGCATTATGATGTGTTATATGTGTGTTTTTGTAAGCCGCCTTGAGGGCCTTTTGGCCATAAGGCGGGGTATAAATTTAATTAATAATAATAATAATAATAATAATAATAATAATAATAATAATAATAATAATAATAATATATAACAAACCTATCTCTTAATAGATTATAAAATCACCTTCCTCCAGCGGTTATCTTAATTGGTTTCAAATCTCATTAACATCATATCATTTTAATCTTCCACAAAAAGTCAAAGAGAAGTTTCCAATCCTTGAGATATATATCAATCATTTTTTTTCCCTAAATAAACATGTCAATTAATCCAACTCATCAAGTCTACTAAATCCAGTAATTTCAAATTGCTCTTCTGTCTTTATCCGTATTAGGTCCATCTTCCATCTTCCATCTCCACGCATCCAAAAATCTTGCTGTCATAGTCATATAATAAAAGTCTGATAGGAATTTCCTCCATCACAGATATTTTCTTGCCATGAATTCCGAACATATCACTGAAGTATTGCTGCAAAGCCGCATCTCTGTTCCTCTTTTCCACATGATACACTAGTACATCTCTTGAAGATTTTTCCATTGACACAAAACAGGGATTAATTCTGTTAACTTTCTCCATTTCAAATTCCATCAAATCCTTCCAGTCCAGGAATTTTTTTGAACTGATAATATCTTTATCTCCAATCTCTTCAATTCCTTCAGGGACAGCGTTGAATTCCAAACTATAATATTTGTCTCCAGGATCCGTCAGAGCCAGGAAATCCAAATCTTTTTCCATGTCCATATTTAATCCAATCTCCAAAGTTTGAACCTTGCCTTTAATTTCTCTTTCATCTTTTTTTGGTTTTCCAGATCTATCTTTATTCTCCTTTCTCATAGAATCCTGAATTTCTTTCAGCTCCTGTCTCATTTCGTGAAATTCAATTTTCCACGCTTGTCTATTATTTCTCAGTTCTTGTTTTATTGACTTAATCTCATTCATTATTTTCTGAAACATGTCTAAAGATAAAGTCCCTTCTTGTACATCCATAATCTTCTTAATTGTCATTCTTAAAGCCAAAGGAACAAAACTCCTTCAATTTTCAATGTCCCAAGCAAAGAGCAGTTTATTTCTTTATCCAGTTACAAAGGAGTTAATCTTTCCAACCAACTGACGTCACACGCTAGACAGTCCTTATCTCTTATATGCCCAGAAGTGCAAAAACAGCTTTAGTTCACAGCGTCCAAATAACTATTAGCAGAGAGAATGAGCAGATTCGTCAAAAAAAAAAGTAGATCAGGGAAAATAGTCCCATGCATATATTACACAAAAGTCTTATAAATCAAAAAGATTTTTCTTATCTCTTCCAATCAGAAATCCCTCATCCGTTGTAATCTTTAAAATGCAATTTTCCATATCAGCTTTTTGCAATAAAAGAAAGATAGGCTATTTTTGTTTTCTTCCCCCTTAGTTCCGTGAGTAAAGAAGGAAAGTCGTAACTCACCTAGGTTATCTTAATTGCTGTTACTTTGACAAATCTCTTTAGCTGTATAGATAAGAAAATGATAAGCATAGACAGGAGGATGTTTGCCTGCTAGTCCGTTGTTCTTTAAAGAAAAAAAATGGGTCACTTATTCAGCTGAGCTAGCATAGAAATCCTCGCTCAGTCTAAGCAGCTGGAAGCCTTTCTTTCGCAGACAATTCTGACGAATTCCAGACTCCCACAGTCACGACAAAGCTATGTGGGAAATCTCACGTTTCTTCCTTATCCGGAAGAAATTATCCCCAGTCAGAAAAGACCCTTCTGACTGAATGTATAGCTGAAAAAGTTTCATCTAAGACGGGAGCCCGTCTCAGAGCTACACAGGCGGAGGGATCCTCCTGGGAAAGTCCCAAAAATATTAAACATTAAAACATTAAAATGCCTGGGCAAAGAGGAAGGTTTTCACCTGGCACCAAAAGGATAGTAATATAGGCGCCAGGCGAACCTCATCAGGAAGGGTGTTCCATAGTTCAGGGGCCACCACCGAGAAGGCCCTCTTTCTTGTAGTTGCCTTCCGGGCGTCTCTGTGAGTAGGCACCTGGAGGAGGGCCTTCGATGTTGAGCGCAGTGTACGGTTAGGTTCATATCGGGAGAGACATTTCATCAGGTATTGTGGGCCCGTGCCGTGTAAGGCTTTATAGGTTAAAACCAGCACCTTGAATTGGGCCCGGAAACATATAGGCAGCCAGTGCAAGCAGGCCAGAATCGGTGTTGTATGCTCCGACTGCTTGGTTCCAGTTATTAATCTGGCCACTGCATTCTGCATGAGCTGCAGCTTCCGAACCGTCTTCAAGGGCAGCCCCACGTATAGTGCATTGCAGTAGTCCAATTTCGAGGTTACCAGAGCATGAACAACTGAAGTAAGATGTTCCCTGTCCAGATATGGGCGTAGCTGGGCCACCAGCCTAAGTTGGTAAAAAGCACTCCATGCCACCGAGGCCACCTGCGCCTCAAGTGACAAGAACGGGTCCAAAAGGACTCCCAAGCTGCGCACTTGATCCTTCAGGGGGAGTGTAACCTCATCCAGAACAGGTCGAACATCCATCTGGTCAGGGGATCCATTTACTAACAGCATCTCAGTCTTGTCTGGATTGAGTTTCAATTTGTTGGCTCTCATCCAGTCCATTATCGCGGCCAGGCATCGGTTTAGCACCTTGACGGCCTCACCTGAGGAAGATGAAAAGGAGTAGAGCTGCATATCATCAGCATACTGATGAGAACGCACTCCAAAACTCCTAATGACCGCACCCAACGGCTTCATATAGATGTTAAAGAGCATGGGGGACAGAACTGATCCCTGTGGAACTCCATATTGAAGCTCCCAGGGCATCGAGTAGTGCTCCCCAAGCAGCACTTTCTGGAGACAGCCTGCAAGATAGGAGCGGAACCACTGCCAAGCAGTACCTCCAACTCCCAAATCCGCAAGCCTCCCCAGAAGGATACCATGGTTGATGGTATCAAAAGCCACTGAGAGATCAAGGAGAATCAACAGAGTTACACTCCCTCTGTCTTTCTCCCGACAAAGGTAATCATACAGGGCGACCAAGGCCATCTCCGTGCCAAAACCAGGCCTGAAACCCGACTGAAATGGATCCAGATAATCGGTCTCATCCAAGAGGGCCTGGAGTTGGGATGCAACCACCCTCTCCAGAACCTTGCCCAGAAATGGCACATTAGCTACCGGCCTGTAGTTATTCAGATTTTCTGGGTCCAGGGAAGATTTCTTCAGAAGTCTTCCGCCGCCTTAAGGCAGTTCGGAACCACTCCCTCACATAGTGAGGCATTAATCACCTCCCTGGCCCAGCCGGCAGTGCCATCCCTGCTAGCTTTTATTAACCAAGAGGGGCAAGGATCTAGCACAGAAGTGGTTGCACACACCTGTCCAAGCACCTTGTCCACATCCTCAAGCTGTACCAATTGAAAGTCATCCAACAAAACATGACCAGACTGTGCTCCGGAGACCTCATTCGATTCAGCTGCTATAACATTGGAGTCTAAGTCCTGACAGATGCAAGAGATTTTATTCTGGAAGTGCTTGGCAAATTCGTCACAGCGTGCTTTAGAAGATTCAATCACATCCTTAGGGCCAGAATGTAAAAGCCCCTTGACAGTTTGAAAAAGCTCCACCGGACGAGAGATAGATGATTGAATAGAGGCAGTGATGTATTGTTTCTTTGCTGCCTGCACTGCCCCAAAATACATCTTATTGTAAGCACTCACCAGTGC
Source organism: Rhineura floridana (assembly GCF_030035675.1). Lineage (NCBI taxonomy): Eukaryota > Metazoa > Chordata > Lepidosauria > Squamata > Rhineuridae > Rhineura > Rhineura floridana. The sequence goes on from NC_084487.1 coordinate 101,752,022, forward strand.
AGAGTTGCATTCGTCAGGAGTCCGCCTCCATCTGCACTCAAGCCATCTCCTATGTTGTTTCATCGCCCTCAGCTCCGGAGTATACCATGGAGCTGTATGAGCTCTACAAAGGAGAGGGCGCACAGGAGCGATCATGTCAGCTGCCCGGGTCATTTCCGCATTCCACAGATCGACCAGGGTGTCGACATGAGCACCAGCCTTATCAGCCGGAAAACTCCCCAGAGGTTTTTGAAAACCATCAGGATCCAGCAGCCTCCGAGGACGGACCATCTTAATAGGTCCCCCACCCTTGCAGAGGGGGAAAGTCATCACGAGTCTAAACCTCAACAAGCAGTGATCTGTCCATGACAAAGGAACTGATGTAAGGTTCCCTATACACAGATCACTATCATCATGTCCCATAGCAAAAATCAGGTCCAGAGTGTGTCCTGCCCCATGGGTTGGGCCGGTGGTATATTGGAACAGTCCCATGGTCGTCATGGAAACCATGAAGTCCTGAGCTGCCCCAGATAAGATGGCCTCGGCATGAATGTTGACATCACCCAGTACCACTAGCCTAGGGGATCTCAGCAAGACCTCCAAGAGCACCTCCGTCAGCTCAGTCAGGGAGTCTGTTAGGCAGCAGGGTGGGCGGTACACTAACAGAATCCCTAATCTGTCCCTCTGGCCCAACTCAAGATGCAAACACTCAAGACCAGTGGTTACATGGACATGGTGCTTGAAGAGGGGGATAGAACTCCTATAGACCACAGCGACCCCCCCTCCCCGGCCCTCAGATCTACCATGATGCTGTACTGAGTATCCCGGTGGGCACAGCTGAGAAAGATCAACTCCTCCCTGCTCACCCACCCAGGTCTCAGTTATGCATGCCAGATCGGCTGCCTCATCCACAATTAAATCGTGGATGAGGGCGGTCTTATTGTGTACCGATCTGGCATTAAAAAGCAGCACCCGGAGATCAGAGGGCTGGCTGATAGGACATCCCACATACCTGTGGATGTGTGGGAGACCAGAACACGGCACAGCCATCAATTGCCTGGGCCGCGTTCCCCTCACCTGGCCTGTCCTCCACACAACGTGATATCTCCCTCTACCCATCACTATGCCAATTGGGGCCCCCACAAGTTCCTCCTGACTGTGATTCCTCTCTCCCAGGCACATAATGTGAAACGTCACCACACACACTTACAACATACACCATACATTACATAGACACATCACCACATACACTGACAAGTACACCATACATCACACAAACACCCACCACATTACACCCACAGTCCAACAGACAGAAACATCCAAAAAAACCAGTCCGCGACCAACAGAGCCCTTAATGATGGAAAGACGCATCAAATAGTGTCATCTCAGCTATCCCTCGCTCTGTCGAGAGCAGCCCCAACCAGCGTCCATCAACAAACAAGCGCCCAGCCGGAACTCCTGCTCGTAGACCACAACCATGAACACTCACAAGTCCAAGTCCACACCAACCAAAAACACCATTGGAAATATTGTTCCAAGGCAGGAAGGCAGGCAGAGCCACGCCCAACCTCAGGCCCCTCTCTGCACCTTCTCCCGCTGCCGCCGGGTCGTTCTTCCGCGGTGCCCTCTTGCCGTCGTCTGGCCGGAATGGAAACAGGCCACACCCGGCGCTCCTCACAAGCTGTTTGGCCCGGTCGCCCTCGCCACTGCCGGGCCGTTCTTCCACGGCGGTCTCTCGCCGCTACCGGGCCGAGAAGGAGGCAGGCCACGTCCAAGCTCCGACCGCTTTCCCAGCCGCTGCTGATCTGGTGTTCCCCACGGCTTCCCTGGACCTGGCTGTCCTCGCCGCCGCCAGGCCGCCACCAGGCCGCCGTCGGGCCACCTCCCCGCTCTTCAATCAGCGCCGAGCCAACACTCCCATCTCCTTGGTCGCCCTCTCTCACTCCGGGTGCTCTCCGCGACGCTCTTTGCCCCCTCGTCTCCCGATACCCATGCCACAAGGTAGGGAGGCAGACTTCCTCAGTTAAAAAGGGGGGGTGAAGACTACTCAACTCCACACACATGTAGCCCCTCAAAAGATGTAAAAGGTGGTGAAAATAGATGAAAAATAGATGTTAGAGTAGATGCAAAAAGGGTTTGGCTTACGGAGCTCCGTCCATAGCGTCCTCCTAAGCCGCCATTGATATATATTGATACGTTTTCAACCTTCATCTACACAAAAACTACTTGAGTGCTCCAGCAAGCAGAGCAAGCAGATAATCATCTGCCTATATGTTAAATTGGGTATCCAGCTTGGGAATTAGAAGGAAACTAGCTGGAAAAGACCAGAAAAAGGTGTGTCCCCTATCTACAAGCAGACCACAGATTTCCTCATAGATCAATTAAAGTGAAGGGTTTGAGGTGTTGCAATACCTTTTAAATATGTTTCAATTGGTTATACAGCTGGACAAAATTGCAAATTTAAATTGGAGTGCAAAACTTATAACCCACAGATATGCTTTATTTAGTCCAGGGGAATCTGAAGGTGCAAAATAAATGGGAGGTGGAGTGGAGAGAAATGTGTATCTTTCAATGTAAGTCAGCATTTTATGCTGTCATGAGCACAACCCTGGATCAAAGGAGGGAAGCCCAGAGACTGAGGCAATGGTATCAGTTTTCATACATGATTTATTAATTTTGTCTGTTCAAGAGCTCTCAGTCATACAACACATTCACACATGCTCTGCAAGGACATAGCTGTCACAGATAGATGCTCTGTCTAACTAGATGGCCAGTCTAACAGCAGAGATGAATGCAGCCTAGGTATGATGGACATTTCACATTACTCTTTGGGGTACTGCAGAGGTTGTTGCTTTTGTTTAGAAATTAACTATTGGACTTCCGGGAAGGGTGACTTCGCTTGTGCCTGCTTTTTGAGATGAGCTCTTGTCTCAGAAGAAGCTTTTTCAGTTTTAAAATCAGGCAGAACGTTCTTTTTGACTGGTAAAGATTTTCTCCCGGGCAGGGAGAAACGTAGAGATTAACCACAAAAGCCTGTTTTTGTTGGGAGGACTGGATTTCATTAATTTATGAGAGAAGGTTCAGCCAGCAATACCGGACGGACTTCCAACAAGCTCTAACTGATTAAGCGACACGTTTATCTTTTCTTCAAAGAAAAACGGACTTTAACAGGCAAGCATCCTTCTTTCTATTTTTTTTTCACTTGGTTTAAATCGTTGCAGCAAAAAGAGATTTGTCAATGAATCAGCTATAAAGAATTTCAGGGTGAGTTATAACTCTTCTCTTTTATTCACGAAATTAAGGAGGAAAGAAATTGAAAAAGCTTATCCTTGTTTTTATTGCAAAAAGCTGGCCTGGAAGTGCATTCTAAAGATACAAACGGAAGAGGGATTTCTATTTCGAGGAGGGAAAAAAATAAATAAATTTGATTTATGAACTTTGGAGTATTATATGTCTGGGACTATTTTATTTTTGGTCTATTTCATTTTGATGAATCTACTTGTTCACGATGCCACTAACTGTTTTGAAGCTGGGAACTAAATTTGTTTTGTATTCCTGAACAAATAAGAGATAAGGCAGGCTGTACTGTCTACACTGTGATGTCATCAAGCCTGGAATATTAACCCAATTGTGGCTCAAATAATTTTTGTTTTTGTGGTTTTAAGAATGGCAATCGGGAAAGTGGCTGAGACCATGGAAGAAATTATGTTTCAGAAAATAATGGATGAGATTGAGATAACGAAACAAACCCTGAGACAGGGTAGACAGGAGATGAAAATTGAATTTGGCAAAATGACGCAGGAGCTTAAAGAAATAGGGGATCTTGTGAGAGAGGAGATTGATGAGATTAGAGATGAGAAAAGAAAAATTAAAGGAAAGATACAAGCCCTGGAGATTGGAACAAATGTGGAATTGGAAAAAGATCCGGAGTTTATGGATATTAGAAACAAAGTTTACTGTTTGGAATTCAACGTTGTCTCTGAAGAAATTAATGAAGATATTAGAGATAAAGTTATCAATGTTTTGGATAATTTTCTGGACTGGAATGATGTGATGGAGCTTGACATAGAAAAAATCTATGGAATTAACTACAGATATGTGACAATAGAAAAATTCTCAAGAGATGAGCCAGTGCATTTTGTAAAAAAGAAGAACAGAGATATGACTTTACAACAATATTTCAGCAACATATTCAGAATTGATGGCAAGGAAATATTTGTGATAAAGGAAATTCCCATCAGACTCTTATTATATGACTATGGCTATGACAGCAAGATTAATATGGGATACTGATAATGGAAGAATGGATACTGAAATTACTGGACTGAACAGGACTATTGAAGATGGAAGATGGAATTAATATTGATAATGGAAGAATGGCTATTGAAATTATTGGATCTAACAGGTTTGATGAGATGGATTAATCTATATGTTTATTTGGACTATGGCTATGACAACAAGATTATTATGGGATACTGATAATGGAAGAATGGCTACTGAAATTATTGGACTTAACAGGATTATTGATAATGGAAGAATGGCTACTGAAATTACTGGACTTAACAGGATTATTGAAGATGGAAGATGGAATTAACATTGATAATGGAAGAATGGCTATTGAAATTATTGGACCTAACAGATTTGAACGAGATGGATTAATCGACATGTTTATTTGGAGAAAAATGGAAAGATATATCTCTCAAGGAATTGAAACCTCTCTTTGACTTTTTGTGGAAAGAATAAAGTAATGTTTATGAGATTTGATGATTAATTAAGATAACTACTGGAGGAAAGTGATTTTATAATATAATTTAAGAGACAGGATTGTTATATATTGTAGACCTATAACTGATCTGCGACAAATCGGAAGTCAACACTTTATTTTATTGTTTAATTATTTTTGTTTTGTTTTGTTTTTTGTCTTTGAAAATTTGAATAAAAATTAATGATAAAAAAAGGAAATTAACTATTAATTATCTTAGGGAAAACCACAAATTTTCCTATATACATCTCTGGGTTGGTACGGACTGTGCAGAGTTATGCAGAGCATATACTTAGATACAGCCTGAACTAATGTAAACTAAAATATCTCTCGCAAAATTAGCCACTTCTGACAAGCTCTCAAATTTATGCAAAACATTTGCTAGAATGGTCTTCTGCATCAGTTTCACTATAATTTATTGCATTGCAGGTAAAAAAAGTGATCAGAATAGTGATTAAAAATGTTACATGTGGAGAAGCTCGCAGCATGGAACCTGCAAAACACTCTGTTTTGATTACATGTTTGAGCTGCAGTGAAAGATCATAGGAATGTGAAACTATAGCAGATTGCAGTGGAAGCTATAATTACTGCCTTTTATAAATAATACTCAAAAACATGCTATTAGAACAAATGGTTCATACTTGAGACTAATATGAGGGTTACTAAGGTTGTTGGGTTATTTTAACTATAAGTGCCTCTGTTATGTGGAAGAAGAATGTCAGGAGTAGTTCCAAGCAGCAGATCTCAACTGGTTTTTATTGTGTTGTACTGTAATTCAACCTCAGTAACTAAGTCTAATCAAATATTGAAAAAAATCCCAACAACTTCATATTGCTTCCCTATTTACCCCAGCCTCCTCTCCCATTTTCTCTGTTTCCTCTGTATTGCATTTTAGATTGCATGCTCTTTGGAGCATGTCTTCTTATATATTGTAAAATGTCATGCACACTGGCGGGGAAAATGTTATTAACCCTTTGTGGTGAATGGCCTGAGGTTTCCTGGACTAAAAAAAAAAGTCAGCCAGAAATTACAAACATGAAATAATCTGATTCATTATTCATCCTCATATTTACAAAAAAGAAGAAAAGACTTGATGCTAGTAATAACTGTCTCTTCTAACTAACCAGAGAGCCTTTACCCATTCTCTCTGATACTACAGGGAGATACCCTTACTTTTATTTATTTATTTAAATATTTATATACTACTTCTTCTTATTAAAATATTACTAAGGCAGTATACAATAAAACATTTCAGTACTTTTTTAAAAAAAAAACATTCAATATACAATAGCTGATGTCAAACTAGATCATTCTCAAAGTAGACTCATTAAAAATAATGGACAAGTAACTTAAGTTCACTGATTTCAGTGGGGCTAATTGTAGGTATGGCTGCTTTTAGACATGGGGCTTATTGCACTAGTTTAACAGAATAAAATGGTAGTGCTTCTGTCCCAATTTCTAAAATTCCTTTCACACTGCAGTACCTGTTGTGTTAATGAACAGTAGCTTTTTCAGCCAATATACCAGCATTTCACACAAATGTCTTTCATACAACTGCAGTGAACAATGTCTGGTAATATTTATCATGAAAATTAGCACTAACCTTGCACTATATTCCACTAGAATTCCAGAACTAGCTTGTACATCATGTGAAAGATCAAATATAATGTACAAATTACCAGGTAAGAAATCATCAGAGTAATGGAATAAAGTGCAGTGTGAAAGCAGCCTATGACTATATCATCCAATGAACACAGTACATCACAATTACAGTAACCAGGAATTTTATAAGGATTTGGCCCCTATCATGTGCTGCTTCCAGGGAGAAAGTAGAGCCAGATCCATTTCCTCAACAAAGCAAAACTGTGAATCTGTACCTGGTGAGTAGGGATGGGTGAGAAATTTGATTCAGTTCACATTTCAAGCCAAATCTAACAAATTCACACTTTCTGAAACAATATGAGAACTGAAACACAGCCATCCTTTGAAATTCACACTTATTCAGATTTTGCAATGCAGTTCACCAACCAAAAGTGTTTACTAAAATTTATGTGTTAAGGGAAGTGTGCATAAAAGTGAATATATACAAAAATGCATTACATGATGAGAAATTGTTTGCAAAATGTGTGCCTTAGTATTGTGCTGCCTACAGTAATGTGTTTATTAGGGGAAATTCACACTAAAATGCTGGAGAATTTTCAGAGTTTTTTTTTAAAATGCAGATTGCTGCAGAAATGTAGGGAACTGAAATTAAGACTGGAAAAATGAGGAACTGAGAGAACTGAAACTGACAGATCTTTCCATCCCTCCTTTTGAGTGCCCTAAGTACCACTATGATTTGATAAAGTTAAATGATCATATGTTTTGTTCACTTGATGGTAATGTTGAGCTACTGTGACTTCTGTGTTACTCACAGAAAGAGACCCATGAGAGGGAAAGTAAAAACCTGAAGCAAAAGGGTTAAACAGTGTGAAAGCAGTTGCCAGGCTTACCAAGGTCGAGAGCTGGTTGACAAGGGCAACCATCTAGATAAAGAGCAGAGCTCACGGCCAGTTCTGGTGTGGGGGATTTTGTATGGTGAAAGAACTGTGTTTCGATACATCTTAATGTCAGTAAAGACTCTTAGAATATACTTTGCCTGGTCTGGATCATTATTTAACCGATCTGCATCAGCACCGCTTTATGGATCACATGCATACTTAACACGCACTAGCAACAGGTAATTCTTCCCCATCACTAGGGATTGAAGAGGGATCATGCAATTCTCTGGATTTTGTGAAGCAGTCTCAATTCCATATTTCACCAAAAAAGAAAATTAGGGGAGAACACAATGCATGTAAAAATGTGTATTTTACAAGAAGAGTACATTCAAAGTGCTTCCAAAATGTGTTCAAAGTACATACAAATTTGTCATGCATTCTTATGGAAAGTCCACAAAAACCCAGGTGGAATGGACCAATGTTTGAGTGAAATTGGGAGGGAATGATCCATCCATACCTATGCATCACAGCTGCTCAGCGGATCGCTCAAGCTTTTGCTGATTATTGGTTCAGTTGAGGTTTAGTCACCCTTACATAGGAAGTAGGTAGACCACTCCACTTGTGTAAAGATGACTGTTTTTTTTTTATCTCTTGGTAATTAATTGTTAATTAGCATTTTGACTGACATCCTCCAAACATCTGTAAACAAATTATGTTTTCTCCTTTCTCACAGAGCAGTTGGTTTCTCATTTTCTTTTTAGAGCTGCATTTATATAACAATAACGTATGGTTCTTTTGCATTAAAAATGGATACTGCTCCCCCCCCCCAGTAAACAGAAGTATTACTCAACAGAAATGTCAGGGATACATCAGGAGATGGGGGATGGGAAAGCCCTTTTCCCTTAAACAAAAATTTTTTTGGTATATATATTTCTTCTGTGGCTGTTCACTGCCATAATGATAACTGCCATTTTGCCAGAAGAGTCATCTGTTTGAGCAATGAGAGGGCATTTTTCTGTCTTTCAGTATAATACTCTGAAGCAAGATATGTGAAGACAATGAATATTATGCATTGCCTAGGGTGTTTCTTTCAATCTTCTAGCAGTGTGCTATGCAGTGCAGCATTAGTAGACAAAATGGCAGTAACCATCATGGCTGTAAATAGCTACAAAAGAAATCAGGTGGGCAATTTGGGAAGTGCAATGGGCTAACCCACTGTTCTTCAACCTGGGGTCCCCATATCTTGTTGGACTACAACTTCCATTGGGACCCAAGGTAGAAGAACAGTGGGCTAACCTTCCATGTCCCACAACCATCAACAAAATGGTGTCCAGTGGACAAGCTGGAAGTCATTGCACAAATAGAACTATTTCTGCTCACACAATGGAAATTCCTTTCTTTCTCCTCCCCCCATGTGCCCCGTACCACATCCAAATCTGCCCAGAGGATTGTGGGAAACTTCAAACCAGAGGTAGGATGGATGGGGTTCGTAGAAGAGAAAGGAGAGAGAGTAGAAGTTCAATTGTGGGAGAAGAAGTTGTTCCGCTTGTGCAGTGACTTAGCTAGATACAGCCTAATGTTAGTCTTGCCTCAACTCTAGTGTTTTATACTGTTATTCTGTTCATTGTTAGTTATTTTTGGTAATTTGGTAATTTAGCTATTGTCTGGTAACATGTTGCATTCAAAAGAAACTGTTTCAGTGTGCTCTATCTGCCTGAACTTATTCCACCCTTGGTACCAAGGACATTTACCCAAATAGTGAAAGAAACTGCCGAACCTATAGCAAATTAAGGAAATAGCCCATCAAACAGATGGAGGAGAAGAAAGGCTAATCAAAGAATAGTTCAAACAAGTGGAAAATGAATATTTTGGTTACAACTGTTTCCCTGACATCTTTGCATCTCCATTCATTCTCTGAGTCCAAATTGCTCTTTACTCAACTTGGGTATGCCTCTTTAGCTAGCAAGATTCTTTTAAATGCCTCCATTTTAATTCACACAGATGATAGTCACAGCTAGTGGTGAGACAAAGCTGATTAGCTCATTGGCTCCCTACTGCTATACTCTGTAAGAAATTTCTGATTCTGACATGTAGATATTTGGGATTTAGCAGCAACAGAGTGAGATAATGCTGTGAATGGGCTAGTGCTTAATTGGTGTCTAGGCGCCGCTTTGAAGCTGAACTGGATTCTAAAGTTCTAAAGTTAACACAACTGCTGAAAAGCTTTTCCTGAATTTGTAGAAGGAAACTGGTGACCTCAACATAATGATTTGCAGCCCTTACTGCCTACTTTTCATGCCATACTCAGACAGACTAGATGCATGGCATTCATTAGATGGCTGTGAATTATTGTAACTAATTGGACAGCAACTACTGAAGTGGCATGTATATATTTGAAATATTGCTAACACTGTCCAACTTGCTTGCTTATTTATTTATAATTGTTTCCCACCTTACCGCACGGTTTCAGGTCTGGTAATAATATCAGAGATTCACTCATAAAAAGATAGTGATTTAAAGAAGACAAGCGATGCTAGAAGAAGGATTCACAAATAACTCAGCATATCTAAATACTGTTGAACTTAATGACATTTAGGCTGCAGTTCTACACACACGTATTTGGAGGTAGGTTTCCTTGAACTCAGTGGTGCTTACTTTTCAGTATACATGTATGGGATTATAGTGTTAAGCATACTGTCAAGCACTTAAACCACATTTACTTCAGGGGGTTGGGATTTATGTGATTTTTGTCTGGATTTTCTTCAGATCTCTTGATCTAAAGGTCTTTGAAGCATCTGTGTGTACCTGGGGCTTTATAAGAGCAAGAACATTCCTACCCAATTTCTATTGCAATTTGCACAGCTTCCCAAATGGAAGAGAATTGAGTGGTCTCAGTTGGCATGTAGAAGCTCCATGTGTCCTCAGAGTTCCAGGAAGCACTACATAACTCCCTCGAGGCAAAGATATATGACCACAAGTGCTGAAGAGGTTAAGCAGGAGGTACCAATGTTCAACAAGCAGTAGAAAAAACTAGGTAGTCAGTACTGGAAACATTTTCTCCCTCCCTCATCTTGCCAGTTTTATTCATTTTATGCTAGTGTTCTTTTTTTTTTTAGATTGCAAGGTCTTTTTGACACATCAGTTGCTTTGACAATGTTCAGAATGAACCAGCTGGAGCTAAGAACCTTTTAAGGTCACATTGATTTCCCATGATATATTAATGGGACACTTAACTCTTTGGGCACTTTTAGACTGTCATTATTTTTGGGTGGGGTTCAATTATATACCGGCAAATTGATTGGGAGGTCTTGTGCAGCAAACCTGCTTCCTCCAAACATCAGACTACTTGCCCTAAGGAAACTGACAGGAAAATGCCCTGGAATAATGCTTGATGCAACATTGTCTAACCTCCCCACAAACAAATCATAATGAATGCCAAATAAATAGCCAACACTATAGAACAAACAAATTAGTAGGAATGCTCAATAAACAGATCTGTACCTTTGTCCATGATTTTTGGAACAGTTTAGAAAACACAGTAGATAGACATAAAATGAAAATCTCTCTCTCTCTCTCTCTCTCTCTCTATATATATATATTTCAAATTTCATTGGACTGTAGACATAGAAGAAATTCAAGCAATAAAACTTTTGCTTCAAGACTTATTAGTTCCATTGTAGCAATTGGTGGCAGTAGAGCTGATTAAGTTCAACGACACCCCTGCTGCTGAATACCATTAAGAATCTACTCATCATGTCTTCAGCAATTGTTCTCACCATTTACATTAATAGAAACCTCATGGGCCATTTTTTGCTAATAGGATTTCTTTGAATGACTTGTATTGCTATACCACACATGCACAATAATAATAATAATAATAATAATAAAGAAAATGATGGAATCAGTTTGGTGTGACAGCCCTTTTCCAATCCCTGAATGAATTCAACCAGGTCCACTTCCCTAGTTCAATTCTCCCCTCACTGAAGCTGACCGTCCCACCTCACCTGCCTTTTGTAACCCTTTTAAAGTTACTGACAAGCACCTATAGCTGGCACATAAGCATGATGGTTACATTGTTACTGATTCAACTTTTCCCTGAACCCTCTCTCCGCATGTTTCATTTTTTAACCTTTCCCCTTTCCTAGCACCTCCTGCCTCTTTCCTTCTCTATTCATAATTCAACAAGTCCTGAGTTAGAGCTATTAAATGCATCTCTGCATTTGATGCACACTTTTAAAAAAATGAAAACAGCATTGATTGTGGGGCTGAGAGTTCCTTTAGGGTAGATTTCCTTCCAATCCAGATAGAAACTTCAGTGGATTTTTCTTAGGACTGCGGCAGAAAAAGGGAGGGTTACAATTCATCTCTATCTGGATACGGATCTGATAATTATCAGCCTCCTCCCAGCAAATACTCTTTGCATTAAAATGTATAAATAAAAATGTACTAAATTAATTGTACTGCTCACATCATGAGAGGATTGGGATTCAGTCCCTGGCATCTCCAAATAGAGCTGAGAATGTCCCCTGCCTGAAACCCTGGAGAGCTGCTGCCTTTCATTGTCAACACTTCTGAGCTTGATACACCAATAGGCTAGCTTGGTACAAGGCACCTTCCTGTGACAAAATGACAGAAAAGAAAACAATGTAAAAGTATGGGTGTTTCCACTCATTTGGACATAACATTGTTGTGCACATTTGAGCAGTCCCACTCTATCATTGGGCAATTTTCCTGTGTTCACTGACACACCAGGCAGGTCAGCTTCACAAGTGCCTCTAGGAATGCAGAACTCAGGAAGCCCTTGTACAGTCGACTTGCCTGGCCCCAGCTTCCAGGATTCAGCATGGTAAGTATAAGACTTCCCCCCATCCCTTTAGGCAGGGATGCAGGTCCCTTTGCTACATATGAAATGCCTCTCCCTATGCACTACGGCAGTTGCTCAGATTTCAAGCTCAGATGTCATTTGTTTGTCAACAGTGATTAAGCAGTCTTCAATTTGTTTGTCCCCATTTGGTGGGGACCATATTAAGGATTTGTGTTCTAGAGATTGACCTTCCTCATTCCTGAAAGCAAGACTCAAATCAGGCCACTTTATTTTATGGCATCCCCTAGTTTGGAAGTGATGGACTCCCCACCTAAGTAAGGGCTGAAACCTCCACTGAGGATTCAATCAGCTCAAATATAGCTGTACACAAGTGCTGAACATATCCACTGCTAGAATCTCCCCACTGCAAAGAACAACTCTATTTGTAAACCATTTCTTAACACTTCAACAAGTGGAGCTGAATTATTTAATATGTTATAAAGAGATGGCTTGTGATCATCAGTTACTTAGCAGACAGGATCAAAGTACAGATTGCTTGGATCAGTCAATTATAGTCCAAATGGAATAAAAGCATTTCATTGTAATCAGGCCTTACACAATTCAGCATGGATATCAAAGAAAATAAAGAGCAGTCATAAATACATTGACCTATTTTCTCTTTATCTTTCTGCTTACTAAACATAAGCATTAAGTTCAAGGAAACCAATTTGAAAGGCAGAACTGAGCTAATTAGCTATAGTAAATTACCAGAATATCAAAATTGGATTTTAAGAACATAAGAACATAAGAAGAGCCTGCTGGATCAGGCCAGTGGCCCATCTAGTCCAGCATCCTGTTCTCACAGCGGCCAACCAGGTGCCTGGGGGAAGCCCGCAAGCAGGACCCGAGTGCAAGAACACTCTCCCCTCCTGAGGCTTCCGGCAACTGGTTTTCAGAAGCATGCTGCCTCTGACTAGGGTGGCAGAGCACAGCCATCATGGCTAGTAGCCATTGATAGCCCTGTCCTCCATGAATTTGTCTAATCTTCTTTTAAAGCCATCCAAGCTGGTGGCCATTACTGCATCTTGTGGGAGCAAATTCCATAGTTTAACTATGCGCTGAGTAAAGAAGTACTTCCTTTTGTTTGTCCTGAATCTTCCAACATTCAGCTTCTTTGAATGTCCACGAGTTCTAGTATTATGAGAGAGGGAGAAGAACTTTTCTCTATCCACTTTCTCAATGCCATGCATAATTTTATACACTTCTATCATGTCTCCTCTGACCCGCCTTTTCTCTAAACTAAAAAGCCCCAAATGCTGCAACCTTTCCTCGTAAGGGAGTCGCTCCATCCCCTTGATCATTCTGGTTGCCCTCTTCTGAACCTTTTCCAACTCTAGAATATCCTTTTTGAGATGAGGCGACCAGAACTGTACACAGTATTCCAAATGCGGCCGCACCATAGATTTATACAACGGCATTATGATATCGGCTGTTTTATTTTCAATACCTTTCCTAATTATTGCTAGCATGGAATTTGCCTTTTTCACAGCTGCCGCACACTGGGTCGACATTTTCATCGTGCTGTCCACTACAACCCCGAGGTCTCTCTCCTGGTCGGTCACTGCCAGTTCAGACCCCATGAGCGTATATGTGAAATTCAGATTTTTTGCTCCAATATGCATAATTTTACACTTGTTTATATTGAATTGCATTTGCCATTTTTCCGCCCATTCACTCAGTTTGGAGAGGTCTTTTTGGAGCTCTTCGCAATCCCTTTTTGTTTAACAACCCTGAAAAATTTAGTGTCGTCAGCAAACTTGGCCACCTCACTGCTCACTCCTATTCCTTGGTCATTAATGAACAAGTTGAAAAGTACAGGTCCCAATACCGATCCTTGAGGGACTCCACTTTCTACAGCCCTCCGTTGGGAGAACTGTCCGTTGATTCCTACTCTCTGCTTTCTGCTTCTTAACCAATTCCTTATCCACAAGAGGACCTCTCCTCTTATTCCATGACTACTAAGCTTCCTCAGAAGCCTTTGGTGAGGTACCTTGTCAAACGCTTTTTGAAAGTCTAAGTACACTATGTCCACTGGATCACCTCTATCTATATGCTTGTTGACACTCTCAAAGAATTCTAATAGGTTACTGAGACAGGACTTTCCCTTGCGGAAGCCATGCTGGCTCTGCTTCAGCAAGGCTTGTTCTTCTATGTGCTTAGTTAATCTAGCTTTAATAATACTTTCTACCAGTTTTCCAGGGACAGAAGTTAAGCTAACTGGCCTGTAATTTCCGGGATCCCCTCTGGATCCCTTTTTGAAGATTGGCGTTACATTTGCCACTTTCCAGTCCTCAGGCATGGAGGAGGACCCAAGGGACAAGTTACATATTTTAGTTAGCAGATCAGCAATTTCACCTTTGAGTTCTTTGAGAACTCTCGGGTGGATGCCATCTGGGCCCGGTGATTTGTCAGTTTTTATATTGTCCATTAAGCTTAGAACTTCCTCTCTCATTACCACTATTTGTCTTAGTTCCTCAGAATCCCTTCCTGCAAATGTTAGTTCAGGTTCAGGGATCTGCCCTATATCTTCCACTGTGAAGACAGATGCAAAGAATTCATTTAGCTTCTCTGCAATCTCCTTATCGTTCTTTAGTACACCTTTGACTCCCTTATCATCCAAGGGTCCAATTGTCTCTCTAGATGGTCTCCTGCTTTGAATGTATTTATAGAATTTTTTGTTGTTGGTTTTTATGTTCTTAGCAATGTGCTCCTCAAATTCTTTTTTAGCATCCCTTATTGTCTTCTTGCATTTCTTTTGCCAGAGTTTGTGTTCTTTTTTATTTTCTTCATTCGGACAAGACTTCCATTTTACTTCAAGGTTTAGTTGAAACTTATCTTAGCTTGAAGCTGATTCCAAATGGAATAATGAATGTATAGAAAAGGGATGAAGAGAATATTTTATAACTGCAAACCAGAGCTAAAAAGACATAGTTAAGTGACATTGTTATCACCCATGGACTACTTTCAGCTTTCTGCACTGTTAATGAGCCTGATCCTATTTTTCATGGAAAAACAGGACTGGGCCCCTTGGCTTTGGCACAATTCATCAGTAGACAGACAGACAGACAGACAGACAGACAGACAGACAGACAGATAGAGAGAGAGAGAGAGAGAGAGAGAGAGACAGACAGACAGACAGACAGACAGACAGACAGACAGACAGACAGACAGACAGACAGACAGATAGATAGATAGATAGATAGATAGATAGATAGATAGATAGATAGATAGATAGATAGATAGATAGATAGATAGATAGATAGATAGATAGATAGATAGATAGATAGATAGATAGATAGATAGATTCCTATCCCTCGTTCACCCTAAGGCTGAGGAGTGCTTCTTACAACAACTAAAACAGAATCTCAATAATAATGATTAATCAATAACCCATAAAACAACAACAATAAATGCATAAAACAGATACACCTAGTAATTTACAGAGAGGACAACTAAAAACACAGACCAGGGTAAATGGGTGTGTCATAAGTAGCTGACAAAAGATTAAAAGGATCAGTCCCAGACACCCCTCTATGAAGCTTAGAAATGAATAGGCAACCGTTGCAATTACTTCATGACAAGTACAGTATGAATCCTCACAGGCATACTGGACATCATATTGGCTGCTGCATTCTGTACCAGTTGCAGCATCCAAACCATCTTCAAGGGCATCCCCATGTAGGGTGTGTTGCAACAGTCCAATATGGAGGTTACAAAAACATAGATTACAGTGACCAACTCATATCTGTCTTGGAGGGCCCATAGCTGGCAAACCAGCCAGAGCTGGAAATAGGTACTTCTACTCACCAAGGCCACATAGGCTTCCAATGACAATACTAGATCTAGGGGAAAAAAAACCAAACTATACACTTGCTCCTTCCAGAGGAGCACAATTCCATCTAGAACAGGCAGCCTTACCACCTCCCAGACTCAGGAACTTGGAACATGTAACACCTTTGCCTTGTCTGGACAGATTTCAAATTTCTGGTTCACATCCAGTCCATTATTGCCTGTAGACACCAAGCTGCCTCTCCTAATTCAGATGGTATGGAGAGATAGATCTGGGTGTCATTCTTGCATTGATGACACCTTGCTCCAGGACTCCAGATGACATATCTCAGCCCTGCTATTCTTTGATAAGGTCTCTGGAGGTAGCAGTGAAACCACCTCATGGAGTGGATACAGGAGTATACCATGGTCAACCATATCAAAAGCCAATGAGAGGACAAGGAGAATGAACAAGGTTGCATTCTCCCTATATTTTTCCTGATAAAGGTCATCAACCAGGGTGATCAAGGGAGTGTCAGAACCTTGATTGGTCCTGAAGCCAGATTGAAATGGGTCCAGATTAGGGATGGAGGAAAAAATTGATTTAATTTGCATTTAAAGCCGAATCTATCAAATGTGCACTTCCAAAACAATAAGAGAACTGAAACACAACCGTCCTTCAAAACTCACACTTATACAAATTTTGAAATGCAGTTTTCCAGCCAAACAATGTTTACAAAAATGCATTATATTAGGAGAAATTGTTTGCAAAAATGTGTACATTAGTCAAAACTGCAAACAAACATGTGCTTATTGGGAGAAATTTACACTAAATTCTGAAGAATTTTCATGAGGAATTTTTTTAAAAGAAATTCAAAAATTGCTGCAGAAATGTGAATAACTGAATCTGAGATTGGAAAAATGAGAAATTGAGAGAACTGAAGGTGGCATAACTGGTAAGTGCCTATGGTAAGCTGTATTTAGGGCAGTGAGGGCAGCAAAAAACAATACTTTTCTGCCACTATCAAATCATCTCTCTCCCGCCCAGCAGAGCTCTTCAGAATTGTCCGGGGGCTATTACATGCTGGCTCCAAGGACATGGTAGAACCATCTGAGGCCCGCTGTAATGAATTTGCTAGGCACTTCCAGGATTAAAATCTTTAGCATCCGCCAGGACTTAGACTCCAGTGTTATAGCAGGTGAATCAAGCGAGGTATCCAGAGCACAGCCTTGTCCTGACTTTTTTGGATGAGTTTCAGTTGGTACAGCTTGAGGACGTTGACAAGGTGCTTGGACAGCTTCATGCAACCACTTCTGTACTGGATCCTTGCCCTTCTTGGCTAATAAAAGCTAGCAGGGATGGAACAGCCGGCTGGCCCAGGGAAGTGATTAATGCCTCTCTGTGAGAGGAGGTGGTCTCTGGCCGCCTGAAAGAGGCAGTAGTGAGACCACTCCTGAAGAGACCCTCCCTGGACCCAGAAAATCTTAATATTTATAGGCCGGTGGCCAATGTTCCATTCCTGGACAAGGTCCTTTAACGAGTGGTGGTGTTTTTAAATTTGTATACTTGTTTATAACTGTTGTAAACTGCCCAGACAGCTTTGGCTATGAGGCGGTATATAAATGCAATAAATAAATAAATAACCTTCCATCCGTATCCCAGATACTCACCTTTCTCCAAGCATGCTTGAAGTGGGGCTGCCATCACCCTCTCAAGGACCTTGAAGGATATTTGTAACTGGGCAATAGTTATTTAACACTCCTGGGCCCAGGGAGGCCCTCTTGAGGGGATACACCTCCCCTTCCTTCAATGAGTATTCAATACTCTCACAGCAAATAATTTCAGAGTTGCCAGCAACAGTATCTTTCAGCCATCAAATGCCTGGGTCAACAGGAATGTTTTTACATTCCTTCTGAAAGTTAATGAGGAAGATGAATGCACCTCACCATGCACACCATGTCAGTGGTGGGCAGGGCCAGAGGCAAAAGTGGGCAAAGCAATTAATGTAAATTTTACCATTGTACAGTAGACTAGCACTCAAGTGCCCCTCTTTATCCTTCATCTAGGCAAGCAAGAGTTGTTATCAGTGATCAGAGACACATTCCAGTCGGGCAAAAACAACACTCCAGGAGGACCTGATGCAAGGCTGGTGGGGGGGGGATGGCCAAGGGAAAGGGAGTGTGGCCTAGGGAGAGTTCCAAAGGTCAGACAGAGGAGCTTGGGGGGTGCATTTTACTGTGAGTCTGAGAGTCCCTACCCCTGCCTTATGGAGAGAACTGAAAGAACTTCCTCCCTGAGGAATCCATTCTGGAATGGAGAACCATCAGAATGGAGCTCCATTCCACATCAGGATGGAACTACCCTGGCTCCATGCCCCAGTTCAGTCACATAATGGATCCATTTCTTTTATTACTTGTTTCCCTTACAGGAGAACAGACTGCCATATCCTACCCCTGCTGGACAGCATTTCATTGGATAAAGCTTCCAGGGCCCAAGGGCAGCTCCATGTGTCCTTGAATTGTCCAGCAGTGAGATGTAGGTTGGGTAAGTGACCCTTCGCCATCAAGAAGCCTCAGAGTGCTCACCAGAGCATGTAATGCCCCACAGTGCTATCTGTTGGGACCACTCTATTAGGGTGGCTGGATGAGTGGCTGTACTGGATCCAAGGAGGCTGATGATGAGGTGACTCCACCTTATACATGTGTATGATCCCCTCCTCCCCATTGGCTGGATGTCCCTGGCTTCAGAACACCAGAACAAGCACAGCTTGGAAAAGTTACTTTTTTTGAACTACAACTCCCATCAGCCCAATTCAGTGGCCATGCTGGCTGGGGCTGATGGGAGTTGTAGTTCAAAAAAGTAACTTTCCAAGCTCTGAAACAAGTCTGATGTGTCTATGTCCCAGCAACCAAGGGTGTGGGGCAAAAGCACTCCGATGCTATCTGGAAGAGCAACTTTATAGGAAAACTACTCACTAATTTCAAATGGAATAAAAATTACAGATATGCTTAATCAGGCTAAATCACTATATAAAGAATCAGTCAATCTAAGCAAAGTAATAGCCTTCCCAGCTGAATATCTATAGACTTATAACCCTTCTTAGGCATTCTATATGTGGATTAACACATGACGAGCACTCCTGAGGATGGGCCCACTGACTCTCCCTTCCATTGCTCTTCCAGTCGGCCTCTCTGAGTTTGAGGGTGAGCATATGAAGTGGTGAGTCCCCTGTATTCATGGAGGCTCCCCATGCATTTTAGTTCACTAATCATCTTCCAGTGTTCTAAGGCTGCACTCAGACTGCACTTTATTCCATTTCCCTGATGATTCCTTACCTCATAATTTCAGTTTTTTATTTGCTCTTTCACGTAATGTAAAAGCCAGTTCCAGAAATCTAGCAGAATATAGTGGATGTTTACTGCTAATTTCCATGATAAAGGATTCCAGAAATAATCTGTTGAAACCCAGAAAATTGTGGGAGTTTTGCATTAACTGCAGTCACTCACACGACATGCTGCAATGCATTATCCTGAAATGCAATGCATTCCCGCCCTTCAGGCTCACATCTGTTCACCTGATGAAAATTTTGCTGGTATTTTGGCATAAAGCAAACTGCACTGCACATGTGCATAATGGGTGGGTGATGGCAACAAGTCCATTGTTCATCATTGCGGTGTAAATGAAATTTAGCATGACATGGCACTATGTTAGTCAAAAACCCATGGTTCCTTAATGTAACAGGTACTGCAATGTGAAAGAAATGTTAGAAATTGGAACAGAAGTGCTACCATTATAATCAGTTAAACTAACACAATAAACCTCATGTTTGAACGTAGCCTCAGATGAGCACGGAACCTCCACGTATAGGAGGGCAATGGAAGGCAGAGCTAGTCTACTCATGTAAACACATCGCACATGTTTGTTTAACTCACATATAGCATGCCTGGAGAGGGCTTCTGAATGCTTGGAGTATGTGGGAATTGTGGGTTGGCAGGCCTCAGAAAATAATTGGGAATATTTGCTAAATGAGGTTACCCAGGAATGTTCCTGAAAAATCACTGCTGCAACAAACATACAGTATGTAACAGCTAGGGGAGAATTCGTACACTGTGCCTGCTTGCTAGACAGGCAGAGGTATTTCACACTGTAGTTGGAGTCCTGGCATCCCCATGCTACAGGATGAATTCACATGGTCAGGTTTCATAAAGAAAAAATCACCATAAGAAAAGAACCATAGGCTGGCTCTTCAGTGTCATTTCCTGTGGTGAAGCTTCCTTCTCAATTTTCCTCCCTGTGATCAGATCAATATCTAACCATGTTAGGGTTGTATTATTATTATTATTATTATTATTATTATTATACCACATTGGATGAAATCTCCCACACAGGGAAAAATGTGATGGTGTACATTTATCCAAATAGGAGAAAATTAATGAATTTCCTGTTTTATTATATTTACCAGGGTAATGACTACAGGGAGAAGGCTCCCTGAGGGAGGGCATGGAATATGAGAATATAAGAATAAATGGGGAATACATGACTGTATATGAATGAGGGTGCTGAAAGGTGTATCAAAACAAAAGAATAATCATAGGGGTTGGTGGTTCTGGTTATCTCTCTTTCAGGGACTCTTATAAGAAATTATTCAGCTAATAATTGCATAGCCTGCTTTCAGAAGCTTGTCTCTGGGATTTAAATATGTTTAAGAAAAACAAAGATCTACAACTGGATTAATTTTGACAATCTTGAGATCCTTTTCTAATAAAAGCAAACTTAGGAGGACTCTGTAGCCAAAACAGAGCTAGTGAGAATGAAACAAGAGGGGGGTCTCAACATACTTGGGGATTTCCCAAGCCTTGCAGAAAAAGAAATATAAATATTTGGTAAAAAGAACTGGTGTGTGTACGTGTATGTGAAAACAACCCAGTGAGACTCAGCATGTTTAGTGGTCATAGAATGCTGAGTGCCTTTCAGCCAGCCCATGGAAAGCCAGCCCATAGTACCACCAGCTCATGGGTAGGGAGGTACTCGAATTCCACCCAGTTCAGATTTGGTACCAAATGTTCCATTAATTCATTTATTCTCTGTTGTTGCAGAACTGATTTTTATGTAGCAGTCATCCTTGGCTATCTTAAAAAATTGATTTTTTAAAAAAATTGCCTCTATAATATTAAGAACAATAATTTTATAGATATTTCCCTTCATTTATTGAGATATTTCCAAATATCAATATTTCCTTTAAAATTATTGGTATTTCCTTTAAAAATATTGATATTAATAATATTTTTGGAAGGTGAAAAAACAAATCAATAAAAGCAGCAGCTAGTGGACAAAGAATGAACTCAAATCAATACCGGCCTGTTAGGTCAATGGAATGCTTTCAAACCGTCACTGGCCAATGGATTGCATCCCTACCCATGGGCAGGAATTGTCCTGCCTTTCTCCTGCTTGCTTCTCTTTTTCATGGTGGTAGCTGTGGGTGGTGGTACCAATGGCAACAGAAAAAAAATACACAAACTCCAACCATCTGCCCAGTCTTCCCTGCCAATCCAATGTTTACTAGCTTTTCCTGCCTTTATGAATGGCGGTGCAGCAGTGGTAGTGACTATACTTACCCTGTAAAAAACACTTCCTTCATAGGAAGTGCTCAATGCTTGGGAACTTCTATGCAATCTTCTTTGGAAATGGGAGTAATCTTCTGGATCACTCATTGTCAGTGCTAGGAAAGCATCAGAAACCCTGCTCCTTCTATCACTAACTTCTGAAGGAGCATTAGGAGTACTCAGTGGTCCGTTGACGGCATTGGAAGAGATCATGCTGCAGCCATCTTCCCCTTTGCAGTGGGGATCTTTGCATATGATCCCATTGCAGTGGGGACTGGCAAAGTAGATGCAGTGGGGGTTGTTTTAGGAAGGTGACCAGTACAAAATGAAGGCAGGAAACAGTAAATGTGATTTCCCCCCCATTCCCATCACAGCATTGACAATGAAAATTGCCATCAGCTGAAGAACAATGGGGCCTAAGCAGGGTATGTGTTAAGTGTGATTGTATGCATGTTTACGGTACGTATGTGTGTGTGTCTGATCGTGTGTGTGATTTCATGAAGTGTGTGTGTGTGTGTGTGGCTGACTGCCCCCTTCCACTTTTGGACTGTAACTTTTATGGGGGCAATGCAGCCCTCAGACTGAAAAAAGGTCTCCACCCCTATCTCAAAGAGAGGAAAATGAAAAACTAGGGGGTGGAATGGAGTAACTTGGAAATGGTATGTCTGGCTGTCTTGAACACTGAACAATAGGGCTGTGCACTGGATTTGGCCAAGGGAGCAGGAGGAGGAGGAGGAGCAGTGCCACAAAGATACTGTCAAGTCCCCCATCACCTTTACATGTCCCATATACCCTCCTCAGGTTTTGTAGCCTCAGCAGCCTTGGAGAGGAAGGTTTATTGCATGCCATTAGTAGCATCCCATAGGATCTCTTCCTTGGCTCAACAGCTGATGAGTAGAAAGAGAGATCCTACACAGAACTGACCCTACTCTCAATGGGAGGGGGGTGGGGAAGGAGATGCTGTGTGTTCTTCCCCCTCCCCCCTCCTGGCCATAAGTTTAATTATTAGGGATTTTTTAAAACCCTAATTAAGCATTAGCTCTGCCCTCCAAATGTATTCATGAGTGGCTTCGAACTGGCGTAGGTGGTCCCTGGGTTGACCCAGGGTGGGTAAGCCTGATCCACCACACCCTGGATTAGAGCCACGGGGCAGTTTGGGGAATGTGTGCACAGCCCTACTGAACAGGAGCATTCTACACTGAAACATTTTGTTGCTGCCGCCCCCAGTCCTTTCCTAATCTCTGACTGTATTATTGTACAGCAAGGCCTCAAACAATGTGTTTTGCCTTCATGGCTGATTCGATTCATGCACGCCACTCTCCAGGATGTTTGTTAGCAACTTCTAATATGTTTGGGTAAATGAAATCATAATATGCAAGCCCATTTATTTTACTTTCCTTTTCAGAGTTAATTAGGAAACTTTAGGTATGGAGGAGGGTAGGGGGTAAAGAATTTTAGAGTAATATGCCAAACAATTTTGCAGCAAGTCTAATTAGAATTACCTTTCTCAGACATGCAAAGAAGCCATCACCCGAAGGTCATTAGGAAGAGGAGTGTGAAAACATTTAGCATTCATCTAGGTTCTGAAAAAAACACCCTTAAGCACATATTGTGTTTTTGGGCTTTCATTTTTTGTTTTGCTTCTTTTAAGAATAAATATTGATTTCTTAATTTACTTCTAAGGTAAAAGGTAATGTTGTTTTTGCGGTTTAAATATGTTTCCTAATGATTTTTACAAACATTCCACTAAAAATGGATGACTCACCAGCTTTTTTCTCCATGCAAATATTCTGCTCTCATCTCTTACTTCACTTCTCCCTGGGTTTCATACAGTCAGCTGTAATCTCCATAGATCACCGTACAGTCATGTATCTCTGTTTTAAAGGCACTGTTGCAATTGGGGAAGCTACAAAATAGCATACTGTTTGATCTTGCATACTTCCAGGTCATGTGATATGCCTTTGATATGGTCAAATGCATTCATACACCCCAAACAATCTCTCTTCTTAATTATTGTATAATCCCACTATCTTCTCCACCCTTAAGGCCACTTTTCACATTGCATTAGGTCATGTTGGTGCATTAAAAACATGTAGGCATAGAGGAGAAAGTTGATTCAGGCCTCATTTGCACTATACATTTAAAGCAGTATCATATCAGTGTAAACAACTATGGCTTCTGCCAATGAAACCTGGGAACTGTAGTTTATTATAGTCCTAGAGCTAGACTGCTGAAAAAGGATGGGTCAGTTTCATCTTGTGGGAGTAAATTTCACATATGCCATTCTATTCTGTATTACTAGAGCATTAAATCTGGTATAATGCTTTTTAATTTTGGTAGCTCTTGGTTTGTGTGATGTCATAAATATGGCAGATACTAAACTGAGAAATTAGAAAATATACTCATTTATTTTACTTTCCTCATGTGTGCTAACTGTTCTGACAAATAGTTTTCACATGGGAATTGTAGTTACTAGAAACATCAGAAATGTCTTGTTAAATGCATATGAAAAGGCAAAACAGCATATAATTTCAGGTCAACATATGCATGATGGTGTGCAGCCACATGTATTCAATACCCCTTTGTCTAAACAAAGACTGAAGACGTTCACACACTTAAATAAAAACCATAAAACTGAAAGACAAGCAACTTATTTTGAAAGCAGACAAAGGGTCTCTTTAACCATATGACTATCATCAGTAGTATAGTGGCAAATTCAGAAGTGCAGGGTCCCTTTATGTTAGTTACAGCCATGCCACACCCCCGTATTTTGCTGCTGGGTTGAGAATGGAATCCTTGTTAATGCCTTCTCCCACAACAACAGATATCTCTAGGAGCCAATCAGCATGAAAGGGGAGAGTATTAGTTGCTGAGAAGAGTCTTCTCAATGGCTAACACCTCCTTTCACTGTGATTGTCTCATAGGATGCTGGAGATATTGGGACCCTGCTCCCCAAAAAGTAAAGGGTCTAAGGCCCCCCGAAACCCTGGATGACTACACTCCTCACTATCATAGTTCAAAAAAGAGATTTAGATATGAAGGAAGTCTTGTCTTATCCCCTTGGGCCCTTGTTATGGTCTATAGCAATGCTATAGTCAAAGCTGCAAAAGTCAAAACTAATGGGCATGCTAAGTAAAAACTGTGAGCTTGCAGAAGATATTTTGCAAGAGACTGCAGCGTGCATCATTGATGGAATGAGTTTGGTGCATAAATTAGTAGAGGTTCTGAAAACATTTGGTCACTTTGCGGAAAAGCTGTTTTCCAAAATTATTAATGAATCTGGCCTTTGGTTGATATTGTGTTTGACACATATGGCCCTATGTCTATAAAGAATGCTGAAAAAAAGTAGAGGTCGACAGAGGACACCCAGCGTGTGCAAAACATCATGCCTGCTCATCCTGTGAGAAACTGGCGGCAGCTTTTGTGCAACTCCAACACCAAATCGGAGCTTGTCAGATTCCTATGGAAATAATGGCAGCTGCCAAAGTACACTGGGATGCTAGGTAGCAAAGTTATGTTCATTACACGTTAGACAGATTGCTGTCAGATGTCATCATCATCATCATTTGTGACAAACGTTCCGGCTCTACTTACATTCTAGGATGAAGCAGATATATGTGTTCTGATTCATGCCTGTCATGCAATCGCATCAGGATATTCCAATGTGATAATTCAGTGTGATGACACAGATGTTGTGGAGATTATACCTGAGTGCATTTCAAGCTCTCACCATGCATCTTCAAGAAAAGTGGAACATCCAGTCAACTGAGGTACTATGATGTGAACTAGATGTTTAACCTACACAGTGAAAATGTCTGTGCAGCCATACCAGCAATATATGCTATCACAGTATGTGACACGGTCAGAGCATTTGTTGGTAAAGAAAAAGCTATGGCTTTGAAACTTATTAAAAAAGAAGAGTTCTCATGTGTACTTACAGTCCTTGCAAATGGTTTTGGAGTAAAGACAGAATCAAAGGCTGCAGTAGAGATGTTTGTCTGTAGTCTGTATGAGTGGACATCAGATGAACAATGTAAATGAGCTGCGGTATTCTGTGTGAAAAAGGGTTATTCTGTGTGAAAAAAGGTTGAATTGTGTCCTACCATCTTCCACCATGTAAGGATGCTCTCCGTAAGCATATTCAACGAGGTAACTACCAAGCAACAATTTGGACTAAAACACTGGAAGCTGGACTAAATATACCAAATCCTGTTTTACATGGCTTTACTGTGGCAGTGAAGTGTTCAACATAGATTAGATGGACTGTCTTCCAGCTCCAGAAGAAGTAATGGAGTTGTTGTCATGCTCTTGTCCCAAGAAATGTGTGGCTACCACATGTGCATGCATTAAACATGAACTAAAGTGTCCTGATACATGTAAAATTCAGTTGTGTGCCAATTACAGTCATGATGATGAAAAATCATTTTTGAAAATGCACTCAGATGATAAGTAAAGTGATAAAATTGTTGTGAACCGCCCAGAGAGCTTCGGCTATGGGGCGGTATATAAATTGAATTAAATAAATAAATAAATAAATAAAAATAATTGTTATGTAGGACAGTTTGAGCAACCACTGTTTTCCATCATTGTTAAGTCTCATTTCCTTAATTTTTTTCAATACAATGATTGCTTACCTCTAGATCTAGAATCCCTAATCTGACAGCACTTTAGGCATGGGGAAGAAATTCAAAATAGTTCACTTTTGAAGGCAAACATTTTTAATTCACACTTTCTGAAACAATATGCAAACTAAAACACAGCCATCCTTCAAAATTTGCAACTCTGAATTTTGCAGTGCAGTAGTCCAACTAAGTAATGTGCACAAAAATGCACATACTAGGGTAAAATGTGCATAAAACTGCATATATATTAGTGAAAACAACATAGAAAAATGCATTATATTAGGTAAAATTATTTAAACATGTAAGGCAAAAATGCATACAAAAATGTGTACGAGATATTCACACTAAAATGCTGATGAATTTTCATGAGGACTTCTTTTAAAAAATTGGCAAACTGATGTGGAAATGTGGAGAACTGAATTTAAGAATGGGGTAATGAAAAACAGAGAGAAACCGAAATTGACAGATGCACCCATCTCTACATCGCTTTCAGCCCAAATGGTTCTGCTAATGTAAACAGCATCTGGATTGTCATCAGAAAGACTAATGCTATCCTTAGCTATTATTGCAGCATAAATTCTGCAAGGATGTTCCAGTGTTAGGAGCCTAGAAGTTCTCTGATGACACTTAGAAAGGAGCACACAAGAGCTGAAAATGATGCTGTGCCTTCTCCATTCCTCAGTGCCCTTAAAAAAGAAACATATTTTTATATTATCTGAATGTTCTCTTATTTTTTAATTTGTATAAACTGTCCTGGAATTGGTGAAGGGCAGGATATCAATTTTTTTTAAAAAAGAAGCCCAACCCTGCTGCAGTTACATACGTGGTGCCCTTCATATATTACAACAGTGGCACAGACACATTTTTCTGTGGTTTAATCCAATAGTGCAGCGGTAACATCTAAAGGCCCAGCACCATGCGGGCAGTGCTGCATGACAATCACCTTATGATTGAAAGGCCCAGCACCATGTGATTGGCACCATGTGATCGTCATCCAATCTAGACCAGTAGGAAGGACCCATAGGATTAGCTCTGCCACCTTGATGCTGAGCTTATAAGTGTTACAGCAGTGCTGTCGGATGAAGCCACATGAAACAGCTCCTGTAGTATTGCTGTAACATAAGAAGGGCCCCCGTGGCATCTGAGTGTCAGCAGTGATTGTCTTGTATCCTAAAAGATAAGTTAATTTAGGGAAGTTCACATATGGAACACTTCCCCTCACCCCCCATCCCCTCTGCACCCACCTGCACTCCTGAAAAGCCATTCTGGGAATCTGGGGTGGATGAGCTTCTGAACAATGTGGGATCGATCTACTGGAGAAGGGAAGAATCATCCAAAACTGGATGGACCTTTGCCTGATTTGGAGTGGTTGCCACTTCCCACAGTAGCCCCATGTACCTCATCTCACATGGTTCAGAATCCCCTTTGCATGATCTTCTAGAAAAACTCTAGGAGAAAACAGGTGGCAGAGGGAAGGAGAAACTTGTCTTTCATTAATGTCCTTAAATTAACTGATCTTAGGATGCAAGGCACTGTGTTTTATATTTCAAGAATCCTACACATTCCACTGTCCCCTCAACCTCAGTAGCATCCAGTGAACCAATGTTCATTTCAATAGTTCTGAACCCAATACTTTTTTTATAGAGCTTCACTGTATTTGTAATTTGGCTAAAGTACTTTCCAGACATTCTGGATTATTTTACAGGCTACGATAAGAAAATGAATGAGCTTATACAGTTGGCATAATGTGGAGAGAGGAAATGGAACATTTAGCTGGTTATCAGGTGATAAATTCGTACTCTGTGTTTCAGTAGTGATTGATGTATGCCAGGCAATCATATGCTTGACCCATTTTAGGAACTTCTGCCTGAATGTAGATTATTCCTGTCAGAAGCTGTAAAAGTTTTGAATGCTGATTCCAGGGAAGTGATTACCTTACTTTCCTGTCCCCCTGCTGTGTGTGGGATCACTGCTGGTGAGATTTTTTTTTTCATACTGCAGTATGATGATGTCACTTTCTGCCGAGTATTCTAATTGATTTTGGTGGAATAAGTCCACAGTAACAAATTCGACAATCATAGCTTGATGTGTTATTTGCTGCCCTGGGCTCCTACTGGGAGGAAGGATGGAATATAAATCTAATAAATAAATAATTTATTATTTACTTGTTTCAACAATATATATATCACTGAACACCATAGTCTCTAATCTTTGTACAATAAGGTTACAAAAAGATTCAGTGGAGATAAGACCAGTTACAATTAACCATTAAATCAGAAATACTTACTTAAAATATCTGCTGAAATAAAAATTCACCAAATGCTGGAAGTTCAACAGGGAGGAGGCCTGTCTGATCTCAGCCAGCAGGGAGCTCCACAGAGTTGGGCCCACAATACTGAACTCACAGCTTCTGATGGATATGAGCTGTCCATCTGAGACGTTGGATGCCAGTAATGCAAAGATGTATCCCTGAACACTAAAGTCAGGATCATTCAGACCATGGTATTCCTGATCTCTATGTATGGATGTGAAAGTTGGACAGTGAAAAAAGCAGACAAGAGAAAAATCAATGGATTTGAAATGTGGTGTTGGAGGAGAGCTTTGCACATACTGTAAAAAAGACAAATAACTGGGTGTTAGAACAAATTAAACCAGAACTATCACTAGAAGCTAAAATGATGAAACTGAGATTATCATACTTTGGACACATAATGAGAAGACATGATTCACTAGAAAAGACAATAATGCTGGGAAAAACAGAAGGGAGTAGAAAAAGAGGAAGGCCAAACAAGAGATGGATTGATTCCATAAAGGAAGCCACAGACCTGAACTTACAAGATCTGAACAGGGTGGTTTATAACAGATGCTATTGGAGGTCACTGATTCATAGGGTCGCCATAAGTCATAATCGACTTGAAGGCATATAACAACAACATCTGTGACTCCCCAAGACCCAAGTGATCAGGCAGGGATATAAGGAATCAGGTGGTCCTTAAAGTTGTTTTCCGAGCCCAATTCAAGGTGTTGGTATTGACCTTTAAATCCCTACACGGTTCCGGCCCAGTTTATCTTACGGAGCGCCTTCAACGCCACCAATTATGCCGCCCGACAAGATCGGCCACACAGGGCCTTCTCTCAATCCCGCCAACAAAAACAGCCAGATTGGCGGGTACAAGAGAGAGGGCGTTCTCAGTGGCGGTCCCCACTCTTTGGAACTCCCTCCCACAAGATCTCCAGCACGCCTCTTCCCTAAATGTGTTTCGGAAAGCCTTAAAGACCTGGCTCTTTCAGCAGGCCTTCGGGGTATCCGGGGAGGGTTAATTGTTATAACTGAAATGCCTCCTGCCCAGTTTTAATATTGTTGCTGCAGATGTGTTATTTTTTATGTTGCATTACTGTATTTTATCAATTGTATTTTAACAATTTGTAAGTTGCCTAGAGTGGCCATTGGCCAGATAGGCGACGAAGAAATTAAATTTATTATTATTATTATTATTATTATTATTATTATTATTAAGTATTCTGGACCAAAGTGTTAAGGGCCTTGTAGGTGAGTGGTGGATAAAGGGGAGGCACCAGTCTCTAAACTCTAAACACTGAGCAGCACAAACTACATCCCAAGCAATGCACTGACTGACCTCTGCACTGTTGGAATACTGAAAACAAAATGCTGTGAAACTGAACTGTGGATATCTTTGGATTTAGGCAAGTGCCAAGATCCTGGGGAGGTTTGGTCACTGTTATATGGATTTACCAAGAGATCATATTTGGGTTTTTTGATGATGATGTTACTCACTAACAGTAGGACACCACTGGCTGAGGTGCAAGGTCTCCATGTGGAAATGAAGAAGGTGGGGGGATGTCCTTCTAGAAACATTTTTTTGCAGCAAAACCTGGCTCCCTTCATGGATATCTTCAACAACACCTAACACTTAGAGCTCCACTGTAGTGAGCACATCTGCTCCTTCACAGTTTGGGCATTGTATAAAATACCACAATGTCATGGTCAGTTTTGAAGTGCAGGAACCCATCATGAAAGCCCCAAGGAGACACACCTCCAAGGAGTGTTGAAATAATAATAATAATAATAATTTAATTTGTGGGTCGCCTATCTGGCCAATGGCCACTCTAGGCGACGTACAATTTAACAACAATACATTACATCATAATAAAATACATCATAAAATACAATATAACAATAAAACAATAAAACAGTTCCAGTACAGAGTAGTAGGCTATTGGTCGTAAAAATTTAACCCTCCCCGTAAGTCCCAAAGGCCTGTCTGAAGAGCCAGGTCTTCAAAGCTTGGCGGAATACATTCAGGGAAGGGGCATGTCAAAGGTCATACGGGAGGGAGTTCCAGAGAGTGGGGGCCGCCACTGAAAATGCCCTTTCTCTTGTCCCCGCCAACCTAGCTGTTTTAGTTGGCGGGATTGAGAGAAGGTCCTGTGCGGCTGATCTTGTTGGGCGGCATGGTTGGTGGCGCTGGAGGCGCTCCATCAGATAAACTGGGCCGAGACCATATAGGGATTTAAAGGTTAATACCAACACCTTGAATTGGGCCCGGAAAATAACTGGGAGCCAGTGTAGGTCGAACAACACTGGGGTGATGTGTTCCCGGCGGCGACAGTTTGTAAGTAGTCGAGCCGCAGCATTTTGTATAAGTTGTAATTTCCGGACCGTTTTCAAGGGTAACCCCACGTAGAGCACATTACAGTAATCCAACCGAGAGGTGACCAGGGCATGTACCACCAGTGGGAGCTGATGAGCAGGAAGGTAGGGCTGCAGTCTACGAATGAGGTGTAATTGATACCAAGCTGCCCGGCTCACTGCCGAAATCTGAGCCTCCATGGACAGCTTGGAATCAAGAACAACCCCAAGGCTGCGGACCTGGTCCTTCAGGGGCAATTTCACCCCATCGAACACCAGGTCAACATCTCCCAGCCTTCCCTTGTCTCCCACGAGTAGCACCTCAGTCTTATCAGGATTCAACTTCAGCCTGTTCCTTCCCATCCATCCACTCACGGATTCCAGGCACTTGGACATGGTCTCCACAGCAGACTCTGGTGAAGATTTAAACGAGAGATAGAGCCGAGTGTCATCCGCATATTGGTGACACTGCAGCCCAAATCTCCTGATGATTCTCCCCAGCGGCTCCATATAGATATTAAATAGCATGGGAGAGAGGATAGAGCCCTGTGGCACACCACAATTGAGAGGCCAAGGGTCTGAAACCTCCTCCCCCAATGCTACCTGTTGATGCCTGTCAGAAAGAAAGGAATGGAACCACCGTAGTACAGTGCCTTGTATTGAAAAATGCATGAGCTGGCCAAAGATGATCTAATGACTAGCACCATGGACTCTGGGTGTGAAGGGCTGAGTTCTCACATCCCTGAACAGCCACAAAGTTCACTGGGTGAGCCTAGCTTGCCTAACAAAGGAATGATGTGGCAGCCCAGACCTGTCCCCTTCAAGCTTAGAACACTGCCAGTTATCACTCCAGCAGATAATAGCATCCCTCATGCTGGTTTTTTTAAAAAGGTACCAGAGCTATTCTCCTATGTTCCTGCCCCATTACACCACTGCCAGATAAAGATATAATGTTAAAGCCTCTCTCTCCCTCCATCTCTATCTCTCACCCTCACACACACACACACACACACACACACACACACACACACACACACACACACACACACACACACACACACACACACACACACCTGTGGGGAAAAGACTTCACCATCATTTGATAGAGCTGCCAGAAGCCATATGAAATGGCTTTGGGGGATGGATTAGACACATGGGCTGCTACCAGGCTGCCCTTGTACTGAAGCGTCTTGGTTGTGTTGTATAAGAAGGCATTATAGTAAATGAATCTCTTGTGGATATTGCTGATAGTCTAATGTGATGCAACAGGTTTTCCTTGTGAATAGAAATGTATTCTCTCTCCAATCCATTGTGTTTTCTTATGTGGGGAAAGGCTGTAACTCGGTAGTAGAGCAACTGCTTTGCATGCAGAAGGTTCCAGGTTCAATCCCTGGCATTTCCAAGCAGGGCCAAGAGAGACTCATGTCTGAAGCCCTGGAGAGCCACTTCTGGTCAGTGTAGACAATATTGAGCTGGATGGACCAATGGTCAGATTCAATGTAAGGCAGCTTCCTATGACCCTACATTCATGTGTCAAGAAGGGGGGAACCACACACACATAGGGTGAATTGTTTTGCTTCCCTTTTCTTCCGAGATCCCCATTTCTCTGCTTTAGTCTGGCCTGAAAAATACACTTGATGTGTATGTGCTGTACATTAACACAATTATACCAATATTCTTAATAAAAAATAAAACTGAAGAATTTGCACAGGCTTTTAGCAAGACCTAAATGAAATGGAAGAACCTGTATAAAGAAAATAAATGTGAGTGAAATGAGTCCTTGCATATCTGTCATGCAGTGGTCAGATCGCCAATAACTTGGCTTTTCAGTGTTTTTAGGATAAGGAGCTGCAAAGGGTAACCATTTTAATATATCCAGAGAGAAGAAATCAAATTAAGAAAATAATATAGAAAATTGCCATGTGCTGTACTTGAGGTTAGTTTGGGCTTCCAAGCAAGGATTAAATAGCTTATGCTTTGCCCCACAGTCCCAAGGCAACAAATGTGCTTCACAGTTCGGCCAGTTATTTATTTATTTTTTAAAAAAAAACACTAAGAATTGTTGGTGATCTCTGAAAATAGACTATATGGATTTTTATTTAAAGCATTAGGCACATTCAGGTGCAGTATATTGATCAACAACTATCTGCCATGATAGGATCATAGATTCAAAGAGTTGGCAGGGGACTTGGATGTAATTTAGCCCAACCTCATACTGAGTACAGGATATGTAGTGCAGGATGCAATTATCACATATCTGACAGAGGGGTGTCCAGCCTCTGTTTAAATGCTTTCAATGAAGGTGAGCCCACCACCTTCTGAAATGGTCTGTTCCATTGTCAGGTCTTACCATCTGTATTTTCAACTATGCAGCAAATCCATGCTAAGTGTTAGAGCAGGAGTCAGGAACCTTTGGCCCCCCAGATGTTGCTGGACAACAACTCCCATCAGCCCTAACAGGCAGGGTCAATAGTCAAGGAGCATGAGAGCTGTAGTTCAGCAACATCTGGAGGGCCAAAGGTTTCTCACACATGTGTTAGAGACTCAGAGTATACTGGTACATTTCTGAATGGCTGATGCCAGGAATAAACATCAAGGAAAGGTGTCAGCTTCATACCTTGCTTGTAAGCGGAAGTGTTGCTAGGGATGGGTCCTGGATCTTTTCCCTAAGTGTATCAAGTTTTTCTGGGAATGTAATGAATTCAGGGGATATTATACAGCCACAAGAGTGGCTGTGTACTATAGTCAGCATGTTTTTTTGGCATTCTGCAATGTAAAACTGAAAATACCCCCATGCCATTCTGATACTTCCCATAAAATCAATTCAAAACAAAACCTTACAAAACATATAGTTCTGAACTCAGAAATGCTTGCTTAACACCCCTCTAAATTTTCATAGAGATACGCAAAACAGTCAGAGATAATCAAGAGTTCAAAGTGTAAAAGAGAGAGAGAAAAACAGACCCCTTTTGGACTTTTTTCTCTCAGAGTTCTCATAATGTGTTGAAATTAATTAAAAATCAGCCATATTCACAGAGTACCTGTAATCCTATTACTGACCTTTCCCTATACTCTGACCTTCAACTTCTGCAGTTTAAAAAATGCATGGCTGATTTTTAATTAATTTGAGAAATTTAGCATTGAACTCAATTATAAGGCTGGGAGTGCTCAGCAAGAACCAACTGTCAGTGTTCTAAAAGCCAGACTCATAACTGCTGGGCTTGGCTAATTATGGGCCACACCCACACCAGACCTTTATTTCGCTTGAGACAGTCATGGCTTCCCCCAAAGAATCCTGGGAAGTGTAGTTTGTGAAGGGTGCTGACAGGAGACTCTTATTCCTCTGGCAGAGTGGTTTAACAGTCAGCCAATGTAGCTGAAGATCTGTGAGGGGAACAGAGCATCTCCTAGCAACTCTCAGCACCTTTCACTAACTACACTTCCCAGGATTCTTTGGGAGAAGCCATAACTGTCTAAAGTGAAATAAAAGTCTAGTGTGGATGTGGCCAGGGATTGTTTTGGTTTAAATTAGGGTTAGAGGCTACATGTGCCTGCTGTAGAATAAAAAGGTGGGGGGAAACCCTGAAAAACAATGACACTGTTCACAAAGTTTTCCTTTTGGAAAGGAAAGGGGCTTCCCCTCTGCCCAGTGCCCACCCATCCAATTGCCACCACTCACCATATGCTCAGAGGCACATGTTAACAAATTCTTCCAAGCTACACAAGAAGTGGATTGGACTGTGAAAGACCAACCCAAATTGTGTTCACATTTTTACCAATTTGTAGGGCAGTCCAATATCTCAGAGAGGAGGTCCGGTCTCCTGCTCCCCTGGAGCATTCACTATAGCTGCCCAATTTCCCTGTTTTTTTAAAGTTTGATAGAAATATCTGTTGGATATAGGTATGTCCTTAAACCTCAAGGTTTTTTGCCTATTAGTGAATTTCTCTGCTTTTTAATCCAGGATGTAAGAAATGGGATCCTGTGCAAGATTGCTGAGAATGGATTGATCATTTGCATAGTTATTGAGTTCAGTGGGATTTACTACCCTGAAATCATGCTTAGGATATGTGAAATTGATGACAGGGGATGGGGAAGGGAGGAAGGGGATGGGAGCAGGCAGGAGCAGGAGGAAGAGGGCAGGTTTGATCATTTGCATGTTTATTGAGTTCAGTGGGATTTACTCCCATGCAATCATATAAAACTGACCATGGGGAGGGAAGCCTGGAGTGTGCAGGGGATGAGGAAGAAGGAAGAGGCGAGGAGAGGAAAGGCAGATCTGATCATATGCATGCTTATTGAGTTCAGTGGGATCTACTCCCATGCAATCATGGCTAGGATGACCATGGGGGAGGAGGAGGGGGAGGGGAGATTAGAGGGAAGGAGGAAGGGGGAGAGGGGAGCAGAAAGAGGGGATTGGAAGGGGAAGGGGCAAATGGGAGGTGATGGGAGGGAGGAGGAAGGGAGGGCAGGTTTGATCATTTTCATGCTTGAGTTCAATGGGATTTACTCCCGTGCAATCATGCTTGAAAATGAAATGGACTGCATTCAAGTCGATTCCAACTTATGGCAACCCTATGAATAGGGTTTTCATAGTAAGTAGTATTCAGAGGTGGTTTACCATTGCCTTCCTCTGATGCTGAGAGGCAGTGAATGGCCCAAGGTCACCCAGTGAGCTTCATGGTTGTGTGGGGATTCGAACCCTGGTGTCCCAGGTCATAGTGCTTAGGATAAGTGAAACTGACCATGCAGGAGGTTTTTTGCCTATTAGTGAACTGAAGTAGGAGATGATCTGGGCTGCAGAGTAGAATATTAAAGATGACCTTATCTATAGATTTTTTGGGGGGAGGGGAGTAATGAATGTGGATAATTAAATTCAATTGATCTGAAGCAAGATTTTTAAAGAAATTAACTGCCATTGAATGTGTTGAAAAGGAATTGATTTGAGTTAATCTCGGATGAGATAAGGAAATGAGCTGAAGAATTTATTGGGGGTGATCTGAATGGCTTGCCTTCTGTGATGTTTCAAATCTAAACTTGCATCTATACTTATAAATTAGCACATGCAGATGTGTGTCTATGGACCCATTCCACAAATCTTTGAAATATCTAGCAATATTCCCTGAGTTGTAAGCTTTCCAGAAGCAATAGCAGTTGAAAAAAGAATAGTTGGTGTTCTAGATGGTTATTCAGCAGGGTTATTTTTATGTTCTTATGCAAATCCTTATCACTAACATTCCTTAGTGTGTAAATGTGGCTTCAATCTAAGATTTGTTTCTGCAAAGAACTTTGGACTTGAAATTTTTGGAGAACATGGGTTCCTCAAACTGAAGACAGTTTTGAGAGGTGAACAAACATTTTTGCAGAGTTTGTGGGGAATGCTTACCATTGGCAGAACATGCTGTTTTTCCAGTGCCCCCCACTTTAATTTTACTACTCATGCCACAAGTGGGGGAAGCATAAGAACATCAGTATGTATTCAATGCAGTCTTACAACAGACACATTGGAGTTAACACACATGACTAACTTAGGTTCATTAATTTCAATGGGCCTGCTCTGAGTAGGACAGTTGAATACAACCAGTCAGAACAATCCTTCTGAATCAGATCAAAATCCCCATCTAATCCAGCATCCTGTTCTCACAATAGGCAACCAGATGTCTCCGGGGAGCCTACAAGCAGGACCTGAGGGCAAGAGCATTCTCCTCACTTGTGATTCCCAGCAAATGGTATTCAGATACATGCTGCTTCTGACAATGAAGCACAGAGCTCCTGTTGGTGTTGTGGCAATGGTGAAAAATAAAGTGAAAATACACACATGCACACACACTGCTTGTCTTACTGAAGGGCAAAGAGAAATAAATGAAATATTAAGTAGGTTGCAAAGGCTAAAGAATTCTTTGCATTTTTCCTAAAAAGAATTGTAAATCCGTATATTTATCTTCCACCATCATCTAAATAACTGGTCTTGTTATTATAATCCACACATCTCTACATTAAATGCTTCAATAGTTAAGGTCAGGGGCAAGAGTAGGAATCTCTGAACATTAAAAGCTATGGCTAGGGACCACTTCACATGTTACTTTATGAAACAAAGGTGTGTGTATATATAGGAAAGCATCATAGTTAGCATTATGTGAGGAAATCATATCAATTTTTAAAATACAATATCAGCATCAATAATAATAATAATAATAATAATTTTATTTTGATTTATTAGTCACTTGCTACCTGAAAGACTCCAAGCTCCTTACAACATAATTAAAAGTCAAAATAATATATCATACATAAAACAAAACAAAAACAAAATAAAAAAATAACCACCCCATACAGTCACAGAAAACTTTGGCGCACACTAATACAACATCATCATCTCGGTTTATCAAATGCCTGGGTAAAAAGATCAGTCTTTACCTTGTGCAGAAAAGATGTTATTGAAGGCACCAGGTGTAGCTCACTGAGGAATGTATTCCAAAGATGGGGAGCCACAACTGAAAAGGCCCTCTCCCTTGTCATCATGTCATTTATATGCATTTACATTTACATGCATTTAGAAGCTGGCATCAGAAACTGGCATCAGCAAACTGCTGCTGATGCCTGTCCTGGCCCTCTTTTGTCTGGCACTTACCAAATGCTATGTTAAGTTTCCTACATCACCACCACCACCACCATCATCCTTTTATTTGTATGCCACCTTTCCACAAAAAAATGGGCTCAAAGCAGCTTACAACAAAATAAACAGCAATTCCAAAAACAAAATGGCATAATAATAAAAAATAATGCAAGAGCAAAAACTGTTTCAGCACTATAAATATTACGGCATTACATCTGTTAGCAGGACACATTATACTTCTTAGCAAGATAGCAAAAATAAAAGGAAATTAGACAGTTTCAACTTTGCCCCTAGAAACATTCCACCCATGATGTTACTTGCAGTCCTACTCCTGCAACAACTTCTTACAAGGCTTCCAAAGTCGGGGGGTGGGGTAGCTTGAAACACCCCCACCCATGATGGTATTCAACTGTTTGTGCCAAGGCTTCCATGCTACAGATGTTCATATTGTACATGTGGATGCCAGAGGGCAGGGCAAGCCAGAACATGTGACATCAGAAGTGGGGCTAGTCAGCATGGCTCTGTTCATATTTTATCAACACACAACTGGTACTTCTAAAGCAGGCTGTTATTGACTTTGCTGCAAAGTTGTCATGTTGAAGAACGTGGACAGAGCACAATGTCGCTTAAATTTATTGTTTGTTTCTACAATGGCGGCTCAAAGCCACATGGTGTTCATGTGAGCATCATGGCTGCCCACTGCCATGTGTCACCAGATAAGCCTGCTAGGGCTCTTAGAGAGACTCACAGGAAAGCAACTCCCCTATGAGGAAACTCTCCTTGGAGGAAATGGAAATGGACTGCTTTCAGATCGATTCCAACTTATGGCGACCCTATGAATAGGGTTTTCATGGTAAGCAGTATTCAGAGGCGGTTTACCATTGCCTTCCTCTGAGGCTGAGAGGCAGTGACTAGCCCAAGGTCACCCAGTGAGCTTCATGGCTGTGTGGGGATTCAAACCCTGGTCTCCCAGGTCGTAGTCCAACAATCTAACCACTACGCCACACTGGCTCTCCCCCTTTGAGGAAAGGTTACAAAATGTGGGGCTTTTCAGTTGAGAGAAAAGGTTGAGTAAGAGGAGGCATGGCAGAGGTGTATAAAATTATGCATGGTGTGGAGAAAGTGGATATAGAAATGTTGTTCTCCCTCTCATACTAGATCTCAGGGACAACCAATGAAGCTGAATGTTGGAAGATTCAGGACAGACAAAAGAAAGTACTAAAGTACTTCTTCACACAGCACATAGTTACACTATGGGATTCACTCCCCCAAAGAGGCAGTGATGGCCACCAACCTGGGTGGCTTTAAAAGAGGATTAGACAAATTCATGGAGGATAAGGCTATCAGTGGCTATTAGCCACAATGGCTATGTTCTGCCTCAACTGTAAGAGGCCGTATGTCTCTAGATACCAGTGGTTGGGAATCTCAGGTAGGGAGTGTTGCTGTTTTGCTCAGGTTCTGCATGCAGGCTTCTTGTGGGCATCTGGTTGGCCACTGTGGGAACAGGATGCTGGAATAGATGAGCCACTGGCCTGATCCAGCAGGATCTTCTTATGTTCATAGAGAGGGGTCACTGATGTGGGGGGGACACCATATGACATTATGCTTTAAGGACTCTCAAACCTTGCTCCGGCTGCAATTGAGAAAAGAAATATGTGTGCACCTAAGCATGGATGGAAACAGGTGTTTTCCAAACCTGTACACATCAGTGTTCATAAAATGACATGAATGGAAATGTCTCCCAAATTCTTTCTGTAGGTAAAATCCAACTTCCCTCAGGTGAAATATCTGAGGAAGTATGGAAGAAGCACAACAGTTTTTGCTATGACCAGCAAAATTCATCAGGGACATTTAGCACGTACCTGGAAACGTTTCAAACACCCTTATTATAAGAAGGTCCTTTTTGCCCAAGTGCTGCATCTGATAAGAAACAAACTGGTTCCAGAAAGTGATTGTACTAATGATATAAATGTTATCATGTTATGAATGGGACAAAATATCTTTAAAGTGGGCTAATTGATCAGATTTACTTTCATCTTCATGCAGACTTGTGGATTACTTTTTGACCCTAGGTGCACTTTTCATTGTAGAATTTACACATGAGTAGATCTACAGGGATGGCCTTCTAGGACATTGTCACAAATTTAAATCTGCACAATGTCCCCAAATTTCAGCCAGTTGCCACTTAATGTTTTCCCTCTGGAAACAAACAAAAAAACAAAACAAAATGCCTGGGGTCAAATTATATCCCAGCAAAAAGCGCTGGGGGGATTTTCTGCATTTTATTGTGCAATTTACATGTAAATAGACCTACAGGGTTGTCATTCAAGGATGTTGTCACAAATTGTTGCCCACACAACATCCCCAAATTTCAGCCAGTTTCCACATACCGTTTTTCTTCTGGAAACCAACCAACAAAAAACACCACTGGGGTCAAAAATACCTGTTTATTTAATATGCATGGAGAAGGGACTGACATATATTTCTCAAAAACAAATCTACCTCATCTGCATAAGTGTTTTTTGGTTCAAGGTGGGTTGGTAGTGTCAAGCACACTTGTGGTGACCAAAAAGAAAAAAAGTCCCTAGAGTACAAAGTGACTCCATCCTTCCATTGGAAATCTCATTGGGATCCAAATATACCCGAAGGCAGCCAGTGTGATTTCTTTTGTTGGGTCTGCAGGAGGGTTAAACATTCTTTTTCTATGCAGTGACAGACTGAAAGTGTATTTTACATATAGAAAAGTTTTTGTCGCAACTATGGAGAACATGACTTCTATTTTGTTGCTTTCTGCAATTCCCATTGTGGGGTTTTTAATACATGCATCTGGATCTCCAAATGAAGCTGAGATTACTTCTCAAGTATAGAAAGGGGAATTACAGAAGAAGAGTCTCTACAGATGAAGTAGCTAGTGACAGTGCATGCATTCTAATGGATGGAGATAAAATGGAATGTGGGCATACAAAGTATCCCCACTGGCATCAATAGGAATTTGCATGTGCTCGATTTTAAGGGCATGCTTGAACAGCATTTATGAGAATAGAAGATGGCTCTCCATGCCTGCTGGAGCTGAGGCAATGTTCAAGCACGTTTTTTTGTTTTTTTGTTTTCATGAACGGGGCATGTTTTTGAAACTTGGTACATTTCGGCTCCTTTTAATACACCACACAATAATAATTTAGCATGCTGAATGCAAAGTTGTCACATGAAGTGGAAACAGAGGTGCTTTGCTAAGGAATTCTTCCTCATCACAGGAGTACAGCTGCAAACGTCCTACTTGTGGGCTGCCCATGGGCATCCCGTGAGAACAGGATGCTGGACTAGATGGGCTTTGGGCCTCATCCAGCAGGTATCTTCCTAACGTCTTATGTAAATGTGGTGCTCAGAAATGTATGTAATATTTACTGAAAACAACTCCGATACCAGCCTTATGTGTTCAGATAAAACAGTACCTAAGCAACAACCATCATTTCTACAATGCATCTTCTATGTTAACCAGCTACGTAGATTTTGTTTTAATTGTCTCATGCTAACCTACTTGAAAGAAGTGACTTTTCACTATAAGTTGAATGGACCCGTTTTATTCCTGTTTCAGTAAAACGTGACTACCCAAATCTTTCTATTGAAAACTGACATTATATTATTACATGTTTTACAAATTTAATACTACAATACTATATACTTATACCTGATAATACGCGCCATGAAACTCAGTTGGGCTTGCTTCCAAGTAGGCATGCACAGGATACGCTGTAAAACTTTGTTTATTATGGGGGAAAAGTTGGCTTGAGCTGGCCCTGGGTCTTCAGTCTGCATGTTTCACTGCTAAGCAACTAAAAATATGTAGTTCTGAGAATGCAATGAAAGTGAACCATGAAAACCATAGTAGCGAATAGTGTCATAAAGTGGAAGCCCAAGAATCCCTGTGTTACTTTATAAGGTAAGGTTATAGAAAACAAGTATGCAACACAATGGAAACTGAAAAGCAACAGTATTTGTATTACTTAAAAGTTTAGACTTAAGATGCATTCACACAGCAGTTTATTCTGTTTTCTTGCTGTTGCCTTACCTGATAATTTCTACATTTTATTTGATGTTTCACACTGTGCAAAAGCCACTTCAGGAAATCTAGCAGAATACAGTGGAAGTTTAGAGCTCATATCCATGTTAATTGCCTCCAGAAAAAAATCAGATTGCAGCCACATTAACCCAGAAAATTGCAGTAGTAAAGTGACAAAATGTGGCGAGGTATATGACATAGTCCTTTCCTGCTGTATTCATGGGTGAATCATGGGAGAACAGAAGTGTGCATGTGTGGAAAGGATAGGGGAGTAGTGATATATCCAATGATGTTCATTGTTGCATCACATCATACCCATTGGTGTGAATGAAATGTAGCACAACATGGCGGTATATTGGTAAAAAAGCCACAGTCCTATAATGCAACAGGCACTGCAGCATGAAAGGAATGTTCAAAATTGGGACAGAAACACTACCATTATAATCAGCAAAACTAAATAAACCCTGTGTCTGAATTCAGCCTCACGTTCCTTTGAGTTGTATTCCCATGAGAGGCTATATTTAAGTAGGAGAGGGGGACAACTGAACTTCCTGATTTTCAGACCATGAGCTAGTATTCCTCAGATGCATCTATGTCTCCATCTTTGTCTATTATGACACATAAAAAGCAATTCCAGCAAATGATCATACTGTATATTGTTTCTTCTTTTTTCTTGCCGTTCAACACTTGTGCTCCCAGTGCATAATAAGGTATTAGGGGTGGGGGAGAGGACTGTGCAGCCAAAGATCCTAGTGCTAATGGAAATACTTATTTGGATACCATTTGCAGAGTTTGGCATAGCACAGAGCATCATCCACCCACTGAGGAGCCCACTTACTAGGCAATGTCTCATCCCAATCTGCATCCTGGAATAATGTTAATGGAAGTTGCACAATCTTTAGCCCTCCCTCCCTCAATAAATCACTACTGAGAGGCCCCTCATATAGTCTAGGAGTGTGATTGCCCATGCTGGGGCTGAAGACATGAAGCCCCACCCCAAGCTCTCTTAAGGGGATCCTCCATTGGGAAGTTGAGTGCCATTCCCTGCTTACCCAACTATGTTAATGCTTGTCATTATAAGCTGGTGTAAATGTATATCAGAGTGTGGAATCTTTGGTCCTCCAAATGTTGCTGAACTACAACTCTCATCAGCCCTAGCAAGCATGGCCAATGGCCAGGGATGATGGGACTTGTAGTGAGGCAACATCTGGAAGGTTCCCCACATCTGATGTAAATCAACAACTACAAAACAAAATGAACATTGCAATGAAGATTTTTTTAAAAACAACAACTGTGGTACACAGTCTAGTCACTGCTGTGCATAAAATTCCTTCACCTGCCACATCAACTGACCAATTAACCACAGCGACTACTTTATGTAATAAAGGTGAGTGAGAAAAGCAATGATGGCACTGCCAAAGCTGGGGGATGGATTCTATCTGAGGTCCAGGAGTGGACCAGAGACAGCAAGTTCCCTCTCAGGTCTGTTCCTCAGCCCTGCCTTGTTAAAGCCCACTAGTGCTCCTGATTGGCTCTTAGAGGGTGGTGTTTTCTATGGTCACAGCAAGGCTGGTCATACTTGTGAGCCACCCACAGTGTACCCATTCCAAATCAGGCTTGTGTTCCCCATACCACACACATGTGGGGCGCAAACAGGGTCCCCGTTCAGGAATGGACCCAGGGGTTATTTATTTATTTATTTATTATACTTGTATACCGCCCCATAGCCGAAGCTCTCTGGGTGGTTTAAAGTAACTAAAAACAAATACAATTTAAGATACATCTTTTAAAACAAAATTTAAAACACAATTTAAAAATTTAAAACAATATAAAACACATGCTAAAATGCCTGGAAGAAGAGGAAAGTCTTGACCTGGTGCCAAAAAGATAACAGTGTTGGCGGCAGGCGCACCTCATCAACAAGATCGTTCCATAATTTGGGGGCCACCACTGAGAAGGCCCTCTCCCTTGTTGCCATTCTCCGAGCTTCCCTCGGAGTAGGCACCCGGAGGAGGGCCTTTGATCTTGAACGTAGTGTACGAGTGTTCAGGAGAGGCGTTCCATCAGGTATTGTGGTCGCAAGCCGTGTAAGGCTTTATAGGTCAAAACCAGCACCTTGAATCAAGCTCGGAAACATAAAGGCAGCCAGTGCAAGCGGGCCAGAATCGGTTTTATATGTTCAGACTGTCTGGTCCCTGTTACCAATCTGGCTGCTGCATTTTGCACAAGCTGCAGTTTCCGAACCGTCTTCAAAGGCAGCCCCACGTAGAGTGCATTGAAGTAATCTAATTTAGACGTTACCAGAGCATGGACAACTGAAGCCAGGTTATCCCTGTCCAGATAGGGATGTAGCTGGGCCACCAACCGAAGTTGGTAGAAGGCATTCCGTACCACCGAGACTACCTGAGCCTCAAGTGGCAGAGATGATTCTAGGAAAACACCCAAGCTACGAACCTGCTCCTTCAGGGGGAGTGCAACCCCATCCAGGACAGATTGGACATCCACCATCCGGTCAGAAGAACCACCCACTAGCAGCATCTCAGTCTTGTCTGGATTGAGCCTCAGTTTATTAGCCCTCATCCAGTCCATTGTCGCAGCATACTGATGGCAATGCACTCCAAAGCTCTGGATGACCGCACCCAATGGTTTCATGTAGATGTTGAACAGCATGGGGGACAGAACTGACCACTGCAGAACCCTATACTGGAGAGTCCAGGGTGTCGAGCAATGTTCCCCAAGCACCACTTTCTGAAGGTGACCTGCCAAGTAGGAGTGGAACCACCGCCATGCAGTACCTCCCACTCCCAACTCAGCCAGTCTCCCCAGAAGGATACCATGGTCGATGGTATCGAAAGCCGCTGAGAGATCAAGGAGAATCAACAGAGTCACACTCCCCCTGTCTCTCTCCCAACAAAGGTCATCATACAGGGCAACCAAGGCTGTTTACATGCCAAAACCAGGCTTGAAACCCGACTGAAATGGATCCAGATAATCGGTCTCATCCAAGAGTGTCTGGAGCTGGCCTGCAACCACTTGTTCAAGGACCTTGCCCAGGAATGGAACATTTGCTACCAGCCTATAGTTATTAAGATTTTCTGGGTCCAGGTAGGGTTTCTTCAGGAGTGGTCTCACTACCGCCTCTTTCAGGCAGGCAGGGACCACTCCATCTCGCAGAGAGGCATTAATCTGGCCCAACCAGCTGTTCCATCCCTGCTAGATTTTATTAGCCAAGAAGGGGAGGGATCCAGCACA
Organism: Rhineura floridana; assembly: GCF_030035675.1. Lineage (NCBI taxonomy): Eukaryota > Metazoa > Chordata > Lepidosauria > Squamata > Rhineuridae > Rhineura > Rhineura floridana. Next base: position 101,796,675 of record NC_084487.1, read on the forward strand.
GAAGTGGTTGCACGAACATGTCCAAGCACCTTGTCAACATCCTCAAGCTGCACCAACTGAAACTTATCCAAGAAATTGGGACAAGGCTGTGCTCTGGATACCTCGCTTGATTCACCTGCTATAACACTGGAGTCTAAGTCCTGGCGGATGCTAAAGATTTTATCCTGGAAGTGCCTAGCAAATTCATTACAGCGGGCCTCAGATGGTTCTACCATGTCCCTGGGGCCAGAGTGTAATAGCCCCCGGACAATTCTGAAGAGCTCCGCTGGGTGGCAGATTGATGATTTGATAGTGGCAGCAAAATATTGGTTTTTTGCTACCCTTACTGCCCCTAAATACAGCTTACCATAGGCACTTACCAGTGTATAATTGCATCCACCAGGTGTTCGTCTCCATCTGCATTCAAGCCATCTCCGATATTGTTTCATCACTCTCAACTCTGGGGTATACCATGGAGCCGTACGAGCTCTAAACAGGAGAGGGCGCTCAGGAGCAATCATGTCAACCACCCGGGTCATTTCTGTATTCCACAGCTCGACCAGGGTTTCGACAGGAGCGCCAGTCCTATCAGCTGGAAAACTCCCCAGAGCCCTTTGGAAACCATCCGGATCCATTAGTCTCTGGGGGCGGACCAACTTAATAGGTCCCCCACCCTTGCAGAGGGGAAAAGCCTCTGTAAGTCTAAACTTCAGCAAGCAGTGATCTGTCCATGACAGAGGGACTGATGTAAGTCCCCCCACATTCAGTTCACCAACTCCATGTCCAGTTGCAAAAACCAAATCTAGAGTATGCCCTGCTACATGTGTTCGGCCAATGGCATATTGGGACAGTCCCATGGTTGTCATGGAGACCATGAGATCCTGAGCTGCCCTGGATAAGGTGGCCTTGGCATGGATGTTGACATCCCCCAGAACCAACAGTCTGGGGGATCTCAACAGTACACCCGAGACCACCTCCGTCAGCTCAGCTAGGGAGTCTGTTGGGCAGTGGGATGGGCGCTACACCAACAGAATCCCCAGTCTGTCCCGCTGACCCAACATAAGGTGCAAACACTCCAGACCAGTAGTCACATGGACAGGTTGCAGAGGGAGATGGAACTCCTATAGACCACAGCAACCCCCGCTCCCCGACCCTTAGGTCTACCCTGATGCTGGACCAGGTACCCTGGCGGACATAGCTGGGAGAGACTGACTCCTCCCTGCTCACCCACCCAGGTCTCGGTTATACATACCAGATCGGCTTCCTCATCCACAATTAAATCATGAATGAGGGAGATCTTATTATGCACCGATCTTGCATTTAGGAGCAGCATCCGGAGGCCTGAGAGCTGGCTGATAGGGCAACCAACAAACCTGCGGGTGTGGGGAGGACCAAAACAAAGTAGACCTTTGAACACTGCTGTTAATCTTGCCTTCTTCATTGAAATCTGCACCTATTCAAGGAGAAGGTTGAAATGTCACCACTGGCCTCAGCACCCTCTGCACAAGATTCTATAAAATCTGGAGTAGCAAATGTTGCAACAGGTACCTTGACTTATCCAGAGATGGTTTATATAATTCCAACTGTGCACCAGTGTAATACTGTGTGTGTGTATCTGCCTTGCTTAACTTTCAAACCCCATCCTGTCAGTGTTCGATGTGTTACTCTATGTAAAAGCACTGTAAAACAGACCGTAATCCCCCTTTGTTTCTATTTTGTGTTAAAGAGTATTGATTTGAGAGTCATTGCAAAGAGTGAATGATGCAATTTTCTTCATTCCCAAGGATTTGCAGGCATTAAAAAAAGAGGAGAGTCATTTTCTTGGTTGTTTCATACATTTGGAATGTCTCTATTGCCCAGGTTTCTGTCTCATAATATAGCTTTTAACATTCAGGTTGAGAGCACAGACTTTGGCTGTAGCTTTTACTGCTTATTGAATTTTATGTCAGAGAGTTTGATTTCAGTTGAATTTTTTATTGGTTTGATTAGTTGTATTATGTAAAGCACCCTGGAACACAATGCCTGGTGGCACAATAAAAAAAATACCTACAGTACACAATGAAGCGTCCTCGCCAAGGTAGGAAGGAAACAAGGAGAAAACTATTCAGTTCATTTTTGTTTCATGCCTACAAAAGCATGCAAAGTCCAACTGCTTATTAAATAACAAGTCTTGTATCTCTTCCAGATAATTTCTATAGTCGATAAATCATGGATAATGAACCTAATTAATGTGCAACCACTACAGCAAATACCTTCATTCTGTTATGTTGGCCACCTTCTTTTGGACATACTTCAGTCAGAAGGTTACTGTGTTGATTCCAGGCCAGGTTGGTTGCCCTTTGATCCCATTGCAATCAATGTGGAAAAGTAGTCATGCCTGAAATGCCATTGATTTCAATGGTAATAAAGTGCAGCTAACTGACCTGTCTGGAACCAACCCACTGACTTTTCATGAAAAAATTAAAGTGATGTTGCCTGGTAGTGTTGCTAAGATGAAGGTTATTATAGGGTAATACTTCAGCTGTGATTTTGGTCCTCTGAGTTTAATATTTTCCTCACCTTGCCAAGCTGGCTCTTTTGTTTTCTGCTTTTTCAGTAGAGATAGGGGAGAAATTCAATTCAGTTCACATTTCAAGCCAAATTGGTGCTTTCTGAAACAATATGAGAACTGAAACACAGCCATGCTTCAAAATTTGCGTTTATTCGAATTTTGCAATGCAGTTTGCCAACCAAAGTTTACAAAAATGCATATGTTAGGGGAAAGTATGCATAAAAATGAATATATGAATTAAAAAAACATACACTTTATGCATTATATGATGAGAAATTATTTGCAAAAATGAGTACAGTAGTCAAATCTGTCTACCAAAATGTGTTTATTAGAAGAAATTCACACTAAAATGCCAGAGAATTTTCATAAGGATTTATTTTTTAAAAATTTGCAAATTGCTGCAGAAATGTGGAGAACTGAATTTAAGATCAGAAAAATTAGAAACAGAAAGAACCAAAATTGGCAGAACTTTGCATCCTTACTTTTCAGACTAGGAATCTAGTTATCTGACAAGTAGTTTTAGGCCACATTCACACCATACATTTACTCAGCTATTAGTCCACTTTGAACAGTCATCAGTTCCCCCTAAGAATCCTGGGACGTGCAGGTTGTGAACGGAGTCCTATTCCCCTCATAGAGCTACAATTTTCAGAGTTTTCAGGGAATAAATGTATGGTGTAAATAGTAGAATGAATGAATGAATGAAATGAATGAATGAATGAATGAATGAATGAATGTAGCCTTACTCATTGCTGCAGTAAAACAATAGCAAGTACATAATGCAGAGGAGACTGCAAGGACATGTAGAGCTCAGTGTGATCTCCAAGGAATCTCACTGAAGTGGCACTTAAGGATGATAGGGAACTCTCATCCTGAAACCTCAGATTCTGAATATTCATTGTGAAGCTTTTTTATTGATTGATTGATTGATTTCTAAATGTTATGTTCTGCCTTTCATCGTAAGATGTTCTCAGTGTGGGTCACAACATAGTCATAGTCAGTTTATGTCTAAGCCTCATTTTCCACAAATACATCTGTGCTGAAAAAGAAAAAAGAAAACAGTCCAAATATGGTAGTACCATAACAATCCACAGTACCACAACAAAAAATCAACAATAAACAGTTCATTTAACATATATCAAGATTCCAGTGAGCATAAAGCTCACCAATAGGTAAAGAAAAAACAAAAACAAAACTTCACATCCCAACATAGTGCCAAAGCTGATGGTGTTAGTACCAAGCACCACACATACCCAAACAAAAATATTTTGTCTCTCAGTTCAAAAGGCCAGAAAGTCCCCTCAAAATTCTTCTGGATGAAGCTTCTTCATGAAGGCTCTCAGGGCTTAAAATACTTGAACATAAAACCAAGATGACAGCATACAAAAAACTCTCAAATGATCAACCCTATAGACCAAAGCTGTTTATTCAAGAGCCCTAGTGTTAATAAATGTGCCAAAAACTAGCCAGTGTCAGCACTAGCCTAACCTTGTGGGGGAAAGAGCGCTATTGTGGAGAAGGCCCTATTGTGAGTTACACAGAAGCCTGGTCCTTGTTTGGTGATAATCTATCCATAAGGGCCTCCCTGGTGGATTTCAGAAGCACAGGCAGTACAGAAGAAAGTGCACCTTCCAGCAGCTGAGTCCTAAGCTTTTTAGGGGTTTGTATATCAAAACAGAACCCTCCCCCATTATGCCAGGCCACTTGCTTCTGCTGGCTGAGCTAGCCTCCCGCTGTCTCCACAGACCTTTGCCTTCCACCCTCTGAACATGCAGGTGGGCTGAAGGCCTATTGGCAGTATCTCCACCAGTGGAGCCCCAGCATGAAATTCTGGGGGTGGGGAGGGACAGCCCAGGATTCACTGGCTCCTAAGCTGGTGTCACAGCCAGTGCTGTCCGCCATCAGACTCAATCCAGGCAAAATTGCTGCACCAGCCTGGAGCTGGCACATGGATCAAGCCTGATCTATCTATGCCCCCCTTCTGCCACTATCACCATGAGTAGCTGGGCTGCAGATGCGTTGGTGGCTCTACCGCTCAGTGGTGGCAGCGGTGATTTAGGATTGCTCTGCCAGTGACTTTTCAATTTGATATAAAAAACTACATTTATAAATATTTAAACATTACTTTAATGTGTCTTTAATCCATGTTTTTAAAGATATATATATTTGGAATTTTCAAGATGTATATATATAGTTTGGAAAAGTAGTATGCTCTGCCAGAAAATCCTCCAAACTATGAAGTGTAATTTTTAATGTAAATGGATCATTCCACCCTCCCTTGTGATAAAATGTCATCAGATACAATCTGTGCAGTCTGTAATTTTAAGCACACATCTTTGTTATATTTTTCTGAAATTTGTTTTTCAAACGAACTAATTTCAGTCTCTGATTCAGCCGCCACACTAATTTCCTTCTTTCTCCCTTACTGAGAAGTCTGATCTTACAGCTCCTCATACAGAGGTTTTGGCAACATCCCAAAATGAAGCACCCTCATTGTCTTTTACAAAATTGGTTTGCTTGATGGAAGTGGAACTTGAAATAATTATATATAGTCAGAGATAAAGTTTAAGGAAATAGTTTTGCTTGCAATGTGGCAAATTAACGAGTTAAGCAGTCAAAAATAAATAAATAAATAAAAGTCAACAAAATTTGCAGCCTAACAAAACCAGAAGGGGTATAAGGAGAACAATATTCATTCATTCATGAAGAAATACTCAGCTAGCTATCTGATGCTGAGATTTGTTATACTAGGACATTTTTGGATTGGATTAGCTGTGCACACTGCGTCAGACAAAGATAGAGTACCTGTGACCCTCCAGATGTTCTTGGACTATGTCCCATCATCCCTTACCATTAACTGTACAGGTAGGCTGATAGGAATGGAGAGCCCAAGGTTCCCAATTCCAAAGCTAAGACATGAGCCAACCCAGATCCAAATGCTGCAGCTCTTGGGTATACAGCTCTGAGGATGTAACATGACACTTCTGGATTATCTAATGTATACCCTATGTGAACCACAAGCTGAAATTGAAACAGCCAGAAATGGGGCCAGCGGCAGATCAAGTCATGGAAGCAAAAGACAAGGCAAGGAAAACAGGCTGTAGTGGACACAGCCACATGCCAGTGAAGAAGCTAGGCAAGTGTTTAACAGCTGAGAATGCATTGGAAGGGTGTGGAGCCAATGGATACAGCATATAAGGGAAAGAGATTGACAGAAAGAGAAGGTGCTGAATGAAAGGAAGAAGCTGAGGAGTGAGAAAGAGCAGGCACAGCTTCATGGTGAGGAATAGCACAATGGGCACTCAAGTTCCAATGCTTCAGCCAAGTCCTGGAGATTAAGGGAATGGAGATGGCTGCAGCTTCTGCAAGTCAGCAGAAATGACAGCAACATGGGTGGCAACGCAGACAGCCTCAAGTGGAACAGTATCTCCAGGAAAGCCACAATTCAGAACCTTGGAGGACTAAAAGTGGGATAAACAAAGGTCAGGTGATACTAACCTTGTCCAGCTGCCTGGACCTTTCCCTGTATTTCTGCTGGATGAATAAACCTGAGAGTTGCTGAACCCATCTTATCTTTAGGAATATAACAATAACTATAATTATTTCTAAATAAAAATAATATAAATGTTTAGAAAACCAGGGAGGTAGATATAGAACTCTTATGATGTTGATCTGACTCCCACAGATCTAGATGCTGAGAAGCAGTAGTGGCTGGTGCCCATTGGGCTGGTAGGGGAGAAGGCAAGGAGACCAGCAGTTGGTGGAGCCAGAGTCAATGGCAGATCCACCATCTGGCTGGCTATAAGTAAGACAACACGCAAATGGGGACTGGCTGAGGACAGACAGAGCTCAGTGGGACAGTGACCCATGTGCCCAAATGGACCAGACTCCACTGTTGGCTGTTGTCAAGACAAAAATGGGTGCTAAGAAATAAGCAGAATATGCATCCTGTTGTGAATGTTCAGCTAAAACTTCTGTGTGTGTCTGTGTGTTTTCTAAATAATCCTCAGTGTGTTTGATGGGACTTTCCATCAGGTAATTATGCATAGGATTGTAGTCATAGTATGTCCTTTCATTTTGAAAGTTGTGCAAATGCTGCCTCAGCTAAAGCAAAGAAAAACGTAATGCTATATGTGCTGGAGAGCATTGCACATTATTAGCGGAATTAATATGTGTTTGCTGGTAAGCCAAGTGAATGAGTTTTTCATTAGCTGGACAAAGAGCTTCAGCTTCTGGAAAAAAAATAGCCATTGAAAAGGAGAGTGGTAATATAATAATAAAGGGAGAGTTGTGAAAATGACATATAATGCAAAATGCATTATATTAGGAAAAGTTGCTGGCTAATACACAAATTTGTATATTATGAGAAATGTGTCTAAATGCATACAAATCCTCAGAGGTGCCACAGGGGTCTGAAGAAGGAATCAGCAAAAATTGTCTTTCCATCCTTGGGTGGGAGCCTGCACAGGATCACTATTCCTTCTGTGAATCGAGGAAACCCTTCTGTTTGTGGAAGGGCAAGTCTGAATCCAACCCAGTGAAAATTCAACATTGTTTATATTAGGTGTGGGAAGATATAAAGCACGTGCGAGATAGGTACATATCATCAGCTAATTGGACCTGACTCACTGCAATGTGTACCTGTACATTTTTGAGAGTGGGATGTAATCTTCTGACATGTTAACACTGAGTCACACCTAAATGCTGTACTATGCATGCTTATGAGGCAAAATAATATTATATTAATGTTCAATTATATCAGAGGGAAGGGAGGAACATTCTTCCCTGTATGCAAGACTAGCCCTACTGCTAAACTACTGGCCTTCTTGGCTGTCACAGTGTAGAGTCACTAGATTAAATACAAAGTGAAATAATATTAGTGTAAATAAAATTGTAAGTGATGTCAAATCCTGGACAGTAACACATCTTGAAACACAGCAACTGAAAATGTTGCACACTACAAGAACTGTCAGAAACGTCAATAAATTATGTATTTTAGAAAAACACAGCGAAATAAAAGTTGCTTAGTCCCTACCCAACATCTTACCTCACCTCACCTCACCCATGATATGAAAATTAGGCCGCTGCTTTGAACATGTGGAAATAGAACAAGTGGTTCCATTGGGAATCAGATCTTTTTCTCTCCCCACTGACCACTTTTTATCAATGAGAGAAAATAAACTACCGCCTTGCACGACCACCAGGCATGGCAGTGCACTTTAATATTTGGTTCACTTCCTTTTCTCCATGTCTGTCTTCTGCCCATCTTCAAAATGATGAAGTATAAATAGAAAGGAAGAAGTGAAAGCTTACATTGACAGTTTACTTGTGAAGATTCACATGTGATTTTCTAATGAAAAACAATATATAGAATGAACAGGACCATCCAAAGCAATTAAGTGTATGTCAAAGAAGAATTGATTTTTTAAAACAGTCTAATTCTCAACTTGGACAAAAAGAACCTAAAGTTGTAAGGCTAAACACATGTAGGAACACTTTAAGAATTTGATCTTTGCAAATTCTAATACAGACAAGCCTGATCAATCTGCACCTTCTAGATTAACATGCAAATCAGAACTTATTACACAATCCTAATGATGTCTACTCAGAAGTAAGTCCTATTGAATTCAGTGGGGCTTACTCCCAGGTACAGTAGAAGCTCAATATATCATGGGAGTCAGGGAACAAAGGATGTACTCGCCTTATAGGGCTTCCACATTATAATGAAAACTGCATTGAAAGGCACTTAAAACTATTTTTTTTAAAAAACAAAACAGATTAGAGGATTGGGGCAGAAGCAGAAGAAGCAATCAAAAGAGGAACATCAATAACTGGGACCAGAAAAAAGGAATCTGGGAACACATTTATGGCAGCAGAGGAAAAAAGAGCGGGGGAGAGCATGAAAAAAACAACTGCTGCCACCATGACTGAGGCAAAACTACCTCTGATGCAGCTGAGAGATGGAATAGGAAGGGAAGAAGTGGGAAGGGTAACATTGAGGGAAGAATAAGTTAACAAATTAAACTCCAGACAATAGCAAAAGGGCTTGAGAAGTAACCAAAACTGAGGAGAGAACAGGAGTGACAAATGACCCCTAGAAAAAAGAAAAGAAGAAAAAAGCCCCAGGAAGAGAAAAGGGTGGGAAACAGGCAGGAGGGACATCGGGATAAAAAAAATAAAAGAACGCTGACAGGAAAAAAAATGGCTCAAAAACACCCAGAGAAAGGCACACTGTGGATGAGGAATAAGGTAGAACAAACAGAAAAAATAAAGTAAAAAGAGAGGCTGACATAAGAGTGAATGAAAAACCATCCCCAGTTGCATTTCAGCTCAGACTCATCCTTAAGGGTTAAAGCCAGTGACTACGGTACTGGTTCCTAGACATGCACTGAAGTGAGAAAAGTTGTCTGGAAGGATGGGAACATACTGAATTTTTTGACTGTGTAAGTTAAAAGATATGTGAATTGCTGTACTCTATATTTTACTCGGGACAAGGTCATACCCCTGTTATTTCTGATTCCATGGTACACTGAGACATGTTATATTTAGCTTCCACTGTAACTGGTTCAGGATTGCAGCTGGGCAGAGCAACCCTACTAGAATTTGAAGCTCAACAGTTTAAATATTACTGTCTGGTACATAATGATTTTAGTCATAGATAATAAATGTAACTTTAAATATTTTAGCAATTGTTTTGTGATTTTGTATGTGATTTTGGAGGAAGAACAAGATGATGATGATGAAGAAGAATAAGAAGAAGATGATAAATAACAACTTATTACATTTGTTAGTTGCTTTATACAAAGTTCAAAATGACTAAATAAGATAAAATATAAAAAGGCAGATCTACTCCCATTTCTTCCATACTTTTCACCCCTCTTTGTTATTCCAGACATATTTGGGCTCATTATGGACTGAAAATGGCAGTCTGATCAGAGTGCTTCTATGTTTTAACCTCCATTTCAACCAGATTGCAAATAAAAGCTTTTAAGTGTGAAGATGAGCATAAATAAAATACTGGGCTGGCATCTTTACACATCCCACCGCTACCTTTATAATCAAAAGGAAATAACACTCTTAGAGCAGTGTAGAAAAATAATGGAGCCTTGTAGGGGAAATCGTCCTTGCTGCAAGCAATGGTTAAATGAGGAAAGTAGTTCCTTTCTGCAGAAGAATTTACATTTCTTTGTAACATGACAGCTTTCACTAGTAACAAAGCTAAATTTAACCTCGCAGACGATTGCTGTCTTGCACCTCTCTGGTTACATGGGATATTCTGAAAATGTAGTGCCTTTTTTGCTCTTAAACTTTTCGTGCTTGATCACCCTCCCAACATGAATATTTCTGGAACATTAGAGGAAAATCCTTCCAGCTATTTTGGAGTTTATGAGGGCATGAGATAATACACACACACACACACACATTTACTTGAGGTAACAAAATTCTGACCACTGGGTCTTTTTTAAAGCATGGGTCAGTTACAACCAGCTCAGCTTTGAGCCTTTTGAACTTGACATGTACTTAACCTTTCTTGATTCATGCATGCCTTGCAAAGTCAGAAAGATCAGAGATCTGTGAAAGAGGTTCTTCCCCTGAAATTGTGTGTGGTCTATTTCCTCCCTTGTACAATCTATCAATATCTAAATGTCTCTGGAAAGAATCCTCCATTGAAGCAATGACATATCTTTCGGGAAGAAATGGGGTGGGGGATCCTAAATATTCAAGAGTTTCTGGAATTTCTTACTGAGAGTGCTATTTCCCTGTTTCTTGGAAACATTCTTGCTTACTTGCCAATTGTTTCTTGTCAATTTCAGAAGTAATGTAAAAATTAGCTATTTCTTAAGTCCCTGTCATCTCCCAGGAATTCTTTGTTACTAGCCTGGAAATTTAGACAACTTGAATAAGGCAACAGGAATATGCAATAAAATGGATGTTAGCACTGGCTATAATGAACAGATATCTGAAGGCTGTGTTCTTTCTGGGCCTCTCCTCATCCAACAAGATTTGGGATGTCTGGCCAACCAGCCCTCCAATTTTGGGGTACTCTTGTTGAATGCCAGATCAGCACACAATAAAACATCTCCCATCTGTGATCTTACTCCTCACTTTTTCTGTTAGAACAGTAGCCAAAGTGACCTACAATAGAAAATAAATTTGCTTTATTGCTATCATATCATAGGCAAGGTAGGCAAACTGGCATGCATTGCTGAGACTAGGGTGGATGAGCTGGGTGGGCCTGATCTGACCCACCTTTGTCCACCTAAACACTTGTTATATCACCAACATAGGTTAGAGGGCAAAAGGAAAAAGTCACCGCCATGCATAAAAAGTCATCTCTCTTTCCAAGAGACCCATCCACCAGGGAACCAGATTTGAGTGGTTGTTCCTTGTGTTGGCCAGAGGGATTCTATGATATATCACCCACCCTGCTGCCAGACAACATCCCTGTCTGAGCTGGTGGAGCTGGTTTTGTGGGTGATGTTGAAAACCTCCAGACTTTTTTCGGGGACTGGGCTCACCATCCATATGAGGGCTGCCATGTCTGGATCAGCATAAACACATGGAGCTGATCCAGTACATTACTAGTCCAAAACATATTGCAGGTCATGAGTTGATGTGTCACTGCTGTGCCATCCTTTCAGCTGCAGTAGTGCTGCCACTCACTGGTTCTGGAGAAGGGGGCAGTGAGGACAGGGTAAGCACTGGGTTGGTGGAATGTGCCTTGCCTTGCCCCACCCCAGTCTCAGTGAAAGACAGTGTCACTGGAGCCAGGACAGTGCAGCACTGGAACCACTTCACAACCCACCTCTGTGATTCCCTTTATTTTCCAAACAACCTGTCCTTAAAAAACAGATAAAGGATGGCTAAATTTCAAATATGGAGAGGAATGCCATCACAAAATGTATCTCTCTGTACAAGATCACCTGCCTCCAAAGTCTGAATAAAAGACCACCAACAGCAAAACTCACATTCCTGCACAGATTTGCTTTTAAAATCAATATTTCTCCATCTCCCACTTCAGTCTTCCTTCCAAACAGGTCTACCCAAGAGAGTTGCAATAGCTGTTTTAATTACGAGTCACAAAAGAAAAAGCAACAGATATATAAACATATTTTAGGTATCTATTAAATATCTGCTGAATTGTTATACTCCTGTTGGCTCATTAATGAAATCTCCATGGATTAGCAGCTGATTTCTGAACACCTTCATCTACAAAGACACAAGGAAGATTTGCATTTTCATCTTATGCACACTAATTACAATTTCTTTTATATATTCCTAATTATGCACCTTTCCCTTTATTTCCTTGTTTCTTCTTAGTGACGGGCTGATTGAATTTCTGGCTACAGTTTAAAAAAAAAGGAGGAAAGGTCATAATTGGACCATAAATACACCTTGCTACAAAGTCTTTATGCATATCAATCAAGGTTAAGTGGTATCAAATGACAAATAAAGCACAGAAGTACCTTTGGATTTGAAAATGAAATTACTTGAAATATTGCTTCCTCTGTCACAAAGTCAAGATTTTTGTATTGGGAGTGTGGTTTTAACTCTATCTAGAAATATTTATATATTTCTGGAAATAAGGGTTTGCTCTTAAAAGGGAGGAAGAGTCAAAAGCCCCCTGGGCATGGCTAAGATCTTAGGGTAACCTATGGATCTATGGATGGTCTATATTTTCAGTAGTGACTACAGCAGTAGTATGTCCCTTCCTGAAGAAGACCTCCTTGAACCTAGAAGTGTTAAATAACTATTGCCCAGTGGCAAATAACCTTTTTTGGGGCAAAGTACTTGAATAGGTAGTGGTGGCCCAAATTCAGGCATGCTTGGAGGAGACTGAATATCTGGACCCATTTCAGTCTGATTTTAGACTGGCTTGGTCACTCTAGGTCAGCCTTTCCCAACCAGTGTGCCTCCAGATGTTGTTGGACCACAATCCCCATCTTTCCTGACCATTGGCAATGCTGGCTGAGGCTGATGGGAGTTGTGGTCCAACAACAGCCAGAGGCACACTGGTTGGGAAAGGCTGCTCTAGGTGATGGCATTTCTTGAGAGATAGAGATAGAGAGAGAACAACCTTGTTTGTTTTTCTTGATTTCTCAGTGGCTTTTGATACCATTGACTATGCTATCCATCTGTAGCAGCTTAGAGGAGCGGGGACACTGTATTCAATGGTTCTTTTCCTACCTCCAGGGACATTTCCAGAAAGTTCTAATGGGAGACTTCTGATCAACACCATGGAAGCTTTCCTGTGGTGTCCCACAGGGTTCCATCTTGTCCACCATGCTATTTAACAGCTATATGAAGCCACTGGGAGTCGTCATAAGGAGTTTTGGAGTAAAATGTGTATGACACTCAGCTCTGTCTCTCTGCTCCATCTGAATCAGGAGAGGCAATTGATGTGTTCATGTTAGTGTTCAAAGCCCTACACAACTTAGACCCCAAATATCTTAGAGGCCATCTTCTCCCCGACAGACCCTCACAATTGTTAAGATCAGCACAGGGGGCTTTCTTGGTGGTTCTGCCACCCCCAGATGTTTGGGGGATGGTGGCCTGGGAGGGGGATTTCTCTGTGGTAGCCCCTAAGTTGTGGGATTTCCTCCCTACTGAAGTGCATCTGGCAGCTTTACTGTACAGTTTTAGATGAATGCTAAAGAAGTACTTTTTTACCCTGGCCTTTGACACTTTGTTTTCAGGACTCACTCTATTCCTGTGAATGTAATCTGTTTTGATTGTTTTTAAAACTGTATTTTAAATTTCTGTAAACCACTCTGGGACCTACTAGTGAGGAGCGGGCAATGATGATGATGATGATGATGAAGAAGAAGTGGTCCATGAACTCTTTCAGCTCCCATGCTGAACACCAGAAATGAGGAACCTACAGTCTTCCAGAGGTCATTGGACTCCAACTTCCATTAGCCCCAGCCAGCATGGCCCACAATCAGGGATCGAGTTCAACAAGCTCTTGATGGGCAAGGTTCTCTGTCTCTGCTGAACAGTTCAGAAGGGCAGCCAGCAAGTCATATGTGAATATAATATGAACCTAAACACAGAAATGCACCCAGAACTCTGGAGCCTTGAGCAAAGTGCCCTCTCCTAGGTTGTCTTTCCATACTGGGCTTACCACATGGTGGTGGCAGGTAGCAATAGTAGCAGTAGCCCTCTGAGCAGTGCTGAAGAGTTGGGTCTAGCTGCCATTTTAATTACTACCTTTTAAAGGGGGGATGCCAAGTAATCCCAGGTTGCTGTAGTCCTGGCAACTACCCAAGGAGGTCAGGGGCCAACACCAGCTCTACATGCACCCAATATGCATAGGGGCAAGCATGCATCTGTCTGTCTGTCTCTGTCTCTGTCTCTGTCTCTGTCTCTCTCTCTCTCTCTCTCTCTGTGTATATATGTTCCACACTCACTGTGCGCTTGAGATTGCTTGCAATAATTTAAAAATGTTTAAAAAGTGCAACTCAAATCTACCATTTATAACCAGACCAACAGAATTGTCAGCTGTGGTGCAGGTACTTTGGAAAGCCCTTCCCTGTGAGACCTGTTGTTAAGCTTGGTGGAACATAGTTACACCAGGACGTTTTAGTGGCAGTCATTGACAATTATCATGATTAGGGTTTGATTACTATTGTTATGGTGAGCTCGTGTTGCTGTAGGACCTGGGCTCATTGCTTTATTATTGTTATTTTAGCATGTTTTCCCTGCAGGGAGGACTGTTGTTTTTATTTTAATTATGTGCATTGTTAGCCACTCAGAGCTTCTTAAGAAAAAAAAAGTATGATGTTTTTAAAATAGACTACATCATCAAAATGAGTCCTTCCCTAAGTGTCACATACAGAGCTTTCTTGGGCAAATTAGGTATTCTATGTGCTTTTGGAAGAAACTGTTTTCAGCTGTGGAACAGGGAGATTAACAGTGTTTTCCTCCTTTGAAAATGAACTGTAAGTAGAAAACCTTTACAGCTGGCTTTTATTTTTAATTATGTGAAGCATTTCTTGGTGCACATTACTTAAGTTGCAATTAGATGGAAATATGTTTATCACCATATAACATATTTCCTTTCTGCACGCGGATTGGGCAACTTCAGCTCAATGTTTATTTATTGTTTAGCATTTTATTGTGCTAAACAGGAAGAGAGAGACAATAGCAAAAATAGCATAAATGAAATAAAGTCAAACAAGAACAACAAAAACATGGGTTGGATCTAGGGATGGACAAATCTATCAGTTTCAGTTTCACATTTTTCCAATCTTAAATTCAGTTCGGCACATTTCTGAATCAGTTTGCAATTTTTTAAAAAAACGTCTTCCCAAAAAATTGCCACAATTTTAGTGTGCATCTCTCCTAGCATACTCATTTTGCAAGCTGATTCTCCCATTATTATACAGCCACAAGAGTGGCTGTATACTATAGCCAACATGGATTTTTCACATTCCACAACGTTAAATTGAAAATACCACCCATGCCATTCTGATGCTTTCCATAAGCCCATTTCAACACAAAACCTTACAAAACTTAGTCCTGAACTCAGAAACACTTGCTTAACAACTCTCTAAGTTTTCATGGTGATACAAAAAACAGTCAGAGAGAATTGAGAGTTCAAAATGTAAAACAAGAGATCAAAAAGGCAGACCCCTGTTGGGCTTTTTTCTGTCAGTGGTCTCATCATTTGCTGAAATTATTTAAAAATCAGCCATGTTCACAAAGTACCTGTAATCCTATTACTGACCTTGCCCCATACTCTGACCTTCATTTTGTTAAAAAAGTTAAAAAAAATGCCTGGCTGATTTTTAGTTAATTTAAGAAATGTAACATTGAAGTCAATGATAAGCATGGGCATGATCAGTAAGAGCCAACTATCAGTGTTCTAAAAGTCAAAGTCACAGCTTTTTAGCTTGGCTAATCAGGTGGCCACACCCATGCCAGACCTTTATTTCACTTTAGACAGTCATGGGTTTTTTGCCCATTAGTAAATAATAATGCATTTGTGTATGTTATAAGCATTTATACACATTTACCATAACAGAGAGATTTTGTATTTTTTTTTAATTAGAGAACTGGATTGCAAAATTCAGAGATATGCAAACTGAAGGATAGCTGGTTTTTGACCCACCCATTGTTTTGGGAAGTGTGAATTAGATAGGTTTGCATTAACATGCAAGCTGAGTTTGGGGGAAATGGCCTCGTGGGCTAAACTTGACCCCCCTGGTGGGCCTAGATTGGTACATGAGCTGGAGGTTCGTCACCCCTCCCTTAGGTCTTTGTGGAATCTGAACCTTTTTCTAGATTTTCTGGTACCCTTGTGCCACTGAAGGATCTGGTTGTCGCACCTAAAAAGGAATGCCATGCCTTCGCTTAGACTCAGTGCTCCAAATAATATTCCGCCTTCATCAATATTCATACAGCAACTATTGACGCAATTCCAGTATATCAGATGTGAAGCACTAAACCAGTGTTCATTCCTGAAATATCTGATTTCAGAAGAGCTGTTCTGATCTGGAAGTATAATTGCTATTCCACAAAGTACTGTGTTCCATAATCTCAATAGCACTAGGCTATCAGCTTCAACTCCCATCTCCTCCAAGGCTCTTCACTATGTCAGTACTACAGTTGTCAACCAAGATATATTATATCCTTCCTTTGGAAGAATAAAAATAAACACAATTCAGTCCCTTATATTTTCTGCTTGTCATTTGCTTTTCTATTCTCTCTCTTTTTAGGCTACTGCCAATGATGCAAGGTATATATAAACAACTCTGCTCTCTCTTTGTCCTATAACTACTTTACATGTGAGAATTCATTATTGCAACATCCTTAACCTCACTGACAGCAGTATTTACAGTCACAAAATGATCCGTTGCAAATGGTGCTCCTAAAAACAATAATAGGGGAAACATATTCAGTCTACATTCAGCTTAATTTAAGGAAGAGATGCTTCAAATATTTTCCTGTTCTCTGAGCCGGGTGGTGGTGGAAGTGGGGCATCCAGATGGTGAGTGATTTATGCAGGTGAATGGGGAAAGGGAATGATGTAACAGAGGGAAAATAATGTATTGGAGGGTGGCACAGTAATTTCCTTGTGTTGTTATCAGAGAGAAACCACAGCTCAGTGATAGAACACATCATCTGCATGCAGAAAAGTCCCACATAGGCTCCCTGGCATCTCCAGTTGAGAAAGATCAGATAGCAGATAATAGGAAAGTCTGCTCTGCCTGATATCCTTCAAAGACAATATCAGGCAGAGTAGGCCTTTCTAGGCTACATGGGGAAATAGGCTGCTCTGGTATAAGGCACCTTCCTAGGTTCTGGATGTGTAACTCTGTGCATGCAGTGGTAGGAAATGGAGGTCTACCCTTCTGGAATAAGCACGCTCAAATCCCTAGCCTTAGGAAGGACAAAAGGAGAGGAGAAGGGGAGGAGGAGGATTCTGAAATATTCCTAGCTCTGTGAAAGTTGAAAATCTGAAAGGAGACATCAGATACGTTACTGGAAATGATAACTAATGCAGAAATAAGCAATTATTGTGCCAATTATTTCATATTATCCTGTCCTGTAATCCATAATCAAGCAAACTGCCATTTATAAATGTTGAACTGCTTCTGGAGACTCAACAGTATTTCACTTTCTGCTGAATTTAGTAGCACTGAAGCTTTCATCAGATATTTTCCTCAACATTCAAGGGGTTCCTGGGGGTGAATCGAAAATGCCTCTGAAGAAAGGAGGAGGAGAACTTTAAAGACATTTTGAAGGGTTGAGGAGACAGAATTTACCTTATTAACTGTACAAAGTGGCCAAGGGGTCTTTATTTTTATTTAAACTTTTTTAAAAAATCCCTGTGATCACTTTGCAGCAGCAAAAGCCTCCCTAGATGCCAAGTCCCAACCCAGCACTATTTCCTGGAATGCCCCTGGGACCATGTGAGCTTCACACTACTGCAAGCACATGCAGGACTTATAAAAACGTTTTAAGGCCAATGAAGACCTCTCAACCACTTTGAAGACCCCTCAGTTTACTCATACAGTTCATAAGATAAACACACACAACAATCTCTCCCCCCCCAATTTTTTTTTCAGATTGTTACTGCTTCCCAAAAGCTGTAGAAATGCTGTCCCTCATCTTGCAGGTAAGAAGAATTTAGGGGCAAACTACATGTGCCACAGAGGTTTTTTTAAAAAAATGCATAAACAGAGAGGTTGTTTGGAATTTAACAGCGCCAGCCAAAATTTTGACAGAAAATAAATTGAGAGACTCCAAGGCACCTTCTTTAAAGGAGTGGTTGGCAAGAACAGGGAAGGTGGCAGAAATGTCTAAAACAGGGGTGACTAACCCCCTTTGGCCCAAGGCCTGCATTCACATTTGGCAAACCCTCTGGGTGCCACATGCTAGTGGTGGGTGTGGCCACTGCACACTTTCACCTGTGTGTGCGCCCTGGAAGATATACACCGAGCCAGAGATTCCCCCCTTCTTAGTAGATAAGATGAGAAGGGGGGTTATTGCCTCTATTCTGCTCATCATGAGCAGGGAAGGGGTAATTTGCATCCCCATAAGGGATCTGCCAACCACAGTGCTATGTCTATTTTAACTTTCTTCCCCTTTGGCCATTCCTGTTGCCAAAATCAAAATGCTGGGGGAAATTTGCCCCCCCAGGCCAGCCCTAACATAGGCAGAGTGAAACAGTCACTTCTGGCACAAGATGTTGAGGGGCATAGTTCAGACCCTCTAAGCTAGCCTACTGACCTCAGACATAGTGGAGGGAGGTGTCCCATCACCAATGTTGGAATACAAGTGCCAATCCAGTTGGCTTCTGTACATGGAATGTAGGGGTGGATGGGTGAGCTTTATCTTGACCTTTGCCTCAGGCAACAAATTCTCTTCATTTGTCCTTATTTGGCCCAGCTAGTTCTTAGCTTTGAAAGTCGGCTAACTTTCTGATTTCATCAACTATCTTTTGCACTGGCTCATGGATTATACAGCACTGTGTACCAATAATTCCTGAATATAGTGATGAAAGTATAGGACACTTTCCACCGATTTGCACCCCATCATATAAATATTTCTGAGGCTCAAGTAAAAACTATTTTTCTCAGTGATAAGCAGTAGCAATAACTTTCCTGCTCTCATCAGCCAAAGCAGCTGTTGAAATTTTAATCCTGGCTCCTGGTACATAGCCATGGGGGTTTGATCAATCCTCATCTTTAAATCAAGCTTTGCAATCAGGACTAGCGCCACTTTTGATGATGACAGAAATGACACTGCTAATTTATTTTGTTAATAGAATCCAGTGCTGGAATGAGAATTTCTCTCTTATCCACACTTCATCCATTAGATGTATATTGCCCTTCTTAATGAGCATGCTGTTATACTTTTAACCTGTTGCTAATTTTAGTTTGTGTGATTGAACATAGATACTTGTTAATCCAAAAATGATATGCAGAAAGCATGGAAGAATGTTTACCTTGCTTTCCTATTTTCATTTTAGTCTTTCCTAAAGTCCAAGAATACGTTTTTTTTCTGAAACTAAGAGACATTTAAAATTAGAACAGAACGATGGAAATGGATAAATGGAAGTGGAGATGGTCAAAAATCCCTGAAAGGTTAATATCTACAGACCTAGGAGAAAACCATTTTAAACTTAAATATCAGTGGGTACCTTACACTATATAGAATTTCCAAAATACATCAAACAGGCAAACAGCTATTGACAAATGCTGGAGATGTGATCATAATAAGGCCGACTGTTTAAATATATTTTGGAAATGCTCAAAAATACAGAAGTATTAGGATAAATAAACTGCTACAGGAGCCATAAATCTGTTCTGTTAAATTGCCTAAAAGATATAATCATAGATACCAATTTAGAAATGCTGACAACCTTATTAACATTGGCAAAAATCAAAATTGCAAAACATTGGAAGCAATCAAGATCACCATCAATACTTGATTGGTTTAATAGAGTCTGGGATACTATAAAATGGATAAAAGTAACATATTTAAGAGAGAAAATGGACAACTAAGTAAATATATAGAGAAATTAGCACTCTATTATGTTTTGGAAGCAAAAGTATTTGGAGAATAAGTATCCTTACAAATTATTTTCTTTGATCTGATTTATTTAACGTATGTAAACATTTGGGTAATTATTATTATTATTATTATTATTAGTAGTAGTAGTAGTAGTAGTAGTAGTAGTAGTAGTAGTAGTAGTAGTAGTAGTAGTGTTATCCCCCCTAGGATGCACACCTTAACGTGGTGAGGGGGTTTGAGAGTGTTGAAGAAGCTGAGAGCAATGCTGTCAGGAGTCTAGACCAAGAGGCTAGACTCCTATCAGGGGCACCCAAGGCAGAATGGTCAAAGCTGAGACACCAGACTAAGATGCATCCAAACTTAGAGGAAGGCAATGGTAAACCACCTCTCAATACCTCTTACTATGAAAACCCTATGAACATAGTATCATGCAACACTGAGCTACTGGGGAAGAACAAAAGACAAGTACGAGCAGTGCTGTGACTAATGACGCAGCTGGGTCAAAGCCAAAAGGAAGCCCAGAGGATGATGCGCACAGATGTGAAAGGAGAATCCAGAGTTGTACAATGCACACAATAGGAACATGGAATGTGAGAAGCATGAACCAGGGAAATTTAGAAATTGTCAAGAAAGAAATGGAACGTATCAACATTACAATACTTGGTGTGAGTGAATTAAAATGGATGGGAATGGGACATGTTGAATCAGTCAACTACAAAATATTTTATTCAGGAAATGAGAAATTAAGAAGAAATGGGGTTGCTTTAATAGTGAGAAGTGATGTAGCAAAAGCAATTAGGAGCTACATCGCAAGATCTGAGCGAGTGATATCACTGAGATTAAACGGGAAACCTATTAACACAACCATCATCCAAGTCTATGCTCCAACGGCAAACACAGAAGAAGAGGAATTGGACAGATTTTACGCAGAAGTACAGGAGGAAAATGATCACAAACCAAAACAAGATGTGATGATAATCATGGGGAACTGGAATGCAAAAGTAGGGAACAGAGAAGAACTAGGAATTGTGGGGAAATGCGGCTTAGGAGACAGAAGAGAAGCAGGAGAAAGACTTATTGAATTCTGTGAAGCCAATAATTTGTTTCTTGTTCAGAAAGAATAATGAAGCTTGTCCTTTCTGATAAGGAGGATTCTATAAACAATATGCTTATATTTGCTTATAAGAGCTGGGAGGCTTTCTATCACATCTTAAGGTACATCTTCACAAAGGGAAATGAGGAAGTTCTGTGTGATGCCAGCTAACAGGAAAAAGGGAAGTTGCGGGCAACAGAGATATGTGAAATCTTTCTGTTAAAGGTTTGTGTCTGCTTCTAGCTAAAACAGTGGTTAGGAGTAGGTAACACCTGACACATGTACATGCACTTGACACATGCTCTGCAAACCTCTCCTCACTGTAAGGAGGAGATATATGACATGTATTAGTAATCACTCCTCATGAAATGGCAAGATTACTATGTATGGGATAAATCTACTAGGTTCTATGTGATGTATGTAAAACTATATAAGCCTGTGGGTTCATGGTTCGGGAGGGAGACTCTTTGACTCTTGCTCAATAACTCTGTCCTTCTGGCAGCTTGTTTTTAAAACAAATTTTAGAGTTTTTTCTTCCACATTGCAAACACATTTTTTGAGCAACCAAAAAGATGACTGTACACATGGACATCACCAAATGGTCGATATAGGAATCAAATTGATTATACAAATGGTAGCAGAAGATGGAGAAGTTCCATACTTTCTGAGAAAACAAGACCAAGAGCAGGCTGCAGTACAGATCATGAACTGGTCGTATAAAAAATCAGAGTAAAGCTAAAGAAGGAGAACAAAGCAATCATAATGCCAAAATACAATTTAAATAACATCCCAGAAGAATATAAAGATCACATAAGGAACAGATTTGAGGCTTTAAACTTAGTTGACAGAGAACCAGAAGAACTATGGAGTGAAGTCAGAGACATTATCAGGGAAGAATGCAAAAAAAAATACCTCTAGTTAAAAAGAAAGTCCTCAATGGATGACTGAAGAAACTCTTAAAATGGTTAAAGAGAGAAGGAAAGCAAAAGGAGATAGAAACATGGTCAGAACCCTAAATGCAACAATACAGTTACTAGTACATAGGGACAAAGAGAACGATTACAATAGTTATTGCATAGAAATAGAAGAGGACAACAAAAAGGGAAGAACAAGAGCCCTATTCCAAAAGATTAGAGAAATGAAAGGGAAATTTAAACCACGAGTATGGATGTTGAATAATCAACAGGGAAACACACTTTCTGACTGAGATGAAATAAAAGGAAGATGGAAGCAATACACTGAAGAACTCTAAAAAAAGAGATGCAAGGATGACAGATTCATTCATGGAGGAACCGTATGATGAAGAACCAGAAATTTTAGTATGTGAGGTGAAAGCTGCTCTTAAAATACATGGACGAAACAAATCACCAGGAACAGATGGCATACCAATAGAGTTGCTACAAGCTACTGAGACTGAATCTGTCCAAATTTGGTAAAAATTTGTCAACAAATATGGAAAACTAAATAATGGTCAACAGATTGGAAGGGTCAATCTATATTCCAATTCCAAAGAAAGGGGATCTCAGGGAATGCAGTAATTATCACACTATTGCCTTAATATCCCATGCAAATAAAGTAATGTTCAAGATTCTACAACGAAGGCTCTTACCATATATGGAGTGAGAAATCGCAGACATCCAAGCTGGATTTAGAAAGGCAAGAGGCACCAGAGATCTTATTACAAACATATGTTGGATAATGGAACTGACCAGGGAATTTCAGAAGAAACTCACCCTGTGCTTTATAGATTACAACAAAGCCTTTGACTGTGTAGATCATGAAAAACTACGAAATGCTTTAAAAGAAATGGGGGTGCCACAGCATCTGATTCTCCTGATGTGCAACCTATACTCTGGACAAAAGGCTACTGTAAGGACAGGATATGGAGAAACCGGTTGGTTCCCAATAGGAAAGGGTGTGAGACAGGGGTGTGTTTGTTTAATCTATACGCAGAACATATCATACGGAAAGCAGGATTGGACCAAGATGAAGGAGGTGTGAAAACTGGAGGGAGAAATATCAATAATTTAAGATATGTAGACAATACCATACTACTAGCAGAAACCAGTAATGAGTTGAAACAAATGCTGATGAAAGATAAAGAGGAAAGCACAAAAGCAGGACTACAGCTGAACGTCAAAAAGACTAAAGTAACAACAACATAAGATTTATGTAACTTTAAAGATGACAACGAGGACATTGAACTTGTCAAGGATTATCAATACCTTAACAAAGTCATTAACCAAAAGGGAGAGAATAGTCAAGAAATCAGAAGAAGACTAGGACTAGGGAGGAAAGCTATGAGAGAACTAGAAAAGGTCCTCAAATGCAAAGATGTATCACTGAACACTAAACTCAGGATCATTCAGACCATGGTATTCCCGATCTCTATGTATGGATGTGAAAGTTGGAAAAAAGGGGATAAGAGAAAAATCAATTCATTTGAAATGTGGTGTTGGAGGAGAGCTTTGCCCATACCATGGACTGCGAAAAAGACAATTAATTGGGTGTTAGAACAAATTAAACCAGAACTGTCACTAGAAGCTGAAATGATGAAACTGAGGCTATCATAATTTTGACACATAATGAGAAGACATGATTCACTAGAAAAGACGATAATGCTGGGGGAAAACAGAAAGGAGTCGAAAAAGAGGAAGACCAAACAAGAGATGAATTGATTCCATAAAGAAAGCCACAGACCTGAACTTACAAGATCTGAAAAGGGTGGCTCATGACAGATTCTCTTGCAGGTCACTGATTCATAGGGTTGGCATAAGTTGTAATTGACTTGAAGGCACATAACCACAAATCATTATTATTAAAGTTATCCCATTTGCTCTCTTTTTCCTTTCTGTCTGAATATGAAGAATCAGATATATCTCCGATCTGTTTTGTTTTGTATTTTTAATTTCCAATAAAGATTATTTACAATAAATAAATAAATAAATAAATAAAATTAGAACAGAAAGTCGTTGAAAGCAGAAGAAATGAGAAGATTTAGTTTTGGTAAGTTACAATTCTATGTGCCATTTCTTTGTTGTGTGGCTACAATTCCTGCAGATATAAAGGATTTACAATTCCAGTATGGGTTTGGGGTAGGCAGTGGTATAATCCTGAAGTAATAGGATAGAATGTATCACTAAAGAATGCAAGGATGAAAGCATCTCTGAATGGTTCCCCAAGTTTAAAAAAATGCATTTTTTTTAAACACACACACACGCACAAAACCCTAATATCACATCTGGAAGAAAGGTTCTATCCCAGGCCAGGGAAGTTGGGATAGTCTATCTCCATCTATCACTTCTACCACTCTGTTCCCAGTTCAATCTACTGTTCATGTAGGCAAGGTCCAAGAGTGCTTCTCTGGATCAGTTTAAGAGTCACTCCTCTAATTAAGGAATGTATTAAGAGAAGCTTACAAAAATCAATTTTAAAAAGACGTGACACACAAGCAAAAAAGATTGGGAGGGAGGAGGGAAAAGCAAGATCAAGATCTTAAAATTCCAATTTTTAAAGCAACAGCTGATATCATTGGTGGTTCTTGTCCTAGATAAAGAATACTTTGTCCCTTGAAGCAGTCTTCCCTGCCCCCCCCCAATCTAGGCACAGCTGGTGACAACATCCAGGCCAGGAGGACAGGGCAGCTTCTCCTACCTAGCTCTTCCCTCATACAGCTGCCTTTACGGCAGTTAGACTTCACACAGGAGGAAGCTTGATGGAATTACCCAAACACGAGCTCGTCTCTGTGATCAGGAATGCTGCTTTTTTCCCTTAGAGTCTACAACATACTTGCGGAACTGCCTTACCCCATATGTGCCTACTCAAGCACTTCAATCCATGGAATGGGCACTGTTGTAGATATCACACAATACTTGAAATCATTTAGTGTGGCAGCACCTACTCTTTGGAACTCCTTTGGACATCAGGAAGGTGCCTTCACTATATTCCTTTTGGTGCCTGCTTAAAACGTCTTTGTTTAGGCAAGCTTATTCAGACACATAGAGGTAGACACATTTTAACCTTTTTAGTCTATTGGTGTTGTGATTGTTTTAAAAGTGTTCTTTATTTCTAGTTTTTAACTGTTTTATTGAAACTGCTTAGAGCTGTTTTTTTTTTTACAAACAAGTAGTATATAAATTTTGTTAAATAAGTAAATAAAATAAAATAATACATGATTACTGTTGCCTTCCCTTCTCCTCAGCTTGTCACATTTCCTGCCAGTACTGGTGAAGTACAGACGGAGGAGGAGAACAGATATGCTTACATATCAGAAATATCACTTAAAAGATTTATAGTAAATAATACTTCGCATAAAATCCTTATTTGAGTAAAACTGTACTTCAGAAAGCATGGCCTCTTTAGTCCTATTGAGGTATTCAGTGCCAAACATGTGAGACAGAGAGGAGGCCATAATGTCTCTGTTTGCCTGGCCTCACCACTCTCCAGACATTGACTGATTCATTTGGTTTATTTATATGCCTACTTTCCGCTGTGTGCTGTGCCAAGACAGCTTACAACAAACATCCACTTATCAATCCACTTATTAAAATACAAGATGTTGGGAGAGAAAGAGAGACAGCATTTATAGAACATATCAATAAATTCAAAAAAAACAATATGTCAAAGATTCAGCAAACATAGAAGCCCAATATTACAAAATAAATTATCTAGACTTAAACACGTAAGTACAGAGCAAAAGAAAGTATGGATAAGAAAAGACCAGATAATAAAGGTGCTGGTGTTATTACCCTCCAAGAAGCTTCTGCAGAGTGGCTTAAATACAGATCAGAGGAGGAGGGGTCTTCCCACCAGGCTAGATGATTTACAGTTGGCTTCCTCCTCTGTACTCTAGAGGAGCAGCAACAGGAAAATCCTGGGAAGGGCAATGATGGCAAGTCCTCATCTCCAGCCTCCTACAAGTTCCAGCTGCTGGTGGTGCTGGTCTTATAGGAAGGGGAAGGTCTGCTGCTGTATGCATGTAGGTGCCCTGTGCAAATAGCACCCTAACTGTGCAGTGTTAATTGAGCCTACCCAAGTACAGTATTTCTGACCTTCTGTCCCATGATGTGGAGGACAATGGCAGTAGGGACTGACACCTTTCAGAGGGGTGGGTGGGGCTAGTAAGCATATGATCAGAATCATGTCCAGGGACACACTTCCCCATACAGATTCTAATTGTGTGGGAGAGAGAATGACAGAATAGGAATCTTGTTTCTGGCAATACGAGAGTCTGATTTTTTACCGATAATCAATACAAAGAAAGATGTTTGAACATTTCAAAGTACTCCTGGATGATTAAAATTGGTCCTAATATCTTTTATAATCTGCAACTCTTAGCATAAAAGGAGTGCTTACTAATCATTCTTCATGTAACAGGAAAGAATTTCTATTAATTAATAGGTGAAAAGCTTCAAGAGTGAAATACCATGGAGAATCCAACCAGAATCTATCTTGATTGGTCTCTAGGGGTCCAATGCCACCTGAGACTTCTTTTCTAGCTCTCTGCTGGAAACATCATGAAGAAACCCCTGTTCCATTACTAGTAGGCAATTAGTGTCTAAGCATGTGATCTAAATACCACTAACATCAATTAGAGTTTTTTCTCATTGACTTCCATGCAGTTAGACTTGCAGCTGATATGTGTAGAGACAAAGAATCTGAGCTAAAAATCAGAAAGTCAGAAGTCTGGAGAGAAAATGCATACCTCTTAAAGGACTGCCTATGTGAAAAACAGGGAATCTGGGGCCTCCAGATGTTGTTTGGCTTCAACTCTCATCAGTTCCAGCCAGCATGGCCAATGGGTAAGGAAGATGAGGGCTGGAATCCCACAACATCTGGAGAGCCACAGTTTCCCTATCCCTAGTTTATGTGCTTATCACATTTTTATAGTAATCCTTGGTAAACTCTAAGATGCAATTTCTCTGAAAACTGACACGGGCATTCTTGTAAATACATGAACAGATACGCATGGGAAGATATGCCACTTCCCAAAATTTTCTCAAAACTGTCACACAGAACTTGAAACTTGAACATTGACCAGAGCTATTAAGTCTTGAGCCTGTCATTTGTATTTGATTAGATCGTGTTATATGTTGCCTGAAAACATACAACTTCTCTTCCTGGAACACTTTCTCATTGCTACAGTTTGCTGTTGGTTATTACCAGGGAAAGATAACCAAGTTGGATAAAAGCAATATAAGACAGACCAGAATCATATGTGAAAAGAACATTGAAGATGTAGAAAAAACAAAATGAAACCCAAACAACTTTCAATAGGTATAGTAAACAATGTTTATTACAGACTCAAAACAATATTATTTTTTTGTAGAACTCAGTAGAGTAAATCACAATAGAAAAATGGGATCCTGCAGACATAGGACAAGGGATGGGAGAGAATATTCGCTAAATTGGATTTCATACTGGATTTTGACATAATTCGACAATCTGCATTGTTTTCAGATGGGCATTGAGTACAAGATGCAGTAATGGCCACCAGCTTGGATGGCTTTAAAAGAAGATTAGACAAATTCATGGAGGACAGGGCTATCAATGGCTACTAGCCATGATGGCTGTGCTCTGCCACCCTAGTCAGAGGCAGCATGCTTCTGAAAACCAGTTGCCGGAAGCCTCAGGAGGGGAGAGTGTTCTTGCACTCGGGTCCTGCTTGCGGGCTTCCCCCAGGCACCTGGTTGGCCACTGTGAGAACAGGATGCTGGACTAGATGGGCCACTGGCCTGATCCAGCAGGCTCTTCTTATGTTCTTATGTGGTGGGTTGCAGCTGTCATCGGCAGAGTATTTTTTTTAAAAAAATCAGCTCCAAATTTTATGTCTTCATAATCAGCTTTCCTCTAAGCTGATGCATTCTTAACTTAACTCAGTGGAACAAATACCTACAGCAGAAGCATTTTCATTAGCATTTTTGTTATTTTATGTTATTTTTTTTACTGGAAGAAACCTGTGTATCGGCAATTGCTCAAACAATTGGGAACAAAAAATGGCGGATCAGTACTGAAAGCCAGACTGTCATAATTCAAATGGCTAGGAACCAGCTACCAAACCCCATCCCTACCTATGACACCCAGAAATATGCTTGGCCCTAACATATATGAACTAGCAGGTCAGCAATAGTGGTGGAGCTTTCCATCATCACACTGGTGAAGCCTCTGTCTATGGACCTCACTGTCTACCATGGAGAGGGGCACATGCAGTATCCCCTGCTGCCCTCCCATGGAGCACTGAGGGAGCCAATAGCATCTGAATCTGTTAATCATACTATGGGCTCCATCTGCACTACACAAGCTAAAGCAGTACCATGCCACTTTCTGCCCTCGATCTTAGATGTAAGGCTGTCAGTACTCCTCTATGCCGACGATTTAGCGTTGATTTCTACTACCCTAGTCGGCATGAGGAGATTACTGCGCACCCTTGGTTCCTTCTGTCAGAAGGAACAGCTTTCCATCAACTACTCCAAAACGGTTGTAGTGGTTTTTGGTAAGGAGATCAAGCAACATGCCTGGAAATTAAACGGAAGGACCATTCAACAGCAACGCCAATTCCGTTATCTGGGTCTTATCCTCACTGCTCCCCTCTCCTGGAATCCCCATGTTTCAGCAACAAACTTAAAGACTCTTTACTCCATGCAACTACTTTTCCGCTTTTTTCAATTTAAAGGTGGAAGGTTAGTTCCCGCCATGATTGAGGTTTTCCAAAAGAAATTCATCCCTATGTTACTTTATGGTGCTGAGATTTGGGGCTACGTGAAGATACCATCTTTAGAGAAACTTCAAAACGCCTTTATGCGAAGGATCCTGGCCCTACCAAATGGGACCCCGACGGTCTTTATGAGACTGGAAACTGGATTACAGCCCTTAGAAGCATTGGCCCATGCGGCCCTTGCCTCTTACTGGTTAAGATTAGTGGCTATGGATGACTCTAGGTTACCAAAGAAAGGTTTTCTTGAACAACTTCGAAATTCAGGGGAAAATAACTGGCTGAGTAGGACCAAAGGGATTTTAGCGTTCTATGGGATTAGCATTGAATCAGCCCCAATTCATGTCTCAGCTAGTGCAAAGGCTCGACTGAGAGACAGAATATTTGCCCACGCTAAAAGGTGGGACTTGGTGGCTGCTTCCCAATCCTCTTTCTCATATTGGTTTCCTATGTATAAAACTAACTCTCTATTGGAGCCTTACCTCTCTTCCCTAGAACTGCTGTGGCTAAGAACTGCGTTTACCGCCCTGCACTTTCAGACAATGCCTTCGGCGCTCCTAGATGGGAGATATAGACGCATTCCATTACATCTCTGTTGCTGCTTGTGCAATTCAGGAGAAGTGGAGGATATTTCCCATTATATACTGAGTTGCCCCCTTTATAATGAGCCACGGATTAAATTTTTATCCCCTATCAGCAACTATATAAAGGATAGGCCCTTACTTGAGCAAGTTTGTTTCTTATTAGGGGGAAATGATACTTTTACTACGTGTCAAGTCGCTAAGTTTGCTGTCGCTGCGGCAAAAATAAGAGCAAACCTTTTAAAATAGCCTCATCTTTTATCTGTTTAAAATTGTTTATATTTTGTATGTATTCTTCTTTATGACTTATCTGTGTTTTAGCTAATTTTAACTTTATATATACTCGGCGGAATTTGTATTGTTTGGATGAATTTTTATATGTATTTGCAGTGGTCTTTGGGCCGTGAGCAATAAACTTAAACTTAAACTAAACTACCATGCCACTTTAAACAGCCATGGCTCCCCACCAAAAAAAGTCCTGGGAACTATAGTTTGTGAATGATACTGAGAGTTGTTAGGAGACCCCTATTCCCCTTACAGAACTACAGTTCACAGAGTGGTTTAACAATCAATCCCTCTTCCCAGGGAACTTTGGGAAGTGTATCTCTGTGAGGAGAATGCATGTATGTATGAATGCATGGAAGACATCTCAAGCCCACTCATATACATAAGGCCTAGTTCTCACTGAAGTGTCTGAGCACTACCACTCCAGCCTGAAGGTGGGACTCCATATTCTTCACATAAATAATTCCCTTCACATAGTAAACTAGATATCTGGGAGAATGATTGTAGTGTAATTTGTTTGGGCATGGAGTAAAATTCAACATTTTCATTCATGTGCATCCCCATCTGAGGTGGCACAGCTGAGCCATAAGCTTGCCATAGGCTCACTAACTCAGTGAAAAGTACTTTTTTCCATTAAGAACCAATCCCACATTTACTTATAGTTGACACCCCCCACTAGATTCTTTCCTTTGTTAAGCGCAGCAGTTCAATATCACAGCCAAACAAGTGGGACCTGCAACTAAATTTTGCAATGTGAAGCATTCCTGTTCAGTGCCTTCCTCCAGAATACTCCAGTACACTCCTCCGACCACCTGTTTTTCATTCCTCTTCCACCACCACCCCAAAAAACCCTAAAGTCTGGATTTTCTTACCACCAAGCATGCTAAGTCATCACAGGACTGTTTGGTAGTTTTTCTCACCTCTTATTCCCCCCCCCCCCATGTGCATATATATTTCTGCAAACCTTGGATTTCCCCAAGCCTAATGATCCCTCCCTCTTCTGTGTGGATGGTGCTAATTTGGTGATGCAAGCAACAGCACTCACACCTGAACATTGGGCATAGAGAGAATGATGCAAAATAAATATTGGGTGAGATTGATGAGTCACAAACAAATTAGGTAATTGTGAATTCCCAGGGTGATGGCAGCTCTTTCAGGAGATGCTTCTCAACAGAGTTCCCTACTATAACTCTACCTGAGGAAATCACCATCTGTCACTGGGGAGTGGGAGGCCTTTCAGGAAATTGCATGTTAATCTCATGAATATGGATGTTTGGCAACCTTAACGTTGTTGAATAGATTAGTATCTAGGTGCCAGATGCAGTGCAAATGTGGTGTGAGAGGATCTGTTAGTATAAGAAAGCTTTTAGATGTGAATGACATAGATGCCTGAGGATAAAAAGAAAATAATAATAATTGTATTATTCACAACAGCTACATTACAGACTCTTGCACTCTGGTTACCCCTATAAAGGTAAAGGTGTCCCTGCACTTATAGTGCAAGTTGTTTCCGACTCTTAGGATGATGTCTTGTGACATTTACTAGGCAGACCGTATATATGGGGTGGGATTGCCAGTTCCTTCCCCGGCCTTTCTTTACCCCCCAGCATATGCCGGGTACTCATTTTACTGACCATGGATGGATGGAAGGCTGAGTGGACCTTGACCCCTTTTACCAGAGATTCGACTTCCTCCTTCTGTTGGAATCGAACTCCAGCCATGAGCAGAGCTTCAGCTGTGTTACCGCCGCTTACCACTCTGCACCACGGAGGGTCTTGGTTACCCCTATAAATACATCATAAATATCTGTTTTGGACCTAGTGAGCAGCATTATTGAACTGGTGGTTGCATTGGCTGTAATTTTCAAGCTACTTACTGGAGAAGAGTCCCAGGGGACCTAACCTAGAGTTTGAGAAATATGGGTCTCTCCATAGTGAAAGAACTGTTATTTAATTGCATATGAAAGGTTGTTAAAAATAAAAACCTATAAGTAGCAATGATATGTCTGAGTATATATTCACAAGTGAGGCTTAAATCAATGGTGAGCCTCTCTCACACTATTTAGGTTACTGTCTGCTCACAGTACATGTTTACATTCTCATTGCAAACCCAAAGCTTCATGTGCAAAAACATCTACATCTCTTTCCAGAGTTTATTGCCATGCTCATAATTCCCAAGACTCCTCTCTAGATAGCTGGTCATTATAATCCACAAAAGACTTCTCATTCCTGCTGTTTTGCACAAGCTCACATACAAACACATAAGAATTATCATGCTGGTTCAGAAAAAGGTATATCTAGTCCCGTATTTTCTTTCCTTAAGTGGCCAGCCAGATGTCTTGAGGCACATGGGACACGAAGCTGCTGTCCACATCATCTAATAACCAGAAGTGGTTTTATTTAACTGTCATGTCTAATAGACAATTATTAGTCTTGGTCCACTCATTTTTCTAATCTAGGGCGGGGGATTGTTTCCAGTCGGAAGGCCAGGTACTTAGGTCCTCCACCCCCCCAACAGACCATTTTGACAGGTGGGAGGAGCCACTCACTTGTTAATCTCCTGGTGTCATCATGATGTCAGGAGAACTGTTTTCCTTTGCCCATGCTGAAATCAAACTGTGTGGGCAAAGGCACAGGAAACTGCAAGCACTAACGATCAGCTGATTGGCAGCACTTGCAAAAAACACCTAACTTTGTTCAAATCAGACGACATGAGCAAAGGCACAGGACTTTACAGGTGACACCAATCAGCTGACTGTAAATTTAATGCTGTATACTTGCACTTGGGGAAAACAACATGTGAGAATTGTTTTCCCATCTGTTACAAATTTAATATTCTTTTTGTAGCAGTTATAGCTTTATACATTTAAGTTTTCTGGGGAAGTGTAGTGTTGTTTATCCACAAATTATACACAAATAAGGAGGGAGATATGTGTTAAGTACAGCTGTTCTGCATGCTTAATACTGTTTCTCGACCTTTTGTTTATCGCAGCAACACAAGATATAATTGGTGTACAAATTGGAGATGGGGTGAGACAACTCCATGATTCTGGCCTCCAGATTCATATCAATTTTGCAAACAATTGCAGAACTTCACTGGCATTTGTGAATGGCTGGTGTTCTCTGTTGCATAGGTCAAAGGGAATTCTCTTCCAAAGATGGCACATGGCATACAAAGCAAGAGCAGAATAGAACAATTTGACTTTATGTTGTTAGAAAGAATGAGACTGCGTATAACATCATGGTTGGGGTGCTCTAGTAGCAGTTTCAACTTAGCTTTAATTTCCTTTTACTCTTTCAATATTGATTAGACGTGTAATGCGGCCTCTTATAATATGTTATGTTATACTTATAGTGTGGAAATATTTTTTGTGTTGTAATATTTGCTCTTTGTTATTTTTTCTATTATGGTTGCATTATTTTTCTTGAAATTGTTTTGTAATTGTTTGCTTTTGTTGCAAGCTATTTCAGTTATTGTGTTCTTGCTTCTTTTTGTAAGTCACTTTGAGTTCTATTGTTGAAAAAAGCGACTAATAAATTCTAGTAATAAATAAATAAACATTTCAGAAGTTTATTTGGGGGACTCTACCTTGTATTTTACTTAAAATGATGTTGTTGCCAACATTGGAAGGAGGACTTAATTCTCCAGATCTTAGTTTATAACATAAGATACACTTTTTAGCTCATACAAATGATTGGCAAACGTCTTTTTCTGCAAATAGCCCTGCATGGGCAAGATGATGTATTTGGCATTCCTTTATGGATGGATGGCATTAAGGTCTATGTATACACAAAGGAAGGGCAATTTCAGCAGCTAGGGAAGAGTGGCATTTTATGTCTCATTGGTTATACTTCGTCAGTTAACATGACCCATATGCTCATGCTAAATTGACTCTGTGGGGTAACCCAGATTGAAAATAGAGATGCAGTCCTTAATGTGGAAGAAGTGGGCTGAGAGTGAGATTTATACGTTATATTAGTTAATAGGATCAGATGGAGCATTTTTGTCATTTTCAATTTTGCAGTTTAGATACCACTTACTGTCCTGGCTCCTGTTCCGAAAATACCATGACAAGGCTTCTCTTTCAAGTAATAGAAGAGATTTACAGGTTTTATAGAAGGTCCAGACTACTAGGATTGCACATCAAGTGTCTAAGAGCAAGATCCGGAGTTTGTGACTGGGCATTATCAACAAAGATGGCCTGACAAGTCTCCTCACCTTTCCTGGCTAGTTTTACAAGGACAAGGTGTGACAAGCTCAGTCACTGGATTCTTGTCCCAAATGGGAAAACTGCACTCAGAGACTTGGAGGGTGAGCTAATATACTGTATATGTTCATGTCAGGATAGATGGGTTATTTTTATTGTTAATGTGAGCCGGTGAAAGTCAGACTGACTGTACTTTAAAAATGTTATTAACTATGCTCAGAGCTAGGAAGATTACTTTTAAAAAGTAATAAATTACAGTTACAATTAATGGCCCAAAAAAGTAGTAATTACCATTACAATTGCTCTGAAAGTAACTGATTACTTTGCTTTACTCAAAAGTAATCGCTACAATTACATTTCAGTTACTTTTTAAAAAAAATGTGGTCAAGGCGCTGGCCTTGGCTGCTGCACATCTAAGTAGCCTAAAACAATATTAAAAATAAACACACATATACAGGGGTAGTAGAATAATTCTTTTTATCCATAAGATAGCAATGGTGGTCTCTCTGCTGGTAAGGGAGGTGGGAAAGGAGGCAGAGGCCACTACTCAGATCTTTGCACATCAAAAGAAGTGCAAACCCCTTCCCCCACTGAGCCAGCAAGCATAATCTCTCACACTTAACCACCTCCTGGACCCTGCCCTGCCACCAGCTAAGGGACACTCACCCAAGCAAACATTTTCCCCTGACATGCAAAAAAGTAAAAATATTGCAAATGCAGCACAGTAGCCAGAGAGGGTGGTGGAGGCCACTTTGTGTGTCAAGTGTAAACACAATATTCACACACACAAACACACACACACAAACACATCATCTTTCACCTCCACAGTTCTTTATCTCCATACTGCTGTTGCCTCCTTCTCCTCCTTTATCCATGTTCTTGCCCTCCTGCTCCTTTTCCCCTCCACTCCATTCTTCACCACCACCATCCATTTTTTAAAACAATTGTTTTCTTCACTCCACCCCGTCTCACTCTCCACCTTCTCCCTCATCGCCTCCTACCCACCCACAGAGCACAGAGGAAGAGCAACGCTGCACAGAAGCCCAGTTTGAGGCACATTATTTTCATCCACAAATCAGAAGAGCAGAAGAGTCCCCCTGCTTCCCCCCCCAAGTAATGCCCAAAAGTAATGCTGGAAACATTACAATTACTCCACAAAAGTAATAAAATTACTCCTAGTTCTATTACAATCAAAATGTAAAGGAATTACCCACTCATTCCTCAAAAAAGTAATGAATTACAAGTAATTTGTTACTTGTAATGAATTACTTCCAAGCTCTGATTATGCTATACTACACTTTTTTTTAAATTTTCTTTTAACTCATATTTTGGCTTCAAAGTACAGGATTCTTAATCCAAACCCCCCATTTCACTTATGTGTTTTCTTACAGAATAAAGGTCTAATACACTCATAGGTGTGCTATTTCTGTAAAACACGCCCGACAGCCACCACAATTATTGCTTACTTTTTTATTGATTGGAGAGAAATGACACAACACTCTTTCATCTTCTTCTTTCATTCCCTAAATGCACCTGATCTGCCCACCCTCCTCTCCTCCAATTGGTCTGAAAGGGCAGGAAAGGCAGAGGACTCTATTACCTTTTGGCAGCAGGAATGGCAAGTGCAGCAGTGGTACACTTGACTGCTCACTGACCAGCCTGCTCACTCCCACTAATGGTAGCAGGAATGGTAGCTATCAAGTGGTGTCATCATGGCACTGGCACAGCAATAATGGGGCACCTGCAGAGGTTGCTCAGACTAAAGGACTGCACAGTTTGTGAGCAGCAGTGATTAATATTGGAAGGGGCCTATCAAGTCCAACACTCTGCTTAGTGCAGTAATCCAACTTAAAGCATCCCCAACAGGTGGTGTTGCCTTTTCAGCTGCCTTTTGATTACCTCCAGTGTTGGAGAGTCCACCACCTTCCTAGGTAATTGGTTCCATAGTTGTACCACTCTAACTGTAAGGAAGTTTTTTCTGTTCAGTTGAAATCTGCCTTCCTGTAACAAGCCCATTATTCTGTGTCCTGCACTCTGGGATGATCGAGAAGAGATCCTATCCCTCCTCTGTGTGACTACCTTTCCAGTACAGTACTTGTACAGTGCTATCATATCTTCCCACAGTCTTCTCTTCTCAAGACTAAACATGCCCAGTTCTTTCAGTCTCTCCTCATAGGGCTTTGTTTTCTGTCCTCTGATCATCCTTGTTGCCCTCCTTTGAACCTGTTCCAGTTTGTCTGCCTCCTTTTTAAAGTGTGGTGTCCGGAACTGGATGCATACTCAAGATGAGGGCTAACCAGTGCCAAATAGACAAGAACTAGTACTTCACATGATCTGGAAACTATACAGACCTGCTGAAAGTTGGTTGGCAGCAGCTTGTATTCAATCAATGGAATTTAAAAAATGATCCCTTTGCTCTTGCTGCTACTTGCCAAAGCTGTAGTGAATTTGGAATGCTGAAAATACAGTTTCAGGAGACCTAAGTGGGTCTCCTCCTTTGTGCCATCTTGCTTTTGCTTTCCTGCCCACCTTGCCACTATATCTTTGGCTAGGGATAGTCTGGCATTGTGCAACCAGGAGGAGAAGGGAGAAAGTCTACTGTGTCTTGGATAAGTAAGGGCCTGGCAACACTCTCCTTTTGAGCCTGGAACTGAGGTAGAGAGAGGGAGAAAATGGAGAGGGTGGGTAAGGATGGATGAGAAATTAGATTCAGTTCACATTTCAAGCTGAATCTATCAAATTCACACTTTCTGAAACAATATTGGAACTGAAACACAACCATCCTTCAAAATTCACACTTACTCAAATTTTGCAAAGCAGTTCACCAACCAAACAATGCTTACAAAAATGGGCAAAGTATGCATAAATTTGAATATATGAGTGAAAATAACATACAGAAATGCATTCCATGATGAGAAATTCCTCGCACAAAATGTTTACATTAGTCAAAACCGCCTGCAAAAATGTGTTTTGTAGGAGAAATTCACACTAAAATACTGGATAATTTTCATAAGGATATTTTTTTTTAAAAAAATTGAAAATTGCTGCAGAAATGTGGAGAACTGAATTTAAGATTGGAAAAATTAGAAACTGAGGGAACCAAAACTGACAGATCTTTCCATCCCTAAGGGTATGTTTGTTCATGTAGATGATGGGTTAATGGTGTGTGTTTTTGTGTGTGTGTGAATGGATGATGTGTAGCTTGCATGGGTGTGTGGTGGGCAAGGGATGAGAGAGGGAAGCAGGGACAAAGAGAAGCAGGCCCAAAGAAAGAAAGAAAGAAAGAAAGAAAGAAAGAAAGAAAGAAAGAAAGAAAGAAAGAAAGAAAGAAAGAAAGAAAGAAAGAAAGAAAGAAAGAAAGAAAGAGGCTGGGGATGATATTGAGAAAGGGATAGAAAGACAGTCTGAGATGAAGGGCATCCTGAGACAGAAAACAGTTTGGGGATGGTGATCTTGAAAGGCATCATCCTGACTTCATGGAGGGTGTCACCTCTTGCTCTGCTATAATCAGCAAAATGTCTTGGGCTGGCCCTGCTGATTGGATATATATCTAGATGGGGTTGTAAGCCTCCATGAGCACAGCGGGCTTCCTACCTCAAATCCCCCCCAACTCATGGAGAGCAGTGGGGCCAGACACAGGAACATGATGGATGGGGTGGGGCCAGCCAGCACATCTCCTGTCTCCCTCACTTGATTCTAATTGTATGCGGGGAATTAAATGCCTGGATAGGGCTTCTATTGCAAGGGCTGCAAGGGCAAGGGAGACTGATACAGTTGGTCAAGCTGTCTTATTCAGGAACCCCCTTATTGGCTTTTGTGAACCCCCAAGGTTCCACACTACTTTCTGATCCTCTTTCTCTTTCCACGTCTCTCTTGTTTTCCTTCCAAGATAAACATCTTTTGCCAAACCTTTCTTGAACCTTCTACAGTGTCACCTCTGATGTCCGAGTAATCTTATTCTCACTTAGTATGAGAGATGGAAAGAATACAGATACAACACATTTAGTAGATGTATACTGAAAGAGTTTATGCCATGTTTTTTGTTTTGTAAATGAGAGTTGTATTTGAACAAGCACACTCCATTCTCTACTCTTCATTATAGTGTAGCTTCACATGCTGAATAAATATAGTGAAATGCTAATTTCAGGTCTGAAGGTGGCAGCATTCATAATCTGCGTAAATATTGCATGACTGTTTGTGATAATGGTCTATTATTCTCTTGCCTATTTTTAACTTCATACTTTACACTTCAGTTGTTCACTAAATGAACTCATTTTTAATCAAAAAATTTATCATTAATTATCAGCCATTCAATCAATATTCATTTTAAATGCACAAGATAAAAAATTCCCCTGTGTGATCCCCACTAAGAAAACAGGAAATTTATTTTCATCAGGCCTCTATGCGTCATTAAGAGATAGTTTGTCTTATTACAGCCTGTTATTAATGCTCAGAATCCATTTAATTTCACTTTTAACTGACTGTGGCAATTAGATAATTGATTTAATCTGCATGCTTTGGTGGATTGCAGTGCTGTGAACTGGTGTCAATACAGAATGTGCTACTAACCTGAAACTAAATGTATGGATACCCCTGAAATAAGCAATTAATTTAGGTTCCCTTAGGTCTGTGAATCAGGTCTGTGGATAGGGTGATTAAGTATAATGTTCTGGAGATACTATTTTTGCTGTGTTGTGAATACACAAAGGGCCTATCTACACAGGCAGATAAATGATATGATATAGCAGAGATGGGGGACCTCAGGCCCAGGAACCAAATGTGGCCCTCCAAGCCTTTCTATCTGGCCCTCATGACTCTCATAAGACCATGTTCCCTCTGCAGGCCATACCTCTCACTGACTCCTGTCCATACCCTCCTGTTGTGATCCAGGTTGGGATGAGAGGCATTGAGAGGGTGTCACTGACTTTGAGGACTGGGGTGATGAGCTGGGGGAAGGGACTAGCAGCTAGGAGAGCTCACAGCACACCCAGTCCCCTGACACTGTCAGTTCAACTCCCTCTGATCCTGGCCCCTGCTGAAGCACAATTTGAACTGTCAGAGACTGTCCCATTAGAGACTGCTCCATTAGACATGCCCCTTCACCTGCTCCAGAGGCACTGCCTTGTCAACCTGATATTCCCCAGCCGAGTGTCCCACAACTTTCCATGCTCAAGCAGACAGATAGCCCCCCCCAGTTGGAGGGGGAAGCTGAGATTCATCCCCCATCGCCCCACATAAGAGGCTTCAGAGGTGGAAAGTTCAACGGATGGAGTTGAGGAGGAGCCTTCGCTTAGGCACGAAAACCAAGCCTACTTAAGTTGATTCAGGGAAGGGGCTAGTTGCTGAGTCAATGTCTGAGAGCCGCAAAGTCATGCTTAGTCAGTGTTAGTTCAGAGCAAAAGTTATTTGAAAGCATAGAGGGGTTAATGAGCCACAAAGATTTTGATGTATCTATAACTGTAATAAAAAGCAAAAAAACCACAGACACGTCTATGACTGAGTCCTTTGATGACAGGCAGGACATCTCCTCAAATGCTTTTGCTTGGCTGGAATGTGTTCTTGAACTGTTATAGTGTCTATTGCTTGCCTGGATGGAGATGCGTGTGTATTAGGGATACACTAGAATTTTACCTAATTCAGATTTGGTACCAAATATTGCATTAATTTGCTTTTTTTTCAATTGTTGAGGATTGGATTTTGATGTTACACATTTCCACAGCTATTTTTGAAAATGGACTTCTTTTTTAAAAAATCCACCTCTAAAACATTGTTTTTAAGAAATATAATTTATCAATATTTCTTTCAAAATATTGAAATTTCCTTCAAAATATCAGTATTTCCTTTAAAAATACCAATGATATCAATATTTTTTCCAGCCAAAAAACCCTAAAAGGATCGGTAAAAGCAGTAGTTAGTGGATAAAGAATGAACTCGAATCGATGCAAGCCTGTTAGGTCAATGGAGTGCTTTCAAACTGTCACCAGCCAAAGGATCCCATCCTGAATGCATATATAGAAACATCTGACTCTTGTCTATCACATCTGTTGCTCCACTCACTCTAGCCTCTAGTCACACACATTATTGGATTTGGCCCCACTGGCCAACCCTCAGAAGGTGGCCAAGAGAGAATGTGGCCCTTGGGCTGAAATAGATTCTTCATCCCTATTGCATTAGTTAGTGTTGAATGAAAATGCCCCCTCCCCCACTAGAATCAGAAAGCCGGTGAGATACCCTGGTTATTTTAGAGGGCAAATTTTGAGGATGAGACCACAAAACTCACCAACACTCTTTGTGGCACTTGACTGCTGCTGCCACCCATACTGAATGTTGCAGAATGCTCCAGAACAATAGCAGATTTAACCCTTCACTATAAACACTCCAGTGAAGGTGATAAGCTATTAAGATTGTTACCTTAGAATTCATTATTCTCAATTTGTTGTCTAAGAAGGTTTGTTTCCAATTAAAATTTAGAAGACAGTTGAATGTTTGCTGCAATTTACATTGCCCTTAGGTTCCACTTAATTAAAAGAAAATCCTGTATGATAAATGTATATATTATTCTTGCCTTGCCAGAGCTGGATATTAATCAAGATATACATAATAATGTGTTAAACATATGTCAGTTGGCTTATGCTGCCAGCGGAAATCACTTAGCTAGGAGTCCTTGCAAAAGTGGTTGAGGGTTCTTGAAAATAACTGAGAGTTTTCCAGCTTATGAGATCATAGCATCACAGTGATGGAAAGAAACCAAAAGTTCATTCTAGTTCAGCTACCTGCCAGAAGGCAGGACCATTTATCTATTCTAACTCACTGCTTAGATCAGGGGTGGGGACCCTTTTTCACTCCAAGGGCTGCATTTTCTTCTAGGCAACCATCAGGTAGATAGGACCAGAGCCAAAACTGGGCAGAGAACTTAATGTAAATGTTACATTTGTACAGTAGGCTAGTTCTGCACACACTCACACACCCCTCTCTATCTTTCATCCAGACAAACCAGATTCATTATCAGAATTCAAAGATACATTCCAGCTAGGCAAAAACACTAAAAGACAATGCAAAGCAAGTCCAGTAGGGGATGTGGGTTGGAGAGAGTCCTGAGGAACAGATGGAATGGCTTGGAGGACTGTATTCAGTCTTTAGGCCTGACAGACACACACACACACACACACACACACACACACACACACCAGCTTAGATTATCATACACAGTACAGACATTTGTCTGGCCGTGGCTGGGGACAGGATACTAGGGTTCTTCTTCTTGAAGTACATCACCAGCAGAAAAGACACACACTGTAGCAGGTGTGAGCAGATCACAGGTAGTGAACCCAAACAGGTATACTTCATCATTGCTTTGTTGCAACCACATTCTTAAATCAGCCTGAAACCTCAACTGAGCACCCTCTGTAGTCATACATGATGCATTCTACATGGAGCCACATAATAACTGAAATGGTTGCTGGGAGGTTCATATGGATGATGAAACATCTCATGAAGTGAAAGAGAAGAGTGTGTGTTCTCATGAGGCATCCATTGTCTGAAATGAGTCCTATCATAGACTTTATAGCAATGCTGATATTTGGCTCATTTCTGGACAGGGCATGGCATTTGTGATATACATAGTCCCAGTTTGGACAGACCCTTTTCTATTGTGGTACTCAAGTAGTGGAATACCTTACCTAGAACTGATTGTCTCCCTATCTTTTAAGTTCCGTGCAAACTGCCAATACCTTTTTTATTTTGCCTAGCTATTCGTTTTGGTCAGGGGTAGCCAAGACAGTGCCTTCCAGTTGTTGGAATCCCATGAGCCCTAGGAAACATGGCTAATGGACAGAGATGATGGCACCCGTAGTCCAGCATCATGTTTACCCCTAGTTTATGTTAAAGCTTCATTCCATTGTTTTTATTATCAAATTGTTCTATTCTGCTCTTGCTTTGTATGCCATGTGCCATCTTTGGAAGAGAATTCCCTTTGACCTATGCAAAAGAGAACACCAGCCATTCACAAATGCCAGTGAAGTTCTGCAATTGTTTGCAAAATTGATATGAATCTGGAGGCCGGAATCATGGAGTTGTCTCACCCCATCTCCAATTTGTACACCAATTATATCTTGTGTTGCTGCGATAAACAAAAGGTCGAGAAACAGTATTAAGCATGCAGAACAGCTGTACTTAACACATATCTCCCTCCTTATTTGTGTATAATTTGTGGATAAACAACACTACACTTCCCCAGAAAACTTAAATGTATAAAGCTATAACTGCTACAAAAAGAATATTAAATTTGTAACAGATGGGAAAACAATTCTCACATGTTGTTTTCCCCAAGTGCAAGTATACAGCATTAAATTTCAGGGTTGATTATGCTAGTTGTTAATAGTTTTACCAGCTCATTCAGAATCCTCACAGTGTGACACCATTCCACAGTTCATTAAGGACCCTAAAGTGTGATCTCTCTCTCTTTTTTTTCTTCCTCCCCCTAGTTTTCAGAATACAATATTGATTCTCAGAAAGCAGGTGGCAAATTATCAATAATTTTTGTTATGTTTCCTAATTGTCTGAATCAACATCATCATCTCCTACAAACTGAACAGGTGTTTGGAAAGGGGTTTCAGATGTGTGTGTGTGTGTGCGTGCGCGTATGCACTGAGATTAGTGGTGAATATGATCACTCATGGGAAGCAAATGTCTGATTACTCCACCAGTTTTTAAACATTTTATTCAGAGCATGAAGAGTTGTCTATTATCCAACAATGTTTAAAAACACACATGCTTATAATCCCCTATTAGGCATCCACATAACATTTTCAACTTGGTCTCAATTATGTAAGGCACTTGGAGACTATTAAGAGTGCCTGAGTTAATTAAGGATACATTATTCAACTTCCCCCCTGGAAATAAGCTTGCTATGCCGTCTGTTAAAGTTTACTAAAAGGGTTCACTTTTTCATAGACTGGTGATGTCCCCCCCCTCCCAGATTCACGGTGCCCAGAGCCTGAAAGGAGCAGGAGAAGATTCTTGAAGTCCCACCACTCTAATGAGACCACTCTACCTCCCGCAATCACAGCAGAGCTGTTTAGGAGGAGACAGAAGCCAAGCCAGCCATACATTACTTCCTTTTTTTTTTACAATAATTTTTATTCAAATTTTCATAAAACATACAAAACAAAATCATAAAACATTCAAAGACAAAAAACAAAACAAAACAAAAATGATTAAACAAAAAAATAAAATGTTGACTTCCCATTTGTCGCAGATCAAATCAGTTGTAGGTCTACAATATATAACAATCCTGTCTCTTAAATTATATTATAAAATCACTTTCCTCCAGTAGTTATCTTAATTAATCATCAAATCTCATAAACATTACTTTATTCTTTCCACAAAAAGTCAAAGAGAGGTTTCAATTCTTTAAGAAATATATCTATCAATTTTTCTCCAAATAAACATGTCGATTAATCCATCTCGTTAATAATAATAATAATCTTATTGTCATAACCATAGTCCAAATAAACATATTGATTAATCCATCTCATCAAAATCTGAATAAGTTGCTGAAATATTGTTGTAAAGTCATATCTGTGTTCTTCTTTTTTACAAAATGCACTGGCTCATCTCTTGAGAGTTTTTCCATTGTCACATGGCTGCAGTTAATTCCATAGATTTTCTCTATATCAAGCTCCATCACGTCATTCCAGTCCACAAGATTATCCAAGCCATTGATAACTTTATCTCTAATATCTTCATTAATTTCTTCAGAGATAACGTTAAATTCCAAACAGTAGATTTTATTTCTAATATCCATAAACTCCAGATCTTTTTCCAATTCCACATTTGTTCCAATCTCCAGGGCTTGTATCTTCCCTTTATTTTTTCTTTTCTCATCTCTGATCTCATTTCTCCTCTCTCACAGGATCCCCTATTTCTTTAAGCTCCTGCGTCATTTTGCTCAGTTCCATTTTCAGCTCCTTACTGCCCTGTCGCAGGGTTTGTTTCGTTATCTCAATCTCATCCATTATTTTCTGAAACATAATTACTTCCAGATTCTCAGCCACTTTCTTGATTGCCATTTTTAAAACCACGAAAACAAAACAAAACAAAAATAAAGAAGAACCACTTCTTATTTCAGCAACAATTGGGTTAATATTCCAGGCTTGATGACATCACAGTATAAACAGAGCAGCCTGCCTTATCTCTCTATGTTCAAGAATACAAAACAAATTTAGTTCCCAGCATCAAAACAGTTAGTGGCGTCGTGAAGAAGCAGATTCGTCAAAATAAAATAGACCATAAAGAGAATAGTCCCAGACAATATAATGTTCCTCGGAATAGAAATCCCTCTTCTGTTTATATCTTTAGAATGCACTTCCAGGACAGCTTTTTGCAATAGAAACAGAGATAAGCTGTTAATTTCGTGAATAACAGAGAAGAGTTATAGCTCACCCAGAAGTTCTTTAAAGCTGATTCATTTGACAAATCTCTTTTTGCTGCAACAATTTAAACCAAGTAAAAAAAATAATAGAAAGAAGGGTGCTTGCCTGTTAGTCCATTTTCTCTTTGAAGAAAAGATAAATGTATCGCATTAATCAGATAGAGCTTGTTCGGAAGTCCATCCAGCATTGCTGGCTGGACCTTTTCTCATAAATTAATGAAATCCAGTCCTCCCAACAAAAACAGGCTTTTGAGGTTGATCTCTACGTTTCTCCCTGCCCGGGAGAAATTTCATCAGTCAAAAAAAAAATGTTCTGACTGATTTATATCTGAATAAGCTTCTTTTGAGGCGGGAGCCCGTCTCAAAAGCAGGCACAAGCGAAGTCACCCTTCCCGGAAGTCCCATACATTACTTCCATGATTGCTTATAATCCTGAAGGCTATGTCAGAATTTGACAGATGTCTTTGAGGGTAGTTGCATGGAAGGGCTGATGAGCTGGGCTGCAATGCTGAGTGGGAGGATACAGTGAATCGTAAACATTGTTTGCCCTAGAGTAAAGCTATTGCCCTCTAGAAGTCTGAGAACAAGCAACATGCATCCC
This sequence comes from Rhineura floridana, assembly GCF_030035675.1. Classification (NCBI taxonomy): domain Eukaryota; kingdom Metazoa; phylum Chordata; class Lepidosauria; order Squamata; family Rhineuridae; genus Rhineura; species Rhineura floridana. The sequence goes on from NC_084487.1 coordinate 101,841,140, forward strand.
ATTCATGCATCATTCATACATTTTGGGTAAAGAGACAAGCTTATGGGAAGTATGTAGTTTAAATGTCACCTCCAGGACTACTACCCCAATCAACAACCTGGGCTGATCCATTGAATTGGTGAGGGGGTGGGTAAGGGCAATGAATGTCTCTCTGCAATTTGGGGAAATGGAGGTGAAAACATCTGTTGTTTCATGGGTGGATGAGTGGATCTGTTTCAATCAGGGTTTAGGCCCGGTTTCGGCACTGAGACAGCCTTGGTCGTCCTGTATGATGACCTATGTCGGGAGAGGGATGGAGGGAGTGTAACTCTCTTGATCCTCCTTGATCTCTCGGCGGCTTTTGATACCATTGACCATGGTATCCTTCTGGAGAGGCTTGCGGAGTTGGGAGTCGGGGGTACTGTTTGGCAGTGGTTCCCTCCTACTTAGCGGGTCGTCTCCAGACGGTTGTGCTTGGGGAACATTGCTCGACACCGTGGGCTCTGCAATGTGGAGTCCCGCAGGGTTCGGTTCTGTCTCCCATGCTTTTCAACATCTATAAGAAGCCGCTGAGTGCGGTCATCAGGAGCTATGGAGTGCGTTGCCACCAGTACGCTGATGACACGCAGCTCTATTTCTCCTTTTCATCTTCCTCAGGTGAGGCTGTCGATGTGCTGAACCGTTGCCTGACTGCGATAATGGACTGGATGAGAGCTAACAAACTGAGGCTCAATCCAGACAAGACTGAGATGCTGCTGGTGAACGGTTTCCCGGATCGGATGGTGGATATACACCCTGTCCTGGATGGGGTTACACTCCCCCTAAAGGACCGGGTTCGTAGTCTGGGGGTTCTTTTAGATCCTTCCATGTCACTTGAGGCCCAAGTGGCATCGGTGGCACAGAATGCTTTCTACCAGCTTCGGCTGGTAGCCCAGCTATGTCCCTATCTGAGCAGGGAGGACCTAACATCAGTCGTACATGCTCTGGTAACCTCACGACTGGACTACTGCAATGCGCTCTACGTAGGGCTGCCTTTGAAGACAGTTTGGAAACTACAGCTTGTCCAAAATGCGGCGGCCAGATTAATAACGGGGACCAGGCGGTCGGAACACATAACACCTGTTCTGGCTCGCTTGCACTGGCTGCCAATATGCTTCCGGGCTAGATTCAAAGTGTTGGTTTTGACCTATAAAGCCCTATATGGCACGGGACCACAATACCTATCGGAACGCCTCTCCCGATATGAACCTGCTCATACACTACGCTCCACATTGAAGGCCCTCCTCCGAGTTCTGTCTCATAGGGAGGCTCGGAGGACGGTGACAAGATCTAGGGCCTTCTCAGTGGTGGTCCCCGAACTGTGGAACAGTCTCCCCGAACAGGTGCGTATGGCGCCAACATTGCTCTCCTTTCGGCGCCAGGTTAAGACTTGCCTCTTTGCTATGGCGTTTTAATATGTAACTCGTTTTAGTTTTAAATTTTGTTGTAATTGTTTTTGATTTCTTGTTTTATATATGTTTATGCTGTATTTATTATGAGATCTGAGATGTTTAGTATTTTTATATTCTGTTGTTCACCGCCCAGAGAGCTAATGCTAGTCGGGCGGTATATAAATCTAATAAAATAAATAAATAAATAAAGGCTAAGCTTCTTTTAAAACTTTGATGTTGCATGGCAAAGCATCTATTTCTTTTTCCACTCTCTTTCTTGTCTCTGTGTATAGGATTATTATTATTATTACAAACCAGCTAGCTAGCTACCCAGGCAGCTGCCCAGGCAGCCAAACAGCAGTGGAGTGCTGGTCAATTGCATGCCAGCTGCCTTTTTCTAAATATGTTTTAACCAGAGTTTGGAAAAGTTATTTTTTTGAACTACAACTCCCATCAGCCCAATCCAGTGGCCATGCTGGCTGGGGCTGATGGTAGTTCAAAAAAGTAACTTTTCCAAGCTCTGGTTTTAACCAGAGCATCTCCTTTCAATGTACAGCTAGCTGCAGGATCACCACGTGCACTCTATGGCTGGGTGCACTCTGTGTACATCCAATGTCATGTTCACTGGGTAGCTAGCTAGCTAATCATTTACACACATATACACACACCTCCCATGGACAAGAAGGTGGGGAACAGGAAGGAGATGCTTTGGCACAGATGCATCAAGGTTTTTCTAAAAGCACTGCTTTCTCTTCTCTGAATCAATTCATCCATTTCTGCTGGATCACCACTCCTAATTCTTTTTTGTTGTTGTTTAAATCCTCCCTTGGTTTGTCCCATGTGAATGGGATTGTGAATTAGGGGGAATCCATTTTGCAACAATTTTAGAGCCTCACTAGCTTCCCTTCATGCAGTGTAGCACAGAAAAAGCCTCAGGTAATCCCTGCCCCCCCCAGTCCCACAACTTGCTGTTATTGTACCTCCCACTCCTCAGCCTCCCAGTTTCTAGCCATTTCTAGCCACCTAGCTTTCCTCTCTTTCCCCCATTCTTGTCTCTGTATTTCTTCCCCCTTTAGCCCATAACCTTGCTCTCCCTCCCTCCCCACTCCTTACCCTCTTCCCCCCAGCCTCTAGTGTCACTATCTTGTCCCCCTCATAGTCCCTAGCCTTCCTCTTTCTTAAATGTGGGGTAGAAACACACTCTAGTTCCAGTTCCAGTGCACCTCCACTTCTCCTGAAAATGGGGCACACAACACTCATTAAACCCCACCCCTTTTACTGTAAAATCTGGTAGGATCAGCTTGAGTGCTTCTTTTTTAAAAAAAAAAACAATTCAGCTTCAAAGAGGTTTTGCAAATGATTGGCAGATCAACCCATTCCCGCTTCAGGTGTGGCTAATGGAAATGCTTTGATCCAACTACTAGCGTGTTTACAGCCTTAAACTCTCTCTCTCTCTCTCTCTCTCATGTGGCTGGCTGGGTCTCTCTGTCAAGTGTGCTTTGTCTGTTGTAACCTCTGGCTCCACCTACTGCTAACTCCACCTACTATTATTTTTATATTTATTTATTAAATTTATATCCCACCCTTCCTTCCAGTAAGAGCCCAAGGTGGCAAACAACAGCAGTAAAAACACTTTGAACTATTAGCTGCCCTGCTATCTGCCCTGCCCTTCTCCCCATCAGCCCTAGTGGACACCTGCTGCCACTGACCTTAGCGCTTTGGCATAGTTTTGAGCACAACATAATTCTGAAGGCAGAATCCAATTCTTTAAATGAGGAATGTATCCATGTATTATTCTTTTTGCACTCCTCATTGATGCATGAAGGCTAATAGTTCCAAGTAAAACAAGAGACAAAAACTATTCTCCCATAGAAAATTGTTTTAAGTTCATCTAGGTTCACCCCCCTCTCCACATTTTATGTCTATGTCAGATTCCATGGAAGCCTCAGGGAACAATCTTCCCTACTTCATCCAGTTTAGCTGTATCTTGCTTTAATATTTATCCTGTTTTCTTTTTACAACACTGAATAGTGTTCTCACTTCAAAGACAGCTATCCGACTGGAAAAAAAAACTCAGGATGAAACTCTTAATTCAATTGGTACATGCATGCATACACACACACACACACACATTATTTACAGGGTTTATTAATTTTTTTCCCCTGTACCCTTCAGGTTTTCTTTTCTACTGTGATTTAAACTCTCTGTCAGACAGTCTCCTATTGGTGGAGCTGTTTTGACCAACTACAGAGAAAGTGGTTACCCTGGCAACAGAAAGTGGAGTACAATATGTAAAAGATTTCAGAACAATCTTGTTCCCACTCACCTCCAGCCAAGCATATTTCCTATAATTTTTGCAAAAATGAAGGAGGGCACTGTTTTCCCCTGATTAATAGAAGAACTGTGAATAATGACAGACTCTAGCTAACCTCCTCAAAATTATCAATAAAAGCACCTCTTTTCACACAGCACAGAAAATGTGTAGCATAATGTAACGTAAAACCAGCAGTTTATGCTATATATATGCAAAATGATGTGTATTCTACAGCTTAATGCCAATAATTAAAATATGACATTTTTCTCAGTCATGGTATAATTTGTAACATGCCCACATGTATGTGTCTGCTTCTGAACTGTTAAAGAAAAATGTTCTTTTAAAGGTCTTTGTAAATAACTGGAAAATGTTTTATCTCTAATAGTTGTTATTTTCAGGTTTCTCTAATGTATATGCATTTTGGCAGTGAATCACTAGCAAAATAACAAACAAACATGTAAAGAGTTCTCCCAGAAAATGTCAAAGATTCAATTGTAGGGGACTCCAGATCAGACACAAATGCTAGGATAACTTTTGGTCCAGCCAGCTAACCTGTGGTCTGTTAGGATGAACACAGCCCCCAAACCATGCATTACAGCAGGGGTTGCCAACCTTTGTGGACCAGAGGTTACATTTCAGATTTTGAGAGAGCAGGGCAACAGTCACAAAATGGCTGCCATGAAGTGTGGCGTAACCCAAATGGCTGCCATGGGGGCATGGCATAACTCAAAATTAAAGTGTATTTTTATTTATTTATTTATTTCATTCCATTTCTATACCGCCCCTAGCCTATGGCTCTCTGGGCGGTTCACAGCAAGGAATAAAATACAAAGCAGTAAAAAAGAAATCAGATAAAATCCCTAAAACAGACAGCTTAAGCATTTAACAACTTGATGTAAAATTAACTTAACATTAAGCAATTAAAATGCCTGGGGGAATAAAAAGGTTTTAATGTGGCACCGAAAAGATAGAAGAGTAGGCGCCAGGCGCACCTTATCGGAGGGACTGTTCCATAATTTGGGGGCCACTACTGAAAAGGCCCTGGATCTAGTAACAGCCCTCCGAGCTTCCCTATGGGACGGAACTCGGAGGAGGTCCTTAGATGTTGAACGTAGTGAGCGGGTAGGTTCATAGCGGGAGAGGCGTTCCGCAAGGTATTGTGGTCCCACACCGTGTAAGGCTTTATAAGTCAAAACTAGCACTTTGAATGTGGCCCGGAAACAAATAGGTAGCCAGTGCAAACGTGCCAGAACAGGTGTTAAATGTGCGGACCGTCTGGTCCTCGTCAGCAGTCTGGCTGCTGCGTTTTGCACTAGCTGTAGTTTCTGAATTGTCTTCAAAGGCAGCCCCACGTAGAGTGCATTGCAGTAGTCCAATCTCGAGGTTACCAGAGCATGGACGACTGAGGCGAGATCAACATTATCCAGATAGGGGCGCAGCTGGGCTACCAACCGAAGATGGTAGAACGCATTCCGTGCCACCGAGGCCACTTGAGCCTCAAGAGATAGGAATGGATCGAAAAGGACCCCCAAGCTACGAACCCGTTCCTTCAGGGGGAGTGTAACCCCATCCAGAACAGGTTGAACATCCACCACCTGGGTCGAGAAGGCACCCACCAACAGCGTCTCAGTCTTGTCAGGATTGAGCTTCAGTTTGTTAGCTCTCATCCAGTCCATTATCGCGGCTAGGCAACGGTTCAGCACGTTCACAGCCTCACCTGAAGAAGATGAAAAGGAGAAATAGAGTTGCGTGTCATCAGCATATTGGTGACAATGCACTCCAAAGCTCCTGATGACCGCTCCCAGCGGCTTCATATAGATGTTAAAGAGCATAGGGGACAGGACCGATCCCTGCGGGACTCCACAATGGAGAGTCCAGGGCATCGAGTAATGTTCCCCAAGCCCTACCTTCTGGAGACGATCCGCCAAGTAGGAGCGGAGCCACCGCCAAGCAGTACCTCCAACTCCCAATTCCGTGAGTCTCTCCAGAAGGATACCATGGTCGATGGTATCAAAAGCAGCTGAGAGGTCAAGCCAAATCAACAGGGTTACACTCCCCCTGTTTCTCTCCCGACATAGGTCATCATACAGGGCGACCAAGGCTGTTTCAGTGCCGAAACTGAGTCTAAAACCGGATTGAAATGGATCCAGATAATCAGTTTCATCCAAGAGTACCTGGAGCTGGTTGGCAACCACACGCTCTAGAACCTTGCCCAAAAATGGGATGTTCGCGACCGGTCTATAGTTGTTCAGATTATCTGGGTCCAGGGAAGACTTCTTCAGGAGTGGTCTCACCACCACCTCTTTCAGACAGCAGGGGACCACTCCCTCTCTCAAGGAGGCATTTATCACTTCCCTGGCCCAGCCAGCTGTTCCAACCCTGGCAGCTTTCACTAGCCAAGAGGGGCAAGGATCCAGTACAGAAGTGGTTGAACGCACAAGTCCAAGTACCTTGTCAACGTCCTCAAGCTGTACCAACTGAAATTCATCCAATAAATGAGGACAAGACCGTGCTCCGGATACCACATTAGGTTCAACTGCCGTAATATTGGAGTCTAAGTCCCGGCGGATGCATGAGATTTTATCTTGGAAGTGCCCAGCAAACTCATTGCAGCGGGTTTGAGATGGTTCTAAGATATCCGGAGGGCTAGAGTGAAGAAGCCCTTGGACAACTTTAAAGAGCTCCACTGGGCGGTTGAGAGATGATTTAATAGTGGCAGCAAAATATCACTTTTTTGCTGCCCTCACCGCTTCTATATACCGTTTAGTGGATGCACTTACCAAGGCGTGATTGCATCCGTCAGGAGCCTGCCTCCATCTGCACTCAAGCCTCCTCCTCTCTCGCTTCATCACTCTCAGCTCCGGGGTATACCACGGGGCTGCATGAGCTCTGCAAGGGAGAGGGCGTGCAGGAGCGATCGTGTCCATGGCCCGGGTCATTTCGTTGTTCCATAGTTCGATCAGGGCTTCGACAGGAGTGCCAGTCTTATCAGCTGGAATAACCCCCAGAGCCCTCTGGAAACCCTGTGGATCCATTAGTCTCCAGGGTCGGACCAACTTAGTAGGTCCCCCACCCTTGCGGAGGCAAAGGGGTGCTGTAAGCCTAAACTTCAGCAAGCGGTGATCTGTCCATGACAATGGGATTGTTGAAAGACTCCCCACCTCCAGATCACTATCTCCATGTCCAGTGGCGAAGATCAAATCAAGAGTGTGCCCTGACACATGTGTTGGGCCAGTAACAAATTGAGACAGCCCCATGGTTGCCATAGAGGCCATGAAGTCCTGAGCTGCCCCTGTTAGAGCAGTCTCGGCATGAATGTTGAAGTCTCCCAGTACCAATAGTCTGGGAGACCTCAACAATACCTCCAAGACTACCTCAGTCAGCTCAGTTAGGGAAGCTGTTGGGCAGCAGGGTGGGCGGTACACCAACATAATTCCCAGTCTGTCTCCTTGACCCAGCACAAGGTGAAGACACTCCAGACCAGTCGTCAACTGGACAGGGTGCTTGATGAGCGAGAGAGAACTCCTATAGGTCACAGCTACCCCACCTCCCCGACCCTCGGATCTACCACAGTGTTGAACTGTATAGCCAGGTGGGCACAGCTGGGAAAGAGCAACTCCTCCCTTATCGCCCACCCAGGTCTCGGTTATACATGCCAGGTCAGCACTCTCGTCAACAATTAAATCGTGGACGAGGGAGATTTTATTAGATACAGACCTGGCATTTAAAAGCAACACTTGGAGATCCGAGGGCTGGCTGATAGGACAACCAACATTCCTGCGGGTGTGGGGAGGACCGGAACAAGGCACAGGCACAACTTGTCTGAGGCTTGTTCCCCTTATCTGGCCTGTCCTCCTCACAACACCATACCACCCTTTACCAGTCACTACATTAATTGGGGCCCCCGACAGTCCGCCCGATCGGAGCAGATTCCTCTCTCCCAGGCACATAATAAAAATATATAAAATTCACAATCATGTACTCTATACACATTCAATTTCATTCACCCTCAAACAGTGCATAAATTAAGTACAATAATTCAAACAAACACCATTCATAACACTCAAACTCATGACTGTAGTCATGGTGAAGCTTTACCCATAATTGTATCTCCATACTAGAAAAGAATTGACCTGTTAAATTTCTACCATACAGCTGTTAAAGTCACAGAAACCTGTTTTTTTCCAGTGCCAACCATAAACCAAAACCTAGGCTGTCATCCTGTACCCACTTACCTGGAAGTAAGCCCCATTAAACACAAAGAGTAAACTACTTCTGAGTAAACATTAATATCATTGTACTGTATATTAACAAGACAGTGAATTCTTAACAAGTCCCTTATTTTTTGCTCCTGCAAAGCAGTACACATGCTTAAGCTTCTTTGCAAAGTTTTCACATTTGCCTTTTTGAGGAAGGGGGATTCTTTAAAATTCACCCACACTTATTGTGTAGTCGTATTTGCAGAAAACAATATATAGGCACTACCTGAGCTCAGGTAAACCCAGCATAGGAAAGATGCATCCTGGTTACGAGGGAAAACGAAAGGGCAAACTATGGAGATTCCAAGGACTAGAAAATAAGGCAGAAGCAGGAAAAATGCACTAAAATGGAGGGCAAAACAGCAGCTGATTAGGACCCCATGGATTTCTATTGCCTGGTGTCCAACAACTCACTTATCAATCACAGCTCTGACTTCACTCATCTGCTAATAACACTGACAGGCAGGAACAGCCAGGCTGGCCCATTTCATAGAAATTGCATAGAGGGGCACCTGTACATTTGTTCCATAATTTTCTATCTGTGAGGGCTAGACACTTATTTTTAAAAAATTAAGGCTCAGATTCTGGGCTACCTTATGGGGTGCCACTGAAGGCCTTTGCGGGCACCATGGTGCCCACAGGGAATGGGTTGGCAGCCCCTGCATCACAGTTTGGGAAGGGGAAAATTTGATTCTGTTTGCATTGAAAAGCGAACTTACCAAATTAGCACCTGATCCACACTTTTTGAAACAATATGAAAACCCAAACACAGCCATCTTTGAAATCTGAACTTCTCCAGATTTTGCAGTGAAGTTCTCCAGACACTTAATGTGTACAAAATGCACATATTAAGGTAAAATGTGCACACACACACACACACACACACACACACACTAGTGAAAATAACATACACAATGTGACTACTAGTCAAACTACATATATTTATATATTTACTAGGATAAAGTCACACTAAAATGCTGAAGATTTTTCTCTTTTAGAATAAATATATAAATTGCATATTGTTGCGGAAATATACAAAATTCAAATTAAGATTAGGAAAATGAGAAACTTGGAGAACTGAAATGGACAGGTTTCAATTTGCACCCCACTAGGCATGTTTTCAGTAAACCTCCTAGGGAGCTGGCACCAATATCTGGCTGGTAACATAACATAACCAGTGGGTGATATTCAGATTGGCAGGTTACAAATTGTCCATTCCTGGACTAAGATCAAGTAGACTTTTCAACCTTTGGTCATTCCAGTTTCTAGACTAGCTTACACTTTAAAACTTATTAGATTTGCAACCCAGTTTTTCTCCAGGGAAGATCAAAGCAGCATACCTTAGGTTCCCAGGTATTCTCCCATCCAAGCACTGAGCATACCCAGAGCTGCATAGCATGTGCCTTCAGTCCATGTCCTACTTATAGAAAACCATGTGTCTCACTATGTGGCTGGAACAATTTTCTTTCATGCAATAGCCAGTATATGTCTCATATGTCATTTTTTTTTAATTATGATTAGATTTGTAGATGACAACTTTTTTGTTAAGGAAAGGGCTGTGATAATATTAACTCATATTGAAGACAAATTGCAAAAGAAGAAAATTTGATTGAAAATATAAATTGTTCTGCTCATGCATTTTGAATCTCCATTACTTGACACAAAGAGTAATAGTTGTTGCTACTGCTGTGATTGTGCATTATACAGCTGCATTAAAGGAGACAGGTGTTTTCTTTGTAACTTATGGTCATTAAAAGCTTTGAGCATTGTCAAATTGTAGACAGGTTTTGACTAGCTCTGTTCCTGGGAAGCCACCAACATTTATTTATTTTAATTAGTTTATTTATTGCACTATGTTTATATTGCACCTTTTCTCCAAGGAGCTCAAAGCAGTGTACGTGATTCTCCTCCCACTTTTTTATCCTCACAATAATTCTGTGAGGTAGTTTATGTTGAAATTTAATAACTGATCCAAGTTCATCCAGTACGCTTCATCACTGAATGGGAACTTGAACCCTGATCTCCAAGGTCCTAGTCCAACACTCTAACCATTACACAACACTCATTCCAAATGTGAATATATTAGAAGTGGGTGTTATTGGCTTGGCTATCCCCATAATAATTCTTTGCAATAATACTCGTCCATCCTGCAACATGGAAGAGCCAACAAGCGGTGCCACTTAGCTGTCCACCCCATGTCAGCATCTAAACCTTCTCCAAAGAAAACAGGCACTGGGAAGTGGCCTCCAGAAAAGGTGCCAATAGGGAGACAGTAAGGTTTCTGGTTGTCTTCTTTTTATTTACAGCCATGGTGAGAAGTCAGCGGATAAGACAGGACTAATATGTAGACTGGGAGCAAAATTCCAGAGGCAGCCCCAAAGTCCTCCTAAGACCAGTACCCTGGTGACCTGGTGAGGCAGGCTCAGGTCTGGCTTCAGCAGTGGGCCAGGTGGGGCTCTGGCTGAGGGCCCAGGAGCTTAGAGGGGCCCCTGCTGACCCCAGACCAACCCCACCAACTGATCCAGCTATAACATCAAATATTATTTAATTACATCCTTTGTCTGTACAAAAAGTTATTGTGAAATGAAATGATAGTATTTATTTATTATTTGATTTATATCCCCCCTTCCTCCCAGCAGGAGCCCAGGGTAGTAGAAAGACCCAAGAGTTAACTGAAATGAAATTATAGTAGAAAGACCCAAGAGTTAATTTTAGATGTGTGGGAATGGTGTATCTGTTCAATGAAGACATGGCATTGATCATTTTAAATTTCAAAGTGGTGTATTGCTTTTCTTTGGTAATAGGGGCTTGCCATATCAGTCAAGATTTGTTTTATTTTAAAGGGATGGGGCCAAGAGCAAAGAAGAGTGTGATTTGAGGAGTAAAGCAAGGGGACAAGGGGCCCACTGATAGCTTGTGTCCAAGGGCCCTCAGAAACCTGGAGCTGGCCCTGGGCACCCTAAAAACCAGGAAAGGTTTCAAGCTCCACAGCCTGAATGGTTGTCTAAAAACTTCACAGCCCAGGAGAGGACTGAACAAAGCCTACCCGTGTGTTGTTGCTTTTTCTTCACTATCATGGGGAGAGGAAAGGAAGTTTACCAGCTCCTCTGCTGTTTCTTTTTCTGATATGCACAGACACGACTGGGACTGTGAAGGTCTACACCTTGGTTAGATAGGGCCCTACGTACCAGAAGCCTACAACAATTTCAGGAACCCCCTCAAATGTACCTTGTGCAGCAGGTTTTTAGTGATTGCTCTAATATAACAGTATAATAGTAATAGTATAATAATAATACTTGTTCCACAGTTGTAAGAAATCGTTCTTTTAGTGCGGCAGCACCTACTCTGACATCCTGATAAGGCAGAGATTCTGTGGGTGGTTCCCAGTTTCAGAAATTAGATAGAAGTCCTGTTCTATATGGGATTGCACTCTTTTTGAAAGATCAGGTACATAGTTTAGGTGTGCTCCTAGATCCATTGTTGTAAATAGAAATGCAAGTAGCCTCAGTGGCTAGAAGCATTCAAACAGCAATTTGTGGACAGGTATAGTCTATATCCAGTGATCTCTGCACTGATAACCTCCTGGATAGATTATTGTAATGCACTGTATGTGAAACTACACTTGAAGATAATCTGGCAGCTGGAGCTTCTGCAAAATATTAATTTCATTTCCTCATAAACTAAGACTTTTGGAACACTGTTCCTGATGAAATCAGGTAGTGTTCTGAGCCTGAGGTTCTGAAATACACTTTGCAGACAGTCAGCTCAATCTCTCTCTTTAATCAGGAACTGTTTTATTAAACTAAATAAACAAATGGTATACAGAATCTCCAAGAAGGCTTACAGTCTCTGAGGACAGTGAACTGAGGATGGTGGTGATGGTGAAGAAGTTTGATGGCAGAGAGACAGTTCTGATGGAGAGACTATTTATTATTTGATTTATATCCCGCCCTTCCTCCCAGCAGGAGCCCATTTCTGAGAGAGAGACAGGTAAAAAAGGAGTGTTGTCCTCTGGAGCTACAAGCCTGCTACCAGGTTTCCCAATGGCTGAAACAAACTGAGGCAAATTTTGGAGGGAAAAACTAACTTCAGGAAACTATTTAGGACTGACGAATAAAAAAGGGTGATATTGCCTGACAGGAAGTTACATTATAGCTAAGGGAGCATAGAGCTAGGTTGCTCGAGTACCATAACTCCAGCCTAATAAATGCATTGTTTAACACAACAGTCTCCCTATATACCATTCTAAACCCTGCAGAGGCAGCACAGGCAGGTACCTTCAATTATGATATTTTGTCATCTGCTGAAATGTTTTTGTTTTGCCAAGTGTTTTTAGATAATTAATTAGATTCTGTCTGCATGCTATGATTTAATTATTTTATTGTACTCCACCATATTTTTTATGAGTTGATAGATTAAAAAGGTTCCTATAAATAAATGAAATGTGTCTGTTCATGTCCTGAGTGGATCAAACTATATATAGTCTATATATATAGACCATATAACAGTGGTCCTGAAGGAGTTGTGTTGCTTGCCAGTATTCTACCAGGCCAAATTCAAGATAGGCAAATCTGTTAGCTTCAATTTCTCAACTTAAGTTCAGTTCTCCACATTTCCACATCAGTCTGAGCTTTTTTTAAAAAATCCTCATGAAAATTTATTAGAATTTTAGTGTGAATTTTCCCTGATATTCACATTTTTATATGCAATTTCCTCTGACATACACATTGTTGTAAAGCAATTTTCCCTAATACATGCATTTTTGCACACATTATTTGGCTGGACAACTGCACTGCAAAATTCAGAGAAAGGTGCAAAGGATGGCTATATTTTGGTTCATTGTATTTAAATACAATGTTAAGTCTATTTCTGGTCCATATATTTTCACATGTGTTTGTTCGTGAGTCTGTTTATCTCATTTCCACAGTAAACTGCTTGAAAATCCATCTTTTAATAATAATATTTTAAATAAAAAAATTAAATACTATCTTTGAACATATTCTTACAAGACATGCATTCCTAGACATAGGAATGTCAAAGGATGTATTTCTAAACATTTTATTCAATAATACACATTTTAAGCCACATTTTTGTATGATGTTTAGCAAAGAATGGCATCACAACACTTGGAAATGTGTGAAATCCAAAGGGGCCACTACATTCTGATCTACACATTAGTCTGGGAGGTGTGTGGATCAGGTCAGTTTGTATCAGAAGATTCCATTAATCAATCATCCCTAATTGCATCTCATTGATATTAAGAAAAATCGATTTTGTGGGTTCCAAAACAAAGGCAGTGTTGGAAAATAGAAGTAATGATAATCAAAGAACTAGGTATATATGTATCTTAAAACCAAAACCAAAATCTAACTCCGTGCTGTAAAATATAGATAGATAGATTGGGGGGGGGGAGAATGTTACCAGTACAGTAATGTGGTTTTATCATAAAGGACTTTGGCTACGAAGCTAAAATACAAATACATCAAAGCCCGATCTCCATTTGTATTGTGAAGATGGGATCATGTATTTAGGTTTCACAAAAAGAGATTATACAGCAGGTGTGTGAAAACAGTACATTTAGTAAGCTGTTCTGTGTGTATATAAGCAGAACATAAATCCAGCAATTCTAAAAGACTTTTCGATGCTGTAAATTCTGAGTATTCAGCATTCCTTGCTTGGCGATTAAATTTTTCTAATCATCATCAAGGATTCTGTCCTCAGTTTTTAAACCTCAGACACACTTTTGAAAGCTTATCATTTTCTACAGAAATATTGTAATGTGATTGGAGAAAACAGCTTCAGTTAGTGAGCATTCAAAATTGCATTCAGGGACCCATGAGCAGAAATAACTGACCTCTGGACACACTTATTTATTTATTTATTTTATAAAAAAATGATAGGCCACCTTTCTTCCCAAAGCCCCCAGTGCAGCTAATAGATTAAAACTAAAATCAATATCTAAAATACAACAGGAAAAACAAAGCAGCTGCACAATGAATACAGAGGGATTAAGATCTGAGTCAATATGTTTAGGTTCATGCTCCAAGAGTATAACCAGAAAGAATGGTTCCTACTGAAAGTCAATACAGTAATAACATACAGAAGAACACATTTCTGACTCTTAGTTTATAGTGTGAGATTTGACCTCTATTGTTTGAAAACATCCTTGAGTTCAATGAAAATGGCCAGCCTTATTCTCACAAACTATTTTGAGGTACAGACATAATATTTATATGCCGGACTTCTGTTATGGCCGTACTCACCAGTATGGAGTACAGGCATCTCTTTTTTTGCTGCCTACGCAAGCCATTTTGTCCTGGCACCCATGGTACACTTATCAAAGTGCGAGTGCCTACTGGCACCTCATGTTTTACCAAAAAAGCACTGTTTATATGAGATCTCAACACATCAAGACATCTGCAGAACAACAGTGTAGTGTACCAGAGCTTTATACTTTTAACTCTGAAAGTAAGGCTCCTTGGGAGTGAGCCTCATAGAACTCTGGTGGGACATCTTTCTGCGTGTGACCAGGAGGCACGTAATTATCTAGAGTTATAGGCCCCACAAACACTATTCATTTAAGGCAGCATTATACCACTTTAAACAGTCATGGCTTCCCCCAAAGCCTGTGAAGTGAGCTGAGAGGAGACCACTATTCCCTTCGCAGAGTTAGAATTCCTAGAGTGGTTTAACAATCAATCCCTCTTCCCAGGGAACTCTGAGAATTGTAGCTCTCCAAGAGGAATGGGGTCTCATGACAACTCTTGGCACCCTTAACAAATTACAGTTCCCAGGATTCTTTAGGGGAAGCCATTACTGTTTAAAGTGGTATGATGTTGCTTTCAATGTACAATACAGATGGGTCATAGTTGAAAAGCCAGATAGAGGCTACTTCTGTGTCCCAATGTTTCCATAAATCCCCATTCAATAATGAGGAGAAAGGGCTCTAAAAATATTTGTGTCTTGTCTCACAGCTAAGTTCAGGCACTCACCAGGTTCCATGTTGAAACCCTGGTGAGACCTGGCAGAAATTAAACCCTGTACTGTTCATAGATTCAGAAACCCTTATTTAATCCTAGTTAGTCATCTTCCAAAGCTGTATCTTGTCTCAAATTCTGCTGACCATTGCTCATTGAATTTCCTGTCAAATTGGGCAATAGTTTATATTTCAGTCCTGAGAAATGAAAACCATGGACCTACCCACACAATACCACCCATACTGTGCAACCAGCAGAGAAAAGGCCAATAGCTGATCAGGACTTTCAGGACTTGTCTACATCAGTGTTTACTGTGTATTTGCAGCTGCTCGCATTCTCATTTAATTTGTATCACTTATCACACTGCTTTTCCCCTGTAAATTCAAATTCACCCTCTAGGAAATAATCTGGTAAATTGAGCACAATATGGCTGCATGCAGCTCCACCAATGGTTGCAGATGGTGTGCTGTTTAAAAGAATACATTTCGTTTGTGTCATTTGATTTCTCTTAGTCAGTCAAATATATTTGCTATAAACCATTGGTCACCACAAAAATACAGAAATAGAAGCCATAATGGGGTACATTTAACACAGGTGGTCTCTAGCACGCTGGACCCCATGTTGTACAATGGATTTTTGTTCAATCCGCTGGGCTGCAAAGGCAAATACAGAAACCTAAATGGGTGTCACAGAAAACTCTGAGCTCCAGATCATTTAATATGATATGAAAGTGTTATCTATGGTCATGTTTCTCATTTACAAAGTCACCACTTGATGCAGCAGCATCTGGGGAAGAAAGTAAATGTTTGTGCTAGCCATCCCAGGAGCAGTAACAGGGCACTTGCATTCCTTAAAGAAGAAATTAGGAATAAGGAGTTGAAGAATCTATAGCTCCCATAAAGCTTTGGTTTCACAGGACATGAAGAGATGGTGCTGCTTTTCCACTACATAATGCATACAATATTGAGATATCATGCAAAGAGTAGCCTCTTTCACATGTTATCTGTGTGAAGGGGTCTCCATGCACAAAAGGAGAGTGGAGACATGCTTCTGCCCTATCCCCTGATGTCTCACAGCTCCTCAGCCCTATTCTCAGTGTTCATGAGCTTATAGACATATGCATAATGGAAGATGGCAAACATAGTCTTCCATATGATCTGAAACCCTGGTCACACGCAGTCCCAAATCCTGTGGAATAGAGCTTTATGCATAGAGCTCTGTGTATCATGCAGATGCCCATGCTCAGTGTATAGACATTGGGCAGCACGGTCAGGAAGCTATATGACATTGGGAGTGGGTTCAATGGCACAGCATCACTGACTGTTCTATGTATGGAGACCCCCTCAACCTTGATAATATGTCAAGGGAATAAGTAAATCATGTGCTTTGGGAATGCAGAGTACTGTGTAACAGGAGAATGTGTGCTTTTGTTGTAATTTGCCCTTCACTGTTAAATGTCTCAAGGAGAGCCAAGCAGTTAAGGGGCAATGTGGATGGATGGTTAACTGCATCCTGGAATAATTCATGCAGTGCATGAATCAGGAATACTTCTAAAGACCCAATGCTCTATTCCCATTTGTGCATGCTTGAGAGTATTATCTCTTCCTGATTCCTCTAATGTGTTATCTCCCTTAATAGATGAAGAAAAAGATGTGCCATAATTTTAATAATACAATTAAAGCATAGGAGTCCGACAAAAGGAAATGAGATTTAACATTCAATTTTCAAAATACCATACCAGTTTTATTGTATTTCAGTACATCTCATAGAAGAAGTTTAAGTCCTCTGGCTATATTCTGTCTATACTATGACATAAAGATTTCCTACTATCTGTTCACTGCATAGTGAAACTAAACCTGCACCAGCAAGACTAAAGTACATCCAGACCTTGCTGTTCTGATGCTTGATACTTGTCAGCATCTAGTAGATTCTTGTTTACAACATCTCTCTCTGATTTTCTAGGAGGAAGCATCCCATGGAATTAAGTGAAGTGAACCCTAAAGAAGAAGAAGCTGGAGACTGGCAAAAAAAAAAAAAAAAGATAAAGAAGATGGCATACATATATGTTAATCACTTTGCTTAGGCCTGTCATCAGATAGGCATGTTTTCACATTCAATTCTGTCCCATCACTCAGATTTCATAATGCAAATTGCAAATCAACCTGAAAGCTGCTATTCTTGTGACTCTGAACTTATTGCATGACGCCACAAAAATGCTCACAGATAAAAAAACAAAAACAAAACAGAACACCATCCTCAAAAGCTTCACTTCAGCCAAGTTGTCCCAGATTCTGTTTTTCCACCCCAGGGCTATGCCCTGACCATGTCACATCCGATAGGCATCTGGGTGGCTACTGTGACAATAGATGCTGGACTGGATGGGTCTGTGGCCTGATTCAGCAGGACTTTCCTTGTGTACCTAAGTAGTCATAAAGAATGTATCTATCTGCATATTCAAAGAGTTTTCCCCCCACCCATTGAGTAACCAGAGCCAGTCTGCACTTTGCTAGTATTACGGGATACTGCTGCCATATCAAGAGACACGGCCTGTCAAGTTTCAGCCATGCCTAGATCTAGACCTTGAGGTATCCTCAGAGAAGGAACAGGGTGAGAATCCCCCTCCTCTTAGATATCCACACTGCCAGGGACTGAAGAGCCATTTGATCAGGGCTGGATGTCACCACACCAACTGCCTAGATTCCTGGTTAGCTCTCAGACCCCCCTTCCACTTCCAGTCTTCCCCATGGCCACAGGAGCAGAAAAGATAGCAAACCAGGCAGAAGCTTCATGGCCACCACCACCTAAGTATTTTGTCTAGCTATACACAAAGATATTTGGGAGGAGGGGAAAATCCTGCATGGATGAAGATTTAACTGAGAGCCAGGAAGGGATACAGCCTCCAACTTCTATATCAGCTCACAGTCTGAACTGCTTCATTGCAGACAGACAATTCCTCAACACAGCTCCAGCTCTGGACAGGGCCAGACTACACTTAATGGGAATCTGCATAGAATGTTGCTTTACACAAAGTCCTATATTAGGCACAAGGTACTTTATTCTATTAATTTTATTACATGGTGGCTGCTTTGGGGGGTGCGGAGCTCTTTGGTTAGGCTTCTGACTTCCTGCTAGGCCCAGGAATATATTAGGTTGAGGTAGTTAATTCTATTATTATTATATTACATGTGGCCTTTGAGGGGCCAGGTGAGCCTTTTGGGCCTTTGGGCCTTTCATATTTGGATACTAATGGTGTGCACAGATGATAGGGTTTGCTGGGAAATGTCTAAATCACCACAACTTAAGTGACAGTGATCCTTTTCCAAGTGTCAGTTACACATTCCTTGTTAACTCTGAGACAGAAGTTGCATTTATTTGAATTTGGTCTCATATCAAAAACAAAGCATATGGCATTTGTTATATTTAAAGAAGGACATGCAAACTTCTGCAGGGAATTGAAGGTCCAGCAGATGATAGTGTGGCTAGATGGGTGGATAGCAATAAAAAGGAAAGACAGATCACTTATCAGGATCTTATCCTCATTTCCAGGAACTTGGACTTTACTGAAACGGGCTGCCTTGACGGAGAGCTTAGACTCTCATTTTGACACAGAGGCTGCATTTTAAGATCCAGGCAGACTCTTCACCCTTTCCTGATTATTTTACAACAATAACAAACCATTTATTTGTTGGGATTTATAATAACAATGACCTGAAGTCTGCGCTTTAGGGGAACTGGGTTAGCTGCAATGAACTGCTAGTTGGTAAAGTGTACTTACTCATTTCCTTCCTTTTTGCAGAAGAATATATGCAACAATGAGATAGGCGGCAAGAGGCCTTCAAAGGGGTAAGAAGAAGCCCCCAGCATAAGCTGCTCAGGGACAGGTGTCCTTCCCCAGTTAGACTCAAGGTACTACGAGCTTTGCTTGTAGGCTGCCCGGTTTAAGGGGAGGTTTGTCTGTGTTATGGTGTTTTCCTTTTCGGTTTCCCAATCTCATACTCCAACTCCCAGCTGGCCTTCATGGCCTCCAGCTCCAGGCTGCCCTTCATGGCCTCCAGCTCCAGGCTGGCCTTCATGGCCTACACTCTTTAATCTGTTTTCGTTATGGCAGTAATTTGCCAGGGACAGAGTGTAAAGATGCAAATTACACCTGATTCACCACCAGTCTTATTTAAGGGGTTCGGCAGGAATGGGTTCATACCTGATACTCTAGGTACAGTGCGCTGCACTTCATTTAACATGGTGCACGCATGTGGCAGAGGTGCCTTATGCATTTTATGCGACAGAGCATTGCCTATGGACTGCTATATTTCTTACATGGAGTGCTTCAGATCCTGAGGTCACAGCTTATAGTATGGCTATGTAACTGGGCGTTCCCTTGACTGCTGGGAATAGGAAGCATTCCGCCCCAGTGTTCACCTTTCTGGGTATCAAGATTGGCTCTGGGGCCCAGGGCTACAAGCTGCACAGGGGCAAGCTTGAACTGTTGCAGATTAGGATCCTGGAGTTTTTCAGGGGTCATGAAAGTGTTTCCTTTTGGCCCTCCAGGTGTTAGGGGTCTTTGACGGGGGTTATGATGCCATGGCAGAGTTATCACAGCCTTACTACAGGTTCAGGGTTATGGCTGCCTTATGCACTGACCTGGCTGTGTGGCCCCCTTTTTCCTGCGGCTGCAGGCCCAGATTAGGGTAGGGCTAACTATGGATTTCATCTTTCATTAATTCTTTCCGGTGTGCTGGATGTCGACACGGGCAGAAGGGCTCATGGCCATGGGCCATATTTCGTAACTCCCTTATATTTATTCTTGGAGAGGTTTCGGCAGGGATGTACAAGCTGCACATTGGGGGATTGGGGAATGAAGTCAGAGATGGCCATAAGCCTATCTGTTGCCCTAGTGTGATCACCAGCTATCAGAATGCAGAAAGGGCCACAGGGGCTGTGCAAAGGTGGCCTATTCCTGTGAACTGCATGCTGGAATTCCCATGGATTCCATTGCCCCCAACACGCTCACCAGCTACCACAGAGCAGGTAGGGTGATTCAAGAATTCTGGGCCGGCAAGGGCTATGCGCCAGAGTGGCCTTTTCCATTGAGTCATCTGCTGAAATTCCCAGTGGACGGCAGGATAACGGGCCTGTCAGTCCAAGCACTTCAAGGTAAGCTGGCGGGACTTTCCTTCCTAGCTAGGCTGGTGGTTTCATCCCTATCCCCGTCGCCCTTTCTCACTGGACATTTTATTGGGTATGGTGAGCCAGTGGGAATACAGTACGCTCCTCCAGCTATGAAGCCAGACTATTCCAGGCAGCAGCCCTTATGCTGGTTTTTGGAGCTT
Source organism: Rhineura floridana (assembly GCF_030035675.1). Taxonomy (NCBI): domain Eukaryota; kingdom Metazoa; phylum Chordata; class Lepidosauria; order Squamata; family Rhineuridae; genus Rhineura; species Rhineura floridana. Next base: position 101,861,426 of record NC_084487.1, read on the forward strand.
TTAGGATAGGCAAGGTGGTGGCTGGATCCAAGCGAGACCTGTCTTGATGTGCCCTCCAGCTATCAGATGTCTCCATGGAGTGGGGTTGTGCCTGTATACAATTGAGAAGGTCTAAGATGGACCAGAGATGTATGGGGTGGACCGTATGTTGGCCAGGGGGATCTGGATAAGGATATTTATTCACCCATGCAAGTGAGGACCCCCTCACAAAATACCAGTTTTGGGTGCTCACAAAGAGGGCTTTTACAGGGGTTAGGGCATGACCCCTCAGAGTTTGGACTCCACTCTTTTGGAATTGGAGCTGCTTCTATGGCAGCAGTTCTTGGGTTTTCCCAGGCAAAGGTGCAAGCTGTTGGACGCTGGTCCTCAGGTTTATTAGGGCTATATTCGCCCCTTTTAGAGGGCCTGGGAATTCGGAAGCCTAACAAGTTTTAATTATTTTGACAGATTGTTGGACGGGGATGGAGCAGACATGCATCCTAATATGCGGCCACAGCATGGTCTTCTGGGCAGCCTGGAGGGCCTCGAAATCGTGCATGGGCTGACAGTTGGGCCTGTCGATGGGCTACAATACAGTGGCTTGGCTGGAGAGGAATGTGTTTGGATGGTCTCCTACCCGCTTTGTTCCAGCATGGATCAGTGTGTATGGTTTCACAAGTGGTGGTCTTTCCCTCGGGTGGCAATGACCTCAGTTACTTGAGGCAAGACCCTCAGCTGGCAGGCATGTATGACATGCAGCTTGAGAGACTACAATGGCCTTGGTTACTTAAGGGCAAGACCCTCAGTTGCCAGGGATGTGTGACATGCAGCTTGAGAGACTACAACGGCCTTGGTTACTTAAGGGCAAGACCCTCAGTTGGCAGGCATGTATGACATGCAATTGGCAAGGCAACGATGGCTGTGGTCAGACATGCTCCCACACAAGGTTTGGTGAATGAAGGCTAACCGGCAGATTCAGTTGGCTCTTCTTGGGCATGGGGGGTTAGCCATTCCTCATCCCCACATCCAGCATTGGAAGGGTGAACTATAGAGGGCCGATGCCGTTCACCTGTCAGATGCAGGTAATGCCATATTTGGGAGACCTGCAGAGGTGTCTGCGAGAGGTGCTTCTCGGCAGTGGGGTAAAGGGGGACTAAATAGAGATTTGTCCCCCTTTTGTGGTGGGAAGGTGCAGGAAGGGAAATAGATAAGGACAGCTAGGTGGCCCCCTTAGGCACCTTTGGAGGTGATTGGTGGTTCCGGAGGCCTGTCCGTCAGGGCTTTACGGCTCGAAGGCAGGATATGGGCTGCCTCTGGGGCCAACTTATTTCATCTACCCAGGGGTTATACGGCCCCAGGTGGGGATGACATGGGAAAGCCCCCCTACTCACCTACAGGGTGTGGCCAGGGTAAAGGGTAAGCAGATGGGCTTTCCCTTGCCCCAGCAGGGACTGGTCGCCCGAGAGCTCTGTGGCAAGTTACTTGCTTATAGACAGTTCCTGCACCTAGGTTTCTTTCTGCAGGTCACTTTAAATTGGGTTTTGTTTGCTGTAATTTAAAAAAAGTGGCCCTTGTTCAACCCAAGCTGATGTCTCTGTGTCTTATTTCGCCCCTCGAGGGCAAATGGGAAACTACATAGAATGCTGCTTTACACAAAGTCAGTCTATTGGTCCATCTAGCTTAATAATATCAACACTGACTGATGGCACCTCTCCAGAGTTTCAGACAGGAGTCTTTCTCTGTATAAGTGTATGGGGCAGAATTGATGGAATATCCTGGGGCCCCAATTTGAATAGGGGTTTCCCCCATCAAATATTTTTTACCATGTGTATGTTCTACATTACAATCTATATGTTCTATAACTTTTTTTGAAGTTCTGTTATCTTATTTCCTCTATTTTTTCTCTTGTACCATAAAATAAGCTTTGTTAAATTGCTTTAAATTTTAGAATTCCAAGCCATGGTGACAAATTCTATCCAAGTACTGGTCATGAGCAAGGGAACATGATAATTAGTCTGGAGGTCACATTCCTTAATTCTACTGATTAATCAAATTTCCATTAAAAAAAACCCCACAGTGTCTTACAAACAATGGTACTGTTGTGCAGTGTAGAATACTTACACACCATGGTCACTCTCCTCGTATAGCTGTAAAGGTTTTAATGAAAGAAAGCCAATTAGGAGTAAGCTGGTTACTAAGAACATAATCAGGGTCATTCCTTGGTAACAAATCAATCAACAAAATGCTAATCACCTATGCTGTTGTAAGCTTGGATTAATCTATTAGTAATTAAAGTGAAGTGCAAATCAAACAGCTATCCTAATTGTAGCCAAAAGGCACAAATGCCTTTTTGTTGACCGACAAGACAGCACTATTTGGCAGAATGTGACAAGCATGCTGATAATTATTTCAGGTGCCTACAGTTTTTTTTAAAGAGTTTATGCATTAAAGGACCATTTGTTTCTTATAAGGTGCTTTTGGTGTTTGCCTATATTATAAAGCAATATTTGCTGAGGGATGATAATTTATTACTAGGTATATTAAACAAATCTTTGTCCTCAAGCAGCACATGTTTTGTTCTCTTAAAAATGCTGGTGTGGAAAATCTTTAAACAGATTATATGAGACCTCAAGTTTCTATTTCTTCTTTAAAATTGTATCAATACATATAATATTTTTATAGGAGTTCTGGTAAGCAGGCAGGGACAGCTTGGGGTTTTGTGTGTATGTTTTACAGCCCTTATTAAATTAAAAGAGAGTGCTGGTCATATTTATGGCAAGCACATGACACCAATGAACTTTTTCAAATAAAATCTAGTCTTCACTTTTCATAGAGACAAGACAAGATGCCCAGGCAAAGCTGCATGTTGATCATGAGCACCTTATGCACAAATATCCAGGGATGATGAGAGTTAATCCACAAGAGGGGTCAGGGCTGATGTATATTAAAAGGAGAAAAGCCCCAAAAAGAAAAGCATCATGGGTACAACTTACAGGCCCACCCAGACCTTTTAAAAGAACTAATCTATCCTTCTCACCTGCTACGATACCATTTAATGCCAAGGTGGGTACGCAAAAACCCTTAAAGGACCTTATTTTCGGAGAACCTATAATAACTTTATGTGGGGGTGGGAGATATGATTTGAGAAAACCTTCCTACCACATCAAGAGAAGTCAACCTCATCGTTGGTTATCAACTCCTATACGACGACCTCGGCCAAATAGACAGGGTATTTGGATGACAATTCCCCCGGATTACTAGTCTTGCTTTTTAACGCCAGGTCGGTAAATCAGAAAACCACGATCATTCAGGACCTTATCCTGGATGAACATGCCGACTTGACATGTATTACAGAAACCTGGTTGGATGAGTTAGGCGGGGTTAACCTCACTGGTCTTTGTCCTCCAGGTTTCTGTGTACATCAGCAGGCTAGACCAGGGGGACGGGGTGGGGGAGTCGCAGTGGTCTATCGTGATTCCATCTCTATGACCAGGTGCCCTCTACCGCAAATTGCAGGATTCGAGTGTCTTTATTTAAAGCTCTGCGGGTGGGACAAAATGGCGATTCTGCTGGTGTATCGTCCTCCCCGCTGCCCAGCAGTCCCCTTATCTGGGCTCTCCAAGTTGATCTCCGGGCTGATATTGGAGTCCCCCAGGCTGTTAGTTTTGGGTGACTTCAATATCCACGCGGAGTCCCCACTTTATGGAGATGCCCGAGACTTTATGGCGGCCATGACAACTATGGGGCTGCCTCAACTAATAACAGGCCCTACTCATGCAGCTGGTCACACCCTCGATCTTGCTTTCTATGTGGGACAGGATGATAACGATCCAGGAGTGGTAGATTTTTCTATAGCTCCGTTGTCATGGACGGATCATTACCTGGTCAGCTTTAGACTAACTGCGACTCATACCCACCGCGGGGAGAAGGGACCCATTAGAATGGTCCGCCCCAGGAGACTGATGGATCCAGTTGGTTTCCTGTCAGCTCTTGGGGAATTCCCTGTCTCCCAAGTAAGTGATTCTGTTGACACACTGGTCAAATTCTGGAACAGTTCAATGACCAGGGCCATTGACACAATCGCTCCTGAGCGTCCCCATGTGTGTTCAAGAGCAAATTCGGCCCTATGGTTTTCCAATGAACTGATGGCGATGAAACCCACTCGTTGGGGTCTAGAGCGACGATGGCGGAAAACTCGGAACAAATCTGACCGACTCGTCATTAAAGAATTCTCGAAAACTTATTCGACTACAAGATGATCTATGCAAAAGGCCTTTTTTACGGCTTCTATCTCATCAGCTGTTAACCAGCCGGCTGAACTATTCCGAGTGGTTAAAAATTTGCTTAACCCTGTTCATCCTGAGGACAATGCGGATTTGTCTCCAACCCGTTGTCAAGAATTTGCCTTTTATTTTGCGAATAAGGTCGATCAGATCCGTTCTGACTTAGAAGCCAGTTTTAATGCAGTCTCTAAGGATGTACCTTCGGACTCTGTCTGTCCAATTAAGATGGATTCCTTTGAACTTGCTCAACCTGGAGATATAGACAGCCTCCTTGGAGGAATGAGACCTACCACCTGTCCGCTTGATCCTTGTCCCTCCTGGATCATTAAACAAGCCAGAGGGGGGCTGGCTGAATGGGTCTGTGGAGTAGTCAATGCCTCTCTTCAACAAGGCTCCCTGCCAGGATGTCTGAAAGAGGCGTTTGTGAGACCATTACTGAAAAAACTCTCCTTAGACCCATTATGTTTGGGTAATTATCGACCAGTATCCAACTTACCTTTCTTAAGTAAAATAGTGGAGCCGGTGGTGACTAGTCAACTTCAACGGTTCCTAGTGGATACGGATTATCTTGATCCATTCCAATCTGGTTTCAGTCCTGGCCACGGGACCGAAATGGCTTTGGTCACCTTGGTGGATGACTTTTGAAGGGAATTAGACAGGGGGAGTGTGTCTCTGTTGGTTCTCCTGGATCTCTCGGTGGCCTTTGATACCATCGACCATGGTATCCTTCTGGATCACCTATCCAGGATGGGGCTTCAGGGTACTGTTTTATGTTGGCTCCGCTCCTTCCTGGAGGGTCGAACCCAGAAGGTAATACTCAGAGACTCCTGCTCAGCCCCCTGGCCTTTGACCTGCGGGGTTCCAAAGGGCTCTATTTTGTCTCCTTTGTTATTTAACATCTATATGAAGCCGCTGGGTGAGGTCATCAGGAGGTTTGGAGTTCATTACCATCAATATGCAGATGACACCCAGCTTTATTTCTCCTTTCCCCCTGATGCCAAGGAAGCCGTTCGACCCCTGAACCAGTGCCTGTCCTCAGTGATGGATTGGATGAAGGTGAACAAGTTGAAATTAAATCCAGACAAGACAGAAATGCTCTTCATCAGTTGTAGGGCTAAACTAGAAACATGGAATGTACCTGTGTTAGACGGGGTTACACTTCCCCTGAAGACTCAAGTCCGCAGCTTGGGTGTGCTTCTGGACTCGGCTTTGAACCTGGAAGCTCAGGTTTCTGCTGTGTCCAGGAGCGCTTTTGCCTAGTTAAGACTGGTTCACCAGCTGTGCCCGCTTTTAGAGATTTCTGATCTGACGAAGGTAACTCATGCCTTAGTTACATCCCGGCTTGACTACTGCAACACACTCTACGTGGGGCTGCCTTTGAAGACAGTTCCGAAGCTTAAATTAGTTCAACGTGCAGCAGTAAGAATGCCGACAGGGGCTGACATTCGTGCCCATACAACCCCCCTGTTGCAACAGCTTCACTGGTTGCCAATTTGCTTCCGGACTAAATTCAAGGTGCTGGTGTTGGCCTTTAAAGCCCTTCACGGCCTGGGCCCTGTCTATCTGTCTGATCGGTTGTCTTCTTATGAACCCCCCATTCTCTCAGGTCCTCCGATAATTCGTTCCTTAGGATACCTTCATCCACACAAGTTCATCTTTCAGGAACCAGAGACAGGGCATTCTCTGTTATCGCCCCTAGACTCTGGAATTCCTTGCCAATAGAGGTCCGGTCGGCCTCCTCGCTTCTGGCATTCTGTCTCCAGGTCAAGACGTTCCTTTTCCATCTCGCATTTAACCTGGACTGAGGAATAGGAAATCTCTTGACCATGAGAGACTATGGAGTAATGATGTTGTTTATTTTACTGTATATAGTTTTACTATTTTAACCTTATCTTATAAGTTTGTATTTATGGTTGTATGTCTTGTTTTTATAAGGTATTTTTTGTCTATGTTCTTTTATTATAGAGTTGTTCGCCACTCTGAGCTTTCCAGGAAGATAGAGCGGCATAGAAATGTTTTAAATAAATAAAATAAATAAATCTCTGATGAGGAAAAAACCTCAGAAGCAGAAAGCTGCATGAAAGAAGAGGCATACAGCACCAGCTCGAAAAGGAGATATATTTTAAACCATCATGGCTTTCATCCATGGCAGTTCTGAGGAATGCACTAAATCTGAATTAGATCTATTCCAGATTGGACCTATGCAGACCTGTATTGACAGAAGCCTGTTTATTGAAGTGCCACCCTTTGGAGCGTGGACAGAAACTGCACCGCTAGAATTTTACATTGCTGGAAATGGTGAAGATTATATGGACTTAAACAATACATTGCTATACGTGAGTTGCAAAATTCTGAATTGGGATGGAACAAACCTGGCCAGAGGTGCTAATGTGGGTCTGGTGAATTATCCATTGGCATCCATCTTTAGCCAATTGGATGTGACTCTGGGAGACCGACTCATTGGTCAGAGCAACAACTGCTACCCTTATAGAGCCTTCATAGAATCTGTGCTGAATTACAGCAAAGACACCCTAGCCACACAATTTTCTGCAGGGTTATTTGACAAAGACACAGCCGGACATCATGAGGTGGCAACCCTGGATGGGGAAAATTTAGGCTTTGTTAGAAGGGCTGCTCTGACAGCTGAAAGCCAAAAAATAAACCTCCTAGGTCATCTCCATGCTGATCTGTTTTTTCAAGAAAAATTGCTTCTAAACAGAGTGGATGTGAAAATTAAATTGACACGCAACAAAGACACTTTCTGTTTGATGGCTAATGATGCAAACAGCTGATACAAATTACAAATTGTGTCGGCCTCACTTTTTGTAAAGAAAGTGAGTGGCACCAGGTGTCTGGCTAGGACATGAAGCAGCATTGTTGACATCTAATGCAAAATACCCTGTGGATCGTGTCAGCATGAAAGTGTTTAGTATCCCCCAAGGAAGCCGCATCAGCAATCAGGAGAATCTGTTTTTGGGCCAGCTACCCAAGCAAGTGGTTATAGGGCTGGTCGATAATAATTCCTTCAGCGGCGTTTACAATAAAAACCCCTTCAACTTTAAGCATTATAACATCAGCTTTGTATTTCTTTATGTCGACAGTTTCCAAATCCCCACAAAACCTCTTCAGCCTGAATTTGAAACAAGAAACTGTGTTTGATAATACATGAGTCTGGTACAGACATCCGGCAAGCACATGAAAGATAGGGCTCTGTTAATTAACCGTGAGGAGTTTGCAAGAGACTACACTCTTTTTGCTTTTGACCTGTCTCCAGACCAGGAATGTGGGGAGCACTATTCTTTGATCAAACCGAGGAATCTGAGAACAGAAGTTCGATTTGCAAGGGCTCTTCCAGCCACAGTCAACATGATAGTGTATGGAGTTTTTGACAACATGATAGAGATAAATCATAGAAGAAATGTTTTGTATGACTATATGTAAACATGGACAGCATACAGTTAACCCGCATCCTCTCTTCAAACCCCTACATGCAAAAGAGTTTTCAAAAGCTTCTCTATTGATAGGATTGCCCGCAACAGATGTAGGTAGGTTTAGTTCAGCTAGGGCAGCCAGAAAAGCATCCCAGCCTTTAGGGATATGTTTGGTGGATAGGGCTTGGGTTTGAGTGATTCCCTTAATCAAGTCCAATATATTCGAGCTGTCTATAGCATCACCCTTATACACAAAAGCTACCTATCTGTTTCCGGGCCAAATTCAAAGTGCTAGTTTTGACTTATAAAGCCTTACATGGTGTGGGACCACAATACCTGGCGGAACGCCTCTCCCGATATGAACCTACCCGCTCACTATGTTCAACATCAAAGGTCTTCCTCTGAGTTCTGACTCACAAAGAAGCTCGGAGGATTGTAACGAGATCTAGGGCCTTTTCAGTGGTGGCCCCCGAACTGTGGAATAGTCTTCCCAACGAGGTGCACCTGGCGCCTACACTTCTATCTTTTCGGCGCCAGGTTAAAACCTTTTTATTTTCCCAGGCATTTTAACATATTTTATTGTTGTTAATATATACCAGGCTGTTAAATATTTAATATGTATGCTTTTAGTGTTTCTATTGTTATTTTATTGTATTTTATTGTATTGTATTTACTTTGTTCTGTGTACCGCCCAGAGAGCCTTTGGCTTTGGGCGGTATAAAAATTGAATAAAATAAATAAATAAAATAAAATAAAAGCGCCTTTTCCATTTCAGGAAGAAACACTTTTGTTCTGCATCATTTTGTTTAACAGCACCTTAGCATGATTTCTATATCTATCTGGCATGCTGTCCATCACTTCTTGAACGACCACATCAGCATTTACAGAGGCTTCTGCAGAGGTCTGAGGCAGAATCAGGTTTAGTTTTTCTTTCTCTGCCTCCCCATGTCTTACATGGATGAGATACCTTTGAAGAAGAGCATCATAAAGTTTGACTTTTCCAATTCCGTTAAGTCAGTCCTGTGAAGAATCCCTAGCATTTCAGTATCAAGGGTGTTGATGGCAGCTTACCTGATGTTTTCCTCCTTAGGAGGGTTCCCTTCAATTGCTCTAACTGATGGCTGGGAACCAGATACATCTTTTTAGTATATTCCATCACCGTTTAGCTAAAAGTCCAGTTATTATGGGGATGGAAATACTCAATAATGGTACAAGATACACTCCAGACTGCTTCACTAATTGTTTCTTCCTTCTTAGTGATACTCTCTTGTTGCTTAGGCTTTTGATAAGGGTGTGCTTTTTCCTTAATATACGCACCTGCTGGGGAGTCAGGGGCACATTGCCTTTTAAAGTGTTTAGAGCTATCTCACAAATCGCTTCTATGAGCTCATCTGATGCTGCACATAAAATAACTTTCCTCTGATGTGGAGGGGCCTTAATAAGAAGAGTTAATAAGGGGAGGTTTCTTTTTATATGGCTGAACATGTTGACTTGTCGGGTAGGCAACTCAACAGAATGCAGGGAGATGAAGTCACCGTCTTTTGTACCCATGTGTGGGCTTTTTCATGGTGTATACCACAGGCCAGTCTGGAGGGAAAAGTCCAGCTCTTAATCTGTATGATTCAGGTGTGGAGGCATTTAAATCCACAACCAAGTAACTGTAAGGTTTTTGTGTAGCATCTGCAAAAGCCTCCATGGAGAACTGAGCATTTCTGGGATACATCTGCCATGCTAAAGTTGCAATCTGTAATTTATCTCTGGGATTCTGAAACAGCACCATATATTTAGTGTTTAGGCTAATGGTCCGGTTGCTTTGTCCCTTGCAGAAAATAATCTGCATAATGAAAAAAATACTCAGATTTCTATAACGTACATATTGAGTTAAGGTTTTTCCACATCTTGATCCTGTGATGCACAATTCATCAGATCATCAATAATAACATAATTTGTTCTATTAGGAGGTAGTAAATTGTCATCATCAAATTTCTCAGGCAAGCCCTTCACAAAATTAATAAAAGGGTATTTACATAGTAATTCTTTGCATAGATCCTGCCAAACATTGTAAAACCATAGAATATTATCAGAAGCTGATGAAAGTACAGTATGAGCATTGTCCTACATGCTTTTTATAAAAAAAAATATTCCCACATTTACTAGGTCCTGCTAAAATGTCTGAGAATGGATGGTGCCATCTTGTACCCATGTCTTAAAACCCATAAGGAATGGTTTTAAATGCTTGGGTAATTACCCTTTTGTCATATACAACTTTCTGTGTTTTCTTGAGAGTTTTTGTTTCAAGAGTCCAGTGCCATTTGTTTCGAACAATACCCTGCTGATGCACTACTATCTAGCACTGTGCCCCCTCTTCCCTGTCTGGGACATAGGCAAAAACTATTCTTTCAGACTGTTGAAATTAATTTTTGTACAGTTATCCACTGTCAAGGTTATCCTTTTGACCTTCAGGCATGCAGTCCCTCTGGACAGCTGGTAACCATATGATTTAGGTCCTGCTGACACATGCTCTGTGATATATTGACTGTTAGGGACCTCGCTTGTGAGTTCACCTAAAAAATCACCTAGAGGTGGATTCCACTGTCCCTTCCAACTCACAAATATCACAGAATCTGTGTCATGATATAGGCAGTGCTCTTGCAGCTTGTCTAGCAAGCTGTAGAGCTCCAGACGAGCATAAGCAGTTGTAAAGCAGGCTATGAATACATTCTTACCCCGAGACCACCATGTAATCTTTCGAGTGTTTCCAAGTCACACAAGCAGCTTCATCATCAATAAATTCACACATTGAAACCTCAAAAGCATCAGGGAACAGAATGTTAAACAAATCATCAGCATCTCTTACCACCTGCGTGTTAGGCAGATCGGATTTCTGAGCAAATTTCCCCCACAGAGAATTCAAAAACAGTTTGGCAATATTTCATTTGGCTTTGTTTTCAGAGATCAGGTCATGGCGCAAGAGCAACCCCTCTTTTTTGAGAAACTCCTCTACATATTTCTGTTTATCGGCTCCACTGACACACCATTTGGGATACCCTGATGCCTCCTGTTTCTGACGAAGGTGCATGTCTATATAGTCTGAAAACAGGCCTGTAGATGTCCTTTCAAAATGCCACACGTCATAGATTTCTACCACCCTGTATCCCTTCTCTACAGCAACGTTCAGTTCCATTGTACACCACGTTCCTACCAGAGCCCTCTCCTCATCAGTATGGGTGCATATTTCCAACTGTGCTTTTGCACAAGCTGCACACAGGTGAAACATGAGTTTTCCGTTCATCTTGACAGGCAGCACTAGAAAGAAAAGGCCTCTGGGAGGGTACACTTTTATCTTTGCAATCCCAAAATAATTAGAGAGGGGTTCAAAGTTCTCATAGATTACCTTTGGATGCGCTACAGGGAAGATTTTTCATTTAAGTATGAACGGATATAAACTGCAAAAATCATAATTATGTATCTGCTCATCCGCATTTAGTTTATAGTAAAGACTGATAGCATTAGTGCGTTCGCCGTAGAGAGTGTCTCTAGGTTCTAGAGGCTCAGGAAACTGTGCTGCAGTGAGAAAGATTTTAAGTTCCTCATCTGTTTTCAGCATCTGCCTCCATTCATGCTCCCAAATGCTCTTGACTTCATACCCCAACCCTTTCGATTCAGCAGCTTTTTTCTCTGTAGAGTTATAAAGAGACTCATAAGATTTACCCAACAGAGGATTCCTGTTTTCTGGAGAATAACACAGGCCACATCCATGCCAAAAACATCCGTTAAATTCAAAGGCCATTTTCTTATTATCTAGGATAGCATAACCATCAAGAAAATAAGTCTCAGCCTGGAATTCGCCACCCTTCAAGGCATGCCGAATCTGAATATTTTCTTTATGCTCTATGTATGAGAGCCACTGGATTGAAGGGGTAGAGAATCTCTTGAGCTGTTTGTGATAGTTGTCAGGCTGGGGGATGGCTATGGTATTCTCCTTCAGAAACTTAAACCTGTACATGGCCAGGCTCACACTAGCCAGAGTAAGGTATTGGAATGGATCTATAGCAAGCCATTTAGTCACACACTTCTTCCCCCTCTTTAGTTCCCTCCTCTCCTTTGTCATTTGTATGATTTCATGTCTGTACTTGGTGCATCCCTGCACCAGAATGGCTACATCTTGCTTGGAATAAAACGCCAGCTCTTTCTGCATGTCAAACATGTTTGATTTGATTTTCTCATACCATGCTAAAAATTTTCTCCCTTTCCTCAGGCAACATCTGATGTACACCATAGTCCTCAACTCTGGGCATGGACCCCACATAATTCCAGTTCTCAGGAGTATTAAAATAATGGGGGAAATAGCCCTTACATCCTTCAAAACCCAAAGCTGATGGAAACTTAGAGAGAGCCATGGGTAGATGACTAAGGGAATCAATGAGATTAATGTCTAAACTTTTTACAGTTACACATATGTCCCCCCCCCGAGCAACAATGTCTACATCCAGTTTTTCTTTGATCAGCTGGCTGATTGTAAAATAACCATTGTAGCCTTTTGAGTTGTGAGCTATAAATGTGCACTTGCTGAACTGACTATCCTTAGTGAAGGTCTTAATAAAGTCAACAAGGCACGACTCACCTTTAAATTCCCATGATTTGCCTGCAGGGGGCCACTCATTCTCAGCATTCTCCTTTTCATCTGTCTTGTGTTTCTTACCACACTTCTTTTTTATGTGCTTGGGCCTAGCCTTAAAACATTTCAAAATTTCCCCCACAAATGCTTGTACAAAGCAATAATTTGGAATGTGAACACCTGCTGATTCGTGACACTCAAAATCATAAAACACATATTTTACAGATTCCTTAGGGTTCTTAATAGGTGCCATGTGACACTGATGGTTTTTGTCTTTTGTGATAAATCCCCAGCAGATGGTGCACTGTTTATCCTTGCATTTTTCCTCATCATGCCCTGATTTCTGGAAAGTGCTGCAGTTTACACAATTGTTGCTATGCTCGCATTTTACATCTTTCTTGGAGGCCAGTTGGCTATGTCTATTTAAACAGGATGTAGATCTGCAGAACATCTTACAATTATTACATCTCTGCACTGCCCCAACATTGCTAGCACATTCTGTACTCAAACAAAGTCTGCAACAATACATACAGTTATGTGTGTGGGTGTATAATGTTCTGCAATACGCACAATACCTTTTAGAGCCAAAAAGTGCTTTCATTTGAGTACTCCGTAGTAATGTTCATCATGGAGAAACATGTTATAGGTTTTGGGGTAGTTTGAACCTGATATGTGAAACAGATTCCAACCCTTTTTACCAAAACACCCCACCTGAATGTTGACCTTCAAATGGTCTTCAATAATGGAAACTTCACTAAGGATAACTTTCTTTTGATTGGTCCATCCTAATTCCCTATGCAATTCCCTGGCTGCTGCAAACAACTAAGCATCTGCGGGGATCTTGTCAGCCATAACAGCTAAAAGCCCCCCAGCAAAGCAGAGATTGTTACCTAGGGCATTTAAATCTACCAAGTACTGCCTTTTTTTTACTGATGATTTCGCTGTAGGGTATAGAGCCAATTGCCCTATGACCTCTGCGGTTTGGTGACCTCACAATGGTGGCAATCAAACACAGAGAGACATCTGCAAGTATTTGTGCATTGCTCTGCAAGAGATTGGTGATGTGCGCTAGAAAGTCCTCAGCATTCAATGCATCCCTGCCCCTTCTAACAGAAAACAATGGATTCGATAGCCCTGAGCCATCCAGTCTCAGCTGAACAAAATCCCCAGGCTGTATTCTTTGATGACTGTCAATGAGAATCTGTTGAATCCCATCATATAATCCGGCCACAGCCTGGGCATAGGAAGTTATGCGCTCAAGATTAATAAACCGGAAGACCTCTGTAATACGTAAAGCACAAAACCCCTCAAATTCCTGAGGAAACTGGGCCACACACTGTACGTATACCCGGGGCTGGTCTTCATCAGTGGGTGCACATTCAGCTTTGCTATCAGGGGGTGGTGTAGATGAAGCGGCCCCTGTAGGTACATTGTCTGGTTCAACATCCTGAGAAGGCATAGACAGGCATGAACTTGAAGGCACACTATCTGGCTCAACATTTTTAGAGCGTTTTTAATGGAGTGCTTTTGGTTTTTAGAGGCTGGGAGTATTTTTTTTTAGCCCTGCTTAATATTTTTGAACCTTCCTTCTCCAGTACAACTGGTGCTGGGTTGGTTTGCGTTTCCTAAACCTTTTTTTGGGTTTACCCCCACCCCACTGCTTAGCAATACTATTATGAGAGACGTGATACTGTTGGTACTTTTTAATCTCATTAACAAGAGTAATCAGAGCTGATGAATCAGAACACCCACTACAAAGTTGAATCATGGATAATTGATACTTTTTACCATTCATCTTCATCATGTTAGCTTTTTCAATCAGAATGTTAGGTTTTTTAATCATATTCTCTATAGCCTCGTATGTATGCGCTATCAGCCTGTGGTGCTCAACACTGTGTAAAACTTGCTCAATCCTTTGGGATGCCTGTTGAGGGTTGTCACACCTTTGCCACTTAGGCACTGGTCCTGGAACCTCCTGTATCACAGCACCATCACACTTTTTATTCTCATCTGCAAAGTATAAAATAATGGTGTCATTTATGGCTGTAACTAGGGTTATGTTTACACACACAATCACACATCTTACCCTTGCCAGTGTTCTGGCCACTTGTAGCTTTAGGGAATAGAGAAGGACTTCCTGTGATCTACACTGCCAAGGAATAACATATTAGTTGTTTTAGGATCTGTGTTTACACACACACACGTCTTACCCATGCTAGCGCCCTGATCCCTGGTAACACAAGGCATCAGAGGCAGAATCTCAGTTATGTACACTGTGAAAAGATAACAGGCACTTTAGCTGATTCCTGGGATGTCTTATGGACCCCTTTTAAACTTAAAAATGTCATATTTACCTATATCATCATCATAGGCCTGATGTTACTCAATATGTTTTGTTTTCTTTTTTTTCTTAAGGTGAGGTCCTGATCCTTCAGCTTGCTTAGTCCTTCTGTCACCTGAGAGCAAGGAAAACATATCATCATTTTAAAACTGAAATTAGAATCATGCTTCTTTACACAGCTGGTCATAGGTTTTCTTAAGGACCCCTCTTCCAATGTAAAAATGTCTTATTTACCTGCATCATCAGTCCTCTGCTGCTCCACAACAAGCTCTGTTTTCTTAAGGGGCGGCCCTGACCTTCAGCTTGCTCAGCCCCATCTGCTAAAAGCAAGGAAACATATCAACATTTTTAAACTGATATGATTCTGTTTTCAGTTTAGACAAACCCCTAGCATTTGACCCTGGAATTTCTGAAGGAATACATGCAGGCATGTTGAGATTTGCCCGGCCAGGAACCTGTATATAGCACAGCCTGGGTTTATCTGTGTATCAGTAGCACATTCAGAAAAGACAGAGAGACAGACATTGCTGATGGTTGAAACAGCTTTGAACGTGGTTTGTGGGACAACAGTACCCGTGATACAACAGTTCAAACCTGCGTGAGTTTTTCAAAATATTGCTCCCCAACTTTTAGATGAGCTTCAAAGAAAAATAACCCCTCTTTTGGACTCTCTAGAAATTAAATCTATCAAGACTGTATGCAAAACTTTTAGCAGAGTGGCAGAATTAGAATTTGCTAATGGAAAAACAAATTGGGGCCGTCTTTTAACAGCTTTGTTGTTCGGTGGGATTATTGCTAAAAAAATACAGATGCAAGGGATTCCTCTGACACAGAGCAATGAGGATCAGCTTACACATATCACAGACTACATAATGAGTGCAAAATCAGAACGGATCTTGGAAAATGGAGGTTGGGTGAGTATGACAAACAAATATTGCTCTTAAGTTTGAAAAAAGTAGCTGACTTCAGCCATAAAAATAACTGCTATCCATCTTTTCTTGTAGGAACACAGCTTTGCTAAGCATTTTGAGAGACCTCTCTACAATGTGATGACCAGAATATTCCAGGTTTTCAAGAATTATCACCCTAAGCTGTAGCTAACATTCCCTGTTCAAAATTTAACTATGAAATAAAAAAGTAAAGAATATTCAAAAGATTTCTTTACATGTTTTTGCATGGCTTCTGTTTAAAGCGAACAGTTTCAGGCCGAGGGGGAAGGAGAGGGGGTTCTAGCAGACCTACATGGCTTCTGTTTAAAGCGAACAGTTTCTGGCAGAGGTTGGGGGTTGAGGGAAGGAGAGGGAAGGAGGGGGAAGGACGGGTGGGTGTGTGAGGAGTGTTTTAACAGTCTTAAATACAGACAGAGTTTAAAAACAAATAGCATTCATACAGGCACTGGGACAAAACAGAATAGTGGCTTGATTTACCTTCTAATAGATTAGTTATATCTGGCTGATTAGAATCTGCTGCAAAATAATCTGTAAATATAAAAAGAAAGTTTAACACCTATTTTCCAAAAGGAATATACATTGCTGCCTACATAACATGCTAAGATCTCACATCTGTTTCTGATATATCTAGCGTCTAGCAGTAGAGGGCGTCATCACTCATTTTGACAGGTGGTGATTGTGAAGCTTTTTACACAGCTAACTTTGAATTTCAAGAATCTTTTTAACTTTTTAAATAAAGTACATATAAAGTTCTTTTTAAATAAAGTACATATAAAGTTCTTTAAAATTAAAAGTTAACTTGCATAGAAAGATCGTTCTTAATTTTTAAATAAAATTTAAAAAGTTTGCATTTCTAGCTAGGAGATAATACAAGGCATTCTCACATCTGTTTCTAATAACCCCACCATGCTTCTAGCAGCGGAGGGGTCATCACTCATTTTGACTGGTGGTGCTTTAACAAGTTTATACCATAGCTAGTTCTCTTAAATAAAAGTTTGCTTACATAAAGAAATGCATTTTAAAACTGTTTTTAATTTCATACCTTCTAATTGATGGTCATGCATAGGCTCTGTTAACAATGCAGATAAAGATACTTCTGCAATACAGATAAAAAACAAATATTGTTCATAACTTTTTAAAAAAAGATTAGCTTATTTGCCAGTAGCAGGGTCTAACGTTTATTAAATAAGTCTCATACCATCTAAGGAGCTTTCCATCATGGTCTTTGCCTTGGTCTGCCCTGGAAAATCAAAACAAATTGTTCTTGTGGGCTTCCCTGCTTTTTTAAATAATATCAACTAACAGGCACATGCAGTTGATTACTCACCTCAGACTGATATGAGTACAGGGGGAAAATGGATGTGCTTGAAGACAGCTACCCTCATGGACATAAAGTCATCACATTATGTAGGCAGGCCTAAGATCCCCTATTGGCTTAAGGTATGGAATTTATTTAATTATTTCTTATCATGTTGATTGGTTGTCCACATCACGAGGTTATCCTTTGTTCAGAGCTGTAAGGAAGACTTTGGAAATTCCACATGGAGAATGGGAGAGGTGCCGGAGGATTGGAGATGGGCAAACTTCGTCCCTCTCTTTAAAAAGGGTAAAAAAGAAGATCCGGGGAATTACAGGCCGGTCAGTCTGACTTCAATACCGGGAAAGATATTAGAACGGATAATAAAAGAGTCCTTTGCCAACTATCTAGATGATAATGATGTGATTAGAAGGAGCCAGCATGGGTTTGTCAAGAAAAAATCCTGTCAAACTAATCTCATCCCTTTTTTTGATTGGGTCACTAGCTTAGTAGATGGTGGAAATGCTGTAGATGTCATCTATCTAGATTTCAGCAAGGCGTTTGATAAAGTCCCCCACGACCTTTTGATTAGCAAACTAGTCAAATGCGGACTACATGGAAATACTGTCAGGTGGATTCACAACTGGTTGGAAAACCGTACTCAAAGAGTGGTCGTCAGTGGCTCTGCTTCAAACTGGAAGGAGGTCTCGAGTGGAGTGCCACAGGGTTCTGTCCTGGGGCCGATACTCTTCAACATTTTTATCAATGACTTAGATGATGGGGTGGAGGGAAGCCTTATGATGTTTGAGGATGATACGAAACTGGGAGGGATAGCTAACACAATGGAAAACAAGAATAAAATCCAAAGGGACCTGGATAGACTAGAAAATTGGGCTGAAATTAATAAAATGACATTCAATAAAGACAAATGCAGGATTCTGCATTTAGGCCACAAAAACAAAATGCACGGGTACAGGATGGGAAATACCCGGCTTAGCAGTAGTGCGTTTGAGAAGGACCTTGGAATTGTAGTGGATCACAAGTTGAACATGACCCAGCAGTGTGATGCTGCGGCAAAAAAGGCAAACGCAGTTTTGGGCTGCATAAACAGAGCTATAGTTTCCAGGTCAAGGGAAGTAATAGTCCCACTATATTCTGCATTGGTCAGGCCTCATCTGGAATACTGCGTTCAGTTCTGGGCACCTCATTTTAAGAAAGATATAGACAAGTTAGAGCGGGTTAAGAAGAGGGTGACAAGGATGATAGCCGGTATGGAGAACAAGTCTTATGAGGAAAGGTTGAAGGAACTTGGCATGTTCAGTCTGGTGAAGAGAAGGCTGAGGGGTGATATGATTGCACTCTTTAAGTACCTGAAGGGCTGTCACATAGAGGAGGGTACAGATTTGTTCTCTGCTGCCCCAGAGGGTAGGACTAGGTCTAATGGTTTTAAGTTGCAGGAGCATAGATTCAGATTGGACATTAGAAGGAACTTCTTGACAGTAAGGGCAGTTCGGCAATGGAACCGACTGCCTAGGGAGGTGGTGGGATCCCCTTCGCTGGATGTCTTCAAGCAGAGGCTGGACAGCTATCTGCGGGAGATGCTCTAGCTGTGGATTTCCTGCTGAGCAGGGGGTTGGACTTGATGGCCTACAAGGCCCCTTCCAACTCTATGATTCTATGATTCTATATTCCTACAACCTGAGGATTACATCAGAATTTTTTTTTTCCCCTTGACCATGTGGTGGAGACTTTTTTTGTTCCCAAACCTTTTACAGAGCTGGCATGGAAATTTTTCTGCTTTCTAGGATGCTTTTGGAATTTCTAACTTTCCACTCAGGATAACTGCATTACAAGGTTAGCTGGTATGTTGCATCCTCTATGTGAATCTATATATTTTTAGTTAGGCTATGACTGCATGGCTTTAAACAAAATGTTTATTTTCTTTTGGCAGTGAAGTGACTAACTGACAGCCTAGTTCATTAGAGCTTTATTGACATCTCAACCTGTTTTCAATATAACCTTTTTTATTCAGTAGGTTGGGGGGTTTAGCTCCTCTAGATTGTTTGGGGGCTTGGAAATTCTAACATTTCTATAGGCATGGTTTTAATCAAAGCATGCTGAGGGACTGGGGCATGGGGCATTGCTGGGAACCTATGTATTTTATTGTTTCTATTTAAAGTAATGAACAAAGGAAGGCTGTTTTAGGATTAGGTATCAGTTCATGGTTTTCACAGACTTTACACACACCAAGTTTTCATAATATAAACATTATTATTCAACAACTTTAACATTCATAGTCTTAGTGTTAGAACAAGACTATTCAAACTGTTAAGATAACAACATGGAGCATGCATTCTCAATTTTAGAGGACCGATTTTGTCCTTTAAAATTGAGAGCTGAAAAAACTTCTATAACCCCTGCTGCTGATGACACTTTCAACATGTTGTAGAAATGACTGACCAGTGCTTTTCAGGATCTGATCAACAATTTTAACAGAGTCCTGGGAACGGGCTACCTTCGTGACCAAAATTAATATCTCATTAACAGTTTCTTGTGTTAAAACAAGACAATTCAGGCTGTAAGCTGTTAAGATAACAACATGGAACATGCTTTTAAAGCAGATTTTGCCACTAATAAATCGTAACTTCCTAGAGAGGTCACTTCCTAGAGAGGTCATGGGATGTTTGCCCCAGGGCATCAATGATGCAGTCGGGGCAGGCCTCCCTCATGTGTTGCCTTAAACAGTGCTTTAAAATAGCATGCACAGCTGCCCTGACAATGCATTTCATTGCTCCCCTACGTTTTCTTGGTAAAATATTGTCCGTTTCATCCACTTGAATGCCGAGTATGCTTCTAAGGATGAGAAGCCCGGTCTGATTTGATGTCAGACCTGCAGAATCCTAAAATAATAATAATGCTAATTTAGAAAAAAATCATACACAGGCCTTCTCTTTGGTTTTATACTACATCATGGAAATATTGACTCCACAAACCTGCATTTGAATGCTTCCTATTGTTGCCATTTTCCACAGAGCTGATGGTGGTGGTAGCTGTGGATAAACTTCAGCAGAGTTTTCAGTTGCTGAAGGTCCCTAGAAAATTAAGGACATGCTTTAACATTTTTGCAACCTTTATTTTTACACCTCCCCAATCATTTACTTTCCAAATAAAAGCTTACCAGCATTACAGCATTACAGCATTATCAGAGGCAATAGTATCCAACATGCTGATCCATCTTTTGTTGACCTCAATCGCTTCTTCTTTTAGCAATTTAGCATGTGGAAAACCATCATCTTCATCAGAACTCATGCTAATATAGTGCTTTTGAGGGTTAGGTTAATTCCTCAGGACTCTTAGGAGTGCTTTCCTTAGGACTCTTAGAAGTGCTGGCTGCTTCCATGTCTACAGTTGGCTGCTTGGTTAATTCCTCAGGACTCTTAGGAGTGCTGGCTGCTTCCATGTTCAAAACTCAGAATGTGTTCAAGGCTCAGAACATGCCCGGGCATGCAAAATTGCCTGCTCTGACCGCCCCCTCTCCTGATTGGTTCAAATCCATGGTCTACTGGTTGCCATAGCTACAGTGAGTCCTTGGGGAGGGTTGGAAATGGACCCCTTCAGGGTTCATTTCCAGAGGGGTGAGGTTAGGGTAGGAGGGAGGTCAGGGGAAGGTCAGGGGCCATAAATCAACACCCCTAGGTCCACAGACACTGGCTGGGACTGGTGATGTCATTTGGAAGGGGGTAAGGGCTGGGGGCTGGGGGAAGGATGGAGGCTAAGGGTGGGGGAGGGGGAGGTCAGAGGAGGTAGGGGTCAGGGGCCATCATCAATCATTTTGACAGCAGGTGGTCTTTCTATACTACTGGAGTCTCCTCTTAGCACCCTTCACAAACTACACTTCCCAGGATTCTCTGAGGGAAGCCATGACTGTCTCAAGTGAAATCAAAGTCTGCTGTGGTTGTGGCCTCCTGATGAGGCAAACCAATCAGCTGTGAGTCTGGCTTTTAGAACACTGACAGTTGGTTCTTACTGAGCATGCCTGACACTATCATTCAGTTCAATGCAAAATTTCTTAAATTAATTAAAAATCAGTCAGGCATTTTTTAAAAAACTTTTAAAATGCAGAAGATGAAGGTCAGAATATGGGGCAAAGTCAGTAACAGGATTACAGGTACTCTGTGAACATGGCTGATTTTTAATGAATTTCAACAGATTATGAGAACTCTGAGAGAAAAAAGTCCAAAGGGGTCTGGGTTTTTTTCTTTCTCTCTGTAGACTTTGAACTCTCGATTCTTTCTGACTGTTTTTGTTTATTGCCATGAAAATTGAGATGGTTGTTAAGCAAGGGTTTCTGAGTTCAGAATAGAGATTCAAATATTCAACATCCTCCTTATATGTGAAATGTGAAGATGTTGATCATATAGCTTGGCTCGTTCACCAAATCTAATGTGTGATGCCCTCCATGTCCACAGCTTGTCCACAGTGGGCCTCCATGTACCGAGAACATGCTGGCTGGCTGAACCTACTCTTAAAGGTATAAAAATTGTCTCCCAGTTCAGTTGTGTTGAACAGTCTGATGGGACCCATAATCATGGATGCATGTGGAACAATCTGTCTTCACAAAATGCTCTCTCGTAATGAACATTCCTATCTTAACAGGTGTAGGAACAACTTTGAAATGCTGTCAAAACAAATTTTTCTTTAAAAAGTCATTTGATAGGATGGAGTAGGTCTTCTGCTGTGTTAAAGGTGGACATATGAGCAGCATGAATTTACAGGCTAATCAATAAAGGCTACTGAAGAGAAGATAAAATTATAGAAAGTGCTACAAAATTTTGGGCTGTTGCTCAGTGGTAGACAGGGATGGGATCCGTTGGCCAGTGCCAGTTCAAAAGCAGTCCATTGTCTTAACAGGTTGGTATTGATTCGAGTTCATTCTTTGTCCACTAACTGCTGCTTTTTACCTTTTTTTCCCCTTCACAAAAATATTGATGTTAATATCAATATTATAAAGGAATTATCAATATTTTGAAAGGAAATATTGACAAAGGTATTTTTCTTAATATTAATATTTTAGAGGAAGATTTTTTTTTTTAAAAAAAATATTTTTTGTCAAAAATAGCCGTAGAAAATCGGTACATAAAATTCCAGTCTGCAGCTATAGAGAATTAGTGAATTAATGGAAAATTTAGTACCAAATCTGAATTGGATAGAATTCTAGCACATCCCTAGGGGTAGACAATTTTCTTGGCATGCAGAAGGCCCCAGGTTCAATCCATGACATCTTCAGGAATAGTTGGGATAGACCCTGTCTGAAACCCTGGCAAGCCACTGCAAGCCTGTTGGTTACAGGAGCAACAGGGAGAAAGGGATTCAGAGGGAGGTCAATGCAGTACAAACACATTGACAGACATGTCTGCACTACGCTGACCTCACTGCCACTTTGCCTGTCCCCTTCTTCCGCTGGGTAAGCAACAGTGCCAGCAAACTAGAGTAGCAGCTCCACCCCATCCCGAGCCAGTTCTACCTAGGTCCCTAACTTGACTGTGAAAGCCAAATGAATTCAAGCCCTGAAGGAAGACACATGCTACTTCCTATAAACATCCACAGTAGTGTTGTGTAAAAATGGGTTGCAGTGCTCCTTTCATCACTGGAGGTCATGAACATGATCAGGCAGCTGTCCCAGAAGAATTCAAGGCCCATAGCTAATTACATCCACGATACAGATGGATTGTGTCAATTAAGAAGAAAATGACTTGATCAATAAAGATATGTGAAGTGCTACATTGAGTGAAGAGACACATTAAAAAAACAATTTTTTAAAAATGACACACTGAAAACTTGTCCATAAATAAGACCACAAAAATGTTTGTGAGATTAAGGTAATATGCATATACCCCAGCCCCCACCGGCTCATTTTTTGACACAGTAATTCCATTCACCTGAATTGTCATAAGTATTTTTATGTCTAGCACTCAATCTAAAGATGCAATCACCTGGCAAAATGAAGTGTCTTGGAATGAGCCATTTCAGTTTATTGTGTAAATAATGCTTCTGTTAAAAAGAGGAATGAATATGTATTTAACTTGTAGAGTGGAACAACTCCAAAGGAGCTGTCTTGGTCTATCAGCTGCATAATGCAGTACACATTGTAAAAAGCACCTAATTATGTATTTATATATGGCTCTTGTCAGTTTACATCAGACACTTAACATTATTTAATCACAGTTGGTATCTTCGTTTCCTATATCTGGTTTGTTTTTTGTTTTGCAGCTATGTTAATTGCTTTCTGAAGAGGAATATTTTCATGGTAAATAAACATTGGGAATTATATTAAAGTAACCTTGCCATAACTAAACTGGAATCTCTTTATGTGGCCTTTTACTGGCATTGTTGTTGCCACCTCCTCTATAGTTGCTCTCGGGTCCAGCACCAGTGGTCAGCTGGGTTGGGCACTGACCAAGGGCCCCAACTGAGATCTTGGGAAGGACCCCTCACTGGCCTGACATGGCTGTGCTGCCATTCACTGCCCTCCCCATCAGGCCCATAGAAGACTGCTTTAGAGGTGGGCAGGTGGTGCTGCTGCTTTTGAATGGGTGTAAAGTTTGTCTTCCATCCATGGTGGCTGCCTGCCATCTTAATTTACCCCAAACGCAATGTCCTGACCTATAGATCACTTGAAATCTATAGATCTATATAAGCTATAGATTTCATAGATCCATAGACTAGATTCTTGCATTTGGGGTAAATTAAAGTGGTGGATAGCCACCATGGATGGGAGCCAAACTTTGCTCCCATTCAAAAGCAGCAGCAGCACCCAACACTAAAATGCTGCCCTGAGGACTGGCAAGGAGAGTGTTGAGTCGTATTGTTGCTGCCACTGCAGCAGCAAAAAGCAAAGCAAAGCAAAACAAATGATTGCTTCCAGACTCTTTGAGGCAAATTCATATAGTTATAAATGTGGTATAACATATTGCAAGCAAAAACCACACCTTTGGCTACGGGATATACCATGGAGAACTTAGCAGCCATGAAGGATACAGTAGCCACACCAATTTGAGCCCATGCAAAGGGGGCTTGTAACACTTTCAGTTACTTAGACAAGATGGCTGATATGTCTGGAAACTCCTGCTTCTTTAAATGTTTATATAACTGGCTTTAGGAGTCCACGTTCAAGGGTGCTAGGGCCTAAGCTTCTCCCCACAACTATTTTCCAATGAAAGCTTGGTGGTAAGGTGGATTCTCTCTGAGGAAAGCACATGATGAAAGGCTTAGATCTCAATTCTCCACTCTCCAGTGGAGACTGATGTCAGTGAGGCACTGAATGTGCTCCAGGTTTTAGTTTGAATTTCCAAGGTGCTGAAACCTATTCCCAAAATAGGTTCAGCACTTTGAGCAGCTCCTTGAAAGTTCAGACTAAAACCTGGAGCAGATTCACTGCCCCACTGACATCAGAGCCACCAGTCTCCACTCCCAGTCTCCTATGGATGGTTTTTACAAACATGTAAGGAGATGGGAGATTCAATTACATATTTTGTTTGTGTTATCATATCTTGGTCCTTAGTCTCACAGTTCCATTTTAAATGGTCAGTGGATCAGTTCCCAATGAGTTAAATATCACACTTGCTCATTTTTTAAAAAAATCACTAACAGGCAAAAACCCCTTGTGGTTTAAGAATGTACTTATAGCCCACAGATATTTCTATCTAACTTTAAAAAGTGGGGAAATTGGGCAGCTATAGTGAATGTACCAGGGGAGCAGGAGACCTGACCTCCTTTTGAGATATTTTACTGCCCTTTAAATTTGTAAAAATGCAAACACAATTTGGGTTGGTCTTTCACAGTCCAATCCATTTCCTACATATAGCTTGGAAGGAACAGGAGGGAGGAGATATGAGGGAGGAGGAGAGGAGGGCAGTTTTGATCATTTACATGCTTATTGAGTTCAATAGGATTTCCTCCTGTGCAATCATTCTTAGGATAGGTGAAACTGACCTGGGGGAGGGGCAGGAGGTTGGAGGTGGAAGAGGGAGAGGGGTAGGGGTAGGGAGGAAGGTGGAGGGGAAAGGGGTATGGGAGGGAGAAGATTGGATGGGTGGGCACTGGACGGGGGGAAAGCCCCTTTCCTTTCCAAAAGAAAAACATTAACAGTATCATTATTTTTCAGGGTTTACCCCACCTTTTTATTCTGCAGCAGACATACATAGTGTTCCACCCTAATTTAAACCAAAGCTGTCCCTGACCTCATCTACACCAGACATGACTTTAAACTGTCATGACATCCCCCAAAGGATCCTGGGAAGTGTAGTTTGTGAAGGGTGCTGAGAGTTGTTAGGCGATGCCTTATTCCCCTCACAGAGCCACAATCCCCAGAATTCTCTGGGAAGAGGGGCTGACTGTTAAACCACTCTGGCCACTGCAGCACTGTCAGGAGAATAGGAGTCTCTTAACAACGCTCAGCACCCTTCACAAACTACACTTCCCAGGATTCTTGGGGGAAGTCAATACTGTAGTGAAGATGGCGGCGCAGGCAGATGCTGTGGTTAGAGCTCCGCCGCCTATCTCATCTTTTTCCATCTTTTCCCATCTTTTTCCATCTTTTAATACCCATTGGGGCTCGTATGGGGCTTGGGTATGCGGGTACCCCTATTTGGACTTAATTGGTTGCCCACCCTCCCTTGCCCCCTTGTAAATTATTGTGAGGGTGAGGGTGATGGCGAGACGCTGGCAATAGGAACGCCGCTGAAAATTGAAGCCAGGGAGCAAGCATGGCCTACTTACCCCCTTGTTGTGGAGTCGGCGGAGGCCGGCGCTGGTGAGGAGGATGTGGGGGACGAGCGGACGCTGGCCGTGGGGGCTTCTCCCAGCCTGTGCCTTCCTGGCTTCTCTGCCGTTGCTGTGATCGGTGTTCCCTGCCGCTTGGCTGTCTCCTGGGCGTTGCCTTGGTGGCTTCGGGCTGCTTCCATCTGGGCCGAGGGGCTTGCTGGCGGCGGGTGTGGAGTGGTGGGCCGGGATCATGGCGCCGCCCCCGCTTTGTCTTCCGGCATCTTGTTGGTGATAGAGGAGGGTGAGAGCTGTGACATCGGTGGCACACCACAACGTGCCCTCCATTGGCCCATGATGGCAGCGGCACAGCATGGCGCGCCCTCCATCGGCCCGCGATGGCGGCGGTGTGGTGCGGGCTGCGGCGGCGCTGCCCCGCTTTGCCTGCTCTGCCCCGCTTTGTTTTCCAGCATTTTGCCAGTGGTGGAAGAGAGCGAGAGCGGTGACATCGGTGGCACGGCGCGACGCTCCTTCCATTGGTCCGGGACATTGGTGGCGTGGTGGGGTGCGCCCTCCATTGGCTGCAGCATCAGTGACGGGGCATGGCGCGTCTTCTGTCATTTGTTTTTGGAGGAGCAGGCCTTGAGAAAGGAGGAAGGAAAGAAGACAACAAGATGCCTCAGTTGCGACACGGTGGGCTGGGAAAGTGGCAAGGAGCGGAGACGGCTGCCGTGGTGGAGGCCCAGGAGCCATAGGAGACGAGAAGTCCACCGGCAGCAGATGAACTAACCCCACATTGTGGGCAAGAGAGATATGGGAAATCTACTGTATCTATTTAGGGGCAGAAGGCCTGCCTGATTGGCGGACAGGGAGGTGGATATGTGTAGACTGGAGGGGAATACTGTGGGGAGGGTGGGGAGCCATGACATTAAAAGGCTAGGCGGCAGATCCTGGAGAAGCGCAGGTGGCAGGCCATGCCAGTTTAGGGGAACAAGGGATAGATGCCTAATATCCATCCCTTGTTCAGGGCCTGTACACAACCAGAAGATAACTGGGGGATGCAGGACTCCTTCCAATCTTCGACTGCTGTTGTGTAACGCCAGGTCTGTGGTGCAGAAAACATTGCTCATCCATGATATGGTCTTGGATGAGAACGCAGACCTGGTATGTATTATGGAGACCTGGCTGGATGAGGCCTCAGCTCCTATACTTGAGGCCATGTGCCCAGCCAGTTTCCAGTATGCACAGCAGCCGAGGATTGGTAGGCGGGGAGGGGGAGTGGCAGTCATCTATCAGGGGTCCTTGGTTTTCACCAGACCCCCTCTCCACGAGACCAAGTTTGTTGATTGCATGTACTGGAGGTTGGGCCCTAAGGGCAGTTTAGGGATTCTACTTGTGTACTGCCCACCCCGCTGCACAGCAGACTCCCTGACCGAGGTGCTTGAGGTGGTCTTGAGCATGTGGTTGCTTTCCCCCAACCTGTTAGTTGTGGGGGACTTCAACGTACACGCCGAGGCTGCCCTCATGGGAGCTCCTCGGGATTTCATTGAAACCATGACTTCTTGGGATCTGCACCTTAGTAACACAGGGCCCACCCATGTAGCCGGTCATGCTATTGACCTTGTGTTTGTCTCGGGAGGGGAGGGAAGTGTTCTGAAAATGGGGGCTGTTTCTGTTAACCCCGTGTCATGGTCAGATCACTATCTGGTGAATATAGACCTCTCGATGCCACATACCATCCACAGGGGACATGGACCTATTAGGATGGTCCGCCCCAGATGCCTGATGGAGCCTGAGGGATTCCTGAATGCGCTGGGTGATTTGGAGCTGACTGAAGGTCGCCCGGTCGAAGCCCTGGTGATGGAGTGGAATAGGGAGATCACTAGGGCAGTGGACTGGGTGGCTCCGAAACGTCCTCTCCCCCTGAATAGAGCTCAGACAGCACCCTGGTATTCACCACGGTTGCAGGGTCTGAGACAGGAGGTGAGACGACTTGAGTGCCGGTGGTGGAAATCTCACACCGAAGACAATCAGACACTAGTTAGAGCGGCGATAGCTGCCTATCAGGTGGCAACAAAGGCAGCAAAGAGGGAGTTCTCTGCTGCCTCTATTGCGTCGGCAGAGTGTTGTCCCAGGAGATTGTTCCAGGTGGTCCGAAGCCTGGTCGGTCCAGTTGCTCAGGAACCCTTGGAGCACTGTAAAACCTCCTGTGATACTTTTGCTAAACACTTTGCCGATAAAATTGAATGTCTGAAGAGCATGATTCCATTCGCCGTGGATACAGGAAGTGGGCCAGAGTCGGCCAGTTGCATTCTGGCCCAGTGGGATCAGTTTCAGCCTCTTCCTGCTGAGGAAGTGGACAAGGTGCTCAGTACTGTGAAGCCAACCACCTGTCTGGTTGATCCTTGCCCTTCGTGGCTCCTTATGACCTACAAAGAGAGACTGAGTGAAGGGATCCAGTCAGTGGTAAATGCTTCCTTGAAAGAGGGTGTAATGCCATCAGCCCTCAAGCAGGCGGTGATAAAGCCCATCTTAAAAAAACCCTCCTTGGATCCCCAGGAGCTAAACAACTTTTGCCCAGTCTCTAATTTACCATTCTTGGGCAAGGTGATTGAACGAGTGGTGGCCAAACAGTTACAGACACACTTGGATGAAGTGGATTACTTAGATCCATTCCAATCAGGCTTCAGGACTGGACATGGAACGGAAACAGCCTTGGTCGCCCTGGTGGATGATATGAGGAGGGCGTTGGATAAGGGAGAATATACCTTCCTCGTCCTCCTGGATCTCTCAGCGGCTTTCGATACCGTCGACCACGGTATACTTTTATATCGCCTAGAGGGATTAGGAATAGGGGGCACTGTTTTACAGTGGTTCCGTTCCTATCTCTCAGACAGGCACCAACGGGTGGCATTGGGAGATGAGGTTTCAGACCCTTGGCCTCTCAATTGTGGAGTGCCACAGGTTTCTATCCTCTCCCTCATGCTATTCAACATCTATATGAAACTGCTGGGGGCCATCATCAGGAGTTTTGGGCTGCAGTGTCACCAATATGCGGATGACACTCAGCTCTACCTCTCCTTTAAGTCCTCACCAGAGTTGGCTGTGAATACCATGTCCAAGTGCCTGGAATCCGTAAGTGGATGGATGGGCGAGAATAGGCTGAAGCTGAACCCCGACAAGACCGAGGTGTTGCTCGTGGGAGACAAAGGAAGGTTGGGAATTACTGACCTGATGCTTAATGGGGTGAGATTACCCCTGAAGGACCAGGTCCGCAGCCTTGGGGTCATTCTTGACTCCCAACTGTCCATGGAGGCTCAGGTTTTGGCTGTAAGCCAGGCAGCTTGGTATCAACTTCACCTGATACAGAGGCTGTGACCCTACCATCCTTTTCATCTGCTCCCACGAGTGATACATGCCCTGGTTTCCTCTCGCTTAGACTACTGTAATGCGCTCTACGTGGGGTTACCCTTGAAAACGGTCCAGAAGCTACAGCTGGTACAGAATGCGGCAGCGTGATTGATTAAGCGTAGCCGTCACTGTGATCATATCACTCCGGTATTAATAGACCTTCACTGGCTACCAGTTGTCTACCAGGCCCAATTCAAGGTGTTGGTGTTGACCTATAAAACCCTATATGGTTTCAGCCCAGTTTATCTGAAGGAATGCCTCCAGAATCACCAATTATGCCACCTGACAAGATCAGCCTCGCAAGACCTTCTCTCAGTCCCACCGGTTAAAATAGCCAGACTGGTGCGGACTAGAGAAAGGGCATTTTCGATTGTGGCCCCCACCCTCTGGAACTCCCTCCCTTTTGACCTGCGACACGCTCCCTCCCTGATAGGTTTCCACTGAGCCCTAAAGACCTGGCTATTCAGGCAGGCCTATGGGATTGGGGTGGATTAGTTTTATGATGTATGAATTGTTGCTGGTTTTAGATTGATTATAAGTGTAATGTCAAACACCACTGAAAACCCAATACTGGTCAGTTTTCGAACAGACAAAATATTACTAGACAAGTGAGGGACATACAATACATCAGAAATTATGCCAATCTTACTCAGTTTCAGCGTCCCTCACGCCTTGACAGTTCGTCTCGATCCATCAGCCAGTAAAACAGAGTCCTGCACTTCTTTTGATGTGTGCAATAAACGTAAGTCTTTTACGAGGGTATGGGACGCTCCGCTGTCCAAAATCCAGTCTGTCTCCATAAACTGAGGCTTTTCTGCGCTGACAAAGTTCACACTGCCCTGCTTCCAGCCTCCATCTCTGCTTCTTTGCTTGACTGCACAGTCTCTTTGAATATGTCCACGCGCTCCGCAAAAATAACAAGTTTTCAGCCATTGCTGCTCCTGGTAGTTTGCCTGCTTGCTTCTGACAGCTTCCTTCGGTTCGGCCTTTTGCGCCTCCTGTCTCCGCTGCCACTCCTGGGACAAAGCCTGCAACGCGTCCCACATACGTCTGGCTGAGGGTTCATCTCTCACGTACATCAGTTGAGAATCGGATAGAGCCAAGGTAATAAAAGCCTGCGCCTTCTCATCTTTGCACTTCCAGGCCGCTGTTGGTGGTACCGGTGGGGTCCCTTCAATCACAGCAAATAACTCCTCTTTTATCAGGAAAGTCCGCATTCTCATCTTCCAGCTGGCGTAATTATTTTCCGTAAGTCTTTCCATTGGCATGCCTCCAGACATGTTTACAGCCATCTCTGCTCACCTCTGTCTGGCACAATCAATCACGCTGCTCTCTGGAACTCAGTCTGCAGCTCAGACCACTTACTTCATTGTAACGCGCGCTGGATCTGGGCCCATAACCCTGTTGATGTATGCGGTATTTGCATTGTAAGCGCTGTTACATTAGAGTATAAGTGGTCAAGAAATTCCAAGAACATGACATAGTGTTAAGAGTCCATTTACTCAGGACATTAAGGCATTAAGCAGTTTTGTTTTCACACATAGCAAGAGCTCACACAGAAAGCTGCTGCTCCTTCAACAACAAAACCCCCCACAGAAAAAACACAGAGAAACTGGCTGCTCTCATTCCAGCCCTATCTCCCGTTGCCTAGGAACCAGTTGACCTTGGCAGCCTGCAAGTTCCTACGAAGACATAACAAAAAACTCTTCCTTGCTCCAGGCTTTCAGACTTGATGAAAAACAACCAGAGGTAGTATTGCCTAAGGGTCAACACTTGGGACCTTTTACATGCAACGTTTGTGTGCTACTATTAAGTTGCACCATTTTCTTTAGCTGCTCCTGTGAGTCTGATCTACTTATGTAATCAATGTAACATTAGAGACGAATATTCACAGAAGGCCCATAAGCATGCAGCTTCCATGACCAGAATAAGTTAAAGCTTTGTGCAGGAGTCATGTCTGTACTTGACAACTTCTCAAGTGAAAGCTAAACATTTTTTAAAACTTTTTATTGACATTCTCCTCATTTTCTATCTCCCTTCTTGTTCCTAAAATATTTTATTTATAAACTTAATTTTGCAATGCTACAACTGTTGAGAGAGCATGCTGTGTTTTCAATGAAAGGAAATATCTTCTATGAATTTCCGTATGAGTGGTATGTTTTCTGAATCTGATTTTCACTCTAAACATGGAAAAAATGCATTCAGCAAACTGACCACATGCTGTAAATGAATATAGTGGCACTTATGTTGAAATCCTGCCTAAGAAATGCAGATGTGGAACAAGAATATATGGTATGGTATCCTTTGTGTAAGGTGTCAAACCACAGACGAACACAGTTTCTTCTTTTTTCCTTGCTCTGGAGATGTTGATGACTTAGGGCCAGTGTTTTCAAGGGCCAGCGTTTTCAAGAAAAAAAGAAACTAAGTTTAGGAGGCCTAGAGGAGTTACATGCCTTGCTGAAGCTTATCAGTAAAAATACGTGCTGGGAAGCTATTGTGTGATGGCTAGCTTGGAATGCAGATATGGGTGGAGAAATTAATGTGCCGGGTGCATAAGAAATGATGGGCATTCATAAGTTAGAAGATGGACCAATGGAAAGGTGGCAGGATGGCATTAGGGGGCCAATTAGAATGTGT
The DNA here is from genome assembly GCF_030035675.1 of Rhineura floridana. Lineage (NCBI taxonomy): Eukaryota > Metazoa > Chordata > Lepidosauria > Squamata > Rhineuridae > Rhineura > Rhineura floridana. The sequence continues at coordinate 101,893,133 of NC_084487.1, forward strand.
CATGAATTTTTGCTTGCATTGTATAAAAGTGTAGCACACACCCCTCCATAAGGGGTGTGCTTGTTTTGCGAATTCTCGCCTTGCACCTCTTCTGGCCAGAATGAAATAAAGCTTGTTGGACCCTTCAACCTGGGTGTGGTCATTTGGCTGTACTGCGCACCGGGCAACTAACCCATTTGGGAGACAACAATGTGATGACTGACAACTAGTGTCGTGATAGGATGCCTTCTGCATACTGTCTCGTCAACATAATTGCTGAAATCATATTGAAACTGCATTACTGGAAATTATACTCAGATTCATTTAGAGAAAACATTGGAAAGGAAATGCACAGGTGCAGTTTTTAAGAACCTGCTTCATTTTGAAACTCACACATACGTTGCAGGAAATAACGGGAAATTACAGCTATTAACTCTGGTAGAAAATGTATGCTCCATATGAAAATTAAAATCCAGTCTGGTAACAATTCAGTCTGGAGTCTACTATGTGTATATGCATGTGTGTAATATTTAGCCTGCTCTGCATTTTCCCCCTTGCTGGTTTGGGCATTAGCTGAGCCTGTCACTTTAAAAATGATTCCTCTTCTCTCCTTTTTGGGTGATTTTTTTCCTCTCCTGCCATCTAATATTTTGTGCATTGTGGGAATTTAGGTAAGCCACTTTAGTTCTAAGAAAGTTCTGAGCATAACATTTAAGGCTGTTGCCGCAGTTTCATGGATCATTAACAATTTGCTAATATTGTTTTAGCTTGCAAATTAGTGCAGCTTAGTGACTAAGGAAAGGTTCCATAGCTGTCATCAATCAGGCTAAAATTCTTCATCCATGAGATAAAAAATCAATTTTTTAGCCTTTGAGGCTCAGGCAGCAATTACTATACAAATAATAATAATAATAATAACAACAACAATGTAGTGGTGGGTAAACATTCCTATATAAAATTATCTTAGTTGGTCCATTATGTTTATGTCTTGCTGCACAAGCAGAAATCCAGAGACATCCTTGTGTGTCTCTGAATTAGTTTCCATCTATACTAATAAATGCAAAGGGAGGCAAAGCTGCATTTCATGGAACTAAGAAGAGCCAAGAAATATATCTGAGTGAATATTTGATGCAAAAACAAATATTCCTTTCTTATTTCTCATGTGAATCTGTTCTCTGTCAACATCTTAGTGGCTGGGTTTTAGTCACCTGAATGCAGTCAGGAAGCTTTGAGTTCACTGCAGTGGAAACAGAGATGGTTTGTTTCCTATTAATATTTCTTAAGATGGATGCCAAACAAAACAATAACAAAAATAATAAGCCCCAATACATCTACTCAAAATGACAGTGGCAAATTTCACCCAGCGGTTATAATGCCTGATATTGTCACTCAGGTGTTTATAACTTGAATAAATCTGCAATATTCTTCACTTAAGAGGGATGCTTACTTTTCATAGGACCATAGTTGCATTGCAGAAGAAAGAGGTCCAGGGATCAGAAGATCATGCAACAGAGGTAGCCAATGTGGTGTCCTCCAGATGTGGTTGGACTCCCATCATCTCTGGTCATTGGTCATGCTGGATACTCCTCCCATGCCTTATGGCAAGTGTGGAGATTCATTAGCCCTCCAGATGATGTTGCTGAGCTACAACTTCCATCAGCCCCAGCAAGCACAGCCAATGGCCAGGGATGATTGGAGGTGCAGCTCAGCAACATCTGGAGGACAAAACGTTCCCCACATCTGTATTAACAGTAATAGATTGTGACGAGAAGAAAATCATGGGGGAAATCTAGAGGAAGACATAGAATGGAAATGAGGGGGGCAGCAGGCAGTATCTTAAAATCAACCAGCTAAAAAAAGATGCATTAGACTAGAGCAGGAAGCTAGGTAAAACATTATAGAAACAGATTTCATATTTCCCCAAAAGTTTCTACCTCCTGCCTTTTGTAGGCAAACCATTCTTTTATTGCTAGGCCTAGCATCTCTGTGATTCAAATCTGAATTCAGGTTTGTGGTAGTCAGCACTTTGCTATCATTGCAGCATGCCTAAACTAGGTCTCCTGTGATTTAGAGAAAGACCACACAACTGATATAGAACTTAGATTACTGTCACATACTATTCATGGGTCTGCCTTTGCAGACTGTTTGGAGACCTGATAAGTTCAGACAGTGGCCACCTACTCAAATTATACAGGTAAGATGTTCTAATTTTTTTCTGAGCCCAGTTCAGTTTTTACCTTTTAAAGACCTGACATTTACTTTGTGCAGGGATGAGGAACCTGTGGCCCTGTAGACAATTTTGGACTGCAGCCTCCCCCATCATCCTTGACTCTTGCCTCTGCTGGCAGTAGGGTTGCCAGGCTCAGGGCCTGAGACTGATCTTGTATCTTTAGGAGAAAAGAAAGTCAGCCAAGTGCAGGTTTTCTTGCAACACTGTAATGGGAAAAACCACAAGGTGGAATTCTCCCTTCCCCCTGCACAACTTTTAAAGATACAGAAGACCTCTTGGTTGCCAGGCCCAGCCTCCAAGAGGTGTTCTGTATCTTTAAAAGTTGTGCAGGGGGGAGGTGGAATTTCACCTTGTGGTTTTTCCCATAACTGTGTTGCAAGAACACCTGCACTTGGCTGAATTTTCTCTTCTCTTAAAGATACAGAATCATTCTCAGGCCCTGAGCCTGGCAACGCTAGATGGGGAGGGGAGTAGATGTGCCCTGTGTGAAAGATATTGAGTGAGTCTGACTGTTCCCAATTCTCTCAGAGGCCTACTGGGATAAGTGGTTCAGATAGGTTTTGTTGGTGGGCTCTTGTTGTGCCCATATCAGGTGTTAAGAAGTCTTAGTAAGGAGGAACATGGGTGACAGGGGCATCACTAGGGTGGTGCGGTGGGTGTGGGCCGCACCGGGTGACACCATGAGACGGGGGTGACACCCAGAGCTGCCCCCGGCCCTGCCCCCTGCCCACCGCCGGGAAGAAGCACTCTGCACATGCTCAAGGGCCCTCTCGCCCACATTTCAGAGCTGAGCGTGGGTTCGGGGAGGGAGAGAGAGAATCCAAGCTGATTGGAGAACACACCAGAAGTGGAGGAGGAGTGGCTGGCTGGTTCTAGGCACCTAGTCACAGCTCCGCCCACTCGGCGGCTGGAGAGGCCCGTGGGCGGCAACTGTCTGACCAGCCTTGAGAAAGGGAGGAGCTCGGAGAGCCGCTGGAGCAACAAGGGAGGGCAGGACGCACCTGGAGATCTGTGGGACGTAAGTGACGTCAGAGCAGAGAGGGAAGGAACCCAGGGCAGACCACCCCTATCTGTTTCACATGCTCGGGGGAATTTGGAGCGATGGGTCTGGCTCAGCTGGAAGGTGCCTGGCTGCAGAGGCTGCCAAGATCGGGTCCGGGTGAGGCTGGGAGAAGTGCCCCCTTTTATGTTCCCCCCAAAAGATGAGGGAGGGTTATTGATGGTGCCATGGGACTCAACTCTGCCCCCCCGGCTTTCTCTGCCATCCCATGCCGTGTCGCCCTCCTTGCTCAGGGTGGGATGCTGTTGCAAGCGCCTGTGGAATGGGGGGGTGAGTGAGCGAGTGAGCAGGGCAAATGTCTAAATAAGGAAATGTTGGGGCCCAATCCTGCCTGGATCTAGATATCCCACCCCTCTAGGCCCTGGAAATGTTGAGGTCGTCTGTGTTGCTGGCTTGCTTAGGGGAGAGGGAAATTCACTCTGTACATGCACCCGAGGCCCCTTTTCCTTTCTCCTTCAGGTACTCCAGGGCTTGCTGGACCCTGGTGAATCTGTGCAGAACATTTAATTTTGCATGTGTCTGTATTGCAACTTTGACTCGGGCATATGTAATCATCTGTTTCGTGTTCTTTGAGGGTTTATGTAAGAACTCATCCGGGGCCACCAGAAAAGCTGTGGCCCTCCAGATGTTGCTGGACTACAATCCCATATAATTCCTAACTGTTGGCCATGCTGGCTGAGGCTGATGGGAGTTGGAGTCCCAACAACTTCTGGTGGGCCAGACATTCTCCCTCCTTGCTTTAAATTTATTTATTTATATATTACATTTATATACCACCTTTCCTCCAAGGAGCTCAAAGGGGCATACATGGTTGTCCCTTCCCAATTTTATCCTCACAACAACCCTGTGAGGTAGGTTAGGGTACAAGACAGTGATTGGCCCAAGGTCACCCACTGAGCTTTGTGGCTGGGCGCAGACTCAAACACTTGTCTCCCAAGTCATAGTCCAACACTCTAACCATTACACCACACTTATTTATTTAATGTTGAATGGATTAAGAAGGGTATATTGGAAGGGTGAATAGGGGAGTATTTTGATCAAACTTGGAGGTTTGGCATTCTAAAACACTCCTGAAATTGCATTTGTAACTTGTGTTTTTGCATATGCGTGTGCAACACCGTCCCTTGAAAATAAAGGGAGATCTGATCCCATTGCTAACCTGGTGCCCTCCAGCTCTTTTGGACTACAACTCCCACCAACCTCAGCTGTAGTTGTGGTCCAAAAGAGCTGGAGGTTCTTCACCAGGTTGGCAAAGTCTGCATTAGAGCAGGAGCAGAAAGTTGGAGGGCCACCTGGGAGATACCAACGGCCCTCTCCCCAAAGCTGCCAATTTAAGGTCAAACGAAGAGTACAGATTGGGTGGGGGTTGGGTGCTATTTTGGCAAGTGGGATTTTTTGGGGGGGCAGGGCTTGTTTCCTTGGTTCTTGCTTTCAAAGCAGCCCTTTGGGAGATCCACTGAGTGCTGACCAACCCTTTAGAATGGAGTGCTTTCTCGTGAGCTCCTGACTAATGCAGCGCGGGGATGTCAGTATTCAAGATGTCAAAAGGCTCCATCTGTCTAGTTTAAGAATATAGGGAGGTGAAGGGATTAGCAAAGCCGGCCAGTTATGCATCCACGCTTTCCACCATATGCACTCTCTTATCAACAGCATGAGTGATCCTCTTATATTCCTGATGTCACAAAGGAAGTGTGGAATCTTCATCCCACTGACTCTCAGTGTGCAAATATTAGTGTGTGCATTTATACATGAAAATATCTCCATCAATCAACCATTTCAGTATAGTTCTTTGGATGAATACCAGTTTATCCAAATTTCATGTGCCGGTCTTATCGAGACTTCTCTGGCCAGTCTGCTGTGGCCCTTGGGCAGAAAAAAGGTTTCCCATCCCTGCTTTAGAGTAAAGATGATGATGATGATGATGATGATAGACCATTTACTGTCTAAAAGATCTCAAAGCGGTTTACAATAGAATACACCTTCATGACACTCCCAACCACACCCACACCCTTTTTGCTGCTGGGTTGAGAATGAGATCCTTGTTAATACCTTCTCCCACAACAACATATGTCCCTAGGTGCCAGTAAGCATGAAAGGGGGGAGTGTTGGCTACTGAGAAGAGTCTTCTCAGTGACTGACTCATCTCATTTCACTCTGCTTGGCTCCAATCAGCAGGAAAAGACAAGGAAGCATGTTAGGAGACTCTTCTCAGTAATTTACACTCCTTTCAGGCTGATTGGCTTGTAGGGTGCTGGAGACATAGGGACCCAGTGGGGACCCTGCGGGGACCCTGCTTCCAAAAATCGATGGGTTTAACCCCCCCCAGACCAATGGATGACTACGTCCCTTGGTTTAGGGGTACAGAGCTAGCAAGCACCCATGAGCTTTGGCACTTTTTTGCTTTAGAAATTTACCATTGCTGTTAGACTTGGTGCAATATGATCCCCAGTGCTTAATTTCTCAAAAAAAGAGAGGTTTCAGTTCAATTCTGTGTGGAAATGACATTGCCTCTTCTGTCCCTGTAATCCTTGATTTGGAGATCCTCTGAAGCCAAAACAAAACTGTGCAGACTTGGGAAGGGGACCTATTGAATCAGGATTTCTGCACCCCCTGCCCTGCTTCACTTGTGGCTGCTCATTAGAATGGGGGGGGAGGATAGCTCAGGCCCAGAGACCAAATGTGGCCCTCCAAGCCTCTCTAATTGGCCCTCAGAATTATCCCCAGGCCAGCAGAACAGTGAGTGCTTTTCTATCCTATATCTCAGTGGTAGGCTGAGCATGTGCTTTGCATGCAGAAAGTCCTGGATTCATTCTTTTGCATGTCCTTGTGAAAGGGAAAAATGTTCTAGGTTGTTTGTGTGACAATCCCACAGCTGGCTTTGTGTGTGTGTGTGTGCTATTACATTCAGTGATATACGGGAATTACAATTTATGAGTAAGTACAAAAAACATTACTAAGGATTCTGTATGGTCTGGTACGGGAGGAGGTCCATGGGGGTGACACCATGAGTTACCGCACCAGGTGACACCAACCCTAGTGACGCCACGGATGGGTGATGCCACCCCAGTTTCAGTGTTCATGGCTAGAGGAAGGTATAGCCATGGGGAAGTGGTGAACTACCATAGAAGACAAGGGCAGGGCTATCTATGCCTTGTTCCTCACTCCCACTTCTCTCATGGACAAGTTCCTCATTGCTCATCAGCTGTGCCCACTGGACTGTGTGTGTTGTTGTTTAATGCCAGATCAGTACACAATAAGGCCACACTCATCCATGATATGATCATGGATGAAGGTGCCTATTCGGTGTGCATTACCAAGACCTGGGTGGTGAACTGGGAGGAGTTGATCTGACCCAACTTTGCCTACATGGATACTTGGTGCAACACCAGCACAGGCTGCAGAGATGGGGGGGGGGGAAGAGTTACTGTGATCTATAGAACTGCCATCTCTGTCATCAGGAAACCACTCTGTCTTGGAGCTGGCTGTGAGGGCCTCCACCTGATGTCGGGCCAAGGAGGTTGCTGCTGGTGTCCACCCTGTTGCCCAGCAGCTTCTCTGACTAAGCTGGTGGAGGCCATCTCGGCTGTGGTATTGGAGGAGCCCAGAATGATAGTCCTGGGTGATTTCCTTGTCCATGCTGCGGCTGCCTCTAGTGTTCTGGCTGGGGACTTCATGGCCTCCATGAAGACCATGGGGCTATGTCAAGTTGTTACCGGCCTGATGCATAGGGCAGGGTATACCCTTGACTTGGCTTTTGCTCCAAATAGAGGAAGGTGTGGTCTGGAGAGGGGGGTGGATGTCATCTCATTGTCGTGGTTGGACCACTTCCTGGTGAAGTTTAGATTTACAGCTCCAATCCTCCCCTGCAGGGGTGGTGGACAGATTAAGATGGTCCACCCCCAGAGACTAATGGAATCCAGTGGATTCCTCAATGCCCTGGGTGAGTTCCCAGTAGATAGAACAGGTAACCCTGTTGAAGCCCTTGTCATGCTGTGGAACAGCAAGGCATGCCGAGCTCTTGACATGGTTGCCCCCGAGTACCCTCTTTGACATTGTGGAGCCCGGTTTGCACTTTAGTACACCAGTGAGCTAAAGGCAATGAAAAAGGCTGGATGACGACTAGAACACAAGTGGTGAAAGGCATGCTGTGAGGCTGATGGTGCATGAGTAAAACAACATAACCATGCCTACTGTGTGGCAATGAGGGCATCGAAGAAGGCCCACTTTTTTGCCATCATTGCATAGTCAAGTAGCCATCCAGTGGAGGATTTTCTATATACATATTGTCAGGGGTCTATTGACATCAACTCCAGGAAATGGAGATTTAGACCCTTTGGAGGCCCACTGTGAATTGTTTGCAAAGCACATTGAGGGTAAAGTTGCTTGCCTCCATAGCAATCTTGATGCCCCATCCACATTGCTAGAGTTCCCAGTGAGGTGTCCAGTGCAACATCTCCTGCAAACTCTTGCGATTGTTTTCAGTTGATGTGACCTGATAACAAGGTTCTTGTGACGATGTGGCCAGCAATGTGTCCCCCTTGCCCTTCTTGACTTATTAAAGCTCACCAGGGGGTTGACCGAATGGAACCAGGGTATGCCCAATGCATCATTACAGAAAGGAGTGGTTCCAGCCACCCTGAAAGAAGCGGTGATCTGACCGCTCCTGAAAAAGCTCACCCAGGACCACGGGGTTTGTAACAACTGCTGTCTGTTTGCAAATACCTTAGGGAAGGTGATTGAGAGGGTTGTGGCACAGCAATTGCAAATACTCTTGGATGAAGCAGATGATCTTGACCCATTCCAGTCTGGGTTCAGGCCAGATTATGGGAATGAATTGGCTTTGGTTGCCCTGATGGGTGACGTTTATTGGGAGAAGGATAGGGGGAGTGCGACCCTGTTATTCTTACTTGATCTCTCAGTGGCTTTTGATACCATTGACCACAGTATCCTTCTGGGCCAACTTGGTGAGATGCGTATCTGAGGCTCTGTTTTACAGTAGTTCCAATCCTATCTCCAGGGTTGTTTTCAGACAATAGCCTTATCCCTGGGCACCTCCCCAAACTTCTGAGGTTGGCAGTACCACCAAAAGGGGCCCCCCTCTGCTGATCCCAACACCCAAGAGGCAATATTTCAGATATTTGGGGCCTAGGTTGTTTAGGGCTTTAAACACTAGCATGAGCACCTTCAATTGGGCCCAGAAACAAACTGGCAACCAATGCAGCAGTTTTAAAACAGGGGCTATATGAGATCTAGGGCTTATCTACATGGTGATTTACTGTATATCTGGTGCTACTTGCATCCCCTTTTAATTCACATGGTTCACGTGACATTGCAGGCAAGCAGAAGCTATCACACAGTTTTCCCCTTTAAATCCATATTAACCCAATCCGCTAATGTGAAAAGGAAAGGAGAAACCATCAGCTGCAGTGCACTCCTCCATGTAGGCACTTTGCTTAGTGGGCAGGTGAATCTTCACTTTCAGCAGTTCCCCCACTCACTAACTCTCCCGTGCATTTCCCTCCTCCCTTAAAGATATGTACACTCTCTTATGTCATTGCTCACTCCCTCTCCTCAGGTCCCTTCCTCGGACTCAGGAGCTGCCCAGTGACAAAGGTGCACATAATTCTCCCCTGTGAAGGAGCACTGCTGCCGCCACTGCCAAAAGGCGCCTTCCAAGTGGAGCACCCAAATCCTTGCTGTGGACTTGCAGATTAAGGAACAGCAACTCGGGTCTCCAACCTTTCTGCCCCCACCCCACCCTTGTGAGAGGCTCCCTGTTGGAACAGAGTTTTCCTCTTCTTGCCCCACCCCTTTTTTAGACTTTCCTGTCTTCTTGTTCAACTGGAGAGGCTGCTGCTTACTTATGTGAATGGAAAACAATGGATTGGAAGCTACCGTTGAGCAAGAATTGTGGACCTTGAAAATCTATTATGATGGTAAAAGCAGTGTCTTTAGTACAAAGTTAGGATCCTGTGTGGATAAGCCCCTAAAGGGAACCCCAGCCAGTAATCTGATTGCAGCATTTTGGACCAGTTGAAGCCCCACATAGAGCACATTGCAATAATCCCACCTGGAAGTTACCACAGCATCTCTGTCCAAAAGGGCCCAAAGCTGGTGAACCAGCTGGAGCTAGTAAAAGGCATCCCTAGCCATTGAGGCTCCAGCAACATTGCTGGATCTAGCAATACTCCCAAGCTGCAAAACTGCTTCTTCCAGGGGAGTGCAACCCCATCTAAAACAGGCTGTGTCCCCACCTCCCAGACATGAGAACTCAGGACACAGAACATTTCTGTCTTTTCAGGATTCAACCTCAATTTATTGGCCCACAACCAGCCCATCACCACCTCCAAACAGTGGTCCAGCACCTCAACTGCCTCTTCTGATTCAGATGGAGCAGAGTTGGGTATCATCTACATATTGATGACACCTCACTCCAAATCTCCTGATGACAGCAACCAGCAGCTTCATATAGATATTAAATAGCATGAGGAACAAGATGGAACCCTGCAGAACACCATGAGACAGCCCCCATGGTGCTGAATAGTAGTCTCTCATAACTACTTTTTGGAAGTGGCACTGGAGATATGAGCAGAACTACTGAAACACAGTGCCCCTAACCCCTACCTCCCTGAGACACTCCAGAAGGCTGCCATGATCAACAGTAGTAGTAGTAGTAGTAGTAGTCATTGCAGTGCAGAAATAATAATAATAATAATAATAATAATAATAAATTTCCCTACCCCAAAAGAATATTTTAGTAGAAAATATGCCTGTCTGTTTCACTTTAGCTTGATATTTTGCAAATCCTTTCAAAAGTGAGACTGGAAAACTCAGTTAACGAAATGTGTGTGGGGCTATCGTCAAATATTTGATCCAATACTTGCACTATGTAATATATATATTTGAAGATAGCCCCACACATATTTTGTATGCCTACAAAACTATCAGGTGATGAGAAACATTTTGTCCTTAGCTTTGTCCCCAATCTTTTAATCTGAATAGGCAAGTAGGATTTTTTTTAACTGAGAGACCATACTGCTCCACGTACAAAAACTCCCTATGAATACGAAACTGTCATGTCAGGAGAAAGATTTTAGACTAGCCTTGTCCCTGATCTGCTAGTTCTGAATGGGCAAGTAGGTTTTTGTTTTCGTTTTTTTAACTGAGAGATCATTGATCTCCACTCCTGCAATTCAGTGGTACAATCCAGCGAGTGATACATTGCATAAATCTGATGATTATGTAAATTTTCATTTGTTTTAAACAAGTTTTAATGTTGCATTTTTATTTGTTGTGACTTTCCTTGGGACCTTAGGGTGAAAGGTGGGTAAATAATAATTATCAGGATGAGAATGATGTTTTTCTCTCTCTCATGAGCTGTCTTCACCTTTTCCTTCTACTAAAAAAACTCGACTCAGTCGGAAGCTGTCAAACTATGGATGTGTCAAATGCCACCTCCCTGGTATGCAAAGTGTTAATAGATGTGCAGTTACCCTTGGTTGTACAAGTAATTCTAATCATGCCATTTATAATCGAATTATCCAAGAGAAATGTTATTACACTTAGATTTATCTAATACCACCACTGTATCTGAACAACATAATGCAATCCATCCATCAAAAAAGTAATCATTTATTTCTGTTTCTTTCCATTTTTAACGACATTTTTCATCAGCGTGGCAAAATGAATTATGAGCCCTATTTCAAACTTCACTTTCCTTTACAAGTTCATTTAGGAACATCAAAGTCTTAAAAATGGGGTGGGAAGAGAAACAACTCCTATCAGCATTTCTTGCAGGAATAATACCTCTTTGTTTGTAATATTTAACGCAGCAGCTGTTTTAAGCTGAGTAACAAGATGTACTATAGCTCCAGAGGAAGATAATTTATTTCAGGGGCAAGATCTTCTTTTATTATATTGTCTTTGTGCTGCACGTGCGTGAGTGTTACAGTGGTAACAAAAGAGAGATGTATTTCAAAGACATAAATATGAAGGCTAACATTTATTTAAATCATTTATAGCTTGCCCTTTATTCTCTCCGGGTGAATGTACATATATATATAGGAATAAAAGCAATATTTTAAACCATCAGATGCTGTAGAACATCTAAAACAGGGGTGGAGGAGTCCTTTTTGCCTGAGAGCCACATTCCCTTATGGACAAAGGCTACAGCCCAGTGACGGGCAGGCCCAGAGCTGAAAGGGAGCAGAGCAACAGATGTAATATAACATATGTAGGCTACACCAGTAAGATGCAAACAACATCTTTATTTATTATTTATTTATTTCTTAGGTTCTTTCACACAGTTCGCATTTTGGAATCCATCTTGGAACCACACCCTGAAAGCACAAGCCTCAGGCATGCTCAGATCCAACTTTTCTAAAAAGAACACTACCTTTTTGGCCACTAGGGGGCAACCACATGAACATACAGGAATACCCCGCTATACGGACCTTCACTTTAAGGACATTCACAAGTACGGACATACTTATAGTAGCACCATTCCCCTGTTTATGTACACTCGCTTCGCAAGAACGGACACTTAACTTTTGGTTGTGGCCTGTTCTTTTGGTGCGTGGGGGGTGGTGGAAAGAGATGCGATCGCACGACCGCAAATCAGCTGGGAGGCGATCAGCTGAGAGGTGTGGCGGCGCAGCAGCAGAGGTGCCGCAGCGCAGCAGCAGAGGCTTTAGTGCGGGGCTTTGAGGCTCCGCATGATGGAGAGGTGGCACAGTGGTGGCACAAGTGAAAAAAGGTAGTGCTTCACTTTAAGTACATTTTCGGTTTACGTACTCACTCTGGACCCATTGTGGGCGTTAATGTGGGGTATTTCTGTATTTTATACTCCTCCCCCTTTAGTTTATATTATCAATGTACAATCTACCTATTTTACTAAACATCAGATATGTTGGTCTTAACAACATCCCTTGTGTTTATAAATTCAGTCTCTCCCTGGGCTTAGGAATTCTTTTTGAATGGCTTAGTACAACTGTGGGTGTCCCTGGCTTGTCCACCACTGTCATTGAATGTTCTATCTCAGCAGGTGTCTCAGCAGGAGACACCTCTAAAACAGTGCAGAAATTGTGGGCCTGTCAATCTCTCTGGTTGTATCAAGTGGGCAGTGTAATGGTTCCACATCAATTTGCTCTTCTACTTCAGTCTGTAGACCCTCTGCAGGAAACTCCTCTCCACGGTATAAACACACTTGATCTTGGTGTTGCTGAAAATGCCTCCCATCTGGTAATTCCACCACCCATGAGAGGGGCTCTGCCTGTAATACAAGACAACCTGCCAGCCAACGAGGTCCAGTCCCAAAATTAGGGGCATAAATTAGGTTGCCCACTGTTAGGGTTCTTGATGCTGTTTTTAAGTCATAGTAGAATTTTTGTGCTTCCTGCTTCTCACACACCTTAATAGCCTCATCAGGGTGTAGGATGTCCAGGTGTGTACGCAATTTCCTATCCATTAGTAGTTCTGCTGGTGATTTTCCTGTGGTGGAATGTGGTGTAACATGATACTGGAAAAGGAATCTGGCTAATTTAGTCTCTAAGCTGCCACATGTCATTTTTTTTAGTCTGTCTATCAAGGTCTGCACTGTTCTTTCTGCTAGGCCATTGGAAGATGGGTGATGTGAAGCAATTCTTACATGCTTGATGTGGTTTTTCTCCAAAAATTATTTGAAAATTACACCTGTAAATTGTGGCCCATTATCACTTACCACTATTTCGAGCAATCCATTGTCACTGTGGCCATTCCCATGGATGTAAGGGTGCTTTTGGAGGAGCATGGCAGTTAGATTGACAAGTCCCACACTGTCACACCACTGTCTCAATCTGCTGGTCTATTCCAGGCCACCACACATAACTATGTGCTAATCCCTTCATTCATATAATGCCAGGATGTGCTTCATGCAACAATATTAGCACAGCAGACCAACTCCCTGGTGGTACTACTACCCAAGACCCCAATAATAAACATCCATTCTGGATACTCAAGAACTCCCTATGCTGATAGTAGGGCTGTAAATCTGTGTTCCCCCCCTCAATCCATCCATTTGTGACCATTCTTCGCACTGTAGATAACAGAGGATATTGGTCTGTCTCTCATTTAATCTTTGCTGCATCTATCAAGGATGTGGACATCAATTCCATAAGAAGAATAGTTTCAGTAGGCTGAGGTACTGACTTGGAGCAATCTGGTAGTGGAAGTCTGCTAAGGGCACTGTAGAGTTAAAATCTACCTTAACATGTACACTATGTTACTCCAGAGAGTTAAGGTATAGACGTAGAGAATAATGTATGTAGAAATATAATGTTTTAATACAAACGTGTATGCTGGTAAATAAAAATACTCATAAAAATGCACTTAGAATAGTGCATATAATAAAACAAAAGCGGCCAAAGGACAAATTCTATGTAGGACCCATGTCCATACAAGATAGAGGATGAGAAAATCAAAACAGTACCAAACTGTCATCCTAAATTGACTACTAAGCAATGGCCTATTAGCAAAACTCAATACCCAGAGGATTCAAAGTGCATATGTTGGCCAGACGCGTTTCGACTGGAAAGTCTTTCTCAATGGCCTTGCAGATGGATGTTGATTAATATTTATATTCTGGGATATGGACATATAGTTGGATAACCTGTAGATTCAATATGTTCATTTCATTTTCTCAGTCACCTGAGTTGGTAAAAAATCTTTTAATGGGATTCGAGAATGACTAGTGTTTTTTTTTCTGCTAGGGCTAGGGATCTTGATGTATAACTAATGGGACACTCTGATCCATCAGGCATTCGGTGGGCTAACACTGTTCTCACTCCATATGGAGAAGCATCACAAGACAAGAGAAGTTCTTTATGACTGTCATAATGAATAAGGAGCATGGATGACTTCAACAAGTTCTTTGATGCTGAAAAAGCTCTTGCCTGCTCTTGACCCCAATGGGATCTTATCCCTTTTCATAAAAGTCTATGTAATGGGGCCAATACTGTTGGCAAATTGGGTAAGAATTTCTCATAATAGTTTAGCAACCCCAAAAAGGACTTCATTTCTGAAACTGACTTTGGTGCAGGTGCCTCAGTAATGGCACGTACCTTCTTTTCCACAGGATGTATGCCAGCAGCATGAATTTGTGTCCCAGATATACAACTTCTGGGGCCTTGAAAAATGCACTCAAGAGACGCATGCCTGCAAATGATAGCTTTGACAGTACTTGGTCTCGGTTCTGCAAATGTGCTGACTCTGTTGTTCCTGTAATCAGAATATCATCAAGATACACACAGACATGCAGCATACCCTGGAACAAATTGTCCATACCCCTTTGAAAGATTCCAGAGGCAACAGAAACACCAAAAGGGAGCCAATTGTAACAAAATAGCTCTTTATGAGTATTTATCGTTACATACTGTTTTGAACTTTCCTCAAGAGGAATCTGAAAGTACATATCACTTAAATCATTTTTGGTGAAAGTTTTCCTCCAGCCAGGGTGACATATAGATCTTCAATTCTAGGAATGGGGCATGTATCCAGCTGTGCTACACTGTTCACAGTGACTTTATAAGTCTCCACAAATCCTTACAGTACCATCTGGCTTCAATACAGGGACAATTGGAGCAGCCCACTCAGAAAACTGAACAGGTTCAATAATACCTTTAGCCTGTAGTCGATGTAATTCATGCTCCACTTTGTGACGCATAGCATATGGTACTGGGCGGGGCTTAAAAAGTGGTTTAACATCTGGATCCACAAAAATCCTATCACTCACTCACTCACTCACTCATCATTTGATTTATATCCCGCCCTTCCTCCCAGCAGGAGCCCAGGGCGGCAAACAAAAGCACCAAGAACATTTTAAAACATCATAAAAACAAACTTCAAAATACATTAAAACATCTTTAAAAACATTTTTAAAAAGCTTTGAAGATATCTTTAAAAAGAAAAAAATGTTAAAAACATATTTTTTTAAAAAAGGTTTAAAAAACTTATTAAAAAGCAATTCCCAACAGATGCAGACTGGGATTTACCCCATTTAGAGTACCCAAGCCATGTCTGAAGAGCACTTTAAGTTTTGAAAGAATTGCTTCTGTCCCAAGTGAGCTAATTTTGTTCATCTGTGCCCAGTTGAGGTTCAGCTGTCTTATCCAGTCCCAGCCCATAAGACTAAGGCCTCTTCCTTTCATCACAACTAAGGGCAGTTGAAAGGTCTCTTCTGCATATTTCACTTCTACATTAATACTGCCTCTCACTGGGGCTTCTTGACCAGTATATGTGCGTATCATCATTTTCAGGGGTCTCAACTGTGACCCCTTATTCTTTGGCCACAAACTGTTATAAGTGGCTTCACTGATTATAGACACAATAGTGCAGATGGGGCCACAATTGCAGGGCAGTTAAGCCAGCAGGGGGGAAGAAATGGGGTAACGTGGGACTGCTGAGGGAAAAGAAACTGCTGTTGTGAGCTTGCGGAAGACATTTGATAACGGGAGACTGAAGTTGCTTTGAATAGTTGGTGTGATTCCCAAGATGGCGTCCGCAGCAGTAACAGCTCTTTTTAGAGCTCCGGGAAGGTTTTTAACTCTAATTGTTTTTAATTCCATTTACTCTCTGATCTTGTCCTTGACATGTGGAGCTTTGATATAGCTGGAGCCTAGGAGTTTGTTTTGGGGTCTGACAGATTTGCTCCCACAAGATCTACGGCACGCCTCTTCCCTAAATGTATTCCGTAAAGCCTTAAAGACCTGGCTCTTTCAACAGGCCTTTGGGATTTCCGGGGAGGGTTAATTGTTATGACTGAAATGCCTCTTACACTGCATTAGTGCTGTTGTTGCTGCTGTATTGTTTTTATTGTATTATTGTATTTTATCACATTGTGTTTTAACTGTTACATGTACATCGCCTAGAGTGGCCATCGGCCAGATAGGCGACACAGAAATTAAATTATTATTATTAAATTATTTTATTATTTGCTATATTTTTTCAACTGTGAGCTGCTATTATTTTATTTTGTTACACTGTAAGCTAACGCTGGCTGTTGAGACTTCTGGATGCTCAGTGTTCCATTCTTCCCTCGGTGGCTTGGTGGTTTGGAGGGCTGAGAGGCTCTTCAAACTTGAAGTTTTACTGGAGAATATCAGAGCTCTGGAGAAGGATTGGAAAGGCTGCTATTTCTATTTTAGCAGCTGTTTGGTATATTCATCCTCTCCCTGGCTTGAGGACTTGGACTGCAAGCTACCTTGGTTAAACAGAATGAGACTACCAAAGTTCGAAGGAGAAAGAAAAGACTGGTGAGCTCTTGCAGCGTGGGTCCTCTACCAAAACAAACAACTTTACTGAAGCAAACACAAACCCCAATGAAAGGAACACTGCCCTGATAGTCACTAACAGCTACAAATAAACTTGAATATCTCGGTGGGAAGACTAGGAAGACCATCACTAATCTCCAACAGTGGGGCCGTCGAACCTGTCCTCTGATGAGAACAAGTGGGGGGATATATATACTGCTGTAATAACAGCAGCCCCTGCAGAATCTATCAAGAGTCCAAGGTCATCAACACAAGCAAGGAAAAAAGGAGAGTGACTACTCTGCAAGTGTGGAGGAGGTGAGCCCCCTGGAACGCTGAGACCAATAGCACAAGGCGGGCCGAGGACGCTGAGCTCTGAGTATATGGAACAGTGAAATGGTTGCCTGTAAAATCTTTTAGCTATTAACTGAGAGACGTGCTTGGGATTAGCTCTTGCTAAAAGCTTACAATGTGGACATTTAAACAGACATTTTAAATATGAAATGAAGTGTTGATATTTTAATTGCTTTCACTCCCATATTGGGTAGCATAGTGTTACTTAATAGGAAACAGGATAATCATAAGTCTTTTAGTCTTCTAGTTCGCTGCAACAACTTACAAAAGGATTCAGGGCTTTATGTTAAATTTACTTTTTATTTTATTCTGCATTCTTAGTTTTTTGTTTTATTGGCTTATTTGTTAACTTTTTGGAGTTTTGTTTTGTTTTTGGTTTGCTTGCTTGCCGTTCTTCTGTTTTTAATTAGATTACCTGGTTTTAATGTATGGTTGCTTCAAGGTACTTGTGATGTTCCTGTATTAATGTAAATATGATAAGTGCTGTTTGTATAGAAGATACATGGTAAGTGGAATGAAAGAGGAGGGGGGAGTAGATGAGCAGTAGAATGTTGGATGATTGGCTGAGCGTTTGAATGGCTGGGAGTATAAATGGAAGAATGACAGTTGAATCGGGGTGGATGTTAGTAGGTGGGAGAGTTGGTGAATGTGAGGGAAAGGCAGTGTTTGGTAGTGGATGTTAGGAGAGTGTGGAGAAAGAGGGAATTGGAGTTTTAGTTAATAATAAGTCAAGTATCACAGGAATAGATGAAACCATATGCTTATGTACCATTATAAAAGTAATCTTGTTATTTCTGATATTTAATAAATACTATTTTGGTTTACCGAAGGCCTGATCCTTGGCTGGGGTTTTCACAGACCAGAAGGGAGGGCAAGGTAATTACCAAGGCTGAAGGGCAACAGTAATGAATGGTGGCAGTGGTGAAGAGAAGAATAATAACATTACAAGTATCCAGAGCAACCCCGAGTTATATGAGTTATCTATATAGATACAAAGGGGTTGGGAACAGCATAAGCACACAGTCACAAAAGTAACCAGATAGAGAGAGACTCAGGCAAAGTCTCTGGGAACATTGGTTATAGGACGTGACTGGTGGTGCTGCCTAGCAGGGGGATCTAGTGAGATCTGTGCTAGAGCGGAGAGAGAAACCATAAAAAGGACAGTCCGGACTGGTGGAGTCCCTGGTGGTGCCTAGTGAAAGGCAGTAGCCACAAGCAGGTAGGAACCTGACAGGGAGAGCCAGGAAAGGACGTCACAGTACTCCTTGGGTTTTTTTATTTGTATGGCTTCCCTGTATTCTGTAAATACTGAGACAGGGCCAGCAGAGCTTTAGGCCAATTAGACTCCTTTCGGAAGGGTTACTTAAATATTTACACACCCAAATATTATTATTTCTTTACTATTAATTTATCTTACTGGGGCTTGATGGTCCTTACCAGAGGAGGGTAGAAACAGCTGGGCCTGGTCCAAAGGATTTGGCACTGGGCTTCTCAGGAGCTACCAAACTCCTCATCAGTCCATATGTTTTTGCTCCACAAATACTCAGCAAAATAGCCCACTTCTTGCTATCATCATTAATATCATTAGCAATGAAGTACTGGGACAATCTCTCCGTATACTGCACCCAGTCCTCCTGATCAGCATCAAACTCCATAAGTCCATAAACAGCCATTTTCCTATCACACTGCTACTCACAATGTGTGAAGAAATCCAAGGAGACCGGTGCATCCAGTTTACCTTCGTCACCAAAATAATATATGTAGGCTACATCAGTAAGATGCAAACAATAACTGGGTTTGTTTCTTAGGTTCTTTCACACAGTTCTCAGTTTGGAATCCATCTTGGAACCACACCCTGAAAGCACAGGCCTCAGGCATGCTCAGAACCAAATTTTCTAAAAAGAACACTTTACATTTTTGGCTACCAGGTAGCAACCACATGAAAATATGTTATAGCTTTCTGTAGTGAGTTACATTTCAGTCACACAAAATCCGGGGGGGTTCCATACACACACCATTCTCTCCAGCCTTCATTTGGCCAAGCAAGAGTTTCACAGTTTGCAGACATAGTCCAGCCAGGCAAAATCACTCAAGAGATCAGAATAGGACTGGGAAGGGGTGTGGCTTGGGGAGGTGGTGTGGCTTGGGGAGGGCCCTGAGAGCCAAACAGAGAGACCTGGAGGGCCATATTTGGCTCCTGATCTAAAAATCCCAACTGAAAAACTACTAAACGCTTGAGTACATGATGTGTTAACCAGGTGTCTCAATGAAAACTAGGTAGGCATCAGCCATACTTTGGAGGGAGCAGGTTCCATCACCAGGGTGTCACCACAAAGAAGCCTTCTCTCTCTCATCACTGTATAGTACATAACACCTGGTGGGAGGATGATGGGAAGGGCCTCCCTGCAAATCTTAATGTCCAGTCATGACTGTAAACAGAGAGGCACTCATTCAAGGGTTTAAGGTCCAAGCTGTTCGGGGCTTTACAGGTAATTGACTATGTCTTGAATTCAGACTGGAAATGTATTTGGACCCAGTGCAATTTTTGAAGTTCCAGAGAAATAACTGGCTAGCTCTTCCACTCAGTTGCTCAGCAGCCAAATTTTGCACTAGTTGACATTTCCACATTGTCCTCTAGAGCAGCCCTTCATAGAGCACTTCATGGGAAAGTTATCAGAATGTGTATTGCTATGGCCATCAGGAATAGCCATAGTTAGAAAATCAACTGAAAACACTTGGCACCACCAAAGACACTTGACCTTCTACTAGGCACTAGAGGTGGATCTAGTACCCCCAGACTACATGTCTGGTCTTTCAAGGAGAGTGCAATCCCACCAAGGAGAGGTCATTAACTCAATTTCTGGATCATATAACTGCCAAGTCACAGCACCTCCATATTATCAGGATTCAGTCTCATTTTGTTGGCTTTCTTCCTGCCTATTACAGAAGCCAGGCACTGCTCTAGAACTGATTCAAACAGAGATTAATTAAAAGTAAGAAAGCTAATTTTGACTCAGAAGCCGAAGCTGAATTTTACATTGGTGAAATAGTTATTGCCCAGAAGTGGAGATGCATATTTACTCTTAGTATCTGGTTGCTAGGGACCATCCGACAAAAGCCCCCCCCACGTGCTACCTAATGGGGCTAGTGAGGGGTTTAAACAACATAGGACATGCCCTGAAAATTAAGATGGGGATGAAGTGTTAATGCTGATTAAAGAAGCCAGATCTCACCCACTGCAAAATTCTCAGGCTATTTCCACAATGCCTCTAATCCTATTGATGGTCCCAGATTTCAAAAGTCAAGTAGTCAGGGAGCATGAGAAAACCCTGTTTTGTGACAAAATTAGTGATAAGTATATATAGATGGTTGTAATTGGATCATACTCCTCTGCAGTTGAAAAATCTGCTCATCTGTCATTTAGACAGACATTTTGGCCTATCTCCGTTTCAGAGATGAAAACCACAGTCTGGTATGTGGAGGAGGAATCATGTGTCAATTGACACCAAATGGATGGGAATGTCACACCTCCACAGCAGACTCTTTCCTTCATGCACAGCAGCCCACCTACCCTCCTTTTCTAGTGGTATGGGATTCATTGGTTGCCCATTGGGGGCCAAGTAGGATTTTTTTTGGTAATGTGTATTGGGCTGGGGTAGTATTGATTCAGCCATTCGGCTTACTCTCACAACTTAGACAGGCAGTGCAGACAGGGAATGAATTACATCATAGCCCTGGTGAGCACTTGGAGGCAACTTGCAGGTAAGGGGTACTTGTGCAATCATCCACCTCAGTATGGGTGTCTTGATGAATGCTCTTGGGCCTTGTAACCTTTGCCCTGTCGAATGTTGACCAGCACATGTGGATAACTGGAGCCCCCTCTGCTCACCTTCATGGTGAACTGGCAATGAGAGGCCTCACATCAGGCTATATTGGTGGAAGGGGGCTTGAGCTAGGTGGTGTTGCCCTTATATGGAGGTACAGGGATTTCATCTCTATCTCCTCAATTCAGAGTTGTCCACAGACAGTCAAGTTAGTTTAGGTTTGGATGCTGCAGGTCCTCTATAGATTGATCATTAAAGTTCTGGAATTGTATTCAACTAAATCCAATGCAGAGTGGACCCATTGACATTAGTGAACCTATTATTCATGTCTATTAACTTCAATGGGTCTACTCTAGGTGGAGCTGGCATTGAATACCATGCATGGTCTCTCATTCATGTGCTTGTCTCATGTCTTAATTCAGGATATGAGGGCAATGTGTGACATAGCAGTGATAACATCATTAAGGTGATCACCATGCAAAAAGAACAAACCTTGTCATCTTACCATCTATTAGACTGATTTTATTGTTTAAGCTCTCATTGTCCGTTTGATCTGTATAGTCTGTAGTTTTCCCGAATACAGAACCTTCACTTGTTACAGATAGGGAAGGGACTCCATGTATTCGTGTTTTCATTTTTTTGTTTTCCATTGTAGCACTTCAGACCATAAATGTGCAACACAATTGCATTTTACAGTACAATCCTTTACATGTTAGGTGATATCCAACTCACTGAATTCAATGAGACTTACTCCCAGATAAACATCTTCTTCTGAATGGTTTCACAATGGTCTTTTATTGAAACATTTAGATATTTCATATTTATTTATTTATTGCATTTGTATACCGCCCCATAGCCGAAGTTCTCTGGGCAGTTTACAACAATTAAAAACAAATATACAAATTTAAAAACCCATTTTTAAAAAGCAATTTCAAACACATGCTAAAATGCCTGGGAGAAGAGGAAAGTCTTGACCTGGCACCAAAAACATAACAGTGTTGGCGCCAGGCACACCTCATCAACAATTTCATTCCTTAATTTGGGGGCCACCACTGAGAAGGACCTCTCCCTTGTTGCCATTCTCTGAGCTTCCCTTGGAGTAGGCACCAGGAGGAGGGTCTTTGATGTTGAGCGTAGTGTACCAGTGGGTTCATGTGTGGAGAGGTGTTCCATCAGGTATTATGGTACCAAGCAGTGTAAGGCTTTATAGGTTAAAACCAGCACCTTGAATTGAGCTAGGAAACATACAGACAGCCAATGCAAGCACATGAATCCCACCACAGAATCATGGGAACTGCAGTTTGTTAAGAATGTTGAGAACTATAAATGTGAGGGGGAAACACCATTTCCCAGGATTCTTTAGGGGAAGTCATGCACTTTAAATGTGAGTTGGATGTGCTTTAAATGTTTTGTGTGGATCCACTTAATACATTTTGCCTGCATGTAAATTGTTTTAGTTAATTTTTCAAAATGGAAATGACCTATAAAGTGTAGCTGGTGACCATGGGCTACTCACCATCTCTCAGACTATCTGCCCCTCAGGATGAAAACAATTGAGAACCATGACCACCCCAAGGAAGAAGAAGTATTGTACAACCATAGTGTGAAATCAGATACTTATTGGGACACAGTATGAAGAAATATTTATATAATATGACTATCAAATATGTTTATTATTTACACAACCTATAAAGATATTTATAGTGCAATCCTATGCTTGTTTACTCAGAAGCAAGTCCCAATGTATTCAATGGGGCTTACTCAACCAGAGGAAACTGCAGCCTTAAGTGATAAAGAACTCGTTCTTTTAACAAGCCTTTTAAGTTGAGACCTTATCCCAGTCTGTGTCTGTGTTGGAGTTGCTTTTAAATAAGTTTTTAAACATTTTCTTAAAAAAAAAGTTTTAAAGCTTTTTAAAATGTTTTTAAAGATGTTTTGCTTTAATATATTTTAAAGTCTTTTTTATGATTTTTAAAGTGTTTTTAGTGCTTTTGTTTGCTGCCCTGGGCTCCTACGGGGAGGAAGGGTGGGATATAAATCAAATAATAAATAAATAAACTTAATTCACACAACCCAAAATTCAGAATCATGCTACTTTAAGCTGTTTTGCAGCTGTTTATACTTGTTTTATAGTTATTGGTTTTCAAAGAGATTTATTTCATATTGTGAGCTGCCTTTGTTTCCAATCACCAACCCTACCTCACAGGGTTGTTGGAAAGACTCCATACACACACACACACTTGTAAAAATACATTCCATATAATAGTTTATCGTCAAACCAGTTGGTCATTGCAGAACATTTTAAAAAAATCAGTATTAGTTTCCTACATAATAAAAACTGTGATACCTAGGTAAACCCTGCCTAATTGCTTTAAAAATAGGATTGGAGAGGGAGAGAAAGGTTTATAACACAAACACAATTCTTTGCTATGCTTACTCATTAATTTACAGCACAATCCTAACCATGTATACTCAAAAGTAAATCCTAATGAATTCAATGGGTTTTACTCCAGGTACATGGGATTAGCATTGCTTTACTCCCAGAAAAACAAGTATTGGATTAAATACTTCAATATTGTGAAGGTTTTCAAAGCACTGCCCTCTTCAACAGCCCAGGGTCTGACTTTTGCACACAAGAGGAAAAAACACATTAAGCCATATTCTTACTTACTCAAACAAATTGAAGCTCTCAAAACCACAATTTTCTGATGTTGCAATGAAGTCTAAGCACTGCCTAGGTCAACAAATCACAACACTGGCTTCACTTATTGGCTACAATCCTGAAGGGCAGGGTTCGAGCTAGGAGCTGCTATGACAGATGTTTGATTTAACAGTCATAGGGGACGGTTGACGTTTTGATGTATATATCGGGAACCAGACCACCTAGAAACTTAATTTGTTTTTTTAATTGAAGCTGAGAGTCCAGAGATTAAGGTGAGTTACCGAAGACCTGGAAGGGACCCCCAGAAACTGGAGAATCTGGCGAAAAACCAGACACCTGGTAACCCTATTTTGGGGGCATTGGGCACATTTGGAATTTTGACAGTGTGCCATCAGTGCCAGTCACAAAGTGGCTGTTGTGGGCACTTGACATATCATAAAATGACAGGTGTGTGTGTAGCCTAACATACAATAACTGCTGTGGGGGTGTGGCATAATGACTGCCAGATGTAAAAGAGCAGAAAAAGAGACAGGTTCACAAAATGGTGCAGGCATGCCTCCCCTCCCATTAGCTGCCCTATCAATGGAAAAAAGGTACCTACATGACCCTCTGCCCTGCTCGCTCAAAGAGAGCTGCTTTTTACATGTCTCCTTGGTTTCCAATGGATAGGAGGATGAGTATCCAATCCTGGCATCTAATAAAATGTCGGACTGTTTAAGGCTGTGTGCTTAATGTAGGGGAGGCTGAGCCAGTGTAAAAAGGACCTGAGCAGGAAGAGCAAACAGTTTCTCAAGTATTGTGAATTCTTGAGGAAATATTTACTGAAACTTTTCATGGGTGCCATAGGAAGACAATATAGAGAAATCAGAAGTAAAAGATAAGGATAAATACATTTGAAGGTAAGTAATGGAATCCCAAACTAAATATGAAAAGAAAAAAATAGCTAGCTGACAAACATGAACATCATTGGGTACAGACAAAATAAGGCAGATAGCTGAATTCAAAAGAGAATCAAGACAATATTGCCATTTCAAGTAACTTCCAAGGTAGTAAGTCAATATCCATAGTTTGCAATTGGTAACTCCTAATGTTTTGTTGTTCAATGGAACTTACCTCAGGTGAGTACAGGATTGCTGCCCTAGCATTATCTGGGAATATACACCATAAAATACAATGCCATTTACTTCTGAGTAAGCATGCACAGTATTGCATTACAAATTATTGCTTTCTGCAGTTAGTCCTCAGTTTCATTGTTTGAATACAACTGTGGTGCTGTGGGAATGTAGAATAAAACATTTACAAGACAATTCTACCAACTCTAAATGTTAACTGTCTTGTGGGTCTATAGTTATGGGTGACTGGAGTTCTATGAAGGGCAGGCAAGTGGTGTGTCTGAAGTCTCTGCATTACTTTTATTAAAAGTATCTGTTAAATAGTTGACCATATTGACTTTTCTCCCTAAAAATACAACATTCAGAGAGGCCAGCCTGCATATATTTGTTATTAGGTACTATCATTTTATACTTGAAAAATGAACAGCAAAGAACAACTGGCTCAGCATATTTGCAGACATTCATACATAAATATGTTTTATTATGGCTGGCAGCAACAGAAAGGCAATGCTGAGTGCTATCTCAGAAACACCTTCATGTTATTGTTTCCACAGATCTTCCTGCAATGGAGAACAGAGAGGAGTTTGCTCGTCTCTTCTTTAGAAACAAATGGGCACAATCCATCAAGAAAACAATTCCCCTGCAGTTCCCATTGATTTTAGAGGGGCTTGTGTGGAAAAGAAACATTTAGTACTGCACCCCCTTGATGCTTCTGTATGAGGCATCTGTCTCTTAGTTTAAAATGTGATGGTTTGCATTATTAAAGTGATCTGGTTAATAATTCATGCTGAAATCACCTTAAAAGATATCATAAAAGCTAGAGAAATAGCCCCATCAAACACTTCCTTAATGAAAAGTTGTAAAGCTTTCGGTTTTTTAAAAAAGAAATGAAATATCCCTCTTTCAGCCACCATTTCAGCTAAATTATTAGGAAACAAAGAAATAATGGGTTTTCCAGGGAAGAAAATAAATGATGTTTGCTTTCCTTGGCTGAAAGCACCATCTAATAGATAATCTAGAGTATTGGGTTCCAACAGGAGTTTATGGCATGTCTGATCAGAACCAGAAGGATCTGTGGGCTTGGTTGGAGAAAAGAATTAGACCTACTCCTTAGTCTTCCCATATGACATTTTTCCTCTGGCTCAGTAGCTTAGTGGGTATCCTAAAGTTGGTTGTTCTAGAGCACTGAGAAGTGCTACATATATAGCTCCACCATCTAGAAACTTCCATAACTCTCACCCAAGGGATTCTAGGCCTTTGTCCTAAAATATATGCTTCCTGAATTTAGAAGTGACTATATCATAAGGCCCTGATGTTGTTGTGGGCAGGAAACTCAAAAATGTCATTGAACATATGGAATAAGTCATGCTGAATCATTGGTTGGATTGTGGTCTAGGACAGGGATGGAAAAACTGTGGCTCTCCAGATGTTATTGAATCCGTATTCCTATCAACCCCAAGCCAACATGGCCAATGGTCATGATGGAAACTGTAATCTAACAACATCTGAAGAGCAACAGGTTTCCCATCCCTATTTTAAACAGAAGAAATAAAAATCAGTTATGATATACTTCTTCCAAACATTAATACTGAGCAACTTCTATTATTTTAGGTGGGCCTCAAGCAACTGAGCAATTATGGGGAGCCTTTGTCTTTCCAGATGTTTCTGAACTACAGCTCCCATCATCCTTAGCCACTGGCCATGCTTGCTGGGTCTGATTGGAATTGTAGTTCAGAACATCCGGAAGGCCAAAGGTTCCCCACACCTGCAAGAGAGTTTTTATAGCAATGTAAAGTGTCTTGTAGCATCAATAAGTCTGCATCTGTGCTAGAATTGTTTTTTAATATGTTCTTAAACTTTCTTTCTTAAATGTTTTTGATCTTAAAAGATGTTTTGATAGCTTTTTTTAAGTAACGTTTTTGAAGATGTTTTGTTTTAATGTGTTTTAAAGTTTTTTTATGATGTTTTAATGTTTTTAGTGCTTTTGTTTGCTGTCCTGGGCTCCTGCTGGGAGGAAGGGCGGGATATAAATCAAACAACAACAACAACAATAAAAGTTATCTCCATGTGTTCCACAGATACAGTATGTTGTCTTTCCATAGATAGGGATATGTTCCCCTTCCCTGATCAAGGGGTTTGAGCTTACTTGGAACCCTCATACATACTTAATCCTGATAATATCATCAATAAAATGGATCAGCAAGCTTCATTGAGCCCAAGCAGGCAGGCAGAAATATAGCATGTCAGCAGTGGCAGTTGTAGATCTAATTCTTGGTGTCAACAGCTTGTGCAGCTCCTCTCCACACTAGAACACAAGAACATGCTCATTACTAGGTCATGGGTCAAACAAAAAGCTTTTGCTGGACCACTGACTCCTCACTTGACTCCACCTAGTTAGCAAAATTTTTGAAATATTAATTGGCAGCTCCAAAGCACCACCAGCACCATCATCGTCATCTTACCATCCACACACATCTCAAGGCAATATATAAAATGCAATAAAACAGTTTCAACAATACAGAAAATAGCGGTAGATCAAAATCAATATTAAGCATTGACACACATGAAAGAGACCTATTCATCTAGCAAGGAAGGCTTTTTGGAACAAAAATGTCTTCAGTTGTCTCCAGAAAGTGCAGATAGTGGGTGCCTGTTGTATCTAGACAAGAATGTTGTTTCACATACCAGGGGCAGCTCCCTGCAAGCAGTGCTGCAAGTGACTGTGGAGCGGACTTCTAATATCTTTGGAATCTTTGAACTTTGCAAAAGACGCTCTCCCACAGACTGCAGTGACCTATTGAGTATCTAAGGGTAAAGTGGTGTTTCAACCTGGTCCGGAGAGTTATAGGGCCTTATATGTTAGTACCAACACCTGGATCTTTGATTTGTAGCAGATTGGCAGCCACTGCAACTCCTGCAAGCAAGGTGTTAAATGCTGGTGGTAGACAGCTCCCCAAACAACCTAATCACTGTGTGCTGCACCAGTTACAACGTCAAGGGTACACATGGAGCGTACTCAAGTAATCTAACCTTGAGGTTACCAATGCATGGACAACTGTGGTCAAGCTATCCCAGGGAATGGCAATAGCTGTCTTACTAGCCAAAGCTGGTAAAAGGCACTTCTAGCCACTGAGAACACATGTGCCACCTGTGACAGAGCTGAATACAGGAACAAACCCAAACTACATACCTGCTCCTTTAGGGACAGTGTGTTCCCATCCAGGGTAAGCAATGTACTGATTTGCTGGACCCGGGAACCACTCACCATCAGAGTCTCCATCTTGCCAGGATTCAGATTTGGTTTATTGGCCTTCATCCAGTCCACCACTGCATCTAGATCCAGATCCAGGGCCTGCTCAGCCATTCCTGATCCAAATGTTACAGAGAAATAGAGTTGGGTATCATCAGCATCCTAAAGATAGACCTGAACAAAGGAAAGAAACAAATTCATATGTTAATGGCTAGGGAGTTTAGCTTATAAAACCTATCATTAGAGCTTTCTAGGAGTCATTGCAGTGCAGAAATAATAATAATAATAATAATAATAATAATAATAATAATAATAATAAAATCTGTACTATGATGAATGCTAGAAGTCTATAGTGATTTTATTTTTCTGTCAGTTGGTCAGGTCTTTCTAAGCTAAGCTCCTGTTCTTGTTATTGTTTTAGATTATTGAATATATTTCCTTTGATATATGGTGTGAATGCAACACAGCACAGCACCACATGGTGTGAATCTCATTAAGCACTTCACTGATCTTTGCCTGGTCTTAGCCCACAAATTGATTAGTGAAGGGGTTGGGATGGCATGTTTCACTTTCTCCTGCAGCAAAAAAATATTCTTCCTTGAGATGATTTTTTTTTTTTTGTTACGGTGTGTGGAAGGAAGCAAAAATATTTGTGTGGTCACACCCTGATTCATATTCTGAAGCATTGTTTCAATGTTCTGGATTGAGGCTCTTTACATACACTGTAAATGTGGAAGAACACATCTAATTCAGACTACAGGCAGATCTGATTTGCATAAACTCTGGGCATCACACTAGGAAGAATGCTGACTGGAAAAAAATTGATGCTGATCTGAGAGACAAATTACAGTGAACTGCTGTGCATAGGGTGAATTTCTGGATATATTTGAGGGAACATTTTGACCCCTGAATTCCTCCTTTTTTGCACCAAAAATGGTTGGCTATGGAAACTTGATTTCAGCTCTAATTTATTCACAATTAGATTTAACTTAGGATGGGGACTTTATGGGGACTTTAATTATTTACTCTATGAATTGAAAAGGAGCACACATTTGATTTACTGTCATTCGGTTGGCTGACAAAGATCAGCCAGTTGATAAATGTTGCAAATGAAATTTACTGATCGAACCTATCCTTTCATTTGTTTTGCACAATAATTAAAGATTAATTAAATCAGACAGGCTTCTAATGACAGACTCTTACCTACAGTCCTCTCCACCCAGCTGGAAAATACAAACCAGACCAAACACGAAGTCTTTAAAGATGGAGGGCTTTGGCTAAACAGAAAAGGGGACATTTGTGCTGTTCTGTAACCACTGATGCAAATAATGTAGAACATTTACACTCTGCCTATTTAGAACAATAATTGCTTTGGACCCAGCATTGGTAACACATTAAAAAATGAGCATGTAATCAATATAAAACTTGTAAAGCATTTTACGAAAAGAAGAAAAAGAAAAAGAGGCGGAAACAAATTATACGCTTGACAGAGGTAAGTGTTGATTTTAAAAAGAAAGCTAAATCTCCCGATGTTGCAGAAATAATGCTTTTCCAGAATGGTGAATAGAACTAACCCTTTATTAAAGAACAGCCATTTACAGTTCCCTAATCACATTTCCCCTCCCCCCAAAGTATTTCTTTACATTGTTGAAAAACAGCCCCAGGAGACATAACCATTTGCCACAAATCCTGCTCCAACCCTTGACCATCTCTATTTTTCATTCGATTCTGATAGGATTTCTCCACTTGAAAAATGTTGGATTTCTGTATATAACCAAGATTTACTCATTAGCTAATTTTAACACCCTCCACGAGCAACATTTACTATAAACATTCTGATCTTAATCCACAGATGCTCTCATACCAAAACAAAAACAAAACAAACCTCCTGTGATTGGTTAGTATCATTCATAGGAGGAAAAATCACATCTGGAAGAGGGCCTGGAGATGAAAATTCATACAAAAGTTCAGATGAGGATTGCCTTGTGCATCTAACATCTCATTTAGATGTTACTGGTAGCTGCTTCCATGATACTCCTGCTCATGCTAGCATAATTAGTAGGGTTAAAATCCTATAAAGCTCTGACCCCAATAAACAGATGTTCCATGTTCACAGCATTCCTATTGCACATGAGAAAGCTAGTATAGTTAAAGATAGTTTAATGGTCTATTCTTTTCATCATGTACTGTCTTTTATATAGCAATAACAAAAACCTTAAGTAAAAACCATACTAACAAAAAAAATTACTATGCAGGTTAGAGGCAATGATAGAATAGATTTGGTTAACTTTTATAATTAGAATGCTCTGATCTCATGATAATTCTATTTAGTAACAAATTGTGTTAAGGGTGAGTATTTGTAATGTATAATTTAATTATATTTGAAAGAAAAATCATCATTGCTTTTCTCTAAATGCCTTTTGTTGCTCGAATTCATTTGCATTCCCCAAGTCACTTAATTTTTAAAAAATATAAGAGAGACAACTGGTGATTGACATGAAATGAGGGAGAGGGAGTGTACATAATTATAACTGCATAAACAGAGAACTGCAACGTGTGTTTGTGTGTGTAAGAGAGATAAAGAACTCTTCTCCAAGCACTGATTTGACAAATTGTGATTTACTATGATAGGCTTCTGGAGTACAGCATCATTGGTTTCATAGTCTTAAAGCTGTGCTTTTCATTCTTCCACATGCATGTTGTTTTGAACATCTCATCACATTTGGCACAAATTGACTTTATTAGAAATAATTTGCCAAATAATATTTGGATATATTATGCTAATAATACATATTGCCATTGAGTTGAACATGGGAATGAAAACGTTTAAGATGAATGTATATAATTCTGGGTAGGATTTCAGGAACCCTGAAGAGTTGAGTTTAAAAGAAAATTCAGCTTCAGCTTCTGGGATAACTTTGGACTATATGTTAAATTCAGTTCCCCATCTGTTAAATGGGAATGCTAACAACGAATAACACAGAGGTGCTATACGGATCACTGAGATTATGATAATGAACTAAATGCTAGGGATATAAACCAACCACAAGATTTACCTAGTATCTGTATCTGTAGCATTCTGTTTTGAATCTGCTCTGTGTCTTTCCAATTCAACTAGTTATTTAGGTCTGAATCAAATATGTTAAATCCAAAGCTCTATTTTTCCCCATAGACTATAATGAGGAATCTAAAAACAGCTACAGCTTTTCCCCTTCTCTAAGTGGATGAAATTTGCAGGCAAAAGAATTCATCCAGAGTGGATTAAGTCAGACAAATTTCAGGCAGATCCATCCAAGTTTTTTTGTGTGTAGGGACCCTTTATATATATTTTTAAAAAAGAACAAGTCTCTATTTTCTTCCAGAATTTGATGCAATTTGCAGCAATGGCTGTCTCTTCCAAATGATGAAGCCTGCCACCTTTCAGGACGATAGGTGTAGGAATACTCCCAGAAGTACAGACTTTACCATTTTGAGGTGGGTAAAATAGAAATCACTTAACCTCCCTTAGTGTTTTGTGGACAATCAGTCTGAAAACTGGTGACATCAGGTTGGTGCCCTTGGGTAAGTGGGTAATAATAGGCTGGGGAATGAGCAACACAACTGGGAACTTAAGGGACAATTAGATTTAGCTGAATGCAGGGAAAGTACCAGATCTAGATTTGGGGAGGAAAGACAACTTTAATTTAAAAAAAAATACTAGACAGCATGAATAAATTGCCAACGCACCCATAAAGAAGACTTGAGATGCGAATTAAGTGGTTAAATTGTTATATTTATTAAATATAACAAAATTAGAAGATATTCCGCTCCTCTCGCCCACACAAAGCGTGGGCGGGGGGAGAGCAGTTGCAGCTAGGGGGCGAAGCCGCAGCCGCCATTTCAGAGGAGGGCAGTGTCACGCATTGCACATAATGTGCATGCGTGACACATTGCGAGAGGGGGTGGAGCGCCAGGGGCTTATTTAAGCCCACGCCACCCCTCTCCCCTCCTCTTTGGCTCGCGATGCCCCCCCGCCCCCCCTCTTTTATGGCGTGATCTGTGTCACTTCGAGGCCAAGTAGGAATTTTTATCCTGCCAACCCTGGTTGGTGGGCAGGATTTTTGCCTGCTCCACACTGTGAGGTTAGGAGGGAATTGGTTTGGGGGTATTGTGATTAATAGGTTGTTTTGGCTAATTTGGCTAATTTGGCAAGCTTAAAAGCTTTATGCCCCCAGTGGGGCATGTTTGTGGGACACAGATACGGTAAGGTGCGGGAAAGGAAGTAGGTAAGGACAGCTAGGTGGCACCCTTAGGCACCTTTGGAGGTGATTGGCGGTTCTGGAGGCCTGTCTCTCAGGGCTTTACGGCCCAAGGGCAGGATATGGGCTGCTTTTGGGGCCAGCTTACCTCATCCACCTGGAGTTGTATGACCCTGGGGGGATGACATGGGAAGGCCCCCCTACTCACCTACAAGGTATGGCTGGGGTAAGGGGTAAGCAAATGGGGCTTGCCCTTGCCCCAGCAGGGACTGGTCACCTGAGAGCTGTATGGACAGTTCCCGCACTTAGGTTTCCCCTCTGCAGGTCACTTTAATGGGTTTGATATAGTTTAATAAAGTGGGCCTTTGTTCAACCCAAAACTGCTGTTGTCTGTGTTTTATTTTGCCCCTTGGCCACAACTGCAAACCAATTAACCAGATTAACCAAATTAAAAGAGTCTGGGCCCTGGGGATGTTTATAGCCATCAACTGTGGCCCTGCAGCAAAGGTTTCTCCCTCTTTCCTTGGCTATGTGAACCCGATGCACACACACACCGTAGCCTCTCTGTCCAGCGTTCACCAAAGTATGCGTGCCAAGCCTAAAGGTGATCAAGAGTGTCCTTAACCCAATAATGCCTGAAATGTCAAGTTAACCAGTTCTTAAAAGTTCCCTCACCTGCCTGGACTAAATGTCAAATAAACAAATGCACACACATGCCACCCTGAAACCCCCAAATTCAAAGACACATTCTAGCCAGGCAAAAAACACACTGTGAGAGCACAAAGAAGGGCCAGTGAGGGATGTGCCTGGAGACAGGGGTGGCCTTAGGAGAGGCCAGAGGACCAGATAAACAGGTCTGAAGGGCCACATTTGTCCCTGGACCTGAGGTTCCTCATCCCTGATGTAAGCTTGCAGTCTAAGATACCTTTGAAGGTTCCTACATCCAAGAATGTCTGAAGGAATTAAGAGCTCTGATAAGACTAACAAAATGTGTGCATGGGTGTTGACACATCCCTATCTATGGTCCTTGCAGTTGCAGTAACATTTTTCTATCAATTGCCCTAGAGATAGCTAATAAATAGTTTATCGTTTATTTTTAAAAGTATTGTAATGTTTGCTCATTGGGGAGCCAAAGGGGAGAGGAAGGCAGCCTTTCATGACTGAGTGAAATGCCAACGGAAGCCTGATTACAGCTGAAACACTATCCAGCTTTTAAAAGTTATTTATATTTCAATTACATAAAGGTCAAGGTAAGGATTTATTCTTGTAGCTTGACAGTAACTTTCTAATTAGAGCTGATGAGTCTGAAAGAAACAGTTGATTAGCAAAATTGCTTCTTTATTAAAATGTTTCCCAAAGTTGTCAAGCACCAAGTAGAAGAGCTGAATGGCGAGGTGTTGCGGTGACCCTAATGAGTCTCATGTTTGTGGCTCTAACTACCAAAGTCAAACAAGAAGAAAAACAAACACTTACGTTTGATATTTGGGGTCTCACAGAACTGGAATTTGTCAAAGTATGACATTCAATTATTATTTGTGCTTGTATTTTTTATGAGTCAATTATTTTTCAAGCTCCCTTCTTGCTCTTTCTGTCTCCCTCTTCCTAGAAACGTACCTTGAAAACAAAAACAAAAATGAATAATTAAGTGTTTTGATAGATTTGCAAAAGCAGGGTGAAAATATTCAATTGTTATGGAGGGGAACTACTAAATCCACAGTCATACTGAATATCTCTCACCTCCCAATACATCCTCAGGAGCATTCATTCCTAATGAGAGTGTGTGGCTGAACATTGGCAACTTTCAGAGGGCAGTCAAAAATGAAGAATTTATGGGTGGGATTGGGTAGGAGAATTTTGATTCAGGTTGCATTTAAAGACTGACCTACCTAATTCACAGTTTCTTAAACAATATGCAAACCAAAACAAACCCTCTTTCACAATTTGCACTTCTCTAAACTTTGCTATGAAGCTCTCTATCCAAGTAATGTGTACACAAAGCATATAGTTAAAATGTGCATAAAAATGTATATACTAGTGAACATAGCATACCAAAATGTATTATGCTAGGGGAAACTGATTCACAACAATGTGTATATTAGGCAACACTGCATACAAAATATGTATATTAGGAGAAATTTGCATTAAGATGCTGATGAATTTTCATGAGATTTTTTTTTAAAAAAAATACACTAATGTGGAAATGTGGAGGATTGAATTTAAGGTTGAAAAAATGAGGAACTAAGGGAATCCAAAATGGACAGATTTGCCCATTGCTAGCTGTGCTTCCACTTCAAGTGGTGCCTTTGAGTGCCTTTAGTAGTTGGTGGTGTTCCTTAGTAATTTGGAATAAATACCCTATGGGAGTATAACAACATCATGGCATAACATCATTCTGAGGGGCAATATTGGGAGGGGGAATGGCTTCCCCTACTAACCATCGGTCCTTGTACCTTTGTTACATGAATATCTGAAATCTCTTAAGTGTAATTTTTAAGGTATGCAATGACCTTCGGCTTTAACATACAGGCTAAACCCCATCGGACACAGTAGCACTTACACTGCATTCCTAATTAGGCCTACTCAGAAGTGCAGATGGAAATATCTACCCATTTCTTTTCTCTGTTTCTCATTTTTCCAACCTTAAATTTGATTTCCCACGTTTCTGCAGCAATTTGCATTTAAAAAAAAAATCCCCATGAAAATTCTTCAGCATTTTTGAAAATTTCTCCTAATAAATACATTTTTGTATGCAGTTTTCATAGAATCATAGAATAGTAGAGTTGTAGAGGGCCTACAAGGCCACTGAGTCCACCCCTGCTCAACGCAGGAATCCAAGTTAAACATACCCAACAGGTGGCTGTCCAGCTGCCTCTCGAATGTCTCCAAGGTTGGACAGCCCACCATCTCCCTAGGTAATTGGTTCCATTGTCAAATTCAATTTCTGGAAGAGACTATTGCCTGGAATCCTGGAAAGCCAATGCTGATCCATGTCAGCAGTACTGAGCTAGATGGTACCAAATGGCCTGACTCAGTATAAAAGAGGAAAGAGACTCAAGGGCCACAGTGACTCAGAAATTTATTTATATATTTTATTTACATTTATATACTGCTTTATTGTAAAAAAACCTCAAATCAGTTTATAGAAGGAATTAAAACATTAAAATTATTAGCAAAAACAGTTAAAGACAGGTATTTAAAAACATTCAAAATAATAAAACCAACACTGAGTTAAAAACAGAAAAAAAAATAATAGCGTCTACATGCCTGGGTAGGCTTGCCTAAACAAAAATGTTTTTAGCAGGTGCCAAAATGTGTACAGTGAAGGTTCCTGCCTAATGGAAATAGACAAGGAGTTCCAAAGTGTCGGTACTGCCACACTAAAGGATCTATTTCTTAGAAGAGTTGAACAAGTACTATGTGGTACCTGTAACACGGAAAGCACAGCTTGAACTTGGCCTGGTAGCAAATCAGCAGATTTCAGAGCAGATGTATTATGTGCTAATAGGGTCTCACTCATGTCAGCAATCATGCCACAGCATTCTGCACTAACTGCAGTCCTGGGGGCAGGTTGTGCTGCATGGGGATTTCTGTGACCTTGCCTGACTGGCTGCCAGTATTTTTTTAGTTTGATTTTTTGGTTAGGAATCCTGACTAGTTGTGGGATACTTAGTTTTCTGTCTTACTCATAGGAATCTTGTTGTGGTTGGTATGGTATTGCATTTAGGAAATCATCACTGTCCTTTGTTTTTCTTTTTCTATTTACCTCTGAACTTACTCCCTTTCATCCACAGAAGTAACAACAGTGGTTCCATGTGGTCAGCTCAACTCCCTTAAACCAACTGATGATGCACCTTGTTATTTGCATGATGGTTTGTTTCTTGCCCAATAGTGGTAAATGGGAATTCACATACCGGGAAGTGTAGCTTCAATTGTTGTTGTTCCCAATCTACTGCCTGTGAAGATAGACAAAACCATGTGTTTTTTCTCTCTGTCAATTATTACTCACTGGAATTGGGTTGGCTGTCAAAGTGAGTTTATAGCAGTCAACAGAGTAGGCAGGAAAGAGCAGAGAATCTTCTTAACTCTTACTCATTTCTCAAACCTCTCTCTGCGCTGAAGGGTTAAGTCTGTAAAGAAGGCAGGGAATTCAAGGCAGGGGGTTGCCAACCCTGCTTTGATATGGATATTGTTGTAGAGGATCCCTAGTCAAGCCTTACAACAGCACGATCCTAACAATATTTACCAAGAAGAAAGTCCTGTTGAGTTCTATGGGGCTTAGTCCCTTAGTAAGTGTGTTAAAACTGCAGCCTTAAGGGGCACCCATCTTTACTTTTGAGTGCTCCCATCTAACATCTCCACAACACTAAGCTTTTTTCTTACAAGGGCCTTCTAGTGACTGGCCTGGCCTGAGAGCACTTAAACCCTTCTTGCCAGAAGCAAGTAGGCTAGATTAAATGTTCCTTACCCAGGATCTCTAAGCAGGTAAGAAGGAATGATCCTGTCACTTCAGCTAGACCTGGAAACACCCTCATTTAGCTAAGATTTCTATCTTAATTTCCCATCAGAGAATATTTTTTGTTTGAGTGGTATGTTCCAAGCAACTGTGGTCAATGCTTAATATATCATGCTTAATGACATCACTAGGGCCTGCCCCTATGATGTCACTAGGGTACACCCCCTATGACATCACCAGGGCACACCCCCTATGACATCACCAGGGCATGCCTCCTATGACATCACTAGGATCCTCCCCTGAAATCTCAGGGTTTGGGATGCTTCTGACCTGGCAACCCTAGTGTGGACTACTCCTTCCTATACCTAACTATTTAACTAACTAGTTGGAACGTGACTATCTTATCAGTATCTGCCATCAGTGATGGGCCATAAATGATGCCATTCAGGACCAGTGCTGGTTCCAGCTGTCTGAGGACCCTTGGTCATAAGCAACCAAAGGGCTCCTTGTCCCTTTCCTCCTCAAATCACACTCCTCTTCCCTCCTGGCCCCAGACCTTTTAAGTAAAACACATACTGACCAATACAGAAATCCCCTGTTGTTAAAGTAAAACAATACAAGCCGTTGAATATCAAAACTTTTTGACTATTTTGTGGACAATATAATTTGTAGTTATAGGTTAATCAGTAATCCCACTTTACTTGAGAGTAAGTCCCATTGAACTCAGTGGGGCTTACCTCTGAGTAGGCATTTATTGGGATTATTTACTTCTCTTAGAAATCCCTGTTGGGGAGTAAAATGCACTGTAGCAAAGTCTCAATTGTTCCAAAATCATTTTGGGGGACGGCCATAGTTCAGTGGTACAGCACCTGCTTTGCATGCAGAAAGCTCCAGGTTCAGTTGCTGGCATCGCCAGGTAGGCTGGGAATGCCCCAGTCTGAAACCCTGGAGAGCTGCTGCAAGTCAGTGCTAACAATATTGAGCTAGGTCTGACTGGCAACTTTCTGTGCTCCTACGTCCTTGCTGGGTTGTTGTTGTTCTTTTAAGATCATTAATATTTTAAAAAATGAAATGCAGATAATCTGCCTGGTTTCTCTACTTTGTGAAAGTGGGAAGGCTGGAGAAACAAATTGGAAAACACGGAAATAAAAGAGGTAAAATGATTAGGGAGAGGGAAAAATACGCCAAAATAAATGTCTAAATAGAGCTGAATGTGTGATGGACTTTGCAGTTAGGCAGAAGTGACTGTGGGAAACATCAGCCTCCAGCCCCAAAGTCCCCACCCCATATAGTCTCACCTGGCCACCTGCAAGGCACAGGGCTTGCTCAGGATGTACAGCTGTTCAGCCATGTCATAGCCTTGATAAACTTCTATACAAGGAAAGGGTTGTACCCAGTCAGAGGCCAGTCTCCCTGAACACTTCGCTGAAGACACAGTGCTACTATACTATGCTGCTGCCAAGAACCAAAGGTCTGCCTTCCGCAAGGGTGAGATGGTTCCATTTTGTTATGGATAAGAAATAGAAATATACTAACAGGGAAATGTAACTTGTTTGATATTGATTGCTTGTCATTTAGCTTCACAAATATTGCAATGTAATTTGTGCACTGTATAAGTTTGAACTAATAGAACATTATGCTTTAAGATATGTTAACCGTATATTGCAATGTATACTGATGCATAATAATCCTGATGTATAATAATCCAATGTATACTGATATGCAATCCTGAGCTATAACAAATAAGAG
The DNA here is from genome assembly GCF_030035675.1 of Rhineura floridana. NCBI lineage: Eukaryota > Metazoa > Chordata > Lepidosauria > Squamata > Rhineuridae > Rhineura > Rhineura floridana. The sequence goes on from NC_084487.1 coordinate 101,931,327, forward strand.
ACATATTGGCTAAGGCCACTGTAAGCATTATGTATGCACTTATGTACTTGTAACCTGTCAGGACTTTGATCTTGGCTTATATAATTCTGACCTACTGGCTGGGGTCAGATCTATGTGCAGCTTGTATAAATAAGAAATGAATGTATAAAGAATACATATTTTAAGAAACATTATAAAGACAATCTGCTGTTGAACTCCCATTTATGTTCCTGATGTCTGCCAAGTCCTAAGAAAGTCTTGGGTGGCAGCTCCAACTTTCGCCTGCCTGTTCAGATGACTGCTGTTGGAGACTGTGTAAGCTTAGGCAAGGACGATATCTGACATATAAGGACTCTGAACAGCTAACAGGCAACGGGTGAACATAGAAACCTTCAGTCTTGTGCATTCATTTGAGAGAAGCTGTCCAGATGGTTTTACACAGATTGTATTTTTAGCAGTATTTTAGGAGTTACAGTAGGGCCCCGCTTATACGGCGGGTTAGGGACCAGGCACCCACCGTAAAGTGGAAATCACCGTAAAGCAGAACCCATTGACTTTAATGGGTCGCGTCACGCGAAAATGCCGCAAAATGCCGCAAAACTGCAAAATTGGCTTTAAAACGGGGAATTTCCCCTGATTGAAAGCCGCCGCATCAGCGGAATGCCAGAAAGCAGAACGCCGGAAAGCGGGGCCCTACTGTATTACATTATCTTGGATTACATGTGTATTTATCTGTTTGGATTTGCACAAATAGTCCAGAATTGGCCTCCCATCAGTATATCAAATGAAGAGGAAAAATCCCTGTTCCATAGTAATCATAATGCCACAATGTGTGTATTTATACTATTTGCATTTTTTAAATACGCAATTTAGTCCTCTTGCTTCTTTGCCAAGGTCTATGTCCTTCGGCATTTGAGGACTGACCAGTTACCATTTCTAAATTTCAAGAAATGCATATGCATGCTGCACATTGATGCAATATAATGATGATGACAATGATGATGACAACTACTACTACTACTACTACTACAAGAGATGGCATTATTTTATCAGCTCCTTTGTGGAGAGGAAAATAAAACAAAAGAAAGGGGCAGCTATCTTATTTCCCATGGGATGTCATAACATAACATCATTCCCAGGGATATTGTGTCCTAGGAACATTCCAGAGTTGTAGTGGGAAAACCTCTCTTTTTTGGGGAGAGGGATAAAAAAAATAAAAACTGACTCTTAACCACCATGTAAAGGTAACAACAACACCCAAAAATCATAACATTCAGCCACCTGCAGAAGTCACCAACCACCCCTCTCTTCATAGGGATTGAAAGGGAGGAGATATTCAGCCTATAGGAAGCTACCTTATCCAGAGTAAGATCATTGATCCATCTACTCAGTATTGTCTCCATATACTAATTGGCACCACTTTCCCAAGATTTCAGAATGGGGGTCTTGGAGATGCCAGGGATCCAACTTGGGGCCTTCTGCATGCCGAACAGATGCTGTACCACTGAGCCATTGCCCTTTCCTCCTAAAGCTTAGCTTTAGTTAAGATTGGTTGCCCTGGTGAGCACACTGAGGCATCTCGATGACGAACTGCTTATCCTAACCTGCTTCTCACTGCCATCCCACTCCTGGAGATATGGGAAAGAAGATCCTCTCAGGCCCCATCTAAAGCTTCCCAACTCAGGTTGGGTAAAGCGGTAGGGAATTCCTTAACTCACCCTTAAGCTGAACAGGCAAAGAAGGGCACAGGTCAGTTAACTGACTAATCCACTGTGTGGAGCCAGGTGGTATCAGCTTACTCAGAAAGGCAGCACGAGGTTCTTCCAGCTCTCTGCTTACATTTGCAGGATGCCCATGCAGGTGGAGAAATGTAGACAGGTGCACCTTGCACATCCTGAATATGTTAAATGAAGTTGTGGCCCTATATATTGTACAGTATTTATAGTCTTGTGTCTTTGTTATGAGGCAAACATAGTATGCTCCTTCCTATAAGATATCAGCTTGATTAATCTGGTAGTGTAATAAATATTATTTAGTGTTCAATTTTTGCTTTGGATATTTTTTTTGCCAGTGACATTAATTAAGCTCTCCACGTATGTTGGAGACTTAAAAGCTTTAGAACACAGTTTGTTTAGCAGTATGGGATTTATCACAGCTCTAGGGATAACCCAGTGGTTAGCACTGTCATGTTTCTTAATATATTATACAGCCACGAGAGTGGCTGTATACTATAGCCAGTCCGGATTTTTCACATTTCAAAATGTTAAATTGAAAATAACCCCCATGCCATTCTGATTCTTCCCATAAACTCATTTTAAAAGAAAACCTTACAAAACGTATAGTCCTGGACTCAGAAACGCTTGCTTAACAACCCTCTACATTTTCTTTGCAATATACAAAAGAGTCAGAGAGAACAGAAAGTTCAAAGTATAAAAAGAGGGGGGAAACCAGACCCCTTTGGACTTTTTTTCTGTCAGAGTTCAATAATCTGTTGAAATTCATTAAAAATCAGCCATGTTCACAGATTACCTGTAATCCTATTACTGGCCTTGCCCCATACACTGATCTTCATCTTCTGCAGCTTAAAAGTTAAAAGAAATTGCCTGGCTGATTTTTAATTAATTTAAGAAATTTTGCATTGAACTGAATGATAGTGTGGGGCATGCTCAGTAAGAGCCAACTGTCAGTGTTCTAAAAGCCAGACTCACAGTTGCTTGGCTTGCCTAATCTGGGCCACACCCACACCAGACTTTGATTTCACTTGAGACAGTCATTGCTTCCCCCAAAGAATCCTGGGAAGTATAGTTTGTGAAGGGTGCTGAGAGGAGACTCCTATTCCACTGACAGAGCTCCAGTGGCCAGAGTGGTTTAACAGTCAGCCACTCTGACTGAAGGTTTGTTAGAGGAACAGGGCATCTCCTAGCAACTCCCAGATCCCTTCACTAACTACACTTCCCAGGATTCTTTCAGAGAAGCCATGACTGTCCAAAGTGAAATAAAGACCTGGTGTGGATGTGGCCAGGGACAGCTTTGGTTTAAATTTGGGTGGGAGGCTACATGTGCCTGCTGTAGAATAAAAAGGTGGGGGAAATGCTGAAAAGCAATGATACTGTTCACAATCTTTTCCTTTTGGAAAGGGGCTTCTCCTCCGCCCAATGCCCATCCACCCAATCTCCTCCACTCCCCCCTCCCTGCCCCTCCCTCGGGTCATTGTTGGGCTACGACCTGGGAGACCAGGGTTCGAATCTCCACACAGCCATGAAGCTCACTGGGTGACCTTGGACCAGTCACTGCCTCTCAGTCTCAGAGGAAGGCAATGGTAAACCACCTCTGAATACCGTTTACCATGAAAACCCTATTCATAGCATAGCCGTAAGTCAGGATTGACTTGAAGGTAGTCTATTTCCATTTTCAAACATGATTCCACAGAACTAAATCCCACTGAACTCAAAAAGTATGCAAATGATCAAACCTACCCTCCCTTCTCCTCCCTCCTATCCACTCCCTCTTGCCCCTCCCCTCCCCCTTCCTTTGCCCCTTCCTCCCCTTCAAATCTCCTCCTTCCCCTTCCCCCTCCTCCCCTTCCTCCTCCACATGGTCAGTGTTACCTATCTTAAGCATGATTGCACAGGAGTAAATATAATTGAACTCTATAAGCATGATCAAACCTGCTCTTCCTTCCCCCTTCCTTTGTCCCCCTCCAATCCACTCCCCCTTCCCCCCCATGTTCTGTTTTACCTATCCTAACCATGATTGCATAGGAGTAAATCCCACTGAACTCAATAAACATTCAAATGATCAGACCTGCCTTTCTCCTTCTTCCCCTCTCCTCTCCCTTCCTCCTCCTCTTCTCTCTTTGTTCTTCCTCCTCCCCTGCCCACTCCAGCCCTCCGTCCTTCCCCCAGGTCAGTTTTACCTATCCTAAGCATGACTGCATGAGAGTAAATCCCACTGAACTCAATAAACATGCAAATGATCAAACCTTTCCTTCTCCTCTCCCCTCCTGTCTGCTCCCCTCCCCCCTCCCCTCTGCCCTGTCTCCTCCCTTCCTTCTCCTCCCCTATCCCTGCCCTTCCTCCTCCCCATCCCCCCGTGGTCAGTTTCATCTATCCTAAGCATGATTGCAGAGGACTAAATCCCATTGAACTCAATAAGCATGCAAATGATCAATCCATTCACAGCAAACTTGCACAGGATCTCATTTCTTACCTCCTGGATTACAAAGCAAAGAAATTCACTAATAGGCAAAAAAAACCTTGCGGTTTAAGAACATACCTATAGCCCACATATATTTCTATCAAAGTTTAAAAAGCAGGGAAATTGGGCAGCTATAGTGAATGCACCAGGGGAGCAAGAGACCTGACTTCCTCTCTGAGATATTGTACTGCTCTACACATTTGTCAATATGCAAACACCATTTGGGTGGGTCTTGCACAGTCCAATCCACTTCCTGTGGAGCTTGGAAGAATTTGGTAACATGTGCCTCTGAGCATATGGTGAGTGGTGGCAACACCTGCCATCTCCAAAGATGGAGAATTATATTTTTGTATGTTTGTTGGTGTACTTCTTACTTAGCTTCTTTCCTGTGTTACTAACGTTTCTACAGAGAATCTAATCTAGACAATTAGGGCACAATCCAACTGCTATTTATGCCAAGCTGAGGGGAGATGGATATGGTGGACCCCGGCTCAGCCAGACTATGCTGGATTACCCTGGCAGAAGCCCATCATCCTGGCTCAGCCATGGAGGAGCCAGGAAGCACAACCAAGTGTCTGCCAGGGAAGCCAGCCTGGTGCAAGGGAGCTGGCGGAAGTCAGTGGAAGGCCTGAAAAAGGAGTGTTCCAGGGACATGTCAGAGGAGGGGCTGAGGGAGACTTTTGTAATATGCAAGTCCCATCCAGCTCCCTCCCATGGCCCTCTGTCATGGCAGCAGGTACGCCAGGAAAAGGGATGGTGGAAGGAAACATGCATTTTCCCCTTTCACTGCTCCCTCCCAGCACTGTCAGCATTTTCCTCTCTGAAGGGCCTCCAAGCAGCAGCTAGATGTGGCAGCCCTTTCTGCCAGCTCCAGCTCTGCTGGCTTCGCTCCCACCTGCCTTCAATGAGTTGGATTGCTCTGCCCATTGAGTAAGACCCATTGAACCCAATTGGATTTACTTCTCAGTGAACATATACATTGAATTGTGTGGTAAACTGAGCTCATACTTTTGATGAAGGCACAATCCACCAGAGCCTGGAAAAGTTACTTTTTTGAACTACAACTCCCATCAGCCCCAGCCAGCATGGCCACTGGATTGGGCTGATGGGAGTTGTAGTTCAAAAAAGTAAATTTTCCAAGCTCTGATCCATCCAAAGTTACAGCACAACCCTATGTATATTTTTACTTTGGAGAGAGCTTTGACTACCTTATGGGAAATGATTAATACATTTAGAATGCAGTCTTATACCTACTCACCAGAGAATCATCACCATTCAATTCAATGGGACTTACTTTTGAGGAGACATTTATAGAATTGCACTGTAAATTTTCAAATCATCAATAAGATATATTAGTGAATACCTCATTCAATTGTAAGATGTCATGCAACCTAAAGCAACAAGGCACCAGGCACGTGCGCCCACACAGCCTCTGTTTAGACTGAAACACTGACAGATGATTTAGGGACACAGTTGTGTAACAATTCCAATGAGTTGCATTGACATTGCTCAGAAAGTTGACCGAAGACGAGAATAGATTTTATTTATAGCTATCTAATTCTCTGTTCCAATTGCTCGATGAGTTTCATCTTCTGAGAGATAAATTAGAGGCTTGGCTGTATGTTCTGGGACATGTTCCAAATGTATTTTTCAAAAGTCAGCCACCTGACAATTAACAGCTACATTAAGAGGGGCCTGTGGATTTGACTCTGGCGTCAGAAATGTCTTGTGGCGGGAAAACAATGGGTTGCTGTGATGCCCAACCTGTTAGAGGAAGAGGGAAGACAATCTTCCATGTGGAGCCTGCTGTGTGCTCAACTTTATATGCAAGCCAATACCAGCTTCTTCCTTGCTTTGCATTTTATCTAATGTTAGTCATACTCAGAGTAGACCCAATGAAATATATGGACACAATGAACTTAGGTCCATTAATTTCAGTTGGTCTGCTCTGAGGAGAATGTATGGTGGGCACAAGATATTTGTATAAACATATCCAGGGTGGGCACAAGATATTTTGCTGCCTGAGACAGAGCTAAAAATGGCACACAAGCCCCAGTCAAGGTGCTTGGTATTCAAGGCCAGTCAAAATATTGTGGCACCTTAGGCAGAGAATCCTATAAGCATCTCTCTCACAGTAAAAATGAAATAATAGTCAAACAACTAACCATTTGCTGTCCTTTCATCACACCTCAAATCAGCTGCTGGAAGTTGCAGTCTGCCTAATGATAGGGCTGGCCCTAAAGTCTCCATTTACTCTACCTACATTTGCCTACATATCTATTTGCCTTCATGTTATTTTTTAAAGGATCTATGTCATTGCAAGGGAAGGTCCCAAATCCATTTGAATTACTTCCTTTGTTGAATACTTCAACCAACTGGGATCAGGTAACCTCCAAACAATACTTTCTCCCATGTTATTAGGAACATAGGAAGCTACCATTGGTCCATCTAGCCCGGTATTGTTCCCACAGACTGGCAGAGGCTGTCCAGCCTTTCAGGCAAGGGGTCTTTTCCAGGCCTACCTGGCGACACTACGGATTGAACCTGTGTTATTGCATGCACTGCATTATGCTTTATTATTATTATTATTATTATTATTATTATTATTATTATTATTATTATTATTTATACCCCACCCTTCCTTCCAGCAGGAGCCCAGGGTGGCTGAGCTGATCAGGTTTAAGGTCACCATGTCTCTGGTTTTTGTCCAGATTCTGGATTTTTCGGGCCCTAGGTTTATAGCTTTTAGCAGGGTTTCAAATAATTTTTGAACAGATTTTTTTTTAAAGTGTTTATTCAGCTTATGATGCCATTACAATGTGTTATACTTCTCTAATTATGAGGAGTCAAATAAGTTTAAATTTTCCTGCACTGTTGAAGTGGGCAGTTTATTTGTCTAAGCTATAGCCTGTTTTGAAAATGTTCCCAATATGAAGCTTTAATCCTATACTTGCTTTTCTGGGAGTAAAGCTATAATGCTAATCCCACAACCAGGAATAAACCTCATTGACTTGCTTTTGTGTAGATATGGTTAGGATTGTGCTGTAAATCAATGGGACTTTTGAGCGAACATAGCAAAGATTTGTGTTGTAAATCTTTCTCTCCCCTTCCAAACCAATTTTTAAAGCAATTAGGCAGGGCTTACTTAGGTGTCACTGCCTTTATTCTGTAGGAAACTAATTCTGATGTTTTTTAAAATGTTCTGCAATGACCAACTACTTTTGACAATAACCTATTATATGGGGAGTATGTATTTTTCTCCAGTGTGTGTATATGGAGTCTTTCCAACAACTCTGTGAGGTAGGGTTGCTGATTAGAAACCAAGGCAGTTCACAACAAGAAATAAATCCCTTTAAAATCCAATAATCATAAAAACAATTATAAAACAGCTGCAAAATAGCTTAAAGTGGCATGATTCTAAATTTTGGGTTGGGCGAGTGAAGTTCCTTATTGCTTGAGGTTGCAGTCCTGTGCACACATGTTTGGTAGGCAGAAAGGGACAGAGAATCTTCTTACTCTTATTCATTTCTCCAACCTCTTTCTGAAGTGAAGGGTCAAATCTGTAAAGTAGTTTGGAGCAGCCATGTTAAAAGGCATGTGGATATCTTTGCAGAGGATCCCTAGTCAAGCCTCACCAACAGCACAATTCTAACCATATCTACTCAGAAGTAAGTCCTATTGAATTCTATCGGGCTTAGTCCCTTAGAAAGTGTGTTTAGAATTGAAGTCTTCAAGGTCATCTATCTTTACTCCTGAGTGCTCCTATCTAACATCTCCATGACACTAGTCTCCCTTCTTCCTACAATGGCTTTCTGGTGACTGGCCTGGCCTGAGAGCACTTGCACCCTTCTTGCCAGAAGGGAGTAGGCTAGATTAAATGTTCCTTACCCAGGCTCCCTAAGCAGGCAAGAAGGAATGATCCCATCACTTCAGTTGGATCTGGGAACACCATCTTTTAGCTAAGATTTCTATCTTAATTTCCAATCATAGAAATGTTTTTGTTTGAATGGTATGTTCCAAGCACCTGTGGTTAATGTTTAATGTATCATGCTTAATGGCATCACTAGGGCCTGCCCATGTGATATCACTAGGGCCCACCCCATGACATTAATAGGATCGTCCCCTGAAATTTCAGGGTTTGTAATGCTTCTGACCTGACAATCCTAGTCAGGTTGTTAAGTCATGATGAGCAGGATTTCCTCACTGGTGGTATACATTGTTTTAGAATTGTATGTATTTATTGCAATCAGCTTTGCAGGTGTGTAATTGGGACCATGAAACAAATATTTCTTTTTATTGGCACTGCTGTATGTCTTTCCAAGACTAAAGAGACCACATTTGGTAACAGTTTCATTCATATTCCCTTTTAGCAGTCTTCAAATTAAATAGCTAAGACGTTTCCTTGCCCCCCTCACCCCTGGTTGTGGGACCTGTTAAACATGCTGGAATATGCACACAGAGAAAGATTTGAGTGCTTAGTTCTAAAACAAACAGATATTTAAACTTGCTTGCTTGGATGCTTCTTAGCTTAACTGTGCTGTCCACCATTCCTAATGAGGTTAAAGAAGAGTGTCTTGGGGAATGTAAAACAACAATAACAACCCCGATCATATTACTATGTGCCAGTTTAGGTACCAATGATCGTTGTAGTATTCTGCACACAATGGAAATGCAGGAACATCCTATGGCATTAATGAGTCACAGTTTGGTGCTCTTCCCATACAATTACCATTCCTTGTTACCTTAACTCAGTTGTCCCTGGTAGACTACACCTAAATGATCCAAATTATCCTGAACCTATATCATAAACATGCAGGGTAAAATCCTAGGAATGCCACTGGAGACAGAATAGATGCACCACCAGCACAACATAAGAAGGAATATAGGATGCTGCATTATACCAAGTCAGACTGTTGATCCATCTAGCTCAGTGTTTTCTACACTGACTGGCAAAAACTCTCCAGAGTTTCAGACGGCGGACATTCCCATCCCTGCTTGGTGATGCCTGGGACTGAACCCGGACCCTTCTTCATGCAAATCAAATGCTCTGCAGCGGAGCTACAGCTCTTCCCCACGGCACTGTGTCATTGCAACTAAAATGCATGGTGAGTCCAACTGAGATCACAATGCGGGCAAAGGGTGAAAGCCGCACCCTTCCTCATGCCATGGTTCCAATCTGGCTCCCCCCTGCACAAGGTAAATAAAAATAACATTAGTCATGCTAAGTGGCAAACACAACCTCTAGTTTGAGCCTGAGTGGTATCATTTTTAATATTGATTGTTAAACTGTTGTAACCCACCCTGTTGAATAAAATAATACATTTAATTAGATTTAATTTAATAATAAAGTAATACACTCAGCAGCAGCAGCAGCAAGAGCAATACCTCTGACAGTACCTCCTTCAGCACTGTATATTCTATGTGTACGATTGAAGCTAGTGACTAATGGCATATGTCAGATTTTACTTTGAAAGGAATGAAGTCCTCCACCTCTGTAGCAATGGTTGTAGTGGTGGAAGGAAGCATGCAGAATTCTGAATGCATCACATCTCTACAGTTGGCAGCTGGAGTGCTGCATACTGTATACAGTGTGCTTGAGAGCTCTTCTTCAGTGCATTCAGAGACTTGCTGCATAATAATTATCACAGTGAAAATATATTCCTTTCATCCTTCTGGCCACCTTATTTCTATGGTCTGAAAGCAAAGTAAAACTCTTTAGCAGTTCACAAGCATTTGCCCAAATGTTACCCAAAGCCAGGGGATTCAAACTGAGTCATGTATGTAAGGGGTCTTAGAATAGTGGTAACCATCATGGTGCCCTCTAGAGATGATAATCTCTGATCACTGGCCATGCTGGCTGGGGCTGATGGGAGTTTGAGTCTGACCACTTCTGGAAAGCACTGTGTTAGCTACCCCTGTCTTAGAAACAACGGCAAATTGTTTGTGAATATATAAACATGAAGATGGGGAGAGAAGTCCTCAAAATGGTCTCCCAGCCATGTTGAGGCATTTCTCCTGCAATATTAAGATAGATAAATGGAGGATAAAATTGCTTCCAACACATTTCTAAGCTGAAGATCCTTGAAAGTCAAATGCCTATACTACAAGGAAGGTGGTTAAGTTACCAAACACCTACACTTTTTGCTCAAGTATGCTATATTTTACACTCCATAGGCTAGTAAGGGAGATAAAACAATGCTTAACATATAAAGTGCAATTCTATGCATGAATACTCAGAAATAGATCTTATTGAATTCAGTGGAGCATACTTTCATGTAAATGGATCCATGGTTAAAGTCTTAAGCAGAACAATATGGACCTACATTGACCAAGAGACCTCCCCAGGGTTTTTTTAAAAAAGATTTCAAAATCTCACAAATAGAACAGAAGAAATCTTTAATACTCTCTCAAGTTCTTTGAGGGTATACAGATTCCATTCTTCAGACCTATACAGTAACTAGACAGGGAGTGGTGGCAGAAATACATTCAACTGAGAGCAACAGACACAGGAAGTTGAAGGAATTAATGGAAGTCACAGTGGTGACATGCTTACTAAAGCATATGGCAAATTCAAGAACAGCTTAAAAAGGGAATTAAACCATTTCCTTTCAAGCAATTACTTAGCTCTGTTCTTTCTTTCTTTATCTCCCCTTGCTTTCCTTGTGAATGGTTCACAAGGTGGATCAGAACAGCCATAAAATCAATCTAAAAACATCAAACATTTTAAAAATGTAAATATTACATACTGAAAATAGTAGACAGTACAACAGCAATACAGAAAAACAAATGCAAATCTATACATCTACTACCCAAAGGCCTGGCAACAGAAAAATCTTAAGTTTACATGTTCAGGGTTTTTTCTTCCTCTTCTTAAAAAGTTCATCACCATCATCCCTAATCTTGCAAATGCAAATTATTCCTGACAATGATTGTGCAACTTCGGCTTAGAGAAAGAAATCATGACTTTTCTTCTTGTTTTGTTCTCTGGCATATTGTGCAGGCCAAACCCAGATCAATCACCGAATCCTGGCTCCCTGACAGCTGTCTCTATGATATATGAGCTTGCAAATACAAATTCTGAAGTGTATTTACGTGGATGGCTACAAACATAGGGCATTATCTATCCACCATGGTTCCTTCACCACGCACAGAACAGCACTGAAGCAGGGCTCAGCTCAGTGCAGTCCTTTGTCTTTCTTCACCTTAACCAAATTTTGGCACACACAATACAATAGAAAGCATGTAGGCTTGCATCAGTGTTAGTCATACTCACAGTAGACCCACTGAAATTAATTAACACTACTTACTCGGGTCCATTAATTTCAATGGGTTTGCTCTGGGTAGAATTTAGTTAGATGCAACCCATATAAAACAATTGCATATATTAAACAGTGTCAGATCTAATACAGGTACCGACTGGGATAAACATCACCAGTTACAAGGGTTGCTGAAAGAGGAAGATCTTCAACAGATGCCAGAAAGATAATAAAGATGATGCCTGTCAGATATAAAATGGGTGGGAGTTCCAAGAGGTAGGTGCTGCCACACTAAAGGCCCAGTTCTGTGGAATGGTCCTCCTGATAAGATGGTACCTGCAGAAAGTCTTCTCTTGAGAGCCCAGTGATCAGTTGGGGGATATAAGGGATGAAACAATATTTTAGGTATCCTGGTCTCAATCTGTATAGGGCTTTGAGCTCAGCCAGTAGCTAACTGACAGCTACCTTTGTCTTTGCCAGAGATGGCTAAATTTTTGAGAGGGCTGTGGAATTGGGTGTGTACAAATCCATTATCTATAAATTGAGTTTGGATTCTTATTTGTTGCTTTGTTTAAGCATATGCTTCATTTTGTTGCGTCATGGGCATACGTTGCTTCATTTCATTCCTGATTCGTATTATTGCTTTTCCCATTGCATTTCCTATTGACTTAAGTGGGGAAATCCCAATGCAGTCACAACTTTATATTTTTTACTGGATACATTCTGCAGGTATTTTAGGTTAGACATGGTCTCGAGTTTTTAATATGTCTTGAAAGCTGTTTGGGAAACCTGAGCTGAATGTGTTGATTATCTATATGTTATTGCTGTTTATATAACTAACACTTGCCCAACAATTGGCCAATTTAATGTCAAAGCCATTTTGTCTTTGTCTTCCTTTTTGCTGTAACCTATAAAATGGCACCAGCATGCCCAAGAGGTAGGTATCAGGGAAACGTGAAGTACATTTTTTAAGAAGAAAAAATATCAGGAGGGGACCCAAATCCATTTAATCAGGCATGTTCAGCAGCTACAGAATGCTGACTGACTTGTGGGGCAGTAGGGGGAGATACAAACTAGGGCAGGAGGCATAATGATATCCTAGAAAGATGCATGGCTGGCTGCTTGGAATCCAGAACAGGTGGAGCACAGTCCATTGCAGTGTTTTGTTGTAGGGCCCACTTGAATGGATTTAATAATCAACTTGTTTGCAAACATCAAAAAGAAGGAACACCAGTTAATGGTGACATTTAGAACTTCATCTGTGTGCATGTGGGTGTTTAAACAAAAGACCAACAGATCCTTTCTTTAGGAATGCTTAACCTCCTCATTGCCAATTCATTGCAACAAATCGCACGTCCTCCCTTTACCTTCCTACAGGTTCCATCCACATGTTTCCAGAGATATGAAACCTCACTCACCGTGTAACTGATGAGTGGGGCCTAGTTGCAGTCGGAGGCGAAGCTGCTGCCTCCATCTTCTGTAAGGGCAAAGTCGCGCGTCACGTCTATTACGCACGTGCAACGCGCAGCGTGAGGGGGTGGGGCTTAAGGGCCTATTTAAGCCCAGCCACCCTTTCCTACCCCCTCTTTGCTCGCGCGACGTGGACGGCGAGGGACAGAGCAGCTGGGAGACGGAGCTGCAGAACAGCAGTTTTTGCGGCGCAAGGAGCCTTTTGCGGGCTGATTTTGGCCTCCTTATTTCCCCATTAGGGGTGTGGGCTGCAGGCAGGGTGGTCGCATGCCTGGAGGAGCGGCTGCGGCTGGAGTGGGCCTTGTTAAAGGGGCCTACTCAGCCAAACGTGGCTGGCACACACACACATGGCTGGTGGGGGAGGGAGACGCCTGTACTCTCCAGCAGCACCACCTCAAGGCTGCCTTGGCAGCCAGTTAAACAAGAACTCAACACAATTATAATCTGAATTACACAATTAGATTCTATTGAATATAAATAAATTATAGGTGCTGCATGGCTTATGATTAGGGGTTTTATACATTAAGCAGTGTCTTTACTTTAATAATAATATTGGTATTGCATTGTTTGACACTGATACTGTTTGTGTATTTATTCTTGTGAGCTAAACTGCAATAGGTTAATTTCACCACACAGCATTTCTAATAATTATTATTTCATAATTATAATTATAAGCCAATGACTGGGAATAAGGGAATCACACATACAGTCATGGGGTATAATATTATTATTATTAATAATAATATAATTATAATTATAAGTCGGGGTGGATTTAAAGCAATAATGCTACCCAAGAAAGGAAATGGTGTGTGTGTGAGAGGTCCCCTCATAAAATGCAGGCCTTTGGGCATTTTTAAATTACCCCACCCATACGCCTGGGATAGGTTTTGGTGTAGTGGTTGAGGTTTGGACTACAACACGGGAGATCAGGGTTCAAATCTTCCCAATAGCCGTGGGCTGCAGGCTTAGAACTAATTATGGGAGAGGAGGCTGCACAAGCCTTTCGAGCCTCAACAGGCCCTATTCCCCCCCCCTTTGGTTGCCAAGGCTGGGTGTGAGTTCAGCCTAGGTAGGGGGCGCAAGACTGTGAAGGATGTGGTTGACACATTGGCAGCCTCTCTTGGCCATTGTGCAGGGTTCTTTGGTTAGGCTTATGGCCTTTGCATGACTCGGGCCTATATTAAGTTCAAGGTACTTTATTCTATTAATTTTATTATATGGTGGCTGCTTTGGGGGGTGCAGAGCTCTTTGGTTAGGCTTCTGACTTCCTGCTAGGCCCAGGAATATATTAGGTTGAGGTAGCTAATTTTATTGTTATTATATTACATGTGGCCTTTGTAGGGCCGGGTGAGCCTTTTGGGCCTTTCGGTCTTCAGATTTGGATACTAATGGTGTGCAGAGATGACAGGGTTTGCTAGAAAACGTCTACATCACCATAACTTAGATGTCAGTGATCCTTTTCCACGTGTCAGTTACACATTCCTTGTTAACTATGAGATAGAAGTTGCATTTATTTGAATTTGGTCTCATATCAACAAGAAAGCATATGGCATTTGTTATATTCAAAGAGGAATATGTAAACTTCTGCAGGGAATTGAAGGTCTAGCAGATGATAATGTGGCTTGATGGGTGGATAGGAATAAAGAGGAAAGACAGGCTACTTATTAGGCTCTTATCCTCATTTCTAGGATTTTAGACCTTACTAAAACAGGGGGTGGTCTTGACAGGATCTTAGACTATTGTGACACAGAAGCTGCCTTTTAAGATTCAGGCAGACTCTTCATTCTTTCTTGATGCTTTTACAACAACATTTCTGATATCATTTACCTGAAGTCATATATAGCATGCAACTTTTACATTGACATGTCTATTTTAATATGTAGGATATCAGTTACTTGAAATCAATATAGCATGCACATTTTGCAATTTGAACACCTATTCTGATTGGTGCTTTGGAAACCCACTAGGAAAAAGCTGCAGTGGGTCCAACTATTGGTGACAGCAGCATATCCTCAGTCTCTGTGCTTTGGGGTAACTGGGTTAGCTTCAACAAAATAGTAGTTTGTAAGGTGTACTTACTCATAAATGATTTCCTTCCCTTTGCAGAAGGATATGTGCAACAGTGAGATAAGAGGCAAGAGGCCTTCAAAGGGGTTAGAAGAAGCCACCAGCATAAGCTGCTCAGGTTAGACTCAAGTTAGACTCAAGGTACTACAAACTTTGTTTGCAGGCTACCCGGTTTAAGGGGAGGTTTGTCTGTGTTATGGTGTTTTCCCCTGTTGGTTTCACAATCCCATACTCGAATTCTCAGCTGGCCTTCATGGCCTCCAACTCCCGGCTGGCCTTCATGGCCTACAATCTTCAATCTGTTTTAGTTATGGCGGTAATTGCCAGGGACGGAGTGTAACCTTTCTGGAATTCTTCCCTATAGTGGTGGCTGTTTATTTATGGGCCAAGAGGCTGAGGAACTCTACGGTCCATTTTTGGTGTGATAACATGGCCATGGTCCATGCTATCAATTCCCTTACATCTAGGAACGCCAGGGTTATGAGCCTTGTCCGGGCTTTTGTTCTCCAGTGCCTGCATTTCAATATGCTTTTTCGGGCATGGCATGTTCCTGGCATTGACAATAGTTAGACAGCCACAAAAACGCCCTCCCCCGGCACCTGGCTCCTCGGATGAGGAGACAGCGCCGCCATGGACTGCCATCTTGACACGCCTGGAGGCTTTAGGTGAGGTGGTGGTCAGATCCAAGGGAGATTTGTCTTGATGGGCCCTCCAGCAATCAGATGTCTCCAGGGAAGGGAGTTGTACCTGTATAACATTGATGGACCGGCAATGTTGCTGGACAGGGATGGAGCAGCTGCGCACCCTATCCTGGGCTTACAGTTAGGCCTCAGTCAATGGGCTGCAGTGTGGTGGCTTGGCTGGCGAGGAATACTTTGGGATGGGCTCCTACCCACTTTGTCCCAGCTTGGTTCAGTGCAGACATCTCCACATGTGGTGGTCATTCCCAACTCAATATTTGAGGCAAGACCCTCAGTTGGCGGGCATGTGCAGACATGCAGTTCGGGATGCAACAATGGCCTCAGTTACCTAAGGGCATGGTCCTCAGTTTGGCAGGCATGTGCGGACATGCAGTTGGCGAGGCAACGGAAGGGCATGGCCCTCAGTTTGGCAGGCATGTGTGGACATGCAGTTCAGGAGGCAATGGAAGGGCATGGCCCTCAGTTTGGTAGGCATGTGCGGACATGCAGTTCAGGAGGCAACAGAAGGGCATGGCCCTCAGTTTGGCAGGCATGTGCGGATATGAAGTTCAGGAGGCAACGGAAGGGCATGGCCCTCAGTTTGGCAGGCATGTGCAGACATGCAGTTCAGGAGGCAACGATGGCCTCGGTTACTTAAGGGCATGGCCCTCAGTTTGACAGGCATGTGCGGACATGCAGTTCAGGAGGCAACGGAAGGGCATGGCCCTCAGTTTGGTAGGCATGTGCGGACATGCAGTTCAGGAGGCAGCGGAAGGGCATGGCCCTCAGTTTGGCAGGCATGTGCGGACATGCAGTTCAGGAGGCAACGGAAGGGCATGGCCCTCAGTTTGGCAGGCATGTGTGGACATGCAGTTCAGGAGGCAACGATGGCCTCGGTTACTTAAGGGCATGGCCCTCAGTTGCAACGATAGGGATGGACTAAGCACGAAAGAAGGTCAACTGGCAAATTCGGTTGGCTGTTCTGGGGCAGGGGGGGTTGGCTATTTCACACCCTGCAGCATTGGAGGGGTGAACTGTACAGGGCCGATGGCGTTCACCTGTCTGACGCAGGTAACGTCTTTTTGGCAGACCTGCAGAATCTGAGAAGGTCTAAGACAGACCAGAAGTGTAAGGGACGGCAAGTCAGGTTGGCCCCATCCACAGTGCCTACCCTCTGCCCAGTGCGGGCTTTACAAGCAATTTTGGCAGATAGGGGACCGGGGGATGGATATTTATTTACCCATGCAAGTGAGGTTCCCCTCACAAAATACCAGTTTTGGGCATTAACAAAGCAAGCATTGCATAAGCTGTGGTTTGACCCCTCACAGTTTGGAACCCATTCATTCAGAATTGGAGCTGCTTCTATGGCAGCAGGTATTGGTTTTCCCCAAACAAGAGTACAGGCAGTTGGACGTTGGTCCTCTGGTGCCTTTAAGGGCTACATTCGCCCCTTTTAGAGGGCTTGGGAATGCGGAAGCCTAATAAGTTTTATTTGTTTTGACAGGTTGCTGGACGGGGAGGGAGCAGACGCGCAACCTCATATGCAGCCACAGCATGATATTCTGGGCAGCCCGGAGGGCAGCGAGGTCGAGCATGGGCTCGCAGCTGGGCCTCAGTAGTTGGGCTATGGTACAGTGGCTTGGCCAGCGAGGAATGCGTTGGGAGAGGCTCCTACCCACTCTGTTCCAGCAGGATGTAGTGCGGACAGCCCCGCACATGGTGGTCATTCACCTGGGTGGTAATGACCTTGGTTTGCTGCAGGGCAAGGCCCTCAGGGTTCAGGCATGTAAGGACATGCAGGTGATAAGGCAAAGGTGGCCTTCGGTACGTCTGCTATGGTCAGACATGCTCCCACACAGGGTGTGGCGTGGGGTCTGGAATCCATGGGCGCTCGATAGAGCACGGAAGAGGGTCAACCGGCATATTCGGTTGGCTCTTCTTGGGCACGGGGATTTAGCCATTCTGCATCCCCATATTCAGCATTCACAGGTTGAACTATACAGGGCCGATGGCGTTTACCTGTCTGATGCAGGTAACGACTTCTTCCTGAAAGACCTGCAGAGGTGTCTGCGAGAGGTTCTTCTCAGCAGTGGGGTAAAGGGGGACTAAATAGAGATTTGTCCCCCTTTTGTGGCGGGAAGGTGCGGGAAGGGAAATAGGTAAGGACAGCTAGGTGGCCCCCTTAGGCACCTTTGGAGGTGATTGGCGGTTTCGGAGGCCTGTCTGTCAGAGCTTTCCAGCTTGAGGGCAGGATATGGGCTGCCTCTGGGGCCAACTTATCTCATCTACCCAAGGGTTATCCAGCCCCGGGTGGGGATGACGTAGGAAGGCCCCCCTACTCACCTGCTAGGTGTGGCCTGGGTAAAGGTAAGCACATGGGCTTGCCCTTCCTCCGGCAGGGGCTGGTCGCCCGAGAGCTGTGTGGCAAGTTACTTGCTTATAGACAGTTCCCGCACCCAGGTTTTCCTTCTGCAGGTCACTTTAAATTGGGTTTTTGTTTAATGTAATTTAATAAAGTGGCCCTTGTTCAACCCAAGCTGACGTCTCTGTGTTTTATTTCGCCCCTCGACTGCAACTGCTATTCTGCCTGCTTCTGAAACTCCAGTGTGCCATTCCCCTCATATCTCATGATGTTATTTTTCCTTTGCTATAAACTATCATTTAAAAAAGATAAGTGTGAATCAGGCCTGCTGACCATCCCCTTGAGTTAGAAGGGAGGGAAAAGTCCCTGGTGAGTGATGAAAAATTGGCTATTATTATTGTTATTATTTTAATTAATTAATTATATGTATATCCCACTCATCCACCCAAAAGGAGCACAGGGTGGCAAACAAAGCTGCTGCTTATATTTTTATTGATATTTCACTGTACCTGAAATGTTTTTCACATCTAACTTTGTTTCATATGTTCTGATAGTGTGTTTTATAATGTATTTTAAACGTTAAAACATTTAGGTTATCAAAATGAATTCTTTGTTTGGATTGTTATATTTGAAAAGTCGTTAGACTGTTATTATAATGTTATATTGATATGCATTTTTTTCTTTTGTGTTGTGAGCCACTTTGGGCACATTTGTGTGGAAAAGCAGCATACAAATAGAATGAATGAATGAATAAAGCACTAAGAACATCTTAAAACCAAAACACCTTAAAAAACAATTCCATTACAGATGCGGACTGGGATAAAGTATCTACTTAAAGGCTTGTTGAAAGAGGAAGGTCTTCAATAGGGATCAAAAAGACAACAAAGATGGTGCCTGTCTAATATTTAAGGGGAGGGAATTCCAAAGAGTAGGTGCCACAACACTAAAGCTCCATTTCCTATATTGTGGGGAACAGATTTCCCAATAAGATGGTATCTGAAGGGGGCCCTCACCTGCAGAGTGCAGTGATCAATTAGGTATATAAGGGGTGAGATGACTTTTCAGGTATTCTGGTCCCAAACTGTATAGGGCTTGCTGTCTGCCGCCTTGGGGTCCTACTGGGAGAAAGGGCGGGATATAAATCAAATAAATAAATAAATAAATATTTCAGAATCCAAAAATAACTTACTGGCATATTGTCTCATGGAAAATATTTAAAATAATGCATAGTAGAAAAGAACCTCACCAACACATCCATTATATCCGTGTTTCTCAATATGATCGATCAGTATACACTATATATGCTATACAGATGAACAGTTAGCCTTGTACTTTGTACAAAGCTTCACAACTGAGTCAGCAGTCAGATCATGCGTCACTGATTGTTTATATTGTAGACTGAGGAGAGTAATTAGAACTGAGTCCTATGTGAGTAATATGTGTTGATTACCGTTAGCTGACCAGTGAGATGTGAAGGACAACTGGGAAGTTGGCAACTCTGATTAAAACTGATAACTTGGGTTCTTGCAAAGAATGAAAACAGATGAGAATGCTACCTTCAGTCAGACTTTCTCAGAGAGTGGTATTAGACATATGGCCTTGCAATAAGCATCTACATGGATCAATTGTCTCCTTTTGCTTCCAATGAGCATTATTCTTATGGCATGTATGATTCATTCATTCATTGTTTAGGGAAGGGCATTTTTAGAGGGATATTTAATAACTTCACCACTTTTATATTGTTTTACATTGGCAGGCTTTAAAAAAATTGAAAAGACTGTTTATCTCCTTCAGTATTTTTACTACAAGTCGCAGCAGCTACTGCTATTTATTATTTACATTAGGAAATAATATATGAGTCTTTAATCATTAGATGCATCAGGAATAAGTGTTCTAGCCTAGCATTCTTCAAGGCATGCTGATTTTCTGTGCATATAGAAAATGTGAGCTTCATATAATCTAAACATGATGCTTTGCTGTTGTCTGAAGTGATATGATCCTGTAGGTGCTACACTGTGATTCTGTTATTTATATTTTGCATGTATTTTACATGTCTCTATGTGTATGTATCTCTGTGTATGATAATCTTCATTGCTATGGCTACAGTTGCCACATTTTAATAAATATGGTTTGGTCGACAAATCCTAAGGCAGGGGTGGGAAAGCTTTATTTGCTTGAGGGCCATATTGTCTCATGGAAAACTTCTGGGAGACACATAGTGGAGGTGGGTGTGGCCAGACCATTCTCCATCCTGCAGGCAAGCAAAAGGTATTATCACATTCCAGCCAGGTAAGAATCACTAGAGGACGACACAGAGCAGGGTCAGTGAGGGGTGAAGTGTAACCTTGACAGAATCCCAAGGCCCTGATAAAGAGGCTTGGATGGCTGCATTTGGCCGCCAGGCCTGAGTTTCCCCACTGTGCCCTGGAGAAATCATGAAGTGTCCCCAGTGAATTAAGAGTGACTTCAGCAAGGATCATTTTATACATTAGGTAGAGGCAAACACAGGCACACTTCACAAAACCACAGCTACTCTTGCCTTAGGCTGTAGTCCTATACACCAGGGATGGGGGACCTGTGGCCCTCCAAATATTGTTGAATCCCAACTCTCATCAGCCCCATCCAGCAAGTGGTCAGGGATGATGGGAGTTGTAATCCAGCAACATCTGGAGGGCTATAGGCTCCTATCCCTGCTATACACATTTTCCTGGAAGGAAGCCCAATTGAACTTTGTAAGACTCATTTCTGAGTAGGAATGCATAGGACTGCACTGTTAATTAAGTTCCAGGCACTTCTGTGTGCTGGGGCTTGCTTGTAGGGTCGTGCGGCTGACCTGTGATAAGGGAGAGGTGGCTCCTCCCGGATCTCATAGAGGGGGTGAAGCTGCATCATAATAAAGGTCCTGTTCCTCACCATCCCAGCCTCCTCCTTTCTTTGGATTCTTCCCTGAGCTTCCACAACCCACCCACCCTCTGTTCCCACTGAGGCTTCATGTAGTTGCCAGTTGATGGCAGTTGATCTGATCTGAGTATGACAAAGCCATGCCACCCTATATTTTAAGGCATACACCTAAATACACACCATGTAAAGAAGACCTTAAACAGCTGGTATAGCACAGTGGGGAGGAAAGCCTGGTTGGGAGTCCAGAGTCTGAGTTCAAATCCCCCCTCGTGTCTCCTGGGTTTAAAGGGCCAGCTAAAGATCACCCCACAGTGAGTGGCTCAGGGGTTAGTTGCTCTGCCACCTGTGCAGTTGTGGGCAAGCTGCATAGTCCCAAGGAGCCCAGTTACCCCCCAGCTGGCAGTTGTGGACAAGGAAGGGACTGGCTTGTGCAGCTGTGGCAAGCTGAGCAGGCCCTAGCCAGCTGGGGAGGACTAGCTTCAGAGGGAGGCAATGGTAAACCCCCTCTGAATAGCGCTTACCACAAAAATCCTATTTGTAGGGTAGCCATAAGTCGGGATCAACTTGAAAGCAGTCCATTTCCATTTTCAAAAAGGACCTTGAAGTTTTACGTCAATGAAGCAGAAACTGCAGTATAACGTTCCTGCAATTTGCTGGGGCGAGTTTGTCGACAGCCTATTTCTGGCAAGACTCAGGAAGGTTCAAGAAAAATTTGTAATAGGTCAGGTGGGGTATTTTGACCAATAGGGAGAGGGAAATGCACCTTTTTTGCCTTGCGGCACGCTGTAAAGTACCTCTGTGACCTAGATTCTTCTGCTCATCGTGTTTAACCTTGCTTCTGAGTCGTCACTGGTGATTGTATTATATACGGTTTCCTTGCTTTCCCACCCTTAGTTACCTGTACTTGTTTAGGTGTGCAGGAGCTGGTGGGGGGGGTTCCCTTTCCCCTCCCCTCCTTCCCCTCCCCCCCTTTTTTCTTTCATTCACGCATTATCTGGGGATCAGGGGCCGGGTGGCGTGCTCCCGGCCTTCCGACATTGTAATAGATTGAGGCACATTCCCTATTATTAAGGGCTTACCCTGCAATCTGGGCAGTGGCTGCTCCTTTTCACGTTTGGGATCCTTACCGTGGGTCAGCTGTGAAGCGTGGGTAAGGCCGTATTTTCGGCTAGCTCGATCCCCAGTGCAGGCCAGTGCACTGCGTATTTGCAGCGGCCTGTGTTGATTGTTGTTTCCCAGCCAGGCGGTGCGTGCAGGGCAGCTTCTCCAGTTTGCCTGTTGCCGCTATAGTCGCGGCACGGGGCCTGCCCTCCCGGCTTTGTTTTCATCAGCGGCCCCTGTGTCCATGGTCTTCTCTGCCTCTAGCGTCCTGCCAGGCGGCTTGATTTCATCTGCGGCAATTTGAATTTTCCCTCCTTTTTTCCCGCGGATCAGCTGTAAGGCAGGCACGGGAGGTTTTTTCCTAGGCTTGTTTCCTGCAGCTGGGGCCTCAGCGTTGGGCCTGCCTCTGGTAATTCTGTTTAAATTTCCCGCCTTTCTGTATTGGTCTCCTGCATTATAGAATCAGCCGGTAGTTTGCGAGTTTGGAGTGAGGCAGGGGGCAAATTGCTCCCTGTTATTCTTGTTTCTTAATAAGTTAGCCCCATACACCCTCATTTGATATATAAAAATTAATTGGTTTATAATTGATTGGTAATTTTGAAATAAATATATTAAAATTAATTAACTAATTAATTAATTAAAATAAATAAATAAATAAATAAATAAATAAAAATAAATAAAAATCAAATTTAATTTAGGTTTGAATATAATCCACAATTCCCTTCTCTTTTAATTAGTTAATTAGTTAGGCCATATATATATATAATTATAATTAAGTGAAATTGTTTCACCATATAAATAAATAAATTTGGTTTATAGATACATATATATAAGTATAAATAGATTGAATTGATTAGCATTCACCCTTTTCCACCCCCCATTTTAATTTCCTTGTGGCTTATTGATTTGGCCAATTAGGTTGTGCCTGTGCTTAATTTCTTCACATTTGATGTTGCTGTCGACTCAGTTTCTAGGTTATTTTCATAAAGGCGTTTAGTTTGCATCGCATATTGCTAATCGTTGTTGTTGTTGTTGTTGTTAATATTGTTAAGTTTAGCTGGAATTCAACATGCCACCAAAGAAGGTTCAGCAAAAGAGAGGGGTTTGAGTGGTGAAGCAGGCTACTAAGCGCTCCTCGAGACAAGAGTGCCGGTCCTCGGATGATGAAGACGATATGGGGACGATTCGTGCTTTGGTTGCAAGGGTTGAGGCCCTTGAGGGACAGCGCAGGCGTCCGTCAGAGCCTGGGGCTGGGCCTAGCGCCGCCTCTTCAGGTAAGAAGTCAGCCCGCTTGGGTGCTAAGGCAACTAAATCAGGTATTCTTTGTGATTTGGTTGCCAGAATTGGTATCCTTGAAGCGGCAGCACCCAGAGATGAGTCTACTGATCCTGCGGTACAAGCCTGCCCATCTGTGGCACCTTTGGCATCCACTTCCTCCCAATTTCCAGTCTCCACGGGTGCTGGTCTTCCCCAGGAACAACTTCATCCTGTCCAACCTGGCATTCAAGCTCTTCCTACTGTTCCTTCCAGGGTGGCCACACCTGCAGTGGTTGCGTCTCCAGCTGCTTATACGGGTGAGTGGTGTGTACCATCTTATTCTTCTGGTACGCAGGTTCAGCAGACACAGCAGTATTCTGCAGCTCCTCAGGCACTAGGTGGAGCATAACAATCCCTAGTTTATATGGGAGGTGTATTAGTTCCACAGCAGCCTGCGCTTCCTTGGCCCACTGCGGCAGTAACGCCCTGGCAGCCGTCTGTGGCTTCTGCTAGTGCGACTGCTCTTCCGCTGCCTCTTCCCTCTGGTGTCTATCCACAGGGTGATACTTCCCTGCCATTGGGTGATTACTTACTGTCTTCCACTAAGGAAAAGATTTGGCTGGGTGAATATATTGATATATTCACGCTCGTTTTTCAGGAATCTGAAATAAAGCCTAAAGAGGGTTCTGATCCTAATGAGTGTGAGGTAGTGATAAGAAAGAAAGTTGATCGCATTTGGGCTAATTGGCTTAATGCATTTACTGTGTATATGGGTGTGATGACTCAGGTTTATCCATCCAGGGCCATGTCTCTGATTAAATATCAGGACATCATTCATATGGCCTTTAGGGAATTCTCGGGTACCGCTTGGTTGCGGTACGATGAGAATTTTAGGCAAAGAGCAGCCTTGGACCCCATGCTTTGTTGGGATGTTGAACATCCTGGTCTTTGGCTGCGTTCTATGACTTCAGCCAGACCCTCATTGGGGGACAGAGCCGATAGTGGGCATCTGTTGGTGCGTGCGCAGACTTCAGCATCCAGTTCCAGCCAGGGCTGGCAGCGGGTTCAACCCCCTCAGGTCTGTTGGACCTTCAATAGTACTGGACGCTGTTACAGACACCCGTGTAGGTTTAGGCACGCATGTGGACTCTGCGGTGGCTCTCACCCCAGTTCCACCTGCCAGAGAGCACGTCCGGCTCGCCGGGGATCAGGGGAATATCAACAACCTAAACGTGGATCCGGCAACAGCGGCAGTACGTCGCAAGGCCAATAGCCCTGTTAGGTTGCTTCCCCTAGCGTGATGATTAAATAGCTATCCCAACAAATATGTGGCTAGATGCCTTTGGTACGGTTTTTCAGAGGGTTTTCGTATTCCTTTTGAAGGCCTGAGGGTTCCCACTTCCCCTGCCAACCAGCCTTCTGTTTTGGCTATGGATCCTGTGGTTATAAAAAAAATAAATAAAGAAATAGCAGCTGATAGGATTTCCGGCCCTTTTACTTATCCTCCCTTGCCAAATTTGAGGATTTCTCCTATTGGGATAGTTCCCAAAAAGCAGCCAGGTGAATATCGCCTTATTCATAATTTGTCTTCCCAAAAGGTGCCTCTGTTAATGATGGTATTTCATCATTATATTTGTCAGTTCGATATACTTCCTTTGATGAGGCTGTTAAGGTAGTCAGGAAGGCTGGAAAGGGTGCATTTATGGCGAAGTGTGACATAAAGTCCGCATTTTGATTGCTCCCAGTGCACCTGGGCCATGTTGATTTATTAGGCTTTAGGTTTCAAGGCCAGTATTATGTAGACAGGGCAATGCCTATGGGATGCTCTGTGTCCTGTGCTGCATTTGAGACTTTTAGCACATTCCTCGAGTGGGCCTTACGTACAAGGGCTGGTTCTTCCTTGTCTGCTCACTATCTGGATGATTTTTTGTTTGTTGGCCCTGCAGGCACTTCTCATTGTCTGCATTTGATGTGAACTTTTGAGGAGTTAACTGAGGAACTGGGTGTTCCTTTAGCTCCCAAAAAGTCGGAAGGCCCTTCTACTTCCCTTTCATTTTTGGGGATTCATTTGGATACGCAGTCCCAGTCTTCTAGTCTGCCTCAGGATAAGCTGCTCACATTGAGGCAGAGATTGCGCTTAGTTTTGACTTTGAAAAAGGTTACACTTGCTCAGTTACAAGAGCTTCTGGGTCATTTGGTTTTCACTTCTAAAGTCATTTCGCCAGGTAGAGCATTCCTTCATCATCTCTGTGATGCCATGAAGGGAGTTCGTTCTCGTTTTCATCTCATTAGGGTCACGTTAGGAATGAGAGAGGATTTTAAACTGTGGCTTACTTTCTTGGATAATTATAACGGCCTCTCCTTCTGGCGCGAGGACTTATTACTGGAAGCTGAGCTACAAGTACATTCCGATGCTGCAGGTGGCATTGGTTTCGGTGTAATTTTTAGATCTCAATGGTGCGCTGAGAAATGGCCTTTGGAGTGGATTGCTTCTGGGCTCACTTCAAATATGACCTTTTTGGAATTCTTCCCAATTGTGGTGTCAGTCTATATCTGGCCTTTAGCATTCCAGAATCACACAGTGTGTTTCTGGTGTGATAATTTGTCCACAGTGTGTGTGGTCAATACCCAAACTTCAAAATCTCCTCAGGTGATGCGCCTGGTGCGGGCCTTTGTATTGCAATGCTTGTGTTTTAATATATTATTTGTTGCTCGCCACGTTCCGGGCTTGCAGGATTGTGTTGCTGATGCTCTCTCCCGCTTACAGATGGCACATTTCTGGGAACTGGCACCAGGAGCAGCTCAGGATTCGGTCCCGGTCCCGTTATTCCTGTGGGGCCTTGGGAATTAGAAGTTGGGGCCACCATAGCCTCTGCCCTTGCTCCCAATACTCGGAGAGCATATCAGCATGCTCTTGGAACATTCCAGGCTTTTTGTGCCAGTAGTGCTTTGCCGTCTGCTTGGCCTATTCCTGTATCACATTTGCTGCAGTTTATGTTATATTTAAAAGGGTAAAATAATTCTGTTTCTACCATCGCCGGACACCTCTCTGCGCTTGCCTTCGTTTCCAAGGCAAGAGGATTGCAGGATCATTCTGTAGATTTTAGGGTCAGAAAGGTCCTTCAGGGTTGGTCGTGTTCCTCCCACAGGCCCGCTGACCAAAGGCCAATCACACCCGATGTTCTCCTTCAGATCCTGCCTTTATTTAGGTCTATGTGCTCATCGCCGTATGAGTCGCACCTGTTCGCCGCAGTAACTCTGACGATGTTCTATGGTGCCTTTCGCCCTAGTGAAGTATTGGCTACCTCAAAGCATGATGTGTCCTACAGAGCCTTCTGCTTTGGCGATTGCACATTAGGTGCTGATATAGTTAGGCTTTCCCTTCAAGTCTCTAAGACTGATCAAAAGGGCCGTGGCAGCATTATTTCATTGAATGTGTGCCAAGTTCCTGAATTATGCCCAGTTGCTGTAGTGCGTTTATTTTTGTCTATCAGGCCAGCAGGCCAGCGTTACCTCTTTATACATGTGGATGGTTCTGCCCTGACTCAATTTCAATTTTGGGCCGTTGTTCGGCGTGCCTTGTTGGCCAGTGGTCGCGATTCAGGAGTCTATGGGCTGCATTCCTTTCAGATTGGGGCGGCTACAGCCGCTGCCCTCGTGGGCATGAGCGTTGAGGATATTCAGGCGATAGGAAGGTGGCATTCTTCTGCTTTTAAGTCTTATATCAGGTTTTGATTCTCATGTGTTGTTTCTTTTCTTTTCCTAGGTGTGCTGAGCCTTCCAGTACCTGCGAGGGTCATCCTGTGTGGCCACTCGATTTTGTTTTGGGCCCATCAGAGGGCCTTCTCTTCTCTTGCCGGGATGCAGCTGCAGCTTTCTGCGAGAGCAACAGTTAGCTGGGAGGCTCAGAGGGGTATGCTGTGGGATGCATTAATGCCATTGGTGTGCCGTATTATGTCATCGACTGATCGGCCCCATGTTCTGGTGGTTCATTTGGGTGAAAATGACTTGTGCAGCGGCCAGGTATGGATCTGCTGCTCAGGATCATGCGGGATTTCACAGGTCTCATCCAGTCATATCCGGACCTTGTTCTAGTGTGGTCCGATATGCTGGTGAGGCGTGTTTGGAGGTGTGCGCAGCACCCTAACAGGATCGATAGATCCAGAAAGTGGGTGAATAGGAAGGTTAGGAATTTGGTTCTGTCATTAGGTGGGGCTTATATCCCTCACGACAAGATTCGCTTTCATGCCCCAAATTTATTTCGGGATGATGGTGTCCATCTCTCGGAGAGCGGGTATGATTTATTATTAGAGGATTATAGGTTGGGTTTGGGGGCTCTGTTTTCTTTGGGTTGAGGGGACCAAGCTTCAGCTGATCCCCTCTCATGGCGTCGAATTTGGGCAGGTGAGGTAATTGGGGTTAAAATTGAGGCGGATGAGGCATTTTGGTAAAGGGCACCCCCTGGTGAAACAGCAAGGCGTAATGTCTGGTGTGGATCTGGGGAGTGTCCACGTGGGACCAGCTTGCGCATCATGGTGAATGCCTGTACGGCGGGGCCAGGATGCGGAGGTTGGAACCACATACCTGACTCCAATTGCAAGGAGGGATAAGTTTTCCCACATCCTTGACTGGGGAGTTGCAGTATGACGTGACTGACTTGCCTCCTGGTTTGGAGGGTCTATACCCTCACAGATAGGTTGAGCCTCACCTGCCCGAAGTATTTGATATTCATTAATTGACTGATTTGAATTTGATTATGTGTTATATTTTAATAAATATAACATTTCTCCATATATGTGTCACAAGTCTTCTTTGGTGTGGTGGCAAAGGGATTTATCTTTTTCAATTGAACTGCTGACACTGTGACCACATAGCGGGAAGATGGCAGATATAATGTTTAATTCTGTCACTTTTAACTTTGGTTGGTCTGTGCTTGGATTGAGGTAGTATCTACTTGCTTGGAACTGGAGGGGAGTAGAAAAAGTGGCAGTAAAAAAGTTGTTTGGCAGGTTATTGCCAATTTGCATTTCAAATCCAAATCCCTACAAGATGTTTATTCAGTCTCTCGTATACAGAACTGATGAGCTCCAATCACAACAAATTAAACCCCACAATTCTGTCAGTTACTTAGCATATGAAACACTCAGAGATATGTTTTGTGGGGAAAAATATCATTGGGGAAATGGAATAATACATTGTAGGCAAAATAACAGACTAGATGTTAATAGAGGGACAGTGCAACAAACCCAAATTAAGAAAAAAGAATAGCTTGAAAACTAACTATACTTCATTGATATTGACAATGCCAGTCATCTGTACTATAGGAACAGAGCAGGTGACATGGAATCACCATTCATGCATTCCTTTGCCACTGACAGGAATAGTATGCAGCAGGTGCAGACAGCAGTGGTTATTGCTGTTGAAACAGTATCATGGTACTACAATTTGCTATTTGTAGAGATCTTTTGACTATTCAAAGAACTTCACATGCATTATCTAGATGAATCTGTACAACAATCCTGTTAAGATCTCCATATTGTAGTATAGTAGAAAATTTAGGAGAGCAGGGTCCCTTCATGATAGTCATGCCACACCCCTCACAGCCACATCCCCTGTTCCACTTTCCCTCAGCTCCCTTGCTCTCCCTGTCATGAGTCCACACTCCACTATAACAGATGTCCCTAGAAGCCAATCAGCCTGAAAGGAAAGGCTATGTGTTACTTCCAGTGAAGAGTCTTCTCAGTGGATGACTCACCTCCTTTCACTCTGATTAGCTCCAATCAGCACAAAAGGACAACAGGATTCTTCTCAGTGGCTCACAGGCTCCCTTTTCACGCTGATTGGCTTATTCATAGGGACCTGACTGGAATCCTGCTCCCAAAAAAGGTGTCTACAACCCCCTACGACTCCAGATGACTACATCCCTGCTCCATGTTGTAGATTAGGAAATTAATGCTAAGACAGAATGATTTGCCTGAGGCTACCTATTGAGTTGACATTCCAAGGTTCACTGTGACAATTTTGCTAGACACTTTGTGGATAAAGTTGCAAACATTCGCTGTGACCTAGATCCCATGGTAATAGTAGATCCTAAGGTCCCTTTGGCAAAGGTCTCTTTGGCAGCTGCTTATCCTATTACAATCTGTGTGGCTTGAGGAAGTGTGAGATCATGCTTCACCCTTGCCTAGGGTTGCCATATTGCCCGGTTAGCTGGGTTTTACCCGGATTCTTTGCATGCCACCCGGCGCCCGGCTAGCCCCTTAGGTGGCCCGGATTCTCAGCTTTAATTTTTTTAAAATATTAAGTTTCTAGGTGGTCTGGTTCTCGAGATATCAGAGCTTGGAAAAGTTACTTTTTTGAACTACAACTCCCATCAGCCCAATCCAGTGGCCATGCTGGCTGGGGCTGATGGGAGCTGTAGTTCAAAAAAGTAACTTTTCCAAGCTCTGCAAGATATACATAAAAACATCAGCCGCCCCTGTTAAATCTTTCTTTAAACAGTACTGTATACAGTACTATAGCACTTCGTAGCTTTAACCCCGCCCATTCAGGATTGCAGCCAATCAGTGAAGCCAGGATTGTGTTTCAGTTTCATTGACCTGAGGCAGTGTCTAGAAAACAAAATGGTGGTTTCCCCCCATTTATCTGAAAATCTCATAAATTGGTTAAGTATATACATTTGTTTCTTTTCCTCTTGTGTGCAGGAGTCAGATCTTGGGCAGTGTTTTGAAAACCTTCCCAATACTTGCTTTTTGTAAAAGCAATGCTAATCCCATATGCCCAGAGTAAATCCCATTGAATTCAATAGGACTTACTTTTGAGTAGACATGGTTATGAATGTGCTGAAAATCAATGGGACTTTGGAGTGAATGTAAAAAGGAATTGTGTTTGTGTTCTCTTTCTGCCCCCCCTCCCTCCAGTCCTATTTTAAAGCAAGTAGGCAGGGCTTACTTAGGTATTACAATTTTTATTCTGTAGGAAACTAATACTGATTTTTTAAAAACTAATACTGATTTTTCTGCAATGACCAACTGGTTTGACAATAAACTATTATATGGGCTGTATGTATTTATACATCTGCAGTGTGTGCATGTGCATGTATGGAGTCTTTCCAACACCCCTGTGAGGTAGGGTTGGAAACCAAGGCAGCTCACAACAAGAAATAAAGCCATTTAAAATCCAATAACCATAAACAAGTATAAACAGTTGCAAAACAGTGTAAAGTGGCATGATTCGGAATTTTGGGTTGTGTGAATGAAGTTGCTTATCACTTGAAGTTGAATACACTGGGAACCTAGGATTGCACTATAAATATCTTTACAGTTTGTGTAAATAATAAATATATTTGATAGTCATGCTTATATAAGTATTTCTTCATATATCATATTTTTGGTTTTTGGTTAGGAATCCTGACTGGTTGTGAGATGCTTAGTTTTCTGCCTTACTCATATGAATCTTGCTGTGGTTGGTATGGTATTGCATTTAAGAAATCATGGTACGAAATGGACTGAATCAGTATAAGGCAGATTCCTTGGTTCCTAAAAGTGGGAAGAGACTCAAGGGCCACAGTGACTCCAATATTTATTTATTTTTATTTACAACATTTATATACCGCTTTATTGTAAAAAATCTCAAAGTGGTTTACAGAAAGAATGAAAACAATAAAATTATTGGCAAAAGCATTAAGGACAGATACTTAAAAACATTCAAAATAATAAAATGAACAATGAGTTAAAAACAGATTTAAAAACACAATAGCTTCCACATGCCTGGAGAGGCTTGCCTCAAGAAAACTGATTTTAGCAAGTGCTGAAAAGAGGCATCTGCCTAATGTCAATAGGCAAGGAGTTCCAAAGTGTAGGTGCTGCCACTTAACAGGACTGATTTCTTACAAGAGCAGAACAAGTACTATGTGGCACCCATAACATGGAAAGCACAGCTTGAACTTGGCCTGGTAGGAAATCAGCAACCAATGCAGATTTCAGAGCAGAGGTATTATGTGCTGATAGGATCTCACTCATGTCAGCAATTGTGCTGCAGCATTCTGCATTAACTGCAGTCCCCAGGTCAGGTTGTGCTGCATGGGGATTACTGTGACCTTGGCTGACTGGCTGCTAGGATTTTTTTAGTTTGGGTTATGAATCCTGACTGGTTGTGGGATGCTGAGTTTTCTGCCTTACTCATAGGAATCTTGTGGTTGGTATGGTATTACATTTAGGAAAGTGTTACTGCCTTTTGTGTTGTTTTTTTCCTATTTGCATTTCACTTATCTTTAACCTCACTCTGTTACAGCCATAGAAGCAACAGCAGCATATGAAAGATAATTAACTCCCATTAGTGATAAGAGCAAGAATTTATAATTATTATTTCAATTAAAACAAGAGGCTTATCAGTACTTTGAAGAGGACCAGATATTTATTTTTTTTCTGAGCCCAGGACTGGGTCTTTCATGATGCCCGGTGGGGGGGAGAGCAGGAGAGTAGTCGATAAGACAGACATCCTGGCATTGGTAATCTAAGTAGCAAGGTATGTGTGGGGTTGTTGCACACTTCCAGGCCCAGTGGAACCTGTGTAGATGTGGTTGATAAAAGGGAGAATAAATTTTGAGTTAAGCAAAGCTCTGCTTTTATAAAACCTAAGAAACATACAGATACTTTGAATATCTGAGTGCCTGCACCAGTGGAATACTGGGGGAACTTGTAAAACTTGCTGCACCAGTATTTAGAACTGAGCATGTGGTGTGAAAGACTCCTTTTCCTAACATTTTGGCTTCTTGTTTTTCTCCACCCACCACATCTTTGAAATATATCATATGGTTAACCGTACTGCTGCCCTGACTTACTTTATGTTTGTTGCTATTTTGTGTTTTTATTATGTTTTTATATTGATTGTGTATTTTTATTGTTTTTATTATATTTGTAAGCTGTGCTTAGCTCTGTTTTTAACAGCAGAAGGGCAGGATATAAATCCTCTTAATCAATCAATAAATACTCCATAATGTTGGAAACTAGAGTCTAGGCATTTAAGGCTGAAAATGTTGCTTTTTTAAAAATGATTTCTCACATCTTTCCCCAGTTTTTGGTGGTAATTCCTAGGCACAAAAACAAAACAACTGGACAATCCAAATATTAATATGCAAATATTTGCATAATATGCAAATAATTTACATAATGTGCAAATAATTTACATAATATGCAAATTAGCCTGCCCGGATTTGTGGAACTGGAATATGGCAACCCTACCCTTGCCCTTCTTGGCTGATTGAAGCTGACAGAGAAGGTTTGGCCAAGTGGGAAAGAAGAAAAGTTAATATTTACAGCAGCAGCAACCACCACCACTACCTCTGGTCCTTTGGTGCAGTTCTATCCATCCTTCAGATAAGACCTCTCCTGGGGGAAAAAACCCTCTCTGGATCCCACTGATCTGGATAATTTCTGGGCAATCTCACCTCTTCCATTTTTGAGAAAGTTGCTCAAGTTTGTAGTGGTATATCCACTCAGGGGGTCTTAAATGAAATAGATCTGAGATGAAACAGATACTTTCCCATTTCAATCTGGCATCAAGCATGGAGCTTTGTTTGTGTTGGTAGACTGTCTTGCTACAGTGGAAGCTGGACAGGGGGAGTGTATTCCTATTAGTTTTGCTGGACCTTTCAACAACATTTGGTACCTTCAACTGTGGTATCTTTTTGGATTGCCTGGCTGGAATAGTCTTGCAAGGCACATTCTTTGTTGGTTCTAGTCCTTCCTTGGGAATCATTTCCAGAAGGTGATATTGTCGGCTCCTATTTGATGCTATTGATTTCTCCAAACCTGGGATAAAATTACTCCAGCTCAGAAGCTGGTATAAATCTGTCCCTTGTGTTTCCATTCTATTGTTTCCAATGGGAAGGAAATAGCTTTAAAAAAAAATAGGGAGGATGGAATGGAAAAACATCAGAGGAGTGCAAGAACCATCCTCTACCCTCACAGTTAGGGATGGGATCCACATTTTGGTGCTGGTTTGATTTTCATTCCATTGAACTTCCTTCTGGTAGTGCTTCATAAGGGATCAATGTTGGCTATCTGCAATAAATACCAATTTGGGTTTTTTTACACAAAAAATATTTTCCATAGATTTTTTAAAAAATATATTATTTTCCTCAAAGTATCAACATCAATATTGATATTCTGAAGGAAATATCAATATTAATATTTCTGAGGCTGATTTTTTTTAAAATCCACTTCAGCCATAGAAAATTGCTAGAAAAAAACCTGATCCGCGAGGACAAAAACAGTGTGAATAAATAGGAAATCCGGTGTCAAATTCAATTTTTGTGAAATTTGAGCACATCCCTACTGCCAGTGAGAGCCAAGCAGAGCAGATGATGATTATGACAGCAGCAACAAAGGATAAGGTAGTACAATGCAAGAAAAACAATGACCATTTTCCTTTTATCTATTTTGTCTCTGAACTCTAGCAAGTCTGAACAGCAAGCTGGAGAACAGAAAGATCAAGTAAAGTGGAAGTTGCCAGGGAATGTTGATGTGATTATATATATATATATATATATATATATATATATATATATATATATATATATATATATATATATATATATATATATATATATATATATATATATATATACACACACACACACACACACATATATATACAAGGAGATACATTAATGTGCAGTGTTTCAACGCCCATGATAACTCATGCACATGGCATAGTAATGAATGAAAGAGATGGAATACTAACATAAGAGTGAACTGTGTGTACCAGAGAATCAAAGCTGGACAAACACAGGGTTGTTGGTCTGTGACCAGGATGAGCAACATGAGAACAACTATATTCATATTGGGAATATGAATCAGGGAGAACCTCTTCAAGAGGAGTTGCACCACTGTCTCTTTCAAGTGGGAATAACTCCCTGCCATAGTGAGGCATTGACCAGTTCCTGGACCCATGCAGTCCTACTCGATTTTACCAACCATGATGGGCAGGGATCAAGAGGGCACATGGTTGGCCTCACTGCCACAAGAATTCTGTCTACATCCTCGGGCTGCAACAACTGAAACTGATCCCACTTATAGTCAAATAGTCTCAGGAAATTTTGTGCAACACCCCTCAAAAAGGGTATCCTTCCCCCCCCTCCAAAAAAGAGTAACTATATATGTAACTTTTTAAAAAAGATTGGGGCAGATTGGATGAAATTTTGAGGCAAGTGCACTGCTTCTGAGGACATGAATTCTGCCAAAGTTCAGAGGGATAGCTGCAGTGGTTTTCCTGCAAGGTTAGCCATTCCAGTCTTTGGGTAAATGGAAAACGAATCACTTAATGACGTCTTATGTTTTGTGGACAATCAGTCTGAAAATTTCAAATATGAGAAAGGAGCCCCTGGGTAAAAAAACCTGACAAATTGCAGACAAATAGGTCCAGGAGTCTTTGTGCAAGATACCTTTAAAGTTTATTATTGGGGGGTTGGACTAGAAAGAACTAAAAGGCATTCACTTTCCCATGTAATATCATCTCCTCTGATTACAAGCTAGATCTCTCACTTATAAAGGACTTGTGTTCTCCTCCTCCTCTGCCCTCCCCATCCTGGCGTCTTCTTTAAATTTGGAAGCCTAAGTTATGCTCTTACAAAGCTGTTCCCTTCCTGAAAGCACTGGGACTAGAGAACACTAGTAAAAGCATACCCTCTGATTTCAAGCTAGACCTCTCAGTTACACTGGAGGTCTTCTGGAACCTCTTTCTACTCTGTGCTCTTTCTTCCATGATAATCCCACCCTGGGATTATGCAGTGATAATAAACTTGGTGGCTTTACGTTCACTTTCAGCAGATACTGTGGATTCTTTTTTTTAATATCCAGATTGATAATGCGTCATGAAGTGCTTGACTTATGCCATCTTCTAGAGATTCTGCTTCACCTTAGCTAGGGTTGCCAGGTCAGAAGCATCCCAAAACCTGAGATTGCAGGGGCGGGCCCTAGTGATGTGAGAGGGGTGGGGCCGAGAGATGTCACAGGGGCAGGCCCTAGTGAAGTCATTAAGCATGATACATTAAGCATCAAACACAGTTGCTTGGAGCATACAATTAAAAAAAATACTCTGATTGGAAATAAAGATAGAAATCTTACCTAAAAGATGGAGCCTGGGTAGGGAACATTTAATCTAGCTTACTCCCTTTCAGCAAGAAGGATTTAAGTGCCTTCAGGCCAGGCCAGTCACCAGAAGGCCATTGTAGGAAGAAAGGAGCCTAATGTTATGGAGATGTTAGATGGAAGCATTTGGGAGTAAAGATGGATGCCCCTGAAGGCTGCAATTCTAAACACACATACTAAGGGATTAAGCCCCATAGAACTCAACAGGACTGACTTCTGAGTAGATATAGTTTGGATTGTGCTGTTGATAAAGCTTGACTAGGGATCCTCTGCAAAGACATCCATATCCAAGCAGGGTTGGCAACCCCCTTCCTGGAATGCCCTGCCCTTATCTTTTAATGTGGCTGCTCCAAACTTATTTACAGATTTGACCCTTCGCTTCAGAAAGGGGTCTGAGAAAAGAGTAAGAGTAAGAAGATTCTCTACCCTTTCTGTCTACTCTGTGGGCTGCTATAAACTCACTTTGACAGTCAACCCAATCCCAATGAGTAATAATTGACAGAGAGAAAACACACATGGTTTGGTCTACCTTCACAGGCAGCAGCTTGGGAACAACACTTGCAGCCACACTTCCAAATATGCGAATTCTCTTTTACCACTATTGGGCAAGAAACAAACTGCCATACAACCAACAAGGTGCATCATCAGTGGGTTTTAGGGGGTTGAACTGAGTGCATGCAACCACTGCTGTTGCTTCTATGGATGTAAGGGAGTGAAGTTAAAGGTAAATGAAATACGAACAGAAAAAGAAAAACAAAAGACAGTGATGCTTTCCTAAATGCAATACCATACCCAGAGCTTGAAAAAATTACTTTTTTGAACTACAACTCCCATCAGCCCCAGCCAGCATGGTCACTGGATTGGGCTAATGGGAGTTGTAGTTCAAAAAAGTAACTTTTCCAAGCTCTGACCATACCAACCACAAGATTCCTATGTGTAAGACTGAAAGCCATATACTTACTTACTCAAACTGAAAATCTCATAACCACCATTTTCTGATGTTGCAATGAGGTTTAGGCACTGCCTGGGTCAACAAATCACAACCCTGGCTTCACGTATTGGCTACAATCCTGAAAGGGTGGGGTTAGAGTTACGAGTTGCTATAACAAATCTGTTAAACAGAGTTAACAGTTGTGGGAGTTGGTGGCTGACATTTTGATGTATATCTTGGGAACCAGACCACCTAGAATCTTAATTTTTTTTTAAAAAAATGAAGCTGAGAGTCTGGAGGTTAAGGTGAGTCACCCAGAAACCCAGAGAGGACCCCCAAAAGCTGGAGTATTCAACTGAAAACCAGACACCTGGTAACTCTATCTCTGACAAGCCCTGACAGATTTTCTAGGAAGAGTTTCCGATCCATGGAAAACAGAAACAAAAGTGGAATTCCATCTGCAGGTTTCACATATGCCTATTTCTCTTTCATTTGAAGTGCAATGTACGAGTAATTTCACACCCATAATCAAGACATTAAAGTTGGGCTATTCTTATAAAATTTCTTGCTTCTGAACCTGGTTGCAGATTATTTCTTGTAGAGGCAATAATGTTTTTGTTTTTAATTTAGCAATTCATTTCTTTTTCGGTGCTAAATTGGTGTCATATCACGGAGAAGCCTGAAATACTGATTAGGCATCAGTAAAAAAAAGGTTATATCTATTATATGCTAATACTACAACATTAAATATTAAATTTCATTATTATATTGATAATCAGGATATCATTTATGTTATTTAAAGTAGCCTACTTCCTAGCATTTCTGCAGCCTGTACCACAGGTGTTAACCTAAAAATACTTAGAGTTATATCCATTTTGATCCAGAAAGTCTGTGAAATTAACAATCTGATTATCTGCACTGCTGCAGCACAATTCCAGCATCTTATAAAAATATAATAATAAAATTTTATTTGTTAGTCGCCTATCTGTCCGAGTGAATGGACACTCTAGGCGACTTACAGCAATGCAAAATACAATATATAAATCAATATACAATCAACAATAACCCTAACTCTTGAATGAGGCATACCAATAGGTGTGCACATGCAATAGTAGATGATGCATGCCACTGTATACCTCAATGGTGGGGAACCCTTTTTCATCCTGAGGGCCCCATTTTGTTAGGGGGCACATAGCAGTGATAGGTGTGAAAAAGTGGGTGTGGCCAGTGACATAGCACCCCCATCCTTCATCAAGTATAATCATAGTTCACGGACACAGTCCAGCCCGGTATAATCACTAGATGAAGGTACAGAACAGGCCTACCTCACATTTTAACAAGATTTCAGTTAAAGACAATGAGTGCTCTTACAGGTTTTTTTACCCAAGTGTTGTGAAAATCTAGGTATTCTAACATCTTAGAGGATTACAGTCCTGTTTTCTTTTTTGCTTTTGAACAACTCCTTTCATTAGGTTTTCCATATCTCACTTGCAGAGCAGCCTGTTCACATACTCTTGGTTCTGAGTGCAGTCAGTTACCCACAGGGGAAATGTACTGAGGGGAATTATATGGGGCCTGGTGTTCTTTGATACTGGAACGGCTATCACCAGAGGGGGTAATTATTACAGGAAGAGAGAGAGCAACTGACAGAAATCCTGGAGTAACTCTAGAAATGAAGCCCTCAGTTGTAGTGCTCAGAAATAAAACAAAGCCCACTTCAGAATAATAACTTTAATTTCGTAGCATACATTACTTGGAAATATTTATTTCAAAACAGAGATTTAAAGGTCCCTCCCTACCCGGCCAGTTGGGCAGATATAAAAGCAGCAATATTAAAGAATGCCACTTTGTGTGTTGGTCTTTGTTTTAGTGGTGGGTGAATCTGTTACTACCAATTTCTTTCAGTTTCTCAGGGGTTTTTTTAGCTTTAAATTCCCTTCATAATATTTCAACACATTATCAATTTTTAAAGAAAAATGCATTTTGTCAGCACTTTTCATGCACACTTCTCCTAGTATACACATTTCTATATGCAATGTTGTATTATATATACATTATTACAAGCAATTTCCCCTAATATAATTTATTTTTGCATGCTACTTTCTCTAATGTATGCATTTTAATACATATTTGCCCCAAATGTAGACATTTCTGTTTTGGTTGGAGAGCTGCATTGCAAAATGTGGAGGTGGGAATTCTGATGGATAGTTGCATTTTTGTGTGTATGTTGTTTCAGAAAGTGTGAATTAGGTAGATTAACAATAAAATAGGAATTGAACTGAATTTCTCCTTTATTCCTTGTGTGTGTGTGTGTGTTAATATTTTTTGTATAATTTAAAGAAAAAAACAAGGGGGGGAAATATTCTTTTGTAAAATCTCTCATTCACACCTGTGACACCACCAATTACACAAACCAGTAAAGTGAAGAGCACAGACAACATGGCTACCATATGGAAGCTATTTCAAATGGCTTCCCATTGGATACTTGACATGGCTTCCCCATTCTGTCTGTCTGTAGCACATACTGTGCAGCCGAAAAGGTATGTAGCAGCTCACCATGTGGATATATGTTTCTTCCCCACCACAATGCTGCACACTGTGGAGATAAAAAATTGAGGTGGCATGGAGAAAATGCCAGATTGATATGGGGAGTGCCTGAATATCAATAGCTTGTCAAAATGTGACAGCTATCATGGGAGCCATTTAAAGCAACCTCTCCATGCCCTGGCCTCATACTTCCCTCACAGATGAACAAGTGAGATGTATGATAGCAACAACATAGCTCTACCAAACAGTGTTATTCATGCCACATGATTTTTGCTGATATTCCTCACGTATTTCAAAACATCTTCTACTCTTTTAATAAGTGATGCAGAGATTAAATGGCAGCTGAGTAGCCTGTTGAGAACAATTAACTCGAAGCATATGGTACTACACATACAGCTCTTCAAGGCCTTTTCCTTGTCTAGGATTTTGGCTTTCATTGTTGATATTGCCCCCTGGGTGTATTAAGGTCTTTACTGATAGATTTAAGATCTTGCTGACATTTGATTAAACAAACTTCATATGGAGAGAGTATTAAATTTTAATATCTGTCAGAACTGAACAGTAGTCTTTATCAGATGCTTTTACCCCAGGTCTAACATTTAATATCTCACAAACTGACTAAAGAGATGGCAAGAAGAAATCCTAGTAACACAGTGCAGATGAAAAACATTGGCAAGCAACTTGGTATCACACGGTTGCCTTAACGCCAACAGTGGCAGTGCTAATAAGTACTGATAGTTGTATAAGTCATTTATTGTCAGTCAAATATAGTAGACAGCAGTTAATGCCACAGTGATAATGGATCTGAAATTTTACACTCAGCTCTGACCTTGGAAGGATGCATGTTAGGAACAACATTTGTTTGTTTATGACAATTCAGTCTGTTCCAATTAACAAATTACCACAAGTTGATTGCCACAACAAAAGTCACTTTTCTATTATCACCATGTGAATTGCCTAGATCTTGTCATTATAACCCAGGTCAGTACACATGCCTCCATGTGTGCCTAATATGTGGAGTAATAAAACAGTCTGAGCTACACAGGGTTCCTAATTACACAGTTAATAACCAGAGCATAAAGTCCCAAACATGCAGAAGCATTATGTTTCCAAGATCAGTCATCCCATACCAATAATGTATGAATTAAACTTAAGTATCCCTTTGCTAAAAGTTTAGACTATGGCCTTAGTGAGAATGGGTGAGGTGCTGCACTGCTGGTACCCACCTGAACTTCCTGGGCATAACCAAAAGCAGAGCTTAGAAGTAATTCATTACAAGTAACAAATTACTTGTAATTCATTCCTTTTTTGAGGAATGAGTGTGTAATTCCTTTACATTTTGATTGTAATAGAACTAGGAGTAATTTTATTACTTTTGTGGAGTAATTGTAATGCTTCCAGCATTACCTTTGGGCATTTCTTGGGGGGGGGAGCAGGGGAAGTCTTCTGCTCCTCTGATTCATGGATGAAAATCATGTGCTTCAAACTGGGCTTCTGTGAAGCATTGCTCTTCCCTCATGCTCTGAGGGTGGGTAGGAGGTGACAAGGGAGTAGGTTGAGAATAAGATGGGATGGAGTGGAGAAAACAATTGTTTTAAAAAATGTATGCTGGTGGTGAAGAATGGAGTGAAGGGCAAAAAGGAGCTGGAGGGCAAGAACATGGGTAGAGGAGAAGGAGGCAGCAGCAGAATGGAGATAAAGAACTATGGAGGTGAAAGATGGCACGTGTGTGTGTGAATACTGTGTTACCACTTGGCACACAAAGTGGCCTCCACCACCTTCTCTAGCTGCTGTGCTGCATTTGCAGTATTTTAACTTTTTTGCATCTCAGGGGAAAATGTTTGCTTGAGTGAGTGTCCCTTAGTTGGTGGCAGGGAAGGATCTGAGAGATGGTTAAGTGAGAGAGATTATGCTTGCTGGCTGAGTGGGGGGGGGTTGCACTTGTTTTGATGTGCAAAAATCTGATTAGTGGCCTCTGCCTCCGTCCCCACCTCCCTTACCAGCAGAGAGACAACCATTGCTATCTTATGGATAAAAAGAATTATTTTACTACCTCTGTATGCATGTGTTTATTTTAATATTGTTTTAGGCTACTTAGATGTGCAGCAGCCAAGGCCAGCACCTTGTAGGCTTTTTTTTTAAAGTAACTGAAATGTAATTGTAGTGATTACTTTCGAGAAAAAGTAATCAGTTACTTTCAGAGCAATTGTAATTGTAATGGCGATTACTACTTTTTTGGACCATGTAATTGTAACTGTAATTTATTACTTTTTAAAAGTAATCTCCCAAGCTCTGACCAGAAGGGTACGATCAGGCTGGAAATTGCATGATGCTGTTGGTACTTAAGGGTGGCAACCTTCAAGCCTGCAGATGGCTGAAACAGAGGCAGACCCCTGTGTAAACAATGTTTCTAAGGCAAAGCAATACCTTATTCCAAAGGGAGTGTAGCCATGTTTCCCTGCTGGAAAGTTCCGGGGTTTCTTCATTGTTCCCTAAGGACAGGAGACAAATTGTGTGCAGTTTGCATTAAAAGGCAAACCTACCTAATTTGCACTTCCAAAACACTACATGAACCAAAATGTAGCAATCCTTAAACATCCATACTTCATATTTTGCATTGCAGTTCTCCAACAAAGTAGTGTGTGGAAAAATGCATATGCTAGGTAAAAGGTGCATGAAAATGCATATATTCATGAAAACAGCAAACAAAAATACATGGTACTAAGGGAAATCGATTTCAAAATTGCATACAAAAATGTGTATATTTGGAGAAAATAACACTAACATGCTGATGAAATTTTCATGAGGACGTTTTTAAAAAAAGAAAAGTGATGTAGGAATGTGGAGAACTGAATTTAAGATTGAAAAATGAGGAACTGACAGAAACCTACACTGACAGATTCATACCTTTCCTCTTTTACCTTCCTTCCCTCCTTTTCAAAAATGTTTTAAAAGTTTTAAAAGCAAAGTTTTACTCCAAGCCTGCCTGCCCGCTTGCCTGCTTGCCTGCCTTCCAGAGACATTCTGGGAAAGATTGCAATGACAGAACTCCATTCCTTCTGCTATGCTGCCAAAGCATCTTAAAGAACTGACAGCTTTTCAAACTTAACCGAAAAAAAGGGAGGGGAAGGTTAGAATCCCACTTCCACCATTTTGGTAAGACCATCTCAGGGGCTGAATCATGTCTCCTGAAAACAGCACCTAACTTGCCACCTGTGTATCAAAGGTGATTGTTTTAGCTGTCCCCTGAGCAATGGGGCATTTCAGGATGTCTTCTTATAAAGAGAGTTCTGAAGATATATTTATAAGAGACAGATAAATATTACCCACACCATTACAACCTGTAACACAGATAGAAATCAAGCTTTTAATATTATTAGTTCAGTCAATCTTATCTAAAGAGAGTAGTGTCTGAGCATATCAGAAGTGTCCTTTGTATACTGATTCTCACAGCAGATCAGGTAGAGTAGAAAAACAGCCTTCTATGACAAAGGCTGGAACTTGATGGAGACTTGAGTGCTGGCTGGCACATCTTTTTCTAAAAAATATGCAGGGGATTCTAGAGACCTGGAAAGCTGTGCCAGCATGATAAAGTCCAACTGACAGTGAGAAAGGATGTAGCTTACCCACCCAGCCATTTTCTGTCGTCCATGAATAATACTGCTGCTGGCATCCCCTGAAGGAGCTAAAGCCTCAGCCCACATTTTCCCCCAAGAACCTGGCATAGCAGTGGGAATGGCAATGATCTCAGCAACTGCCAGGGGCACACATGTAACACCAAGAGGAAAAGAAATACCACATAGTAAGCAAATAACCTTTCCCAGAGAGGTGAGTGTGGGGTGGATTGTTCC
Organism: Rhineura floridana; assembly: GCF_030035675.1. Taxonomy (NCBI): domain Eukaryota; kingdom Metazoa; phylum Chordata; class Lepidosauria; order Squamata; family Rhineuridae; genus Rhineura; species Rhineura floridana. The sequence goes on from NC_084487.1 coordinate 101,974,078, forward strand.
ATTCCCAGAGCTTGGAAAAGTTACTTTTTTGAACTACAACTCCCATCAGCCCAATCCAGTGGCCATGCTGGCTGAGGCTGATGGGAGTTGTAGTTCAAAAAAGTAACCTTTCCAAGCTGTGTCCATTCCTATTGGTCTTAAGGGGAAGAAAGGTTGCACCCCCACTGCATTGAGTATGTATGCAGTCTGTGTGTATGTATGTATATTTGTGTGTACACACACACCCATCCATCCATCCCTGGAAAAGAAATGAAGAAGGGTGATCTTTGCTGGGGAGATGCCTGCCAGTCACTTTGAAGAAGGATACATTTTTTTTTAAATACTTTTTAGCCTTTTCTGAATTGCTCAACAGAGGCTCTGTCAGGCAACAGGGTGAACAAGGCTGCATTCCATCTCAACTTTATTTGGAAGTAAGCACTATTTAACAGGGTGGGGGCAGGACCAAAAATGCAAATGCTAATACCTTAGCCTTTCTACAGAGAGGTTTGCTTTTATATCTTGTATTTGTTCAGGGGAGGGAGTGTTTGTTGGATTCAAACCCCTTCATTCCATCCTCCATCATGGCGGGCAGTCACTCCCATTGCATTCACAACTTAAGACACATGCCCTGAGACACAGAGGTCTTCTCCTTGGTGACTCAATCAGAAAGTGAGCTAGAGTCTCTGGATAAGGGGTGGAGCTTCACATATTGACCAAGTGAGCATGTACATTTTCCTAAACTGCCTAGATTCTGCATATGTATATCCCAGGACAGCTGTGGTGTCCCTCATTGGCTAAGAGCAATGGAAGGCAGGCATAGGCTGATTTGTCACAAAATGACTGAGCAGAAAACTGTGTCCATGTTTTGCGTTGTATCTCTAGATCTACAAGGGCTAGAGACTTGCTATTTGAAAGAAAGAAAGAAAGAAAGAAAGAAAGAAAGAAAGAAAGAAAGAAAGAAAGAAAGAAAGAGAGAGAGAGAAAGAAAGAAAGAAAGAAAGAAAGAAAGAAAGAAAGAAAGAAAGAAAGAAAGAAAGAAAGAAAGAAAGAAAGAAAGAAAGCTGGAAATCCAGGGCAGCTAATGGGCTAAGTGGGCACTGGGTAGTATGGCTAGAATCCAGGTAAAAACTGGCTAACTTGGCATAATAAAAAATGGTAGAGCAAGAACCCTATTCCAAAAGATTAGAGAAATCAAAGGGAAATTCAAAACAAGAGTAGGGATGTTGAATAATCAACAGGGGAACACACTGACTGACCGAGATGAAATAAAAGGAAGATGGAAGCAATACACTGAAGAACTCCATAAAAAAGATGCAAGGATGACAGATTCATTCACGGAGGAACCATATGATGAAGAACCAGAAATTTTAGAATGTGAAGTAAAAGCTGCTCTTAAAATACTTAGAAGAAACAAATCACCAGGAACAGATGGCATACCAATAGAGTTGCTACAAGCTACTGAGACTGAATCTGTCCACATTTTGAAAAAAATTTGTCAACAAATATGGAAAACTAAACAATGGCCCACAGACTGGAAGCGTTCAATATATATCCCAATTCCAAAGAAAGGGAATCCCAGGGAATGCAGTAATTATCGAACTATTGCCTTAATATCCCATGCAAGTAAAGTAATGATCAAGATTCTACAACAAAGGCTCTTACCATATATGGAGCAAGAAATGCCAGACGTCCAAGCTGGATTTAGAAAGGCAAGAGGCACCAGAGATCATATCACAAATATACGTTGGATAATGGAACGGAGCAAGGAATTTCAGAAGAAAATCACCCTGTACTTTATAGATTACAGCAAAGCCTTTGACTGTGTAGATCATGAAAAACTATGGAATGCTTTAAAAGAAATGGGGGTGCTGCAGCATCTGATTGTCCTGATGCACAACCCATACTCTGCACAAGAGGCTACTGTAAGGACAGAATATGGAGAAACCGATCGGTTCCCAATCGGAAAGGTGTGAGACAGGGGTGTATTTTATCACCCTATTTGTTTAATCTGTACGCAGAACATATCATACAGAAATAACTGGGTGTTAGAACAAATTAAACAGAACTATCTCTAGAAGCTAAAACAATGAAACTGAGGTTATCATACTTTGGACACAAAATGAGAAGACATGATTCACTAGAAAAGACAATAATATTGGGAAAAACAGAAGAGAGTAGAAATAGAGGAAGACTAAACAAGAGATAGATTGATTCCATAAAGGAAGCCACAGACCTGAACTTACAAGATCTGAACAGGGTGGTTTACAACAGTTGCTACTGAAGGTTGTTGATTTATAGGGTTGCAGTAAGTAAGGCACATCACACACACACACACATCCTTGAGAACTCAGCAAGGAGGAGGAGGAGGGCAAAAGTAGAATTAGTTGGCTCTACCTATCATTGGCTCTGGGTCTACCTAGTGTTGTTCTCTCTGCCTTCCACCCTACCAGTCCCAATGGGAACCAGCAACCACTTCGGCAAACCCAGGTATTTCTATTCTTCTGACCATATTTTCTTGCATTTTCACCCCTAGCCTCACTTCTCAGGTTGGGTGCCCCACAATTTAGAGTAACCACAGCCATCAAAGCCCAGTAAGTGAATCCTCTCTTCTCTCAAGCTTTACGAAACCCTAGGGAGACAGTCATGTCTTGAAAGGCAAAACAATGTATCCCATAACAGTTTCTTCATCTGCCATTAGAGTTTATTGAACAAGAATATGGTTTTATCATGTATGTTGCTTGCTTGGGTCTTTGAGCTTTCATCTGGCCTTAATGTTTATGAATTTTTGATTGCACTGCTACTTTTATTGTTCAACATAAGGATAAATCTCTCCACATCTATGGAGTGAAGAGGATAAACAATCTTATCTGCCAGATGATGCATAAGTCATATGGAACTGTGCTGTGTGCTGTGTCTCCTCCAGGTGATAAAGACTGAACCTCCTGAGCTAATACAATTGTCAAATCAGAAAAGAATTTAGATATAGGAAAGACCTGTACAGTAATCCAATTTTTCCTCCTGCCCGGGTACAATTGTTTTCTACAATTTATTTTCAAGTGATTTGCTCAGTCCGGTGAGAGACTGTAGTCTAATAATGGATAAGACTGTATTGTTCAAGAAGTTTTTGCAGAGAGCTATAATTCCTTTTACTCAATTTTATTTTATTATGGTTAGTGATGCTTTGCCAGCAGCATGTGAAAGGAAAATGTGCCTTGGATATGGACATATGGCAATGGGAACCAGTGTGATACCGTCTAGATGTTGTTGGACTCCAATTCCCATCAGCCTTTGCCAGCTTGGCCAGTGGTCAGAGATGATGGGAGCTGTAGAGTTTCAAAAGATAGCTATGGTTTTGGTTCACATATTTCTTTGGAAAGTATGAATTAAGTTCACATTAAAATCCTAACCATGAAGGACCAATGTTTATTGAATTGTACCCATAAGCATTACTGTCATTGACCCCTTCTCTGTTTTTCCAATTTCTTTTTACATAGGAAAATCTATTTCCTTTTCAAAAAGATTTGTAATACTTACTAAACACAAGGAGCAGCCTGCCAATTATCAGCTTCAGTTCTCTAGAGACAGCTATAAACATCCTGCAAACTTTTTATTTCTCTTTGTAAAAGAACACTTAAAGAAAAAATCAGTTGCAATGAATTAGGAAGTAGCTATAGAGAAGAATTTGCCACATTCCAGTGAAAGTTATTTTTTAGAAAAGGTTTTAACGTTTACCGTTATTGGTATCTCACATAAAGAAAAGTTTTATATCACTGAAATTCCTGAACTTGTTTACCTACCTATCAGGGCTAAGTATGAGGGAGAGATAAGGATGAGGCACATAAGCATGAATGATGCTGGTACACCAGTGTCATGGTGTTGTATGCCAGTTTTGCACTGTGATGGAATATCACTGGCAACGTGATGCAATTGTTTAGGCTTGGAATAAGTATAAGCCACAATCTTCTACATGTAAAACTGATGTTAACAACTTTATCAGCTTTCACATAGTCAACAGACCTAGCTACGTTTTTAGTGAATGGATGTGGGAGGCCTCTGACCTCTACACATTTTGCCAAAGTTATGATTAAAGCCCAAATGTGCATAAGCTATGCCCACATAATTAGGAAGGTCCCCAATCATATGGATGGAGGATATGAATGCACAGCTCTATATACATCTTCACCTAAACATGTGGTGAGTAGGAATGGGCCCTGCTCCCCACCACACACACACATATCGAGTGTACATATAGATTCTGATACAGGGCAATACAAGTTTAAGACTGAGATCTGTGGTAGACCACACAGGAAACTTACATTTTGTGAGTGATTTTTTGATGTGGCATAATGGCCACACAATTTTCTCATCATACTTTTAAAGCTACATTAACACTGATGGCATCAAAGCATTTATAGTATATGACCATGCTATATGGCTTTTATATGACCATGTACATGGGAACATAAGGTGATATCAGTACAAAGACCTCTGGCTGCGCAACAGAACATCCCCTCACTCTCCTCTCCCCTCACACAGTAGGTGCCCTCCCCAAATCTGTTCTGGCAAATTGGAAGAAACCCCAGAACAGATTTAGGGGATGTAAGGAGAGGGATAGGAAATCCCATTGCACAGGCAGAAGTCCTTGCACTAAGAGAGCTACTTTGTCAGCTACTGCCCATAGAAAGTTGCCTCATGCCAAGTCAAGCCTAGTTCAGTATTGTCAGCACTGATTAGCAGTGACACTCCAGCCTTTCAGGCTTTAAGTGTCTTTCAGGGAGCGAATCTAAACAAGTGACCACTAACATTGTTGGAACTCTGCTGGGGCTGACAGAACACTGTGACCAAGACTTAGGATTTTGCAAATCACTCCTAAATCATCACTTGATGTTTAAATAAAAAACATGCTGCCTGGATATGTGGATATGGGCTATACAATGCTGGGAGGTACAATTAACATGACAGGAAAGCACAGCCGGCACAATCACTATCTGTTTTTAGGTACCAGTCAAAAATATTTTTGTTTATCCAGCCTTAAGCTTTTTGAGTAGAAGAATAGTTATATATGTCAATGGGTAAGGATGGGTTGGACTTGTTCTTTTATAATATATTGTCAGATTTTTGTGCATTGTTGTTTTTATCTGATTTTAATGTCTTTGCTATTTTATTTCTACTGTGTAAGTCATTCTGAGGCACTTGAACTCAAAAAATGTGGCTACTCTTACTCGACACTTGCTGCATTAACACCTATTCATCTATCCAGGCATCCAACTTTAGTGTTTTTTTAAAAAATGTTTGCCAGAATAATCAGTGTCATGAGGTTGTAGAACATAGCACACATTTATGCAGCTATAGTAATAAGCTCAGCCTTGGTGGAAATTCAGATTCTTGCCTTAGCCAGACACAAATCATTCACACAATTTTTCAGCCCTGCCAGGTTCAGGAATAATTTATATGGAAGGATAAATGGTATATCTCCACAGGATCATGTATACTGATTAACCTAAGTGATAAGTATGATCCCTTTGAGATTATTGATGGAGGTAGATGTTTCTAGCATTCAGAATCTGGGGCACAATCTTTTTGTTTACCTGCAAATTTCCAAAGATATTATGAAACAGGGCATTTTTCTTTCACCAATGCATGGAATGAACTAGTTTGGTGAAATGAAGATAATGGAACTTGTTCAAAAATCTCTGATCTACATCGAAAAGTAATTTCTATAATTGCTGGATGAACTAAAGGTGAATTAAGTTCATTTTGGAGTAGAACTTTGAACAATTTCAAGTTCATCTTCACATTCACACACACACACACACACCTGCAGGAGGCCCAGACTCTTAGCTTTCATTTTTTAATAAACAGTAAGACAATCAGACATCTATAAAAAGTTAAAAAGCAAAATGTGAAGGAAACATTCTAAGTCTTATTAGGAGATACAAAGGCACTGATATTACTAAGGATGGTTAGTCATTTAATCACTGTTGCTAATCAACCAGAAAGAAGGATCGAGGCATTTCCTGTCTCTTCTCTACTGAAGAAATTAACTCAATTCCAACTGGAGCAGCTTGCAGCAAGAAGTACAGGTACAGGAACAAAGGAAGTTGTGATGAAGGGATGCCATTTCCTTTGGCACTCTTCACCATCCCAGGAGCCAATCCCCCACACAGGGCAATTGATCCTGGCAAAATATCCTTCCCTGCCAAGACTGTGCATGCTCACAACAGCCCTGCAGTGTAGGTAGACTGCCACCACCCCTTATACTGGTTAACCACTCTGAAACTCAGAGCCCAGAAACTCAGAGCCCAGAAAACTTGCCAGGGATTCCAAAGAGACAAGAGCCAAACAGGCACTTCTTGCTCTGGAAGCTTAGGCAAACTCCCAATTTACACAGTAGTCATGGTCAGTGGCCAAGGTACCAGGTTCAGAACCAACCTCCTGAAAGGAACACACACTGGTAAATAGAAGTAATTTTACTAAAGAATAAAAGAGGTGCACAGTTACAGCAGCAAAATGGTTCCTTAATATCCACGCCCAAGAAGGGCAAGGTGAAACATAGAGAGTTCAGTCACAGCAGAAAACAAGAAAGCTATCTAGCTTAGCCTAATATTTACATAAAGGCATTCAGTTGCATAGCCACCTCTCCTCAGACAGATAACAGTCAGGATAGTCGACGGAAAAATGGAACCTCACTGGGTAACATCAAGTAGGCATGATGGGACCCAGAACAGGAACAAAACTTAGAGTTTTCTGCCCATACTTATGGCAAAATTCCCAGCAACAGGCCAGAGACAATTATCCAGTCAGGGGCTTCTTCATGAGGTAAGGGCCCATCAATCATTGGCCAAATGGTACATCCTCCCTGAAGCTTCCCAGACTTTACAACCTTGATGAAGCCAGGCTTCTACTGATAAGAAAGTGTTAGGTTGGGCCTCTGATTATCCGCAGCTGGGAAATAAAACTGCCAACCATGCTGCTAATGCAGAGGCCAAATGTTAACCTGTGAAGATCCCACACTGTCAAATGAAATGCCACAATTTCTTGCTACACAGCCATCTTGAATTCAGGTTTTCATGACAGAAATGATGCCTTGTGCCTTTAACAGCTGTGTGGCTGGCACAAATTAAATAGATTTAGCCTTTTTTAGTATGGAAATAACATTATGGGGAAAGCTTCACTTTGACATTTTGTCTTTCAGGCATCTAATTACTTGCATGTGGGTCCTGATTTACTTTTGGTATATTGGAAGATATAGTGATGTGATTATCATGACTCAAATGGATTCAGGAAGCTCCTCTTTGGAGATGACTCAAAATAGGCTACGGGGCCCAAGACGCATGATGTCCTTTTCCCTGATATCTCTTGATAAACAATCACTGAAGGGCTCCACAGATATTACTCCACCAATAAGTAGAAATGCATTCCTGCACCCCACTCATAATCAACACCTAAAATTGTTCCCCTTCCATTATCCTCTGAAAAAACAAGGATAACTCTTCTGAATTCCTAACAGTCCTCAGCATCCCACTTCACATCACACAAAGCCCCCCCCAAGAACTAGCCAGCATTCCCAAAGTGATACCACTGTGACCAGTAAAAGATACAGGACTGCCACACATTTTTAACAAAGTATGATATATGAGCAGGGTACTCTAATTGACTAAGCAATGATTAGATATTATATCGGCTTTGGATGAAGTGCAGAAATGGGCAGGGTAGGAGCTTATTGGGTGGTATCCAACAAAGTCATCCAGCTCAGAGTACACCCATTAAAATCACTGAACTTAATTTACATACATTCATTGATTTCAGTAGGCCTGCTTGGATTGGATATCACCCATTGCATTTGGAGGACTCTTAATTCTGAAGTCTGCATATTTCAATAGGGCTTATACAACAGCATGAGATTTATTTATTTATTTATATTATTTGATTTATATCCCACCCTTCCTCCCAGCAAGTGATTCACATGTCTTCTTTATACTGAACTGGTTAATGTGAAAGCTGAAGATACGATTAAAATAGAATCTATACACTCAACAGGCATCTTTGTGATCTCTTGCTTTAGATTTGATGCTGATTCTACAGAGTCAAAACAGCTTTTCCCCCTTCCTTTTCCAAAGCAGATGGAGAGCTGATAAAAACTCAGTTTTCGAGACATTAAGAGATAGTTTATTGCAACTTATCCACCCCTGAATCTCCATCAAACACGTTTGAAGTGCAAAAATAGGATTTGTCAAGATATTATCAGCAGAAAGAAGCAATAAATCTGTATGTAGTCTGCATCACAATGATCCTTAAAGCTATTTTAGATATTAATGTCAATCAGCATAACCAGCAACAGGAAGACTGATGCAGAAGTAAATTGTCAAGGCAGTGTGGAGGAGTGAGGAATGTAAATCCTGTTAGGAATAATTGCCAGGATTTACGCGGTTAGCTTCTCAGGCCTCACATTCTCTTCTCATTGGTCCTAAAACACATGCAAATATGGAAACATGATAATTAGAAGAAATAATATCAAAAACATGTGTGGGGACAAAAAAATCTTTCTAGTAAAAAGGCCCTTTTCAGGACAGAAGCCAAAGCAAATATATACACAGATAATGTCTCAATGAAAGAACAAATTAAAACTAACGTGTGAAAAAGTGTTACTGGAAATAACAATTTATTTCAACAGTGTATCCTTGTGCTATTGGGATACCAGGCTTTTTGTCACGAGTGCAATAAAAGGAAAACATTGAGCAACAAAAATCTATTGACATATGTGCCAATCTGTGTACCTACAAGAGTAATGCAGTGAATAGTGCAGAAAATGCTACAAGCCTTACTTGAATATAATAGGAACGGGTGAGAAGTTCAATTCATTTCACATTTCAAGCCAAATGTATTAAATTCGCAATTTCTGAAACAATATGAGAATCAAAACAGCCGTCCTTCGAAATTCTCACTTATTTGAATTTTGCGATGCAGTTTGTCAACCCATGTTTACAAAAATGCATATATTAGGGGAAACTGTGCATTAAAATGAATATATGAGTGAAAATAACCTGCAAAAATGCATTATATGATGAGAAATCGCTTGCAAAGATGTGGACATTAGGCAAAAATTTATTTATTAAGAGAAATTCACACTAAAATGCTGGAGAATTTTCATGGGGGGGTTAAAAAAAGAAATTGCAAATTGCTGCAGAAATGTGGAGAACTAAATTTAAGATTGGAAAAATGAGAAGCCAAGAGAACTGAAACTGACAGAACTTTCCATACCTAGAATATAATATCATCATAGTATCACACAGCCAGATGTGGGGAGTAAAAACTACCCCTCAAACAAGTTTTTGATTAGGTTGCTGTATCTCTTCCAGGTTCAATGTATAGCAGAGGTAGGAAACCCTTTTCAGACTGAGGTCCGTACTTCCTTCTGGGTACCTTTCAGGAACCACATGCCAATTGTGGGTAGAGCAGTGCGTGCTAATGTTACCTTTGTATAGCTGGCTGGTTTCTGCACACATATACCCATATATACACACCCTTCTATCCTCTAGCCAGGCAAGCAGGAGGCATTACCTTCCAGACAGTCAAACATTCTCAAGGAGGGTGCAAAGGGTGTGAGGGGTGTGGCCTGGGGAGAATCCTGACGGCCATGTGGATAAGCATGGAGGAACGATGATAGCCCCAGCCCTAGGTCCCTCCCCCTGGTATAGTGGATGCATATAATTTATCTCGACAGAGGTAAAATTATTATTGACTAACACACTGAGAAATGTAAATGTCCATGCATTTAACTGGGCTTCCATGTTGTACAAATGTACATGAATTTGCTATATTTCTTTGTTGGAAAGCTAACTCCCATGAGCTCCAATTTGATACTATGTTTACTTAGTCACTTTCAAAGAACTTGTGAGGCTAAAGTTTTATTACTGTCAAAGCCACATCATCTGCATAAATACCCTTAAACTAATTTTGGTATCTTTAGCCAATACATTTTAATACAGTATATTTGACATAATTCAATAAACAGCAAATAATATCATGCTGATTATAAGCAATTCTCAAATAAGTGAGTGGATTTGTTTTAATTCAATATTATATGCCATTTAGACTTCTAATCAAGGGCAGTATCAATAATAGCCCTACATGAGTAGACCCATTGAAATTAATAGACATAAATAAGTTCATTAATTTCAATGGGTCTACTGTGAGTAGGATTTAGTTGAATACCACCCAATGAATCCACAACCCACTCCAACACTAAAGTTCTATTGATCTCATTGAAAGATTTAAGCATACCCTTCTTTTGAAATCAATAGGATTTAGAAGTACTTAACTTTGGCTACGCAAATTCTACAAAAAGAGATGGTGCCCTTTACCCACACCCAGCAGTCTTTTGGGGAGGGGGTAAGGCACTTTTTCATGTAGAATTCCTTCCCTAATATATGATGTGTGGGGAGTTCCCACACTTCCTCAGTGATGGGATGAATGCATTTTTAACCTCTGAAGACTTTCATAACTTCCAACTTTGTATATTCTAAGATCAAGCCTTTGCTGGGCCTAAGTCTACATAAACCTTGGCATAGTTACACCATGGATAAAAGGAATATACACATGCAAAAACAGATATCCTTGGAACATTTGTTGCTTGTGGTTTATCATGGTCAGCTACAATCCAGTCAGAGCAAATATTTCTAGAGTGCCTAAATTAGTATTTACTAAATTGCTAGTTGGCAATCAATTTGTATTTACTGGCATGTTGGTAAACACAGGTTAATTGAAATCAATTAACAGCTCTTATATTGGATCAAAGCTCTAATTTAGACCCAATGCTAATAGATTGTTCTATCCCCCTACATAATTTACTTTCCTATAGCACAAATTGGAATCCTGTGGATTTTTCCTAAGAAAGACATGACTGTGCCAAAAAAATATTTCTTCTAGGCTGTACATAAAACATGGGTCCAAATGGTCTCAATAGCAATATTGGTATTTCTGACAATGTCATGCATACAGAGCGTTTGTCTCACTAAGGATGCTCTTCTTTTGTCTTGTACAAATGAACTGATGCTCCAATATAAATTTTGTGTAGCTATACACATTGGGAAGCTTTTTGTGAGCAGTTCCCAGATTTCACAGTTGTGCCACTCTGCTCCACACACTTATCTTCAAGCTATCATTGTGATACACAGGCCACATGAAATCAATTTATTTCAGTTTGATTCTGGTTCAGCATATGTTCAAGAAAACCATCTCAGCACACTTCTGAAATGTTTAGCAGCGGTAACAGCATTGAGCATATTTACAAAGAAAGAACTCTCAATAATTACTGCATTGATATCAGGATGATTGTGTTTGCAAAAACTGAAAGACACTTCACTATATCAGACTTTGTACCAGACTTGAGTTCTCCAAGTGCTGAAATTTATAACAGTCAGGGACAGCTTTGCTTGGTGTCTGAAAAAGTCTTTGAGATTTCTTGTTCACGACTGCTAAGTCATGAGAGAAGATTCTGGGCACTCTTTATATCAGAAGTATTTTCCTTCTGTATGGAACAGAACACTTCAGAGTACTTTTCAATTGTGATTCTATCATCATGCAACCCAAGGCAGTGTGGTTTCCAGTCACCTATTTAGACCATACTCATACTCAAGGCAGTTTACAAAATAAAAATATAACAAATGAAAAACCATTGTGAACAATAAAACAAATAAACAACATAAGTAATAAAAAAGCAGTTGAAAAACAATTCTTCAGGAGAAAATTGGTGATTTCTTTTGACTGGTCCAGAAGTCTTGTTTTCCTGAACACATTATAGTAATTTTAAGACATCTTCATAGGAACATGTCTGATGCTGCATCAGACCATGGGTCCATGTAGGTTAGTATGGACTGGACTGGCTGGCAGAATCTCTCCAGAGTTTCAGACATGGGTCTCTTCTAGCCCTGCCTGGTCAGAGATTGAAACTGGGATCTTCTGCAAGCAAAACAGATGCTCACCGCAGAGTGCTGGCCCCTCCCAATTATGATGTCATTGAACACTCTACAAGAACTATCGAGTTTTCAACAGTCCCATTCATGTGTTGCTCATACTTAAGTCATAGCTATGTTGACAGTGGAGTGGGGCTGTGCTTTTAGCCCCACCTCTGCTAATAGATCTTCTGTCTTCAACAACTGGATAGATGTCAGCAGAAAAATCCAAATGTGCAAGCATCAGTGATGTGTAGGGGCTCAACATGATCAGGAACCTGGTCAGTGTTCCAAATGTGCAGAGCTCTCACATACCAGGAAGTGCTTACTCATTCGATTATTCTCCACATACAACACTGTACAACACACCGTTGCTGCAGGAAGAAGACTTAACAGTGGGGCTAAAAGTGTGGTCCTGCTCTGCTTTCAAGATATGCCCTGAATGTCTTCTGCTTGTGGGGAAAAATTAGCACCAGCAGTCACCCAGGCTAGGCACTGGCTGCAGATTCCAGGGGTTCTAAAGCACTGGTCCCCACCAGCCTGATCCAGCTGCACTAGCACTCACTGACCTCCCCACTGGACCCCTGGATGGCTGTTTTCACAGTTGGTGGGTGGTGCTGAGCTTTCTTCTGCAGTAGCCATCCACTGTGCAGTTCTGGTCCTCCAAAGGAGCCCACAAGGCATGGTTGGTGAGGAGTTGCAGAACTGCAGAGGTTGAAGTGAACAGCTTCGTCTGACAAAGATCAAAAGCAAACTGAGCCTTTTAAAGCTTCTGTCCATATTTCTTTGCCCAGGGTATGTTCCTTGTACAGAACTCAGTTTCTAAAAGGGCCCATCCTCTAGTCTGAAGACAGGCGCTCCTCTTACGCCCCATGGTCTCCTGGCTGTAGTGCTGGACTGGTGAAATACTGTGGGAGGCATTTGGTTCCTAGGCTCAGGGGAAGGCACCCGTAAGGATCCTGGGTTTGACTCCACAGGCCCTGACCCTATGCAAGATTATTCTGTGGACTCAGGCTCAGTGGTCTCCCGATCTCCAGCAGGGGGCTCAGAGCACTGAACCTATTCTGGCCCCTCAGCTGATAGCACTGCAGCCTCATGCTCTGTATCCTGGTCACTGCTGGACTCCGGGGTCATGACACCCACCATCTTAAATTTACCCAAAATGTAATGCTCCACGCTACTGGCCGCTTTTGAGCATGATCAAATGCAACTGATGAAAATGAGCACTGACTGTTGTGAACAATCAATAAGCCTTTGCAGAACTGTTAGAAGATTGCGGCGGGGGGTTGAAATAATCACACGGACACAAAGGCTGAGTTGAACAAAGGGCCACTTTATTAAACTTTAAACTAAACACCTAAAATAACCTGAGAAGGTAAAACATAGGTGTGGGAGCTAGGTTATAATTGAATGGCCTAATTACAGCTATTGGGCAACCACGGCAAGCCATTCTTCTTACCCCCTACCCCTGCCACACCCAGAGGGTGAGTAGGGGTCCTTCCCACATCACCACCCCTCGGAACCCTACAACTCTGGATGGATAAGGTAAGTTGGCCCCAAAGGCAGCCCATATCCTGTCCCCAATCCCTACAGCTCTGAACTGCAGGCCTCCAGAGCTGCCAGTCACCCCAAAGGTGCCTAAGTGGGCCACCTAGCTGTCCTTACTAGCTTCCCTTCCTGCACCTTCCTGCCACAAAAGGTTGTCAAATCTCTATTTTACCACCCTTTAACCCACTGCCGAGGACCAAGCCTCACAGGCCCCTCTGCAGGTCTACCAAGAATATGTCATTAGCTACATCAGTCAGGTGAACACCATCCAGCCTATAGTCCAGCAGTGACCAGTTCAACCCTAGTGTGCTTTATGTCTGGATGCTGTATAACCAAACCCCCCAGGCCAAAGAGAGCCAACCCGAGCTGCCGGTTGACCTTGTGTGCCCTATTTATGCCCCTTGGATCCCCCAAACAATGCCACACCTTATGCAGTAGGATGTCGGACCAAACCAAACCAACCTGAGGCCAATGCTGCCTAATGACCTGAAGGTCGTGGCTCACCTGCAAAGTAAGGGCCTTGCCCTTCAACAAACCCAGATCATTCCCTCTCAGGTGAATGACCAGGACCTGCAAAACAGCCCAAACCAAACCTTGTTGGAGCCCATCCCAGCACATCCCCCAGTGGCCAAGCCATTGAACCATGGGCCACTTACTAAGCCCAAGCTGTGAACCAACACTTGACTTCACCACCCTATGGCCAGCCCACAAGATCATGCTATGGCCATAGAGTGGGATGAGCACTCACTCCATTCCTGTCCAGCAACCGGCCAATATAAAAAGACAAATTACAACAACTCAAACTTCCAGGTCCCAAGGCTTACCCCAAGGTCAAACATACAACTTGTAAGCCTTAGATCTCTATCTCCTGATAGCTTGAAGCTGCTCCTGCAAGAGGTCAAGGTGAGACGCAGTGGAAGCAGCCCAGTCTGAAAGAAATAGGTCCCAAAGCTAGAGGTGTCCACCCCCAAGCCGCTAAGGGCAGACTTTGTTAGGGCTCTAACTTGGAACTTTGTAAGAGGAGACCCCCCCTTTGTGAATGAACAGATAACCAGGCCCCGATCCCTGAGCCAACAAAAAATGCCCTAATTGAGCAAATGTCAACTTGTGAGGAAGGTGACAAAACCACTGCTTGGCCCCTATGCCATTGGTTGGTCTTAGACCACCATAGCCTAATGTTAGCACACCCTTCAACAAAATTAACACCTGAAATTAGAAGGCACAAAAGGAGACATCTGTCTTCAGCCTAGCAACCACCTCTCCCACCTGGAAAGCCTCAAAAAACAATGTGAGGGCAGCAGCATGAAACAGACACACCTCAAAGGGGGAGGAACATGTCTTCCATTGACCTATTAACCTGAGGAGCAGATGCGGAGAAAAGGGCCTCCTGGGATAAAAGTAAGAGGGGTCCTCCCTGGCCCAGCCATCCAGCATACGCCACACCTGAAAATAATCTGGGGAATCTATGGAACCCCAGGCTTTTGCCAGAAAGGAAAGACCAGCCAATTTACCCTGCAGGGTTCTGACTGATGGACCCCTGTTGTCTGCCTTCTATGAAGAATTCCAGTAAATGATCAACTGGAATGGGCCATTACTGAGAATAGCCCCTGATGGCCCTAAAGTCATGAAGTTCCCTACCTGCACTGTTATAACTGGGAAGCTGAGGTATTATAACTGGGGTTCTTGGATGTAAGGGAGTTGATAGCCTGAACTGTGGCCATATTATCACACCAAAACTGGACAGTAGAATTATGTAGCTGAACAGCCCACAAGTGCACTGCCACCACAATAGGGAAAAAATTGAGAAAGGTTAAGCCCATGGTTAACCCCCCCAAACCCATGCCTCTGGCCAACTACCCTTACACCATGAAACACCAAAAATCACCCCAAAGCCGAAAGACCCGGATGCATCCAAATGGACCTGTAACTCAGCCTCCAGGAGGTGATCCTCCCACCAAAAGAACACTCCATTGAATTCCTAAAGGAAGGATGTCCAAACAGCCAGATCAGCATGCAAGTCAGCCACAATCCGAACTCTACGGTAAGGCCGTGAAAGCCCTGCCATGGCGTCATACATGTGCCACAGGAATGCCCTACCTGGTGCAATGACCCAGCATGCAAAATGTAAATGTCCGGCCAGCTCCTGGAGGATGGGAAGGGAAACTTTCCTGGACTGAGTTACAGCCCAAATCCTCTCTTGCAGTACATCAGGCTTGGCCCTGGGGAGTCGGCAACACTGAGCACCAGAGTCAATCTCAATGCCCAGAAAGGTAAGTACAGGTGAGGGCCCTTCAGTTTTTTCAGTGGCCAATGGGACACCAAGCTCCTCTGATAGCTTGTAAAATTGGGACATCAAATAACAGCACTCACCTGAATCCCTACGGCCTGCAAATAAAAAAAATCATCCAGGTAATGCCCTACAGAATCTAGTCGTGTTTGCCTCCTGATGGCCCATTCCAAAAAGGAACTGAAATGCTCAAACACTGAGCAAGAAATTGAACAGCCCATTGGCAATGCACAGTCAACATAAAATTGACCTGAGAAGGCAAAGCCCAACAACTTGAAATCCTCTGGACGGACTGGCAGGAGACGAAAGGCAGACTTAATGTCGCATTTGCCCATGAGGGCACCTCTACTGCAAGTGAGCACCATGTGCACAGCAGAATCAAAGGAGGTATAGTGAACTGTGCATAAATCCTCTGGAAGGAAATCGTTAACTGACTTACCCAGAGGATAAGAAAGGTGATGAAATTCCCCAGCTGCCTTCTTAGGAACTATACCTGGGGTGGGGGCTGGAGAGAAGAGGTAGGAGGATATGGGAAGGGGCTAAGAACCTGACCAGCTTGCACTCCTTACCAATCTTTTCTTTAACCACGCCTTCAAGCCCCGCAACTGACTTGAGATTGCAGGACGTGAAGGCTATACTTGGGCCTAAATATGAGATATGGAAACCAAATGGAAAACCCTGTAACAAAAACTGAGCGTCCTTAACTGACAGATACTCTGTCACTAGTGCTTTGAGAGTGTGCAATTTAATTGGGGAGTGCCCCTTTTCCTAGAGCTGCTGCCATAGGAGGCTGTTTTTTACAGCCATCTAATTCACAAGCCTCACCCTTAAAGGGCTGGCCACAGGGGCAGCTAGTGCAGGAGTGGGATCTGCCACAGATGGAACACTCATGCTTAAAACGGCATGGATTCTGTGTGCAGAAACCCCTAGAGCTGAACTCCCAGCAGAGCAAGCATTGTTGAACCCCCTGCCCTGCAACTGAGTGGGAAGGATGTACAGCAGGTTGCCAAAGCAAAAGGTGCCTACTATTGCTCCTGTCCCCTGTTACAGGCGGAGCAGACACCATAAATTGGAGTCACAAGACTGGCTTCTTCTTGTCCCAGGGTAATGCCATACCAAAGGCCACCCTCATGCAAAAGACCTCATCATATAACATCCATGCGGATCCCATAATCTCTGTGTAACCCCTATATATGATATCCAAGTATTTTAGCAGCAACGACCCCCTCCAGGGCTGCTTCTGCAAAATAACACCTATGTAAGTCAGGTAGGCAGGCAACCAATCAGCCCAACTCCTGTCCACTTTTTTGTGTTTGGGCCAATCATACTCCCTATCTTCTCTGCTATAGAGCAGGGAGAACAAATCCACATATTCCTCCTGCCATTTTTTTCCCTTCATTGTCGGGAGAAGAGGAAAACCAAGCAGCACTGAAGTCTCCCCAAAAGGAATGGCTTCCTTCATAACCGCTCCCAACGGGTCTTCCGCAGCAATGGAACTGTCTGCAGCAGTGGACTGGTCAAGAACAGTGGGAGAAGCGACACTCACAGGATTGCGCTGACCAGTTGCCTAGGGCTGCCACATCTGCTCGCAAGCAGCCATAAGTGGCTACTGGCTGTGTGTTGCACCTTCAACTCCCTGAATATCTCCCTGAGGAGACCCTTACTTAATTGCAGCTGGGGGTAAGAAAGGCCCAGTGTGGCTCATGGCCCAGTGTGGAAGCCTCCAAGGAAAAATTCCCCAACCAGGCCAGCTCCACTGCTGAGTGGAACAGGCAGACTCACCTGACAAGGCCACTGAAGGAGGCTCCACTGGAAGGCACTGATCCATAGCTGACTGAGCACTCACCTCCCCCATCACAGAAGCTGGAGTAACCCCATTGGGTCCTGCTTCCAGAGCTTCCAACCACGCTAAAATTAAATCCAAAGCACATTGGTTAGATCCCCGATTAACATCTTTTTTTACTAGCATTGGCCTGTGTAGCTGATGGTCTGGCAGGAGGCCCCTGTGGATGCCCTGGAGGCCCTATTTGTGTATTATGTTGTTCCAGCACCTCAAGGTGGGTTAGGATCGCAGCCCATGGAGGCTCTTCATCCTCACTGGATGATACAGAAACTGGAGGAATGTTTGGGGGAGGGGGCCTAGGGGGCTTACCTTTACCCTTCTGCCCCCCAAAACCTTCTTAGGTGGCATACCCACCTAATATGTAAAAAAAACCCTTTGTGATCCAAATTAATTAATTACTAAACACAAAACACTGCAGCTCCAAGGAAATAAAATCTCAAAGGGACCTGACACCCTAGATGGGACTACAGGCTAATCAAAACCTGCAGGCCAGATGGCCTAGCAAATCCAGAGCTGGCCCTGCACCTCAAAATGGCACCACAACTAAAATGGCTACCCAGAAGCCTGCAAGGAGGAGGCCTGGCGCTGTCAAACATGGGCTGCACTGGCGGCTAATGGCACGGAAAACAAAAACTGGCACCTAGGATGCCCAATGGGGCTGCAACCCTGGTGATCATGACACAAACACCTGATCAGTAATTCACTGATCTCTGCCTCCAAAGCTGCCGGCAGCTGCTGAGGGTCGGGCCGATGATCCTCCCTGCTCGTGGAAGAAACAGCTGATTGGTGGGCCCACGAACAGCTGATTGGCAGGCACAGACAATCCAGTGATCCTCCCTCACTGCTGTCACAGGCCAAAGAGGGAGGACTGTGGGTGGAGCAAGCTTAAATCAGCTCCATCGCCCCACCTCCCATGTGACCACGCATGGCACGTAAGTGCAAGACATGGCTACATCAGCCGCCCTGTTCAAAATGGCAGCCTGGACATCAATCCTGGGCTGCAAACATGCTTTGCTGTCCCAGGATTTGCCGGAAGCACAAAGCGGCAAATGTGCATTTCTCTGTATTTAGAGAGATGGACAAGTTGGGGGGATATACTTTGTCAATCCATTCAAGATTTCTAGATTTGATATGAACAGAGAGAGAGAGAGAGAGAGAGAGAGAGAGAGAGCTGCTGGCATCTTTCAGCTCAGCTGCAATGCTGTCTCATTGTGCTTTCTCTTCTCCACACATTTAAATCAAAGAAGTTATGAAATGGTGGATATTGAACAAATGACAGTATCATGTTCTGTGATACTCACCTCAAGCAAAATTTCCACCAATTTGGAGATCATGTGGCAAAAAACTTTGACAGAAGTAAGACATTAAAGGAATTCTTGGATCATCGAGATGTCACTACGCAACCAGCTTCTGCAAGAGAGAATGTTTCATTATCAAAATCCTGCTCTCAAGTGCATTCCTGATTACTTCCCCAATGGTATTTCTGGATATCAGGACCACATCATCCTATCACTGAGATTGAACTCTGAGACCAGGGATGGTTGTAATCTTCTTTAAAATACACAGTGTGTAATTGGGATTATGATATCAGGGCCTAATTCAGTTCTTTAACACAAAGTGTGTATATTTCATCAAGATCAGACAACTTGAAAACTGGTACGTCATCTGCACTTTCCCCTTATATTAGTTATACAATTCAAGTTGACCTAAAGTACTGCCCTGTAATGTGCTATTGCTATGTTGTTTAGCCTTGTGTGTAGAATTCTGTAAGGCGTTTGAGATGATCAACTGCATCGATTGCCAGTAAATCTCTATCTGATGACAGTTTTGCAAAAAAAAACAAACCCCAAAAACTGTTGCCCCCAACCCTCCTGCAGCTTTTTTGTTTGATTGTTAAGGTTGAATGTCATTGCCTTTTTAGTTTACCTTTGTCACATGCATCACAAAAAAGACAGTGTGTTAATGTTTTCATTTGCAATACAGCCTACTGATTTTTTTTCTAGTTTTAATAGAACTTGCTGAGCATGTTTGTAGTCCTTGTCCTGGTGTCATGTAAGATGTGTACCATTAAGAATTCTGGGAGATTCATGCCAAAAGGTGAGGGTGATACTTCATTATGGGAAAAGTTGTAACTCAGTGATACAGCACATACTTCACATGAAGAAGTTTTAATTCCCTGGCATCCCTACTTAAAAGGATCTCATGTATCAAGGCTGGGAAGGACCTTGAAGTGTTCCTGTCAGTTGGAAGAGACAATACTGTGGTAGATGGATTCTTTATTATTTCTCACTTATTGTAGCCCACAAGTGTGGCATCTCACATCTACATTTATTTTGGTTGGAGCCAGACCTTGAATTAGTTGAGCTTAATTCCCGTTGACATTAAGTAAGTTCAACTAACTTACTCTGGCCCCCGTCAGTTATTTCTACAGCACTTTCCCAGATTTAAAAAAAGGAGTTTCATGTTATTATTTATTTCCATAATAGCCCATGAGAGAGTTCAGACTGGCTTCCCTTGGCTCTGCCTAGTGAGCTTTGTGGTAGTTTCAGCACCTTTCCCATTGCAATTTGTTGAGCCACTCTGAATTTTCTGAAAAGATCTTTGCCAATTCATGCTTTTCTTAGGTTGTCTATGTCATGCCAGTTTGATTTCCTTAATTATTTTCCTGGGTCCCTGGTCATAGATAGTTAAATCCTTTGATATTTTTTCATCCCGGAGACCCGGTGGTTTTTACAGCCCCAGCTGTATCAGCTTACTGCAAATTGGCACCTCTTTATCAGCAAGAGGGGCCTGGTTCCGTCAAGGCCGTAAAAACTCCTACGGCTTGTTATGGGAAACCAGGAAGGACGGGGCCTGGTACTGTGGGAACATCGTTTCATCATTCCTGTGTTGGAACTGCTAAATTAGTTGATTGCTCCCAGCTGAGGCAAGGATTTTTCTCTATAAGAGAAGGCCTCAGCTCTTGGGCTGTGTTCCACTTGTGGGCACCACCTTGCTTATGGTGATGCTCTGCAGTGGCTCCACTATACTTCCTGACTGGCCGTCCCTGAGGGGAAGGACACTAACTCCTGAGAGAAAGCTGAGGCTTGTAAGTACAATTGAGGCAGTTAGTTTTATTATTTTCATTTTTGTGCCAAGAACCTTTATATCTTGTTTGCTATATACCTTGCCCCTTTTGGGTGTTGGTTTTAGGATTTGATTTGCTGCTCCAAACTAATTGTATGTACCTTTTTTATCTTTTGTACCCTTTACCCCTTTTCTTATTTTCTTTTTTAATAAACTTTACTTATTTTAAAGCAACGTGTGTTTATTCCAGAGAAGGGGTTCAGTTACTAAGTTCAGTCCTGGCTGCTTGACCAAACTACCGTGTACTAGAGGAGCATTTTCACTTAAGACTTCTGAAGGGGCCAGGAGGGTATTGAGCCTCTGGTCCTGAGAGGCTTGGGTGTTCAGTGGGCTCTGGGGGACCCTTCACCCCAGAGTGTTTAACCAATAGAAGGGTGGTGGCAGTACTACCGTGCAGGGTTGGTGTAAGCATACACAGCCCTGGCAGACCAGGCTTGCTAGGATCAATTGCCCAAGGTTGGGGATTGATTCCTGGGACAGTAAAAGTAGGAGGAGGGGAACTCCCTGCTTTCACTACATGTTGGCAGCGTTTGGGGTCGAAAAAGACTGAACCTATCTCTGGTTAAACATAGTTGTGGAAAAGGTACAATTGGATAAATTACAATTATTAAAGATTCTGGCACAAAGGTTTGTTGTTTTGGAAAGTCAGGATGGATACAAGATCTAAACAAAAGAAGGCATTAGATCAGGTTTCCACTGAGAGTAGTGATGAGGAACAAACAGAGATGTTACCTCAAGGCAATTTTGAAGCAGCAGGAGGCAGCGCAGAGGGGCTGCCAGTCCAAAGCTTTACTCCGGAGGGAGAACGAGCACCGTCACCGGTACGGGGTCGACGGAGTATGGATAGCCAAGTTAGCCAGAGTGGGGGTGTGCCACCCATGGATATGTGGGCAGAAATGCACAACTTCTTCTCGAAACAGATGGCTCTTATGACTACCCTTGTACAACAACAACAAGCTTTTGCCCCACCAAGCCAAGGACTGAGGTCTGGCAGAGTGTGTTTGGGAGGAGCGGATCCAGCAGATTTTCCGTTTTATCAAGCGGGAGAGGATATCTCCGAGTTTTTTTTAATCTTTGAGCAAGCGTGTGTGGACCAGTCTTTAGACAAAAAATACTGGATGAAAATTCTACGCACTCAAGGAAAGGGAGAGTTAAGAAGTCTAATGTGTAAACTCCCGAGAGAGCTAGCTGATGATTATGAAAACTTTGTAAAATTGGCAACAGCCCAGTTTGCGCTATCCACCAGGGCATGTTACCAAAAGTTTGAGACTTTGACAAAAAAATCAAAAGAGACGTTTTCAGCATTAAGCGCTCGTACTGCTCAAGCTATGGATTTGTGGATTGCAGCTGCAAAAGCTAATACTTTTGAGCAGTTAAGGACTGTGTATACTCTGGAGAAATTTTACAAAATGTTGCCAAGAGAGCTTGCCGCAGCGGTGCGAGGCAAAAAGCCAAAGAGCTTGCAAGAAGCCGGTCATTATGCTGATGAACTAGATTCCTTTCAGGACAAAGAGGAATTGCCTAAAGCATACGTTAAAAAACCGGGCAATTACAAAGGGAATCAACCAGCGGGTGGAGGAAGTGAGTGGAAGAAAAAAACGTGGCCATCTGTAGTTAAGTCGGAGGACAAAGGGGAGAGCTCTGTTCCTGCTGCTGTTCCCGTGCGTCCGCCAGTTTACCAACCGAGTAAAGCAGTTTTGGAGAATTTATGCTTTCTATGTAAACAACCGGGGCACAGAAAGGACCAGTGTTCCCAACTGATTAAGAAGCAGAATGTGAGTGTCAGCAAAGGGACTAAAATAGCGGTAGTACAGAGAGCCCGTGATTATGAAGAACCAGGAGGGCAGTCATCTCCAGAAATTTCCCGTTGGTCGTCTTCGGATTCTAATTCCGACCAGGACTGGGAGTTTTCAGCTCCTAGTACTGAGAATAGTCCCATCACCCAAAGGAAAGGAAGTAAACAGACTCCTGCGGTGAGTGTTATTCAACCGGGAGAAAAGAAGGGGGGTGGAAGGAAAAAGCCAACCCAGGAACTACTCCAAAGCGGGAAGGGAGAGAAGGAACGACTCCCTGCAGACAACGCTAACTATTCCTGTTTGCCTGGCCAGATTGCTTGGTCCAACAAAATGTTTAAAGAGACTATTTTTGTGAATTATGTTAAGTTAACGGCCTTTCGCGATTCGGGCAGTGAGGCATCGAGTTTATCTCGCCATTTAATTCCGCCTGAATTAATTTTACCAGGGATTAAAGCGTCAGTACATGTTTATGGGATGTCTAATAAACTTTGTGATGTGGCTGATGTTTGGATTTCATATAAAAACTGGTCGGGAAAACATAGAGTATTAATTCATGATTACTCTGACCAGTTTTTTGATTTCCTGTTGGGGAATGATATTGCCTATGCACATTATTTACATAATCAGAAGGCTGGAGATGTGCATGTAAATGTTTTAACTAGAAGTGCAGTTAAGAAATTAGAGCGCGAACCTGATATTGAAATTTTACCACTAGATGGTGCTGTGACACGAGAAGTTGATGATTTAAACCAGCCGCTGCCAAACGGAGCTGGGAATAGGGATGATGTTGAATCTCCTGAGGAAGAGTTGAAATTAAATTCTGTTCGTTCTAAGGCGTTTAGGGAAGCTCTCCTACAAGATGAAAGTTTGCAAAAATGTAGGGAAGCTGCAGACAATGCTCCCTTGAAATTGTCTAAATCTGTGACCGTAAGATTCTATTGGAAAAATGGGTTGTTATACAGAGAACATGTGCCGCAGGGTGCATCTGTGGATTGGAAACCTGTTAAACAACTGGTAGTTCCATCAGCGCATAGGCTGGAAGTGTTACAATTGGCTCATGATGCTATCAGTGGAGGCCATTTGGGAATAAAAAGAACTTTAGCACGAGTAACTCGTTGCTTTTATTGGCCCCAGATTGCAAAAGGGGTGCAGGATTTTTGTAAAAGCTGTTTAACCTGTCAGTTAGTAGGACATGCTAGGGATCACCCTAAAATGCCTATGCAAGTTTCTGAGATCATAGCAGAACCATTTGCCCGGGTCGCAGTGGATATTCTTGGTCCACTGAATGTGACGCCTAGTGGGAAGAAATTTATTTTGACTTATATAGATTATGCAACACGATTTGCTGAAGCAGTAGCTCTAAGCAGCATTACTGCTACGGCTATTTCAAAGGCTCTATTAGAGATTTTTTCTCGGTGGGGATGCCCAAAAGTTATCTTATCAGATCAAGGCCCAGGTTTTGTAGCTAAACTCACTAAAAAGCTATGGGAGATTGCTGGGATAGAACATGTGATGTCTGTGCCTGGACAGCATGAATCCAATGGACTTTGTGAACGTCTGAACCTGACTCTAGGAAGAATGTTAAGGGCACATGCTGTAAAACATTCAAGTAACTGGGATGTGGCCTTGCCGTTTCTTATGTTTGCCTATAGAGATACCCCCCAGGCCAGTTTAAAATCTTCTCCAAATCAGTTGGTATTTGGCAGGGATATTACAGGTCCCCTGTCTTTGTTAAGGGCAGATTGGGAAGGGAAGATGGAATTCTCTTCTGTACCAGTAACCACATATTTACAAAACTTGCGTGAGACCCTAAAGGATGCATTGGAGACTGCCCATGAGAATTTAGCAGAAGCCCAGCAACAGCAAAAGGCTTATTATGATTCTCATACTAAGGCACGTCGTTTTGCAGTGGGTTCTGAGGTGCTGGTGTTAAAACCACAATCAGGATCTAAGTTGTCAGTAGCCTGGACTGGGCCTATGCTGGTTAAGGCACAACTGAGTGATACCAATTATTTATTGGCCTATCCTGATTCAAAAAAGAAACCAAGGGTTTACCATATTAATACCCTTAAGCAATTTTGGTCTAGGGCAAAGCTGGTTTTGGCCTGCACTAGGGCGAAAGAGCAGGAAGAAGGGTTTGTGGACCTAGTGGCAGAAAGTCAACAAGAAGGGGGTATTGATGAGGGTTTTTTTTCTGATAACTTGGAATATGAACAATGTTCACAATTACGCCAAGTTTTGGTAGATTTTCAATCTTTGTTTTCTAGTAAGCCAGGAAAAACACATTTGGCAAAACATTCCATTTTGACAGGTGATCATCCACCAATGCAGTCCTCCCCTTATAGGGTAACTGGGCCACATGCTAAAGCGGTGGAAAAAGAAATACAGGCCATGTTAGACTTAGGGGTTATTGAACCTTCTGTTAGCCCCTGGTCTTCCCCCATTGTGCTGGTAGCCAAGAAGGATGTTAATGAAATTCGTTTTTGTGTGGATTACAGGAAATTAAATTCAATCACCCAAGTGGATCCATACCCCTTACCCAGGATGGACCATCTGATTGAAAGGTTGGGGGCTGCTAAGTTCATCACCACCTTGGACCTAACTAAGGGTTACTGGCAAGTACCCCTAGATGAAGATGCTGTCTTGAAATCTGCCTTTGTTACCCATATGGGCTTGTATCAATTTAAAATGATGAGTTTTGGGCTTAGGAATGCTCCTAGTACATTCATGAGATTAATAAATTCTGTCCTGAATGGTTTAGGGGATTACGCCTGCGCCTATCTTGATGATATCGCGGTGTATAGTGGGGATTGGGAATCCCATGTGAAACACTTAAGAACTGTATTTCAAAGGCTGCAGGATGCAGGACTTACCATTAAAGCCCAGAAGTGCCAATTTGGGTTGGGAGAGGTTTCCTATTTAGGCCATAGGGTGGGTAGTGGCTGTCTGAAACCTTTGGATGCCAAAATTGAAGCAATTACTAATTGGCCAATACCTCAAACCAAGAAACAAGTTCAGTCATTCTTGGGGCTTGCTGGTTATTATCGGCGTTTCACTCCCCACTTCAGTAGTCTTGCCACTCCTTTGACTAATTTGTGTAAGAAATGCAAACCAGCACGAGTGGTGTGGTCGTCCGATTGCCAACAGGCCTTTGAGGCTTTAAAGGCTGCATTAATAAATTACCCTGTTTTAAAAGCCCCAGACTTTGCTGAACCCTTTGTGGTACAGACTGATGCTAGTAATTTTGGTTTGGGTGCTGTACTCTTGCAGAAGGATACGGATGGAGAACTCCACCCTGTAGCCTATCTGAGTAAAAAGCTAATAGAGCGAGAGCGCCATCTAGCGACCATTGAGAAGGAGTGTCTTGCTATAGTTTGGGCCCTGGAGAAATTAAGGCCGTATCTTTGGGGACGTCACTTCCAATTGCAAACGGATCACTCTCCCCTGTGCTGGTTGTCCAGAATGAAGAATTCAAACCAAAAACTATTGAGGTGGGCTCTGTTATTACAAGATTTTGATTTTACCATAAATCATGTGGCTGGGAAGAATAATGAAGCCGCCGATGCTCTATCTCGTATGTATCATTTAGATGATTAATGCT
The DNA here is from genome assembly GCF_030035675.1 of Rhineura floridana. Taxonomy (NCBI): domain Eukaryota; kingdom Metazoa; phylum Chordata; class Lepidosauria; order Squamata; family Rhineuridae; genus Rhineura; species Rhineura floridana. The sequence goes on from NC_084487.1 coordinate 102,000,212, forward strand.
GATCTTGTGATTTGTAACTGATCTTGCCATGTTATGCCTGAAATTCTTTTTAATAAATGTATAATTTAGTTTTGTATTTTAAGGTGATAATCTTTTTTGATGTCTTCTAGTGCGATGATATCAAAGGTGTTCAACCTTTGATGTCATCTTCCTCGAAAGGGGGCGTGTCATGCCAGTTTGATTTCCTTAATTATTTTCCTGGGTCCCTGGTCATAGATAGTTAAATCCTTTGATATTTTTTCATCCCGGAGACCCGGTGGTTTTTACAGCCCCAGCTGTATCAGCTTACTGCAAATTGGCACCTCTTTATCAGCAAGAGGGGCCTGGTTCCGTCAAGGCCGTAAAAACTCCTACGGCTTGTTATGGGAAACCAGGAAGGACGGGGCCTGGTACTGTGGGAACATCGTTTCATCATTCCTGTGTTGGAACTGCTAAATTAGTTGATTGCTCCCAGCTGAGGCAAGGATTTTTCTCTATAAGAGAAGGCCTCAGCTCTTGGGCTGTGTTCCACTTGTGGGCACCACCTTGCTTATGGTGATGCTCTGCAGTGGCTCCACTATACTTCCTGACTGGCCGTCCCTGAGGGGAAGGACACTAACTCCTGAGAGAAAGCTGAGGCTTGTAAGTACAATTGAGGCAGTTAGTTTTATTATTTTCATTTTTGTGCCAAGAACCTTTATATCTTGTTTGCTATATACCTTGCCCCTTTTGGGTGTTGGTTTTAGGATTTGATTTGCTGCTCCAAACTAATTGTATGTACCTTTTTTATCTTTTGTACCCTTTACCCCTTTTCTTATTTTCTTTTTTAATAAACTTTACTTATTTTAAAGCAACGTGTGTTTATTCCAGAGAAGGGGTTCAGTTACTAAGTTCAGTCCTGGCTGCTTGACCAAACTAAGACTTCTGAAGGGGCCAGGAGGGTATTGAGCCTCTGGTCCTGAGAGGCTTGGGTGTTCAGTGGGCTCTGGGGGACCCTTCACCCCAGAGTGTTTAACCAATAGAAGGGTGGTGGCAGTACTACCGTGCAGGGTTGGTGTAAGCATACACAGCCCTGGCAGACCAGGCTTGCTAGGATCAATTGCCCAAGGTTGGGGATTGATTCCTGGGACAGTAAAAGTAGGAGGAGGGGAACTCCCTGCTTTCACTACAGTCTACATAGCAAGCATTTCTGTTAGAGAATTAGCCAAAAGGGGAGGAGAAAAGCCATATTCCCATCTTGGATTTGTGTGAGGTATTCTTCAGATATGATGACAGAACATCGTAGACATCGTCAAAACATTAGGAAAGTGCTGGTTGTTATTGTATTGTTTATAGAAAGATGTTGCTGTTGCTTTTTTAACTATGTTAATATTTTGTTATTTAAATTTTTGTACACTGTATTCTTCTTTTCTGAGGTGTATTTTGTATTTGTGTTTATTTTTTGTGAGCCGCCTTGAGGTACTTTTTGGCCAAACAATGGCATAGAAATAAACCAGAACATAGCATAACATGGACCAATAGTCTTGCAAAGGGTGGAAAATCTCAGGCTTAGGGGCCAAATGCAGCTATCCAGCCCTGTCTAACTGGTCCTTGGCACTCTCCCCAGGCCACACCTCTCACTGGACCTGCCTTGCATCCCAGGTGTTTTAGGCTGGCTGGACTGTGTCCTTAAACTATAATAATAATGGAGGATAGAGAGGAGTGGGTAAGTGTGTGTAGAATCTAGCCTACTGTACAAACATAAAATTTGCATTTCTTGCTTTGCCCACTTTTGCCTCTGCTTCTGCCTGCCACTGGAATGTGACCCTTGGAAGGTTGCCACAATGCAGCCCTTGGACTGGCAAAGGTTCCCTAAGGCAGCTACAACATCTAATAAATTTCACTTCAGAATCCAGGATCAGAGTAAGTTTAATGAAATTTACTTCAAAAGACAAAGCGCTAAGCTTGGGGTAATTATAAACGACTCCACTGAACTGCAAACTCAGAATAGTAAAGAATTTAACATGAATACATAAGTTCATGGAAGTCAAGTCTTTCAGAACACATAATATATAAATTATGGGAGCATGCAATAAATGTTTCTGCCAACGCTGTTCAAAATCAGAATTAGCCCTATGGTAATGTTATCAGTAGGTAAAACAGTACATTTGGACCAAATATCTATAACCTCTACTGGGTAAAAATTAACGACCATTCCTAGTGGAAGGTTTGCAAGGCATGGTCACTTGGGGTGCTGTTTTAAAAACCCACACAATGCTGTAAGTGCTACAGTGTCTCTATCATTTAGGAAGTTATGCTTTGTTAATTATTTCATCTAACATACACAAGAAAGCAGTTTCTTAACGCATAGCGAAATATATATTATACAGCCACAAAAGTGGCTGTATACGATAGTCAGCATGGATTTTTCGCATTCCGCAATGTTAAATTGAAAATACCCCCTATGCCATTCTGCTGCTTCGCATAAGCTCATTTCAAAACAAAACCTTACAAAACTTATAATTCTGAACTCAGAAATGCTTGAAAAACAACCCTCTAAATTTTCATTGTGACAACACAAAACAGTAAGAGAGAATTGAGAGTTCAAATTGTAAAATGAGGGGGGGAAACAACAAACCCCTTTTGGACTTTTTTCTGTCAGAGTTCAATAATCTGTTGAAATTCATTAAAAATCACCCATGTTCACAGAGTACCTATAATCCTATTACGGACCTTGCCCCATACTCTGACCTTCATCTTCTGCAGTTTAAAAAATGCCTGGCTGATCTTTAATTAATTTAGGAAACTTTGCATTGAACTCAATGATAATGTCAGGCATGCTTAGTAAGAACCAACGGTCAGTGTTCTAAAAGCCAGACTCACAGATGCTGGACTTGCCTAATCAGGGGGTGTGAGGCGTCCTTCCCTGGCTCTCCCTGTCAGGTTCCTACCTGCGTGTGGTTACTGCCTGTCTCTAGGCACCACCAGGGACTCCACCAGTCCGGACTGTCCTCTCTTATAGTTTCTCTCCCCGCTCTAGCACAGATCTCAACAGATCCCCCTGCTAGGCAACCACCAGTCACGTCCTAATACTAGTGTTGTTATTCTCTTCATCGCTGCCACCATTTGTTACAGTTCCCCTTCAGCCTTGGTCATTACCTTACCCTCCCTTCTGGTCTGTGAAACCCCAGCCAAGGATCAGGCCTTTGGTAAACCAAATTAAGTATTTATTAAAGATAACAAAGCTAACAAGATTAACAAGATTTCTTCTTAAGGCACATAAGCATATGGTTTTACTCAATACTAATCTGAACTCCACCCCCCTTCTTCTCCACTCTCTCCTGGCAAACAACTCTCTCAAACCCCACCAAGAAACCCACTCTTTCTCTTCTCCCCCCAGATTCCACTCTCACTCTTCCTTTTATACGTTCAGCCATTTTAAACACTCAGCGAATCATCTAGCATTCTACTGCCCATTCACTCCCCCTCCTCTTTCACTCCACTTACCATGTATCTTCTAAACAACAACACTTACCATATATACATTAATATAGGAACATCACATGGGGCCACACCCATACCAGAACTTTATTTCACTTGAGACAGTCATGGCTTCCCCCAAAGAATCCTGGGAAGTGGAGTTTGTGAAGGGTGCTGAGAGGAGACTCCTACTCCCCTGACAGAGCTCCAGTGGCCAGAGTGGTTTAACAGTCAGCTGCTCTGATTGAAGCTCTCTGAGGGTAATAGGGCATCTCCTAGCAACTCTCAGCACCCTTTACTAAGTACACTTCCCATGATTCTTCGGAAGAAGTCATGACTATCCAAAGTTAAATAAAGGCCTGGTGTGGATGTGGCCAGGGACAGCTTTGGTTTAAATTTGGCTGGGAGGCTATACATGCCTGATGTAGAATAAAAAGGTGGGGGAATCCCTGAAAAAGAATGATAGTGTTCACAGTGTTTTCCTTTTGGAAAGGAAAGCAGTGCCCCCTCTTTCCGGTGCCCTCCCACCCAATCTCTTCCCCACCCCATTCCTCCCTGCCCCCTCCCTGCTCTCCTCCTCCCCCCTCCCATCCCCAGGTCAGTTTCACCTATCCTAAGCATGATTGCACAGGAGTAAAACCCACTGAAGTCAAAAAGCATGCAAATGATCAAACCTGCCCTCCTTTCTCCCTCCTTTCCCCTCCCTCTTGCCCCTTCCCTGTCCCTTCCTTCACCCCTCCCTTTCCCTCCCCATCCTCTTCCAATCCCCTCCTTCCCCCTCCTCTTTCCCCTCCCCTCTGCCCTTCCTCCTCCCCCATGGTCAGTTTTACCTATCCTAGGAATATGACCTGGGAGACCAGGGTTCACACAGCGATGAAGCTTACTGGGTGAACTTGGGCCAGTCACTGCCTCTCAGCTTCAGAGGAAGGCAATGGTAAACCACCTTTGAATACCCTATTCATATAGTCAGCATAAGTCAGAATCGACTTGAAGGCAGTCAAATTCATTTTCAACCATGATTGCATGGGAGCAAATCCCATTGAACTCAATAAGCATGCAAATGATCAAACCTGCCCTCCCCTCCTCCTCCCTCCCATCACCTCCCTTTTGCCCCTTCCATCCCCTTCCTTCACCCCTCCCCTTACAACCCCCTCCTTACCCCTCCCACTCCTTCTGCTCCCCTCTCCCCTTCTTCTTTTCCTCATACTCTCCTCCTCCTCCCCCTCCCCCATTGTCAATGTTACCCATCCTAAGCATGATTGCACAGGAATAAATCCCATTGAACTCAATAAGCATGCCTTTCACCTCCTTCCCCTCTCCTCTCCCTTCCTCCTCCCTTCTTCCTCCCCTCCCCTCTTCCTTCTTCCTCCTCCCCTGCCCACTCCAGGCTTCCCTCCCCAATGGTCATTTTTACCTATCCTAAGCATGATTGCACGGGAGTAAATCCTGCTGATCTCAATAAACATGCAAATGATCAAACCTGTCCTCCCCTCCCCCTCCTCCTCCTGCCTGTTCCCCTCCCCCTCCTCCCCTGTGATCAGTTTCTCCTATCCTAAGCATGATTGCAGGGGAGTAAATCCCACTGAGCTCAATAAGCATGCAGATGATCAATCCATTCTCAGCAAGCTTGCACAGCATCCCATTTCTTACCTCCTGGATTAAAAAGCAGGGAAATTCACTAATAGGCAAAAAACCTTGCAGTTTAAGAATGTACCTATAGCCCACAGATATTTCTATCAAACTTTAAAAAGCAGGGTAATTGGGTAGCTATAGTGAATGCACCAGGGGACCAGGATATCTGACCTCCTCTCTGAGATATTGTATTGCCCTACAAATTTGTCAGATGTACTGTGAAAGACAAACCCTAATTGTGTTTGTATTTTGATAAATTTGTAGAGCAGTACAATATTTCAGAGAGGAGGTCTCCTGCTCCCCTGGTGCATTCACTATAGCTGCCCAACTTCCCTGCTTTTTAAAGTTTGATAGAAATATCTGTTGACTATAGGTACATTCTTAAACCGCAAGGTTTTTTGCCTATTAGTGAATATTAAACAAATATATATGTTAAAATGCACCACAAAACACTGACAGTGCTGCACCAGACATTAATCTGCAAAAGTTTTGGAAACATTGCTCCTGCTGGTAACCTCATACATTCAGAATGAAGGTAATTTGCAACCAGCACAATATAAGTAAATGCAGAGCTTGGAAAAGTTACTTTTTTGAACTACAACTCCCATCAGCCCAATCCAGTGGCCATGCTGGCTGGGGCTGATGGGAGTTGTAGTTCAAAAAAGTAACTTTTTCAAGCTCTGAGTAAATGGAGGTTGCAATCCTATACCCACTTCATTTAGAAGTAAGCCCCATGGAAATTGATGGGATTTACGTGAGTACATTGTACTATTAAGTTGTTTAACTTACAGTGCAATCTTCTCTTTGTCTCCCCAGAATTAAGCCCCATTCAGTTTAACAGGCTTCACTCTCAGGAATATCATTGCAGACTGAATGCAGAAATAGGTAAATTTCCACAAGCTGTTCACAGAAGACTGGGATTTTCTTGAATAACAAATTTGGAAGAGAAATGGTGATCATCTTGTTTTTAGCTAACCAATCAATTAAATAAGATGTCTTTGTGAAGAGCTTAGAAGGATCACCACAGTTTTTCTTAAGTGTGAGATTAATTATATTTAATAAACAAGGGCTCCTACTAGTGATTTTTATGAGACACCAATTTTGATATATTACTTTTCATTTAATATGTGAATAATGAATAATGCCAATTAAACATTTTTCATTGTTTAAACTTTTTGTTGTAAAACACCCTGTTTCTTTAACTGAAGAGTGATACAGACATTGTTTAAATAAACAAACCACCCCAGTGTATCAGCCTGAAATTGTGTGAAAATAAATTCAAAAATTTCTGTTATTGAAATGGACTTCAATTGCCTATGGTTCTTACTGTTAAAAGGGAAATGATTTGCTAGCATTGACTATAAATTGAAACTGAATATAGTGTCTGAGGGCACAATCCAGCATTAAATGCCATTGATTACTGGGAAATTTCCAAAGTCTCCCAATAAAACTAATAGGACTTAATATTTAATCTTGTCTTGATTATGTCTAAGTCTCTTTGCCCTCAAACTGAGAGCAAAACAAGGACATTGATAAAAATATATTGCCCCATCAGTGGCCGTTTCATGGTTTGCTGTGTGATTTGCTAAAAACAGGAATAGGAAGGAAATTGCGTTTCAGTTTCTTCTATTTTCATACAAATTGTAACAAATAAGACAAAATTAATGCTACCAGCAATTGCATATTTTAATAAAATAAGTGTTATTTTACACACAGACTTTACACACAGCCTATAGAAAAAAAGCTTTTTTTATATATTAAAAAATCAATTAGGAAAGGAAGAGGGAAATTGAGTTTGCAGATCATTCCCTGAGAGCATGTTACAGCAATTTCTGGTTTTTCTCTCTTATCAATCTACTACATGGAATATGTCCCGTTACCAGAGTTCAAATGGCTTTGAGGATTAACATGAGGAGCGGACAGAACTTCAATAACAAATAACTTCCAAACGCCTATTTCTCTTTTCTTATCAGTTTATTGTACTTGAGTGACAGCATCCATCTCACCAGAAGCATGTTCCTAGGTCTTTGCACCTTCTCAAACACAAAACATTAATATAGCCTCAAACGATTTTGAGACAATATGAAGACAGAGACCTTATTTGGTTTCTTACTGTATCAGACAGCTCTACCGTGATAAGTGTAAGATCTACACTTGAAGCATTGTCTCTCCTGCCTGTCAACAACAACAAAAGCCAAACAAAATCCCAAGGTAGGGAAGGGATCCGCATTTCGGTGCTGGTTTGACTTTTTGCTCCCTCGAACTTTCTTCCAGTACTGCTTTGTAAGGGATCAGTGTTTGCTATTTGCAATAAATACTGATTCATTTTCCCCTCAAAAATATTGATTTTTTAAAAATATTGTTTTTCATAGATTTTTAAATAATACCACTATTTTCCTCAAAATATAGATATTAATATTGCTATTTTGAAGTGATTTCTTTTTTTAAAATCCTCATCAGCTCCTGAAAACTGCCACTGAATAAACAGGAAATCTGCTGTCAAATTTGAATTTTGCAAAATTCAAGCACCTCCCTTGCATGCAGAAGGTCCCAGGTTCAATCCTCAGCCTCTCCAAGTAGGGCTGGAAATGTCCTCTGTCTGAAATCATGGCGATCCACTGCCAGCCAGTATCACTGCTAGATTATAATGGTCTGACTCACTATAAGGGAGTTCCCTATGTTCCTAAGTGTCTTTAGTTATAAATAAATAACAAAGTGGCTTTTGTTTGCTCCTGTAACTGGAAGGAAGGCAGGAGACAGAAAATTACATATATACTGAGTAGGGCACGGAGTTATGTTGTATGGCATATAGATAGGATTGTTGCAATGTGCTCTACATGGAGCTACCTTTGCAGAACCTTCAGAAGCATGTGCTGATCCAGAATGTTATGGCAAGGATATTAGTGGATACTTGTTTATGGGACCCTGCTATACCTACCTTGTACACTTGCACTGGTTAGCTATCTGTTTCCTGGCACAATTAAAAGTGTTGCTGATTTAAAACTTTAAAGTTCTAAATGGCTTGGATCCAGGATACCTGAAGGACTGCCTCCTTCCATACCCACATCTCTACTCATTAAGATTAAGTGGGCAGGCCCATCTCTGTGCTACAGCTATTGTGGAAGAACAGCTAGTGGGGACAAGAGATAGGGCTTTGTGGATGGCAAGAAGAAGATGGACATGCTTCTGCTGTGCCAAGGGTGACTTCTGTGGTATCATGGCAGCTGAGGCAGCCATCTGGAATGATGCAGGATGAGTGCTGAGTCCCCTTCCTGCTTGCAATCTCCCTTCTCCCTGTGAATATTGCTAAGGCCCGGGGAAGGTGGGTTCCTTTCTCAATGGTCACACTAATAGTATGAAACAGCTTGCTCAATGAGGTTCTGATGGCCCCTTTCTGATCACCTTGAGGCAGCTTGTGAAGAGGTTTAAAATGTATTATTTCAACAGGCTTTTATCCTGACAGGCTGGCCTTTGTGTGTGTGTGTGTGTGTGTGTTTTTCCTGGAAGATAATGTTTTGTCTGTTTGTTATGTGTTATTGTTATTGCTGTTATATTTTAATATTCTGATTTTTATAACCCACCTTGAGTAGTAGATATGTATTAGAAGGGTAGAGCATATATCTTGCAATCAACCAACCAACCAACCAACCAACCAACCAACCAATCAATCAATCAATCAATCAATCAATCAATGCAATTAATATATGGTCCTGATCCACTTTTTATTCAAAGGCAATCAAAAATGACCAGATGGATACGGAGGGGTCAGAAGATGGACTTACTTTCACATTCTCTCAAGAATAACCAATTTTCACATTCTAGATAATCAAGAAACACAAAATGTTACCCCAAGGGGTTGGCATCACTTATAGATACCTCTGCCTCTCCTGGGTGTGCTACGTTAACCTTTGATAACCTTATTTGACCTCTTCCCCACAAAAAAAATAACTATACGCATGCATCCTGGTGGTTATACTTATAAACTAGTCTGTCTCTATAGAACAGAACATTAATAACAATACATTTTCCCCAAAATTTTACCTCTAAAAATTCCCCCCAACAGAAGACTCACGGCTGATACTACATTTCTGATCAATCATGGATTATATCTGACTTTTCTCGGAACAATCCTGAAGCAGATATTTAATTTATCCAAGTGGTTAAGTTCCTCTAAAGTCAGGGTGCTTTGACTTTTTAAGTTCCTTTCACACTTTTACTGCTGTCTCATGTATATATGTGTGGCCCAATACAAGTGATATTAAGCTAAATTAATGAATCAAAGGCTTTTCGTAATGCCTCCTACACACTGCTGCTTATATAGCTTTTGAAATGTACTCATAATGAGTTCTTGGTCTGGAGTTTCATGCCTTGGAACAAAGGGGGAAAACATAAGAAAAAGGCATGAATTGCATAAAATATAGACTTCATGACACATTCTGGAAATTGAGACACTTTCAATTCACAGCTATTTTCTTTAAAGATATCATACTAAGGCATTCATTTTATACTTAGCAAGTCCATAAAAGAATATTATTTTCTCTATCTGAGGTTCAAAATTCTGGAAGAAAATAGAACAAAGGAATCATAAATAAACTGGCAAGTCAAAAGACTCTCTCTTCAAAGAACAAGAACAGCCTGCTGGATCCAGCATCTGGTTCCCACAGTGGCCAACCCACAAGCAGAACCTGAGTGCAACAGTACTCTCCCCTGAAAAAGAGCCAACAATGAATCTGATCCTGTGGGGCAACAAGCAACCACCCAGCTCACCTACTAACCATACTAAAATTGTCACCACTGACTTGGGCAGCAGTGCTTCATGTGGTGGGGGGACTGAGACAGTGGCATTCATCCATTACTGTTGCCGGTGCTGTACTCATTGGGACAGGGATTCAGGAAGAGGTGGCAAGGAGGTTAGGGAGCTCCAGGTTGGTTGCAGCTTCCTCAACCTCACCACCACCTCAATCCATCCTATCCCTTTCCCAACAGGTGCAGCACCCCTGGGAGAATGTCATTCCTCCACCACCTCTCAGAAGCCACTTCTGGGTTCGGGTCATGCAATATCAGTTAAGGTCCAATGTACCCATGCAGAAGGTTGTGAAGAAATGTCTTTAATTTCTGCTATGACCCCCCCCACACACACACACAAATGAATATTCTGTTTGAATCTCCTTGTTCGTATATAGTTTCTGGGGTTTAATTTTGTTTCTGTTTTGAGAGCCATTTTGCTGATTTTGATTGACAGTCTGACATTTTGTGAAGTGATACCTAGCGCTATTCCTAAGCCTGTATTGACTCCTTCATTAAAGGGACAGAACTCTAGACACTGCAAAAATTCTAATGGAGAACAGAGACAGGAGTGACATCTATACCATCTCTCAGTATTCCAGTTCTCCATAGGCAGAACTAAATCTTAAGCTCTCCTCCCCCTGCATTACCTTCCTAGCAGACAGAAGGAAAGGTCATTCACCCATGCAGTTCAGCTTTCAAGGCAATTTGTGAAGCCTGATGAGAGGACATGAGAAAGGGTGATGTGGTCTAGAACAAATGTCCTTGTCTGGTCGATAGGGAAAGGATGGATGCTGGCTTATTTAAACCAGGATCCACCTTGAGTCTGGACTGTTTCAGGGTTTCCAAGTTCATCAATTTGCACATCCACCCTCCTTTTGTCATTGTGTGTCTGGCCTTGATGATGTTTGGTCATCACTGAGGGCAGGAATGAATTTTTGCATATCTTGCTGATTGGCCAGTGGAAGGCAAGCTGTTCACCTTCCCCAAGGCTAGGGGAGGGCATATTATTTTGAATCATGAATTTAGTTAATCTTATTTTTATTACAACTTGTCAGGTGGACTGGGAGTGTGCCAAGCCCCAGGAAGAATTATCATCATCATCATCATCATGAGTATCCAACTATTGCATTCTGTCAGTGCAAGGATTTCTGTTTGTGCAACTGAACTTTCCCTCCTCTCCTCTCCCTGTGCACATCCTATGCCCTCCTCAAATGTACTTTGGAGGGTTGTGGCACCTCTAGAACAGGTTTTGGGGGTGCGAAGGGGAGGAGACGGGAGACATTCCATCGTGCAAGTGGAAATTCTTCCTGATAGATCCTGCCTATTAATAATAATTGTTACTGTTATAATACGTACTAATAATATTTGTTTCCAGGTGCTTGGAGGACTTCATTTGCATTCTCTAGTTGTAATCCTTCTGTACTCTGATGTGGCTTGTTGAACAAAGTTCTGAATTACTAAAACTAGATATAGCCCTATGCACATGCATGGGAATATATAAAATGATCTATTAGAAGATTTTTTGCAACTAAGAATTATCTGAAGAGAGCCCCTGGATTTAGCTTGATAGCATAATGACAGAGGAAGATGTCACACAAACTCTCTGCTGTAATCACTGAGAACCATGAAAGAGCAGCTCACTGGGTTTCTACATGTGCACCCTTCTTGTATCCCAATCAATTCCTTCCCCTGCTGGGAATTGTGGAAGTAGAATCTGGGCTGGGTCAGCTGACCTGAGGCATGCCCATTGGCATTCTATGCTTCTTTAAAAAAACTCTGCCATTCCATAAATGTACAAGAATTTGGGAAAGGGTTCAAAAAGTGCTATAAAAGGTGCAGTCTATAGCAATCCTCATGTCTTTGCTTAGGCAAGAAGTGATTATCTTTGGATTTTATTTCCCTTTTCTCCTGTAATGTTCATCCGGTGCAAGATGCAAAGCAGCCCTTCTGAGTGTACAATACGTTTTCCTCCTGCAGAAGGGCACCTTTGGATCTAACCAATGGCATTCACAAACCAAACATGTCCAGTAACAGTCTGGCCTTTGACACAATAGCAAACTACATGATAAGAGTTCTTCCAGCTGAATTCCAAAACTTACAAAAGGAACAGGGTTAGGAGAACTTAGAATGAAATTTCTCTGACAGGTTTTTATAAATCCTTGTAAGAACAAAAGAGAAGGTCCAATTTTTTTTAGAAGGAGTGTAACTTTGTATCCCTTGATATGCAAATGGCCTTGTAAAATGTTTAACATTCTGTGGAAGGGTCCTATTATTTCAGCCTCTTTGTGGAGTCTGTCTCACACTTTAGGGTTGCTATAAAATCAGATATGATGATAACCTCCTTTAGTCATTGGGCTTCTTTTATGTAACCCTTGACATAATCTAAAGCTTTCTTATGGAAAACCTTGTCTGCCCTCCACAGGGTTGAGTTCCCTTAAGGAGGTTTTAAATCACACCTCAGTTTTTCTAGCTTCAGAGTCTGGCCTACAATTTGTAATATTCAACATCATTAATCAACTTTAATTAAAACTTGACTGCAAAATTCAACCCTGCCTCTGTTCTGTGGGATCCAGTTAGGACTTACACCAGCAAAGACTTTGACTCTCCAGCTACCAGTCCAACTTTGAATGTTCATTTATTTTCCCCTTCCAGCTCAGTTTGGATGTTTGCATCCTAATTTGAGAAAGAAAGAGCACTCACTAACTACTTCACAAGCACTATTAGCTATATTACTTTTTTTTACATATTTAACCAGCCAATTCTCTTCTCATATCATTTAACATTTTGAGACCAACAATAAACAACTCCTAATATATCATTACTAGATGTAAACACATGAGACTCAAGTCACCCAAAATAACCTATCTCCTGTGAAAGTAGTGGAAGATTACACATTTTGGCTTCATGCACTGCCAACCTACTCATCAGCAATTTGACCAAGTGGCAGAAGCTTCTCTTTCCTGATGAGGAGTTTATGAAAAATGTGTGTCTCTTCTACAGTCTCTTAAAATACAATATGTAACTATAAGGTATATGTTACAGACAATCCAACTGCATGCATGCTGTGCATGCATACTTACTTTGGGAGCATGGCCCATTAGTTTCAATTGATTCTATCCCTTAGTAAGTGTGCATAGGATTTCAGCCTTAAACATGTTGCTCTCCCAGGATGAACCGAGGGTGAATTTGCACCATCACCATCACCTATTAAGGGTGAAATGAGACAACTGCAGGGGGAGCTTGCAAGTAATACAGTAGGGCCCCACTCATATGGTGTGTTATGTTCCAGACCCCCGCTGTAAAGCGAAAACCGCTGTAAAGTGGAACTTATTGACTAGAATGGCACGCGATGCCCGAAAACCACCGTAAAAGCAGAACAAATGCCGTATAATGGGGCTTTAGTCTAATTGCGTCTAATTGAGACCGCTGTGTTAGCGAATTGCTGTAAAGCAAAGTGCCGTAAAGCGGGGCCCTACAGTACACTAGCACTGCTCCAATGGGCAGGGCCTCATAGGGATGTAAGGAGACAATGGTTTCTGTCCTGGATTCTTCGCAAGCAGCCATGTTTCCATTCCTCTACAGTTATTTGTCTAGCTATCCACTATGGTCAAAACTAATGGTATTAATTATCATTAATTTCAATGGATTGCAATGGAAGGGAAACTTCAAAAACAATTCAGTAAATGGCATATTTAGGTCACATTTGAGGACTAAAAATACTGGTCATATTTGCTTGCATGATTTCCATTTCCAGACTCTCGACAAACATGCAAATTGTGGGAATTTCCACTCCTGTTTCCATTTCTAACTGAATTCTCTGACATCCCTGGGGCCTCATTTTTTAAAGGTGGCCCCACCTATCTGGCTGGCTTCCTTTGGCACAGCTACTTAGCCACCCTTCCAAATTTACAGTGACTGCTAAGGCTGGTCGCTTTTTGTGGAGACCAAGTGGGATTTTTTTGGTGGACCCGTTTCACTTACTCCTTAATGTTTATCCTTCAGGTGGGGGGTGCTGTTTTGACTGATTTACTTTTCCTGATCACAATAGGGTGAGTACCGTGGCACCAGATGTGTAAATGCCAATGGAAAGGAATCAGTGAGCATCTCAAGGCATCTGGAGAATGAGGGGACATTAATTCAACATACGTCTTCTTAAGGAGATGTGAGAAGGAAACAGACCCTGGCCTGGCTGGTCTTCTTGTCATACACTGACAAGAAGTGTTGGTTGTAATACTTTGCTGGGTTGTCTCCCAGAGCATAGTTGATGTTGCCCACCTGGAGACAACGGGGATGCTGTCTCCAGAACCTCCAGAAATTAGATGGTGCATACTCTTGGGTAGATGCCAAATCTTTTGGAGATTGCTCCTATTCTTTATACATAGACACCATCTTAATATTGTTTCAGCAGCATGTGAGCTGCTGAAGCATGTCTCCTTTCTAGGAGTGGGCCTAACTACCCCCAATTCACAACTCCATTCATGGATAGTGAAATGTCCCATTTGCGAGGGGTGTCATGTTTTGACCTCGGAAACAGCCCCTGATATTTGGGGGGGGGGTAAGGGGAAGGAGTTTACACTTGTGGTGGTGGGGATCTCTTACCTATTTACCTATCTATCTATTTATTTATCTATTTCCTTCTTTCCTTCCTATATTCCCCCCTCCCTATTTTAAAACACTTTTTAATACGGCTAACAGCACAACCCTAGCCATGCCTGCTCAGAAGTAAGTCATACTGAAATCAAAGGGGACTTCTCCCAGGTAAGTGAGGTCAGGATTGCAGTGTGAGCTGGCTAAGACATAGCCCTTGCATCAGTTTTAAGCCCCTCCCCACGTTCATCTCCCTCAAATTGTTTTGCCCATCTCCTTCCTTTTCACTTTGGGAGTTCATCCAAAAATCCTTTCCTTCCCAAAAACAAAAAAACCCTATCCTACTTTCCTCATCATTGTCTTTTAAAAAGTACAAATGAATGCACTACCTCCTCCCATCTATGTTGTGCAGGCTCCTGAAGTTACATGACCAACATAGGATGGATTGCATTTCTGATTCCTCCAACATGGCCCTGTGGTGTTAATATCCCCAGAGTGACACAGTAAGAAGAAAGGCTCCCAAAGAAGCTAAATATTGAAAATAAATGTATCCAAATTTCCCCAGCTTTCATATAGCTTTCACATGAACAGTTATGGGTCCCTTGGTTCCCCGTTTTATATCCTATTATCATTAGTGTTTTATGTAATTCCTATATTAGAACAGAAATATATACGTACAGCAACTGGAGATTACTATACACCACTCAACATTTCTGTCAATATCTTCTCTTTAGTAATTTTCTTCCCAGTGGCTTACTGTTCCTGAATTACTATTAAGCTCCAACCTTCCCAATTGGTCTTTTTTATTTAAGCCACTTTATCACAAAACTTGCAACGAAAGCTACATTTAAGTTTGAAAAGGCGCTACCTTTTTGAAAATCAGAAGAGTTTAGAATATAACACAGCTACAACATTCTCTCCCCCTCTTAACATTTGAAAGATATAAATTACAGGAGGAAATATAAGTTCCCCATCAATAATAAGAATATAGTATATCTCCTGGACATAAACATCAGTTTTAGGATTTTAAAAAAAATAATAATAATATTTGCATTACCTTTGCTAAGCCAGGCTCCTAATTTCATGCTTTGGTGAGTTAAAGTTGTTTATTGCGCTGTTTTTCTTATCACCTAGGAACACATTGAGAATTCCTGTCACTTATCTGTCTTCAAGGACTTATGTCCTGGACCTATGTGAGCTTTCCATAGAGGTTAGATAGAATGCCTTTGTTTCACACCACCAGAGAGCACTGTTGGATTGTGAAGTTTGGCTGTCCTTTTTTCTTCCAGACATTGGCTATAGTAACGAGAACTAGGGATTCAAACAAAATTTTGCTAAATATGCCTTCTTTTGTACCATATGACAAATGTCACCGGTGCAGAAGGCATAATAAATCAATTGGTCTCCCCCCCCCCTTTTTTTTCTTTTTTTCTTACTTTGGGTGTCTGGAGCTTGGCATTCCTTTGACAGCCTTCCACCTTATAAATAAATGAGAAGCCTGGTGTTCCCGAGGTTGCAATTAGCAGCTTAGCTTCCACTATATGTTCACAAGCACTTCTCTGTTTGCTAGCCCAATGGCGTGGCTGTGTGCTGGGAACCCATGGGGAGCTGGGTGTCAAAGTCTCATCTCGCATTGCTCCATCTTAGAGCTAAGAGAACACAGAAAGGCCACAGAGGTAATAAGCTTGGAAGCACAGGGACATGCTGTGTGAGCACATGGCTCTTGCACCAATCAATCCACCTTTGTGGAGGCTGCTTGTCTATGCTTCTAACTTAAGAGGCAGGTATTGGTTCAGTGTTCTCAAAGGTCAAGAAATTTGAACTGAAAGTAGGAGAAAAATGATTTTGAAACCAAAGGGGTTAGGATGGTCAAGGAAAAGGGGGAGAGGGATGGTTGTATGGCTATCGCAACAATCTCATTTCATTTTATGGGGTTTCCCATTGCAATCACAACACTGTCATAAACAGAAATGGTAGACTGAAATCTTAAGAAACTAATGATTTGAAGAAAATGCATTTGGTTGACTTGCTTATTTAGTTTCTGACTTTAATGTGCTGTTTCAAAGAATCACAAATTCTACAGCTAGAGACATGTGCTAATTTTCTCCCCTTCAAGAAATGTGTGTGTGTGTATTAAAACTTTCTCAGAATCTTTACTTGTGTTTCAACTGAACTGGATACATAAAATTCATGTGTGTTTTTTAAAAAACAACAACTAAATTTTCTGCTGTCTAATGTGAGAAGACACCTAGGCTAGATTTTACACAAATCTATGAGGAGAACAAATAAAGCAAGTCTTCCATTTGTTAAGATGAAACGTGTGCACTGTTTAGAGAGATTTCCAATTAAGTGTTCTATAAACATTTCTAAATAAATAAAATAAAATCTTCCTATATAATATTTTTGAAAAGCATTGTGCTATAGTCACACGATAGCCTTCTAACTGCTGTGGGGGCATGGCAATGGCAACGGTGGCAGCTAGCAACTAAGCAAAGAGGGAGGAAGGGAGGGAGGAGAGTGGGAGAGCAAGCACATGTACAGTGCAGGTGGTGGCCCGGGCTAACTATGGAGTGACAGGCTGGGGCAGCTCTGCAGCCAGCTTTGCTGCTGTTGCTCAGCTGAAGCAAAGAGGCCAAGGCCAGTGACTGAGCAAAGAGGGGCAGAGTGTGGAGAGGCAAGATTGGGCAGAGAGTGGGAGGGCTGGCAAGCAGCAGGTGGTGATCTGGGTTAGCCTCAGAGCAACAGACCAGGGCATTTCCTACTTTGCTGTCGCCATCACCACCTACTTCACCAATGGAAGGCAAGGATGAGGGAAGTGGCAGGAGAACAGGATATAGCTGCTGCAGAGATGCCCAGGCCTGTGCTGCCTGTCCTTCCTGTGCAGCTCACCTCCATCACCCACCTTCTTCCTCTGCTTCCCTTCTCCTCTGCAGGCAAAGGTCTAGGAGGGAAGGTGCCTAGGCAACCTGGGGGAGGAAGGGGGGAAATGCCTTGGCGAACTGGGGAGGGGGAGGGGAAAGGTGCCTTGGCAATCTGGGGAGGAAGAGATGGAAAGGTGCCTTGGTGACCAGGGGAGGGTGGTGGTGTCAGATGAGTGAGTGGCTGTTTTCCAAAACACCTACAGAAACTGGGAAGTTTAGCGTGGTGGGTGATGGGTGCCTGGGGTTCCCATTCCTGTGGTTAGGTGGTGGGGTTGGTGCATGAAGCACACATGAAGAAGCATGAAGCTCTTCTAAGGAAGAACCCTTAGTATACCTATAAGGATGGTGCGTGTCATAGAACAATACTGGAATTATGAAAGTCCCAAAGTTTCTACTAGCAGGAATATTTTGATTCAGAGAAAATAACAGATCTGTAAAGAAAAGTGGCAAAGGAGGAAATTTCTGACTACCAAGATTTGTATCTACCCACCTGCTCATTTAGTAATAGTACAATCCTATATACAATCCAGAAGTAAATACCATTTATTTTATTTCTTAGACTTCTTTTAAATTTATTTTTATTAACTTTTCAGGAACAGATTTTACATCAGTTACAGCCTCCAAACACGAGTACTTTGTTGTTATGTGCCTTCAAGTCGATTATGACTTATGGAGACCCTATGAATTACTGACCTCCAAGAACATCTGTCATGAACCACCCTGTTCAGATTTTGTAAGTTCAGGTCCATTCCTTGATGGAATCAAGCCATCTCTTGTTTGGCCTTCCTCTTTTTCAACTCCCTTCTGTTTTTCCCAGCATTATTGTCTTTTCTAGTGAATCCGGTCTTCTCATTATGTGTCCAAAGTATGATAATCTCAGTTTCATCATTTTAGCTTCTAGTGACAGTTCTGGTTTAATTTGTTCTAACACCCAATTATTGGTCTTTTTTGCAGTCCATGGTATGAGCAAAGCTCTCCTCCAACACCACATTTCAAACGAGTTGATTTTTCTCTTATCCGCTTTTTTCACTGTCCAACTTTCACATCCATACATAGAAATTGGGAATACCATGGTCTGAATGATCCTGACTTTGGTGTTCAATGATACATATTTGCATATGAGGACCTTTTCTAGTTCTCTCATAGCTGCCCTCCCCAGTCCTAGCCTTCTTCTGATTTCTTGACTATTGTCTCCATTTTGGTTAATGACTGTGCCGAGGTATTGATAATCCTTGACAAGTTCAGTGTCCTCATTGTCAACTTTAAAGTACATAAATCTTCTCTTGTCATTACTTTAGTCTTTTTGATGTTCAGCTGTAGTCCTGCTTTTGTGCTTTCCTCTTGAACTTTCATCAGCATTCTTTTCAAATCATTACTGGTTTCTGCTAAGAGTATGGTATCGTCTGCATATCTTAAATTATTGATATTTCTCCCTCTAATTTTCACACCTTCATCTTGGTCCAATCCCGCTTTCTGTATGATCTGTTCTGCGTACAGATTAAACAAATAGGGTGATAAAATACACCCCTGTCTTACACCCTTTCCGATTGGGAACCAATCAGTTTCTCCATATTCTGTCCTTACGCTAACCTCTTGTCCAGAGTATAGGTTGCGCATCAGGAGAATTGGATGCTGCGGCACCCCCATTCCATAGTTTTTCATGATGTACACAGTCAAAGTCTTTGCTGTAATCTATAAAGCACAGGGTGATTTTCTTCTGAAATTCCTTGCTCCGTTCCATTATCCAACGTATATTTGTGATATGATCTCTGGTGCCTCTTCCCTTTCTAAATCCAGCTTGGACGTCTGGCATTTCTCGCTCCATATATGGTAAGAGCCTTTGTTGTACAATCTTGACTATTACTTTACCTGCATGGGATATTAAGGCAATAGTTCAATAATTACGGCATTCCCTGGAATTCCCTTTCTTTGGAATTGGAATATATATTGAAAGCTTCCAGTCTGTGGGCCATTGTTCAGTTTTCCATATTTCTTGTCATACTTTGGACAGATTCAGTCTCAGTAGCTTGTAGCAACTCTATTGGTATGCCATCTGCTCCTGGTGATTTTTTTCTTCCAAGTATTTTGAGAGCAGCTTTTACCTCACATTCTAAAATTTCTGGTTCTTCATCATATGGTTCCTCCGTGAATGAATCTGTCATCATAAGAACATAAGAACATAAGAAGAGCCTGCTGGATCAGGCCAGTGGCCCATCTAGTCCAGCATCCTGTTCTCACAGTGGCCAACCAGGTGCCTGGGGGAAGCCCGCAAGCAGGACCCGAGTGCAAGAACACTCTCCCCTCCTGAGGCTTCCGGCAACTGGTTTTCAGAAGCATGCTGCCTCTGACTAGGGTGGCAGAGCACAGCCATCACGGCTAGTAGCCATTGATAGCCCTGTCCTCCATGAATTTGTCTAATCTTCTTTTAAAGCCATCCAAGCTGGTGGCCATTACTGCATCTTGTGGGAGCAAATTCCATAGTTTAACTATGCGCTGAGTAAAGAAGTACTTCCTTTTGTCTGTCCTGAATCTTCCAACATTCAGCTTCTTTGAATGTCCACGAGTTCTAGTATTATGAGAGAGGGAGAAGAACTTTTCTCTATCCACTTGCTCAATGCCATGCATAATTTTATACACTTCTATCATGTCTCCTCTGACCCACCTTTTCTCTAAACTAAAAAGCCCCAAATGCTGCAACCTTTCCTCGTAAGGGAGTCGCTCCATCCCCTTGATCATTCTGGTCCCCCTCTTCTGAACCTTTTCCAACTCTATAATATCCTTTTTGAGATGAGGCGACCAGAACTGTACACAGTATTCCAAATGCGGCCGCACCATAGATTTATACAACGGCATTATGATATCGGCTGTTTTATTTTCAATACCTTTCCTAATTATCGCTAGCATGGAATTTGCCTTTTTCACAGCTGCCGCACACTGGGTCGACATTTTCATCGTGCTGTCCACTACAACCCCGAGGTCTCTCTCCTGGTCGGTCACCGCCAGTTCAGACCCCATGAGCGTATAAATTCAGATTTTTTGCTCCAATATGCATAATTTTACACTTGTTTATATTGAATTGCATTTGCCATTTTTCCGCCCATTCACTCAGTTTGGAGAGATCTTTTTGGAGCTCTTCGCAATCCCTTTTTGTTTTAACAACCCTGAACAATTTAGTGTCGTCAGCAAACTTGGCCACTTCACTGCTCACTCCTAATTCTAGGTCATTAATGAACAAGTTGAAAAGTACAGGTCCCAATACCGATCCCTGAGGGACTCCACTTTCTACAGCCCTCCATTGGGAGAACTGTCCGTTGATTCCTACTCTCTGCTTTCTGCTTCTTAACCAATTCCTTATCCACAAGAGGACCTCTCCTCTTATTCCATGACTGCTAAGCTTCCTCAGAAGTCTTTGGTGAGGTACCTTGTCAAACGCTTTTTGAAAGTCTAAGTACACTATGTCCACTGGATCACCTCTATCTATATGCTTGTTGACACTCTCAAAGAATTCTAATAGGTTACTGAGACAGGACTTTCCCTTGCAGAAGCCATGCTGGCTCTGCTTCAGCAAGGCTTGTTCTTCTATGTGCTTAGTTAATCTAGCTTTAATAATACTTTCTACCTTATAGAGTTCTTCAGTGTAGTACTTCCATCTTCATTTCATCTACATTCCTACTCATGTATCTACGTACTAGTCGCTGTATTGTTGCATTAGGGTTCTGACCATGTTTCTATCTCCTTTTGCTTTTGCTTTCCTTCTCTCTTTAACCATTTTAAGAGTTTCTTCAGTCATCCATTGTGGTCTTTCTCTCTTTTTAACTAGAGGAATTGTCTTTTTGCATTCTTCCCTGATCATGTCTCTGACTTCACTCCATAGTTCTTCTGGTTCTCTGTCAACTAAGTTTAAAGCCTCAAATCTGTTCCTTATTTGATCTTTATATTCTGGGATGTTATTTAAATTGTATTTTGGCATTATGATTGCTTTGTTCTTCTTCTTTAGCTTTACTCTGATTTTCGATACGACCAATTCATGATCTGTACCGCAGTCTCCTCCTGGTCTTGTTTTTGCAGAAAGTATGGAACTTCTCCATCTTCTGTTGCCAATTATATGATCAATTCAATTCCTATATTGACCATTTTGTGATGTCCACATGTACAGTTGTCTTTCCGGTTGCTCAAAAAATGTGTTTGCAAGAAACAAATTATTGGCTTCACAGAATTCAATACGTTTTTCCTCCTGCTTCATTTCTGTCTCCTAAGCCCCATTTCCCCACAATTCCTATTTCTTCTCTGTTCCCTACTTTTGCATTCCAGTCCCACATGATTATCATCATATCTTGTTTTGGCGTATGATCAATTTCTTCCTGTACTTCTGCATAAAATCTCTCCAATTCTTCTTCTTCTGCGTTTGACGTTGGAGCGTAGACTTGGATGATGGTTATGTTAATAGGTTTTCCGTTTAATCTCATTGATATCACTCGCTCAGACCTTGCATTGTAGCTCCTAATTGCTTTTGCTACAACACTTCTCACTATTAAATGACTAAACACGTGGGGATGACACTTCGTGTCCTTCGCCCCTGCGTGAGAAGATGGGCGCACACTGCCCTCGCCCATGGACTCTCCGTCCTTTGCTCTGTGCTTCTTGCATCAAAGAACCTGGACGGGGCCTATTTTTCCCACCCGGCTGAAGATGTCATGCCCGGGGAAACCCGTAGCTGTCTCAATCCCAAAGCAGGGCAGCGGTGGATGTATGTAATTTATTCTGAGTTTTTTTTCCTGACCTTTTTCTCCTTTATAATGTTATTTGTTATTTAGTTTAATTTTTGTAAATTGTATTGCTTTCATTGATGTATTTTTATACTTGTGTTTATTTTTCCTTGTAAGCTGCCTTGAGGGCCTTTGGCCGAAAGACGGGGTATAAATAAATTTATAATAATAATAATAATAATAATAATAAAGCAATGCCATTTCTTCTTAATTTCTCATTTCCTGCATAAAATATTTTGTAGTTGCCTGATTCAAAATGTCCCATTCCTGTCCATTTTAATTCACTCATGCCAAGTATTGTAATGTTGATACATTTAATTTTTTGCTTGACAATTTCTAACTTTCTCTGGTTCATGCTTCTCACATTCCATGTTCCTATTGTGTGCGTCGTACAACTCCGGACTCTCCTTTCACATCTGTGTGCATCAGCCTCTGGGCTTCCTTTTGGCTTTGACCCAGCTGTGTCATTAGTCACAGCGCTACTCGTACTTCTCCTTTGTTCTTCCCCAGTAGCTTGGTGAGTGCCTTCTGACCTGGGGGTCTCATCTTCCAGCACTATCTCGTATTCCATTTGGATACTCTGTTCATAGGGTTTTCATGGTAAGAGGTATTCAGAGGTGGTTTACCATTGCTTTCCTCTGAGTTTGGATGCATCTTAGTCTAGTGTCTCAGCTTTGACCATTCTGCCTTGGGTGCCCCTGCTAGGAGCCTAGCCTCTTGGTCTAGACTCCTGACGGCATTGCTCTCAGCTTCTTCAACACTCTCAAACCCCCTCACCACGTTAAGGTGTGCATCCTAAAAGGGGAACATGAGTAATATTTTTTATATTTTTTATAAATTTCATTAGTAAAACCATGAGGTCCAGGGGATTGTTGGACTTTAATTTGTCAGTTATTTAATTATTTCATCAGCCTTTATTTATTCTATTAGGGTCTCTCTCTCTCTCTCCTTTCCTGCTAAAGCATGAAGACCTGCCTTATTTACATATGTTTCCACTGCTGAATGGTCTACCTGATGGTCTTTACATAGATTTGAGGGGGGAAATCTGTAAAAGCTTGTCCTATACCCATACTTGTCCAAACTCTGGAGCCACCTGATTTTTTGATTATATGTATTGTACATTTTTTTATGTTTACATATTAATCAACTTGCTAATAACTTTGAACTTTTATTGCCATGCTCAAAAGAATTGTTGTGTGTATAGCATACCAATTAAAATTTTGTTTGTTTCAATCAAGTCTAATTCATTTCTTTTTAATGTAAGAGTCTTATATGTCTGTTGTGACCCAGTAAGACCATATTGTTTCTGTAGCAGTGCAGTTTCCTGTTCCAGCATACTGGTCTGTTCCCTGTTTAATTTCTTAACCTCAAAGAGTTCCTTAATGCATATTTCCCTGACGACTGCCTTCATTGCTTACCATTGTGTGCCTATAGATGTTTCTGGGGTTTCATTTTCTTTAAAATAATTTGGTAGTGCTTCTCTGATCTTGTCTCTGCTGGATTGTGTGGTAAGCAACCAAGGGTGAAGGCATCATGAGGGCATTGTAGCTACCGGTTGAGCAAGTTGCAATGTGGCCGATACCAGGCATGATCTGTAATCCTCATTGCTCCTATATCAGCATTTTGCACAAGAGGAAACAGAGTGTCTGAAAGCAATGTGCCATCAAGTCTTGATTTATAAACTGACAAGGAAAAGGTGTGACTATAATCAGTTGGATACAATTCTGACCACACGTCTCTCAAATTGTGAAGTTGCAGAATCCATAAAAACTGCATTTTAATTTGGTCCATTGTCTGAGCATTTTTTTTAATTTCCGTCCAATTTTGGTTTTTAAAATTTTCTAGCTGATTTAGTGGCTTGTAAGTTAATATTAAAATATCCTAATTTAAATTTAAAGAGCTTCTTGGAGAGACTTGCAAATATATATATATATAGTGTCCTTTATTATAGAGCCAACAGTACATAGCTCCTTTCCATCCAATAACCCAGATACAAATATAAATCTACCTTGTTGGTCTCTCAAGATCTTTTTAATGTCAAAAGGAAAATTAGACTTCAAAACTATTGCCACACCCTGTGCTTTGGATGTGCCTCTGGCTACATATTGATTTCCAAAATAGGTATGTTTTAACAGAGCCTCTGATTTTTTGGGATTTTGAATTTCTTGTAAAAAAATATAGTAGGGTAATTTGCTTAACATGTGAGAGTATACGCCTTCTTTTAATTACATGTCCTAAACCCTTTACATTCAGGGTCACTACTTTTATCTTGTTCATATCACTAAACTTTCATCAAAAAGTATCTGTAATCTAACCACATCTAAAATAATATAACTGATTAACTGAGAAATCACTTCAATCTGCAGCAAAATACCCACCCCTTTCCCTGAATATCCCCCTAACCCCTTTATCCCCAATATCACTAATAACCATTTCTTCAGAACAGTAAAATCTCAACTAAACAAAAATCCCTTTAAAAGAGGGTCCAATTAGGCTAGTCCAGATATAATAATGTGGCTAGCGCTTGTGCCGACTGGCTCAAGCTTTTTGGCCCAAGGTGCTGTAAGCACTGTATTACCGGGTAATGGCTACTACATGATCAAAATGAATACTGTCAATACGCTCATTCTCCTCCCTCCCCCTGGAGTAACATTCAACAAAACTGAGTTCAGGTCCAAGGTATGAGAAATCATCCCCCCACCATGAACCTTCAATCTGACCCCTTGGCACTTGAGCTTATATAACTGAAAACAGTTAATCTTATCTCCTTTTGTCTCTTGTTCCTCCAAACTCTGTCCTCCTAAGAAAATGAGATATTGTGATGAAACCTGTATCTTTATAGAAAGAATTGTTTATGTAAAGCATGGAGTGCTGGCTTTAGCTGCGATTTTGCAGGATTGGAAGACTTGATTATTCCTCTTGCAGAATGCCACACTTACGCTGTGTTACTCTTGTATGTTATTTTTCCCATCTTGTTCCTCTAGCCATGGAAAAGTCTTGCCTTCCTTCATCTGTTGTTTCTTCTGATTCTAAGATTTCCGGTTGTTCTAAGTTGCACGGTGTAAGCAGTCCCCGAGCTTCTCTTAATATAGATATCAAGAGAAATTGGCCGTTACATGTTACTAGCAGCCTGAATGGGAAGTCCCACCGGTATTAAATGCTTGCTTTTTGAAGAGCAGTTGTTATTGGTCTAAAGTCTCTGTGTCTCTTCAAAGTTTCAGGGCACAAGTCTTGTAACACCATAACAGCTTTACCTTTATAAAATAGTTCCTTCATTTTTCTTACTTTTCACATGAGCTTCTTTTTTGGTGTATCTTGCAAAGCATACTATGATGTCCCTTGGAGGGACTTTGTCAAAGGGTTTGGCTGCTATTGCCCGATGAGCACCTTCCACATCCAATGGTAAGAATTCAATTTCTGGGATGATGGTGGTCAGCCAGGTGGCTATAAATGATGCCATTGAGGGGGAATGTTCTTCTGCCCCTTCTTTAATTCCTCTAAAATGAATATTTGAGCAATGTGCTTGATTTTGCAATTCTTCCAGCTTATTTTTAATAATTTGATTTTCACGTTTTAGGATTAAAATGTCCTCCACATTTATTAAGCCCCAGACTAAAGCCTCCGACGCTGAAGCTGCTGTATTATCAAGTCACTCACCAAGTACCTAGATATTATCTTTCAAAAGCTTCAAAGCTGTATTCCAGCTATCTTCCAGATCAGTTTTAAAGGATTTTAATTGAACTACCAAAACCTCTTTTGAAAGTGGAGCATTAGTTTCTACTCCTTGAGGTGTCATTTTTGTCATCCTTGATTGGCTGGGCACCATATTGTCTAGCGTGGGCTTTTTTTGCTGTGCTCAGGCTGTCCATATCTAGTGGCTTAAAATAGCCCATTAAACCTCCTTCTTTATTTCTAGGACGGGTTGGAAGCATTCCCCAAAGGGTTTCAGAGTTTTCAATAGTGGTATTTCACAGAGTTAGTGCCGTTTGGGGTTCTTTTACTCTGGGGGGAAGCAGAGTGGGGAGATTAGGCAGCCACCATGCAGCTTCACAAGCCACATCCCCTATTTATTAAACGTCTATCCCACCCTTCCTCCCAGAAGAAGCCCAGGGCAGCAAACGCAGGACAAAAACCTAAAGAATATCTTAAAATATCTCAAAAATATATTTTTTAAAAAATTATAAATAGAACATCTTAAAGGAATTTTTAATTTAAAAAAATCTTAAAAAGCAATTCCAAAATAGATGTAGACTGGGATAAGGTCTCTACTTAAAAGGCTTGTTGAAAGAGGAAGGCTTTCAGTAGGTGCGCAAAGGATAACAGAGATGACACCTGTCTAATATTTAGGAGGAGAGAATTCTAAAGGGTAGGTGTCACAACCCTAAATGTTCAATGTGACTTACTTCCAGATAAGTGTGTATAGCAGCAGAAGCTAATGTAGTACCCTAAATATGTTATTAAATTGCAACTCTAATCATCCCTGACTATTGGCCATCCTGGCTGGGGCTGATGGAAGATAGAGTCCAACAATATCTGGAGGGCTCTAAGTTATCAATCTCTCATGAATAGGTCTGCAGCCTTACTTATTTACTTACTATATTTTAGTTATCTCTCTTATCTGTATTAAAAAGCCTTTCTGAATTAGAGAATATCTTTATTAGAACTAACAGATTAGTCATTAAACAATGATGGATTGGACCATTTATGAATTTCTGTGAATACTCTTAAAAGGAGTTTGCTGGCATTTCTCATGATTCTAAAACCAAAGTATTGAGAATCCATCTTGTGTTACAAAAAGGAATGGAATTTTAGCAAGAGATGGCAACTAATGAATCATAAAATAAGAACCTAGAGTTTATCACAGAGACTCAAAAATCAACAAACAAAAAGACAAGAACCCTTTGTCAGATGTGAACAACATATTTCTAGGTAGGGTCAAGCTAACTAGATGAAAATAACAGATCAGATAAAAGTGCCCAACAACAGAAAAGGCTTTACCTTTACATGTTAGGGCTGCTTAGGATTTTGGGTGGATCTCAAAATCTGGCACAGAACTAGATTCTGGTGAAAACTATAGATTGGGCCAATAAAGATAGAGTAGGGGGAGGGGTCATAGTGAAGTATCATTAGCCTAGTGTTAAATGAATTTGTGCTTTGATAAGTGCTCTTCCAGATGAATCATTGTCACTTGTTTCTGTATTATTTTGTTTCATTTCCCTCCATTAAAGAAATAGCAAGAAAGTGGGTTGTCTCCAAAGAGTTCTGTTATGACAGGACTCTAAAATCTAACCAACTTTTAAAGATCTCATTTCATATAGTTTTGTACAATTCTTATTGATATAACTGAATGAGTTAGAAAGAGGTTGACTCTTGAAATAATGTAGATTATCAGCCACAGGCTCTTATGCCCTCTTCTCTCTCTTCCTATGATTATGATATCCCTTCATCTTAGTATCTCCAGCTTGAATGGCTCCCATTCCCTTTAGTAATTATTGGCTCGTTCCATTTCAGGTCCCAACTCAGTGCTGTTATTGTACCCTCTGGGGTTGATAAGCTTGTGTTATAATGACTTCTTTCTCCTTTGCAAAAATCCTTTTTTGTGGTGGAGTGGCATTGACATGAAAATTTCCTCCACATCACTTGTGGAAATCAAGCATTAACAAGAATCTTAATAAGTGCAATCATATTTTAATCCAAAACCATTCTGAGCTGAGTACTTTAATCAAAACTCCTTCCAGTGCTTGCAGAAAAATAGAGTACTTTGATGAAGTTATTCAAATTGCTTCTCTTCAAAAATAGGTCATTGGGGTGCAAGAGAGGGGGAAAGCCATGCAGCCCCTCATTTCAGAGTACTTCCTTTGAAACTTGTTTCTGAATTTTTATGTATATAGAGGTATAATTAATCAAGAATTACTCCCGTATAAGGCCCATTAAAATAAAATTGTATTTGCACAGGAACAAGTGTTTGGTGGATTGGGGCTTATGATGCTATTCCAATGTAGCTTTCTTAACTAACAGTCCACTTATTTCCCAACGCTAGTGCACAACAGCATAGCCAGATGGAGCTAGTAAATAAGCCCACATAGGAGTGCCTCCTGGCGTCATCTAAGAAGGCTTCAGTAATGCAGTATTCAATAAATCAGGACTTCATGAGGTCATTTGCTCTCAAGATAACTATTTTTCCTGCTGTGTTCTTTTGGGGTTTCCATTTCCTGTGTGTTAACAACTTCCACTGAAAGACCTGAATTGTTACCTCTGTAATTGCAGCACCTTGTTAGGCCAGTACTCAAGGTGGCATCTTGAGTCAGCAGATGGACAGCATGTGCCTTCCTGTGAACAGAATATACGTAGCAGTTTACAATTTAGAAGGTGATACAAATTAAAGGTGGAAAAGTGCTGAAATCCATTGGATTCTTGTACCCTAAAAGAATAAAAGAATAATTACAATGTTATGGAATTTTTCCTCATAATGTTCAGTCGTGGCTAATATCTTGTGACAATAGTTATACTGCAAAGAGAGATTTTCTTCCCTTTAACCCTTAAGAAGATGTTATACAAGAATGAGAATAACCATCTTTATTCTGGTATGCAATTGCAGCAGAGGGTTGAAATAATACACATGACAAAATAAACAGGGTTGAACAAAGGGCCACTTTATTAAACTATAAACCAAAACTTTAACTAACCTGCAGAGGAAAACCTAGGTGCGGAACAATCTATAAGCAAGTTTTTGGTTACAGTTCTCTGGCGACCAGCCCTTGCTGGGACAAATGTAAGCCCTTTTATTTTTACTCCTTACCCCAGCCACACCTTTAGGTGAGCAGGGGGGCCTTCCCACATCACCACCCCCTGGGGCCATACAACTCTGGGTGGATGAGGTAAGCAGGCCCCAGAAGCAGTCCATATCCTGCCCTCAGGCCATAAAGCCCTCCCTGGCAGGCCTCCAGAACAACCAATCATCTCCAAAGGTGCCTAAGGGGGCCACCAAGCGGTCCTTACCTACTTCCCTTCCTGCACTATCCGCACAAGTGACCAGACAAACCTATACCCCCTCAAGGAACTAACCATAACTTTGTCAAATTAGCCAAATCAGCAAAAATAACCTATTAGAAATGCAACGCCCCCTAACCCAATTCCATTCCATCACTACAGTGTGGAGTAGGCAAAAAACCTACCCGCCAACCTGGGTAGGTAGGATAAAAATTCCTACTTGGTCCTGAAGTGACCACGAACACACCACAGTGACGGGAGGGCGGGGTGGGCGTCGATCGCCAAGAGGAAGGGAGGGAGGGCGGCACTGGCTTAAATAGCTCAATGCCTGCAGCCCCTTTGTGCAGCGAGCTGCACAATGCGCCAACAGCACAACACACAACTGCTGCCCACTCCTCTAATGGCGACTGGGGCTTCAACCCCCAGCCGCAAATGCACACCGCCCATCCAGGGTTCACCCCGGCGGGTGGAGCAGGACTTGTGCTTGGTAAGGCAAAATGCAGGGAATCAAAATGTAGATTTCCAAACTTGACAGACGTGACATCTCCCATTTCACTGAATAAACAGGGCACTTCTAAAAGTATGTTTTCTGTGTATATCTAACTTAAAGTGAATGTAAGTCAATTTTGGTTTTTCTCAGTTTCTCATTTTTCCCCAATCTTAAATTCAGTTCTCGATTTTTCCATTTTTTAAAAAAGAAGTCCTCACAAAACTTCATCAGCATTTTACTTTCAATTTCTTCTATTATACACATTTGCATATGCAATTTCCCCTTGCATACACAGTTTTGTAAAGCAATTTCCATTACTATAATGCATTTTTGTTTGTTTTTTATTTTCACGAATATATGTATTTTTATGCAGATGTTACCGAAGTCTATGACTTTGTGTACACATTATTTGGCTGGAGAACTCCACTGCAAAATCTGGAGCACTGTGAATTTTGAAGGATGGCTGTTTCAGTTTGGGTATTGTTTTGGAAATTGTGAAATAAGTAGGTTTGCATTTAAATGTGAACTGAATTGAATTCTGCCCCATCCCTAGTAACAGACAACATCCAGGAGATTTCATTATGTGCAAAATCCTGTGCAACAGTTTACTTGAAGTTCTGGGTTTGGAGCTCAAGAATATCTGACGGTCCTTTTGTGGGAATGTCTACTCAGTGCCAGTTCTAGATCATAGAGGGTTGCAGCACAGAATGTAATCAGGGAGAAGCTTCCTTCTGGTCTCCAACTCCAGCCAGTCACCACCCAGAGACAGAAGGCAAGGCCAGCCAGCATAGCCAGTATAATCCAAAACATCTGGAGGATACCACATTGACTGTCCTTGACCAAGAGTTATGGTAGGAGGACATTCTCTTTTAAGAAAATAGATTGCTCTGCAACACACTGCCTTTTATCCAGTTTCTTTTGTTGGGTATATATGTTCTGTATGGAAAGGAACAGAACTATCAGATTACTCTATTGGATGCCATCCACTGTCTGCAGCTGTGTAATTAACATCTAAATATTGTCATATTTGTTCCTTAATTAAGGTGCCAGATTGTCAACCATTTTGCAAGTAGATAAATGTAGGATTTTCTGTTTTTGATAACAGTATGTTGTGTTTCTGGTTTCAAAATTCATGAGTAAGATTCTAAAACAAAAAAGGATTCTTGGAGTGGAGGTGAAGATTAAACTGAAATCTTTAACTTTGCATGAAAAAAATCATATGGATTCTAACATTGGAGGGGGACATTGTTAATGGTCTGTGTACCTGCAAGAATTCATCATCTTTTTGTTTCATAAGTCATATTAACCATTGGTTTGCTCTGCAAGGTCCCTATGGGTTCTCTTTATAGATAGCATCCCAGTGGTAACAATTCTAAAATCTGATTTATGTGTTATTGTACTCGAGCACATAAAATATAATTATTATGTTCAATAAAGCAGAACCACAAATACTCAGTTGACAGAATATTCTTTTGTTAGTATTCATTTGCTCCATCAAGAACACAATATATATTAAAGATATGACAACAGGAAACATAGAGACCGAGGGTGAGATCCAATGTAGCGCAAGTGGGAATCCACTAACACAACAGGGATTCTGGATTCTCTCCTCCTGCACACCTCCCAGTCTGCTCTGGATGGTTCAGGTCCTAGCAGTAGTATTATTTATTTACACACGGCCTTTGTTCCTTCATCAAAATCACATTCTCATTTATAAGTTGCCCAGGTTTTTGAACTAGGCACTGCTAACACACAAACCTGCTTGGCTTCATTAGTTAGGTGCGCCATGTGTCTTAATGTGTTATATCTCTTTCTTTTAGGTACCATAGTAAGAAATCAGAAAAAGCAACAGACATATCTCCAAAGAGCCTGCTACTGGCTGTAAGGTCTTTGAAAAACTACCTACTAGCAAAGAAGAATGGGGTGTATATTGACAGGGTTGTATTGTAGAGGATGTATTCCATCATGTGAATTGTAAAACCACCTTTTCCCTTAGCCATTGTGAAATCTGCTAGTTAACAAGAGAGATTCAACCTTAAATAGGCAGTTAGCTACAAAACAGAAAAAACCTTTAAAGCTTCTGTATTCCTATTACTTGTCTTTTTGAATGATATATCCAAGTGTTTTGTGTGGGTACGTGTGTGAGTAGCCATGTTCAAGTATTCACTTGGGGAGGCTTATTCATGGCCAAGGGTGTACACACAAATCCCATCCTCAGCATCTCCTGGCACATGGGTTCTTCATCAGACTTTTTCATGTGATGTTTTGAAGAGGGTTTTTAAGCATATTCTGCTAAAAATGCTTAGAAACTTCCTTGTGACTGAGGCCCTAGCTGATCAGAGTTACCAGTCACAGAGAAGTTTCTAAGCACATTCAACAGAATGCACTTAGAAACCCTTTTGAGACCTTGTCACTAAAAAAAAAGTCTGAAATCTTATACATCCAGGGACACAGAGCCAGAATTTCATGTAGGCTCTTAACCACATACAAAGCCTTCTTGTGTTCAGGCAATGCCAAAGGGCAAGGAAGTTCCACAAATGAGAGAAGACCCTCCACACATTGGACAATGCTGATTGGTAGAACCATGAGAAGGTCAGATCTTGAGGTCCAGGCCAGCACCAGGTCTCTAGGTTTTGCACAGAGACTCTGGATTTTTCAGGTCCTCTCTAGATCTCTGGGTAAATCATCCCAATCTCCCAACTCTCAGCTTTCTTTCTTTTTTTTAAAAAAATAAGATTTTAGGTGGTCTGGTTCAAGATGTATACAATAAAACATCAGCTGGCCCACTGCAACTTCTGTTGAATGATCATGTAGCTGGCTGCTCTAACCCCACCCTTTCAGGTTTGTAGCCAATACGTGAAATCAGGGTTGTGATTGACAAGGGATTTGTTGACCTCCAGGCATTAATTAGAACCCATTGCAAGTCCAGAAAATTGTTGTCTTTTCCTACTTGTTTGAAAATCTCATAAACTGAGTAAGTTTATATCTTTCAGCAATAGCAGATGTCCCTTTCTCTGTGTGTACAGAAGATGTAGAACAGAAAATCACAGCAGGATCTTGATACTCAATTGTTAACTGTAAACAATTTCAGTTATGATTATAATAAAAGTGTACATGCAGGTTTTTTTAATTACTTGCAAAAATAGCATATTAAGCATTTTATCTTTCAAATAATTTTTGAACAGAAGTGTACATGCAGCTTATGATGTCATTACAATTTGTTATACTTTTCTAATTATGAGAAGTCAAACAAGATTAAATTTTCCTGGGCTGTTGAAGACAGCAGTTTATTTGTCTAATTCATAGCCTATTTTGAAACCTTCCCAATATAAAGCTTTAATTCTGTACTCACTTTTCTGGCAGTATTGTTTATTATTTATTTACTCCTTAGATTTATATCGTGCCCTTCCTTCCAGTAGGAGCCCAGTAAAGCTGCAGTGCTAATCCAGGTATGTGGGAGTAAACCCTGTTGAATTCAATAAGACTTCCTTTTGACTAGACATGGTTAGGATGGTGCTGTAAATCAATGGGACTCTTGGGTGAACATAGCAAAGGATTATGCTTGAGTTGTAAATCTTTCTCTTGAGTTGTAAATCTTCCAATCCTATTTTTAAAGCAATTAGGCAGGGCTTACCTAGGTGTCACTGCTTTGATTTTGTAGGAAACTAGTACTGATTTGTTTTTTTTAAAAAAAATGTTCTGCAATGTCCAACTGGTTTTGACAACAAAGTATTATATGGGGTGTATGTATTCTACATCTGAGGGTATGCATTTTTACATCTGGGTGTATGTATTTTTACATCTCCAGTGTGTGTATATATGGAGTCTTTCCAACAACCATATGATGTAGGGTTGCCGATTGGAAACCAAGGCAGCTCACAGCAAGACATAAATCCCTTTAAAATCCAATAACCATAAAGTATGGTTTATAACCATAAAGTATGAAACAGTTGCAAAACAGCTTAAAGTGGCATGATTCTGAATTTTGGTTTGGGTGAGTGATGTTCCTTATCACTTGAGGTTGCAGTCCTGTGTATGCTTCCCTGTTTGAGTAAGCCCCACTGAATACATTAGGACTTGCTTCTGAGTAAACTTGCATAGGATTGCACTATAAATATCTTTTTGTAATAGCAGCAAGAAAACTTAGGGTCAATTATATTGCCCTTCAAGATATTACATAGGCAAGTTCTCTTACATGAGATCCCTGCTTAAATGCTTCCCTTTTAAATGTCTCCATTTGATTTTAAAGTATTGTATATGTATTGTTTTAATTTGCATTGGCCTTTGGTCCTGCAAACAAATCAATAAAGTAAATAAAAATATCTTTGCAGGTTATGTAAATAATAAACATCTGTGACATATATTTCTTCATACTATGTCCCGATCAGTATCTGATATCACACTATATCACACTATGGTTGTACATTATTATTTCCTCTACATTTTAAGAGTGCCCTTCTTCCTTGGGGTGGCCATGGTCCCCCTCTGTTGTTTTCACTCTGAGGGGTGTATTAAGCTGAGAGATGGTGAGTAACCCATAGTCAGCCAGTAAACGTTATAGCTCATTTCCATTAAAAAAATTAAGTAAAACGATATACATGAAGGCAAAGTTTATTAAGAAGATCCACATAATACACTGAAAGCACATCCAACTTGCTTTTAAAGCACATGACTTCCCCCAAAGAATCATGGAAAGCGTAGTTTTCCCCTCACATTTATAGTTCCCACCACCCTTAACAAACTACAGTTCCCATCATTCTGTGGTGGGATTCATGTGCTTCAAGTGTGAGTTGAATGTGCTTTAAATTTATGGTATGGATCTGCCCTAGGTGTGCTGTGCATTCATTAGAGAATTTAAAAGAACAATTTTAAAAGATACTTTTTAAACAGGGGAAGGGCTGTAGCATAGGGCATATGCTTTACAATCAAAGGTCCAAAATTCAACCTCTGGAAAAGGTTATTGTCTGGAATCCTGGAGAGCCAATGCTACATGTCATCAGTACTGAGCTAGATGGTACCAAATTGCCTGAGTCAGTATAAAATGGATTCCTTTGTTCCTAAAAGAGAAAAGAGACCCAAGGGTCACAGTGACTCAAAAATATTTAGTTTTATTTACAACATTTATATACTACTTTATTGTAAAAAAAAGCTCAAAGTGATTTACAGAAGGAATTAAAGCAATACAATTATTGGCAAAAACAGTTAAAGACTAGTATTTAAAAACATTCACAATAATAAAACCAACTATGAGTTCAAAACAAATAAAAAGCATAACAGCTTCTACATGCCTGGGTAGGCTTGCCTAAACAAAAATATTTTTAGCAGGTGCCTCAAAGAGTACAATGAAGGTGCTAACCTAATGTCAATAGGCAGGGAGTTCCAAAGCATAGGTGCTGTCACACTAAAGGATCAATTTCTCTTGGATGAGACCGATTATCTGGATCCATTTCAGTCAGGTTTCAGGCTTGGTTTTGGCATGGAAACAGCCTTGGTCACCCTTTATGATGACCTCTGTTGGGAGAGAGACAGAGTGTGTGTGACTCTGTTGAATCTCCTTGATCTCTCAATGGCTTTAGATACCATAGATCATGGTATCATTCTGGGAAGACTGGCTGAGTTGGGAGTGAGAGGGACTGCATGGCGGTGGTTAAGCTCCTAATTGGAGGATCAGGTCCAGAAGGTGGTGCTTGGGGAACATTGCTTGGCACTCTGGACTCTCCAGTATGGGGTTCCACAGGGGTCAGTTCTGTCCCCCATGCTGTTCAACATCTACATGAATGTCAAGACTTTGGAACGAGATCCTGAAGACGAGGTGGGAGAGAGTGGGGAGGGGGATTTAGAATTCCAGGAGTTGCAACTAGGGAGTGAAGAGGAGGGGGGAGAGAGAGAGATGTTTGCAGTAAGAGACCTTGGGATTCCAATGGCCGAGGACTCAGCCCAGCCAGTTCTCACGCCTCCTTTCGAGCAGCGGGGAGGGGAGATGGAAGAGGAGTCGGAGAGAAGAGGATACATAACCCCTCCTCAGCCCGGCAGCCCCGTAAAGAAGCCGGTGTCCAGTTTCCACTCACCCAGCCCCCCTGCACGGGATAGAGATGTCAGTGCTTCAGAGGTAGAGGAACCCCCCTCCCCTAGAGCTCACACACAGCAAAGGAGGGAGGAACAGAGAAAGGCAGAGGGAGGGGGATCTCTCCGAAGGAGCGCAAGGCTTCATGACCGCCTCCCTTCTTCATAAGGGGTGGGGAGGCGGGAAAAACTTCGCTCTGTCAACTTTCTTTCAATGCTGCAGGAATAGGCACTTAGGAAATCTAGTGAGTTAGATTAGAGGCTTACATGAAGTGCAGGAAATTCAATGTGGAAATTTCCTTAATAAAGAAAGAATTGATCACACCCTCGAGTTCCGTTATTGCCACTCACCCTGGGCACGACAATGAAACCATTGGGTGCAGTCATCCGGAGCTTTGAAGTGCGTTGCCATCAGTATGCTGATGACAGGCAGCTCTATTTCTCCTTTTCATCTTCTGGTGAGGCTGTCAATGTGCTGAACCAGTGCCTGGCTGTGACAATGAATTGGATGACTGCTAATAAACTGAGGCTCAATCCAGACAAGACTGAGATACTGCTAGTGGGTGGTTCTTCTGACCGTATGGTGGATGTCCAACCTGTCCTGGATGGGTTTGCACTCCCCCTGAAGGAGCAGGTTCGTAGCTTGGGGGTTTTCTTAGAACCATCTCTGTCACTTGAGGCTCAGGTAGCCTCGGTGGCATGGAGTGCCTTCTACCAACTTCGGTTGGTGTCCCAGCTACACACCTATCTGGACAGGGATAAACTGGCTTCAGTTGTCTGTGGTCTGGTAACCTCCAAGTTAGATTACTGCAATACGCTCTATGTGGGGCTGCCTTTGAAAATGGTCCAGAAAGTGCAGCTTGTGCAAAATGCAGCGGCCAGATTGGTAACAGGGACCAGACGGTTCTAACATATAAAACCAATTCGGGCCCGCTTGCATTGGCTGCCTGTATGTTTCCGAGCTGGATTCAAACCTATAAAGCCTTACATGGCTTGGGACCACAATACCTGATGGAACGCCTCTCCCAACATGAAGCCACCTGTACACTACACTCAACATCAAAGGCCCTCCTCTGGGTGCCTACTTGGAGGGAAGCTGGGAGTCTGGCAACAAGGGAGAGGGCCTTCTCAGTGGTAGCCCCCAAATTATAGAATGATTTTCCTGACGAGGTGTACCTGGTGCCAACACTGTTATCTTTTCGGAGCCAGGTCAAGACTTTCCTCTTCTCCCAGGCATTTTAGCATGTGTTTTTTAAAATTTATATATTTGTTTTTAATGTTTTTAATTGTTGGACACTGCCCAGAGAGCTTCGGCTATAGGGCAGTATATAAATGCAATAAATAAATAAATAAATTTCTTACAAGCGCAGAAAAGAGAATTTCTTACAAGAGCAGTACTATGTGGACCCATAACATGGAAAGCACACCTTGAACTTGGCCTGATAGCAAATTGGCAACCAGTACAGATTTCAGAGAAGAGGTATTATGTGCTGGCTGATAGAGTCACACTCATGTCAGCAATTGTGCTGCAGCATTCTGCTCTAACTACAACCCACGGGTCAGTTTATGCTTCATGGGGATTTCTGTGACCTTGGTTGACTGGCTGCCAGAATTCTTTTAGTTTTGGTTAGGAACTCTGGTTGTGGGATGCTGAGTTTTGTTCCTTAATTATACGAATCTGGTTGTGGTTGGTATGGTATTGCATTTAGGAAATCATCACTGTTTTTTTTTTCTATTTGCATTTAATTTACTTTTAACCTCACATCCATAGAAACAACAGCAGTGTTTGTATGTGGTCAGCTCAACCCCCTTAAACCTACTGTTGATGCACCTTGTTGTTTGCATGATGGTTTGTTACTTGCCCAATAGTGGTAAAAGAGAGTTCACATACTAGGACATATGGCTTCAATTACTACTACTACTACTACTACTATTATTATTATTAATATTAATATTAATAATAATAATAATAATAATAAATTTGTATCCCACCCTTCCAACAGGAGCCCAGGGCAGCAAACAAGGCACTAAAAACACTTTAAAACATCATAAAAACAAATCTTAAAATACATCAAGACAAAGAGTTAAAAACATTTTAAAAACTTGTAAAAAGGGTTAAAAACATTATTAAAAAACATATTAAGCAATTCCCAAGATACTGCCTATGAAGATAGACCAAACCATGTGTGTTCTCTCTCTGTCAATTATTACTCACTGGAATTGGGTTGACTGTCAAGCTGAGTTTATAGCATCCCACAGGATTGGCAGGATAGAGTACCTACTCAAACCTCACTCTGCAGTATAAAGAAGTCTGGAGCAGCCACGTTAAAAGAAAGGTAGGGTATACCCTGAGGGGGTTGCCAACTCTGCTTTGATCAGAGCTTGGAAGATTGCTTTTAAAAAGTAATAAATTACAGTTACAGTTACATGGTCCAAAAAAGTAGTAATTACCGTTACAATTACAATTGCTGTGAAAGTAACTGATTAATTTATTTTTCCTCCAAAGTAATCACTACAATTACATTTCAGTTACTTTAAAAAAAACGCCGACAAGGTGTTGGCCTTGGCTGCTGCACATCTAAGTAGCCTAAAACAAAATTAAAAATAAACAAACACATACAGAGATAGTAAAATAATTATTTTTATTCATAAGATAGCAATGGTGGTCTCTCCACTGGTAAGGGTGGTGGGGAGGGAGGCTGAGGCCACTACTCAGATCTTTGCATGTCAAACCAAGTGCAACCCCCCCTCAGCCAGCCAGCATAATCTCTCTCACTTAACCACCTCCCAGACCCTGCCCTGCCACCAACTAAGGGACACTCACTCAAACACACATTTTCCCCTGAGATGCAAAAAAATTAAAATACTGCAAATGCAGCACAGTAGCTAGAGAGGGTGTTGGAGGCCACTTTGTGTGCCAAGTGCAAACACAGTATACACACACACACACACACATTGTCATCTTTCACCTCTACAGTTCTTTATCTCCATTCTGCTGCTGCCTCCTTCTCCTTTATCCATGTTCTTGACCTCCGGATCCTTTCCCCGTCCACTCCATTCTTCACCACCACTATCCATTTTTAAAAATAATTGTTTTCTCCCCTCCACCCCGTCTCACTCTGCGCCTCCTCCCTCGTCGCCTCCTACCCATCCACAGTGCATGAGGAAAGAGCAACACTGCGCAGAAGTCCAGTTTGAGGCACATGATTTTCATCCACAAATCAGAGGAGCAGAAGACTTCCCTTGCTCCCCCCTCCAAGTAATGCCCAAAAGTAATGCTGGAAATGTTACAATTACTCCACAAAAGTAGTAAAATTACTCCTATTACAATCAAAATGTAAAGGAATTACCCACTCGTTACTCAAAAAAGTAATGAATTACAAGTAATTCGTTACTTGTAACTAGTTACTTCCAAACTCTGGCTTTGATATCGTTATCTTTGCAGAGGATCCTTAGTCAAGTCTTACCAACAGTACAATCCTAACCATATCTACTCAAAATTAAAACCTTTTGAGTTCTATGGGGCTTAGGCCCTTAGCAAGTATGCTTAGAACTGCAGCCTTCAGGGGCATCCATTTTTACTCCTGAGTGCTCCCATGTAATATCTCCACACCACTAGGCTCCCTTCTTCCTACAATGGCCTTCTGATGACTGGGTTGGCCTGAGGCACCTAAACCCTTCTTGTCAGGAGCAAGTAGTCTAGATTAAATCTTCTCTACACAGCCTCCCTAAAGCAGGTGAGAAGGTATGATCCTGTCACTTCAGCTGGACCTGGGAACACCCTCATTTAGCTAAGATTTCTAACTTAATTTCCAATCAGAGAATTTTTTGAGAGGTATGTTCCAAGCAACTGTGGTTAATGTTTAATGTACCATGCTTAATGACATTACTAGGGCTCACCCCTATGACATCAATAGGGCCCACTTCTATGACATCACTTGGGTACATCCCCCTATGACATCACCAGAGCATGCCTCCTATGACATCACTAGGATCCTCCCCTGAAATTTCAGGGTTTGAGATGATTCTGACCTGGCAACCCTAGTGTGGATTATCCCTTCCTATAACTAACTAACAAACTAGTTGGAATGTGACTATCATCAATATCTACCATCAGTGATGGGCCATAAATGATGCAGTTCAGGACCAGTGCTGGTTCCAAGTGTCTGAGGACCCTTGGACATGAGGAACCAAGGGGCCCCTTGTCCCTTTCCTCC
Organism: Rhineura floridana; assembly: GCF_030035675.1. Classification (NCBI taxonomy): domain Eukaryota; kingdom Metazoa; phylum Chordata; class Lepidosauria; order Squamata; family Rhineuridae; genus Rhineura; species Rhineura floridana. The sequence goes on from NC_084487.1 coordinate 102,040,104, forward strand.
TCAAATCACACTCCTCCTTCCTCCTGGCCCCAGACCTTTTCAGTAAAACACATACTGACCAATACAGAAATCCCCTGTTAAAGTAAAACAATACAAGCTTTTGAATATCAAAACAGTAGTTGATTCTTAACATATCACATTTAACGACATCATTAGGGCCTGTCCCTGTGACATCACTAGGGCACACCCCTGTGATATCACTAGGATTTGGGATGATTCTGACCTGGCAAGCCTAGCCAGCAGATATATGGGAAAACACATACAGGATTGCAATGTTAGTGTCTCTATGTATAAGAAGGAGATGAGGGAGAAAAACAGAAGAGAGAATTATCTGAAAAAATAGGAAATTCAACGACATTGATTATTGCATGGACATTAAGCACTCTATCTTTGATGGGTTTTTACAATATTTCCTAATATGTGCATGAAATTCTGCCTACATGCTATGTAAATTATCATTCGTTTGATTCATTGCATTATGATCAAGGCTTATGCATCTGCAGGCACCAAAAAGTAAAGAGGCAAAGATGATATTATGGAACAGCTATTAAGGCCTAGCGTCTCTCCTTAAGACTAGCATGCACCTTTCTATTCATGTGGGTAAAAATACTGCACATCACAAGATTGCCTGAAGAGCTTGGGAAGATGCTTCATTGAACTCTTTCCACATTGGTGAATCTTCAGAGAACCTGATACACAACAGCAACTTTGTAGAAGATAAGAGCATACATGCCCTGAGAAGGAAGAGTCCAACGAACAAATCTATACAGCGTGAGATTTTGTTTTATCACAAAGAAAAACATATAAAAATCAATCACAGGTTTTGTTTTGCTTCGGCTGCACAAACTCCTATGAGTAATATATATCGTATGGAAATGATGGTTGACTTTTTCAATACAGAGGCAACTCCCTGGTGCACAGTGCTCATCTTTACCCTTCTACCGATCTCCAAGAATGTAAGGTTTGTGCTAAAAGGTATAGCAGAAGCCCTCTTTGTTATTTACTAGTTCCTCCCTCCTTTGGTAGACCTGTGTGCAAATGGTCTCTCGGATTTCCCTACCCTATTTTTGGACAGAGAAAAGGGAGGGAAGATTCAATCACATTTCTCCAGAGAAAGGGAAATTCTTTAAGAGGTTATTAGGGACTCACCATTAGTAGCAGAAGTAACACAGCTTCTTTCTTCCCTCAGTTGGCAGCATGGTTACCATTTTGCATCCTCCATAAAGCCTAAGATGTGGCATCATCCCCTGGCATTGTGGTATAGAGATGGCAGCCACTACAAAAATTGTTGTTGAACATTTGGAGAAAATTCTGCAAAGTGGTCTTTTTTAGGGGCATGAGAAAATCTTGGAAACTTTCTTGGAATACATATAAAAGTCAAGTCAGTTGAACTTTTTTTGGACAAAAGATTTTATTTATTTATTTATTAGATTTATACCCCACCTTTCTTTTCATGATAGAAACCCAAGGCAGCTTACATATGGTTCCCAGACAGTCTCCCATCCAGGCACTGACCAGACTTGACCCTGCTTGGCTTCAGCAGGGTGTTGACCTCATGTGCCTTCAGACCATAGCCTGGTACCACAAAGGTCCATACAGGTTAAGCATCAGATCCAAATCATCTAAACAACATTTTTGGAATAAATTAGTATAATATTTTGGTTAACTGTTGGAGTCCATGGTGAGGTGTCATTAGAGCAAGGGTGGGGAACCTCAGACCAGCAGGCCAAATGTGGACCTCCAGGCCTCTCTATTAGCCCTTGGGACTCTTCCCAAGTTATGCCCTTTCCCAGGCAACATCCTCTCTGACAGGTCTCCTTGAGTGCTTTTGCCTAGCTAGAATGTGTCTTGAACTTGCCTGACAGGAAGATGGAAAGCTGTGATGTGTGTGTGTACATGTGTGTGCGCATGTGTAGGCAGGCAAGCACCAAGAATACTCAATCTTTTGCATGGCTGGTAAGCAACCTTCTGTACAAAGGTAAAAGTTGCATGCATTACTCTTTCCACTTTTGTATCTGTCCCCACGATTGGTGGGGACACAAGATAGGGCCTTCTCGGTGGCTCCCCCCAGGTTCTGGAACTCTCTTCCTAGGGAAGCATGAATGGCCCCTTCCTTGCTATCCTTCCTTCGGCAGGCAAAGACTTTTTTATTCCGACAGGCCTTTGGACTAGAAGATGTTTAAGATAGGGCCTCATAAGGTCTGTTGTATTGTTCTATGGTCCTATTCTTAATGTTTTAAATTGTTTTAGTATCTTAAGTGTATGTTTCATGGTTTTAATGTTATGAATAGTTTAATTCTATTTTAATTGTATATTTTTGTATGTTTTTGACCTATGTGTAGTTTTTATTTGTAAGCCGCCCTGAGTTCCAGTTTTGGAAAAAGGGAGGGGTAAAAATAAAGATTCATTCATTCATCCATCCATTCATTCATCTGGCCCTACCCACAACTGGTATCTGTCCACTGGAAGGTTGCCCACAAGAGAATGTGGTCTTTGGGCTGAAAAAAGTTGTTCACCTCACCTTAGAGCGTTACATTTGAAACAGCCCAAATTACATTTTGAGCATGTAAAATATTTAGATATGTACTTAACAATTCATAACTTTTTTTGCTGCAGGGGAGGCTAATTTATGGCTTTCCAGATGTTGTTGGATTGCCGCCCTGGGCTCCTGCTGGGAGGAAGGGTGGGATATAAATAAATAAATAAACATCCATCAGCCCAGGTAGTATGGTCAATGGGCAGGGATCATAGGAGTTCTAGTTCAGCAACATCTGGAGGCCCACAGGTCCCCCAACCTTGTTTTAAACAAAGCATCCATCAATAGCGTTTTAGCTTTAGTGTGGTATTTGTGTAATTCTTCCTAGCACTATGCCGCTTTCCAACAATGTGAGGGAAGGAGGAAGCAGTGTTGCTGGAGAGGAGAATGCATTGGTGGGGGTGAAGATATATACACTATTAAGTCTTCATTTCAGTTAATTTTCCTATTTATTCTTTTGTTTCTTCATGCACCCTACACCCATCTTACATGACCCCCCCTTTAACTTGGTAGGTTGTGTCATTTACCATGCTTTGATAGCTCTTTTATTCAACACACCCAGGAGAGATCTCAGATTCTTCCTAACCCATTGCTGAACCATCAAGCAACTACCTTGGCCCATAACAATCTGCCTGGCAAAGGCATGGCTGGCTAGCTGATGGTAACACCAATACACATAATCAGACCAAAGGATTATCCAGTCCAGCCTTCTGTTCCCACACACTGGCCATCCAGATGTCTATGGGAAGCTGACAAGAAGACATGAGCGCAGTCACATTTTCCACAATATGTATGTAAAAGGGAGGAATATATTTACACAATTGTTGAAAAGCAGTACTTTAAGGCCAACAGTGCTGCAAAGAAGGAGGTGGAAATTCCTAGCATTGGTCACCCCCCTCACCCTGCTTTTGTGTGTAAAGGCTGGATGAGCCTCCTATGTCATATTTGTCCATTGGAGGTCCACACAATGTCAAAACATTGTAGGGGTCAGAAAAGGGCACAGACATTTGTGGAGTTGTGTGGGATATAGGTTGTGTTCATTATGCTTTAACAATCAGTTCACTTAAGTAAGATTGCTGGGCTTTTTTATTTCTGCATTTCTTGCAACCAGACAAGAGCAGCTTTGTATTGTTTGCCTTGCTTTCAGGAATACAATGGAATAATGAAGTAGGAAATGAATCTAGCAAAGTAACAGGGCGTATTTGATCCATTTGTTGATATGAATCTACTATCCTTTATTTCACTTTGTATTTTACGGTCTCTTCTCATTCATAAGCTAACAGGAGACAGTGAAATGTGCATGATCACATTTTTACTGCATTCACAACAGCAATGGATATGCTAAGTGGAGGGAAAATAGCACCTTCCTATGGCAGGGGCAGATGTATGCAGTTTGAGTCCTAGGTAAATGTGTATTCATATATCACTGCAACATACCATCCTGCAATGGATGAAATCAAAAGGAACATATTTATTGTTGGTCCTTTGATTAACTATTTGAACTGTTGGGATGCAACTCCACTTGTACTGAGAAGCTGGTGGTTTTGCATGGGGAGGGGTACATAGTGAAGGGAACCTTTGTGCTTCTTAGACTGTTTTTCTGACCTAGCCTGTGCTGACCTGCCTTCAGGTGCTAGACTGATACTATTAGGGTTGCTGACTTCACTTCCTGCTCTTCCCTTCTTCGTCATCCCACCTTGGAAGAAGAAACATATTTCCTTTGTCTATGGGCTCATCCAAACGGAGCGGGATAATCTACGTTTTCCATATCCGGTTCGTCATCTGACAGTCCTCACTTTGCCTGTTTGTTCACTCTTTTCCAATAAAAAAACCCGCTTTTTTTGCACCCACACATGCAGCGAGAGGACCTGTACTTCTTCTCACTTTTTCCCAGCTCCGCCCATAACACTCCCCCCTATCAGCCAATTGGTCCACAAAAATATGACCTATGCTCCTCTCCCCCTTTGCAACAAAGCACAACAAGGCGCATGTGCTTGAATGTATGAGCACGAAAGTTTGAATTTCCTGATGGTTTGGTAGTAGTGGCTGTAATGGAGTTCCTTGTCGCTCACCACTCTGGAGCAGCGCTGGCTGGGGGGGGTGTCTCCAGGTGCCCCTGACCATGCTTCTGCGCAAATGTGCTTTTTTGCATCTGCACAGTAGAAGTTGCAGGGGCCCCCCCAACACCACACCATTGCTCTGATAGGTTCCTTTTCCCTGGGCTTTCCCCGGACATTTGCACACATGCGCAACAGTGGAAATACATGATTGGCTGAGAATGAGGGAAGGGATATGGGGAACCGCCCAAGAACCACTCATCAAACACCCACAGCTGTAAAGTCTGTGGTATTGCATCCGAGCGCCTGAAGGTACAGCAGATGATTCCCGGTTTAAAAAAGCAAATCGCATGATTTGCGGTATTGCAGGAGCAGATTTAACCGTGCGAAAATGCGCAAAAGCGCGCGGCATCATATGGACGACTGAAAAATAATGAAAACACAAAGCGATTATGTCACACATTTTACAGTTGTCTGGATGAGCCCTATGACTGTAAACACACTGGTTGCCAGAACAAAGTGTTTCCATTGGCTGTACCCGGAGGGGGAATGGGTTGATCAGTTGTGAAATCTCTTTGAAGCTGATTTTAAAAAAAACCAAAACACTCAGGCTGCTGCCACCAGGTTTTACAATAAAAAGGGGCAGGGTTTGACTAGTGTTGTGTGCCTCCATTTTCAGAAGAGAGAGGTGGAGACACACTGGAACTGGCCGAACAGTGAGTGTGCTTCTGCCCTATCTCTCCTCCAGAATTCTTTGCATCTCCAACTCTAGTTAGCTAGAACTAGCATCTTTCCTATCCAGTATGTATTTCCTACAATAAAAGTAAGCTTTCTTGTTTTCTAAAACCCAGTGTGATTATATACAGGGTATAAAGTGTGCTCCTTCAACAGGGATCCAGTTACAGTTCAGATTCTGCCAGCATTCAACTCCAATACCAACATTAACTGGATCCATAACATTTGAGTCTCTGCCTATGTACAGCACTGTTGCATTGGGATGGCAGTCTCTGGGACCTAAAGACAATCAATGCCAAAAAGCAATTCTATAGTCTTTGTATTTGTCTCTGTGTTTTAATTCTAGGTCACCTTGTTTTCTCCATTATTTACTTGATCTTTTTAAGCTGCAGCGACTAACATTTGGGCTTAAGTTAGTTGATTGTATTGAGTTTGTATATCCTATGTGATAAGTTGGCACTAAGAAGGATTTTGATCTTTAATCTGGTTCAGAGTATCCTAAGACACTCTGATTGCAGCCACAGGCGGTACACACTCTAAATGAGATTGGAGAGCAAATTAAAATAAATAATGTTTCAGTAAATCGCATTGTCCTGGCTAAATGCACTTAGCAGTTTCACTTTCCCTTTACTGGGGCTACTTTCAAGGAAATTAACAATCAATTTATGTTTTTGATGGAAGCATAATACAACTGCTTTCAGGGGCAAGAAAAGCATGTTAAATCGGTGTAGCTTCTCCATGTAACTACATCATCACCAAAGCTTCTGGAGGGAAGGCTAAGGAAATATCAGAGCACTATAAAAAAAAAATCATAATGTTTATTGCCAAAGGCAAAGCATGGTAAACTGGCTAATGGTTTCTTAACTATCAGAGTTCACTTGAGTAAGATTGCTAGGGCTTTTGACTGCTGCAGTTCTTCAACCAGACTAGAGCAATTTTGTATCGTTTACCTTGCTTCGAGAAGTACAGGGAACTAATGAATTAGGAAAGGAACACAGCAAACCAATAAGGGCTATTTGAACCATTTATTGATATGATCTGCTGCCCTTTATTACACTTTGTACTTCATGGTGCCTTCTCATGTTAGAAAGATTGGGAACATTTTGAAACATGGCACATATATAAGGGCAGAAAATATCAAGAGAGTTGATGCAATTATTTAAATAATATTAGCCCAAGGGAACAAATTAATAGACTATACAGGATAACGTAGTTTAACAAGCAGGTTAATAAAGTGGAATATTTGAATCCCTTATCCAGTAAAAAAAAATGGGGGGGGGATTTCCAATGTCTGTAAAATTCCAAAAGAACATTAAGCATTGGATGATATTCGACTTTCTCACAACACGATTAAATAAAAACCCATTACTTACTAGACTACAAATCAGAACAGATATGCATCAGGTAGGGTTGTCATATTCCATTTCCCAAAATCTGAGCAGCCAAATCTGCATTTTTTGCTAATTAGGTCAACTTTGTGGTGAGTTGGGAAAGGGTTAAACATTCCCACCTCTCCTGGTTTCCCAGACTTTCTTCTGAGTATATGTATATAGGATTGCACTGGAAATTACTGAAGTTCATGCAAACTCTTTCCTAGTCCTTTTGATAACATTTTTTTAAAAATTCCTTGTACACCATTCCTTAGGGTTGAGGATTAGGAACAACATGGTGGGGAAGTGAAATCTGGGATCAGGAGACTGAGGGGAAAATTATGGAGCTGGGGTTTGTAATGCAGAGAAATTCAATTCAGTTTGCATTTAAAGATTTGCTTCCTAATTTGCACTTTCTGAAACAATATGTGCACTGAAATACAGCCATTGATCAAAATTCATACATCTCCAAGTTTTGAAGTGCCATTCTCCAGCCATGTAATGTATACAAAAATGCATATATTAGGGTAAAGTGTGCATAGATACGCATATATTAGTGAAAATAGCATACAAAATGCATTATAAGGGAAAACATTAGGTTGTACATTAGGCAAAATGGTATACAAAAATATAATTATTATGAAAAAATCACACTAAAATGTGGGTGAATATTCATGAGGACGTTTAAAAGAAAAAATTGCAGACTGATGTGGAAATGTGGAAAACTGGATTTAAGACTGGAAAAATGAGAAATGGAGAGAAACCGAAATTAATAGATGAGTGCATCCCTAGCCAGGGATTAAGACCAGGAGGGTGAAGAACACCCTGGGTGAGGAAGAAGCAAGTGGAAAGTGTGAGGATGGTGACCATATCATAGGCCTACCTCAGTTCTCTGAAAGACTGATTTGGGAATTCACGAGAATGGTCTTGCTCTTTGCAAAAGGGGCAGCATGGAACTAGAATACTTACTTCTAACTCTAGCTGAAAACTTGCTAAAAAACTTCTACAACCTGGGGCCATCCAAGCTATGAAATTTGCTGCCACAGGATGTGGTGATGGTCACCAATTTGGACAGCTTTAAAAGGGTTTAAAGAGGGGCTAGACAAATTCATTGAGTGTAAGGTAGCTATCAGTAGCTTCTAGTCATGCTTTCTCCAGTATTGGAAGCAGTATGCTTCTGAATACCGGTTGCTGGGAAATATGAGTGGGGAGAGCACTGTTGCACTCATGTGCTGCTTGTGGACTTCCCATAGTTATGTGGCTGGCCATTGTGAGAACACAGTGCTGGACTAGATGGGTCTTTGGGATCCAGCAGGGCTCTTTTTATATTCTTACCTACTGCATTTTTACAAGACCTTTCTTAAGAAATTGTCACAGTGGTCTCACCTGCTATAGGATACTAGACACCATAAAAAAAAGTTTGACCATTTATAACACCATACACTTTTGCCATCAGGGAGAGGGAATGTGTGTTAAACAAAGGCTGACTATAGATTTACGCACAATACACAATGTCTGTAATTTAAGCTGTTTCATCCCCAACTCTCTGATGGAAACAAAGCAGATTATCATCAAGAGATAAGAAAAACCAAGAGTGACTGACTGCTAGGGATGTGCTAGAAATCCACCCAGTTTGGATTTGGTACTCAGTTTTCCATTAATTCACTTATCCTCTCTAATTACAGATCAGATTTTTCTGTAGATATTTTCCATGGATATTTGCAAAAATGGATTTTAAAAAATCCATATCTAAAATATCAATATTAAGAATCATAATTGTATTGATATTTCCTTTCAAAATATTGATATTTCCTTTCAAAATATCAAAATTAATGTACATATTTTTTGTGAAGAGGTAAAAAATAGATTGGAAAAGGCAGCAGCTACTGGACAAAGAAAGAACCTGAATCGATATGGCTTGTTAGATCAAAAGAATTCTTTTGAACTGGCACCAGCCAATGAATCCCATCTTTATCCATTGCCTAGCTTAAGAACTGACTTGGTATGCCTATGCGCAGAAATGCAATGTGTATCTGGTCAATGGAGCATGACTTCTGCATGAAACTGAGCACTAGTTTGGGTTGGGAGGGAGTTTGAAAGGGGTCAAGCAAAGATTGACATTTGCTGTCATCTAGATGTGTTTAGATCCTCCGTGGCGCAGAGTGGTACGCGGCAGTAACGCAGCCGAAGCTCTGCTCATGGCCGGAGTTCGATTCCAATGGAAGGAGGAAGTCGAATCTCCGGTAAAAGGGGTCGAGGTCCACTCAGCCTTCCATCCATCCGTGGTCGATAAAATGAGTACCCGACATATGCTGGGGGGTAAAGAAAGGCCGGGGAAGGAACTGGCATTCCCACCCCATATATACGGTCTGCCTAGTAAACATCACAAGACGTCACCCTAAGAGTCGCACTATAAGTGCAGGGACACTTTTACCTTTACTTTTAGATGTGTTTAGTATGTGTGTGTACATGAATGGGTATTTTTGGCTAGAAACCAAAACCAACCATTGACAGACACTGAGGCAGGATTTCTACTGCACAATTTTAAAGCACTATTTCATAATCCTGAGACTCAAACACATGCAAGGTTTTTTCAGCCTTTGTTTGTTTCTGTTTGTTTAATGAAATGAAGGAGCAAATGCAGGAACAATCAATCCCTTTTCCCAGTGAACTCAGGTGTTACACCAAAAAATGGTTCTTTACATCTGGAAGAAGCTCCAAAACACACACCAGATGGGAGACCACAGTATAAATCAAAACCTTTATTGATTACCAATATCTTTTGCAAAAGGAGACTAGGTTGTTCGGCTCGTGCCTGAAAACCAGTCTAAAGCATTATTACACAGGTACAAGTGATATATGCTCTCAAGCCCTCCTAACACAGCCCCTCCCATCTTGTCAGCAACTTTCCCAGGTTTCTCCATTGTCTTGCATTGAGCCAGTGCCCTGGCCTTGATCGCTCATCCGTGCTGTCTCTACCTCCTCCTCCTGACGCGATACATTCCAGCCCTTATCTACTTGGAGAGTATCCCGTTACATGGGATGGGTAAGCTAGCATTTAAGTATCAAGCACCAAATGAACATTTGGCATCCACAGGCACCTCAGGAATTTTGTTTTTCTGGTTCTATGTTATATCAGGTTAACACATTATCAAACTAACACTACATACACTACAATTCCCAAACTATGCCTAATTTCATTACACAGGGAATTGTAACTCTGTGAGGAGAATAGGAGTCTCCTGACAATTCTCAGCACCCTTACTTACCTATTTATATGATTTATATCCCACCCTTCCTCCCAGTAGGAGCCCAGGGTGGCAAACAAAAGCACTAAAAACACTTTATTTTTTTTTTCAATAATTTTTATTCAAATTTTCATAAAACATACAAGACGAAGTCATAAAACATTCAAAGACAAAAAACAAAATCAAAAATAGTTAAACAAAAAATAAAAAAATAAAAATAAAAATAAAAATAAAAAATAAAGAGTAAAATATTGACTTCCCATTTGTCAAAGATCAGATCAGTTATAAATCTATAATATATAACAATCCTGTCTCTTAAGTCATATTATAAAATCACTTTCCTCCAATAGTTATCTTACTTAATCATCAAATCTCATAAACATTACTTTATTCTTTCCACAAAAAGTCAAAGAGAGGTTTCAATTCTTTAAGAAATATATCTATCAATTTTTTTTTTCCAGATAAGCATATCGATTAATCCATCTCATTACTAATTATGATAATCTTATTGTCATAACCATAGTCAAAATAAACATTTCAATTAATCCATCACATCAGAATCTGTTAGGTTCAGTAATTTCAGTAGCCATTGTTCTATTATCCCTATTAGTTCCATTTTCCATCTTCCATCTTCAGTAGTCTTGTTAAGTCCAGTAATTTCAGTATCCAATCTTCCATTATCAGTATTCCATAATAATCTTGCTGTCAAAGCCATAGTCATATAGTAAGAGTCTGATGGGAATTACCTCTATCCCAAATATTTTCTTGCCATCCATTCTGAATAGGTTGCTGAAATACTGCTGTAAAATCATATCTCTGTTCTTTTTTTCAAAATACACTGGGTCATCTCTTGAAAGTTTTTCCATTGTCACATGGCTGCAGTTAATTCCATAGATTTTCTCTATATTGGGCTCCATCACGTCATTCCAGTCCAGAAGATTATCCATGCCATTGATAACTTTATCTCTAGAATCTTCATTAATTTCTTCAGAGATAACATTGAGTTCCAAACAATAGATTTTATTTCTAAAGTCCATAGACTCCAAATCTTTTTCCTGTTCCACGTTGGTTCCAATCTCCGGGGTCTCCTCTCTCACAGGGACCCCTGTTCCAGTCTCCAGGGTCTCCTCTCTCACAGGGACCCCTGTTCCAGTCTCCAGGGTCTCCTCTCTCACAAGGACCCCTATGTCTTTAATCTCCTGTGTATCCAAACAATAAATTTTATTTCTAAAGTCCATAGACTCCAAATCTTTTTCCTGTTCCACGTTTGTTCCAATCTCCGGGGTCTCCTCTCTCACAGGGACCCCTTCCAGGGTCACCTCTCTCACAGGGACCCCTATATCTTTAATCTCCTGCGTCATTTTACTCAATTCAATTTTCAACTCCTTACAACCCTGTCGCAGGTTTTGTTTCGTTATCTCAATCTCATCCATTATTTTCTGAAACATAGTTATTTCCAGATTCTCAGCCACTTTCTTAATTGCCATTTTAAAAGAAAAATATAGGAAAACCACTTCTTATTTCAGCAACAATTGGGTTAATACTCCAAACTTGGTGACATCACAGTATAAACAGAGCAGACAGCCTTATCTCTCCATAGTTAAGTAAACAAAATGCAGTTCCCAGGATCGAAACAATTAATGGCAGTCGTCAGAAAACAGATTCGTCAAAATAAAATAGACCAAAAAGAGAGTAGTCTCAGACAATATAATATTCTTCAAAATAAAAATCTGGAATAGAAATCCCTCTTCTGTGTATATCTTTAGAATGCAAATTCAGGACAGCTTTTTGCAACAAAAACAGAGATAAGCTATTAATTAGTGCGTAGCAGAGAGAAGTTATGGCTCCCCAGTGAGATGTCAAAAACCGATCAATCTGGCAAATCTCTTTTAAACAGCAACAATTTAAGTCAAGTAAAAGAAAAATATAGAAAGAAGGGTGCTTGCCTGTTAGTGCGTTCTCTCTTAGAAGATAAGGTGAACGTTCGCTTTATCAGATAGAGCTTGCTGTTGAAAATCCGTCCCACCTTCGTCGGCTGGACCTCGTCCCATAAATTAATGAGATCTGGTCGTCCCAACAAAAATAGGCTTTGAGGTTAATCTCTTCGTTTCTCCCTACCCGGGAGAAGTTTAATCAGTCAAAAAAAAAAGAAAAAACTGACTGATATATCTGAATAAGCTTCTTTTGAGGCAGGAGCCCGTCTCAAAAGCAGGCACAGGCTAAGTCACCCTTCCCGGAAGTCTAAAAAACACTTTAAAACATCATAAAAACAGACTTTAAAATATATTACATCCTTAAAAACATATTAAAAAAATCTTTAAAAATATCTTTTTTAAAAAAAGCTTTAAAAACATCTATTTTTCTTTTAGAAAAAAGGTTTAAAAACATATTAAAAAGCAGTTCCAACACAGACACAGACAGGGTTAAGGTCTCTACTTAAAAGGCTTATTGAAAGAGGAAGGTCTTCTATAGGCAATGAAAAGATAACAGAGATGGCACCTGTCTAATATTTAAGGGGAGGGAATTCCAAAGGGTAGGTGCCACTACACTAAAGGTCTGCTTTCTATGTTGTGTGGAATGGACCTCCTGATAAGATGGTGTCTGCAGGAGGCCCTCACCTGCAGAGCGTAGTGATTGACTGGGCATATAAGGGCAAAGACGGTCTTTCAGGTATCCTGGTCCCAAACTGTATAGGGCTTTGTACACCAAAACCAAAACATAAACCAAAACCTTGAACTTAGACTGGTAGCTAATGGGAACCCAGTGCAATTCTTTCAGCAGCAGGTGACATGCTGGTGATACGCTGCCCCAGTGAGCAGTTTCGACACTGCATTTTGCACCAGCTGCAGCTTCCAGACCAACCTCAAGGGCAGCCCCACATAGAATGCATTACAGTAATCCAGCCTGGAGGTTACCAGTGCATGGACAACAGTGGTCAGGCTATCCCAGTCCAGAAAAGGCCGCAGCTGTCTTACTAGCTGAAACTGGTAAAAGACACTCCTAGCCACTGAGATCACCTGGGCCTCTAGTGACAAAGATGGATCCAGGAGCACCTACAGATGACAGACCTGCTCTTTCAGAGGGAGTACAACCCCATCCAAAGCATACAACTGTCCAACTATCCGAACTCAGGAGCCCCCAACTCAGGAGCACCTCCATCTTACTAGGATTCAGACTCGGTTTATTGTCCTTCATCCAGCCCAATGCCGAGTCCAGGCAGCAGCCTAGGACTTGCATGGCCTCTCCCAAACTACAGTTCTCAGGATTCTTCGGCAGAAGTAATGACTGTTTAAAGTGCTTAGATACTGCTTTAAAAAGTATAGTACAGATGGGATACTGCCTGGCCCATTGTCCACAATATGAGTAAAATAGTTACAGACTTTATTAGCATTGACTGTGGCACAGTAAATAGTGAAATGTTTTCAAATTCTGGAAGAAAATCACCTTTTTTGCATGAATTAGAAATATGAATTCCTGTTTTTTTCTTTATTTTGTTTTTGCTCTCTTATGGTTTTGCCATCTTTTTTGGGGGGGTGTAGAATGTTATTGCCTAGTCAGAGCAACTATAAAATCCTGGATTTCTGAATGGTTTTCTATGCAGCTATATTTGTTTTATTCTTCTACCAAGGCAAGAAAAAGGTTCAATATGAACCAGAAAGTTCCTTCTCCAGACAATAGGTGTATCACTGTAAATTTATTTCTTGTTTTATCTATATGGCTAGAACATTCCTAAATGTGAATCTCAACTATGTCTTCACTCATTGGCTACAAACACTTACAGTGAGAGAAGACTAGTCTCATAAAATCCTTGTACCTACACATTTTGTCTCCTTCTCCAAGGGCTGTAGAGTGATTTTTTGTTGTTGTTTTGTTTTGTTGTTGTTGTTTAATGAAGGTCGGGAATCAAGTAATAATGTCAATGGGCACGAGGTGGAATGTCAACTGTCCAGTTAAAACCCAGCTAATTGGGCATTATGGCAGCCCTAATTCCCAGTAATACATTGGATCGATACTGAGGACTAACTCACCAAGTGGCAAGATTTTCTGTCTATTATTAATCAATTATACATCTGACTATATTTATTTATTTATTATTTAATTTGTATCCCAACCTTCCTCCCAGCAGGAGCCCAGGATGGCAAACTAAGCACTCAAAACACATTAAAACATCATCAAAACAGACCTTAAAATGCATTAGAACAAAACAGCATTAAAAACATTTTTTAAAAAAAAAAAAAACTTTAAAAAAGGGTTAAAAACATCATTAAAACATATTAAGAAATTCTAACACAGACGCAGACTGGGATAGGTCTCAACCTGAAAAGCTTGTTGAAAGAGGAAAGTCTTCAAAAGGCTCCAAAAAGATAGCAGAGATGGTGCCTGCCTAATATTCAAGGGGAGGGAATTCCACAGGGTAGGTGCTGCCACACTAAAGGTCCGTTTCCTATATTGTGCAGAATGAACCTCCTGATAAGATGGTATCTACAGGAGGCCCTCACCTCCAGAGCGCAGTGATCGACTAGGTATATAGGGGGTAAGATGGTCTTTCAGGTATCCTGGTCCCGAGCTGTATAGGGCTTCATACACCAAAACTAGAACCTTGAATTTATCCTGGTAGTAAATGGGCAGCCAGTGCAATTCTTTCAGCAGTGGGCTGTCATGTTGGCGATACCCTGCCCCAGTGAGTAGTCTCGCTGCCTCATTTTGCACCAGCTGCAGCTTCCAGACCAACTTCAAGGGCAGCTTCACATAGAGCTTTTACAGTAATCCAGCCTGAAGGTTACCAGTGTGAGGACAACAGTGGTCAGGCTATCCCAGTCCAGAAATGGCCGCAGCTGTCTCACCAGCCAAAGCTGGTAAAAGGCACTCCTAGCCACAGAGGTCACCTCTAGTGACAAAGATGGACCCAGGAGCACCCCCAGGCTACGGGACTGCTCTTTCAGAGGGAGTACAACCCCATCCAAAGCAGGCAACTGACCAATTATCTGAATTCAAGAACCACCAACCCACAGTGCCTCCGTCTTGCTAGGATTCAGACTCAGTTTATTGGTCCTCATCCAGCCCACCACTGAGTCCAGGCAGCGGTCCAGGGCTTGCACGGCCTCTCCTGACTCAGTTGTTACAGAAAAATAGAGCTGGGTATCATTAGCATACTGCTGACACCTCCCCCCAAAGCTCCTGATGACTGTTCCCAAGGGCTTCATATAGATGTTAAACAGCATGGGGATCAAGATGGTACCCTGTGGCACCCCACAGCACAACTGCCAGGGGGCCAAAAGACAGTCACCCAATGCTATTCTCTGAGAGCGACCCTGGAGATAGGATCAGAACCATTGTAAAACAGTGCCTCCAGCTCACCAAGTCGGCCCAGAAGGATACCATGGTCAATGGTAACAAAAGCCGCTGAGAGATCAAGTAAGAATAACAGGGTCGCACTCCCCCTGTCCTTCTCCCAATAACGGTCATCCATCAGGGCGACCAAGGCCGATTCAGTCCCATAACCAGGCCTGAACCCAGACTGGGATGGGTCAACATAGTCTGTTTCATCCAAGAGTACTTGCAGTTGCTGTGCCACAAAGCTCTCAATCACTTTCCCTAAGAAGGGGGTATTTTCAACCGGTAGGTAGTTGTCACAAACCAATGGGTCCAGGGTGGGCTTTTTCAGGAGTGGTCGGATCACCGCCTCTTTCAAGGCAGCTGGAACCACACCCTCCCACAATGATGCATTGACAACACCCTGGATCCACTCAGTCAGACCCCCTCGGCAAGCTTTAATAAGCGAAGAAGGGCAAGGGTCGAGAGGACACGTTGGTGGCTGCATCATCACGAGCACCTTGTCCACATCATCAGACCGCATCAACTGAAACCGTTCCCAAGAAGTTGCAGCAGATGTTGCACTGGACACCTCACTGGGGACTACAGTAGATGTGGATGGGGCATCAAGACTGCTATGAAGGCAAGCAACATTACCCTCAAAGTGCCTTGCAAACAATTCACAGTGGGCCTCCGAAGGGTCTAAGACTCCATTTCCTGGAGTTGATGTCAACAGACCCCTGACAATATGGAAAAGCTGCACTGGACGGCTATTTGAGGATGCGATGGAGGCAGAGGAGTGGGCCTTCTTCACCACCCTCACCACCACACAGTAGGCATGGTTATGATGTTTTACTCGTGCCCGATCAGCCTCACAGCACGTCTTTCGCCACTTGCGCTCTAGGTGTTGTCCAGCCTGTTTCATTGCCCTTAGCTCACTGATGTACCAAGGTGCAAGCTGGGCTCCACAGTGCCGGAGAGGGCACTCGGGGGCAACCGTGTTGAGAGCCCGACGCGCCTTGCTGTTCCACAGCGTGACAAGAGCTTCAACAGGGTCACATTCTCTATCTACTGGGAACTCACCCAGGGTATTCAGGAATCCTGTGGATTCCATTAGGCTCTGGGGTCAGACCATCTTTATCTGTCCACCACCTCTGCAGGGAAGGATCAGAGCCATAAGTCTAAACTTCACCAGGAAGTGATCTTACAATGACAATGGGGTGACATCCACCCCCTGTATCTCCAGACCACCCCTTCCTCCATCTGGAGCAAAAACCAAGTCAAGGGTATGCCCTGCCCCATGTCTTGGGCCAGTAACAACTTGAGACAGCCCCATGGTCATCATGGAGTCATGAAGTCCCAAGCTGGAACACTAGAGGCAGCCTCAGCATGGACATTGAAATCACCCAGCACTATTGTTCTGGGCTCCCCCAATGCCACAGCCAAGGTGACCTCCACCAGCTCAGTCAGAGAAGCTGTTGGGCAGCAGAGTGGACAGTACACCAGCAGCAACCCTAGTTTACTGTCTCCTCGGCCCAACACCAGGTGCAGGCCCTCACAGCCAGCTCCAAGACAGAGTGGTTTCCTGGTGACAGAGACAGAAGTTCTGTAGACCACAGCAACTCCTCATAAGAACATAAGAACATAAGAAGAGCCTGGTGGATCAGGCCAGTGGCCCATCTAGTCCAGCATCCTGTTCTCAAAGTGGCCAACCAGGTGCCTCCCCCCCCTTCCCTGCAGCCTGTGCTGGTGTTTCACTGAGTATCCAGATGGGCAAAGTATACTGACTTGTAGGTTTGTCAGTAAACATGTAAAGCTGGATTTTGTAGCCTTCATCAACTTGGTACCTTCCAGATGTTCTTGCTGCTTGGGACTGATGGGAATTGTAGTCTAAAACATCTGAAAGGACACCAGATTGGTAAATGCTGGATTATTGGAATCCCATAGATGTGGCCAAGCAACTCCTAGTCATAGTTTATAATATATCTCCTTTGACCACTTACATATCAGTCCAATATTTGGTCCCTACATTCAGCATGCAGTTCTGCCTTTCAAGTTACAAGATTGGTTGTAAGACACACCATAATGTGATATCTGAAGTGAGGCCTGTCAAACCTTATGATTTACTAGCTTTACTAGAGTAAATAATACAATAAACAAACCAATAAACAAAACAATCACATGATTCAGTGTCTAAGTTCAAATAATGTTGAAGCCCTCTTCAAAATTTATCCTCCATGCAGAGATCTAGGTGGTGTGGTTCTCCTCGACAAGCTTAGCCCAATGGATGAAGAGAGATTGATGGGATCCTGAAAAACATATTTCACTGGACCTTGTACACGTGGAGACTCAGGAGAGGGCACAACATGTAAGAAGATGTTAATATTAATAAGCCAAGAAGACCTTGAGTGAAGAAGTCAGTATTGAGATCAGCCATTGAAGAATGAAGAAACACTTCAGAAACATATCAGGAACCAGTAAAACCCAACACCTTTTGAGAAAAAAAGTTTCTCTCTTGTTTTTGTAGTGTTCAATGTCCCTTCCCTCTTGGTTTTCTAATTCCAATAAGCAGCAACATGGCGGGAGTGGGCTTCGATGTTCTTACCAATAGATGTTAAGAGGCAGTGTTAAGAGATGCCTGGAATGAAATATATGGCTGCTAGTGCTAAGTGCCTAGTATGCCCTGTAGGGCCATGGACATCAGTGGCCTGCAACCATGTTGGGGGAGTGTGGCCATCACTGCCAGCATTGCAGTTCTACATAAACACCCATTTGGCCCATCTGAATGTGACTAATTGTATAGCAGCCAAAATGTCAAAAGTGTAACTGGTGACTTCTTTCATTTCTCTTCTTCTTTCATTTATCTAGAATATCCTTGAATGTTTCCATCAAGTATTAAACATCTGCAAGTAGTACTTTAACTTTGTATCAGGAAGACTTAAAAACACAGAAGTTATGACTTGATCCACCTTTTAGATTTAAATCTTCATAGTGTAACGTAAACCTTATGTACCGATCTGGGAGTCAGAATATTTGCTGGGCTACAAAGCAGGACTGATAACGAAAATTCCTTACATATGGAGTTCTTTAATATTAAGCCCACAGGGAGAGCAAACTCTTTAATAATATCTCTTTTTTCCTGCATTCTTGTCAGTTTACTTCAGTTTATTCTCGTTAGTTTATTTCAGTTAATTTCTTTTTAACATGAAACCTAAGCCCAAGTCTTTCAACACTACATTCTGCTCAAGGAACATGGCAAGATCTGCCAAATTCTAAAGTTTCTTTAAAAAAAACAAAACAATACTGATGAGGTAAAATTTGTAAATTGCAAGAAGATCGGAAAAAATGTTACAATGAATACATTAGATTATGCATTTATGATAAGCTGAAAGCATTAAATATAGACAAGTTACAGCACTGAGTAGTCTAGGGACCTTAAAATTTAATAAGCTGTAGCTACAGGCAAAAATCTAGCAGATGTGAGGAGGAGGAGGAGGAGGAGGGTAATCTGCTGGCAGCATTCATTCAGAAGGAAACAGCAATGCATGAATAATAATATTTATTTATTTATTTTATTTATTTATTGAATTTTTATACCGCCCCACTAGCATAGCTCTCTGGGCGGTGTACAACCATTACAATAAATACAATAGAATCACACAGAACAATACAAAAAATATAAATGCAAATCCACAATCTAAAACCAATTAAAACAGGTTTTAGATAAGCTAAAATGCCTGATAAACTAGGAAGGTTTTGACTTGGCGCCGAAAGGATAGCAATATATATTTATTAACTAATGGTCTCTCAAAGTGCCATCTACTACACACATCTGCTGCGGAGACTAAAAAAAGAAAGAAAAGAGAAAGGGATTTGTGGAAATGTGTATATGTACGTATACTAAGTAATGCAAATAGTTATATGTATTTATATTGTGTCTTTTTGACAAGTCTTAAGGTTGCTTACAATCTTTGTAAAGTACATCTGCCTCCCCTGATTTCCCATGTTTATCCATTATTCCATCCTTCTCTAACTTCCACTGAGTTTCAAGGTGAATTTTAAAGACAGGTTGGCAAATAGAGATAGATGGAGGGATATATATATGTTACATACAGTGTAATTTACATTGGATATGATTCTCAGAAAGTTCAAGGAAAAAAAGAAAAAAATCAGGAGAAGTTATTTTATTATTATTACTTATTTAATTTGTATCCCTCCCTTCCTCCCAGCAGGAGCCCAGGGTGGCAAACAAGGCACTAAAAACACTTTAAAACATCATAAAAACAAATCGTAAAATACATTAAGACAAAACAGTGTTAAAAACATTTTTAAAACTTTAAAAAAAGGTTTAAAACATTATTAAAAACATATTAAGCAAATCTGACACAGAGACAGACTGGGATAGCTCTCAACTTAAAAGGCTTGTTGAAAAAGAAAAGTCTTCAAAAGGCGTCGAAAAGATACCAGAGATGGAGCCTGCCTAATATTCAAAGGGAGGGAATTCCACAGGGTAGGTGTTGGTTCTTTCCCCTTTCAACCCTTTCCTATTTCTTAAATATTTTTCTAACAAAGTTTTTGACAAGATACAATACAGATAGGGCTGGAATTTTCTGAAAATCTCAACATCAAGCTTATATGCAGTTTTTCTAATTCCTATCTTGCTCGTTGATCCTGATCTTGATCTTTTTAACAGTTCCACTAAAAATATGAACAATTCTTGTGTATTATTTATACATTATTATATGCATTATGATAATATGCCCTGTAAAATATTCTAAAATATTCTAACATTATAAGCATATTATACACATACGTCTAGTTTTCTAAAGTAACTACTTCATAGACAGATACATACAATGCATATAACTGTAAAAACACTTGTGAGTTAATTTATGCTTATAAAATTATGCTGCAGAAATATGGGATTTTACTCTTTCATACATATATATATATATAACATACTTTCTTTTTAAAAGAAAGTGACAATGCACAAGTGGCTTGGACATAAACAGCAAGAAGCGATCCAAAGATCAATCAGAACCACCAAATTCCATGTATAAATCTGTTTGAGCTGGATTCCTCCTCCATCCCTATCCATAGATAGATGTGCTTGTAAGATGTGCTTATCTGTGATTGCTTCTTTTTCCAGTCAAGTCACAAGATCTATTCAGACATTCTCCCCCCCACCACCACATCTTCAGTTGGGAAGAGCAGGGATGAAGCTGTTGGGTTTGTCCCACTCATAAGGAATTGTCTTAAAGTTGCCTCAGTTATAATTATTTGGTTCGGAATACAAATTTGGATGTAGGATGAATAGATTATAATACCACCACTACCCTGAAAAAAATTCTGTGTGTACAGAATTGCTTAGCCTGGCCTGGCTGCTTTGTAGTACATGAACAAATATTGATTAATGTTAGCTGGTGCCATTTCTGGGCATTGAAACTGGAAGTGTAATTGTGGAGAAGCTGCCATGTTTCCTCCAAGAAGCCCTGGAACATGATGTAGCATCATTCTGAGGGGGTTTCTGGGGGTAAATGGCAGCCATCAATTGGAAGCTACTGGGATGAGAATTAATGCTGATGGCAAGTTTGGGGCTGAGCACAGCCACTGCAAAACAGGTGGCAGCAGGGGAGAAAGGACATGAAAAACAAGGCACTTTGGTCCATCCTTTTTATCCCTAGTCCTACAAATATTGAGCTACAAGTTCGTAAGAGATATCCTTGCAAACCCTTAAGAAGCCAGAAGAACAGTGGCAGCATTATCGTGGTTGAGCAGCCCCTGATAGGCACTGGGCTTGCCTGTGGTCTCTGCCTCATTTTGCTGAGCATCAACAGGCCTGAAACTGCAATTTGATGGTCTCACAGTGCTACATCAGGGCAACATGGGAGAACCAAAATAGTGGGGAGTTTGTAGGCATTTTTCTGGAGGGTGGTGAGAGGCTCACTCTTGCCACCAGCCTGTTCTGAGGTCCAAGGAGAGGCCAGGCTGAAATGAAGGCACTCACTGTTAGAACAGAGATGTCATAACTCAAAGTTCAAGCAAAGGACAAGGCAAGTCCAAAAGTTCAGTCCAGGTAATTGCTGACAGATCCAGGGGCGGGCCCCGGAGAACAAGCATTGGTTAGTACTCTCTCAGAGAGATTTGTTGCCTCAGCAACATTCTGAGGCCTTTGAAAACTTGCTGGCCAGATACCGCCCAGTAGCCCTGCCCCCTCTGAATTCTTTTTAAAGGGCATTGCCTGTCGGAAGGCAGAGCTGGGGTCCCAATCCCGGGGAGCTGGATCCCGGAGAGTTGGGAGAAGAGTATTCGGATGGATGGCAGAGGGAAGGGGGAGGAACTTCCCCCCTTTGGAGCGAAGACGAAACAGAGGAACTGCCAGTGATAAGGTCGCTTAGCAACGGGGAGCCTGAGCCCTCCCTGGACATTCTCACGCCTCCCCCTCTTTCAGGCTCAGAGCAAGAGGGGAAAGAGGGAGGGCTGCTCACAGCCGAAAAGTGGGGAGGCAGTTTACCATCAGCCCCTCCCCTATCCCCCATCCTGGAATCGGAAACTTCAGAAGAGGAGGGGGTGATGCTTCCCCCTCACCGCGCAGACGCAGACAGCTGAAAAGACAGGAGAGAAGGGGGGGAAGGCGGGCAGTACCTGAGGGGCACTTAAGCAGGAGCGAAAGATTGCGTGCCCATTTGGCCCCTTCTTAAAGAACAGGCGGGAAGAAGTCCCTTGCTCTGTCAACTTTCTCCCAATGCCGCAGGACCTGTATCCCTGTATTGCTTCATGAGAAAACACAGTCTTTGTTTGGACATTACCCTAATAAAACACGAATTAACTACAGCCATTGGTCTGGTTCCTGAGTCACATCCTGGGCCTGACAGCTTGACAGAGGCCCCTAAATCACCCTCAACGCTCTCTTCACTTGACTGGGACAAGATGTCAAAGGGAGCAGCGGGGGGGACGAACCCCACTTCTGAGACGGAAGAAGTGGAACTCTTGAGGACTAAGATAGCTGATTTGCAGATGGATGTTCAAGCCCTGCCAGCAGCAGTCAAGGCGCTGAAGACGGATAATCAAACCTTGAAGGCCACGATAGACCAGATGCGAACAGCCCCTCCAGCTGCCGTAGTAAAGGTTCCCATTGGATTGCCCCCAAAATACGCGGGACAAAGTGATCAGTTGGCAACCTTCATGGCTCAATGTGAGTTATATCTGGATGTCAGGCACATGGAATTTCCAGACGATGGGGCTAAAGTAGCATTCGTGATTAGCCTCCTGGAGGGAGAAGCTGCAAAATGGGTGACTCCGTATCTCGTGAGAAAGGATACTGTCTTAGGAAGGTACAGAGGATTTATACAGGAAATGACCGAGATGTTTCAAGACCCGCAAAGGGCTGAAACAGTAGCGCGGCAACTAGGCGCTCTGAAGCAAGCTAAAGGGACTGTTTCCGAGTACACTAATGCTTTTAAAATTCTGTCCCAGGAAACTGGTTACAATGACGCCGCCCTGATGTTTATGTACTGGAGTGGATTAAATGCTGAAATCCTGGATGAGTTGGCCAGGACCTCCCCCCCCGCTGACCTACCAGGGCTCATCCGGCTATGCCTACAGATAGATCACCGGATGGAAGGAAGGCGCCTGGAAAGGAAGCAGGAGGTCCCGAGATACTCAGCCTCGGCATCCCACAACAAGACCCTTCCCACTGCAGTGATGGCAGGTAATGCAACTGAGGGACAGGGAGGGGCTAGGCCAAGACTGTCGGAAGAAGAAAAGGAAAGACGATGCCGGGAACGTTTATGCTTTTATTGTTCAAAGCCGGGCCATGTGGCCAGAGACTGTGGACTGAAAGGGGGGAAAGCCGAGCCGTTGGGAAACTAGAACACCCAGTCCACGTGCAGGCCGGTGGACTGGGGGCAGCGTTGTATAAAGGCCCCCCAACGATCCAACCTCCCTCAAAGGGGGTGTTGGTCTTGCCTATTCGGATTACAACTTCCAGAGGAGTGGTGTTTAATTCCACTGCCTTAATTGACAGTGGAGCCTCCACAAATTTTATTGATGCAAAGTTAGTCAAGCATCATGGAATTTCCCGGTGGAAACTGGACGCTCCCCTAGCTGTGGAGACTATCGATGGGAGACCCCTGAAGTCAGGAGGGGTGACACAAGCCATGGAGGAAGTGAAACTTCAAATCCCTGGGCACGAAGAGTTCATTTCGCTATATGTGTCAGATCTCTCGAACTTTGAGGTGATTCTGGGAATGCCCTGGCTAGCAAAGCATGAACCCAAAATAAGTTGGAAGGAGGCGGTGGTGTGGTTCACCTCACAGTATTGCCAGGAGAACTGTCAACCTGAAGGAATCAAGAACACCTTAGCGGGGGCAGTGCAAGAGATCGAGCAAGTGACCCTGCTGCCAAAGTATGAAGAATTCAAAGATGTGTTTGATGAAAAAGAGGCAGAGACTTTACCCCCCCACCGCCCTTACGACTGTGTGATTGATCTAGTGCCAGGAGCCAGCATCCCATCAGGGAGAATCTACTCTCTCACAGAGAATGAGAGGGAGGCCCTGAAGGAATTCCTGGATAAAAACCTGAGGCGAGGATTCATACGCCCCTCACAATCCCCTGCTGGAGCGCCACTATTGTTTGTGAAAAAGAAGGGGGGAACTCAGACCCTGTAACGACTATCGCGCATTGAACCAGATCACCATCCCCAACAGCTACCCGCTGCCCCTGATCTCAGAGTTGCTGGACCGACTGCGCTCTGCAAAAATCTTCACGAAGTTGGATTTGAGAGGAGCGTACAATCTGATCAGAATGAAGGAGGGAGATGAATGGAAAACAGGATTCTTGACCGCTTATGGACAGTATGAATACCTGGTCATGCCGTTCGGGCTTTGTGGAAGACCAGGAATTTTTCAAAAATTCATGAACGACATGTTTAGAGACTTGTTGGACACGTATGTAATCTGTTACTTAGATGATATCCTGGTGTTCTCAAAGAACCAGGAAGACCACGACCAGCATGTGAAGACGGTGTTGAAGAGACTGAGAGAAAATCACCTGTATGCTAAATTAGAGAAATGTGGATTTGACCTCAAGTCTCTAGACTTCCTTGGATATCGAATCTCAGCGTAAGGCGTGGAGATGGACCCAGGGAAAGTAAGCTGCATATTGGACTGGGGCCAACCTGTCACCAAAAAGGATGTACAACGGTTTTTGGGGTTTGCCAATTATTACAGAAAGTTCATTCCAGGGTTTTCCAAATTAACAGCTCCTCTGGCTGACTGTTTAAGGGGAAAGAAGAAGTTTCAATGGACAGAGAACGCCACCGAGGCCTTTGAGGAGCTGAAGAGAAGGTTTGCTACTGAGCCCATTCTGCACTTTGCTGATCCGAACCGCCCTTTCGTAGTAGAAGCAGATGCTTCAGATTTTGCCATCGGGAGGGGTCCTGCTACAATTAGACCAAGAAGGGAAGGAGCTGCACCCCTTCTCTCGGAAGTTAAAGCCTGCAGAGAAGAACTACACAGTTTGGGAG
This sequence comes from Rhineura floridana, assembly GCF_030035675.1. Taxonomy (NCBI): domain Eukaryota; kingdom Metazoa; phylum Chordata; class Lepidosauria; order Squamata; family Rhineuridae; genus Rhineura; species Rhineura floridana. The sequence goes on from NC_084487.1 coordinate 102,064,889, forward strand.
AAGGAGCTGCTGGCCATCAAGGACTCTTTTGAAAACTGGAGACAATACCTAGAGGGGACCTCTCATCGAATTGAAGTGCGCTCTGACCACAAGAATCTTGAAAGCCTCCAAACAGCCAGAAAGCTGAACCAGAGACAGATAAGATGGTCCCAGTTCTTCACTAGGTTTAACTTCCAGATTACTTACCATGCCCAAGCCAAAAACCAGAGAGCGGATGCCTTATCCAGACAGCCACAATACAAAGAAAGTGAATCCGAGGACCAGCCTCAGTACGTAATCCCACCAGAGAAATTAACGTTGGGAGTATGCCAGCCTTCATGGGAAGAGGAACTCAAAAAGGCACAACAAGAAGATGCAGACATGCTAAAATATCAGCAGGAGACGGGACAAGGTGAAGACTCAGAAGTAACCTTTCACTGGAGAAATGGACTGTTATGGTTCAAAACCGCCAGATATGTGCCAGAAGGGGAATTAAGGCTCAGAATCCTACGCCAGTGTCATGATTCCATCACAGCGGGACACTTTGGGATTTACAAGACCATTCAGAACGTGGCCAAGGACTTCTGGTGGCCTAAAATGCGTCGGGATATTGAGAGTTATGTAAAGTCCTGCTCTGTCTGTCTGCGGACAAAAACACAAACAGGGACACCAGCAGGACTGTTACAACCGTTGCCTGTCCCACACGAACCCTGGAAGGACCTCTCCATGGATTTTATAACTGATCTACCCAAGTCCCAAGGAATGACAGCCATCTTAGTAGTGGTGGATCTACTTACCAAAATGGCACACTTTCTTCCTTGTGCAGGGGCCTTAGAGGCTAAAGAAACGGCCAAGTTATTCATAAAAGAAGTCTACCGGCTGCATGGATTGCCAAACAGCGTAGTCTCAGACCGAGGAACTCAGTTCACAGCCAAATTTTGGAGAGCAATGTGGAAACAGTTGCAGACGGAATTAAAACTCTCCTCCGCCCATCACCCCCAGACAGATGGGCAGACGGAACGCTTGAATGCCGTTTTGGAAAGATATTTACGAAGTTATGTGTCCTATCAACAGACTGACTGGGTATCATATTTGCATTTTGCAGAGTTCGCCTACAACAATTCTCTGCACTCCAGCACTCAACAAACCCCGTTCTTCGCTAATTATGCATTCCATCCTAAAGTCTTTCCAAGCAGCTCAGAAGGAATGCTGGTACCGGCAGCTGAGAACTTCCTTAAGGAATTGCAAGCGGCGCAACAGACACTGAAACAGCAGTTAAACGAAGCCAAAACGGAGTACAAGCGAGTTGCTGACCTGCACAGGAAGGAGGGCCCCCCCCTTCAACCGGGAGACCAGGTATGGCTGTCCACCCGCTTCCTCCAGATGCCGGGTAAATGTAGAAAATTACAAGACAAGAGGGTGGGTCCTTTCGAAATAGAAACTCAAATCAATCCCGTGGCGTACCGACTGAAGCTGCCTGACACGTTTAAAATACATCCTGTGTTCCATCGATCCCTCTTAACGAAAGCCGCCCCTCCCAGTGAGTTACGGCTGGAGGAACCTCCCGGAGCTCCACTCCTGGTAAATGAGCAGCTTGAGTTTGAAGTTGAGGAGATCTTAGATTCCAGGATCAGACGCCACAAGCTGCAGTACTTGATTCACTGGAAAGGCTATGGGGTGGCTGACAGATCATGGGAAGATGCAGCTGATGTGCATGCTCCAGAATTGGTAAAACTTTTCCATCAACGTTTTCCCCACCGTCCCAAGCCAGACAAGGGGAGGGGGGCACAGCCTGGAAGGGGGGATGGTGTCGGAAGGCAGAGCTGGGGTCCCAATCCCGGGGAGCTGGATCCCGGAGAGTTGGGAGAAGAGTATTCGGATGGATGGCAGAGGGAAGGGGGAGGAACTTCCCCCCTTTGGAGCGAAGACAAAACAGAGGAACTGCCAGTGATAAGGTCGCTTAGCAACGGGGAGCCTGAGCCCTCCCTGGACATTCTCACGCCTCCCCCTCTTTCAGGCTCAGAGCAAGAGGGGAAAGAGGGAGGGCTGCTCACAGCCGAAAAGCGGGGAGGCAGTTTACCATCAGCCCCTCCCCTATCCCCCATCCTGGAATCGGAAACTTCAGAAGAGGAGGGGGTGATGCTTCCCCCCTCACCGCGCACATGCAGACAGCTGAAAAGACAGGAGAGAAGGGGGGGAAGGTGGGCAGTACCTGAGGGGCAGTTAAGGAGGAGCGAAAGATTGCGCGCCCGTTTGGCCCCTTCTTAAAGAACAGGCGGGAAGAAGTCCCTTGCTCTGTCAACTTTCTCCCAATGCCGCAGGACCTGTATCCCTGTATTGCTTCATGAGAAAACGCAGTCTTTGTTTGGACATTACCCTAATAAAACACGAATTAACTACAGCCGTTGGTCTGGTTCCTGAGTCACATCCTGGGCCTGACATTGCCCTTTTCTCTAACAACTGGCTCCTATGGTGTGGAGGTGGTGTGGCCTACATTAGAGGGATGTCTTCTGAGCCAGAGGAGTCAGGCAAGGCCACCTCTTCTGACCTGGATGTTCTGGAGCAGAGGGCTGGGATGGTTCTCCAGGCAATGCCTCCTCTTCCTTTGAGTCAGCCTTTGAGTCAAATTATGTCCACATTCACACCATACATTTATTCCAGAATCCTGGGAAGTTTGATTTGTGAAGGGTGCTGAAAGTTATTAGGAGAAAGGGACTATATGTTAAACCTGTTATGCATCCTATGCATAAGCAGACGATTAACCCTTTACAGTGAAATCCTCTGCATAATTCAGAAGTCAGTCTCACTGAGTTCAATGGGTGCGTTTCTTTAGAATTGCATCCCTAAACTCTAAACCTTTAAAATTAAGCTATAAACCTATATATTTTTGATATATATCAGAAAGATCATAACGTTGTAAGCTTGTTAAGGATTGTGTTGCATGTAGGAATGGAAGGACCAGTCAACTGCGGTTCTCTCCATTTCTCATTTTTTCCAATATTAGATTCAGCTTTTCACATTTCACAGCAATTTGCATTTAAAAAAAAAAAAAAAAAAGAAATCCTCACGAAAATCATCAGCATTTTAGTGAGAATTTCTCCCAAGGAGCACACTTTGTTATGCAGTTTTGACTGATGTACACATTTTTCCAAGAACGTTTGCCCAATATAACACCTTCTTATATGTTATTTTCACCAATATGCTTATTGTTATCACACTTTGCTCCAGTATATGCATTTTTGTAGACGCTGGTTGGTTAGAGGACTGTACTGAAACATTTGGAAAAGTGCAGATTTCAAAGGATGGCTATGTTTCAGTTCTCATTTTGTTTCAGAAAGTGTGGATTCGATAGATTTGCCTTTTAATGCAAACTGAATTGAATTTCTCTCTCATCCCTAGTTTCATGTTCCACAGTATGCACCCAATTTTCTCTGGATTGTATCTAGAATGATACATTTGAATTGTCTGCCAAAACAGGGTGCCACCACACCCTCCCGCAAAGGAAGGTTGCTTAAAATGCATATGAAGTTATGGTTCTTAGACATTTCCCATAGAACATGACCTCTAATTGACTTTAAATCTTGAGCTAATGAACTGTGAGGTGTGGGTTTGGATTTTTGTAGCTCTTTGGTGATCAATAAATAGAAACATGTATCCAGATGAACCAAAGCCTAAATTTGTTTGGATGTGATAACAGACATTTCATACAGTGAATATAAGCTGTGGTAGGCCTGACCACAATAGAATCAACCTATTTTTATTCACATGCAATTCAAATTCTATCGCAAAGGCTGGTTGCAGATGAGCATGATCTGAAGTTGATTTGACAGGAGCAGTGTTATGCCCTGTGCACATTAAGATTAGAACTGCTGTGTGAAGTTGCAGTTCATCATTCAAGGAAAAACCCACAGATTTTATTAATATACATCTCCAAGACAGCCCCATGAGCACACAATAATCTATAAATTTTGAACTAGCTTACTTACCTGTTGAGTATTTTATTTTAATGTAGGAGAAACATTTTCGAAATTACCGAATGTATGATATATTAAATGTTGACAATGTCCAAAACCTTATGAATTACTGGGAAAGTGTCAAAAGCATCTCAGTTAAAATTGGGCAGCCAAACTGCAAGATGCTGATTCACTGAGTCAGAGTTTTATTTTGTGTTTTTTATGTTTGTATTTATATTTATGCAATAAGGTCTTGTAAATTAGTGATTGACACAATTCAGCCAAAGTATAGCACTTTTGAGTCTTAGCAGTAGAGATCTAAGCCTGAGCTCTTCTCCCATTGAAAGCACTACAACTTTTGAACTTTGTCTGGATCATGTTCTTACTGTGACAAGTTCCTTTCACGTCATAGAACATATATATATGATAATTCCCCGCCTCTTCAAACTGTAATAGCAAATTTACTTGAGGGCATTGCTGTCTCTCCCCTTATAAGAAGAGAACTGACTGAGCTGGATGTTCTTCATTCTTATCAGAATATAATCTCCCTTCTTAAACCAGTGGTGAGTTTCACTGGACCCCAAAAATCTTTTCCCCCCAAAAATAGGAAATGGTTTGATTTTGAATGCAAAGTGGCCAAACGCCAATTAGTCAATTATGCACGAAAAAGAAGAACTGATTATTCCGTATTTAATTACGTCCATCTTGCTTATCTTCGTTCCTCATATAGGCTTCTGTTGAGACAAAAAAAGTTTTCACATGCATGTGCACAGTGGCAGCTTCTTAATCAAGCCCTCCTGGAGGGGAATGAACGACAGTTTTGGTATATAGTATCTAATGGTTCATACCCATCTAGATATTATGATTCTGGTCAAATATCCCCCTCCATATGGATTGATCATTTTACAAAACTTTACACCACCACAGCCGTCTCTAGTACCTTTTGCCCAGGGCCAATTCAGGATAATTTTCCTAATTGGCCACCAGTTTCAACAGGCCAGACTAGGTCTCTTATCTCCTTATTAAAAAGTGGCAAAGCACCAGGGGAGGACATGATTCCTCCAGAACTTTTTTCTAACTTTCCAGACTGGTGGGCCCCGCTCTTGGCAAACTTATTTACTTATATCAATGCCACTGGCAATATGCCAGAAGGTTGGAAACAGAGTATTGTTATCCCTATTTTTAAAAAAGGCGAGAAACAAGATCCTAACAACTATCGCCCTATTAGTCTTTTAGATGTAGGAGCTAAACTGTATAGTAGATTTCTCTTACTTAAGCTAGAAGAATGGGAAACTGCCAATACGGTTATCCACCCTGAACAGGCGGGTTTCCGAAAAGGTCAGTCCACCATTGACCATTGTGCTACCCTTTTCTTCTTGGCTCAACAGTCAATTAAGGGGCCTACTCAACACCTTTACGCCACCTTTGTTGACTTGGCGGCTGCCTTCAACTCTGTTGATAGAGATCGCTTGTGGGCCAAATTGGCCTGTACCAATATCAACAAACGTCTCCTATATTTGATTAGAGAGTTATACTCTAATAACAGCCTGAGAATTAGGGTTGGCAACAATTTAACTGAACCTATATCGGCTAATAAAGGTGTAAAACAGGGCTGTCTTTTAGCTCCAGCCCTGTTTAATCTTTATTTAAATGATATAGTTACCGATCTGGCGGGTCCGAAATTCTTCCCCCCCTGATTAGGATCTAGGAAATTATCCATCCTACTATACGCAGATGACATGACTCTGTTTTCTTTGACCCCAATTGGCTTAAGGAGATTACTGGTAAACCTAGACGCATACTGTAAAAAAGAGTCTCTCCAGGTAAACCTCCAGAAAACCAAAATCATGGTCTTTGGGAAAAAATACTCTAAACATAAATGGTATATAGGGAATCAACCCATAGCCCAATGTTGTTCCTTTAAATATCTAGGTATTCTTTTTCAAGATACCTTGTCATGGAAACAACAAATTGCCGCTGTAAAACTTTTAGCCGTAAGATAAGTTGGTCAGATTCTCTGTTTTTATAGGTGTGCGGGTGGCCATTTAGTGGCCCCCGCTTTGAAAGTTTTTCAGAACAAGGTTCTTCCCCAGATTACCTATGGGGCAGCTATCTGGGGATGGTCAGTACCTTCTTTCCCCTCTTTAGAAAGTATACAAAATAAATTTGTTAGAGCGCTCTTGAATCTCCCTCCTTCCTCACCGGCTGCCTTTTTAAGAGCCGAAACGGGGCTTCTCCCACTCAGTGCCCGGATTCACCACTCAGTGTTAACGTATTGGACTCATTCAATAAATTCTACCTCAAAGGTTTTACCGAAGGCTAGTTTTGATATGGTCAACAGGGATGGCAAATGGAATTTAAAACTACAGGCTATTCACTTACATTATCACATTCCACTACACTCGCCCTTATTACTGAGCAAAGTTAAAACCCTAGCTCAGATAAAAGATTATTGTGAATGGATGGATAGACTGACAATTGCTAATTCTAAGTTTTCTACTTGGTTTAGGCTGTATAAAACAGACCATACAAGAGTGAATTATTTGTTAATCCCCTTACCAACACATTTACGATTCGCCTTTACAGCCTTAAGATTTCAAACAATGCCAACTGCCCTTTTAGCTGGTCGATACCTTCAGACCCCTTTGGAACAGCGGAAATGCATATGCCAATCGGAAAAGCTGGAAAACCTCTCTCACTACCTTTTAGAGTGCCCCCTTTATGACCACCCAAGAACTAAGTTTCTTAACATTTTAATAACTCAAAGAGAATCCCTTAGTGATGACCAGATTGTGTACTTGCTCTTAGCCGATACTAACTACTGGATCACCTATTGGGTAGCCCTTTTTGCCCTGGCGGCTCAAAGGTTGAGAACAAAATATTTGCTTGAACTGGAATCAAAGGAGAATTAAACATATTTCCAGGCTTTATAGAAGTAACTTGTTTAGTCTAGAAGCTTGTTTTATATTGCTGTTTTAATTATTTAGTTTATAAGCTTGTTTTATACTATTGTTTTATTTCGTGTTGTGTTGTTGTGATATTGTGATGTTGTGACGACCTATGGTCTGACAATAAAACAGATATATATGATAGTCTACTCTAGGTCTTTTTCCTCAGAGGCAAAAATTATCATAGCATGTAACTTACCCTTCTAAGGATTCCTAATATTTTAAAATGGCACATTTTAGTCACTGTGATTACGATCCTTTCCCCATGGAAAGAATATGTTTCTATCAAATGTTGTACAGATATTTTCTTCTACTAGTATACAATGTGTTCCAAACAGAATAAATGAAAAGAATTTCTTGGAACGTACACAAAAATAGCTTCTATAAACTTGGCAATTTCAGCTTTGTTAAAAAAGCAATTCCCTTTTGTCATTAAGCATTTATTTCCTCTTTTATATCAAATGCATTATTTATTGTGTCTCAACAAGTTTTGGGTGATGATAAATGTTATTTGCTGTATTTCTTCTTTTGCAAATGGCTAAGTCTCCCATACATTTAAATTAAACAAAACCAAAACAAACATGTCTTTATTTTAAATATAGATTTAGAACTACTAATCTGAATCCAATTTTCTTCTCTAAAAATTGTCTGCAACTTCAGGCATATTGAAATAGGTCAGAGAAACAATATGCCACTTAACTAAAAAATCTCCATAGTAGCTGGGGATTCAATCATGTTCAATTGCATTTATTTCCATTATGTTCAATCACATTTGGTTCTTCTTAGAAATGAAATTTTAAATGTTTCTGTGGTGAACCAATGGCAGTTAATGTTATTGGTTACACATGGCAGTCTTACGCTCAATTTTACTTATTATATTAAGAGAAAGCATTGGGTGTGATCCTGACAATGTTAACCACTTGTAGAGACTTTTTTCAAGTAGCCTAACTAAAATGGCTGATGCCACTTCTGTAATTGCTCACATGCTGGTCTGGGTTTGGGTACAGGATTTTGCTTATGTGGTTCCTCTGAGGGCACATATAGAGAAATTATGCCTACTCTGCATGCCTACTGTGAAGTAAGTCCCACTGAGTTCAATGGGAGTTATTCCCAGGTAAGTGTATATTATATTGCACTCTTCATCACTTTTGAGGGATTCTAAGGGTTCTGTTAAGAGGCACCACGTGATTAGAAGCCTTTACATCAAGAATGAGGAAACTGTAGCCTTCCAGAAGTTGCTGGACTCCACCTCTCATCAACCACATGCAACATGGTCAATGATCAGGAATAAAGGGAGTTGTTGTCCAACAACATCTGGAGGACCACAGGTCCCTTATCCCTGCTTCACATCATTCCAGACAAGCATGAGAACAATTCAGGTTGTAGCAGCCATAGCAATCCTGCTGATTTCAGTGGGACAGAATGAAACACAATTTCAGTGGGACAGAATGAAACACATGCTTATCCTCCCCTTTGCTATAAATGGGACTTAACATTTTGGTTGGCTCATGTGCATTAATTCTTGAAGTCAAAGGGAGACTCAATTTCACTTACATTTCTATTTGTGATGGAGTGGGATGGGGTGAAACAGAAAGAATTGTGATAGGCTTCCACCATTCAAGCTAAACCTAACTTAGAAAACCCAAGGCTGTTCATCTATTTTTGGGGTGGGGTGGGGGTCTAAGCCATACCTACAGGGCATCCTCCATCTACTTCAGTGCAAGAAATAGTAAGAAAGAAAGGAGATTTGCATTTACTTTCTCAAAGCTAAGAAGACACAGCATTTAGCATAATCTTATAAAATATCTATAACACACAAGGGATAGCTTAACACCTGGAGAAGAACACCTGGGGAAGATTTTAGTGAGACATATTGTTTAAAAACCAGTGATGCCAACTGTCAATGGACATAAAGAAAGTTTATTTGATAAAGGGGTTTTGACACAGCAGAAAAAGGGAACAGAAGGAAAGGCAATAAAATAAAACACATACTTTGAAATAAAAGCAAAACTTCAATCTAACTTAGCCTGCTAGATTTTACCTACTTGAGTAAAGTCTTTGGTTTTACAGCATGTGCTAAATTTCTTGCTGAAAAAAAATGGTCCAAGGGAGCTTTTGCCTCCCGCAGAGCACATTTGATCACCTCATTTCATGATTTTGAATGAGACAAAAACCTGGGGGCTATATTTCCACATATTTATGAGAATTTGAGACCAATAGAGCCACTTACCTATGAATGAGAACGGATTGGGCCAACTTTGAACAACTCTGTATCCCTGATGCAAGTAGTCAAGCTAGCCAAATAGCAATTACTTAAAAAGATGGTTTCATGTCCTCAATATGTGTAGGCTTCCATGACAAAACAGCCAGGTCAGACCTATTGGCTACTGTGAACAAGGTATTATACTGGACGAATTAGACCTAAAACCAAAGAAAATCATCTACACATGGAGATTTCAGCAGGGATCTGAAGTCCAATATATTATAGATTGTGCTGTGTGACTCTATCAGTATGTAAGGGTTCATCACACCATTAAAATATGCTCCCTCCCAATAAGATTGATTCACTTCCCAAGCTGAAAAACATACATGTCCCTGGAAAATGTACATGACTATTCAGTGTTCATAGAAATTTGCCCTTCATACATGTGCAAATAAATAAATACTGATTAGGAGGATGAAGCTTCCTATATATGTAACACATACAATACCAGACACTTTAATATATATAATGTGTCTAGTGACAATATCCCAATAATCTGTACAATTAAAGGAATAAAACTGTAGTCCAAGTCTCCGTAAAGCCATTATTGATCAAATTTTAAATATGCGTACTAAATGTCAGACTAAAAACACAGTAGGATGTTGTCTGAATAAACATGTGAAGGATTAGGGTCATTTTTGCTCTTTCTTCACAATAAAATATGAGCCTTCTCTTCTCAGAGCTTTGTCAGAATTCTTTGGTCTATGACAACTCAAAAGATGGTCTAATGTTTATTCATAGGAGATGGTGGAGCTGTTTTGGCGAGATTTTGTTTCACAAATGAGTGGAACTGTGGGTTGTATCTAAGGATCAGGGAGAAATTCAATTCAGTTTACATATAAAGGTGAATGTAACTGATTCAAACTTTCTAAAACAATGCACAAACCGAAACATAACTTCTTTGAAATTCACACATCTCAGAATTTTGCACTGCAGTTCTCCAGTAATGTGTACAAAAATGTATATATTAGGGTAAAGTGTGCATAAAAACACATATATTAGTAAAAATAACAATACAAATGCATTCTATTATGGGAAATTGCAAACATTGCATACAAATATATGTGTATAATTAGGAGAAAAGTCCTGGTGAATTTTCATGAGGACTTTTTGAAAAATAAATAAATAAATTGTAAACTGATTTGGAAATGTGGAGAAGTGAAGACTGGAAAAATGAGAAATTGAGAGAAACTGAAATTGACAAATTTGTCCATCCCTAGTTGTAACTAATGTAGTGCTTATGTAAGGAAAACCTCTGTCCCACCCCCACAGCAGCTGCTGGAATGCATACAAAATTTTCTCCTGAGGGACATGGGAGGGCCCTCAAGTTGGGATATGGGGTGGTGACTGGAGTGGGAGGAATAATCAGGGGAAATAGGGCAGATGCACCCTGCAAATGCACTCCCTACTACCATTAGCATTGCACATAAACCATGAGCTTGAGAATCTTATGTTTGTTGCCAAATGTCTATTTCCACCAATATGTGATAACAGAGAGCGAGAGATGGAATGAATTCTGTTTTTATCCTATCAAGTATTGACCTTTAAAATGATGGTCAATGCTGCTGCTACTGCATTTTTTTTGTATTGTGTTTTTATGCTGGGTAAGCCGCCTTGAGTAAACTACTTCTAAAACGTTGGCCTGTTAAATCATTTTATAAATAGATATGATAAATTAGAATGGACGTGCCCTGTGTACTAATACCAGTCAATTCCATCTTTTTTCCATTATGGCTTAATTGCATCTTCTACTATACTTACTCACCTGCAATCTTAGAGACCAGGTCCAGTCCTGCTATTAGGCAGAGTGAGGCAGATTCCTCAGGTGGCACATGCTGTGGGTGGGGGGATGAGAAGTGATGGAGAAGTGATGGGGAACAGAGCTGTTTATGCCACCTGCCCTGCCCTGCCCTGCCCTGCCCTGTTGGAAACTCCTGTCAGAAATGGAAACAGAAGTAGATATTGCCACAGTCTGAATGTTTGCGAGAGGTCAGGAATAGAAACCACACAAGCAAATACAACCAGTATTCACTACTTTTTTTTAATCTGTGAACATTACATAAATAAATATATTATTTTCTGTATTGTCTTTGACATTTCCTTTCCATTGTAGCCAAATGGAAATAGCTATGATTTCAATGAATACAGGACAAGATGGAAATCACTGCCTCCTTATATTGCTACTCCTAAGATAGCCTGCTATCCATAGGGGTGGGAGAGGACTGTGATGTTCCTGTATTAATGTATATATGGTAAGTGCTGTTTGTATAGAAGATACATGGTAAGTGGAATGAAAGACGAGGGGGGAGTAAATGAGCAGTAGAATGCTGGATGATTGGCTGAGTGTTTGGCTGGCTGAGAGTATAAATGGAAGGATGACAGTTGAATCTGTGTGGACGTTAGTGGGTTGTTTGAGAGGTGTTTGGTGGACGTGAGTGGATTGTTTTGGTGGAGTTTGGAGGTGGGTGTGAGTTGGTGTATGTCAGGAGAGTGCGGAGAAAGAGGGAGGTGGAGTTCGGATTAGTAATAAGTCAAATATCACAGTAATAGATGAAACCATAAGCTTGTAGATCATTATCAAAGTTATCTTGTTATTAATGTTATTTAATAAATACTATTTTGGTTTACCGAAGGCCTGATCCTTGGCTGGGGTTTCACAGACCAGAAGGGAGGGTAAGGTAATAACCAAGGCTGAAGGGAAACAGTAACAAATGGTGGCAGCGGTGAAGAGGAGAAGATAACATTATAAGTATCCAGAGCAACCCCGAGTTATGAGTTATCTGCATTGATACAAGGGGGTTGGGAACAGCATAGGCACGCAGTCACGAATGTAACCGGATAGAGAGACTCAGGCAAGGTCTCTGGGAACATTGGTTGTAGAACGTGACTGGTGGTGCTGCCTAGCAGGTGGATCTATTGAGATCTGTGCTAGAGCGGAGAGAGAAACCATAAAAAAGGACAGTCCAGACTGGTGGAGTCCCTGGTGGTGCCTAGTGAAAGGCAGTAGCCACGAGCAGGTAGGAACCTGACAGGGAGAGCCAGGGAAGGGCATCACAAGGACATCATCTTCTTGCCAACATGAAAGTAAGATTCAACTACTGGTCTTGTTTGAACGAGGAAGGGGCACTAATTTGTTCACATTAGGAAACATAATGTCTTGAATTGGTCCTGCTAGGCACACTTACTGGGGAGTAAGTTCCCTTGAATTCACTAAGACTTACTTCTAAGCAGTAGTGTAGTGACAAATACAGGGTCCCTTCATGATAGTCACAGCCACGCCCCTCTCCCCTTTTCCCTGCTGGGTTGAGAATGAGATTCTTGTTATTACCTTCTCTCACAACAATAGATGTTCCTAGGAGCCAATAAGCATGACAGGGGAGTGTTAGCTACTGAGAAGAGTATTCTAAGTGGCTGACTCACCTCCTTTCACTCTGTTTGGCAGGAAAAGACAAGGAAGCATGTTAGAAGATTCTTCTCAGTGGCTAACACACTCCCTTTTCATGCTGATTGGCTTGTAGGATGCTGGAGATAAGGACCCTGCTCCCCCAAAAATAAAGGGACTAGACCCCCTGAAACCCCAGATGACTACACCCCTGCTTCTAAGTCAGCATTACAGAACTCGGATGTTAGTCTTTATAGAAAACATCCTGTAAAAAGTGTTTGAGTCTTAAAAGGTTTACATAAAATGGATAATGTGATATATTCTTGCTTGCTAATTCCCCCCCCTCCTTCTAAAGTTCACTGCTGAGTCTCATATTAGCTACAGGATTATAGAACCTAATCACTACGGCCATGCATCCAGTCTTAATGTTTTGTTTACATGCATTGTTAGCCCAGTTTTAAAACCAAGTATGCAAACCTCATTCATATGAATGGAAAACATAATGGCAGCAAATCTATCACTGTTCCCTCTGTGGTTTCACTTGCTTTTGGTTATCAAAAACTGTTTTCATATCAACATGTTGTATTAAGCCACCATGACATGTGGATTAAAAATGAATTGATATAAAATGCCAGGATTCTTACTTTGAACACAATTAAAGTGAATGCTGTGATTTAAGCTTTTCCTTCCTTAATATAAAACCTAAATATACATTTTTATACACACAGAGACACAGACACACACTCACAGACACACAAGACCAAAAATGTAGGAAATAAAACATAAGCCCTTTTCAGGCTTTCCACATTAGGTTTAACTCAGGGATGGGGAGCCTCAGGCCTGGAGCTCAAATGTGACACTCCAGACCTCTCTATATGGCCTTTGCGACTATATTCACTAACAGGCAAAAACCCCTTGTGGTTTAAGAACGTAACTATAGCCAACAGATATTTCTATTAAACTTTAAAAAGCAAGGAAATTGGGCAGCCATAGTGAATACACTAGGGGAGCAGGAGACCTGACCTCCTCTCTGAGATATTGTACTGCCCTCCGAATTTCTAAAAATGCAAACACAATTTGGGCTGGTCTTTCATAGTCCAATTTACATCCAGATTGGGTGGGTGGGCACTGGGCAGAGGGAAATCCCCTTTCCTTTCCAAAAGGAAAACATTGTGAACAGTATCATTGTTTGTCAGCAGGCACATGTAGTCTCCCAACCAAATTTAAACCAAAGCTGTCCCTGGCCACATCCACACCAGATTTCTTTTCCACTTTAGACAGTCATGGCTTCCCCCAAAGAATCCTGGAAAGTGTAGTTTGTGAAGGATGCTGAGAGTTGCCCTATTCCCCTCACAGAGTTACAAGCCCCAGAAGATGGGCTGACTGTTAAACCACTCTGGCCACTGGAGCTCTGTCAGGGGAATAGGAGTCTCCTAACAACTCTCAGCACCCTTCACAAGCTACACTTCCCAGGATTCTTTGGGAGAAGCCATGGCTAAAGTGGAATAAATGTCTGGTTTGGGTGTGGCCACCTGATTAGCCAAGCTAAACAGCTGTGAGTAGGGTTGCCAGGTCTCTGGTTTTCTGCCGGAGTCTCAGGGAAAATGGGGCCGTCTCCGGCCTCCGGCCATATGTCAGTCAAACCGGTGGATCTCCGGCTTTGTAGCGGCCCCCTCAGCCACGCATGCGTGAAGAGGCGGTGGCTGTGGAGGCCAGGCTGGGCTGGCTCCTCCTTAGACAGTTCCCCTGCTCCAGAAAGGAAAAGAACTCTTTCCTGTGGCAGCTCAAGCTTAGCAGACCCACAGAGCTGGCTCGCCCAGTGAAGAGAAGGCAGCGACTCTCGCCTGGATTCAGACACCCCAATTGCTTCGGCTAGCGGAGCCCAAATGCACAGGAAACTGTTCAAGGTGAGGCTGCCTTGATTTAGCCCTGTCCACTTTGGAACCTATTTCCTTGCTTTCGTGTTATGTCTGGCCCCGAGATCTCCCTCCCCTCCCCCGTCGCTTTTCCCTTTCTCTCTCCGCCCACCCCCTTTCCCTGGTAATAACAACATGTATGCCCTCCTGCCCACACTCTAGCAACCGGGAATGTGCCAAGTGCCGCAGCAGGCAGCTGCTACCACCCACTCGCCTTGCCTTGCCTTGCCCTGCCCCCTCGTGCAATGCAACGGACCCCCACCCCGGAATCCTGCGCCCCCTCCTCTTTCCCTTGGGAAAAAGGGGTGAGCCGGTGAGGAAGGGGGCTCTCTTTCAGCCTCCCCCCCTCAATTCAGGGCTCCCAAAGGCTCCCGGTCTCCTCTCCCTGCCCGCCAAGCCCCCGATCGGGGGGGCAAGGCTGGCATCGGCCGGCCTCCTTTCCCTTCCCCTTGCCTGCTGGTCCCCGGCCGGCCCATGCGGTGCCTGGGGTGCGTGCCTCCACCGCTGCGATGCAGCCACTTGCGGCTGTCAACCTCTCGCTCAGCCCCTCCCTGCCGATTGCAGCTCTCACACACTCACACGCACCCGCTCTCACACACACGGTGCCGGGAGGGAGCACGGTGGCACAGTCAGGGCTCCCAAAGGCTCCCGGTCTCCTCTCCCCGCCCGCCAAGCCCCCGATCGGGGGGGCAAGGCTGGCATCGGCCGGCCTCCCTTCCCTTTCCCTCGCCTGCTGGTCCCCGGCCGGCCCATGCGGTGCCTGGGGTGCGCGCCTCTGCCGCTGCGATGCAGCCACTTGCGGCTGTCAACCTCTCGCTCAGCCCCTCCCTGCCGATTGCAGCTCTCACACACTCACACGCACCCGCTCTCACACACATGGTGCAAAGCAGCAGAATGGCATACAGCTATTTTCAATTTAACATTGTGGAATGCAAAAAAAACATGCTGGCTATGGTATACAGCCACTCTTGTGGCTGTTTTATACAGACCATACCCTCACCCCAGCCACATACCCTTTCCCTAAGTCATAACCCTTACTAGATCTGTTTTGCCCCCTGAGTGTTTTTGCCTGGCTGGAATGTGTTGATCTCTGATCATGCTTCTGGCTTGTAAGAATGGTGACTGTGTGTATAAACTAGGCTACTATACAAAAGGAAAATTGACATTTGTTGCTTGCCTACTTTTGCCTCTGGCCTTGCCCACCACTGGCATGTGGCCCTCAGAGGATTGCTCAGTAGGAAATGCAGAGCTCAGGGCTATATGAATGCATGAGTTCATTCCATCCTCATGCTTTTCCAGATTGCTTAAGCTTAGATATAATCATTTGCTGTGGGAAATTAGAGATGCAGGGTTATTTACTAATCTTCTGCTATTGTGTCCCCCACCACAAAAGAACTTTTCTGAGCTGACGCAAAACCTGCCAAATTTAAAACAACCTCAGTTAGCTACTGCCAGTCCAGTTACTTCATTCAGGTTACTGGAGATGCCTCTATGCCAGTCCCACCATTAGGCAGAGTAAGACAGCCACCTCAAGCAGCTGATTTTGAGTAACCTGTAAGAACAGCAAACTGTTGGTTACTTAGATTGTTATTGTTGTTGGTGTTATATTTTTACCCACAGGGAAGGGCAGAGATGTCTGAGGAATTTTCTACTTCAGGTGCCAAAATAACTTAGCTATACATCTTGATATTGGCTATTTGCTCCTCTGGCTCAGGCAACAATATGACTTGGGATGGTCCTTCCTGTATATACCCATAGAAATTAATTCAAATATGGATGGGGTGACTAAAACTTCTAGTAGTTTTTCACTGGTGGCACCAGTGTAGGGTTGCTAGGTCTCCAGTTTTTGCCCAGAGACTCCGGTTATTGGGGGGTCCTCTCTGGATGAGTCACCCCAATCTCTGGACTCTTCACTTTCATTTTTTTTTTAAAAAAATTTCTAGGTGAACTGGTTCAAGAGATATATACCAAAATGTCAGCCTCTGCCTCCCACAACTTCTTTTAAATGAGCTCATTGCTGGCTGCTCTAACCCCACCCTTTCAGGTTTATAGACAATAAGTGAAGTTAGGGTTGTTATTGACAAGGGATTTGTTGACCTCCAGGCAATAGCTAAATCCTGCTGCAAGTTCTGAAAACAGTTTCCTTTCCTGGTTGTCTGCCCACAGGAATTTAGTAAATTTATAGCTTTCAGCAGCATAAAGAGTACTTTATCTGTGTAGGAGATCTGAATACATTGGGACTTGCTTCTGAGTAAACATGCATAGGATTGCACTAAAGCAGAAGATCACAGGAGGATCTTGTTGGCATGCACAGTAAACAATTTCAATTATGATCATAATAAAAGTATACATGCAGAGTTTTTTAATTACTTGCAAAAAATAGCAGATTATACATTTTATCTCTCAAATAATGTTTGAATATAAATTTTAAAAAGTGTACATGCTGCAGCTTATGATGCCATTACAATGTGTTATACTTTTCTAATTATAAGGAATCAAATAAGATTAAAGTTTCCTGAGCTGTTGAAGAGGGCAGTTTATTTGTTTTATTCAAACCTGTTTTGCAAAACTTCCCAATATAAATCTTTAATCCTATACTCATTTTTCTGGAAGTAAAGCTGCAATGATAATTCTACGTCCCTGGGAGTAAACCCCATTGAATTTAGTAGGACTTTGAACAGACATGGTTAGCATCGTGCTGTAAATCAATGGGACTTTTGAATGAACATAGCAAAGGATTGCATTGTAAACCTTTCTCTCCCCTTCTAATCCTATTTTTTGTAAGCAATTAGGCAGAGATTACTTAGGTGTCACTGCTTTTTGTAGGAAATTAATACTGATTAAAAAAAAATACTGCAATGACCAGCTGGTTTTGACAATAAACTATTATATGGGGTGTATGTCTTTTTACATCTCCAGTGTGTGCGTGTGTGTATGGAATATTTCCAACAACCCTGTGGGGTAGACTTGGAAACCAAGGCAGCTCACAGGAAGAAATAAAGCCATTTAAAATCCAGTAACTATAAAACAAGTATAAAACAGTTGCAAAACAGCTTAATATGGCATGATTCTGAATTTTGAGTTGGGAGAGTAAAGTTCCTTATCACTGGTTTGCAGCCCTTTGCACACTTCCCTGTTTGAGTAAGCCCACTGAATACATTGGGACTTGCTTCTGAGTAAATATGCATAGGATTGCACTATAAATATCTTTACAGGTTGTGTAAATAATAAACATCTTTGACAGTCATGCTTATATAAATATTTCTTCGTATGATGTCTTGATATGTATCTGATTTCACACTCTGGTTGTACTTTATTATTTCTTCCACATTTTAAGGGTGACCTTCTTTCTTAGGGTGGTCATGGTCTCCTTCTGTTGTTTTTACCCTGAGGGGTAGATTACCCTGAGAGATGGTGAGTAGCCCATGGTCACCTGGTAAACTTCGTAGCTGATTTCCATTTTTAAAATAATAATTAAAACTATTTGCATGCAAGCAACAATTATGAAGTATGTCCACACATCCAACTTGCATTTAAAGTCTATGACTTCCCCCAAGAAATCCTGGGAAGTGTGGTTTCCCCCTCTAAGTTATAGTTCTCACCACCCTTAACATACTACAGTTCCCATGATTCTGTGGTGGGATTCCCGTGCTTCAAATGTGTGTTGAATGTGCTTTAAATGCATGGTATGGATCTGCCCTGGTATGCTATGCGTTCATTAGTGAATTGAAAATAACAATTTTAAAAGATACTTTTTTCAACAGGGAAAGGGCTGAAGCTTGGTGGTAGGGTACATGTTTTGCATGCAAAGGTCCAAAATCCAATATCTAGAAAATGCTATTGCCCATGTCATCATTACTGAGCTAGATAGTACCAAATGGCCTGTCTCCATATAAGGCAGATTCCTTTGTTCCTAAAAGAGGAAAGAGATCAAAGGGCGCCAGTGACTCTGAAATTTGTTTATTTTATGTACAACATGCATATACCACATGACTGTAAAAAAAATAAACAACACCCTAAGAGTGGTTTATAGATGGAATTAACGCAATACAATTATTGGAAAAAACAGTTAAAACAGGTATTTAAAAACGTTCAAAATAATAACACCAACAATGAGTTAAAAACAGATAAAAAGCATAATAGCTTCTGCATGCCTTCGTAGGCTTGCCTAAACAAAAAATGTTTTTAGCTGGTGCCGAAAAGAGTACAATGAAGGTGCCTGCCTAATGTCAAAAGGTATAGGTGCTGCCACACTAAAGGATTGATTTCTTACAAGGGGAGAACAAGTACTATGTGGCACCTGCAACTTGGAAAGCACACCTTGAACTTGGCCTGGTAGCAAATTGACAACCAGTGCAGATTTCAGAGCAGAGGTGTTATGTGCTGATATTATGTGCATCCATCTTTACTCCTGAGTGCTCCCATGTCATATCTTCACAACACTAGGCTCCCTTCTTCCTACAGTGGCCTTCTGGTGACTGGGCTGGCCTGAGGGCACTTAAACCATTCTTGCCAGAAGCAAGCAGGCTAGATTAAATGTTCCCTACCCAGGCTGCCTAAGCAGGTCCGTCACTTCAGCTGGACCTGGGAACACCCTCACTTAGTTAAGATTTCTATCTGCCATGCCTCCCTCGGATGAGTTCTCAGAGGAGGATGAGGAACAGTGGATTAGCACAGCAGACACAGGACAGGGAACAAGCAGACTCGCCCAAGATCCACATCCAGAACTCCCATCACTGGAAGATGTTCAAAATACAGCTGGAGCCCCTCAGTCAGACTCCCACCATCCCACCCCCTGCAAAGCAAAGACACCTATGAGTAGCACAGCAATGCAGGTGTTCTGGCTGTTTAAGGCTCCAAGCTCCAAGGAATCGGAGGGCTGATTTCTACCACATGAACCAGGAAAGGGAGCTTAAAAGGCTCTGAGTGGCTTGGGGCTCTTGCTGGAAACATTGACTTTTCCACGTAGCCAACCTGGCTTGTGATCATGTGTCTTCAAATCTGTCCTGCCTCATCAGATTTCCAGTACCTTCATTTTGGACTTCCTCAGAACTCATCTACTCTCCAATCCCTCGGCTCTTCCCATCCAGTATTTACATTGGCTGTAGTTGTGGGCCTCTTTGTCTCAAGCCTGATAGATTTATGGCCTGGCTCCTGATTGTTATCTGATAATTACATGTCTACAACCATAAACAATTTCACTCGGTCGACAGAGACTATATCAATTTCCAATCAGAGAATTTTTTTGTTTGAGTGGTATGCTCCAAGCAACTGTGGTTAATGCTTAATGTATCATGCTTAATGACATTCACTAGGACCCGGCCCCATAAAATTCACTAGGGTTAGGGCCTACCCCTGTGACATCAGTAGGTGCCACCCCTGAAACCTGTGTTTGTGATGCTTCTTGACCTGGCAACCCTACACCAGTGTCATGGAATACTCTCCCTACTGAAATACAAGAGGCCCCATCTGTACTGGTATTCTGACAGCTTTTGAAGATGCACCTGTTTACACATTCATTCCCTTAATCTCTTGCCCCGACTCTCCTGTTTTAATTGCTGGCTGTTTTTATGGGATTGTTTTGTTGCACATTTTAAAAATGGGAATTTCTGTTTTAATGGAACTGTCTTATTGTGTTGGCTTTTTTATCATTATGGCATATTTTAACAATGTTCTGCAATTGGTTTTTATGTATGGTAAATCAAAGTCATTTGGGCATTAAGCAGTATATAAATTAAGATGATGATGATTTAATATTAGTGCAGGAGCTTGGGTGGGCTGAAACATAAGGGAAGTACTTATAAAAAGTAGAAGGGAAAAAATCTTCTAAAATGGGCAAAAATATGCTTATAATAGGCAAATGTCCTACACTATCCGGCTCACCCATGATATTAGTTGATCACAACTCACTTGATTTATTTGGCTGTAAAGACAAAAACAAAAGTAGTTCTGTTCTGACTCCGTTCCAAAATGGAGACAAACACATGTCATCTCAGAACAGAGGCCTAAAGAAACCAGCATCTCAGTCATTCTGGTACACGCACACACAGTATTTTTCTAGCTCTTCCTTTCATACATAGAAGCAGTTTCATAGGGAAAAGGAAAGGACAATCCCAATTTGGCTACTGATCTAGGATGGCTGGTACAAGACTTGGTTGATATGCAAAACTTAGAGCTGTGTTTAACAGATTCTCAGTACCCACTGCTTTATTTGTGGGTGGTAAAATGGAGGGGGGCATTTCACTAAACTCCAAGGGGAGGAGAAAGTCAGTAATACTTCCTTGAGTATTAGCAGTGGCAGTAGTACAACTTATTTTTCCTAAGGATTTTTTTTTGGGGGGGGAAGGGAATATTCTTCCTGCTGCTGTGATCTTCCTGCAACTGTGTTGGCAGCCTGGCCACCGTTTGGATCCTCCCAAATGCCCCAGACATAAGGAAGCCATGACCCCCCCCAGAATGTGACCATCTGATCCATAGTTTGTGAGTATATCTGTGAGTAGGGGTGGACATATCTGTCAATTTCAGTTTAATTCAGTTTCTCACTTTTCCAATCTTACGCTCAATTCTCCACATTTCCACATCACTTTGCTTTTTTAAAAAAAGTCCTCATGAAAATGCATGTTTTAGTGCAATTTTTTCCTAATATACACATTTTTGTGAAGCAATTCCCCCTAATATAATGCATTTTATTGTTGTTTTCACCAATATATGCATTTTGTGCACACTCTGCCTTAGTGTATGCATTTTTATACTCATTAATTGGCTAGAGAATTGCATTTCAAAATTTAGACAAGTGCGAATTTTGAGAAAGGGCTGTGTTTTGGATCTGTATTGTTTTGGAAAGTGTGAATTTGGTAGGTTCACCTTTGAATGTGAACTGAATCATTTTTCCCCATCCTGATCTGTGAGAGAGCCCTTTGAACAAGAAATTGAGCATATGCACACACATGCACATACACCAGTAAGCAACTATGCAGGAAGAGGTTCTGCTGTTGGGTGATAGCCTTTAATTCACAAAAAGAACAATGCATGCAAACACATATGCAGCATGTCCATCACAAAAAGGCAGTAGGAAAATGAGTATTTCAAGATTTAGAAGCATGGAAGTGGTTGTGTAAGCTGATACATTTAAAAAATCCAACCAATTCCCTCCATACTTGTCCACAGCAATCCAGCAAGTTTTATTGGTGAGCAGGGATTTGAACTCAGAACAAATATGCAATCCATCGCTATGCTACTTTGGATGTTGGAAAAAATCAGTGGCTTTTTACATGTGTTTCATCATAGTTGCTTTTATCTACTCTTTGGGGTGAAATTATATGCATGTTAAGTTATAATGCCAGTGGAATATGCCCTATTGGTTATGAAGTGTGAAATCACTTTGCATAATATTTTCAAGGGGAGGAATGTCAGCATAAAAAGTAAAAGATAGTGCTGTGCTGAAATGTGTCTTTCCATTTTGTCAAATGTTTTCTTCTGCTGCGAAAGGGTGAAGACATTATCAGAACATCTGAGAACTTCTTCAGAATTTTGGTCGGGGAGGTATTGAACTCTCTTTATCATTATAGTAAACATTTATCCAGCACTTTGCAGCCTTCCTAGCTGCCCACACTTCATGATCTAACAAAAAAAGGCTCCTTGGAGGAATTACCTCATCATGTCTTGGGAAGCACATCAAAAATCCTGCACCCTACCCATGAGAATTTAATCAACCTTTTTTTTCCTTGTTGATAACATTGAATACTATTTTTTCTCATTAATTGATAGAGAATGATTGAAAAAATATGGAGAAAATTTCAGCACAGGGCTGGTCAAAACTTTAGCAGGCATCTGAAACAGTACAGCAAAGGCACCACCCTAATATAAATGGACAGGGAGTTCCAGAGAATAGGTGCATGCAAAGCACCTATTCTCTACCACTGAACTGTGGCCTTTCCCTAAAATTAAAATTGCAATACCTTCAAATCAATCTTTCCTCCTGGTATGTATCATGTAATTAAATTGCTAAAACACAAGTTTCTTTGCCCCCACACCCACAAAGAAGACTTGCGAAACACAGCATTGGTTTGAGTGTTATATTTACAGTATTACAATCAGAGCTTGGAAAAGTTACTTTTTTAAACTACAACTCCCAGCCTCAGCCAGCATGGCCACTGGAGTGGGCTGATGGGAGTTGTAGTCCAAAAAAGTAACTTTTCCAAGCTCTAATTACAATATAACAGATTTTGCATCACAATTCAAATATATCAAATCAACCAAATTATAAAATGCGGGCAGGTGAGGAATTAAACTATTCTGGCAGGGATGCAATCCCCCTCCCCCAGACCATATATCACAGCTGATAGCTGTGGCTCCCCAGGCATGGATGTGGGCTAACTCTCACTCCTTGCCAAGTGAGCCTTGGGTGTGGATTCCCCATGTTCATCCTGACTCTGCTGTACATGCATTCACCCTGATGTGCATGACAGGCCACAAGGGACACCCCCCAGTTCCCCCCAGACCCAAAGGCCTCCCAGAGTCCTGAAGGGTGTCCTTATCCAATAATGCCTCAGTATGCCTACACCTCTCTCCCCCCAATTCCTCCCCTGCCTGAACTCAATGCCATGAGAGATGAATAGTTCATGCTTATATACTTCATCCCACTAACCCCAATAACTCAGGTAACCGCCTGTGCATATCCTCCAAGAACATATTCTGTTTCCTGACTCCTAACTGAGCAGAGCAGAGGGAGCTGTCTCAGTTGGTCCACAGGTGAGGAGATATAAGCAAGCCAGCTTTCAGAGAGCAAGTGAACAGAGTGAGCAAACAGGCAGAGCAAACAGGAGTTTGGAAAAGGAGCTGTAGTGAGGAAAGGAAAAGGCCAAGAGGGCTATGAAACTGAGTGCTCTAAGCCATGTGCTCTGAAGGGCTCCATAGCAGCTTGATTGGAAGGGGTATAGCCTGATAGCTATTGGCTTAAGGGAGTGGTCTGAGAACAGCTGAGGGCAACAAGCAGCAGCTGTGTGTGCTGGGAATTTCATTCTGTTTCCTGACTTCTAACTGAGCAGAGCAGAGGGAGCTGTCTCAGTTGGTGCACAGGTGAGGAGACATAAGCAAGCCAGCTTTCAGAGAGTGAGCAAACAGAGCAAGCAAACAGGGAGAGCAAACAGGAGTTTGACAAAGGAGTTTGACAAAGGAGTTTGACAAAGGAGTTTGACAAAGGAGTTTGACAAAGGAGTTTGACAAAGGAGTTTGACAAAGGAGTTTGACAGGGGAGGTCAAAGGAGAGGTCCCTAAAAAATTTTTTTTTAATTTTCCTTGTACAGTGCACCACATACCAGTGGGACTCTCAACTTTACCATGAAGTAGGACAGGACAAAGCACAGGCCACTCCAAAACAAGTAGTCAGAAATAAAAGGTAGAAGACAATATGAACGGGAAGAATACTTCAGTACTTGTGACCTGCAAGGTGTGTGACATGTTTGTTTTCTTGCCTGAGAACAACATGACATATACGTGCAGCAAGTGCAAGCTCGTGGCACTGTTGGAAGAAAAAGTGAGAGGCCTGGAACGGCGAGTGACCACACTGAGGACTATAAGAGAACTTGAAGAGTTCTTAGACAGAACACTGGAACAACAGCAGCAAAGAGAAGTGGAGGTGGAAGAGCAACATCATGTAGTAGGAGAAGAGGAAGCTGCTTTGGAGAGGAGCAACAAAGTGGAGGAAACAGTGAGAAAGGGTGACAGGAGCAGAAGAGCTAGAAGACACTCTTCACCAGTGGAGCTATGGAACCACTTTCAACCACTCAAGGATGAGACTGGAGGACAGCCTGTGGTGGAAGAATTACAGGAGACCCCATGCGACAACAAGCAAGAGGCTGAAGCTCAGTCAAGCAGGGGCAATGAAACCACACCGCACAACAAGAAGAGAAGAGTGTTAGTAGTGGGAGACTCCCTACTGCATGGGATCAAAACCCAAGTATGCCAAGAAGATCTGTGGACTCACCAGGTATGCTGCCTACCAGGAAGACGGATTAGAGATGTGATGAAAAGGTTGCCATCACTCATCAAGTCCACTGACAGGTATCCCTTCTCCTCATCCATGTGGGAACAAATGATACTGCCAAACGAAGCTATGAAGAAATCACATCAGACTTTGAAGGTCTGAGAAGAAAACTCAAGGACTTTGGGGCTCAGATCACTTTTTCATCCATCCTTCCAGTACTTAGAAGAGGAGTAGAAAGGGAGAAAAAAATACTCTGTATGAATGAATGGCTACGAAGGTGGTGCCGATGTGAGAGATTTGGATTCTGGAACCACGGGCTATGCTTCCTGGAAGATGGACTGCTGGCAAGTGAAGGGTTGCATCTCACAAGGACTGGGAAGAATGTGTTTGGCCACAGCATGGAGAAGTTCATCAGGAGGGCTTTAAACTGAATCCTAAGGGGGAGGGAGAAGTAAACTTGGTAGTAACGACTAATGAAGGCTTGTGCACAGTAATGGGAACAGAGAGATCAGTTCTAATAGGGCCCAGTAACAGTCCTCAGAAAAATGTAGTAAGGAAGGCAAGAGATAAATCACATGTTCTTCGATGTCTGTATACTAATGCGCAGAACATGGAAAACAAGCAGGATGAACCTGAACTCTTAATACAGGAGGACAATTACGACTTGATAGGTATAACTGAAACTTGGTGAGATGACTCCCATCACTGGAATTCAGCAATTGAAAGATACAACTTGTTCAAGAAGAACAGAAGAAATAAAAATGGAGGTGGAGTTGTGCTATATGTTAAAAATATATATCCCTGCACAGAAATACAGGGAGATGAGCTTGGTAGCTCCACTGAGAGTATCTGGATTAAAATTAATAGGGCAAGTAGTAAAAGGAACGTGGTGCTTGGAGTCTACTACTGACCACCCAATCAAGGAGAAGACGAGAATGTAACTTTTGAAAAGCAAATTCCCAGTGTTTCAAGGAGGCATGATGTAGTAGTAATGGGGGACTTCAATTATCCCGATATCTGTTCGGAGACAAACTCTGCAGAACACAGCCCCTCCAAGAAATTTCTGACATGTGTTGGAGATAATCTTCTCCTACAGAAAGTGGAGGAAGCAACCAGAGGATCAGCTATCCTGGACTTGATTCTAACCAATAGAGATGATTTGGTGGATGAAGTGGCAGTTCCGGGAACTCTGGGGGAAAGTGACCACACCATACTTGAATTCTTGATTTTAACAGAAGCAAAAGCTGAGAGTAGCCATATGCGCACCCTGAACTCAGGAAAGCTGATTTTAATAAACTCAGAACAATTGTAAGTACCATTCCATGGCAAGCAACCCTAATGAGAAAAGGAGTCCAAGTTGGGTGGGAGTTTCTAAAAAAGGAAATTCTAAAAGTGCAATGGCAAGCAATTCCAACAAGGAAAAAGGGGGGGAAACAACAGAAGAAGTCAATGTGGCTTCACTAAAAGCTTAGAGCTGATCTGAAAACAAAATACAACACATACAGGAAGTGGAAAGAAGGCCAGGCCACAAAGGAAGAGTACAGACAAGTATCACGGAATTGCAGGGATAGTGTCAGGAAGGCTAAAGCTGAGCATGAGCTGAGGTTAGCAAGGGATGCTAAAAGCAACCAAAAAGCTTTCTTCAGGTATGTCCATAGTAAAAGACACAGAAAGGAAATGGTGGCACATCTACTCAGTGAGGATGGCAAAATGATAACAGATGACAAAGAAAAGGCAGAAGTGCTCAGTTCCTACTTTGGCTCAGTCTTCCCCCAGAAAAGGGTCTATGACCCTCCCAGGAAACATGAAGTAGAAGGGACAAGATTGGAACTTAAGATTGATAGACAAATGGTCAAGGAATACCTAATCACTTTGAACGAGTTCAAATCGGCAGGGCCCAATAAACTGCATCCTAGAGTATTGAAAGAACTGGCAGAAGAACTCTCAGAACCGCTGTCTATTATCTTTGTGAAATCATGGAGGATGGGTGAAGTGCCGGATGACCGGAGGAGAGCTAATGTTGTCCCTATCTTCAAAAAGAGCAGAAAGGAGGAACCAAGGAACTACAGAACTGTTTTTGACCATAATTTTATTGTTTTAATTCCTTCTGTAAATCGATTTCAGATTTTTTACAATAAAGATGTATATAAATGTTGTAAATAAAATACATAAATAAATTCTGGCATCACTGTGGCTGCTCAGTCCCTTTCCCCTTTTAGGAACAAATAATCTGCCTTATACTGACTCAGGCCATTTGATACCACCTAGTTCAGGACTGATGACATGGACTAGCATTGGCTCTCCAGGATTCCAGGCAATAGGGTTTTTTCCCCAGAAATTGAATGTTGGACCTTTGCATGCAAAGCATATGTCCTGCCACTGAGCTGCAGCCCTTTCCCTGTTTAAAACAGTATCTTTTAAAATTGTTCTTTTCAATTCACTAATGAATGCACAGCATACCTAGGGCAGATCCACATCATTCATTTAGAGCACATTAAACAAACACTGAAAGCACATGAATCCCACTACAGAATCATGGGAACTGTAGTTTGATAAAGGTAGTGGGAACAATAACTGTGTGAGGGGAAACTATACTTCTCAGGATTGTTTAGGGGAAGTCGTGCACTTTAAATACAAGTTGGATGTGCTTTAAATGTATTGCATGAATCTACTTTATACACTTTGCCTGCATGTAAATTATTTTAATTATTTTTTAAAAAATGGAAATGAGTTATAAATATTACTGGGTGACCATGAGCTACTCACCATCTCTCAGCCTAATCTGCCCCTCAGGATGAAAACAACAAAGGGGAACCATGACCACCCCAAGGAAGAAGGGCACACTTAAAATGCAGAGGAAGTAATAAATTACAACCATAGTGTGAAATCAAATATTATCAGGCTATAGTATGAAAAAAATATTTATATAACAGATGCAGACAAACTGGAACAGGTTCAGAGGAGGGCAACAAGGATGATCAGGGGACTGGAAACAAAGCCCTATGAGGAGAGACTGAAAAAGTAGGCATGTTTAGCCTTTTTAGGAAACAGGTTGTTATTCTATTGGTTAATGAAAATTTCAGAATACACGAACAATAAATCTGATATTGGTAGTTGACAACTGCAATTAAAATATGGCCAATATGTCTGCATTGTCTGCTTTTATTTTTTTTAAAAAACATGCCTAGCAGAAAGGTACCAAATCTGCATAATATATGTACTCCACACACCAACCGTAATTGGATATATTGCTACCAAATAGTATGCTAAAACCCTTGTATGCTTCTTGTAAACTTTGATTGATTGTCTCTATTTAACTTATGCCCTTGTGTATATCTTCTGAGAACAGTGCTGAAGCTGTGCAGTATTAAATGATCTATGTTTGTTATTTAGCACTAAACACATCATGGTGTCTTTAGAAATGAACTTATTTTAAATGAAACCATATTCTTTCTAGTTACCCCCCTTTTTGGGGGGAAATAAAAGATTGGAGTGTGTTGAAGGAGGGACTCTAAAAGATTGTCCACAAACATTGTCAAGGAGCAACCCTCATTAATACCCGAAGCTGTGTACTGTCTATTTATAAGGACAACTCACACTAAAATGATTTAACATATTGTTATTCCAAACATGAAACTTTGATAATGAAGGCAATTTAGGAGACATTACAAAATTGTATTTTAAAGAAAGAAGGACATGGAAGGACTCAGAAGGACATTTTAAAATGATGCTTATAAGGAGAAAGTTGGTGTCCCCACCTACATGAATAATTATAGTTTCTTTTACTAAAGCTCTTTAAAACTGCTTTTAATTTTTTTAAAAAAAATGCATCTAGAAAATAGTAATGTGCACTTCTTTCCTCCCCACACACTTACACATACATATACTGCACTGAAAATTTATGGTATCTTTAAGATCTTGGCCTTATTATTTGCAAAATCAATTTCCTCCTTATCTTTCATACAATCCATTACCATGGTATATGACTATCTCCTGTTTCCTGAAGATACTTATAAAATCATCCTGCAGAAATATAGTACAGCATAGGGCTTGACTCTTTCATACATATTATACACATAGTGTACATATCTTTGCATATAATTTTGTGTATAATTTTGCATATAATTAGTATATTAATTTTAAACATATTTTCATACCACTTCCACTTTTTTTATAAAAACATCAAAACAGATTACAAATAAAAATTGTCCAATAAAAACCATTAAAAATACAGTAAAAACAAAGGTCAACTTTTTAAAAAGCCAACAATTGATAAATAAGAGGGTGCTCAATACAAGAGGTAGTCCAAAGCAAGTGAAGCTTGATCAGGTCAGAACCAGAAAAATTGATCCCTTCTCCTTCCCTAGTTCAGAAAAGCACTGAAAATCAAAAAAGTTGAGTGGCTCTCTGTTAGGATTGCCAGGTGTCCGGTTTTTGCCTGGAGACTCTGGATTTTTGGGGTCCTCTCCAGGTCTCTGGGTGAGTCAGTTTAATCTCTGGACTCTCAGCTTTCATTTTTTTAAAAATTAAGTTTCTAAGTGGTCTGGTTCATGAGATATACACCAAAATGTCACACACACCCCAACTTCAGTGAAACAATCTCTTAGCAGGCTGCTCTAACCCCTCCTTTTCAGGTTTGTAGCCAAATAAGTGAAGTCAGGGTTGTAATTGACAATGAATTTTTGCACCTCCAGGCACTACATACACTGCATTGCAAAGGTACAAAACTGTTGTGTTTTCCTGTTTATCTGAAAATCTCATAAATTCAGT
The DNA here is from genome assembly GCF_030035675.1 of Rhineura floridana. NCBI lineage: Eukaryota > Metazoa > Chordata > Lepidosauria > Squamata > Rhineuridae > Rhineura > Rhineura floridana. Next base: position 102,094,085 of record NC_084487.1, read on the forward strand.
AAGTATATAGACCAAAAGTCTTTTGTTCCTGTTGTGTGCAGGAGTCAAACAAGTTTAAATTTTCCTGGGCTGTTGAAGAGGGAAACGTTTTGAAAACCTTCCCAATACAAAGTTTTAATCTAATACTTGCTTTTCTGGGAGTAAAGCTGCAATGTTAACCCCACATACCAGGAGTAAACCCCACTGAATCCAATAGGACTTACTTTTGAGTAGACATGGTTAGGATGGTGCTGTAAATTAATGGGACTTTTGAGTGAACATAGCAAAGGATTGTGCATGTGTTGTAAATCTTTCTCTCCCCTTGGAATCCTATTTTTAAAGCAATTAGGCAGGGCTTATACAGGTATCACTGCTTTTATTATGTAGGAGACTAATACTGATGTTATTTTTTTTTAAAAAAATGTTCTACAATGACCAACTGGTTTGACAATAAACTATTATATGGGGTCTATTGTTTTTACATCCCTAGTGTGTATGTATGTGTATGGAGTCTTCCCAACAACCTGTGAAGTAGGATTGCCAATTGGAAACCAAGGCAGCTTACAATAAGAAATAAATCCCTTTAAAATCCAATAACCATAAAACTAGTATGAACAGTTGCAAAACAGCTTAAACTGGCATGATTCTGAATTTTGTGTTGGGTGACTGTTCCTTATCACTTGAGGCTGCATAGGATCATAGAATAGTAGAATTGGAAGGGGCCTACAAGGCCATCAAGTCCAACCCCCTGCTCAATGCAGGAATCCAAATCAAAGCATTCCTGACAGATGGCTGTCCAGCTGCCTCTTGAATGCCTCCAGTGTCGGAGAGCCCACTACATCTATAGGTAATTGGTTCCATTGTCATATGGCTCTAACAGTTAGGAAGTTTTTCCAGATGTCCAGTCGAAATCTGGCTTCCTGCAACTTGAGCCCATTATTCTGCGTTCTGCACTCTTGGACGATCGAGAAGAGATCCCGGCCCTCCTCTGTGTGACAACCTTTCATGTACTTGAAAAGTGCTATCATATATCCCCTCAGTCTTTTTTTCTCAAGGCTAAACATGCCTAGTTCTTTCAGTCTCTCCTCATAGGGCTTTGTTTCCAGTCCCCTGAACATCCTTGTTGCCCTCCTCTGAACCTGTTCCAGTTTGTCTGCATCCTTCTTGAAGTGCGGAGACCAAAACTGGATGCAGTATTCAAGATGAGGCCTAACCAGTGCTGAACAGAGGGGAACTAATACTTTACACGATTTGGAAACTAATTCTGTTAATGCAGCCTAATATAGCATTTGCCTTTTTGCAGCCACATTGTGCTGTTGGTTCATATTCAGCTTGTGATCAACAATAATTCCGAGATCCTTCTCACATGTCGTATTGCTGAGCCAAGTATCCCCCATCTTATAACTGTGCATTTGGTTTCTTTTTCCTAAGTGTAGAACTTTGCATTTATCCCTGTTGAATTTCATTCTGTTGTTTTCCGCCCAATGCTCCAGCCTATCAAGGTCCTTTTGAATTTTGTTTCTCTCTTCCATGGTATTAGCTGTGCCCTCAATTTTGCATCATCTGCAAATTTGATAAGCATGCTCTGTACCTCCTCATCCAAGTCGTTAATAAAAATGTTGAAGAGCACTGGACCCAGGACCGAGCCCTATGGTAACCCATTCATTACTTCCACCCAGTTTGAGAAGGAACCATTGATAAGTACTCTTTGAGTCCAATTCTGGAGCCAACTGTGGATCCACCTGATAGTTGTTTCATCCAGCCCACATTTAGCTAGCTTGCTAATCAGAGTATCATGGGGCACTTTGTCAAAAGCTTTCTTAAGTAGAGACATATTACATCCACAGCATTCCCACAGTCTACAAGGGAGGTTACCTGATCAAAAAATGTGATAAGATTAGTTTGGCAGGATTTGTTCTTCATAAATCCATGTTGGCTCCTAGTCATCACTGCATTGTTTTCAAGGTGCTTACAGATTGACTGCTTTATAATCTGCCCCAGAGTTTTTCCACAGATTGTTAGGCTGATTGGTCTGTAGTTCCTCAGTTCCTCCTTTCTGCTCTTTTTGAAGATAGGGACAACATTAGCTCTCCTCCAGTCAACTGGCACTTCACCCGTCCTGCATGATTTTGCAAATATAATAGACAGCGGTTCTGAGAGTTCTGCATCTCTGTGCATGCTTCTCTCTTTGAGTAAGTCCAATTGAATACATTGGGACTTGCTTCTGAATAAGCAATCACAGGATTACACTACAAATATCTTTACAGGTTGTGTAAATAATAAAGACCTTTGACAGTCATGCTTATATAAATAGTTTTTTCATACTATAGCCTGATAATATTTGATTTCACACTATGGTTGTAATTTATTACTTCCTCTGCATTTTAAGTGTGCCCTTCTTCCTTGGGGTGGTCATGGTTCCCCTTTGTTGTTTTCATCCTGAGGGGCAGATTAGGCTGAGAGATGGTGAGTAGCTCATGGTCACCCAGTAATATTTATAACTCATTTCCATTTTTTAAAAAATAATTAAAATAATTTACATGCAGGCAAAGTGTATAAAGTAGATTCATGCAATACATTTAAAGCACATCCAACTTGTATTTAAAGTGCACGACTTCCCCTAAACAATCCTGAGAAGTATAGTTTCCCCTCACACAGTTATTGTTCCCACTACCTTTATCAAACTACAGTTCCCATGATTCTGTAGTGGGATTCATGTGCTTTCAGTGTTTGTTTAATGTGCTCTAAATGAATGATGTGGATCTGCCCTAGGTATGCTGTGCATTCATTAGTGAATTGAAAAGAACAATTTTAAAAGATACTGTTTTAAACAGGGAAAGGGCTGCAGCTCAGTGGCAGGACATATGCTTTGCATGCAAAGGTCCAACATTCAATTTCTGGGGAAAAAACCCTATTGCCTGGAATCCTGGAGAGCCAATGCTAGTCCATGTCATCAGTCCTGAACTAGGTGGTATCAAATGGCCTGAGTCAGTATAAGGCAGATTATTTGTTCCTAAAAGGGGAAAGGGACTGAGCAGCCACAGTGATGCCAGAATTTATTTATGTATTTTATTTACAACATTTATATACATCTTTATTGTAAAAAATCTGAAATCGATTTACAGAAGGAATTAAAACAATAAAATTATGGTCAAAAACAGTTAAAAACAGGTATTTAAAAATATTCAAAATAATAAAACCAACGAGTTAAAAACAGATAAAAAACACAATAGATTCTACCTGCCTGGGTAGGCTTGCCTAAACAAAAATGTTTTTAGCAGAAGTATGAAGGTGTCTGCCTAATGTGGTTCCAGCCACCTTGAAAGAGGTGGTGATTCAACCACTTCTGAAAAAGCCCACCCTGGACCCAATGGTTTGTGACATCTACCGACCAGTTGCAAATAGCCCCCTCTTAGGGAAGGTGATTGAGAGACTTGTGGCGCAGCAATTGCAAGTACTCTTAGATGAAACTGATTATCTTGACCCATCCCAGTCTGGGCTCGGGCCTGGTTATGGGACTGAATAGGCCTTGGTCACCCTGATGGATGACCTTTATTGGGATAAGGACAGGGGGAGTGTGACCCTGTTGTTCTTACTTGATCTCTCAGCGGCTTTCGATACCATTGACCATGGTATCCATCTGGGCCGACTTTGTGAGATGGGTATTGGAGGCACTGTTTTACAGTGATTCCGATCTTATCTCCAGGGTTGCTCTCAGAGAATAGCATTGGATGACTGTCTTTCGGCCCCCTGGCAGCTATGCTGTGGGGTGCTGCAGAGTACCATCTTGTCCCCCATGCTGTTTAACATCTATATGAAGCCCTTGGGAGCAGTCATCAGGAGCTTTGGGGGGAGGTGTCAGCAGTATGCTGATGATACCCAGCTCTATTTCTCCGTAACATCTGAATCGGGAGAGGCCGTGCAAGCCGTGGACCACTGCCTAGACTCGATGGTGGGCTGGTTGAGGGCCAATAAACTGAGTCTGAATCCTAGCAAGACAAAGGTGCTGTGGGTTGGTGGTTCCCGAGTTTGGATAATTGGTCAGTTGCCTGCTTTGGATGGGGTTGTACTCCCTCTGAACGAGCAGTTCCGTAGCCTGGGGGATGCTCTTGGATCCATCTTTGTTGCTAGAGGCCCAGGTGACCTCAGTGGCAAGCCTTTTGCCAGCTTCGGCTGGTGAGACAGCTGCGGCATGTTTCTGGACTAGGATAGCCTGACCACTGTTGTTCATATACTGGTAACCTCTAGGTTTGATTACTGTAATGCGCTCTATGTGGGGCTGCCCTTGAGGTTGGTCCGGAAGTTGCAGCTGGTGCAAAATGCAGTGGTGAGACTGCTCACTGGAGCAGGGTATTGACAACATCTCACCCCGCTGCTGAGAGAATTGCACTGGCTGCCCATTTGCTATCGGGCCAAGTTCAAGGTTCTAGTTTTGGCATACAAAGCCCTATACAGCTCGGGACCAGGATGCCTGAAAGACTGTCTTACCCCTTATATACCCAGTCGATCACTGTGCTCTGCAGGTGAGGGCCTCCTGCAGATACCATCTTATTAGGAGGTTCGTTCTGCACAAGATAGGAAACAGACCTTTAGTTTGGCGGCACCTACCCTGTGGAATTCCCTCGCCTTAAATATTAGGCAGGCACCATCTATGCTATCTTTTCAGCGCCTTTTGAAGACTTTCCTCTTTCAACAAGCCTTTTAAGTTGAGACCTATTCTAGTCTGCATCTGTGTCAGAATTGTTTAATATGTTTTTAATAATATTTTTAACTCTTTTTTAAAGTTGTTTTTTTTTAAAAAAATGTTTTTAATGCTGTTTTGTTTTAATGTATTTTAAGATCTGTTTTTATGATGTTTTTATGTGTTTTGGTGCTTTCTTTGCCGCCCTGAACTCCTGCTGGGAAGAAGGGTGGGATACAAATTAAATAAATAAATAAATAAATAAATCCTAGTGGCTCTTTTTCTTCTTTTTCTTGAGTATTGGGCAAAGGATGAAAATAGCCTATACAAATATAAATATTGCTGTGTACACTGCAGTTAGCTAGTTGGCTGGTTGGATACCTAGGCTGTAACTCAAGCCTAATTTCTGATCTTCCTAATATATGCAGCTCAGCATGAAGCCTTTTCAGGGTTTCTGGACAGAAAAATCAATCCATCAGCCAGTAAAAAAAATTCCAGTTGCTGCCACAATCAGTTTTCAGTTGATTAGTTTGTCCTTTATATAGCAGCCTGTTAAAAAGTTTTCCTTTGATTGTCCAACAGAAAGAAAAATGTAAAGGCCAGCATCATACTAGAAGGAGGGGCTCTCAAGGAGGAGTTAACAAAAACACCCTTTAGTATTTTTCTCTCTGCTCTTCCCTAAACTTATAGGACCAGGTCCGCAGCCTTGGGGTTGTTCTTGATTCCAAGCTGTCCATGGAGGCTCAGATTTCGGCAGTGAGCCGGGCAGCTTGGTATCAATTACACCTTATACGTAGACTGCAGCCCTACCTTCCTGCTCATCAGCTCCCACTGGTGGTACATGCCCTGGTCACCTCTCGGTTGGATTACTGTAATGCGCTGTATGTGGGGTTACCCTTGAAAACGGTCCGGAAATTACAACTTATACAAAATGCTGCGGCTCGACTACTTACAAACTGTCGCCGCCGGGAACACATCACCCCAGTGTTGTTTGACCTACACTGGCTCCCAGTTATTTTCCGGGCCCAATTCAAGGTGTTGGTATTAACCTTTAAATCCCTATATGGTCTCGGCCCAGTTTATCTGATGGAGCGCCTCCAGCGCCACCAACCATGCCGCCCAACAAGATCAGCCACACAGGACCTTCTCTCAATCCTGCCAACTAAAACAGCTAGGTTGGCGGGGACAAGAGAGAGGGCATTTTCAGTGGCGGCCCCCACTCTCTGGAACTCCCTCCCGTATGACCTTCGACATGCCCCTTCCCTGAATGTATTCCGCCAAGCTTTGAAGATCTGGCTCTTCAGACAGGCCTTTGGGACTTACGGGGAGGGTTAAATTTTTACGACCAATAGCCTACTACTCTGTACTGGAACTGTTTTATTGTTTTATTGTTATATTGTATTTTATGATGTATTTTATTATGATGTAATGGATTGTTGTTAAATTGTACGTCGCCTAGAGTGGCCATTGGCCAGATAGGCGACCCACAAATTAAATTATTATTATTATTATTATTATTATTATTATTATTATTATTATTATTATTATTATTATTATTATTATAGTATGGACAAGTATGTTTTTCAGGTGGAAACTAAAACTGAGATACCTAATGCAGCATCAAAGTCAAGCTCAGGAGCTCACTGGCTTTACCATAGTAGTTTAGTTCATGAAGAATCAGAACATAGGGACAGACTACAGGTGAAAGAGGACTGTACCTATAGGGGAAGTCAAGCTTTTGAGTATGGTATTCCTGGGGATCTCTCAAAAAAGGGTGAGACAATTCAACAAATTAAACTTCATTCATGTACATTAACATGTGTAAACATTAACATGCATAAACTTCATTCATGTACGCTAACATACATGGATGGGGAGGAGTGGGGGAAGGTCACTGACTTTCCCTTCCCCTGGCCTGGCCCTCACATCCTCTCCACCAGTGGGGGAGGTAATTGGCTGGCACTATATGCCTCTCCCCCATAAATGACCCGGGTGGAAACAAGGCTTCTCCACATAGAAATGTGACTGCCCCACCTAACAATGAAGGCTGGCTATGGGGCTAGGAAGGCTGATTTATTTATGTATTTAGTTACTTCCCATCCTTCCTCCCAGTATATACACCAACATACGACACACTAGGTGGGCCAGCTAGATCTTCTTAATGTTGGAGCAAGACCTTCATACAGGCTTGAGACTTACGATGTTCTACCATGCATACCAGCAATGAGAGTTCATTGCAGAGGGAACAGGTACATACTGTACGCATAGTTACCTTATCAATTACACACCATATTAAGTGTTTTCTATGTGATTGAAATGAAATCAAGGAATCGTTATCTCCTGAACCTAGATAAAGGCATACTTTCAGTCTTTCTGCATAATTCCTAATTTTGAAGGTTAATGCATGATGGCATACTGCATGGTCAAGGTCTAAAAATACACTTCACATGGGGTATATTATACTTATTATCCACCCCTACAGAAATACTAAAATATCTAGGTGCATCATTGTTCAAACATATATATTTTATTATATTATTCAATTAATTTTTTGCTCTTCTCCCAAGTATAACCTTTGGATTAAGAGAGTTTTCCTGACATATGATATACTCCACTAATATATATTTCCTGCTTTCAGAATACCTTAAGATTTCTAATTATAGTGACATATTCATAGTAGCACACTAATGATATTCACAGCAATGTCTGTTTTAAGCCATGAATAGTTCTTCCTTCTCAATCAAAGCATAACTTGATCCACTTTTAAAAGAAAAGGACTATTTTTGTTCTTCTCTCTCTCTCCCTTTTTGGTCTACCTTTCTGGAAATTTGAAATAACTGAGCAGTTAAAATTCATGATCTACATTTTGTGTCATTATTATTACATTAGCATGAAATCATGGTCCTAGTTAGTCATAATTATACTCATAATTATTCAATTTATCACTATAGATCCTCCTGGAAATTTTATTGGAGGAGTTATTAACATTAATAAATTGTTTTTCTTCATATCCATATTATTAATTCACCTCATGTGTGATAGGAACTATCAGCCATAAAATTAATACTAACTCTTTACTCTGAATAGCTGCTGTAATGAAGGATGGTCTGATAACCTTTTGCTATTATGTTGGGCTTGCTATTTTTGTTTATCTTTGTTTATCTGCTCAACGCATTATCATCTGTGTTGAGTTAACCACAACCAGTAGTCTTTATAGAAATACCCTGATCTGTGTGTCAAGGGGTTGTATCCAACACTGTCATTCCACTCATGCAACAGACTTGCGCTTGCACAACTGAAATTCCCGCTCTTCACCCTCCTGCAGCATTCCCCCCAACACCCTTAAATTGGGTCCATCCTCTGGAGCAGATTTTGGAGGCATGCAGAAAGGGGAACTGAAACACACAAACAACAAACATACTAAAATAATTGTGTATTAGGCAAAATTGCATACAAAATGTGTCTATTGGGACAAATTCACATGGAAATGCTGATTAATTTTCATGAGTATGTTTTAAAAGAAATGCTGGTGTGCAAATGTAGAGAACTGGACTTAAGATGGAAAAACATAAGACTGGAAAAACTGAAAGAAAGCAAAATTGACACGTTCACCCATTCCTAGCTGACAGTAAAGCTTCCTTCAGTAGAACAGCGATGGAAGCCATTTTAAGCAATTCTCCACACCCCTAAATCTGTTATGAAGGATCCCCCAACTCCTTCAAGCAGATTTAGTGGGCCTAGGGAATTCAAGCGGAGGATTTGCTTCTCTCTCCATTCCCCTGATGAGAGCCTTATCATCAGCTGTGTTTAATAGAACCCATGTTTAGCATCATGACTGTTTTTTGGGATTCTCTTTGGTTCGTATCTGGATTCTCTGTTGTTCGTATCCCACCGCTACTGCTACCACATGTGACTCCCTTCCCTGGCTCTCCCTGTCAGGTTCCTACCTGCGCGTGGCTACTGCCTGTCTTTAGGCACCACCAGGGACTCCACCAGTCCGGACCGCTCTCTCTTATGGTTTCTCTCCCCGCTCTAGCACAGATCTCAACAGATCCCCCTGCTAGGCAACCACCAGTAACGTCCCAATACTAGTATTCCCAGAGACTCTGAATACTGGTATTGTTATTCTCTTCACCGCTGCCACCATTTGTTACAGTTCCCCTTCAGCCTTGGTCATTACCTTACCCTCCCTTCTGGTCTGTGAAACCCCAGCCAAGGATCAGGCCTTTGGTAAACCAAATTAAGTATTTATTACAGATAACAAAGCTAACAAGATTAACAAGATTTCTTCTTAAGGCACATAAGCATATGGTTTTACTCAATACTAATCCAAACTCCACCTCCCTTCTTCTCCACTCTCTCCTGGCAAACAACTCTCTAAACCCCACCAAGCAACCCACTCAGTTTCACCTCATCCACCCCGATTCCACTCTCACTCTTCCTTTTATACATTCAGCCATTTTAAACACTCAGCCAATCATCTCGCATTCTACTGCCCATTCACTCCCCCTCCTCTTTCACTCCACTTACCATGTATCTTCTAAAACAACAACACTTACCATATATACATTAATATAGGAACATCACAAAGGCATTTATAGGTAATATGGTACTTCACAAACACGAACTCAAACATCTGGAGTTGTTTATAAGAATTTGTATATCTGCAATAGAAATTGCTCTTTTTTTCCCAATGCTCACTTCTATGTCCCATAACACAATTCCCCATATTTTTCCGGGTGCTGTGGCTATGTAGATGCAACATCTGAGAGTGTGCCCAGCACCAATATATATACTATGGCATCCAAATGAAGGAAACCTGAAAAAAGCACAAGTAGTGATTGTCCACAATTAGTAATTTGTTTGTTTCCAGCAGTTCACTATGCATATTAGGCAATTTCTTCCTGCCTCCATAGATGTTTGCGCTTGTGGGGCTATTGGGGTGCATTGGGATTGTTAAGAATGGACAAAATTCCCAACCCTGGCTTATCATAGGGGTGCTTTTACGCCTCCTCTTCCTTTCTGGGAGGAAGACATGAATGTTCAACAGGTCCCCATATGATGCTTTGGACAAGAAGTTTAACTATATAAAGTGGTCCTATCCTCTGAGCTCCCTTTTAAACACTGGGAGTCCCAATCCAACTGCCCAATGATACAGTAAGGATTTAGCCAGTCACCTGTTTTAGGACCAAGTAGGATTTTTTCAAACTCCCTGATTGGCAATACGAAGCCTCTTTTTTCTGCCTATGTGTCATCTGGAATGTGGTTTTTATATTGCATCAGCTAATTGTCTTGCTTTTCCTGGTCACAATTGGCAGGAAGTGAGGGCACCTGAGGAGTGTAGGATACTCTGGTAAGCAGCATGAGGCAGCTGGAAGTTGAGAGGGTGCTGGCCTTATTTCTGGCCAGCTTAAGGCAGTGGAGAGTGGGCGTGGACCTTGATCCCTGGAGGCCTTAGCTTATTGAGGGCTACCCAATGGAAGTGAGTTGGAGAAAACAGGTTCCTCACAACTTCCCTTCTGGTGGGTGGGCTATGAAGATCATGGCTCGTCAGTTTAGTTGATATGGTGCCTTGAGCCAGATTGGCTTTGCCCAGCAGCAGACTGTACAGTGGCTTTCCTGCAGCCTGCTGAAGCAGAGTAGATGCATGCACTTAGCCTTATTGGTTATGCTTTTTGCAGATCCACTTGGTTCATTTAATAATGTTCTGACTTTTAGCCTATAATGAAGTTTCATGTCTTCATTCCAGGTGAGGGCAGGCAATTGCCCAATTTGCTGGTTGAACTGCTGCCCATTAATGGCTCACCATAGAGAGGTTCACACAACCCCTGTGTACCAGATGTAGCTATGAAGGGATAGTGGAACCACTCATGCAAGCCTCCTGCACACCACCATCCTTCTCCCCTTCTGACTGCATGTTCAAACTACTTGTGGACTGATGTATGTCCATTGAGCTCTTCCATGTGAGGAGGGAGTATAGCTCAATTAGGATCCCTCCTTGGGTTCAGAAGCACTGTGCACGTAGTACATAAGTAGATTGTGTGGAAATCAGGGAAGCATAATGGTTGCACATGGTAGCAGGGGACAGACTTGCTCACATGGCCCTGAGACCCCCTCCATATTTTCTTTCAATGTATGGATGGGGTTGTGTGAACCACCTCTTGCTGGCTGGTGGCAGGTGCCATTGGTTGAGATTAGCAGACTCCATCTTGCAAATGGAATATGTGCGCTAGCCAATATTACTGATAGTGTGAAAATGAAATGTATGATGTGGTCTGTGTGTAAAAGTCATTCATTTGGTTTCTTCTGTGGCCATCTATTTTACAAATCAGATTTGATGTGAAACATATAGACATAAAACCACAAAACAGTGATTTTTGTCATGGTTAATATTCTGGATCATGTTTCACAAGCAAGCTATCTATCAATGAGACAAATATAGAAAAATATGGAAAATATTATAGAAATGCTAAAGTGCCCTTTGAGATATACTATAATATAACACATAAATTGAAATAAAACTTACGTTGTCATTAAGATAATTGATCCATATTTCAATAGATTTGTGTTTCTGATTTATTTTTTTAAATATGGCACCCTTATTCATTTCTTAATTAATTCCTTATTAATTAAGAAAATTAAGGAAAGTCTTTGATATGTAATGCATGAATATATCTCCCATAACTGTTTCAAAATGAAATTAATTGAACTAAATGTGTTTGCTCTTGAAAGACAAGGTTGCCTTTTGTAGCTACATCTTTTAAAACAGTTTTGGCTTTCCCCCCCTTAGGTCAGGGCTTCAAAAGAGTTTTCAAATAATACAGTCATAGGCATTTGTTAAGATGTATACATTTTAATGAAGAAGCAAGACCTGAAGATTAACTGGGATAAAAAAATGTAAAAGTCATGAATTTACTCTCATCACACCCACGGATTTTATGGGCTTATTCCTTTTAATGTGAGTAAACATCCACTCTTATTAAAACAGGTGTCATTAAAAGACTTCATTCTGAAGCTTTTTCATTTCTCATTCCTGTCTTTCCCTTGAATAAAGTTATCAGACCACCTTTGCTGCATAAGACACTGTCAGCTCTTCAGAACTCATTTTGCTACCACTGATCTGTAAGTACAGTAGCTTTCAGTAATTATAATTTCAACAATGGCTTTCCAAAAAAATGCCACTAGCTGATAATTTTATGGAGCAAAGAAAAAAAATTATATATAAAACAGAACTGCATGTGACTGGGTGGGCAGGAGGCGAGTTTAGTGATTATACTCTGTTTTTTAATAGGTTTGCCCTCATTTGGTATCACCACGGGTTATTTTAGAGTGCTGGGTAGTTCCTAAGTATGGTAGTGATACCCCATGCCATATTGTGCGGATACCCACTTCATTTCTATATGACATGATGTTCTGTCATCAACCTCTGTTCCAAATGTGTCCAAATGATCAAATGGGTGCCCACTGGCCTGTGTGTGTTGTTTAATGCTAGATCGGTACACAATAAGACCACTCTCATCCATGATTTGATTGTGGATGAAGGTGCAGATTTGGTGTGCTTTACCTAGACCTGGGTGGGTGAACTTGGAGGAGTTGATCTGACCCAACTTTGCCCATCTGGATACTCAGTGAAACACCAGCACAGGCTGCAGGGACGATGGGAAGGAGTTGCTGTGGTCTACAGAACTTCCATCTCTGTCACCAGGAAACCATTCTGTCTTGGAGCTGACTGTGAGGGCTGTGACACCCTTCCCTGGCTCTTCCTGTCAGGTTCCTACCTGCTCGTGGCTACTGCCTGTCACTAGGCACCACCAGGGACTCCACCAGTCCGGACTGTCCTTTTTTATGGTTTCTCTCTCCGCTCTAGCATAGACCTCACCAGATCCCCCTACTAGGCAGCACCACCAGTCACGTCCTATAACCAGTATCCCCAGAGACTCAGCCGGAGTCTCTCTCAATCAGGTTACCTCTGTGACTGCATGCTTAAGCTGTCCCCAACCCCTTTGTATCACTGCAGATAACTCATAACTCAGGGTTGCTCTAGATACTTATGAATGTTATAATCTCCTCTTCACCGCTGCCACCATTTGTTACTGTTTCCCTTCAGCCTTGGTCATTACCTTACCCTCCCTTCTGGTCTGTGAAACCCCAGCCAAGGATCAGGCCTTTGGTAAACCAAATATAGTTTTTATTAAATAACAGAGATAACAAGATTACTTTCTAATGGTACTTAAGCATATGGTTTCATCTATTCCTGTGATACTTGACTTATCATGAACTAGAACTCCCACTCTCTCTTTCTCCACACGCTCCTGACATCCACCTCCAAACACCACCAAACACTTCTCAAACAACCCAGCAACATCCACCCAGATTCACCACAGATTCTCCACCCAGATTCAACTGTCATTCTTCCATTTATACTCCCAGCCATTCAAACACTCAGCCAATCATCCAGCATTCTACTGCTCATTTACTCCCCCCTCCTCTTTCATTCCACTTACCATGTATCTTCTATACAAACAGCACTTACCATATATACATTAATACAGGAACATCACATTTCCCCCCCCCTTAAAAATAACGGCAGAGTATTATTCCTGCTCTAGGATTTATACGTCGCATTAACAAGTAAAACAAGTCTCTATGGGGAAAATGTCTTTTTTGTTCCTCCGTTGGGGTCACGTCACTGCAGTCCCAGCCACTTGCCTTGACAGTCCATCGGCCAGTACATTGTCCTTGCCTTTAATGAACTTGAAGTCCACTTGATAGTCTTGTAGAGCCCAGGACCACCTCTGCAGCATAGTGTTATGGTTTTTCATAGTCTGCAACCATAACAAGGCCCGATGATCCGTCGTCACCGTAAATCTTTGTCCCCACACATATGGGCGCAACTTGTTCAGTCCCCACACGACCGCTAGGCACACCTTTTGGACCGACGAATAGTTTTTCTCCCTCAACGTCAGCTTGCAACTCAGATCCGCCACTGGATGTCTGGTGCCTTCTCTCTCCTGCAGCAAGACGACTCCCAGTGTGAGGTCCAACGCATCTGTAGCCACGATGAATGGTTTCTCATAGTCTGGTGCTATTAATATAGGTCCTTGGCACAAGGCTTGCTTCAGCAGATCAAAAGCCTTCTGACATTCATCCGTCCATACTGTCATGAACCTGTAGTGGTCATGAGTTATTAAAAATCTCATAACCATATTTTAGCTCCAGTAAGGGACTCTGGGAGATGGTTCCAGTTAGAAAAGACAAGCCTTTGCCAATTTGTAAAGTTAAGTTTCATTTTTCAGCTGGAGACGGTTAGAAGAAGCCTTAACAAGCTGCACCTGTTTATCTTTGCTGATTAGCAAGTGCCTGGCACCCAAGGTCATCTTTGGCCTATACAGTTGGAAAACACTGTTGGGAGGGGAGCCTGAAGGCGCGAAAAGGTGAGAAACATCGAGAAGAAAGTTACATCAGCCAATTCCTGATTGGTCAATTAATTTTGGACCGTTAGGATCCTTTTCCTGTAAGTATAGGGCTAGAGACCCATAGCCTTTGTTCTCTGTTCTCTGCCTATGCTGACTGGCACCAGAGTTCCAAACCTTTCTGCCTTATGGTTCCAGGGGTTGCTTATGGGAAGGCAACCTATGTCTGGTTCCATTGCTTTATGTTGACCATCCATCTCTCTTAGGAGAGGTGCCACGCAACCAACTACCTCGTATGTAAGTAGTTAGGTGAGTTAGTTTGTTATTTTCTTGTTGTGTGTATGAATTCTCTTGTAAGAACCTAAACCCCTGTTGGGTGAATGGTCTTAAAGGATTACTTGCTGCTATATGATATGTGCACTTATACTTTTTAATAAAGCTACTTCTATTTAACCTGGTGTGTTCATTTGGGAGAAGGAGTGGTTCTGAATTCAGTGCTTCGACCATTTTCAAGTCACTCACTACCAAAGAGGGTTAAGAAGTTAAAAGCTTGGATTCTAAGTGTTAAACCAGAGGTGCCTGGCAAGGAGTGTAACTGTGACTCTTGCCTTTTTGGACCTTGGTTTTATATATCTTCTGGGCTCAGAGATCCCCTGGCTCTGAGTGGACCAGTATACAGGGGTGGTGGCAGCCTACCTTCTACCTTGCAGGGTTGTTGTGAGCGTACACAGCCTTGGCAAGGGTGAAGTAATAGCTTTTTGGTTCCAGTCTCATTTCCCTAAGGGTGGGGGTCTGAGCCTGATGCATGAACCCAGTACCTGAGGGTCTGGCGGGCATGACACATACCACATGCTCAGAACACTTTTTCTTTGTCAACTCATGCAAGGGGGTTGCGATTTCCCCAAAATCTTTCACAAACTTTCTATAAAAACCAGCCACACCTAGAAATGCCCTAACTTGTTTTTTAGTTAAGGGGATAGGCCACGATTGTATTACCTCCACCTTGCTCCATAAGGGGGTGATTTTCCCACTCCCCACCTTATGTCCTAAATAGATTACTTCCTTCAGCCCAAACTGGCATTTCTTAGCTTTCATTGGGAGGCCTGCTTTTCTTAATGCCTCTAATACTGTGGTAATTACATACGTCACTGTGTCAAGCTTTTCTCTTATAGTATATGGTCCCTCCCAGTTAGCCTGTAATTTAACATGTTTCCTGGGTATGAATGCCATAACCATATCTCCCACATCATACACACGTTCCCTGGCTGTTCTGTCATACCAGTAACTTCGCTTCTCCTGAGCTTGACTCAAATTCTTTTGTACAGCTTCCATCATCGATGTTAATTTGCTACGGAAGTCTAATACAAAATCAACTACAGATGTTTTGTACTCTCCCAGGGTTCCTTCCCATGAATTTTTTAACAGTTCCAAAGGTCCCCTCACTTTTCTAGTGAACATCAGTTCAAAGGGTGAGAAGCCTGTTGACTCCTGAGGGACTTCTCTGTACGCGAATAAGAAGCACCCCAAACGTTCATCCCAGTCTTGTGGGTGATCTTGAACATAACTTCTTATCATGCCCTTCAGAACCCCATTAAATCTCTCAGTCAATCTGTTAGTGGCTGGATGGTAAGTGGTGGTCTTTAGATGTTTTAGACCACAACACTTCCACATACATTGCATCACTTCTTCCATGAATACACTGCCTTGATCCATCAGCACTTCAAGAGGGAAACCCAGCCTCATAAAGATTTTTTAACAAAGCCTCTGCCACTACAGGGGCTTCTACGGATCTTAATACTTCCGCGTCTGGGTACCTGGTGGCAAAATCCACCACCACCAATAGATATTTCTTGCCATGCCTTGTGGGTTTGGTAAAAGGGCCCACCAAATCTACTCCCACTCTATAAAAGGGTTGTCCAATTATAGGAAAGGGCTTTAAGGGTGCCTTAGTCTTTACTCCATTTTTTCCACCTTTTGGCATATACCACAAGATAGACAATGTTGTTTTACATCTTTGGAGATATTTGGCCAAGAATAGTGTGCAGCCAATCTCCTCTTGGTCTTTTTTATTCCCAGATGTCCTGCACATGGGACATCGTGGGCTACCTCTAGCAATCTGGTTCTGTATTTGCTAGGTACTATCAATTGCTTCACTGGTTCACATGCATCCTTTCTCTCAGCAGGCATCCACAGCCTATATAAAATCCCATTCTCACACACAATTTGATTCCCCAGCTTGTCAGTAAAGGGAATCTTTTGTGTCAGGGCTTGGTCCTTTATTTGCTTCAAACTTATATCCTTATTCAGTTCTTCCCTGAATTGCTCTGCCTCTTCCCCAGAGACCAGTTGATACAGTTTGTCTCCTTTAGCAGGCCTTCCAGGGGTTGCTATGGTGACCGTAGGCTCGAAAACAGGTTGCACCCTGTTTTCTTCAGCCTCTGTTAACATGGCTTCTGTCTCTCTGCCAAGTTGTTGTCTGGTTACCACATATATTTTTCCTTGTGCCCCCATTACATCTCTTCCCAGTATCGCTGGTTCTTGTTGTTGGGCATTAATACCTACTTTATATTTTCCCTCTCGGCCTCTCCACTGCATTTTCACTAGGGCCATTGGTAAGCTTTCTGGTTGACCCCTCACTCCTTGGATAGTCACCATTTCCTGAGGTAATATTTCCTCAGATTTTATTAAATCTGGCCTCAGTAACATCTGAGCGGCACCAGTATCAAGCAATGCCCAATAATTTGCCCCTTGAACACACACTTCTTCTCTTAGACTCGAATCCAAGTCTTTTACTTCTGTCCAGTTTATCTGGCAGAACTGAACCTTTTTCGTTGTTAGATCTTTTGGTTCTGTTTTTACTGCCCTTGCCTGAGCAGTATTACTAATGGGGTTGGCAACCTCACATTGAAAACGTAGGTGCCCCGGTCTACCACATTTATAGCATAATTTCTCCTCCATTTTAGGGTACACAGATCCACTCTGGGGTGTCCTGTGCCCTTCAGATTTTACTGGAGGACTCACTCTCTGTGGTACCACATCCTTTTTGCCGCCATTATATGGTCTGGGTTTAAACTCTCTTGATGTTTTCCCCACCCAGCCAGTTCTATTGGAGGCAAAGTGATCCGCCATCTCTGCGGCCTCCTGCACCGATGTAGGGGAATGGTCTTTGACCAGGAGTCTTATTTCTGGTGGTAACTGATGGAATAATTGATCCAGTATCATGAGGCTTTTCACCTCTTCCACTGACTGAGCTTTGGCACTACTCATCCACTTTCCAAATATATCCATCAACTTTGCTCCCAGTTCAACAAAAGACCTCCCTGCTTGGATCTGACAGTTTTGGAATAACTTTCTAAAATAGTCAGGTCCCAGTCTGAACCTTTTGTATACTGCCTCTTTAAACTCGGCATATGTGACGGGCTTGTCTGAGGGGAAATATTGGTATACCTCAGCCAATTCCCCTTTGATCAGGTTTGATAAATATTGCATATATTTATCCTCTGGTAGCCCCCACAATTGAGCCGCTTTTTCAAAAGTGCTGAGGTAAATTTGTGGATCTTGTCCTGGCACTGCAAAATCTTTCGGTGTAACCTTTATCTTTGTTTCATTTCTGTCCTTTCTTGTTTCATCAGAATGAAACTTCTCTCTTTCAAATTTTAACTTTTCCACCTGTATCTCCGCATCCAATGTTCGTTGCTTCTCCCTCTCCTCAAACCCCATTCTCATTCTCTCAATTTCCAACTCTCGCTGTTTATCTTTTTGTTCCGTTTCAAACACCCTCTGCTTGTCTTTTTCTTCAGCCTCCCTCCTCAATCTCTCAGTTTCCATCCTCAACTTCTCAGTTTCTAACTCTCGCTGTTTATCTTTTTCCTCAGCCTCCCATCTCAACTTTTCTCTCAAATATTCTATATATGCGGGATTGCTTAAGTACCCTTCTGGGGTCTCTTCCCTGACAGTTTGTTTTTGCTGGGCAGTTGTAAATCCTATAAGTGCCACCCTCAATTCGTCTACTCCTTTACCCTCGTGAGGTAAATTGAATGTTATGCACTTCTCCACCAGCTCCTCTCTTTTCATTTTTATATATTCAGCCATGGTGTTGGAGTTCACTCACTCTTTGCCACACACTCTTTGCCAGTCACTCTCACAAGTAATCTTTATTTGTTATTTCTGTTTGTCACACCACTGTTAGGGGCTCTCTTTTGTCCGTATCCCACCACTACAGCCAACACCTGTGACGCCCTTCCCTGGCTCTCCCTGTCAGGTTCCTACCTGCTCGTGGCTACTGCCTGTCACTAGGCACCACCAGGGACTCCACCAGTCCGGACTGTCCTTTTTTATGGTTTCTCTCTCCGCTCTAGCATAGACCTCACCAGATCCCCCTACTAGGCAGCACCACCAGTCACGTCCTATAACCAGTATCCCCAGAGACTCTGCCTGAGTCTCTCTCAATCAGGTTACCTCTGTGACTGCATGCTTAAGCTGTCCCCAACCCCCTTGTATCACTGCAGATAACTCATAACTCAGGGTTGCTCTAGATACTTATGAATGTTATAATCTCCTCTTCACCGCTGCCACCATTTGTTACTGTTTCCCTTCAGCCTTGGTCATTACCTTACCCTCCCTTCTGGTCTGTAAAACCCCAGCCAAGGATCAGGCCTTTGGTAAACCAAATATAGTTTTTATTAAATAACAGAGATAACAAGATTACTTTTCTAATGGTACTTAAGCATATGGTTTCATCTATTTATGTGATACTTGACTTATCATGAACTAGAACTCCCACTTTCTCTTTCTCCACACGCTCCTGACATCTACCTCCAAACACCACCAAACACTTCTCAAACAACCCAGCAACATCCACCCAGATTCACCACAGATTCTCCACCCAGATTCAACTGTCATTCTTCCATTTATACTCCCAGCCATTCAAACACTCAGCCAATCATCCAGCATTCTACTGCTCATTTACTCCCCCCTCCTCTTTCATTCCACTTACCATGTATCTTCTATACAAACAGCACTTACCATATATACATTAATACAGGAACATCACAAGGGCCTGTACCTGGTGTTGGGCCAAGGAGACAGTAAACTAGGGTTGCTGCTGGTGTACCATCCACCCTGCTTCCCGGCAGCTTCTCTGACTGAGCTGACGGAGGCCATCTCGGCTGTGGTGTTAGAGGAGCCCAGAATAATAGTGGTGGGTGATTTCAATGTCCATGCTAAAGCTGCCTCTAGTGTTTCGGCTTTGGACTTCATGGCCTCCATGATGACCATGGGGCTGTCCTAAATTGTTACTGGCCCAACACATAGGGCAGAGCACACCCTCAACTTGGTTTTTGCTCCAGATGGAGGAAGGGGTGGTCCAGATAGGGGAGGTGGATGTCACCCCATTGTCATGGTCAGATCACTTCCTGGTGAAGTTTAGACTTATGGCTCTAATCCTTCCCTGCAGGGGTGGTGGACAGATTACAGGATTCCTGAATGCCCTGGGGGAGTTCCCAGTAGATAGAGCAGGTGACCCTGTTGAAGCCCTTGTCACGTTGTGGAACAGCGAAGCATGTTGGGCTCTTGACATGGTTGCCCTCAAGCAACCTGTCCGGCATTGTTGAGCCCGGCTTGCACCTTTGTACACCAGTGAGCTAAGGGCAATGAAACAGATTGGAAGATGGGTAGAGTGCAAGTGGTGAAAGACGTGCTGTGAGGCTGATCGGGCATGAGTAAAACATCATAACCATGCCTACTGTGTGGTGGTGGGGGCGGCGAAGAAGGCCCACTTCTGTGCCTCCATCGCATCCTCAAGTAGCCGTCCGGTGGAGCTTTTCCATATTGTCAGGGGTCTGCTGACATCAACTCCAGGAAATGGAGTCTTAGACCCTTCGGAGGCCCACTGTGAATTGTTTGCAAGGCACTTTGAGGGTAAAGTTGCTTGCCTCCATAGCAGTCTTGATGCCCCGTCCACATCTACTGTAGTCCCCAGTGAGGTGTCCAGTGCAACATCTGCTGCAACTTCTTGGGAATGGTTTCAGTTGATGCGGCCTGATGATGTGGACAAGGTGTTTGTGATGATGCAGCCAGCAATGTGTCCTCTGGACCCTTGCCCTTCTTGGCTTATTAAAGTTTGTTGAGGGGGTCTGACTGAGTGGATCCAGGGTATGGTCAGCACATCATTGTGGGAGGGAGTGGTTCCAACCTCCTTGAAAGCCCACCCTGGACCCATTGGTTTGTGACAACTACCGTCCAGTTGCAGATACCCCCCTTTTAGGGAAGGTGATTGAGAGGGTTGTGACGCAGCAATTGCAAGTACTCTTGGATGAAACTGATTATCTTGACCCATCCCAGTGTGGGTTCAGGCCTGGTTATGGGACTGAATCGGCCTTGGTCGCCCTGATGAATGACCTTTATCAGGAGGATGGAGGGAGTATGACCTCCGTGGCTAGGAGTGACTTTTACCAGCTTCGGCTGGTAAGACAGCTGCGGCCGTTTCTAGACAAGGATAGCCTGACCACTGTTGTCCTCACACTGGTAATCTCCAGGCTGGATTACTGCAATGTGCTATATGTGGGGATGCCCTTGAGATTGGTCCAGAAGCTGCAGCTGGTGCAAAATGCAGCAGCGAGACTGCTCACTGGAGCAGGGTATCGCCAACATCTCACCCCACTGCTGAAAGAATTGCACTGGCTGCCCATTTGCTACCAGGCCAAGTTCAAGGTTCTAGTTTTGGTGTATGAAGCCCTGTACAGCTCAGGACCAGGATACCTGAAAGACCGTCTTATCCCTTATATACCCAGTCAATCACTGTGCTCTGCAGGTGAGGGCCTCCTGCAGATACCATCTTATCAGGAGGTTCATTCTGCACAATATAGGAAATGGGCCTTTAGTGTGGTGGCACCTACCCTGTGGAATTCCCTCCCCTTGAATATTAGGCAGGCACCATCTCTGCTATCTTTTTGGAGCCTTTTGAAGACTTTCCTCTTTCAACAAGGCTTTTAAGTTGGAGACCTATCCCAGTCTGCATATGTGTTAGAATTGCTTCTTAGTATATATATTTTGAATAATGGTTTTTAACCCTTTTAAAAAGATATTTTTCAAGCTTTTAAAAAAGTTTTTAACATTGTTTTGTTTTAATGTATTTTAAGGTCTGTTTTTATGATGTGTTAAAGTGTTTTTAGCGCTTCTGTTTGCCGCCCTGGGCTCCTGCTGGGAGAAAGGGCGGGATACAAATCAAATGATAATAATAAATAATGATATGAGCATAAACCACAATTCAGTATGCCGCTGTAAAGAGCACTTGAAAGTAATTTGGTTTGCTGTTTCTTTTCATGACATTCTCTGATAACTAGGGATGGAATGATTTGTCAATTTCAGTTCTCTTTTTCTCATTTTTCCAATCTTAAATTCAGTTCTCCACATTTTTGCAGCAATTTTCAATTTTTTAAGAAAAAAATCCTCATGAAAATTCTCCACCATGTTAGTGTGAATTCCTCTCAATAAAATACTTATTTGTATGCAGCTTTGACTAATGTACACATTTTTGCAAACAATTTATCCTAACATAATACATTTTTGTATGTAATTTTCAGCAATATATTCATTTTGTGCACACTTTCCCTGATATATGCATTTTTGTGAACATTGCCTGGTTGGAGAACTGCCTTGCAAAATTCAGATAAGTGCAAAGAATGGGTGTGTTTTAATTCTCATATTTCAGAAAGTGTGAATTTGATAAATTTGACTTTAAATGTGAACGGAATCAAATGTTCCCCCATCCTTACTGATGACTCATATGATCTTTTTGCCATGAAAACCGCTGCATCTGGGACAATTAGAAATCATGTTTCTAGTCTTGATGCTAAGGAATCTTCTGTTCATCTCCAATTTCATAATATTTATTTACATATAAAGATCTTATATTACCACTGCAAGAGACATTGCTAATGACACATCCATCTTTAAAAATGAAAGTGTCCACACTTTGGAAATGCTAATTTCAAATCAGGGGCCTTGCACAGGGTTGTATTCAACGAAGTCATATTCAAATATTGAATAGCACTCACAGAGTTTAATGAGGTTTAAAACTCTAATTAAACATGTGACCAGGAAGGGTTTTTAAACCCTAATTAATCATGTGGTTGGGAGGGGAGGAGACATAGTCAGGCTTCTTTCTCTCTCCTCACTTCCTGAGCACCACCAGTTTTGACAGCCCCAGAACACTTTGGGTGGATCTGTCCTGCCCAGAGTGAGAGTCACAAAATGGAGGTGAGGCTGGAATTAATTCCTGTTTTATTAGAGTAACATCAAATGCAATGTGTTTCATAGACTTAGCTGTGCTAACTCACTACATTCCCTAACTAAGCTACCTAGGCTTACTCTGCAGCGTGTGAAGAACGTTGACTCAGCAACTGAGTCAGGGGGGCAAAGTGATTCATAAATGAAACAAATAACAATAATAATAATGATTTATGCATGGTGTGGAGAAAATTGATAAATATTTTTTCCCTTCTGTGATAATACTAGAACCTGGAACCATCCATTGAAACTGTCTAGTGGAAGACGCAGAACAGACAAATGAAAGCTAAGGAATTTGCTCCCATAAACTCCCATGTAGTGAGGGCTGCCAAGTTGGATGACTTTGTTGTAAACAATTTCAACGGCTTTAGGCTGTGAAGTGGGTTATACGTTTGTAATACAAATAAATGAGGATTAGACAAAGTCATAGATGACAAAGCGATCAATAGCTACAAGCCATGATGCATATATTCTGTCTCCACGCTTCTTACATTGAGAAAATGTATAAACTATATGTATGAAAATGGCTTTGGTTGTTCTGAACAAGGACTTTTATTACCTGTTCACATGCTTGCTTTGAATATTTGAAGCTGAGCCCATACATATTCCTACCTGAAGGGATTAATGTACCGTTGGATGTGTATGATAGTTTAGGTTGGTGTGTGCGTGTCTGTGCATGCACATGTGAAAATGGGAGGAGTATACGTATTCTTTGGCCTCACTCACATTTGGTTTTGGTTCTCCCCCCCCCACAAGCAATACAGGCCTTAGGGGAAGAAATGTGCCTCATCCTGATGTTTTCATTTTCATCCTAAGTGGTCACAGTGACCCATCCTAACTTATTATTTGTTGGCACACTATTTCTAAAGCCTGGGCCATAGTTTTGTAGGCTTAGATATACTCATTGATTGATTATTCCTGGAATCAGGCCTGAGATGAGTCCTGCACAACTATGACACACACATTTGAACATGAGCCACCACCAGTCATGTAGTGTGAGGCTCTTGAATCCCCCCACTTTCAAAGCTCCAGGCAGGGAGTAAAATACAGATTTACTGAACTCCTGGTTGTAAGTCCCTCTTAATTGGCAGTGGAGTGTACTCAAACTGATGAAGCACAAAGTGAACTGATTTGGATTACGACACCATCTAGTAAATTATACTATATATATTAATATTATTAAAACCAAAACTTTCTTCAGCTTGGAAAGATCCATATCGCTGCTTGACCATACAAATAAGAAACTAATCACAAGCTTTTTTAATGTATTTCTTTATATGTCTTTATATCCCAGTGCTGCAGGGACTTAACTCATCTTATTGTAAATAATTTTAATGCCAGGGCAGAAACTTTTGGTATGATAGATAAAGCTAAAAACATAGAGCTACTCCCTTAGACTAATTATTTTTAGGCAAAGTATTGTTTTCTTAAACTATTCATAGGTAATAGCAATTTCCAATTGCATGCATGGAAAATATCCTGTATGATTCTCATTATTTTGGCAAAGAACAAAAACGTTATTTAAGACAATAAATTAAATAGAATTCTTTTTCTGTGGAAATGTACACTGCATGACATCTGTATGAATGCAAAATAATTTTTACTCTCTTCATTATCACAATGGATGCTAAAGGGCATTTACTGTTGCAAGAGTAATCATAATGAAATTCAATTTAAACTGAATTAATAACTACAGGACACAAGTACTGTGCACGATTCTGGCAGATTAAAATAATTAAAATATTGGGGGGGATTTGTTTCTAATATACATTATATCGAATCAATGACAAAACTATCATTGATTTTGAAGAAGTTAAAATTAATTGCATCCCCAGTACAAATGTTTCACATTAAGATATAGCTATTGTTTGGGGGGTCTTTAGGCAACATGAATGCATACTTTTCTGATTCTACTATAAATAAAATATGCATAGTGAGAGAAAAAAACAGAATACAATAATTACAATATATTGTTTCCAATTTACAAAGCTCTAGTGTAGACACTCAGGTCCTGTAATGCTAGAAGGTTCCATAAATAAGATGAAATTTACAACAATATGTCTTTGGAACCCGTGAAAACATTTTCATTAAACTGGAGCCTGTGAAAGCCATTTGTAACATTTACATCAAAACTGACATTGATAATGGGTGAGCCTCTCCCTCCCTCTGCAATTGGGCAGTTACGTTTATAAAAACAATAAAAGAATTAAAAAATGGTTTATTTCCAATTGACTTCAATCCTAAACCAAAACAGAGCCTACCAATCATGCTTCTGATGGCATCACTGGGAATGCAAAGGTTCTGATCCCTTTCTGCCACTTCCTTAGCCCCTTCCACACATTAATCCCATGAAGGGGCAAAGCATGAGGAAAGGGGCATGGGGGCTGCACCTTGAAGATGCACTGCTCCTTCCCAGTATCCACCTTCCATGAATGAGCATGAACATCAGAAGTGATGGGGGAGCCTTTGCACCTTGACTTCTACATCCATAGTCTCTTCCATGTCCTTGAACTGATCAAGTCCTGGAACTATGGGTGATAAGGGCTCCAGGATCTGGGAAAGCCTGTTTGTGTAGAGGTCTATATGAGAAGGCTTCCCCACCTCAGACATCCATGTGAATATGTCAGTAGTGGGGACAAGGCAAGAGAGGCAGCCCCACAATCCCTTTCTAAATGAGTTGAACTTTCATGCAATTAACACATAAAGAGGGCTTTAGTGACACCCCAAAGCCCCATTACCTGACAGTTTCTGCTGCCTAGTGATTTTATGGATGCAGGGACATAGGTAACTACCCTCTTCCCTTTTCTCTTCTCCATAGTGTGGTGCCTAAGAGGCATTCTGACAGTGACCAGGTGACAGGAATTTTTTGGGGGGGGGTTATATTCCAAACTAAGAAATTACAAACTTCAGCAATATTTCCATCTGTTAGGCATAATGCTTTCTTAGGATCCTTCTGAATTAATGGCTCTTAATATGGCCTGCAGCAGTTCTGACACACTCTACACTCCAATTTTGAGCTTTCTACATGCCTAAAAATATTTAACAGATTACATGTCAGACCTATTATTGAAAAGGGGTCATGTTCCCCCTCAGTTTTGAGGTGCAATTAATGGTGTGATGTACAAGTCGGACAAAATTGACATTTTTCATGAAAAAAGTTTGGATTGTCAGAGATTTCTGTGTCACACTTCACCAAAACTGGTCACAGGTGTGACTAACCTGTGGGCCTCAAAATGTGGTTGAACAATAGCTCCCATCATCTCTGACTATTAATCCTGGTTGACTGGGGATGATGGAAGTTGGAGTCCAATAACATATGGATGGCCACAGGTTAGCCACTACTGATTTAGACAAAGACATTTTCCTGGTTTACAGAACCCCTCTTTTTATGCTTTCCTTGAAGCCAGAGGTAGCCAATGTGGCACCCTGCACATATTTTGGACTATAACTCGCATCATCCTCAGCCAGCACGGCCAATGGTCAAAGATGACTGGAATTGTAGTCCGAAACATCTGGAGGGCACCATGTTGAATATCCCTGCTCTAAGCATGAGAAGTTGGATTATGGTGGCTGAGTGTCTCCTGGCCTCCATATAGTTACCAGTCCCACTCTCAACCTCTACATATTGGTCAGATCATGAGTAGGATATCCACATATTGGTCAGAATGTAAAAATTGCCTCACTATTCAGTCAGAAACTGTGGTTGAGCCGGGGTTTTATGTTCTGACCAACATACAGTCAGAGGCAAGGCCAGTGGGGACACAGAAACTGGTCCTAGGTGCAGCCAGTATGTCTCCATGCACCTCCACATATCTTTAACGATAGTACAGTAAGGCCCCACTCATATGGAGGGTTACGTTCTGGACCCCCGCTGAAAAGCAAAAACCGCTGAAAAGCAGAACTCATAGAATAGAATGGCACGTGATGCCCAAAAACCGCCATAAAAGCAGAACAAGCGCCATATGTGGGGCTTCAGTCTAATTGCGTCTAATTAAGACCGGCACATTAGCAAAGCGCCGTAAAGCGAAGCGCTGTAAAGCAGGGTCCTACTGTAGTACAACTGTTGGATGAAAATCTGATCACAAAGTTGTGCTGTAACTGAGTTGGTGAGCTCACTTCGGGCTTTGTCATAACCAAAATGTGGATTTGAAGAGTTTGAGGCAATTGGAAATAAGTTTTAAGTTTAATTATTTTGAGGATCAGAACTTATTTACCAATTAGTTCTTAATGAATGTGTATGCATGGATGAGTAATTTATTTAAATGAATGTCTCAATTTCCTTTCCTACCAGGCCTTTTGTATTTAATTAGATCCAAATTAATATCTCTCTCTTCTATGCAGAGACCTCTATCTGCATATTTTTTACGTTTGTATGGCACCAGGTGCCATGGCGATGAAGGTAAAGAGATGGGCAGAGGAATAAATATACATATAACATGAATAGATGCATCACACAAGGCATCATTGCAGATAGACAGACAGACAGATAGATGAAGACGGTAACAGACATCTGATTAAGCAGACTCTGCTACGACAGACTAACAAGGTTATCCCCCTGGAAGCTAACAGATGCATAATACTTTAACAAAAACGTGTGCATGAAAAACGGAAAACTCAGTGGGCAGAGGTGATGCTGCAATTCTGTTTGGTACTGCAGACTGGGGTCCAGACTGAGCTGCTTCTTGGTTCATTGCAGCTATTTTGAGACTCTCTTGAGGCTTAGAAGACCTTTGTGCTACTTTCATGCTATTTATGTTAACCACTGTATGTGCAGGATAGAAAGCAGAGGAAGAGGGCTTTGAAGTGCAAATGAGCACTCTGGCCAATTTAGGCTTTACACTCCCATTACAGGCTTTAAGCTTCATGTATGAAAATACTTTAAAAATAGAGAATGGACCACCCATTTGGCATTGGCTTTGCTGCAAAGTATCAGAAATAAAAGGAGAGGATCAGAATTGAATAGGGCTGCATTCAGACATGGGGTTTATTGCATTAGTTTTACTGATTCTAATGGTAGTGCTTCTGTCCCGATTTCTAACATACCTTTCATACTGCAGTTCCTGTTGCATTATGGAACTCTGGCTTGTTGACCAATATATCACCATGTCGTGCTGCATTTCATTCACACCAGTGGGCATGGAGTGATGCAGCAATGGACATAATTGGACATATTGCTTCTCCCCAGCTGTGCCAGCTGCTGGGAGGGTGGAGCTCTTTCTACACATGCACTCGTCTGTTCTTCTCTGATCCCCCCATGAAAACAGTGGGAAAAGGCTGTGTGCCAGTAAACCACCCCAAATTTCATCCCATAATTTTCTAGTAATAGGGTTGCAAATGGACTTTTTCTGGAAGCAATTAAACAGAAATGAGCACTAAACTTCCACTATATTCTGCTAGATTTCCAGAAATGGCTTTTACACCATGTAAGATATCAAATAAAATGCAGAAACTATCAGGGAAATATTGGCAAAATGGAATAATCTGCTGTCTGAATGCATAGGTCTCTGCAGAACACAGAATCTGGACATGATTGTGGGATCCAGTCATGGACAGTTCAATGTGAGTTTTTGTAAGCAAAAGAAGACAGGGAATAGTCTGTGTAAGATGTACTCTTTGCAGAAAGAATGGTGACCAAACCACTTTATTTATAACACACTGTAAGGGCTCATCCAGACGGAGCGGGATAATCCAGGTTTTCCATACCCGCTCTGTCAGCTGAGAGTCCTCACTTGCCCCTTTTCCCGCTCCTTTCCTGCTTTTTGCTGATATTAAAAACACGCTTTTTTACCAGCCGCACACGCAGCCTGAACATGCGGCATCTTCTCGCTTTTTTCCTGTCCATGCCCCCGACACATCCCACTATGTTCCGATTCGTTGGGAAAATATGACGCCTGCTCCCCTCTCCCCTTCCACTGCTATCAGTTCTGCACATGCGTGCTTGAACGCGGAAGCGCGAAAGTTTGAATTTCCTGTGGGCGCAATGGAGGTCATGGCCCAAACCGAATTTGGAGGAGGGGGCCATGAGTCCTCCCGTAGCCTGTGCGGCCCTGGGCAAAATCATAGGTGGCTGATGAAAGGGCGGCGGGCAGCACAAAGAACCCACTCAGGCAGGGGATTCGCACCTCCCCCATAAAAGCCGTGAGCACGCCTGCTTCACAGCTGATGAGCCGGGATCGGGCAGCACAAGGAATTCACTCAGGGGATTCAAACCTCCCACCAAAGTACCTCACACAAACCCGATTCACAGCTGATGAGCAAAGAGGGGGGAAGCTGTCCAGCCACTCATCTGGGGATGGGGGGTGCCCCAAGAGCGGGAAGTGGCTTACGAGGCTGCACGGCTACAAAGGAGAAAAACACGCCACAGCCCACCCAGCTTCTCATCGCACACAAACAACACCTATGGTTACGGTGTCCCCCACTTTACACCATGTCTGCTTGGCAAGTCTTGCAGAACTGCACATTCGTGGTAAACCAGAATAGTTATTCCATTTGGCAAGCGAGTTCTTGGATATTTCCCGTTTCAGCTTGCCAAACACTCCCTCTGGAGACAGTTAGCCATAAGTCAGGATCGCAGCTAATTCCGTTGCTATGGGCGAAAGGCTATAGCTCTGTGACAGAGCACCTATAGCAGCATATCTGCTTGGCAAGTCTCGCAGAAATGCGCATTCGTGGTAAAGCAGAAAAGTTACTCCATTTAGCAAGCGGCTTCTTGGATATTTCCCTTTTCGGCTTGCCAAACACTCCCTATTGCAGCCATTTATAAGCCCCTGCAAGTACATCATAATTTGGGCGCAAAAGTGATTTGTGTTTCCCCTTCCAGTTTCCCCTTCCTTCTGCTGCTTTCACAAATATGCTTTCTTGCATTTCTGCAATTACGTTAATCCAAAACGGTTAAACAGCTTTTCCACCATGACTTCCTGCTTCTGCGCAAACCTGCATTTCTGCACCTGCGCAGTATATCCAACAGCACTGATTGGCCACGTTTTCCCGGGCGACGTTTCCACACAAGCGCAAACGTGCAAAGGACGGGATTGGCTGGAAAAGAGGAGGGGGACTGGGGAACCACCCCAGGACCGCCCATGCAACAGCGTCATCTCTTAAATCCGCGGTATTGCGTCCAAGCGGCCGAAGGAACCGTGGATGATTCATGCTTTTAAAAAGTGTATCACATTTTCCGCAGTTGTGCGAAAGCGGATTTAACCGCGCGAAAACGCGCTTTTGCACTCGGCGTCATCAGGACGACCAAAAAATAATGAGAACACAAAGCGGTCATGTCACACATTTTGCAGTCTTCTGGATGAGCCCTAACACACATTAGGCATGAGAAAAGCCCACTGTAAATCTATCTTTGCAACTGCCCCCTGGCCTAGTCTCTGGAGCTCCTGACAGTTGTGTAAACGTGGACTGGAACTCAGGTGCAGCACCAGGGGGAACAAGGGGGGCACAGGCCGAGGGCCCCAGCTGTTCCTGAGGGCTCTGGCCAATCCTGAGGGAGCCCTGCCTAGATCTTTAGGCTGGGGCTGGCAGAGTGGAGCTCTGCAATCTGCAATGTGTTGGGTCACAGGGCATGATTTGTGACTGCAAATCACACCCCGCAACCTGATGCTGATCATGGATCGCTCCCAAGGGGCCCCTGCCTAGATCTACAGACTGGGGCTGGGAGGGTGGAGCTCTGTGATCCATGACTGCATCAGATCATGGAGCATGATTTGAGCTGCAAATCACACCCCACAACCCGGCACTGATCTCGGAGCGGATACTCCAGCACCCTCCCAGACAACCTCCCCAGCAGCTAGCACAGGTTTCCATGTCATCACGTTAGCATATGTGCATGCTGCATGCTGACATCATGATGCAGGAGGCGGGGAGGCTGTGGGGGGGGTTGTAAACAATGTGTCTGAATTCTTCTAAAAGTTAATACAGCACATAATTAGATTTATGTATGCTCTGTCTGGAAGTGCTGATAAAAAAAGCACTTCCCTGAAAGTTATTAGCTCTGTTTTCTGTACAACAACCAAGACACCCCTTCCCATTTATATTTCTTTATTCTCAAAAGCATCTGCTGTACCACATCTTCCATCGTAACAACGAATCTTTCACTTTGTATTAAAAGGCATCTTTTGTAGATCTAAAGGCACACTTCCCTGCTTAATCTCTCTTTTTCCTTTTTGTTTTGTCTGTAACAAAGTGTAGAACAGAGTGTTCTGTCAGATGGGGTTGGGCAGATAGTCTTTAATCAATCTTAAAATGCACAAGATTGTGTAGTTACATGGTTGAATGTTTGATGCTAATACTGGAAATCTAATGTTTGTCTTTAAAAAAAACCCTTTGTTAATCTATATAAGTAACCAACAGGGTAAAAAAGATAAATGGAGTGACATGAAAATAAATGTGGAAAATTACTGAGAAATACACAGGAGTAAACACAATTTGCACCTAACTTTTGGAATGGATCTAAGGCTGAAATCCTAAGACTGATCTTACTCACCTGGAAGTATATTTAGTATAGCATCTACATCAGGAATGGGCACATTTCAGGCATGTCAGATCTACTTAGCTTTTTTTCCTAGAACCCCAAGATCTACCAACTAGATCCATCTCCAAAAGACATAGTTATAATTAAAGAACAGGGAGCATGTCCTGAGCCCAGGAGTTTATTTTCTGCACCATATTTGAATGTGAACTGAACTGAATCCACAGTTCTTTCACACAAAAGTTCACTCCTGGTTAGCTCTCTTCATTTCAGCTGCCAAATTTAGGTGAGGAAAGTCATTTTGTTGTTGTTACTGTAAATAAGTCAGTAGAAACCTTTGCTGATATACTGCAAATAAGCCAAAGAAGTACCATTAGATTATCTGTCTTCTGCCCACTTGTGATCTATATAAGGCCTTTAAAAAATCATTCCGTATAGCAAAACACTATTATATCTTACGATATGGGTGTGGAGAAATAGCTCAACATGCCAATGCAAATAATATCCAAACCTAAATGTTCTGCTGGTGTGAAGAAAATTGCTCCAACTGTATGGTAAACATCTTCAGATGAGTAGCTTACCACCTGATAAAAGCAGCACATGAAGCTATTTAAAGTTCCCTTAGTGTGATAGCTATTTTATGCAGAATGGGCTAAAGTTCAACTGAAATATCTAATCTAGCTAGCTATCAACTATATATAAAAACCCTTTTCAAATAATGTGATTTCCATGTAAGGGAAGGTTAGTATTTAATCTAGAATGTTGACTTGTGTGTTTTCATTTGGTAGAAAGTCTGAACAGAACCTCTGAGTTGGGGACAACTCCTCAAGTACAGGTGAGTAATCTCGGCAAGGCCTGGGGGTCAAATGAGGGCTATCAAGCCCCTGGGACTCTGTCCAGGATACACACAAACCCAGGCCATACCTCTCACCAGCCCTACTCTGCATTCTCAAGAGTTTTTCCCTGGCTGGAATGTTCCTGAAATTTGTGATAATGCCTCATGCTTGCCTGGCTGAAGGATGGAGAGATAGTTGGGGTTACATCCATTGCTCCACCCATTTTTCCCAGGGGCAAAAGCCAAACCATTTGGGTTGCCTCTGGGCTCACACAACACTGGCCTCCAGAACGTTGCCCACAAGGGAATGTGGCATGGACTGGAAACAAGTTCCCCACCCCTGCCTTAAAGCAAATGTTTGTGTGTAAATCTGTTTCCCTCTCTGCAATAAAGTTAGTTGGAAATAAAAGGTAGAGGGCATGTAGGCAGAACACAAGTCCAGTGGTTAAATAGAAGGTAGGATAAGCAAGAATTAATCCTCCCCTCTAATGAGAACCGGAGTAGTCTAAAGAGGAGGGGGCAATCATTCAGTCCCTCAATCAATGGATGACCCACTATAACCAATAAAGCATCTGATCAGCACCTTTAGAGAACTTTGGTTGGTTTTAGAAGGAAAGCTCTGTGAGAAAATTGCCTGATACTGAGGGTATGCGTGGTAAGTACTTTTTGTTAACAGTACCATCTTCCTCCAACTCCTGCCCTTGTACAGCACTATACATTTTTACCTACAACTTTTAACTTTAGAGAAGGGGTTATGTTGAACAAAAACAAAAAATGTCCATTAGGGTCACTCAGTCATGTAGCAAAAAAATGATCATACTAACTTCTACTTAATATTGTACAAGAAAATATACGGATTACTTGGAATTTCACTGCATGCAATTAACAGATAGCAATTGTTGTCTATAATCATAGATGCAGGATCAGATAGAATCTGACATAAGATGATACTCAGCTTTAGTCATACTCAGAATAGTCCCATTAAAATTGATTTATGTATTCTTAAGTCTATGAGTGTTCCCATACTTTCATTCAACAAGCATAGAATGTGTACACAAATAGTTGAGCTTACAGTTGTACAGTAATTCACATGTAATGTGTAACCAGAGTACAGTCTGTGTACACAATAGCTTGGATGAACAAATGAAAAGGTATATATTCTTTCACACAAACACTGGTGCAGGTGTAGTGGCAATGTGCACTTATGTTCCGTGTAGCATGTGAACAGCCTTTATGACTTAGTTGGATATCACCCGTAAGAACAAATATACACCTTACATTTTTCCCTTATGAGTAGAATATAAGTGAAAAAACCCCTGAAAGATTCCTCTGTTAACCTATTTTGACTGCTGCTTTATCCAAGAGAACCTAGTCATAATCCTGTAATTTGACCATAATGTTCAATTACAGTAGGGCCTCACTCATACGATGGGTTATGTTCTGGACCTCTGCTGAAAAGCAGAACTCATTGAATAGAATGGTGCTCGATGCCCGAAAACACCGTAAAAGCGGAACAAGCGCCATATGAGTGGGGCTGTAGTCTAATTGTGTCTAATTGAGACCACAGCATTAGCGAAGCGCCATAAAGCAAAGTGCTGCAAAGCAGAGCCCTACTGTACTGTGACTCACTCACATACTGAAGGAAACACCTTTACTCTAACAACAGGGTAGAAATTAGAGATGTCTACTTGTTTAATACTTGATGTTATTCACTTAGAAAGCCATTTTTATTGAGCAAAGACCTTTTATGAACCCCGTATTGCATTTGCAATACAGTTTCTTTTTTTGGTACCTTTTTCTTTCTGACCCTGGGTTAAGTGTCAGCCTTGAGGAGCTGGAAGCATAACCCCAGACATACCTTCTCCACAGGGCATCTCCAATGTTTAAAATAGTTTCAATGGAGGCAGGCTGAACTTTATATAGGAATATGAGAGTAGTTTGCACTAGCTTTTCTATTGCATTGTGAATAGAAGACCTTAGGGACCACCTCTGTCATCACTGATAAATGTGTTTGTGTGTGGTGGGTGTTTTGTTTGTTTGTGGAAAAATGTCATGTCAGAAGCTTGTGAATCGCACTCTGGGCAGGACAATGTGTGCCATTTCCTAGTTCATATTCAACACTCGTCATTCTTCTTAATATGAATGAATGGTTCAAAAGCCTTCACAACTGTTATCAGATGGAAGTATAAAATAGTGCACTTCCAGTATATATGAAAAAAACAAAAAAGATGGTATCTCCCCTTTTTATTATTAATTGCCATGTTCTGCCTAATAAATGCATTACTATCTTATGTAGAGGTATTTCCCATGTGGCTGTGTTGGAGCATTTGCCATGAAATAAGTGGGATATTTCTGAGGAGCCTATGTAAAGTAATATACCATTTCGAATCCCAAGATACACATGCATGTAGTAACTTTCCACAGCACCTCTGTATGGAAGTTTTAAAAAGAGGGTGTTATATCTCACTAGTAGCTGCGTGCCTTCTCTAAAGCCCCTGTGCCTCATTAAGGGATTGTAAATGGACTGAATGCTCTCTCCACTATGTAACTTCGATCACTTGCCTGAAAAGTGATCCTTTAAATAAAGTGGAAATGCAGCAGACTTGTGGAAATGGTGATGTCCTTTAAGCACAGAAATGTATAATGGAAAGGATGTTGTTTAGTGACAAAGTACTTGGTTTGGACATAGCAGACTGGGTATCTGTGGCTATCTCAAGGCAACATAACTTAATTCCACTTCAGCTGATATCACCAAAAATAAATAATAATGGAACAATGGGAATAAGAACAAACCTTAAAGTCCCTGCTGTACAATTTGCATTCCTCATAACTGCTTTCATATGTATCATTCATATTGCAAACCCAAAATACCTTCATGTCAAAGAAGCTTTATTTAACTAGCCTCCTTATTTACCCAGTCATTCAGATACGTGGGCTTCTACAGTGTTCTGTCTCTCTCTACATTATAAGTCTAATTACAGCTGTAGCTAAATAACAAACCAAACCAAAAGTCCACCAGTTTCTCATACAGCACAAAGCTCGACTAGAAGTGGAATAGCCTTAATCTATATCCTCTTTACCCAGGCCTTCGACACCTGAGATGTATATTCTGTGATATTGTTTAGGGTTTTTTTAAATTATGTGTTGTAAAATTGTTGTAACCCACCCTGGGACCTCTGGGTGTAGGGCAGGTTATTATTATTAAATAATAACACTAATAACATTAACAACAACAATAATAATATAGGGATTCTATTTCCCTGGTGTATTGTGGTGTACCAATTACCCCTCTGCTTAACAGTCTACCTGCCTGAGCTGGTAGAAAGTACTGTGGCCAGGTGTGGTATTCATCAGGATGAAAGGTGATGGTCTTTGGGGACTTTAATGCTCAAGTTAAAGCACAGGCTTTCATGGCCACCATGTCAACCATGAACTTGTCTCAGATAATATCTGGTCCAACACAGGTGGCAAGACATACTTTAGAACTGATTTTCTG
Organism: Rhineura floridana; assembly: GCF_030035675.1. Classification (NCBI taxonomy): domain Eukaryota; kingdom Metazoa; phylum Chordata; class Lepidosauria; order Squamata; family Rhineuridae; genus Rhineura; species Rhineura floridana. The sequence continues at coordinate 102,129,251 of NC_084487.1, forward strand.
TAATGGATTAGGTAGAAATGATCTGTAGCTGAGGAAGACAACAGTTGCTCCATTGGCATGATCAGATCATTACCTAATCAAGTTTGAATGCCAGGCTACCGACAATCTTTGCATGAACTGAGTCTGATGGCTTACCCTCAGAGGCTGATGAATCCAAATGGTTTTCTGATTTTCCAGCTGGTTTAGTCTGTGGTCCTGCCAAGACCTGGTCTCTGCTTGGAATGCAGGGATGGCCAGGGATTCTTGATATGCTCCCAAATGTCCCTGACCCACCCAGTCACAGAGCTGTGTTAGCTCCCTGGCATTCTGTGGGGTAAGGTAGATTTTAAAAGGAACTATATATACTAAAATACTGAGTTATTTCATACTTATAGGGAAAGAGGCCAATCAGTGTGTGATTTTGCTGTAGTTGTGGGAGGGAAAAGAGAGTATATGAACAGACAGAGGCTTGAACGTGTAAAATACATGATGCAATATAATTGTGTTTTGAAGGTCCCCCCCCCTTTCATTGCTCCATTTCATTGGGTGCTGATTTGGGGCTGAGGACAGTGACATAACTTTTTACAAAACATTCCCAGGATACAGAGAAGAAGGACGCATGGGGCTACTACTTTAAGTGGCAGTCAAAAGCTTGCTGTAGTATCTTCTTTTGACCTGAGTTGAGAGTGAAATATTAGTACTGGTCTTAATCTGTCATATTAATGGGCTATATTTATTTTTTGCAAATATTACTTAAGCAAACATTTTGCTAATTGAGACTTTAACATTTGATTTTACTGCTATCAGAGTCTCTTTTTATCACAGAAAAATGTAAAATGTTAATTTTCATGCTGCTACAATTTTATGCTGGCTATATTATAAGATAGTAGGACATTTGCTAAATTTAATAACGAAAATTGTTCAATTGCATTATTCTGGTTCAGTACAGGTCCTCCTGTGTGCTAAGTTACCCTTAAATATATCTCTTTGGTTTCTACTGAAGGTGACCGTTTTATTTCCTTGTTCCAACTGATTGTTGATTCTCCCCGCACCCTCCACACACCTCACCTCCTTCAAGCCAACTATATATTCGCTGATCAATGATAAATATTATTTAAGAATAAACTTGCTAGGTTAGTACCTAAAGTGGGAACAAGGGAGGAATGTCAGATTGAAATGATGTCATGAAATGTACCCATGGACACATGATCAGCCTTGCTTGTTAATTCTCCTCCCGACTAGATCATTTATTTCTGGAAGTGTTAGTAACAGCAGATAGTAATTATTCTGCAGTGAAGAAGAGCACAAGAGGTCACTTTCTCATTAAAATAGGAAAATTAAGTGCATTGGATTTAAAACATTGTTTCACCTTTTATTTAACATTATTTGGGAGAAATTAATCCCTTCTAAACCAGACAAATCGTATGCTCAGACCTCAGAGCTGGAATATTTGGGAGGACCAGCACTTACTGGGGGAATTGAGACAGTTTCAGCACCATCTTCTGGAGGAAGAAAAAAATCAACAAGCTGTGAAAAAAAGAGAAATAATTTTATTAATTTTATTTATTTAGTATCCCATTTTTCTTCCATCAGAAACTCAAGGTAGTGTTTGTGGGGTCCCCAGATGATCTCTCCTCCAGGCACAGATCATGGTCAGACCTACTTACTTTCTGGTAGGTGACTGCATCATGTGCCAAGAGACCTGCTCTTTGCTAGAAGGTACTGCAAGGGGTATTCCTAGATTCAACTTTATTAAAAGTAGGGTTGAGATAAATATTAACTTAGGAGCAGAATCATATGCTTGCTTGAAATATTGGCAGGGCACTCGTGTGCGTGTGCATGCGTGCGTGTCTCCTGACTGTCTCCTGACCATGTGGCTGGTTCTAAGTACATAAGAGAAACACCTCATTCAGAACGGAAAAAAACTATTATGTCCCTTATCAGCTCAAACGATATAGGTGGCACTTCTGATGGGAAATTAACTGTAGGAGCCTATAGGGTTCAGATCACCTAGATAAATGTGAAGTGGCATGAAATTTTCTGTCTTTGGTACTATCTATATGAAGAATGTGACCAATATTCAGTGTGTGTGATCAGTCCTATGATCTGCTTCAGTGGGATGGATAAAGGATCAGCGCTGGCTCAAAAAACATACTGTAGGCTCTAATCTTCATATATGCATCTCCCCCGCAAAAAAAATGATGTGCCCGTTTCGTTATGTTTATCACTGTCTTGGTTCTCCTGCTCCAGAGCATTTGTTCCCTATGGCTAATCCATTACTTTATACTTAAAAAAGAAAACACTGGGTAGGTGAGTGCCTGTTATCTCTGGTGCACATTTACAGAAACATGTGTGCATGAATGGTAAGGCACCATGCACAGTGAATCCTGTGAATCCATTTCTACACACTGCAGCTACAATGGCTTATTTTGAACTATTGATAGCATATCATTATTTATTATTATTGCTTTTATATCCCACCTTTCCTCCAAAGAACTCAAAGTGGCATATATGGTTTACCCCCTCTTCATTTTATCCTCACAACAATCCTGTGAGGGAGATTAGGTTGAGAGTTGATGTCTTGCCCAAGGTCACCCAGTGAGCTTAATGGTCAAGTGGAGATTTGAACCCTCGTTGCCCACATCATAGTCCAATAGTCTAACCACTTAGCCACACTAGCTCTCCTACAATGAAGCACAGTCATGAATAGCACATAACTGGAAATTTCCCAAACAACCTACTTGTCAGGGTTGGGTTGTGGGCAGCAGACTGAACTGAGAGAGGAGCCATGGGATAAGCCAGTAGCCAGGGCCAAAGAACAAGTCAGGACTGAAGGGCTAACCAGAAGACTGAGGTCCAACAACAAGTCAAGACTGGAGGATTGTAATGGACTCCTTCCATCCTCCCAAAAGCCTTCATTAGCAAGATAAATATTATTAGGTATTATGTATCAATATATCAATACAGTTACGTATTTTGTATAATCATTAGTATGAAATCTGGTGTTAAAACACGGTCTGGGAGGAACAGCCCTATATGGAGCCTTAGAAGCTGCCTTTTATGGAGTTGCAGGAAATGGAATGTTGCAGCAGCTGATGTTCCAGGTAATCTGCCAAGTTGGAAGTAAACACATGGGAACTGCTGTGGAAATGGATTGTGCTCCAAAAACACCTGCAAGGTCACTAAACTGACGCACTTCAGGCTGAGTTGTAACCTCATGCAGCCACCTATCAGATAACAGTCTGAATTGTGACATAGAGTACGGCCTTGGATGCTTATATAAAAGGAGGTCTGATTGAACAGTACTTTACCAGTGCTTTTGTACTGGTCAAAGCAAAAAACCTGAATCCCACCCATCCAGGTGATCTGATAGTGAAAAGTATTATTGTGTTTCCAACTACTTTGTAACTCTGTCTTACTAAGACTTTGAGCTTGGACTCAGTCTTTTCCAACAGTGTAGCCTAATAGATGCTGTACCTTGAAGGTTTTATACTTTCAAGTTCAAGGTTTCTATACTTTATGCATTAATTGTATGTTATAATATACCTGCTTCTGATATGTATTTCTGATTTCTGATTCTGATATGATGGCCAAGGCCACCTGGAGTGCATTTAATAGCTGTAGTGTGTAAGACATGACTAAATAGCATACTATAAGATAAGGATGGGAAAATATGTCAGTTTTGATTCTCTCAGTTTCTCATTTTTCCAATCTTAAATTCAGTTCTCTCCTGACCCCTCACAAAGCTTAGCTGAAGCCTTAGTTTCCCTCCTATTGCAAAGTGCAATGGTGCCCAGCCTGCTGCAGCCCTATCAGAGAATGCTCCCTTCACGCCCTTCCTTCTACTTGGAAACCCCAGTTGTGTGGCAGTGCAGGGGGGGGGAGGAGAGAGAGAGAGAGGGGGGGGGTTGTGGTACTCACTTCTGGCTAGTTCTGTCACATTCCAATGGTCTTGTTTGAGACCCTTTTTATTGCCTATATATCATTTTACTTTATTTTAAAATAAATTTTGATGTTAAATCAAATATTTTATGGGACACATTTTATAGTATGAAATCAAACAATGAATTTAGCTTTTAAATCAGTGCAAGGCAGCCAATTGTCCCATAATTCAATATATTAGGTGGAGTAGAATTGTCAGCAATGTGCAACAGTGGGAGAGGCTGTAGACCGTGGTATAAGAATGGAGGCATTTCAAGAGTCTCAATATTTATTATTATTGACATGACAGCTTCATAAAAAAATCCCTAAGCAGCTTACATGAAAGTGTCATCACAGTTATGAAGAACACCAATAAAACCAACAAACTTAAAAACCAATAGACATAATCAGATTATAAACACAGATAGATAAAATCATCAGAATTTAAAAAGAAGCATGAATAGTAAAATCACATAGAGGCTTCCTGAAAACAAAAAAATGTCAGGCATCCAAAACAATACAGTGAAGCAAATGTGTCCACAGAAATATTTTTCTATGAATTGTTACTATGGGTCATTGGCAACCCACTCCACCCATCATTACATTTAAAGTTCTGGGGGTGGGATGCCCTCCCCCCGACTTCTCCAGCAGACACTGTACCTGATGTTCATAGGCAGGGCATTCCGGAGCATGGTGCTGCCACACTAAAGGATTGATTCCTCACAGATATGGCATGATCATTACATGGCACTTGTAAAAGTGCAAGTTGCCTAGATTGAAACAGTCATGTGGACACGTATGGTATAAAGTGCTTCTCCAAGTAAATTGGTTCTAAGCTGTTAAGGGTTTTATTACTAATATTGCCACATTTATATTGGCCCAGTAACTAATCTGCAGCCACCTGCAAAATATTAGAGGGTGTGTCCCTATGAAATTCCTTGCCAAAAAAAATCCAACTGGCCAGTTCATTTGTGCTCTTCCGCTGGCCAGACTTGTTATTTAAGCAGGGCTTTGTGGTATGAGATTGGATGTTGAGTTTTAATGCTGTTTTATGGATTGGCTGTTCCTAACTTCCTAATTTGCTATTAGTTCTGTTTTTATTGTCTCTGAAATGGATTTTATTCTGCATTTTATTTTATTGTAAGCTGTCTTGAGAAACCATTCTTTAGTAGAAGGCAGGGAGGGTACACATTCAAAACAAAGATATTTATTCCAGCAAGGGAATACAATACAGTTGACACAAACTATGTGAAATAGCCTTGTCATATTCTTCATGCATATAACAATTATGACACATGTGTCACTCTTCTATATTTCATCCAAATTAGAGGTAAAGAGTTCTCTGGTAATTAAAATTCAAGGAAAATCTCACTTGGATAGAAGACCATGAATAACAGTGACACATCCCCAATTGCACCTTGCAGTTCACTATTTAGTTTCAGCTGTGAATACCATTTTGTGAATTGATTGCTATTCTTCCAGCTGCAAATAAATGCATAATGAGCTTTATTATAGTTACTCCTTTGCATTTTATCAAGGGAATAGCATTTTTCATTTGCAAGTTCAGAGGCAGACAAAAACTAAGCTTATTAACAGTGCAATCAATGCAAGTCTGCTCAAAAGTAAGTCCTATTCAATTCAATGGGACTTACTCCCAGTTAAGTGTGTTTAGGATTGTGCCCTAAATTATTCATCTATGGTACAAAATTAAAGACGTTCCCTCTCTGGAACTTTTCTTATCCCACTTCTGAAGTTAGCCCAGGCTCCAGAGGTGATGTTGGCCAGATTGCAAAGATCTGGCTCAGTCTTTGTTGGATGGTTTACATCATAGAAGTGGCAGGATGAAAAAAGAAGCTCCACCAAAAAACTTGTACTGGCCCAGTGCAGATAGGGAAAAGGACAAGCAATACATGTAAGTGTGGCTCATTATTCCACCTAGAATAGGCTTTAAAAAAACATTCCTGATACTCCTTTGTGTATAAATGGACACATGAAAGAGAATGATTGGGGTTGGTCTTCCAGCCCCATCTCCAACAAACATGCATTTAAAGGTACCATGTGCACAGAGCCAAGTACATTCAAACATGTTTAGGTTTCTGGAAGCACAACACAGTGTATTACAAATGATGGGGCACAGGAGGCTACACATTTCAAGATGCATGCTGATAAGCTCTGTCCATTGATACTACTGTATATATAGAGGTCAGAGATGGGACCCTGATCATCCAGCTTGACACTTGCATTTGTACTCACATTGACGTCAAAAGAGAGTTTAGGACAATTATTCTGAGCCCATGGTTCTGAAACCCACTTTGCCAGACAGTCAACTCAATCTCTCTCTTTTAATCAGAACTATTTTATCAAATAAGATCCTCCATGGCGCAGAGTGGTAAGTGGCGGTAATGCAGCCAAAGCTCTGCTCATGGCCGGAGTTCGATTCCAATGGAAGGAGGAAGTCGAATCTCCAGTAAAAGGGGTTGAGGTCCACTCAGCCTTCCATCCATCCGTGGTTGGTAAAATGAGTACCCGGCATACGCTGGGGGGGGGTAAAGAAAGGCCGGAGACGGAACTGGCAATCCTACCCCATATATATGGTCTGCCTAGTAAACATTGCAAGATGTCACCCTAAGAGTTGGAAACGACTCGCACTACAAGTGCGGGGACACCTTTACCTTACTTTATCAAACCAGAAAAAACAAGGTATACAGAAACTTCAAAGAAAACGTACAGTCTCTGGGGATGGTAAACTGAGGATGGTGATGATGTTGATGAAGGCTGATGGCAGGTAATTATATTGTAGAATTGTTGAAGAGGTAGATTCAACAGTGGAGAGGTAACTTCTGAGAGAAAGACAGCTTCTGGAAGAGGCAATTCTGGCAGAGGAATAACTTCAGAGCAAGAGAGAGAGAGAGGGAGGTAAAAAAGGAGTGTTGTCCTCTGGGGCTACTAGGCCTGCTGCTAGCTTCACTGATGACTGAAACAAACTGAGGCAGATTTTGGAGGGAAAAACTAACTAACAAATTAAAGAAAGGGGTGATATCACCTGACAGGAAGTTACTGTAACGCTAAAGGAGCATAGAGACAGACCTCTGGGGTTCCATAACTCTAATAAATACCTTCTTTAGCACAACGGAAGGAGTCTCCCTGAGGAGGCAGCACAACAATGATTGATAGAAGACAGAGGGGCAAATATTTCAGGTAGTCCTTGGGAGACCTGGTCTAGCCTATTAGTGGACTGTAAGTTTGCAAGCAATCCTTGTTTTGTACAACTCCAATAAATACATAAATAAATAATGAGCTGTAGTATTAAGTCTGTCTTTGGCAAAGTCTATCATGAGTCTGTCACAAATCTAGAATCTTCTCACAGGTTTTCTAGAGGTCAAAAGGAAAATGGTTAGTCTTATGAGGAATGCTATATATATATTTGCCATTTTCCCAGGAAGAGAGATATTTCTATGTTGTTGTTGTTTTAAATTTGACTTAATGAATAGGCAATATGTCGTTGTAATGGGTTGGTTTAGAATTAATTTAATACTTCAGAATTAGTTCTGCTGTCTCACAGTTTTTTTAAATCCACCCAGGGTCTATTTGTTTCTTTGGAGAAGCCAGTGATTTACAGCCTCTGTCAGAATAAAAAAGAGATATTGCATGCTTCATCTTCAGAACCTGAAGATCATTTTAGGAATGTTAAACAAATAATTCACTCTTAGTAAAATGCAAGTTTTAAAGATAGGGTGGCACAGCTTGTGACCTGCCAGGATGAATATTGCTGCCAGCCGTGTTTAAGTATTTATATGCCCCTTCTCAGTTTGACAACTATCAGAGTAGCAATAATAAAATAATAACTAAATGAAAACTAAAATAGCATCAATAAAATTGAAAGAGCAAGGACAGTGAAACAGAGCAACACATAAAGCTAGCAGAGTTAGTTAGAGATTTGTCAGTAACAATTAAAACCTGCTTGGATGACATGCTGGAATGCCTGGGCGCAAAAAAAAAAGGCCTTCTTACCTTGCTGAAAAGACACCAGATTCAGCACCAGATCAGGCTTCCTGGAGACGACATTACACACACAGAGACCGCCAGTTTCACTGGGCATCACCTGCCTCACTTCAAAATGTGGGGTGCAGTGGATTGAGAGAAAAAACACAGTTGATGACTTTAGCATTCAGTCACGCTCATGGAGGAGAAGGCAGTTGGTCATTTGGGTACTTTGGTTCCAAGCTATTTAAAGAAAACACCAACACATTGAATTATATTCTGAAACAGAGGCCCCTCTCTCTGTGTGGAATTGGCCCCTCTTCAGCCTCCTACAAAGTGGTTCTGCTTCATGCAGCTGCCCCACAGGAGGTGGCTGCAGAGGAAGGCTCTGAAGGGGAGCCTCACCACCAGCCTCTGGTTGAAATGGACGAGGAAGAGTGCTGCTTTTGAGGGTGGAGGGAAGAGAGCTACCCACTTTTGCTGCTAGACTGTCCTTCATGTTCTTGAACGGACAGATGGGCTTGTGTTCAAGGTGCAGAGCTGGCCAGGCAGGAATCTCCCCCAAATTGTTTTTTTTTAAGTGTTTTTAAATTTGTATATTTGTTTTTAATATTTTTAATTGTTGTAAACCGCCCAGAGAGCTTCGGCTATGGGGCGGTATACAAATGTAAATAATAATAATAATAAATCTGCACTATACATTTAAAGCAATATCATACCACTTTAAACAGACATGGCTTCCCCTAAAGAATCTTGGGAACTGTACTTTGTTAAGGGTGCTGAGTGTTATTAGGATATTCCCCTCACAGAACTATGGTTCCCAAAGTTCCCTGGGAAAAGGGAATGACTTTTAAACCTCTTTGGGAATTCTAGCTCTAGGGGAATAGGAGTTTCCTAATAACTCTCAGCACCCTTTACAAACTAGAGTTCCCATTTGGAGGAAACCATGATAGTTTAAAGTGGATGTGATACTGCTTTTAATATATAGGGCTTATCCACACAGGAGCATACCTTCATAATAAAGATGCTGCTTTTACCATCGTGATAGATTTGCAAGGTCCACACTTGGTAGCTTTTTTCCATTCACACTAGTAGGCATTTCTCTGTGAAGGATCAGTGTGCCTGTTTCCTTATGGCTCCGCCCTCTAATTTTACATGTTTACTCCCTCTGGTTCAAGGCTGAAGCCGGAGAGCATATTGGTGTGAAATTGACAAAAAAAAAATGAAACTGACAAAAAAAACCCCCTCTTCATTGTCCCAGCCTAGATGGATGGGAGGGGGGGAGAGTGAGTGAAAAGGCAAAGTAAGCAGCGGCTGTGGCAGCTTTTGCAGGCAGCAGAGAGAGAGGGAACAGGCGATGGGGCATTAAAAGAGGGCACACCCACTAAAAAAACATTGAAGCAAAGTGCCTACAAGGAGGAGCGCTGCACAGTTGAGATGGTTTTCCCTTTCCTTTTTGCATTATGATTGGATTGGGTTAATACTGATTTAAAGGGGAAAACTGTGTTATAGCTTCTCCTTGCCTGCAACGTCATGTGAACCATGCAAATTACAAGGGAATGCAAGTAGCACCAGACACACACTAAATCACCATGTGGATGAGCCCATAGTGTCAGCCAGTGGAAATAGATATGTTCTATTCAGCAATTCCCAGTCACATCCTATGACCTGGATTTTGGACTATCTGCAGATTCTGATTTTATTGATCTGTCAGACACTTGACAAGCCCCGCGTACCTCTATGATAGCAGAGGTAGGGTGGGATGAGGGTAGGGACTGCTGTCAGTGTGTATGATTCAACGTTTATTGTCAAGATACAGTAAACACATCAGATCTAATACTTCAGCTTCCCTTTGCTCTTACCTACTTGAGATCTGTCCAAACTGCCAGTCAGCAGAAATGTCTCACCTAGTATAACATCATAATTTCTTTCTAGGACATAATTACTGTTTTTCTTAAGGGTTCCTCTGTGGAAATTCTACACTTGGGTCCCTCTATGGAAATTCTACACTACAACTCAGTGCACAGTTGGTGGCTTCAAGCAAGGTACTATTAAGGGGCAGCAGAATGGGACTCGGACAAATCTGACCTAGAAGGCACAATCCAAACTTTAGCACTATTCCCACTCCTTTCAATGATTGTTCAGCAAGAAAATCTTCATGGTGAACTGGGCCTTGTGTTAATAGGAGGTTATGCCATTTGAATGTTTAACTTCTGGAACCAAGAGTCTGACTGGGACCCTTGATCAGTGTCCCAAATTATCAACTGGCATATAGCTCTGGTGCTTACAAGAAAGCCTGAGTGGAATGGGAGAGGTAGGAAAAGAGGTGCTTTCTTTTGCTTCCTTTCCTAGCACAAAAGGGACAAATTAAAAGGCTGGCATGGTCCAGTACTAATACCTGCCTTAGCACATGAACGTGTTAGATATTATGTGTCAAAGGGGTTCAGCATCCCATTTCAACTGAAATTGTCTAGCATTAGAGATGAACTGAAATTTCACAGAAAAAAATTCTCAGAACATTTGAGATTTTCTCTCTCTCTCTCTCTCTCTCTCTCTCTCTCTCTCTCTCACACACACACACACACACACAGAAAGAAGTCTGTTTTGCATAGTATTCTCTATCATTTTAATGTTTGATGGTGGCGGCCATCTTTCTCTCCCCCATTGCATACAGTGTCCCAGAATAACAATAAATCCAGAGCATTGTGGAGGACACAAAATAGTCATTAAGCTACCAATACAGTTGCTGCAGTTGCCACTTATAGCAACAGCAAAGAAAGAAAAGGACAACATATAGAAGCTGTGCTACTGCCACTGCTACTAGTGACCCCCACCCCCATCCATAAGAACCTGTTCAAAAATTTCTCCTACCCCTAGGAAAATTCTGTGAAATCCCCTCCTTTTCTCCGCTGACAAATTCTGAGAAGCCATTTCCATCCAGCTCCAAGTACGGCTCACCATATTGCAACTATTGTGCAATTTCCCTGCCTTTGTCAATGGTGTTCAATAACTCACTGGGTGACTTATGCTATATGACAGAGCCATGGGTTTTAAAAAATGTGTGATGGGGAAGCTAATTCCCATGTCTAGCCCAACATGATGTCTAGCCCAATTCTAAGGAAAATGTGTAACTGGGTGCAACATGAGGTTCTTGTAGTGAGTGCTTACAGGCAAGATTGTACTTCAAGGTTATGAGTAGACTGAAGTGGTGGTAGATATATGAATGCATATAGGGAGGAAGGGTGAATGTAAAAATCTAAGAAGAGACCTGCTATATAAGACCAAGTGCCAGGAAGCCCATGGATGAGCTATAGAGGGCCATAGCTCAGTGATAAAGCATCTGCCTTCCATGCAGAAGGTCTCTGGGAGAGGCCCCTGTATGAAACCCTGGAGAGCCACTGTCAGTCAGCGTAGGCAATACTGAGCTAGATGGACCAACGGCCTGACTCAGGATAAGGCAGCTTCCTATGTTCCTAACAACTGTCGCTCATTGTTATTCCCTGGGATCTGCTTTCTGTTAATCTCCCTGCATTAACTAACCAGCCCATGAAAAGGCATTAACTGAGGAAATGATTGGTTTTGTTTTAAGTATAGCCATGGTATATGTCTGTACAGCCAGCCTACAATGAATTAGCTTTTTTAAAATACTTTAATCGTATGCACTTCCAATGTGCACACAAACAGGATTATTGCTTTCTTCCACTTTTGTTCAGAGAAGATAGCAGGAGCAGAACTCAGTGATAATGATGATTCGGTAAGTGTGATCATGAAATGAAAGCAAGGCAACTCATACAAGCACAGATAGAGTGAAGTTATGGAGCTGCCAGGAATATCTACATGAAGACAAGCCCTTCACTATATACTGTAAACTGCTACTGAGCCTGCATTTCCAGATTACTGTTAATGCAGCAGGTTTAACACTGTGATAAAACGAGGAGAGCTAAAAGGGATAGGCAGCAACCTCTCCTGTGGAATATCCATTTACATTCCCCACTGGATGCCACTGTTTCATCAAATTTTAGCCCACAGAAAGCTTGTTATTTTTGAAAAAAATCATAGCTTTGAGCAATTATTAATTCCAGTTAAAACACAGGAATCCTAGGAAATATGTTTTATTAAACTAGACTCAACAATATGAGTTCCATGAAGTTGCAGACTTTCAAAGACATTTCCTAGCACCTAGCAAATTTAATTTTCATTGTGCCAGGTGGAGCTAGTAAAAACGACATCAAGTGCAATTCCAAATAAAGGTCAATGGGAATGGTGACACAGATTTTATGTGCTCAGTCACCAAATATATGTTCCTAGCAAACTCGTGGCTTAGTTCACACTATCAATTGGAAGATGAGTTCCTGGTGCCAGTTCAAGAAAACAATTTACCTCCTCCCTCAGTGCAGAGCTCAACAAAGCCTCATCTCACCACCACCACCCCAGCTGTCCTCTGCAAATCCTGTAGGTTTACTTGGTGGATATAGCCACTGATGAACCCCAAAAGCCCATTCCACATATATTCCATAAGAGTAAATGGAGGACAGATATTTATAGAGTTTTTGCCCCCATGGCTTGTTGAGGTGAATGGGACATTTGCCCACACACACCCAGAGTTAAAACTCACAACACATATTGGTGTAAAGATCACCACTTTATTAAAGATGCTCAAAGATCTGCAGCAAGGCATACTCTGTTCACTAACAGGCAAAAAATAATAATCCTGTGGTTGAAGAACGTACCTATAGCCAACATATATTTCTATCAAACTTTAAAAAGCAGGGAAATTGGGCAGCTATAGTGAATACACCAGGGAGCAGGAGACCTGACCTCCTCTCTCAGATATTGTACTGCCTTACAAATTTGTTTCATCAGTAATCTTCAAGTTGCCAGGAACAGTCCTCTTCAGCAATCAAGTGTCTGGGTAAACAGGAATGTTTTCAAATTCCGACTGAAATTTAATAGTGATGCTAAGAGGCACACCTCACTGTGGAGGGCATTCCACAAATGGAGCCATCACTAAAAAAGCCCTGTCAGGGGGTCATTGCCAAACAGGCACTCAGCAGCCACACAACCCACAAGGCGTCATCTGTTATCATAGGGTCTGAAATGGTTGATATTGGGAAAGGCACTCTTTTAGATGCTTCGGTCCCAAGCCATTTAGGGCTTTATATGCCAGTACTAACACCTTTAATTGGGCCCAGTAGCTCACTTGCAGCCACATGGTCCTCACTTATCAGCCTAGCAGCCACATTCTGCACTAGCTGCAACCTCTGGATCTTCTTCAAGGGCAGCCCCATATACAGCATATTACAGTCATCCATATGAAAAGTGACCAGAGCATAAGCAACTCAGGCCATGCTAGTCCAGGAATAGCTGTAGCTGGTGAATCAGCCTCAGCTGTGCATAAGCACTCCTAGCCGCAGAAGCCACTTGGGACTTTAGTGATGAGTTGGAAACCGGGAGTACTCCCAGACTACAAACCTGTTCCTTCAGGGGGATACATCCCCTTGCAGAACAGGTCATATATCTAATTCCTGGACATGAGAACCACCTACCCACAGCACTTCTGTCTTATCAGATACAGTCGCAGTTTCTTGGCCCCCATCCAGACCATCTCTGCCTCCAGACACTTGTCCAACACCTTCACAGCCTGTCCTGATTTAGATGGAATGGAGAGATAGAGCTGTGTGTCATCAGCATACTGATGACACTGTGCTCTTAATCCCCGGATGATAGCTCCCAACAGTTTCATTTAAATGTTAAATAGCATAGGAGACAGAATGGACCCTTGTGGGACCCCACAACCTAAAACTCATGCAGCTGAGTAACAATCTTCTAGTACTATTTTGTGGGAGCAGTCCTGCAGGTAGAAGTGGAACCACTGCAATACAGTACCTTCAACCCCCAGCTCCTTCAGTTGCTCCAGAAGGACACCATGGCCAATGGTGTCAAAAGCCACTGAGAGATCAAGGAGAACCAACAGGGTTGCATTGCCCCAGTCTCTCTCCCAATAAAGCCCATTGATCAGCTGTTTCTATGCTGAAACCAGGCTGGAAGCCAGACTGGAATGGATCTTTATAATCTACTTCCCTCAGACATGTCTGCAGCTGCCCAGCCACCATCCTCTCAACCACCTTGCCCAGGAAGGGAATATCAGAGACTGGATTGTAGTTTTCTAAAACTTCTGGATCCAGGGAGGGCCTCTTCAAGAGGGGTCACACCAAGGCAGTGGACATAACTCCTCTAGTGAGGCATTGACCATTCCCTTGACCCATTCAGTCAATCCTACTAGATTTTACCATCATGATGGGCAGGGATCAAGAGGGCATGTAGTTACTGCAAGCACCCTGTCCACATCCTCAGGCTGCAACAAGTGCAACTGATCCCACAGTCTATAATTTAACAGTGTTCAAAGGAACTACAACAAGCCTGAACCAATTGTGGCGTCAAATTCAGCACGAATCTGAGTAATTTTCCCCATAAATGATTTGCAAATCTCTCACAAAACACTATTGAGTGGTCCGTTGTTGAAGATACTACACTGGTCTGAACCAGCCAGTTTACCACTCTAAACAGCTCTGCTGAATGATTTCATTGAGGATGCAATGGAAACCAAGAGATATATTCTTTTTGCCACCACTGCCATGTGGTAGGAATGGATATGCACTTGTATCTTTCTTCGATCAGTTTTGCACTGGAACTTGTACCACCTGTGCTCTAGCCAACATCCAGCCTGCTTCATACTCCAAAGCTCCTCAGTAAATGAAGGAGCCTCTCAGACTCTGCATGGCCAGAGAGGGCACTTTGGATGGATTGTAGAGATGGGCCTTTCCATCTTACAATTCCACAGTGAAACTAAGGTCTCAGCAGGAGCACCAGCTATGGTACCTGGAAAATCCTCCAGAACATTCAGACCCCCAGACCGATCTAACTGGTCTTCAACCCCTGCAGGGGGGGAGGCAGTCACAGCCAATCCAAACTTCACCAGGGTGTGATCCATCCATGACAATGGGGTAGTATTCACCCGTTGATCACCTGATCTTTCCCAACACCCTTTGTAACAATATATATATATATATATATATATAGGGTATGACCTGCAGTACTTGTTGGGTGTATGATGTATTGTGAGAACCCCATGGTTGTCATGGCAGCCATGAAGTCCTGAGCTGGCCCAGACAAGGCAACATCAACATGAATATTGAAGTCCCCCAGGACTAGTGTCCTGGGGTTCTTCAACATCACGCCAGCGACTGTGTCTTCCAGCTCAGTTAGGGAGGTTGGACTGTGGGGCGGATGGTACACCAACAAGATCTCTGTTCTGTCTCTGCCTCCCAACACCAAGAACAAACCCTCACGTTCACCCCCCAGATGGACTAGCCTCCTGATGAGAATGATGGAATTTTTATGGATCTCTGCCACACCCCTTCCCTGTTCCTCTGACCTTGAGTGATGCTGCACTGAATACCCAGGTGGGCAAAGCTAGGTAAGGTCAGGGCTCACTACTCACCCATCCAGGTCTCCATAATACACATAAGATCAGGCACCCCTTGTGGATGAGAGTTGTTTTATTGTGGACTGATCTAGCATTAATTAACAGCACTACTAGGTGGGAGGTCAGGTGAACATTGCAACTCAAGTCTCTGATGGGGAGAGCTGAGCTGGGGCAACAGGTGTCAAATGTGTACTCCCCACTCTTTTATGATAATATTGCCTACTCTCCATTCCATACCTCCTCATCCCCAGGACCCTGGTAATAGCAGCCTCCTGAATCTCCCCCCCCCCTGCTCCCTCTGACCCAGACACAGGATGCTGTTATCGATTTCTCCCTCTGTCCCAAAGCAACTACTAAAACCACAAAAAGGAGAGCCCAATATGACATTAACCACCCACCAAGCATCCTGTGTTTATGCCCATGATTGGTTTCCCTGCTGTCACCAGGTGGCCAATCCCCAGCACTCCTATCATTAAGAAGCGGGGTTGTTCCTGGCTCTCACACAGAAATCAATCCAATCAGCAATCAAACACATAAAGGGGATTCCAAAGAGGCAACCCTTTTGGTGTTGCCTTTTAGGTAGTGACCCCGCCACCCAAGGCAGCAGTCCTTATAAGCCCCAGTGGAGCTGATGATAAAGGCACAGCTGCCTGCAATCAGGAACTGCTGAATCAGGGCTGGCTGGCCCCCCTAGAAAGCCAAACTGCCTTGCAGAGCCAAACTCCTCTGCAAGAGTACCACAGGCAAAGACAGCAGGCAATGGATGTTAAACTGCACTACTAACTCTCTCCCTGGGTAGATGGTCTGGGCTTCTTCTTCCTCTATTGATGCTGGGAATAGGTGGATGCTAGTAGAAAGTGTCTTGGCATTATGCACTGTCCTGCTGGTGGCAGCCAATGATGTGGAGCAGTGAAATGCACAGCATGAGTGAAATTCACAGCATGATGACCTCCAAACATGGGTCAATTTTCATTACAGAGGCAAGCATTACATTGGATCTTCTGTTTTTGACAACAGCCCCCATGTTTACCTCAGTATGTGCTTCCATCCTAAGATAATATTTCACCACAAAGCTCTGCTTATTATACAGCCACGAGAGTGGCTGTATACTTTAGTCAGTAGGGATTTTTTGCGTTCTACCATGTTAAATGAAAATACCCGCACACACACCTTTCTGGTGCTTTCTATAGTCCCAATTCAAAACAAAAACTTACAAGTCTTATACTGTTGGATTCCAAATCGCTTGCTCTACAACTCAGAAAATTTTCTTGGTGATACACAACCCCCCCTCCCAACGGAGAATTCACAGGTTAAAGTGAAAAACGGGAGAGAGAAAAACAAGCCGTTTGGATTTTTTTCTTGAGAAGTTCTCATAATCTGTTGTCGTTCATTAAATCTCAGAGATGACTGTAAGGTATCTCTAATCAAATCCCTGAGCTTGCCCCAAACACAGACCTTCATCTTCAGTAGGTTTAAAGTAAAAAAAAATGGCATGGTTTGTTTTTAATTAATAGATAAAAAATGCATTACTGTGGATTATAATAATAATAATAATAAACTTTATTTCTACCCCGCCCTTTTTCCAATAGGACTCAGAGCGGCTTACAACTAAAAAACAACACCAGTTACAACATACAGAAGTATACTATTAAAAAAGAATTAAACTATGAGAAAAATTAAAACCATAAAATATAGGTTAAAAACAGCTGACAATTTAAAATAATAAAATCATATAATGTAGTCACCAGACCTATGACACTTAATCCTGGTCATTCTCTATCCCAAATGCCCATTGAAATAAAACAGTCTTTACTTGTCGCCGGAAAGACGGCAAGGAGGGAGCTGATCGCACCTCACTCGGAAGGGAGTTCCACAGCCTAGGGGCGGCCACCGAAAAGGCCCTATCTCGTGTCAGCGTCATATGTGCTTGCGAAGGTGTGGGGAACACAAGAAGGGCCTCACCTGAAGATCTCAAATCCCGGACAGGTTCATGTAGGGAGATATGATCTGTCAAATAGCCTGGACCTGAGCCATATAGGGCTTTGTAGGTCAAAGCCAGCACTTTGAATTGTGACCGGAAACAAAATGGCAGCCAGTGTAGCTGTTGTAACAGGGGAGTTGTATGATCCCTGTAACCAGCCCCGGTTAGCACTCTGGCTGCAGCTCTTTGTACCAATTTAAGTTTCCAAACAGTCTTCAAAGGCAGCCCCACGTAGAGCGCATTACAGTAGTCTAAGCGGGATGTAACCAAGGTATGCATCACCCTAGTCAGATCAGGCAGCTCCAGGAACTGGAGGCACAGTAATGTCACACAGGCACAGTAGAAAGCAGGAGTTCTTTCATTTCACTCCCCCTCCCCCCTCCCCTTCCAGTTACTTGGAGGAAGCAGGGGAAGTCTTCTGCTCCTGTGATTGGTGGGCAACAGACATGTGACTCACACTGGGCTTCTAGTCAGCGTTGCTCTTCCCTCATGCTCTGTGTGAGGAAGCATGAGGGAGGAAATGGAGAGCCAGACGGTCAGGAGAGAGAGAAAAATGGACAGTGGAGGGAGAAAGCCAGAGGGCAAGGATGATGGAGAAGGCAGCAGCAGAATGGAGGTGAGTGACAGTGATGTGTGTGTGTGTTCCCACCCCCGCTGTCTCCCGCAGCCTGCTCTTTCTGCTGGCTCAATTGCCCTGCCACCCCCCACCCCCTATCCTTAAATGGGTTTATAAATGACAAAAGCTCAAATACTTTTTGTTTGTAGTATGTGTGGCTGTTTGACCTGTGCTCATAACATTGTTGTAGTTATTTTGAGATTGTATGATACTCTTTGTAACATTTTAATCCTGAATTTAGCTCTTGGTTCTTAAATCTCTCTCTCTCTCTCTCTTTCTCTCTCTGTCACACACACACACACACACACACACACACATTAGTATATGCATAGTGCAGCGGTGGGGAGGGGTGGATATAGTGCTGGATAGGTTACAGCAGCCTTGCAAAGTAGCCTAGTGTGGCTGTACAGATAATGGGGGGGGGCTGAGAGGGAGTTATGTATGACAACCCTGAAGTGTAGCCCAGTGTTGTTCAGTCTCTTGGTTTTGTGTTTTTTCTTTTTCTTTTTTGAAAAGAACTTTTAAATTGACTGTAGCAGCAGCATTTATTTCTTTAATTTATTAAATTTATATCCCACCATTCCTCCCAGAAGGAGCCCAGGGCGGCAATGGGTGGAGGGATCATTGCTTCCCCACTCATGGGAGAAAAATAGAGGCTTCTTGTGTTTGGGTTGATGCTGGTGGTATAAATCCTTAAATGACAAACGCTCAAATACTTTTTGTTTAAAGTGTGTGTGGCTGTTTGACCTGTGCTCATAACATTGCTGTAGTTATCTTGAGATTTGATGCGACTCTGTTTTTAACACTTTAATCTTGAATTTAGCTCTTGGTTATTTAATCTTAAATCTCTTTCACTCACTCACTCACTCACTCACTCACTCACTCACTCACTCACTCACTCACTCACTCACTCACTCACTATCTGAAATTAGTACTGTGTTGAAGCCCCCATCTGAAATTAGTGCTGTGTTGGCCACTGTCTCCCACTTTTGTGAAAGTCTTTGCTGTATAGGGTGTTGCAGTTGAATACAAAGATGTATTTGAAGGCACAGGTTCTTCACTAGAATACAGAGTGAAGGAGAAAGGATAGACCAATATGTGACTGAGTTGAAGCTTTTGGCTCGGACCTGTGAATTTGGGGAGCTGTGTGATTCTCTTATTAAGGATTGGATAGTGTGTGGCATTCAGACAGACAGATTGAGAGCCAAGTTACTGAGAGAGAATGATTTAACCCTTGAGTGTGCAGTGAATATATGCAAAACAGATGAAAGATTTTGGGGCAACAGAAAAACAAATGGATGCCTTACAGGGCAAAAGTACCTTTGAAAAGCCAAAAGTAAGCCAGCCTCAGAGCAAATGGAGCTTTGGCAATACTACCAGACCCCAAGAAAAGGAAATGCCACAGAGACCTGTAGAAGCAGCAAAGGCCTGCTACAAGTGTGGTATCAGTTATCATGACATAAATGCTTATCCTGCAAATGGGAAGGAATGAAGAAGATGTGGCAAACTTAATCACTTTGCTAAAATGTGTAAAACTAGAGATAGAAAACTTCAAGGCAGACAAATATTCTCAGTAGCAGATACAGCTAAAATGCTCATGATTTCTTCATTAGCACATTGAATTCTACAGCTCTGGAAGATGAATGGTGTGTGGATCTTCTCATAAATTATCACAAGTATGTGACCTTTAAGATTGACACAGGAGCACAGGCTAATGCAATGTCTTTAAAAACATACAAAGCCTTGCAAGCTGAACCACTTCAGCATTCAAATGCCAGATTAATAACCTACTCTGGAGAAAGACTACATGTGTCTGGTAAATGTAACCTGGATTGCAAATATAAAGATCAAAGAGCTGAGTTGGAATTTCACATAGCAGACTTTGATGCACAAGCTGTACTTGGTCTCCGGGCTGTGACTAATTTAAATTTGGTGAAAAGAGTTAATTTAATGAAAAGAGCTCCAGTAGATCAATGGGATGTTGCAATTGAATACAAAGATGTATTTGAAGGCTTAGGTTGCTTACCAGAGAAATACGCCATCAAAATCAACCCACAGGTTCCACCTGTAATTCATGCATCTCGGAAAGTTCCAGTGGCACTAAAGGATAAAGTCCAAACGGAACTGACTCGTATGGAGCAATTAAAAGTCATAGTTAAGGTAGAAGAACCTACAGAGTGGGTGAATTCAATTGTGGTTGTAGACAAGCCTGGCTGGGACCAGATAAGAATATGTTTAGATCCAAGAGACATGAACAGAGCAATTTTAAGAGAACATTTTCAATTGCCTACTGTAGAAGAAATTACCAGTAAGCTAGCAGAAGCAGAATTGTTTACGGTTCTTGATGCCAGTAATGGATTCTGGCAAATTCATCTAGATGACAACAGTTCCAGGCTATGCACATTTAATATACCTTTTGGCAGGTACCAATTTACAAGAATGCCATTTGGTATCTCTTCAGCTCCTGAGGTCTATCAGAGGATGATCCAACAGACTGTTAAGTAAAGTTTGTTCCTTCTAATGAGTATTTGTGATTCATTTCAACTCTTGCAAATATTGCATAGGGAAGAGGCATTTTCCTCTTCATCTTTTGCAGAGAACAGAAGGTCTTCATCAAACATTTGCAGGGGCATCAAACATTTGCAGTTAGTGTAATACCATATTACACTAATGAAGTAGCCAAGTGGTTTTTCTGTTTGTGACCAGTAGTGCAGTAACAAATTAAAAAGTCAGTTTTAAGAATCTCAGAACACACAGTTGCTCCTTAAGTGTATAATCGGTCACAGTGAGCCCTGTGACTGGCATTCAGAGATTAAAGCAGAAGAGGTAGTAACTGCTGATACTTTGCAAAATAATATAGATTGCAAGATGCACAATGTTTAAAGAAAGGGTCTCAAGCATATTTCTTTGTGTATCCCCTGTAGAGTATAGGAAATATAGGAAGCTGCTTTATACCAAGTTGGACCATTGGTCCATCTAGCTCAGTACTGACTGACAAGGTTTCAGATAAGGATCTCTCCCAGCCCTAATTGGAGATGGTGGGTATTGAATGTGGGGTCTTTTACATCCAAAGCATGTTCTCTGCCACTAAGCCATGACCCTCTTGTAAAAGTAAAGGCATTCTTGATGGTAATATAACATTTAAAATACACTGCTGAACTATTCCTGTTACTGCTGGTGCTAACTTGCACAGGATCCCATCTCTTACCTCCCAGATTAAAAAGCAGGGAAATTCACTAATAGGCAGAAAACCTTGCGGTTTAAGAATGTACCTATAGCCCACAGTTATTTCTATCAAACTTTAAAAAGCAGGGAAATTGGGCAGCTATAGTGAATGCACCAGGGGAGCAGGAGACCTGAACTCCTCTCTGAAATATTGGACTGCCCTACAAATTGGTCAAAATGCAAACACAATTTGGCTTGGTCTTTCACAGTCAATCCACTTCCTGCGTAGCTTGGAAGAATTGGGTAACATGTGCCTCTGAGCATATGGTGAGTGGTGGCAACACCTGCCATCTCCAAAGATAGAGAATTCTTCCAAGCTACACAGGACGTGGATTGGACTGTGAAAGACCAACCCAAATGGTGTTTGCATTTTGACCAATTTGTAGGGCAGTACAATATCTCAGAGAGGAGGTCAGGTCTCCTGCTCCCCTGGTGCATTCACTATAGCTGCCCAATTTCCCTGCTTTTTAAAGTTTGATAGAATAGCTGTGGGCTACAGGTACATTCTTAAACCGCAAGGTTTTCTGTCTATTAGTGAATTGTATTGGAATTAAAAGAGATCCCTTGTGTTACACTGCCAAAGACTACTACTTGCATTTTTGTTTTGTATACTTCAGTTTAAGATTTGTATAAGAATATAACTTTCCAAATACAAGAACAGAATAAATTTTAAAAAATGTTTAACTCTTCCCAGCTCCCTATATCCTGTGCCATTCATTCTTATTAGATGCTATCACCTGACATTCTAAAACAAGAATGAAAAATCGGTGGCCCTTCAGATGCTGTTGGATGCCAACTCCCATCATGCATGGCCACTGACCATGCTGGCTGGGGCAGTTGGGAATTGGAGTCCAATAACATCTGAGGCCACAGCTTCCCCATCCCTGTTTTCTTAGATTCAAATAGATATAGATATATAATGTTCTATTTATTTGAGATTTCACATGCATGAGCACATCCTAAA
Organism: Rhineura floridana; assembly: GCF_030035675.1. Lineage (NCBI taxonomy): Eukaryota > Metazoa > Chordata > Lepidosauria > Squamata > Rhineuridae > Rhineura > Rhineura floridana. The sequence continues at coordinate 102,151,404 of NC_084487.1, forward strand.
ATTTCTACCATCAAGCTGTCTGTCATCAAGACTACTCTTAGGTGCGCATTTTGAACCTTTGGTACTGCCAAATTTGTTTGTATTATTGAATTTCAAGATTTAACAATGGGATTGGCAAAAATTCTCTCTTTCATTATCAGAAAAGGTTGGCTTGGCTTGATTCTAAGTAGACACAATTCAAAGGAATGAGCAATCTCATTTTTCAAGATTCTCTCAATTTTCAAGAGTGTTTACCATTGGCCTAACGAATCCTACACAAATCAATCATTGTTTTACTATTAAGCTCCGTGGGAGAAGAGCTAGGCCAACCAAAGTGCTTTCGACGATCTCATCCTTAAAACATTTAGTTGTATGATTTGTGACTGTAATAAGGAAAAGCAGCCAGACCTTGAAATGACATTAGTTGCACTCTCAGACAACTGCAGCAGTTTCAAATGTCACATGGATGGGTGCTTCCTAAAATCAGATTCAATAGTCATTGGAGGTTTTTAAGAGTGACACTCAAAAGCAGACAGGGCTCTTCTAGGAAGCAAATGAACTGACTTTGAAGGTATTATGATATGCTACAAGGAAGAAATGGTCCAGTATTTGCCTAGGATCACCTTAAGTCTCTTGAATAATGAAATAGCCATTTTTTCTTATGTGTTATTATTATTGTTATTATTATTACTATTATTAAGGTTAATCTTGCTTGCTTAAATGTGTCCATGTACTTCTTCAGCATCCTGTTTGAAACTTTCACTCATCTTTGACAAATATAGAAATTATGCAGCGCTGTGTACTAGCTTGTGATATCATTATATTGTTTTGTCAGTATTCATCCTTTTTGCTGTAGAACATAATTTTAAATGGCAACATCATGTATCAGGTGTGAGCTTTTACATTCATAATATTAAGAAATGGCATCTTTGGATTCTCAAGTGTACTTCTGCACTCAGATATTAGCAGAGCTTGGAAAAGTTATTTTTTTGAACTACAACTCCCATCAGCCCAATCCAGTGGCCATGCTAGCTTGGGCTCATGGAAGTTGTAGTTTAAAAAAGTAACTCTTCCAAGCTCTGGATATTAGGTTCCACTTCTTATGTTCTAATATCCAGTCACATGAGTACTTTTGCAAGCCTCTCTTGCATCTAAAGATGTAGTAGTGACATGTTCATTACACACAACATGGAAAAACTAAGGACTTTGTGTTCCCGGGTACATATGCTTCCACTGACAAAAAATGTACATTGTGAGCTAGAAAATCTCAATTTCACCTCTGCTAAGAGATCTCTAGGTGGCTTTAGGCAAGCTATGTCAAACAACCTGAGCTTCCCTAGCTGATATATTGGGGGAAGTAATGTTGATCAAACTTTCAGGACTGTTCTAAGGATTATTGAAATAATGTGCATGAGAATCTTACACTCGATGATCTGCATGTTCTAATGGTTCATTTTGCTGCAACTCTCTATAAACCTCTGGACAGTCCCACCAATGATTATGCAGAATGTAATAATCCAAGGATGTGTGGTTCACTGACTGTGTTAAGTCCATTTTTATCTCACTGCGGTCCCCTCTCCCAGCGCCCTGACATCCCTTTTGGAAGATGGTAACAGTAGGAAAGCCAAGTAAGTGCTGCTCGGTGAATAGAAAATGGCCATCTTTGTAAATGGATCTCCTCTAATCTGTTTCAGCTAGCACTAGTGAAAATATTTCCACTGTGCTGATGTTTTATTGTGCCTATACAGTAGGCAGCCAAGAGGTGGAAGAACAGAAGGTATGTGGGTAGGTGGCCATGTGTCCTACCTTACAGATGATGGTCCTCTATTTAAAAGAGTCCTTTATTTGAAGGGCTGGTTTAAAGATAAAGAAACATAGGCACAGAAAATAAGGGGCGTGACGGTGCCCATCAACACCAGTTTGCACCTGGAGAACAGATTGCACATAGGTCACCTGGTCTCAACGGCCATTGTACTTTTATTTAAATTATAGGAATTGGGCTTGCAGAGCAATCTTGCCTTGTGCAATAGAACTTTACCTCCCTCTCCTCCCCCTGGAACCCCCAAATTGTTCTAGGGGTTCCCCAACCCATCGCATGAGCTGAAGTCATTCCATGAGCACAATGACTCTGTTAGATTCCACACATTTTTAAAGGTGTACTACAAATTATCATATGCAAATTGTATCCAAAGCCGTATCCTCATTATTTATTTATTTATTTAGCATTTTTACTTTAGGGGAGAGAGCATTGTGTAAGTGGCCATCCTAACCACACGTGTTGGAATAAAACAGGCCATCATTTTATGCAGTAGGAGATTTCTGTTTGGTGTAAAGAGGGCAGGGAGAGCCTGTGATGTTCCTATATTAATGTATATATGGTAAGTGTTGGTTGTTTAGAAGATATATGGTAAGTAGTGAAAGAGGAGGGGGAGTGAATGGGCAGTAGAATGCTAGATGATTGGCTGAGTGTTTAAAATGGCTGAACGTATAAAAGGAAGAGTGAGAGTGGAATCAGGGGGGGAGAAGAGAACTGAGTGGGTTGCTTGGTGGGGTTTAGAGAGTTGTTTGCCAGGAGGGAGGTGGAGTTCGGATTAGTATTGAGTAAAACCATATGCTTATGTGCCTTAAGAAGAAATCTTGTTAATCTTGTTAGCTTTGTTATCTGTAATAAATACTTAATTTGGTTTACCAAAGGCCTGATCCTTGGCTGCGGTTTCACAGACCAGAAGGGAGGGTAAGGTAATGACCAAGGCTGAAGGGGAACTGTAACAAATGGTGGCAGCGGTGAAGAGAATAACAATACCAGTATTCAGAGTCTCTGGGAATACTAGTATTGGGACGTTACTGGTGGTTGCCTAGCAGGGGGATCTGTTGAGATCTGTGCTAGAGCGGGGAGAGAAACCATAAGAGAGAGCGGTCCGGACTGGTGGAGTCCCTGGTGGTGCCTAGTGACAGGCAGTAACCATGCGCAGGTAGGAACCTGACAGGGAGAGCCAGGGAAGGACGCCTCACACGTGGTGGCAGTAGCGGTGGGATACGAACAACAGAGAATCCAGATCCGAACAAAGGAGACTACGTCACAGGTGTTTGCTGTAGCAGTGAGATACGAATACTAGAGAATCCCTACCAGTGGTGTGGCAAACAGAAATAACAAAACAAGATTACTTGTGAGAGTGACTGGCAAAGAGTGTGTGGCAAAGAGTGAGTGAACTCAAACACCATGGCTGAATATATAAAAATGAAAAGAGAGGAGCTGGTGGAGAAGTGCGTAACATTCAATTTACCTCATGAGGGTAAAGGGGTAGATGAATTGAGGGTAGCACTTATAGGATTTGCAACTGCCCAGCAAAAACAACCTGTCAGAGAAGAGACCCCAGAAGGATATTTAAGCAATCCCGCTTATATAGAGTACTTGAGAGAGAAGTTGAGGATGGAAACTGAGAGAATGAGGATGGAGGCTGAGGAAAAAGACAAACAGCGGGTCTTTGAGGCTGAGGAAAAAGGCAAACAGCGGGAGTTGGAAACTGAGAAGTTGAGAATGGGGTTTGAGGAGAGGGAGAAGCAATGAGCAGTGGATGCCGAATTACATGTAGAAAAGTTAAAATTTGAAAGAGAGAAGTTTCATTCTGATGAAACAAGAAAGGACAGAGATGGAGCAAAAATAAAAATTACTCCAAAGGACTTTGCTGTCTATGAGCCTGGTCAAGATCCTCAAATTTACCTCAGCACCTTTGAAAAAGCAGCTCAGTTGTGGGGGCTACCTGAAGATAAATACATGCAGTATTTATCAAACCTGATTAAAGGGGAATTGGCTGAGGTATACCAATATTTCCCCTCAGACAGGCCCGTCACCTATGCTGAATTCAAAGAAGCAGTGTTTAAAAGATTCAGACCGGGGCCTGATTATTTTAGAAAGCTTTTCAGAAATTGCCAGATACAGACAGGGAGGTCTTTTGTGGAGCTGGGGGCAAAACTGATGGACATATTTGGGAAATGGCTGACAAGTGCAAAAGCTCAGTCTGTGGAGGAGGTGAAAAGCCTCATGATATTGGATCAATTATACCATCAGTTACCACCAGAAATAAGGCTCCTGGTCAAAGACCGTTCCCCTACATCGGTGCAGGAGGCCGCAGAGATGGCGGATCACTTCGCCTCCAACAGAACTGGCTGGGTGGGGAAAACATCAAGAGATTTTAAACCCAGACCATATAACGCTGGCAGAAGGGATGTGGTACCACAGAGAGTGAGTCCTCCAGTAAAATCTGAAGGGCACAGGACACCCCAGAGTGGATCTGTGTACCCTAAAAGTGAGGAGAAATTATGCTACAAATGTGGTAGACCGGGGCACCTACGTTTTCAATGTGAGGTTGCCAACCCCATTAGTAATCCTGCTCAGACAAGGGCAGTGAAAACAGAGTCCAAGGCTTTAGAAACAGCGAAAAAGGTTCAGTTCTGCCAGATAAACTGGACAGAAGTAACAGACCTTGATTCAAGTCTGAGAGAGGAAGTGAGTGTACAAGGGGCAAATTATTGGGCATTGCTTGATACTGGTGCCGCTCAGACATTACTGAGGCCAGATTTAATAAAATCTGAGGTAATATTACCTCAGGAAACTGTGACTATCCAAGGAGTGAGGGGTCAACCAGAAAGTTTGCCTGTGGCCCTGGTGGAAATGACTTGGAGAGGCCGAGAGGGCCGATATAAAGTAGGCATTAATGCCCAGCAACAAGAACCAGTAATACTGGGAAGAGATGTAATGGGCGCCCAAGGAAAGATTTATGTAGTGACCAGACAGCAAATTGGCAGAGAAAAAGAAGCCATATTAAGGGGGGCTGAAACAAACAGGGTGGAATCTGTTAACCAGCCTCAGGTCACCATAGCAACCACTAGCAGGCCTGCTGAAGGAGACAAACTGTATCAAGTGGTCTCTGATAATGATGAGGCAGATCAATTCAGGGAAGAGCTGCAAAAAGATATAAGTTTGAAGCAGATAAAGGAACAAGCTCTGATCCAACAGATTCCTTTCACTGACAAACTGAGGAATCAAGTTGTGTGTGAGAATGGGATTTTATATAGACTGTGGATGCCTGCTGAGAGAAAGGATGAATGTGAACCAGTGAAGCAATTGATAGTACCTAGCAAATACAGAACCAGATTGCTAGAGGTAGCCCACGATGTCCCATGTGCAGGACATCTGGGAATAAAAAAGACCAAGAGGAGATTGGCAGCACACTATTATTGTCCAAACATCTCCAAAGATGTAAAACAACATTGTCTATCTTGTGGAATATGCCAAAAGGTGGGAAAAAGTGGAGTAAAGACTAAGGCACCCTTAAAGCCCCTTCCTATAATTGGACAACCCTTTTATAGAGTGGGAATAGATTTGGTGGACCCTTTTTCCAAACCCACAAGGCATGGCAAGAAATATCTAGTGGTGGTGGTGGATTTTGCCACCAGGTACCCAGACGCAGAAGCACTAAGATCCGTGGAAGCCCCTATAGTGGCAGAGGCTTTATTAAAAATCTTTATGAGGCTGGGTTTCCCTCATGAAGTGCTGACGGATCAAGGCAGTGTATTCATGGGAGAAGTGATGCAATGTATGTGGAAATGTTGTGGTCTAAAACATCTAAAGACCACTACTTACCATCCCGCCACTAATGGGTTAACAGAGAGATTCAATGGCGTTTTGAAGGGCATGATCAGAAGCTATGTTCAAGATCACCCACAAGACTGGGATGAACGGTTGGGATGCTTCTTGTTTGCATACAGAGAAGTCCCTCAGGAATCAACAGGCTTCTCACCCTTGAACTCATGTTCACTAGAAAAGTGAGGGGACCTTTGGAACTATTAAAAAATTCATGGGAAGGAACCCTGGGAGAGTACAAAACATCTGTAGTAGATTTTGTATTGGAATTCCGCAATAAATGAACATCAATGATGGAGATGGTGAAAAAGAATTTGAGTCAAGCACAGGAGAAGCAACGTTACTGGTATGACAGAACAGCCAGGAAACGTGTGTATGATGTGGGAGATATGGTTATGGCGTTCATACCCAGGAAACATGACAAATTACAGGCTAACTGGGAAGGACCATATACCATCAGAGAAAGGCTTGACACAGTGACGTATGTAATCACCACAGACCAATTAAACAAAAGCAAAGTGGTTCATGTAAATATGTTGAAGCCTTACCATACCAGGGATGCACAGGTGTTGCAAGTTACCTTATTCCCTGAGGGAAGTGGGCCTGAACTTCCAGATTTGGTACAGGAAAGCAAAGACAAAGGAGGGGTAGTTCAAGTGGAATGGTCAGAGGAGGTGAAGGAGGAAGTAAAAGAAGAGATTCTGAGAGTTTTGAAAACCTATAGGAATCTCTTTAGCAACAAACCTGGCCGAACCAGTATAGTTATACATTCCATTGATACTGGAGATCATGCCCCAATCAGATCTGTTCCGTACCCTGTGAATGGGAAAGTTTTGAATGAGATCAAAAAGGAGGTGGAAGATATGCTGGAACTAGGAGTGATCAGGGAATCCATCAGTCCCTGGGCCTCAAGTATTGTCCTGGTTCCGAAAAAAGATGGAACGACCAGGTTTTGCATTGATTATCGGCTAATCAATAAAATTACTGTCCCAGATGCTTATCCTATGCCTAGGGTAGACGCAATGTTAGAGTTATTGGGGGCAGCAACCATTATCTCTACACTAGATCTCTGTAAAGGATTTTGGCAAATGGAACTAGACGAGCAATCCAGAGCCAAAACTGCCTTCAGTACACCAGATGGGTTATATGAGTTTGTGACCTTACCCATGGGACTAAGGAACTCACCAAGTTCATTTCAGAGGCTAATCAATACTGTGTTGCGAGGCATGTCAGATTTTGCAGTGGCCTATATCGATGACGTGGCCATTTTTAGCAAGTCAGTGCCTGAGCATGTCCAACACCTGACAACAGTATTGGAGGCCTTAAGAAAAGCAGGCCTCACAATAAAAGCTAAGAAATGCCAGTTTGGACTAAAGGAAGTAATCTATTTAGGACATAAGGTGGGGAGTGGGAAAATCACCCCCTTATGGAGCAAGGTGGAGGCAATACAAGCGTGGCCGATCCCCTTAACCAAAAAACAAGTAAGGGCATTTCTGGGTGTGGCTGGATTTTATAGGAACTTTGTGAGAAATTTTGGGGAAATAGCAACCCCCTTGCATGAATTAACAAAGAAGAAGTGTTCTGAGCGTGTGGTATGGACGGATGAATGTCAGAAGGCTTTTGATCTACTGAAGCAAGCCTTGTGCCAAGGACCCATATTAATAGCACCAGACTATGAGAAACCATTCATTGTGGCTACAGATGCGTCGGACCTGGCGCTGGGAGTCGTCTTGCTGCAGGAGAGAGAAGGCACCAGACATCCAGTGGCGTACCTGAGTCGCAAGCTGACGCCGAGGGAGAAAAACTATTCGTCGGTCCAGAAGGAGTGCCTAGCGGTCGTGCGGGGACTGAACAAGTTGTGCCCATACGTGTGGGGACGAAGATTCACAGTGACTATGGATCATCGGGCCTTGTTATGGTTGCAGACTATGAAAACCATAACACTATGCTGCAGAGGTGGTCCTGGGTCCTACAGGACTATCAAGTGGACTTCCAGTTCATAAAAGGCAAGGACAATGTACTGGCCGATGGACTTTCCAGGCAAGTGGCTGGGACTGCAGTGACGTGACCAGACGGAGGAACAAAGAAAGACATTTTCCCCATAGAGACTTTTATTTGTTAATGTGACGTATAAATCCTGGAACAGGAATAATACTCTGCCATTGTTTTAAGGGGGGGGAAATGTGATGTTCCTATATTAATGTATATATGGTAAGTGTTGGTTGTTCAGAAGATATATGGTAAGTAGTGAAAGAGGAGGGGGGAGTGAATGGGCAGTAGAATGCTAGATGATTGGCTGAGTGTTTAAAATGGCTGAACGTATAAAAGGAAGAGTGAGAGTGGAATCAGGGGGGGAGAAGAGAACTGAGTGGGTTGGTTGGTGGGGTTTAGAGAGTTGCTTGCCAGGAGGGAGGTGGAGTTCAGATTAGTATTGAGTAAAACCATATACTTATGTGCCTTAAGAAGAAATCTTGTTAATCTTGTTAGCTTTGTTATCTGTAATAAATACTTAATTTGGTTTACCAAAGGCCTGATCCTTGGCTGGGGTTTCACAGACCAGAAGGGAGGGTAAGGTAATGACCAAGGCTGAAGGGGAACTGTAACAAATGGTGGCAGCGGTGAAGAGAATAACAATACCAGTATTCAGAGTCTCTGGAAATACTAGTATTGGGATGTTATTGGAGGTTGCCTAGCAGGGGGATCTGTTGAGATCTGTGCTAGAGCGGGGAGAGAAACCATAAGAGAGAGCGGTCCGGACTGGTGGAGTCCCTGGTGGTGCCTAGTGACAGGCAGTAACCACGCGCAGGTAGGAACCTGACAGGGAGAGCCAGGGAAGGACGCCTCACAGAGCCCATCTGCTGGATAATCAGGGAGTCAGGAACAGCCCGACTGAACGAGCTGCTTACCTGAGCTTCCCACTTGAAATAGGCCAGAAAAAATGTGTCTTCACTCTGTTCTGCTATTGCATGTCCTCCCTCAGCCCAGCAAGCCCACTGCTGATTGAACAACCCTAAAGATGATCTGGCTAATGGCTGAGCCCATAAATGGGACATTAGCAGGCACCCCGCTATCCTGCCGGAACTCCTGTCGCCTTCCTCCACCCATAGGCACAAATCATTCGATACGTGAGTAACAACAACTTGTTTTCTTGAATCTCCTTGCCAGTAGACTTTGTTTTGTTGTTGCTGTTTGGCTCTTCAAAGTAAGCAGTAGTCTGCTACTTCCTCAACATGGAGACAACTGAAATAATAATAAGATTAAAACTCAATGAGGTCCAGTTAATTACAAACACAGAAACATTTTCTACTTTAAAGATTCTACAAAGTTTCTTTTAAGGCACAATACTAGAAATGCATGTTTAAAAAACTAATATGAAAATAATATCTAATACTGAACAAACAAACCACTAAACTTTTTTCATAGTTTAAATAGATTTTACCAATGCTCAGCATGGTGATCATATTTTTCAGGTAACATGCCATTCATACAAATATTGATGGCTGAGAAAAAAATCTGTAAAATCAGATGACAGCCATTAAAATAGTTTCCAAATGTTATCTGAATATATATTTGAATCACTAATAGGCCAAAAACCTTGCGGTTTAAGAACGTACCTAAAGCCAACAGATATTTCTATCAAACTTTAAAAAGCAGGGAAATTGGGCAGCTATAGTGAATACACCAGGGGAGCAGGAAACCTGACTTCCTCTCTGAGATATTGTACTGCCCTACAAATTTGTCAAAATGCAAACACAATTTGGCTTGGTCTGTCACAGTCCAATCCACTTGCTGTGTAGCTTGGAAGAATTGGGTAACATGTGCCTCTTGAGCATATGGTGATTGGTGGCAACATCTGCAATCAGCCCAAATAACAGAAACAAGGACAGGTTTGACCATTTGCATGTTTATTGAGTTCAGTGGGATTTACTCCCGTGCAGTTGTGCTTAGGATAGGTAAAATTGACCAGGGGGAAGGGCTGGAGTGGGCAGGAGAGGAGGAAGAAGGAAGAAGGGAGGGGAGGAGGAAGGGAAAGGAAAGGGGAAGGAGGAGAAAAGCAGGTCTGATCATTTACATGCCTATTGAGTTCAATGGGATTTACTCCTATGCCGTCACACAAGATAGGTAAAACTGACCATGGGGGATAGAGTTGCCAGGTTCATGGCAGGCCCAGCCTCCAAGAGGTCTTCTATATCTTTAAAAGTTGTGCAGGGGGAAGGGAGAATTCCACCTTGTGGTTTTTCCCATTACAGAGTTGCAAGAACACCTGCACTTGGCTGACTTTCTCTTCTCCTAAAGATACAGGATCAGTCTCAGGCCCTGGACCTGGCAACCCTAATGGGGGAGGAGGAGAGGGAGGGGGAGGAGTAGATTGGAGGGGGGAAAGGAAGCGGGAGGGGAGGGCAGGTTTGGTCATTTGCATGCTTATAGAGTTCAATGGTATTTACTCCCGTGCAATCATGCTTAAGATAGGTAAAACTGACCATGAGGAGGAGGAAGGGAAGGAGGAGGAAGGGAAGGAGGAGGAAGGGAAGGAGGAGGAAGGGAAGGAGGAGGAAGGGGAGGGGGAGGAAGGGGAGGGGGAGGGGAGGGGGGGAGGAGGAAGGGGAGGGGAAGGGGAGGGGGGGAGGAGGAAGGGGAGGGGGAGGGGAGGGGGGGAGGAGGAAGGGGAAGAGGGGAAGGGGAAGAGGGGAAGGGGAAGAGGGGAAGGGGAAGAGGGGGAAGGGGAAGGAGGGGATTGGAAGGGGATGGAGATGGGGAGAGAGGGGCAAAAGAAGGGGATAAGAGGGAGGAGAAGGGAGGGTAAGATTGATCATTTGCATACTTTTTGAGTTCAATGGGATTTATTTCCGTGCAATCATATCTGAAAATGGAAATGGACTGCCTTCAAGTAAATTCCAACTTATGGCGAGCCTATGAATAGGGTTTTCATGGCAAATGGTATTCAGAGGTGGTTTTACCATTGCCTTCCTCTCAGGCTAAGAGGCAGTGACTGGCCCAAGGCCTCCCAGTAAGCTTCATGTCTGTGTGGGGATTTGAACCCTGATCTCCCAGGTTGTAGTCCAACACTGACCCGGGACAGGGAAGGAGATTGGGTGGGTGGGCACTGGGCAGAGGGGAAGCCCCTTTCCTTTTGAAAAGGAAAACATTGTGAACAGTAGCATTGCTTTTCAAAGTTTCCCCCACCTTTTTATTCTACAGCAGGCACATGTAGCCTCCCACCCAAATGTAAACCAAAGCTGTCCCTTGCCACATCCACACCAGACCTTTATTTCACTTTGGACAGTCATGGCTTCTCTCAAAGAATACTGGGAAGTGTAGTTAGTGAAGGGTGCTGAGAGTTGCTAGGAGACGCAGTATTCCTCTCACAGACTTTCAATCAGAATGGCTGGCTGTTAAACTATTTTGGCCACTGGAGCTCTGTCAGTGGAATAGGACTCTCCTCTCAGCACCCTTCACAAACTACACTTCCCAGGATTCTTTGGGGGAAGCCATGACTGTTTCAAGTGAAATCAAAATCTGGTGTGGGTGTGGCCCCCTGATTAGGCAAGCCCAGCAGCTGTAAGTCTGACTTTTAGAACACTGACAGTTGATTCTTACTGAGCATGCCCGACACTATCATTCAGTTCAGTGCAAAAAAATTTAAATTAATTAAAATCAGCCAGGCATTTTTTTTAACTTTTAAACTTCAGAAGATGAAGGTCAGAGAATGGGGCAAGGTCAGTAATAGGATTACAGGTACTCTGTGAACATGGCTGATTTTTAATGAATTTCAACAGATTGAGAACTCTGACACAAAAAGTCCATAAGGGCTCTGGACTTTCTTTTCTCTCTCTTTTTTTAGACTGAACTCTCTATTTCCTTTTACTGTTTTGTATATCACCGTGAAAATTTAGAGGGTTGTTAAGCAAATGTTTCTGAGTTCAGGACTATATGTTTTGTAAGATTTTGTTTTGAAATGAGCTTATGAGAAGGATCAGAATGGCATGGGGGTATTTTCAATTTAACATTGTGGAATGTGAAAAATCCATGCTAGCTATAGTATAGAGACCCAGTGCCTGCAGGAAGAAGGAGAACATCGCCACCCAGGGAAGGAGAGCCTGCTGTTGCTGCTGTTGTTGGAACACCACCTCCACCACCCTTCCCAGTGGGACTGCTGCCTGGCAGACGTGCCTCCTGCAGGACCATGTCCCAGGTACCCAGCCAGCTGTGACTAATTTCCATCACCTGTCCCTCTTTGGAGGGATACATAAGCCGGCTGGCTGAGGTGGCCTGGGAGACCCAGTGCCTGCAGGAAGAAGGAGAACATCGCCACCCAGGGAAGGAGAGCCTGCTGTTGCTGCTGCTGTTGGAACACCACCTCCACCACCCTTCCCAGTGGGACTGCTGCCTGGCAGACGTGCCTCCTGCAGGACCAGGTCCCAGGTACCCAGCCAGCTGTGACTAATTTCCATCACCTGTCCTCTTTGGAGGGATACATAAGCCGGCTGGCTGAGGTGGCCTGGGAGACCCAGTGCCTGCAGGAAGAAGGAGAACATTGCCACCCAGGGAAGGAGAGCCTGCTGTTGCTGTTGGAACACCACCTCCACCACCCTTCCCTGTGGGACTTCTGCCTGGCAGATGTGCATCTTGCAGGACCAGGCCCCAGGTACCCAGCCAGCTGTGACTAATTTCCATCACCTGTCCTCTTTGGAGGGAAACATAAGCCGGCTGGCTGAGGTGGCCTGGGAGACCCAGTGCCTGCAGGAAGAAGGAGAACATTGCCACCCAGGGAAGGAGAGCCTGCTGTTGCTGTTGGAACACCACCTCCACCACCCTTCCCTGTGGGACTTCTGCCTGGCAGATGTGCATCTTGCAGGACCAGGCCCCAGGTACCCAGCCAGCTGTGACTAATTTCCATCACCTGTCCCTCTTTGGAGGGATACATAAGCCGGCTGGCTGAGGTGGCCTGGGAGACCCAGTGCCTGCAGGAAGAAGGAGAACATTGCCACCCAGGGAAGGAGAGCCTGCTGTTGCTGTTGGAACACCACCTCCACCACCCTTCCCTGTGGGACTTCTGCCTGGCAGATGTGCATCTTGCAGGACCAGGCCCCAGGTACCCAGCCAGCTGTGACTAATTTCCATCACCTGTCCCTCTTTGGAGGGATACATAAGCCGGCTGGCTGAGGTGGCCTGGGAGACCCAGTGCCTGCAGGAAGAAGGAGAACATTGCCACCCAGGGAAGGAGAGCCTGCTGTTGCTGTTGGAACACCACCTCCACCACCCTTCCCTGTGGGACTTCTGCCTGGCAGATGTGCATCTTGCAGGACCAGGCCCCAGGTACCCAGCCAGCTGTGACTAATTTCCATCACCTGTCCCTCTTTGGAGGGATACATAAGCCGGCTGGCTGAGGTGGCCTGGGAGACCCAGTGCCTGCAGGAAGAAGGAGAACATTGCCACCCAGGGAAGGAGAGCCTGCTGTTGCTGTTGGAACACCACCTCCACCACCCTTCCCTGTGGGACTTCTGCCTGGCAGATGTGCATCTTGCAGGACCAGGCCCCAGGTACCCAGCCAGCTGTGACTAATTTCCATCACCTGTCCCTCTTTGGAGGGATACATAAGCCGGCTGGCTGAGGTGGCCTGGGAGACCCAGTGCCTGCAGGAAGAAGGAGAACATTGCCACCCAGGGAAGGAGAGCCTGCTGTTGCTGTTGGAACACCACCTCCACCACCCTTCCCTGTGGGACTTCTGCCTGGCAGATGTGCATCTTGCAGGACCAGGCCCCAGGTACCCAGCCAGCTGTGACTAATTTCCATCACCTGTCCCTCTTTGGAGGGATACATAAGCCGGCTGGCTGAGGTGGCCTGGGAGACCCAGTGCCTGCAGGAAGAAGGAGAACATTGCCACCCAGGGAAGGAGAGCCTGCTGTTGCTGTTGGAACACCACCTCCACCACCCTTCCCTGTGGGACTTCTGCCTGGCAGATGTGCATCTTGCAGGACCAGGCCCCAGGTACCCAGCCAGCTGTGACTAATTTCCATCACCTGTCCCTCTTTGGAGGGATACATAAGCCGGCTGGCTGAGGTGGCCTGGGAGACCCAGTGCCTGCAGGAAGAAGGAGAACATTGCCACCCAGGGAAGGAGAGCCTGCTGTTGCTGTTGGAACACCACCTCCACCACCCTTCCCTGTGGGACTTCTGCCTGGCAGATGTGCATCTTGCAGGACCAGGCCCCAGGTACCCAGCCAGCTGTGACTAATTTCCATCACCTGTCCCTCTTTGGAGGGATACATAAGCCGGCTGGCTGAGGTGGCCTGGGAGACCCAGTGCCTGCAGGAAGAAGGAGAACATTGCCACCCAGGGAAGGAGAGCCTGCTGTTGCTGTTGGAACACCACCTCCACCACCCTTCCCTGTGGGACTTCTGCCTGGCAGATGTGCATCTTGCAGGACCAGGCCCCAGGTACCCAGCCAGCTGTGACTAATTTCCATCACCTGTCCCTCTTTGGAGGGATACATAAGCCGGCTGGCTGAGGTGGCCTGGGAGACCCAGTGCCTGCAGGAAGAAGGAGAACATTGCCACCCAGGGAAGGAGAGCCTGCTGTTGCTGTTGGAACACCACCTCCACCACCCTTCCCTGTGGGACTTCTGCCTGGCAGATGTGCATCTTGCAGGACCAGGCCCCAGGTACCCAGCCAGCTGTGACTAATTTCCATCACCTGTCCCTCTTTGGAGGGATACATAAGCCGGCTGGCTGAGGTGGCCTGGGAGACCCAGTGCCTGCAGGAAGAAGGAGAACATTGCCACCCAGGGAAGGAGAGCCTGCTGTTGCTGTTGGAACACCACCTCCACCACCCTTCCCTGTGGGACTTCTGCCTGGCAGATGTGCATCTTGCAGGACCAGGCCCCAGGTACCCAGCCAGCTGTGACTAATTTCCATCACCTGTCCCTCTTTGGAGGGATACATAAGCCGGCTGGCTGAGGTGGCCTGGGAGACCCAGTGCCTGCAGGAAGAAGGAGAACATTGCCACCCAGGGAAGGAGAGCCTGCTGTTGCTGTTGGAACACCACCTCCACCACCCTTCCCTGTGGGACTTCTGCCTGGCAGATGTGCATCTTGCAGGACCAGGCCCCAGGTACCCAGCCAGCTGTGACTAATTTCCATCACCTGTCCCTCTTTGGAGGGATACATAAGCCGGCTGGCTGAGGTGGCCTGGGAGACCCAGTGCCTGCAGGAAGAAGGAGAACATTGCCACCCAGGGAAGGAGAGCCTGCTGTTGCTGTTGGAACACCACCTCCACCACCCTTCCCTGTGGGACTTCTGCCTGGCAGATGTGCATCTTGCAGGACCAGGCCCCAGGTACCCAGCCAGCTGTGACTAATTTCCATCACCTGTCCCTCTTTGGAGGGATACATAAGCCGGCTGGCTGAGGTGGCCTGGGAGACCCAGTGCCTGCAGGAAGAAGGAGAACATTGCCACCCAGGGAAGGAGAGCCTGCTGTTGCTGTTGGAACACCACCTCCACCACCCTTCCCTGTGGGACTTCTGCCTGGCAGATGTGCATCTTGCAGGACCAGGCCCCAGGTACCCAGCCAGCTGTGACTAATTTCCATCACCTGTCCCTCTTTGGAGGGATACATAAGCCGGCTGGCTGAGGTGGCCTGGGAGACCCAGTGCCTGCAGGAAGAAGGAGAACATTGCCACCCAGGGAAGGAGAGCCTGCTGTTGCTGTTGGAACACCACCTCCACCACCCTTCCCTGTGGGACTTCTGCCTGGCAGATGTGCATCTTGCAGGACCAGGCCCCAGGTACCCAGCCAGCTGTGACTAATTTCCATCACCTGTCCCTCTTTGGAGGGATACATAAGCCGGCTGGCTGAGGTGGCCTGGGAGACCCAGTGCCTGCAGGAAGAAGGAGAACATTGCCACCCAGGGAAGGAGAGCCTGCTGTTGCTGTTGGAACACCACCTCCACCACCCTTCCCTGTGGGACTTCTGCCTGGCAGATGTGCATCTTGCAGGACCAGGCCCCAGGTACCCAGCCAGCTGTGACTAATTTCCATCACCTGTCCCTCTTTGGAGGGATACATAAGCCGGCTGGCTGAGGTGGCCTGGGAGACCCAGTGCCTGCAGGAAGAAGGAGAACATTGCCACCCAGGGAAGGAGAGCCTGCTGTTGCTGTTGGAACACCACCTCCACCACCCTTCCCTGTGGGACTTCTGCCTGGCAGATGTGCATCTTGCAGGACCAGGCCCCAGGTACCCAGCCAGCTGTGACTAATTTCCATCACCTGTCCCTCTTTGGAGGGATACATAAGCCGGCTGGCTGAGGTGGCCTGGGGTTTTGTCTTTTGTTTTGTTTTTTTGTTTTTGTTTTTGTTTTCTTTTGGGTGCCATTGGTTTTAGCTATGGGTGGGTTCGGTTTCGTTTTATATTGTAGTTCTTGGGTTTTTATGTAGTTTGTATGTTGTATTTTACTTTATCTTGTACGCCGCCTAGAGTGGCCGCTTGTGCGGCCAGATAGGCGGCCTAGAAATAAAATTTATTATTATTATTATTATTATTATTATTATTATTATTATTATTATACAGCCACTCTTGTGGAGGTATAATTAGCTTACAATTGGTTTCTGAGAAAGAAGATATAGATTGAAACTGTAGAATTTAAGTTGGGACATGAATCCTGGTAGAATTATAAATGTCTTTATCATAGCTAATATATTATAGAGAACTAAATGCAAGCAGCAATAAACTTCTTTTAAAATCCTTGTCAAAATAGCAGGGTATCAGCAGATATGCATTGTGTTATGTCTGAATTTCATTAAAGTTGCACACATATAGACCTGGTTATGAACTGGGGAATGTACTTTGTCTGCATTTCATAGTCATGTAACACTTTTTAATTACTTTGCCCATTTCAATATATTTTTATGATATTCATGGGACTCCACTTGCATCCTCTGTTGGCTAATACAACACTTGGTTGTGTTATACGGATGGCTCAAGGTAATTTTATGAATAGGTTAGATGAGCAGATTATGAAATGGTACAGGTTCAAATCCTATGGAGACTTAGCTTTCATTAACACTTACATTATTAATATCTACCTTCTTGATGGGCTATGGATAAATTAATTCTTATTCCTTGAAATGATTTTTTTCCTCCTTTTTAAATTGGTGTTGCCTTGATGATTGGAACTGTGAAAACATTTGGGAGGGCTTTGAAATAACAATGGACTAACTTTTTCAATGCTAAAAAACTTGTTATTTTATGGCTGAATGATTCATGAGGAAATATATTTCCGCAACTTTGCAGCTTGTTGGGAAAAGTTTAGCTCACATCATTCAAAGCTCTAAACATTATTATCCCAGCCTAGTGGCTTCAGCACTTGTATAGCATGGATGCAGACACGGAGCTCCACATAAGAAAGGATTGCCTCATTCTCTTCTCACTCACTGGAAAGCAATTGCAACAGGGATCGAAGACAGCAACAAGACCCATATATGGGGTTAAAATTATGGCCACTTTATTCACTACAATTCTTAACTGAAAAGGAGGAGAGGACCAGGTGGAAGGCTTTATATACCCTCCACCTGTCCCTCTTTGCTGCTGGCATATTTTTGTGCAGGAGCTGAAAGTGGCCTTCTGTCAATCTTCCGGCCCTTCCACAAATGCACTTTCAGCCCCTGGATGGGGGAGTGGTATTCTCTCTGCTGGATGATGGGTATGGAGAACTATACTCTTATAAGCCTTCACCATGCACTGGAGTCCCTTGGTCCTTTTACTTTCAGCCAAAATATTTCTAATGATGAGAAATAATGCATGCTGATCATGCACCTTAGAAATGTGAAGAAAATCATTGTAAAGCTAAACATTTCCAGAGTCTATCCTTTGATTGATGCTGACCACTTAATGGCAGCCTAGTTGATTGGACTCTAATAATTAGCTCCAAATTCTTTATTATAAATGTAAATAGGCTAAAGTAGTGAAGCTGTGTAGTCTGGCCTTCTGGAACGTGTCGTTCTAAAATAAATGACTATACTATTATGGCACTGTTTAATATAAGGCACTGACTAATAGCCTCTTCAAGACCATTTTTCCTTACTACTAATTGGGATAGATGTATCATCAGTAACCATTGCTGCCATTTACTTTTGATATCAGATTTTATATTTCACAGTTTACTTAAGGAATGTATTACAACTTACACACACACACACACAAATATGCCATGTAATTACCTCATGCTGCGAGAAGAGTTGTCAGATGGAAAACATGGATTTTCACTGGATGCACAGCAAAACATATTCATTCTTGTGCCCATTACAATAAAAAATGTAAATATATATGTTTCACTGGGTCTTGAAACTGATGTTATTTTTGCTTTATATGAAATTAACCACATTCTGGTCAGCTTTATACAAAGGTTCAGTGATGATACCTGAATAAAACGGACCTAAGGGATCTGTCCAGCCCCCGCAAGACACCACAGGCATTTACAAATCACTGCTAGTGACAAAGGTTGACAAATCAGGCAACCCTGTCAAGGCTAGCATCCCAGTAGCTCACTCTGGGCTGCACCATATTTTGATTACTCCCTACACAAAACACTCCATGCCTTAGGGAAAAAAATAGCATATCAGAGGAAGGCTGAAATGGACCTCGCTACCTGACTTGCTAGATTTCTATGTGCAGGTTTTCTTTTCCTCATAGACAACTTCCCACCTGCAGCCTGATGTGGTACAGTTTTACCAACTGACTTCATCAAATGTTTCAAGTGAGTATGCACATGTGTGAACCATCTCTAGGGCGCATCTGTTTTGAGTGCCAGAGATCAAATATGCCCATGCAGTACATCATGTAATCCAGGGGTGGAGAACCTGTGGCCCTCTGGACTCCTATCAGTCCCAGGCAACATGGACAATGGTCAGGGATGATGGCAGTTGCAAGTCAGCTAAAGACCCCAATCCTTATTGTACTCCCTACAACAGCTGCACATTTTCTCTGTTAAGCCCAAGTTGATTCCCTGCCTATGTGCCACACAGTTGCTGGCCACCCAAGAAAAGGATGTTGGCACGGAAAACAAAATGTGCATCATGCTGGGATTTCTTTTGGGGGCACTGCTTTCTGGTTTATCACGCTAAGTCTCTGTTACAAATTGTGCAGTGCTGTGCACAGTTCACTCACTGGTATATAGAGCTGTTACAGGTTGGGCAGGTGGGGAAAATGTCAGCAGAAATCCATTACCAGGTACATGAAGATGGTTTAAAAATAACATTGCATTTCTCCTGGGGGCTTCCTGGCAACCTCAGCCTCTGTTAGTTGACTTGTCCACTGAGTAAATACAAGAAGAACAAGACTCTGCTTCCTGTATGTACACTTGGACTTAAATAGATCATCTTGTTAAAATCTTTACACTCTGGAACCCTAAACATCTGCCTTTCTTCTTTTTTTTCTGACTTGATCCTGATATTTCAGGGTCAGCATTTCCTGTCCTTGTTTGTCAGGTCAGCATCTGAGCCTATAGTAAATCTGGGTTCAGGACAATGTGTATTTGCCCTTAGCATCCCAGTGTTTGATAAAATCAGCTCCACCATGTGGAGGCAGCCTGGTCAGTCTTTGTACTAGAAGTTACTCATGCTGAGTTCTGTATATGAATGCTATATGGGAGCTGTGCCCTCCATCAAATAGCTCTTCCTTCAGCTACTTATGACTAAAAATCTGTAGAGTAGAGATTGCGGTTAACGTTTGTTAAATTCACAGCTACCCATAAACTATAATCTTAGTGAAACCACCTGGACCACCCCCATGTCTGGAGATAAAAAGGGCACCTGTGGTTACTGTTGTGCTGTCTAAGTTTGCTGCACCAGCCTTCCCCAACTCGATGCCCTCCAGGTTGTGGGAATTGTAGTCCAAAACATCTGGAGGGCCCAGGCCGGGGAAGGCTATTCTAGATTGTAACCAGGAATGAACAATGAGAAATTCCAAAAGGTGAGGTTTGCAAATCAGACATGGATTATTATACCCCCTTTGTACCCATTGGGGCCTGCTGGAGAGAGAAGGTATTCAGATCTATGTATAATAGCTTTCTTCTTCAGACCCACAGAAACCTGGGCTGAGGCTTGCCTCACTTCTGTCATGCCTGATGGATGTCCATCCATTCTTCCCCTGAAACGTTTCAAATCCCCCAAGTAACTGGTTCCATTTCCCAACTTTTTCATATGGTTAGGGAAAATACCTCATACTTTGCAGTTGAAATGGACTCTTCAGAATCTCTTTTATTGCATCTCTGCCTTGTAGCAGGACTTTAGATATGTGCAGCCCAATCCCATCCATGCATGCTTATGTGACAGTAAAAACTGCTGTGATTATGGGCTTTTTCTAAGTAAGTGGGGCCCTATTGATCTTACAGCTGAATACTCATTGTGTTTGCTGAGAAGCAGAACCAGATCAAGGCCATGATGGGTTTGGGACTAGCAGACTATAGTGGGCCCCCTACTTTGTCTCCAACCCTGCAACTCACACAGATGATGTTTTCACAGACACACAGGACTGGGGGCAGAATTACTACACATTTTAATATTCAGATGCTTTTTAGATGGTTTTCTCATTCATGGATGGGAAATCTGTGGTCCGTATGTTGTTAGATTCCAGTTCCTATCACAGCCAGTAATCAAGGATGATGAGACTTGTAGTCTAACAACATCTGGAGGCCAGAGATTCCCCAGGCCTGCTCTTGGTCAGGTGGTTTCTCAGGTTTCCAGGTTTGCCTTTCCAGTTTTAAATTTGGTTTTCCACATTTCTGTAGCAATTTGCAGTTAAAAAACAAAACAAAAAACAAATCCTTATGAAAATTCTCCAGTATTTTAGGTGTGAATTTCTCATACCAAACGCACTTCTATAGGCAGTTTTGACCAATGTAAACATTTCTGCAAGGAATTTCTCATAATAAAATGCATTTTTACATGTTATTTTCACTCATATATTCATTTTTATGCACACTTTCCCCCTTTTTGTAAACATGTTTTGGTTGCCAAACTGCTTTGCAAAATTCAAGTAAGTGTGAATTTTGAAGGATGGCTGTGTTTTGGTTCCCATATTGCTTTGGAAATTGTGAATTTGATAGACTTGGCTTGAAATGCTAACTGAATCAAATTTCTCATTCATCCCTACTGTGCACAACCCACCCAATCTGCCCCATGGCTCTGAACTGGGGTGGGCATCAGGCCAACCCGCACTGGGTCAGCATAGGGACCACCTGCCCTACATCAGAAACACTCCCAAATAAGTTTGAGGGTGGGGCTAATGTTAAATTAGGGTTAAGCCACCAGTTAAACATATGGTCAGGAAGGAACAGGAGAAGGAGGTGTTGCATGTCCTTCCTTTCTCCCAACCAAAAGTAGGGGTCAATTCTGCAGGGTGCTGTTTTGCAAGTAGCTTTCCTGCAGGAAAGCTGGTTGCAAAGTAGCACCCTCACCTTGCAGGACTGCTCCCTGTGCTCAACAGCTGGTAAGCAGAGGCAGTGATCCTGCATCGTGCTGCTTTACAAGGGGATTTCCTTCAGGAGCACTCCCCTGTCACAACAGCTGATGAGTGAAGGAAGAGATACTGTGCCAATCCTGAGTGGAGAGAGTGATCCTCACTCAGCAGCTGTTGAGTGAAGGCATTGATCCTGTGGGGTGGCACTGTGGCAGGAAGAAGAGCCACAGTATTGGGTCTACCTTCTTGGTCTTGGCCTTTTCACAGGTTTTCCGCTGGATACCTGCCTCTTCTTTCTGCCTGACAGCCCCGGATCACTCTGAGTTATACAATTCAACTCATAATGATCCGTGGCTGTCTCAACCCAACTCGGCCGAGGCCCCAAACCCTCTGAATGAGCCCAATTTGGCTCAGGAGTCTGCCAAATCCAGCACTAGTTTTTTCCCTGCACAAACGTTTGCATTCCAGTTGTTTCTGTTATGCATCCTTTGTGCCCCCTCCTCTACATGGTACTTTTCAGACTCATTGTCCTAGTCCTCTTTTGTACAGGAGAAGGTGACCATGTAATGCAACATCTAGCATGTCATCAAGTGGATCATGACATGAAGCATGGGAGGCATGGCTTATGGAGACCTCCATGATCTAGATTACAAGGACAGTTGGTTCAAATTTGAACTGTAGTCCTGAGGCTCCCCAACTCACACATTTGAATTGCACATCATCTTCTGTGCTTTCCTGCAAGCAAAAGGCTCCTTCTAAAGACTCCCTGAATCTCTTTTATATGCTTTTTATATCTTCATGCTCTTTTATTGATTTTAGTCTGTATTTGTTTTAATTGACATTGTTTTCATGCTGTGCATAATACACACTAGTGAGAGTAAGCTGTTTAGAAATGCCTTTAAATTTAAATAAATAATACAGCCCCCTTTTGTGTATTAATCATGTGATGGTGTCCTCTCCAGCTTGCTCTCTCCCCCAACGACTCTCCTCTGTATTGATGTCTACATGCCCAGAGCAGATCTCTGCATGAGGGAAGCCTATATATATGCATGGAAGTGGTCTAACATTTATGATCTTTTTTAATAAACCAAAGACATGTTGCTCTTGTTTGTTTTTTTTCATTTGAAAGGTATTATTTATTTAAATGGTCTGGAAGTGTGCTCTGAGTGAAAAGGGTGGGGACTGGAACCTCTCTCTCTCATGCAGTAAATGCAGAAAAGGAAGATGACATAATAAGGCATGGCAGAAACAAAATGTTGCACTGTAGAAGTTGCCCCAAGGGTGAAACTTTGGAGGTGGGCCCTGAACCACTGGTGGGGCCACTGGGATAGTGGGCCCTGGCCTAGAGGCTTCAGCTGAGTTAGCCCATGCCTTAATCCGATCTTGCTGGAAAGTAATTCCCATTTATTTCAGCAGAACTTTCTTCCACGTTAACATGCTGATGGCTGCAGCTTTAATAATCTTTTCATTTTGGCTAAACATCTCACAACTCTCAGATGCCTAAGCCTACTTATATATTTGGCAATCTGAGTTTGACTGAGAGTGTTATGTTTAGATTGAAATAATTTTTATAGCTTTTCGTGTTGGTAGTTTCTCTATTTTTGGTCGAGCCTTCAGGGACCTTCCCTGAAGAATGCTGTACAAGTGGTTGAATTGGATTAGATTGGATTTTCAATCATTCATTTATTCATATGCTTGCTCATAACTGGCTGCATCAGGGTTTTCTAAGCCCATTTGTTTACAGCTAGTTTATGGATAAGTACCACTCTTGTAATCACTTTATTTGTATGTGTTGTGCAATGCAATCCTGCCAGGATAGGATCTGAATCTATAAGTTGTTTCTCATGATGGTTGCAGACTCTCTATCCTTCCCAGTGTTTGTTCGTTTGTTTGTTTTAAAAAGGGGGAGGGAATCACCGAGTAATTCAAACTGTAAAGCTATATTAGTATCATCATTTCTCCTCAGGACTTCTGCACTGCAGAGACTCTGGAATCAGTATATCCTGATGCTCCCACTACACAAGGCAAATATTGCTCTTACATAGCTTCAGTTCTCCATGAAATGAATGTGAGGTTCATCAGTAGGCATGTCTAATAGTTTGTTCCCCACAGGCTGCACTAAAATAAACGAAGGGTAGAGACACACTTACTGTTCTGCGGTTCCAGTGTGTCTCCACTAAGGATATGCTCGAAGTTTTTCAACATATGGATCTGACACTGGACTTCCTATTTATTTGCACTTTATTTTGTTCTCGCTGATCAGTTTTTTTCCTAACTGTTTTTTAAATTTATAAACTTTATAACAGTTTATAAGACATTTAGGGACTTATATACTAATACTAACACCTTGAATTGGGCCCAGTTGCTCACTGGGAGCCAGTGCAGCACTTTCAGGACACATGGTCCAATCAGACTGCCCCACTTACCAGTCTAGTAGCTGCATTCTCCAGACCATCTTCAAGGGCATCCCCATATACAGTACATTACAATAGTACAGATGGTAAGTCACCAGAGTATTGACAACTGAGACCAGGCTATCCTGGTCCAGGAATGGCTGAGGCTGGTGAATTAGCTAAGCTGGATATAAGCACTTCTAGCCACAGAAGCCACTTGGGACTTACAGCTGAACAGCAATCTCCTACTACTACTACAGCTGAACAGCAATCTCCTACTACTACTTTCTTGTAGCAGTCCTGAAGGTAGGAGCACAACCACTGCAATACAGTACCTCGAACTCCCACCTCCCTGAGTCGCTCCAGAAGTACACCATGGTCAATGGTGTCAAAAGTCACCAAAATATCAAGGACAACCAACGGAGTCACATATCCCCTGTCTCTTTCCCGATAAAGGCCATGAAGCAGGGCCATCACAGCTGTTTCGGTGCTAAAACTGGGCCAGAAACCTCACTGACCTCAGTGGCTAGGAATACCTTTTGCCAGCTTCGGCTGTTAAGTCAGGTATGACCATTTCTGGGCTGGGATTGTCCAACCAATGTCATCCATGCACTGGTAACCTCCAGGTTGGATTACTACAATGTGCTCTGTGTGGGGCTGCTCTTGAGGTTGATCTGGAAGTTGCAGCTAGTGCAAAATGTGGCAGCTTGACTGCTCACTGGGGCAGGATATCGCCACCATGTTATGTCATTGCTGAAATAAAGGCATTGGTTGCCAATTAGCTACCAGGATAAGTTCAAGGTGCTGGTTTTGGTATATAAAGCTCTATCCAGCTTGGGAACTGGATACCTGAAATGTTGTCTCATCTCTTATATAATTGATCATTGTTGTCTGCAGGTGAGGATTCCACACAATATGGGAATCAGGCCTTTAGCATTGTGGCACCTACCCTTTGGAATTCCCTCTCATTAAATATTGCACATGTGCCATCTCTGTTGTCTTTTCAGCACCTACTGAAGACCTTCCTCTCCCAAGGGATCTTTCCCAGTCAACATCTGTACTGGAATTGTTTTTGATGTTTTTAGATATTTTACTGGACTCCTTTGGGAGGAACGGTGGGATATAAATTTAATAAATAATAAAATTACATATATTAAAAGTCATAATTCCTCAGAACTATTGAAGGGGAATAAGTTCCATCCATTTAGAATGTGAGTTTAAAGGAAAGCCTCATCTCATTTTTAAGAAGCTAAGCAAAAACTAAGCACATTCTTCTCAGCAACCCAAAGGCCTATGGGCAGAAAGTTTCAAACAAACTTGCTCACAAAATTAATGCTGACCCTTTCAGCATTCCATAGCATACATCATATTCCATCTAAATTTTGAACTCTGTAGCATGACTGTAGAAATGTCAGTTCCCAACTCCAGCCTTCTTTGTGCCTGAATAGTGCAGCCTTATTTGGGCCTGGATGGATCTACAAGCATGATTGCTGTAGTTCAAAATGGCTTCTAAGGGATCCTGGGCTCAGAGTTCTAAAACACACTGTGGAGCCTCCACAAGTAGAAGAAATTCTCTGCTTCCAAACATCCTCCTCCAAGTCATGGGGGGGCAATCAGAAAGGTGATGGGAGCATGGAACTAGCACATCCATCCTTGCTGCCCCCCATGTGTTTATTTAACACAAATTCAAAATGTCTAAAGAGGGATTTAGTGAATAGAATGAAAGAAAGGAGTTGAAATGGGGGGAGGGAGTGGTTGAAAGTATAGAAAGCGACGGCTGCCCATTCCCTCTGGTGTCTGAAGGGATGTGGCAAATGCTTTTCCTTCTTTAGGGTTTGCCTGACTGGACCAGGACTTCTTGAATTCTGTTACCCCAGGAAATCACCTGGACTGCCTATTGGATTGGGGACATCCTGCTGGCTCAGTACAGTCATTTATACAAGGGGTGTATGTACTGATGTCTTCATATAGCAATTAAGAACATTAGATGAGCCCTGCTGGATCAGATCAAAGGAGTATCTAGCCCAGCATTCCGCTTCCAAATGTGGTCATCTGGACATGTGTGGGAAGTCCACTAGCAGTGCATGAAAACAATAGCCCTTTCCCACTGTTGTTTCCCAGCATCTAGAGCACCCTGTATATGGAACATAAAACACAAGAAGAGTCCTGCTGGATCAGAATAAAGGTCTGACTAGTCCAGCATCCTATTCTCAAAAGTGACCCAAAGATGCCTATGGTAAGCCTTAATGATGTGTAAACATCATAGCTAATAGCCATTGATATTATCCCCCACAAATATATCTAATATGTCTTTCATTCATTGGTTCTGGGTATGCGCCCCCCCAGTGATTTTGGTTCTTAGGAGTTTAAATACATAAAAACCAACAGACTGCAAATGCTTGCTTGTTATTTTTTCTAATAATCACCCCAAATTATAGGCATTTATCTCAGTACAGAAGGGGGATGGTGTCTGGTAAATTATAATGCCTTAAAAATTTCTGCAGCTGAACATATGAAAGGTTCTGAACCTCACTGATGTGTAATAAATCCTAATGCCAGGAATGAAGTGTTGATTTGGGTATTGGTTTTTGCAGAATTTCATTTGAACTAAAACACATTCCTCATCATCCGACAATGCTTTAAATTAAAATTACCAGCAGCCCATTTGGAAGCACCTTGTGGATATTTCATGCCGAGGGTGTTTAATAATCATGTGTGTTGTTACCAACTGCAAGCAATGAAATCTGTACTCAGGTATTTCTTCAGCTTGCAATTGCTGTAGAATACTGAGTGTATGATTAGCTCTGTGTAATTATGGAGAGAGAAGCTTTATTTTTAAAGAGAGAGAGAGAGAGGAACAAAAAAAATGTACATGCCAAAAATGCCATTTTGTTAAATAGCAAAGCTCATCATGGTGCAGCTGCTGAACATTTTGGACAAGGTCTGCTCTTCTCTCTTTGAAAGTGCCTGCACAATGCAGCTGGTGTCCAACTTGTTTTCTAGCGGGACCATTTGTATGCCAGAGCAGTCAGTAAACATTTCAGCAAATAACAATCAAACACACTGGAGCAAATTCATCCCTGATACAATGCCATGTTCCTCATTTCAGCAGGCCTTGGAGTAGCTTGAGTCCATAGGTTTTTATCACAGTTTCGCCTGTAATCTTAACCATCAGCCACACTACTCTGGGCAACTTGTGTGTGTGAGAGAGGGGGAGAGAAATGGCTGATGGCTGGTGATAGTCGCCTTACAAAGAAAAATGGGTTCTGTTTGGTAACCTTTAGGCAATAATTGCTGAGATAAAATAAAATGGGAAAATACAGCTGTCACTCTTTTTCCGAATGAAGAACCAAATTGAGGAAAAACATCTGTTCTTGGTTGGCTTTGTATACCAGTAGCTGGACAGCATTCCAGGATTTATATGGTTTGCATGTTTTTCTTTTGCAAATAGCTCAGTATGTTGTAGCATTAAAAAGCATGTGTTCTCATATTTCTCCCTTGAGTGATGGAGGGATTTTTTTCTCTTAGGAAGAATTGCCACCCAATTTTATTGAAATAAAATGTTGAGGTGAACATTTGGAGATTCCTGCTTCAGCATCAGCAGAGAAGGAAAGAGAGGGGAGGATGGGAAATGGGAAAATAAAATCTCAAAGGTGCACAAGAATGACAGTCTATTGGCCTAACACATTTTAGGAGATTCTAGCACAGCAGCAGTTAGGTATAAAATGCTGTGTCCTCAACCATGCCCTGTAGTCAAATTAATAGTTTTGACCTGATGTTCTCGGCAGAAGGTCAGGGCAACATCTATGACTCCTTTACTGTCCTCACAACAACAATGTTGGTTAGGCTGAGAAACAGTTTCTGGCCCAAGAACACCTAGTGAGCTTTACGGCTGAGCCAAGATTTGCACCTGGGCCTCTTAGGTCAAATTCCAGCATCCTGGGGTGGAGATCCTCAGGCCTGGAGGCTGAATGCAGCCCTCGAGGCCTCTCTTTCTGTTCCTCAGAATTCTGCCCTGACCACCTCTGCAAAGGTCACCCCTACCTGTCCCTGCTCCATACCCCCCTCAAGTGCTTTTGCCTGGCTAGAATATGTCATTGAACTGTGAGAATGCTCCTTGCTTGCCTGGATGGAAATGCATGGGTGTAAACCTCTGATTGTTGCATGGCTGGGATGTTGCCAATTGTACAAAATTGCCCTGCTACCTTTTATGTTTGGCCACGCCCACCATTGGTATGCGGCCCCTGAAAGGTTGCCCTCAAAGGAATGTGGCCCTTGGGCTAGAAAAGATTTTCTACTTCTGCTATATCTCCTACACCACACTTATTCTTGTGGAGAGATGTTGACTTCCATGTCCTAGCTTGCTACACAGGAGCAGCCACACACCTATTCCCACTATAAAAGAAAAGGAAATGACGACTATAATTTGTTTCAGCTACAACAACAGCAGTGTATTGTAATAATATTGTTTCTAGTCTTGTATGTATAAAGCAAACACATCCAGCAACCGGTGATATTGAGAACATCATTTCAGAATAGACAGAATACTTCTAAATCTCTTGATGTGAAATTATATATCTCACTTATTAATAAAATTTTGAAAAGTCTATTGCAGCCTTTTCAATGGTAAGTTTTTATCTCTAGGTACCCGCTGGCTAAATTATCCCTGCTCTCATTGAAGCTGTCTGTAGCAAGTAATTCTCTCTGACAGTAGAGATACTTATCTGGTGCTACGTAGGTTTGATCATTTGCTCACACCCATGGTAATATCCCATTCATGAAACTAAACAGATGGTCCTGGTGTATAAACCAAGGGGAATGTTGTAAACAAGCCCCCCCCCCCCATTTTTACTGTCCGAGAGCAAATTTTAACTCAGCCAAGATCTGTATATATGGCTTGGATCTCAGGAACAGAAGAGGAACCTTAACATTATGTCTTTGAAATATTGTGTCTCCCTAGGAATAACTGGCCCAACAAATTCTTTGGTTTATTTCATTTCCCCTTTTCAGCTCATTTTCTAGTTAGAATCCCTAAACAGATGGAATATTGTGTTTACATGCCACCTCAAAG
The DNA here is from genome assembly GCF_030035675.1 of Rhineura floridana. Classification (NCBI taxonomy): domain Eukaryota; kingdom Metazoa; phylum Chordata; class Lepidosauria; order Squamata; family Rhineuridae; genus Rhineura; species Rhineura floridana. The sequence continues at coordinate 102,179,940 of NC_084487.1, forward strand.
AGAAGTAACTTTTTTCTTTATTTCAACAAAGCAAAACACATGTTAGATGAAAAAAAAAATCTGATCTCCACAGCATTGAGCCTGCGCAACAAATGCTGTTATTGCATATGTATACTTTTTTTCAACATCAAAATTACCTTTCTTTCAAAATGCCCGCCAGGGTCAAACTCAACATGACGGTAATTGTGTGAGTGCAATTAATGTGAATGTTTATTGTTTTATACAGCTGGTTTGGCACAGTGGGGAGGAGAGCCTGGCTGGGAGTCCAGAGTCTGTGAGTTTAAATCCCCGCTCGTGTCTCCTGGGTGTCAAGGGCCAGCTAAAGATCACCCCCACAGTGAGTGGCTCAGGGGTTACGTGCCCTGCCACCTGTGCAGCCGTGGGCAAGCTGCATAGTCCCAAGGAGCCCAGTTGCCCCCCAGCTGGCAGTTGCGGACAAGGAAGGGGCTGGCTTGTGCAGTTGTGGCAAGCTGAGCAGGCCCTAGCCAGCTGGGGAGGACTAGCCTCAGAGGGAGGCAATGGTAAACGCCCTCTGAATGCCGCTTACCATGAACACGGGATCGACTTGAAGGCAGTCCATTTTCCATTTTTTATTGTTTTATAAATAGCAGCCCTGTGGAAGGCTGAGCAGCATTAGGACCATAAGGAGAATTTAGCTTGCTTTCTCCTTCTCAATCTCCTTACAAACAAAAAACAAAAAACAAAAGACTTTTTCTGAAGCTGATATTTGCAATTGAAGGGAAGCCTCCATTGGCATTAGTCAGAGCTTCATTGAAATTCAGATTCAAACACAATACTTTTCTTAGGACTGTGACATAGAGAAATTGATACGTTACTCCTCTTCCATCCTGCACTTTTCATTGCATTCACACAATGAACGTTGCATCTAGTTTGGCCCTTAAAGCACAAGCAATATCAAATAATGCATTACACGACTGGCTCTTTGCTATGGTATCAAAAGGAACCCTGCCAAAAAGCATCCCTGCTTAAGACTTAGGTATTCAATTTCAAGAGTTTGGGGTATGGTGTGATTGCATCCTCCCTATTGCACTTGTTGTCCCATACTGATACCTACTGCATACAGTGGCCTATTCTACATGCTTCCTGCTGCCTATATTTCACTGGGGCATCATTCTTCTGAGTGTACTTGCTTAACTGAGCCTTGAGTCAACACCTGACACCATCACGATTTGGTTTGGCTGCTACTATTGTTATTGTTATATAAAAAAATGACTTCTTACATTCACAGACATGGGGCCAGTTCATCTGTTGCTTTTGTAGCATCTGAATAACTTTGAGAGGACTAGACCTCACACCATACCAGTAGTGAGATCCATATGGTGTACTGGTTAGAGCAGCCTTTCCCAACAAGTGTGCCTCCAGATGTTGTTGGACCACAACTCCCATCAGCCTCAGCCAGCATTGCCAATGGGAGGCTGATGGGAGTTGTGGTTCAACAACATCTGGAGGCACACTGGTTGGGAAAGGCTGGATTAGAGTGCTGGACTAGGACCTTGGAGATCAAGGTTCAAATCACCACACAGCCATGATGAGCACTGGGTGGCCTCTGGTCAGTTGGTCTCTCAGTCTAACCTACCTCAAAGGGTTGTTGTGAGGATAAAAATGGGGAGTGGGAGAACCATGTTTATTGCCTTGATCTCCTTGGAGGAAAGGTGGGATATAAATATAATAATAATAATTTATTATGCAAGATGGGAAGATGATGCTCAGAAGTGGACCTGATGTGCCAGCTTCCCAGCAGGTTGGTGGCTGTTGCTTACTGGAAAGGGGAGGGACAAGGTGGCAGGAAGGTTGGCATGATGGAAACACACCAGCATGAGTGCCAGATTGACTCAGCAGGTATGTTTGCTTCCCACTGAACTCCCTGTTGCCTTATCTATCTCCCTCCTGGTGAACAGTAGTGAAAACCTACCAGGAAGGTAATGTAGTGGTTCTGCCCCACCTGGCAAGCTGCTTTTGAATATGATTACTTTCCATTCCCTGGTTAATGATGGTGCTGTGGGAGGATAGCAGCTATATTCATTGTCTATCTAGGCATGCATGCCTTACAAGCAATTGCATGCAATGTGTACTCCGTTCCTCAGTGTTTAGCCATGCCTCAAGTAAAGCTGGAGTTTGACCTAAATAGCTAGCCCCAATTCCCCCCTCCTACATTTTGTAGTCATGTTTGTGCCATTCAGGGTTGCAATTTGATCTCTTCCCCTTACTGGTGCCATTGCTGGTGATGCTGCTTTTGCAGACCTTATTACAGCAAAGTTCAAACTGAAAAACCCTGGCTCTGAAAGCAGGTACTTGGAGTGGGGGAGGTGGCAGAGGCAACCACCCTGAGCTGAGGTAATATTCAAAGTGCTTTGAAATACACTGATGGGAAAATCCACAGAGGGTCTCAGGCAACAAGGTCAGTTCATAAAGCTGGCAAACGAGCAGATTGTAACAAAGTCTGGTTCAATATTTGAGAAATGCTTAGCCATCTCTACTGGCAGGAGCACTAGATTAACGCCACTGGTGTGTTTGCACTGTGCCAGCCTCCCTGCTGCCTTGCTCCTCCATCTCTCCCTTCTGGTAAGCAACAGCAACCCACCTGCTGGAAAGGTAGTGGTAGCAGTTCTGCCCCACACGGCGAGCCACTTTTGTGTCTGGAGCTGATAGGAATTGGAGTCCAATAACATCTGGAGGCCGCAGGTCCTCTATCCCTTCTGTTGCCTATTCAGGCATTCCCCATGCACAAAATTCTAACTGTGTGAAGAGACACAATGGGAGGCATGCTCCCTTAGCCTGACCCCTCTGTTGCATCACCAGTGCTGGCTTAATTGTCCTCCATGAATTTCACCAATAGGGAGCCTATCAAATCAGAGTTTTAAACTGTGCTGGGACCCTACAGGTGTAGAGAACATAAGAAGAACCAGAGCTTGGAAAGGTTACTTTTTTTGAACTACAACTCCCATCAGCCCAATCCAGTGGCCATGCTGGCTGGGGCTGATGGGACCTGTAGTTCAAAAAAGTAACTTTTTCAAGCTCTGAAAAGAACCTGGTGGATCAGGCCATTGGCCTATCTAGGCCATCATCCTGTTTTCACAGTGGCCAAACAGTTGCCTGTGGGAAACCCACAAGCAGGACCTGGTGCAAAGAGCACTCTCTCCTCCTGCAGTTTCCAGCAACCGGCATTTGGAAGCATACTGCCTCTGCTTATGGAGGCACAGCACAGCCATCATGGCTAGTGGCCATTGATAACCTTTTTCTCCATGAATTTGTCTAATCCTCTTTTAAAGCCGTCCAAGTTGGAGGTCATCACTGCTTCTTATGGGAGTGTATCCCATAGTTTAACTATGCACTGTGTGAAGTACTTTCTTTTGTCTGTCTTGAATCTTCCAGCATTCAGCTTCATTAGATGTTCATAAGATCTAGAGTTATGAGAGATGGAGAGAAAAAAACATTTCTGTACAGTAGGGCCCCACTTTCAATTAAAGTAAGGTCCCACTCATATGGCGCTTGTTCCACTTTTATGGTGTTTTTCGGGTGTCGGGTGCTATTCTATTGTATGAGTTCTGCTTTTCAGCGGGTTTTGCTTTTAGGCAGGGGTCTGGAACGTAACCTGCTGTATGAGTGGGGCTCTACTGTATTCATTTTCTCCATGCCATGCATAATTTTGTACACTTCTATCATGCCACCTCTCACTTGTCTTTTCTCTAAACTAAAAAGCCCCAAATGTGGCATCATTTCCTCATGGGGGACTAACTTTATCCCCTTGTTCATTTTGGTTGCCTTTTTCTGAATGTTTTTCAGTTCTACAATATCCTTTTTGAGGTGAGATGACCAGAACTGTACACAGTATTCCAAATGTGGCCGCACCATAAGTTTATGTAACAACATTATTATATCAGCAGTTGTATTTTCAATAGCTTTCTTAAGGTTCCCTAGCCTGGAATTTGCCTTTTTCACAGCTGCCACACACTGGGTCAACAACTTCATCAAGCTAGCCACTATAACCCCTATGACCCCAAGCTCTCTTCCCTGGTCAGTCACTGCCAGTTTTGAACCCATGAGCCAGTTTCGTACCCATGTGACATTAAGATTTCTTGGTCCAGTATGCTTAACGTGACACTTGTTTACATTGAATTGCATTTGCCATTTTAGTACCCATTCACTCAGTTTGGAGATGTCCTTTTGGAGCTCCTTGCAATCCCTTTTTGTTTTAACAACCCTGAACAATTTAGTATCACCCACACACTTGGTCCACCTCACTGCTTACCCCTCATTGTTTATGAACAAGTTTAAAAAGCACAGGTCCCAATACCAATCCTTGGGGGACTCCACTTTCTACACAACCCCCCGTCTCCCTGCTGCAGACATTTAGGGTCCAGTATGCAGAGATCAGAAAGCCATGCCAGAGGGAGTGGGGGCAGAGAGCATCCACCCCTGCTTTCTCCCCTCATGTAATTGGAATCATATTGGAGATGGAATTCATGAATAGGACACATGGTTTGGTACTCCACGAATAAGCTTGAAATGAGCCTTAGACACGTGCAGAGCCTTGGGCATATGCATTCCCTCCTGCCTCTTCCCCTTACACCAGGTGTGGGAAACCTTTTTCTCAGTCCTAGGGCCACATTCTGCATGGACAACCAACCAGAGGCCACATGCTAAGATGGGATGAGGCCAGAAGAGCTGAAGGACACATTCAAGTCAAGCATAAAGGAGCTCATGGAGCAGGGCTGTAGAGAGGTGTGGTCTGGGGAGGGGGCATGTTCTGGAAAGTCCCAAGGGACAGATACAAGACATCCTGCCTTACACACTTCCCTCTCATTACATTTGATCTGGCAAACTATGGTATGCATTTTCCCTTGCAAATCAAGATTTGATTGTGTGCAGAAGGCTGAAGTTCATTCCAGGATAGTTCACATCTTAGTCAAAGTGGGTGGGGGGGGGAAGAGGATGGGGGGGTAATCTGAGTGAGTATCTATGCCTGTTTGTTAGACAAGAGGCTGGAAACAGAAAAAGAGAGATGAAGGCAAGGAGAAAGATGACAGGAGACACAATTGTTACAGAAAAGTATTGTGAGAGCCCATCTGTGATTTTTTGCAAGTTTCCACATACAGTATTTGTTTTGTTTCTCTCAATTTTCTTTTTGTTCATTAGTTTTCTAGCTTTATTCGCTTCACAAGCTATTTGTGTGGCACCCTGCATGCCAGTTAAATCAAAGTTTAAACTTGAAACATGTGCACAGGTCATTTACTTCTCTACCGTGAGCAATCTGAGCATTTGCAGAGATAAATTGCAGGCAGCACTGAAAAGTGGGAGCTCATCCCACTATTCCCTTCTGTTCCCTATCACGGTGCCATTTTCAACAGCCACATTACCATCTGTCTAACAAAGAAAGAGGACCCTGAGGGGTCTCCAGTCTACCTACACCAGCTTCCTGTGCCAGTCAACATTCCTTAAAATCATTACCGTTTTGCTTTTGCATGCAATTAGCATTCCTAGGCATGCCATGCAGCTTACTTCGGATAAGTACTCAGCTTCTGATAGAACTACCTACTATGTGAAACCCATCAGGTTTTCAGAACAGCACCTGGGCTTGTAAGTGTTCTGCACAGGTTATTTCAAGTGACCTTCAGAAACTGTGGAGCTAGAGGAACATGACAATTACTGTATAGCAAGAGGGGGGAACCTGTCAAGGGTCACATTCCCTCAGGACTCATCTGTTGTTGACTGTATTCCGGTGATGGAGAGACATGAGCCAAAAGGGGGAAACCCTTTTCATTCTCTTTTCTGCCCTCTTCTTTCTCTTTCTGACACCCCCTTTCCTCTCTCTCCCCCATTTCTAATACCCAGTTCTTTCCTCTCCCTCCCATCCCATCCAGCAGAGCTTGGAAAAGTTACTTTTTTGGACTACAACTCCCATCAGCCCAATCCAGTGGCCAGGCTAGCTGGGGCTGATGGGAGTTGTGGTTTAAAAAAGTAACTTCTCCAAGCTCTGCCATCCAGCTAGTTGCCACAGTATGGATATATCACTCTTCCCAGACATCTGAACTCACAGGGGTTTTTGAAATTAAGCCAAGGGCCACTTGTGGTCTTAGGGCCACAGGTGACCTACCTGTGTTCTGTAGAATCTGGTTTGTGTACTATTTAGTGACAGAGCCAGGTTCCTTCAAACCCTACCTAATGTTTCTTCTGAAGTGTGTGTGCACGCACTCACTCTCTCACACACACACGGGATGGGTGAATCTGTGATTTTTTTATCTCAGTCTCAGGTTTAGTTCTCCACATTTCCACATCCATGTGTGATTTTCATTTTTTAAAAGTCCTCATGAAAATTCATCAGCATTGTAGTGCAAATTTCTCCTAATATACCCATGTTTGTAAGCAATACTGCCTAACATTTTTGCAAAGCAATTTCCCCTAACATAATGCATTTTGTATGTTATTTTCACTACTGTATGCATTTGTATGCCCACCTTACCTTAGTGTATGCATTTTTGTACACATTACTTGGGCTGAAAAGTCCATTGCAAAATTCAGGGAAATTTATATTTGAAAGGATGGATGTGTTTCAGTTAGTATATAGTTTTGGAAAGTGCAGATTAGGTAAGTTCACCTTTAAATGCGAGCTGAATCAAATTTCTCCCATATCCCTATTGTATGCATGAAAAAAACAAGTCACATGATGTATGGAAGCTGAATGCCATATTTTCTTCTTTCCATTGTTCAGTTATGATATAAGTTGTATCTTATTACAGGAAAACACTTTAGTAAAGTTGCCTGCATATTTTCCACTGTTAAATATCTTCACAATTACATATGGACAAGTCATTTTTAACAAAAAAAGCATAACATCAGGGAAGCCCCATTGTACCTGTGGAAATGCTTGCACATGTCTAAAATTTCAGTACTGATCATACATGCCAGGGATTAATCCCCTTGGATCAGAAGTGACTTGCCAGGTGGGGCAAGGCTGCTAAAGTAGCTTCCCGACAAATGGGTTCCTTTTGCATATCAGGAGGGAGAAGGAAATGGGTAGGGAGGTTGGTGTGTTGCAAATGCTTTGGTGGAGCCAATCCCTACCACCTTGCCATTCTCCCTCTCCCTTCTTGTAACCCACCAGCTGAGAAACTGGTTAGCATCCCTGCTTCACGCAGCAAGCTTCTTCTGCCTTTGATGGTGATGATGATAATTTGTTAATCATTTGTTACTCAAAGATTTCCAAGCACCAGGCAACACTCTTAAAGAAATACAAAAATAAATATATCATCAAAACAATAAAACAACAACAGCCCCATAATAGCCACAGGAAGGTTTGGCAGCACAGAAATAGTAAACAGGATCATCTTAGTCTATCAAAAGCCTGGGGAAAAAGATAAGCTTTACCTGGAGATTAAAAGATGTCAATGGAAGTGCCAGGTGGACCTTACTGGGGAGCGCATTTTTGAGAAAGTATTGAGTACTGTGAAGTACTTAGATCCCAGAGAGTAATCCCAGTAATAATGTAACTCTGGCACTGCAGAAACATTATAGATAGGCATGTTAGAGCAAATGCTCAGGAAGAATTCTACTGTATCAGTGATTCTTCATAACAGTCTCACAAAGCACCCATTTCTTCTTGAAGTTTTGATTCATTGGAGGAATCTATTATAGGGGCGGCCTGGTTCAGAATGTATAATTTTCCTTCCAATAGCAAACAATTTCCCCATCCGTGTCAATGGAGGCAAGCTGATTTGCTAGTGTGGATTTATTCTGTCCATATAAAAGAATACAGCAGTACAATAACTGAAAATTTTATGGTGCATATTGGATGAGATATGAATTGGGGTAATAGTATGAAAATAGAGATGCATGACTGAATTATTGTACAATTTGAAACAACAGCTTCTGTAACTTTTTGAATGCTTATTTGGCTTGGTTTTGCTCCTCAAAAGTCCCCCATGGTATTAAAAATACAACCTTTGTAATATTCTTAAGTGCCCGTATTTTTTTGTTTATTAGCTGATGTTTTCTGTGCTTTGTCTCAAGGTGAACAGTGCAAGCATTAGACATTAAAGATCATTTGAGATGAATATACCTTATCAAACTAAATGCATATATTTTGACATTTTAAATATAGAATACAAAATGGAAGCAATATATCTGTGGCACTGTACACCAATTTTCTGCTATGGTAAGCAATATCCAGGAACTGTTGGAGGAAGCTTTACTAAAACTGCAATGTCATTCAAAAATGGCATACATAAAATGTTACTTCAGAACTATTGAGAGCACATAAGGGTTTTAAAATATATACATAAAAAAATCACCTTCCTTTCTTTTCTTGTCTTCCTGCACACCCAATCCAGAGAGGCTGTGCCTGCCAACATTTATGTTATGACAAGATTATTCTTTGAATAAATCACCAGCATTATAGTTATGTAAGGGATGGGGAGAAGGCAAAAAAGGTCTTCTTTTGAGACCAGAGTCTGTGAGTTCAAATCACCGCTCCTGGGTGTTAAGGGCCAGCTAAAGATCACCTCCATAGTGAGTAGCTCAGGGGTTATGTGCCCTGCCACCTATGCAGCCGTGGGCAAGCTGCAGGGCCGGATTATCCATTAGGCTTAGTAGGCTGAAGCTTAGGAGCCCGGAGCTCTTGGGGGGCCATGATCAGCGGAAGTAGGACAGGAGCCGCAGATCACGTGACTAGAGCTTCCGAACTGCCCACCATCCCCCCGCTTCATTTACCTTTTTCTCCACTGTTTTTTGCGGTTTGCCATCAATCAACATGGTGGCCGAGGTTTCCCTAAAGGGCTGAAGCCTCTCCCGCCATCTTGGTTGATGGCATGCATGTGTGCTACACACGCTCATTGCTGCCATCAACCAAGATGGCAGCAGAGGCTTCAGCCCCTTAGGGAAACCTCAGCTGGCATCTTGATTGATGGCAAACACATGCACGCACTGCGCGCAGCCGCAAAAAAGCAGAAAGGTAGGTGAAGTGGGGGGATGGGATGGGATGGTGGGTGGCTCAGAATCAGCCTAGGGGCCCTCCTCAGCTAAATCCGGCCCTGGCAAGCTGCATAGTCCCAAGGAGCCCAGTTGCCCCCCAGTTGGCAGTAGCAAACAAGGAAGGGACTGGCTTGTATAGCTGTGGCAAGCTGAGCAGGCCCTAGCCAGCTGGCGAGGACTAGCCTCAGAGGGTGGCAATGGTAAACCTCCTCTGAATACCGCTTACCATGAAATCCCTATTCATAGGGTCGCCATAAGTCAGGATTGAAATTTTCATGGATTTGGAAACTTCAGTGTGTACATGTATCACTCTTGTCTGCAGCACTGTCCCTTTTTTATTCTGTGATATGGACAGAAGACTTGCATAGTATGTATAGTGCCATTGGCCTCAAGGCATGGAATAGACTTCCAGCAGAGATTCAACAGGCATCCTCGCTATTGCCGCCCTCAGCTCCTGCTGGGAGAAAGAGTGGGATATAATAATAATGATGATGATGATGATGATGATGATGACTTTCAGGCATCTCTTGAAGGCCTTTTTATGTACACACACCTATGTAGCTGTTTAGTTTTTCTTTGTCAGTCATTTTAATGATTCTTTTTTATTGTTTTTATTAGGACTGTGCATAACCCCACTAATCCTGTTCAGGGCCTGATCGAGCCCCTCGGAGTGGCCCAGAGAATCCAGGCCTTAGTGAATCTGAGCCAGATCAGATCCCAAACCAAGTTAGAGGCCTATGCAGTTGGAGGGGAGAGAGGAGGAGATGCACACAGGTAGCCTGTGTGCATCTTCTCCCTACCCTCTTGACTGCATATTTAATTAGGGTTAAAACCCTGATTAAACATGTTGTCAGGAGCAGGAAGAAGGAGAGGTACACAGTGTGTGTCTTTCTCCCCTCTCCTTGCTGCCTGATGCCCCCCCTTGATAACCCTGGATCCAGTGGAGGCTGGTCCATTGGGGCTACTGGGGCACAGCCCATCCGCTGATAATGTCAAGCAATGTTTATTTTTCCCCCTCAAAATCTCAAAGCCACACATTCTCCACATGTAGTTTACACTTCTATTTGAACTCAGAGAAGGTCTGTAAACATTTTTGTCATTCTACTGTTCTCTGGCCAATCAGTGCTCTGCATCACTCCACGACTCCTAATCCAAAAGTGTAGCTATGGCAAAGAGGTCCCTCCCCTTGGTATGCCTGCTTGTCAGCCCTCTTAGAAGGCTTTCATTCCATCTGTTGTTAAAAGACCTCTCTAATGCAGCCACTACAATATATTGGGGAGGAGTCAGGGAGGAGCCTAGACTGCTTCAAGAGCAGCCCACTTGAAAGTCTTAGCCTATATCAGAATCACACTTTGGTTCTGAGCATGGTCAGATATACAGAGACATCTCAGTGAGAGGAGTTGTGGTAAACTACTCTAAAAGCACATTTGGTTTATTCATAGGTGAGACTGGGCCCTATTTTTATATGGGGTTGAGAAGGAAGGGGAGATTCTTCCTGGTGGCAAACTGCTCCATTCTGTTTCCTGACTCCTAACACAGCAGAGCAAAGGGAGCTGTCTCAGTTGGTCTACAGGTGAGGACATATAAGCAAGCCAGCATTCAGAGAGAGAGCGAACAGAGAGAGCGAACAGGCAGAGCAAACAGGAGTTTGACAAAGGAGTTCAACAGGAGAGGTCAAGGGAGAGGTCCCTAAAAAATAAATTACTAATTCTCCTTGTACAGCGCACTGCATACCAGTGGGACTCTCAACTTTACCCTGTACTGGACAGGACAAAGCACAGACCACTCCAAAACAAGTAGTTAGAAAGAAACAAAAGGTAAAAGAGAGTATGAATGGGAAGGATACACCAGTGGTTGTCACCTGCAAGATCTGTGCCATGTTTGTTTTCTTGCCTGAGAACAACATGGCGTACACGTGCAGCAAGTGCAAGCTTGTGGCACTCTTGGAAGAAAAAGTGAGAGGCCTGGAACGGCGGGTGGCCACACTGAGGACTATAAGAGAAGTTGAAGAGTTCTTAGACAGAATGCTGGAACAACAGCAGCAAAGAGAAGTGAAGGTGGAAGAGCAACAGCATGTGGTAACAGAAGAGGAGACTGCTTTGGAGAGGAGCAACAAAGTGGAGGAAACTCCATGGGAAAGGGTGACTTAGGAGCAGAAGAGCTAGAAGACACCCTTCACCAGTGGAACTATGGAACCACTTTCAACCACTCGAGGATGAGACTGGAGGACAGCCTGTGGTGGAAGAATTACAGGAGACCCTGTGCGACAACGAGCAAGAGGCTGAAGCTCAATCAAGCAGGGCCAATGAAACCTCGCCCCACAACAAGAAGAGAAGAGTACTAGTAGTGGGAGACTCCCTACTGCGTTGGATCGAGACCCAAGTTTGCTGAAAAGATCCGTGGACTCGCCAGGTATGCTGTCTACCAGGAGGATGGATTAGAGATGTGACGGAAGGGTTGCAATCACTCATCAAGCCCACTGACAGGTATCCCCTTCTCGTCATCCATGTGGGAACAAATGATATTGCCAAACGGAGATATGAAGTAATCAGATCAGACTTTGAAGGTCTGGGAAGGAAACTCAAGGACTTTGGGGCTCAGATAGTTTTTTCATCCATCCTTCCAGTACTTAGGAGTAGAAAGGGAGAAAAAAAAAAGCCTCCATGTGAATGGATGGCTACGAAGGTGGTGCCGATGTGAGAGATTTGGATTCTGGGACCACAGGCTATACTCCCTGGAAGATGGACTGCTGGCAAGTGATGGGTTGCATCTCACAAGGACTGGGAAGAATGTGTTTGGCCACAGCATAGAGAAATTCATCAGGAGGGCTTTAAACTGAATCCTAAGGGGGAGGGAGACGTAAACTTGGTAGTAACGACTGATGAAGGCTTGTGCACAGTAACGGGACCAGAGAGATCGGCTCTTATAGGGCTCAGTAACAGTCCTCAGAAAAATGTAGTAAGGAAGCGAAGCCATAAATCACATGGTCTTCGATGTCTGTATACTAATGTGCAGAGCATGGGAAACAAGCAGGACAAACTTGAACTCTTAATGCAGGAGGACAATTACGTCTTGATAGGTATAATTGAAACTTGGTGGGATGACTCCCATGACTGGAATACAGCAATTGAAGGATATAATTTATTCTTCTTCTAATACAACTCCCATACATGGATTTACTACAGTTTCCCCCCCAACATTTTCTCCCATCCGCCGTAAAGCAATACATCCAAATACTCCATTACATATATTATCATGGAATATAGCAGGATGGAACGCCAAACAAAATAACATAGAACTGTGCGCATACCTGAATCAACATGATATAATTTTCCTTCAGGAGACATGGACTACCCAAGATGTGCTCCTGGATGGTTTCGCCGCCCTCATACAACCAGCAGTTCCATCTCAGGATAAACGGAAAGGTAGAGCCAAAGGAGGTATGGCGATACTAATTTCCACCATACTGACAGCCCACTTTACAAACCTCCACCCATGTAATAATGTTGCAATGGCTGTCCTGCTGACGTTTCACACATCTTCCTTCCTCCTGATTAATGTTTATTTGCCGCCTTGTCCTGCAAGGGATCACACTGACCAATTATGGGACGATTTGGAGAGTTACATAACTGAACTGGAATCGTGGTTTCCCAAAGCCCTATTAATCATTATGGGAGACTTTAATGCCAGGATTGGCCCTAATAATGATAATCTCCTGGCATCACATCTATGGGGGGGCGAGGATAATGAACATTATGTCCCTGTCTATGACAGGGCCTCTAAGGACCTAAGGATCAACTATTCGGGAATCTGCCTAACCCACCTAGTTGGAAGCCACGACCTTACTATCCTCAATGGCCTTAATCCCCTGGATACATGCGCCAAATACACTTACATCTCTGGCAGAGGATCTAGTGTAATCGACTATGCGATAATCTCCCACCAGTTACTAAATTCAATAGTTAAATTTTATGTAGGTAAGAGAAGGACAGTGACCATCTCCCCCTTACCCTTCTAGTGCAACCAAATGAGAAGTGTCACGTGGATACGGAGTATAATCCGCTAGCCAATGCAGTGTACTTTACATACAAGAGATCAATTTGGTCCCCTCACGTGGCCTCTACGGTAGCTACCTTTATTTCCTCTGTTTCTGCCCTGGCCATCCAAGAACAACTAGGGAAGACTACCAACCTTCAAACGGCCCTCGACGCATATGACACCCTGAATGAGTCTTTAAATTCCCTTTTGGTTCCTAACCCTGCTGCCCCTAGATCAAACTTAAGAGTAGGCATCCCTAGATGGTTTGACAAAGAATGTCTACATGTTAAGAGACAATTGAGGCAGATTTACCGACAATACCGACACCAAAATGCTAACACTCTTCCCCCTGTGTACTATTCCATCAAACGAAAATATAAATCTCTAATAGCCTCCAAAAAGCGGCAAGCAGTGGATGAGGGATGGAAGTCCCTAATCCATGCATCTAAGACCAAAAACTCAAAAAGATTCTGGTCCCTTGTCTCAGGAGCTATCAGGCCTACAATTTTTGCTCCATGTATATCCCCGCTCATACTTGGGAAAAATATTTCATAGACATTCACGAATGTTCTCGATACACCCCACAGAACCATCCCTTTGCTTTTGACCGTGAAAATCTTCCTATTTGGCCATCTGTTTCCCAGAGCGAAATAATAGACTTAATTGGTGGTTTAAAATCTGCTAAAGCCCCGGGTTGTGACAATTTACCCCCAGAGCTCTTGAAATGCCACCAGGATTGGTGGGCTCCCATACTTGCTAATCTATTTACTCTGGTAAATAATACAGGCCATTCCCCTGAGGCATGGCATGAAGCTATTGTCATTCCTATCTACAAAAAAGGCCCAAGAGATGACCCTACAAGTTATAGGCCAATTAGTCTTCTCTCCGTAGTAGGGAAACTTTATGCCAGTTACCTGAAGGGAAAACTGTCTGCCTGGATAGAGGAAGACAACATCTTGGGTTGGGAGCAGGCAGGATTTAGAAGAGGTAGATCTGTCCTGGATCACTGCCTACTGCTAAACCATCTGGCAGAAAAATATAGGAACCAAACTGGAAAAACTCTACATGTCGCTTTTGTGGACCTAAAATCCGCTTTCGACTCCATTCCAAGGGACATACTTTGGGCCAAACTGGCAAAAACATCCATCGATAAAAGATTGCTTCTCCTAATTTATAATCTCCATCAGAATACATCTCTACGAGTACAATGTGGTAGTAATGGGGGTTTGACTAATTCGATCCTCACAACAAAAGGGGTCAGGCAGGGTTGTGTCTTGGCTCCCTTACTTTTTAACCTTTTCCTGAATGATTTGGGAACAAGATGTCTTTCCCCAAACTTCCACTCACCCAAAGTAAGTGATCACAGATGTCCAATTTTGCTTTATGCAGACGATGCCACCCTCTTATCATACTCTAAAGTCAGCCTCAAACGACTATTACGAGTCTTTATGATATACTGCACTGAGAATCATTTAACTATTAATTTCTCTAAAACAAAAATTTTAGTTTTCACAAAGCGTCCCATAGTTGCTGAGTGGACAATCAATGGCCAGCAAATTGCTCAAGTCACGTGCTATAAATACCTTGACATTATTTTTCATTCTTCCCTCGCTTGGGCTCCACATATCCGTGCGGCTGTTTCAACCGCCCGGACAACAGTGAAGAGTATCCTACGCTATTACCACACTAAAGGGGGGCAGTTTATTCCCGCTGCCATCCAGGTTTTTAGAACAAAGGTCATTCCCCAGCTCCTATTTGGTGCTCCACTCTGGATCTGTGCCTATAACTCCTCTGTTGATTTGGTACTCTCCTTTTTTTTATGCCAGCTCTTTGGTGTACCAAGGTGCGTTCCGAATGCTGCTCTTAGACTAGAAGTGGGTCTTAATTCGATAGAATGCCAAGCATGGTCCCTTGCGTTCAATCACTGGATTAAACTATTTTATGGCCCTCCAACTGGATATTTAGCATGCCTCTGGAAAGATACATATCTTTCCCTATGGATGAAAACTTTTCACGCTAAACTCCCCCAGCTAGGCTTTTCATTAGAACATCTATCTATGCTAGAGCCAGCAATGGTTAAACACACAATTCAAACTAGACTCAGAGATATAGAGTGTCAAAGTTCAATAGCAGCAGCATCCAAAGTATGCTCCCCTCTCCATCACAACCTGAACTTCGACATTAGAAATTACGCACCATACCTGGACTTTTTAACCGTACCCAAATACCGATATGCATTCTCTAAGGCAAGATTCAACTGCCTAATCTCAGCAATATTGGAAGGGAGATACCGGGGTACTTCTTATGACCAACGTATCTGCCCCTGTAGGATGGGAGATACAGAAACGCTTCTTCATGTTTTTTTTGTATGCCCATTATACTCCCTTGAATGCTCTAGGTACCTAATCCCATATATAAAAATGTTTCCTAAAAAGACCTCTGAGTGCTTGCTGACATGTTTCTTGAATGGCACAAATAGGACCCTTACGATCTCTGTTGCCAAATTTATTTACGCAGCTCAAATCAAACACTCCAAATCCTTTCCCTGAAGGTCTTTTTATAGTTTTTAGTATGTTGTCTTAATCCCTCTAAGATTCTAGTAACAATTTATAAAGTAATCTACTTTCATTCATTCCTGTATTTTCTATTCATTATTCCTTGTATTTTATATTTCCTGTATGGGTCTCTGACTGTAATAAATATTTGATTTGAACTTATTCAAAAAGAATAGAAGGAACAAAAAGGGAGGTGGAGTCGCACTATATGTTAATATATATATATATCTGCACAGAAATACAGGAAGATGAGCTTGGTAGCTCCACCAAGAGTATCTGGATTAAAATTAACAGGGCAAGTAATAAAAGGAATGTGGAGCTTGGAGCCTATTACCGGCCACCCAATCAAGGAGAAGATGAGAATGTAACTTTTGAAAAGCAAATTGCCAATGTTTCGAGGAGGCATGATGTAGTAGTAATGGGGGATTTCAATTATCCCGATATCTGTTGGGAGACAAATTCTGCCAAACACGGCCCCTCCAAGAAATTTCTGACTTGTGTTGCAGATAACTTTCTCCTACAGAAAGTGGAGGAAGCAACCAGAGGATCAGCTATCCTTGACTTGATTCTAACCAATAGAGATTATTTGTTGGATGAAGTGGCAGTTCCGGGAACTCTGGGGGAAAGTGACCACACCATACTTGAATTCTTGATTTTAACAGAAGCAAAAGCTGGAAGTAGTCATACGCGCAAACTGGACTTCAGGAAAGCTGATTTTAATAAACTCAGAACAATTGTAAGTACCGTTCCATGGCAAATCACCTTAATGAGAAAAGGAGTCCAAAATGGGTGGGAGTTTCAAAAAAAGGAAATTCTAAAAGCGCAATAGCAAGCAATTCCAACAAGGAAATAAGGGGGGAAACAACAGAAGAAGCCAATGTGGCTTCACAAAAAGTTTAGAGATGACCTGAAAACAAAAAAGGACACATACAGGAAGTGGAAAGAAGGCCAGGACACAAAGGAAGAGTCAGAGCTTGGAAAAGTTACTTTTTTGAACTACAACTCCCATCAGCCCTAGGCAACTTGGCCACTGGATTAGGCTGATGGGAGCTGTAGTTCAAAAAAGTAACTTTTCCAGGCTCTGGGAAGAGTACAAGCAGGTATCACGGAAATGAGGCCTCACTTACTGCGCTGCTGGTGGGTGAGGCCTAGTTGCAGCCGGGAGTGAAGCTGCTGCCTCCATATCTTGTGGGGGCAGAGTCGCGCGTCGCGGCTATTATGCGCGTGCGACGCACAGAGTGAAGGGGTGGGTCTTGATGGGCCTATTTAAGCCCAGCCACCCCTTCCAACCTCCTCCTTGCTCAAGCGACGTTGAGAACGACAGGGGACCAGACGGAGTGAGGAGACGAGCGGTGGCGGCGGCGGCCATTTTGCGACTGCGGCGAGGGACAGGCAGTTTGGTGGAGGCTGCTACTTTACTGAGACAGCCATTTTGTATAGGCTGCATGGTCGACGCCATCTTAGGCGCACGATTCACGGCGTCTTGCATTAATTTCGGGCCGATTTACATCCCCATACAATTAATTTTGGTTGCACGCAAGGGTGTTTGCGCTCCATAGGAGCGCCTGCGGCCGAGTGGGCCTTGGTAACGGCCCCCCCCAGCCTAATACAGTGTGCAACCACCCAACAATAACTCCCACCCTAGCAAATAAGGGAGGGAGGCACGGGAGCTCTCTTTTAACACCACCTGTGGGTTACCTGCCTCCCAGTTAAGCAGCACATTTATTGTCTTATATAATTAGTTAGCGGTTATAGCTTAGACTACGCGGTTTACAGTTTTATGTATTAATCCCCCCAACCCCCCCCCAAAAAAAAGAAAAAAAAGAAAAGGGTTTTGTTTGGCGTTCAAATCATAGGCAGTGCCTGGCAATTAGCATTTTGCTGCTGGTGCTATCAATTAGTGAAGGCCTGCGCCAAGGTTTTATCTTTTAATCCTTCTGGCCAAGAGCGTTTTACTGCAGTTATGCCTTCTAAGAAAGGCAAAGGGGGGGCAAAAGGTAAGGGTAAGGCTGCTACACAGCCACAAAAGCGCCCCCCACCACCTGGTTCATCAGACGAGGAGGAAGCACCATGGGCTGCCATTCTGGCACGCCTGGATGCTCTTGAACATCGGGGGAGGGCGACACCAGCCCCAGGGCCTGGGTTATCACGGCCTGCTCCTGTACAGGAGGCCACTCCAGGGACTTCCACTGGAGGTGTCACTAGGCCAAAGCGGTCAAAAGCAAAGACTCCAGGTGGCCCAAATGTCGGGCAGCGTCAAGGGTCTAACAGTACTATGCTTGCTTTGATTTTAGCGAGGATTGATGCTCTTGAGAACCATCCTGAGGCTACTCAGAGGGTGAGTGATGGGCCGGTGAATCCTCCTGTGCCAGCAACTGCGACAGGGACTGGAGGGGAGGTGGCAACACCCCAGACCAGAGTGACATCAGCAGCTGTGGTGGACCCCCCCAGGGCTGCACCACTGGTGGTAACAGGTGAGTCTGCCACGCCTGCTCAGGCAATTGGACTGCCAGGTTGGGGATGGACTTCTCCGGGTCCATGGGTTATCAGTCCGAGTGCAAGATCCACTCCTCCTAGCCTTGATGTAGGTGCTCCTTCTCAACCACCGCTTCAAACTGCGTGTAGCCAAATTTGGCAACACGCAGTTGATGAACAGGTAACAACATCCTCTGTGCCACATGCCAGGCCGGTTCTCACAGCCACTCAGGCCGAGGAGCGGCAGCTGTCCATTACAGCGGCCAGTCAGGGAAATTTGTCTGACCCGTTGGGGGCCATTGCAGCTAACGCTATACCTTTCGGGGACACATCCATCACCCTGGGTTTCCACCTGCTCCCTTCGACGAAAGAGAAAATTTGGCGAGGGGAATATGTGGACGTTTTTTCCCTACTATATAGAGAGTGACCTAAGAAAGATAAAGATAGGGAGGTGGATGGCGATGTAGAGAGGCCCAGACGTCGGAAGGTGGAATGCACATGGGCCAACTGGCTACCAGCGTATTTAATATACGCTGGAGTGCTGATGGAGAGACAGCCCCAAAGAGGTTTGTCTCTCCTGAAATACCTAGATAAAATCTACAGGGCTTATGTGAGTTCTCGGGGCTGGCCTGGTTATCCTATGACGAGGCATTTCGTATGCGTGTGGCATGCGATGGGTCTCTGCCATGGGACAAGAAGGAACCAGAGCTTTGGCTGCAGTTTATGACTGCGGCCCGGGCCATAATAGGAGACAGATGTGATAGTGGGCACTTAATGAGCAGGCAGTCGACGGCTCCTCTTCCCCGCGGTGATGCGGGGCAAGGGGTTCAAAAATGGCTGCTATGCTGAGACTTTAGTTCCCGGGGGGTCTGCACAAGAAACCCATGTCGCTTTCGACACGAATGCTCCATCTGTGGGGCAGCTCACCCGTGTACCACCTGCCCCAGGGGCAGGTTTTATAAAGGAGGTAATAGGGAACAACAGGGAGGTAGAAAGCAGCCCCCATCTGGGGCAGCTCAAGGAAAGGGGCCCCTCCCCAATTAAATTGCAAGTTTTGCAGACCTTATTAGAAGGATATCCGGCAATTGGGGATGCACGTTTTCTTTTCCAGGGTTTTTCGTTGGGCTTCCGTATTCCTTACACTGGGCCAAGGGCTGCCTTCATGTCCAGAAATTTGAAATCCGTAAAGGGCATGGAGGTCATTGTACAAATGAAAATTGACAAAGAAGTACAGGCAGGGCGGGTTCTTGGCCCATTCCAGTCACCCCCGCTCCCCACCCTCAGGGTATCACCATTGGGTATAGTGCCCAAGAAAGCAACAGGTGAATTTCGGCTGATTCATCACTTGTCCTATCCGCATGGATCATCAGTGAATGATTTCATTCCTGACGGTCTTTGCGCAGTTCATTACACCTCCTTTGACGCTGCAGTGCGCATGGTGCGCGCTGGTGGCCGAGGTACACTCATGGGCAAGTGTGACATTAAATCAGCTTTCCGCCTTCTGCCCGTCCACCCTGCAGACTTTGAGCTGCTGGGCTTTGCATTTGATAATAAATTCTATATGGATCGTGCACTACCCATGGGATGCTCGATCTCGTGCACAGTTTTTGAGCGCTTTAGCACTTTTTTGGAATGGGCTATTAAGCAAAGGACGGGTTTGAATTTGGTGGTAGATTATTTGGATGATTTTTTATTTGCTGGGGGGGGTGACACTAATGAATGCCTATATCTCATGACATGTTTTCAGGACCTAGCAACGGAACTTGGGGTTCCGCTGGCCCTGGAAAAAACGGAAGGCCCAGCCCCCATTCTGACATTTTTAGGTATCGAAATTGACACTAGCAGGCAATGCTGCAGGCTGCCCCTAGAGAAACTTTCAATCCTCCAGAAGAAGATGGCGGAAGTCATAAGTGCAAGAAAGGTTCCCCTTTCCACCCTCCAGCAGTTGGCAGGACACTTGAATTTCGCCTGCAGGGTAGTAGCACCTGGCAGGGCATTTTTAAGACGGGTTTATGACGCCATGAGCGGGCTGTCACGACCCCACCATAGGTTCCGGGTTACAGCAGCGTTACGCGCTGACCTGGCGGTGTGGTCCTCCTTCTTAAGGGATTTCAATGGAATCTCTTTCTGGAGGCAGGACAGACTCTTGGAAGCCGAATTACAGGTTCAGTCCAATGCGTCTGGGACTTATGGCTTTGGGGTAGTCTTTGGGTCTTCCTGGTGTAAGGGTCAATGGCCACAGACATGGGTGCAAGACGGTTTGGACAAGGATCTAACCTTTTTAGAATTTTTCCCTATAGTGGTGGCCGTTTATTTATGGGCTGAGAGGCTGAGGGACTCTACAGTCCATTTTTGGTGTGATAACATGGCTACAGTCCATGTTATCAATTCCCTTACGTCTAGGAACGCCAGAGTTATGGGCCTGGTCCAAGCTTTTGTTCTCCAGTGCCTGCGTTTTAATGTTCTTTTTTGGGCACAGGATGTTCCTGGCATTGATAATAGTGTTGCTGATGCTCTGTCACGGAACCAGATGGACCGTTTCTGTCAGCTGGCGCCGATGGCCAGGGCTCAGCCAGAAGCCATGCCCCCTACAATCTGGGAGATTGGAGAGCAGAGTCGGCGAGGGCCATAAGCCTATCCATTGCCCCCAGCATGCTCGCCAGCTACCAGAGAGCAGGTAGGACGTTTCAGGAATTCTGGGCTGACAAAGGCTACGCGCCAGAATGGCCTATTCCAGTGAATCATCTACTGGAATTTCTGGTGGACGGCAGGAGACGTGGCCTGTCAATCCGGGCTCTGCAAGGTAAGCTGGCGGGGCTTTCCTTCTTAGCAAAAGCAGGTGGCTTTCAGGATAATGCGGGGGACTTTCGGGTCCGCCGCATGTTGGCAGGGTGGGCTAGGAAGCATCCTGCCCCCCCTGACTCTCGTCGACCTATTTCCGTCGACATTTTGATAGCCTTACCCGGCCAGTGGGACAAACTTTGTTCCTCCAGCTATGAAGCCCTATTATTTCAGGCAGTGGCACTCACATTGTTTTTTGGTGCCTTCCGAATAGGTGAAGTCCTAGCTGGCTCCAAGCGAGACTCCTCTCGTTGTGCCCTTCAATTGGCAGATGTTACCATAGCAGGAGGTTGCGTTTGCATAAAGTTGAGACGGTCTAAGACCGACCAAAATTGTAAGGGACAATATGTCCGGTTGGCCCCATCCACAGTGCCTGCCCTCTGCCCAGTGCGGGCTTTACACGCGTTTATGGCAGAAAGGGGGCAGAGGGATGGATATTTATTTGCCCATGCAAGTGAGGTTCCCCTCACAAAATACCAGTTTTGGGCTTTAATTAAGCTAGCTTTACATAAGCTGGGGTTTGACCCCTCACAGTTTGGAACCCATTCCTTCCGAATCGGAGCTGCTTCCACAGCAGCAGATATCGGTTTTCCCCAACCAAGAGTACAAGCAGTCGGACGTTGGTCCTCTGGTGCCTTTAAGGCCTACATTCGCCCCTTTAAGGGGCCTGGGAATGCAGAAGCCTGATACATTTTACTTATTTTGGCAGGTGGCTGGACAGGGCAGGAGCAGACGCGCATCCTCATATGCGGCCACAGCATGATCTTCTGGGCAGCCCAGAGGGCAGCGAGGTCGAGCATGGGCTCGCAGCTGGGCCTCAGTCATTGGGCTATGGTACAGTGGCTGGGAAGGCGAGGAATGCATTGGGTGGGGCTCCTACCCACCCTGTTCCAGCAGAATGTAGTGCGGACGGCCCCGCACATGGTGGTCATTCACCTGGGTGGTAATGACCTTGGTTTGCTGCAGGGCAAGGCCCTCAGGGTGCAGGCATGTAAGGACATGCAGGTGATAAGGCAAAGGTGGCCTTCGGTACGTCTGCTATGGTCAGACATACTACCACGTAGGGTATGGCGTGGGGTTTGGAATCCTGGGGCGCTCGACAGGGCACGGAAGAGGGTCAACCGGCATATTCGGTTGGCTCTTCTTGGGCACGGGGACTTAGCCATTCCACATCCCCGTATTCAGCATTCCAGGGTTGAACTATACAGGGCCGATGGCGTTCACCTGCAGATGCAGATAACAACCTCCCTGCAAGACCTGCAGAGGTGTCTGCGAGAGTTTCTTCTCGGCAGTGGGGTAAAGGGGGACTAAATAGAGATTTGTCCCCCTTTTGTGGAGGGAAGGTGCGGAAGGGAGATAGGTAAGGACAGCTAGGTGGCCCCCTTAGGCACCTTTGGAGGTGATTGGCGGTTTCGGAGGTCTGCCTGTCAGAGCTTTCCAGCTTGAAGGCAGGATATGGGCTGCCTCTGGGGCCAACTTATCTCATCTACCCAGGGGTTATCCAGCCCTGGGTGGGGATGACGTAGGAAGGCCCCCCTACTCACCTATAAGGTGTGGCCTGGGTAAGGGTAAGCACATGGGCTTGCCCTTCCTCCGGCAGGGGCTGGTCGCCCAAGAGCTGTATGGCAAGATACTTGCTTAGAGTCAGTTCCGCACCTAGGTTTTCCTTCTGCAGGTCACTTTAAATTGGGTTTATTTTAATATAATTTAATAAAGTGGCCCTTGTTCAACCCAAGCTGATGTGTCTGTGTTTTATTTCACACCTCGACTGCAAATGAGGCCTCACTTACTGCGCTGCTGGTGGGTGAGGCCTAGTTGCAGCTGGGAGTGAAGCTGCTGCCTCCATATCTTGTGGGGGCAGAGTCGCGCGTCGCGGCTATTACGCGCGTGCGACACACAGAGTGAAGGGGTGGGTCTTGATGGGCCTATTTAAGCCCAGCCACCCCTTCCAACCTCCTCCTTGCTCAAGCGACGCCCACCCCACCCTCCCTCTTTCATGGTGTGCCTAGGGGTCGCTTCGGGGCCGAGTAGGAATTTTTATCCTGCCCACCCGAGTTGGCGGGCAGGTTTTTTGCCTGCTCCACACTATGGGAGTGGGAGGGAATCGGGTTAGGGGGCGTTGTGATCAATAGGTTGTTTTGGCTAATTCAGCTAATTTGCATTGCAGTTAATGCCCCGTTGGGCAGTTCATTAGCACTGGTGCGGGAAGGTGCAGAAGGGAGATAGGTAAGAACAGCTAGGTGGCCCCCTTAGGCACCTTTGGAGGTGATTGGTGGTTTCGGAGGCCTGCCTGTCAGAGCTTTCCAGCTTGAAGGCAGGATATGGGCTGCCTCTGGGGCCAACTTATCTCATCTACCCAGAGGTTATCCAGCCCCGGGTGGGGATGATGTAGGAAGGCCCCCCTACTCACCTATAAGGTGTGGCCTGGGTAAGGGTAAGCACATGGGCTTGCCCTTCCTCCGGCAGGGGCTGGTCGCCCAAGAGCTGTATGGCAAGATACTTGCTTAGAGTCAGTTCCGCACCTAGGTTTTCCTTCTGCAGGTCACTTTAAATTGGGTTTATTTTAATATAATTTAATAAAGTGGCCCTTGTTCAACCCAAGCTGATGTGTCTGTGTTTTATTTCGCACCTCGACTGCAATTGCAGGGATGGTGTCAGGAAAGCTAAAGCTGAGCATGAGCTGAGGTTAGTGAGGGATGCTAAAAGCAACAAAAAAGGTTTCTTCAGGTATGTCCATAGTAAAAGACAGAGAAAAGAAATGGTGGCACAGCTACTCAGTGAGGATGGCAAAATGATAACAGATGACAAAGAAAAGGCAGAAGTGCTCAATTCCTACTTTGGCTCAGTCTTCTCCCAAAAAAGAGACTGTGACCTTCCCAGGAACCATGAAGTAGAAGGGGCAGGTTTGGAACTTGAGATTGATAGACAAATGGTCAAGAAATACCTAATCACTTTGAACGAATTCAAATCGGCAGGGCCCAATAAACTGCATCCTAGAGTATTGAAGGAACTGGCGGAAGAACTCTCAGAACTGCTGTCTATTATCTTTGTGAAATCATGGAGGACCAGTGAAGTGCCAGATGACTGGAGGAGAGCTAATGTTGTCCCTATCTTCAAAAAGGGCAAAAAGGAGGAACCGGGAAACTACAGACCAGTCAGCCTAACATCAATCCGTGGAAAAACTCTGGAGCAGATTATAAAGCAGTCAATCTGTAAGCACCTTGAAAGCAATGCAGTGATGACTAGGAGCCAACATGGATTTATGAAGAACAAATCCTGCCAAACCAATCTTATCTCATTTTTTGATCGGGTAACCTCCCTTGTAGACTGTGGGAATGGTGTGGATATAATATATCTTGACTTCAGCAAAGCTTTTGACAAAGTGCCCCATGATATTCTGATTAGCAAGCTAGCTAAATGTGGGCTGGATGGAACAACAACAGTTGGCTCCAGAATCGGACTCAAAGAGTGCTTATCTATGGTTTCTTCTCAAACTGGGCGGAAGTAATGATTTGGTACTACAGGGCTCGGTCCTGGGCCCAGTGCTCTTCAACATTTTTATTAACGACTTAGATGAGGAGGTACAGAGCATGCTAATCAAATTTGCAGATGATACAAAATTGGGGGGCATAGCTAATACCGTGGAAGACAGAAACAAAATTCAAAGGGACCTTGATAGGCTGGAGCATTGGGCTGAGAACAACAGAATGACATTCAACAGGGATAAATGCAAAGTTCTACACTTAGGAAAAAGAAACCAAATGCACAGTTATAAAATGGGGGATACTTGGCTCAGCAATACAACATGTGAGAAGGATCTTGGAATTGTCGTTGATCACAAGCTGAATATGAACCAACAGTGTGATGTGGCTGCGAAAAAAGCAAATGCTATATTAGTTTGCATTAACAGAAGTATAGTTTCCAAATCATGTGAAGTATTAGTTCCCCTCTATTCAGCACAGGTTAAGCCTCATCTTGAATACTGCATCCAGTTCTGGTCTCTGCACTTCAAGAAGGATGCAGACAAACTGGAACAGGTTCAGTGGAGGGCAACAAGGATGATCAGGGGACTGGAAACAAAGCCCTATGAGGAGAGATTGAAAGAACTAGGCATGTTTAGCCTGAAGAAGAGAAGACTGAGGGGAGATATGATAGCACTCTTCAAGTACATGAAAGGTTGTCACATAGAGGAGGGCCGGGATCTCTTCGCAATCATCCCAGAGTGCAGGACATGGAATAATAGGCTAAAGTTGCAGGAAGCCAGATTTTGACTGGACTTCAGTAAAAACTTCCTGTTAGAGCCATATGACAATGGAATCAATTACCTAGAGAGGTTGTGGGCTCTCCGACACTGGAGGCATTCAAGAGGCAGCTGGACAGCCATCTGTTGGGAATGCTTTGATTTGGATTTCTGCATTGAGCAGGGGGTTGGACTTGATGGCCTTATAGGCCCCTCCCTACTATTCTATGATTCTGTGCTCCTAAAAATGTTTGGCTGGAAAAAGAAGTTGAGGGGGGGTGATCTGGTTTCTTCGTGGACCAAACCAGGTCTTTTTATTGTCAGGGTGGGGGGAAGAGGAAATTCTTGGTGACAAACTGCTCCCAAAATGTTTGGCTGACATCATAAGGTGGTGTTGGGGGAGAATCTGGTTTCTTCATGGATTGGACCTTTTGATTATCAGGGTAAAAGAAGAAGAGATTCTTGGTGGCAAACTGCCCAAAAAATGTTCAGCTTGCATCATAGGATATATATATATATCTCCCTCTCCCTCTCTCTCTCCCTCTCTCTCTCTCTCTCTCTCTCTGTGTAGTCTCGTCTCGTCTCTTCATGAGTAAATCTGGGCCTTTTTAATGTCAGGGTGGGGGAAGAGGAGATTCTTGGTGGCAATCTGCCCCCCTATTTTGGCTGGCATCATAAATGTTTGTGTGTGGGGGGGAGAGAAACTGGTTTCTTCATGGCTAGACCTGGACTGGACCTTTTTATTGTCAGGATGGGAGGGAGTGGAGATTCTTTGTGGCAAACTGCCCCAACAATGGACTGGGTTGGGCTGCCTGGGCCTTTTTTATTTATTTTTATTTATTTAAAGTATCTGAAAGAATGATATGGGCTTATTCAAGATAATTAACCCCCATAGGGATAAGGGCAAGAATTTATTATTAATTATTTTAATTAAAATAAAAAGCTTAAGAGTACCTTGAAGAAGACCAGATGTTTATTTTCTTTCTGAACCCAAGACTGTGTGTCTCTCATGATGTAGGCTGGGGGAGAAGAGAGCAAGAGAGGAGTTATTACACAGATATCCTGGTAATGGGGGGGTGTTCTCATGTTACTCTGTACCCATGTACAAGTTGCCTGTACAGTAGGGCTACGCTTTACAGTGCTTTGCTTTACAGCGTTCCGCTAATACAGCGGTTGTGAATTGTAGAAAGGCCCCGCTTTACAGCGCTTGTTCCCCTTTTACGGCGTTTTTTTGCCGCCGGGTGCCATTTTGGTCAATGTAAGTCAATGGGATCCACTTTACAGCAGTTTTCGCTTTACAGCGGGTGTCCGGAACATAACCTGCTGTATGAGTGGGGCCCTACTGTACCTGTGTACAGCTGCTCATGAGAAAGATTCTACATGTGATGATTTTTTTAGTCACCATGTGTAGCTGTCCCCTGAATAAACTTGAGTTCTGCTCACGTGTTCATGTCTCCCTGCATTCTCTCTACGTGATCTGGAACATGTGTAGCTTTCTCCCTGGAGAGAACCTCTCCGAGACAGTCCGAGACAGTCAGCTATTGGCACCTGCTGTCAACAGGAAGTGAGATAAACAAAAGCATCAATCTGTGGAGAGGAAACCTTGAGCAGAGCTAGGGATAAAGCCCGGTTGATGGAGTTGTGGAATTGGCTAAAACTGGCTTGTTAATTTCAGGGGATGTTGGAGGAGGTGAGAAGGGGAAAGGAAATGAAAGGAATGGGATCCAGCCCCATAGTCAAAAAAACAAAAAGTCTGAGGGAAAGCTCAGCCAATAGGGAAGGGGGGAAAGCTCAGCAAAGAGGGAAAGGGGAGGGGAGTTCAGCAACAGAGGGATGGCAATGTAATCCTAAAGAGGCTTACTCTGAAGTAAGTCCCCAGAGTTCAATGGGGCTTACTCCCAGGTAAATGAGGGAAAGCACAGCAAATGAGGGAAGGAGGAAAAAGAGAGAGAGTTCAACAGCTGAAGGATCACAGTGCAAACCCAAAGAGGCCTACTCTGAAGTAAGTTCCATAGAGTTCAATGGGATTTACTCTCAGGTAAGTGAGAGAAAACACAGCAAATGAGGGAAGGGGGAGAGTTCAGCAACTGAAAGATGCTAATGCAAGCCTAAAGAGGCCTACAGAGTTCAATGGAATTTACTGTCAGGTAAGTAGAATTAGGACTCCAGACCTACAGAGGAAACATTTTGAGGAAAAGCACAACAGCTGAGGGAAAAGAAGAGAGGGAGGAGAGAGAGATTTGAGAATCTGAAGGATCACAGTGCAAACCCAAAGAGGCCTACTCTGAAGTAAGTCCCATAGAGTTCAGTGGGTTTTACTCTCAGGTAAGTGAGAGAAAACACAGCAAATGAGGGAAGGGGGAGAAAGAGAGAGTTCAGCATCTGAAGGATCACAGTGGCATCCTAAAACATGTCTTGCATCTCATGGCCTTCTGGTTTCCTTTATTAATTTTTTTTGGATGTATATGCATGTGTGTGACTCAACTGGTGGGAAAGGCATTGGTCCACATGAGTATTTATGCCACAATAATTCTCCTGATATGTATTTTACTACAAGACTGAATGGAAATGATGGGTTAAAATATATTTTGAAGGTAACTCTCCCATCCCAAAATATTATGCTGTTCTGTTGCATGCACAGTGCACACACCCATTTCCTCAATTTTGTTCACATCGGAATGAGAAACAATTGTACTGGAAGATGTGTTCTTTTAAAGAGGGCAAATACATATGTGTGATGTGTGAGTGTCTCAACTGTGTAGTTACGGCTGAAGAGGATGAGGGGCAAATGATAATCCAGAGAGTGGCAGATTATAAAAGAATCAGTAAAGAGAAGAATCACTGCCAACACAGGTGTGCTGAGGCCCATTAGGGATTTTTATGGTTGCTGCAGCATCCTTTCATATTTCTTACTTTATAAAATATTTTATAAAATATTTCAAAGTCCAAGGGCAGCTGGGCAGGCATGTCCATGGCTATAGATGCTCACTTTATTAATTTTAGTGTTAAAAATGTATTGTCCATTTCTATGACAAATTGTTGCTTATTCCAAAGTAAATGAGTTAACATCAGAAGAAGCAAATACTATTTCATCCTGTAGTCACAATGGCTCTATGATTTAAGTGAGCGTTTAAAATAAGAAACCACATACATTGAGTGTATTCCAAATAGTAAAATCAGGGTTAACACACTGCTTTTGCTTGTTGTTTACTGTAGCTGCGGGGGAGGGGAATCTGTGGCCTCCAGATGTTGTTAGATTTCAGTTCCCATTAACCCCAGCTAGCACAGCCAATGGTCAAGGATGATGGGAGTTTGACTCCAACAACATCTGGGGGGCCATAGGTTGCCAGGCCCGGCCTCCAAGAGGTCTTCTGTTTCTTTAAAAGTTGTGCAGGGGGAAGGGAGAATTCCACCTTGTGGTTTTTCCCATTACAGTGTTGCAACACCACCTGCACTTGGCTGACTTTCTCTTCTCCTAAAGATACAGGATCAGTCTCAGGCCAACCCTAGTCCTAACCATGTTTATTCAGAAGTAAGTTCCACTGAGTTTATTGCTGCTTACTCCTGAAGTGAAAGTGAACATAGAATTACAGCTTTTAACTTCTAAATTAAATCCTTTCCTTTAAATACTAGGTGATTTATCAATAAATACTATAAAATTTATAATGTCTGTTAAATGTTCAATGTGTCATCATGTGACTCTTATTGTTTCTTGTTACGAGTAGTACACCTACTCTTCAGGATAGTGGCACAAATAGATTCCAAAAAGTCTGCTTTAAACTTGCTCCAACCCCCCTGTGGCTCTTCCTCTTCTTTTTCTGCCTTCAAGTCGATCCTGACTTATGGCAACCCTATGAATAGGGTTTTCATGGTAAGCAGCATTCAGAGGTGGTTTACCATTGCCTTCCTCTGAGGCTGAGAGGCAGTGACTGGCCCAAGGTCACCCAGGGAGCTTCATGGCTGTGTGGGGATTCAAACCCTGGACTCCCAGGTTGTAGTCCAACACTCACTACACCTGTGGCATGTAATGAATAATAGCTGCAGTCACAACTGCAATAATAAAATAACTTAATGGCTAGGTAACGCACTGCTCAGAAATGATAGTTATCAATAAATAATAGAAACTTTGGGTAATAATTATCCCTTGTATCTTAACAACATAATCCCAAGCATGTTTATCAAAAGTAACTTTCACAGTTCAATAGAGCTTACTCTCAAGTAATTGTGCATAGGATTGTAGCCTTAATCTTATTTAATGCCTTATTTCCTTTACATCTCAACTTTCCTGCAAAGACCTCAGTATGGCATATGTACTCCTGCACCTCCCCAATATATCCTCAGAATAGCCCTATGAAGTAGTTTAGGCTGAGAAAGTGACTAGCCCAAAAGTCACCCAGTGAGTTTCATGGCTGAATGAGGATTTGAAGCCGGGTCTCCCTGGCCCTAGCCCAGTACTCTTATCACTACACCTCACTGGCTTTTGCAGAACCTGTACACTACAGTACCTCTATAAATCCAATATAAATTACCCACTATACTTTTCTTCCTTGGTCTTTTAAAGCCTATTCAAATCAATTGTAATATAAATTCTGTTGTGTGCTTCATATTTCCTCCTAAAGGTCAAGAGAGAGAAATATAGCCAGGACTCTTCCAATAATTTGGTGGCATAGGTCATCAGTGATACATGGGGGGCAGAATGGCAGTGGCACAGAGATGGCAAGGTTGGGCGTAATTTGGTGGGAATGCAGCACAAACTTGCAGGTGTACGCCCACCTGCTGCTGGATGGTGGTGCCACCAGCCCTGAACTTACAAGTACCTTGCCCCATTCCCATTCAGTGAGTGGCAATGCTGCCATTACTGAGAGAGCACTGCTGTTGCAGAATCTGGGATCTACCCTGTCTTTTACTAGAACCTCAAGAGCCACCAACTACAGCCAGCTGCAAAAGACATACATGTAGTATGAAAGATCATGGCATCTCTGAGAAGTTGCTGAGCACAGGGTTATCGGAACTGAGATGAGCTCACAGTCTTTCCACACATAGATCTATTCCTACTTTCCACAAGTATTCTTAATTTAAGTTGTCAAATTTCCGAAGGGTGTGTGCCCTTTTGTTGCTATTGTTAAACAACTGGAAGCCAGAAGCACTTGCCAATTGACTGCAAATCTCCCAGGGATCTACCAATAGATTACAGTCTATCTTCTGGCCATCCCTGCAGTAAATCATTTGTATGGGCACAGGCCTGCCTTGCAGGGTTGTTGTAGCATGGTTCAAAGGAGTGCTTGCAAGAATTAAACTACAATAGCAGAGGTAAGACTCTTCAAAACATTGCCAAAGAAGGCATTGTCAAAAAGGCAATGTCACTTTTCTACTGCGTATCCAGAAATTGAGAAGAAGAAAATGTGGATTTGGTCGTGTCTGTGCAGCTCTTACCTTCTTTGTCAAGTGTCATGCATCAAAATTAGACACACCTGATAGTCAAATGCATGATAATGGCTGCCTCCATTAGAAACCTGTCAGAAGTATCTGCATCACATGGATTCATGGTAACACAAACCTGCCTTGTAGGGTTGTAATGTTTATTTCATTTATTTATTATTTGATTTATATCCTGCCCTTCCTCCCAGCAGGAGCCCAGGGTGGCAAATACTCTAAATCAGGATGGTTAGAATTCATGGTTAGACTAGATCAGGATCTAATACTCTAGATCAGGATGGTTAGACTTCAGGTTTTTGGTATTGATTTATTATTATTATTATTACTATTACTATTATTACTATTGTTACAAAAACTCAAGATCCACCAACCAACGCAAGCCACAAAATATATACACTTGGAGTTAAATACTTCTTAGCCGAGGAATTTATTTTGAGTTCCAAAATTGAACAGCTCATAGTATTTCCACACAAAAATCCACTCCTGATTATCCCACATTTTCTTCTTTTCAGCAGTATAATGGTGGGGTGGTCATTTTTTTGTTTTCATTGTGAAACAGTCTGAAATCCTCACTGATCTTCTGTGAGTCATCCTGAGATACACCAATACATTTTATCTACTTTCTGCATTTAAAGTGCTATCCAAAAGCTAAACATTATGACATAGACCATAACAGAGATACTGATGATCACTTTTTGATACTGAGCTACAAAAATTTCAACTGAAAAACCATAAAAACCACAGCACAGAGCTTTCCCGAATACCAGGAAAGACTTTCCAGGGGACAGAGTATGTTACAGTGGGAGCAGCAGGCTAGAAAGCCCAATTGATAAATAATTTCCCCCACATTTATACTTTGATTGTAGTTTTGTGTATTAAAGCACATGATGTCCTCAAGAAAGAATCAGGTGTACCATATTGGAAGAATTGTTTCAGTTCATACTCTTTTAAGCAGCTTGTTTTTGTTGCAGCCCCCTCCTCCTCAAAATATTTTCATATATAAATCTTCAATATATATAGGTCTGCACTTTCACAGATTTATCTATGAGTAAGTCCTACTGATCTCTATAAAACTGTATAGACATGTATAGGATTGCTCCATGAAAGCATACATCAAAAACCATACATACTATAATAACAGGCAATGAAAAATGCAATATATTAATAGCTATAATTATGATAGTTACAGGCTGGTATTTCCTTTTAAAAAGTTGGTGTTTTGATTTTAAAAATGTAAGAATCTGCAGGAAAAATGAAAATAGTAAAACTATATTCATGATTCTGCCAAAATTCTTTCTATTGAATGTACCCCTTGACAGGAAACCATTTCAGGAAGTATAACAGACCCAGCATGCCTTGTCTTGTTGCCAGTAAAAGGGAATTGCTTCAATGACACATTTATTAAGTGTCATTGAAGCCATTTTCTTTTCCTGGCAGCATATGTGTATATAATGGAGACTGTACACTCGTTGAATGTTACATGTGAATAACCGTATGAGTGTACAGCCCAACTACTTGTGTACCTGGGTACAGGGACTGTACACTCGTTGAATGTAACGTGTGAACAGGGCCAGGGTTACCAGTTAGGGGTACCAGGTATCCAGTTTTTAGTTGGATACTCTGGCTTTTGGGGGTCCCCTCCAGGTCCCCGTGTGACTCCCCTTAATCTCTGGACTCTCAGCTTCATTTTTTTAAAAAATTAAGATTCTAGGTGGTCTGGTTCCCAAGATATACACAAAAATGTCAGCCACCCCCCTCATGACTGTTAAATAGGTTTCACAGATCTGTTACATTAGCTTGTAACTCTAACCCTGCCCTTTCAGGATTGTAGCCAATAAGTGAAGCCAGGGTTGTGATTTGTTGACCCAGGTAGTGCCTGGACCTCTTTGCAATGTCAGAAAATGGTGGTTATGAGATTTTTAGTTTGAGTAAGTAAGTATATGGCTTTCAGGGTTTTTTTTCTCTTGTGTGCAAGGGTCAGACCCTGAGCTGTTGAAGAGGGGAGTGCTCTGAAAACCTTTGCAGTATGAAAGTATTTAATCCAATACTTGCTTTTCTGGGAGTAAAGTAATGCTAATTCCACATGCCTGGAGTAAACCCCATTGAATTCAACAAGGCTTACTTTTGAGTAGACATGGTTAGGATTGTGCTGTAAATTAATGGGACTTTTGAGTGAACATAGCAAAGAATTGTGTTTGTGTTGTAAATCTTTCTCTCCCCCTTCCTTGGCCTTTCACTTGTGGGGTGTCACAGGGTTCCATCCTCTCCCCGATGCTGTTTAACATCTATATAAAGCCGCTGGGGGCTATCATCAGAAGATTTGGGCTGCAATGTCACCATTATGTGGATGACATGCAGCTCTATCTCTCATTTAATTATTCACCGAGTTTGGCTGTAGAAACCCTGTCCAAATGCCTGGAGTCGGTGAGTGGCTGGATGGGAAGGAATAAGCTGAAACTGAACCCTGACAAAACTGAGGTACTATTCGTGGGAGACAAGAGAAGGTTGGGGGATGTTGACCTGGTGGTCAATGGGGTACAATTGCCCCTGAAAGACCAGGTCCACAGCCTGGGGGTCATCCTTGACTCCCAGCTATCCATGGAGGCCCAGGTTTCAGCTGTATCAACTCCATCTGATACGGAGGCTGCACCCCTACCTTCCCAACCATCTGCTCCCATTGGTGGTACATGCCTTGGTCTCCTCTCGCCTGGACTACTGTAATGCGCTCTGCATGGGGTTACCCTTGAAAACCATCTGGAAACTGCAACTGGTACAGAATGCGGCGGCTCGCCTGATTAAAGGTAGCAGCCGGCTAGATCACATCACTCCAGTGCTGAAGGAGTTGCACTGGTTACCAGTTGTTTTCCGAGTCCAATTCAAGGTGTTGGTTTTGATCTTTAAAACCCTGCACGGTTTCGGCCCTGTCTGTCTGAAGGAGCGCCTCCAGCATAATCAGCGATGCCGCTCAACTAGATCAGCCTCGAAAGACCTTCATTCCATCCCACCAGTTAAAACAGCTAGACTGGTGAGGACTAGGGAGAGGGCTTTTTCAATTGTGACCCCCACTCTGTGGAATTCCCTCCCAAATGACCTCTGTCATGCCCCCTCTATGATGAGCTTTCACCGGGCCTTGAAGACCTGCCTCTTCAAACAGGCTTTTGGGGTGGGTTAGGTTTTATTATTATTGGTTGAGATTTTAATATTTTAATGTAACTATATGTTTTAATTTTGTACGTCACCCAGAGTGGCTGGATTGCCAGCCAGATGGGCAACTAATAAATTTAATAAATAAATAAATAAATCCTATTTTTAAAGCAATTAGGCAGTGCTAACTTAGGTATCACAGCTTTATTAGGAAGGAAACTAATACTGATTTTTTTAAAATGTTCTGCAACCACCAACTGGTTTGACAATAAACTATTATATGGGGTGTATTTTTACACCTGCAAGAGAGAGAGAGAGAGAGAGAGGAGTCTTTCCAACAACACTGTGAGATAGGGTTGGTGATTGGAAATCAAGGCAGCACACAATAAGACATAAATCCATTTAAAATCCAATAACCATAAAACAAGTATAAACAGTTGCAAAGCAGCTTAAAGTGGCATGATTCTGAATTTTGGGTTAGGTGAATGAAGTTTATTTATGTATTCTTTATTTATTATTTGATTTACATCCCGCCCTTCCTCCCAATAGGAGCCCAGGGTGGCAAAGAAAAGCACTAAAAACACTTTAAAATCATAAAAACAGACTTTAAAATATATTGAAACAAAACATCTTTAAAAACATTTTTAAAAAGTTTTAAAAACATCTTTTTTAAAAAAAGAAAAGGTTTGAAATCATTAAAAAGCAATTCCAACACAGACACAGACTAGGATAAGGTCTCAACGTAAAAGGCTTGTTAAAAGAACAAGTTCCTTATCGCTTGAGGCTGCAATTCTCTGGACATTTCCCTGTTTGAGTAAGCCCCACTGAATACATTGAGACTTGCTTCTGAGTAAATTTAGGATTGCACTATAAATATATTTACAGGTTGTGTAAATAATAAACATATTTGATAGTCATATTATATAAATATTTCTTCATGCTGTGTCCCAATAAGTATCTGATTTCACATTATGGTTGTACAATACTTCCTCTACATTTTAAGTGTGCCCTTCTTCCTTGGGGTGGTCATGGTTCAATATTGTTTTCATCCTGAGGGGCATATAGGCTGAGAGATGGTGAGTAGCCCATGGTCACCCACTACACCTTATAGCTCATTTCCGTTTTGAAAAATTAATTAAAACAATTTACATGCATGCAAAATTTATTAAGTAGATCCACACAATACATTGAAAGCACATCCAACTCGCATTTAAAGCTCATGACTTCCCCTAAAGAATCCTGGGAAGTGTAGTTTCCCCCTCACAGTTATAGTTCTCACCACCCTTAACAAACTGCAGTTCCCATGATTCTGTGGTGGGATTCATGTGCTTCAAATGGGTGTTGAATGTGCTTTCAATGAATGGTGTGGATCTGCCCTAGGAATGATATGCATTCAAGAGTGAATTGAAAAGAACAATTTTAAAAGATGCAGTAGGGCCCCGCTTTTCAGCGTTCCACTGATACGACGGCTTTCAATTAGAGTAAGGCCCCACTCATACGGCACTTGTTCTGCTTTTATGGCATTTTTCGGGGGTCGGGTGCCATTTTATTGACGGAGTTCCACTTTTCGGCGGGTTTCGCTTTTCGGCGGGGCTCTGGAATGTAACCCGCCGTATGGGTGTGGCCCTACTGTACTTTTTTAAACATGGGAAGGGTTGTAGCTCATTGGTAGGGCATATACTTTCCATGCAAAGTTCCAGAATTCATTTCTGGAAAAGACTATTACCTGGAATCCTGGAGAGCCAATGCTAGTCTATTAGTGTTGCCAGGTCAGAAGCATCCCAAAACCTGAGATTTCAGGGGGAGGCCCTAGTGATGTCAGGGGGGTGGGTCCAAGTGATATCACAGGGGCAGACCCTAGTGAAGTCATGGGGTAGGCCCAAGTGAAGTCATTAAGCATGATACATTAAACATCTATCACAATCGCTAGGAGCATACAATTTTTTTACAAATATCTGATTGAAAATTAAGATAGAAATCTTAGTTAAAAGATGGAGCCTGGTAGGGAACATTTATTCTAGCCTACTTGCTTTCGGCAAGAAGGGTTTAAGTGCCTTCAGGCTAGGCCAGTCACCAGAAGGTCATTGTAGGAAGAAAGGAGCCTAGTGTTGTGGAGATGTTAGATGGGAGCATTCGGGAGTAAAGATGGATGCCCCCGAAGGCTGCAATTCTAAACACACTAAGGGTGCTTTCACACTTCACTTTATTCTGTTATTCTGATTATTTATTTCCTGTTAATTTGCTCATAAAATTTGAGCTTTCACATGACAACGGGTAGCTCTGGAATTCTGGTGGAATGTAGTGGAAGTTTAGCGCTAATTTCCGCAATAAATGATACCAGAAAAATTCCGATAGCAGGCTGGGAACCTGGAAGATTGCGGGAGTTTTGCGCTAGCTGCCGCTGCTCACATGACAGCCGTCCCACCATGCAGTGCATTCCCGCCCTTACCAACAGCCCTCCCACCATGCAGCCTTCGCACGCTGCTGCACTGCCACTGCTGTGCCTCTCAGCCGATCCCAGCTGCTCCTGAGACAGCAGCCTGTGCTGCTGCTTGTGCTCAACCAGAGCCTCCAGTGCTGCACTCCCGCACCTCTCAGCTGATTGCGATTGCGCCTCTTTCAACCCCCCCTCCACGCACGGAAAGAACAGGCCTCAAACCGGTGTCAAGTGAAGCCGAATGAAGGGGGGTGAGAAAAACTCTGCTCTGTGCTCTGTGTGTGAAAGACTGTCATGCAAAATGCCGGTATAACAGGTACTGCAGTGTGAAAGAGATTTTTGAAATCCGGAACGAAGCGCTACCTTTTTAATCTGTTAAACTAGCACTATTAGCCCCATGTGTGAAAGCAGCCTAAGAGACTAAGCCCCATAGAACTCAACAGGACTTACTTTGGAATAGATATAGTTTGGATTGTGCTGTTGGTATAGCTTGACTAGGGATTCTCTGCAAAGACATGCATATCCAAGCAGGGTTGGCAACCCCTTGCCCTGCCCTTATCTTTTAATGTGGCTGCTCCAAACTTATTTATAGATTTGACCCTTCACTTCAGAAAGAGGCCTGAGAAATGAGTAAGAGTAAGAAGATTCTCTACCCTTTCTGTCTACCCTGTGCGCTGCTATAAACTCACTTTGACAGCCAACCCAATTTCAGTGAGTAATAACTGAGAAAGAAAAACACATGGTTTAGTCTACCTTCACGGGCAGCAGTTTGGGAACAACAACTGTAGCCACACTTCCAAATATGTGAATTCTCTTTTACCATTATTGGGCAAGAAAGAAACTGCCATGCAACCAACAATGTGCATCATCAGTGGGTTTTAAGGGGTTGAGCTGAGCGCATGCAACCACTGCTGTTGCTTCTATGGATGTAAGGGAGTGAGGTTAAAGGTAAATGAAATGCAAACAGAAAATGAAAAACAAAAGACAGTGATGTTTTCTTAAATGCAATACCGTACCAACCACAACAAGATTCCTGTGAGTAAGGCAGACAACTCAGCCAGGATTCATAACCAAAACCCAAAACTAAAAAAATCCTGGCAGCCAGTCAGTTAATGCACAATGCTGCAGCATGGTTGCTGACATGAGTGAGATCCTATCAGCACATAATACTTCTCTATTTGTTGCTGATTTGCTACCAGATCAAGTTCAAAGTGTGCTTTCCATGTTATGGGTGCCACATAGTACTTGTTCTGCTCTTGTGAGAAATCAGTCCTGTAATGTGGCAGCACCTACAATTTGGAACTCCTTTCTATTGACATTAGGCAGACGCCTCTTTTCAGCACCTGCTAAAATCATTTTTGTTTAGGCAAGCCTACCCAGGCATGTAGAAGCTATTGTGTTTTTAAATCTGTTTTTAACTCATTGTTGGTTTTATTATTTTGAATGTTTTTAAATACCTGCCTTTAACTTAATGACTTCACTCGGGCCTGCCCTGTGACATCGCTTGGGCCCACCCCTCTGACATCACTAGGGCCCGCCCCTGAAATCTCAGGTTTTGGGATGCTTCTGACCTGGTAACGGTAATCCAATTAACAGGGCATGTGTGGGGTTGTTGCACATTTCCAGCCCCTATTTAACCTTGATTGGGGAAGTGGAATCTGTGTAAATACACCTGATCAAAAGAAGGAATTTTAAGTTAAGCAAATCCCTGCTTTTATAAAAACCAAGAGACTTAAGTATACTTTGTGAGTGTCTCAGTCCCCACACCAGCAGAATACTAGAAGAATTTGTGGAACATCCTGCTACAGTATTCAGAACTGATCATATGGTATGAAAGACTCAGTTTTTTCTAACATTGTGGCTTCTTGTTTTTCCTCACCTGCCTTATCTTTTTCTCTGAGTTCTCTATGATAGGAACTTACAGTTTACAGGATTGGTTTTATTTTTTGAAAAAAGAAACTCTGGAGATCTTTAGGTAAAAAGTTTAAGATATTTATTTATTTATTTATTTATTTATTTATTTGCAGATTTATATCCTGCTCTAGTTCGGAAAAATCCAAATTCAGAGCAGTGAACAATAGATATAACCAATACAACCATACAAAAATTATAACAAATTAAAACAAAGTTACTACTAGAAAATCAGAGCAGTTCCATTTAAACCTTAAAAGCTTGTTGAAATAAAAAAGTTTTGGTCCGACGGCGAAAGTCCATGAGAGAAGGAGAGAGCCGTATCTCAAGCGGTAAATTGTTCCATAAAGTAGGAGCTACGACTGAAAAAGCTTTCTTTCTAGTGGCCATTTGGCAGATGGTGAAAGTTGATGGAACATTAAGGGTAAATTCGGTAGCCGATCTCACCGGACGAGAAGATTTAAATTTAGAGAGACGATTCGCTAAATATGCAGGTGCCAATCCATGTAAAACTTTGAATGTTAGGACCAATATCTTAAACTGGTGACGAAGTCCTATGGGGAGCCAATGCAGGTAATAAAGAAGAGGCATGGTATGGACCCGAGGGCCAGTTCTCATGATCATCCTTGCTGCTGCTCTTTGTACCAACTTAAGCGGTTGAAGTGATCTAGCTGGAAGTCCGACATACAAGGAGTTACAGTAATCTAACCGCGAAGTTACAAGGGCCTGAGTTACTTTTCTTAAATCAGACATTCCTAAGAATGGTCGAAGTTGACGGACAAGCTTTAGTTTGGTAAATGCAGCTTTGGAGACGGCTGCAACCTGAGGTTCTAAGGTCAAGGTTGAGTCCAAAATTATGCCCAAGCTGCGGACTTGCGTTTTCAGAGGAAGTAATACTCCATCCAGTGATGGCAAAATTCCAACTTCTTGGGGGGGACTTTTTCCAATAAGGATGGCCTCTGTCTTTTCTGGATTGAACTTCAGTTTGTTTTTGGTCATCCAATTCTGCACTGCCGTGAGGCATTGATTAAGGGAACAAACAGCTTCTTTAGCATTTGGAGGAAAAGAGCAGTAGAGCTGTGTATCGTCTGCATACTGATGGTAATGAATCCCAAATTTTTGAATAATCTTACCTAGAGGTCGCATATAAATGTTAAATAACATCGGGGATAGGACGGAGCCCTGCAGGACGCCATATCGTAGTGGCCAGGGCTCTGAACAGTAATCCCCGAGGGCAACTTTCTGAAGCCTGCCTTCTAAGAAGGAGCGAAGCCACTGTAAAACTGTGCCATTAAGTCCTATTTCAAAGAGACGATCCAAAAGGATGTCATGATCAATAGTATCGAAAGCGGCTGATAGATCTAATAGAACTAGTAGGGACAAATTGCCCTTATCTAGTTCTAGCCGAAGATCATCAATTAATGCGACCAAGGCTGTTTCTGTCCCATGATTTGGCCTAAAACCTGATTGAAAAGAGTCGTAGCAATCGGTGGTATCAATAAACATTTGAATCTGTGTAGCTACTACTCCTTCGATGACTTTGCTCAGGAAAGGCAGGTTGGATACTGGGCGAAAGTTGTTTAACAGTGTGGGATCAAGAGAAGGTTTTTTTAATAGTGGTGTAACGATGACTTCTTTCAGGCATTCAGGTAAACGGCCTTGTTGAAGAGAAGAGTTAACAATTATACTAAGCCAACTTGCTAATTCCGCTTTAGATGTTTTTATAAGCCAAGATGGACATGGATCGAGTAGACAGGTCGTTGGATTCATTCTACTTAAAAGCTGAGGAATATCATCTGGAAGAACAGGTCGAAAGGTAGAATAAGAAAGGGGGTAGCCAGTATCTGATATGATGTTAGTTACCTCTGTTACTTCAGTATGATCTAAGGAAGAACGAATCTGATCAACCTTGTCTTCGAAGAAGGTAGCAAATTCTTGGCAGCGGGCCTGGGAATAGACTGAATGGAATAGACTGAATAGAACACATTAGAGTAATCCAGCCTGGAGGTTGCCAGTAAGTGAACAACAGTGGTCAGGCTACCCCAGTCCAGAAATGGCAGCAACTATCTTACCAGCCGAAGCTGGTAAAAGGCGCTCCTAGCCACTGAGGTCACCTGGGCCTCTAGCGACAAAGGTGGATCCAGGAGCACCCCCAGACTATGATTTAAATATACTGCTCCAGGTTCAGGGAGGTCGTTCTGTGTTCCAGGGAATAAGGCAGGCACAGTTTAAATAAAACATAATCCTGAACATAATATTTTCTGTTTTTCTCTGTAGAAGTGACTCCTAGTCTCACATATGTAGTGGTTAACTATACCAAGGAAGAGGTATGATTTAGCTGTAGTCACTCAATAATCCTATTATTTTTAGTTAGTAGGAAGCCCCACTGTGTTTATTTAAGTGGGTGTAGAATTGAATCCTGGTCTTCCAGGTCCTAGTCCAACATCCTAGCCATTACATTTATGCAATTATAGATGCTTTAAGCTTTAATTTAAAAAATATAAAATTTAAATTGCCCAAATGTGTGTTTTATTTCCTTTTGACTCTTCACTACAGTTCTTTGTATGATTTAGGGTTCATAGAATCATAGAATAGTAGAGTTGGAAGGGGCCTACAAGGCCATCGAGTCCAACCCCCTGCGCAATGCAGGAATCCAAATCAAAGCATTCCCAACAGATGGCTGTCCAGCTGCCTCTTGAATGCCTCCAGTGTCGGAGAGCCCACTACCTCTCTAGGTAATTGGTTCCATTTTCGTATGGCTCTGTCGCAGAGCTTGGAAAAGTTACTTTTTTGAACTACAACTCCCATCAGCCCAATCCAGTGGCCATGCTGGCTGGGACTGATGGGAGTTGTAGTTCAAAAAAGTAACTTTTCCAAGCTCTGCTCTGTCGGGTTGGCATTGGGGGACAGCAGCACTCTTGTGCCTTTAACAGCTGTGTGGGAGACTGAAATTATTATGACCTAAAAGTGCATTGGGATGAACTTAAACGATTTGGTTCCTTTCTAAAATGAATTTTCCAAGCACTGCTGGTTACTATAATCTTATTATTCAGAAGTAAGTAAATCCCACTGTATCCTGTGGAGCTAGTGCCTAGTGATTTTGAGTTTCCAGCAACTCACTCATTTTGTGTGTTTAAAAAACAGGATTGAGAGAGCATTACTTGATGAACAGAGATCTAGTTTTCTGTTCACTGCTGAGGAGGTATGTATGTATGTATGCATTTATATCCCACCCTGTCTCCTGACAGGAGCCCAGGGCATTAAACAAAAACACTAAAAACACTTTAAAACAGCTTAAAAACAAAACATTTTAAAACATATTAAAACAAACAATCTTTAAAAACAAATTAAAAAGCAATTCCAGCACAGACGCACACTAGGATAAAGTCTCTACTTAAAAAGGCTTGTTGAAAGAGGAAGGTCTTCAGTAGGTACCAAAAAGATAACAGAGATGGCACTGTGTAATATTTAATGGGCAGGAATTCCAAAGAGTAAGTGCCATAACACTAAAGGTCTGCTTCCTACGATAAGATGGTACCTGCAGGAGGCCCTCATCTGCAGAGTGCAGTGATTGTCTGGGTATATAAGAGGTAACAAAATATTTCAGCTTTGTACAGCTACTAGGCAGCCACTGCAATTCTTTCAGCAGCAGGGTAACATGTTTGTGATAACCTGCCCCAGTAAGCAGTCACGCAACCACAATTTGCACCAGCTGCAGCTTCCAGACCAACCTCAAGGACAGCCCCACATAGAGCACATTACGGTAATCTAGCCTAGAGGTTACCAGTGCATGGACAACAGTGGTCAGGCGATCCTGGTCCAGAAATGGCAGCAGCTGTTTTACTAGCTGAAGCTGGTAAAAGGCACTCCTAACCACTGAGGTCACCTGGGCCTCTAGTGACAAAGATGGATTCAAGAACACTCCCAGACTATGAACCGCCTGTTTCAGAGGGAGTACGACCCCATCTAAAGCAGGCAATTGACCAATTATCTGAACTCAGGAGCCACCAACCCACAGTGCCTCAAATTTGCTAGGATTCAGCTTATTGGCTTAATCCAGCCCACTACTGAATCCAGACACTGGTGCAGGCCTTGAACAGCCTCTCCCAATCCAGATGTTACAGAGAAATAGAGCTGGGTATTATCAGCTTACTGCTGATACCTCATCCCAGATCTCCTGATGACTGTTCCAAAGGGCTTCATATAGATGTTAAACACCATAGGGAACAAGGAGGTACCCAGTGGCACCCCAAAGCACAACTGCCAGGGGGCCGAAAGACAATCACCCAATGCTATTTTCTGAAAACAACCCTGGAGTTATGACTTAACTGTGTCTACATTCATGACAGCAAGCATAGGACTACAGCTCTCTTGAGTGCTAAGTATTACTAAAACTGCAATGTGTAAGTGTCTACTATTTCAGTGCAAAGAAGGAGTATAGGGAAAGATCCTGAATAGGTGGAGGCTACACAGCTTTTCCCCCATCAGAGAAACAACTGGGACAGCATCTAGAATCTCTTCTGAAACAAACTAAGACATTTTACAGTTTAATTAGGTGTTTTATGCAAAACTGGAATGCTTAAGTATCCCCAGTGTGTTTGCAAGGGAGGAGGATGGGGAGAAACCAAACCTTGGCCACTCCCCCATGATCTCATTGGCCACTCCCCATGATCTCATTGGCCACACCCCATAGCAGCTTTACTAGATCTAATGGGCACCAGCCTCCACAACCTGGATCGCTACTAGTGGACCTGATGTGGCCAGGGCAATCTAGGATGGCTCACCTACTCTGGCCAAATCCTGGGTCGGTCCAAATCAGCCCACTTCAGTTCAGGATCCAGGATTCAGCTAGAGCTGGTGCACAGCCCTAGTTTTTATGGTGGTTTATGTTTTACTTTACTTGTATATATCATTGCCAACACACCAAGGAAGACTCGTGACACATGTATGGTTGAAATGTTATATTTATTAAAATATAACACATAATCAATCAAATTCCAATCCGCCAATTAATAATCTCAAATCCTTCGGGTAGGTGAGGCTCAACCTATCTATGAGGGTCTAGACCCTCCAAACCAGGAGGCAGGTCAGTCACATCGTACTGCAACTCCCCAAACAAGGATGTGGGAAAACTTCTCCCTCCTTGCAATCGGAGTCAGGTTTGTGGTTCCAACCTCCGCATCCTGGCCCCACCGTACAGGCGTTCACCATGATGCGCAAGCCGGTCCCACGTGGACACCCCCCGGATCCACACCAGGCATTACGCCTTGATGTTTCACCAGGGAGTGCCCTTTACCCAAATGCCTCATCCACCTCCATTTTTAACCCCAATTACCTCACCTGCCCGAATCCAACGCCACAAGAGGGGATCAGCTGAAGCTTGGTCCCCTCAACCCAAAGAAAACAAAGCCCCCAAACCCAACCTAAAATCCTCCAATAGCAAATCACACCCAATATCCGAAAGATGGACACCATCATCTCGAAACAGATGTGGTGCATGAAAACGGATTCTGTCATGAGGAATATATGCCCCACCCAATGACAAAACTAAACTCCTAACTTTCCTATTTACCCACTTTCTGGATCTGTCGATCCTGTTGGGGTGCATTGCACCCCTCCAAACACGTCGCACCAGCATGTCGGACCACACTATAACAAGGTCCGGGTATGACTAGATGAGAGCATTAAAATCCTGGGTGATCCTAAGCAGCAGATCCATACCTGGCCGCTGCACCAAGTCGTTTTCCCCTAAATGAACCACCAACACATGTGGCCGGTTAAATGATGCCATAAGGCGACACACCAAAGGCATGAGCGCATCCCAAAGCATGCCCCTCTGAGCCTCCCAGCCAACCGTTGCTCTAGCGGAAAGCTGCAGCTGTGTCCCGGCAAGCGTAGAGAAGGCTCTCCGATGTGCCCAAAATAAAATAGAGCGGCCACACATGACGACCCTCGCAGGCACAGGAAGGCTCAGCACGCCTAAGAAAAGAAAAAACAATACATCAGAATCAATACCTGACATAAGACTTGAAAGCGGAAGAATGCCACCTTCCAATTGCCTGAATGTCCTGAATGCTCATGCCCACGAGGGCGGCGGCCGTAGCCACCCCAATCCGAAAGGAATGCAGCCCATAGACTCCAGCATCGCGACCACTGGCCAACAAGGCCCGCCGAACAACGGCCCAAAATTGAAATTGAGTCAGGGCAGAACCATCCGCATGTATAAAGAGGTAACGCTGGCCCGCTGGCTTCATTGACAGAAATAAACGCACTGCAGCCACTGGGCACAATTCAGGGACCTGGCAAACTCTCAATGAAATAATACTGCCACGGCCCTTTTGATCAGTCTTAGAGACTCGAAGGGAAAGCCTAACTATCTCTGCACCTAGCGTGCAATCACCAAAGCAAAAGGCTCGGTAGGACACATCGCACTTTCAGGAAGCCAATACTTCGCTAGGGCGAAAAGCACCATAGAACATCGTCAGTGTTACTGCGGCGAACAGGTGCGACTCATATTGAGATGAGCACAGAGACCTAAATAAAGGCAGGATCTGAAG
This sequence comes from Rhineura floridana, assembly GCF_030035675.1. Lineage (NCBI taxonomy): Eukaryota > Metazoa > Chordata > Lepidosauria > Squamata > Rhineuridae > Rhineura > Rhineura floridana. The sequence goes on from NC_084487.1 coordinate 102,224,562, forward strand.
GAGGACATCGGGCATGATTGGCCTCCTTCGGTCAGCGGGCCTGTGAGCGGAACGCTACCAACCCTGAAGGACCTTTCTGACCCTAAAATCTACAGAATGATCCTGCAATCCTCTTGCCTTGGAAATAAAGGCCAGCGCAGAGAGGTGTCCGGCGATGGTAGAAACAGAATGAGATTGCCCTTTCAGATGTAACTTAAACTGCAGCAAATGTGAAACAGGGATAGGCCATACAGGAGGCAAAGCACTACTGGCATGAAACGCCTGAACGTTCCCAAGGCACGCTGGTATGCCCTCTGAGAGCTGGGAGCAAGGGCAGAAGTTATAGCTGAAGAACGCCACCTGCCAATCGTCTGGACGTCCTCGATGCTCATGCCCACGAGGGCAGCGGCCGTAGCTACTCCAATGTGAAAGGAATGCAGCCCAAAGACTCCAGCATCGCAACCACTGGCCAACAAGGCCTGCCGAACAACGCCCCAAAATTGAAACTGAGTCAGGGCAGAACTATCTGCATGTATAAGAGATAACGCTGGCCCGCTGGCCTGAAACACACACACACACACACAAAATTGCCGCATAGCGGAAACTGGGCATAGTTCAGGTACCTGGCAACTAAATAAAGATACAGAACTGCCACAGCCCCATTAATCAGTCTTAAAGACATTTAAGGAAAACCTCATTAAATCTGCACCTAACGTGCAATCGTCAGCATAAAGCACTACAGGACACATCGCGCTTTGAGGAAACCAATACTTCACTAGGGCGAAAAGCACCATAGAACATCGTCAGAGTTACTGCGGCGAACAGGTGCGACTCATACAGAGATGAGCACATTGACCTAAATAAAGGCAGGATCTGAAGGAGGACATCGGGTGTGATTAGCCTCCTCCGGTCAGTGGCCTTGGGAGCGGAACACAACCAACCCTCAAGGACCATTCTGACCCTAAATCTACAGAATGATCCTGCATTCCTCTTGCCTTGGATTAAAGGCCAGCGCAGAGAGTGTCAAGCGATAATTATGACAGAATTAATTTTGCCCTTTTGAATATAGCATAAATATCAGAATACTTCCAGAACGCATGCCCGCTAGGGCAGTTGTCGCAGCCGCTCCTGTATGAAAGAAATGCAACCTCTAAACATAATGGCCATACGAACAACATAGCAATAATCAAAATTAAATCAATACGTAGCCATTAATGAATATGAAAAGATAGTACTGGCCCACTGGCCTAACAGAGAAAAAGCTCTATCCGAGGGAAACCAGAGACAGAGTGGGCGATGGGCAGCCCCTCAGCTTAACCACTCAGTCACTAGCCCACTGGTCCATATTAAGCGTATGCGCTAAAAAAAAAAAACAGCACGGCAATATAAGCGCAGGGCTCAAATTTTACAATGACTTGCCCAGAAAGCTAATTTTTCCAGGGCAAAAGGCTCACTGAAAATATTATTAAGGCCACCGCCCAGGACAACTGTCCTGTAAGGTGGGGGGAAACTAAGAATCATCGAAGGCAGGAGTATCGATAGCACATCCGGGGCAAATGGCCACATAGGACCAGGCAGTCTCAGGGTGGAATGCAACTAACACCCTTTGGTTTTCATGAAATGGGTTCCCTAATGCACTTGGCCAGAAAATTAATGACAAAGGCAGAAAGGAGGCAAGATATATTCCCAATGGTAACGTCCTGCCCTCTTTAGTAGATAATAAACTGCAACAAGGTGTACATCATTCGTTCATTGGGGGGGGAAATGGCTTCATAAGATCAGGTGGCATTAGAGTGAAATGCAACCAACCCCTTTATGATATTCATAAAATGGGTTCCTGACTGCACGTAAACCCAGACATACCAAGTGATGAATAGATATTGTATTATACTTTGCAGAATAAACGCATGCACAAAGCGCATAGCTCAAATAGCGTTGAGGGTCTGGGGATTTGCCCCATAACCATAGCCAAGTGCTGCACTGAACGTATCATGCAGATCTGAAGGGCAGAAGGCCACATATGTACCGCTGGCACTGTAGGAAGATAATCCAAGAAAATAAATTCTATAGTGAGCCCCCAGGCACCTAAAGGCAGCCAGCCATTATTTGGCACGCCCAAGCTCCTGAATTGACACCAAATTATCAACTACAGCCTGTATCAAAACTTACCTGCAGTTCAGGCTACAGGAGGAAGTCCTCTGTTCTTTGAAGAAAGAACGGCCGCTGAAGAAAATTGGTAGCAGCGCCCAGTGTACACGAGACTGCCATGAAATAGATGCGATTGAAGAGGGTACCTGTATCTTGTGAAACAAGCAGTATACAATTCATATTTGTGGAATAAAGTTAAATTGATTTAAAATTCCGTGGAAAAGCGTCATAATAAAGATTTATCTAATGCTAGAGGAGCACTTGACCAATAAACTGTCAATCTCAAATTAAGCATAATGTTTCATTTTAGATATTTCAGGGATAAAACAGAGCATTTAAAACTACAGGAAAGATATATATTAACCTTAAACATATTGGCTCCCAGAAAGCCACAACTATGAGTTTACCTGGCTGTAGGGCATTTCCTTTCTGCTTGGCTCAGAACGCCACAACAATGAGTTCACCTGGCTGCAGAGCATTTCCTATAAGCTTACATAGCATAGATTACCTTTCTCGGAATCACACCTATTCACATATTTTAAAAAAAAACCGCAAAAGAAATATGAGATGTGGGATTTTTCTATACTCACCTTAAAATAAGCTATTGCCCTTTAGAGACGCTATTGTAGAAGCATCTATACTTTTCCTCGATGCATAAGAAATGCAACGAATTATGAAGCTACATGATCGAGAACATCATTTTAAAATACAAAACATGCATGCAGGAATACAAACAGAACTAAGTATATAAAATAAATGATATGGGGATAAGCAACATCGAAGATCAATCTAAAACCTACATCCGCAATGCTACCCACCAGAATAAGCTTCATATATCTATATATGATTATGCATATATCTATAAAGATTTTAAAATTAATTTATATATTATCAAAGTATTTATTCATATAATAATGATAAAATCATTCCATATATAATAAAGAATTTAAGAAATCAAAACAAGCAGACACCCCCCCTTCCAAGCTACTCACCCCTCCTACGCGAAAAAAGCAAAAGGAACGGGGGGGAATCTAAATACATATCTATAAATATTAAAATGAATTCATGTATTTATTTATTTAATAATAATAAAATGATATTATATATCTAGAAATATCTGAAAATTAATTCATGTACGTATCTATTTATATATTTAATAATAAAATAATATTATATATAATTAATTAATAAGACAAAACAAGCAGACACCCCCCCACCCTTGTGAGTAACTCACACCTCCCCCATGAAAGAGGCAAAAGGAATAAGGGAGGGGGCTAAGGGGAGGGGTAAACAACCCAACTCCCCACAATCCAAAAAGGGGTGGAAGAATTATGTATCAGGCTGAATGGAGGGGGGGGTTAATGAAGGCTACCATCCACAAAGGGGGGTTGCTTGTGCAAAGCACTTGCTTAAAACCCACTCTAGCAAGGCCCCAATAGGGTGCAAGGAAGGCCCCTGAAATAAATGGGGTGGGATTGGTGCTGGAACGCACCTGCAAACAGCCAGCTCCAGGAAGAGCTGACAAACGGAAAGGGCCCAACAACAGAAGGCAAAGTGTGAGAAGTCCTATAGAAAGCCACGTGTAGGCTCAGCGCAGCAGCAGTAGAGCTAGCAAGCAACACTGCAACCGCTGCACAGCTGACGCGCGGGAAAAGGGGGCCCAACAAAAGGAAGGCGATGAGGGAGAACTCCAGGAAGCAGCCACGTGCAGGCTCAGCGCCGCAGCGCCAGAGCCAGCCGGCAAGCCGAGGCAGCCGGTCAAACACCACTGCCCAGCTGACGCGTGGGAAAAAGAGGAAGGCTGCAACAAACAGAAAGAACGCCCGGGAAGTAGGTAAGACGAGGCACTAACGCCAATAGGCAAGCCCCACACCCGCCTCTCAGCTGATGAGAAAGCACCCCCCCAATAGCCCTCCCCTGTGCCTGGCCAAAGTTAAACAAGGCGCGAGGGTACCGGCGGTAGAAAGCAGTAAAACCTCTACAAGGAAAATTCACCAAAGACGGTCAGCAGCAGGACACCCAAGGAGCCTTTTCTTAACGTGCCACAAGGCAAAAAAGGTGCGCTCTTAAAGTGGAGCAGGCTATATATAGCCGCTCAAAACCCTTACCCCATTGGTCAAGATACCCCACCTGACCTCTTACACAATTTCTGGAACCTTCCCGAGCCTTCCTAGAAATAGGGTGTAGGCAAACCCGCCCCTACCAAATGGGCAGGACCGTCATTGTACACTGCCTTTGTTTTTCTTATGAGTTGATGGTATGTAAAAAGTTTTTTATAAATAAATATTTTTTCCTGACTGACAGACTAGCATGATTACACTTCTGGAATTCCTCTGTTTCATGAATGATGAAACCTATACATCCACTAGCTCTGCTATTCCAGTGAAACTGAGATGAAGCTCTGTATCAGGACATATAACTATTTTTGCCTCTGCCTCCCTCCTCAGTACCCTTAATTCCACTCATTGGTCAACAACTGGTATGATTTTTATTGTAAGCAGCTTTGTAAACCTAATAGTGCATATATGTAATAATTCTGACTGCTAACAGCACAGTTATTCCAACAAGCATTGGAACAGGCCTTTCCTTTACGTTGTGGAATACTATATATATGAAAATGGAAATGGACCACCTTCAAGTTGATTCTGACTTATGGTGACCCTATAAATAGGGTTTTCATAGTAAGCGGTATTCAGAGGGGGTTTGCCATTGCCTTCCTCTGAGGCTGAGAGGCAGTGACTGATCCAAGGTCACCCAGTGAGCTTCATGGCTGTGTGGAGATTCGAATCCTGGTCTCCCAGGTTGTAGTCCAACACCTTAACCACTACACCACGCTGGTTCTCACTATATGTGTGTGTGTGTGTGTGTGTTATTCTCATTATATATTTCTTAAATTCACCAAAGATGGTGAATACAAATATAATGGAATGGCTGTAGCTTTGCAGAAAAACACATTCTTTGCATTCAGAAGGTCCCAGGTTCATTCCTCCACTACTAAAGTTAAGTAGGGCTAGAAAAGACTCAGGGGTGACACCAGAGGGCATCCAGGTCGGGCCCTGGTGGAAGGCCCCTCCTTAGGGAGAGCGGGTAGTGCTGCCTTCCACAATCTGTGGCAGCATCTGCTCCTGACCCTCCTGCAGATCACGGGGGGGAGCTCCCAGGTACCCCTACTACCATGCAGGCCTGCAACGCCTGCCTGTATGCCCTTGACTTACCTGTCCCTTGAAATAAATGCTAGCTGTGCTGAGGGAGCAAGCCTGCCATCAACCAAAATGATGGCAGAGGCATCAGCCCCTTAAGGAAGCCTTGGCTGCCATCTTGGTTGAGGGCAAGCATGCACACACAGCGCAGCCAGCATTTACTTCAAGGGAGGGGTAAGTGAGGAATGCAGGTAGGCATCGCAGGCTTGCATGACTGTAGAGGGGGTGCCTGGGAGCTCCCTCTCTGCAATCCACAGCAGGGTCGGGTGCCAAGGCTGCCACAGATCATGGAAGAAGGTGCTACCCACCCACCCTAAGGAAGTGCCCTTATAGAATCATAGAATAGCAGAGTTGGGAGGGGCCGTTAAGGCCATCAGGTCCAACCCCCTGCTCAATGCAGGAATCCAAATCAAAGCATTCCCGACAGATGGCTGTCCAGCTGCCTCTTGAATGCCTCCAGTGTTGGAGAGCCCACTACGTCTCAAGGTAATGGGTTCCATTGTTCTATGGCTCTAACAGTTAGGAGGTTTTTGCTGATGTCCAGTCAAAATCTGGCTTCCTGCAACTTGAGCCCATCATTCCGTGTCCTGCACTCTGGGATGATCAAGAAGAGATCCCGGCCCTCCTCTATGTGACAACCTTTCATGTACTTGAAGAGTGCTATCATATCTCCCCTCAGTTTTCTCTTCTCCAGGCTAAACATGTCCAGTTCTTTCAATCTCTCCTCATAGGCCTTTGTTTCCAGTCCCCTGATCAGCTTTGTTGCCCTGCTCTGAACCTGTTCCAGTTTGTCTGCATCCTTCTTGAAGTGCAGAGACCAGAACTGGACGGAGTATTCAAGATGAGGCCTAACCAGTGCTGAATAGAGGGGAACTAATACTTTACGTGATTTGGAAACTATACTTCTGTTAATGCAGCCCAATACAGCATTTGCTTTTTCCGCAGCCACATCACACTGTTGGCTCATATTCAGCTTGTGATCAACGAAAATTCCGAAATCCTTCTCACATGTTGTATTGCTGAGCCAAGTATCCCCCATCTTATAACTGTGCTTTTGGTTTCTTTCTCCTAAGTGTAGAACTTCGCATTTATCCCTGTTGAATTTCATTCTGTTGTTTTCAGCCCAATGCTCCAGCCTATCAAGGTCCCTTTGAATTTTGTTTCTGTCTTCCACGGTATTAGCTATGCCCCCCAATTTTGTATCATCTGCAAATTTGATTAGCATGCTCTGTACCTCCTCATCCAAGTCATTAATAAAAATGTTGAAGAGCACTGGGCCCAGGGCCGAGCCCTATGGTACCCCACTTGTTACTTCTGCCCAATTTGAGAAGGAATCATTGATAAGCACTCTTTGCATCCGATTCTGGAGCCAACTGTGGATTCGCCTGATAGTTGCTCCATCCAGCCCACATTTAGCTAGCTTGCTAATCAGAATATCATGGGGCACCTTGTCAAGAGCTTTGCTGAAGTCGAGATATATTATATCCACACCATTCCCACAGTCTACAAGGGAGTTTACCCAGTCATAAAATGAGATAAGATTGGTTTGGCAGGATTTGTTCTTCATAAATCCATGTTGGCTCCTAGTCATCACTGCATTGCTTTCAAGGTGCTTACAGATTGACTGCTTTATAATCTGCTCCAGAGTTTTTCCACGGATTGATGTTAGGCTGACTGGTCTGTAGTTCCCCGATTCCTCCTTTTTGCCATTTTTGAAGATAGGGACAACATTAGCTCTCCTCCAGTCATCTGGCACTTCACCTGTCCTCCATGATTTCACAAAGATAATAGAGAGCGGTTCTGAGAGTTCTTCAGCCAGTTCCTTCAATACTCTAGGATGCAGTTTATTGGGCCCTGCCAATTTGAACTCGTTCAAAGTGATTAGGTATTCCTTGACCATTTGTCTATCAATTTCAAGTTCCAAACCTGCCCCTTCTACTACATGTTTCCCAGGAGGGTCATACACCCTTTTTGGGGAGAAGACTGAGCCAAAGTAGGAATTGAGCACATCTGCCTTTTCTTTGTCATCTGTTACCATTTTGCGATCCTCACTAAGTAGCTGTGCCACCATTTCCTTTCTCTGTCTTTTACTATGGACATACCTGAAGAAAGCTTTTTTGTTGCTTTTGGCATCCCTCGCTAACCTCAGCTCATTCTCAGCTTTAGCCTTCCTGACACCATCCCTGCAATTCCATGATACCTGCTTGTACTCTTCCTTTGTGGCCTGGCCTTCTTTCCACTTCCTGTATGTGTCCTTTTTTGTTTTCAGGTCATCTCTAAGCTTTTTGTGAAGCCACATTGGCTTCTTCTGCTGTTTCCCCCCTTATTTCCTTGTTGGAATTGCTTGCTATTGCGCTTTTAGAATTTCCTTTCTTAGAAACTCCCACCCATCTTGGACTCCTTTTCTCATTAAGGTAGTTTGCCATGGAACGGTACTTACAATTGTTCTGAGTTTATTAAAATCAGCTTTCCTGAAGTCCAGTTTGCGCGTATGACTACTTTCAGCTTTTGCTTCTGTTAAAATCAAGAATTCAAGTATGGTGTGGTCACTTTCCCCCAGAGTTCCCGTAACTGCCACTTCATCCACCAAATCATCTCTATTGGTTAGAATCAAGTCCAGGATAGCCAATTCTCTGGTTGCCTCCTCCACTTTCTGTAGGAGAAAGTTATCTGCAACACAAGTCAGAAATTTCTTGGAGGGGCCGTGTTTGGCAGAATTTGTCTCCCAATAGATATCAGGATAATTGAAACCCCCCATTACTACTACATCATGCCTCCTTGAAACATTGGCAATTTGCTTTTCAAAAGTTACATTTTCGTCTTCTCCTTGATTGGGTGGCCGGTAATAGGCTCCAAGCACCACATTCCTTTTATTACTTGCCCCATTAATTTTAATCTAGATACTCTTGGTGGAGCTACCAAGCTCATCTTCCTGTATTTCTGTGCAGGGATATATATTTTTAGCATATAGCGCGACTCCACCTCCCTTTTTATTCCTTCTGTTCTTTTTGAACAAGTTATATCCTTCAATTGCTGTATTCCAGTCATGGGAATCATCACACCAAGTTTCAGTTATACCTATCAAGTAGTAATTGTCCTCCTGTATTAAAAGTTCAAGTTTGTCCTGCTTGTTTCCCATGCTCTGCACATTAGTATACAGACATCGAAGAACATGTGATTTATGGCTTGGCTTCCTTACTACATTTTTCTGAGGACTGTTACTGAGCCCTATAAGAGCTGATCTCTCCCGTCCTGTTACTGTGCACAAGCCTTCATTAGTCGTTACTACCAAGTTTACGTCTCCCTCCCCCTTAGGATTCAGTTTAAAGCCCTCCTGATGAACTTGTCCATGGTGTGGCCAAACACATTCTTCCCAGTCCTTGTGAGATGCAACCCATCACTTGCCAGCAGTCCATCTTCCAGGAAACATATCCTGTGGTCCCAGAATCCAAATCTCTCACATAGGCACCACCTCCGTAGCCATTCATTCACATGGAGTCTTTTTCCCCTTTCTACTCCTCTTCTAAGTACTGGAAGGATGGATGAAAAAGTGATCTGAGCCCCAAAGTCCTTGAGTTTCCTTCCCAGACCTTCAAAGTCTGATCTGATTACTTCATATCTCCGTTTGGCAATATCATTTGTTCCCACATGGATGACGAGAAGGGGATACCTGTCAGTGGGCTTGATGAGTGATTGCAACCCTTCCGTCACATCTCTAATCCGTCCTCCTGGTAGACAGCATACCTGGCGAGTCCATGGATCTTTTCAGCATACTTGGGTTTTGATCCCACACCGTAGGGAGTCTCCCACTACTAGTACTCTTCTCTTCTTGTTGTGAGGCATGGTTCCATTGTCCCTGCTTGATTGAGCTTCAGTCTCTTGCTCGTTGTCGCATAGTGTCTCCTGTAATTCTTCCACCACAGGCTGTCCTCCAGTATCATCCTCGAATGGTTGAAAGTGGTTCCATAGCTCCACTGGTGAAGGGTGTCTTCTAGCTCTTCTGCTCCTGTCACCCTTTCCCACAGAGTTTCCTCCACTTAATTGTTCCTCTCCAAAGCAGTCTCCTCTTCTGTTACCACATGCTGTTGCTCTTCCACCTCCACTTCTCTTTGCTGCTGTTGTTCCAGCATTCTGTCTAAGAACTCTTCAACTTCTCTTATAGTCCTCAGTGTGGCCACCCCCCATTCCAGGCCTCTCACTTTTTCTTCCAACAGTGCCACAAGCTTGCACTTGCTGCACATGTACGCCATGTTGTTCTCAGGCAAGAAAACAAACATGGCACACACCTTGCAGGTGACAACCGCTGGAGTATCCTTCCTGTTCATACCCTCTTCTACCTTTTGTTTCTTTTTGACTACTTGTTTTGGAGTGGCCTGTGCTTTGTCCTGTCCTACTTCAGGGTAAAGTTTAGAGTCCCACTGGTATGCAGTGCACTGTACAAGGAGAATTAGCAATTTGTTTGGTGTGTGTTTTTTTAGGGATCTCCCCCTTGACCTCCCCTGTCAAACTCCTTTGTCAAACTCCTGTTTGCTTGCTCTGTTTGCTTGCTCTGTTTGCTCGCTCTGTTTGCTCGCTCTCTGAAAGCTGGCTTGCTTATATGTCCCTCACCTCAGGGGAAAGGTAGATAGGTGGGGCATGCATGCGGGTGCCCGGGCCCAGGGCAGGCTTGTGCCCAAGGGCCCTGGCATGCCTGGCACCTACCCTGAGACTCCTGCCTGAAATTAGGCATTGGGGAGAAATCTAGACCATTTTCCATTTTTAGTACCGATCTACCAAATCTACCAATACTTTCTGAAACACAATGTGAACTGAAATGCAGCTATTCCTTAACATTGTCCAACCCAAAGAAAAAAGTGTACAAAATGAATATATTATAGAGGTGTGCATAAAAATGCACATTACTGAAAATCACACACACAAAAAATACATTATGTTAGCAGAAATTGCTTAGAAAAACATGTATATTAAGCAAAAGTGCATACAAAAATGTGTATATGATGAGAAATGCACACTAAAATGCTGATGAATTTTCATGAGGACTTTTTTTAAAAAATCACAAACTGATGCAGAAATGTGGTGAACTGAACTTAAGATTGTAAAAATGGGAAACTAAGAAACTGACTTGTCCACCCCTACTTGAAATGGAGAGCCACTGCTGGTCAGTTTTGACAGTACAGACCTAGGTGGACCAGTGTTCTGACTGGGCATCAGGCAGCTTGTTATGTTCCTAGAACAGCTTATCCCAAGGCAGCTCACAAATGAAAGAATAAAATTGCAATAAAATAAAGAGGCTGTATCTAACTAAGTTCTACTCAGAACTGACCCATTGTAATTAATGGACCTAAGGCAGCCAAGCATATTGTTTCAGTGGGTCTACTAGGGCTATGACAAGCAATTAAAAAAGACCCAAATGAAAATCAGTGTGAAAATGACTTGCAGAATAAAATAATCCTCAAACCTCGAAGCTGATAAAGAGGGGCCTGGCAGAGCTGTACAGTAAGCAACAGAACATACCCTGGAAAAATGTTATCCTAGTAATAAATAACATTTAGGCCTTACCACGAAGTGCTATTGAAACCTAATTTTCTTCTGTCAACATATATTAGGGGAAAGCAAAGCTATCCTAAAGGGATGTGAGGAAGGATCAAGAGGAGAAAAGGTGAAGAGGAAAGCCTAATACTAGGGTGGGGTAGGGGTAGGGGTGGAAGTGTTATTATGTATAACTTCAAGTGGAAAATGCTTGCCGTAAAACATCCTTTTTACTAAGGCAAGAGAACTAAGGAAAGGCCAGAAAGCTTACCTCTAATAGTCTTGATAGCAAGGCCCTTCCTTTTGCCTTCCACACAAAACTGAATGAGATGCTCCACCGGGACAGGCCATTTTTGCGCATATCCCCTAACAGCCCTGAAATCCAATAACTCCCTACCTGATCTTTGATAGCTGGCCATAGTGCTGGGAGCAATAGATAGGCTTATTGCCTTCTCCGACTCAAGCTGCCGATCTCCCATAGTTCTGGTGGGACCACGTCCGGCTGAGCCCTGGCCCATGGTGCCAGCTGGTGAAATCTCTCCATCTGGTTCCGTGACAGAGCATCAGCAATACCATTATCAATACCTGGGACGTGGCGTGCCAGGAACAGAATATTAAATTGGAGACACGGCATAGGACCACAATACCTGTTGGAACGCCTCCCCCGTTATGAACCTGCCCGTACACTACGTTCATCATCAAAGACCCTCCTCCGAGTTCCTACTCATAGGGAAGCTCGGAGGATGGCAACGCGGAAAAGGGCCTTTTCTGTGGCTGCCCCCGAACTGTGGAACGATCTCCCGGAGGAAATACGCCTGGCGCCATCGTTAATATCTTTTCGGCGCCAGGTCAAAACTTTTCACCCAGGCTTTTTAATTAATTATGTTTAGTATACGCTGACAATGTTTTAATTTTTAATAATTTTTAACTTTTTATATGTTTTATATTGATACTTGTCTTGTACTTTGCTATTTCTTGTCTTGTGAACCGCCCAGAGAGCTTCGGCTATGGGGCGGTCTATAAGTTTAATGAAATAAATAAATAATAATAAACTAATGGAATGTAGAATTGCTTAACAGAAAAGCTAAATATATATATAAGGGAAGTTTCATTTGTATCTCAACCCTTCACATGAAGGAAACTATCGTTCGTGTGCAAATCTGTTGGTAAAGAAGGATATCTTAACATCCCAGTGTTCACCCATGTTGATATTAATACAAGCAAAATGGATGTACAGTGGAGAGAATAGGTGTGTAATTATCTAACTGCTGTGATATTACTTTTATTGCTCATTGTATAATATGAACTTTCACTGTGGTTAAAAAGCCGATTGGGAGTAACAAAATAACCAGAGAGACTTTGGGTGTTACAAGGTATTTAATTTGATAGCAAGGTTAAAAAGCTTGATTCAGTATACCATAAGCTCAGATAGTACCCAAAGCACTGAAGACTTTTATTAGTTTCCGACTGTGCTTAAAGGCACAGATCCTGGTGGAATATCTTCCTGGTATTGACAAATTGTTTAAAGAGCAACTTCAGTGTACAAATAACATTAGCCTCCCATATATAGCATCTGACCCCAAGATTAAAACAGCAAACACTCTTGATCTAACAGTTAAATATATTTTCAGTGCAAATTCCCTAGCCTATGAAAATATTGACCCACTATATTTCTGGAAAAAAGCTTATTTTGTTGTAGTGGAGGAAAAGTCATGCAATCCAGTGCCTACATTTTTTAAAATTTTCTAATTACCACATAATTTTCATGCTAACTTGATATAGCTAATGCATATTTATTTAACATATTCACCGTAGGTATTTAGCAGTAATCACACAAGCCTAATGACCATGGCTATGACCTGTTCATTGGGGTATTTATCAAGTGATTAACCTAAGTTGTTATCCATGGAATTCTGAATATGATATAACTTCAGATATTTAAAAATAGAAACACACAAAACTCTGTTATTTCTGCATATACATCTGCCTTATCTGAAAGTGACCATTGCATATTTTGACCATTTGTCCATAAAAGGGGTATGCAAGTTTTGCAAGGATAGAATTTTCTGAAAGGTTAATTCACACAGACATTTACATATAGATCTGCATTATAGTATAAGTTTGCACTGTTTTCTATTAAAAATACTGAATGATTTGCTGCTGTTTATTCTCTATGTCCATTAACATGTTAGCATGTCAACCAGACAATTGTTTATAATATTGGATTATAGCACATGTGTCTTCATTTGGCTATTTGTTGTTCAACACAGAATACCTCTGATATTGGCATGGAAGAAATTGCTGGATATCCATTTAACATCAAAGTAAAAGACTTTGAAGGCACATCTTAATTAAAACATGTTACAACAGATGAAGGACTGAGTTAAACTCTAAGTCATATTACAGAGCCAAAGCTACAAAGTTCATCGACACACAAGTCATAATACATCACCTATCAGATGTCATGGATAGAATAAATGAATGGTTCTTCTGCTTTCTTGGACCCCACCACTCTAGCATAGCCGAGGGGTCCTGGGTGCTATAAAACCTAGCCTTTTATACACTTTCTTATCAAAGAGAAGACTTGTTCCCATGGCCTTATCAATTATGCTGACTACTAGAGGCAGCACTAGCAGCCTTCCTGCCTTCTCCTAGAGATGGTAGGCATGACTAGTGTCAACAACAGCCATGCCATATAAAAAGCTTTCTCTTACTTCATGTTGATATTTTGCCAGTCATTGGCTGTCTTGCCTAGACATCTTATCTCTATGTATGTTTCAGTTGCTTTCATAGGAAAATTACAGCTTTAGTCAGGACGCAGAGAAGAATAAAGGGGGGTAGTTTTAAACTACCCCTTTTCTCACTATTTGGCTCTTATGCATGAAGTAGACTTTTTAAGCTATTTCAGCCAATCGTAAGCATATTCTAAGTTATATAAACTATATAAGCAGATGTAAATGATTTCAGCACATTCTATGCATATTTCAAGCCAATATTTGGGCTTGCCCATTTCACCCTTGATAAATCATCAGCTCCCTTTTCATTTTCTGTATTTTCTGTATTCTTTACCAAAGTGATAAACAAGTCTTTCTTCAGAAGAAACAGCAAAAGTAAATGATAGGACAGCTTCAACTCTAAGTCTTAGAGGAAGGATATGGTTCTTTGTCTAGCACGTAATTCTCACATGTAAAGGAACATGAAAATAATCTCTAAAATAAATAAATATATCAGTCTTGTATCAGTATTCATACCAAATCATCACATGTAAACATTTCAGGTATAGATAGTATCTTGTGATAAATTGCTAATATGGCCATCTGAGTCTACCTGAAGTGTAGATCTTTGGCAGATGCTGATTATTTTCTACAGCATCTCTAAGGTCTGCTGTTGATTTAAGACAATCTACATCCAAAAAGATAAGATCTAATGACACCTTTAAGGATTTGGGGGGGGACGGTATATTGTCTCCAACATATGTGAAATCTTACAGCACATCTCACTCTTATTAGTTTATTATAATTACAAGACTCTATAGCTTATTTTGCAATGCTGGTTATAATTTCACTGAGTATTTAATTTTAAGGGTTTTTTAAAGCAACATTTCTAATAGAAATATTTTCTACAATATTTAATTATGCAGTAATTTTGTATTTGAGACAGTACTGCCATTAATAAAATGAATTTTTGTTTTGCACTGTATTGCTTATATTAAAAGGATTACATTAAAATTGATTATATAGGTGCTGCACTGATTGCTAGTAGACAAAACTAAATTTCCAAGGTTACTTTTCATATATTATGGAGGCATAAGAAAATGAATGGTGAGTGGAATAAGCTAAAAAGAAGCTGTAACAATGTCTGCTTTATGATACAAGTGTATGGGGATTAGGCATAAACATTAACTAGATTTCCAGATTTTAAAATGTGTTCAAAAATTCTCAGATGGCCTCTAAATATGTATGCAGTTTAAGTTTGATTTATGATGCTGCCTAGAAATTGATGATAATAGTTCAAAATGCATTGTTGGGACCTTATAGTGATACATGAGATAAATGTGGAGCAAATATAGGAAGAGTAGTTGGAATGATGCATGGATTAGGTAGTAAGCAAGGCAGAGAAGAAAAGACTAGGATGTTAAGGGACCTGCTTCAAGTGCAATTCAGAGTGTTTACATATCTTTGGATGTAAAAATCTGTTAAGAAATTTGCTTGTACAAGGTCAATGTGCAATATATCTCCTAAAGGACTAATGAGGAGATGCTTGCTGAAAGCAGACTTTTGCTACAATCCTGTAAATTACCAGAGTTTATTAGTTTCTGGCAAAAGGGTCAGGGTTTTTAAAGGAGGTGTTAGAACATTTTTACAGAACCTAATAATGTCAGGCGTAATAACATCACCCGTTTGTCCACCTGCTTATCTGCCAATGTGATATATGCTATCATCTGCCAGCTTCCTTGCCTTTCTTAATGGGGCATAGAACAAACTGTCCAGAGTTTACAGAAAAGAATAAATGGATACAAATCAGACCTCAGAACGGACAATTTTCAAAAACCAATGACAAAATATTTCATCTTCTCAGGATGCTCTATCGCTGATTGCAAACTACTGAGTCACAAACAAAGGAACTTCAAAGGGAGACTCCAGTGTAAAGCTGCTGAATTATCAAGAAATTAAAGACATCAAAGCAGCTTTGTTAGCTCCTGAGAAAAACTGAAAAACCATATTAGGGCAATCAAAATATCAGAAAACAGTGTGCAAGCTTTCAAGTTCTCCGAAGCTCTTCATCAGGCTAGAAGGTAAACAAAGCAAGGGGAAGGGGCAGAAAATGTTGGCTGATGATAACACCATGAGTCTGATACCATGAAATTCAATTTTATGTTGTGGCTTGTATTGAGATAATGGGTTTTTATCCACTATCCCTACATGTGTTAATTAATCTGAGCACTGGCAAGACGTTTGTATTATCACCAACACTGTTTTGTTAATGGTCACTGTAACGCTTTTACATACTTTTAATTTTTATGTAATCATCAATCATTTTGTATTTCATTCCTATGACCTTACTCCTGACCATCCTCCACCACTGAAGCCATGTGTATATGATGGGGAATTTTGTAGTTTGTTGGACTGGGGATCCTTGAGTAAAATTGAAGAACACAGGCTTGCAGCAAAAAGGTAGGCCTTTATTGGATGACAAGCATACGCTTGGACAGTCTCCCTCTGAGTGAGTGAAGAACTGCAACATGGCACTAGTTGCCTGGGGTTTTTATACATTTCAGGACAAAGATTTTAGCATCTACCCATCAGGAGGTTACACATCTGTATAACATAGGCATTACAGTATTACACAGGCATTTGCACAGGTATTGCATAGGCATTGCATAGGTGCAGTTCTTTCTGCATCATGTTCTGGTGAATTTGGCAATGTTCAGTACTTCACATAAAAGTACATTTTCACTGTGAGCTAAGCATTCCAGCTAATGCAATCCTTCCTATGTCTTGGAGAGTACAGAGATGTTCAGTGTCTATTCAGTGTTATAATTGTTTAGAGTTCTAGCTGTTCCATACAAACCAAAACAGTCAAGGAAGACAGCTCCAAGAAGAAAAGGATTCTGGCTGGCTACTAAACTTATTAAATGTTAAACTACACTATTAAAATGTTATAAACCTTTATAAACCTTTATAGCTTTATAAAAGAATATATTTTGCTTATTGTTTGTATATAAAGAATTTCCCCAACATATACATGCCTGCCAAATTCAGATAACACATAATGTATCTGCTGAAGTATGCCTCTGAATACCAGTTCTTGAGAATCACAAGTGGAGAGAGTGCTGTTGCATAGTGGCTGACCACTGTGAGAACAGGATGCTGGACCAGATTGGTCTGATCCAGCAGGGTGTTTTTTAATATGCTTAATTTAATCCATGAAAATTTATTGTCATAACACAATCAGTATTAGTCATTTTTGCTGCAACAGACAACTATGGCTACCCCTCTAGGTAAAAATATCCAATATTTGATCATAAAATGTGGGAGTATCAAAGTTGATGTGGTAAAGGGGAAGGCCAGTCAGGGTACTGAAAAGATGGAGAGTTAAGGGATAGGCACCAAAGAGCTAAAGTGGGCTAAGACATTCAACCCATTTGGAGACAGGAAGCTGACAGAGGGAAAGTTTGTGGGATGGGGAGAAAATTCCCCCCAGGGGGGCTATAAATAGGAGAATCTGTGTACTGTCGATGGGAAAGAAATGAGATTGTTTTCCTTCACTTTATTTAATAATATGAAGGCACTGTGTGTTAAAAATATATATCCCTGCACAGAAATATAGGAGGATGGGCTTGGTAGCCCCATCAAGGGCATCTGGATTAAAATAATTGGGGCAAGGAATAAAAGAAACATGGTGGTTAGAGTCTACTACTGACCACCAAATCAGTAGTAGAGGAGAAGACAAGGATAAAACTTTTCAAATGCAAATTGCCAATGTGTCAACGAGGCATAATGAAGTGTTAATGGGGGACATCACTTACCATGATATCTGTTGGGAGACAAATTCTGCTGAACAGCCTCTCCAAGAAATTCCTGACTTGTGTTGGAGATAACTTTCTCCTACAGAAAGTGGAGAAAGCAACTAGAGGATCAGCTGTCCTTGACTTGATTCTAACCTATAGAGATGGCTTAGTGGATAAAGTGGCAGTTACGGGAACTCTGGGAGAAAGTGACCATGTTATATTGTAGTTCTTGATTTTAAGGGAAGCAAAAGCTGAGAGTAGCCATATGTGTATCCTGGACTTGAGGAAAGCCACTTTAAAAAAAAAAAAATAGAACACTGATAAGTAAGATTCCATGGCAAGCAACCTTAATGAGAAAAGAAGCGCAAGATGGATGGGAGTTCCCAAAAAAGAAATTGTAAAGGCACAATTGCAAACAACTCCTACAAGGAAAAAAGATAGAAGATGGCAGAAGAAGCTAATGTGGCTTCACAAAAAGCTTAGAGATGATCTGGGGGGGAAAGACACATATAGGAAGTGAAAGGAAGGCCAAGGAAGAGTTCAGAAAAGTAGCACATAATTGCAGAGATGGCATCAGGAAGACTAAAGCTGAGAATGAGCTAAGGATAGCGAGGGATGCTAAAAGCAACAAAAAAGCTTTTTTTCAGGTACATCCATACTAAAAGACAGAGAGAAGAAATGGTGGTTCAGCTACTCAATGAGGATGGCAAAATGATAACATATGACAAAGAAAAGGTAGAAATGCTCAATTCCCACATTGGCTGAGTCTTCTCCCCAAAGAGGGTCTATGACTTTCCTGACAAACGTGAAGTACAAATTGAAGCAGCAGGATTGCAGCTTGAGATTGATAGACAAATGGTCAAGGAAAATTTAATTACTTTGAATGAGTTCAAATCTCCAGGGCCCAATGAACTGCATCCTTGATTAATAAAGGAACTAGATGAAGAACTCCCAGAACCACTGCCTATTATCTTTGTGAAATCACGGGGAATGAGTGAAGTGCTAGATGACTGGAGAAGGACTAATATCCTTATATTCAAAGGGGCAAAAAGGAAGAACCTGGGAACTACAGACCTTCAATCCTTGGGAAAATTCTGGAGCAGAGTATAAAAAGGGCAGTCTGTAAGCACCTTGAAAACAATGCTTGACACAGGGCTTGCTTTAGCTGTATAAAAGCAAGTTGATAAGCTTCTGACCATTTTACTATCTCAGGACCAAACCTTTTAGTCAGCTCATGTAGTGCATCTCTCCAAACTTGGGTATGAACCTGTGATAGTAACTGGCTAGCCCAAGAAAGATCTAACTTGTTTCTTGGTTGCAGGCATAGGCCAACTTCTTATAGCATCTAGCTTGTCCTCTAGTGGGGCTAAAGCACCACTCCCCATCCTGTGTCCTAAATAACTACCTCTTTTTTCCCAAACCGACATTTAGAGGCTTTTATTGTTAAACCTGCCTTCCTAATTGCAGTCAGCACACTTTTCAGATGTTCCAGATGTTCCTCCAAAGTTGCACAATATATGGCTATGTCATCCATGTAAATTGGTAAAATCTGACATGCTACAGAGCAGCACTTCATTAACCAGTCTTTGAAAGGATGCAGGATGATTTGATAAGCCAAAAGGGAGCACCGTGAACTCATAAAGCCCATCTGATGTTATAAAGGCTGAGTTTTCTCTGGACTGTTCTTCAATGTTCATTTGCCAGAATCCCTTACATAAATCAATGGTGGATATGTGGCTGAACTCAATAAATTTAACAGGGTATCCATTTGTGTCATAGATTGTGATTTTGTTCAGCCTCCTATAGCCGACACAGAATCTGATGGTTCCATCCGGTTTATTAACTAAAACTATTGGTGAAGCCCATGGGCTGTAAGACTCCCTAATAACACCCAATTCAAGCATTTCCTGCACTTCTCATAACTGCAAACAACTTCCCATCCACTCTGTACACAGCTGATCTTATGGGAGGATGATTCCCTGTGATAACGATATGTCTTATAAGGTTGGTTCTTTTTTTTTTTTAACTAAAAAGGTTTGTAAATGTTTGCAGGATTTCTGTGATAGCATTGTGGGTTTCCTTAAGAGTATCCTGGGCCCATTTAATTTGCTCTAGGCCTCCCCCCTCTTTGCTTCTTTGAAAAAGATCTTGTGCTGTTCTATAATCTTCTGTGATTATTGTGAGATGGTAAACAGGAGCGTCCCTAATGTAATATGGTTTCAACAGATTAATGGTCACCACGTTCTGTTTTCTCCCCTCTACTTTTGCAACAGTGTAGGTGGTAAGGTCATGTTTATCCTTGACCATATATGGCCCCTCCCATCTACTTTCCAATTTATTATGTTTCCTAGGCTGGAAAACTATAACTTTGTCCTCAGTTTTAAAATTTCTTGCTCTGGCTTTCTGATCGTACCACTGTTTCTGTCTTTGTTGTACAGTGGTTAAGTTTGTGTGAGTTAGTTCCATTGTTTGAGACCCAGGGGTGAAATAAGACGCAGACACAATATAATGGGTTAAACAACGGGCCACTTTATTAAACCAAATTCATATTATGATAATGAACCTGCAAAGGGGAACATAAGTGCGGGATTCAACTGGTGAGTCAGGCAAAGCCTGCTTGCAGCTATTCGGGCGACCCAAACCCCTGTCGGGCAAAGGGGTGCAATCTGTCAACCCCTTGCCCTGACCACACTCCAATTGTGCGTAGGGAGGCCAACCTGCATCACCGCCCCCCAGTGCCCTGAAACTCCGGGTGGATGAGACCTGTTGGCCCCAAAGGCGACCCGTATCCTGCCCTCGGGCCGTAAAACCCGGAGCTGCAGGCCTCCGGAACCGCCTATCACCTCCAAAGGTGCCTAAAGGTGTCACCTAGCTGCCCTTCACCTTCAACCTTTCCCACACTTCCTCGCCACAGAAAGGGGACAAACCTCTGTTTAGTCACCCTTTACCCCACATTCAGACAAGATGTCCTTCAAGCCCCTCTGCAGGTCTTCTAAAAGGATCTCATTACCTACATCGGTCATATGAATGCCATCTGACCGATATAGCTCAACCTTACTGCGCCTTATCTCTGGATGGTGAATGACAAAACCACCAGAGTCCAATAGAGCAAGACGGAGCTGCCTATTTACTTTTTTGCGGGTCCTATTTATCCCCCAAGGTCACCCATACAATTCCAGTGTCTACGGGGTAAAATATCGGACCAAATCAAGTGTACCCCCGGCCAACGTTGCCCGGAAGTCAGCAGTCGCCTGTTCAATAAGGGCTCTGCCCTCCAACATGCCAAGGTCATTCCCTCCCAGGTGAATGACCAAAAACTGTGGTGCATTCCGCACTACTGCCGTCTGGAAGAGCGCTGGAAGGAGCCCGACCCAGCGCATACCACACCGGTCCAACCATTGCACAGTAGCCCACCGGCTAAGCCCAAGCTGTGTGCCCAAACGCAACTTCGCCGCCCTGCGGCCTGCCCAAAAGACCATACTATGGCCGCAGAGGAGGATGCACACTCTCTCATCTCCCTTCCAGCGGCCTGGCAAAGCAAACAATGGAAACTTATAACAGTGACATAAACAAGTCACAAACTGGTTTTTGGAACCCCTCGAAAAGGCCGAATATAGGACCTATAGGCTGTAGAACGCCATCTGCCCATGGATTGTAACTGGCCTTGGGAAAAACCCAAGCAGGCAGCCGTAGACGCTGCGCCAATACGGAAGGAATGAGTCCCAAACGTGTTGGGATCGAGTCCCATATGCCCAAGGGCTAACCTGGTAACCGCCCAAAACTGAAATCTAGAAAGGGGGAGGCCATCCTTATGTACAAATAAGTATCCTGGCTGTTGTCCACAGACTGTTAGGAACTTAGCCAATGCTGTTACAGGGCAAATTTCGTGCCTCTGTGAGGGGGAAAGAACCACCATACGTCCCCTCCTGCGCTGATCAGTCTTTGACCAGCGCAGCTGGAGGGTAGCCTGTCCCACCCTCCAACTAAAATCAGACAGCAAGAAGGCACGGGAGGATAGGTCAGTCCTGGACCCCGCCAGCACCTCACTGATGCGGAAAGCTCCGAAGAACAGCGTAAGTGCGGCCGCATGAAAAAGCAGGGCCTCAAAAGATGATGAACATAAACGTTCATATTGGGACAAGAGCCCTAGCAAAAGTTCTGGGTGAATAGGGGAGCGGGGGTCAGAAGTGGCGGGGTGTTCCCTTGCCCAGCCTTCCAACATCTTGCGAAGTCGGAAGTCATCAGAAAAGTCCCGCAAACCTCAGGACTTGGCCAAAAAGGATAGGCCAGAGAGCTTACCTCGAATAGTCTTAACGGCAAGGCCCTTCCTCCTGCCTTCCACGCAAAACTCTATGAGGTGTTCCACTGGGATGGGCCACTGCTGTACATAACCCCTTTCTACCCTAAAAGCCAATAGCTCCTTACCTGCTCTCTGGTAGCTGGCCATAGTACTAGGCGCAATGGACAGGCTTATCGCTCTCTCCGACTCAAGTTGCCAATCTCCCACAGATCTGGCGGGACCACGTCCGGCTGAGCCTTGGCCCACGGCGCCAGGTGGCGAAACCTCTCCATCTGGTTCCGTGACAGAGCATCAGCAATACTGTTATCAATACCCGGTACATGGTGCGCCAGGAACAGAATGTTAAAATGGAGACATTGTAAAACAAAGGCACGCACTAGATGCATAACTCTGGGGTTCTTTGATGACAAGGAGTTAATAACGTGCACCGTGGACAGGTTGTCACACCAGAAGTGGACTGTGGAATCACGTAGCCTGTCCGGCCAAAGATGCGCTGCCGCCACAATGGGAAAAAATTCCAGGAGAGTTAAGTCTCTAGTCCATCCCTCCTGAACCCAGGTCTGTGGCCAGCTGCCATGGCTCCAAGAGTCATTAAGGATGACACCGAAACCAAATGCCCCTGAGGCGTCGGAGTGCACCTGGAGTTCAGCCTCCAGGAGGCAGTCCCGCCTCCAAAAAGAAATCCCATTGAAGTCCTGTAAGAACTTAGCCCAGACCGACAGATCGTCTTTGAGCACACCTGAGAGCCTAATGTGATAATGAGGACGGGACAAACCTGACATGGCATCATATACTCGTCTAAGGAAAGCCCGCCCCGGTGCCACTACCCTGCAAGCGAAGTTCAATGAACCTGCCAGCTCCTGAAGTGTGCGTAGAGTTAAGCTCCTGGAAGTCCGAACATGAGATAACTTTTCACGCACCAGCTGTAATTTAGCCTGGGCCAAGGCATCTATTTCGATTCCCAGGAATGTAATAATCGGGGATGGACCCTCTGTTTTTTCCCCTGCCAGTGGGACTCCAAGATCCCTAGACAGCTCCATAAATTGATCCATAAGATCTTTGCACTCCCCCGTGTGTGCCCTTCCAGCAAATAAAAAACCATCTAAATAGTGGACAACAGAACATGATCCAGACCGCCTCCTTGCCGCCCATTCCAGGAAAGAGCTAAAAAGCTCGAATACAGCGCACAAAATGGAACAGCCCATGGGCAGTGCATGGTCCACGTAATATTGATCCGCAAAAGCAAAACCCAATAGATCAAAATCTCCAGGATGGACGGGGAGGAGGCGGAATGCAGACTTTATGTCACACTTCCCCATTAGGGCCCCCACACCGCATCTTCGAACCATGCTCACTGCGCAGTCAAAAGAGGTGTAGTGTACCGAACATAAGTGAGGCGGAATAAAGTTGTTAACCGACTGCCCATGTGGATAGGAGAGGTGGTGAATGAGGCAGAACTCTCCAGGTGTCTTTTTAGGCACAATACCCAGTGGTGAAACCCTAAGAGACGGGACGGGAGGGGAAGCAAAGGGGCCCAAAACTCGGCCCGCTTCCCTTTCTTTATTAATCTTATCCAAAACAACCTGTTCCATGCCCAAGACAGACCTCAGGTTCCTAAACCGGAAGGAAGTTCGGGGCCCTGAATAAGGGATCCAAAAACTATTTGAAAAACCATCTAAGAGGCAACGAGCCTCTTGTGTTAAAGGGTAAAAACTTAATAAACTTTGCAAAGCTGGTAACTTAATTGGGCTGGGGCCCTTTTCCCTGAGTTGCACCAGGGGTTCCCTGCCTATGCTGCCCCTGGAAGTCTCTATTGCCACCTCTATAAGGTCGGTTCCTAGGGCAGGCAGCGGGTGTGTGTTGGCCCCCGCAGAGTGTGCACTCATGCCTGTACCGGCAAGTGTTCCTACTACAGAAGCCACAGGAGCTAAACTCCCAGCAGAGCAGGCGGGGTTGAACCCCCTGCCCCGCTGGCCCATGGGAAGGAACTGGTGTCAATTGTCTAGCTATGAGGTGGCCGCTATCAGTCCTGTCCCTGGCCACCGGCCTTGAATGAGACATGAACTGTAACCATAGTTCAGCCTCCTTCCTATCCCATGGCAAGGATGTGTCATAGGCCGCCCTCATACGAAAAGCCACATCGTAAAAGAGCCACGCCGACCCCATAAACTCTGTATAGCCCCTGTAGATAATATCTAAATATTTAATCAGGACCAAACTGCGCTGTGGCTGTTTTTGTATAACCACTCCTATGTATGTAATGTAGGCGGGGAGCCAGTTAGCCCAAGTGCGCTCAATTCTGCACCTCCTGGGCCTGTCCAGCTACTTCTCCTCCCCCTTTTTCTTGTCCCTCTTAAGAGGCTCCCTATACAACAGGGAAAACAAGTCAATGTATTCCCCATTCCAGATTTTTTCTTTAGTTGCTGGAAGCAAATGGAAACCTAAAGGAGCAGAAGTCTCTCCAAAAGGAATGGCACCCTCTTTGATATGTCCCAGGGGGTCACTAATGTTCTGGGGGACCATTGGAACCCCCGAAGAAGCAGTGGGCTGGGTAGAAATAGCTGCCTCAGCCCCAGTTCCTGTTCGGGGAGCCGCCCAAACTTGGTCACAGGCCTCAAGCGATGAGGGTTGTAATTGTTGTGTGTCACTTGCCTGGGCAGCTGGAAGTGTTGTCTGATTGTCAGTCTCAGTGCTGTGTGGAGGAGAAAAAGGCCAAACCTGCCCCGGTCCCCAATATGGGTACCCCCATGGTGGCCAGCCCCACGCAGGGCCCGGCCCTTGCGACCCAGTCACCGCGTACTCACCAGATTTCCCTTCTGACCCAGCCTCCATGGATGACTGTTCAGTGGTGGCACATAGGTCCTGGGTGGGAGTCTCTCCGATCGAGCTGCTGGGACCAGCCTCGAGGGCATCCAGACGGGCTAAAATTGAATCCAACAGTGACTGATTAGAAACAGACGCTTGCCGACCTGTGGCTGCGCTGGGCTGGCTGCCACAAGGTGAGGCTTGCACTGAATTGGAGGCTCTTCGCGCCTGCCCTCTGGTGCGCTTCGTCGGGGGGGGTGCATGCCACAGCAGTAACTAACTGTGCTGGTGGGGATGGACGGAAGGAAGATTCCTCTAGGGCCGTGAGGCGAGCCAGGACAGCCGCCCATGGTGGTTCGCCATCCCCCGCCCCAGAGACCCCGGGAGGGAAAGATCCCTGGACTGGTCTCGGTGCCCTCCCTTTTCCTTTGGGCCCACCCTGACCCTTTTTTGGCACCATGACAAAAGATCTAGGGATATTTAATATATATATAGGCAGGAGACCCTTAGCAAGGCCTAGGCAATTTGACGGAAAATGCTCCTGCCTCCTCCCTCCGTGGTCAGGTCACCAGCCTATCAAACCAAAAGCCTTATATTGAGGGGGGGGAACGCACCCACTCCCTCTCTCCCAGAATCAGGCCCAACCTGCCTTCCAAGGCCGCTAGGCCTGCCCTAAATACTTATTTAGGGAAAATATGTGTATGCGCCTACTCCCTCCCAGTGCCCAGCCAAAAGCCTGTAAATGGGGGGGAAGAGTGCTTTAAACTGGCGCTGCTGCACCTGAGGTGGGGCGCCGCCGCGCCACCGCCCGCAACTCCTGCCGCCGCCGCGGAGCCAGGAGAGAAGAGCCCTGCTGGGAAGGCCAGAAGGCCCATCAAAGAAGGCCTGCCTCTGTTGCTGCTGCAGAGCTGACAGAGCCCCGCTGAGAAGGCCCGTCGCGCCGCGGAGCTGACTGTCGGCGCAAGCATGGCTCAACAAGGCCCACTAGGCCAAAGCCACATGAAACTGCTCGTCAGCGCGGCTGAGCAAGGCCGACGCCCGAGCCTTGTGCGCCACGATCGCGGCCCAGCAAGGCCCCTCGGGCTGAAGTTGCGCAGCCGGACAAGGTTAGCGCCCGAGCCTCATGCTCCCCAAAATGGCGCCACCGCCGCTGCCGACTCGCGCTCTAACGCCAAGAGCGCAGGCACTCTGCCACAATTATGAAGAGGGAGAGGGGGCAGATAGCGCAAGCTTAAATAAGCTCGTATGCCCCGCCCCCTCTAGAAGCGCGCCGTGACTGCGTCACCCCAGTCCGGCGCACTTGCCCTCTCCCGACATGGAGGCTCAGGCTTCACCCGGGCCGCAAACATGCCCCGCAACCCGGTAAGTCCCAGGTGCGAAGCGGGGTTCCTTTAACTTTCGGTGGAAGTCCATAATATATTGTACTACAGACACTCTCTCTTCAGACACAACACCTTCCCAACATTCTGTCATAAGAGATAAAGGATTTCTTGGCCTTCTACCAAACATCAATTCAAATGGTGAAAAACCAGTTGAATCTTGGGCCGCATCATGATAAGCACATACAAGGTAGTTGTTCGCCCCAATCATATGGGTGGTCTGCCACATATGATTTAATCATATTTTTAAAGTTCCATTATATTTTTCCACCAGTCCATTGGTCTGTGGATGATACACTGTTGATGTGAGATACTTTATTCTACATCATCTCCACAAACATTTAACTATATCTGATAGGAATACAGTTCCCCTGTCAGATATTAGTTCATCAGGAAATCCTAAAAGAGACAATATTTTTAATAAGGCCTCTGCCACTATCAATGCATCAATGTTTTGGAGAGCTTCAGTATCAGGATAACAAGTTGCGAAATCCACCACAGTGATTACAAAACGTTTTCCACTCTGAGTTGGTTTTGTAAAAGGACCTGCTATGTCCATAGCCACTCTATAAAAGGCTTTCCCATTTAAGGGCATTGGCTGTAAGGGTGCTTTAATTCTTTCTCCACCCTTTCCCACATGTTGACATGTCTCATAGGATTTACAGCATTCTGTAACCTCTCTGGGGATATTTGACCAATAGAAATTGAGTGCTAGATGTCTGCGTGTTTTCCCAATTCCCAAATGTTCAGCCACAGGTATGTCATGGGCTGTAGTCTGTAGGTCTTTGGAACTATCAGCTGTTTCTCAGCCATAGAACATTTACCTCTGATAACTGGTAGCCATTTTCTATATAGCAAGCCATTCTCCCAGAAGATTTGTTCCTTTTGGAATTCCCCAAAAGAACTTTCTTCCTTTTGTTCTATAGCTCTCAAATATTTCAAGCTCTCATCATTTCTAGCAGTGCTTTTAAATTCACTGTCTCCCTGCGCTACAACTGCAGAAGACAGGAAGGCACTTGTATTACATAACTGGGCCTCTCCCTAGTTGCTAAGCCACAGGGTCAACCTTGCATTTGCTTCTGATACATTCTTACAGGCATTATTTTGCTCAGATAATATTGAAACTTTCTCTCCACTTTCTTTTGGGACCTAATGACAATATATACTTATTTATTATGTGACATAATATCCTTCCCCAGAATAAAAGACTAACTCTGCTCATTGCTAACCCCTACTTCATATTCTCCTTCAAAACCTCTCCAGTTCACTGCAACTCTGGCCAATGGAATTTGAACCAGCTCTCCCCTTATACACCTGATGATAATGGTTTTCTGAGGTAAAATATTTTCGGGTTTAACCAGATCTGCATGTATAAGCGATATTTCTGCCCGTGTCCAAAACTGCCAAACAAATGCATTCATTCACAGTCACTTTTTCCCTGAGAGTGTTGTCAAACTCAGGCACTCTATTCCATTTCACTGAGGTGGTTTTTCTCTTATTAATTCCCATGCAGGGACATGCACACTTAACATGTCCAATTAATCTGCACTGGAAACATACTTTGTCTGTATTGCCAAACAGTGGTTTAACAGACTGCTGTTTCTCTGGATTGGCTGGTGTCTGCTGAGTTTGGTCTTTTCCCATAACTCTCTTAAATCCCCCACTTTTATTCAGAGTATTTTTATTTTGGTAATCTTTGCTTGTTCTACCAACAAGGCTAAGGGCTCTTTCAAAGAAAAATTGTCTGCCACACTAGCAGCTTCTTTGACATTTCTTGGATTTCTATCCCTCACAAGCAATCTGATTTCCTGATGTAACTGGAAAATAAACGGATCCAAAATCATGAGATCTCTAATATATTTTGTTTTCTCATTAGCACAACCAATCCATTTATTAAAATAGTCAGTGAGTTTAAAACCAAATTCCACATATGATTTAAACAATGTTACTGTGGTACTTCTGAATTTCTTTCTAAAGAATTCAGGTCCAAACCTAAATGTTTGATAGACAGCAGTCTTAGGGCTCATCCAGACAACTGTATAACATACGATATGATCGCTTTGTGCATTAATTAATTTTCAGTGGTCCATATGACTGTAGTGAAAGCGGGGAGCTCTTCCCCGTCTGCTCTCACTGTCCTAGGAGTCAATCCCCAACCTTGGGCAATTGATCCCAGCAAATCCTGGTTTGCCAAGGTTGTGCACATCAACACCAACCCTGCAAGGTAGTACTGCTACCACCCTTCAACTGGTTAGCTACTCTTGGGCGAAGGGAACCCCAGAGCCCTCTTAAAAAACACCTAAACCTCTCAGGACCAGAGTCTAGATACACTCCTGGCCCCTTCTGAAGTCTTAGGTAAAAACGTTTCTCTGTTACACGGTAGTATGGTCAAATGGCAAGGACTGAATTTAGGAACTGACCCCTTTCTCTGGAATAAACACACGTTGGTTTAAAGTAATTAAAGTTTATTAAAAAGAAAATAAGAAAAGCATAAAAAGGTTACAAAAAGCAAAAAGGTACACACAAATAATTTGTAGCAGCAAATTGAATCCTAGAACCATACACCCAAACAGATAAGGTGTTTAGTAACAAAGGTAAAGGAAAGTTTCTTGGCACAAATCAAAATAACAAAGCTGTTTGCCTAGCTATACTTACAAGAGCATACGATCTCTCACTGAATAGCCTTCTTCCCCTCAGGGAGTTGCAAGTCAAGATGTAAATGGAGCCACAACAGAACATCACCATAGGCAAGGTGGTGCTCCAAAGTGGGACACAAACCCAGAGTTCTGAGCCTCCTCTTATAGAGGAAAATTCCCTCCCAGCCGGAGACAATTAACCAATTAACATTTTCATTAAAGGGATGAAAAAAATGATGTTCCCACAGCACCTGGCGCCTCCTCTTGGTTTCCCATAACAAAGCAAGGAGTTTTACGGCCTTGACGGAACCAGGCCCCTTCCACTGATAAGAAGGTGTAAAATTACTGTAAGCTGGTACAGCTGTGTTATAAAAATTACCAAGTCACAGTGATGAAAGAACATCAAAGTTTTAACTGCTTGCTAGCAAGCTAACAAGGAAGATGTCAAGGGGAAGAATTCCCCATAAGGCTTTGGGAGTTAGCCATTTTAACTGCAGGCCAGGGTAAGGCTGGCAAGCTGGCATGACAATGACATCGTCCATTTTTGCGCATTTTTGCACTGTTAAATCCACTTTTGCAGTACCACAAAAAATGTGATATGCTTTTTTAAATCGGGAATCATCCTCTGTACCGTAAGGCACTTGGATGCAATACCGTGGACTTTAGAGCTGTGGGCGGTCCATGGGCATTTCCCCATACCCCTTCTCTCGTTCCCAGCCAATCATGTATTTCCACTTTTGCGCATGTGCGCGAATGTCCGGGGAAAGCCCGGGAAAACTGAACCAATCAGAGCAATGGTGTGGTGTTGGGAGGGCTCTGCAACTTCTACTGCACAGCTACAGCCGTTTATTTTTAGCCAGCCTGCGAACTGGGTGGCTACTCCGGGTGAGATCTGCAATTGTGGCTGTTTGTAAAGACCCCATTTTCCTGGCTGGTCTCGCTCAAGTGTGGCTGGTTGGTGCAGGAAGCTCGCTTTGCTGGCACTTTGCAAATGGCCACGGGAAGGAAATGGAGAAGGAGGGGGGGTGAAGGCAATGGAGCATCAAGTTTTGCCCGAAGTGGTTGGGAAGCTGCTGGGAAGCCTCTCTCAGTGGCTCTTCCCTGACGCTGCCGACACCACCTATGCGGAGAGCGACAGGCAGGCAGAGTGAGAGAGAGAATGAGGAGGAGCTGGAAGCCGCCACCGAGCGCTGCACTCTAGAAAAGCTTGGGGGTCAGGAACCTTGCAGTGGAGCCAGAGGTCCCAGCTGGCATTCCTGCATGGTATTCGATTTATTAGACATTTGGGGGGGGAATGAAAGGTACAAGGACAACTTGAATCGAGAACGTGCCTGGGCAGGTGTGCGTAAATATGCAGAGTCACAAAGCTGCCACGCCACCCCAGGAAAAGTTGGTTCTGTAAGAAGGGGGGTGCTCCCCATTAAACTCTCAGCTTTCCTGCCATTCTTTACAAAAGAAACAAGTAGTAGCAGCTCCTCAATACCCCCCTTTCCGTTCTGTAGAAATAAGTGGAATTGCCAGCCGTGTGTATCTCCAGAAACTGCAGTATGCATAAAGGCAGAAAAGCATACAGTCGGTTTTGCAAAATATCGCAAACACAAGCAAACAAAAACACAGGAATTACTGGGATATAAGTGGTTTGCTAGAGCGTCTTGGGCGCCCGCAACCATAGAGACTGGTGGTCTACCTTCCTAGACATGACCCGTTGTTACTTGCTTGCAGTTCCATGAGATAGAAGTGAATTGCCAGGCGTGTTTACCCCCAGAAAATTTGATATGGAAAAAGGCAAAACCACATACATTCGGTTTAGCAATATATCGCAAATGCAAGCAAACAACAATACAGCAATTATTGTCAGATAAGTTGTTTGCAGTTCTCTTTTATCAGAGGGAACACTTCAAAGTGGAGAAAGAGGAAAGGATGTTTAGCAGCTCTAACCTCATTTCCCCTGCATGCCTTCCTATTACAAATTGTTCCTGGAGAATATGTCCAGTGTGCATGTGTGTGTGTGCAAAAGGGGGGGGGAGGCCCTGGACTCAGCACTACCACCAGCAGCCCCCAAGAATCGAGGGATCCAGCAGCTGTGTGGGGTTCCCTAATTAGGAAAGGCTGCTGGACGCTGGGTGGGAGGGGGTGCGAGTGGGTGGGATGGAGTTCCCCTTTCCCCAAGCCCTCACTTGTGAACAATGTTGCCATAAGGGAGGAAAATGTAGCCTCCGCCGCCGCCATCTCCCACCGCACTGAGCTCACTATATCGTGGTGCTTCCTATCCCGAAGCTTCGCCGGTGCAGCTGCTGTGAAGTAGCCTCCTCCACCACCACCCCTGCATGAGCCAAGGAAGCTCAGGATGGCTTCAACGCTGCTGGGGCTTCTGCTGTTCCTGGGCTCCGGGGTGTCACACGACCCTGTCCAGGCGCCTGTTGGGCTCCGGCTGCCCTCAACTGCACAAGGAAGAAATTTAATAGCTGTAAGTGGAGCTGCACAAGAGCCAAAAACTTGGTCAACTCCATTACAGCCACTACTACCAAACCAACAGGAAATTCAAACTTTCACACTCTTACGTTCAAGCACATGCTTGTTATTGTGCTTTGGTGCAAAGGGGGAGAGGAGCATACGTCATATTTTGTGGACCAATTGGCTGATGAGGGGGTGTTACAGGCGGAGCTGGGAAAAAGTGAAAAGAATGTACGGGTCTTCCCACTGAGTGTGCGGGTGCAAAAAAGTGTATTTTTCAGATCGGAAAAGAACGAATGTCAGGCAAAGTGGGGACTGTCAGATGACAAAGCGAATATGGAAAACGTGGATTATTGGGGTCAGTTTGGACGAGCCCTTAAAGGTGTCAAAATCCACTGTCTCAACAACTGAGAAACTATTACATATTTCAGCCACTTCTCCTTTAAATAAATTTGGAATATACCCATATATTCCGTAGGATCCACATTCCATATTTGAGCAGCTTTCTCAAACATGTTAAAAAAATATCTGGGGATCCTCCCCAATTTCATAGGAACTGAAATCAGTAGGACAAACCTTCACAGGTCTACATTCCTCCTCAACCCTCCTTCTCTCTTCCCTCAGCAGATTTTCCTTTTCCATCTGGAGTCATTCAAATTCCAATTCTCTATCCAACTCTCTTTGTCTAAGTTCTGCTTCTTTCTCTTGCATTTCTGCCCTCAGTTTCTCCCTCTGAAACTCTATATACTGAGGATTCATTTCTATAGGTGTGGGTCTATCTGGCATTCCCTCAGCCTCCCCAGCACCTTTACCTCTGAGGTAATCTAAAAGCATCAGCTTTAATTCATCTGCTGATTTTCCTTCATGAAGAAGATTTAGCTGTCTACATTTCTCAGTTAAGCTTTTCTTCTTCATTGACATAATCTCCATTTTTCCCTTTCCTTTCACACACAATGTTTCCACTTCATTTTCTCTAAACTGGATTATGGTTTGCTATATTGTTTCACCAGTGCACTCCTTGTCTGTCACCACCTTGTGACAAACAAGATCCCTTTTTAATCAGTAGCCTTAAGCAGGACACAAAATAAACCCCTTTTATTTCGGATCCCACTGACACTGCTGTCACTTTGTTTTGAACCCTCCCTTCACCAGGGATTATGCCTCCTGACACCACATGTTTGGTTCAGGAAATCCCCACCCAGCAGGACGCTTGCCTCAGCCTGGGTCTGGTATGTTGTCTGTACCACAAGCTTCAGTCCTTACACTCAAAAGGTGACCATTGGTGTGCCCAGTTAGCACAACAGGATCTAGGTACAGGAATGGAATAGGACCCTGACATGGTAGCACACATGACCAGGAAGACACTCAGAAATTTAAATGAACAAAATTACTTTAGTAAAATTCAAGATGCTAAATAGTATATAGTCCCTGTCTTCCCTATCTGTCCACTGCCCTCTTACTAATATGTAATCCATCATTTTCCCACCCAGCTCACACCCACAACACAACTTCCACTCCAAATCTCAACAACAAAAACTTCCAGCTGTCTAAACCACCTGTCTTTTTATTCAGACCCCCCCTTAGAACTCTCACTCACACACCCCCTCTTGGGTCTCTTACGTCACTCATACTCCCAGGCATTACATTAACTCCTTCAAACCCATAACACATTTAATAACAGTTCCCAACAAGTGGTTTTGTTATAGTACCTAATAATATTCTGATTAACAAGCTAGCTAAATGTGGGCTGGATGGAACAATGTGATAGCTGAAGCACTGGTCTGAAAACAACAGAATGAAATTTAACAGGGATAAGTGCAATGTCCTATACCTAGGAAAAAGAAACCAAATGCACAGTTATAAGATGGGGGATACTTGGCTCAGCAGTACGATATGTGAGAAGGATATTGGAATTGTCGTTGATCACAAGCTGAATATGAGTCAACAGTGTGATGTGGCTGCAAAAAAGGCAAATGCTATATTAGGCTGCATTAACAGAAGTATAGTTTCCAAATCACTTGAAGTACTAGTTCCCCTCTATTCAACACTGGTTAGGCATCATCTTGAGTACTGCATCCAGTTCTGGACACCACACTTTAAGAAGAATGCAGACAAACTGGATCAGGTTCAGAGGAGAGCAACAAAGATAATCAGGAGACTGGAAACAAAACACTATGAGGAGAAACTGAAAGAACTGGGCATGTTTAGCCTTGAAACGAGAAGACTGAAGGGAGATATATCACTCTTCAAGTACTTAAAAGGGGTTGTCACACAGAGGCAGGTCAGGATCCCTTCTCGATCATTCCAGAGTGCAGGACATGGGATAAGTGGTTCAAGTTACAGGAAGCCAGATTTCAACTGAACATTAGGAAAAACTTCCTAACTGTTAGAGCGGTATGACAATGGAACTAATTACCTAGGGAGGTGGTGGTCTTTCCAACACTGGAGGCATTCAAGAGGCAGCTGGACAGTTATAAGTTATAGTTATAAGCAGTAAATACACTGTCACTAGAAAAACTACAGATAAGGGAGAGACAAAGACCCACCTGACAAAGCATCCCTCCCCCAGTGACAAAGTGTCGATGCAAGTTTAGCAGAAATGCAAATTCAGCAACAGGGCAGGGAGGCCAGAGCACACCACTCTGTCCATCTGTTCCTTGACCTGAACAAAACCTAAGCTTTCAATAAAGTAACTCAATAAACCTCAAAAACAATTATGCAGGTAGGGACCCACCAGGGGTGTGGGGGCTTTCCAGTGTTTTCCACTGTCTATAACATGTATGACTATCAGCCTGTTAGTCAGTGGGTGATTTGCTCATAAGGCACATAGATAGTGGGATGTGTGATGGGCATGCAGACTGCAGGGTGATTTGCCTGCCTGGCGCAAAGGTTGTGGCTGTTGCTTGTCATCTAGATAGACTGGTAGATAGAGCTGGAGAGGAGTTAGTGGTCATGATGCATACTGGCACCAATGACATGGGGAAATGTAGTTGTCAGGTCCTGGAAGTAAAATTTAGGTTGCTAGGCAGAATGCTGAAAGCCAGGGCCTCCAAGGTAGCTTTCTTTGAAATGTTACCAGTTCTACACGGGCCAGCTAGACAGACACAGTTTTGTAGTCTCAAAGCATGGATGAGATTATGGTGTTTGGAGGGCTTTGGATTTGTTAGGTACTGGGGAACATTTTAGGACAAGAAAGACCTGTACAAAAGGGATATTCTCTATTTGAACAAGGATGGAACAAGACTGCTGGCATTTAAAAACAAATAGGTGGCAAAACAGCTTTTAAATCGATTAAGGGTGGAAAGCTGACAGAAGCTGAGGAGGGTCCAGTTCAGAACAAATAACTCCCTTGGAATGAAGACAAAAAAAAGATGAAAATTTAAATGGGGTAGGCCTAGAACTAGGCATTGCTATATTAGAACTAGGATAGCAATTCAGAGAGACCAAAGTACCATAGGCCAAAACAAAAGTGCCAAAGACACTTGAAGAGAGACACTGTATACAAGTGTTTATATGTTAATGCTATATGCCTCCAAGCCAAGATGGGAGAACTGGAGTGCTTGAACTTGGAGGATAGCATTGATATAACGAACATAATGGAAAAGTGGTCGAATGGAGAAAATCAGTGGGACATGGTTATCCCAGGACATAAACTATATTGAAAAGACATAGGAAAATGGAAAGATGTATTGGAAGTGGTGTCACACTGTATGTGAGACAGCACATTCAATCCAGAAAGCAAGAAACCTCCAAAGAGGCAGACTCCTCCACAGAATTGTTGTGGGTGATGGTACCGGGCCCCAAGAGTAATTTTGTACCGGGGATATTCCATTGTCCCCTGACCAAAATGCTCAGCAAGCTCTTGAGATGAAAAATGAAACCGAGGAAACATCCAAACTAGGATATAGTAATGAGTGACTTCAACTACCCTGACATAGACTGGCTACATATGTGTTCCAGTCATGAGAAAGAGGTAAAATTTCTAGATACCCTAAATGACTGTGCCCTAGAACAGCTGGCCATTGAACTGAACAGAGGGGCAGTGACCCTGGACTTAACTCTTAAGTGGCTCCCAGAACCTGGTACAAGATGTGTTGTTGAACCAATTGGAGCAGTGACCAGTGTGTTTAATGAGCAGTCGAATAGGTTATTAGAGGCAAGAAGTCTTCCTTCAAAAAATGAAAAACTTGTCCAAATGAGAATGAAAAGGAACACAAAATCTGGCAAAAGAAATACAAGAACACAATAAAGGAATTGAAGAAGCATGCTGCTAAAAACATAAAAAACGAACAAAATATTATTTAAATATGTTTGTCCCGTCCAGAGCCAGAACCACAAGACTGAGACACAGGTGCAATTAAATCTCATTTTATCAGAGTAATGGGTACATCAAAGGCATTGCGCTTCATAGAAAAACCTACACTAACTCACTTAGAGTCCCTAACTACACTCTAGACATGCTCTGTGGCGAATGAAGGAAGTTGACTCAGCAACACCCCCCCATGCGCTGCCAGCTTAAGTAGGGAATGTTTTTGAGCTTAATCTCTGACTCCTTCGCAAATCCTGTCTCTGCCCTGACCGCTTCTCATGGCGGCAGGAGTGAGGCGATGGAGGGTGTGTTTCCAATGGTTCATCAGAAGACACCTGCTCCAGAGTAGCCTCGAGGTCAGGAGGCTGCGTCACGCTGGCGGCATCCTGAGAACTACTTGGCAAGGGAGTAGTTGGCACATTCTCCTGAGCTTCCTGCAATGGCTCCTCTGCAACAACTGGGGGCAGCACGCTCTCCTCTTCTGAGAGCGCGCTATCAGTGGGAATTGGCTCAAATTCAGGCTCGCTTCCCCTTCCAAGGTCCTGCTCAGACTCAATAATTACTGGATCTTCCGCACCCTCTGACAGCTGAGGCGCCTGCAACTCATGCCTCCCCCCTTCCTGCCCCTGAAGGGAGAGCTGAGGCTCAACAATGTTCAAAGCAGGAGACCCTCTAGGCTGGCAGTTGGACCCTTGGATGATAAGGGAATCAAAGGTGTGCTAAAGTGATTGCAGAGAAGCTAAACAAATTCTTTGCATCTGTCTTCACAGTGGAGGATACAGGGCAGGTCCCTGTGCCTCAACTAGCTTTTGCAAGAAGGGAGTCTGAGGAACTCAGGCAAATAGTGGTGATGAGAGATTAAATTCTAGGTATAATAGACAAAATAAAAACTGACAAATCACTGGGTCTGGATGGCATCCACCTGAGAGTTCTTAAAGAATTCAAATGTGAGATTGCTGATCTTCTAACAAAAATATGTATCTTGTCCTTCAGATACGCCTCTATACTTGAGGACTGGAAAATAGCCAATGTAACACCAATCTCTAAAAAGGGATCTTGGAAATTATAGGCTGGTTAGCTTAATGTCTGATCCACAAAAACTGGTGGAAAGTTTTGTTAAAGATAAAATAACCAAGCATATAGAATATAGATAGAGGTGATCCAGTGAATATAGATAGAGGTGATCCAGTGAACATAGTGTACTTGAACTTTCCAAAAGCTTTCAGCAAGTTACCTCATCAAAAGCTTAGTAGTCTTGTGGATCAGGAACTGGCTAGGAAACAGAAAACCGAGAGTAGGAATAAATGGACAGTTCTTCCAATAGAGGAAATTGGATGTAGAAAGTGTGGTCCAAGGATCAGTATTGGGACCTGTGCTTTTTAACTTGTTCATAAACAATCTAGAGTTAGAGGTAAGCAGTGAGGTGACCAAGTTAGCTGATGATACTAAACTGTTAAGGGTTGTTAAAACAAAAAGGGATTGTGAAGAGCTCCAAAAGGACCTCTCCAAACTGAGCGAATGGGCTGTAAAATGGCAAATGCAATTCAGTGTAAACAAGCATAATGTCGTTCCTGTTAAGGAGCGTTTTTGCCTCCACCCGAAATGTAGGAGAAGGCTCGGGAACGATCTCGAAGCTTCTAAAGTGTGCCACGTGAGATCAAAGGGGCCAATCAGGTTTGGGATTGAGCGGAGTATTTAAAGCCGCTCCTTCCCTTAGCGTTTGCCTTTTTTGCCTTGCAGCATACCTTGCGTGGTTTGTGCTTCAAGGGCTCCGTCAGCGTTTGTTTGTGACCATTTTTATTGCCTGCTTGCTGGTTTCTCCGTTGCTACTGCCTGCTCCCATCCCCTGCTTCATTCATTCAATTAAATAGGCTCATTTCCCCGCTGATCAGCTGGGCTCCGGGCGCCCGCCCACGCACCCCGCGGCTTCCTGCCGGCTCTCCGGCTTCTGCTCGTTGACGAGTTCTCCCGGAGTTAAAGCGTTTGTTGTTATTTCATTCCTCCTTTTTCCTTAAGGGTCGGTGGGTGGTGTCCTTCATTGTTTTTGTCCCCTTAGTTTGATTGGTATCAGTTTAATCCCGTTGTCTTGCTTTAATCCCCCCTCGTTATTTCTTAGGCTCTTGTTATTCGGCTTGCTTTATTATTGTTTAAGTAGGCTGTGGTAATGGGGCGGTTTCCCGCCTTCCTCGCCTCGTATTCCGCTCCCATTCACCACCTTCAGAGTGTTAGGGAGTGTGTGTGCGGGGAGGAGGGTTCGTCTTTCTCCCCCATCCCCACGCATCTGCTCTGCAGAGGGGGATTGTTTCGCGGTATAATAGCAGGCGGGCGTTTTAAACGTGCCGTTTGCTTGTTTTTCTGTGAGTTATAGAGAGTGGGGGGGCGGTTTCCTCCCCCTTTTTATCCCCGTGCGTCAGCTGTTCAGCGGGTGGATAGTTTCATAGTATAACATGCAGGCGTTTTAAATATGCCGCTTGATTTGTTTCTCCTTTTGCCTGCCAGCTTAGGAGAATTGTTGAGAGTTGAGGTGGTGGTTTTCTTTCCTTTTCATTCCCGCACGTCAGCTGTTTAGCGGGTGCATAGCACGCCTGTATTTACTTGCACGCAGGCATTTGGTTTGTTCCCTGCCTTTGCCCCTGCTTTCAATGCTTTTGAAGCTATCGCCTGAAGGGAGTGTAGGTAGAGCTATGCATCTTTGAGCGGCCTCGCCAGCCTGCTATAGAACGGAAGCAGTAGCCTCCTGCCTTGCCTGAGCTTTATTTTCTAAGTACTTAATAGGATTATCTTCCTGCAGATGGGTAGGTTATGCAATTGGCTTTAGAGGGGTGCCCTCAGCCTGCTCTAGAGTGTCTGTAGCCTTGTGCCTTGTGTGCACATTAATTGTATATGTAACTAATTTGATTGCGTCATGCAGACTTGGCGTGCATATTGCATTTGGTCGCCACAGCAGTACAATATGGGGGTTAAGTGGTGCTGGTCCTTTGGGTACCTTGTTTGTTTCTTTGTTTTGCAGTGCGCCTGCAGCCCTATGCTCATATTTCTCTATTACCCGCCCTTCCTTTTTTTCTCCCAGGCTGAGTTCAAGTTAATTTTTATGTGCAGCTTCATTCATTAGGGGTTTGGGGTATTTCATTGTGGGGTACAATTAATTGATTTCTCCCCTGGGCATATTTTGCCAATATAAATAAATATATGAATATATAAATAAATAATTTATTGGTTGATTGATTTGATTGATCAATTAATTAATTAAGTGCCATTTATATGGTCTGTGTTTCATTTGGATTAGCTTGAACTCAATACAGTTATATTTGGTTGTTTTGCAATCACTTCATTGTTGTTCCTTGGTGAGTTCAAGGTTTGCCTTATAATGCTTTTAGATTATTTAGCCTCTTAATTCTGCTCTATGTATCATACAAAATAATAAATAAATTAAAATAAAATAACAATAAAATGATATGCCTATGCAATATCACCTTTGGAGGGCATAATAGATGTTTTAATCTGGGTAAATAAAAATCCTGCCTCCTAGAATTCCTATGAGGATTTAAGAAGAGCCATAGGAACATGAGAAGAGCCTGCTGGATCAGGCCGGTGGCCCATCTGGTCCGGCGTCTTGTTCTCACAGTGGCCAACCAGGTGCCTGGGGGAACCCCGCAAGCAGGACCCGAGTGCAAGAACACTCTTTAAAATATGTCAATATAGTGAGATTCAGTGAAAGGCAATGTATGCCATGTAAGTTTAAAGGAAATGCTCTTAGCCAGTTAAAATTCATCATTGTGGCTGTCATTATGAGCTAAGAGGTTTATGCTAATGATTAAATTGAAAAGATTATAGATTCGCTGAATCAGATGTATGGCTTTTTTGTAGAATTAAGTTTAATTGTAATTTTCTTTAAGGATCTCTAGTAGCGGATTAGCTGATAAAAACTTATTTATTCAGCAGGAGTATGGCAGGAATATTTTGACATGTAGGAGTTGCTTGGTCACTTGTACTTACCTTTTAGGTCATTTCCTTCTGACAAAGCATTAATTCAGTGACTTTGTGAGAACACGGAAGTGGTGTGCTCATGTTTTCTATTTCAGTGGTGTCTCAGATAGGAGGTGTGTGGATATCCCCTGTGGCTTACTTTTTGAAGGACCTCAGCAGCCATTCTTTGTTTGGGAGAAGCGGACTTGTCCTGGAGGATGCACTGCAGGTAAGCTTTGATGCAGTTGGTGGCTGGAATTTTGGTGTTAATTTCAGGTCCTTTGGTGTGCTGAGAAATGGCTGGCTTCCATGAGGGGCATGGGGTTTCCCCTGGATTTTATTTTCTTTGGCTAATTTTCCAATAGTGCTTGTGGTACATGTGTGGCCTTCTGCCCTTCAGAATTAAATGGTACGTTTTCAGTCCAGCCTGGCTATTGGTTCTTTGGTAAATTCCCAGACCCCTAGCTCTACTTGTGCCATGTGCCTTGTGCATGTGTTTGCTCTGCAATGTACATTCTTATATTTTGCTCATGGCTCAGCATGTTCCGGGTTTGCAGACAGATGCGGCTGTGCCATCTTGGTATCCCCCACTTCGAGCATGGCCGATATCAGTTTTATACCTTCATAGTTCATGTTCTCCTAAAAGGGGCAGGGTGTTATCATAAGTAATATATCCGCCCACCTTTCTGCCTGGCCTTTAATTTCCATGCCAAGCAATTCTGAAACCCACTTCATGAAATTCAAAGGTGATTGTGACGCTCCACCCTAAGGCCGCCCGGTTTTATGTGGCCATTTACCCCTGATGTACTCATGATGCTCCTGCCTTCCATCAGCACTTTGTGTTTCCCTCTTTATGAGGGAAAGTTATTCCTGGAAGTGGCCTTAATGGTTTGTAGGGAGCCTTTTGCCCTGGTAATATCTTAGCCTTCAAGGCAAGTCACGTCATGTGGAGCCCTGCGCTTACATTTCTGTGATGTTTTCAGTGCATATACTCACTACGGACCATGGGGGTAGTAGCTGGGTGTTGTAGCTGAGGTGCTACCCATGGCCCTCCTGGTGTCTGGTTTTGCTCTAAAGGAGCTTTCTTTCTGTCAGGCCAGCGGGCCAGCTCTATCTTTTTATATGCATCAATGGGTATGCATTGACTCAATTCTAATTTTGGTATATTCCCAGGGCCATGAGGGCCCGTGGGTGTGATACTCGAGGGGAAGGGTTATATTTCTTCCATACAGGAGCAGCTGTTGCCGCTGCCCTCATAGACCTGCTTTCTGGCAGCTTTCTGGTCATACAAGCCGGCGTTACCTGTTCATACATCTGGATGGATTCGCACTAACGTATTTCTTTTCAAAGTGGACCGGCAGCGACCATCGCCCTCGTGGGCATGTGTCCAGATAGTATTCAGGCTATATGAGCCAGCGTTACCTCCTTTCCTGTGGAGCTTTTGGCGCTGAGAAGTTGGGGCCGCTATTGCATCTGCTCTTGCTCCCAGTACTCAGAAAGCGTATCAGCGTTCTTTTGTGAAGTTCCAAGCTTTCAGAATCAGTGCTGCTTTACCTATGGTGTGGCCTATTCCTGCGGATCAATTGTTACAGTATATGTTGCTTTTGAGAGGGCATGGCTCTTCTGTTTCCACTATCGCTGGGCACCTCTTTGCGCTGGCCTTTATCTCTAAGGCACGAAGACTGCCGGATCATTCTGTAGATTTTAGGGTCAGAAAGGTCCTTGAGGGTTGGTTGCGTTCCGCTCCCAGGCCCGCTGACCGGAGGAGGCCAATCACGCCCAATGTCCTCCTCCAGATCCTGGCATTGTTTCGTTCTTTATGCTCATCCCAGTATGAAGCGCACCTTTTCGCCGCAGTAACTCTGACGATGTTCTATGGTGCTTTCGCCCTAGTGAAGTGTTAGTCCTCTCTAAGCGCGATGTGTCTTACAGAGCCTTATGCTCAGGCGATTGCACGTTTGGTGCTGATATGGTTAGGTTTTCCTTGCGAGTCTCTAAGACTGATCAGAAGGGCTGTGGCAGTCTTGTGTCTTTACGCAGCTGCCAAGTTTTGGAATTATGCCCTGTGTCTGCAATGCATCAATTCCTGCTTCTAAGGCCAGCGGGCCTGCGTTATCTATTTATACATGCAGATGGTTCTGCCCTGACTCAGTTCCAATTTTGGGCCGTTGTTCGGCAGGCCTTGTTGGCCACTGGTCGCGATGCTGGAGTCTATGGGCTGCATTCATTTCAGATTGGAGTGGCCACGGCCGCTGCCCTCATGGGCATGAGCGTTAGCGACATCCAAGCGATTGGCAGGTGGCATTCCTCCGCTTTTCAGTCTTATGTTCGGTATTAATATTGTATTTAATTTTGTTTTTCTTTAGGTATTTTAAGTCTTCCAATTCCTGTGCGGATCGTTCTGTGTGGCCTTTCCATCTTGTTTTGGGCACATCGGAGGGCCTCTTCGTTGTTTTCCGGAACGCAGCTGCAGCTTTCTGCATCAGCGATAGTTAGCTGGGAGGCGTGGAGGGGCATGTTATGGGATGCGTTGTTGCCATTGGTGTGCCATACCATGGCATCAGCGGCCCCACCTCACATTTTGTTAATTCACTTGGGAGAGAATGACCTTGTGCAGCGCCCCGGTATGGACTTGCTGCTCAAGGTCACTCGTGATCTCACGTGGCTTAGGTGTTCTTATCCTACTCTAATTTTGGTGTGGTCAGCTATGCTCGTGAGACGAGTATGGAGGGGGTCTCTTCACCCAAATAAGATCAATAGGTCATGCAAATGGGTGAATAGGAAGGTTAGGGATTTGGCTTTATCCCTTGGGGGGGCATGCATAACCCATGCCAGGATAAGGTTTTATTCCCCTCAATTGTTTAGGGACGACGGCGTCCCCCTGTCAGAGTGGGGATGTGATTTGTTTTTAGAGGATTTGAGGTTGGGTTTGGGGAGTTTGTTTTCTTCCTTGGGTTGAGGGGACCAAGCTTGAGCTGATCCCCTCTTGTGGCATGGAATTCGGGCAGGTGAGGTATATTGGGTTATTTTGAGGCGGTTAAGGTATACAGGTAAGGGGCACTCCCCAGGGAACCATCAAAGCTTAATGCCTGGTGGCGAACTGAGGAGTGTCCTTGTGGGACCTGCTTGCGCAT
Source organism: Rhineura floridana (assembly GCF_030035675.1). NCBI lineage: Eukaryota > Metazoa > Chordata > Lepidosauria > Squamata > Rhineuridae > Rhineura > Rhineura floridana. The sequence goes on from NC_084487.1 coordinate 102,266,912, forward strand.
CATGGTGAACGCCTGTACGGCAGGCCATGGTGCGGAGGTTGGAACCACAGCTGACTTCAGCAGCAAGGAGGGAGGTTTTCCCCCACGTCCTTGACTATGGAGTTAAGGTCTGAAGAGAGTTATTTGCCTTTAGAAGGCGTGGGAGTATTCCCACATATATAGGTGGCCTCACCTGCCCGAAGCAATTTAATCTGATGAATTGGCTTATCTGCATTTGATGTAGAATGTTATATTTAATAAATATAACATTATTCCAACTTGTGTCACGAGTCTTCTTGGGTGTGGGGGCAAAGTTATACATACAGGAACAAGAAATCTTAATTTCACAAATACACTCAAGGGTTCTGAGCTGCCAATGACTGACCAGGAAAGAGAGCTTGGGGTCGTAGGGGTTATAGTGGATAGCTCAATGAAGATGTCGACCCAGTGTGTAGCAGCTGTGAAAAAGGCAAATTCCATGCTGGGATCATTAGGAAAGGTGTTGAAAATAAAACTGTCAATACCATAATGCTGTTACACATATCTATGATGCTGCAACTTTTGGAATACTTTGTACAGTTCTGGTCACCTCACCTCAAAAAGGAAATTGTAGAGTTGGAAAAGGTTCAGAAAAGGGCAACCAAAATGATCAATGGGATGGAGTGACTCCCCTGTGACAAAACGTTAAAGCATTTAGGGCGTTTTAATTTAGAGCAAGAGGGGGATGGGTGAGGCAGCGGTGGAGTGCAGTGTGGATGCAGTGGTGGTAGTGGTGTCAAATTAGGTCTGCTGCCTTGCCCCTCTCTCTCTTGATAACTGGCAGAGATGCTCAGCATTGGGAAGCCAGGTGAGCAAGTCTGTTATGCCTGTGCTGCCCTTCCAACCACTACTGTCTATAGGTGGCCACATGTGTATTCTAGTGAATAATGAGACAGTGCTGTTCTTTTGTACCTTGCAGTACCCATACAATCCATTCTGAGCTCATGTTAGCCAAGGAAATGCCCCAAAGAAATACATTTTGTTTCTTCAATTTCAACAAATGCGTATTAATATTTCAGCTTGTTTTCAAAAACTAACAACTGCTATAAAGCTCCCCAAGGAGAAATACTCCCAGAAGAGTGATGCTCCCAGTAGTTATCATTGCACTGGGAAACTAATCATAGGAACTTCTTGGGAAATCCCTGAAAAGTCTCATGAGACCAAATGCCTTCGCACTGTCCTTAGTTAAAGTGTTTTTTTTTATTTGCTGTTTTTTAAAAAAACTGTCTCATGGGTCTGCATGGTAAAGTATAGACATTTGTTTTGGATTTCTGCTCATTTCCATGCAACTGTCTGTGAATATTTTTGAAACAGACTGTCATTTGCCTTGTATGTTTCATTTGGAAAGGCTGGGGTGGGGGAGGGGAGAGAGAGCTAAGCAATAGGGGAGATGGGCAATTACTGTAACTACTGTAGCATGTTATCCTATTACTGCTAAGTACAAAAGTTTCTGAGCTTTTGCTTCCAAAATGTCATGTCAGACAAGACCTGGATTACTGTTGAAATTTTTTAATCTTCCGAGTAGAGAAGGCCAACATTTTTATAATAGGATGTGAGCACTGATACTCTATTGTCAGTGACAATGCTGCAGCTTTTCAGCTTCTTTCCTGGCACCAGCTGCATTGCGTATCTGACATTTTGCGTACTGAGTCATTTAAAACTACATCTCCAGGAACTGACTATTAACCATCTTTTTCTAGGATTTCATATATCCAAGAGCAGGTTTTCTCCACAGTATTATACAGTTCAAAATAGAGACACCACCACATAATTTAATATTGCTGGTTACTTAAAAAAAAACACGGTATCATATAACCTGTATAGCAACATAGCACCATATAACCTTGATAGTTGTGCCTTTATAGCACAGATACCAAACACCCACCCACCCATTACATGATTTACATTTTAAAAAATCAGTCAGTCTCTTGTGGGGATGGTGGGGGAGTTTGATTAAAAAGACAGTTTGAGTGGAAGGGATAAGGGGTTAAGGATCCCCCCTCTCTCTTTTACACACACACTGCTGTTCCAGTCACATTCACAGTCCCCTATGACTGAATTTCAAGATGCTTTCAGAGCTTGGAAAAGTTACTTTTTTGAACTACAACTCCCATCAACCCTAGCCAGCGTGGCCACTGGATTGGTCTGATGGGAGTTGTATTTCAAAAAAGTAACTTTTCCAAGCTCTGCACTTTCTATTAATTATTAAAGACAGCTATATAGGCACAGTTCATGTGTCTGCATAAGATTTAATCTCACCCTTAGTTACACAGTATTCACAATACTGAACATTAGTGACCACCTCCTCCTTCATGTAAATGTGAACATAGAAGTCAAAGGACAATCTAGATATTGCACTTTATAATGAATAAGCCTTTTCTTATCCTTTTGTTGTTAGCACTAAAATCAGTTGTTTGCTATGGAATTAGAAAGCATTGCACTGCTGGAGCAATCACTTTTCAGATCTGTTATCAACACAACGTCTTGGTTATGTGCCTGTGTATAAGGATACAGTTAAGATTTGTGCTGTTATCTTATGCCTAATGTGAAAACGAAAGCCCTGGGTTTCTATTCTGGCTAAATCTGGTTGGGTGGGGGAATAATTTGGAGAGTGAAATCTCAGAATCAATTTTAGTTTACAACATAACACTTACACAAACATAGGAAGCTGCCTTGATATACCAGATCAGACCATTAGTCCATCTAGCTCAGCATTGGCTATGGTGACTACCAGCAGCTCTCCAGGGTTTCAGATAAGGAGTCTTTCCCAGCCCTGCCTGGAGATGTCAGGAACGGAACCTGGGATGTTCTGCATGTAAAGCAGATGCTCACTACTGAGCTACTTCCCTTCCCCAATTAGTCTTAGACATAACATATCCAGTCCTCAAATACATGGAATCTACATATCTGGTGACCAACAAAATTGAATGAGGAGGTGGAGCTCTGGTGAGGCTTGGTGGCGCTCTCTGTGAGGGAGAAGGGACTCGGGATTCCTGACCCTGAAAGACCTGAGAGACTTGGGAGGCAGCTGACCGAGAGAGGAGGTGGAGCTCATCTGCATACTTTCTTTCCCATCAGGCTCGGCGGCATGTGCCTTATGACGCGCAAATTTAAATAAAACCAAAAATCCAAAAAACCAAACCAAAATCCATTCAACTAACTCCTGGCACTCACAAGAGAAACATCAAGACTGCCACTGACAACCGAAATAGGAAACAACAAACATAAAATGGAGGGGGATCAAGCAGTTGTTGTCACCTGCAACATGTGCGCTATGTTCATCTTCTTAACAGAAACCAGACGTGATTACACTTGGAGCAAGTGCAGATTGGTGGCGCTCCTAGAAGAAAAGGTTAGGGGGCTGCAGCAACACATAGACACCCTGCGACTTATCAGAGAAGATGAGGACTTCCTCGATAGAACACAAGAGGAATTAAGGGAGCGACACAAAGTACAGGAAGAAATTGACAACGAAGAACAGGACTGCAACAGCTACAAATCCCCGTGGAGGACTGTCACTGTAAGGGCAAGGAAAAACAAGAGGGATTCAGATCTGATGCAACTAACAAATCGCTTTCAGTGTCTCTCGGCAGACAGCACCTCTGAAGAGCCTCAACAAACTCACCTGCATCAAGAGACACTGACTGCAAAGGAAGACTCCACACCTCGGAAGAAGGAAGCTGATGCAACCACTGCTCGCGGCAAAAAGAGGAGGGTGCTGGTGGTTGGAGACTCGTTGCTCAGGGGGGTAGAGGCACCGGTATGCCAGCCGGACAAAATGAATCGAGAAGTCTGTTGTCTCCCTGAGGCACACATCTGGGACGTCACTGACAACCTGCCGAGGCTCATTGGGAAACAAGATAGGTACCCCTTTCTCCTCATCCATGTGGACATGGATGACACGGCCAGAAACACCTTGGAACAGATCACCTCGGACTATGAGGCTCTGGGTAGGAAAGTCAAGCATTTGGGGGCACAGGTGGTCTTCTCGTCAATTCTTCCCATGAAGGATAGAGGACTACAAAGGGAAAGGAAGATACTGCAGGTCAACGACTGGTTACGCAGATGGTGTCGACGGGAGAGGTTTGGATTCTGGGACCATGGTCTAAGCTTCTTGGAGGGGGGACTGTTGGCAAGAGATGGGCTGCATCTCACGAGGACTGGGAAGAATCTCTTTGGCAGAAGTATGGCAAAACTCATCAAGAGGGCTTTAAACTAAAGCCTCTGGGGGTGGAGATGATAGCTTAAAGACCGATCCAAAGATAGCGGGTTGTAAACGCAGCAATTTGAAGGGTACAGGAGACACTGGGAGAGAGAAAGGGATGCACGGCAAAGCTCACGGTATATTAACAGAGAAATCCAATTGGGACAAAAGAGACTTCTGCTGTCTATATACCAACGCGCGGAGATTGGGAAACAAGCAAGGGGAGCTTGAAGTCTTAGTGCATCAAGGCAAATATGACTTCATAGGGATAACAGAAACTTGGTGGGATGACTCCCATGATTGGAATATAGCCATTCAAGGATATAAACTCTACAGAAAGAATAGAAGCAACAGAAAAGGAGGGGGAGTAGCGTTATAAGTCAAAGACAAATACACCTCTATGGAAATCCAAGAGAGCGAACAGAGTGGTCCGATAGAGACCATTTGGGTAAAAATAAATGGAGAAACAAATAAAACCGACATGGTAGTAGGTGTCTACTACAGACCCCCTGGCCAAGAAGAGGTGGTAGACGAGGCCTTTCTCAAACAAATCTCTGAAATCTCAAGGAGGCAAGAAGTAGTAGTGATGGGGGACTTCAACTACCCAGATATCTGCTGGGAGACAAACTCTGCGAAGCACAAAGCCTCCAACAAATTCCTGATGGGCCTTGCTGATAATTTCCTCTTTTAAAAAGTAGAAGAAGGAACAAGGGGATCGGCAATCCTGGACCTCATCTTAACTAACACGGACGAATTGGTCACGGGAATTAAAGCGGTCGGTACCTTGGGGGAAAGTGACCATGTAATGCTGGAATTCGGGATTCTGGGGAAAGCCAAAGAAGAATATAGTCAAACATGGACCTTGGATTTCAGAAAAGCCGATTTTAGCAAGCTCAGGGAAATGATGGGTAGGATCCCGTGGCTAGATAGACTAAAGAAAAAAGGAGCCCAAGAAGCGTGGGAGTTCATGAAGAACGTATTACAAAAAGCGCAATCGCAAACAATTCCAAAGAGGAAGAAAAATGGAAGACATCGGAAAAAGCCAATGTGGCTACACAGAAGACTGGTGGAGGAGGTAAAAGTAAAAAAGAGCATGTATAAAGAATGGAAGGAAGGATGCATCACCAAGGAAGAGTACCGACAAGCGGCTCGGGCTTGCAGGAATAGCGTAAGGAAAGCTAAAACCCAGAATGAGCTGAGGCTGGCGAGGGAAGAGAGGAACAACAAAAAGGGTTTTTTCAGATATGTTCGAAGCAAGAGAAAGACCAAGGAAATGGTGGGACTGCTGCTCAATGAGGATGGCAAAATGTTGACAGATAACGAGGAAAAAGCAGAACTGCTCAACTCCTATTTTGCCTCTGTTTTCTCCCAAAAAGGGAACAGTGTGCAACCTTGCATCGGTAGCAATCTCAGTAAGGGGTCGGGACTGCAGTTCGAGATTGATAAGGAGATAGTCAGGAAATACCTAGTTAACCTAAATGAGTTCAAATCTCCAGGGCCTGATGAACTGCATCCCAGAGTATTGAAGGAACTTGCGGATGTACTCTCGAAACCTCTTGCCATCATCTTTGAGAAATCCTGGAGAACGGGAGAGGTGTTGGAGGATTGGAGACGGGCAAACGTCGTCCCGCTCTTTAATAAGGGTAAAAAAGAAGATCCGGGGAATTACAGGCCGGTCAGTCTGACTTCAATACCGGGAAAGATATTAGAACGGATAATAAAAGAGTCCATTGGTAACTATCTAGATGACAATGCTGTGATTAGAAGGAGCCAGCATGGGTTTGTCAAAAAAAATCCTGTCAAACTAATCTCATCTCTTTTTTTGCTCGGGTCACTAGCTTAGTAGATGGTGGAAATGCTGTAGATGTCATCTATCTAGATTTCAGCAAGGCGTTTGACAAAGTCCCCCACGACCTTTTGATTAGCAAACTAGTCAAATGCGGACTACATGGAAATACTGTCAGGTGGATTCACAACTGGTTGGAAAACCGTACTCAAAGAGTGGTCGTCGGTGGCTCTGCTTCGGACTGGAAGGAGGTCTCGAGTGGAGTGCCACAGGGTTCTGTCCTGGGGCCGATACTCTTCAACATTTTTATCAATGACTTAGATGATGGGGTGGAGGGAAGCCTTACGGAGTTTGCGGATGATACGAAACTGGGAGGGATAGCTAACACAATGGAAGACAGGAATAAAATTCAAAGGGACCTGGATAGACTAGAAAATTGGGCTGAAATTAATAAAATGACATTCAATAAAGACAAATGCAGGATTCTGCATTTAGGCCACAAAAACAAAATGCACGGGTACAGGATGGGAAATACCCGGCTTAGCAGTAGTGCATGTGAGAAGGACCTTGGAATTGTAGTGGATTGCAAGTTGAACATGACCCAGCAGTGTGATGCTGTGGCAAAAAAGGCAAACACGGTTTTGGGCTGCATAAACAGAGCTATAGTTTCCAGGTCGAGGGAAGCAATAGTCCCACTATATTCTGCATTGGTCAGGCCTTATCTGGAATACTGTGTTCAGTTCTGGGCGCCTCATTTTAAGAAAGATATAGACAAGTTAGAGCGGGTTCAGAAGAGGGCGACAAGGATGATAGCCGGTATGGAGAACAGGTCTTATGAGGAAAGGTTGAAGGAACTTGGCATGTTCAGTCTGGTGAAGAGAAGGCTGAGGGGTGATATGATTGCACTCTTTAAGTACCTGAAGGGCTGTCACATAGAGGAGGGTACAGATTTGTTCTCTGCTGCCCCAGAGGGTAGGACTAGGTCTAATGGTTTTAAGTTGCAGGAGCGTAGATTCAGATTGGATATTAGAAGGAACTTCTTGACAGTAAGGGCGGTTCGGCAATGGAACCGACTGCCTAGGGAGGTGGTGGGATCCCCTTCACTGGATGTCTTCAAGCAGAGGCTGGACAGCTATCTGTGGGAGATGCTCTAGCTGTGGATTTCCTGCTGTGAGCAGGGGGTTGGACTCGATGGCCTACAAGGCCCCTTCCAACTCTATGATTCTATGATTCTATGAATGAAGAACATAAGCTGTGCATTGTGGGTGGTGTAAGTGATACTTGACAACTGTTATGTATTTGCAATCTCAGGCAGTCACCCCAAACCTGAAGGTTTATCAAGCCCTGGTGGGCAATCATAAATGCCGCTTTTGGATTTTGCATAAGTTTACATAAGTCTTGACCCTAACAAAGGCAAGAAACTGTGAGATAGTAATAATTTGTATGGGAGAACTGTGACGTTCTTCCCTGGCACCACCTGTGTTGCTGTCACTCGTGGCTACCAGCAGTCAGGATCATCGTGTTTATTTTTACCTCTCTCCGCTCTAGCACAGATCTCAAAAGATCCCCCTGCTAGGCCACACTACCCAACACTCTGTGTATCCAATATAACCTCTAGACTGTGCCTTAGTCTCTTTCTGGTTATTTTGATACCTTGTGTCTGTGTGTATAGGTAATTCCCAACCCCCCTGAAGCCTCTTGCCTATGAAGCTCACAGCTCTGGGTTGCTCTGTGGTACTGGATGTTGATACAATATCTCTTCCTTCACTGCTGCCACCATTTGATAGTATTTCTTCTTCAGCCTTGGTTACTCTGCCTCCCCCCTGGTCTGTGCCCCCCCAGCTGAGGAATCAGGCTTTAAGTAAACCAAGAAAATATTTATTGATAACACTAAGAATAAAAAGATTACTTATAGATTTCATTGACAAGCATATGGTTTCATATATGTTTCTCTTATGTTCCTAATTCCTACTATTTGCCTCATATCTCAACAGCCACCTCTTACTCTCCACATCAACCTCCCTGTCCACAACCACCCTGTCCAACCCCCACCATGACTCAACTGCCATCCTCTCATTTATACCTTCAGCCATTCAAACACACAGCCAATCATCATCCAGCATTCTACAGCCCATGTACTCCCCCTTTTCACTCACTCCACTTACCATATTTCCTATAATAAACCTGCACTTACCATATTTACATTACATTCACATACAGGAACATCACAAGAACACATACACAATAATATTCATATATGCCTTTATAAAATCAAAAGCAGAAGACTCACAGAAACAAATGTACATTAGCTGTCCAGAATGATGAGGCAATCACGTAAATATAAAAGCTGGGAAAATCCTGAAAGATGCACCAAGATACCTATTCTTCCAACTAATAAGGGTACAGTAATGATGTGCCAGAATAGGAGGTGCTGGAACAAACTGATAAGTTCCCAAGCAATAAATCATTAGTGCAACATCATCTACTAAGCCTTCCATTTTAAAATAAAGTTGCACAGGAAATAAGGGCATTTACCAATAAAACAAGAGAATTAGAAGTGCTTTCAAACAGTTCTATGGTGAAAAAAATATGTAGACAATTTTACAACCATACACCTTGAAGCATGTACTTGTATTGTCCACACAGTAGGAGACCATAGATAATCAAAGCTTACGGTAGATTACACTACCAAGCTACCATTCCACAACAGTGAATGAGGATGGGCACTGGATTTCACACTGCAGCAGGTAACTGTCCCTGAAGAATGGGTGCCATCAGGCAGCAAAGGGAGAAACCCATGATTGTACCACTGCAGAGAAAAATGAGCCTGGGGCAGAACCTGCTTAAGAAGCCTGACACCTGCCCTTTTCCAATGGGGTTTGAAAGCCCCCACATGTCCTCCCCCAGGACAAACCACCCAAGGCTTCTCTGGTAAAAGGGTGTATGGGGCAAAGAGAGTGGGAATGGCATTGTTTGCAGGTCAGTTCCAGTCTGTGCTATCTTCTATCAGATGGGTGCCTCTGATGCTGTAGGGCTCTTCAAAATGACCTATTTGCTTGAGCATTTCTTGAGCATTCATCTTGAATTGCTTGCACAAAGCTTACACAGAGGCTAGACTACATCCAATCTTTATTGAGCATTCCTTCTGGTTTGTTTGTCGGGAGGTTATACAACAATGAACGTTCATACTGATCTGCATGTGCAGTGTTTATACATCTCTCCATTTACCATTTGTTCATTCTGCACATTTCAGTGCATTTCCCCATCACTTTCCCATCCACAACAAATCTGCAAGGACAACAAAGCACTTTAATCCACTTTAATAGCACAATTATTTCCAACATGCACTTGAATCTGTCTCAAAAAATACTGCCTGCCTGAAGGTGACTGTAGGTAAGTTACAGAGAGAAATGTTTGGTGAAAGAAAGGAGGATGAAAAAAAGAAAGAGTGATGGAGCTCTGAGTAATAGTTCACTTGGTGACAACAGCAGTTAAAAGTTTAAAAGTATTGAAAGTATGAAGCTTTGAATTTTTCTGTTGGGCAGATGTTATGGTGTACTTCCTCGTTCTTTCTCAAAGTATTAAGTAGTCTACCATGTTTGTCCATCCATCTACCACTTTTGATTTTGTACAAAAGAATATTTTATTTTCATTCCTCTTTTGTTTATTTAAAGTTCAGCAGCAATTGTTCTTGCTGAACAAAAGAACGTCAGTAACACATAAGCTTGGCCTCTTGTCGTAAAATAGTGACTGAGGCAATATATTCCAATCAGCCATTCACAGGGAATCAGTATTTCAGTGCTTAGAGAGAAGGAGACACCTAAGTGTACATGAAATTAAAGCTCCCCTCAAAACAAAAGCATTGTGAACTGGAACCAAGAGGAGAAATCATCTTTTTCACAATACGGATGCAGAAAGAAAGCTGAATTAGCAATAGTCTTGTCAGCACTATTCCAGGAAAGATTGAAAACACTGAAAGCCATCTCCCTTCCAATGGTGAGAAAGCTAATGTCAAGGACACTGTCCAATCTTACAAGTCTTTTTATATATAACAGAACAGAACCAAGAGAAGAATTAGCGTTCAAGAAAAGCCAGTGTCTCTCTTTCACCTTTTGATTTACACTTAGCTGCAAAAAATGTTAAATGAGATTGTGTGGAAGGTGATGAAAAGTCTTGTCTTTCAATAGGACTGTTTCTTTGGGCATGAGCCAGACAAGATGGAAAAAATTACTACAGAAGCATCTTTCTTCTTGGAAAAATAAGAATACAAAGGATGAAACAGCCCTTGAAGAGCAGCCCCCTTTTGGGGCCACTCATGGGAGCTTCTTAGGTGAGTCATCAAGACAGTGGCATTGTATTTACCGATAAATAAGGAACACAAGATTAAAAGCCAGATGAATTATGAACAAAATCAGATTTCTAACTGCAGTAATACAAACTTGTGGTGCATCATACACAGGTTCTGTATTGTGCACAATAACAGTTTGATCATCAGTGCTGTGCTGAAAATTTCTCCACATTTTTTTTTTACCCTTCTCCATCAGTTAATGAGAAAAGAATTTAAATGTGAAAATTGTCAAAGGGGGGAGAAAAATCAGTGAAATCCTCGTGGGTGAGGTGCAGGTTTTTCTTATGTTTTCCTTACTGGTCAAGGTGGCCAAGCAGTGTTTGTATGTGTTTGTTTTCATTCTACAAATAATCTTTCTGGTTGTTTGCACCCTATAGCTTCCTGGGTACTTGCCTTTTCTGAAGACATTCCTCATTCAATCCTCAGGTAGGCTTTCCTGTAAGCATAGGAAGGTGGGGAGGCTGCCTATTTATGTTCTTTAAAAAAAATCAGTCTGAGCACACTGATCTCATGCATTTGTTATCCAACATCCCTGGCTTCAGTTAAATGGAAGCGGAAGATGTTGTCAGGTAACTCCTCCCATGCATTTTTCTCCTTCAGGTCTAGGAGGCTGTGGAGTACTGGAGAAATGTTTAATGGACAGGAAGACACACACACCACCCATAGACACCTCACAACTATAAAGCAAGCTCAACTCCTGTACCTACTAACATTTTGAAGAAATTCTAAAATTCTGTGAGTATAAGGCAGAGAAAGAAACTTCTTTCACAGGGGAATAAATCTTTGAAGAACAGACTTTGGCACAGCACTAATGATAACCATCTAAAATGTATTCCATCTTATTCTGCATTTGTTTAGGATATCGACCTTGATTTTTCTTGACAGTGTCCTGATGTTCTCCAACTTTTTAGGGGTGTTTTTTTTTTCTTATTTGTGAAAACAAAGACCAATAAAACCCTTTGTGTCAGAATTGTACTTCTTAGGTCCTCAGGATCCTCAAAGCCCCACATTGTCTCTTTCTGACAGATATTGCTTGATAGGACCTTCACCATCTGGGTTTAGGTACTCATCACAGGGAACATGCTGGGGAAGGCGACCACAGCAGGATTGCACTCTCTGCTCATCAGTGGGTTTCCTGCAGGGAATGCACAGGTAAAACCACACCCAGCAGGGCCATCGTATGTGCTCTCTGCAATGCAACCAGGAGGGGTGGAAGGAGATACTGCATCTACGTTCTCCCCTGCAACTTCCCCTTCCCACCTGTTTGTTTAATTAAGGTTTTAACAACCCTAATTAAATATTAGCCCCACCCTTGAATTGATTCAGGGCCAGATTTGGGCTGAATGTTCTCTGGGTAGGTTGTGTGTGCTCAGCCCTAGTAGACACAATGCCAACAAGGATGATGTCCATAAGGTGATGAAGCTCCTAACATAATGGGCTGTTGGGCTAAGCACTAAATATACAGTATATGTCAGTATGTCCAAAGCAGTCTTTAATAATCTTGGTCCTTTGACATGCAATTATAGGGTTCCTTTCACAGCCCTTTCCCTCCCTCTTTTTTCACTTGAGAACAGGAGCTTCTTGGTTTGGTGATCAGTTTTGTTTTCCATGATTCCCTTGCTCAATCATTCTTTTTGGTTTCGTCACCAATTGATAAACACTCGTGTGTAAGGCTGTCGTTCTGTACCCCAGAGAACTGGATGGAGAAGAGCTGGGTTACTTCTAAACTGATCGTAACATTTTGGCTGAGTTGCATCCAGCTTCATGCTATATCTGCTGCTCATGTCAGGACACTTTAAAGGCTCTTTAAAAACTGTAAGTCATGTCCAGTTCTTTTTATTCTTAGAAAATAATAATGAATTCCCCTTAGAGCAGAAGGATTCCTTGATTCCAAAGTTCTGGATTTTAGCAGATCTGTGGTTTTTTTTAATATATTTGAGGGTGCAGTTGAAAAAGTCAGTGCAGGTTTTCAGAGGAAACTTCCACCCTGAAGTTCAACTAAAGTTCCAGATCATTCAAGTCGGATTGACAGGACTTCATGGACTGTTGTTGTTTGCACATAAGTGCTCATCAAAATATCTGAAGGTGCTTGAAGGTGTTGTAGAAACAGTGAAAAAGATGAAGCAATTGCCTTCTATGAACTTCCCTCTCTCTTTTTCTGAGTAGAATCAAATCATTACAATCTATCTCTGTCTCTGCATCTCTCTTATAAAATTATTTCCAACCTGTTAATAAGTAATATGATAATTTTAGGAAAGACCCCCTTTGTATAGGAGCACCTGATTCCTTATTTTCTAACAGAGATTTCCACATGCACACCCACAAAAAGTATAGATCAGAAACTACCTGCACAGGGAGGAAAAAATCCAAAAGTTGAGGCTTTCCAATATTAAGATCTTGGCCCTTGGCTTCAGACACTAACAAGCTCTGGGAATGTGAAGTACCATTGGAATCAAGGAACTCCATGAAGAGACACTTGGCTTTGCTAACTGCCAGACAACTAACTGAGACACTTGGGTTTGCTAACTGCCAAGTCTGTATAACCAAAAAAGGAATGCCACTAGAAATAAAGTCAACAGAGCCGTTTGAAACTGATGGCCAAGAAGATGTTAGCTTAAATGTATGGCCTCTGCTGACCTATATCTCTTTTCTTTGTCTTCCAGTAAACTTCAGTTAAAACATAAATGTGATGTTATGTTGTTGTATTTCATATTTTACCACCCCCTTTAAGTGGCAGTCAATTAAGTGCATGTGGATGGGGAAACAAGATGACATACAATCACGCATCTACTTTAGCTAAACATTATCAGGTGTGGGGAGAAAATGCATGATTTAAAATATTGTGTCCTTTCCTGACAGGAAATACCTGAACTAAAGTTGAGTTATTTGGGTTGATTTCTGAAGTACCAAGCAGCTGTGATCGACTTTGAGGCAAGGCTCCCAGAAAGTCCAAAAACTACAGCAAGATGGGATTTAATGGCCTTGACTCTCAATCTACAAGAAGAGATGGACAGATCAATCTATTTCCATTCTGTGTCAATATTACAAATGGTCATTCATAAGTCCCTTCTGTCCATTTCCTACATTAACCTGAATATAATTTTCATGTAGGCCACATTCACACCATAGATTTATTCCACTGTCATTCCATTTTAAACAGTCATAGCTTTCCCCCAAAGAATCCTGGGGAGTTTAGTTTGTGAAGGGTGCTGAGAGCTGTTAGGAGACATTCTCACAGAGCCACAATTTTTAGAGTGGTTTTACAATCAGTCCTTCATACCAGAGAACTCTAGAAATTGCAGCTCTATTGGGGGGAATACAGGTCTCCTAACAACTCTCAGCACCCTTCATAAACTACACTTCCCAGGATTCTTTGGGGAAAACCATGACTGTTTAAAATGGAATAATAGTGAAATAAATCCATGGTGTGAATATGGCGATGGATGGATGGATGGATGGATGGATGGATGGATGGATGGATGGATGGATGGATGGATGGATGGATGGATGGATGGATGGATGGATGGATGGATGGATGGATGGATGGATGGATGGATGGATGGATGGATGGATGGATGGATGGATGGGTGGATGGATGGATGGGTGGATGGGTGGATGGATGGATGGGTGGATGGATGGATGGATGGATGGATGGATGGATGGATGGATGGATGGATGGATGGATGGATGGATGGATGGATGGGTGGATGGATGGATGGGTGGATGGGTGGATGGATGGATGGGTGGATGGATGGATGGATGGATGGATGGATGGTATGTTTAAGGAAGTAATCCTAAGTCACACACACCCCACTCAAAGTGGGGTGTTATGGGGCAGTGAGGCCTCCACAGCCCTGCCATGCACAGCAACCAGAATAGAAGGTGGTGAGAAGGCAACCTGGAGTTGGCACAGTGATCATTGGTCCTGATGCCATGGTGTGATGGGGGGAAGGGGAACTCAGCCCCACCCTCCAAAAGCCCTATTTGAAGGCTTTTCACTGGCTTCTGCCAGTGGGGATCAAACTTGTGGCACTTCTTCCCACCTGCAAGTTTAATGGACAGAAAGGTGAGCTTCACCTAGGACTAGCAGCACTCGGTGGCCAGTGGCCAGTGGGAAGATGACAGGGCTGTTTATCTCAGTGTACACATTTATAAACTATTTTATGCTAAAATTCACATTTTAGTGCATATTGATGCATGTTTTGAGCTGCACTGCAAAATTTGGAGAAGTGCAAATTAATCCTAATCTTGATAGTCATGTTCTGATCCACACCCTGGAGGTGCACATTCTGCTGATTTGCTTCAAAACATGGACCAAATAAAATCACATATTGATTGGATGTGGCTCAGACAAGTTCATACTGGAATCCACAAAGACTGAATTTCTCAAGCATTCCTGCATGGATTAGAAGGCAGAGGGAGAGGAAGCTGGAATTCAAAGTAAGGCATGTATACGCATGTCTGTACTTCAACATCTTTACTTATTTACAATATTTTGAAATACTTGGCATGAGCAAACTAAAATGGACGGGAATGGGACATTTCCAATCAGGCAACTACAAAATATTTTATGCAGGAAATGAGAAATTAAGAAGAAATGGGGTTGCTTTAATAGTGAGAAGTGAAGTAGCAAGAGCAATTAGGAGCTACAACACAAGGTCTGAGCAAGTGACATCAATGAGATTAAATGGGAAACCTATCAACATAACCATCATCCAAGTCTATGCTCCGACGGCAAACACAGAAGAAGAGGAATTGGAGAGATTTTATGCAGAAGTACAGGAAGAAATTGATCACACACCAAAACAAGATGTGCTGATAATCATGGGGGATTGGAATGCAAAAGTAGGGAACAGAGAAGAATTAGAAATTGTGGGGAAATGGGGTCTAGGAGACAGAAACGAAGCAGGAGACAGACATTGAATTCTGTGAAGCCAATAATTTGTTTCTTGCAAACACATTTTTTGAGCAACCGAAAAGACTATACATGTGGACATCACCAAATGGTCAATATAAGAATCAAATTGATTATATAATTGGTAGCAGAAGATGGAGAAATTCCATACTTTCTGCAAAAACAAGACCAGGAGCAGACTGTGGTACAGATCATGAACTGGTCATATCGAAAATCAGAGTAAAGCTAAAGAAGACAAAGCAATCATAATACCAAAATACAATTTAAATAACATCCCAGAAGCATATAAAGATCAAATAAGGAACAGACTTGAGACTTTCAGCTAAAGTGAGAGAGAACCAGAAGAACTATGGAATGAAGTCAGAGACGTTATCAGAGAAGAATGCAAAAAGACAATACCTCTAGTTAAAAAGAGAGAAAGACCCCAATGGATGACTGAAGAAACTCTTAAAATGGTTAAAGAGAGAAGGAAAGCAAAAGCAAAAGGAGACAGAAACATGGTCAGAACCCTAAATGCAACAATACAGCGACTAGTACGTAGGGACAAAGAGAACTATTACAATAGTTACTGTATAGAAATAGAAGAGGACAACAAAAAGGGTAGAACAAGAGCCCTGTTTCAAAAGATTAGAGAAATGAAAGGGAAATTAAACCAAGAGTAGGAATGCTGAATAATCAACAGGGGAACACACTGACTGACCAAGATGAAATAAAAGGAAAATGTAAGCAATACACTGAAGAACTCTATAAAAGAGATGCCAGGATGACAGATTCATTCACAGAGGAACCGTATGATGAAGAATCAGAAATTTTAGAATGCGAAGTGAAAGCTGCTCTTAAAATACTTGGAAGAAACAAATCACCAGGAACAGATAGCATACCAATAGAGTTGCTACAAGCTACTGAGACTGAATCTGTCCAAATTTTGACAAAAATCTGTCAAGAAATATGGAAAACTAAACAATGGTCCACAGACTGGAAGCGTTCCATATACATTCCACTTCCAAAGAAAGGGGATCCCAGAGAATGCAGTAATTACTGAACTATTGCTTTAATATCCCATGCAAGTAAAGTAATGCTCAAGATTCTACAACAAAGGCTCTTGGCATATATGGAGCGAGAAATGCCAGACGTCCAAGCTGGATTTAGAAAGGGAAGAGGTACCAGAGATCATATCGCAAACATACGTTGGATAATGGAACGGACCAAGGAATTTCAGAAGAAAATCACCCCGTGCTTTATAGATTACAGCAAAGCCTTTGACTGTGTAGATCATGAAAAACTATGGAATGCTTTAAAAGAAATGGGGGTGCCACAACATCTGATCGTCCTGATGTGCAACCTATACTCTGCACAAGAGGCTACTGTAAGGACAGAATATGGAGAAATTGATTGGTTCCCCATCAGAAAGCATGTGAGACAGGGATGTATTTTATCACCCTATTTGTTTAATCTATACGCAGAACATATCATATGGAAAGCAGGATTGGACCAAGAAGAAGGAGGTGTGAAAATTGGAGGGAGAAATATCAATAATTTAAGATATGCAGACGATACCATACTCTTAGCAGAAACCAGTAATGATTTGAAATGAATGCTGATGAAAGTTAAAGAGGAAAGCACAAAAGCAGGATTACAGCTGAACGTCAAAAAGACTAAAGTAATGACAACAGAAGATTTATGCAACTTTACAGTTGACAATGAGGACATTGAACTTGTCAAGGATTATCAATACCTTGGCACAATCATTAACCAAAATGGAGACAATAGTCAAGAAATCAGAAGAAGGCTAGGACTGGGGAGGGCAGCTGTGAGAGAACTAGAAAAGGTCCTCAAATGCAAAGATGTATCACTGAATACTAAAGTCAGGAAGTAGAAAAAGAGGAAGGCCAAACAAGAGATGGATTGATTCCATAAAGGAAGCCACAGACCTGAACTTACAAGATCTGAACAGGGTGGTTCATGACAGATGCTCTTGGAGGTCACTGATTCATAGGGTCGCCATAAGTCGTAGTCGACTTGGAGGCACATAACAACAACAACAACTACTTCAGCATCTTTACTTATACCAGATTACTCTGATATATAAAATGGTTTTATCCCCAGCTACAATGAATATTCAAAGCTTTGCTTCAAACACCAGATACCTTCAGTGTTAGCTGTAAACCTGCATATTTAACAAGCCTGCTGAAGTTTGAACTATTAGGAATGAGTGACACATTCATAACGTGAAGTCATTAAAATGAACCGCTTGGTCAGTTTGAAGAAGAAAAAAAAGTGGGAGGGTTGCATGTACGCCTTCTGTGACAGCACAATATGATATGTGGCATTATTTAAAGGATGATTAATGGGAGCTTCAGACTGTGAGGAATAATCAAATTCATAACATCATTGCATGGTTATTATGCTGAATAGGAGGCTGTACAAGCTGATAGAATGCTACATCTTCCCATTATTGTCCCTATTAGACTGTATGTTCTCTCTTTGTAAGAAACCATGAACAGTGGCAACAAATACAATGAAAGAAAATGCTTAAATTTCAGGCCACACAGAACTCTTGTTCACTGAACAATGTTGTTGCAGAATGGATCTAGTTTATTAGGGATGTTCAAATCCTCTAGGACCACTCTCAGTTTGCCTCAATTCCCCACACTGTTTCTCACCTCCCCACTGAGAAAAACTCAAAAAAGTTCCCGAGTTGACACTTGGAGAGTGTCACTCTGCCTTCTGGCCACCCCAAATCATTTCTGCCATGCTCCCAGCACCCAATCATGCTCCCTCTCTCCTAAGGATGGAAGGATCAGTTTCAGTTCTCTGTTTCTTATTTTTACATCCTTAAATTCAGTTCTCCATATTTCTCAGCAATTTGCAATTTTTAAAATAAAAAATTAGAAGAATACTCATCGTTTTAGCGCAAATTTCTCCTAAAAAACACATTTTTGTATTCAATTTCTCCTAATATAATGCATGACATACCATAATTTTGTATGTCATTTTCATATATATATGCATATTTCCCCCTAAACTATGCATTTTTGTAAAGATACTTTGCATGGAGAACTGCATCACAAAATTTGGATATGTGCAAAATTTCAAAGGACGGCTGTGTTTCAGGTCTCATATTATTTTGGGAAGTGAGGATTTGGGAGATTCGGCTTTAAATGCAAACTGAATTTCTCCCCATCCCTATTCCCTCTCTTCCCTTTTCCCTTATCTTCTTACCAGGAGCAATAACAAGACAAGAGGCGGGAGACAAGATATCCCACTCTCTCTGACTCCTCTGCCAACCCCAAAGCCGTCCCCATCACCACCCAAACACCAAGCACACCTCCTCACTTCTCTTCCTTTCTTTGCAGAGCAGCAACAGCAAAGTGATGAGAAAAGCAAACATAATTTTGCTTTTCTGCTTTCTCTCTCCATCTTTGTTCAAAGTCATGCTAGGTGCGGTACACTCTAATCACTGTAGTTAAGGATGGAAGAGGAATCTGCATAGGACTGCCTCTTGCATCAACCACTCGCTTATGTCCAAGCTACTCATGCATTCTTTCTTTTTAAGGCTAACTAATTATATGTAAGATTTTATGCAAAAAAATAGGTATATACGCAAAAAATGCAAAAAAAGCTTTAACATGGATAAAAAAAATCTGCACTATATATCAGCAGCATATTTTTATAGTAATACATAGGTATTTTTATACAGCTATGTGTTGTTGTAGGTATCTGTTTATGTGCTGGTTACTTTAGTAAACCTGCATATAATATGCATATAATATTATGCATACAGTAGTGCATATACTGTACAACAGTTGTTCATATTTTTAGCAGGACCAGAAGGAGGCGGAGAAACTCACTTCTTAAGATCAAGGAGCAAGACAGGAATTAGAAAGAAATCTGTGTGAATATGCTGCATCAAGATCTTTGAAATATTCCCTCCCTAGTTGTAGTGCACTTGAGCTCCTGCAAGTCCCAGAGTGCATTGTCCACACCAAGACTCTGGGTGATGATAAACGAGGGACTGGAACAGAAGCAGAAAGAGGGGGGAAATCCTTTCTCATGTCATGGTTGCTGCCACTGCTCCTGCTGTGCTAAGAATGTAAAGGGAAGGAGTGAATGTAATTATGGCTCCTTTTCTTCAATAGGTTTGCCAACTTTTTATTTAAAAAATTCTTGCAGAGCTAGTGTCCAAGGCTCAGGGGAGGCAATTCAAGGGTAGGGATGGGGAGAAATTCAATTCATGTCGCATTTACAGCTGAATCTTTCACATTTGCACTTTCTTAAACAATATGAAGACCAAAACACAGCCATCCTTTGAAATTCACACTTAATTTAATTTTGCGATGCAGTTCTCCAATCAATGTTTATAAAAACGTATATATTAGGGGGAAATGTGCATTTAAATGAATATATTAGTGAAATAACATAAAATTTGTTATATTGAGAGAAATTGCTTGCAAAAATGTGTACTTTAGTCAAAACTACATGCAAAAATGTATTTATTAGGAGAAATTTGCACTAAAATTCTGAAGAATTTTCATGAGGATTTCTTTTTTTTAAAAAAAGTAACAAATTGCTGCAGAAATGTGGAGCACTGAATTTAAGATTGGAAAAATAAGAAATTGAGTGAACTGAACCTGACAGAATCCCTGCTCAGGGTAAGGGCAATGGATCCATTTTAGAGCACATGCTTTGCATACAGATAGTCCTATTTCCTCCATCTTCCCAAAGGGCTAATAAAGCTCTTGAGGGCTACTGCTCCTTGTGGCTCTCCTATCATCCTTGTCATGGTGTCTGGGCTGATAAGAGTTGGAGTCCCACAACATCTGACAAAGCATAGGTTTAACCACCCTGGTTTAGCCAGGTTTACCCTGGGGTAGACAGCATGATTTTGACTGGGAAAACAATCTGAATTCATATGAACCAGACCGTACACTACGTTCTACTACGAAGGCCCTCCTCCGGGTTCCAACTCATAGGGAGGCCCGGAGGGTGGTGACAAGATCTAGGGCCTTCTCAGTGGTGGCCCCCGAACTATGGAATAGTCTCCCCGAGGAAGTGCACCTGGCACCGACTCTGCTTTCTCTTTGGCCCCAGGTTAAAACCTTCCTATTCTCTGAAGCATTTTAATTTAAATTGACTTAATTTTAAAAATGTTATTGTATTGATTTTAGACTGTATTATTTTGTATTATATTGTGTCATTTATTGTATTTCCTATGTTATTGTATTTCTATGTTCACCGCCCAGAGAGCTATTGCTAGTCGGGCAGTATATAAATTTAATAAATAATAATAATAATAATAATAATTCCACTTTTTATTTATCTTCTTAATCCTTTGAGATGAAAATAAATGGACAGCTTTTCATTTCATAGTTTGAGAAGAAACTAGCAGGTGGTTAATGAGTTTACCTCTTGTATGGAAGTGATGATTGCTGATTAAACAGACGGAATGATAGAAGGGAATGAAAAGGTAGTTGTACCAAATCTACGGGTACCCAAGAATATAGGTTTCCCAATACCATGCAGAAAATCTTCCCCACCTTTTTTCAGTGTTCTCTGCAAGGAGATCAGTTTGATATTTCATTGTTAGAACAGACGTGTACTTTGCTATCCTTCTGCTTCAAGCTCAAAACACAAATCCAATGTTTGGCAATGCACATTGATATATTATAAAACACTAGGAAATTAGCTGGTACTCTGAATTATACTTTCATTATTGTTTCTTCAGCCTGTCCCTTTTTGTGATTACAATGTGTCCTGATTCCTTCTTTAGTGGACTATAAAAATAATTTAATCTGCAATTTGCAGTAATTGTTAGTCCCAAATAGCTCACATAATCCCTTCCTAATAGTGAGGAAATACCAGAGTTTGGAAAAGTTACTTTTTTAAACCACAACTCCCATCAGCCCCAGCTAGCCTGGCCACTGGATTGGGCTGATGGGAGTTGTAGTCCAAAAAAGTAACTTTTCCAAGCTCTGGGAAATACACTGGGGAGTTACCTTTGTGCACATTTAGCCAGAGGTATGCCTAAAGTAAAGGATGATTTCTTTCTGACAGATTTTCTTGGTATGTCTGAGGTTTGGAGGGGGTGTCAAATAAAATCTGTAAGAAGGCGGCAATGGGAGAGAAAGGCAGAGGACATTAGAACCTTGTTGAATCTTCATTCTCTAGGGGGTAATAGATAAACATGTTATCAGGCATGCTCTTGCTCTTAGCGTCTATAACTGTGTAGCATTTAGTAGACCAAAATGTCACTTGGGTAGAAATTTGGGGTTCTCCTATTGTGAAACAGTGAAATTGTGGGAGACCAAAATCTGAATTGTTTTCAGACTTCAAGTGTGAGGTCTACTGGTTATATACTGCTATACTTCGTAATCTTAAGACTGACACATTGTTATGAGGATATTATGCATGGATGGTATCTATTATTTATGCCACAAGACTACAAAATCTACCATGCAGTGTGACGGTGAAAAAATGGCATGTTTGAAAACATCCAGAATTTATAATTAGCAGGAAAAAGTAAGACATTTCTCCAGTTGATTAATCATAGAAATTGTAACTGCACAAATTGGGCTGGCCAAAATTGAAAAGGAGGATAGCTTTTCTGAGGAAGTGTATTGCTTTGGGCTGGGCAAATGGTCCTCCCTTCTTTTTAATGTACAAAGTGCTTTACAATTCTGATCTCATATAGTCTTGCCACAACCCAATGAAGTGAATTAGATTAGTGAATTTCCTTAATAAGCAACAAATTGACTCTGATTAATTAATTAATTCCTGAAACTATGTTGTTTCCTTCTGAATAAGCTTCATTATAATTGCTGGATTTAAAAAAAAATATTGAATAATATTAAATATCAGTATTCTGTTTAACTGAATCCCGGACATTTTACACACAGAGAAATGCTAGGTTTTTGTGCCCTTCAGCCATTTTCCCAAGGATTTCTCCATTAGAAGTAGCAACCTGCGTCTACTGCTAACTCTTCAAAAATGCTGTTCCCAGTGAACAAACCTTCAGGGGTATTTCATCAAAAAGTTAGAAAACCTGTTCATTTCCTTCATGCTGTTTTAACATTTCATTTATATATTTTAAAAGGGTTTTTTTTCCCCCAACGTAGGTCCCTTGTTAGCCATGAAATTCAGCTTTGGTGGATGCCCTTTCAAGATTAGCTGTTATGTTCCATTTTTCTTCTCTGCTTCCCCCACCTCCCTTTAGCTTATTGCCTCTCCAGAGAAGCTAGTTAGGTGACAAAACAAACATGCTTTCATACTTAATGGTGTCTAAAGTAAAAGAAACACAAGTAATAGGCACTTTCCATTTTAGAAATCAGACACAGGTTTTTTTCCATGTAGTGACTCTGTCAACCAAGTTGGAAGTGAGAAAAATCTATAGGTTGTTCTTTACAGTTAATTAAGAATCTACAAGTGTTCTTTTTCTCAAGAAAATCAATTCCTGAGCCCTATGAAAAGCTGACCAGCAACATATTGTCCCCCACCCCCACATAGTTGTGGTGGGAAAGGATGGAATATATTATTTATATATTCTAGCAGCCCATTAAAAATCTTCCAGGCTTTGGAATTGTTTTCTCCAGTAATAATGAAAGAGTCAGTTTAAATACAAATATCACAATCGTTCCAGTCTCTGCAAGAATCATTGATTTAATTTCCTAATGACAGAAGAATTAAGTAATAAGTGAGGAGTAGGAATGCAGGCAACCATGTGAATCCATGTGCCAAATTGATATTTCAGTAGCTCTGATAACTTATTAGGGCAATGACCATGGGATGTCATGGAGTAGAGTAATAAATCTTCACTTGACTGACTTCGTATTTCTCACTTCACATCACTTTTGTCTCACAAAAGTGCCATTTATGTTGCCTTGTCATTCACCCCCCTTCATATGATAAAGCTAAGATGATAATGATATTAAAGATGGCAGGCAAGAAGAAAAATGATGTTTCATGAAAACACAAGAATGTACACATTCTCAAAAAGAAAAACATTGACTTCGATAAATGAAGCCATTCGGATGTTGAAAATCAGAAATACAGCATAAGCTGTGCAAAATGTAACTGATGTGGTGCCTCTGACTTGAACAGGTAGGGAAGTGTGGAGCAGCATGGGGCATTAAATTTTATGTGAATTTCTACCTTTATGCCAGGGGATATCAGGATATTATAATAAAATATCTCTGTAACCTATAAATGAAATTATGTCATCAGTTTCCCTATCCTCTGCTCCATTTTGTCAGTAGCACTAGTTGGGATGAGAAAGCTTGCTACATGAGGGCCTTGCTACCGGAAATTAGTGTTGCTAAAAAAATGATAGTTTAAGAAACTCTGTGGAAGTGATGTTCCGTGTGATAAATTTAATGTATAGCTTGGGCCTTCTCCAGTAGCCCTGAGGTGGCAGTTGGAACAAGAGTCTTTGTCCTAAACCAATAAAGAAAAAACAATGGCATTAGCTAACTTATTCAGACATCATTTAACAACACATCCCTATACACACCTACTTGAAATGGGTTCAATGGGCCTTCCTACTTCCAGCAAACTGAGCATAGAATTGCAGCCTAAAGCTTTGGTAGGCTTCTTCTCTGAGAATGAGGAAAATTTTAACAACCTTTTAAAAAGGTTTTCGGGAACATGATGAGTTTTATAGGTCAAGACTTAGGTGGTTATAACTAGATATGTTTGAGAGAAAAAAGAGATTAGAAATGCTACAACTGCCAGCTTGATGCTACCAAAAGTCATACTCTGTCCTTAGGTGTGTGTACTTTCCTAGTACCTTTGTGAGCAGATTTCAGCTCTTGATGTTTTGTTCATATGTTGATTGTTCCAAGGAGCTTACAACAATAAACACTGTAAGCATAAAAGTCAATGTTTTGGGAGAAAACCCCCAGAAATAAAAGAGATTCTCAAAGATGAAACAAAATATGTCATATCATAACAGCTCACACAAATTATTGTTATTGTTAATGTTTTAAAATAATTAAAAAGTTGAACTCCAGTAACATAATAAAATTTCACCCTCCATCCAACAAGCAGGATCTCTCCCCCCGAAAAGTCACACAGGAAGGGCCAAATGAAACAAAAGTCTTTAAGGCAGTGATAGAGAACCTCAGGCCTGAGGACCAAATGTAGCCCTTCAAATGTAGCCCTAGCCACACTCCTCACTGGCCTCCTTTATACCCTTCTCAGGGATTGATTTCCTGGGCCTAGTGTACTGCATGGAGATTGGGCCCCCGACATTCCCATTCACCCCTCAACCCCTGGCAATATATTGGCAAGAACTGCTATTTATGTACATATATTACCAATATGAACAGTTATTTTGAATCCACAGACTTGATTTAAGACGTGTGTTCCCCAACTGTGGTCCATGGACCACCAGTGGTCTGCAAGCTTCAGTCAGGTTCTCAATGAGTTAATCAGAGGGTAGAATTTAAAAAGTTAATCTTGATAAAAAAATTATTTTAATGGTGGCAATATGTGTTTTTATTGCTTCTTTTATTTTGTGTATTTTATGAATTACAATTTGAACTCTAACTCATGGGAGACACTATAGAACACCCCATATGCCCAAAGCCCTGGGGTACCACCATCTGAAAATGCCCATTCAGGATCAACTAGAACCACTGTAAAACATTGTCATCATAGCCCCACCCTGATAGATGGACCAGTATGACACTGTAGTTGATGGCATCAAAAACATCCCCCCTTCCATTCTGAGGCATAGGTCATCAGCTGGGGAGTCTAATGCCATTTCTGTATTATAGGCAGGCATGAATCATAGAATCATAGAATACTAGAGTGTTGGAAGGGGCCTATAAGGCCATCAAGTCCAACTCCCTGCTCAATGCAGGAATCCAAATCAAAGCATTCCTGGCTGTCCAGCTGCCTCTTGAATGTCTCCAGTGTCAGAGAGCCCACTACCTCTCTAGGTAATTGGTTCCATTGTCGTATGGCTCTAACAGTTAGGAAGGTTTTCCTGATGTCCAGTCAAAATCTGGCTTCATGGAACTTGAGCCCATTATTCCGTGTCCTGCACTCTGGGACGATTGAGAAGAGATCCTGGCTGTCCTCTTTGTGGCAACCCTTCATGTACTTGAAGAGTGCTATCATATTTCCCCTCAGCCTTCTCTTCTCCAGGCTAAACATGCCCAGTTCTTTCAGTCTCTCCTGATAGGGCTTTGTTTCCAGTCCCCTGATCATCCTTGTTGCCTTCCTCTGAAACTTCTTGAAGTGCGGAGACCAGAACTGGACGCAATATTCAAGATGAGTCCTAACCGGTGCTGAATAGAGGGGAACTAATACTAGGATTGCCATATTCCAGTTCCACAAATCCGGACAGGCTAATTTGCATATTATGCATATTAGTTGCATATTATGCAAATTATTTGCATATCATTTGCATATTAATATTTGGATTGTCCAGTTGTTTCTTTTGTGCCTAGGAATTACCACCAAAACCTGGGGAAAGATGTGAGAAATCTTTTTTTTAAAAGCAACATTTTCAACCTTAAATGCCTAGACTAGTTTCCAACACTATGGAATATTTATTTATTGATTAAGAGGATTTATATCCTGCCTTTCTGCTGTTAAAAACAGAGCTCAGCACAGCTTACAAATATAATAAAAACAATAAAAATACACAATCAATATAAAAACATAATAAAAACACAAAATAGCAACAAACATAAAGTAAATCAGGGCAGCAGTACGGTTAACCATTACATATACGATATATTTCAGAGATGTGCTGGGTGGAGAAAAAAAGAAGAAGCCAAAATGTTAGGAAAAGGAGTCTTTCACACCACATGCTCAGTTCTAAATACTGGTGCAGCAAGTTTTACAAGTTCCTCCAGTATTCCACTGGTGCAGGCACTCAGATATTCAAAGTATCTGTATGTTTCTTAGGTTTTATAAAAACAGAGCTTTGCTTAACTCAAAATTTATTCTCCCTTTTATCAACCACATCTACACAGGTTCCACTGGGCCTGGAAGTCTGCAACAACCCCACACATACCTTGCTAATTAGATTACCAATGCCAGGATGTCTGTCTTATCGACTACTCTCCTGCTCCCCCCTCACCCACCGGGCATCATGAAAGACCCAGTCCTGGCTTCAGAAAGAAAATAAATATCTGGTCCTCTTCAAAGTACTGATAAGCCTCTTGTTTTAATTGAAATAATAATTATAAATTCTTGCTCTTATCACTAATGGGAGTTAAGTATCTTGCATATGCTGTTGTTGCTTCTATGGCTGTAATGGAGTGAGGTTAAAGAAAAGTGAAATGCAAAGAGGAAAAAAACAACACAAAAGGCAGTAACACTTTCCTAAATGTAATACCATACCAACCACAACAAGATTCCTATGAGTAAGGCAGAAAACTCAGCATCCCACAACCAGTCAGGATTTTTTTTTTAATAATTTTTATTCAAATTTTTCCAAAAACAAACAAAACAAAGTCAAAAAGACATAACAATACAACAACAAAAAATAAAAATAAAATAGTTGACTTCCGATTTGTCGCAGATCAGCTATAAGTATATAATATACATCAAACCTGTCCCTTAATGTATACATACAGAATCCCTTTTCTCCATAAGCTGTCTTAATTAATCGTCAAATCCCAGTATCATCATTTTATTTTGATCTTTCAACAAAAAGTCTAAGAGAGGCTTCCATTCCTTAAGAAATGTATCTGTCGATTTTTCTCTAAGTAAACATGTCAATTTATCCATTTCTACTAAGTCCATTAATTTCAATAGCCATTCTTCCATTGTTGGTGTTGATTCCATTTTCCACTTTTGTGCATATAATAATCTTGCTGCCGTAATCATATACAATATTCTTCCATATTTCTTTTCTATTTGTTTATCCATAAAACCCAATAAAAAAAATTCTGGTTTTGACTGAATATTTATCTTTAGAATTTTTTGCATCTTCCTACCTATCTGTGCCCAAAATGATTTTGCCTTTTTACACAACCACCACATATGATAAAATGATCCTTCTTGTTGTTTACATTTCCAACAAACATTAGAAACATTACTATACATTTTTGACAACTTTTCTGGAGTCATGTACCAACGGTACATCATTTTATAAAAATTTTCTTTAAGATTATAACATAGTGTAAATTTCAAACCTTTTTTCCACATATTTTCCCATTGATCCATTTGTATGTTATAACCAAAATTTTTTGCCCACTTTACCATACACTCTTTTACTTGTTCTTCCTCCATATCCATTTTCAATAAGAGTTTATAAATTTTCGCAATTATATTTTCATCATTTGTACACAATCCTATTTCAAAATCAGATTTACTTATTTCAAACCCATACATTTTCTTGTCCATTTTATATCTTTCTAACAATTGTAAATAGGCGAACCATTGAAAACTATATCCTTCCTTTGTCAGTTGTTCTCTCTCTTTCATTATATATTCTCCATGTACATTTTCTAATAGTTCTTGATAAGTTAACCATTTCTCTTTTCCAGCCATTTCTCTTCTATAAAACGCTTCTTGGCTTGAGACACATAATGGTATTTTCGAATAAAACCTTGGTTTATATCTATTCCATATTTTCAACAGAGGACGTCTTATAAAATGATTGTTAAAGTCTACATTTACTTTTACTTTGTCATACCATAGATATCCATGCCATCCCCACTTCAAATTATGACCCTCCAAATCCAATAGTCTTTTATTCCTCAATAAGATCCATTCCTTTATCCAGACTAGACAGCAGGCAGCAAAATAAAGTCTCAGATTTGGTAATCCCAGTCCTCCTCTTTCTTTGGCATCTTGTAGTAGTTTAAATTTAACTCTTGGTTTTTTTCCTTGCCATACAAATTTAGAGATATCTTTTTGCCATTGTTTAAAAGGTAAATCAGAGGATATTACAGGTATTGTTTGAAACAAAAACATCATTCTCGGTAATACATTCATTTTTATCACAGATATTCTACCCATTAATGACAGTTGTAGTTTATCCCATTTTAGCAAGTCTTTCTTAATCTCTGTCCATAATTTTTCATAATTATTATGAAACAACTTTGAGTTTTTATTTGTCATAATGATACCTAAATATTTCAACTTTTTCTCTATTGTAAAATCTGTCTTGTCCATTAACTCTTTCTGTTCCCTTAAAGTTAAATTTTTCACCAACATCTTTGTTTTTTGATTGTTAATCTTAAATCCTGCTAACGGTCCAAATTCTTTTAATTTGTCCATCAATACATTAATTCCTTCCAAAGGATTTTCTAGTACAATTATCAAATCATCAGCAAATGCTCTCAATTTATATTCTTCTTTTTTTATCTTTAATCCCGAAATTCTTTTATCTTGCCTTATATCTCTAAGCAGCACTTCTAAGACCAGAATAAATAAAAGGGGAGATAAAGGACATCCCTGTCTTGTACCCTTTTGTATTTCACATGAATCCGTTAAACCTCCGTTAACAATTATCTGAGCCTTCTGAGATGTATAAATCGATCTAATCCATTTTATAAAATTGTCTCCAAAATCCATTTGCTCCAAAACCTGAAACATAAATTTCCAATTCAAATTATCAAATGCTTTTTCAGCATCTAAAAAAATCAAAGCTGCTTGTTTATCATTTCGTTGTTCTAAATATTCCAAAACATTCAAGACATTCCTGACGTTGTCACGTAATTGTCTTTTAGGTAAAAACCCTGATTGATCTTCCTGAATAAATTGTTGCAATATTATTTTCAATCTTTCTGCCAAGATCATTGTAAAAATTTTATAGTCATTATTCAATAGAGATATTGGTCGATAATTTTTTGTTTTAGTTAAATCTTGCTCCTCTTTAGGTATTAATGTTATATTAGCATTTTTCCAACTATCCGGTATCTTTCCCTCTTGCAGAATAAGATTCATTGTAGACTGTAAAGGTAGTAAGAGTTCTTCCTCCAAACATTTATAATACATTGCAGATAACCCATCTGGTCCTGGCGCCTTTCCTAATTTAATTTTGTTTATAGCTTCAGATATCTCTCTTGACGTAATAGGGCCATTAATATCTTGTCTCTGAAAATCTGTAATTTTAGGCAAATTCTGTTTAGATATATACTCTTCTATTTTTTCAGATGGAATTTCCTGACACTTGTACAATGTTGAATAATATTGATGAAAAATCTTTTTGATTTTTACATTATCTGTCAGCGTCTCATCTCCTTCTTGTATCTTTAAAATAATATTTTTTTGACGTTCTTTTCTTAATTTATATGCTAACCATTTCCCAGGTTTATTTGCAAATTCAAAAGTCCTTTGTTTAGCAAAATTTAGTTTCCTTTAAATTTCTCTAACTGTCAACATTGACACTTGTTTCTGTAACATTTTAATTTGATTTACAATAGAAACTTTAGTTGGATTCTTTTTCAATTCTTCCTCTTTTTGTTTTATTTCTTCCAAAATTAATTGCATTTTGTGTTGTTTCTTTTTTTTTAATTCAGAGTTACATTTAATAAAATATCCCCTCATAAATGCCTTACTTGTATCCCAAACGATATTTTCACTTGTTCCTTTATGTAAATTATGTTCAAAAAACTCTTTTAATTTCTTCTTACATTCTTGTACTACTTTGTCATTCTGTAATAAAGATTCATTTAGTCTCCATCTAAATCCAAGATTTTTCTTTTTTAAAGTTAATATCACAGGGTTATGATCCGAAAAAGTTTTTGGTAATATATCCATTTTAAAAGTATCCTTCGCTAAAATTTTAGACATCCAAATCATATCAATCCTCGAGAATGTTTTGTGTCTTTCTGAGAAATAAGTAAATTCCTTTGCATTATCATTTATATATCTCCAGGTATCCACCAATTCTAAATGTTCCATCAGTTCAAAGCAAATCTTCGGTAATTTACCCTGTGTCTCTTTGATATTTTTTTCAGAAAGCCTATCAATTTTTGGTGAGATTACCCCATTCCAATCACCCATAACACACCAATGGTCATATGAAAACTCTGACAATTTTTCCATAAGTCCTGTGTAAAACCTTGTTTTATCTTCATTGGGGGCATAGATACCCACTATCAAAATGTTTGTACCCTGTAGAGTAATTTCAACCCCCACAAATCTACCACTATCATCCAGTAATACCAATTTAGGAAGCAATTGTGGGTTAATGTAAAGAACAACTCCATTTTTTTTTTTTGGTCCAGCCAAAATAAATTCTTCACCCAAATTTTTACAAATCAAATATTTGGAATCTTTCTTCTTAATATGAGTTTCTTGTAAACAAATTATATCCAATTTTAATTTTTTCAAATAATGAAACACTTTCTTTCTCTTCTGCGCCGTATTGGCTCCATTTATATTCCAAGTTAGATATTTGTAATCCATCTTTAAGCGTGTATTTTAAAATGTGCCTGATGCTCCTTTTAATCCATCATCTTCCTTCCCTTCCTCTGCATATCTTTGTTGACTTTGTTTCCCAGGAATTATATCCATATCTTTGAGTTTATCTTCATCCATGTCTTTTGAAGCTTTTCTCAAGAAGTCCCTTGCTTTTTGAACAGTATTCAATCTATATTTCTGTTGTCTGAATGTAAAGATCACTCCTTCTGGAACATCCCATCTAAACTGAATTTTGCGTTGCTTAAGTTTCTCTGTAAGGAAAGCATATTCTTTTCTCTTACGTAAAAGTCTAATAGGAATTTCTTTCATCACCAGTATTTCCTTACCATCAATTTTAAAGGTATTTTTAAAGTGTTGCTGTAATACCATATCTCTGGTCGTCTTCTTTATAAAATGAACAAGCACATCTCTTGGAATTTTATTCATTGTTGCATATCTGGAATTAATTCTATACACTTTGTCTATTTCAAATTCCATCCGATCTTCATTCAAATCCAGAAATTTTACTAGAGCATTAACAATTTTATCTCTGATGTCTTCACCTGTTTCCTCAGGAATTGCACGGAATCTCAAACAATGTTCTTTATTTCTCATTTCAGTCACAGCCATATAATCCAGGTTTTTTTCTAATTCCAGATTTAATATATCTGTTCTATTCTCCAAGATTTGTACCTTTTCTTTAGTGTTTTTTGCATCCTCCTTTATTTGCCCAATTGTCCCTTTGATCTCATCCACTTGTGTTTTAATATAGTCTTTCATATCTGTCAGTTCAGTTTTCATTTCCTGTTTTATATCATTAATCCCTTCCATTATTTTTTGAAACATATCTGGGGGTATAGCCCCTTCCTGTGGATCAGTAGAACCTCTTCGCTCCTGGGCCTTAGTTGCTTTTCTAGTTGTCATTTTCAAGAGAAGCCTTTAATTTCTGATATTAATCACTGTTTCAAAACCTAGAGGCAGTCTATTTCTTTTCTTTTTCCTCCACCAACAAAAGAGTTAATATTCCAGGCCTGTTATTGAAGTCCAGCCAGCACAGCACAGTTCTTATCTACATCCAAGAATGCAAAACAATTCTGGTTCCCAACACCAAACAATTAGTAACATATACGAGCAGCAGATTCGTCCAAAGAGAAATAGTCCAAAGAGAAAAATAGTCCAAAATATAATAATTACCTCTCATCCGTTTTTAAACTTTAAAACTCCAAATTCAGGCCAGCTTTTTGTCGTAAAAAAAGTATATAAGTTGTTTACATTTTCTTTCTTCCTTAATTATATTTAATTATATTTAAAAGAGAAAAAGTATGACTCACCCAGGTTTCTCAGTTGCTGATTCGTAAACAAATCTCTTTTATTGCAGTAATTTAAGCCGAATGATAAGATTTAAGTAGGCTCGCTGGTTAAGAACGTTTTTTTTTAAGAAGAAAAAAGAACGCTTCGCTTTTTTCCAGTACAGCTTGCGTGGAAATCCTGACTCCGTCTTCAGCCGATCGGCATGCCTTCTTATCTCAGGAATTTCCTGATCAATTCCAGCCGCCGACAGCTCAACGAAGTCTTGTGGAAAATCTGATCGGTTCTCCTATACCTTGGAGAACATTTAAGCCAGTCCAAGATTCCTCTTGGCTGGCTTTTAACCTGAAAAAAGCTTCCTCTGAGGCAGAGCTCCCTCAGAGACAACCACCAGCCAGCACTACTTCCGGGAAGTCAACCAGTCAGGATTCATAACCAAAAACCCAAACTAAAAAAATCCTAGCAGCCAGTCAGCCAAGGTCACAGTAATCCCCATGCAGCACAACCTGACCTGGGGACTGCAGTTAATGCAGAATGCTGCAGCACAATTGCTCACATGAGTGAGATCTTATCAGCACATAATACCTCTGCTCTGAAATCTGCAGTGGTTGCTGATTTCCTACCAGGCCAAGTTCAAGCTGTGCTTTCCATGTTATGGGTGCCACATAGTACTTGTTCTGCTCTTGTAAGAAATCAGTCCTGTAAAGTGGCAGCACCTACACTTTGGAACTTCTTGCCTATTGACATTAGGCAGACGCCTCTTTTCAGCACTTGCTAAAATCAGTTTTCTTGAGGCAAGCCTCTCCAGGCATGTGGAAGCTATTGTGTTTTTAAATCTGTTTTTAACTCATTGTTGGTTTTATTACTTTGAATGTTTTTAAGCATCTGTCCTTAACGCTTTTGCCAATAATTTTATTGTTTTAATTCTTTCTGTAAACCGCTTTGAGATTTTTTACAATAAAGCGGTATATAAATGTTGTAAATAAAAATACATAAATAAATGTTGGAGTCACTGTGGCCCTTGAGTCTCTTCCCACTTTTAGGAACCAAGGAATCTGCCTTATACTGATTCAGGCCATTTCGTACCATGATTTCTTAAATCCAATACCATACCAACCACAACAAGATTCCTATGAGCAAGGCAGAAAACTAAGCATCTCACAACCAGTCAGGATTCCTAACCAAAAACCAAAAATATGATAAATGAAGAAATATTTATATAAGCATGACTATCAAATATATTTATTATTTACACAAACTGTAAAGATATTTATAGTGCAATCCTAGGTCTATTTATTCAGAAGCAAGTCCCAGTGTATTCAGTGGGGCTTACCCAAACAGGGACAGAAATGCAACCTCAAGTGATAAGCAACTTCATTCACACAACCCAAAATTCCAAATCATGCCACTTTACGCTGTTTTGCAACTGTTTATACTTGTTTTTATGGTTATTGGATTTTAAATGGCTTTATTTCTTGTTGTGAGCTGCCTTGGTTTCCAACCCTACCTCACAGGGTTGTTGGAAAGACTCCATACATGCACACGCACACACTGCAGATGTATAAAAACATACAGCCCATATAATAGTTTATTGTCAAACCAGTTGGTCATTGCAGAAAAATCAGTATTAGTTTTAAAAAAATCAGTATTACTTTCCTACAGAATAAAAATTGTAATACCTAAGTAAGCCCTGCTTACTTGCTTTCAAATAGGACTGGAGGGGGAGGGACAGAAAGAGTTAGAACACAAACACAATTCTTTTTTACATTCACTGCAAAGTCCCATTGATTTTCAGCACATTCATAACCATGTCTACTCAAAAGTAAGTCCTATTGAATTCAATGGGATTTACTCTGGGCATATGGGATTAACATTGCTTTTACAAAAGCAAGTATTGGGAAGGTTTTCAAAACACTGCCCAGGATCTGACTCCTGCACACAAGAGGGAAAAAAAACTGAAATGTATACACTTACCCAATTTATGAGCTTTTCAGATAAACAGGTGGGCAAACCACCATTTTCTGGCATTGCAATGACGTTTTCTAGACACTGCCTCAGGTCAATCAAACTGAAACACAACCCTGGCTTCACTGATTGGCTGCAATCCTAAACGGGCGGGGTTAAAGCTACAAAGTGCTATACAGTACTGTTTAAAGAAAGATTTAATAGTCGAGGCGGCTGACGTTTTTATGTATATCTCAAGAACGGGACCACCTAGAAATTTAATTTGGTTTTTAAATTAAAGCTGAGAATCCAGGCCACCTAAGGGGCTAACCGGGCACCGGGTGGCAAGCTAAGAATCCAGGTAAAACCCGGCTAACCGGGCAATATGGCAACCCTAACTAATACTTCATGCATTTGGAAACCATACTTCTGTTAATGAAGCATAATATAGCATTTGCCTGTTTTGCAGCCACATCACACTGTTGGCTCATATTCAGCTTGTGATCAACAACAATTCTAAGATCCTTCTCACATGTTGTTTTGTATGAAATCCGTTTGAGATTGAACTAAATAATCAGCAGCATCTAAGACTATCTAGAGTTGGGAGGCCACAACCCATTCATTGCCTTGCGCCCAAAATGGCAAATTAGAGACCGGGCAGTAATTGTCCAAAGCCACAGAATCTACATTTGACTTTTTAAGGAGTGGCTTCACAATACAATCTTCAAGCTATCAGGAACCATTTCTTCCCTTAGAGAGGCATAGATCCAGTGTGCTGTAGTGGTTAGAATGATGGACCTGAGAGATCAGGGTTCAGATCCCCACTTGGCTATGATCTACCACACAGGGTTGTTGTGAGAATAAAATAGGGACGGAGAGAACTATGTTTGTACGCCACCTTGAGTTCCTTGGAGGAAAGGCAAGATATAAATGTAATAATAAATAAAATATAAATAAATTTAACCACCTCTGCAGTCTATACCCCCAGCTGTAATCTGGTTAAGATGGGCAAGGGAGCAAACAGGTGGTAGGTCTCATTACTTGAAGCAGCTTGTCCTCAGGCAAGATAATAAATATATGATTTTAGTGAGTAACTGCATCCTATGATGATCCAGATCAAACTTGTCTTAAGTGCTGTATGCTTAACTGACATCTTTAGTTTATTCTTACACAGGACAAGCCTAAAAATCAATACCGCTGAACATTTATGTTCTTTATGTCCTTTTATATCTTATTCTCTTCAAAATATCTGTGTATGGGTGAGAGAAAGTCTGTTGGATGTAATTATCTAACCCAAGCTTTGCTCTTGTTCCTGATAATGCAAAGTATGAATGTATGTGTAGGGGTTGTATCTTTGCTTCTTTAGCAGAATAATTAAGGGATTACATATTTAAGCAATTGCATATCATTTTCCTGCCATGTCCTTTTCTTTTGTTTCTTACTCCATAAGAATTAATGAAGATGTTATCACTGTGCTTTCAATCAGTCATCATTACAGAAAAGGGAAGCTGGGTTGAAGATGCTGCTGTGTAATGTCATGGGATTCCTTTTTCGTAGCTCTATCTTTCATCTCAGACTGACATACAAGTGTTTATTATGATCTGTGTACAAGGCTGTACAAGTATCAGCAGTAACAGTAGTCAAAGCAAGTCATTTGTTTCATTCCCAGTATGCACGATAGAGTTGAAGCTAGTAAGCTGACAGAGAATGGAACTGTGCACACTGTAAGTGGCTTATTATCTCACAGTGGTTTGCATTAGCTGTGAATCATCTGCTTCTAGAGATGAAAAGTGCATTTGGACATGGTAATGGCATTAGACTCCCTTTGAGAACTTTCTTCTGTCAATTATGTTTCATCAGTGAACATTGCTATACTATTTTTTTTTAAAGAGTGTAGATTTGGGGAGTATATACGAAGGACACTCAGCAGGCTCACAATGGATAGTTCTCACATTACTACTGACTTTGTTTAAAGATATAAAATGGGGATAACAGTACAAAAATAATTTTCTGAAACTCTTGGAAATTGTACATGTTACACTCTGTATGTACCAGAAGCTATACTCAGAAATACAATCTGGTCTGCATTTGTGTTGCTAAGATATTTCTATAGGACATAACACTGACCCAAAAGTGGTCCCAAAGGGTGGTAAGTCCTTGTCTATCATAAATATAGTCAAAGCGATTGAATGCTACATGCTAGTGCTGTGCTAAAACCTGTCCTCCAATTTCTCAAAAGTTTTATTTCCCCAAGGAAGAGAATTGTTTCCCTGCCTCTTTACAGGGCGCTTTAGAATTTCAATATAGCATTAGTAGGTACGGAAGCAACATTCAAGGACTGGAAGAGGACATTTTCCAATATTGCTCCCCAGAACTTTCATAATTCACCGTTGTATTTCAAGTATTTTATGTGTTATTATGTATCAGTTTTCAGTGATTGGCAGTCACTTTGGAGGACAAAAGGAGTTAAATATTATTAATAAATAAATGCATACACACATGCAGTGGCATACCAAGGGGGAGCAGGGGGGAGCCCACCCTGGGTGCAGTCAATAAGGGGGTGCAAAATGGAGTAGGGTTACCAGGTGTCTGGTTTTCAGCTGGGTTTCTGGTTTTGGGGGGTCCCCTCCAGGTCTCCGACTAATTTACCTTAATCTTCGGACTCTCAGCTTCAATTTTTTTAAAAAAATAAGTTTCTAGGTGGTCTGGTTCCTGAGATATACACCAAAACATCACACACACCCGCAACTCTTTCATCTGTTTAATGGACCTGTATAGCAGCTCTTAACCCCACCCCTTCAGGATTGTAGCCTATAACTGAAGCCAGGATTGTGATTTGTTGACCCAGGCAGTGCTTAGACTTCATTGCAATGTCAGAAAATGGTGGTTTTGAGATCTTCAGTTTGAGTAAGTAAGAATATGGCTTAATGTGTTTTTTCCTCTTGTGTGCAAGAGTCAGACCCTGGGCTGTTGAAGAGGGCAGTGCTTTGAAAACCTTGGCAATATGAAAGTATTTAATCCAATAGTTGCTTTTCTGGGAGTAAAGCAATACTAATCCCATGTACCTGGAGTAAAGCCCATTGAATTCATTAGGACTTACTTTTGAGTAGGCATGGTTAGGATTGTGCTGTAAATTAATGGGACTTCTGAGTAAACACAACAAAGAATTGTGTTTGCACTGTAAATCTTTCCCTCCTCCTCCAATCCTATTTTTAAAGCAATTAGGCAGGGTTTACCTAGGTATCACATTTTTTATTCTGTAGGAAACTAATAGTGATTTTTTAAAAAAATGTTCTGCAATGACCAACTGGTTTGACAATAAGCTATTATATGGGGTGTATTTTTACAAGTGTGTGTGTGTGTGTGTGTGTGTGTGTAGTCTTTCCAACAACCCTGTGAGGTAGGGTTGGTGATTGGAAACCAAGACAGCTCACAATAAGAAATAAATCCCTTAAAAAACCAATAAACATAAAACAAGTATAAACAGTTGCAAAACAGCTTAAAGTGGCATGATTCTGAATTTTGGGTTGGGTGAATGAGGTTTATTTATTTATTTTTATTTATTATTTGATTTATATCCCACCCTTCCTCTCAGTAGGAGCCCAGGGCAGCAAATCAAAGTACTAAAAACACTTTTAAAATCATAAGAACAGACTTTAAAATATATTAAAACAAAACTTCTTTAAAAACATTTTTAAAAGCTGTGACTCCAAAATTTGTTTATGTATGTTATTTACAACAGTTATGTACTGCTTTATTGTAAAAAAATCTCAAAGCGGTTTACAGAAAGAATTAAAACAATAAAATTATTGGCAAAAACAAAGACATTGAAAAACATTCAAATTAATAAAACCAAGAATGAGTTAAAAACAGATTTAAAAACACAATAGTTTTTACATGCGTGGATAGGCTTGCCTAAACAAAAATGATTTTAGCAGGTGCTGAAAAGAGGCGTCTGCCTAATGTCAATATGCAAGGAGTTTCAAAGCATAGGTGCTGCCACTTCGTTGTTGTTGTTATGTGCCTTCAAGTCAATTTTGACTTATGGCGACCCTATGAATCAGTGACCTCCAATAGCATCTGTCATGAACCACCTTGCTCAGATTTTGTAAATTCAGGTCTGTGGCGTCTTTTATGGAATCAATCCATCTCTTTTTTGGTCTTCCTCTTTTTCTACTCCCTTCTGTTTTTCTGTATTGTCTTTTCTAGTGAATCATGTCTTCTCATTATGTGTCCAAAGTATATGTGCATGGGGGGGGGACTGGAATGGATGATTTCTGTGGGTCACCCTTCCAGCCTCTGATTTGGAATCCTATGCCTGGGAGGCTGGCTCTGCTAGCCAGATGAATCTCCTTTGTTAATCAAATAGAGTGGCTAGGTAGTTAATGGTCCTATTTAGTTGCCCCGGCAACTGGTGAAAGGGGCTAGGAAGATCCTTTTTGTCATTTTAAACTCTACTGGAGGAGAGAGTCTCCCTCCCACTCCTGGGCTGAAAGAAGTGTGTTTGGAGTTGGCAGTGTGTGTTCTAGGGAACTAGGGCTGCAGGCGAGAGGATGCCCCTGCACCTAGATGGAAAAGCTGGATATTAGACTGCTGATGCCTTGAACCCCTCCATCCTAAGCTCAGGTTGGAATGTGTGTACATAAATAAACCATATTTCATAAAGACACCGCAGTCTCTGCTGACCTTCTTCCCAAAGGAAACCAAACCCTGGATGGGTGCAGGGACCCCCTGAAATCTCACCGCTCGGAGATTGGGGGAGGCGCGCAACAGTATGATATGTGTCCAAAGTCAGAGGAAGGCAATGGTAAACCACCTCTGAATACCTCTTACCACAAAAAACCTATGAACAGAGTATCCAAAATGCTGCCACTTTACAGGACTGATTTTTACAAGAGCAGAACAAGTACTATGTGGCACCCATAACATGGAAAGCGCAGCTTGAACTTGACCTGGTAGCAGATCAGCAACCAATGCAGATTTCAGAGCACAGGTATTATGTGCTGATAGGATCTCACTCATGTCAGCAATCATGCCGCAGCATTCCGCATTAACTGACTGGCTGCAAGGATTTTTTTTAGTTTTGGTTTTCGGTTATGAATCCTGACTGGTTGTGGGATGCTAAGTTGTCTGCCTTATTCATAGGAATCTTGTTGTGTTTGGTATGGTATTGTATTTAGGAAAGCATCACAGTATTTTGTTTTTCATTTGTTTCTTGCCAAATAGTGGTAATAGAGAATTCACATATTTGAAAGTGTGGCTGCAGTTGTTGTTCCCAAGCTGCTGCCTGTGTTTTCTCTCTGTCAATTATTACTCACTGGAATTGGGTTGACTGTCAAAGTGAGTTTATAGCAGCCCATAGCGTAGACAGAAAGGGTAGAGAATCTTCTTACTCTTACTCATTTCTCAGACCTCTTTCTGAAGTGAAGGGTCAAATTTGTAAGAAGTTTGGAGCAGCCACATTAAAAGATAAGGGCAGGGCATTCCAGGCAAGGAGTTGCAAACCCTGCTTGGATATGGATATCTTTGCAGAGGATCCCTAGTCAAGCTTTACAAACAGCACGATCCAAACTATATCTACTCAGAAGTAAGTCCTGTTGAGTTCTATGGGGCTTAGTCCCTTAGTACATGTGTTTAGAATTGCAGCCTTCAGGGGCATCTATCTTACTCCCGAATGCTCCCATCTAACATCTGCACAACACTAGGCTCCTTTCTTCCTACAGTGGCCTTCTGGTGACTGGCCTGGCCTGGTGGCACTTAAACCCTTCTTGCCGAAAGCAAGTAGGCTAGATTAAATGTTCCCTACCCAGGCCCCAACTTTTAGCTAAAATGTCTAGCTTAATTTCCAATCAGAGTATTTTTTTTAATTGTATGCTCCAAGCAACTGGGATTGATGCTTAATGTATCATGCTTAATGACATCACTAGGGCCCATCCTGTAACATCACTCAGGCCCACCCCATGACATCACTTGGGCCCGCCCCTAAAATCTCAGGTTTTGGGATGCTTCTGACCTGGCAACCCTAAGATGGAGTGTTCATTATGAAGCTGGACGTGCAGCTATGGACGCCGAACTGGGTGGTGGTGGCCTGGGCCAAGCCATGTGCATCATGACGGGTACCTCATGGGGTTGGGCCAGAGCCTGGTGTGCCTGCTGGGGCCTGGCTTGGCCCTGCTGCTGGTGGCACGCTCGGCTGATTCCCTGGGTGAGCTGGAGGGAGAGCTGCACGCCGCCTGCCCAACGCTGTGCATGCAGGGCCTGCCTGCCGACCTGGCCTCAGATGAGGGGCTGCAGCGCATGCTCCAGGCCGGGCGGGCACTCCGCGGCGGGGCTGGCTGGCTCCAGTGGCTTCTTCTCATCAACAATGCTGGTGAGCGCCCTCCCATTTCAAAGAGGCACCTCTGAGGTTGAGCGAGTGCAGAGTGCTTTCGCTCTTCACGGTTTGCCAATCTCCCCCCCGCAAGTTCCTATGCCCTACTGTAAGTAACCCTCCGCCTTCTGCTTTCCCCGCTCCCATGGAAGTTTTAGACTGGAAACTCCTGGGGGCAGGGATCTCTCTTCTTGTACCCTGTAAAGCACTAGGCACAGTGATGCCATCATATAAGCAATTAAAAAAGCCCCCCGCGCATGGTTTAAGTGGGATGGGAGCTTGTTAAATAAATTCCAAGACTGTTTTGAGGTCGGCAGCAGGAATCACATTGAAGTTGTTACTGTGGGAATTCCAGTAGAGAGGAGTCAAATGTTTCCACTTTTAAACATGTCTGTTTGTAGTTCATGGGGGGGGGTCTAGTGCAGGGGTTCCCAAACCTTTCCCCCCAAGGACCACTTCAAAATTTCAGAGGGTCTTGGTGGGAGGGGACTATTAAGAGGAGGGGGTGTTAAAAATGATCCGCTCTGGGTGTCAAATATGCTAGGTACGCCACTGCACACATGTACATGCATACTCACATAATTTACAGTAACCCCAAGTACAATGTTGTTTGCTTTGGAAAAATCACATAATCCAGGTAAAATAATAAGGTTAAATGAAAATCAGAGGTATTCGAAAAAATGCTTCAATACCGCTGTAAGCCTGCTATTAAGTGCCCTCTGTATAAAATAATGAAATCATATGTAACCATGTAAGTGTAATTCCCTGGTGAGAAACTATTTTCCTTAGGAAGATGAAGGTTTTTTTGGGGGTAGGGGTACTTGCCCTAGAATAGTCACCATATGTGAATTGAGAATGGTGAGTATTGGGTGTGGGGGGGTGAGTATTGGTCTTAGGGTGCTTCCAGACTGTCCCTTTTTAGGATTCAATCGCAAGTTCAGGTAACACTATTATAGCTGAGTGGGATGTCAACTGTTGTTACCCAAACAGTAAAAAATGGCATATTTTTAAAGTCTCAGGTGGCTTTAATTTTTTTTAAAAATCTTCCTCTTTTTTTCAGCTTGTAGGAGGCAGTGAAGGTAGCTGAGGCTCAGAATGCAGCTTTCCAGCAGACAGATCTAAGGCCAAACATTCCCTGTCACCCACATCACTATTGTTGCCTGGTTAGGGACAGTGGCAATGCCAATTTTTGTTCCCTCGATAATGGCCTTTGCATCCCTTTGCTTCTTTGAAGGGAAGGCACTTTCTTATAAGATGATATTCCAGAGTTACAAATACATCTTCAGTGAACTTGTAGAGGAAAGAAAGGATTCTGTGATATAAATCTTGGACACCCTTCTAAAATGGGACGTACTGTATATCATGTCTCTTTCCTCTTAAGAAGATGAGAAGCATAAGTGCCTGAATAGGGAATTATTATATTAGAGGGCCCTTAGGGTCATAAATAGGAATGTGGACACAGTGACTATTATTATCCTCTGGGAAAAGAAACTGTCCAAAAGCAAAGGCATTTGGAACATTTCCAGTATATATAAAAAGGCTTGTTGCAAAGAGGAGGGTCACTCGGTGACTGTTCACCAGATGGAGCAGATGTTGCTACTAAACAGATGCTTGTTGCTGTCAGTGGAAGCCTTATGGGGAAACATCTAGATGGATATTGATGTACTAAACTTTGGCAAAGTCATAGATCTTTGGCTATTTTTATTTTGCAGCATTTCTTGAATTCCCGTTAATGAACTACATTGTTTGATAGAAGGGAAGAGAACTAAGTGCCACTAGTACAGGACTCCAGAAATGGTATTCTGTTTTACCCTCAGCCCATACAGGATTTGCTTTTGTTCATTACATTTATTAGTTGCCCCCATCATCTATGGATGATGAACAAATAAAACAAAGTAAAGTCACATATCCAATAAAACACTGATTAGGTAACACCATTATCACAAAACAATCAGAGCCAAGATACAAGAAATTTTGAACTGAGCCTAAAACATATTGTCTTGGGTTTTTATTCATTCTTCAATGTGCCAGCCAAGGCCAAGATTCTAAGCTATAATGTGACATTGGCCAAGTTACTGGCACATATTTCAAAATATGAAGGACACCTTTAAATCCTGGGGCCTCTCTAAGAAGTGTGAGGAAATCTATAGTACCCACCCCCAAATATTAGAAATTGGGGAGGGAGAGAGGAGCTATAAAGCAACAAAGGATGGTCTGAACAGTGCATATTCACAGCGTAATCCAGGGATGGGGAACCTGCAGCCTGCCAGATTTTTCTGGACTCCAGCTCCCTTCATCTCTGACCACTGGCAATGCTGACTGC
The DNA here is from genome assembly GCF_030035675.1 of Rhineura floridana. NCBI lineage: Eukaryota > Metazoa > Chordata > Lepidosauria > Squamata > Rhineuridae > Rhineura > Rhineura floridana. The sequence goes on from NC_084487.1 coordinate 102,309,497, forward strand.
GGCTGATGGGAGCTGAAGACCAACGACATCAGGAGAGCCACAGGTTCCCCATCCCTGCTGTCATCCTTAGTGACCAAATTCCTCCAACAGTCTCACATGCTGGCAATGGGTAGTGTGAAAACCACCACCACCAATATGAATATGATTAGTACTAGGATGAATGAAGCACTAACAAATGAAACACAACACGTATGAGGTTTTAATGAATGAAGCACAAATGAATGGAGCTTTCAGTAACAAAACGAAATTGCGCACCAAGATGAAAAAAAAAATTCTTTCACACTCTACATTTATGCCACCCTCTTAATTTCTGATTAGAGAAGGCTATAGGAGAGCATTATCTGGCTAAAAATTGTGAGTCAAAGGGTTGGAATGTGTAGATTTAATTAATGATCCCTACCTTTCCCCTTAAAATTTAAGTACTGCCACCTACTGAACACCGATTTGAACTTGGGCTTCTCTAATTCCGTCAAGTGCTCTCTCTACTAGCATGTGGTTACTAAGCACAGTTGTAGCCTTTCCATCCAGTGAATTTAAACTGAAGCCAAGTTGACACATAATAATTTATGCAAGTGGTACCTGAACTGGTTATCTGAAGCCACCATGAAATTGTATCTGATTTCGAACGCCTTGCAAACAAAATAAAGACAATGGTTTCATCTAGAAAATGGGCAAATGAGTAAGATCAATGGGCTGCATAAGGTATACCCAAGTGAATACTCCATGAAGAATTCTGATTGATGTACCACTATTTACCAAAATGTGAGGAAAAGGCAGCTTTAATTGGATGCAGCATTACGCTGAATAGCATGACTAGGTCATCTTTTCAGGGCAATGGCTGCACTTCTTGTTTGCTTAGAACTAACATGCTAATAATTACTAGCTACCTAGAAATACAACTCGTCACATTTACTTATTTTTAAACAATTTGTATTTATAGTCTGCTTGTCCCAAAGGCCTTAATACATATCAAAACATCTAAACCTTCTTGGCTTATTAGAGCTTGCCGAGGGGGTTTGACCGAGTGGATCCAGGGAGTGGTCTATCCATCATTGTGGGAGGAAGTGGTTCCAGCCATCCTGAAAGACACAGTGATCCAACTGCTCCTGAAAAAGCCCACCCTGGACCCATTGGTCTGCTACAATTACCAACCGGTCGCAAATACCCCCTTTTTAGGGAAGGTGATTGAGATTATGGGACTGAATTGGCCATAGTTGCCCTGATGGATGACCTTTATTGGGAGAAGGACAGGGGGAATGTGACCCTGTTACTCTTACTTGATCTCTTAGTGGCTTTTGATACCATTGACCATGGTATTCTTCTGGGTGATTGTCTTTTAGCCCCCTGGCAGTTGTGCTGTGGGGTGCTGCAGGATACCACCTTGTCCCCCACCCTTGGGAGCGGTCATCAGGAGATTTGGAGTAAGGTGTCAGCAGTACGCTCATGATACCCAGCTCTATTTCTCTGTAGCATCTAAATCAGGAGAGGCTGTGCAAGCCCCGGATTGCTGCCTGGGCTTGGTGGTGGGCTGGATAAGGGCCAATAAATTGAGATTCAATCCTAGCAAGACAGAGGCAAAGTTCAGATAATTGGTCAGTTGCCTGCTTTGGATTGGGTCATACTCCCTCTGAAAGATCAGGTCCATTGTCTGGAGGTGCCCCTGGATATATCTTTGTCATGAGAGTCCAGGTGACCTCAGTGGCTAGGAATGCCTTTTACCAGCTTTGACTGGTAAGACAGCTGTGGCCGTTTCTAGACCAGGATAGTCTGACCACTGTTGTCTATGCTCTGGTAACCCCTAGGCCCTATTACTGTAATGAGCTCTATGTTGGGCTGCCCTTGAGGTTGGTCCAGAAGCTGCAGCTGGTGCAAAATGTGACGGCCAGACTGCTCACTGGGATAGGGTATCACCAACATATCACCCCACTGCTGAAAGAATTGCACTGGCTGCCCATTTCCTGACAGGCCAAGTTCAAAGTTCTAGTCTTGGTGTACAAAGCCCTATACAGCTTGGGACCAGGATACCTGAAAGACCATCTTATCCCTTAATATACCCAGTCGAACACTGCACTCTGCAGGTGAGGTATCCTATAGATACCATCTTATCAGGAGGTCCATTCCGCACAACATAGGAAGTGGACCTTTAGTGTGGTGGCACCTACCCTGTGGAATTCCCTCCCCTTAAACATTAGACAGGCACCATCTCTGTTATCTTTTTGGAGCCTATTGAAGACCTTCCTCTTTCAACAAGCCTTTTAAGTTGAGACCTTATTCCAGTCTGTGTCTGTGTTGGAACTGCTTTTTAATATGTTTTTAAACTTTTTCTTAAAAAAGTTTTTAACCTTTAACCTTTTTTAAAAAAAGATGTCTTGAAAGCTTTTTAAAAATGTTTTTAAAGATGTTCTGTTTTAATGCATTTTAAAGTCTGTTTTTATGATGTTTTAAAGTGTTTTTAGTGGTTTTGTTTGCCGCCCTGGGCTCCTGCTGGGATGAAGGGCGGGATATAAATCAAATAATAAATAAATAAATTTTAAAAGAACTGGTCTGGGTCTGGTAAGTGCCTAGATAGGAGACATCCTTGGGTTCCATGATGGAAGAAAGGTGGGTAGTCAGCTGCTGTTAAAAGAGCCTGTCCTCTTTCATTTGCACTCATGACGAAAATTCTCCTCAGGTGTAATATTTGCATGCATCTTCTAAAAATCTGGAGAAAGCAGATCTGGCCCCAGTAACACATCTGTTAGTCACACCTCTGATTAGATTATGGCAACACACTCTTTGTTGCTGTGGCCAGAATAATGTCAATTTTTCTGACCAAGTTAAACTAAGCTTGTTTAAATTGCACTGGTGTCCAATTTATATCCAAGCCCAATTCAAGGTGCTGAGTGATACCTAGGTGACTTGAACTAGAGATGCAGGAGAAATTTGATTCAATTCACATTTAAATGCAATCTTACCTTATTTGCACTTTCTGAAATTATATGTGAACTTAAACACAGCTATTCTTCAAAATTTGTACTTCTCTGAATTTTGCAATGCAATTCTCCAGAAAAGTAATGTGTGCAGAAATGGGTGCAAAAAACTTTACTAGGGTCAAGTGATCAAATAAATGCCTATATTAGTGCAGATGACACCCACAATATACTATTTTAGGGAAATTTCTTTGCAAAAATGTGTACATTAGGAAACATTGCAAACAAGATGTGTGTATTTGAAGAAATTTGCACTAAATTACTGATACAGAAATGCAGAGAACTGAATTTAAGATTAGAAATGAAAAACAGAGAAATTAAAATTGGCATATTCTCCCATCCCTACTTGAGACCAAGATATTTGAAGAAGCACCTCCTCTCCCATGAATCTGCCCATCAGTTGAGGCCATCTTTGTTTTGAATTCTGTAACAAAGTGACCTGGGAGACCAGGATTCAAACCCTTACTTAGCCATGAATCTCACTGGATGACTTTGGGCCAGTCACTGCCTCTCAGCCCAACCTACCTCATTGGCTTGTTGTGAGGACAAAATGAATATGGGGAGAATAGGGTTGCCAGGTCTCCGGTTTTCACCTAGAGATGCTGGATTTTGGGGGTCCTCTCCCACCCAATCTCTGGACTCTTAGCTTTCTTTTTTCAAAGAATTAAGTTCCGAGGTGGTCTGGTTCAAGAGATATACACCAAAATATCAGCTGCCTCCCTGCAACTTCTGTTAAATGAGCTTGTATCTGGCTGCTCTAACCTTACCCTTTCAGGTTTATAGCCAATAAATGAACCCAGGGTTGTGATTGACAAGGGATTTGTTGAGCTCCAACCTATAGCTAGAACCCATTGCAAGACCAGAAAATGGTTGTATTTTCCTCCTTGCCTGAAAATCTCACAAACTGAGTAAGTGTATAGCTTTCAGCAATAGCAAAAAGTTTACTGTGTGCAGGAGAACTAGATGCCATTACAATGTGTTATGCTCTTCTAATTATGAGGAGTCAAACAAGTTTACATTTTCCCGGGCTGTTGAAGAGAGCAGTTCATTTGTCTAATTCATAGCCTATTTTGAAGCTCACTGGGTGACCTTGGGCAACTGCCTCTCAGCCTCAGCTTAAAGCAATGGTAAACCCCCTCTGAATACTGCTTACCATGAAAACCCTATTCATAGGGTTGCCATAAGTCGGAATTGACTTGAAGGCAGTCCATTTCCATTTTTTTAAAAAAAAATCTCGCTTTTCTGGGAGTAAAGCTGCAATGCTAATCCTATATACTGGGACTAAACCCTATTGAATTCAATATGACTTACTTTTGAGTAGACATGGTTAGGACTCTGCTCTAAATTAATGGGACTTTTGAGTAAACGTAGCAAAGGATTGTGCTGTAAATCTTTCTCTCCCCCTCCAACCCTATATTTAAAGCAGTTAGGCAGGGCTGATGTAGGTGTCACTGCTTTCATTATGTAGGAAACTAATGCTGATTTTTTTAAAAAAAGAAGAAGAAATGTTCTGCAATGACCAACTGGTTTTGACAGTAAACTATTGCATGGGGTATGTGTATTTTACATCTCCAGTGTGTATGTATAGAATCTTTCCAACATCCCTGTAAGGTAGGGTCACCAATTGGAAACCAAGGCAGCATACAGCAAGAAATAAATCCATTTAAAATCCAATAACCATAAAAACAAGTATAAAACAGTAGCAAAACAACTTGTATCTGATTTCACACTATGGTCATACATTATTATTTCCTCTATATTTTATTTATTTATTTATTTATTTATTTTATAGTATGTTCTTCTTCCTTGGGGAGGTCATAGTTCTCCTCTGTTGTTTCACCCTGAGGGGCAGATTAGGCTGAGAGATGGTGAGTAACCCATGATCACCCAATAAACGTTGTAGCTGATTTCCATTTTAAAACATTAATTAAAATGATTTACATGGAGGTAAGGTTTATTAAGTACATCCACACAATACATTTAAAGCACATCCAACTCACATTTAAAGCACATGACTTCCCCAAAGAATCCTGGGAAGTGTAGTTTCCCCCTCACAGTTATAGTTTCCACCACACTTAATAAACTACAGTTCCCATGATTCTGTGGTAGGATTCATCTGCTTCAATTGTGAGTTGAATATGCTTTAAATGAATGGTGTGGATCTGCCCTAGGTGTGCTGTGCATTCATTACGGAATTGAAAAGAACAATTTTAAAATATACTTTTTTAAACGGGAAGGGCTGCAGCTCAGTGGTAGGGCATATGGTTTGCATGCAAATGTCCATTATTCAATCTCTGGAAAAGACTATTGCCTGGAATCCTGGAGAGCCAATGCTAACCGATGCCATCAGTACTGAGCTAGATGGTATGAACTAGCCTGAGTTGCTATAAGGTAGATTCCTTTGTTCCTAAAAGTGGAAAGAGACCCAAGGGCCACAGTGACTCCAAAATTTATTTATGCATTTTATTTACAACATCCGCATACCACTTTATTGTAAAAAATCTCAAAGTGGTTTACAGAAGAAATTAAAACAATAAATATACTGGCAAAAACAGTTAGACTGGTATTTTAAAAACATTCAAAATAATAAAACCAACAGTGATAAAACCAACAGATAAAAAATAATAGCTTCTACATGCCTGGGTAGGCTTGCCTAAACAAAATTGTATTTAGTAGGTGCCAAAAAGAGTACAATGAAGGTGTCTGCCTAATATCAATAGGCAGAGAGTTCCAAAGCATAGGTGCTGCCACACTAAAGGATTGATTCCTTACAACAGCAGAACAAGTACATGCAACATGGAAAGCACAGCTTGAACTTGACATGATAACAAATTGGCAACCAGTACAGATTTCAGAGCAGAGGTATTATGTGCTGATAGGGTCTCACTCATGTCAGCAATTGTGCCACAGCATTCTGCAATAACTGCAGCCCCTGGGTCAGGTTGTGCTGCATGGGGATTTCTGTGACCTTGGGTTACTGGCTGCAAGATTTTTTTTAGTTTTGGTTTTTGGTTAGGAATCCTGACTGGTTGTGGACCCCTCCACTCTGGATTGAGGTTCTTTTCCCCCCTTCCTGCCCCGTATCTTGAATTTTTAGATCTGCCGCGCTATAGATTAGTTTTTACCAGGGCTAGATTCAACTGTTTAGCATCAGCCCTTCTTGAAGGTCGCTTTCGGGGCATCCCACATGCTAATCGCCTTTGCCCCTGCCGACTTAATGAAATTGAATCTCTGTTTCATGTTCTTTTTATTTGTCCTCTTTACTCCACTGAACGCATCAAGTTCCTAAATCCCTTGATCGTGAATTCGCTTGGAGGTACAACCTTGGACAAACTGAAGTTTCTTTTATCCAGCACAGATAAATCAATATCGTTTGGGGTTGCCAAATTTCTCCATGCGGCCCAATTTTTATGCAGTAAATACATTTCTAGTATTTCGTGTTGATTTTCTTGTGCTAGATGTACCTACTTGTTTATCCTTTTTTATCTTGCCTGTTCTAATTTTCTTATTTGTATAACGGGTCTATGACTGTACAATAAACTGTGTGTGTGACTGGTTGTGGAATACTGAGTTTTCTGCCTTACTCACAGGAATCTTGTTGTGGTTGTTATGGTATTACATTTAGGAAATCATCACATCTTTTGTTTTTTCTTTTTCTATTTACATTTCATTTACCTCTGACCTCACAGCCATAGAAGCAGCAACAGTGGTTGCATGCTCTCAACCCCTTAAACCCACTGATGACACACCTTTTTGTTTGCATGCCACTTTGTTTCTTGCCCAGTAGTGGTAAAAGAGAATTCACATGCTGGGAATTGTAGCTTCAATTGCTTTTGTTCTCAAGCTACTACCTGTGACGGTAGGCCAAACCATGTGTTTTTCTTTTTCTTTTCTTTTTTTTTAATAATTTTTATTCAAATTTTTCAAAAGACAAACAAAACAAAGTAAAAAAAACATAACAATACATCAACAAAAAATGAAAATAAAATAGTTGACTTCCGATTTGTCGCAGATCAGCTATAAGTATATAATATACATCAAACCTGTCCCTTAATGTATACATACAGAGTCCCTTTTCTCCGTAGGCTGTCTTAATTAATCGTCAAATCCCAGTATCATCATTTTATTTTGATCTTTCAACAAAAAGTCTAAGAGAGGCTTCCATTCCTTAAGAAATGTATCTGTCGATTTTTCTCTAAGTAAACATGTCAATTTGTCCATTTCTACTAAATCCATTAATTTCAATAGCCATTCTTCCATTGTTGGTATTGATTCCATTTTCCACTTTTGTGCATATAATAATCTTGCTGCCGTAATCATATATAATATTATTCTTCCATATTTCTTTTCTATTTGTTTATCCATAAAACCCAATAAAAAAAATTCTGGTTTTGACTGAATATTTATCTTTAGAATTTTTTGCATCTTCCTACCTATCTGTGCCCAAAATGATTTTGCCTTTTTAAATAACCACCACATATGATAAAATGATCCTTCTTGTTGTTTACATTTCCAACAAACATTAGAAACATTATTATACATTTTTGACAACTTTTCTGGAGTCATGTACCAACGGTACATCATTTTATAAAAAATTTCTTTAAGATTATAGCATAGTGTAAATTTCAAACCTTTTTTCCACATATTTTCCCATTGATCCATTTGTATGTTATGACCAAAATTTTTTGCCCACTTTACCATACACTCTTTTACTTGTTCTTCCTCCATATCCATTTTCAATAAGAGTTTATACATTTTCGCAATTATATTTTCATCATTTGTACACAATCCTATTTCAAAATCAGATTTACTTATTTCAAACCCATACATTTTCTTGTCCATTTTATATCTTTCTAACAATTGTAAATAGGCAAACCATTGAAAACTATATCCTTCCTTTGTCAGTTGTTCTCTCTCTTTCATTGTATATTCTCCATGTACATTTTCTAATAGTTCTTGATAAGTTAACCATTTCTTTTTTCCAGTCATTTCTCTTCTATAAAACGCTTCTTGACTTGAGACACATAATGGTATTTTCGAATAAAACCTTGGTTTGTATCTATTCCATATTTTCAACAGAGGACGTCTTATAAAATGATTGTTAAAGTCTACATTTACTTTTACTTTGTCATACCATAGATATCCATGCCATCCCCACTTCAAATTATGGCCCTCCAAATCCAATAGTCTTTTATTCCTCAATAAAATCCATTCCTTTATCCAGACTAAACAGCAGGCAGCAAAATAAAGTCTCAGATTTGGTAATCCCAGTCCTCCTCTTTCTTTGGCATCTTGTAGTAGTTTAAATTTAACTCTTGGTTTTTTTCCTTGCCATACAAATTTAGAGATATCTTTTTGCCATTGTTTAAAAGGTAAATCAGAGGATATTACAGGTATTGTTTGAAACAAAAACATCATTCTCGGTAATACATTCATTTTTATCACAGATATTCTACCCATTAATGACAGTTGTAGTTTATCCCATCTTAGCAAGTCTTTCTTAATCTCTGTCCATAATTTTTCATAATTATTATGAAACAACTTTGAGTTTTTATTTGTCATAATGATACCTAAATATTTCAACTTTTTTTCTATTGTAAAATCTGTCTTGTCCATTAACTCTTTCTGTTCCCTTAAAGTTAAATTTTTCACCAACATCTTTGTTTTTTGATTGTTGATCTTAAATCCTGCTAACGGTCCAAATTCTTTTAATTTGTCCATCAATATATGAATTCCTTCCAAAGGATTTTCTAGTACAATTATCAAGTCATCAGCAAATGCTCTCAATTTATATTCTTCTTTTTTTATCTTTAATCCCGAAATCCTTTTATCTTGCCTTATATCTCTAAGCAGCACTTCTAAGACCAGAATAAATAAAAGGGGAGATAATGGACATCCCTGTCTTGTACCCTTTTGTATTTCACATGAATCCGTTAAATCTCCATTAACAATTATCTGGGCCTTCTGAGATGTATAAATCGATCTAATCCATTTTATAAAATTGTCTCCAAAATCCATTTGCTCCAAAACCTGAAACATAAATTTCCAATTCAAATTATCAAATGCTTTTTCAGCATCTAAAAAAATCAAAGCTGCTTGTTTATCATTTCGTTGTTCTAAATATTCCAACACATTCAAGACATTCCTGACGTTGTCACGTAATTGTCTTTTAGGTAAAAACCCTGATTGATCTTCCTGAATAAATTGTTGCAATATTATTTTCAATCTTTCTGCCAAGATCATTGTAAAAATTTTATAGTCATTATTCAATAGAGATATTGGCCGATAATTTTTTGTTTTAGTTAAATCTTGCTCCTCTTTAGGTATTAATGTTATATTAGCATTTTTCCAACTATCCGGTATCTTTCCCTCTTGCAGAATAAAATTCATTGTAGACTGTAAAGGTAGCAAGAGTTCTTCCTCCAAACATTTATAATACATTGCAGATAACCCATCTGGTCCTGGCGCCTTTCCTAATTTAATTTTGTTTATAGCTTCAGATATCTCTCTTGACGTAATAGGGCCATTAATATCTTGTCTCTGAAAATCTGTAATTTTAGGCAAATTCTGTTTAGATATATACTCTTCTATTTTTTCAGATGGAATTTCCTGACACTTGTACAATGTTGAATAATATTGATGAAAAATCTTTTTGATTTTTACATTATCTGTCAGCGTCTCATCTCCTTCTTGTATCTTTAAAATAATATTTTTTTGACGTTCTTTTCTTAATTTATATGCTAACCATTTCCCAGGTTTATTTGCAAATTCAAAAGTCCTTTGTTTAGCAAAATTTAGTTTCCTTTAAATTTCTCTAACTGTCAACATTGACACTTGTTTCTGTAACATTTTAATTTGATTTACAATAGAAACTTTAGTTGGATTCTTTTTCAATTCTTCCTCTTTTTGTTTTATTTCTTCCAAAATTAATTGCATTTTGTGTTGTTTCTTTTTTTTTAATTCAGAGTTACATTTAATAAAATATCCCCTCATAAATGCCTTACTTGTATCCCAAACGATATTTTCACTTGTTCCTTTATGTAAATTATGTTCAAAAAACTCTTTTAATTTCTTCTTACATTCTTGTACTACTTTGTCATTCTGAAGTAAAGATTCATTTAGTCTCCATCTAAATCCAAGATTTTTTTTTTTTAAAGTTAATATCACAGGATTGTGGTCCGAAAAAGTTTTTGGTAATATATCCATTTTAAAAATATCCTTCGCTAAAATTTTAGACATCCAAATCATATCAATCCTCGAGAATGTTTTGTGTCTTTCTGAAAAATAAGTAAATTCCTTTGCGTTATCATTTATATATCTCCAGGTATCCACCAATTCTAAATGTTCCATCAGTTCAAAGCAAATCTTCGGTAATTTACCCTGTGTCTCTTTGATATTTTTTTCAGAAAGCCTATCAATTTTTGGTGAGATTACCCCATTCCAATCACCCATGACGCACCAATGATCATATGAAAACTCTGACAATTTTTCCATAAGTCCTGTGTAAAACCTTGTTTTATCTTCATTGGGAGCATAAATACCCACTATCAAAATGTTTGTACCCTGTAAAGTAATTTCAACCCCCACAAATCTACCACTATCATCCAGTAATACCAATTTAGGAAGCAATTGTGGGTTAATGTAAAGAACAACTCCATTTTTTTTTTTTGGTCCAGCTGAAATAAATTCTTCACCCAAATTTTTACAAATCAAATATTTGGAATCTTTCTTCTTAATATGAGTTTCTTGTAAACAAATTATATCCAATTTTAATTTTTTCAAATAATGAAACACTTTCTTTCTCTTCTGCGCCGTGTTGGCTCCATTTATATTCCAAGTTAGATATTTGTAATCCATCTTTAAGCGTGTATTTTAAAATGTGCCTGATGCTCCTTTTAATCCATCATCTTCCTTCCCCTCCTCTGCATATCCTTGTTGACTTTGTTTCCCAGGAATTATATCCATATCTTTGAGTTTATCTTCTTCCATATCTTTTGAAGCTTTTCTCAAGAAGTCCCTTGCTTTTTGAACAGTATTCAATCTACATTTCTGTTGTCTGAATGTAAAGATCACTCCTTCTGGAACATCCCATCTAAATTGAATTTTGCATTGCTTAAGTTTTTCTGTAAGGAAAGCATATTCTTTTCTCTTACGTAGAAGTCTAATAGGAATTTCTTTCATCACCAGTATTTCCTTACCATCAATTTTAAAGGTATTTTTAAAGTGTTGCTGTAATACCATATCTCTGGTCGTCTTCTTTATAAAATGAACAAGCACATCTCTTGGAATTTTTTTCATTGTTGCATATCTGGAATTAATTCTATAAACTTTGTCTATTTCAAATTCCATCCGATCTTCATTCAAATCCAGAAATTTTACTAAAGCATTAACAATTTTATCTCTGATGTCTTCACCTATTTCCTCAGGGATTGCACGGAATCTCAAACAATGCTCTTTATTTCTCATTTCAGTCACAGCCAAATAGTCCAAGTTTTTTTCTAATTCCAGATTTAATATATCTGTTCTATTCTCCAAGATTTGTACCTTTTCTTTAGTATTTTTTGCATCCTCCTTTATTTGCCCAATTGTCCCTTTAATCTCATCCACTTGTGTTTTAATATAGTCTTTTATATCTATCAATTCAGTTTTCATTTCCTGTTTTATAGCATTAATCCCTTCCATTATTTTTTGAAACATATCTGGGGGTATAGCCCCTTCCTGTGGGTCAATAGAACCTCTTCGCTCCTGGGCCCTAGTTGCTTTTTTAGTTGTCATTTTCAAAAGAAGCCTTTAATTTCTGATATTAACCACTGTTCCAAAACCTAGAGGCAGTCTATTTCTTTTTTTTTTCCTCCACCAACAAAAGAGTTAATATTCCAGGCCTGTTATTATAGTACAGCCAGCACAACACAGTTCTTATCTACGTCCAAGAATGCAAAACAATCCTGGTTCCCAGTACAGCCAACACCAAGCGATTAGTAACATATACGAACAGCAGATTCGTCCAAAAAAAAATAGTCCAAGGAGAAAAATAGTCCAAAATATATTTCCATCAAATAGTAATTACCTCTCATCCGTTTTTAAACTTTAAAGCTCCAAATTCAGGCCAGCTTTTTGTCGTAAAAAATATATATATAAGTTGTTTACATTTTCTTTCTTCCTTAATTATATTTAAAAGAGAGAAAGTATGACTCAACCAGGTTTCTCAGTTGCTGATTCGTAAACAAATCCCTTTTATTGTAGTAATTTAAGCCAAATGATAAGATTTAGACAGAAGTAGGCTCGCTGGTTAAGGACTTTTTTTTTGAAGGAAAAAAAACGCTTCGCTTTATCCCAGTACAGCTTGCATGGAAGTCCTGACTCCGTCTTCAGCCGATCGGCATGCCTTCTTATCTCAGGAATTTCCTGATCAATTCCAGCCGCCGACAGCTCAACGAAGTCTTGTGGAAAATCTGATCGGTTCTCCTATACCTTGGAGAACATTTAAGCCAGTCCAAGATTCCTCTTGGCTGGCTTTTAACCTGAAAAAAGCTTCCTCTGAGGCAGAGCTCCCTCAGAGACAACCACCAGCCAGCACTACTTCCGGGAAGTCAACCAGTCAGGATTCATAACCAAAAATCATCACATCTTTTGTTTTTTCTTTTTCTATTTACATTTCATTTACCTCTGACCTCACAGCCATAGAAGCAGCAACAGTGGTTGCATGCTCTCAACCCCTTAAACCCACTGATGACACACCTTTTTGTTTGCATGCCACTTTGTTTCTTGCCCAGTAGTGGTAAAAGAGAATTCACATGCTGGGAATTGTAGCTTCAATTGCTTTTGTTCTCAAGCTACTACCTGTGAAGGTAGGCCAAACCATGTGTTTTTCTTTCTCATATATTACTCACTGAAATTGGGTTGACTGTCAAAGTGAGTTTATAGCAGCCCACAGGGTAGACAGAAAAGGGTAGAGAATCTTCTTAACTCTTACTCATTTCTCAAGCCTCTTTCTGAAGTGAAGGGTCAAGTCTGTAAAGAAGTTTGGAGCAGCCATGTTAAAAGGCAGGGGCAGGGCATTCCAGGCAGAGAGTTGCCAACTCTGCTTGTATATGGATATATTTGCAAAGGATCCCTAGTCAACCTTTACCAACAGCACAATCCAAACCATATCTACTCAGAAGTAAGTCCTATTGAGTTCTGTGGGGCTTAGTCCCTTAGTAAGTGTGTTTAGAATTGCAGCCTTCAGGGGCGTCCATCTTTACTCCTAACATCTCCACGACACTAGGCTCCTTTCTTCCTACAATGACTTTCTGGTGACTGGCCTGGCCTGAGGGCACTTAAACCCTTCTTGCCAGAAACAAACAGGCTAGATTAAACGCTCTGTACCCACGTGACAATGAATGATTGTTTCACTTCAGCTGGACCTGGGAACACCATTTTTTAGCTAAGATTTCTATCTTAATTTCCAATCAGAGAAATGTTTGTTTGAATGGTATGCTCTAAGACAGTGTTTCCCAAACTTTTGTTGTTGTTGCTGCTGCTGGACTACAACTCCCATCAGCCCCAGCCAGCATGGCCAATGGTCAGGAATTATGGGAACTGTAGTCCAGCAACAAAAGAATAAAAAAGTTTGGGAAACACTGCTCTAAGTAATTGTGGTAGATGCTTAATGTATCATGCTTAATGACATCACTAGGGCCTGTCTGGTGACATCACTTGGACCCATCCCATTACATCACTACGGTCTGCCCCATAACATCACTAGGGCCCAGCCCTGACATCTCAGGATTTGGGATGCGTCTGATCTGGCAACCCTAGGAGAACCATATACACCACCTTGAGCTCCTTCAAGGAAAGGCAGGATTTATAGTCAATAAGGGAGGTGTTTTTGGTTGGAGATGAGGGGCAGGACCCTTTAAACTGCCACATCTTAACTGAGGAACTATCTCCCAGCTGAGACTAGATTTGCACCACATCTGAGGCTAGAGTTGTTTTTAGGTAGGTAAGTTAAGTTATTTGTATTTTGCTACATTTTAATACTGCTAGTTATATATTTTTCAACAAAATTGTTTCACTTTGGCTTTCAACACTTTTTTAAAAAGTGTTTTCTTTTTTTTTTCTATTGTAAACCATTATATATGCTGTTTTCATCTAGGGCTCATTTCAACCCCTAGACTGCAACTGTTTGGAAGGGCCACTGAAAAAGGAAAGGAGCTCCTCCCCAAATCCCACACTTACCACTCCTTCCACGCACATCACTTGCCTCTGGGCTGGCAAGTAACTGCGATCTGGTACTTCTGCAGGACCTACATTTGGTCCTGGGACATCTGGTTGCTAATCCTATTACAGTCTGTGTTACATTTGATGATGATGATTTTTAACAGCTAGTTTTATCAACAATGTACAGTATTCCATCAGCTGTCACTGTGTCTGTTATAAATCTGGTTGGTCTATCTGCCATTTTTGAATGTCACAGGAAACCAGAATCCAGAACTCCACTTAACTCCCGTCTTTGAAATAGCCTGGGACATTTTTTTTTGTCCACTTAGAAGCTCAGCAACACAATTTCTGATTTGCATTTCATCACACCCCTAATGGATGAACAGCAGTGAGCTTGTGATTTAGGCCTTGCTAGATTAGAGAGTTGGTATGCCACATTTCAAATCTCTGGTGAACAGCTTGCTGCAGCTCTACAAATCATTCTGTCAAAACAAATTGCACTGTTAACATACACCTTTAAAACTATGCTCCCCAAATAGGTAATATGGAAGTAATTGAAAACCCAAAGTGCATACCAATAATTGGGAGGGATGGGGAATATCAGTCATGAAGGATGAAGAGGCTAAATGAAAGCACGGAGAAAAATCAAAGTAAAAATGACCATAAAATAATAAATATAATTTCATTTTATCACAACCTGTAGTGGAAAACTCGGTATAGCCCAAAAAAATAGGAAGATGGCCGTGAGACAGTAAGGACGCTGTAATTGGCACTCTGTTGCTATTAATAGAAGCCCTAATAACTCTTTTCAGAAGAAGTCAAGTAAGTCCAACAGCTTTCTCATTCTGTTATCTTTGATGAAAATACAGTAGAACACTACTAGAGCTGGAATGTAAATCCCACGAACTTGTTGCAAACTGAGAGCGGATTGTTTGTTATACAGCTGCCCGGAAATCAGCCTGGAATGTAAACTAAGAGATGATATGCAGCTTATCTTCTTGTAGCTTGTAACATACAGATAAACTTAAAATTAAGCTATTAAGCTGCTTTGGATTTCTGTGTATCAAAAGGAAAAGGAAACGGCTATTAATATGGTTCTGACAAAGTTACAAAGAGGTATCCCGCTGAAAATGGAAGAACTGCCGCTTACCAAAAGAGGGAAGCAAGCTAAAATAACACAGTATTACCATCCAAATGAGTTTGGCAATGAGTCTAACAACAAGTCAGAGATAAAAAGTAGCCAGCAATGTGATTAACTAACAATGGGACGTGAAATAACCTTCCTCCCTGGTTGCTAATCAATGAAGAATTTGATTCATTAAGTTTAGCCCAAGAAGCCGAAGAGGCTACGGAGGGAAGAGATCTACTACAACTTATGCTAGAGTTTAATATCTCAGCAATAAGCACAGCCAGTTCTATGCCACCACTTGAATCTTTTGACTCATCTGAGGCAACCCGATATAGCTCACCGTTATCCCTCTTGCACCAAAAGGTGGCAAAAGCCGCTGTGTCATCTAATACACGAACAGCAATGATGAACGAAAGCTGGTGTCAGGCAATGTCCAATTCATTAATTCAAATTTCTTCATTTGTGGCTAAATCGAATATGCTGCTCACAACACTGACTAAACTCATTGCAACCAAAGAATTTCATCCTGTTGCTGAGTCTGTGACAACAGAGACAACCTCAAAGGCTTGCCAAACCTCACTGCTGATAACTCGCCCTTCAACGATTAATAATAAGAAGCCTAGTAAATCATCAGCTCAATGCATTAAAAAGAGCAAAAACATCAAAGTGAGTGGATCCCACCGTAGATGCCATATGAACTTTAAAAAGTTATTTAAGTTATTAGATAATCCTAAGAGGTCTATCAAGAAAAAGACCAAAAAGAAGAAGAAGAAGAAAAAGAAAAAGAAAAAGAAGACAAAGTGTAAACTTTCTATTGGACAAGAACTTAACCATCCAAATTCAGCTGAGACCATTCAAGATCCAATAATTCCATTAACTCCAGAAGCTCAAATTGAAGAGTTAAAATCTCCGTCGTGTGACGTGGCTGTATTACAACTGGAAAAAACTACCAAGAATATAAACAATATAAACTCTTCACTTTCCATGCTAAATGTCAGAAATTGGAAACTAGTATTAAACACCAAAAAGTTGGCTCTAATAAACTACCCCAAAATGAAAGGATATTTAACACAGGAAGAAAGGACACATCATCTTATAAAGATTGTCAATGAAATATCCCCCGGTGTTATATGTAAGAAAGATGTTGTAAATATTGAATATCTTTTTTATAATTATTCTAATGCCAGAGCCATGATAACTTTCCATGGGGTAGATAAGGCTAAACATTCTATGATAAGAAAGATTTATTTTTAAAAAATAATCTAGGCATTTCTCGGGTTTATGATAATTTGGTTAAACCTCAGAGCATTATTGCATTTAACCATAGTAATTCAAATGTGTCGCTTGTAATGCAAAACTTATCTGTAATGCAAAATCTATGTACTGTTAATAATGAAAAGGAAGGATCACCAGTAGTGCTACAGCCAAATACATCAGAGGAAGGTATATTAACACATCCCCCTGTTACACTGTACATGGAGCCAAATCAGACGTTGGAAACACATGGTCCTTCTAAATCACCATCTAGACAACCTGTCTTGGTCTTGAGCGGTGCCCAGATACAGAGGGACGCAAATGATCCGCCAACTGTATATGAAAATTTTACCCCAGAAGAATTAATACTTCTGGAATCTTATGCTACTTTACCACTAGAGGCTAAATTTGATATTATGAATAGCCTTGAAAATCTTATGCTGGCACTAAAGAGATTAAGTCCCACCGAGTGCCATGTTTCTCCAAATAATGCTCAATTAACTACTGTTAACAACGGAGTAAAGGACCCCACTCCTAGAACGTTAAATTGACTAAGTGAGGGGAAGTCCACCCACAATTTAAAAATTATATCTTGGAATATTGCTGGGTGGACTAATAAAGTCCAACTCCCGACGTTCTTGAGTACTATTTCACAACATGATGTTATTTTAGTCCAAGAAACATGGATGGCTGATGTCTTGCACCTCGATGGTTACTCAACAGCCATATTGGATGCTGCCCCAAGTAAAAAAGGGGGGAGACATAAAGGGAGTATTTGTGTATTTGTTACAACCAAAATTAAGGCTAAGTTTATTCATTTAAAACCCCTGCCTGACTTAGCATTGGCCGTAATATTAAAGTTTCCACATATTTCTTTGCTTCTTATTAATGCGTATATTCCACCTAGTCAAGATAAAAGCTCTGTCGATAAAAAACTCAAAAAATTAGAAGCCTATTTAAATGATTTAATAAAATCCCATCCTCAAGCCATGCTAATTTTAGCTGGCGATTTTAATGCTAGGATGGGTATATCCGACCATGCATTGTTTGCTAAATTTAAATCGGAGGTTCCAATATTTGATGGCCCTATGTCTATCCCTTCTAGACAATCTATAGATAAGGGTATTGTCATGCCCGCCCGACCCTCAGGGTCCCGGGATCATGCATCAGGCTCAAACCCCCACCCTTAGGGAAATGAGACTGGAACCAAAAAGCTATTACTTCACCCTTGCCAAGGCTGTGTACGCTCACAACAACCCTGCAAGGTAGAAGGTAGGCTGCCACCACCCCTGTATACTGGTCCACTCAGAGCCAGGGGATCTCTGAGCCCAGAAGGTATATAAAACCAAGGTCCTAAAAGGCAAGAGTCACAGTTACACTCCTTGCCAGGCACCTCTGGTTTAACACTTAAAATCCAAGCTTTTAACTTCTTAACCCTCTTGGTAGTGAGTGACTGAGGTTGGGTCAAAACACTGAATTTAGGACCACCCCTTCTCTCAAATGAACACACCAGGTTAAATAGAAGTAGCTTTATTAAAATATATAAGTGCACATATCATATAGCAGCAAGTAATCCTTTAAGACCATTCACCCAACAGGGGTTTAGGTTCTTACAAGAGAATTCATACACACAACAAGAAAATAATAAACTAGCTCACCTAACTACTTACATACGAGGTAGTTGGTTGCGTGGCACCTCTCCTAAGAGAGATGGATGTTCAACATAAAGCAATGGAACCAGACATAGGTTGCCTTCCCATAAGCAACCCCAGGAACCATAAGGCAGAAAAGGTTTGGAACTCTGGTGCCAGTCAGCATAGGCAGAGAACAGAGAACAAAGGCTATAGGTCCCTAGCCCTATACTTAAGGGAAAAGGCTCCTAACGGTCCAAGATTAATTGACCAATCAGAAATTGACTGATGTAACTTTCTTCTCGATGTTTCTCACATTTTCGCGCCTTCAGGCCCCCCTCCCAACGGTGTTTTCCAACTGCATAGGCCAAGAATGACCTTGGGTGCCAGGCACTTGCTAATCAGCCAAGATAACCAGGTGCAGCTTGTTAAGGCTTCTTCTAACCGTCTTCAGCTGGAAAAATGAAACTTAACTTTTCAAATTAGCAAAAGCTTGTCTTTTCTAACTATAGCCATCTCCCAGAGTCCCTTACTGGAGCCAAAGTATAGTTATCAGATTTTTAATAACTCATGACCATTACAGGTTCATGACAGGTATAAATTATGCTGGACTTTGTTTAATGCAATTAACATCAAAACAGAACTTAGTGCTTCTAAATGGACGTGCGCGAGGCGACTCGGTAGGTGAAACAACCTATCTATCAACTAGAGGAGCATCTCTAATAGATATGATATTTGTCTCTCAAGAACTGTTCCCTCTGGTTGATAGTTTTAAGGTCATGCCTCGACCCGAAAGTGACCATTACCCACTTATTCTAACGCTTGCTTTGAATCAGGGGCCTTTACTCTTAGATCAACAAGCCTTTGATATAGATGATGTAATAATACACCCAGCACGGATAAAGTGGCTACCTAAATTGGAGGAAAAGATTTTGAATAGACTAACTTCTACAGAATTACTAACCATAAAAACTCAATTAATGTCTACATCTCAAACTCTGGAGGTTTATAATTGCTTTAACCTTTTGTTGACCAAAGTTCGTGAACTGCTTGTTGTTAAATCTACGTTCAAACTGAGTGGCAGATTCCCTAAGTCGAAGCCCTGGTTTGATCAACAATGCTTGACATATAAAAGACAACTAAATGCCAAACATCTAATCTATAAGAATTCTAGAACTCAGCAAAACTTGGTCAATTTTTGTGAAACTAGAAGGCAATTTAAATCTTTAATAAAAAAGAAAAAACGCCTAGCTTTAAAACAATCCTGGCAAAACCTCTTGCAAGCTTCCAAATTAAAAAATTCGGCTATTTTTTGGCGGCAATTAGCCCTTCAATGGCCTAAATCATCTTTTAAATTTGAGTGTACAATTGCCCCAACTGTATGGGAAGATTACTATGGTAATCTGTTCCAAGCGACTAGTTCTGGATTATCGCAACCATCGCAATTACCACCTGAAATTCCTCTTTGGCCGCCTGTTACAATTGTCGAAGTAATGGAACTTATAGAAGATCTGAAGCCAAATAAGGCCCCTGGTCTGGACAGTATACCTCCGGAAGTCTTTAAGGCCAATGCTGAGTGGTGGGCCCCAATCCTAGCAGTATTGTTTACTACAATAAACTCTACATTACAAATTCCTGAGGGTTGGGGAACTGCAATTATTGTACCCATTTATAAGAAAGGTTCCACTTTAAATCCGGCAAATTACAGGCCTATAAGCTTACTTAATATAATAAGTAAATTATACTCAAGTTATCTGTATAAAAAATTATCACATTGGATAAATCAAAATGAAATTTTAGCCCCAGAACAGGCTGGGTTTCGTTTAGGGCGTTCAACTCTTGATCACGCCCTCGTTTTGCAACATTTGGCAACTAAGTATGCTTGTAAAAAAAGAGGAGCCTTGTTTGCTGCTTTTATCGACCTTAAATCGGCATTTGACCTGATATCGAGAACAAGATTATGGTCCAAGCTATGAGACCTGGACATAGATAGGTGCCTATTGATATTAATACAGGGTCTTTATGATGATACGTACCTACAAATTCGTTGTAATAACAAGGGGCACCTAACAAATCCAATTCCTACCTTTAAAGGGGTAAAGCAGGGATGTATATTGGCACCCCTACTGTTTAATATTTATATTAATGCAGTGGTGGAAAACCTTGCTTTTATTCCCTCTCATCCTCCGAATTTAGTGGGCTCACCGAGATTCTGCCTCTTATATGCGGACGACATAGTATTGTTATCCCAATCACCGATTGGTTTGAAAAGACTTTTGAGGGCTTTTGCTTCTTTTTGTTTGAAAGAAGAACTTATTATAAACTATGAGAAAACGAGAGTCCTAATTTTCACAAGGAGAAAAATAAATCACGTATGGAGAATTAATAACTATTGTATAGACCAAGTTAAATCCTTCAGATATTTAGGAATTGTTCTTCAATCAACAGGCTCATTGCAATTGCACCTTAAATACTCTATGCTAAATGCCAAGCGTACAACTAAGGCTCTATTATCATTCTTTTATAATAAGGGTGGACAACTTGTTCCACCCATTATAAAAATATTTGTAGCAAAAGTTGTCCCTCAATTACTTTATGGCTCACAAATAACTACAAGTGAGAACATTGTAGTTTTAGAATCTATCCAAAACTCATTTCTCAGAGCTATTCTTGGAGTACCTACATGTGTGCCTAGTTTTATACTGAGGTTGGAAGTTGGTTTACAATCCATTGAATCCCTTGTTTGGAAAATGAAACTATTGTTCTGGCTCAAATTGCTATTCAATCCGATAGGTCTGGCCCCGCAAGTATTATTGGATTCTTTTGGTTCCCCTTGGGTTAAAACTGTCCTCGCTAAAATATCTAATTTGGGATTTTCCCTTCCCAATATTTTACAGATGGGTTTTAATTTGGCTAGCGCAACGATTAAAAAGCGTCTTAGTGATATTGATTTCCAAGAGCATTTAATGCAAATTAGGAATCAAAGACATAACCCTAAATTTTGCACTTTAATGTCTTATTTATCGGCTTTGGACTTACCTAATTATAGGAGAGCTTTTACATTAATTAGACTAAATATACTCCCCTCTGCTCTCCTCGAGGGCAGGTATAATAAAATACCTTACTTAAAAAGGCTATGTCCTTGTGGATACGACGAGATAGAAACTAGCGAGCATGTGCTTTTTCGTTGCTCCTTTTATCATGACTTAAGACAACAACTAATCGTGCCCATTTTAAAGTCATTACCCGGTAGACCAGAAAGATTTTATGTGGATTATTTACTTGGGGATTGTTCTCCCCAAGTTACTCTTGTAGTTGCCAAATACACAGTTGCTGCAATCCGTTGGAGAAAAATATGTACCCCTGATTGTTAAATGTGTGCCTTTTAATTTTTAAAAAACTTTTATACCTCTTCGTGAATTAATCTTTTGATATTGTTGCTAATATTTTATTGTATCTGGTTTTTGACTGTAATAAAGTATATCTATCTATCTAGTGGAAAACTCACTCAAAGCTGAGAGATCTCCTAATTTAATTCAGTTTCAGTAAATATCTCCATAGAGAAGATGTGAAGAAAACCTGCAGGAATTCCCAGTAACTTGCAATTTATGTGTTACTGAACCCCATCAAACAGCTATCCTTGACTAGCTTGCATTCAATGGTGTTGTTGTTCTCTTATAATTATTATACAGCCATGAGAGTGGCTGTATACTATAGCTAGCATGGATGTTTTGCATTTCACAATGTTAAATTGAAAACACCCCCGTGCTATTCTGCTGCTTCCCATAAGCTCATTTCAAAACATAACTTTACAAAACGTATAGTCCTGAACTCAGAAATGCTTGCTTAACAATCCTCTAAGTTTTTATGGTGATACACAAAACAGTCAGAGAGAATCAAGAGTTCAAAGTGTAAAACAAGAGAAAAAAATCTACACCACGTGGACTTTTTTCTGCCAGTGGTCTCATAATTTGTTGAAGTTAATGAAAAATCAGCCATGTTCACCGAGTACCTGTAATCCTATTACTGACCTTGCCCCATAATGTATGACCTTCACTTTCTGCAGTTTAAAAGTTTTAAAAATGGCTGGCTGATTTTTAATTAATTCAAGAAATGTAACATTTAAGTCTATTATAATGTTTGGAATGCTCAGTAAGAACCAACTGTCAGTGTTCTAAAAGCCAGATGCACGGCTTGGCTAATCAGGGGGCCACACCCATGCCAGGTATTTATTTCACTTTAGATAGAGAACCAGTGTGGTGTAGTGGTTAAGGTGTTGGACTAGGACCTGGGAGACCAGGGTTCGAATCCCCACATAGCCATGAAGCTCACTGGGTGACCATGGGCCAGTCACCGCCTCTCAGCCTCATTAAAACCATATTAATAGGGTTGCCATTAGTCAGAATCGACTTGAAGGCAGTACATTTACATTTAGTCATGGCTTTCCCCAAAGAATCCTAAGAGTGAAGGGTACTGAGAGCTGTTAGGAGAATCCTATTCATCTGACAGAGCTCCAGTGGCCAGAGTGGTTTAACAGTCAGCCCCTCTTCTGGGGATTATAGCTCTGTGAGATGAATAGGGCATCTCCTAGCAACGCTCAGCACCCTTCACTAATTACGCTTCTCTGGATTCTTTGGGAGAAGCCATGACTGTCTAAAGTGAAATAAAGGTCTGGTGTAGATGTGGCCAGGGACAGCTTTGGTTTAAATTTGGGTGGGAGACTACATGTGCCTGCTGTAGAATGACAAGGGGGGGGAGTCCTGAAAAACAATGATGTTGTTCACAATGTTTTTCTTTTGGAAAGGAATGGGGCTTCCCCTCTGCCTAGTGCCTGCCCACCCAATCTCCTCCCTTCCCCTTTCCTCCCTCTCCCTGCCCCTCCACCAAGTCAGTTTCAACTATCCTAAGCATGATTGTGCAGATATAAATCCTACTGAACTAAAAAAGCATGCACATGATCAAACCTATTCTTCCTTCCTCCTCACTCCTATCCCTTCCCTTTTGCTCCATCCCTCCCTCTCCCTTTGTCTCTCCCCCTCTCCCTCTTTCCCTTCCCTTCCCTTCCTACTCTCCTCTGCCATCCCCTCCTCCTCCTCCCCCATGGTCAATTTTACCTATTCTAAGAATGATTACATGGGAGTAAATCCCATTGAACTCAATAAACATGCAAATGACCAGATCTGTCTTTCCCATCCCTCTTTCTCTCTCCTCTCCTTTCCCCTCTTTGCCACAGAACTCCATAAGGATGCAAATGATCAAACCTACCCTTCTTTACCCCTCATCCTCCCCCCATTTCCACACCCTTCTCCCCTCTACCCTTCCTCCTCTCCTCCCCCTTTGCTTCATCGTCCTCTCCTCCCCATGCACCTGTGGTCAATATCACCTATCCTAAGTATGATTGCAGGGAAATAAATCCCGTTGCACTCAATAAGCATGCAAATGATCAATCCATTCTCAGCAAACTTGCACAGGATCCCATTTCTTACCTCGCAGATGAAAAAGCAGAGAAATGTACTAATAAGCAAAAAAAACCTTGTGGTTTAAGAACGTACCTATAGCCAACAGATATTTGAACTTTAAAAAGTAGGGAAATTGGGTGGCTACAGGAGTGGTGGCAACAGCTGCAATCAGCCCAAATAACAGAAACAAGACATGTGCTGTGCTGATCTTGTTTTAGCAGGGAGGAAGCAAAATTATTAAGACAGCTGATATAGTTCAGATAGTCACTTTAAATATGTTTGATTTACTTGGCAATTTTAGTGAAGTTTCCTATAGTAAATAATTTTCTTTTGTTTCTGTTTCTGTGAATATATAAAGTACAGCAACACTTTGTAAAATTTACACTAAAAAAACTCCAAAAACTATTGTAGAATAATGGCACTGACTATTCTGCAGAATAGTCTCCAGTGGACATGAGGAGTATCTCTGTTTGCACAAGATAAAACAGTGGGAGGTGAAATATATTTAGCAAATTTCTGGGTGTACTCCATGTTTTTAATTGACCATGCCCACCTTTCCTTAAGTTAAGCATAGCATACTGAAAACATGCATCTTGGGCAGGCCAACTTTATTTTTTCCAAAAGCTAGATTCATTGCTTAAGTAGCAACATATTGCAATCAGTCTGATTTTACATCAAAGTTCAGTTTTACATTCAACTGTTAATGCACCCTAAACAGAAATAGAACATAACCTCCACTTTGAAACAGATTTCTAGGATGTATAATGAAAGAAAAAGAATTCTAGGTTAGATTCTCTGTAGAAACGGTAGTAACACACCAAAGAAGCAAAGTAAGAAGAACACCAACGAACATACAAAAATGTAATTCTCCATGTTTGGAGATGACACGTGTTGCCACCATTCATCATATGCTCAGAAGCACATGTTAACAAATTCTTCAAAGCTACACAGGAAGTGGATTGGACTATGAAAGAACAACCCAAATTGTGCTTGCATTTTTACAAATTTGTAGGGCAGTACAATAGCTCAGAGAAGAGGTCAGGTCTCCTGCTCCCTGGTGCATTCACCATAGCTGCCCAATTTCCCTATGTTGGCTATAGGTATGTTCTTAAACCACAAGGGTTGTTTTTTGTTTGCCTGTTAGTGAATATACAGAATATACAGGAGACAATCAAAGGTCCATAGTTAATATTAATTTTATAAGAAAACTGTTTGTTAATCAAACATATTATTCAGGGAGAGAGATGGCAGGAGAACATTTGGTAAACATGTCTCTAGCACTTTGCAGCCTCTCTGCTGCCCACATAGGAGAACAAAACCTCACTCCATGTGAGGTAATAATAATGATTATAACCATTAATAGGACTCATATACTCCCCTTTGATGCACATCTCCAAAAATACACCACAGGGCTGTTCAGTGTGGATTGGTTTGCATGAACACCTGTGACTTGGCCTCTGATGGTAAGTGAGATTTTGAAATAGTCCCGGTCTAGAAAAAGCAGGTCATCATGTAGTTAAACCGTTCTTGAACTTTTACCACTTCATTCTACAGATAGGAGATACTGTGACACTGCTCTCCCCATATTAAACAATAATAGTTGTTGTTCTTGCTCTTGCTATTATTATTACTATTATTATTATTATTATTTCTGGTTGTTCTTTTATATCTCACAATGCTAGCAGCTTTTCTGAAGCTGCAACATTTTCCTCATTTTTGCGCCAATATTTTTTATGTCAAAAAAACTCAAAGCCTGCATTTTTAAAATCTATTCTCCAACACTTCATGAGAAATTGTATTCAAAAAATTATGGAAGAGGAGATAAAATAGCTCATAGACAGGGTGTCTTTTGTTATCTTTTTCTTAGTTTTGAGGTGACGAAGGAAGTATTTTGTGAGTTTCTTTCATTCTACAAATCATGTCACCAGTGTTCAGCCTTCCCAGGTGTCTGTACTTCAATTATAACCTGGGGGTAACTTCTCCTGTAGGGCTTTTTCATATAAGGATATGTGGGCAGTAGAGGGACTGCGAAGTGCTGGAGACATGTTTACCAAAAAGAAAAACATGCATGCCACCCTTGTCCACCGCACAACAGTAAGACAACCCTAAAACTCCACATTCACAGAAATTCTCAAGTGCCCTGAGAATGGAACATAAAAACAGAAGCTTCTTTTGAGAAATTGGAGGGCAGATTTAGGAACAACACTAAGGTTTTCTTAGGAAGCTAGACAGCCACCAAGCCGAGGGTGAGACATAACATAACCAGTATCTGGACAGAAGGAAGCATTCCCTTTTCAAAAGAAAGCTACATGTGCCAGTGTATTGACACCCTTTTTAAAAATCCTTTTTGCTGGAGAAAGGAAGTTTGTACATTCTCAGAGGTGCTCAGCCATAACTGAAACAAAATAAGTGCTTAAGGAGAGCCTTTGAAAGTATGAACCAAGTCAACTTTCTGCCAGCCTGATCTGTACTTTCAAGGCTCCCCCTTCTCATGCAGGGAGTTTTCACACTCTAGGAAGATTTGCCATATGAAAATGCTGACCTTTGGAGGTTCCTCTCACATACATACAAACAACATTTTATTGCAGGGCCTTAATTGTCTAATCCTAATAATTCAGTTAGGCCCTTATGCTGCAATCCTTTACACATTTACCAGAGAGAAAGTCCACTGGGCACAATAGGGTGTATTCTAAGTAAAGATGCATACCAATCAGTAGTGTAGGGGCAAATTCAGAAGTGCAGGGTCCCTTCATAATAGTCATAGACACACTTCCTTCTAAAATTATGCACCCTTCTAAGATTCTCGCCAGGCTTGAATACTGATTTAGAGACTCTTCACAGTAGCTAACACACTCCCCTTTCATGCTGATTGGCTCATAGGATTGGCGCATAGGGACTCTGTTGGGACCTGGCATCCCAAAATGACTGTGGGAATGCTGTGCACATATCTCTACTTCAGCAAAGCTTTTGACAAAGTGCCCCATGATATTCTGATTAGCAAGCTACTTATATGTGGGCTGGATGGAACAACTATCAGATGGATCCACAGTTGTCTAAAGAATTGTATTCAAAGGGTGCTTAGCAATGATTCCTTCTCAATCAGCAGCAAGGTAATGAGAGGGGTACCGCAGGGCTTGGTCCTGGATCCAGTGCTCTTCAACATTTTTATTAATAACTTGGATGAGGAGGTGCAGGGAATGCTTATCAAATTTGCAGATGATACAACATTGGGAGAGATAGCTACTACCTTGGAGGACAGAAACAAAATTCAAAGGGATCTTGATAGGCTGGAGCATTGGGCTGACAACAACAGAATGAAATTTAACAGGGATAAGTGCAAAGTTCTACATCAAGGAAAAAGAAATGAAATGCACAGTTATAAGATGATGGATACTTGGCTCAGCAATTCTACATGTGAGAAGAATCTTGGAATTGTTGTTGATCACAAGCTGAATATTAGCCAAGAGTGTGATGTGGCTGCAAAAAAGGTGAATGCTATTTTAGGCTGCAATAACAGAAGTATAGTTTCCAAATTATTTAAAGTATTGGTTCCCCTCTATTTGGCACTGGTTAGGCCTCATCTTGAGTACTGCATCCAGTTCTGGACACCACACTTTAAGAAGGATGCAGACAAACTGGGATGGGTTCAGAGGAAGGCGATGAGGATGATTAGGGGACTAAAAACAAAGTCCTATGAGGAGAGACTGAAAGAACTGGGCATGTTTAGCCTTGAGAAGAGAAGACTGAGGGGAAATATGATAGCACTCTTCAAGTACTTGAAAGGTTGTCACACAAAGGAGGGTCAGGATCTCTTCTCAGTCATCCCAGAGTGCAGGACACGGAATTAGGGGCTGAAGTTACAGGAAGCCAGTTTTCAACTGAACATCAGGAAAACCTTCCTAACTGTTAGAGTGGTAAGACGATGGAACCAATTACCTAGGGAGGTGGTGGGCTCTCCAAGGGGCAGCTGGACAGCTACCAGTTGGGTATGCTTTAATTTGGATTCCTACATTAAGCAGGGGGTTGGACTCAATGGCCTTATAGGCCTCTTCCAATTCTACGATTTTATGATTCTTTGATCCCATGAAACCCTGGATGACTACACTGCTGACACCAATGCACTGCTAATGTAGCAGAGAGTCTGCTCAAGAAATATGTTAGAGCTATGCCAGTTCCATCCCCGGCCTTTCTTTACCCCTCAGCATATGCTGGGTACTCATTTTACCTACCACGGATGGATGGAAGGCTGAGTGGACCTCGACCCCTTTTACCGGAGATTCGACTTCCTCCTTTCGTTGGAATCGAACTCCGGCCATGAACAGAGCTTCAGCTGCGTTACCGCCGCTTACCACTCTGCACCACGGAGGATTTTCTCTTTATTGATACAACACTGCAAAAATAATAATGCTGAAGTCATTCTGCATATTATTTTACCAAGCGGCTGAAGCACATGTGCTGATCAGTAAATCATAGTATGAAAAAGACTCTTGTTGCAATCACACATACAATCACAACAAAACTGCTGGTGATTGCTGCATTCATTTCATTTCATCCCATAGTGGGAAGCATGTACGAAAAAACCTCCCCAACTTGTTTTAAATCTAAGACTGTATATTGTTCGACATTCACAAATTAAAAAAGGAGAGACACTTGTATCATATCTATTCGCAAAGATCACCCACCAACAAAGGTCATTCACCATCATCATTGCACTCCATCTGTTTTATCTTGTATTAATTTATTTAGCAACATAGCTTGCCTCCACTGAATTAAAGGCCAGTAGGGTGTTTTTTCTATGATTTGTCCTTCCTCAACCTGATGACCTCAAGATGTTTCGGACAACAGCTGTCATCAGTCCCAGAACACATGGCCACTGGTCAGGGATGATGAGAGTTGTAGTCCAAAACATTTTGAGGGACCAGTTTGGGGGTGGCTGGGTTAATAACAATAATAATAATAATAGCTTTAGAACATTCAAAATATACCTCAGGAACTGCTAGGTATGAAATGGCAGGGTATGCACTGCATGGTTCTTCGGTGTTCATGTGTGTGCATTTATTTATATGGATGTGCACCAGAGATAAGACACATGTTCCTCTTCCCAGCTATAACAGCTATTCTAGAGAACAGAGCTTGGAAAAGTTACTTTTTTGAACTACAACTCCCATCAGCCCAATCCAGTGGCCATGCTGGCTGGGGCTGATGGGAGTTGTAGTTCAAAAAAGTAACTTTTCCAAGCTCTGCTAGAGAGGACTGAGCCCTGAAGGACAAGTCTATCCAGCTAGGGTTGCCAGATCAGAAGCAATCCAAACCTTCAGATTTCAGAGGCGGGCCCAAGTAATGTCATTAGGTGGACTCAAGTGATGTCACAGGGGTGAGCCTCAGTGATGTCATTAAGCATGATATATTAAGCATCAATCACAGTTTCTTGGAGCATACAATTCAAACAAAAACATTTATTTGATTAGAAATTAAGATAGAAATCTTAGCTAAAAGATGGAGCCTGGATAGGGAACATTTAATTTAGCCTACTTGCTTCTGGCAATAAGGGTTTAAGTGCCCTCAGACCAGGACAGTCACCAGAAGGCCATTGTAGGAAGAAAGGAGCCTAGTGTTGTGAAGATGTTAGATGGGACCACTCAGGAGTAAAGATGGAGGCTCCAAAGGCTGGGAGATGGTGGGCTCTCCAACACTGGAGGCATTCAAGAGGCAGCTGGACACTTACCTGTTGGGTATACTTTAATTCAGATTCCTGCATTGAGCAGGGGGTTGGGCTCAGTGGCCTTATAGGCCCCTTCCAAATCTATGATTATATGATTCCTAGCAGTGTCAATGGAAAAACCCAGCTTCTCTTCTCTCCCTCTGCTCTACAAACTGTTGGGATGTCTTGTTATGTCAACTCTCATGGATTTGAACAGGTCATAAGAACATAGGAAGAACCTGCTAGATTAGGTTGATGGCCTATCTAGTCCAGCACAGTGGCCAACCAGATGCCTATGGGAAACCCGCAAGCAGGACCTGAGCTCAAGAGCCTTCTCCCTTCCTGTGGTTTCCAGCAACTGGCATTCAGAAACATACTGCCTCCAATTGTGGGGGCGGAGCATAGCCATAATGACTAGTAACCTTTGATACCTTATCCACATGAATTTGTCTAATTCTCTTTTAAAGCTCTCCAAGCTGGTGGTCATCACTGCCTCCTCTGGGAGCGAGTTCATAGCATAACTATACACTGTGTGAAGAAGTACTTTCTTTTATTTCTCCTTATTCTTCCAGCATTCAGTTCTAGGTCAGTTTTCTTTCTTCCACACAGCTAGGCCTTTGTTGAGCCTTCTTTTTGTTGTGGTGGTAGCAGCAGCAGTGATGGAAATTGTATATTATTCCCAGTTCTCACTTTTTCCCTAAGTTGCAAGGCAGATTTTGGGAGTGAATCTCAGCTCAGCTACTGCCTGCAATGGAGAGAAAACATGTGAATGGGGTCTTAGGTTCCATAAATTCAGGGAACACTATACTCTGTGCTCTAGCTTAGAACTTTTATTGTATTTTTAACAACTCATAAGAATGTCATTTATTTTCAGTTAGATGCTTAAACTCACAATCTAGACTGGATTCATTAATATAGCAAACCTAGCTGGTCCCACCTATATATTCCATCCTTCACTTAAAAAAACAAATAAATTGCATTAATGTAATCTTCTTGTGACCTTTTATCCTCAGGATTCCTAATCAACTGTCTCGGCTGATTAATCTGTCTCTATATACTATAAATTACTCTTCAAACCTTCTTCCTAAATTTTCCATTTAATTCTCAATTAGTTCTAAAGCATTTGAGAATATCACTATTTTTTTAAGTCCCCAAACTGGAGGCACGCTTAACTGAATACAAATGACATCTTGTTTTTCTCAAATTACTGGGAAGGTCATGCAATTTCCTGATGTATAAAACATTGTTCTGATCATATTGTAATGTTTTGTATACCATATTAAGCCAACCACAACCTGAAGATCAACTATTTTGACTTTTCTAAACAAAAATACCTGTTGAAACTAGAAATCTCTCATTCTACCAGTTCAACGCATGGCCAAAACTCAACAATTCTCAGATAATAATCTTCCTTAATCACAAATATTTCTTAAACGTCGCATTGATGACTGAAATGCAGCTTATCAAGTAGCCTCGGTGGTTAGGAATGCGTTTTACCAACTTCGGTTGGTAGCCCAGCTACGTCCCTATTTGAGTAAAGAGGACCTTACATCAGTGGTACATGCTCTGGTAACCTCACGTTTGGACTACTGTAATGCGCTTTACGTAGGGCTACCTTTGAAGACAGTTCGGAAGCTACAACTAGTGCAAAATGCGGCGGCCAGATTGCTGACAAGGACCAAGCGGTCCGAGCATATAACACCTGTTCTGGCCAGCTTGCACTGGTTGCCAATATGTTTCCGGGCTAGATTCAAAGTGTTGGTATTAACCTATAAAGCCTTATACGGTGCGGGACCACGATACCTTGCGGAACGCCTCTTCCGATATGAACCGGCCCGTGCACTACGTTCTGCTACGAAGGCCCTCCTCCGGGTTCCAACTCACAGGGAGGCCCGGAGGGTGATGACAAGATCTAGGGCCTTCTCAGTGGTGGCCCCCGAACTATGGAACAGTCTCCCTGAGGAAGTACGCCTGGCGCCGACTCTGCTCTCCTTCCGGCACCAGGTTAAAACCTTCCTATTCTCTGAAGCATTTTAAGTTATACTGATTTAATTTTAAAAATGTTTACTGTGTTGGATTGTTGCTTGTATTTTAGTATTGTTTTGTTATTTATTGTATTTTTATGTTGTTTTATGTTCACCGCCCAGAGAGCTATTGCTAGTCGGGCGGTATATAAATTTAATAAATAATAATAAATAAATAATAATAACAGTAAGATCTGAGAGTAGTGGTATTATTTCAAATGAAAATCACCATCTGTCCTCAGTTCTGAAAACCACCGATGCAGTTTTCAGTAATTCCTCTTTCCATTGTTATTGCTTAATGTTCTACAGTCAAATCCACCTTCATAGGTAGTAGATTGTGGGAGCTCTTATAAAGAGGCTGTAAAACCAGAGCTATGATTTTATGACAGAGAGTCATGGATGCATACCCCTCTCCCGTATTGCACATGGAAGGCCTTGTGTGAATGTGAATATCTCTGCAAGGAAGCACCACTCATACAATCCATTCACCATGAAAAAGGTAGAGATGGGTGTCACAGGCATTTATACACATGGGAGAAGAAACAAAATATAAGAGCATCGCAAGGCATAAATCATATGTAAACACCTATTTAGGTGTTCTTCTCACACAATAAGATGAAGAGTGGAGATACGTTAGCTAGCTCTTCTTACTCTACTGTGTACCAAAGAGCACCAATCCCATTGCCCTCCATGCATCGGAAGCAGGGAGCAGTATGTACCTCAACACATGAATTATAATCTTGATTGTGCAAGGCTCTAGAAGCTTGCAGGGAGCCTCCATGAGTACACAGCAGGCTACCTGCTAGAGACGTTAATCCTGCAATCCATGGAGGGTGGGAGGGTGTATTGGAAAGGGAAGAATTCACTGGAAAGGGAAGAGCTACCCCTTTCTTCTCCACATGATTCTAATGGTGAGAGCAGGAGAATGTCTGTATAAAGCTCAGAAGATACTTGGAAAAATAGATTGAATGAGAGCAATCAGACCATTCTGATAAATGCATATAGACAGAGTATTATAGTTGGATGTGTGACAGTAGCCCTCTTAAGAACTGTCCATGTGTTCAGTGAATGTATGAGTGGGAAGGTAGGGAACCTTTGAGCATCCCTTCCCCAATGTCTTTGACTGTGTGAAGACACCCATAAGAGGGTGAAACTAAACACTGGTATGATTCCCTGTCACACATTCAACTGAACATATTGGGGCTGGACCAAGACATTTTGCAGCCTGGGCCCCACCCCTTGCCACCAAATGCAAGCCCCTTACATCTTGCAAGATTGCCAGAATCTTGCAAGATGTCACCAAAATCTTGGGAGATTGCGGTGGCATGTTGTAAGACTGAGGTTGGGGTTTGGGTTTGGGTGGACATGCTAGTACAGCCCTGCTCCTCACTCTTGTATTCACTGAATGCACAAGCAGTTCTTCTGAATTTATTTATTTTATTTATTAGGCTTATATCCCGCCTGACTAGCGATAGCTCTCTGGGCGGTGAACAGCAAAAAAGTACAATAAATACAATAAGAAAAACAATACAGTGCAAAAATCCAATTAAGTTATAATAAGTTAAAAAGTACAGTTAAAATGCTTTGGGAAAGAGGAAGGTTTTAACTTGGCGCCGAAAAGATGACAATGTCGGCGCCAAGCGGACCTCCTCAGGGAGACTATTCCACAATTCGGGAGCCACCACTGAGAAGGCCCTAGATCTTGTCACAACCCTCCGGGCCTCAGTGTGAGTTGGAACCCGGAGGAGGGCCTTCGTAGCAGAACGTAGTGTACGGGCCGGTTCATAGCGGGAGAGGCGTTCCGACAAGTATCGTGGTCCCGCGCCGTACAGGGCTTTATAAGTTAGTACCAGCACTTTGAATCTGGCCCGGAAGCATATTGGTAGCCAGTGCAAGCGGGCCAGAACAGGTGTTATATGCTCGGACCGTTTGGTCCTTGTCAACAGTCTGGCCGCCGCATTTTGCACTAGCTGTAGCTTCCGGACACATATCATACTGGATGTTTGTTTTCAGATCTGTTTTCAGATCCTATTTCCATAGCATTGAACTGGTGTAGCCTATTCCATCTCAATAAAATAGAAAGCTCTAGCTCAATAATTGTTATGGAAATATGCAGCATCTGAGCTCCGTGTGTGCCACTGTGTGTATTTACCTAAGAAGCAGGCTTTTACCCTGCATTTAGATCACTGAGACTTAAGACTTCGTAAAATAAGAAAAGCTACTTTATTTATAGAAATAGTAGATAGGAAAGGCATACCTAGTTCCAACTAACTAAGTTGGAGGCACAATGCCCAGACTTGGGTATTGCCCTTATGGGTCACGAGAGAGAGCAAAGACAAAGATGTCTCCTCTCTCCTTGGACAGTTGAAGAAGAAGACAAAGGAAGGAGGGGCAGGTCAGCTTCCCTGAGCATATCAGTTTAAAACAGAAAGAAGTTAGGTAGAGAACAGCACAGGTAAAGGTAGGCAAGCCTACCCAGCTGGAGGACCCTAACTCTATCTTACTTCTGGAATACAAACAAAAGAACCCAAACAGGAGGTGCTCTTACCCCACTTCCAGCAATAATTGTATCAAGGATAAATAAGATGGTTGAAAAGTGCTTTGGATATGTGAAAGTTTGGTGTCATAAGTACCTGAATGCATGGATGCTTTATGTGGTTTTTCCAAAACTTTACAATTTCTAACAACATATAGGTATGAGCCAACTCAAATTAAGTACTTTTAGTCTCATTAATTATAGAATATACTGAAATCTTTTATTGAAATCTATAATATGCTTAACTTTTGCTAAACTGTATCCCAAACCCATTTAAGGCATACGTGACTTAATTGCTAAATATACTCAAATACCTAGCATGACCCCTGTAATAAAGAGCAGGTCAGAATGTGCATAGGAAGCAAATCACATAAACAATAATTGTCATGCCCTCATTTATATTCCGAAATGCATATTAACAAATGCATCATTGTTCCTCATACTTTGTTTAACATTTGCCTTTCTAAATTTTAGTTTTAAATAAAATACACTAGAGATCTGTGCTCTCTAAATTAATTTCCTGCTCTTTAGTGACATGACTTTTCCTATCTTACTTATGATCACAGTGTCAAAGGAAATGATCCTTAGAAATACCTAATGATTGACATGAGCTGATCTTTTTTGCACACACCCTCGGGCAAGCTTTGGTATGTAGTAGTTGTATTAAAATATTATGCTTCACTTGGCTCCTTTGATATTCTTAAACTAGATGGCACATAATTTCCTCTGATAAAATGTGTGTGGTGGCTATTAATGAAAAGAAATAGTCATCTCACATATTCCCTAATGTTTCAGATTAGCTGTTTGGGGTTTATGCTAGAGCCAGAGAGAGGAAAAAGAGAGCTCATAATCTGAAGCTATCAATGCTAGGATCTTCTAGTGGATTTGGGATGTGTGAAAACTATCCTTTTAGTTTTGTAGATATTTCTGCCTTCTTTCAGAGTAGCATCACCTCATTAGGCCACTCATCATGATAAGGTAGTAGTGATAGATGATTTTGCAAAGCAAATCTGAATCATTGTATACTCAGCTCAATTGTTCATCATAGTGTCTGTTCAAAAGTGTCCACCCAGCATCACAGATTAGTGCTAATCTGAGTAATGGATGTGCATCACAAGTGCAACTGGCTTCATTCATTGCACACTTTTTCTGATGTTTTTACCAATGTTTTATTGAATTTATTATTGTTGTAATTTTTGTATGGTGTACACCACCTTGCATTTTTTTTATGAGAGTGTGATTTAATGAATAAATGTCTTGGTGTGAAAGCTTCTAAGGTTTGTTTCTATATGTTATATTTATCTGGCCATCTGAGTGCTTAGCATGGACATCAGAAGAGGTCTGCTAGATCTTTCCACTTTCCAATAGTAGCCCATGAGATGCTTCTGGCAAGTCCATGAGCAAGACATGAGGGTGGAAGATATGACAATTTTTTTTTTTACAATAATTTTTATTCGAATTTTCATAAAACATACAAAACAAAATCATAAAACATTCAAAGACAAAAAACAAAACAAAGCAAAAATGATTAAACAAAAAAAATAAAATCATCATCATCA
Organism: Rhineura floridana; assembly: GCF_030035675.1. Lineage (NCBI taxonomy): Eukaryota > Metazoa > Chordata > Lepidosauria > Squamata > Rhineuridae > Rhineura > Rhineura floridana. Next base: position 102,344,961 of record NC_084487.1, read on the forward strand.
TCATCATCATCATTTTATTTGTATGCCGCCTTTCCACATAAAATTGTGCTCAAGGCGGCTTACAACAAGGTGAACAAAAATACATGTCAAAAACAATTGCAAAAACAATTTCCTAATAACAAAAAATAATAAAACAGTGACATAAGAAATATAATAACCAAAAACAACTTTTCAACATTATGAACATAATAAAACAATTATTTAAAAACAAAAAGTAACCATTAACACCCCAAACCCCTAAAGAAAACCATTTACTGTATCTCCTACAAAACTTTATTTTTCAGAGGGGAGGCTTGTTTTGTATCAGCACATGTCTACTCAGAAGTACTTCTCACTGAGTTCGCTGGGGCTTACTCCCAATAAATTGGTGATAGGATTGCAGTAATCCTATCCCCTTATTTGAGAGTAAGCCCCATTAAACTCAATGAGACTTATTGTTGACTTCCCATTTGTCGCAGATCAAATCAGTTATAGGTCTACAATATATAACAATCCTGTCTCTTAAATTATATTATAAAATCACTTTCCTCCAGTAGTTATCTTAATTAATCATCAAATCTCATAAACATTACTTTATTCTTTCCACAAAAAGTCAAAGAGAGGTTTCAATTCTTTAAGAAATATATCTATCAATTTTTCTCCAAATAAACATGTCGATTAATCCATCTCGTTAATAATAATAATAATCTTATTGTCATAACCATAGTCCAAATAAACATATCGATTAATCCATCTCATCAAAATCTGTTAGGTCCAATAATTTCAATAGCCATTATTCCATTATCCCTATTAATTCCATCTTCCATCTTCAATAGTCCTGTTAAGTCCAGTAATTTCAGTGTCCAATCTTCCATTATCAGTATTCCATAATAATCTTGCTGTCATAGCCATAGTCATATAATAAGAGTCTGATGGGAATTTCCTCTATCCCAAATATTTTCTTGCCATCAATTCTGAATAAGTTGCTGAAATACTGTTGTAAAGTCATATCTGTGTTCTTCTCTTTTACAAAATGCACTGGCTCATCTCTTAAGAGTTTTTCCATTGTCACATGGCTGCTGTTAATTCCATAGATTTTCTCTATGTCAAGCTCCATCACGTCATTCCAGTCCAGAAGATTATCCAAGCCATTGATAACTTTATCTCTAATATCTTCATTAATTTCTTCAGAGAAAACGTTAAATTCCAAACAGTAGATTTTATTTCTAATATCCATAAACTCCAGATCTTTTTCCAATTCCACATTTGTTCCAATCTCCAGGGCTTGTATCTTCCCTTTATTTTTTCTTTTCTCATCTCTGATCTCATTCTCCTCTCTCACAGGATCCCCTATTTCTTTAAGCTCCTGCGTCATTTTGCTCAGTTCCATTTTCAGCTCCTTACTGCCCTGTCGCAGGGTTTGTTTCGTTATCTAACAGAGCAGCCTGCCTTATCTCTCTATGTTCAAGAATACAAAACAAATTTAGTTCCCAGCATCAAAACAGTTAGTGGCGTCGTGAAGAAGCAGATTCGTCAAAATAAAATAGACCAAAAAGAGAATAGTCCCAGACAATATAATGTTCCTTGGAATAGAAATCCCTCTTCTGTGTATATCTTTAGAATGCACTTCCAGGACAGCTTTTTGCAATAGAAACAGAGATAAGCTGTTAATTTCGTGAATAACAGAGAAGAGTTATAACTCACCCAGAAGCTCTTTAAAGCTGATTAAATTGACAAATCTCTTTTTGCTGCAGCAATTTAAACCAAGTAAAAAAAATAATAGAAAGAAGGGTGCTTGCCTGTTAGTCTGTTTTCTCTTTGAAGAAAAGATAAACGTATCGCGTTAAACAGATAGAGCTTGTTCGGAAGTCCGTCCGGCATTGCTGGCTGGACCTTTTCTCATAAATTAATGAAATCCAGTCCTCCCAACAAAAACAGGCTTTTGAGGTTGATCTCTACATTTCTCCCTGCCCGAGAGAAATTTCATCAGTCAAAAAAAAAATGTTCTGACTGATTTATATCTGAATAAGCTTCTTTTGAGGCGGGAGCCGGTCTCAAAAGCAGGCACAAGCGAAGTCACCCTTCCCGGAAGTGAGGGTGGAAGATATGACAATTGACCATGGGGCTGGGGCTAGTCCAGATAACCTTATGATTCCTACATGTTATTTTGGTGCATTGGGGAGAGGATGATGAGAACCTCCCTTTAGTCACAATAGTGACACAAAATTGTTAAGCTCATGTGGGCAACCAGCAGTCAGAAAAAGGAAGTGTTTCCAACAGGTATAGCTGCCCACCGCTGCCCACCAACAGGAAAAGTAGAAAGCTCATTATGAAACTTTAAATCAGCATGGGGAAATCCGTGGCTTAGGAGGGGGGAGAAATTCCTAATTTGAAATTCCAAAGTCACTACAAAACAAAATACACATTTCCAAATTTTATAACTCAGTTTTCCAACCAAAAAATTGTGTGCAAAAATGTATATATCAGAGGGAAACATACATGAAAATGCATATGAAAATAATATTTAAAAATGCATTATATTGAGGAAAATGCTTAAAATGTGTACATACGGTGTGATGGAGTATTGCCTGCTGCCCTCAAAGAGGTGGTGCTGTGTCCACTTCTTAAAAAGCCCACTCTGAATATAATGGAGTATAATAATGTTCTTGGCAAAGGTGGTGAAGAAGGTGGTTGTGGAGTAACTGGAGGTATTCCTGGATGAGACTGATTACCTAGATTCACTACAATCTGGGTTCAGACCCTGTTTCAGAACTGAATCAACTTTGGTCACCCTGATGGATGAACTTTATTGTGAGAGAGACAGAGGTAGTAGAACCCTGTTACTTCTGTTCGATTTCTCAGCAGCTTTTGATACCATTGATCATGGTATCCTTCTGGACTAAGTAGGATGGGTACTGGGGACACCGTATTACAGTGGTCCCATTCTTACCTTCAGGGCTGGGTTCAGAGAGTAGCACTGGGTGAGTACTCTTCTGTCCCCGGCACTTGTGCTATGGGGTTCCTCACAGTGATATTCTTTCCCCAGTGTTATTTAACACCTGTATGAAGCTATCAGGAGCAGTCATGAGGAGTTCTGAAGCAAGGTGTTATCAGCTCTATTTCTCCATAACATCTGAATCAGAAGAGGATGTGAAAGCTCTGGCTCAGTGTTTGAATGCAGTGGTGGGCTGGATGAGGGTCAGTAAACTGTGCTTGAATTCTGGGACGATGGAGGCTGTTTGAGTGGGTGGTTCCTGTGTCCTGGAGATAGGCAAGCTATCTGTTCTGGATGGGGTCACATTCCCTTTGAAAGATCAAGTGCATAGCTTGGGATTACTCCTGGGTATTTCTGTCATGAGAGGCTCAAGTATCCTCTGTGGCTAGGAATGCATTTTACCAGTTTTGTTTGGTTCGCCAGCTATGGCTGTTCCTGGAGAGGGGCAGCCTGACCACTGTAGTCCATGCATTGGTAACCTCAAGGCTTCCCTTGGGCCTGGTTCGGAAGTTGCAGCTGGAGCAGAATGAAGCAGCCAGATAGCTAATGAGGGCATATAGCTGACAACATGTGACATCCGGTTAGCCAATGTGAGAACAGGATGCAGGACTAGATGGGCCACTGGCCTGATTCAGCAGGCTCTTCTTATGTTCTTATGACACCATTGTTAAAACATCTGCACTGGCTGCCCATCTACTACCCAGCCATATTCAAGGTCCTTGTATTAATTTACAAAGTCCTGAATAACCTTAAGGACCACCTGAACCCTTATATCCAAGCTCGATCACTGACATAGTCTGCAGGAGCACTGTTGGTCATCCCCCAAGTTGGTGAGGCTCATTTGACAACAACAAGAAATTTAGTGTCATCAGCCCAGTCTTGTGGAATGCTCTGCCAATAGAGATTCAGCAAGCACCTTCTGTTCTGACTTGAAAAACACCTGCTGAAAACTTTTCTGTGACACCAGGTTTATGCAGTCAATTGAGAAGATATCTTTCTGCAATAACTAGTTATTGATTTCTGGTTTTAAATTTTTATACGGTTTTATCTTGCATTCAAATACATTGTAAACCACTTTGGATTTTTTATGATTAGCCGTATATAAATATTATTATAAATAAATAATATTGTGTCTTTTGTTTCTGTTTGCCAAGGCACTGAACCAGAATCAAGGGATGCAGGCCTGCAGAGCCTACTTATACGCTCTGGTGGGAACATAGCCTGAGCTCAGTGTGGTGAATGATTCCACAGATACCTATTCAAAAATAAACAAAAATTGGGCCAAGGGAGTCTAACGAAAATTTTCTGCCTGTCTTCAGAACTCTCCAGGGAGACACAGCTCCATGCTTGAAACCACAACTATTCACTAGCTTCCCCCCCCCCGCAATTACTTTACAAGCTGAACATGCTATAAATAGCCATTCATTTCAGTCTGGTTTAAACATTTTTATTCCTACATTTTCATTTGTAAACATTTGCTAATGACATATTAAAGCTCCTGTGCTCATTAAAAAAATAATACACAAACACAAAGAGGGAATGTATGCAACTTTAAATATTACATTATGCCATTACTATTTCAAAAGCCAAGGCCCAATTAGCAGTACAGTTAACAGCTGTCTCTGAAAAGGGAAAATGACATTCACCAAGTCTAGTGAATTCCCACGTGCTTTTTCCTTCCAAGGTTCTGAGAAGAGGGCATCAATAGTTAAATACTGAAAGTAGTGACAAGAGATTGTGGGGATTCCTGGTGAAAAAGAAAACTCAGAAGACGTTTTGTGTTGTGGACAGATTAAAAAAAACAAAACACCCACCCGAATTTTAAGACGCTGAAGGGTATGTATTAGTGAACCAAAAGACTCACACAAATAGATATAAACATGTGCGGGGGGTGTATGTGTGTGTGTGTGTGTGTGTGTGTGAGAGAGAGAGAGAGAGAGAGAGAGAGAGAGAGAGGATCTTAAGGGAGTTTTAAAGAAAATCCTTTAAAATAAAATGTTTTGTTATCCTTTATATTGGTAAAAGAGGTTAAACTGAAGTGCATGAAGCTTTGTTTTGTTTCTACTTCTTCCCTGTAATCTAAATGTTGCTGACTTCACACAAAAACAAAAACAAAACCTTCTCTCTGGAGATTCTCTCAGCTGTATGTATCTTAGATTAGGATGATGAATTGTGATTTATTGTATACTAAACAGGCCTTCCCAAGCGCTGTTTTGTTTCTTCAAAGGTTAAACAGCATTCAATATGGGCTTCGGTGGAAATGTTTACAGTGGAGGGGGAAAAGGAAACCTGTGCCGCCATCCATTTGCTGTCAAGTGTAAGCAAGCCTTAAAGCATCAAGACAGCAGTTTGGAGAGTCTGTTCCCACAAGCTGAATAACAAAGCGCCGATGTGAATTCATATTCTGAGCAGGTTTCATAAAGCTCCCCCCCCCATTGTTGTTGTTATAGACAAAAAGAATTTATGTCATTGATTTTTTAATTGATAAGGTTAATACTGGCTTTATTTCACGTTGTAATGTTTGACATTTGCATTGCATGTACCTTTACTTTTGATAGGAAACAACAATCTATTAAAGCAGATCATAATCCAGGAATGCTGAATTGTGTTTTACATGCAGGACAGCAAGACCATTTCTTAGAAGTCTTTTTGAAATTCCATCTTTTTGTTTATTTCAGGTTGTGGAATGAATGGAAACAAAAGACAAGACAGATGGATGGAGAGATGACAATGTCACTCAGATGATTTCTATCAAATGAAATACTGACATCTAGAGAAAAGAGATTTGCTAGTACAATTGTCATAACAAGTTCAACCTGGATGACTTTTACTTGACTGGTGCCATCCACAGATTCACTTACAGATTCCCTTGACACAGTTGACATATCATGTGTTTCCCCCACGTGCTAAGAAATCAAGAAGAACAGTATCCTGCATGAAATGTTAATGCATGGAACTTTTGCCTGTGACCTTACTAGAGTGACCTGAATAGTGTAAAGGTTTTATTGACTTTTACTTGTTTTTTTTGTATGTGTGATATTACGAAATGTTTAATACACTAATATAATTGAATTTATTTCCAAGCAGAATATTTAGACAACAGTGCCACTATTTTGAGGTGATTAGATCTCTAAATGAAAATATTGTATTTATAATGTATTTCTGTAGATAGATAGATAGATAGATAGATAGATAGATAGATAGATAGATAGATAGATAGATAGATAGATAGATAGATAGATAGATAGATAGATAGATAGATAGATAGATAGATAGATAAAGTGTCACACTTACCAGATGGGGAACTTTGACAACCTGTGGGGGGCTGGGGAAGCTCTGGTGACCTGTGGGGGTTGAGGGGAGCTCTGGAGACCCCTGAGGGAGAGGGGAAGCTCTGGTGACCTGCAACAGAAGAGGGAGCTCTGGTGACCTACAGGGAGAGGAGGAAGCTCTGGTGCCTTGTGGGGGAACTCTGCAGAACTGTGGGGGAGGGGAAACTTTGGCAAGCTGTGGGGACAGGGGAGCTCTGGTGACCTGTGGGGGAAGGAAGGAGCAGGCATTCAGAGAGGTGCATATCTCTTTACCCATGTCTTGTGAAATCTCAAATTGCTCTTAAAACATGACCAAGTTAAAAAGCAAAATATGGATCAATACCTAGGTTTCTCAAAGAGGAAATTGGGGTGGGGGACACATACTCGTATGACATTTCCCCTTAAAAAAACCTTTGTGCTCAATCTCAAAACAGTTGCTTGTAATCATGCAACATAACAATGCAATCCTAACCGTCTGGTCTCTGCTGCTAGAATGGGGTAGGATAAGGGGGAAATGACCTTTTGGTGGCCCTCAGGAGGGTCTGCAACTGCGCAGGCCACCACTGCACTCAGCATGGTAGGAAATTATGGCTGGTAACTCTCTCACTGATGTTAGCTGACAGAAAGCCTTGAAATGGGGTGTTGTGGGGTATGGCAAGGCACTAGATCCAGAGCCTTGTGAATCCACCAAAGGGCCTAATTCCAGGTTTCTCAGTGGCATCAGCCTGGAGCTGGCACAGCAAAATTTAGAAACAAAAAACATCACTGCTTTGTTCCTTGACCAGTATGACTGAAAGGACACTGTGGTCGTTCCATTGCTCATTTCTACCCTGCTGCTCCCCAGCCAGGGTTAGGATTACTCTGTTAAAACTATTTTTTGATTTTATTTATTATTATTTATTACACTTGTATACCGCCCCATAGCCAAAGCTCTCTGGGTGGTTTACAACATAAAAATCAATATAAATTCTACATTTGATACAATTGCAATAATAAGAAAAACAATAAATATTAATAATATTAATAATAAAGAAAAACAACAATATTTTAAGTAAACATAACTGAACAATACATCTCCAAACAATATACATGACATGAAAACAAAATGAATCGTATACAAAACAAAAATAAAAAATATAACAATTATAAAATATATCTAAAATTTTCCATGGAGGTCAAGCATTCTCTAATTTCCCATAGTGCTTCTCCTCACCTGACCACCATCTTCTGTAGCCAGTATCATTATGAACATTTCTTCTGTTGCCTTCTTTCGCCAAGATGACCCCAAGACAACTTAGCGTCGCACTTAGCTGCTCAGACAGCTCCGCCCTTTCATATACAAAATAGGCTTCTGGTCACCTGTATAAAGTTGCGTGGATGGTCAGCTGCAGGCTTTTATGATGGTGGAAGATAGATGTCATGGACCCTGATGTAATGAGGATTTTAGGTATGTGCCTTCTGTAAAAAAAATCTGGAAATAAACATGGTGTGCACATAGAACGTGTATGTACTTGTGGATCCCAGCCAGAGTTTTATAATACACCCTACTATCCTGTGTGTTCACGAAATCTAACAATATGTAGACATAAAAACAAGGCAAGTTCTTCCAAACTGCACAGGGCAATTATCAAGTGGTAACATAACACAGTGTGATAACTAGTTGTCTGCTTCACTGGAGTAATAAGAGCTCTTTACTACTTGGGAAGACAATAACTTGGATTTCTGGGTGTCCTTTAGATGTTTGCTGGCTGCACTTGAGCTGCTTATCCCTGAGCAAGGCTGGGAGAGCATTTAAATGACCCACACATGGGATTTCATGCAGCTGTACATAGGTAGCCTGGGAAAATGTCTAAAGGGCACTTTGGATTGTATTTATATCTTCAGAATCTTATCTTACTCTCTGAAGAGATTCAAGGTTGCTTCCAAACAATAATTAAAACAACAAAATCTAAACAACAACAGTAATAACCTAATCTGGGTTGTGATAATGGGCCCCAAGAGTAATTTAATAATGGGCACATACTTTTACGTCCCCGTGATCAGAATGCCCAGGGTGATCTTAAGATGGAGAATAAAATCAAGGAGGAATCGAAAAGAGGAAACCCTGTAACAAGACATTACTTCAATCACCCTCACATAGTCTGGGTACAAGTGTGTTCCAATTACAACAAAGAAATAACAATTCTAGATACTCTAAATGACTGTGCCCTAGAACAGTTGGTCATGGTACTAACCAAAGGGACAACAATCTTGGACTTTATCTTAAGTGGTGCTCGGGACTTGGGGTGAGTTGAACTGATTGGGAACAGAAACAATAATGGCATCACATACAACATATATGTAAATGAACGATTGTCAAGAAACAGTTCCATTTCAATTCAAAAGAGAACATTTTGCAAAAAAATGAGGGGATTGGTGAAAAGGAAGTTGAAATACAAAGTCAAGAGGGTCAAATCACTCTAAAATCTCTTCACAATTTTAAAAGGTTAGTTAGAATGTATTCAAAACTGAAAGTCTTGTCTAAATGAGGAGAACAAAAAGGAATACAAATCTGGTAAAAGAAATGCAAGCTGACAATAAGGGATTCAGAAAGGAAAGAAAGAAAAAGAAAGAAAGAATTAAGAAGCACATTGCTAAAAACATACATACTAGCAACAAGAGATTATTTCAGTACATTGGTAGCAGGAGACAGTTGGACCTTTGGATGACAAGGGAATCAAAGCTGTGCTGAAAGGAAAAAAAGGAGATTACAGAGAAGCTGAATGGATCCTTTCCATCTGTCTTTCCATCAGAAGATATTGGGTAAATCCCTGTGTCTGAATTAACTTTCACATGAAGGAAGTCTGAGTAACTGAGAAAAATACTAGTGACAGCAGGCAATGTTTTAGTCCTTATTGACAAAATAAAAACTGATCAATCAGAAGGTCTGCATGGCATCTACCTGAGAGTTCTTTTAAAAAATTGGGGCAAAGCCCTCTATTTTCACCTATCTGCTTATGGGGCTTGAACTGGGCGCAACTGAACAGGAATGAGAACTTGAGGTCCTAGTGGATACTAGGGATGGAAAGATCTATCCATTTCAGTTCCCTCAGTTTCTCATTTTTCCAATCTTCAGTACTCCACATTTATGGAGCAATTTATGAATTTTTAATTTAAAAAATTCCTCATGAAATTTCTCTAGCATTTTGGTGTGAATTTCACCTAATAAACATATTTTTGTAGGAAGTTTTGTGAGCAATTTCATAAAATGCATTTCTGAATGTTATTTTCACTCATATGATCATTTTTATGCACATTTTCCCCGGACATACTCATTTTTGTAAATATTGTTTGGTTTGGCAAACTGCATTGAAAAACTGGAATATGTGCGAATTTCAAATGATGGCTGTGTTTCAGAAAGTGCAAATTTTATAGTTTTGGCTTGAAATGCAAACTTAATTGAATTTGTTGCCCATCCCTAGTGGATAGCTTGATGAAGATGTTGACCCAGTGTGTGGAAACTGTGAAAAAGATGAATTCCATGCTGGGGATAATAAGAAAAGGGATTGAAAACAAAACTGCCATATAATGTCATTATACAAGTCTGTGGTGAAACTGCACTTGGGATACTGTGTATACCTCTGGTCACCACACCTCAAAATGAACATTGTAGAGTTGGAAAAGTTTCAGAAAATGGCAACCAAAATAATTAAGGGGCTGGAGCAATTCTCCTCTGAGGAAAGGTTACAACATTTAGGACTTTTTAATTTAGAAAAAAAGGGAGCAAAGGGGGGCATGATAGAAGTGTAAGATTATGCATAGTGCAGAAAAAGTGGATAGTGACATTTTTCTCCCTCTCTCATAATACTAGAACCCGGAACCATCCAATGAAGCTGAATGTTGGAAAACTAAGGACAAAAGGAGGTACTTTTTAACACAACACATAGTTAAACTAGGAGTTTACTCCCACAAAATGCCATGATGGCCACCAACTTGGATGGTTTTAAGAAAGATTAGACAACTTCATGGAGGATAAGGCTATCAATGCCTACTAGCCACCATGGTTATGTTCTGCCTACATAGCCAGAGGCTATGACTATCTGAATACCAGTTGCTGGGAATCACAAGAGGGAAGAGCACCGTTACACCCAAATCCTGCTTCTGGGCTCCCCATGGGCATCTGGTTGGCCATTGTGAGAATAGGATTCTGGACTGGATGGGCCACCAGTCTGATCCAGCAGGCTCTTTTTGTATTCTTATGTTCTTCAGAACCATTCCACTTCCTTTCTCACCCAGTTCAATGTTGGGGGGGGGGACTAGCTTTATTGCAAGTTTGTGTGTGGGGTGAACTGCTTTTTTCCTTAAAGATACCCAAAGGTCTGTCACCAACAATTAATCCTGCTTTATTTGCTACCATTTTGAAAATGGTCAGTTGTACCAGTATGAAATCTTCATTTGCTGCATCTTGCAGCAGAAGGAAATGCTGGGTTTCCCTTTTGGTGTTTAAGTTGATAAATATTCAAGAATGTTAAACATACTACGTTCGGGTTAAAAATGGGGTGGCTATTTTATATCATATAAGGAAAAGCTTCCTTTCTTCCCCTACTGGCTTTTTTAAAAAAAGGAATTTGTTAAAAGACTAGAAAATACTTGTTTGGAGCATTAAGAGCTCTAAAAACACATTTACTACTCAACTGAAAGAGGATGGCTATTTTTCCCAGCTTTGTACCTGATGGATTATACAAAAACTTGAATCAAGGAAACAAATACATCTGTCTCTATCACCTGTTCTTCAATGGTGCTTCAATCTATCATGAAAAGCTGCAGCGTGATGTATTTAAAGCAGCATGTTTTAATATTTATCACTTTTTGTCACTGGGAATCTAGACAATGTTGTTCTTTCCTTTGGTAGCTCCTTCAATTGACTTTTGGGTGACTTTTTCTTTTCTAAAAATTGAAACTAAATAAATGGTCACCTAAGGATTTTACTGTAACAAAAAAATATGAGAAAGAACAGATTGGAGTCTGATACTGAATTCCATCTTGCAAGTGTGTTTTTGTGCCTCTCTGCATAACCACGCTAAATAAAAAGCTACTTGTACTCACTTTAGTTAGTACACAGTTCAGCAGTACTAAAAGCTTTCATATTTCCTCTGCAAGAGTATACATATGTTTGCTATTATGGAACATTTGCCTAAATGAGCAACTTTCAAGCACAATCCAAAATTGGGATAGGATCTGTTGGCTAGTACCAGTTTGAAAGCATTCTGTCAGCCTAACAGGCTGGCATTGATTCAAGTTTGTTCTGTATCCATGTGAAAGTTACACAGGGATTTACCCTATATCTTCTGATGGAAAGACAGATGGAAAGGATCCATTCAGCTTCTCTGCAATCTCCTTTTTTTCTTTCAGCACAGCTTTGATTCCCTTGTCATTCAAAGGTCCAACTGTCTCCCTAGGCAGTCTCCTGCTATCGATGTACTGAAATAATCTTTTGTTGCTAATATGTATGTTTTTAGCAATGTGCTTCTCAATTCTTTCTTTCTTTCTTTCTTTCTTTCTTTCTTTCTTTCTTTCTTTCTTTCTTTCTTTCTTTCTTTCTTTCTTTCTTTCTTTCTTTCTTTCTTTCTTTCTTTCTTTCTTTCTGTATCCCTTATTGTCAGCTTGCATTTCTTTTACCAGATTTGTATTCCTTTTTGTTCTCATTTAGACAAGACTTTCAGTTTTGAATACATTCTAACTAACCTTCTAAAATTGTAGAGAGATTTTAGAGTGATTTGACCCTCTTGCGGGTTGGGGATGGGAGGCACAGTGGTATGGTGGTTCAGTAGGGTCACTTTCAGTAGGTATGATTGAGAAGTGTCACTTATTATTGTTTGTTTGTTAAATTTATATCCCACCCTTCCTACCGAAGGAGCCCAGGGTGGCAAACAAAATTTAACAATTTAACAACAACAACAAAAAACATTCTAAAAACAGATGAACTCATTCTAAAAAAAAGTTACAGATAAAAAAACCTTCTAAAAACAGTTGCAGATAAACATTCTTCCATCCAGTGATATTCTGGCTGCCCGGAACAGTATACTTCAGTCATCAAATGTCTGGGTAAACAGGAATGTTTTCAAATTCCTCCTAAACGTCATTAATGTAGGAGACAGAGTTGCTTCACTAGGGAGGGCATTCCACAAACAGGGACCAACAGGGTTCCATTTTATACCCCATACTTTTTAATATCTATATGAAGTCACTGGGAGATGTCATCTGGAGATTTGGAATAAGATAGCATCAGTATGCTGATTACGGCACTATTTCTCTTTGTCATTTGAGTCAGCGAGGCTGTTGAACCAATGCCTGTATGTAGAAATGAGCTGGGTGACAGTTAATATACTAAAAAAATAAGTCCTGACAAGATGGAGGGATTATGGGTAGATGGTTCTTGGGAATGGTATTTGACATGTTTTTGCTGGGGTAGCATTGCCCTAGAACAGCAGGTTCACAATCTGGGATGCACTTAGATCCAGCTGTGATCACTAGAGACACAGAATGCCTATCACCAACGTCAGCTGGTTTGCCAACTGCAGCTGTTTCTGCACAGGAATAGTCTGGCCACAGTGATCCATGGTATGGTAATGTTAGATCCAAACCCAACACGCAAGCTGTCCTGTTACCCCAGCTCACTTATTACACCCCGGGAGAGTGCGGAGCTGAGTAAAAATGAACCCACTATCAGAGATCAAACAACACAAAACAAAGCCTTTGCAAAGGGGACCCAATACTTACAAGCCAAAGCAGGCGAGCATGGGAACCGCGTTTATTGATAGATGGGGGTTAATATAGGTTTACCCCGAAGTTTACAGTATCATGTTCACGTCATAAAACATAAAGAAACAATTGCTAACTGCCCTAGCTTTAGGACGTATGTGACAAACAAAAAGGGGTACAGGAGAAGAACAAAAGTAGAAACATTGCACTGTCAACTTGTCTACATATTTCACATGTCCTTGAGATAAGCACTATGCAGGAACGGACAAAGGCGCATGGAAAGAGGAGGTTCAATTGCAACCGGGCGCCCTCTAACTTAAACACAGACATGGTATCATTTCGTCTTGCATATCAAAAGGGAGGGATACAACTCGAGAGCTATGAGGGACAATAAAGCAGCCTTTGACATTTCTGTGTGAAACATTTTGACAGTAATAAGCAAAGCCATAAGCATATATACGGTATGAAATGCATAGTAAGGGAGTCTCCAGCGTAATCCGGCTTTTATTATGTGAGCCACTGGAATGTCGGTAAGGGTCAGGTCACAAGGAAATAAATCTACATTTTATACCGAAAGTCAGATAAATGCCACTCTGGTTCTATTTCTCATGAAGTCTAAGCTGGTTTAGGTAAGACCAGTGAATTATAGTTTTATTAACACAGGGGTTTCAATTTGAACACAACAATCCCCCCTTTCAGCCCTGAGAGACTAGTTAGTCTCTCAGGTAGCTGCATCACCTTGTTTGGATTGCCAAGCCGGTCTCAAAGCCAATTCCATGTAAGTTGGCTGTGGTTTTTTGAAAAGGGACACTGTGAGTCGGTTCAGGCAGGCAGAGGCCAGTTGCATTAAATTGGGAATACATTGTACACAGCAACAAACTGAAATTAACAAGGCACCTATTACAACAATATAAAATAAGATCTTATGCCAACTGGGCCAGGCTGAAAACCAATTGGAGAAGCTCGAGAACAAGGAAAAATTCCCTATGTGCTCTACTTCGTGATATATTTTTCCGATGTCGTTAATGTGTTTTGTGACATCAGCCTTACTGTCTGTTATGCCCTTGTCCGTTGGTGAGATCCGAAAAGGCAATGGCCGAATCATTCATAAAACGCTCAAAAGCTTGAGACAATTCTATGAGCTCCTGGTATGTTTTGGCTGCGCCATACTGTGGAAAGAAACCTCTCAGCACTGCCTCCCCTGCGCTTCTTTTGTTACGGCGACGCAGAGTAGGCAACGTGGAGGAAACCCGGAGTCTTGGAACTACCCTTCCCAAAGTACAGGTCCAGGAGCCCGTTACTGGTAATTTCCTTACCGCTGAGTGCCCACAAAGCCACCAGAGTCCAGCTGGGGTTTAATGATCCACTAGATCTGTAAGGAAAGGTACTAAATGGTGGTCCGCAAAAGTCAGGTGTAGCAAATGCTGCCAAATAGAAAGCCACGTTAAACCCGCGGCTTTTCGTGTTTCATTTATAAAAGACCAATTACCTGGTTTTGTAGAGTAAATTAAGCCATCGCATAACATCCCTCCCGCTGGCTGGCTTCCGCTGCCTACGCATACTGATCTAGCGATGGGCCCACTAAGAACCAACCCCCCTTCTAGTTCCTGTGAGCTGGAATGTGAGGCGAAGGAGAGATAGTCATTTAACGGCAATGGGGCCCCCGTCAAGGGGACTCCCGCCTGTCCGTGCGGTGGGGTGTGTGCACAAACATAACAGGTGCCCTTTTTCCGGAGCTGTTTCTTCCATTAAGGCAACAAAAGTATTTCCGTCCCACCCATCGCCTCTTTTAGTGTTTCTATGTTTGAACCCGCCCCATGTTTTCCTGGTTTGTGTAGCTTGTGTCACCTTGTCTTGTATGGGTTTCTGAGCGCCCAGTTTATCTTTTAGCCATGCATAACATGATGGTTCTCCAATACCTACACAAAACTTTGGTCTTTCTGCCATCTTGGGCTGGGTTGTTCCATATTTAATCTGGAAAGTAAGCATGTTATATTCTGAACTTATAGATGTTATGTCTACCTCTGGAGGGCAGCCGTAATTAGGCATATGTCGATATTGCCAGCATCGAAGTGCAAGTCTAATAGGCCATTCGATTTCAGCCTGGGTGCAATGCGTTACCCAGCGGCCAGTATAATTATGTTGCAAGATAACGGCTGTTTTATGACACAACCGTCCCGCTATGTCAGCCTTCACTATCCCTTCCTTTATCTGATTTACATCGTAAAGAAAAGGGTCTGGGCAATCCCGTGTTTTTGGGATTGTTCGTCCAAAGTCTTTCAGGTAGTAATAATCATTATCATTGCATATCTTCACGTTTGGGGGGGCAGCAAAGGGGTAAGGCATATCGAGCTAACACAGTCATCCCCCATAAGTAAATAGACATCCTTTCTGTTTGTTGGAGCATTTCTGTGTTGATGTCTTATTCAATGTCCGCGTTCTGGAAAGGGAATTGTGCCGCCTGCCACTGGCCGGTTTCTTCGTTCCTCTGCAACCGTATCTTGGGGACCTGGGGTGGTGGCGGTACCGCTACTACAGCTGGCTTTACGTGGGAATGGTGTATCCACGACTTTCGTCCTTCTAGGAAAACAGCAGCTTGTGTAGTCAACAGGACTTGATGTGGTCCCGTGTATCTTGGCTGCAAGGAATCGCCCCTCACGAATTTCTTTGCCCAAACAAAGTCCCCGGGGTTGTATGGATGCACCTGGTCCTCAAGGGGTACCGTCTTAGTGGATCCGGCAGCTTTCCACAGTTCCCGGAGCCTGGTCTGCAAAGAAAGATACTGGGATACAGTTATGTGATCCCCCCCCAATAGTGAAACCTCCACATTTGGCAAGCACCCCCCTTTTGTGGGAGGCCTGCCATATACTAATTCGAACGGTGAAAGCCCTAACGCCCGGGTAGGGCGGGTACGCAAATGGAAAAGAACGAGAGGGAGTACCTGAGGCCACCTTAAGCCTGTTTCCTGAGTATACTTAGCCAACGCTGTCTTAATTTCCCGGTTCTGTCTTTCCGTCGCTCCGGATGATTGTGGATGGTAAGCGGTATGGAACACATGTTTAATTCCCAGACCTTCTTCAATTTTTGTCAAAATCTGTCCTGTAAAGTGTGTTCCTCGGTCTGAGTCTATTACCTCTGGAATTCCGAGCCGCAGTATTACTTCTTTCAGTAATATTTTGGCCACCGTTGTTGCCGTAGCGTTTGTGGTTGGGAATGCCTCTACCCATGCTGTTAAAGGGCATACCATGACTAGAAGATGTTTCTTTCCTTCCGCTTTAGGGAGATCAACGAAGTCGATTTGGAGCTGAGTAAAAGGTGCAGCCGGCACGGGTCTACCCCCTTGTGGGGCCCTGTTTGGTAAAGCTGGTCCGTTGGCTTGGCAAATGTGGCATGCTTTCACTATTGCGCCGCATACGGGTTGGATTCCAGGGGCATACCAGAAACGTGTGATCCGGCATGGTCCATAGTTGTTGTTTCAGGATCGCTCCTAGTTCAGTCCATTGCTTCACTTCCTGTGGGGGTATTGAAACAGATACAGGCGGGACAAAAGCAGTGGTCACTAGTGCCAGAGTTGGCATACTCATAGGTAATAATGCTGCGTGGCGTGCAGTCTGGTCAGCCAGGGCATTTCCCAAAGTCACTGGGTCCTGTTCCTTAGTATGTGCCTTGCAATGCACCACTGCTAGCTGTAAGGGATCAAGAATAGTTTGTAACAGTTTTCGCACAAGCTCCAAGTGTTGGATAGGCTTGCCCCCTGCAGTTGTAAACCCCCTGTATTTCCACAGATGAATGTGACAGTGTATAACTCCAAAAGCATACCTGCTGTCGGTAAAAATAGTCACTTTCTTACCTGCTGACAATTGACATGCTCTGGCCAGCGCATAAATCTCTGCTGCTTGCGCTCCCCATCGTCTTGGGAGGGCTGTCGCCTCCACCACCTCCCACTGTGTTGTTATCGCAAATCCTGTATATCTTACCCCATTTTGGTAATAGGAGCTGCCATCTGTAAACAGTATAATATCCGATTCTGGCAATGGCTCATCAGACAAGTCTGGTCTGATCTGTAGGGTAGATTGTAAGACTTGCACACAGTCATGCTCCGGGAGGGGCAGGGGTAAATCGGGTAAGAGTGTGGCTGGATTTAATGGTCCACAGCGTTCAAATCTGACATTTGGATCCTCTAGCAGCTCTGCTTCCAGCTGTTGCTGTCTTTGTGCTGAAAACACCTGTGTGGTACCCTTTCAATGCTAAAAAAAAGCATTTTGAGATCAATCACGGTAAACCACTTCGCGTCCCATGGAATCTGACTGATAATTGTTATTGGATCTGGAACAACAGTGTGCAAAGGGATCACATACCTGTTTACCGCCCTCAAGTCTTGGCAAAACCTCCACCGGACTGGATCTCCGGGTTTCTTTGGAGGTTTCTTTATTGGTAGTATTGGCGTGTTGCAGGGGGTCCGCTGCGGCCGGATAACTCCTTTTGCAATGAAGCCTTTTATTATGGGGCGTATGCCTTCTCTTGCTTCTAATGACAGAGGATACTGGGCAACGTTTGGTGGCGGGAGGGATGGCTTGACCTGAATTCGAACGGGGCTTACTGATCGCAATAGCCCCACGTCTGTATCTTTCGTGCCTCACAAGTCAGATGGCAGGTCAGCAAGGTCTCCCGGTAAACCGTCTCCTGCATGTTTGTGTCTATGTGTATTACCCGCAGGCACCCCTAATACACTCATCAGCAAGCCCACCCCTTCAGGGGTGCAGGTTAAGGTAGCCTCCAGTTTACACAACATGTCACGTCCCATTAAGGAAATGGGACAAGAAACAGAGTAGAGAAAAACGTGGTTAAACATTTTATCATTGTATTTAACTTGCAACGGTAGTGTTGTGCACATGGGCGTGGGGTTTCCATCTACCCCCATTGTCATTTTTACTTCTTTACTCAACCAGTTTCCTGGCGCTACATTAATCAGGGAGTATGTAGCTCCCGTATCTACCAGAAAGGTCACCGCTTGTCCTTGCACGTTTAGGGACAGTCTGGGTTCTTGAGTTGGGAGAGAGAGAGAAAGAAACATCCCTGCTAAAGACATCAGATTCATCAGACCGGATCCTGCCCCCTCCCTTTCCACAGTTAGTCATTGTTGGTGTGCTGGGCGCCCTCCGTACTGATCCCATGAAGCCGGCGTCTGTTGGACAACGGGAGGGGGTGGAGGTGGGTAATCCGCTTGCGCACCTGTGAAATCTGGGTAACAAGGGTTGTTAGAAATGTGTTGCACGTTCCCTGTCCTCCACGGACAGTCCTTCTTGAAATGTGTGTACTCTCCGCACTGAAAACAAGCCCTATCTCCTTGCCATGGACTCCTCGTTTGTCCTCTTCCTCTCTGATTTCCGGCTCTCGGCCCCCTCGGAAAACCTCTGCCTTTACCTCGAAATCCTCTATTTGGTGGCTGGCCTCTTATAGCAAGAGCCAGCATTTCAAAGTCCTCTTTTTTCTCCTTCTTCCTACTTTTCTCCTTGTCCTTATCCCACACAAAATCCGCTACTTTCAATATCACTGTCACAGCTTCCCCCCCCCATCCGGGTCTGAAATTCAGAAAATAATCCCTCACCGCTGGCTGCTCTTGATGAACGAAATTGGCAATGAGGGTTGGGTGATCCAACACGTTTTCTGGGTTCAGATTTGTATAGCTACGTGCTCCCTCTAACAAGCGCGACCAGAATTTTCTGGGAGGTTCACTGGCTTCTTGTTTTATTGCCATGAATTTAGCTTGGTTGGGGGGTTTCTGTGACATCCGCTCCAAGTGTGTCAACAGCCTATCCCTGTCGGTCTGCAGCTGGGCGCGGCGAGGCTGCGTCCAGTCTCCCGCTACCCACGCTGCAGCCACCCGTGCTTGGTCCGACCAAGCTCTATTTCCCGCTGCCTCCGCAGCCCATGCAGTCTCCAACGTCCACAACCTGCTACGTTCTTCACCTGTCAGAACCCTTCTCAGCAAATGTTCCACATCCGAGTATGTCGGATTGTGGCTTTCGAACAACCTGCCCAACTGGAGAAAATGCTAAGAACTACTAAGAGAACAGGTGGGCAGCGCAGCTGATCCAAGCAGTTAAAAGAGGAAAAGGTAAAATCAGCATGATTTATGAACGACAGTAATGGAAGGAAAGTTCCCTTGAAAGCAAACCCACAGAAAAACTTTCATACATACACTCAAAAAAAAGCTATACGCATACAACCTCTCACTTGGGTACCCAACTCATACACATTTCTTTTATGCAAATCCTTCCTATTACCATTCTTACGTTCTTACTTCCAACCAGCTCTTTAGCTCAACTACTTCGGTACGCTGGATGCCCCCTCGGGCATCTACGTACGGCTGATCATGTACAAGTAATGGCATCTCTAACGCTTCTGCCTCCTGCCTTTTCTTTTCTTTTGTTCGCAGGCGCGTGTCCATACCCCCTGAGGCACCCTTCTCCTCTTCCCTTTCATCTGTGTCATCATCCGACACACATGAAAGAAACCTCTTCTCCGGAGTGGGATTTCTGCTCCCGGGAGCTGGGAGCGGATCCGGAGCAGAAGGTATTATAGATCGGCTCAGGACCGTTCTTTTACTTGACGTATTGTCATTAAAATAAGAAGGAGGGGGTTCCTCAATGGACAGAGTTCTTATTGCCATCAAAGTAAGACTGTCCCATTTTTGTGACCCTATTTTCCATAGGAGCCAAAATTCCAATTGGTCTGGGTGGGTATCCCCAATCCGTCTCCGCAATCCCAACAACGGAACGGTTTCAAAGGACCCATCCCTCGGCCACCGTTCACCCGGCACCGATACTGCAGTCATCCGCGGTTCTTTTTTAAACCTCTCCTCCTCACTGGCAACTCTTCCTCTTGCCACAGCATGCACATAATTCCCAAAGGGCTGTCCTTGACCGGCACACCCTCTGTATTTCCCATGACGTCTGATAGCGGGTTTTTCCTCAACTGTGCTTTATCCCCGAACTGTCAAAGCCGCCCGCTCGCATTGATAACCGAGGAAATCCTCGTGGCGCCTGTTATCAATTTAAGGGGTGCAATGGCAAAAAGGGGGTCTGCACAAGGGATCCCGGACGAGCCCCCAATTGTTAGATCCAAACCCAACACGCAAGCTGTCCTGTTACCCCAGCTCACTTATTACACCCCGGGAGAGTGCGGAGCTGAGTAAAAATGAACCCACTATCAGAGATCAAACAACACAAAACAAAGCCTTTGCAAAGGGGACCCAATACTTACAAGCCAAAGCAGGCGAGCATGGGAACCGCGTTTATTGATAGATGGGGGTTTATATAGGTTTACCCCGAAGTTTACAGTATCATGTTCACGTCATAAAACATAAAGAAACAATTGCTAACTGCCCTAGCTTTAGGACGTATGTGACAAACAAAAAGGGGTACAGGAGAAGAACAAAAGTAGAAACATTGCACTGTCAACTTGTCTACATATTTCACATGTCCTTGAGATAAGCACTATGCAGGAACGGACAAAGGCGCATGGAAAGAGGAGGTTCAATTGCAACCGGGCGCCCTCTAACTTAAACACAGACATGGTATCATTTCGTCTTGCATATCAAAAGGGAGGGATACAACTCGAGAGCTATGAGGGACAATAAAGCAGCCTTTGACATTTCTGTGTGAAACATTTTGACAGTAATAAGCAAAGCCATAAGCATATATACGGTATGAAATGCATAGTAAGGGAGTCTCCAGCGTAATCCGGCTTTTATTATGTGAGCCACTGGAATGTCGGTAAGGGTCAGGTCACAAGGAAATAAATCTACATTTTATACCGAAAGTCAGATAAATGCCACTCTGGTTCTATTTCTCATGAAGTCTAAGCTGGTTTAGGTAAGACCAGTGAATTATAGTTTTATTAACACAGGGGTTTCAATTTGAACACAACAGTAACCTCCCAGTCAGATTACTGAGTTATACTTGGGATTGTCCTTGAAGATGAAGCAGCCATGAGAGATATCTCTGATGGTCATGTGAGACCATCGTCTGACAGACAGGGTTCCTTGTAAACAAATTATGACTGTTAGATCAGGAAAAGGGGAGGGTGTCAAATTCAGATTGGTCTGGAAATAAGCCAAAGTATTTGCTGATTTGGGTGGTAGTGGTGGAATGGCTTGGCTCATTTCCAAGCCAAGCTGTCAGAAGCAATGCCAGGGTGTGTATGTTACCCAGCTCTGCTAGGACCATAAATTAAATTCATACTCAGTGCCAACCCAAGGCATTTTGCTGCCTAAAGCAGAGCCCATACAGTGTTCCTGTCACAAACCCGCCCTTCACCAGGGATTATCCCTTCTGACACCCCATGCTTGGTTCAGGAAATCCCCACCAAGCAGGACGCTTTCCTCAGCCTGGGTCAGATATGCTCTCTGCACCACAAGGTTCAGCCCTTCCACCTTTCATCCCACCCAAAAGGTGACCACTAGTGTGCCCTGTTACCACAACAGGATGTACGTACAGGAACAGAATAGGACCCTGTCATGGTAGCACACATGACCAGGCAGACACGCTGAAATTTACATGAACAAAATAACTTTATTAAAATACAAGATGTTAAATAGTATATAGTCCCTATCTTACCTATCTGTCCACTGCCCTCTGACTAATATGTAATCCATCCTTTTCCCACCCAGCTCACTCCCACAACACAACTTCCATTCCAAATCCCAACAACAAAAACTCCCAACTGTCAAAACCAACTGTCTTTTTATTCAAACCTCCCTTAGAACTCTCACTCACACACACCCTCCCACCTGGCTGTCTTACGTCACTCATACTCCCAGTCATTACACTAACTCCTTCAAACCCATAACACATTTAATAACAGTTCCCAACAAGTGGTTCCGTTACATTTCCCATCATATAGTGTAATTCCCAGGGTCATTCTGTATTTGGAATGCAATGGTGCAAGGCAGGGAGCAGAAGGCAACTTCCTTAGCACTAATGGGACACTTCCTCACCAACCTCAGTATGTCCTCTTTCAACCCCCACCTACCTCTCTTCTTACTTACAACCAGTCCAGGGAGTGGAACTACCCTATTAGCATCAATGTTGTTCTTGTAGAACTCACAAAGGAGGAGGATGGGGATCAAAATGAGTATTAGTTGGCTTTGCCCATCATTGGCTCTGGCTCTGTTTACTTTTGAGCTCCCTGCCTTGTGCCCTATCACTTTCAATGGGCACCAGCCACCACTGGTCAAGCCACAGCTTAAAGTGGTAGCAAGGCTTAATTTTTAGATTTAAGAAAGAAAAAAATCCTGGGTCACTTCATATAAGATTTTTTTTTTTTTGAATGAAAATTATTTTACATACCTGTTGTCTCCCAAATGGGTCCATTGCCCGGTGCGCAGTACAGCCAAATGACCACACCCAGGTTGAAGGGTCCAACAAGCTTTATTTTGTTCTGGCCAGAAAGAGGTGCAAGGTGATAATTCGCAAAACAAGCACACCCTTTATGGGGGTGCTACACTTTTATACATTGCAAGCAAAAATTCATGGCACATTCTAATTGGCCCCTTAGTGCCAACCTGTCACCTTTCCATTGGTTGATCTTCTGACTATGCCCTCCACTTCTTATGCACATGGCACATTAATTTCTCCACCCATATCTACATCCCAGTTAGCCATTACAGCAGCAGCTTACAAGCACGTATTTTACTGATAAGCTTCAGCAAGCATGTAACTTCTCTAGGCCTTATAAAATTTAGTTTCTTCTTTTTGTTTTTCGTAAAAATGCTTGCTCTGAGTCATCATACCTACAATCTTTAATGGCATTTTGCTCTCCACACCCATCAAAATTTGATGGTCCTGAAAACCTCAGCACAGAACTATCTAAGTGTAAATTATAATTACATTGTAATATTAAAATATGCTTTTCTCCTGCAGATACTCTCACTATATAATTAATACTGATCAGCCATCAAAGGCTGGATTTATAATGATATAACATAAGAAATTATCATTTATTATTACCTTAACTGTTTAAAGTACAGAAGAAGGAGAAGAAGCCAGGAATACTACTGAGAGTACGAAACGGGGCTTCCACTACTCTTTAACAACCACCCACCATGACTGATTTGTCGGTTGGTTTCTTACGTTGTATTGAATTGTGTTTTAGGTTTGTTTTTTGTTCGCTTGACCCGCATAGTTGTTGCTCAACTGCAAAGGGGATTGTTTTGCTTTTATGTTCACCTTACCAGACAGGCTTAAAAAAAAAAATGTACAGGAATGGCAAGCTATTATAGCATGTCAGAAATAACAATTGAATTGTTCTGCAAATCCAGTGAAGTCTTAACAAAGAGTGAAAGTTTTAGGCTTGGTGTCCATGAAGGGAGCTTATTGTAACATTTTTTTCTTAATGATGTTATTTGTTATTTAATTTTTGTAAATTGCTGTTTTTATTGATGTATTTTATACTTGTTTTCATTTTTCTTTGTAAGCCACCTTGAGGGCCTTTGGCCAAAAGGCAGGGTATAAATCATCATCATCATCATCATCATCATCATCATCATCATTTTTTTGCAAAGTTCATTTTGTTACAAACTTTGATCTTAGCCCCAAATAGACATGGCATGCAGTAATATGGATCAATCTCTCAGCAATATTTTTCTTGGAAGGCTGCATTTTAGAATGGAAAAAATAGCTGGAAGGTGTAACTAGTTAATCCTTTCCATGTCAGCCATATTTCTGCTCAAAACCACAGACACACATACCACCAGCAAGCTTCTTTTCCATTCTTACAGGAAAATATATTGATAGCTGCATCTTTTCTCCTATAGAAGGGAAAAGCAACTGGGAAAATAACATTTTGAGAAGAAACAAAGACAAAGCAAAAAGGATTCAGCAGCCATTTCCCCTTGTTGTTCTTCTATTTAAATCCACAATTTAAATCAAAAGGCTGGGTTTTTTGTGTTTTCTTTAAAAAAAAAAAAGAGCCAGGGGAAGAAACGCATTACTGCATGTCATAGTTGGACCTTAGTTCCAGAAAAAAGTAGAAAAAAAGTAACTTATATTTCACCCAGTATACAAGCCATTTGCAAACATGTACAAGCATTCCTACTCTCTCTCTCTCTCTCTCTCTCTCTCTCTCTCTCTCTCTCTCTTAAAAATCAGAATACTCCAGAGTGACTTATTGGCAGGATGGAAGCTGCAAAACTATAACATGTCTTTCTGATGGGAAACAAAGAAAAGAAAGCATGCCAAATGTGCCTTAGCAAAGGATGCTCTTATGCATTTCTAGAGAAGCAGTGTCAGGACTGAGAGCCAGCAGAAATCAAAAGCAGGCAATGAATGTGTGAGAAGAGCAGAGACCTCAAATAAAGAAGGTATCCACCAGGGGAATGCATAGCAGGATGCTGGAAGTAATTTCTGTTACTGAATTCGAAATCAGTTTTCTTTTGTATTGATGTATCTACTTTCTGAAGCTTAAAATTGCCTGCTAGATAAGGATAAAAATAAGGTCACAAAACCTTTGGGCTGTTCGAACCTTAAACTTGCCCCACATGTTATAGCAGGGTTATCCACTATTAACTCACTTCTACACAACAGAATAATCCCCCTTCAAGTATTGTCACTGAATGTTGTGTACAGTAAAACACAGAGGTGAATCTGGAGATGAAAAATATGAGGTGTTTGTGGGAAGTAAAAAGAGTTTATGGGCCACTGTTGATCTTCTCAACTAATGTTGCTGCTGAAAAGTTCATAATTATTTGATTTGATTTGTGAATTTCTTCAAGTTGTAATGCTTGTCTGCAGTATTAAGCAAGCTCCATGTTTTCTAAAAGTTCTTCCCCTGTATATCAGTTCACTTCCCTTCTTGTCCAGTACCTTAATCTACAATAGCTGTGACCCAGGCACTGTAGACTCCGAGAAATGTCATTTTGCTAGGGCACCTGAGTCTTAGGCCACATTCACACCATATATTTATTCCACTTTAAATAGTCATGGCATCCCTGAGAGAATCCTGGGCAGTGTCATTTGTGAAGGGTACTCAGAGTTGTCAGGAATCCCCTGTTCCTCTCACAGAGCTAGAATTTATAGAATGATTTAATAGTCAATCCCTCTTCCAGAGATCTCTGAGGACTGTAGCTCTTCCATGAGGGGAAGAGGGATCTCCTAACAGCACTCAACACCCTTCACAAACTACATTTCCCAGGATTCTTTGCAGGAAGCTATAACTGTTTAAAGTGGAATAATAGTGGAAAAAAGAATGTATGGTGTGAGTATGGGCTTAATCAGATACCCTGTGAATGACATGTGTCAGGTTTCCTGGCATTCCATATGCTGCTGATCAAAGTCACCTTCCCAAGTGCAAGGAGTCTTGCATATGAAGGCTCCTGAGATTTATAGTGGTATTTTCTCAGGTATTGTCATTGTAGCATTCAAGGCCCCAAGGAGACCCTGAAGAATTTCTTGCAGAAAGTCCTTCTGATGTCCCTGTATGTAGATATTACTGTAAATATGGTAAGTGCAGGTTTTGTAGGGTAAGTCTGGTAAGTAGAGTGATTGAGAGGGGGGAGTACATGGGCTAGAATGCTGGAGAATGCTGTATTGTGATCGGCTGAGTGTTTGTCAGGCCCAGGATGTGACTCAGGAACCAGACCAACGATTGTAGTTAATTCGTGTTTTATTAGGGTAATGTCCAAACAAAGACTGCGTTTTCTCATGAAGCAATACAGGGATACAGGTCCTGCGGCATTGGGAGAAAGTTGACAGAGCAAGGAACTTCTTCCCACCTGTTCTTTAAGAAGGGGCCAAACGGGCGCGCAATCTTTCGCTCCTCCTTAACTGCCCCTCAGGTACTGCCCGCCTTCCCCCCTTCTCTCCTGTCTTTTCAGCTGTCTGCGTGTGCGCGGTGAGGGGGGAAGCATCACCCCCTCCTCTTCTGAAGTTTCCAATTCCAGGATGGGGGATAGGGGAGGGGCTGATGGTAAACTGCCTCCCCGCTTTTCGGCTGTGAGCAGCCCTCCCTCTTCCCCCTCTTGCTCTGAGCCTGAAAGAGGGGGAGGCGTGAGAATGTCCAGGGAGGGCTCAGGCTCCCCATTGCTAAGCGACCTTACTGGCAGTTCCTCTGTTTCGTCTTCGCTCCAAAGGGGGGAAGTTCCTCCCCCTTCCCTCTGCCATCCATCCGAATACTCTTCTCCCAACTCTCCGGGATCCAGCTCCCCGGGATTGGGACCCCAGCTCTGCCTTCCGACAGTGTTTGAATGGCTGAAGGTATAAATGAGAGGATGACAGTTGAGAAACAGTTCTGTTGGTTGAGTCGGTTGGTCGGTTGTTGTGGGTTGGAGTTGGTTGTGGGTTGGATTATATTTGGCTGGTATTAAGGCAGATTATATATGACTGGAAACATAAAGAGTGACACTATATGAAACCATATGCTTGTTAAATATACCTTAAGTAATCTTGTTATTTCCTGGTGTTTATAAATAAATATTTTCTTGGTTTACCAAAGGCCTGATCCTTGGCTGGGGTTTTCACAGACCAGAGGGGTAGGCAGGGTATTTACCAAGGTGGAGAAACAGTATCAAATGGTGGCAGCGGTGAAGAGATAGTGTATCATCAAGTATCCAGGGCAACCCAGGGCTGTATGCTTTATAGACAAAGATACAGGGGGGTTGTGGCCTGCAAGTGCACCCAGACACAAAGTAACAATAAGCCAGAAGGAGACTAAGGCAAAGTCTCAAAGCAATATTGTGAAATAGGGAGTGGCTGGTGGTGCTGCCTAGCAGTGGGATCTTGCGAGATCTGTGCTAGAGCCGGTGAGAGGACAAATAAAAACCAGGATCCTGACTGGAGGGACCTGACAGGAGGTGGCAGCAGGTGGGATCCTGACAGTCCTCCAGCAAGACTTCTTGCATCTGCCACTGCCAGTTAAATATTATTTATTTGCTTATTCATTATATTTATGTATTGCCTTTTCTCCTGAAGGAGCTCAGGGTGGCATACAACATGATGTAACAAAACACGATAAGTTGAAACAATGGTTAAAATGCATAAAACAATGGGTGATATTCAAAGTTACCCATAGTCAGAGTGGACCCATTGGAGTAAACTGGCTTCATTAACAAGTACATTGATTTGAATAGTTCTCCTCTGAGTATGGCTTAGCTGGGTATCTCAGAATATATCTAAAAGATTTTTTATCTGTCAGCCAATTTCCATACTCAAGTATCACAGTCAGAGTAACTCTTGGGCCCTAAATCTCCTTCATCCTCCAAAGACTTGAGTGAACAAATACATCTTGAACTGGCACCTAATGTTATTATGAAGGGGAGCAAGTATACTTGTGTGGCAGGAGCATGTTACGCCCCCTTTAGCAATGGGAATAACACAGCCAGACACAGGTTTGGGGGTGAAATAGGGCCACAACTTTATTGATTAGAGCAAGTAAAGCAGAGTTGGCATGGCAGTAGGACCAGGATCCGCTTCATTCTGGCAGCTCTTGCTGCAGGAATACTGAGTCAACCCAACAAGCAGTTGGGATCCACCCTTGGGAGTTGGCCCACTTCAGACCCAAGTGGAGTGTGAACCCAAGGCACCTGTGGTCCCGCTGACCAACTAATGGGAGGGGTTGTGAGCTGGATGAGACAACATCCCTCCTGAGCTAGGGCTGTGGCCATTGTGTACCCCACTAGACTCCTTATGGGAGTCCCCCTTATGACTGATCCTGCCCAATGCCATTTCCACCTAAAGTTGTGACAGAGGTGAATGAATGCCTAACAACTGCACAGCGAACCACTGAAGGATAGGCAAAAAAACCTCTGCTCAACAATTGGGCTAGATTCGTTGACAGGAGAAATTCCTATCTGGCCCCATCAACCAGCGACCCAGTTAAACACACCTCAGTGATGCCCTAAGACAGAGGGAGGGAGGGTAGGTGGGAAAGCCGGTGTGCGAAGAAAGAAGCCAGATCTTAGCAGGCTAGGGCCTTTAAAGGCCCAGTCCTGGCTCTGCCCCTTGGCTGCTCTCGCAAGACTGCCCGGGATTGTGGGCAATCCTGCAAGAGCTGGGCACAGACATGAGGATACTATCTCCTCGCTCCCATCACTGGCTGGAGCATGTTCCACCCCACAATTTGTGCCGAGCTGAGGCTTGAGGCTTGGCTTTCAAGAGGAGGGAATTTCATGACTGGGGCACCACGATGGAGAAGAAAGGGAAGGTGCATCCTAGTTATGGAGAAGCTCTTGGAATTGGCCTTGGGAAGAAAAATGAGCTGTTTCCTCATTTTATTTTTATTTTTTGAAAAGAGCTAACATTTCTGAGCCCATTTCTAAATCAAACCAAGGGAAGATTGCCAGTCACTAATCTAAGCCATTTCTCATATGTGGAATTGAAAGAACACAGGCCATAAATATTTGGGGGATTATAGACCCATTCATAAAAAGGAAGCAAGCCCTCCCAAGGCAAGATACAATAAAGCCATATAAAATATATTGAATAAACCCAACAGCAGAATAGAATCAAAAAAGTAACAAGCAATAGAGTCACTAAGGCCTGGAAGTCTTTAAGTCCCCCTTAAAATAAGGGGAACCCCACAAAGTTCCTGGAGGGATGGCATTTCAAACATATGGGCTACCAGTAGAGATGCAACATGTTGTCAATTTCTGTCCCGACTGTGTGTTTATAAAGAAAGAGTCTTTCTCTGTTTGGTTACTCTTGCATTCTGCACAACAACACACAAATTTGATTGGTGTTTCTTCCAATACAGGTCTTGACATAATTAGTAATTTACACTTTTTTGAATTTGCTCCAGAGGCAGATGTGCCACATCCCCTCAGGGGCTCTAAGGGGGGTGGGAGAAGCCTCCATCTTCCTGGTGTTTAGGCAGGAAGACTATGTCTGCTCCAGAGCTTGGAAAAGTTACTTTTTTGAACTACAACTCCCATCAGCCCAATCCAGTGGCCATGCTGGCTGGGGCTGATATGAGTTGTAGTTTAAAAAAGTAACTTTTCCAAGCTCACTCTGCTCAGATGCAAGTGCCTTTGAATTCAACGCATGCATAACTGCAGCTAGCTCTGCTTGTTCCCGGTTTGATTCCATCTAATGAACAAGCTGAAACTGGTAGAAGGCACCTCAGGTTACTGATGCTACCTGGGTCTCCCTAAACAGAGCCAGCTGCAAACCTGTATCCAGGTCAGAAATCATTCCAACTAATAAAACCCTACTACAGAAATAGCCTTTGCTAACTGTAGCAAAGTTGAAAAATAGGAGGCACTTCAGAGAAGAGCAATGGGGATGATTAAAGGACTGAAGGGACTTTCTTGTGAGGAAAGATTAAAAGAATTAAATACAAATAATTTAGTGAAGCAATTACATTTAGGTAGAGGCAACGACATAATAACTCAGAAATATCTGAAGGCTGTAAACAGCAACAAGGGAGGGGAATAATTTAGCTCCATAGAAAACGAACAGATTAAGATTTTTTTAAAAAAAAAAACATGAATATTGATAATAAATCCATGGGATGGATTTGAAAACCTGGTAATGAGACCACAAAAATTACTGAAATTAGAAAAATACTAATCTATCTATTTATATCTATAGCTACATAAATTAAATTAATGTACTGGGTAATGCTTGAGATCTTAGACAATAAATAAATAGACAGTATGGCCACATTGCAGTATGCATTTGGAAATACTGAAGAGTCACTGATTTTAATGGCATTTATGTATGCACAAATGGATTCTCATGCATCTATCACATATATAGCTTGATCCTCTGAGTTATTAAAGTGAGACCACATATCATATGGAGGAGTATATTGGTTAAGTATATGCTCCTAAGAACACCTGATGCATTAGCTGGTGAAATCAAAGTGCTGCTAATTTCCCCATGTCAGCATCACCATTTTTGGCAAGTAGGCTTTGCCCTCACAAGTTTAATGTTATAGTTCTTTATACCCACAAGTTCCTCCAGTGCTTGCTTTCCTATCCTTTCCACATTCCTATATTGAATGAGCCCACAGAGAGAGACTAGGGGTGTGCATTGACTCTGTATGTGTCAGGCCCAGGATGGGACTCAGGAACCAGACTGGTGGTTGAAAGCAATTCAGTTTTTATTAAGGTAATATCCAAACAGAGACTGCACCTTCTCATGAAGCAACACAGAGTTACAGATCCTGCGACGTAGAAAGAGAGTTGACAGAGCAAGGGACTGCTATCCCACCTGACTCTTAAGAAGGGGGCAAACGGGCACAAAGTCTTTCACTCCGCCTCAACGTGCCCTCAGTCACCACTCTTCTTCCCCCCCTCCTTTCTTGTCTTTTCAACTGTCTTCGAGTACGCGGCGACAGGGGAAGCACAGGCCCCTCCCCTTCTGAAGTCTCCGACTCCGATATGGGGGAAAGAGGGAGGTCAGGTTTTAAACTGTCTTGTGGTTTCTCTTTGCTTGTCTCTGACTTAGGAGGCCCTCCCTCTTCCCCCACCGGTTCTGAACTTTGGAGAAGAGGAGGAGTGAGAACTTCAAGGGAAGGCTCTGAGTCTGTGAAGCTTTCAAGGTCTCCATTGCTAGGCAACTCTATCTCTGGAATTTCCTCTTCTTCTCCTTCACTCCACTCTGGCAAAGTGGTCCCCTCCCTTCCCTCTTCTTCTTCTGAATCCTCAGGACCCCAACCCTGCACCCTGACATCATCCCCTCTCCCATGCTGTGCTCCCCCCCCCTGACTGGCTTGGGGCGATGGGGAAACCGTTGTTGAAAATGTTTTACCAAATCTGGAGCATGCACATCAGTTTCAGCTTCCCAAGATCTATCTGCTGGCCCATAACCCTTCCAGTGAATCAAATACTGCAATTTGTTACGTCTTATTCTGGAGTCCAGGATTTCTTCCACTTCAAATTCAGTCTGCTCATTTACCATGAGCGGAGCCCCTGGAGGCTCCTCTGGCCGTAAATCACTGGGAGGGGCTGCTTTCATTAGCAGGGATCGATGAAACACAGGGTGTATTTTAAATGTGTCTGGTAACTTCAGTCGGTACGCCACGGGTTTAATTTGAGCCTCTATTTCAAAAGGCCCCACCCTCTTGTCTTGTAATTTCCTACATCTGCCTGGCATCTGAAGGAAACGAGTGGACAGCCATACCTGGTCTCCTGGTTGAAGGGGGGGGCTCTCTCCTGTGCAGATCAGCAACTCGCTTGTACTCAGTCTTGGCTTTGTTTAGCTGCTGTTTCAACGTCTGTTGCACAGCCTGTAATTCCTGCAGGAATTCCCCTGCAGCAGGCACGAGCACTCTCTCTGAGCTGCTAGGGAAGGCTTTAGGATGAAATCCATAATTAGCGAAGAACGGGGTTTGCTTAGTGCTGGAGTGCAAGGAGTTGTTATAAGCAAACTCTGCAAAATGCAAATATGACACCCAGTCAGTCTGTTGGTAGGACACATAACAACGTAAATACCTTTCCAAAACAGCGTTCAGGCGTTCCGTCTGACCGTCTGTCTGGGGATGATGAGCTGAAGAGAGTTTTAGCTCCATCTGCAACTGTTTCCAAATTGCTCTCCAAAATTTAGCTGTGAACTGAGTTCCTCGATCCGAGACTACACTGTTTGGCAATCCATGCAACCGGTAGATTTCCTTGATGAATAACTTGGCTGTTTCTTTTGCTTCTAAGGCCCCTGAACAAGGAAGAAAATGTGCCATTTTGGTGAGTAAATCTACCACTACTAGGATGGCCGTCATTCCTTGTGACTTTGGTAGATCAGTTATAAAATCCATGGAAAGGTCCTTCCAGGGTTCGTTTGGGACAGGTAGCGGTTGTAACAGCCCTGCTGGTTTTCCTGTTTGTGTTTTTGCTCGCACACAGACAGAACAGGATTTTACATAGTCCTCAATATCCCGACGCATTTTAGGCCACCAAAAGTCCTTGGCCACATTCCGAATGGTTTTGTAAATACCAAAGTGCCCCGCGGTGATGGAGTCATGGCACTGACGTAGGACTCTGAGTCTTAAATCCCCTTCTGGCACATACCTGGCTGCTTTAAACCATAACAGTCCATCTCGCCAGTGGAAACTTACTTCTTGATCTTGATCTTGTCCCGCCTCCTGAATATACCGTTGCATGCCTGCATCTTCCTGTTGTGCCCTTTTGAGTTCTTCTTCCCATGAAGGCTGACATGATCCCAATGTTAATTTCTCTGGCGGGATCACGTACTGAGGCTGGTCATCGGATTCGCTTCCTTTGAATTGTGGCTGTCTGGATAAGGCATCTGCTCTCTGGTTTTTGGCTTGGGCATGATAAGTAATCTTGAAGTTGAACCTAGTGAAGAACTGGGACCATCTTATCTGTCTCTGGTTCAGCTTTCTGGCCATTTGTAGGCTTTCCAGGTTCTTGTGATCGGAGCGCACTTCAATCTGATGAGAGGCCCCCTCCAAATATTGTCTCCAGTTCTCAAAAGAATCCTTGATGCCTAGTAGCTCCTTCTCCCATACTGTGTAGTTCTTCTCTGCAGGCTTTAACTTTCTAGAGAAGTACGCGCAGGGGTGCAGCTCCTTTCCTTCTTGGTCTAATTGCAGAAGGACCCCCCCGATGGCAAAATCCGAAGCGTCTGCTTCCACAATGAAGGGGCAGGTTGGATCGACAAAACGCAGAATGGGCTCAGTAGCGAATCTTCTTTTCAGCTCCTCAAAGGCATTTGTAGCGTTCTCTGTCCATTGAAATTTCTTCTTTCCCCTTAAACAGTCAGTCAGAGGAGCTGTTAATTTGGAAAACCCTGGGATGAACTTTCTGTAATAATTGGCAAACCCTAAAAAATGTTGTACATCCTTTTTGGTGACAGGTTGACCCCAGTCCAATATACAACTCACTTTCCCTGGGTCCATCTCCACTCCCCCTGCTGAGATTTGATACCCAAGGAAGTCCAAAGACTTGAGGTCAAATCCACATCTCTAGCTTAGCATACAGATGATTCTCTCTCAGTCTCCTCAACACAGTTTTCACATGCTGATCATGGTCTTCTTGATTCTTTGAGAACACCAGGATATCATCTAAGTAACAAATTACATACATGTCCAACAGGTCTCTAAACACGTCGTTCATGAACTTTTGAAACACGCCTGGACTCCCCAAAAGCCCGAACGGCATGACCAAATATTCAAACTGACCGTAAGAAGTCAGAAATCCTGTTTTCCATTCATGTCCCTCCTTCATCCTGATCAGATTGTACGCTCCTCTTAAATCCAGCTTCGTGAAGATTTTTGCTGAGCGCAGTCGGTCTAGCAGCTCTGAAATCAGGGGCAGTGGGTAACTGCTAGGGATGGTGATCTGATTCAATGCACGATAGTCGTTACAAGGCCTGAGCTCCCCCCCTTCTTCTTCACAAACAACAGGGGCGCTCCAGCGGGGGACTGTGAGGGACGTATGAATCCTCGCTTCAGGTTCTTTTCCAGAAATTCCTTCAGGGCCTCTCTCTCAGTCTCTGTAAGAGAGTAAATTCTTCCCAATGGAATGCTGGCTCGGGGCACGAGATCAATCGCACAGTCGTAAGGGTGGTGGGGGAGTAAAGTCTCTGCCTCTTTTTCATCAAATACATCTTTGAATTCCTCATACTTCAAAGGAAGGATCACTTGCTTGATCTCTTGCACTGCCCCCGCTAAGGTGTTCTTGATTCCTTCTGGTTGACAGTTCTGACAATACTGAGAGGTGAACCACACCACCACCTCCTTCCAACTTATTTTGGGTTCATGCTTGGCTAGCCAGGGCATTCCCAGAATCACCTCAAAGTTTGAGAGATCTGACACATACAGCGAAATGAACTCTTCATGCCCAGGAATTTGAAGTTTCAATTCCTCCGTGGCTTGTGTCACCCCTCCTGACTTCAGGGGTCTCCCATCGATGGTCTCCACAGATAGGGAAGCGTCCAGTTTCCACCTAGAAATTCCATAACGCTTGGCTAACTTTGCATCAATAAAATTTGTGGAGGCCCCACTGTCAATTAATGCAGTAGAATTAAACACCACTCCTTGGGAAGTTGTAATCCGAATAGGTAGGACCAACACTCCTTTGGAGGGAGGTTGGATCATTGGAGGGCCTTTATACAACGCTGCCCCCAGTCCACTGGCCTGCACGTGGACTGGGTGTTTTAGTTTCCCAACGGCTCTGCTTTCCCCCCTTTCAGTCCACAATCCCTGGCCACATGGCCCGGTTTCGAACAATAAAAGCATAGACGTTCTCGACGTCATCTCTCTTTTTCTTCTTCTGACAGTCTTGGCCTAGGCCCTCCCTGTCCCTCGGTTGCATTACCTGCCGTTCCTGAAGTGGAAAGGGCCTTGCTGCAAGATGCCGAGGCTAAATATGTCGGGACCTCCTGTTTCTTTTCCAGGCGCCTTCCTTCCAGCCGTTGATCAATCTGTAGGCACAGCCGAATTAGCCCTGGCAGGTCAGTAGGGGGGTAGTCCTGGCCAGCTCATCGAGGATCTCAGCATTTAGTCCACTCCAGTACATAAACATCAAGGCTGCATCATTATAACCAGTTTCCTGGGACAAAATTTTAAAAGCATTAGTGTACTCGGAAACAGTCCCTTTTGCTTGTTTCAGGGCGCCTAGCTGCCGCACTACCGTTTCAGCTCTTTGCGGATCTTGAAACATCTCGGTCATTTCTTGTATAAATCCTCTGTATCTTCCTAGGAGGGCATCCTTTCTCAACAGATACGGAGTCACCCATTTTGCAGCTTCTCCTTCCAGGAGGCTGATCACGAAGGCCACTTTAGCCCCATCACCAGGAAACTCTGCATTCCTGATGTCCAAGTACAACTCACATTGAGCCACGAAAGTTGCCAATTGCTCACTCTGTCCTGCATACTTTGGGGTAATCCAATGGGAACCTTCACCGCAGCGGCTGGAGGGGCTGTCCGCATCCGATCGATCGTGGCTTTCAAGGCCTGATTATCCGTTTTCAGTGCCTTGACTGCTGCCAGCAAGGTTTCAACATCCGTCTGCAAATCAGCTACATTAGTCCTCAAAAGTCTTCCGTCTCAGAAGTGGGATTCGTTCCCCCCGCTGCTCCCTTTTCCATCTTGTCACGGTCAAGTGAAGAGAGCGTTGAGGGTGATTTAGATGGCTCTGTCAAGCTGTCAGGCCCAGGATGGGACTCAGGAACCAGACTGGTGGTTGAAAGCAATTCAGTTTTTATTAAGGTAATATCCAAACAGAGACTGCGCCTTCTCATGAAGCAACATAGAGTTACAGATCCTGCGACGTAGAAAGAGAGTTGACAGAGCAAGGGACTGCTATCCCGCCTGTCTCTTAAGA
This sequence comes from Rhineura floridana, assembly GCF_030035675.1. Classification (NCBI taxonomy): domain Eukaryota; kingdom Metazoa; phylum Chordata; class Lepidosauria; order Squamata; family Rhineuridae; genus Rhineura; species Rhineura floridana. The sequence continues at coordinate 102,380,269 of NC_084487.1, forward strand.
AGGGGGCAAACGGGCGCGAAGTCTTTCACTCCGCCTCAACGTGCCCTCAGTCACCACTCTTCTTCCCCCCCTCCTTTCTTGTCTTTTCAACTGTCTTCGAGTACGCGGCGACGGGGGAAGCACGGGCCCCTCCCCTTCTGAAGTCTCCGACTCCGGTATGGGGGAAAGAGGGGGGTCAGGTTTTAAACTGTCTTGCGGTTTCTCTTTGCTTGTCTCTGACTTAGGAGGCCCTCCCTCTTCCCCCACTGGTTCTGAACTTCGGAGAAGAGGAGGAGTGAGAACTTCAAGGGAAGGCTCTGAGTCTGTGAAGCTTTCAAGGTCTCCATTGCTAGGCAACTCTATCTCTGGAATTTCCTCTTCTTCTCCTTCACTCCACTCTGGTGAAGTGGCCCCTCCCTTCCCTCTTCTTCTTCTGAATCCTCAGGACCCCAACCCTGCACCCTGACAGTATGCAAATTACAAGGTGAATTGGGGTGATTCCGGGAAGGTTCTCATGTTTATGAGTAAGGGCAGAAAGATTTGACAATTTCAGTTCTGTCTGTTTCTCCATTTTCCAGCCTTAAATTGTTCTCCACATTTCTGCAGCCTTTTGCATTTTTTTAAAAAAGCAATCCTCATGAAAATTCTTCAGCATTTCAATAAGAATTTCTCCTAATTAAACACATTCTGTAGGCAGTTTTGACTAATGTTGTCACTGAGTTTTGCAAGCAATTTCTCCTAATATAATGCATTTTGTATGTCATTTTCACTAATATATTCATTTGTATATACATTTCCCCCTAACGTGCATTTTTGTAAACATTGGTTGGAGAACTTATTGCAGATACGTGCAAATTTGGAAAGATGGCCGTGCTTCAGTTCTCATATTGTTTTGAAAAGTGTGAATTTAATAGATTCAGCTTTAAATGCATACTTAATTGATTTTCTCCCCCATCCCTACTACTGCACTGGATTGTGCCAATAGCAAGGAGTCTTGAGTTGAATCAAGGACTCCCTATGTTTCTGAGTGGATCTGTGGCCTTAGCACAACTGATATTTTCCTGAAAAATTGAACCACTTAACTGAGACAACACCCAGAGCGTGAGAGCACAGGGTATGGAGAGGTTTTTCATTTTGACAGACAGGTCTAGTTTTTAATCGCAATTGATTATTTTCCCATGGTACTCCAATCATAATTATGTGGGGGACGATTAAAAATGGGTTTTTCACAGGGATCTATGCCTTTCCCTATGCAAACCAATGACAATGATCTCCACTGTATCTCCCAAAATCTGTGTATGGGGAGGTAGAAGCCTACCTCCCCCAATGATGCTTGTAATAAGGTCTTTGCTGGGGTGATGACATTTTCCCTCCCCTGCATTTCCTGGGGGTTATTTTTCCAACCCCCCTTTTTTCTATTCAAGCCAGTGAAGAAAACTGTCTCTTTCAAGGAGAAGAGGTTTTCTCTTCAAAAAATATGGGGGTAAGGGGCAAAAGCCCACACCCCACCACCAAACCTCAGAGTAACAGTGTCCTTGCTGGGAAGTGACAGTTTACCCACCTCAGTCTTTCCTGGGGACCCATGCTCTTTTTTCCACCACCCCTTCCTTCTGATTCCACCCCACCCCTCTGATTCCTTAAATAGCAAAGTCTGCCTTTGTGAAAGAACCACTACATCTAAAATGTGACAGGCTTCACCTCCTCAGACAAGGTGACCATGCCTGCAAATTGCATTCAAACTTGTAGTCTTTTTCTTTTTTAAAAAATCAAAATTTAAAAGTGTCCTGCAGAAAAACTCCTAAATGTATTTGCTACATTTTACATGCTTTATCCCCTGTGGAGGAGATGCTATACCTGCAAATTTAATCAATTTCTGTGAGAAGGGGAGAAAAAGTTATTGCAATTCTTAGATCCCCCATTATAGTGAATGGGGAGAAGCAGAGTTCTGTTTCTAACCAATCTAATTTAGTCTTGAATAATAAATTGAACTGGAAAGACATAGAGTGGCACCAAAACAGATCAGGCTGGTTCCCAAAGCCGCTGGTAAAGATGCAAGTCAAATCTTGTTGCCCGTGCATGCCCCTAGCAGGGATTATCATCTTCTAATAAATGCACAATATAGAAAATAAATAGAAAATAATAACTACTACTACTACTACTATTACTGCTGCTGCTGCTGCTGCTACTGGATGGCATGTTATTTGCAACAAAATATTAGCCCAGGTAATTCCAGTTGCAAGTAAGATCTGTCTAGCTCCGGAGAGTGGCCCAGGAAACCAGAATGTGCACCAGATGAATAGCAAATCCTGGGATAAATCAGGTGAATTCAGAGGGATTCAGGGCTGTCCACGCCAAAGCAGTAGCCCCTCAGATCACTCCAAACTGAATCAGAGGTCTAAGAAGCAACTGGGTGAAATTTGGAGCCTCAGAGTTGTTGTTTTTTTAAAGTGCAACAGACAATTTGTTTGCCAACATTTTAAATGTTTATTTCCCTAACTTGCCATATAAGCAAAATTCCAGAGGGGGATAAAGGATGTCAGTCTCTCCCAGCTATGCCCGCCAGGGTGCCTGGTTCAGCATCAGGGTAGACCTGAGGGTCGGGGAGGGTGGGTTACTGTGGTCTATAGGAGCTCCATCTCCCTCTGCAAGTACCTGTCCACATGACTACTGATCTGGAGTGTTTGCACCTTGTGTTGGGTCAGCATGACAGACTGGGCATTCTGTTGGTGAACCGCCCACTCGGCTGCCCAACAGCACCCTAGCTGAGCTGACGGAGGTGGTCTCGGGTGTACTGTTGAGATCCCCCAGACTTTTGGTTCTGGGGGATGTCAACATCCATGCCGAGGCCACCATATCCGGGGCGGCTCAGGATTTCATGCTCTCCATGACAACCATGGGACTGTCCCAATATGCCATTGGCCCAACACATGTAGCAGGGCATACTCTAGATTTGGGTTTTGCAACTGGACATGGAGTTGGTGATCTGAATGTGGGGGGACTTACATCAGTCCCTCTGTCATGGACAGATCACTGCTTGCTGAAGTTTAGACTTACAGTGGATTTTCCCCTCTGCAAGGGTGGGGGACCTATTAAGTTGGTCCACCCCCAGAGACTAATGGATCCGGATGGTTTCCAAAGGGCTCTGGGGGAGTTTTCCAGCTGATAGGGCCGGTGCTCCTGTCGAAACCCTGGTTGAACTGTGGAATACAGAAATGACCCGTGTGGTTGACATGATTGCTCCTGAGCATCCTCTCTTGTGTAGAGCTCGTACAGCTCCATGATATACCCCACAGCTGAGACTGATGAAACAATATAGGAGAAGGCTTGAGTGCAAATTGGGATGAACTCCTAGTGGGTGCAATTATACACTGGTAAGTGCCTATGGTAAGCTGTATTTAGGGGCAGTGAGGGCAGCAAAAAAAGATATTTTGCTGGCACTATCAAATCTTCAATCTGCTGCCCAGCAGAGCTCTCCAGAATTGTCCGGGGGCGATTACACTCTGGCCCCAGGGACATGGTAGAACCATCTGAGGCCCACTGTAATGAATTTGCTAGGCACTTCCAGGATAAAATCTTTAGCATCTGCCGGGACTTAGACTCCAGTGTTATAGCAGGTAAATCAAGCGAGGTATCCAGAGCACAGCCTTGTCCCGATTTCTTGGATGAGTTTCAGTTGGTACAGCTTGAGGACGTTGACAAGGTGCTTGGACAGGTTTGTGCAACTACTTCTGTGCTGGATCCTTGCCCTTCTTGGCTAATAAAAGCTAGCAGGGATGGAACAGCTGGCTGGGCCTGAGAGGTGATTAATGCCTCTCTGCGAGAGGGGGTGATCCCTGGCCACCTGAAACAGGAGGTAGTGAGACCACTCCTGAAGAGACCCTCCCTGGACCCAGAAAATCTTAATAGCTATAGGCCGGTGGCAAATATTCCATTCCTGGGCAAGGTCCTTGAATGAGTGCTTGCGGGCCAGCTTCAGACACTCTTGGATGAAACCGATTATCTGGATCCATTTCAGTGGGGTTTCAGGCCTGGTTTTGGCACAGAAACAGCCTTGGTCGCCCTGTATGATGATCTTTGTCGGGAGAGAGACAGAGGGAGTGTGACTCTGTTCATTCTTCTTGATCTCTCAGTGGCTTTCAATACCATCGACCATGGTATCCTTCTGGGAAGACTGGCTGAGTTGGGAGTGGGAGGGACTGCATGGTGGTGGTTCTGCTCCTACTTGGCGGGTCGGCTCCAGGAGGTGGTGCTTAGGGAACATTGCTCAGCACCCTGGACTCTCCAGTATGGGGTTCCGCAGGGGTCAGTTCTGTCCCCCATGCTGTTCAACATCTACATGAAACCGTTGGGTGCGGTCATCCGGAGATTTGGAGTGTGTTGCCATCAGTATGCTGATGACACGCAGCTCTATTTCTCCTTTTCATCTTCTTCAGGTGAGGCTGTCAATATGCTGAACCGGTGCCTGGCTGCGACAACAGACTGGATGAGGGCTAATAAACTGAGGCTCAATCCAGACAAGACTGAGATACTGCTAGTGGGTGGTTCTTCTGACGAGATGGTGGATGTCCAACCTGTCCTGGATGGGGTTGCATTCCCCTTGAAGGAGCAGGTTCGTAGCTTGGGGTTTTTCCTAGAATCATCTCTGCCACTTGAGGCTCAGGTAGCTTCGGTGGCACGGAGTGCTTTCTACCAACTTCGGTTGGTGGCCCAGCTATGCCCCTATATGGACAGGGAAAACCTGGCTTCAGTTGCCCATGCTCTGCTAACCTCCAAGCTAGATTACTGCAATGCACTCTACGTTGGGCTGTCTTTGAAGACGGTTTGGAAATTGCAGCTTGCGCAAAATGTGGCGGCCAGATTGGTAGCAGGAACCAGACATCTGAACATATAAAACTGATTCTGGCCCACTTGCATTGGCTGCCTGTATGTTTCCTAGCTCAATTCAAGCCTTACACAGCTTAGGACCACAATACCTGATGGAATGCCTCTCCTGATACGAACCCACCCATACACGACACTCAACATCAAAGGCCATCTTCCGGGTGCCTCCTCCAAGTGAAGCTGGGAGTCTGGCAACAAGGGAGAGGGCCTTCTCAGTGGTGGCCCCCAAATTATGGAATGATCTCCCTGATGAGGTGTGCCTGGCGCCCACACTGTTATCTTTTCGGCTCCAGGTCAAGACTTTCCTCTTCTCCCAGGCACTTTAGCATGTGTTTTTAAATTGTTTAAAATTGTTTTTAAAAGATGTGTTCTTAAATTTGTATATTTGTTTTTAATGTTTTTAGTTATTGTAAACTGCCCAGAGACCTTTGGCTATGGGGCGGTATATAAATACAATAAATAAAGAAATAATGGGGAACCTTTTCTGTTACATACAGATCTAGTTTCTAATCAGAGGGAATGATCTTACCAAGGCTCTCCAATTACAATGTACCATTTTGTACCATTTTGTTCTTGTATGTTCCTTACTCTTTGCTACCTCTGCTAGTGATGCTTGTTTGGAAAATGCTGGACATTCCAGTCCTTCTGCCTGTACCAGATGACTGCAGACCCACTCCTGTCAGATAAGTTTCACACTGTTTCTGTTACTTTTGGTGCTGATTGAGCAGTACACATGATGGAAGCTACTTTTTAAAATTAATCATAACACCCTAGCCCCATACCTATCCTTCTAAAATTTTGCAGGTTTCTTTCCTAGTAACACCTCTACAACTATGCCATTTTCATACAAAATGAACCATTGCCCACAAAATCACAGAGAGGGAAGTAAACCCCATTATTTCTCTCTCCCACCCCATCAACTTTAAAGGTGCCTAGCACAAAAAGCCTACATCGATACTGAAATTTGGCAGGTTTCTTACCTAACAAAACCTCTCTGATGTGTTTCATTTTCATACAATTTGCCCACAAAACAATAGGAGATATTAAATTATTCCTTTTTAAACCACTCTAAAAACTGTAAAGGTTGCTGCAAGAAATCCATTGCTGCTGTCCTTCTGAAATCTGGCAGTATTCAACCCCTCAGAAAGTGCTATCATGTCTGCATATTTCATCAAATTCTGCCAAATATTAAAAAAGTTAGACAGTTTTTATAAAGGCACACTTTAATAGAGCCCAGCACAAAAAGGAAAGAAAGAAAGAAAGAAAGAAAGAAAGAAAGAAAGAAAGAAAGAAAGAAAGAAAGAAAGAAAGAAATGCACCAATGTCTGGAATTTGGCAAACTTTATCCACTCAGAACGAGCTACTTTACCTGCAAATTTTGTTAAAAATTAAAAGTTACTTTTTAAAAAAAGAACCATAGTGAATGGGGATAGATGAAGATTCACTTTGGACCAGAGGTGAATCAGGCAGCTTCCAAATTGGTTCAAGCCGAATTCGGTTCCTGTACAAAGTGCTGGAATGGGGTCCAACTGAATCTTGTGGCCAGTGCAGACCTCAACTGGAGTAGTTTTGGACCACATGGAGCTGGTTGGCATTTGCAGCTGGAGACTGTAGGAATCCCAAGTCCAAAGAGCTTCAGCTGCAAATAGAGAAGGAAAGGTAGGACCCTAAGTCAAGATGGAGGAAGCTCAATGGCAGTTATGCCGTCATTAAACCTCAATTTGCAGCTGCTCAAATTTGAACAGAGTTGTTTGTATTTTAGTGCATCTATACTTCAAACAAACTTTGCCTCTCTAGACTTTATTACTTAAGCTCTTGGGCCTTGAAAGTCAAGCCAAGGGTGTGTGCAATGTTAAAAAATGATTCAGTTCTACATCAATTTATACCGCTGCCTGTATCTTTTAATGATGAACCAATGTAGGTTTGTGCTCTTGAATTAAGAATATTATGCACAATTCTAAAAAAAAAACAGAAAGAACACCACCACCTAAGCGGTGTACAACAATGATTTGCAAATATCATGCATCTGCTTTTGTGGATAGGTGTTACAAACATGCAATGCAGCTGGAGGGAAGGTAGAAACAGCAGTGAAAATAATGGGGCAGGTTTGATCAGTTGCAGAGTGCATGCTTTGCATGCAGAGGGCCCAGGTCCAGTCTCCAACATCTCCAGGTAGGGGTGGGAAAGAGCCCCGGAGAGCCACGGCCAGTCAGTGAAGAAATACTGAGCCAAATTGACCAAAGGCAGCTTCCTAGTGTGAGAAGACAAATCTGTCAAGTCTCAGGCTCACCTACTTCGCAATGTTATTGTGAGGCTAAAACCTCACTTTCAGTTGGAGAAAGGGTAGGACACAAATGTAGCAAATGCAAACAGTGAAACGGCAGGGCAATATGTTTTGAATGATTGTTTTTCTCTGGGAGCTTGGAGCAGTTGCGTAGGTTAGGTTTAATGGGAGACATTATGGATTCTTAAATGATAGTTTAGCATCCAACAGCAAACCACAATTATAGTATCAAATGCATTAACATTCTATTTGTTTTAAGCAGTCACATTAAGCTGACTAGAGGTTGCAAACTAAAGGATCTGTGAAGTGCTGCACAGCTGCTTGCTTGAATTTTAAGACTTTAAGGTTACTGCTCTGTGAACAGAGCTGCTAGACAAGCAAAACACCACAGTTGTGGTAACATCTCTTTGTAACCTTCTGGGAAACTGATGACAGTATTGTAATGGATTAGGATCCTTTACAGAATTTGCAATCATAAATAACATGAGAAACATCAATTACATTTTAAGAACAAGGGTGGTGGTTTTCTTTTCATTTTTTCCCCCAACAGCTTAATTGGCTTGGATGATTTTAATGATTTTAGCAGCCATATTATTTCCCTCCTTTTTAAAAAAAAACAAACTCATTAAAAAAACGTATTAACGTATTTCCTTGCATACTATAAGCATAGGCTAAATGGTTAGAACTGGTATAGCACCCAACATATTTCAGTCCTCATTGTGTTGCATTCAGGTACAGTGAATTAACAACTGCACACTGTTCCATTAACTGTATCCCAACTTCCAGTCTCCCTGAACCTCCCTCTCCTCTCTTGGACCAGGATAAACCCTATACAGACTTGTGTTATGAGCCCTGGTGGGGATGGGAGAAAGGGTCAATTTCAGATTCTCTCTGTTTCTCACTTTGCCATCCTTAAATTCAGTTATTTCACATTTCCACATTATTTGTATTTTTTTTTAAAAAGTCCTTATGAAAATTAATCAGCATTTTAGTGCTAATGTTTCCTAAGATACACATTTGTATGCATTTTTGCCTAAGATACACGTTTTGTGGTGCAATTTACCTAACATAATGCATTTTTGCATGCTACTTTTCACAAATATATGCATTTTTATGCTCACTTTACCCCAGTACATATATTTTTGTATACAGTAGTTGGCTGGAGACCTGCACTGCAAAATCGGGAGACTTTCAGATGTCAAAGGATGCCTGTGTTTTGGTTCTCATATTGTTACAGAAAGTGTGGATTACATCAGTTCACCTTTAAATGCAAGCTGAATTTAATTTCTCCCTGATCTCTACCTGCCAGGGAGCTGCACCTTAATGTGTGTGTTTTTAAAGTTTTTAGCTGCCAACATTGGGGTGGAATCCAAATCAGCAGTCAACATTCAGCAGACAATGTGCATATTTTAAATAAAAATAACTTCCTTATTGTACTGGTGGTTACAACTACCAAAAGGTTCTGTGTATCTGATGCATTTAAGGGCTGTTATGCTACAACACAGGTGTATTGCCTCCAAGCTGGTACAAAGTCATAACCGCGCTTGCTTTGGGACTTGACCTGATTTCCAAAGTGCAACAGTCTCGCTGGTGTAGCACTGTTGCTGTTCCCTATTTTTTTCCCCTGTAGGCATGTGCTGCATAAAGTGGGGTTTGTACAGCTTTAGCAGGAGAATGACAGCTCATTACATGCACTCTCGAGGGCCATCAGAACAGCCTTGTTCAGGCTGGTGGATAAAACCCTGCCTTTCTGTTTTAGGGGTAGTTAATAAAATTTTAATGGCACATGGCATGAGACAGACCCAGCCAGCATCAGCAACTTCATTTATAATAAATGCCACAAACTGAAATAAAACATCATATACTATCAGGAGCCTGCAAGCAGCACAGTTAATGCCAAAGGTACAGTTGAATGCTCAGTTGATTCGCACCCTAGCAGCCTTATTTCAGCAAAGGAAACTGATCAAAGAACAGCAGCCCATTCTTTTGCCAATGATGGCTTTTGTGCAGGGTTCCTTCATCTTGCCATATAGCTCTGTCATGGATTGTCTTAGTTTTTTCTCTCTCAGAACAAAAGCTATTCAGTAGTTTGTTCCTAAACCAGAAGAGACAGGACACCTGCCCCTTTAACAGCTTTGAAATGGAGGGGAAGGGGAATTACTAAACTGCAGCTGCTGCTCTTGTTAAGAGAATCAGGATGAGATTATGTAAGGCAAATGCAATAGAATAGAATAGCGCAGGGAGCAATGGTGTTATACCTTCTCTGCCTGCAGAATTGGCTGATGGGTATTTGAGTCCAACAACAACTAGAGGGTCTTCCCTTCCCTGCTATGTCAAGTTATTCACTGAAAATCCTTCATCCTGACTGTTTCTCTCACCAACCCAAGCATGGTTCTATATGGTGCAAGTAAGATCAGTGGAGGGTAAAATGGTGGAGGGATTTGCAAGCAAGAATTAGCTAGGCTGAAAGCAGGTTTAAAATTCCCTTCTTCGTGTGGAGTATTTATGTTAGAATTTGTGTTACCTTTGTACATGCAGATTTGAAAATACACATTTTCCAATGGAATGGGAAGTTCAGCAACCACTGTCAGCCCAGAGCCTCCATGTGCAGAAGAAAATGGTTACTTCCACAACCAAGATGCCATGGAATTTGAATATATTCACTTTTGACCCCATGATACTGATTCTTCCTCTGAGCCACTTAACTGAAGAAGTGCTGCTAATATTGATTGGACATCATTTTCAGCATGGGCACATTATTAAACATTTGTCTTCATTTCTTTAGTTTCAATATGGGATCTCATTTTTGCCTTCAGTAAACTGGATTTCTTCCCCTTTGTAGATTTATGAAGCAATGAAGAATTCTCCAAGGACATTATTTTAAATTGTTACTCATAAGTAATTAAGTTGGAGTGCAGAAATTATTTTAATTGCATTTTAGACCACCCTTTAGACCAAATATGAATGTTTTCCATCTCCTGGGGTTTTCTCTTATGTTTTGTAACAACACTTCAATTACCTTTATCTATGTTCCAATACTTTCTTAAGCTTGATCCACTGAGTGAATTTTAAATGTTAATAAAGGTGGATCTTTTTTTAAAAAAAATAGCATTTTGTAATATCCCTTTTTTTAAAGTGCTTACAGTGTTTCACAGGTATTAGAGTGGCAATTCTTACAGTAGCCATACAAGGGAGGTCTTGTTATTTCAGTATTGGTAATCTCATTGCTATTAGGTAAAATTATTAAAAAACTCAAAGTATTTTATTTATTTATTTATTACATTTATATACTGCCCCATAGCCAAAGCTCTCTGGGTGGTTTACAGCAATTAAAAACAATAAAAACAAATATACAAATTTTAAAAAACAAAAAACAATTTAAAAACACAATTAAAAAAAATTTTAAAAAAAATTTAAAAACACATGCTAAAATGCCTGGGATATTTATAAATAATGACATTTTCTCTTTAATGCTTCTATCTAAGCATATTTTCTCTGTTTGACAGGGTTAATGTTCAAATAAGCATGCTTAAAATTACAGTCCATAACTAAATCATAAGCTGGAAATTAAAATTAATTAGGGTTGCCATATTGCCAGGTTAGCTGGGTTTTACCCAGATTCTTTGCATGCCACTCGGTGTCCGTTTAGCCCTTAGCTGGCCCGGATTCTCAGCTTTAATTTAAAAAACAAATTAAATTTCTAGGTGGTCCGGTTCCCGAGATATACATAAAAACATCAGCCCCCCGTTGAATCTTTTTTTAAAACTACTGTATAGCACTTCCTAGCTTTAACCCTGCCCATTCAGGATTGCAGCCAATCAGTGAAGTGTTTGGTTGACCTGTGGCAGTGTCTAGTAAACCTCATTGCAAGGCCAGAAAATGGTGGTTCCCCCCCCCCCGTTTATCTGAAAATCTCATAAATTGGGTAAGTATATACATTTCAGTTTTTTCCCCTCTTGTGTGTAGGAGTCAGATCCTGGGCAGTGTTTTGAAAACCTTCCCAATACTTGCTTTTGTGGGGGTAAAAGCATTGCTAATCCCATATGCCCAGAGTAAATCCCATTGAATTCAATAGGATTTACTTTTGAGTAAGCATGGTTATGAATGTGCTGAAAATCAATGGGATTTTGGAGTGAATGTAAAAAAGAATTGTGTTTGTGTTCTCTTTCTGTCCCCCCTCCCTCCAGTCCTATTTTAAAGCAAGTAGGCAGGGCTTACTTAGGTATTACAATTTTTATTCTGTAGGAAACTGATACTGATTTTTTTAAAACTAATACTGATTTTTCTGCAATGACCAACTGGTTTGACAATAAACTATTATATGGACTGTATGTATTTATACATCTGCAGTGTGTGTGTGTGTGTGTGCGTGTGCGTGTGTGTAGTCTTTCCAACAACCCTGTGAGGTAGGGTTGGAAACCAAGGCAGCTCTCAACAAGAAGTAAAGCCATTTAAAATTCAATAACCATAAAGCAAGTATAAACAGTTGCAAAACAGCGTAAAGTGGCATGATTCAGAATTTTGGGTTGTGTGAATGAAGTTGCTTATCACTTGAGGTTACAGTTCTGTCCCTGTTTGAGTAAGTTCCACTGAATACACTGGGACTTGCTTCTGAATAAATAAACCTAGGATTGCATTATAAATATTTTTACAGTTTGTGTAAATAATAAATATATTTGATAGTCATGCTTATATAAATATTTCCTCATTTATCCTATTTTTGGTTAGGAATCCTGACTGGTTGTGAGATGCTTAGTCTTCTGCCTTACTCATAGGAATCTTCTTGTGGTTGGTATGGTATTACATTTAGGAAAGTGTTACTGCCTTCTGTGTTTTTTTTCCTGTTTGCATTTCACTTATCTTTAACCTCACTCCGCTACAGCCATAGAAGCAACAGCAGCATATGCAAGATAATTAACTCCCATTAGTGATAAGAGCAAGAACTTATAATTATTATTTTAATTAAAACAAGAGGCTTATGAGTACTTTGAAGAGGACCAGATATTTATTTTCTTTCTGAGCCCAGGACTGGGTCTTTCATGATGCCCGGGGGGGGGGACAGGAGAGTAGTCGGTAAGACAGACATCCTGGCAATAGTAATCAAATTAGCAAGGTATGTGTGGGGTTGTTGCACACTTCCAAAAATATGATAAATGAAGAAATATTTGTATAAGCATGACTATCAAATATATTTATTATTTACACAACCTGTAAAGATATTTATAGTGCAATCCTATGTTTATTTATTCCGAAGCAAGTCCCAGTGTATTCAGTGGGGCTTGTTCAAACAGGGACAGAACTGCAACCTCAAGTGATAAGCAGCTTCATTCACGCAACCAAAATTCAGAATCATGCCACTTTTTGTAACTGTTTATACTTATTTTTATGGGTTTTAGATTTTAAAGGGATTTATTTCTTATTGTGAGCTGCCTTGGTTTCCAGACTGCAACCCTACCTCACAGGGTTGTTGGAAAGATTCCCATAGACATACACATACTGAAGATGTAAAAATACATACACCCCATATAATAGTTCATTGTCAAAACCAGTTGACCATTGCAGAACATTAAAAAAATAAAATCAGTATTAGTTTCCAACATAATAAAAACAGTGATACCTAAGTAAGCCTTGCCTAATTGCTTTAAAAATAGGATTGGAGGGAGAAAAAAAGATATACAGCACAAACACAATTCTTTCCTATGTTTGTGAAAAGTCCCATCAATTTACAGCACAATCCTAACCATGTCTACTCAAAAGGAAGTCCTACTGAATTCAGTGGGGTTTACTCTGGGTATGTTTACTTTGGAAAGCAAGTACTGGATTAAAGCTTCAATTTGGGAAGTTTGCAAAACATTGCCCTCTTCAAAATGTAAACCTGTCTGACTCCTACACACAAGAGAGAAAAAGACTGAAGACAATCACAACCCTGACTTCTTATTGGCTAAAACCATGAAAGGGCAGGGATTAGAGCAGAACTTAGAGCAACTAAGAAGTTGTGGGGCGGCAGCTAACATTTTGGTGTATATCTCTGGAACCAGACCACTTAGAAACTTATTTTTTTTAAAAAAATGAAAGCTGAAAGTCTGGAGATTAAGGTGAGTCACCTGGAGACTTGGAGGGGACCCCCAAAAACCAGAGTCTCAGACTGAAAAACAGAGATCAGGTAACCCTACCCAGTTCACCTGAGACAGAAGGCCTGGCAGATCCCTAAAAGGTGCCCCATACCAATAATGCCTCAGTATACCTAATTGCAACCCCCAATTTCCTCACCTGCCCAAACTCAATGCCACAACAGGCCATCAGCCATACTTTCCCCTAAAAGCCAAACAAATTAGACCCAACAGTATGAAGTAGGCAAAACCCGAAGGGCCCCAACAAAGGGAGACCAACTAAAAAAATCCTACTTGGTCCCTAACAGATGACTGGTGTAACCCATACTGCAGGGAGGGAGGGAGGGAGGGTACAAACAAAACACAAGAAGGTTTGGAGGGGTGGACCAGGCTTTAATCCAACACAGTCTTCTTTCTGGGGAGGGCGTGCTACTTACAGTGCAGTTCTATGCATCTAGGACCACCTCTCCCCATATGAACAGATCTTGCATTTATCATCAGAGGTCCTTCTTCATGTGGCCCCTTCGTGGGAGGCTTGAATGGTGGCAACATGAGAACAGGTGCCCCCCCCGCTGTGGAATGGTATCCCCAGGGAGGAAAACGGTGCTGCCTTTATCCATCGTTAGACACCAGGCAAAGACCTTCCTTTTCATTCACACCTTTGGTCCTTCACATGTGCTTAATTTTTTTTTGTTTGGGTTTTAAGTTTATATATTGTATGTTTTTAAGTTTTCTTTATATTACATGTTTTCAAATCTGTTCTATATTGCATGTTTTTAAATCATAAGTCGCCTAGAGACTGTTGGGTATGAGTTGGCTAATAAATGAAAATCATCATCATCATCATCTAGACTTGGGAGTAAACCCCACTGAACTCCATGAGGCTTATTGCCACATAGGTGTGCACAGGACGGCAGCCTTAGTTATGCTTTGCTTACTGGGAAAAAATCAGTAAATGATCTTTGTAATAACTAGGGCAATGGTATGAGCATCAGCTGTGCCATCCAATGCATGTCTATGCAGAAGCAAGTCTCTGAGTTCGGTAGAGCTTACACCAAGGGAACAAGGTATGGGATTCAGCCTATTGGCTTTTTATCACTTCATAAAGCAAGCATTGTCAGAAGGAACTAGGAATGAAGGAAAGCTATTGCAAACCTCAGAAACCTGGGTCCTCATTTCCCTAAGGGTATTGCTGAGAGAGAGAGAGAGAGAGAGAGAGAGAGCAGCCATATGGAGCATTTGGTAGCTAATATTCCAACTTCCAGCTAAAGAAGAACATACAACTGGAGGTGGGGAGAGTCCTGCATTGGATAATTGTAGAACAGTGTTGCATTGCCCCAGATATCCCTGTTAAGGAAGATGAAAGCCACAAGGATTATTTACATTTTCTCTGCTCATTCATGAATTCATCATTTTTCAGGTGGTTTTGCCATAAGTGAACTGTAAAAGAATCAGCCTGTGTGAAAACTTGGCAAACAAACCATTCAGCCAGAAGCTATTTGTTTATTCTCATTCAAAAGAAATATTTCCTTTCCTTTCTTTTTTTGCCATTTTATTATTATTATTTCCCTTGGCCACATTTATAGCTCTAAAAAGGAACAGTTCTTTTTGGATGTTTTACAGCACTTTTTTTTTCTTTGACAAGCAACTGGTCCATAAATTGATCTAAAATCCTTTTGGTTACAGTGTAGAATGACTCTGGAGGAAAGGAAGAGAAACAAATCTGCTTATGAAATTCAGGCTGAGACTTTGCCACTGCAGTGGTGCACCAGAGGTTCCCAGTTCCTAGGGGGAGGACATTTCAGTTTCTCATTCTTAATAACTTGCCTTCATGTAACCCATCTCTATGCTTCCCCAGCCCAACCTTTTCTCTACCAATACCTCATTTAGCAATGGCACCAGATCACAAAATAAAAGGGCCAGTGAAATTGAATCTCTGAAATTCACACACACACACACATGCACATACTGCCCCATGCCCTGACCCTCTGAAGTTCAGTCCTGATTTAAAATAACTCCTGGAGGTTTGGGCCGACACTGTCATCATCCATCTTTTAGTATCAGCTGAAACTCTTCTTACCCCAGGCTTTCTGAAGCTTTCTCAAGGCTTTGAGGGACTAACAGCCTATGTAATTTTACAAAGTTTGATTAGATTGTATTGAAGTGTAGGGCCGTGCTCCGTAATTGGCCAAGGCTGGGGCAAATCGGGCCTCTTTGGAGGTATTTGGGCCTCAGCCAAGTTGAGTTAAGATAGCCCTGGATCACTACTGGTCGGGTATAGTGGCCCAGAGTGGTCCTGGACTATCAGGGTGAGGGGTAGGGCAGAAAAAAAGGTGTTCATGTGCAGGAAGGGAGAAACCAGGAAAAGAAAGCACCTATTCAGGGAAGAAGATAGGTGCCTTTCTTCCCAACCTTTCCTCCTTCGTGCCAGGCCTCCCTATGCCCCACACACCAGATCCCCTTAATGACTGGGTTCCCTCAATGCAGGGAAGCAACTTTCCAAAGAGCAGCACCCCGCAAGAGGAATCCTGTTGCTTATCAGATGGTAAGTGGAAGGATTCATTCTGTGTGGTAGCACCCATCTGCTCTCAGTCAGTCCAACCATATTTTTAATTTTGAAAGATCCATAATCCTGCCCCCTGAATAACTTTGGGGATGGATCCATGGTGGGGTGGGTGGTCCCATCTTCAGGACAGGGCAGATTGTCCCTCTTCGGAGGCCACAGGTCAGGGCCACAGGTCAGATTGAATTGCATATTATATTCTTGAAACACTTTTATAGATGTATATCATTTTTGGAGGAAGGGTGGGATATAAATCCTTGTAAAAAAAAAATTAGTGAGCTTGATTATTGGCCACTCTCCAGCACTACTAATCAACTATTGTTGCTCTTTTTCAACCTTATTTTGGTGAGGGAGACCATGATGGGAAGGTTTCTCACAAATGTAGGCCTCAGATATATGCTATGCCTGGCAGCATCAAATTGATTATAGGAAGCATGAAAAATGTGGTTCCCAATGTTCACTGACAGCAATGGGCCAGTAGCAGACAGCATGGTAGGGTGGCACTAATCACCTGGCCTCTGATCAGTCACATCGCTGCAGCTTCCAGGAGGTAGAGGGTGAGGGGTATGCAACAGAAAAGTCAACACAGTACAAATGTGGAGGCAGAGCCAGATTAAAGCTCTTACAGGTGTGTTTGCCCCATGCCAACCTTGCTGCCACCTCCCAGTAAGCAGCAGCAATGTGGCTGATTGAAAGGCAACTGAGCACCACTGCCCCACCACACTGTCAGTTATTGCAGCAGATATTGCTTTGAGCACATGTTGCAGTTTCTCGTTGATGCCAGGAACCATAAGAACGAGGTTTTCCATATTTCCTGGTTGCTAGTTGGGTGCTGCCATGAATGCTTGTGACAGGGTCCATGGATTTCAGAAAGCAAAAGAACTGGCAACTGGCATATAATTGAACCCCTAAAAGGCCACGTGAAAAGGTGCTTGGTAATCCTTTAAGTTCTCTGGGGGTGGAGAGAGCTGGTGGAGTGGGTTGGTGACAAGGAGATGACGTGACCCATTTTTTCTGAGCATGAGCTTAAATACATTTCTCCCATATGACATCCATGTGGTACTGAGGAGGCACTGATGTAGTTCCCATCTTATTTGGAAGCCAGGTGGGCTTCCACAATAATACTTTCTCCACTGTCGCCACTAATACTTTGACATGCCCTCCCATGGGAAGTGATTTGGCCTTCTATCTTTTTTCAGGCAGCTTAAGACCTTCCTTTTTAAAGCTGTCTTTGATGGCTGACTGGTTGTCCCTTTTGATCTGTTGGATCTGTGTTGTATTGTCAGGCTTGAATTTGTTTGCAAATTTAAGAAACCCATTTGCATTTTTTAATGGAAAAGCAGTCCATACATTTTAAAAAATAAAATATACATCAATTGATTCATTTGGGTTCAATTCAGATGGATTCATCTGAGTAAGCCTCATTCTGAATCAGGCTGCAGGGAACTCACCCAGCCTACTCCCACCATTGGCCCTTCTAATTATTCTGCTGTTTTCAGTAAGAATCTAACTTAAGCATTGGTACCATAGTCCCAAATAGACTGTTGCCACTTCTGGTAATGTGAAATGGGGATTGTGTCCAATAAATCAAGTGCGGCTGATTTATTAGGCCAAATTGCATTTGCATAATTCATCCAATTTTCATACATATTCTGTGTAAATTGAACATGCACAGTTTGGCTTTCTAGGTTGTAGAAATGAAGGTCTGCACACAAACTCCTTGAAAAAAAGCAAAGCAAAGGCCCGCTAATGTGCTAGAAGATGGGTCTCCTTCTATTTATTGATCTATGAATTCAGAACCAATTCATTCACAACTAGCCAACATTTTTCATATCTTTCTTTTTTAAGAACAAAAAACAGAATAGCTCTTAATCAATGACAGGGGTGCTTCATCTATTGCTACTGAAAATAGATTAACAAGTATCTGGCATATTTTACTGGGCTAAAGAAAAGCAGGACATTAAACTATTATTCTAGATGGCTCACTTAAGAGGCAGTTGCTCTTAAAATCAAGCTAGAATACTTTCCTCAATGCTAATAATACTATACACTGTCCTCCAGATGTTATTGGACTACAACGTTTATTGTCTCTGAATATTGGCCATGCTGGCTGGGTCTGATGGAAGTTGAGGTCCAACATATCTGGAGAACACCATATTGGCTACCCCGTGGTGTGGAGGGTGTAGTTATGCATTATGGATGCTTGAGGATTTTGTCCACTTTACTTTTTGGACTGACCTTACCTGGACCACATTCACACCATGCATTTATTCCATTATCATTCCACTTTAAACAGTCATGACTTCTCTAAAAAATCCTGGGAAGTGTAGTTTGTGTATACATGGTGTGAATGTGGCCTTGATTTGGAGCTCCCAGCCCTGTACTTGTATCAGAACATCCATATGTGGATTAGTCGTCAACTCTGTGAACATTTCTGCTACGCATTTGGAATTTACCAAGGGCTCCAAGGACTAAAAAAAAAAAGTTAAAAGAACAACACAATTTTTAGCAACTTGGAACGACAACAAAGTGCAGGATCTGGTGTATGTACTGGAAATGCATCTGAAAATGCTTCTGGAAGCAGAGATGCATCACCACATTCCATCCCTTTCTGAGAATGCTTCCACCATGCACTGATAGCAAAAGCCATCTTTTGTCCCCTTGCAATGTCTCTGATAGATTACCAGGGAGAAAAAGCATAAAGAACAAATAGGATACCAGGGATTGGATTTTAGAAAAGGATTGCTCAGGATCAGAATAAGAAGGTCATACAAGCAAAACACAGCCACCAACCACAAGTCTTTCAAAGTAATTGCTCCTAAGATATTTCTGATAGGTTACTTCAATGACCCTCCCAAAAGCACTGTGATTGGAGAGCCCTGGTGAAGCCATTCCCTGATTTTACAGCTGTCATTCAAAACTTAAGCCATCTCCTCTTCCTCCTCTCTACCTGGCATTTTCCTTTTACTGAGAACTTGAAGGTGGTTCAGAAATACATCAATTGACTGGGGGGGGGGAGAGACTTTGAAAACACCCTTCTAAGCCTGTCTGAAGCTTTGGGAGCAGCAGCTTTGCTTTAGACTGCTTCAGACAAGACCTTCTTTCCTTCAGAGGAGGCATGTTTTGGTATTTGGGCTTCCGAATTAAGTTGTCAGAATTAAGCGGATTTTTCGCCCATCCCAGTCTGCAGACTGTTGCATGCTCCACAGTGTGGCACCTCCTCTTCCTCTTGCTCCCTCACAGTCTGGCAGTCTGGCCCTGATTCTGGAGGCTGTTGCCAAGGCCTCTGTTCTATCATTCTGCCGGGGGGGGGTGTCCATTCCTGCCTTCTCTTTCTTTTTGGTGCAGGGTGGGTAGCATGAATCAAATCGGTGGTGGGTGGATTCTATCCCTAATGCACACATATACACACATTCTAGCCATGCAACAGTTGGAGGTTTGCACACACAACACTCACACACTTTCATTCAGGTAAACAAAATGCATTATCATGGATGGCCATAATAATAATAATAATAATAATAATAATAATAATAAAGCTCCTCTCTGGTTCAAATGAAAGACTGCTGTTAGCTTTGATAGGATTTAGTGGACAGACTTGAAACAATGATTGACTCTGGCAACTTCTTGAGAAATGATTGATGGTAGGTATTACTCACCTATCTGTGTGTATCTTCAGGATTCAATTATAAGAAGCTAAAATAATTTTTGTGTACACATGTGAGATCCTTATGTCAAAACACCTGAAATGTCACCCATCAGCTTGCTTTGTTTCTGACTTTTGTTTCCAATTTCAGAAAAGTGCATTGAAAAGGAACCAGATCACTCTTTTTTTCCAGTGCCATCCCTGTGAGTCGGGATACAGGAAAGGTTCCCTCCCTCAGAAGCTATCGCCAAAATAGAGTGTTGTCAATGCCCACTTGAATATGAGAAATCTTTCACACAAGGAACCAAACTAAAGACTACCTCTCTTATATCAAACCTAATGTTTGAGAAGCACCTGTGGCAAAATGAGACTAATTGCCTAATATTTATTCGGGCATTATATAAAGGCAAAGAAGCGGTGAGTCAGAAATCTTAGATCACTGTGTAAATGAATAATCATGCCAGTATGAATCAATGAGTAAATCAGGCCCTTGTAGGCTTTGTGGCTGAATTGGTCACAATAGGATGGGAACACCAGATAGGAGAGGAGTAAATATAGATGACCTCAGTCTGGATCAGACAACCACACTGTCTATATAAAAAGCAATCCAAAACATGTAGTTTGGGCCTTATAATTATTATTTTCCTTTGTATAAATGCCTACTACTAAAGAAAGTTTGCATTTTAAAAAGTGCAAAAACCTAGTATGTTTCTCCAATAAAAAGCAGCAATCCTGTGGATTCATTTACCTGAGAGTAAATACCAGTGATCACAGTGGGTAGGGACCGGTAGAAATTAAATTCTATTTGCATTTAAAGCTGAATCTATCAAATCCCTTTCTGAAACAATATGAGAACCGAAATACAACCATCCTTCAAAATTTGCACTGATTCTCCAACCAAACATTCTTTAAAAAATGGTATATTAGGGGAAAGGGTGCATACAAATTAATATGTTAATGAAAATAACATAGCAGGCTGAAAACATGCATCTTGGGCAGGCCAAGTTTGTTTTTTTCCAAAAGTTAGATTCATTGCTTATGTAGCAACATATTGTGATCAGTCTGATTTTACATCAAACTGCAGTTTCAGATTCAACTGTTAATGCACCCAAGAGAGAAATAGAACATAACCTCCAGTTTGAAACACAAAAGGCTGTCTTCACCATCATAAGACATAGACCAATAAAAAGGCTTTGAAATTAATAAAAATAAATTTGACACAGATTTCTAGAATGGATAATGACAGAAATATAATTTTCTAGGTTAGATTCTCTGTAGAAACGATAGTAACACAGGAAAGAAGCAAAGTAAGAACACCAACAAACATACAAAAATGTAATTCTCGATCTTTGGAGATGTAGTCCTGATTGCAGGTGTTGCCACCATTCATCATATGCTCAGAGGCACATGTTACCAAATTCTTCTAAGCTACACAGGAAGTGAATGCGAAAGACCAACTCAAATTGTGTTTGCATTTTTACAAATTTGTAGGGCAGTACAATATTATGGTACATTCACTATAACTGCCCAATTTCATTGCTTTTTAAAGTTTTATAGAAATATCTGTTGGCTATAGATATGTTCTTAACCCACAAGGGTTTTTTGCCTATTAGTGAATATATAAACTGCAATTTGTATATAAAACAATCTAGTGGATTGTTTAAATTGGTGTTAAGAGAAATTGTCCACATCCCACAAAAAGTAACTGTACAATGCCTTGTTCATAAGTCTGCATTTTTAGTACTCTAAGTACGAACAAGTGAATAATAAAAAGATTTATTTCACCATGTCAATGCATGTGGTTTCATTAGTGATTGTGTGCATGGCATCACAAAGTGGCATTTATTAATAAATAATAATAATAATAAATTTAATTTCTGTGTCGCCTATCTGGCCAATGGCCACTCTAGGCGACGTACAACAGTTGAAGCATAATATGATAAAATACAATACAATGATACAATATAAAAACAATATAAGAACAATACAGCAGCAGACAATAATATTAAAACAGGGTAGGAGGCATTCCAATCTTAGTAATTAACCCTCCCCGGAAATCCCGAAGGCCTGTTGAAAGAGCCAGGTCTTTAAGGCTGTACGAAATGTATTTAGGGAAGAGGCATGCCGGAGATCTTGTGGGAGGGAGTTCCAGAGTGTGTGGGCCGCCACTGAGAATGCCCTCTCTCTAGTACCCACCAATCTAGCTGTTTTTGTCGGCGGGATTGAGAGAAGGCCCTGTGTGGCTGATCTTGTCGGGCGGCATAATTGGTGGCGTTGAAGGCGCTCCGTAAGATAAACTGGGCAGAGACTGTATAGGGATTTAAAGGTTAATACCAACACCTTGAATTGGGCCCGGAAAACAACTGGAAGCCAGTGTAGATCGAACAACACTGGTGTGATGTGATCCCGGCGGCGACTGTTCATAAGTAGTCGAGCCGCCGCATTTTGTATAAGTTGTAGTTTCCGGACCATTTTCAAGGGTAACCCCACATAGAGCGCATTACAGTAATCCAAACGAGAGGTGACCAGGGCGTGTACTACCAGTGGGAGCTGATGAACAGGAAGGTAGGGTTGTGTCAGGCCCAGGATGTGACTCAGGAACCAGACCAACGATTGTAGTTAATTCGTGTTTTATTAGGGTAATGTCCAAACAAAGACTGCGTTTTCTCATGAAGCAATACAGGGATACAGGTCCTGCGGCATTGGGAGAAAGTTGACAGAGCAAGGGACTTCTTCCCGCCTGTTCTTTAAGAAGGGGCCAAACGGGCGCGCAATCTTTCGCTCCTCCTTAACTGCCCCTCAGGTACTGCCCGCCTTCCCCCCTTCTCTCCTGTCTTTTCAGCTGTCTGCGTGTGCGCGGTGAGGGGGAAAGCATCACCCCCTCCTCTTCTGAAGTTTCCGATTCCAGGATGGCGGATAGGGGAGGGGCTGATGGTAAAGTGCCTCCCCGCTTTTCGGCTGTGAGCAGCCCTCCCTCTTCCCCCTCTTGCTCTGAGCCTGAAAGAGGGGGAGGCGTGAGAATGTCCAGGGAGGGCTCAGGCTCCCCGTTGCTAAGCAACCTTATCACTGGCAGTTCCTCTGTTTCGTCTTCGCTCCAAAGGGGGAAAGTTCCTCCCCCTTCCCTCTGCCATCCATCCGAATACTCTTCTCCCAACTCTCCGGGATCCAGCTCCCCGGGATTGGGACCCAAGCTCTGCCTTCCGACACCATCCACCCTCCCAGGCTGTGCCCCCCTCCCCTTGTCTGGCTTGGGACGGTGGGGAAAACGTTGATGGAAAAGTTTTACCAATTCTGGAGCATGCACATCAGCTGCATCTTCCCATGATCTGTCAGCCACCCCATAGCCTTTCCAGTGAATCAAGTACTGCAGCTTGTGGCGTCTGATCCTGAAATCTAAGATCTCCTCAACTTCAAACTCAAGCTGCTCATTTACCAGGAGTGGAGCTCCGGGAGGTTCCTCCGGCCGTAACTCACTGGGAGGGGCGGCTTTCGTTAAGAGGGATCGATGGAACACAGGATGTATTTTAAACGTGTCAGGCAGCTTCAGTCGGTACGCCACGGGATTGATTTGAGTTTCTATTTCGAAAGGACCCACCCTCTTGTCTTGTAATTTTCTACATTTGCCCGGCATCTGGAGGAAGCGGGTGGACAGCCATACCTGGTCTCCCGGTTGAAGGGGGGGCCCTCCTTCCTGTGCAGGTCAGCAACTCGCTTGTACTCCGTTTTGGCTTCGTTTAACTGCTGTTTCAGTGTCTGTTGCGCCGCTTGCAATTCCTTAAGGAAGTTCTCAGCTGCCGGTACCAGCATTCCTTCTGAGCTGCTTGGAAAGACTTTAGGATGGAATCCATAATTAGCGAAGAACGGGGTTTGTTGAGTGCCGGAGTGCAGAGAATTGTTGTAGGCGAACTCTGCAAAATGCAAATATGATACCCAGTCAGTCTGTTGATAGGACACATAACTTCGTAAATATCTTTCCAAAACGGCGTTCAAGCGTTCCGTCTGCCCATCTGTCTGGGGGTGATGGGCGGAGGAGAGTTTTAATTCCGTCTGCAACTGTTTCCACATTGCTCTCCAAAATTTGGCTGTGAACTGAGTTCCTTGGTCTGAGACTACGCTGTTCGGCAATCCATGCAGCCGGTAGACTTCTTTTATGAATAACTTGGCCGTTTCTTTAGCCTCTAAGGCCCCTGCACAAGGAAGAAAGTGTGCCATTTTGGTAAGTAGATCCACCACTACTAAGATGGCTGTCATTCCTTGGGACTTGGGTAGATCAGTTATAAAATCCATGGAGAGGTCCTTCCAGGGTTCGTGTGGGACAGGCAATGGTTGTAACAGTCCTGCTGGTGTCCCTGTTTGTGTTTTTGTCCGCAGACAGACAGAGCAGGACTTTACATAACTCTCAATATCCCGACGCATTTTAGGCCACCAGAAGTCCTTGGCCACGTTCTGAATGGTCTTGTAAATCCCAAAGTGTCCCGCTGTGATGGAATCATGACACTGGCGTAGGATTCTGAGCCTTAATTCCCCTTCTGGCACATATCTGGCGGTTTTGAACCATAACAGTCCATTTCTCCAGTGAAAGGTTACTTCTGAGTCTTGACCTTGTCCCGTCTCCTGCTGATATTTTAGCATGTCTGCATCTTCTCGTTGTGCCTTTTTGAGTTCCTCTTCCCATGAAGGCTGGCATACTCCCAACGTTAATTTCTCTGGCGGGATTACGTACTGAGGCTGGTCCTTGGATTCACTTTCTTTGTATTGTGGCTGTCTGGATAAGGCATCCGCTCTCTGGTTTTTGGCATGGGCATGGTAAGTAATCTGGAAGTTAAACCTAGTGAAGAACTGGGACCATCTTATCTGTCTCTGGTTCAGCTTTCTGGCTGTTTGGAGGCTTTCAAGATTCTTGTGGTCAGAGCGCACTTCAATTCGATGAGAGGTCCCCTCTAGGTATTGTCTCCAGTTTTCAAAGGAGTCCTTGATGGCCAGCAGCTCCTTCTCCCAAACTGTGTAGTTCTTCTCTGCAGGCTTTAACTTCCGAGAGAAGTACGCACAGGGGTGCAGCTCCTTCCCTTCTTGGTCTAATTGTAGCAGGACCCCCCCCCGATGGCAAAATCTGAAGCATCTGCTTCCACTACGAAAGGGCGGTTCGGATCAGCAAAGCGCAGAATGGGCTCAGTAGCAAACCTTCTCTTCAGCTCCTCAAAGGCCTCGGTGGTGTTCTCTGTCCATTGAAACTTCTTCTTCCCCCTTAAACAGTCAGTCAGAGGAGCTGTTAATTTGGAAAACCCTGGAATGAACTTTCTGTAATAATTGGCAAACCCCAAAAACCGTTGTACATCCTTTTTGGTGACAGGTTGGCCCCAGTCCAATATGCAGCTTACTTTCCCTGGGTCCATCTCCACGCCTTCCGCTGAGATTCGATATCCAAGGAAGTCTAGAGACTTGAGGTCAAATCCACATTTATCTAATTTAGCATACAGGTGATTTTCTCTCAGTCTCTTCAACACCGTCTTCACATGCTGGTCGTGGTCTTCCTGGTTCTTTGAGAACACCAGGATATCATCTAAGTAACAGATTACATACGTGTCCAACAAGTCTCTAAACACGTCGTTCATGAATTTTTGAAAAATTCCTGGTCTTCCACAAAGCCCGAACAGCATGACCAGGTACTCATACTGTCCGTAAGCGGTCAAGAATCCTGTTTTCCATTCATCTCCCCCCTTCATTCTGATCAGATTGTACGCTGCTCTCAAATCCAACTTCGTGAAGATTTTTGCAGAGCGCAGTCGGTCCAGCAACTCTGAGATCAGGGGCAGCGGGTAGCTGTTGGGGATGGTGATCTGGTTCAATGCGCGATAGTCATTACAGGGTCTGAGTTCCCCCCCTTCTTTTTCACAAACAATAGTGGCGCTCCAGCAGGGGATTGTGAGGGGCGTATGAATCCTCGCCTCAGGTTTTTATCCAGGAATTCCTTCAGGGCCTTCCTCTCATTCTCTGTGAGAGAGTAGATTCTCCCTGATGGGATGCTGTCTCCTGGCACTAGATCAATCGCACAGTCGTAAGGGCGGTGGGGGGATAAAGTCTCTGCCTCTTTTTCATCAAACACATCTTTGAATTCTTCATACTTTGGCAGCAGGGTCACTTGCTCGATCTCTTGCACTGCCCCCGCTAAGGTGTTCTTGATTCCTTCAGGTTGACAGTTCTCCTGGCAATACTGTGAGGTGAACCACACCACCGCCTCCTTCCAACTTATTTTGGGTTCATGCTTTGCTAGCCAGGGCATTCCCAGAATCACCTCAAAGTTCGAGAGATCTGACACGTATAGCGAAATGAACTCTTCGTGCCCAGGGATTTGAAGTTTCACTTCCTCCGTGGCTTGTGTCACCCCTCCTGACTTCAGGGGTCTCCCATCGATAGTCTCCACAGCTAGGGGAGCGTCCAGTTTCCACCGGGAAATTCCATGACGCTTGACTAACTTTGCATCAATAAAATTTGTGGAGGCTCCACTGTCAATTAAGGCAGTGGAATTAAACACCACTCCTCTGGAAGTTGTAATCCGAATAGGCAAGACCAACACCCCCTTTGAGGGAGGTTGGATCGTTGGGGGGCCTTTATACAACGCTGCCCCCAGTCCACCGGCCTGCACGTGGACTGGGTGTTCTAGTTTCCCGATGGCTCGGCTTTCCCCCCTTTCAGTCCACAGTCTCTGGCCACATGGCCTGGCTTTGAACAATAAAAGCATAAACGTTCCCGGCGTCGTCTTTCCTTTTCTTCTTCCGACAGTCTTGGCCTAGCCCCTCCCTGTCCCTCAGTTGCATTACCTGCCATCCCTGTAGTGGGAAGGGTCTTGTTGCGGGATGCCAAAGCTGAGTATCTCGGGACCTCCTGCTTCCTTTCCAGGTGCCTTCCTTCCATCCGGTGATCTATCTGTAGGCATAGCCGGATGAGCCCTGGTAGGTCAGCGGGGGGGGAGGTCCTGGCCAACTCATCCAGGATTTCAGCATTTAATCCACTCCAGTACATAAACATCAGGGCGGCATCATTGTAACCAGTTTCCTGGGACAGAATTTTAAAAGTGTTAGTGTACTCGGAAACAGTCCCTTTAGCTTGCTTCAGAGCGCCTAGTTGCCGCGCTACTGTTTCAGCCCTTTGCGGGTCTTGAAACATCTCGGTCATTTCCTGTATAAATCCTCTGCAGCTTCCTAAGACAGTATCCTTTCTCACGAGATACGGAGTCACCCATTTTGCAGCTTCTCCCTCCAGGAGGCTAATTACGAATGCTACTTTAGCCCCATCGTCTGGAAATTCCGTGTGCCTGACATCCAGATATAACTCACATTGAGCCACGAAGGTTGCCAACTGATCACTTTGTCCCGCGTATTTTGGGGGCAATCCAATGGGAACCTTTACTATGGCAGCTGGAGGGGCTGTTCGCATCTGGTCTATCGTGGCCTTCAAGGTTTGATTATCCGTCTTCAGCGCCTTGACTGCTGCCAGCAAGGTTTCAACATCCGTCTGCAAATCAGCTACCTTAGTCCTCAGGAGTTCCACTTCTTCCGTCTCAGAAGTGGGGTTCGTCCCCCCCACTGCTCCCTTTGACATCTTGTCCCAGTCAAGTGAAGAGAGCGTTGAGGGTGATTTAGGTGGCTCTGTCAAGCTGTCAGGCCCAGGATGTGACTCAGGAACCAGACCAACGATTGTAGTTAATTTGTGTTTTATTAGGGTAATGTCCAAACAAAGACTGCATTTTCTCATGAATCAATACAGGGATACAGGTCCTGCGGCATTGGGAGAAAGTTGACAGAGCAAGGGACTTCTTCCCGCCTGTTCTTTAAGAAGGGGCCAAACGGGCGCGCAATCTTTTGCTCCTCCTTAACTGCCCCTCAGGTACTGCCCGCCTTCCCCCCTTCTCTCCTGTCTTTTCAGCTGTCTGCGTGTGCGTGGTGAGGGGGGAAGCATCACCCCCTCCTCTTCTGAAGTTTCCAATTCCAGGATGGGGGATAGGGGAGGGGCTGATGGTAAACTGCCTCCCCGCTTTTTGGCTGTGAGCAGCCCTCCCTCTACCCCCTCTTGCTCTGAGCCTGAAAGAGGGGGAGGCGTGAGAATGTCCAGGGAGGGCTCAGGCTCCCCATTGCTAAGCGACCTTATCACTGGCAGTTCCTCTGTTTCGTCTTCGCTCCAAAGGGGGGAAGTTCCTCCCCCTTCCCTCTGCCATCCATCCGAATACTCTTCTCCCAACTCTCCGGGATCCAGCTCCCCGGGATTGGGACCCCAGCTCTGCCTTCCGACAGGTTGCAGCCTTCGTATGAGGTGTAGTTGATACCAGGCTGCCCGGCTCACTGCCGAAATCTGAGCCTCCATGGACAGCCTGGAATCAAGTACAACCCCAAGGCTGTTTATTCTGGATTAACGAAATAAGTGTACAAGAGTTTGGTCTTATGTATTGATTTCAGGACTAATTTATGTCCTCACTGAAAGTTGAACTTAATTGTGTCTAAATATTGATTTCTTTCCTTTGAATCCAAGGAAGACATTAAATGCTGATAAGTGAGAACTTGCCACCTTCTGTAATAATGAAGCTTTAAGTGGCCTTGTGCAAGCCACGCATTCTCCTATTGCAGAAATGTGCATGTTGAACATCAAGTCTAAGATTCCAGCTGGCTACAGCAACATGAAAAACAAATGGTAGGATAGACTACAGACATTTCAAAAGAAGGGCAGATCAGTGTGTAAACTTCAGGTCCCTAAGGCATCAAGCTTTCAACACTGCATCTGGTCATAGCAATGATAAACTTTCATAGCCTCTGGGCCAAGAACTACCAAGGACCTCTGACAGATGGGACATGAGATGACAAAGGAAATCGATGTATTACTGCCTGCTAAATTTTATGAACACTACATTCTTATGTCTCACATCACACCTATAATGATTTAGTAATCTATAAGATAGGACTAGCCTGTTATCTAATTAAGGGGGTTATTCTCCCATTAATTTCAATTTCAAATTCCATTAACTTTAATGGATGCTATCCACGTGCATCAATTTGGAATCAGACCCTAAAGGCGCATGAAAGGCAAGAAAACAGACAAATTGTCACTACTGCAGTGAAGGCCCTGAGATTAGAAATGGCATTGTGTTCTAAATTTAAGTCTGCCATTTTTGCTTTTTGTACTTCCAAAGCTTTACTATCACATTCTGCATGGAACTCCTGTTTCTCCTTCTTGACCTGCTGCTACTTCTATCATCCTTATAATGAATCATGCCTATTTTTGACAGTTTTCTGTCAGAAAGAACAGCACAGGGTCCCATGACCTTTTAGCCAACTCTGTTCTAAAATAGTCAAGTCCTTCTACCAGAGACAGGCAATCAATTTGAAGAATCCATCTTAAAGCATGCTCTACTTTTCATATACAAATGGAAATCCTACCTTATTGTTTAATTTGAGCAATTGTTCACAGGCCAGAGAAGTTAGACATTGATATAGATTTACTATCAGGTTACTTTGAAAAGGGCTATTGTTGTAGGTGTGCCTTGAAGCAATGCCGAATCCCACTTTGGCTCTGGGAATTGGAGAGTGGGTAATGAAGTCATACTAGGTTTCCAGATTTCACAGACTTTTGCACTCACAACACAATAGCCCCTCATCCCAATTTTGATGGAATTTGAGTTATGGTGATTAACTCTCACTCTTGAGCTTATATATGTAGGGAACTCCCATGCATGGCTATGGAAGAAAGAGCTACATACACACAGGACACTTTTTCCTCCCATAGTTGCGGGTGAGGGGGGAGCCAGACTCTAGTGCTGGACTCTAAGGCTGCACAGCAGCCATTCAGTGCTTAAATACCCATTCTAATGTAAATGGGTGACTAAGTACTTTGAGCATTTCTGTTGCCAGTTCTGGAAGAGCATTTATAGATCCTTGACTTCCATAGCCAAGGATGTGATCTGGATGCATACATAATTTGCTAAATCCAGGTATGCATGTACTATAAAAAAACATTTTTATCTTCATAATTTTCTGAAGGACATTAATGGCATTTCACTTTAAAACTATTATTATTATTATTATTATTATTATTATTGAATGTCATAGGTTACCTCTCCTATATTAAGGTGTTTATGCTTGTTTGTTTCCTTGTGTTTTGCTCCTTGTTGCAGTATATGTCACCCTGGGCTCCTGCTGGGAGGGAAGGGTGGGATATTATTATTATTATATATAATTATAATAATAATAGTAAGGGTGGGATATTATTATTATTATATATAATAATAATTATTATTATTATTATAAGGGTGGGATATTATTATTATATATAATAATAATTATAATAATAATAATATCCCACCCTTCCCTCCCAGCAGGAGCTCAGGGTGACATATACTGCAACAAGGAGCAAAACACAAGGAAACAAACAAGCATAAACACCTTAGTATAGGAGAGGTAACCTATGACATTCATCATTGTTTCGAATATATATTCACTAATAGGCAAAAATCCTTGAGGTTTAAGAACATACCTATTATTATTATGGACTGCCTTTAAGTCGATTCTGACTTATGGCGACCCTATGAATAGGGTTTTCATGGTAAGCGATATTCAGAGGTGGTTTATCATTGCCTTTCTCTGAGGCTGAGAGGCAGTGACTGGCCCAAGGTCACCCAGTGAGCTTCATGGCTGTGTGGGGATTCGAACCCTTGTCTCCCAGGTCGTAGTCCAACATCTTAACCACTATATTTCTATCAAACTTTAAAAAGCAGGGACTTTAAAAAAGATAGGTGAAACTGACCATGGGGGAGGAGGAGGGAGGGGGACGGGGACGGGAGCAGGTGGAAGAGGGAGGGGAGGGCAGGTTTGATCATTTGCATGCTTATGGAGTTCAATGGGATTTACTCCCTTGCAGTCATGCTTGGGATAGGTTAACTGGCCACGAGGGAGGAAGAGAATGGGGAGGGCTGCAGTGGGGAGGAGGAGGGGAGAGGAGAGGAGAGGGAGAGGGGGAGAAAAGGCAGATTTGATCATTAGTATGCTTATTGAGTTCAATGGGATTTATTCCCATGCAACCATGCTTAGGATAGGTGAAACTGACCATGGGGGAGGAGGAGGAGAGGATCAAACCTCCCATCCTCCTCTCCCCCTTCTGCATGCTCCCCTCCCCCTCCTCCCCTCTGCCTCCCCTTTGCTACAGGGTAGAGAGGCTGACTTTTAAACCACTTTTCTGGGTAGAGAGGCTGACCTTTAAACCACTCTAGCCATTGGATTTCTGTCAGGGGAATAGTAATCTCCTAACAACTCTCAGCACCCTTCACAAACTCCACTTCTCAGGATTCTTTGGGGGAAGCGATGACTGTTTAAAGTGGAATAAATGTTTGCCATGGGTGTGGCACCCTGATTAGCCAAGCCAAACAGCTGTTAGTCTGCCTTTTAGAACAGTGACAGTTGGTTCTTACTGAGCATGCCTGCGCTATCCTAGACTCCAGTGTTAATTTTCTTTAATTAAAAATCAGCCATGCATTTTTTAAAACTTTTAAACTGCAGATGATTAAAGTCAGAGCATGGGGCACCTTCGGGAATAGAATTATGTGTACTCTGC
Source organism: Rhineura floridana (assembly GCF_030035675.1). Lineage (NCBI taxonomy): Eukaryota > Metazoa > Chordata > Lepidosauria > Squamata > Rhineuridae > Rhineura > Rhineura floridana. The sequence continues at coordinate 102,411,324 of NC_084487.1, forward strand.
GAATATGGCTGATTTTTAATTAATTTCAACAAATTAAGGTACCACTGACAGAAAAAAGTCCAACAGCTGTCTGGCTTATTTTACTTGCATTTTAGACTTGAACTCTGGATACTCTCTGAGTGTTTTGTGTATTGCCATGAAAACTTACAGGGTTGTTAAGCAAGCATTTCTGAGTTCAGGAGTATACATTTTGTAAGGTGTTGTTTTGAAATGAGCTTATGGGAAGCAGCAGAATGGCATGGGGGTATTTTCAATTTAACATGGCAGAATGTAAAACATCCATGCTGGCTATAGTATACAGTGACTCTCATGTATTTGAACTGGAGGATGAATTACTGCAATGTGCTCTATGTGGGGCTACCTTTGGCCTTGCAGAAGCTTCAGCTGGTACAAAATGTAGCAACCAGACTGCTAATGGGGGGCACATGGGCGACAATATATCACCCCACTCTTAAAGTATCAGCACTACAACTTAGGTCCAGGGTATCCTAGGGACCACCTGAACCTTTATATCCGGCTCAATCACTGAGATAATCTGCAGGAGCATTGTTGGTCATCTTCCGAGTTGGTGAGGCTCATTTAGCATTGACACAACATCAAGCTTTCAGTGTCATTGGCCCAATTTTCTGGAATGCTCTGCCAACAGAGATTCAGCAGGTTCTTGCTGTTTTGGTTTTAAACTTGAAATGCCTGCCAAAAACCTTTCTGTTCTGCCAAGATTATGCGGGCAATTAAGAAGACTTTTTTTTTTAACAATAGTTGACCTTTGTTTTCACTGTCTTTTAATGGTTTTTACTGTATGGTTTTTTCATTTGTTGTAAACTGCTTTGATTTGTTAAAATGAAATATATAAATAAATGAATAATATGATACAAATTTAAATAATTAATGAAGTAATCTGTGGAACTTTGAAGATGAAATCTTGATTCTGCTGAAGTCAGTGGCAAAACTCCCTTTGATTTCAGTAGCGTTTGTACTGCATTAATAGTTTATGCTGTACTTTAAAAACACTGGTTATAAATTGGCTTGAATTGACAATATGCTATTTCGTGCTTCAGAAGCTTTGGAACTAGGACTATAAAAGGCTGGATATTGTCTCATTGGTATAATCATGTGGAGATTCAAGCTTTCTGTGACCTTGACAGCAATTTACCGGATCACAAAATAAATGCAGTTTTAGTTTAATATTTTTTATTTTAATATTATAGTGAGTAAACATGGCAAATGTGCTGCAACTTTGAATGAAACACTAGAACTGTAAATATTTTTGTCCTTATATTATTTGTTTATGTTCTTAGGTTATAATTTAGGTGCTCTTAAGCAATATTTAAAGTAAAAAAAAAAGTCATTTAGTAAGTACATTAGTATCACACATTTCTTCCATCATCATGTAACTCAAGGCAGCTTAATGCCCAGGCCTGCTTAGCTTCCACAAGGTGGCCATAGTATGTGTCCTTAGACTACCAAACCTTAAGTCAGATCACTTAATATCACTTAAAATAAAATAAAGTTGGATCACTGTTTCCTTATTATGAAAGAACATAGATCAAAAAGACCTTGGGTACAAATCTGCTAGCTCAGCCATGGACTTTCAGGAGTATCAGAAAAAATCAGTATGTTCTAGGTTTGGTGTGTCGAGAAACTGAAAATAAATGATGGTGATGATGATTATATTTATTACCTGCAGGTCCCAGGGCAAGTTACAACAGTTTAAAATTCAGTGTAAAAAACAATTAAAACAGATGACAATCACAGGAATAGGGTGGGTTCTGAAAACATACACCTCAAGCCTCACCAACTTCTGAACTTCCGTGGACAGCAGAACTGCCAAGAAGGCCCCCTCTGCTGATCTTAACGCATTTCTGTAGGGAAAGAGACAGTTTCTCAGATATTTAGGGTCTTAAGGACTTTAGACTATCATTAGCACCTTAAATTGGGCCCAGAAACAAACTCCTGACATTTTACAAGATCTGCACTCAAAATATGGGAATATTTGGCAAATTTGAGCTCAAACTATGGGAATTTAGAAGAATTACGCATATTTTCTCCAGTCTTCTTCTAGAATACAATCTAACTGTAATACCTAAATATATTGAACAGAATATATATTTATAAATTAACTCTTGCTCTCTCTTGTTGTCGGCTGTAACAGACCAGAAGTGTGGAGGCAAGGCAGTAGGGTTGCCAGGTCGGAGCCATCCAAAAACCTGAGAAAATGGGGGCGGGCCCTAGTGACGTCACGGGGCGGGCCCTAGTGACGTCATGGGGCGGGCCCTAGTGACATCACGGGGCGGGCCTTAGTGATATCATTAAGCATGATACATTGTATCAATCACAGTTGCTTGGAGCATGCCATTCAAAAAAAATTCTCTGGAGATTAAAATAGAAATCTTACCTAAAATAGGGTGTAAAATAAGGTCATTCTTTCTCACAAGCTTAGGGTGATGCAAAATGGAAATGGACTGCCTTCAAGTTGATCCCAGATAGGGTCTTCATGGTAAGCAGTATTCAGACAGAGGTGGTTTACTATTGCCTTCCTCTGAGTCTGAGAGGCAGTGACTGGCCCAAGGTCACCCAGTGAGCTTCATGGCTGTGTGGGGATTTGAACCCTGGTCTCCCAAGTCACAGTTCAACACCTTTAGGGAACATTTAATCTAGCTTCCTTGCATTTGGCAAGAAGGGTTTACGTGCCCTCAGGCCAGGCCATTATTGGAAGAAAGGAGCCTAGTGTTGCAGAGATGTTAGACGGGAGCACAGATGGATGCTCCTGAAGGCAGCAATTATAAACATGCTTATTAAGGAACTAAGCCCCATAGAACTCAACAGGACTTACTTCTGAGTAGATAGTTTGGATTGTGCTGTTAGTAATGCTTGACTAGGGATCCTCTGCAAAGACATCCATATCCAAGCAGGGTTGACAACCCCCTGCCTGGAATGCCCTGCCCTTATCTTTTAATGTGGCTGCTCCAAACTTCTTTACAGATTTGACCCTTCACTTCAGAAAGAGGTCTGAGAAATGTGTAAGAGAAAGAAGATTCTCTACCCTTTCTGTCTACTCTGTGGGGTGCTATAAACTCACTTGGACAGCCAATCCAATTCCAGTGAGTAATAATTGACAGAGAAAAAACACCCATGGTTTGGTCTACCTTCACAGGCAGCAGCTTGGGAACAACAACTGCAGCCACACTTTCAAATATGTGAATTCTCTTTTACCATTAGTGGGCAAAAAACAAAAAATCATGCAACCAACAAGGCACATCATCAATGGGTTTTAGGGGTTTAGTTGACCACATGGAACCACTGTTGTTGCTTCTATGGATGTAAGGGAGGAGGGTCAAAGGTACATGAAATGCAAACAGAAAATGAAAAAACAAGACAGTGATGCTTTCCTAAATGCAATACCATACCAACCACAACAAGATTTCAGAGCAGAGGTGTCATGTGCTGATAGGATCTCACTCATGTCAGAAACCTTGCTGCAGCATTCTACATTAACTGACAGGGCTCTCCTTATGTTCCTCAAACCCAGCATCCAACCCTGGCCGGTCAAATGCATCCTGTAAGTTCACAACCAGAAAGCAAGGCGATAGACCAAGGATTTGCAAACTCACCACCACCACTACTTGAGCATTACTGAGGGCCTTGGCAGACCACTTAATGACTGCTTTGCCTGCTGAAGCAATTGAATGGTTTTAAATTGCATCAAGATGAAACATCTTATAAAAGATTATACGAAATAAGAATAATCTTTTATAATGCTTGGGAAAATAGCAGGGAGTAGAAAAAGAGGAAGGCCAAACAAGACATGGATTGATTCCATAAATGAAGCCATATGATTCCATAAAGGAATGTTGAAACAAGGGATACTTCATCCATTTTAATGGGTCCCACAGAAACTTGTATCAAGTTGTCTGGTGTAGTTGAGCTGCAAACCTCCAGGGACAAAAGAACATCAGAGCCACAAGTACGTATGCTCTGTAAATTGGATTATTAGATAACTTCAAAGAGAATCAGGCTCTCCAAAGAGGATCACATTTCCTGATAGAAATAGTGGTTCAGGTTTTAGTTAGTACAAAGAAAACAGTCTCCGCTAGGAAGTAGGGCACCTGGCAAAATAGATATTCAATTTTGAAAGAGGCAGCTTCTCAACAGCCAACATTTTATTTCATTAATAGTTTCCATGCATCCATTCACTTTCAGATGCTGCCAGGTTTCTCATATACATGTATATAACGTTTACTGGAGCTAGGATATACTAGTTAGATAACTCTTCCTGCTATTTTGATTTTAAATATTTTTTTTATGATTTTAAATGTAACATTGAAAATATTTGTTTGTACTAAATGTATTTCCTGTTTGAGGCCTATGGCCAGACAGTAATAATAAATGATTGATGATTGATATGTTAGTTGGTTTAGATTATTTTATAAAGAAAGGTGGGATGTAATTCTTTTTTTAAAAAAAATTACTTTTTGGGATAAGTTTTGGTCTCTTGTTCCTTATTGTTTCAGTAATAAATACTTTTTATTTGCTGTAATGCTATGATAAATGTTTATACAGCAACTTGCAGCTGGTGCCAAGAGATAGGATAGTGTGTTCCTTTACTGAAGCTTCAAATCTTTACTCATATCTTGTCCCTAATGTTTGAAGCTGAATTATACACAGTCAAACTGAGTGTATCTACTCTGACCGGCAGCAACTCTGTTTGGTTTCAGGCAATGGTATTTCCCATCTGAAATCCTGTTAACTGGAAATGAGAAGGGTTGAACCTGAGACATGCTGGATACAAAAAAGGAAGACATCTCTACCTCTGTATGCATTGGGGGGGCATGATCAACAATCGGGGAGTTGAAGGGTTGCATTCTGCACCATAATCATGTTATACTTTGTTGTGAATCAGGTGGGTGTCACATTATGAACTGAATGCCAAAATGTACGTGAACTGTCATTCCTGAGTATCAGGGTTGATTTCAAGTACATGTGGCTAGTAGTATGTGTACTCTCATTGTGGATACATGAAAAAAGCAAACTGCTATCACAGAAGTATACACCATTTTAAATGCATGGACTTGCAAAGATGGCTTTATTCTGCTTTTGTGGGAGAATATTCCAGAGGAGGTGCTCTTTTCTTGCCTTCGGTTTCCATTCATTAAGGAAAAAATTGCTACTACACCAAAGAAAAGGGTGATGGTGTCAGTGTTGTACTGAGTTGCCAAAATACCTAAGCCCATCATTTGTAGCCACATCATCTCCTGGCTCCTCTTACTCTACCCAAAGCTTCACACTCCCTCACTGCTTGATTAATACATTCTGTCTGCTTTTTAAATACACCTAGGCCAAAACAGGTTTACAGCAGCCTGTTGTCCCAACAGCTGTCATTCAAGTTACACTCTGATATGGCAGTAACTTGTCAATCCTTGTGATTTTTACAACGGGGCTAGTACATGATTTTAATTGTTTAAAGCAGGCTGGGTTTTAATACCAACTAAAAGGTTGGGACAGCTATACGAAGGGAAAAAATACTAGCATAATCATTTAATGGTAAACCTTGGACTGGGGATGCTTCCAGATTGTCATTGTTTTCAGGTGGGATCCAATCACATCAAGGCAAACTCAGATTTTGCAGTGCAAATTGTTTTGTAGGTCTTCCACAACAAGCCTGCTTCCCCAAAAGATCAGTATTTTTGCAGTAAGGAAAGTGGAATAACGCTTGCATGACACATTGTCTAACCTCCCCACAAACAAATCAGAGTGAATAAACAGGGCACCTGCAAACAAACATTGAACGTTTTTCACCACGCCCATGAAACATTCACACATATCATGCTTAGCATGGATGCAGCCATACTCAAACTGGTCTAGGCTGTGGCCAGTATATCACATTGTGGCCTTAGCGTACTACTGGTTCAAAGGACAACTTTTCCTCCAACTTTGCTTTTCTTTTGCAAAAGCAAAGGAAAAGCACCTTTACCTGGTGGCCAACCTGGTGTTGCTCTTGGAATGTGTGAAACAGCTTAGAGGCTGTGCAAACTTGTCCCTGGTGCCTGCATTGTACAGCTTCAGCTACACTTGGGCCAAATTCCCTGAGGGCAAAGTGGACGGGGCTACATACACCACACACTCCAGTTTGTCAGTTTGGATTTCTCACTGTGTGCTGAGAAAATAGCTGTCTGCCAATGCCCAGAAAGGAAATGCAATGCAGAAGAGATTCCCAAATGAGCTAGTGATGGAGGAGCGCTATCTTATTCCATGGCCAGTATGGAAGCCAATCAGGGTGGCGAAGGAGGGACAGAGCACTGTGCTTCATCAACCCCTTATAGCTGACCATGGAAGAAAAGATTGCAGGAGGGGTGAAGCCAGCAGCCGTCCTTTCCGGAGCCTCCTGCTGAGCCTGCAGGCCGCGTCGGCAGCGGTTGCTAGGAGACGGATCCGACGCGGCTTGTCAGCCTCAGCAGGAGAACCTTTTTAATGGTTTATTTCTGGAGGTGGACGGGAGCCTCTGTTGGAAAGGAGAATGCCCCCACCCGGGTCCGCCGTTGTGTTACTCTACTGGCTCTCATAGAAAGCAATCCTCTGGCTGTGCTGTGGTGTGTGCAAAAACCAGAAGTGAACTGCAGGACGACCCGGAAGATTTGAACTGAGCTTTATAACCACCCAGCAAAGGGGGGGGAAGGGAGAGAGAAAAAAGAAAGAAAAAGCCCAAGCTAGACAGACAGAGCATCCCACGAGCGCCCTGGTAGGGAGGGGGGTTTGTTTAGGGGGGGTGGAGGAGACACTGCTTTTTTTCCCTCCCCTCCCAGATAAATTTGAGTGGGTATTTTTTTTAGTGCATATATATAATATAATTTTTCTCCTCATGTCTATTTGCATAAAAAGCACCCCACGTTTCAAAAAATCTCTGCAATTTAAGGTGTGTATTATTCCGATTATTATGGTTACTAGCAAGCTTGCACTCTCAGGCCACTTCAAAGCAGGGACCGGAGAGGGGGGGCAACTTGGGGAGGGGGAAGAGAAGGAAGGGGACAGATTGCCAATGTATTTCCCCCTCCCTTCCCCCCGTGGCAACGGTGCATGCTTTTCTCCCAGCTCCCCTTTTTGCAAATGTGCGTCAGTTTCAGGCTAAGGTTGCAAGAAAGGGGGGAGAGAGTGCGGGGTGGGGGGGCATTTTGGTGTGGTTGCCAATTTAATGCATGCTTTTGCAGCCGGTCTGGAGCGGAGAGGGAGGGGGGCTGTCTTCCCGGTGGCCCCCGCTCTCCTCCTCCTCTCCCCCCCGCGACATACTGAAGGTTGGGCGGGTGGAGAATGAGGTGGAGGAAGCGAGGCGGCTAAACAGGGGTGCCCATTTTCTTCCTTTGGAGACGGATCTCTGGCTGGGTTGCAATTTGCAAGTGGAGCATGGTATAGAGCCGTGGAGGGCAGGCCGGGCCGGCTCCTCCTCCTTAGTCCAGCCAGTTCTCCCTGCTCCGGAAAGGACGGCCGGCCGCTTCACCCCTCCTGCTGTTGACACCGCTGGGGGGGCCCATCGCAGCCGCTGCCACCCAGCGGCACCCACAGCAGGAGGGGTGAAGCCGGCGGCCGTCCTTTCCGGAGCCTCCTGCTGAGCCTGCAGGCCGCGTCGGCAGCGGTTGCTAGGAGACGGATCTGACGCGGCTTGTCAGCCTCAGCAGGAGCCGTGGAGGGCAGGCCGGGCTGGCTCCTTTTTAGCCCCGGAGCCGGTTCCTCTGCTCTGGAAAGGACGGTCGCCGGCTTCACCCCTCCTGCTGTGGGCGCCCCTGGTCGGCAGCAGCCACGATGCCCCCCCCAGTGGCACCAACAGCAGGAGGGGTGAAGCGGCCGGCCGTCCTTTCCGGAGCCGGAGAACCAGCTGGACTAAGGAGGAGGAGCCGCCCCGGCCTGCCCTCCATGGCTCCTGCGCTGAGGCTGCCTGGCAGGCTGCAAGCCGCATGGGATGAGCCCCGGCCCCGTCTTGGCCGGGGCTGAGAGGGAGCCGGCCCAGCCTAGCCTCCGCTGCTGCCACCGCTTGCCTCCACCCACCCATGGGCCATCAGATCACCCTCACACGCCCGGGCCCCGGCCACCTGTATGTTCTCTCTGTGGGTGGTGGCGGGAGCGGGCAGGGGCTGCTGCTGGAGGAGTCCTTCCCTCACTGTGTCGGCTGCTCAAGTCCTGCCTGCGGCCTGCCTGCCTGAAATTGTAAAGAGCGGAAGTCGGCCAGCCACAGCCCAACATATGCATGGTCAATCGCGCATGCGTGGCTGAGGGGGCCAATAAAAAGCCGGAGATCCACCTTTTAAATTGAAGTATAGCCGGAGGCCAGACACGGCCCCCTTTTGCCGGACTCTCCGGCAGATTGCCGGAGACCTGGCAAGCCTACAAGGCAGTGATGTGGTAAAAGCTGATGCATCCTGAGCAGGTCCTAAAAGAGAAGAGAGAGAAGTAGCCAAGGACAAGAAGAAAGTGAAGGAAGGAGAACAGAGGGAGAAAACATGAGATTGGGAGAAGCAGAACTGGTAGGCATGGCTTTAGATAGGGAAGGTCTGGGGCAGTAACCTTAGTAATGAATTACAGGGACAGAGAAGAGAATTATAGGAATAGGCAGGGATTAACAGTAAAGCAAACAAACAAAGCAGAATGGAATCTAGTGATGACAGGAGTCCCAAACTCATGGAGTAAGGGTTCACAATAGGTCTCTGAAGAAGAGACAGCCTGAAGTTCTGCAGATCCTTGGCAGGGCCAGCACCAGACTGCAGTGGGCCCTCAGTGGTGGTGGCACTACTGCTGCCATCAGGGACTTAAATAGGCCTGTCCACATCAGGGCATTAGCATACTGTGTGCACATGACTGCCATCACCCAAGATGGTGGCAGGGCGTGTTGATCTTGGGTGATGGCAAGCATGCATGCACAGTATGCTAATGTGCTACTGCACCAGGGCCTTTTTCAGCCCTCAGCAGTGGCAGCAGTAGTGCAATGCAGGAAGTGGCACAGCCAGCCAGCCCGCCCCAGTGGTGGGGGTGTTGCCTGTGAGGTTGAGTCTTGCCCCACGCCAATATTGGATCATGGTGCTCATGTTCTGCAACCTGATGCTAGTGCAGATTGTGGAGCAGGAGCTACAACTACCCAGTCCCAGCAGCACAGGCCCCTCTCAGCCACAGGGACTCTCATTCAGTTCTCAACCTGGTTGCCCACTGGCACTGTGTCTGATCCTTGGGACCAAAGGGAAGGGTGGAACAACTATGAGACTCTAGTGTTATCGAAGATGTGATGATGAAGGGGGGGAATTCCCTCCCAGTGCTAACCAGAAAACTGATGCTAATATACATTCTAAGGTTTTGCTATCCTTACAAGCTGCTATATATGTAGAAGGCTTTAAAGAATAGCAGAAAATCATTTAAAATTGGATCATATCACCTGACTGTAAGGGGAAAGCCTTGAAACCTTACTTCTCTGTATGTCTGCCAGATTTTAGGAGTGGGAACTGCAACAAAATCTCACAATCTGGATAGCATCTCTTAGTGATTCTAGCCAACAAGCTATTCCATCTTCCAGGGTGCTACATCCTATTCCCCCTCACTATGGTTTTCCACCCTCCCTTTTTATAGTTTTATTTTATAAACAATTTTATAAGCATGCTCAATTTTCATTGGGCTGTTTCTGGGTTTCCCCATCACCACCACTTCTCTTATTTTTTTTTCTACAATGTTTTGTACTTTTGCATACCTTGGGTTATCCCGAGCCTGCTGACTCCCTTGGGTGAGAGTTCTGCTTTTTTAACTACAAAATGTGGAGCCACACCTGCAGAACAAATTTGCTATTCATATGAATCCATAGCAGGGGTGGAGGACCTGTGATCTCCGGATGTTGCTGGACTACACATCTCATCAACTCACTGGTCATGCTGGCTGGGGCCAATGGGAGTTGAAGTTCTACAAGTTCTGGAGAGCCACATGTTTTGCACTCCCAAACTATTTTATTTAGACCATTTCTATACCACTTAGTATATAAAAATATCTGAGTGGTTTACAAAATATAACTAAAACAAAATGACAATTTAAACACCAGATGTTACAAAAATACGCTGTTGCATATACAAATGTTACATTAAAAATAATTAATAAAAAATAATTATACAGCCACAAGAGTGGCCGTATAGTACAGCCAGCATGGATTTTTTGCATTCTGCAATGTTAAATTGAAAATACCCCTGCATGCAATTCTGATGCTTCCCATAAGCTCATTTCAAACAAAAGTTTACAAAACATCTTAATTTGTTAAAAATTAGAAATTAGCCATTTTCACAGAGTACCTGTAATCCTATTACTGACCTTGCCCCATACTCCCACCTTTTTCTGCAGTTTAAAAGTTAAAGAAATGCCTAGCTGATTTTTAATTAATTTAAGAAATTTAACATTGGAGTCAATGATAAGCCCAGGCATGCTCAGTAAGAACCAACTGTCAGAGTTCTAAAAGCCAGACTCACAGCTGCTTGGCTGATAATACTGCTTGGATGGCAGAGCTCTAATGGCCAGAGTGATTTAACAGTCTGCCGCTCTGATTGAAGCTCTGTGCGGGGAACAAGGCATCTCCAAACAACACTCAGCACCCTTCACTAATTACACTTCTCTGGATTCTATGGGAGAAGCCATGACTGTCTAAAGTGAAATAAAGGTCTGATGTGGATGTGGCCAGGGACAGCTTTGGTTTAAATTTGGGTGGGAGTCTACATGTGCCTGCTGTAGAATAAAATCGTGGGGGACATCCTGAAAAACAATGATACTGATCACAATGTTTTCCTTTTGGAAAGGAAAGGGGCTTTCCCTCTGCCCAGTGCCCACTCACCCAAATGGCAAAAAAAACCTTGTGGTTTAAGAACGTGCTTACAGCCAACAGATATTTCTACCAAACTTTAAAAAGCAGGGAAATTGGGCAGCTATAGTGAATGCACCATGGGAACAGGAGACCTGACCTCCTCTCTGAGATATTGTACTGCCCTACAAATTTGTAAAAATACAAACATAATTTGGGTTGGTCTTTCACAGTCCAATCCACTTCCTGTGCAGCTTGGAAAATTTGGTAATGTGCCTCTGAGCATCAGGCTACAGGAGATTTGGTGAGTTTCCCAGGGAAGTCCCAAGGATTGCAACAAGACACCCCTCCACTTTCAGTTCTTTCTCTGGCCTCTATACGCCACTCCTCCAGCTGGGGAACAAGTAGCATGGAGATTTGGGGAAACAGAGATGTTCCACATGGCCTGCTCTTCCTAAGCTAAACTAGCCTATTACCCTGAGGTGTGGGTGTGATGTAGGACACCACTCAACTGTATTTGGAATTAAGGATGGGGAAAGAATCCAGGGGGTCAGCTGCATTCCAGAACAAAGTTACCTGATCTATAGCCATTTGTTTGCACTCCTGACAAATCATACAAGGTGGTCCAAGTGCTGCCCTTATTTTATTCTATTCAACTGTGTTGTTGTTTTTCTCCTAGTAACCTGGGGCTGCATAGAAAGTACAGATGCAGCCATGTGCATAGAAATGGGGCCAGAAATCTCCCTGGGAAGGATTGGACATTGTAATATAATGTGCCTTCACTGGGACTTTGCATGGAGAGAAAAATGGCTACCCCATGAAGTCATTGGAGCAGCCCATGTAAAGATACAGGTAGCCATCTTTCCCCCATACTTATGTATTGTATGAAAAAGGATGGCTGCCACCATCAGTACATTGGAGCAGCCATCTTTTTTTCTACATGAAGTCTCTGTGGGGACCATTATGTCATGATGTATCATCTCTCACAGTGTGGTTTCCAGCCCAATTTCTGGCCACATAGCAGCTGCTGCACTTTCTAGAACCCCAAGCTGCTGGGGAAAACAAAAAGTTGGAAAATAAAATAAAATAAAAGGCAGTCCATGAACCATCTCAAGAACTTTTAACTACCTTTTCCGCTCTCCGCCCAAATAATTTTGCACATATTTGTTTTATAAATCCACAAGGACAACTTGAAATGGGACATAAAATACTTCATATCAGTCATGTGGAAAAAAATGGCATGGATTGAATTGAGCCTGGTTCATCCATCCCTGCTTGGAATGGGGAGTAGTTGCCATCAGTTCAACTTCAGAAACAAGACCAGGTAACTTGGAACTTGAAAATTCAGGAACAAATTTGGATGGAACACTGTAGAAACATTCCCTTTTTTTAGGATTGGGGAACCTCTGGAATAAATATCAGAGGGTTTATGGTGGGCTGGGGGGGAAAGAGAACCTGGAAATCCCATTGTGCAAGTGGATTTCCAACAATGGGTGGACCTTATTGGCTGTTGTCCATGGATTCTGTGTGAATGGAAGGTATGTTTGTTTTTTTAAATCATTGTTCAAATTATGAGGCACCATATAATTATTTAAGGAGCAGATGAAAGCACAGTTTCAGTGTAATCAAATGAAATGCCAGTTGTTAGAGCCCCACACTAAGCTGATGCATATGCTGTCCAACTGCCTGAGAGGAGAGTTTTGTTCTTGATATAGATGCTATGACTGTGGTTGTCTGATTAACTTTATGCACATAGCTCCTTGACATACAAATGCTGTCAAGCATATGAAAGCTTTTAGCAAATGACTGGCATGGAGATGGCAGACTTTGAAATTACAGATACATTACCTGAGTTGGGATGAAGCTTTGATAGCACTTTATTGAAAAAAGTAATGAATTTTTTAAAGATTTCAAAACATGGATGGAGGATAGTAAAGTCAATTATCAGTATCCCCAGCTTTGGAAAAAACATAGTGTGTGGTTGTTATTCAGATGTGATATTCATTTCCATATTCACACTGGACATACTACTGTACAGAACAAAGAATATTTTGGCACTATCTCTTTATTGTTTATGTCTTTCACCTATGTCCACTTTTGAAAAATAATGTTCTTTGCGAGCGGCAGTCTTTTCACTTGTGTTTGTACCATGTGCTTCATCTCTTACACTCATACTTTCTCAGGACACTTCTTGAACATCTCTGTTATGAAAGAAATGTGCAGTAGATTCACTGTTATCTATGTTCATCAACCTACTGCTTTTGGACAAAACTTTGGAGAGAATCAATGTTTCTCAATGACAGCATTGGTTAGCAGAAAATAACCTCTTTGAAAACTAACAGTTTTGTGTGGGTTTTTTTCCTTAAAGAATCCAATTATATTACCGAACAGAGCCTGCTATGGTTACAGTTTATAATGATATATTAATGCAGTCTGACTTGGCATGTTCAAGCATTTCAATCTTGTTTGATCTGAATGCCACTTTGACATTGTTGATTATAACATTCTGCTTGATCGTTTGTGAAATTATGTAGGCTGAGCTCAAGCTGCTTTAAGTTAGTGTCAATCTTATTTTCAAACAGATGTCAGTCAATTCTATCAGGAATTTTCTTTCTGGCTGCTCCACCCATGAGTCTGTAAAAGACATTTGTGGCATTCATGTATGCCATGATAGAAAAAGTCCAGTACACAGACAGCTTTAATCTTTATCAACATGATTGTGGATGTTAATGCAACAGTGATTATCCTTTTGCACAGGGTAGATGTATATGTGTTCCACTGCTGGAGACCCACCGAGTCCATGCGCCCTATGGCTGCAACAGCTTAATAGCTGTAGCAACAATTCTCAACACAGTAACTCCCAGAGTCATCTCTAGTGAAGTCAGAGTTCAGAAAAAACCACCTCATAACTACAATAGTCCAACAATAGTTTTTTTAAAAAATCTTGAACATTAGCATGATGCTGGGGGGGAAAATTACTCATAAGCTGAAATTTGTTTATTGTCTAGTCTTGGCTTCTGAACTGCACAGAAGCAAAAAGAGGAATGATGGGTAAGCCTTCTAAATACAGGATGATACATGCATATAGAGCAATCAGATACTTTGCTAAAACCCAGAAAGACACAACTCTGTGAAAGGAATGTCAAATCAAGTGTTAGTTGGGGCTTTTAGGGCAGAGGGAGGCACCTCTGTGTTTTAATGGTAAGTCACTTAGAAACTGCCTTTTGTTAGGTGACTAGCAAATTAAATAAATAATAAAAATATTATTATTTTGTTAACAGTAGAAATGAAGTAGACATACAATTCCTTGGATTGGAGTATGAATGTCTGTGACCCATAATTTCCCATTTCAAATGTGAAGTGAGTATTACAATTCTTTTCGAGCCAGAGAAGAATTCAGCAACATTTCCCAAAAGCAAGAGTGGCAGTGAGCTCAGCCAAACACCACTTTTGGAATGCTGGGCCCATAAGGGTGCCAGAGAGGTGAGGGGGTGGACCGAGATTTTCCAGGTGGGTGAGAGACAAACAGTCACCTTTTCATCTTCTCTTGGTTCACACAGTAGGGCTGGAGTGCTGCAGAGGAAAAATCACAAATTGGAAGCCCTGGTAGCAGAATAGAGGGGCTTGGATTGACTCAGCCATCCCTCTTGTGCATTGCCCGGCCCTTCACCTCCCTGCTTCTGGTGCTCTGATTGCTCTCCTGCCCCAACAGGTGGTGTCTGACTATATGAGCTTGCTGCTACTCTTGTTTTGGAGAAATGGTCCAAATGAAATGCAGGATGACTTTAGTCTTGGCTGCCCAGTGTCCTCCCAGTTTGGTCTTTTGCAGTGCATTTCTAGCTGCTGTTGCTACCTCCTTCTCCAAAAGCCAGATGGAAGATAAAGAAGAAGAACCTCCCTGCTCAGCTCTCTGTACTGAAAAGAAATTCATTCGCAGCATCGGGATTTTGCAAAAGTTCAACAGAACAAAAGCTCTCCCTTCTCTTTGATTCTCCATTCCCTGTGGAGAGAACAAAGGGAGAGAGGAGCAGGGTAAGCCGAAGATATTTTGCTGCCTGTGGCAAAGGACAAGGTGGGCCCTCCCCCATTCCAGATACAGAAGCTGACCAGACTGGTGAAGGGGGACAGCATCTAAGATAATTGATATTTTAGTATATGCTATACCATTACGTCCAGTTTCTGTTCTATTAAATTACATAAAGCAGTCGGTAGAATCGGAACACAAAGAATTACAAAGCAATCCAAATGATGGGGAGCCGGCAGAAGGGGGGCCAGCAGAGGAGGAGCCAGCGGAAAGCCCTGCGGGATGCTCTTCCCGCTCAGGAGCCACTGGCCCGGCTGAATGCTGGCTCTGTTGAGAGCTTCATGCACAAGCCGGCCAGAAAGCACCAGCTCCCATGAACAGGCCTCCAGTGGAGTAAGCATTCCCTGTTGGCAACCATGTACATGTTTTTACTGCGCTGGCCTTTGGGCTGGAGGAGATTCCGGGCACATTGAGACCTTCCTAGCTGTGCTGCACCTCAGCTACAGCACAGAGCTGCTGCCAGTGGAGGCTGGCAGTGCCGGGAGCCTGCCACCACAGTCAAGGGTCCATGGCATTCAACTCCTTGCAGCCTGGCAGAGGGGTGAGTTGGATTGCACTCTTAGTCTCCTATTTGCTCACAGCAGCTAGAAGGATCAATGAAAAACAAGTGGAGGCAATCTTCCATACCTTCTTTTGGAGAATGGTATGAGAACATTTGGGAATATGCAATGATAGCAAAACTGATGTATTATTTAAGGAGCAAACAAGAACACAAGCAAAATATATTTATGAGAAATTGGATGAACCTTATTCAACATAGCAGAGCCAGAAGATGCATACCCTATACAAGCTATGGATTCACACTCTTTTGAGATATTAAAATCTAGCTAGGACTGGGCAGTTTGTAATAAGATTTAATGTGGGGGAAATAACATGAAATCATTGTCATGGTTTTGCATGTCATGTATATAACATTATTTAGGTATTACGCAATGATTGTAATGTGTATCAAGCATCATGTATTGTTTAATAATAATAATAATAATAATAATAATAATAATAATAATAATAATAATGCAAAAGACAATGAAGACTCTTCTCCTCTGCACACGTACTCTCCAGCAGGTGTTATTGAACTCTGTAGGACGCATTCCCATCTAAAATTACCGAACTATGCTGTTCATTGGAGATGTTGAGAAGGGGAGAAAAAGGTAAGAAGTATAAAGGACCATGTTCTCTTTCTTGCAAAGGGTTCTTCAAACCTAGCTTGTTGTCAAGGGACACTGGTGAAACAAGAAAAAGAAAACACTGCTGAGAGACCTGGCCTTGGCAGTGTTGTTGTGACACAGAAAAGTTGGTCTTTTATATTCCAATTCAGAGAGAGAGAAGGGTGGAGGGGGGGCAGCCCAGTGCTAAAAGTGAGGCCGCTGAAATGGAGCTGCAGGTCTGTTTGCAGTTTCAGACATTTATTACAGCCTCTTAAGCTGTCATTACAAGTAGAGAACCTCTGTCCATAAAAAGCTCCCAATCCAAACAGTGTTCTCATGCTGTTGCAAACACATGTGCTTGCCTCAGCATAAAGTGCCAATAAAACTATTCATACATCATCAATTTACACATGGTAAAATTTTATACATGTGCTTTTATGCAGGAG
This sequence comes from Rhineura floridana, assembly GCF_030035675.1. Lineage (NCBI taxonomy): Eukaryota > Metazoa > Chordata > Lepidosauria > Squamata > Rhineuridae > Rhineura > Rhineura floridana. The sequence goes on from NC_084487.1 coordinate 102,427,806, forward strand.
TGGATCACCTGGTGTGGCAGCAATGCAGCAATAACCGCCCAGCAGCAGGGTCATTGCTGCTTACCACTCAGTTTCCTAATGTGTGGCAGCGATGCCATGGCTGAGAGGCTATTATTGTGGCTCCTTCAATCCGCTCGCTCTTATTTATTTATTATTTGATTTGATTTATATCCCACCCTTCCTCGCAGCTGGAGCACTCTTGCTATTGTACATCATTTAAATAAGGGATGGGGAACAGGATCTGGCCAGTGGGCAAGATCCTGACTTTCCCAACCCTCCATAAGACTTCTAACAGATGGTCAGGGCCTCCCACCTGTCAATCTCCAGACATAATTGGGACTTGCTGTAAGTGCAGATCCCAGCTGGGTTCCTGGAAGTGCTGATCAGGTGTTTACCATTTACAGGGTGTCCACTGGGATCTGACAAAGGTTCCTGATGGAGATCTCCATGTGCAATTGATCACTGCAGTCTTGCTATCACTGTTAATCAGATGATCAATGCTGACAACAAGCCTCCCTTGCCAAGAAACAAATGGGAGCATTTTAAGACTCCTGTTACTTGGTAGCTGCATTTCCCCCTGTCCTACACCTGATGCTATCAGGTGTGGGGCAGTTGGATATGGTTTGGGGAAAACAGCCTCACATGTTAAATTGGCACCCCTGCCTGACCTACTTAAACCAATGAGCTGGAGGTTTCCCATCCCTAGCTTAAGTGCATGCACTTTTAATTATGCACATTCCACTTTCAGGCTGTATGATCACAACGTCTGACCACGTTAAGCTGTCAAAAGGCAAACAGCCCATCATATCAAAGGGGAGTCCTAGTAAGTACTTCATTTGGCTGCTGCTGCTTAATTGCAACCTGTGCCCTAATCTTGGAGAGCAAAGGACAACCAGTACAGCTAGTTACAAGCCTGTCAGTCAGGAGAACTCTCCCCTTATGCTGCAATGCTTCTGTCACCCAGGAAAACTTGGAATTCTTCTCCTGCTTGGATTTTGATTATTATAAAGCTGCCCTCTCTTTGTGTCAGGCTTTTACATGCCATAGAAGTTTGTCTTCATGTCCCAGTTAGGACAACATCACTGGCGGCTCAGTGATCAAACATCTGCTTTACATGCAGAAGGTTCCAGGTTAAACCTCCAGCATCTCCAGGTAGGGCTTGGAGGGACTCCTCCCTGAAAGCCTGGAGAGCCACTGCCAGTCAGGGTACTCAGTACTGAGCTAGGTGCACCAATGACTCACTATAAGGTAGCATCCTATGTTCCATGTACAAAGAAGGATTTATTAGGGATAGAGGTTTGGCATGGAGTGATGTAGGAAGGTTTGTTTATGGGCTCAGGATGAGGAGCTTGGAGGTGTGGGGTATGTAGAAGGATTTGTTAGGGAAGCATGCAGGATTTGCAGGGGTGAAGCATGATTTATTGGTGGGCTGAAAGTGATGACTTTGTGGAGAACTGTGGGACAAAAAGATTAGGGATTTGGGGGTGTTGGAGATATAGGAAGGTTTATTAAAGGAGGCAGGTCAGTGATGTGAGGGTAGGGTTGCCAGGTTCATGGCCTGAGACTGATCCTGTATCTTTAGGAGAAGAGAAACTTGCCAGGCCTGGCCTCCAAGAGGTTTTCTGTATCTTTAAAAGTTGTGCAGGGGGAAGGGAGAATTCCACCTTGTGGTTTTTTCCCATTATAGAGTTGCAAGAACATCTGCACTTGGCTGACTTTCTCTTTTCCTAAAGATACAGGATCAGTCTCAGGCCATGAACCTGGCAACCCTATGTGAGGGTGACAGATACTTTGTTGTTGGGACCAAAGGGAGATATCTGGGTGCATAAGAAATGAAGGAGCATTTGCAAACAACGGGAAGGCCACAGGCTCCTTGTCTCTGGAGTAGAAGTATTGTGGTGCTGACCCAGCAGGTCTGAATGTATGGCAAGTTCTATGTTTATATTTTGTCTATCATAATTAAGAAGTAGGCAAGCGTCCCCACATTAACAGTGTGGTGAGTTGTTCATCTAAATACCTTCAGTAACATCACCACTTCATATGTGCCTCCTACTAAAATAATTAAACCTGTGCATAATATTGTATAGACACCATGGTTCTAGCTGTTCCTTGGAATAAAGGGGGGGGCAGGGAGGACTGCAGAAAACTGAGTCTAACACATAAAGTAGCAAAAAAAGAACAAAAATTTAACTATAGGAAAACTATTGACAAATTTATGATTGGTGAAGTTCAGTGATCAATAAGAGCAACTGGTGTTTTTTTTAAGGGTAAGCTTGTACTCAGGTGCTGCGTGTGGGCTTCCCATAGATATCTAGTTGGCCACTGTGATAACAGGATGCTGGACTAGATGGGCCATTGGCCTGATTGAGCAGGCTCTTCGTACGTTCTTAAGCTATGAGAAGGAAGTGATGGTTCTTTGTAGAATTTCACAATTATCCTATTTTTTCTGCATGTTCAAAAAGAAAGGAAATCTTTTCTCCCCTCCAATCCTGCTTTCTCCTTATCCAGGGAATTATTTCAGTGCATCATGTGTCATCTCAGAATTCATTTAAAGGTTCTTCCTGAGTGATCTGAAGGGATTTCTGCTGAGCTAATTTGTCGGCCTTTCCTCTGTGATTCTCAGTTGAGTAATTTTAAGACCTCAAGAAACTTAATGGCTTTCTTTTAAAGGTGATGTAACAAATTAAGATTTTATGCCAATGGAATAGAAGTCCTCCTCCCACATTCTCTTGAACATAAATTGAGCTGTACTATCCAAGACTAAACCTAATGCAAATATGACAATTAGGAAAGGCAAATGTAAAATCTTACTTTCAACAGAAAGCTAAAACAAATAGAAATATATACTACACCAAATATTATATAAAGAAAAAAGATAAATACATTTATTGTGTACCTTCAGTTTAGAAGTATTAGGGGTGCTCACACCCCTTGTTTTTGAATCTCTGTGTTTTATAAAATTCTGATCTGTTTCCGAGTTGCTCTGCGACCCTAAACTGAGGTGGATGGGTATTAACATCACACATTGACTCAGTAGGAGGAACCACCTTGAATCATCCCAGTATGCCTCATTATACACACCCAGACTGATGCATACCCCTAGTATTTATACACATGCCCTTTCAGACTGTGTCAGCCTCAGTTTTAAGTCATTTCTTGTAATCAAAGGTCAAGCCACTGTTGGTGCTGACTTTAGGACGGTTCATATGCCCTACCTTACATATTCAAGGATGCATTGGAGGTTCGCTGAACCTTGTGGGCCAGCTCTGTGCCTCAGACATTCAGTGTGCATGAGAAGAGGCTTGGCACACATCCTGTTCTACCCATGTAGAACCCCTTATCATGCTCACTATATGTATGGATATTTCCCGTGTCTGGCTGTAAGTCGTGTCTATAGCTGGGGGAATGGAGCTAGCCCATGATGTGCAGTGTTCTTTGATCCCACTTCAGCAAATGGCAGCACAGCTCCAAATCTTCATTTTGGATGTTCCATCAGAATTGTAAAAAGAAGATGCTCAAGTCACATACAAGAAAATATTATGTATGCCTACTCAAGTAAGTCCTCTGCTTAATCTCAGATAAGTGTGCATAGGGCTGTAGCCGTAAAATCTGTTTTTCATATTTTCCATAAAATCTAATGGCATCATGAGGACAAAAGAAGGAGCAAAAGAATATATCCAAGCAAAGTTACTCCTAGGTATCCAATCACCCCACTTTTTTCCACCAAGCACAGTCTATTTAAACTGCAGCCTACAGGTTTACCAGCATCCTTGTCTAAGTTTTTTTATTATTAATACAAAGGTTATTATAATATAAATGAGAAACTGTTCTGTAAACCAAAATCTTTTGAAAATAATTTAGGCAGGCTTCATGTGACATCTCTTTCACTATCAGAAATACTTGTAAGTCTACTGTTTCCCCATATCATTTTCTGTGTACCATTTCATTATAAGGAAGCACTTACATAGCAAGATTATTCTCCATGTGACAGACGCTACATTTTCTCAGCGAACTTCCTTCTGCCTCCAACAGATAAGGTAGCACACAACACACAACACATTAATCTCCCTCACAGTACATTGCCAGACTTAATTACAAGCTTAGCAGGACCATCAAAGAGTGTGAATAGGAGTATGTGCTCATAGGCAAAGTGCTATATGTTTATGGGGCATATCCAAGCCCATAATTAAGGTGTCATCCAAGTTGTCACTCCAACCTCCTTTACAAAGTTTCACATGGCAATGTTGCCCCTTCAATATTGCCTTGGGGTAAATCAGACTTCAAAGATATTTATACAGCCATGAGAATGGCTGTATACTATAGCCAGTGTGGATTTTTCACATTCCACAACGTTAAATTGAAAATACCCCCAATGCCATTTTGATGCTTCCCATAAGCTCATTTCAGAACAAAACCTTACAAAACTTATAGTCCTGAACTCAGAAACACTTGCTTAAAAACCCTCTAAATTTTCATGGTGATACAGAAAACAGTCAGAGAGAATCAAGAGTTCTTTTACACAAAAGTGTAAAAAGAGAGAAAAAAACAGGCCCCTGTTGGACTTTTTCTGTGTATTCCCAAATTTGATGAACTTAATTCACAGAGTACCTGTAATCCTATTACTGACTTTGCCCCATACTCTGACCTTCATCTTCTGCAGTTTAAAAGTTTAAAACATGTCTGGCCGATTTTTAATTAATTAAATAATTTTAGCATTGGAGTCAATGATAGCCCAGGCATGCTCAGTAAGAACCAACAGTAAGCGTTCTAAAAGCCACACTCACAGCTGCTTGGCTTACCTAATCAGGGCCACACCCATGCCAGATCTTTATTTAATTTGAGACAGTCATGGCTTCCCCAAAGAACCCTGGGAAGTGTAGTTGGTGAAGGGTGCTAAGAGGAGACTTTTATTCAGCTGATGGAGCACCAGTGGCCAGATTGGTTTAACTCTGAGTGCTCTGATTGAAGCTCTGTGAGGGGAACAGGGCATCTTCTAGCAACTCTCAGAACCCTTTACTAACTACACTTCCCAGGATTCTTTAGTAGAAGCCATGACAATCTAAAGTGAAATGAATAAAGTGAATGGATGGGAGGTAATAGGCTGAAACTGAACCCCGACAAGACCGAGGTACTGCTTCTGGGAGACAAGAGGAGGTTGGGTGATACTGACCTGGTGTTAAATGGGGTAAGATTGCCCCTGAAGGACCAGGTTCGCAGCCTCGGGGTCATTCTTGACTCCCAGATGTCCATGGAGGCTCAGGTTTTGGCAGTGAGCCGGGCAGCTTGGTATCAATTACATCTAATACAGAGGCTGCGACCCTACCTCCCTGTCCATCTGCTCCCACGGGTGGTACATGCCCTGGTCTCCTCTCGCTTAGACTACTGTAATGCACTCTACGTTGGGTTAACCTTGAGGACGGTCCAGAAACTACAGCTGGTACAGAATGCGGCGGCACAGTTGATTAAGAACAGCCGCCGCTGTGATCATATCACGCCAGTGCTAGAAGATCTGCACTGGTTGCCAGTTGTTTACCGGGCCCAATTCAAGGTGTTGGTGTTAACCTTTAAAGCCCTACACGGTTTCGGTCCAGTTTATCTAAAGGAGCGCCTCCAGCATCATCAAATATGCTGCCTGACGAGATCAGCCTCACAAGACCTTCTCTCGGTCCCACCAGTTAAAATAGCTAGGCTGGTGCGGACCAGAGAGAGAGCATTTTCTATTGTGGCCCCCACCCTCTGGAATTCTCTGCCATGTGACCTTCGCCATGCCCCCTCCCTGGTAGGTTTCTGCCGAGAATTGAAAGCCTGGCTGTTTAGGCGGGCCTATGGGACTTTTGGGTAATTTAGTTTTATTCTGTAAAGATGTGGGTGGGTTTAGATTAAGTAGAGTCTGATGTTGTATTTGTATTTATATGTTATATTTTAAAATTCTGTACATCGCCTAGAGTGGCCATTAATTCGGCCAGATAGGCGACTTAAAAATAAAATTTTATTATTTATTATTATTAAATAAAGGTTTGGTGTGGATGTGGCCAGGTACAGCTTTGATTTAAATTTGGTGGGAGACTGCATGTACCCGCTGTAGAATAGAAAGGTGGGGGGGGAAGCTGAAATTCAATGATATTGTTCATAGTATTTTCCTTTTGGAAAGGAAAGGGGCTTCCCTTCTGCCCAGTGCCCACCCACCCAATTTCATCCCCCACCCCTTCCTCCTCTTCCTCCTCTCTGCCTCTCCCAAAAGTCAGCTTCATGTTTGCTAAGCATAATTGCACAGAAGTAAATCCCATTCAACTCAAAAAGTATGCACATGATCAAATCTGCTTTACTCTCCTCGTCCCTCCTATCTCCTCTCTCTTGCCCCTTCCCTCCCACTTCCTTTGCTCCTCCCCCTATCCCATCCCTCTCCAATACCCTCCTTCTCCCCCTCCCCTCTCCCCCTCCTCCTCTGCCAAGGTCAGTTTTACCTATCTTAACCACGATTCGCGGGGGTAAATCCCATTGAAGTCAATAAGCATGCAAATGATCAAACTTGCTCTCCCCTTCTCCTCCCTCCCATCACCTCCCTTTTACCCCTTCCTTTCCCATTCCTTCAACCCTCACCCTCCCGTTCCAATCCCCTCCTTCCCCCTCCTTCTGCTCTCCTCCTTTCCTCCTTTCCACTCCTCTCCCCTCCCCACCCCCTCCTCCATGGTAAGTTTTACCTTTCCTAATCATGATTGCACAGGAGTAAATTTCATTGAACTCAATAAGCATGCCAATGATCAGACCTGCCTTTCTCCTCCTTCCCCTCTCCCTTCCTTTCCTTTTCACTTCTTCCTCCCCTCCTCTCTTTGTTCTTCCTCCTCTCTTGCCCACTCCAGTTCTCCCTCCCTCCCTCACATGGTCAGTTTTACCTATCCCAAGCATGATTGCATGGGAGTAAATCCCACTGAACTCAATAAGCATGAAAACAATCAAACCTGCCCTCCTCCCCTCTCCCTCCTGCCTGCTCCCATCCCCCTCCTCCCTTCTGGCCTTCTTCCCCTCCCACCTCCTCCCCTACCCCTTCCCTTCCTCCTCCTCCCTCCCCATCCCCTATGGTCAGTCTCACCTCTCCTAAGCATAATTACAGGGGAGTAAATCCCACTGAACTCAAACATGCAAGTGATCGATCCATTCTCAGCAAACTTGCACAGGATCTCAATTCTTACCTCCTGGATTAAAAAGCAGAGAAATTCACTAATAGGAAAAAGAAAACCTTGTAGTTTAAGAAAATACCTATAGCCAACAGATACTTGTTGAAACTTTAAACAGCAGGGAAATTGGGCAGCTATAGTGAATGCACCAGGGGAGCAGGAGACTTGACCTCCTCTCTGAGATATTGTACTACCCTACAAATTTGTCAAAATGCGAACACAATTTGGGTTGGTCTTCCTGTGTAGCTTGGAAGGATTTGGTAATATGTGACTCTGAGCATATAGTGAGTGGTGGCAACACCTGCAAACAGCCCAAACAATAGAAACCTGACATGTGATGTGCCGATCTTGTTTTAGCAGGGAGGAATCAACAATATTCATATATTCATTCATGTCATTTTACTTTCAGTTCTGTCTAGCACAGAGAACAAGCAGGGTTCCGGAAAGGACAGAGTACTATTGATCACGGTGCCACCTTATACTTTCTAGCCAGGCAGTCAATACTGGGTCCTACAAAACACCTTTATGCCACCTTTGTTGATTTGGCGGCCGCTTTTGATTATATTGATAGAGGTCGTCTGTGGGCCAAGCTGGCCCGAACCAACATCGATAAACGCCTTCTATACTTAATCAGGGAAATGTACTCCAATAATAGTCTTAGAATCAGAGTGGGAAATAATCTGACAGATCCAATAGTGGCAAACAAAGGTGTAAAACAAGGCTGCCTTTTAGCGCCTACTTTATTCAACCTATACCTAAACGACATCGTAGCTGAACTGGCGGGCTCAAAAATTTTTCCCCCTTCAGCGGGATGCAGGAAGATTACTATGTTATTATATGCAGATGACATGATTCTCTTATCTCTCACTCCCATAGGCTTAAGAAGGTTATTGGCGAATTTAGATGTCTATTGTAAAACTGAAGGTTTACAAATTAACTACCAGAAAACAAACATAATGGTTTTTGGAAATAGACATCATAATCATAAATGGACCATTGGGAACCACCCAATAGACCAATGCCGTCCATTTAAATATCTTGGGATTCAATTCCAAGATACCCTCGCTTGGAAAAGACATACGACGGCTGTTAAATTGGCAGCCGCTAGATCCGCAGGGGCAATTCTCAGATTTTATAGGATGGTGGGGGGTCATTTGGTGGCCCCCGCCCTGAAAATTTTCCAAAATAAGGTCCTTCCACAGATTATCTATGGGGTGGCTATATGGGGATGGATGGTTCCTTCCCTGCCATCGTTAGAAGCCATCCAAAATAACTTCCTCAGACGACTTTTGTGTCTACCACCTGGTACTCCTGTCGCATTTCTGAGAGCCGAAACGGTCTTCTTCCTGTCAGCGCCCAAATTCATGAAACTATGTTGTCATATTGGGCCTCGCTATCAAATACATCATCTAAGATACTGGTGAAGGCCTGCTTTGACGTGGCCATTGCAGACAGATATTGGAACTCTAAATTTCGGGCGGTTTATTGCCAATATCATATTCCAACACAGCCAATCCCCGTACTGCATAGGTATAATATTCGTGAACAGATAGAGAGACATTGTGTTTGGTTGGACAGTTTGGCAATCTCTAACTCTAAGTTCTCCAGGTGGTATGGTTTATTCAAAGCTGACCATACAAGGGCTAATTACTTGACATACCCCCTACCTGTGCAGCTAAGATATGCTTTCACAGCCTTGAGATTTCAAACAATGCCAAGCGCTACTTTGTTTGGCCGTTACCAACAGATTCCGCGTGAACAGCGGTTGTGTATCTGTCAATCCGGAAAGGTGGAAGACCTTACCCACTATTTATTTGACTGCCCGATTTATACCCATCCTATAACTAAATTTCTTGATATTCTAATCAAACGTCAAGGTCCAGGACTGGATGATCAATTTGTCCCCTTCCTTTTAGTAGATAACAACTACTGGGTCATCTATCATGTGGCCCGTTTTGCCCTTGCTGCTCAAAAGCTGAGGGCTAAGTATTTAAAAAATCTGGGATCCTAGGAACTCTAGAGGCTGTGGATTTTATAGTTTTAATTCATTTTACTGTTTGGGTTATAATATGTACCAATTTTAATTTTAATTGGTTTTTTTATTTTTTATTTTTTTTACAATAATTTTTATTCAAATTTTCATAAGACATAGAAAACAAAATCATAAAACATTCAAAGACAAAAAACAAAACAAAACAAAAATGATTAAACAAAAAAAATAAAATGTTGACTTCCCATTTGTCACATATCAAATCAGTTATAGGTCTACAATATATAACAATCCTGTCTCTTAAATCATATTATAAAATCACTTTCCTCTAGTAGTTATCTTAATTAATCATCAAATCTCATAAACATTACTTTATTCTTTCCACAAAAAGTCAAAGAGAGGTTTCAATTCTTTAAGAAATATATCTATCAATTTTTCTCCAAATAAACATGTCAATTAATCCATCTCGTTAATAATTATAATAATCTTATTGTCATAACCATAGTCCAAATAAACATATCGATTAATCCATCTCATCAGAATCTGTTAGGTCCAATAATTTCAATAGCCATTATTCCATTATCCCTATTAGTTCCATCTTCCATCTTCAATAGTCCTGTTAAGTCCAGTAATTTCAGTGTCCAATCTTCCATTATCAGTATTCCATAATAATCTTGCTGTTGTAACCATAGTCATATAATAAGAGTCTGATGGGAATTTCCTCTATCCCAAATATTTTCTTGCCATCCATTCTGAATAAGTTGCTGAAATACTGTTGTAAAGTCATATCTGTGTTCTTCTTTTTTACAAAATGCACTGGCTCATCTCTTAAGAGTTTTTCCATTGTCACATGGCTGCAGTTAATTCCATAGATTTTCTCTATATCAAGCTCCATCACATCATTCCAGTCCAGAAGATTATCCAAGCCATTGATAACTTTATCTCTAATATCTTCATTAATTTCTTCAGAGATAACGTTAAATTCCAAACAGTAGATTTTATTTCTAAAATCCATAAACTCCAGATCTTTTTCCAATTCCACATTTGTTCCAATCTCCAGGGCTTGTATCTTCCCTTTATTTTTTCTTTTCTCATCTCTGATCTCATTCTCCTCTCTCACAGGATCCCCTATTTCTTTAAGCTCCTGCGTCATTTTGCTCAGTTCAATTTTCAGCTCCTTACTGCCCTGTCGCAGGGTTTGTTTCGTTATCTCAATCTCATCCATTATTTTCTGAAACATAGTTACTTCCAGATTCTCAGCCACTTTCTTGATTGCCATTTTTAAAACCACGAAAACAAAGCAAAACAAAAAAAGAAGAACCACTTCTTATTTCAGCAACAATTGGGTTAATATTCCAGGCTTGATGACATCACAGTATAAACAGAGCAACCTGCCTTATCTCTCTATGTTCAAGAATGCAAAACAAATTTAGTTCCCAGCATCAAAACAGTTAGTGGCGTCGTGAAGAAGCAGATTCGTCAAAATAAAATAGACCAAAAAGAGAATAGTCCCAGACAATATAATATTCCTCGGAGTAGAAATCAGGAATAGAAATCCCTCTTCTGTTTATTATCTTTAGAATGCACTTCCAGGACAGCTTTTTGCGACAGAAACAGAGATAAGCTGTTAATTTCGTGAATAACAGAAAAGAGTTATATCTCACCCAGAAGTTGTCCAAAGCCGATCAATCTGACAAATCTCCTTTTGCTGTAACAATTTAAACCAAGTAAAAAAAATAATAGAAAGAAGGGTGCTTGCCTGTTAGTCCGTTCTCTCTTTAAAGAAAAGATAAACGTATCGCTTAAGCAGATAGAGCTTGTTAGAAAGTCCGTCCGGCATTGTTGGCTGGACCTTATCTCATAAATTAATGAAATCCAGTCCTCCCAACAAAAACAGGCTTTTGAGGTTGATCTCTACGTTTCTCCCTGCCCGGGAGAAATTTCATCAGTCAAAAAAAAAATGTTCTGACTGATTTATATCTGAATAAGCTTCTTTTGAGGCGGGAGCCCATCCCAAAAGCAGGCACAAGCGAAGTCACCCTTCCCGGAAGTCCAATTTTAATTTTAATTGTTGATGATTTATGTTTATGTCTGTATTTTTAAACTTTGTATGGCTGTTGCGATGGCCTATGGCCTGGCAATAAACTTGTTGTTGTTGTTTCATGTCATTTTATTTAAAATATTTCCATCCCACCCTTCTACCCTATAACAGGGCTCTCAGGGCGGCTTACAATAAAATCACATACATAATAAAATTGTACACAATAAAGATAACAAAAACATTAAAATAAATTAAAATACATAAAATACAATATATATATATATATTCACTAATTGGTAAAAAAAACCCTTGCGGTTTAAGAACGTACCTATAGCCCACAGATATTTCTATCAAACTTTAAAAAGCAGGGAAATTGGGCAGCCAGGAGACCTGACCTCCTCTCTGAGATACTATACTGCCCTACAAATTTGTCAAAATGCAAACACAGTCTGGGTTGGTCTTTCACAGTCCAATCCACTTGCTGTGTAGCTTGGAAGAATTTGGTAACATGTGCCTCTGAGCATATGGTGAGTGGAGAGACTGAAAGAACTGGGCATGTTTAGCCTTGAGAAGAGAAGATGGAGGGGAGATATGATAGCACTCTTCAAGTGCTTGAAAGGTTGCCACACAGAGGAGGGCCAGGATATCTTCTCTATGATCCCAGAGTGTAGGACACGGAATAATGGGCTCAAGGTGCAGGAAGCCAGATTTCAACTGAACATGAGGAAAACTTCCTAACTGTTAGAGTGGTACAACAATGGAAGCAATTATCTAGGGGTGTGGTGGGCTCCCCAACACTGGAGGCATTCAAGAGGCAGCTGGACAGCTACCTGTCAGGTATTCTTTAATTTGGATTCCTGCATTGAGCAGGAGGTTGGACTCAGTGGCCTTATAGGCCCCTTCCAACTCTACATTTCTATGATCTCACCCCTTATATACCTAATTGATCACTGTGCTCTATAGGTGAAGGCCTCCTGCAGATTCCATCTTATCAGAACATTCGTTCTGCACAATATAGGAATGGGGCTGTTAGTGTTATGGCACCTACCCTTTGGAATTCCTTCCCCTTAACATTAGACAGGTGCTGTCTCTGTTGTCATTTTGGTGCTTACTGAAGACCTTCCTCTTCCAACAAGCCTTTTAAATAGAGATATTTCCCAGTCAGCATTGTATTGGAATAATTTTTAAGATTTTTTAAAATTATTTTATCACTTGTTTTCTGCCCTGGGCTCCTTTTTGGAGGAAGGGTGGGTCATTTATTATTATTATTATTATTATTATTATTATTATTATTATTATTATTATTATTATTATTATTATTTCATTTTCCTCAGCATGATAATTCATAGGTTCCCTTCTTTTCTTTGCTCTTGGATGACACCGAACTTAAAAGCATAAGAAGAATCATGCTAGATCAGACCAAATGTCCAGCTAATCCAGCATTCTGTTCCAACTAGTGGCCAACCAAATGCCTAAAGGAAGCTCAGAAGCAGGACAAGAGCACAATAACCTTATTTATTTATTTATTTTATTGCACTTGTATACCGCCCCATAGCCGAAGCTGTCTGGGCGGTTTACAGCAACCAAAAACATTAATACAAATATACAATTTAAAACACATATTTTTAAAATAATTTAAAACACAATTTAAAAATGTTCCCAGCAGCTGGTATTCAGAGGCATACAGCCTCTGATACTGGAAGTAATATACAGACATCCTGATGACCAACCATCGATTGCCTTATCCTCTGTGATCTGTCTAATGGCCTTCTCATGTCACCTAAATTGGTGGTCATCATGACTACATCTTGTAGCAAATTCCATAGTTTCTCCTACTGTAAATCCTGAAAGTTCCACCATTGAGCAGCATAATGAACCCAGGTTCTAGTATTATCAGAGGGGGAGAGGGGAAAAGTTCTCCATATTCATTTTTTCCACACCATTCTTAATATTCTATACCTCTATAATTTCTCCTTTCACTCAACTTTTTGCTTGCTTAAAAGCCCCAAATGTAACCTTTTTTCACAGGGGACTTGTTCCAGACCCTTGATCATCTGGTTGCCTTTTTCTGCATCTTTTCTGATTTATTTGTTTGTTTGTTTATTTGTTCATTCAGTCATTCATTCAGTTTATATCCCTCCGTTCCTCCTAGAAGGAGCCCCAAGACTTTATCTTGGCGATTTCTCCACTACTGTTCTCTCAGTCTTGTCTGGGCTTTTCAACCAACTTCTACACAGAGATTCAGACGTGCAAAGGATGGGATTTATTCTGAAGGAGTCAACACCAAGGCCAAGAACTACTAAGTTGTTTCACATGACTTCAAGATTACTTCACAATAACTTTGCAAAATAAGGGAGCTTGTAACAGGTACACTGAACATATTTGTAGCATAAACTCATTGCACCGAAGAAATAAGCACTTTTTTGTCCATATACACAAATGTGCATGCCCTAGGGAGCCACAGTTGGTTCAGATAGCCAAGGAAAGCACGACCATTCCTTTGTTTAGAGTTTCCATTTCATATGTTACTCTCTCTCTGTGTGTGTGTGTATGTGTGTTAGATAGATACATAGATAGATATGACTGAAGACACAAACAACCCCAGCTTGGCTCATAATTGGGTTCAGAAAACCAAAATATTTTCCCCAAAACTTAGAAAATAACTTGGTTTATTCTCAACCCAGTTTCAAGCCAAATCAGACTCCTTCCCAATCCTGATAACGTTATGGGGTTTCATGACATAGCGTTGAATCTCTTCCCCAACCCCTGGTGAGTCTGTAAACTCTTATCTCACTCTTGCCTTGGTACGTGCCTTTCTTTCTCCCTCCATTTTGGAAAATTACTTTTAGGGCTTTGTATTTGAAATAAACATTACAAGCTACCAGTATTCATATTACAAGTCATGAAATCCAAACCTTGGTATAATAACTATAGATTTAATAATGATTAAATCATTAAATGATAAATAATGATTTAATAATTATTGTAATCTTTTAAAATTTTATGCTATGTGTTTAAACTGCTTGAAAAGTTTCACTAATGAGGGGGTGATGCATTTAATATATATAAATAATCAATCGTTATCTCTTCCGAATATTTTCTGCTTTAAAAAGTTAATCAGTACTGTGGACAGGTGCACAGGAATAAAATGAATGGAAATGTTGTGTATTCTGTCCTCCAGAGCACAGATGGAGCTCTGGATGAAGGGATCTGGCTGCAGTCTTAGATATGTCTCATTGATTTCAAGGATGAACACACACCTAACTGTGGCAGGATATTATCCTTAAAATTCCCATTCAGGATTTTCAAAATATTTCTATTACTCAGATCAGACCAACGACAACAATATACTGGGACATTTTCCAGAACACAAAATTTATCTATGGTAGATTATGTAGAATTAATTATTTCTAAACTAGGTCAGTGGATTTAAATTCAAAAAAAGGGAGAAAGGGGAAAAAAGCAGAAGACCTCTGTTTCTTGGCCTTTCAGATAACAGTAACCTTCTCCTTAAGCATATATTCCTGAATAAGACTGATATTGGTAATATCCAACGCTGCTAAAAAGGAGGAGATTGGTTTTGTTTTAATCCTATTTGCCTTAGAATTGCTTTATTGCTTTTTCAACAGTCTAAACTGAAGGTGTGACTGAACTTCATCTTTATTGGGCTGGCTGTCTACTTCAAGTTCCAAACCATTGCGTTTGTCAGTTAGTGAATTACATTGGGACTTTGAACCACCCAGAGGCCTGTAATGTCGATGCTCTTTAATCTTTTGCATGTGTAACAAGAAAAATAGCTGAACAAGGATTCTCTTGTGGCCGTGATGTATGTGGTATGTGTTCACACAAATATCCGTAACACAATATACAGTATATCTTACTTACTGGTGAAATTATTGTTCTTTCCATATTCTGTCAAATATCCAACCATGCAAACTATAAATTGTTAGCATTTGATCCCTATTTAGCCACAATTCAAATTTTATTTTATTTATTTTCATTTATTAAATTTATATCCTGCCCTTCCTCCTAGAAGGAGCCTAGGGCAGCAAACAAAGCACTAAAATCTTAAAAACAGACTTTAAAATATATTAAAACAAACCATCTTTTTAAAAAAGTTTTAAAAACATATTCAAAAGCAATTCCAACTCATATGCAGACTGGGATTCCCTACTTAAAAAGGTTGTTGAAAGAGGAATGTCTTCGGTAGGAGCTGAAAAGATAACAGAGATGGTTCCTGTCTAATATTTAAGGGGAGGGAATTCCAAAGGGCAGGTGTCACTACTCTAAATGTCTACTTCCTATGTTGTGCAGAACAGACCTCCTGATAATATGGTATCTGCAGGAGGCCCTATAAGAGGTAAGACAATATTTGAGATATCCTTGTCCCAAGGTGTATCAGGCTTTGAACACCAAAACCAGAACCTTGAACTTGGCCTGGTAGCTAATGGGCACCCAGTGCAATTCTTTCAGCAGTGGGGTGACATGCTGGCAATACCCTGCCCCAGTGAGCAGTAGTACTGCCACATTTTACACCAGCTGCAGCTTCTGGGCCAACCTCAAGGGCAGCCCCACATAGAGCACATTACAGTAATTCAGCCTGGAGGTTACCAGTGCATGCACAACAGTGGTTCAGGCGATCCTGGTTCAGAAACATCTGCAGCTATCTTACCAGCCAAAGCTGATAATTGGCAGCCCTGGCCACTGAGGTCACCTGGGCTTCTAGCAATGAAGATGGATCCAGGAGCACCCCCAGACTATGAACCTGCTCTTTCAGATGGAATATGACACCATCCAAAGCAGGAAACTGACCAATTATCCAAACGCAGGAACAACCAACCCACAGCACCTCCATCTTGCTAGGATTCAGTTACAGTTTATTGGTCCTTATCCAGCCCACCACCAAGTCCAGGCAGTGTTCCAGAGCTTGCACAGCCTCTCCCAATTCAAATATTTATCCTCTGTGCATCCTTGCTTGCCTCTCTCAGGTTTTCTCTGTAAGCTCAGTTCAGCAGTGACCAGCCTTTTTATTAATTTCATTTTATTAAATATAATGACAATTTGTGACACTGTAATAAAAATGATTGTTGAAAGAAGAAGATGCCTTTTTGCATCATTTGCTGTGCTAAAACAGAAACCCTGAGGTATCAATTGAAATTAGCTTGCATAAGGCCTGTTCAGCTCAAACATGCACATTCCCCTAACAACAAAATATACCACTGTTCATTTCCCCATTCTGAAATAGCAACACAAGCTACACTTGTCTCGTATCAAGGACAACATCTGTTTGGTTGGGGCAAATCTGTTTTTGTTAGAGCTTCTTTCTTAGGTCACTTTTTTAACAGTCCAGTGAGTTATGATGCAGTGATGAGATGCTATTTATTTAATATTCTATGTTCATAACTGAATAGCGGCTCTTGAAAGAATGAAGTTGATAAATCATTTCTCTTTATCCCAATGACAAAATCCATTAAACTATGTATATTACAGGAAAGTGTTCATAAAAGTCCTTGTATTAGTTAAAATAACATCCAAAAATTCATTGTAGTAGAGCAAATTGCTTGAAAATGTGTTATGTTGGGCAAAATTGTGCACAAATAAGTATTTATTAGGAGAAATACACACTGAAATGCTAGCACATTTTCACGAGGACTTTTTTAAAGCAAAATGTCACAAACTGATGCAGGAATGTGGTGAACTCAACTTAAGACTGGCAAAGTGAGAAACTGGGAGAAACGAAAACTGACAAAGTCATCCATCCCTACCAAGACTAGTTGAGGTTTAAGATGAGCAACAATGATCTCTCTCCTCAGCCCCAAACAAGGAGTTGGATTCCGATGGGCATCTGTTACCAATACCAGTGATCTGATAAAAGTGTGCAAGGTAGAGTTGGCTGTACAGAGGAACACCCATAAGAAGCTGCTTTAATATACAGAGTCAGACCATTTGTCTATCTAGCTCAATAATGCTTGCATTGACTGGCAATGGCTTTTTAGAGTTTCAGGATTTTCCCAACCTCACCTGGGTTTACTGGGGATTGAACCTAGGACCTTTTGAATACAAAGCAGATGTTCTACCATTGAGCTACACCTCTTCCCTAAAGTAGTGGAAACACATTGCCCTATTTCCACAAACTGGAACTGCCTTTGAGATCTGAAAAGAAAATGATCCATACCATATCATATTTCCTTTTCCAATTGTCACCTTCTGAGAGCCAAATGTTAGCATGTATTTCTCATATGTCCTCCAAATCTATGCCAGATCATGATAAGAAGCAATGTGCCTTGGCTACATTGCCTACCCCAAGCCATTACTCAACCATCTGTCACTTTGACAGGCTGTGAGTGTGACAGCTCATTCATTTCATAATCTTTTGAGATTTCAGCAAATCTCTATACTGGAAACTATTTCACTTCCAGACTATCGTTTTTAAATGACTACGTAAAAATATGCCAATGCAATTTCCAATAAAATTTCACTTGACCTTTAGTAAGAGACAATCTCTGTATGGTAAGCAATTTTTCCTGCTCCCCTGGGTAGTAGCTAAAGACATGTTCCACTGATGTTCAAGAGTCCACGACTGAAAAGATAAAAGTGATGGCTGGAAGATGAGCAATGAGCAGAGCTTGATAATGAAGTTGAAGGAAGAGCTAGTAATGCTATCAGTGGCATTACTAATTACTTTGCAGACAGAATTTCCAATGGGGGTCCATTTGTCATCATGACATCATCAATCAGTTTTTTGTTAGCCTTAAGCTATTTTAATGCTTGTTTTTGCTCACTCATTGGTTTTGGGACTGTGGTGTTTTGTTGTATATAATTTAGTGGTTGTGAGTAGTTCTCTTTTTTCTTTAAAAAAAGATGACTTAGTAGGTTGAAGAACATGGAGCCATGCTGTGATGATGGGTGACCGGGCCACCTCCATGAGATCCCACTGACTCATCTGACCAGATAAGTATGAAGATGGTATCTTCTTTACTGGTAGACTAACAGATAAATACATCCAAAGTGCAGACTATAGGACTGTTCCCAGTCCTATAGTCCTTATGGTAGGTGGCACCTAAGCAGCTGTTCCTTTTTACTTCATGAGCAAAAACTGTGTCCTCTCATACATCACTGGAACTGATTGAGAGGCCTTGTCCCCAATAACTTAACAAACCAGTTGTCTAGGCCAATCTGCACGATTGCCTAGGACTCCAATGCAGGAAGCCACCTTGGTTTGTAGGCTTTTAAAACAACAATCCTCAGATGGTACGGTGCTTCCAGTCTGCTCCCATTCTGCCCACTGTTCCAGTGTCCAGGTCAGTCTGCTATCCAGTGGTATCCATCAATGATGACATGTGCAGTCCACCCCCTTCTGTGGTCAATCTTGGTGAGAACCTCCACAGTGCAGGTCCAGGGTAATCTGCTGGCTCTGTGACAGAGATTCTTATGTATGACAGAGAGGAACAGCCAGCAAGGAGGGGCAGTGGCATGCACCTGGACCTCTGGCAACAGTGTTGTTCTGGCTTACAGGGTGGTAGTAGGGAGGTCAGCTCTGTGCAGATTAGGGATGGGTGAAAATTCAGCTCCCAATGGATTTGTTACTGGATTTTTCTAATGTTTGCATGCAGGCCTTCTGTGTCGAGCAAGCATGATTGGTAGGACCTCAGCAGATTTTCCCTTGACACCAGATTTTCCCAACAGCGGACAGTGTGGCAGGGAGGGCAAGGGCACGAGTTGCAAAAATGTAAGCCCTGCATGGAGAGGGCAGGGAAGTGAGGACGAGGAGATCAGAGTTGGGGGAGACAAGCACAGGGAGCCTCCTTTGGCCCGGGTGGCAGTGGAAGGGGGCAATAGAGTGAGCGATGGCATGGGATCCCTCATAAGAGCAAGAGATTGGGTGATTTCCTTCCCTTTGCTCCAGCTATAAGGTGCAGGAGGAACCAACCATACCACAGTTCTATTTACTAGTTGCAACATTGCCCCGATGGTGGTGTGACCTGGAAGCTGACAGGCGAGTTAAAGGGTACCTCCAGTGACCTGCTCTTGCTTCCTCTCAGATCTGCAGTGGGACTGGGAAATTTGGGGCAGAAGAGCCACTGTTTCCATACTGTAGGGGTGGCTTGCTTGCTTGCTGCATTATCTGCATTGCAGGCCAGGGCTCCTCCTCCCCATTTCTTTTTTTCCCCTAGCTTTGTATCTGCTGTTGGCTGCTGACGGTCTCCGGTAGAGGACATTTTAGGGGTTAATATTGCAATGATTATTTGGCAAGCCAAGAAAAGTTGAGGCACTTCTCTAGGCTTGGCTTATAATCTTTGTAGTATTAACCCTTAAAATGTCCATCATGGGGGTTGGGAGTAGAATCAACTACATAAAGAAGTTTGTGGAAGTTATCTGACATAGGACGGAACTGTCTGCTGTACCACTGGAATTTGATTGGATCAGCATCCAGAAGCGGATCTGAACCCTAGTATAGATGCACCAGTGAGAGTGTTAAATTGCTCTGCCAGAGTGCCTTCATAGTACTGACCTTCCCACCACCTTGCCCTTTCCCCTCTTCCCCCCAATAAACTACTGCTAGGAAGCCAGATGCACACTGCTTCCCCTCCACATGCCCAGATCTTCATTTGTAGCTTATTTGGCTATGCATGCACTCACCTGAAATTAATATATTCTGTATCCTAACTAGGACTTGATGGTCTAAGAAAATCAATAAAACTTAAGGTCTAAACCAATCTGATTTTAAAATGTGTATAAATGTGTAATATTTCCATAGATGGCATGTAAAATTACACTATTTATGTTGTCGGAAAAGTAAGAGATGTTTAGCTGATCTGTAACATGCAAGATTCATGACAGTTTGTGGTGTGAAATCTGATATTGCTCTATGTGCTCAGTTTTCCCAATCTTTCAAAAGTATAGCCAAATCTTTGGCTATCAAGATAAGCAATTCCATCCATGGATCAATGTGACAACTGTTTTCACGTAACTCCTTAGTTTGTGTGGCAGTACAATGATACTATAGTGAGCTTGTGGCTCTGTTTTTTCTGAACAGCTGATCTAATTGACCAATTGGCCATTAGTTTAACTTATAGTGGCTCAGCTTGTCCTAGATATTCATCCAGGATTTTTTCCTTTATATTTAAGCTTCTCATAATGCCTTTCCTGAGATTCAGTTGAATCAATTTATTTTTCCAAGCCAGTAATTGTTGTGATATGACAGTACCAGTGCATCTCTGTTCCAATTCTTAACATTTTTATTTGACTTAGTTTTTTTACCTATTTGTCTCCCATTCTCTCAATGTATACATTCATTTTGTGTATTTTCTGTACTCTGTACCAATAGATCTTCTGGGGGTGTACAAAAAGTGGGTGAAGAACCCTTGAGAATTGTGCATTTTGTTATGCTATGACAATTGTAGTCAATTTTATTTTCTTTAAAATGCCGAAATGTTACAAGCTTGATTTGTACTGGGGGAGGGGAAGGCAATAAAGAAGGGAGTGGTTAGGATTATTAGAATACCTGAGACTTGATTAGTGGCACACTTGTTACATTTCTATTTTATTTGCTTCTACAACAACCCTGTGTAGAAAGTGAGGTTCAGAGATGGTGACGTTCGCAAGAATATGTAGCACAGAATATTTAGAAGATAATATTTAGAAGAATATTCATATCACAACAGGGATTTGAACCTCAGTTTCCCATGTCCAAATCCATGCTTGGACACTACACTACACTGGGACAAATGATTAACCAATAGGATTTGGCCACCACTCTGAATCTATCACTAAACAGTAAGATGAACACAATACTTCATCACCTATGTGTGAGTCACTTTTCTTGAGGGAGGGTGTAAAAGATTATGGCTGTATTCGGATATGGGGTTTATTGGGTTATCAGTAAAATGATTTTTAATGTTCCATTCATGCTGCAGTACTTGCCGCATTATGGAATTGTGGCTTTTTGACCGATACACCGCCACATCATGCTAAATTTCATTCATACCAGTGGGCATGGTATGACACAACAATGAACATCCTTGGACATGTCGCTACTTCTTCATTCTTTCCACACATGCACAATTCTGTCCCCCATCATTCCTTCAAGAAAACTACAGGAAAGAACTAACTATATGTCAGTATACCACCACAAATTTTCTCACTTTACTCCTATGATTTTCTGGGTTAATGGAGTTGCAAATGGACTTTTTTTTCCTGGAAGCAATTAACTCAGAAATGAGCATTAAACTTCCACTAGATTCCACTAGATTTTCAGAAGTGGCTTTTACATCATGTGAAAGTTCACATAAAATGCAGAAATTATCAGGTAAGGAAATATCGGGGAAACTGAATAAACTGCTATCTGAATGCAGCCTAACATTTTGTTTGTTTGTTTATTTTTTAATTTATATCCTACCCTTCCTCCCAGTAGGAGCCCAGGGTGGCAATCCTATACATGTCTTACTCAAAAGTATATCCCATTGAGTTCCCACACACATATGCTCTCTCTCGCTCTCGCTCTCTCT
Organism: Rhineura floridana; assembly: GCF_030035675.1. Classification (NCBI taxonomy): domain Eukaryota; kingdom Metazoa; phylum Chordata; class Lepidosauria; order Squamata; family Rhineuridae; genus Rhineura; species Rhineura floridana. The sequence continues at coordinate 102,449,520 of NC_084487.1, forward strand.
CTCTCTCTCTCACACACGTACAATTTGAAAGGATTACTTAAAATAATGGTCCTTTTTGGTTCATTATTGAAAGGATAACTTTGGTTGGAGTAAACAAAATGCAGTTTGCAAAGGTTCCCTTAACACGCCACAGTAATGTGTCCCTTGAAAAAGGAACTTGCTAGGTTGCAAAACATCCCCTGCTAAAAATCTTTACAAGAATGCAGGTGTTCCACCACACTGGGCTGATAATTTTGTCTTAAATTACAGAAAGGTCATTAATTTCACTGCAGCCTTTGAAGTATGTGCACAGCTTGTCAGAAGATCTCCATGGGACCAGATTTCACACGCCTGTCTGTGTTGCTTCTCACAAGGTGATATCTTTCGTTTTCCTCTCTGTTTCCAGATGTCGAGTGGATCAAAAGAGGAAAAGCTTAAATAAATAAATAAATAAATAAATAAATCTACAATGAAAAGACACAATTACTATGAAGGCAAATCCCATGATGCATGTACTTGTATTACATGGCTTTTCAAGATACATTCCATAAAGTTTACTGGACTTATAAGGTCTGCTGAGACAAGCTAGTTCTGATGGGTTTTTTCTTTCCTATTGCAATTTGCATATCACCCATCTGGATGTTTTTGTCCAATGTTAGCAAGTGTGCACTACATTATTATACTGTACTTTTCAAAACAGGAGGAATTTGGCAACCCCAACGTTCCCAAACATTACACTTGAAATCTTATCATCTTCAGAGATTTACATAAAAACTCATTTGGCAATTGAGGTACATCTCACTTCATGGGCATGTGTGTGAAAATCTGGATTCCATAGTTTTTTCCTAAACAGCTCATTTCTAAGACTATCTCTGATCTATGGTTCGGAAAGGGGAAATCATGTTAATGGTGAGCTCTGAACCAGAAGACTCTAAAGCAACATTCAATATTATGATTATGTGGAACAGTTCACTCACATATACTACTGTCAACTGTATAGTGTTTGTGTTGGCATCCGCTGATATGAAAACTATATATGTGTGATTAATCGTGAGAGCTCGAAAAAGACAAATAATTGGGTGTTAGAAAAAATGAGACCAGAACTATCACTAGAAGCTAAAATGATGAAACTGAGGGTATTATACTTTGGACACATAATGACAAGACATGATTCACTAGAAAAGACAATGCTAGGAAAAACAGGATGGAGTAGAAAAAGAGGAAGGCCAAACAAGAGATGGATTGATTCTATAAACGAAGCCACAGACCTGAACTTACAAGATTTGAACAGGGTGGTTTATAACAGATGCTATTAGAGGTCGCTGATTCATAGGGTCACCATAAGTCATAATTGACTTGGCATATAACAACAACAAGAACCAAAAATTGAGGACCAGCGCTATGACACAATGCCATTAATGTTCAGTACCCAGGCCATCAAACCCATTATGAGCCAATTAAAAAGTACAAAAATGACCTAGTGTGTTTTGAAAAGATGCTAACTTGGTTTTACGCAAATGGATTAGGGAAGGGGTTAATGAACTTTATACAAAGAACATTGAAAAAGAAGAATAATTCTAGTGCCTATAATTTTGAAAATACCGATTATAAAGGGAACTAATAGATGAACAGACCCTTCAATTCAATTACGGGTCTAATTATTACCTGAGGAGATGGGCTGTCCCTTGCTAGATGTTGTTAAACAGTAGCGGACAACATGGTGGGGTGGCAGTGCTCACTTGATCTCTTGACAGCAGAGTCATTGCTGCTCAGTAAACAGGGAGGAGCGAGATGGAGAGGAGATGTACAAATGCATTGGTGGGAATGCTGGACTGGCTCTGCTGATGCATTTGCACACCACTTTCCCCACCTCCTTGCTTTCTCCCTTCCAGTAGAACCCCTTCTAATGCACTCTGAATAAATGACTGGCAAGGATGTGTGGTCACTGCATGCAGTCATGAAGTGTAATTAATTTATGCAACTCCAGACTCCCTCGTATCCTCTTTCAGTGCATGGTGTGCTCACCTGAAACCACCTATGGTAGTCACAGAGTTGGAAACTAAAGAAGAATACTGTGATTGTTCCTTTTTAATATCTTGTGTAGGAATAGTAGATGTAGTGTTTTCTGTAGCTGCATTGCTTGCTTCCAGTGTTCGTATATTTGTAAATAAGCAGGCAGCTAGTACAATGCACAGTTTATCTTTGGTGTGTGAGCCCGGTCTATCTCCTACATGGCACTCTTTTTTTGGCATTGAATGAATGAATTTATTGTTTTTTAAAAGCCCTGTCATTTCAAATTAAATTGCTTTGTGTTCAGTCAAAGAAATGGTGAATATTTCCAAAGTCATAGACGACAGAAATCTAATGATATGTAATACAAAAAGTCTTCCTTCAGAAAATGGAAGTCTTGTCCGAATGAAGAAAATAAAAAAGAACACAAACTCTGGCAAAAGAAATGCAAGAAGACAATAAGGGATGCTAAAAAAGAATTTGAGGAGCACATTGCTAAGAACATAAAAACCAACAACAAAAAATTCTATAAATACATTCAAAGCAGGAGACCATCTAGGGAGGCGATTGGACCCTTGGATGATAAGGGAGTCAAAGGTGTACTAAAGAACGATAAGGAGATTGCAGAGAAGCTAAATGAATTCTTTGCATCTGTCTTCACAGTGGAAGATATAGGGCAGATCCCTGAACCTGAACTAACATTTGCAGGAAGGGATTCTGAGGAACTGAGACAAATAGTGGTAACGAGAGAGGAAGTTCTAGGTTTAATGGACAATATAAAAACTGACAAATCACCGGGCCCAGATGGCATCCACCTGAGAGTTCTCAAAGAACTCAAATGTGAAATTGCTGATCTGCTAACTAAAATATGTAACTTGTCCCTCGGGTCCTCCTCCGTGCCTGAGGACTGGAAAGTGGCAAATGTAACACCAATATTCAAAAAGGGATCCAGAGGGGATCCCAGAAATTACAGGCCAGTTAGCTTAACTTCTGTCCCTGGAAAACTGATAGAAAGTATTATTAAAGCTAGATTAACTAAGCACATAGAAGAACAAGCTTTGCTGAAGCAGAGCCAGCATGGCTTCTGCAAGGGAAAGTCCTGTCTCAGTAACCTATTAGAATTCTTTGAGAGTGTCAACAAGCATATAGATAGAGGTGATCCAGTGGACACAGTGTACTTAGACTTTCAAAAAGCGTTTGACAAGGTACCTCACCAAAGACTTCTGAGGAAGCTTAGCAGTCATGGAATAAGAGGAGAGGTCCTCTTGTGGATAAGGAATTGGTTAAGAAGCAGAAAGAGGAGGAATAAACAGACAGTTCTCCCAATGGAGGGCTGTAGAAAGTGGAGTCCCTCAAGGATCGGTATTGGGACCTGTACTTTTCAACTTGTTCATTAATGACCTAGAATTAGGAGTGAGCAGTGAAGTGGCCAAGTTTGCTGACGACACTAAATTGTTCAGGGTTGTTAAAACAAAAAGGGATTGTGAAGAGCTCCAAAAAGATCTCTCCAAACTGAGTGAATGGGCGGAAAAATGGCAAATGCAATTCAATATAAACAAGTGTAAAATTATGCATATTGGAGCAAAAAATCTGAATTTCACATATACGCTCATGGGGTCTGAACTGGCGGTGACCGACCAGGAGAGAGACCTCGGGGTTGTAGTGGACAGCACAATGAAAATGTCGACCCAGTGTGCGGCAGCTGTGAAAAAGGCAAATTCCATGCTAGCGATAATTAGGAAAGGTATTGAAAATAAAACAGCCGATATCATAATGCCGTTGTATAAATCTATGGTGCGGCCGCATTTGGAATACTGTGTACAGTTCTGGTCGCCCCATCTCAAAAAGGATATTATAGAGTTGGAAAAGGTTCAGAAGAGGGCAACCAGAATGATCAAGGGGATGGAGCGACTCCCTTACGAGGAAAGGTTGCAGCATTTGGGGCTTTTTAGTTTAGAGAAAAGGCGGGTCAGAGGAGACATGATAGAAGAGTATAAAATTATGCATGGCATTGAGAAAGTGGATAGAGAAAAGTTCTTCTCCCTCTCTCATAATACTAGAACGCGTGGACATTCAAAGAAGCTGAATGTTGGAAGATTCAGGACAGACAAAAGGAAGTACTCCTTTACTCAGCGCATAGTTAAACTATGGAATTTGCTCCCACAAGATGCAGTAATGGCCACCAGCTTGGATGGCTTTAAAAGAAGATTAGACAAATTCATGGAGGACAGGGCTATCAATGGCTACTAGCCGTGATGGCTGTGCTCTGCCACCCTAGTCAGAGGCAGCATGCTTCTGAAAACCAGTTGCCGGAAGCCTCAGGAGGGGAGAGTGTTCTTGCACTCGGGTCCTGCTTGCGGGCTTCCCCCAGGCACCTGGTTGGCCACTGTGAGAACAGGATGCTGGACAAGATGGGCCACTGGCCTGATCCAGCAGGCTCTTCTTATGTTCTTATGTTCTTAATACAATAAACAGGAGGGAAAATGAAAAAATCTGAAATTTGAGGCCTTTAACCTTATTAAGTTATTAGCCAAAATGATAGTGGGGATGTCTGATGGGATATTACTGAGAACTCATTTTGGCCTCAGAGACCTGTAATATTGTCAGTTCTTCCAAAATAGCTTTGAGAGCTTTCAACCTGAGCTTAATTAAAATATTGCATGATGTCATTTGACTGCCATTAATTCAGCATCAGTAAGTCCTACTGTTCTGTCATTAACTTAGGTAAATGGATTTGTTTTACATAATGGGTTGTAGTGATAGCATGGGTCATAAAGAGTGTATTCCACTCTTGATGTGCAAGGTTTAAATGGTCTTAGTTCCATGGGCAAGCCATACTGCAGATATTTGCTTTAGCCTGGAATGCTCCTTTCAGTAGATCCAGTGGCATATCTTATAATACTGCTCTTTTTCTGAGGAATAGCACCTTAAAGAAACTCATCAAAAACTGTTTTTCCAGATTGCTTTCTCTTACCTTCCTATTGGCATTATTATTATTAAAATTATTCTAACAAAGCAAATATATTATTTATTTTTACCACATCGCACATATTTTATATTTATTTAAGTCATTTGTATACTGCCCTTCATGCAAACATGTACTAGGGTGATAACTGATCACTGCACCATTTTCTTCAAGTTGAGATTTTCAGATTGAAAATAGTGCTTTTTAAAGGACAACATTTTTTGCCTTAAAACCCTTAACATGAACAGTTCACTGAGGGGCTGAGCTCAGCTGGGGCCAGCCTCTACACCACTCTGTGACCAGCCTCACTAGAAGTAAACATGGCGGGCTGGAGAAAAGCTGGGGTGGTGATTGGGGTCCCAGGACTACAGAAAGAAGTGAGGTGGCCAGCTGGAGAGAGAGAACAGTGAAGGGGCAAGTCCTCAGAGGAGATAAGGGGGAGGAAGGAGGGCTCATTATTGACAGACCTTGAAGGAGGGACATCAGCATTCCACAACCAGTCAAGGTTCCTAACCAAAAACCAAAACTAAAAAAATCCTGGCAGCCAGTCAGTCAAGGTCACAGAAATCCCCATGCAGCACAACCTGACCGGGGGCTGCAGTTAGTTAGGGCACAACTGAGTGAGACCCTATCAGCACATAATACTTCTGCGCTGAAATCTGCACTGGTTGTCTATTTGTTACCAGATCAAGTTCAACGTGTGCTTTCCATGTTACAGATGCCACATAGTACTTGTTCTGCTCTTGTAAGAAATTGATCCTTTACTACTGACATTAGGCAGATGCCTTCATTGTACTTTTTTCGGCAGCTTCTAAAAACATTTTTTGTTTAGGCAAGCCTACCCAGGCATGTAGAAGCTTTTATGTTTTTTATCTGTTTTTAACTCATTGTTGGTTTTATCATTTTGAATGTTTTTAAATCCCTGCTTTTAACTGTTTTTGCCAATAATTTTATTGTCTTAATTCCTTCTATAAACTGCTTTGAGGTTTTTTACAAAAAAAGTGGTATATAAATGTTGTAAGTAAAATAAATAAATTTCAGAGTCACTGTGGCCCTTGGGCCTCTTTCCTCTTTTAGGAACAAAGAAATCTGCCTTATACGTTTTTAAATTGTTTTTAAATTTTTTTAAAAAAATGTGTTTTTAAATTGGCTTTTGTGATTTAAAATTTGCATATTTGTTTTTAATGTTTTTAATTGCTGTAAATAGCCCAGAGAGCTTTGACTATGGGGAGGTATATAAATGTAATAATAATAATAATAATAATAATAATAATAATAATAATAATGACTCAGGTCATTTGGTACTATCAAGCTCAGTACTGATGACATGGACTAGCATTGGCTCTCCAGAGTTCCAGGTAATAGTCTTTTCCACAGATTGAATTTTGGACCTTTGTATGCAAAGCATGTGCCCTATCACTAAGCTACAGCCCTTCCTCTGTTCAAAAAAGTATATTTTAAAATTATTCTTTTCAATTCACTCTTGAATTCACAGCACAACTAGGGCATATCCACACCATGCATTTAAAGCACATGCAACACATATTTGAAGCACATAAATCCCACCACAGAATCATGGGAACTGTAGTTTGTTAAGGGTGGTGGAAACTATAACTGTGAGGGGGAAACTACATTTCCCAGGATTCTCTGGGGGAAGTCATGTGCTTTAAATGCAAGTTGAATGTACTTTAAATGTATTATGGGGATCTGTATTCGTAAACTTTGTATATAAATCATTTTAATTAATTTTTAAAATGGAAATGAGCTGCATAGTTTACTGGGTGACCATGGGCTACTCACCATCTCTCAGCCTAATCTGCCCCTCAGGGTGAAAACAACAGAGGGGGCCCATGACCACCTCAAGGAAGAAGGGCACACATAAAATGTAGAGAATATAATAATATACAACTATAGTGTGAAATCAGATACTTATTGGGGCATAGTATGAAGAAATATTTATCTAAGCATGACTATCAAAGATGTTTTTTATTTAAAAAACCTGTAAAGATATTTATAGTGCAATCTTATGCATGCTTACTCAGAAGTCCCAATGTATTCAATGGGGCATAGTCAAACAGGGAAGCATTCATAGCATTACAACCTTAACCAATAAGGAACTTCACTTACCCAACCCAAAATTCAGAATCATGCCACTTCAAGCTGTTTTGCTACTGTTTTATACTTTTAATGGTTATTTTAAGTGGATTTTAAATGGATTTATTTCTTGCTGTGAGCTGCCTTGGTTTCAAATTCTACTTCACTGGGTTGTTGGAAAGATTCCATATACTGGATATGTAAAAAGATTCCATTTACTGGGGATGTAAAAAAATACATATGCCCCATATAATTGTTGTCAAAACCAGTTGGTCATTGCAGAACTTTTTTTTTTTAAAAAAAAATCAGTATTAGTTTCCTACCAAAGAAAAGTCGTGATACCTAAGTAAGCCCTGCCTAATTGCTTTTTTTAAAAAAAGGATTGGAGGGAGAGAGGAAGAATTATAACATAATTCTTTGCTATGTCCACTCAAAAGTCCCACTGATTTACAGCACAATCCTATGCCTACTCAAAAGTAAGTCCTACTGAATTCAATGGGGTTTACTCCCAGGTATGTGGGCTTAGCACTGCAGCTTTACTCCCAGAAAAGTGAGTATAGGATTAAAGCTTCATACTGGGAAGATTTTTTAAAACAGGCTATGAATTGGACAAATAAACTGCATTTTTCAACAGCCCAGAACAGTTTAATGTTGTTTGACTCCTTATAGTTAGAAAAGTATAACACATTGTAACGGTATCAAAAACTGCAGCATGCACACTTTTTCAATTTTCTGTTCAAAAATTATTTGAAAGCAAAAATGTATAATAAGTTATTTTTTGCAAATAATTAAAAATACATGCATGTACACTTTTATTATAATCATAACTGAATTGTTTATTGTGCATGCTGGCAAGATCCTGCTGTGATCTTCACTTCTAGATTTCCTACTATATCTTTGTAGAGAGAAAGATAATTTTTCTGCTGCTGAAAGTTATACACTCACTCATATTCTGATGTGCAGGCAAGCAGGAAAGGGAAACTTTTCAGGATTTGCAGTGGGATCTAGCTATTGGCTGGAGGTCAAGAAATATCTCATCACCCACAACTCTGACTTCACTTACTGGCTAAAATCTTGAAAGAGTAGGGAATGGAGTAGCCGACTTCTAACAGAAGTTGCAGGGGGTGGCTGACATTTTGGTGTATATCTCTTGAACCAGATCACCTAGAAACCTAACTTTAAAAAAAATGAAAGGTAAGAGTCCGGAGATTGAGGCAATTCACTCGGAGACCTGGAGAGAATTCCCCAAAACCAGAGTCTCCCGGCAAAAACTGGAGACCAGGCACCCTATTCCCAGCCTTACTTGCCTCCTTCTGTATGCAAAGCAGATGTTCTACCATGGAGTTATGGCCTTTCCCACTTTGAAGGGAACATTTAAATTCACCAAAAGGATGGTGCTTTCTGATGCTGATGAAAATGTTTATTAAAACAATTTTCTGCACCTTTAGTTCAGCTCAAATTTCAAATCTCCTCATTGCCTACCATATTATTTCATCTGCCCCAAAGGTCAGAATCTATTTTTTCCTCTCCTGTGGATTAAGGAAATGAGATTTGCATGTTATAATAATGGTTCAAACATGGCATAGGTTGTTAAGGTAAATTAAAAACCTGAGGGCTTCTCTGTAGATTACCTCCCTGGATGCTGAAATGCCTACTGAAATAAAAGTATCCACTCACATGCCTTAAAATAAAATATCATAAAGTTGCAGTTCAGCTATAACTCCAAAATTATTGCATTATTAGGGTCAATTTAACCAAGACAGTTGCCACTAGTAGCCTGCTGATAAATGATTTTTGAGTTAAGTGGCCCACATGATGGTTGTAATATTTAATTATACTGCCACAAGAGCAGCTGTATACTATAGCCAGCATAGATTTTTCACATTCTGCAATGTTAAATTGAAAACATTCCCCATGTCATTCTGCTGCTTCCCATAAGCACATTACAAAATAAAACCTTACAAAACATATGGTCCTGAAAGCAGAAAAGCTTGCTTAACAACCCTCAAAGTTTCCATGGTGATATAAACACTCAGATAGAATCCAGAGTTCAAAGTTTAAAACAAGATTTAAAAAATCCAGACCCTCTGTTTGACTTGTTTCTGCCAGTGGTCTCATAATATGTTAAAATTAATTAAAAATCAGCCATGTTCACAGAGTACCTGTAATCCTATTCCTGACCTGGCCCCATACTCTGACCTTCATCTTCTGCAGTTTAAATGTTAAAAAATGCTTGCTGATTTTTAATTAATTTAAGAAATTTAACATTGAAGTCTATTATAACGTCGGGCATGCTCAGTAAGAACCAACTGTCAGTGTTCTAAAAGTCAGACTCACAGCTGTTTGGCTTGGCTAATCAGGTGGCCACAGCCACGTCAGACATTTATTTTACTTTAGACAGTCATGTCTGAAGAATCCTGGGAAGTGTAGTTTGTAAAGGGTGCTGAGAGTTGTTAGGAGACTCCTATTCCCCTGACAGAGCTCCAGAGGCCAGAGTGGTTTAACAGTCAGCCCCTCTTCTGGGGATTGTAGCTCTGTGAGGGAAATAGGACCTCTTCTAGTAACTCTCACCACTAACTACACTTCCCAGGTTTCTTTGGAGGAAACCATGACTGTCTAAAGTGAAATAAAAGTATGGTTTGAATGTTGCCAGGGACAGCTATGTTTTAAATTTGGGTGGGAGACTACATGTGCCTGCTATAGAATAAAAAGGTGAGGGAAACCCTGAAAAACAATTATACTGTTCATAACGTTTTCCTTTTGGAAAGGAAAGGGGCTTTCCCTCTGCCCAGTGCCTGCCCACCCAATCTCCTCCCCTATCCCTTCCCCCTTCCTCCCCTTATGGTGACCCTATGAATCGGTGATCTCCAAGAGCATCTGTCCTAAACCACCCTGTTCAGGTCTTGTAAATTCAGGTCTGTGGCTTCCTTTATGGAATCAATCCATCTCTTGTTTGGCCTTCCTCTCTTTCTACTTCCTTCTGTTTTTCCCAGCATTATTGTATTTTCTAGTGAATCATGTCTTCTCATGGTGTGTCCAAAGTATGATAACCTCAGTTTCATCATTTTAGCATTTAGTGACAGTTCTGGTTTAATTTGTTCTAACACCCAATTATTTGTCTTTTTTGCAGCCCATGGTATGCGCAAAGCTCTCCTCCAGCACCACATTTCAAATGAGTTGATTTTTCTCTTATCCACCATTTTCACTGTCCAACTTTCACATCCATACATAGAGATCAGGAATACCATGGTCTGAATGATCCTGACTTTGGTGTTCAGTGATACATCTTTGCATTTGAGGACCTTTTCTAGTTCTCTCATAGCTGCCCTCCCCAGTCCTAGCTTTCTTCTGATTTCTTGTTTTTAATTGACAGTGCCCACCTTTCCTTAATTGGAGTAATTTAAGCATAGCAGGCTGAAAACATGCATCTTGGGCAGCCCAATGTTTTTTCCAATAGCTAGATTCATGGCTTAAGTAGCAACATATTGTGATCAGTCTGATTTTACATCAAACTGTAGTTTCAGATTCAACTGTTAATGTACACAAAATAGAAATAGAACATAACCTCCAGTTTGAAACTCAAAAGGCTGTCTTCACCATCATATGCCATTGACAAATAAAACAGCTTTGAAATTAATGAAAATAAATTTGAAACAGTTTTCTAGGATGAATATTGAGAGAAATATAACTTTCTAGGTTAGATTCTCTGTAGAAACAGTAGTAACATGGAAAAGAAGCAAGATAAGAAGAACACCATCGAACATACAAAAATGTATTTCTCCATATTTGGAGATAGCAGGTTTGCCACCACTCATCATATGCTCAGAGCTGCCCAGTTTCCCTGCTTTTTAAAGTTTGATACAAATATCTGTTGGCTATAGGTACATTCTTAAACCATAAGGGTTTTTTTTTTGCCTATTAGAGAATCAGTATTTTTGTGTGTACACAGGGCAACCTTGAGTGCTCTATTCACCTTATTTTGTCATTTGTAACTCTGAAATGGGGTTAAAGGATCCTACATGGGATGGGGGAAATGAAGCAATTTACACAGCTTTAGAGAAGTGGTGCTCACCACGGTTGCAGGGCTTCCTCTTCTGTTCTTTTTAGCAGGGTTGGGGAAACGTTTTCAGCTGGAGGGCCACATTCCCTTCTAGGTAACCTTCTGGGGGTTATGTGCCAGGGGTGGGTGAGGCCAGAGGCAAAAGTGGGCAAAACAACCAATACACATTTTACTTTTGTACAAATGGCTAATTTCTGTTCACATCTCTCTGTCCTCCATTCAGGCGACCAAAAGGCATTATCAGAGTTCAAGGACTGATTCCAGCCAGCCAAAACTCTCAAGAGTGAGTCTGTTATTGACCTCATAGCTCTTCAGTAGAGACATCTGTCCTTTTTGTCACTTCCAGTTTGTTTGATTCTATGCCCATTTTTACCTAAAGAGCCACACTACCACACGGTATACTCTATCCTTTGTATGTCCTTTGACTGCAGAACTAGGGGTGGGGTTACAATCACCTGACTTGCTAAAGTACATTGGAGGCTGATTCTTTATGGCTTGGTGGGTGGCAAGATTGGCTCTTTATTTAGATATCTTACATTTAAAATACAGAATGTACTGGCAATGTTAGATATTTTCAGCTTCTCAGCAAACTTGGCCAAGAATAGTGCATTAAATGTTGTTGCAACAACAGGATGAAACAATCTACCTGGCTTTGAAAATCTGTAATCTACTGATCACTCTGTTTGTAATGTTGATGAGGGGAAGTCTGGTTTTTCTCAACATTAGTCCTTAGGTCACAAGAATGGGAACTATATTTTGCTTTAATTGGGTGGCGTATCAGTTTATTCATAACAGCTCCTTATTCGCTTTCCCTTTTCTTTTCATTTTGTTCCATTTCTTACTAGGTATTAAAGTCTCCCAGCCTTTAAAGGTTTCCTTTCCCCCAGTTTTTTTTTACACAACCCTTATGACTCTTGACTAGCTTCGTCTGTGACAATGCTTGAAAGCCTGTGGTGAAAAATGGCCTTTCATGTGTGTACTGGGGCATTGAGGGTAATAAAAAGGTATGAAGTTGCAGCTTCTCTTGTCCTCCCCCCATGCCAGGTTTTTTTTTCAAAGGGGATACAAATCACTCTTTCATACAGAGATCTGAAGAAGCATCGATTATTTCAGAAGTCTTAGCTTGTCATCAGAAAGTGTGCAGCCCCCATACCTACCATAGGCTTTGTCTAGTAGTTCATTTTCAAAGCCATGTAATGCTGCTTAGGTCCCCTCCACCTCCCCAAAAACAACATAGAGATGAACACCGGGTTTCTGAAAATCCCATGGTTTATTTGGTCTGACCTAACTAATCAGGTTGCTCTGTTAAAGAACCAGAGTTGTTGCGGCCACTATTTTCTCACAGAGAATTGTTAGGAGACCCCTATTCCCTTCACAAAGGCTGCTTTCACACTGTACTTTATTCTGTTATTCTGATGATTTCTTACCTGGTAATTTACGCATTATATTTGATCTTTCACACAACGCACAAGCTAGCTTCAGAATTCTAGTGGAATGTACTGGAAGTTTAGCGCTAATTTCCATGATAAATGATACCAAGGCTGGGAACCCAGAAGATTGCAGGAGTTTTTCACTAGCTGCAGCCTCTCACATGACAGGCATCCCAGCATGCAGTGTGTTCCCACCCTTTAGTCGTGCGGTGAGGGGGTTGTCTGACGAATGTTGTACCAGTATTCCGTCATTGGCGCAGATAGCAGCAGCATTTCCCACACACACCCCTGTCTTGATACAACTAAAACAATTTAAAAAGTCAGATCCTAAAGGAAGAGAGCTTGCATGGCAATGGAATGAGATCTTAGACCTCCTACTCAGTGGGGAACAATGCTCCTGGGGGACGGACAAAAACAAACCGTATGAAAGACAGTTGCGCGAAATGCTGGTATATCGGCTGAAAAAGCTGCTCTTCCATAATGCAACAGATACTGCAGTGCAAAAGGGATTTTAGAAATCAGGACAGAAGCGCTACCTTTTTAATCCGTTAAACTTGGACTATTTGGGCAATTTCTAACTCCTTTGGTTTGTGTACAGTGGGAGTTTGTTCTGTGGCATGTAAAGCTATTCGAGTGACTTTTAAATAAGGCACCACGAAATTTCAATTTTCAGTTCCAATTTTCAGACTGAAAACAGATGAAATGCATTTTTATAGTCCGAACATTCACCTTTTTCAAGTCATGTTCGGCACCGTGGTTTCCCTTGGATGCTACTATTTTGCATCATTTATTCATCTGTCCGCTTCTTCCTGAATTCCTAAATTAGGATTCCCATCCATTCAGGGTTCTCTTAGGGAGTGTAGTGGCATCACAGCCCCACATTGCCAATCAGATGTCACCATGTGAATATGTCACTGAGGATAAGTGAGGGTAAATATTTGAGAGTGAATGTTAAGTGAGGGCAATTTCAGCAAACATCTTGTCAGAGTGCTGAAAAAATATTTTTTTTAAAGGATCCATTTTCAGAACTGGCAAAGATGTTCACTAAAACATCAAGTAGTTTCTGCTCACCCTGGTGTTAACAGTAAGTAAAGAGGTCTGTTGTGCTCTACTTTAAAGTGAGGAAAGTTAATTTATATAATTGCTGACTCTGGCTATAGAATTCAAGTGTAATGAAAACAGAAAGGAAAGGGAGCTTTTCTTTCTTTAAAAAAAAAGAGTGAAAGTAAACAGAGGCTTAAAAAAACCCCAAGCTGTTCATCATTTATTAAAGGAGTAGACCACAACCCATTTTCAAGATAAGATTTTGCTGGAATATTTTCATAGAAATATTAACATTGTACATCATTTTTAATTTCAAGATAAACTATACACAGATGTTTATACACCCACAATTCTAGTAAAGGGTTAGAATTCCTGTTTATTTAAGCAATTCTACTAGAACTACAATAGACTCCCTGGCAGAGCAGGATATTTCTGATTGATGATCCCTGTGAACTAGCTGTTTTAGCCACTGTCCTTAAATTTATATCGCATTATGTGGGGGGATTTTCTAGTCAACTCAGCAATTCTCTTTTGAAATACCATCTAAAAATAATTAAGGTGCCTTGTCTTGTGCCTAAGGTACCAGTACATAACTCGATTTTCTACCAAATGGAGAAAAAGGGACCCAACTGACTCCTTACTCTGAAAATACAGGGAAAGGGGGAGTTAAGAAGATTTAGCGGTGGCTTCTTTCATCTGCAATATCTTTAGACAATGGAACAGAGAAGATTTCACTCATATACATCTAATATTTTACACAAGTATACTAGGAATACATTTTGACACATATAAAAATGGTCAGAAAAGTTCTCCAGAATATTCCAAATGCCCTTATCTAACCTGATTTCTGTTGCAAGATCAAAAACATGACATAAATACCAAGGGAGAGAGGGATCCAAATTTCCTTTTTGAGCTAGCATACACTGAACTTTATAACAATAAAATAAACCAGATATCTGTGTAGAGAAAACTATGCATGCTGGCAGCAGTACTGTGTCTTAAACTCATGGTCGCTACTAGGGATGGAAGGATCTGTCAATTTCAGTTCTCCCAGTTTCTTATTTTCCCATCTTAAATTCAGTTCTCCCCATTTCTGCAGTAGTTTGGGGGGGGGTTATCCACATGAAATTTTTCAGCATTTTAGGGCTAATTTCTCCTAATGAACACATTTATGTATACAGTTTTGACCAATGTACACATTTTTCAAGCCCTGTTAATTAATATAATGCATTTAATACATTTTCACCAATATATTCATTTGTATGCACACTTGCCCTTAATATATGCATTTTTGTAAGCACAGTTTGGTTGGAGAAATGCGTCACAAAACTTGGATAGGTGCAGATTTTGAAGGCTGGCTGTGTTTTGGTTCTCATATTGTGTGGAAAGTGCACATTGGATAGATTTAGCTTTAAAAGCAAACTGAACCAAATTTCCTCCCCATCTCTGACCAATGTCAAACATCTACAAAGGGGTGAAGGGGGAAATCAAGTAGAAAAGCATATTGTTCTTTGCAAATTACTAGAGGTGCTACAAGCCTGGGATGCAGAAGTTACTGAGCTGGCCATCCCTTTTACACAAATTAAATGGTGTAAATTATCTAAATTTCTTTGCTGGAAGAAATTGTGTTGGTAGAACTGTGATGTGTTTCCATATCACCCCCACTGCTGATTAGCAGATCTTTCCATATTTGAAGCAATGAACATGTGCTTTACTTCTGAACACTGGCAGAACAAAACACTATTGAGTTGTGCTTCTTGTGTAGTGACTATGTGTAGAGAAGATGGCAGCAGGACCATGCTGGTTCTCATATTGCTCCTGATGTAATGTGTGGCATTGGTACTGGCCCCATTCCCTGGATCTCCATACCAACACATAAACATACATGGGTGTGGTGAGTACCACACATAAAGTCAGAGGTGGGGCCAGCAGCATAGTCCTGTTGTCCCTTTCTCCATGTGTAGAAGCTCTTCATGGAGAATAACTGGATAGGATTTAAATAATACACTGGGTAGCCTTATAAGACATTGTCTCAAACTTCCTCATAGAACTCAGTCTAGAGCAAGGTGGGGAACCTTTTTCAACCCAAGGCCACATTCCCCCATACAGAATCTTTCAAGGGCTACATGCCAGTGGGTGGGCATGGCCAGGGGCAAAAGTAGGCAGAGCAATGGATGTGGGGCTGGCTACATTCCAGTCATGCAACAGCTGGAGGTTTCTAAACCTACATCATACACACACGTCTCCATCCTGCCTCCTCTATCCAGGGCAAGCAAGAGACACATTCCAGCCAGGCCAGGCAAGAAGCACTGGGGGGGGTTGCTTTGGGCAGGGCTGATGAGGGGTGTGACCTGGGGAGTGATGTAATATTGGTCTGGGGAGGAGGCATGGCTTGGGAAGAATCCTGCAGGATAGACAGAAAGCCCTGGATCATCACATTTAGCCACTGGCCTGGGATTCCATACCCCTGATTTAGATCATGAAATTTCCTCACCCTGTGCAACAATTATATATCTTGATATTGCTAGTTTCTCTCTCCTTGCAGTGTTTCAGCCATTATTTTCAATCAAAACTACACATTAACTATTCCTAAATTGCATGTCAGAATCTATTGATGCGAAAAGATCTACCTGGCCAGAGGCTGAGTATCCAGAGAATCCAAGACAAAGACAGACAGTGAAGGTCATGAATGCAGCAAGGGCTTTGAAGAGAAAGAAAATATATGAAGAAGACATAAACAGAGGGAAATCCTGAGAACATCCTAAAAAAAGAGAAAGGCATCCAGATGCCTTAAGGCATAAGGAACTTTATAAATATTTATTCTTTTTAAAAGAGGCATAAACACAGTCTTGTGTGTGTGTGTGTATCAGGGTGATGTGACTGACCTTAAGAGGTGTGGACAAGCAAGCAGGGATGGAGCCCTCCCAAGATGTAAGTACTGTGTATTTTCAGGTTACAGCCTCAGGATGCATACTTTGACAGCTGATTCACATGTTTTGTAATTTTGGAAGTTCTGCTCAACTCCATTTTCCCCCTCTTCCATATCCATTGTCTATTCCTCTCAGCAATGTAACATATGAGCTAGTAGCTCCTGGACCTCAGCTCCAGCAATATTTGAAATGAACACTGAAAATCATGAAAGTTGCTGGGGATGAAAGTCATTAGCAAACAGCTATTTTATTACTAACAGAAGTGGATGACCTTTCTGCTATTATTAAAAATGAGAGTCTGTAAGCGAGATGACTATAGTAAATGTTAGGATGTGAATTCAGTTTGGAATGAATAACGCACCAAAACCAATCACTCTGCATTGGAGCCATTTTGAAGGGATCTCTAAAGGAGTTCCCCTCTAAATTGTTCTGTATGCCTGTGACTGCCTAGAGCCATTTTCTCCATCATCATCATCATCATCATCGTAGTAATAGTAGCAGTAGCAGCAGCAGTAGTAATTTCATGTGTTGCTTAATACCAAGCGGGCTCTAGGGGACTTATAGCATATTTAAAAAACATACAGAAATTTAAAACAAGAATCAAAGATTAACACATACGGTCAATAAAATCTAAAACTCTTCAATACAGTCAAAGCGAAACAATGTCATATAGCTAATCAAAACTTAGAAACCCACCAAATAACAAAAAGAATAATTGGGACAGCACACATCAAGGGCCAATGGCCTGAGTGAACAGAAAGGTCTTTGCCTGGCACCTAAACATGGATGCAGATGGTGTCAGGTCTGTATCCTTGGAATGAGAATTTCACATCTGGGGGGTCACCACTGAAAAGGCCCATTGGATTGTGTTGTCACAATCCAAACCTCCCATGGAGGGGGTACATGAAGAAGGGTCTCAGAGGAGTGTAACCACATCCAGAGCGAGCTACAACCCATCCATCTGATCTAGAGAACCACCCACTAACAGTGCCTCAGTCTTGTTTATTGGCTCTCTTCCAGGCTATTACTGAGGCAAGACACCTTTTTAGCACATATAATGATGGTGGCTTCCAAGTTATTAGATGACTGAGGCAGAGGTCAGGGAAGGGGCAATGTGACTGACAACAGAATCCTTCTAAAATCATCAAACCAATTTCCCTTGAATGAACACTCCGGTACATATCTGGATGAAAATTTGCAAGCATTGTCATCATATGAAGGGCTCCCATCCCTGCTCATTTCATCTAATTCTGAAAAGAAATGTAGCCTTATGGAAAATGAAAAATGGACTGCCTTCAAGTCAATCCCGACTTACGGCTACCCTATGAATAGGGTTTTCATGGTAAGCAGTATTCAGAGGGGGTTTACCATTGCCTCCCTCTGAGGCTAGTCCTCCCCAGCTGGCTAGGGCCTGCTCAGCTTGCCACAGCTCACAAGCCAACCCCTTCCTTGTCCGCAACTGCCAGCTGGGGGGCAACTGGGCTCCTTGGGACTATACAACTTGCCCACAGCTACACAGGTAGCAGGGCACATAACCCCTGAACCATTCACTGTGGCGGTGATCTTTAGCTGGCTGTTTACACCCAGGAGACACGAGTGGGGATTTGAACTTACAGACTCTAGACTCCCAGCCAGGCTCTCCTCCCCATTGTGCTATATAATTAAAAATGAATCAAAATTGAAATATAGTTGGGCATCAAATAAAGCAAATTATTGAAATAAGCCAACAAAATAAGAACATAGTGGTAAACGTGTTGGACTACGACCTGGGAGACCAGGGTTCAAATCCCCACACAGCCATGAAGCTCACTGGGTGACCTTGGGCCAGTCACTGCCTCTCAGCCTCAGAGGAAGGCAATGGTAAACCCTCTCTGAATATACCGCTTACCATGAAAACCCTATTCATAAGGTCGCCATAAGTCGGGATCGACTTGAAGGCAGTTTCCATTCATAAGAAGAACCCTGCTGGATTCGGTCAAAGGCTCATCAAGTCAAACATCCTGTTCTCATAGTGGTGAAATGCCCATGAAAAGCCCACAAGCAAAGCCATGCTATTTTTTCCTCCAGCACTCATCCTTCTATAATAAATATTGTCCCCAATGATAAAGTCTGCCCTTATGGGAGAACAACCAAATCAATCATTCTGAAATTTGGCAGGCTTCAATTTTGGCAGAAAGGGAAAATGGTATAGAATTCTCCATTATTTCAAAAATCAAAACCATCCCCTGCACAAAACCCTTTAAATGTGCCTGCCTACAATTTGCCAGACTTAATCCACTCTGGAGGGGGCTGCTACACCTGCAGATTTCATTCACTTCCGTGAAAAGAAAAAATGTATAGTGGTTTTTTTAGGTTCCAATTATAGTGTGTATGTGGGGAGTAGAGCTTTGTTTTTAACAGATCTAAATTTGTCCCAATCAATGAGTCATATTGGAAAAAATAAGAGACAGAGCAGCTCCAGAACAGATTGGGTTGTTTCTCAGAGCTACAGATGCAATTCGAAACTTGTGGCCGATGCATATCCCTTGTCATAGCCATTGATAGCCTTATCCAAGAAATCAAACAAAGGTATGAAATGAAAAACAAAACTTTTTTCGCACATCCCTAGTAAATATAAATACAGTGCAATTCTATGATATCTACTCTGAAGAAAGTTTCAACAGAACTCACTTCCAGGTAATTGAGTATAGAACTGCAGCAGCTGAAGTACCCCTGTGTCCAGTAAATGTCCCAAAGTACAAAAAGTTATCCATTCATTACAGAAAAAGGAGCACGTGGAATTGAGCTTTCCATACATATTGGAACAAAAATATTCCCCAGTACAGGGTAAACAGAGGATTATGCAGGCTTCTGTTCTTCTGCTGGATGAATGAGTCATACCCTGCTACTTTCCCTGCACATGCAAAAATAAAAAGGACCTTGATATATGTGCTTCAGTATTATATTTACTGTAATTGAATGTACTTACAGGAAGTGAACAGGTTTCCTCTTCTATGGAAAGATGCTTTTGTGTCATCTCCAAGTTGGCTTTTCTCCTGCTGTTGCTGCTCAATTACTGCAAGGTCCTCTGGGGTGGAGAATGATGTTGCTGCTAGCAATTGCTGCCAAAGCCGACATGGCAACATCTCTGGCCTTGCCTGCTCACTTGAATTTGCAAGTGTTTTTCACCTTGACCAAACATGTCAGCTCATAAAGTCTGTATGCATATGAGTGACTGCGTGCAAGGTTTAGAAACCAGCTATGGGAGCTCTCATCATCTCTTATCTTCTCATCTGAACTGCATTCACATTTGCCACTGTTGCTTCCTATCATATTCAGACTGTATAGGATAATGAGGGTGGGGGCAGGGCAAAATGAATTAGTCTCAATTACTTTAAAATAGAGGAGACCAAAAAGTTTTGCCAACTTTGAATAATCCGCCAGCTCTGACCCATTCTCAAGGGCTCCTGGTTGCAAGCCAATGTTTCATTGTAGAGTGTCTGCATACACAACTGGAAACCACTATGTAGAGAACCTGTAGGTGGATGACAGGCAGCTCTACCTCTCATTTAAGAACATAAGAACCAAGAAGTCTGCTGAATCAGGCCAATGGCCCATCTGGTCCAGTGGCCAACTAAGTTGCATATGTGAAGCTCGAAAGAAGGACATGAGTTCAACAGCACTGTCTCTATTCATGATTCCCAGCAATCAATACTCAGAGGCACACTACCTCGACAGAGGAGGTAGAGCATAGCCACTGTGATTAGTAGCCACTGATAGCCTTATTCTCCATACATTCAAATCTACTCATTTTAGGGAGGCTGTGGGGATCCTATATGTGTTTGGAGGCAGCTTGCAGAAGAATGAGAATCAAACAAACAGAAACTTAATCTAGACAAGACTGAGGTACTATGAGAGGGGAAATAGCTGGCCAGGCTAGAAGTCTGCAACAAGTTCTGGATGGGGTTGCACTACCCCTAGAAGACCACATTTGAAGCTCAGGGCTTTTCAGTGCTGCCTATGGAGCTGCAGGAGGCATCAGTGGCTAGGAGGATCTTTTAGGCCGATTTGCTTGCTGCAACCCTTTCCAGAGAAAGTGGACCTTGACT
The DNA here is from genome assembly GCF_030035675.1 of Rhineura floridana. Taxonomy (NCBI): domain Eukaryota; kingdom Metazoa; phylum Chordata; class Lepidosauria; order Squamata; family Rhineuridae; genus Rhineura; species Rhineura floridana. The sequence goes on from NC_084487.1 coordinate 102,470,120, forward strand.
TAGCTATGCATGCCCTGGTTTCATCCAGGCTAGATTTGTTGTAATGGGGCTGCCTTTAAAGACAGTACAGAAACATCAGCATACATAATGTAGTGGTCTGGGTGCTTGTGGAGGCCAAGTGCTCAAAGCATATAACACCTGTACTGTACCAGCTACATTAGGCCACCTGGTCGTTTCTGGGACCAATTTAAAGTGCTGGTGGTTGCCTTTAGGACCATGGCATCTGAAAGACTGCCTACATCCAGTCAAACTTGCCAAGGCCTTAAATTGGCCTCAGAGGCTCTCTTTGTGTATCTGTTTTGAAGATGTATTAGGTTGGCAAGCACTAAAGACAGGGCTTTTCAGTGGTGGCCCCATCCTTATGGAACTCTGTCTATAGGGAGGTACACATGGCCCTTACTTTGATGATTTTTAAATTGGCCTTGAAGACCACTTTGTTAGGGTGACTTTTGTTCCCACCTAAGGTGGGCTTGCTCACCTCAGTACCCCGGGAAGGAGTGCGAGCAATGGGGATTCCAATTACCTGCTTTGGATGTTCAGCCAGATACCAAGTAAAGACACACGTACACTTCTTGATCAAAAAGTGGGTCTCAAGCTCACACAGACATGACTGTCTGGAGAGGAAGAGAGCCCTGTTTATTATCTGTTTCACCATTTTATAGGTTTCTCAGCAAAAATATTAGTAGACAGAATATAACATAACATAAAAGAAAAATAACAAGCTGAAGTTACATATCACTTGTTATATTTCAAAGTCAGGATGTTGTTTCTTTGAAAATCAGGACTATGAACAGTATTCTAAAGTAAGACAATGAAGAAGGGGCTTGGATTGACGCTTAGAGATCATAAACATGAAAACACATACATACAAAGGGTCACTCTAACTGCTACAATTTTAATGAGAACTATGGAATTATTTAGCTGAATTTGCTAGAAAAAGATATGTGGGCATGAAAGGAGCGTAAAGGGCAAGGAGAGTAGAACAGAATGTAGTTATCTTCTCAAAACAATGTTGCCGCCTCGCAGGCACCTCTGAGGCTGGGTTCCCACGCAAGGGAAAGACGAAACCCAGATAGCTTAAGCTCCCTGCCTCCTCTGTGTCCCGTCGACCTTTACAGCTTGGTTCAGGATGTGCTGATTAGAGTCTCTGAGGTTTTTTTATTTCAGGCCCTGGGCTCAATTTTTCCCAACAAGTCCCTCCTATCAGCCCTATAAGACGCCCTGCGTCTAATAGATGGCTGCTTCATCTTCCTTTGGCCACAGAGACATGTGCATTAAAGGTCATGTCCTTTAAAGCTGGCTCAGTCCCCGACTGAGGCCTCTTTAGACAGGCTGAAGCACATTGTACACAGAAAATGGAGAGTGTGGATACAAGGTTAGGAAGACATTGAATACAACAACAACAGATTACTAAGGCACATAGCCCAAACATAATATAAGCTATTATCTTATGCCAGCTAGGCCAACCACTGAACCATTCGGCAATATCTGGAATTATGGATGACTGCATAATTTGTTCAACATCCTTATACACTTTGTTTAAATGGTTCAAATGATGTAAGACATCTGCTTGTGAATCTGTGATGGAAGTGCAGCATTCGCTTCCAATTAATGTGCATATGCCTCCCGAGCTTGCCAAGAGGTAGTCTATGGCTAGCCTGTTCTGTAAAGATACGGTCCTAATTTGTCCTTGTTCGTTGATTAAATCTTATAAGGAAACTATAGTATCGTTTAGGAAATTTTCAAAAGAGTCTGATAGCCTTATTAAATCCATGTAGTTTTGCCCTGCTCCATATTGCGGGAAGAGGCCCCTAAGGATTGCTTCCCCCGCCTTCCTTCGGTTCCTGTACCGTGCTGCGGGGAGAACAGTAGAAACTCAGAGCCCTGGGATTACCCTTCCTAGAGTGCATGTCCAGCGAACAGTTATAGGCAAATGTCATTGTGCTCGGTGGCCACACAGCCACCAGAGTCCTTTGGGGGTAGGCTTGGAGTGTAGATTAAAGAGAAAAGAAAACAGCCCGGGGTCAGGGGAGTTCTGCGGCAAGAGGGAATACCAAGCCTGTGTCCAAGTATAGTTTCCGTTAAGCAAATGGGAAGCATTGAACGTCCCCCATACATTAGCCTGCTGTTTACTTATGATGAACCGACAGCGCATTCCAAAATGCACTCTGGGCATGCTGCTTACACAGATTTCCCCTTGTAGGGGACCGCTGGTTTCCAAAGGACCGTCTAGTTCCCTTGCGGGTGGCTGCCTTAGAAAATCAGGGAGCTCCCCGAGAGAAAGAGGAGTGCCTATTAAGGGGACCCCGGCTGCTCCGTGTGGGGGTGTGTGTGTGCACAAACATAACAGGAGCCATTCTCTGGGGCAGTGGCTTCTAAAAGGGAGAGAAATACATTCGCCTTCCAACTATCCCCTTTGCATGTTGTGGATGTTGGTGTGGGTTTGCTTGCTGGAATGGGGGTGCCTAGTGGGGAGCGGTACCTCGCTGTCAGGCTCTTTTGTCTCCGTTCTCTCAACGTATTGTAACAGGCAATGTGTTTGAGCCCAACGCAGTATTTTGGACTCTGGACCCCCTCCTCCCTATAGGTAAACATGGAATATTCTTGTACAATAGAGTAAACGTCCATGTTTGCCGGACAAGGTGAGTGCCGAGTCAGCCCCTTTGGTCTAACACAATCCAAAGCAAATTGTGCTGCCCATGCCACCTCTGCCCGAATACATTGCGTAACTTCAGGGCCCAAATACCTGTGCTGGAACACCACAGCTGCTTTCTGGCACCTGGTTCTCCATCTGGCAATTTCAACTAAAAAGGATAAATTATGTGCTCGCATGGCTTGATATAAGTAAGGGTCTGGCCAATCCCCTTGCATTTTCGGGTCAGGAAGTTCCATCCTGCTCCCGGCCGGGGGCATTTTGCAGTCTGTTTCAGTACATATTTTTATTCCATCTGGGCAACATAGGGGAGAAACAGGGGGCAGTTCCAAACACGTACAAAAGGCAAAAGTCACTGCTATAAAGTTCCGGAAGTTGCGGGCACTCATCATGGCTCAGCATCATGAAAAGGTACCGTATTAGGTGCCCACAAGTCTGTTACTGGATCTCGTCGCAAATGGAGTTTCGGAACTATCTGGACTTCTGGAACAGGGTGCTCTGTGCCGTTTCCGAGGCTATATCGTGTCTCGTCAGAGAAGCTGAGGTCTACGACAGCGGGCTTAATGTGTGAGTGATGGATCCAGGATTTCCTTCCTTCCGAGAAAATAGCCGCCTGGGTAGTTAATAAGACCTGGTGTGGACCTGTGTATCTTGGATGCAGCGGGCTAGTCCTTACAAACTTCCTTGCCCAAACGAAGTCTCCTGGCTGGAACGGATGGACTTGCTCCTCTAGGGGTACCATTTGCGCGTATCGTGCAGCATGCCACAGTTCTTGCAACCTGCTGTGTAAGGAGAGAAACTGAGATGTGGTGATATGTTCCCCCCCTAACAGGGAGACATCAGGCTGGGGCAAGTTTCCACCCTTTGAAGGAGGATGCCCAAACAACAATTCATATGGTGAAAGACCCAGGGCCCTTGTAGGCCGTGTGCGCAAATGAAACAGTACCAGAGGCAGTACCTGTGGCCATTTTAACCCCGTCTCCTGGGTATTTTTAGGCAAAAACGTCTTCAATTTCCGGTTATGTCTCTCGGTCTTCCCGGTGGATTGGGGATGGTATGGGGTATGGAAGAGGTGAGAGATGCCCAGGCCCTCCTCTATGTGTGCTAATACTTGCCCTGTGAAATGTGTGCTCCGGTCGGAGTCAATTGTCTCTGGCACTCCAAACCACGGGATCACTTCCTTTAGTAACATCTTGGCTACTGTTAAGGCCGTTGCGTTTGCTGTGGGATACGCTTCGACCCAGGATGTAAGAGTACACACAATGACAAGCAGGTGCTTCTTAGGTAAATCTACAAAGTCCATTTGGAGGTGTTGAAATGGTGCCACTGCCGAGGGGCGCCCAACTTTTGGTGCTCGGTTCGGCATGGCTGGGCCATTGGCTTGGCATAAACTGTAGGCTTTCACTATTGCCGTGCAGACGGCATGGATACTGGGCACATACCAGTACCTGTTAATGGTATCTGTCAAGGAGTGCATCCCGTAGTGCCCTCCTTTGTTGTGGTGCCAGGCCACCGCCGCTGGGTACGCAGAGTGGGGTAAGCAAACTCTTCCATCTGGCATCGTCCAGAGCCCATTCCGGCAGTTTGCCCCCAACCTTCCCCACTTTCGGATCTCGCTCTGTGTCACAGGACCCTGAGTGTTGGGCTGGAAGTCATCAGTGACTAGGGCCAATGTAAGGAGGGTAAGAGGAAGACGGGCTGCTTTCTTCGCGGTTGCATCCGCGAAAGCATTTCCCAGAGTTACAGAATCTTGTTCCTTCGTGTGTGCGTGACAATGTACGACTGCTATTTCTGTTGGCATTTGCACCGCCTCTAGCAGTCGCTGCACTAGGGACAAGTGTTGAATGGGCTTCCCTCCCATGGTCAAGAATCCCTGATATTTCCACAGTGAATCAGCCCAAAGGCGTATCTACTGTCTGTATAAATTGTGACAGTCTTACCCATTGCCAGCTGACAGGCTCTGGTTAGTGCATACAGTTCTGCTGCTTGTGCTCCCCATCTGCCAGGCAGGGCAGCTGCCTCCACCGGTTCCCATTGGTTAACGACTGCATACCCAGTATATCGAGTTCCATTGTCATAGAAGGAACTCCCGTCCGTAAAGAGGATGAGGTCTGGATTATACAAAGGCTCGTCAGTCAAGTTTTGTCTTACTTGGAGGGTGGAGGGGAATGACATACTTATTAATAGCCCGTAAGTCTTGGCAAAATCTCCATTTCATAGGATCCCCTGGTTTCTTAGGGGGCTTCCTGATTGGTAAAATTGGAGTGTTGCATGGGGTGCACTGGGGATGTATGATCCCTTCTCTGATGAAGTCCTCTATGATGGGGCAGATTCCTTCTCGCGCTTCCAGAGACAGTGGGTATTGAGGAACGCACGGGGGGGAGAGATGCCTTAACTTGAATTCTTACCGGTTGCACTGATTTTAGCAACCCCACGTCAGTGTCTTTTGTTCCCCAAAGGGAGGGTGGTAGGTCCGCCAAGTCTTCGTGTAATATAAGGCTCCTTATTAGTGTAAGGCTCTCTTCCTTGTGAGCGTCTTCCCTTACTCCCAGTACACTAAGCAACAGTCCCACCCCCCCAGGAGTACAAGTTAAAGTGGCCTCAAGCTGACATAACATATCTCGTCCCATTAGGGAAATGGGACAATCACTAGAAAAAAGAAACACATGATTAAACGTCTTATTTTCATTTTCAACCCACAGTGATTTAGTCACACACAGCGCCTTCGGTACCCCGCCCATTCCCATTGCAAGTTTAGAGTCTGTTGTGAGCCATGCAGCTGGCGCTTTATTCAAAAGGGAGTAAGTAGCTCCAGTGTCGATCAGAAAGGGAAGCTCAACACCTTCTATCCACATTGAGACGACCGGTTCGATGACAGGGGGTGAGAGAGAGAGAAACGCGCCCGCCAGTGACAGTAAGGTGAGCATCCCCAACTCCTTCCCTCCACCCGGTGGCCCTTCTAGTCACTGTCACATTTGGTGACTCGGGGCGGCTCCCTGCTGGTTCCAAGCTGCCGGGACTTGCTGCTGTTGGGACGTTGGCGTGCTTGGAGGAGGAGGAGGAGGAGGCAGTGCACTGTTTCCTGCAAGAGTCAAAGAGTTATCATCTCCGTTCTGAGCATAATCCCCATCTGCCAGTGGGCAGTCTCGATGGAAATGAGAGGGATCCCCACACCGGTAACACCCCCAGGTGTTACTACTGTCTGTCCATGATTGCCTTGTGTGTCCCCTCCCCCTTTCTCTGGAATTTCTACCTCTCCCCCTTCTTGGATGTCCTGCTCCCAGTTGTGTGCGCCTCTCAGGGGTCCAATCATTACCTGTCCATGACGCGGCTGTTTCCGCTCTCCTTTCCCAGGATCGTCTATTGTGTGAGTCCTCGGTGACCCAGGCTGACTCTAATGCCCAGAGTCGGCTTCGCTCTTTGCCGATTAGCACCCGGTCCAAGAGATAATTGACATCTCCGTATGTGGGATTGTTGCTGCTGAACAATCTTCTTAACAGACTCTGGATTTTCCTGGGTGATTCCTCAAATGTTCCTTCCAATTTGCTCCACTCGTGTAGATCCCATTCCAGCCAAGCCTTATATTCTGATATCGTAACATCCTTCATTGCCCTGTGCACGTCAATATATGGCTGCTGATGTGTCATCAAGGGGAGCATGTTCTCAGGTTGTTGGTGTGGGGAGAGCGACATAGACAGGTGTGGTACTGGGCTGGAGGAAGATGTTCGGTTGGCAGGTGCCTGGGGGGGAGTTTGTGGTAAGTAGGAAAGGGAAAATTGTGGAGAGGGAAAGAGGGTGTCAGGGGAGGATTGGCTCTGTCGGGGAAAGAAAGAAGGATATGGGGACTGGTAGGGTTGAAAGTAAGTGGCTTAAGGGAGGAAGTGGGGGTGTGGTGTGAAGCAGGCAGAGGCCGGTGGAAGCTGCTGGGAGGTGGAGCTGACGACTTCGGGAGCTTCTTGGTCATCCTGTGGTCGACGCTGTAGAATTTGTCATAGAATGGAGCCTGGGGGTCTGGTTCCAAGGTTTGGTCATGAGGCGCCCTCTCTTTCGGAAAGGATGTTCGCATGCGCGGTAACCAGCCCTCAGCGTCCCTTTCCCAACCCTGTCCTGGTGTTGGGCTTTCACCCTCACCAGGAGTGGAGGAATTTGTTACCACCATGGGTTCCTCCCCAAACGGCTCACCACCGACTGTTGGGACCAAGTCGGGTGTTGGCCCTGATGGAATGCCACTGTCCTGAGGGTGCGGAGGTGGTGGGGCAGACGCAATTACGGTGCAGCCAATAGGCTACCGTCTGGGTGGGTCGTCGGCAAAGTAGCCAGGGGAAGGGTCATTGCCGGTTACAGTTCTCCCTACCATCACATTGAAGCCAGTCCATTTCTGCGCTCCTGCTTGCCACAAGAGCCAGAAATCCAACTGCTCTGGGCTATCCTTTTCTAGCCGCGCCCTTACCCCAGCTAAGCACGCAGCATCAAAGGATCCAACCTGAGGCCACCTCTGGTCCGTGGCTCCAACCGCGGTCATTCGTGTCCATTCTCGGACACACAATCTCACCATGGTTTTTCTTTTCCATACCTACCTTGATGGGAAGACGTCCTTCGTCCCAGTACCTGCACATAAGACTTATTGGGGTTACAGCATCAATAGGACCAACATTACATGCTTTGCTTTTCTCTTGTCCCATGATATCTGGCAGGAACCACCTTACTGTGCCTTACCCCAATGAAACAGCAGCGCGGCTCCCAGCACTGACTGAGAGAAATCTCTCCTGGCGCCTGTCGGCAATTGGGAGCCACCCGTCAGCTCGTGGGAGTTCACTCATCCCGGATTAGCCCCCAGATTGTTAGGGTGACTTTTGTTCCCACCTAAAGTGGGCTTGCTCACCTCAGTACCCCGGGAAGGAGTGCGAGCAATGGGGATTCCAATTACCTGCTTTGGATGTTCAGCCAGATACCAAGTAAAGACACACGTACACTTCTTGATCAAAAAGTGGGTCTCAAGCTCACACAGACACGACACTCTGGCGAGGAAGAGAGCCCTGTTTATTATCTGTTTCACCATTTTATAGGTTTCTCAAGCAAAAATATTAGCAGACAGAATATAACATAACATAAAAGAAAAATAACAAGCTGAAGTTACATATCACTTGTTATATTTCAAAGTCAGGATGTTGTTTCTTTGAAAATCAGGACTATGAACAGTATTCTAAAGTAAGACAATGAAGAAGGGGCTTGGATTGACGCTTAGAGATCATAAACATGAAAACACATACATACAAAGGGTCACTCTAACTGCTACAATTTTAATGAGAACTATGGAATTGTTTAGCTGAATTTGCTAGAAAAAGATATGTGGGCGTGAAAAGAGCGTAAAGGGCAAGGAGAGTAGAACAGAATGTAGTTATCTTCTCAAAACAATGTTGCCGCCTCGCAGGCACCTCTGAGGCTGGGTTCCCACGCAAGGGAAAGACGAAACCCAGAGAGCTTAAGCTCCCTGCCTCCTCTGTGTCCCGTCGACCCTTACAGCTTGGTTCAGGATGTGCTGATTAGAGTCTCTGAGGTTTTTTTATTTCAGGCCCTGGGCTCAATTTTTCCCAACAACTTCATATCAAGCTGCTTTAAACTAATATTTGGAGTGTTCTGGAGTGTTTTTCAAGTCTAACTGTACTAATGGTCTATTTGATGCTGCTATTAATTACCATACAGAGTCCTCCATTGTTTTAAACTTCTGCCGTACTACTGCTTTAATGTTCTAATGTTTCATATGGACTGTTTTTATGTGTTACATTATGAAGAATTGCATAGGATTGTCTAAGTTTAAATATGATGTGAGTTGCCTAGAGAACATTGGCCATGACAGAAGGCCTACAAATGTTGATAAAAACTAAATAATGTCCTCCTACACAGAAAGTTAATGCCAATGGGAATTTTCCTTCCATTACTGATAGCAGGCACAGAGTAGGGGCCAATTCATAACTGGGATTGGGACAAGGATAAAGGGCTAAAGCCCCCCTCTCCCACACCATGGTCCTGATCCAGTTCAGGGTTCTCCTTATTGGCTATTCATATTTTAACAGTAATGCATGGCACAGCTAACAGGATGACTACTGCCACGTCACATTTGCCCCTAAATTGCAGAAGCTGCTCCTGCTAAAGGAAGATTTTTGCCAAGCCCCGTGCCTCACTGAAGCTTCACTGAACAACAGCTCTGGAGAGTTGGAGAACCCTCCAGAACAAGTGGGAAATGGCATTAGGGTTGCAGGGGGAAGGGCAAATCATTAAAATTGCCTCCATTCCTCTACAATGAGGGAAGGTGTTCTCTAGATCAAAGAGAACAAGGGAACCAATGGGATTCTACCGAATATTTGTTTGTTAGTAATTCATTTAAAAATCATATCAATTCATTCATTTATTTAACTTGCATTCATTTCACATTGGTGTTCTTTTTATTATTCTTGCTTTCTTCTTTCAACATTTTTTTCCTGCTATCTGTGGTGGCAGAAGATTCTCTAAGCAGGTGGCTTTGAAACCATTCTATTTTCCCAGAATCTACTGCATGTTGCATTTTTTCAAGGACATCATTCAAGAGCCTCCGCCAAGCAGTGCAAACTGGACACCAACACCCTGGTGAAAGCAAACTGAGCAAGACCCTCAGTTCAATAGGTGGAAAGGCACGCTGTCCCACCATACCAAGCTCTAGACAACACTGAAATCATCAGGACCTGAATTCCCACAAAGAAAAAGGGCCCCAAAACGCAAGTCTTCACATCCACTGCAAGACGAAAGAATAAATCCCATACAACATGTGCTCTATGGGAGTGCTCCAGAACATGGAACTGAAAAAATGAGATTCTCTGTGAGTGGAAAAGGACCGCAGACCTACCACCACCACCACCACCAATAAGAAAAAAGAAAAAAAGATCATGGATGCTTTTTACATGTTAGTTTGAATTCAGTGGCGTCACTAGGGTTGGTGTCACCCGGTGCGGTAACTCATGGTGTCACCCCCATGGACCTCCTCCAGTACCAGACCATACAGAATCCTTAGTAATGTTTTTTGTACTAATGTTACTCGTAAATCGTAATTCCTGTATATCACTGAATGCAATGGCAATAGTAGTAACATAAACAACTAGCAAAATTAAAATTACACCTTTAAATTACAATATCATATGCACAGCCTAAATGTATTTACATTTATGCATACTGCCTAATTGTTTTAAAAATAGGATTGGAGAGGGAGGGAAAGATTTACAACACAAACACAATTCTTTGTTATGTTTACTCAGAAGTCCCATTAATTTACAGCACAATCCTAACCACGTCTACTCAAAAGTGAGTCCTAATGAATTCAATGGGGTTTACTCCAGGTACATGAGATCAGCATCCCTTTACTCCCAGAAAAACAAGTACTGGATTAAAGCTTTCATATTGGAAAGGTTTTCAAAGCACTGCCCTCTCCAACAGCCCAGGGTCTGACTGCGTGCTACACACAAGAGAAAAAAAACTTTAACCCATATTCTTACTTACTCAAACTGAAGACCTCAAAACCACCATTTTGACGTTGTAATGAAGCCTAAGCACTGCCTGGGTCAACAAATCACAAGCCTGGCTCCCATTATTGGCTACAATCCTGAAAGGGCGGGATTAGAGGCCAGAGCTTGGAAATGTTTTTTTTTGAACTATAACTCCCATCAGCCCAATCCAGTGGCCTTGCTGGCTGGGGCTGATGGGAGCTGTAGTTTAAAAAAGTAACTTTTCCAAGCTCTGGCTAAAAGCTGCTATACAGATTGGTTAAAAAACAGATTAAACAGTCACGGGGGTGATGTTTTGGTGTATATCTCGGGAACCAGACGACCTAGAAACTTAGCGTGTTTTTTAAATTGAAGCTGAGAGTCCGGAGATTAAGGTAAGGTAGCTGCAGACCCAGAGGGGACCCCCCCCAAAACCAAACCCCCCAGCCAAAAATCGGATACCTGGTAACCCTACTCCATCTTGCACCCCCTGATCGACTGCACCCCGACCCCCCCTTGGTATGCCACTGGCGCTGCCTCTGTAAACCCACTGCATGCAGCGGGTTTACAGAGGCAGTGCTTGTCTGGGCTGCAGGTTTGAATCTCCCACTCTTTGGCTGCAGAGCAGTTTTTCCCCCATCCTACCTGGGAAGCCACTCAGGCACGCAGCCCAAGAACAGGCAGGGGATTCAAACCTCCCGCCTAAAATTCACAGCTGATGAGTGGGCAGGCCAGGCAGGATGGGGGGGGGAACCGCTCTGCAGCAGAAGAGCAGGAGATTCCCCAAGAGGGAAGTGGCTGGCGAGATGGCCGCTGCAGGGCTGAAGATAGAGGAAAAAAAACCCACCACAGCCCAGCTTCTCTATATCACCAAGCACGGGGCCCGGGGCAACTGCCCCGCTTCCCGGTGCTGGTAAATATTTAACAACCAGCTCTCCAGAAAAATAAATCCAAGCTGGATTTAGAAAGGGAAGAGGCACCAGAGATCATATTGCAAGCATACGCTGGATAATGGAATGGACCAAGGTATTTCAGAAGAAAATCACCCTGTGCTTTATAGACTACAGCAAAGCCTTTGACTGTGTAGATCAGGAGAAACTATGGAATGGTTTTAAAAGAAAAGGGGGTACCACAGTATCTGACTGTTCTGATGCACAACCTATACTCTGGACAAGAGGCTAGTGTAAGGACAGAATATGGAGAAACCAATTGGTTCCCCATCAGAAAGGGTGTGAGACAGGGGTGTATTTTATCATCCTATTTGTTTAATCTATATGCAGAACACATCATATGGAAAGCGAGATTGGCTCAAGATGAGGAGGTGTGAACATTGAGGGAGAAATATCAGTAATTTAAGATATGCAGATGATACCATACTCTTAGCAGAAACCAGTAATGATCTGAAATGAATGCTGATGAAAGTTAAAGAGGAAAGCACAAAAGCAGGACTACAGCTGAACATCAAGAAGACTAAAGTAATGACAACAGAAGATGTATATAACTTTAAAGTTGACAATGAGGACATTGAACTTGTCAAGGATTATCAATACCTTGGCACAGCCATTAACCAAAATGGAGACAATAGTCAAGAAATCAGAAGAAGGCTAGGACTGGGGAGGGCAGCCATGAGAGAACTAGAAAAGGTCCTCAAATGCAAAGATGTATCACTGAATACTAAAGTCAGGATCATTCAGACCATGGTATTCTCAATCTCTGTGTGTGGATGTGAAAGTTGGACAGTGAAAAAAGCGGATAAGAGAAAAATCAACGCATTTGAAATGTGGTGTTCGTGGAGTGCTTTGTGCATACCGTGGACTGCGAAAAAGACAAATAATTGGGTGTTAGAACAAATGAAACCAGAACTATCACTAAATGCTAAAATGATGAAACTGAGGTTGTCTTACTTTGGACACATAATGAGAAGACATGATTCACTAGAAAAGACAATAATGCTGGGAAAAACAGAAGGGAGTAGAAAGAGAGGAAAGCCAAAAAAGAGATGGATTGATTCCATAAAGGAAGCCACAGACCTGAACTTACAAGATCTGAACAGGGTGGTACATGACAGACGCTCTTGGAGGTTGCTGATTCATAGGATCACCATAAGTCATAGTCGACTTGGAGGCACATAACAACAACAACCTCTTCAAAGTACTGATAAGCCTCTTGTTTTAATTAAAATAATAATTATAAATTCTTGCTCTTATCACTAATGGGAGTTAATTATCTTGCATATGCCCATAGTAATTTTTCAGATACTTTCAGACCCTCAGCAATTTTCAGGTGGTCTACGTAGAAGAAAAATTTGGGAACTCCTGGTATAAGACATCTGCTTATGTCCCTATGCTGCTCTCACCCCTCATTTAGGTGCCTGGGATGCTTGCGTGTGGACATACCTCCTTACAGTTATGGAAAGTGATTCTTAATAAGTCTCCAGACACAAAGTCACATAGGTATTTATCAGTTGTTCAGTAGAAAATTCAGAAGTGCAGAGTCCCTTCATGATAGTTGCAGTCACATACACCCTTTTTTTCTCCTGGATTAAGAATGAGATCTTTGTTAATGCATACTCTCACAACAACAAACATCTCTAGGAGCCAATCAGCATGTAAGTGGGCAACGTTAGCAACTGAGAAGAGTCTTCTCAGTGGCTGACTCACCTCCTTTCACTCTGATTGGCTCCAATCTGCAGAAAAGGCAAGGAAGCATATTAGAAGACTCTTCTCAATGACTAACACACTCCCTTTTCATGCTGACTGTAGGATGCTTGGAGACATAGGGACCCTGCTCCCAAAAAAGCAGAGGGACTAAGATCCCCTGGGCGACTACCCTCCTGGTGCTTATGGACATGACCGTAATATATTTTGTAAAGTGCAAGTTCAATATTATTTATTAAGTGTGTTTAGGATTACACTGATGGCATTCCCAAATATGTACTTTCACAGAGACTTTGGCTTTCCATAACACAATGTTTGTCTGTCCAAGCCTCCACACTTGGGGGGGCACTACTTGCACACCCCTTCCATAAGCACATCAAAGTTGGATACACACCTGAACCAAGACCCAGACATCAAGGCACTCAAAACAAAAAGGTAATTACAGTGGCTGAGTAGATCTTATACAGTGGTTATACTGACTGTGCAGCCACTGTCCTTCATATTTTACAAAATATTTTTTCCTATACAAAGATTAAATTTCTGTGTATGAAAAAGTAATATATGAAGTGGTCTCAATAGTGAGAAAAGTAAACAAGTGAATGGTGATCCAAATGTTTTTCATTCTCACGTTATGAAGCTAGCTGTCAGATGATGTATCACCTTCCCTACACATGCAGCGTAGACTGAAAAAACAGCACCCAAGCCACCATTCAATATGTGTACGTGTTCTTTCCAACATGAATCTACAGGTCTCAAAAAGTAATGTGTGACAAAGTCCTCAAACACCTTATAACATGCCTCAAACATGGTCTCTTGTTCTACCAGCATGCCTTCACACCATCACTTTGCCAAAACATAAGGATAGGTAAATTGCTTTTAGGGAGGTTCACAATTATGATTTCCTATTTATTTAATCTAAAAATATTTAAAATGCATAAAAACAGCCAGAGAAAGATATTGGAGAAATATAAAATAAATACAAATAAAAAGGGGAGGGGAGGTGAAGAGACCCTAAATGTGCTACTCACCATCTCTCAGCCTATCCTCCCCTCAGGATGAAAACAATGGAGAACCATGACCACCCCCAGGAAGAAGGGCACACTTAAAATGTAGAGGAAAAAAGCATCTACAACCATAGTGTGAAATCAAATTCTTATTGGGACACAGTATGAAGAAATATTTATATAAACATGACTCTCAAATATGTTTATGAATTACACAATCTGTAAATATATTTATAGTGCAATCTGATGTTTGTTTACTCAGAAGCAAGTCCCAATGTATTCAATGGGGCTTACTCAAACTGGGAAGTGTGCAGAGAAATGACACCCCGCTCGCCGTGCAACTGACAAGCGGGGCAAGGTTGCAGATGGGGGGGATGAAGACACTGCCTCCATCTTTAATGGAGGCAACGTCGAGCATCGCGCTTATGAAAAAAGCGTGACGCATAGCAGGAGGGGCGGAGCTTGCAGGACTATTTAAGTCCCGCCACCCCTCCTACCTTCCTTCCTTTGCTGCGTGGCGCCCACCCCGCCCTCCTTCTTTCATGGTGTGCCTATGGGGTCGCTTCGGGGCCAAGTAGGAATTTTTATCCTGCCCACCCGTGTTGGCGGGCAGGTTTTTTGCCTGCTCCACACTATGGGACCGGGAGGGAATCGGGTTAGGGGGTGTTGTGTTTAATAGGCAGATTCGGCTTATTTGGCTAATTGAATTATCCAACAGGTCAAGCCCACAGGGCAAGGTATTTAAACCAAAGCGGGAAGGTGCGGGAAGGGAAATAGGTAAGGACAGCTAGGTGGCCCCCTTAGGCACCTTTGGAGGTGATTGGCGGTTCCGGAGGGCCTGTCTCTCAGGGCTTTACGGCTCTAGAGCAGGATATGGGCTGCTTCTGGGGCCAACTTATCCTCATCTACCCAGGGATTATACGGTCCCGGGTGGGGATGACGTGGGAGGGCCCCCCTACTCACCTACAAGGTGTGGCCGGGGTAAAGAGTAAGCAGATGGGCTTGCCCTTGCCCCAGCAGGGGCTGGTCGCCCGAGAGCTGCTTGCTCTCTATAAGCTGTCTATAAGCTACTTGCTTATAGACAGTTCTCGCACCTAGGTTTCCCTCTGCAGGTCACTTTAAATTGGGGATTTTATTTATTGTAATTTAAATAAAGTGGCCCTTGTTCAACCCAAGCTGATGTCTCTGCGTTTTATTTCACCCATCAACTGCAACTACAGCCTCAAGTGATAAGGAACTTGTTCTTTCAACTTGTTCTTTTAAGTTGAGACCTTATCCCAGTCTGAGTCTGTCAATATGCAGCATGCTGATCAGATGGGAATAGTTTTAACAGATGCAGTCAGGTCTATCCACATGAACAGAGTAATTATACACACATTCCCAAACAGTTTAAAATGGCTTTATGGGAAGCAGCTTCTACACCATGTTGAAGGAAGGACCTTATTTGTGTCAAATCAGATACTAATGTACACTATAGCCTAGTATATCTAAGAGATGCAGGTGAACAGAGCAGTAGGAAGGGACTCAAGAGGAGCTAGACTACTCTATTGGCTGCTTGAGGTACCCACCTTCCATCCACAAAACCTGATGAGCAACTGGCTAGTCTAAATATAATGTAACAGGATTTTATAGCCATAGAAAATGCATGCAACAGCATTGAAGATGCATGTTTTAAATTACAGTGCCATTTTCCTATGAGCTCAGCAAAGTTCAAGAAGACAAGCTTTGTTCAACAAATTTCACTTTCTTTCATAATATGGCATTTTGTCAGAAAAATGGATTGATATTTGGAGGTGATAGAATAAAACAGCATTAGGAAGGATGCAACCGCACATTAATTTGCATGTCCACCTAATTCATTATTTCATAGTGAAAAGGCTACAGGAGCTGTGCTTCCAAAGTAACTATCCTGGACTTCCTGATTTTTGTATTCATTTTATGTCTGTCCTACCCTTGCCCAACAAAGATGTTGACCATCCCTCTAGGCAACCAGGCAACCAGTATTAATGGTTGATGTAGGCAACTAGTATTAATGTTCAACTTGCTCTGTTCAAAGCCTGTAGTGGTGGATTGATTTGCTGAAATAAATGAATCAGTCTTTGGCCAATGCATTTGAGCAATTTTGCCCTTGAGCAGTGTGCCTTAAGTACATTGTGTCTGCTGTTCTAAAACTCCCTTTTTTACTATATTGCAATGCTACAGCATGTTCTCTCCCTGTGCTTTTGTTTTAAACAGAATTATTTAGGCTATTCGTGTGAAATTAAATCATTGTGAGAGCCTCCAGAGTGATGGCTAACTCTCTTTCCAGCAGCTGTAGCCTGGCCTTCCAAAGCTGATGCTGGTGGTGGCAACAATTACTAGCTATCTCTGCTCACATGCATTGCATTTGCTAGTGTTTTCCCTTTGATCAAACATGTCAAGCTTTTAATTCATGTATAATCACTGGATGCACTAAGTGCCAGACCATCTTGTTTTATCATCATTTACATCTGCTGCTATTCTTGTATCACTCTAGTTAAATCTGTCGGCCCACATTATATCCTCTCAACCTTCAGCCTATTTTGACTGGGTAGATGGGGTGGGTTGATTGCTCAGCTGAAAATGCAGCACCATGCTTCCTGTTCTGGCTTGGGCCACACCTCTGATTAAGATTGTCCAGTGGGGTGTTGACCTCAGGTGTTTGTTTGTTTTTCATTTTCCCATTCAGCAGCACTTTTGATCGCTGAAACTCAGCAATGTTTCCAAAGCTGTTTGCAATGTGGTGACAGAACCTAGAATAATGAAAACTCAGCTTCAGAGGGTGGCTACGAGTAGGGATGAATGATCAGTCTATTTCTGTACTGTGATGGAAATTACTATTACTATTATTACTATTAAAGGTAAAGGTGTCCCTGCACTTATAGTGCGAGTCGTTTCCAACTCTTAGGGTGACGTCTTGCGACGTTTACTAGGCAGACTGTATATATGGGGTGGTTTTGCCAGTTCCTTCCCCAGTCTTTCGTTACCCCCCAGCGTATGCCGGGTACTCATTTTACTGACCATGGATGGATGGAAGGCTGAGTGGACCTCGACCCCTTTTACAGGAGATCCGACTTCTTCCTTCTGTTGGAATCGAACTCCCGCCATGAGCAGCTTCGGCTGCATTACTGCTGCTTACCACTCTGCGCCACGGAGGGTCTTATTATTACTATTACTATTACTATTATATACCAACTTTTTTCCAAGGAGCTCAAGGTGGCATACATTAGAGATCCCTGCTTTGACTCATGCCCCATCACAGAGATCCCACCTCACCTCTCACAAGCCCAAAATACTGTTAAGGAATCCTGTTTCACTTCAGGATTTGAGATTTGGTCAAATCTGAAGCACACCACTACTCCTATAGTTTGACTTATTACCTTCCTTTGAGCCAGCCCAATACTATGCAATTATATGTTGGAATTACATTATCTGCATTGTCTCATCCCACTTCAAGCTAAACATTCATATTTAATATGGTGTCTGTGTTTATGTTTATAGAGCATCTGGATCACTAAGCATCTCTTATCACTCTCAGTAATCCAGGAATTTTAAAACTATAAATACAATTTGATGAATGAAACATTGGTGGATTTTATTTAATTTATAGGCACTGAGTGGATCAGAAGTAACAAACTTATGGTTGAGTGTGTAAGAGGCAAGTGAGTAGGGAAGACTTTGCTAAAGAAGTGAATCTTAAAGAAGTGTTTAAGCATGAGAGGAATGTAGCTTTCTGCAAGGTCATTATGTCTCCTGAACACAAGTGTCTTGAGAGAGGAAAGGAGATAAGAATGAGAGAAACAAGCAAAACTTGTGCACGGTGGAAAGAGTGAGATTAAGTATCAAAGGTGTGAGATCAAGTATCAAGGGGGGGGAATCCCATGGGGAAAGTCTCTAAGCTTCAAAAGACTAGATTTCCAATGGATGTAAATCAGTACTGTCAGTCTAGTTATATATTCATTCTACACTTTTTGCATCAATAAAGTCATTTTGAACAATATAATTCCACATGTATACCACAACACCTTTTGGATCTTAATAGGATGTCACACTCTACTAAATAAGTGAAGCGAAATCACAGGAAGCAAAACCTCTGATGGACAGTAATCCAGGAACCCTCCATACATGAGTCTCAGTTACATTTAAAATAGATGAATTATAAAACTGTCTATAGTTCATTTTTTAAAAAACAGATTCGTTATAAAGGGCAAGGCATATAGGTCCTTTTCTGATGAGGTTGTGGAAATATGTTGGGGTGCAGAAGTCTCTCTGTATCCTGTGCCTTCCTCTTCTGGAGGTGGCCATCTCCATCACCAGTCCCACTCCACATAGCTTTCAAGAGATCTGGGACGACAGGAAAAAAGCATGGATGGATCTTTTTCACAACCATTCCATTATCCATATCTCAGTCTGGGGGCTTCAGGGAAAAGAGTTCCATCTATGGCCCAAGGGGAAAGAAATTGGTGCTCCTGGGCATGCAAACTGCATTTGACAAATCCAGAGATCATGGAAACTGCAGCTGTTCAAAATCAAGTAAATGTATCACAGCTTCTCAGCCAAGGCAGGCAAGAGCAGGGGACTTGATCCTTTCTGACACTGTTGCAAAAGGTCTAACAAAGACAAATACTGCCATTTCCCCATCAGACTGGTCCCCTCTCTCACAAGAGAAAGAAACAGCTTCCTCCATGTGAATAGCAAACTTTACCAATAAAGGGTCTCTCTCTGAATTTTATGATGAATGGAAAATGATTTTCAACATGCATATAGTACGTTTCAACTGTTTTTTTTTTAAAGGCCTTGATTTGTTCAGCTCTCAGCACAGATTGAAGTGTGGAATGAAGAAGTAAAGAGCAGTTCTCCAGAGAGAGCAGGGTTGGTACGTCTATTCTGTACTTTGGCATAACAGAAAAAAATACACATTGAAATAGACTGTTTTGACCTTTGCAGCTCCTTCTTTAAGTGCCTCCTTAGACATTCAAGATAAGGTTTGTGAAAGTCTGTCCCTATTGAAAATCCCATTAGGCCTTTTCTTCTTTACTAACCTATGGATTAAAGAACAAAGTAGGCTTGCCACATTAATTACACAGAACCAAACACAGTAAGCGAAAGAAAGTCAATTCATCATATTTTAGAACCTATTGACTATATAAGGAGCATACCCTCTGCCTATTCCAGAGTGGTAGGACTCATGAGGAAAGGGAAAGTATATCTTGTTTCTTCTCTTGTCAGACAGTTTAATGGAGCATAATATGGCACCCATTTAATCCTTATTGTTCCTGTCACTTATTTTATGGCACATTTTTATTTTAAGCACACATGTGTGTTCCATGTTAAGGGAGAGACAGGGTCAGCTAGATCACTGTGCTGACCAGGAGAGATAGGGGGCAGATGCAGTGGCAGGAGCACCAGATTGAGTTGAGTGATGCCACCTCTCCCCACCAGCCACCCCTGCTCAGAGCTTGGAAGAAATTTGTTACAAGTAACAAATTACTTGTAATTCATTACTTTTTGAGGAACGAGTGGGTAATTCCTTTACATTTTGATTGTAATAGAACTAGGAGTAATTTTATTACTTTTGTGGAGTAACTGTAATGTTTCCAGCATTATTTTTGGGCATTACTTGGGGGGGGGGAAGCAGGGGAAGTCTTCTGCTCCTCTGAGTTTGTGGATGAAAATCATGTGCCTCAAACTGGGCTTCTGTGCAGCATCGCTCTTCCCTCATGCTCTGTGGGTGGGTAGAAGGTGATGAGGGAAGAAGTGGACAGTGAGACGGGGTGGAGTGGAGAAAACAATTGTTTTAAAAAATGGATGGTGGTGGTGAAGAATGGAGTGGAGGGAAAAAGGAACCAGAGGGCAAGAACATGGATAAAGGAGGAGGAGGCAGCAGCAGAATGGAGATAAAGAACTGTGGAGGAGAAAGATGACAACATGTCTGAGTGTATGTTTGCACTTGGCACACAAAGTGGCCTCCACCACCCTCTCTGGCTACTGTGCTGCATTTGCAGTATTTTAACTTTTTTGCACCTCAGGGGAAAATGTTTGCTTGACTGAGTGTCCCTTAGTTGGTGGCAGGGCAGGGTCCAGGAGGGGGTTGAGTGAGAGAGATTATGCTTGCTGGCTGAAGGGGGAGGAGTTGCACTTGGTTTGACGTGCAAAGATCTAAGTAGTGGCCTCTGCCTCCCTCCCCACCTCCCTTACCAGTGGAGAGACCACCATTGCTATCATGGATAAAAAGAATTATTCTACTACCTCTGTATGTGTGTGTTTATTTTTAATGTTGTTTTAGGCCACTTAGATGTGCAGCAGCCAAGGCCAACGCCCTGTAGGCATTTTTTTAAAAAAAGTAACTGAAATGTAATTGTAGTGATTACATTTGAGAAAAACTAATCAGTTACTTTCAGAGCAATTGTAATTGTAACGGTAATTAGTTAGTTAGTTAGTTATTCTTTATTTATATCCCGCCATCCTTCCAATACTGGAACTCACGGCGGCTTCCAGATAAAAGCACATATAATTAAAACATACAGAATCTACATTAAAATGAAATTAAACTACATCCAATATTAAAACCAATCATTTTGCTAGATAAAAAGGAATCAAAACCAATTTAAAAATAGTAAAATTCGGCATTAGTAGTGCAGTTCCCAGCAGTCCCAACTTTAGCAACTTTTTTGGGCCATGTAATTGTAACTGTACTTTTTAAAAGTAATCTTCCAAGCTCTGCCCCTGATCTACAGCTTCTCTCAAATATTAAATCAACATGATAGTTTCTGCGGTTTCCATGCCTGGTATAATGTGGGTTGGGTTGGTATTAGGAACGTTTGAGGAATTTGTCTTCTGTGAATGCCTATGCAAACTGACCTGATCCACACCTAAGGACTTAAGAAGAGCCCTGCTGGATCAGGCTGCAGGCCACCTAGTCCATCATCTTGTTCTCATGGTGGCTAACCAGATGCCTATGGGAAGCCCGTAAGCAGAACCTGAGTACAACAGCACTCTGTCCAGCACCTGGTAATTCAGAGGCATACTGTTGCCTCCCAGACTAATGTGCAGATTGGAACATTTTGTGATTAAGTTCTCAGCTCACAAAACTCCAAATGTCTGTCTCTATTGATTTCAATGGACACATCATCACACAGTAGTGCAATTGCGGGAAAGTAATTTTTTTTAATTTTAAAGCTACTTGGAGTAGACACAGAATTCTTCACCTATGTTCCAAAATCTGGATTTCGTATATCATCATCATCGTCATCATCAGAAATAAAATATTCAAAAGCAATAAATATTTTCTATTAATCTACACTATTAACAGTGTAGGTATGAGGTAATACAATGACTGAACTAAGAAAATTATGGAGAACATAGCAAAGGTATGATTAGTGACACAGCAATGTATTAAGAATGCTAGTCATTCAAAATAATAAAAAGATGAAAAAGTTAACGATGTACCTAGCAACTACCTGCTGCCTTACAACCTAATATCTTACTATTTTTATATATACATTAATCCTGCTGTAGAAGGAGGAAGGCTTTCCTTTTTTCAGAAGAAGTAAAAACGGCAGTCAGCATCTTTATATTACATGTCTCTTAGCTATTCTTCTCATAAATCATGATAGCATTAAATCTATTTCTGAACCTGATTTTTCTTATAATTGTCAGAAACTTTCATGAGTGCAGTCAGTTTATAATTTCTACATGTTCCCAAATTCTTTGTGTTTGTTCCTTTTCAAATGAACTTTTATTACTTTCCCACAATTACATATATTCAGTTCTTTGCGGTGGTATTCGTAGAAATTGAATTCCTTGTATCTCCAGTTCCAACACAGTTCTCAGAGGATTTTTTAAAAAAGTATTAAAATGCATTTTTAAATGAATATTTTTTTAGACAACAAGATGCAACAGACTTACAGGTGAATACCTATGGAAGTGACACAAACTAGACATAGACAAGCTCACCAATCATTTGGTCCCTGGGAAAGCATCCCAGGAGCCACAGTACTTTTTAGATATCCCTCCTCATGGGTAGAAAGAGAAAGGGTCACCCTTAGAGAGGAAGACATGACCTTGAAGAGACTTCCCCATCATCAGGGAAACTTATATGGCTCTAGTCACACTGACGTCACAATCCTGATGTTTGTACAGTCTGTAAGGGGCTGATCCAAGGAATGTCCCTATCAGAATTATGCTCCCAGGAACCTCAATCTTTGTTGTTGTTTTTCCTGTCAGAGACTGCCTGGTGGAACATTCACTAGTACGACTTAGGTACCCTTCTAATCCCAGGACCCATAAGTCAGCACTACCTAAGGTGTGCTCTAGCATAATGGGAGCCTTTCCCTATACTTGCACTTCTCTGTCTCTTTCTTCTGGTTTACCACTGGGCTTACTAACCCAGGCCTGTTTCCTTACCCTTCCTTATGCCTTTATCTCTCCTTATAATCCAACTCTTTTTTCTCCTAGTTTCTCTCATTCTCTTTCCTTGCTTTATGGCCTGTCCATGGTCTGTCCATCCTTCAACATCCATCCTTCCATCATACATTCTCTCTCTCTCTCTCTCTCTCTCTCTCTCTCCCTCATATCCACTGTTGCCATGTCCCATCATTTCCCCTGCCATGGCCCTGAAATGGGAGGAAAATATACGACCCCTTTAGCATCCCAGAAGAGGAAAAACAAGTGCAAAAATGCTACTCCAATCTCACTTACACCCTGCAGGGCATAGGAACAGTTCATGCCACCCTTTAAGTCTGCAGCCTAATTCACTTATGCCTAACCTCAACTTCTGATGATATTTTTCACTTCTATGTTTCCTGTATTGTCCTCTTTCTAAATAATAATCAGCCAGCGATAATTAGGGATAACCGATCAGGAAGAGCAGCTTGCAGAATTAAATCAGTCTAGGGTAGATACAGGTGGGGATTAGGGATGGGGAGAAATTTCATTCAGTTCCCATTTAAAGCCAAATTGATTAAATTTACACCTTCTGAAACAATGTGAGAACCAAAACATAGCCATCCTTCAAAATTTGTACTTTCTAAATTTTGTGATGGAGTTCTCCAACCAACCAATGTTTACAACGATGCATATATTAGGGGAAAATGTGCATAAAAATTATATATGAGTGAAAATGACATACAAAAATGCATTATATGATGACAAATTGCTTGCAAAAGTGTCTACATTAGTCAAAGCTGCATACAAAAATGTGTTTATTAGAACTTTGCACTAAAATGCTGGAGAATTTTTTAAATGCAATTTGCTGCCAAAATGTGGAGAACCGAATCTAAGACCAGAAAAATGAGAAACTGAGAGAACTGAAACTGATATAGCCTTCCATCCCTAGTGCGGTCATGCACCTCACAAACTGCATGTGGCCCTCGGCCTGATTTATGCAGCCTTTGAGGCAATCCAACATTCCTGGTCTTCTGTTTCCCCATTATTGGTTGTGTTCCTTCCACATTCTGCCTCCTGCATTGCCATCTGATTCTCCTCTGACATCTAGCTTGAAGCACCTGTGATTCAAAAATGGAGGAGGGGGGCAGAGGAAGAAAAAAGTGAAGAATGCACCAAATATGGAGATGGATCTGGAGAGGGGGTGGACATGACACAAATGTAGAGGGTGGGGGAAAACAGGATGAGTTTGAGGTCAGCATGAATTTTTTAAAAGCGTGAGGAAAAAATGGATGGTGGAGGGAAAAGCCCTCTGCAAGGAATTCTCAGGAGCAGTTTCAAATATATTAGAAACTGGTCCCAGGCTATGGTCTGAAGGCACATGTGGCCAGGGTCAGGTCTGGTCAGTGCCTGGATGCGAGACTGCCTGGGAACCATATGTAAGCTGCCTTGGGTTTCAATCATGAAAAAGAAAGAAATGTAATAAATAAATAAATAAATAAATAATATTTATTTTAAAATGCATTCCTTACTTTCTGAACTATAAAACTGTTCAACCATTGGTTCCTGGACTGATGCTCTTGGAGGTCGCTGATTCATAGGGTCACCACAAGTTGTAATCGACTTGAAGGCACATAACAACAACAACAACAGATGAGAGAGAGAGAGAGAGAGAGAGAGAGAGAGTCCTTGACAGTGAGAAAACAATCTGGGGTATTATGGCTGAATGTTATAGTTTGCTGCTATGCTAAAGGTAAAAGTTTAATACAGCTTGTGAAAATGGCTGTCATCACAGAACATAATTTCGTAAGTACTATTCCTTCAAAGGAAAGCTGGTTTCTGGTTCTGCCTTTGGCTGATAGCATTGTGAAAGCAATCACCTGGGAATAGCCATGCCCAGAAAGGTTAAGGACTCAGACCACCAGGCACAGCCAGTTTTTCAGTTTTAAGTCTTATTGCAGATGGATAATAGAACAAGATGGTTTTGTTCCTATACAATTACAGGGTGAAAAATACCACAGTATAGTCAATATTATGGAGGAAGGCTGTATCCTCTGTGACCTGAAATCCTTTAATAAATGACCGCAATGGTAATCTATCTTGCCTCTGGCAATGTTCAGTCTATTATTGATTGGTGGAATATGACTGAATCATAGAGTCTTAGTAAAAGCAGAATATGGAAAAATGCATACAGCACAACCGTATGCATATCTACTCAGAAGTAAGTCAGGGTACGATTCTAAACTGATTTTGTAGGGAGGAAGCTCCATTGGACACATGAGGGCTCATTTCCAAGTACTATCCTATTTGTTTAGGCATTGATATCTCGCCTTTCTGTGATGAAATCAGAAGTCATGGTGGCTTACAAATTAAAAATTGCATCAGAAGGAAAATGAAGAATAAATCTGACAATGAAACAATAGGAAATCAGTTTCTTAAATGAGCATCATGAAAATCATATCAACAATGGAATTTACACCCAAGAAAATACAGATAGGACCAGGATAATAATAGAATGGTACCAAAATATTTTTCGTTGGATCCAATGTAAGGACATAATCCGTGGAGTCTGCAAATTTACCCTTCCTGGCAGAAACCACTGAAGTCACCAAGACTGCATGGATTGTGAAGTGATTTCCTTTAGATAAATTAACATTATGAAGAATGCAATTTAAAAGCCATTTACATTTGTATATTTTTGGCGTTGCAATATATGATCACCAGCATGTAGAATATTCCCCCCCAAATAATTAAGATTACTTCACAGAACATTCTGTAGAGAATGGTGACATCCTAATGTTACACAGCAAAAATAGATTATTTGAAAATTGAATCTAATTGGACTGTAATTCACATTCATTAGAAGACCCCACGTTTTTCAAATGAATGAAACTATGCAATAAAAATCAATTCACTGTACAACAGTTACATATTACTAATCCACAGTTAAAATGCAATCATTTAAAAAAGAGACACACTAATCCACCACTAATAATTCCGTTAACCCAGACAACACTCTTTCACATTGAGAAAGAAATCACACACAAAAAAGCCCTTTTTGCTCTCTCACACTGCACAAGGTATGTTGGGATTCAGTAATTGCTGCCTAGATCTGTAAAGACAGTAAAACAATAGCAGACCGAAAACATTTGTTAAGAAGTTGCAAAGGGAGCAAAAGCAGAGTAAAACATTTATTTTGCCATGATATGTTCTTGACCCCACTGACAATCTGACCTAAAATTACAAGATTTATTTTCATTTGTTTGCAGCTTGCAAACTACTGAGACCAATGCTTATGCTCCTGAGCTATATTTATTTTCCTTTCATAAACAGAACAAGCTCTCACACAATGGTGAGACTTTACATATACTCACAAAGGGTGCAACTCTATGTACACTTATGCAGGTGCTAAGTCACAGTGAATATATTGTGAGTTTCCTCTGAATAAACATGAATAGGATTGGCCAGACACTTAACAGACTGGGGAAGAAGAATAAAGTATGAATGAAGATAATGGAATATTGTTGTTATTTGCAGGGCAGGATTAGAACCTCCCCAAGCCTAGCTGTGGTTTACCTTTCTGTTTTAAACAACAAGCTGTGTTTTGTTGCAGTGCACCTGGGAAAGGAACACACTAGACTCTTTCAAAACAACATAAACTTTTCATGAGCAACATCTGTACAGTAGATTCAACACACCTGAGACTAGGAAATGTCAACAGTTTTTGGAAACCTCTCTGTTCCCCAGTGTGGCAAATAGCACAGTAATTGGACTGCCAGAAAGGAATTCATTTGAACATTCAGCAAGAGAGCAAAACAATTGTAAAGAAAAGTTCTCTTGTCATGTCATCAGATGTCCACAGTTTCTTTTTTACCAATGGAATTTAAATTGGGCTTGTCTAGCACAGATTCCTGGATACTTCAACTGCTCTGTACTTTCTATGAAAGGAGTAGGGAGCCTTTGGCCCTGCAGATGCTGCCAAAGTACAACTTACATCATCCCTGGTTGTTAGCCATGCTTGCTAAGGATGATGGGAGTTGTAGTTCAGCAACATCTGGAGGGCCAAAGTTTCTCCACACCTGTGGCTTTTCTACCTCTGACCCCACCCCAGACAAATTAAATGATAGGGGAATGCACTGACTACAACATCCAGTTCAAACCCTGATTCAGCATTTCAGAAGACAGCCCAATTTGGTCTGAGGCACTTTGGAGGATGTCCAATTTTGCTTGGGGTCCAAATCTGCATCTTGGTTCCGAAAAACAAAGCTTCATGTCTTTCCCATTCACTATTATGAGGAAATTCAAAACTGGGTATAATAGATAGATAGATAGATAGATAGATAGATAGATAGATAGATAGATAGATAGATAGATAGATAGATAGATAGATAGATAGATAGATAGATAGATAGATAGATAGATAGATAGATAGATAGATAGATAGACAGACAGATAGACAGACAGATAGACAGACAGATAGACAGACAGATAGACAGGTAGATAGATTTTCAGGCATTGTACCCCCTTCTGAGTGTATAAAGCCTACCAAATTCCAGAGAAATAGATCCACCTGTAAAGTTTTGTATTTTTAAAAAATGAATAATTTATAATTTCTTTTTTTGGAAGAATCGGATGAAATTTGCAGAAATAGTAGCACCTTCTCTAGGGCAGAGCTTGGAAGATTACTTTTAAAAAGTAATAAATTACAGTTACAATTACTTGGCCCAAAAAGT
The DNA here is from genome assembly GCF_030035675.1 of Rhineura floridana. NCBI lineage: Eukaryota > Metazoa > Chordata > Lepidosauria > Squamata > Rhineuridae > Rhineura > Rhineura floridana. The sequence goes on from NC_084487.1 coordinate 102,497,081, forward strand.
TGTAATTACCGTTACAATTGCAATTGCTCTGAAAGTAACTGATTACTTTACTTTTTCTCAAAAGTAATCACTACAATTACATTTCAGTTACTTTTTTAAAAAAACTCCTACAAGGTGCTGGCCTTGGCTGCTGCACATCTAAGAAGCCTAAAACAATATTAAAAATAAACACACACACACAGGGGGTAGTAGAATAAAAAAAAATATCCATAAGATTAACATAACGGCATAACAGAATCTCACATCCCCCCAAGCAATGCAGATACCCCAACTCTTGAAATCAAATTTTACACTTGAAATGCTTTTATAATATGTTTCTGTTATGTCTCAAAAGAACAAGATGCTCAAAGAGCATGTCAGACAAGGAATGTCTTTTTACAGCCATTACGTTGCCACCAGTACTGAACAGGCGTTCTACTGCGGCGCTTGAAGGCATGCCTGTGTTGTGCTGCAAAAAACACCACAGCACACATGGAAAGCCATGGAGTGATGACACTTCCCTGCTGGGAGACCTCAGGTACCTCACCAGTTCCTCCTCAGCAGTGTCCACTGCTGACTTCTTGCCCTGGGGCAGAAAGTTAAAGAAGTCATCTTCTAAGTCATCTCCTTCCTGGTCTTTATCTGAAGACTGATCACTGTCCTCATTAAGTACACCCATCTTTATTTCAGCTTTCAACAAGGCTTCCATTGTGTATCTAAGAAAGAGAGAGGATATGTTAATATGTTAGGAAACCATCATCTGCTCTTCATTTCCTGATGCTTGTAATGTCCCCTGGTTCAGGGTCCAGCCTGAGCCTGTGGATGATGACATGGAAGGTAGGAAGGTGCCCAAGTCACCACACTCATGGGGCAGCACAGCAGACCCTTAAGGATTACCTGCAGCAACCCAAGGTTGTGATGAGGAGCCCCAGGAAGAAAAGGCCCAGCCCCTGCCTACCACCTTAAGCTCTCTGATGCCTCCCTTGAGACAACATTTCCCTTGGAGTAATCCACCCAAAGGGCTTCCCTAATGTTCTTACTTGTTGGTATGGGTGGTGGCCTGACACGATTCCAGCCAATCTAATTTGAAGCAAGGGTGTAGGCAGGCTGCCAGAAGAAGCCTCTTGTCCTCCCAGATAGCTGCAAATCGCTTTCTTAGGGCTTCGTGCACACCTCTCAGCAGCTGAAAACAGTATGTGTACATCTCAGGTTTGTTTTCCAGTCCTTCTAACTTGCGGTCCAGATTGCAGAGCGTTGGTAGCAAATACCCCATGAACATGCCGTTCTCCCATTGCAGGATATCTAGGGACTGGGCTAGTGGATCCATAATCTCTGTGTATTCCTGTACCACTTCAATCTCAGCAGCTGTGATCCTGGACAAGGAGCAGCGGTCCATTATGGCATGCATTTTTAGTGGCACAGTTGACAGGAGCTCATGTAGTTGCTTCAACACATCAAAGGTGGAATTCCACCTGGTCTTATTCGGTACCTTCAGATACACACCACATTGCGCACGGATATACTCAGCAATCTGTGCTGACTGGTTCTGCTTGGACCACAACTTGCTGCACTTTCCCATCAAGGAATGAAACTGTTTCTTGAAAGGACCAAGAAGACTACTTTTGGAGGAGTCAGAAAGCATGGCCTCTATGTCTTGTGTTGCCACAAGGTTGAGGGTGTGGCTAGCACATCTCTGATGTGGTGGTAAAACAGAATCCTCTCCTGAGTCTGCAGCTTCTTCCTCTGCCTCAGGTCCTGTGTCCAGGATCTCACAGATAGGCACAAACTCAACCTCAGCCTCCGCCTCCTCCTGGTTATCACCATCATTGTCACTGGTGCCTGCAGCTTCCACTGGTTCTTTGGCCATGAAAACTCTGAACGCTTTCACAAAGTTGGAGCCATTGTCTGTAGTAGTGCACATAACTTTGTTGTGGATCCTGTACTGCACATGTACATCATGCAGTGCTTTTGAAAGGACATTGTATGTATGGCGCCCCTTCAGAGGCTTACAAGCCAAGGCCCCGACCTCACGTTTCAGGGTAGTTGTGTTGATCCAGTGGGCTGTTACCCCAAAGTAACTCTTCTTGCCATTGGTCCAACAATCTGCAGTGGTTGCTATATATGCCACAGCACCCATTCGGTTTGCAAGAGTTTCTCTCATGTGGCATGCTCTCTTCTCAATTCTGTCTCTCACAGTCTTGGCACATATAATGGTGAGATCTTTGGGGAGTCCAATGCGAACCAGATTAATGAATGATGGTTTGTCCACAGTCTGAAGTGGTAATGTCTCCTCTACAATGAAATCAATGATTCTCCTGTCAAGATTGCTCTGAGTGACAGGCTCCCTGCCAGATCCCCACCTCTCAAGGGTTGTCTGCTGCTGCTTCAGCATTTTGGGAGGAGGGGTGTCATGCATTGGTTCAGGAAGGCCACGTCTCCTTGCCTTTATTGCTTCTTCAATTGCTCTCAGCTTCTCAGGGTGTGCCCTCTGAGGAAGAAGAACAAAGCATGAATCCAAGAAAAAATGGAAGAGGAACTTCACAATTTAAACATAAATAGACAATGGACACTCTTTGAGGACCAGCATGACAAAGGCTTACCTCAAAATGTTTCTTCACATTGGATGAGGAGGAAACAGCTGATCTCAGATTTTTGATCCTTGGAAGGCAGTAATTGCATCGTACAACAACATTTTTCCCACTCTGGCTCACAAATGTACAAGCTTTCTCAAAGCCAAACCATGGTACTTGCTGTTCTGCAGATGTGGCTTGGGCAACTGGCACTGCTTCATGCCCTCCTCCTCCTCATGCACAGGGCCTTCTTTCTGAACCTCACTTTCTAGTTTTGCCTCCTCAGGATCAACAAGCTGTGACTCAAGTGGCCGCACTAACTGACTGCTGCTCTCAGCAGCAAAACCTGCAACAGGCGTCTCTGTAATAAACAAGAGATAATGCTCCTATATGGGTGAACTTCAGCTGTGATGTGCCCCCATCTCTTCCCCATGCTGCAAGATCCCCCAGTCAGAGTGGAAGTAAGCGGGTCAATAGCACAATTAAAAGACATCCTATTTGCATCATTTTTGCTCACTGAATAACCCTGCCTGGGCCAGTCTAACCTACTATCTCACAGGGTTGTTGTGAGAACAAAATGAGACTAGGTTTCAAATCCCCACATAGCCATGAAGCTCACTGGGTGACCTTGGGCCAGTCACTGCCTCTCAGCCTCATGAAAACCCTATTCATAGGGTCACCATAAGTTGGAATCAACTTGAAGGCGGTACATATATTTTTTATTTTGAATATGATTATGATAATAAATATGCAGCATTTCAAATTAATTCTGTATGAGAAGCATTCCATGCCAAGCTTGGAAAACCAAGGATGAGGTATAAAATGTAGACAAAAATACTTTTGACAAAATGCCGTTTATCTTTTATATCTATATCTATAATTAGCAATACAGCTGAATGATGTATGTAAAGTATTTTTTCTTTCCCTTTTCTTTTTTATTAATATTTTAGTACTACTGCTAAAGTTCTGATGAAAGAATAAAGCATTCATTAGCCAAATTCAAATGATTAGAACACATCACATAAATTCCACTGAAGTTGGAGTTTTTGCCATAGAAAATGAAAAAAAATATAACCTATGATAGCCCAATAGACAATCAGAACTAATATAAAATGCTATTCGGGTGATGCATGTTATGTACATTTGTATAGATATTAGCAGAGATTGTCAACAGTCTATCTGTCTCTGGGACTGGGAATCTCTCTCTTTCTCACAGAACATGAGTTTGAGAGCTGGGGGACTGAGAGGAGGAGCTGCAAGGACCCTACTTCTCACCTCATCTCTGCCAAGAACAAAAAAATCATCCTTAAGCCATTTATTATATGCCTAATGATTTATTATTATTATTATTATTATTATTATTATTATTATTATTATTATTATTATTATTACTGAGACAGTTTTTGTCCCACATACAATTCAGTCTTGTGATTAAACAGGACAAAAATACAAATAAAAAGAAAGATGGAGTTCAAATAAATATACAATAAAAAGCTAGCCGGCATTTTAAAAGGCAGGAGTGCTCTGTCTGGATAAATACAGCACACACGTATGCATAGGAACAAGGGGGAGAGTTCAAAAAGGGGGGGAAGGAAGAGAAGTAGGCCAGAGCTTGGAAAAGTTACTTTTTTTGAACTACAGCTCCCATCAGCCTAATCCAGTGGCCATGTTGCCTAGGGCTGATGGGAGTTGTAGTTCAAAAAAGTAACTTTTCCAAGCTCTGAGTAGGCTGAAGTTTCAGAAGTGCCTTGTGATTGATGGGGGGGGCGGCAGCAAGGCAAGGAGAGGCAGTGGGAGGGGCAGAAGGGGCCATGGGGGGTGGGGGGGAAATGCCACGGGGGGCAGAAGGGGCCGCGGGAGGGCACACACACACACACACACACACACAAATCATTGTCACTCACCTCCACAGCTCTTCGCCATTCTGCTGCTGCCTTCTCCTCCGTTGTCCTTTCCCTGGCTTTTTCCTCTGGCGTCCCTTTTTTCCTCTCAGACGCTAGCAGGCCCTGCCTATTCACCTCTTCCCTCATGCCTCCTAACACAGATCACGAGGGAAGAGAGAGTCTGCGCAGAGGTCCAATCAGTGTGAGGCACATGTGTTAACCAATCACAGCCAGGAGCTGACTTCCCTTTGTTCCTGCCCCCAAGTAACATCCAACCTAACGTGGAAACGTTAAAGTTGCAGCTGAAAAGTAGGGAAATTACTATTCGTTCCATTACTTGCCAAATGTAATGGAATTACCCACTCGTTATTTAAAATTGTAACTAATTACAAGTAACTTGTTAAAAATAACGAGTTACTTCCAAGCTCTGCTCTAGGGATGAATGCCATCAAATTTCAGACAGATACCTTCCTGTTTCCTGCAGTTAGTTTCCTGCAAGGCAGCCTTTACAGTTAAGGGATGGTAAAAAAAAGGCTTCACTTCATCTCTCCCATTGTTTTATGGGCTATTTGTTTGGGGGAAAGCATACATAAGAGAAGTACCTGCCAAATTAGGTAAGAAACCTGCCAAATTACAGGGTTTTGTTGTTTTTGTCCTCGGCACCTTTGAAGTTGACGTGGTGGTGGGGAAAGACCTAAAAGGGTTTTGCCTCTCTCACAGAGCTCAATGGTTTGTTTATGAAAACGACATACATAGTAAAGGTGCCCCTGGCATAATAACCTACATACTTTCAGACAGATGGGTGCAGGGGCTACTGAGTTATGATGAATGGAAAAAAAAAACCTCAGGCTTTTTTTGGCACCAAAAGTCACAGAAACTAAGTGCAAAGCTGATATGACCAGATTGGATGTGTGGGCATGTGTTACAGATGCAGAGGAACTTAAATGTTCTACATTTTTCAAGCAAACACAACTAACAGAACTAGCGAAGAGCACAGAACAGATAAGAATGAGGTGACACATTACTTCACCATTTCTTACTCAAAGCAGGATGTTAGAAGAACCTTGATAATATCATTCTATCTGATTAGAAGCTAGACCTGTCTGTCTTTTTTGCAGGGCAGCTTGAAGAGAAATGTTCTAATTTTTCATGACACATTGTCTGCAGTGCTTTTTACACAACCAAATCTTTGAAGCACCCTGAAGTACTTTAGACTTTGGCTGAGGGTGCTGTCAGAGAGTTTCTGCTTTGGCTCAAGCAAGCCCTGAATCTGTTCAAAGTGGCCTGCTTGAATATGGGACTTGTCCAAATCCAATATACAGTAGCAGCAGCAGCAGTAGTAGTAGTAGTAGTAGTAGTAGTAGTAGTAGTAGTAGTAGTAAAACATGTATGAATCAACATGCAAAGTGATTGGAAAGATTTTAAACTTTCATTCTAGGACACAGCATCAGTGAGAATTATGGAGTCCTTACCAGAAATACTGGATAAGCATTGTATTTCTGTCAGGGTGACCTTTTAAGCAATTAAAGCAAGTTCTCTGAACTATAATCATAGTAATTCTAACCTTCCTTCTGTGCTTATTATAATACAGTGGTTTCCCTCTTGAAAGCATTAGAAAACATTAGCTAATTCAGTGTTGCACAAAGTGTGGAATACACCTCCTGTGGGCGCAAATGATAAGTAGGAGAAGGAATCCTTTGAAAATGTGGAATTTCAGCTTACATCTGTGAAGAAGAAGAAGAAGAAGAAGAAGAAGAAGAAGAAGAAGAAGAAGAAGAAGAAGAAGAAGAAGAAGAAGAAGAAGAAGAAGAAGAAGAAGAAGAAGAAGAAGAAGAAGAAGAAGAAGAAGAAGAAGAAGAAGAAGAAGAAGAAGAAGAAGAAGAAGAAGAAGAAGAAGAAGAAGAAGAAGAAGAAGAAGAAGAAGAAGAAGAAGTTTGCAAGGGTCCCCAAAAGATGGCTCCAGAACTTCTATTAGGGTGGTCATTGTGCTGATGAAAATGGAAATATACTGCCTTCAAGTTGATCCCAACTTATGGCAACGCCATGAATAGGGTTTTCATGGTAAGTGGTATTCAGAGGGTGAGGCTGAGAGGCAGTGATTGGCCTAAGGTCACCCAGTGAGCTTCATGGCTATGTGGGGATTCGAGCCCTGGTCTCCCAGGTTATATGTTTAAGGGTTAGAATGTCAAGTGCATCAGTGGACATTTTTCCAATTCAATGGGCTAAAGATTTCATAATAAGACATATGCCATAGGACTTTTTATACTGAACCAGCCTTTGATGAGCTGGTAAAGGACATCTTATTCTTAACTGTTTCCAAATCTTACCCATTTTGTAGGTGTGGATGGTTAGTAGTCTGGGAAACATTAACCGGATGTCATATTACATGGTATCTGTGGTCTGATAACCACATTCAAAACATTCAGGGAAAGTGCAATGCTGGTATCATCTTTCAATTCAAAAAGAGATGACTTCTGTATGTGTTAGCACCTGCTACCAATAGTCAACAATACTTCAACAACAGACCTTTGCAAAATATATTAGCTAGACCAGGACCAGTGGGGATTCAAATCAGATCTGTCATATCAGATGAATGCTGATGGTAACTTAGCCAAATAAGTAGGAAAGGCAATCTCATGACATATTTAACATGAAAACGCTTTGTAACACAGAAGTAAAATTTCTCAAGGTTGTTGCATATCTCAAGATTGTCCCTGAGTAGCTTCTGCCCCCACACCCAGGAATGAAGGCACCAAACATAGAAAATGGGTTCTGTTATGGAACACAACACCACCATTTACTTATTTGCAACATTCTCAGTGCAGACATTCTTGCAATCAAGGTAAGACCTTTGAAACAGTATTTCCTGCAGCTTGCCTTCAGTGGGCAACTCAACGTAGGTTTAAAGCATTTGATCAGTAGTCCAACTGGTCTTTCTATTCCCAGCCCATATTTCTTAACTGTGCTGGGGTGCTTAAAGCAACATCATCCCCAAGCCAGTCCACGTGGCCAACAGAGGCCCCTTGAATCAATTAGCTGCAGAAGATTGGTTAAGCTTCCCTTTACCACTCTGATGCCTCTGGGTACTTACAATTGTCCACATTGACATATTGTTACCAGAGCTTGGAAAAGTTACTTTTTTGAACTACAACTCCCATCAACCCAATCCAGTGGCCATGTTGGCTGGGGCTCATGGGAGTTGTAGTTTTAAAAAGTAACTGTTCCATGCTCTGATTGTTACCTTCCAGCTTGTAACCTATTTTAACAGCAAAGCAAATTAAATCCAAAAACGTCAGCTATCAAATATTCGAGGTACTCAAATGAAAACAGTAGGTAAAAAATTTATTTCCTCCAGTCAATACAGGAATAGAAATCCCTAATCACCTCCCTCTAAGAACTGGCTAGTTCTGCCCTGCTAGACCATCAAGTGGGTGGCAGGATTGTGGCTCTGCCAGAAACTTGTAACCTAGGGAAGATGCAGCCGTATTAAGTGACCCCTTCACTGGGCTGCACAGTGTTACCAATATCACACATAACTGATGCAATACATAAATTGTGGATGGCTATGTGATGGCCTTCAGAAGTTGTTGGACTCCAACTCTCCATCAGCCCCAGCCAGTATGGCCAATGTTCAAGGATAATGGGATAATGGAGGTTATAGTCCAACAGTACCTAGAGTGCTAAAGGTTAGCCACCCGTAGCATAAATGGTATTATTTGACTGTATATGAGTCTTTAGGCAGTACCAAAGTTATCCTGTATCCTGAAAGCAGGAGATCAAGCATCAAAAGATTGGGTATTGACTTCCGGGAAGGGTGACTTCGCTTGTGCCTGCTTTTGAGACGGGCTCCCGCCTCAAAAGAAGCTTATTCAGATATAAATCAGTCAGAACATTTTTTTTTTGACTGATGAAATTTCTCCCGGGCAGGGAGAAACGTAGAGATCAACCTCAAAAGCCTGTTTTTGTTGGGAGGACTGGATTTCATTAATTTATGAGAAAAGGTCCAGCCAGCAATGCCGGACGGACTTCCGAACAAGCTCTATCTGATTAATGCGACACGTTTATCTTTTCTTCAAAGAGAAAACGGACTAACAGGCAAGCACCCTTCTTTCTATTATTTTTTTTACTTGGTTTAAATTGTTGCAGCAAAAAGAGATTTGTCAAATGAATCAGCTTTAAAGAACTTCTGGGTGAGCTATAACTCTTCTCTGTTATTCACGAAATTAACAGCTTATCTCTGTTTCTATTGCAAAAAGCTGTCCTGGAAGTGCATTCTAAAGATATAAACAGAAGAGGGATTTCTATTCCGAGGAACATTATATTGTCTGGGACTATTCTCTTTTTGGTCTATTTTATTTTGACGAATCTGCTTCTTCACGACGCCACTAACTGTTTTGATGCTGGGAACTAAATTTCTTTTGTATTCTTGAACATAGAGAGATAAGGCAGGCTGCTCTGTTTATACTGTGATGTCATCAAGCCTGGAATATTAACCCAATTGTTGCTGAAATAAGAAGTGGTTCTTCTTTATTTTTGTTTTGTTTTGTTTTCGTGGTTTTAAAAATGGCAATCAAGAAAGTGGCTGAGAATCTGGAAGTAATTATGTTTCAGAAAATAATGGATGAGATTGAGATAACGAAACAAACCCTGTGACAGGGCAGTAAGGAGCTGAAAATGGAACTGAGCAAAATGACGCAGGAGCTTAAAGAAATAGGGGATCCTGTGAGAGAGGAGAATGAGATCAGAGATGAGAAAAGAAAAAATAAAGGGAAGATACAAGCCCTGGAGATTGGAACAAATGTGGAATTGGAAAAAGATCTGGAGTTTATGGATATTAGAAATAAAATCTACTGTTTGGAATTTAACGTTATCTCTGAAGAAATTAATGAAGATATTAGAGATAAAGTTATCAATGGCTTGGATAATCTTCTGGACTGGAATGACGTGATGGAGCTTGATATAGAGAAAATCTATGGAATTAACTGCAGCCATGTGACAATGGAAAAACTCTCAAGAGATGAGCCAGTGCATTCTGTAAAAAAGAAGAACAGAGATATGACTTTACAACAATATTTCAGCAACTTATTCAGAATTGATGGCAAGAAAATATTTGGGATAGAGGAAATTCCCATCAGACTCTTATTATATGACTATGGCTATGACAGCAAGATTATTATGGAATACTGATAATGGAAGATTGGACACTGAAATTACTGGACTTAACAGGACTATTGAAGATGGAAGATGGAATTAATAGGGATAATGGAATAATGGCTATTGAAATTATTGGACCTAACAGATTTTGATGAGATGGATTAATCGATATGTTTATTTGGACTATGGTTATGACAATAAGATTATTATTATTATTAACGAGATGGATTAATTGACATGTTTATTAGGAGAAAAATTGATAGATATATTTCTTAAAGAATTGAAACCTCTCTGACTTTTTGTGGAAAGAATAAAGTAATGTTTATGAGATTTGATGATTAATTAAGATAACTACTGGAGGAAAGTGATTTTATAATATAATTTAAGAGACAGGATTGTTATATATTGTAGACCTATAACTGATTTGATCTGCGACAAATGGGAAGTCAACATTTTATTTTTTTGTTTAATCATTTTTGTTTTGTTTTGTTTTTTGTCTTTGAATGTTTTATGATTTTGTTTTGTATGTTTTATGAAAATTTGAATAAAAATTATTGTAAAAAAAAAAAAAGATTGGGTATTGACAAAAGCAGAGATCACTGAAGTGTGTTTAAAGGGAATATTTAATAGAATATTTACCAGCCTGAACTGATCTAGCACACAGATCATAACCAAATTATACAGAATGGCATTGATTTTTGTGAAACCTTTCGCCATGTAATGTGGTTAGAAATGTAGTGACAGTCCCTAATGTGGATTCAGCCAATATTCATTTCAAACTTACAAGAATATGATTTCATTTTTGTACAATGATGTTTGTTGCATTTACTTATGCAAAAATGCACTAGCAACATATCTTAAATTGTACAAAGACATTTTACATTCACAGCATATTGATACAGTACTCTATGGCATTTTTGTTTTCATCTTTCCTTCTTTTGGTTTGATTTCTGACTTCTGTCAGGTTTCCCCTTTACTTGGTAGGATTTCTTTTCCCCTCTCCTTCCACTTGAAAAGTGAAATGGTGCCTGCAGTTTGAAATGCTTTGAAATTCTCTCTTGACGTTTAGGACTTGAAATACCTAAGCAGACTCACTATTCCTATTAAGAGCGTAAAGACTTTGCAAACAATTGCAAATGAATGTTGGCGAGTTTGAAGAAATTTGTGGAGGGCTCTTCACATCTTTGAGGGCTTCTGTTGTTTTGGTTTATCCAAAAAGGAGAAAAAGAAGTTACACAATGTGCTACCTGTAGTAACCTATTAGGACATGGACAGAATAGCTGCTAAAAGCGACAATTCATTCCCACTATTGAACAGGATAAGGACTTATTTCAACAGGTTTTTCCACAGAATCAGATCTTAACCCCCATGTGAAGTGTTAATTAAGATCATGGTGTGGGCCATGATAACAAAAAATGGAGATCCATATCCAAAGACATCTTACAATTACAAGTTCCTGGGATCAAACAAAATTGAATAACAATGAGTAAAAAGGAAGATATTATCATGTTTGCTCCCAGTATCTTCTTGTGAGTTCCCCAGAAGTACCTCATCGGTCATTGTTGGCAACTGAGTGCATGTCCCCATGAGCTATACTTTTCTCTTCCTTTTGTATAATACATGGGTGGGGAACATTTAGCCCTCCAGATGTTGCTGAATTATAACTCCTATGAGCCCTAGGCAATCATGGTCAGTGGCCAAGGATGGTGGGAGTTGTAGTTCAGCAATATCTGGAGGGCCAAAGGTTACTCACACCTGGAATAAAACAACACAATGTTGTGAGAGGCACCTTAAAGATTAACAGCTTTAATGTGGCATGACCTCTCTGTGATCCAAAATCAGACTGTAAGGTACCACAAGACTCTTTATCCTTTTCCTGCAAGATACCAACATGGCGCTGTCTCTGGAATTTTCTCCTTGCTGATGAAATTTGCTGTATGCACAAATATGAAAATAAACATGAGCCACACTGATGTGTCTGTTTTCACTCCTTTTTCAGAGCTGCTACATTTGTGTGGATTTTACATATATGAACTTATGAAACTGCCTTACTGAATCAGACAATTGGTCTACTTAGCCAGTATGGTCTTCTGCAACAATTCCACTGACAGTGGCTTTCCAAGATCTCTGGATTTCTCCCTTTTAAGTTACATGCCAAAGACTGAATCTGGGGCCTTCTGCATAAAAAGCCTATGCACCACACTGAATTTCTTCCCCACTTCCCTGAATAGTTTAGAGCAGATCTAAAGCCTTCATGCAATCTCTGTTTCCAGCACCAACTCTATGATTTCCGAAGTCTGCCATGAGAAGTAGCTGAGACCTCTATGTGACAGAGGGGCTCCTATACATAAGGAGCCATAGCTTGGACATGGAGCGCATGCTTTGTGTTCAGACAGTCCCAGGTCCAATCACTGGCATTCTAGATAAGAGCTGGGAAAGACTCCTGACTGCAGCCGGCCAATGTAGGCAGTACTGCACTAAGTGCACCAGTGGTCTGGCTCAGTGTGAAGCAACTTCACATGATAGCAATGCATGCATGGAATCATGGCTTAAGAAACCCACACAGAGATGATCTTTGTGTGTCTGGAACAGCATGCCTTGCTGTAATCAGGGTAGAAGATTTGAAAGAGATAGGTTTTTTAGCTAATTCCAAAAGGATCACTCCTACTTTCCATGCCCTTTACCAGGAATGTATACACAATGGAATTGCACTGGGAATGAATTTGACCATATGTGTTTAGCTGTTCTGCAGGCAGCCCCTCTGGTATTGTATAAACATGATATGTTACAGGATACAGTTCAATGCACCTTCAGTTTTCATGAGAAATAGATGTCAGAATCCAACAGGCTTGGGTTTCCACCCCCCCCTCTATGTGCTGGTTAGTTAGCAAACAAACAAACATATATACACACACATATACACAGTACCGTGCAAAAGTAATCAGACCCCTGACCAATGCTCTCATATTACTGAATGACAAATGGTACATTGTAATTTCGTTCTGTATGATATTTTATTTTGAAACACTGAAACTCAAAAGCAATTATAAGGTGACATTGGTTTTATGTTGGGAAATGTTTGTGAGAAACAAAACTGAAACATGTTGCTTGCATAGATATTCAACGCCCACACAATATTTGGTAGAGCCACCTTTTGCTGCAATAACCACTTTAAGTCTTTTGGGGTAGGTATGTACCAGCTTTGCACACAGTGTCAGAGCGATTTTGGTCCATTCTTCTTGGCAGATTTGCTCCAGGTCATTCAGGTTGGTTGGACTTCTCTTGTGGACTGCAATTTTGAAAGAGTGCCACAAATTCTCAATGGGGTTGAGATCAGGACTTTGACTGGGCCACAGTAGGACATTCTCCTTTTTGTTTTTGAGCCACTCTAATTTTGCCTTGGCCTTCTGCTTGGGATCATTGTTATGCTAAAAACGGAATTTCCTCCCAAACTTCAGTTTTTTAGTGGACCGAAGCCGGTTCTCTTGCAGTTATTTCCCTCTATTTTGCTCCATCTGTTCTTCCTTCAATTTTAACAAGATGCCTGCTGATGAGAATCATCCCGACAGCATGATGCTGCCACCACCATGCTTCACTATAGGGATGTTGTGTCCTGAGGCATAGGCAATGTAAGGTTTGCACCACACATAGCACTTTGAATTTTGGCCAAAAATCTCTACTTTGATCTCATCTGACCGCAAAACTTTTTCCCACATCACACGTGGGGCACTCTCATGCTTTCTGGCAAACTCCAGATGTGTTTCCTGATGCTACTTTTTGAGTCATGGCTTCTTTCTTGCCACCCTCCCATACAGACCAGTGTTATGCAGAGCTCTTGATATGGTTGACTGGTGTACCATTACTCCACTCCCAGCCACTGAACACTGTAGCTCCTTCAAAGTGATTGTTGGCCTCTCTGTGGCTTCTCTCACAAGTCTCTTTCTTATTCAAGTGTTGAATTTTGAGGGACGGCCTTTTTTTGGCAGTGCCTGAGTGATGTGATGCAGCTTCCACTTCCTGATTATTGATCCAACAGTGCTCACTGGGATATCCAAACACTTGGATATTATTTTGTACCCTTTTCCTAATCTATGCATTTGTATTACATTATCTCTCACTTCTGTACAATGCTCCTTGGTCTTCATTTTCCTTCAGATCCACACCCTGACCAATGATTCTTCAACAGTGGGGTTTTTATTCTGACAGTGTTACAGCAAGTTTAATGGTTCATAGATGGAGGCCAATGGTAAGGTAATTGTGTCCTCGATAGGGCAATTTCTTTCATCTGTGTAAACTGGGAGCTATATATTATACAGCCACAAGAGTGGCTGTATACTATAGTCAGCATGGATTATTCACATTCCGCAATGTTAAATTGAAAATAACCCCATGCCATTCTGATGCTTCCCATAAGCTCATTGCAAAACAAAACCTTACAAAACTTATAGCCCTGAACTCAGAAACACTTGCTTAACAACCCTCTACATTTTCATGGTGATACACAAAACAGTCAGAGAGAATCGAGAGTTCAAAGTGTGAAGAGAGAGAGAGGAAACCAGACCCCTTTTGGACTTTTTTCTGTCAGAGGTCTCATAATATTTTGAAATTCAATAAAAATATTCACAGAGTACCTGTAATCCTATGACTGGCCTTGCCCCATACTCTGACCTTCGTCTTCTGCAGTTTAAAAGTAAAAAAAAAAAAAACTGCCTGATTTTTAATTAATTTAAGAAATTTTGCCTTGAACTCAGTGATAATGTCAGGCATGCTCAGTAAGAACCAACTGTCAGTGTTCTAAAAGTGAGACACACAGCTGCTGGGCTTGGCTAATCAGGGGGCCACACCCACACCAGACTTTTATTCACTTGAGACAGTCATGGCTTCCCCCAAAGAATATTGGGAAGTGTAGTTTGTGAAGGGTCCTGAGAGGAGACTACTATTCCCCTGACAGAGCTCCAGGGGCTAGAGTGGTTTAACAGTCAGCTGCTCTGATTGAAGCTCTGTGAGGGGAACAGGGCAGCTCCTAGCAACTCTCACCATCCTTCACTAACTACACTTCCCAGGATTCTTTGGGAGAAGCCATGACTGTCTAAAGTGAAATAAAGGTCTGGTGTGGATGTGGCCAGGGACTGTTTTGGTTTAAATTCTGGTGGGAGGCTACACATTCCTGCTGTAGAATAAAAAGGTGGGGAGAACCCTGAAAAAGAATGATAGTTTTTATAATGCTTTCATTTTGGAAAAGAAAGGGGCTTCCCCTCTGCCCAGTGCCCATACACCCCTCCCCTCCCCCTTCCTCCCCCTTCCTCCCTCTTCCTCCTCTTCCTGCCCTCCTCTTCCCCCCTCCCCTGCCCAGGTCAGATTCACCTATTCTAAGCATGATTGCACAGGAGTAAATCCCACTGAACTCAAAAAGCATGCTAATGATTAAACTTGCCCTCCCCTCCTCCTCCCTCCCATCACTTCCCTTTTGCCCCTCCCCTCCCCCTTCCTTCACCCCTCCCCTTCCAATCCCCTCCTTCCCACTCCTTCTGCTCCCCTCTCCCCCCTTCTTCCTTCCCTCTACTCTCCCCTCCCCTTCTCCTCCCTCATGGTCAGTTTTACCTATTCTAGCCATGATTGCACAAGAGTAAATCCCATTGAACTCAATAAGCATGAAAATGATGACCTGCCTTTCCCCTCCTTCCCCTCTCCTCTCCCTTCCTCCTCCCTTCTTCCTCTCCTCCCCTCTTCCTTCTTCCTCCTCTCCTTCCCACTCCAGGCTTCCCTCCCCATGGTCAGTTTTACCTATCCTATGCATGATTGCAGGGGAGTAAATCCCACTGAACTCAATAAACATGCAAATGATCACACCTGTCCCCCTCTATTTCTACATTTCTATCAAACAGGGAGATTGGGCAGTTATAGTGAATGCACCAGGGGAGCAGGAGACCTGACCTCCTCTCAGATATTGTACTGCCCTACAAATTTGTCAAAATGAAAACAAAATTTGGGTTGATCTTTCACAGTCCAATCACAGAACCATAGATCATAGAATAGTAGAGTTGGAAGGGGCCTACAAGGCCATCTAGTCCAACCCCCTGCTCAATGCAGAAATCCAAATCAAAGCATTCCCGACAGATGGCTGTCCAGCTGCCTCTTGAATGCCTCCAGTGTCGGAGAGCCCACTACCTCTCTAGGTAATTGGTTCCATTGTCGTATGGCTCTAACAGTTAGGAATTATTTCCTGATGTCCAGTCAAAATCTGGTTTCCTGCAACTTGAGCCCATTATTCCGTGTCCTGCGCTCTGGGTCGATCGAGAAGAGATCCCGGCCCTCCTCTATGTGACAACATTTCATGTACTTGAACAGTGCTATCATATCTCCCCTCAGTCTTCTCTTCTCCAGGCTAAACATGCCCAGTTCTTTCAGTCTCTCCTCATAGGGCTTAGTTTCCAGTCCCCTGATCATCTTTGTTGCCCTCCTCTGAACCCGTTCCAATTTGTCTGCATCCTTTTTGAAGTACTGAGACCAGAACTGATAAAATACACCCCTGTCTCACATCCTTTCTGATTGGGAACCAATCAGTTTCTCCATATTCTGTCCTTACAGTAGCCTCTTGTCCAGAGTATAGGTTGCGCATCAAGACAATCAGATCCTGTGGCACCCCCCGTTCTTTTAAAGCATTCCATAGGTTTTCATGATCTACACAAACAAAGGCTTTGTTGTAATCTATAAAGCACAGGGTAATTTCTTTCTGAAATTCCTTGGTCATGACATTAATGTTGGTAACACATGATGTTAGAGTTGCCATATTCTAGTTCCACAAATCAGGGTAGGCTTATTTGCATATTATGCAATTATGTAAATTAAGTATATTAATGGTTGCATTTTCCAGTCATTTTGTTTTTGTGCCTAGTAATTACTACCAAAACCTGGGGGAGGATATGAGGAATCCTTTTTTAAAAAAACCTTACACTTTCAGCTGTAAATGCCCAGAATTTAGTTTCCAGTACTATGGAATATTTATTTATTAAGAGGATTTATATTCTGCCCTTCCACTGTTAAAAACAAGTCAAAATTCAAATAATAATTTTAGAAATACTATAAGATAAGTTCTAAATCTAAATCCATTGTGCTACTGGTTCAACTTTGTAAATAATATTTCCCTGCTGATTTTTTTCCTTATAGTTCTTTAACATCTGTTGTAGTTTACTAATTCTGTATTGCACTACTGTGATGTTGGTCTGTGTGAAAAGCAGGATTGGACCAAGATGAAGGAGATGTGAAAACTGGAGGGAGAAATATCAATAATTTAAGATATGCAGATGATACCATACTACTAGCAGAAACCAGTAATGATTTGAAATGAATGCTAATGAAAGGGTGCTTTCACACTGCACTTTATTATGTTATTCTGACAGTTTCTTACCTGTTAATTTCCGCATTATATTTGCCTTCTTTCTGTAGTGAGTAAGGTATACGCGAGTCTCTTAAATGTTAGACTCCAATCCTGGATAGAGGAGGAAAACATCTTGGGACAAGAGCAAGCAGGTTTTCGCAAGCACAGATCCACTATTGACCACTGCCTAATACTGAGATTCTTGGCGGAAAAATATATGAGTGGTACAAACAGAGTCCTTTCTGTTGCGTACATAGATCTCAAAACGGCCTTTGATTCAGTCCCAAGAGATTTACTGTGGGCAAAATTAAATATGACCACAATAGATAAACGGCTACTATTTTTGATCAGCCAGCTCTATCAATGCACTTCGCTTAGAGTGCGATATGGGATAGACGGAAATTTGACCAGATCTATCCCTGTAAATATTGGAGGTCGACAAGGATGTGTCTTGGCCCCTGCTTTGTTTAACCTTTTCCTTAACGATCTAAGCACCAAATGCTCCAATGAAAACCTACATTCCCCCAGTATTGCAGGGGTGAGTTGTCCTCTGCTACTTTATGCAGATGACACGGTTTTCATGTCTTTTTCAGAAATCGGCCTTAAATGCCTCCTCCAGATTTTTATTTGTTATTGTGAACAAAATTTTCTTACTATTAACTATACAAAATCCAAAATAATGACTTTTACTAAAAATAGGTCGAAACAACTCTGGAAAATAGAAGGCAAATTGTTTGAAAAGGTTAGGAAATTTAAATACCTAGGCATTATATTTTGTTCTTCACTTTCTTGGACTCCTCATATTCAAGCCGCAATTCAAGTAGCTCGTAACATTTCTAAAGCCTTAATTAGGTTTTTCTATACTAAAGGTGGCTGCTTTATCCCTGCTGCCTCAAAAATTTTCAAAATTAAAATAACATCACAGCTTCTTTATGGCATCCCGATTTGGGTTACCCATTTCAATAAAAAAATCGAATCAGTACTTTCAAGTTTTCTTCTGTCCATTTTTGGTCTGCCAAATTGTGCCTCTTCAGCTGGTCTCCGCTTAGAGACAGGATTCAATTCCCTAGAATGTACAGCCTGGTTGCAAGCTTTCAATTTTTGGCTCAAGATAGCCTATTCGGAGCCCTCATCAGGGCTTGTACATCTCATATGGAAAGATCCATTTAAAAGCTCCTGGACTAAAATCTTTAACGGGAAGCTAAATCACCTAGGTTTATCTTCAGAACTCCTGTCATCCTGGAGCTCTGAAATGGCCAAATCAGTTATCAACCAACGAATAAAAGACCTTGATCGACAGTACCTATTCTCCAAGGCATCAACATCCTGTTCCCCTCTTCATTTTGGACTGAACTTTTGTTTTCCATTCCATATGACCTATCTAGAAAAGTTAACCTTCCCACAATATAGGTTTTTGTTCTCCCGAGCGAGATTTAATTGTTTACCTTCCGCTCTTTTAACGGGCCGATATCAAGGCACCCCTTATGTAAATCGTTATTGTATCTGTAACGCAAATACCCCTGAGACCCTAGATCATATCCTTCTTAAATGTGAGCTATATAAAGATGTAAGAGCTAAAGTTATTTCACCACTTATTCTAGGGTTCTCTGACAAACATCCAGAATGGATAGTGTCATGAACCTGTAATGGTCATGAGTTATTAAAAATCTGCTGACAACACTTTGGCTCCAGTAAGGGACTCTGGGAGATGGTTACAGTCAGAAAAGACAAGCCTTGCCAATTTGTAAAGTTAAGTTTCATTTTTCCAGCTGAAGACGGTTAGAAGAAGCCTTAACAAGCTGCACCTGTTTATCTTTGCTGATTAGCAAGTGCCTGGCACCCAAGGTCATCCTTGGCCTATGCAGTTGGAAAACACCGTTGGGAGGGGGGCCTGAAGGCGCGAAAATGTGAGAAACATCGAGAAGAAAGTTACATCAGTCAATTCCTGATTGGTCAATTAATCTTGGACCGTTAGGATCCTTTTCCCTTAAGTATAGGGCTAGGGACCCATAGCCTTTGTTCTCTGTTCTCTGCCTATGCTGACTGGCACCAGAGTTCCAAACCTTTTCTGCCTTATGGTTCCTGGGGTTGCTTATGGGAAGGCAACCTATGTCTGGTTCCATTGCTTTATGTTGAACATCCATCTCTCTTAGGAGAGGTGCCACGCAACCAACTACCTCGTATGTAAGTAGTTAGGTGAGCTAGTTTATTATTTTCTTGTTGTGTGTATGAATTCTCTTGTAAGAACCTAAACCCCTGTTGGGTGAATGGTCTTAAAGGATTACTTGCTGCTATATGATATGTGCACTTATATATTTTTTAATAAAGCTACTTCTATTTAACCTGGTGTGTTCATTTGAGAGAAGGGGTGGTTCTAAATTCAGTGTTTTGACCCAACCTCAGTCACTCACTACCAAAGAGGGTTAAGAAGTTAAAAGCTTGGATTTTAAGTGTTAAACCAGAGGTGCCTGGCAAGGAGTGTAACTGTGACTCTTGCCTTTTAGGACCTTGGTTTTATATACCTTCTGGGCTCAGAGATCCCCTGGCTCTGAGTGGACCAGTATACAGGGGTGGTGGCAGCCTACCTTCTATCTTGCAGGGTTGTTGTGAGCGTACACAGCCTTGGCAAGGGTGAAGTAATAGCTTTTCGGTTCCAGTCTCATTTCCCTAAGGGTGGGGGTCTGAGCCTGATGCATGTTCCCGGGACCCTGAGGGTCGGGCGGGCATGACAGATAGTTCTTTACCTCTTGTCTGATAAAGATAAAACCACAACTGAACTAGTTGCTAAATTCTTTTGTATAGCCCAATCTCTGCGAAAAAGACAAGTTCAACTTCTCCAATGCTGATGATTTTACCTTATTTCAATTTTCACTTTAACCACGTATTTGTATGCACAGTATGTATAGCGTCGGAAGGCAGAGCTGGGGTCCCAATCCCGGGGAGCTGGATCCCGGAGAGTTGGGAGAAGAGTATTCGGATGGATGGCAGAGGGAAGGGGGAGGAACTTCCCCCCTTTGGAGTGAAGATGAAACAGAGGAACTGCCAGTGATAAGGTCGCTTAGCAACGGGGAGCCTGAGCCCTCCCTGGACATTCTCACGCCTCCCCCTCTTTCAGGCTCAGAGCAAGAGGGGGAAGAGGGAGGGCTGCTCACAGCCGAAAAGCGGGGAGGCAGTTTACCATCAGCTCCTCCCCTATCCCCCATCCTGGAATCGGAAACTTCAGAAGAGGACGGGGTGATGCTTCCCCCTCACCACGCACACGCAGACAGCTGAAAAGACAGGAGAGAAGGGGGGAAGGCGGGCAGTACCTGAGGGGCAGTTAAGGAGGAGCAAAAGATTGCGCGCCCGTTTGGCCCCTTCTTAAAGAACAGGCGGGAAGAAGTCCCTTGCTCTGTCAACTTTCTCCCAATGCTGCAGGACCTGTATCCCTGTATTGCTTCATGAGAA
This sequence comes from Rhineura floridana, assembly GCF_030035675.1. Classification (NCBI taxonomy): domain Eukaryota; kingdom Metazoa; phylum Chordata; class Lepidosauria; order Squamata; family Rhineuridae; genus Rhineura; species Rhineura floridana. The sequence goes on from NC_084487.1 coordinate 102,517,492, forward strand.
AACACAGTCTTTGTTTGGACATTACCCTAATAAAACACGAATTAACTACAATCGTTGGTCTGGTTCCTGAGTCACATCCTGGGCCTGACAGCTTGACAGAGCCACCTAAATCACCCTCAACGCTCTCTTCACTTGACTGGGACAAGATGTCAAAGGGAGCAGCGGGGGGGATGAACCCCACTTCTGAGACGGAAGAAGTGGAACTCCTGAGGACTAAGGTAGCTGATTTGCAGACGGATGTTCAAGCCCTGCTAGCAGCAGTCAAGGCGCTGAAGACGGATAATCAAATCTTGAAGGCCACGATAGACCAGATGCGAACAGCCCCTCCAGCTGCCGTAGTAAAGGTTCCCATTGGATTGCCCCCAAAATACGTGGGACAAAGTGATCAGTTGGCAACCTTCGTGGCTCAATGTGAGTTATATCTGGATGTCAGGCACACGGAATTTCCAGACTATGGGGCTAAAGTAGCTTTCGTGATTAGCCTCCTGGAGGGAGAAGCTGCAAAATGGGTGACTCCATATCTCGTGAGAAAGGATACTGTCTTAGGAAGGTACAGAGGATTTATACAGGAAATGACCGAGATGTTTCAAGACCCGCAAAGGGCTGAAACAGTAGCGTGGCAACTAGGCGCTCTGAAGCAAGCTAAAGGGACTGTTTCCGAGTACACTAACACTTTTAAAATTCTGTCCCAGGAAACTGGTTACAATGACGCCGCCCTGATGTTTATGTACTGGAGTGGATTAAATGCTGAAATCCTGGATGAGTTGGCCAGGACCTCCCCCCCCGCTGACCTACCAGGGCTCATCCGGCTATGCCTACAGATAGATCACCGGATGGAAGGAAGGCACCTGGAAAGGAAGCAGGAGGTCCCGAGATACTCAGCCTCGGCATCCCGCAACAAGACCCTTCCCACTACAGGGATGGCAGGTAATGCAACTGAGGGACAGGGAGGGGCTAGGCCAAGACTGTCGGAAGAAGAAAAGGAAAGACGACACCGGGAACGTTTATGCTTTTATTGTTCAAAGCCGGGCCATGTGGCCAGAGACTGTGGACTGAAAGGGGGGAAAGCCGAGCTGTCCGGAAACTAGAACAACCAGTCCACGTGCAGGCCGGTGGACTGGGGGCAGCGTTGTATAAAGGCCCCCCAACGATCCAACCTCCCTCAAAGGGGGTGTTGGTCTTGCCTATTCGGATTACAACTTCCAGAGGAGTGGTGTTTAATTCCACTGCCTTAATTGACAGTGGAGCCTCCACAAATTTTATTGATGCAAAGTTAGTCAAGCGTCATGGAATTTCCCGGTGGAAACTGGACGCTCCCCTAGCTGTGGAGACTATCGATGGGAGACCCCTGAAGTCAGGAGGGGTGACACAAGCCACGGAGGAAGTGAAACTTCAAATCCCTGGGCACGAAGAGTTCATTTCGCTATACGTGTCAGATCTCTCGAACTTTGAGGTGATTCTGGGAATGCCCTGGCTAGCAAAGCATGAACCCACAATAAGTTGGAAGGAGGCGGTGGTGTGGTTCACCTCACAGTATTGCCAGGAGAACTGTCAACCTGAAGGAATCAAGAACACCTTAGCGGGGGCAGTGCAAGAGATCGAGCAAGTGACCCTGCTGCCAAAGTATGAAGAATTCAAAGATGTGTTTGATGAAAAAGAGGCAGAGACTTTACCCCCCCACCGCCCTTACGACTGTGCGATTGATCTAGTGCCAGGAGCCAGCATCCCATCAGGGAGAATCTACTCTCTCACAGAGAATGAGAGGGAGGCCCTGAAGGAATTTCTGGATAAAAACCTGAGGCGAGGATTCATACGCCCCTCACAATCCCCTGCTGGAGCGCCACTATTGTTTGTGAAAAAGAAGGGGGGGAACTCAGACCCTGTAACGACTATCGCGCATTGAACCAGATCACCATCCCCAACAGCTACCCGCTGCCCCTGATCTCAGAGTTGCTGGACCGACTGCGCTCTGCAAAAATCTTCACGAAGTTGGATTTGAGAGGAGCGTACAATCTGATCAGAATGAAGGAGGGAGATGAATGGAAAACAGGATTCTTGACCGCTTACGGACAGTATGAATACCTGGTCATGCCGTTCGGGCTTTGTGGAAGACCAGGAATTTTTCAAAAATTCATGAACGACGTGTTTAGAGACTTGTTGGACATGTATGTAATCTATTACTTAGATGATATCCTGGTGTTCTCAAAGAACCAGGAAGACCACGACCAGCATGTGAAGACGGTGTTGAAGAGACTGAGAGAAAATCACCTGTATGCTAAATTAGATAAATGTGGATTTGACCTCAAGTCTCTAGACTTCCTTGGATATCGAATCTCAGCAGAAGGCGTGGAGATGGACCCAGGGAAAGTAAGCTGCATATTGGACTGGGGCCAACCTGTCACCAAAAAGGATGTACAACGGTTTTTGGGGTTTGCCAATTATTACAGAAAGTTCATTTCAGGGTTTTCCAAATTAACAGCTCCTCTGACTGACTGTTTAAGGGGAAGAAGAAGTTTCAATGGACAGAGAACGCCACCGAGGCCTTTGAGGAGCTGAAGAGAAGGTTTGCTACTGAGCCCATTCTGCGCTTTGCTGATCCGAACCGCCCTTTCGTAGTGGAAGCAGATGCTTCAGATTTTGCCATCAGGGGGGTTCTGCTACAATTAGACCAAGAAGGGAAGGAGCTGCACCCCTGTGCGTACTTCTCTCGGAAGTTAAAGCCTGCAGAGAAGAACTACACAGTTTGGGAGAAGGAGCTGCTGGCCATCAAGGACTCTTTTGAAAACTGGAGACAATACCTAGAGGGGACCTCTCATCGAATTGAAGTGCGCTCCGACCACAAGAATCTTGAAAGCCTCCAAACAGCCAGAAAGCTGAACCAGAGACAGATAAGATGGTCCCAGTTCTTCACTAGGTTTAACTTCCAGATTACTTACCATGCCCAAGCCAAAAACCAGAGAGCGGATGCCTTATCCAGACAGCCACAATACAAAGAAAGTGAATCCAAGGACCAGCCTCAGTACGTAATCCTGCCAGAGAAATTAACGTTGGGAGTATGCCAGCCTTCATGGGAAGAGGAACTCAAAAAGGCATAACAAGAAGATGCAGACATGCTAAAATATCAGCAGGAGACGGGACAAGGTCAAGACTCAGAAGTAACCTTTCACTGGAGAAATGGACTGTTATGGTTCAAAACCGCCAGATATGTGCCAGAAGGGGAATTAAGGCTCAGAATCCTACGCCAGTGTCATGATTCCATCACAGCGGGACACTTTGGGATTTACAAGACCATTCAGAACGTGGCCAAGGACTTCTGGTGGCCTAAAATGCATCGGGATATTGAGAGTTATGTAAAGTCCTGCTCTGTCTGTCTGTGGACAAAAACACAAACAGGGACACCAGCAGGACTGTTACAACCGTTGCCTGTCCCACATGAACCCTGGAAGGACCTCTCCATGGATTTTATAACTGATCTACCCAAGTCCCAAGGAATGACAGCCATCTTAGTAGTGGTGGATCTACTTACCAAAATGGCACACTTTCTTCCTTGTGCAGGGGCCTTGGAGGCTAAAGAAACAGCCAAGTTTTTCATAAAAGAAGTCTACCGGCTGCATGGATTGCCAAACAGCGTAGTCTCAGACCGAGGAACTCAGTTCACAGCCAAATTTTGGAGAGCAATGTGGAAACAGTTGCAGACGGAATTAAAACTCTCCTCCGCCCATCACCCCCAGACAGATGGGCAGACGGAACGCTTGAATGCCATTTTGGAAAGATATTTACGAAGTTATGTGTCCTATCAACAGACTGACTGGGTATCATATTTGCATTTTGCAGAGTTCGCCTACAACAATTCTCTGCACTCCAGCACTCAACAAACCCCGTTCTTCACTAATTATGGATTCCATCCTAAAGTCTTTCCAAGCAGCTCAGAAAGAATGCTGGTACCGGCAGCTGAGAACTTCCTTAAGGAATTGCAAGCGGCGCAACAGACACTGAAACAGCAGTTAAACGAAGCCAAAACGGAGTACAAGCGAGTTGCTGACCTGCACAGGAAGGAGCCCCCCCCCTTCAACCGGGAGACCAGGTATGGCTGTCCACCCACTTCCTCCAGATGCCGGGCAAATGTAGAAAATTACAAGACAAGAGGGTGGGTCCTTTCGAAATAGAAACTCAAATCAATCCCGTGGCGTACCGACTGAAGCTGCCTGACACGTTTAAAATACATCCTGTGTTCCATCGATCCATCTTAACGAAAGCCGCCCCTCCCAGTGAGTTACGGCCGGAGGAACCTCCCGGAGCTCCACTCCTGGTAAATGAGCAGCTTGAGTTTGAAGTTGAGGAGATCTTAGATTCCAGGATCAGACGCCACAAACTGCAGTACTTGATTCACTGGAAAGGCTATGGGGTGGCTGACAGATCATGGGAAGATGCAGCTGATGTGCATGCTCCAGAATTGGTAAAACTTTTCCATCAACGTTTTCCCCACCGTCCCAAGCCAGACAAGGGGAGGGGGGCACAGCCTGGGATGGGGGATGGTGTCGGAAGGCAGAGCTGGGGTCCCAATCCCAGGGAGCTGGATCCCGGAGAGTTGGGAGAAGAGTATTCGGATGGATGGCAGAGGGAAGGGGGAGGAACTTTCCCCCTTTGGAGCGAAGACGAAACAGAGGAACTGCCAGTGATAAGGTCGCTTAGCAATGGGGAGCCTGAGCCCTCCCTGGACATTCTCACGCCTCCCCCTCTTTCAGGCTCAGAGCAAGAGGGGAAAGAGGGAGGGCTGCTCACAGCCGAAAAGCGGGGAGGCAGTTTACCATCAGCTCCTCCCCTATCCCCCATCCTGGAATCGGAAACTTCAGAAGAGGAGGGGGTGATGCTTCCCCCCTCACCGCGCACACGCAGACAGCTGAAAAGACAGGAGAGAAGGGGGGGAAGGCGGGCAGTAACTGAGGGGCAGTTAAGGAGGAGCGAAAGATTGCGCGCCCGTTTGGCCCCTTCTTAAAGAACAGGCGGGAAGAAGTCCCTTGCTCTGTCAACTTTCTCCCAATGCCGCAGGACCTGTATCCCTGTATTGCTTCATGAGAAAACGCAGTCTTTGTTTGGACATTACCTTAATAAAACACGAATTAACTACAGCCGTTGGTCTGGTTCCTGAGTCACATCCTGGGCCTGACATATAGTAATGTTTTTATACTATATGCTTGATTGGGTCTATGACTGTAAATTAAATAAAGTAAAGTAAAGTTATTCTGACAGTTTCTTACCTGTTAATTTCCGCATTATATTTGACCTTTCACACCTCATACCAGGTAGCTCCGGAATTCTGGTGGAATGTAGTGGAAGTTTAGCGTTAATTTCTGTGACAAATGATACCAGAAATAATCCGTTAGCTAGGCTGGGAAGACGGAACATCATGGGAGTTTTTCATTAGTTACAGCCACTCACATGACAGGCATCCCAGCATACAGTGTGGAACAGAGGGGAAAAATGAGCAGGAGCCCCCTTAAAACAGAGGAGGGGGAATGAGCAGGAACTGCCTCTGAGCTGCAGCTGCGAGCTCTAAGTGAGCCACTTTACCAGGCTCTGCCATTACCAAATGACTGGGGCCAAAGAAGGGTGAAAGGAGATTGCTTTATCAGGTACTTCCCCACCACATCATCGACTGGAGCCACAGGTGCGAGCTCTGGTATGGATAAGAGGAAGGGTAAGGGGAGCTGCCTCAAGCTCACAATGGCCGCTAAAGCCGGCACCGCCACCCCTAGCTCCCTGTGGCCACAGCTGCAGATATCAAAAGAAACAGTGATGGTAAAGGGAGCAGCTTTCATGAGCTCCTGGTGGCCACGATAGCAGGCGCTTCCGCTGTGAGCCCCAAAAGCCAAGATGGGGAGGAATATACCAAACCCCTAAAACAAAGGAGGGGGAGAAAAACTCTGAAAAAACTCTGAAGTATGTGCTGCTACTGGAGGAACTAGTGTGAGTGTATATAATGGGAGAGGGATGAAGAAGAGGCTCTGTTCACTGGAGCTGTGTGAAAGACCGTTGTGCAAAATGACGGCATATTGGTATATTGGCTGCAAAAACTGCTGTTCCTTGGCGCAGCAGGTACTGCAGTGTGAAAGGGGTTTTAGAAATCGGGACAGAAGGGCTTCCTTTTTAATCCATTAAACTAACGCAATCAGCCCCATGTGTGAAAGCAGCCAAAGTTAAAGAGGAAAGCACAAAAGCAGGACTACAACTGAATGTCAAGAAGACTAAAGTAATGACAACAGAAGAGTTATGTAACTTTAAAGTTGACAATGAGGACATTGAACTTATCAAGGATTATCAATACCTTGGCACAGAAATTAACCAAAATGGAGACACAGTCAAGAAATAAGAAGGCTAGAACAGGGGAGTGCAGCTATGAGAGAACTAGAAAAGGTCCTCATATGCAAAGATGTATCACTGCACACTAAAGTCAGGATCATTCAGACCATGGTATTCCTGATCTCTATGTATGGATGTGAAAGTTGTGAAATAGCGGATTAGAGAAAAATAAATTTATTTGAAATGTAGTGTTGGAGGAGAGCTTTGTGTATACCATGGACCACGGAAAAGACAAATAATTAGGTGTTAGAACACATTAAACCAGAACTATCACTAGAAGCATGATAATGAAATGATGAAACTGAGGTTATCATACTTTGGACACATAATGAGAAGACATGACTCACTAGAAAAGACCATAATGCTGGGAAAAACAGAAGGGAGTAGAAAAAGAGGAAGGCCAAACAAGAGATGGATTGATTCCATAAAGGAAGCCACAGACCTGAACTTACAAGATCTGAACAGGGTGGTTCATGACAGACGCTATCGGAGGTCTCTGATTCATAGGGTTGCCATAAGTTGTAATTGACTCAAAAGGCTCATAACAACAACAACATCATGTGAAAAATCAAATAAAATTTAGAAATTATCAGGTAAGGAAACACTGGGAAAATGCAATGAACCCCTTTCTGAATGCAGCCACAGAGGACACATATAGGGCAAAAGAAAGAGGGAAACACAGCTTCCCTCCTCAGATGATTTGTGTAGATCATCCCCCTCCTCAGATGATTCATGTAGATCAGCTGACAAGTGGGGCATTTCCCCCTCCCCATTCATCAAATGTTCAATGTGGATCAGCTGAGGAGAGGTATTATTAACCCCTTCTCACTCATGAAATGATCAGTCTGATGACCAGGAAGCAGACAATTTACATCTCATCAGTGCACTGGGATAGACACACATTTAAACCTCACTGCCCACTCCAGCACTATGCAATTTTGTTTTTGTCTTTGTCCAGCCCAAAATTATTGGGGACTTGGAGAAAAACTTGCTTGAGGAGTGGCACTTCAGGCCTCCAGGCCCTGGTTTAGCCAGCTCTGATATAATAGCTAAAACAGGTAATTGGACAGGGCTGCCCATCAGCAATGCATGTTTATTCATTACGGATTGTTGACACTCATTTGTGAATTCTGTATCCTTTGAATTTAATATGTTGCAGCTGAAGCTAATGGGGGAAAGCATGAGAGGACAGCCCTTGGGTGTTAAATATCCTCTTACTGAAATTACACTTTTTACACTGAACCTTTAACAAATATCAATGCTGACATTAGGAAGAATAATTCTACGGGACACTTTTAGCCAATAAGAAATCAGGTCACCTTCTCAACTAACTGCCACAGGATAAGAGAGATGACTGACAAGATTTGGGTTGGAGTGGTGGGGGAGGACATTGTGATCAGAAACTGCATATAATATTTTAAATTTCCAGGTACAAAGCCCTTGATGGAACATTCATTTTCTGGGGGCCACTGCTTTCTGGTCTATGACTTGCTTTATCTTATAAACTAAGAGTGACTCATTCTCTGAGTGTCAGTCCTTATTTATATATCCAAAAGAGCACCACCCACATACTAGAAGGATGTATCAGCATGCTGAAGGAAATACTGTTTGCAGAAGAAGTACAAAAAAGTTTTTTTTAAAAGGTGGCAAAACAACCTCAAAACAATCCAATGATCTAATTGCATGCTCAGTGGCCAGGGAACACTCACTGACTGTTAGGGAAAAGAAAACTGGGAATGGGGATATGGGAGATGGAATGAAGTATGCTGGAAAGGGCATAGCTGGCTAGAACCCTGAACAGGAGCATACCTCAATGCAACCTGCACTCAGATCCTGCTTGTGGGCTTCCCATTGGCACCTGGTTGGCCACTGTGAGGGCAGGATGCTGAACTAGATGGGCCACTGGCCTGATCCAGCAGGCTCTTCTTATGGTCTTAACATTTTGTTGCAGGTCCCATTTGTGATACTTGACTTTGGACACATACATAGTACATTGATATTATTCACATGATCTCTAGTGTTATGATGCCATGTTGGCCACGACCTTCAAAATGGCAAATATTATTTACGTAAGGAGGATATGGGCCAGAGCAGTTGCAAGGCTATGTTCAGCCTTTGAAAACAACTGTTAAATGATTAGCACCATCTTCTGTAGTAGTTCTGTTACTTGGCCAGTCGATAAGGACTATTGATGAATGACAAGCACAAACTTGTCAGAGTTCTTTGTAATGGTACACGTCTGCTTACATTGCTCTCATCTTCTTCAGCCTTGGCATCAGAAGGCAGAATTGTAATGGACGTAAGCAGCTAGAGATAGAGCAGATGGAAAACCTTGATTCCCACATTTCAATGTCATGGCAGGTACGTCATAAAATGGCTTCTAAGCTCACAGAGATGGATGAAGAAAGCATATGACCACCAGAGCTTGGAAGGTTACTTTTAAAAAGTAATCCATTACAGTTACAATGACATGGTCCAAAAAGTAGTAATTACTGTTACAATTACAATTGCTCTGAAGGTAACAAATTGCTTTACCTTTTCTCCAAAGTAATCACTACAATTACATTTCAGTTACCTTTTTTAAAAAAATGCCTACAAGGTGCTGGCCTTGACTGCTGCACATCTAAGTAGCCTAAAACAACATTAAAAATAAACACACACACACAGAGGTAGTAGAATAATTCTTTTTATCCATAAGATGGCAATGGTGGTCTCTCCACTGGTAAGGAAGGTGGAGAGGGAGGCAGAGGCCACTAATCAGATCTTTGCATGTCACACCAAGGGCACCCCCCTCACTCAGCCAGAAAGTATAATCTCTCTAAGTTAACCACCTCCCAGACCCCGCCCTGCCGCCAACTAAGGGACACTCAGTCAAGCAAACATTTTCCCCTGAGGTGCAAAAAAGTTAAAATAATTCAAATGCAGCACAGCAGCCAGAGAGGGTGGTGGAGGCCACTTTGTGTGCCAAGTGCAAACACAGTATTCACACACACACACACACACACACACACACACACACCACCACCATCATCATCATCATCATCATCTTTCACCTCCACAGTTCTTTATCTCCATTCTGCTGCTGCCTCTTTCTCCTCCTTTATCCATGTTCTTGCCCTCCGGCTCCTTTTTCCCTCCACTCCATTCTTCACCACCACCATCCATTTTTTTTTTTTAAATGGTTTTCTCCACTCCACCCTGTCTCGCTCTCCACCTCCTCCCTTGTCACCTCCTACCCAACCACAAAGCATGAGGGAAAAGTGATGCTGCGTAGAAGCCCAGTTTGAGGCACATGATTTTCATCCACAAATCAGAGGAGCAGAAGACTTCCCCTGCTCCCGCCCCCCCAAGTAATACCCCAAAGTAATGCTGGAAACATTATAATTACTCCTCAAAAGTAATAAAATTACTCCTAGTTCTATTATAATCAACATGTAAAGGAATTACCCACACGTTCCTCAAAAAGTAATGAATTACAAGTAATTCGTTACTTGTAACAAATTACTTCCAAGCTCTGATGACCACTATATATCTGGCACAATGGTGCCATGTGCAAGCAACTGAATTTCACAGCCAACTGCCTCTCCTACATAGCATCCAACATGGAGAACCCTATTCTTATGAGGGTGTGTCCTTGGCAGTACTGAAGCCAGGGTATGGGCAGGTGTCATGAACCCTAACCCCGTGTCTGCTACTGAGAAGCAGCATCCTACAATTAGGACAAGGGTTCATCCCTCTCTGTCCCCTGATTAACATATTGAAATGGCAGCAAGTTAGTGGTATTCATCAGCCATGCTGCATGTGCTGTCATTTCTATAAGCATAAACAGAACCATCTACAGGGCTAGCCCTGCCAAGCAGCAGAGTGAAGTGACCTGCTCCAAGTGGCACCAAGAAGTGGCAACAGAGATGAAAGCAGGAATTGATGTCTGGTGATGCAGCAAGGCTTTTAACATTGTTGGTTAGGAATGGGAGAAATTCAATTCAATTCGCATCTAAAGTTGACTCTATCAAATTCACACTTGCTAAGACAAAATGACAACCAAAACACAACCATCCTTTAAATGTGCACTGCATTTTGCGAAGCAGTTCTCCAACCAATGTTTACAAAAATGCATATATTAGGGGAACATGTGCATAAAAATGAACATATTAGTGAAAATAGCATACAAAAATGCATTATACTGGGAGAAATTGTTTGCAAAAATGGGCGCATTAGTCAAAACTGCATACAACAATGTGTTTAGGAAAAAATGCACTAAAATGCTGAAGAATTTTCATGACTTTTTTTAAAATACAAATTGCTGCAGATATGTAGAGAACTGAATTTAAGACTGGAAAAAAATGAGAATCTGAGAGAACAAAAACTGACAGATACTTCTATCCCTAGTCCTAGTGGTGGGGGCAATGTTTGGGCTCCATTGAGCAGAAGCATCTATTGAGTCAGCGCTGACAATTTATGCACACAGAATAATGCTCACAGTCCAATCCACAGCGTGGCAAAGACAGAGCACAGGTACACCACAATGTGCCTTGAAAAGCAAATTAGAATATATTTGTTTGCTGCATGGGTCAATCAAAGGACAATAGAAAATATGCTTAAGCTTTTTTTTAAGCCAATGGTTTAAAGTGCATGTAACTCTCCACTGGATTGGAGATCTTCCAAGTCCCATTGATTGCAACTTTGACTGGCTTGTGCTCCTTAGTTACTGTATTTATTCATCCCCATGAATACTCTCCTCTGTCCCCAAGAGGACTCAAGCAAGCAAGGTACGACAGGAGTCACACAACAGTGTGAAAGTCTTGTTTCAATATCCATTGAAGGCAGAGAGTCGTTGGTCCAGCTGGATTTGATTCCTTAACACACTGTAAATTGTTCTTAACCCAACAAAACCATTTGCTTAATTTTTGAGGCTCTGTTACTAAGCACCGATGGAAAGTCTAAGCATGCCAAAGAAATTAAAAATAGTATGAAAAGATATCACACAAGAAAATTATTAGCTGTCACTTTTCTCTAAAGCTCAATTGCCAGCACTTGGAAAAACAGCCACAGAGTTGTCAGTGGATGAATAGGAAATGTCTCCCTCCCAAGCCGTCTTAAAATAAACAGCTCTGGCTACACTAATCACATTTTACAATTAATACCGAATTCCTCATTTAAACCTTAAGTCTTCTCTGATTTTTTAAAGCCAGTGATCCAGTTCCTTGCCATTCTCTCTCTCTCTCTCTCTCTCTCTCTCTCCCTCTCTCTTTTAAAAAATCAAAAGAAAATAAAAAGTGGGAGGGGATGAAGGGAAGTAGAGGAATTATTTTCAAAAACACTAAACTGGTATTAATCACAATTACAAGCAGTAATATGTGATTACAATTCTTAATCAATCATGCAATTCCATGTAATGTTCGGACCACTAGAGTGGACAGCCATCTGTGCTTCTGCAAAATTAGAAATATGATGGATTATTGCTAGTGGTCATTTAAAGAATGGGTCATGAATACAAATCATTCAAAACTATGAGAGATGTTTTCCAAACAACACCGCACATACTGCATGAAGATTATTGTTCATTTCACTTAGTTGTTCATATATCTGTCAAAAAGACATTTGTATTTACCTTGGTATGGAGGATACAAACCCTACAATGATTTATAATAAATGTGAGATCAACAATGTCCTGTCAACATTACATTCCAATCAACTGAATGGATAAGAAACAGCCCTGCGAAGTGGTCCAGTTTCTGCCAATAATGATACTGTCTGCTAAAATCAGTAGACACAGTGTATAGCTTGGAAAGTTTCAATCATGGAAATAGGTCTTACTACAGATATTTTGCTGCCCTAGGTAAATGTAAATACCCTAAACAGCCTAAACAAAGAAGATTAACAGTGAATGGCTTGTTCTAGGCTCCTTCTGGAAGGAAGGAAGGGATATAAATTTAATTTAATAAATAAAATAAATAATTAATACTTAGTAGGAAGCCCCACTGAATTCAATGGAACTTATTCCCAGGTGTGTATAGCATTCCAGTCTTAATGATCAGGAGCTGACTGTCATACTATTTTTATTGCTGTTATTTAGTTTGTTGATCACCACCACGAGCACAATTTTGTTGTGGAAAGGTGGTACATCAGTATATTTTATTATTTTCTCTTTAATTTTTAATGCCTGACAGTTCTTTATTTCCTTCCCTCTACAATTATGCCTATGGCCTGGGCAATGGATAAATTCAGAATGCTCTCTATCACATTCTCTTGAATGCAAAGGATATTACCAAGCTCAGATGCTGCCAAGCTACTTTGACCAGCTTCTCTAAAAGTGTAGGCATGTGTTCATGTATGTATTCATACATACACACATACATACATACATGGACGTTGTTAAATGAGGTGATTTTCTACTATTGTTTAGTGGCTATGGTTGGACAAGTCCTGCAAGAAATAAGGTAGCTTCTTTTGAATTTTAGGGACTGAAACAAAAATGTGAAGTAAATTAAGCCTTTATCCAGCAGATTGACCTAAAAATTTATTAATGTATGTATCTTCAAGGACAAAAGCCAGGCCCGAAGAACCTCCCCCTATATAAACCATGTATATATATATATATAAAGTCACAGAATACAAATAAAGATAGAATATGTCATTAGGTGCAGATCCAGCTTCTTGAGAGTTTCAGTCTGTGTTTTAAGAAAAAGAAAGTGTATATTTTGTGCTGGATCCTTGCCTTCTTGGCTAATAAAAGCTAGCAGGGATGGAACAGCCGGCTGTGCCAGGGAAGTGATTAACGCCTCTCTACGAGAGGGGGTGGTCCCTGGCTGCCAAAAGAGGCAGTAGTGAGAAGACCAGTCCTGAAGAGACCATTCCTGGACCCAGAAAATTTTAATAACTATAGGTCAGTGGCAAATGTTCCATTCCTGGGCAAGGTCCTTGAACGAGTGGTTACGGGCCAGCTCTAGACACTCTTGGGTGAGACCAATTATCTGGATCCATTTCAGTCGGGTTTCAAGCCTGGTTTTGGCACAGAAATAGCCTTGGACGCCCTGTATGATGACCTCTGTAGTGAGAGAGACAGGGGGAGTGTAACTCTGTTGATTCTCCTTGATCTCTCAGCGGCTTTCAATACCATTGACCATGGTATACTTCTGGGAAGTCTGGCTGAGTTGAGAGTGAGAGGGACTGCATGGCAGCGGTTCTACTCCTACTTGGCCAGTCGGTTGCAGAAAGTGGTGCTTGGGGAAAATTGCTTATGTTGCAGGAGCCCAACTGGGCTAACCTCTGCTGTCTTCAGTGCTGGGAGGCCCTGATCAAACTCTCAAGACAACGAATTAATACTTTGATTAGAAGCCTTTATTTGCAAGCAATTGCCTGGGAGGTTACTCAGAGACAGAATATCAGTGCAAGCCCCACCCCCACATGTTCCACACATTATCCTTATATACTGTTTTCAAGGTTACATTAATTACACAATCATCACATGATATACATAAACATATGTCATTCAATACAATAACTTGGCATTGATATTCCTTAATTGGCATAAACGTGTAACTACAATTCCTACAAGATATGCATGTCAAGATAACTTTTCCCTTCCTTTCTCATACAAACTACTCCAATTCCCCCCCCCTTATTTCCTTTATACCTCCCTTGATAATATGTGGCCTCATTATTTGGCACATGATTATAACTCTTGCTCTACTTCCTTTCACAGGCTTATAAGTGCAGTTTCAGCAATATGCATGACAATGTTGAGGCCTAGCCATTTTGGAGAGTTCAGAGAAGCCTGAACCAATAATTTCCACAACAATTCCCTCCTTCGAGCCTACAAAATGGTTCGCAAATATCTTTTTTCTATTACTTTTAAAGTATTTAACATTACCTGTCTCTTCTGTGCATTCTTCATTTCATCAACAAGACGATGTGTAATACATACACAGCATTTAAACCCTAGATATATTCCCAATATCAACGTTCCTAAGAACACCATTGCAGTAACTATCTTCCATATTATAGCTGAGAACCATGAACCCAATCCAAAAGACCAATCTCCTAACCAATTTGCTCCATCTTGAGCTACTCCATGGAACACTTTAATTGATTTTTTAAATTTCACTAGATCTTTTTCAATTTGCCTACTTTGATTTATGAAGAAACAACATGAAGTGTTTATAAGCATGCAGACCCCGCCCTGCTGTGCAGTCAATATGTCTTATTCTATACGATTCTGTACTACCATCTGTGATAAAGAATCCACTTCACATTGAAGATTCTGGATAGCATCTGTTACTAAATTTAGACTTACTTCCATTTGAACAGAAACATTTACAAAGGCCATTTCCAGATGAGCTACGCCCAATCCAGGGAATAAGGCCCACACAAAACAGTAATACTTAGTATTATACCTAATTAAGGGGTTCCATGTTTCTGTTTTCCTTTTCAATCTATGTTAGAAACTTCCCCAATTTCAGACATGTGCACTGTCTAAACTTCGATGTATTTCCACATCTGGTACAACATATGCCAGGGCACATCGTCCACTCCAATTAAAAGGGATTTGTTTATATACCTTAGTTCCACATAACACAAACACTCCTGGTGATTCCTGTAAACTGACATATAAAGGTTCACAGGTTTCATTTCCTTTGCCCCCATTAACTCCTTCAGTTGCTGACCTCGGTAGTTTGCATTTGAAGCAACACTTAAATGACAGTAACAGAATTCCAGGAAACTGTTTTCTTCTAATGTATTATTGCAGACACATCTACCTGTATTAAGTTGGCACACCATATTTTCTGTTAGTTCTACACCTTCCAAAGTTCCAGTAATACTTTCCACTTGTCTCTCCGTCGACCCCAAACGTTCCACAGGTTGAACCCATGTAACTGTTTTCATATTACTTTCCTCTGAGGCCTTCCATTTATCTGTGTCTTGATCCCAACTCCAGGTGTGATTACATTCTTTTTTATTTAACCAACCTAGATCCACACCTCCTTCATCCTTCCATTTATTTTCAAGACATAGTAGGTGACGTAATCCCTTTTTAACTGTTGGGAGATACTATTCATCAGGCCTATTTAACTGTAGTGTAGCATATGGGACTGCAATTTTCCCTTCTTCTACTGGAAGTCTGACCAAGGCTGGGAGTTCACTTACTCAACCATAGCTATCACAAATCCAGCAGTCAGTCAGATTTCCGTGATAAGATATGGCAGTGATGGTTTTTTCTAATGGGTGCTTTACTTTGCCCGCCTCTCCTCCATCTATTCTCTGTTTTAATAGAAATCTTTCTAGTTTTTCCAGTTGCACCTGTTTATGCAGGCCTTTTATCATTCTCCCACCCCACTTAGATAAGCAAAGGAGGGAGAAACAGGTAAGGAGGAATTTGCAAACAGGTTCCTCTTACCTCTATAGTCGGCACTCCTCCATTCCTCCATCCTGGGCTTCCCCAGGCAGTGGCTGGGAAGTCCCAGTAATCTTGGTGGACCTTTCAATTGTTGCAGGAGCCCAACTGGGCTAACCCCTGCTGACTTCAATGCTGGGAGGCCCTGACCAAACTCTCAAGACAACGAATTGATACTTTGATTAGAAGCCTTTATTTGCAAGCAATTGCCTGGGAGGTTACTCAGAGACAGAATCTCAGTGCAAGCCCCCCTCACATGTTCCACACATCATCCTTATATAGGGGGTATTCACACATTACTCTGTACCCAGGTAGAAGCCCCCTGTACCTGGGTACAGCTGCTCTTGAGAAAGAGTCTACACACAGTGATACATGGGGGGGAGGGAGAATGGCAGTGGCACAGAGATGGCAAGGTTGGGGTACTTTGGTGGAATGCAGCACAAGCTTGCAGGTGTGTGCCCATGTGCTGCAGGATGGTGGTGCCACCAGCCCTGAACTTGCAGGCACCTTGTCTCATTCAGTGAGTGGCAATGTTGCCATTACTGAGAGAGCACTGCTATTGCAGAGTCAGGGATCCACCCTGCGTTTTACTAGAACCTCAAGAACCACCAACTGCAGCCAACTGCAAAAGATATACATCTAGTATGAAAGAACATGGTGTCTGAGAAGCTGCTGAGCACAGGGTTATCAGGACTGAGATGAGCTCACAGTCTTTCCACACATAGATCTATTCCTACTTTCCACAAGTATTCTTAATTTCAGTTGTCAAATTTCCAAACAGATGTGTGTCCTTTTGTTGCTATTGTTAAACAACTGGAAGCCAGAAGCACTTGCCGATTGACTGCAAATCTCCCAGGGATCTACCAATAGATTACAGTCTATCTTCTGGCCATCCCTGCACTAAATCATTTGTATGGGCACAGACCTACCTTGTAGGGTTGTTGTAGCAGGGTTCAAAGGAGTGCTTGCAAGAATGAAACTACAATAGTAGAGGTAAGACTCTTCAAAGCATTGCCAAAGAAGGCATTCTCAAAAAAGCAATGTCACCTTTCTACTGTGTATCCAGAAATTGAGAAGAAAAAAAATTGTGGATTTGCTCATCTCTCTGCAGCTGTTTTCTATGTCAAGTGTTGTGCATCAAAATTAGACACACCTGATGGTCAAACACATGTTAATGGCTGCCTCCATTAGAAACTGCTGTCAGGCATAGCTGCATCACATGGTTTTATGGTAACACAAACCTGCCTTGTAGGGTTGTGATGTTTTGATTATTTATTTATTATTTGATTTATATCCTGCCCTTCCAGCAGGAGCCCAGCGTGGCAAACACTCTATGGTTCGGATGGTTAGACTTCATGGTTAGACTAGATCAGGATCTAACACTCTAGATCAGGATGGTTAGACTTCAGATTTTTGGTATTGATTTTTTTTTATTATTATTATTCCAAAAACCCAAGATCCACCAACCACAGCAAGCCACAAAATATATGCACTTAAGAGTTAAATAATTCCAAGCCCAGGACTTTGTTTGGAGTTCCAAAATTGAACTGAGCTCACAGTATTTCCACACAAAAATCCACTCAGATTACCCCCCACTTTCTTCATTTCAGCAGTATAATGGTGGGGTGGTCATTTTCTTGTTTTCATTGTGAAACAGGAGTCTGAAATCCTCACTGATCTTCTGTGAGTCATCCTGAGATACACCAATACATTTTGATCTACGTTCTGCCCACCCTGCATTTAAAGTGCTATCCAAAAGCTAAATATTATGACATAGATCAGTGGTTCCCAACCTGGGGTGTGTGAAGTAATCCGGAAGGGGCTGTGAACAGTAAAGAAATTAATTATTAATATTTTTAAAAAGTCTTCACTCCATGGACACTGTCTGCTCCCCACTGCCGCTGCAGATGACACCTCCTCCTTGCTCCAAAGAGCATCTTTCAGGCGCACCAAAGGCAGGCATCTGCCTCTAAAATACATGGCAGACACCAAAGGAGGCTGAGGGTGGAGCTACCAGAAAGAAGAGGGAATTACTCCCACTGACTGCCGTCTCCTCACACTACCACTACTGATGACATCCTTACTCAGAACGAGAGAGCTTTTTGTGAAGCAAAAAGAAGCAAGGCTGCAAGGAAAGGCCGCTTTCCTCCTTCCTTCCTGGCAGTCAAGCTGCCTTCCTGGAAGGAGGAGGTCACAAAAAAATTTAAGCTTATAAAGGGGGTCCCGTACTCATAAAGGTTGGGAACCACTGACATAGATCATTAAAAAAAGATACTGATGATCAGTTTTTGATACTGAGCTACAAACATTTCTACTGAAAAACCACAGCCCAGAGCTTTCCTGTTTCCCAAATACCAGGAAAGGCTTTCCAGGGGACAGAGTATGTTACAGTCGGAGCAGTAGGCTGGAAAGCGCAACTGATAAATAATTTTCCCCACATTTATATTTTGAGTGTAGTTTTGTGTATTAAAAAGCATGATATCCTCAAGAAAGAATCAGGTGTACCATGTTGGAAGAATAGTTTCAGTTCATAATCTTTTAAGCAGCTTGTTTTTGTTGCAGCCCCCTCAAAATATTTTCATATATAAATATTCAATATATTTAGGTATGCACTTTCACACATTTATCTATGAGTAAGTCCTATTGATCTCTATAGGACTGTATAGACATGTATAGGATTGTTCCATGAAAGCCTACATCAAAACCCATACATACTCTAATAACAGGCAATGAAAATGCAATATTTTAATAACTATAATTATGATAGTTACAGGTCAGTATTTTCTTTTAAAAAGTTGGTGTTTTGATTTTAAAAACTTAAGAATCTGCAGGAAAAATGAAAAGAGTAAAACTACATTCCTGTTTCTGCCAACACTCTTTCTATTGAATGCACCCCTTGACATGAAACAGTTTCAGGAAGTATAACAAACCCAGCATGCCTTGCCTTGTTGCCAGTAAAAGGGAATTGCTTCAATGGCACATTTAATAAGTGTCATTGAAGCCATTTTCTTTTCCTGGCAGCAAATGTGTATATAAGAGACTGTACACTCATTGAATGTTACATGTGAATAACTGTACGAGTGTACAGCCCAGCTACTTGTGTACCCAGGTACACAGACTGTACACTCATTGACTATTACATGTGAATAACTGTATGAGTGTACAGCCCGACTACTTCTGTACCCAGGTACACAGACCGTACACTCATTGACTGTAACGTGTGAACAGGGCCCTACTGTTTTCAAGGTTACATTGATTACACAATCATCACATGATGATACATAAACATATGTCATTCAATACAATAACTTGGCATTGATATTCCTTAATTGGCATAAACATGTAACTACAATTCCTGCAAGATATGCATGTCAAGATAACTTTTCCCTTCCTTTCTCATACAAACTACTCCAATTTCCCCTCTCCTTATTTCTTTTATACCTCCCTTGATAATATTTGGCCTCATTAGCAAGCATTTGGCACATGATTATAACTCTTGCTCTACTTCCTTTCACAGGCTTATAAGTGCAGTTTCAGCAATATGCATGACAATGTTGAGGCCTAGCCATTTTGGAGAGCTCAGAGAAGCCTGAACCAATAATTTCCACAACACTCGGCACCCTGGATTCTCCAGTATGGGGTTCTGCAGGGGTCAGTTCTGTCCCCCATGCTGTTCAACATCTACATGAAACTGTTGGATGCGGTCATCCGGAGTTTTAGAGTGTGTTGCCATCAGTATGCTGACACACAGCTCTATTTCTCCTTTTCATCTTCTTCAGATGTTTCTTCTGCCATCACTGTTCCTGGCAAATCGGCTGCCGCAATAGAGGGCCATGGGAGAGAGCTGAATGGGACCTGGATATCAAGTATCCTTTGCCCCTCCTCTGACACACCTCCAAAATGCCCCTTTTGCAGGCCTTCTGCTGGCTTCCATCAGCTCCCCTTACACTGGGCAGGGCTTTGCTGGTGGACCTCTGGCTGAGTTGGTCAGATCCCAGCTGGGATAAGGGACTTATTCCAGTGTAGCCTGGTTGAGCCAGGACCCAGTCAGCTCAGCCAGAGGTCTGCTATATCCAACTCACTTCAGCCTGGCATAAATGCAAGTAGACAAGGACTGGGAAGACCCAGGTTCGCATTCCCACTCAGTGGTGAAGCTCACTGGGTGATCTTGGGCTGGGCGCTAACTCTAAACCTAAGCTACCTCACAGGTTTGTTGGGAGCATAAAATGTGGGGTGGGGGGAAATGCTGCATTCCACCCTGAGTTCCTTGCAGGAAAGTGGGGTATACATCTAATAAAGAAACTATAACAAATATTTACAACAATGTATAAACACAGAAGGCAAGATTGAAAGAGCTCCATTAGGTTCATTCTCAGGACCCAGCAAGATTTTTTAAAATTTTAGGATATTATTTATTGTTATTTTTATTGTTAAAATGCAAGTACTGAAATGGAACAAACATCTGAACTGTAATTACACAGTTTACAAGGATACAGGAGATTATGGGTAAACTTTAAATGAAAATGATTAGTACTAATCCAGAATACAAAATCCATGGATAAAAAAGAAAGGAGGGGTGAATGCAAAGAAAGCAAGACAGACAGTGAGAAACTCAGTTTCATTAACAGTTTGCCATATGGATTGGGATAGGACCATGTTAGATAACCACAACCCTTCAGTCTTGGATATATTTTGGATATAAAAACAGTCCAATCCTGTTAAGATCAGAAACAGAAAAGACATGGATACTCAAAGAGTCCATGGCCTTAACCTTGAGAATAATAATGAACTTTTACCTATGCATGATTTTTCATGTTCTACACAATCTGTTTTGTAAAGCACCGCTATTTTTCATGCTTCCTTCTGGGTCACAGGGAGCAAGGCAGGCACCAGGCATGCCAGGGCCCTTGGGCACCAGCCTGCCCCAGGCCCTGGCAGCCACATGCACACCCCACCTACCTACCTACCTTTCCCTGAACTGAATGCTACCCATGCTTTGCACACATACCTACCATCCACCAAGATGGCGGCCGAAGCTTCCCTAAGGAGCTGATGCCTCTGCTGCCATCTTGATTGATGGCATGCATGCGTGCTACATGCCACCTGGAGGAGGGCCTTTGATGTTGAGCATAGTGTACGGGTGGGTTCGTGTCAGGAGAGGCGTTCCATCAGGTATTGTGGTCCTAAGCTGTGTAAGGCTTTATAGGTTAAAACCAGCACCTTGAATTGGGCTCGGAAACATACAGGCAGCCAATGCAAGTGGGCCAGAATCGGTTTTATACATTTGAACCATCTGGTCTCTGTTGCCAATCTGGCCACTGCATTTTGCACAAGCCACAGTTTCCGAACTGTCTTCAAAGGCAGCCCCACGTAGAGTGCATTGCAGTAATCTAACTTGGAGGTTACCAGAGCATGGACAACTGAAGCCAGGTTATCCCGTAGCTGGGCCACCAACCAAAGTTGGTAGAAGAGGCTACCTGAGCCTCAAGTGACAGAGATGGTTCTAGGAAAACCCCCAAACTATGAACCTGCTCCTCCAGGGGGAGTGCAACCCCATCCAGGACAGGTTGGACATCTGCCATCCGGTCAGAAGAACCACCCACTAACAACATTTCAGTTTTGTCTGGATTGAGCCTCAGTTTATTAGCCCTCATCCAGTCCATTGTCACAGCCAGGCACCAGTTCAGCACAATGTGCCCTGCTGGTGCAGCCAGTATCCTCCCCTCTGATGGGCTTCTGAGCAGCAGTTGGATGTGGTGGCCCCACCATCTCTGCCTCCACTGACTTTGCTCCTGCTGGCTTCTGGTAAGTTGGATTGCTCTGCCCCACTCTAATCACTAAGGGTAGAGACACACATACTGTTCTGCCAGCTCCGGTGCATCTCCACTTCGCTTTTCTGAAACCTGGGGCACATGATGCCAGTCAAACCACACCCTTGTTTACAGTGAAGCCTGGTGGGATCAGCTTGAGTGCTTTTTTAATAAATGTAGCTTCAAACAGATTCCACAACTGATTGGCAGATCAACCTATTGCCCCTCCAGGTATGACCAATGGAAACGCTCTGCTGTAGGCAACTAGGGTGCTCACAAACTAAATCTCACTAGTGTAGTACTCTTTTGCTAGATCACTTCATACACAACAGTAAAACTTGCCATATTTCCTTCCCTTCCTTTTTTGCTACTGTTGTATTATTTTTAAAACAAAACATCTTTAAAAACATCTTTTTTTAAAAAAAAGCTTTAAAATGTATTTTTTTAAAAAAAACTTTTAAAACATATTTAAAAAGCAAATATTTATTTGCAGTTAACACCATGTGTGGACACTAAAGTCATTTGGAGTCATTTTTTACTTGTTTATTTTTAAAATGATCTTCAGAATTCTACAAAGGAAAAACAAAGGAAAACAAAGACTTTCGGTAAGTTCATTGTTTTTGTTCATTGCCTACATGTCAGCCCCTTTGGGAGAGGTAAACAAGTTAAGCTTTAACTTTCTTCTCTCCTTGGCATATATTGATTGCAGCTCAGGATGTTCTTTTATCTAAAATGCTAACCGTTTCTGTTGGCATTACAGAACCAATATTGTTTAATAAAGGATGACCTCTTGGTGACTAAGGCTGAAATCCTACACACTTACTTGGGTCTAAGCCCCATTGAATTCAATGATACTTACTTCTGAGTAGATGCACATAGGTTTGCACAAGACTGCAATCCTATGCCCACTTACCTGGAAGTAAGTTCCATTGAATGTAATGAGGGTTATGTCTCAGTTGACATTCAGAGGTTGTAAATTGTAGAAGGCAAGACACCTAACTAAGGCTTCAAATGGTCTAAGGCTTACTATGTCATTATTAAACACTGCATATCCTTTATGAGCCTTGTCTCTCCTATCCCTTCACTCCTTCTGTTTTCTATCCACTAACAAACTAAGGCCATATCTGAATCTTACATTTAAAGTAATACCATACCACTATAAGCAGTCATAGCTTCCCCCGACGAATCCTGGGAAGTGTAGTTTGTGAAGGCTGCTGAGACTTGTTAGAAGACTCCTATTCCCCTGACAGAGCTACAATTCACAGAGCGATTTAACAATCAATCCCTCTTCCCAGGGAACTCTCATGAGGACTCTTTCTTTCTTTTAATGCAATCTGATGTGGAAATGTTGAGAACAGCACTTAACAGTGGAAAAATAAAAGAAGCCCAAACTGACAGATTCATCTATTCCTAAGTCCAGCATTATAAAATAAATAGCCCTGTTTTGTTGTGACAGCAGGTGAAAAGTATCAGGGTACAATGGGGGAATAGGCAGAATGCACCTCTCTCATCACTAAATCTTTGCTTCTTGCTTGCCATTAGAATGAGAGGCGTGTTTTATTCACAAACAGTGTCATCTTTCAATGTAATGGACACCCAAAAATGCAAATTTGTATTGATTTAAACAGAGGTCGGTAAAAGTGACAAGCAATCTGGGAAAACTTCACCATCCAAAGTAAGGAAAGTAATTAGAAAGATGACTACAACCTTTCTTTAATGAATAGCCATAATAAATGACTTCCTTGGTGTACTCATGACCCTGTCAACTTGGCAAGGTGGTCTTCCCTCAGTTGATGCTGCATTTTGAACCTCTTTGTAATCTCTGCTTCACAGCTGTGGGAAACAGGCCCCATCCATTAATTGATTGGCTGTTGTTTGCATATGAAGCTAGTACAAAGCAGCAGGGTTCATCTCCCTCTGATCTCAAGGGTTGTCCAGAACAAAAATGAGTGGAATCTATCATCATCTAGAGGCCTTGGATGCTGTTTTTGTATGTTCTTGTTCTTGTTGCTTGAGTTATTCACTTGTCAGTGTCACAATAGACAGATTCTCCAGCAACTTATCTAGCACTTCACTTACTGGCAGGGATAGTACAATGAAAAATCTCTTCAAGCGGAGGGGAGGGATCCTAGTGTTGGGGAGTTTCATTTTGAAAACCTGAAGAACTCTTATCATTTCATAAATGATAGGTGGAATTATACCCACCTACATACACAACCCCTGAGGTTTTGTAATTGTACTGGGAAATATCTTCAGAGTCAAACTGAAACATTAATTTGCTAAACAGAATTATACACATAAAATGTAGTTCCAGTCCGGAGGATTTCAAACTGCTCTTGAATTAAGGAAGTCTTCCTGCTCTCAGAGACTCTTTCAAGTCTCTCACAAAGAGGGTTTAAATTAGCCTCACAACATGTTTTCAAGCAAGGCTTACAATTTATCACATATGAAGGCAGCAAAACCTCTAAACTTCATCAGAATTCTGCAGGCTACAGGGTAAGTATAACTATCCCAAGGCTATATGACAAGGGTGATTTCACCTCTGCATTTTCATCATTTGATATGTGCTACCAGGGCCAGCCTTACAAGTGAGACAACAGCCTTAGGCAGCAGATTGTTTAGCTAAGTGGTGGGAGTTCTTCACTGTTCTTTCTGAGCCTCGTGGACATTCCCCTTTAGTGGGTCTGTCCTGCACCCCCTAAGATAGCCCCCCATCCTCAAATGTGATGGAAGATACTATCCCATTACTAGTATTTATGTAAATCCAGCTGTCAATTCAGTTTGCTTCTTTACATGGAATAGAGGGGCAGGGGAAACCATCTTGTCCTTCTCCTTAGGCAACAAAATGTCTTGAGGCAGTCTTACATGCTGTAACATGATGCTATTTGATCACAAATCAAATAGGCAGAGCTCTCATGTCACCTCAACTCACCTCAGCTGCTAACTTTTCATAATGACAATTTCACACATTTGGCTGATCAAATGATATGTGAATTGGTTGGTCTGTAGATCCTGGATAGCACATGGAGAAAGGCTTCCAAGGCATCTATCTCTTTTTGGCAACTATATATGTCATAACTATCCGATGAACATTGCTAATTGTCGTTCTTTAGAAAGATGTAATCTGGACATGCTACTTACCTTTTAAATTGCTGTGTCCAGTGGATATTACAAGTATTTAATACTATAATAAACACAGTCATGACTTGTCCAATGCTATCTGTAAGACATATAAAAATATAGTGTTTTGGCAATGAAAAACTATTTGAATCTTCTCTTCGGATAACATAAAATTGCAACAGACTCCTTTCCACAAACTCGGTATATGCTCTGAGACTGAATTTTAGATCTTTTAAAATAAAGTTGCAATGTGATCATCATCTACTATCTCAAGCCTACGTTTGTATTTCTTGGATTCAGACTCAGAGCTCTAGAACCAAAAATATCAAAGATATTTCATGTGAAGTAAAATCCTTATCTAACATTTTTCATTTTCAGGTCAGGTATGAATTGCTGATTCATTAAATAAATGTCATTGGTATACAAAATGCACTTGTCTAATATGTTTATAAATCATCCATATCTCAGTTCACTTAAAAAACCAAGAAGAAATTTTATTGAATTAATTAATCTATAGACAATATTAAGACTCCAAAAACAAATAAGAGATTCATACTGAAGGTTCAGTCTAAATCAAAGCTAACTGGATCTCCCATTATTCCATAAGCAATGCACACTAGATTAGAGAAACTGTGGCCCTTTAGATGTTGTTGGGACTCAGCCAGCATGGGAGATGGTAAGGGATAATGGGAGATGTGGTCTAATATCATGAATCCTCAGAGGTTCTCCATCCCTGCTGTAGATAGACAATTCTATATATTTTGTGCACATTCAAGAGAAGTACCTCTATTACCCTGTTGCAGACAAAGATAAAAGAGAGAATCCAGCATGCTTTAAGTCTTGTTAATTGCTCTGAATTCTCCCCTGAATTCTTAACTTTCTACATTGGAAAAAAATGATATGTGATATGGAATGAAAATCTGATGTGATCATAGGCAAAAAAGCCAAAATTCTGCCAAAATTGTTGGGCAAGCCTAAAGCAGCATTTTCATTATGGACTATGCATTCACAATGTGACTGAATTTAGTCTGCACAATTGCTTTATTTTAAAAAAGGGGGGGAAGGCAACACATTTAACACTATAATAAAGAACAGAGGGATTTTCATAGGCTACTTCTTTTGTCATCTTGCAAGCATCAGAAGGCCCGTGGAAGCTATAATTGCTATGTCTGATGGCCTGCCAAAATGTAATTAATTTTTTTGAATGCTTCCATGTTAACATATTAGTAGGAAAATGGATAGTAAGCAAAGAGGGAATATCATTTATCATCACACAAAAGTAAATGTGCTGCAGAAATGTGTGCTGCATTTTGAGAGGAACTACTAACAACCAGTCATGCATGCCTCTACTTCTGCCGGACTTAATCATGTGGATCCACCAGAATTAATCATGTGCATTGTATTTATTTTATTTTTAGTGCTCATTCCTGTGTGTGTGTGTTTGTGTGTGCATGCATGCGTGTGGCAAATGTACCGCCCACCTTGCTGCCCAATGGCTTCCCTAACTGAGCTGACGGAAGTGGTCTCGGAGGTATTGCTGAGATCTCCCAGACTATTAGTTCTGGGGGATGTCAACATCCATGCCGAGGCTACTTTGTCTGGGGCAGCTCAGGACTTCATGGCTTCCATGACAACTATGGGGCTGTCTCAATATGTTAATGGTCCAACACATGTGTTGGGGCATACTCTAGACCTTGTTTTTGCTACTGGACATGGGGATAGTGATCTGGATGTGGGGAGTTTTACATCTATCCCTTTGTCATGGACAGATCACTGCTTGTTGAAGTTCAGACTTTCAGTAGCCTCTTTCCTCTGCAAGGGTGGGGGACCTATTAAATTGGTCCGCCCACGGAGACTACTGGATCCTGAAGGTTTTCAAAGGTCTCTGGGGGTTTTTCCGGCTGATAGGACTGGCGCTCCTGTTGAAGCCCTGGTTGATCTGTGGAATGCAGAGATGACCCGGGCCGTTGACATGATCGCTCCTGCGCGCCCTCTCCTGTGTAGAGTTCATACAGCTCCTTGAGAGTTGAGAGCGATGAAGCAAGATAGGAGGCGGCTTGAGCAGAAATGGAGGCGAACTCCTGACGGATGCAATTATGCGCTGGTTAGTGCTTCGACCAAGCTCTATGTAGGGGCAGTGAGGGCAGCGAAAAAACATTTTGCTGCCACTATTAAGTCATCCCTCTGCCAACCAGCGGAACTCTTTAGGGTTGTCCGGGGGCTTCTTCAGTCTGGCCCTCAGGACACGATAGACTCATCGGTGGTCCGCTGTAATGAGTTTGCCGATCACTTCCAGAATAACATCTCATGCATCCGTCGGAACATAGACTCCCAAGTTATAGCAGTTGATTCTAGTGAGGTGTCTGGATCACAGTCTTGTCATGTTTTATTGGATGAGTTTCAGCCGGTTCAGCTCGAGGACGTGGACAAGGTGCTTGGACTGGTACATGCAACCACTTCGGTACTGGATCCTTGCCCCTCTTGGCTAATAAAATCTAGCAGGAATGGAACAGCTGGTTGGGCCAAGGAAGTGATAAATGCCTCCTTACGAGAGGGAGTGGTCCCTAGCTGTCTAAAAGAGGCAGTGGTGAGACCACTTCTGAAAAAGCCCTCCTTGGACCCAGAAAATTTTAACAGCTATAGGCCAGTGGCGAATGTCCCATTCCTGGGCAAGATCCTGGAATGAGTGGTTGCTGACCAGCTCCAGGCGTTATTGGATGAAACCGATTATCTAGATCCATTTCAGTTGGGTTTCAGGCCTGGTTTTGGTACTGAGACAGCCTTGGTCGCCCTGTATGATGACCTATGTCGGGAGAGAGACAGAGGGAGTGTGACTCTGTTGATTCTCCTTGATCTCTCAGCGGCTTTTGATACCATTGACCATGGTATCCTTCTGGGGAGTCTCGCGGAGTTGGGAGTCGGAGGTACTGCCTGGCAGTGGTTTCGCTCCTACTTGGCGGACCGTCTCCAGAGGGTAGTGCTTGGGGAACATTGCTCGACACCGTGGGTCCTCCAATATGGAGTCCCGCAGGGATCAGTCTTGTCCCCCATGCTTTTTAATATCTACATGAAGCCGTTGGGTGAGGTCATCCGGAGTTTTGGAGTGCGTTGTCATCAGTATGCTGATGACACGCAGCTCTACTTCTCCTTTTCATCTTCTTCAGGTGAGGCTGTTGATGCCCTGAACCGATGCCTGGCCGCAACAATGGACTGGATGAGGGTTAACAAGCTGAAGCTCAATCCAGACAAGACTGAGATGCTGTTGGTGGATGGTTTCTCTGATCGGATGGTGGATACATACCCACTCCTGGATGGGGTTACACTCCCCCCAAAGGAGCGGGTTCGTAGTCTGGGAGTCCTTTTTGATTCTTCCCTCTCACTTGAGGCTCAAGTAGCCTCGGTGGCAAGGAATGCGTTCTACCAACTTCGGTTGGTAGCCCAGCTATGCCCCTATTTGAGTAAAGAGGACCTTACATCAGTGGTACATGCTCTAGTAACCTCATGCTTAGACTACTGCAATGCGCTCTACATAGGGCTACCTTTGAAGACTGTTTGGAAGCTACAGCTAGTGCAAAATGCGGCAGCCAGACTGCTAACAAGGACCAAGCGGTCCGAGCACATAACACCTGTTCTGGCTCGCTTGCACTGGCTGCCAATAAGCTTCCGGGCTAGATTCAAAGTGTTGGTATTAACCTATAAAGCCTTATACGGCGCAGGGCCACTATACCTGTTGGAATGCCTCTCCCGATATGAACCGGCCCGTACACTACATTCCACAACGAAGGCCCTCCTCCGGGCCCCGACTCATAGGGAGGCCCAGAGGGTGGTGACAAGATCTAGGGCCTTCTCGGTGGTGGCCCCCGAATTGTGGAACAGTCTCCTTGTGGAGGTGCGCTTGGCGCCGAAGCTGTTTTCTTTTCGGTGCCAAGTGAAAACCTTTCTTTTCACGGAAGCATTTTAATTTAGTTTAACTTAAATTTATACAAATTGTTGTAATTGATTTTTGATTGTTTTTATGTCCTGTGGTATTGTATTATGATTTTACTGTACTTTGTTCACCGCCCAGAGAGCTATTGCTAGTCGGGCGGTTTATAAGCTTAATTAATAAATAATAATAAAATAATAAATAAATTATGTGATGTTATCTCATGTTCTAGCGCATATTCTGACAATTAAAATAGCTCTAGTGACATTCCATGAATATTGCCCATTTTGAAAGTATTTTCATGTCAGACCCATTTTTAATTCTACTTTGTGCCAAAAAAGAAAGACAAAGTGTTACACATTGTACAATGACACATTCTATAGTGGTAGACTTTTACAAACATAAAGCCATGTTGGTGAATGCATTTGAATTGATAGGTCTATCATCTAGATGATGACAACAATTATTGGTAGTAGTAGTAGTAGTAGTAGTAGTAGTTTTTTACCTGTTATAAACTGCCCAGAGAGTTTCGGCTATGGGGTGGTATATAAATTGAATTAATAATAAATATTATGTAGTAGTAGTAGTAAAGTAATCACACAGAGGGAACACACAACATGGATATTCTCATTCATGATACAAAAGCATGAACTCAGAAATGATGTGGATTACCTTTCTGCTCATCTAGCCTTAAACCAAAGCAGTCTAGAACTACAGTGCAATTTGGAAGCTGCTACTCTATCCCTGAATCTGAACAGTGTAAGAGATGTATTTTCCCCTTCTTCCCTGGAAAAAATTGATCACCGATCACCATGCACACCCTCACACTCTAATTTCATTCTTCATTCTAAAATACTTTACACTGTTTGAAACATCTTAAAACAGGGATGGGGAAGCGTTGGTCCTCTGGATGTTGTTGAACTATAACTTCCAGCATCTCTGACTGCTGGCCATGCCGGCTGGGGCTGATGGGAGTTGGAATCCAGCAACACTTGCAGGGTCACAGGTTAGCCACCCCATCTTAAAGCATCCTTGGAGGGGGAATTGATTGGGACTAGGGTTGCCAGGCTCAGGGCCTGAGACTGATCCTGTATCTTTAGGAGAAGAGAAAGTCAGCCAAGTGCAGGTGTTCTTGCAACACTGTAATGGGAAAAACCACAAGGTGGAATTCTCCCTTCCCCCTGCATAACTTTTAAAGATACAGAAGACCTCTTGGAGGCTGGACCTGGCAACCAAGAACCTGGCAACCCTAATTAGGACTGAATGAATTTGTTCCTCCTAATTATCTCTTCCTATAGGATTCTTTTAGTTGTCAGAACCTTTGTGGTTTAACAATCAATCCCTCTTCCCAGGAAATGCTAGGAATTGTAGTTCTGTGAGAGGAACAGGAGTCTCCTAACAGCTGTCAGCACCCTTAACAAACCAGACTTCCCAGGATTCTTTGTGGGAAGTCATGACTGTTTAAAGTGGTATGATACTGCTTTAAATGTGTCATGCAGATGGGGTCTTTGTGACTGTGTTACACCAAAAAATGATTCTTTACATCTGGAGGAAGCTCCAAAACACACACCAGATGGGAGACCAGAGTATAAGTCAAAACCTTTATTGATTACCAATATCTTTTGCAAAAGGAGACTAGGTTGTTCGGCTCGTGCCTGAAAACCAGTCTAAAGCATTATTACACAGGTACAAGTGATATATGCTCTCAAGCCCTCCTAACACAGCCCCTCTCATCTTGTCAGTAACTTTCCAAGTTTCTCCATCGTCTTGCATTGAGCCAGCGCCCTGGCCTTGATCGCTCATCCGTGCTGTCTTTACCTCCTCCTCCTGACGCGATACATTCCAGCCATTATCTACTTGGATAGTATCCCGTTACATGGGATGGGTAAGCTAGCATTTAAGTATCAAGCACCAAATAAACATTTGGCATCCACAGGCACCTCAGGAATTTTGTTTTTCTGGTTCTATGTTATATCAGGTTAACACATTCTATACTATATCAAACTAACACTACATACACTACAATTCCCAAACTATGCCTAATTTCATTATAACTGTATGTGGGTGGAAAGGAGGGGAACTAAGATCACATGCATTTCCTGACCTTAATCTCTACTTTCAGGACTGGATATCATCAGGTTTTTTTGGGAGGGGGGTAATTTCTTATTAGAAGATCAGCAGTTTCACCTTTATTTTTTTAAAAAAACTCTTGGGTGAATAATATCTGAACTAGGGATGGCAGATCTCCGGCTCTCAGCCAGAGATTCCAGCTTTTCAGGGTCCTCTCTGGACCTCCGGTCAGATCTTCCTCATATTTATTGTGATATTCTGTATTTTAATCTTTTTGTACACCGCCCAGAGAGCCACTCGCTATGGGCGGTTTAAAAATGAAACAAATAAATAAATAAATAAATGTCCCTAAATCTCCAGTTATTTTGGATCCCCACCCAGCTGTGCATGCATGTTCTAACACACATACACCAAGCCCCCCAGGTTTCCACCTTCATGGCTGCTTCCGTGCCTCCTCCTTCCTTTGCCTCAGCGGGAACAGGCAGGGGGGAAGGGAACCAACGGTCTCCCTCTGTTTTGCGTGCACACACACACACACACACACACACACATGCTGCTCCAAACCAATACAAATGAGCACGGAGAGGACCTCACGGAAGGACAACAAGCAGAGGACGGGATGGGCTCACCTTCCCATCAAGCGCCACCTCACATTCTCATTGGCTGCACCTTAAAGAGGCATTTACAAATGTAAACAAGCAGACATCTCCGTAGTCAGGTTGCAGCAGATAAAGCTGCTGCCACCCCACAGACGCTGGGATATGGAGTCCTAAGCTGAGATGCTGGGTATATGCAGAGCTTGGGAAAGGACTCCTTTTCCCAAGAAGCACCACACAGTCACTCTCTTCCCCCACCCCTTTTTTCCTTTCCCCAATCCCTTTCATTTTCCTTGCAAGCATCAGCTGCAGCAGATTCAGTCTCTGGATGGGGTGGGGTGGAGAAGGTGAAAGAAATTGCCCTCCCTCCCTTTCACCTCTGTAAGTACCCATGTACTTGTGCCCCCTTTGGGAACCTTCCCATGGTAGTTAAATGGTACTTTATAATAAACTGTAATTGCTAGGGGCATTATCAGGGAAGGCAGAGTCCTGGGTGTTTATATTGTGCTAGACACAGAGCTGCTGCTGCCCCGCCCTTTAAAAACATTCTTGTTTTTATTTTGCTCATAGGGCAGCAAATTACAGTGCCAGTGAGACCCCAGGCTGCATACACATACATTTAAAGTGTGAGGCTTCCCATCAAGAATCGTAAGAACTGTAGTTTACCCCACAGAGCTAAAGTTTCCAGCACCCTTAACAAACTGCAGTTCCCGAGATTCTTTGGGGAAGGAGAAATGTGCTTTAAATGTATGGTGTGTGCACTCACTGTTTTAATTTGCCCAAAAGCAAATTAAGTCATCTCTCTCCCGCCCAGCTGAGCTATTTAGAGTTGTCCGAGGGCTACTCCACCCTGGCCCACAGGACATGGTAGATACATCGGTAGCCTGGTGTAATGAGTTTGCTAAGCACTTCCAGCATAAGATCTTATGCATTCGTCGGGACCTAGATTCCCATTTTATGACAGTTAGTCCTAATGAGGTGTCTGGAACACAGTCTAGTCATGTTTTGTTGGATGAGTTTCAGTCGGTTCAGTTCGAGGACGTGGACAAGGTGCTTGGACAGGTACGTGCAACCACTTCGGTACTTGATCCTTGCCCCTCTTGGCTTATAAAAACTAGCAAGGATGGAACAGCTGGCTGGGCCAAGGAAGTGATAAATGCCTCTTTACGAGAGGGAGTGGTCCCTGGCTGTCTGAAAGAAGCGGCGGTGAGACCACTCCTGAAAAAACCTTCCTTGGACCCAGAGGACTTTAACAACTATAGACCAGTGGCAAATGTTCCATTCTTGGGCAAGGTCTTGGAACGAGTGGTTGCTGATCAGCTCCAGGCGCTATTGGATGAAACCGATTATCTAGATCCATTTCAGTCGGGTTTCAGACCTGGTTTTGGCACTGAGACGGCCTTGGTCGCCCTGTGTGATGACCTATATCGGGAGAGAGACAGAGGGAGTGTAACTCTATTGATTCTCCTTGATCTCTCAGCAGCTTTTGATACCATCGACCATGGTATCCTTCTGGAGAGACTTGCGGAGTTGGGTGTTGGAGGCACTGCTTGGCAGTGGTTCCGCTCCTACTTGGCGGGCCGTCTCCAGAAGATAATACTTCGGGAACATTGCTCGACCCCGTGGGTTCTCCAATATGGGGTCCCGCAGGGTTCGGTCTTGTCTCCCATGCTCTTTAATATCTATATGAAGCCGTTGGGTGCAGTCATCCAGAGTTTTGGAGTGCGTTGTCATCAGTACGCTGATGACACTCAGCTCTACTTCTCCTTTTCATCTTCTTCAGGTGAGGTGGTCGATATGCTGAACCGTTGTCTGGACGCGACCATGGACTGGATGAGAACTAACAAACTGAGACTCAATCCGGATAAGACTGAGATGCTGCTGGTGGATGGTTTCTCTGGTCAGATGGTGGATACATACCCTGTCCTGGATGGGGTTACACTCCCCCTAAAGGATCAGGTTCGTAGTTTGGGAGTCGTTTTAGACTCTTCCCTATCACTCGAGGCCCATGTAGCCTCGGTGGCACGGAATGCGTTTTACCAACTTCGGTTGGTAGCCCAGCTACGTCCCTATCTGAGTAAGGAGGACCTTACATCAGTGGTTCATGTTCTGGTAACCTCACGTTTGGACTACTGCAACGCGCTCTACGTAGGGCTACCTCTGAAGACGGTTCGGAAGCTACAGCTAGTGCAAAATACGGCGGCCAGACTGCTAACAAGAACTAAGCGGTCTGAGCATATAACACCTGTTCTGGCTCGCCTGCACTGGCTTCCAATATGCTACCGGGCCAGATTCAAAGTGTTGGTATTAACCTATAAAGCCTTATACGGCGCGGGACCACGATACCTGCAGGAATGCCTCTCCCGTTATGAACTGGCTTGTACACTACGGTCTACTACGAAGGCCCTCCTCTGGGTCCCGACCCATAGGGAGGCCCGGAGGGTAGTAACAAGATCTAGGGCCTTCTCAGTGGTGGCCCCCGAATTGTGGAATAGTCTCCCCGAGGAGGTACGCCTGGCGCCGACACTATTATCTTTTCGGCGCCAGGTTAAAACCTTTCTCTTCTCTGAGGCATTTTAATCTAAGTTATTTATGTAAATGTTGTAATTGGTATTTTAGATGATGTACTTTTATATTTGTTATATTGATCTTGTAATTTTATTATTGTATATGTTTCTTTTTTTTTACAATAATTTTTATTCAAATTTTCATAAAACATACAAAACAAAATCATAAAACATTCAAAGACAAAAAACAAAACAAAACAAAAATGATTAAACAAAAAAATAAAATGTTGACTTCCCATTTGTCACAGATCAAATCAGTTATAGGTCTACAATATATAACAATCCTGTCTCTTAAATTATATTATAAAATCACTTTCCTCCAGTAGTTATCTTAATTAATCATCAAATCTCATAAACATTACTTTATTCTTTCCACAAAAAGTCAAAGAGAGGTTTCAATTCTTTAAGAAATATATCTATCAATTTTTCTCCGAATAAACATGTCGATTAATCCATCTCGTTAATAATAATAATAATCTTATTGTCATAACCATAGTCCAAATAAACATATCGATTAATCCATCTCATCAAAATCTGTTAGGTCCAATAATTTCAATAGCCATTATTCCATTATCCCTATTAATTCCATCTTCCATCTTCAATAGTCCTGTTAAGTCCAGTAATTTCAGTGTCCAATCTTCCATTATCAGTATTCCATAATAATCTTGCTGTCATAGCCATAGTCATATAATAAGAGTCTGATGGGAATTTCCTCTATCCCAAATATTTTCTTGCCATCAATTCTGAATAAGTTGCTGAAATATTGTTGTAAAGTCATATCTCTGTTCTTCTTTTTTACAGAATGCACTGGCTCATCTCTTGAGAGTTTTTCCATTGTCACATGGCTGCAGTTAATTCCATAGATTTTCTCTATGTCAAGCTCCATCACGTCATTCCAGTCCAGAAGATTATCCAAGCCATTGATAACTTTATCTCTAATATCTTCATTAATTTCTTCAGAGATAACGTTAAATTCCAAACAGTAGATTTTATTTCTAATATCCATAAACTCCAGATCTTTTTCCAATTCCACATTTGTTCCAATCTCCAGGGCTTGTATCTTCCCTTTATTTTTTCTTTTCTCATCTCTGATCTCATTCTCCTCTCTCACAGGATCCCCTATTTCTTTAAGCTCCTGCGTCATTTTGCTCAGTTCCATTTTCAGCTCCTTACTGCCCTGTCGCAGGGTTTGTTTCGTTATCTCAATCTCATCCATTATTTTCTGAAACAATTACTTCCAGATTCTCAGCCACTTTCTTGATTGCCATTTTTAAAACCACGAAAACAAAACAAAACAAAAATAAAGAAGAACCACTTCTTATTTCAGCAACAATTGGGTTAATATTCCAGGCTTGATGACATCACAGTATAAACAGAGCAGCCTGCCTTATCTCTCTATGTTCAAGAATACAAAAGAAATTTAGTTCCCAGCATCAAAACAGTTAGTGGCGTCGTGAAGAAGCAGATTCGTCAAAATAAAATAGACCAAAAAGAGAATAGTCCCAGACAATATAATGTTCCTCGGAATAGAAATCCCTCTTCTGTTTATATCTTTAGAATGCACTTCCAGGACAGCTTTTTGCAATAGAAACAGAGATAAGCTGTTAATTTCGTGAATAACAGAGAAGAGTTATAGCTCACCCAGAAGTTCTTTAAAGCTGATTCATTTGACAAATCTCTTTTTGCTGCAACAATTTAAACCAAGTAAAAAAAATACTAGAAAGAAGGGTGCTTGCCTGTTAGTCCGTTTTCTCTTTGAAGAAAAGATAAACGTATTGCATTAATCAGATAGAGCTTGTTCGGAAGTCCGTCCGGCATTGTTGGCTGGACCTTTTCTCATAAATTAATGAAATCCAGTCCTCCCAACAAAAACAGGCTTTTGAGGTTGATCTCCACGTTTCTCCCTGCCCGGGAGAAATTTCATCAGTCAAAAAAAAAATGTTCTGACTGATTTATATCTGAATAAGCTTCTTCTGCGGCGGGAGCCCGTCTCAAAAGCAGGCACAAGCGAAGTCACCCTTCCCAGAAGTCTATTATTGTATATGTTTCTATGTTTGCCGCCCAGAGAGCTGTTTGCTAGTCGGGCGGGATATAAGCTGAATAAAATAAATAAATAAATAAATATAAATAAGAAGCATGCTATACGTTTATGCAGATTTTCGACCAGTGTCTTGCAAGAACCTAGCAACACCCTTGGCCATTATGCAGCAAATGCAAGTAACAGTCTCTCAGCCTTTTTGGCTAAAGGGTGGGGTATAAATGACTTAAATATATAAACATGAAAAGCAGCTACTTCGCAGAAAGCTTCAGCAGAGGATTAAGGGTTGTTTTCACTGCTGCAAGCCAATATAATCACCCCCACTTCTTGGGAATAAGGCTACAATCCAATACATGTCTACTCAAAAGTAAGCTCCATTGGGTTCAATGGGATTTCCTCCCAGGTAAGTGTGTATTGGATTGTAGTTTAGTCACAAGCTTTGACTTCAGCTATTGAATTGTTTACACGTTCAAGGGGTGGGTCAAAGGTTTAAATAGTCCCTAATCTCAGCCAGGGACTCCTCTCTTTTATCCCAGGATAAGTAATAAGAGTGTTTTAAGTATTTCTTGGTTGTTGTTTTCTAAAGTAGTTTTGTGTGTGCTCTTTGTAGAAAGATCAGGTGTGTAGGTGTATAAATTCCTTTTAGCAGTCCATTTCCATTTTCCATCCATGCTCCCTAAGCCGGTGAGAAGGAATGACCTTGTCACTTCAGCTGGACCTGGGAACACCCTCTTTTAGGTAAGATTTCTATCTTAATTTCCAGTCAGAGAAAAATTTTTTGAATGGTATGCTCCAAGCAACTGTGGTTGATACTTAATGTATCATGCTTAATGACGTCACTAGGGCCCACCCCCTGACATCACTAGGGCCCACCCCCATGATGTCAGTAGGGCCCACCCCATGACATCACTAGGGCCACCCCCATTATCTCAGGTTTTTGGATGGTTCTGACCTGGCAACCCTAATCTGAACCCAGTGATTTGCTCATTTTTAATTTGTCAACAAAGCTTGAAACTTCATCTCTTATCACCACTATTTGCCTCAGTTCCTCAGATTCTCTTCCTGTGAAAGTTAGTTCAGACACAGAAATCCATCCTATATCTTCTGCAGTGAAGTGTAAATAATTTGTTCCTTTTCCTCCTTTAGCATATCTTTGACTTCCAACTGCCTCCCTAGCTGGTCTCTTACTGTTAGTGTGTGTGTGTTAGGGATGGGATCTGTTGGCCAGTGCAAGTTCAAAAGCAGTCTGTCAACCTAACAGGCTGGTTTTTATTTGAGTTCATTCTTTGTCTGCAAGCCAGTGCTGTTACCAATCTGTTTTATTTGTTTTGCCTTGGAAAAATATTTTGAAAGGAAACTTATACTTTTAAAGGAAAGATCTATAAACTGAAGGAAATATTGATGAAAACAGATATTAATATCAATATTTTAGGCGTGGATTGTTTTTTAAAAAAATCTGCTTCTGAAAATAGTGTCAGAAAATCACTACATAAAAATCCGATCTGCAACTATAGTGAATAAGCGAATTACTGGAAAATTTGGTACCAAATGCAAATTGGGCAGAATTCTAGCACATCCTCTGTGTGTGCATGTCTTAGTGTTTTTAGTGACGTGCTTCTTGAATATTTTTTTAATGTCTTATTTTCTGATTACATTTCTTTTGCCAAAAATTGTGCTCCTTTTTGTTTTCTTCATTTGGGCAGGGCTTCTATTTTCTGAAGGAAGCCCTCTTGCCTGTAATAGCTTCCTTGATTCTCCCCATTAAATATGCTGGCATCCTCTTGGACCTGGTAGTTATATTTCCTGATCATAGATTCATAGAAACATAGAGCTGGAAAAGACCTATAAGGACATTAAGTACAATCCCCTGCTCAATGCAGGAATCCAAATTAAAGCATATCTGACAGGTGGCTGTCCAGCTGCCTCTTGAATGCCTCCAGTGTTGGAGAGCCCACCACTTCCCTAGGTAATTGGTTCCAGTGTCGTACTGCTCTAACAGTTAGGAAGGTTTTGCTGATGTTCAGTTGAAATCTGGCTTCCTGTAACTTGAGCCCATTATTCTATGTCCTGCACTCTGGGATGATTGAGAAGAGATCCTGGCCCTCCTCTGTGTGTTCAAGTACTTGAACAGTGCTATCGTATATCCCCTCAGTCTTCTCTTTTCAAGGCTAAACATGCCCAGTTCTTGCAGTCTCTCCTCATAGGGCTTTGTTTCCAGTCCCCTGATCATCCTTATCGCCTTCCTCTGAACGTATTTCAGTTTGTCTGCATGCTTCTTAAAGTGTGGTGTTCAGAATTGGACGCGGTACTCAAGATGAGGCCTAACCAGTTCCAAATAGAGAGGAACCAATATATCGCGTGATTTGGAAATTTTTGATCTTTTGTGTATCTAATAGCTGAGCTTCTATTATTTTAGTTTTGTATAACCCCCAGGCATCCTGGAGGTTTGACTCTCTTGACTTTCTCTTTTACCCATTTTTACTGAAAGCTTTTTTTTAAGAGTTTCCTCTTTTGTAGTCAAATGTGACTATGTTTGACGTTTTCACTACATGGCATTGTTGATTTAAAAAAAAAAAAAAACCTAAAGCATAGAAGTGGTGGACAGTGCTACTAATTAATTATTGGAACAACGTTGGTTCCATTACCCCTGGTTAACAGACCAGCCTTAGGGTACCTGCTTTCTATTCTAGGTTTCCTGTTGACTTTCCAATAACTTCAAGGACATTTGATTATGCTAAGTCCAAAGAATAGACAACAGCGAAAAGACAGACTTGGAATCAGTTATTCCTAGTGATGTTGAAAGACACTGTTCCATGGCAGGGCATCTATAATGATGGTGGAGGTTTCATTTGGGTACATTGAATGGCCACCACTTCCATCTGCCCTATACTTTTTTCCATGCAATCTCCCTCAGACTGATGAGACATCATCACATGCTGTTACTCCTAGTGGTGTTGGCAGCCCAATTTTCAAGCTTCACAGTAAGTCAGGATGGGCAAATCTGCCCATTTCAGTTTCTCATTGTTCCACTCTTAAGTTCGGTTTTCCACATTTCCATACCAGTTTGCATTTTTAAAAAAGTCCTCATGAACATTCATCTGCATTTTAGTTCTTCTAACATACACGTTCTTGTATGCAGTGTTGCTTAACATGCCCATTTTTGCAGAGCAATTTTCCTTGATATAATGCATTTTAATGTTATCTTCATAAATATATGCATGCTGATACACACCTTACCCTAGTATATGCATTTGTGTGCCCATTATTTGCATTGCAGAATTCAGAGAAGTGCAAATTTCAAAGGGTGGTTGGGTAAATTAGGTAGGTTCACCTTTAAATGGGAACTGAATTTTGCAGTGCATAAAAATAATGGTAGGGTTCTCACCTCCTTGCCCTAAGTGACCAGCCTCCCCTGCACAACCTTAACACTTGGAGGTTAGTGGGGCTAGGCAACAGGGCTATGACATTGGGCAGCGAGAGCCTCCTCATTAGAATCATATGAGGGCTTTAACACCTGACATGCTCATGCAGACTTCTATATGCAACCTGGCCACCTGGCTGGATCTCATAATATTTCTCAGGACCAGAAAACAACTATCTACATGAGTTTATTGAGAGGAGGGGAACTGAATGTTGTAAATAAAGACCTTTAATACCTCCTGTTTCATTGTATTTTAATTTAATTTTGCTAAAGATGATCCAATATTCTTCTCTATAGTGCTACTTGACATCATGAACCCACATTAGAAATGAGCCTCCAATGAGATAAAGCACTAAAATGTATATTCAATTAGTGCAGGCATCATTTCTCAAGAGTGTGCAAGTCTTCCTCCTTCTGACTCTCTATAAGAGAACTCAAAAAAACCCATGAAATTCCAGAAGTGGAAACTAACTGTTTTGATGCGGGAACTAAATTTGTTTTGTGTTCTTGAACATAGAGAGATAAGGCAGGCTGCTCTGTTTATACTGTGATGTCATCAAGCCTGGAATATTAACCCAATTGTTGCTGAAATAAGAAGTGGTTCTTCTTTATTTTTGTTTTGTTTTGTTTTCGTGGTTTTAAAAATGGCAATCAAGAAAGTGGCTGAGAATCTGGAAGTAATTATGTTTCAGAAAATAATGGATGAGATTGAGATAACGAAACAAACCCTGCGACAGGGCAGTAAGGAGCTGAAAATGGAACTGAGCAAAATGACGCAGGAGCTTAAAGAAATAGGGGATCCTGTGAGAGAGGAGAATGAGATCAGAGATGAGAAAAGAAAAAATAAAGGGAAGATACAAGCCCTGGAGATTGGAACAAATGTGGAATTGGAAAAAGATCTGGAGTTTATGGATATTAGAAATAAAATCTACTGTTTGGAATTTAACATTATCTCTGAAGAAATTAATGAAGATATTAGAGATAAAGTTATCAATGGCTTGGATAATCTTCTGGACTGGAATGACATGATGGAGCTTGATATAG
The DNA here is from genome assembly GCF_030035675.1 of Rhineura floridana. Classification (NCBI taxonomy): domain Eukaryota; kingdom Metazoa; phylum Chordata; class Lepidosauria; order Squamata; family Rhineuridae; genus Rhineura; species Rhineura floridana. The sequence goes on from NC_084487.1 coordinate 102,557,837, forward strand.
AGAAAATCTATGGAATTAACTGCAGCCATGTGACAATGGAAAAACTCTCAAGAGATGAGCCAGTGCTTTTTGTAAAAAAGAAGAACAGAGATATGACTTTACAACAATATTTCAGCAACTTATTCAGAATTGATGGCAAGAAAATATTTGGGATAGAGAAAATTCCCATCAGACTCTTATTATATGACTATGGCTATGACAGCAAGATTATTATGGAATACTGATAATGGAAGATTGGACACTGAAATTACTGGACTTAACAGGACTATTGAAGATGGAAGATGGAATTAATATGGATAATGGAATAATGGCTATTGAAATTATTGGACCTAACAGATTTTGATGAGATGGATTAATCGATATGTTTATTTGGACTATGGTTATGACAATAAGATTATTATTATTATTAACGAGATGGATTAATCGACATGTTTATTTGGAGAAAAATTGATAGATATATTTCTTAAAGAATTGAAACCTCTCTTTGACTTTTTGTGGAAAGAATAAAGTAATGTTTATGAGATTTGATGATTAATTAAGATAACTACTGGAGGAAAGTGATTTTATAATATAATTTAAGAGACAGGATTGTTATATATTGTAGACCTACAACTGATTTGATCTGCGACAAATGGGAAGTCAACATTTTATTTTTTTGTTTAATCATTTTTGTTTTGTTTTGTTTTTTGTCTTTGAATGTTTTATGATTTTGTTTTGTATGTTTTATGAAAATTTGAATAAAAATTATTGTAAAAAAAAAAGAAATTCCAGAAGTGGTGTTATTCAATTACAAAAAAGGATTAATCTAAATGAAAGAAGTCAATCCAGAGTCAATGTCTGTAACTAATTCCCAGTCATAATGGAATTAAACTATTTTCCCCCCAAGCAAGCTTGCAGTAGCTATAATAAAGCTTATATTATTATTTTCTTGAAGATATGGAAGATTTCAAGGGTTATATTTACCAAGTCTGATTTAGAGTAGACCAAATGAAATTAATTAACCTAATTTAGTCATGTCTGTTAACCTCAATGGGTCTACTCAGACTAGGACCAGCATTGAATACCACTCCAATTTTTTATACCTGATATAGCACCAGTATTAGGGACAAAAAATATGGTCAATATGTGCTCTTCCTTTCTCTCTCTTCACCCCGCCCCAACATATTACAGTAGAAAGACAGAGGCAGAATAATATGAAATGTGCACTATCATTGCTACTCTTTATATTACAATAGCTTGAGTTCATAAACAGAAAAAACCTATCATAAACACACACAAGAAAATATAGTATTCATTTAAGACTAAACTGTACTTTTGAAGAATTGTTATTATGATTAGAGATGAACTTACTTAGGGTGAATGACCACTGCAATGAAGGGTCTGCAGTTTAATAAAAAAATGAATCCCAGAAATGAACATGCCTTATATGCATTACTATGGCTTACCTTTTATTAATTGTGGTCTACATGAAAGAGGTGTATATCAGTCCAGAATTATAACTGATTGACCACAGCTCTCGAGAGTTTCAGTCAGGAATCTTTGAACCTGGGATCTTCTGCACACAAATCATATGCTCAGCATTTGAGCTATGGTGCCTCTCAAGGGCATGATCTGATGGCACAGGATGAAACCACTTTGCTAAAGCTGAGGAGTTTGAAATCTAATCAGTATCTGGATGGGAAACATGGGACCTTCTGCATGCTCCATGATTCAGCTATGGTCACTCCCAAAGACATGGTCTGATGGAACATGATGCATGTTTGGTAAAGCTAAGCAGGTTGAGATCTAGTCATTGTCTAGATGGAAGACTTTCTGGGAACATCATGTTTGCTGCCTTGAGTTCCATGATGCAAGAAAGGTAGAATATAAATGTACTAAATAAATATAATTGACGTAATCCTCTCATGTCAAACCATCCACGTGCCACATACTGTCCCTGCATTTCAATTTTGACTGAGATCCTTGTTTTAAAAATGTCAGCAACATGTCAATATTCTTGGCTAATCTTTGGGAGGCTGATAAAGAGAAGCTTGTTTACTGCCACTGTTTCTTATTTAGGTAGGTCCCTGCAAGCTGGCCCAGTGGTGCTTGAATCAATTTGTGCTGTGGAATTGACTATCAGCTGAAAAAGAAAGGGAAGCCAGACATGTTCAATTAGTCAGTGATTCAGTGCAGGTGGCTCTCCTCACTCAGGTTAAGCAAGCAGCCTCCCATGGTGGGCAAAGGGGCAGCAACCTCACCAGATGGCTATTGAAGAGAACTCTCCTCATACCTAATGGTAGACAAATTGTCTTAGCTCTCAGCTAAAAATAAGCCATGAACTACCAGCAGTCATGAAGGCAGGAGAAAATAGCTGCATGCAGAAATAATTAAAATAAGGGATGTTTATTCATACCCCTGTTATTCTGCTGGACTACAAAATTTGGCTGAAGGTGACAGATGTCCCTTGTTTTTAAAGAATGCCCCTTTTTCCAGAATATGACAGCTTCATAGATCATTATGGATGTCCTGAGCTTCAGAACATTGCAGCTCCCTCATAGTTTATATTTTAAAAACCCCTGACCCTTTACATTTTTTACTTGGCAACTCTAGACATAGCCCTAAAGCAAACATTGACTTTGATAAATTAACTATCCTTTGTCCATGCATAAATAAACCAACTTTGCTTCAACCCAGCTGATCTCTCACGCAAGTTTATAATTTGGTCCATATCTACTATTTCAGATTGGTTTTACTTCCCAGCCCTTAGCAACTTTTTTTAGTGAGCTTTTAGCTATAACTCATAATCTATGGTTCCAGTGGAGCAACACCAGAATCCACAAGTGAGCACAGTCTCAACATGTCAGACCTCAACACCAGCTTATATTGCAGCTAGTGTTTACAGCCACTTAGCTTGTACCAAATGAGCCAGTTTGCTAACCCCATATTGTTAGATAAAATTACAACAAGAATAATTATAAGGTAACATGACCCACTTGTCCTCTAGTGATACAGAAAGAGTTGATCTCCATCAAGCCATTTCAAAGGGCTATGTTATCATAAATTGGAATCCAATTAACATACACTTGAAATGGTTTACGGTAAGCCCATATTTAGTCCGGGCGGATACTCTGCCTATCTAAACTGCACCACAGTTCTGCAAACACAACCTGTACAATGTTGGAAGTAGGTTCAGTGCAAAGCTTGCCCATTTTACATTGCCCTTCCTCCAACAATGCAACTTCTTGAGCTCCTTTTTTGTCCAATAGTCAGGGACAGAGCCAGTCCCAAAGGGTGGCCAGGTTGGGCCCTGGCCGAGGGCCCCTGGAGCCACAGAGGCTCCTGAGGGGCATCTCAATAGGGTGGGGGAGGACTATTGCTCCTTTTCCACAATCCAGAGCAGAGTAGCTGCTGCAGATTGCAGGGAGGGAGCTTCTTCGGCCCACCTGTTTGCTGGCTCCACCTACCCATCCTGTCTTTTGTGGTTGTACAGGCTGCATGCACAGGACTGCCATTAACCAAGATGGTGGCCGAGGTTTCCTTAAGGGGCTGAAGCCTCCACCACCATCTTGGTTGATGACAGCGATGCGTGCACATAGCAGCCCGCGCAGCCGCAAAAGACAGGAGAGATGGAGCCAGCGAACAGGTGGATGGAAGAAGCTCCCACCCTGTGAGTGACAGGTAGGCATGTGTGCATGTGTGTGCAAGAAATGGGGCCCAGGGCAAGCTGGTGCCCAAGAGCCCCTGCATGTCTGGCACCGGCCCTGGTCAGGGAAAACAGTGGGAGCCAGGGTACACCCCTATGTGTGAAATGCCCTCTATTGTTAATGGTCTCATATCACACATATCTTACATTCTAATAGCAAACTCAAGGGGTGAGTGGCAATAGGACTATAGCCAAAACAGCCCCAGTGGAAAAAGAGAGGGTGATATCTGCATGCTCTGGGGAACCCCAAAGTTTACAGAATTACACACACACAAAATAGAGGGGGGGGGAAATCCTAAGGGCAAAACAGCCCAATAATGACTGAGCATGATCGGTAGCAATGGAAAGTAAACTAACAACTGGGAAATAAAAATGGAACACAAACAACAGAGGAAGGAAGAGAGCTCTTCAAGAGCTGACTCTATGACTGAGGGATCCCTAAGCAAAATATAGGCCCCCATATGAGTATTATATCAGTGCCCCCCCAAGACTTAATTATTTATAGTGGCGGTAGCAGTCTTGTGATCTGTGCCAAGTCATTGCGACCAGCTCACCATTTTATTAACGGACAAATCCCCTCTATGTTGTGTTGCTCTATGCCAGCTCCCAGACCTATCCACTCAGTACAGAGAATGGTGTTAATAGTAGACTCTGCCAGCATGCTGGGGCCCTGACATTTGCCCAGGATGCCAGGTGCTGACACCAGCCCTGATTGAGTTTGTCATTAACACTGCAGAACATGGACAGAACTAAGTCAGGTAGGGAGATACTGATCTCCCAGTGTTCACATTTTATTCAGAAAAAGCAAGAATGGAAATCCACAGTGAAGATTTTATTATCTAAGAGCCGCTTGCATTATTTCAGGTGTGAAAACAGTGTTGGAAAAGAAAGGGATGAAGGAAAGAACATTTCAAGTTGTCTGTGAAAAACGAGCATTATATTTATAGCTACAGCAAGTTCATTGCACCACTTAGTCTGCGTATACAGTTTACGGAGCTGCACTTAGTGTGTTTATACAGTTTACGGAGCTGCTGAGTTGAAACCACAAAGCTCTTCTCAGACTGTGCTCCCAAAAGGAAACGCATGCGCCTCATTTGGTTAAGCTAACGACATGTTTCTCTTTTTCAAAATGATACCTGTGTTGAAAAAAGACCAAAAAACCTGTATGAGCGGTCTCCATGCACCCCACACCATCTAGTCCATCACTCAGCAAGATATAAGTGCATGTACCAAGAAAAATAAAACAATAATCAACATCAGAAGTGGCTTGTTGGATGTGGGGATAGATCACTGATATTTGAGGTATCTTGTGGGTAAACTGTTCTACCTTCCATCTAGAAGATGAAAACACTGAAACTGAGACCAGACCCGAGAACAATCAGTGAATCTATGGCAGAGAACTAAAAAAGAAAAAAGAAAAACCCACATGCAGAACTTGGGGGTGCTCTGGACATATGGGGGTGGATGTCATGGTCAGACCAATTCCTAGTGAAGTTTATATTTATGGCTCTGATCCTCCCCTGCAGGATGCTCAGGGAGACCTTGAGATGAGATATGAAATTGAGGAAGCATCCAAACTAGGAAATGTGGTAGTAATGGGTGACTTCAACTACCCGGACATAGACTGGCTGCATATGTGTTCCAGTCATGACAAGCAAAGTTTCTAGATATTCTAAATGATTATTCCCTAGACCAGTTGGTCATGGAACCAACCAGAGGGACGGCAACCCTGGACTTAATCCTCAGTGGGGACCGGGACCTGGTGCGAGATGTAAGTGTTGTTGAACCAATTGGGAGCAGTGACCACAGTGCTATTAAATTAAACATACATGTAACTGGCCAAGTGCCAAGAAAATCCAACACGGTCACATTTGACTTCAAAAGAGGAAACTTCACAAAAATGAGGGGACTGGTAAAAAGAAAGCTGAAAAACAAAGTCCAGAGGGTCACATCACTCGAAAATGCTTGGAAGTTGTTTAAAAACACTATATTAGAAGCTCAACTGGAGTGCATACCGCAGATCAGAAAAGGTACCGCCAGGGCCAAGAAGATGCCAGCATGGTTAACGAGCAAAGTCAAGGAAGCTCTTAGAGGCAAAAAGTCTTCCTTCAGAAAATGGAAGTCTTGTCCGAATGAAGAAAATAAAAAAGAGCACAAACTCTGGCAAAAGAAATGCAACAAGACAATAAGGGATGCTAAAAAAGAATTTGAGGAGCACATTGCTAAGAACATAAAAACCAACAACAAAAAATTCTATAAATACATTCAAAGCAGGAGACCATCTAGGGAGACGATTAGACCCTTGGATGATAAGGGAGTCAAAGGTGTACTAAAGAACGATAAGGAGATTGCAGAGAAGCTAAATGAATTCTTTGCATCTGTCTTCACAGTGGAAGATATAGGGCAGATCCCTGAACCTGAACTAACATTTGCAGGAAGGGATTCTGAGGAACTGAGACAAATAGTGGTAACAAGAGAGGAAGTTCTAAGCTTAATGGACAATATAAAAACTGACAAATCACCGGGCCCGGATGGCATCCACCCAAGAGTTCTCAAAGAACTCCAATGTGAAATTGCTGATCTGCTAACTAAAATATGTAACTTGTCCCTTGGGTCCTCCTCCATGCCTGAGGACTGGAAAGTGGCAAATGTAACGCCAATCTTCAAAAAGGGATCCAGAGGGGATCCCGGAAATTACAGGCCAGTTAGCTTAACTTCTGTCCCTGGAAAACTGGTAGAAAGTATTATTAAAGCTAGATTAACTAAGCACATAGAAGAACAAGCCTTGCTGAAGCAGAGCCAGCATGGCTTCTGCAAGGGAAAGTTCTGTCTCAGTAACCTATTAGAATTCTTTGAGAGTGTCAACAAGCATATAGATAGAGGTGATCCAGTGGACACAGTGTACTTAGACTTTCAAAAAGCGTTTGACAAGGTACCTCACCAAAGGCTTCTGAGGAAGCTTAGCAGTCATGGAATAAGAGGAGAGGTCCTCTTGTGGATAAGGAATTGGTTAAGAAGCAGAAAGCAGAGAGTAGGAATAAACGGACAGTTCTCCCAATGGAGGGCTGTAGAAAGTGGAGTCCCTCAAGGATCGGTATTGGGACCTGTACTTTTCAACTTGTTCATTAATGACCTACAATTAGGAGTGAGCAGTGAAGTGGCCAAGTTTGCTGATGACACGAAATTGTTCAGGGTTGTTAAAACAAAAAGGGATTGCGAAGAGCTCCAAAAAGACCTCTCCAAACTGAGTGAATGGGCAGAAAAATGGCAAATGCAATTCAATATCAACAAGTGTAAAATTATGCATATTGGAGCAAAAAATCTTAATTTCACATACACGCTCATGGGGTCTGAACTGGCGGTGACCGACCAGGAGAGAGACCTCGGGGTTGTAGTGGACAGCACGATGAAAATGTCGACCCAGTGTGCGGCAGCTGTGAAAAAGGCAAATTCCATGCTAGCGATAATTAGGAAAGGTATTGAAAATAAAACAGCCGATATCATAATGCCGTTGTATAAATCTATGGTGCGGCCGCATTTGGAATACTGTGTACAGTTCTGGTCGCCTCATCTCAAAAAGGATATTATAGAGTTGGAAAAGGTTCAGAAGAGGGCAACCAGAATGATCAAGGGGATGGAGCGACTCTCTTACGAGGAAAGGTTGCAGCATTTGGGGCTTTTTAGTTTAGAGAAAAGGCGGGTCAGAGGAGACATGATAGAAGTGTATAAAAGTATGCATGGCATTGAGAAAGTGGATAGAGAAAAGTTCTTCTCCCTCTCTCATAATACTAGAACTCGTGGACATTCAAAGAAGCTGAATGTTGGAAGATTCAGGACAGACCAAAGGAAGTACTTCTTTACTCAGCGCATAGTTAAACTATGGAATTTGCTCCCACAAGATGCAGTAATGGCCACCAGCTTGGACGGCTTTAAAAGAAGATTAGACAAATTCATGGAGGACAGGGCTATCAATGGCTACTAGCCGTGATGGCTGTGCTCTGCCACCCTAGTCAGAGGCAGCATGCTTCTGAAAACCAGTTGCCGGAAGCCTCAGGAGGGGAGAGTGTTCTTGCACTCTGGTCCTGCTTGCGGGCTTCCCCCAGGCACCTGGTTGGCCACTGTGAGAACAGGATGCTGGACTAGATGGGCCACTGGCCTGATCCAGCAGGCTCTTCTTATGTTCTTATGTTTTGTTGTTGCTGTTATGTGCCTTCAAGTCGATTACAACTTATGGCGACCCTATGAATCAGCGACCTCCAAGAGCATCTGTCATAAACCACCCTGTTCAGATCTTGTAAGTTCAGGTCTGTGGCTTCTTTTATGGAATCAATCCATCTCTTGTTTGGCCTTCCTCTTTTTTTACTCCCTTCTGTTTTTCCCAGCATTATTGTTTTTTCTAGTGAATCATGTCTTCTCATTATGTGTCCAAAGTATGATAACCTCAGTTTCATCATTTTAGCATTTAGTGATAGTTCTGGTTTCATTTGTTCTAACACCCAATTATTTGTCTTTTTCGCAGTCCATGGTATGCACAAAGCACTCCTTGAACACCACATTTCAAATGCGTTGATTTTTCTCTTATCCGCTTTTTTCACTGTCCAACTTTCACATCCACACACGGAGATTGGGAATACCATGGTCTGAATGATCCTGACTTTAGTATTCAGTGATACATTTTTGCATTTGAGGACCTTTTCTAGTTATTGGAACTATGATAACCTCAGTTTCAGCATTTTAGCTTCTAGTGACAGTTCTGGTTTAATTTGTTCTAACACCCAATTATTTGTCTTTTTTGCAGTCCATGGTATGCACAAAGCTCTCCTCCAACACCACATTTCACACCCTGCAGGGGTGGTAGACAGATTGAGATAGTCCGTCCATGGAGACAGATGGAATCCACTGGATTCCTGAATGCACTGGGGGAGTTCCCAGTAGATAGAGCAGGTGACCCTGTTGAAGCCCTTGTCATGCTGTGGAACTGCAAGGCATGTCGGGCTCTTGACACAATTGCTCCCAAGCGCCCTCTCTGGCATTCTGGAGCCTGGTTTGCACCTTGGTACACTAGTGAGTTAAGGGCAATGAAACAGGCTGGATGACGGCTAGAGTGCAAGTGGTAAAAGATGTACTGTGAGGCTGATCGGGCACGAATAAAACATCATAATTATGCCTACTGTGTGGCGGTGAGGGCAGTGAAGGCCCACTTCTTTGCCTCCATCACATCCTCAAGTAGCCATCCAGTGGAGCTTTTCCATATTGCCAGGGATCTGTTGACATCACCTCCAGGAAATGGAGTTTTAGACCCTTCGGAGGCCCACTGTGAATTGTTTGCAAGGCACTTTGAGGGTAAAGTTGCTCACCTCCGTAGCAGTCTTGATGCTCCATCCACATCTACTGTAGTCCCCAATGAGGGGTCCAGTGCAACGTCTGCTGCACCTTCTTGGGAATGGTTTCAGTTGATGTGGCCTGATGACATAGACAAGGTGCTTCCGATGATGCGGCCTGAAGACGTAGACAAGGTTCTTGCAATGATGCTGTCAGCAACGTGTCCTCTTGACCCTTGCCCTCTTGGCTTATTAAAGCTTGCCGAGGTGGGGTTGACCGAGTAGATCCAGGGTGTGGTCAATGCATCACTGCAGGAGGTAATGGTTCCAGCCACCCTGAAAGAGGCGGTGATCTGACCACTCCTGGAAAAGCCCACCCTGGACCCATTGGTCAGTGACAATTACATACCGGTCACAAATACCCCCTTCTTGGGGAAGGTGATTGAGAGTTTTGTGGTGCAGCAATTGCAAGTACTCTTGGATGAAACAGATTATATTGACCCATTCCAGTCTGGGATCAGGCCTGGTCCATGGGACTGAATCAACCTTGGTTGCCCTGATGGATGACCATTATCAGGAGAAGGACAAGAGGAGTGCAACCCTGTTACTCTTACTTGATCTCTCAGTGGTTTTTGATACCATTGACCATGGTATCCTTCTGGGCTGACTTGGTGGGATGGGTATTGGAGGCACTGTTTTACAGTGGTTCCAATCCTATCTCCAAGGTCATTTTCAGAGAATAGCGCTGGGCCCCCTGGCAGTTGTGCTGTGGGGTGCCGCAGGGTACCATCTTGTCCTCCATGCTGTTTAACATCTATATGAAGCCCTGGGAGCAGTCATCAGAGCACAGTCTTGTCCTGTTTTATTGGATGAGTTTCAGTTGGTACAGCTCGAGGATGTGGACAAGGTGCTTGGACAGGTGCGGGCGACCACTTCTGCTCTGGATCCTTGCCCCTCATGGCTAATAAAAGCTAGCAGGAATGGAACAGCCGGCTGGGCCAAGGAGGTGATTAATGCCTCTTTACGAGAGGGAGTGGTCCCACCCTGCCTGAAACAGGCGGTGGTGAGACCGCTCCTAAAAAAATCCTCCTTGGACCCTGATAATTTGGACAACTATAGGCCAGTAGCAAATGTCCCATTCCTGGGCAAGGTTCTAGAGCGTGTGGTCGCTCGCCAACTCCAGGCTCTCTTGGATGAAACTGATTATCTAGACCCATTTCAATCGGGCTTTCGGCCGGGGTTTGGTACAGAAACGGCCTTGGTCGCCCTGTATGATGACCTCTGTCGGGAGAAAGACAGAGGGAGTGTAACTCTGTTGGTTCTCCTTGATCTCTCAGCGGCGTTTGATACCATCGACCATGGTATCCTTCTGGAGCGACTTACGGATTTAGGAGTGGGAGGCACTGCTTGGCGGTGGCTCTGCTCCTATCTCAGGAATCATCTCCAGAAGGTGATGCTGGGGGAACATTACTCGAGTCCCTGGGTACTCTAATATGGGGTCCCGCAGGGTTCAGTTCTGTCCCCCATGCTTTTTAATATCTATATGAAGCCGCTGGGTGAGGTCATCAGGAGTTTTGGAGTGCGTTTCCAGTAATATGCTGATGATACGCAGCTCTACTACTCCTTTTCATCTTCCTCAGGTGAGGCTGTTGATGTACTAGACCGCTGCCTGGCCGCGATAATGGGCTGGATGAGAGCTAATAAACTGAAACTCAATCCTAACAAGACTGAGATGCTGTTGGTGGGAGGACCCTCTGCCCAGATGGTTGATGTTCGACCTGTCCTAGATGGGGTTACACTCCCCCTAAAGGAACAGGTACATAGTTTGGGGGTCTTATTAGATCCGCTCCTGTCACTTGAGGCTCAGGTAGCCTCGGTGGCACGGAATGCATTCTACCAGCTCCGGCTGGTAGCCCAACTACGACCCTATTTGAGCAAGGAGCATCTTGCCTCAGTTATCCATGCTATGGTAACCTCTAGATTGGACTACTGTAATGCACTCTACGTGGGGCTACCTATGAAGACGGTTCGGAAACTTCAGCTAGTGCAAAATGCTGCGGCCAGAGTTCTCACTGGGACAAAGAAATTTGACCATATAACACCTGTCCTGGCGCAGCTGCACTGGCTACCGATATGTTTCCGGGCCAGATTCAAAGTGTTGGTTCTTACCTATAAAGCCCTAAACGGCATCGGACCGCAATACCTGATGGAGCGCCTCTCTCGCTATGTACCTACCCGTTCACTACGCTCGACGTCGAAGGCCCTTCTCCGGGTTCCAACCCATAAAGAGGCCCAGAGATCAACAACTAGATCTAGGGCCTTCTCGGTGGTGGCCCCCGAACTATGGAATGCCCTCCCAGACGAGATACGCCTGGCGCCTTCTCTGTTATCTTTTCGGCGCCAGGTAAAAACTTACCTTTTCGCCCAGGCTTTTTAAATTTTGTAAATTTTTAAATATTTTAATTTAACATTTTAAACTTAATATGATCTTAATTTAAATCTCAATGGCAATTTTATTAATGTTTTATAATTGTACTATATACATATATATATTTTCCCACACTTGCTCATATTTTAATTGTGATTTTATTTGTTGTACACCGCCCTGAGAGCTTTCTGCTATAGGGCGGTCTAGAAATGTAATTAAATAAATAAATAAATCAGGAGATGTGGGGCAAGGTGTCAGCAGTACACTGATGATACCCAGCTCTATTTCTCTGTAACATCTGGATCAGGAGAGGCAGTGCAAGCCCTGGACCTCTGCCTGGACTCAGTAGTGGGCTGGATGAGGGCTAATAAACTGAGTCTGAATCCTAGCAAGACATAGGTTCCGTGGGTTGGTAGTTCCCAAGTTCGGATAATTGGACAGTTGCCTGCTTTGGACAGGGTTGTACTTCCTCTGAAAGAGCAGGTCCGTAGTCTGGGGGTGCTCTTGGATCCATCTTTGTTGCTAGAGGCCAAGCTTCAGTTGGTAAGACAGCTGCCGCCATTTCTGGACCGGGATAGCCTGACCACTGTTGTCCATGCACTGGTAACCTCCAGTCTAGATTACTGTAATTCGGTCTATGTGGGGCTGCCCTTGAATTTGGTCCAAAAGCGGCAGCCCATGCATAATGCAGTGGCGAGACTGCACACTGGGGCAGGGTATCACCAACATGTCACCCTGCTACTGAAAGAATTGCACTGGCTGCCCAACTGCTACCGGGCCAAGTTCAAGGTTCTAGTCTTGGTGTACAAAGCCCTATATAGCTTGAGACCAGGATACCTGAAAGACCATCTTATCCCTTATATACCCAGTTGTTCACTGTCCTCTGCAGGTGAAGCATCCTGCAGATACCATCTTATCAGGAGGTCCGTTCCGCACAACATAGGAAACGGACCTTTAGTGTGGCAGCACCTAAACTGTGGAATTCCCTCCCCTTAAATATTAGACAGGTACCATCTCAGTTATCTTTTCGAAGCCTATTGAAGACTTTCCTCTTTCAACAATCCCTTTAAGTTGAGACCTTATCCCAGTCTGTATCTGTGTTGGAATTGCTTTTTAATATTTTTTAAACCTTTTCTTAAAAACAATATGTTTTTAACTTTTTTTTTAAAGATGTCTTGAAAGCTTTTTAAAAAATGTTGTTAAAGACGTTTTGTTTTAATATATTTTAAAGTCTGTTTTCATGATGTTTTAAAGTGTTTTTAGTGCTTTTGTTTGCTGGCCTGGGCTCCTTCTGGGAGGAAGGGCGGGATATAAATAAACAAACAAACAAATGAATAAATAAAACTCAAAAAAGTGAGCCAGACTTCAACCAAAGAACCAAATGATACATATGCAGTATATTTCAAGGAAACATTTACCAGTCCTATACTTGAGGAATTTTGTACATACTAGTGCTCACCAGGAATCTGCAGACTGAACAAGAATATAGAGGCAATGATCATTGAAGGGTAACTTACAAAACTATCTTGGTATTGCAGTCATAGTGTAAGCCAGAAAAACCAGTGGATTTTGTCACCTTGTTTCTAGCACAGGGATTGCCATCCTGTTTGGACAAGTGGGTACACATGGAACGTTGAGAAAGCACTGTGGGTGGACTTCCGGGAAGGGTGACTTAGCCTGTGCCTGCTTTTGAGACGGGCTCCTGCCTCAAAAGAAGCTTATTCAGATATATCAGTCAGTTTTTTCTTTTTTTTTGACTGATTAAACTTCTCCCGGGTAGGGAGAAACGAAGAGATTAACCTCAAAGCCTATTTTTGTTGGGACGACCAGATCTCATTAATTTATGGGACGAGGTCCAGCCGACGAAGGTGGGACGGATTTTCAACAGCAAGCTCTATCTGATAAAGCGAACGTTCATCTTATCTTCTAAGAGAGAACGCACTAACAGGCAAGCACCCTTCTTTCTATATTTTTCTTTTACTTGACTTAAATTGTTGCTGTTTAAAAGAGATTTGCCAGATTGATCGGTTTTTGACATCTCACTGGGGAGCCATAACTTCTCTCTGCTACGCACTAATTAATAGCTTATCTCTGTTTTTGTTGCAAAAAGCTGTCCTGGATTTGCATTCTAAAGATATACACAGAAGAGGGATTTCTATTCCAGATTTTTATTTTGAAGAATATTATATTGTCTGAGACTACTCTCTTTTTGGTCTATTTTATTTTGACGAATCTGTTTTCTGACGACTGCCATTAATTGTTTCGATCCTGGGAACTGCATTTTGTTTACTTAACTATGGAGAGATAAGGCTGTCTGCTCTGTTTATACTGTGATGTCACCAAGTTTGGAGTATTAACCCAATTGTTGCTGAAATAAGAAGTGGTTTTCCTATATTTTTCTTTTAAAATGGCAATTAAGAAAGTGGCTGAGAATCTGGAAATAACTATGTTTCAGAAAATAATGGATGAGATTGAGATAACGAAACAAAACCTGCGACAGGGTTGTAAGGAGTTGAAAATTGAATTGAGTAAAATGACGCAGGAGATTAAAGATATAGGGGTCCCTGTGAGAGAGGTGACCCTGGAAGGGGTCCCTGTGAGAGAGGAGACCCCGGAGATTGGAACAAACGTGGAACAGGAAAAAGATTTGGAGTCTATGGACTTTAGAAATAAAATCTATTGTTTGGAGACACAGGAGATTAAAGACATAGGGGTCCTTGTGAGAGAGGAGACCCTGGAGACTGGAACAGGGGTCCCTGTGAGAGAGGAGACCCTGGAGACTGGAACAGGGGTCCCTGTGAGAGAGGAGACCCCGGAGATTGGAACAAACGTGGAACAGGAAAAAGATTTGGAGTCTATGGACTTTAGAAATAAAATCTATTGTTTGGAACTCAATGTTATCTCTGAAGAAATTAATGAAGATTCTAGAGATAAAGTTATCAATGGCATGGATAATCTTCTGGACTGGAATGATGTGATGGAGCCCAATATAGAGAAAATCTATGGAATTAACTGCAGCCATGTGACAATGGAAAAACTTTCAAGAGATGACCCAGTGTATTTTGAAAAAAAGAACAGAGATATGATTTTACAGCAGTATTTCAGCAACCTATTCAGAATGGATGGCAAGAAAATATTTGGGATAGAGGTAATTCCCATCAGACTCTTACTATATGACTATGGCTTTGACAGCAAGATTATTATGGAATACTGATAATGGAAGATTGGATACTGAAATTACTGGACTTAACAAGACTACTGAAGATGGAAGATGGAAAATGGAACTAATAGGGATAATAGAACAATGGCTACTGAAATTACTGAACCTAACAGATTCTGATGTGATGGATTAATTGAAATGTTTATTTTGATTATGGTTATGACAATAAGATTATCATAATTAGTAATGAGATGGATTAATCGATATGCTTATCTGGAAAAAAAAATTGATAGATATATTTCTTAAAGAATTGAAACCTCTCTTTGACTTTTTGTGGAAAGAATAAAGTAATGTTTATGAGATTTGATGATTAAGTAAGATAACTATTGGAGGAAAGTGATTTTATAATATGACTTAAGAGACAGGATTGTTATATATTATAGACTTATAACTGATCTGATCTTTGACAAATGGGAAGTCAATATTTTACTCTTTATTTTTTATTTTTATTTTTATTTTTATTTTTATTTTTTGTTTAACTATTTTTGATTTTGTTTTTTGTCTTTGAATGTTTTATGATTTCGTCTTGTATGTTTTATGAAAATTTGAATAAAAATTATTGGAAAAAAAAAAAAAAAAAAAAAGAGAAAGCACTGTGGGTGCTGGTCACCAAATGGCTGTTGTGGGCTGTGTGGTGTAACACAAAATGGTTGCTGTGAGGGTGTAGCATAACACAACATGGCTGCCACATCTCAAAGAGCAGAAAGCGAGACAGGGTTACAAAATGGTACAGAAATGCTTTCCCATCGGTTCCCCACTCATCAATGGATAAAAGCACCTGTATCAGCCACTGCTGTGCTTACTCACAGAAATAAACTATTTGCACCTCTCCTCTGTTCAGAACAATCCTGATTGGTGTCCAATCCTGAAATGTTGGCATGTTTAAGGGGGCTTATTCAGTGTAGGAGAAGCTGAGCCAGTGCAAATGGAAAGCGAACAGGAAGTGCATTGCAGAATTTTGAGGGAATATTTAACAATATATTTTGCTATTGCTATTGATGACTTCCACTCTAGAGAGTAGATTGGATACATTTGCAATTGTGCAAATGTTTCACTCCCCCCCCCAAAGTGGTCACTGACCACCATTCCTCCTCTTTGTTTGAATTGGCCCTGTTGGAGGGGGATAATCTATATGTTTAATTTCCTCCTCTTTTCTTTCTTCCTTTTGTCTGGGTATTGAAATAGCTTCTCCTTGGTCCCCAATGTAGTTAGCAGCACTACAGATAAAGAAACTTTCTGGATACAATGTTTTTGAATAAGTTTCATCCAAAGCCATTTCCCAATTTCAGCTACAACAGGCAACTTAACAATAATTGGGGCCATAATTCATTATGCACATTTCTCCCCATAATCAGGGGTGTAGTTATCCAGGGTCTGAGGGGGTCTTAGACCCTTTACTTTTGGGGGAACAAGGTCCCAGCAGGATCCCTATGTCTCCAGCATCCTATGAGCCAATCAGCATGAAAAGAGAATGTGTTAGCCACTGAGAAGAGTCTTCTGACATGCTTCCTTGTCCTTTCCTGCTGATTGAAGCCAATCAGAGTGAAAGGAGGTGAGTCAGCCACTGAGAACAGTCTTCTCAGCAGTTAACACACTCCCTTTTCATGTTGATTGGCTCCTAGGGATGTCTGTTGTGAGAGAAGGCATGAACAAGGATAGAGAAGCGGAAAGCAATATTCAAACCTGGCCAGGTTATTCTATAATATTAGGATATATAATCTTAGAAGGGGGGTGGCCATGAGAGGGTATAGCTGTGACTAACATGAAGGGACCCTGCACTTCTGAATTTGCCACTACACTATTGCCCACAATCCGATAAGTTCCACTGACCACTTAGTAGTCCCTTGTGAATATGGTATTTTCTATTCATTTTGAGGAAGAGGCAGTTCCACACATGATGACAGACACATGGACAGAACTGCCTCCTCCACTGAAATGAACAGGGAAGCCACATGTGTTGAAGATCTTTGTGGGAACATTGCAGTGTACACTGGAGTAATGAAAATAGTTCATTTTTACAGCTCAGAGTGCACTTTAACAGTTTAAACAAATCCTCTGGATTAAACGTATTACGTTCTAATCCAAGGCAGGCTGAGAGATACTGAAAAGCCAAAGGTCAAACAGTGAAGTCTGTGACTGAAGAGAAATTTGAATTCGAGTCTCCTAGGTCCTACTCCAGTTCCCTGCCCAGAACACCCCAGTGGCTCTTGATGCATTTGATCTGACAATGCAAATCCTTTGTTATTAGCGATGTTGCTGGCATTTGGAATTCGCTGGTTCAGAATCAAATATGTCCAGCTCATAATGCTTTGATGCATTACAAATACAGATAGGTAAGAAATTTGATTCAATTCACTTTTATAGGTGAACCTACTTAATTCATGCTTTCTGAATTGTGTGTGAACCCAAACACAGCCATCCTTTGAAACTCACCCTTCTCTAAAATTTGCAGTGCAGTCCTCCAGCTAAGTAATGTGAATAACAAGGCACATACTAGGGTGAAGCAGGCATACAAATAAATATATTAGTGCAAATGCCAGACAAAAAATGCACTATATAAGGGAAAACTGTTTTGTAAAAACATGTAGAGTAGGAGAAATCAGCATGAAAAATGCTGATATATATTCACAAGGGCTTGCTTTGAAAAAGATTGCATACTGATGCTCAAGTGTGGAGAACTGAATTTAAGATTGGGAAAAATGAGAAACTGGGAGAAACTGAAATTGACATATTCACCCATCCCTAATTATGAACAGGGGATCATTTCCCCAGGAAGCTTTTCTGTACATGTGCGTACAAAGCAGCTTTAATGTTGCAGTCTACAAGCTATTTTGTAGGTTGTGCACCACATGATTTCAGAACTTGTTTGCCACATTTGTAGGAGTGGCAGAGAGATGAAGAAGGGCTGGAGTAAGAAATAGATGTGGACAAAGTTTTTTATGCCTTTGGGGCATTTTCATGGGTGGAACTTACTCTTTTAGCCATGGGATACAATAAAGATCAGTGCCTCTACCTTTTTCAACTGCCCCTGCCCCATCCTAAACAGCTTTTCCTGCTGCTGTTCTGCAACTGGAGTAATCTTCTTCTATATGTCTAATCTCACCCCACCATAACAAATGTCATTCCTTCCTTCCTCGTATGCATTGTGGGGCAAGATGGGCCTGGATGGGTAGAGGAAGATTGCTGCCACTAGGGGAAAGGAGCAAGGAAAATGGGGGAGTTTTAAAAGGAGAAGTTACATAGCAACTTTCCTTCTTCGGATGCATTGTGGGACAATATATCCTCACAGCAGGGGTGGGGAACCTCCAGCCCATGGGCCAAATGTGGCACATCAAGCCTCCCCATTTGCCCCATAGGAGTGTTTCAAGCAAGCCATAAAATGACATATATGATGTCAGGCATGGGGCAGATAAGGGCAGGGCTTGGCCTAAAGCCCTATGCTTGTGCACCACTTCCTAAATCCTCAACAACCAGCTGATTGTCCTACCCGATATGTCACCTCATCCCATGTCTGGTACCACTGAATCTCTTGGTAAAGTGGCAAAAATTGATAACCAGCTTTGTATGGAATGGGAAGAAGCCAAGGGTTTCTGAGGGAACATTATTTAGACCTCTTGATAGTGGAGGTTTGGCATTTCCTTGCATTCAGAAATATTTTGAGACAGCTATGCTTGTGCATATACAGGTTTTGGCATCATACCGTTAAATTGTTAATCCTTTAACAATATGGTATAACTACCAATTTGAAAAATACATTATGGCACCATAATAGATGTTATAAAGAACTGATCAAACAAAATGTTTGTTTTAAAAAATGATTTATTATTTGGTATAAATATAAAAGGAAGGTCAGTCCTGGGTTTCCCCCCTTTACCATGTTATATTACAATGGAATAACTGATTATATCAATAACTTGGGAAAGCTGTCCCTCTGGAAAAAGTATAATTTAACTGAAACAGGTAAATTAACAAGCAATTGAATGTTTAGAACATACAAGGAAATTATTAATATGATCAAATTATATCATCACTCATACTTTCAGCATCTTCAATTTAGAAAAATTACAAATAGTATAATGATTAAGTATGGCCCAATTTGAGAAAATATTAACAAAAGATGAAATATCTAAACCACTGTGTAAGACGTATAAGATAATTATGAATTTAAATGCAGCAGCAAACACCTTTCAACTGAAAGGGGAAAGAAACTTGTGGCATGATATTCCCTTGAATGTGTGGAAATGGCTGTGTGAAAACATCCCAAAACAAACTTTCTATAAACTTTTTTTCAGGTGGTATCTCACTCCAGCCAGTTTAAATCAAATATATCTGACAAGTAATAACATATGCTGGAGATGTTGGAATGCACATGCAGATATTATCCACATATTTTGGTCCTGCCCAAAAATAAAAGCTTTCTGGATAGAAGTGCTAGTCGAAATAGAAAACATGGTGGGTTATATCTTACTGGTAAATCCTTAAGATATATACAAAAAAACAAGTATTAAAAGGTGACAGAGAGATGGTTACCTAATTATTGACAGTTGCTCATCTTACATTTACCGTACATTGGAAGAAGATGAGTCCCCCAACATTAGATGACTGGATTGTAAAACTATGGGAACATGTTTTGATATTGAAATTAACTAATATTGTTAAAGCAAGAGAGGGTCGTCAAAATGATAATTCTTTTATAGAACGGTGGACACTCTTTGTGATGTGTTGGCCCAATCAACTACAGGAACAGGCGGCGCCACAAATATTGTTGCGTACACCGTGACAATGAATTGGCAATATATTGCAAAACATGGGAAGATGAGGAAAAAGCCTTATGAGAATTTTGATTAGGTTACTGATTTGTGTGATGGAACACTGAAGAATTTATATGGTTATTTGTTTGTTTTTGTTTTATTATTTAGTTTTGTCTGATTTTTTTACTATCACTGTTTTGTTATGGTGTCCAAAAACTAGCTGATATGTATGATTGATTTCATATTTTTATGTATGATACCTGTTTCTTTTGATCACATGTGTAATCCTTTTTTCCTTTTTTTGTGAGATTATTTTTAAAAGTGAACTGGACAGTTTGCAAATTTATTATCTTTGCAGACCATGTTTGTTTGTTATTACTTTTCCTAATACCAGATTTTTTTAAAAAAAGTGGTGAATAGAACAACACTATTATCGATTATATCTTTGATCTGAACTGCTGAAATATGTATTTCCTTTAACGTCCGTATCATTGAGGTGATGATGATAGCCATTACCATTCATTGATTCTTAACCTGTCTCCTCCTTGTATCTACTGTTGTTGTTTTAAATCTCTGTGACTTTAGTAAAGAACTGTGATTTTGACTAGTTTGTTGCCTCAAGCAAGCAAAGCATATCTCACCACCAGCACACTGAAAAACTGACCAAGATGTGTGCATGTGGGAGGAATCATACTACATCGGTTAACTTCAAACAGGCTAAATATAAGGTCAAGAACTCAGCAGAGAGCAGCACTCAAGGCTAGAAGATAAACTGGATTCAGTTTTGAATTTTCAAAATTACAATTACATAACTGGAAAAAATTCAACCGCCCAAGTCTCATTTAATTGTATTGGGGGGTAGACATTTGTCTCCTCAGACAGACAATAACCCTGAAACAAGATGCCTACTTGATGGGTAATGAGCTTGAACATTTACGTTTGAATTTAAAAAGATCACAGAGCATCGTTAGAAAAAATGAGAACGCTATTTTTGGACAATAGAAAAGTTCAAAATGGGAAACACAAAAGATAAAAAAAAATTCTAATCACATCAGACCGTAACACACTGGCAGTTCATGGAAATGACAACTGAACCAGCACCAAAGTGTCAACTGCATCATATAAGATGGGTTAGTTTGAGGGACAGTAAATATGTCTCATTCTGAGTTGGATCATTGGTGTCCACATTCATGCCAAACATTTTTTCCACTATTATTCCACTTTAAACAGTCATGGCTTCCCCCAAAGAATCCTGGGAAGTGTATTTTGTGAAGGGTGCTGAAAGCTGTTAGAACACTCCTGTTCCCCTCACAGAGCAACAATTCTCAGACTTGTCTGAGAACAGGAAATTACTGTTAAACCATTCTAACAAACGGTGGCTCTGTGAGGAAAATGGGGTCTCCTAACAACTCTCAGCACCCTTCACAAACTACACTTCCCAGGATTCTTTGGGGGAAGCCATGACTGAAGTGCAATAAAAGTGGAATAAATGTCTGAATGTGGCCTAACTGTTATCCAAGGCCTCAAGAAGAGGTCCTTCCTGTAGTTGCAACCTGAGATAATTTTTTTTAAAAAAATGAAGATACACTAAATGTCCCAGGACCTTCAGAGTGTAAAGCACATACTCTTTATATAATTTCTGTCCAAGTAGGGATTATCAGCTGCTGGTTCTCCCTCTGGTCTCTATGCATTTCTGGTTTATGTGCAAGGGTTCTGCATCATAAAAACACAGAAGGTTCAGAGGATAGACAACTGAATTGTGCCTAGACTAGGGTTGCCAGGTCAGAAGCATCCCGAACCCTGAGATTTTGGGGTGGGCCCAAGTGATATCATAGGGCATGCCTGAATGATGTCATTGGGCAGGTCCACATGATGTCATTGGGCAGGTCCAAGTGACATCACAGGGTGGGCTCGAGTGACGTTGTTAAGCATGATAGATTAAGCATCAACCTGTCCTGCCCAGACCTTGAAACACGAGACAGAGATGAGGCTTGATTTAATTCTCTTTTTATTAGAGTGATGCTTACGTCTAAAGCAGTGCGCTTCATAAACCTATCTACTCTAGCTCACTACCTTCCCTAACTAAGCTACCTAGATAGTTCTGCAGCGTGTGGGGAGAGTTGAATCAGCACTGTAGCCTGGGCAGGCACCTGCTTAAGTAGGGAAGGTCTTCGCCCATAACCGACGGCTCCTCTGAAGTTCCACCCTCTCAAGGACCCTTTTCTCGTGCCATCTCACATGGGGTGAGGGGGAGGCAAGCCTCCGCTGGCCCATCTGATAGTGGGGCTTAGATAGGCGATAGTTCAACCTCAGGAAGCGGGAAGCTGGTTGGCTGGGAAGTGTTTGAAGTGCCAGGCATGGATTCCTGTGGAGGCTTGGCTGGCACTCGTGAGGGGTCGCTTCCCAATGGCTCAGGTGGGGGGCTCGCAGGCAGAGCAGAAATTGCCTCAATGGGGGGGCTGGCTGATGGAGTCTGCGGGCTGACTGCGCTCTCCCTTCCTTTAATGCTCCCAGGGACCTCATCCTCATCTGACTCCTCTCCCTCTCCCTGAGGTAACTCCTGGTGCACCTGGGGTGCAACACAACCACAGTTACTTGGTGCATACAATTCACACAAAAACATTTATCTGATTGGAAATTAAGATAGAAATTAAGATGGAGCCTCGGAACATTTAATCTAGCCAACTTGCTTCTGGCAAAAAGGTTTTAAGCATCCTCAAGCCAAGCCAGTCACCAGAAGGTCATTGTAGGAAAAAAGGAGCCTAGTGTTGTGGAGATGTTAGATGGGATCACTCAGGAGTAAAGATGGATGCCCCTGAAGGCTGCAATTCTAAACACACTTACTAAGGGACTAAGCCCCAACAGGACTTACTTCTCAGTAGATAGGGGTTAGATTGTGTTGTTGCTAAAGCTTGACTAGGGATCCTCTGCAAAGATATCCATATCCAAGTAGGGTTGGCAACCTGCTGCCTGGAATGCCCTGCCCCTACCTTTCAACATCCAATTACAGATTTGACCCTTCACTTCAGAAAAGGCTTGGGAAATGAGTAAGAAGATTCTCTACCCTTTTCTGTCTCCCCTGTGGGCTGCTATAAGCTCACTTCGTCTGCCAACTGAATTCCAGTGAATATAATTGACAGAGAGAAAGCACACATGATTTGGTCTACCTTCATAGGTTGGGAACAACAACAATTGCAGCCATGCTGCCCATTATGTGAATTGACAAGAAAGGTTTAAGAAGGTTGAGCTGAGTAGATGCAACCACTGCTATGGATGTAAGGGAGTGAGGTTAAAGGTAAATGAAATGCAAATAGAAAAAGAAAAACAAAAGACAGTGATGCTTTCCTAAATGTAATACCATACCAACCACAAGATTCCTATGAGTAAGACAGAAAACTCAGCATCCCACAGCCAGTCAGGATTCCTAACCAAAAACTAACCAGTCACCCAAGGTCACAGAAATCCCCACACAGCACAACCTGGCGCAGGGACTGCAGATAGTGCAGAATGCTGTGGCACAGTTGCTGACATGAGTGAGATCCTATCAGCACATAATAGCTCTCCTCTGAAATCTGTACTGGTTGCTGATTTGCTACCAGGCCAAGTTCAAGCTGTGCTTTCCATGTTACGGGTGCCACCAAGTACGGGTGCAGTACTTGTTCTGCTCTTGTAAGAAACTGATCCTTTAGTGCGGCAGCGCCTACGCTTTGGAACTCCCTGCCTATTGACATTAGCAGGTGCCTTCATTGTACTCTTTTTGGCACCTTCTAAACATATTTTTGTTTAGGCAAGCCTACCCAGGCATGTAGAAGCTATTATGTTTTTATCTATTTTTAACTCATTGTTGGTTTTATTATTTTCAATGTTTTTAAATGCCTGTCTTTCACTGTTTTTGCCAATAATTTTATTGTTTTAATTCTTGCTATAAACCACTTTGAGGTTTTTTCATAATAAAGCACTAAATGTTCTAAATAAAATAAATAAATAAATAAATGTTGGAGTCACTGTGGTCCTTGGGTCTCTTTCCTCTTTTGTACTGAGTCAGGCCATTTGGTACCATCTAGCACAGTACTGATTACATGGACTAGCATTGGCTCTCCAGGATTCCAGGCAAGGGTCTCTTCCAGAGACTGAATTTTGGACCTTTGCATGCAAAGCATGTGCCCTACCACTGAGCTACAGCCCTGTTTAAAAATGTATCTTTTAAAATTGTTCTTTTCAAATCACTAATGAATGCACCGCATACAAGGGCAGATCCACACCATGCATTTAAAGCACATTCAACATACACTTGAAGCACATGAATCCTGGGAATCCAGAATCCTGGGAACTGTAGTTTGTTAAGGGTGGTGGGAACTATAACTATGAGGGGGAAACTTCACTTCCTAGGATTCTTTGGGGGAAGTCATGTGCTTTAAATGCGAGTTGGATGTGCTTTAAATGTATTATGTGGATCTCCATTACTTCATAAACTTTGCCTACATATAAATCATTTTAATTAAATTTTAAAATGGAAATAAGCTATAAAGTTTACTTGGTGACCATGGGCTACGCAGCATCTCTCAGCCTAACCTACCCCTCAGGGTAAAAAGAACAGAGGGGTATGATGACCACCCCATGGAATAAGGGCGCACTTAAAATGTAGAGGAAATAATCATTTGTAAATAATAATTTACAACCATAGTGTGAAATCAGATACATATCAAGACATACTATGAAGTAATATTTATATAAGCATGAATGTCAAAGATGTTTATTGTTTACACAACCTGTAAAGATATTTATAGTGCAATCCTATGCATATTTACTCAGAAGCAAGTCCCAATGTATTCAAGTTTCAAGTTTCAAGTTTATTATAAATTGCAGGGCCGTAGGCCAACACAATGTTAAAAGGGTACAGCAATTTTTACTATAGTTACTATACAGTTTAAAACATAATATCAGTTATAAAACACCTATTTCATTTAGCACTCTAGAACATAATTAACTCGTAATTTCCTAGCTGCTATCACAAACAAAGATACCTTGTGGGTCACCTCTGGATTTAAATCAGACATTAGGAAGAGTATTTTGTCCTCTTCCATAAACAACCCGTGGTCATCAAACCACTTTTTAAAAAATCTAGTTCTCGGGGTCTGGTATATTGGGCAATGTAGTAATATATGAGGAAGATCCTCTGTTTGGGCTCCACAGACGCATTTTCTTAGATCCTTCGGGATGCCAGCAATCTGTCCCTCTCTATCAGCGTTAGGCAAAGATAGACAGCGTATTGCTGTAAATGCATGTCTGAAGTTAATTGGAAAAGGCTGCATAAGGTATGGGGCGCAGTGATGGTCAGTTTTAAACCTCCCATACCATGGGGCTACTCTAGAATTATTTAAAGTTAAATTGTCTAGATATTCGCAGTGTTGAAAAATGGCTTTACGTAGTTTTTTGTTTGTTGATAGGGAGATATAATCCTGTGTAGTAAGATGGTAACTATGCAATATTTCATTTAATTTACTATCCCATAGATTAGAAGCAAATGGATGTTCAAGGCAGAGTTTTAATATTTCCTTGCCCTGGAGTGTATTAACTGATCTCCTGAACTTCAAAAGAGTCAGGTGGATATGCGCACTCAGCGGGGGGAGGCCAGTTTTGGCTCGTATCATAGCTGCTGAGGTTCCTGGGGGAAGGGACAATAGACGTCTAAGAAAATGATTTTGTATTATCTCTAAGGACGAAGAAATTTCCTTATCCCAGCCCCAGACAGAAGCACCGTACAGGACCTGAGGTATTACCTTAGTTTGAAAATTTTTTAAAGCTGGTGAAATCAAATTGCCACCAGCCGTACGGTAAAACTTCAGGATTGCTCCCACTGTTTTTGCCGCTGTTAATTTTGTAATTTGCAAGTGCTTTTTCCAAGAAAGAGTGTCCGAGAAACATATTCCCAAGTATTTATACTCACGGCATTGTTCCAACTGGTGGCCAGCTAGTGACCATCGATGCCCTTCATACCTTTTCCTGAAGACTAAGACTTTCATTTTCCCATAATTTATCTTTAACCCTTCATTTATGCAGAGGACCTGAAGTCTCCTCAGCAACCTTTTTAGACCTAAGGGCACCAATGAAAGAAGGGCCATATCGTCAGCATAACAGAGGATAGACACCTTCTTATGTCCTATAGAAGGTGGAAAGTATTGAGGACCAGATAGGTCAGAGATGATGTTGTTTAGAAACAAATTGAAAAGCAAGGGAGCTAAAAGGCAGCCTTGTTTGACACCCCTCTCTACCACTATCGGATTTGTTAATTCCCCATTTTGGCTTACTCTTACCAGGGCATTTGTGTTAGTGTATAAAGCCCTCATAAGATGTAACAAACGGCGGTCTATATTCAGTTTGTATAATTTAGACCAGAGAGCATTCCTATCCACTGAGTCAAAGGCTGCGGCCAGATCAACAAATGCAACATACAGGTGTCTTGTAGGTCCGATCATATTTTGTTTTACCAGAAAAGAAAGAGTTAGGCAGTGGTCAATCGGAGAGCAGCCTTTTCTAAAACCTACCTGTTCAGGGTGGATAAGCTGATATGTATCTACCCATTGTTCTAACTTTTGGAGAAGATATTTGCTATAAAGTTTAGAAGCTATATTTAGTAAGCTTATTGGGCGGTAGTTAGAGGGGTCAGAGGGGTCACTTTTTTTGTATATTGGGACGATGATGTTACGTTTCCACCCTTCAGGTACAATACCTGAGTCATTAATTCTGGAAAATAGGCAGGCCAAAAGGGGGGCCCACCAATCTGGGAATTGCTTAAAAATTTCAGGGGGGGAGAAAATCTTCGCCCGGAGATTTATCATTTTTCAGGGATTGAATGAGTGATCTCACTTCATCAACAGTGACTGGAGGCCAGACTGGCACATTTAAGATATCATAGTCCGGTAAATTACCTTGTTAGACTATTACTGAGGAATAGAGCCTATGAAAATGGGTATACCAAATTGCGAACGAGATTCGTTTCACGTTTAGAGATTTAAACAAATTCATCCCAGAGTTAACTATATTCCAAAATTGGCGCTCTTGTCTTTCGGAAACCGCACTGGCTAGCCGCTGCCAACGGAGTTCTGCAAAATCAGCTTTTTTTTGTCTTAAAAGATTTCTATAGGAAGCCTTCATTAGTTTCAGAAGGCTGTGAGATTGTTCAGATGGATGCTTAAGGATCGAACGAAGGAAGGACTTAATCTTTCTTTTTGCTATTCTGCATTCTTGGTCAAACCAAGAATGTGGAGGGTGTATCCTAGAACTGCCATAGCTCTTTTGGGTCAGGCATGGTCTGAGCAGGGAAAGAATTGTTTCGAAGGCCAGAATAGGGTCCAGGTTATCATCTAAAATACCTTGACGAAGTGATTGACATGTATTACTCCCCAGCTGGATAGCCAGGGAATCTCTCAACTTCCCCGACCAATGGACTTTTCTCTCTATCCCTGCTTGTCTCAATGGTGAGGTATTAAGAGTGTTATTCTTGGAGAGTTTAAATCTTAATTGGAGAGGGAAATGATCACTCTCTATCCTGGGTTTAACCTGAAAATCAATAATATCCGAAAGTAGTGCTTGGGAAACTAGTATATAATCAATTAAACTTAATCCAGAGGATGACCAATACGTAAAGGAGCCCTGAGAGGAGTCCAATATGGTCCTGTTTAAAATTTCGAGTGAATGCACTAGGACTAATTCCAACAAAAGAGGGCCCCTTTTGTTTGTCTTTTTGTCTTGCAAAATCCTGCACTGCTTACCATCCTGATGTAAAGGTTCCCAATTAGAAGATTCAGTATTATCTGACCAGAGATGGCCTATTCTGGCGTTAAAATCTCCACTTAATAGAAATCTATCATTCGGAAATTGTGTCTCAAATTGAGTGAGAGTTTCTTCTAACTTATCCCAGACGTTAGTATTAGCAGAAGTAGTATTACAGGTGGGAGGAAGGTAAACATTTTACAAATAAGGGCCTCAGCCCATAAAGCTCTAATTCTGAGTGCCAGGATAGATTGAGGAAGGGATGTTGGGAGGTAATCGGCTGACAGGAAGCACATATTCGAAATAAAGGTGGCAAGGCCCCCACTAGGTCGACCCTTCATTGAATACTTTACCGCGGGGCTAAAAAAGGAGTGATATCCTGACAGAGTTAAACTGTCCAAAGAGGTAGCCCAGGTTTCCTGAAGACATATGATCTTAAAAGTGCTTAAGTAATCTAGAAAATCGGCATCCTGTCGTTTGTTACCCCATCCATTTATATTCCAAGATAGTATTGTTAACTGTCATATGTCGCTTATTTGATTGATAGATTCTGAAAAGACAATACATCCATTTAGAGGTTGTAATGACGGTGCAAACTGTGCAGGCTTAGCTGCTGAGGTTGATGATTTAATAGTCTTAGAGGGAATTTTCTGTGTAGGGAATGAGCATTGAGTCACTCTAAGTACAGGAAGGGGTGTCGGAGACCCCATCTCAGCAGCATCCAAGTATCGCATTCTTCCCCAGAACTCAGGTGAGTCGATTTTCGCACATTTGGCGAGTTCATAACAAGGTGAGATTTCCGACGAATTTCATTCTTCGGGAGAAAGGGGTGGTTCCTTCACCGAGGTCCTTTTGTCTATCTCCCGATGGTAGGCACTTTGAGATGGTGGGCCCAATTGTGGTCCTATAAATCCGCAGTTCTTGGGAGACTGAGTTGTGTTTAAGATTTTTATAATTGGCTCCATAATAGGGGCAGATTTTATCGTTCCCGTGTGATATTGTATTGCACTTTGATTCATAAGGACACTTAAGTGAGCTTTTAAACAATCCAGTCTGAGTAAGATCTCATTTTGATTAGCCACCGGTAAAGAACTGAATGTATCAATAAGTAAAAGTTCCTCAGAGGTAAAACAGTTGCTTTTGTCCTGTGTCTGTAAATCTGGGTCGTATCTCAGGGTTACCTTAGGGCGCAATTCCTGGCTAGGCAATTCATTAGTGAAATCAATAAGCAGCTCACATGACAATTAAGGGCTAGCCTGAGGCTTATATAAATGTCTGGGGAGCAAAGTATCTGCCACCGCTCTATTTTCAAAGAATCTGAGTGTAGCTATTCCCAAACTCGCTAGAAAAGCTCTGGCAGATAGCATCCTTTGGACAACAGATCTAGAGGAAAATTTAACCAGAGCATGGGCTTTAAGTCCATTAAAATATAAATATTGTATCTGCAAGATATCTGAGGTAGCTAGTGTCATCCTTGGTTTTAGGAGACTGCAGAAATAAAAAATTCGATCGCGTTGGGGTTGTAAACCTGGCGGTTTCGGAAAGTTTTCAAAAACTAACTGAAACGGATCCAAAACTAAACTCCATTGATTCCTCCTAGGTATAGATGGTGAAGAGTGCCTTAAAAGCACGTCGGTCCAAGGATCTTGGGGTTGATCAGAGTATGCTTGAGCACAGTTCTGGAAAGTAGAGGAGATATTAAAGGTATCTGGGGTTGGTAGATGGTCCTTATTTTGGGAGTGGAGCTGTTTATTTTGTGAAGCGTTCAATCCTTCAGTTGTCTTGGTAAGGAAGTTCTGTTCTTCACTTATTTTACAAATAGGTGAAGTAATGGGTTTGGTTGATTTAGAATGTTTGTTTGGTGTTAAGGTTTGGTCCAGAAGTGCAAATAGCTTCTTGAAATTCATTTTTTTCCCATATGAATGTTTGTGATTTTTCATGTTGCTAGATTTTTTTACTTTATTTCTCTGTGCTGTATTGTACTTATGTTTGCGTTTTTTCCCACGTGCATTTGTTACCTCTGATTTATTGATTGCTCTACCGGCTTCTATATGGGGAGGTGGTAAAGCAGAAGTCGAAGGCTGACTAACTGCGGGGTTGTCCTCTGTGTTTTTAAGTATATTTACAATCTCTGATAGTAGCTGGTTATTCTCGAGCAAAGATGTCTTCATAGTATCAAGATCAAGGGCGAGCATAAGTAGCCATCCCGTTACTGTGGGGCTGATTTCTTCCGGTATCTGAATTAGATTTGCCTGTTTACTGGAACTGTCTTTTATCAAATCCGAGATAGGCACCCCATCAGTCATACTACCAGAACAGTTTAGTTTCTCAGAAATATGCGGAACCACTGGCAACCTGTGTGCTTTAAACCCGTTGGGTGAAACACCTAACGCCTCTGGAAGAAATTGTAACTTGTGCTCAGCAACGTTGTTACATATTTCAACTGCTGTTTTAGTTGGCTGAGTTGTTTGAAGTGCTTGAACTGAGGTTTTCGTAGTAGAATCCTCACAATAAAGGTGTTCATTTGTAGCCAAGTCCGCGTTAGCTATTTCCTCAGCCAAGTTTAGGGCATGATTGGGGTTATCTGCACTAAGGTCTTTAAAGAAAGCATGTGAAATAGACCAATCTTGAATCATAGAGGAGTTATAGAGAGGATTCTCCAGAGAATTTTCTTTTTTAGAAGAAACTAAAAACTGAGTTATTTGTTGTTGGCCCTTTAAATCTCTGGACTGTTGGCTGGCTCGCTGTAGAGCTGGAGTCGATCGTTCTTGTTGCAGCTGGTTCTTATATTTAACTTTCCTTTTCTTTTCTTTTTCTTTTTGTTTTGTCTTCGGAGGCCAATATTTGAGAGAAATCCCCATAGCCTTCCTTACGCTTCTCGTTAGGGCCATTTGATAGTCAGCAAATTAAGTTCAAAGAAAATACCCTGCTGGTCCAGAAATTCAGCCTTGAAAGATAAAAAGCCAGGCTCTCCCAGCTGCCGCTTTTCCAAGGGAATAGAGCTCAGTTCACCTCAAATCAACACGGTTCGAATCAAATTCATTACTAGACTTCGTCAATTAAAAATCCCTGGGTAAGTTACAGACAAACAGTAACTAATAATTAGTGTTTAGTATTAAACGTTCCAGGGAGAGAGTGTAATGCTTACTCATCAGGATGCCATCTTCCTCACCATATCTCCCAATGTATTCAATGGGGCTTACTCACACAGGAAAGCATGCACGGGACTGCAATTCAATGATAAGGAACTTCACTCACCCAACCCAAAATTCAGAATCATGCCACTTTAAGCTGTTTTGCAACTGTTTTATATTTGTTTTACAGTTATTGGATTTTAAATGGCTTTATTTCTTGTTGTGAGCTGCCTTTGTTTTCAACTCTGCCTCACAGGGTTGTTGGAAATATTCCATATAAACACACACATTGGAGATGTAAAAATACATACACCCTATATAATGGTTTATTGTCAAAACCAGCTGGCCATTGCAGAACATTTTTTAAAAATATAACTGTTTGTTTCCTGCCAAATAAAAGCAGTGACACCTAAGTAAGCCCTGCCTAACTGCTTTTTTTTTTAAGGATCAGAGGGGAAGAGAAAGATTTACAACACAATCCTTTTCTATGTTCACTCAAAAGTCCCATTGATTTCTAGCACAATCCTAACCATGTCTACTAAAAAATAAGTCCTACTGAATTCAATGGGGTTAGCTGCCAGATATGTGGAATTAGCATTGAAGTTTTACTCCCAGAAAAATTTCATATTGGAAAGCTTTTCAAAACAGGTTATGAATAAGGCAAATAAGCTGCCCTTTTCCACAGTCCTGTAAAATTTAAATTTTCTTTGACTCCTTAATTAAAAAAGTATAACACTGCAGCATGTACACTTTTTAAAACTTCTGTTCAAAAAATATTTGAAAAATAAAAAGTATAATATACAATTTTTTGCAAATAATTAAAAAAAACCTTACATGTACACTTTTATGCCTACCAAGATCCTGCTATGATCGTCTGTTGTAGTGCAATCCTATGCATGTTTACTCAGAAGCAAGTCCCAATCATGTACAGAGAAAGTACTCTTTATGCTGCTGAAAGCTATATACAGGCATACCCCGCTTAAAGTAGCTTCACTTAAAGTAGCCTCGCTATAAAGTACATGCTCCATACTCCACCATACCCCGCTTAAAGTACGTGCGCTTCGCAATAACGGACACTTTATTGGCATGACGCCGCTGCCATCTAGTGGTGATTGCATGCAGTACAAGTGAAGATAATTGCTTCACTTTAAGTACAGTTTCACTTAAAGTACACTCTCCGGTCCCATTGTGTACGTTAAAGTGGGGTATGCCTGTATTTACTGAATTCCTGATGTGAGAAAAGCAGAAAAAGGAAACTGTTCTCAGAACCTGAAATGAAGTTAGCTCTTGCTATTGTCAATCACAACCCTGACTTCACTTATTGGCTAAAAACCTGAAAGAGCAGGGATTAGAGTAGAACTTAGAGTAACTATCAGGTGTTGGAGGGTGGCTGACATTTTGGTGTATATCTCGGGAACCGGACCACCTAGAAACTTTATGTTTTAAATGAAAGCTGAAAGTCTGGAGATTAAGGTGAGTCACCCAGAGAGGACCCCCCAAAACCGGAGTCTCCATCCAACAGCCAGAGGTCTGGTAACCCTAGCATAGACCCATGTGCAGTCTAGGCCTCAAATATACAGAGGAGGAGGAGATAGGGCTAGCAGTTGTAATGAGGCTACCACTCAGATGTTCATTTGTGTGCTGAAAGAGTTTCTGCACTTTGATTTGATTCAATGTCAAACTAGACCGGATGCCATGTGTGGGGATATATTGGCAAAGGGAAAATAGATAAGAAGGCAAAATGAGTAGTTTCTTCAGTTTGCTGTTTGTGAATCTAACAAGGGATATGGCATATGCTACAGGTGTAGGTTTCTTTCTCACGTCTCAGAATCTGCATATCTAACATAAACAGCTGAAATGATGTTATTATACAGCAATTTCTATAAAATTCACTAGTTTTCTCACGGTAATAAAAGCCTGTTTGAGGTGAAGATCATTAGTTAGACTATTCAGCCTCACATTGGCTAAAACATCAATGAACAGGCTAGTCACATTTTGGTTGACATTCTGAAACTTGTGCAAGATATTTCATGTAACGTGATTTAAACTATTCTTGATTGAAGCAAAATTGGTTTTCTGCTCAGATTGATTATCAAACGTGATTGAATATATATATATATATATATACAGAGAGAGAGAGAGAGAGAGAGAGAGATGATGTCTAGGAATGAATGTAGATTTCTGTGGAAAATTAATCTGTTAAGTTGTGCTACTCAGTGAAGCTTTAAATATATTCAATATATATAATTGTAACTGCAGATGATAGCTGCGATATGACTGCCACTGCAACTGCTTGACTTACAGCAAATATGTACATTAATGAATTATCATTCCTTCCAAAGATTAAATCAGAATTCAGACTTGAGAAGGCTAATTGATTTCCACAATTTTTAGACATGGGATGTCATTGAAATCAATGAGTATACATGGGCTTTAATTCACATTTGCTAGCTAAACTGGTTTGGGAATCAAACTGTGTGAGTAGAAATCACTGACTTGCACTTCAAATAAAGAAAAAATACTTAAAGATCATATTTTGTGGATGGATAGTTTTTAATAGCTAGAACTTATATCAATATATTATACAGCCGTATTCACACACTACTTGCATGCAAAGTGCATGTGTGTTTAAGTAGGAGCAGGGATGCAATGCTGGCTCTTCCTCCAACATTGCATTTCTGGACTTGGCCACCCCCAGTGCTCATGTGTTGTGTGGATATCTGAAAAAGGGCACTCTACTTATGAGCAGCCATTCAAGCACATAAGTTTATTTCCAGACATCTGCACTTTCAGGTAGAACCGTTGCTTAATAGTAGAGCATCTGCCTTGCATGGTTCAATCCCCGGCATACCCAGGTAGGAATTAGAGAAACCCCTTCCTGAAGCCTTGTAGAGCTACTTCCAGTCAGTGCAGACAATACTGAGCTATATGGACCAATGGTCTGACTTGGTATAAGGCACCGTCTGATGTTTCTGAATACATGGTCTTCAGAGACAGGTGTTGGCCTGGGGACACAACATTAGGGGGTCAGGAATGTGGCCTATGAGAGTCCTAAACATTTCTTTTAACAGTAAATGTTCTTGAAAAGAACTTATAAAGATATATTGTGAGTATTACAAGTGTTTACTGTAACATAGAAACTTTGGGAATTTCCACTTTATTGGAGGTGATTTTAAGGAAAGATAGGGAGCATCATGTCTTCCACTTGTATGTTTCAGATTTCTGAACATTTAAGAAATTTATTTTTCAAACATTAATTGGATAGGTGGGATGAAATAACGCCATCCAAAAAAATTATATTGGGAAAAGAAATTTCTCCAACTTTTCCGGGAAGAGGGCTGCTGATTTCCTTGCTTAACATTCAACAGGCCAAAGGTATTTCATTTTTCTCCTGTTTTTTTAAAAACTTTAAACATGCTACTCACAGTGATGTAAGGCTCTTTCTGCAGGTTCCAGCCAGCCACACTTCCTGCAATGCCTTGTAAGTGATGCATCATTGCATTGTTTCCAACAAAAATCCAGAAAGGGTAGGTGGTCACACATTCTGGTGGGACACAGCAAGGTAAGTTGCAACCACCTTCTGAAACTTTCAGAGGAATTTCTCACCATCTCCAAGTTTGCAGCAGAAATTCAGTTAACTTCACAGGGGGATAATATTGTTTTGGAAAGTGGGGATTGGAGTTGGCTCCACCTTAGTTCAGGCCACATGCTGGCCTTCAGAAGGGCTATAGCTCAGTGGCAGAGCATCTGCCTTGCATGCAGGAGGCCCCAGGTTCAATCCTTGGCATCTGTAGGTAGAGTTAGGAAACACTCCTGCCTGAAACCTTAAGAGCCGCTGCCAGTCAGTGTAGACAGTGCTCATCTAGACAGACCAGTCATCTGACTCAGAATGAGGGAGCATCCTATGTTCCTAATTGCCTCTTTGTAAAAGGTGCAATTTCCCTAGCTTACCTACAGTAAATATGTAAACAAACCTGGAATCTACTGGAATCAATTAGAATATGCTATTTTAAATTCAAGCTATATTGGTTTGCAGATCCAATTATGCGAGTAATAACTCAAGCATGATACTTGAAATGTGATACATTGTGTGGAGGGAGAAGAAACAAAACAGAGATGTATCTGTACAAGAAGATCATAATGCTCAGAGTAATTGACACTGCTTATCCGTATCTGGCACACAGTCATTTCACTTTACTAATAATATAATACAAACTTAAGCATATCTACTAATGTTTGAGAACTTCTTTTAGAAACAAGGAGAAACTGAAAAACAGATGTGAGGTTATCAAAACAGACATACAACCAGCAGAACATTAATAAAAGTGTGGGGCTGCCCTTGAGGTTGGTCCAGAAGCTGCAGCTGGTGCAAAATGCAGCTGCGAGACTGCTCACTGGGGCAGGGTATTGCCAACATGTCACCCCCTGCTGAAAGAATTGCACTGGCTGCCCATTTGCTACCAGGACAAGTTCAAGGTTCTAGTTTTGGTGTACAAAGCCCTATACAGCTTGGGACCAGGATACCTGTAAGACTGTCTTACTGCTTATATACCCAGTCGATCACAGCACTCTGCAGGTGAGGGCCTCCTGCAGATACCATCTTATCAGGAGGTCTGTTCTGCACAACATAGGAAGTAGATCTTTACTGTTATGGCACATACCCTGTGGAATTCCCTCCCCTTAAATATTAGACAGGTACCATCTCTGTCATCTTTTTGGCACCTATTGAAGACGTTCCTCTTTCAACAAGCTTTTTAAGTTGAGACCTTATCCCAGTCTGCTTCTGTGTTTAAATTGCTTTTTAATATGCTTTTAAACCTTTTTTAAAAAAAATGTTTTTAACTTTAAAAAAAATGTCTTGAAAGCTTTTAAAAAATGTTTTTAAAGTTGTTTTGTTTTAATGTATTTTAATGCCTGCTTTTATGATGTTTTAAAGTGTTTTTAGTGCTTTTGTTTGCCACCCTGGGCTCCTGCTGGGAGGAAGGGTGGGATATAAATTAAGTAATAAATAAATAAAGAGACACACCTTTTGCTTAGAGAGATAGTATGTAACAACCAGCTAAAGCACAATGCCATCAGAGTTTTTTAAGCATATGCTGTAGTGTTGCTTTTTTTTAAACCTACAATCTTTAATTAAGGCTGGACTGCACTTTCTTCCCTTCTCCACCCCAGTTTCTCAAAAATATTTTACTCCAGTGAAAATGGGGACCAGTTTTCTGCTGCTTTCTTGGAGGAGGGGGTAGTCAATGTTAGTCCTACTCAGAGCAGACCACTGAAGTTAATAGGCATGGCTTAGTTTCATTGATTTCTGTGGGTCTACTCTAAGTAAGACTTAGCTGAATACAATCCAAAGTTACATTTGCTTGATCCCTGAATCATATGTTCTTGTATTAATTTATAAGGGCCTTAACAACTTGTAAGGACTGGTTGGTACCTGATATTCTTGACTGATCACTGGGGTCCCTGGGGGACCCACAATTAGTGGTCTCCTGTGGCTCAGACTCACAGCTTGCATCCACCAGGAGCTGTGTGTTCAGTATTGTCAATTCTGTGGAACTCCCTCCCAGCTGACATCAGACAGGTCCCCTTTCACTTGAACTTTCAGTGCTTGGTGAAGACATTTTTAAAAACAACAACAAAAAAACAGGCATTTTAAGCAAACTTTTCTGATTTTATGGTTAATTTTAACTTATTTCATCCCTTTTGTAACTTCATTGGAAACTACAGTGTTAAGTGGTATATAAATGACTGAAATAAATAAATGTCTTAGATAATTAGACTCAAAATTCTTGGACCTGAAAACATTTCTTTATCCTGGTTTATGCCATGATCCACAAACTAGGAACCCTGTAATGTGCAGCTGAGGACTCTGATGAAGGCAAAGGGTCTTCCCAGCTGATAGACATTTCCCATTTAGCTCCTGGGCTCAGGAGCTACAGGGGCAGCAGTATTTGTGGTCATGCCAGGAATAAAAGCCTGGTGTGGCTTTGCTACGTAGCACATGTGCTGCATCACTGGGATGTGGGTCTTTTAAGCCAGCTCCACCCGCTGCTGCTTCTTGGTGCCTGCCCACCCTTCCTCAGTGCAGTGCAAGTTTGCTGGTTGCCTATGGGGGCCAAGTGGGAGTTTTTCACTGGTTGGCCAGTTTATTTGGTAACTGGCTTTTTGTCTACTCTGCACTTTGTCTTTAATTTGGCTTTTAATCTGTTTCATTCTGATTTGGTCCTTGATTTTATTGGCATTGCAATTCTTTGTAAATAGGTAATTTGGTCACGTTAGGCAGCTATGTGTGCGAAGTTTACAGGTTAGGGTATTGGCACCTTTAAGGTGAAAGGTGACACCCGAGACTGGCTTTCGGGTTTGCGGGGGCCTGTTGGCTGGGTAGGGATCTCTTTCGGGGCTAATCTGTGCTACCCACTCAGAGCTGTGGGGCACCAGGAGGGGGTGAGTCAGGAAGACCTCCATCCCCATCTTTAGGGTGGGGCCAATGAAAAGGTGGTGGAATTTAGGCACATGCACACACCTTTTTTAAGTGGCCGGGTGGGTCTCACCCGAGGGATTAAATACCTAGCTAGAATATCTAGTTATCTACTGCACATGCACACTGCAGACAGTTGATTCATTTGAATAAAGTTTATTAAAGTATAACAAATGTGGTCCAAGTTTTCACCCAACTTCACCTGTGTCTTGCCTCTTTATTTCATGGTTGTGGTTGCAAAATCCTGCCACCAGCCTTTAAATCAGGATGAATCCTCTCTGTTTCCCCAGTTTTGCATAACTGAAATATGGTAAAATAAGGTGAGGGCCCTTTAATCACCCAGCTAGCTCTTCCTGCAAAGCACACTTGTCAACATACATAAAGCTTTGATTGACTCTTGCCCCCTGCAGAGGCAATATCTTCCTGCAGCTGCTTTAGGAGGAGCCAGCAGGGCCCCCTTGTCTGAACTTGCCTGCCCTGTACTTTGACCTGACTTCACCAGATGATGTCTGCTTCTCCTGGAAGCCTCAAGTTCCTATGGGATTGGACAGTCTGGCCCTGAGAAAGCAGCACTCGGAGGAAACTCAGGGCTCGTCCAAACTGACCCCGATAATCCACATTTTCCATATTCGCTTTGTCATCTGACAGTCCCCACTTTGCCTGAAATTCACTCTTTTCCGATCTGAAAAATACCCTTTTTTTGCCCCCGCACACGCAGAGGGAAGACCCGTACATGCTTTTTGCTTTTTCCCAGCTCCGCCTGCAACACCACCCCCTATCAGCCAATTGGTCTGCAAAATATGACATATGCTCCTCTCCCCCTTTGCACCAAAGCACAATAACAAGCATGTGCTTGACCGTAAGAGCGCAAATGTTTGAATTTCCTGTTGGTTTGGTAGTAGTGGCTGTAATGGAGTTGACCGAGTTTTTGGCTCTTGTGCAGCTCCACTTACAGCTATTAAATTTCTGCCTTGTGCAGTTGAGGGCAGCCGGAGCCCAACAGGCGCCTGGACAGGGTCGTGTGACACCCCAGAGCCCAGGAACAACAGGAGCCCAAGCAGTGCTGGAGCCATGCTGAGCTTCCTCAGCTCATGCAGGGGTAGTGGTGGAGGAGGCTACTTCACAGCAGCTGCACCAGCGAAGCTTCGGGATAGGAAGCGCCGCGATGTTGCGAGCTCAGTGAGGCAGGAGGTGGCAGCAGCGGCAGCTACATTTTCCTCCCTTATGGCAACATTGTTCACAAGCGAGGGCTTGGTGGACAGGGATCTCCATCTTCCCCCTTGCACCCCCTCCCACCCAGCCCCCAGCAGCCTTTCCTAGCTAAGGAACCCCACACAGCTGCTGGATCCCTCGATTCTTGGGGGCTGCTGGTGGTAGTGCTGAGTCCAGGGCCTCCCTTCCCCCCTTTGCACACACACACACACACACACACACACTGGACATATTCTCCAGGAACAATTTGTAATAGGAAGGCATGCAGGGGGAATGAGGTTAGAGCTGCTAAACATCCTTTCCTCTTTCTCCACTTTGAAGTGTTCCCTCTGATAAAAGAGAACTGCAAACCACTTATCTGACAATAATTGCTGTATTGTTGTTTGCTTGCATTTGCAATATATCGCTAAACCAAATATATGTAGTTTTGCCTTTTTGCATATTAAATTTTCTGGAGGTAAACATGCCTGGCAATTCACTTCTTTCTCATGGAAGTGCAAGCAAGTAACAACGTGTCATGTCTAGGAAGGTAGACCACCAGTCTCTATGGTTGCGGGCGCCCAAGACGCTCTAGCAAACCACTTATATCCCAGTAATTCCTGTGTTTTTGTTTGCTTGTGTTTGCGATATTTCACAAAACCGACTGTATGCTTTTCTGCCTTTATGCATATTGCAGTTTCTGGCAATTCCACTTATTTCTACAGAACAGAAAGGGGGGTATTGAGGAGCTGCTACTACTTGCTTCTGTTGTAAAGAATGGCAGGAAAGCTGAGAGTTTAATGGGGAGCACCCCCCTTCTTACAGAACCAACTTTTTTTTGGGTGGCGTGGCAGCTTTGTGACTGCGTATTTATGCACACCTGCCCAGGCGCATTCTCGATTCAAGTTGTCCTTGTACCTTTCATTCCCCCCAAAAAATGTCTCATAAATCGAATACCATGCAGACATGCCAGCTGGAACTCTGGCTCCACTGCAAGGTTCCTGACCCCCAAGCTTTTCTAGAGTGCAGACCTCAGTGGCGGCTCCCATCTCCTCCCCATTCTCTCTCGTGTGTTTGCTCTGCTTGCCTCTCACTCTCCGCATAGGCGTTGGCATCAGCGTCAGGGAAGAGCCACCGAGAGAGGCTTCCCAGCAGCTTCCCAACCACTTCAGGCAAAACTTGATGCTCCGTTGCCTTCATCCCCCCTCCTTCTCCATTTCCTTCCCGTGGCCATTTGCAAAGTGCCAGCAAAGCGAGCTCCCTGCACCAACCAGCCGCACTTGAGCGAGACCATCCAGGAAAAGGGAGGCTTTACAAACAGCCACAATTGCAGATCTCACCCGGAACAGCCACCCAGTTCGCAGGCTGGCTAAAAATAAATGGCTGTAGCTGTGCAGTAGAAGTTGCAGAGCCCCCCCAACACCACTCCATTGCTCTGATTGGTTCAGTTTCCCCGGGCTTTCCCCGGACATTCGCGCACATGTGCAAAAGTGGAAATGCATGATTGGCTGGGAACGAGGGAAGGGGTATGGGGAAACGCCCATGGACCTCCCACAGCTCTAAAGTCCACGGTATTGCATCCGAGCACCTTACGGTACAGCAGATGATTCCTGATTAAAAAAAGCATATCGCATTTCTTGCGGTACTGCAAAAGCGGATTCAACCATGCGAAAATGCGCAAAAACAGACGACGTCATATGGACCACTGAAAATTAATGAATACACAAAGCGATCATATTGCACATCATAGAGTCATCTGGATGAGCCCACAGCCAGACTTTTAGTGATTTCTCTTAAGCCATATCTATACTACTAACTTAATCCAGATGTTCATGTATTGCTTCTAAGAAGCCCATGAACTGGTAACTCTTGGCCCTTCTATCAGAAAATCCACAGGTCCTACTCATAAGTTACATAAAAGCAATGACTAGAGATACCCATATCACATCACCCAATTTGGGTAACAGAGCATGCATGGGTGGATGGAGAGAGTTGGATCACAGTAGTAATATGTGTATAGAGCTCTTTCCACTTGGATGCTAACCCTGGAAAAGCAAACCCTGTAGCCAGCTCTCCACATATAGAATTGTGTGATCCTCCGGTCTGTGCCAATTTCTGTATATAGTTTGTGTATGCACACAACCCTAAGTTCCAATCTTGCTCTCTCTCTATTTATTTTATTGAGTAAATGCATAGCTATTTTATATCCATTTATCAATTTATTTTATATCCATTTATCAATTTATTTTATATCCATTTATCAATTTATTTTATATCCATTTATCAATCTACATTTAGACATAATTTTATTATGTGTATTTGTTTTAAAATTGCAGACTTTATTTACATTTTGATAAATTTTACATCCAGTTGTTTTTAGTGTTTAATTTTATCAGTATATTAATCAATATTTAATATTTTATGTGAACTGCTTTGAGTTTTTTGTTGGTTAAGCAGTATATCATGTTGTTAAATAATTTTTAAAATTGTTATATCCATTTATAAATGTATTATGTTTATATTATATTGATTAAATTTTGCCAAGGTTCTTCCTCATTTTTATCTTCACCTTGTGGGATAGGCAAGCCTAAGAGATAGGGACTGGCCCAAGATCTCCAGGGAACATCATAGCTGAACCTGAACCTCCCCAGCCCTAAACTATGTGCAGGTCAACACCACACATTTAAAGCACATCCAACTCACATGACTTCTCCCAAAGAATCATGGGGACTGTAGTTTGCTAAGGGTGGTAGGATTTTGTAGTTTTATGAGGGGAAAAATCTCTATGAGGAGGAGTCACCCACCTGTCAGTCTAGTGACATTACCATGACATCAAGGGAAGATTTTCACTTTGCCCATACAGAATGATTTCAAACTGAGGGCAAAGGGAAGTATAAACACAGATCAGCTGATTCCTGCCCAATCAGAAACTCTGCAATGCAGCCAATCCCAATAGGGCTTGCTGTTAATACTGATTGGTGCTGACAAGTGTCATTTACCAAGGAACAATAGGGAGCACACGTTAAGCTCCCAATCATCCCTTTGCAGCCACACCTTTACCTGTCCTACACTTGATGTCTGGTTGGGCAGGAGGCCATGATTTTCAGAAAATGACCTTGCAGACCAAATTAGGACCCCAGCCAGGCTTAGTTTAGCCTGTGGATCAGAGGTTCCCACCACTGTAAGCCATTTGCTGATTCTTTTCTAATACCTGAAATGGGACTCAAGAATTTCACCTGCAATCCCTATCATCTCCAGGTAGAGCTGGGAGAGATCCCATCTGAAATCCTGGAGAGCCACTGCCAGTCAATGTAGTCAGGATGCTAGATAGACCAAAGGTCTGATTCAGTATAAGGCAAACCTATGAGTCCTATGTCACAAGTTAAAGCAAAAGCAGGGAGTGTGACACACTCATGATCCATTTCCCCCTCACACAGGCTACTCTCAGGACAAGCATTACAGAGCTACAAATCGCATCTGGAAAAACATTCTTCCCAGCCATAGTGTTGGCATCCTTCAGCCGTGTCTAGGGATAGACAGTTTTGGGGTACAGTTGGGGTTTGACAGTTGGGTTAGATAGGATTAGGGACCAAGAAGAGAACCTCTAGTTAGAAGGGCTGTGGTTTTGGGGGAGGATCTCATTGGGAATTAGTGGGGTAGGATTGGTAGGTAAAATAGGGACAATAACAACTTATTCATTTACTATCACATGTAACATCTTGTATAAAATGATGTTTATTTGTTTGATTCAAAATCCCATGTGTCAGCTTGGTCAAGAGTGCTACCATATTAAGGTCTTATTCTATACCTATACCAATTTTACCCACAGATTACACCAGTGGTCACTTTTCAGGGAAAAGGTGGTGGGGCATATCTGACCCAGACTGAGGCAGACTTCATGGGGAATTCCTGATCCAGGTGTTTGGGAATCAGGAGCTGGTAATCCCAGAGACACAAACATCACACACTTTCTCTGTCCGTCTGTGCTATAACTGACAAAGATTCAAACAGAGGGATGCAGAAGCAGGGAGTGTGAGACATGCATAGGTCACCCCCACCCAGGCTACTCTCAGGACAAGCATGAATAGCAGGACGGTGCTCAGTGTTTGGCCAAGTCTCAAGCCCAATTGGGCCTCTTTGGAGGCATATGGGCCTTGGCTGAGTTGGGTTCAGATAGCCACTAATTGCTACAGGTTGGGTTGGATGACCCAGAGCAATTAGTGGCTGATGGGGTGGAACTTAGGGCAGGAAGAAGAGGCATGCAGAGTGAGAAAACTTCATGAAAAGGCCAACACCTACCTTGGATCCCTGGCTGTGTCTTTCAGGAGAAGGTAGGTCTAGCTTCCTGTCTGCCTACCACTCCTCCCCCCCAGCAGAACTAAACCCTCAGCAATTCTGCATGGCTAGGGGGAGGCTGTGCAAGTGGCTTTCCTAAAGGAAACTTGCTTGCTCAGCATCACTGGTTCAGAATCAACTCTCCCCGCACTGATCAGCTGTTCAGTAGAGGGGTTGATTCTGCATGATGCAGGTGATGCTCTGCAAAGAGCTTTCCTGTAGGAAAACCATTTATGGAGCATCACCAGAGCAGGATTGCCCGCTCTACTGATCAACTGTTCACTGGAGGGGGTGATTCTGCAGGGTGCTTGGAAGCATTGATTAGAGGGGGGGGAGGAATTGCAGCACCTTGCAGAATTGACTCCCGTCATGGTCATGGGGAGGAGAAGGAGACACAAGGTCTCCTTTCCCCACCCCTTTCCTGCTACATGTTTCATTAGGGTTTTAAGATCCTAATGAAACAGAGGCTCTGCCCCTAAACTTATTCAGGAGTGAACAAGGGGGCAGGGGATGTGGTCCTGAGGTCACAGCCCTCAGGTTGGGAACCACTGCAATAAAGGATACTTGTTTTGTTTTTTATTTTAATCAAAAGTGCTGGCGTACTTGAAGGACTGCCCTTTCACTTCAGGCCATCCCTTTTTCTTTTCCTCCACTTGTAGATGTTTTTAGGACCTGGGGAAAAAAACTCCTTTGTTATTTGTACACTGTACTTATAACAAATTCTAAAGTCTGGTCACAGTGTTTGTGTGTGTCTGTATGTGTGCCTGTATGTTTATCTATATCCATAGCCATTAAATATAATACTTCAATACACAAATGTGGTGTGTATTGGTGCTTGAAGGAAACAGAACACCTTCCCCCACCCCCACCCCCACCACTAAAGAATAAGAGATGATCTTCTATAGATAGCAAACAGGTAAAGAAAATGTAGCATTATACAGATCTTGAAGTGTTTCTGCAATGCTGGCTTGTATCCAAGCAGAGGGCTTCTATTATGCTCTCAAAAATGATTTGAGAATACATAGAAAAGAAGGCCAGTTTCTCTTAATACTTGAAAATGGCAGGAGAAGTGGCAGCACACAGGCATCTTTGGCTAGTGAGGATATCCTGGAAATGGAAACAGATGGGATAAAAGCACTGGAAAAATTGGCAGCCTGAACAAAAGAGAGAACACAGAAAGTCAACTTTAATGAACAGAAACCCACAAAAATAGCCCTCTTTGTAGCAGCTAGTATGATGATTTCAGATTTGCAGAATTCCAAAGCAAGATCGAGAGGAAAAAACTTGATTCCTTCTACGTTACCCAATTGTTTCCAATGAAAGAATAAAAGCATTATTCCAGTCATTTACTCTGCATCCTTCAGTTGTATCCAGGGATACACAATTTCGGGTGCAGTTGTACTCTACTGAGTTTTGGTGGAGGGCAAGATTAAGCACATTCTCTGTCCTGTGCTACCACTCCCTATATCTGACAAATTTAAGCAGAGCTATATATATGTTTTAAAAAACAAACAAACAAACCTCTCTCTCAGAATATGATTTCTTTGCAGAAACCATTCTCCTGCCTACATCTGAGACTGTCGTAGAGCTTGGAAAAGTTACTTTTTTGAACTACAACTCCCATCAACCCCAGCCAGCATGGCCACTGGATTGGGCTGATGGGAGTTGTAGTTCAAAAAAGTAACTTTTCCAAGCTCTGCGACAGTCTCAGATGTAGGCAGGAGAATGGTTTCTGCAAAGAAATTATATTCTGCGAGAGAGGTTTGTTTGTTTGTTTTTTAAAACATATATATAGCTCTGCTTAAATTTGTCAGATATAGGATACACATTAATGAGTCCTTTTCCCATCAATCCAGCACCAGCAGAGATAACGCCCTTATCCCATTTGCTTCACGGCACAAATCCTTTTTTATCTCCAGAACATAAGTCTCCTCCATTTCAGAACCTCCCGACCTGTTCCCAATGCCAGAAGGGTACAAATCCCACTAT
Source organism: Rhineura floridana (assembly GCF_030035675.1). Taxonomy (NCBI): domain Eukaryota; kingdom Metazoa; phylum Chordata; class Lepidosauria; order Squamata; family Rhineuridae; genus Rhineura; species Rhineura floridana. The sequence continues at coordinate 102,602,142 of NC_084487.1, forward strand.
TTTCCACAAATATATGCATGAGATCCATCAAAGCCCTGCAAGTACCCCTGATGAAAGAGCCATTAGAGATAGACGACTGCGGGTTTTAGATCGTGCCGTAGAAGCAACTACTGAAAGACACGAGGATCACAGGGAACATAGGAGCGGTAAAAGTTACCTCCAGGCCCCCATCAACGTCCTTGATGCCAAGGGGGATAGGGCATATGTCTATGTCACTTTTCTGCATCCTCCATCCAGGGAAGCAAAACTAATTATCAAAGTACAAGGACACATTCCCCTTCAGGAAAAATGCTCAAAGAGGGTTGCAGGCAGGGCCAGTGAGGGTTGCGACTGGCTAGGATATGGGGTCTGGGGAGAGCCAGAAGGACTGCATTCAGTCCCCCAGGCTTGAGGCTGCCCTAGGAAAATGTTTAAAACATGCACACCCTGCCTGCATCTCAGGCTGCCACGTGCAAGGATGTCACAGGGTCGTACTAGTCTCCTTCATGCCAGGGAGATTGGATGGTTTCTTCAACTTACTCTGCTGCTGCTGCTACCACTGCTAGGCCCAGAAGCTAGTTGAGGAAAGGGAGGCGGGAGCTTAGCAGAGTTTTTATTTCTACATTTCTTCATGTTCATGAAAGCATTCATATACTGCCCTCTGATAAATACCAAGATGGTGTACAGCACTAGAAAAATGCTAAAAGCAAAACAAAAAAAGGAACCATTCATGGTTTAGACAACTGCACACGTCTGTCAACATAAAATAAGTCATCAAGAGCCACCTGGAAGTCCAAAGCGAGGATGCCTGCCGAATCTTGCTGGAAGAGGAGTCCACACCATGGAACGGGTGACGCTAGATGTCCAACTTGAGACCATTTGGCCATCTGCAATTGAGGAGACAACTAACAGCACTCCTCCAGATGATCTCAGTGATGTTCTGCTTATTTCAAATTCAACCTTTGCATTTGAAGGCAAACATCAAGGGCCCCACTGTTTCTACTTTTGAGCCAAATTCCAGTGACTTTCCTACTCAGGTGAAATATCTGGGGGGGGGGAATTAAGGAATGCAACAACAGCAACTTTTGATTAAGCTAGCAAAATTCCTCAATGTGGCATGAGGAAGCAAAATGTCAAGATGATGATAGAATTATTTCCTCCAGGAGTGGTAGATTTTGAAAGGGAGGTCTGGGTTCAAATTCCACTCAGCCATTAAGCTTAGTAGGTGATTTTGGGCCAGTCACTTTCAATGTACTCAATATAACCTAAATACATTTTGCAAGTTATAAATATATGCATTTTTATGCACACTTTCCCAATATATATCAATTTCTGTACACGTTGCTTGATTGGAGAACTGCTAGATTCCAGGAAGTTCAAATTTCAAAGGATAGCTCAGTTTGCATATTGGTTCAAGAAGTGTGAATTAGAGCATTTCTTATTAAAATGCAAACAAAATCTAATGTCTCCCCCATCCCTAAGTATGTAACCCAGTCATTTAATGGAATATTAATGGTACAATTGTAGAATCAAATTTAAAATTTTTAGCTTATAGAATCTATCTTTTGCATTTTATCTTATTGTACATAGCTTTGGTAGTGGTGTATAAATCTGCAAAATAAATAACTTACCTCACAGTGTGGATTACGATGAGGAGAACCATGCATGCCATCTGGAGTTTCTCAGAAAAAAAAGGTAAGGAAATGAAATAAATAAAACAAAATATGTAAAACAAATATGGACACAAATAGATATTCAGTAAGACTATTTGTGTAGCATGTGTGTGCATTTTTTTCAGAGTGAATGTAGCTCTAAATATCCCTGCCGTCCCACAACCTGATCACTAGAATGTTCTTCTTTAGCTCTGAAATACATTGCTTGCTTAGGCTGCAATCCTAACCAGAAGTAACTCCTATTGAATTCCTCAGTGGGGCTTACACCCAGGTAAGTGGGGTTGGGATTGTAGCCTTACTGACTAACGTTCCGTCTTTGTATGCCAGTCAGTAACAGTGTTATTTTATGCGATATAAAAATTCCAACAGCAGTAAACAAAACATACTCAAACGCTGCAAAACTTAAGAGTGTAGCAAATCAAATGAAATCAAATCAAATTTTATTGTGCGGTCATAGACCCAATATACAATTGATTAAACAAACAAGGTAAAACAACTGAAGCACTTCAATGGGATATTACAAAATGGTATTATTCTAAAACAGACAAATTTTTAAAAGTATAGTTCTTACGCAATCTCTGAGCTAAATTAAAAAAACGTTGTGACTGATTCTGAGATGGACTTATCTGTATTGGACATGAGACATTTCAGGAGCCAGTCTGTAGATCTACCTGGGAAGGCTTTGATAATAGGGGAAATAAATCTAGAGCGTACATCATTGTAAAAGTTACAGACAAAAAGAACATGAGCTATTGTTTCGATCTCAACAGACGTACAAGGGCAGACTCGCTTTTCATAAGGAATACCAAGAAAATGACTCTCCAATATCGCAGAGGGGAGACAATTGAATCTAGCTCTGGAAAAAAGGTGCCAATATTTCGGGTTGGTCAAATTTTCCAGGTAAGCAGCATAATTAGGGAATGGGAAACTTAAGCCTAGATACAGAGGTGAACAGGATTTACGAGCACTGGCCATAGAGTATTTAAGGTCTATGTCTTTGATTCGTTGCCCAATAATATGATTGGCTGACTCAAGGTCTAGTGTGGACAGTAAATTCAGTGTAAGTCCGAGAATCTTTAATTTATCCTCAAACTTTTTGGACCCAGAACTGATATAAGAATCTTTCCAAATTAGATTTAGGTAGCCTAAAGAGGGGCCGGCATAGGCCACTTTGGACCAAAATCTAAAAGCAAGAAGCCAGGCAGTCCATTCAGTTGAAGTAAGGCTGGCTTCAAGATGGAGGCCAGCCGCTGGAACACAGCATGGCATTCTGAATATTGATCTCAAGAAGATCGATAGTACCGATTCGACTTTGGAGTTAAAACTCAGCACCCAAATAGGTATTCCATAGAGAAGTTGAGGAAGGATTTTAGATTTAAATACTTGGAGAGTAGCGGGGATATACTGTCCACCCTTCTTGAAGAAAAAACAGAGAATACCCTTAGAGGTGTTAAGAGCAGATTGAACTGCAGAACGAATATGGGTAGACCAGGAAAGTGTAGCATAGAACATAACCCCAAGGTATCTGTACTGCCTGACCTGGTCGATCTTCTGGCCATTAACTGTCCATGTATGTACAGATGGACGGTGAGAAAAAGCCATAACTTTGGTCTTACTAAAAGTGATGGTGAGAGAATTAACCTGAGCAGGATCAGTGATTGTCTCAGGATTCCTTTCCAAGCTGACCTAATGAGTTTGTAAACCTTCCATGCTTTATTTAAAACTTATAAGTGGTATAATTATTAATCATGCCACAAAATATGAAAATATGTTTTTTAAAAGTATCATTTAATCATTAAATGCAATGACATTTTCCAGAAATATATTTGATTTGTATATTTGTTTTAATGTTTTTGATTGCTGTAAACCGCCCAGAGAGCTTCGGCTATGGGGAGGTATACAAGTGCAATAAATAAATAAATAAATAAATAAATAAATAATAAAAACACATAATAGGTGTTTGAGGCCTATATTAGAAAAGGACATTAGGACAGCATCATCGGCGTATAGCAATAGAGGGCATTTAGTGTCAGACAATTTAGGTGAGTGGAAATTGGAGGCTAGACAGAAATTACTCAGATCATTGAGAAAAAGGTTGAATAATGTAGGGGCCAATATACATCCCTGCCACACCCCTTTGGTAGCAGGGATGGAGTTTGTTAGGTTTCCATCAACGCCACAACGCACATGAAGTGATGTGCATTGATAGAGCCAACTGATAAGAAAGAGAAGTCTCTTATCCATCATTGTTTGGGATAATTTGGCCCATAGTTTGTCTCTCGGGATAGAGTCGAAGGTGGATTTGAGATCTACAAAGGCAACAGACAGGCCGTTTCCAAGGGAGCTCATGTACTTCTCCGCCAGATGTCTTAGTACTAGGCAATGATCGATGGAAGATCTGCCCTTTCTGAAGCCTGCCTGCTCCTTACCTAGAATATCCTCCTCCTCTATCCAAGACCTCAATCTCACATTTAAAAGGCTGGCATATAGCTTCCCCACAACTGATAAAAGACTAATGGGTCTGTAATTTGAGGGGTCACCCCTGTCTCCTTTCTTAAACACTGGGATAACAACCACCTCAAGCCAAACCAGGGAAGTTTACCAGTAAGGTTGATCTGAGTAAAAAGATTGGCCAATAAAGGGGCCCACCAGTCTATGCAAGCCTTTAACAATTCAGAAGGGGTATGGTGTCAATTCCCGGAGCCTTGCTAGTCTTAAGATTGCTAATCAGGGAAACTATCTCTGTCTGCTTTACAGGAGGCCAGACTGGCAGGGCACAAAGATGTACAATAGCTGGAGTGTTCAGGGGATAATCTCTGTGATTTGCAAACAGTACAGAGAAATGATGTTCCCAAATAGCAGACAAGATATTACATTAAGAGGAAGAGGGAGATCCTAGGGCATCAGTAACTAGGGACCAGAAGAGTTTTGAGTTGTTATTTATAGAGGCATTTATTAAGACCTTCCATCCATGTTGAATAGCTAGTCTCTTTTTGGAAGTGATCAGTTGTTTATATTTCCTTTTAATAAGATAATATTCAGATGGCAACGTGTTTATCTTTCCTATACTGATTGTACACCCTTCTCAATTGCTTCTTAACCTCAAGACAGTCCTTATTGAACCATCACGAGAGTTCTGTTTGAATGGAGGGTGACAAAAATGGGTTTTTGGCCATAATATCTTGTTCAAGACAGAGGACAAGATTGAATAGTCGTGTAGGACAGCAGTGATTTGACTGGCATCCACTATACAAGTTCTAAAGTCCAAGCCCTGAGGAGAGTCAAGGAAGCAAGCAGCCTTCTTAGAAAACACTTCAGACCAGTAGGTTCTCTTGTAACAGGGGCCAGATGATTTGACCTCATATTGAGAATTTGTTGCCAAATAACCTGACTCTGGCATTAACAGAGTAAAATTTAGGGAAAGATGGTCGCACTCAAGTCTGTCACCGACTGTAAAGTTGGAAATTAGATTAATCAAATGCTGGGAGATTAGCACATAGTCCACCACACTGCTACCCTGGCTGGAAATGTATGTAAATTCTGCAGGGTTATTGGCTTCCATATGACCATTCAATATCACCAGATTTAAATGGGCCACCAATTGGGTCAAACATATTCCCTCATGGTTCACCTTTAGGTCTTTGGAAGATCTATTGTACCTGGGAATATAATTATCAGTATCTACTGCCCCCCATAAACCAGATGAAAAAAGGACATTGTTATTGGGGCCAATTCTGGCGTTAAAATAACCCATTATAATAGGGTAAGCCCTGGGGTATAACGCTTCCAGGTCAACTATATATTTCTCCAAATTTTCCCAAGCCAATTCTGTGCCACGTTTAGAGGAAAAGGGAGGAATATAAACATTAATCAGCAGGAGAATCATGGTTCTGAGCTCCATTAGGCCCGCTATGGCAATGTTTCTGCATGAGGCGAGTTCCTTAATGTTCACATGTAAAGAGGTGGATATCAGAATCGTTAGGCCCACCTTAGGTCTACCTTTTCCTTTAGGAGGCTCGGCAATTAAGTCTAATACCGAAAAGCCGTTCAGGTAGACTTTTTTGGTAGACCAGATTTCCTGAATAAAAATCACCTCATAATTTCTTAAAAACTCCCAAGATCCCGGAGCAGTTTTGCTTAGAAGCCCATCTGGCTATGCTCCACATGAGGAATTTAATCTGGTCAAATAACAGGCCAGAATTTCTCCAATTATCCCTCGGGCAAGCAACATAGCGCCCAGGTAAAGGCCTGATCGGGCAGTCGACACGGAGGAGGGATTGTAAATTTATCTCCATAATGTGATTTAACACACCGGCATTATCCACAAATACAGAGCCAGAACTTACGGGGGGCATGGACAGCATCAGTTTGGTGGTCGGAATTGTTAAGGTCCCAACAGGAGCATGTCCCAATTCCTCGGGGCCAAGATATCTAGATCATAACCAGTCTAAGCCGGATGTTAAAGGTCTAGTTGGCCGCTTGAGGAGAGGTACCCTAAGGGGAGCACCTGCCTCTCCAGATCTATTAATTGGTTTTTTTTGGTGACCCTCCGGAAGGAGGGAAAAGAGTTCCTTGGGGGGAAAAGGAGGTCTGATCCAAGGTGGTGATCGCATTATGTTGGAAGGTGTTCACCATGGTCCCGGAATCAGGTCTTACTTGAGTGTTCTCCAAAACCCGGGACTGGTTTGTCATATCTTCATCTTGGCACATAGCATGGGCAAGAGTATTTCTTAAAAGCGTGAGTCTAGCAGTGATCTCCTTCTGAGGTCGTATTGGCAGGGAGTGAAAAGATTTTAGAAGATTTTTCTCTTCCGAAACAGGAGTAAATTTAGAAGCAATGGAATGTTGAAGATGAGAATGATATTCAGAGAGCATGGAATGCACATTAAACAGAGGTTCTTCCAGATAGACGAGACAGCTACATGAATTGTCCTTTATAGTAAAGCCTGGCACTTTATGAAATAGATTGATGGGACTCTGATTCACAAATAGCCTGGTTATTGGCAACCCTGCATGATGGAATTTGTCTTTCTCCATATAAAGCCGCTTCATAGATGCCCAGCTCCCCAATGTTACTACAGCTCGAGCGTTTTGGTGATCATAAAATAAGTACTCAATGTCCATGATGTCTTCAATCGAACCACATTGTGGGGCAATTTTATACACCAAGTCCTGTAAGTGCGCTTTGCGCTGGTAAAATGGCAGCATGCCTTTTGGCTTAGGGAAGTTGGAGAGCACTAATTTGTGACAACTTAGGGTCAGTTCCCACTTTTGCTGGGTTATAGGAAGAGGTGTATATCTTACGTCGGCATGCTTCATCAGGCCAGTATCCAGAACATGTTGCCATGGATCTTGTATTTTGTCTCCAATAAGCATACACTCAGTTATGCCACTTTGGAATGCCATTAGAAGCAGGGAAGTATTTATTTTCCCAGTAGAAGGTTGGAGTGGATTAAGGCAAAAGTCTGAATCTCCAATGGCAAGACAAACCTTATTGGTCTGTAGTCCTGCCTTAGTTATCTTGGCAGTCTGAGTGGGAGCCTGTTGTGTTGCCTGCTTTTTAAAATTCATTCCTTTGCATCGATTTAAGTTTTTTTGCCTTTTCCCTTTAGGCTTAGATTTTGTAGTCTTGTCCTGGTCCACTGCTGTACCCTTTGCTTTACCAGGATTTCGCTTGGCAACCTTCTTTTTATTTCTGTGGACCAAGTCTTTCACCATGCATTCAGAGGGAATCTTGGTGTCATTATGTTTTCCCAAATGCCCTGGACACTCTTCACATGTATGGGATTTGTGGAATTTGGCTATGACAACCAGGAGGGCATAGCATTCTGACAATTTTTTTTAATTGAATCAAGTTCTTTGGCTAGCAACATCAGGTGCTTCTCCAATTTAGGAGAACAAGATTTATCAGGACTCGTCGGCTCAGTTTGTCTAAGTAAAGGGGAAAGAGTCAGAGAGCTTATATCGTTGCTAAGCCTGGGAGGTTCAGAAGGTATCATATGTCCCCCGGTATTCTGGATCGGTTCAGAAATTTTACCCCCCCCAGCCAGGGGGAGAGAGGCCTCTGGCTCACAGGTAGATAAAGGGGCTTGCAGGGGGGAGTCAGGGCAACACACCGCCCCAAAGATAGGGCTTGGTGGTTCCACTTGTGCAATCTCCGCTTGTGCAATTTCTGTTGCTAAGTCAAGTCCCTGAGGGAGCCTATTAGGTAAATATAAACCACATTTGGTATAGTCCACAGACCAGTCAAGTTTAGAAGGATATTGAGTTGTCACTGCTGTCTTATTTTGCTCCTCATTCAGGGAAGGAGGACTTCCTCCCACACCCCTGCATTCCTCTTTCATGGGGAAATACGAGAGGATTTTAGCTTGTTTCTTACTTTTCTTTTTTGGAGGGTCTGAGCCTGTAAGAATAGGCACCCCTAGCACCTTAGTTGCTTGGCATGTGAGGACCATAATTATTGCTTGATTGGTTTGAATGCAGCAGGGTTAAAAAAAATATAGTACAGCTTGGTGTTGCTTTTATTGATACAACTACAGAGAGTCCAACTTGTCAGTTAGAAAAAGTATGCCAGTTTCACTCTCTGTCATTATCTTAGTCATCTCCTTATCACAATGAGGAGAAGGGAGGGAAGGCCTTGGCCTTGGTGTCACTCTGGCATCTTAGCTGCTTTCACATTCAAACTTCCATCAAACCTCCCCCACTGCTACTCCAGTAAAATATACAGACTGTCGAGGCTATTTTGATTAGATTTAGCCGGCTATGGCAAGGTCAGAGCTTACCAGTTGAAATATAAAGCTCAATGATGTCCAGGAGTTGTTTCAAATGCAGCCAGTACCGCCGCCATCTTTTTTCCTCCTGAGAGTGTAGCATATTCTGCTTTCCTCTGTGTGCAGCTCCTCTTAGAGATCCCAGGAAACCAGCCTTAAGTATCTTGGATATTGTTTTAAGAGACAGAGTAGATGCAGAAAGAGAAATGTTTCAATGTAGTGTAAATTTAAAGGTAGTGTAAGTTAAAACCTGTGTCTTGTCACTGAAATCCTGATCTGGGTATAATGACTATAGATTAGATACACTGGGTATCATTGCATTTGTCAACATCTAGATGTTGCAAATATATTACAGATAGAAGATACAACCTCATTCTTAAGTAAAAAAGTGTCACATTTTAAAAATAAAGATAAAAACTGGGGATCACACATGGAATGATTCCCCAGTGTTCAAATTTCTAGCATAAGATATTTAAACTTTGGTTAAAATTAACACAGAAAATATGTATTCAAGGACTATAGATAGCATAAGGTAAGCAAGCCATCAAGATGCTCAGAAAATATATGAACACGAAACTTGCTAAGATTTTCACCATCCAGTTCACTCCTTTCCAGCGCCTAGATGACCAAATGCATAAATGTATTTTCTAACAACTGGGCAAGTTAGAAGTGACACGATGAATGCACATGAAATCATTGCCCTCAACCAAATTTAAAATCACCCTGTGAAAATATAGACACCAGCTGGCTCACACTGTCCAAAACCTCCACTGAGATCAGAATTTGCAACTTGGACTATTGCCTCTAGCATCCCTAACTAGACACTCAATATGGAGGAAGCTCATAAATTGGTTTTTCTCTTACCACACTGCTTAAGTATCCCTTGTAAATGTCAGTTCCCACTTTTTATGTTTAAAATGGCTGTATTTCTTGGTTTGGAGAAAAACAGCTTGCTCAATTCCTGGATGTCTCCAGGCCATTCCACTCAGTTCTCAGCCCTGTCATAAATGCAAATGTAGTTTATGTGAACGATGTTGGGTTCTTATCCCATATGTGGTCTATATCAGTGGTTCCCAACCTTTATGAGACAAGACCCCATTTATAAGCTCAAACTTTTTTTGTGACCCTCCCCCCACATACACTAATTGTAATTTTAGCCTCTGTTAAGTGAAAAAATGGTGGGTGGCAAAATCACATCTCCAAGTATCCCTTTCCATAAAAAGCCCCTTGCAGACAGGGAAGTGTTACTTTCTTTTCTTAATGCATAGGTCCAATCAAATTGGTATACTCCTCCCATCCCCCACAGACTGAAGATGTACAGTCCTGTCTCTCAACACCAGTGGGTTACCATGTTGGGTTAAGAACCAGGTTCAAATCCCCACCCAGCCATGAAGCCTACTGGCTGACTTTGGGCCAGACACAGTCTCTCAGCCTGACCTACTGCACAGGTTGATGTAAAGATAAAATGGAAGGGGGGGGACTATGTACACCACATTGAGCAACTTGGAGGAAAGGTGGGGTATAAATGCAATAATAAATAAATACATACATTTCAGCTAATATAATTAATAATTAATAAAGAAGAAGCAATGTGGTAGTGGTGAGGATGCTAAAGGGTGAAGACGAAAGGGTGGATAGATTTAGTAGCAGTGTTAGTGCTTTTGGGCATTGGGGTGATCACCAGAACTAATGACTTGGTTAGTGTGCACTTGGGGAATGAGAATGGAGCAGAAGACAGATCAGCGCACACATACACACAAACAAACCTGCTCCTCCTGCAAGCATCTTGCAGGCATGCATGCATTTGGGCACATGGGAGGGAGGGAGGCCTCAACTGCCATAGCATCTTGGAGAGACAGATTGGGGAGGTGGACTGTAGGTGAAAGAAAGGGGAGACACTGGCACACACACACTTTAGCCTCAGAGATGGGGGCAAGCAAGTCCTGAGCTTCCTCACTGCTCTTTATTTATTTATTTATTTATTTATTTATTGTATTTGTATATAGCCCCATAGCTGATGCTCTCTGGGTGGTTTACAGTAACTAAAAACATTAAAAACAAACATACAAATTTAAAACACATCTTTTAAAACCAATTTAAAACACGATTTAAAACATTTAAAACAATTTAAAAAACACATGCTAGAATTCCTGGGAGAAGAGGAAAGTCTTGACCTGGCACCGAAAAGATAACAGTGATGGCACCAGGTGCACCTCATCAATAAGATCATTCCATGATTTGGGGGCCACCACTGAGAAGGCCCTCTCCCTTGTTGCCACCCTCCGAGCTTCCCTCGGAGGCACCCAGAGGAGGGCCTTAGATGTTGAGCATAGTGTACAGGTGGGTTCATATCGGGAGGGGTGTTTCATCAGGTATTGTGGTCCTAAGCCATGTAAGGCTTTATAGGTTAAAACAAGCACCTTGAATCAAGCTCGGAAACATACAGGCAGCCAATGCAAGCGGGCCAGAATCGGTGTTATATGTTCGGACCATCTGGTCCCTGTTACCAATCTGGCCACCGCATTTTGCACAAGCTGCAGTTTCCGAACCATCTTCAAAGGCAGTCCCATGTAGAGCATGTGATGTTCCTGCTTATATTGTAAATATGGTAAGTGCTGGTTATATAGAAGATATATGGTAAGTGGAGTAAAAGAGGAGGGGGAGTACATGAGCAGTAGAATGCTGAATGATTGGCTGAGCATTTGAATGTCTGGGAGTGTAAATGGAAGAATGACAGTTGAATCTGTGTGGAGGTTTGGTGGTGAATTGAGGTGGTGGCTGTGAGGTGGTGTTTGGAGGTTGTTGTTATTGTTGAGAGTGAGTCAGAGTTCTGAGGCAATTAGTAAGAAGTCAAGTACATAACAGAATATAGATGAAACCATACGCTTGTGAAATAATCTTGTTATTTCTAATTTTTAATAAATATTTCTTGGTTAAATAAAAGCCTGATTCCTTCAGCTGGGATACACATACCAGGGGAAATAGCAAAGTAACCAAGGCTGAACAGTTTGTATCGAATGGTGGCAGTGGCGGATCAGGGGAAAATGTATCCAGTCCCACAGAGAAACCCAGGGCTGTATGCTTCAGAGTCAAGGGGCTGCAGGGGGGTTTACAAATTACCTATACCCATTGACACAAGGTATCGGAATAGACAGGCAGAGACTAGGCACAATCTATTGGCTAAAAGGGTTACAGAGTGTCGGATGGTGCTGCCTAGCAGTGGGATCTTCTGAGATCGGTGCTAGTGCTGTAAAGGGTAAGAATAAACCTGACATTCCTGTCTGCTGGTAGCCACAAAGTGAGAGCTTCACAGGTGGTGCCAGGGAAGGACGTCACAGAGCGCATTGCAGTAATCCAACTTGGAGGTTACCAGAGCATGGACAACTGAAGCCAGGTTTTCCCTGTCCAGATAGGGGTGCAGCTGAGCCACCAACCGAAGTTGGTAGAAGGCACTCCATGCCACCGAGGCTACCTGAGCCTCAAGTGACAGAGATGGTTCTAGGAGAACCCCCAAGCTACAAACCTGCTTTTTTAGGGGGAGTGCAACCCCATCCAGGACATGTTGGACATCCACCATCTGGTCAGAAGAACCACCCACTAGCAGCATCTCAGTCTTGTCTGGATTGAGCCTCAGTTTATTAGCCCTCATCCAGTCCATTTTTGCAGCCGGGCACCGGTTCAGCACATTGACAGCCTCACCAGAAGAAGATGAAAAGGAGAAATAGAGCTGTGTGTCATCAGCATACTGATGGCAACGCACTCCAAAGCTCTGGATGACTGAACCCAACAGTTTCATGTAGATGTTGAACAGCATGGAGGACAGTACTGACCCCTGTGGAACCCCATACTGGAGAATTCAGGGTGCCGAGCAATGTTCCCCAAGCACCACCTTCTGGAGCCAACCCACCAAGTAGGAGTGGAACCACTGCCATACTGTCCCTCCCACTCCCAACTCAGCCAGTCTTCCCAGAAGGATACCATGGTTGATGGTATCAAAAGCTGCTGAGAGATCAAGAAGAATCAACAGAGTCACACTCCCCCTGTCTCTCTCCTGACAAAGGTCATCATACTGTTTCCATGCCAAAACCAGGCCTGAAACCCGACTGAAATGGATCCAGATAATCGTTCTCATCCAAGAGTGTCTGGAGCTGGCCTACAACCTCTCGTTCAAGGACCTTGCCCTGGAATTGAACATTTGCTACCCGCCTATAGTTATTAAGATTTTCTGGGTCCAAGGAGGGTCTCTTCAGGAGTGGTCTCACTACTGCCTCTTTCAGGCAGCCGGGGACCACCCCCTCTCGCAGAGAAGCATTAATCACTTCCCTGGCCCAGCCGGCTGTTCCATCCCTGCTCGCTTTTATTAGCCAAGAAGGGCAAGGATCCAGCACAGAAGTGTTTGCACGAACCTGTCCAAGCACCTTGTCAACGTCCTCAAGCTGTACCAACTGAAACTCATCCAAGAAATCGGGACAAGGCTGTGCTCTGGATACCACACTTGATTCACCTGCTATAACACTGGAGTCTAAGTCCTGGCAGATGCTAAAGATTTTATCCTGGAAGTGCCTAGCAAATTCATTACAGCAGGCCTCAGATGGTTCTACCACGTCCCTGGAGCCAGAGTGTAATAGCCCCTGGACAATTCTGAAGAGTTCTGCTGGGCGGCAGAGTGATGATTTGATAGTGGCAGCAAAATATTGTTTTTTTGCTGCCCTCACTGCCAGGGCTGGCTCCAGGAATTCTGGAGCCCTTGGGCATCAGCTTGTCCTGGGCCCCGGCATGTGTGCGCATTTGCATTTGTATTTTCGCAACCTCGCAGCCCCCCCACCTACCTGTCTGCTGTCTTTTACCATTGCCCTTAACAAAGATGGTGGCCACGGTTTCCCTAAGGGGATGAAGCCTCCGCCGCCATCTTTGTTGATGGCACGCATGTGTGCTACTTGCGCGCATCTCTGCCATCAACTAAGATGGTGGCAGGGGCTTCAGTACCTTAGGGAAACCGCAGCCGCCATCTTCATTAAGGGCAATGGTAAAAGACAGCAGACAGGTAAGTGGGGAGATGTGGGGGACATGGGGGGCACGGATCATGGAAGGGGAGTGGAGGGGAGGCTGAGGGGCCCCCTGTAGCTCCAGGGGCCATCGGGCCAGTGCCCAACCTGGCCGCCCTTTAGAACCAGCCCTGCTCACTGCCCCTAAATACAGCTTACCATAGGCACTTTCCAGTGTATATTTGCATCCACCAGGAGTTTGTCTCCATCTGCACTCAAGCCGTCTCCTATATTGTTTCATCGCTTTCAGCTCTGGGGTATACCATGGAGCCGTACAAGCTCTACACAGGAGAGGGCGCTCAGGAGCAATCATGTCAACCGCGCAGGTCATTTCTGTAATCCACAGTTCAACAAGGGTTTGACAGGAGCACCAGCCCTATCAGCCGGAAAACTCCCCAGAGCCCTTTGGAAACCATCCGGATCCATTAGTCTCTGGCGACGGACCAACTTAATAGGTCCCCCACCCTTGCAGAGGGGAAAAGCCACTGTAAGTCTAAACTTCAGCAAGCAGTGATCTGTCCATGACAGAGGGACTGATGCAAGGCCCGCCACATTCAGATCACCAACTCCATGTCCAGTTGCAAAACCCAAATCTAGAGTATGCCCTGCTACATGTGTTGGGCCAATGGTATTTTGGGACAGTCCCATGGTTGTCATGGAGAGCATGAAATCCTGAGCCACCCTGGATAAGGTGGCCTCGGCATGGATGTTGACATCCCCCAGAACCAACAGTCTGGGGGATCTCAACAGTACACCCGAGACCAGCTCAGCTCAGCTAGGGAGTCTTTTGGGCAGCGGGGTGGGTGGTACACCAACAGAATCCCCAGTCTGTCCCGCTGACCCGACATAAGGTGCAAACACTCCAGACCAGTAGTCACATGAACAGGGTGCTTGCAGAGGGAGATAGAGCTCCTATAGACCACAGCAACCCACCCTCCCTGGCTCCGTCTGGGCCAATGGCGAAATCTGGGTGGCTTTGCAAATAAGAATAATTTTTAAGAGGCCAATCTTAGGGACAAGTTCCATATTTTTGTTAGAAGATTAGGAGTTTCACCTTTACTTTTTTAAAAGAGCTCTTGGTTGATATGTACCCAGTTATTTCTTCATTTTTAAGCTGTAAACAAGGCTTGGAACTTTTTGCCTGTGAGAGAAACAGGGGCCTCCTAACAACTGTCTCAGCACACTTACCAAACTAGTTTCCAGGATTCTTTGGGGGAAGCCATGACCGTTGAAAGTGGTAGGAAACTGCTTTAAATGTGTAGTGCAGAAGGGGCCTTAATTTGTAAATAAATGCAGAAATGAAAATGAAACTAGTATGTGTACAGTAGTTATGCAACCCTGCTAAGAAATGTGTTTGAAAACAATGAGGACTTCTCTAAACTCCTTTAAAGTTTGTCATTGTAGCAGGTGTTCTCAGGGCATTCATGCACACACATCCATGTGAGTGTGCACGCACACACACCCCTGTGCTATCACCACATGCACCTGGGGCAAGCTGGCACTTCACTTAGCATTGCTACTGAGAGGCACACAACCCTTGACAGCTGTGAATAGAGTAAATAAAATCCCAAAGGGTATACAGCAAACATAAGACCTTTCATTCCAGGTTGAAATGTACTAGGCCATGAAAACGGTAGCTTATTTTACAGCAATAAATTAGGCACAAGATGACACCCAAGGGTAACAGTGGCATCATGGGTTTGATCTATGTGTGAATTTTCATTCTTCTTTTAACAAAAGTGAATGAATGCAAATTGAGTCCCATAAAAGAGATGATTCACACAATATTTTAGCTTGCTTTACCAATTTATGTAACACAGACCAGAAGACAAATGCAAGCATTGAGTTTTAAATGCAAAAAGGAACTATATATTCAAATCATTTGACGATGAAAAGAAAGCAGAGTCTGCAGAGAAATTAAAAGGCCTGCAATGAAGCAGGGAGATGTGTTTGGATGCAATGAAGAGGAGTACTAAAGCTCATTCACAAACATTATGACACACTGATATTAAGAATCCAGGTCTTTTCAACCTGGCTGGCAGCAACAGCATATTATCTGTGATGGTGTTAGACCTGCAGTGTGGACAAAAATCTTATCAACAAATCCCAGCAATGGGAATTAAACTTTTTCATGAATGTTTTTGCTAATGCTCTAGACTTCATCTTTGGGGAACTGAATGGAGAATATATTGAGAAGACTTTGCTTTGATTCATAAAAGGCTTTATCTTCAGAAAGTGGTTGCCCCACTGTATGGAAGCCACTATGAGCAACGGAAAACTCCCTTTGGATGTTTGTGCTGTATTTGCAAATGCAGGGGTTGGGGGGGCTACTTAGTACAGTCCCATTTCCCACTTGAATGTTCTCCTCAACCATGAGTAGAGCACCCAAACGAGGCTTTGGGTGAGAAGAAATGAACTCCAGATAATAAAAGTGTGTCCCATAGGGTCAATTAGGCATAGACTCGCAAATGCGTCTGCAGTTTGGAGGAGGGAACAGTTCGATTCAGTTCACTTTTAAAGCTGAATTTATCAAATTTGCATTTTATGAAACAACATGAGAACTGAAGCACAGCCATCCTTTGAAATTTGTTTATCCAAATTTTGTGATGCAGTTCTCCAACCAATGTTTACAAAAATGTATATATATTAGGGAAAGTGTGCAGAAAATGAATATATTGGTGACAATAACATACAAAAGTGCATTATATTAGGAGAAAGTGTTTTCAAAAATGCGAACATTAGTCAAAAGTGCATACAAAAATGTATTTATTTGGAAAAATTTGCACTAAGATGCTGAAGAATTTTCATGAGGACTTTTTTTTAAAAAGGCAAATTGCTGCAAAAATGTGGTGAATCAAATTTAAGATTAGAAAAATGAGAAACTGTGAGGACCAAAACTGACAGATTATTCCATCCCTAGCATGTAGTAAGACTGCATATTTGGCCAGTGTCTTGAACAGATGACTCATAACTCAAACTGAAGTATGATGCTCCCTGCAGAGTTGATTAAAATTATACTTGAAGACAAAAAAAAAAACCTTTGTACATTCTGTAACTGTGTATCCATGCAATTTTGGCACTTGCTGGAAACCCATTTATTTTCTGAGACCTTTGCTGGCCACTGCTATCAGTTGGTTTCTTTTAAACATCTTTGCCATTGAAATAGCAACTGCTGTTTTATTCTGAATTGTAATTTTATTTTTTTATCTGTATTATTTATAAACTTGTAAGCATTAAAAAGTGGTGTATAATAACAATAAAAGTACAACAAATAAAAACAGTTAAAACAGTTCTCCAAAGAGAAATGTGGTACCATCCTGTTTGTTTGTTTTTGTACACTGTGTTGTTGTAAAAGTGTAAATGTACTGCCCTCAAGTCAATTCCGACTTCTGGCGACCCTATGAATAGGGTTTTCATGAGGCTGAGAGGCAGCGACTGGCCCAAGGTCACCCAGTGAGCTTCATGGATATATGGGGATTCGAACTCTGGTCTCCCAGGTTGTAGTCCAACACCTTAACCACTACACCACACTGGTTCTCTTACTGCATTG
Source organism: Rhineura floridana (assembly GCF_030035675.1). Taxonomy (NCBI): domain Eukaryota; kingdom Metazoa; phylum Chordata; class Lepidosauria; order Squamata; family Rhineuridae; genus Rhineura; species Rhineura floridana. Next base: position 102,619,159 of record NC_084487.1, read on the forward strand.
TTATTACATATGAAAGGTAGTACAGAAAAATGAAATAAATAAATAACATGCTGCAGGAGGAAGGCACTGTTTAGGTATTCTGACACTGACCCTTAGTAATTATGAGTCTTTCACTACTCCTTCACCTCTAAACTAAAGGAGTAATAATGTTATGTCAAACAACCTACATATGTCCAAGCTATTGTATCTTCTTAAGTCTCTAGGTCTCAGCATATTCAAGTATCACATGATTTATTAGGCTATATTCAACTTGACATTGATCTAAATCACCCTTCCTCTACCTAGTGGCCTCCAGATCGTTTTGACGACAACTCCCATCATCCCTGACCATTGGCCAGGACTCCAGGTTGGAGAGCTACAGTCCAAAACACTTGGAGAGAAGGCTGGTCTAAACTGGCAACTTTGTACATCAGCATATCACTACTCTGCGGTGAGCCATTTGAAAGCTATATCCATTGTTGTAGGCTGGGTTTAGTCCTTGCATCCTGAAATGATTTATCTTTCATCCTCAAGCTTGCACTGAGTCGATTGTCCAAATACAATATTTCTTCTTCATAGATTGTGAAAACCTTCAAGACCCCATACACCCAGCTAATACTGGATGACATGATTTCATTGTTCCCTCATAAATACTGTGCAGCATATAGAAGAAAAGTTAATTGAATGGTTTAGCTCTTTTCCTTTCTTTTTTTCTAAACCTCATTACTTATTCCATCTTGAAAATTTTCAGCTTCATCCTTCAGTGATCTCTTACTTCTGCAGTGTTCAAAACCTTTTAGAAATGTGGTTAGTATTTCTTGATACAAATATCTATTTCAATTTTCTCTTTCCATTCTAATATCCCTTTTATCTGTTTTACAATTTTTCTTCATTCTTCATGGCTATCTATTTCATCTCTCTGCATTTTAATATCCCTTTTTGTCTTTTTGGTTTTTTTTTTTTAAAAAGCATTTCTATATATTCTTCTGCAGGGCTCTTCAATCCATAGTTTTCCTTTTTGAAGTGATAGCTCTGAAAAACAAATCTGACTATTAATTCTAGAGTATGTTTTTTTTTCATTAACTTGATACTTAGATGGCATTAACGTATGCATCACACTTATCTGCTCTAGAATATTTTAAAAACTTCTCATTTTAAATGGTTTACCAAATACCTTTCAATATTCTTTTCCATTTTCCAAGTCATTCTCTGTCAACTTGCCCTATTTAATATCAAATTATTTTGCCACTGCACACTGTTTTCTTCTTGGGAATCTGATTAAACTTGAAATCTACATCATGATGATTTATTGGTTCAGCTTGGGGTTTTATTGTTACTGTTTGTTTACTGACAATTGTCTACTGCATTAGAGCTTCTCAAAGTTTTTCCTAATTAGGGCTGGTTCATACCACACTGAAAAGCAGTGGAAGTTGTGCTGAGTAACTCTGCTTCTGTGTTTCCTCACTCTAGACATGTGCAGACCCCTCTATAAAATTTCAGCAGTCTTATCAAAATCTTCCCTTGTTATTACTTGGATATATAGTGCTAGAGCAGGAAACTCAAATTTATCTTAAAATCTGGATTACAGTTCAAGCAATTAATTGCACCAGGGCCCATGCCTACAAGTGGGGTCTAGACTCTGCACTGTCTTCCTTTTTTTAAAAAAAGTAAGACTGTAGTCCTCCTCAAAGGAACGTTACGAAGCACAATGTGCAGGCAACTTTCTATGCCATTACTGTGAAATGAGCCACCCTGGCTGCTTCTCCCTTTCAGTGTTTTTAGGCAATGAGTGAAATCAGAGCTCTGATTGATGAATGAGTTGCTTGGACAGCAAGCTATAGGAATCCCTCCCTGGGGTCCCACAGAGTTGCTATATACCCTTCCCCTTCAGCACACTTTTATTTCCTGCTTCTGTCTCATTTTCTAATCCTTGGAATTTCTGTAGTTTGCCTTTCTTTCTAACAACCAGGATTCATCTCTCCTGTTGTGGGTTCAACTGAGATCAGGTATTGCCTGAAAGTTAATTCTGCAATTACTACTAGATAAGTGTGAGTGGATGTTAGACACACACATGGCAAATGCAGAATGTGAACATTTCACAAAGAGGTTTAGGAATGTCTTCCGCTGTGCAGGTGCTGAAATCCAGACATGTAATAAGAACTAGCAGCCTCATACCCAGTGTTGCTTGGGAATTCTAAGAAATTAAGAACAGAAGAGTTTCAAAATGGCATCCAATTGTCTCAAAACATAGATAAACATCTGCTCTTTGATCTCAGGAACCATCATGCAAAAGTTTGTTACGATATCCTAACATGCATTAAGCACAGACAAACAACTTTCTAAAATGCATAGTAGATAGACTGTATAGTTTAGTTACAGTACAATGGTATATATGTCTATTTGCAAGCATCTGTGTAACTATTTGGGGATGATCCTTAATGTTTTTACATATGGTCAAATATCTTTATTCAGGGTCTCTAAAGGAACTCACAGCAAATGCAGTGACATGTATTTCTTAAACATAAGCTATTAAAATGATTTATGGAATATAAAAAGATTTTCCATACATAGTCATATTTATATATCACTAGGCCAACATTGAAATAACACAGTAAATACAAAATTATAATCCGCCCCCCCAAGTTCTTAGCTGCCACCACAGTCTCCTCTCTCTAGCTCCGCCTTTCCCAACCAGTGTGCCTCCAGATGTTGTTGGACTACAACTCCCATCAGCCTCAGCCAGCATTGCCAAAGGCTGAGGCTGATGGGAGTTGTGGTCCAACAAAATCTGGAGGCACACCGGTTGGGAAAGGCTGCTCTAGCTGGTAGCTAGTCTTGCTGATAGCCACAGGAGGAAAATGTGTCTTCTCTTTCACTTCAGCTTCTTCAAATGCGCATCAGCAAAATAATTACAAGTCCTTATAAAATTTTAAAAAACATTGAAGTATACTTATAATATTGAGGAACTTCACAAATCATTTTAAATATAAATACATATTTAAAGTAAACTTCACAGCCAACCTGTTTCCAAGCATTTAAGACCTACAGAAAGGAGACCACAGGTATCATCCCAACTGCTCTGATAAACTAGCTGCCCATAATAGTGGGTACCCCCTGCCTCAACTCTCCCATTGAGCATGTGCAGCCTTTTTAATGTGACATACACAAGTGAGTTACAACTGTTTAATGGGACTTACTCCCAGGAAGTAGATAAAGGATTGTAAAACCAGATAATGATGACAATGATAAAAATAAGAATACAATTAAATTATTCTTAATAAAAAATTTAAAAAAATTTTGTAACATTTTAAAATCCTGTTATCTCCGTGGTTTTGCCATTGGGGTAAAACATTGGAAAGTGGAAGTGGAATGTATTTAATTTTTTTTTTAAATCATATAATTACCAATCACAAAACACAGATATCAACAGCATCGATATAAATAATAAAACTACAAAATCACTACTATAAAACAAAGCAAAGTTGTGACTCAAAACAGTCTGACCATAGCCACCAAAAGCTAGTAAAAAGATGAAGTCATCCATGCTGCCAGAAGGAGGGACTTCCAGAACTAGGGTACCACTGCCATACTAGAGCTATTTGGTTCTTCTTCTCCTCCTTCTTGTTAGGAGTCTCCTATTCTACTGACAGAGCTACAATTCTCAGAGTAGTTTAGCAATCAATCCCACTTCCTAGGAAACTCTGAAAACTGTAGCTCTGTGAGGTAAACAGGGATCTCCTAGCCATTCTCAGAACTCTCAACAAACCATCGTTCCCAGGATTCTTTGGGGAAAGCCATGAGTGTTTAAAGTGGTATAAAGCTACATTAACTGTATAGTGCAGATGGGACAAAACAAGCAGGAATCAGGCCAGATTAAGATTGGTTAAAACTTTAGAGCTGTACTAATTTGCAGGAGAGAGGAGTGTGGTCCTTTATAGTAAAGATTTATTACTCTGGTTAAAGGAACCAAAATGTGATGCCTGTGATATAAGTACCAAGCAGGGCTGGCGCCAAAGGGCAGCCAGATTGGGCCCTGGCAGAGGGCCCCTGAGGGCCCCCTAGATAGGGTGGGGGAGGAATAGCACTCCCCTTCTGCGATCCACGGCAGAGTAGCTGTTGCGGATCTCAGGTAGGGAGCTTGCAAGCCGCCCGCCCATTCACTGGCTCCACCTACCTGTCTTTCCTGTCTTTTGTGGCTGCGTGAACAGGGCTGTCATTAACCAAGATGGCAGCTAAGGTTTGCCTAAGGTGTCGATGCCCCTGCTGATGCCCCTGCCATAATCTTGGTTAATGGTAGCCATGTGCATGCAGCGCATGAAAAAGACAGGAGAGACAGGTAGGTGGGGTGTGTGTGCATGTGTGTGTGCATGCCTCGCACCGACCCTGGCACCAGGTCCCCTTTTGAAGTTAATGTTATACCACCTATTACATCTTCACAACCACCATGTGAGGTAGGTTAGGCTGAGAGTTGGTGGCTGGCCCAAGGCAAGATGTGAGCAAAAACAAAGATGAATTAAGCTTTATTTTCTTTTTGTTTATCAAGTTTTTTGGGGGGGGGAATTGGTGTGATTTGCTGAGAGTTGTGAAACTTAACAGGCTGCAGGTTTTTTTGTAGTCCATAATAATAAAATTGTTAGTCTTTAACTACAAGACTTATTTTGTGGTATCTACCTTGTCTCATGTATCGCTTTTTGGGGGGAAGAGGACCTGTTTGAGGCATTACACCAGGGCCCTCAACACCTTAATCTGGCCTTGTTTAGGAACTAGCATTTATAACTGTGATTGTGCAAAGTGATGAGATCTCTGAGTTCTTGAAATCCTCAGGGCTCACAAATCCCTTCATGGTTGAGATGGATTGATATCATTCATGAGGTACTGCAAAAGCAGGGAAAACATTCAGTTCATTATATGTATATGTACTGATTCTGGTTTTCGATGAAATCAAAATATTTGGAATATTTCCATTGTTTGGAATATTTCTATTGTTAACAAAGATGAAGAAAAGGTGGACCATTCAGTTACCAGCACTTGCTGTCATCCCAGGTCAGGGCAGCCAGCCAGCCACATTAGGTGGGGCAGCCACATTTCTATGTGGAGCAGCCATGTTTCTAGCTGGGGCATTTGGGGCAGCAAGGTATATAGCACCAGCCAATCCCCCCCACACACACTGGTAGAGAAGATGTTAGGGCCTGGCTACGGAAAGGGGAAAACAGTAACCTTCTATCTCACTCCTTCTCCATCCAGAGAGTTTGTTAATTTACTTGAATGACGTTTAATCTATTGCATTGTTTCACCATTTTTTGAGAAATCACCAGGAATATTAGAGGCAAAAGCTTGCCTTTGCCTGCAGCTACAGTCCTCTTTCACCTGTGGTCTGCCCCAGTGTTCTGATTCTTCATGAACAGAACTACTTTGGTAAAGACAGTGAGCTCCTGATCTTGTCTTTGATGCTGCATTAGGTATCTCAGTTTTAGATTCCACCTGAAAAACAAACTTGTCTATACTAAATGTTTAGGGAAGGGCAAAGCAAAAATAAATACTAAAGGGTGTGTTTGTTAATTCCTCCTTGACAGTCCCTCCTTCTAGTCTTGTTCCTGGCCTTTAGATTTTCATTCCTGTTGGAGAATCAAGGAACATTTTTTTAACTGGCTGTTATATAAAGAAGAATCTAAGCAACTAGAAACTAATTTTGGAAAGCTATTAGAATTTTTTTTTACTGATAGCTGGGTGATTTTTCTGTCCAGAAATCCTGAAAAAGCCTCATGCTAAGCTGCACATATTGTGAAAATCTGGAATTAGGTCTGAGTTACAGCCTAGGTGTCCAGACAGCCAGTTAGCTAACTGTAGTGTACGTAGCAATATTTCTATTCCTCTAGGGCTGTTTTCATCCTTATGTCATCAAGTAATCAAGAAAAAAATGCACTATGATTGTGAGAATAGTGAGTGCTTTGAAAGAGTAAAGCGTAGCCATTTTTTCAGATCACTTTATCTCTTTATTTCACCCTTTTAACAATAAGCACCCAATCCTGCTATACCCATTATAATAACTGCAGAGTAAACAAACTCATACTTCTTACTGCAGGCAAACAAACATGTTTCTTTATTGCTGGCTTGGTAGACAGCACAACTCAAAATGAAAAGCAGAGCAAAGGAAAGTCCAAGGGGTGGAGTCTAACTCTAGCCCATAATACAAAGTTCTAATATTTAACTCTTCAAAGGTCATGTTACTATGCAGGCTGGTTTTTCAGGATCACTTAAGTAATTATAGGGTTATTGTGATCATGAAAAATGCACCCTCAGTGAGGTAAACTCTTGAGTGAGCAGGCTTTTTTTGGGGGGGGCTCTTCCAGATGAGGCTTTTTTGGTGGATTCACCCTGTCTTATTAGCTTAATTTTTCAGAGGGTCCTATATTTAAATTGCTCCTGTTCTTAAAAGGAGTTGTCATTCTTTAAATGGAAGTTGTCATTGTCATGTCACAAATTGAAGACAATTTCCCCCAAAACTCCTAGGGGGGCAAAGCACAGCTCTGTGGGCTGCCCCCATTCCCCCTCCTCCAGCTACAGGCCTGGGTCAGGGGTTGTGTTAAACAAAATAAAAGAGAAGTACCTGTGACATTTTGTAATGTTTAACAGGTAGGAAGCAAGAAAACATGGAATTACCCCACTGGCTCACTGTACCATAAATCAACAGTGCAACAAAGTGGATGAACATAGCCTACATCAGCCTTCCAGATGTTTTTGAATCTAGCTCCCATTAGCTCCAGCCAGCATAGCCAGTTGTCAAGGATGGCCAGTTCTTTTTTGGTTTTAAACAATGATGTGCCAGTACTCATACCTTGATAAAAGTGTTATGAGTGCCAGCACAAAATGGCTGCCAATGGCAATTTTTAAAAAAAGTGCCGGTACTCCATACCATCACACACACACACACACACACACACACACAAAGCACCAAGGATGGCCAAAGATGGTCAAAGTTGGAGAAGACTAGTCTGCACAATGTCTAAGTCTTGTTCTAGTAAACAAAACTCTAGGCTAAGAAAAAAGGACTAGAAATGCTTTGAGACGTTTAAATTGGGCAATATGCCATAAAAACAGTGAAACTCTGAAGTGGGATACATTTTAAGAAACAACCTTCCCTAGATAAGAAATTGCAGAGCCATTACAAGCTGATTTCCGGATAAGCCCTCTTGTCTGCCTGTTTTCCTCTCTTCCATTATCTCCACAGTTTCCCAAATTTATTAAATTGGAGGGGAAATGGACATCAAGGATCTCTCTCAGTTACTGACTGTGTGCACTGAAAGCATTTGAGCATTCAGTGCCTCAGTTCCTGACAAAAACTCTGGGAACCGCAGTTTTTTTCATTCTTTGTGACCATTTACAGACTATTGTAATTAAGCGGTATATAAACTGTTGAAAGAAAGAAAGTTGACCCTGTGGTCCATATAATTTTGCAAGAAAATTGAATTGACCTTTAGATTGAAATGTGCAAAGTCTCAAAAACATCCTAGGAGAGATAGGGAACTGCCCTTAGCAATGGTTCTTTTCACACTCTGAGAACCATGATGCTACATTATTTTTTGAAGAAGCCAGGCTTGAGTAATATAGTCTCAAATTGCTTATTTACTCAAATAATTTCTAATTTGTTTTCATTTGATGTTTCCTATATATTTGGAGAATTCCAAAACCAGGTATATTCAAAAGTGTGTTTCTCTGTGAGCCATCAGGACTTAAGAGCCCTATTTGTTAAAGTACCCTACTCAAAATTCAACACCGTTTATCCATTCTTATATAAGTCTCTTCTCTCCATAACAACTTTAAAATAATCTTTGCTGTCACTCTTGACATTTAAGGATATTGCTTCAGCTTCTGCAACCACAGAAATTTTGCAATTTCCATTATATGCCATCAATTTATTTTCTTCTCTGTTCTTTATATAGACAGACATTTAACTGAGCTACCAAAAATGGTTAATGCAACATAAGGTTTGCTGAGTTTCTGGCAGTACAAAAACAGGCTCCCTGTGTTACCAATAGCATAAATTTTACAAACAAAGTCCTTGTTCCCAAGTGTATTTAGCTCTTGTGCACATACTCATTTTTTGACAGTGATGTCCTGTATCAAGTGACATACATGGATAGCTTCTAGAAGGAGTTTATAAACTACCAAGCATTATGGATTCTGCTAATAGTCATTATAACTATTTATTTATTTATTTATTTATTTATTTATTTATTTATTTGATTTATATCCCACCGTCTCTCCTAGTAGGAGCCCAGGGCGGCACTACCATGATGTATGGGGAGAGTATCATCAATATATCATCAACAATAAGGCAACAACAAATACCCATTTGTTATAATTGAATACATTAGTATTCAATTGCTCCTGAAAGGAATTGGCATGATTAGAGTTGCCACCACATTTTGCCAAAATTAACCTTTTGAAGCAAATTTAGCTGTTCCTATTCAGCTGAAACTTTGAAACAGGAAATTCAAGACTTAATTTCTCAGGGAAATTGTGAACATCCTTATGTGTGACAGTGCAACTGACATTGATACTGGAAAAGCCATTTTTATAATGAGAGAGGGACCTGTCAGTTTCTTTCCTAACATAGAAATGCCCATACTTTATTACATTATTTAGTGTATTTTATTGCACTAAGTAATAATTTAAAATTAACTATCCCAAATGGCAGCTTCCTGAGGATGCATATGTATAAATCTGGCTTTTGGCTATAATTCATGAAACATTCCTGTGCATTGCATGAGCATTGCATTTTGTAGTCATGATCGCAACTTGCCAGTATTTCTAAGTGAGGATGCTGAGTTACAGCCAGCCAGTTTGTAACTAATTCACCTCACTAATTGCATCAAACAGCATCAAACATCTGAACACCTAGAGCCAAATATGTGCGACACACACAATAGGAACATGGAATGTGAGAAGCACGAAGCAGGGAAAGTTAGAAATTGACAAGCAAGAAATGGAGCATATCAGCATTACAATACTTGGCATGAGTGAATTAAAATGGACTGGAATGGGACATTTTCAATCAGGCAACTACAAAATATTTTATGCAGGAAATAAGAAATCAAGAAGAAATGGGGTTGCTTTAATAGTGAAAAGTGATGTAGCAAAAGCAATTAGGAGCTACAACACAAGGTCTGAGTGAGTGATATCAATGAGATTAAATGGGAAACCTATTAACATAACCATCATCCAAGTCTACGCTCCAACAGCAAACACAGAAGAAGAATTGGAGAGATTTTATGCAGAAGTACAGGAGGAAATTGATCACACACCAAAACAAGATATGATGATAATCATGGGGGACTGGAATGCAAAAGTAAGGAACAGAGAAGAACTAGGAATTGTGGGGAAATGGGGCTTAGGTGACAGAAATGAAGCAGGAGAAAGACTTGTTGAATTCTGTGAAGCCAATGATTTGTTTCTTGCAAACACATTTTTTGAGCAACCGAAAAGACGACTGTACACATGGACATCACCAGATGGTCAATATAGGAATCAAATTGATTATATAATTGGAAACAGAAGATGGAGAAGTTCCATACTTTCTGCAAAAACAAGACCAGGAGCAGACTGTGGTACAGATCATGAACTGATCGTATCGAAAATCAAAGTAAAGCTAATGAAGAACAACAAAGCAATCATAATGCCAAAATATAATTTAAATAACATCCCAGAAGAATATAAAGATCAAATAAGGAACAGCTTTGAGGCTTTAAACTTAGTTGACAGAGAACCAGAAGAACTATGGACTGAAGTCAGAGACATTATCAGGGAAGAATGCAAAAAGACAATACCTCTAGTTAAAAAGAGAGAAAGACCTCAATGAATGACTGAAGAAACTCTTCAAATGGTTAAAGAGAGAAGGAAAGCAAAGGCAAAAGGAGATAGAAACACAATCAGAACCCTAAATGCAACTATACAACGACTAGTACATAGGGACAAAGAAAACTATTACAATAGTTATGGTATAGAAATAGAAAAGGACAACAAAATGGGAAGAACAAGAGCCCTATTCCAAAAGATTAGAGAAATGAAAGGGAAATTTAAACCACGAGTATGGATGTTGAATAATCAACAGGGGAACACACTGACCGACTGAGATGAAATAAAAGGAAGATGGAAGCAATACACTGAAGTACTCTATAAAAGAGATGCCAGGATGACAGATTCATTCACAGAGGAACGATATGATGAAGAACCAGATATTTTAGAATGTGAGGTAAAAGCTGCTCTTAAAATTTTTGGAAGAAACAAATCATCAGGAACAGATAGCATACCAATAGAGTTGCTACAAGCTACTGAGACTGAATCTGTCCAAATTTTGACAAAAATTTGTCAAGCAATATGAAAAACCAAACAATGGCCCACAGACTGGAAGAGTTCAATATATATCCCAATCCCAAAGAAAGGGGATCCCAGAAAATGCAGTAATTATCGAACTATTGCCTTAATATCCCATGCAAGTAAAGTAATGCTCAAGATTCTACAACAAAGGCTCTTACCATATATGGAGCAAGAAATGCTAGATGTCAGCTGGATTTAGAAAAGGAAGAGCCACTAGAGATCATATCATAAACATATGTTGGATAATGGAACGGAGCAAGGAATTTCAGAAGAAAATCACCCTGTGCTTTATAGACTACAGCAAAGCCTTTGACTGTGTAGATCAGGAGAAACTATGGAATGCTTTAAAAGAAATGGGGGTGCCACAGCATCTGATTGTCCTGATGCACAACCTATACTCTGGACAAGAGGCTACTGTAAGGACAGAATATGGAGAAACTGATTGGTTCCCCATCGGAAAGGGTGTGAGACAGGGGTATACTTTCATACGGAAAGTGGGATTGGACCAAGGTGAAGGAGGTGTGAAAATTGGAGGGAGAAATATCAATAATTTAAGATATGTGGATGATACCATACTAATGGTTTGAAACGAATGCTGATGAAAGTTAAAGAGGAAAGCACAAAAGCAGGACTGCAACTGAACGTCAAGAAGACTAAAATAATGACAACAGAAGATTTATGCAACTTTACAGTTGAAAATGAGGACATTGAACTTGTCAAGGATTATCAATACCTTGGCACAGTCATTAACCAAAATGGAGACAATAGTCAAGAAATCAGAAGAAGGCTAGGACTGGGGAGGGCAGCTGTGAGAGAACTAGAAAAGGTCCTCAAATGCCAAGATGTATTACTGAACACCAAAGCCAGGATCATTCAGATCATGGTATTCCAGATCTCTATGTATGGATGTGAAAGTTGGACAGTGAAAAAGGCAGATAAGAGAAAAATCAACTCATTTGAAATGTGGTGCTGGATGAGAGCTTTGTGCATACCATGGACTGTGAAAAAGACAAATAATTGGGTGTTAGAACAAATTAAACCAGAACTGTCACTACAAGCTAAAATGATGAAACTGAGGTTATCATACTTTGGACACATCATGAGAAGACATGATTCACTAGAAAAGACAATAATGCTGAGAAAAACAGAAGGGAGTAGAAAAAGAGGAAGGCCAAAGAAGAGATGGATTGATTCCATAAAGGAAGCTACAGACCTGAACTTAAAAGATCTGAACAGGGTGGTTCATGGCAGATGTTCTTGGAGGTCGCTGATTCATAGGGTCGCCATAAGTCATAATTGACTTGAAGGCACATAACAACAACAACAACAACCAATATTTCCCAAAACAAAATTAAAAAATCTATAGCAGTGGATAATGGACATATTAAACTCCTGAAGGACTAAGATTGCTACATTATTATTGTTTCAAGAATTACTGCACAATGGTTGTGTTTGATGACTTACCCAATGGCTAACCTCTCCAATACGAAGTGTTTTTCAGACAGACTGCCTAATCATATGTTTATTAACCTCTGCCTGAAACATGACCTGGTGTGTTCCCAGATGTAGGGCTCAAATTAGTGTATTAATTTATTGCAGATACTAGATCTAATTATAGAATCTTCTTGGAAGGCAGAGGCAAACTGACTTTATCTAGAAATGCATCAAAACAAGTGGCATGTTCTGCTTACAATAAGCCTTTGCCAGCTGAAAATTCACCTTCTTGGCAATTGCCAAAGCTGTGCAAATTCTAGAATGTAGAGGACCAGGATTGTACTTGTGTATTGAAATGCAAAATGCAGATAGTGTGAGTTTTGAGAGACCATTAGCCCTCTTTATTTTCACAGGGCCACACTTGCCCTTATCCTCTCTTCTGAAATGGCATTCCAAGACTTCCACATCTTGTGACATCATAACATTTCGCAGGGACATAGGGCCCCGAGCCATCCACTTTCTCTTGCGAGCATGGCACCCCATTTTCCCTCCCTTTTTGCTGTATGGGATTAGCCAGTTGCCATTATAAGCCAAATAGGAATTCTTGAGTGGTCTCTGACTTGTGAGACCATTTTCCGCACCTGCTCACTGCTGATCTGAAATTTAATTGGCTTTCTGTTGCATCAGGCATGTCATACAGCCCAGGGAATGGGCTTATCTTAGTACTCAAGGACACCAACATGGTGAAGGGATGTTCATACATACCACCATTATTGTGAACCAGCTTTATGGGGAATGGGGACGAAGTGGGCATATCTTGGGTGCTGATGAGGCCATCGCTCTGAACACCAGACAGTGGGGAAGGGATATTTCTCTGGCATAACCCTCTCAGCTTGCAGTTTAAGCAAGCTGACTATGTGGGAGACAATTCTTTAACAGTCTAATCAGAGGTCCTAAGCCAGGTTGGTGTGACCAGGGGAAGGGATAGGAGGTCCTCTTTGTACCCTTTACCAAGATAGCTGGCCCACACTGTTTTTCCCTGTTCTTTCCCTTGTAGGTCTTTGTTTTTGGCCTTTAACCTCAAATCTTGTCTCACGTGTTCATTTCTGGTGTTGGAGCAATCTCCACTTAAGCACAGAACACCACAATGTAAATAAAGTTATCTTTCTCTTCCTTGTGAATGATCAAGATTGGCATGACAGTTTTAAAATCCTACCATGGTCTTGCCTCATTTTTCAACAGATCTCATGCTCCACTATGCCACCTTTTGCTTTATGATTTAACTTCCTTAATAATAGCTTTCTGAATGGGAAATGACATTTTAAAGTCTCATATAAGCAATATTTGGAAATGGAGCTGACTGGCTGTTTCATCTTTTTTCAAACCTGGAACTGATAGAAGCTGCAAAACAAAGTCCAAAGAGACCTTGGAAACCATTAAAGGAATGGGCTTGATGGCAATAACTAGAATTACTTTAAAATTGTCTAGAATTTCTTAAGTTCACCTATAACTGGAAGACTCTCACTAAATTGGCTGGAATGTACATTCTGTGGGTTATAATTATGAGTTAGAATCTAGCTCTAGTGAATTGTCAGGTCTTGCTAAGCCCCTTGCAAAGTGCTATTTTGCACAGCGGTTTGTGAAGTGCTATCATGCGGAATGCTTTGCAAAGTGCTCGGCAAGATCTGTGCAGGCAAAAGAGGTACTGTATTGCGATGTCAGGAGATTCACTGGTGTCTGGCTTTGCCCACCTGTCAAACTTGGCACACAAAGAATGGGGGAGATAATCATCCAGCCCACTGGCCAGATCTAGTTCCCCACCATGAGCTAGAACCTCCACTGGTAAATCGCAACATTATTTCAACATTGTTTTTGAATGCATTAAATATAATCCAGTTGGATATCAAGCTTCTAGTATCACAGAATCATAGAATCGTAGAGTTGGAAGGGGCCTATAAGTCCATTGACTCCAACCTCCTGGTCAATGTAGGAAGATTTGAATACATGAATCTGTAAGTGAAATCTCCTTTATTATATTAAACATGGGCACAGATATTATAAATGGCCATTAAAATGCATAAATGGCTTTTTCCACCTCAAAGGATTTTCCTAAATTTAATTTTTCTTGGTATTATCACGATCCTATGAGAAATCATTAAATTTGTATCTTTTACAGATGGGAGCTTTTACAGTAAGATAAAATTGAGAAGATGTCTGGAGTTGATACTGAGCTATGCTATATTGTACATTAATCATTTACCATGTGACAAAAGTGGCCTAAATTGGCAAAAAAATAAAGTTTAGAAAAGTATAGCAATAGGGTTCCCCCCCCCGAATCCTATCTCACCCACCTCCAGCATACTGTTGGCTTCATGTATAAATACATGAATGTCCTTTGAATCCTATCTGATATAGAACACATCTGCCTACTAGGGATGTGGGAGTAATTTGGTTTGCTTTGCATCTTAATGGGAACATACTTAATTTGTACTTCCTGAAACAAACCAAAACACAGCTATCTTTTGAAATTCGAATTTCTCCAAATTCTCCAACCAAAAAAATGGGTACAGAAATGTTTATATTAGGGGAAAGCATGCATAAAAAGACATATATTATTGAAAACAACAAACAAAATGCATTGTATTAAGAGAAAATTGCTTGCATAAATAGGTATATAATTCAAACAAAAATGTGTTTATTAGGAGAAATGTGCACTAACATGCTGGCTGAATTTTCATGAGAAAAAAATAGCAAATTGGTGCATAATGTGGAGAAATGAATTTATGACTGGAAAAATGATAAAGTGAGATAAATTAACCAAATTGCACACAGAAATGTGTATATTAGGAGAAATGTGCACTAAGATGGTGATAAATTTTCATGAGGACTTCACAATCTGATTCAGAAATGTAGCAAACTGAACTTAAGATTGAAAAAATGAGAAATGGATAGAAACCCAAAGGGACAGATATATCCACCCCTACTTTCCGCCTGCTCACAAGGGTTATTTTAGTTTTATCAGTCTTTCATTATGAGATAGACTGAAGTTGTCTGGTCTTCAATAGCACTTCACAAGACTTTTCTAGTCTCGCCAAGAATTTGTCAGCTGTTCATTGATCCATGTCACTAAGGGTGCCAATGTTCTCACAAATAGGTTTTTTTTTCCATTTGAACTTGGGACTCTCCCCACAAGGATCAATTCCTCTCTCTCTCTCTCTCTCTCTCTCTCTCTCTCCATACTCTGAGTGTCTTTTCTGATACCTAGGTGAAATATACAGTTTGCTTGGAGCTGACCAGACCCATGGTTTCATGCGGGTGACTCGATCCTGAAATGGTTTGAAACAAAAGAATTCATGAAACTATGTACATCTAGGAGACCCAGACTCATACCTGATATGGAGTGTCATTTGCCTACGGAAAGTTTATTATACAGCCGCGAGAGTTCGACTGACAGACTCCTTCCATCAACAGACAGTAATTATTGGATACCACCAATGCCCCTTCAACAGAAAACCACTTGTAAAAGCTACTTACATGCAGCACTATTTTGGGGGGAGTATCAGGCTGACTGACAGATAAAAAAATAATCAATAATTTCAATATAAATAAAACAATTCACTGGTCACATCACAGTACAACTGCATCTGCGTGGAAGATGAATTGAAGGCCTTTTGTTGAAGTGCTTATACGGGAAGTATAATCAAGGCCTAAAGGAATCCTGATACACTCTTGAGGCTTGCTGAAAATCCCCTCATATTACTTTATGTCACTAAGGATCACTACCAAACGACACACAATAATCCTTCAACATGTGATCCTCTTACATTTACAATGAGAACGTACTTGCTCTGTGCCCACAAACACATTCTTCAAATGCAGTAACATCTTTTTTATTATTATTATTATAGACTTTTCATGTGGCAACTCAACAGTTGAGCAATGGAGCAAGTAAGGATGCTTCAGCTACATAGTCTTTGTGAATTATGAACTGAAAAAGCACTATATTTAGGGAAATTGCTTTGTAAAAATGTGCGTATTAGGAGAAATTTGTTCTAAAATGCTAATGAATTTTCATAAGGTTTTTTTTAAAAAAAAATCAACTTCAGACTGGAAAAATGAGAAGATGAGATAAACTGAAATTGACAGATTCACCATCCATAACCAAGGGTCCAATCCAATCTGCAGTAAATCCATTGCTGTGGAAGCATCCCACTTCTGGGCATTGCTCTAGCCACATTAATGGCTTTTGCAGCCAATCTCCCATCCATTTGCCAGGGAGGATGTAAGGTGGCAGCAGGAGAGACCATTCCCTACACAGACAGTTCCCCTTATCCCCTGCTGGCTGAAGTATGCTGAAAGAATGGAATAAAGTTGGAAAAGACACACGGACATATACACACCAGGAAAGTGGGGGGATTTGCAAAGGACAGGCTGAACTTTCAACTGACTAATTCCATGAAAATGTCAACCTACAGACCCAGTTTTCATTCTCATATATAATTAACATGTTCTATATCATCTTAAAGATAATTTTCAAAAGTTTCATTATCTGGCAATGGTTTTTCAAAATGGCATATTACACATGAGTAAAGCAACCAGAAGTGTGGCATATAAGATGACTCAGTATTTATTTCTCCCCTAATCTTCAGTTAAAGATCTCCCAAGAAAATAGGAAATAAATAAATAGCCCTTTAATACATTAATACTTTTGCTTTCTCATTTGGTAAACTGAGAAGAAATTTTATGTTAGGGACAAAATCAGCTTAGGACAATAAAACTTACGTTAGTTTAGTGTGTCATGTTGGTCACAAAAACACATACTCCCCCCCGATTCAACAAATGTAAAGAAAAATCTATTAGATTTACCACCATTCTCTTCTTTGAGGTTGTTAGCATTATGAAAACGTGATCAAATATTACCTGAAGTCTGTTTTACATGCAACATGTGACCAACATAACACCTCAGTTGTGCAACTTATGTAACCCTAGCTGGGCTAAATAAGTGGGCTCATCTAGAGATACAAAATTTCACCTCAGGAGCTGAAGGTTTCTTGCCTTGCTTCAGAGAACAGTACAACCCAATAAAGGTTTGAAGGCAATCTTGAACACAAATGTTGGTTGGCAACTTTTTTATTGTTGAGTGTGAGACAGGAAAATTGAAAAGCAAAATTGTTAGTGAAAATTGGTTTGATCACTGATATGAAATCCTCTTCTTTACAAAGGGAACTTCCATGACGTTTGGTTTTCCTGGAAATGATTATAATTGTTGGGTTGAAAAGAAACAAATCATTAGGGTGTTGCCACAGCCAAGTGTACATTCCCGTGGGCATTACAGTTCCCCACATGAACTTGATGCTGACCTGAAACTTGTGAATGCATAGTAAAGTGTCAAATGCAGAAGGTCTTGCTTTAAAGGCAATTATTTGTAGGTTCCTGACTGTGAATTGTCACATGTTATGTTTGTCACAGGTCATTTGCCAGAAAATATTTTTTCCCAGTTTTTAACAAATATTTCCATAAGATTGACACTTGACCATGAAACATTATCTCTTAATGTTTATTGCTGCAAATGGACTTATTATTATTATTATTATTCACACTTTTAGAGAATACAGTTATCCAAATTATGGATAAATTATTGAGACTGCAAAACTGTTGTGGTGGTCACATCTTTTAAAAGACAATAAAAAGAAAGCATTTAAACTACCTGCAGCATACTTTTGGATTACTTTTGTAGGGAGGATCAATCTGGTTAACAAACAGTTTAGTGTTAATTGGGATACAAATACTATTAGCCAAAACAGAAAATGTTATGTAAATAAGCTTACAAATATTATGTTGGTCACTATGGAATTACCCTACAGAACAGATTGTTTGTGGACCAGCAAGACAAGTCAGTCTGGTTGAATTAAAACTGTTCTGTATGGTGCAATCCTTTGCATGCCCACTCACTGCAGGGCACAATAGCAACCAGCTCTCCATCCCTCCCACTTTCCTCTTCAGCCAGAGTGACATTGAGCAACACCTGATATGGAAAAGAGGGTGGCTGCTGGAACTCCTGGAGCTGGGGAAAAAGCAAATGAGTGTGCATAGGCCTGCATCATCTTTGAGCTTAGACTTAGCTGCTAGTGCTCAGACTTTCTGTGCTGCTGCATGACTAGGATGATCTGGCAGGGCTGGGAGGATATATTGCCTACGATAAGAGAAAAGTGCAAATCTTCTCCAGTGAGGCCTAGTGTTGCTCCTGATCCAAAAGTGCAACCAGGAGGATGTAAGGGAAATCTCTCTCTGTCTCTGATTTTCTCTTGACCTCCCTCTGCAGTGCACGGTCTCTCTCTCTCCCTCTCCTTTGTTTCACTATGCTCTCTTTATTTATTTATTAAATGTATTAGTCACATTTCACAAAAATGAACCCAAACAACTTACAGTGCATGGGGATAGCTTTTCATAATTGGGGGGGCACCACTGAGAAGGACCATTCTCATGTCACCACCCTCTGCACCTCCCTCAGAGGGAGCACACAAAGGAGAGCCTCATATGCTGAACACAGATTCCGGGTTGGTTCATACGGGGAGGGGCTGTCCTTGGGGTACTGGGATCCTGAGCCAGGTAAGGCTTTATGGGCCTTTAGCCCTGCAGTTTTCCCTCCCTGGGTTTCCTAAGACTGCAATCTTTCTGTGCATAAATTACCTGGGAAGGAGCCCTATTAAACACAATGGGACTTAGGATAGTGCTCTAAGACCCCAGCAAAGGACATGGAGAGTAGCAGCTGAGTGCTCACGTGGCTAAAATCAAAGGAGAACTAATGGTTAAACCTGGCTGAGGATTAGTGTGGTGTGTATGGGTGGCTGCTCCTCTCATTGAATATGGATTGTTGTCTCATTTAACAACTGGCTAACTTTGTGTTATACAATGGAGGTGATAGGGTTAATCAGTTTTGGTTTTGCCCATGTTGTTTATTGAGGAAGTGAAGGTTTCTTAATCCTCATTAGAGATTGTCAGCAGAGGAAAAAACCCAATGGTGTGAGTTATTCCAGATAAATGCAGTGAGCAATCTCTGTTCTCTTTGGTCCAGAAGCTGAGATGGAGAAAAGGTCTGAGTATCTAGCAGTATAGCCCCTATGCACATTCACTCAGAAGCGAGTCCATTGTGTCCAGGGGGACATGTTCCCACGTAAGTGCATGTAAAATGGCATGGCTCAATTTGTTTCATAGATCACGTGGCAGCAAATCTGGGTCTTGCCAATAGATTGTGGGTGTGTACAAAAATGTGCATAAATGGGGGAAATGTGCATAAAATGTATATATTTGTGAAAATAACACATGCAAATGCATATTTAAGAAAATTAACTAATTTGCCATAGTGCCTGTTCTCTTGGACAGTATGGTTCTTTGCATATTTCTAGCTAAATCTTATGATTTCTTATAATTTCTCTATAATCATTTAGGTGAGATAAAAAATGCCATCTCCACCTCTTCTTTCATATTCCCCAAGCCATTGTATTATTGACAAAAGAGCTATAATTCAAATGTAACTTTTTTGCTTAGTCACACAAAGATAATGCAAACATAAAAATTAATATGAGCAAAATCTGATTATATTAAAATTGATTGCACAATACGAGCTTGATATTATTCCTAAGAAAGAAAAGAATTAACCATTCTTTATATAAAAGAACATCCAGCTCTGGATGATAGATTCAACATATTTGAAAGTACTTGGCAAGAAGAGTTCTGCCTTTATTTAGCAGGAAATGGTTATTAATGGTAATTAATTGCATAAATGAAACTGAGGAGTTAAATGCCACAATTTGCATTAGTGTGAATAACAATACAAGGTGCAGCATAACAGATCACCAGCTCCAGTTGCTCTTAGTGAAATGTGCATCTGATGAACTGTGTCCATTATATCTTCAAGCTTTTATGCCATTCCACTAATTCATTAAAAGGATCTAGGCTTGTTGATGCCCAAGCCCTCACACAAAAATTACAAAAATTAAAATGTACATTTTCTCATCTCTCCCCCCACCCACCCCAATCATCATTCCCAGTCAAGCTATTATTTTTATTTTATTTATTATTAAATTTATATCCTGCCCTTCCTTCCAGAAGGAGTCCACTGACATGCTGGAGCCACCTAACCATTGGTCTAATACGATCAGTTCCTTCTCTTAGGGTGCAGTGCTTTACATGCTCTGATTTATAGAAGAGTTGAGGGCAGGCACTGGAGTTCTGACAGAGAAATCCAAACTCCTCGCTGGCAGTGGCAGAGCTTACTAGAGTGGTGCATCCACAGACTCACAACGCATGCTGGCCAAAGTGGAAGTGGGGGGCACACAAAAATGCCCTTTTATTACACCAGGCTGTCACAGCAAAGAGGCCCACATCAAGCTTGTTGCCATCACATAACTGCAGATCCTATCCAGATCCTGCATCCTATGCCAGCCCAGGCCTTCCCCCTAAACACCCTGTTTCAAGGGTTTCCACTGGCTACTCGCAGTAGGGACAATGCCAGTGCTATCTTCTGTCTTAATGATGGAGCTTCCCCACTGCTGGAGGCTGGCAGAGGCAGGCAAGAGAAGGGGGGACAGACAATTCTCCCTCATCCAAAACCCCTCCATCCTGATGGGTCAGGGGTTTGGATTGTAGCCTAAAGCAATGTGCTATATGAAGACAGAGCAGTGACCAACAATTTTTAATATCTGTGCAGCTGTTTTTATCAAAGTTTGGAGGAGGAGAAGCAGGAGGCGACGACAACTTGGAATACCATGAATTATTATGATTTTGGAATGACCTGCCAAGACAGGTCTGTCTGATTCCTCGTTGCCTACTTTTAAGTGGGCTTTGAAGACAGTATTATTTTTGAAGGCCGTATTATTTCATTGAGCATTTCTTGTTTGGGGCCTCTGGCTCATTTGCTGTACAGGGTCTGTTGTTTTCATTGTTAATGGACTGAATCCAGACATGCAGTACGCAGAATTTTGCTCACCTGGTGGAGGAAGGGGAAAGGCAATTTCCTCCATGTACCTCCCTGTAAAACTATTCCAGAGGGTTATTAATTTGCAATATTGGGGTACCCTATGGATCAGCATGGGAGGTGCTGCTGGGGCAAAGGAGCAATTGATTAAATCAGCTACCTCCTTCCTCCAGTACGAGCCTCAACTGGATTGGGACTTCTTCTGCAAATAGGAGACTCTCTGGTCACAGAAGGACATATCTGTGTCCAACTCAGTGTATTTTGAATTGATTTGTTATATTGTAATGTAAAGTGCTGTAAGCTACCTTAAATTGGCATTTTCTTAGAAATACAGGATATCATCTTTTTGTAGAAAGAAAGAAAGAAAGAAAGAAAGAAAGAAAGAAAGAAAGAAAGAAAGAAAGAAAGGAAGGAAGAAAGAAAGAAAGAAAGAAAGAAAGTCATTTTTTTCTTTTTTCCTGACAGAGCAAAAAGTCCACACATTCGCTGTTGTGGATGAATATCCTTAGTAGGCCAGCAGGCTTACCAATCTTACTGTCAGCTCTATGAGAAACAAAACAAACATTGGCTTAATGTCTCATGCAATATCTAGCAGTGATTCAGATCTGCATAGTTTCTACTGCTCTCTGTTCTTTTGAATGGGGAACATAACTGAAACTTTTTAGTTTAGGGGGGAAAAGTGAGTTAAGGGGACATGAGAGAGGTGTATACCATTCTGCATGGTGTGGAGAAAGTGAATAGGCCTCTCTCATAATATTAGAATTCAGAGCCATCCAGTGAAACTGAATGTTGCAAAATTCAGAACAGACAAAAGAAGTCCCTCTTCACACAGTGCATAGTTAAACCGTGGAATTTGCTCTCACAAGATGTACTGATAGCCATCATCTTTGTTGTTATTGTTATATGCCTTCAAGTCGATTTCAACTTATGATAACCCTATGAATCAGTGACCTCCAATAACATCTGTTATAAACCACCCTGTTCAGATCTGTGGTTTCCTTTATGGAATCAATCCATCTCTTGTTTGGCCTTCCTCTTTTTCCCAGCATTACTGTCTTTTCCAGTGAATCATGTCTTCTCATTATGTGTCCAAACTATGATAACCTCAGTTTCATCATTTTAGCTTATAGTGATAATTCTAGTTTCATTTGTTCTAACACCCAATTATTTGTCTTTTTCGCAGTCCATAGTATCTGCAAAACTCTCCTCTAACACCACATTTCAAAGGAGTTGATTTTTCCCTTATCCACTTTTTTCACTGTCCAACTTTCACATCCATACATAGAGATCGGGAATACCATAGTCTGAATGATCCTGACTTTAGTGTTCAGTGATACATCTTTGCATTGGAGGACCTTTTCTAGTGCTCTCATAGCTGCCCTTCCCAGGCCTATCTTCTTCTAATTTCTTGACTGTTGTCTCCATTTTGGTTAATGATTGTGCCAAGGTATTGATAATTCTTGACAAGTTCAATATCCTCATTGTCAACTTCAAAGTTACATAAATCTTCTGTTGTCATTACTTTAGTCTTCTTGAAGTTCAGCTGTAGTCCTGCTTTTGTGCTTTCCTCTATAGCTTTCATTAGCATTCATTTAAAATCATTACTGGTTTCTGCTAGTAGTATAGTATCATCTGCATATCTTAAATTATTGATATTTCTCCCTCCAATTTTCACACCTCCTTCATCTTGGTCCAATCCAATCTTGTACGCATAGACAAATTCATTAAGGATAAGGCTGTCAATGGTTACTAGCCATGATGGCTGCGCAGTGTCTGTAAGATTGTGTTTCTGAATACCAGTCACTATAGAACAACAGTGAGAGGGTGCTATTGTAGTCATGCCCTGCTTGTGGGCTTTCCCATAGGCATCTGGTTGATGACTGTAGGAAACAGGATACTGAACTAGATAGATCCTTGTTCTGATCCAGTAAGGATCTTCTCGTGTTCTTATGTTTGATATACTGTAGAACTACAAATAATACTACACATGCAATGCACAGTACAGATTGGGATCTGCTTTGTGAAAATGCTGTCTCTGATGTTATTGGTATGTGCTTCCCACTTCCCCAAGCAGTGAGAGGGTCTAGTGGCAGCACTTACACTGGCATGGTTTACTTTGGGAGGAGAAATCAATGGAGATTTGCGGCATTTAGTAACACAGGTTGGGCACAGAAACACAGCATAGCACTGCTACTCTCAAGAAATCTACTGCTCACACCATATCCCCAAAGAGGCTACCCAGCAGCTCAATATATTTTTTGTGGCCCTCCGTTCTGTCTCTGCCTTTCATTCTCATTCTGCAGTTTATCTGATTTGCTGTCGCTAAACTTGCTTCTGTTGTTCTCATAGTACACACAGATTTCACTTACATCATCTGTAGCTGGGGGTGGGTGGGTTCTCACCTCTGATTGATAACATCCATTCAGAGCACTCAATGAAGATGCAGCTACTTCCTGGCTGTTCAGAAAACATCCACGGGCCATTCTGAGTCATTAGTCAGTCATCTGCTTAACAGAAGATATAGACAGTCCAGCAATAACATATATGCAATGCAGACATGGGAAATGACAGAAATAACCTTAAGAAGATAAAGGAGGAAGTTTTGCAAATCCTTATGGTCCTTTACCAGACTTTCTTTGGATAGTCTGTAGGTAAGTAGGTAGCTGTAGGTAACAGTGGTAGCTGGACAGCTCCTTGAAAGTTCTAACTAAAACCTGGAGCAGATTCTACCACCCCTAACTAACATGGAGCCACCAGCCACCACTAATAGGTAGGAAAGAAAGAAAGATTGCAATAGCACTTTGTAATGATGTGCCTTGTCATATAGGAACATGATTCAAAGACATATGTCTGTGTGTGAAAGGACTCAAACAACACTGATGTAGTAAGATGACATACAGGTGTCTGTCAGTAGGAGGTTTTATTGAATTTTAAAGTGTCATGTGAAAAAGGATGTATTGAATTTCCTATTTTGGTACCTTCTTTTCCCAAGGTGAGTCCTGTTTTAGTTTAGTCAGTCATTGAAGGCTGGCAGTGTCTTTCACTTGTCAGCACCACAGCTGATATTTATAATCCAAACCATCCTTTCTCTGTCAAAAGAATAAAAGAAACAAATCACCTCTGATTACATGATAACAAGTATGACTCATAACTCACCATCAGAAAAGGAAATGCCCTCTGCAAAATGCAAAACTGTATCTGAATGCTTTCTTTTTTTCCCTTTTTCTTTTTTCCATGTCGTGAAATAAACAAAACTTTTCTTTCTGGATAATACTAACTTCATAAGAGAGATTTCCCCCCCCCCCAGGACCACAGCATGGGAGAAAACGATTTAATTCCCCCTCTGCACTTGCTCTGATCCTATTAATTATCATTGCCCCCTGCAGCTGATACAATTTACATTTTTCAAAACCTGCATGTTAGATGCAAAGACACATTTAACATCACATTTAGTTTGGCCCTCAGGTGCAGCAAAAGAGGTCCAATTCTTAAAATGCAATATTGTTTTTGTATCTAAGGTCACCAGGGTGTTTAGGGGAAAGAACCTAACTCAGTGGTAGAAAACCTGCTTTGCGTGCAGAAAGTCCCAAACTGAATCCCTGCAGCCTATAGGAAAGAATCAGAAAGATCCTTCTCTTTGTGAAACCCTGGAGAATCTAAACCAGGGATAGGGAGTCTGTTGAGAAAAGAGCCACAGCTCAGTGGTAGAAAACCTGCTTTGCATACAAAATATCCCAGGTTCAATCCCTGGAGCCTCCAAGCAGGACTGGGTAAAGATTCCTGCCTAAAACCCTGGAGAGCTGCTGCAGGTCAGGGTTGACAATACTGAGCTAGATGGACCAATAGGATGAGGTAGGATCCTATGTTCCTGTGCTTTCTTGGAGAAGGTTTGCGTACTCTAATTGCAGGCTTAATCCGAGGATATAGACTATGTTAGTTCTGTTCTAGTATTCAGGGACAGAGCTATCATTTTTGTGATGATGTTTTAATGGAGACATAAAAACCTTCCGACAGAATCTCAGCAGTGCTGCAAAGTTGACCATCCATCTGTTGTCGAGATAAGGTGATGCAGGCTGCTTTGTAAAATGAAAAAAAAATGGGGGTGGGGGTGAGCAAAGGTTGCTCTTTAGCAGAAAAGTACTTGTCTTATCTAACTAACACAATTATGAAAATGATTCCAATCTATTTGAAATTGAGTGGGGAAACATGAAACCTTGAAGAACTCTTCATTATAGATCTGTAAAACTATACTCTGCTTCTACCCTGGAAAAATATTCTCTTTCACTAATGGTGGAAATCTTCCATTTGCATACTGTGCTTGTGAGCATTATTTTATGTTTATGCAGATTCACAAAATGCACTTAGGAAAGAAAACCCTAAGTGCACAGACTAAATTAAAAGGCATTCATTAAATAATAATATAAATGGATGGATTAAGTGAGTGCCAGTTGAGGGACACAACCAGCATCCAATCAAAGAACATTTCACTGTAAAGGACCTTCACCTTCTTCAAGCTGGCACTTTGTGTTTTGTTTTGTTTGAGCAGATCAGTCATCTTCTCTTGGGGCTATATCTAAAGAGCAGTTGTTTATTTATTTACTGTATTTACTGTATTAAGTTATTTTTAAATGGTCCCAAAGAAGAAAGCAAGAGCTGGCCATAGGAATGGCAAAATCCACATTTTTTAATGTAGCCAGGATTGGACAGACACACCCACACAACACCACACACGCACACACACACAAAGCCGAAAGGTTGCAGCAAAAAGAAGAGATCCTTCTCTTTCTAATTCCTTTTAGAGTGAAACAAGTAACTCTGCTGATGCAGATTACAAAGTAAATGCAGCTTATTGCCCCCATGGTACAGGGTTGTGACTGGGAACAAATCTTACAGGTCAGCCTCTGGGTGGTTTACAGTACCTCTGCAGTGCTGTCCAAAGGTATTAGATCTCTATTGCAGGTTGGAAGTTGGGCTCAACCTATCCATTGCTTTTTATCCCCACACAAGCTGAGCTGAGAGATGAAACATATATACAGTATGTAATATCCATATTGCAGATTGGAAGTTATTCTGAAAAAGTGTGGCTTACTACTACGGCTGTGCACAGCCCTCCTTATCCAACTCGTGGCCCTGGGAAAGGCCCATCCTATCCCAACTAGGGAATCCCCTGCACCACCCTGGATTCAACCCCTAAACAATTCAAGGGTTGGGGTTAATGTTTGTTTCAGTCCCATTTTAACTTAAAATGGGGTTTAAAAATATGGGGGGCAGGGGAAGAATGAGATGCTGCGCCTCCTCCCCACCACGAGGGCAGGAGGGCGCAATCAGCATCCCGCAGGATGGAATCCTGCGGGATGCTGCTCCTTCAAGAGCAGCTTTTCTGCACACAGGGAAGCCATCCATGAACCAGCAGTGACCAGCACCATGTAGGATGAATCCTTCTGCTTACCAGCTGATAGGCGGAAGGATCTCAATGCAACCAGAATCAGGGGGGGCTTGGGGAGGCCTGGTGGGAAGAAGAAGTTGGACGGGAAAGACATCGACTTGTTCCCATGAGACATGCCTCATTTTCTCCTTTCCCTGGGCACGCCTGCTTCTACTTTCTGCCTGATGCCCTGCCCCCTGATAGACCTGGATCATGCTGGGCCACCCGACCTGACCCACCGAGATATGGAGCTATCTCAACCCGACACGGTCGAGACCCCAAATGCTTCTGAATAGGGCTGATATGTCTCGGGCCTCAACACAATCCTGCTTTCTGCAGCCCTCCAGTGTAGTCTCCCGATAATATAGCAGGGCAGGGGAAGGGCTGAAGCTTTGGTACTGGACATGGTTCAATTTTTGTTATTATTTTAAATGATTTTTGATTATTATTTTGGGGATTGGATGATGTTTGCAGGCAAGGTCACCCCTTCTGAGGATGAGAGTCCTACCAAATCGCTGCAAGTGTTCTTCCACAAGGGCAGCAATGGCTGGGAGTATTTGCCCTTGGATCCCACCATTCTGTTTGACGTTTTGCAAACAACACTGAATTGCAGGAATGGAGAATCTCAGTCATGGGTGCTGAAGGTAGTCCTCCAAATCTCTCTCCCTGATGCTCAGGACTCTTCCCAGGCCACACCTCCTCCCTAGCTACTCCCATCACTGACCCCATTTTGCATCATCTTTGAGTGCTTTTGCCTGGCTGGCATGTGTCCTGGAACTGTGAGAGTCTGTGTAGAAACTAGCCCACTCTGCAGAGGCAAAATGTGCATTCATTGCTCTGCCCAGTTGTACCTCTGCCGCCACCTAGCACTGGCGTGTGACTTTCAGAAGGTTGCCCAAAGGGAATGCGGCCCTTGGGCTAAAAAGGGTTCCTCATCCCTGCTGTATTGAATAGAGCAGCTAAGCAACCACCAAGGGTCAGGGGGTGGGGTTCCCAATGCTGTTGAGGAGTCATTCCTGATCTTTGGTTTAGGTGTGCCGGCTCAAAGGCCGCAGATAAGCAGAGAAATTTAGTCCAGGTACATTTCAAGAAGGAGTATTGAAGCTTTTAATTCAATGAGTGTGCAGCATGTACTCACAGTGAATGTATAAGGGGGGGAAAGGGAAGGATTAAAGTGTTCTCAAAATAACTTTGCAGCTGTACGTAATTCACAATTCCTTATTTCGAGTTATCATTTTCCAAGTTCTAAAATGGAAGCTTGAAAAGAGACTTGGTATTTATTTTTCCTTGGTAATAATTAAGCTCATCTAAATCCTCCAAAAGTGGTTGTTCTGGCAAATTGTGTTTTCCTACACAAGTTATCTGAGACCCAGCATATTTTTTTTCAGTTGCTCAGCCTTTTCTTCCCCAAAAAGTCTGTTTTTACTTTTTGGCAGACTCTGTTAAAGCTGCTCCTTGGTGAAGAGGAGCAAGATTATAGCAAACTCTTGGAGAGGAGGGGGAGGAAATAAAAATGTGGACACCAATAGCTGGAACTTTAATAAATGCCACACATTTATTAAATAAACATGGTATAACATGTTAGTTATTAAGGCTGTTGAAGACAATTCCTATTGAAATGTGCTGTGACACTGGCATGGATAGCCAGCCAAGATATCTTCCCCAACAGTGTAGTGGCACATTCAGAAGTGAAGGGTCCCTTTATGTTAGTGACACCCACGCCCCTCCTGCTTTTTTGCTGCTGAGCTGAGAATGAAATCCCTATTAATGCCTTCTCCCACAACAACAGACATCCCTAGGAGCCAATTAGCATGAAAGGGGAGAGTGTTAACTATTGAGAAGAGTCTTCTCAGTGGCTGTCTCATTTTCCTTCACTTTGATTGGCTCCAATCAGCAGGAAAGGACAAGGAAGCATTCTAGAAGACTCTTCTCAGAGGCTAACACACTCCCTTTTCATGCTGAATGACTCACAGGATGTTGAAGACATAAGGACCCTGCTGGGACTTTGCTCCCCAAAAGGTAAAGGGTCTAAGACCCCCCAAGACCCTCGATCACTACACCTCTGACTAGAACATCTCAGCAATCCCTTGAGCTATAAGTGATAAATTATACCCATGTGTGTGTGAAATGAGGTTCCTCATCACAGCCCCCTGATAGATTACCCCATGTCATTTCCCTGTTTGAAACAACCCCCTCAAAGCTGCTTTTGGCCATGGTTGGGATAGGGGAGAGAGAGAGAGATCCATCCAAATTGTAGAAGTATAGAGCTGGAAGGGACCTTGGAGATCAATGAGTCCAACACCCTACTGAATGCACAGTCTGCATTGACATATGGGATGCTACCTGCATTGTAGATGCCGAACTTGGCAATATGGGTTCCAGACTCTGATTATATACCTCCACTGAAGGAGCCCACCACCTGCCAAGGCACAATAGTCTACTGCCAAACAGCTTGAACTGCTGCTTACCTGGATGTGACAGGATGGTGGCAAGGTCAAAGGCAAGTAGTTGCACTGGAAGGGCTATTGCCGCCCAGACAGCCTTAAGCATGTTGTGACCCCACCCCAGCCCTGTCCAGGTAAGTAGCAGTGGCACTGGTATCAGGAAAGCTGCTGTACCCCACCACTACTGCTATTCACTATAATTGTGTCCACTAACTCATGACAGTTTGGCTCCATGCCTTGTTCTACTACTACCTTTTTAAGAGCTACAGTTCTAAGACAGTCTTGTTGCCTAGTTTCACTACCAGTTTTTTTAATAGTTATAATTTTAAGGTATCTTTCAGGAGCAGATTTGAATCTGAAGAACAAAGAGATGCTATTTTGCTCATTGATAGGACTAACTTCATCTCAGTGTGACTTGAGGAATTACGCTGCCATGAAGTCATTCCATTACTCAGTTTAGAAAACTGTGCTAGAGAATAAATTTGTACAAAAAGCTGGGGAATGCATTCTTTAAAAAATAAAATAAAATAAATATTTCATGTTACACCTTAAACTAATGTTCAGAGAAAGACCAAATATATTAAAATGGCCAGCTACAGCAAATCTCATGCAATCGTAGAGACGCTGCAAGCTTAATTGCCCCTGTTCCATGTGGTGAAAGGGATATTAATATTAACAAAGAATAAGTTATATGCTGTAGGAGCTCTAGTGGGAACATTCTGGAGCTGGTGCAACACAGTGGGAATGTGGCATGATTTTGCTGATTTTGAGAAATGATTTATTCTCAGTGTTTGGTCTCCAGTGCCAGTTCCATACTACTCCTTTTTATTTAACACAGAGATTAACCTTTGTGGCAGAGAAATGTGCAAAGTCATCCTACACCAATGCTTCAGGATTCTCTGGCTTGCAGGCCTAATTATGCCCAGCCAGCACGGGTCCCAATATGCTTGCCTTCCCCACACCTATCATCGTATGTGACATCAGGTGTGGGGCAGGTAAGGATGCAACTCCAAAAGAGCAATTGCAAGCATAAAACAAACTCCTCAATTGTTTCTTTGTCATTGGGGCTCGCTGACAGTGCCAATCAGCCCAGTGGAATCAGTGGCAAGGCCTGAAGGGCCCACCTGTTCCACCAACTTCCTCACTATGGCTAACTGTAATGACTGTTGCATCTGATTTTGCTCATTGTCTAGTAAAATTTTGCTTGTTGGCTAGTCTTATGCATCTTGTAGTTTTAATGTCCAGTGTCACCACATTATGTATTTCCTGGCTTGAATGAGTGTTGGCAGCCCATAAAATTCACCTCAAATATGGGGTGAGAATCCCCCCCCTTGCTTGGATAAAAATCCTTCCCTTGCTCTCATCCACCCACACACCTTCAAATCCCCTTGTTTTGCTGAGCCAGGCCACATTCACACCATACATTCATTCCATTATTATCTCACTTTAGACTGGGAAGGGTAGTTTGTAAAGGGTGCTGAGAGTTGTTAGGAGACCTCTATTCTTTTCCACAGAGCTACAATTCCCTGAGTGATATAACCGTCAATTCCTCTTCTTGTAGCTCTATGAGGGGAATAGGGGTCTCCTCTCAGCACCCTTCAGAAACTACACTTCCAAGGATTCTTTGGGGGAAACCATGATTGTTAAAACTGGTATGATAGTGGAATAAATGTATGGTGTGATGTGAATGTAGTCCTAGTGACAGTGAAAAATAGGAAGGCAGAATTAAAATGGCCCCCTATCCCCCCCCTACCTACCATAGTCCTGTGGCTTCGAGTTAGGCAAGGGGGGGAGGGGAAGAAAAAGAGAGCTTCCTTTCCTCCATTCCACTGTTGCTACTGAAAGGGACTGAAAGCAAAACTGCCAAAACCATAATGCCATTCTGCATTCTCACATTCTACGATGAGACCACACTTGTAATACTGAGTACAGTTTTCTGCTCACCTTGCTTCAAATGGCTTTTTTTGGCAGGGGGGGACATGATAGAGATATATAAAATTGTGTGAAGAAAGTGGATAAATTAAAAAAGGTTTTTCTTCCTCCCTCACAACACTGGAACTCACGGCCATCCAATGAAGTGGAATGTTGGAAGATTCTGGATGGACAAAAGAAAGTACTTCTTCACACAGCACATAGTTAAACTTTGGAATTCGCTCCCACTAGAGGCAATGATGGCTACCAACTTGGAAGGCTTTAAAAGAGGATTAGACAAATTCATGGAAGATAAGGCTATCAGTGGCTACTGGCCATGATGACTATGTTCTACCTCCACAGTCAGAGGCAGCCTTTGGATACCAGTTGCTGGAAATACAAGTGGGGGAAATGCTATTGCACTCGGGCCCTGCTTATTTATTTATTATTTGATTTATATCCCGCCCTTCCTCCCAGCAGGAGCCCAGGGCAGCAAACAGAAGCACTAAAAACACTTTAAAACATCATAAAAACAGACCCTAAAATACATTAAAACAAAACAACGTTAAAAACATTTTTTAAAAAGCTTGCAGGCTTCCTACAGGCATCTAGTTGGCAACTGTGCAAACAAGATGCTGGGCTAGATGGGCCTTTGGCCTGATCCAGCAGGCTCTTATGTTCCTATTAAGCAGCAAACCATGGAAATGGAAGGGTAGGAGGGTCATGTTTCTGGATTTCTTGGTACCTTTTGTTCTACGTTTGATTTTGTTCATTCTTCCTTCCCATTGCTATCTGATATTGCCTTCTCTCCTTTTACTGGACTGTGCTTAATGTTAGTGTTAAAGCTCTTGGGGATTTACATGCCCTTGAACCTACTTCTTTTTCCTCTCAATTAACTCCTTTATATGTCTTCTTTCTGTATCTCCCTCAAGCCAAGGCTGTTACAATATTTAACAATATTTCTGTTGGCTTTTGTCATCCTTCATCTTGACCTTAGGTCAAGCCTTCATTGTAAGATCTTCTTCTCGTACTCAGCTCCTCAATGTCTCTAGCACATGCCCTGAGAACCTTCTGACCTTTGTGCTTCGCTCTTTTCCTTCTGCTGTTATGTCTTCTCAGCAAACTGGGTTGTTTGTGTGGTTTTGGCAATTTATCCTCTTCTTTTTCTTTTTTGTTGTCCATTAATTCCTCCACCCTTCTGTCCTTCAGATTCATAATCTTCTAATGATACATTAGCATTGATTCCACATCTTTTCTCTCTTTTTTGGGAGAGGGGGGTTGCATATCATGGTGGTTGTTCTGCCTGTTCTTGATCCCATTGAGATTTATCCACCTTGTCATACTCAGAGCAGACCCACTGAAATCAGTGGACTTAAATTATAACTTAGATCCAACATTCTTTTTTTCCTAGATAGATTACTCAAATAGATTGATTATTCAATAAGATATTGCAATAGAACATTCTTTTATGTGTGCTTCTTAATGTTTTCAGTCTTGCTGGTATTTTTTTCATCTGACTTTAATTCTACTTTAGTTTCTCTGATTTTGTTTTTAAAAACTTTCTTGACTTTTTAAATTGACTAATTCCTTTGATTCACAATGTATTGAACATTGAAAACCCATGTCAGTTTGTCATTTTCAGTTGTAAAAAACTGTTCTTTCCTTTCTTTTGGATTCTACCCACACTTGGATTTCTTCTTTTATTTTGTCTTATTGTAATGCTCTTTTCATTGGTCTTCCCTGTTCCCATTGTTTCCTCTCTTGGATCTCGGCACCCATGTTGCTGTTTTTGTTGTTCTCTTGTTTTATTGCCCCCACACCCTCAAAGAAGACTTGTGAGTTGCAACATTGGTTTGAGTGTTATATTTATTCAAATATAGCAGGTTTTGAATCTGAAATAAAGTATCTTCAATTAATTCAATTAGAAATTACGGGCAGGTGAGGAATTAAACTAACTATGGAAGGCAGCCACCCTCTAGAACCCTGGGCATGTATTTTAGCCTGTAGCTGTGGCTTCCCAGCCAAAGATATGGAATAACCCTCCTTCCTAGGTGAGTCTTGGGTGTAAATCCTCCATGCAGACCACGGTCCTGCTGTAGCTGCATTCACCACAATGCGCAAGACAGTCTAGCTGGGGCATCTCCCCAGTTTTCCCCCAGATCACAGGCCTGGCAGATTCCTGAAGGGTGCCCCTACCCATTATACCTCAGTATACCAATCTAATTTCCCACAAGTTCCTCACCTGTCTGAACTCAGTGCCTAAAGGCAACAGCCGCACCTCTCCCTGAAGCCAAACAAATCACTCTCAACAGTATGAAGCAGGCAAAATGGTCCCAAAAAGCAGGGCCCCACCAAAACATTCCTACTTGACTCCTCGCAGACAACTGGCATCACCCATACTGCATATAGGGAGGGAGGGCAGCAGCAAAGAAACACAAAGGAGGAGGTTTTGGGGGCAGAACAGGTACTTATAACCCACCCTCATCCCCCTCCCTTTGAGAGGAACCTCCTGAATCATCTTTGCAAAAAGGGGAGGGTTGAGGGCAAACCCACCCCCACTTAAGCATGGGAATGCCATTACCTGCCTGTCAGCCTGAGGTGCCAGGGTGGGCTACAACTATTTAAAATAAATCCTTAAAAACAATCTGAAACAACTTACAAACTTACTTTTTCTGCATGCAAATATGATAATATTCTACCACTTTTGATTTTTCCCACTATGTATTCATTTTAAGATTGTTATTTACTTAAATGTTTCCATTCTCTTTCTCTTGCTTATCTTTCCTCTTTATTTTCTGTATAGTCATCATCTCTGTCTTTGTGCTCTGCCGGTTCTGTGTTGTTTGTTAAACTTTGTATTTCTCCTATTTCACAGCTTTGTGCTGTTTCTCTTATTTTTTCTTGTTTTGGAATTCACAGCCAATTGATCTTCCTTCCTTGGTTTGTGTGGGTGTGTGTGCATTAAAAATGCATATGTTTAAGTTAGCCTGTGATTAAAAAATTATGATTTCTTATAATAATAATAATAATAATAATAATAATAATCACTATAAAATTGTACACCTCTGTGAGCACGGCTTATTTTCTAATGTATCCTGTAAAGCCTCTGCTCTTGTTTTTGTCCATTTTGCAAAGGTATTTATTTATTTAACAAAATTTACATACTGTTTGATTGTAACAGAACCCATAAGCAGTTTACAAGCAATATTAAAATTAGCAATAAAAGCAGTTAAAACAAGTAATTAAAACATTTAAAGGACAATTAAAATCAGCAGTAAACTAAAAAGAAATTAAAACTCATCAACATCTATGTGTTTGGATGTATGGACAAATTTGAACATCCAGATATGGATAAATATTCTGTCAATTTTGTGCTATACTGCCCATTTTATGTAGCCTAAGGAATAATGGATATTTGACTGGAATTGTTGATAAATTTGCTGTAGAAATTGAATGGACAGAAGCTGTATAACAGACTTGGACTTTGTTATACAATTCCTGACTCACCACAACAGAGCAGGTGGGCATGGCTTGGCTAAAATGGTCTCATGGGCCAAATGGGGAGGGCTGGTGGGCCAAATTTGGCTCGCAGGCCACAGATTCCCTACCTCAAATGTAGCTGCAGATATATGCTACATTTGCCTCCCTCAGACTCTAGCAAGTTCAACAAATGGAGCCCAGGATCACCAGATAGATTGGAATTATTTCTAACCTCATTGTCTCCTGCTGATTTAACAAGGAATTGCACATCATATTACATTTCCAGTGCTCCATGTTGCAGAACCACACCAGAATAAACTGAGGATTTGCTGGGATTCAGTGAACAGCAGGCCAACACAGAGGCCTCTGCAATGTGCCACACAATTATATCCTTGTATCTCTTGGGCATGCCTTTATGCTCTCTTTTTTGGTTTGGTTTTAATGCCTCTATGGCAGGCATCAATGAACCTGTCAATTTCAATTCCATGCAAAACTCCAACATGTCAAATAGCATTATTTTCTACAACTGTGCCATTGATGCATCCTACTGCACTGCTACAATGCATGCTGACAGTCCTCTAGTGTCATGACCCGAAGGTTTCAGAGTTCAGATGAGAGGCATCAAATAAATTAATGATCCTCGAGATCTGACTGTTGGTATGCATCAGTTGAAAAAAGAGCAAATATTCATGAGAATATTTCAACTGACATGGCTTTGTAGAACCAAATACGCTTTATTGCTGCCTGCTTTGGATGGGGTCATACTCCCTCTGAAAGAGCAGGTCCGTAGTCTGGGGGTGCTCCTGGCTCCATCTTTGTCGCTAGAGTCTCATGTGACCTCCATGGCTAGGAGTGCCTTTTACCAGCTTTGGCAGGTAAGACAGCTGCGGCCGTTTCTGGACCAGGATAACCTGACCACTGTTGTCCACGCACTGGTAACCTCCAGGTTGGATTACTGTAATGCGCTGTATGTGGGGCTGCCCTTGAGGTTGGTCTAGAAGCTGCAGCTGGTGCAAAATGTGGTGGCAAGACTGCTCAATGGGGCAGGGTATTGCCAACATGTCACCCCCTGCTGAAAGAATTGCACTGGCTGCCTATTTGCTACCGGGCCAAGTTCAAGGTCCTAGTTTTGGTGTACAAAGTGCTATACAGCTTGGGACCAGGATACCTGAAAGACTGCCTTACCCCTTATATACCCAGTCAATCACTGCACTCTGCAGGAGAGGGCCTCCTGCAGATACTATCTGCTCAATATAGGAAACGGACCTTTAGTGTGGCGGCACCTACCCTGTGGAATTCCCTCCCTTTGAATATTAGGCAGGCGCCATCTCTGCTATCTTTTCAGCGCCTTTTGAAGACTTTCCTCTTTCAACAAGCCTTTTAAGTTGAGACCTATCCCAGTCTGCATCTGTGTCAGAATTGCTTGTTAATATTTTTTTTAAAAAATAATGTTTTTAACACTTTTTAAAAAGATGTTTTTAAAGCTTTTTTTAAAAAAGTTTTAAATGTTTTTTTTAATGTATTTTAAGGTCTGTTTTTATGATGTTTTAAAGTGTTTTTAGTGCTGTTGTTTGCCGCCCTGGGCTCCTGCTGGGAGGAAGGGTGGGATATAAATCAAATAATAAATAAATAAATGAGAGTGGTCTTATTGTGTACCGATCTGGCGTTAAACATCAACACACACAGGCCAATGGGCACAGCAGATGAGTAACAAGGAACCTGTCCATGAGAGGAGTGGCAGCAAGGAACAAGGCGCAGATAGCCTTGCCCTCGTCTTCTATGGTAATTCACCACATCCCCATGGCTATATTTCCCTCCACATGTGATCATGGAAATTGGGGTGGCATCACCCATGTTTCTCCGTACAAAGAGTCCTCCTAAACACCTAATATGGACCCAACACGAGCCCATCAACAAAACCCGTCAGAGCCAATTATTTCAGTAGGCCTCTGCAAGAATTGGGAACAGTCATACCCATTCAATTTTTTTCACACAGGGCCCATCTACTACTCCTCCTGTCTCACACCCAGGGAGGGCCAGCCTTCTGCCAGTTACAGACTCTCACTGTGAAGGCATCTGATGACTTTCTCCTATCATTCAGTTCATTGCACAGGGTCTCACCCTGTGCAGGAACTACACATGCACTACATGCCCTCCCCACCACCAATCTTCTCAAGACTGGTTTAACAGAAAACAAATCATAAAGAAAAAAAGAAAAAGTAATAGAAGGGGGGTAGTGCCCTCACCCTTGGGACTCCCCAAGGGGAAACCCCTTTGGTGTCACCCCTTGGGTGGTGACACCGCCAGTGGCAGACCCACCACCCAAGGGCAGCTGGGCTTTTATGACTCATGCCCCAGCAAGCAGCTGATGCAAGAGGCTGCAAGATTGACTGCAGCCTCTCTCTGGAACCAGGGTCAGGCAGGGGGTCCCAGTCCTTGCAGCACTTACCAGGGATGTCAGGTGTCTTGAGGGACAGCAACCCAGAGGAGCAAGCAGCAAGCACCTAGATGCTCAGGTACTCACTCCCAGGATGGGTCTTCTTTAGTCCCCTAGTGCTGCAGCTGTTCCCCAACATATTTTCTTGGACTATTCCCTTTAGGAAAGTCAGGAACCTTTCTTAGCTTCACTCAAGTCAAGCCTTCCCCCACTCACCTCCTGAATCCATAGTTTTTGCAAATCAAGTCCTACTGCATGCTCTTATTGCTGGCTGCTTTGCAACAAGATTTCTCAAATCGTAGGTGATTGCTGCATGATCACTGGCCTTAGCCCTGGCCATGTAAACAGAACTCATGTGGTCGGATAGGTGCTAGCCTCGCTCAGAGTAGGCTGCCTGTACAACCCCCATGTAAATTAGAGACCTCTGTGCCAAAAGTCCTCTCGACGTGTCTTCTATATCCCCTTTTGTGCTTGGAGTCAGATTGAACTTTCTCCTCAGATCTGAGGAGGGAGAAAACATCCACATAGTGGCCATCCAGGATCATTTCCCTGACTCTGGGGGACAGATGTTCACCCGGAGGGTTGTCTCCATCTGGTGGACAATGCATCCCTTAGGATGGGGTGTCCACATTACACCCCCAGACCTCCCCTGTTGAGGCCATTGTCATGGTCAGTTCCTTACATCTGTGCCCACCCCAGGAGCCCAGGAATAGAACCTCGGGATCTCTAGTATGTCAGTCCCTCATGTGGTGCATCCTCATCCGAGGAAGAAGACTCACCTGATGATCCCTCAGTGTCAGATTCCGATCCGCCCCTACGGCCTCTCCTGCAGCAATGGTGCCTGGATCGGGATGAGGATCTGCGCTGTCCTGGCTCCTTTAGAGTTGGCCCCGGTGTTTCTGGGGTGTTGGGAGGTGGCTGCCATCTGCTGCCCTGCCCTGGTCACCCCAGTGGATTCCCCACCCCCTGTAGGGGTGGCTGATGTTGATGGCTCTCCATCCGCAACTGCATCACCATCTCCTTCATCTCCTGCAGAGCTTGCCAGAGGGCTGCATTGTCTGGCGTGGCGGCCACCTGAGAGGTACCAGTAGCTTGCCTACTTCCCCCTCCTTTCGAGGAGGCAAGAGGGAAGGCTTTCAGGCCGCAGTGGTGTGTTTCTGAGGAGGGGCATGGCAGCTGAAAGAAAACTGTAGGACTAAAATGTTAATTCAAGTCATCAGCTGAGAACCCTGGCCCTCACAGGTAGTATGTGGCTTTAGTACTGACATTAGATCTACTGTCATGAAATTGTGAATGGAAATAGAGTTGGAAGGCATCTTTAAGGCTAACGAGTCCAACCCCCTGCTCAGTGTGGATGTAAAACTTTAATCATCATCATCATCATCATCATCTATGTTGCTGTGGTGCAACTTGGGGGATCCTACCATTGTCACCCCGTGTTTGCTTAGTTCTTAGTGCTACCACCCTTCTAATAAGAATCACAACCACCGCCACTATAACAACAATAAAATTACCAATAGTAGTAGTAGCAGCAGCAGCAGCAGCAGCAGTAGTAGTAGCAGTAGCAGTAAGAAACGTTATCTGTCACAAAGTTAGCCCAGGATGGAGAAATGCTGCTAGATCTGGCCTGTGCAACAATCCCTGCCTCGCCTGCAAATGGGGTTAGCAAGCAGTTCCCTGGTTCAACAGAGTCCACTGCTTGGCACCAGCTCCTGGAGGGAGGAAGTCATGGGGCAACTGCCAGAGAACCCTTTACCATACCAACCTTGCTTTCTACGTGGGTCTGATCCAGTGATGTTCTTCCTACAAAACCAGCATATGAAGAAAGAGGCAGGCTCTTGGCATACTAGGGCCTTTTAAAGGCCTGGGCCTGACTCTGCCCCTTGGCTGCTCTCATGAGACTGCCCAGGATTGCGGACGATCTCACGAGACCTGGGGCATGGATGGGAGGATACTAACTCCTCCCCCGTCTCTGTCTAGGGCATGCTCTGCCCCACAATTAGCACCCCAAGCCGAGGCTCAAGGCTTCGCTTATGGAGCTGTTCTCCTTTGTCTGCACCCCTGATTGAGTGAACCCTTCTCTGGTTTGCAGCCAGTGAGCAGTTTTGCCCACACATTCAATCTTCTACCAAGTGAGGTCTTTCCACATCAACACCCCCACCACAGGCACAATCACCTTGAGGGTTGAGGGTCAAGGGTGGTTCTTAAATTGGAACCTGTTTTTTCCCCATTGTTCAGGTGTACAAAGCCAGCATAGCCAGTCCACCAGTCTCAACCCCTCCTTGGGGTCAGGCACAAGAGTGTGGAGGTAAACTCAAAACTTTGAGATCCTATTATTACTTAACACAGTCAGGATCAAGATTAGTATGTGTACAGCCAGGATACACTCTAAGCATCCCAGTCATAGCTAAACAAGCAACCATTGTTGATGATTTTATCTTTGGTTTGCTTCACATATGTTAAATTTAGCTTCTTCTGATATTGAGAAATTTGTGATTCCCCAGTCCAAACCAAAAGCTATGTATTCACTAGGAATGGGACAGAAATTTGATCAGCTGACTTTATTATTATTATTATTATTATCTAAAATTTATTAGATGCCTATCTGGCAGGTAAAATCCTGTCACTCTAGGCGACGTACAGCAAAAATATAATACAGATACATGTCAAAACACAAAATACAAAACAGTCAATTAAATCAAATTAAAAATCAAAGGAAACAAAAGACCAATCCACATCTTTAACTACACAGCTCTGACAATTTCCTCCTCCCGCCTAATCAAAAAGCCAGGTCTTCAGCTGCTTCCGAAAACACAAAAGTGATGGAGCTAGACGAATAGAAACTGGCAAGGTATTCCATAGTAAGGGAGCCGCAATAGAGAAGGCTTTTGACCTAGTACCAGCTAATTTAGCCACTCTGATTGAACAACAAGAAATCTAGCAGCTGAAGATCTAGTGCGACCACCTTCTCCAAGAAGAGAAAGTCTATTCTTCAAGTAACATGGACCAGCATCGGAAAAGGATTTGTAAGTTATGACCAATATTTTAAACTTCACCCTTGACACAATCGGGAGCCAATGAAGTTCCCGGAGGATTGGAGTGATGTGATCTCTCCAATGGCAGCCCTTGATAAGACGTGCCGCCGCATTCTGAACGAGTTGAAGTTTATCAAATTTGCACTTTCCAAAACAATAAGAGAACTGAAAGACAGCCATCCTTTGAAATTCGCACTCATCCAAATTTTGAGATGCCGTTCTGTGACCAAGCAATGTTTTTAAAAATGCATATATTGGTAGGAAGTGTGCATAAAATTGAATGTATTCATGAAAATAACATACAAAAATGCATTATGTTAGGATGAATTGCTTGTTTAAATGTGTATATTAATAAAAATGTGTTTATTAGGAGAAATTCACCCAAAAATGCTGAAGAATTTTCATGAGAATTTTTTTAAAAAAAATTAGCAAATTTTTGCAGAAATGTGGAGAACTGAAGATTGGAAAAATGAGGAACTGAGTGTCAAAAATGACAGGGCCTTCCATCCCTAGTTTGCACATAGAGAGCCCTTTAAAGGAAGCTGGAATCCCACTGATGAGCTGCTTGAGTAGGAGGAGAAAGGCTAAATATAATACCTCTCCTCTCTTTCCACACAAAACTGATTGGCACAATTCTGGATTCCTGTAAAGGTTCACACACACAGCCCCCAGCTACTGATCTTGCTCATTGGTAGATCAGAACCAGTAATTTTAGGCGTATTCCAGGCCTCTCATGTTGAATGGCTGTGAAGGTGTGGTGAAATTTTCTAACATGCCAAAATCTACAGCTTTCACATGGCTACATTTTCAGGCAGCTGGTCAGCTGGTTTATTTCTCTGAATTGGGCATTGCACTGCTTTACACATTTACTGCAACTTAGTGGAAGATCACATACACAGTGGGTATAGATGTGGATTTAAATATGATGCTCAACTGGTCACCTCTGAAACTGATGGATTCTTCTGATGAAGATGCGAATTTTTATCTGGGGTCATTAGCAGTGATGTTTGAGGAATGCAGCCTTTGTGAAATCCAGTGCAAATATTGCAACAAAGTAGCAGACAGGATGTAAGCACCACTCACCTGACCTCCCTGTGGCTACATCGCTGCTACATTCTGGGAAAGTGAGGGGTAAAGGTGAGGCAGCGGCGAGATCAGTATGGTGAAAACATGCTGGCAGGAGCACCAGATTGGCTCCACTGGTGCTCCCCCTCTCTGTCCCAGTATATAGCAGTGATGCAGCTAGAGAGAGGTCAGATGAACAGTACAGCCCCACTGTGCCATCCGCTACTGTTGGAATGCAATTATCCTTTAGATTTTGCGATGTAGTTCTCAGTTTAAGAAAACATACCCAAACATTCCTGGAAATGACTGTACAGACACCACACAAGAAGGTCTAGTGACACGCAACCAACATTCCGGCTGATAATATACAAGACAT
The DNA here is from genome assembly GCF_030035675.1 of Rhineura floridana. Taxonomy (NCBI): domain Eukaryota; kingdom Metazoa; phylum Chordata; class Lepidosauria; order Squamata; family Rhineuridae; genus Rhineura; species Rhineura floridana. The sequence continues at coordinate 102,660,099 of NC_084487.1, forward strand.
GTACGTTTTGATTCTTTGCCCGTGCTTTTTGATGCCACTTGTAGTCTGGTAGTTATGTTATACTGATGGATAAATGCGATTCTTATGCAAGTTTTTTATATTTTGTAAGCCACTTTGAGCAACTTCTTTTTTTCAGGGGAAAAGCAGGGTATAAATGGTTATATAGATAAATTAATAAATAAAGCATTTAAAAACATTACCTTAGGACAAAATACATTCAGAAATGTATATATTTAGGGAAAATATTTAGATGGAAAAATATTTAGAAATACGTATTTTGTGAGAAAATAAATCCAATATGTATTTAACGATGTATGTAAAAGATTTTTTTTTAAAAATGGACTCAACACATGCAACATTGACACAACGAAACTGATTAATCCATCAATTACTAATCACTAATAGAACAAAACAGCAAAAAAAAAACCACCTGGATTTTTAAAACGTACGTGCATAATGTTTTCCCTACACATGTGAAAAGGTAATGTATGCATGCCAGAAAAAGATTTACAGAGATACATATACCAAGAAGCCAGGAGTTAGCTATGCTTTGTGCCACATGTAGTTGTTGCTGGAGCAATCTTAACTTTCATTTAAATGTTCACTTATTCTGATTGTCCTTTCTATCATAACACCAAACGTATTTTTATGCCTGTTTTGTGAACAAAAATGGGGAAGAATTTAATATTTAGGCAACCATATGCTGCAGAAAACCTTGGCAAGAAGGCAAGAAGGCAAGAAGCCAAAATGCATGGTGAGGGAACTATCTCTGGCCATCTGTAGCAGGGTAAGAGGTTAAACCCAATGTCTGTTTATCTGCCTCATAGATACCAAAAGCATGCATACATTTTAGCTGGCAGTGTGATGAAAGAAATAATGCTCAAATATATTTATTCTTTCAGCAGCTGAAATGGCTAATTTAAACAAACTGACCAAAATCCATATTTCTGTTGCCCGTTATATTTTTCCTAAAACAAAATAATTCTTTAAAATTACATAGCAACTGGGATATAACTCATTACATAATCTTTAGAGAAACAAGTGTATGTGGGTATGTTAGAGAGAGAATATATAAATTTGTGTGAAACAAATTTTAGATATTCTTCATTACTTTAAACAGTGTTTGGATCAAACCCTGACCCAATGCTGCTACTTTAGCTACTACATTGCAGCAGAGAAGTAGAGCTAACCAGTTCTACTTGCCTTAAGACTACAATCTGCTTAGGATAAAGACCCACTGAACACAGTAGGACATACTTCTAAATAAGTATGCATAGGACTGTGCTGCATGGTCCCCAAATTCCAGTTGCTGCTATAGTATGTTTCCTGCACGAGTATTGCTCTGGAAGTCTACAGCTTTGATGAAGCAAGGGACAGTCAATGGCCATGCTTCTGTCTCCTACTGAGAAGCCTCATATGCTGCAAAGCTGTGCCTCAGAAGATGTAAGGATGGAAGCAACTGCACTTATGTCTAGTTTAGCCCAGGGTAGTGAAGGCTCACAAGAGAATGATCTAGAATCAAGGGAATGATCTATTGTGCTACATCTGGAAGCCAGGCGCTGGATCCCATGCTCTGCTGCCACTGTGCTCATGAGTCAGTCCTTGTAACATAAATAAAAGTCCGGGAAGACAGTTGTGAGCAAGGGTGGCAATTGTTGTTATGTGCCTTCAAGTTGATTACGAGTTATGGTGACTCTATGAATCAGTGACCTCCAAGAGCATCTGTCATGAACCACCCTGTTCAGATCTTGTAAGTTCAGATCTGTGGCTTACTTTATGGAATCAATCCATCTCTTGTTTGGCCTTCCTCTTTTTCTACTCCCTTCTGTTTTTCCCAGCATTATTGTCTTTTCTAGTGAATCATGTCTTCTCATTATGTGTCCAAACTATGATAACCTCAGTTTCATCATTTTAGGTTCTAGTGACAGTTCTGGTTATTTTCTTCTAACACCCAATTATTTGTCTTTTTCGCAGTCCATGGTATGTGCAAAGCTCTCCTCCAGCACCACATTTCAAAGGAGTTGATTTTTCTCTTATCAGCTTTTTTCACTGTCCAACTTTCACATCCATACAAAGAGATTGGAAATACCATGGTCTGAATGATCCTGACTTCAGTGTTCAGTGATACATCTTTGCATTTGAGGACCTTTTCTAGTTCTCTCATAGCTGCCCTCCCCAGTCCTAGCCTTCTTCTCATTTCTTGACTATTGTCTCCATTTTGGTTAATGACTGTGCCGAGGTATTGATAATCCTTGACAAGTTCAATGTCCTCATTGTCAACTTTAAAGTTACATAAATCTTGTTGTCATTACTTTAGTCTTTTTGATGTTCAGCTGTAGTCCTGCTTTTGTTTTTTCCTCTTTAACTTTCATCAGCATTCGTTTCAAATCATTACTAGTTTCTGCTAGTAGTATAGTATCATCTGCATATCTTAAATTATTGATATTTCTCCCTCCAATTTTCACACCTCCTTCATCTTGGTCCAATCCCACTTACTGTATGATATGTTCTGCGTACAGATTAAACAAATAGGGTGATATAACACTCCCCAGTCTCACACCCTTTCTGATGGGGAACGAATCGGTTTCTCCATATTCTGTCCTTACAGTAGCCTCTTGTCCAGAGTATAGGTTGCGCATCAGGACAATCAGATGCTGTGGCACCCCCATTTCTTTTAAAGCATTCCATAGTTCTTCATGATCTACGCAGTCAAAGGCTTTGCTGTAATCTATAAAGCACAGGGTGATTTTCTACTGAAATTCCTTGGTCCGTTCCATTATCCAACATATGTTTGCGATATGATCTCTGGTGTCTCTTCCCTTTCTAAATCCAGCTTGGACATCTGGCATTTCTCACTCCATATATGGCAAGAGCCTTTGTTGTAGAATCTTGAGCATTATCTTACTTGCATGGGATATTAAGGCAATAGTTTGATAATTACTGCATTCCCTGGGATCCCCTTTCTTTGGAATTGGGATGTATATTGAACTCTTCCAGTCTGTGGGCCATTGTTTAGTTATAATAATAATAATAATAAAATTTTATTTAGCAGACGCCCATCTGTCCGACTGAACAGACACTCTGGGCGACGTACAATATAAAATACAATATAAAATACAATCTGCTCATATACATAATCATCACATTATTAATATCATAACATCTCATCTGAAGACCATCTTACATTAATACAGTGTAAAACCTAACCCACCCCAGAGATCCCATAGGCCTGCCTGAAGAGCCAGGTCTTCAAGGCTCGGCGAAAAGTCAACAGGGAGGGGGCATGCCGAAGGTCAAAGGGAAGTAAGTTCCAGAGGGTGGGGGCCACGATCAAAAAAGCCCTCTCCCTGGTCCACACCAACCTAGCTGTCTTAGTCGGTGGGACCGAGAGAAGGTCCTGTGAGGCTGATCTTGTTTGGCGGCATATTTGGTGATACTGGAGGCGCTCCTTCAGATAAACTGGGCCGGAACCGTATAGAGTTTTAAAGGTTAAAACCAACACCTTGAATTGGGCCCGGTATACAACTGGCAACCAGTGTAATTCAATCAACACTGGGGTGATATGATCGCGGTGGCGGGTCTGCTTTATTAAGCGTGCCGCCACGCTTTGTACCAGCTGGAGTTTCCGGACCGTCTTCAAGGGTAACCCCACGTAGAGCGCATTACAGTAGTCTAATCGAGAGGAGATCAGGGCATGTATCACTCGTGGGAGCAGATGTATGGGAAGATAGGGTCACAGCCTCTGTACTAGATGAAGTTGGTACCAAGCTGCCCGGCTCACTGCAGAAACCTGAGCCTCCATAGACAGCTGGGAGTCCAAGATGACCCCGAGACTGCGGATCTGGTCCTTCAGGGGCAAACTCACCCCATTAAGTATCAGGTCAAAATCACCCAACCTTCCCTTGTCCCCCACTAGTAATACCTCAGTCTTATCGGGGTTCAGCTTCAGCCTGTTCTCTCCCATCCATCCACTTACGGACTCCAGGCACTTGGACAAGGTCTCCACAGCCAACTCTGGTGAAGATTTAAATGAGAGATAGAGCTGCGTGTCATCCGCATACTGGTGACACTGCAGCCCAAAACTCCTGATGATGGCTCCCAGCGGTTTCATATCTCTTGACAATTTTTTGTCAAAATGTGGACAGATTCAGTCTCAGTAGCTTGTAGCAACTCTATTCCTTTTTTTTTTTTCAATAATTTTTATTCAGATTTTCATAAAACATACAAGACAAAATCATAAAACATTCAAAGACAAAAAACAAAATCAAAAATAGTTAAACAAAAAGAAAAAAAGAAAAAAAAAACAAAAATAAAAAATAAAGAGTAAAATATTGACTTCCCATTTGTCAAAGATCAAATCAGTTATAAGTCTATAATATATAACAATCCTATCTCTTAAGTCATATTATAAAATCACTTTCCTCCAGTAGTTATCTTACTTAATCATCAAATCTCATAAACATTACTTTATTCTTTCCACAAAAAGTCAAAGAGAGGTTTCAATTCTTTAAGAAATATATCTATCAATTTTTTTTTCCAGATAAGCATATCGATTAATCCATCTCATTACTAATTATGATAATCTTATTGTCATAACCATAGTCAAAATAAACATTTCAATTAATCCATCACATCAGAATCTGTTAGGTTCAATAATTTCAGTAGCCATTGTTCTATTATCTCTATTAGTTCCATTTTCCATCTTCCATCTTCAGTAGTCTTGTTAAGTCCAGTAATTTCAATATCCAATCTTCCATTATCAGTATTCCATAATAATCTTGCTGTCAAAGCCATAGTCATATAGTAAGAGTCTGATGGGAATTACCTCTATCCCAAATATTTTCTTGCCATCCATTCTGAATAGGTTGCTGAAATACTGCTGTAAAATCATATCTCTGTTCTTTTTTTCAAAATGCACTGGGTCATCTCTTAAAAGTTTTTCCATTGTCACATGGCTGCAGTTAATTCCATAGATTTTCTCTATATTGGGCTCCATCACATCATTCCAGTCCAGAAGATTATCCATGCCATTGATAACTTTATCTCTAGAATCTTCATTCATTTCTTCAGAGATAACATTGAGTTCCAAACAATAGATTTTATTTCTAAAGTCCATAGACTCCAAATCTTGTTCCTGTTCCACGTTGGTTCCAATCTCCGGGATCTCCTCTCTCACAGGGACCCCTATTCCAGTCTCCAGGGTCTCCTCTCTCACAGGAACCCCTGTTCCAATCTCCGGGGTCTCCTCTCTCACAGGGACCCCTTCCAGGGTCACCTCTCTCACAGGGACCCTTATATCTTTAATCTCCTGCTTCATTTTACTCAATTCAATTTTCGTTATCTCAATCTCATCCATTATTTTCTGAAACATAGTTATTTCCAGATTTTCAGCCACTTTCTTAATTGCCATTTTAAAAGAAAAATATAGGAAAACCACTTCTTATTTCAGCAACAATTGGGTTAATACTCCAAACTTGGTGACATCACAGTATAAACAGTGCAGACAGCCTTATCTCTCCAATAGTTAAGTAAACAAAATGCAGTTCCCAGGATCGAAACAATTAATGGCAATCGTCAAGAAACAGATTCGTCAAAATAAAATAGACCAAAAAGAGAGTAGTCTCAAAACAGTATAATATTTTTCAAAATAAAAATCTGGAATAGAAATCCCTCTTCTGTGTATATCTTTAGAATGCAAATCCAGGACAGCTTTTTGCAACAAAAACAGAGATAAGCTATTAATTAGTGCGTAGCAGAGAGAAGTTATGGCTCCCCAGTGAGATGTCAAAAACTGATCAATCTGGCAAATCTCTTTTAAACAGCAACAATTTAAGTCAAATAAAAAAAAAATATAGAAAGAAGGGTGCTTGCCTGTTAGTGCGTTCTCTCTTAGAAGATAAGATGAACGTTCGCTTTAACAGATAGAGCTTGCTGTTGAAAATCCGTCCCACCTTCGTCGGCTGGACCTCGTCCCATAAATTAATGAGATCTGGTCGTCTCAACAAAAATAGGCTTTGAGGTTAATCTCTTCGTTTCTCCCTACCCGGGAGAAGTTTAATCAGTCAAAAAAAAAAGAAAAAACTGACTGATATATCTGAATAAGCTTCTTTTGAGGCAGGAGCCCGTCTCAAAAGCAGGCACAGGCTAAGTCACCCTTCCCGGAAGTCCGTAGCAACTCTATTCCTGGTGATTTGTTTCTTCCAAGTATTTTAAGAGCAGCTTTCACCTCGCATTCTAAAATTTCTGGTTCTTCATCATACTGTTCCTCCGTGAATGAATCTGTCATCCTGGCATCTCTTTTATAGTGTTCTTCAGTGTATTGCTTCCAACTTCCTTTTATTTCATCTCGGTCAGTGTGTTCCCCTGTTGATTATTCAGCATCCCTACTCTTGCTTTAAATTTCCCTTTCATTTCTCTAATCTTTTGGAATAGGGCTCTTGTTCTTCCCTTCTGGTTGTCCTCTTCTATTTCTATACAATAACTATTGTAATAGTTCTCTTTGTCCCTACATATTAGTCACTGTATTATTGCATTTAGGGTTCTGACTGTGTTTGTATCTCCTTTTGCTTTTGCTTTCCTTCTCTCTTTAACCATTTTAAGAGTTTCTTCAGTCATCCATTGAGGTCTTTTTTTTTAACTAGAGGTATTGTCTTTATGCATTATTTCCTGATCATGTCTCTAACTTCACTCCATAGTTCTTCTGGTTCTCTGTCAACTAAGTTTAAAGCCTCAAATCTGTTCTTTATTTGATATTTATATTCTTCTGGGATGTTATTTAAATTGTATTTTCGCATTAGGATTGCTTTGTTGTGGCTCTTTAGCTTTACTCTGATTTTCAATATGACCAGTTCATGATCTGTACCGCAGTCTCCTCCTGGTCATGTTTTCACAGAAAGTATGGAATTTCTCCATCTTCTGCTACCAATTATATAATCAATTTGATTCCTATATTGACCATTTGGTGATGCCCACATGTACAGTTGTCTTTTTGGTTGCTCAAAAAATGTGTTTGCAAGAAACAAATCATTGGCTTCACAGAATTCAATAAGTCTTTCTCCTGCTTCATTTCTGTCTTCTAAGTCCCATTTCCCCACAATTCCTAGTTCTTCTCTGTTCGCTACATTTGCATTCAAGTCTCCCATTATTATCATCACATCTTGTTTTGGTGTATGAATGATTTCTTCCTGTACTTCTGCATAAAATCTCTCCAATTCCTCTTCTTCTGTGTTTGCCGTTGGAGCATAGACTTGGATGATGGTTATGTTAATAGGTTTCCCATTTAATCTCATTGATATCACTCTCTCAGATCTTGCGTTGTAGCTCCTAATCTCTTTTGCTACAACACTTCTCACTATTAAAGCAACCCCATTTCTTCTTAATTTCTCATTTCCTGCATAAAATATTTTGTAGTTGCCTGACTGAAAATGTCCCATTCCTGTCCATTTTAATTCCTCACGCCAAGTATTGTAATGTTGATACATTCAATTTCTTGCTTGACAATTTCTAACTTTCCCTGCTTCATGCTTCTCACATTCCATGTTCCTATTGTGTGCGTCATACAACTCCGGACTCTCTGTGCACATCAGCCTCTGGGCTTCCTTTCGGCTTTGATCCACCTGCATCATTAGTCACAGCGCTATGCGTAATTGTCCTTTGTTCTTCCCCAGTAGCTCGGTGAGTGCCTTCTGACCTGTGGATCTCATCTTCCAGGACTATCTCGTGTTGCATTTTGGATACTCTATTCATAGGTTTTTCGTGGTAAGAAGTATTCTGAGGTGATTTACCATTGCCTTCCTCTGAGTTTGGACACATCTTAGTCTGGTGTCTCAGCTTTGACCATTCCGCCTTGGGTGCCCCTGCTAGGAGTCTAGCCTCTTGATCTAGTCTCCTGACGGCATTGCTCTCAGCTTCTTCAACACTCACAAACCCCCTCACCACGTTAAAGTGTCCATCCTGAAGGGGGAAGGGTGGCAATACACTTATTTACATTTATTAAATTTATCCTTGGCATGCATATGCAAGTAACAAAAACTCAGTAGCTGCTTTCCCTAGAGCAGGTACAGGGACCCTTGAGCCGTCCAGATGTTGCTGAACTACAACTCCCATCTTTCCTCATTGGCAATGCTTGCTCTGATGAGATCTGTTGTTCAGCACTGTGGGGTGCTGCAGGGTACCATCTTGTCCCCCATGCTGTTTAACATCTATATGAAGCCCTTGTGAGCGGTCATCAGGAGATTTGGGGTGAGGTGTCAGCAGTATGCTGACAATACCCAGCTCTATTTCTCCATAACATCTGAATTGGGAGAGGCTGTGGCATACCAAGTGCAAAATGGTGGGAGCAGTCCACCCTGGGTGCAAGCAATAAGGGGGTACATTTTCTGTAGAGAATTTAAAAACAATAATAAGACCGAGTCAGTCTGCTTTTTATTATCACCATGTGCCAGCAATTCTAAACAATGTCAGTGATAAAATACTCCTCCCCAAAAAAATCTTTTGTTTGTCTATCCAGATCCTGCTTGCCCCCCTTAGCTGTTTGGTGGGGGAAGACCCAGGAATCACCCCCCCCAGGAGAAGCTCCAGTCCCAGAGAATGCCCCGATCATCCAGAGCGAGTGGCAGGAAAGACACAGCAACTTGTTGCTCCTGGACTCTCTGATTAACCTCATATTGCTAGGAGAGAAACTTCCCTAGAAGGAGGACTCATGTTCGGGCCCATCAGTCAGAGCCGAGGAAGCTTCCTATTGGACAGGAGCCCTTGCCAAGGAAAACTCCTCTTCCCTCGCCTCCTGATTCTTCCCTTCCTTAGATGAGCCCGGAGAGCGACTTGGATCCCGTTTCCCTTCTCCACATGAGTGGAGACTTTTTTCCTCACAGTCCCAGCAATGCTTGGGAGTTTGTTGTGCATATCTGTGATGGCGGAAACGTGTGTTGCCGGAGGAGGTGGATGTTCAGATTAGGGTAAACTATGGCTGATACAGTTTCTCTTCTTTTCTCCCTCCCACTCTTTCTGGCTCTAAGACATTTCTACATCATGCAATGTTTCAGTTTAGTTTCTCTAGCCCTGGAAAGTGTATTACCATCCCACTTCTGTGATTCTTGTGTTTTGATTAAAGGTTACAGCCAGACAAGTTTTATATATTTACTCTTTCTCTTACTCAGAACTTCCGACATTAGAAATTACATTTGCAATGCATTTTTTTGCATACATTTAATTGACTTGGCACAGGCTGCACTTTTTGAATTTCATTGCCCTTTGGTCCCACTGTTTACCCCACCCCTCTTTCCATGCCCCGTCTCTTACTCTACACCGATGTATATATCTGCCAACTCGGGATAATGTTTTATTCATCTCCTGAAGTGGACTCTAGTTCACAGGTATGCCATAAATGCATTAAATCTTCCATATTTTGTCTCCACTCTGGAAGCTGCTTTTTATTTCTGTGTCTACACACACACACCCTAAAAACCCACCAGCAAACTAACATTCCTGAACAATTTACTCTGGCTGCTTTCACACATGGGGCTAATAGTACTAGTTTAACGGATTAAAAAGGTAGCGCTTCTGTCCAGATTTCTAAAATCTCTTTCACACTGCAGGACCTCTTGCGATAAGGGACAGTACTTTTTCAGCCGATGTAGCAGCATTTCACGCAACTGTCTTTCACACAGCTTGTTTTTGTCCCTCACCCATGCACACTGTTCCCCACTATGTAGGAGGTCTAAGATCTTGTCCCATCACCATGCAAGCCCTCTCCCTTTAGGATCTGACTTTTTAAATTGTTTTCGTTGTATCAAGATGGGGTGGGTGGGAAATGCTGCTGCTATCTGCTCTGATGCTGGAATACCGGTACAACATTCATCAGGCAAAAATAAAAACCTTTGCGACTAAAGGGCAGGAATGCAGTGCATGCTGGGATGCCTGTCATGTGAGTGGCAGCAGCTAGCGAAAGACCCCCCACAATCTTCTGGGTTCCCAGCTTTGCTAATGGATTATTTCTGGTATCATTTATTGCGGAAATTAGCTCTACACTTGCACTATATTCCACTAGAATTCTGGAGCTACCCGGTATGTCGTGTGAAAGCTGAAATATAATGTGCAAATTACCAGGTAAGAAATCGTCAGAATATCGGAATAAAATGCAGTGTGAAAGCACCCATTAAATGGCTTGACTGTGGCTGTCTGTGCAGCACAATCCTATGCATATCTATTGGGAAGTAAGTCGCATTTAGTTCAGCAGAATTTGCTAGGAGGGCTGTTTAGGATTGCAGCTTTAAAATCAACACTGCATTCCTGCAGGATAAAATGGGATTTTCATCCAAGGGAGTTGCATAACGTCTACTCCCCAGACAGGAACTACACACAACAAAATATTCAAATCATTAACAGCTACCAAAAATAGTGCAGAGAACTTTAAAAGCACTAAAATAAAAAGGTTAATCTCAACATTTGAAGTACTGTGCGATACAAAAGAAAATGTGGACACAAGAGGATCAAAGATGCTGGTCTTACATTGCCAGTCAGGAGGGGATGTGACAGGGGAGGTGAGGGGCCAAGTTATTGAAAGATTGGGCGGCAGGCGCTGGAAAGGTGCTGTTGGCAGACCATGCCAGCATAGGGGAACAGGGGGTAGATGCATTATACCCATCCCCTGTTCCGGGTCTGCCCAAAACCAGACGATAACTGGGGGACGCAAGGTTCCTACCGACCTTCGTCTGCTGTTGTGTAATGCCAGGTCTGTGGTACAAAAAACTTCACTCATCCATGACATGATCTTGGATGAGCATGCAGACCTGGCATGTATTATGGAGACTTGGCTGGATGAGGCCTCTGCTCCCATTCTTGAGGCCATGTGTCCGCCAGGTTTCCGTTGCGCACAGCAGCCGAGGGTGGGAAGGCGGGGAGGGGGCGTGGCAGTCATTTACCGGGAGTCCTTGGTTTTTGCCAGACCTCCTCTCCATAGGACCAAGTTTGTTGATTGCTTGTACTGGAGGTTGGGCCCGAAGGGCAGTTTAGGGATCCTGCTTATGTACCGCCCACCCCGCTGCACAGCAGATTCCCTGGGCGAGGTGCTGGAGGTGGTCTCAGCTGTACGGGCGTTGTTCCCAGAATTGTTAGTGCTGGGTGACTTCAACGTGCATGCCGAGACCACTCTCACTGGAGCCCCTCGGGATTTCCTGGAAACCATGGCTTCCTGGGAACTGCACCTTAGTAATACTGGGTCCACCGATGTAGCCGGTCATGCTCTCGACCTTGTGTTTGTCCTGGGAGAGGAGAGAAGTGCTCTGAAGCTGGGAGTGGTTCTTTCCACCCCTGTGTCATGGTCAGATCACCATCTGGTAAACGTGGACTTTTCGATGCCGCACCCCCTCCACAGGGGTGATGGACCTATTAGAATGGTCCGCCCCAGGCGCCTGATGGATCCTGATGGATTCCTGACTGCTCTAGGGGAATTGGAACCTGCTGAAGGTCGCCCGGTCGAAACCCTGGTGATGGAGTGGAACGAAAGGATCACCGGGGCGTTAGACCGGGTGGCTCCAAAACGTCCTCTCCCCCTGAACAGAACTCAGTTAGCACCGTGGTATACACCACGGTTGCGTACTCTGAGACAGGAGGTGAGACGACTAGAACGCCGGTGGCGGAAATCCCACTCCGAAGGTGTCCGGACACAAGTTAGAGCAGCAGTAACTGCCTACCAAGTGGCAATAAAGACAGAAAAGAAGGCTTTCTTTACTGTCTCTATTGCGTCTGCAGAGTGCTGTCCCAGGAGGTTATTCCAAGTGGTCCGAAGCCTGGTCGGTCCAGTTGCTCAGGAACCCTTGGAACAGTCAAAAGCCTCCTGTGACATTTTGGCTAAGCACTTCGCTGATAAAATCGAACGCTTACGGAGCTCGATCCCGTACGCCGTGGATACGGTAGATGAACCAGAGTTGGCCAGTTGCATGCCGGTATGTTTGGATCATTTTCAGCCTCTCTCTTCTGAGGATGTGGACAAGGTGCTCTCAACTGTAAAGCCTACCACCTGTCTAACTGACCCTTGCCCATCGTGGCTCATTATGAGCTGCAGAGAGAAGTTGGGTGAGGGGATTAAAGCAGTGGTAAACGCATCCTTGAAAGAGGGTGTGATGCCATCAGCCCTCAAGGAGGCAATTGTAAAGCCCATCTTGAAGAAGCCCTCCTTGGATCCCCAAGTTTTTAATAACTTTCGCCCAATTTCAAATTTACCACTCTTGGGCAAGGTCATTGAGCGAGTGGTGGCTAATCAGTTGTCGACACACTTGGATGAAACGGATTACTTAGATCCATACCAATCGGGCTTCAGGACTGGTCACGGAACTGAAACAGCCTTGGTTGCTCTGGTAGATGATATGAGGAGGGCATTAGATAGGGGAGAATTCACCTTTCTTGTCCTCCTTGACCTTTCAGCGGCTTTTGATACTGTTGACCACAGTATCCTTCTATATCGCCTGGAGGGATTGGGAATTGGAGGCACTGTATTACGGTGGTTCCGTTCCTTTCTCTCTGACAGGTACCAACAGGTGGCATTGGGAGAGGAGGTTTCAGACCCTTGGCCTCTCAATTGTGGTGTGCCACAGGGTTCTATCCTCTCTCCCATGCTATTTAACATCTATATGAAGCCGCTGGGGAAAATCATCAGGAGATTTGGGTTGCAGTGTCACCAATATGCGGATGACACTCAGCTCTATCTCTCGTTTAAATCTTCACCAGAGTTGGCTGTGGAGACCTTGTCCAAGTGCCTGGAGTCCGTGAGTGGATGGATGGGAAGGAATAGGCTGAAACTGAACCCCGACAAGACCGAGGTACTACTCATGGGGGACAAGAGAAGGTTGGGAACTGTTGACCTGAAGTTCAATGGGGTGAGTCTACCCCTGAAGGACCAGGTCCGCAGCCTCGGGGTTGTACTTGATTCCAAGCTGTCCATGGAGGCTCAGATTTCGGCAGTGAGCCGGGCAGCTTGGTATCAACTACACCTTATACGTAGGCTGCAACCCTACCTTCCTGTTCATCAGCTCCCACTGGTAGTACATGCCCTGGTCACCTCTCGATTAGATTACTGTAATGCGCTGTACGTGGGGTTACCCTTGAAAATGGTCCGGAAACTACAACTTATACAAAATGCGGTGGCTCGACTACTTACAAAGAGTCATCGCCGGGACCACATCACGCCAGTGTTGTTCGATCTACACTGGCTTCCAGTTGTTTTCCGGGCCCAATTCAAAGTGTTGGTATTAACCTTTAAATCCTTATATGGTCTCGGCCCAGTTTATCTAAAGGAGTGCCTACAACGCCACCAATTATGCCGCCTGACAAGATCGGCCACACAAGGCCTTCTCTCAGTCCCGCCAACCAAATCAGCTAGATTGGCGGGAACTAGACAGAAGGCCTTTTCAGTGGTGGCCCCCACCCTCTGGAACTCCCTTCCACAAGATCTTCGGCACGCCTCTTCCCTGAATATGTTCCGCAAGGCCTTAAAGACCTGGCTTTTTCAACAGGCTTTTGAGACTTCTGGGGAGGCTTAATGTTCTTATGATCGAAACGCCTCCTACCCTGTATTGTTATCTTAATTTATATTGTTATATTGTATTTTATTGTATTGTGTTTTGCTGCATTTTACTATATGTAAAATAGAGTGGCCACCGGCCAGATAGGCAATACATAAATTAAATTTTATATTATTATTATTATTGTTATTATTATTATAGTCGTATAGAGGAGAAAGGTGTTAAAAAATGATCCACTCCGGGTGTCAAATATGCTAGGTACACCACTGGGCAGAGGCCATGCAAGCCCTCGACTGCTGCCTGGACTCGGTGGTAGGCTGGATGAGGGCCAATAAACTGAGCCTGAATCCTAGCAAGACGGAGGCACTGTGGGTTGGTGCTTCCCAAGTTCAGTTAATCAGTCAGTTGCCTGCTTTGGATGGGTTTGTACTACCTCTGAAAGAGCAGGTCCGTAGTCTAGGGGTGCTGCTGGATCCATCTTTCTCGCTAGAAGCCCAGGTGACCTCCGTGGCTAGGAGTGCCTTTTATCAGCTTCAGCAGGTAAGACAGCTGTGGCCATTTCTGGACCGGGATAGCCTGACCACTGTTGTCCACTGTGATGTTCCTATATTAATGTATATATGGTAAGTGTTGTTGTTTTAGAAGATACATGGTAAGTGGAGTGAAAGAGGAGGGGGAGTGAATGGGCAGTAGAATGCGAGATGATTGGCTGAGTGTTTAAAATGGCTGAATGTATGAAAGGAAGAGTGAGAGTGGAATCGGGGGGGAGAAGAGAACTGAGTGGGTTGGTTGGTGGGGTTTAGAGAGTTGTTTGCCAGGAGGGAGGTGGAGTTCGGATTAGTATTGAGTAAAACCATATGCTTATGTGCCTTAAGAAGAAATCTTGTTAATCTTGTTAGCTTTGTTATCTGTAATAAATACTTAATTTGGTTTACCAAAGGCCTGATCCTTGGCTGGGGTTTCACAGACCAGAAGGGAGGGTAAGGTAATGACCAAGGCTGAAGGGGAACTGTAACAAATGGTGGCAGCGGTGAAGAGAATAACAATACCAGTATTCAGAGTCTCTGGGAATACTAGTATTGGGACATTACTGGTGGTTGCCTAGCAGGGGGATCTGTTGAGATCTGTGCTAGAGCGGGGAGAGAAACCATAAGAGAGAGCGGTCCGGACTGGTGGAGTCCCTGGTGGTGCCTAGAGACAGGCAGTAACCACGAGCAGGTAGGAACCTGACAGGGAGAGCCAGGGAAGGACGCATCACACGTGGTGGCAGTAGCGGTGGGATACGAACAACAGAGAATCCAGATCCGAACAAAGGAGACTACGTCACACGTGGTGTCAGTAGTGGTGGGATACGAACAACAGAGAATCCAGATACAGTGGTGTGGCAAACAGAAATAACAAAACAAGATTTCTTGTGAGAGTGACTGGCAAAGAGTGTGTGGCAAAGAGTGAGTGAACTCAAACACCATGGCTGAATATATAAAAATGAAAAGAGAGGAGCTGGTGGAGAAGTGCATAACATTCAATTTACCTCACGAGGGTAAAGGGGTAGATGAATTGAGGGTAGCACTTATAGGATTTGCAACTGCCCAGCAAAAACAACCTGTCAGAGAAGAGACCCCAGAAGGATATTTAAGCAATCCCGCTTATATAGAGTACTTGAGAGAGAAGTTAAGATGGGAGGCTGAGGAAAAAGACAAGCAGAGGGAGTTGGAAGCTGAGAGATTGAGGAGGGAGGCTGATGAGAAAGAAAAGCAGCGGGTCTTTGAGGCTGAGGAAAAAGATAAACAGCGAGAGTTGGAAGCTGAGAGATTGAGGATGGAAGCTGAGAAGTTGAAGATGGAAACTGAGAGAATGAGAATGGGGTTTGAGGAGAGGGAGAAGCAACGAGCAGTGGATGCCGAATTACAAGTAGAAAAGTTAAAATTTGAAAGAGAGAAGTTTCATTCTGATGAAACAAGAAAGGACAGAGATGGTGCAAAAATAAAAATTACTCCAAAGGACTTTGCTGTCTATGAGCCTGGTCAAGATCCTCAAATTTACCTCAGCACCTTTGAAAAAGCAGCTCAGTTGTGGGGGTTACCTGAAGATAAATACATGCAGTATTTATCAAATCTGATTAAAGGGGAATTGGCTGAGGTATACCAATATTTCCCCTCAGACAGGCCCGTCACCTATGCTGAATTCAAAGAAGCAGTGTTTAAAAGATTCAGACTGGGGCCTGATTATTTTAGAAAGCTTTTCAGAAATTGCCAGATACAGACAGGGAGGTCTTTTGTGGAACTGGGAGCAAAGTTGATGGATATATTTGGAAAGTGGATGAGTAGTGCCAAAGCTCAGTCAGTGGAAGAGGTGAAAAGCCTCATGATACTGGATCAATTATACCATCAGTTACCACCAGAAATAAGGCTCCTGGTCAAAGACCGTTCCCCTACATCTGTGCAGGAGGCCGCAGAGATGGTGGATCACTTCGCCTCCAATAGAACTGGCTGGGTGGGGAAAACATCAAGAGAGTTTAAACCCAGACCATATAGTGCTGGCAGAAGGGATGTGGTACCACAGCGAGTGAGTCCTCCATTAAAATCTGAAGGGCACAGGACACCCCAGAGTGGATCTGTGTACCCTAAAAGTGAGGAGAAATTATGCTACAAATGTGGTAGACCGGGGCACCTACGTTTTCAATGTGAGGTTGCCAACCCCATTAGTAATCCTGCTCAGACAAGGACAGTGAAAACAGAGCCCAAGGCTTTAGAAACAGCGAAAAAGGTTCAGTTCTGCCAGATAAACTGGACAGAAGTAACAGACCTTGATTCAAGTCTGAGAGAGGAAGTGAGTGTACAAGGGGCAAATTATTGGGCATTGCTTGATACTAGTGCCGCTCAGACATTACTGAGGCCAGATTTAATAAAATCTGAGGTAATATTACCTCAGGAAACTGTGACTATCCAAGGAGTGAGAGGGCAACCAGAAAGTTTGCCTGTGGCCCTGGTGGATATGACTTGGAGAGGCCGAGAGGGCCGATATAAAGTAGGCATTAATGCCCAGCAACAAGAACCAGTAATACTGGGAAGGGATGTAATGGGCGCCCAAGGAAAGATCTATGTAGTGACCAGACAGCAACTTGGCAGAGAAAAAGAAGCCATATTAAGGGGGGCTGAAACAAACAGGGTGGAATCTGTTAACCAGCCTCAGGTCACCATAGCAACCACTAGCAGGCCTGCTGAAGGAGACAAACTGTATCAAGTGGTCTCTGGGGAAGAAGCAGATCAATTCAGGGAAGAGCTGCCTAAAGATATAAGTTTGAAGCAGATAAAGGAACAAGTCCTGACCCAACAGATTCCTTTCACTGACAAACTGAGGAATCAAGTTGTGTGTGAGAATGGGATTTTATATAGACTGTGGATGCCTGCTGAGAGAAAGGATGAATGTGAACCAGTGAAGCAATTGATAGTACCTAGCAAATACAGAACCAGATTGCTAGAGGTAGCCCACGATGTCCCATGTGCAGGACATCTGGGAATAAAAAAGACCAAGAGGAGATTGGCTGCACATTATTATTGGCCAAATATCTCCAAGGATGTAAAACAACATTGTCTATCTTGTGGAATATGCCAAAAGGTGGGAAAGAGTGGAGTAAAGACCAAGGCACCCTTAAAGCCCCTTCCTATAATTGGACAACCCTTTTATAGAGTGGGAATAGATTTGGTGGGCCCTTTTTCCAAACCCACAAGGCATGGCAAGAAATATCTAGTGGTGGTGGTGGATTTTGCCACCAGGTACCCAGACTCAGAAGCACTGAGATCTGTAGAAGCCCCTGTAGTGGCAGAGGCTTTATTAAAAATCATTATGAGGCTGGATTTCCCTCATGAAGTGCTGACAGATCAAGGCAGTGTATTCATGGGAGAAGTGATGCAATGTATGTAGAAATGTTGTGGTCTAAAACATCTAATGACCACTACTTACCATCCCGCCACTAATGGGCTAACTGAGAGATTCAATGGTGTTTTGAAGGGCATGATAAGAAGCTATGTTCAAGATCACCCACAAGACTGGGATGAACGTTTGGGATGCTTCTTATTTGCATACAGAGAAGTCCCTCAGGAGTCAACAGGCTTCTCACCCTTTGAACTAATGTTTACTAGAAAAGTGAGGGGACCTTTGGAACTGCTAAAAAATTCATGGGAAGGAACTTTGGGAGAGTACAAAACTTCTGTAGTAGATTTTGTATTGGAATTCCGCAATAAATTAACATCAATGATGGAGGTGGTGAAAGAGAATTTGAGTCAAGCTCAGCAGAAGCAACGTTACTGGTATGACAGAACAGCCAGGGAACGTGTGTATGATGTGGGAGATATGGTTATGGCGTTCATACCCAGGAAACATGACAAATTACAGGCTAACTGGGAAGGACCATATACCATCAGAGAAAGGCTTGACACAGTGACATATGTAATCACCACAGACCAATTAAACAAAAGCAAAGTGGTTCATGTAAATATGTTAAAGCCTTACCATACCAGGGATGCAAAGGTGTTGCAAGTTACCTTATTCCCTGAGGGAAGTGGGCCTGAACTTCCAGATTTGGTACAGGAAAGCAAAGACAAAGGAGGGGTAGATCAAGTGGAATGGTCAGAGGAGGTAGAGGAGGAAGTAAAAGAAGAGATTCTGAGAGTTTTGAAAACCTATAGGAATCTCTTTAGCAAAAAACCTGGCTGAACCAGTATAGTTATACATTCCATTGATACTGGAGATCATGCCCCAATCAGATCTGTTCCGTACCGTGTGAATGGGAAAGTTTTGAATGAGATCAAAAAGGAGGTGGAAGATATGCTGGAATTAGGAGTGATCAGGGAATCCATCAGTCCCTGGGCCTCAAGTATTGTCCTGGTTCCGAAAAAAGATGGAACGACAAGGTTTTGCATTGATTATCGGCTAATCAATAAAATTACTGTCCCAGATGCGTATCCTATGCCTAGGGTAGACGCAATGTTAGAGTTATTGGGGGCAGCAACCATTATCTCTACACTAGATCTCTGTAAAGGATTTTGGCAAATGGAACTAGACGAGCAATCCAGAGCCAAAACTGCCTTCAGTACACCAGATGGGTTATATGAGTTTGTGACCTTACCCATGGGACTAAGGAACTCACCAAGTTCATTTCAGAGGCTAATCAATACTGTGTTGCGAGGCATGTCAGATTTTGCAGTGGCCTATATCGATGACGTAGCCATTTTTAGCAAGTCGGTGCCTGAGCATGTCCAACACCTGACAACAGTATTGGAGGCCTTAAGAAAAGCAGGCCTCACAATAAAAGCTAAGAAATGCCAGTTTGGACTAAAGGAAGTAATCTATTTAGGACATAAGGTGGGGAGTGGGAAAATCACCCCCTTATGGAGCAAGGTGGAGGCAATACAAGCGTGGCCGATCCCCTTAACCAAAAAAACAAGTAAGGGCATTTCTGGGTGTGGCTGGATTTTATAGGAAGTTTGTGAGAAATTTTGGGGAAATAACAACCCCCTGGCATGAATTAACAAAGAAGTGTTCTGAGTGTGTGGTATGGACGGATGAATGTCAGAAGGCTTTTGATCTGCTGAAGCAAGCCTTGTGCCAAGGATCCATATTAATAGCACCAGACTATGAGAAACCATTCATCGTGGCTACAGATGCGTCGGACCTGGCGCTGGGAGTCATCTTGCTACAGGAGAGAGAAGGCACCAGACATCCAGTGGCGTACCTGAGTCGCAAGCTGACGCCGAGGGAGAAAAACTATTCGTCAGTCCAGAAGGAGTGCCTAGCGGTCGTGTGGGGACTGAACAAGTTGCGCCCATACGTGTGGGGACAAAGATTCACAGTGACTACGGATCATCGGGCCTTGTTATGGTTGCAGACTATGAAAGACCATAACACTATGCTGCAGAGGTGGTCCTGGGCCCTACAGGACTATCAAGTGGACTTCCAGTTCATAAAAGGCAAGGACAATGTACTGGCCGATGGACTTTCCAGGCAAGTGGCTGGGACTGCAGTGACGTGACCAGACAGAGGAACAAAGAAAGACATTTTCCCCATAGAGACTTTTATTTGTTAACGCGACGTATAAATCCTGGAACAGGAATAATACTCTGCTGTTGTTTAAGGGGGGGGGGAATGTGATGTTCCTATATTAATGTATATATGGTAAGTGTTGTTGTTTTAGAAGATACATGGTAAGTGGAGTGAAAGAGGAGGGGGAGTGAATGGGCAGTAGAATGCGAGATGATTGGCTGAGTGTTTAAAATGGCTGAATGTATAAAAGGAAGAGTGAGAGTGGAATCGGGGGGGAGAAGAGAACTGAGTGGGTTGGTTGGTGGGGTTTAGAGAGTTGTTTCCAGGAGGGAGGTGGAGTTCGGATTAGTATTGAGTAAAACCATATGCTTATGTGCCTTAAGAAGAAATCTTGTTAATCTTGTTAGCTTTGTTATCTGTAATAAATACTTAATTTGGTTTACCAAAGGCCTGATCCTTGGCTGGGGTTTCACAGACCAGAAGGGAGGGTAAGGTAATGACCAAGGCTGAAGGGGAACTGTAACAAATGGTGGCAGCGGTGAAGAGAATAACAATACCAGTATTCAGAGTCTCTGGGAATACTAGTATTGGGACGTTACTGGTGGTTGCCTAGCAGGGGGATCTGTTGAGATCTGTGCTAGAGCGGGGAGAGAAACCATAAGAGAGAGCGGTCCGGACTGGTGGAGTCCCTGGTGGTGCCTAGAGACAGGCAGTAACCACGAGCAGGTAGGAACCTGACAGGGAGAGCCAGGGAAGGACGCATCACATCCACGCACTGGTAACCTCCAGGTTGGATTACTGTAATGCACTCTATGTGGGGCTGCCCTTGAGGTTGGCCCGGAAGCTGCAGCAGGTGCAAAATGTGGTGGCAAGACTGCTCAATGGGGCATGGTATCGCCAACATGTCACCCCACTACTGAAAGAATTGCACTGGCTGCCTATTTGCTACCAGGCCAAGTTCAAGGTTCTAGTTTTGGTGTACAAAGCCCTATACAGCTTGGGACCAGGATACCTGAAAGACCATCTTACCCCTTATATGCCCAGTCAATCACTGCACTCTGCAGGTGAGGGCCTCCTGCAGATACCATCTTATCAGGAGGCCCGTTCTGCACAACATAGGAAACGGACCTTTAGGGTAGTGGCACCTACCCTGTGGAATTCCCTGTGGAGTGGTAGGCCCCATCTCTGTTATCTTTTTGGCACCTATTGAAGACTTTCCTCTTTCAACAAGCCTTTTAAGTTGAGACCTATCCCAGTCTGCGTCTGTGTTGGAATTGCTTGTTAATATGTTTTTTAAAAAACAATGTTTTTTAACCCTTTTTCAAAGATGTTTTAAAAGCTTTTTAAAAAAATGTTTTTAAAGTTGTTTTGCTTTGGTGTGTTTTAGGGTCTGTTTTTATGATTTTGATGTGTTTTTAGTGCTTCTGTTTGCCGCTCTGGGCTCCTGCTGGGAGGAAGGACGGGCTATAAATCAAATAAGAAAGAAAGAAAGAAAGGAAGGAAGAAAGGAAGGAAGGAAGGAAGGAAGGAAGGAAGGAAGGAAGGAAGGAAGAGAGAAAGGAAGGAAGGAAGGAAGGAAGGAAGGAAGGAAGGAAGGAAGGAAGGAAGGAAGGAAGGAAGGAAGGAAGGAAGGAAGGAAGGAAGGAAGGAAGGAACCTTTGGCGGACCAAATGTTCCTCACCTAAAGAAATGAAAGTTTTGGATCATTTTGAGCAGAGACATAGCAGGTGGAAGGGGATGCTTAGCCCTTCTTCTTCCCACTGCCCTTTCATTCCAAATGGCCCCCAAAGTTATTTTTTCACTGCAGGGTTCCAAACATATGTTTGCAAGGGTATCTGAAATGTATCTTCAACAGCCTCTCTCCCTCTCCCTCTTTCAGCAAAAAGCAGTCCTTTTTTAAATAGAAAAAGTAGAACTGAATCCTATTCACAGAACCGTTGTGGGTTTCATTTTGAAACTGATTTCTAGCATTTTGACTTATGTTATCTGTGGCATTCAGGAGGGCGAGATGCATTACACAATACGGTGTTTCATACTGCAGAGGCAAAAGAGGTCTTCTGTATACCATATATAAGTGCATTTAACATCTAAAATAGGACTGAAAGTGTCGCTGTGGGTATCATCAGCAGTGTCATCTTTTCTGTAATAAAGTAAGTCAGTAGCTCACATTAAAGATTTAAACCTTTAGACTTTTTTTCTTTGTTACGGTTTTGTTTACATAGATTCCCTCAGAGAGAAGGAGCTCTTTAAAGCATCTTCCACCATTATGTGGAATGAGAAAAAGTGTTGCACAATAAATTAGCATATTTATTTATTTATTTGTTTATACCCTGCCTTTCGGCCAAAGGCCCTCAAGGCGACTTACAAAAAATAAATAAACACAAATATAAAAATACATCAACAAAAGCAATACACTTTACAAAAATTAAACTAAATAACAAATAACATTATTAAGAAAATTATACAAATATACAAATTTATACAAATTTATATTAAATATCTTTCAACATCTTTCCTTCTTTCACAGTGTGAATTCCCAGTGTGCCAACTTTGAAAGTACATGTTTTGTTTATGTTAAAAAAATGCAGCTTCATTTCTTTTTCTTGCCTACCTCTTCGTTTAAACCGTGGCAGGGGCTCACTTCTCTCACTGAAGAGGAGGTGTAACTACCTTTTACTCCATGAAAGAAAGTAATCTCACCCAGATAGAACAGTGGTCCTCAGGAAGCCCTAGTCAGGAAGAAAGGAATCAACTAAGCATGTGTTCAAAGATGAATGTTCCATCAATGCAACAATTTCTCCTTGTGCAACAGACTGTTCTCTCCCTCTCCATGTTTCCTGTGTGACCCCTAAATCTGTTCTTGGGTTTCCCCCAATCCTCCAGATAAGATTTGAGAATGGCACAGGGCACGCATGGGGGGAGGAGAGAAGTGAAAGTTCCATTGCGCTAGCTGTAATCCTTGTGCACAGGTAACTATTTAGTAGAATACCCCCACACATGTGTAAAGCACATTTAAAGTGCATTTCCCCCCTGAAGAATCCTGGAAACTGTAATTTACCCCTCACAAAACTACAATTCCCAGCACCCTTAAAGCACAGCTCCTAGGATTACTTGGATGGGGGCCAGCGTTTTAAATGTATGGTGTATATACAGCTCAATAATGGTGATGTTTGAATAACATAACACATATTGTATTGTAGCTAATTTCATTTAAAGGTAGAGGAGGGGGATCAACTGAATTGTCATCTGAATTTCAGCTGAAAACTTTCATTGTCACACATTCAATTCCTGTATCTATAAACCCCAGTCCAAAACGCAGTTGTGTTCCAATATGTACAAAAAGGAGCACATGAACAGATAATGCTGTCTTCTGTTCTGTATCATGGATAATTCTAAGTGTACCAAGGCTGGGATTCACCCAAATGGAAGGAGGTTCAGACCCCTCATGCATTCAAATCAGGCAACATATGCTGGGAACATGCACTAGTCATATCCCCAGAAAGCTGCACGCTTGGCAGGCATATTTACATGAGTGAAAATATCTCCAAATGATGGGGAATACTGAGCAAATCAGAATTCACCTCTGACACAGAGAGATCTATGCTCTTACATTTAGTCCATGTTTAAAGCTGATTTTAACTCTTGCCAAATGCATGGCTGGTGTGCATGCTGGATGTGACCCTGCTCTCCCTTTCAATGCTTGTTTAAACACCCCTGTTGATTGAAGGAGAAAAGGTAGCCCCTGCTTACGCAGACAGTGGAAGCCCAGCATGACAACAATCATATGCATACATACCTGGACACTGGACACAAGTCTGCTATGCATGAGTAATCATGCATAGGATTGCACTGTGAACAACTCAGGGTTGTGTGCACTGTATTTATTTCATTCTCACAAGCATTTTACTCCTCTATAAGATCACAAAGGATAAGCAGCAAAGTCTTTTTGGTTGTGACCCTTCTCAGGAAACTTAAAATACCCTATTCCTACCTTCTTCTTCCAGCTGAAGATTTGTCCTTCTTTTCACATACTGGGCATTCGTTGGGATTGGTTAAGTTTCTATGAATGGATTTTCCGCAGTTTTTTTTTTTATAAATACTATGTGACTTGATTTCTTAACATTGCTTTATTGTGATTTTCTGCATTTAGCCTTGAGCACTTTTCACTGGAAAAGCAACTCAAAGGTTTTAGGAATAAATAAATTGAGGTATATTATGCTGAAAGACAGTGATGGGCTTAAGCACAACCAGTAGCTTTGAGACCAAGTGGGGTTTGAATTTGAGTGTCCTGCTTCCATGGCCAACACTCAAGCACACTGCTTTGCACTGGTTCATGCAAAATGTCATCAAAGCTTGTTTCAGCTCCCCTTTTTAGTAAGAGAATGAGGCAAGTTTCTGCTCCACGCACATAAGGCACCTGCTCTTGAGTTGAAATTCAAATTACACAATGAAGTTGCAGTCCCTACCACCCACTAGATTGTTTGTTCCATGCAATTTTTGCTTTGCAAGCACTGGAAGTTTGTACAACTAACATTTGGCTTTTCAGAAGAGAAAATGAAAAATGGAGATAAAAGGTTTGTGGGTTGTTGTTTGTTTAAACTCTTTGCAGTTGGTTACAAATATAGCTTTCTCCACAGAAGTTCTAAAACAGTGACTGATGCACACAACTAACCCAAACCCCAAGGAGCACATGACTGAATGGAATTTTCAAACTGATCCTATCCATCCAAGTACTGGAAAGATGCTTTGTGTCAAGGCTTCCAAGGAGATGAGTTCTGCTAGCGGTCACCTGCTATGCATTAAAACAAGGCTCCTACTGAGAGGAATAATATTAGACAATAGGACTGTCAAAACCAGTGATTTAAAAACAAAAGAGTGACCTTCGGGAGCATTAACACACAATCAAACAAGCAACAGGGCACCAGCACTGTGGAATTAACGAACACAAGTGAGATCTGTTTACTAGTGCAGAACTGTCCATTAAAGCCACACAGATTCCAGTACAGCTGGAGGAATAATTTGGAACAATATATTATTTAGCAAACTCATTTAATCTCTTTCTTGACCGAGGATTGTTTAAATTACAATGTTCTGAAAACAGATTAGTCACCCAGAAAATAATTTCCAGGAGTAACACCTCGCTGTAATTTATGTCTAGGACATTAACTACAAGCACACTCTTCCCTGGTGATTTACATAGCTAAAGATGTTCTGATTTATGAAAATATTGACAAAACCATGGAGGACATGTATTGATTAAAATGTAATTTCAACATGCATTTAATGATGTACAGAGTAGGGAACTTGCTTCTGCATGGCACCAGAGGGCATAAGCCAGGATGTTGGAAGATAAAATGCAAGTCTATTCAACTGACCTCCAGATTGTCAAGAATTGCTTTCTTTTCACATACCCCTCATACACACCTTGCACCTCCCCAAATCTTTGGCAGTCTCCCAATCCCTGCAAGAGAGCTTCAGATTTCAATAACGATCAAGACCCAACCCCCCCCCCTCTAGCCTTTCACTCCTGTCTTAGGTGTGCCACTGAAATCCAGAAACAACCAGATTCTGGTATGGATTTTGTAGCTCCAATGCTATCTGATGATTTTCAGTGCTGTGGGTATGCTTGTCAGAATCTCCAAAAGAAAAACAAAAAACGGCTTGATCATATTTCTATATTTATAATGGACAGCACATGTGCTCATTTAGTATTTGTGCCAAGGCAACACAGAAGTGTGTGTTGCATTCAAGGCACAGCAAGGCAAAGACTAATCTGTATTCATGATATACCACACTTCTCTTTTATGTGTACTGTTGAGCCAAATAGCCTCTATTCAAATCTCATCAGGAAAGTTCACCAATATGAACAATCTAACTTTTACCATGCTTGTTCACCTGATTCTAAGCCATGGGTTCCCAATGCAGCACCCACAGGAGCACATGGGCCTGCAGAAGCTTGCCCTGGCACCCACAGGGTCCCATCCCTCCCCCTAAAATGATGCTTGAGAGAAACATCTATTGTAGCCAACAGAAAGATATTTCAAGCATAATTGTAGCACCTAACTGAGGCATGAATTCAGATGTCACAGCTGGGCAGGCTCCCCAACTGTGACTCCCCTGCCAAAAGCACCCTTCTATGCCACAATAAGCTTATTTTAAGCCTAATTACAATAGAGGAGAAGTGAAGGGGGAGTCAAGGTTGAGTGGGAAGGATTACCTGTTCCCTCTCCAGCATCAACCCGTCCCATACACACTGAAGGCCTTGTTCAAATTCAGTTGTCAGCATTTCATCTAGCCTAAGTCATCAGCTTTTTACCGTTAATTTCTCTAAATATACACATTTTTGGTGTGCAATTCTGCACAATATACATATTTTTGCAAAGCCATTTCCCCTAATATAATGCATTTTGTATCTTTGTTGCATAATATTTATTTACCCTAGTATAAGCATTTTTGCACACAGGACGTGGCTGAAGAACTGCATAGCAAAATTCTGAGAAGTGCAGATGATGACAAATGGTTGTGTTTTGGTTCGTGTATTTCTTCAGAAAGTATGGATTAGGTAGGTTTCCCTTTAAATACAAACTGAATTTCATTTCTCCCCGTCATGCACATCCACAACCATGTTCCAGTTGTCAAATGAGAAATTCTTGCCAGTTGGGGAATGCTGTATTAGATTTTCCCCTCTGCTGCACAATATCCCTGAATTGGGTTACATGAATCTTGGCCAGCATTGACAGCATTCATGATTGAGATATTTAGTCTTAAGACATGGGCAATGCTGACTCCCTTTTCACATGTACAGCTGTTTTAAAAAACTTACAAACTCTGTGTGGACTTCCTTCTTGTATAGAGAATTATCCTATTCAGAAAGGGGAAATGCGTGGTGCAGAAACAATGGAATTATCTTCCTCCTCCAAATGCTTTTAGGAAGGCCTCTGGTAACAGGAAATTGCAAGGGCCTTTCTAGCTGCACATGAAAGGGAGCATCCTTTCCTATGAGTAGGTCCAAATTGCAGTCAACATTGAGCAGTAACTGTCACTGAAAACACTTCTATTTTCTGTCCAGTGAGTAATACATGCTTGGTTTGTGAATGCTGGGTGAACATTTAGTTATAGATAGAATACCCATCTTCCCACATCACCATCTTTACTTCTAGCAATGTCTCACAAGCAGCTTTTCTAACTGAAAGGAATTGTGTAGGAGAAGATAAAAAGGCATCACACCCTGAGTATGTCCTTGAAATGGAATGGGTGAGGGTGAAATATTAAGCAAATCCTTTGCATCCCTCATTAAGGCATTGATTAATAGCCCTGAACAACAGCACGGAGGGATGGTCATTCTGAGGTAATGAAATAAGCCCTCATGAATCCTTGTGGCAAGAAGAATAAAGTGAGTTGTTCTCTTTCAAATTTATTAATCTGCCTTGTCAGAGACATCTCTAGAGGTAGAAAAGGGAAGAGGTGGAAAAATAGTAATTACAAAGCCATACTGATGAATGAAGGGATTAGGACGGCTGACCTTATCTACAACACTAAGGGCCACCATATGTTACAGTTTTTCTTTTTTCGTTTTTCTTTTTCATACAGAGGAAATACGTCCATGCAGGGAAGAGCTTGATAACCATCTATAGATGATCATACATCACAATCATACACATATCTGTTTCAATGTGAGTGTATTATAGGATTTACATGAACTAGGAAACTGTTGTTGGCCAGGCCAATACCAAGCAGTAGCTTTACGACTGGGAATTTAACATTTAGGACATTGCATTCTGATAGCTTGCTCACTATATAGGATCATGATGGCATGTGGACTGCAGAGAAAATAAAAGGAAGGAGACTGGGGTGAATAAACATGGCAAACATGGTTTGTAGATGCATTTGTGTGATTGCCTGGTTCATGGATCAGAGATTCCAGAGCTCCAAAAATATAGGTTAGTATAGGTAAGTTAATTTTAATTTCAAAATGTTATAGTCTATGACCTCTCAAAGCCACTGTTGGTTCTTACTTTTCTTGCTATACTATAATGTTCAACATATATGTGTTATATGAAATGTGAAAGATGCTGTAATATAGAATTGTGTATGTCTCTTTTAAAAAAGTGAGATGATACAAAATAACCCTTTCTCAGCCATTGCTGATTATTCTGTATGACTGAGCTGGAGAACTTTTGGTCCAGCTGATGTTGGACCAACTTCCATCAGCCTAAACTAATATGACCAACGGTCAGGGATGATGGAGCTCTAGTCCAAGAGCACCTTGAGGGTCAAAGATTCCCCAACTCTGGTGTATGTCAGATTGTACTTCATTTGTACAAAAATGCATGAACATTAAAGTGGAATTTAACAGGAATTTCATTAAACTGAATTCCAGGATGTCCCACAGAGTAGAGGTGAATCTAGCATTCGCTATGCATCCTTAATTTATCTCTTTTCATGCTGGTTGGAGCAAACAGTAGGAATGTGATGAAACTCAAGTACCCATAAGGTGGTTCATTGCACAGGAGTGGATAGACATATCTGTTGCAAAATACTGGGGAAGGGGTCTCTCAGGCACAAGGATATCAACAGAAACTAGTCTGTTGGCTCCTGTACCTACAAGCCCAGTCCTAGCATTGGTGAATATAGGGATCGTAACACCATGATCCCTTATATTCCTATTACCACCTCTGCATCCCTCCATAAACTTCAGCAAAAGTAGGAACCAACGCAAGAGTGACTGTTCGAAAGAAGAATGTTATTGATAATAGGAAAAATAGAAGCAAACACAATAACTCACTCTCCACTCCTTTCAGCAAGCAAAATAAACTTAATACTCACAAACAATAAAAGACAGCAAAGATCCTTGGGCCACCATTCCTTCCCTCAACCAGACAGCACACTCTTGTAGGATGTAGAGTAGGCTGATAGTAACAGCTTGTCCCCAAGTTTCTACTTAAATACTCTCTTCTCCCCACTTCCAGTAAACTCCTGCCTCACTAATTAGTTATTAATTGTAGGCAAATCTTCCTACGTTGATTGGTCCTTACTCTTTTTACAACATACCCCTCTTCCGAGAAGGATCTGCCCCTGTCTACGTAGTTTGTTTTCCCAGATGGCACCAACATTAATCTTTTTGTGGTAAATATTGTGGGTTTTGCCTTCTCTCACTTCTTTTCAGGGGCGAAGGGGCTTTTTCTGACATACTGTCAATCATTGCTGTCCCAAGGTGACCTTCTATGTTGAAGTCTTATCTGATGCTATATTAACTTTTTTCTTATGATCACCTATAATCTATACCTATATATGTTGGACCACGCTGTCTTCTGTGTTCCTCACAGAAAGGGAGACAGGAGAGGAAAAGGAAAACCTGCAGTAAAGGGGTTAAAAACTACTGGAGCGGTTGCCAGGCTTACCAAGGCCAACAGCTGGTTGACAAGGGCAACCATCTAGATAAAAAGCAGAGCACTCAGACAGTGGGTGTGGGGGGTTTAGTATGGTGAAAGACTTGTGTATGACTTTCTTAATGTCAGTAAAGACTCTGAAAGAATACTTTGCCTGGACTGGCTTTTTTGCGGTTGAACCTGTATCAGGATCTTCATTTAAACCACGCACACGCACACACACTCGCAACGGGGTTATGGGCCCAGGATCTGGTTTACTGTGAGGTTCTGGAGCTGGTTCTAACCCAGAGACAATGAAGCTGAGAAGCAGGGTGAGTCGAGACATCGGAAGGCACAGCGGTAAGCGAAAGCAGAGACAGGATGGCGATAAATCTGTCAGCCGGGATGCCGATGGAAAGACTGACTGAAGTGAATTATAGCAGTTGGAAATTGAGGATGAAAGCGGTACTAGCCAGAGAAGATTTATATGAAGTAGTTGAAACCGCCCCACCGGCTGCTCCGTCAGCGGCTTGGACGAAAAGAAATGAAAAGGCGAAAGCATTTATTACGTTGGGACTGTCTGATAATCAGCTGTTGCATGTGAGGAATGAGCCGACTGCACATCAAATGTGGGAAACTCTGAAAGCAGCTCACATTCAACAAACAGAGGGGAGCAGGCTGTGTTTAGCCAGACAGTTGTATAAACTTCGTTTCACAGACGATGGAAACATGACAGAGCATCTTGCTGAGTTTCAACGTTTATTCGCTGAGTTACAGGACCGAGGTGTTGAACACAGTAACCTGCAGAAATCCTATATTGTGTTATCATCACTCAGTGAGAAATGGGACAATTTAGTGACAGCCATGGAAGGATTACCAGATGGAAGTTTAAATTTGGATTTCATAGAACAGAAACTGCAGCAGGAATGGAGCAGGAGACAAGAACACAAAAAGACTGAGACTAAAGAAGCCATCACAAGGAAACAATTTAACTCCAGAGAAAGACATGAACTTAAAACATGCTATTTTTGTGGATCTCGAGGACACATACAGAGAAACTGTGTAAACAAATGGAAAAATAGAGATAATGGATGGAAACACCCGAGTGTGAACCTTATAACGAAAGAGAAGAATGAAACAAATGACTGTAAATGGCTTATTGACAGTGGAGCATCTAATTGCCTAATTACCGAAGCAAGCCTGTTTCACACATCAAAGGCTGTGAAAGAGTTTATTTGTTTAGCTGATGGATCGCAACGGGACGTCATCGCTAGAGGAACTCTGAGGCTAAGTAAACTTAAAACTATTCTAACTGATGTTCTGTTAGTCCCTAATTTACAATGTAACGTGCTTTCAGTTAAGAAATTAACAGAAATTGGTTTTAATGTGATATTTGAAAGAGGTAAATGTATTATAAAAAGAGGCAATGAAATATGTATGACAGGAAGTTTGCAGAATTCTATGTTTGTGATACAAAACAATCACAACGAACCAGAATGTGCTTGGTTGAGCTTAAATAAACAGGTGCATGAAGATTGCATTCATGAATGGCATAGAAAACTGGGTCATGCCAACTTTGAAAAGATTAAAAACACTCCAATACACAGCAAGGACTTAAAATTAAAAGGCTGTGAGTATGCATATGATTGTGATGCTTGCTATAAGATGAAAACAACAGTGGCACCTATTAATAAGAGAGCTGAATGCACAACTACTGAGCCATATCAGCTAATTCATATTGATTTATCTGGACCTCTGCAATGTTCAAAGGGAGGAGCGAGATTTTTCATGGTGATAGTGGATGATTTTACAAGGTTTACTCACGTATACTTGCTAAAAAGGAAAAGCAAGGCAGAAGACAAATTACGGTTATTTATAAAGAAAATGGAGACTCAACATGGGGTCACTATACGAAAAATTCGATCAGATCAGGGGGGAGAGTTCACTAGTCATGCGCTGCATGAATTTCTTGAAAAGATGGGAATAGTCCAGAATTTAACTGCCCCATTTAACCCATCTGCTAACGGGGTGGCAGAGAGGAGAAACAGGTCCTTGCAAGATTCCATGAGAGCCATGCTTGAAGATGCAGATTTAGACAATACATTTTGGGGTGAATGTATTCTTTATGCAGTTTACATACAGAATAGATTACTGCATAGGATGATAGGAATGTCTCCTTATGAAAAACTAACAGGGAGAAAGCCAACAGTAAAACACATTGATCACTTTGGAGCCAAATGTTGGGTTCATATTCCCAAGATTAAAAGACGTGGAAAAATAGCTCCAAGAGCCAAGGAAGGACGTGTATTAGGTTTTCAAAATGCCTATTATAGGATCTGGAATCTTGAGTTGCAACAAGTAATACTCAGTCGTAGTATCAAAATTGCAGATCCAACATGGAAACAAAGTCAAACAATTGATCTAGGTGAAGCACACAAACCTCAATTGATAAAAGAGGAGCAAAGACATCCAGAGCGTAGTGAAGGGGAGATATTGCAAATACCTTTGAAAGACGCTGTAAAAGAACAAGGTTATGAAAAACGTAACATTAAGAGACTTAGCATTGAAGACACAGAAACACCAGGGACAAGTACAGAAATAAGTGTAGACAGAGATGTTAACACAGAAACCATGCGCGACAGTTTAAGACGCTCTGAAAGAGCTAACAAAGGACAACCTCCTCAAAGACACACAGTTGGTATAATTCAACATGTTAACAGTGAAATAGAACAGGCAAATCAAACAGAATGGGAGAAAGAAGGGCCTATAGAGTCAGAAACATTGAATTTACTGTGGAAATATTGTGAGGATGAAAATATCTAAATCTGGTGAATATGCTTGGTGTATGTAACATAATTCATTCTGAAAGAAATGATGTCAAATAAAGATAAGAAATGACTTGTAAGTGAAAGAAAAACAAAACAATGAAATGTATGTCAAATGTATGTATATGAAAAGCAAATGTATATAATGATGTAAAGAGGTTTCTAATTTCTGTGAGAAACAGGTGGGGGCTGTTGGACCACGCTGTCTTCTGTGTTCCTCACAGAAAGAGAGACAGGAGAGGAAAAGGAAAACCTGCAGTAAAGGGGTTAAGAACTACTGGAGCGGTTGCCAGGCTTACCAAGGCCAACAGCTGGTTGACAAGGGCAACCATCTAGATAAAAAGCAGAGCACTCAGACAGTGGGTGTGGGGGGTTTAGTATGGTGAAAGACTTGTGTATGACTTTCTTAATGTCAGTAAAGATTCTGAAAGAATACTTTGCCTGGACTGGCTTTTTTGCGGTTGAACCTGTATCAGGATCTTCATTTAAACCACGCACACGCACACACACTCGCAACAATATAAACCCCAGATTAAAGTTTTTATTTAAACTATATCTTATATCAACTTTACTTTTGGCATTTTATAGCCTTTATCATCCTATGCATGTGTACTAGAATAGCAAAGCTAGCTTCCTCATTTCAGCTTACTAGGGACAACAACAGGATGTTCTTTGTCATCTTCCAACAGTGCAGAGACATTTAAATAGTTCAACTAATTAGCTGTTATTCTGGGTCTTTAATAAATGTTCCATGGTCCCCACAATCTCTTTCAACTACCTGAAATCTCTTTCTTACTCCATGCCCTATCTACAACCACCCACAATTTCTGATCCCCCCTTATTAAACTAAAATCTATGTCACCTACCTCTTTTACCATGTAAAAGGAATAGATCACACTCAACTATCTTTATCCATTAGACCCTTAATATACCTAAGCTCTCCTGAAGACACCCCCCTTTAATGTGATATATGAAAGCCCAAAAACTTTTATTAAAATTGTACATCAACACCAATAGATGGGAGTAAAAGCTCACACTCTAACCTCAAGTACCTATTTACTGTAAATTTCAGGTAATCAAGCTAGTTCCCTGTTCTTGTGGTTGTACTATTCTCCTTTCACCATATCATTTGGACATAACATGATGCCAGTTTGATATTACAGTTCAGCGGTACTTTCCGTATCATGATTCTGAGTCCTCTTCGCCTTTTAATTGTTAAAGTTCATTCTAATCCATTCATATCAATGTACCTAAACCCCTTTAAACTTATGCTTATCGATGCAGAATAATTAATTCAATTCCTAAGTAAACTAATAATTATTATAGTAATCCCCCCTGTTTATATAGTCTATTGACATCCTTCCACATGCAAATTTAAATTCATGCCATTTAATTAGAAAAAAGCAAGTAAATAAATGGAAAGATAACTATTTCTTAGATCTAATCAGGCTTTATCCCTTTAAGTCAGTATTGTATGTGTATGTGCAGACTATACTTGGTAATCAATATCAAACACAGCTATCTCAAAATAATTGGAATTGTACAATCTACAACATGGTGAAATTGGATAAGGACATTAAGATGTCTGAAAAGGCTAGCAAAAAAGTGTGATTGCTTTGGTATATATTACTGAATTTTCACAAGCTGCATAAAATATACAGTGTACTTTTCAAACTCAATTATTCATCTATAGGATTTTTATCCTCTATTATTTTCCTATGGGATTTTTATCCTTACCTTGTAGCCTATTGATCCTTTTTAATGGGAACACAATTTGTCATGAAGTCAACTGTGCCACTGACTGTTGAAATGAGCAAAGCACAGTGTCCTTCTAAAAACTGACACTATGTTATTTATTTAAGGAAATTGCTGACTGAACAAAATATATTTGTAATTCTTTTTTTTTTAAATGGATATGCAGTTTGTCAAGTCCAATGTAAAAACTGCATATCTGCTTTTGTGAAGAAGTGTCCCAGTTATCTGGCAGGTTTGATAAAAAAAAAAACAAGCAGCAAACAGATGTGCAACCTCATGCTCAGCTGTAGAAAATGGTAGAGAACAGGCCCCCTAAATCTAAATTTCAGCTCTTAATATACATCCATATTCCCTTGTGCTTAATGACAGGTAGCATAATGCAACACATAACTTAACAGACATTTAAGAAGATGACTGTGCATCCAGTTACTGTTGTTTTTTAAAAGGCATTTTTTTTCAAAGTCTGCAGGTGTAAAGATTTTTTGGATCTGCCTAAAGACTGGAATCATTGCACAGATTATTTGAGGATATCTAAGATAAGTATGAAGGAAGACAGAAATGTCCATGAATAAATGGATACTCACATGTTGCTGATGAGGAAAGGAAGTGCAATTTCCTGGGAGCCATAAGCACATGGCCAGGTCAGGTGATGTGGCTAGCACATCAGATAACATGCAATTCAATTCTATGCATGTTTGCTCTGAGTAAATATGCATGGGACTGTAGATTTAATTCGTTTTTAAATAATGCAATCAATCAAACTGGAATCCTGTAATATGGATGCCACTCTATACTATCCTGTACTTAGATGGCACTATCCAGGTTGTAACCATGGGGTTTCAGTCCTATGGACAGTTGCTCTACATTTAATCCTAAAACCACATATTCTTGAAAATAAATTTGCTTACAATTTCTTCCCCAGTTTATTTTAATGTAGACTTTGATTTGCCCCAAATTTAGCTACTAGACGTTGGTCATGCATTTGCAACTCGTTAGCCAGTCCAGTGGCGTCACTAGGGTTGGTGTCACCTGGTGCGGTAACTCATGGTGTCACCCCCATGGACCTCCTCCCGTATCAGACTATACAGAATCCTTAGTAATGTTTTTTGTACTAATGTTACTCGTAAATCGTAATTCCCATATATCACTGAATGTAATGGCAATAGTAGTGACATAAACAACTAGCAAAATTAAAATTACACCTTTGAATTACAATATCATATGCACAGCTCAAATTCTTGCTCTTATTACTAATGGGAGTTAATTATCTTGCATATTTCCTAGGAGGAGAACGTGCCAGGTAAGGGGAACTCGCCCCAGACAAGTTGTGTCTGTGCCTTGTTCCGGTTTTCCTCAAGGCCACAGAACTGCTGGTTGTTCTATCAGCCAGCCCTTAGATCTCCAGGTGCTGCTTTTGAATGCCAGGTCGGTATATAATAAAACCTCCCTTGTCCACGACTTAATTGTGGATGAGGGTGCCGACCTGGCATGTCTAACCGAGACCTGGGTGGGTGAGCAGGGAGGAGTTGCTCTCTCTCAGCTTTGTCCACCTGGGTATACGGTGCAGCACTATGGTAGACCTGAGGGTCGGGGAGGCGGGGTCGCTGTGGTCTATAGGAGTACTTTCTCTCTCACCAGGCATCCTGTCCAGATGGCGACTGGTCTAGAGTGCCTCCACCTTGTGCTGGGTCAAGGAGACAGACTGGGAATCCTGTTGGTGTACCGCCCACCTTGCTGCCCAACAGCTTCCCTAGCTGAGCTGACAGAGATAGTCTCGGAGGTATTGCTGAGGTCCCCCAAACTTGTGGTGTTGGGGGACATCAACATTCATGCCGAGACTGTTTTATCTGGGGTGGCTCAGGACTTCATGGCCTCCATGACAACCATGGGGCTGTCTCAATTTCTTACTGGCCCAACGCATGTATCGGGTCACACTCTTGATTTGATCTTCGCCACTGGTCATGGAAATGGTGATCTGGAGGTGGGGTGTTTTTCATCTACTCCATTGTCATGGACAGATCACCGCCTGCTAAGTTTTAGACTTACGATGACTCTTTCCCTCTGCAAGGGTGGGGGACCTATTAAGTTGGTCCGCTCTCGGAGGCTTATGGATCCTATTGGTTTTCAGACGGCTCTGGGAGTTTTTCCAGCTGATAGTACTGGCGCTCCTGTCGAGGCCTTGGTCGAACTGTGGAATACGGAGATGGCCCGGGCTATTGACACGATTGCTCCCGCGCGCCCTCTTCGATGCAGAGCTCATACAGCTCCGTGGTATACCCCGGAGCTGAGAGTGATGAAGCAAGAGAGAAGGAGGCTGGAGTGCAGATGGAGACGAACTCCAGACGGATGCAGTTATGCTTTGGTAAGTGCCTCTACTAAGTCGTATATAAAAGCGGTAAGGGCGGCTAAGAAGTTTCACTTCGCTGCCTCTATCAGGACATCTCTCTGCCGCCCTGCAGAGCTTTTTAGGGTTGTACGAGGACTCTTACATTCTGGTCCTCGAGATACTATTGAAACATCTGAAGCTCGCTGTAACGACATCGCAGGGCACTTCCAAAATAAAATCGCATGCATCCGTAGGGACCTAGACTCCGATGTTATGACAAACGAATCCATTGAAGTGTCCAGAACACGGTCTTGTCTTTCATTATTGGATGAGTTTCAGTTGGTGCAGCTTGAGGAAGTGGACAAAATACTTGGATTGGTGCGGGCGACCACGTCTGCTCTAGATCCTTGTCCATCTTGGCTAGTGAAGGCTAGCAGGACTACTACCACCGGCTGGGCCAAGGAAGTGATAAATGCCTCCTTGAGTGAGGGAGTAGTCCCTAGTAGCCTCAAGGAGGCAGTAGTAAGACCTCTCTTAAAGAAACCTTCCTTAGACCCAGATGACCTGAACAACTATAGACCGGTGGCGAATGTCCCCTTTTTGGGCAAGGTTCTGGAGCGGGTGGTTGCCGGTCAGCTCCAGGTGCTCTTGGATGAGACCGATTATCTGGATCCGTTTCAATCCGGTTTTAGGCCTGGTTTTGGCACTGAAACAGCCTTGGTCGCCCTGTATGATGACCTTTGTCGGGAGAGGGACAGAGGGAGTGTGACTCTGTTGATTCTCCTTGATCTCTCAGCGGCGTTTGATACCATCGACCATGGTATCCTTCTGGGGAGACTCGCGGAGTTGGGAGTTGGAGGCACTGCTTGGCAGTGGTTCCGCTCCTACTTGGCGGATCGTCACCAGAAGGTAGTACTTGGGGAACATTGCTCGACTCCTTGGACTCTCCATTGTGGAGTCCGTCAGGGGTCGGTTTTGTCCCCCATGCTTTTTAGCATCTACATGCAGCGTCTGGGTGCCGTCATCAGGAGTTTTGGAGTGCATTGCCACCAGTACGCTGATGACACGCAGCTCTATTTCTCCTTTTCATCTTCTACAGGTGAGTCTGTGGATGTGCTGAATCACTGCCTGACCACGATAATGGACTGGATGAGAGCTAATAAACTGAGACTCAATCCAGACAAGACTGAGACACTGTTGGTGAATGCCTTTCCTGCCCAGATGGTGGATGCTTACCCTGTTCTAGATGGGGTTACACTCCCCTTGAAGGAACAGGTTCGTAGTCTTGGGGTTCTTTTCGATCCTTCCTTGTCTCTGGAGGCGCAAGTGGCCACGGTGGCAAGGAATGCATTCTACCACCTTCGGTTGGTAGCCCAGCTACACCCCTATCTGGACAGGGATGACCTCGCCTCAGTTGTTCATGCTCTAGTAACTTCTAGGTTGGATTACTGTAATGCGCTCTACGTAGGGCTGCCCTTGAAGACAGTTCGGAAGCAAAACGCAGCAGCCAGACTGCTGACGAGGACCAGCCGGTCAGCGCATATAACACCTGTTCTGGCCCGTTTGCACTGGCTACCTATTTGCTTCCGAGCCAGATTCAAGGCGCTGGTTTTGACCTATAAAGCCTTACACGGCGTGGGACCGCAGTATCTTGTGGAACGTCTCTCCCGCTATGAACCGACCTGGTCACTTCGCTCAGCGTCTAAGGCCCTCCTCCGGGTACCAACCCATCGGGAAGCCCAGAGGACAGTTACTCGATCTAGGGCCTTTTCTGTAGTGGCCCCCGAATTGTGGAATAGCCTCCCCGAAGAAATACGCCTGGCCCCGACGCTTCTATCTTTTCGGTGCCAGGTTAAGACCTGGCTATGCTCCCAGGCATTTTAAAGCATTTAATGTTACAATTTTAAATCTCTTTGTTTCAGTTTATTTATTGTGATATTTTGTATTTCTGTACTTTTAATCTTTTGTACACCGCCCAGAGAGCTATTCGCTATGGGCGGTTTAAAAATGAAATAAAATAAATAAATAAATAAATATGCCCATAGTAAATTTTCAGATACTTTCAGACCCTCAGCAATTTTCAAGTGGTCTATGTAGAAGAAAGGTTTGGGAACCCCTGGAATAAGACACCTGCTTATGTCCCTATGCTGCTCTCTCCCCTCATTTAGGTGCCTGGGATGCTTGCATGTGGACACACCTCCTTACAATTATGGAAAGTGATTCTTAATAATAAGTCTCCAGACACAAAGTTACATAGGTATTTATCAGTTGTTTAGTAGAAAATTCAGAAGTGCAGAGTCCCTTCATGATAGTTACAGCCACATACACCCTTTTTGCTCCTGGATTAAGAATGAGATATTTGTTAATGCATTCTCTCACAACAACAACATCTCTAGGAGCCAATCAGCATGAAAGTGGAGAGCTCCTTTCACTCTGATTGGCTCCAATCTGCAGAAAAGGCAAGGAAGCATATTAGAAGACTCTTCTCAGTGACTAACACACTCCCTTTTCATGCTGACTGTAGGATGCTTGGAGACATAGGGACCCTGCTCCCAAAAAAGCAGAGGGACTAAGATCCCCTGGGCGACTACCCTCCTGGTGCTTATGGACATGACCGTAATATATTTTGTAAAGTGCAAGTTCAATATTATTTATTAAGTGTGTTTAGGATTACACTGATGGCATTCCCAAATATGTACTTTCACACAGACTTTGGTTTTCCATAACACAATGTTTGTCCAAGCCTCCACACTTGGGGGGGGCACTACTTGCACACCCCTTCCATAAGCACATCAAAGTTGGATACACACCTGAACCAAGACCCAGACAACAGGGCACTCAAAACAAAAAGGTAATTACAGTGGCTGAGTAGATCTTGTACAGTGGTTATACTGACTGGGCAGCCACTGTCCTTCACATTTTACAAAATACTTTTTTCTATACAAAGATTAAATTTCTGTGTATGAAAAAGTAATATATGAAATGGTCTCAATAGTGAGAAAAGTAAACAAGTGAATGGTGATCCAAATGTTTTCATTCTCACGTTATGAAGCTAGCTGCCAGATGATGTATCACCTTCCCTACACATGCAGCGTAGACTGAAAAAACAGCACCCAAGCCACCATTCAATACGTGCACGTGTTCTTTCCAACATGAATCTACAGGTCTCAAAAAGTAATGTGTGACAAAGTCCTCAAACACTTTATAACATGCCTCAAACATGGTCTCTTGTTCTACCAGCATGCCTTCACACCATCACTTTGCCAAAACATAAGGATAGGTAAATTGCTTTTAGGGAGGTTCACAATTATGATTTCCTATTTATTTAATCTAAAAATATTTAAAATACATAAAAACAGCCAGGGGAAGATATTGGAGAAATATAAAATAAATACAAATAAAAAAGGGGGGGAGGTGAAGAGACCTTAAATGTGCTACTCACCATCTCTCAGCCTATCCTCCCCTCAGGATGAAAACAATGGAGAACCATGACCACCCCCAGGAAGAAGGGCACACTTAAAATGTAGAGGAAAAAAGCATCTACAACCATAGTGTGAAATCAAATTCTTATTGGGACACAGTATGAAGAAATATTTATATAAACATGACTCTCAAATATGTTTATGAATTACACAATCTGTAAATATATTTATAGTGCAATCCGATGTTTGTTTACTCAGAAGCAAGTCCCAATGTATTCAATGGGGCTTACTCAAACTGGGAAGTGTGCAGAGAACTACAGCCTCAAGTGATAAGGAAGTTGTTCTTTTAAGTTGAGACCTTATCCCAGTCTGAGTCTGTGTTGGAATTGCTTTTTAATATGTTTTTAAGTCTTTTCTTTTTTAAAAAGCTTTAAAAAAATATTTTCAAAGATGTTTTAATATATTTTAAAGTCTGTTTTTATGATGTTTTAAAGTGCTTTTAGTGCTTTTGTTTGCCGCCTTGGGCTCCTATTGGGAGGAAGGGCGGGATATAAATCAAATAATAAATAAACAAACTTCATTCACCCAACCCAAAATTCAGAATAATGCCTCTTTAGGCTGTTTTCCAACTGTTTATTCTTGCTTTATGGTTATTGGATTTTAAATGGCTTTATTTCTTGTTGTGAGCTGCCTTGGTTTCCAACCCTACCTCACAGAGTTGTTGGAAAGACTACACACACACACACTGCAGATGTATAAATACATACAGCCCATATAATAGTTTATTGTCAAACCAGTTGGTCATTGCAGAAAAATCAGTATTAGTTTTAAAAAAATCAGTATTAGTTTCCTACAGAATAAAAACTGTAATACCTAAGTAAGCCCTGCCTACTTGCTTTAAAATAGGACTGGAGGAGAGAAAGAGAGAGAGAGAGTTAGAACACAAACACAATTCTTTTTTACATTCACTCCAAAGTCCCACTGATTTTCAGCACATTCATAACCATGTCTACTCAAAAGTAAATCCTATTGAATTCAATGGGATTTACTCTGGACATATGGGATTAGCAATGCTTTTACCCCCACAAAAGCAAGTATTGGGAAGGTTTTGAAAACACTGCCCAGGATCTGACTCCTACACACAAGAGGGGAAAAAACTGAAATATATATACTTACCCAATTTATGAGATTTTCAGATAAACGGGGGGGGGACCACCATTTTCTGGCATTGGAATGAGTTTACTAGACACTGCCACAGGTCAAACAAACACTTCACTGATTGGCTGCAATCCTGAATGGGCGGGGTTAAAGCTAGGAAGTGCTATACAGTAGTTTAAAAAAGATTTAAAGGGGGCGGCTGACGTTTTTATGTATATCTCGAGAACCGGACCACCTAGAAACTTAATTTTTTTAAAATTAAAGCTGAGACTCACCCCCCTCTGATGGTGTCACCTGGTGCACTCCGCATCCCCCGCACCCCCCGCGTGATGCCACTGGGGGCAGCTGACGTTTTTATGTATATCTCGAGAACCGGACCACCTAGAAACTTAATTTTTTTAAAATTAAAGCTGAGAGTCACCCCCCCTCTGATGGTGTCACCCAGTGCAGTCCGCACCCCCACACCCCCCTAGTGACACCCCTGAGCCAGTCAAGTGGTGTAACTTGATTGCTGCATTGGGTGATATTGAGACTCTTGGTAGGACACTGTGCAAACTCTTCATCAAATGGGCACATCCTTTTTTCCTTTAGTTTTGCCATCTTGAACTATCTCTGGACTCTGAACCAAGAAGTATGTTCTTACAGATAAAATCGGCATCAGAAATCTGACCTATTCCCATCCACCCTGAAATTTCTTCTTAAGATGCATGATACAAAAATAGTTCCTCAGTGACCCCTAAATCACTGATCTAGAGCTATTTCAGCTCCATGGATGTTCACAGATAGCTTATCATCAGAGTTTTTGTGTTAGATTTTTTGTCAAGAAGATGGTTGTTTATTTGTTTGCACACTTGCTTGACATCTGTCAATTCTCTCACACTTTTCCCTCATCACAAATCACCTATCATGGTCAGTGGCCTTTCAGCTAAGATGGAGTAGATGGATGTCCCATCAGAGTCCATCAATGCCAACCTTTTCTTTTCCAAAGGGGCTCTTCCTGACTGAAATGTGACACTTTCCTCCTTGAGGGGTGGAGGGCTGAACAGTCGTCCTTTTCTACAGTAATCACTGCCCCTTGTTGGCCTAGAGACTAAAACCCCAGAAAATAAACTTTTTATTTTCTATATTTGGGGATTTTACTCAGGGAACAGTAGTGATCTAGTGATCTTTAGTCTGCTAAGATTCTTTATCCTTTCTAACAAGCTAAATTTTCTCCAGAGTTCTTCAAATGTAGTCCTGGAATTATTTTCTGTCTATCCCAGATTGTTCAAGAAATAGCAAGAACACCACTGCTCATTTAAAAAATGGCATTAAAAAATGTGTGCATGCTTAACTCAAAATTGCAAGGGTAAAAATAAGAAAAGTTAACTGTCATTGATACAACCATGTTGCCATTTAAAAAATTAAAAATGGCAATGAAGGATTGTTTGAATGGGGATAAAATATCATTGTGCTACTGAGATAATTGAGAGATAATCCAATGCCAAAAAACTCTTTTGCCATGCTCACTAGTATACTTCACTCTAAAGCAGTGGTTCCCAAACTTTTTTCTTGACTGACTACTTGAAAATTAGTGATGGTCTTGGTTGACCATATAATGATTTTTTTTCTACCTATTGTAGCAGTTATAAGGTGCTGTGCTAGATGTATAATTTTACATGCATTCCATTGTTTCTTTTATTTCTTATATTGCATTATATAGTATTACAATTTGCATTCCATAGAATACAAATTATAATACAATAAAAGAAGCCATAAAATACAATTAACAAAACAATATGAATATTTAATGTGGGCATGACATGGGCCACCAGAAGGAAGCTTGTGGACCACTGGTGGTCCATGGGTGAGAGTTCTAAAGGAAGCACCTACATGAGGGTTTCCATAGGACTTAGTAGGGCCCTGGTCTGCGCACTCCAGTACATGCACCTGGATGCCAGGATATTGAAGGAATAGGGTATCTGTGCACACCTCACACCTCTCCAGCCATAGCTTCCTTGCTGTGCCATGCATATGACAGAGTTCCCCCCCCCCGAGTTCTCCACTCTGGACTGTGAACATAATCTTAGAGTCACCATCAAATTTGAGGCAAATTAGATAGTTTGTACTTGGGAAGGAGCATGTCCAAAGAAGCAAAGAGTTTCAGTACATCAAGCAACATTTAAATTCTCCAAGGGAGTTCAACACAACTCTAGTTCATTTATCCTTCCAATTACGTGAAAGCAGTAAATGCCATTTCAAATTTACAGACAGCAAACTGAGGCTGAGGACATTTGCTGATTAATGTGACATAAGCACCCAATGTGTCCATTCTACAGTTGGAGCTTGGATTCCTCATCATTTCACCCCTACTCCTTGCAATCTAAAGGAAACCTGAAAACAACATTTTTTACAAAGCCTTCTGTTTGTTTATTTGAAACAATGTTTCTATTGCATAAGAATTTTAAAAAACACCCTCCTTAAATGATTGCAGAGCAAAACAATTTAAGCACACCGTTACTGAAAGCCAAGAACACATTACAGTTAGTAGTTTTTGGCATTGGATGTTTCAAACAGTACTAATACTGATCAGTATAATGGATGCTATAGCAGTAATGAAATGGTTAGAGGCTCATTATTTTGTGAATAAATCAAGCAAAATCAAGTAATTAAAGAACAAGCAGCAAATATCTTAAGACTTGCAAGAATAATTGTTTAAATTGTGATTGAACAGGGTTCAGTATGAACAAGTACTACCTTCAAGTCGATTCCGACTTATGGCGACCCTATGAATAGGGTTTTCATGAGGCTGAGAGACAGTGACTGGCCCAAGAGTCACCCAGTGCGCTTCATGGCTGTGTGGGGATTCAAACCCTGGTCTCCCAGGTCGTAGTCCAACACCTAAACCACTACACCACACTGGATCGTCACCTTGTAGTGGTGAGTGGGCTTGCGTGTTCCAGTGAACCCTGTGAGCAATGCCGTTGGGAGTCATGTACTCCCAGCAGGGTCACCCATCGTGGTAAGGTCAAGGGAGAGGAACCAGACAAAGAACGATCCAAGAAAGTCCTCAACGGCAGAACAAGAGGAGGATAACAATGTGTACGTTACAACGGCTGTGAAGGCGGATGAAGGTTGCAGCAGATAAAAGACTTCCAATCGTCGTAGTATCCATGCCATTGGATCAAAGCCTTTTTCTGTGAAGATTGTGTGTTGATCGTCGTGCGCCAATCTCCTCACATAAAACAAATTCACACACAGGCATCTTCCAAGCAAAGACCTTATCTTGAAAGACAATCTTACTCGGCCACGAGTGATCGCCAATGAATAAAATGAACAAGAAATAATGCAGTGTCACATGCCAATAAACAAAAAGATCCTTTAAAATATATATATGTACAAACTCATGTAATGTGTGGTTTCCAGAAGAGCACACATCCTTCTTAGCTTCCGATAATCTTTGGGCTACCATGGTGTTGTAATTTTTAGTCAGTGCTAATGAGCAACAAATATGTAAAAGTTTAACATAGACCTAATTCTACAAAAAGTAATAACCCCTCTCCCGAGATAATTTATACAAGGAATCATTCAAAATGATAGAAGATAGTTTGTCAGTCACATAGTTACTTTCCAAGGTTATCATAATGCAAATCCTCAAGGCTAGAACTGTCTTATTTACCTGTACAAAAAATACAATTAATATGATATGCAGCTGAGCAACATAGAAATAAGGACAGTCGGCAAGTGTACAGTTATTTCTTCAGTCTCTCAATCATTTCCACTAGTTGAAGTCTCTGCAATAATGCTGGTCATATTATTCAGTTATGGAAGGGAGATGAAAACAGAATAGTTCTCCTTGCCAGTACAGATGTCTAGCACTATTGCAGAGACTCTGGGTTTTTCTGCAGTTGCACGTCTGTCTACTG
Source organism: Rhineura floridana (assembly GCF_030035675.1). Lineage (NCBI taxonomy): Eukaryota > Metazoa > Chordata > Lepidosauria > Squamata > Rhineuridae > Rhineura > Rhineura floridana. The sequence continues at coordinate 102,704,420 of NC_084487.1, forward strand.
AAAGAAACTCTCAGCTTAGGGGGGGGGAAAGGTATTCATAACCAACTGGTTGTGTGGTGCATGTTCTACTTTTTGGCTCAGAGTGATAATATTGACGATTATGAACCACTACTTTGACATTGTTTCCTGAAAAGCAAAAACCAAAGTGAATGGGAACAAAGAGAAGAGGAAACCTCAAATAGGAATCAGTCCCATCATGTTTTGGAGGCCCTTGGGCATGATAGACTGAATGGGCCCACCTTTTCCTTGCAACAGTCATCATGGCCCATTTGCTCATTGTCGTAACTGGCATCACTCTGTTCCAGTGGGAATCCAGTAGAATAGGCCACTGGCAATGGGTGTGCAATTGTGTCAGTCTCTTCCTGCCACCACCCTCTTGTCACCTAGATCAGTAGTTGTGGGACTCTCACCAAGATATGGTTATCTACTTGAGACAGGAGGACTCTCATCCAAATTCCAATTCTGCTGCTTTGCAGCTTCAGTCCATCATCCCTTCTGATCTCCCATACACTTGAACCCAGTAATGTAGCCCTAAAGGTCTAAACAACATGGAGGGACTTGTAACAGCCCTTGTGCCTTACCAGAAAGTAATACAGTTCAGAAATACAATTAAGACTGTTATTTAAGAGACCTATACAAAAAGTGAAAGGATGGAGACAGAGAAGCCCTAAGTATGTGCAATCAAAAGGAAGATAAAACTCTAAACCAGAATAGATAGATGGATATTTACTACCCATCCTTTCTAAGAGCCAAGGACTGGTTACAACAATACAAGTAACACAGTTTAAAATCATATAAAAGCCATACATACACAACAAAAAATCACACATCAATTAATGGGTACTAGGTAGATCACAAAAATATGTATAGTATCTGATCCTAAACTAAGCAAACTAATATAGCAAAGACATATTTAGGATCATTTATGCAGCCTCTGGAGATGGCTGTTGAAAGATGAATGACAAAAGAAATTGGAATGATGTCTTGTTTTATGCTGTTTAATCTGGGTGATTGCAGTAGAAAGCTAGAAGGGCACTTGACCAATTAGAGGGGACTCATATAGGTTGGAGGAAGAAGCAGTTAACACTGACAATCACTTTTAGAAGGTAAATAGTGGGATTGAGATGGCTAGGCTTTTCCTGCCGGGCATCAATGTGGAGTCAGAGGGATGCTAGTTTGGTACATGGCTGGCAGGGCATTTTATATGGAACCTGCTATTCCAGCCAAGTATATGGAAGATTTAAAATGTATGTCAGGCTTCTCATGCCCCATTGATTCATGACACTCACCCTCTCGCTTTAGATCCAATATAGGCAACTGCCCAGAGAGTGGAAAGATGCTTCTCTATCCCTTCAATTTTGCATACCTTACTTTAAAAAAAATCTACAGAGCCCAAATGCAATCTTGCACATAATTGTGAATCATGAGAGAAATCCAACATCTTATATCAGTTGTCTCCCAAAAAAGGATCTGTGACCCTCCCGGGAAACATGAAGTAGAAGGGGCAGGATTGGAGCTTGAGATTGATAGACAAATGCTCAAGGAATACCTAATCACTTTGAACGAGTTCAAATTGGCAGGGCCCAATAAACTGCATCCTAGAGTATTGAAGGAACTGGCTGAAGAACTCTCAGAACCGCTGTCTACTATCTTTGCGAAATCATGGAGGACTGGTGAAGTGCGGGATGACTGGAGGAGAGCTAATGTTGTCCCTATCTTCAAAAAAGGCAAAAAGGAGGAACTGGGGAACTACAGACCAGTCAGCCTAACATCAATCCCTGGAAAAACTCTGGAGCAGATTATAAAGCAGTCAGTCTGTAAGCACCTTGAAAACAATGCAGTGATTACTAGGAGCCAACATGGATTTATGAAGAACAAATCCTGCCAAACCAATCTTATCTCAGTTTTTGACCAGGTAACCTCCCTTGTAGACTGTGGGAATGCTGCGGACACAATATACCTCAACTTCAGCAAAGCTTTTGACAAAGTGCCCCATGATATTCTGATTAGCAAGCTAGCTAAATGTGGGCTGGATGGAACAATTATCAGGTGGATCCACAGTTGGCTCCAGAATCGTACTCAAAGAGTGCTTATCAACGGTTCCTTCTCAAACTGGGCAGAAGTAATGAGTGGGATACCACAGGGCTCGGTCCTGGGCCCAGTGCTCTTCAACATTTTAATTAACAACTTGAATGAGGAGGTACAGAGCATGCTTATCAAATTTGCAGATGATACAAAAAGACAGAACCAAAATTCAAAGGGACCTTGATAGGCTGGAGTACTGGGCTGAAAACAACAGAATCAAATTCAACAGGGATAAATGCAAAGTTCTACACTTAGGAAAAAGAAACCAAATGCACAGTTATAAGATGGGGAACAGTTGGCTCAGCAATATGACATGTGAGAAGGATCTCGGAATTGTCGTTGATCACAAGCTGAATATGAGTCAACAGTGTGATGTGGCTGAAAACAAGGCAAATGCTATATTAGGCTTCATTAACAGAAGTATAGTTTCCAAATCACATGAAGTATTATTTCCCCTCTATTCAGCACTGGTTAGGCCTCATCTTGAATACTGCATCCAGTTCTGGTCTCCACACTTCAAGAAGGATGCAGACAAACTGGAACAGGTTCAGAGGAGGGCAACAAGGATGATCAGGGGACTGGAAACAAAGCCCTATGAGGAGAGACTGAAAGAACTGGACATGTTTAGCCTGGAGAAGAGAAGACTGAGGGGAGATATGATAGCACTCTTCAAGTACATGAAAGGTTGTCACATAGAGGAGGGTCGGAATCTCTTCTTGGTTGTCCCAGAGTGCAGGACACAGAATAATGGGCTTAGGTTCCATGAAGCCAGATTTTGACTGGACATCAGGAAAAACTTCCTAACTTGTTTTGTTTTATGTTTTAGAACCATATGACAATGGAATCAATTACCTAGAGAGGTAGTGAGGTCTCCAACACTGGAGGCATTCAAGAGGCAGCTGGACAGCCATCTGTCGGGAATGCTTTGATTTGGATTCCTGCATTGCGCAGGGGGTTGGACTTGATGGCCTTATAGGTCCCTTCCAACTCTACTATTCTATGATTCTATGATATCATGAATCCTGCTAATGTGTGCTGAGATGTATCACACAGAATAAGTCCCTGTGGTTGCCATATAAGAATTATAATTCACTTTTGAACTGAACACAAGATATACTTATGGGAAATGTTCTTCATCAAATTTGTACACATCTAATTTGCCCAACTTGCTCTAATAAAATAATAATAATAAATTTTATTTTTGAGTCGCATATCTGTCCAAGCTAACAGACACTCTAGGCGACGTACAACAATATAAAATACATATACAAGTTAAAAACCACAATAATCCATTCATCTAAAACATCCTTCAATTAATAAATCATGAAAACTAATCCCCCCCAGAAATCCTATAGGCCTGCCTGAATAGCCAGGTCTTTAAGGCTTGGCGAAAGCCCATCAGGGAGGAGGCATGTCGGAGATCAAAAGGAAGCAAGTTCCAGAGGGTGAGGGCCACGATCGAAAATGCCCTCTCTCTGGTCTGCACCAGCCCAGCTGTTTTGACTGGTGGGACCGAGAGAAGGTCTTGTGAGGCTGATCTTGTCTGGCGGCATAATTGGTGATACTGGAGGCGTTCCTTCAGATAAACTGGTATGTGCAAACTTCTGATATGTGCAAAGAGCATAATCTGTTGCCATTCCAGTCCTGATAAAGTTGCTATTACAACGAAATCCACTTAAATCAGACATATCTTTATACTAGAACGAATCCAATTTATTTTTCTGTGAATAAAGAAGCAATGCAGTTTAACAACCACCACTGTTTAGAGAAGTTTGGAGTCTATGGGACAAAGTGAGAGACTGCATATAGTCATTATCGCCTGAATACGCCATTTGACCAGTCACAGTCAGTAGTGTAGTGGCAAATTCAGAACTGCAGGGTCCCTTCTTGATAGACACAGCCATGCCACATTCCCCCCCTTTTTTTGCTGCTGGGTTGAGAATTAGATCCCTTGTTAATACCTTCTCCCATAACAACAGACATCCCTAGGAGCCAATCAGCATGAAAGGGGGAGAGTGATAGCTACTGAAAAGAGTATTCTCAGTGGCTGACTCGCCTCCTTTCACTCTGATTGGCTCCAATCAGCAAAAAAAGAGAAGGAAGTGTGTTAGATGACTCTTCTCAGTGGCTAACACACTCCTCTTTTATGTTGATTGGCTCATCAGATCCTGGAGACATTAGGACCCTGCTCCCAAAAAAGTAAAGGATCTAAGACACCCTGAGACCCTGGACCACTATACCCCTGGTCACTATACTAGTAATTGTATAATCAGTTACTCATTTAATACAAAATATATAAGAAAAAGGCAGTGTGGTGTAGTGGTTAGTGTTGGACTGGGACCTAGGAGACCAGGGTTCAAATTCCTCCTCAGCCATTAAGCTCACTGGGTGACCTTGAGCCAGTCACTGTCTCTCAGTCCAAATTACATCACAGGGTTGTTGTGAGGGGGAGAACCATGTTTGTATGCCACCTTGAACTCCTTGGAGGAAAGGTGGGACATAAATGTAATAATAAATAAAATATGTTGCCCCCCAGTGATCAGTTAGAGTTGTCAACTGCATACTAAATGCACAAATATTGTTTTTGTCTTGTCAGTAAGGATGGAAAGATCTGTCAATTTCAGTTCTCTCAGTTTCTCATTTTTTCAATCTTAAATTTGGTTCTCCACATTTCTGGAGCAATTTGCATTTTTTTTAAAAAATCCTCATGAAAATTCTTCAGGATATTAATGCAAATTTCTCCTAATAAACACATTTTTGGAGGCAGTTTTGACTAATGTACATATTTTTACCAGCAGTTTCTCATAATATAATGCATTTTTGTGTTTTATTTTCACTCACATACTTGTTTTTATGCACACTTTCCCCTAACTATGCATTTTTGTAAATATTGTTTGGCTGGCGAATGGCATTGCAAAATTCAAATAAGTGTGAATTTCAGAGGATGGCTGTGTTTCGGTTCTCATATTGTTTCAGAAAGTGCAAATATGGTAGATTTGGCTTGAAATGTGAACTGAATCAAATTTCTCGCCCATCTCTTGGTATCAGTTAATTTAATTAACCCAGCTCCTAAACTAGGTTTAATGCTGCTATCCACATGCCTTGCCTTAATTTAGTCATAAGGCTCTTCCTCTCTCACATTTTCAGTTGGGTGACTAAGACTCCAGTCCAATACACACTTACCTGGGAGTGAGTCCTACTGAATCCAATGGAGTTTACTTTTGAGTAGAGATGTATTGGATTGCAGCCTAAACCAGGAGGAGGAGTAGAACATGTGACAAAACCAGTAGCTACACACACACACACACACTCCAGAAATGTGGCTTTGAGATCACCACCCATATAAAAAATAAATACATTTACACAGTGGTTTTTGTTGGGTAAAAAAAAAAGTGCTGGTACTGTGTAAAGTGCTGTGCATGACAGCACACAATGGTTGCCAGGGGCAGGAAAAAAAGAGGTGCCAGTGCTCTGTACTGGTGAGTAAAAAAGCACTGCATATACATATATCTTAAATCGATAGAACCCAGTACAACAGCAAGAAAACCCCTTCCTCTTCCCCCCCAACCCCTCACAAAATCAGAAGCCCCTCACAAAATCAGAAGCTCAAGTCTTAAGAATCATGGGGATAATTCAGAAAAGATATTTTTTCATTGACATTTATGAGTTCTAAATGTATTCAACTTGTTCTTTTCAAACTAATGCTGTTGTTGCTAAGAACAAATCCAACAACCAACAAATCGAATGGAGTGCCAGTTTACACTGGCATACACAGAGCTTTACTTTCTTTTTAAAAATGTAATTTGTTGCAGGTCTTCCAAAGCTACCGATTTTGGCTTATCCTGACGGGGCTTTGTTTGAAATCAACTATGACAGGTCTGTTCTGTAAGGGTCACATCCTACAGACAAATTGGAGAAACATTTGGCACATAGCAGTATAAATGATAAATGGAAAGAAGCAGCTATTGGCAAAGAGCGACAAGATTGTAACAATTTTGTGATGAAAAGACTTGACTGACATTATGCAACTGCACTATTTTAACTAAATGGGGAAACATAATGGGTTTTATCGTTTCAGATGGCCCTCAACAAAATGGCACCAGTGTTGCCAATTTGAAAAATAAGGTAGTTCACAAGTGTGTATCCACATGCATTTAACTAACCTAAATGGGGGTATTTTCCAGTGTCTTCATGTTGTCAAACAACATATTGCCAGAAATGCAAATGCAAGAGGTAAGGAAGCTCCACACACAATTTAGAATCCTGACTATGCAGGATTCCAAATCATGTGGAGAGCCTCCACAAGTAGCAGATCTGTTTCAGATCCTCACTCATGGAATGCCATAAATAGGCCATTTTGTAAACATGGTTTGCTTGGTATGCATTTTTGTACACATTGTTTGATTGGAGAACTTCATCACAACATTTAGATAAGTGTAAATTTTGAAGGATGGCTGTGTTTTGGTTCTCTTATTGTTTTGGAAAGTACAAAGCCAAATCTATCAAATTTGTACAAAAATGCATATATTGAGGGAATGTGTGTGCATAAAAATGAATGTAAGTGAAAATAACATACAAAAATGCATTATAATAGGAGAATTTGCTTGCAAAAATATGTAAGTTGAAAACTGCATAGGAAATGTGTATATTAGGATAAATTTACGTTAAAATGCTGGAGAATTTTCCTTAAGTTTCTTTAAATCACAAATTGCTGCAGAAATGTAGAGAATTGAATTTAAGATTGGAAAAATGACAAACCAAGAGAACAGAAAACAACACATCCTTCCATCTCTACCTAGGAGTAACTTAACAGGACTTACTTATGAGTAGTCATGCACAGGATTGCAACATTAGATTTTTATATTGCTTCCTCCTTGCTAAAAAAAAAAGATCATCACAGCACGTCTTGTTTTTCTTATTTGGGCTGATTACAGGTTTTGCCACCATTCACCATATGCTCAGAAGCACATGTTACCAAATTCCTCCAACCTACATAGAAAGTGGATTGGACTGTGAAAGACCAACCCAAATTGTATTTGCATTTTGACAAATTTGTAGGGCAGTACAATTTCTTAGAGAGGAGGTCAGGTCTCCTGCTCCCCTGGTGCATTCACTATAGCTGCTCAGTTTCCCTGCTTTTTAAAGTTTGATAGAAATATCTGTTGGCTATAGGCTCTTAAACTGTATGGGTTTTTTTTGCCTATTAGTGAATTTCTCTGCTTTTTAATCCGGGAGGCAAGAAATGGGATCCTGTGCAAGTTTGCTGAGAATGGATTGATCATATGCATGCTTATTGAGTTCAGTGGGATTTACTCCCCTGCAATTAAGCTTAGGATATGTGAAACTGACCATGGGGGAGGAGAGGGGGGATGGAGTGGACAGGGGAGAAGGAAGAGGGGAAGGGAGGAAGGATTGAGGAGGAAAGCAGAGGAGAAGGGAGGGGAGGGGAAGGAGACAGGGGGAAGAAGAGGAGAGGGGGAGGGGAGGGGAAAGATAGGTCTTATCATTTGCATACTTATTGAGTTCAATGGGATTTACTCCTGTCAATCATGTTTAAATAGGTAAAACTGACCATGGAGGAGGAGGAGGGAGAGGGGACAGGAGTGGGAAGGAGGGGGAAGAGGAAGGATGGGGAGGGGATTGGAAAGGCATGTGTAGGGGGAGGAAGAGGCAAAATGGAGGTGATGGGGAGGAGGAGGAGGCAGGTTTGATCATTTGCATGCTTTTGCATCTCTGAAAGGCTCCTGGACCATTCTGGATTGTGTGAAGGGGTGAGCAAGCGCGTTGTCTCCCCCTTTTTTTAATACCATCCCGTGGAGATCTCCCCGTGCCTTACCTGTGGCCGGCATTTTTACTTTGGGCCGGGAGGTGTTCCCGGTGCCGGCTGTGATTTTTGCCTCTCGTTTGGACTGACGCTGGCTCTTCCGACGCCGTGGTTGCTGTGGCCCGGGGCTTCGTTACGGCCTGCCGCCTCCTGTTCCAGCTGCGGCTCTTCGGGGCGCTTGGTCACTGTTGGTGTTGCGGTGGCTGGTTGGCTGCGGGTGGCCCCGTCCGTTGTGGGTGTGGCTGTGTTTGCTGGTGCAGCGGCTGTGTCGCTTGCTGCCTTTTTGCTGCGTGCCGCTGTTGCTGTGCCTGGTCCGGACGTTTCTGGCGGCTGGTGTTTTGCGCCTTCGGGGCCGGCGCTTGGGGCCGTGGCTTGGATTGTTCTGCTGCCGCCGCCGCGACTACTCAGTGGGACAGATGTTTCCTCGCCGCCGTTGTTGCGGCCTATGCCTGTCACCACGGCCCGTTGGGGCATCTCTGTTATCGTTGCCGCTGATGCGGCTTACGCCCGTTGCTGTGGCCGTGCTGCTGCCGCCCTTGCTTGTCAGCTTGAGGACATCTTGCTTGGACAGGAGAGAGTGACTGGCAGCAGGAGTAAAAAGAAGTGCCAGCGAATGGAAGCGAGTTCATCCAACGTCATCTGGATCAAGGAAGTCGGAGGCTTTTTATTTTATTTTATTTTATTTATTTTTTATTTTTATTTCAATTTTGTTATTTTTTATTTTTTATTTTTATTTTATTTTTTATTTTTATTTTATTTTTTATTTTTATTTTTTATTTTATTTTATTATTATTTTTATTTTCATTTTGATTTTTTAATTTTAAGCTAATTTTAGGGGTGGGGGGCCTGCCTGATCGGCAGACGGGGAGGGGGACATGTGTAAGCCGGAGGGGAATAATGTGGGGAGCCACGGTATCGTGAGGCTTGGTGGCAGACCCTGGAAGGGCGGAGGTGGCAGGCCATGCCAGGTTAGGGGAACAAGGGATAGATGTATTGTACCCATCCCTTGTTCCGGGCCTGCCCTAAACCAGAAGATAACTGGGGGATGTAAGACTCCATCCAACCTTCGACTGCTGTTGTGTAACGCCAGGTCTGTAGTTCAGAAAACATCACTCATCCATGATCTTATTCTAGATGAGCATGCAGACCTGGTGTGCATTACGGAGACCTGGCTGGACGAGGCCTCAGCTCCTATACTTGAGGCCATGTGTCCAGCTGGTTTCCGATATGCACAGCAGCCGAGGATTGGTAGGCGGGGAGGGGGTGTGGCAGTTATTTATCAAGAGTCTATGGTTTTCGCCAGACCTCCTCTCCACGAGACCAAGTTTGTTGATTGTATGTACTGGAGGTTGGGACCAAAGGGCAGTTTAGGAATTCTGCTGATGTACCGCCCACCCCGCTGCACAGCAGACTCCCTGGCCGAGGTGCTCGAGGTGGTCGCGGCTGTACGGTTGTTTACCCCGAACTTATTGGTTTTGGGGGATTTCAACTTGCATGCCGAGGCCATTCTCACTGGAGCCCCTCAGGATTTCATTGAAACCATGACTTCATGGGAACTGCACCTAAGTAATATGGGTCCCACCCATGTAGCCGGCCATACCATTGACCTTGTATTTGTCGCAGGAGAGAAGGAAAGTGATCTGAAGATGGGGACTGTTTCTTCTAGCCCTGTATCATGGTCAGATCACTACCTGGTGAAATTGGATCTCTCTGTGCCGCACACCCTCCACAGGGGACAAGGACCTATTAGGATGGTCCGCCCCAGACGCATGATGGAGCCTATTGGATTCCTAAATGCGCTGGGTGATCTGGAGCTAACTGAAGGCCACCCGGTCGAAGCCCTGGTGATGGAGTGGAATAGGGAGATCACTAGGGCAATAGACCGGGTGGCACCGAAACGTCCTCTTCTCCTGAATAGAACTCAGACTGCACCCTGGTATACACCACGGTTACGCAGTCTGAGGCAGGAAGTGAGACGACTAGAGCGCCGATGGCGGAAATCGTGCACTGAAGGTGATCGGACACTGGTTAGAGCGGCAATAGCGGCCTACCAGCGGACAACAAAGGCAGCAAAGAGGCAATTCTTTGCTGCCTCTATTGCGTCGGCAGAGTGCTGTCTCAGGAGGTTGTTCCAAGTGGTCCGAAGCCTGGTCGGTCCAGTAGCGCAGGAACCTATGGAACAATCAAAAGCCTCCTGTGACACATTTGTTAAACACTTTGCTGATAAAATCGAGCACCTAAAGGACAAGATTCCGTACGTCGTGGTTACAAGTAGTGGTCCAGAGGCGGCCAGTTGCAATCCAGTCTGCTGGGATCGGTTTCAGCCTCTTCTCTCTGATGAAGTGCACAAGGTGCTCTCTACTGTAAAACCAACCACTTGCTTACTTGATCCTTGCCCTTCATGGCTCGTTATGAGCTGTAAAGAGAGACTGGGCAATGGGATCAAGGCAATGGTAAATGCATCCTTGGAGGAGGGTGTAATGCCATTGCCCCTCAAGGAGGCAGTGATAAGACCTATTCTGAAAAAGCCCTCCTTGGATCCCCAAGATTTAAACAACTTTTGCCCAGTCTCCAATTTACCATTCTTGGGCAAGGTAATTGAACATGTGGTGGCAAAGCAGTTACAGACACACTTGGAGGAAGCAGATTATTTAGATCCTTTCCAGTCGGGCTTTAGGACTGGACACGGAACTGAAACAGCCTTGGTCGCTCTGGTGGATGATATGAGGAGGGCGTTGGATAGGGGAGAACATACCTTCCTCGTCCTCCTGGACCTCTCAGTGGCTTTCGATACCGTCGACCACGGTATCCTGTTGAGTCACCTGGAGGGACTGGGAATAGGAGGCACTGTTTTACAGTGGTTCCGTTCCTATCTCTCCGGTAGATATCAACGGGTAGTGTTGGGGGATGAGGTTTCAGACCCTTGGCCCCTCAACTGTGGTGTGCCACAGGGTTCTATCCTCTCTCCCATGCTATTTAACATTTATATGAAACCGCTGGGAGCCAGCATCAGGAGTTTTGGGCTGCAGTGTCACCAATATGCGGATGACACGCAGCTCTATCTCTCACTTAAATCTTCACCAGAGTTGACTGTGGATACCTTGTCCAAGTGCCTGGAGTCCGTAAGTGGATGGATGGGAGAGAACAGGCTGAAGCTGAACCCCTATAAGACTGAGGTATTACTAGTGGGGGACAAGGGAAGGTTGGGTGATTTTGACCTGATACTTAATGGGGTGAGTTTGCCCCTGAAGGACCAGGTCCGCAGTCTCAGGGTCATCTTGGACTCCCAGCTGTCTATGGAGGCTCAGGTTTCTGCAGTGAGCCGGGCAGCTTGGTACCAACCATCTAGTACAGAGGCTGCGACCCTATCTTCCCATACATCTGCTCCCACGAGTGATACATGCCCTGATCTCCTCTAATTAGACTACTGTAATGCGCTCTACGTGGGGTTACCCTTGAAGACGGTCCGGAAACTCCAGCTGGTACAAAATGCGGCGGCGCGCTTAATAAAGCAGACCCGCCACCGCGATCATATCACCCCAGTGTTGATTGAATTACACTGGTTGCCAGTTGTATACCGGGCCCAATTCAAGGTGTTGGTTTTAACCTTTAAAACTCTATATGGTTCCGGCCCAGTTTATCTGAAGGAGCGCCTCCAGTATCACCAAATATGCCGCCAAACAAGATCAGCCTCACAGGACCTTCTCTCAGTCCCACCGACTAAGACAGCTAGGTTGGTGCAGACCAGGGAGAGGGCTTTTTCGATCGTGGCCCCCACCCTCTGGAACTTACTTCCCTTTGACCTTCGGCATGCCCCCTCCCTGTTGACTTTTCGCCGAGCCTTGAAGACCTGGCTCTTCAGGCAGGCCTATGGGATCTCTGGGGTGGGTTAGGTTTTACACTGTATTAATGTAAGATGGTCTTCAGATGAGATGTTATGATATTAATAATGTGATGATTATGTATATGAGCAGATTGTATTTTATATTGTATTTTATATTGTACGTCGCCCAGAGTGTCCGTTCAGTCGGACAGATGGGCGTCTGCTAAATAAAATTTTATTATTATTATTATTATTATTTTATTATTATTATTATTATTATTTTGAGTTCAGTGGGGTTTACTCCTGTACAAACTGACTTGGGGGAGAGGCAGGAAGGGGGGAAGAGGGGAGGGGAAGGGAAGGGAGGGGGAGATTGGGTGAGCAAGCACTGGGCAGAGGGAAAGCCCCTTTCCTTTCCAAAAGGAAAACATTGTGAACTCTATCATTGTTTTTCATGAATTCCCTCATATTTTTATTCTACAGCAGGCACATGTAGTCTCCCACCCAAATGTAAACCAAATCTATCACTGGCCACATCCACACGAGACCTTTATTTCACTTTAGACAGTCATGGCTTCCCCCAAAGTATCCTGGGAAGTGTAGTCTGCGAAGCTTGCTGAGAGTTGCTAGGAGATGCCCTATACCCCTCACAGAGCTACAATCCCCAGAAGAGGGGTTGACTGTTAAATCACTCTGGCCACTGGAGCTGTCACAGGAATAGGAGTCTCCTAACAACTCTCAGCACTGTCCACAAATTACACTTCAGAGGTAAACCCACCCCCTATTTATATTTTCTTACTTTACCCAAATTACGTTCAGCCTTCACAAAAGCCAGATTCAACGCCTTAAACTCAGCGATAATGGAAGGGAGATTCCGACGAACACCTTATGAGCAGCGTCTATGCCCTTGCGGTCATGAACAGATCAAAATCCTTTCCCATTCCATTTTGGATTGCCCGCTCTATTCACAAATCCGAACTAAATTTCTTAATCCCATCTTGTCGAACCAGAAATTTAAAAGTTTTTCCCCCGAAGATATGATTGCTCTGCTCCTCACAGGCTCTGACAGAGATATCACCATACAAGTATCAAAATTCGTATCTGTTGCCCAATCAATACGTGCCTCCTCCTAATGTTTGTATGAATCTTGTTTTTGTGCTGTATTATATGTCGATTTCTTTTATTCTGTTTTAATTTTTGGGTCCTTGACCACAAATAAACTACTACCACACTTCAGAGGATTCTTTGGGGAAAGCCATAACTGTCTAAAGTGAAATGAAGGTCTGGCACGGGTGTCTGATTAGCCAAGCCAAACAGCTGATCTGGTCTGATTAGCCAAGCCAAACAGCTGTGAGTCTGGCTTTTATAACACTGGCAGTTGGTCCTTACTGAGCATGCCCGACGTTATAATAGCCTTCAATTTTAAATTTCTTAAATTAATTAAAAAATCAGCCATGCGTGTGTGTTTTTTAACTTTTAAACTGCAGAAGATGAAGGTCAGAGTATGGGGCAAGGTCAGTAATAGGATTACAGGTACTCTGTGAAAATGGCTGATTTTTAATTAATTTCAACAGATTATGAGACCACTGACAGAAAAGAGTCCAAAGGGGTCTCAATTTTTTCTCTCTTGTTTTACACCTTGAACTCTGGATTCTCTCTGAGTGTTTTGTGTATCACCATGAAAACTTAGAGGGTTGTTAAGCCAGAATTCTGAGTTCAGGACTATAAGTTTTGTAAGGTTTTGTTTTGAAATGTGTTTATGGGAAGCATCAAAATGGCATGGGGGTATTTTCAATTTAACATTGTGGAATGCAAAAAATCCATGCTGGCTATAGTATACAGCCACTCTCATGGCTGTATAAACACACTTACAAACTCATTCCATGAGTGGGAGTGACAGCAAAGGGTTGAATGGCATTCTATTAATGGCACTTTCTCTAAATGTGTCTGCACCACTGTGCCATGTCTCATGGAAGTGCCACTTCACTCTGTTGAGGAACCAATCCCCCACAGATCTCACAAACAAACTGTTCACCTCATGCCTCAGATTTTGCACAAAGCCACTGCTCATGTCTAGTTTCCAGGATCACCCAATTCAATACATCGGGTCAAGAGGCACTGAAAACTGCAGTTTCTTCTGGCTTTCATAAGTGCAAGTTTGTTCAATAGAACAGAGGTATTAGTAATGCCTAGGAGAGAGTTTCCTCAGGTGCTCTAACATTTCAAGATTTCTAATGGACCTCTTGGTTTTAAAAACACAAACTAATTATGAAGTGAAACAGTGCAAGGGTAGAGAAGCTCATCCATCACAAGTCTCAAGGGGCCCCATCTCTGTTGGAAATCTAAGTAACAGGGTTTTGTTACTTTCCCTTGTAAGGTAGGTTGCCACGCTGATGAAAGGAAGAACTTGCATTTGTCTTTTCTTTTGCTTGTTAGAGGTCGCTGACAGCTTCCCAACAGGAGCTGCCAGCCTGAGCTTGTTCAGCTATACCACAAGTGGGCAACCTATGGTCCAAGGGTTATATAAGGCCTCTGACCTCATTTTATGCAGTCTCCTAAAGCTGCCCCAATCTTCCATCCCACCAATTTTCCTTTCTGTTCATTCCTTCCATGTTTTTTTGGCTTTTAAAAGTGTGTTTTTCCTTCTTTAGTTTCAGAACAGCTGGAAGGGACAGTGTTTTATCTAATAAAAGTAAATTGGGTTTAAAACAATCCCCCCACAAAAAAAACACTCCAACCTTTTTCCTGGTTGGATGGTAAAGTTTCCCCCCTCGATGTCTGAGAACAAATTGGTAGGTTTCTGTCATTTGTGTGCACATGCACATGTACACACAGATACACACACATGGCATTAAAGTCAGATATGAATTACTGTCCAGAACATCCGCTGTACTAAAATAAATAAATATTAGTCTGCTGTAAAAAATTTTTTTTTGTAAACTTACTGACAGGAGCACCATCGAGCCCACTGCAATGTACTTGTGAATAGATCTGCATAGGATTGGGAAGTCTAATTTAAAAGCAGTTATAGTGAAAATTGCCTTTCTTTATGATGAATACTGGAAAATAAATTATCTCCATTTTTCAGACAAGAATCTAGACTACATTTCCAGGAATGTGACCTGGCAAACCTAGGTACCCCACTGGTAATCTACTGGATATCTATACTGCATATGAAAACAACAGGACAGCCAGCAGGATGCACTATGGCAGCAATGTGGGGTTGTCCCATGTTTCCATATCTTTACAGTATATATACCTAAACATCTACTACACTAATGACTCAGTTGACAATCAACAAGCATTTTTGGACATTATTACTTTAAGATAAATTTTGGTACCAGAGATAGGAATAACATGGAAAGAATAGGGATAGATTCCTACACCACAAAAAGAAGAGCATATTTCATCAAACATTTTATTCAAAACTTACAATACGCATGTCTGAAATGAAGCAACCAGGTCAGGTAAGCCTTGCATACAGACCACCTGAAGGCTTCTTCCAACATGCATCCAGGGATGCCTGCCTTGCCTTTTTTCTTTTATCATGTAGCATCTTGCTATAGCAATCTAAAGCTTTGAGCACAATTCTCCTCTCTGTACACTTGAGCAGGCAGGCAAGGGCCAGCCCACCACCACCCTGTGTTTGGTCTCTCTCTCTGCCATCCTCCCCTACACTTGAGCCTATGCATCTGCAATAAACAGTGCTTCCAGGTCACCCAAAGCACTGTTTACTGTGGAGGCACCTGAACCCCCTGGCAAGGAGCGCCATTCCAGTCATGTGTGAGAGAGCTGCCTGCAGCAGCTGCAGTCCTGTAGACAGGACCGGCTCCAGGAATGCCAGGGCCCTTGGGGATCTGCTTGCCCTGGGCCCTGGCATGTGTGCATGTGTGCGTGTGAGTTCGCACATGTGCACACCCCACCCCACCCCCACCTACGTGTCTCCTGTCTTTTACTATTGCCATTAACAAAGATGGCGGCTGGTGTTTCCCTAAGGGGTTGAAGCCTCTGCCACTGTCTTTGTTGATGGCACACATGCTTACTATGCGTGCACATCTCTGCCATCAACTAAGATGGCGGCAAGGGCTTCAGTACCTTTGGGAAACCGCGGCCACCATCTTTGTTAAGGGCAATGGTAAAAGACAGCAGACAGGTAAGTGGAGAGACGTGGGGGATGTGGGGGGCCTGCGGATCACGGAAGGGGAGCAGAGGGGTGGCTGAGGGGCCCCCTGTTCCTCCAGGGGCCGTCGGGCCAGTGCCCAACCTGGCCGCCCTTTAGAACTGGCCCTGCCTGTAGACAAGGAGCCACATTCTGTGTCAGAGCATGCACCCCCCCATGCCTCCTGCACCCAAAAAATACTTTGTTAAAAGGAGTTTCTTTCCTGGAAGATTTGTTAACTGAGGTATTACTGTACTCATTTAAATTGAATGCCTGTAGCTTAGTGGTGCAACATTTGCCTTGCATGCAGAGTTCTATCTCCAGCATTTCCACTAGGGCAGGGAGAGACTCCTGCCTGAAACCCTGGAGAGCCACTGCTAGTAGATGTAGAGAATATTGAGGATGTTTCCAGAAGACTTATTTATTGAGCATTTATCCTGATTTGTCTGCAGGGAGATTAGACAACATTTGCTACTTAATGAGCATTCTCTCTGATTTTTTTGCAGGGAGGCTAAATGATATCACATCAAAGAAAGTGCTATCCTACATCTTTCCATCACTTTCTTTTTTGCAAAAAGTCCAATCTTTGGAAGATGTTGGCTGGGTGTATAAGAGCTCCAAATAAGTGTTAATTGCACAACCTGAATTTGTTGGTGTGTGATTGAATCCCATCCAAAACTAGTACGCTAGAGGGCCCAATGGTATGACTCAGTAAAAAAACAGCTTTGTATGTTCATTCGAATTTATCCAAGTAAGGTATTAGTCTATGAGAGGGAAGTAAGAGACACTGTTCTATTATGGAGAGAGAGAGAGAGAGAGAGAGAGAGAGAGGTTTCCCTGAGCAAATGAGCAATTGTATTTACTTGCCAGTCAGCAAGTCAAGCAACAGCAGGCCAATATTTTAAAAGTCATATGACAATCAATATTTACCATATCAGTAGAAAATGACAATTGGGGGCTATCAGCTAGTTAATGAAATCAGTCAGAAACCCAATGGAAAAATCAAAACTAGAATGAAGTTGGATTAATTAACACATCTATCGACCACATCTAGTCACAGGCATAGAGGAGAAGGATGGTGCCACCAAAATAGGCATCACCTTAACCTATTATGAAACAAAGTCACTTTGAGGCAGCTTTGTTAGTCTGTTGCAGCAAGAGAAAAACGGATTTGTTTAGCTGAATTTGTTTAGCTTTATGGTGGTCAAACCCCAAGAAATGCCACAACATTTGTTAATAAGTTCTAGTTTCATTTTTTTTCCTGTTGCTACTATTGTATGAGACTATCCCTTGACATGGTGTTTAATGGGATGCAAACTAGTTTATACACAAGCTATTTAAATTATTTTTGTCAGACCCAATATCTAATTGTTCCAAACAGTTGGAGGAATCACATGGATGCCTAAATGGATAGTAGCTTGGCTGTAAACATGTGCCCCTAAGATTTAAGTAGCCTATTTTGTGGAAGTCTTGAGCATTTGTCAACATGCACACTGTGCTTTAATTTACTAAACCTGATCAGGATCTAGAGCAATGACCTCTAATCCCTCCCTCAGTTATGGGAGCAGCTTAGTGGCTGAAACAACAATAGCAATGAAGGATGTCAAACAATTTATCTCTTCCTACAGTCAGAGCTATCAATCATCACATATTCCCTTTCTGTATTTTCTTCTCTGTATCAAAATTCTGGTCTCATACCCACAGATTTCATTGCCAGAGTAGTTCCTTTCCATAAGAATTAGCTACAGTACAGAATAAGAGTGAGTACAATGAAAGCAAATATAGGAACCGTGACTAGTGGGTGGACCAAGATAGGAAGCATATTAAGAGATTATACTCCTCCTGAGACTACCATTTGAAATGTGAATTAAATGATTATTTGTGAAAGAGACTCTTTCTTACAGAAATGTTATCTCCCACCATTTTTTTAAAAAAAAAATATGTTGAAATGTAGCCCCAGTGAGTGACAGTAGTTTTTGGTAGAGATTTTATCTAGGTTTCTCTCAGTTGTACATTAGTGCATGTGCCTTCTGGTTAAATTATGTCATAATTTTGAGAAGGCTGTGATTGATTTTCACGTTATGGACCTTGTAAATTCACTTACAGAAAGATATTTTTCTAAAAAGATCTGCTGCTGCATCCAAGGTTCTGCCTTTTGCATTTGTGCAGCAGTTTACACAGTTGATTGTGATGAGCAGTTGATTAATAAAGGCTCTTAATGGCAAAAAGAAGATTTAGGTCTTTCATCCAATGACTTCTTGCTTCTGTTTTAGCCCCAATTTTCTAACAGCAGCAACAAACCTTTGATTGAACTTTCTGCAATGTCTGCAAAAGGTAATGTTATATTTCTCCTATTGACTTTATGAATGAATCAGTGAAAAAGATCCAAAGAAGTGGGGGAAGAAACAAAATAGGGGGAAAATAGATCTCCAGGAGCGCTGTTGTAACCCCATTACCACAAAGAAACAAAAGCTGTATTCAGGTGTTCATTTTCCTCATGTGATGACAACCACACAAGGGAGAGTGGGGATGCACTGGCAAACCCCACCCCTTCAGGTGCATCATGGTCAATGTCCACAAGTAGAAGAGGTTCCCACTACATCCATGAGTTGCCTGTCAACTCATGGGTGGCTGAAAAGACAGGGACTGTGACATGCCAGAGGAGGTGCAAGTTGCCAGCATGCCCCTTCTCTCCCTAACATGTCTTACAGGGAAAGATTAATGTCCAGATAGGGCTCAACAAAGGCTAAATTGTAGACTGGGGTAGTGAATAATTTTTGGCCCAAGAGCTGCATTATCTCTTAGCCAATTCTCTGGAGGTTTCATGTCCATGTTGTGGGCATGGCCAAAACAAAAGGGACTGTGGCCAAAGTGGGTGTGGCCACCTCTCTCTCTCTTTCTCTCTCTCTCTCTCTCTCACACACACACACGCACACGTATTTGCACAGATTCATACAGAACACTTAATCCTGCAACACAGACACCAACACAGAGGCATGTACAATCACACACCACACACAGACTGAACACAAATGCACATGCTCTTAACACACAACATGCACTCTCTCCCTCTTCTCTTCACTCTTTCTTGCTCTATCTCCCCTCCTGCTCCTCCTCCCTCTCAATCTCCTCTTCTCTCTCTCCCTCTCACTGAACATCTCTTCTTGAATTGTCAGCTCTCTCTCTGCCTATGAGTGCTCAGAAATCTTTGATTGCTTTTGGATCACCCCTATGATGAATGCTTTGGAAGTGATCAAAGTTTCCCAAGCAGCCATAAAGATGGAAGCAGCAGACTCTGCTGGTCTCACTAATGTTTATGAGTAAATGTCTAGTTCACATACCTCCTATACTGCCATGTCTGGCTGTAAATACCAGTCAGTCAGGCAGAAACGTACAGAGGTTAAACAAAGCAGAAGCAAAAGGACACACTCCAGTCCTCCAGTCTGACTAGCACTTCACTAACTAGGACCAATCAAAAAATTTGCCACTAAGTTTTGGAGGACTATTCTTCAGGATGGATATTATGTTTAAAAAAATCAAACAGGAGGGTCATGCTAAGCTTTGGAGAACCATTCTTAAGGATGGCCATAAAGTTGGGAAGACTGTTTTTCAGGATGAATATTATGTTTAAAAAGTATCAAAAAATGGAGTCATGCTTTCGGGGCATGGTAAAACAGCCACAATGTGGTGCATAGTGTAATTATTAAAATATGACCTTTTCTTTCATGACTCTTAACTTTATAAATATCAGATAGAATCACTGTATGAGTGTGGGATGGGATCCATGTTACAAGTTTATACTGCCTTCCCCCTAAAAAAATGCTTGGGCCCTGGTTGGAGGAAGACTATGGAACCACACATTAAAAGCCAGAATCTAACTATTGCCTAAAGAAAGAACCAGGCCTAAACTGGAAGCAGTTCTAACTAAACTACAGGAGAAACCAACCAACTATGGGAGAAACACTGGAGGCAGGCTGGGTCCTGGAAGAACAATACTGCTCTGTTATCCGTCTGTTTTACATAGTTCCCCACAAAGGCCATCAGGGCCAGCTCAGAAGGGCAAGAAAGTTCGATGGAAAGCATGCAAGAATGAATGCTACAATACTAAATGGAACATTAAATTCAGAGGGATTTACTTCTCTGTAAATATATTTAAGGTTTTATATACAATGCCTTGCAAAAGTAATCAGACCGCTGACCAATGCTCTCATATTACTGAATTACAAATGGTGCATTGTAATTTAGTTCTGTATGATATTTTATATTGAAACACTGACACTCGAAATCAATTATTGTAAGGTGACATAGGTTTTATGTTGGGAAATGTTTTTAAGAAACATAAAAAACTGAAACAAGTTGCTTGCATAAGTATTCAACCCCTGTGCTATGAAAGCTCCCAGTTACCCAGATGAAAGAAATTGCCCTATCGAGGACACAATGACCTTACCATTGGCCTCCACCTGTGAACCATTAAAGTTGCTGTCACATTGTCAGGGTAAAACCTCCACTGTTGAAGGATCATTGGTCAGGCTGTGGATCTGAAGGAAAATGAAGACCAAAGAGCATTCTACAGTGTGAGACATAATGCAATACAAATGCATAGATTAGGAAAAGAGTATAAAATAATAGCCAAGTGTTTGGATATTCCAGTGAGCACAGTTGGATCAATAATCAGGAAGTGGAAGCTGCATCATACCACCCAAACACTGCTAAGAAAAGACCATCCCTCAAAACGCGCTCGAAGAAGAAGGAGACTTGTGAGGCCAACAATCACTTTGAAGGAACTACAGAGTTCAGTGGCTGGGAGTGGAGTAATGGTGTACCAGTCAACCATATCAAGAGCTCTGCATAACACTGGACTGTATGGGAAGGTGGCAAGAAAGAAGCCGTTACTCAAAAAGTAGCATCTGAAAACACGTCTGGAGTTTGCCAGAAAGCATGTGGGAAAAGGTTTTGTGGCCAGATGAGACCAAGATAGAGCTTTTTGGGCAAAACTCAAAGAGTTATGTGTGGCGTGAACCTAACAATGCCCATGCCTCAAGACACACCATCCCTACAGTAAAGTATGGTGGTGACAGCATCATGCTGTGGGGATGCTTCTCATCAGCAGGGACTGGGCATCTTGTTAAAATTGAAGGAAGAATGGATGGAGCAAACTACAGGGAAATACTGAAAGAGTATACTGAAAGAGTAATATCCCTCTCTAGGATGCACACCTTAACACGGTGAGGGAGTTTGAGAGTGTTGAAGAAGCTGAGAGCAATGCCGTCAAGAGTCTAGACCAAGACGCTAGACTCCTAGCAGGGTCACCCAAGGAGTAATGGTTCAAGCTGAGGCACCAGATTAAGATGCATCCAGATTCAGAGGAAGGCAATGGTAAACCACCTCTGAATACCTCTTACCATGAAAACCCTATGAATAGACTACCCAAAATGCAACATGAGATAGTGCTGGAAGATGAGACCCCCAGATCAGATGGCACTCAGTGAGCTACTGGGGAAGTAGTAGTAGTAATTTATTATTGCTTTTAGCCATAGGCCATCGCAAAATGCAGCAATTATAAAACATCAACAGATAAACACAGCTAAAACCATTTACAAAACATTAAAAGGCTTTAAAATCTTGGATATGAATCATATGATGAAAAAAAAATAAAAATAAAATAAAAATAAAAATAAATTATTATTATTTTTTTAGGACAGCACTAAAGTATAACGATGCTTTAAGGGCCTGCATCCCTTCACGTGGGCGGAACTGACTTATGCCAGCATTGTTTCAGGATGCATTCAGAGGCATACAGTTTGAAGAGAGATTGGCCAGGAAATGGTATACATTTTCCCAAAGGTTGAGTCTTGTAGAAAACACATATTTAGAGGCAAAAATCATTTTGTTGCATGACACACAGCACATCTGCACGGGACGGTCATGGAAGACCAACGGTTGCTGGACATAAACCGCCTGAACAGCAACTGGGGAAGGTCCTGCCAAGGCTCCGGGCGTGGTGTAGAGCTGTGTGGGGTACGGGGGGGCCTGCCCATCTTTCATAGTCGGCCCAACCCCATAGCGTGGGACAGGATATGGATATGGGTATGGGGCAGAGGTGTTAATTCCGGTCATCTCCGCATAAGATGGAGGTGCGGGCGCAGGGAAAGCAGGAGCAGATGGAGGAGCAGCCATTTTTCTTGATGGGAGTCTGAGCCATGGTAGATCGAGGCAAAGACAGTCAAGGAGGGGGAATATCCAGCGATGCATCCAGGGCAGGGGACAGGTTTTGTATTTCCCCAAGATGGATTATTGCCTCACAGATGTACACCGGCCTGCAGATGTTAGAAAGGGGGCGGTTCAGAGAGGGTAGTGGATCCACTGCTCGACATTTAGACGGAGACCCCAGTTCTGCATTTTCCAAAAATCTTACATCAGTCCAAGAAGAGACAGAATAAGTATTCAGAAATTCCCTACGAGGGCGGTCACTAATCGAAGAGGGAAGGAAACACAGATTATCACCGTAGGACTGATGAAGGGGGGATGAGTCTGCCGCAGGTGCCGCGATCTGTGTGTCGCGGGCTAGTTGGGGAGAGCGCCCCACATCTGTAGGGATTTGCGTTTCCAACCTCACGTGAGTAGGGGGTTCAGCTAAGGTCATCCTAGCCTGCAAACAATGTGAAAGGTTCTGCAATCTGGTGATAATATCCCATTGGGCGTGCACAGAAAGTCTGAAAAAAATTGTGAGGAGATCCTCCTCTTCTTCGCAGAAGAAGCTGAGTGGTTCTTCCTTATTTACGATGTTAAGTCTGGGCTCTTGGTTCGGGCTGGGTGTCATACTGACTAGGCGTAAGTTGGAAGCTAAACTCGCTTCTCCAGTGACGGTAGGGCCCTGGTTAAAAGAGACCATGCCAGATGTACTAGTCTTTCTTGAGGACTTGGTAGTCGAGCGAGTTGTTCCCTTGTCCAAAGTTTTTGTCCCAGAATCAACAATGGGAACACTTGATGTTGAGTGTAATAGATTTGCGCTTAGAAACAAAGGATACGGGTCCGCTATATTTTGAAAGTGTCTTTGGATAGATATTCCATGTGTGTGCAGCATTTGCCTGTTTGCACGCAGGTGGCTTGCTGCCTCCGAGCTTCTAAAAGTGAGCAGAACCGTTGTATTTATGGAAGTGCTGTATAGATGTTCCACTTTGATAATATCCGAGGCCTTTATCTGCACCAGATCCAATGATTGTAAAAATTTTAAAACGTGTGATTTCCGCATGGCGGGAAAGTCTCTAAAATTGATCCCAGGGTAATTTAACAGCGCTATTTTGTTTTGGCTGTATTGTAAATTCCATCGCTTCTCTTTGGTTGGAGGACAGGGAGGGTGTAAATCTTTCAATTTCCGCTCCGGACAGGCCCACCATTCAGGATGCTGTGTGCAGGATGGACTCCCACAGGTTGGAGTTGGCGTTCGCGATGTTAAAAGAGTTGCTTCAGGTCAGGGTTTGAGGTGCGAATGATGATGTTCCGGAATCCGTGAGCTTTCCCTATGAGGGCTCCTGGGTTTTGGCAGCGCCTCCAGGATTTTTAAAAGGTTACTGAAGTTCATTTTCCCGGCCCTCAGTGGCTTATACTTTTTGATGTTTTTAGATTTTTTCACATTTAAGACCACTTTGTGTTTAAGTCTATGTTTGCGTGGCTGGGCTGCATGTTGAATACCTGCAAAGTCGCCCGTCCTATGATGCGTGTTTAATTTTTTGAATTCCTCAGTAAGGGTCGTAAGTAATCTGTTAGCCTCCCTGATGAAGTTTTTGATGCAAACAATCTCTCTTGAAGTTTTCACCAAATGAGATTTCATCCCTTGAAGATCAACAGGGTTATAAACTTGATGCTTGCATACGTTTCCCGGAGAGGTGACTGATAAATACTGAGGCGAAGATGGATCTGTCAGACAAGGAATAATCCCAGTGGTAACTATGGCTTCAGAGTGGTGATTTAATAGATTTTCGGCCTGCTCCTATTCCAGAGCCAGGTTTTGTGTAGAAAAAGGAGGCAAGACCAATGTTCCAAGCATATCTTTCGTGTCTATGGACCAGTCCAGAATCACATTGGTAGAGGTGTTGGAGTCAGCGGTATGAAACAGGCCAAAGGGGTGGGCGTTGCCATCAGACCTTGATCCGGCACCCAAGAGGGATAATATATCACGTTTTCCCCCGTCCGTGTTTGAGGGAAAAAAATGAGTAATTTTTAGTTGTTTCACATCGCCAGAAGGCGTTCCTGTTTCCTCTTCTAGCAGGATTCCCTGCTCTTTACACATTTTCCTCATGTGAACCATTTTATAGGAGAGGTGGCTTTAAGGCAGAGAAAACAACTAACAAATGGCAAGCCCAGCTTCTTAAAAAGGAGGCTCCAAAGTTTTGATGATGAGAGGAGGGAAGTTTAAACATCAACAAACGTAGTGAATCACTTTCTTATCTTGAACGAGGCTTGAGTTAAATTTATGTTGGTTCAAGATTCAAGGCTCAAGAGACATAAACGTTTGGAGGAATTACCTTACCTCCCACTCAGAGGCTATCAGAATCCCGCTCAGTAAATCGCGAAGTTGTAGTTGCAGTTGTATGAGGGCAGAAGAGGTTAGAATACCAAGCTTTAACTGTGACCTTGAAGAACTTCAAACTAATTGGGAAAAGATTAAAGGGTCTGTTGGCTTCTGTTAAACAAACTTTTTTGCTAATTTATTGAAGGGGAAACAAAGACATGCTCCTCTCGCCGCCGTGGCCATCTTAAGTCTGAATCTACTGGGGAAGAACAAAGGACAAGTATGAGTAGCACTGTGACTAATGATGCAACTAGGTCAAAGCTAAATGGAAGACCGGAGGCTGATGCACACAGATGCAAAAGGAGAGTCCGGAGTTGTACGACGCACACAATAGGAACATGGAATGTGTGAAGCATGAACCAGGGAAGGTTAGAAATTGTCAAGCAAGAAATGGAATGTATCAACATTATAATGCTTGGTGTGAGTGAATTAAAATGGACAGGAAAGGGACATTTTCAATCAGGCAACTACAACATATTTTATGCAAGAAGTGAGAAATCAAGAAGAAACGGGGTTGCTTTAAAAGTGAGAAGTGATGTAGCAAAAGCAATTAGGAGCTATAACGCAAGGTCTGAGCGAGTGATATCAATGAGATTTAATGGGAAACCTATTAACATAGCCATCATCCAAGTCTATGCTCCAACGGCAAACACAGAAGAAGAGGAATTGGAGAGATTTTACATAGAAGTACAGGAAAATACTATACACTCTGTGAAGAAGTAATTCATTTTGTCTGACCTGAATCTTCTACCATTCAACACATTCAACCAATGGAATGGGGGCAGGGTTTTCTTATAAACATTGTAATTCAGAGGAAGATCCAGGCCTTCATCTGGTTCTGCTGTATGTGTGGAATAATACACTGCTCTCTCATGCTGAATCGGGACAATATTTTTATTATTATTTATTAAATTTATATCCCACCCTTCCTCCCAAAGGAGACCAGGGCAACAGTTTAGTGGCTATTCCTTTAATTTTAATGGTGATGCCTTAATGAAAAAGCAAATCATTTTTTCTGACTTACATATTCTTTTTTTCATGACCTTAAGGAAAATCCTATCATTTCTGTAAAAAAACCCACTTTCATTACACATTGTATAAGGGTTACACATGTAGGCCTGAAGCCTACATATTTCATATATACATGTGCTTTAAAAAACCCACCCTATCTTGGAGGCTCAAACTGGATAGATTTTAAGTGTCTCATTTTAACTAATCCTTAGTTCTAGGTGAAGTAAAAAAATTTCAAAACAAACATTAAATTGTGACAGAAAATGAGAGTCGTCCAATATAATTACTAAAAGGTTTAAGGAAGCATCTGTGGCCATGGTGAATCAAATGATGTAAAGATACACAGCATCAACAGTAACCACAGTAACCACTAATAAGGTTACTTCATAATTGTGGAAGCAAATCTTGGTTAATAGGGAAGCAAAATATGGGAGAAAATTTTAAGAGGGATCCTTGTTTAAGGACAACAACAAAAAATGGTGTCAGAGAAGTGTAGGGGAATGCAATCCCCTGGCTCCTAATCTTCTATTGTGTGACCTGTTTTTTAAACTGCTGCATTCAGATATAGAATTTATTGCATTAGTTTAACTGGTTATAATGGTAGCACTTCTGTCCCGAATTCTAACATTCCTTTCACACTGCAGTACCTGTTGCATTAAGGAGCTGTGGCTTTTATTTTACTCATATAGCACCACATCATGCTAAAATTCATTCACACCACAACAATGAACAATGGACTTGTTGCCATCGCCCACCCATTATGCACATATGCAGTGCAGTTCCATTTGCCAAAATACTGACACAATTTTCATCAGGTGATGTGATGCAAGCCTAAAATGGGAATTGACTGCCTTCAAGTCGATCCCAACTTATGGAGGCCCTAAGAATAGGGTTTTCATAGTAAGCAGCATTCAGAGGGGGTTTACCATTGCCTTCCTCTGAGGCTGAGAGGCAGTGACTGGCCCAAGGTCACCCAGTGAGCTTCATGGCTGTGTGGGGATTCGAACCCTGATCTCCCAGGCCCTAGTCCAGCACCTTAACCACTGCACCACACTGGCTAAAGGGTAGGAATGCATTGCATGCTGGGATATTGCATTGCAGCCTGTCACATGAGTGGCTGCAGCTAAAGCAAGACTCCCACAATTTTCAGGATTTCAAAGCTTGTAAACAAATTATTTCCGGAATCATTTCTCATGGAAATGAGCACTAAACTTCCACTATGTTCCACTAGATATCTGGAACTGGCTTTTACGTTGTGTGAAAGAGCAAATAAAAAGTGGAAATTATGAGTTAAGAAATCATTGGGGAAATGGAATAAAGTGCAGTGTGAATACAGCCCTGGAGTAAGATTCAGACTCATGATTCTGAAGAATAGAGATTTATTCTCAACCATTTCAATCCTGCCATTTTCTTATCCAAGAAAATTGCCAGCATGGATTAAATGTAAGGGTGTTTTTTCCCATTTCCTTTATTACAGAGTATGTCATCCCTTTTCATATGATCAGCTGTTACCGATATGAGACGGGGAGACACTCCATTCCAATATTTCCCCATATGGTTTTTAAAATAGTTTGGTTCACTTTGCAAGGAGGCTGCTTGAGGCCCGATGGGGAAAGTAGATGAGTTAAATTAGTGACCTCAATTGAAACTATGTTGCACATGACATGTCCTTGAGCAATATGGTCCAGTGAGCCATCAGTACAATAGGTTGCCCCTCTAGGCCCACTATTCAAGTCTGTAATCCAACCATGCTTGCCAAGGAGCAATGACTGTATGTCAACAAAGGAACCAAAGAAAAAAAAGAAAAAACCTATCAAGGTGGAGACCCACCCCTTCCTGCCATGAACTGTAGAGCCATACGAGATATTGGAAAGGATGAATTATGCATTCCTTAATCAAGTCAGGTCTGGGATTTGCTTTGAAGCTTTTGTTTATGAGGGTATATAAATTCCAGACTTTACAGCAAAAATTGTTCTGGATGTTTTGTTGCATTCATGCTGAATATCACACTGCCTGAAAACACTTTAAAGCTGCAAGCCATAACCTGGGATACGACTCCATTATCTCCCCCTGCTTTTTGTCGATTGCCTTCAGTTCCTGCTTCTCCAGACCCCTGCCTGGTGAAACAGAAGTCCTGGCCCCAGCTGCTTCAAAAGCCCTTTAAAGGTTCTACTTCAGTTCCTACTTTTTTTCAGAGCCTTATTCCGGTTGCCAAGAAGCCATTTTCAGGACTCTTTTTTGTCTGCTTTCCTTACTGTTTTCCTGTCTGACCCAGGAATTTCAACCAGGGCTGGTGCCAGGCATGCTGGGGCTTTTGGGCATCAGACTGCCCCAGGTCCCAGCACCTGCATGCATGTCTTACCTACCTAACTTTCCCTTGAGGTGAATGCTGCCCATGCCATGTGTGCATGCCTGCCATCAGCCAGGATGGCGGCCGAGGCTTCCCTAAGGGGCTAATGCCTCCACCACCATCTTGGTTGATGGCATGCAGGCGTGCTACATGCATGCATACCTTCCATCAACCAACATGGTGGCAGGGACATCAGCCCCTTAGGGAAACCTTAGCTGCCATCTTGGTTGATGGCAGGCTTGCACCCACAACACGGCCAGCATTTACTTCAAGGGAGAGGTAGATGGGGCATGCAGGCAGGTGTTGCGGGCATGCAGATGGGTGTTATGAGGGTGCCTGGGAGCTTCTTCTCTGTGATCCATGGCAGGGTTGGGAGCTGATGCAGATCACAGAAGGGCATGCTACCCACCCACCTTAAGGAGTGGCCCTTCAGGGGCCCTCGGCTAGGGCCCATCCTGGCCACCCTCTGGTGCCAGCCCTGGTTTCAATGCAACCCAGGTCTGCTTCTTGGTCTCTATCCCATAATTCTGGAGATCCTTTCAATACAAATTGTAGCCTCCCAGCACATTTCCCTGGGAAGAGCATTCCACAAAGCCACTACTGAAAAAGCCCATTCTCACATTGCTACCTTCTGCACCTCCCTTGGAGGAGGCACATGGAGAAGGTTCTCTCATGATGACCTCAGGGGCGAGGCACGTTCATGCAGGGAGACATGGTCCTTGAGGTATTGGGGCTCTGAGCCCCATAAGGCTTGATAGGCCAAAACTAGCACATTGAATTGAGCCTGGAAATGAATTGGTAGTCAATGCTGTTGGAGGAAAACATGCTTTGTGCATTTGGGCAACTCCATTTATGTGACTGCTTGCTTTGGGACTCATGGATGAAGAGAGTGTTTGGACAGAGGAATTCTGCAAGGAAGGGGGCAGGGGGTTGGGGCTTTGGTCTGCTACAGAGGTTAAATAGAAAGGCCTAAGGAAGACACCTAAGATTGGGAGGCAAATTTGGAAAGAGAATAGGAAGGCATAATGAACGAGGAACAGCAATTGTGAAAAACACTGAAGCTCATTGTTTTGAGAGAACAAGGCCAGATTTGGGCTGCAGACTTTGAATTGGTATATAATTTAATAAAATGCCAGTATTTACTGTTGATGCTAAAGCAGCAGTTGCAACAAAAATAACATTATTTGCACACACAAAGTGCTTTTACTCGAACAACTTCACATTGGAAGAAACGAAGTCACCCTTAAATTGGCAGATGACAACAACTGATGGCATAGCCCTGCATTCTGGAATCATTTTTAATAGCCATGATATAAAAGGTTATTGAAGCAAGATAACAGAAAATGTAAAAACTGGGGACCCTTAACCATTCCATTGCAATTTGTGACATTTTAATCAGATGCCAATGGTTGCTTGTAATCATCTTATCATTCTTCAATGCAAGAGTATGCTACAAATGATATATAACATCAATGAAGCCTAATACTATATAAATCAATACACTAATAAGCTTGTTACAATAAAATAATTACTTGGTTGCAGTCTTTGAACAGCATCATCTATCCATGAATGAAGACACCCTGGCATTGGAATAAAACCCTTCTCATTTGCTCAATGACAAATGAACAGTTACCAGTCTATTTAGCTAAAATGCTCTGTTTAACACTTTTATCTGTGACAGTGGCTTTGCATATGCCTTTAACACTTCAGGGTCTGTGGGTTTTTTTATACATATTGGAATGCATACTTCTGAATATTTCTGGCTACACACTTTCTGTATCACACTATGGAAGTAAGAGATGAAAAGATCTGTTAATTCCAGTTCTCTCTGTTTCTTATTTTTCCAGTCTTAAATTCAGTTCTTCACATTTCTCCACCAATCTGTGATTTTTTTTAAAAAAAACTCATTACAATTCTTCAGCATTTTAATGCAATTTTTCCTAATAAATACATTTTTCTATGCAGTTTTGACTTACATATTTATGGAAGCAAATTTTGTATGTTATTTTCACTCATATATTCATTTTTATGCACACTTTCTCTCAACAGATGTATATTTGTAAACATTGGTTGGTTGGAGAACTACATCACAAAATTCAGATAAGTGCAAATTTGAAAGGATAGTTGTGTTTCGGTTCTCATACTGTCTCAGAAATTGTGAATTTAATAGATTTAACTTTAAATGTGGACTCAATCAAATTTCTCCTTCCCTAGAAGTGGAACCTATAACAAGGCCCTGTTGTCATACAACATTTTGCCAAAAATGCAGATGCAAGAGGTATGGAGGCTCCACACACAAATTAGAGCCCTGTGCAGAATTCCAAATCATGTGGAGAGCCTCCATAAATAGTACAAGCTTCCTGCTTCAGACCTTCACCCTCAGATTCATGAAGTGTTGTAAACAGACCAGAGGTGATGTGCCTGAGAGAGACTGCCCACATTCCCTTGCCTAAGTATTTATAAAGTAGGGTTGCCAGGCTCAGGGCCTGAGACTGATCCTGTATCTTTAGGAGAAGAGAAAGTCAGCCAAGTGCAGGTGTTCTTGCAAGACTATAATGGGAAAAACCACAAGGTCGAATTCTCCCTTCCCCCTGCACAACTTTTAAAGATACAGAAGACCACTTGGAGGCTGGGCCTAGCAAGTAAGAGGTCTTCTGTGTCTTTAAAAGTTGTGCAGGGGGAAGGAAGAATTCCACCTTGTGGTTTTTCCCATTACAGGCTTGCAAGAACACCTGCACTTGGCTGACTTTCTCTTCTCCTAAAGATACAGGATCAGTCTCAGGCCCTGAGCCTGGCAACCCTAACATAAAAGAAATGGAGCAATTAACTTTATCTGGAAAGTAGGCCCTGAATCACAAGCTGTTACTTTATCACTAGTTTTCAAGACTATACATTATTTGCATTCATTGAGAACCATCATGGATGTAAAAAGAACAAAAGCTCTTTCCCCCCCAGTTCAATAAGGACTTTCTTGGAAAAGAGCGTCTATCCTGCAGGTATATCCTTTATAACATGGGATGCACCTGTTTCCAATATCCATCTGCCAATTCATTTCTCACATTTAATGTATTTTGCCTCAGGTTGCTCAAACAACCCAACCAAAGAATATTTTTGTATAGTATAAGCAAGTCTCTGCTATGAAAGACAGACGCATTGGGCAGATGATCATGGAATCTCGTATTTTATTTTATTTTAATTTCCCAACTATCCCTTTTTTATCTCATCAAAGAGCATTCTATTTCCTGCAGGCCAAGCAGATGTCAAATAGCTAATCATTTTTAAAGCTACTCTTAATAATTGACCTAATTGACTATACTTTACTCTGTATTCATATTCAAACATTCTGTAAACAGCACGGTTTGCAGTACCTATACTCTGAAATTAGTAGCTTAAAATTAGTGGATGTTGTTGCCTCACTATGTTTCCCCAGAGGCCGCTGATACCTTAGAGGAGACCATATTATAATACAGTTTGAAAGAAAACTAGAGAATGGAACCATAAGGACAACTTTAAGAAAATAACATTTCCATAGTCATTTTCACATGAATACGCTTCAGAGCAATAAAAATCTGGTATCAACCCAAATCAAACAAACAGGTTTTGAAGCAATGTGGGAACTATTTTGAACTGCTTCCCTTTCCTGTTGGAACATATTTTCAAGCCTTTATTTACTCTTGTAAAACGTATAGTCAATGTGGATATGGATTCAAGATACATTTTTGGAAACCAAGTATTTTAACTCTGTGACATTTTTAATAACTGGATTTTTGTTGTTCATAAGAATAGTGCTACTGACCAATGAGAGATCATTACCAGCAGAGTAAGATGTTACCTGTGATTGATATCAGATGCTCTCCCTTAGCATATCATAAATATATACATATTTTAAAAGATATGGTAAATATAGCTTAACTGACATAGTGAATGATCAATGGATGATAGATAATTTGCAGCAGAGTTGTACATCCAGGACATATGAAGTATTTACTTTTGGTTGCTAGCTTTTCAGAAACCATAACCCTTGGTTTTTAAGGTAAAAAGCCATAATGTTTCCCTATTGCTTCAGAGATCTCTGAGGTTCCAGTGTGCTCCCAGATCAGACCCCTAATGCAATGGGAACTATATATACACCTTCCAGAATCCGATCACTTCCATTCCTGGACCTGCAACTTCCTATCAATAACTACATTTCTCATTTCAACCCAAGCTGACTTAAACCTGTTTCTGATTCTGTCTTAATTTCTCTTTGCCCTATGTACTGCCTCCCCAAATACTGAATGCAGGGCTTGATAACAGTAATTACCTCAGCCTTGAAACTGACAACTGTATTTTATTTTATTTATTTTTACATTTATTATTTGAATTGTTTTAAATGTTTGTATGTTGCTGCACACCATCCTGATGTTTTGCGAGAGGGTGACATATAAATACTTAAATAAATAAATACCCCACCTTTCCTCCGTGGAGCTCAAGACATCATACATGTTTCTCCCTCTCCATTTAATCCTGGCAGCCACCCTGTGAGGTAGGTTAGGCTGTGAGTGCCCCAAGGTCACCCAGCAAACTTCATCTCTGAGTGGGGATTTGAACTCTGGTCTCCCAAGTCCTAGTCCAACACTCTTAGCTACTACACCATACTGCTGGAAACAGAGACCAGTTGAAACCCATGAATCAGGAGAGATACACTCTTGGGCTTAGTGACTGTTGGCCAGGTTCTCAGGTAAATATATGTCATTTGCATTGCAAGAAACCTCATCACCCTTCCCTTCAGGTCTTTAAAGTTATTAATGAAAGCCATTTTTTTCCTGAAAATAAGACAAAAATACAGCCTAAAATGTGTATCATTTCAAATTCATGTCAACTTTTGGCTGAACACCATGACACTATGAACACACATGAGTCTCACAGAGAAACAAAACACAAAGAAGGGAAGCAAATCTGTATAATTTATTAGCCTAATTCTGCCTTCTTCGGAGTTACCTTTGGGGGGGGGTAAATGAAAAGCAACCTTGTGGCAATACAGTCTGAGAGGAGAAAGACTCAGAGCTGGTCCTGCCATTACCCCAACACCTCAAGGACCATCTCTCCCCACATGAACCAACCCAGACCCTGTGTTTGTCATCTGAGGCCCTTCTCCATACATAGGGTTGCCATATTGCCCAGTTAGCTGGGTTTTACCCAGATTATAGCCATGCTACCCGGTGCCTGCTTAGCCCATTAGGTGGCTCGGATTCCCAGCTTTCACTTTTTTGAAAAAAAAAGTCTGTAGCCCTTGTGGATCCAGAGATACCAGGCAAAACGTGGAGGCAGTTTTCTCCCCATTTTGTGAGAAATCAGCCTACTCACGCCTTCCATTGTTCTTCGCCAATGCGGGACACCTTAGCTGTCCCGGGAAAATCAGCAATTGTAGCCTGCCTGCCTGCTGTATATGTAGAATCTAGCAGTTCAGAAAACATACAGCTCTGCCTCTTATCCAGATACTTTCTGGTTGAGTCAGCAAGAAGAATCAGCCTTCATCTCATTTCCCTCTGTGTCTTCAGTGGTGAATGCATTGGGAGTGTCTGCAATGGGAGAATGGAATAAAGGGGTTTTAATTCACCAAACACTCCCTCCCCTGAACAAATACAAAATATAAAAGCAAACCTCACTGTAGAAAAGGCTGAGGTATTAGTATTTGCATTTTTGGCCCTGCCCCCACCCTGTTAAATTGTGCTTACTCCCATGTAAAGTTGCATTGGAATGCAGCCTCACTCGTCCTGTTGCCCAGCAGAGCCCATTCAGCAATTCAAAAAAGGCTAAAAAGTATTTTTAATACATATTCTCCTTCAAAATGACTGGCAGACATCTTTCTGCCAAAGGTCACCCTACATCATTCCCTTCCCAGGGATGCACATACACACAGACAGAATCTATCTATTCAATGCAGGGGGGTGCAACTTTTCTCTCCCCTTAAGACCAATAGGAATAGAACAGCTTCCCTGTCTAATACTAGCACAGCTTGCCAGGTCTCTAGAATTCACTGCATTTATTTATTTGTTTAAAAAAGAGGTGCCAGCACTCAAATCTCCATCAAGTTCTAGCCTTTATGACAGAAGGTTGTGCTTCCCTTTCCCCTGATCTGGTATTTGAGAATCAGTATAGTAAAGGCATTCCTTACATGCTCAGACATTACTGTCTTTAGATGACTGACTAAACTGATAATATTGAAATCTTTATTTCTATCTGCATTGCAAGTTGTAGTGGTTTCAATTGATGTTTTGCTAGCTTTTTGTTTTACACTGGATTTTTATACCACTGCACTGGCTTGTTTTATGTTTGTTGCTATTTTGTGTTTTTATTATGTTTTTATATTGATTGTGTATTTTTATTATTTTTGTTAAGTTTGTAAGCTGCCCTGAGCTCTTTTTTTTAACAGTGGAAAGGCAGGATATAAATCCTCTTAATAAATAAATAACTAAATATTCCATAGCATTAGGAACTAGAGTCTAGACATTTAAGGCTGAAAATGTAAGTTAAAAAGAATTTCCTCACATCCTTCCTCACTTTTTGGTGGTAATTACTAGACACAAAAACTAAAAGCTGGACAATGCAACAATTAATATTCCTAATTTCCACAATTAGCAAATAATTTGAATAATATGCCAACTAGCTGCCCAGATTTGTGGAAATGGAATATGACAACCCTATCCATATGCCCCCTCTGAGAATGGGCCTTCTCAGTGGAATTCTCTCCCTAGGGAAGCATGTCTGTTTTTAGGTGCCAGGTAAAAACATTTTTATTCGCCCATGCCTTTGGGGTTTAACTTTCTGTTTGTTTTTAGTTAGATGGGGGGCTAAAATTGGTTTATGTATTTGAGGATGTTTTTATATATTGGTTTTTAATGTTGTAAGTCTCTTTGAGCATCTTTTTGAAAAAGTGTATTATTATTACTATTACTATTATTATTATTACTACTATTATTATTATTTCCATTTATAGACCGCTTACTATCTAAAAGATCTCAAAGCGGTTTACAATAGAATACACAACGTACAATAAAAAACATATCAAATTAATTTACAAAGCAAAATACATAAACAATATCCATATACAAAAACACATACATAAACACAGTATAAAAGTCAGAAATCACCAAGGGAAGCCCGTAAGCTGCCCTCCCCGCCCTATAAAAGTGTCAGAAAGCTGAAATTATGTTGACCATGGAGGAGGGTGACAAGGAGGTAAAAGGTTATTGCTCCCCTGGTGCAGCTTGCCGCCATTTATCTTGCCTCTCCTTCCTCGGGGGGGGCAGGAGCACCTGCCAGCTGCAAGGCTCCAGGACTCAAGCCTCGGCGGGCCTGTGTGTTCATTGTTCTGAAGTCAGAGCATCTCTCTGGGAGGCAGGTTGTGGTCAGAGAGCAGGACGGGCTTTAACTGGGGGCAGTCATGTTGCTGTTGATGCAGGACAACATTAGGCAGACGGAGGCAACCACTTCAGATGGCAGATACTGTGGGCACATTGTGGTGGTGAGGTGTTGGAGGTCTGAGCTGTGTGTGGCCTGTTCTGAACTCTAAACTAGCCTGCTCCCTTCAAATGCAGTGAAGGACACTGTTCCATCACCACTGTTGAGGTAAGACTCAACTGCAAGTTCAGTCAGCTTCAGTAGGTGGATTGGAGGGGCTGGGACCACCATCTTGCCCTTTACCTTAGGCAATATATTATCTTTGGGCAGACCTGACTCCTTTGCCTGCTTTCACTGAGGAGTTTACCACTTGATAGGCTGGCCCCTAGGATCCCAGATATGTAAGCATGAGCATAAATACACACCTTGAACCATGCAGCGGGGAAGCATGCAACTATCTATCAAATGTATTACATCCAAGTCTTCCTGTACATAATCATGATGTCAATCATCTCCAATACTTTTTAATCTTGTGTTAATTTCTTTCGTGGAAAGGCTAAATGCTTAATTTCTCCCCTTCCCTCTCCTGTTTAGTGGCTTCTGCAGAGCTGGAAAAATAAAATCCACATTGTAATTCAGGAAGGCACTTTTTTTTCCTTTTAAAAAATCATTTTATTTATTTCCCTGCTACTAATTACAGCACTTCTAGCTTCAAGAATGGATCATTGTTTCATTGCCTTCTGAAGGATGCGATAGTGATTCCTGTTAAAAAGAAAGATTCAACATAGATTTTTAGAGAGATAATTAAACCCAAGGGGATTGGCCTAGCAGCATGCTCCTGTGCATGTTTAATTCCATTCAAATCAATGGCATTACACCAGTGTTAAACTGGAACATTTCAGCAGAGTCTCTGACATCAGGTTTTCATATCTCATCCATTTTGATATTTGCAGCACTGAAGCTTTGTGATGTCAGTTTTTACTGATTGGAATGTTCAATATTATAGCCTCTTGCAGAAAAAGGAACATAAAACTATAAACGGTTTCATTGAAACAACTGAAAACATTCTAAATCAAAGCTATTCCACAACAGAAGTCACCACCCGAGAATAAATAACCAGGTTTTTCCCCCCAAAGTACAAATTGGACATTGCCAGTGAAGTTGGGGGAAGTTCCACTGATACAAGCAAGAGAAGATTGTAATTATTGGGGGGAGGGGTTATGGACAAGTTCTCCCCAGCTCAGTTCAGAGTAATGCTGTGCTGAAACCTGTCTGCAATTTCTTGAAAATTTCCTTCTCTGTAGGAGAGGCTTCTGCTGTTCTGCCTCATTTTCAGGATGGTTTACAATTTCTTTAGAATTTTATTTTTTACCTTTTTTTAGAATTTTGTTGAGCACAGAGTTCAGATTATCTTATTGTTGCAAAGTGGTCAAGGGCAGTGTGTGTTTTTTCTTTCCATTAAAGATTTATTCAGCACTCTGTAGCCTGGGTAACTGCCTACTCTTCTTGATCTGAAAGAGTCCCATGGAAAGAGCTAACTCATGATGTCTTCCTTTGGGCTTTACTTGAGGGGTGGAAACCCAGATACGCTGGTTACCAAGCACCTGAAATCAGTATGCTCCCTGATTTTGTTTTTAAGGGCAGTTCTTCTAGCTTCTACATAAATTCTGCATTGATTTCATGATTGATTGATTGATTATCACTCACCCTTCACCGTGAGGGCCCAAGATGGACTACAACCATTTAAAATACATAACTAAAAACAATTTAAAACAACTTAAAATCACAAACATCACAAAAATATGGAGTATCCTAAAACTATACACCTCAAGTAAAGAGGGAGGTGCGTTTTCAGCACTCACTGAAAACTGTATAGTGAAGTTATTATAATTATTTATTAAATTAATATCTCACCCATTCTCCCAGGAGCCCAGGGTGGCAATTGCCAGACAAAAGTTGCCAGACAACCTCTGTGGGGACAGGAGGAAGTTCCACAACTTAAGGGCTGCCACAGAGAATGCCCTATCCTGGGACATCACCCCCTGGACTTCTGAGGGCAGCAGAACTATCAAGAGAGCCCCCTCTGATCTTAACACCCAAGAGGGTCTGTAGGGAAGAAAGTGATCTTTCAAAGTAAAAGGAGTTCACATTAAAAAACATCAACCAACAGCCTTGATGGAGAATTTTTCTCCTATGGGATATTTTGCTGGGGGTCCTTGAAGAAATTTTAAGACACAGGCTTGAAGCAAAAAGGTAGGCCTTTTTTCTTTACAAGCATATGCAGGGTCAACCTCCCAGAAACATCCAGGAGAGACTGCGCTGAGGCACTATATGCAAGCTCTTTTAAGCAGTACAGATGCAGCATGTGACATTAGTTCACCAATCCCACAAGTTCCTTCCCACATAACATCACAGTTCCTCCTCTCTGCAATCTTTCCAAACCAATCAGAAAGCATTAGGTAATATACTCCTTATTCCAATTTTCTGTCTGTCTTACTAATATCACCATTGTTCTGCTGTCCACCTTGACTAATGTTCTTTCAGGCCAGTTGAAACCAGTTACTATTGTGAATGTGCCTTCAAGAAAACGCGGTACATCCATTGTTTCATTATTTCTGATGGGTCAGGCTGACTCAGGTACACCTGCTTGGGTTTTACCTCAACTCAGGGTAGGTGAAATTTCATGAGCATCACAGGTTTTAATAGCTATAGGGGTCTTATATGTTCTTAGAAATCCGACTCCTAGCTTATAAAATACATAACTTATGAGAGAGGATTATGTTTAAAACTCTGAGTTATGTTTGAAGACCACACAGACTAGGGGAAAGGACTGGGTGACTCTGGCTAGCTAGTGTCTCTCAGCCTCAGAGAAATAGAAGAGGCAGGCCACCTCAGAGTACCTTTTTCTCAATGAAAACACATTTATAAAGTTGTATTACAATTTACCATACTGGGTTATTTTAGAAATCATTGTTAAATCTCAACATCTCTCTCCTTAAAACTCTGTTTCTTGTTACAGGATTTTCCCCCTAGTCGGCGTCCTTGCTCTACACAAGAAACCACTTCCCAAGATCAAAACAATATAATATTTCAATCACAACTTACACCGGTTAAATGCTGATTGGGTTTAAACAATACACTAATTAATATATGTCAGTCACACACTGGCTGAGTTCTGGCAAGAACTGCAGTTCAAACTGAGTTTACTTTGCCTGCTTCCATAGGCCCTTACTCACAGGTCTGATTCTGAGGCCTATGGATTTTTAGGGTTCTCTGTGAGACTGGATCTTAGGGTCTCAACAGGCCTGTGGGCCTATGCTTAATTCCTTGTGATTTTAAAACATATACCTTCTAATATCTATGATTATATGTGTGGATATATAAAATTCCCAATTAGCTTCTCTGAGGGTGTCATGTGGTTTTCAGGAAACATGGGAAGAATGCACACCATTAGGTAGATTATTTGTAGAATGAAAGAAAAGACACCCATAAAACCCCTCAGCCATCTCAAAAGTATAGTGAGTGCAACAATATCTCTGCACCACCCACAAGAATTTCCCTGGCTTTTTCTCTCCCATTTGACAATCTTTAAGTGAAAATTCTCTCCTCATTAACTGAAGGATAATGGTTGAAAAAATGCAAAATAAATTTTCAGCACAGCACTAGTTCAAATGAACTTGTAAAAGAAATTTATGATCAATTTATGCCATCAAATCATTTTTAACAGAATCCATTTCCAAAGTCCACCAGGAGCCCACTGTGCCCTAGAAGTGTCCCAGCACCTGACACAAGCCCCCAGTACTAATGAGCCCCTGCCTACTAGCCCTTCTCCTTTTTTCAAAATTTGACTAGTAATGGAGGTTCTAGGGAAGATCAGTAGCAGGGCTTTCATCAGGCCCTAGGGCCTGCAGTGGCCAGGAATTACTGGAACTACATTTCCCAAGGCTCCTGGTGGTCCTGGATGATGATGATGATGATGCATCTAAAATGTAGTGCCCTTCCCACCTCCACATACATTTGAGGTAGGAAAAATAAAAGGGACAACAAGAAGGGCTTGTAGTAGGACATTTTAAGCCATTGTGTTGGGTCAGAGTTCTAAAAACTGGGCCTGATTTGGCTTGGGTTGGGAATGAAGTCTGATTTTAAAGATTTAAATGCTTTAATGCATATTGTTCTGCTTTTGAGTGAACTGCCCAGAGGACTTCTTGTCTGGACAATCACTTCTACATAAATACATTTCAAACCCACCCACCCACTCAGTTTTGCAGTTAGCCCAATCACTAAATGTAAGGGAAAGCTTAAGGGTTTGTCACCAACTATCCCATAGGCAACTCGATCAGGTTTTCCAAAATAAGAGTTAAGCCTGATATTCTCCCTGCCTTTTCAGTTTCTCTTTTCCAAAAATGTGAAGAAGGTTAAAGCACTATAACTACTGAGAGTTATTTGTCACTCTGATGTTCCTGAATAGTAGAGGCTTTTGACTGATATCCCCAATTGGACTGACTGGGGCTTGTCAGGCACACATCTGTCATCTGACTTGAATTCTAGACCTTTGGATTCATCACATGGTCCACATCAAACAATTTAGCACCTTTGACTCAATTTCAACATTTAATTCATCCCTGCATATCAGTGTCATGAAGATTAATGTGTAAACCCAGCACATTTTGAAAAATGTATGCATGAATTCCAGCATTTGTCATACAATTCCTGAAATATGGAACTCATCATAGTGTAGCCATTGCTTTTCCAGAGCACACACACAGCACATGTCAGCTACCATTCTAAAGCTAGTTCACAGCAATTTTGAGGAACCTCCTAAATAAAAGAGTTGGAGAAGCTTTCTTTCTGCCAAAGGCTTTATCTTCTTGGGGATAACCTGTTGGGGACCAAATGCCAGCAGTGAGCTATGCTGGAAGCAGTGGTGGGCGGAGCCAGAGGCCCTCTCTCTTTCTTTCCGATACCTCCCCTCCATCTCTCCCACCCCCTCTCTTCTCTTCTCTCTTTGCTGAATGGCCTGCAGTGGAAGGGAGAGATTTAGAGATCTGAATAGATCTCTTGCAGAGGGCTTTCCCTCCCCCTCCCATTTTGGCTTTCTCACACACCCCC
Source organism: Rhineura floridana (assembly GCF_030035675.1). Lineage (NCBI taxonomy): Eukaryota > Metazoa > Chordata > Lepidosauria > Squamata > Rhineuridae > Rhineura > Rhineura floridana. The sequence goes on from NC_084487.1 coordinate 102,744,736, forward strand.
ATTCCCCATGCTCTTTCTTTCCTTCCAGGCTCTTCCCACCAGCAAGGAATTAGGCCGAGGTCTTCATGTGGTCTTTAGGGTTCGGATTGTCTACTCCTGTCCTACAAAGTCATAATAACTGCTTTAGTATGTCTCAGTGTTGTAAAAAACCTGTCCTCCAATTTTCTGAAGTTTTCTTCCACTGCAAAAGAGGCTTCCGTTTCCTCTGCCTCATTTGTAGGGATGGGGGAGCAATTATTCAGTTCTCATTTAAAAGCAAACTTACCATATTTGCACTTTCCTAAACAATGCACAAACCAACACATACAGTAGATCCATCGAAATTGGCACTTCTCCCAATTTTGCAATGCAATTCTCCAGCCCAGTAATGTGTTGAAAAACACATATACACAGGTAAATATTAGGAGAAATGTACACTAAAACGCTGGTGGAATTTTCACAATGATTTTTTTTTAAAAATCACAAGCTGATGTGGAAATGTGGACAACTGACCTTAAGATTGGAAAAATCAGAAACTGAAAGCGACAGATTCACCCATCCCTACTCATGTGCAGGACATGGAGAGATAATGTATATATCTGGTGAGTATATGGTTGGTTGCCCCCTTTAGGATGCACACCTCAATGTGGTGAGGGGGTTTGAGAATGTTGAAGAAGCTGAGAGCAATGCCATCAGGAGTCTAGACCAAAAGACTAGACTCCTAGCAGAGGCAACCAAGGTGAAATGGTCAAAGCTGAGACACCAGACTAAGATGCATCCAAACTCAGAGGAAGGCAATGGTAAACCACCTCTGAATACCTCTTACCATGAAAACCCTATGAACAGAGTATCCAAAATCCAACATGAGATAGTCCCGATCTCTATGTATGGATGTGAAAGTTGGACAGTGAACAAAGCAGATAAGAGAAAAATCAACTCATTTGAAATGTGGTGTTGGAGGGGAGTTTTCCGCATACCATGGACTACGAAAAAGACAAATAATTGGGTGTTAGAACAAATTAAACCAGAACTGTCACTAGAAGCTAAAATGATGAAACTGAGGTTATCATACTTTGGAAACATCATGAGAAGACATGATTCAACAGAAAAGACCATAATGCTGGGGAAAACAGTAGGGAGTTGAAAAAGAAGAAGGTCAAACAAGAGATGGATTGATTCCATAAAGGAAGCCACAGACTTGAACTTACAAGATCTGACCAGGGTGGTTCATGATAGATGCTCTTGGAGTTCACTGATTCATAGGGTCGCCATAAGTCGTAATCGACTTGAAGGCACATAACAACAACCAGAGCTTGGAAGTAACTCGTTAGAAATAGCGAGTTACTTGTAATTTGTTACTATTTTGCATAATGAGTGGGTAACTTCGTTACATTTTGTTTGTAATAGAACGAGTAGTAATTTTATTACTTTTGAGCTGCAAATGTAACTTTTTTGCATTACATTTGGACGTTACTGGCAGGGGCGTCACTAGGGCGGTGCGGCAAGTGCGGGCTGCACCGGATGACACCCTGAGATGGGGGTGACACCACGAGCTGCCCCCCCATGGCCACCATCAAACAACAGCTGGCGAGGCAAAGTCCTCCTCACCAGATCCAAAGAGGCCCCCTTGCCACCCCTGGGGAGATTCTGGCCAGAGCCGGAAATGAACAGTTGTGCGCTCACCAGGCCAGCATGGAGCACCAAAGGCCCGCAGTACCTTGGAGGGAGGGGCTGTCCACGGAGAGAGAAATGACCTCTCCAGGGTGGAAACTGGAGGCACAGCCATGAAGATGAGAGCCCCTGGTGGCTCTCTGCCTTCCCCTCCCCTCATCTCCTTGCCTAAGGGACGCTCTTGTCACTCCACACAGCAGCCCTCCCTCCCTCTATTCGCTCTGCCCCTGCCGCCTTGTGCCCCCAGAAAGGGACTCTCCTCCACCCCACACCCTTTTTACCCCCTCCACGACAGCTCATCCTTGCTCCAGATTGGCTCCCCGCCCCGCCGCAGTTGGTGATAAGCCTGGCCTCAGCCCGAGTGTGAGAGATGTGGAGGAGCCTGGCTGCGACCCCACCCTCTGGCGGCTGCCTCTCTTCCAGCGGGCTGGGGCTGGGCTGGGGCTGGGGCGGTGGGTGAGCAAGGAATGAAAGGCCTCCTCACTCTCTCGCAGGGGCGGCTCCACCCTTGCAGAGCCCAGCCTGAGCAAACAAAACCTTGCAGAGGCCCAGTCAGGGGAGGGGGAGAGAAAATTGGATGGGGGGATGCCTGCGTTGGGGGCCTGCTGCTTATGGGCGGCAGAAGGGATGCTGCCATGAGGGCTCATGAGCAACAGCTTGGCCATTCAGAAAGGGAGCAGCAGAACTGGGCACCCCGAACTTGGCCAGTTCCCCAGCACAGATAGGGGCGTGGTGCTGAAGATGGTGGCTGGGACCCTTTGGACACTGCATTGTGGCTGCCAACTCCTCCCGCAGAAACAGCAGAGCCTGGACAGATCCAGAATCCCGTTTGAAAAGAGGAGGAGGAGGAAGAAGCACCTGTTGCCTTTGGCTCAGGTAGATGCAATGGTAGGTGGGCGAGGGAGGCGCGCAGCATTCCCAGGCCTGCTTCTCCAGCTGGGTGCCCCTCCGGCGCACGCCCTCCCAGGGGCATGGGTGGCTGGCGTTGTGCGTGCGCGCGCACGCTCAGCAGAACATTTGGGTGCTCACCAAGGAGTTACCGCACCGGGTGACACCAACCCTAGTGATGCCACTGGTTACTGGGGGGGGGAAGCAGAGGAAATCTGCTGCTGTGATTGGTGGAATAGTGGAGGAAAGACATGTGCCTCAAACTGGGCTTCTGCGTGGTTTAGCTCTTCCCTCGTGCTCTATGTTAGGAGGCATGAGGGAGGAAGTGGAGAGCCAGACAGCGCTGGAGGGCAAGGAGGAGGAGAAGGCAGAAGCAGCAGAATGGAGGTGAAGAGCTGTGGAGGTGAGTGTATGTGTTACCCTGCACCCCTCCACTTGCACCCCCTCTGCACCCCTCCACTTGCCCTTGAACCCCCTCTGCACCCCTCCACTTGCCCTTGCACCCCCTCTGCACCCCTCCGCTTGCCCTTGCACCCCCTCTGCACCCCTCCACTTGCCCTTGAACCCCCTCTGCACCCCTTCCCTTGCCCTTGCACCCCCTCTGCACCCCTCCCCTTGCCCTTGCACCCCCTCTGCACCCCTCCCCTTGCCCTTGCACCCCCTCCACTTGCCCTTGCACCCCCTCTGCATCCCCTCCACTTGTCCTTGCACCCCCTCTGCATCCCCTCAGCTTGTCCTTGCACGCTCTCTGCAACACCTCCGCTTGTCCTTGCACCCCCTGCATCCCCTCCGCTTGCCCTTGCACCCCCTCTGCACCCCTCCGCTTGCCCTTGCACCCCCTCTGCACCCCTCTGCTTGCCCTTGCATCCCCACTGCACCCCTCTGTTTGTCCTTGCACCCCCGCTGCATCCCCTCCGCTTGTCTTTGCACCCTCTCTGCAACCCCTCCGCTTGTCCTTGCACCCTCTCTGCAACCCCTCCGCTTGTCCTTGCACCCCCTGCATCCCCTCCGCTTGCCCTTGCACCCCCTCTGCACCCCTCCGCTTGCCCTTGCACCCCCTCTGCACCTCTCTGCTTGACCTTGCACCCCCTCTGCACCCCTCCCCTTGCCCTTGCATCCCCACTGCACCCCTCTGTTTGTCCTTGCACTCCCGCTGCATCCCCTCCGCTTGTCTTTGCACCCTCTCTGCAACCCCTCCGCTTGCCCTTGCACCCTCTCTCCAACCCCTCCGCTTGCCCTTGCACCCCCTCTGCACCCCCTCCACTTGCCCTTGCACCCCCTCTGCACCCCCTCTTCTTGTCCTGGCATCCTCTCTGCATCCCCTCCGCTTGTCCTGCCACCCCCTGCTCGTGCCTGTCCCCCCCATGTCCCAGTGGCTTGAGATCCTGTACCTCTGTGTGTGTGTGTGTGTCTGGGGCGCCCAATCCCCTGCAAAGTAATTCCTCTACACACAGTACTTGCACCTGACGTGGCTGCCGCCTCCCCCTCGTGCGTGCTGCGAGGTTGCAGGAGCATCCTACTGCTGCCGCCGCTCATCCCCCCCCCCCCGTTTTACCTGAGAAGTTTTCTCACATGGCTCTCCCTCTCTCTGGAATATTGTTGGAGTTTTGAGTCTGTTTTTAGTTTTTTGTCAGTCTGTTTTATTCCCAGACTGGCAAAAACTATTGGGAACTGGCAAGAGACTAGGAGGTAGGTGCAATCTCACACTTCTGTTTGTGTGTTTTGCTTCAGTTATGTGCCTCTCATAGAGCGACTCTCACTAGGCAGCAAGAGATGACTACCCCAAGCAACTAATTTGGGGCACCATGCAACAAATTATTAGCTATTTTAATTTTTGGTTGTTGTATATTTACTGCCAGGAAGAGGTACTTGTGAGATTTTCTGCCTCAAATGCCAACATAACTTTTCAAGCTATGGTACTATGACCTTGACTTGGGCACAATTTGCTGTTCTGCTTCAAGTAGCAAAATGTCTTGGGCTGCACCTGCTTGCAGTCATTTCATATACTGGACAACTAACATGGCTTTTTGGTGAAGGGCAAGAGAGAATAAGACTGTTATCTCAAAAACAGTTGTGCTTGAGGAAAAGATGGCAAACATATGTAGAACTGAACTTTTCTGCAATAATATAGACATTTGCATAGGGTATTTTTTTCTACTCATGGAATATTAAATCTTTAAGTCCTAAATCCTTTGTCATCCCCTCCCCCTTGTGCACACCCTTTACACTGTCTTTCTCCCTATGCATGTAGGTTATAGACAGTTCCCGCACCTAGGTTTCCCTCTGCAGGTCACTTTAAATTGGGTTTGGTTTGCTGTAATTTAATAAAGTGGCCCTTGTTCAACCCAAGCTGATGTCTCTGTGTCTTATTTCGCCCCTCGACTGCAAAATAGCTGAAGGTAATCAGCCCAAAATGATAACAAATAATCAGTAGGCATTCCCAAAAGACATTCAAACAGTGGGTAAAAAAAAGTGAGAATTACAGAGGCAAACAAAGAATGCAGTTAAGCAATAAAGTAATCCAAGAGAGAGGAGACACCTTTGTCTCTGCTCTCTCTCTCCTGAGCCATGAGGGCAACTCCCAAACCTGGGTGTTGTGCCTCCAAGTTAGTTAGTTAGTTAGAACTAGGTATGCCTTTCCTATCTACTATGTATTTCTATAAATAAAATAGCTTTTCTTATTTTACTAAGACTTAAGTCTCAGTGATCTCAGTGCAGGGTAAAAGCCTGCCACTTAGGTAAGCGCACACATTGGCACACACACATCTCAGACTGTTGACAATCTCTGCTAATATCTATACAAATTTACATAACATGCATCACCTGAACTCACATGATCTAGAGTTACCTTAGATCTTGCAACATTTGCAAATGAGAAGCAATAGGGTTTTATATTAGTTCTGATTGTCTATTGGGCATCATAGGGTATGTGTTTTTTGCCTTTTCTATGGCAAAAACTCCAACTTCAGTGGAATTTATGTGACGTGTTCTAATCATTTGAATTTGGCTTATGAATGCTTTATTCTTTCATCAGAACTTTAGCAGTAGTACTAAAATACTAATAAAAAAGGGGAAAGAAAAAATACTTTACATACATCATTCAGCTGTATTGCTAATTATAGATATAGATATAAAGGATAAACAGCATTTTGTCAAAAGTATTTTTGTCTACATTTTATACCTTCTCCTTGGTTTTCCAAGCTTGGCATGGAATGCTTTTCATACAGAATTAATTTGAAATGCTGCATTATCATAATCATCATCTTCAAAATAAAAAATAAATGTACTGCCTTCAAGTTGATTCCGACTTATGGTGACCCTATGAATAGGGTTTTCATGAGAGGCAGTGACTGGCCCAAGGTCACCCAGTGAGCTTCATGGCTATGTGGGGATTCGAACCCTTCTACTACCCCCTATGTGTGTGTGTTTAGTTTTAATATTGTTTTAGGCTACTTAGATGTCAAGCAGCCAAGGCCAGCACCTTGTAGGCGTTTTTCTAAAAAAGTAATTGAAATGTAATTGTAGTGATTACTTTTGAGAAAAAGTAAAGTAATCAGTTACTTTCAGAGCAATTGCGATTGTAACTGTAATTACTACTTTTTTTGGCCAAGTAATTGTAACTGTAATTTATTACTTTTTAAAAGTAATCTTCCAAGCTCTGACAACAACATATGGTTGGTTGAGCTTACCTTATCATTGCAAGGTGGCTGAAGACTGTATGTATGTTCTTTTTTCTGTTAAACTTTCTCCAGCATTCTGCAGCCTCCCCAGCTGCCCATACATCTATATTTGGGGGGGAAAGCCCTATGGGGGGAGCTACCCCATTATGGCTTTTCCTGAAGCACAGGAAGCCAGGATGGCTGGGTGCAAAGTGCTTGAAATCACTACACTCACTGATTTTGTTTTTTGTCCCTTTTAACTTTTTTCTTTAAAAAAACTCCACTTTTTGAAAGTAACAGTTAACACAGCTGACATGAGTGTGTAAGACAGTCTTCCTGGTTTCCCATACTTCCAGGAAAGCCCAGCTGGGGATGTCATGAGGTTTTCTCTTGGGAAGGCTACAGAATGCAGACCACTAGAAAGATGATTTGCAGAATGAAAGAAAGGACACTGACAAAACTCCGTGAACACCTTGAAAGTAAGTTAAGCATATACACATGCCCCAAAGCCTCACTCATGAAAATTTCACTGACATTGTCACTCCCCTTCAGTAATTTTCAAATACCATTTCTTTTCTCAGTAATTGATGGAGAATGGTTTTCAGGGCCAACAGCAGGCATGACTGGGCCCTTGGGCATCAGCCTGCCCTGGGCCTGTGACATCTTAGCCCAACCCCCCCTACAGGCAGCGCGGGGCTAATAAGCCTGCCCAAACATCCCACCTACCTCTCCCATTCCTGTGAATGACATGTGTGCTATGCGTGCATACCTACCATCAACCAAGATGGAAGTGGGGGCATCAGCCACTTAAGGAAGCCTCCACCACCATCTTGGTTGATGGCAGGAATGCGTGTGCAGCACGCACGTCATTCATTGGGACTGGAGAGGTAGGGGGACACGCGGGTGGGCTTACTGAATCCCACATTGACTGTATTGGGGGAGTGCCTGGGAGCTCCTCCACAATCCACAGCAGGGTTGGGAGCTGACGCTGCTGTGGATCATGGAATGGGAGAGCTACCCTCCTACCTTAAGGAAGGGCCCTTCAGGGGCCCCTCTGGGCCACAGGGCCTTTGGCTAGGGCCCAACCTGGCTGCCCTTTGGCACCAGCCCTGATGTTTGGAAATTTTAAAAAACACCATAAATAAATAAATGTCACCAATTGGAAATCACCTGCCAATGACAAACCTGCTGACATAGCAGAGACCAGTGGTTTTACTTGCAGAAGGCCCACATTATCTCTAAGTTTTACATTCAGTACAATTTTCTTTTGTCACAGGAGAGGTTCACAGATAAAGGTTAATAACTTCAACCCTGTTCAGTACGTGTGTATACTGTCCATATGTAAGAGGAGCTTTGCTTGCACCACTCCTGACTATTGGCTACTCTGGCTGGCGCTGATGGGAGTTGCAGTCCAACAACTTCTGGAGGTCCACAGGTTCCTCATCCTTGATGTAGAAGAACCTAGAAGGTGCTGTGCTGAATATATGAATGGAGAAGTTTCAGTCAGAGAAACTCCACTTCATTCTTGTTCTGAGCACACAGTAGCCAAAAAACATACAGTAGTATTTCTGGCTCAGTGCTTTTAAACTGTGACCTGGAAATTTTAAGCTAACAGATTTAGGCATAAAGAGCATTTGATTGTGCTGGAAACAAGAGCTGATAATTGCCTCAGAAGATGATTGTGAGAAAAGATGCTGAAAAAAAATTCTGTTCAGATTCCAAGTGCAAAAACTGTGAAGTGGTAAATAGGAGTGGATTAAAATATAATATATTAATTCTACATCAGCTCTCCATTCATTTTCTCTTTTAACTGAAGCAACTCACTTCTTGAGTTGGAACACACTGCCCACTTGGACTTACTGCAAGGACATTAGTGAAAATATTATACACATAGATTTGAATGCATAAGAGATCTAAAAGACTATTTAGCAGAAAGCTACAACTGAGAGAGAGAGAGAGAGAGAGAGAGAGAGAGAGGAGAAGCATGTCAAATGTATAAAAAGCATACAGACAGAAGTGTATACACTGCATACAAGATGAGGAGCAATTGAAATACAACTAATTTAAATAACTGCAACTAGCTGAAAACGTCTCCAAGTTTGCCCCTAAATATGTGTATTCTCTGCTTAACTCCAGGTTTAGGGTTCAATGCAGTAAATGGCTGCTTCAGACATTTTATTTTATTTCTATTTATATCCCATCTTTCATAAGCATCCCAGGGTGGATAGCAACATGCACACACATAAGTCTTTAATGAATATTCTCCAATGAATATTGTGTTTGAATTGACACTTGTTGATCATTCTAGGTGTGATTACTCATTCATCCATAAAGTCATTACTCAGTATTACAGACAATAGGGATATGTAGGAAGAAAACCCTTTGCTCTTTGGAGAGGTGCTCTACTCTTGACAACCAGGTGTTGAGCTTAACACCTACATAAAGCCTACCCATGTAGAATTCTGCACATGGCTCTTCATGAGAGTGAAAAGTCTGGCAAAGTAGGGCACCAAATTACACAAAAAGAGCATTAGATACATAGGCTCTATGCAGACATTAATCTATATGTATAGGGATCATGAGATTACATGATGCTATCCTCCATCCACACATCACAATGTGTAAATAGAAGTTCAGATATTATTCCTCTAGGGGAAATGTTTTCCTGTCTTGGAAGTTAAGCATAATAGTCCCAAGTATTATGATCAGGCCCTTTTAAATATCCAGTTGGGGCTCTGACAAAATGAATTTTCAGCATTCCATGTGATGTATGGTGGGTCTTATATTCTTTTTGCCCCACTACAGCTACAACAGTCCCTTAGGCATATGTACAGTACACTTATGGTCTTGGCACAAGATAACATATTTGGATACCGGTCACTTGTCTTTCAGGAATCAGGAAAGCTGCACCTTTCTGATATTCCCTCTCCTACATAACTTCTAAAGGAAGTCCTGTGCTTCTTTATATTTGGTGATCATAGGGCCTACAGTGTAAGCCAGGAATCATCAACCCAATACCGATAGGCACCAGACTGGTGGCCCTCATGTATTTGGAATGGGAGAGGTTGTTGAATTGGGGGGGGTGGTGGCAAATACTTCCTCCACCCATGGAGGGCCTTATGTGTAGCTCTGTGTAAGAGGGAGAAATGTGCTTCAGCAGAGACAGAGAGGGAGGAAGAGATATCTGTGAACGTCTGTATATGTGTAGTGTATGTGCGTGAGAGAGAGACAGACAGCGACAGAGAGAGAGATGCATATGTGTCTATGATCTCTGTTTGTGCAGCTGAGTGTGTGCATGTGCTATGCACATGATAGTGAGTGTGGTGTGGCCACCTTGTTTACTTTTTCTGGTATCAAAATTTCCTGGTACTGTTGTCATTAGATAGCAACAGCATTGTTGTGTATGTGTGTGTGTGGGAAATCAATATTGTGTGATCTCCACATTTAAAACCAGCAGGACATAAGTGACTTCCCACAGCAAGCATGAGGGGAAACAGAGTATCATCTACAGTAATCTCTAATTTTGTGTTATGCCATGGAACAAAAAGTTGGCTATCCCTGCTGTAGATCAACATGCTGCTGCTGATTGTGTGAATTTGTTATTCAGAGGGAATATATAGATTGTATTGTTTGGTACAATACAGCTCGTCTTCTCCTTTAAGATTTTCATAGTGTTTTCTATTTATAATACAAGAATCAGTGCTGGATACAGTCATGTTTTATCCCAAGACAATAACGTCTGCACTTTACTATTAAGGTGCAGTACGATTGTGTGTTTTTTTCCCCTAAGCAAATGTAGATCCATAGAAATTTGAGTCACCAACACCATTGTTATACCTATTTTACTACCTTGCTCAAAAACACAAGGCATTCAACACCTAAGTTATATGTTTGAGGGTAGAGAATTTGTTTTGAATGTTGGAAGAAATGATAGAAGTTGCTGGCTAAGTAAAGTCTGCCTGTTTTAATGCATTCTTTGAAAGGTTCAGTGAACAGACTTTTCAAGAAGCAAACAATTTAAGAAAGCACTGGCTTTTTAGTCCAGTAATTGCAAATCCTCTTCTTTGTGGCATCCTATAAGGGATTTACTTCTCATAAGATAATAAACCTAAGAATTTTCCAATTAAAGTTCAACAATATGCTTTAATTAGATAAAATAATGTAAGGTATTGATGTAAGCATAATCTATACACACATTAAAAGTTGTTTTATTTTTTCCCCTCCTTCAGTCTTACCAATTTAAGTATCTTCTCATGGTACAATAAATATTTTAAATGGAGCAGAAAGACACAAACATAATTAAACGTACAGTTGCATCATCACCTTATAAATATTTTATAGGGTTTTTGCATAAAAATTATATGAGCCTGCATACAGTGAATTTGATGGGTATTAAGAGCATCTGTTGAATACTTGATAAAGAATAAATTCAATTTAGTTCAACCATAATTTACAAAGCATCATGTAAATCTTGGAATAACAGCTACATCCCTGCATACTACTTTGTTTCTTATACCATAAGGAAATATGGCTGACAGTTTAATCTCCGTTTGTGAATTATTTCAGAAGTCATAACACTTCTGTTTTGCCAAGGGAAAAAGTTTGCATCAATAAGAAGTTATTGGTATATAATTAAGGGCAATCTGTTTATATGAGGAAAACAGCCAATTATATACTGTGCGCAGCTCATTGACAATTTCGTTCTGATATATTTCAGTAACATAAAAAGAATGAACAGAATGGCATTTCAAATTAATATGAAATATTGAACAATGTGAAGGAATCCCAAATCTGAATGTTCTCATATTGAAAAATGCAAAAGGAAAGCTATCAACAGTTTTGTATTTTAGCTTAATTAAATTGGTACTTGAAAACATTGTATTAACAAGGCAGTCTTAGAGGCAATTCTAGCCATACCTACTCAGTCATAGGTAAACCTCACAGAGTTCAACAGGACTTTTTCTCAGGTAAGTGTATATAGGATTGCAGCTGCTTTTAAACATGAATAATCAAATTAAGACAAGAAAATGATATGGTTCTTAGAAATATCAAATTTTTCTCCTCCAACATTTTTGTAAACTTTCTGTTTTCAGAATTCAGCTCTAACAAGTGTGACCACCGACTTCCGGGAAGGGTGACTTCGCTTGTGCCTGCTTTTGGGACGGGCTCCCGCCTCAAAAGAAGCTTATTCAGATATAAATCAGTCAGAACATTTTTTTTTTTGACTGATGAAATTTCTCCCGGGCAGGGAGAAACGTAGAGATCAACCTCAAAGCCTGTTTTTGTTGGGAGGACTGGATTTCATTAATTTATGAGATAAGGTCCAGCCAACAATGCCGGACGGACTTTCTAACAAGCTCTATCTGCTTAAGCGATACGTTTATCTTTTCTTCAAAGAGAGAACGGACTAACAGGCAAGCACCCTTCTTTCTATTATTTTTTTTACTTGGTTTAAATTGTTGCAGCAAAAGGAGATTTGTCAGATTGATCGGCTTTGGACAACTTCTGGGTGAGATATAGCTCTTCTCTGTTATTCACGAAATTAACAGCTTATCTCTGTTTCTGTCGCAAAAAGCTGTCCTGGAAGTGCATTCTAAAGATAATAAACAGAAGAGGGATTTCTATTCCTGATTTCTATTCCGAGGAATATTATATTGTCTGGGACTATTCTTTTTTTGGTCTATTTTATTTTGACGAATCTGCTTCTTCACGACGCCACTAACTGTTTTGATGCTGGGAACTAAATTTGTTTTGCATTCTTGCACAAGAGAGATAAGGCAGGTTGCTCTGTTTATACTGTGATGTCATCAAGCCTGGAATATTAACCCAATTGTTGCTGAAATAAGAAGTGGTTCTTCTTTATTTTTGTTTTGCTTTGTTTTCGTGGTTTTAAAAATGGCAATCAAGAAAGTGGCTGAGAATCTGGAAGTAATTATGTTTCAGAAAATAATGGATGAGATTGAGATAACGAAACAAACCCTGCGACAGGGTAGTAAGGAGCTGAAAATTGGACTGAGCAAAATGACGCAGGAGCTTAAAGAAATAGGGGACCCTGTGAGAGAGGAGAATGAGATCAGAGATGAGAAAAGAAAAAATAAAGGGAAGATACAAGCCCTGGAGATTGGAACAAATGTGGAATTGGAAAAAGATCTGGAGTTTATGGATTTTAGAAATAAAATCTACTGTTTGGAATTTAACGTTATCTCTGAAGAAATTAATGAAGATATTAGAGATAAAGTTATCAATGGCTTGGATAATCTTCTGGACTGGAATGATGTGATGGAGCTTGATATAGAGAAAATCTATGGAATAAACTGCAGCCATGTGACAATGGAAAAACTCTTAAGAGATGAGCCAGTGCATTTTGTAAAAAAGAAGAACACAGATATGACTTTACAACAGTATTTCAGCAACTTATTCAGAATGGCTGGCAAGAAAATATTTGGGATAGAGGAAATTCCCATCAGACTCTTATTATATGACTATGGCTACAACAGCAAGATTATTATGGAATACTGATAATGGAAGATTGGACACTGAAATTACTGGACTTAACAGGACTATTGAAGATGGAAGATGGAACTAATAGGGATAATGGAATAATGGCTATTGAAATTATTGGACCTAACAGATTCTGATGAGATGGATTAATCGAAATGTTTATTTGGACTATGGTTATGACAATAAGATTATTATAATTATTAACGAGATGGATTAATTGACATGTTTATTTGGAGAAAAATTGATAGATATATTTCTTAAAGAATTGAAACCTCTCTTTGACTTTTTGTGGAAAGAATAAAGTAATGTTTATGAGATTTGATGATTAATTAAGATAACTACTGGAGGAAAGTGATTTTATAATATGATTTAAGAGACAGGATTGTTATATATTGTAGACCTATAACTGATTTGATATGTGACAAATGGGAAGTCAACATTTTATTTTATTTTATTTTATTGTTTAATCCTTTTTGCTTTGTTTTGTTTTTTGTCTTTGAATGTTTTATGATTTTGTTTTCTATGTTTTATGAAAATTTGAATAAAAATTATTGTAAAAAAAAAAAATAACAAGTGTGACCACCAACACTATGTTTGCAGTCTATTATTTTCAATTACTAGCAGAAGAGCTCCTGGGCAGGGTCCCACCCAGCCAGCCATGACCTCCTCCAGAATACCATAAGGCAGGGTTTGCCAACCTTTTTTGGTCCATGGCTCCATGTGCAAATAGGAGAAACAGTTATGAGCACAATATACACACCATAATCAAGCACACACCATAACACATTTTATTAACTACACCAGAAAGCTTTTTTCCAAGCTTAATTTTAGTGGGGAGAAGGGGGCCCTGTGGATGCCAGGGAATGCCTCTGCCATAAACTGTTAAAGATTCAAAAAGGGTTCTCTCTGGGCTCATCCAGATGACTGCAAAATGTGTGACACGCCCGCTATGTGTGTTCATTATTTTTCAGTTGTCCAAATGACGTCTCGCGCTGTTACACATTTTCGAGGATTAAATCTGCTCCTTGCAATATAGGCAAAAATGCGATTTGCTGTTTAAAATCGGGAATCATCCACTGTGCCTTCAGGAGTTAGGATGCAATACCACGGACTTTACAGCTGATGGGCAGTTTTTGGGCGTTTCCCCTTGCCCCTTCTCCTCATTCCAGCCAATCACGTATCTGCACTTTTGCGCATGTGCGAGAATAAGCCTGGGAAAATTGAACCAATCATTGCAATGGTGGGGTGTTGGGGGGGTCTGCAACTACTGCGCAGATGCATTTTATTTTTTGCCAGCCTGCAAACTGGGTGGCTGCTCTGGGTGAGATCTGCAATGCACAGCAAGCAAGAAAGGGGGGGGTGGTCAGTTTCAGCCTGCCTCTGAAAGCCTTGTCAATTTCATTGTACTTGCTGGGGGTTTTGCTTCAAATCAGAAAAGCATACATTCGTTTAAGTGTAATATCGCAAATGCAAACAAGAAAAGAGCTTCTGGTCGGTTTCAAGCCTGCTCCGGAAAGCTTTGTCAATTTCATTCTCCCTGGGAAGGAAAGGGAGAAGGAGGGGGGTGACACGTTTCTTGCTTTTTTGGAGAAATAAGTGCATTGCCAGCGTGTGTATCTCCTTAAATATCAATAAAGGCAGAAAAGCATACATTTGTTTAAGTGTAATATCGCAAATGCAAACAAGAAAAGGGTGTCAATTTCATTCTCCCTGGGAAGGCAGGCGTGAAACTGACCAGCAGCCTTTCCTTCCTAGGCGAGAACTCCTTTACAGCCATATTGTGCTTCGTTGCAAAGGGGGAGAGGAGCATACATAATTATTTTGCTGACCAATTGGTTGATAGGGGGAGGTTTTAGAGGCGGAGCTTGGAAAAAGCGAAAAGAATGTAGGGGACTTACCGCTGCGTGTGCGGGTGCAAAAAAGTGTTTTTTTTAATTGGGAAAGAGCGAACTAAAAAGCAAAGTGAGGACTATCAGATGACAAACCGAATATGGAAACCGTGGATTATCCTGCTCCGTTTGGATAAGCCCTCTGTCTCTGTCTCTCTCTGTCTCTCTCTCTCTCACACACACACACACACACACACACCTCATCTTTTCCATTTTTCTTTTCCAATTTTCATTCAACATTCTGTAGCTCTTGAGCATCTTTAATCCTCACTGGGCTGTTTTTCAGGTGGTTGCCCCTAACAGCTTTTTTCTTTTTTAAAAGTGCACATCTGCAAACCTTGGGTTTCTCTTGAGCATCCTAACACCTCCTATTTTTTTAGTGGCCCCATTTTGGCTCCAGGCCTATCCACCCTCACTGCCTGAGCCTGAAGTAAGAGCGAGAAATTGTCAAGTCGGGTAGGGTTTTTATACAAGTAATTATATCTATTTGTTATATTGTACTTTTAAACAGCTCAGTGGTTACGATGGAGATGTGTATTTCTTTATAGACAGAAGAAGGAAGCTTTTACAAGGTGTTCAAATACAATAGCAAAAGGATGCAAACAGCTGTGAGGAGATTATGCATCCCAAAGGACAGAATATGGAGAAATGGATTGGTTCCCCATCGGAAAGGGTGTGAGACAGGGGTGTATTTTATCACCCTATTTGTTTAATCTATATGCAGAACATATCATACGGAATGAAAGATTGGACCAAGAGGAAGGAGGTGTGAAAATTGGAGGGAGAAATATCAATAATTTAAGATATGCAGATGATACCATACTATTAGCAGAAACCAGTAATGATTTGAAATGAATGCTGATGAAAGTTAAAGAGGAAAGCACAAAAGCAGAACTACAGCTGAACGTCAAAAAGACTAAAGTAATGACAGCAGAAGATTTATGTAACTTTAAAGTTGACAATGAGGACATTGAACCTGTCAAGGATTATCAATACATTGGCACAGTCCTTAACCAAAATGGAGACAACAGTCAAGAAATCAGAAGAAGGCTAGGACTGGGGAGGGTAGCTATGAGCGAATTAGAAAAGGTCCTCAAATGCAAAGATGTATCACTGAACAGCAAAGTCAGGATCATTCAGACCATGGTATTCCCGATCTCTATGTATGGATGTGAAAGTTGGACAGTGAAAAAGGCAGATAAGAGAAAAATCAACTAATCTGAAATGTGGTGCTGGAGGAGAGCTTTGGACTGCAAAAAAGATGAATAATTGGGTACAGTAGGACCCAGCTTTACGGCGCTTCGCTTTACAGCGATTCACTAATGCAGCGGCTTTCAATTAGGGAAAGTCCCCGCATTAAGGCGCTTGTTCTGTTTTTATGGCGGTTTTTTTCAGTCGCGTGCCATTTTGACGTTATTTTTGCAAGACGCATCCCATTATCATCAATGGGCTTTGCTTTATGGCCATTTCCACTTTATGGCGGGGGTCCTGAATGGAACCCGCCGTATGAGCGGGGCCCTACTGCATTAGAACAAATTAAACCAGAACTGTTGCTAGAGGCTAAAATGATGAAACTGAGGTTATCATAGTTTGGACACGTAATGAGAAGACATGATTCACCAGAAAAGACAATGCTGGGAAAAACAGAAGGGAGTTGAAAAAGAGGAAAGCCAAACAAAAAATGGATTGATTCCATAAAGGAAGCCACAGATCTGAACTTACAAGATCTGAACAGGGTGGTTCATGACAGATGCTCTTGAAGGTCACTGAATCATAGGGTCACCATAAGTCGTAATCAACTTGAAGGCACATAACAACAACAACAAAACTGACTGCTTACACTAATCCAGACCTGCTCGTCTCTGGGTGAAGGCAAAATTATATAGTTCTGTGAAGTGTCATATGTTTTGTCTTCACCCAGAGATAGGAAGGATTGAACTCCCCAAGCATCAGTTGATGCACGGGAAGTTCAGTCCTGCTCAGTTTGGTAGAGGACCCAAACCCTACAGGAAGCATGATTCAACGCTGAGTTCTGCACAGAATTCATGGGCTTGCTCTGGAGTCCTCTTTCTCCTCCTCTCTCTTCCTCCTCTTCCATCTCCTCTTCTCACTCCCCATCTTTGTCTTCCTTGCCGGGCAGTGGGATGAGCAGGGGGCTCAGCTTCTTCGTGTGTGTGTGTGGAGAGAGGGTTTTTTTGGTGACCACACTCAGCTGCCTGTCACAGTTGGTTCTGCATGTCCTTCATCCACTTGGTGTTGGATGGCTCCTCCACTGAAAGAGGAGTGAAGTCGACAGACAGTACAATTTATAAGACTGTGTAATTAAAAACACAGTACACTCCATGTAACTATAATTTTAAAGTATGTAATTAATTACATAAATCCACAGTTATTAGGGGCATTCATTCCATGTCAGTGAATACAGCCAGCATTTGCATGAAGGGATTCTGGTCCTGACGAGTAAGTGAACATGGGGGAAAAGGGAATTTACAACAGATACTTACAACAGATTACCCTAATTGTGACTGAGGGGATAAAACAGATATAAAACTTTAGCCATGACAGAGCAGGAGGAAGTACAGTACTTCTTGTCAGAGTATTCTGGAAATTCCCAGTTGCAGGCAGAACCCAGAAACTGATGAGGCCAAGTTGTACTCAGAAAGGTTCCAACTGAAGACAAAAACCAAAAAGTGCCCATCCACTGTGACCACTCCTCCAGCCTCTGCACAATGGCTATGCTTTGTTCTCCCCTGCCCCCCATAACCTTCTCGCACATGCAGCAGCAAGAGAAAACAATGCAAACCACAATTCTAGTAGAAAGCAGAGCGGGGTCAGTGGAAAAGTTGGAACAGGTCAGAGATAAACCCAGAAGCTTGATGATAGCCCTGTAGGGAAGCAAAATTAAATCCTCTAAATCCGAAGGCAACCTGGGTGAATGTAAATTGTGAAGTGCAGCATGTGGCACAGTTCTTCCTGTTTGAAATAGTTTTTACCATTATAGCTGCTAATGGTAGAATATCAAGCTATCCTTACAGATTAGCTTCACAGCCCTATCTTATTTGAAAACAGCTATTTTTCCAGCTTTCTAAGTTTTTGAGTTCTTTCCAAGTCAACCTGTCTGCAAAATAACCCCTGCACTTGCGCCGTTGAACTCCTGCATGCCACAGAGAATTCTGAGGCATGGTCTAGTGTGCGCTGCATAGTTATTTCATAGAGAGCAGTAGCTAGGCCTGTTAGACCCCACCACTTTTTCCAAACTGAGTCCTAAAGCATGCCCCACACCCTTTTGTGCCTGTGCATTGCAGCAGAAAGTCAGCAATGGTGGCTAAGCTGTTGTTCAGAAAAGTTCTCCACCATTACTATCTCCAAAAGCTGTAATCCTAAACTCGTTTACCAGGGGTAAGCTCATTTAACACAGTGGGATTTACTTCCAAGTAAATATGTGCAGGATTACATTGTAAAATAGCACATGCTAAGCTTCTACTAAACAGCGGTTTTCCAGGTATACAATGGAAAACCCTTGTTGTATGACTTGCCTTTGTACTTATTCTGTCACATCATTTTATTGAGGTGATAATACTGCATGTGCATTTAAGTGACAGTTGCATGGGCCTGATTCACCATAGATATTACGTGAATTCAAGCAACCTGCTGGACCTCCAGCAATTAATCTCCATGTTGAAAAAAAGCAATTTCTGAAGTAAATCCTACTGTCATTCAGTCTATTGAAACCAGTCCTGTAAGTAGTCAGCTAGTTCACTGTAAGTAGTAGTAGTAGTAGGCGTACTATACCAAGCTTATATATTATTGGTATGCAAAGCAGTCTATTTTCTTAGAAGTCACAGAAAATGATATAGCATAGTGTCATCGTCCCCCTCCAACATTATAAGCCTTTTTGGCTGCTCCATTCAATGGAATTTCTGAAGTCTGTTATCTCGTCCCCCTTTTCTGCATTCAGCATTAATTGTCTGTCTTGAAAACATTTGAAACATTTCCCAGTTTCTTGTCATGCATGTCTTGGTCTCTTCCAAAAATGATAATGTCATCATAAATATTCAAAAGCTCTACACAACATTGCATGACTTGTTAATTAAACCTTGATATTTCTCAGGTGTTGGGGAAATTCCAAGCATTAATCTTTTATAGCAATTTGGATGGAGCCTGAACCTACCATGTTAAATTGATATAACTACTCCTCAATCATCTCCTTAACTAATTCCTTTATTAAAAATATCACTACTGTACACATTGTGGGGTTAATTACCATAGGACTTCCTTTTTGCCCTTTACACTGACATTTTTTAGCATTTTATTTTATTATATTATATTTTTGGGGATCTCTACCTGATTATTTCTACTCATCAATCCTGCATTTAACACCTCACCGTGGGAGATAAGTCACTATTGGAAGTTGCTATCTCCTAAGAAGCTTGACATTCTTCCATTTAAAAAGAAGCAGGGAGTATTCTATCTTTATTATCACAGTATGTTTGGGTAGGCTGGTGTAACAGCTAAGAATGTGCATACCCTTTCAACAAAGCCAAAATCCAGAACCAAAGCAGATCACATCTGAGCAATTTGGGCTTTATCCGAAATGAAGCAGGACTTCGCTGAAGCAGCTGAAAGCAAATGGGACTGTGTGATGTTCCTGTATTAATGTATATATGGTAAGTGCTGTTTGTATAGAAGATACATGGTAAGTGGAATGAAAGAGGAGGGGGGAGTAAAAGAGCAGTAGAATGCTGGATGATTGGCTGAGCGTTTGAATGGCTGAGAGTATAAATGGAAGGATGACAGTTGAATCTGGGTGGACGTTGGTGGGTTTTAGAGGTGTTTGAGAGGTGTTAGGTGGACGTTGGTGGGTTGTTTGAGAGGTGTTTGGTGGGGTTTTTGAGAGGAGATTGTGTGGAGAGTTGGTGGATGTGAGGAAAGTGTGGAGTTTGGATTAATACTAACAAGTACCACAGGAATAGATGAAACCATATGCTTATGTGCCTTTATAAAGTAATCTTGTTATTTCTAATATTTAATAAACACTATTTTGGTTTACCGGAGGCCTGATCCTTGGCTGGGGAATATACAGACCAGAAGGGAGGGCAAGGTGCTTACCAAGGCTGAAGGGAAACTGTAACAATTGGTGGCAGCGGTGAAGGGAAGAATATAACACCACAAGTATCCAGAGCAACCCAGAGTTGTATGCTTTTTATATAAAGATCAAAGGGATTGGGGACAGCTTAAGCACACAGTCACAGAGGTAACCTGATAGAGAGACTCAGGCAGAGTCTCTGGGAATACTGGTTATAGGACGTGACTGGTGGTGCTGCCTAGCAGGGGGATCTGGTGAGGTCTGTGCTAGAGCGGAGAGAGAAACCATAAAAAAGGACAGTCCGGACTGGTGGAGTCCCTGGTGGTGCCTAGTGACAGGCAGTAGCCACGAGCAGGTAGGAACCTGACAGGGAGAGCCAGGGAAGGGCGTCACAGACTGCTCCTGAGCCTTCAGGTCCTTCTCATGGAATCAGAGGATGCCTACAAAATCAGACAGTGGAATCTATTAAAATTGTTATTTTTTTTCCTCTCAGCTCTCTCTGTCTCTCTGACTGACTGGTCTAGCTTCCTACCAGGTTTTCCAAAAGTAAGGTTTTGGGTGGTACCTAGAAGAGGCAAGTCATGCCCAAAGTGGTCCAAATCAAATGAACCCACTTCTAAAGTATCAAACTGGGCTCCAACCTAAATCTTCTTTTTGGTGCACACCCCTAGTAAAGCCACTTATAAACAATCAGGGCTAGCATCATTGTGTATGCTTCAGCAAGGACCTATGGAGTATCCTGGCCCTAATAAGATTTCTTACTGCTATTGCAGCTAGCCTTCTCCAAATGAGTGAGTGCAGTGACAAGAATAAGAGCAAATATCAGCCTGCATTCATCTTAACATCTCCCCTTGGATGTGAATTAGGACCAAAGGAACAGTGCAAACAAACAGACAGCAGGAAGAGGGATAAAGAAGAGGTGGGGCTACTCATTTAGGGGTCAGGTTTTAGATTGGATTCAGTGCTCTGGGACAGGGCAAGACTCAGTCTCAAGTGCTTTGGATGCTGCCCAGTGTGGATTCAAATCTAAATCCACTTTACACACACACACACACCTTAAGCTACATTTTTTTCAACATTTACTACTCTGGGGATTCAAAAATAGTCACATTTTTTTCCTTTTGACAGAAGTGTATGAAATTTGCAGGCATGATAGCTCCCTGATAGTGGATTAAGTCTGTAAAATTACAGGCAAATACTTCCAGGAGATTAAATACCTCTAGGAGATTTTTGTTCTGAGCACTTTGATTTTTTTAATCTCTTACTTTTTATTTTTGAACAAGACTAGATGGAACTTTCAGGCAAGGTTGCACCTTCTGAGGGCATGAATCCTGCCAAATTCAGAAGGAGAGTTGGCTGATGGTTTTCCCATCAGAGCAGCCATTATAGTTTTTAAATATGTAAAAACAAAATCACTTAATCTTCCTTAGTGTTTTGGGGGCAGCTGGTCTGAAAATTGCATACATGAGAGAGTTGCCCCTAGGTAAGGAGCCTGCCAAATTGCAGACAAATAGATCCAGGTTTTTTTTTGTGTGCTAGGCAACTTTGAAGTTGATTTGGGGAAGAGAACTAAATGGAATTAGCCTTCCTTGCTGCGGTGGTTACTTTAGTTTGGCAGCAATCCACTGCTCCTGTAGGGGACTGCACCAAGAAGGTGTGGTGCAATCTTTAAATATGGAAGGAATCTCCTCAAGATCTAACAAGATGTCCTTCACTATAGCTTTAGTCACAGGTGCTGCCAGTGGCAAAGTGCTGACTGCTGCCTCATGCTCCAGAGTCCTCTTAGTAGTAGCAGTGGTCTTGGGCGGCTTGTTCCCACTCCCAGTATTGGTACCCTCAGAGCTGGGAGGGGGGCAGGAAACAAAGTCACTTGGAAATGGGCCCAGAAGACAGAGTCATTGCACAACAACAACAACAACAATAATAATGAGGAAGACTATTTTTTCCTGATTTCCTCTCCCACTTCCATCTCCTGAAAGATGCTCCCAGAGGGCAGAAGGATCCTCCCAAACAGTGTGGAAGGTCCCAAACAGTGTGGAAGGTAATGCAGAAGTCTACATGGGTAAGGGGCCAAAAATAAACTTTCCTCCTCCTCCCTGCCCAGAGCCCTCCACTAGACCAAAGGCTTTTCTGCAAATGTTGCCCCTACCCTCATTTTATGCTGCTCTTGGCACCTCCTGAATCTTTCCCGTTCTTCTGTCCCAGAGTTCCTTCTTTCTTTCCTCCTCATTTTTTTCTTGGCTTTAAAAAAGTGTTTCTCCGCTGATTCTATGTAGTTTCAAAACAATTGGAAGGGGTGGTTTTTTATTTGGTAAAAATTAATTGATGGTCTGTATTTTTTTTCTTTCAAAAATCCTCATTGTATGGCTTGGGCAAAGGGCTCCCCCCCCCCCCGCTGTCTGAGAAAAATTGGTAGGCTTATGTAACTTGTGTGTGTGCACGCACACACAAAAACATGGACACGTGTGTAACTCACTGAGATCAGAAAGGAATTACCTTCACTTACTGTCCAGAACTGTAGCTGTATTGGTCCCTTGTACTAAAATAAAATAAAATAAAAATCCTCTATATAGTTGTTTGAGAGTAACCCTATGAAACCCAGTGGGACTTACTTCTGAGTAGACCCACATAGGACTGACAGTTCTAATCTGAGGAACCCATGGTGAAAACTGAAGCAGAGCAGTATTATGGATTAGTTAATGCAGAACGCATTTCTTTCTGGTTCCAATCATCATCAGCTCTGGCTCTACTCACTGTCAGCATGTAGAATGCTGTGGCTTGGGTAGTAAGTGGTGCCTCTTCCTGGGCACATATCACACTAGTGATGAGGGACATTTACTTGCTGCCTATTAGCCAACAAACCAGCTTTAAGGTCTTGTTACTTGCATATAAAGCCCTAAATAACTATGATTACATGAAAGACCGGCTTCCCTTCCGTGGCCTGATTATCAGCTTGTGGTGACCCTGGTATTATGGAATGCTTTCCCTGCTGAAATACAAGAAGCTCATCTGTATAGGCATTCCACTGTCTTTTGAAGACGTATCTATTTACACAGGCATTCCCATAATCTCTCAGCCTGAGTCTCCATTTTAAAATTGCTGTGCAATTTTAATGGAAGTGTTTTATTGTGTGCCTTAAATATGGATGCTTATATTTTAATCAAATTATTTCATTGTGTATCTTAGTCATGGATGTTTATATTTTTACATCTGGGAAATGGTTTCTTATACTTTGTAAACAGTTTAGAAGCCTACTTTGGCATTATACTGTGCCCCAAGAGAATACAGATTAACCCCAAGAGAATTTTGGCATTAAGAGGTATATGTATATTCTGTATAACAGAATACAGGTTAACCCCAAGAGAATATAGCCCTTGACAGAAGGTAGGTTCTGAAGAATTTTTCAGTTATAAGGATCAAGAGTATATAGTTATGTAACACTTAGCATCATTTGACAGTAGAAAAATAGAGCTATCTGCTATATGTAGGTAGCAGAAAAATGTTATTTATAACATGCCCAGGGAATGTTGATGTGTGAGAAAGTCAGCATCCCTGAGAAGGAGCAGTATGGGAGTAAATAATACTCTCAGCAATCCATGTTATATCTACATGCTCTTGCCAGGCAGAAATACAGTGCAATTTAGTTAGAATGCCAGTCATTTAAAATTGTTGTTGGTCTCATATGAGTAATCTGATGTTTGCTTACTACTACTACTACTACTGAATCTATTTCCCCATTAGTCTCAATTTACCAAAAAAAGGCTAAAAATTACAACCAAAGATGGGTTTAAAAACAATACAAAATAACCACCTAGGACCTTTTCACCCAACTGGAAAAGACTGACGAAACAAAAATGTCTTCAATTGTTTCCAGAAAGTGCAAATAGTGAGTGCCTGTTGTATCTCAACAGGGATGCTGTTCCATGGAATAGGGCAGTTACACTGAAAGCCATGCCAAGTTAATGCGGAGTGGGCTTCTGATATTTTAAGATGGGGTTGCCAACCTGCACCTGTGGATGTCATGGCATCAATGAAGGCCTTCAGTGGTGCCCTTGCTATTTGCGCCACGCTCTGATTTTTCATTTAAAAAAGTAAATCTGTAGCCCTCCTAAAAAGAAAGCAATTGAGCAAAATGTGCAGATATTCTTCTAGCAATTGAAATGAAATGAGCCAGCCTAGCCTCTGTCAGTGTTTTTAGCCAAAGAGTGAAGTTCAAGCTGTGATGGATACATGAGTTGTTTGGACACCAGGCAATAAGAATCCCTGGGGCCCTAAAGAGCAGCTGTTTCCCCCTCCCTTTTTTCTAGTCCTTGGAATTTCCATAGTTTGTCCTTCCTTTTTCCCCAGCAACCAGGGTGCATCTTTCCTGTGCTGGGATTGTCTGAGATCAGGTATTCCCTAGACGTTATTTTCTGCAAACACTTCTACACAATAAATGTGGGTGAATGTTAAAGAATCCCTCTCTCCCTAAATGGTAAATGTGAAAATGTTACAAAGATATTTAGGCATGCCCTGCTTTGCAGGAGCTAAAGACCGTGATTCATCAAGAATTCACTGAGTACTTAACTTACAGCATAGTGTTTATGCATGCCTACTCAGAAGTATGTCTCTTTGTGTTTAATAGGCTTACTTCCAGGTAAGTAAGTACAGGATGGCAGCCTTGTCTTTGATTTAGGGTTGGCACTTGGGCAAAAACAGAGGGGGTTGTGCCTTTAACAGCTGTGGGGCAAACAGAAATTCAACAGGTCAAGCTTTTTCTAGTATGTAAATACAATTGTGGGAAAAGCTTCACTAGGACTACTCTCCACTTTTTTTTTTCTAATGCCATACTCCAATGGCTGCCATGTGCCCTCTGGTCCAAAAAGGTTGGTATTTCTGCTTTAGGAACTTCAAGGAGAAACTCTCCTGCAGAGTTCATGCTCTTAAGAAGCCAAATGAACTTTTATTTTGTCACTCAAATTGTCAAACATTTGCTCTGACAAAGGTCCACATTTCCCCCCCCAAAAAATCAGCCATTAAACTCAAGGGCAAAATTTCCCCTGATTCCAAAACAAAAAAAATAATTGGCTTTCAATGCAAGCATCCACAGCAATTTTAGGCCATGGCTGCTTTCCTGATTACTGACACACCTGAGAACATAATTAGAGCCCTGCTGGGTCAAACCAAAGGCCCATCTAGTCAGCATTCTGTTCTTAGAGTGGCCAACCAGATGCCTATAAGAAGCTCACAAGCACGACTTGAGAGCATTAGCACTTTCCTGCTTGTGTTCCCCAGTAACTGATACTGAATCTGGGCCATGAATTTTGGGTCGTGAATTCAGCCGTCATGACTAATAGTTATTCATAGCCTCATACACCATGCATTTGTCTCTAAGGTCATCCAAGCTGGTAGCAAAAATGGGGAAGAAGTCCAGGAGCTAAAAGCTGAACACATTTGAACAACAAAAACCCTAAAGAGCACATTTTTAAAACAATTTGCACATTCCTTGTATACTGCAAAAACTCTTGTTGGAGTTACTTGGATGCAAACCTTTTATGTGAGAATGTGCCCTTGAAATAGGAATTTTCTAAAATGCATTAGGCTTACAATAAACTATGTTTCGAGCACCTGGAGTTCTTCCTTCAGACATTATCTAGGCTCTCTGTTTTTCTGGCAAGCTTACTAAGTGCCTAAATGCAGAATGGCAGCGATTAGCAGAGTTACTTTAGCTGGGTGCACTCCAAACCAAGAAGTGGACTGAACACTAGTGAGCTTGGCTGTCATGGGCTTTAGGATTTGGCTGGTAGCATCATTTATGCCAAGATCTTATGCACACGAGCTATTCTCCAGATCATTACCGTGCTTCTTTCAAAGATAGTCAGTAATCCATCAGTCGCAATCACAAAACAAACAATTCTGTTTTCTGAGCCTTTTACCATGCTCTATTCATTTAGTATCAAAGAGCAAAATGCTTCATTTAGAGCAATATTGTGTTTTATGGACTTTTTGCTGTGCATCATTTCAGCAACCTAATGACAGAGTTTTTGGAATGTTCTGCGTTTTGATTATCCATCATTAATGCATAAATACTTCTAATTAGAGATCAGTCGGTGTAAAATAAGAATAAATCTTTATCGTTTAAGGATTAAATTGTCACCAAATTGATCTTGTTTAGTATATTCAAAAGCATTACACCAGCTTGCATCGACATACAGATGTCATCCTCACTCTTTGATGAATTCAAGCCATCTGTTGAGGTTTTGCTTGTCTTTACCAAAATGTCAAAATGTAGAACTATCATTACAGGTAACCTGAGCTTAGAAAGCACAGCCATTCTTTATTTATGGAGAAACCAACCACTTGGTATGAAAGCACACTTCTATTAACAATTATACCAGGTTACACTAGGTTTCATCACAAATGTTCCACGTACAAAATATTATTGATTTGTAATGTATTTTTACAGTCCTTATTGTAGTTATTCTCACAACAACCCTATGAGATGTCTTTGTTATTTCCTATTTATTAGGAAGCTGACAGGGTTAACATGTCAAAAGAATTTTGGAGGGTTGGAGTAGTGGAGAGTTTTATATTTCATTCATGCAATTCTGTACTGTTGAGCTAAGGTAGCTGCAGCATCTTACATCTGGTAAGGGAGGAAGGGAAGTTCCGTTTGGGTATATAATCTAGATATGCTTACTTTAAGTTAATTGCCATGGAAAGTACTGTATTTTTTCAGTTAAGTGAAATTATGATCAGAGCTTGGAAAAGTTACTTTTTTGAACTACAACTCCCATCAGCCCAATCCAGTGGCCACGCTGGCGGGGGCTGATGGGAGTTGTAGTTTAAAAAAGTAACTTTTCCAAGCTCTGATTATGATCTTACTTTCTTAATAGAACTTACTTTCAGCTAAGTGCAATTCGGATCACATGTAGGCAGCTTACTCCTATCCAGCTGTGGCAGCTGTAATGGTGGCCTAATCCTAATGTTGGAAAGTGGAACAGAGCAAAGAAAGCAATGGTGCAGAATTGAATCAGCTTTATTCATTCCCAATGGCCACGTAACTTAGGTATTAGTAGTAGTAGTAGTAGTAGTAGTAGTAGTAGTATTGTTGTTATTATTATTTAAATTTCTATCCTGCCCTTCCTCCCAGAAGGAGCCCAGGGTGGCAAACAAAGGACAAAACACTAAAACATCTTAAAAATCTATTTTTTTAAAAAAAATCTTTAAAAACATCTTAAAAGGCAGTACTATGATGTATTATTGACAGTTGACCCACTTTTCTATTCCTACCTGTGCTTCAGAAGTCCTGTGGCATATCATTGGTGTGCTGTGATTTTCAACGTCTGGTTCAGGAGTTTTATATTGTTTTAAATTTTTAAATTGTGTTTTAAATTGTTTTTTAAAAGATGTATCTTAAATTGTATTTGTTTTTAGTTACTGTAAACCGCCCAGACAGCTTTGGCTATGGGGCGGTATAGAAGTATAATAAATAAATAAACCAGAAATGCTCATCCTGGTCCTGTTTCCACAGTTCTGCCAAATGCTGGCAGAAAGCTACATGCCTTGTAATATGTCAATGTCAGGGGCCTTGTACTGAAACCTGTGCATTACTTTGCTAGTGCATCAGTGCATAGAATTTGGCCATTAGTTTTCACAAATGCAATTTGCTCTCAAACCTTCACTCCATCTCATTTCGGTAGAGGTATGTATTTAACTGCTCTTTCACATTCTCAATCATTTGTTATAGGAAAAGTAAATGTTATTAAACCATTACAGGGGAAAGCAGCTGAGCATTTCAAGCATGCTGGTTGCCACTTTTTAACACCACCCTTGAGTTGTATGCACTTTCTTTATTTTCCATCCATGTACCAGCTAATAATAAATGTCAGCTAACCTTCTCTCAATTACAATTGAATCACTTTTTAAAATAGGCATTTAAAACAGGCATCGTAGAAAAACAGCAACACAAACTGGAATTCCAAGTTTAGATATCACAGAACTATAACTCAAGTTGTATCTATTCCCCTAATACTGAATTCTGCAAAATTTCATTACCTTGTTCATTGGAAATATAATATCCCAGGAGAAAAGTGTACATTTTACTAGTCAAGAAGAGAAATGACAGAGTTCGTTGGTATAAGAAATGTATATTTCATTACTTTTCATTTGGTGCCCATAATCATTGACATTTATACAGTACTTTAATCTTCTGTATATTTTACCAACCTATACGTTCATACAACATTCAAGAAAAACCACAAAAGTATTGTTATTACAAAAAAAGGAAAGAAAAAAATTATGATTTCCTTCACACAATATTTGAGCCATTCACAGTCTCAAATTACTGCTCAATGCAAAGTGGTATTTTGTGAGCAACATAAAATCACAAGGAGTTTTTTTTTTCTAATCAGGGATTAGCTGTGATCTATCAAATGTCACCTCCTTTAACCTTACACTTCTCACTTGCAGAGAAGACTTGCATGAGCAATTATTTGTGTGAGTGAATTAAGTCCAATATCTTCTGAACCAGAACCAATGATCAGAAGTTAAAACCCTTCCCAATTGTACAGAGCTTATTAATTCCATTTATAGATTTCCAGTGACTCATTCCTCTATGAAATATTCAATTAACAAAAACCCCTTATGCTTAACATGTTGTAGTAAGGGCTTTCCATGTTCACTTAAACTCCAAAATGCCAAGAAATTACTGCTGTTAAGGACCTTGTTATTTAAGCAATATTGATATGGTATGGTATTCTATCCTGTGATTAGTTTCAGCTGTCAGTGGCAGAGTAGTGGTCATAAGTCCCAGATTTGTCTGTTCACTGGAATAGACACATGGAATCTATTGCAACTTAAGCCATCATGCAACTAAACCTACTATTCCATGTCACAAGCATCTAACTGGCAATCTATTTTTGCTCATCTCCTCTCAAACTATTTTTTACTCATCTCCTATGATTTCTTCCTCCTGTCTCCTTTCACAACTAACTTCTAACCTTTTGGCCTACTTGAACTGTAAACTCTTTAAGGCTGAGACCTGGTCTGTGAGAATCTTGCCTAGCAAAAGCAACCTTCTATGCTTCCAGAGCTGAGATTAATGAGAAACTGTCACCTAGCAGCTGCAGAATAAGCAAGTCCATTGAGCAATACTGGTCAGGAAAAAAAAAACCCTTTTTAATAAAAACTAAAAAAAAAAGTTACGCAACTCAAGCATGTTACACAACTCATGAGTAAAAACACATACTGTATGCCTCCCTTAACCTAAAACTACAACCTATTTCACAAAACACATAGTAAAAATGAGGAAATCTTTCCAGAAAAGCCACCCCAGGAAAGTATATGGAAGAGAACTGAAGAATATATGTCAATACAGCCAAAGTTTTTGATCTCACATCTAACTCATTCATATAAGGCCCTCTCAAATTTCTATCTCACATTTGGCATGGGCCATCCTCTAACCACCCTTTCCTACACTGCCAAATTTCAAAACAATTTGCATAATCATTTTAAAACTATAAGACATAGAATATAGCTCCTCGTGATTTCTCATTAGAATGGCAGAATGAGATTCTCCCCCTCCTCCTTCAGTTTAATGTCCTTGCAAGGCCAAGTACCTATTGCCATCAGCTACAGGCAACACTATTATTACACTTCACTACAGTTTCCCATAAAGCCTTGTAGCTATTCCATCCCTCCATCTCAAAAGTCTCCCAAAAACACATTCCAACTCAGCAGCACAGAACCAAACCTATTATACCTCTGAGCACTCTAAAACCTCACACATAAACAAAGCACCCACATCCAAATATTTCTCTACAGTCCTCAAGCTTTTCAGCAGTCCTCAAATTAATTGTCCTGTTCCCAGAGTTTCCACAGTGTGAGCTGTACAATTAACCTCACCCACACCCTTTGTTTTTCTAGCTAAAAAAAGAAGCTAGATTCCTACAAGTACCACGTTACATCTACAGAAGCCAAAACAGACACCTGCATACTCCTGGATCACATACATGAGCCACAAACTGAACATTCCAACTCCATATCTCAAGGCCAAACTTGTTATGCCTTTAAGCACCCTAAAGTCTCACAAACACACTCCACGGACAGATCACCCACAACCAAATACTTCTCTGCTGCCCTCAGAATAATAATCATTTTCTCATACTTTTTCTCTACAGCCAGGTGCAAAAGACATACATCTAGTATGAAAGAAAGTTGCTGAGCACAGGGTTATCAGAACTGAGATCAGCTCACAACCTTTCCACACATAGATCTATTCCTACCTTCCACAAGTATTCTTTATTTCAGTTGTCAAATTTCCAAAAGGGTGTATGTCCTTTTGTTGCTATTGTTAAACAACTGGAAGCCAGAAGTGCTTGCCAATTGACTACAAATCTCCCAGGGATCTACCAATAGATTACAGTCTATCTTCTGGCCATCCCTGCACTAAATCATTTGTATGGGCACAGGCCTACCTTACAGGGTTGTTGTAGCATGGTTCAAAGGAGTGCTTGCAAGAATGAACTACAATAGTAGAGGTAAGATTCTTCCAAACATTGCCAAAAAAGGCATTGTCAAAAAAGCAATGTCACCTTTCTGCTGCGTATCCAGAAACTGAGAAGAAAAAAATGTGGATTTGCTCTAGGGATAAGTGTCCATCCCCAGTTAAGCTTGAGGTACTATGGACCTTGCTTGCAGACTGCCCAGTTTCTGGGGAGGCTTGTTTTTGTTATGGGGTTTTCTTTTAGTTTCCGGATCCCATATTGTAGCCTCTTGGCTTGCCTTCATGGTCCGCATTCTTAAACTTGTCTTGGGAATAGATGCAATGGTCCAGAGAAAGGTTGATAAAGACATACAGTTGGGCAGGGTTCTTGGCCCCTTCCCATCATCCCCTACCTCTGCTCTCAGGTATAGTGCCCAAAGTGGTAGCTGGTGAAGTCCACCTAATTCACCACCTGTCATACCCATGTGGTCAGTCAGTAATGGCTTCATACCAGATAGTCAATGCACTGTGCGCTATACTTCCTTTAACATGGTGTGTGCCTGTAGCAGAGGTGCCTTATGGGAAAGTGTGACATCTAATCTGTCTTTCATCTCCTGCGGGTACACAGGGATTTTTGAGCTGCTGGGTTTTTGCCTTTTCAGTCAATTCTATGTGGCAGAGCATTACCTATGGGCTGCTCTATTTCTTGCATGGAGCGCTTCATCTCCTTCCTGGAAGGGGCAGTCAAGGGACAAAAGGGCTCAGAAGCAGTGGGGCACGATCTGTATGATTTGCGGTTCATGGGCAGGGCAGATTTTGAGTGCATGTTAACACCTGATGTCACATTTTATAGAATGGCTATGTAACTGGGGGTTCCCTTGGCAGCTGGGGAAATGGAGGATCCTGCCCTGTTGTTAACCTTCCTGGGCATCAAAATTGACTCTGGAGCCTGGGGCCCAGGGCTGCAGGCTGCCCGGGGAACAGCTTGAACTGTTGCAGATCAAGATCCTGGAGTTTTCAGGGGCCAGGAAAGTGTTTCCTTTCTGCCCTCCAGGTATTGGGGGTCTTTTATGGTGGGTTTATGAGGCCATGGCAGGGCTTTCACAGGGTTCAGGGTTATGGCTGCCTTATGCGCCGACCTGGCTGTGTGGCACTCTTTCCTGCAGGGTTTTTAATGGTGTTTCATTTTGGAGGAAGGACCAACCCTGTGAGGTAGAACTGGAATTCCATTGGATGCATCTGCAGACCTGGATTCAGGAGAGGTTAACTAGGGATTCCACCTTTTCTTTAACTCTTTTCCAGTGTGTTGGAGGTTGACTTATGGGCAGAGAGGCTTCAGAACTCTCCTGTCCATTTTGGTGTGATAACATGGCCATGGGCCAGGTTTGTAACTCCCTTATATTTAGGAACACTAGGGTTATGGCCCTTGTCTGTTCCTTTGTTCCCCTGTGTCCATGTTTTCATGTTCTCTTCTGCGGCATGGCACGTGCAAGGTATTGACAATAGTGTTATTAATGTGCTGTCAGGGAATCAGTTGGAGAGGTTTTGGCAGTGCTGTGCAACTGCACATGGGGAGATTGGGGAGCGGAGTCAGAGATGGCCATAAGCCTATCTGTCACCCCAGCATGCTCAACAGCTATCAAAATACAGGAAGGGATTCCCAGGAGTTTAGGGCCAGCATGCTGGAATTCCTCATGGATGGTAGGAGTGGAAGCCCATCTGTCACTGCGCTACGAGGTAAGCAGGCTGGGCTGTCCTTTAAGGCCAAGTCAGGGGGCTTTCAGGACCACTCAGACAACTTGGGTTATGTCAGGTGCTGGCCAGCTGAGCTGTGAACCACCCACATCCCCCTGATCATCACCCCCTTTTTCACCTGACCTGCTTGGTATTATTAGTCAGGGGGGTGCCCTACAGTCATCACCTTCCAAAGCTCAGCAGTTACTGCAATGGCCTCCACACTAATTTTGGAGCCTTTTGGATGGGGGCGGGGATTGCTGGGTCCAGGTCAGACTCTTCCCTATGAGCGTGACTGTGGTTCAAGGTTAGTTTTCAGGTAGACCTGTGGTGCAAGGGTCACACCATCTTTTTATCCTGCCCCAGGTCCAGACGCCTGCCCTGTGAGGGCATTATAGTTTTTGGATATCTGAGGCTCCACGCCTGTTTGTCTGATAGTCAGGAGGAGAGATCTCCCCTCACAAAGTTTAGGTTTAGAGCCACAAGGCCTAGGAGTGGACCCCAAGGGGATTGGGACATGATCCTCCGGAATTTGAGTTGCCTACACGGCAGTGGTGATGCCTACCCAGCACCGTGTATCTTGGGGTTGTACACACAGGTGCAGACCATCAGAAGGCAGAATTATGGGGCGTATGGAATACATTCACACCTGGGGTGAGCCTGGAAGTCCAGGGCCCAACTGTTCACAATTGTTTCTGGTTTTGGCAGGTTGCTGGATGGGGACGGAGTGGATGCGCAGCCTACTCTGCAGCCATGGCATGATCTTATGTGCTGGCCTTGGGGCAGCAAACTCATTGGTTCACAGATGGGCCTCAGACGGTGGGGCATGGTTCAGTAGCTGGGTCGACAGAGTATGCGCTGGGATGGGCTCCTACCCATGTTGTTCCAGCATGGTTCAGTGTGGACGGTTCCGCATGTGATGGTCATTCCCCGGTGTGGGAATGACCTTGATTTCTTGAGGCAAGGCCCTCAGTTGACAGGCATGTGAGGACATGCAGTTGATAAGGCAAACTTGGCCTTTGGTACTTCTGCTGTGGTCAGACATTCTCCCATGCAGGGTTTGGCGTGGCATATAAGACCCAAAGGGGATAGATCGGGCATGAAAGAAGGTCAACAGGCAGGTTCTGTTGGCTCTTCTTGAGCACGGGGGGTTAGCTATTCTGCATTCCCACATACAACATTCAAGGGTTGAGCTTTATAGGGCCGATGGTGTTCACCTGACAAATACAGGGAATGACATCTTCTTGGGAGACCTGCAGAGGTCTATGAGAAGTGCATCTCAGCAGTGGGGTAAAGGGGGACTAAATAGAGATGTGTCCCCCTTTTGTGGCGGGAAGGTGCGGGAAGGGAAGTAGGTAAGGACAGCTACGTGGCCCCCTTAGGCACCTTTGGAGGTGATTGGCGGTTCCAGAGGCCTGTTTGTCAGGGCTTTACGGCTCAAGGGCAGGATATGGGCTGCTTCTCGGGCCAACTTACCTCATCCACCCGGAGTTTCACAGCCCCAGGGGACGGTGACATGGGAAGGCCCCCCTACTCACCTACAGGGTGTGGCCGGGGTAAGGGGTAAGCAGATGGGCTTTCCCTTGCCCCATCAGGGGCTGGTCACCCAAGAGCTGCATGGCAAGCTTCTTGCTTATAGACAGTTCCCACACCTAGGTTGTCCCTCTGCAGGTCACTTTAAAAGGGGTTTTGTTATAGTTTAATAAAGTGGCTCTTTGTTCAACCCAAACTGCTGTGTCTGTGTCTTATTTCGCCCCTCAGCCACAAATGGTCTTAAGCTATCTGTTCCAAACTTCTTCTATATAAAACTTCTTATTCTCAAGAAAGATGTAAATTTTAAAATCACAAAGATGAAATGCCAGGTGCTAGGACTAAAATAGCAGCTATGCATGGGAAGGCCAAAAATGATGAAAATTTGCGACTCAGCTATTCATGAATTACAGTCTTCTAATTAGTCGCAGGTTCCTGAATGCCCATGCTTGTCAGTTGAAAATGTGGGTTTGTTATTCGCCTCCTCCTTTTTGGTGTTTAATTTTTCAACGTAAACACTATTTTCAATTTGTTTACTTTGAGCAAGACAGTGCACATCTTTATTAGGTCTCCTAAAGATGCATAAAATCCTTGAACTAAATGGCTTGTAAAATGTCATTGGAACTAGTGAAAAAGGTCATCAATATGTTGCTATAAAACAAAGTGAAGGCCTAATAAATATTAACTATGATGTTGTCTTTTCCTGAAGCATTTTCAATAAAATTCAAGCTTTGTGGCTGAGTTCTACTGTGTATACTACTACAAAATGGTGCCTTTAAAAATGCTGAAAGTCATTATTTTTCGACAGGGCTATGTGTGTTTTGTGCTAGTCCTGAAATTAAAAAAAGGCTATCCCCCCAAAAAAAATTATCTCAACAAGGTTCTGCAAACTTCTAGGACTGATGAAATATTGAATGTTGAGGGCGTCAGTTAAAGACAGATTAAAAAGGAAATGCAGACAGGAAGAGACAGATTGGCGTGTTCAAGCCCTTAAATTTATAATAAGTATTCTGAAGATAGAGTTTAGGATCATGATGATGCAGGGCACTTTGTTCCCTTCCTGCTCTTCAGAAACCTCCCCACACCCATATGCGGCAGTGAAACATAGAGCCTTTTTGCACCATGCAGAATACATTTCTGGCTATTTGTCCTCAAACTAGTGTTGTAACAAACACAACCAGTATTAACCATGGCAGATTTAATAGTCATCAGAAATTATCCAGGCTGAGTTCAGTCACAGAAAGCAAACCTACGTCAGTCTCCGACTCTTTTCCTAAATTCCTTTTCTTTTCTACAACTCTCGTGTCTTCTCTCAAATCTGAACTGAATAAATATTTTGAGTTAATGTACACAATTTGGATAAATACAATTCCATTTGTGTAGTGACTCTAATGAGGAAAAGGTTAACGAGACGCAGGTTTATCTTGTGAGATCTGACAGAACAAATTATTTGCCCACAACTTCTCTCTGAAAACTCAATTTTAGAAACACTTGTCAACATATCTGTTAAGTCTTGCTCCTCATAGAAAATGGTGAAAGATATAATAATCAACAGGGCAGGAACATAGGAAACTGCCCTGAGTCAGACCACTGGTCCAGTGTATTGTATAGGCTGAGCAGCGGTGGTTCTGCAGGGTTTCAAAGAGAATTCTTTCTTAGCCCTATTTAAAATGCTAGGGACTGAAACTAGGACCTTTTACATTCAACACATTACCCTAGTACTAAGCTACGACCCTTCCTCAAGGGCACAAGGGTATAATTGCCACATTGATCATTGAGTATAGATCATTAACCATGGCCAAGAGTAACATCTTGGTATCAACCCGCAGGCTGGCAAGCAGTCTGACACTAGCTCAGGAATACTTTTGTCCTCCAGGAACAGCTGGAGCCATAAGACAACAATTCATTCCACAATCACCACCCTCACACTCATAAAAGAGAAGACTGGACAGTCTACAGAAGAAAACAGGCTTGATATGCCTTTGGATTTTCCAATGTTGGCAGGTATGTAAAAATGTTTTATTTGCAAGAGAAGTATGCCAACATTCACCTGATGA
This sequence comes from Rhineura floridana, assembly GCF_030035675.1. Taxonomy (NCBI): domain Eukaryota; kingdom Metazoa; phylum Chordata; class Lepidosauria; order Squamata; family Rhineuridae; genus Rhineura; species Rhineura floridana. The sequence continues at coordinate 102,780,195 of NC_084487.1, forward strand.
AAATCCAACCTTTTCTCTGTGTTACTTTTGAAACTATTGGTCAAGAAAAATGAAATAGAAAACAACACAAACTGAAGGTAAATTTCCTGGCATCATTAGGAAAGAAAATGTTATACAATTCTACAATATTTATTTGGAGGAATCTTACATTTTTAATTAGGAAAAAATCTACTAATCATTGCAAAAGACAGCAAAAAGTTTGTTTTGCTTTAACAAAAATAAAAATTATGTTATAGGGAGGGAAACAAGTCAGTGAGGCAAAGCCAACATAGTTTACAAGGGAAGATCTCATTGGCAAAGCATGACCTCTGAATGCATAAGGTTCATTTAATAATTGAATTTAATCCCTGCCATTTCCAGTTTCAAAATGCTGTTGGGAAGAAAAGGAAGTTAATAATCTCTATCTGAGACTTGGAGCCTGAAGAGTAGATTATAAGGAGTTAGATGGACCAATGATCTGGCTCAGTAAACAGTTCATCTATAATCTTAAAAAATAAACAAATATAGTATTGGATCCAGATTAAGTTGGAATTGCTTTTTAGAATGTTTTAAAACCTTTTTTTTAAAAAAATGTTTTTTCTTTTTAAAAAAATGTTTTGAAAGCTTTTTTTTAAAAAGTTTTAAGATGTTTTAAAGATGTTTTGTTTTAATGTATTTTAAAGTCTGTTTTTATGTTTTAAAGTGTTTTTAGTGCTTTTGTTTGCTGCCCTGGGCTCCTGCTGGGAGGAAGGGCAGTGTATAAATCAAATAATAAATAAATAAGTCAGTTAAATTTAGTTCAGATTGAAATCAATGGGGCAAGTTAGTCATAATTTAAGTCCCATTTATTTCAGTGGGAATTAATTTCAACTAACTTAAGACAGATTGGGTACTGATACCCAAGGGGTTGAAATCATAAGTGAAGGAAAGAAGGAATGTACTTGTTGACCCTGCCCCTCTGTCACATTCCCATCACTTGACTTCATTACTGTCGGGAGGATGAGCTGGGCTCCTGGGGGGGTGTCAGAAGAGGATTCAAATGGCTGGCAGAGGGAGGAGGGAGGAACTTACCCTCTGTGGAGCGAAGCCGAAACAGAGGACATGCCAGAGATAGGGTCGCCTAGCAACGGGGAGCCTGAGAGCCTTGCAGTTTTAGAATCCCCCCCAGACATTCCCAGGCCCTCCCTTCTCCGCAGCTCAGAGCAAGAGGGAGGGCTGATCACAGCAGAAAGGCGGAGAGATGGTTTACCCTCAGCCCCTTCTTTATCACCCATAGGGGAATCGGACACTTCAGAAGAGGAGGAGGTGATGCCTCCCCCCTCACCACGCACACGCAGACGGTTGAAAAGACAGGAGAGAAGGGGGGAAGGCGGGCAGTACCTGAGGGGGAGTTAAGGAGGAGCGAAAGGTTGCGCGCCCGTTTAGCCCCTTCTTAAAGAACAGGCGGGAAGCAGCCCCTTGCTCTGTCAACTTTCTCCCAATGTCGCAGGACCTGTATCCCTGTATTGCTTCATGAGAAAGCGCAGTCTTTGTTGGACATTACTCTAATAAAACACGAATTAACTACAACCTCTGGTCTGGTTCCTGAGTCGCATCCTGGGCCTGACAATTACCATCTATGTCTTGAAGGTGTAACTATAGAGGGGGGGGGCCTGCTCTGCTTGAATAGATTCCCCACATGATTGAAACCCTTGATCATGGACGGAGCTGTCAGGGGTTAGCCCTGTCTAGACCTCAAACCTGAGGTCTCCTCAGATAAGGTGCAAGGGGAATAGGAAAGTCAAGCAGGTCTCCACATTGCCAATAACCCTGAGGAACCAACACATCTGGACATCCCTGTCCAGGACTGGAAGTCCCCACCCCAGCTGCTTCAGTTCATGGCTGGCTCTTTGGCTCTCCCTACATCTACCACCCATCCACCTACCAAGGCCGTAGGTCCAAAGGAGATGGGAGCCAGGTAGGTACTTGTTGCTGAAGTACCCGGTTGCTGCTGAAGTGCCCTGTTTTCTTTGTATTTCTTCTCTAGCATTCCAGTCCCCCACCTTCTTCACCTTCCTGCTGGGACCCAGCCAGAATGCTCTCAAACACTGACCTTTTATCTCCTGAAGGATGCTCTCGACATCCTTATCTACCAACACTACCAGCTCCTACTCAACAGCTATGTTCAGATACTGAGTCCAGAAGGGACTGCCAGTGTCTGTCAGAATCCCTTCACACACTTCTGGAAGATCAAGCCTGGAGTCCTCTCAGGAAGTGAAGGTATCCTGATTGATCTGTAGTCAGAATGCAACCCTCATTCTGTTTTCTTTACTGCTTTAATACTTTGTTCAGAGTAACACTGTACTGAAAATTTATCCTTGTTTGTTTGTTTTTTTAAACTTTTCTCCATCATTTACTGAGAATTAAATTGCATTTGGAAATTATTGGAGGGGATGGATGCTGATGAAATTATCATTGATGGGATGTCAAGTTTTTATCTTAGCATTATTATCAATTTATATACTGCTTAATGTCAAGAGTCCTCCAAACACTTTACAAAGTATAAAAACCTATTGTACAGACACCAAAATGTCAATAACCATAATTAAAATACACAATAAAATCATCTCTATGGTGGTCTGCACTCTGAAGCCTTTCCAATTGCTTGTGGTTACAGAACAGCCCCACCCAAGGACATAATGGATTTTTCAGGAAGTGTAGACTCAGGCAGCTGAAGACAACCATGAGACTGATTGTTCAATGGAAGAGGATACACACACACCCCTCTTGAATATGTCATAAGTAAGGTAGATGCAAACTTTGCTAAAATGAAAATATAAAGAATTTCTCAAGCATCTGAGAAAGAGGAAGAAAGAGACCTGCCTCTTTGAATTGGGTGAAGATTATCTAGAAATTTGAGGTCAAGATTTGGCACATCGCTAGGCCAGAGAGGGTCCTGGGTCTTCTCAGCCCCAGCGACAACAACCGCATATTGCTTCCAGTCATGCTTTGTTTTATTCAAGTGCTGCTGTCTATACCACAGAGATGCCAGCTAGCACTGAGAAGAGTGGTGCCTCAATTAATAAGCAGAAAATTATAGTCTGTGTAATTCTGTATTTAGAATGAAATATTAAAGGAAGTGTGGTTTCATAATCTCAGGAGGAAACAGCTAGTCAGCTCAGGCATTTAACGAATAAAGTAGGCATCTGGATCTGGAGCAGAGACTCTAAAACCTTTTTATTTGACAAGAATGTTAAATCAAATGTTGCAAGCACACTTGAGAACATGTTAAGTGCAATGGTAAGAAAATGCACTCTACATGAAATGAAACTCTAGAGACTAATTTGAAAATCCGTAACTTCTTTCAAGTCTCCCCATTGACTCAGAAGGATGGTGGTACTGGGATATTTTTGACTCTCTATTTACCAATATATTTAATTTACCAATAAAAATTTTAACTTGTTTTTAGAGCTCCTCGTAAACATTTATAAATCCCTTTTTTCTTTCCAGAAGAAAATGCACTGAATAGCTTTAGTTGTGGAATTTTCTATCTATTTGTCAAGTGTTCATTTCTATCAGTAAAACAAGAACTCCCAAAACATGTATGTATAAATTCAATGTGCAATCACCCTTGAGAAATGGGGTTTTTTTTAGAACTTTGTTTAGCTAGTATCTAAAGGTGTTTTCTTAGGCTGCAACCCTATAGCCTCTAGGGTGGTGTCCCAGCAGTCACAGGAAATATCAGATTTCTCTCTTCAAATTTGGAGAGGGAGATCCAGTGTTGGATTCCACCCTCCACCCTACTGTGGATGCATCCACAACCCTGGTCCTACTGACAATCAGAGTGCTGACATCAGTAAGGTTAAAAAGGATGTGTGTTGGGGGCAGTTTGGAGGATATATTAGGAGAAGCCTGGGAGAAGGCTTGGATCTAAAGGATCCAAAGCCTTCTCAGACACCTGATACATCCACAAACCAGGGAGATATTTAAGCCAGCTTGTGAACTAGCATAAACTTCTCACGGGATTTCCTTCCTTTTTTTTGCAACAAGAGGGAAACTATTGCCCCCCAAGAAGTATATCATAATCTCTGCCCTGGCAGCAAGAGCCCAAAAGGGCTTTGGATAGTGTGGTTAAACTGCCTCTCTCTTTCCCTCTCCCTCCCCCCCTCTCTGATTATAACCTTAGTAGATAATGATGCCTTGAAGATGTTTAATGATAATTGAGGGATTATGATGGCTGGGGCTTGATGAGAAACCACAAACACTAACAGATTTCCATTGCTGGTTTCTGTCCTGACCCAGTAGCTGCAGCTAATGAGATCTCCACTGCCCTTCCCCCAAAACAAATCAGCACGATGACAGCACAAGTATCTTACCATTGTCTGTCTAGAATTACCGGTGCTCCATCTCTGAACAAATCATTGGTGGCATGACAGCTGCTGCATCTATATACTGTTGTGCTAATCTGTTGGGCAGGGGAGGAAATAATGTCTGGGTTAAGGTTTTCACTTTTTTTTATTGCCTAAACTGGCAACCAGCCAAGGTAAAATAATATTAATACAGGCCAGACTGCAATCCTAGCATGTGCAATCACCAATGTACATGTAATCAACTGAATGAAATTGCACACAGTTCACCATACATATGTCAGTTATTTGTCCTGGTGGCAGGTTATTTACATGACTTATTTGCCACAGATACATTTAATCTGCACAGGAAAGCAAGCCTGTGCTGATTGAAAAAAGAGCTTAAACAGTGCTTATGTGAGTTGCCCTTCATTCATGTAATTTTCAGTGTCAGTTTCCAAGAGTATCTGAACTAAAGTGAGATGTCAGTTCAAAGTACCAACCCAAAGCAACCTGCTACAGAAGAAGTTAATTTCATTTCTGTCCACACCTCTACTCAGGACCCACAAGTCAATCACAATAATCTTTTTAAAAAGAAGAAATATAAATGGCTGACCAGATGCAGAGAAAGAGCTCTTTTATCTTAAATAGTTGTGTAAAAGAAGATATTCAAGTATGTACAGAATTTTTTAAAAAAATATCTTCACTATAAACTGTACCTGTCACTTTTATACAGACATTAAATGTTATATATAGATAAGGCATACTGAAATACTGCAATGGGTATAGAAAACATGACCCTGATTTAACTAAATGTATCTGTGATTTTAGTCCTGTGGAGAAGGTCAAAAACTGTAGAAATGTACAGTTTATTTCTGGGAATGACAGGGACGAGACTTCCTTGTCTTACATTCACCCTGTATATACTTATTGTAACTTCTACAAATGTATATTCCAGTGCACTTAGGCTCTGATCTCACAATTTATACCCTTAATTTTTGAACATCTGTGCAGGGCTAAGGTCCTGTTAACCAAGAATCTAATGGTTTCAGTGGTACTGCCCATGATAATTAAATTTAGTTTGGTTGGACCCCAGATGTGCTTATTCATAGTCTAATACTCTTCATGTTAACTCAGAAGCAAATCTTATATTGTCAAGTACGGCTTACTCCTAATTAAATTTTCATAGGATGTCATCTTTGAGGTAAATGTCCAAAATATTTACTAGCTGAATTAATTAGAAGTCAACAAATGTCAAACGTTTACTAACTTGCACTGAACTTTTTCTGAAATCCTGCATTATTGGTCTCAATTTCACTCTGACTTAGTACAATGTATCCCATCACTTTATGATAACACTAATTTAGGGCACAGCAGAATTTATTCCACAGACTCCAAGTGACTTCAAAATTCTCAAAATCCCAAAGTACTGTAATGAATCAATAAGTATTATCACTTTGTCCTGTGGCTGGCATTGTTTTAACCTTGCTGCAACATAGGTAAACATAGATGATCAATATACTATTCAGTACTTTAACTGATCAGATTAAAAAAGGAAACAAAGCAAAGAGGGGAAGAGGGAAATTGGTCCCATTTGCCAAGGCCTTTGTTTAACCTTCTAATTAATTTTCCAGTCATAGAATGGGCTTTCAGAAATGTTCTTAAATTTATTGGCTATAATATTGTGTGCTGTTCTGTAGGTCCAGATTTTATTCAAGGCATAATATTTAGTAGTCACTGTAATCTTTGTGTTAGTGGAACATTACTGAACTTAGGGATCCACAGGCAATTCCACAACCCAGTTAGGAAGAGTTTCTTTGAGGAATACTCTGAGTATTCTCAAATTTCATTTTTTTGCCTTGAAATTAGCACATTTGATACTAAGGAATTGTCAGCAATAAACTGAATATTGATGTTGTTTTTATGTTGCATAGCTTTTTATGATGGCCAACATCTCAAAAAGGATAACCTTTCCACCCATGAAATAAGACTAAAAAACCACAGCCTTCTGCCTACTTCATAACTACACCATGGGGTATCATCTTATGTTAGCTTTAACATAAGGCTAACAAAATAACAGTCTTGTCACAAAGTTTGCCATATAATCAGAATGACTTATAAATCTGATATAATGGGTTGTATTCAACTAAGTCCAACTCAGAGTAATGGAAAATGGAAATGGACTGCCTTCAACTCGATTCCGACTTATGGCGACCCTATGAATAGGGTTTTCATGGTAAGCAGTATTCAGAGGGGGTTTACCATTGCCTCCCTCTGAGGCTGAGAGGCAGTGACTGGGCCAAGGTCACCCAGTGAGCTTCACGGTTGTGAGGAGATTCAAACCCTGGTCTCCCAGGTCGTAGTCCAACACCTTCACCACTACACCACACTGGCTCTCAACTCAGAGTAAGACCTACTGAAATTAATGAACCTAAGTTACTCATGTCTATTAACTTTAATGGATCTACCCTGAGTAGGACTAACATTGAATACTACCCAACAACAATAATAAATTGGGAAGGGTGTATATTTGAAGACATGCATCTTAGCTCATGATCTTCTTGTCTAAACTTATTAAAATGTATGTTTTTAAATTTGTATGTTTGTTTTTAATTGTTGTAAACCACCCAGAGAGCTTCGGCTATAGAGTGGTATATAAATGCAATAAATAAATAAATGCAATAAATAAATAAATAAATAAATATTTACTAGGGGTATGAATTGGATTTGGACCAATCCCAAGGAAAAGCAGAGTGCTTCAGGGGATATTTTGCTTGTCTAGAGACTAAGCAGGATCTGTACTTGGAGACTCATGTCAAAATATTATGTCCTGCTGTGTCATGTTAAGTCTCAGTTCCTCCACAGTGGTTGGGGCAACCCCACAAGCTGGGATCCAAAACACAATAGCACTGGTTAGGAGTAGAGGAGTCTGAAAAGCAGAGTCTAGGTGAAGCCAAGGTCAAAACACAATAAAGCAATCCAGAATCAAGCAGAGTTCAACTGAGAGTCATTGGGTAGAGCTCCAAAAGTCAGCAGTACAGGAAATCATGCAAGAATCATGCATAGCTGGGATTTTTCCAGCTCTTCACTAACATATTCACAATTACCTACAAAAGGGTAAAAAAAGAGTTCAAAGTAGAAATATTCAGTGTATGATTGAATGTTATTGTTTGGTGCTGTTTGGCAAGTAATATCTACAAAAATCTAAGGTTAATGCTAATTAGACATTTGAGTTAGTGTTATACAATTGTTTGTTTACCACTTTACATGTGTTATTTTGAACAATAAATCATAAGAACAATTTGTAGAAATTTAAAGATCTGCAATGATTGTGTAGGTAAAAAATATGCCTGAATCTTCCTTAATGGATGCAACTTTCTCCGTGGAGGTAACTTGGGGAATATTTTAGTTAAGTATATATCAGGAAAAGGTCAATCTTTACACATGACTAGCTTGAATTTGTATTTCAGAATTATATGCTGTTGCTCCTGCAGCAAAACTTTCAACTGAGCAGAAAATATTTTTCCAATGAGCCATTTACTAAAACAATCACATAAATGTAGTTCTAACACTGCCTGAACTACCACTGTGACAATTTGCCATGATTTAACTTTTAAATTTGAAAATGCTGACATGATGGCGAAAATGACAAATAACAAGAGCAAACACATTTCAGCAAAGGGCAACATTCTTCATGTAATTGTCACAGGATTGTGTCAAATGGACATACACTCCCTGTTGTGGATAATTGCCTTGCACCTTTGTTCAGTCCTAGCTTCCAACTGTGTGGAATAATTTTACATCTCTTTGAAAGTGTTTCCTTGCTCTAAAATCCTGTTGAATTCTCTAGATAATTGTTTAATTGTTTCATTTCCAAATATCATTTTTTCTGTTATGTTTCTTCCACACACACATGCTGTACCCTCCTTTACAAGCTATATGTGACCTTTTTAGCTCTTCATCTACTTCAACTTTCCTTCATGTGTTAAACATTTATTTTGAAAATTAACTAATAGGGCAATGTATGGAGGCTTTTATTAGTGCATTCAATTTAATTTTACGTCCATAAACCTTTTTAGAATTCAGTGTTCGATGACTGCACAAACATACACAACTTTTGAAGCAAAGCTGACTTTTGATTATAATTATTATTAATTCTAACCTCCCCCCAAAAAACAGGTTTAGAAACAGTAAGAGCACATTACAATGCAACCATAGTCAATCATTTAGCAAGAGTGGTGCTGAGAACAATATGCATAACTTTCTTGTTGAAGTCAATGAGATGGAGTCCTTAATTCCAGAAACTAATTCTGGAAAGCAATTGGAACTGGAAATTATGCCTGAGTTACAGCCTAGCTTGCTAGCGAGCCAGCTAATTGTAGCGTGCACAGCAGTGTTTCTATTCTTCTAGGACTGACTAACCTATTCATGTCCATTAACTTCAATGGGCTTACACTGAATAGGACTGGCTTTGAAATCCACCCCGCGAGCCCAAACTTCACCAGGAAGTGGTCTGACCATGCCAACAGTGTCACAGAGGACCCCCCTCCCATTTAGTAATACAGGAAGCTGCCTTATACTGAGTCGGACCATTGGTCTATCTAGCTCAGTATTGCAAACACTGACTGGCAGTGGCTCTCTGGGGTTTCAGACAAGAAGGTCTCCTAGTCCTACCTGGAGATGCCGGGGATCAAACATAGGACATTCAGCATGCAAAGCAGATGCTGTACCATTGAGATGCAGCCCTTTATTTTCAGACTGTTCTGCCCAAATTCAAAGAGATTCAGATATGGCTGTGGTTTTTTCTTTTATTGTAGTAAGAGACAGCTTCAATTCAGTGCGCTCCATGAATCTACCTACAGCTTACTCAGAACTCAGCATCTCTCTAGGACTAACTAGGTACAACTTTGTGGCACTAAGACATTGACTCAGCAACTACTCCACCCCTCACTCGGCTTAAGTAAGCGTGGGTGGGCACCCTGCTTGCATGTGCCAACTGTCACTGTTGGAAGCATGCACACAGGTGAAGACTCTGCCTCAACTGTGTCTGTTGAATCTCCTGTTGCATTTGCCTACTGGTGCGAGGTGAAGGTGGAGCCTCCATCACCATCCCATCTTTCCCCTCCAAGGGAGGGGGCTGCCTGCTGGTGATGTGGGCACAGGGAGAGGAGAAGTGTCAGGCTGGGAAACAACCAGCTGGACAGGTTGACTCTCCACAGGTGTATCTAGAGGTTCTGGGATTGAACTGTCAAAGTCCAGAGCTGGGGCACCTTCTGAGTCCCACTCTGTCCTCCTCCTCCTCTGCTTCACTCTTGTCTGTCCACTCCCCCACCAGCAGGGCTCATGACACAAACCACCCTTCTCCACACTTGAAGGAAAAAAACAAGTCAAAAATATGTTCTGCTTGGTGTATCATGTCAGTGACAATCTGAGATGTCATGGCCTCCATGGTAACTGTAAACCATGGCCCTGTCTCAGGGATTTTTTTGGAGTGGGATGCACTCTGCAATGCACTTCTGCCAGCATAAAGGCAGGTTCTGGTCAGCTCAAAATGTGGTGTGACAGAGAGATCATGGATGAGTGAGCAAGAACAAGAGACAGAGAAAGGAAGGGAGATGGACTTGGTAAAAGAGGTATAGGGAAACTGCTCAGGTTGGCAAAAAGCCTCTGGAGAAGAGGAGTTGGAAGGATTGGGCTAGAGCCTGGAACTGAAAAGGCTGGGATGGGGGGAGAGAGCTGGAAAGTGAATGTTAGCCTGGACATGAGGAGTCTGAACAAGAAGCTCAGTGGCAAGCCAGAACTTTCTGTTTGCTTTAGTGAAAAGCCAACACAAGGAGTCTGCTGTTGAAATGGGTTCCTATCTTCCTGAGGAGTTAGGGACCCACCAGTGTCTGAGAGCTTCCTCTTGTGAATCATAACATTGTGATTAACCATCATGACATCTGATTTCATCAGGAACTGTCTTAGCTGGCCTATCAGCCAAATCTCAGGAAAAGGTACTATTGCTGCTGATGCATATAACAGAAGTACCAGATCAATAAGTGCCTCAAACCTATATTGATGTATATCATAATTCATAACGTAAAGTTTGAAAGTCACTCAAGTTAGAAGGCATTCATGAATCATCTTCACGACACTTCACTGCTCTCTCACACACAATTTGAATAACCAAGGTAAGCACTCAGTCAGAAGAATTATGTTTTTAAAATCTCAGCCCATTCCAGTAATACTTTTCCACATGCAGGAGAAAGATTATATATGCAAGACAGCACTTTCACAGGCTAAATGCCCTGTGGGATCCTGTTTGAGAAACAAGAGCAGAGAGGGCTTTCTTCTCCTTTCACACAAGCCCATGTCAATCTTCAGATCCATTTCCATGTGGACAAGGAACAGAGCATGTGAAAATGGTCATATGGATAAACAATCTGTCCTTACTCCAAGGGCAACTACATATCTGCATCTTAATATAGACATGTGTTTCACATCAAGGATACAAATAAGCATATGCAGTTCTCTCTCAATCAAATGCTGTAAATGATTTCTTTTGGAATGAGACTGTTTGCAGGTTTGTGATCAATGTGTGGCTTTTTGATTTAACACACATTTTTCTTAGGCCTGTTATCTGGAGGCCTAGAAGTTAATTCCTGTTATCTTTTCTCTGCCAATTCTTATTGGATCAACTATTGGCTTCTTCTATGTCATCTTTGCCTTGTTATCTTCCTTTTGTTAGTGAAGTTTGGAAAGTCAACTTCCACAGCACAGCCTGCAGAATAGCTAAAGTCAATTCCTCAAATAAGTAACACAGTCTTTTGTTGCTAGGACAAGAGAAATGGCTTGAATGGCAGTGACTGTGATTCCCCGAATGAAGATGGTAAGCAGAGGAAGTTAGGTTAGCAGAATTTTGTATTTGCATGATGCCTTGAAGACACTATGAGAGTCAAGAATACCTCTAGAGGTTTGATATGGCAAATGACTGACAAAGACTATGGAAATCTCAACTTCAGTGTTAGTATTATATTATTGAAAACTATGTCAATAAGTCACCTTCCTTGTTTAACACAGGAGTGGGAAAAGTCAGGGTTGAGAGCCAAACGTGGCCCTCTAGGCATCTTTATTTGACTACAGGCCACATCCCCTCCTCAAGCTGTCTCCTCATTGATCCTGCTCTGTGCTCTCTTGAAGTGCTTTTGCATTGCTGGAATGTGTCCTTCAACTGTGATTGCCCCTTGATTGTGTTAGGGATAAATTGAAAACCCCAGTGCTTGTAAAACTATAATTCACTTGTCTTGCCTAAACCAGCTTGGGCTTCACGGGAAATAGAACCAAACTGGCCTTTATTTGACTTTTGATATAAAATGTTGGTTTATTTCCTGGTGACCTGACCCTTACCTACATTCCAGTGGCTCGCATAATAAAAGCCGGTTTAAGCTGGAAACTTCCCTACTATGCATTTCTGTATCACATTTATGCTTATGGCCTTGCTTATTGTTACTAATGTGCCTTGCATAGAAATGTCAAACGCTATTCCAATGCCCCTCATATCCTTGACTTGTAATACTCCTTTGATATGTAAGCAGAATAATATCATGTCTGTCTCTAGTTTAGGGGGCGCCCGGTTGCAGCTGGGCCTCCCCTCAATAGTTGCCTTTGTCTGTTCCTGCATAGTGCTTATCTCAAGGACATGCGAAATATGCAGACATAGAGTCTGAGAGATAGTCTTGATGTTTCCACTTTGTCCTTCCCCCAGTACCCCTTTACCTCCTTACATATGCCCCAAAGCTATGACAGTTAGCAATTGTTTCTTTTGTATTTTATGACGTGAACCCGATATTGTAAACTTCGGGGTAAACCTATATAAACCCTTGTACACCAATAAACGAGGTTCCCATGCTGGCCTGCTTCGGCTTGTAAGTATTGGGTCCCCTTTGCAAAGGTTTTTGTCTCGTGTTACTTGATCTCTGATAGTGGGTTCATTTGCACTCAACTCCGCACTCTTCCCGGGTGTAATAAGCGAGTTGGGGTTGACAGGGCGACTTGCGTGTTGGGTTTGGACCTAACAATTGTCTGGATGGAAATGTGTGTGTGTACATGTACTCTACCTAAATCACATACTACATTACATAATTTGTGCATTGAATAAGGAACAGATACTCACTTGGTCCTTATGTCACTTGTACACAATTTTCAGTAAGTGATTCTGTAGAATGGCCCACAGTCTCACAATGATCTGTGAGAATTTGCTTTGATTTTTTTGCTGATGTAGAAACAAGGCTAAGCCTTATCACAAAATAACATCTTACAGTCCTTTCACTCTTCACTCTGAGATAAAGACAGCTAAGGCAGTTTACATGGTTATTAATTTATCTCATGAATTAGACTCAAATACATGCAATCTATGTTCACAAAAATTATATAAAAGAATTGAAATTATAGTTCCACAAAGAAGAAAAATGTATGTTCCAAGGTAAGCATTTTTCAGTCCAAGATTTTTATTTGCTGCCCTGGGATCCTTCTGGGAGGAAGGGCAGGATATAAATTTAATCGATAAAAAATAACAAAATAACAAAATTCAATGGGACAGATATAAGCATTTGCTCATTTTCCCAATGAAATACGCAAATCCTAAAAGTGCTTTACTATGAGTGGATCATGCCCAGAGTCTCTATAATCCTTTCTCTGAAGCAGTACCTCATATGCTATATAATTTCCAGTTTATCTAAATCAGTTGCTATTAGCCTAATTAACTGGTTTTTTTCACTTGACACTATGTACTTAGAAGAAATATGAACTTTTTTTTGTTCTGATTTACACTGCTTAGGTTTCAGTCCTATATACACTTACCTAGGAGTAAGCACCATTGAACTAATCAATGGTTACTTCTGAGTCAATAGGCATAGGATTGTGCTGTTAGTATATTTGTTATGTACTGAAATACAAAGTAGGAAATAAAAGATTTTGAGAAATGAATTGTAAGATGATATTCATAACTGCACCTTTTTGCAATTTATGACAATATAATGATGAATTGTCTTGCAGTCACACTCACTGAAGGCATGAAAGGTTAATAACTCATTTAAACATTCATTACATGTCCCTATCAAAGTCATCTTAATTTCACAAAGACATCTAAGTTTCTCTTCAGGGAAACTCTCTCTCAGGATTTGAGTGTGATTCTTTATTAACAAAATGGCAAGTGCAAAGTTACATGTCAAAACCCTGACTGATGATGCTGTAAATTGGTTCTTCCACCAAAGCAGAAGACTTTAAATTACTACTTTTTAAAGGTGTGCTCCCTCAAAGGCAATTAATGTGTCAGTTGTCAGTCAGGATTATTTAATTTCCCAGTGAGGTCTACAAAAATGGGCGCAGTGGATTGACAAAGAGAACATAAGAGTTCTAATAGGGCAGCTGATTGTGTACCTTTATCTCATCTAAAATTGAAGGGACTATGGCTCACTGAAGCTATAACATTTGACATGTTCTTTAGTAGTAACAATACATATCTCTACCTTGCTCAGAACATTTCGTCTCTAGCTGTTGTTAACCTTCCCAACCCAGAAGCAAAGAGAATGCTTAATTGGTATTTAGAGTGCAGTAAGTTGTAATATTTAATTTTTGACAACCTATATTCCGCAATAAAATAGATTGGCTCATACTTTTTTTAAAAGTGTATTATGAAAGTATTGCAAGCCATTTAGAATTTTGATTCACACAAGTTGTGCATGGAATTTGAGGGCCCCGATCCAAGGAATGTTAATTGTAGTTATGTCCCTTTGAAAGCAATGGTATATGAAGGTTAGTCATAACTGACATCTGTTGATTTCAATGAATTTAGTTATAAAGATCTATACCTGTTTGAGCCAAAAATACATAAGTGGGGATTCCACAGCTGTGATAATTGATCCACTTCTGATGGATGTTATTAAGGTGATATTTGATGCTAGTCCTACTCTGAGTAGACCCACTTAAGTTAATAGACATGACTAACTTAGGTTCATTGATTTAAATGGGTCTACTCTGAATAGGTTTTTGTGGAATACCACTCGTAGTTCTGGTGTCCCAATTCTGAAAGTACTTCTATTTGTGCAAAAATGACTTACTTTTGGGGACCCTCTGGATCAAACTGGGAGGTGCAGAAGGCTGCAGGGAGGAGAGGAGCAAAGAAAATCCTGTCACATCCTCTGGTGCCACATTGGATTTACATTTAATCTTTACATTGTCTTACTGCCTGACCCTATCTATACTTACTAAAAAAACAAACCCTACCACTAAGTTTAGTCATTTTTACTTTCAAGTCAGTGTACATCGGTTATAGCCTTCATATTATTTTATCTGTTTTTATAATACCATTTTACTGTTTATATTTTGTATCTCTGTTTTTATTCTACTGTTTTATTCTACTGTTAGGTGGGTTTTTTGTATATAGTTTATAGACTGTTAAGTACGAAGAGGCTTGGTAATGCTTTTAAATAAATAAAAATAAATAAATCATACTGAATGAAAAGTAGTTACTGCACATGAGATCTGTCCACCCCAAAATGTGTGAGTGGGGCCTATTCATTAGTGCATTATGCACCAAGGCCTCAGTTTAAGTTAAAGGTTTTGTGCACCGTGGTGAAGGCTATATGAAACCAGTGCCTTCCCCCATACCCTACTGTGTATCCAACCTACATGACAAAGCTGGGTGTAAACCGGCTCTGAAGCAGTCACATTTATTATAAGCATGTAATGTCACAATGTACAGAAGGAGAAGGAGATGGTCAAGAGCTGGTTGCCAAGGAAACAAGGCATTTTTGATCTGCAGTGGTGAAGAAGAGTTCAGTTAGTATATACTGAGGTAAAAGATGACCCTGAAAAGAGGACTCAGACCCAGAGGTAAAGCTTTGTGTAGGATATTTCTCTATCAGTTAACAGGGCACAAAAAGCTATAGGTAGGTGTGGTGTAGTGGTTAAGGTGTTGGACTACGACCTGGGAGACCAGGGTTCGAATCCCCACATAGCCATGAAGCTCACTGGGTGACCTTGGGCCAGTCACTGCCTCCCAGCCTCATGAAAACCCTATTCATAGGGTCGCCATAAGTCGGAATCGACTTGAAGGTAGTACATTTACATTTAGGTGGAAAGAGGTGGAAACTCTCTGAAAGACCAGACAGAGCTATCTGTGAAGCCATGCAAGGGCAGAATCTGTCATCTTGGGGTGAACTCAGCATGGCAACATACTTGAAGACATGGATGGATCTGCCAATAACTGTTCTCTCAGTTTCTAATTTTGCTATTCTTAAATTCAGTTCTCCATATTTCTTCAGCAATTTTTGTTTTTTTAAAGAACAATCCTCATGAAAATTCTTCAGCATTTTACTGTAAATTTCTCTTACAAAAACACATTTTTCTATGCAGTTTTGACTAATGTACACATTTTTGCAAGGAATTTCTCCTAATATAATGCATTTTGGTATGTTATTTTCATGAATAGATTCATTTTTATGAACACTTGCCCCTAACATATGCATTTTTTGTAAACATTATTTGGTTGAAGAACTGAATTGCAAAATTCAGATTAATTGTGAATTTCGAAGGATGGTTATGTTTTGGTTCTCATATTGTTTCAGAAAGTGCAAACTTGACAGATTCACCTTTAAATGTGAACTGAATTGAATTTCTTCCCTGTCCTCACTTGAGGATATTGCCATGGCTGGGCAGCTAGCACTACGACTGTGAAAGCCTATACTTTGCTCCAAGCCCAGGAAACACCAACTGTTTATCCCTTTGTTGTTGCTGCATTTGTCACTGGGTAGCTATAAACCTGTCTCTAAACTTTAGATAGAGGTCATTCTATCTAATACAGTTTGCGCAAATGTCTTTGGCAGAAGGTTTGTCACACTGATACACTGCCCACTCTGTGAACAGTAAATAAATGTTAAGAGGTAACATTTGCTTGTTACTACATGTTAAGTAGTAGTAGTAGTAGTGGTGGTGGTAGTAAAGAAATAAAAACATAGTCACAGATATGGCAGTAGAAAGGGAGGAGAAAATATGACAGTAGATGTGCTTAATACTCTAACTGCAGGCTTCCTAAATGCTTGTTTAATATTTAAATATAAAAAACTGATAACATTATCTTGATTTTATTGAGATACAGTAGATTCAGAGCCTGTCAAAATATTTGAGAATTACTTGAAGGATCATGATTTTGTTGCCAAACAGGTGACATCTGTATGTTTGTCTGTGTGTATATATGTACATTCTTAGTGAAAATTAACATGAAGCCCAGCTGTGTACAGTAGTAGTAATATATGTTCAAAACAGGAGCCTTATGGAACCCTATTGCATTGCTATCCTCACTTCCTTGCACCATGTAGAAGGTTTCATTCTTACATTAACTGAAGGTTGGGATGATTCCTATTCCTGAGTGGTTGGTTATATCTCATTAAGTCTGAAATGGTGGGGAGGTCTGGGTAGAAGGAACAGAATATTTCTAGCTGCTGCATTCTGCACTAGTTGAGCATTCCAGATAAGGCCCAAGGGCAGCACCACATAGAGCACATTACAATAATCCAGTCTACTCAAGACTATCAACTATTACTACTACTACTACTACCACCACTACCACCTACCATTCACTAGCAGGTTTCAGGGTGGACTAGAACAGTTAAAAAAGCAATATTAAAAACAGTTAAAACAGATTACATTCACATGAATAAGGTGGGTCCTGAAAACACACATCTCAAGTGTCAAAGGTCAGGGTAAAGAGGGCACATCTTCAGCATTCAATGAAAACTGTACAGTGGTGCATCAATGTATGGGCTGCAGTGGCCAGGTGATCCAGATCCAGATTATACAGCCACAAGAGTAGTTGTATACACTAGCCAGCATGGCTTTTTGCATTCCATAATGTTAAATTGAAAATATGCCATATGCCATTCTAATGCTTCCCATAAGCTCATTCCAAAACAAAACCTTACAAAACTTATAGTCCTGAACTCAGAAACACTTGCTTAACAACCCTCTAAGTTTTCATGGTGATACACAAAACAGAGAGAATTGAGAGTTCAAAGTGTAAAGCAAGAGAGAAAAATCCAGACTCTTGTTGAACTTTTCCTGTGTGATCTCATAATTTGTTGAAATTAATTAAAAATCAGCCATGCCCACAGAGTACCTGTAATCCTCTTACTGACCTTGCCCCCATACTCTGTTCTTCATCTTCTGCAGTTTAAAAGTTTAAAAAATGCATGGCTGATTTTTAATTAATTTAAGAAATTTAACATTGAACTGTACTATAATGTCAGGCATGCTCTGTCAGTATTCTAAAATCTGTCACTCTAAAATCCAGCTGTCAGTGTTCTAAAATCTGAACTCACAGCTGTTTGGCTTAGCTAATCAGGTGACCACACCCATGCCAGAAATTCTTTCCACTTCATACAGTCATGGCTTTCCCCAAAGAATCCTGGGAAGTGTTGTTTGTGAAGGGTGGTGAGAGTTGTTAGGAGACTCCTATTCCCCTGACAGAGCACTAGAGTCAGCCCCTGTTCTGGGGACTGTAGCTCTGTGAGGGGAACAGGGCATCTCCCAGCAATTCAGTTCCTTTAAAAAACTACACTTCCCAGGATTCTTTGGGGGAAGCCTTGACTGTCTAAAGAGAAATTAAGGTCTGGTGTGGATGTGGCCAGGGATAGCTTTGATTTAAATTTGGGTGGGAGACTACATGTGCCTGCTGTAGAATAAAAGGGGAAACTCTGAAAAACAATGACTGTTCACAATGTTTTCTTTTTAGAAAGGGGCTTTCGCTCTACCCAGTGCCCACCCACCAAATTTCCTCCCCTTCCCTCTCCCCTTCCCCTTCATCTCCTCCACCCTCCCTGTCCCTCCCTCAAGACAGTTTCACCTATTCTAATTGTACAAGAGTAAATCCCATTGAAATAAGTAAGCATGCAAATGATCACATCTGCCTTTCCCCTCCCCTCCCCCCCTCCCCCTTCCCCCCTCCCCTCCCCCACTCTTCTCTCCCCCTCTCTTCTTCCCCTCCCCTCCTTCCCTTCTCCTCTCTCTTCCTCCTTCCTTCTTTCTACCCTCCCCTCTTCCTTTTTCCTCCTCCCCTACCCACTCCAGCCCTCCCTCCTCCCCCAAGGTCAGTTTCACCTATCCTAACCATGATTGCACAGGAGTAAATCTCATTGAACTCAATAATACAAATGATCAAACCTGCCTTCCTCCTCCCTCCCACCTGTTCCCATTCCCCTCCTCTTCCCTCCCTCCTCCCCTCCCTCCTCCTCCCCTCCCCTGTGATCAGTTTCTCCTATCCTAAGCATGATTGCAGGGGAGTAAATCCCACTGAACTCAATAAGCATGCAAATGAGCAATCCATTCTCAGCAAACGTGCACAGGATCCCATTTCTTACCATCCTGATTAAAAAGCAGAGAAATTCATTAATAGGCAAAAAAACTTGCTGTTTAAGAATGTACCTATAGCCAACAGATATTTCTATCAAATTTCAAAAAGCAGGGAAATTGAGCAGCTCTAGTGAATGCACCAGGGGAGCAGGAGACCTGAACTCCTCTCTGAGATATTGGACTGCCCTATAAATTGGTCAAAATGCAAACACAGTTTGAGTTGGTGTTTCACAGTCCAATCCACTTCCTGTGTAGCTTGGAAGAATTTGATGACATGTGCCTCTGAGGCATATGGTGAGTGGTGGCAACACCTGCAATTAGCCCAAATAATAGAAACAAGACATGTGTTGTGCTGATCTTGTTTTACCAGGGAGGAAACATTATTAAGACAATTGATATAGTTCAGATGGTCACTTTAAATATGTCTGATTTCCTTTGCAATTTTAGTGACGTTTCCTATAGGAAATCATTTTCTTTTGCTTCTGCTTCTGTGAATATGTGAAGTACAGCAACACTTTGCAAAATTTACACTAAAAAAACTCCAAAAATAATTGTGGCATAATGGCACTGACTATTCTGCAGAATAGTCTCCAGTAGACATCAGGAGTGTCTCAGTTTGCACAAGATAAAACGGTGGGAGGCAAAAATGCTAGGTGTGCTCTATGTTTTTAATTGACCATGCCCACCTTGCCTTAAATGAAGTGGTTTAAACATAGCAGGTTGAAAACATGCATCCTCTTTTTTCCAACAGTTAGAGTCATTGCTGGAGTAGCAACCTATCGTATTGACTGCTGTAGGGGTGAGACTGTGCTGGGACCATCAAGGGACAAGTTTTTCCACCTGTCTTGCACCACTCCTGTGCCTGGACCTTATCAGGAGGAGCTGCAAACTGAGATGTGCTGCTGCTGGGGTGAGACTGTGCTGGCACCATCAAGGGACACGCTTTTCCACCTGCTTTGCCCCCTCACCCCTGCTCTCAGTGACATTTTTTGGGGACTGTCCTTTACCAGGAAGATGAATGCTTTTGGATAGCTGTTGATGCTTTTTAGAAATGCTATAATTTTGTAGTTTGAGTTTTTGTAAATTGTATTATTTTTATTCGTATTTTTTATTTCTGTTTTTTATTTGTGTGTAAGCTGCCTTGGAAGCCTTTTTGGCCAAAAAGCGGCCTAGAAATAAAACACAACAACAACAACATATTGGAATCAGTCTGATTTTACATCAAACTGCACTTTCAGATTCAACTGTTAATGCACCCAAAACAGAAATAGAACATATCCTCCATTTTGAAACACAAAAGGCTGTCTTCACCATCATATGACATTGACCAATAAAAAGGCTTTGAAATTAATAAAAATAAATTTGACACAGATTTCTGGGATGAATAATGAGGGAAATACAATTTTCTAGATTAGATTCTCTGTAGAAACATTAGTAACACAGGAAAGAAGCAAAGTAAGAAGAACACCAACAAACATACAAAAATATAATTATCCATCTTTGGAGATGGCAGGTGTAGCCGCTGTGATGTTCCTGCTTATATTGTAAATATGGTAAGTGCTGGTTATATAGAAGACATATGGTAAGTGGAGTGAAAGAGGAGGGGGAGTACATGAGCAATAGAATGCTGGATGATTTACTGAGCATTTGAATAGCTGGGGAGTATAAATGGAAGAATGACAGTTGAATCTGGGTGGTGTGTGGAGGTGAATTGGGAGGTGAATTGAGGAGGTGGATGGTGTTTGGTGTTGTTGTTGAGAGTGAGTTGGAGTTCTGAGGCAATTAGTAAGAAGCAGAGCTTGGAAAAGTTACTTTTTTGAACTACAACTCCCATCAGCCCCAGCCAGCATGGCCACTGGATTGGACTGATGGGAGTTGTAGTTCAAAAAAGTAACTTTTCCAAGCTCTGGTAAGAAGTCAAGTACATAACAGAATATAGATGAAACCATACGCTTGTGAAACATTTCTTAAGTAATCTTGTTATTTCTAATACTAAATAAATATTTCTTGGTTAAACAAAAGCCTGATTCCTTCAGCTGGGATACACATACCAGGGGGAATAGCAAAGTAACCAAGGCTGAACAGTTTGTATCGAATGGTGGCAGCGGCGGATCGGAGGAAAGTGTATCCAATCTAGGGTTGCCAGGTTCTTGGCCTGAGACTGATCCTGTATCTTTAGGAGAAGAGAAAGTCAGCCAAGTGCAGGTGTTCTTGCAACCCTGTAATGGTAAAAACCACAAGGTAGGATTTTCCCTTCCCCCTGCACAACTTTTAAAGATATAGAAGGCCTCTTGGTTGCCAGGACCAGCCTCCAAGAACTCTTTTGTATCTTTAAAAGTTGGGAAGGTGGGAGGAAGAATTCTACCTTGTGGTTTTTCCCATTACAGGGTTGCAAGAACACCTGCACTTGGCTGGCTTTCTCTCCTCCTAAAGATACAGGATCAGTCTCAGGCCATAGACCTGGCAACCCTAATCCAGTCCCACAGAGAAACCCAGGGCTGTATGCTTCAGTGCAAGAGGCTGCAGGGGGGGTTGGGAATTACCTATACCCATAGACACAAGGTATTGAGATAGCCTGGCAGAGACTAAGGCACAGTCTAAAGGTTATAAGAGATACAGAGTGTTGGGTAGTAAGGCCTATCAGTGGGATCTTTTGAGATCGGTGCTAGGGCTGTAAAGGGTAAGAAAACCTGATGTTCCTGTCTGCTGGTAGCCACAAGTGAGAGCTTCACAGGTGGTGCCGGGGGAGGATGTCACAGCCACCACTCACCATATGCTCAGAGACACTTCAGGAGTTGGCTGGTAAGGTACTTCATTTTTGCTTGTTGGGTTATAGCTCCAGACAGGGTATTCCTTCACAGGTTTTATGATCCGATGAAAGGCCTCAGTAGGCCTTATCATTGGGTTAGGGTTACCTGGGATATGAAGGAAGATTTGTTTGTTTGGTCACAATTTTTAGATCAGTTTCATGGGGTTGGTTTTGGCGGTAGGACTTACTGTTGGAGGCTGAGCTACAAATTAATTCTGATGCCTCTGGTGCTGATTTTCTTCAGGATACCTAGTGCACTGAGGCATGGATGGGAGCATGGGCTGAGGCTGGCGTCACAAGGGATTTGACCTTTTTAGAGTTCTTTCCGATAGTGGTTGTTGTTCATCTATGGGCAGATGAATTGGCCAACTCTGTGGTCCATTTTTTGTGTGATAAATAGGCCACGGTGAGTGTTATCAATTCCCTTACTTCTTGGAATCCTGGAGTGATGGTTTTGGTGCATGCTTTTGTGACCCAGTGTCTTCGATTTAATATTCTTTTTCTTGCTTGCCATGTTTCTGGCCTGGACAATGGCATGGCTGATGCACTTTCCCACCATCAGATGTCATGTTTTCAGGAGTTGACCCCTTTGGCCAGACTTCACCCAGAGCCAATGCTAGTGGTACTGTGGGACCCTGGCAGCTTGAAGTTGAGAAGGCCATAATGCTTCCCCTTACCACCAGTAGAAGAACCTCTTATTTAAGTTCAGGTAGGGAATTTGGCATTTTTCATCTACACAAGGAGTATCCACTGGCCTATCCCTGTGGACCAGCTGGTGGATTTTTGCATAGTTCTTCACCAGTAGGGCCTTTCTGTGAAAACTATTAGGGGTAAGTTAGATAGTATTGTGGTTTTGGCCAAGCTTAAGGGTGTGCCTGATTCCTCAGGTGATTTTAGGATTAGGAAAATGCTTGAGGGGTGTCCATCCCCCAGTGCCCAACACCTGTTGCCCTATTTCACCAGCCATTTTGTTGGGTCTTTTTGAGCTTTGGGGGTCTTTACATAGTTCCAGCTATGAGTCAGTTTTGTTTCATGATGTCGTTGTTACAGTGGTTTTCAGAGGTTTTTGTACGGGTGAGTTACTTACCTTTTCTAGGTCTGGTTGGGCCTTGGAGGCAGGTGATGTTATGGTAGGTGATAGCAGTGTTCAAATCTGGCAGCACATGTCCAAGACTGACCAGAGGGGCTAAGGGTCAGTCATCACTTTGGTTTGTTCCCCAGTGGAGGGGTTGTACCCAGTCTGGGTGTTGGGCTCATTTTTGTGGCTTAAGGACCAGTTTGGAGGGCCACTATTTTGTCATCAGCATGGTCAGTCTTTGACTAAGTTTCAATTTTGGACCATCACCAGACGGGCTTTGTCAGGTTTGGGTCTTGATCCTGGGGAGTTTGGCATGCATTCCTTCAGAATTGGTGCAACTTCTACTGCAGCTAACTTAGTCTTCAGGAGCACTGAAATATAGGCAGTGGGGCACTAGCAATCAGGGGCTTTCCAAGCTTATGTGAGCTTAATCAAGGGGCCTTGCTGAATGTTGTGCTAGCACATTAATTGTTGTTTCTGTTGTAACAGGTTGGAGGGTGCTGGAAAGAGTCAAGGTACTCACCACATGGTGGCCTGGGCCAACAGGAGGGCATAGCAGACCAGACACGGAACCCAGTTGTGGTTCAGCCATTGCTCTTCAGTCCAGTGGTTGGGTAGGCATGGCATGCTGTGGGAATGTTTCCTACAAACAATTTTGACCCTTCATTGGTGTAGCATGCTCCTCAGGTTTTGGTTATACACATGGGGGGCAATGACCTGGGATTGTTGAAGGGCAAAGCCCTCATCATACAGGCTTGCCTTGATTTTGCGGTCATACTGGTGGCTTGGAACCTTCATTGTTTGATCTAACATCCTCCCAAGGACAATTTGGAGGGTGGGGGTTGACCCTAGGAGCCTGAACAAGGCTTGAAAGAAAGCAAATAGGGAGGACCGGGTTGCTCTTGCTGATTGGCAAGGTGAGGTAATACATCATCTGGAGGTGAAGATGGCAGGGCTTATCTTGGGTAATGATCTGTTTCTGACTGATCTGCAGAGTGCCTGCATGAAATTAGTGGCCACAGGTGGCGAAAAAGGGACTAAGTTGAGGCTTGTCCTCTTTTGTGGTGGATATATGTGATAATTTCATAGGTGAGCAGCCTTAGGAACACTTTAAGGTGAAAGATGGTATCTGAGGCTTGCCTTCTGGGTTGGTGAGGCCTGTTGGCAGGATAAGATTCACCTTTGGGACTAACCTGTAACACCCACTCAGAGTTGTGAGGCCCTGGAAGGGGGTGGAGCAGGAAGGCCTCGCTAACCACCCTGCAGGGCTGGGGGCTGGGGAAGAGGACAGGGCTTTGACCACCCCCTTTCCCATTGTAGGGTGTCCTTGCCTGATTGGTTAAGAGTTCTGTCCTGCACTTTATCTCTGCAGATAATTTTGTATAATCAATCACTTAATTGGCTTTATCTAAATAAACGTGCCCTTGTTTTACCCACACTTCACCTTGTCTTGCCTTTTCATTTCCTGACTATGTTTGCAAAAAGGGATACTCAGAAATTACTAGGCATTGTGCATGCAACCACAAATTTCATTTTCTCTTGTGTCTGCAGCTATTACTGAATACACAAGTAGACAAAAATGCTAAAGGTCTGACAAAATAAAAATGTATTTAGTTGCCTTCAAAACCCAAGGGAAGATGGACAGAGCATGGAAAAGTTACTTTTTTGAACTACACCTCCCATCAGCCCCAGCCAGCATGGCCACTGGATTGGGCTGATGGGAGTTGTAGTTAAAAAAAGTAACTTTTCCAAGCTCTGAAGATGGATATGGGTAGAGCTCCTAAGGAAATGGATTCAGGAGGTTTGGTGTAATCACTAAGAATTATGATATGGGTGATCAATGAATACCACATTCAGCTAGAAGTTACATGTAGGAATGGACAAATATGTCAGTTTTGTTTTTTCTCATTTCTCCACTCTTAAGTTCAGTTCTCCACATTGTGAAATCGGTTTGTTTTTTTTAAAAAGTCCTCATGAAAATCATGAGCATATTAGTACAAATTTATCCTAATATACACATTTTTGTATGCAGTTTTGCCTTATGCAATTTTCTGTGTTATAATCAACATAATATATGCATATATGCACACTTTACACTTTGTATATGCATTTTTGCACACATTACTTGGCTGGAGAATTGCATTGTAAAAAATTGAACAAGTGCAAATTTCAAAATATGGCTGTTTCTGTTTGCATCTTGTTTTGGAAAGTGCAAATTAAGTTTATGTTTAAATATGAATTGAATGAAATTTCTCCCTAGTCCCTAGTTACATGCAACAGGTTCTCTCCAAAGGATCTCAGTGGGTCTTGGATTATCATATGCAGGGAAGCATTCCCACAGCTAAATACCGCCCTGGGCTCCAACTGGGAGGAAGGGCGGGATTTGGATGGATGGATGGATGGATGGATGGATGGTAGGTAGGTAGGTAAGTAGGTAGGTAGGTAGATAGGTAGGTAGGTAGGTAGGTACATGAATTTCCTAATAATTACTACTTTCCTAGCCTGGGTTATATCTCTGTTGGGAATTCTTTGCTGTTACTCAGCAGAATCCCACTTAAACTGGTAATGACTGTATTATCTTACATGGTGCAGAATCTCTTCAGATAAATTAGTCAATCCATCTTTTCATTCAAGAAAACATCCTTTTAATTTGTGTTGCTGTGGTTTTATTTCACATTCATAACAAACACACACACATGAATAATTAAAATTCATGCTTAATCTATTCTTGTTTCATTTTTTGATTTATCCTAGATTTTTATATGATCTGCTTGAGCATTGGGAGATAAATCTATTCTGATAAAAAGCACATGTTTTAACTCCATTGCACCATGCTGCTTTTTTGCTTTGGGATAATTTGTGTAACATTAATGATCTATTTCCTTGCACATATTATTTTCCCTCATGTAACATCTGTGGATAATCTTGCCATCTCAAGCTATGTTACAAATGTGCTATGGAAAAAGCAGTAGTGTTTCATAAAATTAATGCATAAAATTTGGCACAACAGAAATTTATTTATGGAAACAGAAGGAAAAAATAACCATACATATAACAAGAGTTTCAAATTGTCCAGAATGTTTTTCTATGTAATTAAGACTTATCTCATATACAATATTAACAATTTAAACACTCCCCCACCATATATATATATATATATATATAGACAGGCAGGACATATTACATCAAACAGAACATCACCTGCAGGTCCTGCAATATAGTTTACATCATCGAGTGCAAAAGACCAGGATGTCATATCCAATACGTAGGAAAGACCACAACTGACCTACACACGCGCTTCAGGAACCACAAGTCGGCAATTTTGACAAAAAAAGTGGAGCAACCAGTTGCAAAGCATTTTAACATCGAGGGCCACAGCCTATTGGACTTTTCCATTACAGCGATAGAGATGCCAGCAGATCCAGCAGCATTGACCAAAAGGGAGAACTTTTGGATTTACTCTCTGGACACATTGGCACCACATGGCCTGAACCTGGAGGACAGTACCACCACTACTTAGCTTTTGCAAATGAAGCCCCTCTGAGCATTCCATCCTCAAAGCTCTATAACTGCCACCTTGGTAAAAGCATTTGTATGTTAGCAGCTGATGAAGGCGGAAGCTGAAACGTTTTGTTAATATAATAAAAACCTCTGTTTGGTTAATCACAATTACGTTCATATATTTTTTAGGTGATTAACGGAATCCTTATAGGGATCCAAAGCAAGCTTGAGTGAAGTTGTGTTTGTTGCTTTCAAAACTGTCTTATATATATATATATACAAGTTTCCTACTTGTAAGGTTTTGTATATATGTATATATATGTATATGTATATATGTATAAGGGGTCTGTCCCTGTTCACTTACCTTGTCAACCATCCAAAGCTCTCCCCGCCCTCCATGTGTTGCCAATGCCCCCTCCCCCTTTCATAAATCACCAATGCCCCTCTTCTCCCCCATGCTCACCATGGGTCACCAACAACCCCTGCCCCTGATATATACACACACACCAGGCACCTCCAAACACAGGCAGATAGCTAAACAGGGACACACACACACACACACACTAATGTGTGCACACACACAGAAACACTCTCTTGCCACCCTGCCCCCTCACCTCCCTCCCCCTTACCACTGCCACCCCCTGGCACTGCCACTCCCCCCAGCAACCTGCTTGCCTTGCTGCTGGCCTCCTGCCCACCCAGGCCAAGGTCCAGGCTGCGGCACTCCCACGTGGCTACTGCAGACCTCCACCATCACCACAGTCTCTGCCCACAAAGCCTACATGGCTGATGCAGGCCTGGGACATTGCTAATGTGGGTCTCAGATGTGGCTGATGCAGGCCTCTGCCATGGGTCTCTGCCTCCACCAGATAGCCTATCCCCAAAGCCTGCATGGCCACTGTAGGCCTTTGCCATTGGCATGGCCTCCAGCGCTACTGACATGTGGTTCTGCTGCTGATGTAGGCCGCCTCCTCACACAACCTGCATGGCTGCCATGGGTCTCCTTCTCTGCCATTTGATAGACTGCCCACTTATCCAGCCCCACCTCTGCCCTCATGCCGTGTGATGTCATGAGGGCTTATATTTTTATATATAAGAATATATATACCTCATACACACCTACCAGGAAGTCTAACTGAATTCAATGGTATTTACTTCTGAACAGACATATATAGATTTGCTTTATAAATGAGATGTGTTTCAGAAGTGTAAGTCAGATATACTATAAATGTCATAGTTGAAAATGGAATTTAGCTTCTTTTAATTTGGGAGGGGGCACTGTGAAATTGGATTTGGGGTCTCTGAGGAAGACTATGCACAATTACTGTATATTCTCTTCTTGCATCATAATGCATTGATTTGCATTATTCATGGACGTAATTAACACTAGTTATCTTACCTTTTTCAAAATTTATTCTATCTTTCTTTATATCTGCAACCCTATAGCTCAAAAGGAAAATGGCTTATATATTCCCATTAAGCTATATTGCACTTATTCAGAAGTTCTGTTTTGATTATTAGCTTCCCCTGAGCCTAACCTTGTGACTAGATGAATGGAATGTGCACAGCTCTCTCATGGAGCGCAAATAGTAGAAATCTTGCTCCAAAGCTGACAAACCATGTGTCATGAACCTGTAATGGTCATGAGTTAGTAAAAACTTGATGACAACACTTTGGCTCCAGTAAGGGACTCTGGGAGATGGTTACAGTTAGAAAAGACAAGCCTTTGCCAATTTGTAAAGTTAAGTTTCATTTTCCAGCTGAAGATGGTTAGAAGCAGCCTTAACAAGCTGCACCTGTTTATCTTTGCTGATTAGCAAGTGCCTGGCACCCAAGGTCATCCTTGGCCTATGCAGTTGGAAAACACCGTTGGGAGGGGGGCCTGAAGGCGCGAAAATGTGAGAAACATCGAGAAGAAAGTTACATCAGTCAATTCCTGATTGGTCAATTAATCTTGGACCGTTAGGATCCTTTTCCCTTAAGTATAGGGCTAGGGACCCATAGCTTTTGTTCTCTGTTCTCTGCCTATGCTGACTGGCACCAGAGTTCCAAACCTTTTCTGCCTTATGGTTCCTGGGGTTGCTTATGGGAAGGCAACCTATGTCTGGTTCCATTGCTTTATGTTGAACATCCATCTCTCTTAGGAGAGGTGCCACGCAACCAACTACCTCGTATGTAAGTAGTTAGGTGAGTTAGTTTGTTATTTTCTTGTTGTGTGTATGAATTCTCTTGTAAGAACCTAAACCCCTGTTGGGTGAATGGTCTTAAAGGATTACTTGCTGCTATATGATATGTGCACTTATATATTTTAATAAAGCTACTTCTATTTAACCTGGTGTGTTCATTTGAGAGAAGGGGTGGTTCTGAATTCAGTGTTTTGACCCAATCTCAGTCACTCACTACCACAGAGGGTTAAGAAGTTAAAAGCTTGGATTTTAAGTGTTAAACCAGAGGTGCCTGGCAAGGAGTGTAACTGTGACTCTTGCCTTTTAGGACCTTGGTTTTATATACCTTCTGGGCTCAGAGATCCCCTGGCTCTGAGTGGACCAGTATACAGGGGTGGTGGCAGCCTACCTTCTACCTTGCAGGGTTGTTGTGAGCGTACACAGCCTTGGCAAGGGTGAAGTAATAGCTTTTGATTCCAGTCTCATTTCCCTAAGGGTGGGGGTCTGAGCCTGATGCATGATCCCAGGACCTTGAGGGTCGGGCGGGCATGACATGGCTGGCAGTGGTGAGGATCGAAGCCATTCCTGCTCTTAAATGAACACGCTGTGCGAGATAAGTGCATTGCAGCAAGTTGTAAATTTTAAAGAGACTTCTGACACAATTGTTTGTTACTTTGGGTAGTAAGGTTAGTGCAGAATGTCGCAAAAGATAAAAACTAGATCTCAAAAGAATGGAGCCGAGGATGTGCTCCTGGCAGACACTGCGTTGCCTAGTCAGCTTGTTCAGCTGGAAGAAGGCGCTGCTGCTCTGTCGTTTATACCTCAGCCTTCTGTGGATGACAAGGAGTTCGTGTCTAAGCAAACTGAGGATAGCGAAGATGAGGAGGAATCAGATTTGGATGAGGAAGAGCTGCGTAGGAGCATGCAGCGCTACCTGGCTAAGCAAATGAAGCTGTTGTCCCTGCAGTTCAAGGCTATGGAGGAAGATCGCCGGAGTAGGGAAAGTTTTGCTCGTGAGATGCAACAACCGCGAGGAGGAAGACCAGACCTCCATAAAAAATCTTTTCCGACCTTTCGTGAGACAGATGACATCTTTACCTTTTTCCAAGTTTTTGCTCACTCTTGTAGAGATCAAGGTGTGCCTAAAAAGTACTGGATGAGTGCTTTACGCATTAATGCTGAAGGCGAGTTGAGAGAACTGTTGAACTCTTTGCCATTGGAGTATGCAGATGATTTTGACTACTTTTATGCTCTGGCCAAATCTCACTTTGCTTTAACAGCAGAGGATTGTTTTCGGCGCGTAGAGGCAGATCAAAAGAAGCCTCGGGAAAGCTTCTCAGCTTTTTCTGCACGGATGGGCAGGAATGTGGAGCGCTGGGCAGACACGGCTGAAGCTGTAACCCGAGAGGAGGTTTTAGATCTGTTTGCTAAAGAACTGTTTTACAGATGCCTCCCTCGAGATTTGATGGTTCTGGTCAGAGACCAGCAGCCCCGTTCTCTGACTGAAGCAGGCATGCTAGCAGATCGTATGTTTAAAAACAGAGCTGGAGAAAAGTATACTTTGTTTCGGAGACCGGAGTACGTTCCTGTGAAACCGCCGGGGCGAGAGACTGCAGGTATGCAGAAACCATGGCAACCGGCGAGGGAAGAGAAAGGGGGGCCTGCTGGCTACTTCAAAGTGCCTTCCGTCCGGCCCGAGGCTGCATTGCAAGAGAAGCCCCGTGGAGAAATAATTTGCTTTAAATGTAGGGAAATTGGTCATAAGGCTAATTCCTGTTCTAAAACCTTGCCTAAGCCCAATCCTGCTGGAAGGAAGAATCCAAAGTTTGCTCCAGTTGCGCGTGTAAGAGACTTAGCGTCCCCTGGAGCGGAACCCCCTGAACTTTCTTCTTGGTCGTCAGCAGAGGAGAATGAAGGAGCGGAATCGGACTTTGCATTTTCTGCCTCAAATTCCCAAGTCTGTCCTGAGACTCCTCGTGGATCTGTAGTCAGAGCCCTGCCGGTGAGTGTTGTACAAACTGTGTCAGGGGACAGAGAGGGAGGAGTAAAGAACAGTTTGTTTCCAGAGAAAGACTCCCCAGGACCCCTTTCATCGGAATGTAAAGAATGGGTCCAAACGCAGTTTTCCGAATCCATATATGTTAACTGTATTAAGGTCAAGGGAAGAATCGATTCAGGCTCAGAAATTACCAGTATTGCGGAGCGGCTGGTTAAGCCGGAGCAATATGTTCCAGAGTTACAAGTGGCGGTCACAGCGTATGGACAGCAGACAGTGCAAGTGCCTGTAGCTGATGTGGTGCTTTCATACAGAGGCTGGACTGGACGCCATAGAGTTATAGTTCATTCGGATGACCATTTATGGGATGTTTTAATAGGAGTTGATCTGTTGTTCCTAAGCCATCAAGAGACTGTACGTGAAGTGGAAATAAACGCTCTTACCAGGTCTCAAACTTTGTCACAACCTATAGAAGACTGTGTGGAGAAATGGCCTCTGGGTGGCGAGGAAGAGAGGGCTGCCGTTGGGAGGGCTGGGACCCTGCCCGAACAACAGGGAAAAAACTCCTTGCAACCCAGTGTGGGGGAGACAGAGGAATGTAAATTACTGGCAGCCAGCTCTCAAGCCTTTAAGGCAGCTTTATTGAAGGATGAGAGTTTGCAAAACTGCAGAGAAGAGGCCGAGAGAAGCCCTCCTGCCTTATCAGAGACTGTGAAAGTGAGATTTTATTGGGACAAAGGCTTGCTTTATCGAGAACATGTTCCTGGGGGGAATTCTACGGACTGGCAACCAGTCAGACAATTAGTTGTGCCAAAACCTTTTCGCCTGGATGTATTGCGGCTGGCCCATGATGTTGTGACTGCGGGGCACCTGGGTGTGAAACGGACTTTGTTTTCTGTTACCCAACATTTTTATTGGCCCTCAGTGGCTAAGACTGTTAAAGAATATGTAAAATCCTGTGATATTTGTCAACACCTTGGGTATGCGCGTGATCACCCCAAGGCACCCTTACAAGTGTCCCAGATTGTGGCAGAACCTTTTGCTCAAGTGGCTGTGGATGTGATTGGCCCGTTTAATCCAACTAAGACTGGGAGAAGATTTATTTTGACTGTGATTGACTTTGCCACGAGATTTGCTGAAGCTATTCCTTTGAGATCCATCACTGCCCCAGTCATTGCTAAAACCCTGTTGGAGTTATTTTCGCGTTGGGGGTTTCCCAAGACTATTTTGTCAGACCGAGGGCCGAGTTTTGTGGCCAAGTTAACTAAGAAACTTTGGGAACTTGCTAGCATGGAACATCACATTACAACTGCTGGTCACCATTCTTCGAATGGGTTATGTGAGAAAATGAACGCCACTATTAATAAAATGTTAAGGGCGTATGTGTTAGAACATCCTAGAGAGTGGGATGTAGCTTTACCTTTCCTGATGTTCGCCTATAGGGCTACTCCCTCTGCCAGCTTGGGCTATAGCCCCAATCAGCTAGTTTTTGGAAGGGATCTGGTGGGGCCTTTGTCATTACTCAAGAACGAGTGGGAAGGAAGGTTGGAAGCTATGCCTGTGTCGGTAGTAACTTACCTTCATAAGTTACAGAATATTTTAAGAGATGTTTTGGCTGTCGCTCATGAGAATTTGGGGGAGGCTCAACAACAGCAGAAAACCCATTATGATGCTCAAGCTAAAGAAAGACACTTTGTTGAGGGGTCAGAAGTTTTGGTATTAAAGGCCCAAGTAGACAATAAGTTATCGGTGGCCTGGGAAGGCCCTTTGATTGTCAAGGCCCAGTTGAGCGACACCAATTATCTGCTAATTGACCCTAAATCCCATAAGAAACCTAAAGTATACCATGTGAATATGATGAAGCAATATTTTTCTAGAAAACACCTGGTTTTGACTTGCACTCCTGTTTTGGAGGTTGCTGAGGACGCTTTATCTCATTTACCTGTTCCAGTTGATTGACCTTTGATTCATGCCTATTCCACGGACTGATTTCCCGGCTCTGATGACCTCCGGACTGTTTTTAGACTTTGTTTTACTCTTTTACGCTTTTAACATGTTTTATGGATTTTTATAGGATTTTATGGCTTATGACCTTTTTTGAACCCGGACCAGCTTTTGGATCACCCCATTTTTTACCCTATTTTTTTATTTTTCTCTTTATATAATAAAGTCTTCTTTTCTTGGGTGTTTTAGGGGTCCCTTAATTTTTTTGTTTGTTTGTTGTTGTTGTTTTGTTTTGTTGTAACTTTGAACATAGTTAAAAGGCATAAGTCAAGAAGTAGCTCACTTGCTTAAAATGTATTAATTTGCTTTTTTTTCTCTTTTTTTTATATGCTGTATATATAGTGCAATGTTGATGGAATTTTTTGATTGTTCCCTTATCCCTGGTTGCTGTGGCGATGACGCAGAACTATCCAGAGTTCTGACATCATCTTCCCAAAAAGGGGCGTGTCATGAACCTGTAATGGTCATGAGTTAGTAAAAATTTGATGACAACACTTTGGCTCCAGTAAGGGACTCTGGGAGATGGTTACAGTTAGAAAAGACAAGCCTTTGCCAATTTGTAAAGTTAAGTTTCATTTTCCAGCTGAAGATGGTTAGAAGAAGCCTTAACAAGCTGCACCTGTTTATCTTTGCTGATTAGCAAGTGCCTGGCACCCAAGGTCATCCTTGGCCTATGCAGTTGGAAAACACCGTTGGGAGGGGGGCCTGAAGGCGCGAAAATGTGAGAAACATCGAGAAGAAAGTTACATCAGTCAATTCCTGATTGGTCAATTAATCTTGGACCGTTAGGATCCTTTTCCCTTAAGTATAGGGCTAGGGACCCATAGCTTTTGTTCTCTGTTCTCTGCCTATGCTGACTGGCACCAGAGTTCCAAACCTTTTCTGCCTTATGGTTCCTGGGGTTGCTTATGGGAAGGCAACCTATGTCTGGTTCCATTGCTTTATGTTGAACATCCATCTCTCTTAGGAGAGGTGCCACGCAACCAACTACCTCGTATGTAAGTAGTTAGGTGAGTTAGTTTGTTATTTTCTTGCTGTGTGTATGAATTCTCTTGTAAGAACCTAAACCCCTGTTGGGTGAATGGTCTTAAAGGATTACTTGCTGCTATATGATATGTGCACTTATATATTTTAATAAAGCTACTTCTATTTAACCTGGTGTGTTCATTTGAGAGAAGGGGTGGTTCTGAATTCAGTGTTTTGACCCAATCTCAGTCACTCACTACCACAGAGGGTTAAGAAGTTAAAAGCTTGGATTTTAAGTGTTAAACCAGAGGTGCCTGGCAAGGAGTGTAACTGTGACTCTTGCCTTTTAGGACCTTGGTTTTATATACCTTCTGGGCTCAGAGATCCCCTGGCTCTGAGTGGACCAGTATACAGGGGTGGTGGCAGCCTACCTTCTACCTTGCAGGGTTGTTGTGAGCGTACACAGCCTTGGCAAGGGTGAAGTAATAGCTTTTGGTTCCAGTCTCATTTCCCTAAGGGTGGGGGTCTGAGCCTGATGCATGATCCCGGGACCTTGAGGGTCGGGCGGGCATGACACCATGTGTTAAAACAGTGCCTGCAAGAGGAAGGGGACCACCACCACCCAGGGAACAAGGAGAGCTGTTTGCTGCTGCTGCTGCCTGCCTGCCTGCCTGCCTGCCTGCCTGCCTGCCTGCCTGCCTGCTTGCTTGCTTGCTTGCTGCTGCTGCTGCTTGGCTACCACCACCGCCCTCTCCCTGTTGGACTTCTGCTCTGCAGGTTGTAACGCCTTGCAGGACCAGGCCCCTAGGCACTCAGTCAGCTGTAGCTGATATCGTCCACCTGTCCCTTCCATGGAAGGAATACATAAGCTGAATGGCTGAGGTGGCTCCTGGTCTGCAGATTGCCTGGCTTTTTGTGGGACTTGTGGGTCTTGAGTCATGTGCCTGGGAAAGAGGACTCAGAGCCAAGTGGGGAGACTTGAGGGGCCCCCAATTAGTGTAGTGACAGGTAGAGGGAGATATGGCATTGTGAGGAGGACTTGCCAGATAAGGTGAATGCAGCCCAGGCAGTTAACGACCGTGCTTTGTTCAGGTCCTCCCCACACCCACAGGTTTGTTGGTTGCCCTATCAGCCAGCTCTCAGACCTCCAGATGCTGCTCCTAAATGCCAGATTGGTGCATAATAAGATTTCCCTCATTTATGAATTAATTGTGGATGAGGCAGCCGATCTGGCATGTATAACCGAGACCTGGGTGGGTGAGCAGGGAGGAGTCTATCTCTCCTAGCTATGCCCGCCAGGATACCTGGTTCAGCATCAGGGTAGACCTGAGGGTCAGGGATAAGGGGTTGCTGTGCTCTATAGGGGCTCCATCTCCCTCTGCAAGCACCCTGTCCATGTGACTACTGGTCTGGAGTGTTTGCACCTTGTGTTGGGTCAGCGGGACAGACTGGGGATTCTGTTGGTGTACCGCCCACCCTGATGCTCAACACACACTGAGCTGACAGAGGTGGTCTTGGGTGTACTGTTGAGATCCCCCAGACTGTTGGTTCTGGGGGATGTCAACATCCATCCCGAGGCCACCTTATCCAAGGCAGCTCAGGATTTCATTGTCTCCATGACAACCATGGGACTGTCCCAATATGCCATTGGCCCAACACATGTAGCAGGGCATGCTCTAGACTTTGTTTTTGCAACTGGACATGGAGATAGTGATCTGAATGTGAGGAGCCTTACATTAATCCCTCTGTCATGGACAGATCACTGCTTGCTAAGGTTTAGACTTACAGCAGCTTTTCCCCTCTGCAAGGGTGGTGAAACTATTAAGTTGGTCCACCCCCAGAGACTAATGGATCCAGATGGTTTCCAAAGGGCTCTGGGGAGTTTTCTAGCTGATAGGGCTGGCGCCCCTGTCAAAACCCTGGTTGAACTATGGAATACAGAAATGACCCAGGTGATTGACATCATTGCTCCTGAGTACCCGCTCCTGAGCGCCCTCTCATGTGCAGAGCTCATACAGCTCTATGGTATACCCCAGAGCTGAGAGCAATGAAACAATATAGGAGACGGCTTGAGTGCAGATGGAGACAAACTCCTGGTGAATGCAATTACACACTGGTAAGTGCCTATAGTAAGCTGTACTTAGGGGCAGTGAGAGCAGCAAAAAACCCACAATATTTTGCTGCCACTGTCAAATCATCAATCTGCCGCCCAGCAGAGCTGTTCAGTACTGTCTGGGGGCTATTATACGCTGGCCCCAAGGACATGGTAGAACCATCTGAGATCTGCTGTAATGAATTTGCTAGGCACTTCCAGGATAAAATCTTTAGCATCCGCCAGGACTTAAGACTCCAGAGTTATAGCAGGCGAATCAAGTGAGGTATCCAGAGCACAGCCTTTTCCTGATTTCTTGAATGAATTTCAGTTGGTACAGCTTGAAGACGTTGACAAGGTCCTTGGACAGGTTCGTGCAACCACTTCTGTGCTGGATCCTTGCCCTTCTTGGCTAATGAAAGCTAGCAGGGATGGAACAGCTGGCTGGGCCAGGGAAGTGATTAATGCCTCTCTGTGAGAGGGAGTGGTCCCTGACCGCCTGAAAGAGGCGATAGTGAGACCACTCCTGAAGAGACCCTCCCTGGATCCAGAAACTTTTAATAATTATAGGTTGGTGGCAAATGTTCCATTCCTTGGCAAGGTCCTTGAACGAGTGGATGCAGGCCAGCTCCAGACCATTTTGGATGTGACTGATTATCTGGATCCATTTCAGTAGGGTTTCAGGCCTGGTTATGGCACGGAAACAGCCTTGCTCGCCCTTGTGATGATCCCACCAGCTGGCTCTACCTGTGATACTCCCACCAGGGCCACCACCTGTCAGGATCTCAGTTTTTATTTGTTGTCTCACGCTCTAGCACAGATCTCACAAGATCCCACTGCTAGGCAGCACCACCAGCCACTCCCTGTAAACAATACTGCTAGAAACTTTGCCTTAGTCTCCCTATGGCTTATTGTTACTTTGTGTCTGGGTGCCCTTGCCATCCACAACCCCCTTGTATCTTTGTCTATAAAGCATACAATCCTGGGTTGCTCTGGATATTTGACGATGTCGTTCCTATTAAAAGGGGATGTATTTGCTGCCGCCATTATTATAGGGAGGACTCGTGAGGGTTTGAATCATGTACGTTTGAAGCCACGTGAGATCGCTTACCCAATAGGGAAGGGCAATTGAGCACCTTATATAAGGCTGCTCCTTTCCTTCCCGCGCTTGCCTTTTCGCCTCGCGGCACCCACCCTCCCTCCCTTGTCAGTATGGGCTTTTGCTGGTCGCCAGAATGGGGCCGAGTAGGAATTTTGGGGGGGGGATCCTGATTTCAGAATCCCTTTGGTTTTGCCTACTCCATGCTGCTTGGGTTTAATTCGATTGGCTCTTTGGATGGGTTGGGTTGTGTCAGCTTTGGCGGGCATAGAATTCGAGCAGGTGAGGTATATGGGGATTATATTTAGGCAGTTAAGGCATCCTGAGAAAGGGGCACTCCCCAGGGAACCATCAGGGCTTCATGCATGGTGGCGATCTGGATGGTGTCCTTGTGGGACTGGCTTGCGCATCATGGTGAACGCCTGTACGGCGGGGCCATGGTGTGGAGGTTGGAACCACGCACCTGGCTCCAAAAGCAAGGAGGGGGGATTTTACCCGCATCCTTGACTGTGGAGTTATGCTATGAGGTGAATAGATGCCTGAAGAAGGTGGGCGTGTAGTCCCACGTAGTTAGGTTTAGCCTCACCTGCCCGAAGTACTTATATTTGAATTTGGCTGTCTGGTTTTGGATTTAGCATGTTATATTTAATAAATATAACATTATTCCAATCTTGTGTCACGAGTCTTCCTTGTGGGGTGGCAATGTCACATTATCTCCCTTCACCGCTGCCACCATTTATTTCATACTGTTTCCATCCAGCCTTGGTAATTACCCTGCCCTCCCTTCTGGTCTGTGTATCCCCAGCCAAGGATCAGGCTTTTGGTAAACCAATAAAAGTATTTATTTGATAACCCCAGGAAATAACAAGATTACTTTAGGAATGTTCAACAAGCGTATGGTTTCATATAGTGTCACTCTTTCTGTTTCCAGTCTTACATATTCTGCCTAAATACCAGCCAAATATAATCCAAACCTCCCTCAGAACTCTGCCAATCACTCCTCTCAACAACTCTCCTCTCCAACAACTCCCCAACAACTCCTCCTGAACTCAACTGTCATCCTCTCATTTATACCTTCAGCCATTCAAACACTCAGCCAATCATCTCAGACACCTCAGACGACGAGGTTTTTCTTGTTGGAAGAAGAGTGACTCTCACGCCGGCGCTTGTGTGTATAGAGTGTGGGACTGTGTTTGGTACTCGGTGTGACTGAATGTTTGGATGTGTATATGTGTTTGTGTTTGTTGATGAATGAGTACGTAAGTTGATATATATAAGTTTTATTATGTGCCTGGGAAGGGGGCTTTACCAACAAACGGGAGGACTTGAGGGGACCCCAATTAGCATAGTGACGGGCAGAGTGAGGTATGGCATTGTGAGAAGGACATGCCAGGTAAGGGGAACGCGGCCCAGAC
Source organism: Rhineura floridana (assembly GCF_030035675.1). NCBI lineage: Eukaryota > Metazoa > Chordata > Lepidosauria > Squamata > Rhineuridae > Rhineura > Rhineura floridana. The sequence continues at coordinate 102,818,012 of NC_084487.1, forward strand.
AAGTAATGGCTGTGCCTTGTTCCGGTCCTCCTCACAACCACAGGGTTGTTGGTTGTCCTCTCAGCCAACCCTCGGATTTCCAGTTGCTGCTTTTAAATGCCAGATCGGTACATAATAAAATCTCCCTTGTCCATGATTTGATCGTGGATGAAGCGGCCGATCTGGCATGCATAACCGAGACCTGGGTGGGTGAGCAGGGAGGGGTTAGCCTTTCCCAGCTCTGCCCACCGGGGTACTCAGTTCAGCATCATGGTAGATCTGAGGGTCAGGGAGGGGGGGTTGCTGTGGTCTATAAGAGTTCCATCTCTCCCATCAAGCACCATGTCCATGTAACAACTGGTCTGGAATGTTTACACCTTGTGTTGGGTCAGAGGGACAGACTGGGAATCCTGTTGGTGTACCGCCCACCCTGCTGCCCAACAGCTTCCCTAACTGAGCTGATGGAAATGGTCTCGGAGGTATTGCTGAGATCCCCCAGACTCTTAGTACTGGGGGATGTCAACATCCATGCCGAGACTACTTTGTCTGGGGCGGCTCAGGACTTCATGGCCTCCATGACAACCATGGGGCTGTCCCAATATGTTAATGGCCTACGCATGTGTCGGGGCATACCCTAGACCTTATTTTTGCTATGGGACACGGAGATGATGATCTGGATGTGGGGAATTTTACATCTCTTCCTTTGTCATGGACAGATCACTGCTTGTTGAAGTTCAGACTCACAGTGGCTTTTCCCCTCTGCAAGGGTAGGGGACCTATTAAATTGGTCCGCCCCCGGAGACTAATGAATCCTGAGAGTTTTCAAAGGGCTCTGGGGAATTTTCCGGCTGAAAAGACTGGCGCTCCTGTCAAAGCCCTGGTTGAACTGTGGAATACGGAGATGGCTCGGGCTGTTGGCACGATTGCTCCTGTGCGCCCTCTCCTGTGTAGAGCTCATACAGCTCCTTGGTATACTCCAGAGCTGAGAGCGATGAAACAAGATAGGAGGCAGCTTGAGCGGCAGTGGAGGCGAACTCCCGACGGATGCAACTATGCACTGGTAAGTGCCTCTACAAAACTGTACTTAGAAGTGATGAGGGTGGCGAAAAGAAGATATTTTGCTGCCACCATTAAGTCTTCTCTTTCCCATCCAGCGGAGATTTTTAGAGTTGTCCGAGGGCTACTTCACTCTGGCCCGAAGGACACGATAGTACCATCGGTAGCCCGCTGTAATGAGTTTGCTGGGCACTTCCAGAACAAGATCTTATGCATTCGCTGGGACTTAGACTCCCAGTTTACAGCAGTTGATCCTAAGGAGGTGTCCGGAGCACAGTCTTGTCATGTTTTGTTGGATGAGTTTCAGTTGGTTCAGCTCGAGGACGTGGACAAGGTGCTTGGACAGGTACGTGCAACCACTTCTGCACTAGATCCTTGCCCCTCTTGGCTTATAAAAACTAGCGGGGATGGAACAGCTACCTGGGCCAGGGAAGTGATAAATGCCTCTTTACGAGAGGGAGTGGTCTCTGGCTGTCTGAAAGAGGCAGTAGTGAGACCACTCCTGAAAAAACCTTCCTTGGACCCAGAAAATCTTGATAGTTACAGACCAGTAGCGAATGTTCCATTCTTGGGCAAGATCTTGGAACGAGTGGTTGCTAGCCAGCTCCAGGCGCTATTGGATGAAACCGATTATCTAGATCCATTTCAATCGGGTTTTAGGTCCGGTTTCGGCACTGAGACAGCCTTGGTCGCCCTGTATGATGACCTATGTCGGGAGAGAGACAGAGGGAGTGTAACTCTGTTGATTCTCCTTGATCTCTCTGCGGCTTTTGATACCATCGACCATGGTATCCTTCTGGAGAGGCTTGTGGAGTTGGGTGTTGGTACTGCTTTGCAGTGGTTCCGCTCCTACTTGACGGGTCGTCTCCAGAAGGTAGTGCTTGGGGAACATTGCTCGACCCTGTGGGTCCTCCAATATGGAGTCCCACAGGGGTCAGTTCTGTCCCCCATGCTTTTTAACATCTACATGAAGCCGCTTGGTGAGGTCATCAGGAGTTTTGGAGTGCGTTGTCACCAGTATGCTGATGACACGGAACTCTACTTCTCCTTTTCATCTTCTTCAGGTGAGGCTGTCAATGTGCTGAACCGTTGCCTGGCTGCGATAATGGACTGGATGAGAGCTAATAAACTGAGACTCAATCCAGACAAGACTGAGATGCTGATGGTGGGTGGTCTCTTTGATCAGATGGTGGATACTCATCCTGTTCTCAATGAGGTTACACTCCCCCTGAAAGAGCAGGTTCATAGTCTGGGAATACTCTTAGATCCTTCTCTGTCACTCGAGGCTCAAGTAGTCTCGGTGGAACGGAATGCGTTCTACCAACTTCAGTTGGTGGCCCAGCTACGTCCCTATCTGGACAGAGAAGATCTCACCTCAGTTGTTCATGCTCTGATAACCTCTCGATTGGACTACTGCAATGCGCTCTACGTAGGGCTGCCTTTGAAGATGGTTTGGAAGCTACAGCTGGTGCAAAATGCAGCGGCCAGACTAATAACGAGGACCAGGCGGTCTGAACATATAACACCTGTTCTGGCCCGCTTGCACTGGCTACCTATATGCTTCCGGGCCAGATTCAAAGTGTTGGTTTTAACCTATAATGCCTTATACGGCGTGGGACCACAATACCTTTCAGAACGCCTCTCCCGATATGAACCTGCTCGTACACTATGCTCAACATTGAAGGCCCTCCTCCGAGTTCCAACTCATAGAGAGGCTCGGAGGATAGTATCAAGAACTAGGGCCTTCTCAGTGGTGGCCCCCGAACTGTGGAATTGTCTTCCCGAAGAAGTGTGCTTGGCGCCGACATTGTTATCCTTTCGGCGCCAAGTCAAAACCTTCCTATTTTATCAGGCATTTTAGCTTTTCTTAAACATGTTTTAATTGGTTTTAGATTGTGGATTTGCATTTATATTTTTTGTATTGTTCGGTGTGATTCTATTGTATTTATTGTAATGGTTGTACACCGCCCAGAGAGCAATGCTAGTGGGGCAGTATAAAAATTCAATAAATAAATAAAATAAATAAAATAAATCATCCAACATTCTCCAGCATTCTAGCCCATGTACTCCCCCCTCTTACTCAGTCACTTACCATATATCACTTAATAAACCTGCACTTACCATATTTACAGATATTAAAATACAGGGACATCACATTTTCCCCCCTTTAAATAAAAGCAAAGTATTACTCCTGTACCCAGGAATAATACGACGCATTATATACAAGTGTCCGTCACTCAGGGGTAGAGTGTCCTTTTAGTCTCACATCTTGATCACTTGATTGCAGTATCAGCAGTCTGCCTTGAAAGTCCGTCCACCAGCACGTTGTCCTTTCCCTTGATGAACACAAAGTCTACTTGATATTCCTGCAGTGCCCAGGACCACCTTTGCAGCATGGTGTTGCTGTTTTTCATAGTGTCCAGCCACAGCAATGTGCGATGATCCGTGATGACCGTGCACTTCCTTCCCCACATGTAGGGACGCAGCTTTCCCAGGCTCCACACAACTGCCAAACACTCTTTCTGAACCGATGAGTAGTTCCATTCTCTCGCTGACAGTTTTCGACTCAGATATGCAATGGGATGCTTGATGCCTTCCCCCTTTTGCATCAGCACAACTCCAAGAGCATCCGTCGCCACGATAAAAGGCTGCTCAAAGTCTGGAGCTATCAACACAGGACTCTGGCACAATGCTTGCTTCAGTTGGTCAAAGCTTTTTGACACCTTTCATCCCGTATCACACACTCATCACACTTTTTCTGTGTTAACTCATGCAGTGGGGTTGCTATTTCTCCAAACCCCTTTATAAACTTTCTATAATATCCAGCCATACCTTGAAATGCTCTCACTTGTTTCTTGTTTATGGGAACAGGCCAAGATTGGAAGGCCTCTACTTTATGCTGATCTTTCCACTCCCCACCTTATGCCCTAGGTAAGTTACTTCGTGTAACCCAAACTGGCATTTTTTTTTACTTTGATGGTTAAACCAGCCTTTTTAAGTGCCTCCAACACCGCTGTTAAACGTTGAACATGTTCCGGCACCGATTTGCTGAATATAGCTATGTCATCTATGTATGCCACAGCAAAATCAGACATGCCTCTCAAAATAGTGTTAATTAATCTTTGAAAGGAACTTGGTGAGTTCCTAAGCCCCATAGGTAGTGTTGTAAATTCATACAACCCATCAGGTGTGTTAAAAGCAGTTTTAGCCCTGGATTTCTCTTCCAACTCCATCTGCCAAAACCCTTTGCATAGATCTATTGTGGAGATGATTGTTGCTGCCCCCAACAGTTGTAACATGGTGTCTACCCTAGGCATGGGGTACACATGCGGAACTGTGATTTTATTTATAGCTCTATAATCAATACAAAATCTGATTGTCCCATCTTTCTTTGGTACCAGCACTACACTAGAGGACCAGGGACTAATTGATTCCCGAATCACACCCAGCTCTAGCATATCTCTTACTTCCTTTCTGATTTCATCCAACACTCTTCCATTCACTCTATAAGGGGTAGATCTAATTGGGGAATGATTTCCAGTGTCAATAATATGTTTTGCTACACTGGTTATACCAGGTCTATTGCTTAAAAGTTTCTTATATTTGTGCAAAACACTCATAATTTCTTCCTGGACTTTTCCATCTGCCTCCTCCAACCATTCCAACTGATCTAACCCACCTTCTGCCTTGCTTTCTTGTACTAAGTCTGGTGAATCAGGACCACTTCCTTCAGCGAACAAGGTAACTTGCAAAACCTTTGCATCCCTGGTGTGATAAGGTTTTAACATATTCACATGTACTACCTTATGTTTTTTTAATTTGTCTGCTGTTATTACATGTGTCAATGTGTCAAGTTTTTCTCTAATAATGTATGGTCCCTCCCAACTGGCTTGTAATTTATCGTGTTTTCTGGGGATGAATGCCATAACCATATCTCCCACTTCATACATAATCTCTCTTGCTGTTCTGTCATACCAGTAACTTTGTTTCTGCTGAGCTTGGCTCAAATTCTTTTGTACTGCTTCCATCATAGATTCTAGCTTGTTGCGAAAGTCTAATACATAATCAACTACTGATGTTTTATACTCCTCCAGGGACCCTTCCCACAAATTTCTTAATAACTCCAAAGGTTCCCTCACTTTCCTCGCAAACATTAACTCAAAGGGTGAGAACCCTGTTGATTCTTGAGGTAGTTCTCGGTAGGCAAATAAGAAACACCCCAACGTTCATCCCAATCCTGTGGATGATATTGAACATAACTTTTTATCATTCCTTTAAGCACTCCATTAAACCTTTCAGTTAATCCATTAGTTGCTGGATGGTATGTGGTGGTTTTCAAATGCTTCAATCCACAACACTTCCACATACATTGCATCACTTCTCCCATAAATACACTGCCTTGATCAGTCAAAACCTCATGTGGAAAACCCAGCCTCATAAAAATTTTCAGCAATGCCTCTGCCACTACAGGGGCTTCCACTGACCTCAGGGCCTCAGCATCTGGGTACCTTGTTGCAAACTCCACCACCACTAATATATATTTCCTGCCATGCCTTGTGGGTTTCGAAAAAGGACCCACCAAGTCTATTCCCACTCTATAAAATGGTTGTCCTATAATAGGAAGGGGCTTCAATTCAGCTTTTGATTTTACCCCACTTTTCCCCACTTTTTGGCATATCATACAAGAGGAACAATACTGTTTGACATCCTTGGAAATGTTTGGCCAATAATAATTAGCAGTCAGTCTTTTCTTTGTCTTTTTTACTCCAAGATGCCCTGAACAAGGAATATCATGTGCCATGTCTAGCAATCTGGGTCTGAATTTGCTAGGCACAATCAATTGTTTAACTGGTTCACAGCAATTCTCTCTCTCTTTAGCTAACCACAGTCTATACAGTACACCATTCTCCCACACAGTTTGATCCCTCAGGGTCTCTGTAAATGGGATTCTTTGTGTAAGGTCTTGTTCTTGTATTGGATTCAAACTGCTATCCTTCTCCAAATCATCCCTGAACTGTTGTGTTTCTGCAGTAGAAAACATTCGTAACAAAGTTTCATTCACTCCAGGCACACTAGGGGTTGCTATGCCGACCTCAGGCTCAGTTACAGGTTCCACCCTGTTCCGTTCAGCATCAGATAAAATGGCTTCTGCTGCTTTACCAAGTTGTTGTCTGGTCACCACATAGATTTTTCCTTGGGATCCCATAACATCTCTGCCCAAATTTACAGGTTCATGTTGCTGGGCATTGATACCCACTTTATAAGTCTCCTCCTTTCCTCTCCAGTTCAATTTCACTAGGGCCACGGGAATGCTTTCTGGCTCACCTCTCACACCTTGGATTACCAACTTTTCCTGAGGTAAAATTTCTTCAGATCTTATCACATCTGGCCTCAGTAAGGTCTGAGCAGCACCAGTGTCTAGCAAAGCCCAATATTTTCCCCCTTGCTCACATACTCCCTCTCTCAAGCTTGAGTCAAAATCTTGCACATTTGACCAGCTTATTTGACAGAATTGTATTTTCTTTGTTTCCCCCTCTCTCAGTTCGCTTTTCACTGCTCTTCCTTGAACAGGATTACTGATAGGGTTTGTAGCTTCACATTGGAAACGGAGATGTCCTGGCTTACCACATTTGAAGCAGAGTTTCTCCTCTCTTTTAGGATACACAGACCCAAACTGAGGTGTCCTGTGCACTTCTGATTTTATTTGAGGGTTTACTCTCTGTGGTACCACATCTCTTCTGCCATTATTATTTGGTTTTGATTTAAATTCTCTTGGTGTTTTCCCCATCCAACCAGATTGGTTTGAGGTAAAATGATCTGCCAGTTCTGCTGCCTCCTGCACAGACTTAGGAGAATGATCTTTAACCAGCAATCTAATTTCTGATGGCAATTGATGATATAATTGGTCTAATATCATGAGGCTTTTCACCTCTTCCACAGACTGAGCTTTAGCACTTGTCAGCCATTTTTCAAATATGTCCATCAGTTTTGCTCCCAACTCCACGCAAGACCTCCCTGTCTGTATCTGGCAGTTTCTAAAAAGTTTCCTAAAATAATCAGGCCCCAGTCTAAATCTTTTGTACACTGCTTCTTTAAATTCAGCATATGTCACTGGCCTGTCTGAGGGGAAATATCATACACCTCAGCCAATTCCCCTTTAATTAAATTTGATAAATACTGCATGTATTTATCCTCAGGTAGCCCCCACATCTGAGCTGCCTTTTCAAACATGGTGAGGTAAATTTGTTGATTTTGACCAGGCTCATACACAGCAAAGTCTTTAGGAGTAACTTTTATTTTTGCTTCATCTCTCTCTTTTATTGTCTCCTCATAATGAAATTTCTCTCTTTCTAATTCCAACCTTTCAGTCTCCATTCTCAGTTTCACCATCTCAATCTCTCTATCCTTATCTTTTTCCTCATCTTCCCGTCTTAACTTCTCTCTTAAATACTCTATATAGGCAGGATTACTTGAGCACCCTTCTGGCGTCTCCTCTCTCACAGGTTCCTTGGTTTGGATTGACGTATACATTATTAATGCCACCCTCAATTCATCCACTCCTTTACCCTCATGAGATAAATGAAAAGCTATACATTTCTCCACCAGCTACCTCTCTTTTCATTTTCATGAACTCAGCCATGTTTCTTAGAGCTCAGACACTTTTACCACACACTCACAAGTAATCTTTATTTGTTATTCCTTTCACAGTCACACCACTTTTTAGGGACTCTCTTTTGTTCATATCCGGACTCTCCTTTTGTTCATATCCCACCACTACAGCCACCACATGTGATGATCCCACCAGCTGGCTCTACCTGTGATACTCTCACCAGGGCCACTACCTGTCAGGATCTCGGTTTTTATTTGTTCTCTCATGCTCTAGCACAGATCTCACAAGATCCCACTGCTAGGCAGCACCACCAGCCACTCCCTGTAAACAATACTGCTAGAGACTTTGCCTTAGTCTCCCTATGGCTTATTGTTACTTTGTGTCTGGGTGCCCTTGCCATCCACAACCCCCTTGTATCTTTGTCTATAAAGCATACAATCCTGGGTTGCTCCGGATACTTGACGATGTTACAATATCTTCCTTCACCGCTGCCACCATTTATTTCATACTGTTTCCATCCAGCCTTGGTAATCACCCTGCCCTCCCTTCTGGTCTGTGTATCCCCAGCCAAGGATCAGGCTTTTGGTAAACCAATAAAAGTATTTATTTGATAACCCCAGGAAATAACAAGATTACTTTAGGAATGTTCAACAAGCGTATGGTTTCATATAGTGTCACTCTTTATGTTTCCAGTCTTATATATTCTGCCTAAATACCAGCCAAATATAATCCAAACCTCCCTCAGAACTCTGCCAATCACTCCTCTCAACAACTCTCCTCTCCAACAACTCCCCCACAACTCCCCCCAAACTCAACTGTCATCCTCTCATTTATACCTTCAGCCATTCAAACACTCAGCCAATCATCATCCAATATTCTCCAGCATTCTAGCCCATGTATTCCCCCCTCTTACTCAGTCACTTACCATATATCACTTAATGAACCTGCACTTACCATATTTACAGATATTAAAATACAGAGACATCACAGCCCTGCATGATGATCTCTGTCAGAAGAGAGACTGGAAGTGTGACTCTGTTGATTCTCCTTGATCTCTCAACAACTTTCACTACCATCGACCATGGTATCCTTCTAGGAAGACTGGCTGAGTTGGGAGTGGGATGGATAGCTGGCGGTGGTTCCGCTCCTACTTGACAGGTCAGCTCCAGAAGGTGATGCTTGGGGAACATTGCTCAGCACCCTGGACTATCCAGTATGGGGTTCTGCAGGGGTCAGTTCTGTCCCCCATGCTGTTCAGCATCTACATGAAACTGTTGGATGCAGTCATCCAGAGTTTTGGAGTGTGTTGCCATCAGTATGCTGATGACACACCGCTCTACTTCTCCTTTTCATCTTCTTCTGGTGAGGCTGTCAATGTGCTGAACCGGTGCCTGGCTGTGACAATGGACTGGATGAGGGCTAATAAACTGAGACTCAATCCAGACAAGACTGAGATGCTTCTAGTGGGTGGTTCTTCTGACCGGATGGTGGATGTCCAACCTGTCCTGGATGGGGTTGCATTCCCTCTGAAGTAGCAGGTTCGTTGCTTGGGGGTTCTCCTAGAAACATCTCTGTCACTTGAGGCTCAGGCAGCCTCGGTGGCCCAGCAATGCCCCTATCTGGATAGGGATAACCTGGCTTCAGTAGTCCATGCTCTGGTAACCTCCAAGTTAGATTACTGCAATGCACTCTACATGGGGCTGCCTTTGAAGATGGTTCGGAAACTGCAGCTTGTGCAAAATGCAGTGGCCAGATTGGTAACAGGGACCAGACGGTTTGAACATATAAAACTGATTCTGGCCCACTTGCATTGACTGCCTGTATGTTTCCGATCTCGGTTCAAAGTGCTGGTTTTAACCTATAAAACGTTACACAGCTTGGGATCACAATAACTGATGGAATGCCTCTCCCAACATGAGCCCACACATACACTACGCTCAACATCAAAAGCCCTCCTCCGGGTGCCTCCTCCGAGGGAAGCTGGGAGTCTGGCAACAAGGGAGAGGGCCTTCTCAGTGGTGGCCCCCAAATTATGGAATGGTCTTTTTGATGAGGTTCGCCTGGCGCCATCACTGTTATCTTTTCATTGCCAGGTCAAGACTTTCCTATTCTCCCAGGCATTTTAGCATGTAATTGCTTTTTAAAATGTATTTTTAAATTTGTATATTTGTTTTTAATGTTTTTAATTGTTGCAAACCGCTCAGAGAGCTTCGGCTATGGGGCAATATATAAATACAATTAATAATGATGATGATGATGATGAAGAACATGTAGTTGTGCCAACCACACTGCAGTGAAGGCAGCAAAGTAATCATATTTTGCTGCACATCCATTGTGCCTTTGTGGAGTCGACTGGCAGAGTTCTTCCATGTAGTCTGGAGATTAGTTACCCCAGATTTGGTGGCAGATCCCTGGAACACATGGTGATTATCTAAAAGTGATTTCCAAGACACTTTTGAGGATAAAGTCACTCAACTCCATAGTGACTTGGCTGTTACTACTACTAGGTCATATCTAGTTATGGAATCATTTCCACTTAGTGTCACCTGATGATGAGAATAGGATACTTGCAGCAATGTGTCTGGCTATATGCCCTTTGGACCTCGGCCCCTCCTGGATGGTCAAAGCTAGCCATCGTGGGGTGACCAGGTGAGTCCAGAGTGTTGTGAATGCATCATTGTGAAATGGGATGGTGCCTGCTGCCTTTAAAAAGGCCATGGTGCATCTGTTCAATGATCTGTAATAGCTACTGACCAGTTACCAATACTTTACCTGTCCTTTCCTTGTATAGGTGTGTTTTTAGGTTTTTATTGCTTGTGTTTGTTTTAACTGATATTAATGTAAGTTGCTTTTGGTCAGTTCTATGAGAAAAAGCAATATAATAACAATACTACTCCTTTTATGGGGAAAGTGGTGGAGAGTATTGTAGTGGAACAAATCCAGGTGTTCCTGGATCACACAGATTATTTAGATCTCTTCAATCTGGGGTCAGGCCTGGTTTGGGGACTGAATTACCCTTGGACACCCTGTCTGTTGGCCTTTATTGAGAGGGGGATAGGAGGAGTGTGACCCTGTTACTCTTACTTTATTTGTCAGAGACTTTTGATACCAAATGGTATCCCCCATATCAACTGTGTGAGACAGATACCAAAGGAACTCTATTACAGTAGTTCCTACCTGTGTGGTTGAGTCAAGAGACTAGTATAGGGAAGTGCTCTTTGACCCCTGGATACATCTTTGCCATTGAAAGACCTCTGTGGCTAGGACTGCCTTTTACTGACTTAGCCTGGCATACCAGCTATGGCCATGTTCACTAACAGGCAAAAAACCCCTTCCGGTTCAACAGTAGTACCACAGGAAAGAACAAAGTAAGAAGAACACCAAGTATCATACAAAAATGTAATTCTACATCTTCGGAGATGGCAGGTTTTGCCACCACTCATCATATGCTCAGAGGCACATGTTACCAAATTCTTCCAAGCAACACAGCAAGTGGATTGGACTGTGAAAGACCATAATTATGTTTGCATTTTGACAAATTTGTAGGGCAGTCCAATATCTCAGAGAGGTCAGGTCTCCTGCTCCCCTGGTGCATTCACTATGGCTGCCCAATTTCCCTGCTTTTAAAAGGTTGATAGAAATATCTGTTGGCTATAGGTACATTCTTAAACCGCAAGGTTTTTTTGCCTATTAGTGAATTTCTCTGCTTTTTAATCTGGGAGGTAAGACATAAGATCCTGTCCAAGTTTGCTGAGAATGGATTTGGGTTGCCAGGTTCAGGGCCTGAGAGTGATCCTGTATCTTTAGGAGAAGAGAATGTCAGCCAAGTGCAGGTGTTCTTGCAACACTGCAATGGGAAAAACCACAAGGTGGAATTCTCCCTTCCCCCTGCACAACTTTTAAAGATACAGAAGACTTCTTTGAGGCAGGGCAGGGCCTGGCAACCAAGAGGTCTTCTGTATCTTTAAAAGTTGTGCAGAGGAAAGGGAGAATTCCACCTTGTGGTTTTTCCCATTACAGTGTTGCAACAACACCTGCACTTGGCTGACTTTCTCTTCTCCTAAAGATACAGGATCACTCTCAGGCCATGAACCTGGCAACTCTAGAATGGATTGATCATTTGCATGCTTATTGAGTTCAGTGGGATTTACTCCCTTGCAATCATGCTTAGGATAGGTGAAACTGACCACAGGGTATGGGGGGGAGGAGGAGGAGAGAGGGGAGGAAGGGCAGAGGGGAGGAGGGGGATGGGAGCAGGCAGGAGGGGGAGGGAGGAGGACAGGCTTGATCATTTGTATGTTTATTGAGTTCAGTGGGATTTACTCCCGTGCAACCATGCTTAGGATAGGTAAAACTGACTGGGGAGGAGGGAGGGAGGCTGGAGTGGGCAGGGGAGCAGAAAGAAGGGGAGGAGGGAGAGGAGATGGGAAGGAGGGGAAAGGCAGGTCTGATCACTCGCATGCTTATTGAGTTCAATGGAATTTACTCCTATGCAATCATGGTTAGGATATTTATTTATTTATTTATTTATTTATTTTCATTTCTAAACCACCCATAGCTAATAGCTCTCTGGGCGGTGTACAAAACAAGATTAAAATACAATATTAGAATAAAATCAGTAACAAAAAGCAACAAAATGAAACTAAAACATTAAACATAAAAACATTGAACATTAAAATGCCTGGGAGTATAGCCAGGTCTTAACCTGGCACCTAAAAGAAAGAACCGTAGGCGCCAGGTGTATCTCCTCCAGTAAGCTGTTCCACAGTTCGGGGGCCACCACAGAAAAGGCCCTAGATCTAGTAACAATCCTCCGGGCATCCTGGTGAGTTGGTACCCGGAGGAGGGCCTTAGATACTGAACGAAGTGAACGGGTAGGTTCATAGCGGGAGAGGCGTTCCACAAGGTATTGCGGTCCCACACCGTGTAAGGCTTTATAGGTCAAAACCAGCACCTTGAATCTGGCTCGGAAACAAGGATAGGTAAAACTGATCATGGCAGAGGGGGAGGGGGAGGGGAAGGAATGGATTGGAGATGGGCAATGGAAGGGGGAGGGGGGATTTGATCATTTGCATGCTTATAGAGGTTCGATGGTATTTACTCCCATGCAATCATGCTTAAGAAATGTAAAACTGTTCATGGGCAGGAGGAAGGGGAGGGGAAAGAGGGGATGAGAAGGGGATGGGGAGGAAGGGGCAAAGAAAGAGGAAGGGAAGGGGTAAGAGGGAGGGGATAGGAGGCAGGAGAAGGGAAGGTGGATTTGATCATTTGTATGCTTTTTCAGTTCAGTGAGAGTTCTGTGCAATCATGTTTGAAAATGGAAATGGAGTGCCTTCAAGTCGATCCTGACTTATGGTGACCCTATGAATAGGGTTTTCATGGTAAGTGGTATTCAGAGGTGGTTTTACCATTGCCTTCCTCTGAGGCTGAGAGGCAGTGACTGCCCAAGGTCACCCAGTCAGCTTCATGGCTTTGTGGGGATTCAAACTCTGGTGTCCCAGGTCATAGTCCAACACTGACACAGGGGAGGGGCAGGGAGGGTAGAAGGAGGGGAGCGGAAGAGACTGGGTGGGTGGGCACTGGGCAGAGGAGAAGCCCCTTTCCTCTCCAAAAGGAAAACATTGTGAACACTATCATTTCTCTTGAGAATTTCCCCCATCTTTTTATTCTACAGCAGGCACATGTAGCCTCCCACCCAAATTTAAACCAAAGCCATCCATGGCCACATCCACACCAGGCCTTTATTTCACTTTGAACAGTCATGGCTTCTCCCAAAGAATCTTGGGAAGTGTAGTTAGTGTAGAGTGCTGAGAGTTGCTAGGAGATGCCCTGTTTCCCTCACAGACCTTCAATCAGATTGGCTGACTGTTAAACCAGTCTGGCCACTGGAGCTCTGTCAGGGGAATAGGAGTCTCAGCACCCTTCACAAACTACATTTCCCAGGATTCTTTGGGAGAGGCCATGACTATCTCAAGTGAAATCAAAGTCTGGTGTGGGTGCGGCCCCTTGATTAGGCAAGCCAAGCAGCTGCAAGTCTGGCTTTTAGAACACTGACAGTTGGTTCTTACTGAGCATGCCCTACGCTATCATTCAGTTCAATGCAAAATTTCTTAAATTAATTACAAATCAGCTAGGCCCTCATCCTGAAGGATTCATCATAGGCCAACCACAATGAGCCCATAGATTCAGTGTTATCTCTGAAAATAATATCCAGGTATTTTACCAAAGTGCAAGCCTGCATAGGCTGAGGCTGAAGCAAAACCTTGGTGTAAATCAGAAACCCTGCCTACCAACTGCCCCAAGTCCACCTTCTTCTTCTTAAATTCCTCATTGTCCCTCTCTTCCTGCTTATCCTTGTCCTTCTGTTCAGGCTCCCAATAGAGAAGGAAAAGACACCTGCATATTCACATTTCCAAATACACTGCTTGGTTGCCATCAATAGATGAGCCCCCAAAGGAGCAGATGTCTCACCAAATGAAATTGCCCCAGCCTGAACAAAAGCCAAATGATCTCCAATCCTTTGAGCCATCACTGCAATCTGAGCAGCTGCCTGCATGACCACAGGTCACCATACCTGTTAACACTCATCCCAAATAGGCTGCCGTAACAAAGGGGAAACACTCCGCCTATGCATAGCAGGCACTGCTCCTGCATAAGCAAGGTAAGGCCACCCCTGACCAGCACCCCAAGGCATGAACAAAGAACCCATGCCAGGCCATCTAGGAAAGTGCCAGTACTGACCCTGAGGAAGAGATTCACCTAACTCATCCAAAACTGGTTGAATAGCAGCCTTCACCGATGGAATCCCTGTAGCCACAGGATCCACTTCAAGTACTGCAGTCTCCAGAGCAAACTGACCAGACAAACCTTCCAAGGCAGTTAGACAGTCTAAAACAGCATTCCAATCTGTATCACAAATTATATTTCTTCCCCTAAACCCTTTTAGTCCTTCCCCTAGAACTTTTTAGTCCTTCCCCTAAACCCTTTTAGTCCTTTAGCCCTTTTTTATCCACCCTCTGAATTTTGACGGTTCAATTTCTCCAAAGACTCGATATGTGCCAAACTTAATGCCATATCAGGGCCCTCACCATGATGATGAAGCCTCTTTGTGCACATCAAGCTGCCACTGAGTAGGGCACTTCGGGGCCTTCCTCTTCTCTTTGGGGCCACCTATGCCCTTCTTAGGAGGCATAATAACAATAAGTTTGCCCACTGGGTCAACAATCCCAATAGACTTAAAATAGATCTGGTACTTTACTATGTCCTATTTGGTAACCTTTTTTAAAATGTCAACAAACTTTATATACTGCTCTAATATAAAAACAAAGTGATATATCCTTAAAAGCAGTGACCAACTACACCCCAAATATAGCCCCAAAGGGCACTGCTAGAACAGTCAAACCCAAAGGGAAAAGGACCCAAAAGGCTAATCAAATTAGCCCTGCTGCCAAAAGGGGGGGAGGAACCCAACTAAAATGGCTGCTGGCACCAAAAAAGGCCTATTTGAAATGGCCACTGCAACCAAAAAAGGCCTAATCAAACTAGGCCTAGTATCAACTAAAATGGTTGCTTGCACCAAAAAAGGCCTATTCAAAGTGGCTGCTGCAACCCAAAGTCCTTCCAAAATGGCTGCCAGAACCTGAGGCCTCCCATCTGGCCTCCTCAGAACAGGCCAACAAGGCCTGAAATGGCTGGCTAAGCCCTAAAATGGCCACCAGGGCCAATCACTATGAAATGGCTGCTGAAGAGGTAAGCCCCCAGGCCAAACAAAGATTGGGGCAACTACAAGCCTCCCCCCCCACAAGACCACCCATCTCCAGCTGCAAATTTCAAATCCTGCAGGCCCTTAAAAGCCCACAAAGAAGTGCCACCACCACAGCCCCCGATCGGGTCCTTGCCGCTCTAACAAGGCAGCCATCGAATTGTCACCATGCATGACTTGTTGCTCTACAAAGCTGCCAACATGGCCATCCATCCCTCACAGCCTTGCCTGCCAACACAACACTGCACCCCTGCCAAGACCACCAAGGCTTCCTCAGACAGAGGTTTCCTGCCACGTCACAGTGCAAGACTGGAAAGAGGCTGAGAGGGGGCAGAGCAGGGATTAAATAGCCATCCTGCTCCACCCCAGTGTGATGCAGCACGCATGGCCACACTGGGGGAGGGGTTTTGGAGCCACACTAGGACTTCCCCTAATGTGGCTGTAAAGACCTGCTGCTGACAGAGCCCTCTGGATCTGTTGGCAAGCTGAGAATTCTGAGAAAATCCTGGCCAATAACTTTTGTGTAGTCATATAAAGAAATGCTCAGCATAAGAAATGCTCAGCCTTGCAGGACCAGGCTCCAGGTACTCAGCCAGCTGTGCCTGATACTGTTCCACCTGTCCCTTCTCTGGAGGGGATATATAAGCCGGCTGGCTGAGGGGGCTTGGGAGATCCAGTGCCTGCAAGGGAAGAGGACCATCACCGCCCAGGGAGGGAGAGCCATCTGCCTGCTTTGCTGCTGCTGCTTTGCTGGCGTCTCTGCTCTCTCCTTCTTGGGCTCCTGCTCTGCACTTGGGCACCTTGCAGGACCAGGCCCCAGGTGGCGTTTTACGTGGGAAGAAGAACGGTCTTAGAGCTGGTGTTTGGGCGCACAGAATACGGGACTGTGTCTTCTGTGTGGGTTTGAAGTGGATGAATGGGTGTTATATGAGTGTATGTTGTGAGTGAATGTGTATTTTTATGTATATGAGTTTTTTGTATTTATAGTTTATCATGTGCCTCAGGAAGAGATTTTATCATCAAGAGGGGAGACCTGAGGGGGCCCCAATTGCCGTAGTGACGGGTAGAGGGAGGTATGATGAGAGGGACGTGCCAGGTAAGGAGAACGCAGCCCAGACATGTAGTGGCTGTGCCGCGTTCTGGTCCTTCTCATACCCGCAGGGTTGTTGGTTGTCCTATCAGCCAACTCTCAGATCTCCAGTTGCTGCTTTTTAATGCCAGATCGGTACATAATAAAACCTCCCTCATCCATGATTTGATTGTGGACGAGGTGGCAGATCTGGCATGTATAACCGAGACCTGGGTGGGTGAACAGGGAGGAGTTAGTCTGTCCCAGCTCTGCCCACCGGGGTATCTGGTTCAGCATCATGGTAGATCTGAGGGTCGGGGAGGGGGGGTCGCTGTGGTCTATAAGAGTTTCATCTCACTCACCAAGCACCATGTCCATGCAATCACTGGTCTGGAGTGTTTGCACCTTGTGCTGGGCCAGAGGGACAGACTGGGAATCCTTTTGGTGTACCGCCCACCTTGCTGCCCAATGGCTTCCCTAACTGAGCTGACGGAAGTGGTCTCGGAGATACTGTTGAGATCCCCCAGACTATTAGTACTGGGAGATCTCAACATTCATGCTGAGGCTACTTTGTCTGGGGCAGCTCAGTACTTCATGGCCGCCATGACAACCATGGGGCTGTCTCAATATGTTAGTGGCCCAACACATACATCGGGGCATACTCTTGACCTGGTCTTTGCTACTGGACATGGGGATAGTGATCTGGATGTGGGGAGTTTTACATCTCTCCCGTTGTCATGGACAGATCATTGCTTGCTGAAGTTTAGACTTTCAGTAGCCTTTTCCCTCTGCAAGGGTGGGGGACCTATTAAATTGGTCCACCCCCGGAGACTAATGAATTCTGAAGGTTTTCAAAAGGCTCTGGGGGTTTTTCCGGCTGATAAGACTGGCGCTCCTGTCAAAGCCCTGGTCGATCTGTGGAATACAGAGATGACCCGGGCTGTTGACACGATCGCTCCTGCGCGCCCTCTCCTATGTAGAGCTCATACAGCTCCTTGGTATACTCCAGAGCTGAGAGCGATGAAACAAGACAGGAGGCGGCTTGAGCGGAGATGGAGACAAACTCCCGACGAATGCAATTATGAGCTGGTTCGTGCTTCTACTAAGCTCTATGTAGGAGCGGTGAGGGCGGCAAAAAAACAACATTTCGCCGCCACTATTCAGTCATCTCTCTCACGCCCACGGGAGCTTTTTAAAGTGGTTTGTGGCCTACTTCATCCAGGCCTACAAGATACGGCAGATACATCGGTAGCTCGATGTAATAAATTTGCTGAACACTTCCAACATAAGATCTCATGCATTCGCCGGGACTTAGACTCCTATTTAATAGCAGTTAATCCTACTGAGGTGTCCAGAGCACAGTCTTGTCATGTTTTGTTGGATGAGTTTCAGTTGGTTCAGCTCGAGGACGTGGACAAGGTGCTTGGACAGGTTCGTGCGACCACTTCGGTACTGGATCCTTGCCCCTCTTGGCTAATTAAAACTAGCAAGGAAGGAACAGTTGGCTGGGCCAAGGAAGTGATTAATGCCTCTTTACTAGAGGGAGTGGTCCCTGGCTGTCTGAAAGAGGCGGCAGTGAGACCACTCCTGAAAAAACCTTCCTTGGACCCAGAGGATGTCAGCAGCTACAGACCAGTAGCCAATGTTCCATTCCTGGGCAAGATCCTGGAACGTGTGGTTGCTGACCAGCTCCAGGCGCTATTGGATGAAACCGATTATCTAGATCCATTTCAATCGGGGTTCAGGCCTGGTTTTGGCACTGAGACTGCCTTGGTCACCCTGTTTGATGACCTATGTCGGGAGAGAGACAGAGGGAGTGTAACTCTGTTGATTCTCCTTGACCTCTCAGCGGCTTTTGATACCATTGACCATGGTATCCTTCTGGAGAGGCTTGCAAAATTGGGAGTTGGAGGCACTGCTTGGCAGTGGTTCCGCTCCTACTTAGCGGGTCGTCTCCAGAAGATAGTGCTTGGGGAACATTGCTCAACACCGTGGGTTCTCCAATGTGGGGTCCCGCAGGGTTCGGTTCTGTCTCCCATGCTTTTTAACATTTATATGAAGCCGCTGGGGGCGGTCATCAGGAGTTTTGGAGTGCGTTGTCATCAGTATGCTGATGACACGCAGCTCTACTTCTCCTTTACATCTTCTTCAGGTGAGGCAGTCGACGTGCTGAACCGTTGCCTGGCTGCGACAATGGACTGGATGAGAACTAACAAACTGAGACTCAATCCCGACAAGACTGAGATGCTGTTGGTGGATGGTTTCTCTGATCGGATGGTGGATATATACCCTGTCCTGGATGGGGTTACACTCCCCCTAAAGGAACAGGTGCGTAGTCTGGGAGTCATCTTAGACTCTTCCCTCACACTTGAGGCTCATGTAGCCTCGGTGGCCCAGAATGCGTTCTACCAACTTCGGTTGGTAGCCCAGCTACGTCCCTATCTGAGTAAGGAGGACCTCTCATCAGTGGTACATGCTATGGTAACCTCGCGTCTGGACTACTGCAATGCGCTTTACGTAGGGCTACCTTTGAAGACGATTCGGAAGCTACAGCTAGTGCAAAATGCGGCGGCCAGACTGCTAACAAGAACTAAGCGGTCTGAGCATATAACACCTGTGCTAGCCCGTTTGCACTGGCTTCCAATATGCTTCCGGGCCAGATTCAAAGTGATGGTACTTACCTATAAAGCCTTATACGGCGTGGGACCACGATATCTGTCGGAACGCCTCTTCCGATATGAACCGGCCCGTACACTACGGTCTACTACAAAGGCCCTCCTCCAGGTTCCGACTCATAGGGAAGTCGTGGTGACAAGATCTAGGGCCTTCTCAGTGGTGGCCCCCGAACTATGGAATGGTCTCCCCGAGGAGGTGCTCCTGGCGCCGACACTATCATCTTTTTGGCGCCAGGTTAAAACCTTTCTCTTCTCTGAGGCATTTTAATTCCTGTTAATTGTAAATTATTATATTTTGATTTTAGACTGTACAGTTTTGTGTACAGTTTTGTGTTATTTTTATTGTATTTTTAATGTTCACCGCCCAGAGAGCTGTTGCTAGTCGGGCGGTATATAAGCTTAATTAAATAAATAAAATAAATAAGGGCAACATAAAAGCTTCAATAAAAATATAAAGGCTCTGCAAGACAAAAAAAATGTAATAGAAGAAGGTAAGAAAATACAGTGGAAAAATAATGCATCTGTCCATCTAGTTGAGAATGATACAAAGTAAGCACCACTGTGGATATTACAGATGATTCAGTCCAAGTTTATTTAGTAATATTCAGTTAGCCATAGCTTGTATTGATCAGCCTTAGCAGATTCTCTTTGAAATAAAAGAAAACTCAGTCAACCTCTCCGCATGCAAAGGTCAAAGGGCTCATAAGTACACAGTAAACAACCAACAGTACAAACACAAAGATTACTGGGTCTTCTCTGGCAGGTATTTATTTTATCTTTGTGACCTACTCTAGGTCAGAATGTTATCTATATGATCTGCTGTCTATCAAAAGCACTGAAATGGAAGAGTCAGGAAGTATCCGTGGTTTGCAGGGGAGAAAAATCAATAAGGGAAAAATGACAAAACCTTTTAAGCTCGTTCTTTAAAATGTCTTGTTCTCAGTTTAATTTGAACAAAACTGCAAAGGTTTTAAAAATCATACTTAAGTCCTACATTTTTTTTTTCATTTAGGAAAAACTCTGTTGAAATAATTTATTTTTCTGAAATCCTTCAGGAAAAAATGGTGATTATAATCTTTTCAAAGTAACATACTGCACTATCAAAGCTTGTTTCTCATGGGTATTTGTATTTTGCATTTTGTCATGTACACCGATGAATATCTTTAACCCACAACAATACAGGAAGTGCTGTTTTACACATAATCAACCATTAAGCTAGGCCATGATCCAAATGCTCACTGACCATTTTTAGTAATAGTTAATCATATTTTATACATTTTCATATAATTCCTCATATAATGCAGAGTTAATTGAATAGCAACACAATAACAGCAGATTCAGCAATCAAGTTTTTAAAGAAGTATTTAGATGGAAGTCACTAGCGATCCATTGGCAATATCGAGATTCTGTGTGACTAACTAAATGAGCTCTTGGCAATGGCAAATGAGTGTGTTGGGATTCAATTAACCTTGTACCAGTACAATATTGTTTTTGTATGTAAACTCTGAGTCCCTCTACCAATGCATGTTCATCACATTGACTGTAAGTGTTAAGTTGCTCATGTGAACCATTGGAGTCCTTTTCAGGTATTTAAAGACTAAATTAACTTATTGGGCAATTACAATAGCAGAACCTCCTCTAGTCTGCAGTCTTTAGAATGGGGTGGGGTACCCCAGACCCTGGGCGGATGCAGTCCTACAGCCCTCTCAAACTAGCCTTGGGACTCTCCACAGATCACACCCCTTCTTCTCAGACCACCCCTTACCAGCCCTGCTCCACACCCACTTCAAGGGCTTTTGCCTGGCTGGAAGTGTCCTTGAACTGTGATGATGCTTCTTGCTTACCTGGATTGAGATATTTGTATGTAGGAACCTCTGGCTGTTGTATGGCTGGAATGTAGCCAAGTGTACAAAGGTAAGAGTCACATGTGTTGCTTCACTGACTTTTACATGTGGCCCTGTCCATCACTGGCATGCAGCCAATGGAAGGTTGCTCATGAGGCAATGCAGCCTCAGGCTGAAAAAGGTCCCCCACATCCACACATTTTCTATCTAATGCATGCCTTTAGGTCTAGAGAGGACCCTTCCACTACAATGCAATTTCACTGTATGCAATCATTAAGCCCTTATTAATGACTGGAAAGAGATTTTTGACCTTCACATTTTACACAACCGATATAAGCTACACGACTTGTAGTGGTCTTATTTGGTACTCCTATCATGTAAAGAGGGCCTTATTTTCATGTTTTAAAAATGTGGTGGTTGATTTTTCATACATATTTTAAAATTAACATTGTGGACAATGACTACGCACCGCATGTGCTGTGAAAACTTCCTCCCCCTAATACCTACATATATACACACACACACAGGCAAAATGGCCACCAGGAGTAAAACAACAATAGAAAATTAGTGTTGGTGTCATGGGGAGTTTATTCTGCTGCAAACCTGAAGAACAGAATCTAAAGGGCCGATCTGGCATTGCTGGCCATTTCATACTCCATTAGAACAGCATGGCTTTGGGGAGATAGGAAAGAAAAGGGGGGCAGAGAAGAAGAGAGAAAGTTGAGTGGTTTGAGTTGATCTGGCAGCTGCAGCAGCAGGGAATGCTGAATCAGCTCAGCCAATGGAGACTGAAAGCTTAGAGGCAGCCCTGGAATGACAGTAGGAAAGTCGACTGCATCTCAGGGTCCCTAGTGGGTGCCCTCACTGACTCTTGGGGGGGTTCCTTCCCTGCTGATTTCAGTGCTGCAGACTAGCAGGTGTCTTTGTGTTCTCACAGGCTCTGCTCATTCTGGGGAAGGTTTGGTGGCCGGTTCCTTCAGCACACGTGCAGAGGGGCAGCAGCAATCTTCAAGTCCCCTCAAATGAATTTTGTCTGTTCATTACCACTAATTCCTTTTTATATATGGCTGAATTTGAAAAATGCAGAGGACAGTTAAGTCTTTGCTGATTTGTGACCAGCATATTTTTATTGCATTTGCTTTGTTTCATTTAATTAATTTCATTTATCTGTAAAAAGGAATGAACAATGTGTAGCCCAGTCCTTTTTATTTTTAAGATTATTATTGTTGTTATTTAATACATTTATAGGTAAATGTGAAGCACAGTTGTGCATTGGCTGATTAGTGTCCAGCCAAAGTCAAGCTCTCAAAGCATGATTTTTAAAAAATTGTTTTCATTTTTTAAACATGTATTATCTAACCAGCACTCACCTTATGCTCAGAGGCACGTTATCAAATTCTTCCAAGCTACATAGAAACTGGATTGGACCGTGAAAGACCAACCTAAATTGTTTGTATTTTTACAAATTTGAATATGTCAGAGAAGAGGTCTGGTCTCATGCTCATTCACTATAGCTAGCCAATTTCCCCACTTTTTAGAGTTTGGTAGGAAGATATGCAGCTATAGGTAGTTCTTAAACCAAAGGTTTCTTATGTATAGCATATATGAATATTCTCTATGCATGTTCAGATGAACGCATATAGATTGGGGGGAAAGCCTGCTGCCATGATGGTGATCTCCCATACACATTCATTTAATTTTTATTAACACTTGAAAAAGGTCAGTGATTGTTAATTCACAAGTCTAAATTGGGTGTCACAGTTGCATGGAAACCTACACATGGGCTCCTGCTGGTAGGAAGGGTGGGATATAAATCAAATAATAAATAAATAAATACACATCAGCAATCTGTTCATACAAAGGTTGCTCCCTACAGACATCCATGCCAATGTGTGAATGTCCAGGAGGCAAGGACACTGAGATTATTCTCTGATGACACATGGACTCCCTTTCCTATGATTAATGGGTCAAGGAAGCTGGTAACTTTTGTGTGCAGCATCCATCTGATCTGTTCTCATCCTCAAAAGCATGAGCACGAGCAATAGCTGAAGTGATCCTGATTGCATGATGTTCATAATAGAAAAATGCTGGTTATTATTTGCAAAGTTTTGTAACACCATTAGATATGTAACATTAGTTTACGTGTCACATTGTAAGCAGAATGTACATTTTTAGAAATTGTGGCCTGGCAAATAACTGTTTCAATTGGTTTCAGCTTATGTCAAAATATTGAAAGAAGACTATTGGCAGAGTTTGGTTTATGGTGCTAGCTCAACTACATAACTATTAACTGTGAGGAAACAGTGACATGGAGTTGCAGTTGATTAGAACAGCAAGCAGTTGCAGGATCAGGCTGCAGATGTTAAAATACTTGTAGGAGGTGTTGAACTGGTGACCTGAGATATATCAGCCCAGCCTAAATGCACCACCACTAAGCCCTGCCACAATGAGAGAACTGGAGTGAGAGCAGCACCAGCTAAAGGAAAGTCCTTGCACCAATAGGGCAAGTGGTATTTCCCACCACATATAAAACATTTTGGGTCAGTTTGCTCACTAATCTGAGCAACCAGGAGACATGCTTTTGCTACCTACAGAATGGCTTCATCCTGCTTTCAATACATGCAAGCTAGTCTTGGAGTTAACAACTGAATATTTTGATATAATTTTTTACGTCAAAGTTATCAAACCTCTACAAATAATGCTGTTGTACATCAAGATCAAAGGCTGTAGTGAAATAGAAATGCTCCTAATATATACTTAATGCATGCCTTATAGAATATCTTATAGAATAGCTGTGCAAGGCAACAGGTTCATGGAGTACAGTACAGTGATTCACTCTTTTATGCAGTTGTTGCAATGAATGTAGTATACCACTTAGAATTTATTACATTTATATCCCGTAGTATTTCAAAAGAACAGTGTCCATAAGATTCTGAGGTAGTCTTACACGCAGGCACAGACTCAACTTGGACCTGCTTAGTTTTCCAGCGTGGTTGCTATGTCATGTGACTTCAGACTATAGTCCAAACATTTTTCTCATGTTTGTAAAGGGCATGGGTTCAGTGATAACCCAACATCAAGCATTCTTTTAAAATATGTCATTTGCTGGCTTGCTTTCAGCAGATTCCATCATCAAGTTTATTGGACTTTATTGAGACTAAATGAATTAATATTTCAGGCCCTCTCCACAAGATGCCAAGTGTAACAAGAACCTCTTTCCCATTGTATTATCTTACACATCTGTGGGTTACACATGAATTATACACCCACATGGACAGAGCTGATCATGTGACCTCTGCTATGTGGTTGTGTCATTTACATAGAGAACTATGTTCTATTGATCCATTTAGGATAGCACCATGGGTAAGTGTGAAGGAGAGCCATAGTTTCCCTGAGCTCATGATAGATCAGAATAGCCATTTTGAATACTATTCTTATGCAATAACCTCTGTCTCTTTGTCAAAGGCCTGGACACCCTACCTGATTTTCATTTGTAGCCATCAAACATAATGGAATGAAGCATAGGAAACTGGGTGGCATGCTTGGAACATTAACATTGGTTTTGCAATCAATCGTCAAGGGAATTGAAGCAGATAGTTGATGTGGTTGAGGGAACAATGACTCATTTCTCCTGTTCTTGCCTTATCTGATGTAGCTTCTCTGATCAGTTCTAATTAATAGATGGAGATTGAATCAAGCACCATCACATAGAAAAGATCCATGCCACTGCTATTTAACCTATGGACAACTGATGTTGACTGCCAGCTGTTGAAACTGAGTTGTCTACAAGTATAAGTGATTCTCTGAATGACACCATCCTTTCAGTATCCAAGATACCCAGCAGCTAGCTATGTATTCTATAGACCTCACTGACTCTTGCTTCCATTAGTACCATTAACAGGATATATAAGTACTATCCACAACACATTTAAAATAATAAGACTGCTGTATCATAAGATTGACCCCATCTTGACCTTTGGCTGTAAATCATACTCTGGCATCGCTCTTAGTCTTCATGTAAAGTGTAGATGTGTCAAGCATATCTTTGCTGTGACATTTCCAAGCTAGTTATATCTGTACAAAAATTTTAAGTAGATGGAATATTTCTCAGGGCAAAGACCTTGTCTTTTTTCTTACCTGTGAAGTACCTAAAATGATGATGGAACAATAGTAACATCTAACTGCAGTCTTGCATACTCAATTTAATGTATTTTTGTTATTCTGAAATTAAAGTCTGCTTTCTGTGCATTATTAGCATTGAACCTTTCTCTGTGAAATATTTATGGGCTCCTTTAATATTGTTTTATACCAACACCTATCCAAAGTGGCTTGTTTATGTTCCACTGGATCCTGTTTGGGAAAGCTTGAGTTTCTATTATGAATTTAATAAGTAGCATTTAAATAGTTCATCTGATCAGCTTGATTCAGTGAATATGAAGAAAGCATTTACTAGTGAAACAATTCAAATATTTAATCTTTGGTTACAGAGCAACATCATGTGATTATCCATAGTTTCTGCCTTTTCCTCAATCAAAATGGTGCTGGGAATTGTAGCTCTGTGAGGGGTCTTCTAACAATTCTCAGTACCCATAATAATCTACAGTTTCCAGCAGGGCTGGCACCAGAGGGTGGCCAGGTTTGGCCCTGGCCAAGGGTCCCTGCAGCCCAAAGGGGCCCCTGAAGGGCTCTTCCTTAGGGTGGGAGGCTGGTGCTCCCATTCTGTGATCCATGGCAGTGTTGGGTCCTGCAACCTGACCCTGCTGCAGATCGCAGAGAAGGAGTTCCCAGGCACCCCCACCAGTACAGACAACACAGGCTTCAATAAGCCCGCCAGCCCTCCCCACATATTTCTCCCATCAGTTTGAATGCCATGTGCACTATGCGCGCATGCCTGCCATCACTCAGGTTGGTGGTGGGGGCTTCCCTAAAGGGCTAACGTCCCCACCACCATCTTGGTTGATGGCAAACATGTCTGCTATGCATGCATGTCATTTACACAACATGGGAGGCAGGTGGGGTGTGCAGATGGGTTTATTAGCCCTGTGCCACCTGTATTGGGGGGGATATTGAACTACAGCACCATGGGCCCAGGGCAGGCTGGTGCCCAAGGGCCCAGTCATGTGTGGCGCTGGCCCTCATTCCCAGGATTCTTTGGGAGAAGCCATGACTTTTAAAGTGGTATATGAGTGCTTTGAATGCATGGTCTGGATGTGACTGGTGTGTGCAGGGGAATAACACTGGATTGCAGGTTTTGGTAGTAATGCCAACAATATAAGGAAGAACACATTAACAAGCAGTTAAAGTTGTCTCATTCAAAGTCATAAGTTCAACGAGCCTCACAAAGTTACAGACCCAAAACCTGTATCTTAGGTAGGAAGATCTTTATTATGCAAAGCACATAGTATTCAGATGCACATTAGGAAAAAATGATCCTACTGGATAGTCTCTTAGTTCTCCTACATGAACCAGAGGATGTGATATCTTTCAAGGGTATAGTTGGATTTCAGTCCAGCAGTTTCATTTGCATTTGCTGTGTCAGCATCAAGGAAGTTCAACCACTAAAATCTCTCTTGCATAGATAAAGGAATATGTGAGTCCCTCAAGACCATAAACTGGAGAAAATTAACTTAAATAGATCAGGGTACATTTGAAATTCAAAGCAGATTTTTCATACTAGGAATGACAATCACTCATTTCTAGGCTCCATATTTAACTATAAATCACTTTTCCTTAGCACTTCACATACAATTATCTCAAAAATTCTTATGAAAATTCCATATTAGCAGCTCCTTTCTACAAATGAGAACCTGAAGCTAAGAATAGTGGATTGCCTAAGGCTACCAAGTGGGTGCATAGTTGAGGTGAGATTTGAACCACAAATTTCCTAGCTCGTATCTCATGTTCTCACCATTGTACACCATCTTTCTCTCCTTAATTAATGTGATTTAAAAAACAAGAACAACTCTATTTCGCTAACATTACCAACATTCTTTAATCCAGAATGCCTCAGTGGCTGTCATGCTCCTTGTTGCATGGTTAGACAGCTAGACATTTTGTTAGAAGGTTCAGCCAGAATGATGGCAGCCTGTCTTAATTCTTTTTGGGGGGAGCCCTTGCAAACAGAGAGGGAATGTTCCATTAGATCTATTACAGGCCACCTTCAGACTGATAATGATCACGTTAGCCAGGGAAGTGGCTGATACATGTGCCATTTAGGTTGAGAAGCTAACTGGTATTTTCTTGGCAGCCCTTTCGCACATTTTAGTACTCATATGTACCATTTGACTGAATAGGTCCACAGTGTACCATTGGCCCATTCATACACAATCCATTTTGTTAGGCAGAAGAATGCTAGATATATGGTGAGTCTTACATCTCCTAGTACATATTGCAATGTTGTAGCTCAGTATGCTTCTGGACCCATTTTGTAGGACTTGGTTTATAGATATAATGGTTGTCATATACCAGTTACCTCATCACATCAAGAAGGTCAGATGAATGAATCTTAACTTACTAAAACATCCAATTTCTACAGTTAGACTTTCTGACACTATGTCCGTTCTAAGATTTGATCGATTTTCCAGATCTTTAAAGTCTCAAAGGAGAAAGCAAAACTTAATTTTAATTTCCCTGAAACTCCATGAAAAACATTAATATCAAATAGATATATTATTTCTTTTAGTTGGCTGACTTTTATGTATGTATAAGCTAAACCCATGCATCTTCTGAACAGTCTTATTGCATTTAATACAGCAGCAGGAGACCCTCATAAAGCCATAGGATTGCTCTTGTAAAAGCACTGGGTACAATCTAAAGCAGTGAAAAGGCCCATTATTATTGTTACGAATGCTGAGAAGATGGTATTTCAAACTAAAAAGAAAGGGCTTTTTTATTAATACATTGTGTCTTTTTTCCCTCTGATGGTTATTTGAGTTCTTTTACTATTGCCTGTAGTTTGCCTTTATTCATTTTCATGACTGAAATGTTATCAGTCCTTTCGTCCTACCCACATTTTGTTTCTCGCAAATATCTTAATGCTCACCCTCAGAAGATAATAAGCAGCCAGGCCAATGTTTTCAAATCTTTCAGAGGGAACTAAGGAGGGAAGAGAGAGAAAAATGAACACTGGAAACTGAGACAAGGAATGTATGAATTCTGAAAGGGACATTCTTCAGCAAATTTATGAATATTATGTTTTGCTATCATTTTCTGCTAACAACCATTTTATGTCTATACCATTCAATTATCTCTCTCTTCTCCTATATACTAAACACTTTCTGCATTGAAAATAGCAGTTAATTATGATAGTTTACCAAACCCTGACTCACTGAAACCATCATGCGTCACGCAATCATTTGTGCACATAGTGACCACTGGAAAAGTCTGGCAACAGTGGTCCTATAGTGACATGTTTCAAGGTGACTGTGGGAATCTACTGCAATATGTAGGATTCTTCCTACATTTATTTGTTTGTTTACAATATTTATAGGCTGCCTTCCTGAGTAAAACTCTCTCAAGGCAGTTTACATAATAACATTTTAAAATTACAGCTTCAATAACGCGAACAAGAAAATAAAGATAATAGAATGACAGAATAAAAAATATACAAGTTCTGCAAGATATCCACAACTTTAATAAAGCAGCAATACTAAAATGCATAGATCCACCCTAGACTATAAAAGACCATTTCAGTCTTCAAAGACCTTCTAAAAGACAAGAGTGTAGCAAGGTAGTAGCTTTGTGCAGGTCTGCTGGCAGTGAATTTCAAAGCTGTGGGCTAGCACAGAAAATACTTGGGTAGCACCATTTTCCAGTCACTTTGTAAAGTATTATTCAGTGAGTTCACACACCAATGTTGGGGAGCCATTATGAGTAGGTCTTTTGACAGTTTTGCACATTACAAGTATGCAGATAGAAAGATCCCTGTAATTCATATGGGTTGAATCCACATATTCAGTGACCTTCAACCTAAAGCTTTTGCTCATGACTTCCGGGAAGGGTGACTTCGCTTGTGCCTGCTTTTGGGACGGGCTCCCGCCTCAAAAGAAGCTTATTCAGATATAAATCAGTCAGAACATTTTTTTTTTTGACTGATGAAATTTCTCCCGGGCAGGGAGAAACGTAGAGATCAACCTCAAAGCCTGTTTTTGTTGGGAGGACTGGATTTCATTAATTTATGAGATAAGGTCCAGCCAACAATGCCGGACGGACTTTCTAACAAGCTCTATCTGCTTAAGCGATACGTTTATCTTTTCTTCAAAGAGAGAACGGACTAACAGGCAAGCACCCTTCTTTCTATTATTTTTTTTACTTGGTTTAAATTGTTGCAGCAAAAGGAGATTTGTCAGATTGATCGGCTTTGGACAACTTCTGGGTGAGATATAGCTCTTCTCTGTTATTCACGAAATTAACAGCTTATCTCTGTTTCTGTCGCAAAAAGCTGTCCTGGAAGTGCATTCTAAAGATAATAAACAGAAGAGGGATTTCTATTCCTGATTTCTATTCCGAGGAATATTATATTGTCTGGGACTATTCTCTTTTTGGTCTATTTTATTTTGACGAATCTGCTTCTTCACGACGCCACTAACTGTTTTGATGCTGGGAACTAAATTTGTTTTGCATTCTTGCACAAGAGAGATAAGGCAGGTTGCTCTGTTTATACTGTGATGTCATCAAGCCTGGAATATTAACCCAATTGTTGCTGAAATAAGAAGTGGTTCTTCTTTATTTTTGCTTTGCTTTGTTTTCGTGGTTTTAAAAATGGCAATCAAGAAAGTGGCTGAGAATCTGGAAGTAATTATGTTTCAGAAAATAATGGATGAGATTGAGATAACGAAACAAACCCTGCGACAGGGTAGTAAGGAGCTGAAAATTGAACTGAGCAAAATGACGCAGGAGCTTAAAGAAATAGGGGACCCTGTGAGAGAGGAGAATGAGATCAGAGATGAGAAAAGAAAAAATAAAGGGAAGATACAAGCCCTGGAGATTGGAACAAATGTGGAATTGGAAAAAGATCTGGAGTTTATGGATTTTAGAAATAAAATCTACTGTTTGGAATTTAACGTTATCTCTGAAGAAATTAATGAAGATATTAGAGATAAAGTTATCAATGGCTTGGATAATCTTCTGGACTGGAATGATGTGATGGAGCTTGATATAGAGAAAATCTATGGAATTAACTGCAGCCATGTGACAATGGAAAAACTCTTAAGAGATGAGCCAGTGCATTTTGTAAAAAAGAAGAACACAGATATGACTTTACAACAGTATTTCAGCAACTTATTCAGAATGGCTGGCAAGAAAATATTTGGGATAGAGGAAATTCCCATCAGACTCTTATTATATGACTATGGCTACAACAGCAAGATTATTATGGAATACTGATAATGGAAGATTGGACACTGAAATTACTGGACTTAACAGGACTATTGAAGATGGAAGATGGAACTAATAGGGATAATGGAATAATGGCTATTGAAATTATTGGACCTAACAGATTCTGATGAGATGGATTAATCGAAATGTTTATTTGGACTATGGTTATGACAATAAGATTATTATAATTATTAACGAGATGGATTAATTGACATGTTTATTTGGAGAAAAATTGATAGATATATTTCTTAAAGAATTGAAACCTCTCTTTGACTTTTTGTGGAAAGAATAAAGTAATGTTTATGAGATTTGATGATTAATTAAGATAACTACTGGAGGAAAGTGATTTTATAATATGATTTAAGAGACAGGATTGTTATATATTGTAGACCTATAACTGATTTGATATGTGACAAATGGGAAGTCAACATTTTATTTTATTTTATTTTATTGTTTAATCCTTTTTGTTTTGTTTTGTTTTTTGTCTTTGAATGTTTTATGATTTTGTTTTCTATGTTTTATGAAAATTTGAATAAAAATTATTGTAAAAAAAAAAAAACCTAAAGCTTTTGCTCATAATGCAGCACAGTGCCTGCATTATTCTCAAATGGCTTCCCATGAAGGTATTCTAGTGGAAAACATTTTGTTGTTATGTGCCTTCAAGTCGATTACGACTTATGGTGACCCTATGAATCAGCAACCTCCAATAGCATCTGTCATCAACCACCCTGTCCAGATCTTGTCAGTTCAGGCCTGTGGCTTCCTTTATGGAATCAATCCATCTCTTGTTTGGTCTTCCTCTTTTTCTACTCCCTTCTGTTTTTCCCAGGATTATTGTCTTTTCTAGTGAATCATGTCTTCTCATGATGTGTCCAAAGTACGATAACCTCAGCTTCATCATTTTAGCTTCTAGTGACAGTTCTGGTTTAATTTGTTCTAACACCCAATTATTTGTCTTTTTCACAGTCCATGGTATGCGCAAAGCTCTCCTCCAGCACCACATTTCAAATGAGTGGATTTTTCTCTTATCAGCTTTTTTCACTGTCCAACTTTCACATCCATACATAGAGATCGGGAATGCCATGGTCCGTGGAAAATATATTCAACCTTTGAAGGAGCATTTGTTCTTTTTCCTATGAATGCTTCGGGTAGCCTTAGGCAAGCCATTATTTCAGTGATGGGTAACCTGTGGCCATCTGGAGACTGTTGTACTATAACTCCTATTAACCCTGAGCACTGATTTTAGTTTGGAGTCCAACAACATCAGAAGGGGCACAGGCTCCTTATCCCTGCAGTATTCCTCAGCTACCCACCCCTCAGCCTCAACTCCATTCTCTTCCCATCTATAACACAGGTATCATAATAATGACTTACCTTGTCATTTGTAGTTGCAGTGGCACTCTTGTGACTTCCCTGCCCAAGCCCAGTCACTTCTCACATCAGAAAGCCAGACAAAACCCTTTTCATTCTTCATGTTTTAGATCTAGATAGGTAGACACTTTTAATTCGTTGTCTGCTTTAACTGTGGTTTATTTTAATTGGTTTTAACACAGCTATTGATTGTAAGTACTAGCTTTTAATAAACATCTGGATATTTTTGGTATATTTTAATTTGTTATTGTTGTATAATTTTCTCGTATTGATTCTCTACCCTTCCCCGTAAACAGCTTTATCTATTTATAAAAATGTATACTGATTAATATAATTAGAAAATATAAGCAGCTGATATTAAAACAATAAAAATGCAAGTCGATAAAAATTCCTAAAAAGTATATAAAAATAATACACAATTGTATATTACATCCCACTTAGATTACTGTGACGCGCTCTACGTGGGGCTGCCTCTGAAGACTGTTCGGAAACTTCAGTTGGTGCAACGTGCTGCAGCCAGAATGTTAACTGGGGCTGGTTACAGGGATCATACGACTCCCCTGTTACAAAAACTCCACTGGTTGCCACTCTGTTTCCGGACACAATTCAAAGTGCTGGTGATGACCTATAAAGCCCTATATGGCTTAGGTCCAGGCTATCTGTCAGACCGTATCTCCCTATATGAGCCTGCCCGGACCCTGAGATCCTCAGGAGAGGCCCTTCTCTCGATACCTACGTCCTCACAAGCACGACTAGTGGAGACACGAGATAGGGCCTTTTCGGTGGCTGCCCCGAGGCTTTGGAACTCCCTTCCTAGGGAGATAAGAATGGCCCCCTCCTTGAAGTCCTTCCGTCGGCAAGCAAAGACTTTTTTATTTCAACAAGCCTTTGGAACTGAAAGCTGTTAAGAACAGGTCTTGAAGGGTGCTGCATTGCTGTTGCCTAACTGTATTATTTTAAACTGAGTTTGAATTATTTTAACTGTATGTATGAATGGTTTTAATACTGTAAATTGTTTAATTTGATTTTAATCTAGACTTTTGTAAGTTTTTAATTATATGTGTGCTTTTATCTGGAAGCCGCCGTGAGTTCCAGTTTTGGAAAAAGGGCGGGGTAAAAATAATGATAATAAATAAATAAATAAATAATATATCCCATATAAAACTGAGCTACATAAAAAAAAAAGAGTCAGAATCCAGGAAAGCATGGGTAAACATACAAGTTTATTAGAGACATTTAAAGTTCATTACTGCTTCCACAAAATACCCGAGGGAGGGCATTCCAGAGTATGGGTGCTATCACCAAGAAAACCCACTTCTATATTGTCACCAAATGACCATATGCTGGTCATAGAACAACCAGCAGAGTCTCCTCAGAAGATCTCAAAGATCAAGTAGTTCTGTACCCAGGGGAACTGGGGGGCAGCCGGTTTCCTTTGTAATCCTTTTGGTGAAAGGTGTTAGATAACTGATTTTAATTTTTTTAAAAAATTGTTATAGTTTTTAATCACACTATGTATTGCATTCATTCCATTAATTGTTTTTAATCTTACTATTTGTGTTTTGTAAGTGGCCCTGGGAATCAGTTCAATGGAAGGGCAATGTAGAAATTTTATAAGTACATAATAAGTAATTACTTATGACCTGCATATGTGAAGTACTTGTGAGTACAGGAAAACTACTACACTGTAGTTTTATGCATTTCCCAGTAGAAAGAATTTCCAAGGTAGCACTTACATGCTGGAAGAATTGTTCACTGAAGGTGTATGGTACTCTGCAGTATTAGGGTTTATTTACAAGTATACAAGTTGAGCATAGATGGAGTTAGACAGCAGAGACCTTCTACAAGAAGAAAATTATGTACTCTACATCAGATCCACAGACAAATAGTCCAACACCCCAAGATACTTTTAGCCAGGGTTAGCCAATGTGATGTCTTCTAAGATGTTGTTGGTCCCCAATTCCCACCAGTTGCTCCAGCCAGCAAGGCCAATGCTGAGGGATGATGGGAGTTGAAGTACAACAACATCTGGAGGACACCATGTTGACCACCCTTGCTTTTAGCCACCAGTGCACTCTCTCTGCCTCTCAGTCTCAAAACTGCTCCCTCTCTTTCTCATTGTCTCAGACCTGTTGTTCCCTCAGCACATACAGAACTATGTTATATTCATTCATTCATTCATCATTTTATTTGTATGCCACCTTTCCACAAAAAATTGTGCTCAAGGCAGCTTACAACAAGGTGAACAGAAATACATCTCAAAAACAATTGCAAGAACATTTTCCTAATAACAAAAATAATAAAACAGTTACATAACAACAAATATAACAGCATATAAATATGAATATAATATTATGAACATAATAAAACAATCTTTAAAAACAAACAAAGAAGTAACCATTAACCTTCCCCTAGCCCCTAAGGAAAGCCATCTACTATATCTCCTGCAAAACATTATTCTGAGCGGAGGCCTGTTTTGGAGGGACCTGCTGAAGCAAGGCCTCAGCAGCAGCACAGTCTCTTTGTGAGGAGAGGTGTGGACACTCCCTTTCAACACAGGTGTAGGCTTCCAAAGTCACTTTGGGATAAAAGGGGTAGGGCAGGTATTCTCCCAGGCTGGCAGGGCTTCAGCAGATAACTCCTTACCATGAGCTACCATATATCATCCTTGGGGTGTGCTGGGGGTTGGGATAGTGGTACCATCAAGGCTGGACTTTGAGGCAGACGTTCACAGCTTCTACACATCAGAATAAGCAGGAGGGCCCCAAATGCAGCAGGGCTCGATTACCACATGTTGAATTTATTTCTTTATTAAATCTCTAGACCACCCTTCATCTGTCAGGATCACAGAGTTGTTTGCAATGTTACTGTTAAAACAATAAAAACAATAATAGAATAATTATTAAACCAATTAATACAACCAAACTTAAAATAACAGTGACAGCTATTTTTCTGAAGCAAATTGCTGTCTCTCTGTTTCACAGTCTCAAAACCTGTTCCCTTAGTACACCAGCATTTCAGTTTCAGCTGCTGAAGCAATATGCGTTTTAAACATCTAAAGAGGGGACCACCCCCAGTAAGACCATTAAATCTAGAGTCAAACATGATCTAACTGCAACAGTGGGGAGAGGCCAACCCAAAGTTTCTCTGTATTTCTCTCATTAAGAAAGCATCAACCACCCATCCTCAGCAATTAGCCAACAATCTTTATAGCAAAAGTATAAATACTTTATATAAGCACTGAGCATTATATGAACCACCCAGGAGTGTCAGGAACTGCTGTATGGGAATGGTCATCTTTTCATTTTGGGATTTTGAAATGTGTATCCTTAGGTAACATCTGTACTCAAAGACATTTGGAATGCTCAGTCTCTTTTACAAGTTTGGTTTTAAGAACTAATTTCTAGTGAGTCATCTCAGGATTTTATTTCTGCATTCTGTGCCATACTACTAGTATTGATGACCTTTTCTGTCATACAAATCTCCAGTTCCATTCTCTCAGAATGCTTATAAAGCAGGGGATTCTCAAGTCAAACCCATAACTGTCATCATATTTCCTAAGCTGATGACTATGTGCTAAAGCATCTTTGTTATTTCTAAGTCAAGATAGGGTGAAATGGGAATCACTTCCTTAATTTTCTCTTGCTACTCATGAATACATGATGTGAAATTTAATGAATGGTAATTTATAAAATTCTTGGTGTTCCATTTCAAATGTCCTATGTAAATAAGCAACATTGCTATTCTCCTGGAACAGCCTCCTGCTGTCTTCCTCAGAACTAGTCATGGTGCCAAATTTTCCCAGCCCAAGGACATGTTCCAGTAGGCAATGTGAGCATATTATGATGCCTGGGACAGCTTCTTCTAACTTTGACTTTCTCTGACAAATTCATTACCATGAACCTGCTTCAACAATCTCACTGTTATGACACACTGTGTTTCTGTCACTTATGTATGAATTGGATTCAAAGACTCATGACACAGAAAGCCAAATCTGAAATCTGACCTTCAGCTTCTGCAGTATGTGGCATAAAACATTTTAGTTACTATCTGTCAAAGTTGCTTGAAGTATTGTCTTAGCCTAGAATCAAGTGTATAACATTTTATTGCACCAAATAACATGAATGAAACTCAAAACCAGAAATATGTTCTCTTGTTTCCTATGTACTTTAGGAAACCACCTACTCCATAGAGTCCTGCTAAAGTGTACAGAATTTGGAAAGCTAGGGCATACCTGGATATTACTGAAACCAGTCTAAAACTCTACAAATTTTCACGAGCATAGAGATTGGGCACACATATGGGGGGTTCAGTTGAAGACCCCCATTCAGGATGTACATGCAGGGCTCCACCATACAAAGGGGAATTCTGATTAGCACAGAATTCCATAAGAACAGCCTGCTGAATCAGGCCAATGGCCCATCTAGTCCAGCATCCTGTTTTTAGTGGTCAGCCAGATGCTTATGGGAAACCCAAAAGCAGGACCAGAGTGCAACGTCACTCTCTGCATTTGTGATTCCAAGCAACTGGCATTCAGACACATACTTACCCCCTCAAATGAATGAGCCCTGGATGCATACATTGGTAAACATTTACAGCCTCTTCACATAGGTGTTGAACACATAATCAGCAGTGTATCTGGCCAGTGTGAGTGTTGACGGGGTTGGGGCAGATTTACCAAGCACAACCCCACAATCTCCATACACACTGAAAAAATGAATGAGGGACTTAGAGTGAACAACTCTACTGTGAGCCATAGAAATAAATCTCAGGTTTGTACATTTTCCCATTGTGTGCTGAATAGAAACACATAATAGTAGACTTGGGCCTATAAAACCATCGAGTCCAATCCCCTGCTCAATGTAGGAATCCAACTTAAAGCATACCTGTCCAGCAGCCTCATGAATATCTCCAATGTTGGAGAGCCCACCATCTCCTTAGCTAATGGGTTCCACTGTCGTACTACTCTAACAGGACGTTTTTCCTGATGTTCAGTCGAAATCTGGCTTCCTGTAACTTGAGCCCATTATTCCATGTCCTGCATTCTGGGATGATCAAGAAGAGATCCTGGCCCTTCTCTGTGTGACAACCCTTTTCAAGTACTTGTACAGTGCTATCATATCTCCCCTCAGTCTTCTCTTCTCAAGGCTACACATGCCCAGTTCCTTCAGTCTCTGCTCACAGGGCTTTGTTTCCAATTCCCTGATAATACTTTTTGCCCTCCTCTGAACCTGTTCCAGGTTGTCTGCTTCCTTCTTAAAGTGTGGTGTCCAGAACTGGATGCAGTACTCAAGATGAGGCCTAACCAGTGTCAAAAAGAGGGAAACTAGTATTTCAAGCAATTTGGAAACTACTGCTAATGCAGCCTAAAACAGCATTTGCCTTTTTTGCAGCCGCATCACACTGTTGTCCCCAAAGTCCTGGAGTTTTTTCCCCAGAGCTTCAAAGTCTGACATGATTTCTTCATAGCTCCACTTGGCAGTATCATTTATTTCCACATGGCTTAGAAGAAAGGGATATGTGTCAGTGGGCTTTATGAGTGTTGGCAACCCTTCAGTCACATCTCTAATCCATCCTCCAGGGAGACAGCATACCTGGCGAGTCCATGGGTCTTCCCAGCATACTTAGGGTTCAATCCCACACAGCAGGGAGTCTCCCACTACTACTCCTTGTTGTGGGGCATGGTTTCATTGCTTCCTCTAGACTGAGCTTCAGCCTCTCGCTCTCCTGTAATTCTTCCTCTGCAGGCTGTTCTCCAGTTTCATCCTCAAGTGCCTGAAAGTGGTTCCATCATTCCACCAGTGCAGGGTGTCTTCTAGCTATTCTTCTCCTGCCACCCTTTTCCACAGAGTTTCTTCTACTTTGTTGTTCCTATCCAACATTCTCCTCTTCTGCTTCAACTTGCTGTTGTTCTTCCACCTCCTGTACTTCTCTTTGCCGCTGTTGTTCAGTGTTCTGTCTAAGAAGTCTTTGTCTTCTCTTATACTCTTAAGTGTGGCCACCGATGACTTGAACTGCTCACTTTTTCTTCCAACAGCACCACCAACTTCCACTTGTTGCATATGTACGCTATGTTGTTCTTAGGCAAGAAAACAAACACATCACACACCTTACAGGTCACCACCACTTGGGTGCCCTTTCCATCCATTGTCTCTATTATCTTTTGTTTGTTTCTTTCTACGTGTATTGGAATGGCCTGTGCTTTGTCCTGTCCTCCTTAAAGGTTAACAGGAGAGACCCATTGGTATATAATATGTGTTACAAGAAATTATATGCTGTGGAATTGGGCGTATGCATGCACACATTGGTATGCCCTACCCATGCAATACATGCCCTACCCATGCAATTCATCCAAATGTAAGAATGTATGCATGTGTAGACATGATCATTGATCTGACATCCAGGGTTGGTATTGTTGGGTACATAACGTATCGGGAGGGGGGTGACTGCTTATCGACAGACTCCCCCGGGTGAGTTTTTTCACCTTACTATCTTTGCCTGTTCACCCACCCTCCCCTAGTTTGCAGTGACAAGAGCAGGGAGAAAGAGTTGCCTTGTCCTCTTCTTCTGGGCAATAGTAGAGATTCTGCCCAGAAGAAAAGAGCAGAATGGGCCGTGGTTAGAAATGGGCGACAAATTTAATTCAGTTTGCATTTCAAGCTGAATCAATCAAATTCACACTTTCCAAAACAATAAGAGAACCAAAGCATAGCCATCCTTTGAAATTTGCACTTACTCAAATTTTGCAGTGTAGTCTGCCAACCAATGTTTACAAACAATGCATATGTTAGGGGGAAGTGTGCATAAACATGAATATATGAGTGAAAATAACATGCAAAAATGCATTATATGGAGAGAAATTGCTTGCAAAAATGTGTACATTAGTAAAAAAAATGTGGTTAGGAGAAAATTGCACTAAAATGCTGGAGAATTTTCATGAGGATTTTTTTTAAAAAAAATTGCGAATTGCTGCAGAAATGTGGAGAACTGAATTTGAGACTGGAAAAATGAGAAACTGGGAGAAATGAAATTGCCAGATCTTTCCATTCCTAGCCCTAGCAAACAGTCAGTGAAGGAGGGTCCACTAAAAGAATATTGTCCAAGTTCCTCTCTGGCTCCAGCCTGCCACTCAGTCATTTTCCACACATGTAGAGAGAAGCTGTGCACTAACTAGACCAAGACATATTCCTTTCCTTCACCATGAAGAGGTTTCAGTCAAACTTAGGAAGCATACTTTTCTTTAGATTGGTCCCTATAACAGTATTAGGTGTGAAATTGTTCTTGTATTGCACCTCTTGTGCAATTATTTGTTACAGTTGCTGTTATTTTTAGCAAGGTGCAAATCACATTTATTACAACTGAATTTATTCATGGACCATTTAAAAGATGCATAAGGCTTTTTGTACATGGTATTTTGCATTAGAATAATTAAAGCGAGAAAAGGCTGAAGAGATAAAAAAAATCCTTGGACTTCATTCAGGCATGCCTTGGAGACCCATCTTTAACACACTCATACCACTTTAAAGTCTTTATATACTTTATATACATAGATATTTCTACGGAGGATACATTAGCATTAAATATGTACGCTTCTTGTTCAGAAAAATGCAGAGATAAACCTATGTAATAAAGCAGATTTTCAGATTCATGTCATAATGACTACTATATGGATACAAGCAATATATATTCACCTAATAAAATAAAATGTATTATAGCTATATATATATTACAGGAAGATTAAACTTGATTGAAATACTGTGAAACCATATCATTGCTTTTTTAGTTTAGAGGGGAGCAACAGAGCTGTATGAAAGGCAGTTCAACATTACTAAATATTCTTATGGAAGTCCAATCCAAAATAAATATATGTTTAGAGAGGCTGTCCGGGCATTTTGCACAATCCGTTACTGACAGTCACATGAAGCAGAAAATCAGTCCACACCATATCCTACAATCTGCTATTGTTTATGATCCATATGAAAGAGATAAGTGCAAAATGTAAAGGGTTGCAAACCTCTGCATAGTTGGTCTGGACACAGGGCTCTCTCCTCCTTGGTCATTGTATTATCCTCCTCCCTCATTATGAGAGTTTTTCATTGGCATATTTAATGGGGGGGGAATCTCCAGTTCCTGAAAATAGAGTTCTCTAGAAGCTAAGAAAAAGGAAACAGATATTAGAGGGTGGGAGAGACATAATGACAATTAGGAAAGTTAAAACAGAATGTGCATGGCAATTAGCCAAGAGCAACACATTTAAAATTGGTAAAAGAAAATTGTGTGGTGCCTTTAGAGAAAATTAGACAGTGTGCAAAATCGTAAGATCATGAAGTGGTTGCTCGGCATGCTCATCAGTGGGACATGGGGTAAAATTAACGCCAACAGCATTGCTTAATAGATTTCTGATTACTGACAGACCATACCCACTATGTACAGCATGTTGAAGTCCACCACCGGCCAGGCATTCCCAGCCAGCAGAAATGCACATCCATCTACACTGAATGACTCTGGGGATGCATTGAGAAGCACATATACATTGCAGAAGTGTAAAGGAACTGCTACAATAAATTAATGCAATGAAATAGTAAAGGTGCACACTGGAGCATGTCACTTGGCCAGTTTATTTATTTATTATTTATTTATTATTTGATTTATATCCTGCCCTTCCTCCCAGCAGGAGCCCAAGTAGTTACCCTACAAGTGCTATGACTGCAGAAGTTCAAAAAGAATGATGGCTCAATGTGGGGCTTCCTTTTTCTTTGGTCCAGAAGTGACAGTTAGTGCAGAATGTTGTGGAATGATTGCTAACAGACGTGAAATTCTATCAGCATTTAACACTGTTGCTCGGAGATCTGCACTGGCTACTGATTTGTTACTTGGACAAATGAAAGAGCTTGGAGCCACTTTACTTGAACGTTCGCCTCAACCAATATGTGCCCATTCAACCATTTAGATCTGCAGAACTGGCACTTTTACAAGTGCCACATAGTGTTTGTTCCGCACTTGCAAGAAATTGATCCTTTAGTGTGGCAGCACCTACACTTTGGAACTCCTTGTCTATTAACGGTTGCCAAATCAGAAGCATTCTAAACCCTGCAATTTCAGGGGTGGGCCCTAGCGATGTCATTAAGCATGATACATTAAGCATTGACCACAGGTGCTTGGAGCATACCATTCAAACAACATTTCTCTGACTGGAAATTAAGACAGAAATCTTAGGTAAAAGAGGGTGTTCCCAGGTCCAGCTGAACTGATGGAATCATTCCTTCTCACCTGTTTAGGGAGCTTGGTTAGGGAACATTTAATCTATCTTACTTGCTTCTGGCAAGAAAGGTTTAAGTGCCCTCAGGCCAGGCTGCTCAACAGAAGGCCACTGTAGGAAGAAAGCCTAGTGTTGTGGAGGTGTTAGATGGGAGCACTCGGGAATAAAGATGGATGCCCCTGAAAATTACAATTCTAAACACACTTACTAAGGGACTAAGGCCCATAGAATTCAATAGGACTTACTTCTGAGAAGATATGGTTTGGATTGTGCTGTTGGTAAAGTTTGACTAGGGATTCTCTGCAAAGACATCCATATCCAAGCGGGGTTGGCAACCCACTGCCTGGAATGCCCTGCCCCTGCCTTTTAACATGGCTGCTCCAAATGTCTTTATAGACTTGACCCTTCATTTCAGAAATTAGTTTGAGAAATGAGTAAGAGGAAGAAGATTCTCTACCCTTTTCTGCTGACCCTGTGGGCTACTATAAACAAGCTTTGACAACCAACACAATTCCAGTGAGTAATAAATGACAGAGAGAAAACACATATGGCTGTTTTCACAGGCAGTAGCTTGGGAACAACAGCAATTGAAGCCACACTTCCCAGTATGCAAATTCTCTATTACCACTATTGGGCAAGAAACAAACCATTATGCAATCAACAAGGTGCATCATCCGTGGGATTAAGGGGGTTGAGCTGAGCACATGGAACCACTGTTGTTGCTTCTATGGATGTAAGGGAGTGAGGTCAGAGGTAAATGAAATGCAAATAGAAAAAGAAAAAGAAAAGACTGATGATTTCCAAAATGCAATACCATACCAACCATAAGATTCCAGTGAGTAAGGCAGAAAACTCAACACCCCATAACCAGTCAGGGTTTCTAACCAAAAACCAAAACTAAAAAAACCCCTGGCAGCCAGTCAGCTAAGGTCACAGAAATACCCATGCAGCACAACCTGACCCAGAGGCTGCTGTTAGTGCAGAATGCTGTGGCATGATTGCTGACAAGAGTGAGACTTGTCAGTACATAACAACTCTGCTCTGAAATCTTCACTGGTTGCTAATTTGCTATCAGGCCAAGTTCAAGGTGTGCTTTCCATATTATGAGTGCCACACAGTACTTGTTCTACTCTTGTAAGAAATAGGTTCTTTAGTGTGCCACTCTGGGCTCCTACTAGGAGAAATGGTGGGATATAAAATAAATAAATAAATAAATAAATACACACACACACACACACACAGTGTGGCAGCATCAGCGCTTTGGAACTCCCTGCTTATTGACATTAGGCAGGCCCCTTCATCGTACTCTTTCTGGCACCTGCCAAAAACATTTTTTGTTTAGGCAAGCCTACCCAGGCATGTAGAAGCTATTATGGTTTTTATCTGCTTTTAACTCTTTGTCATTTACTTATTATTTTGAATGTTTTTAAATACCTGTCTTTAACTGTTTTTGCCAATAATTGTATTGTTTTCATTCCTTCTGTAAAGTACTTTGAGGGTTTTTTAATACAAGAAAGTGATTTATAAATGTAAATAAAATACATAAATAAATTTCAGATTCATTGGGTTCTATTTCCTCTTTTAGGAACAAAGGAATCTGCCTTATACCAACTCAGGCCATTTGGTAACATCTAGCTTAGTACTGATGACATAGACTAACATTGGTTGTCCAGGATTCCAGGCAATAGTCTTTTCCAGAGATAGGATTTTGGATCTTGGCATGCAAAGCTACAGCCCTTCCCCTGTTTAAAGAAGGATCTTCTAAAATTGTTCTTTTTAATTCACTAATGAATGCGCATTATACCTAGGGCAGATCCACACCATTCATTTAAACCACATGCAACACATATTTGAAGCACATGAATCCCACCACAGAATCATGGGAACTGTTAAAAGTGGTGGGAACTATAACTATGAGGGGGGAACTACACTTCTCAGGATTATTTAGGGGAAGTCATGCACTTTAAATGTGAGTTGGATGTGGTTTGAATATATTGTGTGGATCTGCATTAGTTAATAAGCTTTGCATGCATGTAAATCATTGTAATTAATTTTTTTAATCAAAATCAGCTACACAGTTTAATTGGTGACCATGGGCTACTCACCATCTCTGAGCCTAATCTTCCTCTCAGGGTGAAAACAAGAAAGGGGGACCATGACCACCCTAAGGAAGGACACACTTAAAATGTAGAGGAAATAATAATGTGCAACCATAATGTGAAAGCAGATACTTATTGAGACATAATATGAAGAAATATATATATAAGCATGACTGTCAAAGATGTTTATTATTTACACAACCTGTAAAGATATTTATAGTGCAATACATACTTACTCAGAAGCAAGTCCCAATGAATTCTTACTCAAACAGGGAAGTATGCACAGGATTGTAACTTCAAGTGATAAGGAATTTCACTCACTCAATCCAGAATTCAGAATCATGCCACTTTAAGCTGTTTTGCAACTGTTTTATACTTGTTTTTATAGTTATTGGATTTTAAATGGATTTATTTCTTGTTATGAGCAGCCTTAGTCTTCTATTGGCAACCTTCATGGAGTTGTTGGAAAGATTCCACATACACACACACTGGAGATGTAAAAAATACCTACAACCCACATAATAGTTTTTTGTCAAAACCAGTTGGTCATTGAAGAACATTTTTTTAAATAAATAAATCAGTACTAGTCTCCTACCAAATAAAAGCATTGAAACCTAGGTAAGCCCTGCCTAATTGCTTAAAAATAGGATTGGAGGAGGAGACAAAGAATTACAACACAATCCTTTGCTATGTTCACTCAAAAGTCCCACTGATTTACAGCACCATACTAAGCATGTCTATTCAAACGTAAGTCCTAGTGGGGTATACTCCCATGTATGTGGGAATATAGGATTAAAGCT
Source organism: Rhineura floridana (assembly GCF_030035675.1). Taxonomy (NCBI): domain Eukaryota; kingdom Metazoa; phylum Chordata; class Lepidosauria; order Squamata; family Rhineuridae; genus Rhineura; species Rhineura floridana. The sequence continues at coordinate 102,861,911 of NC_084487.1, forward strand.
TCCTATTTGGAAGGTTTTCAAAACAGGTTATGAATTAGACTGCCCTCTTCAACAGCCCAGAAAAATGTAAACTTGACTCCTTATAATTAGAAAAGTATATCACATTGTAATGGCATCATAAGCTGCATGTACACTTTCTGTTCAAAAATTATTTGAACAATAAATTGTATAACATGCTATTTTTGCAAGTAATTTAACAAAACCTGCATGTACACTTTTATCATCATAACTGACATTGTATACTGTGCATGCCTACCAAGATACTTCTGTGATCTTCTGTTCTAGATCTCCTGAAAAAGGCACTCTTGCTGCTGCTGAAAACTATAAACTTATTCAACTCATGATGTGCAGTTAAGCAGGAAAAGGAAGCTATTTTCAGGACTTGCAATGGATTCTAGCTATTGCCTGGAGGTCAACAAACCCCTTATCAATCACAACCCTGACTTCACTTGTTGGCTAAAAACCTGAAAGAATGGGGATTCAAGCAGCTGGCTATTAGCTCATTTAACAGAATGGGGGGGTGACATTTTGATGTATATCTCTTGAACCACATAGGAACTTATTTTTTAAAGGAAAGCTAAGAGTCAAGGTTGGGTTGACTGACCTGGAGAATACCCCCCCCCAAAAAAAACAGAATCTGAGTGAAAATTGGATACCTGGCAACCCTAAATACAAGTCATTAGAACATTTATTTGAAGCCGATACTGGAAGTGCCCCAATTTTATGTGAGAAAAGCAGTAAGACAGACAAGTACACATGACTCACTCCAGATTAATATCTGAAATGAAGCAAACTTAATACAGAAAGTCAAACATGCCTCTCATTTTGCTTTCTGTTAGTAATTTTAATTTTAAAATACACTGTAATACATCATGGGGCAAACAATATGTGAGCTGAATACAAGCAGAGATATTAATGGGTCTCCCATTTAGTAAGAACAAGAGAGCATCCTATCCCATAAATGCCCCCCTGTCCTCTATTATTCTTGTAGACTGAGTGCTCAATATGTCCTTGGTAAATGAAAAACATCATTGGCATGAGGAGACCAACAGGCAGCTCCCTCAGATACTTTAAATGATAATCGCCTCGGCGAGTGCTTTTTGCCCCAGAGTGATGGCTGAAATCTGAACACAGTCTTATAAACAAAAATTTTACAAGAGCTCTTGACAACTTATCTTCCTTTTTTATATATACTTCGTAGAGCCGTTTACTTTTATTGGACAGCAGCTTCCATGGGGAACAAAAAGGGATTGTCCAGGTCTAGGACTCTATCATTCATCTTTTAGAGACATTTGAAATGAACCGGACTCTGGAGAATTCAAATAATTTACCATACTTCTTTTGGTAGTTTCCTCAGAACTTATTTATTTTCTCCTGAGGGACTGAAAGACTCTTGACTGCTGAGCCTAAGCACTGATGCTACATTGTAAAGTGGATGAAAGCAGTGTGTATACACATTTGCACACACACATACACACAGAGAGAGAAATTTCCCAGCATCATGTGGTCCCCCTCACTGTTTTACTACAAGGTTTCCCATTGTGTGCCCAGTGAGCACTCGTGCTGAGAAAGAAGAAACATATTTCCAGATATCAAGAAGTCACATTTAGATTGTGGGGGGAGGGCAGGGGAAAGCAGAGTGATGGGTTTTTAGCCACTTGCCTTTCATGGCAGGAGAGATACTAAAACCAAAAATTCTAATCCATGTGCCTCTGTAGGTCTATGAATATAATAAGGGGAAAGAAAATTGAAAGTATTTAGAATGAAGTAATGGGCATTTGAAGGAGAATCTACTATGACCCCCTGGGTTTAATTTTTTTTCTTTTCCAAATGCTGCTTATTGTTTGAGATGCGTAAAAACAGATCTTACATATGTAATCAGTTTCACATGCACTGTGCTATCAAAAAGCAATCAAGTAGTAATTTTAGCCATAGGGAAAACCTTTGGGATTACATACCCCGCAGTTAAATAAAAGGATTTTTTGTCTTTATGACAGCGTTGAAAATAAACATGCACCTATTTATTCCCCTTAGGAACTCACTTTCAGGCACGCTGCCATGTATAATCAAAAGGAATTATCCTAGCTTTGTGTTTTCTTTAACATATCGTTGCAAACTGAAGAGAAGAGTCTAATATTAGGGTGGGATTTTCTTTCATGTTTCACTTGTTCAGCTAATGGAACCATATTCTAGGCAGATGATGTAGAAATTCTGTTTCTGGTAGCTCATTATAAATGGGAATTGCTGTATTAAATAGAGCATCCAGGCATGCATGAATGAAATGTTGTTATATGTCTTTTTAATGCTTCCAAGATGCCCACACACACAGAATAACATGAAATGAGAATGGCAGAGAAACCTAGTGGACAGATTAAGATGGTCCGCCCCCAGAGACTAATGGAATCCACTGGATTCCTGAATGCCTTGGGGAAGTTCCCAGTAGATAGAACAGGTGACCCTGTTGAAGCCCTTGTCATGCTGTGGAACAGCAAGGTGCATTGGGATCTTGACACAGTTGCCCCCGAGCGCCCTCTCAGGCATTGTGGAGCCCTGTTTGCACCGTGGTACACAAAAGACACAGGCTGGACAACAGCTAGAGCTCAAGTGGCAAAAGATGTGCTGTGTGGCTGATCGGGCACAAGTAAAATGTCATAACCATGCCTACTGTGTGGCATTGAGGGCGGGGAAGAAGGCCCACTTCTCTGCCTCCATCACATCCTGAAGCAGCCATCCAGTGGAGCTTTTCTGTATTGTCAGGGGTCTGTTGACATCAATTCCAGGAAATGGAGTTTTAGACCCTTCAGAGGCCCACTGTGAATTGTTTGCAAGGCACTTTGTTTGTTTGTTTATTTATTTGTTTATTTGTTTATTTATTTATATCCCTCCCTTCCTCCCAGCAGGAGCCCAGGGCGGCAAACAGAAATGCTAAAAACACTCTAAAACATCATAAAAGCACACCTTAAAATACATTAAAATACATTAAAACAAAACAACATTAAAAACATTTTTTGCAAAAACCTTTAAATCATCTTTTTAAAAAGGGTTAAAACATATTAAAAACACATATTAACAAGGAATTCTAACACAGACACAGACTGGGATAGGTCTCAAGGAAAGTCTTCAAAAGGTGCTGAAAAGATAGCAGAGATGGCGCCTGCCTAATATTCAAGGGGAGGGAATTCCATAGGGTAGGTGCAGCCACACTAAAGGTCTATTTCCTATCTTGTGCAGAATGAACCTCCTGATAAGATGGTATCTGCAAGAGGCCCTCAACTGCAGAGCGCAGTGATCGACTGGGTATATAAAGAGTAAGACAGTCTTTCAGGTATCCTGGTCCCGAGCTGTATAGGGCTTTGTACACCAAACATGAGAGTAAAGTTGCTCACCTTGTGTTGGAATTGCTTTTTAATATGTTTTAAACCTTTTTTAAAAAATTATATGTTTTAACCTTTTTTAAAAAGTCTTGAAAGCTTTTAAAAATGTTTTTAAATATGTTTTGTTTTAATGTATTTTAAAGTCTGTTTTTATGATATTTTAAAGTGTTTTTCATGCTTTTGTTTGCCGCCCTGGGCTCCTGCTGGGAGGAAAGGCGGGATATAAATCAAATAATAAATAAATAAATAAACCTGGTTCAGAAATCTTTCTTTTTTGCCACTTCTTAAAAAAATATGCCAGTTGTTTGCATTCAGTGCTTTGTCTTATACATTCCCAAAAGTGCCAATGGATTAGACCAGTAGTTATCGATGTCTTCCAAATGGCTCCAAGAGAAACACTATTTAATTTCCACAGTGAGGGATGCAGAAGCTCAAATCTGCCTGTCACATTGAGACCAGAAAATCCCACATTCACAAACAGGATGTTCCTTTTGTCTGCAATTTTTCAGATTTAATCTACTATTGATGGACTCCTGTGCCCAGTAGCAGCCAGCAGGGACAGGCAGTGCCAACCACTTGGCCTCCCATCACTAGAATCATTGGTGCTTATTGAGAGCAAGAGGGGCGAGGAGGTGGACAGATCAGTGCTGTGCAGGTACACTATAAAGCCATTCCAATACTCCAACCAGTCTGCCCCCACAGTACCAACCTTCCCACCACCTTGACTCTATCTCTTTCCCAGCAAGCAGCATTAACTCCACTGATGGGAGGTCAGCTTTGCCTCCACTGACAGGAGGCCAGATGCACCACCCCTCCTCAACAGCTGTTATTGTCTATGCCTGTAAATTTCATCCACTTTGGCCCAAAATGATACAAGTTATAGCCATTTTTAGATTCCCTGTGAATGGGGATCACAGAGTTTTGTTTTATATAGAGTGGCATGGAAACCAAAACACAGATCGAAGTGGGGAATAGACAGAGCAACTTGGAAACAAAGCAGATTAAAAAAAACCCCACCGACATAGACAGAAGGCAGATATTGGTGTCTGTGCACACCACTAATATATGCCTCTCAGTACATGACTAGATAATACTTAGTCATGCAGGATTTTAGCTCTTCCTTTGTGATTTCTGTACATGAATTGTTGGCTTCTGTTTCCAGGGCTGCAGCCTTAAAAATCTATCAATGATCATGATGCAGAGAATAATAATTTGCCCTTAGTTGTTATGTGATCAGGGTTGTGGGTAAAAGAAACTGCGAAGAGATTATATAGAATATCTTCATTACTTATGTAGCAGGAATAATACCTTCAAAGAAACCTTGCATTTTCTTGAAGAGCCCATAATTCAGTTATTATTTGCCATGATCTAGCCCCATAGTCCTGAGCAGTTTTGTTTGTTTGTTTGTTTGTTTATCCATCCATTAGTTTTGTTTAAACCCTGCACTTTGTCTGCCAGGAACTCAGAGCAGTTTACAATAGACATTCCCATACAATACAGTATCTAATACAATACAATACAGTATCAGGCATGATTGGTCATAATATTGACTACAGCTAGTTGGTATTATAACAATTATCACACACACACACACTCATGCACACACTTTTGTCTACATTTTATACTATATCCTCATGTGTTATTTTACATGGCATAGCTACTGTCAATTCTTTTTGCAAGCTGTTCTGAAAAGGGCAATGTATACAGGATAGGGCTAGCTTGAAACACTTACTTTCCTTTGAAGAAGAGTATTTGAAAGAAATTGACAGCACATTCCTGATTAGACTTTTTCACTTCAGCCCATTTTTCATTCCTTGCACCTTTTTGTTGTCAGGCGAAAGGTTAAATACACATTGCATGCAGTACTTTGTAGAGTCAGCAGATTACGGAGCTCAGCTGAGCGACTGCTATGAAGTGTGCAAAATTATACTCCACTAATGAAACCAAATTATGTCTCCTTATGGGATTAGCTGAATGATAATTAAGCCTTCTCTGCTTCCAAATGGCCCCAACCTGTCAGAAATTCCAGTTTACCATTCTTAAAGAGATGGTATTTGTAGACTTCCATCCAATGAAACATAAGACTTCTGTGACCAGCATTAATTTCTCATCTATATCTGTGCCATTACCCTCCTGAATTGTGTCCTGGATATTTTGCATTACTTTTGCCAGACAGGAACAAAGTACAAACCTAGATTATCCAATGAATGGAAATTTGTCTGGGATTATAGTAATCTGGAGAAATATTTACATGCATGCATACATACATACATACATACACATACAGTGAAATTATAATACTTGGCCAAATTCAGTGGTGTATAAACACATCACCCATGGCTAATCATACAGAGCTCTTCTATAAAAGCAGTAATCATGCTTAACAGTTAATCAGAAGAACATAGAATCCCCTCTGTTCACCTGCCCGCGCTCTCTCCTAAAAAACTGGCTGATCTTTACTATTGTTTTTCTATTCCATATGTATGGATTTGTTTGTTTTTTCCTATTCTGTATGTGATTGGATTATAGAAAGAAACCATGCATGCACCACACATTTATTTTATTTTATTTTATTTATATCTGCTCCTTCCTCCCAGAAGGAATCCAGGAAGGCAAACAAAAACACTAAAAGCACTTAAACAGCTTAAAAACAAAAGACTTTAAATGATATTAAACCAAAACATCTTTAAAAACATATTAAAACCAAATATATTTAAAACATATTTTTAAAACAACTTTAAAACCACCTTAAAAAGCAATTCCAGCACAGATGCAGACTGGACAAGGTATCTAAAAAGAAAGGCTTGTTGAAAGAGAAAGGTCTTCGGTAGGTGCCAAAAAGATAACTGAGATGGCGCTTGTCTAATATTTAAGGGGAGGGAATTCAAGATTGTTGGTGCTACAACACTAAAGGTCCACTTCCTATGATGTATGGAATGGACCTCTTGATAAGATGGTATCTGCAGGAGGCCCTCATCTGCAGAGTGCAGTGATCAACTGGGTATATTTCAGGTATCCTGGTCCCAAAATGTATAGGGCTTTGTACACCAAAACCAGAACCTTGAACTTTCCTCAGTAGCTAATAGGCAGCCAGTGCAGTTCTTTCAGCAGCTGGGTAATATGTTTGTGATACCCTGCCCCAGTGGCAGTCACACCACTGCATTTTGCACCAGCTGCAGCTACCGGACAACCTCAAGGGCAGCCCCACATAGAGCGCATTACAGTAATCCAGCCTGGAGATTACCAGTAGATGGACAACAGTGGTCAGGCTATCCCAGTCCAGAAATGGCTGCAGCTGTCCTACCAGCCGAAGCTGGTAAAAGGCACTCCTAGCCATTGAGGTGACCTGGGCCTCTAGTGACAAAGATGGATCCAGGAGCACCCCCAGACTATGAACCAGTTCTTTCAGAGGGAGTACAAACCCATCCAAAGCAGGCAATTCACCAATCATCCGAACTCGGGAACCACCAAACCACAGTGCCTCTATCTTGCTAGGATTCAGGCTCACTTTATTTCCACACATCATTCTTCAGCCATCTTTGGATGCATATATGTAAGCTCCTTCTGTTCATGTATCATCTAGCTAAATCGGGGCAACTGATTTTTAGAATGCTCAAATGTCTGTAAAAAAGCCAGTTCACATTTGATACTGTATACATGAGTAGCATCATATGACATTTTGCAGAAATCAAAGATACATTACAATTTGGACTGTTTGTGTACAGGAACAAATTTCAGTGGGTATAGCGTGTCCTGCTGAAATTCCCACCTCTGTGTAACTATTAAAGAGATGCAGGAACCGTAAACTCTTCTGTATCTAGCCAGTTTATCTCCTATGCCAAATGTTAATGACAGATTGCAGACTAGATACTTAGGGGGAGGGAGAAAAATGTTGCGCGGGGGGAGGAAACTACATGAGATTAATGTTATGTGTGGTGTGAGTCTAAACAGAAGCAAACTCACTAGAAGTCCAATCTGGTTAAAGAATACTTTGCAATGCAACACCTATATTTAAGAATGCTCTGTTCAAAAACTGGTAAGATTAAATATGGGCTAGAATTTTCACCTTTGTTAGGCTACTTGACATGTTACAGATTAAGAATAGAGATAGTAATATATGAAGGGTCTATAAACATGTATTTTGCTGCATGTTTGAACACATAACAGGAAACCACAACCAACTTCAGTTCCCTGTTATGGATACAATAAACCTGTAAGTGCGGGGCTCAATCCAGCTAAGAGGCATACATGGGAAGAAGCAATGTACTCTCTGTGTTTACCTAACTGGGTGATAAATTGGGTGAACAAACAGGTGCCATGTGTTCCCAAGTTTGACCCAGCAATAGAGATGACATGCAGGTACCATAAGGAGGAAATTAATCAACAACAGCCTGAAGAGCTTGCTCAGGTGGGGATGGGAGAGCCAGCATGACTACCAGTTTCATTACAGGAAGTAAGATCTATTTACACCAAGGGTGAGGTACATTTCTGAGTCCATGTGCTGCATTCCCTCTTGGACAACCTTCCAGGGGCTGCATACGACTGGTGGGCAGATGCAAAAGCAGACAGAGCAAGGAGTGTGACTCTCTCATCTTTGTTCAGGAGGTTCCATTACACCCATACAAAAGATCAGAGGTATCTACACCCCCCACACCCCCATGCATCTCTTCAACCTCTTTCCAGGCAAGCAATAATGACTTGATGAAAGTGTGCCCTGGAAAAAGTCCCAAGGACCAAACCTATTATTTTCACAACAAACTTATGAAGTAGGTTAGGCTTCGAGTTGGTGACTGATCCAAGGTCACCCCCTGAGCTTAATTCACACTGAGCTTGTTAAAATATGATAATTTAAATTTAATTTGTCCATATTGGTTCACTTTAAAGTCTATTCCATTCTGATGATCAGATCATTATGCTCCTGAGACTGTCATAGGGAACATGACAGTGCCTGGATGATTTCCTGTTGCAGCCCCCTTATTTATTAATTTATTTATTTATTATGAGATTTGTTAGTCGCCCATCTGGCTGGATAGCCAGCCACTCTGGGCGACGTACACGATAAAACAGTATATAAAACAGTTAAAAATTTTAAAACACAGTAAACTAGCCCATTCCAAAAGCCTGCCTAAAAAACCAGGTCTTCAGGGTCCGGCGGAAGCTCATTATAGACGGGGCATGGCGTAGATCATTTGGGAGAGAGTTCCATAGGGTGGGGGCCACAATTGAGAGGGCCCTCTCTCGAGTCCTCACCAGTCTAGCTGTTTTCACAGGTGGGATCCAGAGAAGGTCTTCTGAGGCTGATCTTGTTGAGCGGCATCCCTGTCGATGCTGGAGGCGCTCCTTCAAATAAGCCATCCAGCCTCCTTCCCTTCCCCCCAAACTTGTCTTCCATGGGTAGTCATGAGAGGTCCAAGACTGCTCCTTGTGTTTAGATTAGGCCTTAACACCATGCCAATGAGAACTTCCCATAAAGAATCCCTGAGAATGACAGCTGGCCAGGGACTCTGAGCCCCTGCTGTTTGCGTTTAACTGCAAATTACAATTCCCAGGGATCTTTACATTGGGAAGTTTCTGTTTGTAAGGATGAACCTACTGAAAGCCAAGGATCAGCCCATAATTTTGTTTGTGAGTTCCCTTTTTCCCATGAGTGCTCATGAAAGGGGTTTTTTTTTCCCCTCTAAAGAGATAGTTCAGAATAGGGGCAACGTTATTTACAATTCAAAGGGATGGTGGCTTAGATAGCAATAAGTGCAGTACGTGAAAATGGGAGAAAGTCTGCCTTGCACACATGCATGCACACAAATTCTTCCCAAATTTTTCTCCATCACTAGTGTTAGAATATGGAGGCTATTGGGGATTTTAGCTGTTCATCCTGAAAGCCAATCTCCTGCCATACTTGTACCCATCACTCTCATATTAAAATGGCTTATACATTTTATTCATTTTGAAGCAGGCTTTCAGTTCTTAGGCTGAATTGCTTCCATCATGTTGTATCAAATGCCCACTCACCATCCAGAATGAATCCAAATTTAGTATCCAAACTCAGACTAGGATTTTTTTTATTAAGATTAACTCACCATGAATATATAATGAATATACTGATTTTAGTCAATGTGAGTCACGGGAAAGAAGTCAATGGAATAATTCATTTCAGCTGTGCAAGATCAGTCCTAAAATACATTAAATACAGATTCTCTATATTCATGCTCTCAGCAATGACAAAAAGGACTGGGAATTTGAGGGAAAGGGGTTTTCCACAAAAGATTGTCTGGCTTGCTCTTATCTCTATCAACAATTATCCTGCTGAAAGCATTTCTTTAATTTATTTTCTTTTATGAAACAGAAACACATGGCACAACATGATAGAAGGCTGTAAAATTGCTTTTTATTGTATTTGGTTTGATTATGTACCAAGTCTGCTCATCTGCTTTAACATACTTACAGCCATGAAAAAAAGCATTTCTCTTTTTTTCTTAAAAGAAACACAAATAAGCAATAAATAATTGAGACCTAAAAGCAAATACAGCAGAGCTTGACTTAAAAGAATGCAGTCTGGTTAAAATACTTTACGCTAGCTTCATTTGTGCAAAACTTTGATGTGGCCAAGTTGAAAAAAAGAACCTTTGTTTAAAGGATACACTTTTCAGTAGTATCCTCACATCAGTATCTTTCAGCACAATTCTATGCATATCTATTCAAAGGTTCCTTCCATTGATCCATTCGCAGGTAAGTGGGTATATCAGAGGTGGCTAACCTATGGTTTTCCAGATGTTGTTGGATTCCAACTGCCATCAGCCCAGCTACCACAGCCAACAGTTAGCGATGATGGGAGTTGTGGTCCAGCAACATCTGGAGGGCAACATTTGGGGATGGCTAAGATAAGGCATTTGCCTGGGGTGCATATAGACTCTTTAGCATGTGGTGACTGCTACTGCATGTGGTAACTAACCGCATGAGCCAGATAAGAAAGAACTAGAAAAGGTCCTCAAATGCAAAGATATATCACTGAATACCAAAGTCAGGAACATTCAGACCATGGTATTCCCGATTTCTATGTATGGATGTGAAAGTTGGACAGTAAAAAAAGCAGATAAGAGAAAAATCAACTCGTTTGAAATGTGGTGCTGGAGGAGAGCTTTGTGCATACCATGGACTTCGAAAAAGACAAATAATTGGGTGTTAGAACAAATTAAACCAGAACTGTCACTAGAAGCTAAAATGATGAAACTGAGGTTATCATACTTTGGACACATCATGAGAAGTCATGATTCCCTAGAAAAGACCAAAATGCTGGGAAAAACAGAAGGGAGTAGAAAAAGAGGAAGGCCAAACAAGAGATGGATTGATTCCATAAAGGAAGTCACAGACCTGAACTTACAAGATCTTAACAGGGTAGTTCAGGACAGATGCTCTTGGAGGTCACTGATTCATAGGGTTGCCATGAGTCGTGGTCAACTTGAAGGCACATAACAACAACAACAAAGCTTTTACTGCCTTGTAATGTTATACTAGTAACAGGGAATATAATAAAATTTATTTCACCATGTATCCAAATTCTCAACTCTTTACATGGTAAATTTACAAATGTCAACTGTAGCTCACAGTCAGCCATATCCATCCTAAATCTTGGGTTTACATCTGAACTGAACTGCAAACATCTAAATACTTTCAGTATCCCTATTATGAAATGAAGTGGCGCAGAGTGGTAAGCGGCGGTAACGCAGCTGAAGCTCTGCTCACGGCCGGAGTTCGATTCCAATGGAAGGAGGAAGTCGAATCTCCATTAAAAGGTGTCAAGGTCCACTCAGCCTTCCATCCATCCGTGGTCGGTAAAATGAGTACCCAGTATATGCTGGGGGGTAAAGAAAGGCCAGGGAAGGAACTGGCAATCCCACCCCATATATACGGTCTGCCTAGTAAACGTCGCAAGACATCACCCTAAGAGTCGGAAAAGACTCGCACTATAAGTGCAGGGACACCTTTACCTTTTATTATGAAATGACACCTCCATTTTTCAGTGTCTTTTTCTGTGATCAGTATAATGTCGTGGTTTATTTTAATCTAAATCAGCAACACTGAAAGTAGCTATGAACAAGCTCCCAAAGGCTGATGTTAAGGGTCCAGGGAAATCTGCAGTCATGGAGCTATTCCTAGAGTCCATTATGCTCTTATCAATGTGCTCAGGATGCAGACTTTTGAACATGCACTTCCATGTGTTATCTAGGGAGAGGAACATATGCTGAGTCCTTTGTGAGGCCTAGACTTTATCTCATGGGTGGGTTAAAAGAACCTTTTGGTTTACAGTTTGAGTTCTGCTAGTCTGCTGCTCAACAGCTTCATCCCGTCTAGTGAGAAGCAATAGGGACTCCGTTCAAAAGGATGTCAATGATGTTATCATAGGATTCAGCACTTTATTCCAAGGGTGCAATTACTTAGGAGTTTTCCATTCCTTGTTTATCACGTTATTGCTAAACCAGAGACAGGAAGCAAAACAGCAATGATAGCATGTGGCTCATAGGAAGCAAATGCATGTAGCTGTTTCACATGTAACAGTAAGTCAAAGTACGGCTTAGTGCGGCTGCTCGGCTGCTCTTCCAGTCCTCCTGCTGCTGCCCAGCTGTGAGCTAAACCATGATTTGGCCTAGCATGTCATCTGAATCTGAGCTCATGGTTTGTCTCACTTCACAGATAAGCCATAAGCTGTAACCAAGGTTTGCTCTTTGGATTTACAGTTTGTGGTTTGTCTGAAGGAGAGGAGCCGTGAGCCCAGGGTCAGATGACATGATAAGCCAAACCATGATTTAGTTCACAGCACCAGAGCAGCAGGAGGATCAGTAAAGGAGCAAAGTGGCCATGATCTCCTTTCCAAGAACTAGGCATGATGGAGAATTCCAACAAAAACAGAAGTGGGAGTGGATGTTCGCTTATTTGTCCCATGTCCGGGATGGAAATCAATCCAGTAAATACGATTGGTATTTGCTGCTGTTGTTGCTCTCAGTCTGCAAACAATACATAAATGATTATGTTTCCCATTTGCATTGCATTTCCTTTGCTTTGAAATGAATGAGGGGAACAAGATAATGACAATGTAAGTTACATAAATTACATTATTATTTATTTAAGTTATGTAATTTTGCCACAGCAGACAGCAAGATGAATAATGTAATTTTTGGAGGAAGGTGAATTGTAGCAGAACAGAAATAGTGCTGCATGTGACAAATACAAAGCAGAACAGAAAACAATAGGAAACCTTCACATTCACACTAACATTCACATTTGGCTTAGTTTTACATGCAAATTAGCTCACTGTCTGATAACTCCAAATATGGCCCATGCAGAAGTGCACTGAGTTAAATGTTTTAAAATGCTAAGATGTTAGAGTATTATACCCCACTGTAGGTTATATTTTTTTTAAGACGCATGTTCCAAATTGCCAGGAAAACTCAGCATTTTAAGTTTGTCTGTGTTACAGTTTCTTTGCATCCAAGTTAACGTCTATTGATGCTATCTTGTCTCACTTTCATACTGTTAAACTTAGTTTTGTAATGGTCTGTTGACTAGATACAAAACAATAAATCTAAATCTACTCTGGCTCATAACAGATGAATAGTTCTATGCTATTTTATACAGGCTTACTGAGAAAGAAGTCCCACAGATTTTATTAGAAGTTACTCACTAGTGTGTGCAACCTAACAGATTTATTATCACATGAGTTTTACAAGACAAAGGAAATCCAAGCAATCAGGAATGTTTGGATTCATGCAGAGCACTGATAAATTCATGATCCAGTCAGAGTTTGTGGGTCCCATAGAGAGCACCAATTATTGCTCTGTCTGCACAGTGTCATTATGCACCCTTGATCTTTACACAATTACTGTTCAAATCATAGCTGAATTTTGAGATCAAATTAGCCATGAATATGATATTAATTGTACAATGTAATAGTCATGATTTAACAATGAGCTCTGCTCAAGACATGAAAGAAACACAAGAGGGACAAATCCAGGGGGTATTAAAGGGTAGCAGTTGCTGTTCCAAAACAATTTTCTGCCATCCTACTCATCTAACTGAAAAAACCCAGCAGCTTCATGCATCACAGCAGATTAGGATCAGTCTAGGTATGCCATACTGCCATTCACATTTCTGTTCCACATATAAAATGGGTGTGGGAGTGTTCTTCACATGAAAAAGTGTACAGAAAAGGGGAATGTGAAAGGAGAAATAAACCCACCCTTTCCCCAAGATTAGCCCACTACACTCCATTGTACTTAGGAAACTGCTGCAGGTCTGAGTCTGAACTTTTTAAAAAAAATGGGGAATGCTTCTGGAGGTCAAATGTTTCTCAAGCACTCATCACTTTGTTTGCTGCCTGTAGCTGCTGCTGCTTGCAGTCTGCTGCTTCCGTGTCTCTTTTCCTTGCTCCCCCTTCATCCTCTTCCAGGTTTTGTCTTCCAGTCAGGGATCACCATGTGATTATGATGTCATGATGCCTGATCAAGAGTAGGGAGCACTGTATTCAGTCAGGTTATCATGTCTCGAAATCTGATTGGCTATTTGGTGATGTAACAAAGCCAGTTCAGAAGGTCTGGCCAGTTGCTGTCATCTTTTCTGCCTCTTCCTCCCTCCCAGCACCTTCTCTGCACAATTCTGTCCAAGGTTACTTGGATCAGTTATTTATTATACAGTCACGAGAGTGGCTGTATACTATAGCCACTATGGATTTTTCACGTTCCGCAATGTTAAACTGAAAAAAACTATTATATTCTGATGCTTCCCATAAGCTCAATTCAAAACAAAATCTTACAAAACTTATAGTCCTGAACTCAGAAATGCTTGCTTAACAACCGTTTAAATTTTCATGGTGATACTCAAAACACGCAGAGAGAATCTAGAGTTCAAACTGTAAAACACAAGAAAAAAATCCAGACCCCTGTTGGACTTTTTTCCATCAGTGGTCTTGTAATTTGTTGAAATTAATTAAAAATCAGCAATGCCCACAGAGTACCTATAATCCTGTGACCTTGCCCCATACTCTGACCTTCATCTTCTACAGTTTAAAAGTTAAAAAAATGCCTGGCTGATTTTTAATTAATTTAGGAAAATTGACATTAGAGTCTATGACAGTGCAGGCATGCTCAGTAAGAACCACCTGTTAGTGTTCTAAATGCCAGACTAACAGCTGTTCACTTGGCTAATTAGGGGGCCACACCCACATCAGACATTTATTCCACTTTAAAGATCATGGCTTCCCTCAAAGCTTTCTGGGAAGAGTAGTTTGTGAAGGGTGGTGAGAGTTGTTAGGAGACTCTTGTTCCCCTGACAGAGCTCCAGTGGCCAGAGTGGTTTAATAGTCAGCCCCTCTTCTGGGGATTGTAGCTCTGTGATGGGAATAGGGCATCTTCTAACAACTCTCAGCACCCTTCACAATCTTCACTTCCCAGGATTCTTTTGAGGAAGTCATGACTGTTTAAAGTGGAATACATGTCTGGTGTGGATGTGGCCAGGGGCAGCTTTGGTTTAAATTTGGGTGGGATACTACACTTGTCTGCTGTAGAAGAAAAATAGTGGGGAAAACTCCAAAAAATAAAGATGCTGCGAACAATATTTTCCTTTTGGAAAGGAAAGGGGCTTTCCCTCTACCCAGTGCCCACCCATCCAATCTCCTCCCCTCCCTCCTCCTCCTCCCCTCCCTCCCTGTCCTCCCCTCCCACTTCCTCTCTACCCCTACCCTTCCTCCTCTTACCTACCATTCCCCCCTCCTTCCCCCTTCCTGCCTCTCCCAGGTCAGTTTCACTTACCTAACCATGATGGAACAGGAGTAAACCCCATTGAACTCAATAAGCATGCAAATGATCAAACCTATCCTACCCTCTTCCTCCCTCCTATCCCCCTTCCCTCTTTGTTTCCCCCTCCCACCTCCTAGTCCTCTTCCCTTCCAATCCCCTCCCCCTCCTTCCCCCTCAACCTCTTTCCTTTCCCTTCCCCTCTCCCCTCCCTTTCTCCTTCTCTTCCTCCCCCATGCTCAGTTTCACCTATCCTAAGCATGATTGCAAGGGAGTAAATCCCACTGAACTCAATAAGCATGTAAATGATCAGACTTGCCTTTCCCCTCCCAGCCCCTCTCCTCTTCTCTCCCCCTCTTCTCTCCTTCTCCCTGCCCATCTTCCCCCTCCCCTTCCACTCTCCCCTCCCACTCTCCCCTCCCTTTTCCCTCTCCCCCATCTTCTTCCTCCTCCCCTGAAGACTCCAGTCCTCCTCCCTTCCCCTTCTCCTCCTCTGTGGTCAGTTTTACCCATCCTAAGCATGATTGCATGGGAGTAAATCCCACTGAACTCAATAAGCTTGGAAATGTTTAAACCTACCCTTCTACCCTTCCCCCTTCTACCCTCCCTGTTCTTTTTCTGTGCTCACTCCTCCTCCCCTATGGTCAGCTTCACCTGACTTAAGAATGATTGCAGGGGAGTATATCCCATTGAACTCAATAAGCATGCAAATGATCAATCCATTCTCAGCAAATTACTATCAAACTTTTAAAACTTTTAAATAAATTCATTAATAGGCAAAAAAAACCCTTGCTGTTTAAGAATGTATCTATAACCAAAATATATTTCTATCAAACTTTAAAAAGCAGGGAAATTGGGCAGCTATAGTGAATGCACCAGGGAGCAGGAGACCTGACCTCTCTCAGATATTGTACTGCTCTACACATTTGTCAAAAATGCAAACACAATTTGGGTTGGTCTTTCACAGTCCAATCCACTTCTTGTGCAGCTTGGAAGAATTTGGTAACATATACCTCTGAGCATATGGTGAGTGTTGGCAACACCTACAATCAAGACTGCATTTCTAAAGATGGAGAATTATATTTTTGTATGTTAGTTGGTGTTCTTCTTACTTTGCTTCTTTCCTGTGTTGCTGCTATTTGTACAGAGAATCTAACTTATTTCATTCCTTATTCATCCTAAAAATTGGGTCAAATTTATTTTTATTATTTATTTTTATTAATTTCAAAGCCTTTTTATTGGTCAGTGGCATATGTTGGTGAAGACAGCCTTTTGTGTTTCAAACTGGAGGTTATATTCTATTTCTATTTTGGATGCATTAACAGTTGAATCTGAAACTGCAGTTTGATGTAAAATCAGACTGATTACAATATGTTGCTACTTAAGCAATGAATCTAGCTGTTGGGGAAAAAAACTGGGCCTGCCCAACATGCATGTGTTCAGCCTGCTATGTTTAAACCACTCCACTTAAGGAAGGGTGGGCATGGTCAATAAAAAACATAGTACACACCTAGAAATTTTATCTTTTCTGTTTTATCTTGTGTAAACTGAGATACTACTCATGTCCACTGGAGTTTATTCTTCAGAATAGTCAGAACCATTATGCCACAATTATTTTTGGAGGTCTTTTAGTGTAAATTTTGCAAAGCGTTGCTGTACTTCACATATTCACAGAAGCAGAAACAAAAGAAAATAGGAAACGTCACTAAAATTGCAAAGGAAATCAGACATATTTAAAGTGACCATCTGAACTATATCAATTGTCAATAATGTTGTTTCCTCCCTGGTAAAACAAGATCAGCACAACATATGTCTTGTTTCTATTATTTGGGCTGATTGCAGGTGTTGCCACCACTCCCCATATACCAAATTCTTCCAAGCTACACAGGAAGTGGATTGGACTGTGAAAGACCAACCCAAATTGTGTTTGCATTTTGACAAATGTGTAGGGCAGTACAATATCTCAGAGAGGAGGTCAGGTCTCCTGCTCCCCTGGTGCATTCACTATAGCTGCCCAATTTCCCTGCTTTTTAAAGTTTGATAGAAATATATTTTGGTTATAGATACATTCTTAAACAGCAAGGGTTTTTTTTTGCCTGTTAATGAATTTATTTATGGGGTTGATGGGATCCTTACACTTTTGGCTTCTAGTATTACTAAACCATTGGGATTGGCAGTGTAAAAGGAACAGCGAAAAACAAAAGGCAGGGAAGGAAGTATATTTCACTCATTTGAACCAACCAGCCATTTCTCTGGCTTTCATGTACACAAATGTTTGTTCAATCTGTATCAGTCTTTTCCTACATTCTGCCTCATCCTGTGCTTGATTTGGCTAAGAGGAATTAAAATCACAACAATATAACTAAAAGCAATTTTAAGAAACACACATTTTAGTAACTAAAAGCATTGCCTAAATATACAGATCATAATTGTGTGAGTGCTTGTGTGTGTGCACTCATGCGTGTGTGCCTAGAAATTGAGGGCTGCAGTGTCTCATTGCTTGAGAGTATTTGAAAATGGATGTCCTTGCCAATGGATAGCTCTAGTAATAAGCTCTTGCAGCCTGTAACATCTAAAAAGAGGCCTTGTGTAAGCTGACAAGGTCAGACACTATTTCTGAAGCAGGGATTATTACAAAGGATCCGGTGCATGCCCCATTATTCTTCTGAACCAAAGCATCTATTGTAGTGTGCAGAACTGTTGGATCAGGGAGCCAGGGAATATGAGGAAAAGGCAACTAAAAGAATCTTCTTTAAAAATAATAATTCCTATATATGTATATATAAAATGGTGGAAGATCTGGCTGTAAAAACTAAGTGATTTATTATAGTGATATGAAGCACAGGTGAGTATATTTCTTCCTTTTACAATGCTACCATTAAGAAGTATTGCATCATTTATCTTATATACTCCTATAATGTTCTTCTTTCATCACTGCTTAGCAGTCCAGAATGAAAACTTTTTTCAAGAGAAAGTTTTGGTCTTTAAATAATGGGATCTTTTTATCACAATCTACTAAAAAATAAGGAAAGTTCTGCACATCTTTCCCCAACTTTCCGCAAAGAGAATAGATACTGGACAAATTTTACAAGCCACTGAGGCATGTGAATTTGATGGGATTAAAGCAATGAATTAAATTGAAATCACCACATGAAATCACAAGCAGTAACTAAAACAGAAATCACTGTATCCTCATTCCAAGTAAATGGTCAGGATCTAAATAGCTACTTCGGTTAAATTGGAGTTATTATGCCCAGTGGAATTTCTGACATTTTCCTCACCTCTTTTGAATGCCTCACCCCCATGCCCTAGCACAAATTGTATTTGAAACTTCTTTCTCCTTCATAAGCATTTTGCAGTGTGTCATAGGTTGCTGGCTAGTGTTCTAAAACAAAAATAAAACTAAAACCACTTTGGGCTTAAAGGAGTAATTTGCATGGCTACTATGATTTGTCTGCTAAGCAGTCTAAATTCAAGCATTTCTGTGTTGTGGAGTAAATGTGACTACACTTGCTTCATGGATATGACTTTTGAACTATTAACCTATTTACAGAGGTTACTGTTAATTTTAAATGGGTCATATCATTTTTATCTGATTAGGACTAGAATAATACCAACAAGAAGTAACTCATGCCTAATATAAATCCTTTTAAGTTTGAGCCCAGTAAAGTGTAACACCAATATGTTATCTTATTGTATTGGAAATAGGTTTGTATTTTCTATATTTTAATATCAAATGATTTATGCATAACAATATGCTAACGAGAAATTTTTGTTGTATTTTTATGGTTGCTGGCTGTATTTCTGGTATAACAGCAAATAGCCATAAAGTTAATATGAGGAGTATGTAGGGATGGGCAAATCTGTCAGTTTTGATTTTTCTCATTTTTACAGTCTTAAATTCATTTCCCCACATTTCCACATCAGTTTGTGATGTTTTTTAAAGCCCTCATGAAAATTCATCAGCATTTTAGTGCAATTTTTCCTAATATGCACATTTTATATGCATGTTTGCCTAATATGCTTTCTTTTCCAAAGCACAATGCATTTTTGGTGCATTATTGTCACCAATATACACATTTTCATACACGTTTTATCCTGGCATATGCATTTTCTGTACACATTACTTGGCTGGAGAACTGCATTGCAAAATTCAGAGAAGGGTGAATTTCAAAGGATGGCTGTGTTTTGGTTGATGTATGGTTTCAGAGGATGTGAATTAAGTAGAAACACCTATAAATGAGAACTGAATAGAATTTCTCCCCATTCCTAGGGTTAAGTTGCATGCTGGACAACCTATCTTTGCCTCAAGAAGAAACAACTGCCCATACATACCTAAACACTTCCCACTCTATTTCCCTATATCCACAATCTGTTTAAACCAGTAATGCCTAACCTGTGGCCCTCCAGATGTTGTTGGACTCCAACTTCCGTTAGCCCCAGCCAGTATAGCCAATGGTCAGGGATAATGGGAGTGGTAGTCCGACAACACCTGGAGGGGCACAGGTTAGACCTCTCTCACTGATTTAAACCATGGCTTATAAGATCCAATGTATTCTAGGAGAAAGCTCTGGGAAGATTAGGTAATTTCCTTCTTTTAAATGAGCAAGCTTTTTTCCTGAACTTAGGTCCTATCTGCACTATACATTAAAAGCAGTACCATATCACCATCAGGGATTTCCCCAAAGAATATTGGGAAGTGTAGTGTGTAAAAGGTGCTGAGAGTTGTTAGGAGACTCTCTAGGCCTCTCACAGATCTTCCAGAATTCGCAGGGAAGAGGGATTGACTGTAAACCACTCTGAGAATTATAGCTCTGTGAGGGAAATAGGAGTATCCTAAAAACTCTCAGCACCTTTCACAAACTACAGTTTCTAGGATTCTTTGTGGGTAGCCATAACTGTTTAAAGTGGTGTAATAGCGCTTTACATGTATAGTGCACATGGGGTCTTAAGCTCTTATGTCATTAAAACTCTGTGATGAGAAATTCAACAAGTGCAACATTTCCTGTCACTTCATAATGGGAAATCTCCCACCTGTTGAATATGTTCCTGTCATGTAGTTGTTAAAGGCAGAGGCATCTGTGTCAAGAAATCAGTTGGCAATCTTTGTTCGCTCCTAGAGTGATGTCATTCAATAGGATCTAACAGTGTTACACTGTCTTGCATCAGTGCTAAGACTGCTTGAAACAGACTGTGCTGAATTATCAGTTGTTACAGCTGTGTAGAAGGCTTTCACAGAGAAACCCCAGCCAATAAAAATGATAAAATTCAAACCTTTGCTGCCTACGGTTATTTCCATGAGAGACGTAACCTCTGAAATAGCCAAAGCATTCAAGTATTTCGTTTTTAAAAGATAGTCTGGTTATACAGAAACAATCACAAGCAAATGTGCTTCAAGGATCTCTATGACTCACACCCCTTTTTTTCTCTCTGTATGTGGGAAATAACCATTTTAGACAGTGCTTACCTCTCTCATGTGTTAAAACTGTTCAATTGTCTGTCACAGGGGACTTTAAATAGTTAATGCATTAGTGAAGTAGCAAATCTGTCAGTGGTTATTATATCTGCTTCTTCCTTCTTCTGGTGTTTAGGAATATGAATTTGGTAGGTCTCTTTCAGCAATAAATGGGAGGCAATAATTCTCCTCAAGCATCCCGTCATTTTCTCCTACTCAAGCTTGGGCAGTTTATTTAACAGCCTAATCTCAGGCTTATTTATACAATTGCACCCTGTGAAGGAAATGATCTGCATTGGCTGGATTTTAAGTTAACTTAACTGAACCAGCAATGCATTTCTAAAGCTTACAAAACCTAATGTAAACAGCCTGTTTGATAGGACATAGGTTTATTTAAATTTCCCTTTGTCTGTTACCTGACAGCAGAAGTCTTGTATCCTCTTCGATCCCTTCATCAAACCAGTGAAGCAATGCCAACTCAGTTTTGAGTGTCCCACACTTTACATAAATCCCTGCTTACTGACAGAGTGCTCTGTGGACGCATGGAATGTTGCTATACCTTTCCTCAGTTTAACTAATGGTGCAACATTTGTTTTGTCTCTCTCACACACGTACATAAGTACACACACACATACACACACATTTATATGGTGTGCAGAAATCTTTGACTGGAACTCATCTGATTGCTGCTGTTACAAACCTGCCCTTGCATAACTGTGTCTGTCCCAATTCCAGTTACAGTTCTCTCTCTCTCTCTCAGTCACACACAGAAGCACACACTCCAAACCTCAAACTTAAGTAGGGATGGAAGGTTCTGTAAATTTCAGTTCTCTCAGTTAGTCATTTTTCCAGCCTTAAATTCAGTTCTCCAAAATTCTGCAGCAATTTGTGTGTGTGTGTTTTAAAAAATCCCCACGAAAATTCTTCAGCATTTTAGTACAAATTTCTCCTAAATTTATGTCTGCAGTTTTGACTGACGTACACATTTTGCAAGCATTTTCTCTTAATGTATTGTATTTATACATTATTTTCACTATCTCTGTTCAGCCCCTGGGGCCGAGAGCTACGGGGGCAGCAGGATTTGCAGCCATGCCAGGAACAAAAGCCTAGTGTGGCTTTGCCACGTACTGTGCATAACACACATGCTGCATCTCTTTGAGAGCAGGACTGGGATGCAGGCCTTTTAAAGCCCACTCTGGCCTCTGCTCCAGCTTCTTCTGCTTCTTGGCACCCACTTGCCCTTCCTCAGTGAAGTGCAGGTTTGCTGGTTGCCTTCCGGGGGCCAAGTAGGAGTTTTTCATTGATCAACTAGTTTATTTGGTGACTGGTTTTTCGCCTACTCTGCACTGTGTCTTTAATTCATCTGATTTGACTTTTAATCTTTCTCATTCTGATTTGGTCCTTGATTTGATTGGCCTTTAGTTCTTTGTAAATAGGCAATTTGGTCACATTAGGCAGCTATGTGCAGGAAGTTTACAGGGTAGGGTATTGGCGAGCACCCTTAGGCACCTTTAAGGTGAAAGGTGACACCCGAGACTGGCCTGAGTTTGTGGGAGCCTGTTGACTGGGGAGGGATCTCCTTTGGGGCTAAACTGTGCTACCCACTCAGAGTTGTGGAGTACCGGGAGGGGGTGAGTCAAGAAGGCCTCCCAACTCACCTTTAGGGTGGGGCCGCTGAAAAGGGGGTAGGATTTAGGCACACACACACACCTTTTTACATGGCAGGGTGGGTCTCATCCGAGGGATTTAACATTTGGTTTCCCACACATGCATACTGCAGACAACTGGTTCATTTGAATAAAGTTTGTTAAAGTTTATTAACTTTAATGTTTAACAAATGTGGCCCAAGTTTTCACCCAACTTCACCTGTGTCTCGCGTCTTTATTTCATGGTTGTGCTTGCAAATATATTAATTTTAGTGCACATTTCTCCTAATATATATGCATTTTTGTAAAAATTGTTTGGTTGGAGAACTACTTGGCAAAATTCAGATATGTGTGAATTTCAAAGGATGGCTGTATTTCAGTTCTCATGTTGTTTCTGAAAGTGCAAATTTGACAGATTTGGCTTTAAATGGGGACTGAACTGAATTTTCCCCTATCCTTACTTTTAAGTATATATCAGTAAATAAGTGTGAAATTTCCTCAGTACTTTAGATTTCCAGAGAGACACTTGCACTCATCATGAAAGTTGACTGTCAGAGGGGCTTTGCCTCTTCCCACACTTCTTTCCTCCCCCACCAAATATTCCACAGGGTGAAACATTCAGCTCAGCTGTAATCATTCTGTTGTATTGCCATGTTGTGATTGTAACCATTATAACCCACCCTGAGTAATGCATACACCTAGAAAGACACAATAAAAAAAGAATAATTAAAGCAATGGGCCAATCAGATTAATCCAAAATGTAAAATAATAGCAACACAGCAACACTGATTCAGATAATTCCAAATAAGTTTTAATTGCAACACAAATTGCAAATTCCTTCCACTTTCAAACTGAAATTAGGTCATCTATGGAATCATACACTGTTTCCTACAAAAAGATTGTACACATTTTAGCTCTGTGGTGCACTAAGTGTGCATGCTATTTTCCAAAATGCCTTGAGAAGCATGCCTAGTAGATAAGCTATTCTTACTCATCATGAGTACTTTTGTGTAGTGACAATGTGCTGAAGCACCTTTCAATACAAAAAAAATCAAGTTGTGTCACCACTTAGATCCTTCTTTGCTAGGCTATTGTCAGTGATTCAGAATTGTAGAGAGACTTTATCCATGTTTAGCACTACACAGGAACGTCAGCTGAGATTAGCAGCAAAACAAATGGAGGCAATATCTGGAAAGAATATAAATGTGTGCTGAGAAACCATGAGGGGCTCCACTTCAAAGATGATTCCTAGAATCTGTGACCAGAGACTTTTTATTGACGAGTTTTTGACTGACATTGCCAAAATAGCCTATCTGGAGTTTAACAGAGCAGACCACAGTGCCTAGCGCTTGTCATTTGTGAATGAGCTGGGTTTCTTACTGACATTTGAAAGCAGTTAGCTCCGTTGCGCTGGAGCTGCTGAGAGTGCTTCTAGTGTGCTGAATAAATTTAATACAGACAAGAGACTGAAGACAGTAGAAAGCATGAACAAAAGTTATCAGTTGTTCAGGTGTAACCGGGGTCCTTGAATTATACATAGACCTTGACCTTTGCTGCAAGCAGTCTTCATTTCTGATCAGTGATACCAGGTTGTTTATTCAAGGTGAACAGTTAGTACTTCTTTCACAACCGAGTATGCCATTTGCTGCTGGCTCTACAGTGGACAGAGCAGCCAGCTGATACCCTTCTCTTGACAACAGTAAATTACTGTATGGCACAAGCCCAGCATCTCAGGTTGTTTTCAGACCAAAAGCATCCTTTTCTCTGTCATGGGATCCAATTATCATTGGGGAGTCTCAAGTGTTGTCTGGAGGCCAGAGGAAAAATGTCTGGTTTCTTTGTGCAGTGGCAGGAGCTGCTTAGTTCTTCAGACAACTGCAATTACAAATTAGTTTTGGTGGTCTTCACAGACATTTGAAACCCAGGGCTGCAATTTGTTGATATCCCCAAGCAAGAATGCTTATTTAGATTTTTGCATGGATTCGCTACTGAACTATAATTCTGGAAACCCTGAAAGCTAGCCTTGAGACACCTAATTATTTTCAGCCTGGCTGCCTTATTTTATTTTATTTTCCTGCTGATGTAATATAAGTTAAGTTCAATGGTCAGTTGGCTGCAATTACTATATCACTTAAAACAGTGCATTTGAGATCTTGGACATATTGAATCTTCATTATAATCTTCCTTTCTCATTTTATCACTCTCCTTCATAATGTCATAGGATGTACAATATGCAGCTTTATATTGCAACATTACACCATCACACTGTGAGCATCCCTGACCTCACAGGGGGTATCCAGAGAAAGAGAATGGGACAGGGAAAATGTGAATGTAGTGATAATGTCCTGTCATAAGTTAAATATTCCTAAATGATAACTGAGAGAGAGGAAAGAGAAATATGATACTGCTTTTTTCAGCAGCAGTCCCTGTGGTGCCCCTGCTCTTTTCTTTTAATGAAAATACCCTGTTTTACCAGGTCTTTACCTCAGCAGGCAACACCTTTGATCATACTGAGTAATGCTGTCACCAGCACCTTTACTTTCAGGTCCAAAACTTGTTTTCTTTAGGATATGAGGATGCAAGGATATGTATTAATCCTACTATTTCATCTGTATTACTTTCCCTCTTGGTAGTAATCAAGCAATAGGCTTGAAATAGAAGACATTTTATTTATTATTTTATTATTTGAAAGGTGTTACACAATGAGAAGCCACTTTATCCTCTTCCAGCATATATATTTAAGTGACCAGGTTTTACTAATTATATTAACTACTAATTATTCCCTCTTACATTCATAGCCTCTCCCTAGACCTCACTCAAATCCCAGAACCGGTATCTTTTTATTTAAATCTTCAACTGCCACAGATGTAACTGAGATTAAATCCTACCTCTAACTTTGTCATCTCCTCCTCAAACAAAACTTGCTTCTAAACACATCATACTTCTTCTCACCTACTCTCTCAGCTAATCACCATCCATGTGCAAATATTATTTATTTATCTATTATAAATAAATAAAATACTCCGACACTCATTTTATTCTCTCTCAAGCACATATACATATAAACATGTGACATCTAAGTCCCAAGTCTGCTGTAACTTCTAGTTCCATGCCAAGTCTGACCCCCTGAATCCAATAGATCAATTCATGAATTGGCCTGAAAGTCTCCCTCACATTTTAAGATCCTGCAGGAGGTGGCATTCGCTTCAGAGAAGGTACTTCCTAGGAGCCCAGTCAGGTGTCGGGCATGTAAAGATACAGCTGAGCTAAAGGGGCTTACAAGATTGGCATCACTTGCCAAGCCCTGTGCACAGCACTTTTCTACAAAGCCGTCTGCGCTAAGCTGATCAGCTGATTGGCGATGTCTGCAAAGCCATGTGCTGATCATGAAATGATTGTCATTGCTGGCAAAGCTTTCCTCATGTAGTTTAATTTCAAATTGTGGAGGCAAAAATGGACCACTTGACATCATTGACACCTGACAGGGGGACCCGTCCACCTATCAAACTTGATCCATGGGGGAGGGAGATGAAGATCCAGCCATTGGCCAGATCCAATTCCTCACCCCTGGATTAGATGGATCCTATGCTGCTTTCATCCTTCAGCAGTGCCTGTGGTACAATGAAGTGAAGTGAATGTTTCTAAACATGTTTGCAGTTAATGAAGAGGCTGGAGTCATATAAAACCAAAGTCTTTATTTATACAAAATAAACATGCTTTCTCCTGCTCTGTTTCTCTCCTGCTCTAACTCCTTAGTTTGTGTGCTGAGTCACTTCCTGGTTGAGGGCATGTTCCCTCAGTCCGTGTCTTTCCTCTGTGTCACTGACTTTTTCCTCCTGTCTGATTTCCTGACTCTCTCACTTTGTTCCACAAATTGATACAATGAAAGCCTAACTCCTCCCCCCCCCAAAAAAATAATGGATAGAGAGCAACAACAAGAACAAACGGTTATATCTGAGGCACGGATGATATTTGGGGTTGCTATTAACTGAGGTGAGAAGCAGAACTACTCAGGAATATGCTGGCACTTTCCTGAGATGAAGAGGTTTTTTTCAGAGCTTGGAAAAGTTACTTTTTTGAACTACAACTCCCATCAGCCCCAGCCAGCATGGCTACTAGATTGGGATATGGGAGTTGTAGTTCAAAAAAGTAACTTTTCCAAGCTCTGGTTTTTTTATAATGGTAGTGATGCAAGAGGAAAGAAGGCGATGCAGAAGACAAAGGCTAACATGTCACTCATACACATGCACTGAAACCAGGGGGTTGAATCCAATGTCAGTCCTACTCAAAGTAGACCTATTAAATTAATGGACACAGCTAACTTAGATCTATTAATTTCATTGAGTCTCCTCTGAATAGCAGTAACATGGCATACAGCCCTAGGATTCCAAACTAATAATCTTTTACTACAGATTGGGCCAGAGACATAATTATCTTGGTAGACCCTTCCTTTTAAAACATGTTGGAATCCCCCACTTTAAAAGCTTACTTTAACACAGGGCCAGTGCCAGGCATGCTGGAGCCCTTGGGCATCAGCCTGCCCCGGGCCCTGGCACACACATGCATGCACGCACATCCTACCTACCTACCTTTCCCTCTGTGAATACTGCCGGTGCTGTGCATGCATGCCTGGCACCCACCAAGATGGTGTGCAAGGCTTCCCTAAGAGGCTGATGCCTCCACCGCCATCTTAGTAGATGGCACACATGCGTGCTATGTGTGCTCATCCCTGCCATCAACCAAGATGGCAGCAGGGGCATCAGCCCCTTAGGGAAACCTTGGCCACCATCTTAGTTGATGGCAGGCTTGCGCCTGCAGCGCAACCAGCATTTACTTCAAGGGAAAAGTTGGTGGGTCATGCAGGCGGGTGTCACAGGCCTGCACAGCAGAATGAGGCTACTTGAGAGCTCCTTCTCACAATCCGCAGTAGAGTCAGGAGCTGATGCTGCCACGGATCGCAGAAGGGAGCACTACCAAGCCACCCTAAGAAGGGGCCCTTCAGGGGCCCTCGGCCAAGGCCCAACCTGGCCACCCTCTGACGCCAGCCCTACTTTAACATTTCCTGTGCCCACCCTGTCATTCATGGCTCTAATATTGTATTTTCTAGCCTCATCATTTCCTTTCTACAGCAGTACCCTTCAGTTGCCCAAGATGTGGCTGTACAGTAGCATCATTCTTAACTTAATATTCATCCCCTATATGGTTAAAAAACAAAATCAGGAGCACCATGAATGCTCCACCAGAATGAGGAGGTTATCTAAGAGCAATACCTGACTACTTCTGGCATGGGAAAAGAGAGACCCTGTACTTGTAATAAAACTTTAAAAGTTGCTATAAAAAGTCTGTTTGATACTTCAGGAAAGACTCCCTAATTAATCCAGCAATCTTAAAAGTTAAAACATAGCCATGCCCTCCTGCACCTTATTCAAAGTGCTTTGAAAAGGCCTTTTGTAACATTACTCACTTTGTTCAATTTTGGCACTTCTTCCCTGTGATGAGAGAGTTGCTTATGTTAACCACCTTGTACAGAGCTCAAAAATACCTTGTGGAGGAACATGGCTATGTATCCTCTTCACACATTACCATGGAAACAAAAAAGAGCACAAGTCATCTGCACCCTCTGTTTCAGAGTTTCCTTGTAGCATACAAAGACTCAGTGAACTACCAGACATGAATTAACAAACTTTAAAACAAGGCACCTCTGTTTGAGGGCTTAATTTATTTAAGCTTTTAATATATCTTTCCAAAATGGCATACAAAATATAATAAAACATTTTAAAACAAGCATTAACAATGACAATTAAAATAATAAAAAATTAATTTCAAGCCAGCCCACCAATCATAAAATATAAAGCCCTAATTCACAGCCATTGAAACAACATACAGCAACAAAAGCATTAATGTACTGTCCTAAAGAAAAGCAGACAAACTAAAAATGTAATTGGAGTTTCCCTAAATGAAAATAGAGAGGGCGCTATTTGTACCTCTTAGAACTAAGGATGGAGAGAAAGTCAATTCAGTTTCCATTTCCATTTTGTTGTTGTTATGTGCCTCCAAGTTGACTACAACGTATAGCGACCCTATGAATCAGTGACCTCCAAGAGCATCTGTCATGAACCACCCTGTTAAGATCTTGTAAGTTCAGGTCTGTGGCTTCCTCTATGGAATCAATCCATCTCTTGTTTGGCCTTCCTCTTTTTCTACTCCCTTCTGTTTTTCCCAGCATTATTGTCTTTTCTAGTGAATCATGTCTTCTCATGATGTGTCCAAAGTATGATAACCTCAGTTTCATCATTTTAGTTTCTAGTGATAGTTCTGGTTTAATTTGTTCTAACACCCAAATATTTGTCTTTTTTGCAGTCCATGGTATCCGCAAAGCTCTCCTCCAACACCACATTTCAAAGGAGTTGATTTTTCTCTTATCTGCTTTTTTCACTGTCCGACTTTCACATCCATACATAGACCATTTCAATTTAAACCTACCTAATTTGCTCTTCCAGAAACTATGTGAAGCAAAACACAGCCATCCTTCAAAATTCCCACTTCTCCTAATTTTGTAATGCACTTCTCCAGTCCAAAACTGTGTACCAAAATGTGCATATTAGAGAAAATTGTAAATAACTATGCATAGATTGGTGAAAATAACATGCAAAAATGCATTATATTAGGAGGCGTTGCTTGCAAAAATGTATATACTACGCAAAATTGCATATAATAATGTGCATGTTAAGACAAATGTGCAATAAAATGCTGACAACTGCCCCTATCCTAACTACCTCTTCTGGCAGACATACCTAATCTTAGGCATCATGCAGGATTCATAGTCTATGGTAGGCTTGCAGTCACTATCATTTGTGGTATAGGCTCAAAGGGACAGGCAAGATAGTATATTTTATGAAGTAACAGCACCGTGTGGACTGGATGTACACTAAGTGCCCTTCAGAGCTGCTGCTTTGAGCCCAGTGAAAGAATTCTGGAAGGAGAGAACTCCATTTTAGGGGAAGTCATCTATTTAATACTTAGTCAAAGGTGGTATCTAAAACAGAGACCCTATGAATCAATGACATGATGAACATCCATCGGCAGGTGATTACTCTCTTCCATATTTGTGCATGTCAGTGAGAAGCAGCAGCTCATGAAGCATGAGAAGAAAAAAAACTTGGCATGGCAAAGGAGGACAATAGTGTGGCACCAAAGACAGGAGAGTGATGAATGTGCTCCCACATATGATGACTGGTTTAATGAGATATAAAAGACATTTACAAAGTGATGGAGGTGTGGAAGATCACTATCACAACATTGCTCTGTCTCGATTTTACTTACAAAAAGTGTCTCCTGAGGACTTGGGTGTTAGATAAAGCATAACTAGGAAAATAGATTCATTCTTGACACTACTGAAAGGGAGATAAAAAGGTCCAAGGCTGGTTGTGGCATTTCATTTTTTGTATTAGCATGTTAAGTTATAGTTCTGAGTTGTTGCTGTTTTTTTTAAAAAAAAAAAAAACTAAATTGAGACATATGATGTGGGTTGTCCAGTGTTATATTTGTTCTGTTCTGAAGTACATTAATTTTGTACTGGAAATATCCTGATTTTTGCAGATGTTGAGGACCTTTTAAAATATATTTCAGCAGCATGGGGGTTAACAGCAGGACAACAAAAGTGGACTTTGCAAACCCTTGTGGTTGTTAAGAGACTCATACTTTAAGCCTAGAAGGATAGATACCCACCATCTATTATGCAATGGACTGCAGACCTCATTCCCCTGGCTACATTTGAACATATTTTATATAGAAATTTTGAGTGGATACCTATTTGAACATCTGGAGGGCTTATATCAATTTATATATTTAACTCAAGATGCATATACTGATGGACCCAGTATCTGTAATGTAAACTGATGGTGGTTTCTTACCCTTAGTAGTATTCATATATATACTTTTCTTGTACCTTCAATATTATTTATTTATTTTAATTCATTTTTTCTTGTTTTCTTTTTCTTTACTTTTATTATTAAAAATAAGCAAATAACTCCTGCCCCAAAGATGTGAGTATTGTTTGCCCCAGAAAATGCAAACACAAGATGGAGAAAAAAGTGCCAGAGGTACCCCCTCCCACCAGGGGTGCAAATGGGTAATTTTAGATGCTGGACTTAATAATGGCCTTACTGCAGGGGAGTGGCTTTTCATATGGGTATGGGTGTTCCTTGCTTCAAAATGTAGTATTGGGAGACCCACCTGCTCATTCTGCTAAGCGAGGCCCCAGACATCTGTCCTTTGGCAGCACCACTGCCTCACATTCTTGGCTTGATCTTTTCACTCAGTCAAACTGGTATTTAGACAAAGAATATTGGTCAATGGACAGCAGCTGTATCAGGGAGAATCTATGAGCGTACTTAGTGAAGGGCTGTGACGTACGTAAAAAACAACAACAATCCAGAGTATGCAATTATTAAATCCCATTCCATCATGTTTCTAAAACTGAACACTGGTGCTAGGAAGATGATGCCATATATTTTCAGTGGCACAATTATTACTGATAATCAATAACAACCGAGGGTTCGACTGATGAAGCCACTAGGCAAATATCCACTCTAAACAACTTATGTGTCCTGTTGTTTAGACAGGATTTCTGTCTCCCAGCTCACTTTTTTTCTTCCCCTTCTC
The DNA here is from genome assembly GCF_030035675.1 of Rhineura floridana. Lineage (NCBI taxonomy): Eukaryota > Metazoa > Chordata > Lepidosauria > Squamata > Rhineuridae > Rhineura > Rhineura floridana. The sequence goes on from NC_084487.1 coordinate 102,892,833, forward strand.
CTTTTGCAAAGGGCACAAAAGGATCATGGTGCAGTCACTAAGTGCTAACATTTAGTCACCCACACCAAAAGATCTATATAGACTTCTATACCTGCCATAAGATCATTTTCAGTTTAATATTCAAATTATTATGTTACCATGATCTTCAGCTTACAAAACTTGCAAAATCCTAAGTTTCAGATTCCTGTTTTTCTACTCTGTTTATGCTCAGAGTTTAGCCTAAAACAGCCTCTCCAGATTGATGCGTTTGCAGTAACTCATCACAGACCAGAATGGAACACAAACACTATCCATCTATTGATATGCAATAGTTCTTCCTAAGAGATGGCTGACAGAGACACAAGCAGAGGAGGAAGAGCATAATTTTCTAATGAATGAACTTGCTCAAATTCACAGAAAAAGTGCTGGTCTTGCTGTAGATAAAGTGGGGAGTCTGGTAAAGATAAATAAGCCCTCTTGTTTGGCTCATTCTTGCCAGAGAGGAGAAATATGCTGTTTGCTGGCTAGTTTTGCTTGGATCTTTGTCTCAAAGAACAATGTTTGCCATGGGACACGCAAAAGATTTGATTTAAAGGAAACAAAAACATACATGGTATTGTGCCTGCCCTAAATACCATATTAGAATTTAAGGGAAGGATGATTTGTGTAATCTATCTTTTAGCTGCATTTTCGTAGCTGATATTTTTTAAAAATCCTTTTCTCAATAATATCAATAATAACTGATATTTTCATGTATTTAGTAAATAATAATAATCCTGTTTTCAAATTTAAACCTGTAGTCTGGTCTACACCCATTGGGTTCCATGATTACTAGGGGACAGAGGGGAAGGCAGCTGTGTTTGGATAATATCAAGCCTGCATAGACCCCATCAACTTTATTTCTGCCCAGCGTATATTGAAGGAAAGGACAAGAGGCTGTGCTTATGGGTTATTAAGACTGAAGCCATCCAAAGAAGAAAGGTTAAGGTACTGTGAGAACTAAACCATAAATTCAAATCCAGCTCAGAGTGGTAGCAGTGGAAAGTGCAGTAATTCTATTTTTAAGGAATGAAAGGATGGGACCAGGGCTGGCTCCAGGCATGCCAGGGTCCTTGGGCTCCAGCCTGCCCCAAGTTCCACACACACCGCCGCGGATTGCACCGCCCACCAGTTCCCTCGCTCCACCTATCTTTCTGTCCTGTGTTTTGCAGCTACTCACATGCAGGGCTGCCATCAACCAAGATGGCGGTGGATGCTTCAGCCTCTTAGGGAAACCTCAGCCACCATCTTAGTTAAGGCCAGTGCTGCGCGAACAACTGCAAAACTCAAGAAAGGTAGGCAGAGCAAGGGAACGGGCGGCCGGTGCTATCTATGGCAGCTATTCGGCTGCAAATCGTGGAAGGGGAGCACTACTCCTCCACCCTAAAGATGGGCCCTTCAGGGGCCCCTCTGGGCCACGGGGCCCTTGGCCAGGGCCCAACCTTGCTGCCCTTTAGAGCTGGCCCTGGATGGGATGAGAACTCCCCACAGTGAGGTCTAGATTTTCAAGGTGGATCTGGGAGTATACATTCTACCAAACTCCTAATAAGCTAGGAATACAAGAAGCTCCCTTATGCTGAGTCAGATGATTGGACCATCTAACCTCAATATTGTCTACACTGACTGGGAGAAGCTCTCCATGGCTTAAGACAGGGTTCTTTCCCAGTCCTCCTGGAGATGCCAGGAATTGATCCTGTGACCTTCTGCATGCCTGTATACAGTCCTTGCAATGCACAGCAGTCCAGGTATACCTTTTGCAACCCAGTAAGTGTCCCTGTTTTACATGAAACTGATATTAGCATGCAGGAGGTGGATAATGTTGCAAAAGTATATCTACTGAATTCAAAGCCAGAGAACTATTACATGGAACTTCCCCTGCCCTCTGAGTTCACCCACCTATAATGAGTACTGGCCTCACTGAGCTGGGTAAATGACCTCATGTACTGTTTCAAAGGTGGTTCCATAGGATATTTGTTTATATATTTATAAGAAAGAAATTCCTCTAGTTCAAATGGTTAACAAAATGGATCTTGAGTTCAAATGGATAACAAAAAGGCTGGGAGAGTGCATAACCAGGAGTATATATAATTAAGGATGCTTTTGTCCCATTGATTCCAGATTGTTGGATATAATGGTTAGAATGTAGTGTGGTGGTTAGAATAGGAGCTGGGAGTCCAGGGTTCCAATCCCCATATAGCAATGAAGTTCAGTGGGTGACTTTGGGCCAGTCACTGTCTCTCAGGCTAACCTACCTCACAGGGTTGTTGTGAAAATAAAATGGGAAGGGGAGAGAACGGTGTATATCACCTTGGTCTCCATGGAGGAAGAGCAGGATATAAATATAAAAATAAAATATAAATAAATAAGGCCAGCCATCTATAATATATCTGTCTATGAGATAGAAATTAATCATTTTTAATCTAAAATATTTGACATATCTGTATTGCCATTCTTAATAAATGCTGGTTAGGGATGAAACTGTTAGCCACTATGCTTGTTCTAAACTCTGGAAGTATTTTATTCTATGAGAGAATGTATTAGCAAGCCTCTATCTATACAATAGTAGAAGTGCCTCAGGCAGGCTGACTTTTCATGTGAAATGATACAGACATATTTAAAACTTTTCTGCCACATGGTCCGACTAAAAACATAATGAAACTCTAAATTTAATATGTAAAATGCCATTCATTTACATTACATTATTAGCTGTGAATGGAGAAAATTGCTACCATATAGACACTGTAATTTGTTTTCTACAATGTTTCACATTAATTTTCCTCTTGATTTAATTTTGTGCAGGTGGTATGCTATGCTGGACGATGAGAAGGTATCATTTCTGTATAAGTAGTTCATGGAGATTTATAAAACAGAGCACCGGCATAATTAAATAAGTATTAAGTGGATTAGCTGGTTCGTTCCCAAATCCCCAATATGGATTTTCACAAGGATGGAATGCAAAATGTATTCAAAACTGGTGGCACAATCATTGTGATATCTTATTTTTTTGCCATGCATACTGTTATTCCATAGCGTTTAATAAAATGCATCTATTTTATGCTGATTTTTTTCAATTTATTGGGGATACAAAGGTCTAAGAGGAAGGAGATGTACTGAACTAGGGATTGAAAGAGCAGGTGACAAAAACAGGGCTTTGGAAATACTCTTTGTTTGGCTTTTTGCACTAAAATCTGTGTTATGTTTTTAACTTGAGGCACAGAGAGAATATGTGGAATAAAAAGAGACTTCTGTATTCCACATGTATGCAGATCTATCAGACGAACACACTATTTGGGTCATTTTGGTGAACTCAATGAGAAAGGGTCGTTATACATGCTGGTTCATCATTTAAAGGATTTGTTTATTTTATTTAGAAAAAATGTATAAACTGCTTAATCAAAAATAAATAAATTTCTAAATGGTGTCCATAAAAAATATAAAATAATACAGATAAAATCAGCAACATGTTAAATACAAGTATACATAATTAAATTATGTATCTGGGTAGGCTTGCTGAAATATATAAAAAATAGCAGGAGTCCTAAACAGTATAGTGATGGTGCCTGCCTAATGTTAATAAATGGCAAGTTACGAAGCATAGGTACAACCACACTGAAACATCAGTTCCTAACAGATGCAGAACAAATATCATATGGCACTTGTAAAACTGCAAACTATGCAGATCAATGAGGTTGAATAGACACATATGGTTAGGGTAGCCATGTCAGAAGCATCCCAAACCCTGAGATTTCAGGGGCAGGCTCTAGTGATATCATGGGGCGGTCTCTAGTGATGTCACAGGGCAGGCCCTAGTGATGGGACAGGCCCTAGAGATGTCATTAAGTATGATAAGTTCAGCATCAATCACAGTTGCTTAGAGCATACCACTCAAACAAGCAAAAACTCTAACTGGAAATTAAGAGGGTGTTCCCAGCTTCAGCTGAAGTGATGGGACCATTCTTTCTTATGTGCTTAGGGAGCCTGGATAGGGAACATTTAATCCAGCCTACTTTCTTCTCACAAGAAGGGTTTTAAGTACCCTCAGGCCAGGCCAGTCACCACAAGGCCATTGTAGGAAGAAAGCCTAGTGTTGTGGAGATGTTAGATGGGAGCACTCAGAAGTAAAGATGGATGCCCCTGAAGACTGCAATTCTAAACACACTTACTAAGAGACTAAGCCCCATAGCACTCAATAGGACTTCTGTGTAGATATTGTTAGGATTGTGCTATTGGTAACGCTTGACTAGGAATCCTCTGCAACGATATCCACATCAAAGCAGGGTTCACAACCCCCTGCCTGGAATGGCCTGCCTGCTTTTTAACATGGCTGCTCCAAACTTCTTTACAGACTTGACCCTTCACTTCAAAAAGAGTTTTGAGAAATGAGTAAGAGTTAAGAAGATTCTCTACTCTTTCCTGACTACACGGTTTGGTCTACCTTCACAGGCAGTAGATTAAGAACAACAATAATTGAAGCCACAATTCCCAGTATGTGAATTCTCTTTTACCACTACTAGGCAAGAAACAAACCATCATGCAGACAACAAGGTGCATCATCAGCAGGTTTAAAGGGGTTGAGTGGAATACATGGAACCACTGTTGTTGCTTCTATGGATGTAAGGGAGTGAGGTTAGAGGTAAATGAAATGCAAATATAAAAAGAAAAACAAAAGACAGTGATAATTTCCTAAATGCCATACCATACCAACCGCAACAAGATTCCTATGAGTAAGGCAGAAAACTCAGCATCCCACAACCAGTCAGGGTTCCTAACCAAAAGTTTAAAAATCCTGGCAGCCAGTCAGCTAAGGTCACAGAAATCCCCATGCAGCACAACCTGACCTGGGGACTGCAGTTAGTGCAGAATGCTGTGGCACAATTGCTGACATGAGTGACACCCTATCAACACATAATACATCTGCTCTGAAACCTGCACTGGCTGCTGATTTGCTACCAGGTCAAGTTCAAGGTGTGCTTTCCATGTTACTGGTGCCACATAGTACTTTTTCTGCTCTTGTAAGAAATCGATCCTTTAGTGTGGCAGTACCTACACTTTGGAACTCCCTGCTTATTGACATTAGGCAGCCGCCTTCATTATACTTTTTTCAGCATCTGTTAAACCATACCCAGGTGTCAGCTTCAGAGGGGTGATAGCTGGGCCATAAACTCATTAGCCAAGAGCTAGCTGAGTTGTAAATCTGCCAAGGCTAGGCAGATAACAGGAACACGACGAGGAAAGGTCAGAGGAGAGTTTGGCCAGGGCCAAGAAGATGCCAGCATGGTTAACGAGCAAAGTCAAGGAAGCTCTTAGAGGCAAAAAGTCTTCCTTCAGAAAATGGAAGTCTTGTCCGAATGAAGAAAATAAAAAAGAACACAAACTCTGGCAAAAGAAATGCAAGAAGACAATAAGGGATGCTAAAAAAAGAATTTGAGGAGCACATTGCTAAGAACATAAAAACCAACAACAAAAAATTCTATAAATACATTCAAAGCAGGAGACCATCTAGGGAGGCGATTGGACCCTTGGATGATAAGGGAGTCAAAGGTGTACTAAAGAACGATAAGGAGATTGCAGAGAAGCTAAATGAATTCTTTGCATCTGTCTTCACAGTGGAAGATATAGGGCAGATCCCTGAACCTGAACTAACATTTGCAGGAAGGGATTCTGAGACAAATAGTGGTAACGAGAGAGGAAGTTCTAGGCTTAATGGACAATATAAAAACTGACAAATCACCGGGCCCGGATGGCATCCACCTGAGAGTTCTCAAAGAACTCAAAGGTGAAATTGCTGATCTGCTAACTAAAATATGTAACTTGTCCCTCGGGTCCTCCTCCGTGCCTGAGGACTGGAAAATGGCAAATGTAACACCAATCTTCAAAAAGGGATCCAGAGGGGATCCCGGAAATTACAGGCCAGTCAGCTTAACTTCTGTCCCTGGAAAACTGGTAGAAAGTATTATTAAAGCTAGATTAACTAAGCACATAGAAGAACAAGCCTTGTTGAAGCAGAGCCAGCATGGCTTCTGCAAGGGAAAGTTCTGTCTCAGTAACCTATTAGAATTCTTTGAGAGTGTCAACAAGCATATAGATAGAGGTGATCCAGTGGACACAGTGTACTTAGACTTTCAAAAAGCGTTTGACAAGGTACCTCACCCAAGACTTCTGAGGAAGCTTAGCAGTCATGGAATAAGAGGAGAGGTCCTCTTGTGGATAAGGAATTGGTTAAGAAGCAGAAAGCAGAGAGTAGGAATAAACGGACAGTTCTCCCAATGGAGGGCTGTAGAAAGTGGAGTCCCTCAAGGATCGGTATTGGGACCTGTACTTTTCAACTTGTTCATTAATGACCTAGAATTAGGAGTGAGCAGTGAAGTGGCCAAGTTTGCTGATGACACCAAATTGTTCAGGGTTGTTAAAACAAAAAGGGATTGCGAAGAGCTCCAAAAAGATCTCTCCAAACTGAGTGAATGGGCGGGAAAATGACAAATGCAATTCAATATAAACAAGTGTAAAATTATGCATATTGGAGCAAAAAATCTTAATTTCACATATACGCTCATGGGGTCTGAACTGGCGGTGACCGACCAGGAGAGAGACCTCGGGGTTGTAGTGGACAGCATGATGAAAATGTCGACCCAGTGTGCGGCAGCTGTGAAAAAGGCAAATTCCATGCTAGCAATAATTAGGAAAGGTATTGAAAATAAAACAGCCAATATCATAATGCCATTGTATAAATCTATGGTGCGGCCACATTTGGAATACTGTGTACAGTTCTGGTCGCCTCATCTCAAAGAGGATATTATCCTACCTGGCGGGTCGTCTCCAGAAGGTAGTGCTTGGGGAACATTGCTCGACACCGTGGGCTCTCCAATGTGGAGTCCCGCAGGGGTCAGTTCTGTCCCCCATGCTTTTTAACATCTACATGAAGCCGCTGAGTGCGGTCATCAGGAGTTTTGGAGTGTGCTGCCACCAGTATGCTGATGACACGCAGCTCTATTTCTCCTTTTCATCTTCTTCAGGTGAGGCTGTCAATGTGCTGAACTGTTGCCTGTCTGCGATAATGGACTGGATGAGAGCTAATAAACTGAGGCTCGATCCAGACAAGACTGAGATGCTGTTGGTGGGTGATTTCTCTGATCAAGTGGTGGATATTCCCCCTGTTCTGGACGGGGTTACACTCCCCCTGAAGGAGCGGGTTCGTAGTCTGGGAGTACTTTTAGATCCTTTCTTGTCACTTGAGGCTCAAGTAGCCTCTGTGGCACGGAATGCGTTCTACCAACTTTGGTTGGTAGCCCAGCTACGTCCCTATTTGGACAGGGAGGACCTCACCTCAGTTGTCCATGCTCTGGTAACCTCTCGATTGGATTACTGCAATGTGCTCTACGTAGGGCTGCCTTTGAAGACGGTTTGGAAGCTACAGCTCGTGCAGAATGCGGCGGCCAGACTGATAACGAGGACCAGGCGGTCCAAACATATAACACCTGTTCTGGCCCGCTTGCACTGGCTGCCTATATGCTTCCGGGCCAGATTCAAAGTGTTGGTTTTAACCTATAAAGCCTTATACGGCGCGGGACCACAATACCTCCTGGAACGCCTCTCCCGATATGAACCTGCCCGTACACTACGTTCATCATCGAAGGCCCTCCTCCAAGTTCTGACTCACAGAGAGGCTCAGAGGAAGGTTACAAGAACTAGGGCCTTCTCAGTGGTGGCCCCTGAACTGTGGAATAGTCTTCCCGATGAGGTGCGCTTGGCGCCGACATTGCTATCTTTTCGGCGCCAAGTTAAAACCTTCCTCTTTTCTCAGGCATTTTAGTTTAAATATGTTTAAATTGGTTTTAGATTTGTGGATTTCTATTTATATGTTTTTGTACTGATTTATTTATAAAAGCTAGCAGAAATGGAACAGCCGGCTGGGCCAAGGAGGTGATTAATCCCTCTTTACGAGAGGGAGTGGTCCCACTCTGCCTAAAGCAGGCGGTGGTGAGACCACTCCTAAAAATACCCTCCTTGGACCCTGATAATCTTGACAACTATAGACCGGTAGCTAATGTTCCTTTTCTGGGCAAGGTCCTAGAGCATGTGGTCGCTCGCCAGCTCCAGGTTCTTTTGGATGAAACTGATTATCTGGATCCATTTCAATCGGGCTTTCGGCCGGTGTTTGGTACAGAAACGGCCTTGGTCGCCCTGTATGATGACCTCTGTCGGGAGAGGGACAGAGGGAGTGTAACTCTGTTGGTTCTCCTTGATCTCTCAGCGGCTTTTGATACCATCGACCATGGTATCCTTCTGAGGTGACTTGCGGAGTTGGGAGTTGGAGGCACTGCTTGGCAGTGGCTGTACTCCTACCTCGAGAACCGTCTTCAGAAGGTGGTGCTTGGGGAGCATTACTCGAGTCCCTGGGTACTCCAATATGGGGTCCCGCAGGGCTCAGTTCTGTCCCCCATGCTCTTTAATATCTATATGAAGCCGCTGGGTGAGGTCATTAGGAGTTTTGGAGTGCGTTTTCAGCAATATGGTGATGATACGCAACTCTATTTCTCCTTTTCATCTTCTTCAGGTGAAGCTGTTGATGTACTAGACCGCTGCCTGGTCGTGATAATGGTCTGGATGAGAGCTAATAAACTGAGACTCAATCCTGACAAGACTGAGATGCTGTTGGTGGGGGGGGTCCTCTGACCAGATGGTTGATGTCTGACCTACTCTAGATGGGGTTACACTCCCCCTAAAAGAGCAGGTCCGTAGTTTGGGGATCTTATTAGATCCGCTCCTGTCTCTGGAGGCTCAGGTAGCCTCGGTGGCACGGAATGCGTTCTACCAGCTTCGGCTGGTGGCCCAACTACGACCCTATCTGGACAGAGAGAACCTTGCCTCAGTTATCCATGCTCTGGTAACCTCTAGACTGGATTACTGTAATGCACTCTACGTAGGGTTACCTTTGAAGACGGTTCGGAAACTTCAGCTGGTGCAGAATGCTGCGGCCAGAGTCCTCACTCGGACTAAAAGATCTGATCATATAACACCTGTCCTGGCCCAACTGCACTGGCTACCAATACGTTTCCGGGACAGATTGAAAGTGTTGGTTCTTACCTATAAAGCCCTTAATGGCACCGGACCGCAATACCTGATGGAGTGCCTCTCCCACTACGAACCTACCCGTTCGCTGCGCTCGACGTCGAAGGCCCTTCTCCGGGTTCCAACTCACAAGGAGGCCCGGAGAGCAACAACGAGATCTAGGGCCTTCTCAGTGGTGGCCCCCAAATTATGGAATGCCCTCCCTGACTGATACGCCTGGCGCCTATCTTTTCGGCGCCAGGTAAAGACCTACCTCTTTGCCCAGGCATTTTAGTTTTAGTTTTAGTTTCAGTTTCAGTTTTAGTTTTGTTTTTTAATTTTAATGTTATAGTTAATTAGTGTAATGTTCTATTTTTGTCCTAATCTGTTTTTAATGTGTTTTTATATTTACATGTTTTCTCCACATTCGCTGGTTCTAAATGTGGTTTACCGCCCTGAGAGCCTGTTGCTATAGGGCGGTTTAAAAGTGTAATAAAATAAAAAAAAAATTGTATATATTTCTTGTTGTACACCGCCCAGAGAGCTATGCTAGTCGGGCGGTATAAAAATTTAACAAATAAAATAAATAAATAAATTATAGAGTTGGAAAAGGTTCAGAAGAGGGCAACCAGAATGATCAAGGGGATGGAGTGACTCCCTTACGAGGAAAGGTTGCAGCATTTGGGGCTTTTTAGTTTAGAGAAAAGGCGGGTCAGAGGAGACATGATAGAAGTGTATAAAATTATGCATGGCATTGAGAAAGTGGATAGAGAAAAGTTCTTCTCCCTCTCTCATAATACTAGAACTCATGGACATTCAAAGAAGCTGAATGTTGGAAGATTCAGGACAGACAAAAGGAAGTACTTCTTTACTCAGCGCGTAGTTAAACTATGGAATTTGCTCCCACAAGATGCAGTAATGGCCACCAGCTTGGATGGCTTTAAAAGAAGATTAGACAAATTCATGGAGGACAGGGCTATCAATGGCTACTAGCCATGATGTCTGTGCTCTGCCACCCTAGTCAGAGGCAGCATGTTTCTGAAAACCAGTTGCCGGAAGCCTCAGGAGGGGAGAGTGTTCTTGCACTCGGGTCCTGCTTGTGGGCTTCCCCCAGGCACCTGGTTGCCTACTGTGAGAACAGGATGCTGGACTAGATGTGCCACTGGCCTGATCCAGCAGGCTGTTCTTATGTTCTTATGTTCTTAGTTTCCAAGCAACGTACCAAGACTATGTCCAAACAGAGCAGTCAGGGAGATCTAGGTCCAGTGAGCCAAGAGTTCAGTCCAACGGTATGGGTTCTGGAAGCTGGGTCTTGCATGGAGGTCACAACCGATGTTGTAGTCAGTAGCCTGCTGCTGTCACGAACTGCCTTTTAAATCCCACTCCCTAAAACAGGTGCAGATAATCCACCTCCTGGCTTCTAAGAGCTTGCTTGTCTTAAACAGCCAGACCAATGGCATTGCAATACTTACTGGTGCTTTCGCTCTGCATGGGGGAAGGGAGCCTCCTGTTCATTTCCTGAATCTGACTGGGGGCTTCAGTCATGTCCTGGATACTCTCCAGCTGAGGGAGAGCTGGAGCTGCATCCTCGGGGATTTTGCTTGTTCCTTCTCCTGGGTCTGCTGCTGCTGCCCCCGAGTCTTCCTCCTCCTCTGAGGAGTCCCCCAATGGAGCCATGACACCCAGGCCTCAAACATTCTCCAAGCCTACCCAGGCATGGAGAAGCAATTATGTTTATTATCTGTTTTTAGTTCATTGTTGGTTTTATTATTTTTAATGTTTTTAAATACCTGTCTGTTGTTTTCCAAAGATTTTGTTGTTTTAATTCCTTCTGTAAACCGATTTGAGATTTTTTACAATAAAGCAGCATGTAAATGTAAATAAAATACATAAATAAATTTCAGAGTCATTGGGTTTCTTTCCTCTTTTAGGAACAAAGTATCTGCTTCATACTGGCTCAGACCATTTGGTACCACATAGCTCAGTACTGATGACATAGACTAGCATGGCTCTCCAGGATTCCAGGCAATAGTCTTTTCCAGAGATTGGATTTTGGACCTTTGCATGCAAAGGATGTACCCTATCACTGAGCTATAGCCCTTCCCCTGTTTAAAAATTATCTTTCAAAATTGTTCTTTTCAATTCACTAATGAATGCACATCATACCTAGAGCAGATCCATACCATTCATTTAAAGCACATTCAACACACATTTAAAGCACATGAATCCCACCACAGAATCATGGGAACTGTTGTTTGTTAGGGTGATAAAAACTATAACTGTGGTAAACTATACTTTCCACGATTCTTTGGGGGAAGTAATGTGCTTTAAATGCAAGTTGGATGTGCTTTAAATATATTGTGCAGATCTACGTAATAAACTTTGCTTGTATGTAAATTGTGTTAATTATTTTTTTTAAATGGAAATCAGCTGCAAAGTTTACTGAGTGACCATGAGCTTCTCACCATCTCTCAGCCTAATCTGCCCATCAGAGTGAAAACAACAGAGGGAGACCATGATCATCCCAAGAAAGAAGGGCACATGTAAAATGTAGAGAAAATAATAACGTACAACCATGATCGGGACATAGTATGAAAAAATATTTATGTAAGCATGACTGTCAAAGATGTTTATTATTTACACAACCTTTAGAGATATTTGTAGTGCAATCCTATGCATGTTTACTCAGAAGCAAGTCCCAATCTATTCAGCTGCATGTAGACTTCTTTTAAATTTCTGTTCAAAAATTATTTAAAAGATAATATGTATTATATGCTATTTTTGCAAGTAATTTAATGAACCTTGCATCTACACTTTTATTATAATCATAACTGAAATTGTTTAGTGAACAATTGCCTACCAAGATCCTGCTGTGATTTTTTGTTCTACATCTCCTGCACATGGAGAGAAAGGGACTTTTGCTACTGCTAAAAGCTATAAACATATTCAATTTATGAGATTTTCAGATAAGCAGGAAAATACAAGTTTTCTGGACTTGCAATGGGTTCTAGCTATTGCCAGTAGGTCAACAAATCCCTTGTCAATTACAACCCTGACTTCACTTATTGACTACAGACCTGAAAGTGTGGGGTTAGAGCAGCCAGCTACAAGCTCATTTAACAGAAGTTTCAGGGGCACATCTGTCATTTTGGTGTGTATCTCTCGAACCAGACCACCTAGAAACTTAATTTGTATTTAAATGAAAGCTGAGACTCCAGAGATTGGGGTGACTCACCCGAAGATCCAGAGAGGACACCAAAAATCTGGAATCTCCACTCAAAAACCAGAGACCTGGCAACCCTACATATGATGTAAGGTGATCCTTCACATAAACTAAGTCCTAAGCTGTTAAGGGCTTTTTTTCTCTGAGGCTGCACACACATCATACATTAAAAGCACATGAAAGCATATTTTTTCTTCAAAGAATCCTGAGAACTGGAGTTTACTCCTCTCAGAGCTACAATTCCCAGCCCGCTTAACATACCACACACACCCAGGATTCTTTGAGGGGGGGAAATGTGCTTTAAATGTATGGTGTGTACACAGCCAAATAGTAAATTCTTGAACATGGCCCAATAACATATTGGCAGCCAGTCCACATCTTTTAACAGAGGTATACTATGCTGATGATATTTCACTGCTACAGCATTCAACACTAATTGCAGTTTCCAGACTAACCACAAGTGAAAGCTCCCATATGGGCCTTTCCACACTTACCTTTTATAGTGGTATAGTTGCAGGGGATGGGGTTTGCATGCTTCCACATGACATTATCATTATTCAGCTGCTATTCTGGAATAATATACTAAAACACCCCTCCTTTTTCTTCGACCACAAAAACCCTGACATTGGAAAAACAATCCAGAATGGATCCTCAGTATTTTCATTTGTGTGAAATGTTTTAGAGTATCATCTGCATGGAGGATGTGGGAGTTGGTGGGCATGATTTGGGAGACATGTTTTCTGTCAGGAACAGCTGTTGGTGTTGTAATAGCTGAAGCTGGTAAAAGGTGCTCCTGACCACCAAAGCCAGCTGGGCCAGGAGTACCTCCAGACTATGTCCTTGTTCCTTCAGAGGGAGTGTGAAGTGGAATAGGTAGTAGACTCTAGAATTATTCAAGGAGATGCTGGATCAGCACAAAATAGATGCCATCTATTAAGAATGCTGTACTTGTGGATTTTCTGCATTGACCTTTGAGGTTCCTCCCAGCTCTATGATTTTATTTATTTATTTATTTATTGCACTTGTATACTGCCCCATAGCCAAAGCTCTCTGGGTGGTTTACAGCAATCAATATTAATGTTTTATCACTTCAGAACTCTTTGCAGAGTGTGTGAACTAGTTCCTTTTCCTTTGCAAAGTATAGTATCTGAGATGGCAGTTGGGTAATATGAAATATCTTTATTTGGGATTAGTTTATGATAGCTGTTTCATCATGCAAGTCATCATTTCCCATAATCACGTGTTGGATATACACATGAACTGCCCTATAGGCAAACTTAAGGTCAATTGGAATGCCTTTTGCTGAATTCCATAGTGTTTTTCGACTGAATGTCAATTGAACTTGACCTTTCAAACATTTGTACCAAGTAATTGCAATGTAATCAGTGGAAGAATTCATATTAACAAGTTGGATCTTCAACAAAATGTTGCAGTGTATCCTTACCCCTTAAGATGTGTGTTTCTGTTCACAAGTCCAGCTAGCCTGAAAGATGTGCCTTTTTGTTCTGATCAGGCTTTAAAAGGGAGGGGATCGATGTGAACCAAATGTGTGGTTTTAACCAAAACTTTCTGCATCAACCCTGTAGGTCAAAACAGAACCTGCCCTTTCCTGGCACACAAAAGTTATAGACATGTCCCTGTTCTTGCTGTACCATAGTAGCTTGGGTAAATTGTGCCGTTACACTGGTCTGACACTGGAATTGTTTCTGTACATATGCAACAGATCAGTCTTCCAGATTATTTTATTACAATTGATTTAGAACTTTTGTTATTTTGGAGTAGATAATCACCAGCAAAGATCATGAATCATGACAGTTTCGTATTTTGTTGTAAACAATTACTCATCAAATTGGTATGGATAGGCTTGTCTCAACAACTTTCTAATATAAATGTTTCAGTGATCCAGTTGAACTCCAACACTGTGCCATGAGATAACTCACCAGCTATATATCGTCAATGGCAAGCAATTCAGCAGCCATAATCTTTAAGGAAGTACACAGAAACATACTAATCCAACAGAGAACATAGGAAAAAGGAGAAATCATGTGTTTTATACCACTATTATAGTGACACAATGCAATCAAGGTTCATAGAGTAGCTTGAGTGACTTCACAACCTTCAGGATTTGTCAGTTTCTGTTGTTGGTAACATTGCCATCCCTTTATACATTTGCATCTATTTTGAGACACTGGTACCATTTTTGTGCTGAGAAGAGGAACTGTGTCCAAAGGAAATAAACTAAAAAGAACTTGCTGTAGTTGAAAACCATTAAAAACCCTCTGTTGTGTTTTGGGGTTTTTTTCCAGAAGAAAAAGAAGAAATAACTAAAATAAATTGGTCTTCTAACAGGTTACACAAACAAGTAGATAAATTGATTCCTGAGCTGCCACATTCTGATGTATCTGTTTGCATTGTGTTGTATTACAATGTGTCATTTTGGGCAACTTTCATACTTTATTTCCTTGGCATTTCAGATATGATATGACATGTGCAACACAACAGATCTAACCCCCTAGGATCTAAGCTAACATGATGTTTCTTAAGAGCAATTTCCCCAAAGAACTAGTATTACTTTGCTTGCCGCACATGTGGCTTCCTCTTAATTCAAAATTGAACTGACTTAGAGAATTAGAAATAAAAGCCTGCAAACAGCCATGTGATGTCCGTGTATATAGATATTACTGTAAATATGGTAAGTGCAGCTTTATTAAAGTATATATGGTAAGTGCACTGAGTGAGAGGGGGGAGTACACGGGCTAGAATGCTGGAGAATGCTGTATGATGATTGGCTGAGCGTTTGAGTGGCTGAAGGTATAAATGAGAGGATGACAGTTGAGGTTGTGGGTGGATGATCAGAGGGGAGTTGGTTGTGGGAGAGTGTGGAGTTGGTTGGCAGTTCTGTTGGTTGTGGGTTGGATTGTTTTAGGCTGGTATTGAGGCAGATTATATATGACTAGAAACATAAAGAGTAACACAATATATGAAACCATATGCTAAATACCATAAGTAATCTTGTTATTTCCTGGTGTTTATAAATAAATATTTTTCTTGGTTTACCAAAAGCCTGATCCTTGGCTGGGGCTTTCACAGACCAGAAGGGTGGGCAGGGTATTTACCAAGGTGGAGAAACAGTATCAAATGGTGGCAGCAGTGAAGAGATAGTGTATCATCAAGTATCCAGAGCAACCCAGGGCTGTATGTTTTATTGGCACAAAGATACGGGAGGGTTGTAGGCTGCAAGTGCACCCAGACACAAAGTAACAATAAGCCAGAAGGAGACTAAGGCAAAGTCTCAAGGCAATATTGTGAAACAGGGAGTGGCTGGTGGTGCTGCCTAGCAGTAGGATTTTATGAGATCTGTGCTAGAGCCGGTGAGAGAAATAATACAAACCAGGATCCTGACTGGTGGTGACACAGGGTGGGACCTGACAGGTGGTGGCAGCAGGAGGGATCCTGACAAGCCACCTCTTGGGCCAACATATGTTGAACCTTCACTTCACATAGAATGAAAAGGATGCTCTTACCAATAGACCTTTTTTAAAAATAAAAACATGGTGAAGTTGGCACAGAGCAGGCACAATAACACCTGTTTATTTTTGCACACATCTTTCCCCACCCCCTTAACACAGATGAAACACCTCAAGGTTGCCAAGGAGCTAGCATGCAGGGGCTGTCCTGTTGATTAAAGTGAAAGGGTTTTTTTTTTCAAAATCAAACTTATATTTGGAACCCCATGGGGAGAAAGCAGCAGGAGGGAGTCAGGGTGGGAAGAAAAATTTGGTGTAGAAAAGTAGCTGGGAGGGAAAGAATTAAGTATCCCCCTTGCCATTTCTCCCATTCTAAGTCAACTTTTGTTTTCCTGATTACATGCATTTGTATGTAATATGTATTTAGTCCTGTAGCGGACAGCCCAAGAGCTTATTCTCCCCCTGCCTGGGAACAGGAGTTGCTCCCATCTCCCAAACCTGAGGTATGCTGCCACCAGCCCTCTTTTTCCTCTGACTTTGAGGCAAGGGCAATTCTTATTTATTTATTTATTAGGGGCCCAGGGCAACAAACAAAAGCACTAAAAACACTTTAAAGTATCATAAAAACAAACTTTAAAAAACATTAAAACAAAACATCTTTAAAACATTTTTAAAGCTTTCAAAACATCTTTTTTTAAAAAAAAAGGTTAAAGACATATTTTTTCTTTAAAAAAAGGTTTAAAAGCATATTAAAAAGCGATTCCAACACAGACAAAGACTGCGACAAGATCTCAACTTAAAAGGCTTGTTGAAAGAGGGAGGTCTTCAATAGGCACCGAAAAGATAACGGAGATGGCGCCTGTATAATATTTAAGGGGAGGGAATTCCACAGGGAGGTATCGCCACAGTGAAGGTCCATTTTCTATGATGTGCAGAATGGACCTCCTGATAAGTCGGTATCTGCAGGAGGCCCTGATCTGCAGAGCGCAGTGATCGACTGGGTATATCAGGGATAAGACGGTCTTTCAGGTATCCTGGTCGCGAGCTGTATAAGGCTTTGTACATCAAAACTAGAACCTTGAACTTGGCCCAGCAGCAAATGGGCAGCCAGTGCAATTCTTTCAGCAGCGGGGTGACATGTTCGCAATACCCTGTCCCAGTGAGCAGTCTCACCACCGCATTTTGCACCAGCTGCAGCTTCCAGACCAACCTCAAGGGCAGCCTCACACAGAGCACATTACAGTAATCCAGCCTGGAGGTTACCAGTGGATGGACAACAATGGTCAGGCTAACCCAGTCCAGAAAGGGCCACAGCTGTCTTACCAGCCAAAGCGGGTAAAAGGCACTCCTAGCCACTGAGGTCACCTGGGCCTCTAGTGACAAAGATGGATCCAGGAGCACCCCCAGACTACTGACCTGCTCCTTCAGAGGGAGTACAACCCCATCTAAAGCAGGCAACTGACCTATTATCTGAACTTGGGAACCACCAATCCACGGCGTCTACATCTTGCTAGGATTCAGACTCAGTTTATTGTCCCTCATCCAGCCCACCACTGAGTCCAGGCAGCGGTCCAGGCCTTGCATGGCCTCTCCCGATTCAGATGTTACAGAGAAATAGAGCTGGGTATCGTCAGTGTACTGCTGACACCTCGCCCCAAATCTCCTAATACCTGCTCCCAAAGGCTTCATATAGATGTTAAACAGCATGACGGACAAGATGGTGCCCTGTGACACCCCACAGCATAACTGCCAGGGGGTCAAAAGACAATCACCCAATGCTATTATCTGAAGATAAACTTGGAGATAGGATTGGAACCACTGTAAAACAGTGCCTCCAATACCCATCTCACCAGGATGGCCCAGAAGAATACCACGGTCAATGATATCAAAAGCCACCAAGAGATCAAGTAAGAGTAACAGGGTTGCACTCCCTCTGTCTTTCTCCTGAACCAATCTGGAATGGGTCAAGATAATCTGTTTCATCCAGGGGCATCACTAAGTAGGTGGGGGGGTACGGACCGCACCCGGGTAACACCGAGAGGGGGCGACACCCAGAGCCGCCCCTACCTTAATCGCTGGACTCTCAGCTTCAATTTTTTTAAAAAAAACAACTAAGTTTCTAGGTCATCTGGTTCCCGAGATATACACCAAAACATCAGCCCCCCTGAGACTGTTTAATCTGTTTTTTAACTGATCTGTATAGCAGCTTTTAGCCAGAGCTTGGAAAAGTTACTTTTTTAAACTAAAGCTCCCATCAGCCCCAGCCAGCATGGCCACTGGATTGGGCTGATGGGAGTTATAGTTCAAAAAATAACTTTTCCAGGCTCTGGCCTCTAATCCCGCCCTTTCAGGATTGTAGCCAATAAGGGGAGCCAGGCTTGTGATTTGTTGACCCAGGCAGTGCTTAGGCTTCATTACAATGTCAAAATGGTGGTTTTGAGGTCTTCAGTTTGAGTAAGTAAGAATATGGGTTAAAGTTTTTTTTCTCTTGTGTGTAACACGCAGTCAGACCCTGGGCTGTTGGAGAGGGCAGTGCTTTGAAACCCAGATATAAATCTGTTTGATTTTTACATTTCATTTTGTCACTAGAGTGGCCAGATCCAAAATAAAGGGCAGGGTTATGTCACCTTTAAAAGTTGTGTAAAAGAAGGAATTTCAGCAAGTGTAGCTTCAAGCCAGAGCAGCAGGAGGGAAAGAAGTAAGACCAGCCGCCTGAACTGAGAGACTGTGCTTGTTATTTACTTGCTACCTCTTTGTGGCATCTTCTTCCTCTTGAGTAGACTTACTGAACTGGTCAGAGGGCTTCTGTTGGAGGGGACTACAAGTGAATCAGCAGTTTCCAGCAGCCCTCTATATTGGGCCATTGTTGGAGGCAGGGCTGTAAGAGAGACACAGGTGGGGGGGCAGCTTGCTGTTGGCTATGAGGGCCTGTACATGACACTGGAGCAATGAGACAGACTGGGGATGCTGTTGGTGTACTGCCCACCCTAACTGAGCAGGCAGAGATGGTCTCAAGCTTGAGAACCCCATTACATTTGTTTTGAGGGACTTCAGTATCCACACTGAAGCTGCATTGGAATTTCATGGCCTGCAACCATGGGGCTGTCTGTCTGGGCCAAAGTGTAAGGAAGGGCATACCTTTGTTTTGGTCTTTGCCTCAGTGTGTGAACAGGGCATTCTGGACATTGAGGGGGGCTTAACTGACCGCATTGTTACTGTCAGACCACTCTCTGGTAAAGCTTGGACTTATAGTACTAGTCACCTTTGGTAGAATTGGGGGACCTATTAAGATGGTCTGCCCTTGGAGACTTATGGAATCCAAAACCAAAGCTGGTGGTGATCCTGTTGAGGTCTTTGTGTCACTATGGAATGCAGATGGGGGTGGGCACTTGACATGATTGCTCCCAATTGTCCTGTCCTGCACTGTAGAGCCCAGATTGCTTCCTGGTTTTCTGCGGTATACCAGGACAATGAAAACTAAAGTGCAAGTGGTGTAAGATTCAAAGTGAAGCCAACTGGACATGTGCTAGAGCGCATGATTGCACCTACTGCATGGCAGTGAAGGCTGCAGAGAAGCTTGTTTTGCTGCTTCCATCACAGCCTTGCGTAGCCATCCAGCATTGCTTTTCCGAGTGGTGCAGTGATTATTCCCATATACCCCAGCAAATTGAATGCTTGCACTCTTGAGTCATGCTGTGACAAATTTTAAAACACTTTGAAGATAAAACCTATGCCAACTTGAATTGATACTATTGATACAGTATCAGATGGATGTCCAGTGGTGTCTTACCTAGTTTTATGGGATCTGTTTCAGTTTTTGTGGCTTGAGGGCACAGACAAGATGTTTGTTGTAATCCAGTCATGCACATGCTACGCCTGTGCTAAAAGCACTGCACTGGCAGCATATTAGCTATTGAACCATTTTAAAAGTTTTGCTGCTGATGTATGAAGCCCTGAAGAACTCGGGACTTGGATACCTAGAAGAGCACCTTATACAGACCTGCTAGGACATGAAGGTCATCAGAAGAGGCCTTGTTAGGGTCATCCCACTTTATGATGTGTTGCTTGTTGATGACATAGAAACAAGCCTTCTCTGTAGTGGCACTCATTCTTTGGAATGCTCTTTCCCCCACTCCTATAGGGGAGGCATCCACAGTAGAGTGCTTCTGAAAAAGTGTGAAAAACACATTGGATTGCTCAGGCTTTCCCCAGCTGGATCACTGGCCCATTTTAGATACTGTGCATATCCCTGGCATTTGTTTGTTCTTTGTTGTTGATATTTTAATATTATATATATATTTCAGTACTTGTTTGATTTTATATGTTTTTAACATGTTAATGTTGGATTTTATTCTGTATGCCACTTTGGGATCCTGGATGGGAAGTGGTCTACAAATGATATTAATTAAAGGTACAGGCGGTCTGTCCTCTTTTTCATCTTTATCTCCCTCATTGTTATTGCTTGTTTTTTATCCTCAATATTCAAGGCAGTTTTAAATGGACATACATTCAGACAAATTAAGGTGCAATCCAACTTGTATTTATGCCAGGCTGAGGGAACTAGGACATACCTACACCAGCAGAAGCCCCTCACCCCAGCTGAGGTAGACCCTGCCAGCTTTGTATAAGCATGGTCCCTCATTGGCACCAAACAGGCACTGTCCTTTAGCCACTGCCCTGGGCTTCTGCAGCTACATATCCTCTTGCTAGGCCACACCTCTGAGAGCTGCAGGTGGAAACAATTCTGCCTGAAAACAGACTGACAAGCAGGTAGGCCGATAAAAACAGGTAAGTACTCGCAGGGTACAGCAGATGGTTGCTAGGCACTGCCTTGGGCTTCTGCAACTTAATAGTCTCTTTGCAGGGCTACACTTGAGAGCCGCAAGTGGGTCATTATGGGACAGCACTGCAGGAAAGAACATGAAAAAACTAATGAACTCCAAGCTTAGCTCCAGACATCAGTACATCTTAAGAAGTTCATGATTGAGGCTGTCTGAGGTGCTCTGACCCCAGAAAAACTGATGATTGCTTCTTGCTTGCTGGTTGGACAACAAAATAACATATGGAATGTACTTTTAATTGTTTACAGCAATATGCCATCACAATAAAATATACACAAGAATATAAAAACAGGATACAAAATATAAAAAGAAACACTGAGAGACGAATAGGTATAAGGGTACAATATCATATAAAAAACTTCCCAATTAAGAACAAAGCGAACAACATTTTCAATTACATAAAAGCTGGTCTCGAGCTATGGCCAGGAGTTTTACATAATTTGCTCTAATTTTCTCCACTGCAACAGCAAAGTTAGCCACCTGTTGAGTTACATATATATCATTGCCCGCTAACAGAGTGGCAATTTGCTCCATAATAGGTCTTTCAGTCATCAGAGATATTATAGGGGCTAGGAATCTAAGTCTGAGGTCCTCATATAGGGGACAGCAGAGAAGGTAATGTGAGATATTTTCTATCTCACCCAGTTGGCATACGCAGACCCGAAGGTGATGTGGTACATTTGCATACCGCCCCTCCAAATAGGCTGTAGGCATTGTCTGGAATCGTAAAGCAGTAAATGCCCTTCTCAAAGAGGGGGCTGTTAAATAAATGAAGTACAGCTCCATATTGAATAAGGTTTTATACCAAGAAAATCCCGGGGGAAAGGGGGATAAATTTGCCGAATAGGTTGTCCATCTCTGTGCATATAATAATATCCTATATCTTAGAAGTTTCTTGGCCCGGGGGTAGGGATTGGTAGGTAATAGATCTACAGTTATCCCATAAGCTGCCATTATGGGTTTGACACATTTTAGCCAGGAGGTAGAGGAGGGGGATTTTATTTGTTCTAGGAGACATTTTTTTGGGAAAGCAGAATTGTCCATAGATGCCAACCTCAGCCAATAGGAGGCCAGTGCCACATGGGTCAAAAATTCGACCAAATGAGTACCGGTCTCCATACTTAATAGGGAGATCGGAGTACCTCGGGGGACCGCCAGAATGAATCTAAGAAACTGGTTCAGGGCCTTTTCAAGGGGAGCATTATTAACATACCCCCAAACCTCGGCCCCATATATGAGTTGTGGAATTATTTTCTTGTAAAAAATTTCAACAGCTGGTGTGACCAGACTTCCACCCCTGGTATTAAAGAAGCGGCAAAGTTGGTGTGCGGAGTGCACAGCTTTCAGCCGGGCCACCTCTAAATGAGAGTTCCAAGATAGATTGGAATTGAAATATAGGCCCAAGTAGCGGTAGGTACATTGTTGTTTAATAAATTCGCCATTCAATCTCCACACGTTTGGTTCTTTTCTTACCAAATACCACTACCTTGGTCTTATCATAATTAATTTTAAGATGTTCCTTAGCACAATATTCCCCCAGGCTGACCAGCAGCCTTCTCAGACCAATCTGGGTTGTGGCAATTAAAGCCAAGTCATCCGCATATAATAAAACCAACAATTTATCTGATAAAATGGCAGGCAGGAAGAACTGAGCCCCTTCTAGCTCTTGAACTATATTATTAATATAAAATTTAAAAAGAAAAGGGGCCAGAAGGCATCCCTGACGGACTCCTCTTTTAGTAGGGATTTCCTCAGAAAGTAGGCCATTTGCCCCTAATCTCACCCTCAGTGAAGTATGTGAGTGTAAAATTTGAAGTAAAAAAAGCAAGCGTCGATCTATATTTGTATTGGACAATTTTGCCCAGAGACACTCTCTGTCTATTGTATCAAAAGCTGCTGAGAAGTCTACGAAGGCTACAAATAACTCCTTTCTTTTGTGTAGAGCATATTTCTGTATAAGATGGAGTAATATGAAGCATTGATCTATCGTAGATTTATCTTTAGTAAACCCAGCTTGCTCCTGTGCAAAAGTAGAATTTGCATTAGCCCAGTCATCTAGTCTGTTTAAAAGATATTTGGTATAGATCTTAGATGTTATATCCAATAAACTTATCGGCCTGAAATTGTCGGGATCAGTGTTTGGTCCCCCCTTGTGGATAGGCACCACGGTACTAGTACTCCAGCCTTTAGGTAATTCTCCCTGACTATTAATAAAGGTAAATAGTTTGGTCAATATTGGAGCCCACCACTCTATATTGTACTTGAATACTTCTGCCGGGAGCATGTCTTCGCCTGGCACTTTATCAGCTAAGGACTTAACCAAGGCAAAGACTTCATCAGGTGTAACCGGGGCCCACTCTGAGCACGCTGTTAAGGACTGAAAGATGTAGATATTATTTATCTGGTGATCTGAAACACCATAACAGTACAGCTTCATAAAATGTCGACTCCACTGATCAGAGTTGATCTGGTTCTCTATAGTGGCACAATAGCCCTTAAGCCCCCTGAATACCAATCTCCAAAATTTTGGCGTGTTTTTTTCTAAAGCAGCTAGCCCCAATTCCCTCCACTGTTTCTTTATATAATTAGATTTCTTAAGGATTAAAAGTTTTTTATAGTAGCGCCTCTGCTTCACAAAGGAGTCAAGTTTTTCATAGGAATCATCCTGTCTTAGTCTCCTGATGGCCTGAGCCAGATTTCGTTTCGCCAATACACAATCATAGTCAAACCAACCCAGCTTCTTCAAAGGTGAAGAGCGAGAGTGAGTCAACAGCGGCTTTAGTAGGTCTACAATGGCAGTGTACGCGGTGGTAGGATTTGGAGAAGCCAACAAAAATTCGCGCATTTCCATTAAAGAAGGGAGATTTAAAGCTGTATTAATTATCAAACCTGTTTTATCATTCCACCAATTCTTTTGCCACCTTGAGACATTAAATTTGAGGTTGGTGCAAAGGTATTTGAAGGGAGACGCAAATGAATGGAGAGCAACAGACAAATGGGCATATGGTCATTCTCTGGTCTTACTGGCACCCCAAACAATTTAATCTGAGAAGCAAGGGGGTATGAGAGAGCCATAAAATCAATAACGCTCCTGCCACATGGTCCATAATACGTGAAGGCATCTGAATCTGGGAATATAGGGGAGCCATTACACAGAAAAAGTTGGTATTTATACACCAGGTTAAAGAGCAGCCTTCCCGCCAGATTTATGACCTCATCCCTAGACCTTCTGTCAGGCATGGCCAACAGATCTTCCTTGGATAGCCCTAGTTTGTTTCCCATAGTGAGATTATTACTGCCAATTCTTGCATTAAAGTCTCCTGCCACCAAAATTGCAGGATCCTTAAACGACTGATATAAGAGGGTTAATACCTGGTCTAATTCTGTCCAGATTCTCACTCGCCCGGCCTTCGTACTCTCTGGCGGTATATAGACATTTATAACAATAATTTCTGCCTGTGGCGGCCAACAGACTCTGGTAACTAATATATTCGATGAGGGCAATAGAGTGATCTCAGCAATAGTTGGGTTTCCGTCTGCGGATATTAAAGTAGGCAGACCTCCCCTCGCTCTCCCGGCTCGACAAGACTTTGTGGCCGGAAGAGCGTGGGCGACATAGCCAGGAAGTGAATTGAAAGAAGGACCAGCAACCCAGGTTTCTTGAAAACAAAGTATACGAAACGATTTACAAAATTCCTTAAAACCACCGTCTACTTGTTTAGAGGCCCAACCTGATATATTCCAGGACATAATATTTATCGCGTCCTGGGTTGAGCCAAGGGGCAGGCAAGGTCAGGGCACTACTGGCAGCGGTTGTTCTGAGGGACACGACTCTTCCAAATGAATTTCGGCCTCAATGGTCCAAGCAGGTCTGCTAACATTCGAATAAACACAACTTCTGGGGGTTTGTGGGCTCCCGACCACTGGAGGTAGTCTACCCGGCGATCCTAATTCCGCCAGAAATCTGGCAATCGGTCTCCTAGCCAAAAGACTTTTTAGTAGCTTTTGGAGTTTGCAGATTACTTCCTGTTGGGCCTGCTCCGAGAACATAGCAAAATTCGTTATTAAATCCTCCTCCCCCTCACAGGAGAAGCTGAAAGAGGTTTCCGCAGTGTCATTAACATGGTCCGGGGGAAGTGAAGGGTGACTTAAGTCACTGTTAAATTCCAGAGGTGTAGATGTTATCTCATCAACCACGAAGAACTCTTGATCAGAGTGGTCCAGGTCAACACTGCTGTTTTTATCCGCAATTCCATCTATACTCTCAATCAGGGACTCTTCCATCAATATGGACATTTGCGGAGTTTGGGTGCTCTGTTGAAGGGACGAGGTGCCAATCATTGGAGCGATTATCCTGCCAATGGGTTCTGACACACACTCATCCGGATGGAGGATAGTCTTGCACTTAGGAATTATCAGCAAGGGGTGTGGGGCTATGATATTTTGGAAGTGTTGGGACAATGTCAGGGTAAGGCCTCAGTTAAGTCTTGACCTAATGGCACAACAAGACAGTAGAACCAAAGTTACAAAGCATCATGGGCCCAACTGGCAGGAAAGCACTCTTTAAGTTTCGTTTCTTCACTGTGGGAACGTATGTGATATGGTGCCTGCCAGGCTGCAACAATGTTCCGGACGAGATAATCATTCAGCTGTCCTTGACTGTTTTATTTTCCTGTACTCTGTGTATTCTCACCCCCTTTCATGCCATGCTGTTTTCCTTCATAATAAATGACTACAGTCTCCCCCAATGTGTCAATATCCCTTTAGAAGTGTGTAATAGAATATTCCTTGAAGATAGTTCTCAGGGCCATATGTATCTCTTTGTATATATGTCTTTCGTTTATGGTGCCCCAAAGTGTTACTTCACCCCAACATACCATTCCTTATCTCAGGATGAGATGGACATGGGTTCTGATTTTCAAAGAGAAACTTCCTGACTTTGATATGTAGCAAGTGATATGTAGCTTAGGCCTGTTACTTTTCTCTTGTTTTAGTTACATTTTGTTTATTGATAGTACATTTCAGAAAACTATATATTGTCATGCTGAACAATAAAGAGTTGCTCTCATCCTTGCCAGGCTGTTGTGCCCGTGTGAGTGTGAAAGCCCTTTTTGATCAAGAAGTTGTCTGTGTCATACTTGATATCTGGGTGGCTTTTAGCCAAACGAATAATTGGGATTCTATCTCAGCTCGCACTCCTGCCCGGGAGCATTGAGGTGAGCAGTGGGCATTCTTTGCCAATTGAAATTTCCTCAACAGAAGTGTCTTTGAGTCGTTATCCCTTGCTTACATAAAATATGTTTTTTCTCCAATATCAACTTTGCTATCTTAGGGTTCTTGAACGTGATTAAAGCCGAGTTAAATTGGGTGGGATTATAAAGCCAGTTTACATTCATAATGTCCTCTGCTTGGACTTGCTTCAAATTTAGATCTTGCAGAATTTTAATAATATAGAGTTTCCTTTTAAACTGTGGTTCATCCAAGTTAAAGCCAGGTAGATTTAACAATGCTATTTTATTTTGTGTATATTTTAGGGACCATTCCTTCGGTCTTAGATGAGGAGTTGTAGTTTCTAAGCGATGAACCCTAATATGTTGTCGTTCAACCCTGTAGCCATCCAGAGAGTTCACTTCCGGTTCTGGTCTTAGCAATGTAGGCGATGTCTCTGTTAGAGACACAGGTAGTTTTAACGCAGAACCACCATCTTGTAATTGAGGGCTATCAGCCTGAACCTTCTTATGGATTACAGTCCCCTCCAGAATTTTAAAGAGCTTATTAAAATTCATTTTCTTATTGTTTGACAGTTTGTATCTTTTGACATTTTTGGACTTTTTTGCCATTGTCATGACTTTAGGATTTGGGCGTCTTTTCACCTTGGAGGCTGTAGGTGTACGCTTTGGAATTAAATTAACAAGTTCCGTCATCAGGGTTCCTAACAGTCCATCTGATTCCGAAGTAAAGTTTTTAATGCCTGTCATCTCTTTCAGAATTATTTCCACCATCAAGTTTAAGCGATGCAGGTCCATATAGAGTAGAGCATGGAAGCCGTTCTCTGTGTCCAAAGGTGTGTTGGTCATCAGCTCTTGAGTGGCCCCAATCAGCCCAACAGGACTCCCATTCTCAGACTTCCGGGAAGGGTGACTTAGCCTGTGCCTGCTTTTGAGACGGGCTCCTGCCTCAAAAGAAGCTTATTCAGATATATCAGTCAGTTTTTTCTTTTTTTTTTGACTGATTAAACTTCTCCCGGGTAGGGAGAAACGAAGAGATTAACCTCAAAGCCTATTTTTGTTGGGACGACCAGATCTCATTAATTTATGGGACGAGGTCCAGCCGACGAAGGTGGGACGGATTTTCAACAGCAAGCTCTATCTGTTAAAGCGAACGTTCATCTTATCTTCTAAGAGAGAACGCACTAACAGGCAAGCACCCTTCTTTCTATATTTTTCTTTTACTTGACTTAAATTGTTGCTGTTTAAAAGAGATTTGCCAGATTGATCGGTTTTTGACATCTCACTGGGGAGCCATAACTTCTCTCTGCTACGCACTAATTAATAGCTTATCTCTGTTTTTGTTGCAAAAAGCTGTCCTGGATTTGCATTCTAAAGATATACACAGAAGAGGGATTTCTATTCCAGATTTTTATTTTGAAGAATATTATACTGTCTGAGACTACTCTCTTTTTGGTCTATTTTATTTTGACGAATCTGTTTCTTGACGACTGCCATTAATTGTTTCGATCCTGGGAACTGCGTTTTGTTTACTTAACTATGGAGAGATAAGGTTGTCTGCTCTGTTTATACTGTGATGTCACCAAGTTTGGAGTATTAACCCAATTGTTGCTGAAATAAGAAGTGGTTTTCCTATATTTTTCTTTTAAAATGGCAATTAAGAAAGTGGCTGAGAAGCTGGAAACAACTATGTTTCAGAAAATAATAGATGAGATTGAGATAACGAAACAAAACCTGCGACAGGGTTGTAAGGAGCTGAAAGTTGAATTGAGTAAAATGAAGCAGGAGATTAAAGATATAGGGGTCCCTGTGAGAGAGGTGACCCTGGAAGGGGTCCCTGTGAGAGAGGAGACCCCGGAGATTGGAACAAACGTGGAACAGGAAAAAGATTTGGAGTCTATGGACTTTAGAAACAAAATCTATTGTTTGGAGACACAGGAGATTAAAGACATAGGGGTCCTTGTGAGAGAGGAGACCCTGGAGACTGGAACAGGGGTCCCTGTGAGAGAGGAGACCCTGGAGACTGGAACAGGGGTCCCTGTGAGAGAGGAGATCCCGGAGATTGGAACAAACGTGGAACAGGAACAAGATTTGGAGTCTATGGACTTTAGAAATAAAATCTACTGTTTGGAACTCAATGTTATCTCTGAAGAAATTAATGAAGATTCTAGAGATAAAGTTATTAATGGCATGGATAATCTTCTGGACTGGAATGATGTGATGGAGCCCAATATAGAGAAAATCTATGGAATTAACTGCAGCCATGTGACAATGGAAAAACTTTCAAGAGATGACCCAGTGTATTTTGAAAAAAAGAACAGAGATATGATTTTACAGCTGTATTTCAGCAACCTATTCAGAATGGATGGCAAGAAAATATTTGGGATAGAGGTAATTCCCATTAGACTCTTACTATATGACTATGGCTTTGACAGCAAGATTATTATGGAATACTGATAATGGAAGATTGGATACTGAAATTACTGGACTTAACAAGACTACTGAAGATGGAAGATGGAAAATGGAACTAATAGGGATAATAGAACAATGGCTACTGAAATTACTGAACCTAACAGATTCTGATGTGATGGATTAATTGAAATGTTTATTTTGACTATGGTTATGACAATAAGATTATCATAATTAGTAATGAGATGGATTAATCGATATGCTTATCTGGAAAAAAAAATTGATAGATATATTTCTTAAAGAATTGAAACCTCTCTTTGACTTTTTGTGGAAAGAATAAAGTAATGTTTATGAGATTTGATGATTAAGTAAGATAACTACTGGAGGAAAGTGATTTTATAATATGACTTAAGAGACAGGATTGTTATATATTATAGACTTATAACTGATTTGATCTTTGACAAATGGGAAGTCAATATTTTACTCTTTATTTTTTATTTTTTTTTTTTTTCTTTTTTTCTTTTTGTTTAACTATTTTTGATTTTGTTTTTTGTCTTTGAATGTTTTATGATTTTGTCTTGTATGTTTTATGAAAATCTGAATAAAAATTATTGAAAAAAAAAAAAAAAAAAAAAAAAAAAAAAAGGACTCCCATTCTCAGAGGGCTCTCTGCATGTTGTCACTAACGACTCCTCAGGGTTAAAGTCTGACAGTTTTGTTAAATTGCCAGCCCTTTCATGCTCCTGGGGTGAGTTTGGACACCTAAAAGTTGGTGAATCCTGTGCCCCCCACATATCTCTGTGGCCAATAGGCCAGTCCATTGCCTCACTTGGGGGATTAGTTGACTCTCCATATGATAGGCTACACCTACATGATAGGCGAGATGGAGCACCCTCCTCTCTCAAAGTTGTTTCAGAGTCCATATTGTTAGAGTAAAGAGCCTCCTTTGAAGGAGGAAGGGCAATATCCTGGCAAGAAGACCCTTTCTCACTTCTCTTATCTTTGCTCACATAAAAAAACTGTGTGATTTTAGATTGTTTATAATAATTGTCCTCCCCAGGGATCTGTTCCATTGTAATCCCCTGGTCTCTAAGCATTTTCCTTGTTTGAACCATAATCAGAAAATTAGCAGATCACCAGGATTGCCTCGGTACTGCTTCAATAAAGCCAGGCCTTGGGTGGCTAATAGATAATATAAATTTAATCCATTTAAGCTTCACCGGTTCAGAGCATTCTCCATACAGGAGGTGTCAGGTATCCGCTGCTGGGCAAAAAGCTGCTGTGAGTAAGCCTCTAGGCTTTCAGTTAGAGACAGAAACCTCAAGGCCGGGGGAGCCAGAGCAATGTTGAAACACTTCCTCGTACTCATCGGCCATTTTCCCTCCAAAAAAAACATATGAAGAACCCTGCTGGATCAGGGCAAAGGCCCATCTAATTCAGCATCTTGTTCTCATAGCGGCCAACCAGATGCCTGTGGAAGCTAGGGTTGCCAGGTCCATGACCTGAGACTGATCCTGTATCTTTAGGAGAAGAGAAGGTTAGCCAAGTGCAGGTGTTCTTGTAACCCTGTAATGGGAAAAACCACAAGGTGGAATTCTCCCTCCCCCCTCCACAACTTTTAAAGATACAAAAGACCTCTTGGAGGCCAGGCCTGGCAACCAAGAGGTGTTCTGTATCTTTAAAAGTTGTGGAGGGGAGAGGGAGACCACCTTGTGGTTTTTCCCATTACAGAGTTGCAAGAACACCTGCACTTGGCTGACCTTCTCTTCTCCTAAAGCAGCCTTTCCCAACTAGTGGGCCACCAGATGTTGTTTGACCGCAATTCCCATCTTTCCTGGCCATTGGCAATGCTGGCTGAGGCTGATGGGAGTTGTGGTCCAACAACATCTGGTGGCCCACTAGTTGGGAAAGGCTGTCCTAACGATACAGGATCAGTCTCAGGCCATGGACCTGGCAACCCTAGTGGAAGCCCACAAGCAGGACCTGGCTGCAGTAGCCCTCTTCCCCTACTTGTGATTCCCAGCAACTGGTGTTCAAAGGCATACTGCCTCTGATACTGGAAGCAGTAAATAGTCATCAGGCCTAGTAGCTGTTGACAGCCTTATCCTACATGAATTTGTCCAATCCTCTTTTAAAGCCACCAAAGTTGATGGCCATAACTACATGTGTAGGCAAATTCCATAGTTTAACTGTGCACTGAAGAGGAAGTCACCACTTTTGTCAGGATACTTCAAAAACAAGGAGTAGAAGTGACCACACAGAGACACACACCTCCAAGTTCTTCACTGTCAAGTGCTGCCCAGTTTTCAAAGTCAACTTTGACAAGCAATTTTCAGAGTCCCAACTCAGCTTAACAAGGCAATAGATCTTCCCAGGGCCACATAATAAGAATATGGGTTAAAGGTTTTTTTCTCTTGTGTGTAGCATGCAGTCAGACCCTGGGCTGTTGGAGAGGGCAGTGCTTTGAAAACCTTTCCAATATGAAAGCTTTAATCTAATACTTGCTTTTCTGGGAGTAAAGGAATGCTGATCCCATGTACCTGGAGTAAACCTCATTGAATTCATTAGGACTTACGTTTGAGTAGACATGTTTAGGATTGTGCTGTAAATTAATGGGACTTCTGAGTAAACATAACAAAGAATTGTGTTTGTGTTAAAATGAACATAATTTTGATGTAGTTCTTAAACGTTTTTACTTTGAATTGTATTGTTTTCTTACCAAATTTTCACTTTAACCACATGAAACTGTGTATAAATGTAACTACATTTAGGCTGTGCGTATGATATTGTAATTTAAAGGTGTACGTTTAATTTTGCTAGTTGTTTATGTCACTATTATTGCCATTACATTCAGTGATATACGGGAATTACAATTTACGAGTAACATTAGTACAAAAAAATTACTGGAGGAGGTCCATGGGGGTGACACCATGAGTTACTGCACTGGGTGACACCAACCCTAGTGACGCCACTGGTTTCATCCAAGAGTACTTGCAATTGCTGCGCCATAGCCCTCTCAATCACCTTCCCTAAAAAGGGGATATTTGCAGCCAGTTGGTAATTGTCACAAAACAATGGGTCCAGGCTGGGCTTTTTCAGGTGCAGTCAAATCATGGCCTCTTTCAGGGTGGCTAGAACCGCTCCCTCCCGCAATGATGCATTGACAACACCCTGGATCCACTTGGTCAACCCCCCTTGGCAAGCTTTAATAAGTCAAGAGGACATGCTGCTGGCTGCATCATCACAAGCACCTTGTCTATGTCATCAGGCCACATTAACTGAAACAGTTCCCAAGATGTTGCAGCAGACATTGCACTGGACCCCTCATTGGGGACTAAAGTAGATGTGGATGGGGCATCAAGACTGCTATGGAGTTGAGCAACTTTATCCTCAAAGTGCTTTGCAAACAATTCACAGTGGACCTCCGAAGGGTCTAAAACTCCATTTCCTTGAGTTGATGTCAATAGACTCCTGACAATATGGAAAAGCTCCACTAGATGGCTACTTGAGGCCTTCTCCGCTGTGCTCACCACCACACAGTAGGCATGGTTATAATGTTTTACTCATGCCTGATCAGCCTCACAACACATCTTTCACCACTTATGCTCTATCCATCATCCAGCCTGTTTCATTACCCTTAGCTCACTGGTGAACCAAGGTGCAAATCAGGCTCCACAATGCCAGAGAGGGCGCTCAGGGGCAATCGTGTCAAGAGCCCGACGCACCTCACTGTTCAACAGTGTGACAAGGGCTTCAACAGGGTCACCTGCTCTATCTATTGGGAACTCCCCCAGGGCATTCAGGAATCCAGTGGATTCCATTAGTCTCTTTTTAAGGTTATGAGCAGTAAATATTAGTTATGGAGATGAGGGAGCATCAAGCCCATGCCTCTTCCTCTCCAATGAAGCCAGGCAGCTGGCTTTCCTCCAGTACTCCATAGACACAACTGTGTAGCATGGGCCAAAAAGATCTAGGCAGAGTGTGGAGGCATAATCTTTTGTAATCACTCACAAATGCACATTGTTCCCCAGTAGACAATTTTAAGTGAGTTTTATTAAGAATAAGGTTGAAGAAAGCAAAAGGGAACTGGCAGAAGGGTGCATGAAAGAAAATAAAGAAATATTTCAAGTCAATCTACCCTATGTAGCTCTTCAGATATAGGCATCCGGTCTTCGCACAATTCATGCAGCATTCTGGACGGTCAAGTGGACAATGAGGAACAACCATTACATTTTTAAGGGCCCTTGACTGGCGCAGACTGGCTCAGGTGGGCTCAGACTAACAGATGGCTCTAACTAGCCAATCTGAGGAGTGATGCACAGCCAGGAAAGGTGTCATCTTTTGGAAGATGAGGCTATTGCAGAGTTCATGATGCCAGAGCTGCCCGAATTCTCTGCCAGACAACAAAATTTCCCACAGCATCTGTTTTGGGACTTGGTCAGAGCTGGTCTGCCTGCCTGCCTCTGGGGAATGGAAACTGAGTGAGATTTTAGAAGAGGCAGGCTGGAGGTAGGCTAGAACCAGACCACAAACCCCTTAAGCAAAGCTTACAGTGGTTGAATAGCTGTAATGTTGAGCAAAATTTCATGACATCTGTTTTCCTCTTAACAGAAAATGTCTGAAGATAAAGAGGAGGGCATGCCATCTTGTCATATTACATGATTGCCTTGGAGTCCTTGTGTAAAAACAGTTGTAAATTGTAGATCTTAGATAAGCTGCTCACTGATTTGTACCCCCGAAAAGGGATGCTAGAAATGGGGGGATTTGAAATACAAATTTCCTTTAAACCTGCCAGCTTCCCGTTCTTAAATTATACAGTCTTTTGCAGCCTTCATCAGGGTCAAAGGTACCCCAAATTAATTCCACAAAGGAGTGCTCTTTTCAATGCCACATCTGCTTGAGGTAGCTGAATTACAATTGTTATATCTAAGCATTTTTAAGTCCCTTATTTTAGACTGTTACATTTGGGAATAGTGACAATAGGGTAGATAGTGACGTTGTCAAAACAGAAGAATCTCTCAAGATGAGTGTGTACAAGATAATACAGTACAGCCACTTTATTTTCACATCTTCCTCATTCAGATTGTCCCAAAGACATTGTTTTACAGCCTCACTCCAAGCTTTGCATGTTGAAAATTCTGTAAAAGCTTTAAAAGCAAAGTACATTCCACAAGGATGCCAAAATATCCTTCACTTTGTATGCAAGTTAATACACTCTCATACTGGAATAAGAAATCTGTTAAATAAAAACTAAGTGAAGGCTTGCATTGTATCCTCCTATTTTCCTTCTTTGGGGAGCTCACAACAAATACTTATTATGCATAAGATATTACAGAACTTCTGTTTGTGCCAGCTATATTATATTATGTGGTGTATTGCAGCAATGTGACATTCCCCAGTGATAATCTACTGGTGCCTTACAGAAATATAAAGTACTAAACCTCTAATCCCACCCTTTTTTTGCAGCAGGAAGGCCATTATCAATTCAAATCATGGCTTTAATATTTGTAATAACATAAGAGGTGACAAGTACAGTAAATACAAGATTCACAAGCAAACAAAACCAGTACCATGGTCACAAGACATAACCCAAGGTGAACAGGGTAGCATTAAAGGCATTGATTCCCAAATAATGAAGCTGGCAAGGAGAGGTGTCATGATGCAAACCTATCTGGAAGACATGCATTCTCACTCAGTAATAGTCAGAAGAAACAGAAACCACTCCGGGCTATAGCCAAGTAATGTTTACTCAGAGTAGACCTATTGAAATTAATGAAACCAAGTTAGTCATGTCCATTAATTGCAATGTATTTCCTCTGATCAGGACCAACACTGGATACAACCTTTGGTCTATGCTCAGAGGCACTTTCCTCTCCAAACAGTCACTAGATACACAAAGAAATGGCCTTGAGATTAATCATGAGAGGTTTTTGATCCAGCATCAATTTCACAATGTTTCCAATCTCTGCCAGATAGGCTTCTATACAAAGTCTTCTGCCACAGCTGCAGGAACCATTGTTACAGTTACAGTTATTTAGTTTTTACTTATTTGGGGGGGGGATTTTTGTTTTACCCCAAACAAACTCTTGGACTACTTCTGGTGCAACCAGTACAGTTTAAAACAGCACCAAGAAAAATATACTTTGGTTTGACATCTTTCTGCCATCTTCACAATTTCTTCAAATTGCCATGCAGACTATCAGTACCAGTTAGGGCAGATGGTGTGTGGCTTTCAAGGTCTGGAGATGCTATATGTGAATATGAGATGTGCCTTAAAATAGGTAGCATTGCAAGCTGGTTAACAATCACTGAAAAAAAGGTGATATAGCAGCTTAAATCCATATACTTCAGTTTAACTGAAGCAGGTTATTAGTCTAGCAAAGGAATGTAAAGGTCAGTCTCTGTAAGAGAAACAAGGCCTTCTGTGACTGTCCAACTTGGTCCGTACAAATGAAATGGTACCAACTCATAAAAAGCTGTGCTTGGTGTGGAATAACAATTTCAAATCAGCATGTGAACCGAGAGCTGAGCCAATGCAACAAAAGCATTTTAGGGACAATGTGATCAATAAATTGCAGGCTGTGTCAGGAATCTGATTACCATATCCTAGATCCAGTGAAAAAGACATATGTAGCATCATCAGAAAGGTCGGAGCACAGGGCACTGTTGTAATCAAGGCAAACTACAGCCCTTCTAAAGCATGAATATGGGATTTTGCATTAGTTTTGGAGAGACAGTCAAGAATACCTAATCACAGCTATCTTTTGGACCAAAATGATGTTGAATTTGAACCGGGAAGCCTTGCATAATCCATACATGATGGCGAATCCAGGAAATTACTAGTGAAACTCTTCAAAGAAATAATGCTGATTCTATGGCTTATTATCTTTACTCGGATCTGCATTTATTAGTGACTTTACACCTTGGAATTACCTATAAAATGAGCCTATTTCTACCACCTGATCGCCTGAACATTTCAAAATAAAGGGAAATGCTGCTTTTGTATTGTTAAGAATAGCTTTAAAAAAGCATTAATAAACTATACCCTCCCATAGTCTCCATATATGTTGTATTTAAAATCTAGGCACTAAGAAAAGGCAATGGTGAGATTTGCTTTTAATCTAATATTTATGAAAATTAGAATGCACCCTCTGAGCCACCCAAAAAGAAAAAAAAAAGAATAGCTTGAAGAGTTGCAAGACAAATTGTGGGATTTCTGCCACTTTTTAGATGCATGCCTACAGATCAAGTAGGAGTTAATTTATTATACACCAGACAAAAATACTATGAATATGGGGAAAAGAATTCAAAGTTATTAGCAATGAAATGTAGAAAGAGAAGAACAAAAGCAAAGGTGTATTGTATTCAGAGGCAGGACAGGACTAGATTGTATTCTACAACAGATATAAATAAGAAGTTTGCATTATTTTATTCTTTATTCTTTATACATTATTATTATTATTAAAATTTAACTTTATATCCCAACCTTCCTCCTAGTAGGACCCCAGGGAGGCAAACAAAAACACTCTAAAACATCTTAAAAACAGACTTTAAAATATATTAAAACAAAACGTATTTAAAAATGTATTAAAGCAAAACATCTTTTAAAATATCTTGTTTAAAAAGCTTAAAAAACACCTTAAAAAGCAATTCCATCACAGACACATATTGGAATAAAGTCTCTACTTAAAAGACTTGTTGAAAGAGGAAGGTCTTCAGTAGGCACCAAAAAGATAACAGGGATGGTGCCTGTCTAATTTTTAAGGAGAGGGAATTCCAAAGGGCAGGTGCCACTACATTAAAAGTGCACTTCCTACGTTCC
Organism: Rhineura floridana; assembly: GCF_030035675.1. Taxonomy (NCBI): domain Eukaryota; kingdom Metazoa; phylum Chordata; class Lepidosauria; order Squamata; family Rhineuridae; genus Rhineura; species Rhineura floridana. The sequence goes on from NC_084487.1 coordinate 102,928,889, forward strand.
TGATAAAATGATATCTGCAGGTGGCCCTCACCTGCAGAACGTAGTGATTAACTGGGTATATAAGGGGTAAGACAATATTTCAGGTATCCATTAGCCCTGTAGCCAGAGCTTGGAAAAGTTACATTTTTGAACTACAACTCCCATCAGCCCCAGCTAGCATGGCCACTGGATTGGGCTGATGGGAGTTGTAGTTCAAAAAAGTAACTTTTCCAAGCTCTGCATAGCTAATGGGCAGCCACTGCAACATAAATAAAAAACCCAAAAGAAGAAAATGTGGAAAAATATATGCATCTGATTAACCTCCCACAAGCTTTAGAAATGGATAAACAAATATTTCCCTTGGTAATATTGGCCCTGGATATTTACAAGGCCTTTGGTTGTTTAGAATGGAAATAATTAATTGAAATACTTACAAAAATGAATTTTAGGGAAATGTTTCTTCAGGTGGTGAACCAAATTTATGCAGACACTAAAGCAACCATTAGGATTAATTGCATGGATTCAGAACCAATTAATATTCAGAGAGGAACAGTGGTGCCTTTTGTCCCCTTTTCTTTTTCTTTTGGCAATAGAACTATTGGCAACTTGCATCCAGCCGGCACTGGATATTGTTGGAATTCATATTAGGGAGAAATAGCATAAACTGGGATTATGTGTGGATGATATTATGATCACAATCTCTAAGCTACAGATAGAAATAGATCCAGGTGACTGGAGGGTGCAGTGGGTATAGGTCAATTTCAGTTAGAAATAAGGAACGTTTCCTAAAAATAATGTACTGGTGGCACTTGACCTATGAAAATTATCATTAATAAACTCAAGCCCTTTGCCAAATTGTTGGAGGGGCTATAATATGATAGGTATGTCTTTACATCTCTGGTGGGAATGCCCCAGAGTACAAATATTTTGGACCAAGGTATTCCAGGAAATAAACAAAATAATGAATCAACAACTTAATGCTACTCCACAATTGGCTATATTAAATTTGTTCACAGATGATGGCTCAGATCTGCAAAATAAAGCATTGGTTACATACTTACTATACGTGGCACATTTCCCAGTGGCACACTTTTGGAGGAACCCATCCAGAGCTAACACAGAATATTGGTATAAGCTGGTCTGGAATGAAACATTGTTACATAAACTAACACAAAAACTTTGACTCTAGCAGTCAAAGTAAAAGAGGTACATTTATCTTGACTTGGTATGGTTTTGTACAACACATGAACCAGGAAGAGCATGATCATGTTCCTTTGCCAGCATATAAAGTGATATGACTTCTTTAAATGGGTCTTTCCCCCTCTCTTTTCTGGTTTATCCCATACCCCAAAAGAAAAGGGAAAGTATAAGCACAAGTAAGATCAGCAGTATGCTGAAAATTGTAAATAAAAATATCCTGCCTTTGAAAGCTGAAAATACAATGGCTTTAAAATGCACTGTAACACCAACCAATGAGTTTATTTTAAATTTGTTTTTGAGTATTTAAGTTTGTTAATGTAGTATTTTATATTATATATTATGTTTTGATTATGTTTGATTATGTTTAATAATGGTGTAAAATCTGTGTCTGTGATGGAATTGCTTTTTAATATGTTTTAAAAACTTTTTAAAAATGTTTTTTTTAATTTTTTTAAAAAAAGATGTTTTGAAAGCTTTTTAAAAAAATGTTTTTAAAGATGTTTTGTTTTAATGTATTTTAAAGTCTGTTTTTATGATGTTTTAAAGTGCTTTTAGTGCTTTTGTCTGCTGCCCTGGGCTCCTGCTGGGAGGAAGGGCAGGATATAAATCAAATAATAAATAAAAATAAATAAATAAAATTAATAAAGAATTATTTATTTATTTATTTATTGCATTTGTATACCACCCCATAGCCAAAGCTCTCTAAAGAATTACTTAAACAAGTAGGAGTTCTACACCATTGTAATAATTTTGCTTTTTAAATCTAAAATAAAAAGGCAAGAGTCTATGTAACTGGTTTCAATTCGGAAGGGTTTCCCTTATGATCAGAATATGAAGTGGGAACTAGAAGTATGAAAGTCATGAGGGGGAGACAAACTGGGGTCCATTTTCCCTACCTTTTTTTAATTCCAGTGGAGGGAAAATAAACTTTTGGAAAACACTGAAAAAACCCTCAGTGAAACCCAAAAGGATGATGAGTGGTTCTAATGGGGAATTTGTAGATACAAAAAGTAGGAGAAATATATTCTTTTAGAAATTATAAGGATAATAATTTTATAAAGGAGCAGCAGGCCAGAGGAGCGATCCTCTCCTTGGTACTGACATCTCTGCCTGTGACACAAATGTATAACTGGTATGCATGGTATGCTAGGTACATCCTGGCTCAAGATGATAAGAAAAGGGGAACAGAACACTGGTACTGAAAGTCTCTGTCCTCCCCAAGTCATGAGAGGAATTAGTGCTGGAATGTATTAGCTCATAGTAGATATGTGCTGGTATTAGAATTGCTTAACATTACCTGATTGGCTAGAAAATAATGTAGACAGTATAACCTCTATGTAATGCTTAGGTGTAACTCCATGATTGGGAAATGCAAATGTCTTTGTCCTGGAATGTATAAAACCCCCAGGCAAACAGTGCCTTGTTGCAGCGCTCCACCACACTCAAGGGAGACTGACCGTGTGCATGTAACCAATAAAGGCCTACCTTTACTGCAAGGCTGTGTCTTCAATTTCCTCAAGGACCCCCAGTCCAATGGATCCCCAAAATTCCTTGTTAATTGCACTGGTTGTAAGTCCACGGGGCTGGGAATATCCCCAACAAGCCACAGGAGTTTCCAAACATCTCCTAAAGGCTCATCACTGCCCATCCAAAAGGGCTATAGTCCAGAGGCTGATAGCCACAGGCGAAGAGACCTTTTGCTCACTTCTCCCAGCAAGCTGCAAGGTTTTGTTGTTGTTGTTGTTATGTGCCTTCAAGTAGATTACGACTTATGGCGACCCTATGAATCAGTGACCTCCAACAGCATCTGTCATGAACCACCCTGTTCAGATCTTGTAAGTTCAGGTCTGTGGCTTCCTTTATGAAATCAATCCATCTCTTGTTTGGCCTTCCTCTTTTTCTACTCCCTTCAGTTTTTCCTAGCATTATTGTTTTTTCTAGTGAATCATGTCTTCTCATTATGTATCCAAAGTATGATAACCTCGGTTTCATCATTTTAGCTTTTAGTTATAGTTCTGGTTTAATTTGTTCTAACACCCAGTTATTTGTCTTTTTTGCAGTCCGTGGTATCCGCAAAGCTCTCCTCCAACACCACATTTCAAAGGAGTTGATTTTTCTCTTATCTGCTTTTCTCACTGTCCAACTTTCACATCCATACATAGACCATTTCAATTTAAACCTACCTAATTTGCTCTGCCAGAAACTATATGTGAAGCAAAATGCATCCATCCTTCAAAATTCCCACTTCTCCTAATTTTGTAATGCACTTCTCCAATCCATGGTATGCACATGTATACTACTGAATAGGATAGTAGTAATGGGGGACTTCAATTACCCCGATAGCTGTTGGGAGACAAATTCTTCCAAACACAGCCCCTCCAAGAAATTCCTGGCTCGTGTTGGAGATAACTTTCTCAGACAGAAAGTGGAGGAAACAACTAGAGGATCGGCTATCCTTGACTTGACTCTAACACCCAATTATTTGTCTTTTTCGCAGTCCATGGTATCTGAAAATCTCTCCTCCAACACCATATTTCAAACGAGTGGATTTTTCTCTTATCCATTTTTTTCACTGTCCAACTTTCATATCCATACATAGAGATCGGGAACAGCATGGTCCGAATGATCCTGACTTAAATATTCAGTGATACATCTTTGCATCTGAGGACCTTTTCTAGTTCTCTCATAGCTGCCCTCCCCAACCTTCTTCTGATTTCTTGACTATTGTCTCCATTTTGGTTAATGACTGGGCCAAGGTATTGATAATCCTTGACAAGTTCAATGTCCTCATTGTCAACTTTAAAGTTACGTAAAACTTCTGTTGTCATTACTTTAGTCTTCTTGACGTTCAGCTGTAGTCCTGCTTTTGTGCTTTCCTCTTTAACTTTCATCAATATTTGTCTCAAATCATTACTGGTTTCTGCTAGTAGTATGGTATTATCCACATATCTTAAAGTATTGATATTTCTCCCTCCAGTTTTCACACCTCCTTCATTTTGGTCCAGTCTCCTTTCTGTATGATGTGTTCTGGGTATAGATTAAATAAATAGAATGGTAAAATACACCCCTGTCTCACAGCCATATACCTTTCTGAAGAGAACAAATAGCAGATAAACATTAAGGTGTGTTCCTGGTGGACCCACTATCTCCCCAATGTTTTATACAAATGAAGATTTGCATGCAAGACAACCTACAAACAACAGACAAATATTTATGTTGACTCGCTCTCTCCCCAGTTTTGAATATTTGCATATAAGACAATATACTCCTCCCTCTAGTTCAGGAATGGAGAACCTGTGGCCCTCCAGATGTTGATGAACTACAACTCCCATCAGCCCTAGCAAGCATGGCCAATGGCCAGGTATGATGGGCATTATAGTTAACCAACATCTGAAGGGCCAAAGGTTACCCACACGTACTCTAGATGTTTTGAATGGCTGTGCCAGCTGGGGTTGATGGGAGTTGTAGTCCAAAACATCTGGAGGGTGCCAGGTTGATGAAGGCTGATCTATTGTGGGGGAGAAAGGAGGAGGGCTCTGGCAACCTTCGTGGGGGAGGAAGGGGGAGGGGATGGCTCTGGTGATTCCTGTGGGGGGAAGGGGAGGGCACTGGCAACCCCTTTGAGGCAGGGTTGGTAAGTGAAGCAGGCAGGGGAAGCAGTCCCTAGTTAATTAGGTTTTTTTACAAAAACTTTATAACCTGCCTTTTTGCAAAAAGAGCTCAATGCAACTTCTGGGATTTATTTGTGTTTGTTCATCTGTCATCTAGAATGTTTCCATAAAGCAGATGGTGCCAAAGGTTCCCCACTCCTGCCCTGAAATATGGATGTTTTACACTCTTAGCCATGTAACCAATTTTCACAACTGTAATCAATTTAACTCCTCAGTAAAGTCTTCTAATAATGGCAAGCCTGTGCATTTATGTCTGTATCGGATGTGCTTTAGACCTTTAGGGAGGTGGAACAGAAGACTCTAACAGTAATTTCTTGTTTTCAGTCAGATTCACTAATTGTATTTGTTTGTTTATTTATTTATTAAATTTATACCCCTCCCTTCCTCCCAGAAGGAGCCCAGGGCAGCCCAATGTAGCCGGCTTTAAATTATGCTTCTTCAGGATTCTCTTTATATTTGTGTAACAAAAGGGAATCAAAAGAATAAGTAAATATGGGGAATGCATTTGCAAATATCCATTGGTCCCACTATATTCAATGAGAATGCATCATAGCTCCAGTGAAAGGAACAAGGACCCAATCAGAATTGCTTTTGTTCCAATCTCTTTACAATTAGCAAAAATTGTCCCATGTATTGTACAAGGAAAAATTATAGCATAGCCCACTTATGTGCTGAAACACAAGCCTTGTGTGCTACAATAGAGGCTGCATTAATTAGCCTTCTAAAGTACGCAAAACAGTATGTTTTCATGCACCTTGTGCTAATTGTTTCAGTAATATTAGGATGTCTGTGAGTCTTCTGTCTCACAGTGATTCTACATTATATTTCTAGATCCTGAAAATGCACCAGAAGTGCCACAGGAATGATCAAGTAAGATTCAACAGTGGTAAAATAAATTAAAGCCACAGCAAAGCAAAACACTTAATACAAATTCATTGATAAACTACGAGGGACTTCATCTATGTTCTCATCAGCTATTGAAATTAGAGGTTTATATAGGCAACAATACACTTTGGATGTAAGAAGACAGAAAACTATCTTTTGAATTTTGCATTTTTGACATGTGGCATTTTCATTTTAACAAAACTAGGGTTTTGTTTTTCACGTTACTGAGTTTGAATGTTGCAAGCCATTTAACAATCCATCATAGTACTTGATAAAAATATACTGATAATCAACTAATTTACCAATTACCATCACTTCAGTATTACAACATGAAGTTATCAGTGAAAGAGCACTTTCATACAGTATTCTAGAATAATACAATTAACCATTATCGATAGAAAAACATCCTGTGGTTCATGCACTTCTGGGCATAAATGGTATTTCAAGTCCAGATGGAGAAGCAGACAAAACAACAGCAGTAACCCAAACTTCAGTTAACAGTGAAATTAACAATAGCTGCATTCACATGTAACAATAAGCCAGACTTTCTGTGAGGAAGCAACTGATCACTCCCACTTCGTTTCTTCCCTGGCATCAGCAAAATAAAAAAAACCCAGGAAGCATTGGCTTTCTGTTACAAACCAGGGGTCATGGTTTGTTGCTGCTTATAAAGCCATAACCAATAGCTACCATTATGCTATGGTTTGTTGTTGGCTTGTTGATCATGGCTTGTTCTTGATCATGGCTCATTAAATGCAAACATCATGAGAGAGTCAAATAATAGATACAGAGAGTTTTGACAGGGCTCTCTCCCAACAAGGAGCAAAGTAGCATATTGAGCTCATTACTTCTAGCTTACCAAATCATGAGAATTAACCATTCTATTCACAATCTAATGATTCTAATCACAATCTAGCAGATGTTTAAAATTAGCTGTCAGTCCTTAATGCATATGATGTTCAAAATGTTTTCCTCAATATTCTATTTTCATTTTTAGAACTCTCTTTCAATTTGTTTTAATTAAAAAAAATAAAATTAAGTTATTTGCACAATTTCAAAGGGCATTTTATATTTAACATCATACTTAGCTCAGCTATGTTAAAGGAACACTAATGAATGAATTTCAATGAGTGCCTGCCTACATTTGCAATAGTGGTTGTATATATGTAAATAGAGTGATATGTAGAAGAATGTTTTTATATACATGATCATATTTAGAATGTTAGAAATATAGATGGAGTTTAAAGAGTTGTCATTTTAAAATCATTTTAAAATCAAACTCTAAAGGTATTTTTACTTGTACATGAAATTCACCGAAATAAATGTCTATGTCTGTATGCCTTTCAAGATGTCAGACCTATTTTCAATAGTGAATGTAATATACACTTATATTTTGAATAGGATGGATGTGTAATACAAGGTTTTAAAGAAAAATGCATTCTAATCCTAACTGGGGGGGGATATGAAGCTATTTTACCACTTGGGGAGGCATTTTCTCTCCATTGGAAACAATGGAAGATAAAAGAAGAGGAGATATTTAGCCATGCTCAAGAGCATGGCTAAGACTGCAATCCTAACCCACCTTACCTGGGAGGATCCCCCAGTGAATTCAATAGGACTTACTTATGAGTAGACATGGTTAGGATTGCCCTGTTAGTCTCTCCACAGTTTTAAAGATATGTTGGGACACCAAGAAGGCTTCCCAGAATGCTCCATTTTTTTTCTATTTGGTGTTGCTTGAGCCAGAGCATCAAAGGAGCTGGTGGTGGCAGCAAGGGAAGCTTCAAATCTCCCTCTCCGATATCAGAGTTCTGTCACCAACATTGGAGGGCTACATCTGATCTATTCAATGCCCCCCTGGGATGCCCTCCCAGGGATTATAGGATTGTAATGTTAATGAAATATTTAGTCATTTCCCTTAAATTGCAGTTTGTTGCTTGAAATTGGTTTGACAGAGCTACATTCATATCGCTGCTCAACACAAAAACTGCAGCTCCAATCATACACTTTATATCGAATCCTTTATGTTGAGATTTCATTGCAAAAACACATCCCAAAACAGAAACAAAAACACTATTTAATATGCCTTTCCTACTGTTGTTGTGAGTTGTCTTGCCACTCCCACTTCACCAATAGCAACTAGCTCTCTTTCACTACTACTTCCACAAATACTCTCAGGTGCTATATTGGCTGATATTATTCAATGCACATGAGACCACATAACATGGATCCTATATTACCTTCCATGAGTGAAATGGAGTTTACAGAACTAGGATTTCCCACCTCTCCATTCTCTCTTGGACCTCACCATGTGACCAAAAAATCTTGTCGTGGGAGCTGGGCATTGTTTCAGGAGCTGCAGATGAAGGGAAGAATTCAACCCATTCCTTATAAGAATGGAGGGGCTACTTAGGATCCAAGCCATTATGTACTACAGCAAACACGACAGAAAGAATTTTAAAAAACACACTAATAACAGCTTTGGTAAAGGGTTTGTTGATTGATTGATTGATTGATTGATTGATTGATTGATTGCATGTATATACTGCCTCATAGCCGAAGCTCTCTGGGCAGTTTACAACAATTAAAAACATTAAAAACAAGTATACAAATTTAAAACTGTACCAAATTAAAACCCATAAAAACCGATAGGCAAGTTAAAACACTTGCTATTCAAATGTAAGAACCAACTGTCAGTGTTCTAAAAGCCAGACTAACAGCTGTTTGGCTTGGCTAATCAAAGTGCCATACCCATCCCAGACATTTATTCCACTTTAAACAGTCGTGTTTTCCCCCAAATAATCCTGGGAAGTGGAGTTTGTGAAGGGTGCTGAGAGTTGTTAGGAGACTCCTGTACCCTTAACAGAGCTCCAGTGGCCAGAGTGGTTTAACAGTCAGTCCCTCTTCTGGGGTTTGTAGCTCTGTGAGGGGAATAGGACATTTCCATCTTTGGGGGAAGCCATGACTGTCTAAAGTGAAATAAAGGTCAATGAGGATGTGGCCAGGGACACCTTTGGTTTAAATTTGGGTGGGAGGCTACATGTGCCTGCTGTAAAACCCTGAAAAAGAATGATACTTCACAATGTAAAGGAAAGGGGCTTCCCCTCTGCCCAGTGCTCACCCACCCAATCTTCTCCCCTCCCCTCCCCTCCCCTCCCCCTCTCCTTCCTGTCCTCCTCCTCCCCTCCCCCAGGTCAGTTTCACCTATCCTACACACGATTGCACAGGAGTAAATCTCATTGAACTGAAAAGCATGCAAATAATTAAACTTGCCCTCCCCTCCTCCTCTTCCCTCCTATCCCCTCTCTCTTGCCCCTTCCCACCCCCTTCCTTTGCCCTTTCCTCCCCATCCCCTATTCCCTTCCAATTGCCTCCTTCCTCCTCCTCCTCCTCCTGCCTCTCCCCCTCCCCCATGGTCAGATTTAACTATCTCAAGCATGATTGTACCAGAGTAAATCCCATTGAACTCAATGAGAATGAAAATGATCAAACCTGCCCTCCCCTCCTCCTCCCTCCCATCACCTCCCTTTTGCCCCTTCCCTAACCCTTCCTTCACCCTTCCCTTCCAATCCCCTCCTTCCCCTTCACTCTCCTCCACTCCCCTCTCCCCCTTCCTCCTTTCCTCTACTCTCCCCTCCCCCTCCTCCTCCCCCATGGTCAGTTTTACCTATGCTAACCATGATTGTATGGGAGTAAATCCCATTGAACTCAATAAGCATGCAAATGATCAGACCTGCCTTTCCCCTCCTCCCCTCCCTCCCCTTTTTCCCCCTACCTCCCCCTTCCTTCTTCTTTCTTCCTCCCCTCCCTTCTTCTTTCTTCCTTCTCCCCTGCCCACTCCAGCCCTCCTTCCCTCTTCTTCCCCCCTCCCCATGGTCAGTTTTACCTAACCTAAGCAATTATCACATGGGGGTAAATCCTACTGAACTGAATAAACATGCAAATGATCAAACCTGCTCTCCTCCTCCCATCCCCCACCTGCTTGCTTCCATCCCCCTCCTCCCCTCCCCAACCCCTGTAGTCAGTTTCACCTATCCTAAGCATTATTGCAGGGGAGTAAATCCCACTGAACTCAATAAGCATGCAAATAATCGATCCATTCTCAGCGAACAGGATCCCATTTCTTACCTCCCAGAGTAGAAAGCAGAGAAATTCACAAATAGGCAAAAAACCTTGCAGTTTAAGAACGCACCTATAGCCAACAGATATTTTTATCAAAATTAAAAAGCAGGGAAATTGGGCAGCTATAGTGAGTGCACCAAGGGAGCAGGAGACCTGACCTCTTCTCTGAGATATTATACTGCCCTACAAATTTGTCAAAATGCAAACACAATTTGGGTTGGTCTTTCACGATCCAATCCACTTCCTGTGTAGCTTGGAAAATTTGGTAACATGTGCCTCTGAGTATATGGCGAGTGGTGGCAACACCTACAATCAGCCCAAATAACAGAAACAAAACATGTGCTGTGTTGATCTTGTTTTAGTTTTAGCAGGGAGGCAACAACAATATTAAAACAGTTGATAGAGTTCAGATGGTCACTTTAAATATGTCTGATTTCCTTTGCAATTTTAGTGACGTTTCATATAGGAAATCATTTTCTTTTGCTTCTGTTTCTGTGAATATGTGAAGTACAGCAACACTTTGCAACACTAAAAAAAGTTCCAAAAACAATTGTGGAATAATGGCACTGACTATTCTGCAGAATACTCTCCAATAGACATGAGGAGTGTCTCTGTTTGCACAAGATAAAACAGTGGGAGGTGAAATATATTCTAGCAAAATTTGAGGTGTGCTCTATGGTTTTAATTGACCATGCCCACCTTTCTTTAAGTGGAGTGGTTTAAGCATAGCAGGCTGAAAATATGCAACGTGGGCAGGCCACGTTTGTTTTTTTCCAAAAGCTAGGGTCATTGCTTAAGTAGCAACATATTGTAATCAGTCTGATTTTACATCAAACTGCAGTTTCAGATTCAACTGCTAATGCACCCAAAATAGAAATAGAACATAACCTTCAGTTTGAAACACAAAAGGCTGTCTTCACCATCATATGACATTGACCAATAAAAAGGCTTTGAAATTAATAAAAATAAATTGACACAGATTTCTAGGATGAATAATGAGAGAAATATAATTTTCTAGGTTAGATTCTCTGTAGAAATGGTAGTAACACTGGAAAGAAGCAAAGTAAGAAGAACACCAACAAACATACAAAAATGTAATTCTCCACCCTTGGAGATGGCAGGTGTTGTCACCATTTACCATATGCTCAGAGGCACATGTTACCAAATTATTCCAAACTACACAGGAAGTGGATTGGACTGTGAAAGACCAACCCAAATTGTTTTTGCATTTTGACAAATTTGTAGGGCAATCCAATATCTCAGAGAGAAGGTCAGGTCTCCTGCTCCCCCTGTGTATTCACTATAGCTGCCCAATTTCCCTGCTTTTTAAAGTTTGATAGAAATATCTATTGGCTAAAGGTATGTCCTTAAAACGCAAGGTTTTTTGCCTATTAGTGAATACATTCTTTTCATTTTTGTTCAGTTTGCTTAGTGAAGTGTTATCAGGCCATAAGGACATGAGAAGAACCTGCTGTATCAGACCAGTGGCCCATCTAGTCCAACATCCTGTTCTCACAATGGCCACCCAGATGCCCGTGGGAAGCCTGTAAGCAGGAACTGAACTCAAGAACACTCTTCCACCTACCTGCAGTTTCCAGCAACTGGTATTCAGAAGCATGCTGCCTCTGACTTATCTCTCTGGACTCCAACCTGCGTTATTTAAGTGACTTTGCTAATAGCACCCAACAAGACAATTCTAGTGTCTAGATGGGCCTTTGGTCTACTCAAGGATGGCTCTCCTTATTTTCTTAATACACAAAAGGCAAACCTAGCAAGTAGTAGTTGCACTATGACAAACCTGTGTCACTATATTGGCTCTTTGAGCCTAAAAATGCTGAACATTTAAGTTGCTGTACTTAGGAAACCTGTTCTCAGTTTCTTAAAGACCTAATGATCCACAACTTGCCTTGAAGGGGGAAGAAACGCCACTTCATTTATGTATCTTTTATTTATTTAAAAAAATTGATATACCACATTACTTGACTGAAAAACCTCTGAACAGTTTACCAAAAAAAATTACATCTATTCCTCAGGTTTGACCCTAAAGGGTAGTTTAAGGTAAATATATTTCCTGGAAAAATAATAAGGCACAAGTATTTCTGGATAGCAGTCTCTTAAATCTAAATCCCAAGTGGTTCTAAATTGATATGTTTAGCTGAATGTGGCTTTGGAATTTTTAAATAGACTATGAAAAACTCTCTTCAATGCCACTAAAACTATCAACCTTTTACTGCATAAATGAATCATAACAGCAATAGTGAGGGGGTCATCCTATGCAGATATATGGTCTCTTCTTCATGTTGGTAGAGCACAGTTCATTGTGTAGTGTTTCTTCTCTTTTGTCTAGTTCAAAACATTCTCAGATATGATTCATTTTGTAGGGAACACTGAGTCCCACCAATCAATTGTGAAGCAGTAATTACCTGAAGTGGGTGGTTCTGCATTTTTATTTTTATTTTTGCAATTTATCTAAAAGAAAAGGCATTCTTAACTTTAAAAAGCAGAATTCTGGCTTCTGCCACCATTACACAGGCTCAGTAGTTTGTGGCATTTTTAAAAACAAGTGCTGACTGAAGATTTTTGTTTCTTTCAACCAAGTATACAACTGTCAAAGTGGCTTAGACAAATTCATTAAGGGTAAGATTATCAGTGACTACTAGTCATGATGACTGTCTTCTCCCTCCACTGCTGGTATGCCTGTGAATGTCAGTTGTTGGGAACTACAAGTGGGTAGTGTTGTGGCACTCAGGTACTGCTTGTGGACTTCCCATAGGCATTTTGTTGGCCACTGTGAGAACAGGATGCTGGACTAGATGGGCCTTTCAGTGCTGAACTAAAGTCTTGAGTTGACGGTAAAAAGGGGTAAAATATATTACCACAAAGCACCCTAAAGAATTCATTCTTAAACTTTTCTCCAAAGATCATTGGTGGTCCATAAAAAGCAGGCAAGAAATATAAGCTATGGAAGGGCTGTACTTCATTGGCCAAGCGCATGTTTTGACAGTGACACCACAATACTACTCTACATGCTATTAGGTAGACCTTATAGTGATGGTATTAATTAGGGACAGTTCCTTAAAAGAAACATTGAGAATGATGTGAACGGGTGGAGCCTGATTGACCAAAGGAGATCCAGCACAAAACAAGTTGATTGTAGTAGCTCTGTGAGGGGAATAAGGGTCTCCTAACAACTTTCAGCACCCTTTACCAACTACAGTTCTGAGGATTCTTCGGAGGAATCCATGAATGTTTAAAGTAGTATAATAATGCTTTAAATGTATAGTGCAGATGGGGCCTAAGTCTTGTTTCAATGTATTGGACCCAAACTTATTACAGGGCCCATAACTGGATGTTTTCAAATGGGCCTTAACATGGGCCTTTTTATCTTGGCTTACAGAAACTAATTGTAACTGGGGATCTGATTGTGAGTCCTGATCTTGCCAATCAGTGTTAACAATACTGAGATAGAGGGACCAATGACCTGATTCAGTATACAGCAGCATCCTATGCTTCTTTTGAATGTAGTGGGCAAATTGGAAAAGATAGTGTTTTGACAAACAGCTCAGTGACATGAAAAGTACAAACCTAGGAACGCCTACCTGCTCCACCTAGTTGAGCTTTACTTTAGGAACCTTTGAAAACAGCCTCATATGAAATATTTATAACATATGAAAATGTAGGGATCTACAGAGAACAAATAAATCTGAACAGAAATAAAATAAAATAAAATAAAAAAATAAAATATTGCTACCTTAAAATCCTCAACACAGAAAATGTGAAAATTGTTATAGCCAGTTTTATGAGGTAGTTTTATACCTCATCTGACTTCCAATGTAGTATAAACATGACATGGGGTAGTATGAAATAGACATATATAGCTTTATGAGACTTTTTCTACACCAAGGCAGTTCAAGCATGTCTCGGGATGGTAAAATGTCCCAAAACAAAGTCATGTGTAGTATGACAGAAGAAGGTCACTTATCTGCTTCTTTGGCTTGGTTTTTTCTCTTGGTTAACATTAGACAATTTTTTTAAAAAAAACAACCAAAAGGCAACAATTAATAGATTTTTGGGGATGTTTTTGTTCCAGGTATTTTGAATGGACAGAACAAAAATTGTAAATGGTAGGTGACTGAAATGTGGTAACATTGTTTATTACTGTGCAGGAGACAGTAAATTAGGAGGAATACACTGTGGGTCTACCTCTGTTCAAATCCTGCAATGAACTGTGACTCCAGGGTGGATTCCAACCCCATTTCCTTGGAATAAAATTTTAGTGTTTTCAGTATTTTTTTTCAACCATTGTTATAGCCATTACATTTTGAATCTCCATAAGCAAGTGAACCCTGGTTGGTTATGCTCTTGTTAGCTCTGTGTAACATGTAGGGTTGCTATTTTTCATGCTATGACATCTGATAAGGTATCTGATTATTTCACAGTAATTTGAATCTCCAACAACTCAGTTTTCTAGACAAAGCTACTTAGATCACATGTCAGGACATTATCCAAGGTATATTGTACAATTGTACTGAAGATATATTGAAACAATTGCATCAAAGATAACAACTATTCAGGATCATAACATATTTTGTATAGAGGTTTTCAGAAAGCCAAATATTTATATACATAAGAAACACTTAAAAAGAATGGGACATGGCTTACAGTTACATAAATTACAAGATTATGAAAGTTGATGTGATTTAAACTGAGGAGTAAAAATAGGTCTTTGAGATAAAAATGATTGAAAGGTTGATGTAAAACCAATGTGATTTACGCCCAGAAATTGAAGCAGAAAGGGAAAATAAAAGCAATTCAGAAAACTGATGCAGTTCTAAATGAGCAATGGAAATAGTGAGCTCAAATAAGATCGATGTAAAACTTGAAGTGATTTAAAATAAGGATTGGAGACTGGAAGCTAAAATAAGTCCATCTGAAAATGTGGTTTAAAGGAATGACTGGAAACAAAGGTCTGGAGTAGAATTAACTCCTAAATCCATAAGGTTTGAAGTGCAATATGGAAATTTTAAAAAGATCAGAGGCCACAACCCACACATTACTATGGATTTATTTATTTATTATTACACAGATATACTTTACTCCAAGGAACTCATGTTGGCATACATGGTTCTCCTCCCTCCCATTTTGTACTCACAACAACACTATGAGGTAGGTTTGGATGAGAGAATGTGACTGGCCCAAGGTCTGGCCCACATTCAGAGGCAGCATGCTTCCGAAAACCAGTTGCTGGAAGCCTCAGGATGGGAGAGTGTTCTTGCACTCGGGTCCTGCTTGCGGGCTTCCCCCAGGCACCTGGTTGGCCACTGTGAGAACAGGATGCTGGACTAGATGGGCCACTGGCCTGATCCAGCAGGCTCTTCTTATGTTCTTATGTCACCCACCAAGCTTCATGGCTGAGTGGGGATTTGAACCCTGGTCTCTGAGGTCCTAGACAAACACTCTAACTACTATACCACAGTGTCTGAGAAAAGGACCAGAGAGATCCCATGCCCTATTTCATCAAAATGCCTATGCAGTTATGAAGATCAGTAAATAACATTCATGAAAACAGGTCACTCTTCATCAGCCTAATTCACCTCACAGAATTGTAAATTTAAAATCTGGTGAAGGCAGACAGGGTGTGCTGCATTGAATCTCTTGGAAGAAGGATAGGATTAAAATGAAATAATGTTAACATAAAATATTAGTATTGTAAATAGGGTTGCCAGGTTCAATCCCTAAGACTAATCCTGTATCTTTAGGAGAAGAGAAAGTCAGCCAAGTGCAGGCGTTCTTGCAACCCTGTAATGGGAAAAACCACATGGTGGAATTCTCCCTTCCCCCTGCACAACTTTTAAAGATACAGAGGACCTCTTGGAGGCTGGGCCTGGCAACCAAGAGGTCTTTTGTATCTTTAAAAGTTGTGCAGAGGGAAGGGAGAATTCCACCATGTGGCTTTTCCCATTACAGGGTTGCAAGAACACCTGCACTTGGCTGACTTTCTCTTCTCCTAAAGATACAGGATCAGTCTCAGGGATTGAACCTGGCAACCCTAATTGTAAAACACTTTGTGTAACTACAAAGGTACAGTAATCATAAGCATGTACATTAGTAAATATAGCTACCATTCCTGGAACCATTGATGGGCGCTGTGCTTCCCACTGCAAATCTCCCTCCCTCAATCCAAGGATTACTTAAGTAGGGCTGTGCACTGTATTTGTACAAATCACAAATCACAAACCAAATAGAGCAGATTTGGGCCTATTTGTATACTGTCCAAATTGGATTAAAGCAGGTGCAAATCTCTACAGGGTGGATCATCTAGTCCCATATCAATTTGAAGAGATTTGTACAGATCTGTATCTCAAAACAGTCTCCAATGAATCCAGACAGGGTGTCTCTGAAATGGAGCAATTACAACACCGTAAAGGAGAACACCAGTGTGGGGGGAAACAAAACTGTTATATGAAAACCAAACAAAAGAAAACTGATATGCCTGTTTTAAAACATTTTAAACTTTAAAGGTGGCTAGCATGAAAGCCCCTGGAGTGAAACATGGCAGGTTTAATCTCCTGTGTAGCAGCTACTATGTCTCCAAATGTCATGTCCCTAGGTCTTAAAACAATAAAGTTATGGCTATTTCATTTTTGCAATGTAAGTCAATGGGATTTCCGGAGATCTGTAATATCCAAATTGTGATGTGGATCTGGATCCAAATCAGGTTGGATCCGGTCCAAATCTGTCCAGACCAGATTGGGCCTGATTTGTATTTACAAATTGGGGAGTTCATGCACAATCCTATACTTAAGCATGTGAAAGTTTGTTCCACTTGGTAACGTAAATTCAGAATTAAAACACATATCTACATTCATTTATAGGCATTGTTTCTTGACTCTAGTGGGTACATTGGCATAGAGACAAAAACAAGAAAAGAAGCTTCTGTGATTAGGTCATTGTGTATGTATGAATGTGAAATAAATCAGAAAGTTTCCTTTTCTTTAAAAACTGAGAAGGATTCTGTGTCATTTTGACACAGCATTAACGAACCAGAATTTACATTCCACCCACCTTTTGGTGCTGCTTTGATCAAACAGTTAAGGTTGTGAAATGATGAGTAGCCTCTGATATTTGTCTGAACATAAGATTCATGAGGAGCATAGTAGAAGAATTCAATTAGCTTCCAGTGTGCCTGCTTGCAGATCTGTTGTCACTGGTGGAGAATTTTGATAGTGCCTTAGGTATACTTCTGATATTCCTGAGGCCCAACACAGAAGTTAGACAATTAAACTTCCCTAGAGATGAGCAAGCTCTCCAAAGTTTGTCTCAAACTGATTTGTTCGTTATCCCTTTATTTCTCTCCAAAACCATGAAAAAAGAGATAATTTCTCTGAACCAATCTGAGTGGCTTGGAAAAAATGATCAACTTTCTCACTCATACCTAGAAGCCCTCTGCGCCATTCCCAATCCATGGAACACACTCCCCCTTATCCTTCCTCTTGTATAACACTTTAACATGTGTAAGTTTTAGTATATTTTTGGATATGGCCTTTTTACTTATAATGTGCGTGTTTTAAATATTTAATAGGCTATTTTGTTTCACTGTTAATTGCATTGCTTTAAATGTGGATCCTTATTGCATTTTTGTATCTGATTTTGATAATGTTTTATTCTGATATTTTGTAATGTTGTATTTGATGTTTTAAGATTTGCTGTAAACCACTTAGATCCCCTCCCATGAAAATGTAAAGCAGTATAGAAATAATCTGAACAAATACAATAAATCATAAACAAAAGGTGATAGATTTTTATTCATTCTTTTATATATTTATGCAATTTATATCCCACCCTTCCTTCTAGAAGGAGCCCATCCATTTATTTAAAAGCAGCAGCAGAGGGTAGGATTTATCCCAGCCTCACTCTGCTACCACACCTACCCCTTTTACAAGGAGGGAGAAAATAATTTGTTTTGGGAGGGCTTCCGGGCAGTACAGATCGGGAGAAGCTGATATCTTCTCCAGCACATATTTTGATCCAAGACACAGAAGACTTTGGAGGCTCTAAAAGTTTGCTTTTGCTTTGATGCAATCTTTTTGTGCCCTCCCTCCAATTGAAAACCTCTTCCATTTCCTTCGCCATCAAATCATTTTGGCCCCTCTCCTTTTATTTCATTTGGGAGCGTGCCTCAAAATGCCTCACCAACTTTAAGCAAAGCCCCCACAATTAAATAAACAAAAAAAAAGAGACCAACCCTAATTGAAATGGTCCAGAAACATCAAAAGGCCATACTCCCCGTGTCCATCTTGTTTGGCTTCATTGACTAAAATTGTACAAGAATGCAGTACAGCTCAGTTTCTTGTCTCAATATTGGAGCAGCTAAGGCTGCATTCAGACAGCAATTTATACTGTTTCCTTGATGTTTCCTTACGTATTATTTTTTGTGTATTATGTGATCTTTCATATAACATTGTGGAAGGGAAAATAACTTTCCAGTCAAATTTAGGAGCAGCAGTCACTTTGACAAGTTTTATTGCAATAAAGAAAAATCACTGATGTACATCAGGAGATAGAGTCAGAGAATCTCCCTCAAGAACCATGAACTCACAGGCCTACATAGTTGTACATGTGTCACACAGAACCTTCCAGATTTATTCCATATAGTTAACATATCACAATTTGGGGTGGTCCTTTACACGTGTCAGATGTACCTTTCCACTGTCACATACCCTCTTTTGTACCCAACTGGAACCAGATCATTTTAAAATTTTAAAATGCTCAGAAAGATGACAAATATTTCTGCTGACCACTTCCCTTTGTCCCTCAGCTAGCTGGCAGAACTTGCCACTTCCCCATTTTCCTCTGTAGCTGCAAAATGTACCTTAAGATGTGATCAGAAAGCCTCTTAGCTTTTATAGACAGATGTAGGCATATTGATTACTGAATCCCCCTTATCGGTAAAGGTGAAAGTTCAGCATTCCTCTCACAAGGTAAAAACCACTTTTTGAAATCTAGCAGAATGAAGTTTAGCACTCCTTTTTATGTTAATTGCTTCCAGAAAAATATCTGTTTTCAAACCTGTTAATCCAGAAAACTGTAGGAGTTTGGCATTTTATTTTTCGCACGGTTTTCTTGGGATCACGTCACTGCCACTCATGTAATGAAATTTGGGGCAGTACTCCAGTATATAGAAGCAAGCATGTGCATAAAGAGTGGAGGGGGTGACAGGTCCAATGATGTCTGCTGTGATTGTGCCACACCCACTGGTGTGAATTTACCATGGTGGTATATTGACAAAAAAAAAACAGTTCCATAATGCATCAGGTATTTGAAAGGAAGTTCAAATACAGTTTGAAAGGAAGATTAGAAATCGAGACAGAAGTGCTACTTATACAATCAGGAAAAATAACTCAATTAAGCCTATTTCTGAATGCAGTTTAACAGCGATGTAAGGGAGATGTATCGTTAAAGCCTTTCCCCAACGTCTGGTGATTCTACCACCATTGCTGGTGACATTATTGTAATGTGGCTGTAATGTAGTGGAAGTAGATGACTCACTCAGAGATGTGCTGCCACAAAGCACTGGACATAAGTATAACTAAAGCTTCCTTCCCATGTGCATCACATAGAGGGGAATCACACATAGAATTGAGCTATGGAGCTGCACTTCTGGCCTTGCCCCCAAGATATCTCCACTGGCTCTACCCCCAAGCACTCATGCAACATCTGCAAAGGAACGTTTATGTACATAGACCTTTATGCCCATTGACACTCCCTGTGTTTTGGAACCCTGCATTATTGTGGCTTGCATAGTAAGCTAATGCACAGAGGCTTTCCTCTGCGGGCATCCACACCTTAGGGGTATGGCACAAATTTGAGGATGAGGCCAGAGTCACTGCCCCACAGCCCCCTTCTATTTGTGAAGTGGGATTATCTGAGGGGAACTCTGGTAAGCATCTGCTACATTGTGTGAGCACCTCCCTGTTGCTTGCTTGCCAGCCTGCCAGCCTGCCTGCCTGCCTGCTTGCCAGCCAGGAGAATTGTCCCCACCTGCCAGCAAAGTTGTCTCCATCTGCACCTGCAGCTTTCAGAGATCTGGCCAGCAAGATCTTTAGCTGCAGAAGTCCAAGCAGAGCTGAGAGGACTCTAGTAACCATCTGCTGCACCCTGTGAGCACCTACCTGTTCTTTGCTTGCCTGCTTGTCAGCCTGCTTGCCAGCAGAATTGTCTCCACCTGCAGCTCTCAGAGGTGTGGCCCAGCAAGATCTTTAGCTGTAGAATTCCAAGGCAGTGACCTGGGGCACTGCCCATTTGGTGTTAGTAAGGACTTAAGCTTAAAAGTAGGTTTTTCGGGATGGCCACTATGAAGCAAGATGGCTGCTGTTCTGCACTCATCGGAGAGCCTGAAAGAACTCCTCCATCACCAGATGGGTGGCTATATTGGTGGCTACATCACTCTCTCCAGAGAAGAACTTGAAGAAGGGTTTTCTCTATAGTGATGCCCCAGTGGTGTAATTTTCTCCTCTTGAAGACATGGATGGTTATACAATGATGGCACTCTGTTGTATATTTGCTCTCTCTCTCTGTCTCTGTCTCTGTCTCTGTCTCTCTCTCTCTCTCTCTCTCTCTATATATATATATATATTTGTTTCCTCTAGCTTTTGCAGACCAGATCGATATGAGATTTGAGCCTATTTGGTGATATTTTTGTGTTATTTATTGATACTGTTGTAGTTTTTTATTATTATGTTCTGAATTGTTTTCATTACATTGTTTTATTTTTGCTATGGAAGCCAATTTGAGGTCACCTGGTGATGAAAAGGGGCATACAAATATACTAAACTGAATTGAATACATTGAATTATCCTGAACAGGCCAAATGTGACATAAATCTTGATTTATGTCTCAGCGATGAGTCACCTTAGATTGATGCCAGTGGTACATTATATTAAAGGCTCTTCCACAACTCTGGTGTTGCTACTGTTGTGAGTGAACACATTGTGAACTGAGGGGACAAATTGATTGACAGTGATGATGGCAATGGTTTCAGCTGATGTGGCTTGAGGCGATGGTGAAAGGAAAATTCATCTGATGCCTTTGGTTTTTATGTTGAGTTCTACATAACCAATCAAATTAGGTGAAGGAAAACATAATGTGTTAAAAACATGGCATACTAAAACAGTCTGTTAAGACAAGTACAAGATACAGACTCCCTGAAAGGACAGAGACTGCAGATAATTACATTTAAAAGGATGATAGCTTAATGAACGAAGAAATTATAATGAAAGGAGAGATGAAGGAGAATGGGAGACACGTAACCAATACAAACAGCAATATAAAGATTAGCTGGAAGCAGTAAGAGGGAAATTGCCTTTTAAACAGAAAAGTGAAAAGTGCAAAACAGGAGAGAGATGAGCGAAGGCTGTGAATTCTAAGTGTTTTTTAAAGGCTTTCAGAGTGTCCTCATTATTGTTTCATCATTGGCTTATCTATCTTTCCTTCCTAATATTTTGTTGGTGTTATCAGACAAATTGGTGCTTTTTCGCAGGCAACCTCAGCCTTCACTTACGGCCATTATAAAATGAGCTCTCAAGCCTTCAGAAAATCCAACGTTCGGCAAGTCTACTAATCACAGCTTGCAGATGGCAACCATTGCATATGGCTCCCAGGTGATGTGTTCAAAAAGGACTTTGCAAAAGAAAGGGAAAAGCCAGCCCCAAAAGTGCATTGCATTGTGAAGAGGAAAACAAAACAAAAACCTAGAAGATGTAAGGCATAAAATGGAACACTTGGACACAGTGTATGACAATTGTACTTTCAATAACTGCAACAAATGGACACTCTCTGCGTATTTCCACAGTGATTTACAAAGCTTTATAGGTGCAGCATTTTTGTTCCTCTCAAGTCTGAACACAAAGAGACTACAAATTGTTGGTATAGTTCTATGATGCTTTCTAATGTGTGACACAGTGAACAAACCCTACAATTTGAGCACTCTGTTGGCTTCATCCATAACATACACCATACAGTCCATGTGGTTTCTTATAATTAGTTTCATCAATGTATAATTAATTGGCTGTCATAATTTTTATTATTAATAACTTATTATTATATCCCACCCTTCCTTCCAAAGGAACCCAGGGAGGCAAGTTCATCAGCGATAAAATTAAAAATGTATTCAAAACATTCAAAAAACAACTAAAAGCATCTAAAAACATTGCCTGACAAAGCCATTCCAATAATATTAATATCATTGTTAGACAGTGGTGTAGTGGCAAATTCAGAAGTTTAGGGTCCCTTCATGGTCACAGCTACACTCCCTAATGGCCACATCCCTTCTAAGATTATACAACCTAATGCTATAGAATAACCTGGCCAGGTTTGAATATTGCTTTCTGCTTCTCTATCCTTGTTAGCAACACCAGACATCTGTAGGAGCCAATCCACATAAAAGGGGAGTGTGTTAACTACTGAGAAGAGTCTTCTCAGTGGCTGACTCACCTCCTTTCCCTCTGATTGGCTCCAATCAGCAGGAAAGGACAACAAAGCATGCTAGAAAACTCTTCTCAGTGGCTAACACATTCTCTTTTCATGCTGATTGGCTCATAGGATGCTGGAGACATTGGGACCCTGCTTTTACTTTTAATAAACAACTACTGGGACTTCAGTAATTTTCCATGATCTAGCCAATACTTTGGAAATTTGTTCTTGTAATATGTTTACAATCTAATAACATTTTTAGATTGGCATCTCTATCATTTGAAATTGTAGATCAGTAGAATTCTAGGATCTAGTTTTATTAATTTAGGAAGCATTTATTAGGGTATCAGATCAATTTATGAAATTGATTCAGCAGACTTATATGGATATTAGAATTCCTTTGTCATATATGCTATTTTAGGGTGCAATCCAACTGACATATATGCCAGGCCGAGGAGATACA
Source organism: Rhineura floridana (assembly GCF_030035675.1). NCBI lineage: Eukaryota > Metazoa > Chordata > Lepidosauria > Squamata > Rhineuridae > Rhineura > Rhineura floridana. Next base: position 102,951,680 of record NC_084487.1, read on the forward strand.
GGGTTGTTCCATGGGTGTGTCACTGGTGGAACTTAGGGGAGGGGGACTTATGCTACATCCCGAGCCCATTCAGCTTGGCCCTTCAGCCCCCAGTTCTGGCAGCTGATATGCCAGGATAAGGGTTGGCAGAAGGAAACATGACTTTCTTTTCCTTCCACTGAGCTCTGCTGGCACGGCTAGCATCCTCCTCTCCCAGCAGCTCCTGAACAGAAGTAGGATGTAGAAGCCCCTTCTGCTGTGTCTACTTTCACCAGTTCATTTTGCTGAGCTGGGTTGTGCCTTCAATTGTTTACTTTTTTCTGTGTGATATGGCATGTAAATGATAAATTATGTAATGTATAAATGATTATATACTAAAGAAACAGGAACCGTAGTTAAAATCATAGTCTCGGTATGGCTGACTTCAAATATATAGTTTTGTTTTCTTGAATCCACACTGACATTGCAGTTATGCCATTCACAGAAAAATACTCCCCCTCCTAGAATATTATATTGGTGATATTCAGTTGGTCTTTCATCATCCTATACTTTGTGATGCTACAAAATTTCTATATCTTATAATCTTTAGGAAGGAGGGCTAATTTCATTACAGCAAATTATTGGATAATAGCAGTGCTGTAGTGGTAGGCTATTATATATCTGTCTGTCTTTCTTGATTTAGAAGCAAGAGGGTGACCTCCCAATGTAACTAATTTAATCTACAAAAATAACCTTGCAAATTGACTTGCCAGACACTAATATTAGATGAAAATTTTCTCCTATTGAATCTGACTGTCATTAGCAAATCCCTGTGGGAGCTATAATCTACAAATGTTAGGGGTGGAAATCTACTAATGTTGTCAAGTTTCATAAAATATCTATTTTATTAAAGAATTTGGGGTGCAGATTCTGATAGCTTAGCAACATTTGCTAAACAGCTGAATCCTGATTCAAATTCCAGCTGCCTTGTGCATTAAATTTTGGTAATGCTGAAGAAATGCTGTTTTAGCAAAAGTAGCAAGAAGGTGACAGTGGACAGTGAAGTGAACAATGTGTATGGGCCCATTGAGTTTGCTATCTCCTGTTGACGCCAGACCTGATCATGGATGATCCTGCCTCTCAGCTTCCCTACTTTGCCCACAGATTGCTTGGACCCTGACCTTCGCACTGCTGTGACCTAACCTCTTGCTTCTCATACAAGACTTTTACAACAGCACCTATCGAAAGAAGAAGATCTCCTCTGAAGCGAGCTTTCTCAGCCTCCTCTACAGTCAAACCAATGCAACCTTCTAGCTCGGAGGCCTAATTGGGTCTCTGTTGGTCAGTCCTATGGTGGATAGATGCGGCAGGAAAGGGGCCTTGGTACTGAATAACATTTTTTCCATCTTCTCATCTGTCATCCTGGGTTGTTCTGCCATGGTCCATGCCTATGAATACACCATATTTTCACACTTGGTCATCGGAGTAAGCTCAGGCATATTCTCTTCTGCTGTCCCATTGTACCTCGGAGAGGTGGCCCCCCAAAATCTTAGGGGATCCATCATTACGGTGTCCCTTGCCTTTCTCACCGCTTTCTCAGAGATCCTTAGTCTCCAAAACTTCTTGGGGACTCCAAAAGATTAGTCCATACTGCTGAGCCTCAATGAATTCCTGGCGGTGTTTCAAGTCATCATATTGCCCACCTTCCCCAAAAGTCCAAGGTATCTACTGATTCAGAAGAAGGATGAGGAGAAAGCCAGGCAAGTCTTGAAGAAGCTGAGATGCCAGGACGATGTAGAAAGTGACGTGGAAGAACTCTATCAGGAGGACATCTCGGAAAGGGTGGAAAAGGATATGAATGGGCTCAATCTGCTGTGCTACTGAGGTCTGCATTGGCAAGTCATCTCCGTGGCCATCTTGATGGGTGGCCAGCAGCTGATGGGCATCAACGCGGTGATGTATTATGCAGATAAAGTCTACAGCACAATGCATCTAAAGAAGCAGGAAGCTTGTTATTTCAATGTCTTCCCAGTGATTTTTTTTTTCGTTTTCATACTGATGGTCGTGGCATATGCAGTAGATTCTGTGGGGCGAAGGATTCTCCTTCTCACTGGATTTGGCATCTGCAGTATCATCTGTATATTGTTAGCCATGACCCTTGAACTTCAGCCCAGCATGTCATGGATGTCGTACGTCACCACAGTTTTCTTCTTCTTCTTCTTCTTCTTCTTCTTCTTCTTCTTCTTCTTCTTCTTCTTCTTCCTCTTCCTCCTCTTCCTCCTCCTCCTCCTCCTCCTCCTCCTCCTCCTCCTTCTCCTCTTTGGACACACCCTCGGACCAGAGATGCTTCCCTATGTGTTGACACTGGAACTCTTCCTTCAGTCATCCTGGTCCACTGCCTTCGTGATCGGGGGATTTGTGTAGTGGCTTCTGCAGTTCCTTGTAAGGCTCTTTTCCCTTCAGATAGATATCTGGATTGGCTCTTACACCTTTCTCCTGTTCTGGCCTATCTGCATAGCTGTATTTATTTATATCTTCAAGATTGTCCCAGGAACCAAGAACAAGACCTTTCTGGACATCAAGAGGTTAATGTCTGCCAATATGGCCAAGAAGATCCAGGTGCAAAAGGCAAATCCCAAACACAGTAGGACTAGGAGACGGTCGACACATCACAGTATTAAATCAAAGCGCAGGTCTACAGGGACCTCTTAATATTGGCCTACAGCTTTTGTTAGCACGTCGATTGCAGCAGTTTCTCTTCTTGTCTGAAGACATTGCCTGTTCCTGTCTCCACCCCCTCTCTCTTTTTCTGTTCAGTGTTTTCTACTGTCTTACCATGAATCCCTTTTTTAATTATTAGTACTAAATTACAACATGCACATGCAATTGTAGTGTTGAGTTTGTTTATTTTTCATTTATTTTTTAAACATTACAAAAGATAATAATTTGCAGATCAGATACGTTTGTTCAGTACTTACTGTATGTTCCATATCTATTTCCCTTCTGTTATAAGGATTACGAATGACTCACTTAAAGAACTATACGGAGGTATATTATACAAGAAATCGTAGGATACACCAAATCAAAAACGTGGGGGTTATTTTTAGATAGGAAGTTGCTGGATATTTTTATTTGAGCTTTACTGGTGAGCTTTATGCTCATTTACATTTTGATGTATAGTATACTAAATTAACTCTCTCTTTTTTTAATGTTGTAGGAATATTGCACTTTTTATTATGTACCATTACTCTGCTGCTGCATTTAGATTGTCTGCTCTTCATGTGAACCGCTTTGAGCACAGATTTATTTGTGGAAAATGTGGTATACAAATAAAATGACTAAATTGACTTGACTATATTAATTTAGGTCAAAAGTGAAATGAATCATGTATTAATATTTTGATGCCTCTGGGTCAAATAATAAATCTACAAGCAGTGGACGGCTACAATCTCTTGGCAGTTATCAATGAATTCTTCTCAAGGTGTAAGAGTTTTTGACATAATAGATACTGCTAACTTTTCCACAGCTGCTCAGAGGACTTCACAAAAATAGGAACTGTCTCTACCTTCCAACCCCAGGGGAATTTGCTAAACCGAAGCACAGACTTATATCAAGTCAGGTACAGATTTGTTCATCAGCCCAATATTGTATGTGCCATGCATCGCCAACTTTTTTGAGATTGTGGGCACATTTGGAATTTTGAGAATGCACCCTAGGCACCAACCACAAAATGGCTGCTATAGGGGTGTGACATAATACAAAATGGCTGCTATAGATGTGTGGCATAATACAAAATGGCTGCCACATTTGTAAGAGCAGAAAAAAGACCCCAAAATGATATGGGCATGCTCTCCCATCAGCTGCCCCATAATGGGGGAAAGGTAACTACATCAGCCACTGCTGTGCTCACTCACAAATGTTCTTTGTGCCTCTCCTCTGTTCAGAACAGGCAGAAGGGAGGGTGTCTAATCCTGCCATTCAGTGGAATGTGGGCGTGTTTAAGGAGGTGTGCTCAGAGTCGGAGAGGCTGAGGCAGGAAGAGCAAACAGTCTCTCATGCACTGTGGAAGTCTCCAGCCATGTGCATTTTGCTGTTGAAACCAGCAACGTGCATGTCATTCATACACTATACTGGTTTTTTTGTGTGTGTTACATGTTTTTTGGGAGGGATCGTTACTGGCAGACCCCCTTTTTCTAAATGACCCCCCCAAAAAAAGTGCAACACGTAAGTTCAACTTGAGGACCTGCTTGAGTCCTCCTGCCAAGCAATTCCTTTTTAAACCAATGAGCTAAATGTCCAAATACACAAGGATGTTTACATGGAGGAAAAGAAAGACAACAATCACACACACAGGCTTGCAAATAAAATCAATAAAGTCAATCTACTTAGCTAATCACATATTACTAGCTTCAGCAGAGGGTGTCAGAACATATGTAGAGTTTCTTATGGAAGAGAGATTCTGAGAGAGAGCATCTTTGGGCATCTCATTACATGTTTCCAGGAAGATCAAGACTTTGGGTAAAGTCTAACATGCTTATACAAATCTGACAGCAGTAAAAACCAGATTCCTTCCCCAAAGGAAATAACCTTCTATATTATATTATGTGCTAACATGTTTGGCCCAATCATATATTCTGCTCCATCTCTGCAACTAACAGAAAATTACTAAGAGAATAGTTCTGCCTTCTTAACAATTCTATACTTACATATCAAAAGAAGTAGCCAGTTCTAACAAGATGCAGCATTATATTAAAAAGGGTTAACTCCTGGATGTTTTTTCAGTGACGAAGGCCAAGATATAGGCAGGCAGAGCAATCCAACTCATGGGAAGCTGGTGGAAGGGATGCCAGCAGAGGAAGATCTGGCAGGAAGGTCCCTGGCATCCAATTGCCGTTCGGGAGCCTCCAGGCTAGCTGAATGTGGGCTCTGCCAGGAGCTGCACAGGAGAACTGGAAAGTAAAACCTGGCTCTCATGAATATCCCTACTGGGGAGTAAGCACTCCCCACAGACTTCCATTATAATTATTTTCTTGGACCAACCTTTTTCTCGGTGTAACTTTGGCCCGGATGGGACCCACAGGAGTGCTGTGAAGGGAGTTGGATGTTGAATAAGTCCCGCCCTCAGGCCCTTCCTCCAACATGCCACCAGAACACCCCTTTTTCAGGCCTTCCACCGGTTTCCGCTGGCACCCCTTCAGCTACACTTCCACAGTCGGCCCCTGCCTGAGCCAGAAGGATCCCAGCTCTGCTGCGGCAGAACCAGGGTGAGGAGCTTCTCTCAGCAGAGCCCAGCAGAGCCAGGACCCTGACAATTCAGCCAGGGTTCACCATATCCATCTCCCCCAGCCCAGTGTAAATACAGGTTAGACTGCATGCTCATTCAGTAGGGATTCATAAATGTGTTGTTTTTAACTTGAACATAGGTTCTCCAGTACAAAAACTAACACATTCTGTATATGTAAGTAGTGCCCAGAAGTAATTGCACTGTGTCAGTTGAAATATGTTGTCACTTGATAACTAACCCACAACTTGTCAAATGAATTGACCCTGAATCTGGATAAAGTCTGTTCTTATCTTCCAAGCGTTTAAGTGAACATTACATGGTCATTTTATCACAAAATCACTAAATGTCTGGACAAAATAGATGGAATGACTATGCAATCAACTGAAAGACCAAGTGACTAAATGAACCATATCTAAACATACCTTGTAAAGACTGCACGGTCAGATTAGATTATGGTCCATTACAGCAAGCAAAAAACAGGAAAAGAAATGAACAGAAACAAAGTGAGATACACTCAACCAAAAATCTATTGATTCAACAGTTGGAAGAAGTTGCAACCCAGACTGGGGATGAACAAAACTGTCAATTTTGGTGTCTCTCAGTTTTCATTTTTTTCAGTCTTAAATTCAGTTCTCCACATTTCTATCATTAATCTTTTGTTAAAGTCTGCATGAAAATTCATTGACATTGTAATGTACATTTCTCCTAATATACACGTTTGCATGCAGTTTTGCTAATATAACACATTTTGTATGTCATTTTCATTAATAAATGCATTTTTGTGCACACTTTGTCCTACCATATGCACTGTTGTACACAACACCACTTGGAGAGCTGTACTGCAAAATCTAGAGAAGCGCCAATTTCAAAGCATGCGGTGTTTCAGTTCATGTATTGTTTCCGATTGTTTCCGAAAGTGCAAATTCCACAGCTTTATCTTTAAATGTTAACTATTTTGATTTTTATCCCCCATCCCTAACATAGTCATTACAAAATAAAAGTCATAAAGTTGCAAAATGCACAGATCTTCACAGTTTCAGCTTACTAGGTTCAGTGTGGGAATTTGTTGAAGGGTTTTGAGAGAGAACCTACACATATGGAGAGATGTTGGAAAAATGTTCCCTTTGGATTTTATATTATATTTTTTACATGCAGGGCCCTGTATGTGAAAAAGGCTCTGATTTGCACAAATGACTGCTTCTAGGTGCTCAACTTGCAACATTTGTTTCATTCCTCATTTTAAAGAGAGCTAGCCTAATTTGCCACTCCTGGAGTTTTATGTGGACCAGAGCACAACTATCCATTGCAATACATTCTTCTCCGAATTTTGAAATGCAATTCCAATTCATTTTTTCCCTTTATTTTATTCAACAGGATACGTATACTGCTTAATCATCAAGATTTCTAAGTGGATTACATAAAATACAGCATATCTGTTAAAAATACAGATAAAATCAGTTGTAAAAAATGATCTAAAGTTTTTGAGATATAAATAAAATCAGCAGTTGAAAAAATATATTATGAAATAAAAGTACATATTAAAATACACATTGAACTTACATATCTGATTAGGCTTTTCTAAACAACAACAAAATTTAGCAAGTGCCAAAAGCAGTACAGCCAAGGCACCTGTCTAATATCATTGTGCAGAAAGTTCCAAAGTGTAGGTCCTACCACGCTAAAGGATCAATTCTTTGCGAATGTGGAACAAACATTGTAAAAGTTCCAGTTCTACAAAGTGGTTGAAAGGGCATAAATGGGGTAAGACAATTCTTCAAATAATCTGATCTCAAGCTGTTAATGGCTTTTTATACTATTATCAACACCTTGAATTTAGCCCAATAACAAACTGACAGCCAATCTGAGCAAGGGTGTAATATGCTGATGGGGTCTCACTCCTGTCAGTGGTCTTATAATTAGTTGAAATTCATTAAAAAATAGCCATGTTTGCAGAGTGCCTGTAATACTTTCACTGACCTTACCCCATACTCTGACCTTCATTGTCTGCAGTTAAAAGTTCAAAAATGCATGGGTGATTTTTAATTAATTTAAGAAATGTGACATTGGAGTCTATGATAGCGAAGACATGCTCAGTAAGAACCACCTGTCAGTGTTCTAAATGCCAGACGAAAACCAGACATTTATTCCATCTTAAACAGTCATGGCTTCTCCCAAAGAATCCTGGGAAGTGTAGTTTGTGAAGAGTGCTAAGAGTTGTTAGGAGACCCCTACTCACCTGACAGAGCTCCAATGTGGTTTAACAGTCAGCCCTTCTTCTGGGGATTGTATCTTTGTGAAAGGAAATCTCCTGACTACTGTCAACACCCTTCACAAATTACACTTCCCAGGATTCTTTGGGGGAAGCCATGACTGTATAAGGTGGAATAAATGTCTGGTGTGGATGTGGCCAAGGACAGCTTTGGGTGGGAGACTACATGTGTCTGCAGTAAAAGAAAAAGTTGGGGAAACTCCAATTTTTTCCAAGCTACACAGGAAGAGGATTGGACTGTGGAAGACCAAAACAAATTGTTTGCATTTTTACATATTTGTAGAGAGTACAATATCTCAGAGAGGTCAAGTCACCAGCTCCTCTGGTGCATTCATTATAGCTGCCCAATTTCCCTGTTTTGTAAAGTTTGATAGAAATAGGTATGATAGGTTTGATCATTTGCATGTTTATTGAGTTCAGTGGGATTTTTGTTGTTGTTATGTACCTTCAGGTAAATTAAGACTTATGCCGACCCTATGAATCAGTAACCTCCAATAGCATCTGTCATGAACCACCCTGTTCAGATCTTGTAAGTTCAGGTCTGTGGCTTCCTTTATGGAATCAATCCATCTCTTGTTTGGCCTTCCTCTTTTTCTACTCCCTTCTGTTTTTCCCACCATTATTGTCTTTTCTAGTGAATCATGTCTTCTCATTATGTGTCCAAAGTAGGACAACCTCAGTTTCATCATTTTAGCTTCTAGTGACAGTTCTGCTTTAAATTGTTCTAACACCCAGTTATTTGTCTTTTTCGCAGTCCATGATATGCGCAAAGCTCTCCTCCAACACCACATTTCAGACGAGTGGATTTTTCTCTTATCCACTCTTTTCATTGTCCAACTTTCACATCCATACATAGAGATCAGGAATACCATGGTCTGAATGATCCTGACTTTGGTGTTCAGTGATACATCTTTGCATTTGAGGAGCTTTTCTAGTTCTCTCATAGCTGCCCTCCCCAGTCCTAGCCTTCTTCTGATTTCTTGACTATTGTCTCCATTTTGGTTAATGACTGTGCCAAGGTATTCATAATTCTTGACAAGTTCAATGTCCTCATTGTCAACTTTAAAGTTACATAAATCTTCTGTTGTCATTACTTTAGTCTTTTTGACATTCAGCTGTAGTCCTGCTTTTGTGCTTTCCTCTTTATCTTTCATCAGCATTCATTTCAAATCATTACTAGTTTCTGTTAGTAGTATGGCATCGTCTGCATATCTGAAATTATTGATATTGCTCCCTCCAATTTTCACACCTCCTTCATCTTGGTCTAATCCCGCTTTCTGTATGATATGTTCTGCATACAGATTAAACAAATAGGGTGATAAAATACACCCCTGTCTCACACCCTTTCCTAATGGGAACCAGTCGGTTTCTCCATATTCTGTCCTTAAAGTAGCCTCTTGTCCAGAGTGTAGGTTGCGCATCGGGACAATCAGATGCTCTGGCACCCCCATTTCTTTTAAAGCATTCCAGAGTTTCTCATGATCTACACAGTCAAAGGCATTGGTGTAATCTATAAAGCACAGGGTGATTTTCTTCTGAAATTCCTTGCTCCGTTCCATTATCCAATGTATTGTTTGCAATATGATCTCTGGTGCCTCTTCCGTTTCTAAATCCAGCTTGGACATCTGGCATTTCTTGCTCCATGTATGGTAAGAGCCTTTGTTGTAGAATCTTGAGCATTACTTTACTTACATGGGATATTAAGGCAATAGTTCAATAATTACTGCATTCTCTGGGATCCTCTTTTTTTGGAATTGCGATATATATTGAACGCTTCCAGTCTGTGGGCCATTGTTTAATTTTTCATATTTCTTGACAAATCTTTGTCAAAATTTGGATAGATTCAGTCTCAGTAGCTTGTAGCAACTCTATTGGTATGCCATGTATTCCTGGTGATTTGCTTCTTCCAAGTATTTTAAGAGCAGCTTTTACCTCACATTCTAAAATTTCTGGTTCTTCATCATATGGTTCCTCTGTGAATGAATCTGTCATCCTGTCATCTCTTTTACAGAAATCTAGCACTGCCTATATCACCATTGGCCATGCTGGCTGGGGCTGATGGGTGCTGGAGTCCAACAACAGCTGGAGGGCCACAACTTCCTCATCCCTGGCCTTTTCGTAGTCCCTGAATATTTGCATGGTCCACACATTTGAAAACAAATGGATGTTTCCAAAAAAAGTAAGAGACTTTTGCCTTCCCCTCCAAAAGAAATTAACAATGTAAAAGCTTCCTGGATTTCCTATCATTAAGGAAGCAACCAGTGTAGGTTATAGATTCAAAAGAGCCTGGTTGACATATTTTCTTAATGCGAATCTAGATGTGACATTAATTACATGGATGCAATTAAAATGCACATTTTTCTTATCTGACAGCAGCCATTATTTTTGTAATGTAATAGCAGAATGAGCAGCTTCAGGACCATGGAGGCCTGCCACTGTCTCAGCAAGAACATCCATCTGAAGTTACCAATTACTAAGGATGGGCAAATATGTCAGTTTCAGTTCCCCTCGGTTTCTCAGATTTTTCCAGTCATAAGTTTAGTTCTCCAGTCTTAGTAAAATTTCTTCAGCATTTTACTGTGAATTTCTCCTAATACAGGTACTTTTGCAAAGCAATTTTTTGTAATATAATGTATTTTGTGTGCTTTTTTAACTAATATACATATAATGTACCCTAGTGCAGTGGTTCCCAATCTTTATACTCATACATGGGACACCCTTTGTAAGCTCAACAGATTTTGTGACACACCCCCATGCTAATTGTAATTTTAGTCTGTTAATTGAAAAAATGGTGTGTGGCAAAATCATATCTCCAAATATCCCTTTCCATAAAAAGCTCCCTGCAGACAGGGACGTGTTGCTTTCTTTTCTTAATGTAAAGATCCAATTAAATTGGTATCCCCTCCCCCACACACACCCACATTCTGAAGATGTACAGTCCTGTCTCCCAACATCAGTGGGTTACAGTGTTGGACTAAGAACCAGGTTCAAATCCCCACCCATCCATGAAGCCCACCTTGGTTCAACACAGTCTCTCAGCCTGATCTATCTCACAGGGTTGGTGTAAGGATAAAATGGAAAGTGGGGAACCATGTGCACCAACTTCAGCGACTTGGAGGAAAGGTGGGATATAAATGCAATAATAATTAATTAATTAAATACATTTCTGCTGCAGTATGTGGACACCAGCCTCCGCCAACCTGCCGAGCTTTTTTTTCTTTTTTCTTTTTCTTTTTTAATAATAATCAAGCAGCAGCAATGTGTTGGCGATGGGGATGCTAGATTGTGCACTGAAGACAACAAGGTGCACAAATTGAGGAGGTTAGCGCTTTTAGCCTTGGGATGATCATCAGAACTGATGACTTGCTTAGCGTGCACTTGGAAAATGATAGCGAAGCAGCAGACAGATCAGTGCATGCACACACACGCAAACACACTTGCCCCTACTGCAAGCATCCGCAGGCATGCGTGCATTCAGGTACATGGGAGGGTGGAAGCCCTCAACTGCTGCGGCATCTTGGAGAGAGAGATTGGGGGCGGAGGGTCAGAGTGTAAGTGGAAGAAAGGAGGGACACTGACACACACACTTAGACTCGGAAACGGAGGGTGAGCAAGTCCTGCTGCACTGTGTCTTGGCTCTGTCTGGGCTGAAGGCGAGATCTGAGTGGCCTCATAAAGAAGAATAATTTTTAAAAGAAGATGGCAAAGAAGCAGGAGCCAAGAAAGGAAGGCAGGCAGGCTGCCAGGAAGGAAGGGGAAAACAGCCTTTCCTTGCAGACTTGCTACTTTTTGCTTCACGAAAAGTCCTCTCCTCTCGTGCTGAGTAAGGATGTTGTCAGCAGTGGTAATGTGAGGAGACGGCAGTCAGTGGTAGTAATTCCCTCTTCTTTCTGGTAGCTCCACCCTCAGCCTCCTTCAGTGTCTGCCATGTATTTTAGAGGCAGATGCCTGCCTTTGGTGCACCTGACAGATGGTCTAGCACTTCAGCAAAAGTCCTCCCCTCTTGTTTGGAGGAAGGGGAAGGTGTTGTCTGTGCAGCAGTGGGGAGCATCCAGGGAGGAAAGAATGCAATTAAGCTGGGTATTATGTTTGTAACCCCCCCCATGATATTTGCATTACAAAAGAGATTCTTACAATTGGAAAAAATGCTACAAAGACAGATGTGTGATTACTGTGGAACTCAACAAACTTTGTCACTGAAGTTGTTTGTTCTCAGCTCTTCCTACCAGGCTGATGAATAATTTGTTTAGGATGCTTCAACACATTATGACAAATAAACATTTATAAATGTATTTTCCATCTATGAAAAGAAGATAGAAATTGGGAGATATATTGGTGGTTTGGGCTCCACACTAAAGAGCCATGTCAAACACAAATAAAACAATATCCTTGCTCAAACAAGATCTCAAAAACATGTCGCCATGCTTGATTATTCATATGGAGTAATCTTTTGTTAAAAGGTTCACTCTCATGAGTTGCAAATAAAGAGTATGAAATGCAGGCTTGGAATAGAAATGTAAGAAGACATGAGATGAGAGTGAAATGAAATGATTTGGCTAAAGCAATGGAAAGACGAACAAGGTGTTTCCACTAGCTTATGTGTTTCTGGCACATCCTTCCTGAAACAGTGGTAGTCTCAGTAAGTTGCAGGTGCAGACAAAGAATTTATTTATTTAAAATATTCCTATCCCGCCCTTCTATCCCATAATAGGGCACTCAGGGCGGCGTACAATAAAATAATAATAATAAAATAATATATATATCCATCCATCCATCCTTCCGTCCGTCCGTCTGTCTGTCTGTCTATCTATCTAATCGACAGTTCAATGATATATCTTTGTTCTGCACAATACCATGACATTGTTACAGAATCTGGCAATGATGGCATGGCAAAGCTGAGCCACATAGATCTGTTCTTACAGCATCCTGAGACAGCCCACAATGCCAGCACTATGCCACAAGAGATATTGACACTACATTGGTGCAAGAATTGAACATGCACATCACCTTAAAGAATATCTGTTTCAGTTTTTAACTTGTAAGTCACTGACATACAATGTATTGCAGAAGAACAACTGTGACTGATATGGTAGGAGCCACTTCCAAATGTGGACAATTTAAAGTGTGTTCAAAGAATATGACCAAGGTTCCAGTCAAAATGCATTTATAAAGATAAACAACTCTTTATACCAATTTACTAGCCATTTATAAGTTAATCGTTCTAATAATTAGATTTATAGAACACTTACCTTTTCAGTAATTATATCATCATCATCATTTACCCGCCCTTCACCCTGAGGTCCCAGGGCAGGTTACAACAGTTTAAAATATATATTTAAAAACAATTCAAAACAATTTACTGCTTACAACATATAGACAACCTGTAAAGTAGATGAACATTATTAATTTATTGTCCTTAAAGATAGATGAGAAAGAGGGCAAGGTGTGATTTCACTTGTTGACATTTCATAGCTCATACACATTTCTATATCTATATATACTGGGAAAAGTCCAGTGGAAAAAGTCCATATAAGCTGGATAGTCTTTTCCAATTCCTTCCTTCCTTTATCAGAGGTCTTTTATCAGTATTTTTCAGTTAAAACTTCAGAATTCCTAATTATAGAGCTGTGAGCCATATCTCAGTTCATACAAAACCCACTGAGAATCTAATTAAAGGCGGAATGGTACAATACTTGGATACCTATAATCCCACTGAGTACAACAGAGGCATGAGGAACAATGTTTCTTGCCAGCCATACCAATTCCATCCATCGAGTTAATGTGTTTATTATCCTATAGCAGACTGGGTACTCTCAGCCCTAACAGACAATAGGTTAAGACTGCATAGTTAAGGATACTTTATTTATTCAGAACTCTATCCCATCATATTACAAAGAATAATTCAGGGCACAATGTTTTCATTCAAATGTATGAAAAATGAATATCTATGGCCAGAAAAAAATGCAGCTTCTCACTGACCTGCCAAACGCAGAATACATGGAACTGTCTGAGAAATGGGAAAATGAGTCAACAGTGCACAAAATGACTTCTTGCGCAGAAATTACCTCCATTGCCCATGCAGCCAGGCTACATAACCCTTGTAGGTTTTTATATCTTGGTCAATTTTCTTGTCATTCACCATCAGACATATTTTAAAATATGGTTATGCAGAAGATCCTTCATTCGCTAGATTCAGGAATGGGGACACTTTTACTGATGGATGAAACTTTCCCCCCCCATGCACTCATGCATACACATATATGGACATCAATATTAAAATTATGATGACTGACTGAAAGCTAACAGTTGACTAGGTCATGTGCGTGGGACACATTCCTTATGGCTGTCAGACTGCATTAAGACAGCAGTTTATTCCATTTCCCTTACATTTTCTTACCTGATAATTTCTGCATTTTATTTGATCAGTCACATGACATAAAAGCAACTTCTGCAAATCTAGCAGAATACAATGGAAGTTTAGCATTCATTTCCGAGTTAATTGCTTCCACTTGCAACCCCATTAACCCAGAAAATCACAGGAGTAAAGTGACAAAATTTGGGGTGGTATACCAGCATACAGTTCTTTCCTGCTGTTTTCATAGGGGAATCATAGGAGAACAGAAATATACGTGTGCGGAAAGGGTGGGAAGTAGTGACATGTCCAGTGATGTTCATTGTTGTATTATACCACACCCATTAGCATGAATGAAACTTAGTGCGGCACGGCAGTATATCATTCAAAAAGCCACAGTTCCATAAGGCAACAAGTATCGCAGTGTGAAAAGAATGTTAGAAATGAGTAAAACTAATGTAATAAAACCCATGTCTGAATGCAGCCTTAGTCAGAATTGTGCCTCTGGCCATTCATATGTATTCAACTATGATCCAACTATACCATGATCTATCCTATGGCTGAGGAACCTGTGGCCCTCCAGCTGTTATTGGACTCCAACTCCTATCAGTCCCATGCAAGCATGGTCTGGGATCATGGGAGCTGGAAACCAGGAACATCTGGAGGGCCACAGGTTTCCCAGGTTTTCCATTGCTGATCTAGCTCAACCCTTCACACATCACAGAAATGTTCCCAGCTTGCCTTGGATAGATCAAAAGCCAGCATGATGACATGTGAAATTATTATGAGACTGTTTTTACACTTTTAAACTTTTTTACCTTTTTAGTCCCCTTGGCATCACTCCCCTATATATGTATGTATGTATCTTTTAGTCCCCTTAGTACCACTCCCCTGTATGTATATGCATATGTATATTACAATCACATAATTGTGATTAACAAAACAGAGTTTTTTATTGTAATACCAAAACGTTTCAGCTTCCACCTTAATCAGCTGCTAACATATAAATGCTGTTACCAAGGTGGCAGTTATAGAGCTTTGAGACCTTAAAGATGTCATCATCTGGACAAATGGTAAAGAGAGTTTAGAACAATTTAAAAATTACATCAACTCTATCCATCCATCTATTAAGTTTACATTTAATAGTACAAATGACAATCCGCACATGCCTTTTCTTGATGTCCTTCTCACCATTGAAAACAACAAAATAGCCACTGATCTCTATAGCAAACCCACTGATGCCCACACCTATTTAAACTGGAAATCCTGCCATCCTAAGCATATAAAGAAAAACATTGTGTATAGCTTAGCTGTTATGAGGAATCAAATATTGGGAATTTTTAATCTTTGATTCATCTCAGTGAACCAGAGTTTGAAAAGGCCTGCAACAGCAAAGATTCCTGGGAGACAGCCCCTCTGTGACCTCTGAGTACATATCTTGCAATGCCTGAAGGTATAGACTTCCTGACTCATGGAAATTTGGGATTTGTCACCCAGTAAGAATAGGCGCTCCTTTCAAACAAAGGAAATGTTTATGATAATCTAGGCCATCAGGAGGAAACAGAATAGCTCCTTTCAAACTAGGAGGTGTTGTGCATTTCTAAGCCTTTGGAGAAGACAGGATAAACTCCTGTCAAACAAAGAAACTGTTTTACACAAGGATTATGATAATCTTAACCTTGGGGAATCATCAGGAATCTACAGCAGGGAGATCACACCTATCATCCGGGAATTTATCAGGAAATGGGTGGGTTCCCTCCTTCCTGATCACATTTACTTTGGGTTTACTTTGGGGTCAGTTTAGTTAGGAAAAGGTATAAAACATGAGGAGTGAGAAGGGGCGTTCAGTTCCTCTTCTGGAGGGCAGTTCCTCTTCTGGAGGGCACACCAGCATCTTTGGGACAATTTCAGAGTTATGGATTTGGGTGAGAACTTTTAAATCTGTCGCTGGTTACAAAGGGTGGAGCTTTTGCTCATTGGGCTAGATACGAAAGTCTCTCTCTCTCAGCCTTAGGCTTGCAGCAACTCTCCAGGAAAGGTATATGCAACTATCTGGGCCTTTTTCTTTCCTTTTTTTTCTTTCTTTCTCTGTGGGTGAGCTTAATGTGAACGTGTTTACAGGGTTAGTCTCTTTGCTTTAGTCTATCCAGTGTTGTTGAATGAATGAATAACAATTAGAAAGCTGTTCATTGTTAACTGCAATTGTATACTGCAATATTTTCCCTTGTTCCATCTCTTAATAAAACCACTCTTTATTTTACTTTCAGTGTATGTCTTATTGGGTTAAGAGTAAAATTATACATGCTCTGGGGTGACGTGCGGGTAACTCCAGCAAAAGATCCTGCTGCTCTCTTTTTGGGGACTTGGATTTCTAGTGAGCTATGCTCATGAGGAAGTTCAAGGTCCTGTCATAACATAGCTCTGAGAATCAAACTTATTTACAACACTGAAGATAAATACCAGAGAAGGATCAGTGAACTTAAAGAACACCTTCTTCTGAGAGGATATCCTCCACATATTCTCGATTGCAACATCCACCAAGCCTCCATTCTGTCCAGCTGATGAAGACGGAAGCCAAAACGTTTTGGTATTACAATAAAAACCTCTGTTCCATTAATCACATTTACGTGCATATATTTTTAGGTGATTAATGGAATCCGTATAGGGATCCAGAGCAAGCTTGGGTGAAGTTCTGTTTGTTTCTTTCAAAACTGTCGATTAGATAGATAGATAGACAGACGGATGGACGGATGGACGGATGGACGGATGGATATATATATATTATTTTATTATTATTATTTTATTGTAAGCCGCCCTGAGTGCCCCATTATGGGGTAGAAGGGCGGGATAGAAATATTTTAAATAAATAAATAAATAAATAAATAAATTCTTTGTCTGCACCTGCAACTTACTGAGACTACCACTGTTTCAGGAAGGATGTGCCAGAAACACATAAGCTAGTGGAAACACCTTGTTCGTCTTTCCATTGCTTTAGCCAAATCATTTCATTTCACTCTCATCTCATGTCTTCTTACATTTCTATTCCAAGCCTGCATTTCACACTCTTTATTTGCAACTCATGAGAGTGAACCTTTTAACAAAAGATTACTCCATATGAATAATCAAGCATGGCGACATGTTTTGAGATCTTGTTTGAGCAAGGATATTGTTTTATTTGTGTTTGACATGGCTCTTTAGTGTGGAGCCCAAACCACCAATATATCTCCCAATTTCTATCTTCTTTTCATAGATGGAAAATATATTTATAAATGTTTATTTGTCATAATGTGTTGAAGCATCCTAAACAAATTATTCATCAGCCTGGTAGGAAGAGCTGAGAACAAACAACTTCAGTGACAAAGTTTGTTGAGTTCCACAGTAATCACACATCTGTCTTTGTAGCATTTTTTCCAATTGTAAGAATCTCTTTTGTAATGCAAATATCATGTGGGGGGGTACAAACATAATACCCAGCTTAATTGCATTCTGAAATCTTTATTCATTTTTCAACATGCATTTCCTTCGCTCAGCTGTTCATTAAGTGATAGTTTGCTGTGCAGAGATCATCTTTCTAATATGTAATGCACTCTGTAGAGTATAAAAGTGCTTACAATACAGAGTTCTTATACAGGTCAGTGACCTATATGGGAAATTATGAAGAATGCTTCATCATGTTTGCATGCCAAAGAAGCATGAAACGTGCCATCAATGCAAATTGCTCATGTTGATCAACATAAACGTCTATGTTTCATAACCAAAATGAAGATTGATTTGCTTATGTGAGCCTGACCTCAAAGGGATCGTGATACATGAGTTCAAAAACACAGTCAAATGAGCAAATCTTTCTTTTCTTTTCTTTTTCTCATTTTGTGTGTCTCTTGTAAGATGGTGATTTGACTGCATCTATCAGCCCATTTTTCTCCAACTACTATACATGGGCACAGTTTTGGTATTTAGAGTGCATTTAAGACTCATTGCATGTTTGAAAGGCTTGCTCTTGGCTATATTCAATATTAACTTTGGGAAAAAGTGGCTCAGATCTTACAAAATGTTAGCTTCAGGAAGTTCACCCATTGTTTCTTCCTTTATGCAGCTACCTGCACTTTCTCCCCACACCAATAAAATAAATAAAATAAAATAAAATAAAATAAAAGGCTCTGCAGAGGGATGATGGAGAGGAGATACTGTTTTGGGCATACATACCTATTACATAGGCTTGTTTAACACAACACTAAGCACTCGAACCAGAGAGGTTTCCAGTGATACAAGTTCCTCCGAGTCACAGTGGCATAGCTGCTGGAATGGACCACTGGGCAGGATGTGCGTATTGGAGTCCTGCAACATCTAAAGTGGTTTACCACCCCTGTTCTAAGATATCAAAGGAGGAGGAGGAGACAAGGATAGCCCCTGGGGTCGGTTTGGCAGCTAAAGGCGCATCTGTAGTGGATCTCTTTGAGGCAGTTCCTGAGGCAGTGCTGTGTTCCTTCTTTGTCATTCCTGCATCTTCAGTTAATAAGGCAGTGCCCATTTCCTCTATGCTGGGCACGAGTGCCAGCCTACTTTCTCCCCCTCTCTCCCATGCTGAATAAAAGCAAGCCATGGGAAGGGGAAGCTAGCCTCCCTCAACAGCTGTGATCAAGAAGAGCTGTAAGATGTACTGAGCCCCAGGCAGGGTTTCTCAAAGAAGAAGGAGGTGAAGACCGAAAGTAGCTTCTCCTTGAGCATGAAGAGCACTCTCACCACCAGGAAGCACACCTTGAACCTCAGTCTTTTCAAAGAAGGTGTATTATTAACTGTGGACCATCAAGGACACTCAATCTGCAAACCATCAAGTCAGGATACTGAGCTGGCCAACTTTGAATGAAGCTGCTGGTGTGAGAAAACATGCTCCACTACTTGATATAACAAAACAACTTGAAGATAATGGAAATATCTGATATATTGTATTATAGATGTTGTAGGGTCAGGTTCACCAAGAGAAAGCTATTGGGCAGTCTAAAGTGGAAAGCAGAATAGAGTTTGAGTGATGGGGCTGGAAACAGTGACTGTGTTCCAAAAAGGTTACATAGAAGAGAGCCAAGAGGTGAAAGCTTATGAACCTATCTGCATTTTCTGTGATGAGAAATTAAATAAAAAGTTTATCAAGGCTGTACAGATAACAACTGACCAGAAAATACATGAGTGCATAGACATGCATCATTAGTGCCTTAGGGTGGATACTAGGAGGAGGAAGCATTTTGGGGGGCTCTTGTGTGGGAACTGGAATGGAGTGTTGGATCCTTTGTTCTGCTAAAGACAGCTGGAGGAACAGCATCTGGACTGTAATTGTTCTTGTTACTGTTTCCTTGATATTGTATCCAATATGTAATTTTATTATTGCACTTTGTATTTTATATTATATTCAATATTTTATATTGTTTTATATTTGTTCTTCATTGTAAGCTGCTTTGAGTATTTTTCTAATAGAAAAGCAGGGTATAAATATTACATCTAATCTAATCTAATATTGAATGACACATATGCATGTGGGAATCACATCTGCTATCCTGCTCAGTCTCACACTGAGTGCTGAGCTTGTAACTCACAGCGGAGCACAGTGAAGAGCTGCAGGAAAACTGTTTTCACTCCTGAAGGAAGGCATTTTACTGACTAGCTCTGGTTAACACTATAAGTCTCATATACTGGATCCTAATAACCATGGGTTCAAACCCCTAAATACCCTAAACTAGGCATGCTATAGGGAACATTGCATAAGTCACTTATGCAACCAGTCAGAAAATACTAGGAACTAACCAACTATATGTCTTCTGGCCCAGAAAGGATCTCTAGGCATGAAAGGAGCAAGTGTGGCACATCAATATCTAAACCTCCTCCAAGTACAATTATCTTCCGGATTTATGGCACTACACTTGTTTCTAGGAATTTCACTCTGGACTAGTAGCTACATTCTTCTTTTAAACTAAAAGACCATGTAGTTGAGATAGCTGGGGTAATATAGTCAGCTTTAACTAGAGAGCTGATGGAGTTGAGGTGGATTAATGTAGGATTCAGCAATGGTTAAGTTATAGTTCATTTTAACCTTGTTTTTCTGAGTAGCATTAAGTTTTTAAAAAGCTTAATAGTTAAAGTTGTATATTCATATTCAATTTTGCTTTCCCACATAATCATTATTTGCATATACTGTTCCTTATTTCTTCCTTCCCTAATATTAATTCCTGTTTAACATGCTGTTGATTTCTATTTGATATTATTATGCTCTTATTTTTATAAACTGAAATGCATTCACTGGTTTTCTGCTGATGTATTTAAAATAAATCTTTCCAAACAGATTTTAACCTCTTGAGTCTTGTTTGGCCACCACCCTCTCAATCATTGGGGCAATTTAGGAATCTCATTTTCAGAAACAGTTTTGGGGGGAAAGTCAGGAATATGCATGCAGCATTCACAACTGACACAAAATGCACATATTTTGTTATCAGCATATAGTGTGAATCAATCCTTAACCTCCAATCAGGGGAGAACTTTAAAAACAAGGACTAGACATTTGAGTGTAATTCAGAGCATAACAGAGAACTAACGTAGGGTCATAGAAGTATGTTCAAATACAGATCACCATAGCATTGGAAATATTAGAAATGGAAGATCACGCAGCACAGAACTCATTTAAGGTAAAGGGTATGGAATTCAAGAAATGATAGAACGAGTCACAAACTTAGTCACAGAGAAGGTAATCGTTTTCTACCAACTTGCATGAACAAATTTACATTGTGCAAATGACCCATTGAGACTAGGGCAATAGATAACACTAAGCCAAAAGAATTGACCCTGCCATTTGGCCACTTTGACAGCTTTCGTTTCCTGGCAACAACACATGGCCCTTCATTTTCATCAATATTGCTCACACCTAATTCCTTCCAGGCATTAACCAGCAGCTAGCAACACAGCTGCAGTAAGTCAGACTAATTTCCTTCACAGCACTGCATTTTGCTCTCTTTGAACATGGCCAGCATTTATCTGCAGCAAAAATGATGATCAATGATTAATAATGCACTTTTAAGCCCAGCTGGCAGCTGCGGACAAGGAAGGGGCTGGCTTGTGCAGCTATGGCAAGCTGAGCAGGCCCTAGCCAGCTGGGGAGGACTAGCCTCAGAGGGAGGCAATGGTGAACTCCCTCTGAATACCACTTACCATGAAATCCCTATTCATAGGGTAGCCATAAGTTAGGATCGACTTGAAGGCAGTCCATTTCCATTTTCAAGCTGTTCACATGGGAAGAAAGTGTGTGCAGAATACTCAGTAGCCTCCATGTTTTAGTGTGTTCATTTTTCCTTGATTCAATTACAGATCAATCACTGAATCACCAGATCATTCAAATTACACATAACCAGTGGTAGCTGGTGCCTACTAGACCTGGTGGGGCTGCTAAGAGGTCACAGGAGAGTGGCCGGCGGTTACATGGTGGTTACACGGGGGCATGGCCAATGAGAGGTTACGGAGGTGTGGACAAGTTGTTTTTCTCCCCATCCTCCCTTGCAAAGATACTGTAGACACTTAAGCATTGCTGTTTAGCTATTAACTAAACTGAAAAATGTCTTGCTTTGATACTGAAGGGGTCCCTGCTGTCACAGATGCTTCTCTAATGGGAAAAAAGTTGTGTGGCTTCCACCTGTTCTGGGTCTCTCTCCTCCTCCTCCTTTGCAAAGAAACAGTGGACACTTAAACACTGCAGTTTTATTAATATTCAGCACGAAAGTACTGGTTCAGAAGGGATCCCTGCTGTCACAATTTCTAGTATGGGTTTATGCCAGAATAACAGTACATTACTAAGAGATAAGCCCCCATGAAATCCTTCGGATGAGTATGTACATGGTTGCAGCCTGGATAGGTTAGTCTTAAAAGTGCCATACAGGACTGTTAACAAGGGACCCCATATATTTTCAGATATATGGAAAAATATTGTTTCCCCCCCTCCCCCAGCTTATTCATTTGGACATCTTTTGCCCCCAGAATGTGGAATAAAAATCAGGGAAATCAAGTGGACTAGGACGTAGGAGACTACAATTAAGATCATCACTCAGCCATGAAGCTCACTGTATGACCTAAAGCCAGTCACTGTCTCTTAGCCTAACCTACCTCAAAGGGATGGTGTGAGGATACCATGGAGAAAAGGAGACCCATGAATGCCACCTGGAGTTCCTTAAAGGAAAGGAGCAGTGGATGTCAGTGTAATACTGATAAATAAGGAATAATCAAAATGTTATAAATCTGTCTCCAGTCTGCCTGTCCCTGACTTTGAATTAGGGGAAGGAGGGCAGGACCATGGGCAGAAGGGTAGAAAGAGTCCATTTCTTCCAGGCTCGGGGCCAGCAGGGGGCCCAGACTCTTAGCTTTCATTTTTGAAAAGTAAGTTTCTATGTGCTCTGGAAAAAAAGGTAAACACCAAAATGTGAGCTGCCTCCTTCCCACAATTTCTGTGAAATGAGCAAGACAGCTGTTCCAGTTCTCACCGTTTCAGGCTTTTAGCCCATGAGTGAAGTCAGAGCTGTGATTAACAAGGGATTTATTGAAAACTGGGGAATAGCTAGAAACCCTTTCAAGTGCTGAAAAGAGCTGCCTTTTCCTGCCTGTCTCTGCATGTTGGTTAATGGTATGCATGTGCACATCCTGTGAGCTGAGTGAGCTTATAGCTTTCAGCAGCAGCACATGTACCTGCCTACCTACTTTTCTCTCTGTGTGCACATCCAGCACGAGGTCCAAAAGATCAAAGAAGAACACATAGCACAGCAGGAATTTGTAGGCATGCACAGTAAACAATTTCAGTTGTGATTATACATGCAGAGTTTTTTTAATTATTTGCAAAAAATAGCATATTATACATTTTGTCTATCAAATAAATTTTGAACAGAAATTAAAAAGTGTACATGCAGCTCATGATGCTATTACAATGTGTTATAGTTTTTCAAATATAAGGAGTCATACAAGTTTAAATTTTCCTGGCCTGCTGAACAGGGCAGTTTATTTGTCTAATTCATAGCCTCATGTGAGGTTTTAATCCTATGCTCGCTTTTCTGAGAGTAAATCTACATCCTAATCTCACATACCTAGGAGAAAATCCCATTGAATTCAACAAGACTTACTTCTGAATAGACATGGTTAGGATTGTGCTGCAAATCAGTGGGATGTATGAGAAGACATAGCATAGGATTGTGTTGTTAATCCTTCTCTTCCCACCCACACACCCCAATCCTATTTTCTAAGTATAGTTTCCAAATCTCCTGAAGAATTGGTTCCACTCTTGTCAGCACTCATCTTGAGTACTGCTTCTAGTTCAGGACATCACACTTTAAGAAGGATGCAGACAAACTGGAAGGGGTTCAAAGGAGGGCAATGAGGATGATTGGGGGAATTGGATAGGCTTTATTCAAGCAATAGCACTGGTACCCAGAACAAAAAAAAGCAAAACACAAAAACATTGTCACACAAAACACCATGCCCTGTTGCAGTCTTGTCCACCTCTCCACACTCCCGCCCTCTCCACATATTCCTGCCCCCTCTCCCTATTCCTGCCCCTCCACACATCTCTGCCCCTCTCCAGATGTCCCTGGCACAGAAGCCATGACTCCCACCTTTAGACCCCTCACCCTTGCCTCCCCTCACCCCTTGAGCCACACAGGGCTGCCCGCCCCTTGCCACCCCCCCATCCTGATCCCCGTGGGGCTCCTCTCTCTTTGCCTCTGTGTGCATGGGTCATTCCTCCCCAAAAAAACCTATGTGCCCAACAATCCAAGGAAACAAATGCCTGCAGACACCAGATGGTCCACACACACATACAAACCGCACACACTGGGTACTCCAAACTAGAGGGAGAAGTCCCCCTGCTCCCTGCAGTCCACTGCTGGCCTGGCCTCTTCCTCTTCTTCTTCCTCTCTTGCTGCCTGTTCTGACACCCAGGAGTGCCCAATGACTGCTCGACGCCTCTCTCTGACACTCCCTGACCGGCTGGCCGAATGGTCCTCGAACACACACACATTCCCAAACCCATAGAAAAGAGAGGAGGGAAAAGAGATGTGGCGGCAGCAGCGCTTGGTTGCCCCTCCCACCCCCTCCCCCTTCTGAAACGAACTTCCCTCCCTCCAAGAAAATGCCACCCCCAACTCCCTCATCCTCAAACCACCCCTCACCCCGCGTCCCCGGACAGTCCCAGGGCCTCGGCCAAGGCCCGTCCCCACTGCTGTTTCCAATTGGCCTCCTACTTCCTTGATGTTAGGCCGTGCCACTCCTTCTGTGCAATAGTTTTCAAGTCCGCCTGGACCTGAGCGCAGAACGCTGCTGCCTCCGCTTCCCTCTTCCTCCTCCTCCCTTCCTGGCCTGTCGCTTGCTGCTGTTGTAGCTGCTGTTCTCCCTGCTCCGTTGTCTTCTTCCCCTTGGTGGCGCCTCTGCTTACCCACAGATGCCACAGCAGCTTGAGGTTCAACAGCCTCATGGTGCTCCGTGAGGGCCCCCCTCCTGTCGTGGCTTCTCCATCGCCATCATCCTCGAGGCCAAACCTCCACGCTACCGCTGATTGCTGGCCCAAACAAGGCACCTGCAGTTCCTGGGCCACCCTTGCCCAGACATCCTGGGTGAAACTGCAGGTGTGCAGGAAATGCCGCAGGGTCTCTGCTCTGCCTTGGCAGTTGTCCACATACAGGGCCCGAGGGCACTGCGTGTTCGTATAACCCACTTGCTTCACGTTGATGTGCAGTGCCCCATGGCACAGCTGCCAATGGAAATCCAGCAGCTGCCTGGGCACTCACAGGTCCTTGAAAGCGGCTCTTACCTTCTCCCATTGCTCTGCCTCTCCCTTGGCCTCGGTGCCCTCCTCGCCCTGCTCCCTGCTCTGCTCCTCCTGGCCCCTCCTCAGGCGTTCCTGCCGGTGCTCCCAAGCAAGGTGATTGTTCACAGTGCCTGCGTAAAGCCTCTGCCGCACCCGCTTCAGCCCAAGGACTGAAATGCTGCAGAAGACCCTGGCTGAGACAGCGGATGCCATCACCCACCTCCACGCTTGTTTCAGATGCCAGGGGAAAGGGCCCCACATGACTTCTGCCTGCTTCCATTGGCTCCAGGTGGGGTCAATGTCTTCCCCTCCCTTCCACCACTTCACCTCCAAGAACGAGTGCTTCTTCCAGGAGGCGGCCAT
Organism: Rhineura floridana; assembly: GCF_030035675.1. Taxonomy (NCBI): domain Eukaryota; kingdom Metazoa; phylum Chordata; class Lepidosauria; order Squamata; family Rhineuridae; genus Rhineura; species Rhineura floridana. Next base: position 102,976,722 of record NC_084487.1, read on the forward strand.
CAAGGCAGGCCATACTCTTTCTTCCCCGATACTTGAGCCCCTCTGTTCCTGAGGCTTTGGCTGCTCTTCCTCCTCTGCTGCTCTGCTGAGATTGTAGGCCAGAAAGGCTGCGACTATGTGGGGCTCCAAGGGCTACAGCTCTACTGGTGACTAGAGAGGCAGCTGGTGGATCTTCTGGGGGACCTCCCTCTGGGGGCTGTTCTCTGTCCACCTCCCCACCTACCCTCTTCCTCTGTGGGTGTCGCCATTGCTGGGCTGATCTCTGAGGTAATGCCCCCCCCGGCTCCCGCATGGGCTCCCCCGCTTCCATCTCAACCTCCCCCAGCACTGCAAAAAAATTCCCTACCGTAAGAGCCTGTGCCCTTGGCCTGCTCTCCATCTCCTCTTCTTCCCCTGATGTCCCCTTGCTCAAGTCCCCAGCCCTCTCCTGGTCCTCTCTACCTCACCCTTTCTTCATTGGCACTGCCTTCCCTTTCCCCTTTTTCTTCCTTTTATCTTGGACAACCTGGAAGCCATCCTCCCTGTTCTTCTCCTCTCGTACTGCCGTTGCCCTCCACTCCATACCTACCTCTTCTTCCAAAGAGACAGTGCTCCCCCAACTTGTGCCAGCCCTCTGCTTCAGTGACCCCACTCCCCCTCACTGCTCCTGGGTATCCTTTGTGCTGTCCCTTACCTCCTGCTCCTCCTTTGGCATTGCTGCCACTTTCCCTCCATCCCCCTTCTCTCTGCCCTTCTTCTGCAGCCCTTTGAAATACCTTTAGAGTTCCTGAGCTTCACTGACCAACCAAGACTTGGGGCAGATACGGTAGGTATGGGCCTGGCCCCCACACAAATTGCATGCAATGCTGCCCCAGCACTGGTTAATGACGTGGTCCTGCCCTCCACATCGGATACATCTCTTGGCATTGCATCCTACACTCATGTGATTGAGGGAGCCACACTGAAAGCACATGCGCCACTGCCCTGCATACCTGATGTGGCTGTGATGCGTCCTTCCCTGGCTCTCCCTGTCAGGTTCCTACCTGCTCGTGGTTACTGCCTGTCACTAGGCACCACCAGGGACTCCACCAGTCCAGACCACACTCTCTTATGGTTTACCTATCCGCTCTAGCACAGATCTCAACAGATCCCCCTGCTAGGCAACCACCAGTAACGTCCCAATACTAGTATTCCCAGAGACTCTGAATACTGGTATTGTTATTCTCTTCACCGCTGCCACCATTTGTTACAGTTCCCCTTCAGCCTTGGTCATTACCTTACCCTCCCTTCTGGTCTGTGAAACCCCAGCCAAGGATCAGGCCTTTGGTAAACCAAATTAAGTATTTATTACAGATAACAAAGCTAACAAGATTAACAAGATTTCTTCTTAAGGCACATAAGCATATGGTTTTACTCAATACTAATCCGAACTCCACCTCCCTCCTTCTCCACTCTCTCCTGGCAAACAACTCTCTCAAACCCCACCAAGCAACCCACTCGTTCTCTTCTCCCCCCAGATTCCACTCTCACTCTTCCTTTTATACATTCAGCCATTTTAAACACTCAGCCAATCATCTCGCATTCTACTGCCCATTCACTCCCCCTCCTCTTTCACTCCACTTACCATGTATCTTCTAAAACAACAACACTTACCATATATACATTAAAATAGGAACATCACATTTCCCCCCCCCCTTAAACAACAGCAGAGTATTATTCCTGTTCCAGGATTTATACGTCGTGTTAACAAATAAAAGTCTCTATGGGGAAAATGTCTTTCTTTGTTCCTCTGTCTGGTCACGTCACTGCAGTCCCAGCCACTTGCCTGGAAAGTCCATCGGCCAGTACATTGTCTTTGCCTTTTATGAACTGGAAGTCCACTTGATAGTCCTGTAAGGCCCAGGACCACCTCTGCAGCATAGTGTTATGGTTTTTCATAGTCTGCAACCATAACAAGGCCCGATGATCCGTAGTCACTGTGAATCTTCGTCCCCACACGTATGGGCGCAACTTGTTCAGTCCCCACACGACCGCTAGGCACTCCTTCTGGACCGACGAATAGTTTTTCTCCCTCGGCGTCAGCTTGCGACTCAGGTACGCCACTGGATGTCTGGTGCCTTCTCTCTCCTGTAGCAAGATGACTCCCAGTGCCAGGTCCGACGCATCTGTAGCCACGATGAATGGTTTCTCATAGTCTGGTGCTATTAATATGGGTCCTTGGCACAAGGCTTGCTTCAGTAGATCAAAAGCCTTCTGACATTCATCCGTCCATACCACACGCTCAGAACACTTCTTCTTTGTTAATTCATGCCAGGGGGTTGCTATTTCCCCAAAATTTCTCACAAACTTCCTATAAAATCCAGCCACACCCAGAAATGCCCTTACTTGTTTTTTGGTTAAGGGGATCGGCCACGCTTGTATTGCCTCCACCTTGCTCCATAAGGGGGTGATTTTCCCACTCCCCACCTTATGTCCTAAATAGATTACTTCCTTTAGTCCAAACTGGCATTTCTTAGCTTTTATTGTGAGGCCTGCTTTTCTTAAGGCCTCCAATACTGTTGTCAGGTGTTGGACATGCTCAGGCACCGACTTGCTAAAAATGGCCACGTCATCGATATAGGCCACTGCAAAATCTGACATGCCTCGCAACACAGTATTGATTAGCCTCTGAAATGAACTTGGTGAGTTCCTTAGTCCCATGGGTAAGGTCACAAACTCATATAACCCATCTGGTGTACTGAAGGCAGTTTTGGCTCTGGATTGCTCGTCTAGTTCCATTTGCCAAAATCCTTTACAGAGATCTAGTGTAGAAATAATGGTTGCTGCCCCCAATAACTCTAACATTGCGTCTACCCTAGGCATAGGATACGCATCTGGGACAGTAATTTTATTGATTAGCCGATAATCAATGCAAAACCTTGTCGTTCCATCTTTTTTCGGAACCAGGACAATACTTGAGGCCAAGGGACTGATGGATTCCCTGATCACTCCTAATTCCAGCATATCTTCCACCTCCTTTTTGATTTCATTCAAAACTTTCCCATTCACATGGTACGGAACAGATCTGATTGGGGCATGATCTCCAGTATCAATGGAATGTATAATTATACTGGTTCGGCCAGGTTTGTTGCTAAAGAGATTCCTATAGGTTTTCAAAACTCTCAGAATCTCTTCTTTTACTTCTTCCTCTACCTCCTCTGACCATTCCACTTGATCTACCCCTCCTTTGTCTTTGCTTTCCTGTACCAAATCTGGAAGTTCAGGCCCACTTCCCTCAGGGAATAAGGTAACTTGCAACACCTTTGCATCCCTGGTATGGTAAGGCTTTAACATATTTACATGAACCACTTTGCTTTTGTTTAATTGGTCTGTGGTGATTACATATGTCACTGTGTCAAGCCTTTCTCTGATGGTATATGGTCCTTCCCAGTTAGCCTGTAATTTGTCATGTTTCCTGGGTATGAATGCCATAATCATATCTCCCACATCATACACACGTTCTCTGGCTGTTCTGTCATACCAGTAACTTTGCTTCTCCTGTGCATGACTCAAATTCTCTTTCACTACTTCCATCATTGATGTTAATTTATTGTGGAATTCCAATACAAAATCTACTACAGATGTTTTGTACTCTCCCAGGGTTCCTTCCCATGAATTTTTTAACAGTTCCAAAGGTCCCCTCACTTTTCTAGTGAACATGAGTTCAAAGGGTGAGAAGCCTGTTGACTCTTGAGGGACTTCTCTGTATGCAAACAAGAAGCATCCCATCATGCCCTTGAAAACTCCATTAAATCTGGTTCTGTATTTGCTAGGTACTATCAATTGCTTCTCTGGTTCACATTCATCCTTTCTCTCAGCAGGCATCCACAGTCTATATAAAATCCCATTCTCACACACAACTTGATTCCTCAGTTTGTCAGTGAAAGGAATCTGTTGAGTCAGAGCTTGTTCCTTTATCTGCTTCAAACTTATATCTTTATGCAGCTCTTCCCTGAATTGCTCTGCTTCTTTCCCAGAGACCACTTGATACATTTTGTCTCCTTCAGCAGGCCTGCTAGTGGTTGCTATGGTGACCTGAGGCTGGTTAACAGATTCCACCCTGTTTGTTTCAGCCCCCCTTAATATGGCTTCTTTTTCTCTGCCAAGTTGCTGTCTGGTCACTACATATATTTTCCCCTGTGCCCCCATAACATCTCTTCCCAGTATTACTGGTTCTTGTTGCTGGGCATTAATACCAACTTTATATTGGCCCTTTCGGCCTCTCCATTCCATTTTCACTAGGGCTACAGGCAAACTCTCTGGTTGACCCCTCACTCCTTGGATAGTCACTGTTTCCTGAGGTATTATTTCTTCAGATTTTATTAAATCTGGCCTCAGTAATGTCTGAGCGGCACCAGTATCAAGCAATGCCCAATAATTTGCCCCTTGTACACTCACTTCCTCTCTCAGACTTGAATCAAGGTCTGTTACTTCTGTCCAGTTTATCTGGCAAAACTGAACCTTTTTCGCTGTTTCTAAAGCCTTGGGCTCTGTTTTCACTGCCCTTGTCTGAGCAGGATTAATACTGGGGTTGGCAACCTCACATTGAAAACGTAGGTGCCCCGGTCTACCACATTTGTAGCATAATTTCTCCTCACTTTTAGGGTACACAGATCCACTCTGGGGTGTCCTGTGCCCTTCAGATTTTAATGGAGGACTCACTCGCTGTGGTACCACATCCCTTCTGCCAGCACTATATGGTCTGGGTTTAAACTCTCTTGATGTTTTCCCCACCCAGCCAGTTCTATTGGAGGCGAAGTGATCCGCCTTCTCTGCGGCCTCCTGCACAGATGTAGGGGAACGGTCTTTGACCAGGAGCCTTATTTCTGGTGGTAACTGATGGTATAATTGATCCAGTATCATGAGGCTTTTCACCTCTTCCACTGACTGAGCTTTGGCACTACTCATCCACTTTCCAAATATATCCATCAACTTTGCTCCCAGTTCCACAAAAGACCTCCCTGTCTGTATCTGGCAATTTCTGAAAAGCTTTCTAAAATAATCAGGCCCCAGTCTGAATCTTTTAAACACTGCTTCTTTGAATTCAGCATAGGTGACGGGCCTGTCTGAGGGGAAATATTGGTATACCTCAGCCAATTCCCCTTTAATCAGGTTTGATAAATACTGCATGTATTTATCTTCAGGTAGCCCCCACAACTGAGCTGCTTTTTCAAAGGTGCTGAGGTAAATTTGAGGATCTTGACCAGGCTCATAGACAGCAAAGTCCTTTGGAGTAATTTTTATTTTTGCTCCATCTCTGTCCTTTCTTGTTTCATCAGAATGAAACCTCTCTCTTTCAAATTTTAACTTTTCTACTTGTAATTCGGCATCCACTGCTCGTTGCTTCTCCCTCTCCTCAAACCCCATTCTCATTCTCTCAGTTTCCATCTTCAACTTCTCAGCTTCCAACTCTCGCTGTTTATCTTTTTCCTCAGCCTCAAAGACCCGCTGCTTTTCTTTCTCATCAGCCTCCCTCCTCAATCTTTCAGTTTCCAACTCATGCTCCCATCTTAACTTCTCTCTCAAATACTCTATATAAGCGGGATTGCTTAAATATCCTTCTGGGGTCTCTTCTCTGACAGGTTGTTTTTGCTGGGCAGTTGCAAATCCTATAAGTGCTACCCTCAATTCATCTACCCCTTTACCCTCGTGAGGTAAATTGAATGTTATGCACTTCTCCACCAGCTCCTCTCTTTTCATTTTTATATATTCAGCCATGGTGTTTGAGTTCACTCACTCTTTGCCACACACTCTTTGCCAGTCACTCTCACAAGAAATCTTGTTTTGTTATTTCTGTTTGCCACACCATTGTTCTGGATTCTTTAGTATTTGTATCTGGATTCTCTGTTGTTCGTATCCCACCGCTACTGACACCACATGTGATGCGTCCTTCCCTGGCTCTCCCTGTCAGGTTCCTACCTGCTCGTGGTTACTGCCTGTCACTAGGCACCACCAGGGACTCCACCAGTCCGGACCGCTCTCTCTTATGGTTTACCTATCCGCTCTAGCACAGATCTCAACAGATCCCCCTGCTAGGCAACCACCAGTAACGTCCCAATACTAGTATTCCCAGAGACTCTGAATACTGGTATTGTTATTCTCTTCACCGCTGCCACCATTTGTTACAGTTCCCCTTCAGCCTTGGTCATTACCTTACCCTCCCTTCTGGTCTGTGAAACCCCAGCCAAGGATCAGGCCTTTGGTAAACCAAATTAAGTATTTATTACAGATAACAAAGCTAACAAGATTAACAAGATTTCTTCTTAAGGCACATAAGCATATGGTTTTACTCAATACTAATCTGAATTCCACCTCCCTCCTTCTTCACTCTCTCCTGGCAAACAACTCTCTCAAACCCCACCAAGCAACCCACTCGTTCTCTTCTCCCCCCAGATTCCACTCTCACTCTTCCTTTTATACATTCAGCCATTTTAAACACTCAGCCAATCATCTCGCATTCTACTGCCCATTCACTCCCCCTCCTCTTTCACTCCACTTACCATGTATCTTCTAAAACAACAACACTTACCATATATACATTAATATAGGAACATCACAGTGGCCTCTTTCACTTCCTAGGTAAAAAACCTCAGGCAAGTGTTTTATCTTACCCCACTCATCCTGTACCAGCTCCACCTGGCACAGATCCCATTCCAAACCCCCAAATGGTCTTTGACCTTATAGAGTGCCATGAGGATATCCTTCGTATGACACGGCAGCCAGACTGCCACATCCTCTGCTGGGATTGAGTCAACAAGGAACCATACAGGGATGGTCTTTATCTGGGTCGCAAAGAGAGGCACCGCCTCAAAATCTGCCCAGTCCCTTTGATTCTCCCACCTCACTGCTTCATATCTCTCCCAGAACATCCTCATGATTCCCCTGGTCTGGAAGCTGACATCATACTCTCTGCTATCCACAAAGCAGATCACAAACCTCAGCTCTGAGGGCTGCAGCTGCAGGGAGACCAGCAGGAGATGGCCCACAACCCATTCCCTCGGAGGACATGCTGCCAAGGGCTTCCTGCACCGCAGTCGGACAATGTAACAAGGTCACTGGACCATGTCTAGGAATGCCCCAAACTTGCCTTGGTTCTCATGGCTTCCTGCCTAGAAGAACGGCCTACCCTCTGTGAACTTGCCCTCCCCATATTTTATTATTATTATTATTTAATTAATTAATTTGTATCCCGCCCTTCCTCCCAGCAGGAGCCCAGGGGGGCAAACAAAGCACTAAAACACTTTAAAACATCATAAAAACAGATCTTAAAATACATTAAAACAAAACAGCATTAAAAGCATTTTAAAAAACAACCTTAAAAAAGGGTTAAAAACATTATTAAAAAACATATTAAACAATTCTGACACAGATGCAGACTGGGATAGGTCTCAACTTAAAAGGCTTGTTGAAAGAGGAAAGTCTTCAAAAGGCGCCGAAAAGATAGCAGAGATCTTCTGCTTGTGTTGTTGCTGCTGCTGCTGCCCCCCAGCTCCTCTCCAGTCTCCTGCTGTTCTTGTCTACTGAAAGCACCTCCTCCTCCCCCCCCCCAGAGTGCCCACCACTTGGGCATCAGAGCACCCCTTTAGCCCAAGGATATCCAAAGCCAACTTAACCTTTGCTGTGGCTTCTTTTGGAGCAGCTGGCTGCTCTTTCTGCTGCTCCACCTCCGGCTGCTTCCTGTCTCTTGTTCCTCCACCTCCTCGACCTCCCTGGGTGGGTCCAGAGCCGCCCCCACCACTCCATCCTCCTTCCTCTGTCCTGGCACCTGGTCTTCTCCTACTGCTGTTTCATCCAGCCTCTCCTGCACAGCTCCACCTCAATATCAGGCAGATCGCCCATGCTGCTTGTTTCCAGTTCTCCCTTCCAGAGGCCTATCCCCCACTCCCCTCTTCCTTCTGGGCCTGGGCCTCCTCCTCCTCTGCTCTTCCCCTTGTCCAGTTCTGTGCCCCGATGCTACCACAACCACTCCTCCTTCACTGTGCTGGCCTGGCAGAACTTCCACCTGCCTTGCCTGCTCCTCTTTATGCCTGCTCTCTATCTGCCCCTGCTGCAGCCCTGGCTGTGCTCGTGCTGTGAGACTGACCCAATGGAGGACTGAGCCCTTGCCTTCCTGGGCTGCCGCCAAATCCTCTCCCCTTCTTCCTTCCCTGCAGTCTTGAGAGAGACCCTCACTGCCCCCTGGGTGTTTGCCTTCCCCCTGGCTCCTCAGCACCCTGCCTTGCTGGCCTCTTTTCTTCTCCTTCTCCTCCCGAGATATGTGGCCGGCCACCTCGCACAATAGGCTGTCCTCCTCCTTACCCTTTGTGATGTCCTTATATGTTAAAAACTGTAAATATGGTAAGTGCGGGTTTATATAGGGATATATGGTGAGTGAATTGAGTAAGAGGGGGGAATACATGGGCTGGAATGCTGCAGCATGTTGGATTATGATTGGCTGAGGGTTTGAATGGCTGAAGGTATAAATGAGAGGATCACAGTTGAGTCAGAGAGGTTGTTGGGGGGAGTTGAGAGGAGAGTGATTGGAAAGGAGTTGAAGTGGGAGGCAGTTGGGATTGAGTTGACAGAGTTCTGAGGGAGGTTTGGATTCTATTAGGCTGATATTTGGACAGAATATGTATAACTGGAAACATAAGAGTGACACTATAGGAAACCATACGCTTGTTAAACATTCCTAAAGTAATCTTATTTCCTAGTGTTATCAAATAAATACTTTTATTGGTTTACCAAAAGCCTGATCCTTGGCTGGGGATATACAGACCAGAAGGGAGGGCAGGGTAATTACCAAGGCTTAAGGAAGAAAGTGTAACATTGTCAAGTATCCAGAGCAACCCAGGATTGTATGCTTTATAGAGAAAGATACAGGGGGTTTGTGGACAACAAGGGCACCCAGACACAAAGTAACAATAAGTCATAGGGAGACTCAGGTGAAGTCTCCAGCAGTATTGTTTACAGGAAGTGGCTGGTGGTGCTGCCTAGCAGTGGGATCTTGAGAGATCTGTGCTAGAGCGGAGTGAGAAAAAATAAAAACAATGATCCTGACTGGTGGTGTCCTGAGGTGGTGCCTCATGAAAGGTGGTAGCCACAAGCAGGTGGGAATCTGACAGGTGGAGCCAAAGGAGGGAATGTCACACCCTTCCCTTCCCTTCTTCCATCCTCCTGTGTCCCCTCCCTCCTACCTGTACCCTGGGGGAGACCTGCACCCCCCACTCTTCCAGTGCATCTGTATCCCCCAGGGGTCGGCCCATCCATGCTTTGTTTCTGTGTCCTCTCACTTTTCTTGTTGGTCTCCTCCTCCTCTGTCTTTTCCTTTGATGTCCCACTGTTCTTTTCCTTTGCCTTTCTCTCCAGTTTGGGGTGAATGGTTAAGGGGCCAGGGACTGCGCTTGCTTCCCCATCTCCAAAGCACTTGCCCCCTTTCCCTACTGCCACGCTCCACTCCATCTCCAGCCTTGCTGCCTTGCCTCTCCTTCTGCCTCAGCCCCTGCACTCTCTGAATGAGGCTGAGTCCCATTTCTAGAAAGTACCGGAGCTGCTCCTTGCCCTCCACACTCAGGCGATTCTTCTTGCTCAGCACCTCCCAACCTTCCTGTGCCTCTCTCAGGTGAGCCAGACACTCCCCCAAACTCACCCTGCCCACCTTGACCCGTGGGCAGGCTCCACCCCCTGACTCCATAGGCACCCTCTGTGCCTTCAACCTCTGCACCCTGCCGGCCAGAGCCTCCAGCCTCTCTTGGGAGTAATAAGCCTGCAGGCTTTTCTCTTCCTTGGAGGCTTTCTCTGGAGCCCTTGACTTCTGAGCTCCCAAGCCTCCCACCTCTACCTTGGCGTCCTCTTCCACACCATCCTCCTCATCCCTGCTGTCCTCTTCCGCCTCTTCTTCATCACTGCCACTGTTGCCCTGGCTCAGAACTTACATGGGTTCCTGAAAGCCAGGCAGTCCCTCAGCCATTCTCACCGCCCTTTCTTCTCCAACACCAACATTCCTCTCCCTCCTTGCAGCCTCTGTCAGCTCTGAAGGCTGCATTCCTTCGCCGCCGCCTCTTCCTCCTCCAGGATGCCAGCTCCAACTCTCTATAACTCAGACTGAGGGAAAGTGAAACCAGAGTCCTGGCAGAAGCACAGCTCTGCCTGGGCCTTCTCCTTTCCCCACAAGTCCTGGAACGCTGAGCCAGAAAGCCTCCATGCAAACATGCGTGCAGCTCCAGCCATGCCCCACCTCCTTCAGGGGAGAGGTCTGGAAACAAAGCGCTATGAGGAGAGACTGAAAGAACTGGGCATGTTTAGCTTTGAGAAGAGAAGACTGAGGGGAGATATGATAGCAATCTTCAAGTACTTGAAAGGTTGCCACACAGAGGAGGGCCAGGATCTCTTCTCAATCTTCCCAGAATGTAGCACACCGAATAATGGGCTTAAGTTACAGGAAGCCAGATTTTGACTGAACATTAAGAAAAACTTCCTAACTGTTAGAGCCATACGACAATGGAGTCAATTACCTATAGAGGTAGTGGGCTCTCTGACACTGGAAGCATTCAAGAGGCAGCTGGACAACCACCTGTTAGGTATGCTTTAAACTTGATTCCTGCATTGAGCAGGGGGTTGGACTCAATGGACTTACAGGCCCCTTCCAACTCTACGATTCTAATTGGCCAGAGAACAGGAGATTGACACAAAAGTATCCAGGACTGCCTCCACATTGAAATGGATTATGAAAGAATATGTGGGACAGGAAAGAGTGTGGTGTTGAGATTTTGTGGAAACCTTTTTTAAAAATTCGCTTAGTAGCCCCAATTGACCAACCTCCACTGCATATCCCCTCTGAGGCTTTCCTGGTCTTTGTTAGGTAAACATACGATAGAGACCCTGAGGATGAACACAGCTAGGAACACATTAGCTCCACCTGCCTTGTTGACCCTCCACAAGTTGGAGGATGAACTTCTGAAGCAGGAAGGCTCCTTTACTGAGGGAGTACAGGGTTTAGAACCCGGGGTTCTAAAATACGCAGGAGGATTCACAAATACAAGAGGCTCCATGCCTCAGAAGTCCCCCTTCAACTTGTGCAGGGTGACCAGAATGGCAACTACAGGTGGAGCCAGTATGCTGGTCCTCACAACCTCCCCTCATATGTTTACTTAATACAGAGCAGAACGAAAACACCTGAAGAGAGCTATGTAACATTTTTCTAAGGCTGTCTTTTGACTTAGAAGCAGCCATTTGTCGCACTGCAATGCCATGTTCCAAGAGTTGTAATGACAAACACCTATTCTTTGCATCTTTTATGACACGTATAGCCTTCTAAACTCTAGGAGTGTGTTGACAAAAAGTCTGAGATCTCTTGTATACCTTTACATGTTATCCCAAATATGTCAAAGACTTACCCAGACTTGAAAGAACACCAGTTTTACCTTTCAGTCATCCTTTGGCAGGTGTAAAATTCCAAAATGTTTCATTGCCATTTCAGACACAGCAGTTATCACACCTACTAGTTCCAGAAGGCATAAGTACATTACATCTCCTGGCAGCTTTGTAAGCAAGGAGGAACTGATTCCGAATGGCCATTTGAATGCCAAATTCATGCATATTTCGATATTTGCAGTTCCCATTCCTAATGGAATCTGACAGAATGTAAATGAGTTTCTAAAGGAACCAGCAAAAGTGGCAATTTTTCTCATTTAATCTTCAGATGAGCTGTCTGTCTCCCAGATGCTGAGCTTCATTAGAATTCTAAAACTAATTTCACCTATCAACACATGATTATTGGTTTGAGTGAGGTTTTTGGGAGACTCTGAGTAAAAATCATTATGAAATGCAGCTTGGCTCAATAAAAGAAAAGGGAAAAAACACTAAAGAAATGGCAGAGTGCAGCATAATCTGATTGTGTAGTTACTTAAACTATTTAATACTTAAACCTCTCCTTCGGCCAGAAATCCTCACTTTCAAGTCAATTTAAAGGTAAAATAATAATCTGCACTGACAGAAGCCCCACTTAGGAGCTGGCGCCTCAGTGTTAAAACACATTTATCGGGATAAAAGTCCTATTGATTCCAACGGAATTTACTTAAACGTAACTGCTGCCCTGTCTGCATCTTAACTTTTCTTGCCATGAGTCCTGCTTTGTCACGAGTGGCCTGATACCGGAGTTTTGGGAGACAGAAACACTTGCCTTTGCCATAAGCTAGGAAGGGGCTGTAGCTCAGTGGCAGAGCATCTGCTTTGAGCGCAGAAGGTTCCAGGTTCAATCCCTGGCATCTTTCGATCGGGTTGGGAGAGAATCCTGTCTGAAACCCTTGAGAGCTGCTGCCAGTCAGTGTAGACAATACTGAGCTAGATGGACCAATGGTCTGACTCTGTAAAAGGCTGCTTCCTATGTTCCTAAGCGACTGGTTGATACCCAATTACAGATATCCTGTCCTGTTACCTAATGGCATTTCTGTCTTCTGGTCAAGACATTGTTGTCCTGGTAGGCATTGGCCTCTTGGGTTCAGTAGTTTTAATAGGCTGACCCCCTGTTGTTGTTTCACGGGTTTTTTTTCCTGATGTACCCCTCTCTCTTTTTTAAGGTTGCATGGTAATATTAATTGCATCTCTTGTGGATGTTTTTAAATTGTTTTAAGTTGCTCTGTGCACTGAGACTGCAGTGGAAGGTGGGGCTATACATTTTAAATAAAATAATAAATCACAAAAGACATGCTCGGTGCTAGTTAAAATGCAGTTTGCTGTGGCCACATCTTTGAGAAATATGTTATGTGGCTACAGTCCTCATGACACGCTGAAAGGGGCGAAGGCAGATGCAACTTTTTTTCAGAGCAGCAGGGCTGGTTTCCAGGCGCACGACTCTTCTCCATGGCCAAGCTCTTCAAAAACAACAACAAAAAGTTCTGCAAGTCTGCAAGCGAACTAGCTGCTGGAAGGCACTGATTGGCTGGCACCCATAATGTCACCAAGAATCCCAATTCAGCAAAGCAGTTTTGCAGTTTTTAAAAAAGGTTGTTTTCACAAACATGGCAAATGATGGACCTATAAATGCACACAGAGAGAAATAAAAAAGGAGCAGACTGCTTAAAATGGGTGGGAAACCTGTAGCCCACATGCCAATCTTGGTCCACCAGGGGGGTCCAGTTGAGTCCATGAGGCCATTTTTCCAAAACCATTCCTACTTGCTAATCATCTGATATCACTCAATAGGTGGGTAACATCTGCTGATGTGGGTTCAATTCAGCATTGGTTGTATCTGCCAGGTCCCCGCAGGGGTCTGGTGCCCACAGCCAAAGCAGCGGGATTTAACCCCTGTTCATTAGTTCATGAGCAGGGTTAAATCCTTCTCAAACCCCTACAGAGAGCAGGATTGAAATCTTCACTCACCAGCTGATGAGCAGAGATGTCAATCCTGTTGGTGCTGCTTCAAAGCACAGTGTGGGACTGTGCAAAAGGGCTTTCAAACAGCACCATGCTTTCATTTATTTGTTTTATTTATTAATTTAAATATTTATAGACCACTCTTTTCATAAAAATAGAGCAAGGTGGACAATTGGGGCTTCAAAGCACAGCATCAAGTGATGCTATAGTGACCCATCTGGATGATCTGAACTTCCAGGCAGAAAAGGTTTCCCACCCCTCACCTAAAAGATACCCCTAATGATATAGGGCATTTCTGGCCCTGCTCCAGTTGAGGAAGTGATGTAGCTCAGCTGTAGAACATTTGGTTTGCATGCAGAAGGTCCTACATTCAATCTCTGGCATCTCCAGGTAGGAGATTTTTGTAGGCTTCCCCTATTTGCACACCCAGTGTATGGACATCGGGGCAGAGCAAGCAGCACAGCTCCATAGCCCCTTGTATTCACAGAGACTCCTTCCCATCACTGATGCACAAAAAGGACTTTTGCATAACTATTATTTGAATTGTGAGGCAGGAGGAAGCCAGGATCAATCTGGGTCCAGGGCATGTTAGTAGGGCTATGGCATGTGCTCTTTTTATAAGTCTGTCTTCAGTCTAGACAACTTATAGCACTGAAATTCCAGAGTTCAAAAGCTGACTGAAATCAGGCTTACAAGCCTGACTTGTAAGATCATACTGTAGGAACAGCAAAGGGGTGCATGAGGAAATTGGAGGTTGTGCACGATGAGCATGAATGAATCGTGTGGAATAACATCCACATGGGTGGATTTAAAGCAGCCACATTAGCATGTAAAGCGGCCCTTAGCTTTCCAGCATTGTATAAAAGGATTTCTAACAAAACACATAATTGACTTTTATTGTTGATTAAACACTGGAGGATCCTTGCACATTTTCAACCCCAAGGATTATTCTGGAATTAAAAGGTTTAAAGTCCATAGCTTAACAAACATAGAATGTAGGATTCACTGTATGATCTATGTATGGTAAAAGGACTGCTGAATATTAATGCTTGGGTGGCAAGATGATGCAAACAATCATTTTGAGGTTTTGTATAGGTAGTCATCTCACCTGCTTGTTGTCCACTTTCTGTTTTGCCCAGTGCTTTCAGAATACTATGGCAAAGAATGATCTTTGTGAAGGTACAGCCTGTTTTCAGCTCACTACCATTAAGGGATTATTCTTAGTACCAGAGAGTGGGTGATAGTCATCGACTTCAAGGATGAAAACCTGCTTTGCAGTTTTCTTATGTAGTCTACAAATAGAAGTTTCTTTATATCACTTTCTTTTGGTGACATTATTAGAGAAACCTATTCCACATTTGTCTTTTAGTGGATTACAGTGAAAACGGCACGGTTCTGCTGAGAAACTTTTATTTGGTCCATACATATCTTCCCATCAAACCTTTGCAGGATGCGGTGATTGTCATCACCTTTCTTTCAAACAAATCAGTTCTGTGCCATTTGTTTGCCCTTTGATGGTATAGTTATGACTCACTTCTAGCAATCTCAGTTTCAGCAGTTTATTGCAGATTAAAGGAAGAGAGATGAAGAGACACAAATGGGGTTAAGGCTGTAGCCTGCTTTTGTAACGAAAACCACCAAAGGAAAATCTAGCCAGTGCATCATCTCAGCCAGTTTTTCAGTTTTTATTCTGAACATTTATTTTTTTTGCAATGGCCTAGTTTGGACCATGGTTTACTGATATGGAACAAGGCTGCTCAAGCCTTGGGGGCCAAGGTTTCCTGTTCCTTATTGAGCATTGGCTCCTTATTGAGCATTGGCAGCCACATCTCTACCTATCCCACACCTGGCATCACATCAGGTGTGAGGCAGGTGGGCATAGTTTGGGGAAAATAGCCTTAGGGTCAAATATGAACCCCTGGATAGTTCTCCACCCCTGGTTCAAGCTGATTACAGTTCCTGATTCGAGCACAATGAAAAACTGTGATTAGTTGTAACCAGGAAGAGCATGTGTCCAATCTCCTTCTTGCAGCTGCACTTCAGGAGGGGAAGAGGAGCATTCACACCAAAGCAGACTCATCCCCATAATGCCACACGGTTTTGTATGGATTTCATCCAGACTAGGCTAATAGAACACAGGTGAGCAACATGTATCCTGCATGCGGTTTGCCACTGCCTCCTGGTGGCCTCCCCATTGCCAAATTATTTCCTCCCCACCACCACCAAATTTGCCACTGTCATGGCTGAATGCTGAACAAAAAAATATTTAATTCACCTGCCATATTTAAAAAAGAAGTTTGTGTTGCATTGGAGAGCTGAGCTCAGTCCAGGCCTTGCCAGCCCTGCTTTATCTCCATTTGCCCCCTGTTTCTGACCACAGATGCGCCAGATAGAATGTCTACTTGATGCTTTACCTGTGGGCACTGTGGTCATGGCACTGCAGCTAGTTCTCGGCAGCTGATGTTCTATCACTTGTACTGAATTTAACTGTGAACGGAGCTGACCAAACAGCTGATGCTGTGCTGATCTGCCATTGTGAAACCCAATTTAAAGAAAGAAGTTAATGAGGGCCTGGGGAGGAGAATGAAAGAAAGAAGTGTGCATGCAATGCATTGGTTGATGGAGATGTGGGGTGGGGTGGCAGAGGAAACATTTTTAAGATTACCTACTTCATGCTTGCCTCACAATGACAGCCTTGATTGTAATGTCAGAGGGGAAGGGTGAATAAAAGTCCCTTTTAAATTAATCTGCTGCATTGCTGCCTTGCAATATTGGGGAGGGGGAAAGTCTGTATGAATGAAGGAATGGGGGGGAAACTTATGTGTGAATGAGTGAAAGAGGGCAAGGGGAAAGTGAAGCATCTGTGTGTGAGGGTATACTGTGGGGGGAGGATACATGTGTTTTTATGTATGCATAAGAGTGTGCAGCTCTGACCCGCTTCCACACACAGCCCTCAAGGCCAAAAAGGTTGCCCACCCCTTGTATAGAATGAATTGTCTGCACCCACTCTGATCCAACAATCTCTATGCATCGCTCTGTGCAACACAGATCAACTATCTCACTTGAAATGAATGGTTGATGCACACAAGGATCAAGTTGGAGATGGTTCTTTTTCTGTTCTCTTGTTGAGAATGGTGAATCTCCTGGGATCATAGCCTACATACTTAGCTTTAGATTGTTAGAGCCAGGCAATGTGATATCTTCCTTGAGCACTGAAGTGTCCCAATGAAACCTGATGTACACCTTTTCCATAAATTCAAACACCAATTTAGCACCTCTATCCCTTTTCAGACAGCACAGCAGGGGCAAACAAATGCAAAAGACACTGTAATGCAACGTCTGAAGCTAGGCCTTTAGAAAACTATGCTTTACTAGGGCTGTTAGAGTCAGATTATAAAGCTGTTCCTAATCATTTAAAATTATGTGTTTTGGACCCGCATGAAGCAGCCATAAGTAATACAATAGCTCTCCCAGAAGGGTCTGCTATACAATGTGGTGGGACTACATCCCAGGGGCAAATCTTGCTCAGTCTGCTCATGCTGACATGGAAGCTTACAGCAGCACTAAGAAAATCCAGGTAAGATACTATTAACTGGTTTAAATAAACTACTTGTTCTACTA
Source organism: Rhineura floridana (assembly GCF_030035675.1). Lineage (NCBI taxonomy): Eukaryota > Metazoa > Chordata > Lepidosauria > Squamata > Rhineuridae > Rhineura > Rhineura floridana. The sequence goes on from NC_084487.1 coordinate 102,993,714, forward strand.
TTACTACTCTGAAATGGTTGGATGATCTCAGCCTGGCAGTAATCTATGGATTAAATTGAGTAGCACTCTTAAAATAAATGTGGATGCTTCAAATTGAGTGTGATCATGAATTCAAATACAACACTGAGACTCTTCCTCTTCCCCAGAGTTGACAAATGCCATCTGCAATAGTGTTATAGTTATTTTTAGTTTTAATTAGTTCATTTATCAAACAGATATGCTCCATCATAGAAAACTCTGATTAGATGCCTGTGATTTTTCTTGCTTGCTTGCAGTCCCATTTTCGGTGAGGTTTTGTTTTGTTTTTCCCAGAAATCAGACCCAGCCTTCATGAAGGTATACAGCTCATATATCCGCAGTTCCTCAAATTTCATCTGTGTACTCAAGATTACAAATAACACTCCTGTGTTTATTTAGATCAACCTTTCAGCATCAGCATTAGATACAACTGAGACTGAGGAGTCCCCCATCCTACCCCTCATTCTATTCCTTATGATTACATTAACATTCATTTTGTCTGGTGATGTACTGATTTGAACATTCCTTCCTGTGCACTGAAAACACCAACAGAAATAATGTTGATGCAATAGGATGTATGTAGAATCACACTATGATTGTACATTTTTGTGCAATGTTCCTAAGTGCGCCATTCATATAATTAATTATATTTCTCATTACAGATGATGATAAGGTTTTCTGATGGACAACAAATTACAAAAGTCATGCTTAAACACAAAAAATGGTTTCCTCCATACAAGTAGATCTGCAACAAAATGTTGTAGTGTTCTTGTCCAAGATTCCAGATGGTCCAGGTTCTTTTAAACTGTTTTTAATTCTATGTTTCTAAATTGTTGTAACCCGCTCTGGGACCTTTGGTTGAAAGGCAGGTAATAAATTCTGATGATGATGATGATGATGATGATGATCCCCCTCCCAACAGGTTTTCCATTCCTCTCCCATCAGTCAGCATTCTGTGGCCACTGAGCATATTCAGGCTATTTTTGAGAGCCATTTCCCCTAAAGAATTTGAGAGGGGGAGGGGAGATTTCTGCAAACCATGTGGTTTCCCTGAGCCTGCTGGCCCCTCCTTCTTGTGAGTAGGAGGTGTGCTTTTGGCTACATAAGGAACAGCATTCACGCCTGAACACGAGCAATAGAGGGAAGGACAACTGAAGCAACTGTGATCCACCTCCCAAGCTCCACTTTCAATGCTTACCTTTATTTCCAATCTAAATTGCCCTGACTAAGCTGCTATTAACCCCACAGCATAAAAATGCATGCATGTATCTTTTTTCTGCTACTAGCTGCTGTAGCAAAAAGAAAAAGAAAAAAGCGATCAAGAAAATGTCACACAATGGGAAGAAGTTAAGCAACAGTCTCTCACCCCAATCCAGTTCTGTGGCTGTTTTTAAGTAAACAGAGATGTGTGGGACAATCCAGCATGGATCTCCCACACTTTGTGTAGCTTGATCTCCAGTCTGTCAATGGCAATGTCTTCTCCCCCTCATCCACGAATACCAACCAGGAATCATTCTGTATTTGAGTCCTTGACCATGATTCATTGCAGTGCTGCCTTATACTGAGACAGAGTGTTGGTCCATTTAGCTCATTCTTGTCTATATTGGCTGGCAGCAGGATTCCAGGGTTTCAGGCAGGGGTCTCTCGCCTTATCTGGAGATGCTGGGGATTGAACCTGAGACCTTCTTTAGGCAAAGCATGTGCTCTTCCACTGAGCTGTCATCACATTTCAATGCCAAGCAAATATGAAAGCACTTCTGCTGGAGGCAGAATTTTGTGTGATGATCAGCCATGGTTAATTCCCCAAAAGAGGTGTGTGTAAAGATGCCTTTGTCATACTTGGAAGCCCTGACAGCATGGTTGCTGTCTCTGGTACCCAAGCAGTGTACTGTGATAAACTCTCTCAGCATATGGTCAGAGGTCCTTTCATGTTTATCATTAGTTCCCCTGTTCCTGAGAATTCAAGAGAGGTTCTGGGGCTGAACCATTCCATTCCAGGTAGAGATCATTCCAGTTAGAGAAGACTGGTAGCCAACAAGAGAGCACATCAAATAAGAACATAAAGGGAGGAAACCAAGAGAAGTATAGAAAGTTGGAGAGGATGAGATCATTATAGAAATTAAGGCTCCCACGAAGAAATAGAAACACGGATGCCAGCATTATCACTTAAAATCATCCCACACCCCAAACTATGGATTGTCAAGTAAACCACATTGAGATTGTTTATTTGGCTATGAATTGTCAAATAACCAGCACTGAAATTGCCATATCATAATCTGTCCATGAAGAGGGAAGTTTGCACAATTCCCAGTCAATGTACACAATCCCCAACATACTTTGGGGAATGTACATACAGTATATCAACTGAATTTTGCACATTCTCTGGTCATTATCCATACTCCCCAACAGGCCTTGGGATATGAGCATATATTAACTGAATTCTGCACAATCTCTAGCCATTATGCATAATCTCCAACAGGCCTTGGGGAATGTGCATGTATTGACTGAATTTTGTACATTCTCAGGTCATTATGTATAATCTACAAGAGGGTTTGGGGAATGTGCATACCTGAACAGAATTCTGTATATTCTCCAGGCAATATGACCATTCTCTGGTCAGTATGCATAATCTCCAAGAAGCATGCCTGTTTTCTATTTCTAGTTCAGAAGTGTGCAGTTTGCACCCCTGGGCTGTTTCTGGCCCACTGCCTAATCTTACATGGGCCTTTCCCTGAGCAGCTGAGCAGAGGGAAGAAAAGATGGAGCTCCAGATTAATATTTTTCTGCAGTCTAGCCTCTTTTTCTTCACCTTCAGCTATTTCCCAGTCAGCTGAGCATCACAGGATGGATTGCAAGCAGAGGGGAATTTAAAACCTTCCCTCTCACTCTCACAATCTTGATTAAAGTTGTCCCCCATGTCAACGGTCATAAGCTTGGGGAAAGCTTCATAGCATTACACTGTAGCTGTTTATAAGAACTCTGCAAGAAAAAGGTTGTTTTTTTTAAAAAAAAATGAGAACGAGGTCAGGGCAACATGAGTTAGTGGCACTCAGATCATTTCTGTAACTATCATTTCACATTTGAAACAGGATAATAAAATACCTGAACATTTTGAACAATTGTTACTGCTTAAGCAGAATGTACAGGAATTGTGGGAAATACTCAGACTGAACTTGAAGTGTTATACTTGAATGAATCTGAAATATTATACCATTTTGAAATGTTAAATATCTTAGTCTTGTTTCTTCAAGATAAATTCACTAACATTGAGGGGGGACTGTGTGTTACTGTGTTTTGTTTGTTTTCCATGATATTTTTAAGGATGTAAACAATAAATCTATAATGTTTTTAATTCCCTGTATTGAAATGAAAGTTTGTGGAATTTTAGAAATGTTCTCATATTGACTGGAAGATGAATTCTCGTTCTCTGATATCACTTCAGTGACTATACATATAGCCTGTGCTTCTCATCTTACAACAGCAGCAATGTTGTCAGAAAAGTCAGCAATAACAGCAGGAGTGAACAACTTTTCTTTCCATCAAGATATGAATTCCTTTAGAGGTAATCTGTCAGCAACGGGCAGGGCCAGAACACCCGGTGGGTATAGCAGATGTATCTCACACTTTCTCTTCCAGCCCCTTTTCCTGCTGGGTAACACTTCCTCAGTTGGTTCCCTCCACAGCAAACCCAATGATGATTGACCCCATGCTACTATGAAGCTTTCCCCCCAAGCTTTTGACAGTGGACATGGAAGACAATTTTAATTAAGATCGTGGGAGGGAGAGGGAAGGTTTTAAACTCCCCTCTCCTTGCAATCCATTCTGTGCTGCTCAACTGACTGGGAAACAGCTGAAATTGAAGAAAAAGAGGTTGAACTGCAGAAAAACGTTGATCTGGAGTGTCATCTTTTCTTCCCTCTGCTCAGCTGCTCAGGGAAAGGCCCATGTAAGATTAGGCAGTGGGCCAGAAACAGCCCAGGGGTGCAAACTGCACACTTCTGAACTACAGATAGAAAACAAAGGCATGCTTCTTGGGGACTATGCATGGTGTCCAGAGAATGTGCATATTGCCTGGAGAATGTACAAAATTGTATTGAGGTATACACATTCCCCAAACCCTCTTGGAGATTATACATAATGATCGGAGAATGTACAGAATTCAGTCAATACATGCACATTCCCCAAGGCCTGTTGGAGATTATGCATAATGGCTAGAGAATGTGCAAACTTCAGTTGATATATGTACATTCCCCAAGGCCTGTTGGGGATTATGTACCCTGACTGGGAAATGTGCACACTTCCCTCTTCATCGATGGATTATGTACACATTTTCCATGAGGCCTGGAGAATGTGCACAGTGCCCGGTTATTATGCACATTAACTGCTCAAGCGATGTTCCCCTTAACATATTTAACTCATGTTGCCCTGCCCTCATTTTCATTTTTTAAAAAAATCTCCTTTTCTTGCAGAGTTCTTATAAATAGCTACAATGTAATGCAGATGTATCTGAGAGTTTCTTTTATATTCAAAATGAGTTCTTTTGCTTGAAAAGCCATGTTGCATTTATAGCATCACCCTGCATAAATAGTATCATCCACAGAAAACCTAGAAACTACACTGATGAGTCCAATCATGACTCATTCCCAAATCCCATATGCTAAAATTTCACACAATCAACACTGAAGAAATAAGGAAAAACAGAATGTACATTGCAACCCAACGGACTTGGTTGAAGGCATAAAGGTTGATAAATCACATCCATTAAGTATATCTGTGTGATAAACATGGCTAACTTGATTTTCCAAAAGCTTCATTTATAGGAGCTACAAATTATTAACACAGAAGAAAATAATGTTATATAGTGGGAGGAGGGATCACAAAGTTCCTGTCCCATTTCACTCATGCCATAGAGAACCGGCATTTGCAGCAAAGACTCCTCTTGCCAGCACTTCTGTTCAGGCATGCCTTAGGGGGCACAAGAAGCCCTGATCTGTTTACTAAAATTCAACTGTCCATAAGTTCTTTCCTATTCACAATGGAGGATACAGTCAGGGCCAGGCTCCTGTTCAATGCTGCCTCTTTTCATTTTCTGTGTGCTGGGGTTATAGAATTGTTTTTTTATATATTTGATTTTTTATTATATTTTATTGCTTTACATCTTATTGATGTAAACTGATCTGGGGCCTATTGGCAAGGGATGGTAGACAAAACTCAAACAAATGAAATATTTCTCACCTCTGCTTACCCTAATATGCTCTGTTTAATGCTCAGCATGTGGCATTCCTTCCTCTTCCGATTGTGAATGATTTTAACAGAGGTGTGGATCAAAAGTGAAACAGCAAAGACACTGCCAGATTTGCAAAGTAAGTGAAAGCAGAAGTGGACAAGCCTAATTTGGAGAGCTTTGGGGAGTGGAATCTGTTGCCAGGGTGCAGACTTGCCAGATCCCCATGTTGCATGGGTGGAAGTTATCTGGATCCCTGTGTCTTAGAGTCCAAAGCATCAGAGGTCAAACAAAAACAATGGATGACTCTTGTTAGAATACAATCATGAAACATAATAGACATCCTTCACCTGGAGATGATCCATGCCTGACCCTTCTTCCAATTGAGACCCCAGTAACAAAAAGTCCAAATACTCTGTGGGGCCTCCTGATTCCATCACTTCCCTAGACACCTCCAGCATCTTCAAAGAAGCAACAGCAGGCCCATCTGCAGCAGAGGAGCCAGAGGGAGCCATAGATGAGCATGCTGATTCACCTGTGGCAGTTCTTTCACCTGCAGAATCAGAGGAAAAGGTTGAACTACCTCCTAGCCCCAGAGAATGCTGGCAGCAGGAGATGCAGACAGCCATCCATTGACAGAGTGTATGCCTCAAGGGCCAGACAAGCTGGGCTCTTCAGGAGTACAAAGCCTCCTCATAAGCAGGGAACTGCTTATGAATGCTGGGGTTAACCAGTCGCAGCTTGGTCTAGCGCCATAAACATCCAGTTTCAGACTGCTAATTGCAGGAACAACACCGGACCATAGCTCTGTGAACTCAGCTTCTTGTTACTGCTTCTGACCCTGTGCTACTGACCCCTGGATCCCTGCCAGGACCTTGCTCTTGATGTTCTGTTTTGCTGTGTTTGATCTTAGCTTTGCCTCATGGCTTTTCCACTAGATGACGCCCGCTCTTGGACTGCCTTACTGTGCTTGACCTTGACTTCTCCTTAAGACCCTCGCTTTCTGGATTGCCCTGATATCTGACTCTTACCAAGGCAGGACAAAGATGCCACTGTGCAAAATGGTCTTATTCATCCTTCGTATTCTTGTTGATGGATAAAGGCTTTTCATTATTCTATGTTTTATTTCATGTTACAGATTTTAAAGGATGGGTAAGTTCTGCATTTTAATATTTTGTCAGCCACTCTGAGACATCCTGTCAAAAGTGATGGACAAATAGAATACATTAATATTCACTATTGTTTTCTATATGCTGAATGGACATTTTAACCTCAGTAGCTCAATCACAGCCATCTAATTTGACTTTTTGCAAAAAGGACTGTTGAATTCTCCTAGTTCTGCTCCAACAGCCTTTTCACAGGGCCAAATAGGACACAAGGGGGGCAGCCACATGTATGCTAGTCAGTGTCTGGCCCCATTAACATATACAGCAAGGGTTAGGGGATGCCTATTTTTATTTTTACATTATTTTGCGGAAAGGTTTCAGCACCTTGGACAGCTCTTGGAAAGTTCAGACTAAAAACTTGGAGTAGATTCGCTACCCCACTGACGTCGGAATCACCAGTCTCCACTGCATTAAAGAAACACATTGGCAAGAGGGACTAAAGCCTGCCCCCTATCTCTCCTTGACAGCTGTTGTTCTGTCACTTCAGACAGTTTCTCCCAAGCCTGGCTTGTTTACAGTATCAGAGCTGGACTGAGAGCAAGGTATTTTAGTAATGAAACTTATGAGGGGATAGCATTGCTACTCCAACTTGCCCACTCTAGTTCATTGGGTAGGGGATAGTCTCTACTTTTTATTAATTAAACACATATCCTGAGATGTGAAGAAGCACATACTTTCACACACACATATGTAAATGGTGTCATGCAAAACCTCCACAGGACTGAAAATTCTGAAAGCTCCTTCACAGGAACCCAGATACTGGATGTGCTGTGTCGAGAAGGAATCTCTTCTATCACTGACAAGGAAACTGTGATATCATAGCAGACTGTTCCTTGGAGTTCTGATGATGAGATGAATGCTCAAACAACACAATACAACACAACATCCTTGTACTCTTGTGGTGTGCCACAACCATCAGAGTGAGCTTGTTAGTCACCCTTTTGGTAGTCACAAGGCTCAAGGGAGATAAGTTTAGGTGCATCTGCTATGCATCTGTGATGAAAAAGATTTCTATGATGGAAAGGTCACTTAGACTTATAACACCGGAAGATTGTCATGGACACAATAGGTCACATCAGGTATAAAAAAGTGAGCATCCCTTCTCAACAAGTAGCAAGAAAGCTGGTATCATAGTAGAGCCAGAAGAGACAAGGTGCCTTGTTCAATTAGCCCTGTGCAGTTATCAGAAGCAGGGGAGGAACAGATCCACTTGGTGATGGAGTTTTGTGGAAAATTATCCAGAATGTTTTCTGAGGCAAGGTTAATTTACAGGGGCTAATTTGCAGATGCCCTAGACAGCAATCTAATTTAACCTGTTTATTTTACTTGTATTTAGTAAACAAAGCTAATCACTTTGAAACTCAAACACGGGAAGATGCCTTATACTGAGTCAGGCCATTGATCCATCTAGCACAGTATTGTCCACATGGAGGCAGCAGCTCTCCAGGGTTTCAGATAGGGGACATTCCTAGGCCAACCTGGAGATGCTGGGCATTGAACCTGTGGCCATCTGCATGCAAAGCAGACACTTTGGCCCTTCCTCCCACAAACATGAAGATCCTGAAGGCTCTTGTATAGAGACTTGGGTTTGAGGGAGGAAGCTGCAACAGAAGTGCACCTTCTCATTTTAGATCCAAACAAGGTATTCATAATATTTGTACTGTTTCCCCTTGCTTTAAATTTTCTGTTTAAATATGAAAACAGTCAGCAGAAAAGTCCTCTCCCCACCCCCTCCACCTCCTTCTAGTATCTTCGTACAAAAAGATCAAACCAGACAGGTTGCCTCCAGGACAGAGCTTGTGAACAAGGCAAAAACATCACTAAAGAAAGAACTTGCCTCCTACCAAGAATGGTGATTTGATTATGTGAGACACCAGAGTCAGTGACAAATCTTTTGGCTCAAAGTCAGAATTCTAAAAAAGAAATAATCTCTGTTACAAATAGGATTTAAGAGGGGAAAGCAATTTTTGAGGCCAATAAAATCCATACATATGTCACCACAATGAAAAGACAAGTACAGCAAAGATTGGCTAACCAGAGAATTGTTCAGTCCTTTTAAAGAGGGGGGGGGGGTGAAGCATGTTCATATTTATTAGAAATATCCCTTCCTCAGCCAATCTGGGGCTCCTATTAATATTCCATAGAGATAGGCTTAGGCACTGGGAAAATATATATGCCTATATTTACATGCAGACATTTGTAAATCTTCGCCTTTTCATATCCAGAAGGAGTTTAAGTTTATAAATGTGTAAACAAATCAGTATGAATGGTGTTTGCTGTGAAGTGTGGTTAGGTTGCAAAATGCATCATGCAGCTTACACTGATTTAGACTCGTTGAAAGGGACAAAAATATGCACTCAAATTATCTGGCATAATGAACTATAAATATACCATTTGGGTACATATATTCTAATTATTTTTAAAGGGCATTAATTATGTGGCTCAGTTTTAATTAACAGGAGCTTCCATAGATCTGCTCACAAAGCTTGTTTGCATAGCCTTGGTTTTATACTTAGAATATGGGGAGGGGGGTAACAGCAGCCATTATGGGAATTATTCCCATAATTGTATACACAGGTTAATGTATTGTGCACATTGCTAATACACAAAGCAGTGCAGTTTGTAGACATGAACTTCAGAATTGGCTTTAGATTTCATGAATCTGTTGATTACACCTCACAAGTTTACAGCTACCCACTGTGGGAATAAGGAGGAGGCATGGAATTTGTTTATATGCATATATCACAGGCATATTGTATAGATATGGACAGTGCTTTTTTGTGCTGACACCCACAGCACTTTTATCAAGGTATAAATACTGGCACTTCATTTTTTACCCCCCAAAAACACTGAATATCATAAATGATCATAGTTTAATAGCATCAGCAATAGCAAGAGAAGAGAGCTAAGCTGACCTTAGTGAAGCAAGGAACGTGGAAAAAACGGTGAAGTGAGGAAAGAGGAAGTTGGTGGATATGTGCTAGACTTGGCTAGAACAAAAGAACAAAGCCAGACAAAAGATGCGGCAATTTTGAGAGCTGAGAAAAAGGGGAACTCACAGGCCCTCCACACATGTCCAAAAGCGCATTCACAAAGGGTCAGGATGTAGGTTTGCAGAGTGATCCAGTTAAGGATCGGGACAGGCATCATAGCCAAATTTGGTGGCTGGGGTGACATACAGAGCTTTGAATAAAGTATATAGAGGATTGAAGGTCATTGGATATTGTCACTACTTGATATCTGAAGGCTGGGAAGTTGTGCTAAAAGTCTGAGATCCAGGGCAGGAAGCCACAAATTGGTGACAATTTTGCAACCACTCTGCTTTCTGTATTCATTTTTTCTTTAATAAACTGGCATACTTAACCGCAATCGTTGACTGTTCAGTTTAATCCAAGTAATGGATGGACTGCATACAAAGGGAATTTCATTGTTGCTGAGGTGTGTAGGACTCCTTGGCAACAGGGCCAGTGTTCATTCACCTAAATAAATATAGCTTTAAATTGACATTCCTGCAGCATGTACTGTATAACATACGACTGAATTCTGAGTCTTCAAACATAGGCCCTGATACAGCTAGAGTCAGTTGCACACCAGCGTACATCCCTACCGGGATGGTGAATGCACATGAGTGCTAGATGCATGACTTGGCAGCTTGATCCAACAACTAGGACTACATGTTATTACTATCAACATAGTGCAACTAATTCAAGAAGTGAAACCTAAGAGGAACTGAGGGCAGGTAGGAATATGCCAATCAGCATATTTTTTTAACGCAGCAAGCAAGTCATGCTGACATGTGGGCAGTGCCAATGATTTCATGTTTTCACTCTGAATATGTTTTTAAGACATTTGTGTATTTTTATTACTAAGGACCCTTCTTTGAGGGCAGCTTTCCTGCCACGAACATAGGTTCTTTTTCTGCTCACAGAGACTACATTGGATCCTACCCATTGTGGTGATAGAATAGAAGAGTAAGCCATGACACTTGTAACAAACCAGAAATATTTTATTTAGTTACAAAAAGAAAATTGGTGGAAGGATCCAGGGCAAAACCTTATACTTGTGCTATCACACAATCACTTATCTCCAGATGACTGGTGCTCCCAGCTTGTCCTTGGACCTGCTGTTCCATTAGGAATAGCCAACATGCTGCCTTACAGATGTTGATGGAATGCAGCCCCAGCCAGCATGGCCAAAGGTGAGTGATAATGGGAGAATGATAGAATCTATGTGCTGCATAACTGTAGTACATCTGCTTGAATATACTGGTTTTGGAACAAAATATTGTGCCACTAAGTGTTACTGCAGACACAGCAGAATAAACATAAGTGACAGCCTATGGAATGGAGGTACTTTTCCCCCATGTATTGCCCAGAAGGGGTATAGCCCATATATTGTACCAAAGGGTTTGCATTTTTATGGAAGGAAATCATAAGACTGGTGTATGAATAAATGGAAGATTTGCTTTTGGCAGAGCAGATGGAAGGAAAAGCTTTTCAGTAGCTATGGTAGGTTCTTTCACAGTGAAGCTACGATTCTTGGACTATTCATCTCCATATAGCCACCATAAGTCATTGTCAGATACAAAGTCTTGATCTAAGATGGGGGGAAAGTATTTTATTTATTTATTTATTTATTTTATTATTAGATTTATATCCAGCCCTTCCTCCCAGTAGGAGCCCAGTAGCTTGGACTTACATTTCTATTAGTTTAGAATAAAATTCAAGTGCTCCTAAACCATCAGGCTTTGTTCAGGGAGCAAGCTTGGATCCCATCAGCAACCCAGCAGAGATATTGGAAATGCAGAATATTTCTATCAGGGTTAGAGGAGGATTTGGCAGATTGGCCCAGGCCAATGTGTGTGCAAGACAGAATGTGTCATTTAAACAGCTTCATACTGAGTTTTGCACAAAATCCAGAACAATTTTGCCATCAAGCACCTTGACCTTGCTGTTTTGAACAGCTTACACATAAATCTATGGTCATGCCAGTGAGTTCACAGGCCATCTGGCCACTATATATTTGGGTCTCTTGCACATGCTAAAATATTATTGCATATTCAAAATCCTACTGCAATGACACATCTTGCTATTTAAAAAGCAAAACCTGGAGGTGTCTGTGTTGGCTTGTCGACTTACTAGCTGATGGCAGGGTGCTAAATGTTTCCATCCTTCTTCATTAGACCGCCAACATTTAGCTAATTAACCACTTAGACTAAACAATTAAAACAGTTTTATAGAACTACTTACAAAAACAATATAGAAAATGCCCTTCTTTTTTATGTATAGTTTATTAGAACTTTCACATTATTACAATAAAACTGTACAACCCCTTATTCCCTCCCCACCCCTCCCAGCTCCCCTACCTCCTTCTGTCATCATGCCCTCCTTTCTTCTGGTGTTTGGTTTTTGGCATTTTATGCAGTGTTCAAGTTCAGCTAAGTGTTAAGGTAAATGATCGTCAGTGTTCTGCTGGAGTCCCAGATTAACAGCTGTTGGGTTGGAGAAGTGTCCATCCCTGCAGTGCATTGCGCCTCCCACTACTTCCAGTTGTGGGTTTTAATCAGCTTTCTACTGCTTCCTTCAACAGAAAACCCAGCTTCTCTATAGTGATTTGGTCACAATCTCCTTTCCCTATTGTAACTAAGTTGAAATGTGTGGTACTGTACTAAATTACATTCTTTCCCAGTTTATCCTGGCCTCCATTTCCTCTGTTATATTCCCTGTGCAAAATCATGGAGCAGCAGGTGACAAAAGTATCAAGCTCTGTCTCCAAAGTAACTTCTCCCTCTTCCTCTAGCCAGGATCAGTGGTGGTTGGTGCCCATTGAGACTGGTAGGGCGGAAGGTAGGGAGACCTACAGTAAGCAGAACCAGAGCCAATGAGAGGTGGAGCCAGCTAATTCTAGTTTTGTCCCCATCCTCCTCCCTGCTGAGTACTGTTAGAGTAATACTGAGACTAAGGAGGAGGAATCTGACGGCCAGGGCCACCCCTCCACTGGTTATAAGAAAGAAGGCAGGCAGGTGGGAGCTGGCTGAAGGCAGACAGGTTTGTGGGACAGTGCCCCATTCACCCTAATAGGCCAGCCTTTATTGTCCAGGATCATAGGCTTCAGAGCTCTCCAATTCTCATTAGAAATTCTTTGTCCTATTAAGTCTGTCTTCTTTCCAGTCCATCCCAGGGATGCCTCTTTACAATGATGTTAATGATTATGGAAATATATCTCACAACTATTTAAACTGCAAAAGATCCTGTCATACCTTTACCTGCTGCAACAATACTAGCAATAGAAACAGGCTGTCAAGTTAAGTAGGTTTCAAATAATTTTCCAGATAGTAACTGCTTGATCTGTTTTGACCTGAAAATTGTTAACAAATATATGAAGTCTGACTAACTTTTAATTCAGGCTCTTCAAAGCCAGCAAAACAAATCTAGCTTCTCAATGTCTAGCCTGTATGCACACACACAGACATGCCAAAAGGCCAAATGCTGAAATGATCATTTTCTCTAAATCATGTTAATCAGAAATATTGTGTTCAGCCTAAAAATTCTGAACATGTCTTTTTTAGGTAATTCAAGAGAGACAAAGCCACAGTGACAGCTGCCATTTGTAAATTGCCTGGATAAACAGAGATTAGCTCTTTTGTGGGCTCATTCCCTTTTCTGCTGACTTTGAAATAAAGAAATGTGTGGACTAATTTGAATGGATTTTCCCAAAAAGTAGCAGCCAGAACTCCAGAAACAACATTTCTGTTGAATTATAAAGACAAAATATTACCCAGGGCTGGCTCCAGGCATGCGGGGGCCCTTGGGCATCAGCTTGCCCTGGCCCCCCAGTGGGTGGGTGTGCACACATGTGCGTGCATGTGTGTGCCCCCCACGCCCCCCACCTGTCTAGTCCTTACCATTGCCCTTAATGAAGATGGCAGCTGCGGTTTCCCTAAGGGGAATGAAGCCTCCGCCACCATCTTTGTTGATGGCACACGTGCGTGTTATGCACGCACATCTCTGCCATCAACTAAGATGGCGGCAGCGGCTTCTGTACCTTAGGGAAGCTGCGGCCGCCATCTTCATTAAGGGCAATGCTAAAAAGCCAGCTGACAGGTAAATGGGGGGCGTGGGGGATACGGATCATGGAAGGGGAGTGGAGGGCCCCTCAGGGGCCCCTCAGGGGCTCCTGTAGCTCCGGGGCCCTCGGGCCAGTGACCAACTTGGCTGCCCTTTAGAACCGGCCCTGATATTACCTCTCTTTTTTTTCTTGCTCCCCCCCAAACACACATGCTCACACTAAGACTTAATAAGTTAGCTGATTGTTCTAATCGATTAATTGATGAGTTCCATCAGTTTAAATGTTTTTACAACTGAAAAGGTGCTTCCTACTAACTGGGCAGAAAGTTTTTAATTTTAAAAAATAAAATAAAAATACCAGTACTTGTAAAACAGGAACTACATGTTAATCAATATGTCCCCTTCTGAGTGAAAGGGAAGGGGGAATGACTCTTCTAAGATGATGGCACATCTGTAACATCAAAAAAGAAACATTTTTATTTTGAACTATGTTTTTTCTCATATACAAATTTATGCAGATTTTACCAATTAATGGAATGGGATTCATATGATTATCTAAAAGTTCTTTGTTCAGGTGACAGTGCGGAGAGAGAGAGAAACTGTATCACTATCACACACAGGGTGAATTTGTAGAACACATCACTGAACAGCTGTTATTTCACTGTGTGCAACTGTCCAATAACATGAATCGAGTGACGGCTTTTGTTAGCCCAGCTATGCAGCAAAGCACTGTCCTCAGTATCTCTCTCTTTTTAAAAGGTACAACTAAATAAAGGAGCTTCATGGGTCAATTTCTTACAAAGGTTTGCAAAGCTTCTTGAAGTGGGGTGGGCTTTTTATTATTATTAGCTGAGAAACATATTAAACACCTTCACTGCAGAGCTATATGAATAATCCTTTGTTGTGTGAATAATCCTTTTGCAATTATATGGCCACTTATTAATAGACCATATCGAATTCTTAATCCGGGTATTGTTGTGAATACTGTGGGCACCTCATTGAAATAGAATGGCAATCAACAGGCTTGAATAGTTCCCCAAACCCTGAACTTTTACTGAATTGCAGCAGCTTAAAAGGAAATTTATATTGCTTAGAAAGTAAATCAGAGGCACAGAGGTCTTTGTTGTGACACCAATGGCCTTCTTAAAGCAGAGAAAATTCTCCAAACGCCAGTAAATGTGGAAGAGGTTTCTGAACAGCCATTTTATTGTTTTTAATTTAGTCTTCAAAGAGTAGTGTAGCAAATTTCCAAGACTCCTGTGTACATCAATAGAAGCATTCAGCTCTGAGTGTAACATTTCCTAAGGCATGTGCTAGATTCAGAAGTGCATGCCTTCCTGGGACAGAGCAGTTCACATGTATGTATGTATTTTACTTCATACATTTTCTTTATAAATGCATTCAAAGTGGCTCACAATTAAAATGTCACAAGACTCATCTGCAACATGTTGCAAATTGAAAAATAAAATAAAAACAAAAGGCTTACTTAATTACTTGTAAAGAGAGGCCAGCACTGAAACGTTGCCTGCCACCCACCTCTTTGAGCAGTGAGAATTTCCAGAAGCATAAGGCTTCTCTGGGTTTGAGGTCACTGGAGGCTTATTGGCACTTTGCAATATTTGTATTTGTTTACAAATACAGAAATTGAGTGCAGTTGGGGGCGTAGTTGTGATTGCCCAATTCCCAACTCCTGCATCAGATCTCTGGGGAGAAAGTCAGCACTCTAAAATGCTTACACAAGCCCAATCTCAGCATTCTTGCTGTGTCTTTCTCTGTCTCCATCTAAATTTCACGTTGCCTTTTGTTTCCTTAGCCACAATACGTTCTATACCTAACTTGAAGGAGGGAATCCACATGAGTCTTCTCTTCTGACAATCCCCTGGGATCCTGAGGTCCCATGGAGATGCATCACTGGGACATCACTGGGACATCAGGCTGTACATCACTCCCATGTTGAGTCTAAGACATTGGCCAGGTATTGCCTCAGGACAATTCACAGTGTGGTTCTACTCACAGAAATCTGATCAAAATCCATAACAATACAGACAACTAGGTCAATCATACTCAGGGTGTCAGACTTTAGATGAAGCTAACAGAATATGTGTGGTCGATCAAGGGTGCTTCTGGACCTGGGTGATTTAGCAACACCCTGTAATTGCTGTTCTACTTTAAACTGCAAGTGGACCAGCTTCTTGCTTCCAGACCTCTGGAGTCCAAATGACATTCTGCACTACAGTTCCCCTGTCTGCAGTGACAAGTGTCTGGAGAGTGGAGTGGGGGAAGAGGATTTCCCAAGGGAACCTATGATGGCTGTGCTCTGTCTCCATAGTCGGAAGCAGTATGCTTCTGAACTGCAGTTGCTGGGAGCCGCAGGAGGGGAGAATGCTCTTGCGCTCAGGTTCTGCTTGCGGGCTTCCCACAGGCATCTGGTTGGCCATGGTGTGAACAGGATGCAGGCTCTTCTTATGTTCTCATGTTATTATGATTAAACACTCCCTGCTCCTTCATTGTAGTTTGGATCATGATTCTTCCCTCCCCACCACCACCACCCTTGCAACAGGAGGGGAAGAGGGTAATGAAATAAAAATAGGTGTAAAGGTTATGCTGCTTGGAAAATATAGGGTTAAGGTGATTTAGTTGATATCTATGGAGGAGAGATAGGCCATAGAGAAAGAAATAGCTGACACACTATACACAGGGCAACAGTTGCGTACAGTAATGGGTCATCTACACTTGAGAAGACTGTGTGCAGCCATTGCATCATTATGTTAGAAAAAAAGTTAGGATTTTTTAGCTGGGGTGAGCAACATAGGAGGAGGGACATAGATCAGGTCAAAAGCCCATCTAGTCCAGCATCCTGTTCTCACAGTGGCCAAGCAAATGCCCGTGGGAAGCTGAAAAGTAGGAGCTGAGGGCAACCGCACTCTCTCCATTTGTAATTCCTGGAAATCACTTGCCCATGGAAATTTGCAACCACCATAGCTGATTCTAATTCATATTGCTGATTCTAATTCAGATCAAATATCGTATTCTGGACAATTGGAATCCTGCTTTGAAAAGCCCTGTGGTCATTTTCATAACCAGTTGTTCTGATGCTTACAGAAACTATCACTGATTTCTCATTGCATGTGAATTCTCATAAGATCATAAGAAGAGCCTGCTGGGTCAGGCCAAATGGCCCATCTAGCATCCTGTTCTCATAGTGGCCAGCCAGATGCCCATAGGAAGCCCACAAGCAGGACCTGAGTGCAAGAGCACGCTCCCCTCCAGCAGTTTCTAGCAACTGGCATTCAGAAGTATCCTGCCTCAGACCATGGAGGCAGAGCATTGTCATCATGGATAGCAGCCACTGGTAGCCTTGGGTTTCTATCATGAAAAGAAAGGTGGGGTATAAATGTTATTATTATTATTATTATTATTATTATTATTATTATTATTATTATTATTATTATTATTATTATTATTATTATATCCTCCATGTATTTTTCTAATCCTCTTTTAACAAAAGCCATCCCAGTTGGTGACCATCACTGCCTCCTGTGGGAGTGAATTCCGTAGTTTATGTGCTATATGAAGAAATATTTTCACCATAAATGTGTGTCATGCAATCTCCTTCTAATCTGGGGCCTGTCCCTGTGTGGTCCCTACCTCACATACCTTCAGGATCCAATATGGCGTGAGAACTGTTCACTTATTTTTGAAGTGCTGGTCTTTGGTTTTTGATATCTGTAGCTAAGGAGATATTTGACCTGGAGGCATCCTTGCTCACAGCTCAAACTCAACATTCAGATCAGAGTGGTCAGCTCATATTGATCACCAGTATATCTTCTTCTTTTTCTTCTTCTAATCATATTGCTAGACTTTGATTTAAAAGGAACTTTTAGGAGTAGATAAGAACTTATTTTAAGTATGCAGAGAGTACCAGCATTTCAGATAGAGTGACAAATATTTAGTCTTTACTACCTGCATGCTGGAAAAGTTATTAAAACCTTCCTTAGTCCTCTGTTGAACAGAAAAGCAAGTCTTTGATGTGGGGAAGATGTGTAACTATGAAACCGAGCTAATTTATACAGGCTATTTAAGATGTTAAATGAACCATAAAGGCCAGATGACAGAGACAAATAAGCCTCTTTCCTGAAAGTGCTGTGATTTGGGAGTTGGGTCTCCCATTCGTGTTGATGCATTGCCTGGTACTCTGTAGGGGCCTGGCTATTGCTTTCTATAAATGGTTTAACCTTCAGCTCCATGTGGCCTGCCTAGTACTGTATGCTGTCAATTAAGGAAAATCAATCTCTGGCACTTTTATGCCAAAAACGTGGAGGCCCCCCTTGGGGAGTAAATAATTAGTTCAGAACTGCTTTAGGCAATAATTAACCAAACCAGGCTTATTAAGAAAACAGCCTGAAGGATTTTTCCTTCTCAGAGGTGTTTAATATCTATCAAGTAGCTTCTAAATGATTTTGATTTAAGTATTTTAGGGCTTTCTTCTTTTTTTAGATATAAAGCAGTTGTATAATTAATGTGGTTTGACCAGACCCCTTCCTAGGCGATAAATTATGCTTAAAGACCTTGCTGCTCATTTGGACCCTCTCCTTCAGTTTACTGAAAGAACTGAATGAATGAATTGGCTCAAAGGTTTTCTTAATGTGTATTGTTATTTAATAAGATTTTAAAGAGATGATTGCGTAGACATATTTGCAGGGATTACAATTGCAGACTTGATCCTGTGATCCTGCCACAAACGTACTACTCAGACTATTGATGGTGAGGTGAAAATGCTACTTTAACCATAGACTAATTACAACATTGTGGATGATTGATAGGTGGTGTCATGAACCTGTAATGGTCATGAGTTATAAAAAAATCTAATAGCAATACTTTGGCTCCAGTAAGGGACTCTGGGAGATGGTTACATTTGGAAAAGACAAGCCTTTGCCAATTTGCAAATCTGAGTTTCACTTCCCAGCTGAAGATGGTTGGAGAAGCCTTAACAAGCTGCACCTGTTTATCTTTGCTGATTAGCAAGTGCCTGGTACCCAAGGTCATTCTTGGCCTGTACAGTTAGAAAACACAGTTGGGAGGGGAGCCTGAAGGCGCGAAAATGTGAGAAACATCGAGAAGAAAGTTACATCAGCCAATTCCTGATTGGTCAATTAATCTTGGACCGTTAGGATCTTTTTCCCTTAAGTATAGGGCTAGAGACCCATAGTCTTTGTTCTCTGTTCTTTGCCTATGCTGACTGGCACCAGAGTTCCAAACCTTTCTGCCTTATGGTTCCAGGGGTTGCTTAGGGGAAGGCAACCTATGTCTGGTTCCACTGCTTTATGTTGAACATCCATCTCTCTTAGGAGAGGTGCCACGCAACCAACTACCTCGTGAGTAAGTAGTTAGGTGAGTTAGTTTGTTATTTTCTTGTTGTGTGTATGAATTCTCTTGTAAGAACCTAAACCCCTGTTGGGTGAATGGTCTTAAAGGATTACTTGCTGCTATATGATATGTGCACTTATATATCTTAATAAAGCTACTTCTATTTAACCTGGTGTGTTCAATTGAGAGAAGGGGTGGTTCTAGATTCAGTACCTTGACCAATCTCAGTCACTAACTACCAAAGAAGGTTAAGAAGTTAAAGGCTTGGATTTTAAATGTTAAACCAGAGGTGCCTGGCAAGGAGTGTACTGTGACTCTTGCCTTTTAGGACCTTGGTTTTATATATCTTCTGGGCTCAGAGATCCCCTGGCTCTGAGTGGACCAGTATACAGGGGTGGTGGCAGCCTACTTTCTACCTTGCAGGGTTGTTGTGAGCGTACACAGCCTTGGCAAGGGTGAAGTAATAGCTTTTTGGTTCCAGTCTCATTTCCCTAAGGGTGGGGGGTCTGAGTCTGATGCATGAACCCAGTACCTTGAGGGTCCGGGGGTCATGACAGGTGGTATCAGGTAATGTCACCTGAGTGACCTGTTGTTGTTGTTCGTAGGAAATGGCCTTGCTGACCATTTGGTGAAGCTGGGCAGGGCAACTTGAGCCTGGTGGGAAACAGAAACGAGAAGAATACAGTTAAGAACAAATGGCCATCATTCATTACTTTACAGGCAACCAAGAAATATTCCTTTCCCTCCTCTCAAAAATGAAATGGACTGCCTTCAAGTGGACCCCGGCTTACGGCGACCCTGTGAATAGGGTTTTCATGGTAAGTGGTATTCAGAGGTGGTTTTCCATTGCCTTCCTCTGAGGCTGAGAGTCAGTGACTGGCCCAAGGTCACCCAGTGAGCTTCATGGCTGTGTGGGGATTTGAATCCTGGTCTCCCAGGTCATAGTCCAACACTCTAACCACTATACCACATGGGTATTAGTATCTAGCTAACTAATTATCAGCCAATGCAGTCAGGCCAGGATTGGCATTATATGATCAGACCTCCTACTGCCAATCAGCAATCTGGCCACTGAGTTCTAAACTAGCTGCAGTTTCTGAACTGTCTTCAAAGGCAGCTCCCTGTATAACGCATTGCAGTAATCTAACCTAGAAGTGTTCAGAACATAGACAACAGAAACCAGGCTATCCCTGTCACATGTGAGCCACCAGCCAAAACTGATGGAACGTACTCTGCACAAGTGAGGCCATTTGTGCCTCCAGTGACAGTAATGGATCCAGAAGTACCATCAAACTGCACACCTGCTCCTTTAGGGGGAGAGCAACCCCATCCAGAACAGGTTGAACTCTACCTATATTGTCAGAGGAACCACCCACGAACACTGAGTTGAGCTTCTGTATATTGGCTCTCATCCAGTCCATCACAGAGGCCAGACACTGGTCCAGCACATCAACTGCTTCACTTGCCAATGTAAAGGAGAAATAGAGTTGCATGTCATTTGCCCATTGATGACAACATACTTCAAATCCCCAGGTGATCCCACTCAGTGGTTTTATGAAGATATGAAACAGCATGGCAGATAAAACCAACCCCTGTGGCACCCCACATTGGAGCGTCCATGGGGCACAACAGCATCCTCCAAGCACCACCTTCTGGCAACCGCCATCCAAGTTGGACTGGAACCACTATAAAGCGGTGACACCTACTCCCAACTCAGGCAGCTGCTCCAAAAGAATAGCATGGTCGATTGTTTCAAAAGCCACCAAGATATCAAGGAGAATCAACAGGGTTGCACTCCCCTTGTCTCTCTCTCCTGCAAAAGGTCATCATATAGGGTGACCAAGGCAATTTCAGGACCAAAACCAGGCCTAAATCCCAATTGAAATGGATCTAGAAAATTGGTCTCATCCAAAAAAGCCTGGATTTGATTAGGGGCCACCCACTCAGAAGCCTTGCCCAAGGAGGAGACATGAGTGTCCTGTCAGTAGTTGTTTAAATTTTCTGGATCCAGAGAAGGCTTATTAAGGAGTGGTCTTATCACCACCTCCTTTAAGCAGGCAGGGACCACTCCCTCTCATAAAGAGGTATCAATTATCTCCCAGTCCCCATTAGCCATCCCCTCTTTACTAGTTTTTATCAGTCATGAAGGGCATGGGTCCAGAGCACACATGGTCACCCATACCAATCCAAGCACCTTGTCCATGTACTCAAGCCATACCAACTAAAGGTCATCCAACAACACAGGTCTAGACAGTGTTCTGGATACCTCTTGAGATTTACCTGCTATATCTGCAGAAACAAGGGCTCTGCAGATGCAAATGACTTTATCCTCAAAATGTTCCACAAACAAGTCACAGAGAACCCAGAAAAGCTCCACTGGTCAGCACAGTGAGGATGCAATGTAAGCAGCAAAGTATGTCTTCTTCTCTATCTTCTCTGCCATGGAGTAGGCTGTATAATGGGCCCCCACAAGGGTTCAGTTGCATTTGTCTGGAGTGTTCCTCCAGTTGTGTTCATTCTGTCTCCCTACTTGTTTCATTGCCCTAAGCTCTGGAGTATACCAAGCAGCTAGTTGGACGTTGCCAAGTGGGAAAGGGTGCTCAGGAGCGATTGTGTCAATAGCCTTTGTCATCTGCATATTCCACAAATCAACCAGGGCTTCAACAGGAATGCCAGTCATATCAACTACAAAATCCCCAGAGGCATCTGGAAACCAATTGGATCCATCAGCCTCCAAAGGCAGACTATTTTCATAGGTCCCCTACCTCTGCGGAGAGAGAAAGTCACTGAAAGCCTAAATCTCAACAGGAAGTGATGTGACCATGACAAGTGTTAAAAACAACCACTTTCAGAACACCCTCTTCCTGCCCGGCTGAAAAGACCAGAGTGTGGCTTGTCACACAGCCCCATAGTTGTCCCCATAATCATGAAGCCACCCCAGAATTAGTGGTCTCAGCATGAATGTTGAAGTCCTCCCAAGACCAACAGCCTGAGGGTCTTCAACCCCATCTTCAAGACCACCTCTGTCAGCTCAGGCAGGGAAACTGCTGGGCCGGAGGTCAGCAGTAAAGCAGCAGAATCCTTAATCTATCCTGATTGCCCAACACAAGGCACAAACACTCTGGAATCATTCTAAATCCTCACGTAAGTGGACAGGAAGCCTGGAGGGAGAGAGAGAGAGAGAGAGAGAGAGAGAAAGAGAGAGAGAGAGAGAGAGTTCCTGTAGACCAGTGATTCTCAAATGGTGCGCCGGGGCACACTGGTGCACCGCAAGAGGTGGCTAGGTGTACCGCGAATATTATGAAAGTATATTATTAAGTTATTTTTATTCATAGTTTAAAATATATTAATATATTTTTAATTTTGTACATGAAGTGTGCCAGAAAATTTTTATATGTTTTACAGTGCGCTGTGAACTAAAAAAGTTTGAGAACCACGGCTGTAAACTATAGCAACCCTCCCCTGATGCTGCACCAAGTACCCCAGTGGGCAAAGATAGGGAAGGCCAATCCCACCCTGCTTCCCTACCCAGGTCTCAGTAATACAAGCCTGGCCAGCTTTCTAATCTGCAATCAATTTGCGAATGAGAAAGAGTGTCTTTAGAACCAACCTGGCATTTAATAGCAGCATCTGCAGACCTGAGGGCTGGCTGACAGGATAACTGCAATTCCTCTAGCCAGAAAAGGGGCTGGCACACAGCACAGCCACTAACTGGCTTACCTGGCATGCCCCTTTTCTCACACCATATCTTGTTACCTGAGACCAGAGCTTGGAAAAAATACTTTTTTTGAACTACAGCTCCCATCAGCCCCAGCCAGCATGGCCACTGGATTGGGCTGATGGGAGTTGTAGTCCAAAAAAGTAACTTTTCCAACCTCTGCCTGAGACCACCGTGATCCCCCCCCCAAGCTGTCTGCAACTGAGCCTGTCCCAGACACATATCAACCACTCAGCCAACCAAGCCTCCAACTGAGGTGCACCTTACTGGCCCAGCTATTTTATCCCCAAGCCCTCAGACGTCAGCCCAGATGTCAGTCACAGTAGCTGCAGCATTTTTCAGCTGTAAAGTGTAATGCAGAAGCATTAATAATCAACCTTTTGTTTTCCTAAGCACAGTTCTTCTACTCCATATAAGTCACAGGTAGTTAACATACAGTAATTGGCACATTATAGCAACCCATTAGCAGAGCTTGGAAATGTTACTTTTTTAAACTTCAACTCCCATCAGCCCCAGCCAGCATGGCCACTGGATTGGGCTGATGGGAGTTGTAGTTCAAAAAAGTAATTTTCCAAGCTCTGCTCATTAGCCAATCTGACCTCCTTGTCCCAGGTGGTTGAGCAGAAGAGACTAAAGATCTGTACACCATCCACCTCAGCCTTCCCACTACTGCCTCCACCCACTGGCAGAGCCACTAGGCATCATCATGCTCAGTGGCCATCTGACTGGCTACTATGCCAACCTCTGAGCTGCCACCCCTGCCTATCCCTGAAACCACTGTGTAGGACTCTACTTTTAATTGTTATTAACTGTAGGTCGCGTTGTGTGTACCTGCTTGTGTAGAAAAGCAGCTAACACATTTAATAAATAATAATCATAAAATACAGGAGTACCCCCGGCGCTGCAGCAAAGTGGCTGGCAGCACTCCTAATGGGCTTTCTGGGTAACTAATATCTGCTCTGAAGAAGGCGCCTTCCTCAGAACAAAGCGTTGCAGTGAAGTAGCTACAGAGAACTCCTGTTTAAAGTTTCGCAGCTTCTTACAGCTAAACTTTAAACAGCTGCTGCCCCAAAGTGGCAGTAACACAGGCATTCACTCAGCCACAATGCCTCACTCCAAGGAAGGACCCCTGTATTCCTCAGAGCGAGACACAGGAAACATAACCCAGGGGGCCTTTGGTGCCCTTGCACTACCCACAGAGAAACAGCCTGCACTGCCACTCCAGGGGGATTATTGTAAAGGAAGACGTTCATCTTTATTGCCATGTCTTTGGAATTATTCCAGTGTATCACCAACCCATTGTTCTGCTGCCTTCTACAAAGCTAGCTACTCGAGTGTAATTAAAGAGAATCCATTCTTTTATGTAGGGATACGGTCTGTCAACAAGTTAATTACTCACAGAAATGAACCTGAGACACAACTGCAGCAATCTATTTTATCCAGACATAAAAGAAACCCTTTCACATTTAGCAATGTCTAGTAAAACATTAATTTATGCTTCCACCCTGGAAGCGGACTGGCATCAGCAATTAATCAGAATTGTGCATTTAGTCACATTTGGATTTTTCACACTTCCCAACCAGCCATGTGGCGGCTTTCAAAATCTAGGCTGTAAGGAAGCCACCTTGCATGAGGAGATGCATGTATATATCCGCTTGCCACACCAAATTCTCTGAAAAAGAATAGGAGCAATCTGGCTTGCATTTAAAAGCAGCCACTGTGTGGCCAATTGGTTCTATGAATAGGCTCTGTGACTCCCTTTGCATTTTACTCCCTGCTAGGAATATTATTGAGGTTTATAACTCTTTCCTCTTTGATGGGTTCCCCACCGGCACCATCCAGTATTGAAGATACGCAGAACTTCCAAAGTTATGCATTACCCAGGAAGTGCCAAGGTTGGATGGGCATTCACCCATCTGACTATTAGCATTTCCTGTAACATGTGAAACCATCCGCAGTTACTGGTCAAATTATGAATATAAAGTAAAGGTCATTCCAAATTTTGCAGAGTTCCCAGCCATAGTATTTTATATTCACTAATAGGCAAAAAACCCTTGCGGTTTCAGAATGTACCTATAGCCAACAGATATTTCTCTCAGAGTTTAACAAGCAGGGAATTGGGCAGCTATAGTGAATGCACCAGGAGAGCAGGTGACCTGACTTCCTCTCTGAGATATTGTACTGCCCTATAAATTTGTAAAAATGCAAACACAATTTGGATTGGTCTTTCACACTCCAATCCACTTTCTATGTAGTTTGGAAGAATTTGGTAACATGTGCCTCTGAGCATATGGTGAGTGATGGCAACACTTGCAATCAGGACTGCATCTCCAAACATGGAGAATTACATTTTTGTATGTTTGTTGGTGTTTGTCTTACTTTGCTTGTTTCCTATGTTATAATTTTCTAGGTTAGAAATAATAGTATTTCATGCAGTATTCATCCTAGAAATTACAAATTTGTAGGGCAGTGCAATATCTCAGAGAGGTCAGATCTCCTGCTTCTGTGATGCATTCACTATAGCTGCCCAATTTCCCTGCTTTTTAAAGTTTGACAGAAGTAACAGTTGGCTGTAGGTACATTCTCAAACCACAGGGTTTTTGTTTGTTTGTTTGTTTGTTTTGCCTATTAGTGAATTTCTCTGCTTTTTAATCTGGGGGGTAAGAAATGGGGTCCTGTGCAAGTTCGCTGAGAATGGATTGATCATTTGCATGCTTATTGACTTCAATGGGATTTACTCCCCTGCAATCATGCTTAGGATAGGTGAACCTGGCCACAGGGGGATGGGGTGGGGAAGAGGAGGGAGGGGAGGAGGAAGGGCAGAGGGGAAGAGGGGAAGACGGGGAGGGGAGCAGGTGGGAGGAGGAGGAGAGGAGGGAGGGGAGAAGGAGAGCAGATATGATCATTTGCCTGATTTTTATTCTATAGCAGGCACACGTAATCTCCTACCCAAATTTAAACCAGAGCTGTCCCTGGCCACATCAACACCAGACCTTTATTTCACTTTAGACAGTCATGGCTTCCCCAAAGAATATGCCAGCTGCATTAGCACACTGCATGCACATGCCTACCTTCACCCAAGATGGTGGGGTGTGTGTGTTGACGTCCCTGCTGCCATCTTGAGAGATGGCAAGCATGCACACACTGACACAGCAACACAGGAAGTGGCACAGCCAGCTCACGCTGGAGGTGTGTGTGGGGGTGTTGCCTGGGAAAGTGACTTCCACTCAACAATGAACACCAGCATTGGGGCATGGGGTGCATGCTCCATGACCCGATGCTAGCACAGATTGTGGAGCGGAAACTAGACCCACCCAGCCGCTACAGCATGAGCTGCTATCAGTCATAGGGACTCTCAGCCAGTGCCCAATCTAGTGGCTCGCTGGTGCCAGGCCTGGAACCATTGAAGAGCAATATAATTTATCCCTATCCTAGCCAGATGACCCAGAAGGATACCATGGTCAATGGTACTGAAGGTCTCTGAGATATCTGAGAATCAACAGCACACAGCAGCAATAGCACCACGTAAGTTGTTCATATCTCCAGTGATGCAGATAGATCTTAAAAATGGAATAACTATTTTTAAAGATTCGTGTCATTAGAGATTTTGTTTTCAAAGATGTCCTTTTTGTGAAAATAATTTTAAAAAGCAGACAAAAGAACAGTCTGTTTCTCTGACCTATATTACCCATGTGATGCTCCTGCCATCCTAGTGTAAGGAAGCATCTGGAAAAGAAACAGCTGCCAGAAATTAACTAATAGTGGCTATTACAATACTTTGCTGACAGCCACATAAGTTGCTAAAAGAAACACAAGGTCAAAAGAAAATAAAGTCAAACAGCCAGTTTTATCATTTCATATCAGTAACAATCTCATGGGTTAATGGTAACCTTAACATGGAAGTATACCAATTAATTTCCCATACAGTCATATCCGTTTATACCTTTTCCATTGATCTTCACCTCAGTTTGTTTCTTTTGCCTTTCATGGGCTGTTTATCACGAAGCTTAAAATAGGAATTTCATTTTTGGAGTCCTGGGTGACAATGAGGAGAAAACAGTTTGGTGTACTGGTTAAATGACCAGCTACTTGCACTGTGAGGGTAGAAATACAGAGTGCCTGTATGATTTCTCCTATGGGGAAAATGGCAGTTTGGGGGAGAAAACAGTGTGGTGCACAGTGCTGTGACCCCACTCCAATCCCTCCCTGTCCATGAAGCTGTTTTTAACCTTTTTTTCCTGAGTGATGGGCCTGATCATTGAACTCCCTTGTCACACCTAATTTTCTTTTTTATTTATTTTAAGCATTTATATATTGATTTCCAGATTTACAACTTCCCAAAGCGCTATAGAAAGCGTTTGAGGGAGAGTGATGCAATATTTAACCACCTATATGCAATATGGTAGAGTAAGTTTCCAGCAAATTCAGCATCCTGAAAAGCCTGGATGAATTATTATTACGTCTTGGTATTTCCTCTCCCTCCAAGCAGCCCCGTCATATGCTAAGATCTTCAAATGAGCCAGTGCTCTGGATATCTTTGTGGTTGAAAAACCACAAGGTTTTTTGTGTGTTCCTATGGAATTGTCTTCACAGAAAAGCTCACCAGCTCTGGAGAAACCTTTAGAAAGCATGTTAACACCTTCTGCTGAGAGATTTGGGGCCTCTGACGGGGCAGAATTATTTTGGATCCCTGTTTTTAAGTGTTGGCATGGCAGATTTGGAACTTTGCTCAGTTACCAGAATTGGAGAAACAAATCTGTAGAACACCAAAGCAACTGTATTATGAAACCAGCCTCATCATATGTATATTTTTCACACTGTAATCAGATTCTATTGAATATCTTATGACAGTTTTACAGGTAACATGTTTTTTATAATTCTAAATGAAGAAGAA
Organism: Rhineura floridana; assembly: GCF_030035675.1. Taxonomy (NCBI): domain Eukaryota; kingdom Metazoa; phylum Chordata; class Lepidosauria; order Squamata; family Rhineuridae; genus Rhineura; species Rhineura floridana. The sequence goes on from NC_084487.1 coordinate 103,021,168, forward strand.
CAATATTGCTATTAATGCTGCCTGTCAAGTATTCACTGAGGCTGGCAGTTCTTGATAATCATCTTTTTGAAACTGTTAAAATTAGAATGCAATTCCAAATTCCCACCTTTTGTGGATATTTGCAGAGTGTAGAGTATCTTAAGGATACTGAGAGTCAGGAGATCTCACAGAGCTACAATTCTCAGAGGTCCTTGGTAAGAGGGTGGGAGACGGGGAGAAAGGGTGCTGGACTTTATTCATTGAGAGCTTCTAGCTTTCAACCCAGGGCTGGCTTCCAATCCAGGCCAGCACTCTCCAGTCATGGTGCTAGGAATAGGGTGGGGCGTGGGATGGTGAAGTCTTAAAAATAGCATCAAGGCCACACTGCCTCCACACTTTTCTAAGTTCTGTCTCTGAACATTAGAAAGAATTTGGTGGTATTTGTTCAGCCTGTGTTTTGTTTATCCTTCACAGTACCCTACCTAGCCCTTCTACCTGTTTGCTTTCCTTCCTTTCCCAGTCAAGCCCAGTCCCATCCTTTATTTTAAAAAAAGCTTGTAATCTGTGACTTCATTACTTTGGCAGTGTCACCATCTCTCTCTCCCCCTGTCCCATTTTAGCCCTAGTTTTTAAGGTTATGTCTGCATACAGCTGTGTTCTGTTTTCAGTTTCTGCCTTTATTAGTACTTTGTCATTTGTATGGGTGTGTATGTGTCAGTAAGTCTTATGAGTATATTGGATTGTGCACAAGCAGCAAACACACACCTATGTGACAAAACAAGGAAGTTTTGGTTGTTTTACTTTTTAAAATATTAGTGTTATTAAAGCAACTTTTAAATGTAGCCAGCACAAAAAAACCTGGACCTACCTATCTGAAATTTGGCAGAGTCAATCCCCTCTTGAGTAGCTACCATGTCTCCAAGTTTCATGCAGTTAATGTGAGAAAGTTACGGATGTTTTGGTTTTTTAAAAAATATTTCATTGAAATATTTTTTAAAAAAAATATTGTAAAATATATTGGAAAATATATTGGGGGAAAATCAAAATTTAAAGATGGTTAGCACAAAAAACCCTGGACCTACCTGTCTGACATTTGGCAGAGTTAAATCCCTCTTTAGGGGCTACCATGTCTCCAAATTTCATGCAACTATATCGGGGGGGAGTTATGGCCATGTTGGCTTCCCGATGCCAGTCAATGGGAGGACCAAATATTCTGATTTCTGAAACTTGATTCAGATTCAGTGTCTGAATCAAATCAACTTGGGTCCAAATCGTTGTGAACTGAATAGAGGCCCAAATCTAAATTTCTGAATTGGAACTGAACCAAATTGGGGAGGGGGCTTTTGCACAGCCCTAAAAAATATGGATCCTGAGCCAAAGATTGAAGGCAGCCAACCATACCCTAATACCTAGGGGGCACTGACCAGTTTCCACAGATATGAAAGCATTTGGTACACATCTAGGCACAAATAAAAAGAGGGTTTGTTTATAGCTCAGATTCATAGCAACATCCCTGACCCAAATTTCAGCCCCCAAAAGAACTTGGACTTTGGCCCTTCTTCTACATGTGAGTGTCCTACACATGAGTAATACACAAATAGGATAGGCATCAAAACCTTCCACCACAACTGGGATGCCTGTTTGTGCTCACCTTAAAATCCATGCCCATTCTGCTGGAAAGAGAACATATGGCTTACAGCAATACATCAGTGGGTGCCATCAGGGGCTAGGATTCCAAACTCAGAGGGGTATAAGCAAAGTTGCAGGTGCAGCTCAGTCCAAACAAACCAAAGTCAAGCATGGAGAATCACTCTAGGTCCAAAACATGATCCAGAGGCAAGGTTGTTTATCCTTGGCTCCGTTGGAGGAAGGTGCAGGATGTAAATCTAATGAATAAATTAATAATAACTAATGTCAGGTAATAGTCCAAGGTCAATATCAGAGGGAATTCATACAAGGTACAACATAGCAAAGAGGGGGAAATAGAATCAGACAGGAGGAACAAGGCATCAGAGAACCTGTGGGGTGTCCGGTCCTCATGCTCTGAGGACTCAGTGTCTGATCAGGGCTAGGCATTAAGCTTTCATGGGCTGGAACCAAAAGGACTGTGTGTGCAAGTGTAACTCCTATGGATTATTGGTTTGGCCCAGTGGATGGGAAAACCTTAAGGACGTGGCTGTACTTGCGAGTTTTACATCAGAAAGAGAGAGAGGCTGGAGAGGAAAAGAGCTATTATTGCCAGAAAACAAGAATTAGGCCCTTGTCACCTTGAATTAGGTAACGGGATTTTAATTTATGTGTGTAGGGGGGAATGGAAGAGTAAATTCCTTTTACTGGCTTTATGTATTTCCATTTATCTTGTCTTTTATTTAAGGTTTTAAGGTTTGGTGTATGGGAACCCCTGATCTCGCTATCCTGGAATTTTCTTCAAGCAGCTTCCGCACTGGTGGCTTGCTAGATGCATGGAACTTTGGGAATGATTATATTCTGGAGACGTATGTTATATTCTGTTGGGATATGTTACATTGTTTTTGCCATTTTTGTTACCTGATTTAAACTTTCAAAAATCTTACAAAATTGTAATTGTGTTTGCATTATTCATTTACAAAGTAGCCCCATAGAACCCAAGGGGGTAGTAAACAAGCTTCTGCATGCACACTGGACTTGTGATGTTCCTTTCCATCAGGTTTTTCTTTTACGACTTCCGAAAAGCCACTCGAGGGGGAAGCCCTCTTGATCAGCGTCATATGCAGCAACAGGGGCTTCCAGATGACCTGCTTATTGAGCATTCATCCTGATTTCTTTGCCAGGAGATTAGATGGCATTTTTCCAGCAAATGATATCCCACTCATTCCAGTGCATTTCCTTTATGGCAAATAAGTTCATTTTTGGGGCAAAGTTGTTGTATCATAATCATCATCATCACCATCATCGCTCGGCCTTCACCAACAGTTCCCAGGGCAGGTTACAGGAGTATTAAAAGCAATTAAAACAAGTTACATTTACAAGAGTAGGATGGGTCTTGAAAACATATATCTGAAGTATAGATGGGGAAGAATTCCGCTTATTTCAGAATTAAAGCTAGAATTTTGAATAGTTTGCATGATTGCTCTGCATCCCAACACCGGATTTTTTTTTTACAATAAATGCATTTTGGTTTTCCTTTAACCAATGCCTCTATGGTACACTGCCCACCCGCCTGACGTACCACCTCCAGAAGCAGCTCTGCCATTTCCTTTCTTCAAGTTATGGCAAGAGATGCAGCTGTGGGGCCGGCAGATTGCAGCTGGAGTCAAGATTGGGGGCGGGGGAGAGATCCAGTCCAGAGGGTGCCCACCCATCTCCCTCCTTTGCAGCAGAGTCACTTTGCCCAGCAGCAAGGTCTCTCTCTTCTCCTCTGCCTCACCCATTTTTGGGCAGACAAATGCATGGCTGGGCAGGGCTGCTCTGCTCTGCTCCCTGGCCAGAGAAAGTTTGCCACAAAAACAGGAATGGAGGCCATGCAAAGCCCTATCAGGAATGGACAGAAAGGGCAGATACTGCTGCTGGTGGATCCCCAGAGGAAAAGGTTTCTGGGGCATTGCAGGCCAACTTGGGTCCAAGTTCCCAAAGTGAGATATTTCTTTGGTGTGGGGAAAAGGGAGGTAGGCAACCTGGTGGGTTTTTGTCCCCTCTTCTTGGGAGTCTTGTTGACTTCTTCCCTTTGCTTGCTGCATTGGTAAGCAGGCTTGAGGCTTTTCTGAGGCCCTTTTGGCTCATTCCAGCACCTTCCTTGATGGACAGAGGTTGCTTCAGCTTGGCTTCAGGGGGTTGTGGCTTGGTGATGGGGGGGATCAAAGCAGATCAATGAAGTTGGCAGAAATGAGCAGGCATGGGATGGAATGGCCTGCTGATCCACAGGAACTGGTTCAGATCGAGAACCATGAGCAGATCCTATCTCTAATCTCAAGTGGCAAAGCCAGGGTAAAGAGGTGTGTCTTTGGCATTTACCTAAATATGTATAGCAATGTTGCACCTCTGACGGGAGGGAATTTCACAGCTTAGGAGCTGCCATAGAGAAGGCCCTATCCTGGGCCGCCACCACCCAAATTTCTGAAGGTGGTGGAACTACTAAGAAGGTCCCTTCTGCTGATCTCGACACCTGAGGGTCTATAGAGAAGGAAACAGTCTCTCAGATAACTGGGCCTAAGTCATTAAGCGTAAGCACAATGAATTGAGCCTGGAACCAAACTGGCAACCAATGCAACTGTTAGAACAGGGGTTATGTGAATGCTAAAAGCAACCCCAGCCAGTAATCATGGCCACTGCATTTTGGACCAGTTGAAGTTTCCGAGTCTTCTTCAAAAGCAGTCCCACTGATAATAATCCAATCTGGAAGTTACCAGAGCTTGAGTACTGTGGCCAAGTTGTCTCTGACCAAAAGGAGTTGTAACTGGTGAACCAGCCATAAGTGGAAATAGGCACTCCTAGCCACCTAGGCCACCTGGGCCTCAAGTGACAATGTTGGATCCAGGAGTATCCCAAAATTACAAACCTGCTCCTTGCAAGAGAAGAGCAATCCCATCCAGAACAGACCATTTCCCCATCTCTGGACTTGAGAACATGGAACACATAACACCTCTCACTTTTCAGGATTCAGTTTCAGTTTATTGGCCCATATCCAGCCCATCACTACCTCCAAACACCTGTCTAGCACCTCAACCACCTCTCCTGATTCAGATGAAACAGAGAGATAAAGCTGGGTATCATTTGAATATTGATGACACTTCACTCCAAACCCCTGATGACAGCTCCCAGTAGCTTCATATAGATTTTAAATATCATGTGGGACAGAACTGAACCTTGTGGGACACCACAGGATATCTCCCATTGTGTCAAACAGTACCCTCCCATAACTACTTTCTGGGAACGCTCCTGGAAGTAGGAGCAGAACCACTGAAGTCCAGTGCCCCCAACCCCTATCACCCCAAGCTGCTCCAGAAGGATACCATGGTAAATGATATCAAAAGCCGTTGAGAGATCCAGAAGCACAAACAGTGTTGCACTCTCCCCATCTCTCTCCCAACCAATGTCATCAACCAGGGTGACCAAGGCAGTTTCAGTGCCATGACAGGGGCCTAAAGCCAGACTGAAATGGATCCAATGGATCCAAAATGAAACAAGATCCAAAGAATTTTGTTGCACAAGAACTCCAAACCAATTTTAAAAGCACAGCTTGCATTTGCCAGTATGTGATTGGACTCCAAAATAGTGACATCTGGAAGTGCCTTCATTCACAGAACCTCATTCATTTGAAGCATGTGCATGGAACTCTCTGGATCCCAGCCATGGGATATGTGAAGCATAAAATAAGCCATGAGAAAAACACAGCCTCCTCTATGGCCAGTGAAAAAAGTAATAAAACTCTTAGCATGAAGAGCAGCAAAGATAATGATTGCCATTCTTATTCCTGCTCTATGCATTCCACCAATTTCCTTTGACTTTTTATGATGTCAGATTAACAGATAATTATTTTGAGAAGTGACAGCTTTTAGATGGCTAATTGATAGGTTAAAAAACCCCAAACAAAACAAAACAAAAACTTTAAACAAGTATTTAGCCTATGAACTGTCAAGCACAGATAATCAGGTGACAGCTCTCTGGTTGAAATCAAAAGGTGGCATTTACATCTATGCTCAAAGAGATCCTGCAGTTATCTTATGCTCTGCATTGATATTTGCTTGCAGACTTCGATTGCACTGTCTCATAACCACCTATTAATTGTCGAACATCTTGGGGATTTGCCATGCATTCGGTCACGACTGACCTTGTCTCTGCCATTGGAAATGCAACAAAGCAAAGGTATAAGTTCACAATATTGGCATTTGCTCTGCCTTGCTAGCAATGATGAGGAAAGCAGCGGGGAAATAAATATTAGATATTGATTTCCTTCTCATTCCCAAATACAACATAATTAGATTTAGACTGTAAACAATGCTAGCACAGCCGCTAGGAATCGTGGGTCAAACAGGGGATTTAACACAATGTCTGTGCATTTTTAAGAGAGAGTTTAAATGAGTTGCAGCCTGGATGGATGACATACACCAGCAATTATGCAGTGGGATGGCTTAAAAGTTTCCTACTTACGTTTAAACTCCTGAACATGTGCCATTAACTCAACAGCAGCTTAGTAGCTGAGCACATCTAAGGCACAGGTGCAACCCGTTGCTCTCTGTTCAGCCTCAGGGACTCCAGAAAAAGTTTTGTATCCCACAGGAAAGGGAAAAAAGAGCTAACTGGGGCAACTCCCCCTTACCATGATAACACATGAGGTTGGCACTCATCTTGTTTGATATCAGAGGATCCCTCAAGTCTGTCACTGGGAGCGATTCAAGCACATACTGGAACTTTAGGCATGCAGAATTAAAATAGATGAAAGCCCTCTGCCACTGTAGCACAATAAATCCACTTTTTTAAAAATGGACTTTTTGCAGTTTTGAAAGTAACATGCAAGTTTGAAAGGTGTGGAATGAGCCAATTATTAATGGGAAGATATATAAATGGCCTATAAGCAAATCAGGAACAATGCTGGATGAATGTATATTATATAACTAGCCTGCACATAAATCAGAATAAGTGCTGAATAAAGACCTGACATAGTCTAATTTCTGTGTAACCTTTGTGCAAGCAAATCAGGATGAATGCTGAATAAACAGGTCATCTGGAGGAACCTGGACAGAGACCTCTTAATGCCCACCTGCATGGTGTGACAATCTCATTATGCAGTAGTTTAGTGGCTATTGCTTTTTCCCTCACACAGAGTCACCATGGGATGGAAGCTACAGTTTGTTAAGTTATTGTATGACAATTGTAGGGAGGAGCTCAGAGACTCTATAGTTGCTCTGCACATTACCAATTCATACTGTGTAGAGTTCTGGGCTGTACCACTTCAGGTTGCAGGTGTGGGGCACAGATTTTTCAGTGCTTTCCCTTGCAAAAACCTCTCTATGTCTAGTATGCCAGCACATCAGGAAGAGGGAGATAGAGGAAGGTGTTCTCTCTCTCTCTCTGTCTCTGTCTGTCTGTCTCTCTCTCTCTCTCTCTGTGTGTGTGTGTGTCTCTCTCTTACATGAGAGTATTTAAAAATACAATTTCTCATCTGCCATCTAAAGTGGGACAGTCCAGAATTCAGCCACCTCAATCTCTGTAATGTGCAGAATGACTCTGTGTGTCATACACCCTTTTGGCACTCAGAAGACATTGGAGTTTTTAATAGGTTAGATGCTAATACAAACTAATAGAATGGGTTAGAGGGGAATTGTGGCTTCTCTATGATTTGGGAAAGTATTGGCAGAGGTGGTGGTGAAATGGCTTTTAAGGGTAGAAGTTTTGAAAAGTTATGGCCCTCAATTAGCATGGCAGAGATGTGGAATCTGTGGCCCTTCAGATATTGCTGAACTACAATTCCCTCACCCATGGCCATTTGCTGCACAGGCTGAGGCTGATGGGAGCCAGAGTCCAAAACCATTTGGAGGGACACAGACTCTCTTCCCGTATCTTATGGAGAAGCATAGAGGTTGAAAGAACTAGGGCTGCTTTCACACATGGGGCTAATAGCGCTAGTTTAATGGATTAAAAAGGTAGCCCATTCCGGATTTCAAAAATCCCTTTCACACTGCAGGACCTCTTGTGATAAGGAACAGTACTTTTTCAGCCGATATAGCTACATTTCGTGCAACTGTCTCTCACACACTGCAATGAACAGAGCCTCATTCTCAACCCTCTCCCGTTATACACATGCGCACTGCAGGTCAAGTATCTCGTTCCGTCGCCATGAAACCACTCTCTGTTCACCTTCTGCCATATAGTTGGAATGCTACTATCTGCTATTTGTGTGACAGGGCAGCGCGACAGAAGGGCGGGAATGCACTGTATGCTGGGATGGCTGTTGGTAAGGGTGGGAATGCACTGCATGCTGGGATGCCTGTCACATGAGCAGCGGCAGCTAGTGCAAAAATCCCACGATCTTCCATTTTCCCAGCCTTACTATCGGAATTTTTCTGGTATCATTTATTGCGGAAATTAGCGCTAAACTTCCACTACATTCCACCAGAATTCCGGAGCTACCCGTTATGTCGTGTGAAAGCTCAAATTTTATGTGCAAATTAACAGGAAATAAATCATCAGAATAACGGAATAAAGTGCAGTGTGAAAGCACCCTAGGTGGATGCCTTAATCCAAAGAAGAACGATATTCAGTCTTTAGCTTTTAAAAAAATCTTTGCCAGTAGTTAGTTTCACCTCAGTTACCATAAGGTTCAAAATGAGACACTGGAGAAAAGAGAGACATACATCCAGTCACACTGGAACATTATCTCTGTCTACGTATAATTTGTTTCATATTTTATTTTCACTGTTTTTAAAACCCCAGCAAGAAACATAACACAAGACTACAAATAAAAGAAGCATGTTTGCAGACAAACTGGTGATTTCCAGTAGTGATTCCAAGAAAGCAAGCTTCATCAACTAAAGGTTTAGTCAGCCAGAAGGGTGCCTTGGGCTCCTCAACCTTAAACTTCACTGGGTGCTATTTCTTTGCAGTCAGAATCTCTGCAAACTGTAATTAGCTGAGCGTGGGCTACAGGGATATAGTTTCTCACAGGGCTTTGAAACAAAGTTTAATTTTGGTTCCCTTATGCCAACCATTTATTGTGGACTGGGTTTTTCCCCCATAATTTATTACCTGTCCTTCACCCAAAGGTCCCAGGACAGGTTACCACAATTTTAAAATACAACACTAAAAACAATTTAACAACAATCTAAAAAGATCCATGAACAGTCCTACTGTCTTTTGCAGTATCACACAGTATTGAATCAAACATGCACAAAATAATGTGAAATTTGGTAAACGGTACTTTATCTGCAATGTGTTTCCCCACTACTTAGAAATATGAAATTTGGTACATATGTAGCTCAAGATACCCTGATTTTTAGAGATATCTGAAAATGGGAGACAAGCGGTGGGGGCTGAAATTTACCTCATAAGAAAGGACAGTTTGCCAGTCCAAACAGACCATAGCCATCAAGGTATGGACTTTGCAGGTAAAGTCTGGGATTTACCTCACACTCAGGTTACATCCACACACAATGCTCCCCCTCCAAAGAATCTGAATGGAAACTGTAGTTTGTTAAGGGTGCTGGGAAGAGTAACTCAGGAGTAATCTACAGTCCCCAGGAAGACGATATACTTTAAATGTATAGCGTGGATGTGATTTCTGTTGGATTTCTACATGCAGCCTATGTTTCTGATCACCATTATCACCACTTCTTCCACTGCTCTGATCACCCACACCCTTTTTCCTGCCCATCAAGGAAGAAAATCAGGTTGCGCCAGAGCCACTTTGTCACAAAGTGCTGATGTGTAGAAGGTTTAAGCTGGCACAGCTGCCCCTTACTTAGAAGAGTTGGAGAAAGAAATGCAAGGTGAGTTCTTGTTCCTTTTAAAAAACGGTCTTCATTCATGCCTCCAGGTCCTATAGATCCAGCTATCATCACATTCGAACGACTTATCAATGAAGAATTAATGAAATTAGAAGCAAATAACACACATCCATGGCATAATATAAGTAAAGAAGAACATCATGCTCTTACAGCATTATCAAAAGATCCTCAAATAGTTATCAAGCCGGCAGACAAAGGAGGTGCGATAGTGATTCAAGATGCTGCAGTTTACAAGTCAGAAATTTTACACCAACTGGCGGATAGTAATGCATACTGCCCATCTCCTTCCGATCCTACTCAAACCATTTTACGCCTTATACGGAACACTTTAGAAGAAGGACTAAATTTAGGATACATAAGTGAAGAAGAAAATACATTTTTATACAATACAAATCCACATGTACCAGTTTTTTATACACTTCCTAAAATACATAAGAACATTACACCACCTCCAGGAAGACCTATAGTGTCCGGATGTAATTCGGTTTTAGAACCATTATCCCAATATGTTGATTTTTTTCTAAAACCTTTTGTACAAGAAATTCCTTCCTATGTAAGAGATTCAGTAGATTTCATTAACAAAATACAACATCTACATGTGGAACCTGAAGACCTGCTAGTCACCATGGACGTTCACTCTTTATATACTAATATCCCACAAGAATCAGCAATGAAGATCATAAGAGAAACTTTGGAAAAAAGATCAGATAAACATCCACCATCACATTTTTTATGCACTTTGGCTGAAATAGCTTTAGAAAAGAATTATTTTACTTTCAATAATAATTTTTATTGGCCAATAACAGGTGTAGCCATGGGTTGCCCTATGGCACCAGAAGTGGCAAATTTGTTTATGGGAGATTATGAAAGGGAAATAACGAATCCTAGTCCATTCAAATCCAACATAAAATGCTGGCTTAGATACATAGATGATGTATTCCTTATTTGGACAGGAGCAAAAGAACAGCTATTAGACTTTTTGGTATGGGTAAATAATAAACATCCCAGTATAAAATTTGATTCAGTATATAGTGAGACAACTGTACATTTTTTAGATATAAAAGTCATTAAATGTGGTCAACAACTTTCCACAACATTATACAAAAAGTCTACTGATAGAAATACGTATCTTCATTATGAAAGTTCACACCCAAAAATCATAAAAAATAATCTGCCCTATGGACAATTTCTTAGAATTAGACGGAATTGTAGTTCCAATAAAGAATTTATAGATCATTCACAGTCTTTAAAACAACAATTAATAAATAGAGGATATCCATCATCAAGAGTAGAAGAGAGCTTTAGATCAGCTTCACAACAACATCGTACTACCCTTCTAACATCTAAACCCAAGAAAATTTCTAACCGAATGCATTGCAGCTTAACATTTAATCATATTACAAATAGATTACAAAATAGTATTAAAAATACTGGTATATTTTGAAACATATTCCAGGGTGTGCAGAAAAGCCAATTATTTCTTTTAAAAGGACAAAAAATATAAAAGAATGCATAATTAAAATACATATAGAGAGCAACAGGATACACAAAGAACAATAATGGAAATTCCTAAACCAACAGGTCATCACCCATGTGGACATTGTACATATTGTAAATATACAAGTAAGAAAACATTCTTTAAAAATCCCCAGAATCAACAAGAATTTCCTTTACAAAATTACATTACATGTGCAACTTCATATGTCATTTATGCCATAGAATGTAGCTGTTCAAAATTATATATAGGACAAACAACTAGACCCTTGAAAGTAAGAATAGGAGAACATCTTAGTAATATAAGGTGCAGCAGAAAGGGTACACCATTAGTAGACCATTTTCTTGAATGTAAACACACTATGAAAGATTTTCATTTTGGGGGTGTAGAAAAAGTGTGGGGACAAAATAATAGTAGACTCCTAAAAAGAGAAATATGGTGGATTTTGGCTTTAAACACCATGTCTCCTTCAGGATTAAATGGAGAACTGGATTTTCTTCCTCTTTTGTAGTGATATAGAGTTTTTAGAGGATCCCTTACAGGCAATTTCTGAATAGATAATGAAATACACATCTCAGCTGAGTACCACTCTACATATAAAAGCATGTCATCTAGTTTTAACAAATACACAGAAAAAGGTAAAGAGAATGCTATAAACAGTTAGAGAAACAAATAGACAAAGAAAAATGTAATTTTTTTTTACAAATGTGTGTTTTCCTATTGTTTATTAAGAATTTTAAATGTAGTACAAATGAAGTATTAAGTATGCAAATGTATATATGTTTGTATTGTAGCCCCTGACGAAGGCTGATATACAATAGAGCCGAAACGCGTTGGGCATTTTTAAAGAAGACAAAATAAAATAAACAACTTTAGAACGCTAATGGTCATTTGGGTTTTATACCCCCTCTCCTTTTTGAGTTCTTGTTCCTTCCAGATTGGAATTTTGCAGAGTACACCACCTATAGTGCATCTCCTACAAAAGCCCAATGGATAAGAGAGAGAGACCCTCCTGCACCAGCTCTCCCAGTGCTGGGATTTTGCAAAAGTCCAGCTTGCATGACAGAAGTCACTGCTCCCCCTCTGTTCCCAGTTCTCTCTAGAAGGAAGGAGGGGTGATAGTAGTAGTATTTTGCAGCAAGTGCTAGTACCTTTGCTTTCAACAAAGGGAGAAAGGAACAAAAGGAACCCTCCTCGCCTTTCTTCCCATGGGTTTATTGCAGGAAGGACCAGCAAGGTGCTGGCGCTTTTTGTAAATGAGAAAACAGGTGAAATTTGAACCCAGGACTTCCTGATTTGTAGCTCATTCTCGTAGCCACATTGCTTTATAGCACAATCATACGTATGTTTATTCATCAACAAGTACCACTATGCCCAGTGAGGTTTATTCTTGGGTAAGCATGCATACTCTTGCGGGCTTAATCTTAAAGTCAGAAGTTCCTTGGAACAACCTGGTTTTAATACAACATCTTCAAATATTTTTATTCCTCCTCTTTGCAATGGGGAGGGGGAAGGCTTTAAAAACTTAGGGTTATGATGCACAGCAATGGGTATGATCCTCTACACACTTACTTTTACATACAACTCATTGAACTCTGTGGGAAAAGAAGCGGCTCACTGGTAGGATGGAGGCACTGCACTTACTTCCTGGCCAGTAGGTTGCTGTTGCTTACTGGGAAGGCAAGGACATGGGAGGTTGGCACGGGGCAAACACACAGGTGGAGCCCATCTGGCACTCCTGCCAGAACATTTGCACTGTGCCAACCTCCCTGTCCCCATGTCCAGGGAAGTAAGAGTGACCCACCTGCAGGAAAGCTTGCATAGCCGGACATATTTATTTATTTATCGCCCCATAGGCGAAGCTCTCTGGGTGGTTTATAATAACTAAAATCATTAAAAACAAATATGCAAATTTAAAAACACATCTTTTAAAAAACAATTTAAAACACAATTTAAAACACATGCTAATGAGGGGGCGCCCTATAAGCCCATTAGATCCAGGAATTAAAATCCCAAACTGCACTACTGAACATGTCAAGACACATATGTTGTCAGATATAGGCCTGAAAGAGTTTCACTTTTTCTTTTTGGTAGCCTTGGATCAGTTATGGATTATGTGTGTATAAAGCCTGCCTTCTGCAATGCGGTAGCTGCTAGAACCATAAATCTTTACCACTAGAATCCAAGGCTTACACACACACACCCAAAAAATCTTAAAACATTATATGTAGGAAAGATCCTTGCATAGAACATCATATATAAGACCCTTATATTTAAGCTTTAGCTTCTCTTTAAAAGAACATTCAGATACTCTGTTGTCGCTGTATACTGAGTGTTACATTACCTCCCTAGCAATCCTCATGCATTGATGCTTTGCTAATCGCGTGATTCATGATATTCAAGGAGATATATTCGCCTTCTGAGTCTGGCAGAAACTTCATTAGTATTAAAACAAGGTAGAGACTAGATGCAAGAGGACACAACCCCAAAGTCTATTAATACAAATAGCAGCTTCCACAAACAGTGTTCTAAACAGCAATTTGGGTGTCCTAAACCTCTCAAGTCATTCAAAAGAAATGAGTCTGGCATCAACACTTGATTCCTCCATTCTTCCATAAGCACTCTCGCTGGACACTTTTAGCAAGACTCTTTTTTGCTATAGTTAGTAGAAATGTCTTTCATGCTCAGGATATTAACTTGTGACAATAGAAATAACCAGTGGGGCCTGCAACAAAATGTTGGAGTGCAGAGTGCTCCTGTTCTTTTCTCCAGTCAGTCAGCTGTGCTCTCCTTTATGTTACTCCATTACATTCCTTCTCCCATCTATTTTTTCATTCTGTTCCCTAACAAGTCAGCCATAATTCCCCCACCCTCTCACCCAGTTTTTTCCTTAAGTTTTTTCCTTAAGAGCGGGGCAGAGGAAAAGTGGGGAAGTGTGATGGAATTTGTTGTGTTGGTATATTTATTTGTCAATAATTTGTACTATGTATGATTTATTTGTATTATGGCTTTATTGTGTATTTTTTATAATGCTTCTTGTGGTTTTTCCATTTTTGTACACCACTTAGAGATATTTTTATATATTAAGTGGTATAGAAATAGTCTAAATAAATAAATAAGTTTTTTGTCGTTTTGTTAACCTCAGAGCCCACAAAGCTTGCTGGTACTTCTCTCTTGTGCACTGGCAGTGCTGTTTTGGCTTAATAAACACTGAAACTCATGTCTGATCATCAAAAATAGAGAGGATGATAGCAGGCAAGACAGGTGCAAAATGTTTAATTCTTTTCTTCTGAGCTTAGAATTTCAAAGGGGAGGGTTTAAAAAATCTACGATAAAAAGAATGGCATTAAAATTCATAAATGCCACTGTAATGTAATTTTGATCTGCACAGTTTTTCAGAGATAGTTGTCAGCTTCTGTTCCACTGTTAGCAATCATTAGCAGCATATATGACAAATATACTAATGAAATCAATTTCCTCATGTCATCACTTCAATCCAAAAATGTAACCCTATTTTATTACCACGTAGGCTACCAAGTCTTGTAGGCCAAATGCCATCTGTCACTATGCGTGTGAAGTCAGCCAGGAATCTGTATTAATTTAAGGCAGGCAATCCAGGCCATGCCCCTTTTCCAATGTCCAGCTATTAATTTCCAGAATCAAGCTACTTCCATGTTCTTATACCATCAATGCTCTTATAGACCAAAATGAATACAATAGCATTTTGAAAGTTGGCAGATAGACTCTAAGCATGTTATACCATTTGGGTGGTATAGGTCTATGTCATACTCAGAGTAGACTTATTAAGATCAATAGGTTTAAGTTGGGGTAGAAGTATACTCACTGTTCTGCTGGTTCCAGTGGGCTCCATCCCTCTCTTCTGGAAATGGGGGCGTACGACACTAGTCAAACCTCGCCCCTTTTTACTGTAAACCCTGGTGGGATGAGTTTGAGTGCATTTTTGAAAAAAAAGATCAGCTTCAACGAGATTTTGCAGCTGACTGGCAGATCAACCTGTTCCTCCTCCAGGTGTGGCTAATGGAAACACTTTGCTGCAGGCAATGAGCATGTTCACAGCCTTAGTCTAACTTGTCCATTGATTTCAGGGGCTCTACTCCAAGTATGATTTAGTCTTATACCATCCTATGGCTTTTTTCTAGGACTCTGAGAGCGTAAGTCTATATGCATCTGCTCAAAAGCAAGCCCCATTGGGTTCAATGGAACTTTGGGTACTTTCACGCTCGGCTTTTACTCTACAATAGCCATGTCTTGGTGCAATCAGCTTTCACAGGGCACCCACATGATGAAGACATCCAGTCCTGGCCCTACTGTATTCTCTGTGAGTTATTTCATCTTCCCCCACATTGCAAAAAGGCCCAACTCTCCTTGATGAAGCACTGCAATCTCCGTTACAGAATGGAAGAGCAGCGTGCAGCTCCTCCGATTTTTTAAGGGGTGTGGCGTTGACATGTGCACTGATGTACCAGAAATATGAACCTATTGCTGCTTCGCATACCTCTGTCCCTCCCTTTACCCAGCCTGTCCTGCTTGGTGGCTCATTGTTCAAGAGGCTGGAGGAAGGAGAGAAAAAGAACCCCTCTCCCATTTTTGTCAATCTTTCTGCCTCCCGATGAAGTGGGAGTGCTCTTTACAGCTCTCTGAGCTTCCCCCACTCCCCTCCTTTAGCCCACTCCAAACATTCAGGGGGAACTCTGGATTTAGTCCTATGGCTTTTTTCTAGGACTCAGAGAGTGCAAGTCTATATGCAGCTCCTTCTCTGCTTGGCATGCCTAATGAGGGAAGCAGGCATGCAGCTTGCCCCCCCCCCCGGGCTAGCACATTCTTTTCCAGGCACTGTCCCTCCATTGGTTCCCTTCACTAGCATCCAGAAACCAGCAAAGTTGTCATAAAACATCGATAGCCGATGTCTTCCCTCCTCCCCATGCTTTTTTCTTTTCTTTTTTGAAGTTTATTAGGCGTTCCAACCCTATATGCTTTGCATGCCAACCTCATATCACCAGGGCACCTCTCCCCCTCCCAGTCACCAAGTGACCTATTTCTCTCTATCCCCCAGGTCACCAAGGCACCTCTCCCCCTCCCTCTCCCCAGGTTGCTCTCCCCTCAGACTTTCTCTCTTGGTGATGTAGGTGGTGGGGATGGCAGCAGCAAAGCAAGACGCTTACTGAGGAGCTGCCCCAGCTCGTTAGGTGAACAAGGGAGAAGCATCCTTTCTGGTCTTTGCTGCTACCTGGTGGCTCTGTGTGACTTATATTAATGATCCATCTTATGGATCGAGTGTTCCATCAAAATATGATTTTATTTGGCCATCTTAGTTATTGCTCCTCTTGTATCATGCTCAATGCACTTTTTGTATTCTGTTCCCTTTTGGGTTGTGCTGTAATTTTCCCTACATGAGTTGCCATCCTCTTGTCAGTTTTCTCGTGTTTAGTGGTTGTTGTCTTTTTCTTTTTTATTTGACTCTCAAATGAAAAATGAATAATATATATATTGGTAAAAATATTCATTCATTAAACTACAAATGGGAATCTAGGAACAAATATCAATTCCATGACTGGAACATATAGCTTCCTCCTTGTGATGAGGACTTGTGGACAAACTTTTCTTCCACTCACCAGTGAAAATTTAAAGATAAATACCAGTTTTATAATACACAGATTAAAATTCAATATGATAATCACCAGGAATATGTGATCATTAGAAACAGGTTGAAACCAAATCTGAGCTCTTTTACTCTCATAATACAGCTCTTTCCTTCATTCTGCATTTTTTTAAAGCATGCTGAAATGTACTTGTGCTCCATACACGCATAAGACCTTACCTCATCCAATTATACACACTTTTCCCACCAAAACTAAGAGGAAAATGTATTTTTCTTGTAACTAAGTGCACAATAAAACCAGTTTGCTTTATTAGTTTCTGCTATGTTGGTCCCCCTGGAATGAGAAATATATTATTGTAACAGAAAACTATAGTTTGTGTATATATCTCAAATCTAGAAAGTTGTGCAGCAAACTATGACAGAAATGAAAGAACCATCCAGAGGTTCTATAGAACCTCTGTGTGTGCATGTGCGTGCGTGCGCACAAACAGCCTTTTCCTGATATTGAGGGAATTTGGATCATAGATCATAAGGGAGAGGACAAGCATTAGGAGAGACTTGCTATGAAGATGGTAGTGACCCATATGCAAGCAACTGTTGGTTAGACCCTCTGCAATTGCTAAACTGCCTCCGTTTTCCCAATCCATATCCACAATAAGAGTCTGTGTCCTGCCTGAACCCACGGAAGTCAGACTCGAATGTGAAGATGTGCTTGTATTTTTATTAGTTTAATAGATGGTCTCGGCTCAGAGAGCTTAATGAGTCAGCTTACAGGTTACACAGGAATCAGCTTCTCTACAGAACTTAACCAAGCAAGACTAGATCAGGCTACAGATGTTGTCGCAGTAACTAGTCCTGACCCCTCACTGGCCTTAAGTAAGGTTGGTTGGGCACCCTACTTGCATGGCCTGCTAGTGACTATGGAGAATGTGCAAATTACTCCTCCTCAGATGGAAAGTGAGAGCTCACTGAGATTGCCAGCACAAGTGCCTATGGGTCCGTGGTGGGGAAACTGGCCACTTTGGCAATATCTTTCCCCTCGGGAGAGGGCTATGTGGCGGCTGCAGAATGAGCAAGGAAGGTGGATGAACCGTTTCAGCAAGGTCCTCCTCCCAAGGAAGAGTGTGCAGGCAAGGAAGGAGGGCTAGGAGAGAATGGAAAGCATCTTCCTGAATAGGCAGTACCTCCTCAGAAACAGCTGAGTCTATAGAGCCTGAACTATCACTGTCCATAGTGTGGGAGTCTGCAGGCTTAAAAGCACCCAAAGGCACATCACCAATGCCTTCCTCCAAATCCCAGTCTGACTGCCTCTCATCATTCATGTCAGTCCATGCAAGAACTGATTTCCACAGGACTCATGACATCATTCCTCCTCCATACCAATCCTCCCCCTATCCTGGAGGCTTGGGTTTGCCAGGATAGCATTCATGGAACTCTCTTACTAATTCTGGAGTGTGGACATCTGACGCTGCTTCCCAGGAACAGTCCCCTGTTCTGAAGACCTTCCAATGGATCAGGTACTGCAGCTTCCTATGGTGGCAACGAGAGTTAAGAATCTGTTCCACCTTATATTCCTCTTGGCCATCAACAAGTATGGGGCAGGAGGTCGGGTGTCTGATAAGAGTGGGGGTCTTCCTCAGGAGTCAGCAAAGAATGGTAGAATACTGGGTGAATCTTCATGGAGACAGGCAAATGCAATAGGTATGCCACCAGATTGGTCTCTGCTTCCACTTCAAAAGGTCCCACTTGACCCACCTCTAGCTATGACATGGGGCGGTCACTGGCAGGTAGTGCGTTGAAAGCTTCACTTTATTTCCCACCTGGATTTCAGGGCTAGACTGTCGATGCCGGCCAACCGGCTGCCTACTTGTAAGCTAGCTTGGCCCTTTCTAGCGGTTCCTGCAACATCTACTGCATAGCCTGTAGCTCCTGGACATACTCGGTAGCTGCCAGGAGTGCCAGCACAGCAGTTGGGTTGTGGAAGGAGCATGGGTGATAACCGTAGTTAGCCGTAGTTAGCTGGGTAGAGGAGTGCATGGAATTGTTATAGGCAAATTCAGCAAGGAATAACAGAGCCACCCAACTGTCCTGTTGATATTTGACGTAACAACAGCAGTACTGTTCCAAGGTGGCATTAACTTTCTTTATTTGCCCATCTGTTTGTGGATGGTGTGAAGAGGACAGACTTAATTCAATTTGCAACAACTGCAGTAGGGCACACCAAAACCAGGTGGCAAATAGAGGGCCCTGAATCAAGATTATACTGTTTGGGAGGCCATGCATCTGAAAAACGTGTTTGATAAACAAGTGGGCAGTTTTTTGGCAGTGGGGTAGCCAGAGCATGGAATGGGCCATTTTAGTGAACGCATCAACCGTTACCAGAATGGTAGTACTCCCTTGTAAGGGGGTACATTCTCAT
This sequence comes from Rhineura floridana, assembly GCF_030035675.1. Lineage (NCBI taxonomy): Eukaryota > Metazoa > Chordata > Lepidosauria > Squamata > Rhineuridae > Rhineura > Rhineura floridana. Next base: position 103,040,160 of record NC_084487.1, read on the forward strand.
ACTCTTTCTTGCGCGAAAAGGTCCTGGGCAATTCATAGTTCCTCGAGCCATGGGTCGCTACAGACTAAGGGTGTGGTCTGACAAAGGGTGGGGGTTATGCCTTGGTCCTGTTGTATTCTGGCTTACAAGAAAGAGGAGGCCCAGCACATTGGCTGTGCTGTCTGCAGTAATCCAACTGAAAAGTCATTGACACATTTCTCCATGAAATTGTAGGATTGTGTTGGATTAGCCATGGTATTCCCAAGACCACCAGGAAGCGAGACAAGGTTGACGTGTAAAAAAACAACTGTTCATGATGCTCAGGCAACTCCATTGTTAGTCCTACAGTTGCCTGGGTGACTGTCCCTGAGGCCAGGGACCACCCATAATGACTTATCCAATGAAGTGATGGTAATGTCATGCTCTTTAGCAAAGTCCAAATCTATAGAGTTACTGGAGGCTTCTGAATCCAGCATGGCCCGTACTTGGATGCTCCGACCTAATGGCAATTCTAAACGGAGCAGTAATTGCAAGACTGACTTTGGCGAGGTTGGGACATCAAAAGGTCCAAGGCTCACCATCGATCCCAGTTTGAGGATCAATACAAGAGTGGGGATGTGGAGTTTTTCCTGCATCAAAGTGTTCTTAGGCTTGGCAGGACAGGAACTTGCAAGGTGCCCTGCCTTTTTTCTTGGCACAGCCCCTATTGCCAATGCTGCCCTCCTCAGTTAGGTGTGGCTGTACCTCCCCAATCTGCAAGTGCTCCTCCTGTAGCTGAGTGAAGGTTCTCACACTGGGGAGGAAGCACATGCAGAGGCAAGATATGGGAGGTAGCAGTTGGTCCAAAAAGAGCCTGACGTTGCATGCCATGACCTTCAAGCCTGCTATCAATCTGCAGAATCAACTGGATGAGGTCTGATAGGGTGTTTGAGGCTGAAGTTTGTGCTGATTCATCTAGCACCTCCTCACTGAGGCCCTCTTTGTGCTGGAACTTTATTTATTTATTTATTTATTTATTTACCGCCCTTCCTCCCAGCAGGAACCCAGGGTGGCATCAGGGCTGAGTCATTCCAATCCATTTCCTGCGGCAAGATTTGAAAAGCATAGATATAATAGATAACTCTATTAACTGTCTTGTAGCCGGATCTCAATTATGATTTTCTTACAATTATAGAAATGACATATAGCAGGGAGATGGATTTTTTCAAGCCGAAACAATCTGTTCAGTGACAAAGTCCCAACAAACAGCAGTCTTGTCCTATATCAGAGGCTAGCATTTCAAAACAAAGAAACAAGCAACTTCTCTGTCGACGATGCCAGCTGTTTTCATCAAGCTTGCCTTCATATCTTTGGGACCTACAAGTAGGATGGGAACTTCCTTGGGGCTTGCCTGGATTTCAGCCAGAGTCTTGGGAGCTTGATGATTTGCAAAATTAACCCACAACAGTATTCAGCTACAGTGTTGCGGCTGGAGAGTTCGACTGGCGCCTGTGCTGTTTTTTCTCCAATAGGGGTGGGGGTCTAATTGGCCCCAATCCCCCCTGAAAGACCTTGAGATAGACAGCCGGCTCAACGGGTGAAGCCGGGTAGGCACCACTATCTGGTTCGCGTCTTGGGTGCAGCAGTAGCAGCGACGAGGAGCGACGGCCACGGCTGGGCGTCGCAGAAGGGGGCTGGTGGCCAAGGCGCGACTTCAGCAGGGATAAGGCGACGGATGTTGTCCTCAGAGAATAGTATTGGAGAACCCCCAAACTGAATCCCCAGACCGAAGCTCCGCTGAGTAACCCAGGACGAGTGGAGACATTGGAAAACCCGGACTGGAGCGGTTGGGAACGGGTCCCACCTACAATTTAAGATCTATGACATTCTGGTGTAGTTTTAAGGGTGGGGGGCCTGCCTGTCTGGCGGACAGGGAGTAGGGCATGTGCAGACCAGAGGGGGATGCCATAGGGAGGGTGGGGAGCCATGATATAAAAAGGCTAGGCGGCAGATCCTGTAGAGGTGCGGGTGGCAGGCCATACCAGTTTAGGGGAACAACGGATAGATGTATAATATCCATCCCTGTTCCGGGCCTGTCCAGAACCAGAAGACAACTGGGGGACGCAGGACTCCATCCAATCTTCGACTGCTGCTGTGTAACGCCAGGTCTGTGGTACAAAAAACAACGCTTATCCATGATATGATCCTGGATGAGAACGCAGACCTGGTGTGTATCACGGAGACCTGGCTGGATGAGACCTCAGCTCCTACGCTTGAGGCCATGTGTCCAGCCAGTTTCCAATACGCACAGCAACTGAGGATTGGTAGGCGGGGAGGGGGGTGGCAGTTATCTATCGGAGGTCCTTGATTTTCACCAGACCCCCTCTCCATGAGACCAAGTTTATTGACTGCATGTACTGGAGGTTGGGTCCAAAGGGCAGTTTAGGGATTCTGCTTGTGTACCGCCCACCCCGCTGCACAGCAGACTCTCTGACCGAGGTGCTCGAGGTGGTCTCGGGTGTGTGGATGCTCTCCCCCAACCTGTTGGTTTTGGGGGACCTCAATGTGCACGCCAAGACCGTCCTCACTGGAGCCCCTCGGGATTTCATGGAAACCATGACTTCCTGGGAACTGCACCTTAGTAATATAGGACCCACCCATGTAGCCGGTCATGCTCTTGACCTGGTGTTTGTCTCAGGAGGGGAGGGAAGTGCACTGAAAATGGGGGCTGTTTTTTCTAACCCCTTGTCATGGTCAGATCACTACCTGGTGAATATGGAACTCTTAATGCAGCACACCCTCCGCAGGGGACATGGACCTATTAGGATGGTCCGCCCCAGACGCCTGATGGATCCTGAAGGATTCCTGAATGCGCTGGGAGATTTGGAGCCTGCTGAAGGTCACCTGTCAAAAACCTGGTGTTGGAGTGGAATAGGGAGATCACTAGGGCAGTAGACCGGGTGGCTCCGAAATGTCCTCTCCCCCTGAATAGAGCTCAGATAGCACCCTGGTACACACCATGGTTGCGGGGTCTGAGACAGGAGGTGAGACGACTAGAGAGCTGGTGGCGGAAATCTCGCTCTGAGGACGATCGGACACTGGTTAGAGCAGCAATAGCCACCTACCAAGTGGCAACAAAGGCAGCAAAGAGAGAATTCTTTGCTGCCTCTATTGCGTCCGCAGAATGTCGTCCCAGGAGGTTGTTCCAAGTGGTCCGAAGCCTGGTCAGTCCAGTTGCTCAGGAACCCATGGAACATTCTAAAGCCTCCTGTGACATGTTTGCTAAACATTTTGCTGATAAAATCGAACACCTGAAAAGCATGATTCCGTACGCCGTGGATACAGGAAGTGAACCAGAGTCGGCGAGTTGCATTCCGGTCCGGTGGGATCGGTTTCAGCCTCTTCCCTCTGAGGAAGTGGACAAAGTGCTCTCTACTGTGAAGCCAACCACCTGTCTGCTGGATCCTTGCCCCTCGTGGCTCATTATGAGCTGCAAAGAGAACATAAGAAGAGCCTGCTGGATCAGGCCAGTGGCCCATCTAGTCCAGCATCCTGTTCTCACAGTGGCCAACCAGGTGCCTGGGGGAAGCCCGCAAGCAGGACCCGAGTGCAAGAACACTCTCCCCTCCTGAGGCTTCCGGCAACTGGTTTTCAGAAGCATGCTGCCTCTGACTAGGGTGGCAGAGCACAGCCATCATGGCTAGTAGCCATTGATAGCCCTGTCCTCCATGAATTTGTCTAATCTTCTTTTAAAGCCGTCCAAGCTGGTGGCCATTACTGCATCTTGTGGGAGCAAATTCCATAGTTTAACTATGCGCTGAGTAAAGAAGTACTTCCTTTTGTCTGTCCTGAATCTTCCAACATCCAGCTTTTTTGAATGTCCACGAGTTCTAGTATTATGAGAGAGGGAGAAGAACTTTTCTCTATCCACTTTCTCAATGCCATGCATAATTTTATACACTTCTATCATGTCTCCTCTGACCCGCCTTTTCTCTAAACTAAAAAGCCCCAAATGCTGCAACCTTTCCTCGTAAGGGAGTCGCTCCATCCCCTTGATCATTCTGGTTGCCCTCTTCTGAACTTTTTCCAACTCTATAATATCCTTTTTGAGATGAGGCGACCAGAACTGTACACAGTATTCCAAATGCGGCCGCACCATACATTTATACAACGGCATTATGATACCGGCTGTTTTATTTTCAATACCTTTCCTAATTATTGCTAGCATGGAATTTGCCTTTTTCACAGCTGCCGCACACTGGGTCGACATTTTCATCGTGCTGTCCACTACAACCCCGAGGTCTCTCCCCTGGTCGGTCACTGCCAGTTCAGACCCCATGAGCGTATATGTGAAATTCAGATTGTTTGCTCCAATATGCATAATTTTACACTTGTTTATATTGAATTGCATTTGCCATTTTTCCGCCCATTCACTCAGTTTGGAGAGGTCTTTTTGGAGCTCTTCGCAATCCCTTTTTGTTTTAACAACCCTGAACAATTTAGTGTCGTCAGCAAACTTGGCCACTTCACTGCTCACTCCTAATTCTAGGTCATTAATGAACAAGTTGAAAAGTACAGGTCCCAATACCGATCCTTGAGGGACTCCACTTTCTACAGCCCTCCATTGGGAGAACTGTCCGTTTATTCCTACTCTCTGCTTTCTGCTTCTTAACCAATTCCTTATCCACAAGAGGACCTCTCCTCTTATTCCATGACTGCTAAGCTTCCTCAGAAGCCTTTGGTGAGGTACCTTGTCAAACGCTTTTTGAAAGTCCAAGTACACTATGTCCACTGGATCACCTCTATCTATATGCTTGTTGACACTCTCAAAGAATTCTAATAGGTTACTGAGACAGGACTTTCCCTTGCAGAAGCCATGCTGGCTCTGCTTCAGCAAAGCTTGTTCTTCTATGTGCTTAGTTAATCTAGCTTTAATAATACTTTCTATCAGTTTTCCAGGGACAGAAGTTAAGCTAACTGGCCTGTAATTTCCGGGATCCCCTCTGGATCCCTTTTTGAAGATTGGCGTTACATTTGCCACTTTCCAGTCCTCAGGCACGGAGGAGGACCTGAGGGACAAGTTACATATTTTAGTTAGCAGATCAGCAATTTCACCTTTGAGTTCTTTGAGAACTCTCGGGTGGATGCCATCCGGGCCCGGTGATTTGTCAGTTTTTATATTGTCCATTAAGCTTAGAACTTCCTCTCTTGTTACCACTATTTGTCTCAGTTCCTCAGAATCCCTTCCTGCAAATGTTAGTTCAGGTTCAGGGATCTGCCCTATATCTTCCACTGTGAAGACAGATGCAAAGAATTCATTTAGCTTCTCTGCAATCTCCTTATCGTTCTTTAGTACACCTTTGACTCCCTTATCATCCAAGGGTCCAATTGTCTCCCTAGATGGTCTCCTGCTTTGAATGTATTTATAGAATTTTTTGTTGTTGGTTTTTATGTTCTTAGCAATGTGCTCCTCAAATTCTTTTTTAGCATCCCTTATTGTCTTCTTGCATTTCTTTTGCCAGAGTTTGTGTTCTTTTTTATTTTCTTCATTCGGACAAGACTTCCATTTTCTGAAGGAAGACTTTTTGCCTCTAAGAGCTTCCTTGACTTTGCTCGTTAACCATGTTGGCATCTTCTTGGCCCTGGCGGTACCTTTTCTGATCTGCAGTATGCACTCCAGTTGAGCTTCTAATATAGTGTTTTTAAATAACTTCCAAGCATTTTCGAGTGATGTGACCCTCTGGACTTTGTTTTTCAGCTTTCTTTTTACTAATCCCCTCATTTTTGTGAAGTTTCCTCTTTTGAAGTCAAATGTGACCGTGTTGGATTTTCTTGGCAATTGGCCAGTTACATGTATGTTTTATTTAATAGCACTGTGGTCACTGCTCCCAATCGGTTCAACAACACTTACATCTCGCACCAGGTCCCGGTCCCCACTGAGGATTAAGTCCAGGGTTGCCGTCCCTCTGGTTGGTTCCATGACCAACTGATCTAGGGAATAGTCATTTAGAATATCTAGAAACTTTGCTTCTTTGTCATGACTGGAACACATATGCAGCCAGTCTATGTCCGGGTAGTTGAAGTCACCCATTACTACCACATTTCCTAGTTTGGATGCTTCCACAATTTCATATCTCATCTCAAGGTCTCCCTGAGCATTTTGATCAGGGGGACGATAGATCGTTCCCAGTATTAAGTCCCTTCTGGGGCACGGTATCACCACCCACAATGATTCTGTGGAGGAGTCTGCCTCTTTTGGGGTTTCGAGCTTGCTGGATTCAATGCCTTCTTTCACGTATAGAGCGACTCCGCCACCAATACGTCCTTCCCTGTCCTTCCGATATAGTTTATATCCAGGGATAACCGTATCCCACTGGTTTTCTCCATTCCACCAGGTCTCGGTTATGCTCACTATATCAATGCTCTTCTCTAAGACCAAGCACTCCAGTTCTCCCATCTTGGTTCGGAGGCTCCTAGCATTAGCGTACAGGCACTTGTAAGCAGTGTCTCTCTTCAAGTGTCTTTGGCACTTGTGGTTAGGCCTGTGGTAATTTTGCTCTTCTGAATTTATATCCTGTGCCCCTGCTCTCACAATGCCTACTTCTAGGCCTACCCCTTTTAAAATTTCATCATTTCTTTGGTTTTTATCCCAGGGGGGAGGTTTATTCCGAACCTGACCTTTCTCAGCTCCTGTCGGGTTTCCCCCCTCAGTCAGTTTAAAAGCTGCTCTGCTACCTTTTTAATTTTAAGTGCCAGCAGTCTGGTTTCATTCTGGTTCAAGTGGAGCCCATCCCTTTTGTACAGGCCCGGCTTGTCCCAAAATGTTCCCCAGTGCCTAACAAATCCGAACCCTTCCACCCGACACCATCGTCTCATCCACGCATTGAGACTGCAAAACTGGGCCTGTCTGGCTGGTCCTGCGCGTGGAACTGGTAGCATTTCAGAGAAAGCCACCTTGGAGGTCCTGGCTTTCAGCATCCTACCTAGCAACCTAAATTTTGCTTCCAGGACCTCATGGCTGCATTTCCTCATGTCGTTGGTGCCAACGTGCACCACGACCACTGACTCCTTCCCAGCACTGTCTACCAAACTATCTAAATGACGGGCGATATCCGCAACCTTCGCACCAGGCAGGCAAAACACCTTGCGGTCTACACACCCATCACACACCCCACTGTCTATGTTCCTAATGATCGAATCACCCACTACAAGGATCCCTCCACCCCCTGGAGATATATCCTCGGCACGAGAGGATAGCTGCTCATCCCCCAAGGAATGGGTCCCTTCTAAGGGATCGTTTCCCTCTTCCTCAGCTGGATGCTCTCCTTCCCCGAGACCATCATTCTTCATGATAGCAGGAGAGCTATCTTCGTTGGAGTGGGACACAGCTATAACGTCCCTGAAGGCCTCCTCCACACACCTCTCTGCCTCTCTCAGCTTTTCCAGGTCCGCCACCTTGGCCTCAAGGAAATGAAGTCGTTCCCGGAGAGCCAGGAGCTCATTGCACCGAGAGCACACCCACGACTTCTGTCCAACAGGCAGATAGTCGTACATGCTGCAGGCGGTGCAAAACACTGGAAAGCCCCCACACCCCTGCTGGCTTCTTACCTGCATAGTTTTGTTTAAGGTTTATTACGTCAATGGGTTGGAGATTGCGGTTTAGTTGAGGTCAGGGAACAGACGGGCAGAGAGACTGAGCGATTGGATCAAGGCAATGGTAAATGCATCCTTGGAAGAGGGTGCAATCCCACTAGCCCTCAAGGAGGCAGTGATAAAACCTATTCTAAAAAAGTCCTCCTTTGATCCCCAAGAATTGAACAACTTCCACCCAGTCTCTAATTTACCATTCTTGGGCAAGGTGATTGAGCGAGTGGTGGCCAAACAGTTACAGACACACTTGGATGAAGCAGATTATTTAGATCCATTCCAATCAGGCTTCAGGACTGGACATGGAACCGAAACAGCCTTGGTCGCTCTGGTGGATGATATGAGGAGGGCGTTGGATAGGGGTGAATACACCCTCCTCGTCCTCCTGGATCTCTCAGCGGCTTTCGATACCGTCAACCACGGTATCCTTTTAGACCACCTGGAGGGATTAGGAATAGGGGGCACTGTTTTACGATGGCTCCGTTCCTATCTCTCTGACAGGCAGCAACGGGTGGCATTGGGGGATGAGGTTTCAGACCCTTGGCCTCTCACTTGTGGAGTGCCACAGGGTTCTATCCTCTCCCCCATGCTATTCAACATCTATGTAAAGCCGCTGGGGGCCATCGTCAGGAGATTTGGGCTGCAGTGCCACCAATATGCAGATGACACTCAGCTATATCTCTCCTTTAAGTGCCCACCAGAGTTGGCTGTGGATGCCATGTCCAAGTGCCTGGAATCCGTAAGTGAATGGATGGGAAGGAATAGGCTGAAGCTAAACCCCGACAAGACCGAGGTGTTGCTCGTGGGAGACAAGGAAAGATTGGGAGATATAGACCTGGTGTTCAATGGGGTAAGATTGCACCTGAAAGACCAGGTCCGCAGCCTCAGGATCATTCTTGACTCCCAACTGTCCATGGAGGCTCAGGTTTTGGCAGTGAGCCGGGCAGCTTGGTATCAATTACACCTGATACGGAAGCTGTGGCCCTACCTTCCTGCCCATCTGCTCCCATGGGTAATACATGCCCTGGTCTCCTCTCGCTTAGACTACTGTAATGCGCTCTACGTGGGGTTACCCTTGAAAACGATCCGGAAATTACAATTGATACAAAATGCGGCGGCACGGCTGATTAAGAACAGCCGTTGCTGTGATCATGTTACGCCAGTGTTAATAGACCTACACTGGCTACCAGTTGTTTACCGGGCCCAATTCAAGGTGTTGGTGTTGACCTTTAAAGCCCTATACGGTTTCGGCCCATTTTATCTGAAGGAGCGCCTCCAGCATCACCAAACATGCCACCTGACGAGATCAGCCACACAAGACCTTCTCTCGGTCCCACCAGTTAAAACAGCGAGACTGGTGCGGACCAGAGAGAGGGCATTTTCGATTGTGGCCCCCACCCTCTGGAATTCCCTTCCTTTCGACCTTCGCCATGCCCCCTCCCTGATAGGTTTCCGCCGGGCCTTGAAGACCTGGCTGTTCAGGCAGGCCTATGGGGTCTCTGGGATGGGTTAGTTTTTAAGGTGGTCATTAATTGGAAGAGTGGGGTTTTTGATGAATTGTGATCCGCATTGATTTTATTGTATTTTATTGTATGTTGTACATCGCCTAGAGTGGCCGTTAATTCGGCCAGATAGGCGACTCAAAAATAAAATTTTATCATTTATTATTATTATTATTATATACGTCCCCACTGAGCCCTTGCCTTGGCGCATGATTTCCAGCTGGCAGATCACCATGACTTTTTGCTGAAGATCGTGGAAAATTTCTCCCATGGTAGCAAGAATTTTGTCATATTGTCCCAACACAGGATCATTTCACCAGAGCAGAGGGGCAGACCACTGAACTGCCTCTCCCTCTAGTAGACTGATCACAAAGGCCACTTTTAGTGAGTTGTGAGGAAAGTCCACTTGACACATTCTGATGTAAAACTTACACTGAACTTGGCAGAAAGTCCCACAGGTGTCTTGACACAGGGTGCTGGTGTCAGTGGGATGGGTGTGACACCCTGCTGTAGAACTGTCACACTGGTTCCAAGCTGGGTCAACTAGAGTTTCAGGTTCTGACTCTCCATTTGAAAGGTCTGAATCTCAGCATGGGAGGTCAAGATCTTGGCTCGAAGTTGCTGGAGCTTGGATAACATGGTTTTCAAAGCACTCTGTAAGTCCTCCCCTGCTCCTCCAACTACTTCCTTCTCACTCATGATGTCGTCGGGTATTAGGAGGCGGTGGGCTGCAAAAAACTGTCCTGCACAAACTCACAGAAGTCAGACTTGAACACGAAGGTGTGCTTGTATTTTTATTAGTTTAATAGATGGTCTCAGCTTAGAGCCCTTCATGAGTCAGCTTACAGGTCACACAGAAATCAGCATCTCAACAGACGTTAACTAGACACGACTAGATCAGGCTACAGACATTGTTGCAGCAACTAGTCACGCCCCCTCATTGACCTTAAATAAGGATGGGTGGGCACCCTACTTGTGTGGCCTGTGAGTCACTATGGAGAATGTGTGCTCAAATGTTCTCCTCCCAAGGAAGATCAGAGCCATGTCATTATGATGGCACAGGTAAGGAAGAGGGGCTAGGAGAGGGCAGAGCAGCAACTTCCTGAATAGGCAGTGCCTCCTCAGAGACAGCTGAGTCTATAGGGCCTGAATTGCCACTGTCTATGGTGTAGGAGTCTGCAGGCTCAAAAGTGCCCAAAGGCACATCACCAACGCCTTTCTCTAAATCCCAGTCTGATTGCTCTTCATCAGTCACATCAGTCCATACCCTTTCCACGGGAACTCATGACAGTCTGCTGTTTCAGTAATTATTGACTGCTGTCTTGTCTTTCAAAGGAACCCGGACTCAATTGCTGCAACATGGCAAAGATATTTATAGATTTGTGTATTGTGCCTGTCCTCCAAGGAGGTGAGGGTGGTATACATACATAGGAAATGTGTACTTTGTAATCAACTGGTATGGTTACAAAATACACAGTAGAGAGGAGAAATAACAAATCCTTTCAGCAGAACCTTAGTGCATAAATGAGCTTTTCCTAGCATATATATCTCATGGGCCATTAATATGATACATTTACCATAGATCCTTGTGTGGAGTTTGGGTAACATCCTGTCAGATATCATACATTATTTCAATGTAGCAGAGTAAAAATGCCTGGGAACTTGTACACATCTGGACCTTTGGCTTTTGTGAGCCCTGGGACCATCCCTCTTTAGAAAGCTGAGTGGGGTGCATGAGTGACATCAGCATTTCTCAGTAATCTGAAAAATTAGACACTGAATAGGACTTTAAGCTTGCTTAGTTTCTATAGCAAACATACAGATATGCATGCCAGATCCTAAGAGTTTATTAAATGTGAAAGAACATTGAACAAAGAAAGAGTACGTCAGTAAGCATTTCAACATCTAGACTGGGCAATCAATCATTCCAATCAACCTTGTTCAAAGCTGGCAACGTTCCTTTTTCAGAGGATGGATTTTAGCTGCACGCCTTTGCTTAATTCAACAATGTAACCTTTCTTGGGAGAGAAGAAAAGGTTAATTCAGTGCTAGAACATTAAACTTGGTCACTTCTTTGGATATTAGCCTATTGTTGACAAAAATGCAAAGAGAGAGAAGAAAGAAAAGTGCTAGCAAAATATGTTAGTAATTCACAGCAAGTGGCATTGGCTTGACAGTCAAGAATGGACGTGCTTCATCCAGGCATCTGAGAAATAACGTATGTAAACCTAGTTCTTCTGCTTGCTTTGTCAAGTCTGAAATGTCATCAGGTCAGCCTTTTGGCCACTATTTTTTTCTTGGCAACTTATGATGTTGTTTTGGATGCAGAGAAGATATTGCAGATGCAGAGAGAGACAAGAAGACGCCAAAACCTCAGTAGTGGGCACCTGCATACACTTACCTCCCTTTCTTTGCTCCTGTTGCCATTTTCCTGCCTTAATGGTTTAGCAGAAAGGAAAAAATCTCCAAATAAGATGAACAGGCAACTGCAGGTACTGTCTTTAACAATATTTGACTTAATGATCTGCAAAAGCCAGGCCTTAAAGTGTAGACTGTCCTTCGTTCACCAACGAGAGGAGCTAAATACCCTTTGTTTCAGGAAATGTATGTACTTTTTATATAGAAGGGATGGCATAATAGTTGTGCTAATATGTATAATACATTGGCAGAATATGTTCAAAATCAATGTGAAGGTATTTGCTAGGTTTAGACAACTGAGCCCCAATAGTCACCATCTTTACATCTTAATGTAGCCTGACATTTTACTTACATTGCTGAGTGTTTCTGCACACTGAACAAGCATATTGACAGATCTGTCTGTCCTCAGTGATGCCTCAACTACCTTTTCACTGGGGGAAAATAGCTGTGCACACTAGATTATTATAAATGTTGCGTGCATTCCAGAGAGCCTGACTATTTTGTATATTGAATCCATTTGATATAGTGAAGTCTAGTTACTGGAATTTTTCACACTCTCCACAAGGCTGGACTGTCTTACAAGAAATATAACGTTTGAAATTTGATCCAATTAACCAAACTGCAGTTTGTTTTTTTAAAAAAAACACAATCCCTCTTCCATATTTGTTGGGGAATCAATTTGTTTTAAATAAACAAATTGTGTAGAGACTCTTGGATGTACACTTTAGATATTAAAAGTATATATACCTACAAGTGTAAAGAGTGAATATCACAATCCAATGCATTGCTCAGGTACACTTTTCAAACTACAAGGTATACTGAATTATACAGTCATGAGAGTGACTGTATACTATGGCCAGCATGGATTTTTCATATTCCACCATATTAAATTGAAAATACCCCCATGCCATTCTGCTGCTCCCCATATTCTCATTTCAAAACAAAATCTTGCAAAACATGTAGTCTTGAACTCAGAAATGCTTGCTTAACAACCCTCTAAGTTTTCATAGAGATACACAAAGCACTCAGAGAGAATCCAGTTTAAAAGTTGGATTTCCCCTGTTGGATTTCCCGTAATGTTAATTTAGGATTCTAAGCTTAGTTAACATGGCTAATTTTTAATTAATTTCAACAAATTATGAGACCACTAACTTTTATTTGAAATTAATTAAAAGTTAGTCATGTTAACTAAGCTTAGAATCCTAAAGTAACATTACGGGAATTCTGAAATGAAATATGAAATCAAACCCTAATAGTCATGCAATCCACTCTCATTATTCCATGCATTATTGAATATGACTGCCCTGAAAGGCCAACATACAACCCATCAATGAAAGACCTTTATCACCACCCCACATAAAATGTCTGGCTGTTGCTATAAGGCACTTGCACAAATGCAGAGTAAACTAGAAAAACCAAAAGGGTTGCAGCTAAATCAATACACATACAATGCTTTTTTTCTGTTTCTTTTTGGCCTTGCGGGCTACCTTGAGGAAATGTTGTTTGTGGGAAATCATGCAAACAGTTGCTTGCCAGCCACCAGGAAGTAGAAGATGGCATTTAGATTGTTGACAGGAAAACGTTGGCTTTTCTCACTCTCTTTCCATAAAGAAATCTTATGCTGGTGAGAAGTCAGATATAATGTTACAATATTAGTGCAGGTCTTTGTAACGGGGTGGCAGCTTAGATGTAAAGAGACAATCTCAAGGGTAGTGGCTGTTTCATTCAAAGACCTGAGTGAAGATTTTATGGTGGTAAGGGCATGGATGATCGGAGAAACCCTTTGTCTTTGACCTCAGCTGACCAGGCAGAGTCACATATATTTTTATTTGTTAAAGTGTCTCTCTTGGTGTTTTACTTCATCCCTTAGGAGGCCAAATCATTTACAACTTGAGAAATGAGAATCATAGAATGGTAGAGTTGGAAGGGGCCTATAAGGCCATCAAGTCCAACCCCCTGCACAATGCAGGAATCCAAATCAAAGCATTCCCGACGGATGGCTGTCCAGCTGCCTCTTGAAATCGAAAGCTTCTGTTTGAAACAACAAAAGTACACTAACATACACTAACTTTTATGATGCAAAGTGAGCCTTATCCATTTGTTCATATAATTCCAACCTAGATATGTCATTTCCTACTCAAGCCACTATCTATCATAAAATTTGTGTAAATTCCTGAGCTATTAATTTCTCTGTGCATATTGCCAAAAGTGCCATAAATTCAGCAATCATTGATTTAATGCCTCTACTCATTCTTCTGTTGCTAAACCTGCAACCTACAAAGGACCACTTCACATGCCCAATCCTATTACTTTTTCTTAAGAAAAACATGACTGACCTCCATTTCTGAATTTCCAGTTCACTATCTAGAAGTTATTTTATGATAATTTAATTCCACTTGTGATGTTCGGTTGTTTAATACATTTCTAACAAAGATACTTCTAATAAGCTTTTCTCATGTTGTAGTGAAGGGTTGGAAGCCTCAAAGAGAGAAGAAACCAACTATGTCTGACTTATACAGACTTGCCTCATTCCCTCTTTCTGTTTTAGATTCATTGAAAGAATCAATTTAGACTGACATGCCTTTCAAAACTCATATATTCAACTATGATTTCCTTTTGGTCTCCATATTACCCATAAAGAATACTTATCACTGTGAAAATGTAATCAACGTTATTAGTGGGATTGCATTAAACAGCTGTGGTAGTGCATTAATAGTTAAAGTAATGATTTCAGCAATCCAACTTGTTCAGAAAGTTGTCCTGACCAAGAACTTACAAAGCCATCTTCTTGGCTGCTATTGAAACACAATACAATAATACCTCAGTTAACAACTCCTCCAGGAAAGAAGCTCCTTCTAACAAAGATGTTTTTGGGGTTGGGGGGGGGCACACAATCTGACATAGTCAAAATGCAGCTTGTGCAGGCGGCTCTCTCACACTGGCTGAATTGTGCTCCTTGCCAGGTGGCAAGGTGCCCTGGAAGCACTGTTTACTGCAGATGCATCTGCTGGAGTGTAGGGGAGGATGGCAGAGAAAGACAGACAGATCAAGCACAGGGTGGTGGTGGCAGCTGCCCCTTGCCTGCCTGCCTGCTTGCTTGAGTGTATGGAGAGAACTGTGCTGAAAGCTTTAGATTGCTATAGCAAGATGCTGAATGATAAAAGAAAAAAGTCAAGGCAGGCATCCCTGGATGCATGTTGGAAGAATCCTTCAAGTGGTCTGTATGCAAGGCTTACCTGACCTGGTTGCTTCATTTCAGACATGTGTATTGTTAGTTGCGAATAAAAAGTTTTCTGAAATATGTTGAACTGGTCTTCTTTTTTGTGGTGTAGGAACCTATTCCTATTCTTTCCATGTCACTCCTACCTCTGGTACCAAAGTTTCTGTTAAAGAAGTAATGTCCAGGAACGCATATACTGTACTTCATTAACTAAGGCAGCCTTTCCCAACCAGTGTGCCTCCAGATGTTGTTAGACCACAACTCTCATCAGCCTCAGCCAGCATTGCCAAAGGCTGAGGCTGATGGGAGTTGTGGTCCAACAACATCTGGAGGCACACCGGTTGGGAAAGGTTGAACTAAAGTATTACTGTACTATGCTACATGGATCTTTGTGTTATCCAGCAAGGCAATGCTTTAGTTATTATAAGTTTCATTGACTAAGTGCTACATTGACTCGCATTCATTTTTATTGGAACTATGGCATGATTTCTCATCACCTGCTGGTTATAACATACCGCCATTTCAAGGGCATAATAGCAGAGTAGATACCAATTCCCCAGCCAAGAAAAAGAGTATGCGTACTGATGTGTTTTTTTTAAATGCCTTTGTCTTTTGACAAAAACTAATTTATAAAGGTAAGACTATCAAAAGGGATGCATTTCTGAAGCATCAAGATGTGCTTCAGTATATAATATAGGAAATAAATACATTTGTTTCCATTACAACACTAAGTGCACATTTAAGTTTATACTGCCAAGCAAATATTGGCTGTGCATTCAAAATTTTACATTTTGGAAAGACAGTTTGAAAAGAGATGCCTTTGGAACTTGCCTGAGACTGCTGTCATATAAGACTAGGCTGAAATTCATTTCTAATTAAAGCATTTTGGGTTATTTCTTACCCTATTTTTTCTGGATTTTCCCTTCATTGGAGTCCTCAGAAGATCAGTCTTACAAGGATGGAAGAATCATGGCTGCTATTCAGTATAATACAGAGAACTCAGGCAGGATTCTCTGCGCTCAGATAGCTTTGGGAAATGCCCTTATTACACAGATCATAAACTAATGTGAGAGCAAGAAGGACCATGCTGTACCCGGACAAAGCTCCCTGTAGCTCATGGAATAAATTCAGTCAAATACTGCAGGTAGTATGTGAAAAGTAGCACTGAGTTCAAAGGATAAGGTAAAAATGTATTACTAACAGTGCAATCCTCCAATGCATATTTGCTCAGAGGTAAGTCCCACTTTTATCAGCAGTGCTTACTCTTAGGTACATGATGCATAGACTTACCACCTAAATCAATCTTTGTACTGTGCAGATTCAGATACTTTAAAAGGGCTCTTTCAACCTAGTGCAGGGTCAATGTAAGCTAAAATTTTGTTCTGGGAGCTGACAAGGTAAGTAAAGTCAGCACCTACTCCATCCTTTGCAAAAAATTGCAACACTGAAATAACGAGCTGGCATACAAGGAATTTCCCTCAATCCCAAGGATGGTAAGCACACTGATTTGCACAGTTACGTTTTGGTGTTAAATGCTGGACTTCCATGGGACACACTGGAACTATTTTCCTGCCATATGTAAGTATGGGAAGACCGTGCCTTTGAACTTCCAAAACTGTGGTCATTAGGTAATGTCTAGCTGAACTTTGGACACTTCTCCCCTTCCTCAGTAAATTTCTTCCCCTATCCTACATTGTTCAGGAGGGTCCCAAACTCTCCAGAGAGGGTTTTCAGAGGAGATGGAGAGCAAGAAACTGTCCTTCCCTGAGTTCCTTTCCTTTCCTTAGCCAAGCCATTTTAATCACCAATATAATCAGAATAATGTTAGTGCATATAATTATCAGTTTGATTAGAACTCATTCAACTAATTAATACCTTTAAAGGTAAAGGTGTCCCTGCACTTATAGTGCAAGTTGTTTCCGACTCTTAGGGTGACATCTTGTGATGTTTACTAGGCAGACCGTATATATGGGGTGGGATTGCCAGTTCCTTCCCCGGCCTTTCTTTAACCCCCAGCATTTACCGACCACGGATGGATGGAAGGCTGAGTGGACCTTGACCCCTTTTACCGGAGATTTGACTTCCTCCTTCCGTTGGAATTGAACTCCAGCTGTGAGCAGAGCTTCAGCTGCGTTACCGCTGCTTACCACTCTGCGGCATGGAGGGCATATAATTAATACCTTTAAGTGGTAGAAAACTAGATATCAGCATACATTTTCCAAACATCCTTGGGTTTTAGAGCTATTAAGAGATGGCTGTAGTATCAGCTTCAGCACAATACAGGAATGGCCCTTGAGCAGTCTATCACTTTTAATATAAAATAATGATTAATTGACCTCACAGAACCCTTATATACTCATTCCCTCCCTTCTCCTAAGAAACAGTTGTCTCGTGTCATAAGCATTGAACAAAGTCTCACTTATAAAAAGATTCTCTTTATTTCTTTTCATAATTTAGCTGAACCAACACAAAACTGAATACCGTAAAGCAACAAAAATGTTGAAACATTTTAATTTTTTGTTCAGTATTTACTAAATAAGGCTACTACACTCCCTTCAAAAAATAAAACCCTAACAGAAGAGAAAATCAGTGGAGTGAGGGATCTGGCTCTCCAATTCTTGTAATACAGGTGAAGTATCTACCATCATTTATTGCATGACACTTTGAATGAGACATTGGTCATTTATAGTGCAGTCAGTTCATAATGGTTTATGAGTGGTTTGGCTTTAATTGCTACTTGGAAACTGATCAAAACTTTTAGGTTGAAATAAGACTATCCATGCACGTTTTATTCATAGATACTGTCACCTACAATTCATGGTTTCCTCATCCTGTACATTAAAATAATTCTGAAAATTGGAAGAGGTCTTAAATAAATGAACTTCCTTTTCATACCTCTCATCTATGGTTGCTTGAACAATCCCTATATATTTTTTCTTTAGTAGCATAGAACTAGCATAATACTAAAAGTTAATTGGAGTATTTAGGTAGTATACTACAATGGATATTGGGGGAAAAGTTTACTATTGGCAAATGTTTGTGGGGAAGGATGAAAGCCCATTTGTTGGCCTCGTCATATCACTATGAGGCAGACTTGTAGACAAAAAGGTACCATGTCTGGAGGTTATTGGTCTATCTTATTTCCTTGCCCTGTTTCTCAAATAGCACTCTTCTTCATCTTTTCATTACCTTATAATATTGAACAAGGGTTTTTTCTAAAGTATGAGGTAAAAACCAAACAAACCACCTATATCTTGATAAAGGAGAAAGCTGACCCTTATACCAAATTGGAAAGGAAGGGGAGAAAACAGAGAAAGAAGAATGTAATTCAGTATGGAAAGTAAATGATTAAAATATTTTACACTGCTTAACTGGTATATAAAAGACCACCCTCCTCAAAGAAAAAGGGGAGAAAAGGAGAGAAAAAAGAGAGACACAGAGAGAGAAAGAGAGAGAGAGAAAGCCTTCCAACAGTGCAATGGTTGAATGCATTTATGTAATATAAACATTATTCTTTGCTTTTTCTACAGAGTCCTCTGGTCATGCTTTACATCCAGAATGTCCCAATGGAAGAAAGCAAACTACACCAGTCACTTCAGAGACAACTGAAGTAATAAAACAACAACTCAACTCTGAACCTTTTTTGTGTGTGTCATGACTGTCAGAGTTACCACGTTAATTGTTAAATAGGATTTTCTACAAATATACAACATATAAAAACTGTTAAATATATAACTTTAGGCTTTTCAAAATACATTTAATGATCTCTTTCAAACAAGTGTTACTCCACCCCCCCCCCCGGATTTGCTTTCTGGTGCTAAATGGTGTATCAGATGAGACATAGGCCACAGATGACCAAACATGCTCTTTGCAAATACTGTATTATCCAACTTTTAACGATCAAAAAATGGAACCATAGAAGAGGCATGTTGAACTGGTTAAACTTAAAATGATTTTAGTACAAGAAGTCAATCTAAGCACAGAGGAGTAAAGGTGGTGCGTAGACAGTTTGTGTTGTTTTGAAACAAAGTTCTTTCGGCCATTTCCTCTCTTTGTTCCCTTGTGTTTTTTAGTATACTTTTTTCCAAGAGCAGTTCCAGCTTTTTCTGTAGTGTTCCATAAAGACTTTTGCTGGACAGCAATATTGCAGCGCTGGGTGAGCTGAATTCGTGCAGGGTGGTCCCCATACTACGGAACCCAAATAATCTTGTTAACAGTAACATTGTGTCCACTTCAAAATAGATTTTGCTCTTTGGTCTTTTGTATATACTGAAACATAAGAAAATAAAAGCAATGAGGCAGTCTAGGGCACAAGAAGAAATAGTGTTCTGCACCTTAGTGTCCTCCCATAGACAAAACAGTCTTCTCTAAGGCTGATTGGGATGAATACTCTCCAGTGTAGTCGACTCTTCAGATTGAAACATGACCACAGATCAAGTCCAGCAGTGGTGCATAACGCAGATGAGACGTTAACTGTAAACTGGTGGTTTTTGTTTTCGTATTGCTAATGCCCAAGGGTTTCTCTTACATCTCTATTCCTTAGTCCAGTGCTCTTTTGTATGGTAGAACAGACTTTAGCTCATAACGTAGAATTATGCTGTCTGTGATGAAATACAGAGAAATAGACAGTTGGATTGATGACATATAATGGATGATCCACAGCAGTGAAACTTGACTAGGGAATGTAGCCCACACAGAGCTGAAAAACTCCTACAAGGCTTCTCTGTTGCTGCATTTGTCAGGAGACCTGTAAGTCAATAAGAACGAATGAGTTGACATCTTAACTTTAAAATTTATCAACACATAGTTTAGAATAGCTTTAACTATTTACTGATCCCACTGCCATCAGTTCCAAAAAATATTAGAAAGTACTTTGTCTGGATATAAATAGGTACAGTACAGTGAATAATTTGATTTATAACAGGTGCTCTTCCTAACAGATGCAAGGTTATGTTCTGATTTTTCAGTAACTCATTTAATCAATACTGCCCTCTAGTGATAGCATCGCTAAACAGGTATTTATTATCAATATAATTAAATATTAATTCATAGAAATTAACAAAAATAACAATATAAATTACTGTACACTAAAGTCAAACTATAAAATGTTTTACTAAAAACAGATCAAGATTGCAGAGAAGCTGGCAAAAAAAAAAAGCTTTTAGCAAGAAACAAAAAAGTGCATACACAAAGTAGAAACCGAAAGCCCTGTAGATATTAGACAAGCAAAAAAACAACACAAAACACACACACAAAAACCAACAACAAAAAACAGAGAGAGAATTATTTCTGGAACAGTAATGAAGAAATGTTTTTTTTTTTTTAAAAAAAACCCAGTTCATGGAGTCTACTTCAGTACTGAAATAGACTAAAGATATGTCATGCAACCCTGAATTCTAAATATTAAAGCAATATTTCCTATGGTATTTTTGTGTTTCCTCAATATTTAGAATGTTTACTGTTGATGGATTAGAAAGTATAAAACAGCAAATACTAGCAAGCAAAACAGAGAACAGGATTCATTTCACTAGGTTTAAGCAGAGCATGAAATTTAGATTATGATTTTCTTGTAACCTACCCATTTGAGAGGTAAATGAAAAGAACATCTGCCTCCAGCAGTTAACAACAGGTCTGTGTATATATTCTCACACAGGGCACAAGGTTTATTTGACAGAGTTCTGTTTTTAGCCTCTCACCTTTTCCAGGAAAATACACCCCAGAACTCTTGCAAACAGCCTTTCCTTTTCGGACTAGTGGTCAGACTCCAACCCACATGGCCTCAGACAGGCTGAAGGCAAAAAACCTTGGTTGATTATTGTGTTATTTTCCTATTTTATGTATATACATTTATCAAGAAAACATCATTTGAAGTCCCCCCCATCAACCGTTCTATTTTGTCTTCTCTCTATAGATTTAAAAAACATTATAACTGTACAACATCATCATCACACAAACCTTGTGGCTTTCAATCAAAGGGTTACTAGATTTTGAAATCAATACTGTGGTGTGAAAAGATAGGTCAACCTGGCCTTGGGTTGCTGGGAATGCAAGATCAGTGTTCACATGAAAAAATAATATCTGCGCTAACAGGTGCATAAAAATATGAAATTAAGAATATAAAAACGACTCTTTTATATCCTTCAAGTACATTTTATTATTAAAGAGACTAAAAGCAAACTTCCATTCAGTGATTTGTGTATATTTAATGAATTTTTAAGGAAAGGGTTGTAGGCCTTGTCTCTAAGGCTGTGCACACACCATACATATAAAGCACATTCAATGCATATTCCCCCACCCAAGAACCTGAGAACCGTAGTTTGTTAAGGCTGCTGGGAACTGTAGCTCTGTAAGAGGTAAACTACACTTTCCAGGATATGTGATTTAAAATGCTTTAAATGTATTGTATGTATGCAGCCTGCCTTATTTTGTTTCTGCTTGTCTACCAAAATAGTACTGATATTATCAACATCAATTTCTTTTGCTCAGAATTACCAAAAGATTCAACCATTTTTCCTTTTTAAAATAGAAATAACTTATCCATGAAGTGTCAAAATATTTTATGATGCCCATGCCAAACAGAGAGGGTCTTCTATGCAATCATATTTGCAGTTAAAAAGGACTAGTGTGCAGTCATATTTTATCAGGATTAGGGGTGATATCCAACATTAGCGTCAGACCCAATGAAATAAGTGGACTTCATTGATTTTAATGGGCTCTGAGTATGACTTAGTTCAATGTCACCTTAGGATTGTAACTTATACAAGTGAATCTTGATTATGCAATAGCTTGTCTCCAAGTATGTTTTAACACCTATGTCCTAAATGGTACAGTGCCTTGCAAAAGTAATCAGACCCCTGACCAATGCTCTCATATTACTGAATTACAAATGGTACATTGTAATTTTGCAAGGCACTGTACTTTCAACATACTTTTAAACAATGAGTATACAAAGTGATTGCCATTACAGTTTCTGTTTGTTTCATTATATCTTTAATGTTTGATAAATTCTATTTTAATTTTATTTCTGAAACGTGCGATCACATTTAACCAATGGTCTAGCCTATTTAGCTAAAGATATTTTAAAAACAGAATTGAACCAAGAAAATGAAGCTGTCTCAGACATGTGCATCAAACACAGACAATTATGGCAATCTATTAGATAAATAGCAGTTTATTACTCTTGGCTGAGATAAAACTGAGATGGTCATTATTCCAACTAAATGAAGAAAGCAGACTGACAGGAATCTTAATAGTTTTTCTAAAATGCACTGGGTGGAATCCAATTAGTGCCTATGGATCCAGTGGATGCTTGCATGAATAGAAGAGGAGAAACAAATTTTCATGCTTTCTTCTTTTACCCCTTAAAAATTGGATCTACAGATTTGGGAGATACTCTAGAACAAGATGGACTGTAAAGGGGTAGCTGACTGGGCAAAAATTGCCTCCTTTGTTCTTCCATAAACAGAGGCATCTGCAGGATTAAAAGCCCTTCCATGAGCACAAGGGCACAAACTGGATTCTACCCAGTTAATAATCTGGTGTTACCCATGAACATGGCTTCTGTACCATTCATCCATGATTCTAGATCATGTTTAAATAAATTACATAGCATCAGACTTATTAATATGACTCCTTAGGCTTCACGCAGCAGCACCATGTGGCGGGGGCAGAGCAGTGCAATCGGTAGGCTCTACATTTGCTGGAATTAGGTGAGGCGGCAATGAGGTCAGGAGAGCTCTGGGTTCATAGTGACACCATCCCACTGGTGTGTGTGTGCACCTTTTGGCTGCTATTGACCAGGAGCTCCCCCAATCTCACTGCTACCTCACACCATCCCTGTCCTGAAGAAGGGAGCATCACAGCCACCGAGAGGGAACTGTTGCCCCTCTATCTCTCTCATATGACACTGCTGCCATCTTCACATTTGATTTAACAATGGTGAGAACTATCCATTTTACTGTCTTTTCTCAGAAGCATTTGATTAGGTCCTTTATGGATCCCATAATCTCCCCTAAATCTCTTTCAAGGAGCTGAGGGACTGTTCAGAGAGAGAGGTGTAGGAGTGAGAGGGAAATGCCAATAATGACCCCTTTCCCCATTTCACTGATGAATTCCCTTCTGTCAGCAGACAGTCACCACTGAATATCTTCAAAAGTGAAAAGTAACCCTCAGGAAACAACAGTTTCCCAGGTGCTGAATTTAACAGAAAATCCCAAACATTAAGGAATAAAACTTCTGAGGGACCATGAAAACATCCACAGTGGTTTGTCCTAAAACTAACTTAGAATGGTTAGGCAACAAATAGGGGTAGGGGAGAAATTTTACTCAGTTTGCATAAAGGTGAATCTATTAAATCTGCACTTTCTAAGACAGTATGAGAATCAAAACACAGCCATCCTTCAAAGTCATTGCAATTTGTGGTGCACACAAACTGCCCATGTGATAAATTATTTCTCATTTATTGAGAGCAAGATATCAAAGAATATTTTTTAAATTTGTATATTTTCTTAAATATCCACTTCTCTTTCTTGATTAAAACCTTTAAAATTAACCTTGTGTTGTACTGAATTTTGTTTCACAGATTAACCCAAAGAAAGAAGGAATAAAATTTTGACAAGGTCCCACTCTGTATTATGCAAATATTAATGTATTTCCACCATACAAAAATAGGGTTTCAAAAGAATGAACTTGTTTTCAAGACCAGTTGCAAATTATTGATTTTTGAGCTACTAGGGGATCACATAGCTATTCCTGTAACCTACTGGAAACATTTTTATCGAAGTATTTAATTGAAGCAATTTCCAAACGGTTGCTAGAACATGTGTAGGTGGTTCTAAAGTGTCTCTTTTAAAGGATATTCTCTATTTTATGATGTGCATCTTTACAGAATAGTTGTATATAAGGATTTCACATCAAAGTGGACTAACATTCTCGGTTATATTCACAATTTGAACTGTTGAATATATTCAGTAGAAATGCGCATAGAAAATCTTTTTGGGGATGCAAAGCCAATAAAAGAATTACACAACTTTGGATAATGATTGAAAAGAACTCAATCTCCTCTGACTCACCCATTAGCATCCAAACCTGCTTTCCTAACTGTCACTACTTCATGGACTAGGCTGATGGTGAGTAGCAGTAGGGAAATGGGTCAGACCCTATCAATGTCATCAAGGCAAAATATGTTTCAATTTGATTCATAACTAAGCTTTGAATAAGCCCTGCTATTTCTCCATTATGTATTAAAGCTCCATTATGAATTTTATCAATGTCTTACAGCAGGTATGAGGAACCTTTGGCCCTCCAGATGTTGCTGACCTACAACTCCCATCAGTCCCAGGAAGCATGGCCAATGGCAGGGGATGCCATTGTTCAACAACATCTGGAAGGCCAAAGGTCCCCCACACCTGTCTTACAGAATAATAGGGAAAAAAACACAACAACAACCCAGACAGGTCTCTTTCTATTGAGGAGCTTACGGTCAAGAATATACAGCTCCACCCTTATCAACCAATTTACAATATTACATTACTATAATCATTTACTGTCAGTTACTCTCACATGCCCAGAAAACTGGTTGTTAATCACAACCAATTCTCTTGCACCTACGTTTGCACTAGGGTTGCCAGATCTCCGGCAAACGACCGGAGTCTCCGGCCCCGCCCTTGCCTTTCTCACCTCCAGCCAGAATTGCCTCCATGTTGTGTAATCTCTGGTTTTCGGCTGGAGTCTCTGGTTTTGGGGGCCCCCTCCAGCTCTCTGGCTAGCACACCTTAATCTCCAGACTCTCAGCTTCAATTTTTTTAAAAAAGTAAGTTTCTAGGTGGTCTAGTTCCCAAGATATACACCAAAACGTCAACCGCCCCCCCACGTGACTTTTGTTTACAGATCCTTGCTCTAGCTACAACTCCCATCAGCCCAATCCAGTGGCCATGCTGGCTGGGGATGATGGGAGTTGTAGTTTTAAAAAGTAACTTTTCAAAGCTCTGGCTGTAACCCTGCCCTTTCAGGATTGTAGCCAATGAAGCCAGAGTTGTGACTTGTTGATCCAGGCATGCCTAGACTGAACATCAGAAAATGGTGGCTTTAAGATTTTTGCAGTTTGCGTAAGTAATATGGCTTAATGTTTTTTTTCCTCTTCTGTCGAAGAGTCAGACCCTGGGCTATGAAATATGAAAGTATTTAATCCAATATCTGCTTTTCTGGGAGTAAAGCAATTTCTGGGAGTAAAGCATGTACCTGGAGTAAACCCCATTGAACTCCATTAGGACTTACTTTTGAGTAGACATGGTTAGGACTGTGCTGTAAATTAATAGGACTTTTGAGTAAACATAGCGCAGACTTGTGTTTGTGTTGTAAATCTTTCTCTCTCCCTTCAACCCTATTTTTAAAGAAATTAGGCAGGGTTTATCACAGTTTTTATTATGTGGGAAACTAATACTGATTTTTTTAAAAAATGAATGAAGTTTATTTTTATTTATTTATTATTTGATTTATATCCCGCCCTTCCTCCCAGTAGGAGCCCAGGGCGGCAAACAAAAGCACTAAAAACACTTTAAAAATAATAAAAACATACTTTAAAATATATTAAAACAAAACATCTTTAAAAACTTTTTTTTAAGAAAAGGTTTAAAAACATATTAAAAAGCAATTCCAACACAGACGCAGACTGGGATAAGGTCTCAACTTAAAAGACTTGTTAAAAGAACAAGTTCCTTATCACTTCAGGGTACAGTTTTCCCTGGTTGAGTAAGCCCCATTGAATACATTGGGACTTGCTTCTGAGTAAACAGACACAGGATTGCACTATAAATATCTTTACAGGTTGTATAAATAATAAACATATTTGATAGTCATGCTTATATAAATATTTTCATAGAATCATAGAATAGTAGAGTTGGAAGGGGCCTATAAGGCCATCAAGTCCAACCCCCTGCTCAATGCAGGAATCCAAATCAAAGCATTCCCGACAGATGGCTGTCCAGCTGCCTCTTGAATGCCTCCAGTGCTGGAGAGCCCACTACCTCTCTAGTAATTGGTTCCATTGTCGTATGGCTCTAAAAGTTAGGAAGTTTTTCCTGATGTCCAGTCGAAATCTGGCTTCTTGCAACTTGAGCCCATTATTCTGTGTCTTGCACTCTGGGACCATCGAGAAGAGATCCCGGCCCTCCTCTGTGTGGCAACCTTTCAAGTACTTGAAGAGTGCTATCATATCTCCCCTCAGTCTTCTCTTCTCCAGGTTAAACATGCCCAGTTCCTTCAGTCTCTCCTCATAGGGCTTTGTTTCCAGTCCCCTGATCATCCTTGTTGCCCTCCTCTGAACCTGTTCCAGTTTGTCTGCATCCTTCTTGAAGTGCAGAGACCAGAACTGGATGCAGCACTCAAGGTGAGGCCTAACCAGTGCTGAATAGAGGGGAACTAATACTTCACATGATTTGGAAACTATACTTCTTCAGAGGTCAAAGTTATGTAGCAAACTCAGATTAATTAAATTTGAGACCACATTTGAACTATGCTTAGTTGTCAGTTTAAAGTGCCTACGTTAGTATCATTGTAAATATTTTCTATTGTTTGTCCATTTTACTACTTCGGTTGTGTGTTTTAACTTTTGTAAGTCAGTGTAATAACATCAAACGTAGTACAAGATAACTGCTGATTGTGAATGCGCCTAGCCCTCTCATAGCTCTGCTGGCTAGGACTGCATGGGACTATTTTCTGCATTAATATTATACAGCCACAAGAGTGGCTGTATACTATAGTCAGCATGGATGTTTTGCATTACACAATGTTAAACTGAAAATCCCCCCATGACATTCTGATGCTTCCCATAAGCTCATTTCAAAACAAAACCTAACAAAACTTATAGTCCTGAACTCAGAAATGCTTGCTTAACAACCTTGTAAATTTTCACGGTGATACACTCATTTTGGACTTTTTTCTGTCAGAGTTCCTATAATTTGTTGAAATTAATTAAAAATCAGCCATGTTCACAGAGTACCTGTAATCCTACTACTGACTTTGCCCCATACTCTGACCTCCATCTTTTGCAGCTTAAAAGTTAAATTAAATATTAATTTAAGAAATTTAGCATTGAACTCAATGATAAGGCTGGGCATGCTCAGTAAGAACAGTCAGTACTCTAAAAGCCAGACTCACAGCTGCTAGTCTTGCCTAATCAGGGGGCCACACCCACACCAGACCTTTATTTCATGTGAGATAGTCATGGCTTCCCCCTGAGAATCCTGGGAAGTGTAGTTTGTGAAGGGTGCTGAGAGGAGACTCTTATTCCCCTGACAGAGCTCCAGTGGCCAGAATGGTTTAACAGTCAGCAGCTCTGACTGAAGCTCTGTGAGGGGAACAGGGTATCACCTAGCAACTCTCAACTCTTCACCAACTACAGTTCCAAGGGTTCTTTGGGAGAAGCCATGACTGTCTAAAGTGAAACAAAGGTCTGGTGTGTATGTGGCCAGGGACAGCTTTGGTTTAAATTTGGGTAGGAGGCTACATGTGCCTGCTGTAGAATAAAAATGTGGGGGAAAACCTGGAAAACAATGATTTTCCTTTTGGAAAGGAAAGGGGCTTCCCCTCTGCCCAGAGCCCACCCATCCAATTTCCTCTCCTCCCCTTCCTCCCTCCCCCTCCTCCCTCCCCCTCCCATTCCAGCCCTCCTCCTCCCCTCTCTGCCACCCCCCCAGGTCAGTTTCACCTATCCTAGGCATGAGTGCACAGGAGTAAATTCCACTGAACTCAAAAAGCATGCAAATGATCAAGCCTGCTCTCCCCTCCTCCTCCCTCCTATCCCCTCCCTCTTGCCCCTTTCCTTCACCCCTCCCCTCCCCTTCCCATCCCCCATCCCCTTCCTCTCCCTTCCCCTCCTCCCTCCTCCCCCTCCCCCATGGTCAGTTTTACCTATCCTAAGCATGATTGCATTGGGAGTAAATCCCATTGAACTCAATAAGCATGCAAATGATGAAACCTTCACTCACCATATGTTCAATGGTACATGTTACCAAATTCTTCCAAGCTACACAGCAAGTGGATTGGACTGTGAAAGACCAACCCAAATTGTGTTTGCATTTTGACAAATTTGCAGGGCAGTGAAATATCTCAGAGAGGAGGTCAGGTCTCCTGCTCCCCTGGTGCATTCGTTATAGCTGCAGAATTTCCCTGCTTTCTAAGGTTTGATATAAATGGCTATAGGTATGTTCTTAAACTGCAATGTTTTTTGCCTATTAGTGAATTAACATTTAGTCATCACATAATTACCACTTTTGTCGTTAATTCTCATTTTAAGGTGATCCATTAAACATCTGGATCTCTGCTCAATAACAAAATACACCATTGCAATTTTATTCTAGTATCCTTTATGTTCTATTACAAGATGCTTTCCATAGTATATTTGGCCTGCTGTGTGCAAGAGAAGTGGAAATAAGATATTTAATTACAAAAAAATAACATTTTTATTTCTTTCTCAATTGTGCCTATAGAAATTCTGAACTAATATGCCAAATGATTCATGAAAGTAATGACTGATTTCTAAAAAGAATCTGCTCATTATTCTCATTATAGAAATTAAATACAGAAGAGACAATTTAGAAGGGGAATATTTAGAATTGTATTCAGGACAATCCTAACATGCTTACTTAGAAGGAAGTTGCATTTGAGTTCAGTGACACATTGCTTAGTAAGTGTGTTTTGGATTGCAGCCTTAAAGGATTAAATCTTGCAAATGTTTGATTTATTTCAAATCATATGTGAGACTTAGCTCATTTTTCACCTGCTTGACTTCCTTGCTTTCTCAAATTTATAGTCCACAATCCTACTTTGAGGACCAATATGAAAATTTCAGCCCTCAGTTATCTGCAGCTGATCCAATCAACAACCAACGTGATCTGGTTCGAATGTAGGTTTTGATGTGCCAGGTAAGCAATTTGATTTGAAGCCATTGCCAACCCTACAGAATCTGAATCAAATACTGCAGAACTATGAATGATAGGAATGTTAATCTCAAAAGATAGTGCTGGAATAAATTCTGTTTTGTTTAGGTTTAAGCACAAAGGGACTAAGTGTAAGGCTACACACACACACACACACAGAGAGAGAGAACTTCTATTCTTTACAAGGAATATGTGGGGTTTAATAACTTGGAAATGTTCTGTACAAATAGCTGGCCAGATAAAATGTCTCTACCTATTCTCATGTGGTGGAACCCGCTCAAATGCAGTTTGTCTGTTGACACTTAACTCTTACCCCTGCCAGGGCTCTTTCCTATTGGTTTTCTTTTAGGATCTCATCTGTTGTTCCATATATACCATCTAACTGCCAGTCACCAACAACCAATTTGTTGAACCCTTGATCAGTCCAACTTATATTTTCCTATCCATCTGGTCCTTTTGAAAAACAGGCTGTTTATTTGACACAGTTGCCTTGTATTAGTATGCTGTGGGCATTATGTTAATATAAATAATGTCTGGGCAAATACCTTTTGATTGAAAGTGTGCCCAAAGTGCCCAGTAAAATTCCTTATCCTTACAAATCCTTGGTTTGACTGAACACTTTTTGGATATGTTGTGGAGCCCAAACAGAGGATCTTCCTCATATATTACTACATTGCCCAATATACCAGACCCCGAGAACTAGATTTTTTAAAAAGTGGTTTGATGACCACGGGTTGTTTACGGAAGAGGACAAAATACTCTTCCTAATGTCTGATTTAAATCCAGAGGTGACCCACAAGGTATCTTTGTTTGTGATAGCAGCTAGGAAATTACGAGTTAATTATGTTCTAGAGTGCTAAATGAAATAGGTGTTTTATAACTGATATTATGTTTTAAACTATATAGTAACTATAGTAAAAATTGCTGTACCCTTTTAACATTGTGTTGGCCTACGGCCCTGCAATTTATAATAAACTTGAACTTGAAACTTGATATGTTGTGGAACAAGATGGGACAAATTATTTGCCCATATTTTCACTTGTAAAGAAAAGTGGTGAAAGACAAAGTCCACATTTCTCTTTCCCTGCAGCAATTTCTGAATGAACATGGTTCACAGGTGAGAAACACTTACTGCTAGATGTTATAAACTTTATTATATAGAGCATGATCATCCAACAAAGGTGATCACTTTTTATGGCAAAATCTTCTTCCAGTTGCTGGACCACCAGCTACTCTGGAAAACTAAAATTATACAACTTGGCTATCACTGGTCTATTATATTTTTCCCAAGTAGTCCATATTGTAAGATGTACTGCGTTCAAGTAGATTCCTACTTATGGTGACCCTATGAATAGGGTTTTCATAAGGCTGAGAGGCAGTGACTGGCCTAAGGTCACCCAGTGCGCTTCATGGCTGTGTGGGGATTCGAACCCTGGTCTCCCAGGTCATAGTCCAGCACCTTAACCACTACACCACACTGGTGTATTAACATTCTTTAAAACTAAAAGGAGAGAAAAAACTACTGAGATAGTAAAAACAGACTTCCAGGTTAAGTTAAGATTATGATTTGCATTTTGTCCTTTGCTCGTTCTAATAGCAAGTATCTCATTGACCTTAGAGGATAATAAAACAGCTATACGGATGAAATGTGATGAACTGGAAAAGCAAACAAGCCTGATGTGAAGGCAGAAACCCGGATACTCCACTGGCAATGCCATTAGTCAAAACCCATGAGATACACAACCTGCTATTTATCATTGTGCCATTTTGGAATTGATAATCATATGCCACAGATTGTCCTCCCCTTCAGAACTTCACTTTCTTAAAGCAAAGCCTTGCTTCTTAGTCAGGGCTCCACAACTGTGTTTGCTAGTGGTGAGTGCAGCTTTTAATCTAGTGATAGCATTTAAGTCTCTGGAACCTAGAGTCAGGGCTTTACTCGACATATTGCTGGACCTCAAAGGTACTTAGACAGTAGTGGGATCAGATTCATTTATTTGTTTCTAGTTACATCACAAAACAACATTTAATAATATGAAGTAAAACACAGTAGCAGAGACGTCTTCCTGCTTTCTGAGCATCTGAGAAGTTTGCATGGCAAGGATGGAGATACCATCTTCCTCCAAGCTTGAGCTGAGGAGGAGGGCAAGGGGCTTCTTTCTGCAGATGTACTTGCACTGGAGGCACTTCAAGCACTTTTAAAGCTAGCATGACAGGAATGAGCTTCCCTCTCAGCAGGAGAGGGGTGAGTCTTTATTTCCACATTTGCGCCGGGACTCAGAGATTAGTCCAATATCAGAGGCAAAACTATTGTTTTTGTAATAAAGGCAGAGACTTTGGCAAACACAAATGTTGGCCTGGCTACCAACAAGTCCAGCCAAAGATTTTAGACTCTGGTTCTTAGTATTGCTATGTGAATACAATTTCTTTTTCTTTTTACAACTTTGGCCAAACTTAAGAAAACTAGAAGGAATTCAATGCTTCAGGTTGTTGAGCAATTACAAGGTGTGTATTCTAATCTTTTTTGAGGCTATGAGTAAAGGGTGACTCTCTCGGGAACTATAGGAGCGCTAAGTATTAGCAGTTATAAAATACACTACCAAATTAAATGGCTAGGGTCTGAAGAATTAATTGCAGTCCAGATGGCATGGGAAGGTGAAAACCCAGAACTCTCTACACACACGACAGTGACAAAGATTTCCCTCAAGAAAAAACACCTGCTCAGAATGCCTGAAGCTCTGGCTACAGAAACAAACCCCAGAAGCAGAAATATCTATGCACAATGACAAAAGCACAGACACACTATTCTGATGTTATGAGAGAAATGAAAAAGGTACATGAACTGCATTGTATCTTACTGTACCAATGAGTTTTTAAAAAAAATTATTTTGCAAGAAACAACGTAACATCAACATAAAAACAAAAACAGTACCTTTCGGGAAGAGAGCTCCAGTAACACAGGGAATTCGTTGTGGTACAATTCAAGAAAGATAATCTAATTACTCTTAACATACTCGATTGCAACAGTGCTGTGGACTATGTGACATTAAAATGCTCAGGGGTCTCCGGTCACCTTTCCTTTCCTTCTCATCTAATTAAATCAGACCAGCATCTGTGAGGTACATATTCGTTTCTGGCTCATTGTATGTAAATTGTCTGCATTTTCAAATCCTCTAGCTGTGTATACAGGAAAAAAGTACGTTTCTCGGCCAGCGTTACCTACCCTACCCATGGAAACCACAAACTGGTTGACAGTGCATCTTCCTTCTTCTAGTGTTGGACTATTTCCATCCTACCAGTCAACAGCAAATAAATTATTCGTTTCTTAAAAAGCATATCTGAATGATAAACATCAAATAAACTGAGCAGTACTACCTGCAAGTCTACTACCATTTCCTGACCCGTAACTACTAACATTACTTGCTCATAGATGTACTGCCAAAAACTGTTGAGCTACTGAACTGCCACCAAAGATGAAAATTTTTAAAGCAAAAAGCCAAGCTACTCAGTGTTGTCCCAAATAAGAGAGAATTCTATCAAACTGACCTATAAGTAGTATCTTATTCCCTTGCAGGTGAAGTGGAAAATTCTACCTCTGAGGGTCATTGTTATGTAGATAAGATGGAAGGAGACGGATGTTGCAACAGGAAAGGGGAGACAAAAGATGAGTATGTGCGTTCTTACTTCCCTGTAATGGAGAATTACCTGGCGAATCACAGAGCCAGGTGGAAGTGGGAAACAGGTAAAGCCCCTTATTGGGTGCCGTGGGACACATAACTGTACATTGTAAAAACCTATAAAAGGCCCTCAATTTGGGGAAGAAGGCAGTCTTCCCCCATAGCACATGCTAGCAGGGACTCCTTACAATTGTAAGTATGATAAACAGCTGTAAGCTTCAACCTGCCTCAGTGTTGTTTCCTGGACAAGGACTCCATTAAGGAGAAAATTCCACAACACAGGTAACTTGTATAACAGGTTCTGCATCTCCAAGTTGCTGGAGGATATGTGAAACACTTGTTGTTTGTTTATTCTGGAAAAACATTTACATCCTTACTTTCTGTGCATCAAGGCAATTAAGTGAATAATAGAAATAATAAAAAGACAAATAAAAGACTAAAACACCAGTACTTGTACAGTAATTCAGTCTCAATGGCCTAGTCAACAATCACACTAAGCCATACCATGCTTAGCATGAATATGTGAGCATGTGACCTCCCGGATATGAGATCATGGCCGCTTTGCTCCTCCTCAGTCATTTTGCTGCAGCACGGAGCTAAGCCACGGTTTGGATTAGTGTGTCATCAGAACCCAGACTCATGGTTTAGCTCTCTCCAGACTAACCATAAACTGTAACCAAGGCTCATCCTGTGGTTTATGGCTTGTGGTTTGTCCAGTAGAACTAAACCATGAGTCCAAGTTTGGATGGCATACTGAACCAAATAATGGCTTAGCCCAGTGCAGCAGTGGAATGACACAGGAGAAGCAGACACAATATCCTCTGCTAGAGCTTGTGTGTTTGCACCAAGCCATGGTTTGGTTTAGTGTGATGGGTGAACCAGGCTACCATCTTATGGTCCTAAAAACAAAACTTTTGCAGCACCTGATTCCTACAAGCCAAGTATCTAGCTAGGCAACCTACTTCTTTTTTTTGTAAACCAAGTGAAATACAGAGACCAGGGCTTTGTGCATAAATTCTATGATTTCAAGGCTACAGCTATAATGACTTTACTCATTGTCATAGATTTTTCAATTTCCTGAAAAAGAGGAGTGTCCTACAATTTGAAAGCAATCAACAGGGGACCTCATATATTGAGAGACACTTTCATAAAATATAAACTTGATTGCTGAATTGCAAAACAAGATTAAAAGCAATCCTGGATAACACTAGCTATGGTTAGCTAACATCAGTGCAGAAGTTATGCTACACCATGGTTAATCCTGAGAAGGAACAGGGGCAGGGTTCATGGAATAGAGAATACAAGAGGAGGGAGTATGCTAGCCTAAGGTCTGCTCCTGATCACTTCATCATGATTACAATACTGTGGCAGTCATGCCAATTTTCATACCTCTTATCCTACTGCATAGCTTCAATCCTTTCTGTCCTTGTTAGGCTTACACAACACTTATGCACAAACAGTTAATGGATAATAACCACAGAGACTTTCTCTTTTGAAACTTATTTTAAAATGCAGTTTGTAAAATTATTTCTTTAGGTGATTTAAAAAATAAATAAATAATACTAAATTTGTAAAGTTCTTGAACAGCAAAATTCTGCTTGAATTTCCCAGACTGTCTCCAATGGGAAGAGGAGCAGAATCTTTCAGCAAACCCAATTTTATTTGTTTATTTATTTAGCCACCTATCACCAATCCAAGGTCTCATCCTTGTCACTCCAAATGCTGTATCACCTGTGTGTACCTCAGGGAGACAGCTACTTTTACAAGCACTAGGACAGGCAGGACATATTACATCAAACAGAACATCACCTGCAGGTCCTGCAATATAATTTACATCATCGAGTGCAAAAAACCAGGATGTCATATCCAATACCTAGGAAAAACCACAACTGACCTACGCACGCGCTTCAGGAACCACAAGTCGGCAATCTTGACAAAAAAAGTGGAGCAACCAGTTGCAAAGCATTTTAACATCGAGGGTCACAGCCTGTTGGACTTTTCCATAACAGCGATAGAGATGCCAGCAGATCCAGCAGCATTGACCAAAAGGGAGAACTTTTGGATTTACTCTCTGGACACATTAGCACCACATGGCCTGAACTTGGAGGACTGTACCACCACTACTTAGCTTCTGCAAATGAAGCCCCTCTGAGCAGTCCATCCTCAAAGCTCTGTAACTGCCACCTTGGTAACAGCATTTGTATGTTAGCAGCTGATGAAGGCGGAAGCTGAAACGTTTTGTTAATACAATAAAAACCTCTGTTTGGTTAATCACAATTACGTTCATATATTTTTATGTGACTAATGGAATCCTTATAGGGATCCAGAGCAAGCTTGAGTGAAGTTCTGTTTGTTGCTTTCAAAACTGTCTATGTTTATATATATATATATATATATATAAATAAACCGGCCCATAGCTGAAGCTCTCTGGGAGGTTTACAATAACTTTCCCAGAGATCATTTTTCTCTGTGTTGGGACTGGCATTTATGGCAAAAACCCCAGACTGAAGTCAAGCATTCAGCTATTCAAATTCAACATCACAGAGCCCTTATAACAGAAAATAATTCTGTCATGAGCTGTCACAATGTCATATGTCCTTATAGAACATATGTGGCCTTACAAATAAGTTCATAACTGTTACTTGCCCCCACAGCCAAGGGACATCTGTTTCCACCAAAAAAGGATGGTGGGGGTCATCATGTTGTAGCACTGGTTTTGAGGAGGACGACAACTTTAGATGTTCAAAGGGATGTTCAGCAGCTTCAATCCATCGAAAGGGGCTAGTTCCTATTAGGCAGTCTGGTACTACATCAGTGTCGTCCTGGTACTTTGCAGGAGCAGGAGCTGGCGCAGTAGGTGCCAGAGCGACTGCTGCTGCCATTGCAGTTGCTTCTACGGGCTGACCGTGCTGTTGTGTAGTGATGGGAATGTTGTGTTGCTTTGCAAAGCCTGAGTCCATGAAGTTGCTGGATGCTCCTGAATCCACCATAGCCAGCACTTGGGCGCTTTGTCTGGATGGCAGACCCAGGTGAACTGGCAGGTGTATGGCTCACCTGGGTGGGGCAGGAATGTCATGAGGGCCTTGGCTGATAGTCGATCCCAGCTCATGGACCTCTACAAGAGCTGGGATTTGTAGTTTTCCTGCACTGGGGCTTTCTCCGACTTGAAAGGACAGGCCTTCGTTATATGTCCTGCCTTCCCACAATACAGGCACAGTTCCTCTTGACGCCGCTTCTCTTTCTCCTCTTCCATCAGGAGTGGCCATGCCCCACCAATTTGCATGGGCTCCTTCCCCAATGGGGTGGAGGTTCCCATGCTAGGAGAAAAGTGTGTGCAGGGGAGACGTATGGGGAGCAATGGCCAAGTTGAGGAAGCCTGGTGCTCTCAGCAACAAACTTCAAGTATGCTGTCTATCTGCAGGCACAGCTGGATAAGTTTTGATAAGGTGCTGGGAGCCAGAGTTCATGCCAATTCATCCAGATTCTCATCACTGAGGCCCTTTTGGTATTGGTCCATCTGAGCTGAGTAGTTCCAATCCACTTTCGGTGCCAGAATTCAAAATGCATTAGTATAAGTCCTGAGTGAGTTTTTTCCCTGGCGCAGATTTCCCAGCTGGCAAGGGTGACCTTCTGCTGGGGGTCTCGAAAGATTTCTGCCATGACAGCGATGACATTGTCATACTGTGCCAAGACAAGGTCATCCCGAAGCAACAGGAGGGTCGACCACTGGGTCACCTCCCCTTCCAGTAGGCTGATCATGTAGGCCACTTTCAACGAGTCGTTGGGAAAGTCTGACTGTGGTACTCTGATGTACAGCTCACACTGCGCGATGTCACAAATTGCTCCTGCTTCCCGCTGTATTGGAGAGGAAGCCTGACGGGCATCCTGACATGGGGCGCAGGAATCAGCTGAGCCAGAGCACCCCCCTCCCGTTGCAAGGTTATCACAGTGTTCCTGAGCTGGGTCACTTGGAGTTGCAAGTTCTGGTTCTCCACTCAAAGGGTCTGGGTTTCCTTCTGAAGAGTCTGGGTCTCAATGCAGAGTTGCTGAAGCTCAGTTATCAGGGACTCTAGGACACTCTGATAGCCCTCCCCCAACTCACCACTTGCTTCCATCTCTGTCATGGTCGGGTAGAGGAGGTAGTGGCTGCGACAAACTGTCCTGCTTAAACACCCTGAAATCAGTCATGAATGAGGAGCTGTGCTTTTCTTTAATAGGTTTATTGAGAGATTGTAGTTCAGAGTGCTTCATGAAACAGCTTACAGGTTACACAGGGTTCAGCATCATTACTAGGCTTGACTAGACATGACTACACGGCATTAAGACACTGTCACAGCAACTAGTCTCATCCCTTCACCTGGCTTAAGTAAGGTTGGGCAGGCACCCTGCTTGTCTTAACTGAATGACACTGCTGGGAGTGCACACGCACCCCAGAGCTCTGCCTCAGGAGAGCCGTTGGATCACATTGTTCTTGCTGGTGCCTCTGTGAGCGAGGTATGGGCAGCCGCTCTGTCTCAGCAGGACCTTCCTCATCAGGAGGAGGTGCAATGCACTGAGGAGGCAGCAAAATGGGTGTGGGTAAAGGAGGCACTTCAGGCGGGGTGGCAACTGCCTGACTGGGCTGGGCCTCCTTGTGGGTAACCAGAGCTTCAGGGGTGGAATTGTCACTGTCCAGAGTGACAGAGTTCTTAGAATTCTGTGTCCAAAGGCTCAACTTGGGACGCATCAGTTCATTCAAACTCCTCCTTCTCCTCTGCCATCTCGTCACTCCACCTACGTTCTGCCGGGCGCATGACAGGCAGATCCCTAAAGGGTGCTCCTTACCTAATAATGTCTTAGTATACCTAGTTGCAACCCCCAACTTCCTCACCTGCCTGAAGTCAATGCCGCTAGAGGTGGATAGCTCAAGCTTGTCAGCCTCACCCTACAAGACCAAAGAGGGCAGATACCCCCTTTTGGAGGTGTTCCAAAAACATGTAGCATCTCTGCTCTGACAAATGGACCCCATCATCTCTACAGAGATGCAGAAGACTGAAACACATCCATTGATGTGGGCTAAGAGCTGTTACAATGTCATAATAGAATGTATTATACAGCCACGAAGGTGGCTGTATACTATAGTCAGCATGGATTTTTCGCATTCCACAATGTTAAATTGAAAGTACCCCTCATGCCATTCTGATCCTTCCCATAAGATCATTTCAAAACACAACCTTACAATACTTATAGTCTGTGAGTGGAACAGGGCATCTCCTAGCACCTCTCAGCACCCTTCACTAACTACACTTCCCAGGATTCTTTGGGAGAAGCCATGACTGCCTAAAGTGAAATAACAGTCTGGTGTGGATGTGGCCACGGACAGCTTTGGTTTAAATTTGGGTCAGAGGCTACATGTGCCTGTTGTAGAATAAAAAATGGGAGAAACCCTGAAAAAGAATGATACTGTTCACAATGTTTACCTTTTGGAAAGGAAAGGGGCATTCACTCTGGACAGTGCCCACCCACCCAATCTCCTCCCCTCCCCCTCCCCTCTGCTCCCACAGCTCAGTTTCACCTATCCTAAGCAAGATTGCACAGGAATAAATTCCACTGAACTCAAAAAGCATGCAAAAGATCAAACCTGCCCTCCCCTACTCCTTCTTCCTATCGCCTCCCTCTTGCCCCTTCCGTCTCCCTTCCTTAACCCTGCCCTTTCCCTCCCCATCTCCTCCAATCACCTCCTTCCCCCTCCTCCTCCTTCCCCTCCCCTCTGCCCTCTCCCTCCTCCTCTTTCCCCATGATCAGTTTTACCTATCCTAGGACTCTCATCTGGGAGACCAGGGTTCAAATCCCCACACAGCCATGAAGCTCACTGGGTAACCTTGTGCCAGTCACTGCCTCTCAGCTTCAGAGAAAGACAATGGTAAACCACCTCTAAATACCGCTTACCATGAAAACCCTATTCGTAGGGTCGCCATAAGTCGGACTCGACTTGAAGGCAGTCCATTTCATTTTCAAGCATGATTGCATGGGAGTAAATCCCATTGAACTCAGTAAGTATGCAAATGATCAAACCTGCCCTCCCCCTCCTCCCTCCCATCACCTGTCTTTTGCCCCTGCCCTCCCCCTTCCTTCACCACTCCCCTCGCCTTCTAATCTCCTCCTTCCCCTCCTACTCCTTCTGCTCCCATCTCCCCCCTTCTTCCTTCCCTCTACTCTCCCCTCCCCCTCCTCCCCCATGGTCAGTTTTACCTATCCTAGCCATGACTGCACAGTAGTAAATCCCATTGAACCCAATAAGCATGCAAATGATCAGACCTGCCTTTCCCCTCCTCCCCCCTCTCCTCTCCCTTCTTCCTCCCCTCTTCCTTCTTCCTCCTCCTCTGCCCACTCCAGGCTTCCCTCCCTATGGTCAGTTTTACCTATCCTAAGCATGATTGCATGGGAGTAAATCCCACTGAACTCAATAAACATGCAAATGATCAAACCTATCCTCCTGCTCCTCCCTGCCTGCTCTCCTCCCCCTGCTCCCCTCCCCATTCCTTGTGGTCAGTTTCACATATCCTAAGCATGATTGCAGGGGAGTAAATCCTACTGAACTCAATAAGCATGCAAACGATCAATCCATTCTCAGCAAAGTTGCACAGGATCCCATTTCTCACCTCCCAGACTAAAAAGCAGGGAAATTAATTAACAGGCAAAAAAACCATTGTGGTTTAAGGATGTATCTATAGCCAACAGATATTTCTATCAAACTTTATATAGCAGGGAAATGAGGCAGCTAAAGTGAATGCACCAGGGGAGCAGGAGACCTGACCTCCTCTCTGAGATATTGTACTGCCCTACAAATTGGTCAAAATGCAAACACAATTTGGGATGGTCTTGCACAGTCCAACCCACTTCCAGTGTAGCTTGGAAGAATTTGGTAACATATGCCTCTGTGTATATGGTGAGTGGTGGCAACACCTGCGGTCAGCCCAAATAACAGAAACATGTGCTGTGCTGATCTTGTTTTAGCAGGGAGGAAACAACTATATTAAAACAGCTGATATTGTTTAGATAGTCACTTTAAATATGTTTGATTTATTTTGCAATTTTAGTGATTTTTCCAATAGTATACCATTCTCTTTTGCTTCTGTTTCTGTGAATATGTGAACTACAGCAACACTTTGTAAGACTTAAAAAAAAGCTCCAAAACCAATTGTGGAATAATGACACTTACTGTTCTGCATAATAATTTCCAATGTCTCAGTTTGCACAAGATAAAATAGTGGGAGGTGAAATATATTCTAGCAAAATTCTAGGTGTGCTCTCTGTTTTTTATCATCCATGGCCACCTTTCCTTAAGTGGAGTAGTTTAAGCATAGCAGGCTGAAAACATGCATCTTGGGTAGGCCAAGTTGGTTTTTTCCAACAGCCAAAGTCATTTCTTAAGTAGCAACATATTGTAATCCATCTGATTTTACATCAAACTGCACTTTCAGATTCACCTGTTAATGCACCCAAAATAGAAATACAACATAACCTCCAGTTTGAAACAAAAATGGCTATCTTCACTATCATATGACACTGACCAATAAAAAGGCTTTGAAATTAATAAAAATAAATTTGACACAGCTTTCTAGGATGAATAATGAGAGTAATATAATTTTCTAGGTTAGATTTTCTGTAGAAACAGTAGTAATACAGCAAAAAAGCAAAGTAAGAAGAACACCAATAAACATACAAAAATGTAATTCTCCATTTTCGAGATGGAGAGGAGGTCAGGTCTCCTGCTCCCCTGGTGCATTCACTATAGCTGCCCAGTTTCCCTGCTTTTTAAAGTTTGATAGAAATATCTTTTGGTTATAGATACATTTTTAAACGGCAAGGTGTTTTTTTTTTGGTCTATTAGTGAATTTATTTATGGGGTTGATGGAATCCTTACACTTTTGGCTTCTAGTATCACTAAACCATTGGGATTGGCAGTGTAAAAGGAACAACGAGAAACAAAAGGCAGTTTGATAGAAATATATGTTGGCTATAGATATGTTCTTAAACTAAGTGTTTTTTGCCTATTAGTGAATATGTTTCTGTGTAGATTTGTGAGCGTATTGGGTGTGGTTTTCACCATCTTAGCACAACATTGCCTATTAGTGAAGTATAAAACATTTGTGGCCTTACAAACAACAGTTACTTCTTATAGTA
Organism: Rhineura floridana; assembly: GCF_030035675.1. NCBI lineage: Eukaryota > Metazoa > Chordata > Lepidosauria > Squamata > Rhineuridae > Rhineura > Rhineura floridana. The sequence goes on from NC_084487.1 coordinate 103,080,685, forward strand.
GAAGTCTGCCTACTAATACATATATGAATTATTCCCCCCCCCCAATCTTAGGTCTAATTCTCCTCACAAAATGTAAATCATGAAGTAAAGCTGTTCTGGGTCCCCAAAATTAAAATAAGACAAGAAAACCTAGCAGGAAACCACATTTGGGTGGGTATTTTTATCTCTATCAAGGGAACTTATAAAAACATGTCTACACTTCTAAACAAGAGTCTTTCGATGTGGTGTAATGGTTAGGGTGTTGGATTATGACCTGGGAGACCAGGGTTCAAATCCTCAACTCAGCCATGACGCTCAATGGGAGACCATGGGCCAGTAACTGCCTCTCAGTCTAACTTACCTCACAGGGTTGTTGTAAGGATCAAAGTGGGAGGGGAGAACCCTGTAAGCCACCTTGAGCTCATTGGAGAAAACGTGGGATATAAATGCAATAAATTATACACATATGATGTTGGAATTCTATTACTGGAGTTTGTTTTTTATTTAACTTTAGCAAGTAAATAAACATAATTTATGTTAAAATCTGGGAAACAACGTTTATGCAGATTTGAAGCAGCTAGAAACATAGATATATACTGCTATGCCACTTGCATTTCCCTTCTTACCACATGGCCGAAGTGTCAGGAGATCATATTCAACTGCTAGCAAATACTTGGGGCAACTCACATAGTCTGGCAACTCAGAGGAATAGCCTACCAGCCTTCCTCAGCAACAAGTTGCCCAGACTAAGGGAAAGCAGCAGATACAGATTAACAGCAGGCAAAAACATGGTATAGGGTGCCAGTTATACATTGCCAAAACGGGAAATGAATCACTAAAGAAAAGGACAAATGAGGATACATACCTGCATAAAATTGCATATGTTAATTTATATGTATAGAAGCTAATTTAGAAATGATTATTATAATTTAAATAGTAAAATACAGTACATCTCACCATTGTAGTGAAGACGGGGTGACCTGCATGCCTGTTCAGTCTGCTGTCCAGGTGCTAACTGTTGATGAGCAGCTTCAAGGCCCCTGCTCTCCCTTCTTAGGATTCTTTATCTTTGGACCAGGCACCTCTTCAGACAGAGTACACCTTTAAATAAAGGACTATCCTGTGACATTCCTTCAAAAAGAGAGCTGTCTTCTGCAAAGTAGGTCACATGGCCATTTATTGGGATTTGGGGTTTATCCACAGAGAGCCTAACTGCATACTAAAGAAGCTGCTTTTACCATCGCAATAACTTTTCAAGCTCCACACTTCTTGCTCAATGGCAGCTTCCAATCCGTTGTTTTCCTTTCACACAAGTAGGCGCTCCTCTGGAAAGGTTTAGTATTGCTGTTTCCTTGTGGGCCCACCCCCAATTTTACATGTTTACTCCATCAGGAGTATTGATATTGCTAATGGAGAAGAGGAGAATTTTTATGTCAGTTTCATTGTTTCTTGTCAATTGCATGCCTCTCCCAGCAGCCTGGAGAGCATGATACAAAGCTTGATACAAAACTATATGAAACTGATTAGAGGGGGAGTGAGTGAAATGCAAAGCAGGCAGCGGCTGTGGCAGCTTTTGCAGGCAGCCGGAAGAGGGGGGGGCAGGCAATGGGGCATAAGAGAGCCCATCCACTAAAAACACATCGAAGCAAAGCACCTACACGATTGGGTTGATAAGGATTTAAAGGGGAAATCAGCATTATAGCTTCTGCCTGCCTGCAATGTTATGTGAACCATGTGAATTACAAAGGGATGCAAGTAGCACCACACACACACTAAATTGCCGTGTGGATGAACCCTTGTTGTTATTATTATTTAGTTACCAGGGTTAAGAGGATTTGGGGATATGGTGATGGCATTCTGACTTGAGCTACCTATACTTCCATCCTGTAAGCATCAGACTCAGTGGCACAGGAAGCGAGGATCTGACCCTCAGTGTTCTTAGTTCAAGGCCTGCAGTAGAGGACCCCTTGTTACCAAACCTTCATCCTAATAAATATCCATCCACAGGTACAATCTAACCACAGCAACTTACTTCATAGTAACTTAGGCCTTGTCACTGATGCGGTAAACATCTGTCTGGGCGATATCATTAGGCTATTCCCTGAAATGCTAATTTTCTATATGGATGGGTGTTTTCTCCTTGTACAGAGAAATATGCAGTCCTTCATTTATTTATTAATATATTTATACACCATTATTTCATTAAAAAAGTAGTTTACAACAAATAAAAAAACATTTAGTGAAAACCATTCAAAATACAGTAAAAATAAAAGTCAGCTATTGTAAAAATACATTTTAATTGCCAACATAAGCCTGGCAAAACAGAAAGGTTTTCAGCAAGCACTGAAGTTGAAACATAAGGTACCTGTTCAATATCTGTTGGGGGAGCATTCCAGAGAGCTGGACTGAGGACACTGAAGGCTTGATTTTGTATAGAAGTTAAATGAGCCTTGCCAACTCAGAGACAACCAATACCCTCTTGTCAATGATCACAGTGATCGAGCTGGGATATGGGTTCAGGCGGTCCCTAAAATATCCTGGGCCTAAGTTGTTCAAAGCTTTCTAAATTAATACAAGGGCCTTGAACCTGACTTGGCAGTGGATGGGCAGCCAGTGCAGATGTTTTAAGAGTGATGTCACATTTGTCAGCCATGTGCCTCCATCAGCAGTCTGGCCACCATATTGTGTACCAGCTGAAGCTTCTGATCCAGGGTCAAGGGCAGCCTCACATAGAGCACATTGCAGTAATCCAGCCTCGAGGTTACCAATGCATGAACTACAGCGGTCAGGCTATCCCTATCCAGGAAAGTACGTAGCTGACAAACCAGACAAAGCTGGGAAATGGCAGTCCTAGCCACAGAGGATATTTGGGCCTCTAGTGACAAAGATGAATCCAGGTGTACCCCTTAGCTACGGACTTGCCCTTCAGAGGGAGCACAGCCCCATCCAGAACAGGCAATTTGCCTATCTCCCAGACATGGGAACCACCCATCCACAACAGCATTCAGACACCAATCCAGATTTCACAGCCTCTACTGACTAGGTTTTGAAGAAAGAGAATTGCATGTCATCAGCATACTGCTGACAACTTGCTCCAAAACTGCTAATGACCAAGCCCAATGGCTTAATGTAAATGTTAAAGAGCACTTGGGAGAGAATAGTACCCTATGGAACACCATAGCGTAAGTGCCAGGGTGCTGTGGAACACTTATCTAGTTCTACTCTCTGGACACAGCCCTGAAGACTGTAATATGGTGCCTCTGATACCCATCCCACTGAGTGAGTCCAGGAAAATACCATGGTCAATTGTAGCAAATACTGCTAAGAAACTGAGCAGGTCGCATTCGCCGTCTCTCTCATGATAAAGGTCATCCATCAGGGCGATGAAGGCTGATTCTGTTCCAAATCCAAGTCTGAATCCAGATTGCAATGGATTTAGATCATCATTGTCATCCAGGAATACCTGCAGTTGCTCTACAACCACCTTCTCTACCACCTTTGCCAAGAAAGAGGAGTTGGTAACTGGTCCACTTTAAGCATTCAACTGCAGTTTGAAGTGGTAAAGCCTAGCACAGATTTATCAACTGAGTGCTAACAAGAAGTACACACCATTAATGAATGAAGTGCTAATGGAGATGTTATTAATATAAAGTATAATCCTGAGACAGCGCTACCATCATCTCTCTATCCATGGGACATCTGTTCCATCTACAATTCCTATAAGAGTTTTAAGTTTTGAGCAACAGAGGGAAATGAAACTAATCATCATATTCAAATAACCTCAGTTAGAAATCACGATGGTTAGAAAGGTGATAGAAACTATCATCACAGTGTGGGCTATTATTTTGTGAAATTAATTTGTGAACTTGGGGAAGACAATATAAATTAAATATGTTGTCTAAACAGGATTGACAGCTTCAACTATGAAGAATGCAAATGAAACTAATGTGGAAATCACATTTGGTCACCCTATACTGAGTGATCTGAGAAATGATAAAGATGCTTGGATACTCCCTCTGTGCACATCTCTGAGATACTGCTAGGAATCCTGGATGTGCTTTACAAACTGTATGCTAGTTCACTGACCTCTGATGTTGCCTGTTCATTCAGGCCAACCCTGGACATGAACATCATCTTCAAATTCAAGATCTGCTACCCAGGATGTTATACATATACCAGTTTTATAGTGTTTCAATGATGTATCCAAAATGAAACTGTCGATGTAGCTTTTGCATTTATAGAAGACAGACATGAAAAGTCATGTTTTATCAATCATGAGCACTTTTGCTAAATTAAATAAATTAAAAAGAATAACATCACTCAATTTGCACAAGATGAGCTCTCCAAAGGCAAGCATATACTAATCATGTAGTGCCAATCTGGACACATTATTAATATTATTTGTATTTAGTATTATTATTTGCTTTTTTCACAAGTGATCCAAAGCAACTTACAAAGTAATATAAATACCAAAACCAAGTATAAAAACCAGGGATGTAGTCATCCAAGGTCTCCAGGGGTCTTAGATCCTTTGCTTTTTTTGGAAGCAGGGTCCCAGCAGGGTCCCTATGTCTCCAGTGTCCTAGAAGTCAATCAGCATGAAAGGAGAACATGTTAACCACTGAGAAGAATCTTCTAACTTGCTTCCTTGTCCTTTCCTACTGATTGGAGTCAATCAGAGTGAAAGGAGGTGAGTCAGCCATGGAGAAGACTCTTTTCAGTAGCTGACATTCTCCCCTTTCATGCTGACTGGCTCCTATGGACATCTGTTGTTGTGGGGGAAGGCATTAACAAGGATCCCATTCTCAACGCAGCAGCAAAAGAAAAAAAGGAGGGAGTGTGGCTGTGACCATCATGAAGAGACCCTGCACCTCCGAAGTTGCCACTACATTACTGATAAAAACCAGTATAAAATGAAAACCTATAAACATATCCATATATAGGCAGATTTAACTCAATCCACGTCATTAAAAGGTAAGCAAGCAAGAGGTCACGGGGACACCTAATAACCTCCAAATGAAGGGCCAAAGCCTGGATGAAAATAAACTTTTTTGCCTGGTGCCTAAAAATAAATAATGATGGCACCACAAGTGGGGAGCCACCACAGAGAAGGTACATTCTTATGTTGCCACCCTCTGTGCCTCCCTTGGGAGGAGGACATGGAGAAGGGCACCAGATCACAAATGAAGGTTCTGGGTTGGTTCATGTGGGGAGAAGCAGTTCTTGAGACCCTAGGGCCCTAAGCTGCATAAAGCTTTATAGGTCAAAACCAGAATTGAGCTCAACAACCAATTGGTAGCCAATGCAATTGTGCTAGATTTGGTTTTATATGCTTAGACCATCTTGGACCATTCCGATCAGCAATCTGATTACTGAATTCTGCACCAAATGCAATTCTGAACTGTCTTCAAAGGCAGCTCCACATATAAAGCACTGCAGTAATCTAACCTAGAGTTTACTAGAGCACAGACAATAGAAGTTAGGGTGCCTGTGTCCAGATAGGGGTGCAACTGGGCCACCCGCCAAAGGTAATGGAAGGCACTCTGTGCCACCAAGGTCACCTGAGCCTCAAGCGACAGTAATAGATCCAGAAGTACCCCCAAGCTACACATCTGTTCCTTCAGAGGGAGTGTAACACCATCCAAAGCAGACCAGTTTCCACCCATCCAGCCCAGGGAACCACCAACTAACACCGACTCAGTCTCATCCGGATTAAGCTTCAGTTTATACACCTCTTGAAATTGCTTAGCATCAACCAGCATACCATATCCACCAAAACCCAAGCTGCCAGCTAACTATTAGGAAAAGAGTATACATATTCATCATGTGATATCATAATGCTTGTCCATAATTCAAGCAGCTTTTATGAATTACTTTTTATAGTTTTGATCCAACTTGTAGTCATAGGTTTAAGTGTTTAAATTATTAAATCCAGATTTTAGAAAGCATATTTGTCTTAATCCCAATAGCAAACCAGCAAATATTCTACTTCAGTTGATATTATACCTTAGATATATCTCTGGTTTGCCCTCGAGTACAGAAATTAACAATACAGAAACTATGACTACAACAGCATGTAAGGTAGATACATAATGTTGGGACTCTTTTAGCCATGGCTGGGAAGCAGGCTGTGGAAGTGTGTGTGCTTCATTCTTCAGCCGTCCCTTCTTGCATGCAAGTACTCCCTTGTCAAACTGTGGTCCATGGACCACCAGTGGTCCACAAGCTTCATTCAGATGGTTTATGGCTTGTCCACATTATATATCCATATTGTTTTTAATTGTATTTTCATTGCTTTTTATTTCTTATACTGTATTTTATTGTATTACAATTTGAATTCTATAGAACATGTTATGATTGCTGCAACAGACAGAAAAATCATTAAGTGGTCTTGCCAAGAACCTCAGCAATTTACAAGTGGTCTGTGGGGGGAAAACATTTGGCAACCCCTGGTCTTAACCATAGTGAAGTATCACATTAGCACTGGCATTTGCACTACCTTGTAGCCAAATCCGGGATGCATCATGATACAATATAAACTCTCTAATGTATTTTTCCGCTGGAAAGTTGTGCACTTTCACTAATAAAAAGTAACCTAGCACTTAATATTTTTACAGTAGGTGTGTACGTATGGTTTGGCTAGTTCCTGATGCCATAAAAATGAAGGCCCAAACTTACATGAACAGATACAACTGGAGCTAACCAAAGTTGAAGGGGCCTGTAGCAAAAGTCCTGTTCTGTGGACTACTCTCATTGGAGTTCTTCTTGCAATCCCAGATGCTTGACTCTGTCCCACTTTTTACCTTTTCATTTTTTCTCCAGAGCTGAACAGTTTCTGACCCCCAAAGCTTAAGTTTAAATATACAGGGGGGGAATGGTTGCTTGCCTCAACAAAGACATTGTTGTCACCAAGTTTTTAGTGGCAACTATCTTACCTCTTTCCAATTGTTTGGAATGATTCCTGAGGTGTTAGGGCAAAGTCCAAGATGGTGGCTGGAAGCCAGTTGGTGCCAGATCACAGGGGAAAAATGTAACTATCTAACTAAACCTAGGGCAAACAGCAGGGGATAACACTCCATCCATCCATCCCCCAAGTGGTTGGGCTCCAACAGCTGCCTGAGCATGTGCTGTGGTGGAACTGGGCCTGTACAGAGCCTCAGTGGGACTAACATGCATGTTTGAGGGTTGAACTGCATTTGCACTTCATTTATGTGATACTTTTATGTGATACAGTCCTTTACATGTCTACTCTAACCACTGTGTTCAATTGGGCTTACTTCCAGGTAAATGGGTGTAGCAGGGATTGGTAATCTGGTGCCTCCAGATGTTGTTGTATTACAATTCCCATCATTCCTGACCATTCACCATGCTGGCTGGGGCTGATGGGAGGTGTAGTCCAACAACATCTGAAGGGCCGCAGGTTTCCCATTATTGAGGTATAGGACTGAAGTAAGGCCCATTGAGTACAATGGCATTTGCTGTCAGGTAAATGTGTAGGGGACTGCAACCTTATTTTTAACTTCATCCAAACACCCTTTTAAAAACTGCATAGAGAATTGTGAGACTGGAAATAATTTTGATAATTACAATAATGACAATTATGTATTCATCTTGTTTAAATCTTTCAGTGTTTAATTACTGATCACCCCCTTCTTTATTTTACTGTTGTGCTGTATAAAACTACATTGGTTAGATGGTTTCTGCATGGCCTTATCCTTACTTTTTCTGACTCTAGCTTATTTTTTTTATCAATCCCTTTTCCCACTCAAGTCCTCATGATACCTCCCACACTATTCTGAAGGGTCAGCCAGCCCTCCTGACAGGCTTTTCATTTGGCACAAGGAACTTCAATGGAAGAGAATACAGGAATAAAGGTTACTTCTTACTGAACATCTGGATAGAATGTAACCTGCAAGTCTTCATGTTCCCCTCCCTGCTCCCCCAAGTAAAAGGGCTGGTCCTAAAAAAAAAAACAAGCTGAAAGTTCAGCTAGTCAGTCTGGCATATACTTGATGGACCCGGCTCTTAAAGATCCCCAGTGGCTACACAAAACTTTCTTCTTTGTTCTCCATCCACTCCTTTGCTTCCTTCAAACATAATTTCCCCTATTCATTTCTCTCAGCTCACTGCTTGTAGTTTACTCCTACCTTTCGAAAGCACCTGTTAAAAGTCCTTCAATCCCAGTCTTCCTGTTGCTGTAATTTCCAAAGTATTTCTGTGATATCTTTCCAATAGATCAATATGTGTGGGTAATATGCTTGGCAAGTATAGATATATGTTATAATCATTCTTTCATCATACTCTAATCAATTTATCTTGATCAACAATGGAATTATCATCTTAGTTCTGTATTTTAAAGTCCAACATCTCACTAAAATGATGAGATAATAAAACAAATGTATTTTGCCAACAATTAAAGGAGGACCAAGCTGGGAGTTGAACAGTCAAAGGAAAAAGCCAACAACAATAAATTCTAATCAATTCATCAGTATAGATGATCATAGATTTTTAATCAACTACCAAATGAATGTGTATTTAAGGACATGTTACTGTTTTAAGCTTTTGCACATCTACTAATTTTTAAAATAAAACCTCTATGACACAAGACTTTAATTAATAATCTCAAACTATAATCTGACTAGGATACCACAACATTCCTTTTAATCAATTGGCTAAATTATTTTTACACTGCTAACCAATTTACTTCTAGATGAGAGCCCTTATAATTGATATATCATCTGTAACTGTGCCATTATCTTATCTCATGCATTCACAATTATACTGACAGGTAACTGGTGCATGGGTGCTTCAAGGGGCACAGTTCTCTTCACTTGCTGGGAAGTGCCACTGTACCTTAGAAATCCTAAGGATTCACATGCACATTGGTGACCCACACACAATTTTATCTGTTGGGAGCTCAATGTAATACAAATGAAGTCCTCTGAACACCTGAATATGCTATAAACTTGATAATGATGATAAACAACTACTTCAACGTAAGAATTAATGCTTGAACTGTTTATTTATAAGAAATGCATCATAGTGTCAGGAGCCACCAGGCCAATAACTGGGAACCCTCAGGTCTGTGGGCAGTTCCCTCATGTGGTGGGTCACTGGTCCTGCAGTCTGGGGCATCTTTCCAGACAGCAAAGTGTTCTCAGTTTTGGATTCTCTAGCCCAGCTGGACCACTATGTCCTTCTAGGCAAGAAGACCTATAAAGACTTCCAATTTGAGATGGGATTTAACTGGGAAACAGTGATCTAGAATGCTTCCGTTTGCTCGTTGGTGGCGGCTCCTGCCTCTTTTTCTTGGATCCAGCTCTGCCTATTGCTCGGCCCTGACATACAGTTAAGAACAATTTTAAGTAGTGTTTATATTTTACATATATATTGCCTTTGCTCTGGGTCATTAGTGTGACTCAGCTTTCAATATTATATAATTGAGAAGTGTATTTAATATTAGGATAAGGAAACTTGGTCAGAGTCATCTAGTTTCATGTGAGTTTGGATTTTTTGAGCATTAGGGCTGGCCATACAAATGTGTCATCAAGCTCTTTAATGTTAACCAGGAACGGTCAAATTTATCACGTTACCTTCTTTCACATAAAATAGGCAGGTGCAATTTAAAACTGTTTGGATATGGCTGAGTAGCTATCAAGAGCTGCAGCTGGTCTGACAAATTATCTATAGCTTTCAAGAAATGCTCTTCACCTATAGCTGTTTTTACTTTTAAAGTTTTAATTTAAAAAGCAGCTAGTCCCCGAGAAAGTGTTATTTTCTTTATATATCTTGGTTAACAGAAGACTAAGAAGCATTTCACCAGTAACTTCTTAAGTCAAAAGTGTGGACACACTGGGTGGAAGCAGAAATAAATATGTATATGAATAGTATTTTACATGACATCCTAATCTATCTGTGGCATGGTGATAAATAGTAAGAATGCCCCCTTGTTTGTTATAAAGAGATGCCTTATACAGCCTTCCCTAACTGGGTGCACTCCAGATTATTTGGACTACAACTCTCATCATCCCTGAACATTGGTCATTTTGGCTGGGACTGATGGGAGTTGTAGTTCAAAATATTTGGATGGCACCAGTTTTGAGAAGCCTGGTTTATACAGACTTAGACCACTGGTTCTTCTGTCCTAGTACGGCAGCAGCTAGCAAGAGTTCATTTTCAACTACCCACAATTTTCTATGGTCTTCTCCAGTTCTGCTTAAGGATGTACAGACTTCTTGTTGTTTGCTTACCAAAAGGTTGATCTTTCCTGAGTGTTACAACTGAAAAGGTTCCTCCATCACCTACCAGTATCCCCTACCTGCAAATCCAACAACTAGCTCCTAGAGTACAGAAGCCAGCAGCCAGAACAGAGACATTGTAGCAGTAGGAAGTGGTTCCCCGACTGGTTTCACCCCAATCATTCATGTTACTGAAGGATCTGTTCCTCGAATATGGAAAAGTACTATGCAGACATGTATAGAGACACCACCCCAAGCAAGCATGCCAATGATTCCTTTAAAACATCCTAGAAGGGGAAAATCTATTGTTCACTCATGATCAGCAACAGTGGGCTGGAACTTGGTGACTGGAACCCTTGGTTTGCAGATAATCAGAAGTCACTGGGAGCCTGATAATTATGCAACCACGAGAGTGGCTGTATACTATAGCCAGCATGAATTTTTCACATTCTGCAATGTTAAATTGAAAATACCCCCATGCAATTCTGATGCTTCCCATAAGCTCATTTCAAAACAAAACCTAACAAAACTTATAGTCCTGAACTCAGAAACGCTTGCTTAATAACCATCCCAATTTTCATGGCGATACACAAAACAGAGAGAATCAAGAGTTCAATGTAAAAAGGGAAGATGAGGGGAGAGCTATCTGTCATCAGGGGAGCCTATTTCCACCTGCCTTGCCTCACTCTCCAGCCCTGGAAGCCTTCAAAAGGAGAAGGACTATGAGGGGAGAGAGACTCTGTCATTGGGGGGGTATTTCCACCTGCCTTGCCGCACCCTCCAGCCCTGGAAGCCTTCAAACGCAGATTCTTTCAGAAGACTTTCTCGCCTTTCCGGTTGAGTTATGTGGGTCGAGAGGATGGAAGGGATTTTTGTATCAGCTTGGGGATTAGTTTTTAAATATTTTTGTCTTGGCTTTGTTGTTGAGCTTTATGCTCATTTATACTTTGATGTATATTTTTTTCTTAATGTTGTAGTGATTATACTTTTTATTATGTGTTTTGCTACAGCATTTAGACTGTTTGCGTGAACTGCTTTGAGCACATGTGTATTTGTGGAAAATGGGGTATATAAATAACAACAACAACAACAACAATAATAATAAAGAGAGAGAGAAACAGATGCCTGTTGGACTTTTTTATGTGAGTGTTCTCACAATTTGATGAAATTAATTAAAAATCAGCCATGTTCACAGAGTACCTGTCATCCTATTACTGACCTTGCCCCATATGCTGCCCTTCATCTTCTGCAGTTTAAAAGTAAAAAAATGCCTGGATGATTTTTAATTAATTTAAGAAATTTCGGCTTGAACTCAATGATAATGTCAGGCATGCCAATAAGAACCAACTATCAGTGTTCTAAAAGCCAGACTCCCAGCTGCTGGGTTTGCCTAATCAGGGGGCCACAGCCACACCAGAATTTGATTGCACATGATACACTCATGTGACAGAGCTCCAGTGGCCAGAGTGGTTTAACAGTCAGCTACTCTGATTGAAGCTCTGTGAGGTGAACAGGGCATCTCCCAGCAACTCTCAGTACCCTTCACTAACTACAGTTCCCAAGATTCTTTGGGAGAAGCCATGACTTTCTAAAGTGGAATAAAGGTCAGGTGTGGATGTGGCCAGGGACAGCTTTGGTTTAAATTTGGGTGGGTGACTACATGTGCCTGCTAAAAAGGTGGGGAAAACGCTGAAAAATAATGATACTGTTCACAATGTTTTCCTTTTGGAAGGGAAAGGAGCTTCCTTTCTGCCCAGTGCCCCCCACCCAATCTCCTCCTCCCTTCCTCCTCCCTCCCTCCCCCTCCCCTCCCCCAGGTCAGTTTCACCTATCCTAAGCATGATTGCGATTGCACAGGAGTAAATCCCACTGAACTCAAAAAGCATGCAAATGATCAAGCCTGCCCGGGTGACCTTGGGCCAGTCACTGCCTCTCAGCCTCAGAGGAAGGCAATGGTAAAACCCCCTCTGAATACCGTTTACCATGAAAACCCCATTCATAGGGTCGCCATAAGTCGGGATCTACTTGAAGGCAGTCCATTTCCAAGCCTGCCCTGCTCTCCTCCCCTCCTCCCTCCTATCCCTTCACTCTTGCCCCTTCCCTCCCCCTCCGCTTCCAATCCTCTCCTATCCTATCCTCCTCCCCCCCTCTCCCACAATCAGTTTTACTTATCTTAAGCATGATTGCATGGGAGTAAATCCCATTGAACTCAATAAACATGCAAATGATCATACCTGCCCTCTCCTCATTCTCCACCCCATCACCTACCTTTTGCCCCTTCCCTCCCCCTTCCTTCGCCCCTCCTCCTTCTTCCACTCCCCTCTCCCCTCCCTTCCTCCTTCCCTCTCCTCTCTCCTCCCCAATGGGCAGTCTTACCTATCCTAACTATGATTGCCAGGAGTAAGTCCCACTGAACTCAATAAGCATGAACATGATCAGACTTGCCTTTCCCCTAGGTTCCCCTCCCCTCCTCTCCCTTCCTCCTCCCTTCTTCCTCCCCTCCCTTCTTCATCTTCCCCTGCCCACTCCAGCCCTCCCATTGAACTCAATAAGCATGCAAATGATCAAACCTAGCCTGTTCCTCCCCTCCCCCTTCTGCCTGCTCCCCTCCTCCCCTCTGTCTTTTCTCCACTCCCTCCTCCTCCCCTAACACTGCCCTTCCTCCTCCTTCCCTCCCCATCCCCTGTGGTCAGTTTCACCTATCCTAACCATGACTGCAGGGCAGTAAATCCCACTGAACTCAATAAGCATAAAAATGATCAATCCATTCTCAGCAAACTTGCATAGGATCCCACTTCTTACTTCCCAGATTAAAAAGCAGAGAAATTCACTAATAAGCAAAAAAAACCTTGCAGTTTGAGAATGCACCTGTAGCCAAGATATAGTTCTATCAAACTTTAAAAAGCAGGGAAATTGGGCAGCTACAGTGAATGCACTAGGGGAGCAGGAGACCTGACCTCTCTGAGACATTGTATTGCTGTACAAATTTGTAAAAATGCAAACACAATTTGGGTTGGTCTTTCACAATCCAATCCACTTCCAGTGTAGCTTGGAAGAATTTGTTAACATGTGCCTCTGAGCATATGGTGAGTGGTGACAACCCCTGCAATCAGCTCAAATAACAGAAACAAGAGATGTGCTGTGCTGATCTTGTTGTAGCAGGGAAGAAGCAACAATATTAACACAGATATAGTTGAGATGGTCACTTTAAATATGTTTGATTTACTTTGCCATTTTAGTGAAGTTTCCTATAGTAAATCATTTTCTTTTGCTTCTGTTTCTATGAATATGTGAAGTGCAGCAACACTCTGCAACACTAAAAAAAAAATTGTGGAATAATAGCACTGGCTATACTGCAGAATAGTTTCCAATGGACATGAGGAATGTCTCAGTTTGAACAAGATAAAACAGTGGGAGGTGAAATATATCCTAGCAAAATTCTAGGTGTGCTCTATGTTTTTAATTGACCATGCCCACCTTACCGTAGTGGAATAGCTTAAGCATAGCAGGCTGAAAACATGCATCTTGGGTAGGCCAAGTTTGTTTTTTCCAACAGCTACAGTCATTGCTTAAGTAGCAACATACTGTAATCCGTCTGATTTTACATCAAACAGCCATTCTATATCATATTTTATTTTACAACTCTTGAACTGAACATCTATTATTGTAAGGTGACATTGGTTTTGTGTTGGGAAATGTTTGTAAGAAACATAAAAAACTGAAACATGTTGCTTGCATAAGTATTCAACTCACACACATTAATATTTGGTAGGGCCACCTTTCACTGCAATAACAACTTTAAGTCTTTTGGGGTAGGTATGTACCAGCTTTGTACACAGTTTTGAACGAATTTTGGCCCATTTCTCTTGGCAGATTTGCTCCAGGTCGTTCATTTGGGTTGGATGTCATTTGTGGACTGCAATTTTCAAACAGCACCACAGATTTTCAATGGGATTGAGATCAGGACTTTGATTGGGTCTCTGTAGGACATTCACCTTTTTGTTCTTGAGCCACTCCAGTGTTGCTTTGGCCTTGTGCTTGGGATCATGGTCCTGCTGAAAAGTGAATTTCCTCCCAAGCTTCAGTTTTTAGTGGAATGAAGCAGGTTCTCTTGTAGTATTTCCCTGTATTTTGCTCCATCCATTCTTCCCTTGATTTTAACATGATGGCCAGTCCCTGCGGATGAGAAGCATCCCCACCGCATGATGCTGCCACCACCATACTTCACTGTAGGGATGGTGTGTCTTGAGGCATGGGCAGTGTTAGGGTTGCACCACACATAGCTGAGTTTTGGCCAAAAAGCTCTATCTTGGGGCTTATCCTTATGACAGCATAACTTCATGCTAAAGATGCTGTTTTTACCTCTGTTTCTGTTTGCACTGTGCACATTAAAGGTTCAATGCTAGCTGTAAACACTGTGTTTTCTAGTCACACTTGAGGGGAATCATCAATCATGCCGTTTCCTAAAGACCAATCCCTCTAATTTAACATTTCCACTCCCTCTGGTTACCTGGCAACCGAGCATGCTCAGTTTGTTCTACTAGTAAGTTTCATTTAAAAAGAACAACAATCTGGAAGTGTGATTATTTGTATCTTCACTGGTACAATACAAATGAAATACAAATCTTTGTTTGAGCTTTTTTGTTAAGCTTTTGTGCACAAGTTAGGGAGAAAAAGAAAATAAAGGCACCATTTGCAGCAACATAAAAAACCTTGCAGAACTGGAGAGAGCAGTGGAAGTCTCTCTTCAGCCCATAGAGAATGAAAGAAGGGAGGAGTGGGCATGGAGAGGGGAACGATTGACATACCCAACTAAAAGCATTGGACCCAAGCATCTGCAAGCCCTAGAGATACAGAGTGGAGATGATTTTTCCTTCCCTTTTTGGATTATCAGATGATTGTGTTAGTACGGATTTACAGTGTGGAAACTGTGATAGCTTCTGTTTGCCAGTAATGTCATGTGAACCATGCAAATTAAAAGGGGATGCAAGCAGAGCTTGGAAAAGTTACTGGATTGGGCTGATGGGAGTTGTAGTTCAAAAAAGTAATGTTTCCAAGCTCTGGATGCAAGTAGCACCAGACACACAGTAAAGTGTAGATGTGCCCTTGGTTTCATCTGACCACAAAACCTTTTCCCACATCGCAGCTTGGGCACTCTCATGCTTTTTGGCAAACTCCAGACGTGATTTCAGATGGTAGTTTTTGAGTCATGGCTTCTTTCTTACCATTCTCCCATACAGGCCAGTGTTATGCAGACCTCTTGATATGGTTGACTGGTGCACCATTACTCCAGTCCCAGCCACTGAACTCTGTAGCTCCATCAAAGTGATTGTTGGCCTCACAAGTGTCCTTCTTGTTCGAGTACTCAGTTTTGAGGGGTGGCCTTTTCTTGGCAGTGCCTTGGTGGTGTGATGCAGCTTCCACTTCCTGATTACTGATCCAACTGCATTCACTGGGATATCCAAACACTTGGATATTAGTTTGTACCCTTTTCCTAATTTATGCATTTGTATTACATTATCTTTCACTTCTCTAACATGCTCTTTGGTCTTCATTTTCCTTCAGATCCACAGCCTGACCAATGATCCTTCAACAGTGGGGGTTTTATCCTGACAATGGGACAGCAACTTTAATGTTTCACAGGTGGAGGCCAATGGTAAGGTAACTCTGTCTTCGATAGGGCAATTTCTTTCATCTGTTTAAACTGGGAGCTTCCACAGCACAGGGATCAAATACTTATGTTGGTTTCAGTTTTTGTTTGTTTGTTACAAACAGTTCCCAACATAAAACCAATGTCACTTTACATTAACTGATTTTGAGTTTCAGTGTTTCAAAATAAAATATCATACACAACAAAAATACAATGTACCATTTGTAATTCAGCAATATGAGAGCATTGGTCAGGGGTCTGAATACTCTTGCCAGGCACTATACTATATCTGTTGGCTATAGGTACGTTCTTAAAATGTATGGATTTTTTTTGCCTATCAGTGAATATTATTTATAATCATTGGCACCATGATTTTATTATGTATGGACATAATACAGTGTTCATGGTGTTCACACTCAAAAGAAGACAAAGAGAATGTAAATGATGCACCATTTTCTCAGATGAAAACTAGCCAACATATTTTCTCTCTTGTTTGGAGTTGAAACTCAGGATGACTTGCGAACAGGGATATGATATTGAATAGATGAAAGCTATAGTACATTTATGAGGCTAACTGCCATCAAAAGCACGCACAGAAAAAATGCCATTCTGTGACACGGGGCAATATGTTAATAGTAGGACACAAATAATGGGGTTTCTGTGCAAACCTCCAGCGTAGAACATGATCTATATAGAGTATGATCGAAATCGCATTTATAAATACAAATGTAAAATATTATATCATGGTCACAAGCTGGAGAGCTGCTTCAGTACTAATGTTCAATCTTACTTGCATAATGACACACAAATATATGCTGAATATAATAATATTCTGAGCTTCTGAATGCTGAGGGTTTACTACAAAGAAAAAGAAACCTAACAACTTATGTAAAGGAAAAGGAAAAGCTGCGCATACAATGAATCTCACTGACCGAACTGGTGCTGGGCAACTGATTAGGGAATTATTCATTCATTTCAATTTATTAGTTCTTATTCAGCCTATTACTGAAGCTAGGAAGCTTTTCAAGGCATCTCATGCCATGCCTGAATTAGATAAAATGAAGAAATAGAGTTGGTATCATCAGCATAGAGTTGGTACTTCACACCAAATCCCCAAACAACTCTCCAAGTGGTTTCATGCAGATGTTAAACAGCCTGGGAGACATGACAGAATGCTATTGCACCCCATAACATTAATACCAACACTGTCGATCAGAAGTGTGCCAGTACTACCCCCAGGTAGTAATCAAAACTACCATCACATGCTGTCTCCAATTTCATTCCTTTTTAAATAATCCAGAAGAACATCATGACTAATGGCATAGAAAGCTGAGGTCCTTATTCACCTCCTGGCAAAAGTCAACAGTCTAAGTTGTTTTAGTCTGTATTGCAAGGCAACTACAGTAGATCCAGACAATCTATATTATCTAGGAATGGCTACTGGCAACTGGCTCCAAACATTCAGTTTAGCCATCATAATAATAGCCACTGATATCTCCAAATGTCAGAAATTTGCCAGGCCCACCTTTTCCCATAATGGCTGCACCATTACCTCTTTAACATTCACCATCTCATAGACCCGACTGGTCAATCCCCCTCAGATGATTTTAGACACAATGTGAAATGGGCAAGCAAACAGATGGTAGATACTGCTGTCCAACTTCCCTAGGTTGTAGTGACTGGAACTTATCCAAGAAATAGTGGCAAGGAGAGCTTAAAATAATGTACAGTAACTACTACGCTCAAAGTTGGAAAGAATGTGCATGACTTGATCCTGTTCAGGTCAGGGGGTCTTTGCTGGCCTTGGGCCTCTGGAAAATGCTGAGCCTCAGTTCAATCTGGCATCAGCCCTGCAGCTGAACTAGATAAAATGAAAATAAATCTGAGATTTTGAGAATATTGCTCTGGCAAAATGACTACTATTAACATACATTTCCAACTAGCTTAATAAGTCCTCACCATATTTATTTATTTTTAAAAAAATATTTATAAGCTGCACTTTCATATAAAAAATGAATTAGTGAACATGCGTATCAGCCATTAACTGTTTAACATATGTAAGCTTCTACAGCTATTGGCTTGCAATTTGATTTCCCACTGCAATTTAGTAATTTTCTCTTTAAGAAAGTTACTCTTTTCACTGTAGGGTTGTTAATTTTCCAATATAATATGAATTGCAACATTGTGTTTTGTTTTGTTTTAATTTTTGCTTACCTCCAAATGCAATTATATTCAGAGAAGTTTTTGTCATCATAGTTATGCTGGAAAAAAGGAGAAAAATCGCAAGTGTATGGAAGAAGTGACTAATTTCTACTGAGTGGCTATCTAATCAAATCAACTTTTCTAGAACAATCCATGTGACAATCTCAACTTCCATCACATTGGCAAAGGGCACAACCTCTCTCCTGTTGATAGGACTGCTGAAAAATTCAAAAGCAGAAATTTGCTTGCTCCTTTTCTCAGTATTGCAGGGTATCGGACCGCCTTTTCCCCCCTGGCATCAAGGGTGGCTGAAACCTTGCTTCAAAAGATACCCATTCTTGTCAAAGAAAACAATTTCCATTTCCTTTTTGAACTTACTCTGCTGGAGGAGCAATGCCTCTTGGGCAGAGCTGGGCAAAATGCCCATTGCAGTTATCTGTAAAGCCTCTCCCAGGGCTCCTTGTAGCTCTTTTAAACATTATTAAAGAACGGCTCTATCAGGAACTCTGCGCTCAATTATTAATTGAAGTGCCCTGCCTTCTCCCTTGCTGTTATTGTGCTAAAACCTCATGTCACATTTATTTATTTCGTTTTCCCTGCTCTGTTGTGCTGTGTATTGACATATGCTCAGGGAGAAAAGAGAACGATCCAGTCAGAATTTGTGAGCTGGAATTCTGCTTTCTGTTTATATGGTATGACATTTACAGTTCCCTCCCACTCTTCATCCCACTTCAAATGAGATGCTTAGGTCAACACTAGAGGAGATAGCAGCAGTGCCATGCATTTCAACAGGGAACTGCCCCAATCACATATAGAGAAATCAGAAACAATTGAGAAGAGTTGCAACCTTCTCCCTCCTATGTCTGACCTACAGCTCCTCCCTCCAAGCAGAATTTCTTTTGGTATTGGAGCTCAAGTCAGGGCTGGTGGAAAGAGTAGTGAGTGAGATAATAGTTGGGGAGAGATGGTTATGTACTTTTTAATTTCTGCTCTCTCCTTTCCTACATTAATAGGCCAGTTCCATATTTAGACACATCTAGTTTGGTCCTGGTTTATTTCATAGGGCATATACTGGCTTTACAATTCTCCTTACCCCCACCCACCCCAGTTTATGTTTCTGGAGATGGTGGAGGGGCTTCTGTCACTTTGCCTGATGGATAGTAGCTGACATTGCTAATTTCCTCCATCTATATAATAGTGGACTTTTATACCTTGGTGTTATTTCTAATGGATCTGTACTTTACTGAAAGCTGATGTCAAAGCCGATTATGATCATTGTAAGAAGTTACCTTATATTGAGTCATCCCACTAGTCCATCTAGCTCCTTATTGCCTGCACTGAGTGGCATCATCTCTTCAGTGTTTCAGACAGGAGTCTTTCCCAGCCCTCACCGTGATATGAAGTTGGAACTTTTTGTATGCAAAGCCTAGGCTCTACCACTGAGCTATAGCCCTTACCCAACAACAAGCAAGCTGATAACCACGTGTACTTCTGAATCCTGTTTCTAAAAAAATGCCAAAAATAAGTCTGGGGGAAATCACACCCTGGTACTATTAAGATTGAAAAATAACCACGAAGTATCCTACCTTTTCCTATTCTGCCCTTTCACACTTAGTGTGATTTCAATTAGAAATCACAAGATTTGTGATTGGATTTGTCTGAAACAGCCATGGGGACCAGTCAGTTAATCCTTCCCTTCAGTTTTCTCAATCACAATTAATCCCAAGTTGCTATATGGTCTTCTTAGAAAAGTTCTGTTTCTCCATGGAGCAAATAGTTCATATTCTCTTTCACACACACAAATTTATTTATTTAATTAAAAATTGTGTTGCTTACTATAACAAAAATCTCTAAACAGGTTACGTAAAAATAATAAAAATTCAACAATAACATTCAATAAAAAACTCCTCCAAAAAAACCCAGATAAAAACGAAGCAAAACTATATATATAATAGTGTACAAAACAAAATGGAATTAAAAATTAAGAGTCAGAGTCCAGGAAGGTTTGGGTAAACATATATGTTTTGAAGAGGCATTTAAAGGCCATCACTGTCTGCGCCTCAGTAATTACCTGTGCATTCCAGAGTGAGTGCTATCAACAGGGAGCCCCACTTCCATATTGTCACCAGCTGACATTCTGCTGGACGCAGAATAATCAGCAATGTTTCTTTGGAAGATCTTGAAGATGCACTTGATCTGTACTGGGGGAGACAGTGTGCTAGGTATCCTAGTCCCAAGTTGCTAAGAGCTTTATTTGTTGGCAACAAAAAGTTGAACCTGGAGTAGCTAAGGCAGCCAGTGCAGACTTTTCAACACTAGTATAATATGTGTAAAGGCAAGTGTCCTACTAAGCACCCTACTAGATGTATTTGCACTAGCTGTAGGTTCCAAACCAGCAACACGGTGCATTACAGTATTCTAATTTAGATCAGGAAACCAGCAGAAGGAAAAATGGTTGAACACTCTTTCTCCAAAGACACTTCCCCTAATCTGCACCCTTGCATCTGCTTTGAATGAGAAACAAGCATGCTTAGGTAATCTATCACACATGTCCCAGGCTCTTGTCAACCCTAATTCATTCACAAGAACATACATCATCCCAGTTATGCTCATGCATCCAAATATAACTCACACTTCTCACATTACGTTTGCTCCATTTACACATCTCCATCACTTCCAGATCCAAAACTTCCTTCCATATCCACTCCCTCCTTCTCTTACTCCTGTTCCCTGCACTGTGTGTGTGTGTGTGAGGGAGAGGGGGAGAGAAAGAGGGATGTTTTGGATTTGGATCTCATGCAGGTGACTGTGTAAATGTGGAGTGATCACTGTGAAAAGTATGAGTTGTGTTTTTACACATGAGCACCAATGGGCGAGTGGGGTTTGTGTGCATGCATGTGCACACACAAGGTATTTGTTTTAAAGTAAAAAATTGCCAAGAGACTCAGAGATGTGTGACAGATTATCCAAATTTGCTTGTTTTGATCATGGCAATGTCTTTGGAGGTGTGTAACTTTCACCCCATGGTGTAAATTACACACACACAGTTATTTTCCTACTAAGAAAGCTTATTCTCAAAGTAAGAGATGAACTACTGTTATTATTGTATGAGAGTTATGAAAAGCATGCACATGGCTTCCAAGCTGTCTGACAAGTGAGAAACCACTCAGGATACTTTGTATCAATTAGTGTGTGGTTATTAGTTATCTCCATGTCTTAATGTACTGGTACTTGAAAATTGGTGCTTTTGCTTTAAAATGATTGTTAACTGAGCATATTATACATAGTAATTACTGACAATGGGTAATATGAATTTTACATTTCATAATTATCTGTACACTGAGAACACAGTAATTTGTTTCTTCGTAAGTGTATAGATGCTGTCAAGTGGCTTATATGCAGAGCTTGGAAAAATTACTTTTTTGAACTGCAACTCCCATCAGCCCCAGCCAGCATGGCCACTGGATTGGGCTGATGGGAGTTGTAGTTCAAAAAAGTAACTTTTCCAAGCTCTGCTTATATGTTTCACAATCATTTAACTGAATCTGGCTGTTTTAATTACTGGATAAGCTTTCAAAAATTCACATTTTTAGTGGAGGCTAACCAAACATTTTCCTTTAGATCTATCTGGAGACAATTTACTAGTCTGTGAATTCTATTAAATTGTATAAATGTTATAGGAAAAACACATGAGCAGCTGTAGCTCAGTAGAAACAGATGTTTTGTATGGAGAAGGTGGCAGGTTCTGGCCCTGGCTTCTCCAGGAAGGGCTGGGAAGGACTCCCATCAAATCCCAGAAAGTCACAGCCAGTAAGTACAAACAATATTGAGTTAGACAGACTGACTTTGTATAAGGCAGCCTTCTCCAACCTGGTGCCCTTTAGATGTTTTGGACTGCAACTCTGGAGGGTACCAGGTTGGAGAAGGCTGGTAAAAGGCGTATGTTCCTATGTATTATGATCTATCAAGAAAAATCATGCTTATTAAGGGTGACAGCCATATGCAGAATAGAGCCATTGGAGTCAATGGATATAAGTAATTTGTTAACTGATTTCAGTGGGTTTACTCTGAGTACGACTTAGTTGGATACCACGCTAAGGATTTTTTTCCCCTCCATATAATTATAGGAATTCCTCCCAGTTTAATAAATGGTAAGATTTACCATCTGTACTTCAAAGAAAAAGTACTTCAAAGAAAAACCTACAGATGAAAAAAGCTTCAGTTTTGATTTTACACAGAAGAATGACAAGATTAAAGAACATAAAGAAATACAAAAATTAACACTATCATGCAAAACACTATGGTTGGGATGCAAAGGACCCCATGACTCATTCTGCATGCCCAAGGGGACTTTGGTCTAAATGGCAAACCATTATTAAAACTGAAGGGAGCATTCAAAAGCAGTAACTCTTCAGATTCCAGCCAATGAGATTAGATATACTAAATTCTGAAGCACATTAGATTACCTGAACTCATTAGTTTCCCTCTCCTCTTCCTGAGCCTAGCAGGAAAAGGCAAAAGATAAGTGGAATGGACACTCAGCTCCATTCCTATTGATTCCCCCAGAGACTATGGATCTCATGCCCTTTCTTGTTCTCTCTTCCTGTTATTTATAGCAAGGCAGAGTTGTAAAACCTCCCTCTTTTCTGGCCTCAGGGCAAAGAAGGCAGAGCAAGTTAAAGGGCAAGTGCACAATCCCTTGTTTAAAAGAACATGGAGTATGTCTGGAACATACTAAACTAGAGCTACAGTGCTTCCTTACAATATGTGTCCCTCATATCTTTAACCTCTTGAAGTGACCCCTGTGGTCCTCCAGTTTCAATTAGTCTTAAATTTAATCAACAGTTTGAAGTAAATATGATTTTAAACAAAATGTTAACAGAAATGTTTTATAAAGACAGTATTCTCCAAAGCATGATTCACTGAAAGCCACAGTCTCTCTCTCTCTCTGTGTGACAGCAGAGAAGGAACACAGTGCTAAATGGGAATGAGAAATCACATCTCCGTATGTAACAGTAAGATTCTAAATAAGTGCATAGCCCAACACACACCCCATACAGGTGGTGCGGGCTAATAAGTCTGTCTGTGCACTCCACCTAACCCTCATGTTGTGTGAATGATGTGCGCTCATAGTGTGCATGCCTGCCATCAATCAAGATGGCAGGCATGTGTGCACAGCATTCACACTAATGGGAGATGTAAGTGGCGCATCCAGGCGGGCTTATTGAAGCCTGCACTGTCTATATTGGGTGGGTGTGTCTGGGAGCTCCCTCTCTGCAATCTGCAGCAGGGTCAGGTTGCAGGACTCAACACTGCCATGGATCATGGATTGGGAGCGCTACCCTATCCTCCTTCAGGCCCCCCTCTAGGCTGCAGGGGCCCTCAGCCAGGGCCCAACCTGCCCACACTTCCTTGCCGGCCCTGATGAATAGGGTTTATCAGCAGTGGCTTTGAGTGTGTTTTATTCCATATAACTGCCCTAAAAATGTAAATGTACTGCCTTCAAGTCGATTCCAACTGATGCCAACCCCATGAATAGTGTTTTCATAAGGCTGAGAGGCAGTGACTGGCCCAAGGCCATCCAGTGAGCTTCATGGCTATGTGGGGATTTGAACCCTGGTCTCCCAGGTTGTAGTCCAACACCTTAACCACTATACCACACTGGCTCTCACTGACATCTAAAATGGCATAGGTATAACTGGTATTCAGAAAACAATGTGTTAAAACTATAGAGCTTTATTTTCCCAGTTTTCTCTCCTATTCAGTTTTGGCTCTTGTCCTATTTGGGACTGGTGGAATTTGCAACAACATTTTGTAGTACACCCACACTAATGGAGTGCTTCAGGTTTCCACCCACCCCCTTCTACTATAAGCTCTGAGGGATTCAAGCTGGCCAGTTCACTTCCCCCACTTTTCCAATTTTCTTTTCCAACTGACACTCAGTAATCCATGGCATCTGGATGCCACTGAGCATGCTCAGTCCTCATTGAGATTGTGTGTGTGTGTGTTTAAAAAATGTTTTGTACTTCTGCATACCTTCACTCAAATTATTTAATTGCCACCTTCTTGTTTCTCAGTGCCTCTTTTTTTGGTTCCAATCCTATCAACATTCAGATACCTGAGTTTGCTATTAGACAGAATGATGATATAACTTCTTGTTGACCTATTTGAAAAGATGGAAAATGTTGCCTTATGAGGGAAAACTATATTGTTTTGATGTCTTCAGCAAACTGCATTGGAAATTTTATTATTTAATTACACTTCCCCATTTTTTCAGAAGCATTTTAAGTCTTTGCTTCTTTTTTGCTTTCTACTTGAGAAGATGTCAGAGGAAGTTTCAGTTTGAAAGGCAGGTGTCACCAGCTTTTTTGAACCAGCAGGTACACTTTGAATTTTGATAAAGTACTGGGGGTACCAGTCAAAAATGGCTGCTATGGGGGCATGGCATAACACAACATGGATGCTTTGGAGGTTGCAGCATAACACAAAATTAGAGAGAGTACAACTATTGGTGCTTCACCACCCATGGGCAATCTCAGGCTTACCATGGGAAGTCAGTTATGTCCTTCTGAACCTGAATGTGGAGTACACACAGTATTGTTTTTTTCCTACACACCCACAGTGATGCTGTTGCTATCTAATAACAACAGGAAACATTCCCCAGTACCAGGAAAAATATACAAAGTGGGCAAACCACACTCATGCTCTTGCACACATTTACCCCTCCCAGATCACAGCCACTTGCATCTCTTTCACATTCTTCAGATATATTCACTAATAGGAAAAAAAACCTTGCAGTTTAAGAACGTACCTATAGCCCACAGATATTTCTATCAAACTTTAAAAAGCAGGGAAATTGGGCAGCTATAGAGAATACACCAGGGGAGCAGGAGACCTGACCTCCTCTCTAAGATATTGGACTGCCCTACACATTTGTCAAAATGCAAGCACAATTTGGGTTGGTCTTTCACAGTCCAATCCACTTCCTGTGTAGCTTGGAAGAATTTGGTAACGTGCCTCTGAGCATATGGTGAGTGGTGGCAACACCTGCAATCTCCAAAGACGGAGAATTATATTTTTGTATGTTTGTTGGTGGTGTTCTTACTTTGCTTCTTTCCTGTGTTACTAATGTTTCTACAGAGAATCTAAACTAGAACATTTTATTTCCCTCATTATTCATCCTAGAAATCTGTGTCAATTTCATTTTTATTAATTTCAAAGCCTTTATATTGGTCAATATCATATGATGGTGAAGACAGCCTTTTGTGTTTCAAATTGGAGGTTATGTTCTATTTCTATTTTGGGTGCATTAACAGTTGAATCTGAAACTGCAGTTTGATGTAAAATCAGACAGATTACAATATGTTGCTACTTCAGCAATGACTCTAGCTGTTGGAAAAAAGAGGATGCATATTTTCAGCCTATGTTTCAACCACTTCATTTAAGGCAGCCAATTACAGTAGGCCTCTGTGAGAATTGGGAACAGTCATACCCATTCAAGCTTTTTCACACAGGGCCAACCCACTCCCCCTCCTGTCTCACACCCAGGGAGGGCCAGCCTTCTACCAGTTACAGACTCTCGCTCTGAAGGCATCTGGCGACTTTCTCCTGTCATTCAGTTCAGTGCACAGGCTCTCACCCCTATCATTGCACAGGCAACAATAGTTACCTATATTGGACATAACAACACATAACGTTTGGATGAGACCAAAAGCCTATTAGTCCAGCCCCTTTGTTTCTTACAGTGGCCAATCAGATGCCTCTGGGGAAGCCAAGAAGCAGGACATGAGACCACTAGCCTCTCCAATTAGTTTCCCAGAAGTAGTAGTTTCCCAGAGGTAGTATATAGGCATCATGACTAGTAACCATTAACAGCCTTATCTTTCATGGATTTGTCTACACCTGTCTTTAAATGCCATCATCACATCCTGTGACAGCAAATTCCATAGCTTAACTATGTGGTGTTAAATCTTTCAAAAATCTCTTTGAGCAATTATGTGTTCCTCCACTTTGGCTGGATCCATGTACAGTTTGAGTTTTGGTATATACTCATTGTTTGGTTAAGTTGGTTAAGTTAAGTATTGATGACTAATGGAAATTGGTTGACTGCCAATGGCTATAACAGTAAGTAATAAATAAGAGTGTTGCTGCTGTGTGTCCTCTTGACCATGCAAGAACAATAATGAAGAATTAAAATACAGCGATTCAGCTTCATTCTTTCTCCCCATGGGACAATGTCTTACACACCAACCAACTCTGCAGTGCTCTGGGAGCCATGCCAAAATACTTTTTCATTCCCTGAATGAACACGACTCCAAAGATCGTTCTTGCTATATTTTTTAAGTATCCTTGTTCATAACAAGCAAATGTTTTAAAAATAATAATGAACGGTCTTGTACATGTAGTTATGATTTAATAGACAGCTGGTGGAAATGGGCTATGCTTGTCAATTGCTGGTGATTTCATGTACACATTCTTTCACCTTAGCTATGGTTTTCTGTGGCTTCCTGCACATTATCATATCTCATCAAGCCACAATATGATCATTTTGCCTCTAATTAACCATAGCTTCTCAACAAACAATTGTTACCAGCTTTGGAAATAGCCAGGATCTTAAAACAACTTCAGGAAGTCATTTAAGATCCTGGCTTATTCTGAAAGTAATAATCCCAATTCAGATAAAACAGAAAAATTTGGTTAATTAGAGACTTCCTGTTTAACTGTGAAGGAAGGCACACGAGAACTGTTAAGCTGAGATATCATTGTCTAAAGCGGGCCAGTGAGTGAAATGCGCAATGCGACTGAGGTCAGGGTAATGCTGAGAGGAAGTGGCAGACTGTAGCTAAAATAGCATTTCCCTTTCCTTTGCAAGAGTTACGATGGCTGAGATGGCCTGTTCTGTAGAACTTGTCCTACTAAGCATTAGATTTTCATAGCAAGATGTAAATAAATTATACTAGATTTGTTTTAAGTATGCCAAAGTATACTTTATGTGAAAATAATGAACTATCTTAAGCAATTAATATGTTTTGGGTCAGTTTCATTGTATTGTTTTTGTTTTTTTGCCAGTGCAATGCTAGCTAAATATATGAATTCCAGATTACATCAATGTAACTGAGAAGAGCTTGGTCCTTCTTAATGTTTAGACTGAAGGGAGAAAGTCACAAAAAACAATCATCCTTACTTGCTTCCTCAGTTAAATTGCTCAATTTAGTACTGGTAGTCCACAACAATGTACATTTTAATTACACTCTGAATTACATTTTAATAGTATTATTTTCCTCCCTTCCTGCAATAATTTATCAGATGCTTTAAAATGCATTTGTTTTTCCATTTGACAAGCATTTAGTTTTCATTGGAGTATGTTTCTAATGATGCTGATCATTATTGTTGGTTATATATATTTATCCTCTTGGTTTTGCACCTGCATAGATTCCTGTGTCAGCACAGCTCTGGAGCTGCGCTTGGTTAGCTAAATAAATTCCCTATCCAACTGTGTAACTGCAGACGGTAGAACAGAGCTTTTTTCTATACCCTGCTAATACAGCAACTATCCATTGTTTTAGTTGTTTACAAGACAGCTTGCACCGTAAATAAACCAAGTGTAAATCCAGGTGAGTTGCATTATACATTAAACTGCACCAATATATACATACTTTTAAAAAAGAAGAAACTTCAAAAAAGAAAAAGAAACTTCAAACTAGGATTTGAAGAAAGGGCCTACAGGTGAATAAACCTATCCTAGAATAATTGTTGCAGCAGATATTGGTCTGGTTCACATGATCAAACCCCAATTTAATAAAATAGGATAGTCTTATGCACCCACACATAATCCAGTCCCTTTGCTCCTGCTTCATATCTCCCTTTCTGAAAGTGGGAAAATCAGCCAGGATGTAACAGTTGACCATAGCATTTTATGTATGAACTACATGGCTTCTAAATTCTGGCCCAGTTTTCAAGTAACAGGAAGCTATGGCTAACTGCAGGTTCCTACTCTGCTTTCCCACTTGCACCACAAAAGAGCAAAGGAGCTGCGTGTGGGTCCACAAAGCTAGTGCATATCCTGACTTATTGCATGTAACACTAAACCACAGTTCAGCATTATGAGGATGAATTGCAGGGAGCCTCAGGTGTCTGCCCATCCCCATCCCTCTTTTTGTATGGCTTAGTCAGAGCAGATCAGAAGCTTCACTTTTAGATTTACCATAGTTTAGCATCATGTCTGAACCCTAATCTGCTGTTAACCTTATTGTTAGCGCATACCAAACTAGCTGTTCAAACCCATGATTGGAAGCTGCCTTGTTTCCACTAATTATATTTAAGATTAATCCCCGTCTGTCAAAATTGGGTCATCAAAACAAGGTGCAGGTAGTTTAAAAAGGGAGTGAATGCCCTTAATGTACTCCTTCCTGCTGTGCAGGAAGAGAAGGGGAGGATGAGAACATGGAAGTCCAAGGCTCACGACTGCTCAGCACTGTAAAACTAAACCATGGTTTAATGTTATGTCCAAATCTTCCTAAACATATATATTTGTGAGGAGGGACAGAAACTATTGGGTTAATGTTCATGGGCCCCTGGGTAATTGCTCAGAAGTTGTAAGTTGTAACTTGATCTTCAATAAAGAAATTCTTGCTTGACCTGGTCACCAAACTTCTCTGGTGGATTTTCCACCACAGTTTTCTGGTGCCATGACTTGCATCCCACACCCCCTCGTGTCTGGAGGACCATGGACCACTTCCTACCGAATCCCGGGTGTGCTAACTATTAAGGTAAGAGACCTGTTAAATCTCTAAAGTGGGGTTTCGGAGGAAGGCTACCTGTAGGCTTTCTACCTGTGAGGGAGAGCTGGGATGTGACTTTTATATAGACAGGTGAGTGCATGCCTGAGGTGCCTATAATTACATCTGTCTGACTGTTAAAGCAGCTGCTACTCTGTGGAACTGCTTCTGAATTCAGCCTTTCTGAGAGAATATGTCTACATAAACAGAACACAATGCCTGTTATTCTCATTGCACAAATGCATGAATGAGCCCCGATTATGTGGTTATCTGGCATCAGTCCAGTGCAAATTCTGAAACCATTTGCAGCCACCCTGAACCCATTGCCAGGCCCACGGGCTGTTGAACAATGGTGTTTTGAATGCAAGGGTGAATGGTGAACGAATAGTACTGGAAGACTGAGAGGTTGAGTAAGAAAATAAATTTATTATTTTATTATTTATTTATTTATTACATTTACATTGTTTCCAGGCGGTCTCCCATCCAGGCACTGACCAGACCTGACTCTGCTTAGCTTCAGCAGGGTACATAGTCTGGGATTTTATCCTCTCTCTCTTCCAGTACATGAGTCCCATAGTTCAGCTGTCCAAGGACACCTAGTCTTGGTCAAATGACAGGGCCACGGCTAGGCTTCTGTGAGTTTGGGAACTTTCCTTTTTCTGTCACCTTTCCTGCCCTTGTCTCTGAATCAGCCTGGCCTTGGTTGAAAGATGGGCTCAGGACACACGAGGTTGACCTTGGTTGACAGGCAGGCCCAAGACAACCAAACCCCATCCTCAATAAGCCAATCTTTTGTTTGTGAGAGTGGTCTGATCTAATAGTGGTAACTGGTAAGTCTAAACAAGTTCCAGTCCCTCCTAAAGGGACTCCAACATATTATACATTATTCTCCCAAGACCTGTAAACTTCTGAAAAACTGAACTGGTATACCTGGGATAACTCTCCTAAGCAGTTTTCAATTGAAGGGTCCTTTTGATCTGGATAAAATAGGGCACTTGTGAGATGCACTGGAATCCTGTGGTTCCAAGACACCTCAAACTCAGTGGAATGTTGTTGTTTTTTACTGGTACCAAGAAGCTTCCAAAAGACAAACAGCCACAGGCGCGTACTCTTCGAGACTCCCAAGAAAAGTTAAATTTGCAACTGAAACAAGCACACATGAAAATGATCTCTCCCCCAAATTCAAATTGTAACTGACTATACCCATACCTCTATACTTCCCAGTGTCCCAAGCACACCTCCACCAATACCTTTACTGTGAACTCCATTTCAGCTCCTGCCAGTTCTGTTTATTCCCAGGATGGCCCATTTGCAAAGGTCTCTTGGAAGGTACAACTAGGAATTACTCCCACCTCGAAAGTGCTTCCTCAAGAAAAACAACAACAACCCCAAGCTTCAGAGATGGCTCTTGAACATTCCTATAATTTGAGGCCTAGGTAAAACTGACCATAGGGAGGGAAGCCTGGAGTGGGCAGGGGAGGAGGAAGAAGGAAGAGGGGAGGAGGAAGGGTGAGGAGAGGGGAAGGAGGGGAAAGGCAGGTCTGATCATTTGCATGCTTATTGAGTTCAATGGGATTTACTACTGTGCAATCATGGCTAGGATAGGTAAAACTGACCATGAAGGAGGAGGGAAGATTAGAGGGAAGGAAGAAGGGGGGAGAGGGGAGCAGAAGGAGGGGGAGGGGGAAGGAGGGAATTTGAAGAGGAGGGAGAGGGGTGAAGGAAGGGGGAGGGCAGGGGCAAAAGAGAGGTGATGGGAGAAAGGAGGAGGGAAAGGAGGGCAGGTTTGATCATTTGCATGCTTATTGAGTTCAATGGGATTTACTCCTATGCAATCATGCTTGAAAATGAAATGGACTACCTTCAAGTTGAGTCCGACTTATGGAGACCCTATGAATAGGGTTTTCATGGTAAGCGGTATTCAGAGGTGGTTTACCATTACCTTTCTCTGAAGCTGAGAGGCAGTGACTGGCCCAAGATCACCCAGTGAACTTCATGGCTGTGTGGGGATTTGAGAAGTGGGAAGGAGGGGATTGGAAGGGGATGGGAGGGGAAGGGCGGGTTGAAGGAAGGGGCAAGAGGGAGGGGATAGGGGGAGAGGGGAAGGGCAGGTTTGATCATTTGCATGCTTTTTGAGTTCAGTGGGACTCATTCCTGTGCAAACATGCTTAGGATAGGTGAAACAGACCTGGGGAGGGGCGGGGGGAGGAGGAGGGCAGGAAGGGGAGGGCGGGCAGGAGATTGGGTGGATGGGCACTGGGCAGAGGGGAAGCCCCTTTCCTTTCTAAAATAGAAACATTGTGAACAGTAGCATTCTTTTTCAGGGTCCCCCCACCTTTTTATTCTACAGCAGACACATGAATTTAATTCAAAGCTATCCCTGGCTACATCCACACCAGATATTTATTCGACTTTAAAGAATCACAGCTTCCCCTAAAGAATCCTGGGAAGTGTAGTTATTGAAGGGTGCTGAGAGCTGCTAGGAGATGCCCTGTTCCCCTCACAGAGCTTCAATCAGAGCAGCTGAATGTGGAACCACTCTGGCTACTGGAGCTCTGTGAGGGGTATAGGAGTCTCCTCTCAGCAGCCTTCACAAACTCCACTTCCCAGGATTCTTTGGGGGAAGCTGTTTTTGTTTAAAGTGACATATATGTCCGGAGTGGATGTGGGCCCCTGATTAGCCATGCCAAATAGCTGTTAGTCTGGCTTTTAGAACACTGACAGTTGGTTCTTACTGAGCATGTCTGCACTATCATAGACTTTAATGTTAAATTTCTCAAATTAATTAAAAATCAGCCATGCATTTCAAAACAACAACTTTTAATCTGCAGAAGATGAAGAGCATGGGGCAAGGTCAGGAATAGGATTACAATACTCTGTGAACATGGCTGATTTTTAATTAGTTTCAACAAATTATGAGACCACTGACAGAAAAAAGTCCAACGGGAGTCTGCATTTTTTTCTCTTGTTTTGAACTCTGGTTTATCTCTCAGTGTTTTGTGTATCACCATGAAGGTTGTTAATCAAGCGTTTCTGAGTTCAGTACTATAAGTTTTTGTTTTGAAATGAGCTTATGGAAACCAGCAGAATGGCATGGAGGTATTTTCAATTTAATATGGTGGAATGTGAAAAATCCATGCTGGCTATAACTATGCAGCCATTTTGTGGCTGTATAATAGCTGCACCAACACTAGCTGCTGCTGCATTCTGGGTAAGCAAATAGCTAGATACTATAGATGTGGAAATGCAACCAGTACTTTTGTATTTGCAGATGCTCCTGACTCATTACAAAAACTTCTGGTTTTCCAGGTGGTGAAGGAGGTTGATTTTTAAAAGACACATACATCGCTAGGGACAAGATCACAGATACAACTTTGAGGTCATTATCATTGGCTTTGTCATACATCCAATTATACTGATACTGAGGTTATGCCTGAGTAGGGTTACCAGGTGTCCAGCTTTTGCCGGTTGCCTCCGGGTGTCTGGATGACTTACCTTAATCTCCAGACTCTTAGCTTTTATTTTTTTAAAAAAAGTTTCTAGGTGGTCTGGTTCAAAAGACATAAACCAAAATGTCAGCTGCCCACCACCTGCAACTTCTGTTTCACTGTAGGGAGTCATGCCTTCTCCCAAAGAATCCTGGGAAGTGTAGTTAGTGAAGGGTACTGAGAGTTGCTAGGAGATGCCCTGTTCCCCTCACAGAGCTACAATCAGAGCGGCTGACTGTTAAGCCCCTCTGGCCACTGGAGCTCTATCAGGGGAATAGGAGTCTCCTCTAAGCACTCTTCACAAACTACACTTCCAAGGATTCTTTGGGGGAAGCTATGAGTGTCTCAAGTGAAATCAACGTCTGGTGTGGCTGTGGCCCCCTGATTAGGCAAGCCCAGCAGCTGGGAGTCTCGCTTTTAGAACACTGACAGTTGGTTCTTACTGAGCATGCCCAACATTATCATTCAGTTCAATGCTAATTTTCCTAAATTAATTAAAAATCAGCGAATTATTTTTTTAACTTTTAAACTGCAGAAGATGAAGGTCAGAGTATGGGGCAAAGTCAGTAATAGGATGACAGGTATTCTGTGAACATGGCAGATTTTTAATTAATTTGAACATATTATGACAACTGTGACAGAAAAAAGTCCAAAAGGGGTCTGTTTTCTCTCACACACTTTTTACAGTTTGAACTCCAATTCTCTCTGACTGTTTTGTGTATCACCATGAAAATTTAGAAGGTTGTTAAGCATTTCTGAGTTCAGGACTACAAGTTTTGTAAGGTTTTGTTTTGAAATGAGTTTATGAGAAGGACCAGAATGGCATGGGGGGTGAAATGAGAAAAATCCATGCTGACTATAGTATACAGCCACTCTCTTGGCTGTGTAATTACCCTGAGAGACTGTTCAATGCTTTTCTACTGCTGCTCAGTCGCGAGAACAGGATTTCGGTACAGGGCAACAATTACTCACAGAAAATGTTTACTCCAGTCCATTGCCACCATTGCCCCAGACTGCACCAAAATTAAGGCTTGCAAGCAAAATAAGGGAGGACACCCTGCTGATTATCTGCAGCTCTTGAAGGATACATTTGCGAAACATTCTGGCATTGATGATCCTTTGCAAAATGCACACCCTGCCTTTGCTTCATGCTTTGTAGAAGGATTGCTGCCAAAATTTCTGATCAAATTAAAAATGTAGTCATTACTTGGGAAAGTAAAACTTTGGATGAATTATTAGCTGTTGCCATCCACTACCACAAGAAATTTGAAAAAGGTAAGGAAGGTGCTGAATATAAATTAATGCCCCTCCAAATTCAGCAGAAGGGAAGAGGGGTGCCACATGGCAGAGGAACTCCAAGAGGCTCCAGAGGTCGTGGCAATCAAATGGGGCCTAGCAATTTCAGGACCCAATGCAATTATTGTAAACAGGAAGGCCACTGGAAATCAGAGTGCCCAAATAGACCAGGGCACCCTCCTTTATCTGCCCCCTCAGCTCTTTTGTCACCTCCCTTTCCCCCATCTGCTCAATATCAAGATTAGGATTGCCTACAGGGATGCAACATTATTACTCCGCTTGTGTCGCTTGACCCTATAGGGCTTGTTACCTGCTCTATTAATAATCAAACTGTCTCCTGTCTTGTAGAAGCTGGTGATTCTTGCTCCACTTTGCATGCCACTGAATTTCCTTTTATTTCTGAACAGCCTGCCTTTCTTCTTAGCCCTTCCTCCCATTAATCTTCTTGAGAATGATTTGTTGTGTAAATTGGACTGCACAATCTTTGCTCCCCTGATGGCATCTATTTGGATGTGCCTGAGCAGTAGCAGTAGCAGTGGAGTGTTTTGGCTGCTTTAACAGAATCTGATGAGCCTCAACCCGACACTTCCTTGTTGCAACAGGAACTGTTGGATAAGGTTTCTTCACAACTCTGGTCTGCATATGTCGGTGAAGCAGGCCAGGTCTTAAGCACAGAATCTGTGCTTTTTACTGTTGACCCGGCCAAACTGCTCCCATGCATGCCTCAGTATCCCATTTCCAAGGAGGCTAGGGCTGGTATTAAACCTGTTGTGGCTTCTCTACTTGAACAAGTAGAGAACTTGAACAACAATGATTGCTCCCACTCGCAGACCATGCAACACACCGGTCCTCCCCGTGAAGAAGCCAAGGAATGATACTACAGGGTTTGCTTTGGGCCTCCTCACACAGAAATATGGAGAAAAACAATGACCCATAGCTTATTACAGCTTTCCTCTAGATCCTGTAGCTTCTGGAGTGCCACCCTGCCTTTGTTCAGTAGCGTCTGCTGCTCTCCTAGCTGAAAAGGCAGAGACCCTTGTTTTAGGTCAGCCCTCATTGTGGCCATCCCACATGCTGTGACTGCTCTATGCTTCGAAACAAAACTCAGCACATTTCCAATTCTAGGCTTACCCAATAAGAAAAACTGCTTCTATCTGCTGCTTATGTGACTTTAACCTATTGTTCTGTTTTGAACCCAGCTTCACAGTTACCTGTCCCCATGGACAGAGAATCCCATGAGTGTCTTACTGTTACTGAGCAACTGTTAACCCCCACTTGGGCTTAAAAGATTTACCATTGCAGAATCCTGATCAAATTCTCTACACAGATGGCTCTTGCTTGCAAGATGGGAATGGACAATTGGTTGAAGGCTATGCAATCTGTACCCAATACCAGGTCTTAGAAGCTTACCAACTGCCAAATGCTACCTCTGTTCAGAAGGCAGAGCTTTTTGCCCTCACTCGAGCCTATATCCTTGCAAAGGACCAGACTGCCATCATCTGCACTGACTCTAGATATGCCTTTGGTGAAGTGCATGATTTTGGACAGTTGTGGAAAGAGAGGATTCCTCACTTCAGTAGGAACACAAATTAGTAATGATTGTTATATTAACACTCTTTTGCAAGCTCTCCTTTTGCCCTCTACTCTTGCTGTACCTTTGCTTGTCTGACTTATTCAGTGGTGCATATAAGCAAAGGGGGGGATGATAGCTGCAGTACAGCCTGATTGGTTTGCTCCAAATTTTTCTTCTATGGTACAGCAGTACTGTAGCACATGCCCTACCTTCCTGGCTCATAATGCTGGCCAGCGGGTCAAAACCATTCAGACAGCACCCCCCCCGTGAGGACTGTTTTTCAAATGGACTTTGTACAGATGCCTAAATGTTGTTGAGTATATTTTAGTTATTATTGGCATGTTTTAATGTTGGGTTGAAGCATACCCCTGTGTCCACGCTGATTCCATCCATTCCAAGCTCCTTAAGGAATTCATCCCTCGGTTTGGGTTGCCCTTGATATTGCACATTGACCATGGAATATACTTCACAGGCCAAGTAGTTCCATTTTTGTAAGGCCCTTGATGTACAGCAGCATCTACACTGCACACTGAAGATGAAATTCGGACCTTAAAAACAGGCTGTCTAAAATCTGTGCTGAAACTGGTTTGAAATGGCCTGACACACTGCCTCTTAACCTCATATGCATCAGCTCTACTGCGAATCATAAACATGGCCTAACACGACATGAAATCTTGACAGGATGCCCTATGTGTATGCCAGTCACACCCCCATGTGTACAATTTGATTTACAACTCACTCATGAACTCATGTTAATTTATTGCAAAGCCCTAATGAAATGTGTCAGATCTATTCATTCACAGGTCTAGGAAGGCTTGCCACATCCAGTGGAAGGTCCATGCCATTACCTGGAGCAAGGAGATTTGGTGTACATAAATGTCCATCAATGAAAGAATGCGCTCCAGCCCAGATTGAGGGGTCCCTTCCAGGTACTGCTAATGACGAACACCACTGTTAAGTGTCAACGACACCAGACGTGGGTTCACACATCGCACTGCAAGAAGATACCACCGCCATTGGACCCAGAAGCAGCAGAATTCAGCCCAGACCTACACTCCCTGAGGTCCAGGATAAAGACCCTCAGGACCTCCCACTGCCTAGTGAGGAGGCGCATAAAGGCACACTTCGTTATAATCTCCAACCCAGGCAGAGTAGCACCAAAGTGCCATAACACACACCAAAGTCCAGCAGCGAGCCTAGCGCCAGCTGGTGAAAGTGAAACTCAGGATGAAGATACCCATGAGGTCATCCACTACTCCAGCCCACACAAAGAGAAGCCCATCACCTAAATCCTATTCCCTTGGGACTCTTGTTATTCCAACCTAGGGACACACCAAACATGGAATGGGACAAGGAAAGAGGAAGAGAATAATATTCAGGAATTGATGGAAATCAAAGAACAGGAGGAGGTTTGTGCCTAGAGACATGAAAGGGGGATATTGTGGAGGAACAGAGACCCTCGGGTCAATGTTCATAGGCCCCTGGGTCATTGCTCAGAGGTTGTAAGATGTGATGAGTATATGACAAGGTAAGGGGCAGGGGAGGATATACACCACAAAGATATTCCGAGCTTGCTATAGCAGTCAGCGGTTTATTGCAGTAACCGCAAGCTTCCTGTAGAAAGAGACAAACATATTGTGTACTGGTAATAGTAATTTTCCACTGTTCAGGTAAAAGTGGAAATGAAATTAAGCTTGCACAAGCCGATTCTAGAAGCTATAAAACACTGGTAGAAATCCTATGGCGCCAGAACCCTCTACGCAGCAGCTACACACTGCTGTTGTTTGCAGGCTTCTTTATGCATGCATGTTTTCTAATTATCTTGATCTTCAATAAATTCTTGCTGGACCTGGTCTCCAAATTTCTCTGGTGGATTTTCCACCACATTTGTAAGCTTACAAAAGGAGGAGCTTCAGTGACCTGTGGGGGTGGGGGGAGAATCAATGACCCATGGGGGATGGGGAGAGTTTTGATGACCCGTGTGGGTGAGGGGAGCTCTGGCAACCTGAGGGGGGCGGGGGGCCCTGGTGATCCCTGGGGGTTGGTGGAGCTCTAGTGGCCCTTGGAGGGTGGGCAGAGCTCTGGTGACCTACGGGGGAAACTCTGGCAACCCCTGTGGGGGGGAAGAGGTGGGATCTGGTGACCCCTGTGTGTGGGGCAAAGAGGGCAGCTTTGGTGATGCCACGCAGGGTTGGCAAGTGAGTATGCAGGAGCAGCAGTCCTAGTTCAGCTATATTTGCTGAATACAGTTACAGACCTAGGACAATCATTTCCATACTTTCCATACAACTTTGAAAAAGATAATTGTAGTAAGAACATTTTCCAGATTTATAAAGTAATTCCAGTTCAGAGAAAAGGATATACAGTCTTTTGGTGCCATGTTGGCTCATTACTTGGTTTTTTTTTATCTCTCTTCCTTCAACTGACCTTCCTAAATGTTTGTACATAGTAAATTGATTTTACTTTAACAGTAATTTTATAAAACATATGAAGTCACTTCGTGACAATTAGTTGTGTTGTTTTGAGGAGGGATATCCTTTTGTAGGAAAGGTATTTTAATAGCATTGCTTTAACATAAGTGTTAAGAAATAAAGAAAGGACACTACAAAATTTATGTCTGTTTCAGTTGGCTCACACTGCCAAAGTATTGCTTTGTAGTAGTTGTTCGCTGTTTTTTTTGTTTTTGTTTTTAAAAACCACAGTTCAATAATACATTAACAACACTATCCAGTGGTGTCACGAGGGGGGTGCAGACCGCACCAGGTGACACCATCAGAGGGGGGTGATTCTCAGCTTTAATTTTTTTAAAAAATAAGTTTCTAGGTGGTCCGGTTCTCGAGATATACATAAAAACATCAGCCGCCCTGTTAAATCTTTTTTTAAACTACTGTATAGCACTTTGTAGCTTTAACCCCGCCCATTCAGGATTGCAGCCAATCAGTGAAGTGTTTGTTAGACCTGTGGCAGTGTCTAGTAAACCTCATTGCAAGGCCAGAAAATGGTGGTTCCCCCCCCCCCCATTTATCTGAACATCTCATAAATTGGGTAAGTATATACATTTCAGTTTTTTCCCCTCTTGTTTGTAGGAGTCAGATCCTGGGCAGTGTTTTGAAAATCTTCACAATACTTGCTTTTGTGGGGGTAAAAGCATTGCTAATCCCATATCTCCAGAGTAAATCCCATTGAATTCAATAGGATTTACTTTTGAGTAGACATGGTTATGAATGTGCTGAAAATCAATGCGACTTTGGAGTGAATGTAAAAAAAAATTGTTACATTAACTATACGACCAATCTATCTACTCATTCATGCTCATGGAGACTTATTATAACTTTTCACTCGGTCCAACTAACAAACCGGATTTATGAAGTAAGAAACAAGCTCCAAGAGCAAGGCATTTCGCTCTACCGATATTTTTTAAACAACTCCCCCCCTGGCCCGTTAATTCCTTCCTATTCCACTTTTCAAGCTGCTCCTAGAGCCTCCCCTCCTAGCCTTTTGCTTTCTCCTCTTCACCAGAGCCGAACTAAAGGAGCACCGAGGTTAGAATCCAGGACCTCCAATAACCCTACTCCCCCAGACAAGTCATTGACTGACCCTCATTTAGAATTAGAGATCTCTCCCTCCCCCCCAAGCCAACCGAGCTTACAAGACGTCTCCCTAGCTAATTCTTCTTCTCTAAGTATGTTCGAAGGCTTCCTCAACAGGGATGAGGCTTCGGCCTCCCACTCCTTTGCTATGCTCCCTCCTCAACACCAATTAGATATCCTGCTTAGACTAGAACGCTTTAAGGGCCATTTACTAAATATCTTTAAAGAGGGTGAGACTGACAAAGCCCGACAAACTTTAGAGTCAGACACTGCCCCTATTGAACTCTATGAGTCTAAAGAAAAAAATCACCATCCCTCACCTTCTCTATCTTCCCTATCTGATTTTCCTATTCTCAACACCCCAGAGCCTCAGCACTGACAACTTAACTCTAGTTTCCCTCTCCATCCTGATTTTCCTCTCTTCCCCCATCCCAGCTCTGTCAGGCTCCTCCCCTTTCTTAGACTCTTATCCTGGAACATAGCAGGCTGGGCATCTAAATCCAGTATACCTGACCTTCTATCATTTCTGTACAATTATGATGTGTTATTTTTACAGGAAACTTGGGTAGTGGATACCATCACTCTGGAAGGCTTTTCCTCCATTGTGCTCCCAGCAGTCCCCTCTAAAGGTAAAGGTAGACCCAGTGCAGGGTTGGCTATTCTTTTTTCAACTTCTCTAACTGTATCATTCTCCAAACTTCCCCCATGTGGCTCTATGGCCATGGCTGTTTTGCTAGAATTTAATGATCAGCCCTTTGTATTAATCAATGTCTATATCCCCCCTTCCCCATCTAAAAAAGAAGTTCTCGAGGCCTGGGAGACTTTGGAGTTCTATATCCTGGACATTGAAATAAGCCACCCACGTACTCCTTTCGTTATAATGGGTGACTTTAATGCCAGGATAGGACCAAACAGTACCACCCTCCTTCATTCCAATCTCTGGGATTCCACTGACTTTTTGAACAATGGACCTCCCAAGAATGGTCTTCCAAAGATTTAAAGTCGAACTATGGCGGCACTCGCCTGCTGCAATTGGCCGGCTGTTTCAATCTTTCAATTTTGAACGGCCACCACAAACACGATGGATGTGCGGAATTTACCTTCATTTCGGGCCGAGGTAGTAGTTTGGTAGATTACGCATTGGTTTCCTCTTCCCTATCCAGCGCCATTGCCCACTTCGCCATGGGCACAAGACTCGATAGCGATCATCTTCCGCTAACCCTATCAATTACAACTCGAGTCCCGATCCACTTAAAAACCATTCCCACATTCAATCACAACTCTATTAAGCTCAGACACACTAAGGTTAAATGGTCTCCAAATATCTCTTCCAGAACTACAAACTTTCTGGTTTCTACCCTGGCCATGGAGATCAGAGACAATATCATGAAGGTTTCGGATCCGCTAATTAAACTTGCTGCATACAATGATCTGATCCTTGCATTGCAACCTTTATTAAAAAATAATCATCACGAATCTAACGCACGAGATTTCTTCCACTCTGCCCGTTGGTTTGATAAAGATTGTGTGGCTGCTAAGAGAAACTTGAGGAAGATTTATGTTACTTATAGGACGCTCAATTCTAACCAACTCCCTCCTATATACTATACTACGAAGCGACAATACAAAGCTCTCCTGACCTCTAAAAAGAGACTAGCCACCCAGGCCGGCTGGAAGTCATTAATTAATGCGGCCAAACTTAATGACTCCAAGATATTTTGGGCCCTGGTCACGGATGCCCTCTCTTCCCCGACCGCAGTCACCTGTCACATTCCCCCCCAAGAATGGGAAAAACATTTCCTAGACCTTTTTAAGAAGCCTACACCATCCCCTTTGGGAAAGCTAAACTCCTTTAGACCTGCAGACTTACCACCCTGGCCTCCAGTATCCCAGGGGGAGATTTTGTCACTCATTCATAGTCTGAAGGCCGGCAAGGCGCCAGGTCCCGATGCTATTCCTGCTGACCTCCTGAAGGCGCAAGCTTCATGGTGGTCCCCTCTTCTCTCTAATCTTTTCACCTCAATAAATAGTCATGGCCACATCCCAACCTCATGGCTGGACACCATTGTGATACCTATTTATAAAAAAGGGCCTCAAGAGGATCCTAACAACTACAGACCCATTAGTTTACTTTCCATCGTCGGGAAACTTTACGCTAAATACATAAATGGCAGGCTGACAACCTGGATCGAGGAGAAGTCTATCTTGGGGCCAGAACAGGCGGGCTTTAGACAACTGCGATCCACTCTTGATCATTGTGTCCTACTACACCATCTGGCTGAAAAATACTCTAGCCTCCATGGGAACGGTCTCTACGTGGCTTTCATAGACCTTAAATCGGCCTTTGACTCGATTCCCAGAGATAGGTTATGGGCAAAGCTCCAACAAACATCCATTGACAAGAGACTCCTTTTTCTAATTCTTCAACTTTACCAGCCCTCCACCCTCCGGGTTCGAAGTAGATCCGATGGCTCACTCACCAACTCAATCTTAGTCAATGGGGGGTGAGACAAGGCTGTACACTGGCCCCTACTTTGTTCAATCTCTACTTAAATGACCTGAGCACACACTGTCATGACGCTAACTTCCATCCTCCTAAAATTGCAGAACATGCCTGCCCTTTATTACTCTATGCCGATGACACGGCTCTACTATCTCTATCCAAAATAGGCCTTAGAAGACTATTCCGCTCCTATATGGCCTACTGCGAGTCGAACCTCCTGACCATTAATTATTCTAAAACAAAGATTATGGTTTTCTCCCCTCGGCGCTCTACCCCGGTCTGGAGAATCAACGGTCAGGAAATTTCCCAGGTCAGGGAATATAAATATTTAGGGATAGTGTTTCACTCCTCACTTTCCTGGTACCCTCATATTCATTCCTCAGTGGCCACGGCCAGGGCTACGGCCAAAGTGCTACTCCGCTACTTCTTTTCAAAAGGGGGTCAATTTATACCTGCTGCCATTAGAGTTTTCCTTGCTAAAATTGTGTCACAGCTCCTCTACGGATGCCCATTATGGGTTAGCCACTTCTGTTCCACTGTCGAAGCTGTCCTTTCTAACTTTCTCAGCTCTATTTTGGCGTCCCTCGCTGCGTCCCCAGTGCAGCCCTAAGGCTAGAGGCAGGGTTAATGTCTCTGGAATGCCAGTCCTGGTCCTGTACTCTCTGTTTCTGGTCCAAGTTGGCCTCTCCCAATTTCAAGCCAGTCTACCTTACCTATATCCAACAGGACTGTTTCATTAGCTCCTGGGCCAAAGCAGTACAATACAAATTCTCTTCCATTGGCCTCTCACTGCTGTCCTTAACTGTCTCAGACCCAACTGTAATTAAGGCCTCTATCAACAGAAGACTCAAGGATATTGATCTCCAAATAGACACAACTAAGGCCTCCACCACCTGCTCCCCCATTCATTTCGGCTTGAGGTTCTCATTTTCTTCTCCCTCCCCATACCTGGCTTTTTTAGACCTACCACGCTACAGACTAGTCTTTTCAAGGGCTAGGTTTAATTGCCTAAAATCAGCCCTTCTCGAAGGCCGCTTTAGAGGTATCCTACATGCCAATCGCTTTTGCCCTTGTTGCCCCAAGGAAATCGAATCCCTTCCACATGTCCTTTTCATTTGCCCTCTATATCACACGCCTCGAGTCAAGTTTTTAAACCCCTTGATCGCTAAATTGCCTCATACAAGTTCCCCCATAACCAAACTACGGTTTCTTCTAAAGGGGACGGATAAGTATATATCCCAAGGGGCTGCTAAGTTTCTCTATACAGCTCAATCCCTACGTTGCCAACTTTTTAACCCTCCTATGTTTTAGTTCCTGTTTTTACTGTTTGTAGCTCGGGTCTTTGACCGTACAATAAAAATTTGATTTGGTTATGAATGTGCTGAAAATCAATGCGACTTTGGAGTGAATGTAAAAAAAAATTGTGTTTGTGTTCTCTTTCTGTCCCCCCCCCTCCAGTCCTATTTTAAAGCAAGTAGGCAGGGCTTACTTAGGTATTACAGTTTTTATTCTGTAGGAAACTAATACTGATTTTTCTGCAATGACCAACTGGTTTGACAATAAACTATTATATGGGCTGTATGTATTTATACATCTGCAGTGTGTGTGTGTGTAGTC
Source organism: Rhineura floridana (assembly GCF_030035675.1). Lineage (NCBI taxonomy): Eukaryota > Metazoa > Chordata > Lepidosauria > Squamata > Rhineuridae > Rhineura > Rhineura floridana. The sequence continues at coordinate 103,123,599 of NC_084487.1, forward strand.
TTTCCAACAACCGTGTGAGGTAGGGTTGGAAACCAAGGCAGCTCACAACAAGAAATAAAGTCATTTAAAATCCAATAACCATAAAGCAAGAATAAACAGTTGGAAAACAGCCTAAAGAGGCATGATTCTGAATTTTGGGTTGGGTGAATGAAGTTTATTTATTTATTATTTGATTTATATCCCGCCCTTCGTCCCAGTAGTAGCCCAGGGCGGCAAACAAAAGCGCTAAAAGCACTTTAAAACATCATAAAAACAGACTTTAAAATATATTAAAACACCTTTGAAAATATTTTTTAAATATTTTTAAAAAAACATTTTTTTTAAAAAAAAAGAAAAAGCTTAAAAACATATTAAAAAGCAATTCCAACACAGACTCAGACTGGGATAAGGTCTCAACTTAAAAGAACAAGATGAAAGAACAAGTTCCTTATCACTTGAGGCTGTAGTTCTCTGCACACTTCCCAGATTGAGTAAGCCCCATTGAATACATTGGGATTTGCTTCTGAGTAAACAAACATCGGATTGCACTATAAATATATTTACAGATTGTGTAATTCATAAACATATTTGAGAGTCATGTTTATATACATATTTCTTCATACTGTGTCCCAATAAGAATTTGATTTCACACTATGGTTGTAGATGCTTTTTTCCTCTACATTTTAAGTGTGCCCTTCTTCCTGGGGGTGGTCATGGTTCTCCATTATTTTCATCCTGAGGGGAGGATAGGCTGAGAGATGGTGAGTAGCACATTTAAGGTCTCTTCACCTCCCCCCCTTTTTATTTGTATTTATTTTATATTTCTCCAATATCTTCCCCTGGCTGTTTTTATGTATTTTAAATATTTTTAGATTAAATAAATAGGAAATCATAATTGTGAACCTCCCTAAAAGCAATTTACCTATCCTTATGTTTTGGCAAAGTGATGGTGTGAAGGCATGCTAGTAGAACAAGAGACCATGTTTGAGGCATGTTATAAGGTATTTGAGGACTTTGTCACACATTACTTTTTGAGACCTGTAGATTCATGTTGGAAAGAACACGTGCACGTATTGAATGGTGGCTTGGGTGCTGTTTTTTCAGTCTACGCTGCATGTGTAGGGAAGGTGATACATCACTGGCAGCTAGCTTCATAACGTGAGAATGAAAAACATTTGGATCACCATTCATAAGAACATAAGAACATAAGAAGAGCCTGCTGGATCAGGCCAGTGGCCCATCTAGTCCAGCATCCTGTTCTCACAGTGGCCAACCAGGTGCCTGGGGGAAGCCCGCAAGCAGGACCCGAGTGCAAGAACACTCTCCCCTCCTGAGGCTTCTAGCAACTGGTTTTCAGAAGCATGCTGCCTCTGACTAGGGTGGCAGAGCACAGCCATCACAGCTAGTAGCCATTGATAGCCCTGTCCTCCATGAATTTGTCTAATCTTCTTTTAAAGCCATCCAAGCTGGTGGCCATTACTGCATCTTGTGGGAGCAAATTCCATAGTTTAACTATGCGCTGAGTAAAGAAGTACTTCCTTTTGTCTGTCCTGAATCTTCCAACATTCAGCTTCTTTGAATGTCCACGAGTTCTAGTATTATGAGAGAGGGAGAAGAACTTTTCTCTATCCACTTTCTCAATGCCATGCATAATTTTATACACTTCTATCATGTCTCCTCTGACCCGCCTTTTCTCTAAACTAAAAAGCCCCAAATGCTGCAACCTTTCCTCGTAAGGGAGTCGCTCCATCCGCTTGATCATTCTGCTTGCCCTCTTCTGAACCTTTTCCAACTCTATAATATCCTTTTTGAGATGAGGCGACCAGAACTGTACACAGTATTCCAAATGCGGCCGCACCATAGATTTATACAACGGCATTATGATATCGGCTGTTTTATTTTCAATACCTTTCCTAATTATCGCTAGCATGGAATTTGCCTTTTTCACAGCTGCCACACACTGGGCCGACATTTTCATCGTGCTGTCCACTACAACCCCGAGGTCTCTCTCCTGGTCGGTCACCGCCAGTTCAGACCCCATGAGCGTATATGTGAAATTCAGATTTTTTGCTCCAATATGCATAATTTTACACTTGTTTATATTGAATTGCATTTGCCATTTTTCCGCCCATTCACTCAGTTTGGAGAGGTCTTTTTGGAGCTCTTCGCAATCCCTTTTTGTTTTAACAACCCTGAACAATTTAGTGTCGTCAGCAAACTTGGCCACTTCACTGCTCACTCTTAATTCTAGGTCATTAATGAACAAGTTGAAAAGTACAGGTCCCAATACCGATCCTTGAGGGACTCCACTTTCTACAGCCCTCCATTGGGAGAACTGTCCGTTTATTCCTACTCTCTGCTTTCTGCTTCTTAACCAATTCCTTATCCACAAGAGGACCTCTCCTCTTATTCCATGACTGCTAAGCTTCCTCAGAAGTCTTTGGTGAGGTACCTTGTCAAACGCTTTTTGAAAGTCTAAGTACACTATGTCCACTGGATCACCTCTATCTATATGCTTGTTGACACTCTCAAAGAATTCTAATAGGTTACTGAGACAGGACTTTCCTTTGCAGAAGCCATGCTGGCTCTGCTTCAGCAAGGCTTGTTCTTCTATGTGCTTAGTTAATCTAGCTTTAATAATACTTTCTACCAGTTTTCCAGGGACAGAAGTTAAGCTAACTGGCCTGTAATTTCCGGGATCCCCTCTGGATCCCTTTTTGAAGATTGGCGTTACATTTGCCACTTTCCAGTCCTCAGGCACGGAGGAGGACCCAAGGGACAAGTTACATATTTTAGTTAGCAGATCAGCAATTTCACATTTGAGTTCTTTGAGAACTCTCAGGTGGATGCCATCCGGGCCCGGTGATTTGTCAGTTTGTTTACTTTTCTCACTATTGAGACCACTTCATATATTACTTTTTCATACACATAAATTTAATCTTTGTATAGAAAAAAGTATTTTGTAAAATGTGAAGGACAGTGGCTGCCCAGTCAGTATAACCACTGTACAAGATCTACTCAGCCACTGTAATTACCTTTTTGTTTTGAGTGCCCTTTTGTCTGGGTCTTGGTTCAGGTGTGTATCCAACTTTGATGTGCTTATGGAAGGGGTGTGCAAGTAGTGCCCCCCCAAGTGTGGAGGCTTGGACAAACATTGTGTTATGGAAAACCAAAGTCTGTGTGAAAGTACATATTTGGGAATGCCATCAGTGTAATCCTAAACACACTTAATATTTATTTATTTATTTATTTATTTATTTAATTACATTTCTAAATAATATCGAACTTGCATGTCACAAAATATATTACGGTCATGTCCATAAGCACCAGGAGGGTAGTCGCCCAGGGGATCTTAGTCCCTCTGCTGTTTTGGGAGCAGGGTCCCTATGTCTCCAAGCATCTTTCAGTCAGCATGAAAAGGGAGTGTGTTAGTCACTGAGAAGAGTCTTCTAATAGGCTTCCTTGCCTTTCCTGCTGATTGCAGCCAATCAGAGTGAAAGGAGGTGAGTCAGCCACTGAGAAGACTCTTCTCAGTTGCTAACGCTCTCCACTTACATGCTGATTGGCTCCTAGAGATGTTTGTTGTTGTGAGAGAATGCATTAACAAAGATCTCATTCTTAATCCAGGAGTAAAAAAGGGTGTATGTGGCTGCAACTATCATGAAGGGACTCTGCACTTCTGAATTTTCTACTAAACAACTGATAAATGCCTATGTAACTTTGTGTCTGGAGACATTAAGAATCACTTTCCATAACTGTAAGGAGGTATGTCCACACACATGCATCCCAGGCACCTAAATGAGGGGTGAGAGCAGCATAGGGACTTAAGCAGATGTCTTATACCAGGGGTTCCCAAACGTTTCTTCCACATAGACCACTTCAAAATTGCTGAGAGTCTGAAAGTATCTGAAAATTTACTATGGGCATATGCAAGATAATTAACTCCCATTAGTGATAAGAGCAAGAATTTGGGCTGTGCATATGATATTGTAATTTAAAGGTGTAATTTTAATTTTGCTAGTTGTTTATGTCACTACTATTGCCATTACATTCAGTGATATATGGGAATTACGATTTATGAGTAACATTAGTACCAAAAACATTACTAAGGATTCTGTATGGTCTGGTACGGGAGGAGGTCCATGGGGGTGACACCATGAGTTACCGCACCAGGTGACACCAACCCTAGTGACGCCACTGACACTGTCACACACTCTTGATAACATTCCAAAACAAGAACTACAGAGTCATGCAGGGAATCTTGAACTTAATGACACCACTTTCAGTTGTCCAGAAAATTAAGCTTCTAAAATCATATATATTCTGTCTGCTCCTAATACCACTGCCATAAGTGTAAAACCGTAAAGTCTGTTCTGGGGGTCAGCAATGTTGTAGTACCTGGAAACAATGCTGTTAATTATTGCAGCCTTTTCCTGCTACTTTCTTGGGCTATTTGCGTCACTGATAAGTGTGGACTGTGATTCTGCACACTGGAGCTTTGAAAGAGATTGCCAGAGACTATTATCCTACCTGGAATCCTGTGCCATTTGAACTAATAGGAAGAGAAGAGAGAGAAAAAATCATTTTGGTATGGCAGGTATTCTCTGTTGCAGTTTCTGAATGTTTGAAGGAAAATGGTGTTACTCAATTAGTGTATATAATTGTTGCTAATATAAACCTGAACAAGGACCATTTTTATTATTTGTATAATAATAATAGTTGTAGTAGTAAGCCTACATCTACTTTACCGTAGGGCTGGCAGTGTGAAGAAGAAGAAGAAATGAAATTTGCAGTGAAATGATTCCCTTCACTTCTAGAAAGGACAGGTGAGTTCCATCAAGTGCCATGCCTAACTGACTCAAAGTATGTCTGGGGTTTTTGGTAACTAGGATAGAATCACTGTGAGATGTAACACCATAGAACAGGTTGGTAGCTTCAATTTGATTGATTTTAATATTTCTACCCCATCTTCCGGCCAAAAGGCCCTCAAGGCGACTTACAAAAGAGCACCCATATAAAAATACACCAATAAATAATATATCAATAAAACATCAACAATACATAAAAAGCAATAAACAATAAAAACAATAAATTGGTAATACATTTCAAAGTTAACACAAACTACCTCCCCCCTCATTTTGACAAAATAGGTATTATAGGCATTGGGCTACTTTGCAAGGCTAGCCACACTCTCTCAGTCATAGTCCTATCCCCATAATTCTGGGAGAGGCGCGGCCCTCTCAGCCCGCAGAAGCCGGGGCTCCCACTTACGATGGCGGCGGCATTGCGGTTCTGGCCCTGAAGCTGCTGGTTCACCTTGCGAGGGTCCCAAAGGTGGAGTCCGGTAGGGGGTGGGAGGGAGAGCGAGAAGCTGCTGGAGGCCTTTCCTCGCTGCGGCCTTCCTGCATCCATTTCTCCTTCTTCGTGCTGGAGACGACGATGCCTTCTGCTTGCTCCATGCACTTATTGATCTTCTTCTGGCTGGGCCTGGCACTTGCCGAAGGACTCCAGGTGATGGGGACACCGCTGCCTCCCTTGCAGCCTTCGTTGCTTTCGATTTTGATAAGCCGGTGCTTGGGGGAGATGTACTTGACGGCAGCAGCGTCAGGCGGGGTGGTGGCTTGCCTTTCACTCAGGCAGGGCTGTTGTGCCTTTCCCTCGGTTGCCTCCGCAGAGAGATCCTCGGGGTCTCGGCCGCTTGTAACGCCATTGAACCAAGGATGAAATGCAACCAGTAAGTGGCAGAAGACACACATAGTTTATTGACCACGAAGAATTCAGTGAAGGGCAAATGACTGGGTTTCCTTCCACATCTTCTGGAGGGGTGGTGTGCTCTCCTTGCCTGAGGTCCTGAAGCAGAGGCTCAACATCCATTGGGTAGGGATGCTCTAGCTCAGAATTTCCCAAAATGTAGCTCCAGACCCCCCACTGCTGGAAGAAAGGCAGGATGCAGCTGGAGGCACTCAGTCAGGCTCAAGAAGTGAACAAGAGGCCCCTCCGCTCCCTGCAGAGTGAAGATGCCTGAACCACAGTCAGACGCTGTTCCCACAGATCACTCTTCAAGACTTGCAATTCATCTCTTTCCTTTTTTTATAAGGGCTTTTGTTAACACCAACCTCCTGAGCAGTCCCTTCAGTCATTGCTTCCATAGCTTGTTAATTAAATGCAGTTGAACCATAGCAAATATTCGGCCACAGTCTCCTTATCATCCTGAGTACACAACAAAAAAAGTTTTCCTAACCGAGCTGAAGAAAAATAGTAATTTTTAATAATAAAGGAGGCAACTTTACTCCCTTTCCTTCTTAGAAGGGGGGAAATTGTCCTTTGGATTACTCTTTTTCCTTCCTTCATACAGGGTACTATCTGCCCTGTTTCTTGCTTCGCCTGCTTTGCCTAGCTGAAGGCCATAAGGCCTGAGTAGCTTGAGCATCTGCCTTGGATTGGTAACTATGATTTTTCTTGATTCCAAACGATAGGGAATTTAGAGCTAAATATAGGCTGCTTTCACACATGGGGATGATTGCGTTAGTTTAACGGATTAGAAAGGTAGTGCTTCTGTCCCAATTTCTAAAATCCCTTTCACACTGCAGTACCTTTTGCGTTAAGGACATCAGCTTTTTCAGCTGGAAATTTGAGCTAAACTCCCACTACATTCCACTAGAATTCTGGAGCTAGCTTGTGTGTCGTGTGAAAGATCAAATATAATGTGCAAATTACCAGGTAAGAAATCATCAGAATAACGGAATAAAGTGCAGTGTGAAAGCAGCCATACATAAGAAGTAGGGCAGGAGGGAGTTAGGTGGAAAATATGTTTGCTTTGTCAATGCTATCTTTGATCTTAATTATAATATCAATATTATTGGTTCATATTTTTATTGTTTTATTCTTAGTTTTTTATTCTCATCATTAATTGTTCATTGACTTATTTATATTGTTTCATATATACCATACATTCTATCAGTCCTACAACACTAAAGTTTTAATACATTCTATTCCTTTAAGTAACCGTTTAAATTATTTTGAGTTTCATATTATCTTTGTTTTATATTCTATCTACTGGTTCCACAATCCTATTTTGATTATACCTTTAAGCTTTGTATAATAAATCAGTGTATTCATTCCAGTTGCAACTTGAAGTTCATGGTTTTTCATTGATCATGCTTTGCTCCTCGTTCCACTGGGTTGCTGCTGAGCAAATTGAACCAGAATTGAGGGGTGCAATAAAGGCTAATGCATAGGCCAGAATTTGATATAATAAAATAATATAATAAATTTAATTTTTGTGTCGCCTATCTGGCCGAAGCCACTCTAGGCGACGTACAAACTAAAATTCAGTAAATTACAATACAATACAGATAAAATACAATAAAATCAGAACGATCATTAATCACAGCAGCATGAAATCAGTTAGGGCGATCAATAGATAATAAAATATCCCAAAAAAGTTAGCCCTCCCCGGAATTCCTGAAGGCCTGTCCAAAAAGCCAAGTTTTTAATGCCCAGCGAAATATATCCAGGGAAGGGGCATGGCGAAGATCGAATGGGAGGGAGTTCCAGAGAGTGGGGGCCGCCACTGAAAATGCCCTCTCTCTAGTCCCTACCAACCTAGCTGTTTTCGTTGGTGGGACTGAGAGAAGGCCCTGTGTGGCTGATCTGGTTGGGCGGCTTAATTTGTGGTACTGGAGGCGCTCCTTCAGATAAACTGGGCCGAGACCGTATAGGGATTTAAAGGTTAATACCAACACCTTGAATTGGGCCCGGAAAACAACTGGTAGCCAATGTAGGTGAAATAATACTGGCGTGATGTGATCACGGCGGCGGCTGTTTGTAAGCAACTGAGCCGCCGCATTCTGCACCAGTTGTAGTTACCGGACCGTTTTCAAGGGTAACCCCACGTAGAGCGCATTGCAGTAGTCTAATCGAGAGGTGACCATGGCGTGTACCACCAGTGGGAGCTGATGAATAGGGAGGTAGGGTTGCAGCCTCCGTATGAGATGTAATTGGTACCAAGCTGCCCAGCTCACTGCCGAAATCTGAGCCTCCATGGACAGCTTGGAATCAAGAACCACCCCGAGGCTGCAGACCTGATCTTTCAGGGGTAAACTCACCCCATTAAACTGTAGGTCAACAGCACCCAACCTCCCCCTGTCACCCACAAGTAGCACCTCGGTCTTATCAGGATTGAGCTTCAGTCTGTTCCTTCCCGTCCATCCACTCACGGATTCCAGGCACTTGGACAAGGTCTCCACAGCCATCTCTGGTGAAGATTTAAAGGAGAGATAGAGCTGCGTGTCATCTGCATATTGATGACATCGCAGCCCAAAACTCCTGATGATAGCTCCCAGCGGCTTTACATAGATGTTAAATAGCATGGGAGAGAGGATAGAACCCTGTGGCACTCCGCATGTGAGGGGCCAAGGGTCTGAAACCTCATCTCCCAATGCTACCTGTTGATGCCTGTCAGAGAGAAAGAAACGGAACCACTGCAAAACAGTGCCTCCTATTCCCAATCCTTCCAGGCGATCCAACAAGATACCGTGGTCGACGGTATCAAAAGCCGCCGAGAGATCCAGGAGGACAAGAAAGGTGGATTCTCCCCCGTCTAATGCCCTCCTCATATCATCCACCAGAGCGACCAAGGCTGTTTCAGTACTATGTCCAGTCCTGAAACCCGATTGGTATGGATCCAAATAATCCGTTTCATCCAAGTGTGCTGCCAACTGGCCAGCCACCACTCACTCAATGATCTTCCCCAAAAATGGCAGATTTGAAACAGGGCGAAAGTTGTTCAAGACTTTGGGATCCAAGGAGGCCTTTTTCAAAATAGGTTTTATAATTGCCTCCTTGAGGGCTGGTGGCAAAACACCCTCCTTCAAGGATGCATTTACCACCGCCCTGATCCCTTCGCCTAATTTCTCCCTACATTTCATAAGAAACCATGATGGGCAAGGATCAATCAGACAGGTGGTAGGCTTTACCATTGAAAGCACCTTGTCCACATCCTCAGAAGGGAGAGGCTGGAACCGATCCCACAGAACCGGACTGCAATTGGTCAACTCTGGATCCCCCACTTCATACACAGCGTACGGAATCGAGTTCTTCAGGTGCTCGACTTTATCAGCAAAGTGCTTTGCCAATTTGTCACAGGAAGCCTTAGAATGTTCCAAGGGTTCCTGAGCAACTGGACCGACCAGGCTTCGGACCACTTGGAACAGCTTCCTGGGACAGCACTCTGCGGATGCAATAGAGGCAGCAAAGAAATCCTTCTTTGTTGCCCTCACTGCCACCTGGTAGGCAGCTATTGCTGCTCTAACCTGTGTCCGAGCATCTTCAGAACGGGATTTTCGCCACCGGCGCTCTAGTCGTCTCACCTCCTGCCTCAGACTACGCAACCAGGGTGTATACCACGGAGCCGTCTGAGTCCTATTCAGGGGGAGAGGATGTTTCGGAGCCACCCGGTCTAATGCCCTGGTGATTCCCTCATTCCACTCCATCACCAGGGTTTCGACCGGGCGACCTTCAGCAGGTTCCAATTCCCCCAGCGCAGTCAGGAATCCCTCTGGATCCATCAGGCGCCTAGGGCGGACCATTCTAATAGGTCCTTTACCCCTGTGGAGGGAGTGTGGCATCGAGATGTCAAAATTCACCAGATAGTGATCTGACCATGACACGGGGGTGAAAGAAATAGCCTCCAACTTCAGAACACTTCCTACCGCTCCCAGGACAAATACAAGGTCGAGAGCATGACCGGCTACATGGGTGGGCTCAGTATTATTAAGGTGCAGTTCCCAGGAAGCCATGGTTTCCAGGAAATCCCGAGGGGCTCCACTGAGGGTGGTCTCAGCATGCACGTTGAAATCCCCCAGTACTAAAAGCTCTGGGGTCAACGCTCGTACATCCGAGACCACCTCGAGCACCTCGGACAGGGAATCTGCCGTGCAGCGGGGCGGGCGGTACACGAGCAAGATCCCCAAACTGCCTTCGGGCCCAACCTCCAGTACATGCAATCAACAACCTTGGTCCTTGGGAGCGGAGGCCTGGTGAAAATCAAAGACTCCCGGTAGATGACTGCCACTCCCACTCCCCGCTTACCTACCCTCGGTTGCTGTGCATAATAGAAACCCGGCGGACACATGGCCTTAAGGATGGGAGCTGAGGCCTCGTCCAGCCAGGTCTCCGTGATACACACCAGGTCTGCACACTCATCCAGTATCATATCATGGATGACAGATGTTTTTTGTGTCACAGACCTGGCATTACACATCAGCAATCGAAGGTCGGTAGGAATCCTGCTTCCCCCAGTTAACTTCTGGTTTTGGGCAGACCTGGAACACGGGATAGGTATTATGCATCTATCCCGTGTTCCTCTAAATTGACATGGTCTGCCCCTAGCATCAATCCGGCACCTGCCGCCCAAACTTGGTATAGCTTGGTCCCTCTCCTTCTCTGTTTCATCCCTCCTTGGTTTGCACATGCCCCTATCCCTAATTGCCTGCTGGACAGGCCTATCTTAAATAATATAACAAATAAACATAAAAACCCACCCCTTACCCCCCGGGGGCTGCCAGTCACTTCTTGTACACCACGACAATATACAAACAACATACATACAACAAACATGTAATTAGAACAAAGATACAACACATAACATACGACATAAGACAGACAATACACAATTTACACCTTACATACAACATGCATTTGAGTGTAATCACTCCATACAATTCAACCTGCTAATCCAACATCATCCAGCACTATATAAGTAGATGAAATCTTCCAGCAGCAGCGCAGCAGCAGCAGCAGCACAGGCAGGCAGATGGCTCTCCCTCCCTGGGCAGCGATGGTCCTCTTCCCCTTGCAGGCAGTGGGTCTCCCAAGCCCCCTCAGCCAGCCGGCTTATATATCCCCTCCAAAGAAGGGACAGGTGGAACAGTATCAGCCACAGCTGGCTGAGTACCTGGGGCCTGGTCCTGCAAGGTGCCCACGTGCAGAGCAGGAGCCCAAGTAGGAGAGAGCAGAGATGTTATCCAGCAGCAGCGCAGCAGCAGCACAGGCAGGCAGATGGCTCTCCCTCCCTGGGCAGCGATGGTCCTCTTCCCCTTGCAGGCAGTGGGTCTCATGAAGTGCATGAGTCCTGATTGGGTCTCCTGATTAACAATGTGCATATCAGCTATGGGGATCCAGTGAGTGTCCATCCAGATTCTTCACAGGTACTAGTTTCTACACCAGTAGAAACAGTTTATTTGCTGAAATGGTTTTATTATGTTTTCCCTTCTTATTGTCCTGCTAAAGACACATAATTAGTTATTACATGCCATCATGTTATTGTGCTTTAAAAAAATAAAAAACAGACTGTACTTCTTGAACATTTTTATTCTCTGTGCTCTGTTTGATGAATGAAGATATTTCACATAAGTTTATTAAAAAAATAGAGCAGGTATTATCAAATGAAGGCATTTAAAGTACGACTACTATACAGCTATTTGACCCCCACTCCTCTGCACAGCTTAGCTCAGAACTGCTGACAAGAGAATCCCAGTGATTCTCCATCTAGGTCCTTCCAATACTAGAGCATTAAGTTCCTTGTGACCATTTGTAGAACTCCTGAAGTTTACATGACAAACACACTGCAGAGCAGGCTGATTTAGATAAACTGAAACCGCCAGTACCAGAGTTATGATTCCTTCAGTCTAGCAACCAAGTACTCCTTTATGGGTAGATCAGTTGGGGGAATCACCGTAATATAAGAAAAAGGAAGACTTGAATCTTCCTGCTATTAAAGATGTGGACAAGTGCACCACTCAACTGGGTTATTGCACATTTTAAAATTTGCCAGGTAGCAAAAAGCTGTTGTTATCCTATTATTTTAATCCAGAAATGAAAGATAAGTTTGAAGTGCACATCAAGTAAAACAGTGATGAATACAAAGCTGGAAAATATGCTTAAGAAATAATTTTATTACTGCTATAATTTACAGATTTTGCAAGAAGAGCTGACATGTGTATTTTACTTTGCATCACTCTGCTGTAAGCTTTAGAATTACTCCTGCTCACCTACAGCTGGTTCTGTATTTAAGTCAGTCAAGCAGATCCCCCCCCCAAAAAACCCGTTCTGTTTCCATACATTGCTAGGTAACCCCTGAGAAGTTTCAAATTATGACTTTGAAACTTCATAATACAGCTCATATTTTAAAGTCATTAACATGTACAAAACAGCCAGACAGTCCATTATACATATTTGCTCATGACAATATGATTCCAGCTCATGAAATACCACTTGCTGGTCTGTTTGTTGCGACCCTGTTGCGTTTCAAAAACATAATGGCAGTGTCACATAATGCCTCATCAGGTTTTTTCTCTTTCTGTTTTTCTCTCACTTTGTGCTGGCAACTACTTTCTAAAACGTTTCTCCTAGAAAAAGGCATGTATGCACATTCTATCCCTGACTAGCGTTGCCAGGTCAGAAGCATCCCAAACCCAGATATTTCAGGGGTGGATTCTAGTGATGTCATGGGAGAGGCCTTAGTGATGTCATTAAGAATGATACATTAAGCATTAACCACAGTTGCTTGGAGCATACCACACAAACAAACAAAAAATCTCTGACTGGAAATTAAGATAGAAATCTTTGCTAAATAAGTGTGTTTCCAGGTCCAGCTGAAGTGATGGGATCACTCCTTCTTACCTGCTTAGAGATCCTGGGTAAGGAACATTTAATCTAGCCTACTTGCTTCTGGCAAGAAGGGTTTAAATGCCATCAGGCCAGGCCAGTCACCAGAAAGCCATTACAGGAGGAAAGCCTAGTATTGTGGAGATGTTAGATGGGAGCACTCAGGAGTAAAGAAGGATGCCCCTGAAGGCTGCAATTCTAAACACACTTACTAAGGGACTAAACCCCACAGAACTCAACAGGACTTACTTCTGTGTAGATATTGTTAGGATTATGCTGTTGGTAAGGCTTGACTAGAAATCCTCTGCAATGATATCCGTATCAAAACAGGGTTGGAAACCCCCCTGCCTGGAATGCTCTTCCTGCCTTTTAACGTGGGTGCTCCAAACTTCTTTACAGACTTGACCCTTAACTGTAAAGAGAGGTTTGAGAAATGAGTAAGAGTGAAGAAGATTCTCTACTTTTTCTTGCCTACTCTGTGGGCTGCTATAAACTCACTTTGACAGCCAACCCAATTCCAGTGAGTAATACCTGACAGAGAGAAAACACACATGGTTTGGTCTACCTTCCCAGGCAGTAGATTGGGAACAACAGTGATTGAAGCCACACTTCCCAGTATGTGAATTCTCTTTTACCACCACTGGGCAAGACACAAACCATCGTGAAACCAACAAGGTACATCATCAGTGGGTTTAAAGGGGTTGAGCTGAGTGCATGGAACCACTGTTGTTGCTTCTATGGATGTAGGGGAGTGAGGTTAAATATAAATGAAATGCAAATAGAAAAGAAAAACAGAATACAGTGATGATTTCCTAAATGCCATACCAACCACAACAAGATTCCTATGAGTAAGACAGAAAACTCAGCATCCCACAATCAGTCAGGGTTCCTAACAAAAAACCAAAACTAAAATTCCTGGCAGCCAGTCAGCCAAAGTCATAGAAATCCCCATGCAACACAACTTGACCCAGGGGCTGCAGTTAATGCAGAATGCTGCAGCATGACTGCTGACATGAGTGAGACCCTATCAGCACATAATATCTCCCTTCTGAAATCTGTACTGGTTGCTGATTTGCTACCAGGCGAAGTTCAAGGTTTCCATGTTACAGTTGCCACAAAGTACTTGTTCTGCTCTTGTAAGAAATCAGTCTTTTAGTGTGGCAGCACCTACTCTTTGGAACTCCCTGCCTATTGACTCTAGGCATACACATTCATTGTACACTTTTCAGCACCTGCTAATACCTGCTAAAATTATACTGAGTCAGGCTATTTGGTACCATCTAGCTCAGGACTGTTGACATGGACTAGCATTGGCTCTCTAGGATTCCAGGTAATACTCTCTTCCAAAGATTGAAATTTGGACCTTTGCATGCAAAGCATGTGCCCTAACACTGAGCTACAGCCCTGTTTTAAAAAAATCTTTTAAAATTGTTCTTTTCGATTCACTAATGAATGCATATCATACCTAGGGCAGATACAATTCACATAAAATTCAAACAAAACATTTCTCTGATTGGAAATTAATATAGAAATGTTAGCTAAAACATGGAGCCTGGGTAGGGAACCTTTAATCTAGCCTACTTGCTTCTGGCAAGAAGGGTTTAAGTGCAGTCAGGCCAGTCCAGTCACCAGAAGACCATTGTAGGAAGAAAGGAGCCTAGCGTTGTGGAGATGTTAGATGGGAGCACTCAGGAATAAAGATGGATGCCCCTGAAGGCTGCAATTCTAAACACACTTACTAAGGGACTAAGCCCCATAGAACTCAACAGGACTTACTTCTGAGTAGATGTAATTTGGATTGTGCTGTTGGTAAAGCTTGACTAAGGATCCTCTGCAAAGATATCCATATCCAGGCAGGGCTGGCAATCCCTGAAATGCCCTGCCCCTTTTAACATGGCTACTCCATACTTCTTTACAGATTTGACCCTTCACTTCAGAAAATGGTTTGAGAAATCAGTAAGAGCAAGAAGATTCTTTACTCTTTTCTGTCTCACCTCTACCCTTTTCTGTACTCTGTGGACTGCTATAAACAGCACCTATGTTTTGGAACTCCCTGCCTATTGACATTAGGCATACACCTTCATTGTACTCTTTTCAGCACCTGCTAAAAACATTTTTCTTTAGGCAAGCCTATCCAAGCAGGTAGCAGCTGTTTTGTTTTTTTCTGTTTTTAACTCATTGTTGGTGTTATTAATTTGAATGTTTTTAAATACCTGTCTTTAACTGTTTTGCCAATAACTTTATTATTTTAATTCCTTCTGTAAACCGCTTTGAGCGGTATATAAATGTTGTAAATAAAACACATAAATAAAGTTTAAAGTCACTGTGGCCCTTGGGTCTCTTTCCACTTTTAGGAACAAAGGAGTCTGCCTTGTGCCAACTCAGGCCATTTGATACCTTCTACCTCAGTACTGATGATATGGACTAGCATTGGCTCTCCAGGATTACAGGCAATAGTCGTTTCCAGAAACTTAATTTTTTTACCTTTGCTTACAAAGCATATGTCCTACCATTGAGCTACAACCTTTCCTCTGTTTAAAAAATATCTTTTAAAATTGTTCTTTTCAATTCACTAATGAATGCACATCATACTTAGGGCAGATCCACACCATTCATTTAAAGCACATTCAACACACATTTGAAGTACATGAATCCCACCACAGAATTATGGGAACTGTAGTTTGTTAAGGATGGTGAGAACTATAACTGTGAGGGGGAACCTACACTTTCCCCAATTCTTTAGGGGAAGTATTTTGCTTTAAATGCAAGTTGAATGTGTTTTAAATGTATTGTGTGGATCTACGTAATAAACGCTGCCTGCATGTAACTCATTTTAATTAATTTTTCAAAGTGGAAACGAGCTATAAAGTGTACTGGGTGATCATGGCCTGCTCACCATCTCTCAGCCTATATGCCCCTCAGGATGAAAGCGACAGAGGGGAACCATGACCACCCCAAGGAAGAAGGGCATACTTAATATGTAGAGGAAATAATAATCTACAACTATAGTGTGAAATCAAATACTTATTGGGACATAGTATGAAGAAATATTTATATAAGCAGGACTGTCAAAGATATTTATTATTTTCACAACCTGTAAAGATATTTATAGTGCAATCCTATGTTTGTTTACTCAAAAGCCAAGTCCTAATGTATTCAATAGGGCTTAGTCAAACACGGGAGCATGCATGGAACTGCAACCTCAAGTGATAAGGAACTTCATTCACCCAACACAAAATTCAGAATCATTCCACTTTAAGCTGTTTTGCAACTGTTTATACTTGTTTTTATGGTTATTGGATTTTAAAGGGATTTATTTCTTATTGTGAGCTGCCTTGGGTTCCAACCACCAACCCTGCCTCACAGCACACACAGCAGATGTAAAAATACATACACCCCATATAAATAGTTTATTTTCAATCCAGTTGGTCATTGCAGAACATTTCTTTTAAAAAAATCATTATTATTTTCCTACATAATAAAAACTGTGATACCTAGGTAAGCCCTGCTTAATTGCTTTAAAAATGGGATTGGGGGGGGGAGAGGAAGGTTTACAACACAAACATAATTCTTTGCTATGTTCACTCAAAAGTCCCATTTATTTACAACACATTCCTAACTATGTCTACTCAAAAGTAAGTCCTATTGAATTCAATGGGGGTTACTCCGGGCATGTGGGATTAGCATTGCAGGTTTACTCCCAGAAAAGTGAGTACTGGATTAAAACTTCATATTGGGAAGGTTTTCAAAACACTGCCTTCTTGAACAACTCAGGAAAATTTAAACTTGTTTGACTCCTGCACACAAGAGAAAAAAAAACCAAACGCTATATACTTACTCAATTTATGAGATTTTCAGTTAAGCAGGAAAAAACAGCAATTTTCTGGCATTGCAATGGGGTCTAGGCACTTTCTGGAGGTCAACAAATCACAACCCTGACTTCACTTATTGGCTACAAACCTGAAAGGGCTGGGTTAGAGCAGCCTGCTATGAGTTGATTTAACAGAGGCTGCGGAGGGGCGGTTGATGTTTTGGTTTATATCTTGTGAACCAGACCACCTAGAAACTTATATATATATATTTAAAAAATTAAGTGGAGAGTCTGGAGATTGAGGTGACTCACCCCAAGACCCGGAGAGAACCCCCAAAATCTGGAGTCTCCAGGCTAAAACCAGACATGAAGCAATCCTTCCCTCTTCCAGTAAACTTTAAACTTGTTTGACTCCTTAATTAGAAAAGTATAACACTGCAGCATATACGCTTTCTAAAACTTCTGTTCAAAAATTATTTGAAAGATAAAATGTATATGCCATTTTTGCAAGTAATTAAAAAACCCCTGCATGTACACTTTTATGCCTACCAAGATCCTACTGTGATCTTCTGTTGTAGTGCAATCCTATGCATGTTTACTCAGAAGCAAGTCCCAATCCTGTAGAGAGAAAGTACTCTTTATGCTGCTGAAAGCTATATATTTACTGAATTCCTGATGTGAGACAAGCAGGAAAAGGATACTGTGAGTCTTGTTTAGATATTGTTTAGCTTGTTTTTGTATTATATTTAGCTATTGTTTAACTTGTTTAGCTATCTTGTTTAGCTATTGCCTGGGGTCAACAAATCTTGTCAATCACAACCCTGACTTCACTTATTGGCTAAAGACCTGAAAGGCCAGGGATTAGAGCAGCAGGTAGTAATAGAAGTTGCGGGGGATGGCGGTGACATTTTGGTTTATATTTTTTGAATCAGACCACCTAGAAACTTATTTTTTTTAAAAAAATGAAAGCTAAAAGTCAGGAGATTAAGGTGAGTCACCTGGAGACCTAGAGAGGACCCCCAAAACTGGAGTCTCCGGGCAAAAACTGGACACCTGGCAACTCTATCCCTGACACCTCCTTCCACACAAACTATTTACAAGATATCTGATGACTCTATAAGAAATCTTAACATTTAATTGATTCTTTTCTGTGAGGTAGTCTTCAGTTTTATCCATGCATTGCAATCAACCTTATACAATTAAAGCTATTCATTTATTTACTGTACATTCCTCCCTCAGCACACACTTACTCAAAAGCACAGAAAAGGAATAAGAAAACTGCAGGTCAGTTCAGATAGAATTACAATTTCAGATGTCCCTGGATACTAACTATGACTGAAACAAAAAAACTCATAACACTTCCAGGAAGGAAGAAGATGGGGAAGACAGCTTTGAGTAAACCACTCTTTCCTCCTCCGTTCTCACTTAAGTTGAATTGCTGCTTTACTCCGTGATCTGTTCTGACCCTTGGTTTCCCTTGAGTTGCCATTACCTGTGGCTTCCCTTAACAAAGTGGTACTGTTGAGACTTTAGAGCTAGAAGATGGAGTAAAGGACTGTAAATAGGAAATGCAACAGCATGTGCTCTGGGATGTAGAAGATGAGTAACTAATTTACAAGCCAACTGTGATTGAGAAAGTATTTGCGAATAAATGCTTGTCACTACCGCAGTACTTGGTATTATTAACATCACACTGGCATATATTGCTTGGAGTTGCCCAGTTATGGGTAAGGACACACAAATCAATTTGCAGTTGGACCCAGGAATAAAGAGACTAGACATAAAACAGACTGAACTATTAATAACATCTGCAGGGGAAATGAGCACTGCGGGAAGCTAATCTCAAACATCAATCCTGGGTGAGCCAAATCCTGTTCACAGCAAGGGACATAGCAATGCATAGGTGCAAAGTCTGGACCTAACCTCCTGGTGAGTAAGGAGGACTTCTTGCCCTACTTCCTCCCGGGCCCTCCACAACTCTAGGCAGGTGTGGCAGGTTAGTTTCAGGAATGTTCCATATCCATTTATACATGTTCCATAAGGGCACAACAACCCAGAACAGCTGACTTCACCTTCAAAAGTGCCAAAGGGTGCTCACCTATTCCCTTATCTTTTATTAACTTTTCCTGCACCTTCCTGCCAATGTGACCAATAAACCTATTTAATAGCAGTTACCACTGTGGGATTATAAACTGTGCAGCAATGCTCCCAATGCAGACACAGAAGCACATGCACATGAACAGCATTGTTGCACCTCACCTCCCTCCTGGCTAATCATAAATGGAATGACTGATTGCAGTGCTGCCCAGCCAGAGAGAGCAGAATAGGCTTATAAACAGATCACATGCATTGTTTTCACGTCGTATCTATATCTGATCTCAAGTTCCAGGAAGCTTAGGATAGCAAACCCTGGGGATATCCCATTTTATACTGAATATCCCTTTGAGGTAGGTTAGGCTAAGAGTTACTGACTTGCTTAAGGCCACCCAATGTTTTTTAAATGGGCAGGAATTCCAGTGCAAATCTTCCTGGTATGTCAAACTCCTTGTCCACTACATGACACTGACCAACTATATTTATATGTAAGACAGAGTAGTATAATTTAGGTTGGCTCTATAACGGTTGTGATTTTAGAATATCTTGCCAATCAGAATAAATCTCAGACCAAATAAAGCACAATTTAGAGTGCTTCAAGAAGGTGTATCCTCCCCATTGCTTGCTTAAGTCATTTTTTTGGTGGCAGGGGTGTTGGTCGAACCGCCTCAGCATGCAGAAGCTGCAGTTGTGCCTCCAGGATATTGACCCACAGTAAAAGTGTGAAAGTAAATCTGATGCTTTTTTGTAGAGAGTCAGAAGAGTCCATTTTATCCAAGGCAAAGTGATGTGCTATAGTCTTTTCCCCTCTCATCAAAGTATTATTTCAGTAGTAAATGTCAAGGACCTTACATGCATTTGAAATTTAATTTGTATTACTTGCAAAGACACAGAAAGTGAACAGGATATACTAAGATGACATTAAAATGCACAAACTGTCACTGTGAAGCAGAAATAAATATAGTGTAGAAGACCGTGTCTTATTCTCAGAGGGGCAATGTTGAGTGTCTGACCCTGGGAACACTTATATTTTTATACATGCAATACACTGATATGTACTGAGAGACACTGTTAATCAACTATACACAGATCCAAATAATCTGGTTTTGCTCCTTTTTTTCTTCTAGACATTTTTTACTTGATTACTTTAAAATGCCTGGTGCATACACCAGGTGAGATAATCTATTTGCAAGGCTGGACCAAATACACTTGCCCCTTAAGTACCTAGCTCGGTGGTCCAGATATGGCTTTAAGCTTACTTTTAGGTTATGCCCTGTCAATATCTTGATATGATACAGGTGCATGTTGTGACTGCAGGTAACTCAGAAACCAGTCCAGGTTGTCTACTGCTTCAAATTAGGGGTAACATAACATTTAATGAGAAAAAGAAGAAAAGAAATTCTTGAAGACTAGTATTTTCTCTGAGTTATATCTCATGAAAATAAACCAAAGCCAGGAGTTCCACCAAACTTCTATGAAAAACAAAGATCTGAAAGCTATAAAACAAATAAGCATACTCCAGGGGGCACATGCTGTCTAGGATGCTTCTTTCCCTCTGCTTGCTAGACTTAAAGGGGTACATCAGCACAATACAACTACATTTTTTCATGCTCAAAAATATGTTGTCATTGAGCTTTTTATTTCTTTAATGGTTTATATCATCAAGTTTATTATACCATAAAACAATAATGAGGGGTTGTATTCAGCTAAGTCATAGGGTTGAGTAGTTTTGTTTTGTTGTTGCCTGCCTATGAATTGACTGAACTGGGCAGGCTTTTTTGCCTACTATGTACTGGGTTTAGGGGGAGCAGGAGTCTATGGATGCCTGTAATTAAATAGGTTAATTTGGCTGAATAGTTAATTTGATCAAATTGTGGGCAGAAAAGTGCTGGGAAGACTAATATTAGATAAGCAAACAGCTGAGCACCCTTAAATGCCTTTAAAGGCAAAGGCTGTTTCCAGATGCCAGCTACTCTGGATTGTAGGGCCCTAGCCCAGATTCAGAAAGTTCTTCAGGCTCACTGGCCACACCTGCCTGGAGTTGTGGGGCCCCAGGAGAGGATGAGCAGGAAAGCCTCCCTATTCATCATAAGGTAAGCCCCAGACTTTAGGGCTAAGCCTTGTCATGCCACTTGGAATGGACAGGATTTGTCTCTCCCAAGGTTGAGGTTAAAGTCAGCTTCCTGTACTTCTCATTTCCCCTGTAGACGTTATAAATAGTTCAACCAATCAACTTGTGTCTTAATTCTTTATTCCTGGATCCAGTCATAGCTTGCAGTTTTGACAGCTCACAGAAATTAAAAACAAACAAAAGGTTAGAAAATTTTGGAACTATAGGCAAACAATTTAAATGGTTTTAAGATGTGTACTATCTGGAAGTCTAAAGAAGCAGGACAGAACATACCGTTTCTGTCTCCCATATGGTAGCTACTAATGGTAGCAGTCCTAAAATAAATTAAATTAAAAATACTCAGCTTTCCACATAAGCACCTATATTTAGTATAAACAAAAACATACCTGCCATTTCTGAGATAATTAAGAGGGTTGGCTTTAAAAACGAGTACATTTCCACCACTGAAAATAGTATATCTAAAAATATCAATAGACTCCATTGATTCCTATATTGCTATATGTAAGCTGGGATTTGCACTAATAATGCAGTGCTGATTATGCCTTCAAACAAGATTTACTTCCTTGCAGAACATCATCCCTCTTTATTTACTGAGCTAAGTACCATATATGTGCACCACTTTGTCCAGCTTTTTTCCCCTTTACAGCCTATTAGTGAATAAGCAGTTATGTAAAGTCTTCATTTATTTCAATTATTTACCATTTATGTATTTAAAATAGTCCTCTGAAATACTGCTTTAAGGAGAATTGAGACTAATGTTGTGCAATTACTGTAAATAGCCATTGGGAGTTTAATGACAATTTTCTTCCACTATTGCATTAGTGCCAATTGCTGTCAAAAACAATGTGAATTTGGTCAATCCAATTTTTGGTTTTCATTTTAGATCAAAAAGTAAACACATCATTTTCATACTGCTCAATTAACCAACACATACATTTCATTGAAATATAGGAGCAATTAACAGACACTGTGCTTGGATTCATGTACAGTCTATTTTCTGCAGTTTTCTGGGACAAGAATAAATAACAGTGTTTTTGTATTCCACAGGATTGCAATATAGAATATCAAATTAAAATGTAAATCAGTTAAGCAGCAGTGACCACATATTATTTTGTTCCCCTGTTATTCTTCAATTGTAATGTGTTGGTCAATTGTGTCAGGCGATTATATTCAACAGGACTATGCAGTCACAGGTAGAAGACCTGTGAGAACAAAGGAATCTGACTAATACTGAGTCAAACCATTGGTCCATCTAGTTCAGTATTGCTGACAATGACTGGCAGCAGCATCTCTGTCTAATATCATGGAGAGCCACTAAATCTAATGTTATTTCACTTCATGGTGACAGCCTTTGTTTATTTACCTGGGCATTTTAGCAGCTGTTGTAAGATGAGCGATGAGTCCCACTCATTTATACTGTTCCATCTTCTATAATTTTTAAATTTATTGTTCTTATCATTTTGTTATATACCATCCAAGGAGTTTTCACTGGATGGCAGATACATATTTTAAATAAATATATAGTTTTCACCCTCAAAAATGATGGAGATCAGTATTATTCTCATTTATGATCAGGCAATTGACTGAAAGAAAATGAACTTGCCCAAGGTCATAAAATGAGTTGGGATGCAACACTTCTATGCAATGTTTCCTAGATGTTTAATTTTTTAAAAATGACTTTTGGTCCTGCGGTAATTCTAGAATTATCATTCCAGGGATGATCTGAATTAATATGTAAAATATTGTGGAACGATTTTATTGTTTGGCTACCTAAATGGAAGTTTATATAATTTGAACTCATGGCTATCAACTATATATATATTATTTACACAACCTGTAAAGATATTTATAGTGCAATCTTAAGTTAATTTATTCAGAAACAAGTCCCAATGTATTCAGTGGGGCTTACTCAAACAAGGACAGAACTGCAACCTCAAGTGATAAGCAACTTCATTCACGAAACTCAAAATTCAGAAGCATGCCACTTTACGCTGTTTTGCAACTGTTTATACTTGTTTTTATGGTTATTGGATTTTAAAATGTAAATGTACTGCCTTCAAGTCGATTCCGACTTATGGCGACCCTATGAATAGGGTTTTGATGAGGCTGAGAGGCAGTGACTGGCCCAAGGTCACCCAGTGCATGAGCTGCCTTGGTTTCCAGACTGCAAACCACCTCACAGGGTTGTTGGAAAAATTCCCATATACGCACACACACTGGAGATATAAAAATAAGTACACCCCATATAATAGTTTATCGTCAAAACCAGTTGATCATTGCAGAACATTAAAAAAAATAAAATCAGTATTAGTTTCCTCCATAATAAAAACAGTGATACCTAAGTAAGCCCTGCCTAATTGCTTTAAAAATAGGATTGGAGGGGGAGAGAAAGATATACAACACAAACACAATTCTTTCCTATTTTCACTCAAAAGTCCCATCAATTCACAGCACAATCCTAACCATGTCTACTCAAAAGGAAATCCTATTGAATTCAATGGGGCTTACTCTGGGTATGTTTACTCTGGAAAAGCAAGCACTGGATCGTTATTATTATTACTATTATTTATTGCATTTATATACCGCCCCATAGCTGAAGTTCTCTGGGCGGTTTACAGCAATTAAAAACGTTAAAAATAAGTATACAAATTGAAACCATTAAAACCCATAAAACAGATAAGCAAGTTATTAACACATGTTATTAAAATACTGTTAAAATGCCTGAGAAAAGAGGATTAAAGCTTCAATTTGGGAAGTTTGCAAAACACTGCCCTCTTCAAAATTTAAACCTGTCTGACTCCTACACACAAGAGAGAAAAAGACTGAAAGCTTACTTACTCAATCTGTGAGATGTTCAGAAAAGCAGGAAAAAGCACATTTCTCTGAGCCTTGGGCCAGTCACTGCCCCTCAGCCTCAGAGGGAGGCATTGGTAAACCTCCTCTGAATATTGCTTACCATGCAAATGCTATTCATAGGGTCTCCATAAGTTAGAATTGACTTGAAGGCAGACAATTCAATTTGACTCTACACTTTGCTCTATAATTCCTTGTCAATCACAACCCTGACTTCTTATTGGCTAAAAACCTGAAAGGGCAGGGATTAGAGCAGAATTTACAGCAACTCATTAGTTGCATGGGGGCGGCTGATGTTTTGGTGTATAACTCTGGAACCAGACCACCTAGAAACTTAATTTTTTTAAATGAAAGCTGAAAGTTCAGAGTCTCCGGTGGAAAAACGGAGGTCTGTAACCCTAGTGTGAGCTCTGACGAGGAGCTGAACTGTGGTTTGTTTACTGCCAACAAAAATCACCACCTGAAGCCATGGTTTGTTGCTGGCTTTCAAACCATGTTTAATTATGGATTGGCCTTACATGAAAAAATGAGCACCCTTCATTAACTACACTTTACTGGACCACCCCACCCCAGACATTCACCAGACTACAAAGGCATAAGGCAAGAGCACCTGGGGGAAAAAACAAACTTTGGAGAAACAAGGCCTGGTATGTTTATCTGTGGGACAGCTTGTGATGAACTCATGGTTTGTTAAACAAACAAGCAGACTATGGTGCAACCAGAATCTTAAGGAAGACAGGTCTAAATAGGAGAAGGTGTTGGCTCAGCTAAACTGGTCCCAAGTTGTTTGGGGTTTTACAAGTCAATAAAACTTTTTTAAAAACACAACCCTTAAACCTGGCCCAGCAGCACATTGGTAGCCAGTGCGGTTGTTTTAGAAGTGGTATCACATGCTTGTGGTAGGGAAGTCCACTCAGGAACCTAACTGCTGCATTCAGTACCTGCTGCAGCTTCCAGACCAACCTTAAGGGCAGCCCTACAGTATTTCAAACTTGAGATTACCAATACATGGGATACTGTGACCAGACTAAACCCAGTTGTTACACTAGCCAAAGTGGTAAAAGGCACTTCTAATCACCATTGCTATTTGGGCCTTCAGTGATAAAAACTGATCAAGAAGCATTCTCGGACTACCTACTCCTGCAGGGAGACAGCAGTCCTGACCAGAACAGGCAGTCTATCCAATTCCTGGACCTGGGACCTCAGTCTTCAGCTTCAGCTTATTGGCTGTCAGTCAGCTTATCATTGCATCCAGCCACTGATCCAGTGTAATACCAACAGGTAACAATACCAAAGTAATCTTCAATATTAACTATATTCCATCAAGTAACAAACACACTTAACATACTGATATCAATTGCTTTTTAATATTTTTAAAATATTTTTAAAAGATGTTTTTAAGATGTTTTAGTTTTGAGATACTTTAAGACATTTTGAGTGTTTTGTCCTTTGTTTGCTGCTCTGGGCTACTTCTGGGAAGAAGGGTGGGATAGAAATTTAATAAATAATAATATTAATAATCCACTGACAGCTCAACAGGCACATTTTTCCTTACCTTACTGGCTGATTTAAATCACCCAATGCATAAAACACAAACCTATGTAATGCATTTTTCAAGTGTCTATTCCTTATTTTTTATTTAACTTTACAAAATGTATATACAGCTTGATTATAATAAAACCTCTAAGCAGTTTAAAAGAAATATTAACATTGTCAAAACAGTTTAAAATGTAATAAAAATAATTAGAAATAATTAAAATTTACAGTAAACTAAAAAGAGATTCGTGTCTCTGGCTTGCCTAAACAAAAATGTTTTAAGCAGGCAGCAAAAAGAATGCAGTGAAGGCATGCCTGCCTGATGTCAATAAGCAGGGAACACCCAAAATGTAGGTGCTGCCACACTCAAAGACCAATTGCTTACAAGTCTTACAATTTCTTACAAGCATTATGTGGCACCTGTAACAGTGCCAGTTCTACAGATCAAAGTGGTGAAGCGGGCATATATGAGGTAAGGCAATCATACAAGTAACCTGGCTCTAAGCTGTTACGGGGTTTTATATATCTTGGGCTAGCCCCAGCCAGCATGGCCAATTGTCAAGGATGATGGGACAGCCACAAGTTTTCCACCACTGACCTAAATCACTATGAACCTGCC
This sequence comes from Rhineura floridana, assembly GCF_030035675.1. Lineage (NCBI taxonomy): Eukaryota > Metazoa > Chordata > Lepidosauria > Squamata > Rhineuridae > Rhineura > Rhineura floridana. The sequence goes on from NC_084487.1 coordinate 103,149,291, forward strand.
CTGTTCTCTATTCCATTACTAAAGCCAGTCAGGTAGGCTGGTACTAGAGACAGTTTTTTTTTCCAATGGTGGCGCTACACTTGTGGAATTCCTTCCCTCGAGGACACACTTTCAGCATCTCCCTGTCCTTTTTTGTTCTGTCAAGTAGTAGTGGTTTTTACCTATTGGAACTGGAGGGCGTCAGGCGGGGAGGCCAAGGGTAGGTGGAATCACAGCCAATGACAAGCACGGCCAATTAATTCTTGTTTTGTCACTATCTTCCTCCCTGCTGAGTTCTACAAGGGCAACATTCAGACTAAGGAAGAAGAACCTGGCAGACAGTGCCAACCTCTGGACTGGTTGTAAGAGTGCAGGCAGGAGGGCAGACTGAGGTTGATGAGGGAGTGCTCCATTAGCCTAATGGACCTCCACTGTTATCAAGCTTTATATTAATGTTATTGCTGAACCCCTATATATATTCATGCTAAGCAGTCAAACTATGGAATTTACTACAATATGTAGAGATAGCCACTACCTTGAATGGTTTTAAAAGGGGATTAGATAAATTCATGGATGACAAAGTTATCAATAGCTACTAGTCATGATCGCTGCATAGTACCTCCATTATCAGAAACAGTATGCCTCAGAATGCCAGCTGCTGGGGATCATGAGCAGGAGAGTGCAATTGTGATGTCTTGCTTGCAGGTTTCCCTGTGCCATTTTGGGTTGGCCACTGTGAGAATAGACTGCTGGAATAGACAGGCCTTTCGTCTGATCCAGCAGGGATATCCTTATGTTTTTTAATTGGATGCTGTTTTTATGATGCTTGTTCAGTTGTTTTGCTTTTAACATTTTTATGTTTAAAATGATATGTCATTATTATTATTAGCATCTTGTGAGGGCTTCCCTAAAAAGACAGGGTGGAAATATATTAAATAATAAATAAATTCTTAGGGGGGAAATCATCTGTAATATTTTATTCTCTCGTATGGTGTTAAATCAGAACTAAAACAACCTGAAAAACTAACAAGTGCTCTTTCATGCAGGCCTACTGAATAAATTGCCCCCCTTGAGATTTATCAATTACAGCCTTAAGTGATTGAATTTACTTACTAAAGTGTTCAACCTTAATTGATGCTATGCACATGTGGGGTTTTATGGAATAAACATTTCAAAAGAGGATGTCCCACAGAATTTGAAACCAGGTGAAATGCATTTGCCCTTCTCTGCCACTCCCTAACAAACCAAAGGATTCCATTTCCCTACAATGGGCACGACAATCCAGAACACTGCCCCAGTTGCTCGTAAACTGTAAAATCTACATCTTTTGCAGTTAATTAAATACCATTAGAATGACTTTTTTCTTTTATTCAAGAAATGGCCATTTTCTGCAGTTCAAATACGCTTACATGCTATAATGTGGGATAAGGTGTTAGTTGTGATGTTATAGTTAGGTAAATAATATAGACAGGGCCCTGGCTGAGGAACTCTGAATGGCCCCTCATTAGGTTGGGAGCAGCGTTCCCCTGCCACGAACTGCAGGGAAGGAGCTTCCAGGCTGCCCACCCGTTCACTCGCTCCACCTACCTCTCTCCTGTCTTTGCTGCTGCGCATGCATGCACATACCACACATGTGCACCATCAACAAGATGGCAGTGGGGGGCATTAGCCCCTGAGAGAAGCCTCCACCGCCATCTTGGTTGACGGCAGCCCTGCACGCACAGCGTGCACAGCAGCAAGGACAGGAGAGAGGTAGGTGGAACAGGCAGGAGCTGCGCACCCGGGGGAGGCTGGTGCCCAAGGGCCCAGTCATGCCTGGCGACGGCCCTTAACATAGACCTCAGATTAGACCAGGAAAAATGCATTACCTGCACAACCACTTGCTTCATTGTATCTGAATGTTGAATTTGAGGATGAGAAGCAATTTAACTGCCACATAAAGAAGCAATCCAAAAAAGCATAGCTATACATACATTATTTCACCTGCTCTCCTTAGATGAGAAGGCATCATCATTAGCTTGTTATCTTTTCTGCTGTTCTAGCGGAATGAGTTAATTAAAACAATGCAGAGAAAATAGTAACAAAAGGCAGCCGTCATGGCAACTTAATGTTACACTAGAAATATCTGAAGCATAAACCTTTTGGTAATGCACAAGTCTGTGATTTAGAGCCATAGCTTGCAAAAGCCCATGACTGTAGATTTCTATTTAGCAGACAGCTTATTATTTCCTTGTTCTTTATTTATACACATGAATGCATAATTGCTTAAAGACAGTGGTACTATTTATCTTACAGGGAAAACAACAGTTTGTAGACCTAATGCAAGAGATATGGCAAGAGAGGAAGCTGCACTGCTTATCATCTTAGGCATGTATTAGCATAATAACTAGGATGGGATGGTTGTCTTAGATAGCATAACCTTGGGAACAACTTCCTCAGTAAGCAGTAGGTTAACTTTTCAATACTTCTCCCTCCAAAAGTATTTGATTGCTGCTTCTTGAAAGCAAAAAAACAAAAACAAAATTGAGATATGCAGGCCTTCAAAAGTCCTCTGGAATGACTGACTTAAATGGTAAAACAACAGAACCCCAATAGAGACATAACAAGCAGCTGCTGTTTGCAAGTGGTGAGAGATTGCTATGTAGCAAACTCGTATGTCAGCACATGGACCACAAAGCAGAAAGAGATGAGAAAAGATCAATTCCCTATGTACTGTAATATACTGAAGGGATGAAATGGCAACACACACTAATGCATGATCTGTTTTAATGCCCGAGAGAACTGACTGCCAGATACACAGACAAAGAGTCCCAAACATATAAGCTGGAGCTCCAAATACATTTGGGGAAAAAAAAAACAGATTTAACACACACTGGCCTGGTTTGTAACTCTAAGCCAAACCATGGCCTAGTGCGATGAGCAAACATGTAGGATTCTTGAGAGGAGGTCGTTGCCACTTTGCTCCTCCTCTGGTTATTTTGCTGCTGCACTGAGCTAAGCCATGGTTTGGCTTAATATGTCATCCAAACCTGGGCTTGTGCTTTGGCTGTCTCCAAACAAAACACTAAGATTTATTCAATGGTTCACAAGTTGTGGTTTGTCTGGAGAGCACTGTATCATGAGCCTGGGTTTGGACAACACACAATGCTAAACCATGGTTTAGCTCAGTGCAGCATAGCATGGCCAGAGGAGGAGCAAAGCATCTGCAATCTCCTCTCTTGGAGCCCAGACATTTGCTCGTTTGCACTAAGTCATGGTTTGACTTAACATTACCTGTGAACGAGGTCATTGTGCGATGCTAAAATGGGATGGTCTAGGAATTTTGTTCCCTGTCAGAATAAACAGGCAGATCCTTGTTTGGGGTCTCACAGCTTTTACTTCTTTGTACCCATTTGAATGTACTTTACTCAGTTTTTTTAAAATGAGTGCATAATATTTCTGTTCAAGAGATGTCATCCAAGTTTTCTAACACACATATATGAAATAGTATAGTACCCTTCATGTACTTTTCATCAATACTTAGAAAAGAGTAGCAAGGCTATGCCACTTGTCCCGTCCCTGATAGTACATGGCTGTCCCTGCCTATGCATTAGGCATGGACATCTGAGCTAGGGAAGCCTATGCGTACAGACTTCTACATATAGGCTTCTTTGGCTCAGATGTCTATGTGAATGTCAACAGTAGGGAAGATGAACTATCTTGGAGGCTGGGCCAGTGATGAAGCCTGCTGCCCCTTTCTATGTGTTGGCCTCTTCATCTGAACAACTTATGAAGGAGGCTACATCTGCATCCAAATACTGGTAATACTGCTACTGCTATTCAACTACTGTTACATCATTCAACTTAAAGGTTACTATGGTAGTAACAAAACAACATATTAAAATACACAAATTAATGCAAGAACCATAAAGCCAACAATATAAAACATATATCAAAATAATATATCAAGAAATTAGACAAACCAGAGGCAGTATTACATTAACCAAATCCATAAGCCTGGGGAAATGATTTTGTCTTTATTGGACATCTAAAAACAGTGTAGGGAATAGCTGGATCTCTTTGGAGAGTTCCACATTCAGGGTGCCACAACAGAGAATGTAGGAACAGGGTGTAAGGTGTCTTCCATTTTTCACTTCCTGTTGCCTTGTTTTTGACTATTCTTGGAGAAAAATCAGAACAGTTTTCCAAGCAACAGTTTAAGGAGCACCAGAGGGACTGAAGTAAATAGGTAACAGAGAGGCAAACACATATAATTAGAGATAGCATTTTTCTTCACTAAGGCTGCAATCTAATACACAATTACTTGAGAGTAAGTCCCATTGAACTCAATGGAGCTTACTTCTGAGTAGACATGTATTGGATTGCAGCGTTAGACACAAAAACCATTAAGGCTCAAGTTCACACAGGAGACTTAGTACACCCCATGCTGTCAACATTTCGTAGTTCTACTTCATTGAAGAAATTGTTCAAGAACTTATCACCATGTGTGGTTACTGTTTTTAAAATGCCACAATCTGTATCTGCACAAATAGTCAGGCAGAGCTTGGAAGTTCATTTTAAAAAGGAAGAGCCAGTGTGGTGTAGTGGTTAAGGTGTTGGACTACGACCTGGGAGACCAGGGTTTAAATCCCCACGCAGCCATGAAGCTCACTGGGTGACCTTGGGCCAGTCATTGCCTCTCAGCCTCAGGGGAAGGCAATGGTAAACCCCCTCTGAATGCCATTTACCACGAAAGCCCTATTCATAGGGTCGCCATAAGTCAGAATCGACTTGAAGGCAGTCCATTTCATTTCAGTTCTAAGTTCAACGTGCCCAAAAAGGAACTAATTCCAGTTCACATTAGTCCTTTTGCAAAACAGACTAGTTCAGTTCACATTCAGTTCACAGTTCAATTCAAGTCCATCTAAATGAACGTCAGGGGGAGAAATCAGCATTCAGAATGTTACAAGAATACTTAAAAAAATCAAAACACACAAACAGTGGAATGTGAACTGTTTAATTTTTTTCGGCCATTTGATTTTTTACCACCTGTTTAGTGATAAAATATTAGTTCCGTGAAGGAAAGTCCTCAGGAGGGTCTGTAAAACCTGACCAGGAATCTCATGAGGGGATAGTTGATAAATTATCTAATCCCTGGCAGTAGTGCTTTAGGGCCAAAGGTGATGTGGGGTGGGAAAACAGGAACCCCCCTCTTCAAAGCAGCCATGAAGGGGGAGGGAGCCAAATCTGACCCACCATACTGGAAGAAGTTGGCTTAAATGTTCTCCCGCCACACCCATACCATCTCCTCAGTTTAAAATAATATGTACAGAACTGTATGTAGATTCAGCAGTACAGGAGGAAATATACAATGGGAAAACAACATGGGGGGGAACCCCAGCTCATCTCCACATGCCACAGCTCCAACCCAAACTGAATTCCGTTTCTCCAATGGATATTTTAACTTTTTCAAAAAACCAAACTTCTGGGAAATCTTCACAGATCTCCCACATCATGCGGAGTTTGCCCCCCCCCCAAAAAACATTTACTTTGGCTTCAAGCATCTTCAAATGAGATACAGAAGTTTTTCCGTTATAGTTCAAGACGTCTCATGTTTTTATTTGAGCTCACATTCCATTTGCTCTGACAGATTATCACCACATATACTACACTAGAGACTTATATGTGAACAAGGCATTTTTTTATATGAAGGATAACAGACAGTTCACAAATCTAAAAATAGGTATTCCATACATAATGGGTGGGTTTGTAAATTTGTAGTTTGGAGTGGTGTTTTAGACCATGTGAATTCACACCCATATTACAATGAAAAGTTGGATTGTTATATTGGATGTGGATTCATGTGAACGGTACAAGTTCGTTTAGGTTGACAGTTGTCATGGTGTTTCCATGACTTTGAACATCTGTTGTCAAAATGGAGGAATGAAAGAGCAGAGAATGTCATATAATCAAACCTGAGGTGAAATTCTTCAGCCAATTTTGGCCCATTCTAAATTAATGGTACAATGTGCATCTGTTGTCAAAACAGTATGGAACTCTTTTACACATGGCCTCTGTTAAGCAACCTTCTGTGATCTTGCAGAGCTTTTATCACAGTTTTTCAAATTATGGACAGTTCTTCATGTATTTTATCTGGCTGCTTTGTTACAATTTTAGAGATTTCTGCATCTGGTTTTCCAATGTCTTCAAACACAAACAAAAATAAAATGTGGCAGAATAAACAGTGATTAGAATATTTTGGAATACAATTACCAAAAGCAATTTTCATGGCATAGATCTGCTAACATCTGCAGTGGTAGAAAAAAAAAGTGTGCCGTATGCTTAAAAAAAGCAACCTATTTTCTTCTGTAGTACAACACACATATCAGTGGATTTTCTTCTATTTTCCATCCAGCAAAAATTCAATGAATACCATTACAGTTTGTTAATAGAAAACTAATAGAAAACATTAAAAGGCAGACAATCTGGAAAATATGGAACTGAAAAGTTAAAGTCAGGCCTTTGCTGAATGCATCGGAGATTAAATTACTTTCAATCAGGTGAAAATCCTGCGGTTTGAAAATGCTCTAAGATAAATACTTAATATATAGAGGCAGTATGCTTTGAATACCACCAGTGGTTGAGAATAAAGAACAGAGGATATTTTATCACTATCATGCCTTACTTGTGAGCTTCCCAGAGCCATGTGGCTCAGTCCCTGGTGGAGGGCAACTGAACCTCAGGCGTGTGGGAAACTACCAAAAGTGCCCCATCAGAAGATCTCAGTGATCGAGATGGAACATAGGGGGTCAGGCAGTCCTTAAGGTTCTTTGGGCCCAAGTTGTTTAGACTTTTGTGAATTAACCCAAGTACCTTGAACCTGGTCCAATAGCAAATTGTCAACCCCAGTGCAGCTCTTCCACCGTTGGGGTAACATAATGGCAGTAATCTGCTTCTTAAGCATTCTGGCTGCTGTATCCTGCACTAGTTGCAACTTCTGGACCAACACAAGGGAAGCCCCACATAAAGCATGTTACAGTATTTGAGTCTTGAGGTTGTCAGTGCATGGACCACTGTGGCTACGCTATCATGGTCCAGGAAGAATCACAGTTCATGTACCAGCCAAAGCTGGCAGAAAGCACTCTTGACTCACTTGAGCCTGTAGTGCAGAGATGGATCAAGGAGTACCCCAAAACTATGCAACCCCATCCAGGGCAAGCAATTAATCTCCTGGACACAGGAACCACCCACTCACAAGTCCTCCATCTTTCCAGGATTCAAGCTCACTTTATTGATCCTTATCCAGTCCATCAATGCATCAAGGCACCGGTCCAGGACTTGCATAGCCTCTTCTGATTCGGATGCAATGGAGAAATAGAGCTGGGTATCATCAGCGTACTGATGACACCTTGCTCTGAGGCTCCTGATGACCACTCCCAATGGCTTTATGCAGATGTTAAAAAGTACTGGAGACAAGGTAGTACACTGTGGTACTCCATAGTGTAAACCCCAGGGGGCCAAAGACCACTCATCCAATACTTTCTGGACATGACCCTGTAGGTATGAATGGAGCCACCTCAGCATGATGACACCAGTACCCATCCTACAGAGCTGGTCCAGAAGGATACCATGGTCAATGATATCAAAAGCTGCTGATAGATCGAGCAGGAGCAGCAGGTTTGCACTTCCCTTGTCCCTCTTTCTATAAAAGTCATCCATCAGGACAACCAAGGCTGATTTGGTCCTGAAGCCAGGCCTGAACCCAGACTGGAATGGATCCAGATCATCAGTCTCATCCAGGAATGCCTGCAGCTGTTCAGCCACAACCCTCTCCATCACCTTTCCCAGGAAGGGAGTATTTGTGACCAGGTAATGATTGTTACTATCCACTGGGTCCAGGGCTGGTTATTTCAGTAGTGGCTGATTACTGCCTCTTTTAAGGTGGCAGCCACCACCACCCCTCACACAAAGAGCCATATACCATTCCCTGGACTCACTCAGTCACTCCTCATTGGCTTGATTTCAATAGCCTTGATGGGCAGGGATCAAGAGGGCTTGTAGTTGGACAAATCCCTGCAAGCACCCTGTCCATGTCATCAGGGCATATAAACTGAAATTGATCCCACAAAGTTATATCAGGCAAGTGGCACTCATTCACAGGAACAGGGGCAGACAAGCAAGGTGGTACTAGGCAGGCTGTTGCACTGAGACCTATCTGAACATGGCCCACGCCCATTGGTGGTTCCCGGCCCACTGTGCATGAACAGTTGAATCTGAACTGCAGTTTGATGTACAATCAGACTGATTACAATATGTTGCTTACTTAAGCAATGATTCTAGCTATTGGAAAAAACAAACTTAGCCTACCCAAGATGCATGTTTCAGCCTGCTATGCTTAAAGCATTCCACTTAAGGAAGGGAGGGCATGGTCAATTAAAAACATAGAGCTTACCTAGAAATTTGCTAGAATACATTTCACCACCCACTGTTTTACATTGTGCAAACTGAGACAGTGCTCATGTCCACTGGAGACTATTCTGCCATTATTCCACAATTGTTTTTGGAGTTTTTTTAGTGTAAAATTTGCAGTGTTGCTGTACTTCACATATTCACAGAAACAGAAGCAAAGGAAAATGATTTACTATAGGAAACTTGACTAAAATTGCAAAGTAAATCAAACATATTTAAAATGATTATCTGACCTATATCAACTGTGTTAATATTGTTGCTTCCTCTTGGCTAAAACAAGATCAGCACAGCACATGTCTTGTTTCTGTTATTTGGGCTGACTGCAGATGCTGTCAGCACTCACCATATGCTCAGATGCATGTTACCAAATTCTTTCAAGCTTCACAGGAAGTGGACTGGACTGTGAAAGACCAACGCAAATTGTGTTTGCATTTTGACAAATTTGTATGGCAGTACAATATCTCAGTGAGGAGATGAGGTCTCCTGCTCCCTTTGTGCATTCACTATAGTTGCCCAATTCCCTGCTTTATAAAGTTTCATAGAAATAGTTGTTGGCTATAGGTACATTCTTAAACCACAAGGATTTTTAATTTTTTTTGCCTGTTAGTGAATTTCTCTGCTTTTTAATCCAGGAAGTAAGAAATGGGATCCTGTGCAAGTTTGTTGAGAATGGATTGATCATTTGCATGCTTATTGAGTTCAATGGGACTTAGTCCTCTGCAATCATGTTTAGGATAGGGGAAACTGACCACAGGGGGATGGGGACGGGAGAAGGAGGAAGGGCAGGGGTAGGGGAAGAGGAGGGAAGGGAGGAAGAAGGGCAGAGGGGAGAAGGGGGATGGGAGCAGACTGAAGGGGGAGGGCAGGTTTGATCATTTGCATGCTTATTGAGTTCAGTGGGATTTACTCCCATGGAATCATGCTTAGGATAGGTAAAACTGATCATAGGAAGGAGGAGAAGAGGGTGGGACGGCTGAAGTGGGCAAGGGAAGAGGAAGAAGGAAGATGGGAGGAAGAAGGGAAGGAGAGAGGGGGAAGGAGAGGAGAGAAGAGGAGTGGGAAAGTATGTCTGATCATTTTCATGCTTATTGAATTCAATGGGATTTACTCCCATTCATGCTTAGAATAGGTAAAACTGAACATGGGGAAGGAAGAGGGGGAGGGGACAGCAGAGGGAAGGAGGGGGATTGGAAGGGGAGGGATGGGTGAAGGAAGGGGGAGGGAGGAGGACAGGTTTGATAATTTGCATCCTTTTTGAGTTCAGTGGGATATACTCCTGTACAATCATGCTTAGAATAGGTGAAACTGACCTGGAGGAGGGGCAGGGAGGGAGGAGGAGGTGGAAGGGAAGAGAAGGGGAGGAAGGGTGGGGTAGGGAGGAAGAGGGAGGGGGAGGAGATTAGGTGGGTGGGCGCTGGGCAGAGAGAAACCCCTTTCCTTTCTAAAAGGAAAACATTGTGAACAGCATCAGTATTTTTCAGGATTCCCCCCACCTTTTTATTCTACAGCAGACACAGGTAGTCTCCTACCCAAATTTAAATCAAAGCTGTCCCTGGCTACATCCTCAGCAGACCTTTATTTCACTTTAGGCAATCATGGCTTCCCCCCAAGAATCCTGGGAAATGTAGTTTGTGAAGGGTGCTGAGAGTTGCTAGGAAAGGCCCTATTCCCCTAACAGAGCTACAATCCCCAGAAGAAGGGCTGACTGTTAAACTACTCTGGCCACTGGAGATCTGTCAGGGGAATAGGGTGTCTCCTAGCAACTCTCAGCATCCTTCACAAACCACACTTCCCAGGATTCTTTGGGGGAAGCCATGACTGTCTGAAGTGAAATAAAGGTCTGGTGTGGGCGTGGGTGTGGCCCCCTGATTAGGCAAACCAAACAGCAGTGATTCTGGCTTTTAGAACACTGACAGCTGGTTCTTACTGAGCATGCCCTAGGTAATAGTAGACTTAAATGTTAATTAAAATGACTTTTTTTTAACTTTTAAACTGCAGAGATGACGGTCAGAGTATGGGGCAAGGTCAGTAATAGGATTACAGGGACTCTGGGAACATGGCTGATTTTTAATTAATTTCAAGAAATTATGAGACCACTGACAGAAAAGATTCCAATAGGGCTCTGGGTGTTTTTTCCTCGTTTTTCACTTTGAACTTTCAATTCTCTCTGAGTGTTTTGTGTATCACCTTGGAAAGGTAGAGGGTTGTTAAGGAAATGTTTCTGAGTTCAGGACTATACATTTTGTATGGTTTTGTTTTGAAATGAACTTATGGAAAGCATCAGAATGGCATGCGGTGTATTTTCAATTTAACATTGCAGAATGCAAAAAATCCATGCTGACTATAGTATACAGCCACTCTTGTGGCTGTATAATAAAATGCCCCTAATGATGGGGTGGGAAAAAACATATGAATTGAAATAACTGTGTGCCAGATGAGGGAGGGAGTGTGGGAAGACAAGCAAAACCAGAAAACTGGATTTTGGAAAATTCACCTTAGGTGTTTTGAGACTGAAGGCTGTTACAGAGCTATTTTTATTTGCTTGTATTAATTACTATTTGCTGCTAGTTTGGATAAATGAATTGTGACTTGACATTTGTCAATGTCATCATCATACTGTCTAAAATAATTGTTGTTTGGTATTGAGTATTATTGTATTACACTTCTAAAGCACTAGCTAGTATGTCTGCATTGATCTTTATTTATCACTAATCAGAGTTCATCTCTAACACAGGAACTGAAACCAGTTTCAGATCCTGGTTAGTAGCAATCTATTTAATCATTGTTAACTTCAGTACAGACATAATTACTACACATAATTAATGCTAGCAGAAAGAACAAATGAGACATTCAAGTGATCTAAAGGGCAGGAGGGTTTACAATCTCCCAGTTGATCACAAACATGGCTATAAATATGGGTAGTGTTATATTTTATGAAAATTGCTTGGGGATTTTTTTTATTAGGAAGCATATATAAATCTAAATAATGGTGATACATTCTATGTTGATGCATCACGGTTACCATTTAATAAGGCATTCAAGGAGCATGCAACTAGGCTGGACAACCAACCAAGGTATTTTGGCACAAACTACTTTTTAGGAAGTGGCTATTAAACCAAACTGTGGCATTCCAGGATATTTTTTTTTGGTTAATACTTATTTAATATTTATTTATTTATTTAATATATTTATAACCCGCTCTATTTCAGAAGAATTCAGAGCGGCGAACAGAAACTACAGTACATACACAAATTAAGATAACATAATAAAAACATAATTATATAGTTGGTACGACGACAGATTAAAATTTCTGAAACAATCTATACATTACAATTAAAAGCTTGGGGAAATAAAAACGTTTTGACCTGACGGCGAAAAACTGCAAGTGAAGGGGAGAAATGTACCTCCATCGGTAGAGCATTCCAAAGTGTAGGGGCAACCACCGAAAAAGCTTTGTTTCTGGTACCCATCTGGTGGATTTGGGAGAATGGAGGGATCATAAGACCAGGGTCTGTAGAGGATCTCAGGAGCCGAGCGGGTTCATAAAAGGAAATACGGTTCGACAAATAAAGAGGGCCCAAGCCATGTAAGGCTTTAAAAGTTAACACTAGTACCTTGAAGTGAGCCCAGTAGCAAATTGGTAGCCAGTGTAGCTGTTGTAAGAGTGGGGTTGTATGGGCTCGTAAGCCAGCTCCTGTTAGCATTCTGGCCGCTGCCCTTTGAACCAATTTAAGCTGCCGGGCTGTTCTTAAGGGAAGTCCTGTATAGAGCGCTTTGCAATAGTCCAACCGGGATGTAACTTACACATGTCTCTAGTATAAATAATCAATCTAATTAATACAATTGTCTAAAAATGCTTACTTAAGCCAAATATTAACTGTCATATTGTCACTGAACCAATACTGATGGCAAATCATTTTACAGGAAATGATTTACTGGAGAAAAAGGAAAAAAAGAAAGTAAAAGAAAGTTACCTAATTAAAGCAGCAAGCAATCTTACCACATTGCAATGTTATCTCATGTTAAAATCTTCTTGGAAATTCAACTTGCCAACTATCCTTTGATAATATCTTAACACAATGAACCTCCTTGCACTGTGTAAAGATATACACTGCATATAACATAGAAAATAAGAAAAAAAGCTTTCTGACTTACAAATGGTGGTATTAATTTTTATTAAGATGGCAATACATGAGAACAACCAGAAAAGGGAAGGAATTAAGTAAAAATAAAATAGGTAAATTGTTAACTGGTGCCAAAGGAAAAATAATTTTATTGAACCAACTTCCCAACAGATTTCGACAAATAGGGTGACACTAAATATTAGTGAACGCAGAATAAAAGCAATGTGAAAAGAATTCTATTCTGTGCAAATCTTAGATTGTTGTTGTTGTTATGTGCCTTCAAGTCAATTACAACTTATGGCGACCCTATCAATCAGTGACCTCCAAGAGCATCTGTCATGAACCACCCTGCTCAGATCTTGTAAGTTCAGGTCTGTGGCTTCCTTGATGGAATCAATCCATCTCTTGTTTGGCCTTCCTCTTTTTCTACTCCCTTCTATTTTTCCCAGCATTATTGTCTTTTCTGGTGAATCATGTCTTCTCATTATGTGTCCGAAGTATGATAACCTCAGTTTCATCATTTTAGCTTCAAGTGATAGTTCTGGTTTAATTTGATCTAACACCCAATTATTTATCTTTTTCTCAGTCCATGGTATGCGCAAAGCTCTCCTCAAGCACCACATTTCAAATGAGTTCATTTTTCTCTTATCTGCCTTATTCACTGACCAACTTTCACATCCATACATAGAGATCGGGAATACCATGGTCTGAATTATCCTGACTTTGGTGTTCAGTGATACATCTTTGCATTTGAGGATCTTTTCCAGTTCTCTCACAGCTGCCCTACTCAGTCCTCTTCTGATTTCTTGACTATTGTCTCCATTTTGGTTAATGACTGTGCCGAGGTATAACAACCACAAAAACTATCAGAGTATGAACTGATTTTTTAAAAACAAACAAACCCTTATCTCTTTTCCAAGAGTTCCCTTACAATGTTCATGCATGCTAGTGCATGCTAGTGCTGGACACATGTGCACAGCAGCCAAGAATAATTTCAGCAAGAGTGAAGGAATTAGCACTGAAGAACTTTTGAACATGTGCCTATAGGCAGTAGGCTCTAGGCAATTGATTGTATTTCAAACTAGACTTGGTTGTATTCCAAACTAGAACTTACCTCATACCATGTCAAATACAGTACAGTAAAATTATTCCATGGTCATTAGAGTACTACAGAAGCAACCAGCACCACTTCAAATTGAACATAAACATCGTGAAATGGAATGTCCAAGCATCAAAAGTATCATTTATTGTAGTGGAAGACAAGGACACTTCTGATATTATCAGCTGGCTGATCCCAACTTATTATTTCGGCTATCAAGGGGGAAACATTAACTGCGTTCTCAGTCATATGGCTGGCATTTGAAATAAGGTTTAGATTTTCAGGCTCAGTGTTGAGTCTGTGATAGTGACAGCTGGTGAAAAAAGTTGAGATAACATCCAACAAATTACAAGGGGCAGAATGCAGGGTCACTGGTCCAAAGAACTTTACCTTAAATCATGATACACTCTTTGCTGTAATCGTTAAAAGAACAATGTCTGCTGTTGATTGTTTTGAGAATAAAATGAGAATTGTTTCTCTTTAACATGTCAGCCTCAAAGACTGTCTAAGCTCTCTTCCACCTTTTTTTTTTAAATCATCTTCTCTGGGAATCTTAAAGAGGAATATTTAGCAAAGCAGATTCTTCTTACTTTAAATCATCTTTTAGATATCTAGTTCCATTCTTAAAAATGATCTAAGCTGGCATGAACTGTGCCATTGGCTCAGATATAAGAATACTGTGATTATTTCACAGCCACATCTAATACATTATTTTATAGCAGGGATGGGGAGCCTGTAGTTCCCTAGATTTTGTTGGACTCCCAACAACCCAAGTCAGCAGGCTAATCATCAGAAATAACAGGAACTATAGTCCAGCAACATCTGGAAGGTCACAGGTTACCAACCTTTCCTTACAGCTTCCAATACAGAAAAGCAGATCTGATATAGTTTTTTTTGGTTTAGTGCATGCTAATTTGGTCCTCTTAAACAACTTTTAATAACATTAATTTTAATTTAGGTATTCAAATAGTTTCCTTGTCTGAAGCAAGGTGCTTTTTTGTTACTTGCCTGTGTAATATTTTGTGCTTTTATTTTTTAAATATTTTGTACAGCTCCCAGTGATGTTAGGTACTTAATAATGGTTTTTTATATACGTATTATTTACATTTATGAACCACCCTTATTCCCGTATGATCCTGGAGCAGTGACACTTTATAAAACAGTAAAATAATTAATGTAAACATAATTAAAATCACTTTAATCTAATAAAATAGTTCCTCAGCAGTGTCAAAAACAGCTATACCTACATACAAACCTCCTCCAAATGTCTGCAGGAACAGATGTGTTTTAAGCTGACTCCTAAAAAACATCAGTGAAGGACACAGCCTTACCTCCATAGGGAAAGATAAGTTGCTGATGGATGGATGTAGACAGTTTCATAAATCATTTTAAATCTCTCAATGAGATACCAGCGTTCTAAGATATTTCTGATAAAAAAGCAATAATGAAACACAAGGGCTGGGCCTGCACCTTATATCATGAGTACATCAGCAATTTTGCCCATATTTAGTGCAATACATTTGTGCACAGAACTCTTAGCACAGTATGGATGACACAGTGTTCCACATCAGCACAAAAATCCTGAGACAACAAGTTGTCAAAAGCAGAAATGTTTCCTTACGTATTTTGAAATGCCTTCATCAGGGGCAGCTTTCACTCTTTTCTAACACCTGCAAAGAGGAAACTCTACAGCTTTCTCCTTTGCTGATTTCTGCTGAGGGCACATATCTGATGTACATCCAGACCAAAAACCACAAGAATTAAGATATAATCTAACAGCAGAAGCTTATATACATCTACTCAGAAGTAAGACACAATAAGATCAATGGTGCTTGCTCCCAGGTAAGTGGGTATATGATTGCAGCCTAAGGATCAATTCAAATGAAGAGAGATATCTACAGTTAGAATAGGCATGGAATAGCTGAAAAGCTGAATTAAAACATTTTGCATAATAATAACTAAGGGTCCAGTGTTATAAAGTGTCTTGAAAAAGTACTCAGACCAATGCTCTTGTATTACTGAATTACAAATGATACATTGTAATTTTGTTCTGTATGATATTTTGTTTTGAAACACTGAAACTCAAAATCATTTATTGTAAGGTGACATTGGTCTTATGTTGGGAAACGTTTGTAAAAAACATCAAAAACTGAAAAAAGTTGCTTGCATAAATATTTGACCCCTGTGCTGTGGAAGTTCCTAGATGAACTCCCAGAAGTTTCCCAGATGAAAGAAATTGCCCTATCAAAGACAGAGTTACCTTGCCATTGGCCTCCACCTGTGAACCATTAAAGTTGCTGTTACACTGTCAAGATAAACCCCCCACTGTTGAAGGATCATTGGTCAGGCTGCGGATCTGAAAGAAAATGAAGACTACAGTGCATTCTACAGAAGTGAGAGATAATGTAATACAAATGCATAGATAAGGAAAAGGGTACAAAATCATATCCAAGTGTTTTGATATCCCAGTGAGCACAGCTGGATCAATAATCTAGAAGTAGAAGCTGCATCACACCACCAAGGCACTGCCAAGAAAAGGCCGTCCCTCAAAACTCGGTGTTCGAACAAGAAGGAGACATGTGAGAGAAGCCACAGATAGGGCAAGAATCACTTTGAAGTAGCTACAGAGTTCAGTGGCAGGGAGTGGAGTAATAGTACACCAGTCAACCATATCAAGAGCTTGGCATATCACTGGCCTATATGGGAGGGTGGCAAGAAAGAAGCCATTACTCAAAAAGTACCATCTGAAAGCACATCTGGAGTTTTCCAGAAAGCATGAGAGTGTCCAGCTGTGATGTGGGAAAAGGTTTTGTGGTCAGATGAGACCAAGATAGAGATCTCTGGCCAAAACACAAAGCGCTATGTGTGGTGCAAACCTAACACTGTCCATGCTGTGGGGATGCTACTCATCAGCAGGGACTGGGCATCTTGTTAAAATTGAAGGAACAATGGATGGAGCAAAATACAGGGAAATACTGCAAGATAACCTGTTTCAGTCCACTAAAAACTGAAGCTTGGGAAGAAAGTCACTTTTCAACAGGACAATGATCCCAAGCACAAGGCCAAAGCAACATTGGAGTGGCTCAAGAACAAAAAGGTGATGTCCTACAGTGATCCAGTCAAAGTCCTGATCTCAATCCTATGGAGCATCTGTGGCGCTTTTTGAAAATTGTGGTCCACAAGCAACATCCAACCAACTTGAATGAGTTGGAGTGAATCTGCCAAGAAGAATGGGCCAAATTCCCTCCAGCACTGTGTGCAAAGCTGGTACGTACCTACCCCAAAAGACTTAAAGTTGTTATTGCAGTGAAAGGTGGCACCAAATATTAATGTGTGAGGGTTGAATACTAATGCAAGCAACATCTTTCAGTTTTTTATGTTTCTTACAAATATTTCCCAACATAAAACCAATGTCACCTTATAATAATTGTTTTTGAGTTTCAGTGTTTCAAAATAAAATATCATACAGAATGAAATTACAAAGTACCATTTGTAATTGAGTAACATGAGTGCATTGGTCAGGGGTCTGAGTACTTTTGCAAGGCACTGTAAGTATTTCTCTCACAGGCTTAAAGTTATTTTGCTTTCCCTGTATGATCTCCATGTCAAATGAGATCATCTGGTCAGGCCCAGGTTGTTAAAATGTTTACAGCTCAGCAATATAACATGTGAGAAAGATCTTGGAATTGTCATTGATCACAAGCTGAATATAAGCCAACAGTGCGATGTGGCTGCAAAAAAGGCAAATGCTATTTTAGGCTGCATTAACAGAAGTATAGTTTCCAAATCATGTGAAGTATTAGTTCCCCTCTATTCAGCACTGGTTAGGCCTCATCTTGAATACTGCGTCCAGTTCTGGTCTCCGCACTTCAAGAAGGATGCAGACAAAATGGAACAGGTTCATAGGAGGGCAACAAGGATGATTAGGGGACTGGAAACAAAGCCCTATGAGGAGAGATGGAAAGAAGTGGACATGATTTGTCTAGAGAAGACTGAGCTGAGATATGATAGCACTCTTCAAGTACATGAAATTTGCCACACAGAGGAGGGCTGGGATCTCTTCTCGATCGTCCCAGAGTGCAGGACATTGAATAATGGGCTCAAGTTGAAGGAAGACAGATTTTGACCGGACATCAGGAAAAACTTCCTAACTGTTAGAGCCATACGACAATGGAACCAATTACCTAGAGCGGTAGTGGGCTCTCTGACACTGGAGGCATTCAAGAGGCAGCTGGACAGTCATCTGTTGGGAATGCTTTGATTTGGATTTCTGCATTGAGCAGCGGGTTAGACTTGATGGCCTTATAGGTCCCTTCCAACTCTACTATTCTATGATTCTATGTCAGGAATGGGAAACCTGCAGCCTTCCAGATGGCCCTGACCATTGACCATGCTGGCTGGGGCAGTTGGGAGTCAAGAAACATCTGGAGAGCAACAGAATCCACATCTATGATCTCCAGCCTTTACAACTTTAGCTCTCGGATTATAAAATTATCTTCCAGATGTGGGCCTATACATTTCTGTCCTGGTTTTCAGGAAGAAATGTAACCCTTACCGTTTTGCAAAATATTGTGGCTCATGACTGAACAGACAGAGGGATTCACTATGCAGAGTATAGCTATTGCTACAACATGCTGCCAGTTGTTTTATTGCTTTAAACTGTTGTATTTAATATGTAAATATGATAGTTCTAATTTTTTTGTACACCTACTAAAGGACCTGTTGAACCAAGCTAAAATGTTTTAAATATATAAATATTTTTTGCTACTTTGGTAGTGACAATTCAGTAGCAACAGATGTCAAACATATTTAGGATGATTCACACAATATTCAGTGGGATTCACAAGCCTAGAACATACTGTGTTTTACAACATCTACATGGGTACATCCATACAGGAGCACTCCCCAGCCCCTCCAACACAATCCATCTGCTGCATAAAAAAGTGTGGGTAGACTGCATGTTCTCAATGTATTTTAATTATTTCTTATAAAATTTTATAATCTTCCCATCTATCAGTTGGCTTCCAAAGTGGCTTAGGAACAGATGTTAAATAAAATAAAAACAAATTAGGGGTAGGAACAGAAAGCAAACAAAGCACTGGCATAATAAGTTGTTATATCAAAACAAGCATTTTTAGATGCCACCAAAAGCTTAGGAAAATATAACAGATATTACCTGCTGCCTAAAAGATAACACAATGGGAGGTGGGCAATATATTTGGGTAGGGCATTCTATACTTGAGGTGCCACCACAGAAAAGGCCTTATCCATGACAGTAACATACCTAACTTCCCAGGTGCACCTGGAGCACAGGAGAAGGTGGCCCTTCTGAGACTCTGGCCCCAAGCTATTTAGGTGGTTACAGGCCAAATTCAGCATGCTGAATTACACCCAGAATTCTTTAATATCTTTAAGTAATAGCAAAATAAGTTCCATATGTCAGATCACAAATAATAACCAAGCCACTGTGTTCTGAACTAATAAGCTGCCTTTACCAGATGTTCCCCAATTATCGTCTTCTACTGCATCCACCCATCGTGCAGATGCCATGACCTTCAGGAGATTTTTTCAAGGAGCTCAGAGGACTACATGGGGGGGGAGGGAGGGAGACACATTCCAAAAGCTCTCTTGTGTAAGCCGGAGCACTGGATACAACACCCTGTCTTCAATATCAAGACTCACCTTGGAGCATATAAAGATTAAGGAATAGAATGGCCAAATCTGAATTAGATACTTGTATTGCTTGTAATTGTCCATAAAGTATCAAGGGAGGGCTATGTGGTATCAGTGCAGGCCTCTGTCCAAAAGAGCTACTGTGCCCTTGAGTTCCGGTCTGGATAGCAATGCAGATATTTTGAGTGATCAGACTGAGATTTCTTGCAAGAATGTATTTTGGCATTATACAGAAGACTTTTCTTGCCCTAATTCCATTATTTCTGAAAGTAATTACACACTACTCCTCTATAATAATTGAAGTAAAAAAAGAAGCATAACCAGTGTCACAGATGAAGTCCCTGTTTGAGGTAGGATTATAGCTCAGGTAGATGATTTGCTGACTCCTATCTCCATGTTTAGATAATTGGTCATTCTCAGATAAATGTCATACGTTTTATATGGGGGAAGAGATTTGTATGAATAGTAGTGGGTGGAGGGAACCACCTTTCACTTGGATTTCAGTCAGTAGAAACAAGCTATAGTATAGTAAAGCTCATGGTAAGGAACAAATTACTTTCCCATGCAGCCAGCATGTCATTTATATTAATGGTGGAGAATGCCGAGTTGCTCTGTGTGTAAGTAAACTCTATTAAGAAAGTCACATCCCTTGGTGAAGCTAGTGCCTTAGTAAATTTTACTAGCAAAGCACTGAGCTCTATGTCAGAATAATTACACCCTTTATCTACTGTGAGCTCTCTTTTAGCTTCTTCATACTCCTTAATTTCCCACTTCAGCCAATTTAGCAGTAAAATCGCAGAAGTTTAAAAAGGTTAGCAGCTGAGGAACTGGAGCATGAATGTTCTGTTAAGCTCTATGCCTTGAAATCGCATCATGTAAAAGAAGGAATTAATTAAGTAACAATTAAATAGTGATGGATCATTGACAACATATATACACTTTGGTGCTAAAATTAATCTCCCCTGTAACACCAGAATAGTGCATTTTTTCATACACTGCCAAGTTATCTCCCTGAAACTTGAAAGAGTGCAGCTGCTGATGAGAAACTGATACAACCTTTCATATATTATGCAGATAATTGAAATGAAATTGTCCCATCTTCTTCATGCCAGCATGATAGCCATATTACTACAGAAGCAATTTTAAAATTAGTTAAGAATGCCTCATTTTACATTCTAGTTAACTGGTGTAATACAGTAGTATCTGAGATTTCTTAGCACCTTCTCTCCATTTTCCCAACCGAATCTATGTGCCATTTCCCTTGGTTCTTCTCAATTTTGTTTTTAAACCATGGAAGAACATGCAGCTATTCTTTCCTGTGTGCTCTTCATGCCCATATAGATATTTTTGCAATGTGGAGACACTGCAGCAGAATACAGGAAGTCAGAATCCTTCCCTACAATATTATTATTACTAATTTTTCTTTATTAATTAAATTGTTATCCTGTCCTTCCTCCCAGAAGGAGCCCAGGGTGACAAACAAGGGACAAAACAACAACAAAAAATCTTTAAAACACCTTAAAAGCAAAACATGTTTTTAAAAAACTTAAAAATAAATAATCTTAGAAACATATTTTGAAAACACCTTTAAAAACATCTTAAAAAGCAATTCCAAAACAGATGCAGACTGGGATGAGGTCTCTACTTAAAGGATTGTTGAATGAGGAAGGTCTCCAATAGACACTGAAAAGATAACAGAGATGATGCCTGTCTGATATTTCAAGGGATGGAATTCGAAGGGGCAGGTGCCACAACACCAAAGGTCTGCTTCCTATGTTGTGCAGAAAGGACCTCCTGAAGAGATGGTATCTGCAGCAAGCCCTCACCTGCAGAGGACAGTGATCATCTGGGTATATAAGGGGTAGGACGATTTTTCAGGTATCCTGGTCCCAAGCTGTATAGGGCTTTGTACACCAACATCAGTATCTTGAACTTAGCCTGGTAGCGAATAGGCAGCCACTGCAATCCTCTGAGCAGCGGGATAACATGTTGGCAATATCCTGCCCCAGTGAGCAGTTGCACCACCGCATTTTATACCAGCTACAGCTTCTGGAGCAACCTCAAGGCAGCCCCACATAGAATGCATTATATTATTATAGTAATATGAGCTGTGCAATGTAGGAATAGGACAGCCTTTCCCAACTAGTGGGCCACCAGATGTTGTTGGACCACAACTCCCATCAGCCTCAGCCAGCATTGCCAATGGTCAAGAAAGATGGGAATTGTGGTCCAACAACATCTGGTGGCCCACTAGTTGGGAAACGCTGGAATAGGATATCCCACATCCCAGTGGGTGGGTGTTCTTTTTTGTCTGAAAAGCAGGGCAAAATAAACAAATAAATAATTCAGACTATGCTTTCTTAAGGATGGTATTATTTTGTAAGCATATCTTTGTTTAATATGGTTCTTATAGAACCACTGACTGAATTAAGGTAAGTGAAAATCAAATACAAGATACAGACTTTAGTCCACTATATATAAGCCTGCTTTCTGAGTACAATCTTACACATCCTTACATGTGTACCAAACACTGTTATATTACTGGAAACTGACTAATGTTCCCAAGAGGTTAAGGCTATCGTAGGCAATGTTGTGCACTTCAGAAGTTGCTGGATTACAACTCCCATCATCCCTGACCATTGGCAATGCTGGGACTTATGGGAGGTGGAGTCCAACAACATCTGGAAGGCACCATGTTGACTATTCCTGGGTTAAGCGGTCTGCACTAAAATTCTGGCTCCAAACTTGATCTTCATGAATACCTCTAGCATTTGAGCCCTTGTTCTGAGGGATAGGTGCTACAGTATTTTTGGTTAAAAACATCTGCCCAAACATCTGCACTATGGGGTTATCTCTGCCTTTCTTTAAGCAAGTTGAGTTAAACAAAGTGCTGGAATAAGTTAAAGAAATATTCCAAGATATTTGACCTGTTCCAAGACTTGTTCCCACACACTTTTCACCCTGCCCATTATCTTAATCCAGCCTTTCCCAACCAGTGTGCCTCCAGATGTTGTTGGACCACAACTCCCATCAGCCTCAGCCAGCATTGCCAATGGTCAGGAAAGATGGGAATTGTGGTCATCTGGAGGCACACAGGTTGGGAAAGGCTGTCTTAATCGATATGTAGTAAGATAATTCAAAGGCTTTGTATCTGCTAGATTGAATGTTGTGCTTCTTCATTTCTACTGGGGTGACATGTCAACATTTCCATGTCTGCTACAGAACATGTTCATGTAACAAAAAGGAGGTGGAAACCACAGGACACATCTTTTCCTTTGTAACCTCTTGTATTTGTGAACATCTAATTATCCCTCTATTGACTCCCTTACCTAATTGTTCAACAAATTTTTGTAAGCTTTCTGTTCTCTGATTCTCGGTGGCAGTAGTATGCTTGCTGGAATAGGATGGGGCACGGCAGTGGTTTGATCAGGGGAATGCCATTTTGGTGATGGCAGTGTGCACACACACCTGAAGAGCTGCAGAGCTCCTTTGACCTTGCTGGCATCTTGCCCCACTCCATCCCTGTCCCAGTGAGCACAGTGCCACTGGCTCCTCACTCCTGCTGCTGCTGCTTTGGAAGAATAGAAAGCTTATACAAGCTTTGCCTCCAAGCCAAAAACACAGCCCACCAGCCATAGCATACACACAAACACAGGGACTCAATAAAACTCTCTTTATGTGATGACTGCTTTGGTCGGTAAAAACAAGGAAATTGGCAAAGCCACCAGACATTGTCGCTGAGGTGCGATTAGCTTGGTGATTCAGCATTTGGGCAACACTTGTCTAGGAGCTTCAAAGCTCTGGAAACTTTCTTCACATTGCCTGATCCCAAATTGAACCACAGCAGGGGTAAACAATTTAACCCCCCTCTCTCCCATAACTCTGTCCCAATCCAGTTCAGCCTCTATAAAGAAAGAAAAACAGCCAAGCCAGGCCCAACCACATGAATAATGCCATGTCTAGCTTGGCCCTCAAAACATGGACAAACTGATTCACTTTAAAGTCACTGTGATGTCTCTGGGGCCTTGGACATTAGCAAATTACAATAAACTTGTTGTTTTTAGATTGTAACACTGGTTTCTTTTCACATATTAGAAAGATTTGAAGTGTTCGCCAATTAGTTCTGCAACAAAATATGACATGGAACCAGCAGAACCAGGGATACAAACTTGTATGAATTAGAATTTAAGAAAGGACATATGAAATGAATTTTCTGCTGGGGTGGGGGGAGCAGTTTCCCAATAGAAATTGCCCTGGTCCAGTGATGCTAAACCTGGTAAGCTGCTTAGGGTGATTAACTATCTGATGGACAGCCAGAATCAGTTGGGAAGTGAGGTGTAAAGACAGCAATATGGTCTTGTCAAATAGATAACTCAGAGTGTGATTTCAACTACATATTTGATACTGTGACATTTATTTTCTAAAACTTGGCTTTTCTGTTCTAAATTATTTATATCTGAATTTATCTTTATCTTTCTCACCTGCTCAAAACAGCTTACAATCAAAGTATCAAAAGTTTCATTAAACACATCAAGAATTAAAACATCAGCACAAAAAACAATTCCAATGTTTTAATTGTTCTTTTAAGATAATTGGGGGAAAAAAGCTAGATGGCAGTTTGTCTTCTCTGAATATCTAACAACCCAGCAGAGTGGACCTAGCAGGTACCCCTAGGGAGGTAATTACATAAACCAGATTCCAGCAGCAAAAATAACCCATTTCTAGTAACAGATAGCCTTTTTTCAAACACCGGAAGCAACATTTCATGTTGGTATATATGGGAGAAGGTGCCTCAGACCCAGTCATTTAGGGATTTAAAGGTCAAAAGCATCACTCTGAATTTAGCCATGTACACAAAATTGCTGTCATATGCTACCAGAATCTTGTAATGAAAAGAAGCCAAGGTGTCACATTAATGGCCATCTAAATTGTTGCACTGTCTTCAAAGACAGCCCCACATACAGTAGGGAAGTCAAAAAGTTTCCAGAGCCTGCCTGATAGTGCCCAAAACATAACTTAAAAATATTATTAAAATTCACAGGAACCTAAGTACATAGAATTATACACATTTATTGACGATGTATGTGTGTACCATTTATGGCTAAACCCCTGTTTGCTTTCTGAAAAGTTACAGCCTAGGTGGAATGCAAAGGTATACAAAGAACAGAAAAGGCTTACCGTAGTTGTCTTTATTCGCCCACCTGGTTGTGTACAGGTCCAGCCTGATTTATTGATTAGCAAATCACAGACTTCTCCTTCTAAACATGGAAGCATTTCACACCACTGTTTTGTTTTTATAATGCGTGCTGTAGACAACAAAAAAAGAAAAATGATAGAAAGTTCATCTTGTATTTAACATTTTTGTCCATTAGAGTTGCACATTTTGTTAATCAGTCAATGCTCCATTTGTATGTAACAATTTACCAAGGTTTAGCATTGCCAGGAGTCATAAAACTCTCTCTTTCTCTGGCACAGCCACAAGGAGGTGGGTTGATGTTGTGTCCCTTTCAGATTAGCTACACTTTACTCTTACTTTTGAACCCTAAATTGTGGTTGATCTCAACTATGGTTGCTGAAACAAGTCAGCTCCTAAACTATGAGTTAAGGCTGGCTGTTACAACAAACCATAGGTAAGAGTAACCACAGTCTGTCCAAATTTGGATGACAAGCAGAAATTAATCTGAAATGGAAGTGAAAGCTTCCAAATTCCTTCTTGCAGCTGTGTCAGAGGAAGAAACTGGTGTGTGTACATGAGCCTGAGGAGCTCCTTGCGAATACAGCAATTGTGACCACAATTAAATTCTGCCAGGAAAAACAAAAAAATTCTTCATAAAAGTCAGTGTTAGATCCCTTGAAATGACAGAAGAGGAACCACATGTCCCTCATTCAAAAAAGTGCTATTACAGATTCAAAAGGAAGGAAGGGGCCAGCAGAGCCAGGATGCAAGATCCAACTCCGAGGAGATGTGATAAATGAAGATGGACCTTCTCTTGGCTTAATTGCTACCATAACCCTTCTATACAGGCTGAGAAATAGGTAAGGAATCATAAGTGGTATAAGTGGCTTATATGCCAGGATGTGGCATGGAACCTATTTCTCTCATGGAACCTATATACCCTGCTCATGGATTTTACAGATCTAGTGCATGCAGTCATCCATATCTTTGTTTGTTTCAAGAAAACAAAACTGACTACTTCCTCTTTCCTCTGCCTTTTCATCACCTGTTGGATTTGAATATTGCTTCGCAAACAAGAATGCAAAAACATTTTTCTTTATGCATGTATTATCATGCATATATGAATAATCATAATGTTAGATCTATGTCACAGCAAGACAAGATGGCTAGGGTTTTAACAAAGCAGTATGACTATCCCCTCTAGCAAGTCTTTTATCTTCCAATCCATTATACAACATGATATCCCTTAGAGGACTTGTAGGACTATAACAGCAGGTATGGAATGCAATTGAGGGGCCGCAGTTGCTAACATGTAACACGTAAGGAGTTTTAAACACTGAAGAACTGAACCAAAGGTAAAGTAAAAGTCACAAATGCATTAAAAATATTACAACTGTACCAGTAGCAAAATGAAATGTTCAGTAAATTGTTCCAGCATAACTGCTTTTGCCAGTAGAGTAATTGCATGTCACAGCTGGATCCACATATTCCATTAAGACATGCCATAGCTTAGCAAGAATGCATGGGGCTCCAGGAGAGGAGACTGCAGTAATTTTGGTCCTTAGCTGCTGTGCTGTCCTAAGCCATGGTTTGGCATATCATCTGAACCTAGGCTCGCAGTTTGGCTTTCCCAGACAAACCACAAGCCATATAGCATAGAACAAACTTTGTTTATAGCTTGTGGTTAGTCTGGAGAGAACTAAACCACAATCCCAGGTTCAGATAGTTATACTGTTATAGGATTGGGAGGGGGTTGGTATAGATGTTGTATTTAGGTCCCCTTTTCTGTTTCTGATTTGCAATCTGTACCAGTGGAATTGTAGCAGAGAAACCGGCTATGACGATCAAACAAGTTCTTTTCATAAGCTAATAGTTCCAGCCAAGTCGGTCTATGAGTTAATGGGTCTGTGGAGTGGCTGATCTATATGCCAAAGGATAGGAACTGCTGCTGAAGAGTGATCCCCCCCCATCCTGGAGCAAAGAAGTGGCCTGTGTGTTTCTTTTGTATACATTAAAGTTGGAAGCTAGAAGGACACAGAGAGGCTTGGCTTGCTCTCTGTGCTTAACTCCAAGCCATGGCTTGGAAGACTCTCCTAGAAACCTGAGGGGAACCAAGATCTGTTAGACTGTCAATGCTGAGAACCTCTCCATCTTATGCTCAGGTTGTATATATGTGTAAAAAAACCATGTATCACAATGGCACTGCAGTTTCTGCTGACCTTCATTCCAAGGAAAACAAACCCTGGCCAAGTGCAGGAACCCCTGGAAGTCTTGCACCACTCAGAGACTGGAGGATGCACAACAATGCTAAGCCAAACTATGGCTCAGTGCAACGAAGCAGCAAAATAATGGGGGAGGAGCAAAGCGGCCACTATGTCCTTCTGGAGAGCCACACGCTTGTGTGTTCACACTAAGCCAAAGAAAGGATCACACCAATCTGTTCTTTAATGATATGATAGTCTAGGAAATAAACATTATACACAAAACTGTCATGACTCTGGGCCAAAGACCCCAGGGGACTGTGGTCCTGTGAAAGGACTAGACATTTCCAAAGAATTGTCATCCTATGTGTTCAAAAATCCAAAGCAGTTAAATCATGTAAATGTAGTGTTTCCAACAGCTTCATGTAGATGTTAAATAGTATTAGGGACAGAATAGTATCATGTGCCACCCCACAACACTTCTCCTGGGGGGCTGAGAGATAATCACCCAGTGCTATTTTCTGACACTGACCACAGATATAGGATTGGTACCACTGTAAAACAATACCGATCTCATAGAGCTGGTTCAGGAGGATACCATGGCCAACGGTATCAAAAGCCACTGAGAGATTAAGTAAGAATAAAAGGGACACAGTCCTTATGTCCTTCTCACAATAAAGGTCATCCATTAGGGTGACCAAGACTGATTCAGTACTATAACCATGGCTGAACTTGGATTGGAATGGGACAAGATAATATGTTTCATCCACAAACACTTGCAATTGTTTGCCACAACCCTCTCGATCACCTTCCCGTAAAGGCGGACTTTTTATGTCACTGCATTCTTCTGCATAGCCAAGACCATTCCTTCCTGGAAGAATGCATTGACCACACCCTGGATTCATCTGGTCACCCCCCCCCCAAGAAAGCTTTGATAAGACTACAGGGGCAAGGGGGAAGAGAACATGTGGTTCACCACAAGTACCTTATGCATGTCATCAGGCTGACACAATTGCAACTGATTCCATGATGTTGCAGCAGACATACTGGACACCTCACCGGAGGTAGCAGTGAAGGTGGATGGGGTGTCAAGATCGATATGGAGGTGAGTGACTCGGGGCCATGTTAAGAGCATGATGCACTCAATATTTCACAGTGCAGCAAGGACTTCAACAGGGTTGCCTGATCTATCCACTGGAAAAACCTCAGGCCTTCCAGGAATCCAGGGGTGTATCTGAGGGTGGACCATCCAAATCAGTTCACCACCACTGCAGATGGAGGAGGGGAATCAGAGCTGTAAGTCAAAACTTCATCAGAGAGTGATCCCACCATGAAAATGGGATGTTATATCCACCACATAT
This sequence comes from Rhineura floridana, assembly GCF_030035675.1. Taxonomy (NCBI): domain Eukaryota; kingdom Metazoa; phylum Chordata; class Lepidosauria; order Squamata; family Rhineuridae; genus Rhineura; species Rhineura floridana. The sequence continues at coordinate 103,177,352 of NC_084487.1, forward strand.
CTCCAGACCACCCTTCTACCATCTGGAACAAGACCAAGTTGAGGCGTGCCCAGTGTTTTGCATGGATGTCAACTTGAAGCAGCCCCTTGGTCATCATGGAGGCAAAGACAGAACACTAAAGGGAACCTTAGCCTGCATGTTGAAATCCATTCAGAACTATCATTCTGGGTTCCTGCAACACCACACCCAAGATCACCTCTGCCAGCCTCAGCCATAATGACTTATCACTGGCAAGACATAAGGCTATGGCTTTGTCACTTATAGGACACAAATTGTGTCTGTCCTTACCCATAATCACCGAAACTGGGGCAGCATTGCCCATGTTCCTCCCTTCCCAACACTAGGTACTCCCAAGCACATGATGTAAAGAGCAGCAGCCCATTGACAAAAATATAAGAATGTAAGGGCCAAAGGAAAATGAAAATGACATCCTGTTTCTCACAGAAACCTCTGTTACAGACTTTGCAGAAGAGAGGCCCTATGGGCTGGGGGGAAAAACACCTTTGTTTAACCGCTGTTTGCTTCCCTCACCATCACAGAAGAGGGTGAAGGCACTTCTGACATCAAACCATCTGACCTTCTCAGCAAAGCAGAAATAACTGTTGAGTGTAGATCAGGTATAGGAAACCTTTGGCCGTCCAGATGTTGCTGAAGTACAACTACCACTAGCACCAACAAATATGGCCAGTGTTGGTTCCCAGGGAACAGTAGCATCATATTCCCTATCAGCTTAAAAATCTGTCGTTATATGAATTATTCCCATAATACATATATAGCTAAATGGAATATGATACCCATCTACAGAGTTTTTAAAAAAGTTTCACAGGCAGAACAGAATTTTACACAAATGTGGCTTACTACCAGGAAAGCAAGTAAAAGGGTTTAACCTAAATTAGAATACAGTACAGGAAAAGTTCTGCAATGCGGTTTAATAATTACTTTATGTAAAGCTCTCTTGATCTTAAACATGTCCTGTATCAAAGGTTTGTTCTTGGCTTAGTTGCTGCACTGCACTGAATTCAAAGGACTGGGTGGAACAAAGTGGCTGTGATCACCTCCTCCGGAGCCTGCATGTTCATGCTAAGCCATAGGTTGGCTTACCATTACATGTGAGCATAGTTATTATGTTGGAAACAAAGGACAATACATTATATTTTTAGCTATAATATAATATTTTCCCAGATATAGGAAATATGGACAGAAATAATACCAACACAAGTCATTGCACACCACAGTTATACATTCTTAGTGAGCAAGATAGTAACTGGAAGTCCCCATGAATACTTGGAAAAAACAAATATTCTATAAAACTATTCTTAAGTCTAAGGACAAGATGTATTAAGACTATTTAAAGACTTTGTGCCCTTACTACCCATGCATAAATAGCAAGGATATATTACCACAGGGGTAACAGTCATTTTTACATTAAAGCAAGTGAAATCTCCTTCCTTTGAAGATCTGGACCAGAGGTCTCCAATGTCACAACCATAAATGATGCTATTGATGCTCCTGGTCAGGGCCCCAGACTCTAAGCTTTTTTTAAAAAAGAATGTAAGTCTTTAACCCTCCTAGAAAGAAATACATGAAGCAAAATGTACCAGCCTGGCTGCTCCCATCTGTCAGTGTTTGTAGCCAATAAGTGATTACTGTGATTGATAAGTGAGTTGTTTGGACACCAGGCAATAAAAATCTCTGGGGTCCTAAACAGCTGCTATTTCCCCTCCCCTTTAGTGCACCCTTTCTGCTTCTGTCTTATTTTCTAATCCTTGGAATCTCCATAGTTTGTCCTTCCTTTCCCCCTAGCAAGCAGGATACATGTTTCCTATGGTGGGTTCATCTGAGATCAGGTAGTCCCTAGAAGTTATTTTCTGCAAATAAGTGTGTGTGGATGTTTTGATCCTGTGCAGGAATTAAAGACCGGTACTTTACAGTACAATGGTATTCTCAGAGGTACGTCTCTTCATGTTTAATGGGGCACATTCCCAGGTAAGAGGGTACAGAATGGCAGCCTAGTTTGATTTTGGCTTCGCATTGAGGAAAAACAGGGTTCTTTTGCCTTTAACGGCTGTATGACAAACAGAAATTCAACAGGTGAAGACTTTTCTAGTATGGAAATATAGTGATGGGGAAAGCTTCACTGTAACTTTAATTTCATGTATACAATAAGCCCCACGGCAGCTTTGTTGTGTTATGCAGTATGCTCCTCATCATACTGTGACTGGCATTCATAGCACTCTCTCAAAATTTGAAATATGCCCACTGGACAGAAAGTCTGGTGACCCCAAATCTGGACTAAGTACAACACACAAATATATTTTGAAAATGCTATGAGGATTAAATTGGGCTATGATTAAGAGATCAGGATTAAGGCACTGTATGTGAAAATGTGCACACATATATTTATCAGGTTTTTATACTTTCTGTCACCTCCCTTTAGGATGAATTTATACATTCAAATGCATCAGAAGCCATCTCTTTGTAAAGTTTCCTGAAGGCACTATATTTATGAAATCACTGGCCTGCTTCAAATATCTCTCTTTGTAAAGTTTCCTGAAGGCACAATATGTATAAAACCACTGGCCTGCTTCAAATTAGCATTTCCCATTTATATCTAAATCAGCTGACCACCTAGTATGAATAACTGAGGCCACAAGGGCCTACATGAGATTTTGAAACCCTGAAGAGACTATTTCCCAAACTGTGGAAATCCTAGTTTTCAGGGAAAGAACAAATAAGAGTCAGACAGCTTCAGGGTAGTTAGTTTTTGCTGTCTAACAAGGGATGTTAATTGAATGCTTGCCTCTAGAGAGAAATCTGTGTCAGGACTCACTGTGCTCTGTTTCCATCCCCTGCTGTTCCGCTCTGCTGTATTCAATTAGTGTACTGGAAGCAAAGTAAAATTTAAACTGATCTCTGACATGCCAGCAGAAACCACTACAAAGATCAGGATTTTAGGACATCTTGCTTTGTTGCCAATATGCTGAGCATGTCAGAACTAATGGAAGTATTACAGAGGTATGGAAAATAAGGGACAATACTTAACACTATTGTGTATTGAAAATTGTGGATCTCTTAAGGAAGCTTTCTATTTCACATAACATTTGGGAGGAACCATAGCTCAGCAGAGCATACTTCCTAAGCATAAGGTCCTAGGCTCAATCTCTGGCATCTCCAGTTCAAAGGATGAAGTATCAGGTGATGGAAAACCCTGGGACAGCTACTGCCAGTCAGAGTACACAATATTGGGTAATGATAAACAAATAGTCTGACCTAGTCTAAGGCAGCTTTCTGCCTCTCCCTCACTCCAGGCACATGTCCAGTGCTTCACATTCTTGTCCTTGAAAGTGAAGGGGCTGGAAAGCCTAACCAGACTTTAATGGGGTTAGAGCTAGCAGTTAGCTACTGTACCAGCCACCTCAACCTAGGCTTGCCAGGTCTCCGGTTTTTGCTTTGAGACTCCAGGGTTTTTGGACCTCTCCAGATAAGTCACCCCAATCTCTGGACTCTTAGTTTTCATTTTTTTAAAAATTAAGTTTCTAGGTGGTGTGGTTCAAGAGATATATACCAAAATGTCAGGCCTCCCCCATTCAGTTAGTAGCTGGCTGCTCTAATTTCTGCCTGTTCAGGTTTTTAGCCAATAAATGAAGTCAGTGTTGAAGCTTTAATCCTATACTCACTCTTTTGGGAATAAAGTTGCAATGCTAATCCCACACATCTGAGAATAAACCCCATTGAATTCAGTAGACATGGTTAGGATTGTGCTGTAAATCAATGAGACTTCCGAGTGAACATAGCAAAGGATTATGTTATAAATCTTTCTCCCTGCCCCCACTTTAAGCAATTAGGCAGAGCTTACTTAGGTGTCACTGCTTATATTTTTATGATTTTATGATTTTTTAAAAAAAATATTCTGCAGTGGCCAACTGGTTTTGACAACAAACTACTATATGGAGTATATGAATTTTTACGTCTCTAGTGTGTGACATCTTTCCAACAACCCTGTGATGTAGGGTTACTGAATGGAAGCCAAGGCAGCTCACAACAAGAAATAAATCCATTTCGAATCCAATAACTATAAAAAACAACTATAAAACACTTGCAAAACAGCTTAAAGTGGCATGATTCTGAATTTTGGGTTGGGTGAGTGAAGTCCTTATCACGTGAGGTTGCACTCTTGTACATACTTACCTGTTTGAGTAAGCCCCACTGAATACATTGGAACTTCTGAGTAAACATGCATAGTATTGCACTATTAATATCTTTATAGGTTGTGTAAATAATAAACATTTTTGACAGTCATGCTTATATAAATATTTCTTCATACTATATCTCGATATATACCTAAGTCCACACTGTGGTTGTACATTATTATTGTGCCCATCTTCTTGGGGTGGTCATGGTCCCCCTCTGTTGTTTTCACCCTGAGAGGAAGATCAAGCTAAGAGATGGTGAGTAGGCCATCACCAAGTAAACTTTGTAGCTGATTTCCATTAAAAAAAAAATTGATTGATTGATTGATTGCATTTATATACTGCCCCATAGCCGAAGCTCTCTGGGTGGTTTACAACAATTAAGAACATTAAAAACAAATATACAAATTTAAAACCCATAAAAACAAGCAAGTTAAAAACACATGCTATTAAAATGTTGTTAAAATGCCTGGGAGAAGAGGAAAGTCTTGACCTGGCACCAAAAAGATAACAGTGTTGGCACCAGGCTCACCTCGTCAGAAAGATCATTCCCTAATTTGGGGGCCACCACTGAGAAGGCCCTCTCCCTTGTTGCCAGACTCCCAGCTTCCCTCCGAGTAGGCACCCGGAGGAGGTCCTTTGATGTGGAGCATAGTGTATGGGCAGGTTCGTGTCGGGAGAGGTGTTCCACCAGGTATTGTGGTCCCAAGCCGTGTAAGGCTTTATAGATTAAAACCAGCACCTTAAATCGGGCTCGGATACATACAGGCAGCCAATGCAAGTGGGCCAGAATCAGTTTTATATGTTCGAACTAGGGTTCATGGCCTGAGACTGATCCTGTATCTTTAGGAGATGAGAAACTCAGCCAAGTGCAGATGTTCTTGCAACCCTGTAATGGGAAAAACCACAAGGTGGAATTCTCCCTTCCCTCTGCACAACTTCTAAAGATACAGAAGACCTCTTGGTTGCCAGGCCTGGTCTCCAAGAGGTCTTCTGTATCTTTAAAAGTTGTGCAGAGGGAAGGGAGAATTCCACCTTGTGGTTTTTCCTATTACAGTGTTGCAAAAGCACCTGCACTTAGCTGACTTTCTCTTCTCCTAAAGATACAGAATCAGTCTCAGGCCATGAACCTGGCAACCCTAGTTCGAACCGTCTGGTGCCTGTTACCAATCTGGCCGCTGCATTTTGCACAAGGCTGCAGCTTCCAAACCATCTTGAAAGGCAGCCCCACATAGAGTGCATTGCAGTAATCTAATTTGGAGGTTACCAGAACATGGACGACTGAAGCCAGGTTATCCCTGTCCAGATAGGGACATAGTTGGGCCACCAACCAGAGTTGGTAGAAGGCACTCCATGCCACCGAGGCTACCTGAGCCTCAAGTGACAAAGATGGTTCTAGGAGAACCCCCAAGCTATGAATCTGCTCTTCCAGAGGGAGTGGAACCCCATCCAGGACAGAGTGGACATCCACCATCCCGTCAGAAGAACTACCCACTAGCAGCATCTCAGTCTTGTCCGGATTGAGCCTCAGTTTATTAGCCCTCATCCAGTCCATTGTCACAGGCAGGCACCGGTTCAGCACATTGACAGCCTCACCTGAAGAGGATGAGGAGAAATAGAGCTGTGTGTCATCAGAGTACTGACAGCAACGCAGTCCAAAACTCCGGATGACCGCATCCAATGGTTTCATGTAGATGCTGAACAGCATGGGGGACAGAACTGACCCTTGTGGAACCCCATACTGGAGAATCCACAGGGTCGAGCAATGTTGCCCAAGCACCACCTTCTGGAGCCAACCCGCCATGTAGGAGCGGAACCACTGCCATGCAGTACCTTCCACTTCCAAGTCAGCCAGTCATCCCAGAAGGATACCATGGTCGATTAAAACAATTTATAAAACAATCAAAACAATTTATACGTAAGCAAAGTTTATGAAGTAATGAAGATCCACATAATACATTTAAAGAACATCCAACTCACATTTAAAGTGCATGACTTCCTCCAAAGTATCCTGGGAAGTGTAGTTTTCCACTCAAAGTTATAGTTCCTATGACCCTTAAGAATCAGGTCCTATGATTCTGTGGTGGGATTCATGTGCTTCAAATGTCTGTTGAATGTGTTTTAAATGCATGATGTGGATCTGCACTAAATATGCTGTGCATTCATTAGTGAATTGAAAAGAACAATTTTAAAAGATAATTTTAAAAGATACATTTTAAATAGGCAAAAGGCTGTAGTTCAGTAGCAGGGTATATGCTTTGCATGCAAAGGTCCAAAATTCAATCTCTGGAAAAGATTATTGGCTGGAATCCTGGAGAGCCAATGCTAGTCCATGTCAACATTATTGAGTTAGATGGTACCAAATGGCCTGAGTCAGTATAGGGCAGATTCCTTTGTTCCTAAAAGACAAAAGAAGCCCAAGGGCTGCAGTGACTCTGAAATTTATTTATGTATTGTATTTACAACATTTATATAAAGCTTTATTGTGAAAAACCCCAAAGCGTTTTACAGAAGGTATTAAAACAATAAATTATTGTTTACAGAAGGCAGAGCTTGTAACATTACTTTTAAAAAGTAAAAAATTACAGTTACAGTTACATGGCCCAAAAATAGTAATTACTGTTACAATTACAATTGCTCTGAAAGTAACTGATTACTTTACTTTTTCTCAAAACTAATCACTACAGTTACATTTCAGTTACTTTTAAAAAAAACGGCTACAAAGTGCTGGCCTTGGCTGCTGCACCTCTAAGTAGCCTAAAACAACATTATAAATTAACAAAAACATACAGACATAGTAGAATAATTCTTTTTATCCATAAGATAGCATTGATGGTCTCTCCACTGGTAAGGGAGGTGGGGAGGGAGGGAGAGGCCACTACTCAGATATTTGCACGTCAAATCAAGTGCAACGCCCCCCTCCTCAGCCAGCAAGCATAATCTCTCTCACTTAACCACCTCCCAGACCCTGCCCTGCCACCAACTAAGGGACACTCACCCAAGCAAACATTTTCCCCTGAGATGCAAAAAAGTTAAAATACTGCAAATGCAGCACAGTACCCAGAGAGGATGGTGGAGGCCACTTTGTGTGCCAAGTGCAAACCTACACACAGACATGTCATCTTTCACCTCCACAGTTCTTTATCTCCATTCTGCTTCTGCCTCCTTCTCCTCCTTTATCCATATTCTTGACCTCTGGCTCCTTTTCCCCTCCACTCTATTTTTAAAAACAATTGTTTTCTCCACTCCACCCTGTCTCACTCTCCACCTCCTCCCTTGTCGCCTCCTACCCACCCACAGACCATGACGATAATGAAAGTTAAAACATAAAAACCAACAACAAAAAATTCTATAAATACATTCAAAGCAGGAGACCATCTAGGGAGACGATTGGACCCTTGGATGATAAGGGAGTCAAAGGTGTACTAAAGAACGATAAGGAGATTGCAGAGAAGCTAAATGAATTCTTTGCATCTGTCTTCACAGTGGAAGATATAGGGCAGATCCCTGAACCTGAACTAACATTTGCAGGAAGGGATTCTGAGGAACTGAGACAAATAGTGGTAACGAGAGAGGAAGTTCTAAGCTTAATGGACAATATAAAAACTGACAAATCACCGGGCCCGGATGGCATCCACCCGAGAGTTCTCAAAGAACTCAAAGGTGAAATTGCTGATCTGCTAACTAAAATATGCAACTTGTCCCTTGGGTCCTCCTCCGTGCCTGAGGACTGGAAAGTGGCAAATGTAACGCCAATCTTCAAAAAGGGATCCAGAGGGGATCCCGGAAATTACAGGCCAGTTAGCTTAACTTCTGTCCCTGGAAAACTGGTAGAAAGTATGATTAAAGCTAGATTAACTAAGCACATAGAAGAACAAGCCTTGCTGAAGCAGAGCCAGCATGGCTTCTGCAAGGGAAAGTCCTGTCTCAGTAACCTATTAGAATTCTTTGAGAGTGTCAACAAGCATATAGCTAGAGGTGATCCAGTGGACATAGTGTACTTAGACTTTCAAAAAGCGTTTGACAAGGTACCTCACCAAAGGCTTCTGAGGAAGCTTAGCAGTCATGGAATAAGAGGAGAGGTCCTCTTGTGGATAAGGAATTGGTTAAGAAGCAGAAAGCAGAGAGTAGGAATAAACGGACAGATCTCCCAGTGGAGGGCTGTAGAAAGTGGAGTCCCTCAAGGATCGGTATTGGGACCTGTACTTTTCAACTTGTTCATTAATGACCTAGAATTAGGAGTGAGCAGTGAAGTGGCCAAGTTTGCTGACGACACTAAATTGTTCAGGGTTGTTAAACCAAAAAGGGATTGTGAAGAGCTCCAAAAAGACCTCTCCAAACTGAGTGAATGGGCGGAAAAATGGCAAATGCAATTCAATATAAACAAGTGTAAAATTATGCATATTGGAGCAAACAATCTTAATTTCACATATACGCTCATGGGGTCTGAACTGGCGGTGACCGACCAGGAGAGAGACCTCGGGGTTGTAGTGGACAGCACGATGAAAATGTCAACCCAGTGTGCGGCAGCTGTGAAAAAGGCAAATTCCATGCTAGCGATAATTAGGAAAGGTATTGAAAATAAAACAGCCGATATCATAATGCCGTTGTATAAATCTATGGTGCGGCCGCATTTGGAATACTGTGTACAGTTCTGGTCGCCTCATCTCAAAAAGGATATTATAGAGTTGGAAAAGGTTCAGAAGAGGGCAACCAGAATGATCAAGGGGATGGAGCGACTCCCTTACGAGGAAAGGTTGCAGCATTTGGGGCTTTTTAGTTTAGAGAAAAGGCAGGTCAGAGGAGACATGATAGAAGTGTATAAAATTATGCATGGCATTGAGAAAGTGGATAGAGAAAAGTTCTTCTCCCTCTCTCATAATACTAGAACTCGTGGACATTCAAAGAAGCTGAATGTTGGAAGATTCAGGACAGACAAAAGGAAGTACTTCTTTACTCAGTGCATAGTTAAACTATGGAATTTGCTCCCAAAAGATGCAGTAATGGCCACCAGCTTGGATGGCTTTAAAAGAAGATTAGACAAATTCATGGAGGACAGGGCTATCAATGGCTACTAGCTGTGATGGCTGTGCTCTGCCACCCTAGTCAGAGGCAGCATGCTTCTGAAAACCAGTTGCTGGAAGCCTCAGGAGGGGAGAGTGTTCTTGCACTCGGGTCCTGCTTGCGGGCTTCCCCCAGGCACCTGGTTGGCCACTGTGAGAACAGGATGCTGGACTAGATGGGCCACTGGCCTGATCCAGCAGGCTCTTCTTATGTTCTTAAAGTTAAAGAGGAAAGCACAAAAGCAGGACTACAGCTGAACATCAAAAAGACTAAAATAATGACAACAAAAGATTCATGTAACTTTAAAGTTGACAATGAGGACCTTGAACTTGTCAAGGATTATCAATGCCTCGGCACAGTCATTAACTAAAATGGAGACAATTGTCAAGAAATCAGAAGAAGGCTAGGGCTGGGGAGCGCAGCTATGAGAGGACTAGAAAAGGTCCTCCAATACAAAGATGTATCACTGAACACTAAAGTCAGGATCATTCAGACCATGGTATTCCCGATCTCTATGTATGGATGTGAAAGTTGGACAGTGAAAAAAGGGGATAAGAGAAAAATCAACTCATTTGAAATGTGGTGTTGGATGAGAACTCTGGGCATACCATGGAATGTGAAAAAAGACAAATAATTGGGTGTCAGAAATTAAACCAGAACTGTCACTAGAAGCTAAATTGATGAAACTGAGATTATCATACTTTGGACACATCATGAGAAGACATGATTCACCAGAAAAGACAATAATGCTGGGCAAAACAGAAGGGAGTAGAAAAAGAGGAGGCCAAACAAGAGATGGATTGATTCCAAAGGAAGCCACAGACCTGAACCTACAAGAGCTGAACTGGGTAGTTCATGTGAAGATATTGGAGGCCTCTGATTCATAGGGTCGCCATAAGTCATAATCAACTTTGAGGCACATAACAACAACAACAAGAGTTTGGATGGAACAGAAAGAATTCATTACTGACTCCACCAAAACTTTTCAGAGTGGACCAAGTGGTTCCCTTCATCCCTACACTTATTGCTTCTGTCTCCTTTAACTCTGATCACCCATGTTTCTAATTATTTTCCCCTGACATTGACTCCCACATTCTCTTTGTGACTCACAGCTACATCTGATTGCTCACCATTGTAATATGGTTCTCTTACATTTTTTCCTGTGTTCTGGAAATGGGCCTGCTTAACCTTCCTCTCCTGTTTCAGTTGATTGAAACAGTTCTCTATCTCCAAAAGCACTTTGGACCCCATAGGACTATTGATCTCACATTAGGTCTCCAAAGCCCGAAGAAGGATGCCCTAAGGCCATAAGAGCATCTCCTGGTAGCAGCCATTTTCATTCTTGTCTCTGCAGGCATGAGGGATGTGATCTTTGTAAAGTTTAAGTTACAACTGATATTCTCGTTATTCAAATCCCTCAAAACATTCAGTGCCCATTCTCATTCCCTTTGGGGGAATCTCTGACCATCAGCTGAATTTGTACTTAACAGCGTTAACCAAGAGTTTATGCCAAGAGTGAAGTAATTATATTTACTATTTGTTTAATAAATGACAGTTTGTAATTTCAGACTTTCTTAAAAATATGGAAATGTTAATGGAGTTGAAAACCTTATAGAGAATTGATTTCATTTGGTGAGACTGAAGCAGGAGCATTGGTGGCCCAGAAGTCCTGAGCCTCAAATCTTTTGCACTGGACCCTGAATCTCCTGCCCTTTCTCCTTATTTTAAACTTTATAGAGAGAGAGATGTAAAAACTTTGTTTTCAGGGTTGATGGGCATGCTGCAAAGCACAGTGCCGATGAGGCTCAAGACACTCACTGTCTTAATTTGCTAAATGTAGGCACCTAAATTCATATCTGTACATATAAATTACCATATGCAAATGCTATGCATGTGCCCAAATCTTATCTAGCAGCACCCCTTGACTGAATGGCCCAACACTAAAATCCCCCTTGGTGTTCTTCAACACTAGAAAAATAAAATCAGAACAGGCACAAGAGGGGAGAGGCAGCGACAGGTGGGGGGAGGCAGCAAAAATCCAAGCCCAATCCTCTCTTCCGGGCCCCATCCCCGCAGGGTGGTTAGGAAGGCCTTCCTGCTCCACCCCCCCTCAGGGCCACACAAGTCTTGAGTTGGTGTTACAGATTAGCCCCAAAGGTGAGCCTTATCCTGCCAACTGGCCGCTCAACCTGGAAGGCAGGCCTCAGAACCCACCGATCACTTTAAAGGGTGCCTAAGGGTGGTCACCAAACCCTACCTTGTGAAATTCCGCACATATCCGCCAAATGTGACCAAAGCAACCTATTTACAGATTAAACAATGAGGCCAAGCAACAAATCAGTCAAATCAAATTAAGCCAAATAAAATTAATTTTAATTAATTAAATTTTTAGTTTTGGTTAGGAACCCTGACTGGTTGTGGGATGCTGAGTTTTCTGTCTTACTCATAGGAATATTGTTGTGGTTGGTATGGTATTGCATTTAAGAAATCATCACTGTCTTTTTCTTTTTCTATTTGCATTTCATTACCTCTGACCTCACTCTCTTACATCCATAAAAGCAACAACAGTGGTTCCATGCGCTCAGCTCAGCTCCTTAAACCCACTGATGATGTACCTTGTTGGTTGCATGATGATTTGTTTTTTGCCCAATAGTGGTCAAAGACAATTCACATACTGGGAAGTGTGGCTGCAATTGTTTGGAACTGTTGTTCTGAAGCTACTGCCTGTGAAGATAGACCAAACCATACATGTTTTCTCTCTGTCAATTATTATTAACTGGAATTGTGTTCGCTGTCAACCCATAACTTCAGCTGGATCTGGGAACACCCTCTTTTAGCTAAGATTTCTATCTTAATTTCCAATCAGATAATTTTTTTTGTTTGAATGGTACACTCCAAGAAACTGTGGTTGATGTTTAATGTATTGTGCTGTATTGTTCAGGCCTGCACCTGAAATCTCAGGATTTAGGATGCTTCTGACCTGGCAACCCTACTCACCACCCTTTGTTGGCCATAGAAGCAAGCTCCATTATGAGTCATTCTTGGAAGCTTTCCTCTCTCTAGCTAGCCTTTTCTTCTTAATCCTGTAGCCCCACCTCTTCCTCTAATGCAGCCTTGTCCAACCTTTGGGCCACAGATGTTGCTGGACTGCAACTCCCATCAGCCCCAGCCAGCATGGCCAATGGTCAGGAATTATAGGAACTGTAGTCCAGCAACATCTGTGGCCCAAAGGTTGGACAAGGCTGCTCTAATGTCTTCTGAGGGGTGCTATGTATTCTTGTTCTTGCATTGGACAACTCTGCAGAAGATTTTGATACCTCACTCAACTTCGAATGTGCTGGGGCTCTTATCTCACTTTTACTCCCAAGGTTGTATAGTAGTAATGAACTAACGAGCTTATTGTTTATTTTATTGATACAAGTATTTACATACCACCCTCTCGTAAAATATCAGGGTAGTGTTTTAAAAAACATTTTAAAGCAGTCATTAAAATGACTGGCTACTAAAAATAAATAAATAAGTAAACAGCTGCATAGGCCTGTTAGCACGAACAAGTTTTCAAAAGATGCCTGAAAGTCAGAAGTGAAGATGCCTGCTGAATCCCTGCCAGAAGAATGTTTCACAGCATGGGACCGGTGACACTAACTGCTCAGCTTATTTATGTTCTATCTTTCTTCCATCATGGAAATCAAAGTGGAGGACACAGGCTGTCTCCAGGCACTTATAAGAGAAAACTAACTTAGCTCTAGCAAGGTTTATTTATTTCGTCATAAGAATATTTTTAAATTCATAAAATATCAATTTCTCATTCAAAAATTAGTTACAACCCAGTTTCTGAAACAGGGCATCATCATCATTGCTGTAATTGGCTCTCTTAGTAGGCATGCCAAACCAAGTCCATAGGATGATGCCTGGTCAAGCAAAACAAACAGCTACTATCTGTACCTAAGGTTCTTCTTTGTTGCTGCAGTCACATCCAATCCTCTGAAAGAAACCAAGTTAAAGCTGCAATTATCAAGCAAGAAAACTATGAGAATCTGGCACCAGCAGAGCACAAGATTCCTCAGCCAAATTTCTGGCAATTTCCCCTCCTATTAAACTGCAGTCCCTGATGACACAGCCCTCCTTATGAGGTAGGTTTCCCCAAACCTCTAGAGTTTTTTGGGGTGGTGGTGGTACAGTGGGCTGCAGGGGATGGAGGGGACAGGATAGATCCATTGTGCAAGCTTGCTGTTTGCTCATGTAATGTCGGATACAACCCAGGGCATATTTTAATATTTAGGGCCAGCTCATTCTGTCCCAGTTTTGTCCTTTTAAACTTTCCAGTGTGTATAATCACACAGATTGCTTATTGGTTAAGCAGAAGCAAATTTTGTAATTGTTTTTGTGACTTCAGAGGATCCAAAAAGCATGATCTTTTTTAAAAAAAATAGATTGGATAGTTTACTTGAAGGTAAATATATATAGCATAATACAAACAGGATAATAACAATATCAGAAAAAATAGGAGTGCATTAAGTGCATGAATGAATATAATATATCTTTACACAGACAGATAAAATATACTGATTACTTCAGCAAATGTTTCACAGTACTCCTAACGCTGTGTATGGTATACATTTTCTTGCACCTTGTTAACACTAATATTATCAAAACATTTCATATTTCGTTTCTTTTTAGTACAATGTAACAATAACAGATTACATTCTTAACAATTAATAACAATCCCCTTTATGCTAAATAATAATTACATAAAATAATATAAATAGTGATAATTTGACCCTGTTAATTACTAATAGCAAATAAGAGGACCATTTTGAGTGAAACCAAACTTTCTCATAAAATTGTAAAAGGATTATAGTTAGTTCTCCCTTGTTTACTATTCCATATTTCCTTAAACCTTCAACATCCTTGTTCAAATTTGTTTACCTTCTTTGTTCAAATCTGTTTATCTTCTTTTCCCCACTTTTAACACATATAAAATAATTTTAAACAAAGTGGCCATTTCCCACAGTTTTATATATCATTTTCTAATATGCTGGATTTCTCTTTCTCCCAAATATTTTAAATATAGCTAACGCCATAAGAAATAACAGATTCTCTTGTCCTTTAGGTACATTTTTAAATAAGTAAAAAAAAGTTTATCATTTTGAGGTAGATACCTAAAAAAAAGGCAATTTTGCATGAAAAATTCAGCTGTTGAAATGAAGTATTTTCCAGTTCAAACATGTGGCTGCTAACCATTCTTGTTTCTGCAGAATATTGAGATAAACAATATTTTAAGATGTACAACAGCATTTCAGTGTATTGCTTTCCCCTGGCCACATAATCAACTTGTAGTATTTAATACATTAATGAATATTGAGGTCAAGTGAAATCATTGTGGTTCTACAAAATGTTGTGGTAATGCATAACAAACATCAATGACTTTCTGTGGTAACGCTATGACTTACGGTTGAGCTAAACCACATTTCAGAATGGCACACACACAAAAATCATAGCAATCTATCATGTTCTTAATTACTTTAAAAGAGAGTCCTGAAATCAATAGGAAAATCATGTTAAATGCCTATAGGAAAGCAAAAAAAGAAAAGGATACTGGGGTTTATATGAAGCTATAAAACAGCTTGTAAACTGGTTATATAATACTGAGAGCTGCTGTTGTGGCTATGAATGTGTGCAGTGAAAGTCTCAGTTCAAATCTTACCCATGAACACACTAGGTAATCTTAGGCTAGCCACAAAGGTTCCTGCCCATCTCCATCAGCCACATGAAGATAATCATATTGGCCTACTTAACAGGACTTTAACCTACTTCATGGATGGTAAGGATTTCTGAGGTGAAGTGTGCAAAATACATCATGCTTAATTTATATAGTATAATTAATGTGCATGTCTCTTTACAAGGCAACTAGGGTTTGCCAGGTCAGAAGCATCCCAAACTCTGAGATTTCAGAGGCATGCCCTGGAGATGTCATGGGGACATGCCCTAGTGATATCATTAAGCATGATACATTAAGCATCAACCACAGTTGCTTGGAGCATACCACTCAAAAAAATTCTGTGATTGGAAATTAAGATAGAAATCTTGGCTAAATGAGAGTGTTTCCAGCTGAAGTGGACATAGTGTACTTAGACTTTCAAAAAGCGTTTGACAAGGTACCTCACCAAAGGCTTCTGAGGAAGCTTAGCAGTCATGGAATAAGAGGAGAGGTCCTCTTGTGGATAAGGAATTGGTTAAGAAGCAGAAAGCAGAGAGTAGGAATAAACGGACAGTTCTCCCAATGGAGGGCTGTAGAAAGTGGAGTCCCTCAAGGATCGGTATTGGGACCTGTACTTTTCAACTTGTTCATTAATGACCTAGAATTAGGAGTGAGCAGTGAAGTGGCCAAGTTTGCTGACAACACTAAATTGTTCAGGGTTGTTAAAACAAAAAGGGATTGCAAAGAGCTCCAAAAAGACCTCTCCAAACTGAGTGAATGGGTGGAAAAATTGCGAATGCAATTCAATATAAACAAGTGTAAAATTATGCATATTGGAGCAAAAAATCTTAATTTCACATATACGCTCATGGGGTCTGAACTGGCGGTGACCGACCAGGAGAGAGACCTCGGGGTTGTAGTGGACAGCACGATGAAAATGTCGACCCAGTGTGTGGCAGCTGTGAAAAAGGCAAATTCCATGCTAGCGATAATTAGGAAAGGTATTGAAAATAAAACAGCCGATATCATAATGCCGTTGTATAAATCTATGGTGCGGCCGCATTTGGAATACTGTGTACAGTTCTGGTCGCCTCATCTCAAAAAGGATATTATAGAGTTGAAAAAGGTTCAGAAGAGGGCAACCAGAATGATCAAGGGGATGGAGCGACTCCCTTACGAGGAAAGGTTGCAGCATTTGGGGCTTTTTAGTTTAGAGAAAAGGCGGGTCAGAGGAGACATGATAGAAGTGTATAAAATTATGCATGGCATTGAGAAAGTGGATAGAGAAAAGTTCTTCTCCCTCTCTCATAATACTAGAACTCGTGGACATTCAAAGAAGCTGAATGTTGGAAGATTCAGGACAGACAAAAGGAAGTACTTCTTTACTCAGTGCATAGTTAAACTATGGAATTTGCTCCCACAAGATGCAGTAATGGCCACCAGCTTGGATGGCTTTAAAAGAAGATTAGACAAATTCATGGAGGACAGGGCTATCAATGGCTACTAGCTGTGATGGCTGTGCTCTGCCACCCTAGTCAGAGGCAGCATGCTTCTGAAAACCAGTTGCTGGAAGCCTCAGGAGGGGAGAGTGTTCTTGCACTCGGGTCCTGCTTGCGGGCTTCCCCCAGGCACCTGGTTGGCCACTGTGAGAACAGGATGCTGGACTAGATGGGCCACTGGCCTGATCCAGCAGGCTCTTCTTATGTTCTTATGTTCTTATGAAGTGATGTGATCATTCCTTCACACCTGTTTATAGAACTTGGGTAAGGAACATGTAATCTAGCCTACTTGCTTCTGGCAAGAAGGGTTTAAGTGCCCTCAGGCCAGCCCAGTCACCACAAGGCCACTGTAAGAACAAAGCTTAGTGTCATGGAGATGTTAGATGGGAGCACTCAGGAATAAAGATGGACACCCTGAAGGCTGCAATTTTAAACACAATTACTAAGGGACTAAGCCCCATAGAACTCAACAGGACTTGCTTCTGAATAGATATTGATTGGATTTTGCTGTTGGTAAGGCTTGACTAGGGATCCACTGCAATGATATCCATATCAAAGCAGGATTTGCAACCCCCTACCTGGGATGTCCTGCCTGCCTATTAACATAGCTGCTAAAAAGTTCTTCACAGACTTGATCTTCACTACAGAGAGAGGTATGAGAAATGAGTAAGAGTGAAGAAGATTCTCTTATCTTTCCTGCCTACTCTGTGGGCTGCTATAAACTCACTTTGATAGCCAAACCAATTCCAATGAGTAATAACTGACAGAGAGAAAACACACATGGTTTGGTCTACCTTCACAGGCAGTAGATTGGGAACAACAGCAATTGCAGCCACACTTCCCAGTATATGAATTCTCTTTTACCACCATTGGGCAAGAAAGAAATCATCATGCAAATAAAATGGTACATCATCAGTGGGTTTAAAGGGGTTGAGCTGACCACATGGAACCATTGTTGTTGCTTCTATTGATGTAAGAGAGTAAGGTCAGAGGTAAATAAAATGCAAACAGAAAAAGAAAAACTAGAGACAGTGATGATTTCCTAAATGCAATACCATACCAACTACAACAAGATTCCTATGAGTAAGACAGAAAACTCAGCATCCCACAACCAGTCAGGGTACCTAACCAAACCTAAAAAAACCTGGCAGCCAATCAGTCAAGGTCACAGAAATCCCCACATAGCAGAACCTGATTCAGTGGCTATAGGTAGTGCAGAATGCTGTGGCACGATTGCTGACATGAATGAGACCCTGTCAGCACATAATACCTCTGCTCTGAAATCTGTACTGGTTGCCAATTTGCTACCAAGTCAAGTTTAAGGTGTGCCTTCCATGTTATGGCTACCACATAGTACTTATTCTGCTTTTGTAAGAAATAGATTCTTTAGTGTGGCAGTACCTACACTTTGGAACTCCCTGCTTATTGAAATTAGGCAGGCATTTTCATTGTACTCTTTTTGGCACCTGCTAACAACGTTTTGGTTTAGGCAAGCCTACCCAGGCATGTAGAAGCTATGATTTTTTTACCTGTTTTTAACTCATTGTTGGTTTTATTATTTTGAATGTTTTTAAATACCTGTCTTTAACCTTTTTTTGCCACTAATTTTACTATATTAATTCCTTCTATATACCCCTTTCAGTTTTTTTTTTTACAATGAAACGGTATACAAATGTTGTAAATAAAATACATAAATAAATTACGGAATCACTGTGGCCCTTGAGTCTGTTTCCTCTTTTGTACCAAGTCAGGCCATTTGGTACCATTTAGCTCAGTACTGATGATATGGACTAGCATTGGCTCTCCAGGATTCCAGGCAAGAGTCTCTTCCAGACATTGAATATTGGACCTTTGCATGCAAAGCATGTGCCCTACCACTGAGCTACAGCTCTGATTTTTAAAAAAGTATCTTTTAAAATTGTTCTTTTCAATTCACTAATGAATGCACAGCATACTAGGGCAGATCCACACAATGAATTTAAAGCACATTCAACATACATTTGAAGCACATGAATCCCACCACAGAATCCTGGGAACTGTAGTTTGTTAAGGGTCATAGGAACTATAACTGTGAGGGGAAAACTGTACTTTCCAGGATTCTTTGGGGAAAGTCATGAGTTTTAAATGTGAGTTGGATGGGCTTTAAATGTATTATTTATTTATTTATTGCATTTGTATACCGCCCCATAGCCGAAGCTCTCTGGGTGGTTTACAACAATTAAAAACATTAAAAACAAATATACAAATTTAAAAACATGTTTTTAAAAAAGCAATTTAAAAACACATGCTAGAATTCCTGGGAGAAGAGGAAAGTCTTGACCTGGCGCCAAAAAGATAACAGTGTTGGCACCAGGCACACCTCGTCAAAGAGATCATTCCATAATTTGTGGGCCACCACTGAGAAGGCCCTCTCCCTTGTTGCCAGACTCCCAGCTTCCCTCCGAGTAGGCACCCAGAGGAGGGCATTTGATGTGGAGTGGAGTGTATGGGTAGGTTCGTGTTGGGAGAGGTGTTCCATCAGGTACTGTGGTCCAAGCCGTGTAAGGCTTTATAGGTTAAAACCAGCACCTTGAATTGGGCTCCGAAACATACAGGCAGCCAATACAAGGGGCCAGAATCAGTTTTATATGTTTGAATCATCTGGTCCATGTACATTTTGCACAAGCTGCAGCTTCTGAACCGTCTTCAAAGGCAGCCCCACGTAGAGCGCATTGCAGTAATCTAACTTGGAGGTTACCAGAGCATGGACAACTGAACCCAGGTTATCCCTGTCCAGATAGGGGTGTAGCTGGGCCACCAACTGAAGTTGGTGGAAGGTACTCCGTGCCACCGAGGCTACCTGAGCCTCAAGTGACAGAGATGGTGCTAGGAAAAAAACCTGCTCCTTCAGGGGGAGTGCAACCCCATCCAGGACAGGTTGGAAATCCAGCATTTGGTCAGAAGAACCACCCACTAGCAGCATCTGTCTTGTCTGGATTGAGCCTCAGTTTATTAGCCTTCATCCAGTCCATTGTCGCAGCCAGGCACTGGTTCAGCACATTGACAGCCTCACTTGAAGAAGATGAAAAGGAGAAATAGAGCTGCGTGTCATCAGCATACTGATGGCAATGCACTCCAAAGCTCTGGATGACCGCACTCAACTGTTTCATGTAGATGTTGAACAGCATGGGGGACAGAACTGACCCCTGCGGAACCCCATACTGGAGAGTCCAGGGTGCCGAGCAATGTTCCCCAAGCACCACCTTCTGGAGCCGACCCACCAAGTAGCAGCGGAATCACCGCCATGCAGTCTCATTATGTGAATCTGCATTACTTTATAAACTCTGCCTACATATAACTCATTTTAATTAAATTTGAAAATGGAAATAACAAAGTGTACTGGGTGACCATGGGCTACGCACCATCTCTCAGCCTAATCTGCAGCTCAGGGTAAAAACATCAGAGGGGCACCATGACCACCCCAAGGAAGGGCACACTTAAAATGTAGAGGAAATAATCATTTGTAAACAATAATTTACAACCATATTGTGAAATCAGATACATATCAAGACATAGTATGAAGAAATATTTGTATAACCATGAATGTCAAAGATGTTTATTATTTACATAACCTGTAGAGATATTTATAGTGCAATCCTTTGCATGTTTACTCAGAAGCAAGTCCCAATGTATTCATTGGGGTTTATTCAGACAGGGAAGGATGTACAGGACCGCAATTCAATGATAAGAAACTTCAATCACCCAATCCAAAATTCAGAGTCATGCCACTTTATGCTGTTTTGCAACTGTTTGATACTTGTTTTATTGTTATTAGATTTTAAATGGCTTCAATTATTGTGAGCTGCCTTGATTTCCAACCCTAACTCACAGGGTTGTTAGAAATATTCCATATACACACACACTGGAGATGGAAAAATACATATACCCCATAGAATAGTCAAAACCAACTGGCCATTTTTTTAAAAAAAAAATAGTTTCCTGCCCATTAAAAGTAGTGACACCTAAGTAAGCCCTGTCTAACTGTTTTAAAATAGGATTTAAAACACAATCCTTTTCTATGTTCGTTTAAAAGTCTCATTGATTTTCAGCACAATTCTAACCACGTCTACTGAAAAGTAAGTCCTACTAAATTAAATGGGGTTAGTGAAAATTGGAGGGAGAAATATCAATAATTTAAAATATGCAGACGATACCATACTACTAGCAGAAACCAGTAATGATTTGAAATGAATGCTGATGAAAGTTAAAGAGGAAAGCACAAAAGCAGGACCACAGCTGAACGCCAAGAAGACTAAAGTAACAACAACAGAAGATTTATGTAACTTTAAAGTTGACCGTGGAGGACACTGAACTTGTCAAGGATTATCAAGACCTCGGCACAGTCATTAACCAAAATGGAGACAATAGTCAAGAAATCAGAAGAAGGCTAGGTCTGGGGAGGGCAGCTATGAAAGAACTAGGAAAGGTCCTCAAATGCAAAGGTGTATCACTGAACACCAAAGTCAGGATCATTCAGACCATGGTATTCCCGATCTCTATGTATGGATGTGAAAGTTGGACAGTGAAAAAGGTGGATAAGAGAAAAATCCACTCATTTGAAATGTGGTGCTGGAGGAGAGCTTTGCACATACCATGGACTGTGAAAAAGACAATTGGGTGTTAGAACAAATTAAACAAGCACTGTCACTAGAAGCTAAAATGATGAAACTGAGGTTATACTTTGGACACATAATGAGAAGACATGATTCACTAGAAAAGACCATAATGCTGGGGGAAACAATATGAGTAGAAAAAGAGGAAGGCCAAACAAGAGATGGGTTGATTCCATCAAGGAAGCCACAGACCTGAACTTACAAGATCTGAACAGGGTGGTTCATGACAGATGCTCTTGGAAGTCACTGATTCATAGGGTCACCATAAGTCGTAATCTACTTGAAGGCACATAACAACAACAGCAAGCTCCCAGGTATGTGGGATTAGCAACTTTACTTCCAGAAAAGCTTCATATTGGGAAGGTTTTCAAAACAGGTTATGAATAAGACAAAAAAACTGCCCTCTTCAACAGTTCAGTAAAATTTAAACTTAGTTTAAAAAGTATAAGGAAGCTACAGACCTGAACTTACAAGACCTGAACAGGATGGTTCATGACAGATGCTATTGGAGGTTGCTGATTCATAGGGTCGCCGTAAGTTGTAATTGACTTGAAGACACAAAACAACAACAAACTCTGCAGCATGTACACTTTGTACAATTTCTGTTCAATTTTTTTTGAAATATAAAATATATAATATGCCATTTTTGCAAGTAGTTAAAAAAACCCTGCATGTACACTTTTATGCCTACCAAGACCCTGCTGTGATCTTCTTCTGTAGTGGAACCCTATGCAAGTTTACTCAGAAGCAAGTCCCAATCCTGTACAGAGAAAGTACTCTTTATTCTGCTAAAAGCTATATATTTACTGAACACCTGATGTGAGACAAGTAGGAAAAGGAAACTGTTCGCAGAATGTGAAATGGAGCTTAGCTACTGCCTGCGGGGTCAACAAATCTTGTCAATCACAACCCTGACTTCACTTATTGGCTAAAAAACCGGAAAGGGCAGGGATTAAAGCAGCTGGTACTAACAGAAGTTGCAAGGTAGGGTGGTGGCTTACATTTTGGTTTACACCAGACCACCTAGAAACTTTTTTTTTTTTAAATGAAAGCTAAGAGTCTGGAGATTAAGGTAACTCACCTGGAGACCCGGAGAGGATTCCCCAAAAGTGGAGTCTCCGGGCGAAAACCAGAGACTTGGCAACCCTAAAGGTAACATAAGCAAAAAAGACAGATCTCTGCTGCCCCAATGAATTTCAGTCTCGAATCTGAAGAGTGAATACTTGGAGATACGGAAGAGGCAAAGGTATCAGGAATGAACATGTTCAGATACTTTTTCACATACTTTGGCTGCAATCCTATGAATACTTATACACTTCATTTAGCTCAAGGAGAATAGCTATGATTTGGCCAGCTACACTTTATTTGAGGTGGAGGGTGAAGATTAAGATGCAGCTGGTTAACTTGTGGCCCTCCAGATGTTGTTTACTTCAGCCCCCATGAGTCCTGATCATTTGCCATGCCTGGGCTTAGTCCAATAACACAGGTTACACAGAGCCACAGGTTAGTCATCGCAAGAGTAAGGTTTAAGCCAAAGGCTTCACATATTTAGTATACAGTATATAAATATTAAACATTTACAATGTGAATTATTGTTATACGCACTATTTTTTCTTTGTATATGGCTCGCTTTTAATGTTTTATAATACCATGGAATTATGAGCATCACTGAATTGTAGGGACTAGACTGAATCAGCCCCTTTGTGCAGCAGCATTGCACTACTGACTCTCATGGCCAAAAATAACATGTGACCAAACTAATCCCAACAAACTGAGCATCCAGTACATCACTGGTTCCCACCATCCAGAAGGGGGGTCGCAAAGAACCAAGAGGATAATTATTTATTAATTTAAAAATTAATTTATGACTGGTCTGGGCACCCCCAACTTGTGAGCCTGCATGCAAACACTTCTGCTTCCTTTTCCTTCCTTTCAGCCAGCACAGTCAGTTCCTACCACACAGAAAGCTGAGCAGCACAGAGAAGGGGCCAGCTGGGTTTATTTAATCTCCAGCAACTCTACCCCCCTCTCTTTTGTCAGTGGCAGTGAGGGAAGATCAGTTGAGCTGATTGGCTCTGGCTGTAGAGACAGAGGGAACCTGGGAGGGGAAAGCCTGCCAAACAAGCAACATAAAATTATATCTATAATACAAGGATTTGGGCTGTAATCCTAATCAGGTTTACTTAGAAGTAAATTGTATAGAATTCAATGGGGCAATAATAATAATAATAATAATAAAATTTTATTTCTAGGCCGCCTATCTGGCCGAATTAACGGCCACTCTAGGCGGCATACATAGACTAAAATATAACATAGAGTAAAATATAACATATAATACTAAACAAAACCCCAGTAGTCTATAGACATCCCGAGCAGCAGGTTCACGCACACATACACACACACGGTCTCTGGCCCCTTCAGCAGTTGCTGCTTTTGTAGCTGGAGAGAGACAGGGCCCCACTCCTCCAGGCCAGGTGGAAATCAGCCAGAAATGCAGGGAGCAGGTCTTGCAGAAACTCACACAGGTAGATGGTCTCTGGCCCCTTCAGCAGTTGCTGCTTTTGTAGCTGGAGAGAGACAGGGCCCCACCCTTCCAGGCCAGGTGGAAATCAGCCAGAAATGCAGGGAGCAGGTCTTGCAGAAACTCACACAAGTAGATGGCCATATGAGGCAGATGAGGCTAAGAGTTAGTGGCTGACTTAGTAGTAAGTGAGCAAAAAAATGATGGTTAAAGTAAGATTTTAAAATGTGAAACTGCACATGCTCGATGTATTTTTGTTGCTGTTTATCAAGGCTTTGAGTGTGTTTTTATAAAATTGTATATGTTCATTTTAAATATATTTTTTAATATTTTAAAATATGTTAAGTTACCCAAATTTTGTTATTTTTACTCTTAACCTGATTCCTTTGCATGATTTAGGGTTGGCATTGGGGAAAAGCATGGCTCTTGTGCCTTTAACAGGTGTGTGGCAGGCTCAGATTAAACAGAAATTAAATTAAACCTTTTCTAGTACGGAAATACAATTATGGGGAAAGCTTTACCTGTTAATATTCTGTCTTATATTATTGTTGTCATATGGAGCTTTCTGATCTGAGTGCTAAAGAGGATGCATCGTTGTATACAGGTGGAATACTTAAAAACCAGAGCCCAAATGCCCTGGCATCATCCAGACTCTGTTCACCACTCTGGGTGGTTTACTTTTATCTCTTTACTTTCCTGTCCTTCAAAATTTGTTGTTTATGTTGCTGTAACCTGTCCTGGGACCTTCTGGTGAAGGGCAAGTAATAAATATAATAAATATTATATATAAGAAATATAATCATAATCACATTTGTTTTTGTGATCAATAAAAAGTGACAGGCTATGGTCTGAAGGAACATAAGGCCAGGTCCGGTTAGTGCCTGGATGGGAGACTGCCTGGGAACCATATGTAAGCCGCCTTGGGTTTCATCCTGGGTATAAATGTAATAAAAAAAATAAAATAATTTAACCCTTCATTGTGTTTTTTTAATTAACAGAAACTAAAATTGCAACAATTAGCATGGGGGAGTCACAAAAAAATGTAAGGTTACAAAAGGGGTCCCATACTCATAAAGATTTGGAACCACTGCAATACATGTGAGTAGCCTCATCAAAGCACACACATATTTTTGTGGCAAAGAAGAAACTATTATATTTTCACTTCCATACACACTGGGGTAATTTAAAAGGCCACTGTGTTTTTGCTTACTATACCAATACTCTTTTAAACAAAATTTAATCAGTTAAGGGCTACTACTTCTCAGGAGTTTTTGTTCCTTGTTTGCAATTCTCACTACTGAAAGGAATGCTGACAGGACAAATCTGCCAGTATTAAAACAGCATGAATATTCCAACTGCAGAATATGCATCACTACTCTCAGTAATCACTACAGTGAGACTACCTATGGAATGTGTTAAAAAGAGCTCTCTCCAACTAACCCATCTATTCTTCAGTGAAGCTCTGGGGAAGTCTTAAATCAAGACAGATTTATTTAAAGGATGTAGAAATTTCCAAAGCAGAGTGATTGGAAGTTTATAAACAACCACTGTAGTTCCAATGCTACGCTTACTGAAATATTAGAAGGTTAGGGAATGCTTTGTACCTGAGGCCAACCAACCTAAACTGGGCATCAGACACTGAAACTCATGGAACTGGAAACTTTGCCCATCAGGCTTACAAGCAGATGTATGCATGCCACTTAGCAACTCAGGATGTCACGGAAGCTAGAATACCATCTTGCCTTTCAATAACCTTTCACTTACAAAAAAAGGCAAGAAATTCATAGAAGCACACACATTCATGTGTCATGTTCTCTGGCCTCAATCCCTCCTCTGACTCAGTGCAGGAGGAAACTACTATCACCCTGTACCTTAGGATCTTTCAAGCAAGAAGGCATGGCTTTATCCAACTCCTGAGATTCAGAGGACCCCTCTTAATACAGTCATCACTATCCCAACACTGTAGGAGCCAGCAGTTGCAGAACTGAATGGCTCTTGAAGAAACACAGGCAGCTAGAGGTGGAGCACCTGCTATAATGATCTGTCATCTTGTTGTCTGCTTCTGATCCCTTAACACTAGATTAAGGGACAGTTACATATGCCCTCCCCCCTAGTAACTGCTGCTATTTGTTCAAACAATGCAAATATAACTGATACTCAATTAGTATCAGCTCTTTAGAATGGGGGGGGAAGCAACCCACAGTTATTAAAATGTGGGAATGAAACCAAAATGTCTAGGTAACAAAAAGATAAGGGGAAAGTATGTGTGCATAAAAACCAATGGGAGAAACTGAATGTTGCAGCCACAACAAAACTGGTACTTAAATTGGATCTCCCTATTTAGAAAATGTTGAGTCTTTCATAATGAAGAGAACGCTGCATAAACACTAAAGCTCCATAAAAAAGTCTACATTTATACAAAAAGTAAAACTTCTTTCTTCTGCTTATATCTATCATCACCCATCTGCTATGATTGAGTTTAGTATAGTTTCAGATCAACATAAAAGAACATGAATAAAAGGTTAAAATGTGTTTATACAGCCACAAGAGTGACTGTGTACTATAGCCAGCATATATTTTTCACATTCCGCCATGCTAAACTGAAAATACCCCATGCCATTCTGCTGCTTCCCATAAGCTCATTTCAAAATGAAATCTTACAAAATTTATAATCCTGAACTCAGAAATGCTTGCTTAACAAGTCTCTAAGTCTTCATGGCAATACACAAAACACTCAGAATCCACAGTTCAAAGTCTAAAACAAGAGTAAAATACTCTAGACCCCTTTTGACTTTTTTTTTCTGTCAGTGGTCACATATTTTGTTGAACTTAATTAAAAATCAGTCATGTTCACAGAGTACATATAATCATAGTGCTGACCTTGTCCCATATGCTGACCTTCATCTTCTGCAATTTAAACATTAAAAAAATGCATTGCTGATTTTTAATTAATTTAAGAATTTTAACATTGGAATCTATGATAAGTGCAGGCATGCTCAGTAAGAACCAACTGTCAGTGTTCTAAAAGCCAGACTAACAGCTGTTTGACTCAGCTAATCAGGGCCACAACCACTCCTATTCCCCTGATGGAGCTCCAGTGGTCAGAGTGGTTTAACAGTCAGCCCCTCTTCCAGAGAATTCTGGTGATTATAGTCTGTGAGGGGAATAGAGTGTCTCCTAACAACTCTCAGCACCCTTCAGAAATGACACTTCCCAGGATTCTTTGTGGAAGCCATGACTGTTTAGAATGAGAGAAATTTCTGGTGCGGATGTAGCCAGGGATAGCTTTGGTTTAATTTGGGTGGGAGACTACATGTGTCTGCTGTAGAATAAAAAGGTGGGGGACCCCCCAATAATACTTTTAACAATGTTTTTCCATTTGGAAAGAAAAGGGTTTCCCTCTGCCCGGTGCCCATCCACCAATCTCTTCCCCTCCCTCCTCCCCTTCTACCTTCCTTGCCACCACTCAACATAAGCTCAGAGGCACATATTACCAAATTCTTCCAAACTACACAGCAAATAGATTGGACTGTGGAAGACCAACCCAAATTGTGTTTTACATTTTTACAAATTTGTGTATAGGGCAATTAAAATACCTCAGAGGGGAGGTCAGGTCTCTTGCTCCCCTGGTGCATTCAGTATAACTGCCAAATTTCCCCAATTTTTAAAGTTTGATAGAAATGTATGTTGGCTATAGGTACGTTCTTAAACCACACAGATTTTTTTTTTCCTGTTAATGAATTCATTCTAGTTTTTTGCACCATTTAAGCAAACAACTTACAAAGAAAAGTACTTATTCCAGAGTGAAGCTGATCACTGCACGGAAATCTTTCTTGAAATCTCAGTGCTCAGGTGTTTCACCATAGACAGGTGCTTCTTAACAAGAGCCTCACTGGCCCTGAATAAACTAATCTTTAGGAACTCAGCACATACATCTAATGTGGGAGCATTGGAGGCACAAGACAGCTAGATAAGAAAGCTCTTTAAACAATGTCAGCAAGCACTGGACTAGAAGTGAGGTACTGTAATTTGCAATGAAGAAATGCATCTGTTATGTTTTATATACATATGATTCTTTCAGGGACAGTTTGTGTGAAACTTTGTATTTGGGTGCTGCTTTTGACACAAGATAAGAGCTGTAAGACATTCCTAGCATAGAGCTCTTACTGACCATAACCTAGATGTAGAAGCATGTGCTCCATTATCTTGGAAACATAAAAATAGGCACTTGGATGACTGGGTGCCCAAGTGGAAAGTGAATGGACCTTATTTTATATATGGGCAATGCTCTTAAATCTTTAGAAAAGCCACATTTGCATGTGTAGCAGGGCAGACACACAGGCTTACAGCTCACCAGCACTTCCTAGAAAGCCCATATGGCCACAGAAACCTAGACTATGTGGGGTGAAGAATTAGCGTAGTGCACCAGGACTTGATGTGGCTGGTGGTAGTGGTACAGATGTATAAGCCTTCTCTCCACTGACACTGCATGCATGAACCTAATTTATTTATTGCATCTATACCCCATCTTTCTTTCACCATAGAACCCAAGGCATCATATATGTGATTTCCAAGCGGTCTCCCATCGAGGCACTGATAAGACCCAGACCTGCTTAGCTTCAGCAAGGTAGTGGTGTCATATGCCTTCAATCCATAGCCTGGGACCTGATTTTTCTAAAATTTAGCACTGTGTGAGATGTAATATTCATCAGATATGAACATGTACATTCTCAAAGGATCTATGAAACACAAGGTGAATCTACAGATTATGACTGGGTTTAAGGAAATGGATAAAAGCTAAATTTTGCCAAGATCAGAAGGATTAAATTAAATTAAAAGTGAAATCCTATGCATGTCTATTTAGAAAAAAGTTTGAATGAGTTCAATGGGGCTTAATCCCAGGTAACTGGATATAGGATTCCACCCTAAATTGAAAACTGATAGTTTAAGTAGCAGAATATATATATGCTTGGTATGAAGTACAGAATTTCTTGATTATTATATACATCTACTTCTTTAATATATGGAAGAAATGGTTGATGCAGTGTTTATCCAATGGGATTCTTTGTTAATACTCTAACTTCACTTTCACAAAGCCATACATTAATTAAGGTTATAAACTGCAGGTACCCGCACCAAAGATGAGAAATTTATTTAGGGTTCTGCAAATATTGATGTTTTGGGGAAAAATTAAATTCTGTTGAGCTACCATCTCTAGTTTTGGATTAATACCGGTTAACTGGAAAGGGGGGAAAATGTGACTCATAGACTGTTGCCTGTGTCCCCAAATCATTATCAAGGACTGTTATAATAAACTCATTAACATCTCTCTTTAACTAGTTTTCACCTAGTGAATAATGTATGTTTGGTTCTATTAACATTACAAAATTTATTGTGGAAGAATCTACCTGAATACTACAAGGAGCTTGTACCGTATCTCCCTATATGAGCCTGCCCAGGCCCAGAGATCCTCAGGAGAGGCCCTTCTCTCAATACCCACATCCTCACAAGCACAACTAGTGGGGACGCGAGATAGGGCCTTTTCAGTGGCTGCCCCGAGGGTTTGGAATTTCCTTCCTAGGGAGGCAAGAATGGCCCCCTCCTTGCAGTCCTTCCATCGGCAAGCAAATACTTTTTTATTCCAACATGCCTTTGGAACTGAAGGCTGTTAAGGACAGGGCTTGAAGGGTGCTGCATTGCTATTGTCTAATTGTATTATTTTAAACTGAGTTTGAATTATTTTAACTGTATGTATGAATGATTTTAATACTGTAAATAGTTTAATTCTATTTTAATCTAGACTTTTGTATGTTTTTAATTATATGTGTTCTTTTATCTGGAAGCCGCCGTGAGTTCCAGTTTTGGAAAAAGGGCGGGGTAAAAATAATGATAATAAATAAATAAATAAGGAGCTTTATTTCGTTGGCTGTGCCATTGAAAACAGACAATCATCTATGGCTGCAAACTATAGAAGCTATAGAAGAGAATGGCGTCTACAAGTTGGAGCTCTTTGATTTCTGCTAAAGAGGAAAAATACTTTTTCAGATTTGTACATTTTAAAAAGAACAATAAAAGGCTGGAAACAATTACTGCAGTTCCCACCTCTTCACACTTCCTTTCTTAATTCTCCCATTCACTGTTCAGCTTCATTATCAATTCCAAAAGAAGGCCTTTTAAGAAAAATGTGGCAGCTTTCTATTTGCATATGGATTTGCTTCTTCAGTAATACCCGGAAAAATGGCTGGTGCAGTACTTATCCAATGGGATTCTTTGTTAACATCAGCTTTACTTTCAAAAAGCCATGAATTAATTAAAACCATAAACTGCAGATTTGTAATTTAATGTGACGGAGGCTGTTGTATCAAAAACGTCACTGAGAGTACTGTTCATGCCTCTGCTTCATATCCACATAGGTTTTTCCCCCTCTTTTTTTTCTTTTTGTCGCTGCTTATGCTATGAACTTGTCTGAGCATTATCTGGTCCTCCTGCAAGACATGTTTGGTTTGGTGAATATGAAGTACAGGGCCTTCTGAGTGGTGGCTTCACACCTTTGGAAGTTCATCCCCAGGAAAATATTGATTGAAGTTGCTAGTTTTTAAGAAACCTCTGACAGTAGTTTTCATTCCAATCTGTGTTTTCTGTGTTTAATTGTTTTTAGCTGCTGGGTTTAATTTAATGATTTTAACTTAATAGTATACTGCAACTGCATTTTCAGGTTGTTGTGTTTTAATGTAAACTGCAGTGTGCCCTGAAAGGTGATTGAAAAATTCTTCAACTAAATAGATAAAATTAAAAAAATGTAGCAAAAATGTTTTGTTGATCTGAACATTTTTACCAGGAAATTGAACATAAAGATCTCTCTCTCTTCAAGACTAAAACTGGCAAAGATGAAAGTGACCTACATCAGCACCACAACAGTACATCAAATAACCCATTATTTAACAAATCAGTGAAGCACCTCTACAGAATGAAAGCAATGCATAGTTTTTATCCCACTTCGATTAAATTTTCTTCTTCACAGAAAGTAGACCTTAATCTATATCCATTTGCAGTAATCTTTGCAAGAAAATACTACTTGACTTACACATGCTGCTTGATGGGAAAATGAGTTTCTCAGGCATGTGGGTACCCTTTGGTAGGACCTAATAAAATTACCCTTGCAAACAGTGAATAAGCTGAATACCTTCTGTATGCTCAAGTGAATTCTGAAGTTAGACAGATGATGAGGGTTAATGCTGTATATTCTGAATTCTCTCCACTAACACACCCAGGCAACACTCTTAATTACTGAAAGGACCTCAAGGACACTTGCCACGGCCATTTAGCAGTTCTCTTTCTGTATGGAGACATTTTGCTGTTGTTTTCAAAATGATTCATTAGGGGGGTCTTTCAGCATAGCAACACACAACGTTCTGCTATTACACATCTCCCCAGAATTTTCAATGCCTCAGGAAACCTGTCTGAAGAAAACAAATACAATCAGCCCCTTCTGCACTGAAAAATCCATGCAGATGTTTGACTGACCATACAAACACAGATGATTCTGATCCATTCAGTTTGGTTTAAGTTTTTTCCTTCATACACCGACAAATAAGAGATCTTCCTTGCTTTGGAAACACTGCAATAAAAATCATTGGGATGAGGAGAGGATGTCTTTCAGACTGTACCTTCCTGAATTTCCAAAATGAACTCTGTAGCAATCTAAGATAGGGTTGCCATATTCCAGTTCCACAAATCCGGGCAGGCTAATTTGCATATTATGCAAATTATTTGCATATTAATATTTGGATTGTCCAGTTGTTTTGTTTTTGTGCCTAGGAATTACCACCAAAAACTGGGGAAAGATGTGAGAAATCTTTTTTTAAAAGCAACATTTTCAGCCTTAAATGCCTAGACTCTAGTTTCCAACACTATGAAATATTTATTTATTGATTAAGATGATTTATATCCTGCCCTTCTGCTGTTAAAAACAGAGCTCATCACAGCTTACAAATGTAATAAAAACAATAAAAATACACAATCAATATAAAAACATAATAAAAACACAAAATAGCAACAAACATAAAGTCAGGGCAGCAGTATGGCTAACCTTTGGTGTTCATTGACCGAAATAAACTTATTTACATTTTTTAGTATAGTTAACCATGACATATACGATATATTTCAGAGATGTGGTGGGTGGAGAAAAGCAAGAAGCCAAAATGTTAGGAAAAGGAGTCTTTCACACCACATGCTCAGTTCTAAATACTGTTGCAGCAAGTTTTAGAAGTTCCTCCAGTATTCCACTGGTGCAGGCACTCAGACATTCAAAGTATCTGTATGTTTCTTAGGTTTTATAAAAGCAGAGCTTTGCTTAACTTAAAATTTCTTCTTCCTTTGATCAACCACATCTACACAGGTTCCACCTCCATACTCAAAATGAAACTGGGCCTGGAAGTGTGCAACAACCTCACACATACCTTGCTAATTAGACCAATGCCAGGATGTCTGTCTTATCGACTACTCTCCTGCTCCCCACCACCACCGGGCATCATGAAAGACCCAGTCCTGGGCTCAGAAAGAAAATAAATATCTGGTCCTCTTCAAAGTACTCATAAGCCTCTTGTTTTAATTACAATAATAATTATAAATTCCTGCTCTTATCACTAACGGGAGTTAATTACCTTGCATATGCTGCTGTTGCTTCTATGGCTGTAACGGAGTGAGGTTAAAGATAAGTGAAATGCAAATAGGAAAAAAACAACACAAAAGGCAGTAACACTTTCCTAAATGTAATACCATACCAACCACAACAAGTTTCCTATGAGTAAGGCAGAAAACTCAGTATCCCACAACCAGTCAGGATTCATAACCAAAAACCCAAACTAAAAAAATCCTAGCAGCCAGTCAGCCAAGGTCACATAAATCTCCATGCAGCACAGCCTGACCTAGGGACTGCAGTTAATGCAGAATGCTGCAGCACAATTGCTGACATGAGTGAGATCTTATCAGCACATAATACCTCTGCTCTGAAATCTGCATTGGTTGCTGATTTGCTACCAGGCCAAGTTCAAGCTGTGCTTTCCATGTTATGGGTGCCACATAGTACAGTACTTGTTCTGCTCTTGTAAGAAATCAGTCCTGTAAAGTGGCAGCACCTACGCTTTGGAACTCCTTGCCTATTGACATTAGACAGACTTTCAGCACCTGCTAAAATCAGTTTTCTTGAGGCAAGCCTCTCCAGGCATGTGGAAGCTATTGTGTTTTAAATCTGTTTTTAACTCATTGTTGGTTTTATTATTTTGAATGTTTTTAAGTATCTGTCCTTAACGCTTTTGCCAATAATTTTATTGTTTTAATTCTTTCTGTAAACCGCTTTGAGATTTTTTACAATAAAGCGGTATATAAATGTTGTAAATAAAAATACATAAATATATGTTGGAGTCACTGTGGCCCTTGAGTCTCTTCCCACTTTTAGGAACCAAGGAATCTGCCTTATACTGATTCAGGCCATTTCGTACCATGATTTCTTAAATGCAACACCATACCAACCACAACAAGATTCCTATGAGTAAGGCAGAAAACTAAGCATCTCACAACCAGTCAGGATTCCTAACCAAAAACCAAAAAAATGATAAATGAAGAAATATTTATATAAGCATGACTATCAAATATATTTATTATTTACACAAACTGTAAATATATTTATAATGCAATCCTAGGTTTATTTATTCAGAAGCAAGTCCCAGTGTATTCAGTGGGGCTTACTCAAACAGGGACAGAAATGCAACCTCAATTGACAAGCAACTTCATTCACACAACCCAAAATTCCAAATCATGCCACTTTACGCTGTTTTGCAACTGTTTATACTTGTTTTTATGGTTATTGGATTTTAAATGGCTTTATTTCTTGTTGTGAGCTGCCTTGGTTTCCAACCCTACCTCACAGGGTTGTTGGAAACACTCCATACATGCGTGCACACACACACAGCAGATGTATAAATACATACAGCCCATATAATAGTTTATTGTCAAACCAGTTGGTCATTGCAGAAAAATCAGTATTAGTTTTTTAAAATTCAGTATTAGTTTCCTACAGAATAAAAACTAAGTAAACCCTGCCTACTTGCTTTAAAATAGGACTGGGGGGTGGGGGCAGAAAAAGTTAGAACACAAACATAATTCTTTTTTACATTCACTCCAAAGTCCCATTGATTTTCAGCACATTCATAACCATGTCTACTCAAAAGTAAGTCCTACTGAATTCAATGGGATTTACTCTGGGCATATGGGATTAGCATTGCTTTTACAAAAGCAAGTATTGGGAAGGTTTTCAAAACCCTGCCCAGGATCTGACTCCTGCACACAAGAGGAAAAAAAACTGAAATGTATATACTTACCCAATTTATGAGATTTTCAGATAAACAGGGGGGGAAACCACCATTTTCTTGCATTGCAATGAGGTTTTCTAGACACTGCCTCAGGTCAACCAAATGCAACCCTAGCTTCACTGATTGGCCGCAATCCTGAATGGGAGGGGTTAAAGCTACGAAGTGCTATACAGTACTGTTTAAAGAAAGATTTAAAAGTCAGGGGGCGGCTGATGTTTTTATGTATATCTCGAGAACTGGACCACCTAGAAACTTAATTTTTTAAAAAAATTAAAACTGAGAATCCGGGCCACCTGAGGAGCTAAACGGGTGCTAGGTGGCATGCAAAGAATCCAGGTGAAACCTGGCTAACTGGGCAATATGGCAACCCTACTCTAAGATAACTGTAGGAAGAGTCCTGGAAAGAAGACACCCCCCTGCTGCACCACTACACTTAGCTCAAGAGACCAGTCACACACTCTACATAAACATTAACTGAAGTACCCCATAGTCCTAGACTGAGGGGATCACAAGGACTGAAGTAGAATTTATCCAGAGTTAGAGCCATCTGCAAGACCCTGAAAATATTAACTCCACGAAATATTTTTTGGAAGGAATAAGGTAAGAAAAAAAGGTGAAGGTGAAAGAAGGAAAGAAAAGATGTCACCTGCTACTCCAGAAAGCTTTTGGGCAGGCCTGAATTGTGATTTTGTAGCTATGCTATACCTTGGTTTTGGGACTTTCAACAAGCACTCTTGAAAGATTAGGGTCTCCCTTTTACACCATCTCCAAATTCTCTTCCAATATAGGCCTCTCTATAATTTTGTTGGGAAAAGTGGATTTGTATTTTGATAGTGCTTCCATTCAATCTTAGCAATATTATAGTTTGTATACATTATAATATGCTATATTACTTTTCTTGTGACAACCCCTCCTCAAATCTCTACACTGCATTCCTGACCACTTCCAGATTCTGTACAAGCTTCTAGACCTTACCTTCACAACCCACCATCGCCTTGCCCTTCCTTTTCTCTCAACTCTTTTATCCTGAAACTTCCTTCCTGCAGCTTTTGCTCATATAATTCCACCACCCCATAGCCTGGACCTAATGGTGTTTAATAACCTAGTCACAAATACCTCTTTTTTGGGGGAAGGGGAAGCTGGTGGTGGTGGTGAAGGTTGTGGCGAAGCAATTGCAAGTTTTCTTGGATGACAGTGGGTCAACTTCAATCTGAGTTCAGGCCTGGTTTGGGGAATGAATCGGCGTTGGTTGCCTTGATGGATAACTTTTATTGCAAGGAGGACAGGGGGCATATGACCCTCTTTCTTTTAGCTGATCTCTCAGTGGCTTTTGATAGCATTGACCATGGCATCCTCATGAACCAACTGCTGAGGATGAGCATCAGAGGCACTGTTTAACAGTGGTTTCATTCCTACCTGGGTGGTTGAATCCAGAGATTGGGGATGTGTTCTTCAGCCCCCTGGCAACTGTGGCATGGGATTCCAAAAGGCACTATTTCCCCCCCAATGATATTTGACATCTACATGAAGCAACTGGGAGCTTCATTACTGCAGCTGGAAGCAGTAATTAGGAGTTTTGGAGAACTGTTGAGCCCTGGCTCTCCTAGGAGGATCAGGGACGGGTGCTGGCTGAGCCCCAGCCTCCTCAGATAGAGCAGGGGGAGGAATCAGAGGTAGATGAGGCTTTCGAGGACAATGAGGGAGGGGGAGTAGTTGACAGTCTGCCAGTTCCCACAGACAGCTCTCCCGCCAAAGCAGACCTCACTCTACCTACAGATGCCCCAACAGAGACGTTGGGGGATGTCCGGGCAAGTGCGCCAGCTCCCCCCCCCAGGATTCCCCACCTGGCACTTCAAATGCTTTCCCGCCTCCTGAGGCCGAGCCGGCACCTATCGAGCCTGTACTGTCAGATGAGCTGGCAGAGGCTCGCCCCCCTTCACCGCGTGTGAGATGCCGCAAGAAGATGGGACTTCAAAGGAGTTAGAGATTATGGGTGAACATCTTTCCTATGTAAGGCAGCACCCCCCTGACTCGGTTGCTGAGTCAACTTTCTTCACACGCCGCAGAGTATGCCTAGGTAGCTTAGCTAGGGACTGTAGTGAGTTAGCATAGCTAAGTTTATGAAGCGCACTGCCTTTAATGTAAAAGTTACTCTAATAAAACAGGAATTAATTCCAGACTCACCTCCGTCTCGTTTCTCGCACTCTGGGCAGGATAAGAACAGTGCTATTGGCATGCTGATAGCATGCAAATCTCAATCAGGAGTGGCTGTGAAAGCCCTGGACCAGTGCCTGAATACTGTGGTGGACTGGATGAGGGCCAGTAAACCGAGTTTGAATCCTGGGAAGATAGAGGTTTTGTAGGTAGGTGTTTCCTGTGTCCACAAGGCAGGCCAGTTGCATGTCCTGGATGGGGCTGCATTCCCTGTGAAGAAGCAAGTATGTACTCCTGGGCACACCTTTGACATTAGAGGCCAAAGTGACCTCTGTGGCTAGGAGTGCCTTTTGCCACGTTCATTTAGTATGCCAGCTATGACCATAACTATATCAGGATAGCCTGGTCACTTTAGCCAATGCTAAAACTGGATTGCTGCAATGCACTCTATGTGGGGCTGCCCTTGAGACTGGTCTGGAAGCTCCAGATAATGCACAAAGCAGTGGATAGATTGCTGAGGAAGACAGATGTCACATGATACCTCTGCTAAAACATCTGCACTTTCTGCCCATATGCTACCAGGCCAGTTTCAAGGTTCTAGTATTAATATACAAGTACCTGACAGAATACCGTAAAGGCCACCTGAATTCTTATATCTCAGCTTGATCACTGAGATCAACCAGATAAGCACCATTAGTTGTCCTGTGTGTTTCAGAAGCTTGACTGGCTTTAGTTAGAAGTTGGGCATTTAGTGCCACTTGCCCCATGTTACAGAATACTGTTGCAGCACAGATTTGGCAGGCATCCTTGCTGCTAATTTTCAGTGGTCTGTTGAATACTGCTTTATGCCAACAGGCCTATTCAGGTTTTTTTTCCCAGGATGAGCCAGTCAACTTGAATATTTTGTATTGTTCTCATGGTGCTTTATGTTTTATTGTACTTGTATATTTTGCTGTGCATATTTTGTTGTACACAGCCTTGATATTTTATGTCAGGGGTGGTATATAAATATTTTATAAATAAACTCTCTGATCTCAATACCATATTGCAACCAAGCCAAGTATGTGTAACTGAAATAACCATATTCTTCCCTTGTTTACTGAACCTTTGTTCCCTTCCTTTATTTTAAACTCCTTTCAGTAGAGACCTATCAAGCCTACCCTTTGGCTTTAACCTGGAATTTGTCAGTTGAAATATACATTTTACAACCCACTTTTTTTTCTAGGCTCTTGAGTAAACAAGAGACTTGCCAGCAGCGACACTACCATGGGCAACAACCAAAGGAGTATCCTGGGCTGGTCCAACCAATCATCCTCCACAACAAAAGATCAGGTTAGAGGCAAAATGAAAGCAGTCCAAGG
This sequence comes from Rhineura floridana, assembly GCF_030035675.1. NCBI lineage: Eukaryota > Metazoa > Chordata > Lepidosauria > Squamata > Rhineuridae > Rhineura > Rhineura floridana. The sequence goes on from NC_084487.1 coordinate 103,214,864, forward strand.
TGGGGTTCAATTGGTCCACAGGCAAAGCAGGGCAAAGTCAAAAGGCAGATCCAGGACAGTCCATGGTCTGGTTTGGGGTCAGCAGAAGATCAGATAACAGGCAGAATGCAGGACACAGATATTGTTCCAGCAGCCCCTCCATCCCAGCAGTGGGGGTTTTGAATTGTTGTTGCTGGAACCACACCCCAACCTCAGCCATCAACTCCCTTCAGCCAGAGGCATCCTCAAGAGGATGGCTTTACTTCTGAGGAGAACTTTACTCCCAAGGAGCCTATAGTTAGTCACTCCTCTGGATGGGGTGAGTTTCCATCTGGTGTTTGAGGCAATTTGGGCTTGAAACCCATTCAAACACCATGTCAGAGGCTGAACTCACCCTGGGTCTGGACAGACCTTCCTTGGCCTTGTCTCAGGACCATGGCTTCTTGCCACCAGATGTAGCCTGATACAGGAGCTGGGTGTAAGGCTGGAGCCTCCTGTTCATCCTCTGCTGAAACCTGACAGTAACCCACACTGGGACCTTATGGTGGAGAGCAATTCCTACAAACCAATAAAGTGTCATATACAGAGATGGCACTACATAAATTATTTTTTTCCTACATTTTATATGTTGCATGTTATGTTTTAACTAGGGGCTTGGCAGAACTCTTTAAGCTGTGATTGGTGTCCAGGATTTGGACCAACAACAAAAAACCATAAAACACAGCACAAACATTTTGATTGGCCATCGAAAACTCAACAATTATGCATGTACAGTATCTCATTTTATATTTTGCACTAGAAAATTACATTTTTAGGGAGAAAGTATCTGACTTGTAACATAGGCTATATATTTTGAAGGGGAGAAAACTGTATCCAGGGGAAAAAATAAATACAAACTTCAGGAACCTCTGCAGGAACAAGATGTGCTCATTACCAACAACTATGTCTATAACTGCAAACAAGACTGTTGTGATAGCAGGACCATGCTACAGCTCTGTTTTGCAAAAGGGTTTTCTTTGTTTAATTCCTTTCAATTAAGCCATAGCAATTCTTCTCTTCACAGGCACAGATGCTGCACGCAGAGGCACCTGGCCAACTTTTATACACAACAGCAACTTACATCAGTCTCACCAGACATATTAGTTCTCATGTTTGTATGAAGCACCAGCACTAATTTTTAGCTGTTTGTCCCATTTCTTGTAAAGGAATGGGATGGAAAGAGGCAGCAATTTCCATGTTCAAAGCCTACTTCAGGGCTGAAGTGTGTTGGCAGCTAAATTAGAGATGCACCCAAGCAAATTAAAGCTTTTCTGAAGAGAAAAAAGAGGGGGGAAAGTAGCAATGTTTAAAATTAGAAACACTTTTCAAAGCTGATAACAGTTAAATATAAATGAGGAAATCTAGCATATGACTTTCCAGCAGTGCTTTTAGAGCTGAAAGCCTCTTTTGCATGCATGCAGCCCACTGCATATTGTGAGAGGTGATGTTCATGCAACTTAGAATCACCAAAAGATTGGGGTGGAGAAGCAGAAGGGACAAGAAATAGTGCTCACTAAGTGTGCTAAGACACTTTAACTAAATGATTTGATATAATATTCTTTATGTAATGTGGAATTAGTTTGGTTGATTTCAGCAGAAGCCCCTGAGGAGCTATTCCATGGTCATTGTGCATGTGGCTTTGATAACTGTCAATTTGTCCCTTAAATGAACCTTACTAAATAGGTTTTTCCATTCAGTTTTAAAGTCCAATATTTTAACCTAAAATAAGGATGCATTACAGGATATTCCACCAGCAGCCTTATTCTGGTCTTTTGGTTAGGTAGAGAATATCACTCTTCTTTTCAGACACATTGTAATAAATCTATGTAATAGTTAACAAAAATGGGTAATTCTGTAGTGACCAATGAAACATTTGTAATACATAATATTAGTGTTTTAGGTAATATTAATTGAACTCCAATTAACATTAAACTATTTGTGTGTTATACTGATCTTCCCTACAAGAAAAATAAAGGAATATGGCAGAGTAGTTTAAATACTTTCTTTTATAAATGTTTTATAAATTTTATAAAATGTGTTTTATAAATCATGTCAACAACATAAGTTTTGCAACCTCAATAATTTATCTGTAACTTGGATCAAAGTATTCTCTAAATGTATGAAAAAAGTTTTAAAATCCATCTGCAGCAATATATGTAAAGAGCTAATGTCTCATGGGTGTCAAACTTATGGTAATGTTTATTGGAAACAGTGGAAAAAAGATTTTCTGGCAAATGACCTGTGATCAATATAATGTGACCAACATAACATGTGACAATTCATTTACAGACACATACAAATAAATCCCTCTAAAGCAAGACCCGGTGCATATGACACTTTACTATGAATTCACAAATTGCAGGTCAGCATCAAATCTATGTGGGAAGTTGTAATGCCCACATAAATTTATACTTGGCTGTGGCAACACTCTAATGATTTATTTCTTTTCAACCCATTTATCAACATTTGCAAGGAAGATAAATGTCACAGAAGACCCCCTTCTAAAGAGGATTTCATATTAAGGATCATCATATTGCATCACCTGGCCAACAAATTTTATTTTCAATTTTCCTGTCTCCAACTCAACAATAATAAAGTTGCTAACTGACACTAGTACTTCAGTGGCTTTTTCTGCTTCAGCAATTTATTTCAGAATAATCACATTTCCCACAGGGGAATTATTCCCTGTATCTGTGGTGTTCATTTTAAATTATGTGAAAAATTCATGTGTGTTTAATACTGCCTTCAACCCTTTAATAGGGTTGTTCCCTTGTTCCCTGAGGCAAGGCAAGAGACCTTCATTTCCAGACTGAATGTTTGAATCTCTAGATGACCCCACCTATTCAGCCTAGCTAGGGAAAGCAAATCAGGACAACCTTGCCTCCTTGATAGAAGCTTCTACAAGCTTCAAAAAAGGGAGTTGGGGGTCTAGCAAGAAAATACCAGTTCTACAGTTTTCTAAACCATAACCAGATCACAGTTATTGTTAATTAAAGCTATTTAATTACTAAATATGTTAACATAAAATTATATTACCTTTTTTCTAAAAACAATAACACAAATTCAGCCCCCTTGTCTCACTTTCCTTTCAGATTGTAAGCTTCTTGAGGGCAGGGCCCTGACTTTTTATAAAATTCTGTAAGATGCCCTACACTGATGATATGGTACAAATAATAGGCCTAATAATTATTCAGTTCTCAGGAAATGAATTATGAGAAAAAGGGATTGAAATTATACACATGACAACACATGTCTGCTATCTACATTGCACACTTAGGTGCAATGTTGGTCACAAAAACTGTTGTTACCTGAAATGTTTGATGTGCATCTCATCACATTTTTTAATGCTAACAAACTCAAGACAGTAACACTAAAGGTTTTTGGTGTTTCTTTTAATTCATTGGAGGCGGGGAGGAATATGTGTTTCTGTGACCAACATAACACACTCAACCAGCGTACATTATATAGTTCTAAATTAATCTGATTTTGTTCCTAACAAAATTTCTTCTCAAGTGAAAGCAAAACTATCAATAAAATAAGGAGTTATTGATCTATTGTATTCTTTCTTAGAGAGGTCTTACCTGAAGATAAGAAAAACAGAAAAATTCTGGGTCATCGTGGACACCATGCTTCTGGTTGTTCTACTCACATGCAAAATGCCATTTTGAAAAACTACTGCCAGATAATAACACTTCGGAAAATAATCTTTCAAATTATACAGAACATGTTAACGACACATGAACATGAAAAATGTGTCTGTAAGGTTGACATTTTCATGGAATTACCCAAATTTGTATCTGATGGTTTCAATATTCTCGGAAAGATAAAGCCATATTCTGACTGAGATCTACATTGAGGCATACAAGCAGCATTCTTACTCATCATAGCTGTGTGAAAGTCATGCCAATGTCCCTGGAAATGTTTCATTGGGGAAACCTGATTATCGACAGCTACAAGTGAACTAATAGTAGCAAGAACACATAAACCTTGGTAGTTCTTCAGCGATGCTCTTTATACTGCTTAAATGTACATGTAAAATGAATTATTCCTGATGGTGCCACTCTGAATGAGCAACAGCCGAAATTTCTTGTTGTATCTAAACCATTAGAATCTTCATGTCTACCTGTCTACCTGTTTCAATGAGTAACAGTGTAGCATAGAAGTTAAACTGTAGTAGAACTGCCTCACCACAACATACATACAAAGTGAGCTGTGCCAGCTGTGCATATCCAACACACAATTGTCCTATGTAGTAGTAATTATTATATAGCTTGGCTGCCCGCTACCATATTTATTTAGTCATACCTTTGCAAAAAGTCTGTCTAAAATTAACCAAAGGAACTGTTTCTATAATTTTGAAAAATAACCTATAATTTCAAACAAGATATATTGTTAAATCCCTTGCTTCTCAACAGACACTTGGCCTCTCCTCTATCAAAAGTAGGGTTGCCAGGTCAGAAGCATCCCAAACCCTGAGATTTCAAGGGCAGGCCCTAGTGATGTCATGGACCGGGCCCTAGTGATGCTATGGGCGTGGGCCCTAGTGATGTCATGGGGGCAGACCCTAGTGATGTCATTAAGCATGATACATTAATCATCAACCACACAGTTGCTTGGAGCATACCACTCAAACAAAAAAAATCTCTGATTGGAAATTAAGATAGAAATCTTAGATAAATGAGAGTGTTTCTAGGTGCAGCTGAAGTGACGTGAACGTTCCTTCTCATCGACTTAGAGAGCTTGGGTAAGGAACATTTGATCTAGCCTATTTGCTTGTGGAAAGAGGGTTTAAATGTCCTCAGGCCAGTCCTGTTACCAGAAAGCCATTGTAGGAAGAAGGGAGCCTAATATTGTGGAGATGTTAGATGGGAGCACTCAGGAGTAAAGATGGATGCCCCTGAAGGCTGTAATACTAAAAACACTTACTAAGGGACTAAGAACCATAGAACTCAACAGGACTTACTGTTGAGTAGATATTGTTAGGACCATGCTGTTGGTAAGGTTGACTAGGGATCCTCTGCAGTGATATCCATATCAAAGCAGGAATGGCAACCCCCTGCTTGGAATGTCCTGCCTGCCTTTTAGCATGGCTGCTCCAAATGTCTTTACAGACTTGAACCTTCACTTCAGAGAGGTATGAGAAATGAGTAAGAGTTAAGAAGATTCTTTACTGTTTCCTGCCTACTCTGTGGGCTGCTATAAACTCACTTTGACAGCCAACCCAATTCCTGTGTGTAATAATTGAGAGAGAGAAAACACACATGGTTTGGTCTACTTTCACAGGCAGTAGCTTTGGAACAGCAATTGCAGCCACACTTCACAATATGTGAATTATCTTTTACCACTAATGGGTACGAAACAAATCATCATGCAACCAACAAAGTGCATAATCAGTGAGCACATGGAACCACTGTTGTTGCTTCTATGGATGTAAGACAGTGAGGTCAGAGGTAATAAAATGCAAATTGTTGAGCCCCAGCACCCCCATATAGACCAGTGAGAGGTGTCAGAGGAGGCTTTCGAGGGCATTGAGGTAGAAGACGGCGACAGCCCACAAGTTCCCATGGACAGCTCTCCCGTCGATGCGGATCCCGCTCTGTCTACAAGCGCTCCAACAGAGCTGTTGGTAAGTGACCTCTTGCGCACGTTAACTCCACCCCCCTGGGATTCCCAACCTGGCACTTCAAATGCTTCCCCGCCAACCTGCTCCCCACCCCCTGAGGTCGAGTCGGCACCTAGTGAGCCTGTGCTGTCAGTTGTACAGCCAGAGGATCATCCCCCCTCGCCCCGCACAAGACGACGGGAGAAGCAGGACAGTCAGAAGGTGGTACTTCAGAGGAGTCAGAGATTACAAGCGAAGACCTTTCCTATTTAAGGCAGTACTCCCGACTGGGGTGCTGAGTCAACTTATTCCACACACTACAGAGCATGCCAAGGTAGCTCAGGCAGAGACATTAGTGAGTTAGCATAGACAGGTCTATGAAGCGCACTGCTTTTGATGTAACCGTTACTCTAATAAAACAGGAATTAATTCCCACCTCGCCTCTGTCCCATGATTTGCGCTCTGGGCAGGACACAAACAGAAAAATAAAAATAAACAGTGATGATTTCCTAAATGAAATACCATACCAACCACAAGAAGATACCTATGTGTAAAACAGAAAACTCAGCATCCCACAACCAGTTAGGGTTCCTAACCAAAACTAAAAAAATCCTGGCAGCCAGTTAGCTAAGGTCACAGAAATCCCCATGCAGCACAAGCTGACCTGGGCGCTGCAGTTAGTGCAGAAAGCTGCAGCATGATTGCTGACATGACTGAGACCCTATCAGCACGTAACACCTCTGCTCTGAAATCTGCACCGTTTGCCAATTTGCTACCAGGTTCAAGGTGCGTTGGTGGCACATAGTACTTGCTCTGCTCTTGTAAAAAATCAATAATTTAATCTGAGCGTACCTGTGCTTTGGAACTCCCTGATTATTGAAATTAGGCAGGCGTCTTCATTGTACTCTTTTTGGCACCGGCTAAAACAATTTTTGTTAAGGTAAGCCTACCCAGGCATGTAGAAGCTATTATGTTTTTATATCTCTTTTTAACTCATTGTTGGTTTTATTATTTTGAATGTTTTAAAATACCTGTCTTTAACTGTTTCTTCCAATAATGTTATTGTTTTAATTCCTTCTATAAACTGTTTTGAGGTTTCGTACAATAAAGAGGTATATACATGTTGTAAATAAAATACATAAATACATTTTGGAGTCACTGTGGCCCTTGGGTCTCTTTCCTCTTTTGTACTGGGTCAGGCCTTTTGCACCATTTAGCTCAGTACTGATGATATGTACTAGCATTGGCTCTCCAGGATTTTAGGCAATAGTCTCTTCCAGAGATTGACTTTTGGACCTTTGCATAGAAAGCATGTGCCCTACCACTGAGCTACAGACCTGTTTAAAAACGTATCTTTTAAAATTGTTCTCTTCAATTCACTAATGAATGCACAGCATACTAGGGCAGATCCACACCATGCATTTAAAGCACATTCAACATACATTTCAAGCACATGAATCCCACCACAAAATCATGGAAACTGTAGTTTGTTAAGGGTGGTGGGAACATAACTGTGAGGGGGAAACTACACTTCCCAGGGGGAAGTAATGTACTTTAAATGCAAGTTGGATGTGCTTTAAATGCATTATGTGGATCTGTATTACTTTATAAACTTTGCCTACATATAAATTATTTTAATTCAATTTGAAAATGGAAATAAGCTACAGAGTGTACTGGGTGACCATGGGCTATCTCTCAAGCCTCATCTGCCCGTCAGGGTGAAAACAACAAAGTGGAGGCAAGGAAGAAGGGCAAACTTAAAATGTAGAGGAAATAATCATTTGTAAATAATATTTTACAACCACAGTGTGAAATCAGATACATATCAAGACATAGTATGAAGAAATATTTATATAAGCATGAATGTCAAAGATGTTTATTATTTACACAACCTGTAAAGATATTAATAGTGCAATCCTATGTTTGTTTACTCAAAAGCAAGTCCCAATGTATTCATTGGGGCTTTATCAGACAGGGAAGCATGTACATGACTGCAGTTCAATGACAAGGAACTTCACTCACCCAATCCAAAATTCAGAATCATGACGCTTTAAGGATCCAGTGCCTGCAAGGGAAGAGGACCATCACCGCCCAGGGAGGGAGAGCCATCTGCCTGCTTTGCTGCTGCTGCTTGGTCAACATCTCTGCTCTCTCCTTCTTGGGCTCCTGCTCTGCACGTGGGCACCTTGCAGGACCAGGCTCCAGGTACTCAGCCAGCTGTGCCTGATACTGTTCCACCTGTCCCTTCTCTGGAGGGGATATATAAGCCGGCTGGCTGAGGGGGCTTGGGAGATCCAGTGCCTGCAAGGGAAGAGGACCATCACCGCCCAGGGAGGGAGAGCCATCTGCCTGCTTTGCTGCTGCTGCTTTGCTGGTGTCTCTGCTCTCTCCTTCTTGGGCTCCTGCTCTGCGCGTGGGCACCTCGCAGGATCAGGCTCCAGGTGGCGCTTTTCCCGGGAAGAACGGTTTGAGAGCTGCGTTGGTGCGCATGGAGCACGGGACTGTGGTTGTTGTGTAGACCTGAATGGAATGAGTGGATGTTTGTATGACTGTATGTTGTGAGTGTGTGTGTATTTTTATTTTATTTTATTTTTATTTTATTATGTGCCTGGGCGGGAGGATAGGGTATCGGGAGGGGGGACCAGAGGGGGCCCCTGTTAGCGTAGTGACGGGTAATGGGAGGTATGGCGTTGTGAGGAGGACATGCCGGTTGAGGGGAACTCGGCACAGACAATTGGTGGCTGTACCGTGTTCCGGTCCTCCCCACATCCACAGGATTGCTGGTAGTTCTATCAGCCAATTCTCGGATCTCCAGTTGCTGCTTCTTAATGCTAGATCGGTAAATAATAAAGCTTCCCTCATCCATGATTTAATTGTGGATGAGGCGGCCGATCTGGCGTTTATTACTGAGACATGGGTGAGCGATCTGGGAGGCATTAATCTCTCCCAGCTGTGCCCACCTGGGTACTCGGTTCAGCATCTGGGTAGATCCGAGGGTCGGGGAGGGGGAATCGCTGTGGTCTATAGAAGTTCCATCCCTCTCATTAGGCACCCTATCCAGGTAGCTAATGGTCTGGAGTGGGCCAGCGAGACAGACTGGGAATACTGTTGGTGTACCGTCCACCCTGCTGCCCAACAGCCTCCCTAACTGAGCTGACGGAGGTGGTCTCGGGTTTGGTGTTGCGATCCCCCAAATTTATGGTATTGGGGGATCTCAACATTCATGCCGAGACCGCTTTGTCTGGGGCGGCTCAGGACTTCATGGCCTCCATGACAGCCATGAGGCTGTCTCAATTTGTTACTGGCCCTACGCATATTTCGGGGCACACTCTAGACTTAATTTTTGCAACTGGAGCAGGGGATGGTGATCTGGGAGTGAGGGATTTTACATCTATTCCTCTGTCATGGACAGATCATCGTCTATTGAGGTGTAGGCTCACAATGTTTTCTCCCCTCTGCAAGGGTGGAGGACCAATTAAGATGGTCCGCCCCCGGAGACTAATGAATCCTGAAGGTTTTCAGAAGGCTCTGGGGAGTTTTCCGGCTGATAAAACTGACGCTCCTGTCGAAACCCTGGTCAATCTGTGGAATACGGAAATGACCCGGGCAGTTGACACGATCGCCCCGGTGCGCCCTCTCCTCTGCAGAGCTCAATTGGCTCCGTGGTTTACCCCGGAGCTAAGAGTGATGAAGCAAGAAAGGAGACGGCTTGAGTGCAAATGGAGACGAACTCCCGACGGCTGTGGTCTTGCACTTGTGAAGATCTCTACCAAGCTCTATGTGAAGGCGGTGAGGGCAGCGAAGAAGCAGTACTTTGCTGCCTCCATTCAGTCATCTTCTAACCGCCCAGCGGAACTTTATAAAGTTGTTCGGGGACTTTTACACTCTGGTCCTCAGAACGCAATAATACCATCAATAGCCCGCTGTAATGAGTTTGCGAGACACTTCCAAGATAAGATCGCAAACATCCGCCGGGACCTTGACTCCAATATTGTAGCAGTTGAGCCTAATGAGGTGTCCGGAGCACAGTCCTGTCCTGCTTTATTGGATGAATTTCAGTTGGTTCAGCTCGAGGACGTGGACAAGGTGCTTGGACAGGTGCGGGCAACCACTTCTGCTCTGGATCCTTGCCCCTCATGGCTAATAAAAGCTAGCAGGAATGGAACAGCCGGATGGGCCAAGGAGGTGATCAATGCCTCTTTACGAGAGGGAGTGGTACCACCCTGCCTGAAACAGGCGGTGGTGAGACCGCTCCTAAAGAAAACCTCCTTGGACCCTGAAAATCTTGACAACTATAGACCGGTAGCAAATGTTCCGTTCCTGGGCAAGGTTTTAGAGCGTGTGGTCGCTCACCACCTCCAGGCTCTCTTGGATGAAACTGATTATCTGGATCCATGTCAATCGGGCTTTCGGCCGGGGTTTGGTACAGAAACAGCCTTGGTCGCCCTGTATGATGACCTCTGTCGGGAGAAAGACAGAGGGAGTGTAACTCTGTTGGTTCTCCTTGATCTCTCAGCGGCTTTTGATACCATCGACCATGGTATCCTTCTGGGACGTCTTGCGGACTTAGGAGTTGGAGGCACTGCTTGGCGGTGGCTGTGCTCCTACCTCAAGAATCGTCTCCAGAAGCTGGTGCTTGGGGAGCATTACTCGAGTCCCTGGATACTCCAATATGGGGTCCCACAGGGTTCAGTTCTGTCCCCCATGCTCTTTAATATCTATATGAAGCCGCTGGGCGAGGTCATTAGGAGATTTGGAGTGCGTTTCCAGCAATATGCTGATGATACGCAGCTCTACTTCTCCTTTTCATCTTCTTCAGGTGAGGCTGTTAATGTACTAAACCACTGCCTGGCCGCGATAATGGACTGGATGAGAGCTAATAAACTGAGACTCAATCCTGACAAGACTGAGATGCTGTTGGTGGGGGGGCTCTCTGCCCAGATGGTTGATGTCCGACCTGCCCTAGATGGGGTTACACTCCCCCTAAAGGAGCAGGTCCGTAGTTTGGGGGTCTTATTAGATCCGCTCCTGTCACTGGAGGCTCAAGTAGCCTCGGTGGCACGGAATGCGTTCTACCATCTTCGGCTGGTAGCCCAACTACGACCCTATCTGGATAGGGAGAACCTTGCCACAGTTATCCATGCTCTGGTAACCTCTAGATTGGACTACTGTAATGCACTCTACATAGGGTTACCTCTGAAGACGGTTCGGAAACTTCAGCTGGTGCAGAATGCTGCGGCCAGAGTTCTTACTGGGACAAAAAAATTTGATCATATAACACCTGTCCTGGCCCAGCTGCACTGGCTACCAATATGTTTCCGGGCCAGATTCAAAGTGTTGGTTCTTACCTATAAAGCCCTTAACGGCATCGGACCGCAATACCTGGCGGAACGCCTCTCCCGCTATGTACCTACCCGGTCGCTGCGCTCGACGTCGAAGGCCCTTCTCCGTGTCCCAACGCATAGGGAGGCACGGAGAACGATAACTAGAGCTAGGGCCTTCTCAGTGGTGGCCCCCGAACTATGGAACGCCCTCCCTGATGAGATACGCCTGGCGCCTTCTTTGCTATCTTTTCGGCGCCAGGTAAAGACCTACCTCTTCGCCCAGGCATTTTAAAAATTTAAAAAATTTTAAAATTTGAATTTAAAATTGAAAATTTTTAATTATGTTTTATTGTATTTTTGTATTTTTAACCTGTTTTATTATGCTGTACACCGCCCTGGGAGCTTATTGCTATAGGGCGGTCTAAAAATGTAATAAAATAAATAAATAAATAAATAAATAAGGAGTTTTGCAAATGTTTTGTATTTGTTTTATGGTTATTGGATTTTAAATGGCTTTATTTCTTGTTGTGAGCTGCCTTGGTTTCCAACCCTCTCTCAGGTTTGCTGGAAATATTCCATATATACACACACTAAAGGTAAAGGTGTCCCCGCACTTGTAGTGCGAGTTGTTTCCGACTCTTAGGGTGACATCTTGTGACGTTTACTAGGCAGACTGTATATATGGGGTGGGATTGCCAGTTCCTTCCCCGGCCTTTCTTTACCCCCCAGCATATGCTGGGTACTCATTTTACCATCCACGAATGGATGGAAGGCTGAGTGGACCTCGACCCCTTTTACCGGAGATTCGACTTCCTCCTTCCGTTGGAATCGAACTCCGGCCGTGAGCAGAGCTTCGGCTGCGTTATTGCCGCTTACCACTCTGTGCCACGGAGGGTCTTCATATACACACACTAGAGATGTAAAAAAACATACACCCCATATAATAGTTTAATGTCAAAACTAGTTGGCCATTGCAGAACTTTTTTTTTTTAAAAAAATAAGTATTAGTATCCTGCCAAATAAAAGCAGTGACAGCTAAGTAAGCCCTGTCTAACTGCTTAAAAAAGAGAAGGATTAGAGAGGGAGAGAAAGATTTACAACACAATCTTTTTCTATGTTAACTCAATAGTCCCATTGATTTTCAGCACAATCCTCACCATGTCTACTCAAAAGTAAGTCCTACTGAATTCAATGGGATTAACTCCCAGATATGTGGAATTAGCATTGCAACTTTACTCCCAGAAAAAAATCATATTGGAAAGGTTTTTAAAACAGGTTATGAATAAGACAAATAAACTGCCCTCTCAATAGTCAAGTAAAATTTAAATTTGTTTGACTCCTTAATTTGGAAAAAATATAACACTGCAGTATGTACACTTTTTAAAAATTCTGTCCAAAATTATTTGAAAGATAAAAAGTGTTATATGCAATTTTTCCAAGTAATTAAAAAAACCATGCATGTACCACGATCCTGCTGTGATCTTCTGTTGTAGTGCAATCCTATGTATGTTTACTCAGAAGCAAGTCTCAGTGCTGTATAAAGTACTCTATGATGCTGAAAGCTATATATTTACTGAATTCCTGATGTGAGGCATGTAGAAAAAGGAAACTGTTCTCAGAACTTGAATTGGAGTTTAGCTATTGCTACTGTCAATCACAACCCTGACTTTATTGGCTAAAAACCTGAAAGGGCAGGGATTAGAGCATCTGGTACTAACAGAAGTTGCAGGTGGTGGGCGGCTGACATTTTGGTTTATGTCTTTTGAACCAGACCACCTAGAAACTTTTTTTTAAAAAATAAAAGCTAAGAGTCTGGAGATTAAGGTAAGTCATCCGGACACCCAGTGGCGACCGGCAAAAGCTGGACACCTGGCAACCCTACTCAGGCATAACATCAGTATCAGTATAATTGGATGTATGACAAAGCCTATGATAATGACCTCAAAGTTGTATCTGTGATCTTGTCTCTAGCGATGTATGTGTCTTGTAAAAATCAACCCCCTTCACCACCTGAAAACCAGAAGTTTTTCTAATGAGTCAGGAGCATCTGCAAATACAAAAGTACTAGTTGCATTTCCACATCTATAGTATCTAGCTATTTGCTTACCCAGAATGCAGCAGCAGCTAGTGTTGGTGCAGCTATTATACAGCCACAAAATGGCTGCATAGTTATAGCCAGCATGGATTTTTCACATTCCACCATATTAAATTGAAAATACCACCATGCCATTCTGCTGCTTTCCATAAGCTCATTTCAAAACAAAAACTTATAGTACTGAACTCAGAAATGCTTGATTAACAACCTTCATGGTGATACACAAAACACTGAGAGAGAAACCAGAGTTCAAAGTTCAAAACAAGAGAAAAAAATTCAGACTCCTGTTGGACTTTTTTCTGTCAGTGGTCTCATAATTTGTTGAAATTAATTAAAAATCAGCCATGTTCACAGAGTACCTGTAATCCTATTCCTGATTTTGCCCCATGCTCTTCATCTTCTGCAGATTAAAAGTTTTTTAAAAAACGCATGGCTGAATTTTAATTAATTAAAGAAATTTAACATTAAAGTCTATAATAGCGCAGACATGCTCAGTAAGAACCAACTGTCAGTGTTCTAAAAGCCAGACTAACAGCTATTTGGCATGGCTAATCAGGGGCCCACATCCACTCTGGACATATATGCCACTTTAAACAAACACGACTTCTCCCAAAGAATCCTGGGAAGTGGAGTTTGTGAAGGCTGCTGAGAGGAGACTCCTATTCCCCGACAGTGGCCAGAGTAGTTCCACATTCAGCTGCTCTGATTGAAGCTCTGTGAGGGGAACAGGGCAACTCCTAGCAACTCTCAGCACCCTTCACTAACTACACTTCCCAGGATTCTTTGGGGGAAGCTGTGATTCTTTAAAGTCAAATAAATGTCTGGTGTGGATGTGGCCAGGGCCAGCTTTGAATTAAATTTGGGTGGGAGACTACATGTGTTTGCTGTAGAATAAAAAGATGGGGGAAACCCTGAAAAACAATGATACTATTCATGATGTTTCCCTTTTGTAAAGGAAAGGGGCTTTCCCTCTGCACAGTGCCTGCTCACCCACAGAATTATTTTCTTTTGCTTTTATTTCTGTGAATATGTGAAGTACAGCAACACTTTGCATAATTTACACTAAAAAAAATCCACAAACAATTGTGGAATAATGGCACTGACTATTCTGCAGAAAGGTTTCCGGTGGGCATGAGTGTCTCAGTTTGCACAAGATAAAACAGTGAGAGATGAAATACATTCTAGTAAATTTCTAGGTGTGCTCTATGTGTTTAATTGACCATGCCCATCCCTCCTTAAGAGCAGTGGCTGAAGTATAGCATGCTCAACCCATGCATCTTGGGCAGGCCAAGTTTATTTTTTCCAACAGCTAGATTTATTGCTTAAGTAGTAACATATTGTCATCAGTCTGATTTTACATCAAACTGCAGTTTCAGATTCAACTGTTAATGCACCCAAAATAGTAATAGAACATAACCTCCAATTTGAAACACAAAAGGCTGTCTTCACGATTATATGACAATGACCAATAAAAAGGCTTTGAAATTAATAAAAATAAATTTGACGCAGATTTCTAGGATGAATAATGAGGGAAATGTAATTTTCTAGATGCTCTGTAGAAACAATAGTAACACAGGAAAGAAGCAAAGTAAGAAGAACACAAACAAACATAGAAAAATGTAATTCTCCATCTTTGGAGATGCAATCTTGATTGCAGGTATTGCTACCACTCACCATATGCTCAGAGGCACGTTACCAAATTCTTCCAAGCTACACAGGAAGTGGATTGGACTGTGAACTACCAAACCAAAATGAGTTTGCATTTTTACAAGTTTGTAGGGCAATACAATATCTCAGAGAGGAGGTCAGGTCTCCTGCTTCCCTGGTGCATTCACTATATCTGCCCAATTTCCCTGCTTTTAAAAGTTTGATAGAAATATATGTTGGCTATAGGTATGTTCTTAAACTGTTCATGTTTTTTGCCTATTAGTGAATATGTTTCTGTGTGGATTTGTGTGCATATTGGGTGTGGACAACATTTTTGCAGATCAAATCCTAAAACAATAATTGTAGAAATAATCTGTACACTCAGAAGATTCTGTATGAATTAAGGGAGACAGCTAATGTTACATGTAATTTATATGATTTGACTGTCATCTTTATCACACTTTACCTCAGCAAATTACAGTCATTAAATGCATCATGATTAGGGTTGCCAGACCTGTTTTTCAGCCTGAGATTCCGGTTTTGGGGGTCCCCTCCGGCTCTCCGGCTGACTCAGCTTAATCTCCGGACATTCAGCTTTCATTTTTTTTTAAAAAAAATAAGTTTCTAGGTGGTCTGGTTCCAGAGATACACACCAAAACATCAGCCGCCCCCCACAACTTCTTGGATGCTCTAAGTTCTGCTCTAATCTCTGCCCTTTCAGATTTTTAGCCAATAAGAAATCAGGGTTGTGATTGACAAGGAATGATAAAGACAAAAATGTAGAGTCAAATTGAATTGTCTGCTTTCAAGTCGATTCTGACTTATGGCAACCCTATGAACAGAGTTTTCATGGTAAGAGGTATTCAGACGGGGTTTACCATTGCCTCCCTCTGACTGGCCCAAGACTCAGAAACGTGCTTTTTCCTGCTTTTCTGAACATCTCACAGATTGAATAAGTAAGCTCTCAGTCTTTTTCTCTCTTGTGTGTAGGAGTCAGACAGATTTAAATTTTGAAGAGGGCAGTGTTTTGCAAACTTCCCAAATTGAAGCTTTAACTTTTCTCTTCTCCCAGGATTTTAACAGCATTTAAATAACGTGTTTTTAACTTGCTTTTAACTTTGAATAACTTTGTTTTTAACTGTTTTTATGGGTTTTAATAGTTTAAATTTGTATACTTGTTTTTAATGTTTTTTATTGTTGTAAACCGCCCAGACAGCTTTGGCTATGGGGTGGTATATAAATGCAATTAATCATCATCATCATCATCTAGTACTTGATTTTCCAGAGTAAACATACCCAGAGTAAACCCTATTGAATTCAGTAGGACTTCATTTTGAGTAGACATGGTTAGGATTGTGCTGCAAATTGATGGGAATTTTGAGTGAACATAGGAAAGAATTGTATTTGTGTTGTATATCTTTCTCTGCCCCTCTAATTCTATTTTTAAAGCAATTAGGCAGGGGTTATTTAGGTACCCTGTGAGGTAGGGTTGCAGTCTGGAAACCAAGGCAGCTCACAATAAGAAATTAATCCCTTTAAAATCCAATAACCATAAAAACAAGTATAAACAGTTGCAAAAGTGGCATGATTCTGAATTTTGGGTTGCGTGAATGAAGTTGCTTATCACTTGAGGTTGCATTTCTGTCCCTGTTTGAGTAAGCCCCACTGAATACACTGGGACTTGCTTCTGAATAAATAAACATAGGATTGCACTATAAATATCTTAACAGGTTGTGTAAATAATAAATATATTTGATAGTCATACTTATACAAATATTTCTTCATTTTTCATATTTTTGGTTTTTGGTTAGGAATCCTGACAGGTTGTGAGATGCTTAGTTGTCTGCCTTACTCATAGGAATCTTGTGGTTAGTATGGTATTGCATTTAAGAAATCATCACTTTCTTTTGTTCTCTTGTTTTGACAGAAAAGGGTAGAGAATCTTTTTACTCATTACTCAGACCTCTTTCTGAAGTGAAGGGTCAAATCTGTAAATAAATTTGGATGTTAAAAGGTAGGGGCAGGACATTCCAGGCAGGGGGTTGCCAGCCCTACTTGGATATGGATATCTTTGCAGAGGATCCCTTGTCAAGCTTTACCAACAACGCAATCCAAACCATATCTACTGAGAAGTAAGTCCTATTAAGTTCTATGGGCTTAGTCCCTTAGTAAGTGTGTTTAGAATTGCAGCTCTTCGGGGCATCCATCTTTATTCCTGAGTGCTCCCATCTAATCTCCACAACACTAGGCTCCTTTCTTCCTACAATGGCCTTTGGGTGACTGGCTTGGCCTGGCCCGAGGGCACTTGAACCCTTTTTGCCAGAAGCTAATTGGCTAGATTAAATGTTCCCTACCCAGGCTCTATCTTTTAGCTAAGATTTCTATCTTAATTTCCAATCAGATAAATGTTTTTGTATGAAGTGTATGCGCCAATCAACTGTGGTTGATGCTTAATGTAGCATGTGTAATGGCATCACTTGGACCTGCCCCATGACATCATTTGGACCCGCCCCATGACATCACTCAGGCCAGCCCCCAAAATCTCAGGGTTTGGGATGCTTCTGACCTGGCAACCCTAATCAGGCAATTGGATTGGGATTCTTTTTACTCATATTTTCATTTCTAAGCCTTTATCTTTTTTGCCATCACCGTTTTGCAAGCACAAGAACCAGGAACTCATCTTAAAGTAAGCATTCTCAGTATCTCAAATGAAGCACATAAGCTGTACAAAGTCATCGTGAAACCTACAGAATGGGAGTTATATTTAACTGTTTAGCATACAACATCCACACATCTGCTAACTGGAATAATTTGCATCCAGAGATTCAGATGGCATGCAGCAATATTTTGTAAAGCAAATTGATGAAGAAGCATCACTTTAATGCTAGTTGCAGGCTTTTACTTTAAACTGCACTGCTTATTCTCTCACTTTTAAAAAGTGTCAGGACTTGAAATTTTCCAGCAACAGAATTAATATATGAAAGCAGCATGGCAACTTGGGCAGAACAGCAGCTACCATTGTTACAATGCAGAGCTAGCAGTTTCCACGGGAAACTTCAGTCCCAGCAAAATTAAGCACACTTTAGTGTAATCTAATTTCTGCAGCACCAAATCCTTAAAAAGCATTTGTGTCTGATTTTTCCCCCTCTTCAAGAACCAACTAGCAAAAGTCCTATCTTTTTACTTAATCTCCCATCCATCATTTTCCCAATACCTGTAATATGGTCAAGAGAATTCACATATTATTCAAACTATGAAAAGTAATTTTCTTAAAATATTAAATATTACAGCATCATATTTGATTCAATTCACATTTTCAAAATGTGTGTGCACTCATTCATGAATACACAGGGGGACTAACCAGGAAAGTGAAAGGAGGGGGAATGATTTACTGTATCATAATAATATTATGATTATATTTCCTTACGAGGAAAGGTTGCAGCATTTGGGGCTTTTTAGTTTAGAGAAAAGGCGGGTCAGAGGAGACATGATAGAAGTGTATAAAATTATGCATGGCATTGAGAAAGTGGATAGAGAAAAGTTCTTCTCCCTCTCTCATAATACTAGAACTCGTAGACATTCAAAGAAGCTGAATGTTGGAAGATTCAGGACAGACAAAAGGAAGTACTTCTTTACTCAGCGCATAGTTAAACTATGGAATTTGCTCCCACAAGATGCAGTAATGGCCACCAGCTTGGATGGCTTGAAAAGAAGATTAGACAAATTCATGGAGGACAGGGCTATCAATGGCTACTAGCCATGATGGCTGTGCTGTGCCACCCTAGTCAGAGGCAGCATGCTTCTGAAAACCAGTTGCCGGAAGCCTCAGGAGGGGAGAGTGTTCTTGCACTCGGGTCCTGCTTGCAGGCTTCCCCCAGGCACCTGGTAGGCCACTGTGAGAACAGGATGCTGGACTAGATGGGCCACTGGCCTGATCCAGCAGGCTCTTCTTATGTTCTTATGTTCTTAATATGCTAGTCTTTCAGATAATATACGTACTAGTTTTGCACATTATCTGTAAACCAGGTTTGCCTTTGTGAATTTTTAAAAAAACACAAAAACACCAACCCCCAAAGCCGTGAAATATAATAATCCATTTTAGTCTTTAATACACTGTGTCTTTTCATGATTTAAACATCAGGTGTGTTATTTAAAGTCAGTGCAGTAAGGTCTATGTTTCTCATGCTGTGGGGACTGCAGAGCTATTAGCAAGATGAAACTGAGTCAGAAAAGCATGCAGGTATACACAATATTTTCTAGATACAAAGTTGGGACCAAAAGCCTGCACACTGTCAAAATGGGAAAGCATCCAATTTTTTTCTGTTTTCAGACATACATATTTATCAGCAACAGCAAAGGCATGTGTTGCTGTTCTGCAAGCAACAAATTTATTCAAAATCATTTTTTAAAAAGGAAGAAAGACTATTGCATTTTTAAGTCAAAATGGGTGGCAGAAGGGAAAGTTAGCCAAGAAGCTGAATTAATCACTTTTACAGTTTTTGTCAAGGAGAATGAAGCATCTTCCAGAACATCAGGTATCTTCCTGCCCAACCACTCACTGAGCAAAAAGCAATCCAGAATGGTAAAAGTATCATCACCCACACATTACAATGCTCATTTGCACTGATGTACTGCGATTTAAAAAATGCAAGCCAACAGCACACCCCATATTCAACCTGTCACAACTGCACACACCTTTTATATGTTTTATTTCCTTTGCTCTTGGATAAACAGAATCATCTTCATTAGCTTCCTAATAAGTATAACAGACAATCATGTGAAATAGATGGTTGCTTGGTGAAATTGTGGTGGGAAGACAACAGGGAGTATATTAGAGGTAAACTTGTTTAATTCTTTAATTATCTCTTTTTGATCAAAAGCAGCTCACTTGTAAAGAAATTGGGAGAAGGGGGGAGGGGAGTTAAGTAATGAGCACTTTAGACTGCTTGACATAATTGGAAGAAGAAATTGGTGATGAAGTATGAGAAATGATAGCACTGATTGGTTGCATGCAACTAAAACTCATGATAATAAAGGATGCTCACAACAACAGTGGCTGTCTTTCCAATACATATGCTGTCCCAATAAACACTATTCACACTCAGTGCCTACTTGCCCATGTACAAAATCTTACAGAAATTGCCAAGACAGACAGTTGCAGCTACTCAGCAAGGTATTTCTTTTTGCTCCATACTCCAGGCTACTCAGATGCTGCTAACTCTTTAGCATTCTTCATAGTCTTTGCATTAGAAAAAATCACTAAAGGTCTCACCTGAACCTTAAAAAGGTGTTCTCACACTTAATTTCATATGCTCCCTACCACCTCTATTTCTTCATTCATAGCTCCTTCTTTCTCAAAATGTCCATTACAATATGCTTTCACATTTTTATTCACAATATGCCTTTTGCAAGGTTGTCTCTTGGCTCTACATTATGGAGATGGTTATGTCACATACACTGCAATTGTATGCACTTCTTGTGACTTTCCCACTGACCACAGAACTTATTTCCAAATGCATATGAATAAGATTGAGTAGAAATGCCTTGGGTTGAACAATCTAATATCTAAAATGATGTTTGCTAACATGATACATGCACTATTGTAAGCCTTATATTATTATTTTCATAAGTGGTAACAATGTTGGGTCATCTGAATTCACATTTTTTATAACATGGTATTGTTTACTCTGTTTTGGGATTATTAAGTCTGTAATAGTGGCACAAAGTCCAGAAGAGAAGGAAGGCCTGGGCACTAGGGTTTCCAGGTCTCTGGTTTTCAAACGGAGACTCCAGGTTTTTTGGGTCCTCTCTGGATCTCCAGATGAGTCATCTTAATCTCCAGACTCTCAGCTCTCTCTCTCTCTCTCTCTTTTTAAAAAAATAAGTTTCTAGGTGCTCTGGTTCAAGAGGTATACATCAAAAAGCCAGCCACCCCCACGGCTTCTCTTAAATGAGCTTGTAGCTGGCTGCTCTAACCCTGCCCCTTCAGGATTGTACATGAAGTCAGGGTTGTGATTGATAAGGCAGTAGCTAGACCCCACTGCAAGACCAGAAAACGGTTGTTTTTTTCCTGCTTATCTGAAAATCTCATAAACTGACTAAGTAAATTGAGCAAGTCTTTTTCCCTCTTGTGTGCAGGAGTCAAACAAGTCTAAATTTTCCTGGGCTGTTGAAGAGGGCAGTGTTTCGAAGACCTTCCCAATATGAAGCTTTAATCCAATACTCACTTTTCTGTGAGTAAAACTGCAATGCTAATCCCACATAGGTACAGTAAACGCCATTGAATTCAATAGCACTTACTTTTGAGTAGACATGGTTACAATTGTGGTGTAAATTAATTGGACTTTTGAGTAAATATAGCAAAGAATTGTGTTTGTGTTGTAAATCTTTCTCTCCTCCTCCAATCCTATTTTAAAGCAATTAGCAGGGCTTACTTAGGTATCATTGCTTTTATGTAGGAAACTAATACTGATTTTATTTTTTAAAAAAAATGTTCTGCAATGACCAACTGGATTTGACAATAAACTATTCTATGGGGTGTATGATTTTACATCTCCAGTGAGTGTACTGAGTCTTTCCAACAACCTTATCAGGTAGGGTTGCCTACTGGAAACCAAGGCTCTCAATAAGAAATAAATCGCTTTAAAATCCAATAACCATAAAAAACGAGTATAAACATTTGCAAAACACCTTACAGTGGCATGATTCTGATTTTTGGGTTGGGTGAGTGAAGTTCCTTACAACTTGAGGTTGCAGTTCTGTGCATGCTTCCCTGTTTGAGTAAGCCCCATTGAATACATTGGGACTTGCTTCTGAGTAAACATGCATAGAATTGCAGTATAAATATCTTTACAGGTTGTGTAAATAATAAACATCTTTGACAGTCCTGCTTATATAAATATTTGTTCATGCTATGTCCTGATAAGCATCTGATTTCACACTATGTTTGTGTATCATTATTTCTTCTACATTTTAAGTGTGCCCTTCTTCCTTGGGGTGGTCATGGTTCCCCTCTCTTGTTTTCATCCTGAGGGACAGATTAGGCTGAGAGATGGTGCATAGCCCGTGGTCATCCAGTACACTTTGTAGCGTATTTCCATTTTCAAATTGAAGTAAAATGATTTATACGTAGGCAAAGTTTATAAAGTAATGAAGATCCACATAATACATTCAAAGCACATCCAACTTGCATTTAAAGCATATGACTTCCCCCAAGAATCCTGGGAAGTGTTGTTGCCTCCTCACAGTTATGTTCCCACTACCCTTAACAAACTACAGTTCCCATGATTCTGTGGTGTGATTCATATGCTTGAGTAGCGAATGGTCACCCAGTAAACTGTAGCTCATTTCCATTTTAAAAAATTAATTGAAATGATAAATTGATATGGTTTACATGCAGGCAAAGTTTGTTAAGTAAATCCACAAAATAAATTTAAAGCGCATCCAACTTGCATTTAAAGTACATGACTTCCCCAATAAACCCTGGGAAGTGTAGTTTCCCCCTCACAGTTATAGTTCCCACCACTCTTGCGCGTAAAATGTTTGTTGAATGTGCTTTAAATAAATGGTGTGGTTCTGCCCTAGATATGATGTTCATTCATTAGTGAATTGAAAAGAATAATTAAAAAAAATACTTTTTAAACAGGGGAAATGTTGTAGCTCAGTGTAGGGCATATGTTCTGCATGCAAAGGTCCAAAATTCAATTTCTGGTAAAGACTATTGCCTGAAATCCTTGAAGGCCAATGCTAGTCCATATCACCAGTACTGAGCAAGATGGTACCAAATGGCCTGAGTTGGTATAAGGCAGATTCTTTTGTTCTTATTATTTATTTATTTAATTAATTTGCATCCCGGCCATCCTCCCAGCAGGAGCACAGGGAGGCAAGCAAAGCACTAAAACACTTTAAAACATCATAAAAACGGATCTTAAAATACATTAAAACAAAACAGCATTAAAAACATTTAAAAGAACAACCTTAAAAAAGGCTTAAAAACATTATTAAAAACATATTAAACAATTTTGACACAGATGCAGACTGAGATATGTCTCAACTTAAAAGTCTTGTTGAAAGAGGAAAGTTTGTACTTAAAAATGGAAAGAGACCCAAGGGCCACAGTGACTCTAAAAATAATTAATTAATTAATTAATTAATTAATTATTATAATATTTCCCACTCTTCCTCCCAGTAGAAGCCCAGAGCGGCAAACAAAAGCTCTAAAAACAATCTATCATCATAAAAACAATCTTTAAAATACATTAAACAGAACAGCCTTAAAAACATTAAAACCAAGCTGCTGTATTGTAAAAAAAATTGCTTTATATACCACTTTATTGTAAAAAATATCAAAGTAGTTTACAGAAGGAATTAAAACAATAAAATTATTAGCAAAAACAGTTAAAGGCAGGTATGTGAAGACATTCAAAACAGTAAAACCAACAATGAGTTATAAACAGATGAAAAACACAATAGCTACTACATGCCTGTTTTTAGCAGGTGCTGAAAGGAGTACAATGAAGGCATCTGCCTAATGTCAATAGGCAGGGAGTTCCAGAGCATAGGTACTGCCATCATAAAGGACTGATTTCTTACAAAAGCAGAACAAGTACTGTGTGGCAGCTGAATCATGGCAAGCACACCTTGAACTTGGCCTGGTAGCAAATCAGCAACCAGCGTAGATTTCAGAGCAGAGAGATTATTTATTATTTAATTTATTTATTTAATTTAATTTATATACCGCCCTAAGCCCGAAGGCTCTCTGGACGGTGTACATGTGCTCACAAGGTCTCACTCATGACAGCGATTGTACTGCAGCCCCCAGGTCAGGCTGTGCTGCATGGGAATTTCTGTGACTTTGGCTGACTGGCTGCCAGGATTTTTTTAGTTTGGGTTTTTAGTTAGGAATCCTGACTGGTTGTGGGATGCTGAGTCTTCTGTCTTCTGTCTTACTCATAGGAGTCTTGTATTGGTATGGTTTTGCATTTAGGAAAACATCACTGTCTTTTGTTTTTGTTTTTCTGTTTGCATTTCGTTTACCTTAACCTCACTCTGTTACATCAATACAAGCAACAACAGTGGTTCTATGCCCTCAGCTCAACCCCCTTAAACCCATTGATGATGTACCTTGTTGGCTGCATGACTGTTTCTTGCCCAATAGCGGCAAAAGAGAATTCACATACTGGGAAGTATGGCTTCAATTGTTGTTTGCAAACTACTTTCTGTGAAGGTAGACCAAGCCATGTGTGTTTTCTCTCTGTCAATTATTATTTACTGCAATTGGGTTGGCAGTCAAAGTAAGTTTATAGCCGCCCACAGGGTAGACAGAAAAGGGTAGATAATCTGCTTAGTCTTACTCATTTCTCAAATTTCTTTCTGAAGTGAAGGGTGAAATCTGTAAAGAAATTTGGAGCAGCTATTTAAAAGTTAGGGGCATTCCAAGCAGGGGGTTGCCAACCCTGCGTGGATATGGATATCTTTACAGAGGATTCCTAGGCAAGGTTTACCAATAGCACAATCCTAACAATATCTACTCAGAAATGTCCTATTGAGTTCTATGGGGCTTAGTCCCTTAGTAAGTGTTTTCAGAATTGCAGCCTTCAGGGACATCCATATTTACTCCCGAGTGCTCCCATCTTCACAACACTAGGCTCCTTTCTTCCTACAATGGCCTTGTGGCGATTGGCCTGGCCTGAGGACACTTAAACCTTTCTTGCCAAAAGCAAGTAGGCTAGATTAAATGTTCCCTACCCAGGCTCCATCTTTTAGCTAAGATTTCTATCTTAATTTCCAATAAGAGAAATGTTTTTGTATGAATTGTATGCACCAAGCAGCTGTGGTTGATGTTTAATGTATCATGCTTAATGACATCATTAGGGCCCAACCCTGTAATATCGCAAAGACCCATCCCTATGGCATTACTTAGGCCCACCCCGTGAGATCATTAAGGCCCACCCCTGAAATCTCAGGGTTTGGGATGCTTCTAACCCTACTTGGCACTGACCATGGGAGACCCAGGATGTTTGGAGTAAATATGCTGAGAATATGATTCATAGTTCCAGAGAATACAATATTCAGTTCTTGGGGACAGGAATTTTAGTTTCTTCCATTTCTTAATATAATATACATTTAATGAGGTTAAATAAACAAAAAAGAAAAGAAAACCATGAAACCTATGTGAGTATGTGTGGGGAAACACCATATTATAAAATCAAATTAAATAATTAAATTAGCAAAGTTTTCCATAAGCAGAATACTGGAATTATGACCAAAGTTTCTGATAATGCAAATGCATTGTGCACCAGAAAATAAACAAGCATAAGCAATTCCAATGACTGCAGTTCTAATGCAAAACCAAACATGATGTGTTTCATTAATTTCACAAGCCACCACAAAACACAATGCCTTCATTATAATGTGAGCTGAATTCTTTGGAGATCTCTGTTTTGGTTTATAAAGCAAAGATTTGTCCGAGGTTTGTCCCTACACACTCCTCCCTTCACACAGACCCTTACCTTCAGACAGAGCTTGGAAGTAATTAGTCACAAAAAACAAAGTACTTGTACTTGTAATTAATTACTTTTTTGAGAAACAAGTGGGTAATTCCTTTACATTTTGATTGTAACAGAACAAGGAGTAATTTTATTACTTTTCAGGAGTAATTGTAATGTTTCCAGCATTATTTGGGGGCATTACTTGGGGGAGGGAACAGGGGAAGTGTTCTGCTCCTCTGATTTGTTGATGAAAATCCTTTGCCTCAAATCACGCTTCTGTGCAGCATCGCTCTTCCCTCATGCCTCTGTAGGTGGGTAGGAGGCAACGAGGGAAGAGGTGAAGAGTGAAACAGGGGGAATGGAGAAAACAATTGTTTTAAAAAATGGATGCTGGTGGAGAAGAATGGGGTGGAGGGAAAGGAGCCGGAGGGCAAGAACATGGATAAAGGAGGAGAAGGAGGGAGCAGCAGAATGGAGATAAAGAACTGTGGAGGTGAAAGATTGTTTTTTTTTTTTTACAATAATTTTTATTCAAATTTTCATAAAACAAACAAAACAAAATCATAAAACATTCAAAGACAAAAAACAAAACAAAACAAAAATGATTAAACAAAAAAATAAAATGTTGACTTCCCATTTGTCGCAGATCAGTTATAGGTCTACAATATATAACAATCCTGTCTCTTAAATTATATTATAAAATCACTTTCCTCCAGTAGTTATCTTAATTAATCATCAAATCTCATAGACATTACTTTATTCTTTCCACAAAAAGTCAAAGAGAGGTTTCAATTCTTTAAGAAATATATCTATCAATTTTTCTCCAAATAAACATATCGATTAATCCATCTCATCAAATCTGTTAAGTCCAATAATTTCAATAGCCATTATTCCATTATCCATATTAATTCCATCTTCCATCTTCAATAGTCCTGTTAAGTCCAATAATTTCAGTGTCCAATCTTCCATTATCAGTATTCCATAATAATCTTGCTGTCATAGCCATAGTCATATAATAAGAGTCTGATGGGAATTTCCTCTATCCCAAATATTTTCTTGCCAGCCATTCTGAATAAGTTGCTGAAATATTGTTGTAAAGTCATATCTCTGTTCTTCTTTTTTACAAAATGCACTGGCTCATCTCTTGAGAGTTTTTCCATTGTCACATGGCTGCAGTTAATTCCATAGATTTTCTCTATATCAAGCTCCATCACGTCATTCCAGTCCAGAAAATTATCCAAGCCATTGATAACTTTATCTCTAATATCTTCATTAATTTCTTCAGAGATAACGTTAAATTCCAAACAGTAGATTTTATTTCTAATATCCATAAACTCCAGATCTTTTTCCAATTCCACATTTGTTCCAATCTCCAGGGCTTGTATCTTCCCTTTATTTTTTCTTTTCTCATCTCTGATCTCATTCTCCTCTCTCACAGGATCCCCTATTTCTTTAAGCTCCTGCGTCATTTTGCTCAGTTCAATTTTCAGCTCCTTACTGCCCTGTTGCAGGGTTTGTTTCGTTATCTCAATCTCATCCATTATTTTCTGAAACATAATTACTTCCAGATTCTCAGCCACTTTCTTGATTGCCATTTTTAAAACCACGAAAACAAAACAAAACAAAAATAAAGAAGAACCACTTCTTAGTTCAGCAACAATTGGGTTAATATTCCAGGCTTGATGACATCACAGTATAAACAGAGCAGCCTGCCTTATCTCTCTATGTTCAAGAATACAAAACAAATTTAGTTCCCAGCATCAAAACAGTTAGTGGCGTCGTGAAGAAGCAGATTCGTCAAAATAAAAGACCAAAAAGAGAATAGTCCCAGACAATATAATGTTCCAAAGTTCATATTTTTTATTTTTTTCTCCTCGGAATAGAAATCCCTCTTCTGTTTATATCTTTAGAATGCACTTCCAGGACAGCTTTTTGCAATAGAAACAGAGATAAGCTGTTAATTTCGTGAATAACAGAGAAGAGTTATAGCTCACCCAGAAGTTCTTTAAAGCTGATTCATTTGACAAATCTCTTTTTGCTGCAACAATTTAAACCAAGTAAAAAAAAAATATAGAAAGAAGAGTGCTTGCCTGTTAGTCCGTTTTCTCTTTGAAGAAAAGATAAACGTATCGCATTAATCAGATAGAGCTTGTTCAGAAGTCCGTCCGGCATTGCTGGCTGGACCTTTTCTCATAAATTAATGAAATCCAGTCCTCCCAACAAAAACAGGCTTTTGAGGTTGATCTCTACGTTTCTCCCTGCCCGGGAGAAATTTCATCAGTCAAAAAAAAAATGTCCTGACTGATTTATATCTGGATAAGCTTCTTCTGAGGTGGGAGCCCGTCTCAAAAGCAGGCACAAGCGAAGTCACCCTTCCCGGAAGTCGGAGGTGAAAGATTATGTGTGTGTGTAAATACTGTTTGCACTTGGCACACAAAGCAGCCTCTGCCGCCCTCCCTGGCTACTTTGCTGCATTTGCAATGTTTTAACTTTTTTGCATCTCAGGAAAATGTTTGCTTGGGTGGGTGTCCCTTAGTTGGTGGCAGAGTAGGGTCTGGGAGGGGGCTGAGTGAGAGAGATTACACTTCCTGTCTGAGATCGTGTGTGTGTGTGTGGGGGAGTTGCACTTGGTTTGACATGCAAAGATCTAAGTGGTGGCCTCTGCCTCCCTTCCTACCTCTCTTATCAGCAAAGAGACCACCACTGCTATTTTATGGATAAAAAGAATTATTCTACTACCTGTGTGTATGTGTGTTTATGTTTGATGTTGTTTCAGGTGACTTAGGTGTGCAGCAGCCAAGGCCAACACCTTGTAGGCACTCTAGTTTTTTTAAAAAAACAACTTAAGTGTAATTGTAGTGCTTATTTTTGAGTAATGGTAAAGTAATCAATTCCTTTCAGGACAATTGTAATCATAATGGTAATTGATTTCAACGAATCAGGCATTATACCAGATGGATGGAGACGAAACATCATTGTTCCAATTTACAAAATGAGCGACCCTTTTAATCCCTCTAATTATTGCCCCATAAGCTTATTAAATGTGGTGTTAAAACTGTATAGTAAATTTCTCCTTCTAAAACTGGAACAATGGGCAAATTCAAATAACATTATACCTGCTGAACAAATTGGCTTCAACAAAGGGTCTTCTCCGATCGACCACAGCCTAACTCTTTACCTTATGGCAAATCAGGCCATAATTGGCCCTACAAAACATCTCTATGTGGCATTTGTCAATCTGGCCGCAGCGTTTGATTCAGTAGACAGGGGCAAACTTTGGACAAAACTATATAACATGAATATAGATCACCGACTATTGTATTTAATAAGGGCCCTATATACAGACACTTTTGCCCAGGTTAGATTAAACAATTGTGGTGCAATGACAAACCCGATATCAGTGGCGAGGGGTGTTAAACAGGGGTGTCCTCTTGCACCCCTATTATTTAACCTATTTTTAACAGCCATAATATCGGACCTGTCTGGTCCACAATTCCCCCCCCCTCTACTGGAAATAGAAAGATATCTACACTATTTTATGCAGACGACATGGCCCTTCTTTCGTTAGTCCCAGTAGGTTTAAAAAAATTAATGAGACGTCTTCATGAGCTTTGTGTAATTGAGGGGCTAAAAGTAAACTATAAAAAAACTAAAGTTCTAGTATTTGGGAGAAGATATGCGAATCATCGTTGGTCAATGGATAATCACCAATTAGAACAGACCCGGGTATTTAAGTATTTGGGAGTGATTTTTTCAGATACTCTGTCCTGGAAAACCCATTTGCAATATACTAAACAATCAGCGATAAAAACAGTGGGAGCCATTTTAAAATTTCACCGCTCAACCGGGGGTAATTTGGTCACCCCCGCCCTAAAAACTTTTGAGGCTAAAGTAATTCCTCAGGTTCTTTATGGCGCTTTGATATGGGGGTGGGATACTAAAGCAATTTCATCTTTGGAGACAATTCAAATGGACTTTCTCAGGCGCTTACTGAACTTACCCCCAGGAACCTCATCTGCAATGCTCCGCGCGGAAACAGGCCTCCCCCCGCTGACCACGCATATCCATCTAGCTCTTCTGAGGTTTATGAGATCTACTGTACACTTACAAAATAAAGACCTGTTAAACTTATATTTAACCTACTCTTCTACTCAGAAAACCTGGGGAGCTAGACTAGAAAATTTATTACATAGGTACCATCTTACTATCCATCAATTCAATACCATTGGCTCAGATAAGAAACTTCGGGAAGCTGTCATCCACCATAGTCGTTATCTAGATCGTCTATATCTACTTAACAGCAGGTCCACCCCATGGTATTGGAGATTTAAAACCGATCACAGTCGCTCCCCATATCTAAACACATACATGCCCAGTAACCTTAGATTCGCTTTCACCTCACTTAGATTCTTCTCCTTACCTAATGCGGAACGGGAAGGGAGAATAGCTAAGGTTCCTAAGGAACAAAGATACTGCATTTGTGGGTATCAAGGGGTGGAGGATCTTCCACATATCTTACTGGATTGCCCAATTTATCATAATCCTAGAATGAATCTCACATCGAGGTGGCCAGACCTTAACGAGTCGGCCACAATTGCCGATAAAGTATTATTCCTAATGTCCGATTGGAACTATGAGGTGACACACCACGTAGCTATATTCGCATCTGCAGCTAGGAAATTAAGAGCTGGTTTACTTTCAGAGCTCAACTCGAAATGAAATTTCTAAAAGGCCTTATCGATGCCGACAGTATTTTAACTTTGCCATCTCAGTAATTAAAGTTTATTTAGGAACTAGCCATATGGCCCTAAGATGAACATATTGATTTTATATTGTTTTAACAATTTGCTACTTGCTAATGTTTTAACTTGTCTTATCTTGTATTTTGTTATGGATTGTATACCTTGTGTTGGCCTGTGGCCCTGCAATAAAGATGATGATGATGATTCCTTTCTGGGGCCATGTAACAGTAATTGTAATTTATTCCTTTTTAAAAGTAATCTTCCAAGCTCTGCCTTCAGAGCACCACAGTTGAAAATTTCCTGGCTTAATTAACCACAATTTCTACTAATGTCTGAACTGGAAAACTATGGTTATCAGGATAGGAACAAACATCTTAATCCAACTTCATAACCTTCTTCAATCAAATTACTTGCCAGATTAGTCAAGTATAAAAGAGTCTAGAAGCTAAAAAAATTTCAGTAACTTCTACTACCATTGCAAATAAATAAATAAATAAATAAATATTAATCACAACTATTTTACGAGTAGATTTTGACTACACTATGGATAAAACATAATATTAATTCCAAATCCATGTGGCAGTTGTAGGCTGGGATAAATGCCACTGAGGAAATGTAAATTTATGTATGAGATTAAGCAGAAAGTAACTTCTGGTTAGAAGCTCAAACTGAGATTACAGAAACAAAATGTAGAAAAACATTTTAATTGTAGACCAAGCATGCTGAATCTATATTCTATTTCAATTTCTGTGAGATAAGCAAATGTAATTGGATATTAAATGGTTGTAAACTATTCAGCATTCCATATAAATAAAGAGCAATGTGAAGATGCTGGAACATTTTGCATAAACATAAAATAATCTCTAATATCTATAAAGTAACACATAATCCATTTACTGTGTCTTATCTAGATTTAAACTTACTCACCAACAGTGATAGCCCTAGATGACACTGCACATACTTATAATGAATTTTTTTAAATAATCTCTCCTCCTGTTTGCCTCTTCTTATAAGCAGTTCACTCAAATATGTATTTAATTTAATTCACCCTGGTGTTTGCTCCCAATAAGGCAAATTATATGCAGATGCCTATGGCTGCTTTCACACTGCACAGAATTCCATTATTCTGACAATTTCTTACTTGGTAATTTGCGCATTATATTTGATCTTTCACATGATGTACAAGCTAGTTCTGGAATTCTAGTGGAATATAGTGCAA
This sequence comes from Rhineura floridana, assembly GCF_030035675.1. NCBI lineage: Eukaryota > Metazoa > Chordata > Lepidosauria > Squamata > Rhineuridae > Rhineura > Rhineura floridana. The sequence goes on from NC_084487.1 coordinate 103,246,001, forward strand.
GATTAGTGCTAATTTTCGTGATACCAGAAATAATCCATTTGCAAGTTTTGGAACCTGGAAAATCATGGGAGTTTTTCACTAGTTGCATGTGATCAGCATCCCAGCATCCAGCATGTTCCAGCGTGTTCCCACTCTTTAGGTGTGCAGGGTTGTTTTTTTTCCCTGACGAAAATTGTGCCAGTATTCCGGTTTAGGAGCATAGCAGCAGCATTCCCTCCCATGTTTATACAACTAAAAAAAAAAATCAGATGCTAAAGTGAGAGGTGTTGCATGGCAACGGGACAAGTTCCTTAGACCTCCTACTCAGTGGGGACCTACAGTGTGCATATGTATAATAGGTGAGGGATGAAAACAAAACAAGGTGTTCATTGCAGCTGCGTGAAAGCATTCGCACGAAATGCCGGTATATCAGCTGAAGAAGCTACTGTTCCTTAATGCAACAGGTACTGCAGCGTGAAAGTAATTTTAGAAACCAGGACAGAAGTGCTATCATTTTAATCTGTTAAACTAATGAATAAAGCCCCATGTCTCAAAGCAGCCTAAGTGTAAATCATAGACCAACAAACCAGGTCTAGGCCAACACTGGGACAAGATTCAAGTGATTCTCCCCTTGAACTGGGGCCCTGTACAACTCCAATGTGCAGGGGGTCTTCCAACCATCTGCTGAGGCTTTGGTTTCTCAAGTACAGGGGGAAACTGCATGAGGGTGGAAAGAGAAAGACTTGTTACACAAGATGGCTTCCACTTGTGTAACCATTCATTCAGTTTTACAGCTGAGCACTCTCACCACCCACCCCATGGAAGGTGCAATTTGAAGTACCACAGTGGACAACCCCATGCTTACCCCATGCACATTGAAAGTTCATATTTCAATATGATGAACTTTATTTTAAAAACTGCTCACATTATGAAATATGAGAGTGGTGTACAGAACACCAAAAGTGTAATAATAATAATAATAATAATAATAATAATAATAATAAATTTTATTTTTCAGCCGCCTATCTGTCCGGGTTAGGGACACTCTAGGCGACGAACAACAAGAGTAAAGCAATACATATACATATCAACATAGTCAATTTTAAACTAGAAAACCAGTAAAATATACTCCCAAAATAATACAGTGAAAATAACAGTACAACACCAGTAGATGATGTGCCAGAGCTAGCATGTGTGAAAGAAAAAAGATTTAAAAGAGCTTTCAAAAAGCTATTTATTTATTTGATTATATCTCACCCTCTGCACCGAGAGGCAAACAAAAACACCAAAAACACTGTAAAATATCATGAAAACAGACTTTAAAATATATAACAATAGAACAGCCTTAAAAACATTTTTTTTTAAAAAAAAAGCTTCAAAAATATATTAACAAGCAATTCCAACACAGATGCAGACTGGGTAAGGTCTCAACTTCAAAGGCTTGTTGAAAGAGGAAGGTCTTCAGTAGGCGCTGAAAAGGTATCAGAGATGGTGTCTGTCTAATATTTAAGGGGAGGGAATTCCAAAGGGTAGGTGCCACTACACTAAACTTCAGCTTCCTATGTTTGTGGGAATGGGCCTCCTGATAAGATGGTATTTGCAGGAGGCCCTCACCTGCAGAGCACAGTGATCAACTGGATACATAAGGGGTAAGGCGGACTTTTAGGTATCCCTATTCCCAAGCTGTATAAGGCTTTGTATGACAAAATCAGAACCTTGAACTTGGCCCAGTAGCAAATGGGCAGCCAATGCAATTCTTTCGGCAGCGGGGTATCATGTTGGCGATACCCTGCCCCAGTGAGCAGTCTCACCACCACGTTTTGCACCAGCTGCAGCTTCCAGACCACACAGAGTGTATTACAGTAATCCAGCATGGACGACAGTGGTCAGGCTATCCCTGTCCAGGAACGGCTGCAGCTATCTTATCAGCTGAAGCTGGTAAAAGGTACTCTTAGCTGCTGAGGTCACCTGGGCCTCTAGCAACAAAGATGGATCCAAGACCACCCCCAAACTATGGACCTGCTCTTTTAGAGGGAGTATGACCCCATCCAAAGCAGGCAACTGACCAATTATTCGAACTTAGGAACCACCAACCCACAGCGCCTCCATCTTGCTAGGATTCATACTCAGTTTATTGGCCCTCATCCAGCCCACCGGTCCAGGGCTCACATGGCCTTTCCTGATTCAGATGTTACAGAGAAATAGAGCTGGATATCGTCAGCATACTGCTGACACCTCACCCCAAATCTCCTGATGACAACTTCCAAGGGCTTCGTATAGATGTTAACCACATCAGGGACAAGAAGGTACTCTGTTGCATCCCATAGCACAACTGTCAGGGGGCTGAAAGACAATGGTATTCTCTGAAGGTGACCCTGAAGATAGGATCAGAACCACTGTAAAACAGTGCCTCCAACACCCATCTCACCAAGTCAGCCCAGAAGGATACTATGGTCAATGGTATCAAAAGCCACTGAGAGATCCAGTAAGATACCAAGGTAACACTTCTCCTGTCCTTCTCCCAATAAAGGTCATCCATCAGGACAACCAAGGCTGATTCAGTCCCATAACCAGGCCTGAACCCAGACTGGGATAGGTCAAGATAACCTGGAATGGGTCAAGAGTACTTGCAATTTCTGTGCCACAACCCTCTCAATCACCTTCCCTAAAAAGGGGGTATTTGCAACCAGGCGGTAGTTGTCACAAACCAATGGGTCCAGGGTGAGCGTTTTCAGGAGCGGTCAGATCATCACCTCTTTTAGGGTGGTTGGAACCACTCCCTCCTTCAGTGACATGTTAACCACACCCTGGATCCACCTGGCCAACCCCCCTCGGCAAGCTTTAATAAGCCAAGAAGGGCAAGGGTCAACAGGACACATTGCTGGCCGCATCGTCACAAGCACCTTGTCCATGTCATCCGGCTGCATCAACTTAAACCGATCTCAAGAAGTTGCAGCAGACATTGCACTGGACACCTCACTGGGGACTACAGTAGATGTGCATGGGGCATCTAGATTGCTATGGAGGCGAGCAATTACACCCTCAAAATGCCTTGCAAACAAGTCATAGTGGGCCTGCAAAGGGTCTAAAACTCCATTTCCTATTGAGAGAGTCCTAGGAATACAATTTGTGTTTTTTTTTCTAATGGAATTGAAAACAATGCCTACATGCTGGCAATATACAGGAAAACAACTGATAGGGGCATGAAATACTAGTTGGTTGACAACTCAGTGTAAACCTTGCAGAAACAAGAAGTATCCTTTGTAGACTCAATGTTAACTGAGGCCCTTTCGGACATAAATAAGATACCCTGGAACTGACTATATGTGCTCACTGTCCAAGCTTAACCCCTTGGAATCTCTGACATGCTTTTCTCCATTATTTTTAATACAAAGTTAACTCTACAGTGGAAGATAGATCAGTTACAGATTACACAGGTCTCTAGGTCTCTACACCACATGGCTAAGCATGGCTACGAAAGCTAAGACATTGTTGCAACAAGTTGACATGTCCGAGACCTCATGACTAGCATGGGAAGTCTCTCCCATATTGGGACTGGGCCAGCAAGTGGGCACTGCTTGCTCAGTCTGGGCTCAGTCTGTTCACACTTGCACATCTGGTGGTGTGTCCTTGGTGCCAGGGGAGAAGATGCCTCGACCAGATCTTCTCCAGTCTCCTCCTCCAGCTGTAAATCTGACTTTCTGTCCTGAGGACAGAGTGGGAGGTACGAGTTGGAGGCAGAGCAGGCAGGGTCAGAAGGCATGGAGATGGGAGTTTTACCATCAGCCGCCATCTCATCTACCACAGGCAGGGCCTTAGGAGCCGGGCTGTCACTGCCCAGACTACTGAAGTCTTCTCCAGTTTCAACCCCCTCCCCTTGCAGACCACTGGGTCCCTCCTCTGGATCCCGGTTCTCCTCCTCCTGCCCACTTCGCCAGGAGTTCTCAGCAGGGCTCATGACATTCTCTTTACTGCTTTTTAATGACATTTTCCCTGTTTTATTATTTGTTATTTCAATTATAGGGTTCATTGTTGCTCTGAAATACAGTATGAAAATATAAAAAGTAAAAGCTTAAGAAAGCAGAATCCATGCTTTCCACAGCTGACTTTAAAATACCAGGAAGTAGCCACTTCAGCCATTAAATTGATCAGGATTAGTTAATTTCATATTGCAAGTAACTCATGCGTGACTAAATATCAACTCTCCTGTTGTTAAATAGAATACAACACAGCATATAACAAAGAAAGGAGGTTTCTAAATTTGTATCACAGCATCCATAGGTGAAAGAAGCCAAAAATCCAAACACCAACTGTTAATGATTTTGAATTTCCAATTAGTAATTAAATAGAGGAACAGCTGCAACATACAAGATACAAGACTTAAAATGTTAATGAAACTAATAAAGAGACAGAATTAACTACTGCGGATAGAGAGGATGTTTAGGCCTAATGGTAATTGTCCAACTGTCTGAGCATGCAGGGGAAGGGCTGTAGTTCAGAGGAAGAGGACATGCTTTCCAATTGTATTTATTAATTAGGCTGCTCGCTTCGTTTGCCAACCCCCCACTTACTCTGCTCACCAACCAGGGACTCCCAAACACACACACAGACACACACAGACACACAGAGGCACTCCTCAAACTGCCCCCACACTGCAGGCAACTCCCCAAGGCCCCCTACCTCCAAGAATTCCCAAGTTGCCCCACTCCCTGGGCAACTCTCCAAATGGTCACCCAGTCACTCACTGCCACCATGTTTAGGCAGCTCACTGGCTTCCCACCTGTCCAGGATGCTGCAATTGCTACCCCACCTCAACCGCTTACCCGCCTCCTGTGTTGTTGCTGCCATCTGCTCATTCACTCCGCCTGCTTGCTTGCTCCCCCCACTGCCTGCCCACTTGTCCCTGCTTGCTCCCCTGCTCACTCATCCTGTCTGCTTGCCCGCCTGCCATCCTTGCTTTCCTCACTCCCTCGCCTTTCTTGCCATCCTGCTCTGCGCACCACTCCCAGGCACGATGGAGTGAAGGTGTACGAAACTATTATATAGTTAGGTATTTTAAAAGCCTGTCCTTCTACTGTCCTTGCATCACTTAGGGTGATTTACAAAAGTTAAAAATTAAAATGCAAATAAAAACATATTAAAATGCAAAATACATAATAATAAATAATAAATAATAATAATAATAATAATAATAAATTTAATTTTTGTGTCGCCTATCTGGCCGAAACCACTCTAGGCGACATACAACATTAAATTCAACAATACATAATAATACAATACATAATAAAATACAATGCAGTCAACAATAACCATTTTAAAAAGCGGCAGTACAGGGCCATCAATAGACAATTTTAAAACAATATAAAGAAATTAGCCCACCCTGGGGACCCCAAAGGCCTGTCCAAAGAGCCATGTTTTTAAGGCTCGGCGAAATGTATCTAGGGAAGGGGCATGGCGAAGATCGAATGGGAGGGAGTTCCAGAGAGTGGGGGCCGCCACTGAGAATGCCCTCTCTCTAGTCCCCACCAACCTAGCTGTTTTCGTTGGTGGGACGGAGAGAAGGCCCTGTGTGGCTGATCTGGTCGGGCAGCTTAGTTGGTGGTACTGGAGGTGCTCCTTCAGGTAAACTGGGCCGAGACCGTATAGGGATTTAAAGGTTAAGACCAACACCTTGAATTGGGCCCGGAAAACAACTGGAAGCCAATGTAGATGAAATAACACCGGCATGATGTGATCACGGCGGCAGCTGTTTGTAAGCAGGCGTGCCGCTGCATTCTGCACCAGTTGTAGTTTCTGGAACGTTTTCAAGGGTAACCCCATGTAGAGCGCATTGCAGTAGTCTAATCGAGAGGTGACCAGGGCATGTACCACCAGTGGGAGCTGATGAATAGGAAGGTAGGGTTGCAACCTCCGTATGAGGTGTAGTTGATACCAAGCTGCCCGGCTCACTGCCGAAATCTGAGCCTCCATGGACAGCTTGGAATCAAGAACAACCCCGAGGCTGCGGACCTGATCCTTCAGGGGCAATTTTACCCCATTAAGATTCAGGTCAGGAACACCCAACCTTCCCCTGTCACCCACAAGTAGCACCTTGGTCTTATCAGGATTGAGCTTCAGCCTGTTTCTTCCCATCCACCCACTCACGGATTCCAGGCACTTGGACAAGGTCTCTACAGCCAACTCCAGTGAAGATTTAAAGGAGAGATAGAGCTGTGTGTCATCAGCATATTGGTGACACCGCAGCCCAAAACCCCTGATGATAGCTCCCAGCGGTTTTACATAGATGTTAAATAGCATGGGAGAGAGGATAGAACCCTGTGGTACTCCACAAGTGAGGGGCCAAGGGTCTGAAACCTCATTTCCCAATGCTACCTGTTGATGCCTGTCAGAGAGAAAGGAACGGAACCACTGTAAAACAGTGCCTCCTATTCCTAATCCCCCCAGGCGATCTAACAGGATACCGTGGTCGATGGTATCAAAAGCCGCTGAGAGATCCAGGAGGACAAGAAAGGTGAATTCTCCCCTGTCTAATGCCCTCCTCATATTATCTACCAGAGCGACCAAGGCTGTCTCAGTACCATGTCCAGTCCTGAAACCCGATTGGTATGGATCTAAATAATCTGTTTCATCCAAGTGTGCTGACATAAAATACTCAATGAATAAAATACACAATAATAAAATTATTTTAAAAGCTGCAACAGCAGAGATCACATCTAAAAACGATCTGAACAGGCAAAAGTCCACTGGAATAAAAAAAAAGTTTTCACCACCCACTGAAATACAGACATAGGGCCATCTGGGCTTCATGGGGCAAGGTGTTTCACAATATTGGTGCAGCCACTGACAAGGCCCGATTGCTTGTTGTCATCAACTGCATCTCCACCCTAGGTAGGGCACAGAGAAGGGTCTCTACTTCTGATCTTACAGAGAGGGTAGGGTGGTATGGAAGAAAGCAATTCCTCATTTATCCTGGAACCAAGCCAATTAGGGCTTTAAAGGTGATCACCAACACTTTGAATTGTGCACAGAAACAAATTGACAAACCAGCTGGTGATGGGTGGAATATTTTTGCCGTACACAGACCTGGAGATACTTTACTTCAGATAGAGGCTATTCAGCATAAAACCCAGGCAGATATTAGGCTGTCTTCAGAGTAATATAAATACTAGGCTTGTAATTGTCCATATGTATAGTCATGGAAAATGACAAATAGGGATGGGAGAGAATATCCAACAAAATCGAACCTGGTACTGGATCCTGACTGAATTCGCTATACCTTTGGAGTGGCACCGATCTCTTGTGGCGGGACGTGGCTGTAATCAGCATGGATTTTGCATCCATGACTGCAATCGGGAACATTTTTTTTCCTGAAATCCTCCCCCTATTTTACGGGTTTTTTTTAATTATTTTTCACAATGTTTTCCCCCCAAAAATTATGTGGAACACTTTGATCATACATGTAAGCGACCTAAAAATTATGCAGTGTTTTTCTCTGCCGCCAAAAAACTACGGGGAATGCTGGCATTTGCGAAAGTATCTACAAAAACAATTACGTAATTTTTGCAACCCCCCCCCAAAAATACCCGTGGATCGAATCACCCAAAAACGCACACAGCAGATTGAATCGGCAAGCACCAGAGAAAGCAGAAACAAAAAAGGATGGACGGGTAAAGAAATGACAGATTATCGAAATGCATGAGGATCGGCACCATGCAGTGAACCCCATCCCTAATGACAAATGTCTTGCATATTAGCAAATCTCCTTGCTGAGCACACATTCCAGACTATCTTTTTTCCTCTTTAAAAAGGAATAACAAAACCAAAATAGCTTCAATCCATATTTTTCAGTTTAAATACTTTTCAAAAACACCTTTATTTGTCCATGCAGATGGCACAGGAGATTCCAAATACCATTCTAACTCATTAAGCTGAACAAGACACAAAATTATTAGTACTTGAAGCATACTGGGCTTGCCCAAAAAAACAACAAAAAAGTCTCTATAATTAAATATAATGATTAGCAAAGAGATGAGCGGGAAAAAATCCGGGCTTTCAAATGCTTTGGATAATGCGGCTGCATTTAATTTAATTCTCTTGAGACCTACCTAACTGGTCCTAGTATTTTGAGAGAATTGAGATTAATCAACACTTAAGAAGCTCCTCATGATTATAGCATAGGCAATGGGAGAGGGGAGCTGGGGTATGACAGGATCCCACCCGTGGTCACTGCCTTGTCACGGTCCCACCTCAGGGTCCTGGTCTCTTAACGGTTCTGTCACCGGCTCTAGCAAAGATCTGTCAAGATCCCACTGCTAGGCAGCACCACCAGACACTCCCAGTAAACAATAGAGACTGTGCCTTCATCTCCTCCTGGCTTATTGCTATGTTGTGTCTCAGTGCACTTACAGGCCTCAACCCCCCTGTATCTTTGTGCCTATAAAGATTACAGCCCTGGGTTGCTCTGGATACCTGATGATGTTACACTATCTCTTCACCGCTGCCACCACTGATACTGTTTCCCAACATTGGTATATGCCCTGCCCACCCTTCTGGTCTGTGAAAACCCAGCCAAGGAACAGGGTTTTGGCAAACCAAGAAACATTTATTTATATACACAGGGAATAACAAGATTACTTAAAGGTATAGTCAACAAGTGTGCGGTTTCATAAGATGCGTTACTCTTTATGTTTCTTAGTCATCATTATCCTGCCTCACTACCTGCCTAATCCAATCCACCCAGCAACCGTCTCCAAAACAAAACAAACGAACTGCACCACAAAAATGTACTCCCTCTCAACTGTCATCCTCTCATTTATACCTTCAGACACTCAAATGCTCAGCCAATCATCATACAACACTCATCAACATTCCAACCCATGTACTCCCCCCTCTCACTCAGTCCACTTACCTCATTTACTCTAATAAACCCACACTTACCATATTTACAGTATTATATATACAGGGACATCACAGGTTACTGCATGGTTTCTACCCTGTTTGCCAATACCCACCAGTCCCCCTGGAAGTAAGATTACTCAGCTGAAAAAATAATACTATAAAATTCCCCTCTTAGATTTCTTTCTTTATATATATATATATACATTTTACATATATATCGTTACTTTAAACTATCAGCTTTCATGATAAAACATTCTAGGTGATAAAATGCATAAAGAATATTTTTATGAATTCCTAAACCCACAGAATTTTGTTTTGAACAGATAAAAATGCATGAAGATATATTCTGCTGTTTAAGGACAGGTGTTTCCAATTCTACATCAGTGTGTCTGTCAGACTCAGTGTTTTAGTTTTTCACATGAGTCTAGATGAACTTATCTTGGCAAAGAACATCTCTCAAGGGGTGGGAATGGGGGTGGCAATTATGTCTGTCAATCATTCTATCACCGTTGGACTGCTACTGTTTTGAACATTAAATCCAGGTGCTTTACGTAGCAGTATATAATAAATAAGCACAGAAAACTGCAATGCAAGAATGCAGTTACATAAAATACAAGATTGTGCCCTGGTTCAGTTACTTGATGAATACCCAAAAAGGTATGGTCATCTACGGGTTACTGCAGCTATTACAGTACTATATGGAAACCAATGAAAAATAGTTCCCTGTAGTAGCACCCCATTTGTTGGACATAACTGGCAAGTTGGTAAATAAATGAATTGTCCTTAGGTCCCACTGAAAATAGGGCAAACAAGTCATAACTTAAGTCACATTGATTTAAAAAGGGGACTAAATATAAGTAATGGCCTGGATTTAGTTGGAAGTATTGGGATACAACTCAAACTTGGGTTTGCATGGGGATAGACAGAAGAACCTCTTAAGCTTCCTAGACTGTCTTTCTGACTTATTTAATAAACAAGGTTTCTTATTTTCCTAGAGTCTGTGCTTATATCCAAAAAAGGTGTGCTACGTCAGGTAAGATACACACACACACAACTCAGACCTTGTGCTGTTGGATATTCTGCCAACAGATACAACCCAGTGTTTTAAGTACAGTAGGGCCCCGCTTATACGGCGGGTTCCATTCCGGACCACTGCTATAAAGCGGAAATCACCGTAAGGCGGAACCCCATTGACTTTAATGGGGCACGTCGCACGAAAATGATGCGAAAATGCCGCAAAGGCAGCTTTTAAAGAGGGGAAGAAAGCTGCCGCATTAGCAGAGCGTCGGTAAGCTGGGCCCTACTGTATTGCATGCATCTGTCCAGAAACATGCAGTACTTCTATACCAGCACTTGGGTTGCAGACAACTAGTTGCTTCAAAAACAACCAGACCATTTGGACACATTTCACTTCCTTGCTGCTGATTAGGACCGCTCACAGCAAAGTGTTGGGCCAATCACAGTCTGCCTGAGCCTACAACAAAATGTTTTCATTGGACACCCCCTTGAGTGGCAATGGGGTTGGTGGCCAATCAGTTAAATGTGATTGAGCTGCAACTTGCAAGGAGTTTGACTAGCACTGTGTCCCTGCCTTCAGAAAACAGATGGAGATGCCCTGAAACCGGCACAACCACAAGTGTCTCTACCCTTGTTATCTTCTAGGATGTGTAGTACTTGCACAGAAACACATAGTATGTAAAGAACTAGGGAGCCTGTTGGTTCATTAGAAAACAAAATCCAAAACTCACAGTTGGGTAACCTTTATTAGGACCACTCAACATGTCTCAAAATAGTGAGCAAGCTTTTGTGTTCTCCATTTTTCATCATGCTTAGTGTTAATCAAAAAGGGGGGATGGGACGGAGGAAAAACAGTTGACTTGATGTTAAAATACAGTCTGAGTTTAGTTATAGTGTTAAGAAGGAAAAATGCAGCCTTTTGCTTTTTTGTCCCAGCAGTCCTAGGTGCCATCCTAAAATCTGCACAGGAACTAGAACATAATCCAATTAAGTTCCCTCCAACCATTATTTTAAGATTGTGTCTAAAATGCAAACTTTGTGACTTCAACATCAAGCCAGCTGTTTCTTTCCTCCACACTTCCCCCATTTTACTTAACATCTGGCCTGAGAAAGAGTTATGGAGAATCTGAAAGCTTGCTTGATAGTTAGACCACTGCATTACGTGCACCGTTTTATGAGACAAGAGAGATAACATTATAACAGCCATGTGCAGTGACAAGATAAAACCATTTTCAGAGGCCTCCAACACAGATGGATGCACATTTTACATTGTCCCTGTATAGTTAGTCCAGGACCATTTATGAGGAGTATTTTCTAATTCAATTAATTATAAAAAAGGATGTAATCTGTTGAGAATCAAAAAGTTCAAAAAGCCTGTAACCTTATTCAAATGTTGTCAAGAGATATATGCTAAAAATCACATGCACCCATACAATTTCTAAGAGAATGAAAAGGAAACAAATATGTATACAAAAATCCATGCTATCCAATTAGCAAAAAGTATACAATGTGCTACACACAGCCACCTTCAATCTTTCTATTTTATAGTCACCTTTTATTTAAATAGGTTTTGTACTTGAAGATATTTGCTTTTTATTATTTCAATAATTATTTTAATAGAGTAATTGCAAAGAAAAATGTGTGTACTTCTAGTTTCTAGTCACCTTTTATTTAAATAGTTTTTGTACATGAATGTATTTGCTTTTTATTATTTCATTTTTTTTTCTTAATAGAGTAATTGCAAAGAAAAATGTGTGTATTTTCCAAGAAGCAATTGTATGCTTCGACTGAATAGCAAGCTGATTAATTACAACCAGGACACTTTTTGTGGTGGAACTAACTATCCAGCACCTCTTTTTTTGTTGCTGCGCTGCTACTCAGGCAGGGGAGTGGAAAGAACAGTACAGACACAAATCATATAAGGGAAGAATGCACTCAGTTTCCTTACTTTAAAAACACAGCCCAAATGGTACCAATCATGGGCCTGGACTGAGTCTGAGCAAGTCCATCTAGAAACCCTCTGAAGCTTAACTGGTTGGGCTGCTACTGGGAGGCAGGGCAAGATATAAAATAAATAAATAAATAAAGTGATACTGCAGACAATTCAAAATACTCTGGCAAACCATCCTGCTGATTGCAGAGTACACACTGAACATAACTGCCAATCTGACTCTGGCTTGGCTCTGGTTTGACTCCACTGAGATGGCTGGCTGAAGAAGCAACTTGTGCACATTTATTGCTGCTTTGTTGTGGATTTTTTTTAAAAAAAAAATCACGTAAGGCCAAATATCAGTAGATTTCTCTTGTTCATAGTTATTTTTCAGACAATCAGTAGATCAGCATGGATTTCAGTAGATTTATTGAGATTTTAGTAGACTTGGCAATATTGGAAGTTTCAGGGCACAAACATGTATCTTACTGTTCTTCAGTTTGTCTGGAGGCCTTGTGTGCAGCCTTGGCCTACCAAGTTCAGTCTTTTGGGCTTAGTTGCTCCAGTCTGGGAGTCACTCTGAGCTTGTGCTCCTGCAACTGCTACAAACTGAGAGAAGAAGGGTTTGAGGATGAGAAACCTGCAGGCCCTGAAGAAAGAGATGGGGCCTGTCCTGAGATATTTGACTAAACTGAGAGAACTAACAGTGAATCATTGCTAAAAGAACTTTGCAGAACCAGGACTACGTTCTGCTGAAGGGCTGAGGAAGATCTTCAAGGTCAGAGATCTGTAACTCCAGCTGTTGGAAGCAGGTTTTGGAATTCCTTGTCCTGTTAGTTAGTGAACTAAGGCAGATTCAGAAAAGAATTATTGCTGCATAGTATGTAAGAACTACTGACTCATATGAAGAAACTGCCACGGACATGGGTGCAATGCATGTTGTGTGCTCGCTTGGCTTTTTTTTTTAATAGTATGCGGTGTCCAATGGGAAATATGTGCAGTTAGAAAATGATTTAAAAACATGTGGCATTCATACTATGAGGAGCAACAAGCAGCACATATCAGGCTACTGCTGTCTCTTGACTTGTGGTACCTTACTCTTAAGTTGTAGTGTGTAGGTTGTAGTTGTAGGTTGGATTTTTGGGGACTTTCTGGGCCCATTCTCCTTACCTTTCTTACCAATTTGTGGAGTTCATGCTGTAAGCTGGACTAGATCAGCCATTGGCTTGATGTTGCAGGCTCTTACTTTCTTATTTTCACTGCTCAACCAAACCCAATCCAGAACTATCCATCTCCCATTCATGTCCAGAGAGAAGAACAATGAGGATGTTGTGGAATCATCTTATTAAATGCAAGCAGAGATTCCTTATTGGTGAGGCAGGTGCACTTTGTACATGATCTTCCTGTTTATTTTTGAGGCTGATAATATTATGCCCCAGGCGCACGGGGAGTTAAATCAGGGGGACTCTGCCAGCCTGCAGATTTCCTCAGCTGGCAAACCCATCGAGGCAGGTCCCGCCCTGCCTGCAAGATCCCCGCCTGAACTGTTGGGAAGTGACCCTTCGTGCGTGCCAATTCCACCCACGCAGGAATCCCCGCCTCGCACTTCAAATGCTTCCCCACCAACCAGCTTCCCGCTCCCTGACGTTGTACTGTCACCTAGCAAAGCCGCGTTGTCAGATGGGCAGTCGAGGGTGGCCCCCCTCGCCCTGTGCGAGAAGGCACAAGAAGAGAGACTTTCAGAGGGTGAAACTCCGGAGGAGCCATCGTTTACGTGCAAAGACCTTGCCTTCTTAAGCAGGTGCCCACCTAGGCTCTAGTGCTGAGTCAACTCTCCCCACGCACTGCAGAGACTGTTTAGGTAGGCTATGTAGGGAAAGTAGTGAGTCAGAGTAGACAGGTTTAGGAAGCGCACCGCTTAGGATGTAACCATCGCATTTATAAAACAAGAATTAGACCAACCCTTGCCTCCGTCTCATTTCTCAGACTCTGGACAGGACAGATAATTCCTAATAATACCTACACATTTTTCTTCTCAGTAAGCCAATTGGCAAAAGCACTGTCTTTACTTTTTTTTTTAAAAAAGCCAACCCTCCAGAAGATCTGCAGCCTAATTTAAAATTCATTTTCTCTGTCACAAGCTCGCTGCATGGTACTGGGTATGCATTACTCTGGTTCACTTGCAAACAAATGATGATGTGGCCAGCAATGTGTCCTCTCGACCCTTGCCCTTCTTGGCTTATTAAAGCTTGCCGAGGGGGTCTGACCGAGTGGATCCAGGGTGTGGTCAATGCATCATTGCAGGAGGAAGTGGTTCCAGCCACCTTGAAAGAGGTGGTGATCCAACCACTCCTGAAAAAGCCCACTCTGGACCCATTGGTTTGTGACAACTACCGACTGGTTGCAAATGCCCCCTTCTTAGGGAAGGTGATTGAGAGGGTTGTGGCGCAGCAACTGCAAGTACTCTTGGATGAAACAGATTATCTTGACCCATCCTAGTCTGGGTTCAGGCCTGGTTATGGGACTGAAACGGTCTTGGTCGCCCTGATGGATGACCTTTAACGGGAGAAGGACAGGAGGAATGTGAGCCTGTTATTCTTACTTGATCTCTCAGTGGCTTTTGATACCATTGACCATGGTATCCTTCTGGGCTGACTTGGTGAGCTGGGTATTGGTGGCACTGTTTTACAGTGGTTCCAATCCTATCTCCAGGGTCACTCTCAGAGAATAACACTGGGTGACTGTCTTTTGGCCCCCTGGAAGCTGTGCTGTGGGGTGCCGCAGTGTACCATCTTGTCCCCCATGCTGTTTAACATCTATATGAAGCCCTTGGGAGCAGTCATCAGGAGCTTTGGGGCAAGGTGTCAGCAGTATGCTGATGATACCCAGATCTATTTCTCTGTAACATCTGAATCGGGAGAGGCCGTTCAAGCCTGGACCGCTGCCTGGACTCGGTGGTGGGCTTGATGAGGGCCAATAAACTGAGTCTGAATCCTAGCAAGATGGAGGTGCTGTGGGTTGATGGTTTCCGAGTTCGGATTATTGGTCAGTTGCCTGCTTTGGACGGGGTCGTACTCCCTCTGAAAGAGCAGGACCGTAGCCTGGGGGTGCTCCTGGATCCATCTTTGTTGCTAGAGGCCCAGGTGACCTCAGTGGCTAGGAGTGCGTTTTACCAGCTTCGGCTGGTGAGACAGCTGTGGCCGTTTCTGGACCAGGATAGCCTGACCACTATTGTCCACGCACTGGTAACCTCCAGGCTGGATTACTGTAATGTGCTCTATGTGGGGCTGCCCTTGGGGTTGGTCTGGAAGCTGCAGCTGGTGCAAAATGTGGCGGTGAGACTGCTCACTGGGGCAGGGTATTGCCAACATGTTACCCCGCTGCTGAAAGAATTGCACTGGCTGCCCATTTGCTACCGGGCCAAGTTCAAGGTTCTAGTTTTGGTGTACAAAGCCCTATACAGCTTGGGACCAGGACACCTGAAAGACCGTCTTACCCCTTATATACCCGTCTATCACTGCACTCTGCAGGTGAGGGCCTCCTGCAGATACCACCTTATCAGGAGGTTCATTCTGCTCAACATAGGATATGGACGTTTAATGTGGCAGCACCTACCCTGTGGAATTCCCTCCCTTTGAATATTAGGCAGGCGCCATCTCTGCTATCTTTTTGGTGCCTTTTGAAGACTTTCCTCTTTTATCAAGCATTTTAGGTTGAGACCTATCCCAGTCTGCGTCTGTTAGAATTGCTTAATATGTTTTTAATAATGTATTTAACCCTTTTTTAAAGTTTTTTTTTAAAAAAATGTTTTTAACGCTGTTTTGTTTTAATGTATTTTAAGATCTGTTTTTATGATGTTTTAAAGTGTTTGTAGCGCTTTGTTTGCCGCCCTGGGCTCCTGCTGGGAGGAAGAGCGGGATACAAATTAAATAATAAATAAATAAACAAAGGGGTAAATTAGCCATGACTTGCAACAGAAAGAAAACAACAGTTCAACAGCACTTTAAAGGCTAGCAAATGTATTATCACATAAGCTTTCAGGTATTACCAAGGATAAAATAGGCTGTTTTATCATAGTTTGCTAAAATTGCACTATGATCAACTTTACAGGATTGTTATAAAGCTAAAAAGAGAATTAAAAGACTTTGGCAACTGTAAAACACTATTTCAAAATGTAAAATGGTGCAGTTGACATATGTAATATACAAGCATGGATTGCACCCTGCTTGCATACCCCACCAAGGCAGTCCTTTCTAGCAGACAACCACACCTTGGATTTGCTGATATGTAAAGTTCAACATTTGTAGGTCTTAATAGCTTGGTTGTGTCCCACGCAGATTCTTTTTTCTTTGATTTGTAGTGCTGGTTATTTCATGATTCTAAACTTGGCCAAACACAGACACTTACCCCAATTCAAAATTGGGGCAGTCAGGCTGGAGATAGACATTGTTATTATTATTTGTTTGTTAGACATTATTATCATTATTTGTTTATCAGTATTGAGTTTGTATCCATTCCACTTTTCTTCCAAGTGAACTTCCTGACCAAATGATGATTTTAGCCCTGGTCTCTCAGGTCCTAGGCCTCTTAAGGCTGTATCTTATTCTACATTCGGGGGCGGGGGGGGAGAGATCTGTAAGTGAATAAGCTGGGAATAAGTGAATATCAGGAAGCATTTCCCACAGAATTCAGTTGGGCTCACTTCTGAGTTATTTTTAATCATTGTGTCATGAACTCAGACTAGAAATCATAACAGCAATGTAAGACACTTAGGTGGAAAACATTAATAAAAACTGCAGTGTTTAAATGTCCACTGTTGGGAGTGGTGGCACACACCTTTTCCCCAGCAGAGAAGCCACTGTGAGACCAGGGATCATTTCTAAACATATTTCAGTGTACTTAGTACAACACTTTTCAGCTTACTTAAGTGCTCAGTATTTGTACAACTACAATGCTTAAGTGTCCATGGTATATTTGCAAGTGAGGAAGATGAGGAAAAAAATAGGACAACTGACTACACTAATGTGACCTCATTGCCTACATCTCTGTGACTTCCTAGCAGCCCCACCAGGTCCAATGACTATTAGCCGCCACTCAGAAGAGGACACAAGAAGAGGGGAGGGATGGGAGAGGGATCTTATAATGTATCAAGATAAGAGCTCTGGCATTTTTTTACAGAAAAACCCACTGATTACGACCCTACAATTTTTATTAACCCCCCTAAAAAAACCCCTACTTATATGTGCTATTTATAATCATACTATCATATATCTAGATAAATTACAGGAAAATAATATCATGGTATGAAGACGGTTCTTATGTGAACACACTTCGTTATTTTTCAAGTATCATGAATGTGGAAAAAAAAACAGCAATGTAAAAACCAAGACACACAACTTTTTTTTAAAAAAAAATGAATGAATGACCATGAATGAATGAATGGCCATGAATGAATGAATGAAGTCTTTATTGTTCAGAGCCATAGGCTACCACAATTAAACAGATATAAAAAGAAGATACAAAATACGTATTAAAAAACAGATCACATTACAATAAAACACAGTTCAACAACATAGAGTGGAAAAGCAAAGGTACAGTTCAAATAAAATTTTCCTCTCCTGAGAGGGAGATACCCTGACTCACCCCATGTCTTAGTGTGTAAATACAATGGTCAGATTACTGCAGGGGCACATCTCACTCATCCCACAAGATGTTTTAGGTAACTAACTCTTACTTTTCCTGCAGCTACAGCAAATTTTGCCACTTGAGTGGTTATAAATATATCATTGCCTGCTAACAGGATCCATATCTGCTCCAAGGGAGGTCTATTTGACAAGGAGCGAAGGATGCAGGAAAGAAATTTTAATCTTGGGGACTTATATAGGGGACATCTTAATAGGTAATGTATAATGTCCTTAACTTCACCAGATTGACAGATACAAAGTCTTTGTTGGGTCAGAATGTTAGAAAACCTCCTATCCAGAAAAGCAGAGGGCATAGTTTGGAGTCGTAAAGCTGTGAATGAGTTTCTCAAGGGTGTCACTGTTAGAAATGTAAAGTAGTGCTCCATGCCAAACGTTGTTTTATATGGTGGGTACAAAATAGAAAATGACATTTGGGTAACTGAAGAAAGGTCCCACTGTTCAGTATAAAGATAAATTCTGTCTTTGAACAGCTGTTTAACAGAAGTAAAAGTAGGTAAAACCTCCATGCTAATCCCATAAGCAGAGTAGATTTAACAGAATTTACCCAGCAGCTTTGGGTTGGAGTTTGCAGTTGTTCTAGAAAACATTTATTTGGCAGGCACAAATCATTCATACAAGACAACTTCAGCCAATACAGGGCAAGTGAAGCATGAGCACAGGATTCTATAGAGCCCTGTTTCTGCCCTCAAAAGAGATGCAGGTGTACTTTGAGGGACAGCTAACAGGGATCTCATGAAGGAACTCTGCACTACCTCCAGAGTAGAGACATCTGTATACCCCCAAAGCTGTGCACCATACAGCAGTTGTGGGACTATCTTCTTCTGAAACACCTCAACTGCAGGTGCAACCAAGCTCCCCCCTTGAAACTTAGAAAAACGCATCCAAAATTGTATAGAATGGGAGGACTTCAGCTTAACTGTATCCAGATGTAACTTCCATGAAAGTTAAACCCGAGTCTCAAGTATCTGAAATTACGTTGTTGTTCAATGGGTTTATCATTCAACTTCCAAAAATGAATGGTGCACATTATAATCTAGTCATCTCTAGTGCATGTTTTGAATCTATTTGACATGGATTTTTAAATGATTTAGTCTACAGATCAAGTAAGCTTATCATCTCAGCTGACATCACCAGCTGGAAGCTTGCTTCTCACAGGCATCTGGTTGGACACTAAATGGGCCTTTGGCCTGATCCAGCAAGGCTGCTCTTGTGTTCTTATAGAGCATCATGACCAACATCATCACAGTCTCTGTCAAAGCAACACACATAGCACAGTCTTAGGCTCACTGAGTCCATCAGGTCTCACCCCCTGATGAATGTGTATAGCACTGTAGCTTTAAAATATCTTGCACTCTGGCTCTTCAACCTGTAAGTGGCTGACAACAGGTGAATGTGGGTCTATGTAACTCCACATTGAAATGGCAGCCATGACTAGAGATTTCAGAAGAATCCGACAAAAATAAACGATCAAGCAGATTTCTTTCTGTCTGCTCATTTGGCCCCAATTGTGGCACAGACACTTGCTGCGAAAGCTATTTGCTTGCTCTAGTAGTTCTTTACAATGTTTTTTAACAAGCAAACATATGTAAATAAATACGTAAACTTGCTTTGCAATATACTTTATTTCATATTAATTGATATATACAGGTTCCTCTTTTCACATTTATCCAGATTAACAATATTTTGCAGATATTCTTGAGAGGAGAAATTACATAAGGGTCTTATTAGGGTTGATTTGATTTCAATCAAATGATTTAAACCACTTCTCTGAAGGACTCGATTTTAATTATTTAAATCATTAACGAGGAAGGTTGCAATTCAGCCCGGGCTGAGGGGAGTTGGATGTGGTAGACCCTCAGCTGAGCCGGCAGGTCCTGGCTCCACTGGGCTCCAGTGGCAGAAGCCCCTTGCCCTGGCTCAGCTCTGGCAGACTGGGGACCCTGTTAGGGTGTCAGTGGAAGTCCCCAAAATGAGGCATTCCAGGGGCATGTAGAGGAGGGGCCAAGGGGGGGCTTAAGCAACATCCTACTCCTGTTCAGAGTGCTCCTGTGGGTCCCAATCAGAGTCAAAATTGTGCCGAGAAAAAGGTCAGTCTAAGAAAAAAATCAGAATGGAAGTCAATGGGAGCGCTTACTCGCCAGTAGGGGTATTCGGGAGAGCCGCCTTTTTCTTTTCCACTCATGTGCACAGCTCCTGGCTAACCAGCCCAGTAGCTTCCAAATGGCAAATGGATGCTACAGAGCTGTCCACCGACACCCCTTCTGCTGGCTTCCCTGAGTTGGATTGCTTTGGAAGATTCTGTTTAATCATCATTTTAGTAAAAGTGTATTATTGTTTAATATACTTCTAATACATATTCAGAGATGTATGTTTCATTAGAAGGTAGGTACACATTAAACAATTATTCTGAATTGTGTTCAGATTAATTTTTATCAAAAATGGGATGATAACTTGGTCATTTTAATACTAAGGCAGAATGAACCTGTGAAGACATTCAGGAGATGAACCAGTTCCAACTGTTCATTAATCATGATATTTTTGTCATGATGTGCCAGAAACCTCCACCAACAGACTTTAAAATTGTGCTTATAAGATGGTTTATTCTTCTGGTTAATTTTCTTCTTCAACAAACAACAACATTAACAAAACTTGCACATAGATTTTTGAATGGTTAACTATTCAGCTTTTAGATAAATGTACAGTTCCTTTTTTTAAAAAAATAGTCAATTACAACCAAGTCAACATGAGAAACTTCAAATATTGGATGGTATGGTTAACTCATTCTACTACTTCACCTTTGTCTTCCTTGTTCATTGTCTGAAAAAGAAATACAAGTTTTCCTGCTTTTTCAGTTCCCAACTTATTTCTCAATTTAGAATGAATTAGTACAAAGGATGAAAAAAACTCTCTAATCTGCAGAAGAGGCTTCTGCTGTTAAGAGCTGGATTACCACTTCAGTGCTCTCCTCCTTGTTCAGATCTACTTCATCTCTCCAAATTCTCTGTTCATTGGCCTTCTCTATCTTTGTACTTAGAGAGAGACAAGGCCAAGACAGAGAGAATGCACTTCATGTACACTATCTGCAGAATAAGACGGATCAGGTTACCTCCCATCTCCATGAACTGCTGTTAACATATTCATAAAATATAATTAGAAGTTGTATAATTAGTATTCGTGATGATATCTTTGACCTAGGCTCTCTTTTTTTAACTTTGAGAAAAATTTGAAATCCAATAAAAAAATCCATTTTTTTTATATCATTGATTTTTATCAACTCTTACAATTTGTTGTATCTACCTCTGTTTTGGCAGTCTGGATTATTTGGAACTCTGCTTAGATTCTTGCAAATACATCAATGGCCACTTCCATAAATTTTCCTATGATCGCTTTAATTAGTGCTTGTACCAGGATAAATTATTAAAATTAATCAGCCCCAATATTCATTTTTTAGGCTTTTAATTAAAATCAGTCAGACCTGTGATACTACTTTTTGTTGGCTATTTCTACAAAATCTGCAGACCTTGGCTGTGTTTCATAGAATTTCAAGTAAATGCAGAGGCTCACTCTTCTTCCACACTTTCCTTCATTTCATTTTCAGTGGGCTAGCCAAGGTGTTAACAATGGAGTAGAGATCTTGAGATCCTAGTTCATCATATTCCATAAGATGTCATTTCCTATTTCTGTTTATTTCATTTCATAACTGTCAGGGGCAGGACAAATAACCAGGTGCAAATGCAGCATGGGATTTATCATTATTTCTTTTACTTTTTTTTGGTTAATGCTGTATTTAAAGTGCATAATTACAAAAACACCTTTCAGCATGTAGTAGTTATAAAAACACATTGTCAGCTATCCAAAGAGGAATTATCTTCAGAAGCCAATTTTTTAAATTATATATTTAGTTGAGCACTATACAAAAGGTGCATGTAATCAGAATCAATTTAGCAGGCAAAGCAGTCTTTTTTTAACAGGGAGTCTTCAAATGGACAGCACAATCAATTTAAAAGAGTGGAGAACAATCATAATTGATCAACACTATCTTAAGAGACCTTAATCACAGAGACATAATTTTGTAGCTGTACAACTAGGAGATGGAAGATTCAGTTTAGATCTTCTTTTTTTAGTTCTGATAATTTCTCACATAGACCAGCTGTAGTATCAGCAGAACTAACTGCTTGGACACATTTTGCCAAGTCTAAGCAATTATTTTGAAATACAAGGAAGGCACCCCCCCCATCAAAATCACACCAGCATTTGTGTTATTTTCTATCCCTCCCTACTCCCCATAAACAAAAATTCTATTCCCATCCTGATTATTCTTGGTAGCATTACATGTTCTGCAAACCTGGCTGCCCATTTGCTACCAGGCCAAGTTCAAGGTTCTAGTTTTGGCATACAAAGCCCTATACAGCTCGGGACCAGGATACCTGAAAGACTGTCTTACTCCTTATATACCCAGTCGATCACTGCGCTCTGCAGGTGAGGGCCTCCTGCAGATACCATCAGGAGGTTCGTTCTGCTCAATATAGGAAACGGACCTTTAGTGTGGTGGCACCTACCCTGTGGAATTCCCTCCCTTTGAATATTAGGCAGGCGCCATCTCTGCTATCTTTTCAGCGCCTTTTGAAGACTTTCCTCTTTCAACAAGCCTTTTAAGTTGAGACCTATCCCAGTCTACATCTGTGACAGAATTTTGTAATATGTTTTTAATAATGTTTTTAACCCTTTTTAAAGTTGTTTTTTAAAATATTTTTAATGCTGTCTTGTTTTAATGTATTTTAAGATTTGTTTTTATGATGTTTTAAAGTGTTTTAGTGCTTTGTTTGCCGCCCTGGGCTCCTGCTGGGAGGAAGGGCAGGATACAAATTAATTAATTAAGCAAATAAATAAATAAATAAATAAATAAACCTTGCTTGATTCCAGAAGGAAGGTAAAGCAGTCCTGGATTATTTCAGGTAGGAAGGTGTGCTATATGTCTTCTCTTCTCAAGATGCTCAGCTGTCTTCTCTGCCTAACAAATAAGGAAGCCATCTCTGGCACCCCAGCTGTTGGTTGGCACCCCCATTGAGGCAGTTCCAGCCCCACCTGCGAGTTCCCGGCCTGAACTGTTGGGAAGCAACCCTTTGTGTGTGCCAACCCTGCCCATGCAGTAATCCCTGCCTGGCACTTCAAACGCTTCCCCGCCAACCAGCTTCCCACCTTCTGAGGTCGCACTGTCACCTAGCAAAGCCCCAGTCTCTCCTCGTGAGACAGTGCGAAAAGAGAGACTTTTAGAGGGTGGAACTCAAGTGGAGTTGTTTATGTGTGAAGATCTTCCCTACTTAAGCAGGTGCCCTCCCAGGCTCTAGTGCTGAGTCAACTCTCCCCATATGCTGCAGGGGCTGTTTAGGTAGACTAGTTAGGGAAAGTAGTGTCAGGGTAGTCAGGTTGATGAAGCACACTGCTTTGGATGTAACCATCACATTAATAAAATGAGAAACAGAGCAAACCTCGCCTCAGTCCGGTTCCTTCATCTCTGGGCAGGGCAGCTTGACTCAGCTCCCACCTCCCTTCACTGACGCTCCCATGACCGAAACCATGGAGGCCAGCAGCAGCACAGAAGAGGGACTTCAGAGAACCATTGAAGCCTTGTATGCTGAAGTTCAGAATCTCCATGCAGAAACCCATAATCTTCAACTCAATAATCAAAATCCTTGAGCCTTGTTTAACTAAGCTGCCCAAGGAGGCGCAGCTCACGTGGCCGTGCTACCCGCCCAAGTCAAGGCGCCAGTGGGACTACACCCTCACTGTGGTGGCCAGAGTGACGAGTTCACCACATTCCTTGCCCAATGTGAACTGTACATACGCATACGACAAGCTGAGTTTCCGAATGACGATGTGAAGTTGGCTTTTATCATCAGTCTCTTGGAAGGGGAAGCGGCCAAATGGGCTACCCCATTTTTGGTGAGGAACGATCCTGTCCTGATCCACTATACCACCTTCATCGCAGCCATGACCGAGATGTTCCGTGACCTTCAGCATAAAGAGACGGCATCCTGACAGCTGGGAGCCCTGAAACAGGGGAAAGACTCTGTGGGGGCTTATACTAACACGTTTCTCGTCCTAGTTCAGGAGTTGGATTATAAAGACACTGCACTGATGTACTTCTACCGGAATGAGCACAGAGAAGCTGGATGAACTGGCTTGCACTTCCCCACCTGGCAGCCTTGCAGAGTTGATCCAGTTATGCCTGCAGATAAACAGCTGGATTGAAAGGTTGCTGCCTGGCATGCAGGGCAGATATCCCACATTCCCAGGCCCCCACACCTCTCCCCTGCACCCATTTCATGCTTAGCATGGGAACCTCAACCCCACTGGGGGTGGAACACATGCAAATCAGAGGGCGAGACCATGCCTGCCGGAGGAAGAGAAGGAGAAGTGCAGGAGAGAGGGGTTGTGTTTGTACTGCGGGAAAGGGAAGCACCTAGCCAGAGGATGCCCCTCTAAAGGAGAAAGAGCTCCAGTGCTGGAAAACTCCAAATCCCAGCTCTCGTAGAGGCCAAAGAGTTGGGAGCGAAGCAAACACTGCATCCTCACCAGCAGCCCATTGATGGGTGGTCCTTAAAGTCAGGAACTATTACCAGGGCAGCGGAGACACTGGGAATGGAAATCCTGGGACACGTGGAGAGACTGTCGTTCTATGTGGTGTCCCTGCCCCGTTTCCTAGTGGTGTTGGGAATGCCGTGGTTGGTACAGCACAACCCTACAATCTTCTGGGATGAAGCAGCAGTGGTGTTTACCTCTGGGTATTGCCATCAGCACTGCCAACCATGGAAGAAAACTTTCCCCGATGTTGTGGCGGGAGTTGCACTGCAGGAGAGAGTCATCTTGCCTGACAAGTATGAGGAGTACTGAGATGTGTTTGATAAAAAGGAAGGCGATCAGTTGTCCCCCCCACCGACCCTATGACTATGCCATAAATTTGATGCCGTGGGCGTGCATCCCTTCAGGGCAGATTTACTCGTCAGAACCACAGTTGGTGGCACTAAGGGAATTCCTGGAAACTAATCTCAAGAGGGGTTTCATTCAACCGTCCCAGTCTCCAGCCAGGACCCCTTTGCTGTTCATCAGGAAGAAGAGCTGGCAGCTACACCCGTGTAATGACTACTGAGAGTTGAAGAAGATCCACCTTCCCTACAGCTACCCCTTGCTGCTCATCATGAAGATGCTGGAGTGTCTGCGGTCGACTAAGATTTATACAAAGCTGGATTTGAGGGGGGCTTACAATCTGGTATGAATCAAGGAGGGGGATGAGTGGAAGACTGCCTTCAAGACCTGATGTGGGCAGTTTGAGTACTTGGTCATGCCGTTTGGTTTATCCAACAGTCCTGGGGTCTTCCAGAGTTTTATGAATGAAATATTCAGGGACTATTGGACCGGTTCGTGATCATGTATTTGGATGATATCCTCATCTGTTCGGACTCTCCAGCTAAGCACAATGAGCACATGCGGGAGGTGTTACAATGTCTCGGGGAACATCGCCTATACACTCAGCTGGAGAAGTGAATCTTTGATTTAACCACACATTTATCCCTGTTGAATTTCATTCTGTTGTGTTCAGCCCAATGCTCCAGCCTCTCAAGGTCCCTTTGAATTTTGTTTCTGTCTTCCACGGTATTAGCTATGCCCCGCAATTTTGTATCATCTGCAAATTTGGTAAGCATGCTCTGTACCTCCTCATCCAAGTCGTTAATAAAAATGTTGAAAAGCACTGGGCCCAGGACCGAGCCCTGTGGTACCCCACTCATTACTTCCACCCAGTTTGAAAAGGAACCATTGATAAGCACTCTTTGTAGAGTGTAGAGGGCTTCACGCTGAAGCGAGGTGCTGTATCATTATGACATTATGTACGTGCCCCCTGGGGATGTGAGAGCCAAGGTCCTGTGTCAGTATTGTGATTCCTCCACTGCAGGGCATTTTGGAGTTTTTAAAACCTTGCAAGCAATCACTAGGGAGTTCTGGTGGCCCCAGATAAAGCAGGAGGTGGAGCGCTACATCCAGTCCTGCCCCACCTGTGCCAGAGCCAAACACATCACGGGACGGCCAGCAGGACTCTTAGAACCACTTTCTATGCCCGAGGCTCCTTGGCAGATGATAGCTATGGACTTCATCACTGACCTCCCCTCCTCTCAGGGGAAGACAACAGTGTTGGTGATGGTGGATGGTTTTTCTAAAATGGCTCATTTTATTCTGTGCTCAGGACTTCCAAATGCATGAGAGACGGCTCAACTGTACGTGCAGCACATTTACCATTTGCACAGTCTTCCAGACAGTTTAGTTTCGGATCGGGGCCCAACATTTACGGCTCAGTTTTGGCATGCTTTGTGGCAACTCATGCAGAGTGAACTGAGACTGTTGTCCCATCACCAGCAAACGGACGGTCAGATGGAGAGAGTGAATGCCACATCAGAGCAATACCTCTGTTCTTATGTCAACTACCAGCAAGACAACCGGGTGTCTTTTTTGCCCCTAGCGTAATTTGCTTACAACAATGCAGTGCATGCTACCACGCAACAGATCCTGTTCTTTGCCAACCTGGGATATTACCCTCGAGCTTTTGCTGCCCCACACGTCAGTCTTGTCTTTCCAGAAGCTGAGGACTTTGTACAAGAGCTTCAGGTGATGCAGCAGTTGTTGAAGGAGCAGTTAGAGAAGGAGAAGATCGACTACAAGAGAGTTACAGATCAACATCGACAGGAGGGGCCCGGAATCTGCATGGGAGACAAGGTGTGGCTATCCACACTTTATTTGCCTACATGGGCACAATGTCATATTTTGAAGTTGAGACTCAGATCAATCAAGGGGCTTTTCATCTGAGGTTGCCTTTTCCTTCAAGATACATACGGTGTTTCATCGCTCCCTGCTTACCTTAGAGAATCCTCCCGATCCCCACAGGTACCAGAGGTGCCTCCACCCCCCACTCCCCATAGCGGTGGATGGACAAGAGGAATATGAAGTGGAGCAGGTTTTGGACTCGTGGAAAAGCCGAGGGCAACTTCAATACTCGATCCACTGGAAGGGGTAAGATCAGACAGAGTGTTCGTGGGAGTCAGCTGACGACATCCACATGCCGGATTTGGAGAGTGCCACGATACATATCTGGACAAGCCCAAGCCTGGGGGATGGGGGGAGATAAAGCATGGAGGAGGGATGATGTTGCACCCCAGACGCAGGGAGAGTTAGATCAGGGAAAGGAGTCAGATGAATATGAGGTTCCTGGGGGCATTGGAGGAAGGGAGGGCTCTGACAGCCCACAGCGTCCCATGGTGGATACCCCCATCGAGGCAGTTCCAGCCCTGCCTGGGAGTTCCCTGCCTAAACTGTTGGGAAGCGACCCTTTGCGCATGCACACCAACCCCACTCATGCAGGAATCCCCACCTGGCACTTCAAACACTTCCCTGCCCCCCAGCTTCCTGCTGTCTGAGGTTGCGCTGTCACCTAGTGAAGCCCTGTTATCGGATGGGCTGTAGGAGGCTCCCCCCCCTTGCCCCACACAAGGAAGCACGAGAAGAGAGACTTTTAGAGAATGGAATTCCGGCGGATTCCAAGACCTTCCCTACTTAAGCAGGTGCCCTCCCAGGCTCTAGTACTGAGTCAACTCTCCCCATACGCTGCAGAGACTGTTTAGGTAGACTAGTTAGGGAAAGTAGTGAGTCAGGGTAGTCAGGTTTATGAAGCACGCCACTTTGGATGTAACCACTTTGGATGTAATGAGAAACAGAGCAAACCTTGCCTCAGTCCGGTTCCTTCGTCTCTAGGCAGGACAGGTCTGGTGTGGGTGTGGCCCTGATTAGGCAAGCCCAGCAGCTGTGAGTCTGGCTTTTAGAACACTGACAGTTGGTTCTTACTGACAGAAAAAGTCCAAAAGGGCTCTGGGTTTTCTCTCTCTCTCTCTCTCTCTTTACACTTTGAACTCTTGATTATCTCTGACTGTTTTGTGTATCACCATGAAAATGTAGAAGGTTGTTAAACAAGTAAGGTTTTGTTTTGAAATGAGCTTAAGGGAAGCATCAGAATGGCATGGGGGATATTTTCAATTTAACATTGCCAAACGCGAAAAATCCATGCTGTATAATTATGCCAACCAGGCAGCCCCCAGTGGCAGCATGACCAGCAGGGACTCCCTGCTGATCATAGGACCTTAGATAGTAGATAGGTAGCATCTGAGGAGGCTTAGTGAATTTTAGAGACTGAATAGTATTGGAGGCGGCGGGGGAGAAGTAGGCAGATGGAGTAGCAAATTTTCTAAGAGGAAGTGCATGCTTATCTTAGAAAACAACCTAGCAGACAAATCAAGTTAAATTAAAAAAACCAACAAAAAACAAATTAAGGCTTTAGACTGCAGAATAATGTATTTGTTAAATAGAAATTGTATTTGGCTTCCTACAGTGGGGAGCTTCTTTTGCCCCACGGTAGGAATATGGAATGTGTAATTATGACTTTTCACCCTTCATTATAAGATTATAGCATATAGGATAAGACAATGGCAATGAAATTAGAAGGGCACTTGATTAATTACTTCTATCTTACAGACCTCAAATGATTGAACAGATGCATCTGTATCTCAAAATGGCTTACATACTAGGTGTACATGCCAAAGGAACAAGCCTATTTGTTGTTATAGCTGCTGCTGTCTTTAAAGATAAACATTTGTTTGATAACACTGTTAGTGTTCATGCTACTGCAGCCCTAATAAAATAAACCACAACTTATAATACACTGAATGCATTTAATACTAGGTATTTGAATATCCCCCTTCCCTTTTCCCACAACCCCCAAACTGAAATAACATTCCTTGCAGAAGTTCTTTGGTGGTCTTTGTAGAATGGGCAGTGTGCTGTTGTATCCTCTTCACTGAGAGATAGTGCTTGAATGTCTGAGCACAAGAGAAAGAGGAATGGTTGGGAGGAAGGAAATCCTAGGATTAGGTAACAAGTAGATTTTTCTAAAGGAAAGATGGGAATACAAAAGGTCATTGTGACATTTCATACACATTAGAATCTAATTTTATCGCAATACAAAAATACAATCCATATTAAAAAATCTTATTTCAGTTTTCTTTGACATTTGCTTTAAGATGGAAAAATAGGCTTGTTGCAATTTGTGTATATATAAACAAAATATTAACATTTTTCTTAGGAACTTTGCAAAAATATTTTACATGAAGTTTGACTGTTCAAATTGGGAATATCAACTATGCTTTTCTTCATTTTATCAATTTCTCTGCCTACCTACTCTTTTCATAACCAGAAACAGATAGTGCAAATAGATTTTTCAAAAGTATTAGAAAGTTAAATTTTAAGACAACAATTACTTCTATTTTGTTGTATTAAACACACTGGAAATATGCATAAAAGAATGAATTAAAACTCAGAAATGCAGGAAGAATGTTTGTTCAAAGTTTTTTGGATAGGTTACAGCACAATATGACCATTTGCTCTGGTTTCTACTTTCTCTTTCCCATTGTTCTGTACCAGTTGACCCTCCTCCTACATCTCCCTTCCACCCTTTCCTCTTCCCCCCACATGCCACTTGATAAATTGACCATCTCATCTAACACTCCCACATGCCCTCTTGATCCCGTTCCCTCCTGTTTCCTGGCTACCATCTTTCCCCATAATTATTTCTCCTCTCCACATAATCAACTTCTCTCCTCCCACCCTGTCTCCTTCCCTAGGAAGGAGCATTCAATAATTCCAAAGTATCCCGTTTTCACATAAAACCATTTTGTTACCCATCTTCCCACTCCATGCTCAGTCCTATTATGTTGTATCCTTCACTCCAAACCCCTGGAGTGTGCTGCTTATTCCTGCAGTCTCACCTTTGTCTCATCCAGTTCCTCTCTTTATCCCTCCAATCTGGTTTCCACCACTTGCATTCCAGTGACACTGCTCTCAGAAAAGTCACAGAAGAGCTCCAAATTACAAAATGTGAAGGCCTCTATTTTGTCTTTTGATACGTTTGGCTCACTCTCTTCCAGGTTTTAATGATTCTGCCCTTAGCTGGTTGTCCTACCTGTCTAATAACTTCTTCAGTGTTTTCATAGTTGGATCGTTTTCTGCTTTCCATCTCTCAATTCGGATTCCTTAGGGATCCATTCCTGGTTTTATCTTCTCTCTTTTACACACCGTCTCTGGGAGACCAAATTAAACCACATGGCTTTGTATGCAGATGACATTCAGCACCTTTCTCACTACCTCTGAACTGCCTCATTGCTCCAATCCTTTATCTCCAACTGCCTCTCTAATATTTGTGCTTGGATGCTTCATTGTGATCTCAAACTCATTACATCCAATACCAAACTTATCATTGCTTCACTCTCCTTTATGTCCTCCTTATCTAGGGATGGGATCCATTGGTTGGTGCTGGTTTGAAAGCATTCTGACAACCTAACAGGCTGGCATCGATTGGAGTTCATTTTGTATCTGCTAGCGGCTGCTTTTACCAATCCATTCTTTTCCCGCTCAACAACAACAAAAATGATATTAATATTAACACTTAAGGAAATATCGATAAATTATCATTCTTACAATCGATGTTTTAGAGGCAGATTTTTTTTAAAAAAGTCCATTTTCAAAAATAGCCACAGAAATTGCTACATTAAAATCTGATGTTCTGTGACTGAGAATAATCAAATTAATGGAAAATTCAGTACCAAATCCAAATTGGGTAGAATTTTAGCAAATCGCTATCCTTATCCATTGACAACATTACCAGCAATCTTACCATCCACCCTACTGAACAACCATGTAGCCTTAACTTTATATTTGCTCCACTTTTTCATTTGTTCCCCATATTTTTAGAGGTTGACTAAAGATCCTCTCCTCCTTTTGGAGGACCATCCCTCCAAAAGAAGTGGGAACATTTCAGTTGCATTTGGGGGAAGGGCTAACTTTCTGATGTGAATTTATCTGCTTTACCTTAGTTTAACTTTACAAGATGGCAAGGGTGTGCTTCTTTTTCTGCACTAAATAACAACATAAGGGCACCTCATAGGCCTCACTCACAGGTGGCCTCAGGTTGTGATGTGTGGACACTGTTTGGGACCCCAAACCATCTACTAGCTACCTGCCTTCACTCTCCACCTCCCTGATGCCTCACCTGGGTCCAACAAAGGACTACGGGTGGCTTCTCAAGTCAAGCATTCTGGACAAAGTGGCCAGGAAAATGCTTGTATCACCACAATGGTTTGCTGCAGTGACTAGAAAGGCCTATATATAAACTCATTATAGCTTTCTAGGAGACATTGTACTCCTAGAAATGTCTGGCTCTGAAGAAGGGCTCCTTTGGCTCTTGTCGCAGAGCCTTGGGGCCAAGGTGGGGGGTGGAAAAGCTACCAGCACTAATATTATAGCAGTGCATTCTTTTTAAGTAAAAAAAAAAAGAGGTGGGGGGGACAAAGGATGATGGTGGCACAAAGGATGATGGGACAATTTGGGTGGGTGTAGTGGGGAGATATAAAAGGCAGAAGGACTCATCAGCCAGATGATCCCAACAGTCTCCTGAAATCTGGCATAAGCCCTGCTATTTAAAATGTCTTTCCCTTGATATATTACTTTTCATGGAGGGATATTT
This sequence comes from Rhineura floridana, assembly GCF_030035675.1. Taxonomy (NCBI): domain Eukaryota; kingdom Metazoa; phylum Chordata; class Lepidosauria; order Squamata; family Rhineuridae; genus Rhineura; species Rhineura floridana. The sequence continues at coordinate 103,277,145 of NC_084487.1, forward strand.
TTGATTTGTTTTCTGGAAACTTGTTATTTATTGCATTTTCCCATTTTCTCCCTAAACACAATAAAGTATTGAACACCACACATCCAAAAATTCACACAGGATTCAAACAATATGTCTTAAAGTCTTTTGTTTTTAAGATGTTTTAGAGTGCTTTTAGGGTTTTTGCTTGCCGCCCTGGGCTCATTTATTAATAAATAAATAATAAAATAACAAAAAGTGGGAAAAACACAAGGGTATCAATTCAAACCCCTGGCTAGCAGCGACAGGGCTTAATGGGGTGATGTACCCACTGCCACTTTCAGAGCTCTGCCACTCACACTGGCTAAGTGGGGGCAGGTAAGATATCCTCCAATGATCTACCTCCCAGTCAGGTCTCCTCTCTGCCCTGAAACATCTTGTTTTGGGAATTTCTGCTGTCTACTACCTTTACGAATGTCAGTGGTGGCAGTTTCTGCCTGGTTTGGGCAGATGCACTGGGGCACTCCTCACCAGTGGGGCTTCTCTGTTGACAAGGGCTGGTGGAACTGGGTAGGACACCACTTCCCCATCCAAACTCCCTCCAGCACAGCAGATTGTGGGTTTTGATTGCTTAGTCCATCAGCCTGATTACAACGTGTATTTCACTTTCATGAAATGACAGTTGGATAAACATATCTAGTTAATAAAAACACCAACATTTCCTTGTGGTCAGTATGTCCAGCTGTAACACATTCATATTCTCAATAAATTCATATACTGTAGATATAGGCAGTGAGTTTTTTTGTGTTGCAGTTTATAATTATGAGTTTCCCCTACCCCCATTTGTATCTGAACTGGTACAATCCTTGAAATTCTAGGCTATATGCTTTTTCCTAACAGACTCTTACATAGTGAAACAATCTAGTATAGAAACACACTTCCAAAATGTAAACTATTTTCACTTTTTAAAGCTCTTGATGTAAAAACAGTTTATTTCAACTAAGATTGTGATCTAGCATATAAAGAACCAAAAACAACACATACCAATTGACAAAGCCATCTATATGGAGCTTACTATTTGTATAAATAAACAACACAGAGGCATCAGCAAGGCTCCATATTCAGATTTATATTTATTCTATTATGTATAAATTAGTCTTCCCTTAATTAAATTATACTTGATAGTCATTAAGCAGAAATTGAACACATTAAAATGAACACAGTAGTTCATAATGAGAAGTGTTCTAATGTGTCAGGGAGCAAAGTGCCATAAAAGAGTGCCCATGGTGGTGGCATATTGAATGAAAGTTGACAGTTAACAGTGTAATCCAATACATGTTTACTCAGAAGTAAGCTCCACTGGGTTCAGTGGGACTTACTCCCAGGTAAGTGTGTACTGGATTGCAGCCTTAGTTAATAAGTTAAATGTTATTTGTAGGAAAGCTGCTTGTCTTGACTTTTATCTACAGTGTGGCAAAAAAAAGGTCCACAGGAAATAATCTTACATATTTACTGAACATTTCAAAAATATTTCTATCCTGGTAAAGCAACAGAAACAGAGTAGTCTATTAGCCTAAATTGAAGTGGAGTACTTATGAATGCCCAATTCTGCACTTTTCACTTAAAGCTGTTCGCTGCATGCACCTCCCCCCCAAAAAATACAACTTTGCTCTTACTTGTTGTGTCAAGTGTTCTAAAACGTAAAATGTCAGCCACACTGCTTACTCTGCTGGAATGAGAGAAGATGGATGCAGCCCCATTCCAACACATAATAGATGTGGAACTGATACACAACCGGCACTTGCTGTGACTGCCATATATTTTCAAATTGTCCCTATCCTCGACAAGTCTGCTCATAGAGCAGTGCCCCCTAAGTACACAGCCACATGCCCATTATATAGTTGCTTTAACTTGACCCCTTTTTCACCCATGGAAGCAAGCATGGCTCTAATTCTGTCTACTACAGGGAGGCAGCAGAGCTAGAATGACACAGTGGGAGGTACAGTGACTATAGACTGACTTGGTGCCATACAGCTTTCAGCTGGAAAAACAGTATCTCTACGTGGTAACCCATCTCTTATTTGTTCATCAGTATCACACCCCATCCCTACCTAGTCCAAGACCCCATGATAAGTTAAAAAAACAACAACGCACACAACTATCCTTAAGGTACATATTTCTATTCAATGCAAATGATGGCCTTTCACACATACAAAATACACATTAATCTGCACATGATTCTTGTACACAAATGCAAATGCCCATCTGTTGCAATTTCTGGAAAATAATATTGCTACTATCCAGTGAGATCATAATGCTAGCAGAAAGCATTACCACACGTACGTACAAAGGAGAATCTGATTTCCACCACCACCCTCTTACTTACACACACACACACACACACACAATGCCACAACCCCATCCCATGTTGTTTTGGAGTGTTTGCCCACACTACGGAACAGCTTTTTGAAGAAAGGAGCTATGCTGGGAAAATATGGAAGAAAGTTCCATGAGCAAACCTCCATTCATGATCCTTAGGTTTTAAGTCTTAGTACCTTTACCAAATAGACAAAAATCATCACAGACTCATTCTCTAGCATGGATTAATGCATGAACAACTGATGATAAGAGTTAAATGGGACCCACTGTAGAGTTTACTTAAATGCATCTGCTGTGTACATATTATCCATTAACTCCCACACCAGGGACTCTGGACATATTCTGCTTTTACAATACAGATAGGGTTTCACAATGAATTCCAAAGTAGGACAAAACTTCAATATAGCTGTGGCCGACACGTGAAACATCACAGTTAAGCCTAGTCCAACTGCCTACTTATAAAAGTTTTTGCTGTATTATGGAAAGCTCATAGCATTAGGCAGCATTTACAAAACCCTAACTATTTAAAGCATTATTTACAAGATGGTTGGAATGATTTTTAAATAAATAAATAATTCTCCACCCTTGGTAGGAAAAAAGGAGAAGAAGAGGAATAAGTAGATTTTTTCTTGATTTCTTTTCAGCTTCTGACAGTAGTCAGTAACTATTCCCAGTTTCCAGAGTACATCTTCCCCCAAATCCATGCTGCAGAAATGACACATACATTTACTTGCTAGTAACAGCAGGGTTGTTTTTTTAAAAAATAATCACTAACAAGATGGTAGCTATTCACAGATAGTGCCAGTAATCTCTGAGGCCCAAACAAATACATTAAGATGACTTTGCAAAGCATCACCATAGTTAAGTTACAGTTTGCAGCATATAATTTCATTCATATGGTTTAGTACAAATATCAGTGGCTCAACCAAATGCAGCGTTGCAAAATGTGTGTGTCAACAAAATAAATACATTGTTCAGGTAATGGGATGTAAGATTAAATCTAGAAGTCATCTCTTCACTATATTTTGCTCAGTTGTTACAGACATACAAAGCAATTAAAACTTGTCATAATCAGACAGAGGTGTAATGTGCTGTCCGCTTTTGGTAAATCCTGTTTAGATTACACACACACACACACACTTCAATAGCTTCCCTGTTTGCAGTTGAATTTCCCCATGTAAATACATTCATTCTCTAAGATGACATTTAACATAAAGGAAAAGGCAAAAATGGAGCACTATGTAAGCTGAATTAAGTGAGGTGAAGTAACTTACAAATGGGCCAGCAGTCCATCACAACAAACCAAAGAGTCAGCAAAGAAGCTGTCGTATCTATAGTGAGGAAGAAAATGAGATTTGAGTGGAAGAGAGAAGAAACCTATATTGTGTACTTGATGAGAAATGAAGCATCTAAAACTAGTGCTATTTTTGTAAAGGTCTTCCACATGGTGTGATCAATACAAAAGTTTAATTTAGTGCCAAAGTATTAATATTTTCTGAATTTTATTAAGGTCCAATTCATAATTTAATCGTCCGATGACAGAAAATCCCTTGGTCTGCAAAACAGAACATTTTCTTTCATTAGAAAGCACATTGGGGATCGGCTGTTTCTTGTTTCGTGGAAAATAAAGGGTTACCATGCATAAATAACTTTCTTTTTTTGTTTCCAACAGCAACCTTGATAAAATGCAATGAAAGAAATAAATGCAAACAAACTGATGTCTCCATTCACACCATATTGTAGCAGCCCTTTGGGTAGCAGTACTGCCATAAACTAATCAAGCTTATGTAACAGCTTTTGATTTCGTGACCTTTAGTTTACAATTACAGACAACAACCACCACCAGAAGGAATTTATAAAGCCAAATAATACAAGATGCATTTCAGGTCCCTCAGAAAATAAAATAATTACATCTGAGGGTATTAAAAAAAAACATGAAAATGTCTATACAAAACATGAACATACCTAAAGAGAGGTTAGAAAAAAATCTCTCTTTAGCTCCTGTCTCTCAGCCTCTCCCAGCTACACTTGGGGAATGAAGGAAGGAACTACATTATTACTGAGATTTGCCAGATTCCTTGGGACCCTTTTTTGGCTGAAGAGTGTGGTAAAAACACTTTAAATAAATAATAAATAGTACTATTAATTTATTTTACGGGTTTTTTGCAAGGCTGACTATGTGAAACAATTTTAACACACTAGAACTATACTATATTAGGTTTAAACAGAAACACACTCTGGACCTTAGCAATACCTTTTGGCACCCAGGTTTAGGAGACACTAGTAGTCTAGGTAACATGTTTGAGCTTCAGAAGACCTGAGTTGGAATATCCACCACAAGCAGTAACAGCCATATCTGAGGCCTAAGGAGTGGTCATCTGCCATATTCAGTCTCTGAGAGCCTTCATCAGGCCCACATGCCACTAGGAAGCACCAAGAGCTGCAGATTGTCCAGGTGTTCAGGTGAGGAGATGGTCACTCCTCAGGACTCAAAAGATATGGTGCTACCTGGCTCTGGTTACTAGGTAGCATACATCAGCTGAAGGGAGTATTCTTCACGTCACCACTATTTGAAGAACAGATTTGGAATAGCCACAGCAGCAGCATCTAAGGCCTGAGTAGTGGGCATTTTTCTGTCATGGTTTCTTCCATACACTCAGCTTCCATAAGCCACCACTGCCTTTTTAAAAAGGGAACTTATGTTTATTACTCATTAAGGATCATTTATTTTCAATCACCTTAGAGGCTTGTTGCAAGACAGAATGGTGTAATACAATTTTTTATATAAACAGAATTTATGTATTTATTTGTTTCCAACATCAACACTACATTAGAGGCTACAGTGAAAAAGATCACTAGATTTCAAGTTTTAGACTTTTATTTCTACGGTTTTTATCCCATTCTTCCTCCAAGGATATTAGGGAAGAGTACAATCACAAATGATCACCCTGTAAAAGTCATGGAGGAGTGGGGATTTGAATCTGGTTTAAGAACATAAGTAGATTCTGCTGGATCAGGCCAGTGGCCTATCTAGTCCAGCATCACGTTCTCACAGTGACCAACTAGATGCCTATGGGAAGCACACAAGCAGGACCTGAGCACAACAGCACTCTCCCCCGCTGCATTTTCCAGTATTCAGAAGCATACTGCCTATGCCTATCTACAGTGGAGATAGAACATAGACATCAGGGTTAACAGCCACTGATGGACTTATCCTCAATGAATTTGTCTAATCCTCCTTTAAAACCATCCAAGTTGGTGGCCATCACTCCCTCTTGTGGGAGCAAATGCCATAGTTTAACTATGCACTGTGTGAAAAAACTCTTTTGTCTGTCCTTAATCTTCCAGTATTCAGCTTCATTGGTTCTAGTTTTACAAGAGAGGGATAAAAACGTCTCTATCAACCTTCTCCATACCATGCATAATTTTATACACTTCTATCATGTCTAGTTTTCTAAACTAAAAAGTTCCATACACTGTAACCTCCTTGATCATTTTGGTTGCTTTTCCAGCTCTACAATTTCCTTTTTGAGGTTAGGTGATCAGAACTGTACATAATATTCCATCATAGATGTGTATAATGCCATGTGTATAATGGCATTATATCAGCAGTTTTATTTTAAATTCATTTCCTAATGATTCCTAGCATGGAATTTGCTTTTTTCACAGCCATGCCACACTGGGTCAACATCTTCATCAATCCCTGTGTGAAACTAAGAACTTTTCTGCCCTGACATACATCACATTATAATGATTTACACTGAGTTGTTGTTGTTGTTGTTATACTTTTCTCACCAGGTGACCCAAAGCGATTTACACAACCAATTAAAAACAATAGAATCCATAAAGCCTAACAACACCTCTGGCAATTTAAATCAAATTAAATATTTAATAAATAAAGGGCATATATACAAGTTCCAACAAGAGTTCCAACAAGAGTTGGAAAAGGTTCAGAAGAGGGCAACCAGAATGATCAAGGGGATGGAGCGACTCCCTTACGAGGAAAGGTTGCAGCATTTGGGGCTTTTTAGTTTAGAGAAAAGGCGGGTCAGAGGAGACATGATAGAAGTGTATAAAATTATGCATGGCATTGAGAAAGTGGATAGAGAAAAGTTCTTCTCCCTCTCTCATAATACTAGAACTCGTGGACATTCAAAGAAGCTGAATGTTGGAAGATTCAGGACAGACAAAAGGAAGTACTTCTTTACTCAGCGCATAGTTAAACTATGGAATTTGCTCCCACAAGATGCAGTAATGGCCACCAGCTTGGATGGCTTTAAAAGAAGATTAGACAAATTCATGGAGGACAGGGCTATCAATGGCTACTAGCTGTGATGGCTGTGCTCTGCCACCCTAGTCAGAGGCAGCATGCTTCTGAAAACCAGTTGCTGGAAGCCTCAGGAGGGGAGAGTGTTCTTGCACTCGGGTCCTGCTTGCGGGCTTCCCTCAGGCACCTGGTTGGCCACTGTGAGAACAGGATGCTGGACTAGATGGGCCACTGGCCTGATCCAGCAGGCTCTTCTTATGTTCTTATGTTCACCCCACTAAAAGAGGTCATCAAGCACCAAAGGCCTGGGTGTAGAGGAAGATCTTTGCCTGGCATCTAAAGATGAATAAAGATGGTCCCAGGTGTGCTTCCCCGGGGAGAGTGTTCCATTACTGAAAAGGCTCTTTCTCATGTTTCCATCCTCCAAACCTCCCATGAAGGGACACACAAAGAACGGCCTCCAAAAATGATTGCAGGGTCCAGATTGGTTCAAATGGGGAGAGATGGTCCTTGAGTAAAATTTGCCATTTTACTGCCTATTCAATCAGTTTGGAGAGTGTATTTCTGGAGTCTTCACAATCCCTTGTTTTAACTACCCTGAATTATTTGGTACTTTCAACAAACTTGGTTAACTCACTGCTCACCCCATCTCTAGATAGTTTATAAACAAGTGAAAAAGCACAGGCCTCAGTACCGATCCTTGGGCAGCTCTATTATCTACATCTCTCTGTTGGGAGAACTGTCCATTTATTTCTGCTCTCTACTTCCTGCTACTTAACCAATTCCTGATCCACAAGAGGACCTCTTCTGTTATTCCATGACTGCTAAGTTAACTCAGAAACTTTTGGTGAGGTACTCTGTCAAAAACATTTTGAAAGTCCTGATACAATATTGAAATGGGTCACTCTATTAATATGCTTGTTGACACTCTCAAAGAATTCTAAAAGGTTAGTGAGACCGGAGTTACCCTTGCAGAAGCCATGCTGGCTCTGCTTCAGCAACACTTTCTCTTCTACATACTTGGTTATTTTATCTTTAACAGTACTTTCCATAAATTTTCCTGGGACAGTTGTTAAGCAAACCAGACTGTAATTTCCAGGATACCCCAGATCCTTCCCCCCCCCCTTTTTTTAAATGGTGTTACACTGGCCACTTTTCAGTCCTAAGGTATGGAGGCTGACCTTAGGGACAAGCTGCATATTTTTGTTAGATCAGTGATTTCTCATTTGTGTTCTTTAGTGGATGCCGTCTGGACCCAGTGATTTATCAATTTTTATTTTGTCAATATGGTCTAGAACTTCATCTCTTGTCACCACTATTTCCCTCAATTCCTTAGACTCCTTTTCTGTGAAACATCAGGCATAAGGATCTGTCCTACATCTGCTTGCCTTTCTTTCCCCAAATTTATGTTTCTTTTTGTTATCCTCATTTGGACAAGACTTCCATTTTCTAAAGGAAGCCATTTTGCATTTAATAGCTTCTTTGGCTCATTCACTACTCTGATAACCTCTTGGTCCTGGTGGTACTTTTCCTGTTCTGTGGTATACTTTCAAGCTGAGCTTCTCATATTGTGGTTTTAAACAAATCACAAGCATTTAGAATGTGACTCTCTTGACTTTGCCTTTCAACTTTGTCCACCTAGATACTTGGTGCAACACCAGCACAGGCTGCAGGGACGGGGGGGGGGGTTGCCACGGTCTACATAATTTCCATCTCTGTCACCAGGAAACCACTCTGTCTTGGTGTCAGGCCGAGGAGACAGTAAACTAGGGTTGCTGTTGGTATATCATCCACCCTGCTGCCCGGCAGGTTCTGTGACCGAGTTGACGGAGGCCGTCTCAGCTGTGGTGTTGGAGGAGCCCAGAACAATAGTGCTGGGTGATTTCAATGTCCATGCTGGGGCTGCCTCTAGTGTTTCGACTCTGGACTTAATGGATTCCATGATGACCATGGGGCTGTCTCAAGTTGTTACTGGCCTGACACATAGGGCAGGGCACGCCCTCGACTTGGTTTTTGCTCCAGATGGAGGAAGGGGTGGTCTGGAGATAGGGGGTGGATGTCACCCCATTATCATGGTCAGATCACTTCCTGGTGAAGTTTAGACTTATGGCTCCGATCCTTCCCTGCAGGGGTGGTGGATAGATTAAGATGGTCCGCCCCCAGAGCCTAATGGAATCCACTGGAATCCTGAATGCCCTGGGGAAGTTCCCAGTAGATAGAGCAGGTGACCCTGCTGAAGCCTTTGTCACACTGTGGAACAGCAAGGCGCATCGGGCTCTCAACATGGTTGCCTCTGAGCACCCTTTCCGGCATTGTGGAGCATGGCTTGCACCTTGGTACACCAGTGAGCTAAGGGCAATGAAACAGGCTGGATGATGGCTTAGAGTGTAAGTGGAGAAAGATGTGCTGTGAGGCTGATCGGGCACAAGTAAAACATCATAATCGTGCCTACTGTGTACCGGTGAGGGTAGCGAAGGAGGCCCACTATTGCCTCCATTGCATCCTCAAGTAGCCATCCGATGGAGCTTTTCCATATTGTCAGGGGTCTGTTGACATCAGCTCCATGAAATGGAGTTTTAGACCCTTCGGAGGCCCACTGTGAATTGTTTGCTAGGCACTTTGAGGATAAAGTTGCTTGCCTCCATAGCAGTCTTGATGCCCCACCCACATCTACTGTAGTCCCCAATGAGGTATCCAGTGCAACGTCTGCTGCAACTTCTTGGGAACGGTTTCAGCTGATGCGGCCTGATGACATAGACAAGGTGCTTGCGAAGATGCAGCCAGCAACGTGTCTTCTTGACCCTTGCCCTTCTTGGCTTATTAAAGCTTGCTGACGGGGTCTGACCGGTGGATCCAGGGTGTGATCAATGCATCATTGCGAGAGGGAGTGGTTCCAGCCACCTTGAAAGAGATGGTGATCCGACTACTCCTGAAAAAGCCCACCCTGGACCCACTGGTTTGTGACAACTACTGCTGGGTTCCAAATACCCCCTTTTTAGATAAGATGATTGAGAGGGGTGGTTATGGGACTGAATAGGCAGTGGTCACCCTGATGGATTACCTTTATCAGGAGAAGAACAAGGGGAATGCGACCCTGTTATTCTCACTTGATCTCTCAGCGGCTTTTGATGCCATTGACCATGGTATCCTTCTGGGCCGACTTGGTGAGCTGGGTATTGGAGACACTGTTTTACAGTGGTTCCAATCCTATCCCCAGGGTCGCTCTCAGAGAATAGTACTGGGTGACTGTCTTTCAGCCTCCTGGCAGTTGCGCTGTGGGGTGCCGCAGGGTACCATCTTGTCCCCCATGCTGTTTAACGTCTATATGAAGCCTTTGGGAACAGTCATCAGGAGCTTTGGGGTGAGGTGTCAGCAATATGCTGATGATACCCAACTCTATTTCTCCATAACATCTGACTCAGGAGAGGCCATGCAAGCCCTGGACCGGTGGTGGGCTTGATGAAGGCCAATAAACTGAATCCTACCAAGATGGGGGCACTTTGGATGGGGTCGTACTCCCTCTGAAAGAGGAGGTCCATAGTCTGGGGTTGATCCTGGATCCATCTTTGTCGCTAGAGGCCCAGGTGACCTCCATGGCTAGGAGTGCCTTTTTCCAGCTTTGGTTGGTAAGACAGCTGCGGCTGTTTCTGGACCGGGAAAGCCTGACCACTGTTGTCCATGCACTGGTAACCTCCAAGCTGGATTACTGTAATGCACTCTATGTGAGGCTGCCCTTGAGATTGGTCAGGAAGCTGTAGCTGGTGCAACATGTGGTGGCAAGACTGCTCACTGGGGAAGGGTATTGCCAACATGTCGCCCCAATGCTGAAAAAATTGCACTGGTTGCCCATTTGCTGCCAGGCCAAGTTCAAGGTTCTAGTTTTGGTGTACAAAGCCCTATACAGCTCGGGACCAGGATACCTGAATGACCATCTTATTCCTTATTATATACCCAGTCGATCACTACGCTCTGCAGGTGAGGGCCTCCTGAAGATACCATCTTATCAGGGGGTTTGTTCTGCACAATATAGGAAATGGAGGTTTAGTGTGGGGGCACCTACCCTGTAGAATTCCCTCCCCTTGAATATTAGGCAGGCACCATCTCTGCTATCTTTTCGGCACCTTTTGAAGACTTTCCTCTTTCAACAAGCCTTTTAAGTTGAGACTTATCGCGGTCTGCGTCTGTGTTAGAATTGCTTGTTAATATGTATTTTAAATATGTTTTTAACCCTGTTTTGTTTTAATGTATTTTAAGGGCTGTTTTTATGATGTTTTAAAGTGTTTTTAGCATTTCTGTTTGCTGCCTTGGGCTCCTGCTGGGAGGAAAGGCAGGATATAAATAAAATAATAAATAAATAAATAAATAATAATAAATAAATAAATAATAAACTTCCCTTTTAACAATCCCAATTTTTGGGAAGTTTCCTCTTTTATTTATTTATTTATTGCACTTGTATACCGCTCCATAGCCAAAGCTCTCTGGGCAGTTACAGGAATCAAAAACATTAAAACAAATATGCAATTCAAAACACATATTTTAAAAACAATTTAAAACACTATTTTAAAATTTAAAACAATATAAAATTTTTATTTATTTATTTATTTGATTCAATTTCTATACCGCCCATAGCAAGCTCTCTGGGCGGTGCACATCAAGTAAAAACACAGCAAATACAATTTAAAACAACCTGGTCATCAGATTACAATTTAACTGTCTGTTAGAACATTAAGTACAAAATACTAAAATTTTAAAAATGTTAAAAAATATTAACATGTTAAAATGCCTGGGCAAACAATTTAAAAACAATTTAAAACACATGCTAAAATGCCTGGGAGAAGAGGAAAGTCTTGACCTGGCGCCAAAAAGATAACAGTGTTGGCGCTAGGTGCACCTCAGGGAGATCATTCCATATCTCCCTTGTTGCCACCCTCCGAGCTTCCCTTGGAGTAGGCACCTGGAGGAGGGCCTTTGATCTTGAATGTAGTGAATGGGTGGGTTCGTATTGGGAGAGGCATTCCTTCAGGAATTGTGGTCCCAAGCTGTGTAAGGTTTTATAGGTCAAAACCAGCACCTTGAATTGAGCTCGGAAACATACAGGCAGCCAATGCAAGCGGGCCAGAATCAGTTTTATATGTTCGGACCATCTGGTCCCTATTACCAATCTGGCCACTGCATTTTGCACAAGCTGAAGTTTCCAAACCGTCTTCAAAGGCAGCCCCATGTAGAGTGCATTGCAGTAATCTAATTTGGAGGTTACCAGAACATGGACGACTGAAGCCAGGTTATCCCTGTCCAGATAGGGACATAGTTGGGCCACCAACCAAAGTTGGTAGAAGGCACTCCGTGCCACTGAGGCTACCTGAGCCTCAAGTGACAGAGATGGTTCTAGGAGAACCCCCAAGCTATGAACCTGCTCCTTCAGGGGGAGTGCAACCCCATCCAGAACAGGTTGGACATCCACCATCTGGTCAGAAAAACCACCCACTAGCATCTCAGTCTTATCTGGATCGACCCTCGCTTTATTAGCCCTCATCCAGTCCATCCAGTTTGATGTTGAAGTCAAACGTGTTGGATTTTCTTGTCAAATGGCCATTAATATATATATTAAATTTAACAGCACTATGACCATTGCTTCCAATTGGTTCAACAATATTTACATCTCACACCAGTCCCTGGACACCACTTAAGATTAAGCCAAGGTTTGCCATCCCTCTGGTTGGTTGTATGGCCAACTGTTCTAGGGCATAGTCATTTAGGATATCTACACATTAAACCTCTTGTCATGACATGAACACATATGCGGACAGTCTATGTAAGGGTAGCTGAAGCTACCCATTACTACATTTCCTCTTTTCGGTGCTGTGCCTATCTAAGTGGACTTACATATGGAACTGATGCCATTTAAGAGAAAGCTACCTTGGAGGTACCTGGCTTTCAGCATTCTACCTAACAATCTAAATTTTGCTTCCTATACCTCACAGCTACATTTCTGCATATCACTGATGCCAACATGCACCAAGACCACTGACTTCTCCCCAGCGCTATCTACCAGGCTATTTAGATGACATCTACAACCTTCGCATCCTGTGGTCTGCACACCAACTATCATTCCTAATAATTGAATCATCCACTACCCTCTCTCAAGATCTCTCTACTCCCTGGAGAAGTATCCTTGGCAAGAGGATAACTGATAGTTCCCCAAGGAATGGGTCCGTTCTAATCAATTGTTTATCTTTTCCAAAGAGTCACACCCTCCTTCCCCTGAAATCCTCATTATCCATGACAGCATGGGAGTTATCATTGTGGGAGGAGCACTCAGTTATAACATTCCCAAATGCCTCACTCACCAACCTCACTGCCTCTCTCAGCTTGATTTATTTTCAAATGTTACCAACTTTCATATGGATCGTTTTAATTTTTTTGTTTTTTTTATTAGATACCTGGAATCTCCAATAGATGGAAAGGTTGTGTAAAAATTATTTAAAATGAATAAATACAAGAATAAAATAAAGTTAAACCACTTCAAGAAATACAGTTAAAAACATCAACAACATTATTTACAGACTCCTCTTCACCAATGATAATTAATTGTTTGATATCCTGTTTGTCAATACTTGTTTCATTATTTGGCTATACATCATCTTTAAAAGATTATTGCTATAAATTCAGTACTGTGGTCTTCAAGAAAACTCATGAAGTGCTGTATAAGCAATGAACATCAATATTTATAACATAACCAATCCACCTTTTAAGTATTATCAAAGGTAAGGAGGGGAGGGATAAGAAGAGGAAGACTTGCTGATCCATCAATACAGTATTCACTTATCTAGGCTTTTCTTTTTTTAATGGCCAGCCTACGGAATCTATTTAAGTAATCAGCTGGCTTCCTGTTCTACTCCAAAGGCTACTTGGAAAGGTAGCATACAACATCAAAACCAATAGTGAAATAAGCTTTAAAATGTAACATGAAACAATAATCTTAATTAATAGTTCTATAATCATGAATGAGAGCCAGTGTGGCATAGTGGTTAGAGTGTTGGGCTATGACCTAGGAGACCAGGGTTTAAATCCCCACACAGCCATGAAGCTTACTGGGTGATCTTGGGCCAGTCATTGACTCTCAGCATCAGTGGAAGGCAATGGTGAACCATGTCTGAATACTGCTTACCATGAAAACCCTATTCATAGGGTCGCCATAAATCGGAATCGACTTGAAGGCAGTCCATTTTTTTTCATAATCATGAATACCTGCTGCTTCTACTGTTGCTGCTACTCCTCCTCTGCAAAACCTCCCTCAAGACATAATTTATATTTCTGTAAGTTTTTCTTAGCCTAAGCAATTTAAGTGTGGGTGATTATATATTGAGGCTGCAGCTAGTACACTAAAAACATTCAAGGGGTGTTGAAAGCCAGTGATGGGTATCTTTGGCCATAAAATGGGTTGGTTTGAGTATGCCTTTGTCTCCATTGCCCCAATGAACTTGCTTGTTCACTTCATCTTTGATGGGACCGATGCACCAGCCTGCATGAAATAAGAAGGGTGCTGATTCATGTATGCTGGTGTTAGTAAAGGATCAATTAGAAAATCACTTTTTTATTTTATTTTTTTCTGGTATCTGTTATTCCCTTACTTTGAACCTTTTAATAGAAATATCTTTAATTCAAGAGTTGATTAAAAAGCTGGATTTGTTTACAGATTTCACCCATGTTGGACTGCTCTGGCAAAACACTATATGGTAACTAGGAAGGACACAGTTACTGGTTACTGGTTAGATCTGTCTCTCCACCCCCATCCCTTTATGATACCATAAGTCTGAATTGATATGTGTCCAGATTAAAAGTAAAAAGTGGGAAAGAGTAGAGCTTGATCACATATACACATGACAGTAAGTCGCAATGAATTCATTATGTCTTACTTCTGACCAGACATGAATATAATCACACTGTTAAACAATAGGGAGGTAGCTGACTAACAATCAAACTCTGGGTGGTATTCAGCTAAGTCATACTCAAACTATACTCACTGAAATTAATGGAGTTGTCAATTATTTCAATAGGTCTACTCTATTAACAAAACTGGGTATCACCCAATGAGTTAAACATAATTTAGTGTGCTAAACACCCTAATATAGGGGCATCAACTTTTTTCAGTCCAAGGCCATATTTATAAAACAGAAAAACTGTCACTGGCAGCATACATGCCACAGCCAACACACATTGCAACTACACACTGCAACTTATTCTAATGGCTACAATAGAATGCTTCTTTGAAGCGTAATTTCAACAAGGGGTGGGGGAGAATGGCCTCCAGAGAAGACAACTGTAGGTTCATGTGAGCCCACATGCACCACATTGGTGACACCTGTTTTTTTAATTATTTTTTAAAACAATTTTTAGTTTCCATACCAGCACTCAAGGTGACATAAAGTGAGAAATAAAACAAAAATTTCTCAGAGTCAAGTCCTCTTTTTAGACATAGATAAAGTGTTCAACATGGTGGACTAAACATTTTTCTTCCTGTCCCAAAGCATTTACATTTGGATTCCCCACCACCACCACCACATAAAAAAGAATTAAAACTTTATATACACAGCACAGAACACTTCATTTATATAAGTGATTTTACATTTGAATCATCCAATATTCAAAGCACATGAATTAGCAGTGTCACTCTTGACTTTTTTTTGTTTCTATAGCAACTGAACTATTTGTTCTATGTTAGACAATATAACAATATCATACAATTTCTATAAAGGACAGTCAGAACATCAATTAATATTCAAAATATTATTTACCCAATATTCAAAAGTCTAATGAAGAATACATTATTATCATTAAAATATGCAATGAACTTCCTGGGTATAAAATTAATGTAGAGAAAGGCAAAAGATTTGGGATAAATATAAGAAAAGAAGATACTAGTAGGACTCATAGTTCATTAGTCCACTGCAAGTGTATACAAATACTGCTAACAGGCAATCATACAAATGTCTACTCAAAAGTAAGTCTCACTGAATTCAATTCAGTTATTCCCAGGATTGTAACCTTGCACTACTGATGAAATGAAAGATGTGGGATGCCCAACTGATTGTATTCTATCTTGGCTACACTGTGGTTGCAGAAAAATAATAACATAAATGCTTTTCTTTAGAGAAAAAATATAATGAACTCCTGCTGCTTTTGACAGTTTTGATATTAAAAATTGAAGGAACTGAGAATTATGAGAATAATAATGTTACTGGATGTCTTGAATAAACTCAGGCATAATTATTTTTTATTATTTCAAACATTTATAAACCATCACAGCAATCTAAGTTCAAGATACAACAAAATTCAATTTAAAACTTCACACAATTCCTCTCAATAATTGAGAGAACAGATACAATCAGTACAAACAACCGTTAATAAACTTCTGGGTGGCTACTTAATCTGAACTGGTAACTAAATACCCACAAATGTCTAAGAAAACAGCTATGTTTTCAATTTCAAAACAAAGAAAGAAAAGATTCAGAAGATTTATAAAAGCAGTTTATAATATACATGAAAGTTATACAATAAAGCAAAGTAATATCACAATAAAACGCAAAAGAACTGGAAGTAAACAGAGTAGCAGAAAGTCAACTGTAGAAAAAGGGTGCAAAGACAACAATCCAAAAGACTGGTGTCTGGACGATTTTGACAATTCACCTAAATGCAAGAATGGGGTGTTGCTGTAGCAACAGCCGTCTGGCAGTAGCATTACTACCAGAAAAGGAGGGAGGGGCAAGGTACTAGTGAGGTATAGGATGCTTGGATATACCCACAGAGCCAAAGAAAATGAGCTGGCTAAGATTTCTGAAGAAGGGTCTTTCACAGTTACAACTTTGGAATTGCTAATGAGAATGCCCTATACCGTATCCCAACCAATGACACATGAAGTCAATGGGGACATGGAGCAAGGCCTCTGATAAAGATTGTAAAAGTTAGGCAGATTCATATGAGGGAAGACAGACCTTCAAATAGTTTGGCCCCAAACCATTTAGAACTTTATAGGTAATCACCAGCACCTTTGATTGTTCCTTGAAACAAATTGGAAACCAGTGCAATTCAAATTACAAACCAGTGCATGTTGCAGTAGCTGAAGTTTCCAAAAATGTGTTAAGGGCAGTACCATGTAAAATGTGTTGTAGTAAAGAGGGCAGCTGACACACAAGCCAAAGGTGGGCAAAGCAGTCCTGGCCATAGCAGCAACCTGTATATCCAGGGGCAGATGCGAATAAACAAGAACACCCAGGCTATGAACTTGATCCTTCTAGAGAAGGAAAACACCAGACTGCCTAGGCCATGTACCTAGTCCTATCATATATTTTCCACTATCAGCACTTCTGTCTTGTCTGAATTAAGCCTGTGATTATTTGCACATATCTAATCCATAATTTTGCTCAAGCAACAATTCAGGACCTCCACAGCCTCCCTGGCATTAGATGAAAAGGAGAGATAGTGCTTGTTTCATGCACATATTAGTAATATCCAACCCCACATTCCCAGACAATCTCCACCAGCAATTTCATGTAGATGTTAAAGATGCATGAAACACTGTTAGACTTGGCAATTGAACGTAATGGCTTTCATCCAGATTCACATCAAGGAAACAATAAACTTTGGGAGAACCACAGTCTATTGCAACAATAATTTATAATGAGATTACAGATATCATGGAGTAGAAGTGACCTTTCTGTTTTCAAGTAAGATCTTTCATAATAATGCATAAATAAAGTTATACCAGAGTGCTCTGATTTTTAAAACATTATGGATTCTGAGGAGGAAGGGACTTTTGTCAGTGATTGACTAGATCTTATGAGAAAGCAAGTCTGTAGAATATCAATTTAATCTAAACACTGGGGAAAGGATTTACAAAAGGATAATGCAAAATAATCCAAGGCCATTTCTATTTGTCATTCATTTCTTGGATTGTTTAGATTTACATTTAAACTTAAAAGTATTGGTTTTGCCATATGGCACAAAGTGATTCATATCATATATCATGGACATATAAAAAGCTAATAAAAATCTAGAGAATAGCAAATTCATCCACATGTAAGTAGGTGCGGTGCAAATATATATGTAAAACAGTGCCTCCCAATCCTAATCAATGGTATCGAAGGCCGCCGAGAGGTCCAGCAGCACCAACAGGGATGCACTCCCCCTGTCTGATGCACGGCGTAGGTCATCAATCAGGGCAACCAAGGCAGTCTCTGTCCCATGACCAGGCCTGAAGCCTGATTGAAAAGGGTCTAGGTAGTCCGATTCATCCAGGAAAACGTGGAGCTGAGCAGACACCACCTTCTCCCAGAGCCCAAAAGACCCCGGATCATCTGGAAAAGCATCGCCAGACGACACTGAGCAGACGCAATTGTGGCAGAGAAGTAAGCTGTCTTTGCTGCCATCACCACCACATGATAGGTTCGAAATGAGCTCTAGCCTGTGTTCAGTTGGAAGCAGATCGAGTTTTTCTCCATTGTCGCTCTAGCCGTTGTCCCTGCAGTTTCATCAGGCCCAAGGTTTGAGTAAACCAAGGTGTATTACGGGTCTTCCTTGGTGGAAGAGGGCACTTTGGAGCTATAGTGTCCACCACCCAGGTCACCTCTGTATTCCAGAGATTGACCAGGGCTTTGGAAGTATCTCCAGCCATGCTGGGAACATCCTCCAGAGCATTCAGGAAACCATCCAGATTCATGAGCCTCCGAGGGTGGACCATCTTAATCGGCCCTTCACCCTGTGACATTTACCAGGGGCACAAAGTCTAAACCTTATCAGGTGGTGATCTGTCTGTGACAACGGAGTCACTAAGAACCCTTCCACCCTTAGATCACCTTCTTCTCGTCCCCAACAAACACAAGATCAAGTGTGTGTTCTGCCACATGTGTCGGTCCAGATGATATTAGAGACATCATGGTTGTCATGGAAGCCATGAAGTCCTGAGCCGGACCTATCAGTCTCACCTCGGCATGTATGTTGAAGTCACCCAGGACAATCAGCCTGGGGAACCTCAACACCAACACTGAGACCAGTTCCACCAGCTCAGGGAAGGAGACTGTTGGGCAGCGGGGTGGAAGGCACACCAATAGAATCCCCACTCTGTCTCCCTAACCCAACACCAGGCACACACACTCAACGCTGAAGGTGTTAGGGACAAGATACCTGACAGGGGACATGGATTCTCTACAGACAATTACGACCCCACCACCCTGTCCCCTGGATCTAGGCTGCTGGAGTGCCACAAAACCTTGTGGGCAGAGCTGGGAAAGTCCTACTCTGCTCTGGTCATTTAGCCAGGTGTTGGTAATATAAGCATGGTCAGCACATTCATCTAGGATTAAGTCCTGAATTAAAGTGGTTTTATTAGTCACTGACCTTGCATTCATCAGCAGGCAGTAAGATCCAGGGAGTTCTCAGCATAGCTACCAGTGTCACAGGGGTTGGGAAGGAGATCAGAAGGGAAGCAAGCATGAAGATGTCTTGTATCCCTTCCCCTGTAATGGCCAGTCTGCCTCCCACCACTGTTACATCCCCTGCCCAGTATTACCTAAATGCCAGACCCCTGAATACTCCTCCTGCAACACATGTTAAAAGGAGCCTGATACTGAAAAATTAAATTAAAAAAGAGTCATTCCCAATAGCAAACCAATTTCCCGCCTCCCCTCTCTCTTCTGCCGCCAGCAATTTGTGTAACCCCACTTGCTGTCTTAGTAAACCTCTCAACAGCACTTCTGTGTCAGTTCTTATAGACAAGAGG
This sequence comes from Rhineura floridana, assembly GCF_030035675.1. Taxonomy (NCBI): domain Eukaryota; kingdom Metazoa; phylum Chordata; class Lepidosauria; order Squamata; family Rhineuridae; genus Rhineura; species Rhineura floridana. The sequence goes on from NC_084487.1 coordinate 103,296,524, forward strand.
TTTCCACAACCGCCTGCTTCACATTGGGCGATTCCTTGATGACTGCAAGTGCGGTGTTAAGTGTGCATTTAGAGATGTACTTTATGCATGCCAAGGCGCTTGCCTTAGCTGCAGGTGGCTCTCATGAAGGGGAGCTCTCTTCCCCACCCTCTGGCAACAGTTGTCTCCCTTGTTAGCCCCAACTGGCTTCAGCTGACACTCAAGGCGTTGCAGGGCTAGCAGTTGACACCTGAGGAAGGTTGCAGATGGAGTTTTGCAGGAGGCAACAGCAGCAGGAGAAGATTCTACTGAGTTTCTCTCACCTTTCCTCAGGGCTTGCCTTGGCTGGAGATGGCTCTTATAAAGGGAAGTGCTCTCCCCCACCCTCTGGCAGTTCTCTCCCTCTTAACCCCAACTGGTTTCAGCTGGCACCCAAGGCCTTGCAGAGAGTGACAGCTGACACCTGAGGAAACCTACAGATGGAGTTTTGCAGGAGGCAATAGCAGCAAGATGTAGGTTCTGCTGAGTTTCTCTCACCTTTCCTCCTTCATGTACAGCAGCCTGGAAGAAGGAAGGGGGCAAGGGGAGGAAAAGTAGCCGCTGGAGTAATACCTCTCCTCTTGTGAGCGGGGGGTAACCCTCCCTGCCTCCGTCTCAAAGCGAGCCATTAAGATTAAAGCGGGCAGAAGCGCCTTTTGAATGCTGGGACAAACTTCCCACTTCCAAAGTATACGATGTCACAATGGGGGGGGTCCTTTTCCGGCTTCTCAGTGTTTCATTGGGCTCCCGAACTCACCATCGCTCCAGCTGCAAGCGCTGCCGGAGGCATGCTTTGGCTTCTGGATGGGGTTTACATCAGTTCAGTGATGGGTGACAAGTCACCTGGCGCATGACATGGAATGGCCTCATGACCATGATTTGTGATTGTGCAGTGTCATCAGGCCCACCAGACATCCTCTTCTTTCTTTCTTTCTTTCTTTCTTTCTTTTTTTTTCTTTCTTTCTTTCTTTCTTTCTTTTTCTTTCTTAAATTTGCTAATCACTTTTCTTCCCAACGTGAACCCAAAGTGACTTACAATCAATAAAATGCAAAAATCAATATAAAAACTTAAACAAAATTAAAAGTAATATATACACACACACTTACATAGCCATGGAACTACCCACCCCCTAAAAGAGACTACAATATCAAGAGCCCTCCAAAAGCCTTCCAAAATTAGGAGCCATCTGCCTAGGAAAAATTGTTTTGTCGGTGCCTAAAAATAGATAATAATTGTGCCAGGCATGCCTCCCTGGGGAGAGCATTCCATAAGCAGGGAGCCACCACTGAGAAGGTCCACTCGTGTAACCACCCTCCATACCTCCCTCAGAGGGGGCACATGAAGAAGGGCCTCAGAAGCTGAACACAGGGTCCGGATTGGTTCATATGGGGACAGGTGGTCCTTGATGCATTGGGGTCCTGAGCCATATATTTATTTATTTATTACACTTGTACACCACCCCATAGCCAAAGCTCTCTGGGCAGTTTACAACATAAAAATCAATATACATTCACATTTGGTATAATTGCTAGTAAAAAAAGAAAAACAATTCACATTTTAAATAAATATAACTGAACAATAAATCTCTAAACAATATACATAACATGAAAACAAAATAAATCAAATACAAAACAGAACAAAAAAGAATATAACAATTATAAAATATATCTAAAAATGTTCTCTAAGACTTTATAGGTTAAAACCAACACTTTGAATTGAGCTCAGAAACTAAGTGGTAGCCAGTTGTAGTTGTGCCAGAATTGGTGTTACATGCTCAGACTACCTTGCCTTGGTGAGCAATCTGGCTACTGAATTCTGCACCAGATACAGTTTCTGAAGTGTCTTCAAAGGCAGCCCCATATATAACACATTACAGTAATGTAGCCTAGAGGTTACGAGGGCATAGACAACAGAAGTCAGGCTATCCCTGTTCAGATAGAGGTTTGGCCATCAGCCAAAGATAATGGAATGCACTCCTCATCACTGAGGCCACATGAACCTCAAACGATCCAGGAGTACCCCCACTCTACACACCTGCTCCTTCAGAGGGAGTGTAACCCCCCTGAAGCAGGCCACATCCCTTCCATCTGGTCTAGAGAACCACCCACTATCAGTTCCTCAGTCTTGTCTGGATTGAGCTTCAGTTTATTGGCTGTCATGCAGTCCATTATCAAGGCAAGATATTGGTCTAGTACATACACTGCCACACCTGGAGATGTAAAGGAGAGATAGAGTTGTGTGTCGTCAGCATACTTCAAAACTCCGGATGACCCCACTTAGCACTTTCACATAGATATTATATAGCATGGGGGATAAAATCGAACACTGAAGGCACTATGGGGCTGAATAACACTCCCCAAGGACCACCCTCTGAAAGTGACCATCCAAGTAGGACCAGAACCACTGCAAAGCAGTGCCATCCACCCCCAACTCGGACAGCTGCTCCAGAAGAATACCATGGTTGATGGTATTGAAAGCTGCTGAGAGAACAAGGAGGATAAATGAGGACACACTCCCCCTTTCTCCCTGGAGAACAGCCCATCAGATGGGAAACAGCACTACCTAGCATCAGCAGGCAGGAATCATATTTTTTTTTAGGAAATAGCAACCCTCGCAAGACCCCACACCATTCCAGCGTCTAGGTGGATCATTTTCTGAACTTTCGAATCCTTCCACTTAATTTGAACCAATATCCTCTTCTTCTGTGTTATCTTTCCTCGGGGGAGTAATTTTTCTTCATTTTTGTGTGCTCTTTCCCTTTATGTGAGGTTAAAAAAAAACTTTTTTATCCTAAGGTTTTTCGGGCTTTGCTCTGAGCTCTGTTTTTGCTGAGTTCTCCTTTCTCCCCATTTCCCCCAAGTTGCCTACCTCACTCGGTGGAGCGGCGACATAACGGCTTCTTTTTCAACTGCCACACTTGTTTTTCTGATCAGCAGCGCAGCAGATACCATTTTGTTCTTGTAGCCATTTTTCGCACCTCCCACCTTTTTTGCACTTAAAACACTACCCTTTCCCCAATCATTGTATGTTTTCTCTGTAGTTTGTTTGCCTCACTGTCTGTGAGGTCCTAATTTTCAAACTGATTTCCAACATGTCTTTGGTTTAAAAAACAAACATTTTTTCTTCTCATCACAAGGTTCCAGCCTGTCCCTCCTGTGTTCACAACCTTCAAACTTGTCCCTTGTCTGCTCTTCTTATAAAAAAAGAAAAAAAAAACATCTTTTTTTTTTCTCAGTCCTTCCTGATCAGCTGCAGGACAAGTTAACTGTGGGACTAAATTAAGTGTCCACTTGATATCGACTTAGTGTCCATTCAAAAGACGCTTCCTCCATGCCCCACACCCATGTGCGTGAGTTGAGTGGTGCTATTATGGCAGCTTTATCTCTTGCTGCTGATGCCCAGGACCAGAAGAGTGACACAGTCATACCAGATGATGCCAATAACATAACCCTTATGGATTCAGTGTCTTCCGCCTCTGTGGCACACACCGTTAAAGTATCTGCTTCAACTTCCACACTACAGCACATAAGGCACTTAAAAAGAGAAAACATGGCAAAGCTGCCTCTCATGCTCATGCTACTGAGAGTGCACAGCGTAAGGCAAATGACACACCTCATCAGGCACAACTGCAGCCAGCTGTTACCAAGGCCACTAAGAGAGCTCTGTACATTGGCACACCAAAACATCCAGTTGTGGAACTGTCTGCATGTGGAGGCCATTCAGTTGCTGACGGAAAGTACGTTGAACATCTCCTGCCTCAGTCTTCTGTTACAGACCTTCACCCACCTCCACTTCCACCCGGTCCTCAAATTTTGCATTTGACTCAAAGATGCCCCTTTGGGGGCCTTTTCAAATGAATTGTTGCAGCGACCTCTTCAATCCCCACTTCTGCCTTTTTTTATTGGAAGCACTAGAACAGCAGGTTCAGTATTTCTAAGAGACCAGACTCCTCTTACCCCAGGCCTGACCAGCAGCAGGCCATTTCTAGGGGCAACAGTAGAATAACGTGGTGGCTCCTCTAGGAGGCCTCAGTGTGGTGAAGGCATATGAATTACCTCATGAGCTTCAGTTCAAAAGCTCCTTTTGTCCCAAGAACTGAACAGCAGCAGGCCATTTCCAGAGGCAAAATACAGGCATACCCCACTTTAACGTACACAATGGGACCGGAGAGTGTACTTTAAGTGAAAATGTACTTAAAATGAATCAATTATCTTCACTTGTACTGCATGCAATCACCACTAGATGGCAGCGGCGTCATGCCAATAAAGTGTCCGTTATTGCGAAGCGCACGTACTTTAAGTGGGGTAAGGTGGAGTATGGAGCATGTACTTTATAGCGAGGCTACTTTAAGTGAAGCTACTTTAGCGGGGTATGCCTGTATAATATCCTGGTACCTCAGTGTAGAGAGGGCATATGAATTGCCTCATGAGCCTCAGCTCAAAGCTCCAGTTCTCCCTAGGCCTGAACAGCAGCAGGACACTTACAGAGGCAACAGAAGAATAACCTGGTGGCTCCTCTTGGGGCCTCAGTGTAGTGAAGGTATATGGATTGCCTCATGAGCTTCAGTTCAAAGCACCAAACTGTTCCTCCAAACAGTTGCAGCCCTTCATAACTGTCTGTGTAAATTTGCACAGCTCATCATAGGGGGCCGCAGTGTAGTAAGGGTATTTGAATTACTTCATAAGCTTCAGCCCAAAGCTCCAGTCTGTCCTCTGAACAGTTGCAGCTGTTCATAAATGTGTAATTTTTTTGCAGCCCTTGTATAAATTTTTGGATTTATTCAGTGACTTCCTTATGGAGGAGGTTCTTACTTTCATCCCAGTGGGAAAACATAAATAAGCAAGATAAGTAAATTAAGCTGAATACAGCTTTGTCAATTACATGAGGCACTACTTCTAGGGCATCAATGCAAAACTCCAGTTTGCTTCTCTGAACAGTTGCAACCCTTCATAACTGTCTGAGTAAATAATTGGATTCATCCAGGAAATTCCTTGGGAGATCTAGGGGTTCCCTAGTTATCCTCCTGGGTAAACATAACTTAGCAAGATATCGTAAATTAAACTGATTGCTTGGTTAAATCTTGCCCTTTGCTAGCAAGTTTCTGGGCGACTTAAGACAATTTAAAACTCCATTTAGCCTTTGGTAAGGCTTACTTCACTGTTTTTCAATTTGTGTAATTAGGCTCAAGGTTACTCACATTGGCATATATGTTCTGCAGTGTAGTTCTCCTGGAAGGTTGTTGTTGTTCAGTCAACTCCTGACCTTCCTCTGCAGGTTCCTGGGTGACTTACAACAGTTTTAAATTCCACATTAAATTTATCAACAGAATTTAGCCTTTGGTAAGGCTAACTTCACTATTCAATTTGTGTAACTTGGCTCAAGGTTACACACTGACATATTTGTACGGATATTTTGCTTTCCTACCTGCAGTTCAGGTTTCAGCAGTTAAATGGGAAATAAATGAATAACTTTGATTTTACTCTTATTTTGACAGGTAGTCCTCTGGATTGGTTACTGCACAGGTTCTTAGTCAGAATATGTCCCTGGGTATTTACTTCCTGTGGCTGAATCTCTAGCAGCCCCATATGTCCAAGGGAGGCTCGGAAGAAGGACATGAGTACAGCAGTGTGACTCCACAGTTTTGGGTGGCTACGGTTTTACAAAGCATTTTGTCCCTGCTTATGCTATTTGCCTTTTTTTCTTGGATCCAGACAAGCTGCTGGCTCCCTCCCTGTGCAACTGCAGGGTAGTTGTAAGATAATAGTAAGGCTACTGTTGGCTATCTCTCTATGTAACTACAAGGTAGCCTTAACACAATGATAAAGCAACTCCCTAGACTTGTGGATTGCATGGAGGTGCAATGTTCTTCTTCTGCCAGAAATTCCAGAAGGAAGAAACTCCATAAGGAATTATGATTGGTTTTCTGAGGGAAATAGTCTGAAATATTCTTTTCATTTCAGAATTCATCAAGTTGTTTAAACTTGCAATTGATTTATTCAGATAGGTTTTTGAATTTTACCAGGTGTCCATATGATGTAGTGCTAGTCGGACATCATGATCAGTCGACCATGTTTGCCGGAAACATTGTTGGAGTCTACTCTACCATAACATTTCCATAGCATCTAGCCATGCTGTTTTCAAGGTCCTCTTTGGCATCTTAGTCAGGCTTGAGTAGACACCCCAGGGGCCAATGACCCATCTAGACCTGGTCTGGTGATTCACTGGTGCTTCTCGGAATGCTGTTGTGGTTTTTTTATGATGGTCCCATCTTAATATGCCTGACACACCTCTGCAATCTAATTAACGCAATCTGGTTGCAGTGTTCTCCAAGACAGTTAAGCTGCTCAGAGGAATCATTTTGCTGGGAATCAAGCTTATCATATAGCATAGACATCGGTCTGGTCTTTATTTGGTTCATCCCCCATGGGGGGTCCTCTGCTGATGAGTCTTCAACCAGTCCTCTAGTCCCCGGGGCCAGGCGTCCCTATGATTCTCACCGACTCAGCAGGGAACTTAGCAGTGTTCCAGCTTAGCAGGCAACAAGTGGGGCTATGGGTATGCAGATTCCATTACGAGGTCTTTCACCAGTTGCTTGCAAGTGCAGTGTCCATCTGCAGATCTTGATTCACAACATTCACCTTTCCCCTGCTTCTTCATAAGTTGTCTCAAGATAGGGGCAACTTACCCGAAGAGAAAATCTGATTTAGATGATTATTTGATTGATATATGTCTGGGACTACTTTTTCTTGGACTACTTTCTTTAGACGAATCTGCTGTTCGTGTATGTTACTAATTGTTCGGCGCTGTGAACCAAATTTGTTTTGCATTCTTGGACGTGCGGGAGATAAGAACTGTGCTGGCCAGATGATGTCAACAGGCCTGGAATATTAACTCCCTTATTGCTGGAAAAAGAAGCAAATTAGTCTTTGCTTGGGAATTGTGGGTATATTGGAAATTTGAAGGGTGTTTTTTTTTCGGCTTTAAGAATGACAATCAAAGAAATAGCAGAGACCCTGGATGTATCCCTGGAAGGGTTTTCCCCTCTGGATATGTTTCAGAAGATAATGGATGAGATTAAGATAACGAAACAAGAACTGGGACAGAGTAGACAAGAGATGGCAACTGAATTTGGTAAAGTGAAACAGGAGTTGAAAGAAATAAAGGATTATATGAGAAAAAAAGTAGATGGACAAGCAATAGAAGATGAAAAAGAAATTAAAGGGAAGGAGCAAATTCTGGAGATTGGATCAGATATATCAAATGTGGAATTGGAAAAAGATTTGGACTTTATGGCAAAAATTGAAGGGAGGATGCAAGTCCTGGAGATTGGAACAGATATATCAAGTGTGGAACTGGAAAAATATTTAGAGTTTGTGGATCCTGGAGATAAAGATTACTGTTTGGAATTCGGCGTTGTCCCTGGAGAAATTGAAGAAGATATCAGAGATAAAGCTATCAATGTTTTGATGGAATTTCTGGACTGGAATGATTTGATGGAACTTGAAATAGAGAATATTTATAGAATTAATTCCAGATATGTGACAATGGAAAAACTCTCAAGAGATGTGCTAGTGCATTTCGTAAAAAAGAGGAACAGAGATATGACTTTACAACAATATTTCAGCAACACATTCAGAATTGATGGCAAGGAAATATTTGTGATGAAGGAAATTCCCATCAGACTCTTACTATATGACTATGACAGCAATATTATTATGGGTGCAAGGATGGAAGTTGGAAGATGGAATTAACACTGATAATGGAAAAATGGCTATTGAAATTACTGGACCTAGCAGACTTGATGAGATGGATTAATTGACATGTTTATTTGGAGAAAAATCGATGGATATATTTCTCAAGGAGTGGAAACCTCTCTTTGACTTTTTGCGGAAAGAATAAAGTGATGTTAATGAGATTTGATGATTAATTAAGATAACTACTGGAGGAAAGTGATTTTGTAATATATTAAGAGACAGGTTTGTTATATATCATAGACCTATAACTGATCTGTGACAAATCGGAAGTCAACATTTTATTTTATTGTTTAATTTGTTTCTTTTTTGTCTTGTTTTGTTTTGTTTGAAAATTTGAATAAAATTAATGATAACAAAAATAAGTTGTCTCAAGATGAAAGCAGAGGTGGTTAACACTTTTCTGGCAGTTTACTCTATGCTTGGCCTTCTTTACTTCTGGTGGGATGGCCTGACTTCCCATCTTGTACTGACCAAGCTGACCACGTTGTTCAGTTCTCCTGAGCCTGTCCAACATGGATTCAACAGGTTTGCCAACGAGGCCAGGTCTTCTGTCCCAGGCAATATTCTCGAGTCTGGTCTTTTCAGCAATTGCAGTCAGATTGTTGGGGGCTTTCTGGCCTTGGGGGGTTTCTGGCCTCAGGGGGTACTTTATGCCTTTTCCCCAGTGCCCTCATTGCAACGAGCGGAGAGGGCAGAGGTGATCCTAGTAGTGCCATTCTGGCCTCATCATCCATGGTTTTCAGAACTCCTCCATCTCTCAATGGCTGCTCCATGGAGGCTGCCCTTGCAGTGGGACCTTCTCTCACAGGGTCGTCTTTCATCCAGAACTTGGGTGACTGAAACTGATGGTGTGGTGCTTGAGTGCCAGTTCTGGAGATGTTCTGAGTTCTCTTCAGATGTAACTGATACCTTCCTTGCAGCACGGCACCTTCTACAAGAAGGATATACATCAACCTGGAAAGCCTTTGTACTTTGGTGTTCACGTAAGGACTTACGTCCTTCTAAGGCAAGGATTCCTCACGTTCTGGAATTTTTGCAGAATGGCCTCCGACTGGGCCTGAAAATGATTACCTTACGCTGACACATCTCTGTCATTTCTTTGGTCTTGTCACTTCATACCTTGGGAACAGTTGGGTCTCATCCACTTGTGAAAGGTTTTCTTTGTGGGGCAGCTGCCTCTTGTCCACCTGTTGCCCATCGTTTCCCCATGTCAAATTTCCATAAAGTCCTGCAGGCACTCCAGCTCCTGCCACTTGAGCCTTTGAATGCAGTAGCTGTGCATATACTCTCATTAAAAGTTCTTGTCTTGGTGGCAATCATCTCGGCACTGAGAATTTCTGAATTAAATGCCTTTTCAGTGACCAATCATCTCTGTGTTTTCCATGTCGACAGAGTAATTCTTTGTACAGACCCATCTTTCATCCCTAAGGTGTACTTGGTGTATCATCGCCAGCAAGAACTAATTCTTCTTACCTTTTGCCCCACTCCGACCCATCCACAAGAAAAGGTGTGGCACTCACTAGATGTCCGGTGAGCACTAAAGGTTATGTTCAATGAACAAAACATTTTCGACCGACTGAATCACTCTTTGTGTCATTTCACCCAAGGTCTATGGGGAAACGTACCATCCGTCACCCTCACTGGCTGGATTAAAGCTTGCATTAGTTTGGCTTACAAGCCACTCTACCAGAGCGGCAACGATTTCTGCTGCTTCTGCTGTCAACGCTCCCTTATTGGAGATGTGCAGGGCAGCTACCTGGTCATCCCTAAATACTTCTATCTCCCTCAAGAAGATAGATAAATATGCATCTGCAGAAGCCGCCTTCGGCAGGGGCATGCTACGGCATGTTACCATTCATACCTGAAGCATATCTGATAGCCTTCTATGTGATTTCCTGTTCAGTTTCAGGCAGTTCCCACCCTTTGCCTTCGGATGCTTTGGTACATCCCATCTGATGGGCTGTTCTCTAGGGAGAAGGGGTCGTTGGCCTTAGCTGAACAAATTTCTCCTGGAGAACAGACCATCAGACCATTGGGGGAAGTATGCAATCACAGAATGGGCTGCCCGAGGTTGTGAGTAACATGTTGTTTTTAATTTGTTTTTTATTTATATTGCTCACATTAAGGTTATATAAGATGTTTGATACGTGTTTTATTCTCAATATTTTCAGAGGTTTTGCTTCATGGAATAAATGACAATTTGTATTATTTTTGAGGGGTTTTTTATTTTAAGAGTAAGTAGTATTGTTTAATGTATAGGGTTTTTGCCTTGTTTTTGTCTCTTGATTTTCTTTCTCCTTTAAACATGTATTAACTTATCACCATTAATCTTTTTGGCCGTTGGTCAGTGAATGGTCTGGGGTCTTGTCAAAAAACATACAATTCCTGCCTGCTGACACTATGTGGTGCTGTTTCCCATCTGATGGTCTGTTCTCTAGGAAAAAAAATATGTTCAGGTAAGGCCAATGGCCCCATCTCTCTCTGACACAGACCATCATACAGGGCAACCAACACAGTTTCTATTCTCAAACTGGGTCTAAACCCAGTTTGAAATGGATCTAGAAAATGTGTTTCATCCAAGAGAGCCTGGATCTGGCCTACAACTACGTGCTCAACACCCCTGCCCAAGAAGGGAGCATTAGTAACTGGCTGACAATTATTTAGATTTACCAGATCCAGGAAGGGTTTCTTAAGGAGTGGTCTTACCATTGCCTCTTTTAGGCAGACAGGGGCCACCCTCTCTTGCAATGATGCATTAATTACCTCCCTGGCCCAGCCAGCCATCTTTTCCTTGCTAGTTTTTTTTTCCAGCCATGAAGGGCAAGGGTCAAGAGCATGTGGGGTTGCTCAAACAGAGTGAAGTGCCTTGTTCATATCCTCAACCCCTACGATCTGAAACTCATCCGACACAACGGGACTAGATAGTGCTCTGCACACCTCTTGAGATTTATCTGCTCCAGTAGTGGAGTCAAGGTCCTGGTGGATGCAAGCAATTTTATCCTCAACGTGTTTTGTAAAAAATCATAGTGAGACATCATAGGTTCTATCACCTCCTTTGAGCCAGACTGTAAAAGGTCTCACAGTATCCTGAAAAGCTCTGATGGATGACAGTGAGGATACAATGGAAGCAGCAAATTATGACTTCTTTGCTACTTTCACTGCGACAATGAGTAATTACTAGTGTTCGGTTGCATTCATCTGGTGTTTTTCTCCACTTGTGTTCAAGCTGTCTCCCAACTTGTTTCATTGCCCTAAGCTCTGGTGTGTAGCAAGGAGCCAACTGTGCTCCATCAAGTGAGACTCAGGAACTATTGTGTCAACAGCCTGGGCCATCTGGGTATTCCACAGATAAGCCAGGGCTTCAACAGGAGCACCAGTCATATTATCCAGAAAATCCCCTAGAGCCATCTGAAAACCATTTGGATTCATCAGCATCTGGGGGCAAACCATTCTAATAGTCCCCCACCTCTGCAGAGGGGAAAGACTGCTGAAAGTCTAAAACTGAACATGAATGACCTGACCAGACTGATGTTAATATACCCCACCATCAGATCACCCTCTTCCTACCCGGTCAAGAAAGCCAGATCTGGAGTTTGGTCTGCTACATGTGTCAGGCTGGTGACATGTTGGGTCAGCCCCATGGTTATCGTGGTAGCCATGAAGTCTTGAGCCACTCCAGACCTAATGGCCTCAGCATGGATGCTGAAGTCCCCCAGAAGCAACAATCTGGGAGTCCTCAACATTACTTGTGAGACCAGTTCTGTCAGCTCAAGCTGGGAGACTGCTGGGCAGCGAGGAGGGTGGTAAACACACAGAATCCCTAATCTGTCCCTATACCCCAATGCCAGGTACAGACAATCTAGATCCCCACTCAAGGGGACAGGAAGCCTGGACAGAGAGTTGGAATTCCTACAGACTACAGCAACTCCCTTTCCCTGACCCTCAAGCCTGCCTTCATGCTGCATTGAGTACCCAGGTGGACATAACAGGGAGAGACTAGACCAACCCTGTTCACCCTTCCAGATCTCATTAATACTCACAAGGTCAGCCTCCTCATCCACAATGAAATCACAAATGAGGGAGATCTTGTTTGAAACTGACATCGTGTTCAGTAGCAGCACCCACAGCCTAGAGGACTGGCTAATAGGACAACCACAATTCCTATGGCTAGAGGAGGGGCGGGTACATGGCACAGCCATCAACTGTCTGTGTTATGTAACCCTTAACTGGCTCCTCCTCTCACACCATACCTCCCCTTCCCTCAGCCCACTGCAATAGGGGCCCCCAATGCTCTCCCACTGCTTCCCTCCTAGGCATATGTCAACCCCCAAGATCCCTCCAGCTGGAGTCTGTAAAATGCCTGGGTCTTTACAACAGATGGGGTGTAGTAGTGTCTCTCTTGTCAATGATGGAAAACGGAGCTCCAAACTTTCCCTAGAGTAAGGAAAGGAGAGAACAGAAGAGTGGTGCAGTAGTGAGCAGACAGGGCTGGCTGTGTAGATGGTCAAATTTATCTGCTCTGCCGATGGTCCCAAATGCTGCACTCAGGTATCTGGCAGAGGCTGCTGGAGAGGGGGGAAGGACATTTAGCTTAGCTGTGTAGCAGTGACCACCATGAACCTTTTGCTACATGTAAGAAGCAACAATTGCTGAGGAACAAGCACTATGATGTTTGTCTTGTTTGATGATGTACAGACATGCTGACAATGCGATAAGCCCACTTATACTTTCTTGAGAAGAACTGGATAAAAATCTGCCCAAAGAGAAATGACTTTCTGCATGGTTCAGCAATACAATTAATTGAGTTTGAAAATGGTGCTCAATTCTGTAATCTATCAGTATATTTTAAGAATCAATTCATCCTGGATTTTACATGCTGATAAATCTACAACTGCTCAGCATTTCATAGCATTCTAATTTTAAAATGTTCTGGGTGGAGATGAATGAACACACATTTGGACAGATCAGTTTATCTTTAATCTTATCCATTATTGTTAATGATTCAGACCTCCTCTACAGCAGAATATCCTTAAAAACCAGGAAAGATAAGTTAATCGTACTACCAAGGTGATACCATCTCATGGTATATAATATCACTATTCTGATACTATTACAGATTGCTAATAAGGTTAAGAAATTATTGTCATAAACCCATCACCACTTTGCATCATTGCTTGCAAGAAACTGTTTACTTTCAGTGTCAGGATATACAAAAGAAACTTGAATGAAACAAGTCACATATCATAATGCCTCCAAACACTGCTAACATAATATATCAATGCAGCAAAATATTAACATTGAAGAATTTTGCTAATATTCATTATACATGTTGAAACAGTCAAGCTTAAAATTTTCTGTTTCTGGAAACGTAACTTTGCTAGTAATTTTTTGCACACATTTATGAAGAAAGAAATCATCTGGAAAATCCAGGGAAAACTATGGAAAAAATGAAACCATATATTTGTTAGTAATACTAAGCATGCGGAAAGAAATAATTTCCGAAAAACTTTCCATTATAAAATTAAAGGACTGCATAATTTTTTTGAAGATCACAATGGCTTGTTTCACACATTATGGTAAGCGAAACAATGGCTTACCAAGACCACACAAACTTGCTGACTCCTGGAGAGGAGCTCACACCTGCTTTGCTCCTCCCTGGTTTTTTTCTCTTAGTGCAGTTCAAGCTAAGGTTTGGCTTAGTGTGCTGTCCAAATCTGGCCTTCTGATTAAGCTCTCTCCTCCTTAACCATGAGCTGTAACCAATATCAAAATTACTGAACTATAATGCCCATCAGCCTCATCAGGCATGGCCAATGGCCAGGAATGATGGAAGTTGGAGTTCAGCATCATCTGGAGGGCCAAATGTTCCCAACAGATATTACCATGGCTAGTAATATTTTTACAATCTAGCCCACCCTGTTGCAGAGAAAACTTTTAATACCATAACTACACTGAGGTTTAAGCTGTGTGTCCCCTGCAACCACTGTAACTGTATTTTATTGTCTTAGTTAAACAGAAGAGTAACAATAATTTCAGAGTGGATTTTTTTTAAAAAAATCAGTATCTCCCAACTACTGCCTTATTCCCCCTACCCATTCTTTCTAAACATAAACACATTAAGAGAAAGAAAAGGAAATCCTTTCACTCTCATGCATAAAACCAAAAGACAATCAGCTGGAATGTACTTAGAAAAGGTAGCCAAATTTAGTCTAATTTCTCTGTATCACCCTACCTGTTGCTAAGCAATTTGTTTTGGGATGAATAAGTTTACAAGACCTTCAGTCTGCAGACAAACACTCTGCTACATAAAGCACAGAGAGGAATGAGCAGCGGTACATCAAAATTAGAGATTTTTCAACAGCAGCTCTTCCCATCTCCCAATATTTATCAGTACTAGTAAACTGCAGCAGCAGGGATAAAGGTAGCAGAGCAGTGCCATGTGGGAAATAGCAGCAATGTGAGTGATCAATCTGGTCCAATTTGAAAGCTTCAGTATAGGACATGCTGGTTCTGGGCCCAGAACTTCTTTACCAAAGCCATTCACAGGAATGGATGGAAAGAGTGTAACCCAGTTAGTTCTCCTGGACCCTCTGTGGCTTTTGATACCATCAGCCATGGTATCCTAGACTACCTCTTTGGGCTGGGAATGGAAGACACAGTGTTAGTGGCTATGTTCCTTTCGGAAGATATATACTCAGATGGTGGAGCTTGAAGACTTCTGTTCAAACCCATGGCCATTGGACTTTGGGGTACTCCAAGCTCCAACTGCTTTTTAACATCTTCATGAAACTACTAGGAAAAATCATCCAGACATTTGGGCTAAAATGTCATTATTTATTTATTATTTATTATTTGATTTACATCCTGCCCTTCCTCCTGGCAGCAGCCCAGGGTGGCAGTCATTAGTATGCAGAAAGCATGAAGAGGTGTTGGGAGATGGTTATGGGATGGCAAACAAACTGAAGCTTAATTCACAAAAGATGAAGAACTGTAGGGAAAGAAGTCTGCCTTTCTGGATGGAGACTTGTCATGGGTCACACTCACCCTACAAGATCACAGTCTCAATTTGAGGATTCTTCTGGTCTTGACAGTATCTATGAATGCAGAGATGGAGCTGGCGGCCAGGAATGCTTTTTACCAGTTTAGGGTATTTCACTTTATCAAGAACAGCCTTTCCCAACCTTTTTTGTCCCCAGATATTGCTGGACTACAGTCCCCATCATTCCTGACCACTGGCCATACTGGCTGAGGCTGACAGGAGAAAGCACACCTTGCTCAGTTACACATGGCCTGGTTAAACCCAGAGTACTGTAATCTACTCCAGGAGGCCTCTTTTTTCAAATGGAAGAGAACACAGTCACTTAGGTGCTTGTAAGTGCAAGGTGTTCCAAGAATATAATACCATTACTAACTTAGGTCCATTAATTTCAGTGGGTTTCAGTAGGATTTAGCTGATAAATTTGGTACAGTTAATCTCAAAGTAAATCTAGTGCCTGGCTGCACTAATACCAGTAGAATTTAGGCATAAATATGCACTGGATTGTGATCATAATCTCTAGAAACAAGATTTTCTTTCTTTAAAAAAAATAAGTGTCAAAGTATGCAATGTACTTCCAAAAAACCTAGGAAGTGTTGTACACAGATCATACAAATAAAAACCAACCAGTTTTTATTTGAATTTAACATAATCTACAGTAATAATTGCATGTTTTGTATGTGTTATTTACTGTCACTAGAAAGTTAAAGAATTACTAAAGGCTGCAATCCTATATACACATACCTGGGAGTAAGCCCCATTTAACATAGTGGAACTTCTGTAAGCATGCATAGGATTGCATTGTAAAACAAAGGAAGAGATTCAGATCCTCAGAGCTTGTAGTTAACAGGAACTATCATATACATTTTGTCTTTGTTAAGGCCTAGTTCCAAACCACAATTTCACCAAACATTACCACTGTGTTCCTTTTTTTGTATCAACACAAATTTGCAGCTTGGTGGCCCACATGTGGTTCCTTCACAAGTTGTTATTTGAGAATCACTATTTAGAATAATATTCAGCTATGCCTCTTGTAGAAACTGCATGATGCTATCATTTTAATCTGTTGACCACTAAAGATAACATACACAGTAGAAAACAGAACCAATTGTCAGCTATGCAATCTTACATTTTATAAAGGTTAAAAGGACTAATGAATGTTGAAGCATATATACCTCAGTTATGAGGACTGTTTATGTATCTTGCAGGTGTCTTCCATCCACCTATAAAGTATAACAGAATGCCTGATGGCTGGGACATGGCCAGTTTTGATGAATAATTCATGATTACTTACGATGCAGAGTATTGTCCACTAGAGACAAGCAGTCTCATTTTTCATACATCCCCAAATTAGACTCAAAATGTGAGCCAAATGAGAAAAATAGATTTTATTTCACAATCCAGTTGCGGTTTTTGCCTAGTTGGTACCAGTAACTTGATGCTGCTAATACAGTATTCAATGTTATGGTACATGGGGTGGGCAGGAATCAAACAGAACTATCATTAGAGTCAAATACTACTCCTATGCTGAAAATTTCTCCAATTATTGAGAAAAGAAATCCCATTTCAAAGGGGGGAGAAAAAAATAGGTGAAATTCTCATGGGTAGGGTGCATGTTTTTATTGTGCTTACCTTAATTTCAATGTGGCTAAATAGTGTTTGAGAATGTCTTTCCTTTCCTTCTGCCAATCATCTCTATGGTGGTCTGCACCATGAAGCCTTCCTGAAAACTCCATAACATCCTCAGCTGGGCTTTTCTGTAAGCACAGGAAGGCTAGGAGAATCCCTACTATGACTCCCTGACAACTGTTCACTGCTATTTTTTAAAAAAATGCAATTTAAGTTTATTTACGTTTAAAGAAATCAGACTTTTTTAAAAAAAAATGTTAAAAAAATATAATAGGGGCAACTTCCCTTAAAAACAAAAACAATGAGTTCATCTATTTCAGGCATTTGGTATCCAGCCTCCCTCACTTCCCATACTTCAATTAAAGTTCAGACACCATGAGGCAATTCCTCCCATGGATATTTTCAGATCAGGTAGCCAGGGAAGTTGCAGATTGCTAGGGAAATATTTAAAGGAAAGAAGAAAACATATGCCATGCAAAATCCTACACCGACCAAAATCCTGAAGAAATTCAAAGAGCATCCTGAGAACAAGGGAGAAAAATAGAAGCCTCTTTCACAATGGAAGAAACCATTTGACAAATTGAAGATAAGTTTTGGCACAGAACTAGTCAGTATTTCTGTAGATTTTGGAAATGCAATGGAAAAGGTGAAACAAGTGTACCTAGGTTGTTTAGTAGTAAGAGTTACAAGCAAAACATTATTTACCACTGGTTATCTGTACAGAGTGGCTAATTGAAGTTCATTTTTCAAGTACTGTTTTTACTGTGGGAAGCATGAAGGATTATTATATATTATAAACAGTAAATATTTTAAACTCACATTGGATGTTTGTTGTAGTAGCAGCCAAAACACTTAGGAGTATGATGAAGGGTACTCACTATCACTGTCAGTCCCCTAATACTTTTTTTTTTACTGCTGCAACCCTCTGGAGGACAGATAAAGGAGTCATATGTGATGTCAGGTGTTGTGCAGGTAGAGACATGGCTGCAGAAAACAAGATTGAACTCCACACACACAAGCTAATGTGTGAGGAGTTCAATCCTGCTTGGTTTGGGCAAGCCAGTCAGTTCCTGCTGGGAGCTCAATGATTTGCCTGAAACCTGCCAAAAGCAGGACTGAACTTGCAGCACATCAGTTGATGTGTGGCAAGTTCAGTCCTGTTTGGGCAGTATGTTCTGCCACCCCAATGGGCAAACTTTGACAAGGTGGACAGGAAAACTCATCACCTGATGTCGTTATGATGTAAGATGAGTGATAGGCGGGTGGTCCCCTCCACCTCTCAAACCTGTCCTGCAGAGACGGGAAAGATAAAGATCTGGTCCAATAGGCCAGAAAGGTTTCCCACCCCTGTTCTAGCCTGTGAGAACACCCAATCCCCTCTGAACTGTATTTAAACTAGGGTACAGAGGAAGGTAATAGTAAACCACCTCTGAATATCACTTACTATGAAACCCTATTCATAGGTTCACCATAAGTCAGGATTGACTTGAAGGCAGGCCATTTCCATTTTTCTGCAGTCCCTTGGGGTGCAGCTAGGCTAGAACTAATACCGTGGATTAATTTGGTTTTTAGTCTTGGGTTGTTAATACTGATTTTGTTCTATACTTGTTAGGTATCAAATTTAGATTATTTTATGTTAACACTGAATTTATCCTATATTTACCAATCAGTTCAAATTTATAAAACCACAGGACAGCACAATATAAAAGAAAATTGGTGGTGGGATAAATACATAAAAGCCATAAGTAATTACATTATACTAAACAATAAAACAAGAGGGAATAAATACAATGAATGCAGTGAAAAATATACTTGAATTAGGCATAATCAATAAAACACAACTTAGTAAAACCTAGTAGTCGACCATTCAAATGACATGCTTACCAAGTCCAGCTCAGTCAGTAGTTTGCCTAGTGTTAAGTTTCCATCATACAAATTTTAGTTTGTAAGCACTTATTGGCCATAATGAAAAATACAAAAATGAAACTGAGCTAATGGAATCAATCCAGCTTTTCCAGTAATGCCTTTTACATTTACCTTGTACAATTTGACTCATGTCATGGCTAGTAGCAATTTATTGAACTGGTTTTGTCATTTGAATTTTTGATATGCTTCAGAACATTGCTTTTTAAAAAGATGTATTTTGATAGTAAGTTATTGTTTATTTTGAACTGCTTTGGGCATAGTTTACTGTTGGAAACAAATATAAAATGCATATAAACAAATTAAAATGGAAAAATACACTTTATTTTGGGCTATTCTTTGGAACTTCATTTTTATGTTCTGTATGTCTATTGCAATTTTGTATGTTTCCCCACTTTGGGAAAACTACAATACCAAAATCAGGGGTTTTCATTATTCTTTCTTTTACATTATATACAAAAGATAAGCTGTATTGGAGTAAACTCATTTGTTGTTAATTATTACAACAAAATATTACTGCAAAAAAATCACGCTGCTGCTGCTTTTTATTTTTTGGGGGGGAGTGGGTAAAACAACAACAATTATTTTCCGCTTTACCAGATGTCTTGTTTTTGCATTACAAGAAAGGTCAGAGTGACTTCTCACTCCTCTCAGAAAGCAAAAGGACTTCTATGACTAAGCTGATTGTTCTTCACTTCCTTTCAATTTCAGTGGAGACCAATGTGGAGACCAACATACAGTGGTAGTTGAGCAAATACTTAGAAATTCACCAGATTACTTCCTTTCAGACTTCTTTCCACCAATTCTCTATTTGAGTTAAAATCATGAGATGCACAAAGAAGGAACTGGCCCTCTTCATCTTTTGATCCAACTGTAAAGAGCCAATTAATGCACAAAGAGACCCTAAAATGAGTTAATAAAAATGAGGCAAAAATGTTATCCTGGATATTTTAAAAATTTGCCAATAAAAGCATTTATTCTTGTTTTTATATCTATTGTAAGTCGCTTTGCATTTCTTGTTTTAAAAAGGTGACTGACTAACCATAACAACCTTGTTAAGAGTTACCAGATGTCTGGTTTTCAGCTGGAGACTCCAGTTTTTTTGGGTCCTCTCGGGGTCTCTGGGTGAGTCACCTTAATCTCCGGACTCTTAGCTTTCATTAAAAAAAAAAAGTTTCTAGGTGGTCTGATTCAAAAGATATAAACCAAAATCTCAGCCACCCAACTTCTATTAGATGCTCTAATTTCTGCTCCAATTCCTGCCCTTTCAGGTTTTTAGCCAATAAGTGAAGTCAGAGTTGTGATTGACAATAGCAAGCTCTAAACCTCATTTCTAGTTCTGAGAACAGTTTTCTTTTTCTGCTTGTCTCACATCAGGAATTCAGTAAATATGGGCATTCCGGGAAGGGTGACTTAGCCTGTGCCTGCTTTTGAGACGGGCTCCTGCCTCAAAAGAAGCTTATTCAGATATATCAGTCAGTTTTTTCTTTTTTTTTTGACTGATTAAACTTCTCCCGGGTAGGGAGAAACGAAGAGATTAACCTCAAAGCCTATTTTTGTTGGGACGACCAGATCTCATTAATTTATGGGACGAGGTCCAGCCGACGAAGGTGGGTCGGATTTTCAACAGCAAGCTCTATCTGTTAAAGCGAACGTTCATCTTATCTTCTAAGAGAGAACGCACTAACAGGCAAGCACCCTTCTTTTTATATTTTTCTTTTATTTGACTTAAATTGTTGCTGTTTAAAAGAGATTTGCCAGATTGATCGGTTTTTGACATCTCACTGGGGAGCCGTAACTTCTCTCTGCTACGCACTAATTAATAGCTTATCTCTGTTTTTGTTGCAAAAAGCTGTCCTGGATTTGCATTCTAAAGATATACACAGAAGAGGGATTTCTATTCCAGATTTTTATTTTGAAAAATATTATACTGTTTTGAGACTACTCTCTTTTTGGTCTATTTTATTTTGACGAATCTGTTTCTTGACGATTGCCATTAATTGTTTCGATCCTGGGAACTGCATTTTGTTTACTTAACTATTGGAGAGATAAGGCTGTCTGCTCTGTTTATACTGTGATGTCACCAAGTTTGGAGTATTAACCCAATTGTTGCTGAAATAAGAAGTGGTTTTCCTATATTTTTCTTTTAAAATGGCAATTAAGAAAGTGGCTGAGAATCTGGAAATAACTATGTTTCAGAAAATAATGGATGAGATTGAGATAACGAAAATTGAATTGAGTAAAATGAAGCAGGAGATTAAAGATATAAGGGTCCCTGTGAGAGAGGTGACCCTGGAAGGGGTCCCTGTGAGAGAGGAGACCCCGGAGATTGGAACAGGGGTCCCTGTGAGAGAGGAGACCCTGGAGACTGGATTAGGGGTCCCTGTGAGAGAGGAGATCCCGGAGATTGGAACAAACGTGGAACAGGAACAAGATTTGGAGTCTATGGACTTTAGAAATAAAATCTATTGTTTGGAACTCAATGTTATCTCTGAAGAAATTAATGAAGATTCTAGAGATAAAGTTATCAATGGCATGGATTATCTTCTGGACTGGAATGATGTGATGGAGCCCAATATAGAGAAAATCTATGGAATTAACTGCAGCCATGTGACAATGGAAAAACTTTTAAGAGATGACCCAGTGTATTTTGAAAAAAAGAACAGAGATATGATTTTACAGCAGTATTTCAGCAACCTATTCAGAATGGATGGCAAGAAAATATTTGGGATAGAGGTAATTCCCATCAGACTCTTACTATATGACTATGGCTTTGACAGCAAGATTATTATGGAATACTGATAATGGAAGATTGGATATTGAAATTACTGGACTTAACAAGACTACTGAAGATGGAAGATGGAAAATGGAACTAATAGAGATAATAGAACAATGGCTACTGAAATTACTGAACCTAACAGATTCTGATGTGATGGATTAATTGAAATGTTTATTTTGACTATGGTTATGACAATAAGATTATCATAATTAGTAATGAGATGGATTAATCGATATGCTTATCTGGAAAAAAAAATTGATAGATATATTTCTTAAAGAATTGAAACCTCTCTTTGACTTTTTGTGGAAAGAATAAAGTAATGTTTATGAGATTTGATGATTAAGTAAGATAACTACTGGAGGAAAGTGATTTTATAATATGACTTAAGAGACAGGATTGTTATATATTATAGACTTATAACTGATTTGATCTTTGACAAATGGGAAGTCAATATTTTACTCTTTATTTTTTATTTTTGTTTTTTTTTTCTTTTTTTCTTTTTGTTTAACTATTTTTGATTTTGTTTTTTGTCTTTGAATGTTTTATGATTTTGTCTTGTATGTTTTATGAAAATCTGAATAAAAATTATTGAAAAAAAAAAAAAAGGAATTCAGTAAATATATAGCTTTCAGAAGAATAAAGTCTACTTTCTCTGTACAGGATTGGTACTTGTATCTGAGTAAACTGTTGGCATGAGGCCTAGTAGTTTTCCATCAAGTCTGCAAAACTGTAACTAAGGGGGAGTTCTGTCTTAGCCCAGTCTGGGAACGGGCTGCCAAGGCCATTGCTATGGTAACCATCTGATAGACTGGGAAAGTTCTAACAGAGTCTGTAAGTTGTGTCTTCTGAATATTGCCTCTGAACTGAGAGGTTGTCTTTTGTGTTTACCTTTGGAGAGAGATGTACCAGAGGGGGGATGACTGAAGAAACTCTACATGTATTTACTCTTAAGCCTTAAGCCATAATGTCTTAATAAAAGACTCTTAACATGCTCTAATGCTCTGAAGAAGTTTCTTGCTCAACTTAACTCCAACGTAATGTATACTGTTTCACGCAACAATGCACACACATCAACAGGGGTTATGGGCCCAGATCCACAGCGCATTACACGGGAGTAAGTTGCTGGTCTGAACGGCGGACGGAGTTCCAGAGAGGGCAGCTTGATTGATTGTACCAGATGGAGGTGAGCAACATGGCTGTAAACCTGTCTGGGGGAGGCTTGCCGATGGAACGGCTTAATGAAAAGAATTATGGCAGCTGGAAGCCGAGAATGCGGGCTTTGCTAGTAAAAGAAGATTTATGGAAAGCTATTGAAGGTACACCCCCTGCACCCCTTTCAGCGGCTTGGACTAGGAACGATGAGCGAGCTCAAGCTTTTATACTTCTGGCTCTATCTGACTCTCAACTGCTACACGTGAGAGATGTTACAAACGCCAAACAGATGTGGGACGTGTTGGAGGCTCTTCATGTGCAACAGACTGCGGGATCTAGATTGTGTTTGGCACGTAAGCTTTATCAAATGCGCTTCACGGGTGAGTGCGAAATGTGTGAGCATCTCACGGAATTCAGATGCCTGTTTGCTGAGCTGATGGACCGAGGCGTCGAACACTCTGAACTTCAGAAGACCTATCTGATCCTGGCTTTGCTCGATGGGACTTGGAATGATATGGTCATGGCTTTCGAAGCCATGCCTGATGGAGGTTTGAACGTTGCGTTTATTGAGGAAAAGCTGACCCAAGAATGGCAGCGGAGACAGGAGGCGAAAAGAGCCGAGTTGATGGAAGCTGTCAGGAGGCAAGAGGTGAAAAATGCCGTGCCGAAGGATAATAAACAGGAGCAGCAACAGAGGCTGAAGGCTTGTTTTATTTGCGGAGATTGACAGCATCTACAGCGGGAATGTCCAGTCAAGCGCAACTCCAGGGACGGAGGCTTGAGGCAGGGAAGTGTGAACTTTGTTTGTAAACAGAAGTCTCAAGATTTAGGACCTGTTAACAGGCTGCTTGACAGCGGGGCAAGCCATATATTAATCAAAGACAGAAGTTTGTTTTATGTTTCAGAAGAAGTGCAGGACTTTGTGCACCTGGCAGATGGATCATGGAAATCTGTGGAAGCTAAAGGTCTGGTGAAGTTTGACAAGCTTGGAATAATGTCAGAATGTTTGTTTGTTCCGGAATTGGCTCATAATATTTTATCAGTTAGAAAACTGGTGAGTTGTAATTATTCAATTTTGTTTCACAAAGACCAATGTTTTGTAATGAGGGGAGATCAAGTGTGCATGCAGGGAAACCTGAATGATTCACATTTTGTAATAAAGAGCAGTCAAGCAGGGTGTGCTGTGTTAAATACTGAGGCACAGGTACATCAGGGGTGCGTCCATGAATGGCATCAAAGGCTGGGGCATGCAAACCTTGACACGATAAAGAAAACCCCTTTGCACAGTGAAAACATGTGTTTAAAAGATTGTGGACAGTTAATGGATTGTGATGCATGTAATAAAGCTAAAATGACTATTGCACCAATAAACCGGGAGGCTGAGAGAACCACAACAGCTCCCTACCAGCTAGTTCATGTTGATTTATCAGGGCCAATAAATGCTTCACGAGGAGGTGCGAAATTCTTCATGATACTGGTAGATGATTTTTCAAGATTTTGTCATGTTTTTCTGTTAAAGCATAAAAGTGAAGCTGAGCAGAAGCTGAAACTGTTCATTAAGAGAATCGAAACTCAACACGGCGTCACGGTGGGGGCTATACGCTCGGACCAAGGTGGGGAATTCACGAATAAGGCACTGAGTGACTTTCTGGAGAGTAAGGGAATAAACCAGAATTTCACTGCTCCATTTAGCCCATTTTCCAATGGAACTGCTGAGAGAAAAAATAGGGTGCTGCAGGAAGCAATGAGAGCCATGCTGATGGATTGCAGTTTAGGGAATTCTTTGGGCAGAAGCAATTCTTTATGCGAATTATATTCACAACAGGGTGTTACACAGTGCACTTGGAATGTCTCCTTATGAGAAACTTACTGGCAGAAAGCCTAAAATAGAACACATTCAAAGATTCGGGGCAAGGTGCTGGATCCACATTCCACAGGGAAAAAGGAGGGGCAAGCTTGCGCCCAGAGCACAGCAAGGTTTTGTTTTGGGATTTCAGAAGGCATATTTCAGAGTTTGGTGTCCAGAAACACAGCAGTTAATTCTGAGCAGAAGCATTAAAGTCTCAGAAAAGCCTTGGGATCAAAGGCAGACAGTTATTCTTACAGGAACAGATGACACACAAACACGAACACAATCACAGACATTTAAGCCAAACCTTGACATTAAAGTGGAAGGTACACAAATTCCTCTCAGAGATGCATTAAATGAGCTCATTTGTGGGAAACGCAGATCAAAGAAACGAAAAGCTGAGGAAATGGAAGATCCTGGGCACGCGGTGCCAAGCGCAAGCACAAGTACAAGCACAAATGGGGGGGCAGAGAGAGCCGAAGCTCTGGTTCCTTTAAGACGCTCTACAAGAGCAAATTTAGGCAAACCGCCTGAAAGATTTACCGTGGGATTAATAACAAGTCCTGGAATGAATAAAGTTGTAGAAATGGATCCTGAGACACTTTATTTGACATGTGTTCAACCAAAGTTTGAGTGAATAAAGTTTTGAACTGTACTGAGATGTAATTTTGAACTGTACTGAACTGAAAATGTATGATGCAATGTACTGAAATGTATTGCAAGAGGTATTGTAGAAATGTATTACTGTATGACTATGTATTGTGGAGATGTATTGTTGAGATTTGTTTGTAATTGACAGACATGATGGGAAAAAGGGGGGCTTGTTGGCATGAGGCCTAGTAGTTTTCCATCAAGTCTGCAAAACTGTAACTAGGGGGAGTTCTGTCTTAGCCCAGTCTGGGAACGGGCTGCCAAGGCCGTTGCTATGGTAACCATCTGATAGACTGGGAAAGTTCTAACAGAGTCTGTAAGTTGTGTCTTCTGAATATTGCCTCTGAACTGAGAGGTTGTCTTTTGTGTTTACCTTTGGAGAGAGATGTACCAGAGGGGGGATGACTGAAGAAACTCTACATGTATTTACTCTTAAGCCTTAAGCCATAATGTCTTAATAAAAGACTCTTAACATGCTCTAATGCTCTGAAGAAGTTTCTTGCTCAACTTAACTCCAACGTAATGTATGCTGTTTCACGCAACAACGCACACACATCAACATAAACATGCATAGGATTGCACTACAACAGAAGATCACAGCAGGATCTTGGTAGGCTTCAAAGTGTACATGCAGACGTTTTAAAAGGTGTACATGCTGCACTGTTACATGTTTCTAATTAAGGAGTCAAACAAGGTTTAAATGTTACAGGACTATGGGCAGCTTATTTATCTTATTCATAACCTGTTTTGAAAACCTTTCCAATCCTGAGGACACTTAAACCTTCTTGCCAGAAGCAAGTAGACTAGATTAAATGTTCTTTACCCAAGCTTTCTAAGCAGGTGAGAAGGAATGGTCCTGTCACTTCAGCTGGACCTGCAAACTCTCATTTAGCCAAGATTTCTATCTCAATTCCCAATCAGAGATTTTTTTTTGTTTGAGTGGTATGTTCCAAGCGAAGTGGTTGATGCTTAATGTATTATGCTTAGTTACATCACTAGGGCCGCCCACTATGACATCACTAGGGCCCACCCCATGACATCACTAGGGCCTGCCCCTGAAATCTCAGAGTTTGGGATGCTTCTGAGCTGGCAAGCCTAACCTTGCTGCAATTAGGTCTCACAGAAATCATTGTGAAGCATTTAGTCATTACTTAAACCCCATTGACTTCAACTGGAACTAAACACAACTAATTTAATCAATCAATCAATTCAACCCATTGTACCATTATTTGAACCCATCTTCATCTGTCCTGATTAGCAAATATGTTTATGTATAGTTTATTTGGTTTTTCACATTATGGCAATAAAACAGTACAAACACTTATTCCCTCCCCACCCCTCCAGCTCCCCTACCTGTTCTCATGCCCCCCTTCTTTTTTGGGGGGGATAAATCAAAGAAGTATCCATTCCTGCATTGTATTGTGCCTCTCACTTCTTCCAGTTGTGGGTTTTATTCAGTGAAGAGTTCCAAAACTGCACTCCAAATTCTCTTGGAAGTTTGATTTTTAATGTAGTTTATGGAGCAGAACTTTATAGAATCATAGAATTGTAGAGTTGGAAGGGGCCTATAAGGCCATCAAGTCCAACCCCCTGCTCAGTGCAGGAATCCATCTTAAAGCATACCTGACAGGTGGCTGTCCAGCTGCCTCTTGAAGACCTCCAGTGTTGGAAGGCCCACCACCTCTCTAGGTAATTGGTTCCATTGTTGTACTGCTCTAACAGTTAGGAGGTTTTTCCTGATGTTCAGTTGAACTCTGGCTTCCTGCAACTAAAGCCCATTATTCCATGTCCTGCATTCTGGGACGATACAGAAGAGATACTGGCCTTCCTCTGTGTGGCAACCTTTCAAGTACTTGAGCAGTGCTATCATGTCTCCCCTCAGTCTTCTCCAGGCTAACCATGCCCAGTTCTTTTAATCTCTCCTCATAGGGCTTTGTTTCTAGTCCCCTAATCATCCTCACTGCCCTCCTCTGAACCTGTTCCAGTTTGTCTGCTTTCTTCTTATAAAGTGCGGTGTCCAGAACTGGAAGCAGTACTCAAGATCAGGCCTAACCAGTGATGAATAGAGGGGAATTAATACTTCACACGATTTGGAACCTATAGTTCTGTTAATGAAGCCTAATATAGCATTTGCCTTTTTTGCAGCCACATCACACTGTTGGCTCATATTCAGCTTATGATCAACAACAATCCCAATATCCTTCTAGCATGTAGTATTGCTGAGCCAAGTATCCCCCATCTTATAACTGGGCATTTGGTTTGTTTTTCCTAGGTGTACAACTTTACACTTATCCCTGTTAGATTTAATTCTGTTATTTTCAGCCTAGTGCTCTAGCCTATCAAGGTCCCTTTGAATTTTGTTTCTGTCTTCCACGGTATTCACTATCCCACCCAATTTTGTACAATCTGCAAATCTTATAAGCCTTCCCTGTACCTCCTCATCCAAGTAATTAATAAAAATGTTGAAGAGCACTGGGCCCAGGACTGAGCCCTGCAGTACCACATTCATTACCTCCCCCCAGTTTGAGATGAAACCATTTATAAGCACTCTTTGAGTACAATTTTTTAGCCAACTGTGGATACACCTGATAGTAGTTCCATCCAGCCCACATTTAGCTAGCTTGTTAATCAGAATATCATAGGGCACTTTGTCAAACACATTGCTGAAATAGAGATATATTATGTCCACAGCATTCCCACAGTCTACCAGGGAGGTTACCTGATCAAAATATGAGATGAGCTCAGTCTGTCAGGATTTGTTCTTGATGAATCCATGTTGGTTTCTGGTAATCACTGCATTTTCAAGGTGCTTCCAGGCTGACCACTTGATTGATTTTTATTTACGGTCATAGACCAAACTGGACCACTTTATAATCTGTTCCATAATTTTCCCAGGTATCAATGTCAGGCTGACTGGTCTGTAGTTCTCAGGGTCCTCCTTTTTGTCCTTATTGAAGATAGGGACAACATTAGCCCTCCTCCAGTCATCCATCACTTCACCCATCCTCCATGATTTCACAAAGATAATAGAGAGTTCCTCATAGGTTGCTAGTGAATTTACTTATATACCCGATATAGCTTCCTATTGGTTATTCCTCTTCTCCATAGCAACTTAAAAGTTATTATTCACAGTACACAAACATACAAAATGATTCTAACCCACTTAACATTGAGTCAACACATTTTCTACATAGAATACTTGCCAAAGGGTATGTCAGTGGTTACCAACATTTTTGGGAATGTGGGCACATTTGCAAACTGGAGAAACTGCTGTAGGCATAACACGTCCACACCCCAACCAAGGACACACCACTATCTTTTCTATTGGCTACAACTGGCTGCTTGCAACCCTAATTTCAGTGAACCCATGAACACCACAGAAAACCCCTATAGGCACATGTGTGCCTGTAGTCATCACATTAGCAACTCTTGGGATATGTGCATTTGTGCTAACAAATTTGCTGACACTCCATCACAAATTATACTGTTAAGAAACCCTGTTATATTTGTATGTATTCATTGTTTTAAAAATGTATACCCTGGATAATTTTCAAAGCACCACAAGGCAGTTTCCAATCCACAACACAAAAACAGTAGCAGCAGCAACCCCCAGTGAAATCACAAATATCAACAAGCCAAGGCTCCCTAACAAAATGCAATGCAGCCATTAAAACTAATTGTGCAACTTTAACTCCCTGATCTGTACTGTTTAGATCGGCTAGGATGTAGCAGAGTTCCCTGTCTGCTGGCATTCACTACTAGGGAGGCTTTGCCACCAAAAATATGCCAATGTTCCCACCAGCAGTAGTCACTGCATCACCCTGAAACAGAGCAACACAGAGCAGGGGCAGCCATGGATCTGCTGGATCATAAGCCAGTCCATTCAACTCAAGAGGACTGTGATCCAGGCCTTCAACTGTGCCAACCTGGAGCTGGTACCATAAGAAAGAAAGGAAAACTGCCCTTTATATACCACCCTGGCCAGTGGCAGCGCTCTAGATCTGGTGTTCTACTCCACCCTTCTGCGGCTTAGGGTTGCTCGGTAAGATACCAAAAGATAAACCAGCAAAAAAAAGAGAACAATCATGTAAAGGCCTTTCGAATCAGTCAGGTTTTACAAAGCTTTATAGAGTTAAGATAATTTAGGAGATGCTGAAAGAATCTGTGTAACCTTCTTATGACAATTATCTGAATAAAAATACCAGTATGGTAAATGTAGCTGATTCAAGGAGTAAGCTCTACTAACACAGCTCAGATAATAAATACTTCATTATGTCCAGGCACACAAATATAGAATGAACAAAGAAAATCATTTCTGGTTTACGTCTCAACACAAAATGAAAATTGCCACTCACTGCCTAATATTACAGCACTTATTTCAAACCCTAATAATTGAAATTCCTATTTTCACAGCACAGTTATGGAAACCAATATAATGATGGTATTAGACATTACAGAATTGGTAAAAAATAATTCAGATTGTTTTGTTTAAAATTAGGAAGTACATATATGAAACATCCACATTGAACTAAACTAAACTTACTGTTTAAATGAGAAAAGCATGAAATTTTTTCCCTAGTCCACTACTTTAAAAAGTCTACTACCTTACTTTGCTATCCTTGTAATACACATTTCCAACCTTAAAAGAGGGGGGAAATAATACCCCAAGTGCTTTAACATTCAGACCTTGTGGCAAAATCCATCAATGTAGCAGTAACAATTTCAGCAGACTTCAGAAATAAATAGTTTAGATGGGATTTTGCCTCTTCTTCACAATATAGCTCTGGTCATGTGGCCCCCTCTGGCAAAGGCTAAATGAGGCAGAGATTTGATTAAATGGCTGCAAATGCCTTACTAGCTGTGTTTGCATTACAGTTCTTTAAACTAAAACAGTGCACTGCAATGAAGAACAGCCAGAGCCTTCAGGATCTGATCAACAGTCATACAACACTTTTTATATTTGATTTGATCTTTCCTCTCAGTCATTTGGCTCCTCTAGAGTCCTTTCTTAATACACTTGATTGGCAATATTGTAAAAATGAAACTAGATCAATAATTTTTAGAGAGAGATTTCAACCCAATTGAAGACTCATTTGACTTAAAGGAGACAATGTGCATAAGAGAACATGATATATAGACATTTCCAATGAAAATTAATGGGTTACTCTTCTTTACCTCAAGCTGGAAATTACTGATATACTGTATATATATATATATATATATATATATATATATATATATTAAAAATCTAACTCCATTAATGCATGTAGTAGCTGATTATTTTAAACATTACTACACCAATGCAATAGAGCAATGCCTAACGTGTCTTGAATATAATGGTGTGGTATGCCTCACAATTCAATAATATATAAATGAAATTGATACCCTGCATTACATTCACAGAATACCTAGTCTAAAGACAGGACAATTCCCATAGTGAAATCCAGTAGGCGTTGTTACATGAAAGTGCTAGTCCTTAGCTATTTGGAAAAAAAATCAAATACTCATTTAAGTATAAATCTATGATGCTAGATCTACCCATGACAATAAAGGGGTGACTGCCAAAAACAGCATTCCATTGTCATAATGTCCTTTAATGTGTAGTTATGGAAACACATGAAATGAATAGTATTACATCATGCTTTCTCCCAACCTCACATTCGACATTACTGACTCCTGCTGGGAAAAACAGATAGGTAACCAAGCATTATATTACATCACATATTTCTATATCTACACATTATAAGGGAAACAAAAAAGATCTGGCATGGGATGCCATTTTTGGCACCAATATCATAATGGTTCCCAAATCTAGCTCTGCCCCAAGAAGATGAACAACAATTCAACAAAGTCAACAGGAAGATGTGACTACAGTTGTTCAATATAACTGTTCCTGAGTGTTCAACAATCACATTAAAAGGGATGAGTATTAAGGCAATGCACAGAATGGCAAAAAGTAACTATTTTCATGCATTTAAAAAAATGAGATTGTCTTGATACAATATCATGCACGCTAGGCAGCATATTCCTAATGGATTTTTATAATTACTAAATTAAATGTTTCTACAATGTCAACAAAATCTTTAGGTACATATCTAATGCTTCTGAATAGCTTTGCCAAAACAACCCTTCAAGCATGTTATAAAGAAATGCCTATTATCTGTATTTTACAATGTTATATTTGACAGACCTTCCTACAGGAGAACAAATGTGTTTTGTTCTGCATGTTGTAGTGCCAACAAGATATTTTTAAGGATTCTGTCTCAAAAGTAGCAACAAATTCAAAGAAAAAAACATTTTTCTACAATCTGCATTACTTTGAGCAGCATGTTCCAGTTAAATCAGACCACATTTTATCTGTTTCTATATCATAATTTATTACGTTCATTTGTCATTTTTCATACACAGAAGAATGTTCCACAGCGATGTACAGATAAAATACATTAAAATTCCATATAAAACACAATACCTAAACATGCTAAAGAATATTTATAAAAGGGCAAATCCTATTCACCCTACTAAAACTGAGGCTTCCCAGACACCAAGTTACCAGTGACAACGAAAACATGCCATGGCTGGTATGTATGGATGAGAGAACTGGAAAATAATTGTGTCTTGGAGACTCAAGGATAAGAGCTGACTAAAATACCTGGCAAGACCTCATCATGCTTTCCCTAGGAATTGACTGCTGATATGCTTATATATGTGGGGTCTAGCTGACTGGTTCCATGGCAGAATCAACTTTCTTAGTAGAAAGTTAAGATCTACAAATCTTTGAATGTCTTTTGTAAGAACAGAAGCAGAATGTGTTCATGCTGAAATACAAATTGGTTAGCCTGGAGATGCTCCAAACAAATTATCTGGGGGACTGCAACCTTTCCCAATTGTACTGTTGGGAAGCTGTTTTCATGGTACCAAGAGACACACATTGCATGCCATTTTTTGTTGTGAAAACAAACAGAGGTGTGTTTGTTTCACTATCCATATCTGTCAGCACTCTTATCAACTGCAGGAAAGGGAAAACCAGTATAAATGATGTCATCCTATCAATTCCCCTGCCAAGAACACCTCAGTAACATGAATGAAGGCAAACACAAAAAGGGGGATAGGAACAAACATTAGATGTATAGCTGGATCTCCAGAAGGAGGCATTGAAGTCAAAAGAAGTGGAATTGTAAAGCAACTTCAGAGGGAGCGGAGTACATCTGGTCCAGTTAGCTAAGAGAAGCAGGATGTTGGGAAGATACGAGCAGAAATGTCTTGAGAGATTAAAGCCCAATTTTTAAAATGTTCTGCTCATATTTCAGCAGCAAAAAACTTCACTTCAATAATAATTGTGCTTATTTTCTGTACAAATAATTACTTTTTTTATTTCCAGACTAAGTTCAAGGTTCTAGTTTTGGTGTGCACAGCCCTATACAGCTTGGGACCAGGATACCTGAAAGATCATCTTACCCCTTATATACCCAGTCATTTACTACGCTCTGCAGGTGAGGGCCTCCTGCAGATACCATCTTATCAGGAGGTCAGTTCTGCACAACATAGGAAGTGGACCTTTAGTGTAGTGGCACCTAACCTTTGGAATTCCCTCCCCTTTAATATTAGACCGGTGCCATCTCTGATATCTTTTTGGCGCCTACTGAAGACCTTTCTTTTTCAACGAGCCTTTTGAGACCTTATCCCAGTCTGCATCTGTAGTGGAATTGCTTTTAAGATGTTTCAGAGCTTTTTAAAACATATATATTTTAAAAGATGTTTTAACGTTTTTAAAGACATTTAATATATTTTAAAGTATGTTTAATAATAATAATAATAAATGGCAGAAAATATCCACACTAATTTTAAACTGTGCTTTATTTTTTTTTAAAAAAAAATGGGATAAGAGCTTATGCAGGCCATTAATAGCGATCTTGTAAACCAAATTAAGGTAAGTTCCTTTATAGAAATATCATTCATACTTTTGATTTGTTCTTCAACCCTACTCTAAAAACGGAAATTGCTTTGTAGTATATAAAGGACATGAGTCAATTATTTTTCAAGTCTATACTGACCCATGTAAATCAAATATTACTATTATTTATTTATAAAAGTATTTTATATCAGTATATAATAAAACATTACAGTGGTTTACAGCATTGAAATACAAAACACTTGAAAAAAAAATAATAATAATCATTAAGGTGACTGGCTAATCAAAATAAGAAATAAACAACTGCAAGAGTCTCTGGGAATAAAAATATTTTCACAAGACACCTGAAAGTCAAAAGCGATGATGACTCTCTGCAAGAAGAGTGTTCCACAGCAAGTGACGGGTAACACTAAATGCCCAACTCCTAGTCAAG
This sequence comes from Rhineura floridana, assembly GCF_030035675.1. NCBI lineage: Eukaryota > Metazoa > Chordata > Lepidosauria > Squamata > Rhineuridae > Rhineura > Rhineura floridana. Next base: position 103,329,658 of record NC_084487.1, read on the forward strand.
GCCAGATCTCTGTAACAGATCTCTGTAGTAGGTCTACATAACTAAGAATAAACCAATTTTACCACCATTTTATCTCTCACAAACACACTCACACACACAGAAAAGGTCTGCTTTGTTCCATGGACATGGTGAATGTATGTGCTGGCTATAGCCTGTAAATTTAAAATGGTTGTCTCAAACTGTGAGTCTGAATGTTGATGTGTGGGTATGGGAATGTCCCTTATCCTGTGTATCCATATACACCAATCCACACCCACCTGCCCTACACCTGACATCATAATTGACATCAGGTGTGGGGTAGGTAAAGTCAAGGCTGAGCAAAAGAAAGGGTTTGAATGGTGCTTTAAAGCCCTGGTTATCAGCTGATTGTCAGGGCTTCAAAGCACAGTACATGGCTCTTTGCAAGCACTGACATTCAGTCTATTGGTGGTGCCTGAAAAGAGCTCCATACAGCTGAAGCCCCAACAATCAGCTTGGATCAGGCTCTTACTAGTACAACAGAAGGGGCTGGAGCGAACAATTTGGATTCAAAGCACTTCCTCCAGCACTATGAATACAAATTGCTTCCTCTGGGTTGCTTCCAGTTTGCTTCTAAATTGCTTCCTTTCCACAGAAACCTGTTTGGATTCAACGTGCTGGATGAAGTCCTTTGAATCCAAATTGCGGTGTGGGACCGCAATACCTTGTGGAACGCCTCTCCCGCTATGAACCTACCCGCTCACTTCATTCAGTCTCTAAGGCCCTCCTCCGGGTACCAACTCACCAGGATGCCCGGAGGATTGTTACTAGATCTAGGGCCTTTTCTGTGGTGGCCCCCGAACTGTGGAACAGCCTACCGGAGGAGATACGCCTGGGGCCTACGGTTCTTTCTTTTAGGCGCCAGGTTAAGACCTAGTTATACTCCCAGGCATTTTAATGTTCAATGTTTTTATGTTTAATGTTTTAGTTTAATTTTGTTGCTTTTTATTACTGATTTTATTCTAACATTGTATTTTAATCTTGTTTTGTACACCGCCCAGAGAGCTATCAGCTATGGGCGGTTTAGAAATGAAATAAATAAATAAATAAATCCAAACTGCTTTCTCTTCAGAGGAGAAATGCTCTGAGTTTAGAACCATTTCACCCTCTTTAGAATTTCAAAGGGGCTCCCTGTAAACTGTAACTGATGATCAGCTGATTGGTAGATACACGGAGCCACTATGAAAGAGTGCTCTCAGTGCGAATCAGCTGATTGGTGATAAAAGTACATTTTCAAAGGAGGTTGCTATAACCACTGATCAGCTGACTGGCAGTTACAGCAACCTCCTTTTTAACTCTGATAGGTGTCAATCACCTGATGTTATACTGACCCACAGGGGATGGGAGAGAGAAGGATCTGGTCCTCCTTCTGGATCCATTTCTTCATCCCTGGTGTAGAACATGTCTAGCAATATCAAGATGAGATTGGGTAAAACACCTTACTTTAAATTCTTTGTGGAACAACTCAATAATTATATATTAATCAGATACCAAAAACTTAGGAACAGGCTAAAATAATAGCATTGTTGAAACAAAATAAAGATCCCGGTAAAACATCTTATAGGCCTGTATCTTTATTCAACCGAGAACTGAATTTCTGGGAGAGGGCATTAGCTCATTGTCTGAATAAAATCATAAGGAAATATATTGAAATAGATCATTTATATTGTGTAAATGGCAGGTGTCCATCTCACAGTGCGAGGAAGTTGATACATGAAATTTGTGTTGTTGTTGTTATGTGCCTTCAAGTCGATTACGAATCAGCGACCTCCAAGAGCATCTGTCACAAACCACCCTGTTCAGATCTTGTAAGTTCAGGTCTGTGGCTTCCTTTATGGAATCTATCCATCTCGTTTGGCCCTCCTCTTTTTTTACTCCCTGCTGTTTTTCCCAGCATTATTGTCTTTTCTAGTGAATCATGTCTTCTCATGATGTCTCCAAAGCATGATAATCTTAGTTTCATCATTTTAGCTTCTAGTGACACTTCTGGTTTACTTTGTTCTAACACACAATAATTTGTCTTTTTCACAGTCCATGGTATGCACAAAGCTCTCCTCCAACACCACATTTCAAATGAGTTGATTTTTCTCTTATCCACCTTTTTCACTGTCCAACTTTCAAATCCAAACACAGAGATCGGGAATACCATGGTCTGAATGATCCTGACTTTGGTATCACTACAACCTGGAATAGACTTCTGGTTCCAGTTAAGGGTGAGTCCCTCTTCTGCCAGTTACTCTCTTAGCATATTTAACAAATTCACTTAAAACTAGTCAACCTCAGCTAAAAATAACTCAACCTTAGCAATAGCAACCCTACAATGTATCGTCAGCAATTAAAAGTCTAAACTCCCTCCCTCTAAAGCACTCGAAAAGGGAGGTTAACAGACAGCAGATAACAGCAAGCCGATAAAGCTGACAAAGATAAAGAAAGAAAGCAGTGTTTGTTAACTAAGGAACCAATATAGAACAAACACAACATCGCCTTGGGGGTAGAAAAACTTATCTTAGTGCAAAGAGAAATCATATCGCTGAAGGGTCATTCTCAGCCCAGACAAATGGTTTTGACAACAACAGCTTGCAAAATGCTAGAAGCAAGCTCACCACTTAAAGCAACGAACACACCCCAGACCGGGCAGGGAAAAGAAGTACTGCAGAACCAACCCATGATCCCTAACAGCAAAGAGGATGGAAATCAGCTAAAAATCACACAGTTTTTCCACTCCCTTTCAATTAGCCATAATGAAAACACAGAGAACTTTTCCTGCCCAAAGGAGTGGTCAATAAACATCAAAAGCCCATTCGTATGGGAAGAAATGTCTCCTCTAACTCCCAGTCTGGCGTCAGAGCTGAGGATGGCTGAGCAAAAGGACCTGGGGTCAGTTAAGTTATATAACTATGTTAACAATAATTCAAAGGAGGACATTGATACAGAAAAGAGTGCTAGTAAGATATCTCCAGTCAAAGAACATAACTATCTATCCATTCCAGCAATTAATGGGCAAACAGTCGAACAGCGCAACCTAGTCCCTGAAAGCTTGCTTGAGATATCGGTGGAGATAGGACAGATAAAATTTTTTCTTACTGAGTGTAACCGCTTATTAACCGACCTGGTAGAATTTCATCTAAAATTTCTGACGTCTCAACAACAAAATACGCCAGCTCTTTTAGTGAAAGCCCGACCATCGGATTGTCCTCAACAACCATCACACAAGGAGCCACCACAACCCACTAATAAACAACTGAAAGGAAAAAAGAAGAAAACAAAAGCACCACCAAAAAAGAAAAAAACACAAAACATGAAAAATTTGAAAACAGCTAAAGGGAAAAAAATAAACTTTAATAAACTATTTAGACATCTGGATCAAAACACAACACAAATGAAGGGAAATGAAGGCAAGAGAAAGAATGATGGACTAAAAAAAGGAAATATAGATACTCAGGAGATTAATTCTTCAAGTATAAGCCCTCAGACTCCAAAGGGCCACCTAAATGGTACACAAGAAAATCAACAAGATTAATGGGAACTGAAATGGATTCAGAATAAAATAGTTCTCGACAACTACCCAAAACCATTCGGATTACAAACCCAAACGGAAAGGAAGCAGCATCTTTTAAAGACCCTATCCTATTGCCATTTACAGGACTTCCACATGAACGATATAAAGAGGGTTGGGTATCTATATTACAATAGAACTAATGCCAGGGCAGTGATCTTGTTGGCAACATCATGGAAGGCAACCACTCTCTGGCATGATAGATGCTCATTAACCAGGCTGGATATATATGCTCGTCGCTACTTCGAAAACAAGGCAACTCTGAGATCCTTGTTCATTAAAAGATCGAACAATTCTTCGCCAAACACACCAAATAACGTAAGACCTAAATTGTCGGAGAGCTCAATGTCTTCACCACGCGAAGAACAACACACCTCGGTCTTAAAAGAGATTATATCTGAGCTAGACATTTCGGGGACCTCACCTGCAGAAGATCTAAATCAAACCCTATATTGGTCCCTGGAACCCTTAGACGAGGACAAAAAGTCACTCCTGGAAGCTTTTGCCGCACTTCCATTTAATGAAATAATAGCAATTCTTTCCAGAGTGGATCTTATGAAATTTCGCTTGGTGAATACACATATTCAGCTTCCCATGCCAAATCTCTCCCCACCTACGAAGGCGAACGACTCAGTCCAGTTAGAGAGAATGGCACAAGACTTATCGCCACTGCTACCATCTCTATCAGAGAAGGATAAGGTAACTCTATCGCCTCATAAAACGCTAAGGAGTCCGAATGAGCGACTGAACATCAGTGTTGACAGCAATGTCACGAATCATCCTGATACTCCTAGACAATCTCATAATTGACCCTTTTCATTGCTTTCTTGGAACATCATGGGATGGAACAACAAATTTCATGATGCCGAATGGTCAAAATATTTGCAACAATTCAAGATAATATGCTTACAAGAAACCTGGTTGCTCCCGGAAAATACCCCCTCTCTTAGAGGCTACCGAGCTTTCAATATTCCAGCAACTAAAAGCAAAAACAAAGGACGAGCAAGTGGAGGACTTGCAACCCTTGTTTTGGTGGACCTATTAGTGGATTTAGAGACTTTGCTGTGCGGAGACACACAACATGCTCTAGCCATAAGGTTAACTGATGACAATTTTGGCTCGCTTATATGTGTGAACATTTACTTCCCACCTGCAATAGCCCGAATGGAATCATCGTGGGACCTCCTTTCAGATACAATGAACGAAATAAGAAGACAACACCCTCAATCCCATATTATTCTATGTGGAGATTTTAATGCCAGACTCGGTCAAATAAGCCCAAGGATGGAAGCTACCTCGAATTACGACCCATTTCCAACCCCGGCCCTGGAACCTAGGAGATCACAAGACATTCACTCCAACAAGCAAGGCCGATGGCTAGCCGATTTTTTGACTATGTCATCCTTGCAATGTCTCCACGGCTCAGAGTTGGATCTTTCTAATGGAAGACACACCTATATGACCAACAGAGGGGCCAGTGTCATAGACTATGTTTTCATTTCAATGCCCCTCTATTTAGAAGTCACAGGGTTTAAAACAGAGAATAGACCTGAAAGTGACCACTTTCCTTTAATGCTGACTCTCAGGATATCCCCACCTAGTCTTCCACCTTTACGTCATGTGAGAGAAGGGTGCTCACTGATAGAACGAAGGAAAACTTGGTCTCAAGAGGTTCACTCCTCCATTGCCTACCTTCTAACAAGTCCACAGTTGCAAACAAGCAAACAAGATCTTATAAATGGTGCAGGAGAAGTCCTGATCCAGCACCAAGAAATAATCCAGGAGCTCAGACCAAAGTTAATTAGGACAAACACTCAGGAGCCACTTAAATATTGGGCTAAGTCGTGGTTTGATAGGGATTGTAGAAAGGCCAGGAAACACCTAATGAAATACACAAGGGGGGCTTTACGAGACCCGACAAATTATTCCTGGCTAACCTTAGTGTCATTCAGAACAAGCTACAAGCAGCTACTTAAACAGAAAAAGAATGCATTTGCAAGATCTGGCTGGCTCGCCCTTGCGCAGGCTGTCAAAGATAGAAATGAGTGCAGGTTTTGGGAACTGACAGCAAAAGAGACAAATTGTCCCCGTGAGCCATGCCAGATCACAGCAACCCAATGGCTTGGCCATATTGGTGGCAATAATCACCAACAAACCAGCCTCTCCCACCCTCCCTCCTTTTGCCAAGATCCAACAATGCCCCAGTGGCCGGAAGTTTCATCAACTCAAATTAAAGAGTTAATCTCCTCACTTAAACTAGGGAAGGCTCCTGGTGAAGACATGTTACCCCCTGAAATTTTTTAAAATTTCCCAGACTGGTGGGCTCCCGTTTTGGCTAAACTTTTCACCCAAATAAACAACACAGGTGTGTTCCCTGCCGGGTGGAATTTAAGCATAATTGTACCAATCTACAAAAAGGGAGATCGCACAAATCTGAATAACTATTGCCCCATAAGTCTGATAGATATAGAAGCCAAACTTTATGCAAAATTTCTGTTGTCGAAACTAGAGGAGTGGGAGGAAGATAATCAAATAATCCACCCTGAACAAGCTGGTTTCAGGAAAGGTCACAGCACCATAGACCATTGCGCTATCCTTTCTTTCTTAGCAAAAAAATTAATGCACGGACCAACAAAACGGCTGTATGCAGCCTTCGTGGACCTAGCATCTGCCTTTGACTCAATCGAAAGATCTAGACTATGGGAAAAACTTAAAAAATCCAATATAGACAGGTGCCTACTATTTTTATTAAACTCATTATATTCTAATACCAGCGCCAGAGTCAGAGTGGGACCATCAGGTTCCCTGACAGAGCCCTTCCCAATAATTAAAGGAGTCAAACAGGGATGCCCGTTAGCCCCCTTTTTATTCAACTTTTTTATAAACAATATAGTAACGGCGGTCTCAGGAACGGACCTTTTCCCTCCATCCCTGGGCCCAAGGAAAATATCCCTGTTACTATATGTGGATGACATGGCCATACTATCGATAACCTGCATTGGACTCAGGAGGGCCCTAGCAAGGCTCTCATCTTATTGTGACACTGAGAAATTACAAATAAATTACGCCAAAACCAAAATTATGGTATTTGGCAAAAGGTCACCAAAACATAAATGGTCAATCAACGGTCACTCAATCGAACAATGCCGGATTTTTAAATATCTTGGTGTATATTTTACTGACTCTCTCTCTTGGAGAAAGCACATAGAACAAACTAAATTGGCCGCTCTCAGAGCTAGTGGAACAATTCTGAACTTCTATCGCACAACAGGAGGTAATCTAGTCTCCCCAGCTTTAAAAATATTTCAAAGTAAAGTCGTCCCCATGATGCAATATGGAGCCCCAATTTGGGGATGGGAATCCCCTCTGCTTGACCAATTAGGGTCAGTTCAAAATAAATTCCTTAAAAAAATCCTGCTCCTCCCTTCATCAACACCAGCGGCGTTAATTTGCACCGAAACTGGGACTCAACCAGTCAGGGCAAGGATCCACTCAACTCTTCTAAATTTTTGGAAGATTTCTTTGGAAACTCCATTAAGAAAAATGTTAAAAATCAGTGCAATAAATGTATGGACGGACAAATTTTGGTTTGCCCAATTAAACAAAATATGTCAAGTTTATCATTTAGATTGAAAAACCATTCAAAACTCTTAATTAAGGAGGGCATCCTACAGCATACTGCCTGGATCGACAGGCTAGCCCTAACAAATACCAATTACACAAGATGGTATAGTCTTTTTAAAATGGAACAAACCAAAGCAAGCTATTTAGACCTCCTTACCTCAGTTAATCTGTGTCAGGTTTCAGTTGATGCCTACGACATATCTGTCCGGACGATACAATGGGGTCCCTTGGGCTCAAAGACTGTGTATTTGTGATGCTCCAGAGGTGGAGGATCTTCCACATTATTTGCTAACATGCCCTTTATACAATCAACCTCGGACTAAATTCCTGGAAGAGGTCCTGATTCATGCGCCTGAAGATCTACCCTCCTGTATTTCCCTTCTCCTCTCAGATAAGGATCCCGGTATAACATACAGGGTAGCCTTATTTGCTCTAGCAGCAGCGAAATTGCGGAGGAAACGTTTACTGGACCTAGGACATATTAGCTAGATAATTCATGCTGCTATATTGATTTTAAACATTTTATGATTTTAAATGTAATTTTGGAAATATCTGTTTGTATAAAATGAGTTTTCTGTTTGAGGCCTATGGCCAGACAGTAATAAATGAATGAATGAATGAATGAATACAACCTGGAATAAACCTGGAACCCAACCATAAGAACTTATTTAACAAAGTATCAGTGGCTTTTGGGGAAAAATGTCAAAAATGTTTAAACCTGTATTGGATGAGGCAAATAAGCACCATTAAATGAGTGTCTTCCCTCAAAACCGTATGTTTATTATTGAATATCCCATTAGGAGTGAATAAATCTACTCTGAAGAAGTGGCAGGATCTATGTTCAAACTTCATTTGGGAAAATAAGAAATCCAGAATTGCCTTAAGCACAATGTGTACTTTGGGAGAAAGGGAGGTCTTTCAGTGCTTATTTTTTACATATATCATAATGCTGGTCAAACTTGTTATCTTGACTGGTTTTTAACAAAATGGAAGAATATGAATAAGTGTGTATCCTGGATTAAAATATATTATTTGGCATTATGAAAAGAAATCTAAAATAATGGAGGAACAGAAACTTTTCGTGCAGGTGATCTCTGAAGTATGGTTGAGACATAAAAAGAAATTTTCTCCAGTAATCTCCCTATTTCCATCCTGTACATATAATGAACAAATAAGGCAAACAGAAATATTGGGAAATGTGTCAAATTAGGAAAAACAAGGTTTTTATAACTTACAGATTTGTTTCAGCACCAATTGTGTTATTCTTTATATATATATGAACAAATGGTTTCTTTCATTGGTTTAAGATTTAAATCTTTTCAAAAATATTATATGATGTCCAAGCAAGAGATAATAAAATAATATGAGAAATGTGATGATAATGTTGGACCATATTCTTTGTTTTCTTTGGTTTGGGGATTAATTGCATTAATTGGAAAATACTTAAAATTAAAAAAAGCTCTTCCTGTTAATCCATGCTATGAATAATCTTCCACTGATAAATACTGCATTGTTTCCGACTCTATACACTGCACTACTAGTCAACAACAGATGAGACAAGTGAGACTATTATTTGACTCTCATTCTAATAAGCATTGTAAACATAAATGTCATAAGGGCAAAGTTTATCTTGAAGTGCAGTCAAAAGCAGCACACAGAATAACACTTATTTCCTAACTTTATTAAGGCCAGGAATTTGTCGCAATTAATGTATCTCAACACTTCTAAAAACCAGGACAAATATATAGGACAGGGATGGGGAGCCAACAATGTTTTAACAAAGGAGCACCAGAGGGTGTGTTGCCTTGTACATCTGTTGTTGACTTTGTCTGCTAAACACTGATATTGGTTTGATAGATTGTTTTCATTTAGTGTCTCAAGCAGTACAGTTTAATCATAGGATTACAATAATAATATTATCAGAACGTCTTATATCAGAATCATGGCTCTGTGGAAGTGTTAACAGCTGGCTACCATGAAGATAATCCAGGTTTTGAAAGGATATACTGATTAATCTTTATCTAAGTGTTATTTGACAACTAACAGTTTGTACTCTGGTACTGATACCTATATATCAAACACACAAATGTTATGTTTTGTGTGGAAAACACAAGATATTGTAGTATGGCCAAAAGTGCACGACAGAGAAGTATCACCCCATTGGATATGAGAATCAGATTGGACACCCAAGTCACACACATTTATTTTGTAACCAGGCACCCATTCTCACAGTACAATATGGTAAGTACGAAAAGAGACTATAGTGAGTTGTTGTTTTTCAAATACCCCATTTTTGTTTTTTTAAAAAATCATGGTTAAATAAAATACTGGTGGATTACTAAACAATTTTAATTTTTCTAATTCACCTCCAAGGCCAATCAACATGTCCATAACCACCACCACAACAAATATTCATTATTAAATGTATATTCAGATATACTTTGCCTTCCCCCTTTTGTGGGATGGTAAATTAGAATAGAGATGAAAGGAAGTGGGGCAGAGAGAGAGAAAGATGTACCCTAGATTTGAGAAAGTGCAACAATGTAGTAAAAGGAGAATAGTGCAGCTTAGGGGAGGAACTGTCTGTGGGGGGAAGCAACCTATCACTGAAAACTCCTGGAATAAGAGTGGTGGGTTGCTGTTCATCTCCCCATAGGCATCCTCCCAAACATACACATTAAAAACTTACAACAATATGCTAAAACCAATAAAATCAATAGGAACAGCATAAAACAGCAAACCCAACCAAGATATATATATATAGAAAGATCAAATTGAATTGGAAGACCCGAAAATATAAGAAGCATTTATGTCTCATCCCTGAACTGACCAAGTAGCCACTGAGCAAGCCTCTCTGAAGAAAATATTACCCTAGTATCTACACACTGCACATCAGATGGTGGTGTAATTCAGATGAGGGCCTCTGATCAAGATCTTAATGTGGAGACAGGCACAGACAATCTTTCAGAGATCCTTCTTCCAACCAGCACTATGAACTGAACTCGGAAATGGAATGGAAACCATTGCGGTTGACAAGGCACTTGCATGATATGATCACAACCTCAGCTCTCAGTTAGTAATCTAGTAGCTGTTTTCTGAACTAACTGCAGTTTCCATCATCATCATGTCAGCCAAAAGTAATGCAGGTTACTGGAGTATGGAAAAAACAGATAAAACCACAGCTAACACACTAGCCTAAGCTGATAAAACCACTCCCTGCCACAGGAAAAACAAACAAAACACCTGCACCTCCAGTGACAAAGATGAACCAAGGAGCAGGATGAGTACATTTTCCTTCTGAGGGAGTGAGACCCCATACAAACTAAGATGAATGTAATTCACCTAAGCAGACAACCATCACTCAACAATTTCATGTAGATGTTAAAAAGCAGGAGGGTGGGTGGGTGAGGGGGAGAGAGAGAACCCTGCTGGACCCCATAGCATAAATGCAAAGGAGTCAAACAGCAGTCTCCTAGGACCACTTTCTGGAATCAGCCTTTCAAGGAGGAACAAAACCATCATAAAAAATATGCACTCCTCCTATCTCTCTCCCACAATAGGTCATCCATCTTGGCAACCAAGGCAATTTCAGTGCTGGAACCAGGTCTCAAAACCTGAATGATAGATCCAGACACCTGCTGTCATCTAAGAGTTCCTTGGAATTACATGGCCATACACTCCAGTATCTTGAAGGAGATTTAGCAGCTGGTCCAAAATGATTAAGATCTTTGGGTGGAAGACAGATTTCTTCAGGCACAGTCATACCACCTCTTCCTTTAAGACTTTAACACAGCTGGGATTGCTCCCCTTTTCCAGGAAGTATTTACCATTTCCTAACGCTAGCAGGTCATGCTCAATGTAATAAGCTTAGAGAAACAATGATCTACTATGTAAAGTAGTAGGAAGCATATGGTCAAGCACTAAAATCCCAAGGTCTCAACAACTGACATTGTACTTCCATCACTAAAGGACTGGGTGGGCCTCTGGACAACCCCATGGACTGACCTGATCTCTCCACAGCATCTAAGTGGATGTGAACAATTTCATCCTTAAAGAGCTTTGTAACATGTCATAGTATGCCTCCAGATGGGTCAGATTACAAGAGACCCTGAAAAACCCTAAAGGGTTATGTCAAACGGCATTGTGAGGCCACAATGTTGGCAAATAACAACTGCTTCTTCACCACCAGAACGGTCATAGGATGACTTCAGTAAAAAGTTCTTACTAGTGTTCCAGCAGACTTTTTGTAAGTTTATAGCTTGTTTTTTTACTTGTGTTCCTTTCTGCATCATTATTATCTTCGACCTTGTATACCATGCACCTAACTAGGCTGAGCCTGAAGGGACCAAGCGCTTGGGAGTGATTATGTCAAGAACCAGAGTCATCTCCATATTCCACAGAGTGACCAGGGCATTGACAGACACACCAGCTATGCTATCAGATTCTATAAACCGCTGGAGCAAACCATCTTAATAGATTCCCAACTGCTTCAGAGAGGACTAGCCACTACAAACATAAACTACACCAGGAAGTGTCCCAGCCATGACAAGCTTTGGAATCCAGATTTCTCACCAGATTTAAACCAGGGTGAAACTAAACAGGGGTCAGAATCTCAGAACAATTACAGAACTGAGATGTTTCATCCCAGTCATCTATAATTAAGGTGCAATATTTGTGGTATACCCCCCTCTAGGATGCACACCTTAATGTGAGGGGAGGGGATTTGAGAGTGTTGAAGAAGCTGAGAGCAATGCTGTCAGGAGTCTAGACCAAGAGGCTAGACTCCTAGCAGGAGCACCCAAGTCAGAATGGACAAAGCTGAGACACCAGACTAAGATGCATCCAAACTCAGAGAAAAGCAATGGTAAACCACCTTTGAACACCTCTGACCACGAAAACCCTATGAACAGAGTATCCAAAATGCAATACGAGATAGTGCTGGAAGATGAGACCCTCGGGTCAGAAGGCACTCACTGAGCTATTGGGGAAGAACAAAGGACAAGTACGAGTAGCGCTGTGACTAATGACACAGCTGGGTCAAAGCTGAAAGGAAGCCCAGAGGCTGATGCGCACAGACATGAAAGAAGAGTCCGAAGTTGTATGACATGCACAATAGGAACATGGAATGTGAGAATCATGAACCAGGGAAAGTTAGAAGTTGTCAAGCAAGAAATGGAACGTATCAACATTACAATACTTGGAGTGAATTAAAATGGACTGGAATGGGATATTTTCAGTCAGGCAACTATAAAATATTTTATGCAGGAAATGAGAAATTAAGAAGAAACAGGGTTGCTTTAATAGCGAGAAGTGATGTAGCAAAAGCAATTAGGAGCTATCACAGAAGGTCTGAGTGAGTGATATCAATTAGATTTAACGGGAAACCTATTAACATAACCATCATTCAATTCTATGCTACAATGACAAAAACAGAAGAAGAGGTATTGGAAAGATTTTACACAGAAGTACAGGAAGAAATTGATCACACACCAAAACAAGATGTGCTGATAATCATGGGGGACTGGAATGCAAAAGTAGGGAACAGAGAAGAACTAGGAATTGTGGGAAAATGGGGTTTAGGAAATAGAAATGAAGCAGGAGAAAAACTTATTGAATTCTGTGAAGCCAATAATTAGTTTCTTGCCAACACATTTTTTGAGCAAACAAAAAGACACATGGACATCACCAAATGGTCAACATAGGAATCAAATTGATTATATAATTGGTAGCAGAAGATGGAGAAGTTCCATACTTTCTGTGAAAACAAGACCAGGAGCAGACTATGGTACAGATCATGAACAGGTTGTATCGAAAATCAGAGTAAAACTAAAAAAAAACCAAAGCAATCATACTGCCAAAATACAATTTAAATAATATCCCAGAAGAATATAAATATGAAATAAGGAACAGATCTGAGGCTTTAAACTTAGTTGACAGAGAACCAGAAGAACTATGGACTGAGGTCAGAGAAATTATCAAGGAAGAATGCAAAAAGACAATACGTCATTAAAAAGAGAGAACAACCTCAATGGATGACTGAAGAAACTCTTCAAATGGTTAAAGAGACAAGGAAAGCAGAAACAAAAGGAGACAGAAGCATGGTTAGAACCCTAAATGCAAATATACAGCAACTAGTATGTAGGGACAAAGAGAACTATTACAATAATTATTGTATAGAAATAGAATAGGGCAACAAAAAGGGTAGAACAAGAGCCCTATTCCAAAAGATTAGAGAAACTAAAGAGAAATTTAAATCAAGAGTAGGGATGTTGAATAATCAACAGGGGAACACGCTGACTGACCAAGATGAAATAAAAGGAAGATGGAAGCAATACACTGAATAACTCTGTAAAAGACATGCAACGATGACAGATTCATTCATGGAGGAACAGTATGATGAAGAACCAGAAATTGTAGAATGTAAGGTGAAAGCTGCTCTTAAACTACTTGGAAGAAACAAATCACCAGGAACAGATGGCATACCAACAGAGTTGCTACAACCTACTGAGACTGAATCTGTCCAAATTTTGACAATAATCTGTCAAGAAATATGGAAAACAAAACAATGGCCCACAGACTGGAAGCGTTCAATATACATCCCAATTCCAAAGGGATCCCAGGGAATGCAGTAATTATTGAACTATTGCCTTAATATCCCATGAAAGTAAAGTTATGCTCAAGATTCTACAACAAAGGCTCTTACCATATATGGAGTGAGAAATGACAGATGACCAAGTTAGATTTAGAAAGGGAAGAGGCACCAGAGATCATATTGCAAACATATGCTGGATTATAGAATGACCAAGGAATTTCAGAAGAAACTCACCCTGTGCTTTATACATTACAGCAAAGCCTTGGACTGTGTAGATCACGAAAAACTATGGAATGCTTTAAAAGAAATGGGGGTGCCACAGCATCTGATTGTCCTGATGCGCAACCTATACTCTGCACAAGAGGCTACTGTAAATACAGAATATGGAGAAACCAACTGGTTCCCCATCGGAAAGGGTGTGAGACAGGGGTGTATTTTATCACCCTATTTATTTAATCTATACGCAGAACATATCATATGGAAAGCAGGATTGGACCAAGAAGAAGGAGGTGTGAAAATTGGAGGGAGAAATATCTATAATTTAAGATATGCAGACAATACCATACTACTAGCAGAAACCAGTAATGATTTGAAACGAATGCTGATGAAAGTTAAAGAGGAAAGCACAAAAGCAGGACTACAGCTGAACGTCAAAAAGACTAAAGTAATGACAATGAGGACATTGAACTTGTCAAGGATTATCAATATCTTGGCACAATCATTAACCAAAATGGAGACAATAGACAAGAAATCAGAAGAAGGCTAGGACTGGGGAGGATATATATGAGAGAACTAGAAAAGGTCCTCAAATGTTAAGATGTATCACTGAACCCTAAAGTGAGGATCATTCAGACCATGGTATTCTCGATCTCTGTATAGATGTGAAAGGTGGACAATGAAACAAGTGGATAAGAGAAAAATGAACTCATTTCAAATGTGGTGTTGCAGGAGATCTTTGCGCATACCATGGACTGCAAAAAAATAATAATTGGCTGTTAGAACAAATTAAACCAGAACTATCACTAGAACCTAAAATGATGAAACTGAGGTTATCATACTTTGGATACATAATGAGAAGACATAATTCATTAGAAAAGTCAATGCTGAGAAAAACAGAAGGGAACAGAAAAAGAGGAAGGCCAAACAAGAGATGGATTGATTCCATAAAGGAAACCATAGACCTGAACTTACAAGATCTGAACAGGGTGGCTCATGACAGATGCTCTTCGAGGTCACTGATTCATAGGGTCGCCATAAGTTGTAATTGACTTGAGGGCACATAACAACAACAAATTTGTAGTATAGAATATTTCACAATTTGTAGGGCACATTCAGCCCTACCCAACGTGATACCTCCCAAAGTTGTTTGTTTAAATGTATTTCTAAACCAATTAATATTTAAAAATCTCTAAGCAGTATACAGTATAAAAATCAAATAAAAACAGTAAAACTGTATACTAAAAACAAGAATTCAGTAATAACATTGTCCAATCTTAAGGATCAAGAAAAACTGGGCAAATATATATGTCTTTACGATTTGTCTAAAGTAACTGATGGATTATGCTTCACGTACGGCAGAGGGAAGAGCATTCTAGAGTGCCAGGAAGTGGTGGAAGATAACAACCCAGTTATATTCTGAAGGGTGTGCTGGTATGAGTAAAAATTCCTCAGCTGCTCAAAATGTCCATACAGCGGCAGGCAGTTCTTTGGGTAACCTAGTCTGAGTTGGGCAGGACTTTATAGGTTAGTATCAAGATCTTGAAATGGTCTGGTCGCTGATCAACAGCCAGTGCAATTCCCTCAAGTACAAGCATTATATGTGCACAGGGTTTCACACAACAACCTGATAGGTGAGTTCTGTACCAGCTGCAGCTTCTGGTCCAGTCTCAAGGAAAGCCCCACTTAACAGAGCATCACAGCTGTCCTATCATGAGGTTACCAATGCATGAATCACAGTGGCCAAGCTATCCCTTTCCAGGAAAAACTGGAGTTGGCATACCATCCTAAGTTGGCAGTGAATATTCCTCACAACAGAGTTTATCTGAGCCTCTAGCAACAAATATGGATCTGGGAGCACTCCAAAACTATATGCCTGTTTTTCAGAGGGAATGCAACACTCATCCAGTATTGCAAAACTCCCCAAATCCTAGACCTAGAAACAATTCACTTACAGTCTGTCTTATTAGGATTCAGTGTCAGTATGACGGCCCTCATCCAGCCCATCACTGCATCCAGGCAGTGGTTCAAAACAGTCACTGCCTCTCCTGATTCAGATTCTCGTAATTCCTCTAATCTACTTCTAGCAGCTTCGTATAGATATTCATAGAATCACAGAATAGTAGAGTTGGAAGAGGCCTATAAGGCCATCAAGTCCAACCCCCTGCTCAATGCAGGAATACAAATCAAAGCATTCCCGACACATGGCTGTCCAGCTACCTCTTGAATGCCTCCACTGTCGGAGAACCCACTACCTCTCTAGGTAATTGGTTCCATTGTCGTATGGCTCTAACAGTTGGGAAGTTTTTCCTGATGTCCAGTTGAAATCTGGCTTCCTGCAACTTGAGCCCATTATTCCATGTCCTGCACCCTGGGATGATTGAGAAGAGATCCCAGCCCTCCTCTGTGTGACAACCTTTCATGTACTTGAAGAGTGCTATCATATCTCCCCTCAGTCTTCTCTTCTCCCGGCTAAACATGCCCACTTCTTTCAGTCTCTCCTCATAGGGCTTGGTTTCTAGTCCCCTGATCATCTTTGTTGCCCTCCTCTGGACCTGTTCCAGTTTGTCTGCATCCTTCTTGAAATGCGGAGACCAGAACTAAACATAGTATTCAAGATGAGGCCTAACCAATGTTGAATAGAGGGGAACTAATACTTCATGCGATTCATCTGGCACTTCACCAGTCCTCCATGATTTCGCAAAGAAAATAGACAACGGTTCTGAGAGTTCTTCAGCCAGTTCCTTCAATACTTTACAATGCAGTTTATCAGGCCCTGCCAATTTGAACTCATTCAAAGTGATTAGATATTCCTTGACCATTTGTCAAGCTCAAGCTCAATCCTGCCCCTTCTACTTCATGTTTCCCGGGAGGGTCATAGACCGTTTTTTGGGAGAAGACTGAGCCAAAGTAGGTATTGAGCACTTCTGCCTTTTCTTTGTCATCTGTTATCATTTTGCCTTCCTCATTGAATAGCTGTGCCACCGTTTCTTTTCTCTGTCTTTTACTATGGATGTACCTGCAGAAAGCTTTTTTGTTGTTTTTAGCATCCCTCACTAACCTCAGCTCATTCTCAGCTTTAGCCTTCCTGACACCATCTCTGAAAATCCGTGATACCTGCCTGTACCCTTCCTTTGTGACATGGCCTTTCCACTTTCTGTATGTGTCTTTTTTTTTTCTTTTTCAGGTCATCTCTAAGCTTTTTGTGAAGCCACATTGGCTTCTTCTGCTGTTTCCCCCCTTTTTTCCTTGTTGGAATTGCTTGCCATTCCACTTTTAGAATTTCCTTTTTTAGAAACTCCCACCCATCTTGGAGTCATTTTCCCATTAGGGTCGCTTGTCATGGAACCATACTTACAATTGTTCTGAGTTTATTGAAATCAGCTTTCCTGAAGTCCAGGGTGCACTTTTGCTTCTGTTAAAATCAAGAATTCAAGTATGGTGTGCTCAATTTCCCCCAGAGTTCCCCGAACTGCCACTTCATCCACCAAATCATCTCTATAGGTTAGAATCAAGTCAAGGATAGCTGATCCTCTGGTTGCTTCCTCCACTTTCTGTAGGAGAAAGTTATCTCCAACACAAGTCAGAAATTTCTTGGAGGGGCAGTGTTTGGCAGAATTTCCCAACAGATATAGGGATAATTGATGTCCCCCATTACTACTACATCATGACTCCTCAAAACATTGGTGATTTGCTTTTCAAAAGTTACATTCTTGTCTTCTCCTTGATGGGTGGTCGGTAGTAGACTTCACGCACCACATTCCTTTTATTACTTGCCTCATTAATTTTAATCCAGATACTCTCGGTGAAGCTACCAAGCTCATCTTCCTGAATTTCTGCGCAGGGATATATATTTTTAACATATAGCGTGACTTCACCTCCCTTTTTATTCCTTCTGTTCTTTTTGAACAAGTTATATCCTTCAATTGTTGTATTCCGGTCATGGGAGTTATCCCACCAAGTTTCAGTTATACTTATCAAGTTGTAATTGCGCTCCTGTATTAAGAGTTCAAGTTCATCCTGCTTATTTCCCATGCTCTGTGCATTAGTATACAGACATCGAAGACCATGTAATTTATGGCTTGGCTTCCTTACTACTTTTTTCTGTTACTGGGCCCTATTAGAGCCGATCTCTCTGTTCCCATTACTGTCCACAAGCCTTCATCAGTTGTTACCAACACATTTATGTCTTCCTCCCCCTTAGGATTCAGTTTAAAGCCCTCCTGATGAACTTCTCCATGCTGTGGCCAAACACATTCTTCCCTGTCCTTGTGAGATGCAACCCATTACTTGCCAGCAGTCCATCTTCCAGGAAGTATAGCCCATGGTTCCAGAATCCAAATCTCTCACGTCGGCACCACCTTCGTAGCCATTTATTCACACAGATTATTTCCCTTTCCCTTTCTACTCCTCTTCTAAGTACTGGAAGGATGGATGAAAAAATGATCTGAGCCCCAAAGTCCTGGAGTTTCCTTCCCAGAGCTTCATAGTCTGATGTGATTTCTTCATAGCTTCATTTGGCAATATCATTTTTTCCCACATGGATACCTGTTGGTGGGCTTGATGAGTGATGGCAACCCTTCCATCACATCTCTAATCCGTCCTCCTGGTAGACAGCATACCTGGCGAGTCCATGGATCTTCTTGGCATACTTGGGTTTCGATCCGTCACAGTAGGGAGTTTCCCACTACTCGTACTCTTCCCTTCTTGTTGTGGGGCGTGGTTTCATTGCCTCTGCTTGATTGAGCTTTAGCCTCTTGCTCATTGTCACATGGCGTCTCCTGTAATTCTTCCACCACAGGCTGTCCTCCAGTCTCACCCTCGAGTGGTTGAAAGCTGTTCCATAGCTCCACTGGTGAAGGGTGTCTTCTAGCTCTTCTGCTCCTAACTGTCACCCTTTCCCACGGAGTTTCCTCCACTTTGTTGCTCCTCTCCAAAGCAGTCTTCTCTTCTGCTACCACATGCTGTTGCTCTTCCACCTCCACTTCTCTTTGCTGCTGTTGTTCCAGAGTTCTGTCTAAGATCTCCTCATCTTCTCTTATAGTCCTCAGTGTGGCCACCCGTCGTTCCAGGCCACTCACTTTTTCTTCCAACAATGCCACGAGCTTGCACTTGTTGCAAGTGTACGACATGTTGTTCTCAGGCAAGAAAACAAACATGGCCCACACCTTGTAAGTTACAAGCACTGGAGCATCCTTCCCATTCTTTCTCTCTTCTACCTTTTGTTTCTTTCTAACTACTTGTTTTGGAGTGGCCTGTGCTTTGTCCTGTCCTACTTCAGGGTAAACTTAAGAGTCCCATTGGTATGTGCTGCATTGTACAAGGGGAAATAGTAATTTTTCTTTTCTTTTTTTCTTTTTTAGGGACTTCCCCTTGACCTCTCCTGTCGAACTCGTTTGTCAAACTCCTGTTTGCTTTCCCTGTTCGCTCGCTCTCTGAAAGCTGGTTTGCTTATATCTCCTCACCTGTAGACCAACTGAGACAGCTCCCTCTGCTCTGCTCTGTTAGGAGTCAGGAAACAGAACATATATATTAAACAGCATTGGGGACAAAATTGTGAAAATTGTGCCCGGTGGTACACTCTGCAGCACAGTTGCCAGGAGGTGAACACATAACCCTTCAGTGTTATACTCTGAGCCCTGCCCTGTAAGAAGTAGTGGGACCACTGTAACACATTGCCACCAGCTCCGAACTCTCAAGAGATGATCCAGGAAGATAATGTGGTTAATGGTACTGAAGGCTGCCAAAAGATCAAACAAGACCACCTGGCTCTGAAATGACAGCATTCGACTCAACATGGAGACAACTGATTTATCCTCAGTGCCTGGCAAACATGTCACAGCAAGCCTCCCAAAGGGTCCATCACTATTTCCTCTGAGACAGAGGGCAACAGCTTTTCACCAAATGGAATAGCTCTGCTGTCAGGCTACTTGAGGTTGCATGGGAGGTGGCTGTTAGCCTTCTTTACCACTATGCAATAGGTGTGACTATGTGCTCCACTGGGTGTCCGGTCAGCTTCACACTGTGTCTTACACCACTTCTGTTCTAGCCTTTGTCCAACCTGTAGACTCCACAGTGTCAGAGGGGGCACTCAGAAGCAATCATGTTAACAGCCTAACACACCTTGCCATTCCATAATGAAATCAAGGCTTCCACCTCTTGGAAAATCATGCAGAATATTCAGAAATCCTTTGGATTACATGTCTCCAGGGGCAGACCATCCTTAAGGGACACCCACCCCTGCATGCAGGTATGGGCATTGTAAGATAATCATTGACAATGATAACAGTGTTAATTCAACACACACACCCCAATATACAGACTAGGCCTTCATACCCTGAGGTAAAGACAAAATCAAGAGTGTGCTGGACTGGTGACAGCATGAGGCAGTCCTATGGTCATCATGAAGACTATGAAGTCCCAAGCTTGCTTTCTAAATGTTGCCATCTAGAACCACAAGACTCCCAGAATCAGCATTCTGGTTGGACTACAATTCCCATCAGACCAAACTAGCATGGCCAATAGTCAGGGATGATGGAAGTTGTAGTCCAACAATATCTGAAGGGCACTAGGTTGGGAAAGGCTGGGCTAGTTAAATCCCCAAATAGCATCTCCAGCTGAAGTGAAGTACTGATGGAGGCTTCAACAGTTAAGAGTAGCCTTTTTGTAAGTAGTTTGATTTTTTAGTATCAGAGTGAACACACTTAATTTTCCTTGATGCCATCCTCCCCAGATGTGCATAAAAGTAGGTGATGTAATTTCTACTGGAGAAGTGTGTACACACATATAACCCAATTCAATTGTGAAATACAATATATTTAGCATGCTAAGAGTGTTGATAATAACACTCAAATTCAGTATTTCGGCCTCCCTAGTTGATTGGTACTATTAATGCCAATTTGACAGGGGCTGGACATGCACTTCTAGATCCACAAGACTCCCAGAACATTTGTTCCTGTCTGAAGAAATGTGTACACATCACTCATTTGTATACCTTTTGTCATCTGTTAGACTGGGGCAAACATCTACACAATCATTACAACAATGCTGTAAGAGATAACTATAATTATTCACATTTTACAGATGGAGAGTACTGAGATTGAAATAATAGTGGTTTGGCTAAAACAACCTTTTGTTGTTTGGCTAAAACAAGGGACATCCTAGCTCCCAGTGTTAAGTCACTATGTTACTTATGTTATATAATCTGGGTCTTGGTGACTTGACTATGCTATTGCATTGCTAGTTTCAATAATATGAGGTTATTTTACGGAGATGTTTTAATATGTTAAATATTGTATTTTATTGCTGTATTTTATGTGAACTGCCTGGAGAAGAATTTTATTCTTGAAAATCAGTATAGAAATTAATTATTAATAAAAACACATAGCTAACTATTCCCAGTTAGATAAACCACAGGCAATATAAACTTTAATTTTCATTTTTTTAAAAATAAATAAATAAATATGGCACTAGATTCTGACAGAGCCCCATGCATTCCCTAAAGGCAGAGACATTATGTGTGTTGTAGAAGTCAACTATGTCAAACATTATCGGCAATAGTTGCTGTAAGAAGTGTCACATTCAGAATAAATCCTGAAATTAAATTTTTAAGAATGATGTTTGATGTGCATTTGACCATTCTTCCCTTTCATTTCATTTGATTCTGACTTACAGTGAAGTTTAGATTCATCTTAGTCTCACTTAATCAGAAACAGTGACTGATGATCATAACAAACTGTAACAGCTCACATATTATCTTCCAGAGAATTTGTAATGAATAGCCTTATTGGACTACTAATTCAATGGGAAAGGCCCTTAGGCACACAAATATGAAAAGCAAAACTGCCACACAAGAACTAATTGTAATGGAATATGGCACTATCCTAATGCCTGCATACTTGTGTATGTGTGTGCCTGTGTCTGTGTGTGTGTGCGTGCTTGTGTCTGTGTGCATGCACATTTTTGTAATCAGGACCTACCTTTGCAGTAATGCTGCAATCAGTTAATAGAAGGGTCTTCAAATACCATTAAGTTACCATTTCAAATACCATTAAACTACCATTAAGCACAATTATTCACCCATCTGCTCACAGGTGCAAGTAGCAAATTGTCCTTGGACAAACAAATTGTAGACTCTCATTTCTTGCCTGGCTCAAACACTTTCTCTAGGCAATTGGGAGAATGATGCAATGCTCTGCAGAATATTTTGTCAGCTGAGTAGAATGATAAGATATGAGGGGGAAAAGAAGAGAAGCAGAGTGACAAGGGAAGGACAGGAAAGCTGAGGCAAGAGCATTTTTTAAAACCTATAGTGTTCTGCTAACAGATTCTATGCTACAAGAGGCAGAGGCAAAAAAGAGGCAGATTAAGAGGCAGATTTCTGCACCAAGTAGTATTAGTGTTTCCTGCCCAATTGGGGGGGCGCACACGTCGGTTTGGAAAAGCAGTGCTTCTACATCCATATAGTGTTCCTAGAAATACTGGCACCACACTGCGAGTATGAGTACAGCCTGTGAACTTAAAAGTTCCCAGTTCAAACCTCATTTTAGATATGTATCCAATGGCAGGCGCTAGGCAAGCAGTTGTTTCTTAGCATCAACCCTATGACATACAGTAGAAGATACTGGTTTTCTGAAAATATTGTCTTAAAAATTACTGAGAAGCAGTTTGACCACTCAAGAAATATGCTACATTAAAAAGTATCATTCTATTTCATAAAAAAGTCATCATTTAATTGATGAGCAATTGGGTGCATGTGTGTGTGTGTATAGTTCATGAAATTAGAGTTAATATAATTGCTGTACGACTCTAAGCAAAAAAAAAAAATCTGTACAGCTGCACTTTTGAAACCACTCAAACACATTCAGGATTTGTGCAAGCAATGTAAATACAGTAATGCCTTAGTTAACAAATCCTCCAGGAAAGAAGCTCCTTTTAACAAAGTCTTTGTGGGGGGTTTTGGTGCAGGGGGGCAGGGGGACACACTCTGACATAGTCAGAATGTGGCTCCTTTTCTACTGGACTGCAGCTGCTGCAGGCAGCTCTCTCACACAAGGCTGGCTGGAATGGCACTCCTTGCCAGGTGGCACAGGCACCTCTGCAGTAAACAGTGCTTTAGGTGCCCTGGAAGCACTGTTAACTGCAGACACATCTGCACAAGTGTAGGTGAGGATGGCAGAGAGAGAGAGAGAGAGAGAGAGAGAGAGAGAGAGAGAGAGAGAGACTACGCACAGGATGGTGGTGGTGATGGTGGCTGCCCCTTACCTGCCTACTCTAGTGTACAGAGAGGAGAATTGTGCTCAAAACTTTAGATTGCTATAGCAAGATGCTACATGATAAAAGAAAAAAGGCAAGGCAGGCATCCCTGGATGCATGTTGGAAGAAGCCTTCAAGTGGTCTGTATGCAAGGCTTACCTGACCTGGTTGCTTCATTTCAGACATGTGTATTGTTAGTTTTGAATAAATACGTTTGCTGAAATAAGTTGAACTGCTCTTCTTTTTTGTTGTGTAGGAACCTATACCTATTATTTCCATGTTATTCCCTACCTCTGGTACCAATGTTTCTGTTAAAGAACTAATGTCGAGGAACACATGTACTTTGTTAACTGAGGTATTACTGTAACTGAGAAGATGAACTTCACCTCCTGGTCTGCTTACCTGCCCACTCCTCCTATTCTGCCTCTCAGCATCCAGCTCCAACTTAAAGATAAAGTGGCAAGCATTAGAAGACAACCACATGCACCCTCCATGGCTCAGCTCTGCATTTGTGGATTTATTCCATCTCTTTATTTTTAGGTTTTTGAAAGAGTCAGGCTTTTTAATTACTTTCAAATTTATAGAATTCTGATTTACAAAAAAGTTACAAAATAAATTAGAAAAGTGAATAACATAAGATATATATGAATAAACTAAAATCATCAAGGAGAAAACACATATTACAAACTAGCAACATAAAACCGAAACCAAAGCAGTAAAATTGAACACTGCCAATGGAAATAATATTATCTTTCAGAGATTTTGCTTAACACAGAATCTGGATAAGGATTAACATTGGCAATTGTGTCCCCTCTTTTTTATATTCCAATATAATTTAAAGTGGGGCATTCTTGTTCAAACCAGTTATATCTCCCCCCTTTCTTACCATAGTCACAAAATCCCACAATTTAATAAACCATTCTTATAGTTGTGGAATTTCCTTGTTTTTCCAATACTTGGCATACAACCAGATAAAACAGTAACTGCTGCAATGAGTGTAGAAACCAACAATGGATCCTATCTTTTGGAGCACCTTTTAAGAAAGTTAATAGGAAAAGAAACAGAATCTATGAAACACAGCTAATTGCCTAAATATAAAAAATGGTACCACCTGAAATAAAACACAATTTGAAGTACTCATGACATCTCAGATATCCAAACTTTTCAGCAACATGTATCTTAATAGAGTTTGCTTTATCTTTAAACAATTTCCAGATAAAATGGGACCAAAATATGGTCCTTGAAATTTCAACTGAAATTCAGGAATGGATTTGTAAATATGTTCCAAGCCAAATAATATAAGCATGAATGAAAAAAAAACATATAAGCAGCTTTTTCTTTGGGTACCTAACTCCTTTAAGACTTAACCATGTTTATAATGGCTCTAATGTACACTATTGGGGATATAACTTTAATGACACTGATATATGCCACATATTTGGTCTTGTCAAAAAATAAATTCATTTTGGACAAAGTCAATACATGAAATAGAGGAAATTACAAGTTATATATTGCCTATTGAACCCCTTGGTTATCTTATTTGGCTATATTGGTTGGTCTAGAAGATAAGAGAGATGGTTATTAATTTATTAACAAGGGCTCAGATAGTAATAAACTACAAAGGGGGAAAATTGAACCCTTCCATATTAGAGGATTGGCGAATGAAAACATGGGAGATGGTCAAACTGACAAATTTGGTGAGAACATGTCAAGGAAGACAAAATAATAATATATTGAGAAGTGGAGTCTGTTTATTAGTAACTGATGTAACAAAGTACAAAATACTGTTATGAACTCTATAGCAGGTGAAATTGTAAACAACAACTGATAAATATTGTTGGTATCACTGTTGTACTATTATAATTGAAGTAAGTATTTATGCTTATGCTACTGTTCCAGATCCCATGTGATTTTTCTTATTTTTGTCCCTTTGAGGTCTCTAAGGTGAACAAAATATGTAATAGTTGGGAGATAAAACTTTATTTTGAATAGAAAAAAACCATAGTTAGAGGTACAGCCTAGCTGATCAGAGCTTATGTGCTCACAAGCCTAGATGCTGTAAAGGTTAAAGTTTCTTTCACTCCTCTTCCCTCCTTCCTTTCTGAAAACTGGGTGATCTCCCACCTCTCTCTGTTTACATAGCTGTTAGAAGACTGCTGCTGAGTCAGCCGGCCAGGAGGGAAGGATAGGATATGCAGAAATGAGCTCTTTTTAAAAAGCGTACAGCTCACACTTGTCACGGTTTTAAAAGGCAACAGGAACTAAAAGCTAGTCAAGCATCAGGGGGAGCTCCTACCATGAGTGCAGCCTTGAGACTGCCTATAAAAGAGCAAGAATGAAGCTATTTACTACCAGTCTTATGGACGTGGTCCAACGTTAAGCTAGCTGCCGCATGATTGATTAAAGGAGGTTGGAGACAGAAAGGCATAATATATTGTAAGTAGACAGTCTGTTACATATATGTATACCTAAAAGAGATAAAGGAAAGCCATACAGCATTTAAGGCTACTATAAGTAAGAGGCTTTTGTAGGCGCAGTTATTTGCCTTAAGGCATAGCCTGTTTAAATATTATGCCCTGGCTGTGGCCAGCTTTATATCTGTCTATGTATTGTGCAGTGGGACAAGGACACATATATTCTATAAGTCAGAATCTGCACACAAAAAGGGCAATCATCTTGCACATGCATTAGCCCAATCCACCTTCACTGCCACAGCTATATAAAGGCTGACATGCAGCAACAGTTAGAAGTAAAGAGAGAAAGAACCCTTTTGTCCAAAAAGAGAATAATTACATAACATCTTACAAATCCTTTAGCAGATACTAAAGAGGGAACACTAAATAACATTTTCCTGAAACAAAAAAGAGTATATTATATCAAGTTTAAGCTCCTTTGGCTAAGGCCAAAGGGAGGATTGTTGTACAATTAAGAAAAGGCTGCTTGTACAAATAAGAAATGTATAAAACTGTTTGATCACATAGAAGTGTATAAATCTGTTTGCATAAAGCTTTGTCTAAGGCTGTTATTAGACAAAATATTATCTGCCAGGCACATGAAAATGTTATTTGCCAGCCACATGAAGGCATGTAATTGCCTCACAATCATAAGCACTAATCACTGAAATGTTATAAATTTGTTAAAGCCAGCTATGAGCCACTTTCGTTACCAGTTAAAGCCAACTATAAACTGCTTTAATAATTTTGCTTAAAATAAAGTGCCACTTTGAACATTATAACACCAGCTTTATGTTTGTTAGCATTGTATGTCCTGGCTACGGCCAGCAATACATCCCTATTTAACTGTTAAGTCACTGGCTAAGGCCAGTTTCTATCTACAACTATGTATGCATCATTTCCATATGGGCTGAGGTCAGTTACTGAACCAATCTCATCTGAACCAAACCTTAATATAGAAATAAATACATTTTTAAAAAATTTTCTGCTGTGGAACTCTTTTTTTTATATTTCCAGCTACATTCTCAGCCCCAAGAAGGAACTTGGGTAGGATTTCTTTTTCTAGATTTACCTAGCCAGTCGTCTGCTGTCGATAATAGGGCTCACTTAGGTGAGGATGAAGTTTGACATATAACACTCTGCTCAGACATAAATCTAGAAAGAACGTGTAGAACCTTCATCCCTGTACATCCACGAGACAAGGGTCCGGTCTGTAACACTATGTATTGTATTATGTATTTTCTGGGGAAATTCTAATAAAATACAATTATAAAAATAGGATCTATATTATTATTATTATTATTAGTAGTAGTAGTAGTAGTAGTTGTAGTAGTTGTTGTTGTTGTGTGCCTTCAAGTCGACTATGACTTATGGCGACCCTATCAATCAGTGACCTCCAAGAGCATCTGTCATGAACCACCCTGTTCAGATCTTGTAAGTTCAGGTCTGCGGCTTCCTTTATGGAATCAATCCATCTCTTATTTGGCCTTCCTCTTTTTCTACTTCCTTCTGTTTTTCCAAACATTAGTATCTTTCTAATGAATCATGTCTTCTCATTATGTGTCCAAAGTATGATAACCTCAGTTTCATCATTTTAGCTTCTAGTGATAGTTCTGGTTTAATTTGTTCTAACACCCAATTATTTGTCTTTTTTGCAGTCCATGGTATCCACAAAGATCTTCTCCAACACCACATTTCAAATGCGTTGATTTCTCTCTTATCAGCTTTTTTCACTGTCCAACTTTCACATCCATACATAGAGATCGGAAATACCATGGTCTGAATGATCCTGACTTTAGGGTTCAGTGATACATCTTTACATTTGAGGACCTTTTCTAGTTCTCTCACAGCTGCCCTCCCCAGTCCTAGCCTTCTCCTGATTTCTTGACTATCGTCTCCATTTTGGTTAATGATTGTGCAAAGATATTGATAATCCTTGACAAGTTCAATGTCCTCATTGTCAACTGTAAAGTTACATAAATCTTCTGTTGTCATTACTTTAGTCTTTTTGACGTTCACCTGTAGTCCTGCTTTTGTGCTTTCCTCTTTCACTTTCATCAGCATTTGTTCAAATCATTACTGGTTTCTGCTAGTAGTATGGTATTGTCTGCATATCTTAAATTATAGATATTTCTCCCTCCAATTTTCACACCTCCTTCAACTTGGTCCAATCCTGCTTTCCGTATGATATGTTCTGCGTATAGATTAAATAAATAGGGTGATAAAATACACCCCTGTCTCACACCCTTTCCTGTTGGGAACCAATCGGTTTCTCCATATTCTGTCCTTACAGTGGCTTCTTGTGCAGAGTATAGGTTGCGCATCAGGACAATCAGATGCTGTGGCACCCCCATTTCTTTTAAAGCATTCCATAGTTTTTCATGATCTACACAGTTCAAGGTTTTGCTGTAATCTATAAAGCACAGGGTGAGTTTCTTCTGAAATTCCTTGGTCCATTCCATTATCCAACGTATGTTTGCAATATGATCTCTGGTGACTCTTCCCTTTCTAAATCCAGCTTGGACGTCTGGCATTTCTCACTCCATATATGGTAAGAGCCTTTGTTGTAGAATCTTGAGCATTACTTTACTTTCATGGGATATTACGGCAATAGTTTGATAATTACTGCATTCCCTGGGATCCCCTTTCTTTGGAATTGGGATGTATATGGAACGCTTCTAGTCTGTGGGCCATTGTTTAGTTTTCCATATTTCTTGACAGATTTTAGTCAAAATTAGGACTGATTCAGTCTCAGTAGCTTGTAGCAACTCTATTCCTGGTGATTTGTTTCTTCCAAGTATTTTAAGAGCAGATTTCACCTCGCATTCTAAAATTCCTGGTTCTAAATCATATGGTTCCTCTGTGAATGAATCTGTCATCCTGGCATCTCTTTTATAGAGTTCTTCAGTGTATTGCTTCCATCTTCCTTTTATTTCATCTCGGTCAGTCAGTGTGTTCCCCTGTTGATTATTCAACATCCCTACTAGTGGTTTAAATTTCCCTTTCATTTCTCTAATCTTTTGGAACAGGGCTATTTTTCTACCCTTTTTGTTGTCCTCTCCTATTTCTATACAGTAACTATTGTAATAGGGTTCTGACTGTGTTTCTGTCTCCTTTTGCTTTTGCATTCCTTCTCTCTTTAACCATTTGAAGAGTTTCTTCAGTCATCCATTGGGGTCTTTCTCTCTTTTTAACTAGAGGTATTGTCTTTTTGCATTCTTCCCTGATAACGTCTCTGACTTCATTCCATAGTTCTTCTGGTTCTCTGTCAACTAAGTTTAAAGTCTCAAACCTGTTCCTTATCTGATCTTTATATGCTTCTGAGATGTTATTTAAATTGTATTATGGTGTTATGATTGCTTGGTTGGTCTTCTTCAGCTTTACTCTGATTGTTGATACAACCAGTTCATAATCTGTACCACAGTCTGTTCCTGATCTTGTTTTCACAGCAAGCATGGAACTTCTCCATCTTCTGCTACGAATTATATAATCAATTTGATTCCTATATTGACTATTTGGTGATGTCCACGTGTATAGTTGTCTTTTCGGTTGTTCAAAAAATGTGTTGGGAAGAAACAAATCATTGGCTTCACAGAATTCAATGTCTTTCTCCTGCTTCGTTTCTGTCTCCTAGGCCCCATTTCCCCACAATTCCTAATTCTTCTCTGTTCCCTACTTTTGCATTCCAATCCCCCATGATTATCAGCACATCTTGTTTTGGTGTGTGATCAATTTCCTCCTGTAATTCTTTCCAATTCCTCTTCTGCATTTGCTGTTGGAGCATAGACTTGAATGATGGTTATGTTAATAGGTTTCCCATTTAATCTCATTGATATCACTCAGTCAGACCTTGCATTATAGCTCCTAATTGCTTTTGCTACATTACTTAATTTCTTCTTAATTTCTCCTGCATAAAATATTTTATAGCTGCCTGATTGAAAATGTCCCATTCCCGTCCATTTTAATTCGCTCACCCAAGGTATTGTAATGTTGATATGTTCCATTTCTTGCTTGACAATTTCTAACTTTCCCTGGTTCATGAATCTCACATTCATGTTCCTGTTATGTGCATCGTACAACTCTGGACTCTTCTTTTGCATCTGTGAGCATCAGCCTCTGGGCTTCCTTTCGGCTTTGACCCAGCTGTGTCATTAGTCATAGGGCTACTCATACTTGTCCTTTTTTCTTTCCCAGTAGCTCGGTTAGTGCCTTCTGACCCGGGGGTCTCATCTTCCAGCCCTATCTCGTTTTGCATTTTGGATACTTTGTTCATTGGATTGTCATGGTAAGAGGTATTTAGAGGTGGATTACTATTGCCTTCCTCTGAGTTTGGATGCATCTTAGTCTGGTGTCTCAGCTTTGACCATTTCACCTTGGGTGCTCCTGCTAGGAGTCTAGCCTCTTGGTCTAGACTCCTGATGGCATTGCTCTCAGCTTCTTCAATACTCTCAAATCCCCTCACCACATGAAGATGTGCATTCTAGAGGGGGGCTTGTATTCTAGGCTTCTTATTGTTCCATATGAAATGACTTAAAAGAGGTTGCCAAGTTTATTCATTCTTTATTTATTTATTACATTTATATCCCGCCTCTCTTTTCATGAAACCTAAGGGGGCTTACATATGGTTCCCAGGTGGTCTCCCATCCAGACACTGACCAGACCTGACCCTGCTTAGCTTCAGCAGGGAGCTGGCCTTAAGTGCCTTCAGAACATAGCCTGGGTCCTTAATAGTTAATATTATTGACATTGTTAATATTCTTGACATTGTTGCTGCCACTGGAATGTGTTGTATGATGTAGTAAAAAAAGAATATTATGTAGTAAAAACAGAATATTCATTTTTATTGCATTTATTTATACTGAAAAAAGACAGTTAAGGGAGTACCCATCTCTTTAGATCAGTTTTATTTTTTTTATTTTTTCCTCCAGTTACAGTATAAATCTTCATTATTATTTGCAGGGCTGGGACTAGGCATGACTGAACCCTTGGGCACCATTTTGCATAGCACAACACCCCTCCATACAGGTGGTACAGGGCTAATAAGCCCTCCTATGTGCCCCTCCTACCTCTTACGTTGTGTGAATATCATGTGCACATAGATGGCATGCCTGCCATAAATCAAGATGGCTGTGGGGGTGTCAGCCCCTTTGGCATTCACACTGATGGGAGAGGTAAGTGGGGCATATGTGTATGTGGGCTTATTGAAGCCCGCACTGTCTGTTTTGGGGGGGTGCCTGAGAGCTCCCTCTCTGTGAACTGTGGCAGGGTTGGGTTGCACGACCTGATGCTGCTGCAGTTCACAGAACAGGAGCAACACCCTCCCACCCTAATGAAAGGCCCTTCAGATGCCCCTCTGGGCTACAGAAGTCCTTGGTGAGGGCCCAACCTGGACACCCTCTGGCACTAGTCCAGATCATTAAAGAAGAAAATTCCTAAGGGTTCTATCCAATGCTGCTGTTCCACTTGCATAACAAGAATTCTGACTGCACAACAGAACTTGACACAAATTATAGTATATTTGCGGTATATTTACTCCTTCCTATGTATCAATGATCAATGAATCAATGCTTGAACACCTCTAGGTACTTATATATTCATTTCATTTATTTTTGATACTGCTACTGGAATATTTCCATATACTTTTGGACTGATATATATTTACTATAAATATTCTATCATTATATTCACATTAATAATTGCTTCTTTACAATTTATATAAAAATGCTCTTAGTACTGAAACTGACAGAAATACAGTGAGATTAAGCCAGGAATGTTTATAACTTTCTCCATCTTGTTTGTAAAACAAAGCACAGTCTGTGTTACATTGCTTGAATGCACTTTGGAACCAGCTAGTTGCCCAAGGCCTCCAATGACAGAGTGGTATATGTTACAATAACATGTAGTGGATATGTGGGTGTGAACAAACTTCTCTTGCTAGGGTGTTGTAGGGGCAAATAATTCTGCAAGTCATCTACATGTAACCGAGGAGGCTTAGTGTGGCATGCCCCATTCCCCCTGTCACATAATTCTTGCCTCATACCCCTGATCTATGGGGTGTTTATTGCTTTTCTGAACTTCTTGCATAGTACAGGAGTCTGAGAAAGCTCTGTTTAGGAATTTGCAGGCTTTCTCACAGGTTATGTAAATAAAAGCTGGGAAGAAGCTTTTACTCTGCCTATGTTGAAAACAAGAGCTGGAAAGCCTGTTTAATTAGCCAAAACAGACAGTGGATGATCTAATCAGATACACTGATGGGCTGAGAGTGAGTTTCACAGCTGCATTCTCAGCTCTTGCTAACACACATTCAAGAACACTGAAACACAGGGAGTGGTAAACAAAAGTCAGAAGTGTGAGATCTAAAGAAACTAACCCCTGGGAAAGACAAAAATCTCACAGGTATACGTGCCACCTGTGCCACCTCCCTGAGGGTCTTTTCGGTATAAATAGAGGGCCCTAGATCTGGACAGATAAGCCTCAACACTGGCCTGCAGGAAAGTGCAGCACAATGTAAATCCAAACAGGGCCACAAAGGGGATCTCTCCTGCTGTTGCTGTTTGGATCTTTCAACAGGAAAAAGGAGAAGGAAAGATAAGATCTATGTTCATTATTAGCTGCTTTAAGTGTAAGTGCTTGCCCGGCAAAACCAACAGCTTTTGCTTCAATAAAGCACTAAATTTTCCTTCTTCACAAGTGTGTTTCATGGTCTTTAAGATCTCGAACTTTCTTGTCTCTGGGAAAGAAACAGGCACAGGCATACCCCGCTTAATGTCGCTTCACTTAACGTCGCCTTGCTATAATGTACATGCTCCATATGCTTGTATTTCTCCAGAAACACAGCTAGCAAACCACTTTAGGGTTAGGGTTAGGGTTAGGGAGAGGTGCGGCAGCGCAGCAGCAGAGGCTCCCAGCAGCTGGGAGGTGCGATCGCGATCAGCTGGGAGGCGCGGCAGTGCAGCAGCAGAGGCTTTAGCGCTTGGGGGTGGAAATAGATGCGATCGCGCCATCGCAAATCAGCTGGGAGCCGCGATCGCAATCAGCTGAGAGCCACGGCAGCGCAGAAGCAGAGGCTTTAGCGCGGGGCTTTGAGGCTCTGCATGAAGAAGAGGGGGAAAAAGTTTTAAAAGCAGTGCTTCACTTTAAGGACATTTTCGGTTTATGTACTTGCTCTGGTTCCATTGAGTACGTTAATGCGATGTATTACTGCATATGGCTGAAACTGTAGGCTTGGAGCTGCTGAAGGGTGTGCATGTCTGGAATACGTCAAACATAAACTGTTATAATTCTAATGTAAGTCTGAGTACCCTAAAAGAGATCTCATGACCAGAGCCCTTAACAGGCTCCAAGCTGGTATAAGAAAGAGTCGATGCAGATGTGCCAAAAGACTGACAACACTACAAGTGCCAGCTGACCGACTGACTGATGAAATACTGGGGCTCAGTGAAAATATCAAAAGAACATAAACATTACCTGACTATAAAGACACCCCTGCTTCACCAGAAAATTTGAGAAGTTTTCCACCACAGTCTGACACTACCACAGTCTGAGTGCACTTCCTTCCCACTTCTTTTCCTCAGTACAGTACAGGTTGGCCACCAACTACTTGTATGAGTATGACAGATTAGGACTATTGGGCAGATCTAATTTTGCATTCTGCCATTCCTGCAAGAGCATCTCTGGCTGTGTCAATTGGACGTATTTCAATAAATCTTTTTAAACATTTTATATTGGTGTGGTCTCAATATACCTTCTGCTATCTCCTGGCTTGATCATGCAGGAGTGGCTTTGGATTCATTGTTAAGACCTAATTTCCCAACACTAAGTGTCAAATTTCTACTCCTCACCTGTCTCCCCCAGGCCACCACCCAGAAAATCTGCTCTAGAGGGTGAGGGACATTCCAGAGCAGATGTTGGCAGTTTACAGGGAAACCAGAGGAAGGGAAGTCCTGTTGTATGAGCAGAATACTGTTGCCACAGGGGTGGACACAACCCTAACGGCTTTACAGCTTTCTTATTAAACTGGAATGTATTTTTCTTCAAAGTAAGCAGTTGTTCTTAAGATAAATGAAAAGCCAATTACTGTATCTATACCCTCAAACTTTTTGCCCTCAAAGTTCACTAAAATTGTGTATAGTATTCATGAACTCAGAAAAAAAAATTACCTGAGCTTATAGTTATCAGAGACACATCATGTGCATAAGCACATAATTTAATTTAATACTTTCCTAATACCTTGTTCAAAAAAAGAGTTCTGTAATAGTGGACAACCCTGTGAATTTCCTCTTTATAGACAAAACTTTGATGACAAATTCCCATTAACTAGAAGCCTGTCTGGGGCAAATGACAAATCATTATAAAATTTGGGCTAAAGTTAAATTTGGACAAAACCTGAAATAGATATGGCCATTCAAAATTACCAAAGGCTTTCTCTAAATTAAACATAATTATCATTGTGGATTTTTTCTAATTGGCATAAGTCTATAAAATTAATCATTTTATGTATATTGTGAACCTATCTTCAGTTCTTAAGAAAACCTTGTTGGTCTGGGTGAATTACTTCAGACATAATTGAATCCAGCTGTCCTGCCAAGATTGAGGGAAGATCTTGCAAACACAAGTAAAGAAATCAGGCTGCAAGATGTCAGCAGTGTTGGATCTTAATTACTTTTGGGGGGGAAACAATTTGGGTCTCATTCCAATAATGTAGGATTTGTCCTTAAGATAGAATTCATAACTATTCATAGAACTTTATTACTTTTTTGGGGGAGGGAAGCTTATACCATTACGAGGGAAATCCATCTGACTATAGAATTTTCGTAAATTACATTTGCTATTACCTCACTTAATTCTTATTCCTGAATAAGTATTTCCAAAACACCTCTCAGTATTTGTTAATCTAGGTAAAATACTGTTTTGCGAGGAATCCTAAATAACCCGTTGCTTTGTATTTTTCAAGTAATATAAAGCCTTGTATAGAACAATCAAAATTCTACTAATAGGTCTTGTTCACTTGAAGCAGATTGGCCATTGTCTTTGTTTATAGTTGAATTATTGTCTTTTTACCTTTTTGTCACCATTTTCAAAGTGTTTCTTATGATACAACAAAGTCCTTCAGTAATTTAAGTATCTTTTAATTGTAAAAGTCTTTCTTTTTGCTTCCAGTGACTGATTGTAAACTGCTTTAGATTTTATTTATTTATTTCTTGACTTATTTATTTATTAAATTTATATCTTGCCCAAGGAGCCCAGAGTGGCAAACAAAAACACTCAAAACACTCCAAAACAAATATTTTAAAAGATTAACCAAACATCTTTAAAAGAATATTAAAACAAAGCATCTTTAAAAATATGTATTTTTTAAAAAATAAAAAATTACAAAAGTAATTCCAACACAGGCACAGACCGAGATAAGCTCTCTACTTAAAAAAGCTTGTTGAAAGAGGAAGGTCTTCAATAGGTGCTAAAAAGATAACAGAGATAGTTCCTTTCTAATATTTAAGGGGAGGGAATTCCAAATAATAGGTGCCATTACACACGTCTCCCTCCTGTGTTGTGTGGAATGGATCTCCTGATAACATGGTATCTGCAGGAGACCCTCACCTGCAGAGTGCAGTGATTGACTGAATATAAGGGGTAAGATGATCTTTCAGGTATCCTGGTCCCAAGCAGCACCAAAAACTTGAACTTGGCCTGGTAGGTAAAGGGCAACCAGTGCAATTCTTTCAGGGTAACATGTTGACAATATCTTGACCCACTGAACAGTCGTGCTGCTACATTTTGCACCAGCCACAGCTTCTAGAACAACTTCAAGGACAGCCCTACATACAGCACATTACAGTAATGGAAATGCATGGAAAATAATGGTCAGGCTATCCCGGTGTCATGAGCTAGGCAGATGGAAGGCGGCTGGTTGAAAGCGAGTCAGAAGATGAGGGCTTATACTGGTGCCCGGGTGGGGGATGACAGCGGGGAGAACTCACAGGAGGCTCCAACCCCCATCTCAAATGGTACAGTTTCCCTGCTCCTGACCTCCCTGCAGAAATACCAACAATTCAGTGACATGCCACTGCCCACTGCACCTCTGAGACACAGCCAGGCACATCAGACATTTCCTGCCTAGTGCTGCCAGTTTCCATGCCTGACTCTCTGAGCTAGGCTCATCAGAGGAATCACCACCTTTGCCTCCACACATGGAGGCGCCAGCAGTGGGAAGTTAAAGGAGCCTTCGTGTGCACATGCAATCGAAGCCTACTTAACCTGACTCGGGGGGGGGGACCCAGTTGCTGAGTCAACATCTTAGTGCTGTATTAGCATGCTTAGTCAATGATAGCTTAAGGCCAAAGTTGCTAGCAAATTTAGTTAGGTTAATGAGGCACACTCCTTTCAATGTATCAATAACTTTAATAAAAAGAGGAAAAAGCACAGACACATCTGCGACTGAGTCCTTTGACGATGGGCAGGACACCCAGTCCAGAAACGGCCACAGATGTCTTACCAGCCAAAGATGGTAAAAGGCACTCCTAGTCACTGAGGTCACCTAGGCCTCAAGCAACTAAGATAGATCCAGGAGCACCCCCACAATAAGAGCTTGCTCCTTCAGAGGGAGTACAAACTCATCCAAAGCAGGCAATTTACCAATTAACTGAACTCAGGAATCACCAACCCATATGCCTCCATCTTGTTAGTATTCAGACTCAATTTACTGGCTCACATCTAGCCCACCACTGAGTCCAGGCAGCGGTCCAGGGCTTGCACAGCCTATCCTGATCCAGATGTTGCAGAGAAATAGAGCTGGGTATCGTCAGCATACTGCTGACACTTTGACCCAGTCTTCTGATGACCAATCCAAAGGGCTTTATAGAGATGTTAAAGTGCATTGGGGACAAGATGACACAGCACAACTGCCAGGGTACTGAAAGATAATCGCCCAATATGATTCTCTGAAAATGGCCCCAGAGGTCGAATCAGAACCACTCTTAAAACAGTGCCTCCAACACCCATCTCATCAAATCAGCCCAGAAGGATACCATGGTCAATGGTATCAAAAGCCGCTGAGAGATCAAGTGAGAATAACAGGGTTGCACTCCCTCTGCCCTTCTGATAAAGGTCATCCATTAGGGCAACCAAGGCCAATCCAGTCCCATAAGCAGGCCTGAACCCAGATTGGAATGGGTCAAGGTAATCTGTTTCATCCAAGAGTACTTGCAATTGCTGTGCCACAAATCTCTTGATCACTGTGATGATCCTGTATTAGTGTAAATAGGGTAAGTGCTGTTTGTTTAGAAGATACATGGTAAGTGGAGTGAAAGAGGAGGGGGAGTGAATGGGCAGTAGAATGCTGGATGATTGGCTGAATGTTTAAAATGGCTGACAGTATAAAAGGAAGAATGTCAGGTAAATCTGGGTGGATGTGGTGTGGACGTGTGTGGACGCTGGTGGACGTTGGTGGACTTGAGAGGGTTGTTTTAGTGGGTTTTGAGAGGAGAGGGTGGAGTTCGGATTAATACTAAGACCAGTACCTCAGGAATAGATGTAACCATATGCTTAAGTGCCTTTTAAAGAAATCTTGTTATCTCTGTTATATAATAAAATACTTATTTGGTTTACCAAAGGCCTGATCCTTGGCTGGGGTTTCACAGACCAGAAGGAAGGGTGAGGTAAATACCAAGGCTGAAGAGTGACAAATGGTGGCAGCGGGGAAGGGAAGAATAACACCACAAGTATTCAGAGCAAACCAGAATTATAAGCAGTCTGAGTAAATCAAAGGGATTGGGACAGCTTTAGCACTCAGTCACAGAGGTAACCAGATAGAGAGACTCAGGCAGAGTCTCTGGGACTACTGGTTATAGGACGTGACTGGTGGTGCTGCCTAGCAGGGGGATCTGTTGAGATCTGTGCTAGAGCGGGGAGAGAAACCATATAAAGGACAGTCCGGACTGGTGGAGTCCCTGGTGGTGCCTAGAGACAGGCAGTAACCACGAGCAGGTAGGAACCTGACAGGGAGAGCCAGGGAAGGGCGCCACAATCACCTTCTCTAAAAAGGGAGTATTTGCAATCGGGCAGTAGTTGTCACAAACCAATGGGTCCAGGGTGGGCTTTTCCAGCAGCAGTCAGATCACTGCCTCTTTCAGGGTGGCTGGGGCCACTCCCTCCCACAATGACACATTGACCGCACCCTGGATCCACTTGGCAAGCTTTAATAAGCCAAGAAGGGCAAGGGCCAAAAGAACATGCTGCTGGCCACATCGTTGCAAGCACCTTGTCTACGTCATCAGGCCACATCAAGTGAAACTGATCCCAAGAGTTTGCAGCAGACATTGCACTGGACACCTCACTGGGGATTACAGTAGATATGGATGGCGCATCAAGGTTGCTACAGAGGCGAGCAACTTTACCCTCAAAGTGAATTGCAAACAATTCACAGTGGGCCTCTGAAGGGTCTAAAACCCAGTTTTCTGGGGGTGATGTCGACAATACGAACAAGCTCCACTGGACGGCTACTTGAGGATGCAATGCAGATAGAGAAGTGGGACTTCTTTGCCGCCCTGACCACCACACAGTAGGCATGGTTATGATGTTTTACTTGTGCCCGATCAGCCTCATAGCATGTCTTTCACCACTTGAGCTCTAGTCATCATCCAGCCTATTCCATTGCCCTTAGTGCACTGGTGTACCAAGGTGCAAACCAAGCTCCACAATGCTGTAGAGGGTGCTCAGGGGCAACCATGATAAGAGCCAGATGTGTCTCATTGTTCCATAGCATGACAAAGGCTTCAACAGGGTCACCTGCTCTATCTACTGGAAAGTTCCCCAGGGAATTCAGGAATCCAGTGGATTCCATTAGCATCCAGTGGCGGACCATCTTAATCTGTCCCCCATCCCTGTAGGGGAGGATTGCAGCTGTAAGTCTACTCTTCACCAGGAAGTGGTCTGACCACAATAATGGGGTAACATCCACACACACCCAATCTCCAGACCATCCCTTCCTCCATCTGGAGCAAAATCCAAGTCATGGGTGTGCCCTGCCCTATGTGTTTTTTTATGTTCCCGTACAAGCTCCTGTATTTTTATTTTTATATATATTCTGTTCATCTTTTTGAAAAAGCTGACTTTGACAGCTCCAGTATCATTTTCAAAAATATTTTGAAATCTTCTTTAAAATATTTTACAAAGACTTATCTTTTAAATAGAAGTATTCCATCTTAATGGTTAACATGACTGGTTGTGATCTGCATAAAATTAAGCAAATAAAATTTGTCATTTTTTTAAATTTAACTCAGGAGATATCAAAGATCAAAACTTGAAAATTAAGCAGATTTTTTAGAGTAGTGTATATAATTTGTCTCATAAGGATATTTACGTCTCCATATATGTATTAAAGATAATAGATCTTGTGGGATCACTCCAAAGTTCTCCTTTCTTCTGTTCTATCCAGCCTAATTTATATTACCCCATTAAAATCTCCTCTGAGTATAATGTGAGCGTCTTCAATCTGAGTTAGTACACACCTTTTTAAAAAAACAAAACCCACTTTCTAGAAAATAGATCTTGGGGGCATATCTATTTGCAACTGTGTATTCAGTTCCTGCCATTATCCCTAAAATGATTAACATCCTTGTAAATCATGTTCTACTTTTTCAGTGTCAACATTTAAGTGATAAATATATATGGCTACCCCTTTAGTTTTGGAAGATAAATCAGAAGCAAAGAATTCCTTCCCCATTTCTTAACAGATAACAGGTGTTCAAGTTTTTGTTACATATGAATTTCTTGTATAAAAATAATATCTGCAGTCTTTGCTTAATTTTATCAAAACTCTTTTTCATTTCAATGGGTTATTTAATCCATTGACGTTAACAGAAATAATTAATACATTTGCCATTACAGTATTTATTTACATGATTTATAATTATTATTATTTTTTTAAAAACAAAACTATTACCAAGAGAGCTTCTTTCACTCAACTTATCTGTAAGTTGGTCAATTTTCTCCTGAATATCTCTGGGTGCCTTGGTAACATCATTATTCTGTTCTCATTATCTCTACCACTATCTTGATGAGGTCTTTTAAAATCTTGCTTTATCTGATCCATTTTCCCCATCAAGATCATTAAAAACCACTATAGTTTTCCCTTTATAGAAAATCAATCATTTGAATGGGAAACCCCAATGATATCTAATATTTGATTTCTTTAATTCATCAGTCACCATCCTGAGCTTTTACTGCTTCGTTAATGTTCTTTGCTTATGTCAGAGGATGCCCCAATTTCTGATTCCTTCAATTTGGGGTTCCTGCCCTAAATATAAGTTGCCTTGCTCTGAAGCAAGCAACTTTTACCATCACATCTTTTTTCTTGCCTTAGAAAAAATGGATGGATTGTCTGAGAAAAGATGGATGATCTCTTGGTACATGTTCTTCTACTTCATCACCTAAAATTCCCATAAATAGATTTTCCATGAATAGAAACAGGTCCTCAGATATGTCTTAAATTTCCTTAAGGATACAGTTGGGCTTATGCTGTGTATTCCATTACGAGATCTTAATTCTTAGCATTTGCTTTATTTGATTATTTAAGTTTATATGCCACTTTTCCTTCAAAGCATGTTCAAAGCAGCTCACAATAGAACAAAAATACAAATCACTATATCAATAACAACCAAATACTAAATCATTCCAAAACATAACAATCCAAGAAATAACTTAATTGGATTACATACACTTTATAACATTTCAAAGTCATCATAAAACAAACTATCAATTAAAACATATCAATTAATGATAAACATAATACACATTCCAATACAAAAATGGAAGAAAACAGTTTCATCACCCCAGGACAGATGTTACAGCCTTTGCTGATTGGTGCTGCTGCTAGGGAAGGGTTCACAGTGGCACCTCCTTTTATCCCTGTCCCAAACACCATCCAGGAAGTCCCCAGAGCTAGCTCGGTTGTTGCTGATCTTGAAATCAGGGTGAACACCATCTGCCTTCATCTGCACTCTTGAGCTGCCAGGAAAGTTCAACTGCACTTAATGTGCCACTAGTCCTCAGCAGAACAGATGTTCCAGGAGCAAGGGATGTGGGGGAATACAAGAAAACAGTCTGTCACCCCAGCTCAGCTATTACAGTCTTTGCTCAGCTGTTGCTGCCATTCTTCAACCTTATTCTACTTCCTTGTCCAATCCTCATGCTCATTCCCCAACCCAATGCAGCTCCATCTTTAAAATCAAGGGGGAAACACTACAGAACAATCATATGAAGCCTACACGGCTCAGCTCTGCATTTATTTCATCTCTAAGTATTTATATGCTACCCTTTAAAAACTTTTTAAAAAACGTTTCCAGTGTAGTTTACAAAGCTTAGTAAAGCAACACAATATTCAATTAGTACAACTTGCAATACAGTGGAGCATAAACACCAGAAATAAAACTCATACTTCAAATGGCTGAGAAAAAAGAAAAGCCTGTAGAAAAATTCTGAATTAACAACAAAGTATTCACCAAAATAATAGCTTTGAGGACTAGGCTGGATCAAATGGAAAAGGACAGGGCTAGATTTATTTACATACCAGCCCCAACTCACAGATATGTGGCTCCCATAAAGAGGGGGGGCACTTAAAAATGTACCAGTGAGTTTAGCCAGCTTAGCATTGCATTAAAACACAGAGAAGCAATTGAAAGTTTCAGTGTTACATGCTCTTGCATCCCTATCCCACTCACAGCATTGAAGAGCTACTTTTTCCCTAGTGCTAAAATGAAAAAAAAAACATATTTAGCCCCTATAGAACAGTTCTGTATTAAACAGTGCAAAATTATGGCAACTGCATTGCCACAGCAGAGTACCAGTTGCTATGCGCCACAGGTGAACAAATTACAAGGCTGATTTGAGAAAGCTTAGATAAACTGATAGTTGTAGATTGTTGCCCTGGCTCAATCCCTTGGATTCGGACTCAGGATCACTAGCATGCTTTTCTTAGTCGTTGTTTTTTTTTATGTGAAACTTAACTGTAGAGTGGTACATAGATCAGGTTACAGATTATACAGGTCTCTAGGTCTCTATACATCATTGCTAGACATGGCATTCAAGCAAAGACATTGTCGCAACAATTTGACATGCCCCATGAGATCCCTTCAGTACTCTTGGAGCAGGCACATTACTTTTGTGGGAACTGATTCTCAGATGGGGACTGGACTAGCAAACGGGTACCCCTGCGGACAGGTTGAAAAGCACACTTAGTCTGTTCACGCCTGCAGATGGCAATGCATCCTTAGAGACAGGGGCGGAGAAAGCCAGTTCTTCCCCAAGCTCCATCTCCACAGGTTCCTCCAACTCTGGTAGTCCCAAAGCTGTGGCAGGAGATGGCTCTGGAGTGTGAGGTCAAGATGATGGAAGGGCACTCTCAGACTCTGACCAGACTACTGCAGCTGGAGCCTTGAGGGCTGGGCTGTCAATGGGCAGAATACTGAAATCTCCTCAGTTCCATCCCTTTCCTGCTGTAGACCACTAGGCCTCTCTCCTGGATCACAGTCTTCCTCCTTCTCTGTTTTGCTCTGCCAAGAGTTCTCCACAGGGATGACAATTGCATATTTCCATTCCTCAACATATATATGTGCCATACAATTAGGATTTCCAATGTAAGCTAAAGCAGCTTTTCCAAACCTTTCAGTCTCATATGTTGTTGGACTACAAAATCCCATCAGCCCCAGCCAGCATGGACAATGGTCAGGAATGATGGTAATTTTAGTCCAGCAACATCTGAGAACCCAAAGGTTGGGAAAGGCTACCCTAAAATTTCCAAAGGGATTAAATATTTGTTGTTTAAAATCTCCTACAAAGTTAGATGATAGACAAAAAAGGGAAAGACACTAAATAAAAATATTTGGTAGAGACCCATTTCTAGGGCACTTAACATAAATTTCTTGGCCAAATATGAACATAGATAGGTATTCACTACTAACCCAATATTTTGTAGCTCAACTGAATGAAAAAAAAAAGATGCCCTGCCAGAAAGTATTAGTGTCTTGCTTGTTAACAGTGTGCATAATGAACGTTGATTTTACGATATATTATCACAACCACTTTTTATTCAGGGCTAAAGCTGCAGTGCATCAGTGAAGGTGACCATGTAATGTCAACAATGCTTTAAGACAACCTGGAAAAAAATCATTAGTACTGTATTGTAGGACTACAATTGAGGTTAATAAGCTCTAGGGGATAAAGAACCCTTATGAAAGCCATAGAGAATTGGATTCAATAGTTACTGAAACTCTCACAGAAAGTAGTAAAGGTTTTTGAAGATAGGCTTTCCTTATTTTTCTTGACATGAGTATGGATGGCTATTGTTGATAGAACCACTATAAGCTGCTAGTTATCTGCACTCATTCTATTTTTTTTCTTTCCCAGTGGTGTAATGAAATTCCGCAATGACTATAGAAAAGGCAGAAAATCCTACTAATGGGAAGCATTGTGGCCACTCACTTCAGAAACTGCTGAATGCTAGAGTTCACTTTCCAGTTATTATCATATTACAGTACTTAGGCAACAAATATGGTTATGCAAAAAAAAAGTATAGGTGGTATCTTTCCATGCATCAATGAAACACTGCAAAGAATATAGGATGCTAAACACATACATATACGTCAGCCCCTAGTAGATGGCTCAAAAGTCCATCTAGTCCAGATTTTGTTTTTCCTATCAAACCAGGCTTTGCAAAACTCCTCACAATACTGAT
Organism: Rhineura floridana; assembly: GCF_030035675.1. NCBI lineage: Eukaryota > Metazoa > Chordata > Lepidosauria > Squamata > Rhineuridae > Rhineura > Rhineura floridana. Next base: position 103,373,100 of record NC_084487.1, read on the forward strand.
TTAAAATAGGATAATATAAAATTATGCAAAAATTACATTTCATAATACAACTACACAGCAACTGTCACATATAACATCAGATGGATTGAGGCACATGTACGTCAAACTTAATGTGCAAATAAGTAAGCAAAATAATGATTTTATGAATACCTCTTGTTGGCACTTTCTGAGATGGTCTATACTTATGTACTTGCAGATCTAACTTTGATCTTTTCTCCTTCACATATTGCTCATGATTCAAGGCAGGGCAGCAAAATGGAATACAAATTGTGGCACAGCCAGACATTTTGTGCATTCATTTGTGCATGTATAATATCAAAATGTATGCAGCAGCCCACTTCACTCTGTGCAAAGTAATTTTTCTTTTTTTTAGTGGGGGGATGGTGGGATAAGAACCCGGCATGCACAGAAGCAAAAAAACAACACAAGAATATTCAAAACAGACTTTGAACTGGAGAGATTGAGAAAGCAAAGCAGAAAATTTCATGGAAATAAACAGACAGGTTTTGAACATCCCTAGTGATCACTAAGGCAAAATTGCCTGGGAACTACACAGAATGCAAATGGCAGAATTATGTGTGCACTGAACAAACATCCCCTTCTGCTGCACTATGTTTTTAAACGTGTCATTTTCCCAGTAAACTAAAACATGCATTTTATATAATTAAAGATCCCATGGTAGCATCTGTATGCATGAGGGAGTTAAACCTAGCATACTGGTGAAGTTCCAATTTAAATAATTAAATCTTAAAATTTCCCAGCACTCTCAGTTTTCATTTCCCAGCCTCAGCTGCCATGTTGTTGCCAGGTTAGGCCCCGAAGGAGACCACGTTAAAGTGAAAGATGAAGTAATTTGTGCTTATAGTTAAATCTCTAAGTCTTTTGGGATACTGCAGATGAAATATAATTTCCAGGGAAGAGAAGCAAACTGTAACATTAATAGCTATCCGTCACCTATAATATTTTCTTCATGCTTTGGCGACATCTACTTTCATCCCTAATAATGGTTTCTATGTCATAATACAGATAACCTCTACACCCAAATGGGATTCAGAGAGTCATGGATAGAATGGAAAGGTGAGTAAAATACAAAGAAGAATAGAGGTGATAGGAGAAGCAGAAAGAAGGGAAAGGGAAATAAGCTGTGCGTGCCAAGGATAGGGAAATTCAAAAGGAATAAACTTGGAGAAATCCCTTGTGTGTGAGAGAAGGGGAGGTCTGGTGCATAAAAGCTATAAGATAATTCCATCAGAATTTAAGGAGTTTGAATAAAGAACAAGACAGATCAGTGTAAAGTGGGGCTATGGCAGTCAAGATACTTACTGCTTTAAAGCATACTGAAACAGAGTGCATAGTAACTGACCTGTGTCTCTTATGAAACACAGGAAGCATCACACCTTATTCTACCTCCATCCATAAAGTATTTAAAAGTATCCATAAAACAGAGGAAATTGTAATCATGAACCACAGAAATACACGGTTGAATGCTTCCCCTCCCCATACTATTTCTGCCCCATTTCAGCAATGTTCCAGATTTATTTTTAAGTTCAGAGGCTCACAACACTTTCTCAACAGCTATAGTGCTTTCACAGGAGATAAGTATACTGACCCAGCATGCTGGCAACCCATAAGGAAGATGTCAGTTGTACCAGCTGTCATGCTGACTACTTTTAGTCCAAACCCTATTAGTCAGATGAACACAGAAGAAGAGCAACCACTGCTTGAGACAGCTGAGGTCCCAGGTAAGTGATACAAGGACTGGGACCCCTGCCTGACCCTGACTCTAGAGAGAGGCTGCAATTAATCTTGCAGCCTCTTGTATCAGCTCCTGGCTGGGTCAGAGGGCATAAAAGCCTGGCTGCTCTTGGGCTGCGTGTCTGCCGCCGCTGGGGTTGCCACAAAAGGGGTGACAGCAAAGTGGGTTGACCCTTGGGGAGTCCTGAGGGCAAAGGAGCTACCCCCTTCTATTTTTTTTTGTAAACCAATCTAGAGGAGATTGGTAGTGGGGAGGGTGTATGACACATGTGTAGTTCCTGTTCAGGGTGAGAGCCTGTGCAGTGAACTGGACAATAGGAGAAAGTTGCCATATGCCTTCAGAGTGTGAGTCTGCAACTGGCAAAAGGCTGACCCTCCCTGGGTGTGAGATGGGGGGGTAGATGTGCCCTGTGTAAAAGATACTGAGTGGGTCTGACTGTTCCCAATTCTCTGAGAGGCCTATTGGGATAACTGGTTCAGGTAGGTTATGTTAGTGGGCTCTTGTTATATCCATATCAGGTGTTTAGGAGAAGTCTTAGTAAGGAAGAACATGGGTGATGCCATCCCAATTTCAGTGATCATGGGTAGAAGGAGGTATAGTCATGGAGAGATTGTAAGCTACCATAGAAGATGAGGGCAAGGCTATCTACACCTTGTTCCTCTCTCCCACTCCTCTCATAGATGGGTTCCTTGTTGCTCATCTGTTGTGCCCACTGGCCCATGTGTTTTGTTGTTTAACGCCAGATTGGTACACAATAAAACCACACTGATTTGATCATGGATGAAGATGCCGATTTGGAGTACATTACTGAGACCTGGGTAGGTGAGAGGGGAGGAGTTGATCTGACCCAACTTTGCCTACCTGGATACTCAGTGCAACACCAGCACAGGCTACAGGGATGGGAGGGGGAAGGAATTGCTGTGGTCTACAAAACTTCCATCTCTGTCACCCAGGAAACCACTCTGTCTTGGAGCTGACTGTGAGGGCCTGCACCTGGTGTTGGGCCAAGGAGACAGTAAACTGGGGTTGCTGCTTGTGTACAGTCTACCCTCCTCTGACCAAGCTGGCAAAGGCTGTCTCGGCTGTGGTATTGGAGGAGCCCAGGACAATAGTCCTGGGTGATTTCAATGTCCATGCTGAGGCTGCCTCTGGTGTTCTGGCCTGGGACTTGATGACCTCCATGATGACCATGGGGCTGTCTCAAGTTGTCACCGGCCCGACAATAGGGCAGGGCACATCCTCAACTTGGATTTTGCTCCAGATGAAGAAAGAGGTGGTCTGGAGATAGGGGGAATGGATGTCATCCCATTGTCATGGTCAGACCACTTCTTGATGAAGGTTAGACTTACAACTCCGATCCTCCACTGCAGAGATGATGGAGAGATTAAGATGGTCCATCCCTGGAGACTAATGGAATCCACTGGATTCCTGAATGCCCTGGGGGAATTCCCAGTAGATAAGAGCAGGTGACCCTGTTGAAGCCCTTGTCCTGCTGTGGAACAATGAGGCGTGTCTGGCTCTTAACATAGTTGTCCCTGAGCACCCTCTCCAGCATTGTGTAGCCCAGTTTGTACCTTGGTACACCAGTGAACTAAGGACAATGAAACAGGCTGGACGATACCTAGAGCACAAGCGGAGAAAGACGTGCCATGAGGCTGATCAGGTACGAGTAAAACATCATTACTGTGCCTACTGTGTGACAGTGAGGGCAGCGAAGAAGGCCCACTTCTCTGTCTGCATTGCATCCTCAAGTAGCCATCCAGTGGACTTTTCCGTATTGTTAGGGTTCTGTTGACATCAACTCCAGGAAATAGAGTTTTAGACCCTTCAGAGGCCCACTGTGAATTGTTTGCAAGGCACTTTGAGGGTAGAGTTGCTTGCCTGTGTATCAATCTTGATGTCCCATCCACATGTACTATAGTCCCCCGTGAGGTGTCCAGTGCAACATCTGCTGCAACCTCTTGGGACATGGACAATATGCTTGTAACAATGGAGCCAGCAATGTGTCCTCTAGACCTTGCCCTTCTTGGTTTATTAATGCTTGCTGAGGTTTCACTGAGTGGATCCAGGGTGTTGTCAATGCATCATTATAGGAGGAAGTGGTTCCAGCCACCTTGAAAATGGCAGTGATCTTACTGCTCCTGAAAAAGCCCAGCCTGGACCCATTGGTTTGGGATAACTACTGCCTGGTCACAAATACCCCTTTCTTAGAGAAGGTGATGGAGAGGGTTGTGGTGCAACAATTGCAAGTACTCTTAGATGAAACAGATTACCTTGACCCATTCCAGTCTGTGTTCAGGCTTGGTTATGGGACTGAATCAGCCTTGGTTGCCCTGATGGATGACCTTTATCGGAAGGGCAGGGGGAGTGCAACTTGATCTCTTGGCAGCTTTTGATACCATTGAGCATGGTATCCTTCTGGGCTGACTTGCTGAGATGGGTATAGGAGGCTTTTATTACAGTGGTTCCAATCCTATCTCCAGGGTCATTTTCAGGGCCAATAAACTGAGTCTGAAACCCAGCAAGATGGAGGCATTGTGAGTTGGTGGTTCTCGAGTTCTGATAATTGGTCAATTGCCTGCTTTGGATGGGGTCATGCTTCCTCTGAAAGAGCAGATTCATGATCTGGGAGTGATCCTGGATCCATCTTTGTCACTAGAGGCCCTGGTGACCTCAGTGGCTAGGAGTGCCTTTTACCAGTTTCGGCTGGTAAGACAGCTGAGACCATTTCTAGACCGGGATAGCCTGACCACTGTTGTCCATGCACTGGTAGCCTTCTGGCTGGATTACTGTAATGCACTCTATGTGGGGCTGCCCTTGAGGTTGGTCTGGAAGCTGCAGCTGGTGCAAAATGCATTAGCGAGACTGCTCACTGGGGCAGGGTTGCCAACATGTCACTCCGCTGTTGAAAGAATTGCACAGGCTGCCCATTAACTACCAGGCTAAGTTCAAGGTTCTGGTTTTGGTGTGCGAAGCCCTATACAGCTTGGGACCAGGACACCTGAAAGAACGTCTTACTCCTTATATACCCAGTTGATCACTGCATTCTGCAGGTGAGGGTTTTCTGCTGATACCACCTTATCAGCAGGTCTGTTCCACACAAGACAGGATGTGGACCTTTAGTGTAGTGGCACCTACCTTTTGGAATTCCCCTCCTTAAATATTAGACAAGTGCCATCTCTGTTATCTTTTCGGAGCCTACTAAAGAACTTCCTCTTTCAACAAGCCTTTTAAGTTGAGACCTTATCCTAGTCTGTGTCTGTGTTGGAATTGTTTTTTAACATTTTTTAAAGCTTTTCTAAAAATGAAGTTTTTTTTTTAAAAAAAATGTTTTTAAACATGTTTTATTTTAATATGTTTTTAAAGATGTTTTGTTGTATTTTAAAGTCTGTTTTCATGACGTTTTAAAGTGTTTTTATTGCTTTTGTTTGCCGCCCAGGTGCCTACTCAGAGGAAGAGTGAGATATAAATCAAATAAATAAATAAACAGTAAAACCTAACAATGCTAATTTGCAAAACTCTATGTTAACTGGTATATCTTCTAATATATAAGATACTTTGTTTTCCTTCTACCATCACTAGCAAACATACACTCAAAGTGCACTCAGATTTTGAAGTCAGTCAACCTTTGAGAACAACAGATGCACATACACATTAATGGTGTATCCTTAACATCAAAATATAAACAGTGCTTGCTGAGTATGAGAGTGATACTGCAAGCTATCCTGGACATTACTAGCACCACTAATCCTCCAGATGTAGCAATCGATGGTACAAAAACCTAAGGCTAAAGTCTCAGGAACTGGACAAAGCCTGCTTCATACATTGCCTGGAATGTGTCATATTGGTACAGAGATTTTCCACATGATATAAGCTTATTGGTTTTATTCAACAAAGTTGTCCTGTTCTCGCAAGGACTTCTGTTTGCATAATGCAACTTTCCCTCCCCCTTTTCTCCGTAGAACTTGTTTGGGGGGGGGCAGAGAAGGTGGGGAAGTTTTGCTGTGCAAGGAGAAGTCTTTCTGCGAACAGAACAATTTTGTTGGATATTATCCAAAGCGTTTATAACCACTGCATAGAGAAGCTGTCATGCCAGTAGCATTTGCAATGTCCTCCTTGGAGGCTCTCATACACAGATAAACACTTAGTGACATTTCAAAGAAGCCTACTATTTCTTCAGAGTTTAGGTGTTTAGGATGTCAGACCAATAGTACAGTATACTGCATCTCTGAAATGCAATTAAAAATCTTAAAGCCTGTATCAAACTGGCAGTGCTATCTTTACCTCATGGCTGAGGAAGTTTATTGTCTTTCAAGATAATTGGGAATGTTTTATTGGAAACATTAAATGCTTGTGGTATCCAAGTAACATTATCTGTTCAAGTAGAATAAATCTTCATCAGTCATACAAGTTGCCAAGTTGCATTAGCATTCAAATTACTGTGATATTATTAGAATTTTCTTTTGCAATTATGATGCACGACTGATCTTTCTGTGTACACAGAAGTGGAAGGGACCTATGAAGTTTGTGTATCCTTAAGTCTGTATTCCATTTACAAGAAAAGAAGAGCAGACTTATAAAGCAGCCTACAAAGAGCATAAAGTTAGACTTTGATCAATGTCTTACCTCCTCAGTAGTGATAAGTGTGAACATAATACTTTTTTTTCTTTCTTTCAGTTTTTTAATGTCAAGTTTAGCTACCTGACAATACCTAATTAGCTTCCTAATTAACTAACTGTTACATAAGGCCAATCACTACTTAAACTAGTTAGCTCTTCTGTCTTGAAATAAATCATTCAAGCCTTTTTGTCTGAATAAGAACATGGAATACCTCTAAGGCTTCAGCAACAAACACTAGTCTTCCTAAAGTTCCCCCCAACCGCCAACACCATACTAGTTACAAATGCATCAGATCTCTCTTTTTTTGTGCCAGATTTATATCCAGTGAAAACAGTCACACACACTATAAATTCAGTATTTATAAACTTAAGAAGCCTTATATCTTAAATAGGATGATGATTAAAGGCCGAGATCTCCTACAGTACATTCAGAGTATTTTCAGGAATTTAATGGATACCAATTCATAAAACTTCTTTTATTCATAAGAACTGCACTTATTCAGCATAGTTCATGAATATGCCAAGATGGGGTATTTGGAGTGGATTAGTCTCATTGAAGATAAGACATTTAAGCCATGGTGCTTTAATTTAAAACTATTTACACCTATTGAAGTCAATGCAATTAAAATGGCTAAAATCCAAGTGCCAGCTGTAACTATTTTGTCGATCACAGTTGCAGTGCATTAATTTAATTATATTGCTCATATTTTCTAAATTTAAAATGGAGCATAATTTACATTCTCCCTTGTAAGGACACAATTTAAAACATATTCCCACACATCAGAATTTTGTAACAATCTGGTAAACCAGGACTCATACATAATCAGTTTTGATCCTAACAACTCCTTGTAGGTTTCCAAAGATAAAATGCAGAGAATGAAATAAAATTACTAGCTATAACTAATGTGGCCTCCACTCTGGTTTAAGTTTTTTTTAAAAAAAGAATTAAAACAAATCAAGTCAAGTGAAACAATGCTCATCATCACATGTGAACATTAACATATGTGAACATTACACCAGAGATGCACCACAGAATCAAACCAACATGTATCAAAAACAAGACTTGTATCTAAAAGGCTGCATGTATAAACACCTAAGCTGGGCATACTGGTCAATTGACCAGTTACTGACCACATATTTGTTTGTCAAAAATATTCCATAAAACTAAGAAAGCCACTGTGAAAGTGGCAGATAATCTTTACAATTGCCTTTAACATTAACCATTTAGTAACTGCTGTTTCTTAGCTTTATTAAATAATTTATTTATTTTGTTAACTGTAGGCTGACCCGAAGAGAAACATTGTTTGGTGAACTGATAACATTTAAAGAAACTTAGCTAATTTTGTTATAGTAATTTGCTATACTTTTTTTTTAAAAAAAACATTATTTAACAGTTTAATATTTATTTATAATATTTATAAATATTTCAGTTTAATTTGTTTTTGCAATTAGTATAGGTAATGGCAGACAACTCACACACCAGAATTTCTGACTTCTCATTTATTTAGACCCCTGCCTTCCAGTCCAGAATCAAAAGATTCACACAGAAAACAATGTCTAAATCCAAGATTTACTGTAGCTATGAGGTGTGGAAGTGTGTTTTCCCCTCTGCCTGAATCAAATGTAACAATAAAGGCAAAAGTTCCTGCCTTTGGCATTCAATATGAAGCTCCATCTCTAGACAATAAGACCAGTTGTTCTAGAATTTACCATTGCTACAGGCTGAACTGTTTATAGCATCAACATCCCCAAAATTCTAGAAGTTCATTTCTCCATATCAGAACATTTTGGGGTTATTTATTTATTCTATACAAAAGTATACACTTATATACAGTATAGGGAGATCCCTGACTATGCAGAAATCACTACCTTATTTTGGGATGTCCTCATTTCACTTCCAAACTAACGATTAACATCATTACAGCTTACTCACAATTCTAAATACATTTGGTTATAAGTTCTATTGATTATAATGAAGTTTACTTCCAAAGAAGGAATTAGAAAATAGACTGTGTGATGAAAATAAAAGAAGTGAATTAATAACAAAATTCAACCTAAATAAAAATATTACTTTTTATTTCACTTGTAAATAATAAATGAGTCTGTAAATTGAGAACATATGTTAATTCAACTCTATTAGTGCTTAAATAATATAATGAATTTGGTTGCACAAGATATATCTGTATTTTCAGATTAAAGAATTGCAATATATCCAAAATTGAATGCATTCAGTGAAAAAGAGCTGGACATGAAACTAAACAAAAATAAAGTTTACATATCAAACAAATCAAATGGCCTTTCAAAATTAGTAGACCTATTAAGGCTCTTGGCTTAGAACTGCAATGGTACAGCACTATTTAAACTGAAAAGGAGAGAGGGGAAAATGACTTAACATGCCGTGGCAAATATGATGGAGCAAATGGAAAGAACAAGCAGATTTTAGAGTACCGGCAAGACTGAAGGCAAAACACAAAAATAGAACTGATGTTTTATATTTAGCTTGGTGGGCAGGCAATGAAATCCCCTTTGTGCTGTCTTCTTTGATAGTTGGTAAGAGTCAAATTCTGATGAGATGGTACTGAAGTCTCAGCACTTTTTTAATGGGCTCAAGTATGAGTCATTTTTCAAAGGAGATATGAATTTATTATCTTTTCACAGAAGCATCCATTTGTGTTTTTCTCTGCAAAACCTAACTCAAAACATTCCATTGTTAATGCTGTCTATTTATAACAGGAGCCCTATGTTATTTTATTTTAATTGCAACCTGAATGTTTGTTAGTACATTTTCATTAGCAGGCTTACACTACTGACTGCACCACTGGTGTCTAGTTAGAATACAGTAGTTCATTTGAGACATAAAAAATATTTCAACCTGAAATATTTTCATCCTCCCTCTACATCAGCATTTTTGCAAGCTTCAGGCAACACACTGCATCTGCAGTGAATCATACAGAATGATGTTTTTAATGAGTTAAAGGACAGCAGAATTATAAGGTATAATGCAACAGTTCCATTGTAATATCACTAGCGCTTCCACCTCCCCCCAATCACATTAACTTTCATGCAGGAGTGGTCACATTGGTTGTAATTCAAATTAAGTTGCAGAGCATTATGCTAGCGATGCCAGTAAAGGGTTGCTGTGAAAACCCAACTCTTGACACTTGAAGAAAGCAATAGGAAGGTTTTTGATAAGCAGTATTTTTCTTAGTGCAAGGAAACTGTAATGCATGACAACCATTTCCCACACCACAACAAAACCAATTTTAGGTCTGTAGTATCTGGCAGAGAAAATGTACAGCAATGTTCCAATATGCCATCTGGACATCATGGCTTGGTTGTCTGTTGGTATGGAACTGACACAACCAACCTGAAGATACAGATCCATGGGGAGATGACCTAACATTTCTCCACTTCATCAGCTGACAAACACAAAATAAAGGTTTTAGACCAGAAAAGAAAGTGAGTCAATTGTCCATTAGAGGCACATAGACAATATTTACAAGAAGTTCAACCATAATTCTTAGGTCAACATGCTCACTTGGCTGGTGAATACACAAATATTTTATAGGACACGTCAGAATCTGAACAAATAAAGTGGTTGATAACCAGTTCTGTGTTGGGTGGATATTAAGTTAAATGATCTTCCATCTCTTACCATCAACACAGGCTGGCCTTGCTCTCGTTGTACCGGCAATCTGTCCTTTTTTACATGCACAACGAGCTGTTTGTCGGGCTATAGTCCTTCGGGGCTGACTGCTGTCTCTGTCCAAAGTAACAATCTCACATGTACCTGCAGCCAATTGACCTGGAGAAAGAACCAGCAACAGGTACCAAAGTCACTGAATGTACTAGGCAATCTGTTACAGTTTTTTTAAAAAAGAAGTACCAGACACTCCATAACATTTGGAAAGCCAGTTCATAGATGTAATAAAAACAGAGGTAACATGCATTTTCCACTTGGGCTAGAGAAGCATAAGTCTTTGACAACTGAACTAGTCAGAAAACTATATTTTATAAATGTTTCATGAAACAAGTTATTTTTACTTTGTTAACAGAACAGCTTACTTTTATATAAAAGAGACATTTTGAGTACACTTGTGTAAGAAGACTAGAAACATTCAATAGGAAAAAGAGGAATGTTAAAAGTTACCTATCCTTTATCCAAAATACCGAGGAATTATGGATCCACATTTCCACAACTATGGTGCAATACAGTTTAAGAAATAATAAACTGCAAAGAATTAAACTTCTATCATTATTATTCTTCAAATGATTTCTTACAATCAGAATAAAATATGAAACTGTTTTAAACATGTCCAAGTAATAGAAATTACTTAGTAAGGAAAGTATCACCCCCTTTACTTGCTAATATTTCCATACTACTACTGTTTAACAAAGTAAAAGAAAGCAATAGGATCATTATGAAAAATGTTTTAAGGGAAATTTAGAAAGCTACAGCAAAAATAATTGTGTAACAAGGTTGCTTTTTTAAAAAAAAAATAAGATCACTCTTTCCCACCAGATAAGATTTTTTTAAAAGAGTGGGTGCTGTTTGTTTTGCTGTTCTTGCTACTGAGAAATTCATAGATTATATAATGATTCTTAACATAAGGTTGACAAAACCAGACCCATTTCACTAAGTAGGTTTTTTATGTCTGTCTCCTGCAAGAAGAGATCCAGCAGTTATTGGCATTTATTAGCATGTCCAATTAGAGGCAGAATGCATCTAATCCTCAGAAAATTTGAAAATAACGGAAAAAATACAGATGCAGACATAGGGGGAATTGCACTGTTATGCTAATGTCTGCAATTAACTGCAAATTATATAGCAGTAAAAGTTTAAACTCACATGCAACTAGAGAGAATACATATCACCTTTGCGGCATTTATACAAATACTGTGAAACTCTAAAAATGAATAAAAAACATTAAAAGGTAAATACAAATTCAATAGAGGAATCTGAAAATGGTCACAATATTATTTATGTAAATGTTTTCTTCTTTTACACCAGGATTATCCAACCCCAAACATTCCAGAGCAGATATGGAAGGCAGATTAGGGTAGGAGAGAAAGAGGAAGTCCTCTGCACAAGCAGAGGTCTGTTCAGCTCTGCTCGTACATGGATACTGTTATATGCTAAATATGTTTTCCATTTATGGTAATCAGTACATTTTCTTCTCTCAACAATGTCCTTCTGTTGCAAATATAATGCATTTTTCATCATCAGGAATATGCTGTATTTTGTATCTGAGAAAATGTGAATTAATTACTGTTGTAATTATCACAAACACCTATTGGTTGGAAATATCATCAGAAAGTATTTTGTGGAGCAGGATAATCCTGAATGGCAGAATGCAGTTCCATGCTGTTGTGAGGTGGGAGGGAGAGGGCTTTGTTCTATTTTAATTATAGAAGGCACAATAGAACATTGAAACAACAAAAGGTTCAGTTCAGTTTGAGCTTAGTGTTCTACAGCAGCCTTTCCCAACCTTTGGGTCCCCAGATGTTGTTGGACTACAATTTCTATCAGCCCCAGCCAGCATGACCAATAGTCAGGAATGATTGTAGTCCAGCAACATCTAAAGACTCAAAGGTTGGGAAAGGCTGTTCTAGAGACCTTTGTACAAACTGTATGTTTGTTTTATATTAACGTATTTCTCTGAATTGCACATACAGTCTTATTTTACACAGTAATTTTCCCCATGTGCTGTTATTTGGATGCCTAGCAACAGAAACTCTTTTTATAACTCAACATGCACAAAGGTTCATTTGACTAATTGCCCCTAACAAACTATACCTGCAGATATCACATCTGCTTTAAGAACTGAATCCCAGTAGTCACAGTATTTGCGATTTTAGCAGCTTTGCCAAAGAAGATTGAGAAGCATGTTCATCTCATAAATATATAAATGATATGTATACTCTAACGCAGATGTTGCCAACTTATTGGGGCTTGTGGGTACATTTGTAAATGGGAGAAACTGCTGCAGCCATCCCACACATCCCACAACCTATTCTATTGGCTACAAAAGAGTATTTCTTTCAAACTAGAGTTCAGCAGATGGGACTCTGAGGGCACCAGAGAAGGTTTCTGCAGGCACATGTGTGCCCATGGGAACCATGTTGGCAAGCCTTTGGTATATATTACAAATAATGTTTTAAATCACCAAGAAATTCCTTTGTATTTATATAAGCAGTGTAGAGTTTTATAAAGATTTTGAATTGTGAAAGAAGTTCCAACATGTGCTTACAAACAAACAATATCCAAATTAACCTTTGGAAAATATGGGTCTACTAAAGATGTCAAGCGGGGGGGAGTAGAAAAAGGGGGGGAACGGGAGGTTTTACCCATTTTTCTAGGCCCTTGCATCTCTAGGAGTGACACAGTTCATAAACAGTTATCCATATAGACCCATTATTGTCTACTCTAACTGTCTAAAATATTAAGGCACAGGGCTGTCTAGGATACTCTAACTGCTAGGTGCTGTATTCCCCTGCTTTCACTCAGCCTTTAACAGAAAGAAATACAATTTACCACACACATTACAGCTAACCAATAACTCTTCACTGTTCAGCCACCAGAAAGCCTCAGACATCCCATGTATCTTTATGTCCTCAAAGACCACAGCTATGGGGTGCTCCCTTAACCTGCTCTCTAGAGTAAACTACACTGCCACTATTTGTTACTGTTTCCACCTCTGTTTATCTTTTGCCCCAACAATGCTCTTTTCTGATAGCTAGCCAATAATCAGGCAAATTTAAACAAAACAGATTTTTTTAACAGACAATATGAATAAACGAGAACACTTTTAATTCAGTTCTTCAGCATGTTGTTACAGAATAATGTTCTTAAGTTCTTATAAGTTGCATTCATTACATTTCTTAAATACGATGAATAAAACCTGCCTTCCTGGCCTCTGATGCAATATTCTAATATTCTGAGTGGGATCTTTCAAGCATAAGGGTACCAATAGAAACTGTTGGTTCTTATACCTACAAGCCGAGTCCCAGTACTTATTTGGTTCCAGTCGTTGTGACTATAAGAATTATAATACCGAAGGTCCCCTTACACTACTACCACCCCTGTCTCCACTGCATGTGCAAATATCCTCCTCCTTAAAAGCCAGCAAAAGCAGGAATCCAAAGCAGGAATCCAAAGCAAGGCTGATCATTTGAAAGAAGAATTTTATTGATAACAGGGGAAAAAAAGCAAACACACTCTCCACACTCTTCAGCAAGCAAACTTAATACTCACACTAAAAGACAACAAGGATCCTTGGGCCACCTCTCCTTCCCCAACTGGACAACACATTCCTCTGGGTTTCAGAGTAAGCTAACAGCTGTGAGCTGCCCTGGGTTTCCATTAAATACCCCCCCATTTCCAATAACCCCTTGCCCCACTAATTAACTATTTATTTTATTATAATCTTCCTACGTTGATTGGGTCATACTCTCCTTAGAACATACCCCTCTTCCAAGAAGGATCTACCCGTCTACATAGATTGTTTATCCCAATCTGCACCAACATTCCCCTTTTTGTGGTGAATCCTGTGGTTTTTACCTTCTATTTCTCCTTTTCAGGGGAGAAGGGGCTTTTTCTGACCACTGTCAAAAATTGCTGCCCCAAGGTGACCTTCTTTATTAAAGCCTTATCTGATGCTATATCTCCTGTTATGATTACCTACAATCTATGCCTATATAAACATTATATCAATGATATTATCTAAGCTATACCTTATATTATATTTAGTTTTGGCATTTTATAGCCCCTATAATTCATTTCAGCTTGCTAGAGACAACAATAGGACGTTCTTTACATTCTTCCAATGGTAGGGAGACAGTTGATAATTCTCTTCTGTTGGTCTTCATTAAATGTCTCATGGTTTCCGTAATCTCTTTTAATTACCTGAGGTTTCTTCCTTATGCTTTATTTACAAGCACCCACAATCTCTGAACTTCCCTCTAAATATTTGAACTAAAATCTTATTATGTCCTGCCCGAACTCAAAAAACTCAGACTCAGACACAGCTGTTTTTTTTTCTTTTATTGAAGTGAGAGAAAATTTCAGTTCTGTGCACTTCATGAATCTACCTACTACTTACTCAGAACTCAGCATCCCTCTCTAGCTAACTAGGCATAACTTGCCAGCAATAAGACGTTGACTCAGCAACTAACCCTTCCCCCGTGCCCAGCTTAAAGAGGGCTGGACAGGCTCCCTACTTGCATGCAGCCCAACTCACTGTTGGATGCATGCACATAAACACAGCCTCCTCCTGAGCTGAGATTGTTGAATCTCCCGCTGCATTCATCTCCTGGACTGGGACAAAGGCAGGGCTTCAGTCTCTGTCCCATCCTCTTCCTTTGCAGGGAGAGCTGTCTGGTGGTGGTGAAGGCACCGGGAGAGGTGCCTCATCTGGCAGCGGGGTGGCAGGTGGGTCTGGTGGTCTCTCGAGGGGGGTGTCTGGGACTGAGGGAGGTGACCCGTCAACATCTGAAGCAGGGCTTGCTTCGCCGTCCCTCCCCTCGCTGGGTCCTTCCCTGACTGGAACATTCCAGTCCAAGTCTTCCTTGCATGCCTCCTGCTGGGCGGTCCACCCTCTGCTATTATGGCTCACAATATTATATCACCCAACTCTTTTACCATTTAAATGTAACTATCTAGATCCCACTTAAACTTCTAATATATCTCAAGCCCTTCACCCTCCTGGAGACCCCTCTTGAATGTAATATATGAAAACCTAGAAGCTTTTATTATTCAAATTGTACACCAATGACACCAGTAGATGGGAGTAAAGCCCACATTTGCCTTGATCTTAAGAACCCGTTTACCACACACTTCAGACAATCAGTGTTAGTTCCCTGTTCTTGTGGTGAGCACAGGATGCCATGTGTTTTTTTCCTGACAGTGACACTCTCTTACAAATCTTACCAAGGTGACTTTTACTAACTCCACTCATGTCAAACCAGAGTTCCCCAAAGACCCTTGTTATGGACCCCTAAAGTTGCCAATCTTCTAGACTCCAACACTTCTACTACCTCCCTTCTAACCCTCTGCTCCAAAGATCAGCCCAATCCAACTGTCACCCCACAGCCAAAAACCACCACCCTATTCTCTTAGCCAATCAACACACAACATTCACAAACATTCCAACTCATTCACACCCCTTCTCTTAACTATCTACTTATCATAATTCTCCTAATACAAACCTATACCAACATACATTACAATATACTTATAGCACCAGAACATCACACCAGGGACCTGGAATAGTTTGTATGAAATTTGGGTGATGAAAGAAACCCAAAAACCTGTAATCACTGCCATGTAATCATTGTCATGTAAAGCATGTGTTTTACCACTAAGCTATAGCCATCCAAAGGCAGAGGAACCTGCAAGTTTCCAATATGGACAGAAATGGAAATTCAACCCACAGCCCCATGGTTGGAAGCTGAGGATAATTTTATGTGACCAAGCCACTATGCCACATTAATTAATTAATTAATCATGTTGTTTGTTTATACATTAATTAATGCATAAACCAACAGCATGATGGATATGAAGAATTAGAAGATGAGGTAGTTGCTAAGAAAGTGAGCTACAAATCAGAAAGTCCCTGTGTATACCCTGTACCAGTCTGTTATTTCCAGCAAGCAAGTAGAGGCCTATAGCAAGATATTGTAGCCTTATGTTAAGTATAGATTCAGTATGTATTTGCAAGTGAACCTGAAGGCTTGTATTCCCCTTTCAGGCCCCTGCATCCCATAATCATCTGAAAACCTAAGCTAGGAAAGGGCATGATGACCTGCCCAGTATAATGCTGGGAATGTACCTTGTTAGTTAGAGAGGCATCAAAGGAGCCCAATTAGGCATATATTCAAGAATATGTTATTAGCAAGGTGTTTTATAGTTAGCTTAAGCCTAAGGTCAAGAGACAGTTAATGAGCAGTTGCTTGTTAGTACAGCCAGGTGGACGAGTCAAAGGACGGTCAAAAGAAAGATAGTATACCAACTGCTGGTTAGCAGAGATAGAAGTGAATATATAGTAGGCTAGTATGTTAAGGATGGGTGCCAGGGTATTTCCATATAGTTTTCTAGCAATTTGAAGATGTCCTGTGAGAAGGTCAAATAACCAATTATTGGTGTTATGCTGTAATGCTCAATGCGTAAAAAATATCATTTGTGTATGTAAACCTGCCAATATCGTATGTAATCATGCCAATGCCACATGCTAGCTTCAATACTATAAGAATGTTTCTTGTGCCCAGTATGGGTGTTCAGTCTGACACTAGCTTCTGCAGGGCTGTGCGGCTGTTCCACTTTTATTGGGAATACTTGGCTGTATGCTTGTAAGTTACTCAATAAATTTTAACTCTTTGTAAGCAAATCTCTTGTCTGCATCTCATCTCTGGTAACCCAAAACAACCTGAAGTGTTACAATTGGCGCAGCGAGCAGGGTACCAGACTTGAGTATGTTTAGATTTAGGGGGAAAGAGGAAGTAACGGAAGTCGAAGTGCAAAATCGCCTTCTGGGCTGGCCGCAACATGAAAGGTGGGGGCCAGTGGCCAAGGAGATATCTGTACTGATGGGACAGATGGCTTGGCCAGAAATAGAAAAGGACTGCACACCAGCTGGCCTGGTGACGGCTGTTGAGTCCTTGAGGCTGGAAAAGTGGTCAGCTAGGGAGAAACAGTGTGCAGGAACTCTAGCTTGGCTTTTGCCGACAGCTGTGCGAGCTGCCGGGCAACAGGAGCTGGAATGGAAGTTAAAGGCAGGAAAGCTCGAAGAGGAGCTAGGAAAAGAAAGAGATATTAGAATCCTGACTAGGGAAATGTTGCAGGACAGTCTTGCCACTAATGAAGCACAGGAAGACTGCACACCAGCTAGGAAGAAGAGCAGGATACGAAACCTGTGGTGGAGAGCTGAAAAATGGGCAGGAAGGCTAATTCGCCGAGCCCAGAAGAAATGCCTGAAGCATGCCAAAGTGCGTAGCATCATCACCTCTCCGGAAACTAAAGATCAGGGAGAGGGGGAAGGTGAGACGGCAGCTAATCCTCTCTCAGAGAAGGGAGAGTGCCAGGAAAAGAGCGTCTCTGGAGAGGAAAAGGAGACCCCATATGAGGAAGAAAATGCCCCGCCTGATCAACTGCTGCAAGGGGGCAAGAGTGGCCCAGGAGTCCAGCTGCAGGGCACCCAGAATGGGCAGCTGGAGGGAGCAGACTATGAAGAGTGGCAGTCAGCAGCAGAGGAAGATGAAAAAGAAACTGTATTCATCCTGGAGCCTGCTGGGGGGCAGGACAGCAAAGAGCTGGAAGTCAAGCGCCAAGTGCTGAAGAAAGAGGAAGCCCCGTATGAGGAGATGGGAGCCCTGCCGGAACCCTGGCAGCAAAGGGGAGAGATATGTGAGAGCCTTTCTGAAGAGGAAGAGACACCCTGTGAGGTGGCAGTCTTATCTGTGCAGCCACGGCAAGAGATCAAAAGTGACCCAGACGTCCAGCTGCAGAGCACCCAGACTAGGGTGGCTGAAGAGGCCCAGATGGTGAACGAGCAGCTGGAGGGGGTGGACTGTGAAGAGTTGACGTCAGTAACAGAGGAAGAAGAAGAAGCCGTGAGTATGCCAGCGCCTGCCAGGGAGGAGGACTGCGGAGAGCGGGAAGCAAACCCCCTGGTAAGGGAAGAAACTTTAGAGCAAGTTCAAGTAGGGGCTGAAGAGGGGGTGCTGCCGATGAATTCCTCTGCTCCGTGCGAGAAAATACAGGAGAAGGAATGTGTGGGAGATGGGCAGCTGCTGCCAGAGCTCTTCACTCTGTGTGCTAGAGAAATAGTGTAGGAAGAGGGGGGGCGTGCCCACCAGATCTTTGCATTCTGTGTGCTCCTGTTACAGAGACAGTGCCGAAAGAGAAGCCCTTCATTCCCTGTGTGCCGGCCGTGGAAGAGGAAAAGCTGGAGGTGTGTGTGCAAGAAGAGCCGCTGCTCATAGATGAGTTAAAATCCCCCAGTGACATCGCCCCTGGGATGCGCCGTGATGATCCCATAAAGGGAGAAGCAAGTCCTATGGTGGGGGCAGTCCCTGGGCGCATTCTAGCCGTAACAAGCACCCCGTACCCTGTGAAGGTTAAAAGGCACAGGGAGGGTTGTCTACATTTGTTTGAGCCCCTGAGTTATTGTGGGAAAGGGCAAAAGCAATTTCTCGCTGCCAACCTGGGACGGTTGGGCCAGCTAATTGCAAAGAAGATTCCCCCCCGATAAAGAGGACGCTGGCTTGCAGCAGGGAGCAGCCGTTGCCTACCAGCTAGAAGACCAAACCCTCTCTTGGGAAGAAGAGCAAGGTCAGCCAGGGGGCGGAATGGTGTGCTGTTTGGGCAGTGATCACAGGTGAGACAAGAGTGTCCCTGCATGTCTACATAAGCCCCTGGGCAAAGAGTAAAGAAGTAAAGAAATGGGCAGAAGAGGAAGGGGTGGCTTGGACCCTCCAAGAGCAGCCGCCCTAATCGAAAGAACCAGTGGTCTGAAACAGCAAATCAAACTTCTGACAGTCAGGTCGGATTGGAAGCACTGGAAAGGAAGAAACCTGGAAGCAGCCAGCCATCTACTCAGTCAGAGAGGGCTCCTGGGGGGAGGGTCACCCATGGAGCGGCTTGTGAATCCTCCTTCGCTTCAGGAAGCAGGGGGGGCACATGTGGCTCAACAGAAGACCTGCTGCGTGCTGCCAAGGAAACACCGCTGTTCGTGGAAGAGGAATCCTGGCACCCTGCCTGTGGCCGAAGAAATCAGCTTGAACTGGAACCTCCTGAAACTCACGATGTGGAAGAGCCATGTGGATGAAGTTATGCACATGAAACTGTATGCTGGTTTGTGAGTAAGAATTTTCTTAATGCTGGCAGTGTTGCTATGTATATATAACTGTGTGCGATAAGAGCGTTTCCTCGATGATTTTAGCATTGCCTTTTTAAAAAGGCTGCTGAATGCTTAAGATTTATTATGGTGTGTCTGTTAGTATGTGGGAGTGTGTATAGTTGGTTGGGGGGAGGGAGAGAATTAAGTTCTTTGTTCTTCCTTTTTCAGTTATGATACAGCTCACTGCATGCTTGTGGATGTTATGCTGCATTCCATTGGTCTGGACAGCGTCTGAAGTTAATGCCTATGTAGAACTCAGCTATAGCCTGGCCAAGCTGGAACATCAATATAACTGCTGGATTTGCTCAGTGATACCTCATCATGCTGCTGGTTTTCCTTTAATGGTGGTGGATTTTAATAAAAGCTTATTGTGTGTGTTTTATGATTTTCTAAATGAGACCAAGCAATTGCAGAAATCCTTACAGTCAGTAGTCACCCCACATGATACTGAGGGAGGACCCAAATGGTTTGATGTGAGGGCCACCCAAGCCAGAGCAGTCAGGATAGACACCCAGAAGTCCAACTCCACTGTTCGGATTAGGGGAGGATTTGAGCAGTTACATGATGGGTTAGGATGGGTTACCCCCTTGAGAGTAAATGCCCCACCACAGCCTGAAGTCTGTTGGGAACAAGTAAAGCACGATAGAACAGAAGCTAGGCTCCAGAGGCGAGTGGGCTTCAATAGGGGGTGTCAGACAGTGCATACATGTCCCCATCCCAGTCATAGTGAGCAGGGCTGGATATGTACTAGTTGGACTCTACGACCTGGCATTAACTGGGTAGCCCCTAATGGGAGTTATTGGATATGTGGAGAAAAGGCCTGGCCATGGTTGCCCCCAGGATGGATAGGAAGATGTTCTCTGGGATTGTTATGGGGTCCACATAGATTTGAAAAAACCCTGGAAAGCCCTTTTGTGGGAAATTATAGAGCTTGGAAAGTCAGATGGCAAAGAGACATTTTCAGCTCAGCTGAGTATGCTTGGGCCCTGTTTCCCCGTGGAGGGGTGGCTAACATAAGGTATAAAGTAGACATCTTTGGAAGAGCAATGGAAGTAGCTTTAAATGCCACAGCTCTGGCCCTAGAAGCAATAGGGATAGAAATGACCAGCATGAGAGCAGCAGTCTTGCAGAATAGGCTCGCCTTGGACATGTTAACTTCGAGCATGGGGAGAACATGTGCGATGTTACAACAAGAATGTTGTGTGTATATCCCAGATAAACAAAGTGTAGTGAATCATAGTGGAGCTGCTCTGTATAAACAAAGCAGTAAAATCAAGCATTTGTTAGAAGATTCATTCCTTAATCCCATTTTAGAATGGTTTCAGGGAATAGGTGGCTGGTGGAAACAATTATTCTCTATTGGGCTCACTCTTATTTGTGGTGTTATATTCATATGCATATGCTTGTCTTGCTGGTGCAGTTTTAATGGGTAAATAAATATATGGAACCCTGGGTGGTCAAACGACTAGGGCAACGAAGAACCGCCCCCCCCGGGGGTAAGAAGAGCAATGTAACGCGAAGAGCATTGACACGTCCTTTGATCATCCAGGGGTGGAATGTATACCCTGTACCAATCTGTTATTTTCAGCAAGCAAGTAAAGGCCTATAGCAAGATATTATAGCCTTATGTTAATCATTATTATTATTATTATTATTATTATTATTATTATTTATTAAATTTATATACCGCCCGACTAGCAATAGCTCTCTGGGCGGTGAACATAAAATAGTATAAAAATACAATGAATAACAAAATAATATTAAAATACAATCAACAATACAATAAACATTATTAAAATTAGATCAATGTAACTTAAAATGCTTCAGAGAATAGGAAGCTTTTGACCTGGCGCCGGAAGGAAAGCAGAGTCGGCGCCAGGCGTACTTCCTCAGGGAGACTGTTCCATAGTTCGGGGGCCACCACTGAGAAGGCCCTAGATCTTGTCATCACCCTCCGGGCCTCCCTGTGAGTTGGAACCGGGAGGAGGGCATTCGTAGCAGAACGTAGTGCACGGGCCGGTTCATATCGGAAGAGGCGTTCCACAAGGTATCGTGGTCCCGCACCGTATAAGGCTTTATAGGTTAATACCAACACTTTGAATCTAGCCCGGAAACATATTGGCAACCAGTGCAAGCTGGCCAGAACAGGTGTTATATGCTCGGACCGCTTGGTCCTTGTCAGCAATCTGGCCGCCGCATTTTGCACTAGTTGTAGCTTCCGAACTGTCTTCAAAGGTAGCCCTACGTAAAGCGCATTACAGTAATCCAAACGTGAGGTTACCAGAGCATGTACCACTGATGTAAGGTCCTCTTTACTCAAATAGGGACGTAGCTGGGCTACCAACCGAAGTTGGTAAAACGCATTCCTAACCACCGAGGCTACTTGAGCCTCAAGTGAGAGGGAAGAGTCTAAAAAGACTCCCAGACTACGAACCCGGTCCTTTAGGGGGAGTGTAACCCCGTCCAGGACAGGGTATATATCCACCATCCGATCAGAGAACCCATCCACCAACAGCATCTCAGTCTTGTCTGGATTGAGCTTCAGTTTGTTAACTCTCATCCAGTCCATTGTCGAGGCCAGGCAACGGTTCAGCAAATCGACAGCCTCACCTGAAGAAGATGAAAAGGAGAAGTAGAGCTGCGTGTCATCAGCATACTGATGACAACGCACTCCAAAACTCCTGATGACCTCTCCCAACGGCTTCATGTAGATATTAAAAAGCAGGGGGGACAAAACTAACCCCTGCGGGACCCCATATTGGAGAGCCCGCGGTGTCGAGCAATGTTCCCCAAGCACTACCTTCTGGAGACGACCCGCCAAGTAGGAGCGGAACCACTGCCAAGCAGTACCTCCAACTCCCAACTCCGCGAGCCTCTCCAGAAGGATACCATGGTCGATGGTATCAAAAGCCGCTGAGAGATCAAGGAGAATCAACAGAGTTACACTCCCTCTGTCTCTTTCCCGACATAGGTCATCGTACAGGGCGACCAAGGCTGTCTCAGTGCCAAAACCGGGCCTAAAACCCGATTGAAATGGATCTAGATAATCAGTTTCATCCAATAGCGCCTGGAGCTGGCCAGCAACCACCCGTTCCAAGACCTTGCCCAGGAATGGAACATTCGCCACTGGCCTGTAGCTGTTAAAATTGTCTGGGTCCAAGGAA
The DNA here is from genome assembly GCF_030035675.1 of Rhineura floridana. Classification (NCBI taxonomy): domain Eukaryota; kingdom Metazoa; phylum Chordata; class Lepidosauria; order Squamata; family Rhineuridae; genus Rhineura; species Rhineura floridana. Next base: position 103,395,535 of record NC_084487.1, read on the forward strand.
GGCTTTTTCAGGAGTGGTCTCACCACTGCCTCTTTCAGACAGCCCGGGACCACTCCCTCTCGTAAAGAGGCATTTATCACTTCCTTGGCCCAGCTACCTGTTCCATTCCTGCTAGTTTTTATCAGCCAGGAGGGGCAAGGATCCAGTACCGAAGTGGCTGCACGTACCTGTCCAAGCACCTTGTCCACGTCCTCGAGTTGAACCAACTGAAGCTCATCCAACAAAACAGGACAAGACTGTGCTCCGGACACCTCACTAGGATCTACTGCTATAACTTGAGAGTCTAGGTCCCGGCGGATACATGAGATCTTATTCTGGAAGTGATCGGCAAACTGATTACAGCGGGCCTCCGATGATTCCACCCTGTCCGGAGGGTTTGAATGGAGAAGCCCCCGGACAACTCGAAAGAGCTCCGCTGGGCGGCAAAGAGATGATTTAATAGTGGCAGCAAAATGATTTTTTTTAGCTGCCTTCACTGCTCCTACATAGAGCTTAATCGAAGCACTAACCAGCGCATAATTGTATCCGTCGGGAGTTCGTCTCCATTTCCGCTCAAGCCTCCTCCTATCTTGCTTCATCGCTCTCAGCTCCGGAGTATACCATGGAGCTGTATGAGCTCTACACAGGAGAGGGCGTGCAGGAGCGATCGTGTTTACAGCCCGGGTCATCTCCGTATTCCACAGAGCGACCAGGGCTTCAGCAGGAGCGCCAGTCCTATCAGCCGGAAAATCCCCCAGAGCCCTTTGAAAACCTTCAGGATCCATTAGTCTCCGGGGGCGGACCATTTTAATAAGTCCCCCACCCTTGCAGAGGGAAGAGGTTACTGAAAGTCTAAACTTCAGCAAGCAGTGGTCTGTCCATGACAAAGGGAGTGTTGTAAAACTCCCCACATCCAGATCACTTTCCCCATGCTCAGTAGCAAAAACAAGGTCTAGAGTGTGCCCCGATACATGTGTTGGACCACTAACATATTGAGACAGCCCCATGGCTGTCATGGAAGCCATGAAGTCCTGAGCCGCGCCAGACAAAGTGGTCTCGGCATGAATGTTGAAATCCCCCAGTACTATTAGTCTGGGGGACCTCAACAATATATCCGAGACCACTTCCGCCAGCTCAGTTAGGGAAGCCATTGGGCAGCAAGGTGGGCGGTACACCAAAAGGATTCCCAGCCTGTCCCTCTGGCCCAACACAAGGTGTAAACACTCCAGGCCAGTAACTGAATGAACATGGTACTTGGTGAGTGAGATGGAACTCTTATAGACGACAGCAACCCCACCTCCCCGACCCTCAGATCTACCATGATGCTGGACCAGGTACCCCGGTGGGCAGAGCTGAGAGAGACCAACTCCTCCCTGCTCACCCACCCAGGTCTCGGTTATACATGCCAGATCGGCTGCCTCATCCACAATCAAATCGTGGACGAGGGAGGTTTTATTATATACCGATCTGGCATTTAATAACAGCAACTGGAGATCTGAGAGTTGGCTGATAGGACTACCAACGACCTTGCGGGTGTGGGAAGGACCGGAACAAGGCACAGCCACAACATGTCTGGACTGCGTTCCCCTTACCTGGCACGTCCTTCTCACAGCGCCATACCTTCCTTTGCCTGTCACTACGGCAATTGGGGGCCCCTCAAGTCTCCCCGCCTGATCGATAAAACTCTCTCTGAAGCACATAATACAACTAAAATATACAACAATTAAACGTATAAAAACAGCTATATATACAGCCATATATACAGCATATAAACAAACATACATTCATATAATCAGGCACCCATTCATCTCAAATTGCATCAACACACCAACAAAAAGTAAAAAAAAAGAAAAAGAAAGGAGCAGCACAGCAGCAGCAGCCTCTCCTTCCCTTGGGGCGATGCTTTCTTTCTCCTGCAGGGCCTGGGTCTCCCAGGCCACCTCAGCCAGCCGGCTTATGTATCCCTCCAAAGAGGGACAGGTGGTAAGAATCAGTCCTGGCTGGCTGGGTACCTGGGGCCTGGTCCTGCCAGGCAGAAGTCCCTCTGGGAAGGGTGGTGGAGGTGGTGGTCCCGCAGCAGCAGCAGCACAGCAGCAGCAGCCTCTCCTTCCCTTGGGGCGATGCTTTCTTTCTCCTGCAGGGCCTGGGTCTCCCAGGCCACCTCAGCCAGCCGGCTTATGTATCCCTCCAAAGAGGGACAGGTGGTAAGAATCAGTCCTGGCTGGCTGGGTACCTGGGGCCTGGTCCTGCCAGGCAGAAGTCCCTCTGGGAAGGGTGGTGGAGGTGGTGGTCCCGCAGCAGCAGCAGCACAGCAGCACAGCAGCAGCAGCCTCTCCTTCCCTTGGGGCGATGCTTTCTTTCTCCTGCAGGGCCTGGGTCTCATAGATTCAGTATGTATTTGCTGGTGAGCCTGAAGGCTTGTATTCCCCTTTCAGGCCCCTGCCTCCCATAATTATCTGAACACCTAAGCTAGGAAAGGGCATGATGACCTGCCCAGTATAATGCTGGGAATGTACCTTGTTAGTTAGAGAGGCATCAAAGGAGCCCAATTAGGCATATATTCAAGAATATGATATCAGCAAGGTGTTTCATAGTTGGCTTAAGCCTAGGTTATATTCCAAAGGTAGGTTAATGAGCAGTTGCTTGTTAGGGCAGCCAGGTGGACGAGTCAAAGGACGATCAAAAGAAAGATAGTATAGCAACTGCTCGTTAGCAGAGATAGAAATGAAGATATAGTCGGCATATAGTATGTTAAGGATGGGTGCCAGGGTGTTTCCATATAGTTTTCTAGCAATTAGTTGGCTTTTGAAGATGTCCTGTGAGAAGGTCAAATAACCAATTATCGGTGTTATGCTGTAATGTTCAATGCATGAAAAATATCATTTGTGTATGTAACCCTGCCAACATTGTATGTAATCATGCCAATGCCACATGCTAGCTTCAATACTATAAAAGTGTTGTGTGTGCCCAATGGGGTGTTCAGTCTGACACGAGCTACTGCAGAGCTGTGTGGCTGTTCCACTTTTATTGGGCTACTTGGCTGTATGCTTGTAAGTTACTCAATAAATTTTAACTCTTTGTAAGCAAATCTCTTGTCTGCATCTCATCTCTGGTAACCCAAAACAACCTGAAGTGATACACCCTGATTCAGATTTTGCCTCCATCAAACTCATTAGCTGGTTTTGGAACAGCACATATCTGTCATTCTCACCACCATCTCACACACACTTGTAACAAGGGGATAATAAAACCTACCCAGCTAATAGGGTTGATATAAGTTTTATAAAAACATTAGCGTGAAACACTTGATCTGCATGAGCATTCTAAAACACTATACCACCATCACTTCAACGACTGGAAAAAACCCCTCCCCCAATCATTTGTATATCCCAAGATATGTTAAATCTCCTTTTGGCTAAACAGGACATGTAAAAGGGCTGTTTGTGAAGGATAGCATGCTAATGCCGGTCTCATTATACACTTTCTTTGTTCTGTTGTTAATGTTTATTGAATTTTTAAAAAAAATATATATATATACCCATTCAAACAAGGTTTGTGTAGCAGATTCATAGAAACCCTGAACAGAAGGGGCCCACTTCAGAAAGATTTGGGGCTTGTCCAAGGTGAAGAGGGATATCTCCAAAGTTCCCTGAACCACAGCAAAAAATATCTGAAACAATTTGGGGCACTCAGATTCAGAGATTCTGCAGTGTGCCTGCTAAAAGCAAAGCCTTGTCTCCAAGCTACCTATACAAGGAAAACACTAGGGCAGGGCAAAGAAGAGCTCTTTTGTGACTGACAGGTCTAGACTCTAATCAGAGGGAATGATTCTACAATAACTGTAAAATCCAATCCCAGGGCTTTGGGGGAAGGGTGTTAAAGTAACAAGCACACTTGTTCTCCTCTGTTTGTTGCTCTTCGCTAGTACTGTCTCTTCTGAGAAGTAACAATGAAAAGAGTTCTGGTAGAATTTGAGGCTTCTTTGCTTAGAACTATATTACACTAGTTTACTTCATTCCAAAATATACCCATACCCATAATTCCTTCCCAGCCCAGCCCTATCCTTTCATTTCTTTCTTTTTTCATTTAGTCCTTTTGATTTCATCTTGCTGTTGTTTGTTTTTGAGTCCATCTAAGAGTATTGGTTGATTTATTAATTAGAGCCAGTGCTATTCCCTATCCTCTCCCCTTAGTATATGTTTAGGGCCAAATGATTTTGCATCAAGTTCAGTGTGTGACTCTAGTCTGTTTTAACATTTTGTCTGCTTCAAGTGATTCACTAACTACCCAGATCTACCACTTAAGACACCAACACTCATCCATATCTACTGACCATATTTCATGCCTCTGAGAACACAACAATGTACCAACATGCTCTAGATATCAGAAGTGAAGCACACCATCTGTGAGTTTGCTCTCTACAGAAGTGCCAGCACTTTCTCATTGGCTGCACAGTACTGGGAGGGCACCACCATTTTCCTGAAGATGCCCCACACCCCTATGTTCTACATAAGCCCTGCTCTTTCTGTCTCACTTTGTCACCTGCCTGCCTGCCCAGGGCCTGGGAATGGCAGATGTGCTTGGTTTTGCAGCAAGTAAACAGTTCAGATTGTCCACCGCCACTGACAACCAATTACTTTTAAGATCACAACAGTGCCCTAAACTAGGCATTTTAAAGTAAACACCCTACCCTACTTTCCCCACATCCTGCCCATATCTTACACTGATGTTCACCCATATATGATGCTTCATTCTCCTCGTCATTCTGCCAGCTATTCAAAATATTTCCCCCTCCTCACTCTCCCTGTCTACCTAACACTACCTCTAGCCTTTTCTGCACGTTCAGAATTTTCATTTCTAGTCTCTTTTTAGTCTCATGCCATTGAACACCAATAGTCCTCTACTTATAGGAGCTGTCCCTCAGTTATGACACTAAATGCACTCTCTTATGGCATGACTGTCTGCCCTGTATCTATGGTCCTGTGTCAGCCTTGTAAGGCTGCTTTTTTGGGGGGGGGATTCTTCCCATCCTATCGCTCAAATCAGTACACTTTGCTTGCTCCCTTGTTGCAGTACCATACCTAAGGGCACCTCTGTTATGCCACTGAATCACTGCACAGAAAACTACAGAGTGGATGGCTAATGTCTTTTAGTTTTCCTCAAATCAACTTTAAATATGCCTAGCACAAAAACTCCTGGACACATTTATCCGCAATTTGGCAGGTTTATAACCTAGGAGCACTTCTCTCATGTCTGCTTTTATACCAATTGTTCACAAAATGCTAAGGGAGATGAAGTGATTCCTTATCATCCCAAACCAATAAAAGCTATCCTTAAAGGAAAAACACTGAAGCAGTCCTTCTAAAATTTGGCATGATTCATCCCTTCTAGGATGGCCTCCCACACCTGCAAATTTCATTCAGTTCTGCCAAACAATAAAAAGTTATAGATGATTCTCACTATTATTGTTTTAAAGCTGCCCAGCACAAAACCTCCAGGTTTGTCTGTAATTTGTCTGTAATTTGGCAGATTTTATCCAAAAAAACTACTATTTCTGCAAACTTTATTCAATTCCGTCAAAAGGAAAAACAAAGTTATAATCTTTTTTGATTTTCCTGTAACAGTGAATGAGGGAGGCATGAACCTTCACTTTTCCAAATCGAGATTTGGATTAAAAACTGGAAATGAATCAGACAACCTTTGATGCACTTCAGACCAAAGTGGTCTATTTTCCAAAGGTCCAGTTTGGTATTTGAACCAAATCTCATGGACAGTACATACCTCTAATTCAAACAGACCCTATTTACACACTGCTCCAACATTTCTTCAACCTCTCTCACACAGTGTACCAGGAACTTGTGCTTCTAATACCTCTGGATTATTCTCAGCTGCTCAAAATGCCCTCATGAACCATGGGTTGTATACAATATTAGTCATACTCAGAACAGAGCCATTGACATTCATGAACATGACCACTTATGGTCCAGTAATTTCAGTGGATCTACTCTCAAGTAGAACTTAGATGGAAATAGCCCCATGTGTTTGATTGATTATATGTCTCCAGTCAGCTGGGGTCTCATCAAATAGGTATTGGTCCCCTGGAATTGTAGAAACAATGCACATTACATTTTTACTAATAATGTTGCTGAGAAAAACCTCGATAAAAAGGTTGCACTAAGTGAATGAGAGTTATCAACTGTTTCTGTTAAACTGCATATTTGAATATTGATCTACCTCTTTGTGGTTAGACAAGCAGTTGTGGTATGTGTATGCAATTGCATGTGTGATTTCACTACTAACCAGGAGAATCGTTTTAGGACAGGAGTGGCTAACCCACAGCCCATGAGCTTTATCCAGACCCCCAAAATTTTTTTCTGCCACCAAGACCTTCCTAATTTTGTCATTTTTAAACAAGAAAAAAGAATATTCACGATTCTGTGGCTCTCCAAATGTTATACCATGATGCTAAAAAATAATTTCTTATACCCCCATCAATAATAATAATAATAATAATAATAATAATAATAATAATAATAATAATAATGGAGGTAGTGGTATTAAGCTGTTCAATTTGGTGGTCTATTTGTATTTTCTATATTTTTTTGCATTCTGCGTTTATGATACATTGTTGAATTTTATGTTTGCATGTAGAATTTCAATGATTGTTTGCTGCCTTGAGTATCTTACCAACTATTTTTTTATTTCCACCTACGCATATAAATTAACATAAGCATGTTTTATGTAAGTTTGTATCCTCTTTTGTCCATGCATGCCCTATTATTGGCTGGTGCATGTGCTCTGGCCCAGCTTTTCTTTTCTACTCAGCTCTTAGTAATCACATGGAAGCCTATATACACACAGTTGTGTGCACACTGACTTCCCTTTGTAGAGCTCTGCACTGCATGCATGGATGTCAGGGATGGGGTGGGAATAGGGCCAGTGAGGTAGATAGCATCAGGGATGGGGACAGTAAGTGAGGCCCCCCTTCTGTCAGATTCTGTAAAAGCTGTGTGGAGGCAATGAGTAAATAGGGCTTCTGTTTCTTAAGCATTCTGAATGCAGTTCCAGCAAAGCTTAATTCAAGCAGAACTTCATTCTTCTTCAATACTTAGATCTTCCATCCATCCATATCACGTGTCACATAATTGGCATTAACAATGAGACTACTAGCAAGAATAAAGTTGGTTACATTAAGCTCAACAGCAGCAGTGCCACTCTATTTGCAGGGCCCAGTATTTATAAACTTTCCAATCTGAAGCTGAATTCTAAGAAGTGTAGTTTCTTGTTTGCTGCTCCAGATGAAGGATTTCCCAACTCATTAATGCTTGCTTCTCTATTTCTTCCTTTGCAATTTTGGGCTAGACAGCTTTGGTTTACTACTGCCATCAGATTTCATATATTTATGTCAGTTTGCTCCAACAGAACTGCACAGCTGATATGAGATAAGCTTATTCTATTACCATTCCATTTTAAAACTGAATGCAGCTATCTCTAATCAAATGAGTCTGATGACTGCTGGAATTAAAGGAAGCAAATGCAGGCCTACAGACTCCCTTGAATTTAACAACAGAAAAGAAAGACAGGTTTGCGATGCTTAGAGACAAACAATATAAATTCTGATCAGGGATTTTCATACTTCATAAAGGTTTCAACATAAATAAGCTACTGCAATATGCTTGTACAATTGCACCTAATCAAAGCATGCATGAAAACTAGAGAAAATAAAGGGAGTTGCACTTCAGACACAAAAGCAAAACAAAAATATTACACCTAAAACACAGTAAGTTTTTAAAGCAAGTTCAGAGGAAGACAGCAAGGATGATCAGAGGACTAGAAACAAAGTCCTATGGCAAGAGACTAAAAGAACTGGGCATATTTAGCCTTGAGAAGAGAAAACTGAGGGGAGATAGGATAGCATTCTTCAAGTACTTGAAAAGTACAGAGGAGGTCCAGGATCTCTTCTCGATCATCCCAGAGTGAAGGACATGGTTCAAGTTACAGGAAGCCAGATTTCAGTTGAATATCAGGAAAAACATTGTAACTGTTAGAGCGGTACAATAATGGAACCAATTACCTAGGGAGTTGGTGGGCTCTCCAACATTGGAGGCATTCAAGAGGCAGCTGCACAGTAGTCTGCCAAGTATGTTTTAAGTTGGATTCCTGCATTGAGCACAGGGCTGTGGAGTCGGTACACCAAACCTTCAACTCCGACTCCGACTCCTCTATTTTTCTACTGTCCAACTCCGACTCCGACTCCACCCAAAATTGCTTCTTGTCAATCAAAATTTATTTGGAAGTCGGAGTCAGTACATTTCTACCGACTCCGACTCCTCCCAAAATTGCTCCCGACTCCGACTCCACCCAAAATTGCTCCCGACTCCGACTCCACCCAAAATTGCTCCCGACTCCGACTCCACCCAAAATTGCTCCCGACTCCAACTCCACCCAAAATTGCTCCCGACTCCAACTCCACAGCCCTGATTGAGCAGGGGGTTCGTTTGACTCAATGGTCTTATAGGTTACTTCCAGCTCTACTATTCAATGATTCTATTAGTCTATCTTCAATATCAAAAGCTTCTCTATCTCTCTCTCTCTGGTTGCTACTCAGGCTGAGTGGCAGAACAATTAAACTCATGCTGTTGCTAACATCCACAAACATTAGCTTACCCCAAATATATGAAATATGATGGCATACCCAAATGTATATTGAAAATAATGGACCATCTCAAATAAAAGTTGAAAACAATGACATTAAAATGAAGGTCATATGCATCAATGAATCTGCAAGAAGAATGTTGACTTGTTTTCCCTTTTGAAGAAGTCCATATGCATTGGAATGCGAGAGAAATCCAGCAGGGTGTCAAACTAAGTACTGACTCAACAAAACCATGTAAAAAGACTGAGCATAAACCTTGTGCATATTAACAATTTGACTATAAAGAGCCCTCCTAAGACCAAAAACCAGGATCCTGTTCAGAGAAAGTCTACCAACTTTACTTATCATCTGCTACTTGGCCAAACCACATACATTTGAACTGCAGAGATGAAAACTGATCAACAGCTTACAGTAAAGACTGATTCGTGTGTGTGTTTCTGTGTGTGTGTGTGTTTCTGTGTGTGTGTGTGTGTGTGTGTGTGTGTGTGTGTGTGTGTAAAAGAGAGAGAGAGAGAACATATTGTGGTAAATGAAGTAACTGACTTAAACCACCCTTTATTTAAGCTCTAGTTTGGTAGTCATAGGCTACAAGAAATGCCCATGTAGGTGTGTGATCAGTCTGACAGACTGCTCCCACTCTTCTCTGCACTCAGTACAGAAACCAAGTGGGCTGCCAAAGGAGAAAAGTCCCTTCCAAAGTCTTGCACAGAAATGCAGTGGTCTGCTGTGAAAGTGGAGAGAACTCTCCATCCATCTTCTGCCAGCCGCTAGCAGGCTAGTTGTTTTTGTTGTTTGTTTTGTATTGTTTTGCTTCTCTTCATCAGGGCAGTAATTTTTGTGATTTACACAGCTGACTTAACCTGAAGCTTAAATGACAACTTTCCCACTTTGTCACTATGATTATATAATTATATATAACCCTTCAGAGGTCCTTTGTGATCTTAAGACAACATGAACCAATCCACTATGTTTCCTCAATTTCTATCCTGCCTTTCTCCAAGCATAATCAACGCTATGTAGGCTACAAGACAACAAACACAAACAAAAAGGAGGGGGGCAATAACCAATAACCAATTGATAAAACAGCTTAAATTATCACACTGAAATTTTATCAAGTAAAAAGGAAATGGCTCAGGCTTCTTCACAAGGAACTTCACCATTCAAACAGTAAAGACTCCTTGGTCTGTCCTGCTTGGGTTTGTCATCCTTATAGTAAAATCGTCTCCACTTGAATTTCCAAAATATTTAAGCACAATAAGCCCCCAAAAGCAATATCCTTCTGCTTCATCATATGGAAAAACCAAAGTGGCACTATCCTCCTTTCACTGAATTGATCTTGTACCCACTCATCATTCAAGAAGTCTACCACTACACCTGCAGCTTCAAGATTACATATTTGCTTTTTCAACTCACCCAATGAGTAAATGTTTGTAAGCACCACACAGGAGGGGCAGAATAGAGACTCAGAAAAAAGTACAGGATTCCTATACATATGTTTTCCAGTGACACATTGTCATGAAGTACAGACTATTCCTTGGCACCCACAGACATTCAGTACCCTTGCTGAATACTTTTAAATCCTTAGATTGTTAGACAAATAGACAGCAGAAAATAACTTTAAATACACTAATCTAATAATCTCTAAACCTTTTACCTCTTTTTTATTTAATCAGTGGAAATGTACTCATTGCCAGTGAAAACATTTTGTTCTACATAATACAAAAGTCACAAGCTGTTTTTAAAGTGTGCAATTAGCATAGGAAAGGCATTCTTGAGGACATTTGTTTGATTTCAAAAGACAGAGTGATTGTCACCCCTGCCTTGTCTGGGCTCTGTTGATGTACATGAAGTGGGAACACAGAGTGCATTATTACTAAACCTATACTCTGTCTCAGCTTCTGTCTTCACTACTTTTGCCCTCTTGTGGAGATGAAAAATAGCAAAGGAGAGGGATTTCATTTGCACTAAAAAGTTTGTATCGTCAGTGAACCTGCAATCCAAACTATGCATCTGTGTTTACTTCTCTTCTATTCCCATACACTGTTTTAACACTTGTCCACCTATTTGATTTTCAAATATAGCTTTGGTAGGCACAAACAGCTAAAACAAGAATACAGGGGAAACAATTTAACGTTTAAGATTATTAAACTCTTGTAGTTAAAATAAACATGCTATCATATATCATTGAGGAAAGCTAATAAATCACAGAGGGTTTCATATTATATCTTAACACAAATACAAAACAGCAGCACTTTCAGAGCTAAACTATCATCAATTACAGCTGCTTATTGAATGGTAAAAGAACATTTGGCTTAGCGACATTAGCAAAGAAAGCAATTATTTATACAGGCAAACCCTTGGATTGTTCAACTGCTAGGATTCATGTTGCTGTTGGCTGTTTCAAATCTTAATGGGAAGCAAAGAACCTATGGCATCTTTCCTCCATAAGCTTTACATCTATAAGGAGCACCACATTCTTAAATTTGCAATCCTAAGAAAGATAAGACAAGGCCTTCTGTTGCTAAGCAAGGCTTTGCAATTTATCTCAAGTTTTAGCTGAGTACAAGCAATAATCACTACTGCCTGAAATATATTGGAATGAGAGTACATGGGACCATTCATGACACTTCATCAGCATTCAGGAGGCAAACAGCACGACTACAGTGATTGAATACAGGTTCAGACTACTGGCTTTAATCTCCATCTCATTCATTCAGCCTTTACTTTTGGCACAGCTGTATGATAAACACTGTAACACACAGCAATCATGGGATTCTACATGAGGGTGAGCAAGCAAGAATGTATTTTTTAATGTATTTAAGTAGGTGTTATGTGAGGGAAAGCAGGAAGGTAAAATAAATGTGTCATATACTACAACATAGAAATATTTAGGAGCAGCAGAATGTTTTTATGTGATCATATTTGTAGCAAACAAGAGAGGAAGTCCTATTTATATAAAAATGTAGTACCAGACCACTTTTCACTTCACATCTACAGAAATTTTAAGACAGAAAAGGTAAATATAAAACCAACACTAACCCCTGTTTTACACTCAATGGATGCAAAATTCCAGCAAGATTTGTTATGAATGGACCTTGAACTTCCTTATGAGCATAGGTCACTAGAAATGAAAGTTCCCCTATTGAGGGTGCAGCAGGATCTGTTGCTGGAGTTATCTGCATGTCACCCCCAAAGTGTTTATAAATCTACCCTTAACCCAAAGACACACACACAGAAAGTAAAATAAAGAGTGCTTTTATTAAGAGAAGAAACAAGGAAAAATATTGCATTGTAAAGTTACAATTTAACAATGAGCAGCTTTCTAACTATTATTCATTCAGGAACACTAGATAGACTAAAGCAAAGAGACTAAATTTATGCACACTTTCACATCAAACTCACCCACACAGAAAGAAAGAAAGAAAGAAAGAAGTTGTGTATACCTTTCCTGGAGAGTTGCTGTGAGTCTGAGGCTGAGACATAGACTTTTGTATCTAGCCCAATGAGCCAAAGCTCCGCCCTTTGTAACCAGCATTAGATTTGAAAGCTCTCACCCAAATTCTCAGCTCTGAAGCTTTGCAATTGTCCTGAAGATGCTAGGGAGCGTTGATAAGAAAAGCAGCTGTTGGAGCCCTCCAGAAGAGGAACTGCTGACCCCACCAAACCCCTCATGTTTTATACTTTTTCTAACTGAACTAACCGCAATGTAATCGTGACCAGGAAGCTGTGGATGTGATAAAATAAGAATAATGAAAAGAATTTAGGATCATCAGTCAAGGAATCTGGTTTTTTCCCCAGAAACCATTCCTTGATGAATTCCCAGATAATGACTATAATCTCCTACCTGTGAATTTTGATGTTTCAGATAATCACTATCCTGTCATAACTATCATAACCGTTATGCAGACCATTACCTAGTTTGAAAGGGGTGTCTGTTTCTTACTCTGTGACATCCCCCAAATTTCCATAGGAGTCAGGAAGTCTGTACCCTCAGGCTTTTGAAATACGTGCTCAGGGGTCACAGAGAGGCTGTTTCCCAGGAATCTTCCCTGTTGCAGGTTTTCCAAACTCTGGTTCACTGAGGTGAATCAAAGATTAAAAATCCCCAATATTTGATTCCTTACAGATTCTTAATAAATCACACTAGCCATTTTTTTGTAGAGAGCCAATGTGGTGCAGTGGTTAGAGTGTTGGACTATGACCTGGGAGACCAGGGTTCAAATCCCCACACAGCCATGAAGCTCACTGGGTGACCTTGGGCCAGTCACTGCCTCTCAGCCTCAGAGGAAGGCAATGGTAAACCACCTCTGAATATTGCTTACCATGAAAATCTGATTCATAGGGTCACCATAAGTTGGAATCGAATTGAAGGCAGTCCATTTCCATTTTTTTGTATTGCATTTGACTGGATATTTAATTGAAGAGAGAAAAAATCTTATTATTCTTAAACCTAATATTGTAAACTTACATTTTTTTTGGTGGGTAGAATAGCGAAATGTAAAAGTTGTCACATACAGTAGGGCCCCACTTTTTGGCGGCCTGCTTTTCGGCGTTCCGCTAATACGGCAGCTTTCAATTAGAGTAAGGCCCCACTAATACGGCGCTTGTTCCGCTTTTACGGTGTTTTCTGGGTTCTTTTGAATGAGTTCCACTTTTCAGCGGGTTTCGCTTTTAGGCAGGAGTCTAGAACATAACCCACCGTATGAGTGGTGCCTTACTGTACTACAATTCTCACAAACTCCTTTACTCTAGGCATTTTTACAATACATTTACAGCTGCAAATAAACATTCAATAATAAACATAGCAAGGTTCAATATCAACCCTCTATATATAATACATTCCTCTACAAAACATTTTATATATGATAGATTAATTTTTAAGGGGTGATTTTCAAGGGTAGAACCAACTTGTTAACCAGAAAGACAGTTCCATGATTATATATTTACATAAGGGTATAAAAATTATGGCACAAGATCCACTTCTCCATGAGAATAATAAAAGGACTACATTTAGTCCCTAGCATTGTCATGCAGTTATCTGAGCTAATCATCAGCCAAAATATGCTAATATTACAAACCAGACTATCTGACTGGATTACTTCCTCATCTCATGTAACAGATTTCTGTCTTGTCAGATTTGTCATCATACATTTGCACACATTAGAATGTACTCATTAAGACAGTGTTTCCCAACTATTTTTAACCAATGCCACCTTTTAGCTAAGATAAAAATACTACACACCCCTTCAAACGTGGCTCTTATAATAATTGTTGAACTACTGCACACCCTTGATGACCAGCAGATCACAAAATAAGTTGTGTATGACCTCTCACCTTCTAAACACATCATCATCATCATCTTTATCATTATCATGGCACCCTAGGCTCCTACTGGGAGGAAGGGCAGGATAACAATAATAATTTAACTAACATTTTTACCCACCCTTCAGCTACAAACCCATTCCTTCAAGGGGAGTACAATCCCATCTAGAACAGACTGACTTGCCATCTCTTGCACTTGAGAACCTGGAACACATAACACCTCTGTCTTTTCAGGACTCCGTTTCAGTTTATTGCCCCACATCCAGTCCATCACTGCCTCCAAACACCTGTCTAGCACCTCAGCCTCCTCTGCTGATTCAGATGGAACAGGGAGATAAAGTTGGTCAATGATAGCAAAAGCTGCCAAGATATCAAGAAGAATGAACAGGTTGCACTATGCCTTATCTCTGTCCCAACAAATGTCATCAACCAAGGCAGTTTCAGTGGCATGACCGGACCTAAAACTAGACTGAAATGGATCCAGATATTCAGTCTCTTCCAAGTATGCTTGAAGCTGGACTGCTACCACCTTCTCATGTACTGTGCCCAAAAACGGGATATTTGCCACTGGACGATAGTTGTTTAATACTTCTGGGTCCAAGGAGGTCTTCTTAAGGAGGTGACACACCACCACCTCCTTCAAGGCAGATGGTACTTTACTTTCCATCAGTGAAGCATTAATCACTCTCTGGACACACCCAGTCAACCTCCTACAGCTAGCACTAAGAAACCAAGGGTCAAGGGACAGGTGGCCAGCTGCACTTCTTCAAGCAGCTTGCCCACATTCTCAGGCCACAGTAATCAAACCTGACACAGTACAGATGGAACAGACAGTGCACTGGGTGCCTCCATTGATTTGCTCTAACTGTGGCATCCAACTCTATATGAAACTGAGCAATTTTGTCTCTAAAGTGCCTCCCAAATTTGTTATAGCAGGTTGCTTAAGGTGTTAGAGCAATGCTCTTTCAGCTACATAACAAAAGCCCATTTATCACTTGGAAAAGCTGTGCTGGGCAGCTACTTGATGATGCAACGGGGGCAGAGAAGTAGGATTTCTTCACCACAATCACTGCCACATGGTTGGTGCACTAACACAACCTCACATGGGTTTGGTCAGGTTCAGACCAAGTTTTACCTGTGTTCTAGTCATCAACACTCCTGTTTCATCCACAGAGGTCATTACAGTACCAAGGCCACCTACATGCTCGACAGCAAAGGGTGCCCAGGAGTGATTGTGTTGATGGCTCTATGAATTTCACTATTCCATAGTGTGACAAGAGCTTAAACAGGAGCTCCAGCCATGTCAGCCAGAAAATCCCTCAGAACATTCAGAAATACATCAGATTCCGTAGGTTTCTGAGGGCAGACCACCTCAATAGGTCCCCTAGCCCTGCAATGTGAAATAGCACATGCAGCCCAAACCTCACCAAGAAATGATCCATAAATGACAATGGACTCACAACAATCAATGTTGTGTTATTAATCTGATCTGTGGCAAAGACCAGTTCAAAGGTATGTCCAGCAACATGTGTCGGGCCAGTGATGTACTGAGACAGCCTCATGATTGTCATAGAGGCCATGAAGCCCCAAGCTGTCCCATTTGAAGTCCACCAACACTACTGTGAGGGGGTTCTCCAATACAATATCTGAGTCTACCTCTGCCACTTTGGTTAGGAAGGTTGGAGTGTCACTGGGGTTGACACCACACTAACAACCATCCCATCCTATCTCTCAAACAATCCCACAAACTCAGACACAGTGCAAATCAATCTCCTAGTGAAGGAGATCAAATTTGTATGGATGATATTGACCCCCTCTTCCCTGGACTGGTGATGCACTGAGTACCTACGCAGACACAGCAATGTTAGCATAGGGCCTCCCAGCCCAGGTTCTGGTTATACATGCCAAGTCGGAATCAGAGCCAGGCTATTTAATGTTATGGTTCAGCCTTTTACATTTAGTGGCAGAAGCAATGACTTCTGTGTATCCTTCTGTAGCATCAGCTGAAGTCCTACACATGAAAGAAAGCATTGGATCCAGCAAGCTAGAAACCCCAAAAGAGGCAGACTCCTCCAAGAATTGTTGTGGGTGGTGATACCGGGCCCCAAGAGTAATTAAGTACTGGGGACATTCTATAATCCCCCTGACCAAAATGCTGAAAGACATCTTGAGATAAAAATGAAACCAAGCAAGCATTAAAACTAGGAGATGTTGTAGTAATGGGTGACTTTAACTACCTTGACACGGACCAGGTACACACAGGTTCCAGTCATGACAAAGAGATAAAATGTCTAGATACTAAAAAATGACTGTGCTGTAAAACTCAAATCACTCCAAAATGCTTGGGAGCTGTTTCAAAACACAGTAACAGCTCAACTGGAGTATATATCAGAAATCAGGAAAGGTACCACCTGGGCCAAGTGGATGCCACTGTGGTTAACAAGCAGAGTTAAAGAAGCTATTAAAGGCAAAAAGTCTTCTTTCAAAAAATGGAAGTCTTGTCTTAATGAAGACAATAAAAAGGAACACAAACTCCAGCAAAAGAAATGCAAGCAGACAATAAGGGATGCTAAAAATTTTTTGAGGAGCACATTGCTAAAACATAAAAACCAACAAAAATATTTAAATAGATTCAAAGTAGGAGACCATCAAGGGAGGCGATTGAGCCCTTGGACAACAATGGAGTCCAAGGTGTGCTAAAGTAGGATAAGGAGATTGCAGAGAAGCTAAATGAATTATTTACATCTGGGCAAATCCCTGTGCCTGAAATACCATTTTTGGGAAGAAAGTCTGAGCAACTGAGGCAAATGGTGACAAGAGATGAAGTTCTAGACTTAATAGACAAATTGCCAGGTCCATATAGCATCCACCCGAGAGTTCTCAGATTAACTCAAATATGAGATTGCTGATCTTCTAACAAAAATATGTAACTTGTCCGTCAGATACACCTCCATACCTGAGGACTGGAAATGTAACACCAATCTTTAAAAAGGGATCCAGGGGGGATCCCGGAAATTACAGGCTGGTTAGCTTAATATCCAACCCAGGAAAACTGGTAGAAAGTATTGTTAAAAATAAAATAACCACACATATAGAAGAGAGCCTTGCTGAGCCAGAACCAGCATGACTTCTTGCAAGGGTAAGTCCTGTCTAACTAACCTACTAGAGTTGTTTGAGAATGTCAACAGGCATATAGATAGAAATGAGCTGGTGTACTGGGACTCTCAAAAAGCTTTTGACAAGGTACCTCACCAAAGATTTCTGAGCAAGCTTAGCAGCCATGGAATATGGGAGAGAGTCATGAATTGGTTAAGTAGCAGGAAGCAGAGAGCAGGAATAAATGGACAGTTCTCCCAATGGAGGGCTGTAGAAAGTAGAGTCTCCTGAGGACTGGCATTGCTTTTTAACTTGATCATAAATTATCAAGAGTTAGGGGTGAGCAGTGAGTTGGCCAAGTTTACTGATGATACTAAATTGTTCAGGTTTGTTAAAACAAAAAGGGATTGTGAAGAGCTCCAAAAGGACCTCTCCAAACTGACTGAATGGGCGGAAAAATGGCAATTTCAATTCAATGTGAATAAGTGTAAACATATTAGAGCAAAAAATCTTAATTCCACAAATACACTTATAGGGTCTGAACTGGCGGTGACTGATCAGCAATGAGACCCTGGGGTTGTAGTGGATAGCTCAATGAAGATCTTGACCCACGGTGCAGCAGCTGTGAGAAAGGCAAATTTCATGCTAGGGATCATTAGGAAAGGTACTGAAAATAAAAATGCCAATATCATAATGCCATTATATAAATCTGTGGTGCAGCCTCATTTGTAATGTGAACATTACTTGTCACCTCACCTCAGAAAGGATTTTGTAGAGCAGGAAAAGGTTCATAAAAGGGCAACCAAAATTATCAAGGGGATGGAGCTTTGAGGTAAGGTTGCAGCATTTGGGACTTTTTAGTTTAGAGAATAAATGGAAATTTTTACAGTGAATTTCTCTTCCCAGGGGTTCCTGAAGGGCATTCAACTTCTCGGGATGGCACCTCCCTCTGTTGCGACAGGCAGGGTCTAATCTGATTACCTCACCCAGGGGAAGGAGCCATCCCGTCCTCCAGACCATCTGGAAGAGCAAAGGATGCCCCCACCCCCCAAAGGAATGATGAACTCTGCACAGACTGACTCAGAACTTAGACAGTCCATCACTTTGACCTCAACGACAGCTTGAACAAGTTGAACCAAGGAAAACTAATTGCCTTAGATAACACGAAGAGACTATGCAGAGAAAGTAACCAACAATATAGAAAACAGAATAGAGAATGCCATGAAATCCCTGGGAGGGTCCTAACTACGTCCCCCACATGTATGACGCAAGTAGAAGCCACTAGTATCCAGCATGACCTGACATGTGACAACAGAATGACGAGGTGGGGGAATGCCCTCCAGGAAACCCTGGGAAGAGATATTCACAGTAAGAATTTCCATTTATTTCCCAGTGGTTCCTGGAGGGCATTCAACTTCTTGGGATGTGCCAGAGCCCAGTGATCTCCCAGGCAGAATTTCATGTGCCAACAAGTCATGCATTTATTACTTTTTGCAACACCCTTCTCCCAAAGGCAACATCCACTGAAGCCCAGGAATCAGCCTTGTAATGTTTGAGAAATGAAGGGTGTTCTGAGCCTGAGCCAGTCTCCCTGCTAATTTTCTTTCTGACCCCTTGTCTCCCCTTCTGGGTGGGGGAGGGAAGGGCCCTCTTGTCTCTGTGTTTGCCCTCATAGCTCTTCCTACCACTCAGTGGTGAAGAAGGAACCAATGAGACAGAGATGGAAGAAAGGGATGAGGAAGAAGGAGTGGGGGGATTTAGTCTGCTTTTTCTCTTCATGCCCCTTCTGGGAAGGATGCCTCCTCTTTTGGGAGATGTGCTACTGGGAAGGACTGGGCCTCAGGCTGTTGTGTGTCTCAGCCTGCATTGACCCAGACCAGCTGACCTCTTTTGCCACCACCCCTCTAATTCAACTGAGGAACCTTGGGAATTCTTCCTGCCCTTGATGGAGGGAGGGATGCACTACTTACCCCCTCCATCTGGCTCCTGTGCCCTCAAGCCCCATTCTGAGTGGTGGGAGAGAAATGACTGCTCTTCCTCCATCTCGCTAATCTGTGTATGTTCCCACTCTTCCAAAGGACTGCTTGCCATGGCGGGGGAACGACCTCAGGCATTCCGACCCTAAAGTAAGGGTGGGAAGGGGCCTGGAGTGGTGCAGGAGGGGCTCACACCACTTTCCCGCCTTTATGTGGCTTTCCCCCCTTTCTGCAGCTCTTGGAGAAGTGTATCAACTGTTCTTTGGTGCGGGGCTGCTCCCACAGCCACGCCTCCCTTGGTTTTAAGGGGAAAATGTGCACCACCACAGGCTTAACACTGTCTCCATTGCTGCCTTCATGCCTCCGCTGGTAAGCAGGAAAAAAAGCACAAGTCGTGTCTCCAATGCAACTCCCTTGCAGTGGGCTCCTAAGCAGTGTTCCCTAGCTCCCCATCCTTAACTGAGGAACTGGGAATGGAAGGGGTAGGGAAGGGAAGAAGGCTAGAAAGGAAGCGTGAGAGGATTAAGGAAGACAAAAGAAGAGAAGGAAGAGGGGGTGAGGATACTAATGAAATAAGAAGGCTGGCTCTTAAGGGGCTCAGTCAAACCCTGACCATTCGCTGCAAAAGGCAGGGCCAGTCTGGAGGATGGGATGGCTCACCCCCCTGGGTGAGGTAATCAGAAGATTAGACCCTGCTTGTCACACCAGAGGGAGGCGCCATCCTGAGAACTTGAATGCCCTCCAGGAACCACTGGGGAAAAGATGAGCAAGAGGAGACATGATTGAAGATTATAAAATTATGCATGGTGTGGAGAAAGTGGAGATAGAAAAGTTGTTCTCCCTCTCTCATAACACTAGAACTTGTAGACATCCAATGAAGCTGAATGTTGGAAGATTCAGGACAGACAAAAGGAAGTACTTTGTCACAGAGCACATAATTAAACCATGAAATTTGCTCCCTCAAGAAGCAGTGATGGCTACCAACTTGGATGGATTTCAAAGAGGATTAGACAAATTTGTAGAGAAAAGGGGTATCAGTGGCTACTAGTCATGATGGCTATGTTATGCCTCTATAGGCAGAATACTCCCAAATACCAGTTGCTGGAAGCCACAGGAGGGGAGAGTGCTCTTTGCTTGTGGGCTTCCTATGGGTAACTGGATGGTCACTGTGAGGACAGGATGCTAGACTATATGGGCCATTGGCCTGAACCAACAGGCTGTTCTTATGTTCTAGGCTGAGGATCAGTAGCTTATACATGAAGTATAGGGATGTTGGGGTACAGCACTCATCATGGCAGGCTAGCTGGGGCAAGCAGAGGCAGAGAACTGAGAGGAAGCCTGGTAGCCTGGAAGAATTAAAGGGGGGAGGGGAGGAGGAAGTGCTGAAATGGCTGCACTGCTCTATGGTAGGCTTTTTAATGCTTTGTGTCTGTGTTGTTCTGTGTGTGTGGGGAGAATGAATGTACCATGGAAGGGACAAAGGGGAAGAGAGTGAAACAGTTCCCTGCCTGATTCTGTCTTTTGCCCCACCTGCTGGTGGTATGCCTACCCCCACCTTAATGGAATGTGGCACTCAACTTCAAAAGGGTTGTCCACCTGTGCTATAACAGTACAGGAAACCTACTATAAGAGCAACACATAATATTCAGTTTAAGTAGATTATACTGTTTTCTAATATTGCTGCAAGAAGAATACACAGTAAGTCAGAGCCAGTATTGTCCAGTAGATGTTTACTGACATGATGAAGTGCAGAATAAGCAACAGAGGAGTGTTTCTTAACAGAAAATTGTGCTGTGGGTACTGAATACTGCAGATCACAACATGTGTCCTGACAAAGTAGACTATAGAATCATAGAATAGTAGAGCTGGAAGGGGCCTATAGGGTCACTGAGTCCAATACAGTTTGTCTGCATTCTTCTTAAAGTGTGGTATCCAGAACTGGATACAATACTCAAGATGAGGCCTAACCAGTGCCAAATAGAGGGAAACTATACTTCTGTTAATGCAGCCTAAAATCGCATTTGTCTTTTTTGCAGCCATATTGCACTGTTGGCTCATATTCAGCTTGTGATCAACAATAATTCCAAGGTCCTTCTTGCATGTAGCATTGCTGAGCCAAGTATCCCCCATCATATAACTGTGAATTTGGTTTCTTTTTCCTAGTTGTAGAACTTTGCACTTCTTATTGCTAAATTTCATCCTGTTTTCAGCCCAATGCTCTAGCCTATCAAGATCCTATAAATACTTTTAAAGGCATGTATTTCAACATATTTATGAGATGTTTAAAATGAAAACTGTGGATAAGAGGATACACCATCAAAAAGACACTTGAACAGGTTTATTTTAAGCACAGCTAAGCAAATTCCCTACGAAAATGTCTAATCCTTTATTTATATAAACAGCTATTACATGTACTAAAGATTTCAAGAACTCATACAGAATAACCTTGCTTCCAATACAAAGACTTATGAATTCTCATTCAGTACGATGTAAGATTTGCAAGACAACCACAATGACCTTCACCTTATTTAAAGAAAGTCATTTTAGAAAGAATTTAATGAGGATCTATAGAAACAACTCTGGAGGTATACTCTGAATGAAAATATAGCGGCATCTAGCAGGAACTATGAGGAGTAATTGCTTTCACAGCTTTGCATTAACTAGACAAACCATTCATTCAGACTTACTGAAAAACTTTTACTTAAATAATATGGGGTGGTTTTTGTCCATACTATGTCATTCCATTTAATGAAATATTATGGGGGGGGACATCTTATAATTTAGGGTAAAAACACTCTATGTCCAAATAAATTATAAAATGGGTTAAATTTATTTAACAAGAATATTTAGACACAATGTTCTAATGGAGGGCCGCCAACATTTTTGGTCAGTGGGCACATTTGGAATTTTGAGAAAGTGCTATGGTGACCAGTCATAAAATGGCTGCTGTAAAGGCACACAGTATAAAAATGGCTGCCACATCTAAAGAACAGGAAAAAAGAGACAGAACTGCAAAATGGTGCAGGCATGCCCCCCTCCACCCGGGTGAAAAAAGGCACCTATATCAGTCACTGTTGCATTTCCTCACAGACAGACATTCTTTGCATTAAGTAGGGAGGAAGGCATCTGCATACTTCAGAGTTCTCATGCCTCTTTGCATAACTAGTGAGGGTTCCTCCCAGTGAATGTGGAAAGGAGAATAATATGTGCACAGTGCCCCCCCTTATCCTAGTTTCCTAACCCTTGGCTTAATTTATCTTCCCAAATGACAATGGAGTTTCCTAGAGACAAGGTACTTAGGGAAATACTTAAAATGGCAACCAGGCTGAACTCCTCTGTAACAATATAAAAATGATATATCCCTTGAGCTCCATTGCATCAGTATGGTATATTGGAGCTATTCATCACAGTATTAGGCACTCTAAGTGTGTTCTGAGTCAAAGAAAGATAATGACCCAGCCATGTCTCAACAATACACTGATTAAGGGTCTTTGAGAAAGTTAACAGCATCAGCCTCTCAGTAAAGTTTACACCTTACTATGCTTCTTTCCAAATAGGAGGGGAAAAAAGCAGACTCATAGGTATAACCATTGAAATGGAAATGCCTTCAAGGCGATCCCGACTTATGGCGACCCTATGAATAAGGTTTTCATGGTAAGCGGTATTCAGAGGTCATTTACCATTGCCTTCCTCTAGTATAACCATTACATAAAGTTTAACATAATTTTGTAAACCACTTAAAGGTCTTTACATTCAAGCTGTATATACATTTTGATAAATAAATAAATAATTCCATTGAGTTACTATATCAATACATGCAGTGTTATACAAATACATTTATTTCAGTTATGTCTATGACAATTCACATATACACCATCCAAAAGGCTAGTCAGTAATGCTAATAATTAGGCAGTATATATATGCCTTATATATATAAATAAATAAGCGAAGGGTATCTGAAAGACTGCCTATATGCTAGTGATGGGCTCCATTTCTGCAGTAATCGGATTTGTCATCAGATTATCCATTATTTCTGATATTCTCCCTCTTTGCAGGGAGGATGTAGAAGTCACAACTCTCTGTCGCTGTTTTCAGTTTTTTTAAAAAAATCCGCTTTGAAATGATCAGTAGTGTGAGCATTAATATTTATCAATCTTAACTTTCTATGTCAGCTCTTGAAATGTGCATTCCCTTTCACTTATGCCAATGTGTGTACTGGGCAGGCGGAGGGGGCTGTTGCAATCTGTTAAATGACATTTGTCAAGTCTGCAGTAGCACGGGTGGAGAACAAAGGAGAGAGAGAAAAGAAGACACCTCTAAGGATCTCAGCATTGTTCCAGAGTGAAGAGGCTAAAAAGGATCCCAGATCCAAGGCAGCCAGCTTCAAAAAGGGCAAGAGGCTGGCCGCTGCTGCTCGCCTAGAGATGGCAAAGGGAAGGATCACCTGAGCCAAGCTGACTTTCCCCTGCCCATCTACCTCCCTCTCTCCTGACACACATAAATGGTGCAGACCAGCTTTTCAACACCTGTGTAGCTTGTCCATTCCAGGCAGGAGGAGGATTGGCTCCTGCTCACCCATTCAGGTAACCTTGTCAAGCTGTGGGTGCCTTGCTTGCTTTTCCCCTCTCCCTTCATGGCACGTGTGTGTTCTAACAATGGGCTCCGTTTTCACAGTACAGTAATTTAATCACAGGGGTAAGGGTTTTTCAATTAATTATCTTAGGAAACTGACAAACAGAAAACAGGAGGGAGGGAGGGCACTGACTAGATGATGGGCAATTATCTGCCTAATTTGAACTTGAAAAAGAATGCAAACAGACAATCATTACAGAATTCAGAATAAAGATCGATACCAGTGAAGACTCATGCATAAATAGTTATTATAATATCGATAACTGAAATGTAGAAAAGGAGAGGATTCTATCCCTATCATACGCCCATATACTCACATGTTCGGTTATGGGCCTTCTGCGGGTGTCCACTCCCTGGGGCGAGGGTAGTGGTTACCATGGAGAGGATATTATTATTATTATTATTATTATTATTATTATTATTATTATTGATAATAATACACATGTATTTGAATGTTATGTATATACATAAAGATAATGCAAGAAATAAATACATCAACAAATATGAAGTACAAACAACTGAAAACAACAACTAAACACTAAAGACCAGCCACTATTAAGACTGGTTATTACATTACATTTTTTGGTCTCTTATAATAGGAACACCTCTAGTCCAAACTAGGGCACTCAAATCCAGTAAGATACCAGTCCAGACAAGATAGATATGTTAAACAGAAAGAAAGAAAACCAACATCAAATCAAGTTCCATTTTCAGTAGAAGCGATAGTGAATCAGAGAAGATATTCTGAGTGGTGACGCCCCAATTATGCAATGGTCTATGCAATTGTTAAATATTCAAATCCTTAAAGAATAATGCATGAGTACTCAATTACATTCAATATTAGAATGAATATCCACAATATGTAGAATAAAACATTTTTTGTGATCTTGAAACATCAGGGTGTGGCTGATTACCCTGGAGGTGTATAGGAGGTGGTTTGTAAAGAGTTTATCCTCAGGAGTCTGGATGGTTATGTTCAGTGGCGGTTGAACCAAACTGTCTATGGTTTGTTGATGCTAACTAGAAAAACTTGAATAAGAAAAAGAATAATCAACCCCCTCCCCCCAAGTGGTAAAAGGTGGCAAGCTTGCACAATATGGGACATCTTGTCAAAAGAAATACTGGTGTCCGCTGCAGGATGATGCCAACTTGTCACCTTTTGTAGTTGCGAAAGAACAAAGCAGACCTCTTCATTTCATTATTATGAATAATAATTATTGTAGCAACACAGGAAAATGGCATGCCAGCTCCTTATCTGTGTCCTGGTCCAAAGTGTTGCTACTGGCTTCATGCCAGTGATCTGGCAGGTTCCAGTCAAAATGGATTTAATAAAAATCTTCTGTGGTAACACTAAAAATAAAACATTTCTTTAAAATAAAGAAAAAATGCTTCCTTAGGAAAAATAAATAAATAAAATATTTACTGCATAAATACGAAGTATTTTCATAGCCAAGAAAAAAGCAAAAACAAAAAGAAATTTTTTAGCAACTAACAATTTAACTGCTTTGCACTTGGGACTGGGTATTCCCATTATAGGGGATTCCCCAGTATTAGTGAAAAATAGACTTAAAAGGTTTCAGACAGACAAACACATAACGTGTGTGTGTGTTACTTTCTCAAGGCTTGTTATGGAGTACAGAGCGGCCTTCAATGTTTGAAAACAGTTATTCTCATAGTGCTTTTTAGACTCTGGTTTTGAATGTTCACTGACTAGAAAAGGAGGGGGTGAAACCTTCATGTCCCCCTTTTGTTTGTACTCTGTGCAACATTGTACAAACAGAATGTAAAGAGGGGAAAAACTAGAACTGGGGAGGGCAGCGAGTGCTTTATGCATGGATGTGAAAGTTGGACAGTGAAAATGAAAAAAGTAGATAAAGAGAAAAATCATTTGAAATCTGGTGTTGGAGGAGGGCTTTGTGCATGCCAAGGACTGCGAAAAAGACAAGTAATTGAAAGAGAACAAGGAATCTATCACTAGAAGTTAAAATGATGAAACTGAAGTTATACTTTGGACACACAATGAGAAGACAAGATTCACTAGAAAATAAGTTCACTTGTGGGAAATAAAGTCACTGGAAAGAGACAGGAATGCTGGGAAAAACAGAAGGGAGTAGAAAAAGAGTAGGACCAAACAAGAGATGGATTGATTCCCTAAAAGAAGCCACAGTCAGGAACTTAAAAGATCTGAACAGGGTGGTTCATGACAGATGCTACGGGAGGCTATTTGGAGGCTGGATCATGGTTGAGAGATAAGCAGAAGTGGTTTGAGATGCAGAAATTCATCATTAAGGGATTTGAGTCCTAAAGGATTTTCTGGTTGGGATTTGATAATAGTAATTTCAAAAGGCAATGGCAAAGTACCAAGAAGGTATCCAGAAGAGCATTTACATGTGGATCAGTGCTAAGTAAACAAATGGGGGACAATTTCTATTGTAGTTACATAACAGACAACATAAACATTAATCAAACCCTATAAGAAATGTTTTTCAATTTGTATACCCAAATGTTCTTCAGAATCAACTGAAAATCAAAATACAACCATACTGTTTTAAAACGGGCTAGAGAAAGGAGGGGTTGCTTTCCTCTCAGCCTTGAATTTGCAATTATCCCTTCAGAGAGTGAGGGAAAGGGAGGTTGAACTGCTTGTCATTAACTCATTCTTTTGCCTTCTCTCTTTTAGTCAATTTGTTTGCCAATAAAACATGTTTAACCTTTCCAAACCTTTGCTATCTGCAAAGTAAGATAAGCAGAAAAGTAGTAACATTTCTTAACCCTTCAACTTAGCTCTCCAGCCTTCTCCATACCTTCTTCACAACATACTGTATCCCAATCATTTATAGCCTTAACTTCCCCTTTCCTGTAATGGGCACATGGGGTTTTCTTTAGAAAATACCTAACTTTTGCACCAACTGACACCTTTGACTAGTCTTTGACTTCCTAGGGAATGTTTTAACAGTTCCTTGAGTTTAACTCTCCCAACTTTACACATGCTCTCACCTTCAGCTACATTCTTAAATCACCTAGGCAAACCTATGCTCACGAGTCAGACAGCAGAAAACTTTTTCACAGCATTATTTATACATGGCAGAATGCAAAAATCAACTTTTCCTTTTTCCTAAATATACTTTTGATAAACCAGTTGCAAAGGCTTGATAAATCCATTGCATTAGGCTTTCACCTCCTTTGTGGTGTTTTAGGCAGTATGCATGACTTCCTCAAAGCTTTTACCCAGTACCCTGTTGATTTGTATCATTGGTAAATGTGAATTGTTGTTTTGTGTGTGTGTGCTTGTGTGTTTCATTGGTAAATGTAAATTGGAGTGCAGCAGCAGCAGCCATGGTGTGTGTTCTGTCAATGTGTGCCCTTTTATTGGCAGTGCTAGTCTGTCCCCCCCCCAGGAAGAGGTCTGTTTCTACCATGTTGGGGCCTGCCCAGAATCCTGTTACTGGGGAATCTAGTGAGAAAGTAGCTACTGTTATGCTGTTTCCCAGTTAGAGGGTTAGCATTATTTCATCTGCTTGATTCCTGACCCATATCTGGGTACGGCCATTTGGATGATCTTTCTCTAGCGAAATAATTGGGGTTCTCTTGCATCTTTTCAATATCTTGCTTACCAGTCAAGCCTACCATCTTTAATGTTACGAATGTTACCTTTTTATTCCTTATTTTATTTTCTGTTTTTCTGTTTTCATTCATTCATTTTAGTTTTTCTTTTTGTCTTGTCTTGTTTTGTTTTGTTTATTGTTTGTTTTAGAAGGGTAGAAGGGTATAGACTAGTCTGATAGGAGGGAGGGGAGCA
Source organism: Rhineura floridana (assembly GCF_030035675.1). Classification (NCBI taxonomy): domain Eukaryota; kingdom Metazoa; phylum Chordata; class Lepidosauria; order Squamata; family Rhineuridae; genus Rhineura; species Rhineura floridana. The sequence continues at coordinate 103,422,995 of NC_084487.1, forward strand.
GGGTTTATTAGGAGGAGAAGAAAGAAAATGCAAGTATGGTTTGTCTCTGTCTTTTAACTGCTTCTTCACTTCAGCCAATTGTTTCTGCATTGTTTCAATAGAGTCTCTTTGGTTAGCTATTATGCTTTTGTCTCTTAATTTAGTGGCCTGATCATCCCAGAGGGGAAAAAAAAGTCCATGTGGGCAGGATGTGAATTTTTCAGGAACCCTTTTAAATATTTTAGTTTTTTCCAATTCAAAGGTAGCTTCCAAGGGAAATTTATGTGCACTGTCCTTATACGTAAATCCATTCCATACATGTACTAAATCAATCATTCTTTTCAACTTCAAGCCAGATGGCACTTTCCCAGGTTGACTATATTTTTTATCATTTTTGGGGGGGCAGGGGTGTCCCTGGTAAGAGATCAACTTTAGACCTCTTGTTGCCCATTTTTATTTTGTTTTTGTTTTTTCTTTAAAACAAAAAATTATGTTCAAGTTTAGTCTATTTAAGGGTAAACTGGGGGCTTTTACCAGCCACTGCAATTAACTTGTGGGTTCAGTCTGTCCAAAGCTGAACCTGGGACTGCCAACAACAATTCCCAAGGTAAATTTAGTCTATCCAAGACTTGAAGTTCCGTCTGTCCAATACGTGAACTGGGGCTTGTTCCAGCCGCCACCCTATCCCTCGTCTTTCCAAGGCGCAGGCAGGACCACCATTCGCATTCAATCATTCTGCCAGTTTGTGTGCCACTATTAAATCATCTCTTTGCCGCCCAGCGGAGCTCTTTCGAGTTGTCCGGGGGCTTCTCCATTCAAACCCTCCGGACAGGGTGGAATCATCGGAGGCCCGCTGTAATCAGTTTGCCGATCACTTCCAGAATAAGATCTCATGTATCCGCCGGGACCTAGACTCTCAAGTTATAGCAGTAGATCCTAGTGAGGTGTCCGGAGCACAGTCTTGTCCTGTTTTGTTGGATGAGCTTCAGTTGGTTCAACTCGAGGACGTGGACAAGGTGCTTGGACAGGTACGTGCAACCACTTCGGTACTGGATCCTTGCCCCTCCTGGCTGATAAAAACTAGCAGGAATGGAACAGGTAGCTGGGCCAAGGAAGTGATAAATGCCTCTTTACGAGAGGGAGTGGTCCCGGGCTGTCTGAAAGAGGCAGTGGTGAGACCACTCCTGAAAAAGCCTTCCTTGGACCCAGACAATTTTAACAGCTACAGGCCAGTGGCGAATGTTCCATTCCTGGGCAAGGTCTTGGAACGGGTGGTTGCTGGCCAGCTCCAGGCGCTATTGGATGAAACTGATTATCTAGATCCATTTCAATCGGGTTTTAGGCCCGGTTTTGGCACTGAGACAGCCTTGGTCGCCCTGTACGATGACCTATGTCGGGAAAGAGACAGAGGGAGTGTAACTCTGTTGATTCTCCTTGATCTCTCAGCGGCTTTTGATACCATCGACCATGGTATCCTTCTGGAGAGGCTCGCGGAGTTGGGAGTTGGAGGTACTGCTTGGCAGTGGTTCCGCTCCTATTTGGCGGGTCGTCTCCAGAAGGTAGTGCTTGGGGAACATTGCTCGACACCGCGGGCTCTCCAATATGGGGTCCCGCAGGGGTCAGTTTTTCCCCCCTGCTTTTTAATATCTACATGAAGCCGTTGGGAGAGGTCATCAGGAGTTTTGGAGTGCGTTGTCATCAGTATGCTGATGACACGCAGCTCTACTTCTCCTTTTCATCTTCTTCAGGTGAGGCTGTCGATTTGCTGAACCGTTGCCTGGCCTCGACAATGGACTGGATGAGAGTTAACAAACTGAAGCTCAATCCAGACAAGACTGAGATGCTGTTGGTGGATGGGTTCTCTGATCGGATGGTGGATATATACCCTGTCCTGGACGGGGTTACACTCCCCCTAAAGGACCGGGTTCGTAGTCTGGGAGTCTTTTTAGACTCTTCCCTCTCACTTGAGGCTCAAGTAGCCTCGGTGGTTAGGAATGCGTTTTACCAACTTCGGTTGGTAGCCCAGCTACGTCCCTATTTGAGTAAAGAGGACCTTACATCAGTGGTACATGCTCTGGTAACCTCACGTTTGGATTACTGTAATGCGCTTTACGTAGGGCTACCTTTGAAGACAGTTCGGAAGCTACAACTAGTGCAAAATGCGGCGGCCAGATTGCTGACAAGGACCAAGCGGTCCGAGCATATAACACCTGTTCTGGCCAGCTTGCACTGGTTGCCAATATGTTTCCGGGCTAGATTCAAAGTGTTGGTATTAACCTATAAAGCCTTATACGGTGCGGGACCACGATACCTTGCGGAACGCCTCTTCCGATATGAACCGGCCCGTGCACTACATTCTGCTACGAAGGCCCTCCTCCGGGTTCCAACTCACAGGGAGGCCCGGAGGGTGATGACAAGATCTAGGGCCTTCTCAGTGGTGGCCCCCGAACTATGGAACAGTCTCCCTGAGGAAGTACACCTGGCGCCGACTCTGCTTTCCTTCCGGCGCCAGGTCAAAACCTTCCTATTCTCTGAAGCATTTTAAGTTACATTGATCTAATTTTAATAATGTTTATTGTATTGTTGATTGTATTTTAATATTATTTTGTTATTCATTGTATTTTTATTCTATTTTATGTTCACCGCCCAGAGAGCTATCGCTAGTCGGGCGGTATATAAATTTAATAAATAAATAAATAAATAAATATGTTCGCATGGGGGAACTGCAACCCAGATCATCCTCTTACAAGGAGGGTGTACCATATCCTTGCTGGGTCAACAGGTTGCCCTAGCTGACAAAGTGGGCCATCTTCCCCCTTTGAAACATACATCAACATGCACACACAACACTCAGGTCTGTGTAATACCTCGAGCAATAGCCAGCAATACCAGCAACAACAATAAATAACAACAAAAATGCTATAGTGAAACCAGCAATAAGAAACCCAACAATGCTCCCCCCCTTTTTTTCAGTTTGCTACAAGCCTGTATTAATATAACATAGGAATGGACTCTTACTGCCAGTGAAAATAGGAGCCTTGAGGAACTGGGAGGAATGGACAGCAAGGAACGAGATTTAGGAATTGATATCTTACCAGTTCTGTGTGAGGCACCTCCACTGTCCTGCTCCCCTGCTCCAGTCCAGGCTCTGCATTTCACCTGGTGTCCCAGTCACATCCCACTTCCACCACCAAAATGACAGGGAATTTTGTAGTTCGTTGGACTGGGGGTCCTTGAGTAAAATCGAAGAACACAGGCTTGTGGCAGAAAGGTAGGCCTTTACTGGATGACAAGCATACGCTTGGTCAGTCTCCCTCTGAGTGAGTGGAGAGCTGCAACAAGGCACTGGTTACCTGGCGTTTGTATACATTTAAGAACAAAGACTTTAGCATCTACCAATCAGGAGGTTACACATCAGTATGACATAGGCGTTACAGTATTGCACAAGTATTGCATAGGCACTGCATAGGTACTGTACTTTCTGCATTCTGGTGAATTTGGCAATGTTCAGTACTTCACATAAAAGTACATTTTTGCCATGAGCTGAGTACTCCAGCTAATGAGCTAGGCAATTTAGATAAGCATTTTAGCTACTGCAATTTTCCCCTCATTTTGGAGAGTTCAGTGTCTATTCAGTGTTATCTTGTTTAGAATACAATCTGTTCCAAACAAACCAGCACAGTCAGGGAAGACAGCTCCAAGAAGATAAAGGGTTCGGGCTGGCTACTAAACTTAATAAATGTTACACTAAACTATTAAAATGTTATAAACCTTTATACCTTTATAAAAATAATATATTTTGCTTATTGTTGGTATATTTAAAATTTCTCCAACAAATGCTCTTTGGGTGACCTTGGGCCAGTCATTGCCTCTCAGCCTCAGAGGAAGGTAATGGTAAACCGCCTCTGAATACTGCTCAACATGAAAACCCTATTCATAGGGCCGCCATAAGTCAGAATCGACTTGAAGGCAGTTCATTTCATTTTTTCATGGTGATACCTCATGTGGTAGAAGACTTGTAAACATTACAGCAGGAAGGAAGAGCACAGAGCCAATATTTTTAGTGGTATTTCCATTGTAACACAAATGTGTAAGTCACATGAAGGCATAGTTATACTAAGGGACTGAAATTTCATTAATTGCTTCCAGAAAAAAATAGTTTGCAACCCCATTAATACAGAAAATTGTGGGAGTTTGGTATTCTATTTTTTCTGTGATTTTCTTGAGATCATGCTGCTCACAGAATGAGATGTGGGGCAGTATTCCAGCACAGAAGCGTGCATGAACATAAAGGGGTGTGTGACATGTCAAGTGATGTCCACTGTTGCATCACACCACGTCCACTTGTGTTAAAGAAATTTAGGGTGACAATGCCAACATAGGGATGGGAAAAAAAGCATAGTTCCATTTCCATAATGCAACAGGTACTGCTGTGTAAAAGGAACATTAGAAATCAGGACAGAAGTGTTAGCATTATAATCAGGAAAAATAGTGCAACAAACTCTACACCTGAATGCAGCCTTATAGTTAAGATTTGTGGACTGAACGAAGGAAGGAAACCTAAACATGACTTAAAGTCAATGCAATTCCATTTAATAAGGTTCTCCATTTACATAACTGTTGAGGTTCTGATTACGGTATATGAGGCTATACTTTTCTATATAACCCTAACCAAGCAACACCAGTAGTACATATAATTGCATAATTATATTTAAGGCCTTAATCAAGACTACTTCAGCCGTTTTTAAAAATTATTATTATTCACATCCTCTGTCAAGAATTCTTGTAACAAACTATGAAATCCAATTCCTCCTTGAGCAGCCCCAAATTTAGTGCATCTATTTTCATACATGCCACTTTAACTGTTATCAGTATTGACTTCTCACAAGAATTCATGCTGCTGGTCACATCAGGATATCACTAACCACCAGAACCACTCTTTATAACACAGTTTATAGGAAAAAGTGAAAATAGCAGGGAAATGAGTGTTCATACGGAGTGATGAATTGATGGGGAATAGAAAAGCTATCTGGCACTTTGAACTTCTTCCCTTACAGCTGAAGTGGTAATTACCTTATCCTTTTGTAAAAAGTACTGATTGGAACACAATTGATAAAAGCAACAAAGATGTACAGGTCAATCACTGGCTCTGGTAAAGAGGCTCTTCAGTTTTTAGGTAATCATTTAATACCAGACAATGCCCTTCATTGTTCAGCGTACCTGATAGCTGTAAGTAAGTAGACCATTTAGACTAACAATAAGGAATTTTATTATTCAAGGTGTATAGTGAAAAATGAGTTTCAGTGACATTTTAGGGGGGAAATTGTTGAGATACAATTATATCTTATGCTGGAGAGCAGCGAGAAACAAGATCTAAAGGTGACGAACCCATAACTGGTCACAAACTGTAGATAACTATAAAGCAACTTGTGCAGAGGTATACAGATAAAAATAATGAAGCATTTTATAGAGCTGACTAAGATACATTCATCATCATTATTATCATTATCATTATTAAGTGTGGAATGAAACTGTATGCTATGGGCAGAACCCTCAAATTAGTTTTCTGATTATATTCTTAGCACCTGTGTCCCATTGACCAGCAAGTCCTATGCTGAGGTTCTGTGAAAGAAGTTGCAGTATTCCATAAGAAATAAATTGAAGGCATATGTGAGACCAAGTACTTTTGTTCTACCCTTGGTCTCTTGCAAAAAAACAAACAAACAAACCCTCACCTGAGAGCTTGTGAATATTTTGCTAAGTTTGATTGGATCATCTAGTTGCTTGAAATGTAGTAGAATTACCCACCCTCAGATCAGTCTATCTGTTGTTATCTCTGCATGACTCATTGCATTGGGTTTGCATCCTTCAGGTAGAAACATAGACTATGGGCTCCTATGGAGTAGTGTTGCATATTCCTACACAAGAAATGGCTCTAATCTGTGACCCATCAGATGTTGTTGGACTATAACTCTCTTCAGTCCCAGTCACCATAGTCAATAGTCAGGGATGCAGGGAGCTGTAGTTCAACAACATCTGGAAGGCCACAGGTTAGCTACTCCTGTATTACATTTTTTTTTTAAGTAAAGCACATCTGTGTATAAAAGTGGGAAGCCTGCCCTGCAGCACAGTCTACAAAGTAAGCACCTACATGTTCAGTGGCTTGTTGATTCAAACCCTATTATTTTACTTTATTATTTGTAACATTTATAAACCACCCTTTGTCAATAAAGATCTTAATTAAAACAAAATAGAATAAAACTATATTATGAAAAATGATGGTTGCTTTTACTTTGTCCCATGTCTATACAATCCCAACTATCTTAAGCAGAAACAGAGAAGAAACAGAGATGCACTTTGGCCCTGAGGAAGGATTTCTGACCTCTGACCCTTGAAAACTCTCATTAAAGGGATTACTGGTCGTCTTTGCATATTAGCCAGCTAGGCCACTGCAGGCCTTAGATATAAAAATGCTTGCTTATAAAACACAATGTATTCGAAGCATAAGAACATAAGAACATAAGAAGAGCCTGCTGGATCAGGCCAGTGGCCCATCTAGTCCAGCATCCTGTTCTCACAGTGGCCAACCAGGTGCCTGGGGGAAGCCCGCAAGCAGGACCCGAGTGCAAGAACACTCTCCCCTCCTGAGGCTTCCGGCAACTGGTTTTCAGAAGCATGCTGCCTCTGACTAGGGTGGCACAGCACAGCCATCACAGCTAGTAGCCATTGATAGCCCTGTCCTCCATGAATTTGTCTAATCTTCTTTTAAAGCCATCCAAGCTGGTGGCCATTACTGCATCTTGTGGGAGCAAATTCCATAGTTTAACTATGCGCTGAGTAAAGAAGTACTTCCTTTTGTCTGTCCTGAATCTTCCAACATTCAGCTTCTTTGAATGTCCACGAGTTCTAGTATTATGAGAGAGGGAGAAGAACTTTTCTCTATCCACTTTCTCAATGCCATGCATAATTTTATATACTTCTATCATGTCTCCTCTGACCCGCCTTTTCTCTAAACTAAAAAGCCCCAAATGCTGCAACCTTTCCTCGTAAGGGAGTCGCTCCATCCCCTTGATCATTCTGGTTGCCCTCTTCTGAACCTTTTCCAACTCTATAATATCCTTTTTGAGATGAGGCGACCAGAACTGTACACAGTATTCCAAATGCGGCCGCACCATAGATTTATACAACGGCATTATGATATTGGCTGTTTTATTTTCAATACCTTTCCTAATTATCGCTAGCATGGAATTTGCCTTTTTCACAGCTGCCGCACACTGGGTCAACATTTTCATCGTGCTGTCCACTACAACCCCGAGGTCTCTCTCCTGGTCGGTCACCGCCAGTTCAGACCCCATGAGCGTATATGTGAAATTCAGATTTTTTGCTCCAATATGCATAATTTTACACTTGTTTATATTGAATTGCATTTGCCATTTTTCTGCCCATTCCCGTTCCGTGCCCGGTACCTGCCGGGCAAAGGGGCGTGTTTGCGGCTGCTGCTGAAGCCAGGCCGCCATCAAGGGTGTGTGTGTGCGCACGTGGCGCGCCGGCGTGCCGTCGTGCCGCACAGTAAGGAGGCGGGGCGGCTGAAGGCCATTTAAGGCCACTCCACCAGCCTCCCGCCCTCCTTTGAATTTTGGCGGCGGAGGCCTTGTGGCGGCGGCTGCTGCGCGCCGCGGGGAGCCTTCCGGCCGCGGCGGGCCCTTTGGTGCGCCGGCCTAGCAGGGGCAGCGGCGGCGGCGGGACGCAAGGGGCTTTTGGGCCGCGGCGAGGCTCGGGAGGCCTTCTGGCCACGGCGAGGCCTTTGATGGGCCGGCCTTGCGGCTGCGACGAGGCACATGGGGACTTCCAGCGGTGGCGAGGCACGGGAGGACTTTCAGCCACGGTGAGGCCTTTGATGGGCTGGCCTTGCGGCTGCGACGAGACGCGTGAGGACTTTCAGCCGCGGCGGGGCACGGGTGGCTTTCCAGTTACAGTTTCAGTTTCAGTTACCCCTGAGGAAGAATCTTTAATTCAGAACATGTCAGACCTAAACAAACTGCACTGCTGTGGGGGCACCTTTGATTCTCTTCTGCTCTCTCCTGTTTCTTTCCTTCAAACTATCACCTTCTGATTCCATCATTTATCATAGAAATAATGTTTGGGATTAAGGGAAACACAACCACCTACTTCTAGTTAAATAGTACCCTAGACTTTCTATCATAAACCTGGAATATGTGGAGTAGGGGGAGAGACAATGTTTAAAATTTAATTCTATGCTGATAGTAAAAGAGAGATTGAAAAGGCCAAATATGTCTTGCAATGTCAGTGTGGCAATACCCAGGGCATGTGTGTGTGTGTTTTAAGTATGCAGAGAGAAATGTTTACTTTAGCTGAAGGTGAATTACAGTCAGCATTTTTATGGATTAAATATAATTTGAAAAGAACAGTAGGGGAAAAGGTTATTTTAAGGATTTTCTATTTAAACTAAACAAAATATTTATGCAGGCAGGCTTCTGCGCAGAACATAGAGGCAAGTATACATGGAGAGCTCCTGTCTGTTTCTCTAAGCATAGTAATGCAGCAGGTAAAGGGATGATGCATAGACGAAGAGCTGTCTCTCTCCTCTTCTATGTATTTAGGTCCAGTTCCACACTTTATGTGGCAATTGACATTGCCGCTTGCTCACTACATGTCTCTCACAATGCTGTAATGGGTGGCAAACCTCCAGTTAGGGCCAGGAGATACTTCTATTGGGGTCCCCTTCCCATTACAGAAAGCAAAATAGGAATAGACTCCTTTTCTTGATACTGAAGTGTATTTTTAGTTTAAACTAAATGTTACTTTTCAGTTACCAATTACCTAGAGAGGTAGTGGGCTATCTGACACTGGGGGCATTCCAGGGGCAGCAGGAGAGGGGATGCTTTTATTAAGGGATGTCCTGAGAAGGCCATTCCACTTCCTCACTGTTTTGCAAACCAGGAAAGTTCAGAGAAGGGGTTAGTCAATTAGGGAGAACTTGAGATGAGAGGGCCAAAAAATTGCCTGCACTCCCACACCCTCCTGCTGCCTGTGGCCGCCACTTCTTTTGCAGAATAACCTAGAAAGATGCTCTGTCATAACGTAGCGGCCATTTGGATTGGAGCAATGCAATGTAATTACAAAGAGCAGAGGCTTTTTGAGGAGGGTGGGGGGCAGCTGGAGACAGAAAGGAGGCTGCAGGAGCCAGTAGGGACCCCAGTTAGTGCTGCAACCTCACCTCCAAAACTACCTCAACTCCAAATGCAAAGGGAACTCATCCCCCCTTTTTTCACTGTCAAGCTTCTCCCCCCCCCCAAATACGTTCTTCAAAACCCAGGTAAAAATATATGAACCTTTCCATCAGTTAAGTCCCATAAACCTCTGTCCTAAGACCCATTTAATCTGTGGTATTCTGAGTAAACACACATAGGATTCTGCTGTATGTGTGCAATCACATGCACCCTTCCAGGGGAAGAAGTAACGAGACACTCGGGGATTTTCTCATAAGTAAGTATGCATAGAATTGGTCCAATTCATATTTCTCTGAGTAAATTATTTAAACATAATGGAATTAATCACGTGCAGGCTGCACATTTGCTTGCATCTTCTCTTTAGCTACTTTACAAACTGGTCTGTAGATAAGGTGCCCACCTTTTTTACAGGCCTCTAGTCCTGTGCTTTTAAGAGTCATTTGATCTGCAGACATTAGAAGATGACATTGCTTAACTCCATGCCATCTAATAACTGCTGAATACGAACCTGCTATTAAAGGCACAACAACAAGCCAGAAGGATATGTGGGGCCAGGGCCCCCCAAAGGAGTGGGAAGCAGCCCCCAGCAGAGGCTGCTCGAGAAAAGTGTCCCTTCCCAGCTACGCTCGAGGGCTATGGACCTTGCTTGCAGACTGCCCAGTTATGGGGAGACTCATTTTATGATGTGGTTTTTCTTTATTATGCGGTTTTCCGGATCCTATGGACGCACTGGTCCAGGGGACAATTGATGAAGACATACAGTTGGGCAGGGTTATTGGCCCCTTCCCATCATCCCCTACCTCTGCTCTCTCAGTGCCCCCCCCGTATAGTGCCCAAAGTGGCAGTGGGCAAAGTCTACCTGATTCACCATCCATCATGCAACTGGGGTCAGTCAGTGATGGCTTCATACCAGATAGTCTATGCACAGTGCACTACACTTCATTCAATATAGTGCGCACCTGTGGCAGAGATGCCTTATGGGCAAGTGTGGCAGCTAATCTGCCTGCATTGCCAGCTGTTACACATGGTGGATTTTGAGCTGCTGAGTTTTGCCTTTTAGGTCAACTATGCAGCAGAGCATTACCTATGGGCTGCTGTATTCTTGCATGGAGCACTTCAGCCCCTTCTTGGAAGGGACAGCCAGGAGACGAGAGGCCCCAGAAGCGGTGGGGCACTATTTTCATGATTTACAGTTCTCGGGTAGGGCAGACTTTGGGCGCATGTTAGCGCTTGATGGCACAGTTTATAGCGTAGCTATGAACTGGGGAGTTCTTTTGGCAGCTGGGAAAGTGGAGGATCCTGCCCCAGTGTTCACCTTCCAGGGTATTAAAATTGACTTTTGGACCCAGGGCTGCAGGCTGCCTGGGAAAAGCTTGAATTGTTGCAGATCAAGATCCTGAAGTTTTCAGGGGCTGGGAAAGTGTTTGCTTTCTGCCCTTCAGGTATTGGGGGCCTTCTGCGGTGGGGTTTATAGTGCCATAACAGGGATTTCACAGCCTTACCACAGGTTCAGGGTTTTGGCTGCCTTATGCGCCAACCTGCGGTGTGGCCCCCTCCGTTCCTGCAGTGCGTCAATGGTGTTTCAGTTAGAGGAAGGACCGACTCTGCTAGTCCCATACCGCATACTGGGAGATGGGGGAGGGGAGTCAGAGATGGCCAGGGCAGGAGGGGATTCCTGGGAGTTGGGGGATGGCAGGGGCTATGCAAAGTGTGGCCTATTCCTAGGAATCACGTCCTGGAATTCATCACAGATGGTAGGAGTAAAGCTTGTCTGTCAGTGTGTCGCAAGGTAGGCTGGCAGGGGGCCTTTAGGACCATTCACATGTCTTGGGATATGTCATGTGCTGGCCAGCTGGCCCATGCACACCCCCATACCCCTTATCCTCACCCTCCATGTTCACCTGACCCGCCAGGGATTGTTGATCAGGGAGGTGCCCTGTGACCATCATGCTTCAAAGCTCAGCAGTTACATGTAGCGGCCCTCACACTTAATTTTGGAGCCTTCCGGATGGGGGGTGGGGGTGTTTGGGGCCAGGTCAGACTTCCCTTCGAGCCATCCTGGGGTCCAAGGTTTGTTTCCAGGCAGACCAGGGGTACAAGAGTCATTCCACATTATTTTACCCTCCCCTGGACTGGACACTTCCCCATGACGGCGACATAGTGTTTTTGGCCGGAAACTATAGGCCTGGTTGCCTGATATTCAGGGGGAGGGATCTTGCCTCATAAAGTTTCGGTCTAGTGTCGCAATGCCTGGGAGCGGACCCATGGGGGTTTGAGGGTCATGCCCCTCCGGAATTGGGGTTGCCTACCCGGCAGTGGAATTGCCTACCTGGGACGGTCTATTTGGTTTTTGTATATGCAGGTGCAGGCCGTTAGGAGGTGGAAGTAGGGGGCGCATGGAATACATTCACCCCAGGGGCGAGTCTGAAGGTCTGGGACCCAACTGTTCACGATTGTTTCTGTTTTTGGCAGGTTGCTGGACGGGGATGGAGCAGATGCGCAGTCTACTCTGCAGCCATGGCATGAGCTCATAGGCTGGCCTTGGGGCCGCAAACGCACATTGGTTCACAGCTGGGCCTCTGATGGTGGGCCACGGTTTGGTGGCTGGGTTGACAGAGTATGCGCTGGAATGGTCTCCTACCCATGTCGTTCCAGCAGGGTTCAGGGCAGAAGGTTACTGAAGGGCAAGACATGTGAGGACATGCAGTTGAGGCCACAATAGCCTCTGGTCGTCTGCTATGGTCAGACAGGAAGGGCAAGGCCCTCAGTGGCAGGCATGTGAGGACATGCAGCTGAGGCCTCGGTAGCCTCGGGTCGTCTGCTGTGGTCAGACATGGAGGGCAAGGCCCTCAGTGGCAGGCATGTGAGGACATGCAGTTGAGGCCACGGTAGCCTTGGGTCGTCTGCTGTGGTCAGACATGGAGGGCAAGGCCCTCAGTGGCAGGCATGTGAGGACATGCAGTTGAGGCCTCGGTAGCCTTGGGTTGTCTGCTGTGGTCAGACATGGAGGGCAAGGCCCTCAGTGGCAGACATGCTTGGGCATGCAGTTCGGGAGGCAACGATGCCATCCTCCTGATGGACCTGCAGAGGGGTCTGCATGAGATTCTTATCGGGTGTGGGGTAAAGGGAGACTAAGCGGAGGCTTGTCCCCCTTTTGTGGCAAAGAAGTGCGGGAAAAGGTTTAAAGGGAAAGGGCAGCTAGGTGACACCTTTAGGCACCTTTGGGGGCGATTGGCGGTCCGGGGGCCTGCAGCTCAGGGCTATACGGCCCGGGGGGCAGAACACGGGCCGCCTTTGGGGCCAACGTGCCTCATCCGCTCGGAGTTTCACGGCTTCGGGGGGCGGTGATGCGGGTTGGACCCCCTACACATCGTCTGGGTGTGGCCTGAGCTGGGGGTCTGGCACAGGGCAGCCCCGGGCTCAGGAAAGGTTTGGTCGCCCTATGGCTGCAAGCAGGCTTTGCCTGGATCATCAGAATGCTCCCGCACTTGATTTCCCCTCTGCAGGTTCATTATTCTAATTGATTCCGTTTAATAAAGTGGCCCATGATTTAACCCAATGAATGGTGTTTGTGTTTTATTTTGGCAATAGGCCGCAATCACTCAGTTTGGAGAGGTCTTTTTGGAGCTCTTCGCAATCCCTTTTTGTTTTAACAACCCTGAACAATTTAGTGTCATCAACAAACTTGGTCACTTCACTGCTCACTCCTAATTCTAGGTCATTAATGAACAAGTTGAAAAGTACAGGTCCCAATACCGATCCTTGAGGGACTCCACTTTCTACAGCCCTCCATTGGGAGAACTGTCCGTTGATTCCTACTCTCTGCTTTCTGCTTCTTAACCAATTTCTTATCCACAAGAGGACCTCTCCTCTTATTCCATGACTGCTAAGCTTCCTCAGAAGCCTTTGGTGAGGTACCTTGTCAAACGCTTTTTGAAAGTCTAAGTACACTATGTCCACTCGATCACCTCTATCTATATGCTTGTTGACACTCTCAAAGAATTCTAATAGGTTACTGAGACAGGACTTTCCCTTGCAGAAGCCATGCTGGCTCTGCTTCAGCAAGGCTTGTTCTTCTATGTGCTTAGTTAATCTAGCTTTAATAATACTTTCTACCAGTTTTCCAGGGACAGAAGTTAAGCTAACTGGCCTGTAATTTCCGGGATCCCCTCTGGATCCCTTTTTGAAGATTGGCGTTACATTTGCCACTTTCCAGTCCTCAGGCACGGAGGAGGACCCAAGGGACAAGTTACATATTTTAGTTAGCAGATCAGCAATTTCACATTTGAGTTCTTTGAGAACTCTCGGGTGGATGCCATCCGGGCCCGGTGATTTGTCAGATTTTATATTGTCCATTAAGCTTAGAACTTCCTCTCTCGTTACCACTATTTGTCTCAGTTCCTCAGAATCCCTTCCTGCAAATGTTAGTTCAGGTTCAGGGATCTGCCCTATATCTTCCACTGTGAAGACAGATGCAAAGAATTCATTTAGCTTCTCTGCAATCTCCTTATCGTTCTTTAGTACACCTTTGACTCCCTTATCATCCAAGGGTCCAATTGTCTCCCTAGATGGTCTCCTGCTTTGAATGTATTTATAGAATTTTTTATTGTTGGTTTTTATGTTCTTAGCAATGTGCTCCTCAAATTCTTTTTTAGCATCCCTTATTGTCTTCTTGCATTTCTTTTGCCAGAGTTTGTGTTCTTTTTTATTTTCTTCATTTGGACAAGACTTCCATTTTTTGAAGGAAGACTTTTTGCCTCTAAGAGCTTCCTTGACTTTGCTCGTTAACCATGCTGGCATCTTCTTGGCCCTGGCTTAAAAGCAATATTTTAAGGAACTATGATCTGCCTAAAAGTGAAAGTAGGTATTTGGAAAGTTTGTGGTCAAGCTCTAGCTGCAGTAGAATTTCACAAAAGGATATTATGAAGCCTGAAATGGTTTGTGGAGCTGTTTAGAAATTAGAATGCATTTCTGAATAACGTAGGTGCTTTCCTCTTTGACACATGGATAGGCAAGGCCGAAACGTGTTAAGTGACCACCCAAGGTGGGAGGGTATGGTTATTCGGATTGACAAAGGTGTATTTTGATTATTAATGTATGCATGATGTGTACAGTCGGGCCCCACTCATACGCAGGTTAGGTTCCAGACCCCTGCCGAAAAGCGAAAACCGCCAAAAAGCGGATCAGCTGTAGTGCAGGGGTGTGGAACCTAACTCGCTGATCGCGCCGGAGGAGGAAAAGATCAGCTGTAGCGCACTACAGCTGATCTTCCCCTCCTTGAGCGGGGGAGTCTGATCGCACCAGAAGAGGAGATCAGCTGTAGTGCACTACAGCTTCCCCTCCTCCAGTGTGATCAACTGGAGTGTGGGAGTTTGATCGCCCCGAGGAGAAGATCAGCTGTAGTGTGCTACAGCTGATCTTCCCCTCCTCCGGCGAGATCAGCTGGAGCACCAGATCAGCTGGAGCCCCTCCAACTGATCACCCTGCTGGCGCCGTATTAGCGGAATGTCAAAAAGTGGGGCGCTGAGAAGCAGGGCCCTACTGTAATCACTTTCTAAAGCTGTGCTTTTCCTGTTGTTGGGAGAGCTGGTCTTGCTGACCTCTCTCTCAATGCATTGGTCTTTGCTATTTCTCTTTTCAATAAACTCTGTCCTTTGGAGCACAATAAATCGACTGGAAAGGGTTTTTTTTTCTTCCTTCCACAGCCCTTACCTGCAAGTAACAACCCCTCAAGAAGGCAAATGTAAAAGAAACCATATTCTATTCAATAAGATGTACTGGGAATAGGCATTATGCCAGCTGCCAGCACAACACAGACTAAAAATGCAACCTCCTTTTATGGGGCTCTCTAACATTAGTTTTTGATGCCACTTTGTTTGTATATATGAGCAATGGGGACCCTCTACCCCACAGACCTAATCAGGACTAATGAGGCTTCCCCATTCAATAGGAAAAACACTGGGAGGTGTTTTTAGAAGGAAAAAATGCACAGCTTCTTGTTGCAATCTCTCTCCAGAATTAAGTTCACAGTTATGATGGTGATGATCATAATTGTCAATTCCTGGGAATAGGGGTGCTAATTCTGCTCTTCCTCTAAAATCCTTAGAGCCTAAGGAAATGTCCCTAATAAGAGTCAGAAGAGCTATTCCAGGCATCTCAAAATCAACTTCACAAAGTGAATGTTCATGCAGTCAGAATTAAAAAATGTATGGGTTACATTCCCCATTGTACCTAAAAGCTGTCTGGAGTATTAAATTTCTGTTCCTTTCTTTTGTCATGCTTATATATTAATGATAATTGGTAAGAAATATATGTAAGAGACTAGAACTTGTGACAAAAACTGACACTTCTGTCTAGGATTATTTCTATCCCTTGGAAGTGGCATATTTTAAAAAAACAGAAAAAGCCAAGAATAAAATATTTGAAATATCTTTGAATACAGATACAAAAAGCATAAAATTATCTTTGCAGCAGACACCTACCTGTGATAATGAAGACAGTGGAAATGACCTCACCTGGATTTTTAAACTGGTCTACAGGACATTCTGTAATCCCTGGGAGCTACAGCATAATTAGGGCAGTACCATCTTGTGTCTTGTCAAATACCATCAAAAGACAAGAGAAAATGAAACTAAATTGGCCAGGGAGTATAATTTTGTGCACTCTCTTAAGTGCTACAAGAAAACTGCCAAATGTCTTCCTTTCAGAACTTTTCTCAAGAGGCTGCATGCATGTCATTATGGTACAAAACTCCCAGTTAGAGAGAGTTAGTAACCTTCACTATTTTTATATCATGAACAGCAAAGTCAATATCCAGCTACCAAATATGTTTGATGTTGCCTTTTGTATGTGTCCATTAATATAACGACCCTATTGTGTGTGTTTTCTAGCACTCCTGAAAGCAAGGCTGTTAAAATCTAACAGTCAATGCCAGCTCAGTACTCTTGAATCACTTTACATTTTGCTTTAGCACAATACACTAGCCTTGCACAAAATACCTGCACACACAAAAAAGTTGAATAGTACTTTAAAAACTCACTGCTGGGCTTCTAAAATTTCTCCTTTTGTGTCATTTTAGATCACACACTTTAAGAGTCGTTACCAGAAAACAAGAGCAAATCTCACGTCAATTCAGCATTCTTGTATAGCATCAATTCAGTGTCTCCAAAGGTTCAATATGCATTTGCTAAAGTAGTACATCTGCATCAGTGACAACCATGCTGATGCAAGCCAGATTCTCCAGTAATCACATTCTATAATCCCTCTTTAAAAGCTGATTTCAAATTCCAATTACAGAGATTCATCCCAATTAGTGATAACCACAGTTAACACCACTGCAGAAGTAAAACTATTTATGAATGTTTTATTTAACAAGATTTATATACCACTTAAACGACAACAACTTCCTCAGAAGTTTACACTTTGCCATGGTTAAATCAGAGAATGGAAGAGATAGTAGAATCATGAAAGAGAAAGGAGGGAAGGCTATTCTACACCCCTGATCATCAAGCATGGTTAAGAGATTAGAAACATCTGCTCTGGAGCCATGTGTCTCTTCCTAAAAAATGCACCTATTTGCAAAAACCCAGCACATACAGAATTATAAATAATGAACAAGTATGCCCCAGACTCTTCTGGGTTTAGTATCTTCTATCTCTGGACACTCTCCAAAATTATCTAATATATTTGTTTAATTATTAAAATATTTATGACCATATGTCTCCAAAGACCCTAAAAAATTAAATCAATGAAATAAAAACAATTATTAAATGGTAGTAGTGGTAAAACTCAAATCATAAGGGCAGTAAATTAAAAAGGCAGTCACTGAAAGATACATCTAATCAGAAATGTCTCCAGACCAGAAGAACATTCACTAATAGGAAAAAAAAACCTTGTGGTTTAAGAATGTACCTATAGCCCACAGATATTTCTATCAAACTTTAAAAAGCAGGGAAATTGGGCAGCTATAGTGAATGCACCAGGGGAACAGGAGACCTGACCTCCTCTCCGAGATATTGGACTGCCCTACAAATTGGTCAAAATGCAAACACAATTTGGGTTGGTCTTTCACAGTCCAATCCACTTGCTGTGTAGCTTGGAAGAATTTGGTAACATAAGCCTCCATACATAGACACAGCATGGTCTGAATGATCCTGAGTTTGTGTGCAATGATACATCTTGGAGACCATAGTCAAGAAATCAGAGGTGGCTAGGACTGGGGAGGGTAGCAATGAGAGAATTAGAAAATATTCTCAAATGCAATGGTCTCCATTTTGGTTAATGACTGTGCCAAGGTATTGATGATCCTTGACAAGTTCAATGTCCTCATGGTCAACTTTAAAGTTATATAAATCTTCTGTTGTCATTACTTTAGTCTTCTTGACATTCAGCTGTAGCCCTGTTTTTGTCCTTTTCTCTTGAACTTTCATCAGCATTCGTTTCAAATCATTGTTTCTGCTAGTAGTATGGTATCATCTGCATATCTTAAATTACTGATATTTCTCCTTCCATTTTTCACACCTCCTTCAACTTGGTCCAATCCTGCTTTCCATATGATATGTTCTGTGTACAGATTAAACAAATACGGTGATAAAATACACCCCTATCTCACACAATTTCCTATTTGGAACCGATTGGTTTCTCCATATTCTGTCCTTACAATAGCCTCTTGTCCAGAGTATAGGTTGCGCATCAGGACAATCAGATGCTGTGGCACCCCTATTTCTTTTAAAGCATTCCATAGTTTTCCATGATCTACATAGTCCAAGGCTTTGCTGGAACCTATAAAGCACAGGGTGATTTTCTTCTGAAATTCCTTGCTCCGTTCCATTATCCAACGTATGTTTGCGACATGATCTCTGGTGCCTCTTCCCTTTCTAAATCCAGCTTGGACATGTGGCATTTCTTGCTCCATATATGGCAAGAGCCTTTGTTGTAGAATCTTGAGCATTACTTTACTTGCATGGGATATTAAGGCAATAGTTTGAGAATTACTTCATTCTCTGGGATCCCCATTCTTTGGAATCGGGATATATTTTGAACGCTTCCAGTCTGTGGGCCATTGTTTATTTTCCATATTTCTTGACAATTTTTTTGTCAAAATTTGGATAGATTCAGTCTCAGTAGCTTGTAGCAACTCTATTGGAATGCCATCTGTTCCTGACAATTTGTTTCTTCCAAGTATCTTAACAGCAGCTTTCACCTCACATTCTAAAATTTCTGGTTCTTCAACATATGGTTTCTCCGTGAATGAATCTGTCATCCTATCATCTCTTTTACAGAGTTCTTCAGTGTATTGCTTCCATCTTCTTTTTATTTCATCTCAGTCAATCAGTGTGTTTCCCTGTTGATTATTCAACATTCCTAGTTGTGGTTTAAATTCCCCTTTCATTTCTCTAATCTTTTGGAATAGGGCTCTTGTTCTTCCCTTTTTGTTGTCCTCTTCTATTTCTATACTATTATAATAGTTCTCTTTGTCTCTACGTACTAGTCGCAGTATTGTTGCATTTAGGGTTCTAACCATATTTCTATCTCCTTTTGCTTTCCTTCTCTCTTTAACCATTTGAAGAGTTTCTTCAGTCATCCATTGAGGTCTTTCTTTTTAACTAGAGGTATTGTCTTTTTGCATTCTTCCCTGATAATGTTTCTTCCTTCACTCTATAGTTCTTCTGGTTCTCTGTCAACTAAGTTTAAAGCCTCAAATCTGTTCCTTATTTGATCTTTATATTCTTCTGGGATGTTATTTAAATTGTATTGTATTTTGTATCAACTTTATTGCTTAGCCATAGGCCATCGTATAACCAGAACAAGTTTTACAGTAAAATTTTTGACACTTAAAATCTGATACCAAGTTATCTCTATTAAAACCCATGTCCCATTACATGTCGTTACTAAAGTGTTAAAATTCATTCAACCATAAAACCATAAAATAAAATGTCCTGAGAGTAATGCTTTCCTTCAGGACTCAGTTTATAATGGTAAATGTTCACCCCTTAACTTCGCCCATCAATTATGTACAGTCTCTAACTTGAGCTTTGCGCGGATCTTTTGAGCGGCCAAGGCAAACAGCGAAACCCTATATGTTATAGAAGAGTCTGTATCGGACATAAGGTGATATATTTTGTGACGGTCCTGCACTAAGTGTGGATGAGCCAGCAGGTCTTTTAGGTACTTGGCTCGTGGATGGGAGTACAGTCGGCAGGCCAATAAGTAATGGGGCAGATCTTCCACCTCCAATGCACCACATATACAAAAGTGCTGGTGCCAAGGTGTTTGGGAATAGCGGCTGTTCATTACTGCATTCGGCATGGTTTGGAAACGTAATACCGTAAAGGCCTGCCCAAGTTTTACTGATATAGATTGAGCCAAATATGTTGCTGTAAGAGCATCATGTTTATATATCCAGTACCATTTGGAGAATTTTGAGTATATGATAGCCAATCTATCAATGTAGGCTCCAGATTGAATAATTGCATCCCTTAGTCTCGTTCTGTTGTTTAGTGAGGAAAGGGCCTGTGGCGAGATATGATAGGTCTGATACAGCCTGTTTATTCTTGAGATCCAGTAGTTTTCCCCCAAGGCCTGTTCGTAACAGAGATTAAGTATTAACTTAAACGGAGCATCTTTTATAGATCTCCAGAAATTAATCAAACTGCAATGTATAAGGGCTCTGAGTGGAGGGAGGCCCAACTCTGCATGAAGCAGTGCCGCTGGGGTGCCAGGGGGAAGTACTAGAAGTCTTCTCATAAAGCAATTTTGAATTGCCTCAAGACTGCCTGCTTGGGCTTCATCCCATCCCCAAACTGCCGCGCCATATAATATCTGTGGGAGGACTTTGGATCTGAAAATTTTTAGCGCGGGGGCAATTAAGTTATCCCCTGCTGAGCGATAAAATCTGACTATAGCTCCGCTTGTTCTTAATGCTATTGCCTTGGACATTTCTGTTTGTTTCTTCCAGGAAAGATTGTCAGAGAAGTATATGCCCAAATATTTAAAGACTCGGCATTGTTCAATTGTATTGCCTGCTATTGACCATTTAAATTTAGCATGCCTTTTACCAAAGACCATCACCTTTGTCTTCTTATAGTTGATCTGCAACTTTCCCCTAGTACAATAATCATTGAGTCTTAACAACATCCTCTTTAATCCATTGCGGGTAATAGAAAGTAATACCATATCATCCGCATATAGTAATATAGATATTTTCCTGGTTCCGATTGAAGGAGGAAAGAAGGCTGGATCCGATAGTTCTAAAACTATGTCATTTAGCTTTACTCTGATTTTCGATACGCTGCTTCTTGATGTTGATTTTAAAAAAGCTCAGTAGGTTTGTTAACTCTTGGGTCCACATACTGCAGCTGAAATGTATTTATTTATGTATTATTGCATTTATATCCCACCTTTCCTCCAAGTTGTTCAACGCAGGTCAGGCTGAGCGACTGTGTCTGGTCTAAGGTTACCCAGTGGACTTCATGGCTGGGTGGGGATTTCAACCTGGATCTTAGTCCAACACTAACCCTGTTAGTGCGAGACAGGACTCTACATTGTCAGACTGTCCAGGGAGGAGGGAGATACCAATTTGATTGACCTTTGCATTTAAAAAAGAAAGCAACACCTTCCTGTGTGCATGGAGCTTTTTATGGAAAGGGATATTTGGAGATGTGATTTTGCCATGCAACCATTTTTTCAATTAAGAGAGACTAAAATTACAATTAGTGGGGGGGGGGGTCACAAAACTTTTTGAGCTTACAAATGGGGTCCTGTACTCATAAAGGTTGAGAACCACTGAGCTAGCAGAAGCTTTATGTCTTGTTTCTTCAGATTTAAAGAGGGATTGAACGAACACATACAACATTGGATACTGCTATTTTTGATTTTGGCTTTGTGGAAAAAGTAAAATAAAAAGTGTATCTTCCTCCAAAAGCAACATTTCCCCTTCACATTTGGCTGGATTCAAGACATCTGCTACAAGAACTTGGAGATAAATCATACTAACGATACTGTTATTTGGGGGATTTTGATGCAAGCATGGATCCTAATAGTGTTCTTATTACGCAATATGGACTGACTTAGAAGGAAGAGTTGGTATGATATCCCAAGAAACTAAAGGTTAAAGCATAAACCTAAAATGGACAACATTTTACAAGCTGGTAATTAAATGTTAATTGAGGGTTTTAAATGACAAATTATTTAAACACATTTTAATATACTCTCTCTCTCTGTCTCTCTCTCTCTCTCTCTGTGTTTCCTACCAAGTTGCAATGGGAAAATGTATTAAGGAATTCTGAAAAAGAAAATGGCCACTGATTCCATTTATAACCAAAACAAAAATATAATTTTTCCACTGAACTGTTAAAAATAAGATGGGAATGCAGATGGGATTATTTATGGACTCTAAAAATATAGATTGACTATATCTGATGAAAATCTCTTCAATCCAGTAACTAATTTGTAATCTTTTTAAATATTATGGAGTGGGAGGCTTACACACACACAAAAAATGCTATCTATGGTTCATATCAAATAATTATAATTTAGCTTGTGCCTTAACATGTCAAAATAATTTAATGATTATCTGTAGCATTTGAGAGGAGATGCTCCACTCAAACAATATCTGTTAATAATTATAGCAGAACTATAATGTTTCTAATCTAGCATTATACAGATACAGTGGTATGACAATGACAGTGACAATACACTCCCCATAATTTACCCTAAATAACCAAAAACAATCAAGATATATCAGAATTTTTGATTATAGATTACAATTCAAATGTTAGCATGAAAACATTTAATACATGCTAAAATCCAGAGCTTGGAAGATTATTTCTAAAAATGAATAAATTGAAATTACTGTTACACAACCTCCAAAAGCAATAAATTACCATTACAATTACAACTGTTCTGAAATGAATTGATTACCATTGCTCAAAAGCAATTGCTACAATTACAGTTAAATTACAATTACAACTGTTCTGAAATGAATTGATTACCATTGCTCAAAAGCAATTGCTACAATTACAGTTAAATTAGTTTTAAAAAACCCAACAACCTAGAGTGCCTACAAGGTGCTGTCCTTAGCTACTGCACACCTAGGTAGTCTAAAACAACATTAAATATGAACAGAGAGGGAGTAGAATAGTTATTTCTATCCATTAGATAGCAGTGGTGGTCTCTCTCCTGGTAAGGGAGGCGGAGAGGCAGGAGGAGGCCACCGCTCAAATCTTTGTGCATCAAACCAAGTGCAACACCTCCTCTCCCCCCCCACACACACTCTCAGCCAGCAAGCATAATCTCTCTCACTCAACCACCTCCTAGACCCTGCCCAGCCACTAAAGTGCACCTACCCAAACAAACGGTTTCTCCTGGGGTGCAAAAAAGTTAAAATACTGCAAATGCAGCAAAGTAGTCAGGGAGAGCAGCAGAGGCTGCTTTGCACACCAAGTGCGAACACAGTATTAACACACACAGGTCGGTGTCTCTTGCCTCCAGTTCTTTATCTCCGTTCCACTGCTGCCTCCTTCTCCTCCTTCATCCACATCCTTGCCCTCCAGTGCCTTTCTCCCTCCACTCTCCTTTTCTCCACCACTGCCCATTTTAAAAAAAAAAGTTTTCTTCACTCGACCCCTGTCTCGCTCTCCACTTCTTCCCTCATCATTTTCTAAACATCCACAGAGCACGAGGGAAGAGTGACGTTGAGCAGAACCCAGTTTGAGGCACATGATTTTCATCCATGGATCAGAGCAGTAGATGACTTCCCCTGCCCCCCTCCAGTAATGCCCCAAAGTAATGCTGGAAACATTACAATTACTCCTCAAAAGTAATAAAATTACTCTGTGTTCTATTACAATCAAAAGGTAAAGAAATTACCCACTCATTCCTCAAAAAAGTAATAAAGTGCAAGTAATTTGTTTTTTGTAACTAGTTACTTCCAAGCTCTGCTAAAATCACTGGGGATGAATCAGTCTCATTAGTATCAACCAGATTTAATTGCAGGAGTTGAAAATTTTGCCCAGATGGGATAGTGTACGACTGCATACATTTCAGTTAATAGTCACCAGTAACATACCCCCAAGTCATACACAAGCACACTGAATTAGCTCGCCTCAAGCCAGGAATGCAACATGGTTATATGCTCAGACATGTGGCATGCATCCTCCTAATCTGCACTCATAATCAAGCCAGCAGTGTATTCCATAAAAGGCAAAGTGTGCCCAGTCAGCAAGACACAAAGTGCTATCTTCTCCAGTGATTCAGTGAAGTACCAATTATCTACATTAATTGTTCTACACAGAGCATATGCTGACAGAAGCATTAAACAATCAAGAAAGCAAGCAAACGTCATGAAGAAAGACTTCAGTAGAACTATTCTGAGTATGACTTCATCAGATACCAGACAGTGATAATATAACAGCTTCTTTAAATTCACTATCTGCAAGGAGGAGGAGTAGCAGCAGCAGCAGCGTGTTTTTTAAAAAACTCATTTGCGTATATCTGAATTGTGCTCATGAAGTTTAGTTATTTAGACAATATAAAATGAAAATGCTGGATTGTCATTTTAGTTGCATTAGTATGCCTTGCATCATAAGTAGCAAATAACCTAGAATGGAATTAATAAAAACATTTTAAAAAGGCAAGACATAATAATGTAAAAGGGATAAATGTAAGAAACATGACTCCAATTTACAAATGAAAAACCTTGTGATATTTATTTATTATAATTACTGCAATGCACTCTATGTGGGACTTTGCACTTGGTCCAGAAATTATAGGTAGAATTCAGCAACTAGACACAAAGACTACTGTGAGCATTTTACAATTTTGCTCAAATAATTACACTGGCTGCCAATAGGTTATCAGGCCAGGTCCAAGGTAATATTGACATAAAAGGTCCTAAACTACTTGGGACTGAGTTACCCAAGGGAGTACCTTCTCCTGTACCGACCTGCCCACTCACTGAGCTCTTTAGAACAGGCCCTCCTGGTTGTACCATCACCTCTACATATACATCCAGGGCCGGCACCAGAGGGAGGCCAGGTTGGGCCCTGGTCAAGGGCCCCTGTGGTCCTTGAAGGGCCTCTCCTTAGGGTGGGGGGGGTGGCACTTCCATTCCTTGATCTGCAGAATTATCAGATTTTGCAACCTGACCCTGCCACGGATTGCAGAGAGAGTGCTCCCAGCCCCCCAGTCCCAATATAGGCAGTGCAGACTTCACACGCACAACCCACCTACCTCTCCCATCAGTGTGAATGCCATGCACACTGTGCACACATGCCTGCCATCACCCAAGATGCTGGTGGGAGCTTCCCTAAGGGGCTGACATCCCTGCCACTATCTTGCTGATGGCAGGCATGCATGTCACACAAGCACATCATTCACACAACACGAGAGGTAGGTGGGGCATGTGGGTGGGTTTATTAGCCCTGTGCTGTCTGTATAGGGGGGTGCTGGGCTATGGTGCTGTGAGCCCAGGGCAGGCTGGTGCTCAAGGACCCAGTCATGCTTGGCACCAGCCCTTTATACACGTTATGGAAACCAGGGGGAGCCTTCTCTGTTGTGGCACAAAGCCTCTGGAATCCCCTCTCCCCTGAAATACAATAGCTCCCAACCTTAATTGTGTCTTGGCATCTGTCAAAGACCTATCTTTTTCATCAAGCATTTGTTGATTTTAACACTTAACTTTTAGCAATATGTTTTCTTGTTTTTCCACTGTGGTTGTATGGCTGTTTTGAGTTGTTGTTTTAATATATGTTATTTTAGTATATTTTGTAAATTGCCCTGGAAGGATGGAATATACATATTTTAAATACACATGCAGAATATAGGCTTAATGAGTCAGCTGTTAAGAATACCTGTCTGGGCTTTGTATCAAGCATCTCTGAAGTTACTATGGACTTCTACTGTTTGCTCTAGCATTAAAGGTCATAAACTGAAAAATAAAAACAGATAGTTTTTAATATGTAAAAAAACCACACCATTATTCAAATACTCAAGGGATTGGCATTAGAATGAATACTATTCTAATTCCCCTCCCCCCAAAATGGGTTGAGTAGCCTAGTTAGCTGGTGCTTGACAAGCTGATTATGAGCTGCGCCCAAACTCAGAGACTGTTGGGTTCAGTTCATAATGACCTGTTATTTTTCTAACTGGAGAAATTAGTTTCTGATCCTCCCACACTGCCAATTGCAGTACTAATTACTAACAACAACAACAACAAAACTACAACAGTCATGAGACATTGATGTTTCTCTGCTCTCTTGGTAAAAGCTCGTACTCAAGCAATTTATGGCTTAACGGATTTCACTTCTCCAGATCTTTAAAGACCTCATAACATGTTCATTTTGCTTGCTAATATGCCAGCATTTTATTGAAGAGCATTAAAGGAAATGTGGATGCTTTTATTGTTCACCTTGAGGCAGCAAATACTGCACTGAATAGGTTCATTAAGTATTTTACCACTGTCCATCTGGCTTACAGTCAATTATGTTCCGGTAATGTGAATATTAATAAAGATGTTGACATCCATTAGAAATCACAAACTAGACTCCAATGTCACTCTTCAGCACATGATTAGCACTTTGTTGGAATAATGTAGTAAACACTTTATCATTCTATTGACATTCATTACTATTCAAGATGGCATCAATAAAATAAACTTCCTAAATTTTCTTGACAAACTCAAAAATCTTTGGTCAACTTCCTTACAAAGATTTCAAGGAACCCCAGGTTTTTCTGAAGCACATTTCAAAAACCCCACAGCCTCAATGTTACCACAATTAATTAGTCTCCCTCTGATATCAGCTCTGCAAACACCCCCATTTAATATTAGTGGACCATAAAACTTTTTCAAGATCACTTGCTGATTAATACCAATATAAATAATCATGTGTAGTGTACCAACAGCTGAAGGGAAGAATTAATTCTCATACAACTTGCAAAAACCTTCCTTATCCAGTTACCTTATTTTTAATTGTAACATTTTACCATTTTGGTATTTGCAGCCCTGAGCTCCTTTGGGAGAAAGGAGGAGATATAAATTTAATCATTACTTATTATCAAAGTAGCTATTTAGAAGCCTGTCATATACATGGATTTATGCATAAATAGCAAAATGCCACTTCTTCTGATAGGACAGTACATTGAACCATGAGCAGCACAACTTTTACCTATGTGCTTACATGTGGTCTCTATTGGTGAATGTTTTTCCACACAGTGTCAGGATATCCAACTGCAGGATTTTACTTTTCTGCAGAGGAGTCACAGAGGCAGCCTCTAATGCATATGAGAGGGCACACTCTGGAATATCAGTAGAAATTGAGCAAAACCTGTCCTCAGCTTCTGACAATCCTAGTGTCTGTAACAGCCTTCCCCAACCTGGTGCCACTCTACAACTTCCATCATTCCTGATTGGCCACACTGCCTGGAGTTGATGTGAGTAGTAGGCCAATGACACCTAAAACGTGCCAGGTTGGGGAAGTCTGGTCTATAGGGAAGGGGTAAATCTTGTCAACTCTCAACTGGGCCCCAGACTGTGCACACTTTATGTCACTCTATGTGTTATAGAACTAAAATTGTTAAATCATGAGTAAGAAAGTACTTGGGAAATGATTAACTGGTTTTTTTATGCAGAAGAGGACATAAAAATGATGCCTCAACAGCAAAATACCATCTGAGAAGTCTATAAAGGTTATTGGGAAGTACATATGTTGCAATATTCTAATATTCGGGGGGGGGATCTTCCAAGCATAAGGATACCAATAGAAACTAGTCTGTTGGTTCTTATGCCTACAAACCCAGTCCCAGTACTTATGTATTTGCTTCCAGTAGTGGTGACTATAAGGATTGTAATACCAAGGGTCTTCTTACACTCCTACTACCATCCCGTATCCACTCCATGCGCAAATATCCTCCCTCAAAACCCAGCCAAAGCAGGAATCTGAACAAGGCCAATCATTTGGAAGAATTTTATTGGTAACAGGAAATAGAAGCAAACACATTCTCCACACTCTTCAGCAAGCAATAGGATTACCAGGTCTTCGTTTTTCGGCCAGAGTCTCTAGTTTTTTGGGGGGCCCCTCCAGTTTTCCAGCTAGCACCCCTTAATCTCCAGACTCTCAGCTTCAATTTTAAAAAAAAGTTTCTAGGTGGTCTGGTTCCCGAGATATACACCAAAACATCAATCGCCCCCTGCATGACTGTTAAATCTGTTTTACAGATCTTTATAACAGCTCCTAGCTCTAACTACAACTCCCATCAACCCAATCCAGTGGCCATGCTGGCTGGGGCTGATGCGAGTTGCAGTTTAAAAAAGTAATGTTTCCAAGCTCTGGCTCTAACCCCGTCCTTTCAGGATTGTAGCCAATAAATGAAGCCAGGGTTGTGACTTGTTGATCCAGGCATGCCTAGGCTTAATTTCAACGTCAGAAAATGTTAGCTTTGAGATTTTGCAGTTTGCATAAGTAATATGGCTTAACTTTTTTTTTCTCTTGTGTGCAAGAGTCGGACCCTGGGCTATGAAATATGAAAGTATTTAATGTAATACTTGCTTTCCATGTATCTGGAGTAAACCCCATTGAACACCATTAGGACTTACTTTTGAGTAGACATGATTAGGATTGTGCTGTAAATTAATGGGACTTTTGAGTAAACATAGCACAGACTTGTGTTTGTGTTATAAATCTTTCTCTCCCACTCCAATCCTATTTTTAAAGCAATTAGGCAGGGTTTACCTAGGTATCACAGTTCTTATTATGTAGGAAACATAAAAAAAATGTTCCTCAATGACCAAGTGGTTTGACAATAAACTATTATATGGGGTGTATTTTTACACCTGCAAGTGTGTGTGTGTGTGTGTGTGTGTGTGTAGCCTTTCCAACAACCCTGTGATGTAGGGTTGGTGATTGGAAATCAAGGCAGCTCACAATAAGAAATAAATCCCTTTAAAAACCAATAACCATAAAACAAGTATAAACAAAAACAGCTTAAAGTGGCATGATTCCAAATTTTGGGTTGGGTGAATGAAGTTTATTTATTTATTTTTATTTATATATTATTTGATTTATATCCCACCCTTACTCCCAGTAGGAGCCCAGGGCAGCAAACAAAAGCACTAAGAACACTTTAAAAATCATAAAAACAGACTTTAAAATATATTAAAACAAAACATCTTTAAAAACATTTTTAAAAGCTTTAAAAGCATTTTTTTTTTAAGAAAAGGTTTAAAAACATATTAAAAAGCAATGTACCTACAGTGGCCTTCTGGTGACTGGCCTGGTCTGAAGGCACTTAAACCCTTATTGCCATAGGCTAGATTAAATGTTCCCTACCCAGGCTCCATCTTTTAGCTAAGATTTCTATTTTAATTTCCAATTAGATATTTTTTTTAATTGTACGGTCCAAGCAACTATTTATTTATTTATTAAATGTTTGATGTTTGATGCTTAATGTATCATGCTTAATGACATCACTCGGGCCCGCCCCATGACATCACTCAGGCCCACCCCATGACATCACTCGGGCCCACCCCTCAAATCTCAGGTTTTGGGATGATTCTGACCTGGCAACTCTAGCAAGCAAAGTAAACTTAATACTCACAAACCTAAAAGACAACAAGGATCCTTGGGCCACCTCTCCTTCCCCAACTGGACAAGACACACCTCTGGGTTTCAGAGTAGGCTGACAGCTGTGAGCTGCCCTGGGTTCCCAGTTAAATACTCTTCCCCCCCATTTCCAGTTGTATTGCCCGGGCCCTGGGCTTCTTAAGTTTTAAGTTCAATACCAAGGAGTCAATGAGACAGATTCACGGTTTACTTACAAAGGAGACTTTATTGGGTATATAACAGGCATGCCTACCCAATGGAACAGACTGTCAAGGTCCCTCGCAGAGACGTTCAGGTCTGAACCCTGAGCTAACGGCACAGGCACCTTTTATAAGGAAAATCTTGGCAAGACACAGTGGTGACGGAACACATAGTTAGCTGCTATCTTACATCAAATCAGCGCATCTTGACAGGGTACATGATTGATTATGCTACATCAATTTAAGCATCAAAGCCATTCTATGATTAATGAAGTCTATGCTACTATCTTACTATCTTTGATGTATCACAGTCGCTTGATCTGGGGTGTCAAGGCACTTGATGGATCATCCTATCTACGTGCAAGAACACTGTGCTGATGTAAACAGGACATGTTCACCTGTCTTTGCCACCCTTTCTTGGCACATGCACCCCTGTTCCCTGACACATACAGCTCATTAAAGCTTATCTAGACCCACTTGGCCATCTTGACCTCTCCATGCTCCTCTCTACTGGCATGTGTGCTGCTGTTCCTTAGCACGTGCAGCTACTCCTTGAGGGTACATCAAACGGTCCTTTCCCAGCCCATTAGAAGACAGAGATGGGTGTAGGTTCAGCACTCATTTGACCGTTCCTTGAACTCAATCTCTAATGCGCTGCCCTTCTGGCAGGTGCTCAAAGTGAGAAAAACAACATTATAAGCTTCCATTTGCAATCTTAACCTCTTAAAGGCAAGTCTACATAATAATAGCCATACATATGCAAAAGCAATGATTACATGAGTTCCATGGAATACACCAGTAAACCCCTGCCCCACTAATCAACTATTAATTTCATGCTAATCTTTCTATGTTGATTGGGTCTTACTTCCCTTAGAACCTACCCCTCTTCTGAGAAGGATCTGCCCCTATCTATGTAGATTGTGTATCCCAAACTGCACCAACATTCCCCTTTTCGTGGTGAATCTTGTGGTTTTTACCTTCTCTCATTTCTCATTTTCAGAGAAGGGCCTTTTTCTGACCACACTGTCAATCACTGTTGCCCCAAGGTGAACTTCTTTATTAAAGCCTTATATGATGTGATATCTATGTTCTTATTATGATTACCTATAATAAATAAATTATTTTTATTTAGTATATAAACCTTATATTAATGATTTTATCTAAACTATATCTTATATCATCTTTAGTTTTGGTATTTTATAGCCCCTATCATTCATTTCAGCTTGCTAGGGACAGCAACAGGACATTCTTTGCAATTTTCCAGTGGTACAGAGACAGTTAATATTTTTTCTTCTGTTGGTCTTTATTAAATGTCCCATGGTCCCCACAATCTCTTTTAATTACCTGAGGTCTCTTTCTTATTATGCTTTATTTACAAGCACCCACAATCTCTGATCTCCCCTCTAAAATATTTAAACTAAAATCTTATATCCCTCAACTCCTTTACCATTTAAATGGGATAGATCACACTTAACAATCAAGATCACACTTAAATTTCTAACAGATCTCAAGCTCTTTGTCCTTCTGGAAACATCTCATGAATGTAATTTATGAAAACCTAGAAACTTTTATTATTCATATTGTACACCATTGACACCAATGGATGGGAGAAAAGCTCACTTTCACTTTGATTTTAAGAAACCGTTTACCACACACTCAGACAATCAGTGTTAGTTTCCTGTTCTTGTGATGAGCAAAGGATGCCATGTGATTTTGTGACCATTTCCCCCTAACAATGGCACTCTCTTATAAATCTTACTAAGGGCATGAGTTTTACTATCTATCTCAAGTCAAACCAGAGTTCCTTAAAGTTTCCAATCTTCTAGACTCCAACACCTATAACAAGAACTCTGTTACAAACAAGAGATGGCAGAAAACCATTAAGCAGATAACTAGTATATAATCTTTGGTCTGGTCCTGGGGAATTGGAATACTTTCTAAAAACTAGTTCTGTAGTGCAAATGTATGTATACTTTCGCAGAGTTAAGTGGCCCTTACTTCCAGGCCACTATGTGTAGGAATACATCTTTGGAAAGCCATATCATAATCTTAAGTTAGATCCAGTTCAAAGAAAGAAACCAGAAATGATATTTGGGTTATTTGACTATTCAGATAAACAGTGTTAACATGCAATTTTGAAAGTCACATGTCACAGCTTGTCATCGAAAATCAACTTAAGATCTAAAACTACATTTTCTCTTTTGTAGAAAGTTGCCACAATAAATCCTTGACAAACCAACATTTAAATTTGAAGTATAATTTACCATGTCTATTACTGAAACTGTCAAGAGTTTCACTAAATTATTTTTCTTCCTAGGCAAAATAAACCCGAATACTTAAGTGGATCAACTTCTAAAACTAGGTAACATTTTCAGAATAGAAGTCTGAGAAAAAGGGATAGGTAGTATAAAACATGACTGCTGTTGCCTTTTGAGAAAACATTTTTAGCACCCATCTGTACAGATTTTTGTTTACTGAAATTTAATGAAGCAGTACAACCTACATGTATGTGGGGTGTCTGACAAGTTCTTTGGGTTAAAAAACAAAACACTATCACTGTAAGTTGTTTACATATGAGGACTGATGGTATTCATTAACACTGTACAACTTAAGTAATTCTGGAATATTTGTCTCCACAATCTTGTTCTCAACACAAGTGCCTGCCAATAATTTAGAATCCAACATCTATTGTATCCTAACCCTCCCTTCTTCACAACCATCAATACCGGGGTTAGGAGGAAGGGCAGGATATAAACCAAATAAATAAATAAATAAATAACTGTAAGGCTACTATGAAACTTGACACCTTCACCTAGAGAGCTTCTCTTTCTCTCATTTCAAATTCTGCTAGTTTAGCATTGCATCTCCATTATGTGATGGAAATACAAACATGTAATTTATATCTGTATTAATATTGATATCAATATATGATTTTCCCAAAAAAACCCCAAAAATAAGAATACAGGGCACTGTCTGGATTCCAAAGCACTTGAAAAACAAAGAACTCACTAACTCTCCCCTCTAAAAAAATTCATGTATTATTAATTTTCATTTTCCATTTCATAAGTCATCTTAAAAGGTCAAGCCATAAGTGACCATGTGTGGATGGCGGATTCAGTGGTTTGTCCTGGTTACTTACGTACTGAATGAAGTCTTAATACATTTGTCAGAGTCCACTTGTTTGTTGTGTGATTTTAGTCCCTGGTTAAGTATAACCCCTGGGTAAATGAGATAAGTTGGCCCCAGAAGCAGCCCATATCCTGCCCTCGAGCCGTAAAGCTCTGACAGACAGGCCTCCGGAACCGCCAATCACCTCCAAAAGTGCCTAAGGGGGCCACCTAGCTGCCCTTACCTATTTCCCTTCCTGCACCTTCCCTCCACAAAAGGGGAAAAAATCTCTATTTAGTCCCCCTTTACCCCACTGCCGAGAAGCACCTCTCGCAGACACCTCTGCAGGTCTCCCAAATATATCGTTACCTGCATCTGACAGGTGAACGACATCGGCCCTGTATAGTTCACCCTTCCAATGCTGAATGTGGGGATGCGGAATGGCTAACCTCCCATGCCCAAGAAGAGCCAACCGAATCTGCCAGTTAGCCTTCATTTGCCAAACCCTGTGTGGGAGCATGTCTGACCACAGCAGAGGTACCAAAGGCCATCGTTGCCTTGTTAATTGCATGTCACACATGCCTGCCAGCTGAGGGTCTTGCCCTTAAGTAACCGAGGCCGTCACAGCCTCTCCGCTGCATGTCACACATGCCTGCCAGCTGAGGGTCTTGCCCTTAAGTAACCGAGGCCGTCGCAGCCTCTCAAGCGCATGTCACACATGCCTGCCAGCTGAGGGTCTTGCCCTTAAGTAACCGAGGCCGTCGCAGCCTCTCCACTGCATGTCACACATGCCTGCCAACTGAGGGTCTTGCCCTAAAATAACCGAGGCTGTCGTAGCCTCTCAAACTGCATGTCGTCACATGCCAGCGATCTTAGGGCCTTGCCTCAAGTAACTGAGGTCATTCCCACCCGGGGGAAGGACCACCACTTGCAAAACTGTCTGTACTGAATTATGCTGGAACAAAGTGGGTAGGAGCCCATCCAAACGCATTCCTCTCCGGCCAAGCCACTGTATTGCAACCCATCAACTGAGGCCCAACTGTGAGCCCATGCTCGATTTCGTGGCCCTCCAGCTGCCTGGAAGACCATGCTGTGGCCGCCTATTAGGATGTACGTCTGCTCCGTCCCCGTCCAGCAACTTATCAAAATAATTATAACTTGTTAGGCTTCTGAATTCCCAGGCCCTCTAAAAAGGGTGAATATAGCCCTTATAAACCTGAGGACCAGCATCCAACAGCCTGCACCTTTGCCTGGGAAATTCCAAGAGTGGATTCCAAACTCTGAGTGGTCATGCCCTAGACCTGTAAGAGCCCGCTTCGTGAGCACCCAAAACTAGTATTTTGTGAGGGGGTCCTCGCTTGCATGGGGGAATAAATATCCTTCTCCAGTTCCCCCTGGCCAATGTACGGTCCGCCCCATACATCTCTGGTCCATCTTAGACCTTCTCAGTTGTATACGGGCACAACCCCCCCTCCATGGAGACATCTGATAGCTGGAGGGCATGTCGAGACAGGTCTCGCTTGGATCCAGCCACCACCTTGCCTATCCTAAAAGCTCCAAAAAACCAGCATAAGGGCTACTGCCTGGAATAGTCTGGCTCACAGCTGGAGGAGCATACTGTATTCCCACTGGCTCACCATACCCAATAAAATGTCCAGTGAGAAAGGGCGACGGGGATAGGGAAAAAACCACCAGCCTAGCTATGAAGGAAAGTTCCGCTAGCTTACCTTGAAGTGCTTGGACTAACAGGCCCCTTCTCCTGCCATCCACTGGGAATTTTAGCAGGTGACTCAACGGAAAAGGCCATTCTGGCACACAGCTCTTGCCGGCCCAAAATTCCTGAATCGCCCTACCTGTTCTGTGGTAGCTGGCGAGCGTGCTGGGGGCAATGGAATCTATGGGAATGCCAGCGCGCAGTGTTGACCCTTAGGCAATACTACCTCTGGTTATTTTCATCAAGTCTGAAAGCCTGGAGCAAGGAAGAGTTTTTGTTATGTCTTTGTAGGAACTTGCAGGCTGTCAAGGTCAACACCTGCTGGTTCCTAGGCAACGGGAGATAAGGGCTGGAGACAGAGCAGCCAGTTTCTCTGTGGGGGTTTTGTTCTTGAAGAAGAAGCAGCTTTCTGTGTGTGCTCTTGCTATGGGGAAAAATGAAACTGCTTGTAAAGCTTACATACCTTAATGTCCGGAGTAAATGGACTCTTAATACTATGTCGTGTTCTTGGATTTCTTGACCACTTATGCTCTAGTGTAACAGCGCTTACAACACAAATACCGCACACATCAACAGGGTTATGGGCCCAGATCCAGCGCGCGTTACAACGGCGTAAGTGGTCTGAGCTGCAGACTGAGTTCCAGAGAGCAGCGTGATTGATTGTGCCAGACAGAGGTGAACGAAGATGGCTGTAAACATGTCTGGAGGCATGCCGATGGAGAGACTTGCAGAAAATAATTACGCCAGCTGGAAGATGAGAATGCGGGCTTTCCTGATAAAAGAGGATTTATTTGAGGTGATTGAAGGGACCCCACCAGCACCACCAACAGTGGCCTGGAAGCGGAAAGATGAGAAGGCGCAGGCATTTATTACCTTGGCTCTATCCGACTCTCAACTGATGTACGTGAGAGATGAACCCTCAGCCAGACGTATGTGGGACGTGTTGCAGGCTTTGCATGTGCAACAGACTGCGGGATCGAAATTGTGTTTGGCAAGAAAGCTGTACCAGATGCGCTTCACCGGAGAAAGCACCATGTCTGAGCATCTTACTGAATTTAGGCGCCTATTTGCTGAATTAGAAGACCGAGGCGTGGAATACAGTATCCTTCAGAAGACGTATATTATCCTGGCTTCACTCGATGGAAGCTGGAATAATTTTGTCATGGCTATGGAAGCAATGCCAGATGGCGGCCTGAACGTGGGTTTTATTGAGGAAAAATTGACCCAGGAGTGGCAGCGGAGACAGGAGGCGCAAAAGGCCGAGCCGAAGGAAGCTGTCAGGAGCAAGCAGGCAAACTACCAGGAGCAGCAACGGCTGAAAACTTGTTATTTTTGCGGAGCGTGTGGGCACATTCAAAGGGACTGTGCAGTCAAGCAAAGAAACAGAGACGGAGGCTGGAAGCAGAGCAGTGTGAACTTTGTCAGCGCAGAAAAGCCTCATTTAATGGAGACAGAATGGGTCTGTGACAGTGGAGCGTCCCATAGTCTTGTAAAGGACTTACGTTTATTGCACACTTCAAAGGCGGTGCAGGATTCTGTTCTTTTAGCTGATGGATCGAGAAGAACTGTCAAGGCGCAAGGGACATTGAAACTGAGTAAGATTGGCATAATTTCTGATGTATTGTATGTCCCTGAATTGTCTAATAATATTTTGTCAGTCAGAAAATTAACCAGCATTGGGTTTTCAGTGGTGTTTGAAAAAGCCAAATGTTTTGTGAAAAGAGGGGGTGAAATATGCATGCAAGGGAGCCTGAAAGATGCACAGTTTGTAATAAAGAGCAATCAGGCAGAGTGTGCTATGTTAAATGCTGGAACACATAAAGGCTGTGTACATGATTGGCACAAAAGGCTGGGGCATGCAAACTACGAAACAATTAAGAAAACCCTGAGTCTTAGTGAAAACATGAAATTGACTGAGTGTGGGCAGATAATGGATTGTGATGCCTGCCATAAAGCAAAAGATACAATTGCACCCATAAACCGGGAGGCGGAAAGCTCGACAACCGCTCCTTACCAGCTAATCCATGTTGATTTATCAGGGCCAATAAAAGTTCACGAGGAGGTGCAAAATACTTTATGGTCGTAGTGGATGATTTTTCGAGGTTCACTCATGTTTATTTGCTCAAAAGGAAAGATGAGGCAGAGCAGAAGTTGCGTCTGTTCATCAAGAAAATTCAAACGCAGCATAATGTCACTGTGAAGGCGATACGATCAGACCAAGGGGGGGAGTTTACAAGCAAAGCATTACATGCATACCTTGAAAGTGAAGGTATAGAACAGCATTTCACAGCTCCATTTTCTCCGTTTTCTAACGGGATAGCGGAGAGAAAAAACAGAGTGATTCAGGAAGCTTTGAGAGCCATGTTGGAGTATTCTAGTCTCACACACTCTTTTTGGGGGGAATGTATTCTGTATGCGAATTACATACACAACAGGGTGTTACATAGTGCCACTGGAATGTCACCCTATGAGAAACTCACTGGGAGAAAGCCGAGGGTGCAGCACATTGAGAGATTTGGAGCCCGTTGCTGGGTCCATATTACACAAGGGAAAAGACGTGGCAAATTGGCACCTAGAGCGCAGGAAGGGTTTGTGCTGGGTTTTCAGAATGTACAGAGTGTGGGTTCCACAAACACAGCAAGTTGTTCTGAGCAGAAGCATTAAAGTCTCAGACAAGCCTTGGGATCATGAACAAACAGTTATTCTCAATGGGTCAGATGAAACAACAACACCAGGACCAACACCTACACAAGGGGTGAAAGTGGAAGGAACACAAATACCACTGAAGGATGCATTAAATGAACTGATTTGGGGCAAACGTAAAACAAAGAAACGTAAGGCTGACGATCTGATGTATTCTGAGCAAGTCGTTCCAAGTACAAGTGCTTCAGATGGGGGTGCAGCAGGAGCCGAAGCTCCAATTCCCTTAAGGTGCTCTGAGAGAGCTAACATTGGGAAACCTCCTGACAGATTTACTGTGGGTATAGTCAGCAGCCCGGGTATGCACAAAGAAATACAGATGGATGCAGAAACGTTATATCTAACGTGTGTACAACCAAAGTTTGATTAATAAAGTTTGAGCTTGGAAACTGTAATGTATGATGCAATGAATTGAAATGTATTACTGGATGCATATGTGTAACTATGTATTGTAGAACTGTACTGCTGAAATGGACATGTTATAGTTGCAAATGTTATAGATACAGTCTTGATGAAAAGGTGGGAGCTGTTGACCCTTAGGCAATACTACCTCTGGTTATTTTCATCAAGTCTGAAAGCCTGGAGCAAGGAAGAGTTTTTGTTATGTCTTTGTAGGAACTTGCAGGCTGTCAAGGTCAACACCTGCTGGTTCCTAGGCAACGGGAGATAAGGGCTGGAGACAGAGCAGCCAGTTTCTCTGTGGGGGTTTTGTTCTTGAAGAAGAAGCAGCTTTCTGTGTGTGCTCTTGCTATGGGGAAAAACGAAACTGCCTGTAAAGCTTACATGCCTTAATGTCCGGAGTAAATGGACTCTTAATACTATGTCGTGTTCTTGGATTTCTTGACCACTTATGCTCTAATGTAACAGCGTTTACAACGCAAATACCGCACACATCAACACGCAGTTCACAGGAATAGGCCATCTTTGCACAGCCCCTGCTGCCCTTTCTGCATTCTGATAGCTGGTGATCACACTAGGGAAATGGATAGGCTTATGGCCATCTCCGACTGGGGCAGATCCTCCCTATTCCCAGCTGTCAAGGGAATCCCCAGGTACATAGCCATACTATAAGCTGTGACCTCAGGTGCTAACTTGCATCCCAAAATCTGCCATACCCATGAACAGCCAATCACACAGATAGTGCCCCACTACTTCTGGGCCCACTTGTCTCCTGATTGCTCCATCCCAGAAGGATCTGAGGCACTCCATGTAAGAAATATAGCAGTCCATAGGCAATGCTCTGCCACATAAAATGCATAAGGCTCCTCTGCCACATGCGCACACCATGTTGGAATGAAGTGTAGCGCACCGTACCTAGACTATCAGGTATGAACCCATTATTGCCTAACCCCTTAAATAAGACTGGTGGTGAATCCGGTGTAATTTGCATATTTACACTCTGTCCCTGGCAAATTGCTATCATAACGAAAACAGTTTGAAGATTGTAGGCCATGAAGGCCAGCCTGGAGTTAGAGGCCATGAAGGCCAGCCAGGAGTTGGAGTATGGGATTGGCAAACCAAAAAGGAAAACACCATTAACACAGACAAACCTCCCCTTAAACCGGGTAGCCTGCAAAGAAAGTTCGCAGTACCTCTAGTCTAACTGGGCAGGGACACTGGGGCTTCTTCTTACCCCTTTGAAGGCCTCTTATGCTGGGGCTTCTTCTTACCCCTTTGAAGGCCTCTGGCCTCATATCTCACCAATGTCCCTATCAGTCTGCAAAGAAAGGAAGGAAATCGTTTATGAGTAAGTACACTTTACCAACTACTATGTCATAGCAGCTAACCCAGTTTCCCTAAAGCACAGAGACTGAGGATAGCTGCTGTCACCAATATTTGGACCTACTGCACCTTTGTCCTAGCTGGTTTCCAAACACCAATCAGATAGATGTTCAAATGCAAAATTTGCACGCTATATTGATTTCAATTCACTGATATACATACATATCAAAATAGAGGTGCCAATGCCAACGTTGCATGCTATATGACTTCAGGTAAATGATACCAGAAATGTTGTTGTTATAAAATCATCAGGAAAGATTGAAGAGTCTCCCTTGATCTTAAGAGGCAGCTTCCGTGTCACAAACGTCTAAGGTCCTGTCAAGGCAGCACTTGCTTCACTAAGGTCTAAGATCCTGGAAATGAGGTTAAGAGCCTAAGAAGTAGCCTGTCTTTCATTTTTATTCCCATCCACCCATCCACCCACACTATCACCTGCTAGACCTTCACTTCCCCACAGAAGCTGCAGGTCCTTATGAGACCAATTTCAAATAAATGCAACTTCTGTCTGAAAGAACAAGTAATGTATAACTGACACTTGAAAAAGGATCACTGTCACCTAATTTATGGTGATTTAGCCATTGTCTAGCAAACTCTATCTTGTGTGCCTACCATTAGTATCTAAATATGAAAGGTCGAAAGGCCCGAAAAGCTCACCAGGTCCTACAAAGGTCATGTGTAATATAGTAATAATAGAAATAACTACCTCAACCTAATATAATCTGGGCCTAGCAAGAAGTTGGAAGCCTAACCAAAAGCTCTGCACCCCCCAAATCAGCCACCCTGTAATAAAATTAATAGAATAGGTACCGTGAGCCTAATATAGGCCCGAGTCAAGCAAAAGGCTGCAAGCCTAACTAAAAAGCCCAGCACAATGGCCAATATAGGCTGCCAGGGCCTCACCCACATCCTTTGCCATCTTGTGCCCCCTACCTAGGCTGAACTCACACCCAGCCTTGGCAACCAAAGGGGGAAATTGGGCCTGGTGACAGTCTCAAAAGGCTTGTGCAGCCTTCTCTCCCATAATTTGTTCTGAGCCTGCAGCCCATGGATGTTGGGAAGATTTGAACCCTGGTCTCCTGGGTCACAGTCCAGACACCTCAACCACTACCAAAAACTTATCCCATGCACATGGGGTGGTGGTGGTTTAAAATTGCCCAAAGCCATGCATTTTATGAGGGGACCTTTCACTCCCCTCTTTCTTTTCTTAATTGGCAAGACTACTCAAATCCTCCCTGGCCTGTAATAATAACTATGAGAGAAATAATAATAATAATAATAATTATTATTATTATTATTATTATAAACCACTGACTATATGGTGTAATTCACTTCTTCCCAGACCTTAGTCTGTAACAATAAATCCAAATTATTATTATTATTACAAGCCACTGACTGTATGGAGTAATGCACTTATGCCCAGTCCTTAGCTTATAACAAGAAGTATTTTAATTACTGATTCTGTTTTAATGTCAATATTGGAGCAATGTGATCTTGTTTTACTGGCTGCAGATAGAGCCTTGAGTATTTTAAAACCAAGATTGTAAGCAATGTGTGTGTGATCTTGCTTAACTGGCTGCAGGAAAAGCCTTGAGTATTCAAAGCCTTGAAAAACCAAAGCCTCCACGTGTGATCTTGCTTTAACTGGCTATACTAATAGCCTTAGAGGTGGTGTGCCTTCCTCCCCCTCCCACCGGGGGGGCACAGTGTTCAGCTCGCAAGCCTTTTAAAAGGCCTACTCCAGCTGCTGCCGCTTCTCAAGCCCCTCACCACTTGGCACGCACACAATAGGCATGACACGTTGCCCCAAACAAAGATGGAGGCAGCAGCTTCGCCCCCATCTGCAACTACGCCCCACTTGTCAGCTGCGAGGTGAGCGGGGCATCATTTTAAACAGACTAGGATCACAACACTGAAGCCAGCACAATAAAAGGGAGGCAAGAAAGAATATGTGGGGCAGACTCTTGTTCCTGGCTTACTAAACCATCATTTAGTGAGTCAACATCATCAGCAAGAACAGAAACAACAGCTGTTTGTAAACACCAGAAACAGGCATAGGAATTTTTCATGAGTCATGCCAGTTTTTATCCTTTGAACATCAAGCTCTAATAGTATTGCTTGTGTAGTTACCCAGACAAACACAGCAGAAGTGCTATCATCACGAACATTGCTGCCTTTGAGTTTTGGGTTTTAGAGTTCTTCAGCAGCTTAGTTGTCCTTAATTTTATTGAGTTTTTCCTCCCACAATCCTCATCATTCTGAAAGAAAAAAACATTCACACTATTTTTCCTTAAATCTCCTTCAAAGATTTACAATTTTCCATTAGGAAAAAAAATCTTAGGAAAAAAGATAGAATTATTCTGAACCTTCATTGAAGCCCTGTCTCTGAACAAAATATATATTGTACTTGAATATCCAGCAGTGTCCTAATATGTTACAGTATCTGAACAAAGACAGGAGAGTTTGTTACTCATATGGAGTTCAAAATGATCTGGGTTGGGAGAAACTGCAGACTGGGACAAGGGAGGGATCATCCTATTTTGCTTAGATTGAGGAAAGGGGCTCAGAGTTTTGCCCCTTCAGTGCTTCTTATCTAGTTTAAGGGGTTAAATTAACTACGATCCTTTTATTAAATCAATATTACATCCCTAAAAGGTAAAATATGTGTGAGGGGTGAATTAATCTCCTTCAAAGAATAAAACCAAACTAACTTCTATTGACATAAAACACAACAGATTTTTGCTGCTTCCTCTCTCCTATCTACAGCAGTCTTCAGTGCTATATTCGGTTCTTTTCCAGATAGTTCCCCCAAGCTTCAGGAGCAACTTTGGAGTAGGAGAATGAGTAGAAGGGACTGGTGAAAATCAGGTTTCCCAAAGGCAAAGCCACCAGTGGATACAACCCCTTGACTGGACCCATGAGCACCGGATTGTTTCTCTCTGGTCTTAAACAGGTGCAAATGATATTCCTCTTCTCCAAGCTTCATTTTAAAGAGTAATTATTCCATTTTATTTTAAAATGATATTTTAGCAGTAAGTAGCTGATGTTAATGTGCATAATCTTTTTTCAATGCCAGAAAAAAATGTATGAAGAATGTAAATGGAAAAGTGAAGAAATTTTTGTATCAGTGCCTTGAGAATGCTAAGGCATTGTTCTTAAAGCACACATTTTAAGATATTCTTTTTAATATATAAAAAAGGTCAAATATGTACCGCTATTTGATAATTATTACAAACTAGAGAGCTTGCAAGATGTACTGTGAGGCTGCATGAGAAGCCATTGCATTAGCGCAATTAAGATAATGTTTCATTAGCGCTCTCTTGCTCTCAGCACACATCAAAATGTAAAGGCACATGAAATGTGATCTTCTGACTATTTGAAACTGACTGTTCTATCTAATCATCAAATGTGTTAAGTGTGCATTAGGCAAATTTGCAGCTGGATTTGTATCTGTATTTAGCTCAGTTTAAAAATAAAATGAAAATGGACTGCCTTCAAGTTGATTCAGAGGCATAATATCTCTCCAAAGAATCTAAGTAACACAATGACTGCGTAGAAATACTTCACCAACTCCTATGAGATACCATGTGAAAACATCCTGGCTTCCAGTACAATTT
The DNA here is from genome assembly GCF_030035675.1 of Rhineura floridana. Classification (NCBI taxonomy): domain Eukaryota; kingdom Metazoa; phylum Chordata; class Lepidosauria; order Squamata; family Rhineuridae; genus Rhineura; species Rhineura floridana. The sequence continues at coordinate 103,464,941 of NC_084487.1, forward strand.
TTAAAATTTCAGCCTTCTTGCTCTAAGATCTCAATTTAAATCACTTTAATTCTCTAACTGGCCATGTGACCATGGAGGTAATTCTAAGACAGAATAAGCTGAAAAAAAACTCTGAACAATTAAGAGTTTTTTTCAATTGCCTATTATGAAATAAGCATTTCCCCCCCTCACACACTTCTCAAGGCATGGCAGAAATTCACTCTTCATTCCAAATGGAGCAAGATTTTTTATATGCTTACATAAGGAAGGTACCACATATGTTTTTGGTCAAGAGGCGCTGGAAGTTACCATTAAATTTTGAACTCAAATGTCCAAAACATTATTTTGTACTCTCTCATGCTACCAGACCATCTACCTACTAGTATTATGCAGAGCTACCTATGAAATTGAGATTACAGAAAGATGCTTACAGAGCAAGCATTTCAGATGATTCAAGGATATCAAATCATACATTGCTGGAAAATGCAAATACCAACCACAGGGCAATTAGCAAATCTGACCTGGAAAAACATGTGCTTCCTATCTCAGATATGTGGTTAGTCACATTATCATTTCCAGCATCATATTCTAAGATGACATCTTAGCATATAAAGAGGTTTTGGTGTATGAGTTGGAAGTAATAATATGTACGCATACATTCAAATATGCCAATATAAAAGATATCTGAATCTGATCAAATTCAAACAAAGCAAGTGGCTCATTAATGTTGAAAACAAATGCAAATCCACCAGATCTACTATTACAAAATAGATTTTATCCTCACAGATGTTCAGCTGCATTATTAAGTTTTTATCTGTATGACTTAGAAAGTTATCTGCAATTCAGATCCATTCTGGCCAAATTATAAGATAGCTAGGATTTTACTCATGCTACTCTGGTAACCTTTATATTAGACTACTGCAATCCATGACACAAGGGGCTGCCTTTGAAGACGATCCAGACACTGCAGCTAGTGCAGAATTCGGCAGCCAGATTGCTGACCAAGGTCAGTCAGTCCACACATATAACTTTAATTCTGGCACAGTTGAACTAGCTACTAATTAGTTTCTGGACTCAGCTCAAAGTGCTGGTTTTGACCTATAAAGCCTTTTGTGGCTCAAGACCTCACTATCTCAAGGACTGCATCTCCCCATATGAACCAACCCACACCCTGCATTTGTTAACAGAGAACCTTCTCCATGTGCCCCCTCCACAGAAGACTAAAAGAGTAGCAACACAAGGACAGGCTTTTTCAGTGGTGGCCCCCTGCCTGTGGAATGCTCTTCCCAGGAAGGCACGCCTAGAGCCTTTTTATCCATCTTTAGGCATCAGGCAAAGACTTTCCTTTTAATTCAGGCCTTTGGCCCTTGATATGGGCTGTTCTAGTTATTTCTTTTTATTTAATTTTTATATTGTATGTTTTAAAATCTGTTTTATATGGTATGTTTTTTAAAAAAAATCTGTTTTATATTTTATGTTATGAAATCTGCTGTAAATAGAAATTGTTGGGTATGAGGCGACTAACAAAAGAAATAAATAATAACAACCCTATTCAGAGTAGACCTCATTGGCATTAATAGACATAACTAACTTAGGTTCACTAATTTCCGTGGATCTACTCTGAGTAGGACTTAGCTGAATGCAACATTTACTCATTAATATCAGAGTCCTCACAGACTAATATAGTGATCAACAGCATGAACGACATGCTTCTTCCTCCAATCTCAGCAGACTAACTCAACAGAATGGATAGTTAAAACACGATCACCTACCTTCAGCCTTCATCTGAAAGACAAAGCTATTACTACTGTGCCATCTGACAGAGTTGTTGTAAGAACTATGATGATAATGTATATGAAGTGTTAAACCCTACTGGAAAATCTATAAAGTGAGGAGAATTACCTTGACAACTGTCTAAGTAGCTACTTTGGGATAAGGAGAGAGAGAGTGAGACTCTGCTTGTCATCAGGGGAGGCTATTTCCACCTGCCTTGCCTCACCCTCCAGCCCTGGAAGCCTTCAAAAGGGAGCTGCCTTCAGAAGACTTTCTGGCCCTTTGGGTTGAGCTATGGGGGTCAGGGGCATGGAAGATATTTTTGTATCAGCTTGGGGGTTAGTTTTTAAATATTTTTTGCCTTGGCTTTGTTGTTGAGCTTTAGGCTCATTTATGCTCTGATATATATTTTTCTTTAATGTTGTAGTGATTATACTTATGTGTTGTCGTGCTACAGCATTTAGATTGTTTGTGTGAACCACTTTGAGCACGTGTGTATTTGTGGAAAAGGTGGTATATACATAATAATAACAACAACAACAATAATAATAAATAAAAGTTTAGTTTGGACTGATACTTAAGATACAATACATTTGTGGCTGTGCATTAAATTTAGCTGTGCTACATGTCCCTTGCAACAAGGACCTGCAAATCTACTTGGTCCCTAATGTCTGCTAGTAACATAAAGTATACTTTACTCATAAACATGTATAACACCAAGCTGATGGCCATGAAAAGTGCTTTGGGAGAGGAGGCAAACACTGCCATTTCCCTACTCCAAATTGCCACACACAACAGCATAAGAACCTAAGATCCCTGCTGGATCAGACCAACGGCCCATCAAAATCGTCCGAGGGCTTTTGCATTCTGGCTCTTCGGACATGGTGGAGTCATCTCAGGCACGCTGTAATGAATTTGCTAGGCACTTCCAGGACAAAATCTCTTGCATCCGCCAGGACTTAGACTCCAATGTCACAGCAGTTGAATTGAATGAGGTGTCCAGTGCACAGTCTTGTCCTGATTCTTTGGATGAGTTTCAGTTGGTACAGCTCGAGGACGTCGACAAGGTGCTTGGACTGGTGCGTGCGACCACTTCTATTTTTTGCAGGATTCCCACAGGACTAGATTATGCACAAGTACCTTCAAGACCAGCAGTCAGATGCACAAAGTGTTGCACAAGCAAGCAGGGAATTGGACAGACTTTACATGAACAGGAACATACAGGCACTGAAATGGTGCAGAAACTTTACAGATTTCAGACATACTCTTCAAGAGTTTATGTGGAAAACCAAAACCGTGGAGGTAAATGACCAAATATTTCTGAAGGGAAAAAATGGGGAGTGAGTGAGTGAGTGAGTGAACAGGTTCTACATATATCCAAAAACAAGTATTTGAACCTTGCTTTCAATCTTGCTCACTACTACTGAAAAACCTTCCTTCCTTCTACCCCCATCACCAAAATCACTGACACAGTGGAGGGTCTTTGATTATTACAGCCATGAGAGTGACTGTATACTACAGCCAGCATGGATTTTTCAAATTCCACCATGTAAAAACTGAAAATACCCCCATGCTATTCTGCTGCTTCCCATAAGCGCATTTCAACACAAAATCTTATAAAACTTACTAGTACTGAACTCAGAAACCCTCTAAGGTTTTATGGAAATACACAAAACACTCAGAGAGAATCCAGAGTTCAAAGTCTAAAACAAGAATAAAATAATCCAGACCCCTGTTGTATTTTTTTTTCTGTCACTGGTCTCATGATTGGTTGAAATTAATTAAAAATCAGGCATGTTCATAGAGTACTTGTAATCCTATTACTTACCTTGCCCCATACTCTGACCTACATCTTCTGCAGTTTAAACTTTTTTTAAAAAAAATATTCATGGCTGATTTTTAAAGAAAGTTAACATTGGAGCTTATGATAGCACAGACATGCTCAGTAAGAACCAACTGTCAGTATTCTAAAAGGTAGACTAACAAATGTTTGGCTTGGCTAATCAGGGGGCCACAACCATGCCAGACATTTATTCCACGTTAAACAGTCATAGCTTCCCCCCAAAGAATCCTGGGAAGTGTAGTTTGTGAAGGGTGCTGAGAGTTGCTAGGAGACTCCTATTTGCCCAACCTCCAGTGGCCAGTCAGCCCCTCTTCCCAGAGAATTCTGGTGATTGTAGCTCTGTGAGGGGAATAGGGGACCTCTGTGAGAGGAACAACTATCAGCAGCCTTCACAAGTTACTCTTCCCAGGATTCTTTAAAGTGGAATACATGTGTGGTGTGGATGTGGCCTGGGACAGCTTTGGTTTAAATTTGGGTGAGATACTACGTATGTCTGCTTTGAATAAAAAGGTGGGAGGAAACTCCCAAAATGATGATACTGTTTTCCTTTTAGAAAGGAAAGGAGCTTTCCCTCTGTCCAGTGCCCACTTACCCAATCTCCAACGCTCCCTCCCCCTCTCCCTTCTTCCTTCCCCCTTCCTCCCTACCCCTACCCTTCCATCCCCTCTTCCTCCCTTAGATCAGTTTCACCTATCCTAAGCATGAATGCAGGGGAATAAATCCCATTGAACTCAAGAAGCATGCAAATTATTAAACCTGCCCTACTCCTCCTTTCCCCCTCCCACCTTTCCCACCCCTCCCCCTCTCCCTCCCCCTCCTCCCCTTCCTTCCTCTTCCCTCTCTCCTCCTCCCTTCCCCCATTGTCATTTTCACCTATCCTAAGTATGATTAAAAGAGAGTAAATCCCACTGAACTCAATAAACATGCTAATTATCAATTCATTATCCGCAAATGTGCACAGAATCACATTTCTTATGTCCCGGCTTAAAAAGCAGAGAAATTTTATGTATTTTAATTATATTTTAATTTACTTTAATGTTTTTGTGATCTTTATTGTTTGTTCATTTTTATTGTAAGTTGCCCTAAGTGCCCTATCATAGGGTAGAAGGGCAGGATAGAAGTATTTTAAATAAATAAATAAATAATTTCACTAATAGGTAGAATAACCCTTGCAGTTTCAGAATGTATGTTTAGCTAACAGATATTTCTATCAAACTCTAAACAGCAGGGAAATTGGGCAGCTATAATGAATGCACCAGGGAGCAGGAGACCTGATCTTCTCTCTCAGATATTGTACTGTCCTACAAAATTGTCAAGATGTAAACACAATTCAGGTTGGTTTTTCACAGTCCACTCCACTTCCTGTGTGGCTTGGAAGAATTTGGTAACATGTGCCTCTGAGCATTTGGTGAGTGGTGGCAACACCTGCAATCAGGACTGCATCTCCAAAGATGGAGAATTACATTTTTGTATGTTTGTTGGTGTCCTTACTTTGCTTCTTTTCTGTGCTACTACTGTGTCTACAGAGAATCTAACCTAGAAAGTTATATTTCTCTCGTTCATCCTAGAAATATATGTCAAATTTATTTTTATTAATTTCAAAGCCTTTTTATTGGTCTATGTCTGTCCTGCCCAGAGCATGAGATACAATATGGAAGTGAGGCTAGAATTGTTGCTTTATTAGAGTAACAGTTACATCAAAAGTAGTGCGCTTCATAGACCTGTCTATGCTAACTCACTAATGACTCTACCTGAGCTACCTAAGCAAGCTCTGCAGCATGTGGAGTAAGGTGACTCAGCACCCCAATCAGGGAGGCACCACCTTAAATAGGAAAGGTCTTCGCTGGTAATATCTGACTCCTCCGAAGTACCACCTTCTGACCATCCCGCTTCTTGTGTCATCTCATGTGGGGCGAGGGGTGACGATCCTCTGGCTGTACATCTGACAGCACAGACTAGGTGCCGACTTGACCTTGGGGGGTGGGGAACAGGTTGGCAGGGAAGCATTTGAAGTGCCAGGTGGGGAATCCCAGGGGTGTGGACTTAGCATGCGAGATAGGTCGCTTCCCAATGGCTCTGCTGGAGCGCTTGCAGACGGAGCGGGATCCGCATCAACGGGAGGGCTGTCCATGGGAACTTGTGGGCTATCACCATCTCCCCCTTCCTCAACATCTTCGAACGCCTCATCCTCTTCTGACACCTCTCCCTGGTCTACCTGGGGGAGCTGGGGCTCAACGTCGTCATAGGATGGTGAAGACAGCCTTTTGTGTTTCAAACTAGAGGTTATATTCTGTTTCTGTTTTGGGTGCATTAACAATTGAAGCTGAAACTGCAGTTTGATGTAAAATTAGACTGATTACAATATGTTCCTACTTAAGCAATAAAACTAGCTGTTGGGGGGGGGGAATAAACTTGGCCTGCACAGGATGCATGTGTTCAGCATGCTATGCTTAAACCACTCCATTTAAGGAAAGGTGGGCATGGTCAATTAAAAACATAGAGCACACCTAGAAATTGGCTAGAATATATTTCACCTTCCACTATTTATTTATTTATTTATTTATATCCCACCCTTCCTGCCAGCAGGAGCCCAGGGCGGCAAACAGAAGTGCTAAAACCACTTTAAAACATCATAAAAACAGACCTTTATTTTGTGCAAACTGAGATATTCCTCATGTCCACTGGAAACTATTCTGAAGAATAGTCAGTGCCATTATTCCACAATTGTTTTTAGTGTAAATTATGCAAAGTGTTGCTGTACTTCACATATTCACAAAAACAGAAGCAAACTAAATAATTTAACATAGGAAACTTCATTAAAATTGCAAAGTAAATTAAGCATAATTAAACTGAATATCTGAACTCTGTCAACTGTCTTAATATTGTTGCTTTCTCCTTAAAAGGTCAGCACAGCACGTGTCTTGTTTGTGTTATTTGGGCTGACTACAGGAGTTACCACCACTCATGCTCAGGGACACATTATCAAATTCCTCCAAGCTACACAGGAAGTAGATTGGACTGTCTACTCTAGATCATAACTGCATACTGTTATTTCCTACCAATATGGCTGTAATATTAACTAGAGTTGACACTGATCATGGGATGGCAGGTGAAAGTACTCCCCACATACCTTCCGGTCCCTATATTCATACAAAATATTCTAGTCTATAGTAAAGTGACATTTGTCCTTTATGGTTGTTTAGAAAGGAAATTCATTTTCAGAACTCACCTTATCTCTGGGCCATCACGCAAGTGGCTGCCTCAGGCAGCACTGTTGGAAAACAAGGTTCAAAGCCATTTTCCCCCAAAACTACTTTGATTCATGTCCTTTTGTTGCTAAAGGGAACAAAGTCTAAGACAAAACTCTGAAATCATCAGGCTTGCAGAACTACATCTTATGAACATGCCTGACCTTTTGCTTCACATGCATAAATTAAAATTTTAACACAACAGTTCCTCATGAAGCAATAACTCAGCTGGAAATCCCAAGTTTGGAAATTCTTCTGACATGCATCAAAAAAAACTGACATACATCAAAACCACCCTGGGCTCCTACTGGGAGGAAGGGCAGAATATAAATTAGTTAAATAGAGTAGTAAATAGAGTAGATTTACATTAAAAACAACCTTATTGGTTTGTTTTATTTGGTTTTTAGTAAGAATGATTCCTGAACAACTTTTTATCCATCTTTGATTTCTAAACCCTTTAGTCACACACAGCTTATGTTTGACAGAGACAAAATGATGATACTGCCCTTTTAAGACTTGATTATTAATTAAGACTTAAAATTGGTATTTGCTGCAAATAGGAAACAAACCCAGCAAGTGTCTAAAGATAATAAGGCTCTGTATCTTCAACTGCCAAAAAGACACTCAGCAGGTATCTCTTTTGTTTAGGAATAGTTTAGTTTTAATGTAAACGATTATGTAATGTGCAATTAATGTGGAAAATTAAGGTCATTGATATGTTATCCACCTATATTAGTTGAAGATGATCCAATGTATAGTGACAAGGATGGTGTTTAAATCTTGTGTATAAATAGTAGTATTAAACCGTTAAAATATTTTAGACACACAAAGCATGTGCTTCTTCTAAGGGTAAATTACTACATGATGATTTCCAGATACAAGCAACTCTCTCTCAAATCCTACAGTGATATGAATTGAGGGGAAAGGAAAAACATATAAATTGAAAAGGTAAAACATTGCTTCCTGAATCAATTATACAAATTTGAATGCACAGGACTATCAAGGAATGAATAGTTTATGTGAACAATCCACACAAATTATGATAATGAAGTATTTAGAAATCTAAATGTGTGAATCAGCATTTAACAACAAAAGTATTCAAATTACTAGGTGATTTAGGGAACATGGCAATTTTCAGTTCAGAATGACTAATAAATCCACTGAAAACACTCTAAAAGCTGGGTCTTTGGTACATTCATCCTATTACTTTTAAGTATTATATTTATTTGTATAGATGAAAATCAAAAGTGTTTTTGTAAAAAACAATCAAGACAAAAATGTCTGCTGGCTTGCTGATGCTGTTAGATCAACACCCTTGGCTTGATTAAAGTCATTGAAATTCCCTAGATTTGGGCAAATAGTCACTACATTATTTTCAGTTATGGCAATATGATAAGGCAACCTGCAAATTATGAAGATAAACACATGCACATTTAATGAAGTGTAAGAATGTTAAATGATGTTTTAATGCCATACATGATTGCATTTCAAGCCAATTCAGTTATGATTTGCCAATTAGAAAGTATAGTTATCACAGGTGATCTGTAATTTTCAAAACAACTGTTAAGTTGTTTTTAAAACCAAATTTAATTCTCAATACCTAAAAAATTTTCCTCAAAAAAGGAGAAGCATAATGTACAAGAAAAGTAATTTATTTCAAGGAGAAAAAAACACTCCTTCTGTATACCACAGATAAGGAACCGATTATATTATGAGGGATAAAGTTTAATAGGGAAGGCCATGAACTGAAAATAATAATGTGTTTTTATTTGCATTTTGCATCATTTTATGCATTGTGGTAACTTTTACTTGCCTTACTGCCTACTTTCAAATTAAGCACTTCAGGGCAAGTCGAAACACTAAAATATTTCTTTCCAAGTCAATGAGAATCCAATCTCCACTATCAGCTGAAGGACACAATGTTTCCTTGCCAGCTACAAAAATAAAACTTCCACTTTCAGCAAAAAGGACACTAAAACTCAGCGCTAGGTACAAAATCTGATCTTCAGTATAAGCTTCAAGGCAAATAATGTTTTGCTAGTGAGGAAACCAGATCTTTGCATTTTACTTTTGTGGAGGACATAGGAAAATTCTTGCAGCTGGAAAACAATATATTAACTAGGGGGGGAAATACTTGCCCAACTAAACATATTAAATGTATTTTATGCCAACTAAGGATCTATACTCCTTTGAGAAAACAGAGGACATAATGCAGCTATGTCAGCATTCAAATACTATTTGCCAGTACATTTCAGCTTGCTGTACATTTGTGTCTGCGTGGCAAGGTTCTGCCATGGCATGCTGATGGCTTGTAGCTGAAAGCAGCCATTAAAGATTGTATCATGATACTTCAGAATTAGAACAGTCATTCCCAAATTGTGTCACAAGAGTACTGCTGGTGTGGCATGAGAAATAAATGAAAAAAGACTCCTGTAAAACCAAGTATCCATACAGAGAGGAGGCTGTCCTTTCCATCTGTGCATGACCTACTCCTCTAGCTTCCAATTAGGCACCACTAATTCTGTCCTGGGTCTACCTTGGTGTGAAAGGATTATTAACACCTGAAGTAACACCTGAAGGTGCACAATAAGTCACACTCAGAAGAGGCTATCCACTGCAAGTCTGCATGAGTCACTGCTCCAAACATCTCTCCTTGCAATCAGGAGGAATGCCCAGAACAGTGATCCAAACTGTATCATAGGGACTGGGATTCAGTGAGGATGCAACTAACAAAGCAAACATAGAAACTGAAGAACAGGGGCAAATTTTGACTGGGTGGGTGCAATGAGACCTGTGATAACTGTAAAACGGCAATAAGAGAGAGAGCTGCTAGGTACAAAAACAGGTGAGTAACAGATGGGTGGCAATGCTGTAATTAAATGGAGGTGGTATTATTGGTAGCAGAGAAAAGAACATGCACCCTAATCATTCAGTTGAAAAGCAAAAGGAGAGTTACCAAATGGATTCAGAGAGACTTATAGTGATACAGAATAAGAAGACAGTGTGCACTATGGGGTGTAAACAGATCAAGAGAAGCTTAACAAAAAGGGGTTAAAGTAACACTGAGTTAAAATTGTAACAAAAATGTGCTTTTGTGTCATTAGTGCACACAGCCATCTTGAGTTAGGAAACATATAGAAGTGGCCCTTGGTGATTTTAGATGGGCACCACTGATGTAAAAACTGCAATGTGTTCAACATCAACTAAATGCAGCCAATAAGGCAAATGGCAAGAATTTTCCAGGCATGCTGATTTGACCCTCTTATCCAAGATGCCGATTATTCCATATACCAGCATTCTGTATTTTAATCATTTTCTGGCCCTTTTAAGTTATTGTAGAACCAAGTTTCTCAAACTGTGACTGTTGGCCTCCTTCTGGGGAAATAACCAGCTACCTAGTGGGGAAGAGGAGAAATCTACTTCAAAAGTACAATCAACTACTGAGCATATACTGATTAGGCATGGAATCAGAGTAGCAACCTCAATTCTTCTCAAACCCCAGTTCATCCAATTGGGACAACTGTATGATTTGCCTATTATATTAAACAATTACTGCCAAGAGGGCTACAAAGTAATTCTGAAGATGTTCCATTCCCCCTAATTTCCCTTTCTCATCTTTCTGAGTGTACTTGGGAAAAGAATGCACTTTGAGGGTGAGCTGTAACAAAACCCACAGAAAAATGCACATGAAAAAATTCATGGTGCACTGCAAAGATGAAGCAATGTGATTAAAAGATACATTTCAGCATGTACCTTCTCATGCTTATTTTCTGCAAAATCACATTACTAATTATATCATCTCCTCTAAGGATAGTTTCTAAGAAAAAGAAAAAAGGTTTGCACTAGAATAGCCCTTATATGCTAGTGGAGAATTTCAACAGGTTATAATGGACTTTGCCAAATTCCCAAGCTATTCTACTATAAAAGTGTAACTTTTAGTCACTACATCAAAAAACATTTCATTATTAATCAAAGACTAGTCTCTCGGCAGTATATTTCTGTATGTTTGTTTTAGATCTACCCTACCAATTCTTCAAAGACCTTTTAAAAATGTATAGGCAATCTAAAGAAAGTGCACATAAGTCTGTTCAGTTTACCTCAATATCCTGCAAACTATCACTAAATAAAATGTGTGACTCTTTAGATACCTAAAAAATGATTTAAAAGCTATTACTTCTACATATTCAGAAACGTCAGAGGTACTAAAACAGCACATTTGAGCTCAAGTGTTTCCTTCTAGCAACCCCGGCTTGAATCTAGCCAGACCTTTTCCACTGTTCCTTGCATTATACTAAAGGCTACTTCAGTTTCAAACCTCAATTTAACTCTACTCAGCCACAGACATCTCTTCATTCTGAAATATGACACATCCAGTTGCCCACCCCCAACTCAACTTACTCTCAATAAAATGCACAAAGGACTGCAGCTTAAATGAACTCTTGTATGGATCCCTGCAAGTTTAAAAAGGAGAGTGATAGCCACCTTACTCAGAGAAGGTCCATAGCGTGGTATAGTGACAAATTCAGAAGTTCAGGGTCCCTTCATGTTAGCCACAGCCATGACATTTATTCTGCTGCTGGGTGGAGAATAAGATCCTTTTTAAACCTTGTCCCACAACAGACATCCCTAGAAGCCAATCGGCATAAAGGTGAGTGTGTTAGCTGCTAAGAAGAGTCTTCTTAATGGCAGACTCACTTCCTTTCACTCTGATTGTCTCCAATCAGCAGGAAAGGACAAGGAAGCATGTTCGAAGACTCAGTGACCTTTCATGCTGATTGTCACATAGGATGCTGGAGACATAGGGACCCTGCTGGGACCGTGCTCCAAAAAAAGTAAGGGGTCTAAGACACACACCCCAAGACCCTAGACGACTACACCCCTGGGTATAGTATAAGTCTGACTAATGTTGGATATTGCCCAGGGTACCTCGCACATACCAAAAAATATTTAATGAGATCCAGCTATTTTATATAAGGAAATTACTGCACCCTACTCCTGAAAACCACTATATTTTATGCACTTATTTCATCTGTGTACCACCTTTCTTCTACCATGGAATTCAAGTCAGCATACACGGGGTTGCTAGATAGTCTCCAATCGAGGTGGCTCCATGATATGCCCTCAGATTATCCTCTGGGACACACTACTCATTATATTAGTTTAATTGTCATTCTTCCCCCAAAGAATCTGGGAAATTGAAGCTTGCTAAGTGTGTTGACAATTTTGCTCAAAGTTAAAGAATAGCCCACCTAATTGTTAAGAATGTCTCTTTTGAAATATCAAGGTTATTTTGTGCTGTAGAGTTCAAATGTTTTATGGGAGATAAAAAGGAAATAAAAAGATTTCAGATTCTGATGTAATCATCAGTTGTTGTCCTTTAACATGATACATTGTCAAGGGTCCTACAGATGAGAGGAATTTTGCTGGCTAAGTGCTTTGATGATCCAAGATCTGCCTGTTCTCACAGAGTACATACCTAGCAATTGAATGTTAACCTGCATTTAGTTGTGGCAGTAATCCTATAACCAAATGTTACTGCATTTGCCTGTGTCCTATAGAATTTTACTGTTCAAAGTATTTATACCATCACTGCTATGATCCTAGGCATCCATAATCCCTGCTGTTAAATGTGCCTTATCACATACTAAAATTTACTGGTAGGATGCTTTACCTAATGTGAATAATGTTGCCTTTTCATTTCAATGAAATTTGCATCCCAGAAGGCATACCCCAGGATACTCTGAACATGTGTGTGTGCAAACTGTGGAACCCCCTTCAATTGTCAGGGGTCTAACACACCAGTTATTTGCAGTCACCACTGATTATTATTTGAATGATGTGCTTATAGAATATGTTCTTTCATGTTTAGTGTTTGGTTTCTTTCCATTTTTACACTTGAAAATGACTGGATCCCCCTTCCTCCCAGTGATTCACTACTTAGAGGCTTTTCTATATGCTTAGAGAAACAGGCCTTAAACAACATTGTGCAGCTTCAGAAGTTTGCCGCCCTGGGCTCCTGCTGTGAGGAAGGGTGGGATATAAATCAAATAAATAAATAAAATAAGTTTGCATCCATTTTAGATGCACCACTTGTACAGCACAAGCTAGAGAGGAAGCAGCTGGCAACTGGAATTCTTGGGTATGTATCAGGACATTGAGACTTGGATCTCTAGTCAGCACAGCGATAATCTCTGTCTTAAACCAGAGTTTGCAATCTGTGGCTGAATGGATGTGGTTGAACAGACAAAAACATATTTCACAAATAAATATTGCAGGCAATACTATTGAGAAATCTATGTACCCCTGAGCTGCAGGGTGGGGGGTAATTTGCTAGTAGTAAGCTGTGGGGTTTTCTCCACATCAACACAGGCTCATAGTTTTGGTGTCATCCTGAAACTTGAGTGCTTTTTAATAAGCAGGCTTCTGTGGTTTCTAGATCAACTTTCTCTCAATTACACCTGCTACCTAAGGTCCTTTGTGGAGGCTAGAGATCTCATCATGCCAATCAAGTCTTTTATAACTTGGGTGCTTGATTAAGGGCTTATCCAAACGGAGCGGGATAATCCACGGTTTCCATATTCAGTTTGTCATCTGATAGTCCTCACTTTGCCTTTTATTTCGCTCTTCCACAATTAACAAAAATGCTTTTTTGCACCCACACACGCAGCGGTAAGACCCCTACATTCTTTTCGCTTTTTCTAAGCTCCGCCTCTAAAACCTCCCCCTATCAACCAATTGGTCAGCAAAAAAATTACGTATGCTCCTCTCCCCCTTTGCAACGAAGCACAATATGGCTGTAAAGGAGTTCTCGCCTCGGAAGGAAAGGCTGCTGGTCAGTTTCACCTCTGCCTTCCCAAGAGAATGAAATTGACACCCTTTTCTTGTTTGCATTTGCGATATTTCACTTAAACGAATGTAGGCTTTTCTGCCTTTATTGATATTTAAGGAGATACACACGCTGGCAATACACTTATTTCTCCAAAAAAGCAAGCAATGCGTTCCCCACCTCCTTTTCTCTTTCCTTCCCAGGAGAACGAAATTGACAAAGCTTTCCGAGCAGGCTTGAAACCGACCAGAAGCTCTTTTCTTGTTTGCATTTGCGATATTACACTTAAACCAATGTATGCTTTTCTGATTTGAAGCAAAAACCCCAGCAAGTAGAATGAAATTGACAAGGCTTTCGGAGGCAGGCTGAAACCGATCACCCCCCCTTTCTCGCTTGCTGTGCATTGCAGATCTCACCCAGAGTGGCCGCCCAGTTTGCAGGCTGGCAAAAAATAAAATGCATCTGCACAGTAGTTGCAGACCCCCCCACAACACCCCACCATTGCGATGATTGGTTCAATTTTCCCGGGCTTATTTTCGCACATGCGCAAAAGTGCAGATACATGATTGGCTGGAATGAGGAGAAGGAGCAAGGGGAAACACCCAAGAACCGCCCATCAGCTGTAAAGTCCACGGTATTGCATCCTAACTCCTGAAGGCACAGCGGATGATTCCGGATTTTAAACAGCAAATCGCATTTTTGCCGGTATTGCAAGGAGCGGATTTAACCTGCGAAAATGCGTAACAGCGCCAGACGTCATTTGGACGACTGAAAAATAATGAACACACATAGCGGGCGTGTCACACATTTTGCAGTCATCTGGATGAGCCCTAAGTGTCCTCTTCACTAAATCATCTCTTAATTCTGCTGATTTAGAAAAATTACAGACCAGTATTTCCAGATGAAGCTAACTGAACCCAGGACCTTGCCTTTCAGGTCTGTACTCTTGCTGCATCAGTCAGACATGGAGGTGGCAAAAATAAATCTACATACAGGTTTGCACTGACACTAACAGCAAAGCATATTCATGAGGTGCACTGAAATAGCAAGTCTCTTGTTCAAGTTTGATTAATAACTTCTGGGTTTCTGATCCTTGGGACCAAAAGAGTGCAGGAAATTATATTTCAAAAGTTTCAGAGCCTTTGACAGTAGAGATGGACAGGGTGATCCAGCACTCTCTGACACCAATTTGCCCCAGGAATTTTCAAGCTTGTTTATGCACACAACACCAAGAGTATGGAGAGATAGAAAATGACATACAGGATGAACAGCTTTTTTTTATGAAACATGCGAAATAGCTAGAAACTCAGAATTAGGATGCTATTAACTTTGGTACTGCATACAGTAATAAATTAACAAAGCTTGTAGATGGTTCTGAAAAGGATTTGGCATCACATCAATATCTTTCTCTAAGGAAACAGGTGATATACCTTGGAATGCAAGTGGAAAGCCTTGCAGGAGAGACAGTACAACTATGTCAGTGAACTTACTTGGAGGTTAGGCTAAAGGCTCTCCTTTGGGCCTCATTTGGCTTGCTCAACTTTAGTAGGCAGGTTCTACAATTTGATTTGTTATTGCTGTTTTTAAATTCAGGACTGATGCCCTTGTCGGTATCTTCTTCTGAATGCCACATGGAATTTTATTTTCCCAAAAGTCATTTTTAAAGTTATCACATCCATTGCCGCTGTGTTTTAAAGCTCACAGAGCTTGGCTGTTTCTCCTATTGTTTGATCAGTGTGAAGAAACATAGTGTATACTGGAGCCATATGCAACCCATTCAATGCTGTGAACATAGAAACGATATAGCAAACTTAGCACATTGATTCATTGTCCCTTATGATGTGCCTTACTAGGAAGAGTCACTTACATTGATTACATTAATTGCCCACAATCAACTACTTATACTTGCCTTCCTCTTGTTTATAAATCTTGTTCTAATTAATAACACAATGTATCTCTGTAGAAAACAAAGCGAAGAAGGAAAGCAAGAAGAGTCTAAAGTTTAGAACATCCAGGAAGTAAATGACATAAAACTTTAAAGTTAATTTCATATAATATTCACTAATAGGCAAAAAAAAAAAAAACCCCTTTCCGGTATAACGTACTTAATAGCCAACAGATATTTCTATGAAACATGAAAAAGCAGGGAAATTGTGAAACTATAGTGAATGCACCAGGGAGCAGGAGACCTGACCTCCTCTCTGAGATACTGCACTGACCTACAAATGTGTCAAAATGCAAACACAATCTGGGTAGATCTTTCACAGTCCAATCCACTTCCTGGGTAGCTTGGAAGAATTTGGTAACATGTGTCTCTGAGCATATGGTGAGTGGTGGCAACACCTGCAATCTCCAAAGATGGAGAATGACGTTCCCACCTTAGGGTGGGGGTGTGTTTGCCTTCACCCCATATGAGTTAGAAGGCTCGGGAGGTCTACTCCCGATTGGGTAAGGGAGTAGGGTGAGGCCATGTCACGCCTCAGTGGGAGGGGGAGGGGAGCGGTAGTATTTAATACTGCTCCCCCTCCCTAACTCTTCTCCTCGTGTTCATTCGTGGCAAGGGAGTGAGAGCGTGAGCGAGACTGAACACGAGGCTGGTGCTGGGCCTGTGTGTGTGATTGATGGCGGCAGCGGCAATTTTTTCCTCTCTGCGGCCCAGCAGGCTTGCGGTTGGGTGGCACTTGCCCCCCGCCCCCCCTCTTTTCTTTGTTAACAAGCCCTTCTCATCGCACTTGTCAAATTCAATCAGCTGGCGGGCGGAAAGGAGGCCCTTGTCTGGATTTCTCTCTCCCACTTGTTGCACTAACAACAGCGGCTGCGACGGCAGCCGCTTGCCCTTTCCCTCCAAGTTTCCTTTGGTTCAATAAATAAAATATAGAGGCTTACCAACTTAAAATGTGGCTGTTTTGCTGGGGGGGGCTTTGATCATCAGGAGGCCTTCCCCGGTTACGGCGGTGGTCGTGCCTGGGTCCACTCCCGATTTTGTGCTCACTGCCTATACTCATCGTCACTGATTTGGCGCTTGTCGCACCTGCCTCTCCTGCGGCTTTGCGGCTTTGTGAGAGGCTTAGGCCGCTTTGGCTTTGGTTGGGCCTTTGCCTGGAGTCGCGCAAACATGGTTGCGTGCACGCGCATCTCCAGCGCTCAACCATTGGTGGCATAGCGCGCCTCTTTGCTTGCCCCCTGCCCCGTATTCATCATCCCTGATTTGGTGCTTGTCGCACCTGCCTCTCCTGCCCGTCCTGCAGCTTTGCGGCTTTGTGGGAGGCTTAGGCCAGTTTGGCTTTGGTTGGGCCTTGCCTGGAGTCGCACAAACATGGTTGTGTGCACATGCGTCTACAGCGCTCAGCCATTGGTGGCATAGCGTGCCTCTTTGCTTGCCCTCTCCCCCCCGTATTATTCTGGTTCTGTGAGAGGCTTGGCTGGTTGGGCTTGCCTAGCGTCGCACGCACACAATTCGCATGCGCACACATTTCCCGCGCTTTGCTTTTGCAGGCATTGCCTTGATTGTGTCTTTCAAGTTTGAATGAAAATTAACCACCTTTTTGTTCAATCAATTATCTATTGTGTTAATTAAGTTAAATCCATCTGTTTAATTCATCAATTAATTAAATCAATCTGTTCAATTTGTCAATTAATTAGTGAATAGGAAGCAATACATAAATAAATAAATAAAAATATTGGAGGCTGTGCTCAACTAATTAATCACTTCTTCATAAATAATTAAATTCATAAATTCATATGAGGCGGGGCTCAATCAATTAATTGACCAATCATACATATACTTGAATACATAAATTTACAGATTAAGGTGCCTTTTGCTGTTCTCTGATTAGGTTACCAATTTTCTTTATACGGGTTTTCAGTGTTATTTGATAATGCCTCCTCGTAAGGCCAAGAAGAAAGGCGTCCAGGTGGTTAAGCGACCGGCCAGGCACCCACCTGTAGAGCCTCACTCTTCGGACAAAGAGTCGGATATGGGCTCTATGCGGGCCCTGATTGCTCGGATTGAGGCTCTCAAGCAGCAACGTTCTGCACCAAATGACCCGGGTGCTGGCCCCAGTGCTCCTACTCTGCCCAAGAGGTCTGCTAGGTGGACCTCCGAAGCTAATCTTATGCGCTCTCTCCTGGCTAGGGTCTCCGCTCTGGAAACAGGAGCTACCAGTTTCAGCCAATCTCTCTCATCTGCTCCTGTTGATCCACCTCCTGTTCCACCTGTAGGAGCAGCTGTGTTGGCTAGCGAAGTGCAGTCAGAACCCCCACCATTGGTGCCATTGGCGATTCTGATGCCTTCAACAACCTTGGCTACTGTGGGCTCATTAGCCCCACGGGATGTGGCAGTCGTTGTTTCCCCATGAATGGATACAGGTGAGACTCCCAATACACAGGTTCCGGGGGCTGCAGGGGTCGCTCCCGGGACTCCTGGGGTAACAACACCTTCTCAATACACTTATATGGGGGGCGTTTTGGTGCCAACGCAGCTGCAGCTTTCTTGGCCGGCAGCAACTATCACCCCCTGGCAGCCATCAGGTCCTAATTCCTCTTCCATGGATTCCCTTCCTCTTCCCCAGGGTGATAGTTCTCTCCCTCTTGGGGATCATTTCCTCCAGGCTACGAAGGAGCGGATCTGGAGGGGTGAATATTTGGATATATTTACTCTTTTGTCTTGTAAACCCGAGGTCAGGGACAAGCATGGAGAGGCGGTGAAGGATACTGAAGCCGCTAAAAAGAAAAAGGTGGATAGGGTTTGGCCTAATTAGCTAAACGCCTATACGGTCTACATGGATGTGATGACGCAGGCCTACCCTTCCAGAGCACTGTCCATGATCAAGTTTCAGGACATCATACATAGGGCCTGTAGGGATTTTGCCGGAACGGCGTGGCTCCGTTACAATGAAAATGTTAGTCAACAGGCGGCCCTTGATCCCACCATGCGTTGGGACGTGGAACATCAAGGCATGTGGCTTCCCTGTATGACCCCAGCTCGGCCACTTCAAGGGAAAGGTCAGATAGTAGCCACCTCTTGTCCAAATTACAGGCAATGGCTTCTGGCGCTAACCAGGGGCCACAGTGGGTTCAGTCCCAACAGGTGTGTTGGGGCTTTAATAGCTCCGGATGCTGCACCCGTCGCCCTTGCCATTTTAGACGTGCCTGTGGGACATGTGGGGCAGGCATCCCAGTTCAGCCTGTTCCAGAGTGCGACAAGGCAAACCCAATGGCCAGGATCAACAGCAGCCCCGTAGATCAACGGGTGGCGGACGTGGTGCACCGCAAGGCCAATAGCCCAGTTCTTGTTGCCCCGTTGGCACACCTTTTGGCTAGATATCCGAACAGGGATGCCACTGCTTACTTCTTAGTGGGTTTTAAAGAGAGATTTAGGATCCCTTATGAGGGTGTCTCAGGGTTTCCACGTGGGCAACTAACCAGGCCTCAGTTTGGATCTTGGAAGAGGTACTGGCTAGGAAGCTAGACAAGGAGATAGCTGCAGGCAGGATTTCCGGCCCCTTTTCTATTGCCCCCTTCCCGGACCTCCGTATTTCGTCCCTGGGCATAGTGCCCAAAAAGCAGCAAGGGGACTACCGGCTCATTCATAATCTCTCCTTTCCAAAGGGGAGTTCTGTGAATGATGGCATCCCCCCAGACATTGCCTCGGTTAGATATACTTCTTTTGATGAGGCTGTCAGGGTGGTGAGGAGAGCCAGAAAGGGGTCCTCGATGGTGAAATACAACATCAAGTCGGCCTCTCATTTCCCGCCTGTTAACCCCAAGGACATTGACCTTTTGGGATTTCAGTTCTGCGGTCAATACTATGTGGATAGGGCCATGCCTATGGGCTGTACCATATCGTGTTCTGCTTTTGAAGCGTTCAGTACATTCTTGGAGCGCGCCGTGAGGTACTGGGCTGGTTCTTCTTTAACGGCCCATTACTTAGATGATTTTCTGTCCGTTGGCCTTTCAGATTCCGGGCACTGCGCCCGTTTGGTGTCAGCCTTCACAGATTTATCAAATTATTTGGGTGTCCCTCTGGCCCCCGAGAAGTCAGAAGGCCCCTCTACTTGCCTTACCTTTTTGGGTATTGAACTGGACACTGTGACTCAGTCTTCCAGGCTCCTGCTTCTAAAAATCCAGGCATTAAGGGACAGGTTGAGAACAGCTGTAGGTTTGAAGAAACTCATGTTGCTCCAATTACAGGAGATCGTAGGCTATTTGGTCTTCACCTTGAAGGTAATTTCGCCTGGCAGGGCATTCCTTCGACGCCTTTGCGATGCCATGAAAGGCATTAAGCGTAGTTTCCATTATATCAGGGTGTCTGCTGGCATGCGAGCAGACCTCCAGACCTGGCTGTCTTTCCTGGATGGATTTAATGGGGTGTCATTTTGGCGACACGAAATGCTATTGCAGGCTGAGCTCCAGGTCCGTTCCGACTCAGCTGGTAGCTCAGGATTTGGCCTTATATTTCGCAATGACTGGTGCACTGAGAGGTGGCCTGTGGACTGGCACGTAACTGGGGTTACTTCTGATTTAACCTTTCTGGAATTTTTTTCCATCGTGGTGGCAGTGCACATTTGGCCTCTGGCTTTCAAGAACTGCACAGTGCGGTTCTGGTGTGACAATCAAGCCACTGTGCAGGTTATTAACTCTCAGACTTCTCAGTCAGCATGGGTGATGCGTCTGGTGCGGGTCTTTGTTTTGCAGTGCTTACGCTTTAACATTCTTTTTGTAGCCAGGTATGTCCCTGGCCTACAGAATGGCACTGCTGACGCATTTTTCGCTTCAAGATGGAGTGTTTCTGGAGGTTGATTCCTGGCGCTTCACCCATGCCGACTCGGATGCCTGCCAGTCTTTGGAGCCTTGGCAGTTAGAAGCAAGCATTGCTATGGCCTCGGCATTGGCACCCAGCACTCAAAAGGTATACCAGCGCGCCTGTACTGATTTCTGGACATTTCAAATGCAAGCCAGCATGCAACACCTTGTGGCCCATACCTGTTAGCCATCTCATGCGATATTTGGTTTTTTTGTGGGCTATGGGTAAGACGGTCATCACTATCGCTGGCCAATTGTCAGCTCTGGCCTTTCAGTCCAAAGCCAGGGGCCTTCCCGAGTTCACAACGGACTTGTGAATACGGAAGATGCTAGAGGGTTGGGCCAGGATCTCCCCTGCAATACGTGATAGGAGGCAGCCATTTACCTCGAATCTGATTGGCCAGTTGTTCCTGCAATTTCGGGGCCATTGTTCCTCTTTATTTGTGGTGGTGCTATTCAGTGCTGTCGTTCTTGTCGCCTTTTATGGTGCACTTCGCCCTAGTGAGCTGTTGGCTGCCTCGAAGGGAGACTGTTCTAACAGGGCACTGCAGTTCACTGACTGTGTTCTTTCAGACTTAGCAGCCTGTATCACACTTCAAATTTCCAAGACAGATCAGAAAGCCAAAGGGAAACAGGTCGCCTTAGGACCTTGCCCTATTTCTCATTTATGCCCTGTGGCTGCGTTAAGGGCATATTTCGCACTCCGCCCAAAGGGGTTTAGCTACCTCTTTATTCATGAAGATGGGTCCTCCCTTACCCGGTTTCAATTCTGGGATGTGCTCAAGAAGGCTTGGTTGTCATTTCGCCGTGATCCGGTGGTCTTCGGCCTTCATTCTTTCCGAATAGGGGCTGCTACTGCGGCGGCACGGATGGACCTCTCGTCATCTGATATACAGGCTATCGGCAGATGGCGATCTGCAGCATTCAAAGCATACATACGGTACTGATGGAGTTGTACCTACGTTGGAGTGCATATATGGCACCCAAGGGCAGATGGAGATCTGTGATTGTTTGCACAGTCTGATAGTTGGAGTGCATATACGGCACCCAAGGGCAGATGGCGATCTGCGATTGTGTGCACGGTTTGATAGCTGGAGTGCATATACAGCACCCAAGGGCAGATGGCGATCTGCGATTGTGTGTACGGTTGATAGTTGGAGTGCATATATGGCACCCAAGGGCAGATGGTGATCTGCAGTTCTTGCTAGTTTGAACACTTGCGGTTGGAGCGCAGGTACGGCACCCAGTAGCAATTAGCGATCTCCATGGTTTAGCTGTTGCTTAGTTTTAGGTTCCAGTTGGTCCTCCATTAATTGTTTCTTCTTCCCTTCCCCAGATATCAGAATGTGGCCAGAACCAGCTAGCGTCTTGCTGTGCGGGCATTCCATCCTGTTTTGGGCGCTGAGGAGAGCATCTTCCACCGACATGGGGACACAGCTCCGTCTCTCTGCCAGGGCTACTTTGCGTTGGTGGGATCAGAGGGGCATGCTATGGGGTGAACTCCCTACCCTATGCCGGGAATTTTCAGCTGGCCCTCCTGCCCACATTCTAACAGTTCACTTGGGGGAGAATGACCTTGTTCAGCGCCCTGGTTTGGACCTATTTTATAGAGTACTGAGGGATTTAGAGTGGGTTAAAAGTACTTTTCCCCCATCTCCTAGTTGTTTGGTCCGCCCTTTTGGAGCGGCGTATTTGGAGAGGGGCGGTTCACCCCAATAAAAGTGATAGAGCTAGGCGTGGAGTGAACCAGAGAATTAAGAAGTTTATTTTGAAGAATGAAAGGGGCTACATTCCACATCCAAGGATTGGTGTGAATTATCCTCATCTCTTTAGGGAGGATGGTGTGCACCTTTCTGAACTTGGATGTGACATGTTTCTGGAGGACTTACACAAAGGGTTGGATGAGTTGTTGAGGTTGGTGGGGCAAGGTGTATAAACATGAGCTATACACCTCTTGTGGCATTGAGTATGGGCAGCTGAGGAATTTGATGGAGAGAGAGGTAGGTATTCTGAGGCAATTTTGGGTAAGGACACCCAGCAGGAATCTTGCAGGACTTTGGTCTGCGGGTAACTGGTGGGTGCCCCTGTGGATTGTCATGCGGATTGGGGTGAACACGGGTACAGCAGGGCCAGGATGCACATGACAAACCACTCCCAAGGTTCACTGGGCAAGGAGGGAGTCTTGGCCCATATCCTTGCATCAGAGCCCACAGCTATCAGTTGTGATACATGCCCAGAAGGCTGGGGGGATTCCATCCCCACCAGAATAGTGTAATTCCTCACCGTCCCGGGGGTTGTAAGCAGTTATTAATTATGATTGGATATGTTTGAATTTGGATTCAGATTGTGTTATATTTAATAAATATAACATTTAAATCAATGCCACGTCTCACGAGTCTTCTTTGGCGGGTGTGGGGGCAATTACATTTTTATATGTTTCTTGGTGTTCTTACTTTGCCTCTTTTCTGTTACTTCTGTTTCTACAGAGAATCTAACCTAGAAAAGTATATCTCATTATTCATCCTAGAAATGTGTCAAATTTATTCTTATTAATTTCAAAGCCTTTTTATTGATGAATGTCATATGATAGTGAAGACAGCCTTTTGTGTTTCAAACTGGAGGTTATACTCTATTTCTATTTTGGGCACATAAACAGTTGAATCAGAAACTGCAGTCTGATGTAAAATTAGACTGATTACAATATGTTCCATCCTACTTAAGCAATGAATCCATTGGGGAAAAAATAAACTTGGCCTGCACAGGATGCATGTGTTCAGCATGCTATGTTTAAACCACTCCACTTAAGGAAAGGTGGGCATGGTAAATTAAAAACATAGAGCACACCTAGAAATTGGCTAGAATATATTTCACCTCCCACTTTTTTATCTTGTACAAACTGAGATACTCCTCATGTCCATTGGAAACTATGTGCCATTATTCCACAATTGTTTTTAGGGTAAATTATGCAAAGTGTTGCTGTACTTCACATATTCACAGAAACAGAAGCAAAATAAATAATTTAACATAGGAAACTTCACTAAAATTGCAAAGTAAATTAAAAATTTAAATTGAATATCTGAACTCTATCAACTGTCTTAATATTGTTGCTTTCTCCTTAAAATAAGATCAGCACAGCACATGTCTTGTTTCTGTTATTTGGGCTGACTGCAGGTGTTACCACCACTCATGCTCAGCAACACGTCACCAAATTATTCCAAGCTACACAGGAAGTGGACTGGACTGTGAAAGGCCAACCCAAATTGTGTTTGCATTTTTATAAATTTGTAGGGCAGTACAATATCTGAGAGAGGAGGTCAGGTCTCCTGCTTCCCTGGTACATTCACTATAGCTGCCCAATTTCTCTGCTTGTAAAAGTTTGATAGAAATATGTGTTGGCTATAGGTATTTTCTTATAACGCAAGGGGCTTTTATTTTTGCCTATTAGTGAATTTCTCTGGTTTTTAATCCGGGAGGTAAGAAATGGGATCCTGGGCAAGTTTACTGAAAATGGATTGCTCATTTGCATGCTTATTGAGTTCTGTGGGATTTACTCTCTTTTAATCATACTTAGTATAGGTGAAACTAACCACAGGGGAATGGGGATGGGAAGAGGGGAATGGTAACAGGCAGGAGGGGGAGGGGAGGAGCATGTTTGATCATTTGCTTGCTTACTGAGTTGTCAGATTTACTACCGTGAAATCATGCTTACGATAGGTAAAACTGACCATGGGGAAGGATTAGGAGAGAGGGAGGGAGTACTGGAGTGGGCAAGGAAGGAGGAAGAAGGAAGGGGGGAGGGAAGGGAGGAGAGAAGAGCAGAAGAAGGGAAACAGCAGGTCTGATTATCATGCTTACTGCGTTCAATGGAATTTACTCCTGTGCAATCATGTTTTGGATAGGTAAAACTCACCATGGGGGAGGAGGAGGGGGAAGGAGGTAGGGAGAGGAGAGGGAGGAGGGGAAGGAGGGGGTTGGAAGGGGGAGGGGATGGTGAAAGAGGGGCAAAGCAAGGGGGAGGGAAGGGACAAGGGGGAGGGAAGGGACAAGAGGAAGGGAAGGGGAAGAGGAGAAGGGGAGGACAGGTTTGATCATTTGCATTATTTTTTAATTCAATGGGATTTCCTCCTATGCAATCAGGCTTAGGATAGGTGAAACTGACCTGGGGGGGACAGGAGGGGGGAGGAGAGGGGTTTGGGCACTGGGCAGAGGGAAACTCCCTTTCCCTTCCAAAAGGAAAACATTGTGAACAGTATCACTGTTTTTCAGCATTTTCCCCACATTTTTATTCTATAGCAGGCACATATAGTCTCCCACCCAAATTTAAACCAAAGCTATCCCTGGCCACATCCACACCAGGTCTTTATTTCGCTTTAGACAGTCATGGCTTCTCCCAAAGAATCCTGGGTAGTGTAGTTAGTGAAGGGTGCTGAGAGCTGTTAGGAGATGCCCTGTTCCTCTCACAGAGCTTCAATCAAAGTGGCTATTAAACCACTCTGGCTACTGGAGCTCTGTCAGGGGAATAGGAGTCTCCTCTCAGCACCCTTCACAAACTACACTTCCAGGATTCTTTGGGAGAAGCCATGACTGTCTCAAGTGAACCCAAGATCTGGCATGGGTGTGTCCCCCTGATTAGCCAAGCCAAGCAGCTGTGAGTCTGGCTTTTAGAACACTGGCAGTTGGTTCTTACTGAGCATGCCTGGGGTTATCATTGAATTCAATGCTAATTTTCTTAAATTAATTAAAAATTGGCCAGACTTTTTTTTTAACTTTTAAACTACAGAAGATGGAGGTCAGAGTATGGGGCAAGGTCAGTAAGAGGATTACAGGTACTCTGAGAACATGGCTGATTTTTAATGAATTTCAACAAATTATGAGAACTCTGACAGAAAAAAGTCCCAAAGGGGTCTCATCAGGATCTAAGTGGGACTAACTTTGGATTCAAGCCAATGATTGCCAGCTTTTAGAAGAAAGACAGGCAAGGAGAGGGCAATGGACTCTTGCTTCACAGAATCATAGAATAGTAGAGTTGGAAGGGGCCTATAAGGTCATCGAGTCCAACCCCCTGCTCAATGCAGGAATCATTGGCACACCAAACAGATGGCTGTCTAGCTGCCTCTTGAATCCCTCTAGTGTTGGAGACCCCATCACCTCCATAGGTAATTGGTTCTATTGCTGTACGTCTTCAACAGTTAGGACGTTTTTCCTGGTGTTCATTTGAAATCTGGAAGAATCAAGAAGAGATCCTGGCCCTCCTCTGTGTAACAACCTTTCAAGTACTTGAAGAGTGCTATCATATCTTCCCTTAGTCTTCTCAAGGCTAAACATGCCCAGTTCTTTCAGTCTCTTCTCATAGAGTTTTGTTTCCAGTTCCCTGATCATCCTCGCTGCCTTTCTCTGAACCTGTGAGGCCTAAACAGTGCCGATTAGAGGAAAACTAGTATTTCACATGATCGGGAAACTATATGTCTGTTAATGCAGCCTAACATAGCATCTCCCTTTTTTGCAGCCACATCACATTGTTGGCTCATATTCAGGATGTGATCAACAACAATTTCAAGATCCTTCTCGCAGGTAGCATTGCTGAGTTAAATATCCCTGTTCTTATAACTGTGCATTTGGCTTCTTTTTTCTAGGTGTGGAACTTTGCACTTATCCCGGTTAAATTTCATTCTGTTGTTTTCAGCCCCAAACTCCAGCCTATCAAGATCACTTTGAATTTTGTTTCTGTCCCCCAGGGTATTAGCTATTACTCTCAATTTTATATAATCTGCAAATTTGATAAGCATTCCCTGCACCTCTCATCCAAGTTGCTGAAAAACACTCGGCCCAGGACCATTCTCCAAAATTTCACAAAGATTTCACAAGCATAATCAGCCAGTTCCTTCAATACTCTAGGATGCAATTCATAGGGACCTAAAGATTTGAACTTGTTCAAACTGATTAGGTATCCCTTGACCATTTGTCTATAAATCTCCAACTGCCATCCTCCCCTTCAATTTCACATTTGCCAGGAGGATCATAGACCCTCTTTTAGAAGTCTGAGCCAAGGTAGGAATTGAGCACTTCTGCCTTTTCTTTGTCATCTGTTATCATTTTGCCATCCTCATTGAGTAGCTGTACCGCTATTTATTTTCTCTGTCTTTTACTATGGATGTACCTGAAGAAAGGTGTTTTTAATGCTTTTAGCATCCCTTGCTAACCTCAGCTCATTCTTAGCTTTAGCCTTCCTGATGCTATCCTTGCAATTCTGTGCTACCTGTTTCATATAGCTGCTCTTCGGGTTTCAGTCAGGACAAATGTTTACAGTTATTCTGCTATGTGATGTGAATATTTTTTTCTGTTTGCTTAGTAAGATATGAAGTAGATTGCATCATCTTGCATTATGTTGTATTGTGCGGCTTTTTGAAACTATGATCATATTGGAACAGTTTGGATTTTAAATTTGTATGGTATTTTTAATTTGAAAAGGGGTTAAAGTATAAACTAAGTTATAACAATACAGACTATGATCAAGTAGTAAGTAGCCTAATTGATATGTAAATAGGGGAAAAACATGAGGAACATCATATTTTAATAAGCAGTTTTGTTTTAAAAAAATGGCTATTTTTTTTTGCTTTAAAAAATCTGTGGATTGTCCATTGTGAAAGCAAATGGGAACAAAAGGGTGATTCTCTTCTTCCCTCCTATGCCCACCCTGCCACTTCCACATACCCATTTTTTTTCCCCAGCTGTATTACTTCCAGGTCCTACTTGCAGTTTTTTGTTTCTTCTCCGCCCCCCACTATTTGCTGGGAAAATGTGGCAGTCATGCTGTGATGGAGCTGGGGTTGTTGCTTTACATGACAAGGCAGTGGTGGGTTAGAAACCCTGCAATAAATCAACAGGATGAAAACATTGAGGTATGTGACTAGGAAATATGACTTGTTTGTATTTCACTCCTTGGAACATACCAGAGTGGCATCATCTGATATATGAAGATATGATATATGCTGTTCTGTGGATAGGCTAGTAACATTGAAAACACAACTCCACTGCCTTCCTCCCAGAGTGTCTACTTCTAATGCACTCTCAAAATATTGAAGACTTGGAAAGTACACTAATATGCAATACATATGCAAAATATATTTTAAAAAATTAAGAACACTATGCTGTGTTATTATGAAAGGGGTGTGCATACGTAAACAAGATGCAAAACATCTTGGATAGGGAATTGTAGCTTGTGGAGCTAGAACATGGAGGGGGGAAAAGACATCAGATAACTACTTAGAAATAACAAAAACAACAGAAAAAGGATAGGGATATACAGTAGTAGCAGAAAAGAAAAAAACAAATTTTATTGTGAGGAGCCTCTCCAAGGGAGACACTAGCCACAGGCGGAGGGTGGGACTCCAGGGGAAATACAGCATCCGGTCTAACGCATGATCAGGAAACACAAAGCAAAAAACAAGTGTACAAATATTGAAACCTAAGAAAATGAATGACACAAATGAGCAGAGCTAGGCAAGGAACTTTTCACAGGGCGTCTACTGCTAATGCACTCTCGAAATATTGAAGACTTTAGAAAGTACACTAATATGCTATATACATGCAAAATATTAAAAAATTAAGAACACCCTGGGAACTGGCAACAGAAACCTTTGCTCCACTGCTATATCCCTTTGTCCAAGGAAGGTGGTGAGGGTAGAGAGAGATAATACAGAAAAACACAATGAAGCAGCTAGAAGACTGGAAATGAAATTAAGGGAGTAAACAGGTAGAAGGTTTCTGCAAGCCAGAAGCTGCAGTACACACTGCCCAACTGCTGATGTCAAAACATTGTGTACCATCACAGCAAAGCATTTCCACTAGATACACAACAGACTAGGACGGATTAATTCAGCAAACAGTTTTGAAATAGTTGTGAAGCAGAGTTCAAGAAAATGTGCATCCAACATCCAAAATCACAGACTGTGGATTAAAAATGGGTAGGGCTGACTAACGTAGTGTGCTCCAGTTTTCAAAACGCAGAGCTGAAGACACACAGAAAACCTTTCAAGCCCAAGGGTGTTTTCACCCTCAGTAACTTTCAGCCCTCTCATATAGTATTAATTTGCCACTATTTACTAGCTATTAATAAGCCATCCTACATTTTTGTCACACCAAGAACAAATAACTTATCTGTAACATCTCTATATATTCTGCAAGAAAAAAAATGGTAAATGAGCTTCTATGTATTTCTACCACATATAGATAAAATAATACCAACAAATTCACCAATGTTTATTTGACCTTCTGTTTTATTTGGAGATACAGAACTTTATTCATAGAAAAAACTTGGCCAGTTTACTGGGACCATCCTTCTATATTGTGAAAAGTATTGATTACACACTGTCAGCAAATATATTAGCATAAGGTTTTATTCAGTAGACATCTTCCGGCATGATATTCAGAAAGCAGTATAAAAAAATACCATTTTTTATAAATTAATCAAAGGGAGGAAACATTTGTTTCACACATGAAAATCAAGATCAGTTTAAAAAGTGGAGTGGGGCCTGAAGCCAGACTGAAATGGATTTAGATAATTAGTTTTATCCAAGAGTATCAGGAGTTGCACAAAAACTATATGTTCAATGACCTTGTTTAAGAAGGGGGTATTGCAGACCTTGGAGTCCAAACAGGTTTTATATAGGAAAAATTCCAATACCACCGCCTTCAAAGTGGCTAGGGCCACTCCCTTCTGTAATGAGACATTTATCACTTCCTGAACACAGATTGTCAAATCTTCCCTGCTGGACATTATTAGCAAAGATGGAAAAGGGTTGAACAGAAATGTGGTAGCTACACTCCAAGCACCTTGTTTACATCATCAGCCTTCCACAAGTGAAATTCACCCCACAAACAGGTCTACAGGGTATTCTATATATATGTCCCGTGATTGATTTTTACCAACTCTAGGACCCAAACCACAATGGATCCAAGCGATAGATGATTAAGCATCCGTCATGGTGATTTTAGGCACTGCATATCATATCTTAGAACAGGGGACAGTTTAGATGTTTAACACATTTGCTTCAGCAGGATATGAAATAATGTTCTGTGTTTCTGTTCTTTAGCTATTGCTTATAAATTTCAAATGAGTTCTTAAAGTTAACTACATAATGAAGTTTCTGGCTTTGTCCCTAGTTAGACCTGCTTAATTCTGCAAAATATTTTCAAAATGTTATGCAAGCTGCATACTTTTATTATTATGAAGTATTATATATAAGGTGTTGCTTCTTGCTTGCCTGGATGGACATGTGTGTGAGAGCAAGTGAGTAACAGAGAGAGCCCTGGCTGGAAAGTAGCCTACTGTATAAAGAATTGCATCCATTGCTGGGTCTACTTTTTGCCTCTGATTCTGTCCACCGCTGGCATGTAGCTGCCAGAAGGTTGTCCATGAAAGAATATAGCCCTCAGGCTAAAAAGAGTTCCCTACTGCTGACCCAAATGAACCAGTCTAATCTGATACAGTAGATCATTAACTGTTGAATACTTGCCAGGACAAAAATGGTCTACCCAAAATTCTAAACATGCACACCTTGATACAGAGGTGAGCATACAAAGAGGCTTTCCTGCTGTTTCCTCAACATCAGTCACCGTGTATCATACTGCATGTTCTCCTTTAACACAGTGTGATTTAACACAGTGTGAGGAAAGAATAGTGTGTGCACAGATTATAAGGCTTTCTGGATTGTTCAAGTCTATAAAAAGATAGGAGAAATGACTCCAACTTTCTTTCCCCACCCTACTTCATTCTGAACTTGTTCATTCCAACAAAACCACCCTCATACGATTTGTATAAGGCTGCAATTCTCCTTATTCTTAACCAGGAGAAGATATAATTCATCTCAAAGGGATTTACGTCCAAGCAAGACATGGAAGATTGCAGATGGGGGGGGGAATCCACTCAGCAACTGTGTGCTCAAAGTTTATACTAGGAATTTAAGGAACCAATGTTTTCCTTTACAAAGAAAGGAGTCTCCCTGTGGGCATAACTGCAAGCTTCTAAACATCAAAAAGGCTAACTATGACAGTGTTGCTTTCCTGAACCTCTCTAAACACAGTGTGGCTCACTGCGTTCTTTACAAGAGAAGCAAACTTACCAGTTCTTGGAGCGGTTTGCTCTTGGGTCACAGAGCTCTTCATCCTGTATGTTTACACTTTACACTGTATAGGGACAACTGGGTCTAAATAAGTACATAAAACATAACACTGGATCCTATGACTGCACAGTGTATGCTCAGTGCAAACCAATGCCCCCTCCCCCTTAGACCAGCGTGCTAAAAGCCCAAGTTAAGGAGCTAGTCAAACTAAACCTTACAAATAATAAAAGGGCTGATTAAAAAGCCTGATTAAAAAAAAACCTCTCTGCTGAGCACATTCTGAAAATTTCAGACAAATCAGGCTGCTTGGGGTTAGAGTTATTACAGTTAGCTTACTTGGAGCCAAAGTGCTGCTCTGCTCAGCCCGTAATTCCTTGTTTTGCAATCACCCCAAATCTGTAAAATTAAAACATTTCCTCTCCTCTCCCCAGCTGTAAAGGAAAAGTTTCCATGCAGCAAGTTTACCCCAAGCTTTAGTAACTGAAGTGGGAGTAGCCAGGTTCTTGGGTGTGCTTGGGGATTTGATCTTCCCTGCCTACAAAATACCACTGTACATTATGTTTCATGGTTGGTTATATTGTTTTGCTTATTGTAAATCACATGGAGATTTTTTTACAATGCAGGATATAAATCTCTTTATAAATAAAAATATCTGTACATAAATATCCTTTGTTTCCCAACCCCTCCTTTCGTTTTTCACAACTTGTCTTGTCCAACCTAGTTAGTAAGGTCCTTGAGGGCTTTGTTTGTGAAAATCTATAAGGCACCATGTACACTGACAGTGCCGTACATAAATAAAATAAAATAAAAACTGAAAAATGAGGAAATGTATTGCAGCAATGACCAACAAAAGGTTTATAAAATGTTTTGAATGCTTGGGGGGGGGATCTATGCATACAGACAATTTCCTTACCAGATTTTTTTCCTGTGGGACAGCTTGTTATGGCAGGGAGGGAGAGGGGGGGTGAAGCAGGAGAGTAAACGATAAACCACTCCAATGGATTTCCCTCCATTCCCTTTTGCTTGCCCCCCCCCCAGTAAAGTGACCAGAATCAAAGAGGATTTACTCCAAACCAAGGGCCACAGGATTATGATGTTCAGTTTGTTCACATCCAGGAAAATCACAAGCAGGGGAAAGGGAAGGGAGAATGAGGCACTGGATCCTGTTTGATGCACTCTAAGCTCCTTGAGGGCAGTGATAAACCACTGCTCCCCTTGCTCTCACACATACCTTGACAGTGTCTACCTGTATGTGCACATGAGAGTTTAAAGGGGGGGCTGTGGGGGGCTGGGGCTGAGTTTTGGAAGAATTAATAGAACACACATGCAGTAAAATGGTGTTTATTCTACTGCAAAAAAAGCTGCTCTCCTTGTAGGGAGAAAGCTTAAATTTGTAGAAGCACATGTCGGTGCTTCTCAGTGCAATGAAGTATCATTTTGATAGACAGTTAACTGTCACATTGCACAGAAGATTTCAAACCTTAGCCAATGACTATCTTTCTGAAAACAAGCCTGAAAACAGCAAAAAAAAAAAGGAAATATATAAGTACTGCTTACATTTTGAATGTAAACATATATGTCACACTACCAATAAGGTTAAGAGTTTATATATTCACAGAGGTCTGGGAGGGAACTGAAACAATTTGGACTAAACTGGGTTTTCTTTAACTGAGTATTTGCACAAGGGGGGGGAGGGAAGAGAGATAAGAGTGGGATTTCATATCCAGGTCAAGAAGTAGGGCCACAGGGGTATATTCCTACCCTCTCTCAACCCAGTAGCAAAAAAAAAAAAAAAAAGCCCAATGCACTAAAGTGCAGTTTGATACAGCTTCCTGAAGCTGAGGCACACCTGGTCAAAACGCTTGTGCTTATTATTTTTTTTCAAACTTGACAATTTCCTTTCCAAACTGAGACATTAGCAGGAACATAACTAGCTGCCTTACACTGAGTCAGACACATTGGTACATCTAGCTTAATACTGTCTACACTGACTGGCAGCAGCTCTATAGGGTTTCAGGCAGAGGTCTCTCCCAACACTACCTAGATATGTCGGGGTTTGAACTTGGGACCTTCTGCATGCAAAGCACATGCTCTACCACTAAGCTACAGATCTTCCCCATTGTTAGTGTGGTTTCATTAGCAACGCTTTGTGCTGTGGAATCTTGAAGTGTTTGCTGGTATACTATATCTTCATATATCTTACTCTTGTACCACAGTACATTCTTAAATTATGTCTTGGTTTGGTGGATATCTTCACTTTCTAGCACAACAAATTCACAATTGAGCAAAACTAAACAGTGTGAATGATATCACTGTCTAGCTGTGAACAAAGGTAATTCGGAAATGTTGAAGGATACTTTGGCATCCACCACCACCACCATCATCATCATCATCCCGCACTTCACCCAGAGGTCCCAGGGCATATTACAACAATGTTAAAATACATAATTAAAACAGTTAAAAACAACCTAAACAACATCACCGAAAATAGGGTGGGTCCTAAAAATATACATATCAGGTGTCGAAGATCAGGGTAAAGAGGTGCATCTTCAGCATTTGCCAAAAGTTGTACAATTAAGTTGCCAGATGCACCTCGGTGGGGAGGAAGTTCCACAGCTTAGAGGCTGCCACAGAGAATGCCCTCTATAAGGCCACCCACCCAGCGTTTCCAAGGGTGGTGGTACTATCAAAAGGCCCCCTTCTGTGATCTCAATTCCAGAAAGGCTCTGAAGGGAAGAAGATGGTCTTTCAGATAT
This sequence comes from Rhineura floridana, assembly GCF_030035675.1. Taxonomy (NCBI): domain Eukaryota; kingdom Metazoa; phylum Chordata; class Lepidosauria; order Squamata; family Rhineuridae; genus Rhineura; species Rhineura floridana. Next base: position 103,498,291 of record NC_084487.1, read on the forward strand.
TTACATTGCTAAACATCTTTATGTCTTAAAGCATGTTTTTCTTCTACATTTTGGCTTTACAGAAGTTCTCCAGGACCAGGACACATGATGTCAACTGTGAGATATTGTAGTGGCCTACTAATTAGTAATCACAATTTGGGTAGGTCTTTGGGTAGCAAAATGCGGCAATCAGAGTTAGAGAAATGTTTATAGAATCATAGAATAGTACAGTTGGAAGGGGCCTATAGGTTATTGACTCCAACCTTCTATTCAATGCAGGAATCGAATTTAAAGCACACTTGAGAGATGGCTGTCGAGTTGCCTCCAGTGTTGGAGAGTCCATCACCTCCCTAGGTAATTGGTTCCATTGTCATATTGCTCTAACAGTTAGGAAGTGCTTTCTGATGTTTAGCCGAAATCTAGCTTCTTGTAACTTGAGCCCATTATTTCATATCCTGCACTCTGGCATGATTGTCTGAACTTGTTCCAGGTTGTCTGCATCCTTCTTAAAGTGCAGTGTCCAGAATTGGATGTAGTACTCAAGATGAGGTCTAACCAGTGCCGAATATAGGGGAACTAGTAGTTCACACGATTTAGAAACTATACTTTCGTTAATGCAGCATAAAATAGAATTTGCCTTTTTTGCAGGCACATCACATTGTTGCTCATATTCAGTTTGTGATGAACAACAATTCCAAGATCTTTCTCATATGTAGTATAGGGGAGGCAGAATCCCACATTTTATAACTGTGCATTTGGCTTCTTTTCCCAGGTGTACAGCTTTGCACTTATTCCTGTTACATTTCATTCTGTTGTCTTCAGCCCAGTGTGCCAGCCTATCAAGATAACTTTGCATTTTGTTTCTGTCCATCAGGGTATTAGTTATCCCTCCCAATGTATTATACAGCCACAAGAGTGGCTCTATACTATAGCCAGCGTGGGTTTTTCACATTCCGCAATGTTAAATTGAAAATACCCCCAATGCCATTCTGATGCTTCCCATAAGCTCATTTCAAAACAAAACCTTACAAAACTTATAGTTCTGAACTCAGAAAAGCTTGCTTAGCAACGCTCTCAATTTTCATGGTGATACACAGAACAGTCAGAGAGAATAGAGAGTTCAAAGTCTAAAAAGAGAGAAAAAAACCCAGAGTCCTTTTGCACATTTTTTTCTGAGTTCTCATAATCTGTTGAAATTCATTAAAAAATCAACCATATTCACAAAGTACCTGCACTTCTAATACTGACCTTGCCCCATACTCTGACCTTCATCTTCTGCAATTTAAAAGTTAAAAAATGCCTGGCTGATTTTTAATTAATTTAAGGAATTTTGGGTGGCACCCTATGATAACGTGGGCCATGCTCAGTAAGAATCAACTGTCAGAATTCTGAAAGCCAGACTCACAGCAGCTGGGCTTGCCTAATCAGGGGGCCACACCCACACCAGACTTTGATTTCACTTGAGAGAGTCATGGCTTCCCTCAGAGAATCCTGGGAAGTGTAGTTTGTGAAGGGTGCTGAGAGACAGGAGTCTTCTGAGAGACTCCAGCAGCCAAACTGGTTTAACAGTTTAACAGTCAGCCACTCTGATCAAAGGTCTGTGAGGGGAACAGGGTGTCTCATAACAAATCTCAGCACCCTTCACTAATTACACTTCCCAAGATTCTTTGAGAGAAGCCATGAATGTCCAAAGTGAAATAAAGGCCTGGTGTGGATGTGGCCAAGGAAAGCTTTGGTTTAAATTTGGGTGGGAGGCTACATGTGCCTGCTGTAGAATAAAAAGATGGGGGAAAGCCTGAAAAAGAATGATACTGTTCACAATGTTTTCCTTTTGAAAAGGGGCTTCCCTTCTGCCCAGTGCTCACCCACCCAATCTCCTCCCCCTCCCCTCCCTGCCCCTTCCCAGGGTCAGTGTTGGACTATGACCTGGGAGACCAGGGTTCAAATCCCCACACAGCCATGAAGCTCACTGGGTGACCTTGGGCCAGTCACTGCCTCTCAGCCACAGAGAAAGGCAATGGTGAAACCACCTATGAATACCGTTTACCATGAAAACCCTATTCAAAAGGTTGCCATAGGTGGGGATCAACTTAAAGGCAGTCCATTTCCATTTTCAAACATGATTGCATAGAATAAATCCCATTGAACTCAAAAAGTATGCAAATGATGAAACCCTCCCTCCCTTCTCCTCCCTCCTATCCCCTCCCTCTTGCCCCTTCCCTCCCACTTCCTTTGCCCCTCCCTCTCCATCCCCATCCCCTTTCAATCCCCTACTTCCCCTTCCCCCTCCTCTTCCTCCTCCCCATGGTCAGTTTTACCTATCTTAAGCATGATTGCACAGAAGTAAATACCACTGAACTCTATAAGCATGCAAATAATCAAATCTGCCCTCCACTCCCCCTTCCTTTGCCCCCCTCCAATACGCTACTTCCCCTTCTCACTCCCACTCCCCCATGGTCAGTTTTCCTATCCTAAGCATGATTGCATAGGGGTAAATCCCATTGAACTCAATAAACATGTAAATGATCAGACCTGCTTTTCCCCTCCTTCTCTGTCGGAAGGCAGAGCTGGGGTCCCACTCCTGGGGAGCTGGATCCCGGAGAGTTAGGAGAAGAGTATTCAGATGGATGGCAGAGGGAAGGGGGAGGAACTTCCCCCCTTTGGAGCGAAGACGAAACAGAGGAACTGCCAGTGATAAGGTCGCTTAGCAACGGGGAGCCTGAGCCCTCCCTGGACGTTCTCACGCCTCCCCCTCTTTCAGGCTCAGAGCAAGAGGGGAAAGAGGGAGGGCTGCTCACAGCCGAAAAGCGGGGAGGCAGTTTACCATCAGCCCCTCCCCTATCCCCCATCCTGGAATCGGAAACTTCAGAAGAGGAGGGGGTGATGCTCCCCCCTCACCGCACACACGCAGACAGCTGAAAAGACAGGAGAGAAGGGGGGAAGGCGGGCAGTACCTGAGGGGCAGTTAAGGAGGAGCGAAAGATTGCGCGCCCGTTTGGCCCCTTCTTAAAGAACAGGCGGGAAGAAGTCCCTTGCTCTGTCAACTTTCTCCCAATGCCGCAGGACCTGTATCCCTGTATTGCTTCATGAGAAAACGCAGTCTTTGTTTGGACATTACCCTAATAAAACACGAATTAACTACAGCCGTTGGTCTGGTTCCTGAGTCACATCCTGGGCCTGACATTCTCCTCTCCTCTCCTCTCCCTTCCTCCTCCCCTCCCCTCTTCCTTCTTCCTCCTCCCCTGCCCACTCCAGCCCAGGGCAGTACAATATCTTAGAGAGGAGTTCAGGTCTCCTGCTTCCCTGGTGCATTCACTATAGTTGCCCAATTTCCCTGCTTTCTAAAGTGTGATAGAAATAGCTGTAGGCTATAGGTATGTTCTTAAACCGCAAGGTTTTTTGCCTATTAGTGAATCATCTATAAATATCATAAGCATTCCCTGTACCTCCTCATTCAAGTCATTAATAAAAATGTTGAAGAGCACTCGGCCCAGGACCAAGCCCTGTGATACCCTGCTCGTTACCTGGTCTGTAGTTCCCAGATTCCTCCTTTTTGCCCTTTTTGAAGATAGACACAACATTAGCCCTTCTCCGGTCATCTGGCACTTCACCCATCCTCCACAATTTCACAAATATAATAGATAGTGGTTCCGAGAGTTCCTCAGCCAGTTCCTTCAATACTCTAGGATGGAGATCATCAGGCCCTACAGATCTGAACTCATTCAAAGTGATTAGATATTTCTTGACCATTTGTCTGTCAGTCTCAAGCTGGAATCCTGCCTCTTCAACTTGTATTTCACATCTGCCAGGAGGGTCATAGACCCTCTTTTGGGAGAAGACTGAGCCAAAGCAGGAAGTGAGCAGTTTTGCCTTTTCTTTGTCATCTGTTATCATTTTGCCATCCTCATTGAATAGCTGAACCAACATTTCCTTTCTCTTGTCTTTTACTATGCATGTACCTGAAGAAAGATTTTGCTGTTGCTTTTTGCATCTCTTGCTAACCTAAGCTAATTCTCAGCTTTAGCCTTTCTGATGCCATCCCTGCAATTTTGTGCTACCTGTCTGTACTCTTCTTTTGTGGCCTGGAATTCCTTCCACTTCCTGTATGTGTCCTTTTTTGTTTTCAGGTCATCTCTAAGCTTTTTGTGAAGCCACATTAGCTTCTTCTGCTGGCTTCTACCTTTTTTTCTTGTTGGAATTGTTTGTAATTGTGCCTTTAGAATTTCCTTTTTTATAAACTCCCAGCCATCTTGGGCTCCTTTTCTTATTATGGTCACTTGCCATGGGGCCTTATCATCATTGTTCTGAATTTGTTAAAATCAACTTTCCCGAAGTCCAGGGTTATGGCTATTCTCAGCTTTTGCTTCCTTTAAGATCAAGAACTCAAGTATAACATGGTCACTTTCCCCCATAGTTTCTGTAACTGCCACTTCATCCCCTAAGTCATCTCTATTGATTAGAATCACATCAAGGATAGCCGATCCTCTAGTTCCTTCCTCCACTTTCTGTAGGTGTCAGCAACACAAGTAAGGAATTTTTTTTTGGAGGGGACATGTTTGGCAGAATTTGTTTCCTAACAGATATTGGGGTAATTGAAGTTCCCCATTACTACTACATCATGCCTTCTTGAAACATTGGCAATTTGCTTTTCAAAAGTTTCATCCTCGTCTTCTCCTCAATTGGGTGGTCAGTCATAGACTCCAACCACATTCCTTTTATTCCTTGCCTCATTTATTTTAATTCAGAATGATTACATATTTATGCATGGCGCTAAGGTACACATTGCTAATAAATTGTATAGCATTTCATAGATATTTAATAGACATTTGGAAAATAGGTTGCATTCTTGGAATGCTTTACAGCTATTTATAATGTTCTGCCACTATGATTGCTTTAGGAAACTAGGAATTTTCAGTATGTAAACTGATAAGATCTATGAGCAGACTTGAAAATCCAGATATCCAAATGCTATTTTGCACTCTAGTACAATTTGCAATCTCTATTAACACAGGATACAATATTAATTGGGTTCTTGTCTCCATAAAAGGAAAAAAAATAGAGATCATTTCAGCAACAAAATAAGGATTTACCATGTATGTAAGTAACAACTAATTAATTTATCCTTGAACTCAACTAATACTCTCAATCATACAGCTACAGAAACCAAAATAGCATTCTGGGTATTGAGATGCAAATAAGAAGATATGCAAGCCTATTTCTGTTCTAGAGTATATCCAAAAATGTTACTAGAAGCAGCTTTTTCAACAAGATCCAAATTCAAGCTGCCTTCAAGGTTTTAATGTGTATTGTTAAGGTTCAAAATTATACATAACCTTGGAGAACCTTTAACACACCTGGGATGGCAAACCAAAAAATATTCAGAATGAAGCCTTGGTAAACACAGATGACTAAAAATACCAGCCTCTATTTCACTACGTTATTGTCATTACATATATATGCACAAAGATAGTTACAAGCACAAAAATGAATCACAATATGTTAAAATGTATATTTTAGGATAAAATACATTGAGAAATGCATATATGGAGTTAAACTACATACAGATATATGAACACATGCAGAACTGGCATGAAAAGAAAATTGACATGAATAGTAATCTGCCCACCCCAGTGGGAATCAGCTTTGCAAAAATGTTTAGTCACTTAACACTAAGCAATATATCAAACTGTATTACCAGAACAGATAAACCAACATCATAGGGTTGCCATGAGTCGTGGTCGACTTGAAGGCATATAACAACAACATCAGAAGAAATTGGCAACATGCTCCTGGATGGCATGTATAGCCTATTGCCGCAAATATGTGACAGTAATAAACAAAAAAGGACCTTGGAAAATTTCACCAGTGTTAGGTTCCATACAACAGTCTTGTTCTGGTGTTAAAGGGTCCATCTTGAGTGCTTAAAGGGGTGTATGTGAAGAACTGGGATCTCAGGATGCACAAACCCTTTTAGTACATTTTCAGTCCCAAGAGTCTGTCATCAGTAAATGTGTGCTGAGCCATTTGCAATACTAAAGAGGCCCACTGAACAATAGGTCCAGGAAGGCAGCAAGCAAAAACAACCCTATGGAGCCTTGCCCTATATCCCAGGGGTGGCCTCTTCAAGAATCAAACCACAGTGTATCTTCTTGTGTTAGAGAATAAGTAATTAATCAAACTTCACAAGCTGCTCATCTGCTTCTAGGATATTTCCCAGAAGCATGAGGTAAGTGCTTATGGAGAAACCTGATTAGGAGCTGCTTCAGGGGAGAGGTATGAAATAAGGTAGGGAGATTACTATGATATCCACTAATTTTCTGAAAGGACAAAGTCTCTAAGATGGATAAAGAGTTTTCACCAACTCCTGTTTCCTGTCCTCAGTGCCTATACAAACACTGGAACATACTTTATAGATAACAATATATAGGACTTATTGTGCAAGACTAACAAAAATGGAGCTAATGAACAATATATTATCAGCATTAACCCTTCTTTATCTTGGGGGAAGACAGATAAGAATGAAGATTAAAATTATAATTCCACCTAACCATTATGTATTTGCAAGAAGCTGTAAACTGAGGGTGATAACATAAGATGACCTTGCTGGATCAGGCGAATGGCCCATCCAGTCCAGTATCCTGTTCTCAGTGGCCATCCAGATGCCCACTGTGTTAATCTGACCACCGGTCAAGTTAAGTGTGACCCAAAACCCTAACTGCAAAATTCTGTCCTTGAGCAAAGCAGTGGAGGCTGGTTCAATAGAGTAAATGGGGCACTTTTTCACCAACCTCCGTCTGCCCTTATCCAGCCCTCACCTACCTGTCTTCTTACTTATAAATAGCTCTGCCCCACATTAACTCTGGCTCTGCCCCATCAGTCCCATTGGGAACTAACCACCACTGGAGTGGGCAGTATGGGGGAGAGAAGAGATCCAGACTGGGACCCTAGCATTGGGGGAGATTTTTTTAAATCTTTTTTTTTAAAAAATTATTGTTCTTTACCTCCTTGGCAAATCCAATCCAGACTGGCCCTACAATTTCCAAGAGAGAAAAGTTCCTATCTGAAACAAATAGTGGGAAAAAAGAAGAGGCCTTTCAGAATTTATTTGCCAGAATAATATATTATCATACTATGAGATAAATGACTGAATGATAAAGATCCCTCTTCATTTACATATTTTCAAATGAGATCATTATTTAATTGGTGGGATCATCTTAGAAACAACCAATTAGTAAGGGGTCTAATCAAATCTGAAAAAAATGATAAAAAATTGCATCTACTATTGATTATTTATAAACTATTTTTAATTAAAAAATGGCATGAAACCTGAACAAGTGAAAAGTGTGAAAAGGCAGCAAAACATAGGTAAAAATATTTCTATGGAAAAACTTTGGAACAAACATCACAATATGACAATGAGAGAGAATTTAGAAAATCAGAACAATATGCAATCTAACCCTAGTAACAATAAATAAGATAAACAAAAGTTATCCATCTATCTTTTGGAAATGCAAAAAGAAAAATGAAAAAAGAAAATAAATATCTGTAATGGCAATGTCCTTTGGCTAAAACAATTTGGGGTAGACGGTCAAGTTTATAATAGAAAGGATCTTAACAAATTGAATTCCATTAGACCCAGCATTATTTATTTTGAGTTACATTGACTGATAAGTTTACACAAGCGATAAGGAACTCCACAAGGAATCAGGTATCTTATATGGCCATAGAAGCTAGCTTATTTTATGCAACCAGGCATCTAGTTGGCTACTGTGAGAACAGGATGCTGGACTAGATGGACCACTGGTCTTATCCAGCAGGCTCTTCTTATGTTCTTAAAGCACTAGAGTTCTCAAAGGTCACCTTTACTGAAAGACCGGCTTAATAAAATGTGGGACTTGGCCATTATAGCCAGCTAACACACTGACCCAGTTTGCACGATAAACACAGAATGAAATGATTTTATCATGAACATGCCTATCTGACCTATTTTGCTCCTTCATGCTAGTGCACACAAAGCAAACAAATCACATTCCCTGGCTTAGTATTACCCCCAAATCAGGGGTTGTGGTTTATTTCATGCCAACAAACTGCAGTCAGTAAGCCAAGAACAAACATTGGCCAGAAACTGTGGGTTTTCAGGGATCAAAACACAATACAATCCCTTGTTTGGAGGTAACACTAAGCCAGGAATCATGCCTTGTTTCTTCTAGTGGTTAGAGCAAAGTAGGAACAGTCAGCTCATGCACAGTAAGCCATGGTTTATGGCTTACTACAATATGTAACACGGCTATTAAATATAGACAAAAGAGAAAAACACAGATGAAATAACACAGAAGCTACCTTAAATCATTTCATTGAATGCTGTAAAATAATTTAATTTATACAAATGTGAAATGTCATTTTTCATTATATTAATCAGGTTGATAATATAATCTGTTAACACAAAAAGCAGTTAAAGCTTGTTTCAATATTCCAAACAAGAATATATTTTACTTAGAAATATACTTAATTTCTGGTAACTATTTATATAATTTTTATGAAAATAAATAAATTCTTGGGAGCTGGATGGTTAAGTTATAATGCATGGTCTTCTGTGTTAATAACTCCAGAGGAAAAATATAGATGCTGCTTTCCAAATAGCAAAATATGCTTTTAGGAGTCTGTCTAATGTTGGATAACTTAATTTGCCAAAGGGGTCTAGCAATCTTTTTACAAATGTATGCATGCCTGCAATTCCCATTACAGCTAATAGACATTATGTGGGCATGGAAGTGAGAGAACAGACACCTTAGGCAGAATGTTAGTAAGTAATAGTATTGGAATTAATCTTAGAGAGATGATACATTTCTAATTTGACTTTCATCATCTCTATAAGTACTAGAGAAGCTTACAAACCTCATCCATTCATGAAGTAAAATTCATTTTTCAAATTACTTGTTAATGTAACTGTGCAAAGTAGTGATTTCTTCATTATTCTACATATCACATTAAAAATGTACATAGTGCTTGGTTGGTATAATTAATATTGTGAGTTATGATCAGTCAAGTCTTTTTCATCTCTCAAATAATAAGAGTTCAATAAGGGAACATAAAACCAGTGAGGCTATCCAATAAAGAGAAAACATGATGAAATTAAATGGAAACCAAGATGCACGAAGAAGCAGGATTTCATTTAGATCAATACAGAAAAGCAAGGAGATGAAAGGAGCAAAGAACCTTTTCCATAAGGATAGAAAAGACAACAAGCATGTGCCTTATTCTGTACACTTATAGAACCAAAAAAGATGTTTTTCCACTTGAGTTTACAGCAGGAAACAAATACTCAACAAAAAAAGACTAGTTGTATATATATGATCCAACATAAAACTTTAAATATTATCCAACATAAAAGTTTCAAGGCAGTAAATATATGATTACTGATTTGTTACTGCTGTGGTCCACTACCCATCCCGTTGCTGATTAAATTCAAGAAAGTTACAGTTTCTTAAATTAAAATTAACTTTCTCTCTCTTGTTTTTGTTGTGGGGGGTTAAACCACAGACCACATTACTAGTTTAGTATGTTGTTTAAACATTTTTTTAGCCACAGGCAGTTACTTTATAAGATGAACAATGCATGGCATAAGTGCTGTTCCACCCAGTTCATTAACAAACTCCATATCCCTTTTATTATTCATTAAATATCAAGCAGAACAAAAAAGACAAAGGCACAGAGAAATCACAAACCAAAAGGGAAACAAATCCAAGGTATGGGTGCATCTAAATTTCCACAACAGCAAGAAAATCCTAACTTTAACACTCTATGTTGATGTAGCAGTTGAGCTGTATGTCAGTCATATAATGCTGCTTTTTATTCTTATTACTAGAATATACTGCATTGGGGAGAGACTGATCAAGTAAAGCATTACATCTGCAGAGGTAGTGAGAGGGTGGTAGTTATTACAGATGCCAGATAGATACCATCCCTTTATTAAACAATTATAGGTCAGAGACTTTAATTTTTTTACATAAAACTGGAATGTACAACTGTCAGATACATCTTTATAAAAATGTTATACAGCCACAAGAGTAGCTGTATACTATAGTTAGCATGGATTTTTTCACATTCTGCAATGTAAAATTGAAAATACCCCCATACCATTCTGATGCTTCCCATAAGCTCATTTCAAAACAAAACCGTACAAAACTTATAGTCCTGAACTCAGAAACGCTTGCTTAACAACCCTCTAAACTTTCATAGAGATACACAAAACAGTCAGAGACAATCAAGAGTGCAAAGTGTAAGAAGACGGGGGGGGGAACCCAGACCCCTTTGGGACTTTTTTCTGTCAGAGTTCTCATAATTTGTTGAAATTCATTAAAAATCAGCCATGTTCTCAGAGTACCTGTAATCCTATTACTGACCTTGCCCCATACTCTGACCTTCATCTTCTGCAGTTTAAAAGTTTAAAAAATGTCTGGCTGAGTTTTAATTAATTTAAGAAATTTAGCATTGAACTCAATGATAAGGGCAGACATGCTCAGTAAGAACCAACTGTAAGTGTTCCAAAAGCCACACTCACGGCTGCTGAACTTCCCTAATCAGGGCCACACCGACACCAGACTTTGATTTCTCTTTAGACAGTCATGGCTTCCCCAAAAGAATCCTGGGAAATGTATTTTGTGAAAGATGTTGAGAGGAGAATCCTATTCCCTTGACAGAGCTCCAGTGGCTAGAGTGGTCTAACAGTCAGCCACTCTGATTGAAGCTCTGTGAGAGGAATAGGGCATCTCCTAGCAACTCTCAGCACCCTGCACTAACTACGCTTCCCAGGATTCTTTGAGAGAAGCCATGACTGTCTAAAGTGAAATAAAGGCCTGTGGATATGGCCAGGGACAGCTTTGGTTTAAATTTGGGTTGGAGATTACATGTGCCTGCTGTAGAATAAAAAGGTGGGGAAAATGCTGGGGGGAAAAACAATACTGTTCACAATGTTTTCCTTTTGACAGGGAAAGGGGCTTTCCCCCTGCCCACTGCCTACCCACCCAACCTCCTCCCCCTTCCTTCATCCTTCCCTTCCCTTACCCCATCCCCTTCCAATCCCTTCCTTCCCCCTCCTCCCCCATAGTCAGTTTTACCTATCCTAACCATGATTGCATGGGAATAAATCCCATTGAACTCAATAAGCACGCAAATTATCAAACCTGCCCCTCCTCCCCCTCCTGCCCCCCTCCCATTCCCTGTGGTCAGTTTCACCTATCCTATGCATAATTGCAGGGGAGTAAATCCCACTGAACTCAATGAGCATGCAAATGATCAATCCATTCTCAGCAAACTTGCACAGGATCCCATTTCTTACCTCATGGATTAAAAAGCAGAGAAATTCACTTATAGGCAAAAAACCTCACGGTTTAAGAACGGACCTATAGCCCAGAGATATTTCTATCAAACTTTACAAAGCAGGGAAATTGGGCAGCTATAGTGAATGCACCAGGGGAGCAGCAGACCTGAACTCACCTTCCCTCTGATATATTGTACTGCCCTACAAATTGGTCAAAATGCAAACACCATTTGGGTTGGTCTTTTACAGTCCAATCCACTTCCAGTGTAGCTGGAAGAATTTGGTAACATGTGCTCTGAGCATATGGTAAGTGGTGACAACACCTGCAATCAGCCCAAATAACAGAAACAAGGCATGTAGTGTGCTGATCTTGTTTTAGCAGGGAGGAAGCAACTATATTAAAACAGTTGATATGAGTTCAGATTGTCACTTTCAATATGTTTGATTTATTTTGCAATTTTAGTGAATTTTCCTACAGTAAATCATTTTCTTTTGTTTCTGTGAATATGTGAAGTACAGCAACACTTTGCAATGCTAAAAAAAAGCTCCAAAAACAATTGTGGAATAATGGCACTGACTGTTCTACATAATAGTTCCCAATGGACATGAGGAGTGTCTCAGTTTCCATAAGATAAAACAGTGGGAGGTGAAATATATTCTAGCAAAATTCTAGGTGTGCTCTATGTTGTTAATTGACTATGCCCACCTTTCCTTAAGTGGAGTAGTTTAAGCATAGCAGGCTCAAAACATGCATCTTGGGTAGGCCAAGTTTGTTTTTTCCAACGGCTAGAGTCATTGCTTAAGTAGCAACGTAATCAGTCTGATTTTACATCAAACTGCAGGTGTTAATGCACCCAAAATAGAAATAGAGTATAACCTCCAGTTTGAAACAGAAAAGGCTGTCTTCACCAATAAAAAGGCTTTGAAATTAATAAAAATAAATTTGACACAGTTTTCTAGGATGAATAATGAGAGAAATATAATTATCTAGGTTAAATTATCTGTAGAAACAGTAGTAACACAGTAAAGATGCAAAGTAAGAAGAACACCAACAAACATACAAAACTGTAATTCTCCATCTTTGGAGATTTTTTTGCCTATTAATGAATTACATTGGGGTTTATTGACTTCATATCTCTGAGTAAAGTGCTTTTTAGAAGCAGAGCAAACAGAGCAAAAGATGAAGTTTGACAAAACAAGAACATGAATGAATAAATAAAGCAGGAGCAATGTAACTGCTGTTATCTCAAAACCTATACACTCATAATTATATTTTATAAAATAGGAGACATTTACCGCAATAATTAGTATCCACATACAAACTAGGCAAAATGTATGAAATGGAAATGGACTGCCTTCAAGTCGATCCCGACTTATGGCAACCCTATGAATAGGGTTTTCGTGGTAAGTGGTATTCAGAGGTGGTTTACCATTGCCTTCCCGAGGCTGAGAGGCAGTGGCTAGCCCAAGGTCACCCAGTGAGCTTCATGGCTATGTGGAGATTCGAACTCTGGTTTCCCAGGTCATAGTCCAGCACCTTAACCACTACACCACACTGGCTCTCTTCTCTACAAATATGAGTAGCTAATGCTGAAGAGATATTGTAATGTTCTTCCGGTCTGGAGACATTTCTGATTAGATTTACCTTTCAGTGATTGCTTCTTTAATTTACTGCCCTTATGACTTGGCTTTTACTACTACTGCTATTTAATACTTGTTTTTATTTCATTGATTTACTTTTTTAGGGTCTTGAGAGACATACAAACAAATAGCATCATTTTCACATATTATGGGCACAATCCAAGTCCTATTTGCACTGGAGTGGGTGGGGTGGATGTGGCGGACCCTCGGCTGAGCTGGCAAGCTCCCAGTACTGCCAGGCTCTGCTAACAGAAGCCCCCCATCCCAGCTGAGCTGCAGCACCGCCAGGACCACCGGAGGTCCACCGGGAATGGCCAACCTGGCAGACAGAGAGCTGGCAGAGACCAGCAATAGTCCCAAAAATGGGGCATTCTGTGGGTATGGAAGGGCAGGAGCCATGGGGGGTCTTATGTGCTATCCAAGTCCCCCTCTGAGTGCTCTCACAGGTCTCAATCCCCAAGAGAATTCTGCCGGCTAATAGGCTGGCACAGTAAAAATATCCCCATGGCCAGAGCTTGTACAAGTTACTTTTTTTGAACTACAACTCCCATCAGCCCCAGCCAGCATGGCAACTGGACTGGCTGATGGGAGTTGTAGTTCAAAAAAGTAACTTTTACAAGCTTTGCCCATGGCAGCCTACCAGGACCACTTGCTCCCGATAGGCCTGTTCATGGGAGTCAGCTCTTCCCTGCCAGCTCCTATGCACAGATCCTGATGGTGCTGATGCTCAACCAGGCCAGCAGCTCCCAAATGGGGAGTGGATGCCATGGAGCTTTCCACCAGCTCCTCCTCTGCTGGCTCCCTGTCATTTGGTGCCCAAAGCAGCCAAAAAGCCCTATTTAATTTTATATACCATCTTTTACTAAAAATGTCCACTTTTTAATACAACCCATGGTCATCTGTGTCATAAGTTTCCTAATTTTAATTAGCAAGTGTTCAGTCTCTCATTATTGTAAATTTGCTTTAAGAATTAAACCAACAGGTCCCTTTCTGAGATCGATGCATTCATGGCCCTTACTGGCTTAGGGTAAGGTTAAATGTCCTACACCAATAAAAACTGCACATACTACAAGTCTCTCTATTTTTATGCTAATTTAGTCATTTTATTGCTGTTTTGAGATACTGCCTCTAGGCATTATAATCTATGGTGTTAAGCAAAAGTCCCTGCTTTGCATGAAGTAGCTCCAAGACCACAGTAAAGCTCAAACACCCAGGCTTCTTTTACCAAGTTAAAGACCAAATTAGATGTGATAGCAGCAACCATGTTTGTTGTTCCCCTTTTTGCCCCATTAACGTATAAAACGGGAGAGTGAGGTCTCATTTGAACTCTAAAAGGTACATGTGAAGGAAGCGGAGGTGAACCCTCCCCACATGTTAAGATAGGTCATCACAGGTACTCTTCTCCCAGTCCAGTTCACAGGAAGGTTGGGGGATGGAGTTCAGATTACAGACTGGGGGAGGAAAAGCAAGGGAGGGGAAAGGTTCACCCAGACATCCCTTTGATATTAAAGTAATATCCCCTGATCCTCATGTTTATACTTTAACAGGGCAAACACATGAATAAATTTGGCTGCCAAACAAGTGTCCAATCTGATCCTAAGAGAACTTGTAAAAAAGCCAAACTGGTTTTCCATTCACAGCCTTTCCCAACCAGTGTGCCTCCAGATGTTGTTGGACCACAACTCCCATCACCCTCAGCCAGCATTGCCAATGGCTGAGGCTGATGGGAGTTGTGGTCCAACACCATCTGGAGGCATACCGGTTGGGAAAGGCTGCACTAATCCCTGATGCTCCCTTGCAGTTTGTTGTATTTTATCTCTAACAATATCTGTATGTTTCAAATATGTGCTGGGCAGCTAAACAAGCTCTTTGTGCAGTGATTTCATGATGTAGTCCCAAAGAACAGGAAGCATTTTCCTCCCCCACCCCCTTTGCAGATAATTTTCCAAGGATTATCCTTTTTGTTGCTGTTCTTGTTGATTCGGAGGGAGGGGATGTCTCCTTTGTCCTCCATGTCCCTTTTGTTTTAATGACCTGGTCTGTCATTAGCAACCACATATTTTGCTTGTGTACTTTTCATAAATAAGAAATTACAGTATTAAAGTGTCAAATACTGTTTGGACGCCCAGCCCATATGGAATATATCAATTTCCTGAAATAAAATAAAATACTGGGGAAGGTAAAATTATTATTCTTGTTGTTGCTATTGTTATTATTATTATTGATACAGCTTCTTCTGCCACTAGAGTAGTAAAACTGATTAGAACATAAATCGCTCTGGTTGTTCCCATCATCATCATTAGCAGCACTAAACTTTCATTGAAATGATGGGACATTTTAACAGGGTGTAGGCTTTTCCCTCTCTTCTTAAACGTTATAGGGCAATTACAAACATGCACACATTCTTTACTATGCCTTTTAAAAAGATCACTGGTAGATATTGCATTACAAGTCATGTCACAGGCATTATCTAAAATAGTATGTGCCAATGGCAGTAGTATATGTAATGGAATGGGGGGGGGAGACCTTTAACTCCCTTTCTTCCACGACTGCCAGTTTGGGTAGGCCAGTCATTTCTGAAGCTGTTCAGCAGGCTGTCATCACACACTCGTAGCCTATTTGGAAGCGATTTCTGGGGGCCCAAGGCAGGTATTTAGGAGGGGAGATAGTGATAGCATCCAGCTTACCGGGCTCTTCCCCGAACCCAACCTAGCTTGCTTTTATCTGTCAAACCCTACCCATGCATACACATAGCATGAACCATGTGTCTAAGTACACAAGAGATGAGAATAACTCTTCGAGATTTGGTACAAATACACCAAATTTCATGAAGTTTATTAAGAATTAAGAAAAAGATAGAAGTAAAAATCATTTCATTTAAAGTATATCTATCCTATTAGCTACATATAAACAGGTTTCTGGTCTCCTTAGGTATAGCAGCATAATGATCAATTGAGGAATGTTGAGGGATAGAGAACTCATAGCTAGTGCCCTGTTGGCGCTGACCCATGACAGGGCCTTCTCAGTGGTGGTTCCCCATTTGTGGAATGCCCTCCTTACTGAGGCATTACTGATTTTCAGGAGAAATTTAAAAACATTCCTGTTTACCCAGGCCTTTGATGGCTGAGAGATACTGGCCACGGCAACATGACATTAATAACTGTGAGGGTAGGTGATTGCTTTTAAGTGTTTTAAATGTTCTAAATGTTTTACATGGTTCTGAAATGTTTTAAATATTTAATTTTAAATTGTACTGTTTTAATTTTTTGCTGTTTGCCACTCTGGGCTCCTTTGAGAGAAAGGGTGGGATACAAATTCAGTAAGCAAATAAATTAGCCACAGTCCAACTTTTAAAGGCTTTGCCCCAGGTGGGTCTTGATTGACAGGTGGCTGCATCCAGCCAAACACAAGTCAAACACATAGCTAGGAAGATGACCAGGGGCCAGGTGCTCAAACAATCAAGGTGGCAATGGAGTGGAAACCAAGGGGCGAAACAAAAGCCTTTCCTCAGCTTTAGGAGTGACTCCTCCATTTAAAGATGGCGAAGGAGTGGGGAAACTGAGCAACATTAAAGGGATAGGTTGGGGCAAGCAGAACTCTGCCATAGTATATATACGCATCACACGTGAAGATGCTTTGATTGCACTACTGGCAGCTAGTTCTAGGTACTGTTTCCAAAACTTGACAAATTAGCTGGAGTAGTAGAAACCAAGGAAGAACAGAATTTTGTATAAGCAATCTTGTTCTTAGGTTGACATATTCAGAATGTATACTGTAAAAACTAGTGGCAGTATTTTAAACACTACTATAGCAATAAAGTCAGGGTGGTGTAACTGACCTGAGTATTTGACTCCAATGAGGAAATGAAAGTTCAATTCTCTACAGGGCAATCCAATGCATGTTTACTCAGAAGTATTATCAATAATGGGTGTCTGCCCAATGCAATGAAACCACCTTGATAGATCCCTTCTGTCATGTTGTTAATATGCCAATTATTGCAGTACAGCTTCTTCCCACATTTCAAGGATAAAGTGAGAAGTCTTGGGATACACAGAGGTAGCTTTTTCAAGCCCCTCCGTATGTCAGCATGGTGAGGAACACCACAATGTGCTCTTTCCATACGGTCTGCAATGGCTCCCATGACACTAGTCAATTTAGCATTCTACATACAGCCTTAGAATATCAATTCATATACAGTACATGTCCACGAATACTGGCTAGGTCTACCAGTCAGCCTCTATTTATGATTGCTACCAAACTCTCTTTCCCCCAAAATCCTCTGGTATGTGCAGAGATAGGAAAATTAGGGATTTTTCTTTTACTCTGGTGCATGAAGAAACTAAGAAACAGCAAGAAAAAGTCCTGATACGAAGTTTGCCAATCCACAAGACAGACATTTCCAATAGAAGCAGCAGCCCAAACTGAAGTTTTGCTCTGACACATTTTTAGTCCCTTGTTTTGTGCTTCACAAAATAAGGTTTTGACATGACAGAGTATAGGGGAAACTGGAAGTATAAGTGGCTTCTTATGTCTGAATCATCCAACATAAACCTTTGCATCTCCCCCATGGAAAGATATTCATACCATTCCACAAAATCTCAATAGAGCCCAAAGCTACATTTCTTACTTGAATTTTACTGTAACCATAGTGTTTGTTTATTTATTTATTTATTATCTTGCTTCACAATAGGCAGCTAACAATTTCACTGAAAACAATGCATGTTATTTTTAATAATAAAACCAAATATATAAAAGCAGAGGACCAACAGCAATTAAAAACAAACAACAGTAATCATCATACCCACAGACACTTTTTCTAGTATTCATCACTGGAAGCATGTCTACGGAAGAAAGTTTTTGGTTGGGGCCTGAAGACATAAAGAAGAGGGTAGTCAAACTTATGGAAAGATTTTTCATTACTGAGAAGGCCCTATTGCTTAGGGCTGGCAGCTGCATCTCTAGTGGAAGTGGAACACTCAACAGGGGCTCCCCTAAAGACCAAAGTATGCAGGTAGATTGCTTTGGAAGGAGACAGTCCTTCAGAAATCCAGACCCCTAAACTTTAAAAGGGCCAAGATAATCCCATATGGCCTAAAAACAAACAAAATATCACATAATTACAAAGATGGCCTCCTGTTATCAATCTAGCTGCTGTATTTTGCATCAACATGCTTAGCCCCATTCAAAGAACATTACAGTGGAAGTAACCAAGACATTCATAATTATGAAAAGGTCCACCTTCACAGGAAATACCACAGTTGGTACAGCAATCAGAGCTGCAGTCACAACCTCCATCTGATTTTTCAGGAACAAGAGCAAGTCCATGAGTATTGTAAAACTACAATCCAGCTCCTTACAAGAAAATAAAGCTCCATCCAGAACTGGCTAAACACTTATTTCCAGATTTGCCATATATCCAACCAACAGAACTTTTCAGGATGTCTGCTTCATCACACTCTACCCCTAACTGATCCTAGGTAACATCTTAGGACATCTATCAAAAATAATACTCTATTACTAGTATGCAACTTCCTCCTTAGCGATTCTGAGATAGTTCTTCAAAACCCACCTCTCTGCTCCTGCCAGTTACATATTCTCTGTAATTAAACAAATGTTAATACAAAAGAATTTTTTTTAGCCACTGTCTTTTCAACTTTGGCTCTGCCAACTGATGCAGCCATGCATGTAGCTACTGGCTTATGTTCTACAGTCTTTTTATAATTGAAACAAATTGCCTTAAACTAGTGAATTTGTTAAATAAGGCTGTGAGCACACTAGTCGTTTACAGCAAAGCATTTCCATTGGCTACACCTGGGGGGGCAACAGATTAATCTGGCAATCAGTTGTGGAAAAAAAAATACTTGAGCTGATCCCACCACAGTTCACTGTAAGAACAGGTGGGGTTTGACTGACATTGTTTGCCCCCTTTTTCAGAAAAGAGGTAAAGGTGCACTGGAATTGGCACAATAGTAAAGGCTCGTTCACATGGCAACTTACTGCGAGATTGGTGCTACTTGCATCCCCATTTAATTTGCATGGATCACATGACAATGAAGGCAAGGCAATCAGCAGCTATCACACAGTTTTCCCGTATCAAACCAATCCAATTCTAATCTGAAAAGGGAAGGTGCTCTTAGGTGGTTTTGTCAATTGTTCCCCTCTCCACACCCACTCCCTCCTATACATCACCATTGGGTTTTCAGTGCCACAGAAAGACTATGTGAGAAGAAAATCAATACTTGTGTCAATGTATAATCTAACAACTGATTCATCTACAATTAGCTGCATTCAGTGCATACTTTCCAACAGTCTGTAGACCATGTGATTATAGTTCTCCAGTTGACAAAATCCAGAATATCAATTACTGACTAACCTCTCCACAAAGTAATACAGACAGAATAATATGCTTCATATCGGACATTCAAGTTATTGCATTGTGAAACACTCTTGTGCACACTTGAAAAGGGCAAGAGTAGAGATTAAGATAAAGTATCTGTGTGAACTCAAGTATTAAATGATCAAGTCTAAAAATATATATGTATATGTGTTGCCCTGGGCTCCTTTTGGGAGGAAGAGTGGGATACAAATTTAATAATAAAAATAAATCTTATCACACAGGGTTCAAATTCCTCATGTGGGAGAATTATATATAATGGTATGTGCCTTAAACTATTATCTCAAAAGACAGGAAACCCCACTAGAGTTCATTTACTCAATTTTAGCTCAGTCATCCAATGTTTGTGCAATAGCGCAACTGGAAGGGGCTTGTTGAGAAGCACCACAAAATATTATTGCCATCATTATGTATCAATGAGGCTGAAAATGAGAAGGACTAGAAATGTGCTTCTCTCTGCAACACACTTCACTTACATGCACATATAAAGCATGTTCACAAGCTTTACCATAGAGCCATTGTGTAACTAGATCATTTTGATCTAATCCAGAAAGAGTTGTTAAGCAAGGATACATACGCAGGATCTCTTTAGGCTATATCCAACTTAGGGTGCAATCCAATACAGCCTGCAATCCAATACATATCTACTCAGAAGTAAGCTCCATTGGGTTCAAAGGGGCTCACTCCCATATAAGTGTGTACTGAATTGCACCCTAAGTTTTATTCAGAGTAGATCGACTTAAATTAATGGACCTAAGTCAAGTCATGCCCTTTAATTCCATTTGGCCTACTAAGAGCATGATTAACACTGAATACAATCCTTTGTTTCCTAAAACTGGGATGCAGCAGGAAAGGGTTTTCCCCCCTTGTTGTTTTTGTATCATTCACCTATCAAGATTTTTTTCATGATCGATGACATTAAATAGTAATAGATATTGAGGGAATGTACAAACAAAAGGGGGGACTTGAAATTTTGAAAATCCGCTACCACTTCTGAGTGGTACAAAAGAGACATCTGGTAATTAAATTATGTCCCCACTCTTACAGTCTTGAACCTCTGTGAAGTTCTTGAAAATCAAACAATCTGCTTCAATCCAGATAAGTACAAAGATGCAAAACTCCCGATAATTAAAATGGACAGGTTATGCCTGAACTGTGAACCTGAACATGCACTCTTGCTTAGCAAATTTAACACACATTCTACAATCATGGGAGCCCTAGTTCAAAACAGTAGTCTGTGCAAGAATAAAGTTCACCTGATACAGTGTGTAATAGTTCTGTGCTTCCAAGTGACACTGTGGCCTGGATTTAGCTAAATTGAGTCAAAAGAATGGTGATGGCCTTCCTTCTGGGTGAATTAAACGGTCTTTGGGGAATATTTCATCTTATTTATTTAACTGCCTTCCACATACTTCTCAAGTCTCTTGAGCATCAAGACCCCACTTTTTCCTGCACCAATTCCTGTTTCCTACTTCAGCTCCTGTGCTTTCCTTTCCTTCTAGCATAGATCCATACTTAGTTGTTTCCATAACAACAATTGCTGCATGCTAATTAATAAACAACACACTAGACAACATTCTCTTAATGAAATAGTTTTGTCAGTGTACAGTGTATTTCTTCCTATATCCAAGATATAATTTTGACATACTTGAATTTTGCTACAACTTTCTTATGCTTCAGTCCAACCAGGGGAGTCAGAGCACCTAATCTGAAAAGATTTAGCAAAAGTATACCATTTAGTTAAAAAAGATTCCCAAAATATTTTACAAAAAATGAACACAAAGAACAGCACATTTCACGAAAATCCTCTCTCTCTCTCTCATTGGATTATAAACAGCATACAGTACTTATTTTATTGTAGAATGTTTCCCATTAAATAATAATAATTCTCAAAAATCATCCCATTACAGAAATTTAGGAAATGTGGATGAAAAAATGGAAACCAATGAATATGGGAAATATGGGGAGAAGAAGCTCAAACACAGCATGAGGCAGGGACCTATGCATGTTTCAAATAATGGTATAGTTTTGGTATTGAGTAAGAACCAAAGTACAGATGAACCTTTAAAATCTGGTAATGGTAACAGAGGCAAAAGCGAGCCCATTTCAGAAAGTTCTGGACTAAAACATACGGAAAGCTGTTCAGAAATATACACATTGTACTCCAGAGAGTATATCTTTATCAATCAATAAAGATATGCTATTCGTTATTGCATTAGGAAAGTTCTGCAATGCAATTCATCATCTAAAAACCAAAGGAGCAGCCTCACATGAGCATCCTGAAACTTGAAGCAGTAAGGACTGAAGTCTCGTTCTCCAACTGATTTTGAAGGCTCATATAACTCACAGTTGGTTAATAGCTGGCACATATATCATGTTCCTAAACATGTCTCCATCATTTATAAACCTTAATCTGAGGTGTAGTGGTTAAAGTGTCAGACTAGAACTGAGCAGACCCAGGTTCAAATCTCCACTCAGCCATGAAGCTCACTGGGCACCTGAGGCCAGTTACAATATGTCAGTCTAACTTACATTACAAAGTTGTTGTGAAGCTAAAACAGGTCAAGGGAGAAAAGTTCCTTGGAGGAAATGTGGAACATAATTGTCATAAATAAAATTAATGATATTCCAGTCTCATATGGGGATTAGCTACATTTGTGGGAAGAAATACATATGCCAACATGTACTTTAAGATGCAACTGAAAAAGCATCAAATCTGGAACTAGTTCAATTGAAATATACAAGGCTGGCTGAACAGTGGGATCCTTTAAACCGTATTTAGCTGTGCCAGCTCCAGAAGAAAGGGATTTGGGTTACTGCAACAAAAGCAGTCTTGAAGAGGTTGGCTTGTCAGTCAAAGGGCTGTCCAATAATCCAAGGGAACAGGAGTCCCATCTCTATTTCTTGCCATATGTGACCTTGCACACATTGTGTTGCTGTAGCAAACAAAGGTACAAAGGCACAATACAAAGACAGCTCCTGTGCTCCTTATCGGTACCCTCTCTTTAGAGTCAGGACCCTTACTGTCACTTTTATATGGTCCCAGCAATATAGTGCTACTGCATAGGATCAGGAAGTATGTTGTATAAGTACTATTATATTAGAATAAAACCTTTTGATATGTCTACTACCATGGCATATCAAAAGGTTTTGTTCTATCTACATAACAGCATAAGAGCCCTGCTAGATCAGGCCAAAGGCCCATCTATCCAACATTCTGTTCTCAGAGTAGCCAACCAGATGCTTATGGAAGCCCACAAGAGGGCACAAGCACCAGTGAAACTATGGTTTAAGCTTGTTTTACTTGTGACCACTTGTGGCTCTAAACTTTATAGCTCTATGAGATTCTCCGTAAAGCCAACCGTTAGATGGAGAATATTACCCTCTAATACAATAGAGAAGTTACAGTGGCCTGGTGTTAAAATACTGTGAAATACCTGCCAAGTCACAAAACAGAAACAACTCTTCTGAACAAGTTCTAACATATTAGCCGCTAAAAGTCCCTACCTCTAATGATACTTCACCCAAATCATTGCAGCCTGATTTGAACCAGCACTGTTGCTTGCAATGGCAGTGCAATATTGCTGTGAGTTATTGCTGTACCCCATCCATACTATAGTTATTATGGTAGTACAGCAGGAGATTAAGATGCAATACAAGAAAAATTTAGATTACTGGACCTTAAAGGGTCAAAACACACAGTGAATAAAAAGTAACTGTTAACAGAGGACTGATGCAGCTGGGAGACAAATGGTCAGGAAACTGAGCTGTATTATATCACTACCTATATGAAACTACAAAGACAATAAATCAAAACATGCACTACCTACTTTCATTCTAAAACCAGCAGGCCAATGAGAGAATTGGCTATTGTTCTCCGTTTTCCTTTGGGTTTGGGTATGCTATATTTAACAAATCAAGTGTTTTCTTTCACAGTTTAACTTTTACAGAAACATGTAAGTCTATTCTAATCCAACATTGCATTCAAAATCATAGTTATTATGACAACCTTTTGCTTCACATTTACATACAAGGATTCATAAAGATATACTACAAGCTAATTATGAATATCCTAATTATGAACCAGACATTCCAATGCTGTACAACATCCCCTAAGATAAAGAAATGAGTGGTTTAATGTGCTTTGTATACAGAAACGAAGCTTTCCCTCTAATTAAGCTACTTTAAAGTTTTTATAAAGCCACCTATTCAAGATGCATCTTTTGCCCTTTCATCACTATTGACATACTACTAGTGAATGTGTGTCTATTTGATGTTCTGTTTTGCTTTGCTGGGATAGGACTATAAGAAAATACCACTTCAGCACCCTAAAAGATTTATACTGCTCTGCTTTCCATTGAATATAGTATTCAAAAGGTGTTAAAACATTTTAAATTAGGAAGAGCTAACCAATATACCATGTCTACTTTTAATCTTCTGTAGTAATTGCTAAGTGTTTTCATTTTTAACAGCTCTTCAAACTGACAGAAACCAACAAAAATATGTTAAACTGTTTTGTATGAAGATCAGACAGGCATGGGACAGCAATTATTTAACACAATAGCCTTTTCTTGGTTCGCAGCTCTATTCATCTTTTTGAAACAATGAAAGACAGATTGGACATAGGGGGATGGATTAGCCACAGGACGACCTGTATTTCCACACAAAAGCCAAAGTGTGGAAAATTGGTGTTCTTGTGCCAGCCATTCTTCACTTCTAGGGTCAAAAAGCATATTAATGGAAACAGCCATCTAAGCAGCTCTTTCTCACTCTTCTCAGTAGTACTGCCTGTTTTCTTGCCACTTACGAGTTGCCCAGTAATGTAGTACTACTGTTAATGTGAACTGATTCTGTACTTTTGTCAAGAGAGGTCCACTGCCACCACCACAGCAAAATAGTTATTCTGTACTGCACAATTTTGCATGGAGAATCAACAAAGAACATTTATTTAACATATGCAAGTTTTCTCTGGGAAAGTTCCAACAAGTCTCCAAATTTATCAGAGTGGCTTTCCTGAAAAATGTATAGTAATTTTAGTAGATTTTTTTTACTATTAAGTCACAGTATTACCTGCTTTACAGTGGAAAACTGAGAGGACGTTATATTTAGTTAATATAATTGTAATAAATTGATCACTTACTGTATTTAAGTTAATAAGCAGATTCACTAAAAGATGAATTAGCCCACACAAAACTCTGGATTTAAGCAGAGGCCTTGATACTTCTTAGTATGACTGAGACTATGTCAGAGTAAGTATCTAAGGACTTAGCAATACAGTACACTCAATTTTACACAATGTTCTTCAGACGTCCTTAGCTAAAGAGTGCTGAAGCAGTACTGTTGGAACAGATCAACACATCTTAGGTCTGGCAATTAAGCCTGATCAAAATTAAAAAATGGTAAAATAATTGGTTGATATTATGGGTCCATCTAATAGATCTGCTTCAGAAAAGATGATGAAATTGAGATGTCTGGTTTTTACTGTGAATTAGATACACAATGGGACCACCACAAATGAACCCAAGATGTTCCAGCTTCAACTGTGCATCAACACAACTGAGTTTATTGGAAAAACAATGAACTAACATTCTGAAGCTAACAAAATGAGAGCCAACACATTATGACAATAAGAAACAGTTACATGTTATATTTATGCAATTGATTTATGTCTGGTATACAAGTAACTGCACTTATTTAATGTCTAGAGACTGATGGATCCCTGTCCTCTAATACTGTACTAATGAAAAAGTAAAATTTAATTCCCCATTATTGAAAAATGAGTGTACAACAGATATGCTTTACCTAAAAAAGCTTTAAGATGTGAAAATAACTACACTCATATATAAAAACAGATTCAGCCAATCAGACAAGAAAAATGTTTTACAAAGCCCATGGAGAACTAAACAATACGGAATTACTTCCAAACCTGTTTAATTGTGTGATGTTACTCTAAAAGCTAAAGCACAACACTCACTATGAATGATGGCCTAAACATAAAAACAGTCAAAACGCTAAAATAGACTAAGCTGCAAGTTGCTAAGCTACACAAGAGGCTTAGGACAAATTCACTCAACCAACTTACCAGAGTAACCACTCTTGACATAAAATAACAAATAGGTTTTTGTAAGGTAGGTATTACTTTCTTGTTCTCAAAAATTTAAATAGGTGAGATGTAATTTGTCCTCTTGTAAAACCAAATTGCTTCTCCCTATAGGATTTTAAGAGAAGTGTTTCCTGGATTCACTAGGGGCGTTTATAAGTTTTCTAATTATTAATACAAAGGAACGTATGTTAAAAACACATAAACAATACTGCATTATATTTAAACCCTAATTTTGTCTACTGTTTGTATTCCTCTAAAGTAATAAGGAAATAATGTTTCTATACTATGATGTTGTTATTATTATTATTATTAACAATAATCTTGAAATTAATGAGTTCCTGGGAAACATTAGCAAGGCATTCCATGCATCTAGCACATGAAAGGGAAAATGTTAATATAACTAAATACTTACAGCTGCATAGTTATTCCACTAAAACTGCTTTGTCACAATAACTGGCATGTGTAAAAAGCACACAAGCAGATACATTACAGTGGCCAATTGAAGAGAAACACTTTGCCCATGTTGTACTAAAAGTTGTTCCATATTTCCTAGAGCCAGTTTCATACCATTTTTTAACTTTTAACTTTTCATAGAGATGGGTGCCAAGATATCTGAACACACTTTTTTAAAAAAATATATTGCATGGGATCCAGATTGTTAGTTGTACTTAGTTCCCACTGAAGTCAGTATCTTGAGTAAGCCATGACTAGCATTCTCCATTGATTTCAATGGAACCTAAGTACAACTAACTTCCCATCTGTATTTAACACACTGGCATAAAAGATGTCACTATAAACCTTTCCTGCATTTTTAAAAATAATAACTACACCTTTTCTCACACCTATATACAAATATATTCAATCAACAATATGCTAAGCTTTCATCCTGGACAGCAGCTTGTAAAGGAATTAATTAAATTATCCTTCCATAAAAGGACTAAAAGCTGATACTCTCAGTTAGATGGGGGGGGGGAAGACTATTTTAAAAAACAGGAATAGCCTTATGTCCAAACCTGGAACATATTGTGTTCTTCCTTTCCCCCTTCACAAAGAAGAATCATTACATTTTCTTTGCTGGGTTGCATGTTTGCTTGCTTGCTTGATTTGAGATCATATCTATTTCAACACTTATGGAAAAATCTTAAAATCAGGCAGAAAGGCCTCTCTTCCAGTCTGAGGAAAGGACGATGGAGGAAGGAGCCTTCTGTCCAAGCTCGGCTTTTGCCTGCCCTGATCATAGAACTTTAGTGCCATCTATTGAAAATGTACTGAATTTGCTTTTTTTAAAAAAAGGAAGAGGATGACTGTTGAGTCAAATATATATATATATATTTACTTATTGGGATATATACTGTATTAAAGCCACTTATCGGTGGCTTAGCTGGGTTTTTTTTTTACTTCTAAACAACAGCATTGGTGGACATTCTTTAATTAGAGCAACTGTTTTCAGCTTATAAATGTATAAACTAAGGCTAGAGAATTCTAACATTACCCACATAGAACACACTCAGCAGGAATATAAACCTTCCTGTGACTACCTTGCATATAAAATAAAGGGGGGGACATGTCTGCTTTGGTAATAACATACCAACGTACAGAGAGAAAGATTTGTGGAACTAAAACATACTGGAAATAATGAAAAAGAAACAGGAGATGCCCTGCCATTTGAAAGAAGGATAAAAAAGAAGAACCACCAGTGTATGCAGGCATGCACATATAATTACCTTCTTTAAGGAACTGGGAGTGGATGACAAATATAAGAAAACAGCAGATAGCTGCTCCTGCTAATGCCCATAAAGCTTTCAAGAGCTGCATCTCGGGTTGAAACTCAGCAAATACCCAGAAAGTCACACAATGAATTTCTAGAGCGATGCATCAATGTTTCCCAGGTTTGAGCCAGCCAGTAACCACACTTCCAAAATAGAGACCAGGCTAGGAGTTGGAGAGAGCTTTTTTTTCCCCGCTTCGATTGGAGGAGGGGAAGAAAGGGGTCTAACACAAAGTCTCAAGCAGCAGCAGCAGCAGCATGATCTTCAAAAGGAAAGCGGCACAGAGGAAGCTCGGTCCGCGCTCCATGAATCAGCTTTCTGTTTCCCCAGGAGTTGAGCAGCATTGGGGAGTGGGGGGAGTTGAGAGGAAGGGGAGGGAAGACAAGCTGGGCAGTATTGCGCAATCGCTCCCACTGCTCTGATGAGGTTGTTTTTTCGCTGCTGCTCCTCAGCGACTGCTCAGCCCAAGAGAGAGAGGAATGCGGGAGACGAGACGATCTTCGCAGCGCTGCCCAAGGAAAGCCAAGACCCCATCACCGGCACCACAAGGCTTCTGCTGATGCTATTCACTGGGGTTGGTTGGCACGACCCTGTAAAAAGAAGAGGAAAAGATTGGGCTGCGAGGGGTGGGGGTGGGGAAGAGGAAGCTGTCCTCCTGTACAACTTCCCTTAGACGACCGTGTTTTGCTTCTCCCGCTCGGTTCCGAGAGCTCGTTATCCCCCCCCCAGTTCAAAGCAACTCAATTAATCCTTTCATCCCTGGGCAACGCAGGTGCCAGCTGGCCGTGGCGGGGCATCTCTTGCACGCTGCTGTGCGAAGCTTGGAAGAATGCGGCGAGTTCCCGCCTCCCTCTGCTCGCTGCCACCTTTCAGTCTCCCAACCTTGCTGGGGAAAGGCTGGTTGATCTTCTTCCCTTGCACCCTGGGCGCCTTCTTTCCCCTCTCCTCCTCCTCCCCCCCCTCCGCACCCGCAAAGCGTATTTTGGCAAATGAGCAAGTGGAACCGCTTCTGCTGCCGCCGTTGCTTCCAGATTAGGCAAGAAATTGCAGCCCACAGGTTGACACCTCCATCGCAGTCATTCCCCTTCCACAGAAATGTGTGCATACAACGCTGAGCAGATGGGTGCTATGGGAGGGATCGGGCGGGTAGACGCGATGGAGCGCACCTCGGTCCTTGCAGGAGAAAAACAGCTTCTGGAGCCTAGCCCCTGGAAAGGCTTGTTGGCTTCAGGCAGCAAGTGATTTGTGAGGCTTTGCTCGATGTGCAATGGAAGGGCGGGAACTGCAGGCTCGGCTTCCCCCGGAGCTCTTCCCTTCCCTTCTGGGAGTGTAGCTTGGACTGTAATCTTCCTGCTGACGGGTGTGCCGGAGCTGCGTGGCTGGCTGGCTGGAGGCTGGCTAAGGTAGCCGCTTGGTACCCGCGGCGGCTCGGACTCTGAAGCGCTTCATCTGCCAAGGCGGCAGAGCCAAGTAGCTTCTGGAAGGAGGGCACACTCCCCGGATCCAGTCTCCCGCTGGGGTGCTGCTTCTCTTCCCTTGCAGCGCGGAGAGGCTGGTAGGCTGTGCGAGTACACCTCTGTCCGTGAACCGTGGCCAAAGCAGCGCCTCAGCGCGCTCGATCCCAGCCTCTTATTTAAACACTCCTAGCGCCATGGAGCAACTTTCCCACAATCTTACTCTCCGGCAGGCTGGGCTCTCTCGGTGTTAATGAGCATGCCCGAGAGGCGAGCCTGCGCGCTGGGCGCAAGTAAAACCCCTTCGGCTGCAGCGCTTCTGCTCAGACTCCGACAGTCAGCTCCCTCGGATGAACAAGCGAGGGGGGAGGGGGCAGGAAAGCAGTAGTGGGCTGGAAGTCCGCCGTTCGAAGCGGGAAGGCGGAAAGGGGAGACCAAAGCAACAGAATAAACAATGGGATCAAGCACAGGAAAGGTGGCAAAAGCAGGGCAGGAGCTTCTCTGAATGCCAGAGCTATCCTTTTTCATTTCTGCTTGAAATACGGTTTTGCTGTGGGTGAGATTTATTAAAATAAGTGACAGATTGAATGCTTCTGTTCAGCCATCCTGCAGAATGCCAACAGAGGCGCTTGAATGTCAATAGGCTGGAACAATTTACAGAAAGGCAAATATGGGTGGGGGGAGGTTTATAGGATCAGAGGAAACAATAATAGATCCAGAGAGTGTGTGGTATGCTGAGAAGTGTGTTGTAAGTAGTACTATGGGAAGGACCATTTGGAAAGTAACATGGACCACAAGAAATGCTAGACAGAAAATACAGAAGAGGATCTATATGAGAAGTCTGTCATGTAACGCACATAGTTTTTTTGGGGGGGATTGTTTGTTTGTTTTGCTATTTAACATTCCCGTTCATTTATTTCTTTACAAACCACACTTTCATTACATTACATTTTTCTCAATAATGTCACTGTGCCATCTGCAGCTTACTAGTCGTTTCCCTCTCAAGGCATACCACCTGTTTCTCATAACTACCTATTGACATCCAGCAGCTCCCTAGAGTGTTACTATTGGCACTGAAGCTCCTTATCATAATTTCTTACACTGCAAGGTATACCTGGCAGTAGTGTCACTAAAATCAATAGGGCTTACTTCATTGAAATTAATGGGGCTTACCTAACCATTTTTCATCAATTCCATTACATAAGCAAATACTGTGAAAATCATTGTGTTCTGTTTTTTAAATGCATAGCATACATACAATTTTATGTACTCGACTCAATTTTCAAAATAGACTTGGTGCTTATCCAGTACTACTACTATCCCTACAAATGTTTTACAAACATGAAGGTACCATGGTATCAAGAAAGTCAGCATTCACCCTAGATATAATTACGATTTTATTTTGGCAGGTGCTGCTGTGTTCTGCTAGACTGCAGAGCAGTTTGGTACAGAAAGAGTTAGAAAATGTGAATTCTATTTTGATGCTAGAATAAAAGTGTAGAATTATTTAATTGTGAGTTTCTTCAGTGTTGTGAAAACATACCGAACAATCAGGGAGTAAGCCCTGTTCTTGGTGGATGGGCATAAGATTGTGCTGTAAGGCTGCAATCCTACACAACTGTTGAACAGAATGGAGTTTCCTCTGAATAAATATATGTAGGATTTGAGGAAGGCTGCAATCTAATGCATGTCTACTCAAAAGTAAGTATATTGGATTCAATGGGACTTACTCCCAGATAAGTGTGTATTGGATTGCAACTTGAGACTAGTTGCTTATGATACTCAAGAGGCCATATTTTCAACACAGATTTAATCTCATTTAAAAGTTACTAGATATGTTATCAAAGATGATGGGGATCTCTAATTCAACACTTTCATCAAACTGTCTACAATTTTTGACAGGTGAACCATGCTGATGTAAAAATGATAAGCTTCTAGTGTAGACATGAGGCTGAAGTGTGAAGATAGTGACTCAGGCCACCTCCAGAGCCTGGCTATTAAGCAGTTCTTGGGTTGATGGAACAAGTTTCTAGTTAATACAGTTTCCCCCCCAGGTCAGAATGGTTCAATTTTAGTTTATTTTTTATCTCAACAATCTAACCAAAGACAAAACATAAGTGCTTAAGGTAAGCCAAGTATAAAACTCCTAAACTCAAGCTAGTGCCATAGCCTTAGCTCCCATCACCACACTTTGTGAAGAAACATTCTTAGGATGTATTGATTGTCCTGATGAATAAGAGAGAAATACATCATTTCAACTAATATGTATTTTGGTATAAATAAATTATTCCAAAGGTAAAATTAGTCATATGACTATGTTCTTAGTACCCAATGTCAGTGGATTGTTGAAGAAAGCATGAGAAAAACTCTGAGAAAAATATGTAAATGCTATATAAAAATAGTGTAGTAGAGACATTGTAAGATGAAGAACAAGGATGTAGCAGAGACACAGTAGCAGTTTCTTAAACACAAAGAAGTGACCATAACATCTTCCTTCCATTCTGAGGAACACCCCAAAAGATTAAGAGCAGATTAAGCTTGGCTAAGATACTGCTTCTTAACTGGGCAACCAATTCAAAAAACTAGTAGGGCTAGTTTACGCAGCCTGAGACAGGAAGTGAGACGACTAGAGCGCCGATGGCGGAAATCGTGCACTGAAGGCGATCGGACACTGGTTAGAGTGGCAATAGCGGCCTACCAGCGAGCAACAAAGGCAGCAGAGGCAATTCTTTGCTGCCTCTATTGCATCGGCAGAGTGCTGTCCCAGGAGGTTGTTCCAGGTGGTCCGAAGCCTGGTCGGTCCAGTTGCGCAGGAACCTATGGAACAATCAAAAGCCTCCCGTGACATATTTGTTAAACACTTTGCCAATAAAATCGAGCGCCTAAAGGGCAAGATTCCGTGCGTCGTGGTTACAAGTAGTGGTCCAGAGACGGCCAGTTGCAGTCCGGTCTGCTGGAATCGGTTTCAGCCTCTTCTCTCTGATGAAGTGGACAAGGTGCTCTCTACTGTGTAACCAACCACTTGCTTGCTTGATCCTTGCCCTTCATGGCTCGTTATGAGCTGTAAAGAGAGACTGGGCAAAGGGATCAAGGCAATGGTAAATGCATCCTTGGAGGAGGGTGCAATGCCATTAGCCCTCAAGGAGGCAGTGATAAGACCTATCTTGAAAAAACCCTCCTTGGATCCCCAAGATTTAAACAACTTTTGCCCAGTCTCTAATTTACCGTTCTTGGGCAAGGTGATTGAGCGTGTGGTGGCAAAGCAGTTACAGACACACTTGGAGGAAGCAGATTATTTAGATCCTTTCCAGTCGGGCTTTAGGACTGGACACGGAACTGAAACAGCCTTGGTCGCTCTGGTGGATGATATGAGGAGGGCGTTGGATAGGGGAGAACATACCTTCCTCGTCCTCCTGGACCTCTCAGCGGCTTTCGATACCGTCAACCACAGTATCCTGTTGAGTCGCCTGGAGGGATTGGGAATAGGAGGCACTGTTTTATGGTGGTTCCGTTCCTATCTCTCCGGTAGATATCAACGGGTAGTGTTGGGGGATGAGGTTTCAGACCCTTGGCCCCTAAACTGTGGTGTGCCACAGGGTTCTATCCTCTCCCCCATGCTATTTAACATTTATATGAAACCGCTGGGAGCCATCATCAGGAGTTTTGGGCTGCAGTGTCACCAATATGTGGGTGACACGCAGCTCTATCTCTCATTTAAATCCTCACCAGAGTTGGCTGTGGATACCTTGTCCAAGTGCCTGGAGTCCGTAAGTGGATGGATGGGAGAGAACAGGCTGAAGCTGAACCCCGATAAGACTGAGGTATTACTAGTGGGGGACAAGAGAAGGTTGGGTGATTTTGACCTGATACTTAATGGGGTGAGTTTGCCCCTGAAGGACCAGGTCCGCAGTCTCGGGGTTATCCTGGACTCCCAGCTGACTATGGAGGCTCAGGTTTCTGCAGTGAGCCGGGCAGCCTGGTACCAACTTCATCTAGTACAGAGGCTGCGACCCTATCTTCCCATACATCTGCTCCCACGAGTAATACATGCCCTGATCTCCTCTCGATTAGACTACTGTAATGCGCTCTACGTGGGGTTACCCTTGAAGACGGTCCGGAAACTCCAGCTGGTACAAAATGCGGCGGCGCGCTTAATAAAGCAGACCCGCCGCTGCGATCATATCAACCCAGTGCTGATTGAATTACACTGGTTGCCAGTTGTATACCAGGCCCAATTCAAGGTGTTGGTATTAACCTTTAAAACCCTATACGGTTCCAGCCCAGTGTATCTGAGGGAACGCCTCCAGTATCACCAAATATGCTGCCAAACAAGATCAGCCTCACAGGACCTTCTCTCGGTCCCACCGGCGAAGACAGCTAGGCTGGTGCGGACCAGGGAGAGGGCTTTTTCGATCGTGGCCCCCACCCTCTGGAACTTACTTCCCTTTGACCTTCGGCATGCCCCCTCCCTGTTGACTTTTCGCCAAGCCTTGAAGACCTGGCTCTTCAGGCAGGCCTATGGGATCTCTGGGGTGGGTTAGGTTTTATACTATGTTAGCGTAGGGTGGTTCTGTTAGACGAGATGTTATGATATTAATACTGTGATGATTATGTATATGTTGAGATTGTATTTTATATTGTACGTCGCCCAGAGTGTCCGTTCAGTCGGACAGATGGGCGTCTGATAAATAAAATTTTATTATTATTATTATTATTATTATGGGTTAAGAATGGACAACATTTTATTAATGCCAATTAAACCAACAGAATCAAATTAAACAAATTAAAGCAAATAACCTCTTAAGGAATAAACCAATTAAGCCAGATAGAAACTGAAAACTGAATTAAGCCAATAGTCCAAACTGAGATCTGCTGAGGAAACCTAGATTAATTTTAAAAGATCAGTGACCACTCCTATAAATCTGAGTACTATGAAACTTAATTTCAGCAGCTAAGATTTTTGAGCTTGGCTCTAATCCTCAGAGTAGTGAACTAGCTACTCCTGGCCTTTCATTAACCAACACATTAACCGTGTCCATCTCACCCTCGACTCCAGCATTGAGGCTGTGATCTGGGCAGTCCTCAAGGAAGACTCCTGTCCCCAGCACCTGGCCTTGACGCTTTGATGGATAGGTCTGAGGAAGCCCCCTTTCACCTTCTAGAAGATGTCTCAAGGTTCTCACCAAATTTTCCCACTTACCCCCTTTTTCTCTATCCCTGCACTGACCCTGCCAACCCTTTTAAAAATCACTCCAACTCATCATGGAGCAGAGAAATCTATCAACAGCATCTCTTCTCCAGCCTCTACCCCACTTTCTTCTGAGGCATCTTGCTGTTCATTTTCCAGCCTGCCCTCCTTCATCTCTTGGGGCTTGACTTCCAGCTTTCTGCTGTCTTCCCCCCTGGCAGGCTCCTGGACAATCAAAGCTGCTGCTTCTTCCTCTGCTACTGACTGCAACTCCTCACAGTCCCTCCAGCTGCCCATCCACTTTCTGGATCTCTTTAGCCACCTCCATCTGGGTGCTCTGCAGCTGGACTCCCAGGTCACTCTCGATCCCTTGTAGCGGCTGATCAGGCAGGGCTCTCACCTCTTCACATGGGGTCTCCCTTTCCTCTCCCAAGAAGCTTCCAATCATCTCCCCCATTGGTTGCCAGTGCTCCCGTTCCTCTGGCATTCTCTTTGTCTTTGTTGCCAGTCCTCCTGGTGCTCTCATTACCTTCGCTGCCGGTCCTTCTCGCGTTCTTTCTCCATTATTTCTGTGTGCTGCTGGAACATAAATCTCATCTGTTCCAGGAGGCTTCCTGTTATGCCCTCCATCTTGACTCAGGCACACCTTGCTCCCAATGCTTCTTCCAGGAAACTCAATCCCACTGCTAACACCAGTGTTGCACGCCTCCCCAATCTCCAAGCGGTGAGATTTCCGGGGTCCCTGCGCTCATCCAGGGTTTGGTTTCCTTTGAGAAGAAGGTCAGTGGAGACTGTGGTGTCTTTATGAAATATGGTTTGTTTATTTACACACATTCCAACCTGAGCTTAGGATGGAGGGGTTCAAGGCATCAGCAGTCCAATATCCAGCTTTTCCATCAGTGTCACAGGAGGCACCCCAAATGCCATAATACAGAGAGCCAGTCTCTCTGCCTGCCTCCAGTTCCCAGCAATTCTTGCTCAGAACTAAAAACACAAGCCTCTCCTACCAGCCAGGAGGGGGGGGGAGGCTCTCCTGAAGAGTTTCAATGACAAAAGGGTCTTTCTGGCCCATTCACCAGTTGCTGGGCAACTGATAGACCCATTGTCCTATCTGGCCACTCTATTAGCTTAACAAAAGAGACTCATCTGACCAGCAGAGTGAGTTCCTCATTCAAAGGCACAGGATTCCAAATCAGAGGTTGGAAAGGGGACCCACAGGGATCATCCATTCCAACCCCAAACTCATAACAGTATGTTTATTTCAACCTTGGCTGCAATGATCATTCAATGTGTGACTGCTCCAAACCTTGAATGCTGGACTGTGACCTAATCTACATGACCCTCCACTCTGTCCTGTCACCAAATCAACCATAATTGGTACCAACTATTTCCAGTCTTCTGGATTCAATCTCTACAAGGTGGCAATAAACCATCTAAAGGGGAAATACTATTGCTGTGATGAGAGAGTGCAGATCAGAAAAGGAGAAAAAATGTCCAAATAATATATAAATTGTGTAGTACTTTCAGGCCATAATAAAAATGTGAAATTATTATTCTGGTTAAAGATAACTTTCAGTGATTGGCAGTGATTGTTTGACCTAAAATATCTATCAAATACTATTTGGGCTAATTCTGCTGATTCGAATTGCTATCCAATTCAGCCAAAGTATTTCGTCTTAATAATAAATTTAATATTGGGGTCAAATAAGAATACTGGATGGCAACAGATATGGTTCACAGGAAATCATATGGGGAAGTTCTTCCTGCTATTTGTCAGAAATTGCAGAAAGATTGTGCAGTGTGTGGCTTGATTACAACCATACCGTGATCTAATATTCCTGACACACGGGATAATGCTGAAGGAAGAGAACAGACATCTCTTTGTGCCACTGTGAGCCAAATACCCCAATATGTTCTTACATTCTGTAAACAGAAGGGATAGAGAACTCATATGTTGCAGAGGGGAATTGTTTGATAAAAAGGATACATAACACCAATGAACTCTTAAATATGTGAACTGAAAACTAATTGTCAAAATCATTTTAGTGTAAGCATCCATTATTCTCGTAAAACAGAATCATAACACAAAGATTAAGAGAACTGCTGTTTTTCCATTCCAGAATGCAAACAAAAGAAGCAAATATCCTTTAGATACATTAGGAACTTTAAATGAATGTGTAATTCTGAATGGCAATATATTAAAGTTTGCAAGCAAGCTATATGCAATGCAGTTTAGAAGCTTTGGGTTGCTGGTTTTTTTAAGTAAAACTCCAACTTTAATTGACTAGGCATTACAGTGCATTACAGCTTCTTTTGTCCAACAGGATAAAATGGATTACTAGCAGCTAATCTGGCGATCATTTGTCTTCTGTGCCCTGAGGCATTATTTGAAGACTCTTAAGCATACACTTGGAGTAAAATGAGGATTAGGGTATGCTACCTTCTCTCTACTACCTGACTCTCCAATACAGGTGTTGCCCTCTCTATGTTGTATGTGCACCACAAGTAATGGCAGATGTCATTTGTGGTAAGAGGCCCAGTTTGTACATTACATGAAACCACTTTGTTAAATTTGTCCCTCTGGTTTTTCAAAATATAGTACAGTACTAACAGGATACCTTAATATATGCATTCACCTTTGTGAAATCTAAGTTTGTTAAGTTTAGGAAAATATATCAACAAATTACTTAGAAATAAATCCCAAGTAGCACATTCAAGGTTAGAATATTTTAAAATTGAATCTTTCAGAATGTCAGTCATGACAAAATATGATTATATAATGCAATTAAGTCTTACCTTGCATAGACAGAATAGCAGGCATAGAGGGGATCACTTCTAACTAAAGGCTAACTTTTCCTCTCTTATTTCTGTTGCTTGAATCAAGGCTTAGTCATGCTCAGAACAGATACACTGATTTCTGTGGATCTACTCTAAACTGATTGGCGCCACCCTGTATCTATGTGCACAACTACTTAAGTCAATTAATTACAACAATATATCATGAATCTTACCGGCTTTTCAGTTACGACGACACAAATTTGCCTCAGAATTGCACTCATTGGAGGCCAAAGGATGAACACACCCATTAATCAATTTCTGTGTGTATAGTTGTCAATAACTGATTGGAAACACGTTTAACTGTGACTGTGTTTTATAATATTTTTAATTCTTTTCTTGTTCTTATTGTTCAGTTATTTTTGTTGAAATGTTTGCTGCCCTGGGCTCCTTCAGGAGGAAGAGTGGGATACAAATTAAATTAATAATAATGATAATGACAATCATCACCACCACCACCCTCAACATTTTGCTTTGGATATACAAGAATAAAATACACCTCCTCCCTTAGAATTTGGGCTTCCATGAAGATTCTGGCTTTCATTCTAAAACTGGAGGCATGGCTAAAGCTCGAGGTATGGAGACTTAGATTCCCTCTAAAACTGGAGGGATGGCTAGAATGGCAGTAGTGAATATCAGTTTCTGCAGTTTAAACATTTAGTGCTTTGCGTTCCCCCCTCCTTTTTTTCTTTTTTTTTTTGAGGGGAGACTCAAAGTCAGATCCATCAGATTTCAGTAAATCACTCCAAATATTTGCTGTTGGTTCTGCATGGCTAGAATTCAATCTGTATTCCAATTTTGATGGAATTCACCAACATTTTTTTTTCTTTTTAGATACTTCAAGGCAATTAAAATCAAGTCCACAGCTTATATTACTGGATTTTATACAAAGACCAACAACTGCTTTTGATTTATTTCCATAATTCCATTTTCCTGTGATACTCGGTCTGCATTTGGTCCATAAGAGAAACCCATTGAGTACAAATTATTTTTACAACACCAAAATGAATTGTTATCACCAATTGTGTCAATGATCCTGAAATAATGGATCACTGGGAGATTTGGAGCAAGTTTTTCAATTTTAAATTTTCAGCACAATATTGTGAGGGTATGTCAAGTCTCAGTGTAGTTCTTAACTCATCTAAAAACACTTTGGACAATGTATCAGAAGCATCTACTGAGAGTTATCTATTCCAAAATTGGTATTATAGCCTGAATAAATGAGTCAAACAGAAAACTCTTGAAAACGCACAAGGAAATGAAAACATAGCCTAACTGTGTCCCGTTGTGGATCTGACAGTCTATACATTTCACAGTCAGTGTATATATCACCCTGATAGTTAAGGCAGAAATACTGCAGTGGACCACAACAGTGTGTACATTTGATCCTTATTGTCTTTAAAAAACAGTCATAACCAGCAAGTGTTGTCATTGTACAACTTCAGTTAATCACAAACAGGCTATTGCAGGAGTCCCAATGCTGAGAAAGGAACTTTAAAAGTAGGGTTTGGTGAATTTCTTCTTTTTTGGGGGTGGCTTTTTCAGAGAGGCATAAATAAATATGCAAGTGCAGAACAAAATAAAGCAGTGTGGAGTGCTTATTTTTAGGGTTACAGCAAGTCAGCCATGTCTTCTTTCAGGACATCTTCTCTCCCCTCCACACACTTTTCCATTCCTTCCTTATGCTCTGCATTCCCTGGCCAGTCCTCATTGGACTATTTGGGAAGGTACCTCCTTTTTTATCCTTACGATTTTGTGCGTGTGTGTGTGCCCTGCTTCACCTAGGGGTTTTCCCAAGCATGCTGAATCCTCTACTTTCTCTGTGGCCCTATTTTGGCTCTATTTCTGTTGGCATTCATCAACCAAATTCACCATTGCACAATTGCAGGGAATCTAGAATTTTATTTCTCCTAAAACAAAAATATTATTTTTATCCTCTCTTATACCTGTTAATAGATAGTACTTTATAGTGTGTCATCT
Organism: Rhineura floridana; assembly: GCF_030035675.1. Classification (NCBI taxonomy): domain Eukaryota; kingdom Metazoa; phylum Chordata; class Lepidosauria; order Squamata; family Rhineuridae; genus Rhineura; species Rhineura floridana. The sequence continues at coordinate 103,536,954 of NC_084487.1, forward strand.
GTGTATTCTCTTCTAGGAAAATTCAAGGTATGCTACTAGAAAAGTATCTCTGCACTGCCAAAGGTTGAAATCATAAACTCTTCTTTCATTGTTAAAATATCATCAGGAAGTGTTAGGATAGGTTGCTTTTCTGTCTTCAGTAGGGCTGCAAACATACCCATTTACCTGGGAGTAAGTCTCCAAGAACTAATTGAAGTGAGACTTAGGTTGCAATCCAATACACACTTACCTGGGAATAAGTCCAACTGAACCTAATGGAGCTTACTTCTGAGTAGACATGTATTGGATTACAGCCTTAGTTTACGAACTGATATTTTGGCAATAGTTCTTTTTTGTTTTGAAACATTCTTAACAGGTCAGAGCATGGACTGTTTATTTTTAATTTACCATTAAAGCTATGCAATCTTCACTTAAATGGAAACTTTTATTTTGTTCTGAGTCTGCCTTTCTAGAATAAAAGAAAATGTCAGGTAGTAAATTGAAGTATCAGATAGTATTGGCAAAACTGTGATTAATTTGATATTGAAGAGTATTGCCTGAAGTATAAAGGTTAGTGAGAAGATTAGCAAGAAAGAGGCTGTTCTGTTGATGTAAGCATACACGACTGGCATCAATTCTCAGGAGACACTGCAAGTACCAAGGTGTTTATCAATAACATTGTCCTATCTGAGTAAGTGGATGAGATCAGTATCTGAGCTCTTGACCCTCTGACTATGAGAAATTACAGCAATTTACCTTGCAATAAAGAAACTCTTTTCACCTCAGTAAGCCATCTGATATACTTCCTTGGTTACTTATACTTTCAAATATAGTGTGCAATATGAACTCAAAATACAGAGGCTGTGTGTATCTTTGTGTGCATGCACACACACATGTACATATGTTTGCATATGTGTACTAAGTGTGCAATTCTGACTAGGAGTAATTTGCTTCCCCCCCCTTGAATATTTTACATTTGTGCTAAAAATATTCAGATGCATAAGTTTTTATTTGCATTCATTTCTATCTGTTTTCTTTCCTGATAGGATGATTAACAGCTTTTTTTGTGGGGGGGGGGACAGGTACTTGCCGTTTTGTAAATGGCATCTTCAAATGCATTAATATTCTGTTTATATTACCATCTATTGCAATGTGAATGAAGATTAGGCTGTCCTAAAATGCTAAATAGCTTTCTTAGAAGATAAGAGGTAACACCCGAGAAGGTGCATTTTTCCCTTGAATGTTTGTGTGTGTGTTTGGTTTTATTCATACTACAAAAGTATTTACAGATTATTTTCCCCTTTGGAATAGAGGAGTTGTTTATGGTGCAGATGGATTAAAGATTATTTAGGAATATGACTGGCATGAACATTGCAAGAAGGCAATAGTGCTTGATTTGTGTTATTTTTCAAGAGTTCCAAACAATTTCCACATATCTCCAAGCTTTTACAGATCAAGAGTTAAACTGAATGCTGAAGTCGGTCACAGATCTGTGTAAGAGGTTCTTGGAACTTTTCCATTGGCCTAACAGAAGAACAAGCTAGAATTGCCATGCTTAAGAGCTTACTAAATATATAAAATTATTAATGTTAAGGAGAATTTCTGCAGAAAGGCCAGTAGGTTTATAAATCTAAAAAGAATCAGAAAGACAACTTACAAATTCAAACCAAAACAATTCCACATAGTTAACAAACAATTCAAAACTGAGCTAACAAAAAAGAATCCAAAAACAGGATAAAATTTAATACACATGAGTTGTGAAATATATGTTTTTTTACTCAATGCCTGAATACTAAAGATCAAAGTAAACATGGTATTAGTCACATCTTTGAATCCTATGATTATGATTGATTTTTTTCTTTAAAAAAATACAGCAGCCAGCTATGGAGGAAAGGGGGCCATAGCAAAAATAAAGAGGGTTGTTTTTTTAAAAAAAAAAATATTCAAGGTAAAGTAAATGTACAAAATGTTCAAATTTGATTACATAGAAGCATTACAAAATAAAGCAACAACAACAGCAAAAACAAAATATGAAATGAACAAAAGTAATAATAGGTAATTATTACGGTTAACTTCTTACCCCTTCATATTTAAACTTAACAATATAATACAACAGTTTCCTATATTGAGGTAAATAAATTAAATGGAGCTATTTCATCTATCACTTTATCATTCCAGAATTGTATAAATAAAGCCCATTTCTCTAGAAATTTATTTTGATGGTTATAATTCATTGCATTTCTATTATAAGTCATTTTCATCATTAATACTGTCTCTCAAGTTTTTTTCAACCAATCCATCAATGTTGGGGGTTTGTTATTCTTCCATTTTTGTGTGATACATATTTTTGCCACTGTGAGCAAAGTAGCTAGTAACTGAAGATCTACATTAATAATTTCTTCACAAAATAAGCACAAAAGAATTATTTTAGGATTTCTGGATAATGTTTGACCTGTAATATTCTGTATTATATCTAAAATTCTGTTCCAAAAAGGTTTTATTTTAACACAGCTCCAAAAAAGATGTATAAAATCCGTGCTATTTCTTCTACATCTCCAAAAGTACATATGTTGATTAAATATTTTGCTTAATCTATGTGGTGTTAAGTTCCATTGATAAACTGCTTTTAAAAAATTCTCTTTCAAATTACTATTTGATAATGTGGTTGAGATATTCTTAAACAACCAAATCCACTCTTCTTCCGATATTGATAAATTAAATTTCTCTAAATCTCTGCTCCATTTCTTTTTATATGTTGAATGTAATTGTTGCATACTTAATGAGGAGAGGATCTGATATATTTTAGCAATAGCATTATTTTTCTCTGATTGTAGTAAAAAGGTCTCAAAAGCCGTAGGAGGACGTGCGTTTCCGTGTTTTGTTTTTATTTGTTGTACTATATGCCTTAATTGAAAGAATTGAAATAATGGAGGCCTCTTATTATTCAAAATTTCAGCTGCATTTTCATAAGAAATAATAAATCCTTGTTTAGACCAATCACTATACTTGAACAGTTTTCCCCATGTATGGTAATTAATAGTTTGTTGTAGTTGATTGTTTACAAATTTGTTTATCAAAATTGAAGTCAGAGGGGAGAAACCTGGGGCCAGTTTTTTTACGCAATAAATCCATACTTTAAATACTGTGTTTGTAGATGTAAGGAAATTCTATTTAGTTATTATTGTTTTTGGCTTAACCCATAGTAGTTCCTGTAATCTTCTCCTATACATTTCTTGCTCTGATTTTAATAAGATACTATCACAGTCTTCAAACCAATCTGTAATTAACGATAATTTGACTGCTTGGTAGTACCTAATAATGTTGGGTACTCCGAGTCCTCCATTACTATTTTTTTGATACAGATGTTCATTTGCTGTTCTACTTGGCTTGTTTGACCAGATAAATTTCAGTATTTTTTCTTGTATTTGAATAAGTTTGTAGTTTTCTATTTCTAATGGTAAGGTCATAAAAACAAATAAAATCTTAGGTAGGATAATCATGGATATAGCTGCTATTTTTCCTACCCATGACAGTTGTAATTTTCCCCATTTATTTAAATCTTCCTCAATCTGTTTAAGCAATCTTTTACAATTATAATCTTTGATTATTTGAAGATTAGGATGTAGCCAAATGCCTAAGTATCTTATTGGTTTATCTTCCCATTCTAAACCCGTGTCCTTCAGCTGTTTTTTCTATTTGCCTTTTGTATATATTAACTCCAAAGCACTCAGATTTATCTATATTTATATTATATCCAGATGCTTCACTATATAGTTGTAACACCTTAAAAGTCCTTTCAATAGATATTGCTGGGTGTGTTAAAGTTAAAGCTATATCATCTGCATATAAGTTTATTTTAAATTCCTCCGTACCGTATTTGACTCCTGTTATTTGTTGGTTATTTCTTATTAATGTTGCTAATGGTTCCAAAAAAATAGCAAATAATAATGGTGAGAGTGGGCATCCCTGACGAGTTCCACATTTCAGCCAAATAGGTTTTGATACTTGATTAATAACATATACTTTTGCTGTGGGTTTCTGATATATTAATTCTATCCAGGATTTAAATATCCCTCGTAAGTTCATTTCTTGTAGGGTTCTAATCAGAAATGACCATTCCACCCTGTCAAATGCTTTCTCTGCGTCTAAGAACAAAAATAATGCTTGTAAATTTTGCTTTTGACTTATTTCTATGCAAGCAACAATTTTTTTAACATTATGTTTCCTATTTTTTATGAATCCCATTTGGTCTTGCTTAATGTAGCTTGGCAGTATATTATTAAGCCTTTTTGCTATAATGGAGGTCCATATTTTTGCATCTTGATTTAATAATGAAATTGGCCTATATGATTCTGGCAAGGTGGGATCTTTGTTTGGTTTTAATACAACTTTAATAATGGCTTCTGACCATGTTGCTGGTAGTTTTCTTTGTTGCGTTGATTCATTTATCATTGTTAGATAATGAGGAGTTAATGTATCCACAAATATTTTATAAAATTCACTTGTTAACCCATCTGCTCCAGGAGCTTTATTGTTTCCCAATGCTTTAATTGTAGTTCTTATTTCTTCTTCTAATACATTTATCTCTAAGGTTCTTAAATCTTGTTCTGTTACTTTAGGCAAGTTGATATTTAAAAATAGTTTATCCATTTGTTCCCCTAATGGTTTCTGCGAAGAGTACAATTGTTGATAAAATTGTTGAAAACATTCTGCTATTCTGTTGAATCCGTTGTTTGTCTGTCTTTATATTTAATAGATGGAACTAGAGCTTTTGTTTGTTTATCTTTTAAAAATTTAGATAGCGCTCTTGATGGTTTATTAGCATATTCATGCCATCTTTGGTTCATACTCTTAGTGTATTTTTCTAGTTTTTCAGATTGCATTTTTTATATAGCTGTCTCAATATATTTAATTGTTCTAATACTTCTGATGATTCAGTAGTTTATGTTCAGTTTCTTTTTCGACGATCAACAAGATCAATTCTCCTTTTTGCTTGCGTTTTCTCCTTTGCTCAATTGTTTTTTGTATTAAGATCCCTCTTATGTATGCTTTAGCTGCATCCCATATTGTTGACCAGTTTACATCTGGAGTTATATTTTGTTCAAAATATAATTCCAAATGTTGTTTGTTTCTCTAATATCCTCATTTTGCAAAATAGTATTGTCTAATCACCATAATCTATTATCTTGACATTGTTGTAATTTTAGTTTTATCTTTATTGGGGCATGAACTGCATATGTCATAGGTTGAATCTTAATTTCTTCTATTTGAGTAAGCAAATATGGAGTTGTCAGAAAGTAATCTATTCCTGAATATGAGTTATGTACATGGGAGAAATATGTATAATCATCTGGATGATAGAATCTCCAAGCATCTGCTAAGTTGTTCTGCTTCATCATTTCTGTAAACGTTTTAGGTAATTTTCCTTGAAATGCTTTTTTTTTTAGGTCTATCCATTGTAGATGATATTACTCCATTTAAATCTCCTCCAAGAATGATTTCTCCTTGAGCATGATTTTTTATTAAATTGTTTATTGTTCTATAATTTTTTTGTCTGATTAATGGTGCATATACACAATTAAGCTGTAATTATGATTAGATATCTGTACATTCAAAAATATGTAATGCCCATTTTCATCTTTTTCAGAGTTTATTACGTTAATATTTGGATTTTTAATCATTATTGCAACTCCCTTTCTTTTAGTTTTTTCACTTGCTGCATATGTTTTGCCCAATTTTAGTCGCTCCAAATAGACCTTCTCCTTGTTTTATATGAGTCTCTTGTAAGAAGATATCTGCTTGTTCTTGTTTCAATTGTCTGGCATATATATATATATAAAAAATAGAGGGTTTTTAACCAATTCTGCTACACCATTTTCCCACTAAAATTGTGCACACATATCCATCTGCTATTCCCTCCCGAAACTGCTACTGGCAAAAAAATTGAAACTGAAGGAGGAATTTGCAGCGAGAAGATGATGCAAAAGGAAAGGATTTTCTGAGATGGCTGCTGGCAGGCAGGTCCACTAGCGAGCTCTGGAGCTCATACCCACCTCGCCCTTTTTTTGCTATCTTTAGAGATATTCTTTGGAAATTTTTATTCTGGAACCTAACAGCATCAACAACACCTATTTTTTGAAGGCTATGGAACCATTTTATCAGCAAGAAAACAGACTCTTTATCAGCCGGTGAGTCACAACTCTGCTTCGCATTACTAACTCAAGGAATATAATTTACCATAACAAAATCTAAGGATTCCTAAGATAAAACTACTTAGCCTTGGAGTCGACAATTTATAATTATACCTCCGTTCATCTTAGAGTTTAAAAGGCAAACCTTATAGTTTTTAAAATGGTTCAAACAAGGAAAAGATGTTATGAACATGACCATAAATCAGAACAGGTTTTGGAAGAATCTGGGAATGGGGATCAACAGCTTAAAATTACAAACTTCTTTTTACCAACCAAAGCGGATAAGACAAAGAGAAATGCGTCACGATCTATTGAGAAAACCCCTTCCCAAATCGAAACAGAACAATTCTGTTCCTGCTTGAGTGAGGAATTCCAGGCAAGGGATGACCCAGAAATTATACAAAGCCTGGTGTATGGAACATCCACAGATCCCCTTTTTGGGCAGACGCATACACCTAGTCTGATCAACTCTCTGCTGCAGGTACCTGAAAGCAAGGAGACGCCATCTTCCTCTCTGTACAAGGACACTGACTTACATTCCCCCTTAGACATTCTGTCTACTGTGCATGCTACAGACATCGACAGCCAGACTCCCATTTTTACTCAATCACAGCCATCTTCTGCCTGCTCTACAGAAGTTACTGAAACCACGGAACTGGCACAAATTGGCCAAAAACTACTTCTAACTGGCCAAAAATGTCTGCAGTTACAATTAGCCATTGTGGCAAAAGAGACTGAAAACATCAAAGCTTTTTTGGAAGAAACAAACAACCTTCTAAAATCATTTATGGAAGAACTATCCAAACTATATTTGAGCCTAAACTACACTATTCCCCCCCACAAAACAACAACAACACTGAAGTGTGCAAACAGAAAGAAACCTCGTATTGCACCTAAGGAGAAAAAATCCAAAAACATAAAAAATTACAAACCGCCAAGGAGTAAGAAGATGAACTTTCAGAAACTTTTTAAAGTACTTAAAGCTCAACAGCAAACAGCTTCGCAAACAAAGAATTTATCTGCTTCATCTACAGCGAGAACACCCCCTAGATCTTATTGCAAAGCCTTACCAGAAAGCAAAAAAAGTCCAAATCTTCCAGAGCTACTTACTCACCCCAACCCGAGGTCCTACAGCGGAATATGCTCTACCAATAACAAGATTTCACGACGAGAGAATACAAATGGGAATTGGCTTCTCAAATATAATTCAAACAAACTTGCACTGCTGAATCTTCCTCTTCTTAACATCAAAGAAAAAGTAAACATCAGGAAGCAAAGAGTGTGTTACGCCCTCCAGTCGTTAGGTGTAATGGATTTACGGCCTGACGATATCTCGTATGTGGAATTCCTTTACAACCCCTCAACAAAAACGTCTGCTTTACTTACCTTTAAATCGGCTGAGACAACAGCACGGATAATTGCAAATAAATCCCTTCTCAGCTACCATGGAATATCCGTTCAGAGACATTTCACAAACCTGGCCAGTCCAATTTCCTTGTTCACAAAGAGAACTCCAACAACAAACCTTATCTCTTCACATGAGAGGAGGAAGTTTTCCTCGAACAGCAGCAAAAATATATCAAACTCTGGAAACTTGGATCCATTCCTGGAACAGCTTCCTCTTAAAAGCACATTAAACATGAACTGCTCTTCTCTATCATTAGGACCAACTATGCTGGAAAAGAATTTATCCCCTTTGACTCCCCCAGCACAAGAAACATTAAACTTTGAAACACTTAACTCCATAAACTCTGATCTTATTATTTTGGATGAAGTAAGCTCCTCCCCACCACCAGCTCCCATTTTCGTTCCGTTACAGTCACCTCCTTCTCTGGTAAACAGTAAGGAAAATCAAGATCTTGCATTTGACTTTGCTTGTGAGGGAGAGGAGGAACTATTAAATAGTTTCCATACATTCACTGAGAATGAACAAAGTGAGGTCATAAACAAAATGCAGAATCTGTTAAACAATCTAAGGGCAAAAAGGACATGTTCCAGATACTTGGAGGACTATGAACTGAACTCACCATCCAGCATTCAAGTTTCTCCTCTGAAAGTTCCCTTAAAGGTACTGCCACATTGTTACTCAAATGTTTGTAGACCTAGCACAATATGTGATGTGATAGTACATGAGGTTCCTGAACTGACTTGACAACCCTTATTAAATTCTAAAAACCCGATTCTATCCTGTGAATCTCCTGAAAAAATGGTAAACCCTCATTTCAGGACACCACAGCACTCACTCTGCAAATCTTATACAGCAAAGGAAATTTCTCATCCTACGAATCCAATTATTAATGCATGCCAGGTTTCTGTTCTCTCACCTAAGTTTACATTCCACCTTCTCTCCTGGAACATTGCAGGGTGGAATGCCAAACAAAAAATTCCTGACTTTATTACTTTTCTGAACAAATTTGACTTAATTTTCTTACAGGAGACGTGGTGTACCCTTAAATTAATAGTGGATGGTTTCTCTTGTTCATGTTTACCAGCGACCTATTCCCAACCCAGTTCCAAAGGCAGACCCAAAGGAGGCCTAGCCATACTCATTTCTACTTCTGTAACAGCTCGCTCTATAAATTTAACCCCTTGTAAAAACATTGCACAGGCTGTTTTATTATCTTTTAGCACATTTTCTCTTCTGTTAGTAAATGTTTATATTCCCCCTCATGCCTCTCGGGCACAAATTGACTGTGACTGGGACGTTCTTACCAATTATCTAACATCACTCGAGGCTAAATTCCCCAAAGCTCCTCTCATTGTTATGGGTGATTTCAACGCCAGGTCTGGCCCCCACAATGATGCGCTATTTGCTTCAAACCTCTGGGGGGGCGAGGACACCGCCCCATACCTCCCAGGCTATGCTAGGACTTCCAAGGACCCCAAGATAAATTATGGTGGAATATGTTTATACCGATTCCTTGCTAGACACAGCCTAATAATGTTGAACGGTCATAAGCAGATAGATTCATGTGCGGAATTTACCTACATTTCTGGCCTCAGGTGCAGTGTCATCGATTACGCCTTGATCTCGCATTCCCTGTTCAGGTTTATTTCGGACTTTTCTGTCGGCTCCAGACAGGATAGTGATCACCTTCCCCTTACCTTTTCCTTTTATCTACCAGAACGCGGTCACTTGCTCCTTACCCATAAACCAATGGCAAATCTAATCCACCCTACCCATAAAAGGACATTTTGGACTCCCACAGTAGCCTCTAATGTGGCCTTATTTCTCACTTCCCCCTCTGCCCTGTCCTTACAGAGGGAGATCATGCATGCTTCTGATTCATATTTAGCGTCAATAGCGTATAACTCCTTAATTACCAAACTTAAAGCCTCTATTATCCCACCATCTTCTTCCTTCAGGGCTCCTCCTACCACTGGTTTTCCCAGATGGTTTGATAAGGACTGTCTTGATGCTAAGAAACAGCTGAGACGGCTATACCTTCAATATTGACACCAAAATTTAACCACCCTGCCCCCTGAGTATTTTATTATCAAAAAATACTACAAGCATATGATAGTCATCAAAAAAAGGCAGGTGATGCATGAAGATTGGGAAGCCCTAATTCAAGCCTCCAGATCAAATAATTCGAAGTGTTTTTGGGAGCTGATTTCTGGTTCTATGAGCCCACTAAATCCGGCCCCTTGCCACATTTCTCCATACCTCTGGGAGAAATATTTTTCTGCAAACAACGAGACTGTAAATGCTGTTTCCTTTATTGATAATTTAACAAATCTTCCCACTTGGCCATCTGTAACCCAAAAAGAAATTATTGATTTGATTGCTAGCTTGAAATCCGGCAAAGCTCCTGGACCTGATAACATACTTTCTGAAATGTTGAAGGCGCACCAAGCTTGGTGGGCCCCTCTTCTAGCAAATTTCTTTACTCTGATCAATAATTCCGGATGCTTCCCTGAGTCTTGGCTTGAATCCATAGTTATCCCTATATTTAAAAAAGGGAACAAAGAGGACCCAGCAAATTACCGCCCAATTAGCCTCCTTTCCATTATTGGCAAACTATATGCCTGCTACTTAAAAGAGAGACTCTCATCTTGGTTGGAGGAGGATAATATCCTTGGGAGGGAGCAGGCAGCTTTCCGGAAAGGTAGGTCTGGGATAGAACACTGTGTGATTTTAAATCACTTAGCTGAAAAATACAAGAACCGCTGGGGTAACGGCCTGTTTGTTGCCTTTGTCGACTTGAAATCGGCTTTTGATTCCATCCCTAGGGAGATACTATGGGCGAAACTCGCAAAATCTACGATCGACAAGAGACTCCTCTTCTTAATTAGCCGTCTGCACCACCACACATCCTTTCGTGTTAGATGTAGTCGTGAAGGTCATCTCACAAACCCCATTACTACAACAAAAGGAGTTAGACAAGGCTGCATACTAGCCCCACTTTTATTTAATTTTTTCATGAATGATCTGTCCCTTTATTGTCAATCCCCGGACTTCCACCCCCCTAAGTTAGCAAACCTGCATTGTCCCTTGTTATTGTATGCAGATGACGCTGTTCTCCTTTCTGTTTCTAAAGTAGGACTCAAACGCCTAACTAAAGCTTTTATGAGTTTCTGTCATGATAACAAACTATCTATAAACTTTTCCAAAACTAAGATCTTAGCTTTTGCCAAGCACTCTCCTGCTCACGCATGGACAATTAATACCCATAAAATAGAACAGGTTTCTCATTTCAAATACCTTGGTATACTTTTTCATTCCTCTCTGTCCTGGAATCCCCATATCCGAGGGGCTATTTCTACTGCTCGCAACTCAGCCAGTGGTATTCGAAGGTTCTTCTTCACTAAAGGAGGACAATACATTCCGGCAGCCCTAAAGGTTTTTAGATCCAAAACTATTTCTCAACTTCTCTACGGGGTACCTTTATGGATTGGCGCCTTCAACTCTTCTGCGGAGGCAGTTCTCTCCTTGTTTCTCAGACAAATTTTTGGCGTTCCCAGGTGCGTTCCTGCGGCGGTCCTTAGGTTAGAATCTGGCCTAGTCTCACTTGAGTCTCAAGCGTGGTTGGCCGCCCTAAATTTCTGGTTTAAAATGTCTTATGAAAAATCTACTGGCTATCTCCCTTTACTCTGGGAAGACTCTTTTACCTCGAAATGGGCCCGTACGTTTACAAATTACCTTGCAAGTATTGGCCTCTCAATTGAACATCTGATGTGCCTCGCTCCAGAGACAGTTAAACATTCTATCCGGACTCGTATCAACGATATGGACTTCCAACGCTCCATAACTGCAGCCACCTCGACCTGCTCTCCTATTCACTTTGGTCTGAGCTTTGTGCCTATGCTCAGTGCCCCTTATCTGGAAACTCTTACGATCCCCAAATATCGTCTAGCCTTTACAAAGGCTAGATTTAACTGTCTTATCTCTGCCTTACTTGAAGGGAGATTTAAACGTATCCCGTATGCAAACCGATTATGCCTTTGTGGTGTCAGCGCCATAGAAACTCTCTCTCATGTCATCTTTGAGTGCGCCCTATATGACGATATTCTCTCCAAATTCATAACCCACATCATAAATAAATACCCCTACAAACCGCTTAACTGTTTACTATTACATCTTTTGTCAGCAGCTAATAAGGATACTATCTTGTCAGTTGCTAAATTTATTTTTGCGGCTCAATCAATTCGGAAGGCATCTATCCTTCCAGAAGCTTCCGCCACCCAACTGTAACTGTTTTCCTTGTTGTTTTATTGTTTTACTGTTTTAACATGACTGCAACTTTGTAACCTTTTATTATAAATGTATGTAGTTTTATTTATAAATGTCTTTTGGTCTATGACCGTATCAATAAAGATTGATTGATTGGCTTAAAGGCCTTCCCCTATTGAAAGAAATGCACTGCAATATTTCCCGTTCCACCAATATGAGCCTCCTACCCACCCAGGCCCAGGCCACAGTCCTCTCACCTGCCGTGGCCTCTGCCACCTCTGCCTCCACCACCTCCATGGCCTCTGCCTCCCCCTCCATGGCTTCCACTGCCTCCACAGCCGCCACCTCAACAGCCTCTGCAGCCACTGCTACCACAGCCTCCATTAGATAGCCCACCCACATGCCCAGTGGCATTTGCCACCATGCCCCACCCCCAATGTCATGCCATGTGACATCATGACAGCATGGCTTACATTGGATAGGATTGTCGCCCTGGGCTCCTGCTGGAAGGAAGGGCGGGAGATAAAGAAAATAAATAAATAAATAATATCTTCACTGTGTACATAATAAACATCTTTGACAAAGGATTTTCAAAAACCATAACAACATTCTTCTCAAGGTGCAGTTCTGGTGCAAATGTATTTATTTTATTTGAAGCATTGACCTAATCCCTTTCATAATAAGTTATCCAAGGACAGTTTACAGCTGTTGAGAGTTTGAAAACTGAGGAGAATTCCAGGCACGGGATCCCAAGATGTGGCTAACATCCCTACTAGTTTGGTCCTAACAAAGGAGAAAGACTAGCTTACCTGGGAGCAAATCCACAACCTCAAAATTTAGGCACATGGGAAATCATATCTACAAGAACTAGGTACAATCCTAGGTACTAGAACTAGGTACTGTGAAGTGTTGCAAGCCAATGTCCCTCCCCAAATACAGCATGTAAATTAAACAAGGAATATGACAATATCCAGTTCTCTCTCATCCAAAGGAAATTTAACCTGAACTTGCAAAGGTTTTGTGAGCAGTGAGCATTTAGAAACAGTTTAAGTAAATTAATAATAAGTAAGGTTACTGAAACATTAAGTTCTGTTCATCATGTCTCGCACTCTGTCCCATCAGATGGGCAGGAGTAGGTAACATGTGGCCCTGAAGATGTTATTGGATTCCAACCCCCAGCCAGCATGATCAGCATGTCAGAGACAATGGAGCTGTAATCCAGCAACATCTGAAGAGCCACATGTTCACCATCCATGGCTTAAGGCAGTGGTTCCCAAATTTTTGCCTCCATGAACCATTTGAAAATTGTTGAGGGTCTTGGTACTCTATAATTTTTAATTGTACAGACATGTCCCACACCACACTGAATGAAACTCAAGGACCACCAGTGGTCTGTGGACCACAGTTTGAGAACCCCAGACTTAAGGAGTTTAGATTGTCAATTGACCAAGAACATTTTTTCTGTGATTGCTTTCAAACAGAAGTTTCTTCCCCCTTCAGGTCAGGCAACATGGGGGGGGGTTGCATGGATTACCAGAAGGAAGGGAGAACTACTTGCTGCATATAGAAGCCAGGCTAGTGGTTCTTGCAGCACTCTTTCCAATGGCTCAGTTGTGGCTGGGTGTGAAGGCACCTCCCCATTTCCTAGTGTGTGTTTGTATCTTGGATTCAAACCTGGGACATGCACATGCATACGTACATGCACACACACACACCCTCTGCATGTAAGTGCTGTTCTATGCAGCTGGGGCTCCTCCTGCATCCCTGATGTCCCCAGTGTCTATAGTTGGGTCCTGTGGGCAGGGGAAAGACAAACGTCTCATGATGTGTCTGGCGCCTGCATGCTGCTGCAACTCAATGGTATGAACACCACTGCTCTGTGGTGTTTGCAGTATAGGTCTGAGTTCTGGGAGCTCACTCTCTTTTACCTCTAACTTTTTCTTTTAATGCCATGAATTAAAAAGGTGAGTGGGCCATGTTCACCCACTTTCCTATGGTGTGGCTTGAACTTCCATCTCTTGCTTCCCAACCCTGTGCTTATGGGGTGAGCCACAGGAGGTTGTTGTTGTCAGTGTATGGCTGTATTGATGCATGTTCTGTTCCCTTCCCTTTGGCTATTTACCAAAAGGGTATTTTTTTCTCCATGGGCGGGTCTTGAATCCTTGTCCTAGGGTGGCCTGTGTGTACACTCTACAAGGGTACTGCCCAGGGAGCTTTGTGGATGCTATGTGATGTTGTGTTCTCTTTCCAGTGCTTGTGAGAGGCATAAAAGGGTCCAAATCTCTACCTTTAGGGATGCAGTAATGGGGACATTGGTTGCTGTGCCACTGCAGCTGACTGTGGGGATTCTCTGGTATTGCCTTTTGATGTGTCTGTGTGTTTTGATGCAAGTATGTGTGTGCTGGAGGAGGGTCACTGTCATCATACATTCTCTCAGGTGCACAGTTGCTGATTGATGGACACTGTTGATATTTCTAATGCATGTCTCATTTTATGCCCTTTTCTGTGTTGTGTGTTTTCTTTCCTCTCCCAGGCTGAGCACACATGGAATATGATAGCTGTTCTACCAGCATATCTCCCCTGTTCCTCATCCCCAAATGTAACATGAGACTAAGAAGGCTTTGTAAATCAGTCTTCTAAATAAAGAGGTAAACCCTTTCTCCATGGAAACATTTGAACTAAAAATTATCCAGGTGGCCTTTCTCATTCCAACATGTGAAACTGTGGAAATCCATTTCAAATTGATTTTGGAAATGCTATTCTACATCATTCTGAAGAGACACAGCAAACAGCATTCTAAAAATAAACTTAACCTCACCCTATCACTAGCAAATCTATTTAAGTACAAACATACTGCTGTGAAGAATTCTCAGTCTCAAAGCTTCATCAAAGGCAATAGCATCAGTTCTTAGTAGGACATGTTTATTTCTAAGTGCTTTATCATGAAATCACTTGAACAGTATAACAAATGCATGTCATCACTAAGGAAATTAATAAAGTTAAACTGATATTTGCTGCACAACACACATATTCCAGAATATTCTCACTAATGTCTATAAATTTTGATAAACTGGATAAATAGTTCTGGGTTGAAGCATGCGCTTTCCTGAAACACACGGATTCATTTCTTCTGGATGGGGTTGTTCTCTCCTTAAAGAGCAGAGTTGCAGCTTAGGGGAAAAAATCCTAGATCCAGTTTGTCACTACAGACCAGGTGGCCTTGGTCACATAAAGTGACCTTTTTAACAGCTTCACCCGGTTTGCCAGTTGCATTCATTCCTGGTCAAGGATAGTCTAGCTACGCTGATCCATACTCTAGTCACCTGGTTGGATTACAGTAATATACATGGGGCTGCCCTTAAAGATGACTCAGAAGCTTCAGTTAGTGCAGAATATGAACTGTCGGGGTTTTTATTGGTATACCCAGGCCTACTTATACCAATCTTAAAAGACCTGAATAGGCTGCTTGTTTGCTTCCAGACGCAATTCAGAGTGTTGGGACTTTAAAGACCTAAACACATTTGGACCAAAATACCTGAAGGACTGCTTCCCATGTCATAAGATCTCTGACATTCTTCTCCAAGTTCCCTCCTTATCAGAATTATGCAGTGTAACAAAGGAAAGGGATTTTTTTTGGTGGCAGTACCTGCTATGGAATGCCATCCCTAAAGAGGCATATCTGGTGAAGTAACTCAATTGGACTTATTTCTAAGTAGACAGGTATAGGACTGCACTGTTAACAGCTTTAAAAAAATCCTGCACTAATTGTAGGAAAGCAGTAATCCATTCGAAACATAAGTAACACATCATGAATAAATGATGATATAAAACTTTCTATCAAAAAATACCTGAACACTCTGCACACAGTGATTCAATCATTTATTCAGATGCCCTCTGGTTCACCTATTTGTTACTGGGCCAAGTTCAAGATTTCACTATTGCTATATAAGGCCCCAGCAGCTTGGAACTAGTTTACTTAAGAGATCACCTTCCCCATACATACTGTCGCTATCACTTCAGTCTGCAGAACTTGCACTTTTACAAATGCCACATAAATGTCTGTCTTGTGCTTTGGAACTCTGCCTATTCATTCATTTTCATTGGCAATAACTTGTGGTCAAGTAAGATTGTCTTCCAACTTAAGGTCTTTAATGGTAGGTCCGTAAGTGACTGTGGAGGCCAATTCTAGATCCACAAAGCCTCCCACAGTGAGGACATAGATTTCAAGATGGAAGTCACAATGAGGATTTGCTTGATGTGCCTTCCACTTAGCTCATTTGTCCCTTTCGCCCTGTACTCGTGCTTCTTTAAAGTCCATAGCACTTTTGATAATAGCTGACCTCCAACTGGGACACTCATGGGCCAAAGTTTCCCAGTTCTCAATACTCATGTTACATTTTTTTTAGATTAACTTTAAGAACATCTTTAAACCTCTTATGCTGTCCATTTATATTCTTTTCATCCTTAAGTTGGAAATAAAGTAGCTGCTTTAGAAGATGGTGATCAGGCATTTGAACAACATGGCCAGTTCTTCCAAAATACTAACATCAGTCCATCTGTCTTCCCAAGAGATTTGCAGAATTTTCTGGACGCAGTGTTGATGGAATCTTTCAACAAATTGGGGTGGCTGTTATAAATGGTCTATGTTTCACAGTGTACAGTAAGGTTGGTAGTACAATGGCTTTGTAAATAAGCATTTTGGTCTCCCTGAGAATATCCTGATCCTTGAACACTCTACGCTTCATTCGGGAGAATGTGGCACTCACAGAGCTCAGAATGTTGAATTTCAGCATCGATGTCAGCTTTTACAGAGAGATGGCTGCCAAGATAGGAAACGTGATCAACGTTCTCCAGTGTCACACTACTAGGCTGGATTGATGGTGCTACAGAGGGACTAGTTCACACCTGTTGATGAAGCACTTTAGTTTATTTTATATTAAGTGAGAGCCTAAGCTTTCCATATGCTTCTGCAAAGACATTTAGGATAGTTTGAAGATATTTCTCTGAATGTGTGGAGACTACATTATCATCGGCATATTGAGGTTCTACGAAAGAGGTTGACATAACCTTACTTTTTGCTTTCAGCCTACTGAGATTAAAAAGCTTTCCATCTGTGTGATACATGATTTCCACGCCAGTAGGAAGTTTCCCCTCAATAAGGTGTAGAATCATAGCAATGAAGATAGCAAATAAGGTTGGAGAAATGACACATCCCTGTTTTATGCCTGATCTGACTCTGAATGGATTGCTCTGAAAGCCATCGTTATCCAAAATTGTCGCTGTCATGTTGTCATGATAGAGTTGCAAAATATTCACAAATCAGGGCATTCAGTTTTCAGAAGGATGGTCCAGAGAGCATTTTGATTCACAGTATCAAAGGCCTTAGTCACATCAATAAATGCCATATATAAAAGTTGATTCTGCTCCCAGCATTTTTCTTGAAGCTGTTGTGCAGTGAAAATCATGTCCGCTGTCCTCCTGGTAAGGTGGAAACCATTTTGGGATTCAGGGAGGACATCGTAGGAGGTGATTTGCAAGGATTTTACCTGCAATAGCAAGAAGAGAGATGCCTTGATAGTTCCCACAATGTGTTCTATCAACTTTCTTGAAAAGGGTGGTAATTATGGCATCCCTAAAGTCTTCTAGGATCTCCTCCCTCATCCAGATTTTTTTGATGAGCTTATGAAGTTGTTGTGTAAGTTCAGGGCCACCATCTTTATAGATTTCAGTAGGAATCCAGGTCCACTTGCTTTGTTATTCTTCATTTGATTAATGGCTGTACTGGCTTCATCCAAACTAGGGAATACTGCAAGCTTGTCTCTAGTTTGTTGTGGAATTTGCAAGAAGACCTCACCAGCCACAATAGAATTACAATTAAGGAGGTCATGGCAATGCTTTTTCTAACGTAATGCAATAGACTCTTAAGTAGTTTGGTACCATCCATTGAACGTAAGGGATGTGTACCATAATTTGTTGGTTCATAGATGGCCTTTGTGGCATTAAAACTCCATGCATCATGAGCATCTGCAAAATGCTGGATTTCTTGAGCTTTCTTTATTGGCCAGGCGTTCTTAAGTTCTCTAGTTCTTCTTTGGACTTCAGTCTTTGCACTGGCATCAATTTTTTCTTAGCACCACAGTTAATGTTTTCTGCCATATCTGGAAGGCTTTCGTTTTCTTGCTGATTATATGTTCAATCTCACTATCATTCTCATCAAACCAATACTGATGTTTCTTAGTTTGGTATCCAATAGTTTGTTCACATGTACAATAATGGAAGTCTTCAGTTTAATCCAGTGTTCCTTGACATTTTCAGGGAGTTCTGTAGGTACTTGTTTCTTGAGAGTTGTTTGAAAGCAAGCTTGCTTAATAGCATCTTGAAGGGTGTGGATGTTCATTTTACACCTTGGTTTTCTTCCTTGGAGCCTATGTTGAGGAACAGTATTAATGGCCATAGTGGATTGAATTAATCAGTTATCTGTCCAGCAGTCATCAGCACTTGTCATGGCCCTAGTGAGGAGTACATCACGATGATCTCTGGCACAGACAATTACGTAATCCAGGAGATGCCAATGTTTCAACTGAGGGTGCTTCCATGATGTTTTAAATTTATTTTTCTGGTGAAAGAGTGTGTTTGTAATAACAAAATTATGCTCTGCACATTTAGTCAGAAGCAGAATTCCATTCAGGTTGCTATTGCCAACTCTTTCTTCCCCAATGGTTTCTGGCCATAAATTGAAATCACGCCCAACTCTAGTATTGAAATCGCCCAGGAGGATAATTTTATCCTTCTTAGGTATCTCTGATAAGATGGGGTCCAGCTGGGTATAAAATTTTTCATTTATGTCTTCATCAGCATCTAATATTGGTGCATAAGCACTTAGAATAGTTGTCTGCTGGTTTTTGGTGAGTTTTAACCAGAGAGTTGAGAGTTGTTCATTAATGCCAGTAGGAACTTCTGATAAGAGCTTCAGAGGATTATTTTTAATAGCAAAGCCTACTCCATGTATTCATTGTTCTTGTTCAGACAGTCCTCCCCAGAAGAAGGTATAACCTCCTTTTTCTTCCTTCAATTGTCATTCTCCTGCTCTTCGAGTTTCCTGGAGTGCTGCTATGTCAATATTAAAAAGTCTCAACTCCCTTGTGATGATGGCAGTCCTGTGTTCAGGATGTTCACTATCTGTATTGTCCAGCAATGTCCGTATATTCCATGTTCCAAACTTCAGTTGTATTTAGCAACCACTAAGTGGTGACCCAACTGCATACGACAATCCAGTCAGGGAGAGATGAGGCAGACTATGTTTAGGGCACCTTTTCTAGCCCCCTCCCTATGTGGGGTGAGCAAAGTGGATCCTGAATAGGACTGCTCAGTCGTGGATATAAATGCCAAACTACTCAACTGCCTTGGTCCTTGAGCCAGGACAACTGAGTCTGTATCCACTGCCCATGTGCCGGTCCATGACTAGGGGCTTCTGGATTTCACAGTCCTGTCCCCATCGCCATTCACCGATTGCCATGGGACTTTGTTTGGTTTGGTTGGAAGACACCTGTGCATGAACTTGTTTTATGTGAGGAGATCGGCACACAATGATCAACACACAGTCTTGACAGAGAACGTATGTGATCCAATGGCATGGATACCAGAACAATTGGAAGTCTTTTATCTGCTGCAGCCTTCATCTGCCTTCACAGCCATTGTTAATCTCCACCTGTTCTGCCATTGAGGACATTCTTGCATCATTCTTTGTCTGGTTCCTCTCCCTTGACCTTACTGCCATGAGTGACCCTGCTGGGAGTATGACTCCCAACAGCATAGCTCATAGGGTTCACTGGAACACGCAAGCCCACTCACCACTACAAGCAAGCAGGTCTCTGTCTGTTAACATTAGGCAGATACCATATATTATATATATGTGAAAACTTCTATTTCAGCAAGGCTATCCAGACAAATGTTTTATTTACCTATATTTGTTTTAAAAGTTTTATTGATCTGATACTTGTTTTTAATTATGATGATTTTTTGTAGATTTGTTTTTAATTGGTTTGGAATTTTAGCTATGTTTTATCTCCATTTTTATTAAGTTGAGACCTATCCCAGTCTGTGTTAGAATTGATTTTAATGTTTTCTTTAATATGTTTTTAACCCTTTTTTAAAAAGACGTTTTTAAAGCTTTTAACAAAATGTTTTTAACGTTTTGTTTTAATGTATTTTAAGGTCTTTTTATGATGTTTTAAAGTGTTTTTAGCATTTCTGTTTGCTGCCCTGGGCTCCTGCTGGGAGGAAGGGTGGGATATAAATCAAATCATAAATAAAATAAATAAATAAATATTAGTACACACTAGGAGAATTTTTGATCAAGCCATTTATAATTTTCTAAATAAATAAATGAAATAAATGGTCACCACATTTTCTCTTGCAAGCACACATAAGAGAAAATGCAGCAGTGCTGCATCTAATGCATAGAAGCTTTCCAATGCAAAGAAGCTTTACTTATACTTCTGGAATTCTGGAGATACAGTTTTAAGTATGTAAAAGCAACAAATAGCCTAAGGCTGCTTTCACACACGGGTCTGAATGTGTTAGTTTAACAGATTTAAAAGGTAGTGCTACTGTCCCGATTTCTGAAATCCCTTTCACACTGCTGTACCTGTTGCATTAAGGAACTGCAACTTTTTCAGTCGATATACCAGCATTTAGCACAACTGTCTTTCACACAGCTTGTTTCGTTCCTTACCCATGTGCACTGTTCCCCACTGTGTAGGATGTCTAATATCGCGCCCAGTCACCATGCAAACCCTCTCCCTTTAGGATCTGACTTTTTAAATTGTTTTAGTTGTATCAAGACAGGTGTGTGTGTGAGAAATGCTGCTATCTGTGCCGATGCCGGAATACTGG
Source organism: Rhineura floridana (assembly GCF_030035675.1). Lineage (NCBI taxonomy): Eukaryota > Metazoa > Chordata > Lepidosauria > Squamata > Rhineuridae > Rhineura > Rhineura floridana. Next base: position 103,557,693 of record NC_084487.1, read on the forward strand.
TACAATGTTCATCAGGCAAAAAAAACAAAAACGTGACTAAAGGGCAGGAATGCACTGCATGCTGGGATGCCTGTCACATGAGCGGCTGCAGCTAGCAAAAACTCTTGCAATCTTCCAGGTTCCCAGCCTTCCTAACAGATTATTTCTGGTATAATTTATCACAGAAATTAGTGCTAAACTTCCACTACATTCCACTAGAATTCTGGAGCTAGCTTGTGCATCATGTGAAAGATCAAATATAATGTGCAAATTATCAGGTAAGAAATCATAAGAATAACGGAATAAAATGCAGTGTGAAAGTAGCCTAAATTTAAGTTTGGGTAACTTAAATCACTGTGGTGTTGAAATAACAGCATACTGTTGAAATATTTTTGATACAATAAATGTAGCTTGCATATATCATTAATCTGTCATAGAGTTGGAAGAGACCACAAAGCTCATCAAATCCAACCCACCGTCAATGCAGGCAACCCATAGCCTTCCTGATAAGTAACCATCCAGGCTTTGCTCAAAAACCTCTAACCATTTCCCAAAGCAATGTGTTGCACAGCTGATGTGTTGCACAGCTGAAATTCTTCCTAACATTTAGTCTAAAACAGCCTTCACCAAATGCTTTGGACTACATCTCCCATAAACCCCACCCAGCATGGCAGTACTGGCTGGTCTCCTGAGTTATGGTGTGAAGTATTTAGTCAGCATCTAGTTAGTGAATGTTGTTCTAAATCCCTTTTTCTTGTTATTTGAACCCACTGTTTTAGGTCCTATCCACTGAAACAATCGAAAATAAATTTGTTCCATTACCTATGTCCCAGGGGCTGAATGTGATCTTCTCAACCTCTCTATCTGGCTTTTGGGGCTCTGGCCAGGCACTCACCCCCTCTCTTCAGGCCACACCTCACAACAGTTCTGCTCTACACCCTCTTCAAGTGGTTTTGCCTGTGTAGAATGTATTCTTGAATGGCAATAAGCATCTTGCTTGCCTGGATGGAGGAAGGGAGCCTCTGATTTTTGTGTGGCTGAAATGGAGCCTTCAGTAGAAAGCTTAGTCACATGCCTTGTTCCACCCACGTTTGCCTCTTGCCACATCCATCACTGCCATGTGACCCACAGAAAGTTCCCCACAGGGAAATATAGCCCTTAGGCTGAAAAGGGTTCCCCAACCCTAACCTATCTGACAGCCCTTCAAAATATTTGAAGAGGGCTATCCTATTGTTACCTAGTCATCTCTTCTCTGACCTACATATACCCAACTTTTTCTACATTTCCTCAGAGAATTTGGTCTTCAGGCCTCTTACCATAATTACTGCCTTCCTCTGGACATGCTCCAGTTTGCCAATAATTTTAAACTGTGGTGTCACAGTACTCCAGGTGAGGTTTGGTCAAAGCAGAATAGGACAGCACTATTGCTTCTCGCAGTCTGGAAACTATATTTCTGTTGATAGCATTTGCTGTTTTAACTGCTGCATTGCACTGGTGACTCGTGCTTAGCTTCTGGTCTACTAAAACCCCTAGACCTTTTTAACTTGTACTTCTTTCAAGTAAGGTTTCACCTAACCTATATTTGTGTGTCTGATACTTCCTTCCTAAATACAGAACTTTATATTTCTTTCTGTTGAAATTAATCTTATTATTTTTGGCCCCGTTCTCCTATGGATCATGATCATCTTGCTTAGTCTTGAATAACTTGTTCTGAAGAATCCTGCACTGGATCTTTGTGATTGCTATGCTTTGTTTTCCTAAACATGCACAGACAGAATTATTAATTAACTGTTCTAGATATCATTTTTTTAGGATGTCAAGCTAGCCATTCAGTAGATGTCAGCATTCTTTTCTTCCCTCTTTAAAGTATAAAAAGTATAAGATTATACAGCAGGATGGCTCTAGAACTTCAAACTTTCAGTACTTTTTATGGCTATGATAAATGAATTATATTTGATTTGGCAAACAGAGAGAACTCGAGTGAACTTGTTTATCAAACTATAAGCTGTTGCTTTAACTAAATGAGAAGGTCACCTCCTAGTGTTCACTTCATGCAGTACCATTATGCAAAGGATTACTGTAGTACAAAACTTTACTTTTAAAAAATGAGAAAGTTTAACTGCTCATAAATGTATTTCATAGAACATATATTCCACATCACAACAGGCTAATATTTAAAAACAAACACACAGAGAGCTGTAGAGAACTGGTATATTTTGAGAAACCTATGGTTGATATGTTTACATGTACCAAGGACAAATATTTAAATATGTAATTTAGTTTGAAGCTTTCAGCTAGTTATTCATATAACTGAAATATAGACTTGAGTTTACAAATGAGGCAATGCCTCCATAAGATACCAATGGGGAGCAAAAATAAACAGCCTCAGCTTACATAGGGAATAAACTGTAAAAATATTCTAATCTTCCATGCAGAGGGAAACAGTCTTTAAAATAGAAAGTGGGTGGAGTCACATTATATAAATGCTAGAATAGCATGGCTGCTCTTCATATCAGCAGCTACAGCTTCCACAGATGGAACAGCTATTTGAAATTTTAATATGGATCAATTCTAACCTCTTGTATTATTAGTTTGCTTCCTATCAGATGGAATAAGAAACATCCTGAATGTTGACAACTGTCTAGCTACATTAATAACACCACATTCTCAATATTTTATTTTTAATTTAGTCAATTTATAGGCTGCCCTACAACACAAACTTTCTGTACTATAGTACTATAGTGTCATTTTAGCACCAGAGGGATGCCATGCTAGACCTGTAGCAGTGTTGCAGCATCACTGCTGCCATGCTGAGCCTAAACATATTTATTTGGAAGCATGTTCCACTGACTTCAGTGGTACTTCTTTCCAGGAAGCATGCTTAACCTCACACAAAAAGAAGACACTGATGGGTAACACCTGCTGTTCCTGTCTCCTGGGAGGGTTGTTTTATATTGTTGTTTTTATGAAATCATAACTTTAAATGTTGTTGTAAACTGCCCTGAGTGGTGCCTTTGCACAAGAGCATAGGATAGAAATATTTTAATTAATTGACTGATTAAAAAGGCAAGAAGGAGAGGGACAGTAATAGTTCAGTCAGTCATTCAATGAAGGTTGTAAAGAATCTATGGTGGTGGTGGTGAGACAGGGACATACACACAATCCATACCCATAATTTTTCCAGATTTCTGTGCAGAGGAAACCCTGAACATATGGAAGTTTTGTGTGGGTGAGAGCAAGCTGGCATTCCTGCTATTCTTTCCCTACTCTGCTTTCACTTGTACCAGAAATAAATGGCTGAGATGGGCATAGTGCATTAGAGACTATAGTAATTAAGTGGTTATATAAATTGTCTAAATAAATAAATAGTGTTCAGACTCTGCAGTTTATTATCAGTTGCTTCAAGCTGAGAGGAAAAACAATGCCCTTAAATTGTAGATACAAAACCAAGCACTTACCTTGTTTCTCGATTTACCATTTCTCAATGCTAAATTAGAATTTTTATATATGTTAGCCAGAATAAATTTTTAACTCTAGTACAACAATACAGTGTCACCCCACCCCACCTCGATGATGTTAACACCTCAAACAGAAGGTCTACTGTAAATTGTTTGATCTACAGTCGTGTCCTCTCCTTGACAGTCCAAGAATCGGGGACCTATGCAAGAACTAAGATCAGAGAGCAATGCTAAATCAAAATCTGTTCTGTGCTTCAGAGCTTCACTATGTTCACATCTGACAAGTATGAGATGAAAAGTCCAGGCTTAATGCCAAGTCTAAATATGTGTTAAGATGCCAGCTTGACCTTCTAACAATAAGATCTCCAAAGATTTAGCTTGCTTGCCTTAGATGCTAATATTTCATGCTTAACTGCATTCCTGATAAGTATATGGTGCAACTGAAAGAGGAGAGTTTTAAAAATTATTGGTTTTATCTAATTAAAAGAGATGTGCATCAACATCTTGAGACAGCATACCTTTGAATTCTTAATAAATCGTTCCACAACTCCTCCACCTTGTGGTGACATTTTAACCATAGGTAAAAACCAAAGACATTGGAATGGGAGTACAGACATAAATGTGAACACAGGGTGTGATCTTACACAAGTTACCAAAATTTGAGATTTAGCATACATTCTTATCTTGCCAATCCAAACTGCAAAATTTAAACTGATTTTTATATCATATGATTACATCCCTATTTTGTCTAAGCACTTAAAAAAAAAGCCCCTCTGGAGAAGCACATCTTATAAACACCAACCCTGAAAAACTCTATTCTGCTTGTTAATGTTATGCTCTGCTGCAGTTCAAAAGATAGCTGCTGCAGTACAATGATAGACCAGTATCACTCGGTCATAGTTCTTACCCAATGACTATCCGTACCTATCTCCCTTCTGCCAAGTTAATAGTATTGGTGTGTGTGTGTGAAGAATTTCATCAGGAAAAGGGCACAGGAGAAAAGGGAGGAGGGAAAGGCTAAACACTTTCTCCCATAAATGTCCTTTCCCTGATCAAAGCAGCCATCTGCTTTCAACAAGAACAAACCAAAACCTTTCTAAGAAATCCTGATAGCAGATTTTCTGCATCATGTATATTTAGTTGAGACCTTAGAAGACCTTATATATATATATATAGCCAGTACCTATGGAAATAAAATATGTTCCTTTATTTGTACAATTTTTTGTTTTGTTTTTCCATCCCATGGTTCTGATATCTACAGGAAGTTTTTATGGATAGAAACTACAAGTGAAAATTGGATACATATCCAAACACAGATGTTATCCATTTATTTCAATGGGATACACATTCAAATGAACATTCTAATTCCTTAGCCCTCAGTAAGCATGCAAAACAATCTTTTGAAACAGAATGTTTTTCCCCATTTTGATATGAAATTAATCAGATATACTGTGTCAGAAAGTGCAGTTGTACACAGCACAGATCTACAAAATTTGCTTCAAGAAAACCCCCGCTACCGCTATTGTTTATTCACTAAAAGGCAAAAAATCATGTGGTTTAAGAACGTACCTATAGCCCACAGATATTTCTATCAAGCTTTAAAAAACTAGCAAATTGGGCAGCTATGGTGAATGCACCAGGGGGGCACAAGACCTGACCTCCCCTCTGAGATATTGTATTGCCCTACAAATTTGTCAAAATACAAACATAATTTGGGTTGGCCTGTCACAGTCCAATCCACTTCCTGTGTAGCTTGGAAGAATTTGGTAACATGTGCCTCTGAGCATATGGTGAGTGGTGGCAACATCTGCCATCTCCAAAGATGGAGAATTACATTTTTGTATATCTGTTGATGTTCTTCTTACTTTGCTTCTTTTATGTGTTACTGCTGTTTCTACAGAGAATCTAACCTAGAAAATTATATTTCTCTCATTATTCATCCAAGAAAACTGTGTCAAATTTATTTTTATTAATTTCAAAGCCTTTTTATTGGACAATGTCATATGATGGTGAAGACAGCCTTTTCTGTTTCAAACTGGAGGTTATACTCTATTTCTATTTTGGGCGCATTAACAGTTGAATCTGAAACTGCAGTTTGATGTAAAATCAGACTGATTACAATATGTTATTACTTAAGCAACAATTCTAGCTGTTGGAAAAAAACAAACTTGGCCTGCCCAAGATGCATGTTTTGAGCCTGCTATGCTTAAACTAGTCCACTTAAGGAAAGGTGGGCATGGTCAGTTAAACACATAGAGCACACCTAGAAATTTGTTCACCTCCCACTGTTTTATCTTATGCAAACTGAGATACTCCTCGTGTCCATTGGAAATTATTCTGCAGAATAGTCAGTGCCATTATTCCACAATTGTTTTTGGAGCTTTTTTTAGTCTTGCAAAGTGTTGCTGTACTACACATATTCACAGAAACAGAAGCAAGTGAAGGGTGCTGAGAGTTGCTAGGAGATGCCCTGTTCTCCTCACAGAGCTTCAATCACAGCGACTGACTATTCAACCACTCTGGCCACTGGAGTTCTGTCAGGGGAATAGGAGTCTCTTCTCAGCACCCTTTACAAGCTACACTTCCCAGGATTCTTTGGGGGAAGCCACGAATGTCTCAAGTGAAATCAAAGTGTGGTGTGGGTGTGGCCCCCTGATTAGGCAAGCCCAGCAGCTGTGAGTGTGGCTTTTGGAACACTGCCAGTTGGTTCTCACTGAGCATGTCTGCCCTTATCATTCAGTTCAATGCCAAATTTCTAAAATTAATTAAAAATCAGCCAGACATTTTTTTTAACTGTTAAACTGCAGACGATTAAGGTCAGAGTATGGGGCAAGGTCAGTAATAGGATTGCAGGTACTCTGTGAACATGGCTGATTTTTAATGAATTTCAACAAATTATGAGAACTGTTACAGAAAAAAAGTCCCAAAGGGGTCTGTTTTTCTCTCTCTCTCTTTACACTTTGAACTCTCAATTCTCTCTGACTGTTTTGTGTATTGCCATGAAAATTTAAAGGGTTGTTAAGCAGGCATTTCTGGGTTCGGTAGTGTAAGTTATGTAAGGTTTTGTTTTGAAATGAGCTTATGGGAAGCATCAGAATGGCATGGGGGTATTTTCATTTTAACACTGAAGAGTTCAGAGTCCATGCTGACTATAGTATACAGCCACTCTTGTGGCTGTATAATTTAATCATTATTACATTTATACCCTGCCATTCTTCCAAGAAGCTCAGGTTTGGGTATGTTTATCTTCTACTATTTTATCAACCCAATAACCATGTGAGATAGTGTAGGCTAAGACAAAAGTGATTAGCCCAAGGTCACCCTTTCATGACTGAGTGGAAATTTGAACCTGGGTTTCAAATTCTTATACTTTCACCACTATACCTCACTGACTCTTTCAGTATACCATTGATGGTGTACTACTACAAGGCTATAATACCACTGTTTATTGAGCTAAACTTAGCAACTATATAAAGCGTTCCAATTTTCCTAGTCTAATATTCTCTTTACTAGTGACATAAGGGCAAGTGCAAGGGTTACAATCCACTTAAAGAGAGCACATCTCTGTTTACTTTAAGGATGCACAAGAAATTTAATTCAATTCACATTTCAAGCTGAATCTAGCAAATTCATACTTTCCAAAACAATATGCAAACAAGGGGTGTTGTCGTCCAGGGTCTTGGAGGGTCTTACACCCCTTACTTTTTTGAGAGCAGGATCCCAATGTCTCCAGTATCCTATTAGCCAATTAGTATGAAAAGGGAGTGTGTTGGTCACTGAGAAGAATCTTATAACATGTTTAATTGCCCTTTCCTGCTGATTGGAGCCAGTCAGAGTGAAAGAAGATGAGTCAATCACTGAGAGGACCCTTCTCAGTAGTTATCACTCTCCCCTTTCATGCTGATTGGCTCCTAGGGTTGTTGTGGGAGAAGGCATTAACAAGGATCTCATTCTCAACCCAGCAGCAAGATCAGGGAGATGGGGTATAACTGTGACTATCATGAAGGGACCCAGAATTCTGAATTTGCCACTATACCACTGATGAGAACCAAAACACAGCCATCCTTTGAAATTTGTATTGATTAGAATTTTGCAATGCAATTTGCCCACCAAACAATGTTTTACAAAAATGCATGTTAGAGTATGTTTGCATAAACAATGAATATATGAATGAAAATATCATACAAAAATGCACTACATGGTGAGAAATTGCTTGCAAAAATGTGTGCAATAGTCAAAACTGCCTACAAATTATGTTTATTAGGAGAAATTCACACTAAAATGCTGGAGAATTTTCATGAAAATTGCAAATTGCTGCAGAAATGTGGAGAATTAAATTTAAGATTGGACAAATGAGAACCAAAACTGACAGATCTTTCCATCCCTATTTTACTTCACTTTTGCACTTCGTGCTGCTCTATGCACACAAGTTTAGATGCCTGAAAAGACATCACAGTCAATTTCGAGAAAGGCAGTAAATGAAGCACCTAAATGGCTTCTCTTCAACAGAATCAGAAAGTATCTTGTTCTTCCTAAGGCAATGCGTTTAGATTGGGCACAAATTGGGTACACTGAAGTGTTAATGAGAAATCCATGCTGTGGTGACCAAAGTACTGAATCCTGAAACAGCAGCTCACTAGAACCCTGCATTTTTAAGATCCAAATTACGAAATAACACAGAGTATTACACCAGTGCCAAAACAAGCATTTATACACCTCATCTAGTACTCTCCTCATAATTTTTATACAGGTCTTTATTTTACACATGCTTATGCAATCTTTATGGTATTTATTTTAGTTCTTAGGCATTCTTGGTAAATTCATCATTACTTTATCAATTATGGTTTATATATATAATGGGACATAAGAACCCAGGCCTGTTTGCTTAGAACTAATACTGCTTATCATTATATTCTTTAACATGATTTCCTATAAAAATGTTCTCAACACTTAATCATAACTGATCTCTTTTCTCAATTCAGTATTGGATTACTTGTCAACTCCATTCAATATAGAAATTTTTAGGATGCATTGCTATTCCCCCCCCCCTTTCTTTTGCATGCAGTGCAGGAAGAATGAAGCTAATCTAAAAATTGTTAAATGTCCTCAAACATACTTTTTAAAAATAATATTTATTGCCACAAATAAGCCACATAGTATTAGTCCATGCCTAGATAGCACAATAATATTACACAAATGAAAGAGTATTATCAGTTCTTACTTTCTATGTGGCATATCATTTTAAAAATTTATTTAAAATATTCCTACTATACTTCAAAAATGTTAGCAATAGATCACCTTAACTGTCACTCAATACTGCCGGATCCTACAATTTGGCATACCATTCCTTCTGTTTAGGAATCCTAAACTCTGATTAGCACTTCCAACATTTCTCTTGTTCCACTCTCTGGCACTTGCATTGCCTAAAGGAACACAGAAGTTGCTTTGTACCAAGCCAGACAACTGGTCCATCCAGAGCCAGCACCAGACTGCAGTGGGCCCACAAAGGCAGTGGTGACGTGGCAGCACTACTGTCACCCACTGACGCTGGGGGCTTAAACAGGCCTGGTTGTGGCAGCACACCAGCATACTGCATACACATGCCAGCATCCACCCAAGATGGCAGGAGGGGCATGTTGATGTCCCCACCACTATCTTGGGTGATGGGAGGAATGTACACACAGCAAACTGATGCAGTGATGGGGGGTTGCCTGGAAGGATGGCTCCCCCTCCAAGATCTGTGCCAGCACTGAGTCATGGGGCTCATGCACCATAATCCAATACTGCTGCAGATTGCAGAGATGCATCTGCCCAGCCCCAACAGCTATTGCCCCACTCAGCCACAGAGGCCCTTAGCCAGTGCCCAACCTGGTCACCTGCTAGCACCAGGCCTAAGTCCATCTATCACAATATAGTTGACACTGACTTCCAGCACTGACTGGAGTTTAGTCAGAAGTTTTCCCCAGTCCTACTGGAAATGTCAAAGATTAAACCTGGGACCTTTTGCATGAAGATCACATATATTACCATTGAGCTAGTGGCCCTTCCCTGTTGTCAATGTACTTTAGTGGCTGTAGTTAGGGATAAGGGAGAAATTTAATTCAGTTCACATTTAAAGCAAAATCTATAAAATGGACACTTTCTCAAACAATGTGAGAATGGAAAAAAACAGCCATCTTTCAAAATTCACATTTAACCAAATTTTGCAATGCAATTATCCAATGGAACAATGTTTATAAAAATTAATTTTACTGGAAAGTGTGCATAAAAATCAATATATTAGTGAAAACAACATACAAAATGCATATTAGGTGAATTGCTTGCAAATCATGCACATTAGTCAAAATTGTATTCAAAAATGTGTGTATCAGGAGAAATTCACACCAAAATGCTGAAGAATTTTCATGAGGATTACATATAGATACAGATATTGCAGATTTTTGCAGATATGAGAATTTAAGATTGGAAAAATGAGAAAGTGAGAGAACCAAAACTAACAGATTCTTCCATTCCTACCTGCAGCAATATTGTTTTATAATTTATGTGATATATACCACACTGTGAATGCTAGACCCTAAAAGGCAGTGAATTTAGTGAATTTATCTGCTTTTTAATCCAAGAGGTAAGAAATGGGTTCCTGTGCAAGTTTGCTGAGAATGGATTTGCATGCTTATTGAGTTCAATGGGATTTACTCCCTTGTAATCATGCCTAGGATAGGTGAAACTGACAATGGAGCAGCGGAAGGGGAGGAGGTGGGAGGACAGGGGTAGGGGAGGAGCAAGGGCAGAAGGGAGGAGGGGGATGGGAACAGGTGGGCAGGTTTGATCATTTGCATGCTTGTTGAGTTCAGTGGGATTTACTCCTGTGCAATCATACTTCGGATAGGTGAAACTGACCTGGGTGACAGGCAGGGAGGGGGAGGAGAGGGGAGGGGAGATAAAGGAAGGAAGGGTAGGGGTAGGAAGGGAGGGGGAGAGGAGATTGGGTGGGTGGGCATTGGGCAGAGGGAAAGCCCCTTTTCCAAAAGGGAAACTCTGTTAACAGTATTTTTCAGTGTTTCCCCCACCTTTTTATTCTACAGCAGACACGTCTCCCACCCAAATTTAAACCAAAGCTGTCCCTGGACACATCCACATCAGACATTTATTCCACTTTAAACAGTCATGGCTTCCCCCAAAGAATCCTGGGAAGTGTAGCTTGTGAAGGATGCTGAGAGTTGCTAAGAGATGCCTTATTCCTCTCACAGAGCTATAATCACCAGAATTGTCTGGGAAGTGGGGCTGACTCTGGCCACTAGTTCCAAAGATAAATACAGCAGCTGAAACATAAATTAATTACATCAACAATAGTAAAGATACTAGCGTAAGCACCTTTAGTTAGACTGACCTGGCAGACAGGAAAGGAGAAGAGCCAAATGCTAAGTCATAAGGAATACAAAAAGAAGAAAGCATCCTTGTCCTGAGAACATGTTTGGCACACCACACCAACTACTACTAATGCAACATTTTTAAATCACTATGGAAAAGTAAAGGTATATATTTCCTGGCTACCTTCCTACCCAGTTCTCTTAAAGGCTGGCAGGTATGGCATGATATGAATATATATAGTTCTTCCAGTCGCAAAGAATGAGAGGGATAAATACAAAGTATGAATGCTAAACCTTTTCTCCTTCCTTCCCTGGAATTAAGGGGTGACATATCAGACAATTTAAAGTTCACTTTAGTTTTTAAAGTTTCTGCAACATACAGTGAAAATATATGCTTTGGTCATTACAGGCAAGGGCTACTCAGCCTCAAACAGTATTATTGGGCTGAATCAACAAAGGCTACAATCTTATACATTCTTACTTGGGAGTAAGTACCATTGAATTCAGTGGTGCTTACTTCTGAGTAGGCATGCATAGGATTGCACTATTAGTCATGGTTAGAGTAACTTAATTCCTATAGATTTAAGTGGGTCAACTCTAAACATGTTTAAGTCTGGATCCAATGCACCAAGCGCAACGTTGAAATAGTTGCATGGAAATAAGGTATGCAAACATAATGTGTTTCAATAAAATGTGTTTTAATTATCTTGCCTAACAGAAGCACATATTTTTCAACTGCCTACTTTGTTAGAATTTATTTACCACAAAATAAAGTCAATGTGAAAACATGTGTTTGTTAGTATTAACTCAAATGTATAGACAAATAGTGAGCATATCTGAGAATTTGAAATTGAATATTTTCAATGCAAACTTCCCTGTTTCCCAAACACAAAAACATATATCTTGCTCCCCATTTAATACATGCAAGTCTTCAACATATAATAAAGGAAATTTCATAGAAAAGGGGGGGAATCAATGAACACAGTCATTTATAACATGTCCATCTATTAAGTCAACAACAGGATAAGTGCAAAACTAGCTAAAAATTGTTGCATAAAATCTCCTAGGTATCTTACTTGATTAACAATAACTTACTGACTTGAAAGGTAGTTTACTGTAACTATAACTGGAGAGGGGGCATATGAAGAAGATGCCAGCAATACCAGATATAACCCCTACTGCTGGAGAATTTTTGGGTTCTTTGGACTGGGGGTCCTTGAATAAATTTGAAGACACAGGCTTGAAGCAAAAAGGTAGGCCTTTATTCTTTACCAGCATACACAGAGTCAGTCTCCCAGAGAGTCTGGAGAGGACTGCAATGAAACACTGTCTGCATGGCTCTTTTATACAGTACTAATGCAGCATGTGACATTAGTTTACCAATCCCACAAGTTCCTTCCCACATAACATAATAGTTCATCCTCAATGCAATATTTCCAAACCAATCAGAAAACATTAGGTAATTCTACTCTCTAGTTACATGAACATGTGTACAGGTAATTTGTCATTGTCTTAATATACTTCTTATTCCAATTTTCTGTCTGTCTTATTAATATCATCATTGTTCTGCTGTCCCCCATGACTAATGCTTTTTCAGGCCAGTTGAAACCAGTTATTACCATACACTTCATTCTACTATTGTGAATGGGCTTTCATGCATACCCGGTATTTTCTATTTTCCATTGTTCTTGATTGGCCAGGCTAACCCAGGTATACCTGGAGATATTACAACATGTTCCCTAACTATACCAGGCTGGGTTTGGCTCGCTCAACTTGGGGTGACTGGAAGTTCATGAGCACCACAGTTCTATTAGTTTGCTATAGGGGTTCTTATTTCTTATATTTTCTTAGAAATCCCATTCCTACTTAAAGAAACTGCATAGCTATAGATAAGGATTATGATTACAATGCTGGACTATGACTGAAGACCATATAGTAACACTAGTCACAAGTCTACACAAGAATTATATATAGCCAACTAATAATTACTTTCCCAGGATCCAACAGTTTAAAACATCAATCATAGATTACATGCTCATTTGCTTCAGAACAATACACTCATTAATTAAAGTCAGTCACACACAGGCCTATGTTAGCAAAAGCAGGTGTTCAAAGTGAGGTGAATTTGACCATTGCCTGCTCTCCAGGCCTTACTCACAGCTAGGTTCTCTGTGACACTGGATTTTTAGGGGTCTTCAAAAGGCCTATGCCCCCCTGCCTCATTCCTTGTGATTCTCTTATATTTCATAAACCTATACCTTCTAATATCTATGATATGTGTGGATATATAAAAATTCTCCATTACCTACTATTAGAGGTTCACAGAAATTTAAGTGATACACAAAGAATAATCTAAAGCATGTACAACTAGTAGAATAATTAAGAGAACAGCTTCTAAATTAGTGATGTCCTATTCAAATTAAGTAAAATTGTTTTATGAATATTCCATTATGCAATTTAAAACATTTCTTTCAATGTGCTTTACTACTGAACTGAAAACTATGTTCTGATTATTGAGTAGTCACAAAACTCCTTATAATTTTCTATGAGCCCTTGTGTAGAATATGTGTGCCATTTCCTTTACACGTTCTTATATTTTTTATTTTTGTAAACACTTCATTTGTTTTCTCTGCAGGTATCAATTTTTCATCTCTCAACAAGATTTCTTATACATTAATTCTGATACCAATTCAAACAAACATGAACAAAATATAACAAAAAATAACCAAGGAAACAGAAAGTTCCAAAATACATGTCTGAGACCAGGTTCAGTGTGATGTCCATCTGGCGAGGAAATGATTCAATATGCCTGATCCTGCAATAATTTCCAGATCTACGCACATCTCCAAATCTGCCAGGCCTCCACTGATGGGTGATGAGCAAATGAATTCACAGAGGTGTATTCAATAAATGCATGCTAAACAATGTAGAAGGAGTCCAGTGTTTCCTAGTTTTAGCTTTAGTTCATGAGGTTTTTTTATCATGCTTTTCATTGCAAAAGCAATTCCAGCAACTGTCACAAGTGACCACTGTTGTCCACATGCTGGTAACCTCCAGGTTGGAGGTAATGTGCTCTATGTGGGGCTGCCCTTGAGGTTGGTCCAGAAGCTGCAGCTGGTGCAAAATGTGGTGGCATGACTGCTCACTGGGGCAGGGTATCGCCAACATGTCACCCCACTGCTGAAGGAATTGCACTGGCTGCCCATTTGCTACCGAGCCAAGTTCAAGGTTCTAAGTCTTGGTGTACAAAGCCCTATACAGCTTGGGACCAGGATATCTGAAAGACCATCTTATCCCTTATATATCCAGTCTATCACTGCACTCTGCAGGTGAGGGCCTCCTGCAGATATCATCTTATCAGGAGGTCCATTCCGCACAACATGGGAAATAGACCTTTAGTGTGGCAGCACCTAATTGATGGCAGTGCCCAATCAAATAAACGTTTTCATTAGGGACTTTGCTATCAATTTAAACTAAAATCCCCATTCATTGAGAAAAATATCAAAAATGATGTTTCAGGCTTCAACTTGCTTGTTATTTAACAACTAACAGCAAACCAATGTATTTCAAGACACTTGAACACCTCTGAACTTTTATTACTGAGAATGGTGCTCTGGAGCATTTAGTGATGTGTCCCTCTCCATGTGACTCCAGAATGGAGACCATGTGTGGGGGGAGCATGTTGGTATCCCAATCCCCTCGCTGGATCGTCACCTTGTAGTGGTGAGTGGGCTTGTGTGTTCCAATGAACCCTATGAGCGATGCCGTCAGGAGTCATGTACTCCCAGCAGGGTCACCCATGGCGGTAAGATCAAGGGAGAGGAACCAGACAAAGAACGATCCAAGAATGTCCTCAACGGCAGAACAGGCGGAGGATAACAATGTATATGTTACAATGGCTGTGAAGGCGTATGAAGGCTGCAGCAGATAAAAGACTTCCAATCGTCGTGGTATCCATGCCATTGGATCAAAGCCTTTTTCTGTCAAGATTGTGTGTTGATCGTCATGCACCGATCTCCCCACATAAAACAAATTCACACACAGGCATCTTCCAAACAAAACAAAACAAAAGCCCCATGGCGATCAGCGAATAGCAATTTCTCCATCTGGAAACCCATGTCCTCACCATGGGAGGCTGTGTGGATCCAGAATTGGCCTCCACAGTCACTTATGGACCCACTGTTAAAGACCTTACCCTGGAAGACAATCTTACTTGGCCACGAATGATCGCCAATGAATGAATGGTATCCCACTCCTTGGGATGCTGTATTGGGAGGTTGTATATGTTGTGCTATAAAAACTGCCCCCTCCTCTGCCAGTCTCCTTCAGTGAATGGGCAAAGTGGGAAAATAAGATCCAATGCAAGCAAATGTAAAAGCATTCCCACATTGGTTCAAAATCTCCAAAACTAGCACTAATCATACTAGGGGTCATGGTAGAAAGAACAATAAATGTGTCCATTCAGAGCATACAGCAGTGAAAATTCCATGCTAGACATTACTAGGAAAGGGACTGAAAATAATCATTCTCTACAGTGCAGCTGCATTTTTAATACTACATACAATTCTAGCTGCATAGTATCAAAAAAGATATTGTAGAGCTGGAAAAAGTGCAGAAAAGTGCCACTAAAATAATGAAGGGTTGGTGGACCTTTCCGTAAATAAAAAAAGAAATAAAGAGAAGAAAACCTAACAATTTGGGCCTCATAAGAGTTAGAGGTGGGGTTTATAAAAGTTAATAAAACATATGTATAAGGAAGTCAATGGAAAGATAGGAGTTTTAATCAGGGCTGTGGAGTCGGTATGTCAAACCTTCAACTCTGACGACTCTATTTTTCTACTGTCCGACTCCGACTCTGACTCCTTCATAAATGGCAAATGTATATTAATGTATTAAAATTAATAAATTAATATTAATATTAAAATATTAATTTATTTTGAAGTCGGAGTCAGTACATTTCTACCGACTCTGACTCCACCCAAAATTGCTTCCGACTCCGACTCCACCCAAAATTGCTTCCGACTCCAACTCCACCCAAAATTGCTTCCGACTCTAACTCTGACTCCACAACTCGACTCCACAGCCTTGGTTTTAATGCCTCTTTCATAATACTAGTACTCATTGTCACCCAGTGAAAATGATTGGCAGGAGATTCAGGAAAGACAAAAGAAAGTACATCTTTATATCAAGCATAATTAATTTTACAAAGTGTGGTGATGGCCAGTGGCCTAGCTGACTTTATTTGGGGATTAGACAAAATGATGGAGGATAGCACCATCAATGCTTATTAACCATAACAATTAAATGGAACCGTTATGTATTGAGTATACCATTGAATCTGAGAGCCAGTGTGGTGTAGTGGTTAAAGTGTTGGACTACGACCTGGGAGACCAGGGTTCGAATCCCCACACAGCCATGAAGCTCACTGGGTGACTTTGGGCCAGTCACTGCCTCTCAGCCTCAGAGGGAGGCAATGGTAAACCCCCTCTGAATACCGCTTACCATGAAAACCCTATTTGTAGGATCGCCATAAGTTGGAATCGAACTGAAGGCAGTCCATTTCATTCATTCATGTATTGAGTCAGTATACCACTGAATTCCAATTGCTGGGGAGCACAAGGATGGGAAACTGGGTTGCCTTCATGTTCTGCCTGCTCCCTTATGAAAAGCAACTGGCCACTGCTGAATACAACATGCTGAACCATACTTGGTCTGATCCAGAAGTGGTTGTGTTCTCAGGCACTATCATTTGCATATATCTAATGCCTAGTACATGACCAAAAATATAATTAGAACTAGATGCCATGAAAGCCATTAACATTTCTGCACTTACCCCAGAATGTCTCTCCTTCTCTTTCCAGCCTCTCTACATTCAGATCACCCCCATCCATGGCCCTAGACATTTCTAAGAACCCACCCCTCATATTCCAATTGTTACTTCACTCAAACCACAGAACTGCCCTATTTCCATGAGGTACATCCCTATCAGCTATCTACAACATCCTCTCCCACCAACTTCTCTCTTCTACTCACCATCACAAGTCATTCTTGCCCCAGCTAATTACCTCCTTGCCTTGTTCTGCAAGGAAAATGCCTTTCCTGTAACTCACACATGCACACATGCTTGCTTTCCACTTCTACCCTATATAACAGTAGAATCCTGGGCATGCTTACTCAATGGTAAGCTCCACTAAGTCCTCTTATAAAGAGAAGAATCAGGGCATTGCTCAAGAAAAGGTGCCACTACTACGTACCATTGAGTACCACCAAAAAAAAGCACTAGGTGGCCCAGAGTCAGGAAGGAAGGAGAGGCAGGCGTAGGGCAGGAAGAAGAAACCGCAAAAAGAGAGGCATCTACTTGACCAATTGTCAGGTGTGCCTCCCCAGAAGAAGTTAGTGGGGTGGATACCTTGAGATATAGACTTTCCTATCTAACCTCTCCTTCTTGCTTTGCCTCTTCTTCTTCCCACCCAACATCCTCACTGAAGCAGTACCACACAGGATGGCATCTTCTGCTTACCAGCAGTGTAGTACATTTCTGTTCCTGTAAAAAAGCCCCTCATGAAGTAGCAGCACCACAGAAGGATTGAACCTTCCTCTCTGTCAGTTTCTCCTCCTTTCTCCTCCGGATCATATGTTTAATTAGTTTTTTTTAAAAAATTGTAACTAAACATTAGACCTGCCCTTGAATTAATCTGGGGTAGGGTGAGTTGTTCCAAGTTTATTTATTTATTTATTTATTTTATTACATTTTTAGACCGCCCTATAGCAATAAGCTCCCAGGGCGGTGTACAGCATAATAAAACAGGTTAAAATACAAAAACACAATAAAACATAATTAAAAATTTTCAATTTTAAATTCAAATTTTAAAATTTTTAAAATGCCTGGGCGAAGAGGTAGGTCTTTACCTGGCGCCGAAAAGATAGCAAAGAAGGCGCCAGGCGTATCTCATCAGGGAGGGCGTTCCATAGTTCGGGGGCCACCACTGAGAAGGCCCTAGCTCTAGTTATCGTTCTCCGTGCCTCCCTATGCGTTGGGACACGGAGAAGGGCCTTCGACGTCGAGCGCAGCGACCGGGTAGGTACATAGCGGGAGAGGCGTTCCGCCAGGTATTGCGGTCCGATGCCGTTAAGGGCAAGTTTGCACGTGGCAGGTCGACCAGGGGCCCCAGATCAGAGTCAAAGGGTGGATCATTACCAGGTTAGACTACTGTAATACAGTGTACATAGGTCATCTTAGGTCATTTTGAAATTTCAACTGGTTACAGAATACTGCCATCCAGTTGCTAATGGGTGCTAGGTGGACATAGCACACCAATTCTGTACCACTTGCATTGTTGCCAGTGAGTTTCTGAGCCCAATTCAGCTGGTTTTGACCTTTAAAGCTCTGGATATTTTGAAACTGCATTATTTGAAGGGCTGTCTACACTTTTATGACCCTTTCCAGGCACTAACCTTTTCTTCAGATGTCCTCCTTGTAAGATCAGTTTAGTTGGCAGGCATGAGACACAGAACTTTTTTCTGTGGTGGCCCTCAGGTTGTGGAATATTTTCCCAGAAAGGTGCATAAAACTTTAACACTTAAAAGGCATTTAAAAACCATTTATTCTAGATTGCTTTCTTGTCAATAAAACCTTTTTATTTTATATTGAGAGAGCTAAGTTAGAATGGATACTTTTATTTCTACTGAGGTTTGCATTGTTGCCTATTTTAACTGGGATATATATTTTAAACGATGGGGTATATTTTTAAAGAACTGCTGCCTTGAATTTATATTGTATAACTTGCCTTGAGTGGGCTATGCCACAAAAGGCAGCCTATAAATAATTTTATAAATAAAACAATTTCAGTCCTGTATCAATTCACAAAGTCCCTCACCACAGGAACAACAGTCTTGCCCTCTGTGTCTTCCTAAGAGAACTAACTGGGACAGATTTTTAAAAAGGTTAGCTGTCAGATGGAATTTTAATTGGGTAGGTGAATTAGTTACGGACATAACAATTTCCTTAAAGAAACAGTACACACTTAATGGAATAAGCTATTAAGATATATTGTTAACATCTAGTCTTATATGATTAATATGCAGTATATGGAAATAAGACTTTAATAAACATATATGTTTTATATTTTAACTAATTATGTGTCTGTACCCTGCCTATAGAATGTCTAATACCCCATCACTAAATAATTGGTAGTATACTAAGGCAGAAGTTTTATTAAAGTTTTATGGTGGAAGCAGAATTTTAAGGATTAAGTACTAAGTATATTTACAATACATGAAGAAGGGGTTTGGGAAGGTTTGGTGAGGATAAGAACCCCTCACTTAATGGGATACCACAATCTGCACAGGGAAATGGCACTGGTCAGATAAAATCTATATCCTCCACAGTTGGTGTCACAGTGGTGAGATAAACCTATTTCTCCATTTTCCCTGTTCTTTCTTCAGGTCCTAAAATATGTGAAACATTCATTCTTTTGTAGGAGGAGTTATCTTTAAATGTGAGAAGATTCGAAAGATCATTAACTTTTCAATATCACTTTTAAAATCCAAAACACAACAGAAGAGAAAGGTGATAATTAAATTTGTTATATTTTAAGGTGTCAGTTCCTGAAATAAATTGAAACTGGGCAAAAACCAATAAACCAACTAATATCAATTAATCTACATTATATCATCCAGCAAATAATTTAAGGATCTGTGGCAAAAATGCTGAGAGTGTTTTAAAATGCCTGAACCAATTAAGAACAGTTTGCAGGTACTCAGTAATCCAGTGCAAGTAAATAACTAAAGAGAAAGAAAAGCTAATGGCTGTGCCTTGTTCCGGTCTTCCTCATACCCACAGGTCTTTTGGTTGTCCTATCAGCCAGCCCTCAGATCTCCGGATGCTGCTCCTAAATGCCAGATCGGTACACAATAAGATCTCCCTCATCCACGATTTAATTGTGGATGAGGCAGCTGATCTGGCATGTATAACTGAGACCTGGGTGGGTGAGCGGGGAGGAGTTAGTCTCTCCCAGCTGTGCCCACCGGGGTATCTGGTTCAGCATCAGGGTAGATCTGAGGGTCGGGGAGGGGTGGCGGCTGTGGTCTATAGGAGTTCCATCTCCCTCTCCAAGCACCCTGTCCATGTGGTCACTGGTCTGGAGTGTTTGCATCTTATGTTGGGCCATCGAGACAGACTGGGGATTCTGTTGGTGTACCGCCCACCCAGCTGCCCAACGGACTCCCTAACTGAGCTGATGGAGGTGGTCTTGGATGTACTGCTGAGATCCCCCAGACTTCTGGTGCTGGGGGATGTCAACATTCATGCCGAGGTCGCCTTATCTGGGGCGGCTCAGGACTTCATGGTTTCCATGACAACCATGGGGCTGTCACAATATGCTGTTGGTCCAGTGCCTGCAGGAAGAGGAGAACATCGCCGCCCAGGGAAGGAGAGCCTGCTGCTGCTGCTGCTGTTGGATCACCACCTCCACCACCCTTCCCAGTGGGACTTCTGCCTGGCAGATGTGCATCTTGCAGGACCAGGCCCCAGGTACCCAGCCAGCTGTGACTGATTTCCACCACCTGTCCCTCTTTGGAGGGATACATAAGCTGGCTGGCTGAGGTGGCCTGGGAGACCCAGTGCCTGCAGGAAGAGGAGAACATCGCCACCCAGGGAAGGAGAGCCTGCCGCTGCCACTGCCGCTGCCGCTGCCGCTGCCGCTGTTGGATCACCACCTCCACCACCCTTCCCTGTGGGACTTCTGCCTGGCAGACGTGCATCTTGCAGGACCAGGCCCCAGGTACCCAGCCAGCTGTGACTGATTTCCACCACCTGTCCCTCTTTGGAGGGATACATAAGCCGGCTGGCTGAGGTGGCCTGGGTTTTTTTTGTGTGTGCTGGTTGTGGGTCATCCTTTTTTTTTTTTTAATTTAACGTTTTAATGTATTGTTTTTATCTTGTATGTCGCCCAGAGTGGCTGGACAACCAGCCAGATGGGCGACTAATAAATTTAATAAATAAATAAATAAAATAAAATATAGCAGGACATACTCTAGATTTAATTTTCGCCACTGGACAGGGAGATGGTGATCTGAATATAGGGAGTTTTACATCAGTCCCTTGTCATGGACAGATCACCGCTTGTTGAGGTTTAGACTTACAGTGACTTTTCCCCTCTGCAACGGTAGGGGATCCATTAAGATGGTCCGCCCCCAGAGACTAATGACTTCAGATGATTTTCAAAGGGCTCTGGGGAGTTTTCCGGCTGATAGGGCTGGTGCTCCTGTCAAAGCCCTGGTGGAACTTTGGAATGCAGAAATGACCCGGGCAGTCGACATGATCGCCCCTGTGCACCCTCTCCTGTGTAGAGCTCATGCAGCTCCATGGTATACTTTGGAGCTGAGAGCGATGAAACAGTATAGGAGACGGCTTGAGTGCAGATGGAGGCAAACTCCTGATGGATGCAATCATGCACTGGTAAGTGCCTATACTAAGTTGTATTTAAGGTCAGTGAGGGCAGCAAAAAAGCAACATTTTGCTGCCACCATTAAATCATCTATCTGCCGCCCAGCGGAGCTTTTTAAAATTGTCCGAGGGCTACTGCATTCTGGCCCTACGGACATGGTGGAGTCATCTGAAGCGCACTGTAATGAATTTGCTAGGCACTTTCAGGATAAAATCTCTTGCATCCGCTAGGACTTGGACTCCAATGATATAGCAGCTGAATCGAATGAGGTGTCCAGAGCACAGTCTTGTCCTGATTTGCTGGATGAGTTTCAGTTGGTACAGCTTGAGGACGTTGACAAGGTGCTTGGACTGGTGCGTGCAACCACTTCTAGGTTGGATCCTTGCCCTTCTTGGCTAATAAAAGCTAGCAGGACTGGAACAGTGGCAGTAAGACCACTTCTGAAGAAACCGTCCCTGGACCCAGAAAAATTTAACAATTATAGGCCGGTAGCTAATGTCCCATTCCTGGGCAAGGTCCTGGAACGAGTGGTTGCCAGCCAGCTCCAGACACTCTTGGATGAATCATAATGAAGAAGAGTGAGGTGCATGGCATCTGCCAAGTTGTGAAACAGGTTCTCTCATACTACTGTCCTCCTTCACTGGTCCTTGGACATAAATCATTTTGACCATGTCTAGAAAGTCATCAGATGCTCTAGTTGAGTCAGGTAGGGAGATCTTGGTACTGAAGATGATGATGATATGACAACTCTGATGATACCTTTAACTTAAGGATGGGTGAGAATTCCACTGAATTCAGATTTAGCACCAGAATTTCAATGGTCAGCATATTCTCCATCTTTGCAGAGAGATCCTCTTTGCTCCAAACTTCAGCAGCTTTCTACAAACATTGGATTTCCCTCCTCAAACATTCCCTTGAATGTATTATTATTTTACTGACTTATTGATTTTATTCACAGCACAGCAGTACAAGTTTTCTTGCTTTCTATCTCTTGCCACTCCCCTCCACTTGAATAATGCAAACTCAAAAGGAAAGAAGCAAACCAAATATTGCCCACTTTAAGGACTCAGGGTTTGCCGAAGAGGAAGTGGGGTGGCAAGTACTAAAAGCTGCCTTCGTCCTTTCTTTTCCAAAAGTAAAACAGCTAGTCTCTGCCCACTAACATGAAAACTAACAAGCCTTAGTCACAGCAGAGGAGAAGGAGGAGAAAAAGCTGCTTTCCTTTGGCAACATTTTATTTCATTTATAGATATATATTTTCAAAATATCAATATTTTTGCAGAGGGGAAAAAAAGACCAGTAAAAGCAGCAGATCATGGACGAATCAATACTGCCTCTTAAGTCGACAGAATTCATTTGAAGCGGCATTGGCCAACAGATCCCATCCCTTCTTTCACTTATGGTCAGGGCTGATAATCTGATCATCCAAATAAGAGTAAACATACTCCTCTGAAGCAAAAATATTACTATTTTCACTTTTGAGAATATTCTGGGAGCCAACATCAGACCCAGTTATAGAGTTTGACCACAGTGCATGCCTCAGGTGTTATAAGATCTGGACCATGCAGCATGTGTATGAACTTATTTTTAAAAAATGTTTCTACTGATTTTAAAACAGAAAATAATAGAACAGCACAGGAAAGAGTAACCCTCTCCCTCCCCTCAGATAAGTGCCATATTCAAAACAATATAAAACAAAATATTATAGATTCCATCCATCACATAAAAGTGTCCTTCCATACTAATGGTGCCCTATACCTGTGTTCATAGAATCATACAATCATAGAATAGTAGAGTTGGAAGGCCATCGAGTCCAACCCCCTGCGGAATGCAGGAATCCAAATCAAAGCATTCCTGACAGATGGCTGTCCAGCTGCCTCTTGAATGCCTCCAGTGTCGGAGAGCCCACTACCTCTCTAGGCAATTGATTCCATTGTCATATGGCTCTAAAACATAAAACAAAACAAGTTAGGAAGTTTTTCCTGATGTCCAGTCAAAATCTGGCTTCCTGCAACTTGAGCCCATTATTCTGTGTCCTGTACTCTGGGATGATTGAGAAGAGATCCCGGCCCTCCTCTATGTGACAACCTTTCATGTACTTGAAGAGTGCTGTCATATCTCCCCTCAGTCTTCTCTTCTCCAGGCTAAACATGCCCAGTTCTTTCAGTCTCTCCTCATAGGGCTTGGTTTCCAGTCCCCTTTTTTGTTGCCCTCTTCCGAACCTGTTCCACTTTGTCTGCATCCTTCTTGAAGTGCGGAGACCAGAACTGGATGCAGTATTCAAGATCAGGCCTAACCAGTGCAGAATAGAGGAGAACTAATACTTCATGTAATTTGGAAACTATACTTTTGTTAATGCAGCCTAATATAGCATTTACCTTTTTTGCAGCCACATCACACTGTTGACTCATATTCAGCTTGTGATCAACGACAATTCCAAGATCCTTCTCACATGTTGTATTGCTGAGCCAAGTATCCCCCATCTTATAACTGTGCATTTGGTTTCTTTTTCCTAAATGTAGAATTTTGCATTTATCCCTGTTGAATTTCATTCTGTTGTTTTCAGCCCAATGCTCCAGCCTATCAAGGTCCCTTTGAATTTTGTTTCTATCTTCCATGGTATTAGCTAAGCCCCCCAATTTTGTATCATCTGAAAATTTGATAAGCATGCACTGTACCTCCTCATCCAAGTCGTCAATAAAAATGTTGAAGAGCACTGCACCCAGGACCAAGCCCTGTGGTACCCCAGTTTGCCCAGTTTGAAAAGGAACCATTGATAAGCACTTCATCAACCAAATCATCTCTTTTGGTTAGAATCAAGTCAAGGATAGCTGATCCTCTGGTTGCTTCCTCCACTTTCTGTAGAAGAAAGTTATCTCCAACACAAGTCAGATGTTTCCTGGAGGGGCCGTGTTTGGCAGAATTTGTCTCCCAACAGATATTGGGATAATTGAAGTCCCCCATTACTACTACATCATGACTTCTCAAAACATTGGCAATTTTGCTTTTCAAAAGTTACATTCTCGTCTTCTCCTTGATTGGGTGGTTGGTAATAGACTCCAAGCACCACATTCCTTTTATTACTTGCCCCATTAATTTTAATCCAGATACTCTCGGTGGAACTACCAAGCTCATCTTCCTGTATTTCTGTGCAGGGATATATATTTTTAACATATAGCGTGACTCCACCTCCCTTTTTATTCCTTCTGTTCTTTTTGAACAAGTTATATCCTTCAATTGCTGTATTCCAGTCATGGAAGTCATCCCACCAAGTTTCAGTTATACCTATCAACTCGTAATTACCCTCCTGTATTAAGAGTTCAAGTTTGTCCTGCTTGTTTCCCATGCTCTGCGCATTAGTATACAGGCATTGAAGACCATGTGATTTATGGCTTGGCTTCCTTACTACATTTTTCTGAGGATTGTCACTGGTCCCTATTAGAGCCGATCTCTCTGTTCCCGTTACTGTGCATAAGCCTTCATCAGTCATTACCATCAAATTTATGTCTTCCTCCCCCTTAGGATTCAGTTTAAAGCCCTTCCGGTGAACTTCTCCATGCTGTGGCCAAACACATTCTTCCCAGTCCTTGTGAGATGCAACCCATCACTCGCCAGCAATCCATCTTCCAGGAAGCATAGCCTGTGGTCCCAGAATCCAAATCTCTCACGTCGGCACCACCTTCATAGCCATTCATTCACACGGAGTATTTTTCTTTCCCTTTCTACTCCTCTTCTAAGTACTGGAAGGATGGATGAAAAAACTATCTGGGTCCCAAAGTCCTTGAGTTTCCTTCCCAGAACTTCAAAGTCTGATGTGATTTCTTCATATCTCTGTCTGGCAGTATCATTTGTTCCTACATGGATGAGGAGAAAGGGATACCTGTCGGTGGGCTTGATGAGAGATGGCAACCCTTCCACCACATCTCTAATCCATCCTTCTGGTAGACAGCATACCTGGTGAGTCCATGGATCTTCTTGGCAAACTTGGGCTTCAATCCCACACCGTAGGAAGTCTCCCACTACTAGTACTCTTCTTGTTGCTGTGGGGCGAGGTCTCATTGGCCTTGCTTGACTGAACTTCATCTTGTCTTATAGTTCTCAATGTAGCCACCTGCTGTTCCAGGCCTCTCATTTTTTTTCCAACAGTGCCATGAGCTTGCACTTGTTGCACGTGTACACCATGTTGTTCTCAGGCAAGAAAACAAACATGGCACACACCTTTCAGGTCACAACCACTAGAGTATCCTTCCCATTCATACTCTCATCTATCTTTTCTTTCTTTCTAACTACTTGTTTTGGAGTGGCATGTGCATTGTCCTGTCCTACTACAGGGTAAATTTGAGAGTCCTACTGGTATGCAGTGTGCTGTACAAGGAGAATTTGTAATTTGGGGATTTTTTTTGTTTTTTTAAGGACCTCCCCCTTAACCTCCCTTGTTGAGCTCCATTGTCAAACTCCTGTTTGCTCTCCCTGTTCGCTCACTCTGTTCGCTCACTCTCTGAAAGCTGGCTTGCTTATATGTACTCACCTGTAGACCAACTGAGACAGCTCCCTCTGCTCTGCTCTGCACTGTTAGGAGTCAGGAAACAGTATGAAATTCCCAGCACACACAGCTGCTGCTTGTTGCCCTCAGCAGTTCTCAGGCCACACCCTTAAGCCAATAGCTAACAAGCCACACACCTTCCAATGAAGCTGCTATGGAGCCCTTCAGACCACACAGCTTAGAGCACATGACTTCAGAGCCCTCTTGGCCTTTTCCCTTTCCTCACTACAGCTCCTTTGTCAAACTCCTGTTTGCTCTCCCAGTTCGCTTGCTCTGTTCACTCGCTCTCTAAAAGCTGGCTTGCTTATATGTCCTCACCTGTAAACCAACTGAGACAGCTCCCTCTCCTCTGCTCTGCTCAGAGTCAGGAAACAGAATGTTATTTTGTAGCTGTGTAACACTGAGCCAAACTAAATAAAATTTGCCTGATTTTTGTGTGTCCTTCATTCCCTGATGGCATTAGTTAAGTTTTCCATAAAAGCTAGATTCCAGAGTTCCTGAAGCCAGACTTCCAACAAATTACATGCACAAACTTATCAAAAGGCGCTATTGGATGAAACCGATTATCTAGATCCATTTCAATCGGGGTTCAGGCCTGGTTTTGGCACTGAGACTGCCTTGGTCGCCCTGTTTGATGACCTATGTCGGGAGAGAGACAGTGGGAGTGTAACTCTGTTGATTCTCCTTGACCTCTCAGTGGCTTCTGATACCATTGACCATGGTATCCTTCTGGAGAGGCCTGCGGAATTGGGAGTTGGAGGCACTGCTTGGCAGTGGTTCCGCTCCTACTTAGCGGGTCGTCTCCAGAAGATAGTGCTTGGGGAACATTACTCGACACCGTGGGTTCTCCAATGTGGGGTCCTGCAGGGTTCGGTTCTGTCTCCCATGCTTTTTAACATTTATATGAAGCCGCTGGGGGCGGTCATCAGGAGTTTTGGAGTGCGTTGTCATCAGTATGCTGATGACACGCAGCTCTACTTCTCCTTTACATCTTCTTCAGGTGAGGCAGTCGACGTGCTGAACCGTTGCCTGGCTGCGACAATGGACTGGATGAGAACTAACAAACTGAGACTCAATGCTGACAAGACTGAGATGCTGTTGGTGGATGGTTTCTCTGATCGGATGGTGGATATATACCCTGTCCTGGATGGGGTTACACTCCCCCTAAAGGAACAGGTGCGTAGTCTGGGAGTCATCTTAGACTCTTCCCTCACACTTGAGGCTCATGTAGCCTCGGTGGCCCGGAATGCGTTCTACCAACTTCCGTTGGTAGCCCAGCTACGTCCCTATCTGAGTAAGGAGGACCTCTCATCAGTGGTACATGCTATGGTAACCTCGCGTCTGGACTACTGCAATGTGCTTTACGTAGGGCTACCTTTGAAGACGATTCGGAAGCTACAGCTAGTGAAAAATGTGGCAGCCAGACTGCTAACAAGAACTAAGCGGTCTGAGCATATAACACCTGTGCTAGCCCGTTTGCACTGGCTTCCAATATGCTTCCGGGCCAGATTCAAAGTGTTGGTACTTACCTATAAAGCCTTATACGGCGCGGGACCACGATATCTGTCGGAACGCCTCTCCCGATATGAACCGGCCCGTACACTACGGTCTACTACGAAGGCCCTCCTCCGGGTTCCGACTCATAGGGAAGCCCGGAGAGTGGTGACAAGATCTAGGGCCTTCTCAGTGGTGGCCCCCGAACTATGGAATGGTCTCCCCGAGGAGGTGCGCCTGGCGCCGACACTATCATCTTTTCGGCGCCAGGTTAAAACCTTTCTCTTCTCTGAGGCATTTTAATTCCTGTTAATTCTAAATTATTATATTTTGATTTTAGACTGTACAGTTTTGTGTACAGTTTTGTGTTATTTTTATTGTATTTTTAATGTTCACCGCCCAGAGAGCTGTTGCTAGTCGGGCGGTATATAAGCTTAATTAAATAAAATAAAAAAATAAATAAAAGTTCCTGATATGTATCTTTGGCAATTAAAAAGGATAGTGGGGTTGGCCTTTTTAGCTTAGCAGGCTTCTGGCTGGGGGGGGGGGGGCTGGGTGAGGCCTTTTCCTTTTCTTTATTTTCCACCAATGCAGGCATAAGAAAATAATTAACTATTTCCCGAGAAAAAGGGTGGCCGACATGTTTGTCTTGCCCTTTTGATCCACATCCCAGGGTTTGAGCCACAGATTCCTGTAGGCTACAATATTGGAAGCTGTCACTCTGGAAGAGAAGTATAGGTAGCCCATAGAAGAATCTGCCATGTACTTTGCTATCCTGATCAATTTGTTAAGACCTTTAAAGTTGTTTAGCTCCTGATTGTTAACAAAATATACCAGATAGCCACAAATGGCTATGTTCCAGCTAGATAGTATGATGGAGGTTTGAGGGGGATGTATAAGACAGAAAAAGAATTGGGGGGAGAAGGGGATATTCTGGTGACTAAGAAAGAAGGAGAATTTATTTATTTATTTAATTTATTAGTCGCCCATCTGGCTGGTTATCCAGCCACTCTGGGCGATGTACAACATAAAAACAGACAAATTACATTACAGCATTAAAAATCTCAGACAATAATAGTAAAACATAACCCACCCAAAAAGCCTGCCTGAAGAGCCAGGTCTTTAAGGCCCGGCGGAAGCTTATAGGGTGGAGGGGGAACATTCTGCTGATTCAGTTTAAAGCTTTAAATGAGATCATGCCAACTCACAATTGTACTTCTGATTGTTTACAAGAGGTCATCACAAAAACAGCCATCTCACAAACAAAAGACTCCATAATATTCTATATTACAGATAATCAACATACCCACATATGACTGCACATGCCTATACAGTTGGATGAACTGATTTATGCCATGGGTGTCTACTTGGTATTGCTTTTAATTTGCTACTATTTTCTGTGTTGCTTTAAGTTGTGTTTTAGCTGTTTTTATTGCATTTCGCACATCACCTTGAGATGTGTGGAAGTTGATTAATAATAAGTCACTGAATACAAAGCTTTTTACTACAGTTACACATTTTTGTACAAAACATATCTTGCCAAAGTAAGTTCTAGTTAATATTTTACTGAAGACAGCAGATTTAAAACTAACTGAGAAGATGATTCAATTGACAATAAAAGATATAATGAACCAGAACTTTGACTGTGTCCTGGCCACAAATGTAAATTTGAAGTGATATTAAGATATTTCCCTTCCAAATAAGTGAATGATATAACTTGAGCCTGTAAAACACTTCTTAAAACACAAGAAAAAAAGAGTGTTAAATCATGCAAGTAACACTCCTGGAATGGTCAGATTTAAAATATAGAACCAACATGGGAACTGAGTATGATTAATATGTATGTGTGTTTTGAAATGTTATTTTAAAAATATTTTACACCACCATGTAGGACAAATACCTTCAAAAGGTGGTTTACATAAAACATAAAATATACACCAGAAGTAGTTAATGTGTTGCCTTTCAGGAATTTTGAACTTCAGCTCCCATCATCCCTGACTATTGGCAAGGCTGGTTGGGACTGATAAGATCTACAGTTCAACATCATCTGCAATTAGCTGTCCCTGGTACATAGTCATCTTTATAATAACATACTATTTTGTTGTTATGTGTCTTCAAGTCAATTATGACTTATGGGTATCCTATAAATCAGTGACCTCCAACAGCATCTGTCATGAACCACCCTGTTCAGATCTTGTAAGTTCAGGTCTGTGGTTTCCTTTATGGAATTAACCCATCTCTATTTTGGCCTTCTTCTTTTTCTACTGTTTTTCTCAGCATTATTGTCTTTTCTAGTAAATCAGGTCTTCTCATGATGTGTCCAAACTATGATAACCTCAGTTTCATCAGTTTAGCTTCTAATGATAGTTCTGGTTTAATTTGTTCTAACACCCAATTATTTGTCTTTTTCGCAGTCCACGGTATGTGCAAAGCTCTCCTCCAACACCACATTTCAAATGAGTTGATTTTTCTCTTATCCACTTTTTTCACTGCCCAACTTTCACATGTGGAAAAACTAAAGAAGATTCACTAATAGACAAAAAAGTGTGGTTTAACAACGTACCTATAGCCTACAGATATTTCTATCAAACTTTAAAAAGCAGGGAAATTGGGCAGCTATACTGAATGCACCAGGGGAGCAGGAGACCTCACCTTCCCTCTGATATATTGTACTGCCTGATAAATTTGTAAAAATGCAAACATAATTTGGGTTGGTCTTTCACAGTCCAATCCACTTCCTGTGTAGCTTGAAAGAATTTGGTAATGTGCCTCTGAGCATATGGTGAGTGGTGGCAACACCTGCCATCTCCAAAGATGGGAAATTACATTTTTGTATGTTTGTTGTTCTTACTTTCCTTCTTTTCTGTTTTCCTACTGTTTCTACAGAGAATCTAACCTAAAGAATTATATTTCTCTCATTATTCATCCTAAAAATCTGTGTCAAATTTATTTTTGTTAATTTCAAAGCCTTTTTATTGATGAATGCCATATGATGGTGAAGACAACTTTTTGTGTTTCAAACTGGAGGTTATGCTCCATTTCTATTTTGGGAGAATTAGCAGTTGAATATGAGACTGCAGTCTGATATAAAATCAGACTGATTACAATATATTGCTACTTAAACAATGAATCTAGCTGTTGGGAAAACCACATTGGCCTGCTCAAAAACCATGTTTTCACCTTGCTATGCTCAAACTCCTCCATTTAGGATGCACATCTTAACGTGGTGAGGGGTTTTGAGAGTGTTGAAGAAGCTGAGAGCATACCGTCAGGAGTCTAGACCAAGAGGCTACACTCCTAGCAGGAGCACCCATGGCAGAATGGTCAAAGCTGAGACACCAGACTAAGATGCATCCAAACTGAGAGGAAGGCAATGGTAAACCACCTCTGAATACCTCTTACCACAAAAACCCTATGAACAGAGTATCCAAAATGCAATACGAGATAGTGCTGGAAGATGAGATCCCCAGGTCAGAAGGCACTCACCGGGCTACTGCGGAAGAACAAAGGACAAGGACAAGTAGTGCTGTGACTAATGATGCAGCTGGGTCAAACCCAAAAGGAAGCCCAGAGGCTGATGCGCACAGATGCGAAAGGAGAGTCCGGAGTTGTATGAAGCACACAATAGGAACATGGAATGTGAGAAGCATGAACCAGGGAAAGTTAGAAATTGTCAAGTAAGAAATGGAATGCGTCAACATTACAATACTTGGCATGAGTGAATTAAAATGGACTGGAATGGGACATTTTCAATCAGGCAACTACAAAATATTTTATGCAGGAAATGAGAAATCAAGAAGAAACAGCGTTGCTTTAATAGTGAGAAGTGATGTAGCAAAAGCAATTAGGAGCTACAACGCAAGGACTGAGCGAGTGATATCAATGAGATTAAATGGGAAACCTATTAACATAACCATCATCCAAGTCTACGCTCCAACATCAAACACAGAAGAAGAAGAATTGGAGAGATTTTACACAGAAGTACAGGAAGAAATTGATCACACACCAAAACAAGATATGATGATAATCATGGGGGACTGGAATGCAAAAGTAGGGAACAGAGAAGAACTAGGAATTGTGGGGAAATGGGGCTTAGGAGACAGAAATGAAGCAGGATAAAGACTTATTGAATTCTGTGAAGCCAATGATTTGTTTCTTGCCAACACATTTTTGAGCAACCAAAAAGATGACTGTACATGTGGACATCACCGGATGGTCAATATAGGAATCAAATTGATTATATAATTGGCAACAGAAGATGGAGAAGTTCCATACTTTCTGCAAAAACAAGACCAGGAGCAGACTGCAGTACAGATCATGAACTGATCGTATCGAAAATCAGAGTAAAGCTAAAGAAGAAGAACAAAGCACTCATAATGCCAAAATACAATTTAAATAACATCCCAGAAGAATATAAAGATCAAATAAGGAACAGGTTTGAGGCTTTAAACTTAGTTGACAGAGAACCAGAAGAACTATGGACTGAAGTCAAGGACATTATCAGGGAACAATGCAAAAAGACAATACCTCTTGTTAAAAAGAGAGAAAGACCTCAATGGATGACTGAAGAAACTCTTAAAACGGTTAAAGAGAGAAGGAAGGCAAAAGCAAAAGGAGATAGAAACAGAGTCAGAACCCTAAATACAACTACACAACAACTAGTATGTAGGGACAAAGAAAACTATTACAATAGTTATTGTATAGAAATAGAAAAGGACAACAAAATGGGAAGAACAAGAGCCCCATTCCAAAAGATTAGAGAAATGAAAGGGAAATTTAAACCACGAGTAGGGATGTTGAATAATCAACAGGGAAACACACCGACTGAGATGAAATAAAAGGAAGATGGAAGCAATACACTGAAGAACTCTATAAAAGAGATGCCAGGATGACGGATTCATTCACAGAGGAACCATATGATGAAGAACCAGAAATTTTAGAATGTGAGGTGAAAGCTGCTCTTAAAATTCTTGTAAGAAACAAATCACCAGGAATAGACGGCATACCAATAGAGTTGCTACACGCTACTGAGACTGAATCTGTCCAAATTTTGACAAAAATTTGTCAAGAAAGATGGAAAACTAAACAATGGCCCACAGACTGGAAGCGTTCAATATATATCTCACTTCCAAAGAAAGGGAATCCCAGAGAATGCAGTAATTACCGAACTATTGCCTTAATATCCCATGAATAATAATAATAATAAATAAAATTTTATTTTTGAGTCGCCTATCTGGCCGAATGTACGGCCACTCTAGGCGACATACAAAATACAATAATACAATAACATACAATATAAAAACCAAGAAGGACCATAATCAATAATTAATAAAACACCAGTTAATAACAACAATGAAAGTAAAGTAATGCTCAAGATTCTACAACAAAGTCTCTTACTATATATGGAGCGAGAAATGCCAGATGTCCAAGCTGGATTTAGAAGGGGAACAGGCACCAGAGATCATATCGCAAACATACGTTGGATAATGGAACGGACCAAGGAATTTCAGAAGAAAATCACCCTGTGCTTTATAGACTACAGCAAAGTCTTTGACTGTGTAGATCATGAAAAACTATGGAATGCTTTAAAAGAAATGGGGGTGCCACAGTATCTGATTGTCCTGATGCGCAACATATACTCTGGACAAGAGGCTACTGTAAGGACAGAATATGGAGAAACCGATTGGTTCCCCATCAGAAAGGGTGTGAGACAGGGTTGTATTTTATCACCCTATTTGTTTAATCTGTACGCAGAACATATCATACGGAAAGCGGGATTGGACCAAGATGAAGGAGGTGTGAAAATTGGAGGGAGAAACATCAAAAATTTAAGATATGCAGACGATACCATTCTCTTAGCAGAAACCACTAATGATTTTAAACGAATGCTCATGAAAGTTAAAGAGGAAAGCACAAAAGCAGGACTACAGCTGAACATCAAGAAGACTAAAGTCATGACAACAGAAGATATATGTAACTTTACAGTTGACAATGAGGACATTGAACTTGTCAAGGATTATTAATACCGCGGCACAGTCATTAACCAAAAGGGAGACAATAGTCAAAAAATCAGAAGAAGGCTAGGACTAAGTAGGGCAGCTGTGAGAGAACTAGAAAAGGTCCTCAAATGCAAAGGTGTATCACTGAACACCAAAGTCAGGATCATTCAGACCATGCTATTCCCGATCCCTATGTATGGATGTGAAAAAGGCAGATAAGAGAAAAATCAACTCATTTGAAATGTGGTGCTGGAGGAGACCTTTGCGCATACTATGGACTGCGAAAAAGACAAATAATTGGGTGTTAGAACAAATTAAACCAGAACTGTCACTACAAGCTAAAATGATGAAACTGAGGTTATCATAGTTTAGACACATCATGAGAAGACATGATTCACTAGAAAGGACAATAATGCTGGGAAAAACAGCAGGGAGTAGAAAAAGAGGAAAGCCAAACAAGAGATGGATTGATTCCATAAATGAAACCACAGACCTGAACTTAAAAGATCTGAAAAGAGTGGTTCATGACAGATGCTCTTGGAGGTCGCTGATTCATAGGGTTGCCATAAGTCGTAATCGACTTGAAGGCACATAACAACAACAACAACATGCTTAAACTACTCCACTTAAGGAAAAGTGGGAATGGTCAATTAAAAACATAGAGCACACCTAGAATTTTTCTAGAATATATTTCACCTCCCACCTTTTTACCTTGTGCCAACTGCGACACTCCTCAGGTTCACTGGAAACTATTCTGCAGAATAGTCAGTGCCATTATTCCACAATTGGTTTTGGAGCTTTTTTTTAAGTGTTACAAAGTGTTGTACTTTACATATTCACAAAAACAGACGCAAAAGAGAATGATTTACTATAGGAAACTTCAGTAAAATTGGAAAGTATATCAAACATTCAAAGTGACTATCTGAACAATATCAACTGTTTTAATACTGTTGCTTCCTCCCTGCTAAAACAAGATCAGTACAGCACATGTCTTGTTTCTGTTATTTGGGCTGATTCCAGGTGTTGCTACCACTCACCATATGCTCAGAGGCACATGTTACCAAATTCTTCCAAGCTCCACAGGAAGTGGATTGGACTGTGAAAGACCAACCCAAATAGTGTTTTCATTTTGACCAATTTGTAGGGCAGTACAATATCTGAGAGAGGTCAGATCTCCTACTCCCCTGGTGCATTCACTAGAGCTACCTAATTTCACTGCTTTTTAAAGTTTGATAGAAATATCTGTGGGCTATTGGTATGTTCTTAAACTGCAAGGTTTTTTTGCCTATTAGTGATTTTCTCTTCTTTTTAATCTGGGATGCATGAAATGGGATCCTTTGCAAGTTTGCAGGGAATGGATTGTTCATTTGCATGCTTATTGAGTTCAGTGGAATTTACTCCCTGCAATCATGCTTAGGACAGGTGAAATTGGCCACAGGGAATGGGGAGAGGAGGAGAGGGATGGGAGCAGGCGGGGGGGAGGGCAGGTTTGATCATTTGCATGTTTATTGAGTTCAGCGGGATTTACTCCTGTGCAATCATGGTTAGGACAGGTAACATTGGCCATGGGAAGGGAGGCTTGGAGTGGGAGGAGGAAGGAAGAGGGGAGGGGAGGAGGAAGGAAGAGGGGAGGGGAGGAAGAAGGGAGGAGGAAGGGAGAGGAGAGGGAAAAGGCAGGTCTGATCATTTGCATGCTTATTGAGTTCAGTGTGATTAACTCCTGTGCAATCATGGCTAGGATACGTAAAACTGACCATGGAAAGGAGGATGGGAAACGGAGAGTAGAGGGAAGGAGGGAGAGTAGAGGGAAGGAGGGAGAGTAGAGGGAAGGAGGGAGAGTAGAGGGAAGGAGGGAGAGTAGAGGGAAGGAGGGAGAGTAGAGGGAAGGAGGAATGGAGGAGATAGAAGTATAAGGAGGGGGAGGGGAAGGAAGGGATTGGAAGGGGGAGGAAAAAGGCAGAAGGGAGGTGTTGGGATGGAGGAGGAGAGGAGGGCAGGTTTGATTATTTTCATGCTTATTGAGTTCAATGGGATTTGATCCCATGCAATCATGCTTAGGATAGGTAAAACTGATCATGGGGGAGGAGGAGGGAGGAGGAAGGAGGGGAATGGAAATAGAAGGGAGGGGTGAAGGGAGGGGAAGGGGGTGAAGGAAGGGGAGGAGAGGGGTGGAGGAAGGGGAAGAGAGGGGTGGAGGAAGGGGAAGAGAGGGGTGGAGGAAGGGGAAGAGAGGGGTGGAGGAAGGGGAAGGGAGGGGTGGAGGAAGGGGAGGGGTGGAGGAAGGGGAGGGGTGGAGGGGATAGGAGGGGAGGGGATAGGAGGGGAGGGGATAGGAGGGAAGAGGAGGGGAGGGCAGGTTTGATCATTTGCATGCTTTTTGACTTCAGTGGGATTTACTCCTGTGCAATCATGCTTAGGATAGGTGAAACTGACCTAGGGGAGAGGCAGGGAGAGGGATGTGAGTAGGAACTCGTGAATCAGAAATAGTTGTATGGGGGAATGAGTTGAGTGAGGGTGGGACCAGCAGAAAAAGGAAAAAAGAGCTCTCTGTCTGGGTTAGAGCATTACAGCTCTTGGTTCTGCTGCAACACACTATTAAGTAAAGTTTGTTCCTTCTAACCAGTATTTGTAGTTCATTTCAAATCTTGTAAATATTACATGGTGTCAGAAGACTACATAAAAACATAAGGCAGTGAAAAATGGACCAGTTGAAGCCTCCAGGAAAGTTGGTGTTTGAAGGAAATGCAGCAGAGAACTGGAGAAGATGGAAGCAAGGGTTTGAATTGTACTGCATTGCAAGTGGAGCAGATAAGAAAGATGAGAGACTCCAGTCAGCATTATTTCTGCATGTGGCAGGTGAAGAAGCAAGAGAGGTATTTAATGCTTTCCAGTTTGATGATGATGCAGATAAAGATAAAATTCAAGTTTTGATGAATAAATTTGAAGCATATTGTGTGCCCAGAAGAAACGTTACTTATGAAAGGCACAGGTTCTTCACTAGAATACAGAGTGAAGGAGAAAGTATAGACCAATATGTGACTGATTTGAAGCTTTTGGCTCAGACCTGTGAATTTGGGGAGCTGTGTGATTCTCTTATTAAGGATCACATAGTGTGTGGCATTCAGAAAGACAGATTGAAAACCAGGTTACTGAGAGAAAGTGATTTAACCTTGAGTGTGCAGTGAATATATGCAGGGCAGAAGAAGTGGCTGCAAAACAGATGAAAGATTTTGGGGCAACAGAAAAACAAATGGATGCCTTACAGGGCAAAAGTACCTTTGAAAAGCCAAAAGTAAGCCAGCCTCAGAGCAAATGGAGCCCTGGCACTACTACCAGCCCCCAAGAAAAGGAAATGCCAGAGGCCTGTAGAAGCAGCAAAGGCCTGCTACAAGTGTGGTATCAGTCATCATGACATAAATGTTTGTCCTGCATATGGGAAGGAATGCAGAAGATGTGGCAAACTTAATCATTTTGCTAAAATGTGTAAAACTAGAGATAGAAAACTTCAACGCAGAAAAATGTTCTCAGTAGCAGATACAACTAGAAATGTTCATGATTTCTTCATTGGCACATTGAATTCTACAACTCTGGAAGTTGAATGGTGTGTGGATCTTCTCATAAATGATCACAAGTATGTGACCATTAAGATTGACACAGGAGCACAGGCTAATGCAATGTCTTTAATAACATTCAAAGCCTTGCAAGCTGAACCACTTCAGCATTTAAATACCAGATTAATAACTTACTCTGGAGAAAGACTGTATGTGTCTGGTAAATGTAACCTGGATTGCAAATATAAAGATCAAAGAGTTGAGTTGGAATTTCACATAGTAGACTTTGATGCACAAGCTGTACTCGGTCTCCGGGCTGTGACTAATTTAAATTTGGTGCAAAGAGTTAATTCAATGAAAAGAGCTCCAGTAGATCAATGGGATTGTTTCAGTTGAATACAAAGATGTATTTGAAGGCTTAGGTTGCTTACCAGAGAAATATGCCATCAAAATCAACCCACAGGTTCCACCTGTAATTCATGCACCTCAGAAGGTTCCAGTGGCACTAAGGGATAAAGTCCAAATGGAACTGACTCGTATGGAGCAATTAAAAGTCATAGTTAAGGTAGAAGAACTTACAGAGTGGGTGAATTCAATTGTGGTTGTAGACAAGCCTGGCTGGGACCAGATAAGAATATGTTTAGATCCAAGAGATATGAACAGAGCAATTTTAAGAGAACATTTTCAATTGCCTACCGTAGAAGAAATTACCAGTAAGCTAGCAGAAGCAGAATTGTTTACTGTTCCTGATGCCAGTAGTGGCAAATTCTGGCAAATTCATCTAGATGACAACAGTTCCAGGCTATGCACATTTAATACACCTTTTGGCAGGTACCAATTTACAAGAATGCCATTTGGTATGTCTTCAGCTCCTGAGGTCTATCAGAGGATGATCCAACAGACATTTGAGGGTATTGATGGGGTCACATGCTACATAGATGATATCCTGGTGTGGGGGAAGACCAAGCAGGAACATGATGAGAGACTGAAGAGAGATCTGGACAGGTGCCGAGAGAGGACTCTGAAATTGAACAAAGTGAAATGCAAATTTGCCATGGCTGAAATAAAATATCTAGGACACATCTTAACCAAAGAAGGGCTAAAACCTGATTCATCTAAAATAGAGACCATCACTGATATGCCCAGTCCAAGTAACAAAGGTGATCTTCAAAGATTTCTAGGAATGGTAACTTATCCCCTAGTAAAGTTTATCCCAAATTTGGCAACAGTAACAACCACTTTAAGACAGCTGTTGCCCCAAGATGTTGAATTTTGCTGGATGTCAGTTCATGAAACATCATTCTCACAGTTGAAAGAACTATTAACAAAAGCTCCTGTTTTGAAATATTATAATGTGAGAAAAACTGTAACTCTGTCAGTGGACGCTAGTTCTACAGGCTTAGTGCTGTACTGTTGCAAAGAGTTGCACCTGTTGCATATGCTTCTAAAGCAATGACTGCGGCCCAACAGAACTATGCTGAAATAGAAAAGGAAATGCTGGCAATAGTGTTTGGATGCACAAGATTCCATCAATTTCTCTATGGCAAAAAAGTGACTGTGGAAACAGACCACAAACCATTGGAGACAATCCAAAGATGGCAGTTAACACTGCAGAAATATCAATTACAAGTGCACTATAGACCAGGCAAAGAATTAATAATTGCTGATACCCTGTCCAGGGCATATCTTGAACAGGGTGAAGGAATAAGTTCTGAAGAAGCTGAGGTTGCTGTTAACCTCATTTTATCTTATTTACCAATCTCCAAATCAAAACTGAAAGAATTTCAGGTGGCTACTGAAAATGACAGCATTTTGCAAATCCTGAAAAATGCCATTTTGCAGGGGTGGCTAGATCGAAGAGTAGAAGTTCCAGAGTGTATACATATTTATTTGAATTATAGAGAGGAATTAAGTGTTCATGATGGACTCGTTTTTAAAAGTGACAGAATCGTAGTACCACAAGATTTGAGGAAAGATTTGAATATTATACATGAGAGTCATCTGGGTGTTGAATTATGTAAAAAGTGGGCACAAGAAGCTGTATATTGGCCAGGTATGTGTGCCCAAATTGAAGAATTGGTACTGTCTGTCATGAACCTGTAATGTTCATGAGTTATTAAAAATCTAATAGCAATACTTTGGCTCCAGCAAGGGACTCTGGGAGATGGTTAGTTAGAAAAGACAAGCCTTTGCCAAGTTGCAAAATCTGAGTTTCACTTCCCAGCTGAAGATGGTTAGAAAAGCCTTAACAAGCTGCACCTGTTTATCTTTGCTGATTAGCAAGTGCCTGGTACCCAAGGTCATCCTTGGCCTGTACAGTTGGAAAACACAGTTGGGAGGGGGGCCCGCAAGGCGCGAAAATGTGAGAAACATCGAGCAGAACGTTACATTAGCCAATCTCTGATTGGTCAATTAACCTGGGACCGTTAGGATCTTTTTCCTTTAAGTATAGGGCTAGAGACCTATAGCCTTTGTTCTCTGTTCTCTGCCTATGCTGACTTG
Source organism: Rhineura floridana (assembly GCF_030035675.1). Lineage (NCBI taxonomy): Eukaryota > Metazoa > Chordata > Lepidosauria > Squamata > Rhineuridae > Rhineura > Rhineura floridana. Next base: position 103,597,034 of record NC_084487.1, read on the forward strand.
GCACCAGAGTTCCAAACCTTCTGCCTTATGGTTCCAGGGGTTGCTTATGGGAAGGTAACCTATGTCTGGTTCCATTGCTTTATGTTGAACATCCATCTCTCTTAGGAGAGGTGCCACACAACCAACTACCTCGTGTGTAAGTAGTTAGGTGAGTTTAGTTTATTATTTTCTTGTTGTGTGTATGAATTCTCTTGTAAGAACCTAAACCCCTGTTTGGGTGTATGGTCTTAAAGGATTACTTGCTGCTATATGTTATGTGCACTTATATATCTTAATAAAGCTACTTCTATTTAACCTGGTGTGTTCATTGAGAGAAAGGCTGGATTCAGTACCTTGACCAATCTCAGTCACTAACTACCAAAGAGGGTTAAGAAGTCAAAGGCTTGGATTTTAAGTGTTAAATCAGAGATGCCTGGCAAGGAGTGTAACTGTGACTCTTGCCTTTTAGGACCTTGGTTTTATATATCCTCTGGGCTCAGAGATCCCCTGGCTCTGAGTAGACCAGTATACAGGGGTGGTGGCAGCCTACCTTCTACCTTGCAGGGTTGTTGTGAGCGTACACAGCCTTGGCAAGGGTGAAGTAATAGCTTTTTGGTTCCAGTCTCATTTCCCTAAGGGTGGGGGTCTGAGTCTGATGCATGAACCCAGTACCTTGGGGGTCTGGGGGTCATGACACTGTCATGTACCACATGTCACATCTTCAGAAATAAAAACCAAAAAGAACCAATGTTACCTCATGAAATTCCAAGAAGACCTTGGCAGAAGCTAGGAATGGACTTGTTTGAATTTCAAAGAAAGGACTATCTACTTTTGGTTGATTATTATTCAAAATATGTGGAAATATGTTTGCTTGAGGACACTCAAGTAGGTCAGTAATTTTACACTGCAAATCTATATTTGCAAGACATGGTATACCTGAAGAGGTTGTCAGTGATAATGGCCCTCAGTTTTGCTCTAGAGACTTTAAAATGTTTGCTAAAGATTGGGACTTTGTTCACACAACATCCAGTCCACTATTTCCTCAATCAAATGGAATGGAAGAAAGAGCGATCCAAACAGTAAAGAGGATTCTTAAGAAATCTAGTCTGAATAACACAGATCCTTATATTAGTTTATTGGATTACAGAAATACGCCTACAGTAGATACAGCCTCACCTGCACAACTTTTAATGGGGAGACGTTTAAGAACCAGGCTGCCTACCTCAGCACCATTGTTACTACCTCAGCAGGTAAAAGGTGACATACAGAAACATCTGAAGAGAAGACAAGAAAAACAGAAGCTTTACTTTGACAAAGGTTCAAAGCCTTTACCACCTTTGCAGGTTGGTGATTCTGTTAATGTTCAGCAAAAGGGAGTGTGGAAACCAGCGAGAGTGACTGGACAAAACATGATTCCAAGATCGTATTTGGTTCAGACTGATCATTTAGCTGTCTACCAAAGGAACAGAAGAGATATTCAAAGCACTCCAAGTTATGAACCAAAAATGGATGAGACTACTGAGACTGCAACTGCACCTCCATCAGAGGTAGACCTATCAGAGTCTCAAGACAACAAAAGTGGAACAGCTGTAGCACAAAGTGCCAGTGATATACCAGAAAAGAGTTTGGACTCTGAGTTACCTGTTACTACATCAAGAGGCAGAGTGATCAAAAAACCAATTCGATATAGACAGTAGTTTCTATCTTTTTCTTTTAAAAAAAAGGGAGATGTAATGTGAGAAGGAACTAAAGTGAATTAGAAATAGTTGTATGGGGGAATCAGTTGGGGGTGGGACCAGCAGGAAAATGAAAGAAGAGCTCTCTGTCTGGGTTAGAGCATTACAGCTCTTTGTTCTGCTGCAACAAACTGTTACGTAAAGTTTGTTCCTTCTAACCAGTATTTGTAGTTCATTTCAAATCTTGTAAATATTACAGGGAGGGTAAGGAGAGGAGATTGGATGGGAGGTTATTGGGCAGAGGGGACGCCCCTTTCCTTTCTTTTCCAAAAGGAAAACATTGTGAAAAATATCATTCTTTTTCAGGGTTTCCCCCACCTTTTTATTTTACAGTAGGCATATATAGCCTCCCACCCAAATTTAAACCAAAGCTGTCCCTGGCCACATCCACACCAGACCTTTCTTTCGTGTTAATACAGTCATGGCTCCTGCCAAAGAATCCTGGGAAGTGTTGTTAGTGAAGGGTGCTGAGAGTTGCTAGATGATGCCTGTTCCCCTCCTAAAGCTTCAAACAGAGCAGCTGACTGTTCAACCACTCTGCCCACTGGAGTTCTGTCAGGGGAATAGGAGTCTCTCAGCACCCTTCACAAACCACACTTCCCAGGATTCTTTGCGGGAAGCCATGACTGTCTCAAGTGAAATAAAGGTCTGGTGTGGGTGTGGCCCCTTGATTAGGCATGCCCAGCAGCTGTGAGTCTGGCTTTTAGAACGTCGAGAGTTGGTTCTTACTGAGCATCCCCGGAGTTATCATTGAGTTCAATGCTAAATTTCTTAAATTAATTAAAAATCAGCCAAGCATTTTTTAAACTTTTAAACTGCAGAAGATGAAGGTCAGAGTATGGGGCAAGGTCAGTAATAGGATTACACATACTCTGTGAATATGGCTGACTTTTAATTAATTTCAACAAATTACTAGAACTCTGACAGAAAAAAGTCCGAAAGGGGTCTTTTCTCTCTCTCTGTCTACACTTTTAACTCTCAATTCTCTCTGACTGTTTTGTGTATTGCCATGGAAATTTAGAGTGTTGTAAAGGAATCGTTTCTGAGTTCAGGACTAAGTTTTTTAAAGTTGTGCTTTGAAATGAGCTTATGGGAAGCATCAGAATGGCATGGGAGGTATTTTCAATTTATCATTGCGCAATATGGAAAGTCCATGCTAACTATAGTATAGAGCCAGTCTCGTGGCTGTATAATAGTTCAGGAAAGAGAGATTAAAATTACAGAAGAAATGAAAACTATTAAAAGCCATTGTAAATTATTAAACAAACTTGCAAGAGATTAAACATGAAGTACACCTAAAACAAATTACAACGTAGTGTAATTTACAATAATGAATAGACAACTTAAAAAGTAGCAAGATTTTTAATGGAATTTATTTGGATCTACAAAAGGATAGAGTATAAATCAAGGTGCTACATGTTGAGAAATATAACGGTGGTCTGTTGATATCAAATGTTAAACGGTACTATATATCCAGCTTATTAATTATTTAACAAAATAGAGAGTAGAACCATATTCAGGGAGGGGGACACAATATGAAAAAAATATAATTAAGCAACTATTACAAAAAATTATGTGTGGGACCATAGTAAATCGAGTAACAGAATCTGAAAACTGCAGTCTTCTGTGTCGGAATTGATTTTTAATATGCTTTTAAACCTTTTTTTTTTTAAAGGGTATGTTTTTTAACCTTTTTAAAAAAATGTCTGCAAAGCATTTTAAAAAATGTTTTTAAAGTTGTTTTGTTTTAATGTATTTTAATGTCTGTTTTTACGATGCTTTAAAGTGTTTTTTGTGCTTTTGTTTGCTGACCTGAGCTTCTGCTGGGAGGATGGGCAGGATATAAATAAAATAATAAATAAATAAATAAAACAGCTTCCTGGTATCTAATTGGTTAAAAATACGGGATCAATATAAACAATTAATAAGCTTGACAGTACTCCCCTCCCCAATTGGTATTAAATGAAATTCAGTAGGATTATGGTTTTAGCATCTTGAAAAATGATTTATTTAGTTACAGAGAACTGATTAAAGATGAAACAATGATCACTTTTTCAGCATTTAAAATAGCAACAAGGAATGATAAGCTTCACTGGTATGGATAAGAGAGAACAATGTTTGAGGGAACTAACAGAATCTGAAAATATGAGCATAAAATAAGGGAAACCTCAGTTATCTAAGATATACCATCTGTTGTTCCTGTTCACATTTGTATAACAAGTAAAGGAACATATAATGTGGGCTCAGGACACAGGAAATAACATAGCTATGGATATTATGGAGAATGATAATAAATTCTCTCTGAATGCAAATGTATGAGAAAATTGTTTTAAGATGGTGGCAAAATGGTATCTGACTTCTATAACTATTGGAGCAATAAATAAATCATATTCAAAAATATTTTGAAGAAAAAAGAATTTGGAACATATTTTGATATACAGTAGACATGTAGCTATGCACAAAAATACTGGAAGATTATTATTAAAACTCCTCTCATTATTTTTGCTGATGAGATACTGTTTACTCCCCCACCCCACTCCCGGCAACAGTACAAATGTCTGTTTCTGGTTATTTGCTGATTCAAAACAAAAAGCCAATAAAAATACCTCTGTTTTTGAGCTTACTGCATCTGTGCTTCTCCCCTTTCAAGGTCTCTAGAAGTTAAAACTTAGAGTGGGGAATGGATAAAACTTCTATAGTAAGGCTGTGCACCAGCTCCAGACAAATTCCAGATCCTGAACTGAACTGGGTTTATTTAGGTCAATCTTCAATTTGCCCAGAGGGGATTGAGGCAGCCCCAGATTGCCCCAGTCAGGTCCATCTGAAGAAATCTGGGACCGGCAAAAGAATCAGGCAACCACATCTTTAAGCAGGGCTTTAAACCCTAATTAAACATGTGGTTGACAGTGAGGGGGAAGGGACAAGGAGACACAGAGACTCTTGCCTGAGTTGTCTTCTTCCTCCCCCTTGGACCACATGTTTAATCAGCATTTTAAAGTCTAATTAAAAATGTGGACAGAGGATGGGAGAAAGAACAGCTGAAAGTCTCTGCCTGTGTCTTTTTCCCCACCCTACTGACCGCATGCTGAATTAAGGTTTAAAACCTAATTAAACTTACGGCTATGCAAGGCCCTTGATTTATTTCAGGAGCCTCAAATTAGGCCTCAAACCAGATTGGGAGGGGGGCTGTGTACATCTGCACTCTATAGTGTCAAAACATGTACATGAATATTAAGAAGCAATGTAATGAAAGCTGCCACTTCATACATCACAGCGAATGAAGTATATTTTGTTCTATTGATAATCTATTCAAGGATAGTTATGCATTCCTAGTATATGGTTTTCTTTTATTTTTGTCCAGATATTTTTATAATTGTTATATTTTGTTTTTGTTTTTGCAATTTATTGTTCAGTTATGTTTATTTAAAATGTGATATATTCATTTTCTTTTATTATCAATTGTACCAAATGTGATGGTATATTGCTTTTATGTTGTAAACCGCCCAGAGAGCTTCGGCAATGGGGCGGTATAAAAGTGTAATAAATAAATAAATAAATAAATAAATCTATAAACAAAATATAAACTAAAACAGCTAACTTTTGGCTTTTAAATCTGTCAAGGAGAGGCAATTACAAATTAATACAGCACACTAGACCTTTTATATGCTATCAGGCATCGACTGGAAGTGTGGATAGTTCATAACCTATAATGAAATAGTTGGCTTCTCCCCTCTGCTTCTTGTGCCCAGAAGCTCTCAATGTTGTGACTGAAAGGACAGCAAGTCACATCAGAAACATCCACCTCAAAATCACAAAGGGAGGAAAAGAGATGTCTCCTCAATCATATCTTTTTAGAGTTACTTCCTTGAGCAAAAAAAAAAGTGTATATGAAGAACCTGAGAAGTCCAGGACCCTATCAGATTGGTCACTTGTTTCCCACCATTTAAACCCCTGCTCCTGGAACGTAACATGAAACATGATTTTGAATATGTTTTTGCCATTGCTGTCAGGAAATGAACAGGTGTGACAAGGTGAAGAATGGGTAAAACAAGGACCACATTTATTTAGATAAAGCCAGTTAGATTATCTACAGAACAATTGTGTGGGACTTAACTTTCAACCAACTGGGCGAGGACACCCAGCCATGTGAAAGGAGTTGGTCCAAGTGATTCTCCTTCCATGATTCCCAACCCCACAGGATGATTAGGGAGGCCTGCCTGCTCCACCCCCTCCCAGGGCCTCACAACTCTGAGTTACAACTTAGCCCCAAAGGTAAGCCTTACCCTGCCAACAAGGCTCATCAACCTGGAAGGCAAGTCTCAGGTCCTACCTTTCACCTTAAAGAGTGTCTAAGGGTGCTCACCAAGCCCTACCCTGTGAAATTCCAACACATATCCCCCACAAAAGAGGACACACCTCTGCTTAGTTCTTCTTTCCCCACCTGCAGGCAATAACTTCATGTACGGCACTTTGCAGATCACTCAGAAACAGATCATTACCCAAATCAGACATGTGGACACCATCTGACAGGTAAAGTTATTTATTTATTAACATTATATCCTGCCCTTCCTCCCAGAAGGAGCACAGGCAGCAAACAAAAACACTGGTTGAAAACTATAAACTAAAACCAAACAAACCATATTAAAAAGAAAAGATGTTAAAATATATTAAAACAAAACATCTTAGACATTTTTTAAAAAAAACAACTTTAAAAACATCTTAAAAATCAATTCCAACACATACACAGACTGGATTAAGGTCTCTACTGAAAAGGCTTGTTGAAAGAGGAAGGTCTTCAATAGGCACCGAAAAGATAACAGAGATGGTGCCTATGTAAGGGGAGGGAATTCCAAAGTGTCGGTGCCACAACACCAAAGGTCCACTTCCTATGTTGTGTGGAACGGACCTCCAGATAAGATAATATCTGAAGAAAGAGAGCAGTGACTCACTGGGTATATATGTTCAGCCCTACCACACTTCACCTTTGGATTATGTATTGCCTTGCCCTGCAAATCAGCAAGAGCAAACTGGACTTCCCTGTTTACTTTCTTCCGAGCCTTGTTCAGGCTCTAAATCCTCCTAGGGAGTATATTGGACCAAACAATCAAGGTCCCAGGCCACCAACTCAGACTGACACCAAGTCCAGGCAAGCTTGTATGATAGGGGCTTTTCCCTTCAACAATCTCAGGTCATTGCCTCCCAAATGCACAACCAAAACCTGAGCAGGGGGCTGTACCAATGGAGCAAAAATTGTCAGTAGGAGACATTCCCACAGCATGCCATGTCTACCCAGCCACTGGGCTAAAGCACAATGGTGGAGCGCCAACTGGGTTCTGTGCTGGGTTCTGTGCTTGGCCCAGAATACCATGCTGTGGCCACATATGAGTACCTTGACTCTCTCCAGCACCCTCCAACTTGTTAAAACAGAAACATAACAATTAACAAGGCACTCACTAGCCCAAGTGTTAATGGGCTACCTTGATGAGCTTCACATAAGCCCAGAAAGCACCTGATCACCAGCACCCCACCAACTGTGTATCAGTGCTCCCAAAGCTCAAGTTAGCCACAGTAGAAGCAGCACCAATTCTAAAGGAATGTGTGCCAAACTGCCCCAGATCATAACCCAAACTTAACAAAGCCTGCCTGGTAATGATCCAAAACTGACCATCTTGATGACAAAATATCAGCCCACCAAACTTGCCTGAGCCACAAAAATAAACCTTAGGCCCAGACCAGGCACCCCTCCACAGGGGAAGAGGCCAAAGTGATGACAGACCCCCAGCCCCTTTGGTCAGTTTTAGACATGCAGGGCTGAATCTGCATGCTGCTGTCACCTACTGTGACATTACCTGCATCCAAAGCCCAATAAGAACTGGCATTCCTTGAAAAGGTAAGCAACTCACCCATACGAAAAGCCCCCCCCCCAAAATGCTGTAACATCAACAGCATGAAACAAAACTGCCTCATAGTTGGAACTACATAAAGACACCCAAAGCCCATAAAGGCCCAACAAAATAGCTGGCGAAATAAGACAACAGGTATTCAGCACAGGAGGATGGGTACATGTCCTAATCCTAAAATGGCCTGAGAAGTCAGGCACACTCTTACATTTAGCTAAAAATCCAATAAATAAATAAATAAAATAAAAATCCAATACCCAGTAACTTACCCTGATGATCTTCACAGAAAGGTCCTGCTGGTGAAGGAACACACAGATTTGACCAGCTTTTCCACTGGGATAGGCCAAAGAAGTGAATACCCCTTGTTTAGATGGAAAATGCCAAATTCCCTACCTGATCTTAAATAAGAGGTTCTTGTGCTGGTGGCAAAGGACAGCATTGTGGCCTACTCAGCTTCAAACTGCCAAGTTTCCACAGTGCCACCAGCACTGGCTCTGGATAAAGTCTGGTCAAAGGGGCCAACTCCCCAAAACATGGCATCTGATGATGGGAAAGGGTATCAGCCATGCCACTGGCCAAGACAGGAACTTGGCGAGCAAGTAAAGATATAACATCTGACGCATTGTGTAACAAAAGTGCATACCAAAACCATCAGTCTAGGGTTCCCAGAAGTAAGCGAATTGATAACACACACAGTGGCCTGGTTATCACACCAAAAATGGACCACAGAGTTGGCCAAATCATCTGCCCACAGATGAACAGCAACTATTATAGGGAAAAAAACCTCCAAAAATGTTAAATCCCTCGTGATGCCAGCCTCGCCAATACCCCTGGCCATCCCTCAACCCACTAACTGTCCCAAAAAATGACCCCAAAACCCAGAGCTCCAGCGGTATCAGAGTTAATTAGCAGCTCTGTCTCTAACAAATAGTCCTGCCAAAAGGAAACCCCATTAAACTGACCTAAAAAACGACCAAACCAACAAATCCTTCCTCATATCCTGGTAACTCTCTGTGATGAGGCCTGATGAGGTCTTTCATCAAATCACAAATTCTACAAAGGAACACACTACCAGGAGCAATAACCCTACAGGCAAACTTTAAATGCCCAAACATAATGAACCACTGCTTTATAGCCACCTGCCTCCTGAGAGCCCACTTAAGGAATGTACACAAGTGCTCAAAAGCTAAACATGAAATATAACATCCCATGGGCAGTGCTCAATCCACATAAAACAGATCCCTGACAGAAAATCCTAGAATATCCAAGGGCAAAGGGTGGACTGGCAAGAGGCAGAATGCTGACTTCATATCACACTTACCTATGACAGCACCGGGGCCAAAATGCCACACCATAACCACTGCACTATCAAAGGAAGTAAAGAACACAAATGCTCAGGGGTAGCATCATTCACCAACTGTCCCCTAGGATAAGACAAATAGTGAATGAGGCGATACTGCCCAGGCTCTTTCTTTCTTAGGAAGTATGCCCAAAGGAGATACCCTTAAAGTGTGCATAGGGGTATGGTCAATAACGTGTAGACACCCACACCTTGTCTCCCGCTTGAATGGGGCTCCCTCTTGCCGATGCTGGTCGGCTGCGCGTTTGTAATCCACCTTGGCTCGTTCCAGTTGATCCTGGAGTAGCTGTTGCATAGCGTGAATTTCTTGCAGGAAATCCTCGGCGGCTGGGACGGAGAGGTTATCCTTTGGGGCAGGGAATGCTTGGGGGTGGTAGCCAAAGTTGGCAAAGAAAGGAGTCTGTTGCATGTGCAAATGCATAGCATTATTATAGGCAAATTTTCCTAAAGGCAGGTAGGACATCCAATTGTCCTGCTGGTAACCCACGTTACAACGTAAATATTGTTCCAAAATTGGGTTCACCCTCTCGGTCTGTCCATCCGTTTGAGGATGATGAGCGGACGACAGTCTTAATTCACTTTGCAGTAACTTCCACAATGCTTGCCAAAAACGCTCGGTAAATTGTGTTCCCCAGTCAGAAACCAAGCTGTCTGGCAGTCTATGCAGCCGTTACACGTTTTGACTGTACAACTTGGCAGTGTCTTGAGCGTTTGGGAGCCCAGCACATAGAATGAAGTGAGCCATTTTCGAGAAGGCATCAACTACCACCAAAACTGTGGTTTTCCCCTGAGAAGGTGGAAGATCTGTAATAAAATCCATAGTAATCATCCGCTATGGTCCTGGTGGGGTAGGAAGGGGTTTGAACAGCCCCGACGGCTTCCCAGTGGCATGTTTGGCCCTTATGCAAGTGGGACAGGAGCAGACGTAATGCTCTACATCCTTCTTCACCTTGGGCCACCAAAACTCCCGAGTGACAGCTTGAATGGTCTTAAAGACCCTGAAGTGGCCTGCCATGGGGAAGTCATGACACTGACATAGCACTCTGGCTCTCAGCTCTCCTGGGGGCACATAAATAGCCTCCTGAGGGTGCAGTATATCATCCTTCCATGTAAAGTCCTTCTGATCTGTTTTGGGCTGCGTGCCCACTCCGGCCCGCTGCCCCTGTGCGAAGGGCTCATGTTTTTACACCTCACGCACTTCAGCCTCCCAGGAGTCTTGGCAGGCCCCAACCACTCCCCTCTCGGGGGGAATAATGTACTGTAGCGGTCTTGGGGTGGGATCCCCCAGATACTCCGGTTTCTGGGACAAGGCGTCTGCACTCTTATTCTGCGCTTGGGATTTATAAAGGATTTTGAAATGGAACCGTGTGAAGAACTGAGCCCAGCGCACTTGCCTTTGATTGCGTTTGTGGGCGGTGTGTAGACTCTTTAGATTATGATGGTCCCTGCGCACCTCAGTTTCATGCTGCGCCCCTTCCAGATGGTGTCTCCAGGCTTCAAAGGCATCTCTAATGACCAACAGCTCCTTTTCCCACACGGTGTAGTTTTGTTCAGAGTTGGTTAACCTTCTGGAAAAGTAGGCACAAGGTTTCAGTCCCCCCCCCTTTCTGGGCAGGTTGCAAAAGGACACCTCCGATCACTGTGTCTGATGCATCTGTCTCTACCACAAAAGGGAGTGCAGGATCTGCATGTTGTAGAATGGGTTTGGTAGCAAACCTTCACTTCAGGCTCTCGAAGACCTCCTGGGCAGCTTCTGTCCAGTGGAAAGGTCCTGAGCCCTTCAGGCAATCCATGAGAGGCACAGTCTGCTTGGAGTAATTGGCTATGAACCGATGGTAATAATTGGCAAACCCCAAGAAGCGCTGCAAATCCTTCTTGGTCTTGGGGGGCTGCCACATGAGAACGCAACAGACCTTCTCTGGGTCCATTTCTACTCCTGCTGGAGAGACCCAATATCCCAGAAAGTCCAAAGTGGTCAGGTCAAACCCACATTTTTCCAGCTTAACGTAAAGGCAGTGTTCCCGTAACTTCTGCAACACTGCACGCACATGTGCGTCGTGTTCTTCTGGGGTATCCGAGTAAATTAAGATATCATCTAAGTATACGATCGTAAGATGGTCCACAAAGTCCCTGAAGATGTCATTCATGAAATTCTGGAAGACTCCAGGGCCCCCGAACAATCCAAATGGCATGACTAGATACTCATACCGACTGTAATGGGTCTTGAACGCAGTCTTCCACTCATCCCCCTACGTGATCCGCATCAAGTTATAAGCTCCTCTCAAGTCCAGTTTCATGTAAATTTTGGTGGACGCAGCCACTCCAGCATTTCCCTGATGAGCGGCAATGGGTAACTGTTGGGGAAAGTGATCTGGTTGAGGGCTCTATAATCATTGCACGGATGGAGCTCCCCCCTTTTTTCTTAACAAACAGCAGGGGTGCGCCGGCTGGGGACTGCAAAGGGCGAATGAAACCTTACTTCAAGTTGGTGTCCAGAAACTCCCATAACGCTGCCAACTCTGGTTCAGATAGAGAGTAGATCCACCCGGTGGGGATGCGCGCCCCAGGCATCAAATCAATGGCATAACCATAGGGACGGTGAGGAGGGAGTTATTCTGCTTCCTTTTTGTCGAATACGTCCCAAAAGCCCCCATACTTGGTAGGCAAAGTTATCTCCCTTGGGGAAGGCACCCCTGCCAACACCTCCGGCTTCTCCTCAGGCTGGCAGTGTTGATGGCAGTACTTGGAGATAAAAATCACCACAGCTTCGTCCCAAAAGATTGTGGGGTTGTGCCGGACCAACCAAGGCATGCCCAGCACCACTGGAAAGCGAGGCAAGGATGCCACATAAGACGACAGGTCTTCCCAATGTCCAGGGACAATCACTTCCAAAGCCTCAGTTGCTTGGGTTATCCCCCCCCTGGTCTTCAGAAGCTGGCCATCTATAGTTTTCACTGCCAATGGCTGACTCAGTTCTCGTGTGGGGATAGCATGGTGTTGTTCCAATTGTCGGTCCATGAAACAAGAAGATGCTCCGCTGTCAATCATAGCCTTGGCTGAGAAACTCTCGCCTGAGGGTAGGGTGATGCGAATGGGTAACATGAGGGGGTTGTGGCGGAGGCTCAGTGTCTGTGGCGCCCCCCAACTCTCTAGCCTCTACAAGAGCTGGGATGTGAAGTTTTCCGGCGGCTGGGGTCTCCTGGTCTTGGCTGCACAGTTTCGAGCGAGGTGTCCCAGCTTCCCACAGTATAAGCACAAGCTTTCCCTCCAGCGCCTTTCCCTCTCCTCCTCTGTCAACCGCGGTCTAGCCCCCACAATCTGCATGGGCTCCTCTCCCGAGAGAGTAGGGATGTCCGGGTAGGGTACAGGATGCGCACGGGGCAGTGGAGCAGCAACCTGGGTCCGGGAAGGTTCCATCTGCCGTTCCAACTTCCTCCCTTTCAGATGGCTGTCTATCTGCAGGCTCAGTTGAATCAAACCCCTCAGGGTGTCGGGGTGTGTGGAGCACGCCATTCGTCCAAAACTTCTGAACTCAGTCCATTTCTATAAAAGTACATCAAAGTGGGGCCGTTGTACTCTGTTTCTTGTGACAAGACACGAAAAGCGGGCTACCGTCTCCTTCCTCTGGGGGTCTTGGAACATCTCCCCCATCGCATTCTTAAAGGCATCAAACTGTCGCAGTATCTGGTCATTGCAGATCAGATACGGGGTGGCCCATTTGGCCGCTTCACCTTCCAGTAAACTGATGATGAATGCCACCTTCGCATCATCGGTTGGGAACTCAGCTCTGCGCACCTGAATGTATAACTCACATTGGGCTAGAAACGTCGCAAACTGTTCACTCTGGCCTCCGTATCGAACAGGGAGTCCCACCGGAGATTTGACAGGGGCTGCCACCACCCCTGGCAACACAGCCTGAACTTGGGCAATCAAGGCTTGGAGATTCTGGTTGTCCGCTTGCAAGGCTTGCGTCGCAGTTCTGAGGTTCTGGTTCTCAGTTTGCAGGGCTTGCGTAGTCGCTCGGAGGTTCTGGATCTCAGTATACAAGGTTTCCATGGTTATGGGTATTCTCCCGCTTGCTCCGTCCAGATCCATGTCACAAAGAGATCAGCCAAACGCAATTGCTGCTGCCACCACTGATCACTGCCATTCAGCGCCCTCAAGCCTCTGCTGGAAGAGAGACTCCCTCCTAACCTTGAATCCTACTCTGTCACTATGCAAGGCAGGACAAAGCAGGGCTTAAATAGCAGCACCCTGCCCAGCACAGAGCAGTGCTGCATACATGGCCATGCTCTGGGGGTATTGAAGCTGCACCAGAACTTCCCTGGTGCAGCTGCAAAGCTCCATTGCCCCCAGAGCCCTGTGGGCCTGCCAGCAAAGCAGGAATTGTCTCCACCTTGGCTTGCCCTATGGAAGCTCTGCCTATTTCACTGCTAGAATGAAAACAACGCCCTTGGGAGGCTAAGGACATGCCATGTTTATAGGTGACTTGCTGAAACTAATTTTAGGATTTATATCAAATGTAAGGGTCTGTTAGAAAATACTATTTGAATGGAACTAATACTTTTCTCATTCACTTTGGCTCTTTAATCTTTAATACATATCTTAAATTAGAAAGCTGGGATTGAGTAATAAGCCTTGACTTGGATGAACTCACACTGTTACGACTAATGCTACAGAATTACGAGAAGGAGGGCTGACTGCTTCTTTTGCATTTAAGGTACAGCAAGTTTGAATTCAGACTAAGATAGTAAAATGTGGATGATGGTACTTCAAACCCATATGTAAATTACATGAAAGGCACTTCAAAAGGGAGGTGGAAGCTCTGAACTTCCATGCATTCAGTAGTAGGTGAAAATAGGGCTCTGCACACATATAGTTGTAAGTATGAACAAGGTTCCCTGTCATACTATTTTTAACAAAAACCAAAATAACTTTCATTTCTGTGAACAGAAAAACATCATTTCCAAAAATAAGAAAATATTACAGAATCATTTTTTCCCAATAAATCAAGATTGGTTATTCAATTTTGAACAAATTTGTTATTCTTCTTTCTTGTACATGTATATAGTGAGCCAATTTTGACATTACACACATGTCGTTTGTGTGCATAAAGACCATTTTCACCTTCTCCTGAATATGCAGAGGTCAACGGTGGGGCCAACAAGCACAATCCTACGCCCTCTACAAGTTCTGTCAATGCATATATAGAACATGGGTGTACAGATATTGAAGGTGAGCAGAACTGCCATCAATGTGTAATAAATAATGGGGGTTCAGCAGTGGTGCTCGGTATGAGAATTTAAGTCTCACAAATGCGCTCCATTTTCACTGCTGGAAAGAATGAATAGAAGGTAGGAGCAAGGATTGCAGGTGCAATCCTCTTCCTTTCTGTGTGCATCCATTGTAACTTGTGAAGAGATTTAAATACTTATTATTTACCTTTCCCTACCTGGAATTCTACTGCAAAGAGATTGAGAACAGATCTCTGACTTACGCACCTCATCCACTACTCCCCATTCCACAGGTAGAAGTGAACATCTCTGATGCTGCAATCCTATATCCACTTATCTGGAAGTAAGCCCCATTAAGTTCAATTATACTTCTGAGTAGACACATGGTATCTTGCATTTATCTGAAAGCAGGATTTCCCTAACCCGATGGAATAGGGTAATGTGAAGTCAGCTCTATATTGTCTATTTTTTTACTGATTAATGCCAAAAAAGAATACTCATTAGCTTTTAAGGTTCTTAAACTAAATGTTGTGCCAAGCCAAATATTTTATATTTTTTTCTCAACTTCCAAGAAAGCTTTTCCTAACCTGGTCCCCCGAGATGTTTTAGACTACAGTTCCTAGCCCAACTGTGCTGGCAGAGGCTGGTGGTAGTCCAAACCACATCAAGGGTGCCAGATTGGGGAAGGCTATTAGTGATAAGTGAAATAAAACCATCAAATGACTTATTATAACTGGCACTCATGCTAATGGTATCAAGTAATCCACCTTCCATATATAACAAGAGAAGATGGCTATATAGAAATGTCAACGTCCTCTACTTTCCAGAACTGTGCTCAAGCATACTCCGATCAACCCCAAGATCCTTGGACCGACGTGCTTTCAAGGCACTCTTCACCATCTATACCTAGGAGGAATCAATGGAGTTTAGTTTTGGATCTGTTGCAGTTAGTTTTTGAAAACTTTCCGAAACCGCCAGGTTTACAACCCCAACGCGATCGAATTTTTTATTTCTGCAATCTCCTAAAACCAAGGATGACACTAGGTACCTCAGATATCTTGCAGATACAATATCTATATTTTAATGGACTTAAAGCCCGTGCTCTGGTTAAATTTTCCTCTAGATCTGTTGTCCAAAGGATGCTATCTGCCAGAGCTTTTCTAGCGAGTTTGGGAATAGCTACACTCAGATTCTTTGAAAATAGAGCGGTGGCAGAACCTTTGCTCCCCAGACATTTATATAAGCCTCAGGCTAGCCCTTTATTGTCATGTGAGCTGCTTATTGATTTCACTAATGAATTGCCTAGCCAGGAATTGCGCCCTAAGGTAACCCTGAGATACGACCCAGATTTACAGACACAGGACAAAAGCAACTGTTTTACCTCTGAGGAACTTTTACTTATTGATACATTCAGTTCTTTACCGGTGGCTAATCAAAATGAGATCTTACTCAGACTGGATTGTTTAAAAGCTCACTTAAGTGTCCTTATGAATCGAAGTGCAATACAATATCACACGGGAACGATAAAATCTGCCCCTATTATGGAGCCAATTATAAAAATCTTAAACAAAACTCAATCTCCCAAGAACTGCGGATTTATAGGACCACAATTGGGCCCACCATCTCAAAGTGCCTGCCATCGGGAGATAGACAATAGGACCTCGGTGAAGGATCCACCCGTTTCTCCCCAAGAACGAAATTCGTCGAAAATCTCACCTTGTTATGAACTCGCCAAATGTGCGAAAATCGACTCACCCGAGTTCTGGGGAAGAATGCGATACTTGGATGCTGCTGAGATGGGGTCTCCGACACCCCTTCCTGTACTTAGAGTGACTCAATGCTCATTCCCTACACAGAAAATTCCCTCTAAGACTATTAAATCACCAACCTCAGCAGCTAAGCCTGTACAGTTTGCACCGTCGTTACAACCTCTAAATGGATGTATTGTCTTTTCAGAATCTATCAATGAAATTAGCGGCATATGACAGTTAACAATACTATCTTGGAATATAAATGGATGGGGTAACAAACGACAGGATGCCGATTTTCTAGATTACTTAAGCACTTTTAAGATCATATGTCTTCAGGAAACCTGGGCTACCTCTTTGGACAGTTTAACTCTGTCAGGATATCACTCCTTTTTTAGCCCCGCGGTAAAGTATTCAATGAAGGGTCGACCTAGTGGGGGCCTTGCCACCTTTATTTCGAATACGTGCTTCCTGTCAGCCGATTACCTCGCAACATCCCTTCCTCAATCTATCCTGGCACTCAGAATTAGAGCTTTATGGGCTGAGGCCCTTATTTGTATAAATGTTTACCTTCCTCCCACCTGTAATACTACTTCTGTTAATACTAACATCTGGGATAAGTTAGAAGAAACTCTCACTCAATTTGAGACACAATTTCCGAACGATAGATTTCTATTAAGTGGAGATTTTAATGCCAGAATAGGCCATCTCTGGTCAGATAATACTGAATCTTCTAATTGGGAACCTTTACATCAGGATGGTAAGCAGTGCAGGATTTTGCAAGACAAAAAGACAAACAAAAGGGGCCCTCTTTTGTTGGAATTAGCCCCAGTGCATTCACTCGAAATTTTAAACGGGACCATATTGGACTCCTCTCAGGGCTCCTTTATGTATTGGTCATCCTCTGGATTAAGTTTAATTGATTATATACTAGTTTCCCAAGCACTACTTTCGGATATTATTGATTTTCAGGTTAAACCCAGGATAGAGAGCGATCATTTCCCTCTCCAATTAAGATTTAAACTCTCCAAGAATAACACTCTTAATACCTCACCATTGAGACAAGCAGGGATAGAGAGAAAAGTCCATTGGACGGGGAAGTTGAGAGATTCCCTGGCTATCCAGCTGGGGAGTAATACATGTCAATCACTTCATCAAGGTATTTTAGATGATAACCTGGACCCTATTCTGGCCTTCAAAACAATTCTTTCCCTGCTCAGACCATGCCTGACCCAAAAGAGCTACGGCAGTTCTAGGATACACCCTCCACATTCTTGGTTTGACCAAGAATGCAGAATAGCAAAAAGAAAGATTAAGTCCTTCCTTCGTTCGATCCTTAAGCATCCATCTGAACAATCTCACAGCCTTCTGAAACTAATGAAGGCTTCCTATAGAAATCTTTTAAGACAAAAAAAAGCTGATTTTGCAGAACTCCATTGGCAGCGGCTAGCCAGTGCGGTTTCCGAAAGACAAGAGCGCCAATTTTGGAATATAGTTAACTCTGGGATGAATTTGTTTAAGAACATAAGAACATAAGAACATAAGAAGAGCCTGCTGGATCAGGCCAGTGGCCCATCTAGTCCAGCATCCTGTTCTCACAGTGGCCAACCAGGTGCCTGGGGGAAGCCCGCAAGCAGGACCCGAGTGCAAGAACACTCTCCCCTCCTGAGGCTTCCGGCAACTGGTTTTCAGAAGCATGCTGCCTCTGACTAGGGTGGCACAGCACAGCCATCATGGCTAGTAGCCATTGATAGCCCTGTCCTCCATGAATTTGTCTAATCTTCTTTTAAAGCCATCCAAGCTGGTGGCCATTACTGCATCTTGTGGGAGCAAATTCCATAGTTTAACCATGCGCTGAGTAAAGAAGTACTTCCTTTTGTCTGTCCTGAATCTTTCAACATTCAGCTTCTTTGAATGTCCACAAGTTCTAATATTATGAGAGAGGGAGAAGAACTTTTCTCTATCCACTTTCTCAATGCCATGCATAATTTTATACACTTCTATCATGTCTCCTCTGACCCGCCTTTTCTCTAAACTAAAAAGCCCCAAATGCTGCAACCTTTCCTCGTAAGGGAGTCGCTCCATCCCCTTGATCATTCTGGTTGCCCTCTTCTGAACCTTTTCCAACTCTATAATATCCTTTTTGAGATGAGGCAACCAGAACTGTACACAGTATTCCAAATGCGGCCGCACCATAGATTTATACAACGGCATTATGATATCGGCTGTTTTATTTTCAATACCTTTCCTAATTATCGCTAGCATGGAATTTGCCTTTTTCACAGCTGCCGCACACTGGGTTGACATTTTCATCGTGCTGTCCACTACAACCCCGAGGTCTCTCTCCTGGTCGGTCACCGCCAGTTCAGACCCCATGAGCGTATATGTGAAATTAAGATTGTTTGCTCCAATATGCATAATTTTACACTTGTTTATATTGAATTGCATTTGCCATTTTTCCGCCCATTCACTCAGTTTGGAGAGGTCTTTTTGGAGCTCTTCGCAATCCCTTTTTGTTTTAACAACCCTGAACAATTTAGTGTCGTCAGCAAACTTGGCCACTTCACTGCTCACTCCTAATTCTAGGTCATTAATGAAGAAGTTGAAAAGTACAGGTCCCGATACCGATCCTTGGGGGACTCCACTTTCTACAGCCCTCCATTGGGAGAACTGTCCGTTTATTCCTACTCTCTGCTTTCTGCTTCTTAACCAATTCCTTATCCACAAGAGGACCTCTCCTCTTATTCCATGACTGCTAAGCTTCCTCAGAAGCCTTTGGTGAGGTACCTTGTCAAACGCTTTTTGAAAGTCTAAGTACACTATGTCCACTGGATCACCTCTATCTATATGCTTGTTGACACTCTCAAAGAATTCTAATAGGTTACTGAGACAGGACTTTCCCTTGCAGAAGCCATGCTGGCTCTGCTTCAGCAAGGCTTCTTCTTCTATGTGCTTAGTTAATCTAGCTTTAATAATACTTTCTACCAGTTTTCCAGGGACAGAAGTTAAGCTAACTGGCCTGTAATTTCCGGGATCCCCTCTGGATCCCTTTTTGAAGATTGGCGTTACATTTGCCACTTTCCAGTCCTCAGGCACGGAGGAGGACCCGAGGGACAAGTTACATATTTTAGTTAGCAGATCAGCAATTTCACCTTTGAGTTCTTTGAGAACTCTCGGGTGGATGCCATCCGGGCCCGGTGATTTGTCAGTTTTTATATTGTCCATTAAGCTTAGAACTTCCTCTCTCGTTACCACTATTTGTCTTAGTTCCTCAGAATCCCTTCCTGCAAATGTTAGTTCAGGTTCAGGGATCTGCCCTATATCTTCCACTGTGAAGACAGATGCAAAGAATTTATTTAGCTTCTCTGCAATCTCCTTATCGTTCTTTAAATCTTTAAACGTGAAACGAATCTTGTCCGCAACTTGGTATACCCATTTTCATAGGCTCTATTCCTCAGTAATATTCTCACAAGGTAATTTACCGGACTATGATATCTTAAATGTGCCAGTTTGGCCTCCAGTCACTGTTGATGAAGTGAGATCACTCATTCAATCCCTGAAAAATGATAAATCTCCGGGCGAAGATTTTCTCCCCCCTGAAATTGTTAAGCAATTCCCAGATTGGTGGGCCCCCCTTTTGGCCCGCCTATTTTCCAGAATTAATGACTCAGGTATTGTACCTGAAGGGTGGAAACGTAACATCATCGTCCCAATATACAAAAAAGTGACCCCTCTGACCCCTCTAACTACCGCCCAATAAGCTTACTAAATATAGCTTCTAAACTTTATAGCAAATATCTCCTCCAAAAGTTAGAACAATGGGTAGATACATATCAGCTTATCCACCCTGAACAGGTAGGTTTTAGAAAAGGCTGCTCTCCGATTGACCACTGCCTAACTCTTTCTTTTTTGGTAAAACAAAATATGATCGGCCCTACAAGACACCTGTATGTCGCATTTGTTGATCTGGCCGCAGCCTTTGACTCAGTGGATAGGAATGCTCTCTGGTCTAAATTATACAATCTGAATATAGACCGCCATTTGTTACATCTTATGAGGGCTTTGTACACTAATACAAATGCCCTGGTAAGAGTAAGCCAAAATGGGGAATTAACAAATCCGATAGCAGTAGAGAGGGGTGTCAAACAAGGCTGCCTTTTAGCTCCCTTGCTTTTCAATTTGTTTCTAAACAACATCATCTCTGACCTATCTGGTCCTCAATACTTTCCACCTTCTATAGGACATAAGAAGGTGTCTATCCTCTGTTATGCTGACGATATGGCCCTTCTTTCAATGGTGCCCATTGGTCTAAAAAGGTTGCTGAGGAGACTTCAGGTCCTCTGCATAAATGAAGGGTTAAAGATAAATTATGGGAAAACGAAAGTCTTAGACTTCGGGAAAAGGTATGAAGGGCATCGATGGTCACTAGCTGGCCACCAGTTGGAACAATGCCGTGAGTATAAATACTTGGGAATATGTTTCTCGGACACTCTTTCTTGGAAAAAGCACTTGCAAATTACAAAATTAACAGCGGCAAAAACAGTGGGAGCAATCCTGAAGTTTTACCGTACGGCTGGTGGCAATTTGATTTCACCAGCTTTAAAAAATTTTCAAACTAAAGTAATACCTCAGGTCCTGTACGGTGCTTCTGTCTGGGGCTGGGATAAGGAAATTTCTTTGTCCTTAGAGATAATACAAAATAATTTTCTTAGACGTGTATTGTCCCTTCCCCCAGGAACTTCAGCAGCTATGATACGAGCCGAAACTGGCCTCCCCCCACTGAGTGCGCATATCCACCTGACTTTTTTGAAGTTCAGGAGATCAGTCAATACACTCCAGGGCAAGGAAATATTAAAACTCTGCCTTGAACATCCATTTGCTTCTAATCTATGGGATAGTAAATTAAACGAAATATTGCATAGTTACCATTTTACTACACAGGATTATATCTCCCTATCAACAAACAACACTGCGAATATCTAGACAATTTAACTTTAAATAATTCTAGAGTAGCCCCACGGTATGGGAGGTTTAAAACTGACCATCACTGCGCCCCATACCTTACGCAGGCTTTTCCAATTAACTTCAGACATGCATTTACAGCAATACGCTTTCTATCTTTGCCTAACGCTGATAGAGAGGGACGGATTGCTGGCATCCCGAAGGATCTAAGAAAATGCATCTGTGGATCCCAAACAGAGGATCTTCCTCATATATTACTACATTGCCCAATATACCAGACCCCGAGAACTAGATTTTTTAAAAAGTGGTTTGATGATCACGGGTTGTTTACGGAAGAGGACAAAATACTCTTCCTAATGTCTGATTTAAATCCAGAGGTGACCCACAAGGTATCTTTGTTTGTGATAGCAGCTAGGAAATTACGAGTTAATTATGTTCTAGAGTGCTAAATGAAATAGGTGTTTTATAACTGATATTATGTTTTAAACTGCATAGTAACTATAGTAAAAATTGCTGTACCCTTTTAACATTGTGTTGGCCTACGGCCCTGCAATTTATAATAAACTTGATATATAACAAGAGAAGATGGCTATATAGAAATGTCAACGTGATTTCAGTGTACCTACCTTTATGTATTTTCTTCATTGCAATGCTATAATGATGATTTCACACTTAATCAGCACATTTGTCTAAATGTTGGGTTCATTAGTAGGAGAGGGATTTGTAAGAACAGTATAGAAGTTAGAGAAACTACTGAGGATATAAAAAAATCCTTCTAGTCTCCAAAAAAACCTCAATTTAACAAATTAATATAGATCTCCAGCAGTGGCCAAAGTCACTAGTTGCTTAGATAGTAATATTTTAAAATACTTGGATTAAGCATTACTCATACATAGACATCTTTGTTTTGAAACAAAGGAAAAAGTGCCACAACGGAATTCCTGCTTCACACTGTCGGGTACAGCATCGGGGAGCGGTGTTGGTTTGCAGCCTGGAGTCGAAGCCCTAGCCACATAGGGCAGGGTGGCTGAACTTATTTTAGCCTGCACCACCCTTGTTCCTCCCTCTTTTGGCTACAACACCCTTGCCATGGTGTGATCTTGGTCACT
The DNA here is from genome assembly GCF_030035675.1 of Rhineura floridana. Classification (NCBI taxonomy): domain Eukaryota; kingdom Metazoa; phylum Chordata; class Lepidosauria; order Squamata; family Rhineuridae; genus Rhineura; species Rhineura floridana. Next base: position 103,619,062 of record NC_084487.1, read on the forward strand.
TCAGGGCTGAGTAGGAATTTTTAGCCCGCTTGTCTGCTTTGGCCAGTGGGCTTTTTGCCTACTACCCAATGTGAAAGCAGGATGGAACAGGGTTGGGCAGAGAGTCTCTGTATTAATAGGTTGATTAATAGGTCGATCCGGCTAACCTGGCTTTTCATAATAGGACTAATTCAACTACTTGGCATTTGGTTACAGGCTACCTTGGTCACTTTAGCATGAAGATGAGGGGAAGGAAACAGGTAAGGACAGCTATGTGACCCCCTTAGGCACTCTGGGGGGGGGTGACTGGTGGCTCCACATGCCTGCTGTTCAGGGCTATAGGGCCTATGAGCAGGATACATTCCCCCTTTGGGGCCAATTTACTTTATCTGCTTGGAGTTCTGGGCCCCCAGAGGTGGTGACATGGGAAGACCTCCCTACTTACCTTCAAGGTATGGCTTAGGGAAAGGGTAGGCAAAATAGCTTGCCCTTACCCTGGCAGGGGTTGGTCACCCTATAGGTGTGGTTTAACATTTCTAGTTCATAACCATTTCCTACACCTACAAGTTTTCCCTCTGCAGGTTTAGTTTAAAGTTTTAATAAAGTGGTCTTTAGTTCAATCCAGCTCTTGGTATCTGTGTCTTATTTCAACCCTCAGCCACAACATGACTCATTTAGAACATAGCAGAGAAAGTGGCAATATTGTTCTTTTCATTTTATATGCTGTAATCTTATTGTGGCTTTATCTACTTGCACTGTAGCACAATGCAAATAACAAAGATAATGGTTTTGCATTAATCTAAATTAAGTAATCCCATTGCTAAGTAAATGTTTATGTTTAATTAAATGTTTAATTAAGTGAATCCCACCACCTAGTGAGGTCTAGGGGTGTGGGGCATGAGAAAGACTTCTCTGTGACAGTTTCATGTCTGTGGAATGACCTCCCCTCTCAGGTGCATCATGCACCAGCATTAGTGACATATTGTCAATAGGTGAAGCCTCATGTCTTTGGGGTGTGTGAGGTTCAATGTATTGGAAGTAGGGGCAAGAGCAACTCCTGTTTCAGTTCTTCAGAAGGAAGATAGAGTTAGGGTCCTCCAGCTGGCTAGGCTTGCCTACCTTTACCTGTGCTCTTAGCTGCCTAACTTCCTTCCATTATAAACTGATATGCTCAGGGAAGCTGGCCTGCTGGTCCTTACTTTGTGTTCTTCTTTGACTGTCCAAGCAGAGAGGAGACATCTTTGTCTTTGCTGTCTCCTCTGACATAGTTAGGTAAATACACACACTGGCACACGCAGCTCAGACCGCTGAGTATTTCTGCATATTTCCATAACATAAGGTTAAACTAATATCATTGGACTGGAAGGGCAGGATATAAATCTAATAAATAAATAAAAAATATTTGTCCACCTGATGCCCTTTAGACTGTTGATGTTTTATGTAAGTGTAATGCTTTACATGATTTAGTTGAAGATATTAACTTGCTATTGTATTGTTATATATATCCTACCCAGGCAGCACTTAAACAAGTTATCAATATGGCAAATTGTTGTTGTTATTGTTATTTCTTAAATTTATATCCCACCCTTCCTCTCAGTAGTTACTGTTATTGTTATTAGAATTTATTACCCACACTTCACCCAAAGGTCCCAGGGTGCGTTACAACTTTAAACACAATTAAAAACAGTTAAAAATAAACTAAACATCACAGAAAATAGAGTGAGTCCTAAAAATATATATCTTCAGTGTCAAAGATCAGGGTAAAGAGGTCCGTCTTCAGTATTTGCTGAAGTCTGTACAATGAAGTTGCCAGATGCACCTCAGTGGGGAGGGAGTTCCACAACTTAGGAGCTGCCACAGAGGTTGCCCTCTCCCAAGCCACCTTCCCCAAACTTCAGAGGGTGGCGAAACTATCAAAAGGGCCCTCTCTGCTGATCTCAATACCCAAGACGATCTGTAGGAAAGGAAGCAGTCTTTCAGATACTTGCGACCTAAGTCATTTAGGGCTTTAAACCTACAAACAACAATCTACTCAAACCTCTACGTGTGTGTTGACTTCCGGGAAGTGGTGCTGGCTGGTGGTTGTCTCTGAGGGAGCTCTGCCTCAGAGGAAGCTTTTTTCAGGTTAAAAGCCAGCCAAGAGGAATCTTGGACTGGCTTAAATGTTCTCCAAGGTATAGGAGAACCAATCAGATCTTCCACAAGACTTCGTTGAGCTGTCGGCGGCTGGAATTGATCAGGAAATTCCTGAGATAAGAAGGCAAGCCGATCGGCTGAAGACGGAGTCAGGAATTCCACGCAAGCTGAACTGGAATAAAGTGAAGCGTTTTTTCTTCTCTCAAAAAAAAACGTTCTTAACCAGCGAGCCCACTTCTGCCTAAACCTTATCATTCGGCTTAAATTACTGCAATAAAAGGGATTTGTTTATGAATCAGCAATTGAGAAACCTGGGTGAGTCATACTTTTTCTCTTTTAAATATAATTAAGGAAGAAAGAAAATATAAACAACTTATATACTTTTTTTACGACAAAAAGCTGGCTTGAATTTGGACTTTTAAAGTTTAAAAACGGATGAGAGGTAATTATTATATTTTGGACTATTTTTCTCTTTGGACTATTTCTTGTTGGATGAATCCGCTGCTCGTATATGCTACTAATTGTTTAGTCTTGGCAACCAGAATTGTTTTGCATTCTTGGAAGCAGATAAGGACTGTGTTGTGCTGGCTGGATTTCAATAATAGGCCTGGAATATTAACTCTTCTTTTTGGTGGAGGGAAAAAAAGAAAAGAAATAGACTGCCCTTAGGTTCTGAAACAGTGATTAATATTAGAAATTAAAGGCCTCTTTTTGAAAATGACAACTAAAAAAACAACCAAGGCCCAGGGGCGAAGAGGTTCTATTGATACACAGGAAGAGGATATACCCCCAGAAATGTTTCAAAAAATAATGGAAGGGATTAATGCTATAAAACAGGAAATGAAACAGGAAATGAAAACTGAATTGACAGATATAAAAGACTATATTAAAACACAAGTGGATGAGATTAAAGGGACAATTGGGCAAATAAAGGAAGATGCAAAAAATACTAAAGAAAAGGTACAAACCTTGGAGAATAGAACAGATATACTAAATCTGGAACTAGAAAAAAATTTGGACTATTTAGCTGTGACTGAAATGAGAAATAAAGAGCATTGTTTGAGATTCCGTGCAATCCCTGAGGAAACAGGTGAAGACATTAGAGATAAAATTGTTAATGCTTTAGTAAAATTTCTGGACTTGAATGAAGATAGGATGGAATTTGAAATAGACAAAGTTTATAGAATTAACTCCAGATATGCAACAATGAAAAAAATTCCAAGAGATGTGCTTGTTCATTTCGTAAAGAAGACGACCAGAGATATGGTTTTACAGCAACACTTTAAATATACCTTTAAAATTGATGGTAAGGAAATACTGGTGATGAAGGAAATTCCTATTAGACTTTTACGTAAGAGAAAAGAATATGCTTTCCTTACAGAAAAACTTAAGCAATGCAAAATTCAATTTAGGTGGGACGTTCCAGAAGGAGTGATTTTTACATTCAGACAACAGAAATACAGACTGAATACTGTTCAAAAAGCAAGGGACTTCTTGAGAAAAGCTTCAAAAGATATGGAAGAAGATAAACTCAAAGATATGGATATAGTTCCTGGGAAACAAAGTCAACAAGGATATGCAGAGGAGGGGAAGGAAGATGATGGATCAAAAGGAGCATCAGGCAAATTTTAAAATACACGCTTAATGATGGATTACAAATACCTAACTTGGAATATAAATGGAGCCAACACGGCGCAGAAGAGAAAGAAAGTGTTTCATTATTTGAAAAAATTAAAATTGGATATAATTTGTCTACAAGAAACTCATATTCAGAAGAAAGATTCCAAATATTTGATTTGTAAAAATTTGGGTGAAGAATTTATTTCAGCTGGACCAAAAAAAAAAAATGGAGTTGTTCTCTATATTAACCCACAATTGCTTCCTAAATTGGTATTATTGGACGATAGTGGTAGATTTGTGGGGGTTGAAATTACTTTACAAGGTACAAACATTTTGATAGTGGGTATTTATGCCCCGAATGAAGATAAAACAAGGTTTTATACAGGACTTATGGAAAAATTGTCAGAGTTTTCATATGAGCATTGGTGTGTCATGGGTGACTGGAATGGGGTAATCTCACCAAAAATTGATAGGCTTTCTGAAAAAAATATCAAAGAGACACAAGGTAAATTACCGAAGATTTGTTTTGAACTCATGGAACATTTAGAATTGGTGGATACCTGGAGATATATAAATGATAATGCAAAGGAATTTACTTATTTTTCAGAAAGACATAAAACATTTTCGAGGATTGATATGATTTGGATGTCAAAAATTTTAGCGAAGGATATTTTTAAAATGGATATATTACCAAAAACTTTTTCGGACCACAATCCTGTGATATTAACTTTAAAAAAAAAAAATCTTGGATTTAGATGGAGACTAAATGAATCTTTATTACAGAATGATAAAGTAGTACAAGAATGTAAGAAGAAATTAAAGGAGTTCTTTGAATATAATTTATATAAAGGAACAAGTGAAAATATTGTTTGGGATACTAGTAAGGCATTTATGAGGGGATACTTTATTAAATGTAATTCTGAATTAAAAAAAAAGAAACAACAGAAAATGCAATTAATTTTGGAAGAAATAAAACAAAAAGAGGAAGAATTGAAAAAGAATCCAGCTAAAGTTTCTATTGTAAATCAAATTAAAATGTTACAGAAGCAAGTATCAATGTTGACAGTTAGAGAAATTGAAAGGAAATTAAATTTTGCTAAACAAAGGACTTTTGAATTTGCAAATAAACCTGGGAAATGGTTAGCATATAAATTAAGAAAAGAACGTCAAAAAAATATTATTTTAAAGATACAAGAAGGAGATGAGACGCTGACAGATAATGTAAAAATCAAAAAGATTTTTCATCAATATTACTCAACATTGTATAAGTGTCAAGAAATTCCATCTGAAAAAATAGAAGAGTATTTATCTAAACAGAATTTGCCGAAAATTACAGATTTTCAGAGACAAGTTATTAATGGCCCTATTACGTCAAGAGAGATATCTGAAGCTATAAATAAAATTAAATTAGGAAAGGCGCCAGGACCAGATGGGCTATCTGCAATGTATTATAAATGTTTGGAGGAAGAACTCTTGCTACCCTTACAGTCTACAATGAATTCTATTTTGCAAGAGGGAAAGATACCGGATAGTTGGAAAAATGCTAATATAACATTAATACCTAAAGAGGACCAAGATTTAACTAAAACAAAAAATTATCGGCCAATATCTCTACTGAATAATGACTATAAAATTTTTACAATGATTTTGGCTGAAAGATTGAAAATAATATTGCAACAATTTATTCAGGAAGATCAATCAGGGTTTTTACCTAAAAGACAATTACGTGACAACGTCAGGAATGTTTTGAATGTGTTGGAATATTTAGAACAACGAAATGATAAACAAGCAGCTTTGATTTTTTTAGATGCTGAAAAAGCATTTGATAATTTGAATTGGAAATTTATGTTCCAGGTTTTGGAGCAAATGGATTTTGGAGACAACTTTATAAAATGGATCAGATCGATTTATACGTCACAGAAGGCCCAGATAATTGTTAATGGAGACTTAACGGATTCATGTGAAATACAAAAGGGTACAAGACAGGGATGTCCATTATCTCCCCTTTTATTTATTCTGGTTTTAGAAGTGCTGCTTAGAGATATAAGGCAAGATAAAAGGATTTCGGGATTAAAAATAAAAAAAGAAGAATATAAATTGAGAGCATTTGCTGATGATTTGATAATTGTACTAGAAAACCCTTTGGAAGGAATTCATATATTGATGGACAAATTAAAAGAATTTGGACCGTTAGCAGGATTTAAGATCAACAATCAAAAAACAAAGATGTTGGTGAAAAATTTAACTTTAAGGGAACAGAAAGAGTTAATGGACAAGACAGATTTTACAATAGAAAAAAAGTTGAAATATTTAGGCATCATCATGACAAATAAAAACTCAAAGCTGTTTCATAATAATTACAAAAAATTATGGACAGAGATTAAGAAAGACTTGCTAAGATGGGATAAACTACAACTGTCATTAATGGGTAGAATATCTGTGATAAAAATGAATGTATTACCGAGAATGATGTTTTTGTTTCAAACAATACCTGTAATATCCTCTGATTTACCTTTTAAACAATGGCAAAAAGATATTTCTAAATTTGTATGGCAAGGAAAAAAACCAAGAGTTAAATTTAAATTACTTCAAGACGCTAAAGAAAGAGGAGGACTGGGATTACCAAATTTGAGACTTTATTTTGCTGCCTGCTGTTTAGTCTGGATAAAGGAATGGATCTTATTGAGGAATAAAAGACTATTGGATTTGGAGGGCCACAATCTGAAGTGGGGATGGCATGGATATCTATGGTATGACAAAGTAAAAGTAAACGTAGACTTTAACAATCATTTTATAAGACGTTCTCTGTTGAAAATATGGAATAGATACAAACCAAGGTTTTATTCGAAAATACCATTATGTGTCTCAAGTCAAGAAGCGTTTTATAGAAGAGAAATGTCTGGAAAAGAGAAATGGTTAACTTATCAAGAACTATTAGAAAATGTACATGGAGAATACACAATGAAAGAGAGAGAACAATTGATAAAGGAAGGATATAGTTTTCATTGGTTTGCCTATTTACAATTGTTAGAAAGATATAAAATGGACAAGAAAATGTATGGGTTTGAAATAAGTAAATCTGATTTTGAAATAGGTTTGTATACAAATGATGAAAACATAATTGCAAAAATGTATAAACTTTTATTGAAAATGGATATGGAGGAAGAACAAGTAAAAGAGTGCATGGTAAAGTGGGCAAAAAATTTTGGTCATAACATACAAATGGATCAATGGGAAAATATGTGGAAAAAAGGCTTGAAATTTACATTATGTTATAATCTTAAAGAAAATTTTTATAAAATGATGTACCGTTGGTACATGACTCCAGAAAAGCTGTCAAAAATGTATAGTAATGTCTCTAATGTTTGTTGGAAATGTAAACAACAAGAAGGATCTTTTTATCATATGTGGTGGTCATGTAAAAAGGCGAAATTATTCTGGGCACAGATAGGTAGGAAGATGCAAAAAATTTTAAAGATAAATATTCAGTCAAAACCAGAATTTTTTTTACTGGGTTTTATGGATAAACAAATAGAAAAGAAATATGGAAGAATATTATTATATATGATTACGGCAGCAAGATTATTATATGCACAAAAGTGGAAAATGGAATCAATACCAACAATGGAAGAATGGCTACTGAAATTAATGGACTTAGTAGAAATGGATAAATTGACGTGTTTACTTAGAGAAAAATCGACAGATACATTCCTTAAGGATTGGAAGCCTCTCTTAGACTTTTTGTCGAAAGATCAAAATAAAATGATGATACTGGGATTTGATGATTAATTAAGACAGCTTATGGAGAAAAGGGATTCTGTATGTACATATTAAGGGACAGGTTTGATGTATATTATATACTTATAGCTGATCTGTGACAAATCGGAAGTCAACCATTTTATTTTTATTTTTTGTTGTAGTATTGTTATGTTTTTTCTTACTTTGTTTTGTTTGTTTTTTGGAAAAATTTGAATAAAAACTATATAAAAAAAAAAAAAAAACCTCTACGTGTGTGTTATGTGCCTTCCAGTCGATTATGACTTTTGGCAACACTATGAATCAGTGACCTCCAATAGCATCTATTGTAAACCACCCTGTTCAGTTCTTGTAAGTTCAGGTCTTTGGCTTCCTTTATGGAGTCAATCCATCTCTTGTTTGATCTTCCTCTTTTTCTACTCCCTTCTGTTTTCCCCCAGCATTATTGTCTTTTCTAGGGAATCATATCTTTTTTGTGGTGCATAGTATCCGCAAAACTCTCCTCCAACACCACATTTCAAATGAGCTGATTCTTCCCTTACCCACTTTTTTCACTGTCCAACTTTCACATCCATATATAGAGATCAGGAATACTATGGTCTGAATGATCCTGACTTTGGTGTTCAGCGATACATCTTTGCATTTGAGGAGCTTTTCTAGTTCTCTCATAGCTGCCCTCTCCAGTCCTAGCCTTCTTCTGATTTCTTGATTGTTGTCTCCATTTTGGTTAATGATTGTGCCAAGGTATTGATAATCCTTGACAAGTTCAATGTCCTCCTTGGTCAACTTTAAAGTTACATAAATTTTCTGTTGACATTAATTTAGTATTTTTGACGTTCAGCTGTAGTCCTGATTTTTCCTTTCCTCTTTAACTTCAGATAATTACTAGTTTCTGCTAGTAGTATGGTATCGTCTGCGTATCTTAAATTATTGACATTTCTCCCTCCAATTTTCACACCTCCTTCATATTGGTCTAAACCCGCTTTCTACATGATATGTTCTGCATATAGATTAAACAGATAGGGTGCTAAAATACACCCCTTTCTTACACCCTTCTTGATGGGGAACCAATCGGTTTCTCCATATTCTGTCCTTACTGTAGCTTCTTGTCCAGAGCATGGATTGTGCATCAGTACAATCAGATGCTGTGGCACCCCCGTATCTTTTAAAGCATTCCATAGTTTGTCGTGATCTACGCAATCAAAGGTTTTGCTGTAATCTATAAAACACAGGGTGATTTTCTTCTGAAATTCCTGGGTCTGTTCCATTAGTCAACATATGTTTGTAATATGATCTCTGGTACCTCTAAATTCAGACTGCACATCTGGCATTTCTCTCTACATTTATTTATTTATTTCTATCCCACCCTTGTACCATATAATAGGGCATTCAGGGCGGCTTACAAAAATAAAACAAAACACATACATAATAAAATTGTAAACAATAAAATCACAAAAACATTAGAATACATAAAATACAATTAAAATACATAAAATACAATTAAAATACATAAAATACAATTAAAATACATAAAATACAATACACATATATACATATATATAGGGAGTTGTACTAAAGGGAACTACAAGGGTAAAATTTAATGTAGAGGGCATAAAATCAGTGTCAGGCTCTACCTTCAGTCCCTTACATATATGGTAAGAGCCTTTGTTGTAGAATTTTGAGCATTACTTTACTTGCATGGGATATTAAGGCAATAGTTCAATAATTACTGCATTCCCTGGGATCCCCTTTCTTTGGAATTGGGATATATATTGAATACTTCCAGTCTCTTGGCCATTGCTTTCTTTTCCATATTTGTTGACTTTTTTTTGGCAAAATTTGTAGAGATTCCTTCTCAGTAACTTGTAGCAACTCTATTGGTATGTCATCTATTCCTGGTGATTTGTTTCTTCCAAGTATTTTAAGAGTAGCTTCCACCTCATATTCTAAAATTTGTGGTTCTTCCTCATACGGTTCCTCGGTGAATGACTCTGTTATCCATTTTATATTGTATAGATATTACGGTAAGTATTAATATATATATATATATATATATATATATATATATATATATATATATATATATATATATATATATACTGTTATGTGTTGTAAACCACCTTGGGGTCTCTTGACAGGCGTGGTATATAAGTGGAATAAAATAATAAATAAATAAATCCTTGCATCTCTTAAGATATTTTCTTTAAAGAGAAACAACTAAATGTTTTATATTTGAAAGCTGCAGAAGCACATCAAATAAGATTTCTTTCATCTTCATCTATCTTTAGCCACAATTAGCATACAATTTTAATAAATTACTACTGCAAACATAAGGAAAAAGACTAATGTTGCATATACACCACACATCTAAAGCACATGACTTCCCACGCATCTTAAGGAACACAAATACTCAGCTGATAATGTTCTTTTATTTAACAAGTTCGCATCAGCACTATAAAAGGGATACAGGATTTTTAATAGAAAGACATTCAGTTGGCATAAAATGCTTTGAAATAATGTAAATATTTATATGCAAATACCTTCCACTCTCAAACATTTATTTTAGGGCCGTGAACTTACATGTATATTAAAGCAGCCTGTTGTCCGTTACATCTCCCCCTCTTCTGTAGTGGCATATTGGAGCTCTTTCTTAAGATCATAGAATCATAGAACAGTAGAGTTGGAAGGGGCCTATATGTTGGCGTGTGCGTTGTTGTGTGAAACAGCATACATTACGTTGGAGTTAAGTTGAGCAAGAAACTTCTTCAGATCATGTTAAGAGTCTTTATTGAAAGACATTAAGGCCAGAGGCTTAAGAGTAAATACATGTAGAGATTCTTCAGTCACCCCCCCTTCTGGTACATCTCTCTCCATAGATAAACACAAAAGACAGCCTCTCAGCTCAGAGGCATAATTCAGAAGAAGAAAACACACAGACTCTGTTAGAACTTTCCCAGTCGCTATCAGATGGCTACCATAGCAACGACCCTGGCAGTCCGTTCCCAGACAGAGCATAGACATAACTCCCCCTTAACCACAGTTACGTCTTCACACTTGCAGGCTTCATGGAAAACTACTAGAGACAGTAATGCCTACTGGTCACCAGCCCAACAGCCTCCCTTTTTTCCATTAAGACAGCAAAATACACATGAAATACATCTCCATAATACATAGTCATACAGTCATACATTTCTACAATACCTCTTGCAATACATTTCAGTACATTGCATTTTCAGTTCAGTACAGTTCAAACTTACATCACTCAAACTTTGGTTCAACACATGTCAAATAAAGTGTCTCAGGATCCATGTCTACAACTTTATTCATTCCAGGACTTGTTATTAATCCCACAGTAAATCTGTCAGGCGGTTTGCCTAAATTCGCTCTCGTGGAGCGTCTTAAAGGAACCAGAGCTTCGGCTCTCTCTGCCCCCCCATTTGTGCTTGTGCTTGGCACAACCTGCGCAGGGGCTTCCATTTCCTCAGCTTTTCATTTCTTTGATCTGCGTTTTCCAGAAATGAGCTCATTCAAAGCATCTCTGAGAGGTATTTGTGTACCTTCCACTTTAATGTCAACATCTGGCTGAAATTTCTGTGATTGTGTTAGTGTTTGTGTTTGTTCGTGTAAGAAGGACTGTCTCCCTTTGATCCCAAGGCTTTCCTGAGACTTTAATGCTTCTGCTCAGAATTAACTGCTGTGTTTCTGGACACCAAACTTTGAAATATGCATTCTCTTGTGCTCTAGGTGCACGTTTGCCACGTCTCTTACCCTGTGGCTTGTAAACTTGGCTGCGATGCACTCTTTCAGGCATCAGCCTGACTGCATTACATGAATACTGTGGCTGTGTGCTTTTAACAGCTGTCTTCTTACAGCTCTGGCGGTCATTCCCTTTCCACCCCATTAAACTCAAGGCATCAGCACACTTCACACCCATGGACATTTTAAACTGTGAATCATCAAGGCTTCCTTGCATGCACACTTGATCTCCCCTCATTACAAAACATTGGTATTTGTGAAACAAAATTGAATAATTACAACTCACCAGTTTGCCCACTGATAAAATATTATGAGCCAATTCCGGAACAAACAAACAGTTTGTCATTATGCCAAGCTTGTCAAATTTCACCAGACCACGTGCTTTTACGGATTTCCGTGATCCATCAGCAAGTAAAACAAAGTCCTGCTCATCTGTAGACGTGTAAAACAGACTCCTGTCTTTGATTAATATATGGCTTGCCCTGCTGTCGACAATAAAGTTAATTTGTTCCAAGTCTTTAGACTTCTGTTTACAAACAAAGTTCACACTTCGCTGCTTCAAGCCTCCGTCCCTGGAGTTTCGCTTGATTGCACAATCTTTACGGAGATGCCCACGGGCCCCACAGGCAAAACAAGACTTCAGCCGCTGCTGCACCCGCTTGTTTTCCTGTCTGCTTTTGGCAGCCTGCTCCGGTTCGGTTTCTCCTCCTTGCTTCTGACAGCTTCCACCGGCTGGGCTCTCAGCGCCTCCTGCCTCCGCTGCCATTCCTGGGACAATTCCTGCAACGCGTCCCACATCTTTTTAGCCGACGGCTCATCTCTCACACACATCAGTTGAGAATCCAATAGAGCCAAGATTATAAAAGCCTGCACCCTCTGGTCTCGACGCTTCCAGGCCGCGGTCAGTACCGCCGGGGGTTTTTCTTCAATCACGTCCCATAAATCCTCTGTTATCAGCAAAGCCCGCATCCTCGGCTTCCAGCTGCCATAATTCTTTCCATTAAGTCGTTCCATCGGCAAGCCTCCGCCAGACAGGTTTACAGCCATGTTGCTCACCTCCGTCTGGTTCAATCAATCAAGCTGCCCTCTCTGGAACTCCGTCTGCCGTTCAGACCAGCAACTTACTCTGGTGTAATGCGCTGTGGAGCGTAACCATCCTCTGCTACCACTGTTGGCATGTGTGTTGTTGTGTGAAACAGCATACATTACGTTGGAGTTAAGTTGAGCAAGAAACTTCTTCAGATCATGTTAAGAGTCTTTATTGAAAGACATTAAGGCCAGAGGCTTAAGAGTAAATACATGTAGAGATTCTTCAGTCACCCCCCTTCTGGTACATCTCTCTCCATAGATATACACAAAAGACAGCCTCTCAGCTCAGAGGCATAATTCAGAAGAAGAAAACACACAGACTCTGTTAGAACTTTCCCAGTCGCTATCAGATGGCTACCATAGCAACGACCCTGGCAGTCCGTTCCCAGACAGAGCATAGAGATAACTCCCCCTTAACCACAGTTACGTCTTCACACTTGCAGACTTCATGGAAAACTACTAGAGACAGTAATGCCTACTGGTCACCAGCCCAACACTATAAGGCTATCAAGTCCAACCCCCTGCTCAATTCAGGAATCCAAATCAAAGCATTCCTGACAGATGGCTGTCCAGCTGCCTCTTGAATGCCCCCAGTGTCAGAGAGCCCACTACTTCTCTAGGTAATTGGATCCATTGTTGTATGGCTCTAACAGTTAGAAAGTTTTTCCTGATGTCAAGTTGAAATCTGGCTTCCTGCAACATGAGCCCATTATTCTGTGTCCTGCACTCTGGGACAATTGAGAAGAGATCCCAGCCCTCCTTTATGTGACAACCTTTCATGTACTTGAAGAGTGCTATCATATCTCCCCTCAGTCTTCTCTTCTCCAGGCTAAACATGCCCAGTTCTTTCAGTCTCTCCTCATAGGGCTTGGTTTCCAGTCCCCTGATCATCTTTGTTGCCCTCCTCTGAACCCGTTCCAGTCTGTCTGCATCCTTCTTGAAATGCGGAGACAAGAACTGGACACAGTATTCAAGATGAGGCCTAACCAGTGCTGAATAGAGGGGAACTAATACTTCATGCGATTTGGAAACTATACTTCTGTTAATGCAGCCTAATATAGCATTTGCCTTTTTTGCAGCCACATCACACTGTTGGCTCATATTCAGCTTGTGATCAACGGCAATTCCAAGATCCTTCTCACATGTCGTATGGCTGAGCCAAGTATCCCCATCCAGAGCTTGAAAAAGTTACTTTTTTAAACTACAACTCCCATCAGCCCCAGCCAGCATGGCCACTGGATTGGGCTGATGGGAGTTGTAGTTCAAAAAAGTAACTTTTCCAAGCTCTGCCCCCATCTTATAACTGTGCATTTGATTTCTTTTTCCTAAGCGTAGAACTTTACATTTATCCCTGTTGAATTTCATTCTGTTGTTTTCAGCCCAATGCTCCATCCTATCAAGGTCTCTTTGAATTTTGTTTCTGTCTTCCACGGTATCAGCTATGCCCCCCAACTTTGTATCATCTGCAAATTTGATAAGCATGCTTTTTACCTCCTCATTCAATTCATTAATAAAAATGTTAAAGAGCACTGGACCAGGACCGAGCCCTGTGGTACCCCACTCATTACTTCCACCCAGTGTGAGAAGGAACCATCGATAAGCACTCTTTGAGTACGATTCTGGAGCCAACTGTGTATCCACCTGATAGTTGTTTCATCCAGCCTACATTTAGCTAGCTTGCTAATCAGAATATCATGGGGCACTTTGTCAAAAGCTTTGCTGAAGTTGAGATATATTATGTCCACAGCATTCCCACAGTCTACAAGGGAGGTTACCCAGTCAAAAAAATGAGATGAGATTAGTTTGATCATGATCCATATCTCTTGTGAGCACTGGGGTGTGTGTGTGTGTTGTAACACACAGTGATGAAGGGCATTTGGCAACCATGTAATGTGCTAGGGTTTTCCCCACAATGTATATCTTTCTATATCTATATTTATAAGCATCATATTTACAAACAGGGGAGCTGCAGGGAGGCAGGGAGTGGATTCTGGCAACCCATTGTCATGGCCCCATCAGAGGACTCATCAGACGAGGATGACTTGGGAGTAACAGCAGCAGACCCAGAAGGAGAAACGGAGGAAACTCCTGAGAACCCAGCTCCTTCTCCCCCTCAGCTGCAGAGCACCCCAGACACAGCTGAAGCCCTTCAGCCAGACGCAGACAGTGAACAGGATACGCCCCCCTCACCTGCAGAACGTAGACAGCAGAAGGTCAGGCAGAAGAGGGGCAGGCCTGTCCACTTAAGGCCAAAACGCTGAGGGCTCACACCTGCTGACCAACCTGCTCCTTAAAAGTCAAACCTTGGCTTCAGCTTGTTGCTGACTACAATGTCAGGCATGACCACTGTGTGTCTTCCTATCCCCTGAACCTTGACTTGGACTGATCTCTCGGCAAACTAGACCCGGACCTTCACTGACGTCTCTTCTGGATTTCTGGCTTGGCACGTAAGCTTCGAACGGCCTCTGCCCTTATCTTGCTTCCTTCTTGCTAGCCTGGCAGATTTATAGCCAAGCTGCCGGCTGAGGACTTACGGCCTGGCAATTACCAAGGAATCTCCAGCCCTGCCTGCACCCCCACCGACACTGCTGTCTCAGTGAAGAGCTGACACCCACGGGGGGGGGGAAGAAGGCAGGCTCTGGCTATGTTAAGCTGGGCTGGAGAGCGAAGCAAACAAGGGCAGTAGCCCCTAGTACTATATACATTTGTTACCATTCACATACACATTTATTTATTTATTTACAATATTTATAAAAAACCCTTTTACAATACCTTGATATTTTATACAAGAATATATAGAGATACAATAAAACATAAGATAACATAAAATAATACAAACCAATCATAAAAATGACTGCTTCATCTTGCTAAAATTAATCTGAATAGGCTTGTCAGCATATATTTATGTACACACACACACACACATGCACCACACACGGTGTTTTCAGGGCATTTTACAAAAAGATACAATACAAATCCAAAACTAAAATATGATAACTTAGCATATTAAAGACATTTAAAAGCTGGGAAAATATAAACAACTTCATCGGGCACCAAAAAGAAAACAATGGTACATAGCAGTTTACAATGCCACTAATAAGGATTTCCCCATTTCAGAAGCAGTATTACTATGGCAGAATAGACTGTAACTTGAGGCTACATTCGTATCAATTGAGTTACAACTCTTTTCTGTAGAGGGCAATCCAAAAAAGAGGGGGAAAGTAGCATTACAGCTATAAAGAAATAGGAACAAAATCATTTGAAATGACAAAATATAAGAGAAATGTTTGAAACACATTCAAGTCTAAGCCAATTGGATTCCAAACCAGCAAGTAAAATACAGAGCCCTATTTGATTTCTGGCTGTTTATCATTTTCCCTCATGACTACTAAAGCTGATTTGTTTCCTCAGCTGGCCTTCCTTCAGCACCCTCCTTCAACAGCCCTGTATTAAAGAAACTGGTTGAAATTAGCCCAAAGGTTTTAGAAGTCAGGATAGATGAGATTAAACAATGAGAAATAGCTTCTGTATGTTCAGATATTTTTTGCAATGAAATATTAATAAGAACAGAATTCTTAAAGAAAGAATAGGCCTCAGAGATAGAGGCATATATGCACAACGTTAAACACTTAATCAAGTTATATAGTAATATGTTTGGGTTCAGTAATTTTTATTTTACCTTATTGGTAGATGAACAGGACAGCATGAACTAATACTAGATGAGCAAACACTTTTATTCATTTTTGTATTACTTTTATATCATTTTCAGCATTAAAAACACAGAAGAGGAAATGTATATCTATAAAAACATCTGATATTAAACTAAAGACACCAAGGTTCAACTTAAGAAACTGCTGCAATGTTGTCTTTTCATTCTTCTCTCTCCAGGCTTTTAGCTTATTGGGGGGGAAACAAAATAATCATGCAACACAGAATTCAAGTTACTGTGTTTCAGGGCTAGTCCACGTGCTATGATTTTATAGACATGGGTATCTATGTGTTTCTAATTCATAGTCATGTGTGTATGAGCAATCCTGGGTTTTTTCTTACCAAGAAGTTTAGACATTGATGAAGAGATCAAAACAGTCTTTAGGGGGCAAGAGAGAAGGGAAGAGAAAAGTGGGGTTACAACATTAGCAACAACAGGAGCTAGAAGATAAGATGTTCCAAAGGAAAGAACAACAGGGAAAGTTGGATGGGAAAAGCAACAATAATGGCTTGGTGCAGAAGTAAATTCAAGAATGTCCCAAAATGCAGAACTGAAACAAAGGAGAAATGTCTGTGTAGGGGGCAGAAAGGATCAGGAGTACAAGAATCAAAGGTATTTTCTATCTACAGTTGGGAGAGCAAGCAGTACTGTCTCTGTGTCAAGACACTGAAGGCTAATGAAGATTAGGAACTTCATTGATTGGGAAAAATGATGGAAGCTACAGCTCTCAGCCCCCCTCTAGGATGCACACCTTAACGTGGTGAGGGGGTTTGAGAGTGTTGAAGAAGCTAAGAGAAATGCCATCAGGAGTCTAGACCAAGAGGTTAAACTCCAAGCGGGGGCACCCATGGCGGAATAGTCAAAGCTGAAACACCAGACTAAGATGCATCCAAACTCAGAGGAAGGCAATGGTAAACCACTTCTGAATATCTCTTACCACGAAAACCCTATGAACAAGAGTATCCAAAATGCAACACAAGATAGTGCTGGAAGATGGGACCCCCAGGTCAGAAGGCACTCATCGAGCTACTGGGGAACAATAAAGAACAAGTACAAGTAGCGCTGTGACTAATGATGCAGCTGGGTCAAAGCCAAAAGGAACCCCAGAGGCTCATATACACAGATGCCAAAGGAGAGTCCGGAGTTGTACAATGCACACAATAGGAACATGGAATGTGAGAAGCATGAACCAGGGAAAGTTAGAAATTGTCGAGCAAGAAATGGAATGCATCAACATTAGAATACTTGGTGTGAGTGAACTAAAATGGATGGGAATGGGACATTTTCAATCAGGCAACTACAAAGTATTTTATGCAGGAAATAAGACATTAAAAAGAAATGGGGTTGCTTTAATAGTAGCAAAAGAAGTTAGGAGCTACAATGCAAGGTCTGAGCGAGTGATATCAATAAGATTAAATGGGAAACCTATCACCATAACCATCATCCAAGTCTACGCTCACAACATCAAACGCAGAAGAAGAGGAATTGGAGAGATATTACGCAGTACAAGAAGAAATTGATCACACACCCAAACAAAATGTGCTGATAATCATGGGGGATTGGAATGCAAAAGTAGGGAACAGAGAAGAATTAGGAATTGTGGAGAAATCGGGCCTAGGAGACAGAAATTAAGCAGGAGAAAGACTTATTGAATTCTGTGAAGCCAATAATCTGTTTCTTGCAAACACATTTTTGGAACAACCAAAAAGACAACTGTACACATGGACATCACCAAATGATCAATATAGGAACCAAATTGATTATATAATTGGTAGCAGAAGATGGAGAAGTTCCATACTTTCTCCAAAAACAAGACCAGGAGCAGACTGTGGTAGAGATCATAAACTGGTTGTATTGAAAATCAGAGTAAAGCTAAAGAAGAACAACAAAGCAATCATAATGCCAAAATACAATTTAAATAACATCCCAGAAGAATATAACGATCAAATAAGGAACAGATTTGAGGCTTTAAACTTAGCTGACAGAGAACCAGCAGAACTATGGAATGAAGTCAGAGACGTTATCAGGGAAGAATGCAAAAAGACAATACCTCTAGTGAAAAAGAGAGAAAGACCTCAATGGATGACTGAAGAAACTCTTAATATGGTAAAAGAGAGAAGGAAAGCAAAAGCAAAAGGACATAGAAACAGAGTCAGAACCCTAAATGCAACAATACAGTGACTAGTACGTAAGGACAAAGAGAACTATTACTATAGTTACTGTATAGAAATAGAAGAGGACAACAAAAAGGGTAGAACAAGAGCCGTATTCCAAAAGATTAGAGAAATTAAACGGAAATTTAGACCAAGAATAGGGATGTTGAATAATCAACAGGGGAACACACTGACTGATCGAGATGAAATAAAAAGAAGATGGAAGCAATACACTGAAGAACTATACAAAAGAGATGCCTGGATGACAGATTCATTCACAGAGGAACTGTCTGATGAAAAACCAGAAATTTTGAATGTGAGGTGAAATCTGTTCTTAAAATAATTGGAAGAAACAAATCATCAGGAACAGATGGTATACCAATAGAGCTGCTACAAGCTACTAAGACTAAATCAGTGACTAAGACTAAGAAAACCAGTGGGATACGGTTATCCCTGGATATAAACTGTATCGGAAGGACAGGGAAGGACGTATTGGTGGCAGTGTCACTCTATATGTGAAAGAAGGCATTGAATTCAGCAAGCTCGAAACCCCAAAAGAGGTGGACTCCTCCACATAATCATTGTGGGTGGTGATGCCATGCCCCAGGAGGGATTTAATACTGGGAACGATCTATCGTCCCCCTGATCAAAATGCTCAGGGAGACCTGGAGATGAGATATGAAACTGAGGAAGCATCCAAACTAGGAAATGTGGTAGTAATGGGTGACTTCAACTACCCGGACATTGACTGGCCGCATATGTGTTCCAGTCACGACAAACAAGCAAAATTTCTAGATATTCTAAATGACTATGCCCTACACCAGTTGGTCATGGAACCAATCAGAGGGATGGCAACCCTGGACTTAATCCTCAGTGGGGACCGGGACCTGGTGCGAGATGTAAGTGTTGTCAAACTGATTGGGAGCAGTGACCATAGTGCTATTAAATTAAACATACATGTAAATGGCCAATTGCCAAGAAAATCCAACACAGTCACATTTGACTTCAAAAGAGGAAACCTTACAAAATGAGGGGATTGGTAAAAAGAAAGCTGAAAAACAAAGTCCAGAGGGTCACATCACTCGAAAATGCTTGGAAGTTGTTTAAAAACACTATATTAGAAGCACAACTGGAGTGCATACCGCAGATCAGAAAAGGTACCACCAGGGCCAAGAAGATGCCAGCATGGTTAACGAGCAAAGTCAAGGAAGCTCTTAGAGGCAAAAAGTCTTCCTTCAGAAAATGGAAGTCTTGTCCGAATGAAGAAAATAAAAAGGAACACAAACTCTGGCAAAAGAAATGAAAGAAGACAATAAGGGATGCTAAAAAAGAATTTGAGGAGCACATTGCTAAGAACATAAAAACCAACAACAAAAATTCTATAAATACATTCAAAGCAGGAGACCATCTAGGGAGGTGCTTGGACCCTTGGATGATAAAGGAGTCAAAGGTGTACTAAAGAACGATAAAGAGATTGCAGAGAAGCTAAATGAATTTTTTGCATCTGTCTTCACAGTGGAAGATATAAGGCAGATCCCTGAACCTGAACTAACATTTGCAGGACGGGATTCTGAGGAACTGAGACAAACAGGGGTAACGAGAGAGGAAGTTCTGGCTTAATAGAAAATATAAAACCTGACAAATCACCAGGCCCGGATGGCATCCACCCGAGAGTTCTCAAAGAACTCAAATGTGAAATTGCTGATCTGCTAACTAAAATATGTAACTTGTCCCTCGGGTCCTCCTCCATGCCTGAGGACTGGAAAGTGGCAAACGTAACGCCAATCTTCAAAAAGGGATCCAGGCGGGATCCCAGAAATTACAGGCCAGTTAGCTTAACTTCTGTCCCTGGAAAACTGGTAGAAAGTATGATTAAAGCTAGATTAACTAAGCACATAGAAGAACAAGCCTTGCTGAAGCAGAGCCAGCATGGCTTCTGCAAGGGAAAGTCCTGTCTCAGTAACCTACTAGAATTCTTTGAGAGTGTCAACAAGCATATAGATAGAAGGTGATCCAGTGGACATAGTGTACTTTGACTTTCAAAAAGCTTTTGACAAGGTACCTCACCAAAGACTTCTGAGGAAGCTTAGCAGTCATGGAATAAGAGGAGAGGTCCTCTTGTGGATAAGGAATTGGCTAAGAAGCAGAAAGCAGAGAGTAGGAATAAATGGACAGTTCTCCCAATGGAGGGCTGTAGAAAGTGGAGTCCCTCAAGGATCGGTATCGGGACCTGTACTTTTCAACTTGTTCATTAATGACCTAGAATTAGGAGTGAGCAGTGAAGTGGCCAAGTTTGCTGACGATACTAAATCGTTCAGGGTTGTTAAAACAAAAAGAGATTGCAAAGAGGTCCAAAAAGACCTCTCCAAACTGAGTGAATGGGCGGGAAAATGGCAAATGCAATTCAATATAAACAAGTGTAAAAGTATGCATATGGGAGCAAAAAATCTTAATTTCACATATACGCTCATGGGGTCTGAACTGGCGGTGACCGACCAGGAGAGAGACCTCGGGGTTGTAGTGGACATCATGATGGAAATGTTGACCCAGTGTGCGGCAGCTATAAAAAGGCAAATTCCATGCTAGCGATAATTAGGAAAGGTATTGAAAATAAAACAGCCAATATCATAATGCCATTGTATCAATCTATGATGCAGACGCATTTGGAATACTGTGTACAGTTCTGGTCGCCTCATCTCAAAAAGAATATTATAGAGTTGGAAAAGGTTCAGAAGAAGGCAACCAGAATGATCAAGGGGATGGAGCGACTCCTTTATGAGGAAAGGTTGCAGCATTTGGGGCTTTTTAGTTTAGAGAAAAGGCAGGTCAGAGGAGACATGATAGAAGTGTAAAAAATTATGCATGGCATTGAGAAAGTGGATAGAGAAAAGTTTTTTTCCTCTCTCATAATACTAGAACTCGTGGACATTCAAAGAAGCTGAATGTTGGAAGATTCAGGACAGACAGAAGGAAGCACTTCTTTACTCAGCGCATATTTAAACTATGGAATTTGCTCCCACAAGACGCAGTAAAGACCAACAGCTTGGATGGCTTTAAAAGAAAATTAGACAAATTCATGGAGGACAGGGCTATCAATGGCTACTAGCCATGATGGCTGTGCTCTGCCACCCTAGTCAGAGGCAGCATGCTTCTGAAAACCAGTTGCTGGAAGCCTCAGGAGGGGAGAGTGTTCTTGCACTCAGGTCCTGCTTGTGGGCTTCCCCCAGGCACCTGGTTGGCCACTGTGAGAACAGGATGCTGGACTAGATGGGCCACTGGCCTGATCCAGCAGGCTCTTCTTATGTTCTTATGTTCTTAAATCTGTCCAAATTTTGACAAAAATTTGTCAACCAATATGGAAAACTAAACAATGGCCCACAGACTAGAAGCATTCCATATACATTCCACTTCCAAAGAAAGGGGATCCCAGGGAATGCAGTAATTATCGAACTATTGCCTGAATATCCCATGCAAGAAAGGTAATGCTCAAGATTCTACAACAAAGGCTCTTACCATATATGGAGCAAGAAATGCGAGACGTCCAAGCTGGATTTAGAAAGGAAAGAGGCACCAGAGATCATATCGCAAATACTTTGGATAATGGAACAGAGCAAGGAATTTCAGAAGAAAATCACCCTGTGCTTTGTAGATTACAGCAAAGCCTTTGACTGTGTAGATCATGAAAAACTATGGAAAACTTTAAAAGAAATGGGGGTGCCACAGCATCTGATTGTCCTGATGCACAACCTATACTCTATCTGAAAGTGGATAGAGAAAAGTTCTTCTCCCTCTCTCATAATACTAGAACTCGTGGACATTCAAAGAAGCTGAATGTTGGAAGATTCAGGACAGACAAAAGGAAGTACTTCTTTACTCAGCGCATAGTTAAACTATGGAATTTGCTCCCACAAGATGCAGTAATGGCCACCAGCTTGGATGGCTTTAAAAGAAGATTAGACAAATTCATGGAGGACAGGGCTATCAATGGCTACTAGCTGTGATGGCTGTGCTCTGCCACCCTAGTCAGAGGCAGCATGCTTCTGAAAACCAGTTGCTGGAAGCCTCAGGAGGGGAGAGTGTTCTTGCACTCGGGTCCTGCTTGCGGGCTTCCCCCAGGCACCTGGTTGGCCACTGTGAGAATAGGATGCTGGACTAGATGGGCCACTGGCCTGATCCAGCAGGCTCTTCTTATGTTCTTAGGGACAAGAGGCTACTGTAAGGACAGATTATGGAGAAACTGACTGGTTCCCCATTGGAAAGGGTGTGAGATAGGGGTGTATTTTATCACCCTATTTATTTAATCTGTACGTAGAACATATCATACGGAAAGCAGGATTGGACCAAGATGAAGGAGGTGTGAAATTGGAGGGAGAAATATCAATAATTTAAGATATGCAGACAATACCATACTACTAGCAGAAACCAGTAATGATTTGAAACAAATGCTGATGAAAGTTCAAGAGGAAAGCACAAAAGTAGGACTACAGCTGAACGTCAAAAAGACTAAAGTCATGATAACAGAAGATTTATGTAACTTTACAGTTGACAATGAGGACATTGAACTTGTCAAGGATTATCAATACCTCGGCACAGTCATTAACCAAAATGGAGACAATTGTCAAGAAATCAGAAGAAGGCTAGGACTGGGGAGAGCAGCTGTGAGAGAACTAGAAAAGGTCCTCAAATGCAAAGATGTATCACTGAACACTGAAGTCAGGATCATTCAGACCATGGTATTCCCGATCTCTATGAATGGATGTGAAAGTTGGACAGTGAAAAAAGTGGACAAGACAAAAATCAACTCATTTGAAATGTGGTGTTGGAGGAGAGCTTTGCGGATACCATGGACTGCAAAAAAGACAAATAATAGGGTGTTAGAACAAATTAAACCAGAACTGTCACTAGAAGCTAAAATGATGAAACTGAGGTTATACTGTGGGCACATAATCAGAAGACATGATTCACTAGAAAAGACAATAATGTTGGGAAAAACAGAAGGGAGTAGAAAAAGAGGAAGGCCAAACAAGAGATGGATTGATTCCGTAAAGGAAGCCACAGACCTGAACCTACAAGATGTGAACAGGATAGTTTCTAACAGACGCTATTGGAGGTCACTGATTCATGGGGTCACCATAAGTCGCAGTTGACTTGGAAACACATAACAACACACAGCTCTCAGCCATAGGAAGAGTTATGTATATAATTCTGCAGGTAAGGAATGTTAGTCAGTCCTTGTGTTGTTCCTTGTGAATGCAATCCTGGTTGGCTTATAAATAGAGAAAATGATTTTTATTGTTTTTATTCTACCACTTTATGTAACATAATAAAAGTTATTAATTTATCATCTTTACAAACAAACTGGTCATATTCCTATTACCTAGGCATAATAACAGAGCCATGTCACATCCTGTTGGCTAGGAACACATCATGTTCAAGTCTTCCATCATCTTCTTAAACTACAGCTTGAAAATCTAAGCTGAAAAGATATGATTTATTTAGTACATCCCAGGCATTCACTATCATTACATGCAGCTGAAATCCTGGTACCCTGACGCCTCAGTCTGGAATACCTCAGTCACCAACTCTTTGCAACACTGTTGTATCATGCACAGAAATGCACAATGAACTTCTGATTCTTCTTAGCCCCAGGCAAGGCTAGTTACAAAGGTTGTTCTTTCTCTACTCTATTTTCAGTTCGTTTTATCATACAGCGGTTAAAGCCCTTCTTCTAATTTATTTATTGGTCTGAACACCAATTGTGATCCACCATTGTGATCCACAGCCATAGCAGCTTTTGAAATAGTTTTTAACCTCAATATCCTGCTGAATCTAGCAGACATAATACTTTGGAGTACGTGAAATATACTGACCTAGCCTGAGCAATTTTTTTAATAAAAAAAGCATTCAAGAGGAAATATGGTAGATGTACCGAAGCAAACGATTTGTATATTGAATTCTATTTACTTTATTTGGAATATTTACTTACTCATTATCTGAACAACATATATGGAAAATTATTGAAATCCCTACAACATTTACCTTGGGGGGGTGAATATGAAAAGTGACAAGGAAAAGGGCTGTGTGCGTGTGTGTGGATGTGTGCATGCACGCACACATGTTTAAAATATGAGCCTCATCATATCTAGGAGTAAAACTAGTAAATAAAGCCAGCTAAATATATAAACCCACAAATATACCCAGAAAGGAAGTCTTTGTTGAAGACAAACCAAACAACATTTCAGTTTTTGAACTATTACTGTGTGCTTACACCATCAAAGTCAGTCACATCAGTTTTGTAGACCATACTACTTGAAACTAGGGATATAGTTCATTTGTTGATGCTGGTTTGGATCTCATTTTGCCAAACTAGCAGGTAGTTATAGTTTGTGTTTGTTCGTTTTCTGTTATTTTCTGCTTTTATCATTTCAGTTGCTTTTCCTCCCCAAAAATAATGCTATTGTTAACATTCTTTCTACCAAGGTTTTATTTATTTTTATTTAATAAAATTTATATACCGCTTGAATGTGAAGACCTCTAAGCAGTTTACAAAAAAATTAAAATTATCAATAAAACAGCTACAAACAAGTAATTAAAACATTTTTAAAACAACTAAAATAGCTACTAACTAATTTGTTTTTACAATAGATCAACATCTATGTGTCTGGATAGGCTTGCCTAAACAAAAAAGTTTTAAGTAGGCATTGACAGGAATACAGTGAAGGAGCTTGCCCAATGTCAATAGGCAGGAAGTTCCAAAGAGTAGGTGCTGCCACACTAAAAGAACAATTCCTTAGAAGTGTAGAATGTGGCACCTGTAACAGTGGCTTTTCCAGTGGCTTGAGATCTGAGTGCTCAAGTGGGCACATATGGGGTAAGCCGGTCTCACAAGTAAAATGGTCCTGAGCAGTTAAGGGCTTTATGTAGCAGATGTAACACCTTGAATTTGGCAAGGTAACAAATTGGCAACCAGTGCAGATCTCTAAGCAGAGGGGATACATGCTGATAGGGTCTCACTCCTGTCAGCAATCTTGCTGCAGCATTCTTCACCAATTGAAGTTTCCAGGTCAAGTGCAAGGGAAGCCCCACATAGGGTGCACTGCAGTAATCCAGTCCTGAAGTCACCAATGTCTAAACTACTGTGGCCAAGCTCTCCCGGTCCAGGAATAATCGTAGTCTCACCAGGAGCAGCTGATTAAAGGCACTTCTAGCCAATGAGACTACCTGGGCCTCCAGTGAAAGAGCTGGATCCAGACTATGTAGCTGCACCTTCAAGGGAGTGCAACCCCATCCAGGGCAGGCAATTGACCAATTTCTCGGACACAGGAACCACTCATCCACAGTGCCTCCATCTTCCCAAGATTCAAACTCAGCTTATTTTCCTTCATCCCTCCCACCACTGCACCCAGGCACCCGTCCAGGGCCCACACAGCCTCTCCTGATTCAGATGTTACGGAGAAGTAGAGCTGTATCATCAGCATACTAATGACACCTTGCCCCAAAACTCCTAATGACCACAATGGCCTTATAGATATTAAATAGCATTGGGGATAAGAAAGAACCCTGTGGCACCCCATAGCACTACTGCCAGAGGGCAAAAAAAAAAAATTCACCCAGCGCTACTCTCTGGACTCAGTCCTAAAGGAGGACTGAAATCACAACAACATGGTGCCCCCAATTCCCATTCCATATTGCTGGTCCAGGAGGATACCATGGTCGATGGTACTGACACCCACAGAGAGATCAAGAAGCAGGAGCAAGGTTGCACTCCCCAGTTCCACTCTCTACAGAGTTCACCAGAGCAACCAAGGCTGACTCAGTCCCATGGCCAGGACTGAATGCAGATTGGAATGGATCTAGAATGCCTGCAGCTGCCCCACCTCTACTTTCTCCACCACCTTCCCCAATAATGGGATATTTGTGACTGGTCAATAGTCATTCATATCCAAGTGATACAGGCTTGTTTCTTTAGGAGTGTCCTCACCAACGCCTCTTTCAAAGCCACAGGGACCAGCCCTTCATGCACTGAAACATTAACCACACTCTGGGTCCAACAAGTCAACTCCGACTCCGACTCCTCTATTTTTCTACTGTCCGACTCCTTCATAAATAGCAAATGTATATTAATGTATTAATATTAATAAATTAATATTAATATTAAAATACTAATTTTATTTTGAAGTCTGAGTCAGTACATTTCTACCGACTCCGACTCCACCCAAAATTGCTTCCAACTCTGACTCCATGACTCTGACTCCACAGCCCTGACAGCCATGAAGCTCACTGCCTCTCAGCCTCAGAGAAAGGCAATGGTAAACCACCTCCAAATACCACTTACCATGAACACCCTATTCATAGGGTCACCGTAAGTCAGGATCGACTTGAAGGCAGTCCATTTCATTTCAATATAAAATATGAAAACAAAGAAACACAGAAGGCATCTAACAGCTTTGGTCATCCTGGTGGATAACTTACACCAGAGTACTGCCCTATTAGTTCTCTTGGATATCTTAGTGACTTTCAACACTTTCAACCATGATATGCTTCTGGTCTATCTTGCTGGGTTGGACTTAAGAAACACAGTTATGGTGACTCCAATCCTTCTTGGAGGATCAATTCTAGAAGGAGGTGTTGGGGGAGTTTTGTTCTAGCCCATAGTCTTTTGTCTGAAGGGTACCTCAGGTCTCTGATTTGTCCCCCACTATTTAATATCTACATGAAAACACTGGGGAAAATTGTCTGAAAGTTTAGGCTGTAGTGTTGCCGTTATTGTTTTATAGTGAAAACAAAATCTGGTTTTGATTGCATATTCTGTGTTAGAATCCATCATGTGGGGAAAACAGGATAGGAAAAATGTAAAATTATGTATTTTAAAAAATAACCACATTAGTATGCAGATGTGTCCCCAATAGCTTTCTCATGTCACTTGCCAGAGACAGGACACAGACAAGGGCCAAACTGAAATGAGGGGCCCATCTGTGTGTTTTAGAACACGGTCATCTGTGCTTCTTCCTCCTGGAAAATCTAATTTGAAAGTAGAACGATGGTGCTCCATGAATGGCATCTAACCTAACAATGTGGCAGTTGTAGCATAGTTTACAATCTGACAGCAGGAAACATAGCCATCCCATGTAAGCACTGCCAAAACCAGCATGTTTTTGTCAGGATTGACTGTAGTGGAGAACACAGTTTGACAAGCAAGCACTGATGCCATCCTCCTGGTGAAAATCAGTTGCCAATTATGTGGGATCTATCAACAGAAAATCTCAAATAAATTGATAGGTGCCTGCAGGGGGAACAAAAAAATTGTGTTTATCGACTGCATTCTCATTCTGGCTTGAGCAATTTACCCACTTCACTCTTTGATTGGGCAACATACCTAAATGAGAGATGATCAGTATGGATATGGGAAACTTACTATAGCTAAGTAATTTGAGGTTCACCATTATATTGTACTACAGCAATAGTGTGTGTTATGTGCCTTCAAGTCAATTACGACTTATGGCGACCCTATGAATCAGTGACCTCCAATAGCGTCTGTTAGAAACTATCCTGTTCACATCTTGTAGGTTCAGGTCTGTGGCTTCCTTTATGGAATCAATCCATCTCTTGTTTGGCCTTCCTCTTTTTCTACTCCCTTCTGTTTTTCCCAGCATTATTGTCTTTTCTAGTGAATCATGTCTTCTTATTATGTGTCCAAAGAATGATAACCTCAGTTTCATCATTTTAGCTTCTAGTGACAGTTCTGGTTTAATTTGTTCTAACACCCAATTATTTGTCTTTTTTGCAGTCCATAGTATGTGCAAAGCTCTCCTCCAACACCGCATTTCAAATGAGTTGATTATTCTCTTGTCCACTTTTTTCACTGTCCAACTTTCACATCCATACACACAGACCGGGAATACCATGGTCTGAATGATCCTGACTTTAGTGTTCAGTGATACATCTTTGCATTTGAGGACCTTTTCTAGTTCTCTCATAGCTCCCCTCCCCAGGCCTAGCCTTCTTATTTTTTGACTGTTGTCTCCCTTATGGTTAATGACTGTGCCAAGGTATTGATAATCCTTGACAAGTTCAGTGTCCTCATTGTCAGCTTTAAAGTTACATGAATCTTCTGTTGCCATTACTTGAGTCTTTGTGATGTCCAGCTGCAGTCCTGCTTTCGTCCTTTCCTCTTTAACTTTCATCAGCATTTGTTTCAAATCATTCCTATATGAACTAGTTTATTTATAGTTTGTCACTTTGGCATATGTCTACCCATAAGTCTGTTCTGTTCTACATTAATCTATATTATTTTGGGGGGGACAAAAGGAATGGAATGTATTAACATTACAATACTTGGTGTGAGTGAATTAAAATGGAGGGGAATGGGACATTTTCAATCAGGCAACTACAAAATATTTTATGCAGGAAATGAGAAATTAAGAAGAAATGGAGTTGCTTTAATAGTGAGAAGTGATGTAGCAAAAGCAATTAGGAGCTACAACACAAGGTCTGAGCGAGTGATATCAATGAGATTAATCAGAAAACCTGTAACATAACCATCATCCAAGTCTACGCTCCAACTTCAAAAGCAGAAGAAGAATTGGAAAGATTTTATGCAGAAGTACAGGAGGAAATTGATCACACACCAAAACAAGATATGATGATAATCATGGGGGACTGGAATGCAAAGGTAGGGAACCGAGAAGAACTAGGAATTGTGGGGAAATGGGGCTTAGGAGATAGAAATGAGGCAAAAGAAAGACTTATTGAATTCTGTGAAGCCAATGATTTGTTTCTTGCAAACACATTCTTGGAACAACCAAAAAGACAACTGTACACGTGGACATCACCAGATGGTCAATACAGGAATCAAATTGATTATATAATTGGCAACAGAAGACGGAGAAGTTCCATACTTTCTGCAAAAACAAGACCAGGAGCAGACTGCGGTACAGATCATGAACTGGTCGTACCGAAAATCAGAGTAAAGCTAAAGAAGAAGAACAAAGCAATCATAATGCCAAAATACAATTTAAATAACATCCCAGAAGAATATAAAGATCAAATAAGGAACAGATTTGAGGCGTTCAACTTAGTTGACAGAGAACCAAAAGAACTATGCAGTGAAGTCAGAGACGTTATCAGGGAAGAATGCAAAAAGACAATACCTCTAGTGAAAAAGAGAGAAAGACCTCAATGGATGACTGAAGAAACTCTTAAAATGGTAAAAGAGAGAAGGAAAGCAAAAGGAGACAGAAACACAGTCAGAACCCTAAATGCAACAATACAGTGACTAGTACGTAGAGACAAAGAAAACTATTACAATAGTTATTGTATAGAAATAGAAGAGGACAACAAAATGGGAAGAACAAGAGCCCCATTCCAAAAAATTAGAGAAATGAAAGGGAAATTTAAACCAAGAGTAGGGGTGCTGAATAATCAACTGGGGAACAAACTGTCCGACCGAGATGAAATAAAAGGAACATGGAAGCAATACACTGAAGAACTCTATAAAAGACATGCAAGGATGACAGATTCATTCACGGAGGAACCGTATGTTGAAGAACCAGAAATTTTAGAATGTGAGGTGAAATCTGCACTTAAAATACTTGGAAGAAACAAATCAACAGGAACAGATGGCATACCAATAGAGCTGCTACAAGCTACTGAGACTGAATCTGCCCAAATTTTGACAAAAATTTGTCAACAAATATGGAAAACTAAACAATGGCCCACATACTGGAAGTGTTCAATATACATCCCAATTCCAAAGAAAGAGGATACCAGGGAATACAGTAATTATCAAACTATTGCCTTAATATCTCATGCAGGTAAAGTAATGCTCAAGATTCTACAACAAAAGCTCTTACCATATATGGAACAAGAAATGCCAGATGTCCAAGCTGGATTTAGAAAGGGAAGAGGCACCAGAGATCATATTTCAAACACACATTGGATAGTGGAATGGAGCAAGGAATTTCAGAAGAAATCACCCTGAGCTTAATTACAGCAAAGCCTTTGACTGTGTATATCATGAAAAACTATGGAATGCTTTAAAAGAAATGGGGGTGCCACAGCATCTGATTGTCCTGATGCGCAACCTATACTCTGGACAAGAGGCTACTGTAAGGACAGAATATGGAGAAACCAATTGGTTCCCCATCAGAAAGGGTGTGAAACAGGTGTATTTTAACACCCTATTTATTTAATCTATACGCAGAACATATCATATGGAAAGCGTGATTGGACCAAGATGAAGGAGGTGTGAAAATGGGAGGAATATCAATAATTTAAGATATGCAGACGATACCATACTACTAGCAGAAACCAGTAATGATTTAAAACAAATGCTGATGAAATTTAAAGAGGAAAGCACAAAAGCAGGACTATAGCTGAATGTCAAAAAGACTAAAGTAATGTCAACAGAAGATTTATGTAACTTTAAAGCTGACAATGAGGACATTGAACTTGTCAAGGATTATCAATACCTTGGCACAGTCATTAACCAAAATGGAGACAATAGTCAAGAAATCAGAAGAAGGTTAGGACTGGGGAGAGCAGCTGTGAGAGAACTAGAAAAGGTCCTCAAATGCAAAGATGTATCACTGAACACTAAAGTCAGGATCATTCAGACCATGGTATTCCCGGTCTCTATGAATGGATGTGAAAGTTGGACAGTGAAAATAGTGGATAAGAGAAAAATCAGCTCATTTGAAATGTGGTGTTGGAGGAGAGCTTTGCACATACCATGGACTGCAAAAGGACAAATAATTGGGTGTTAGAACAAAATTAAGCCAGAACTACCATTAGAAGCTAAAATGATGAAACAGGTTATCATACTTTGGACACATAATGAGAAGACATGATTCACTAGGAAAGACAATAATGCTGGAAAAAACAGAAGGGAGTAGAAAAAGAGGAAGGCCAAACAAGAGATGGATAGATTCCATAAAGGAAGCCACAGACCTGAACCTAAAGATCTGAACAGGGTGGTTCATGAGAGATGCTCTTGGAGGTCACTGATTCATAGGGTCGCCATAAGTCTTAGTCGACTTGAAGGCACATAACAACAACCAAGTGAAAACCTCATGGAAACCACCCCAACTTACTGAAAAGAAATGATGGCATACAACTGAGGTAAATAAATGGAGCAGGCAATATTTCCCATGAATCTAGCACTGAACATGTGTCTAATTTCATCTCTCACCACCATCACAGAGCCACAGGTACTTGCAACTGATTTTGTGCAAGTCATTTTCTCCCACCTCTCATTTCTCAGGTGTAAAAATAGGCTATAACAAAAAAGGATAATAGTAAAAATTACAATGCACTTTTGCAAATCCATACTTTTATTGTAATCATTACAACGGAAATTGTTTACCGGGTATGCCTACCAAGATTCTGCTGTAATCTTCAGTTCTAGATTTCCTGGTAGAAAGGCAATATTGCTACTCATGAAGTTATACACTCACTCAACTTTTGATGTGCAGAAAACAGGAAAAGGAAACTGTTTTCAGGACTTGCAATAGGTTCCAGCTATTGCCTGGAGGTCAACAAATCTTTTGTCAATCACAACCCTGATTTCATTTATTGGCTAAAAACCTGAAAGGGCGGGGATTAGAGTAGCCAACTTCAAACAGAATTTGTGGGGGCAGCTGACATTTTGGTGTCTATCTCTTGAACCAGACCACCTAAAAACTTACTTTAAAAGAAAAAGAACGAAAGCTAAGAGTCCGGAGATTGGCGTGACTCACCTGGAGATCCAGAGAGCACTCCAAAATTCCAGAGTCTCTGGGTGAAAACCGGAGATTTGACAACTCTAGAGTGTGCCCACACACACCATTTCTGGGATGAATTAAGCTGTTTCCATGGCATATCTCCCATTATCAAGATCATTTCTGGTAGAGCAGTTTACAGTGAAAATAAACACTTGCAAATGAGTAATAAAAGACAAAACTCTAGTCACACATGATTGTGAAGACTTCCACACTATCAAGGGCTTTCCCATTCAGTTCATACCAGAGACACATCTGCGCACAAACTTAGAGACACAAAATAAGTCATTTTATTGAGGCTAAAACTGAACAAACAAATACATAAAAGTTAGTTTCAGGTATTTCAACTTTATTTTACTCAATTGCCTGCTACTTGCAATTTTTTATCAATTTTCTGAGTTCCCGCTTATATTCTCATCTATATTCTAGTATTGAAACATAATAAAGTTTACAGTATCTATAGTAATAAAAACATATGTCATTTTTCCCCTTAACAACCCTCCTCAGATTCACCTATTTTGCCGCTGCTGCCGCTGCTACTGCTATTGTCTTCTTGCTACCAACAACAGACTATCCAAATATAGTTGTTGTTGTTTTAATTACAGCAAGATTCTGGCAGGAACAATTCCCAGGCTCAATCCACTGGTAGAGCTATAAAAGATGCTCTAAAAGGCAAAAAAAAAAAAACCCTTGCGGTTTAAGACCATACCTATAGCCAACAGTTATTTCTATCAAACTTTTAAAAGTAGGGAAATTGGGCAGCTAGAATGAATGCTCCAGGGATGGAGGACACCTGACCTCCTCTCTGAGCAGGGCACCTCAGTTCAGGAGCTGTTGGGGCCTAGCAAGGTGGCCTGTTTTTTCAGCAGCAGCAGGGCAGGCTAAAAGGGAGGCGTGATACTACCCTCATCTGGGAGCACAGCTGGAGCAGTGGCAACGGCATTTTTGGCAGGCTCTCAAAAGGGCCCACGTGATTGGTATGAAGCAGTGGCAGCATTCTGGTGGGCTCTTAAAGGGCCTGTAAGTTTGGGGGCTGTTCAGCTCGGCCTAACAGGCCTGTTTCTGATCTGGAGGGGCTGGGTATAGTTGGGCCTTACCTGCCCGTTTCTCTGGCCTGAGGTGCTGTGGCAGCCATTTTGAGGCCAGCTATTGTGGGGCTGCATATACAGATGCCATTTTAGGTGGCTACAGAGTGTCGGTGGACATTTTGTGGCAACCATCTTAAGTGGGCCTGGGTTGGCAGCCATTTTGGGAAGGTTATTGGCCTATTATAGGACCTGCATTATTTGCAGTCCAGTGGGCAGCCATTTTTGGAAGGTCATTCAGCCTATTATAGGGCCTGAATAGCTCTTGGACCTGCTTGCGTGGGCTGAGGTTGGTGATTCTGTGTGCTATTTTATTTTATTTTTTGTTATTATTAGTATTATTAGTATTTGTAATTTTACTACTGCTGTTGTTGTTACTGTTATAGGCCATGCCTCCTATGAAGGGCAAGAGGAAGGGCAGGGCCCTGAAGCATCCAGCTCAGCATCCACCTCCTTCATCTCAGGTGTTATCATCCTCTGATGATGAGGGGTCTGCTATGGCTTCAGCGTTAGCCCATATTGAGTCTCTGGAGAGGCTGAGCAGGCAACCTCAGGAGAATACCCAAAAGAGGGTGAAGATGGTTAAAGGTAAGCATGATAGAAAGAGCTTGTCTGCTAATGACTGCAGTTGTTTTAGATCATTTAGTGGTGTTGGAGGGGTAATTGGGCCAGTTTGCCCCAGTGTGTTCGGCACCTGAAGTGGAATCAGTGGCTACAGGGATTCCTGAAGTTGAGGCTGCTGCCGTTCATCAGGGTGTTGCTGAGTCTACTTTGCAGGGCAACGTGTGGGGGTTTCCTCGGTGGCCTGGGATGTGTTCCTGGATTACGCTATGGGGTGTTACTCAGGGGTGGTCTTACACAGTGTATTAAGGGGCAATACCTGCTATGTCTGGGTGGGGTGATTCTCATTCTTCCCAGCTGCAGCCTATGTGGGATGCTTGTAAACAGGTTTGGACTTCTGGGGGCACTCATGTGGTTGCACTGACTGGGGGCAGCTCAGCTTGTCAAGGATCCTTTGCCCTCTATTCAGCCTGGAGCAGTTCCATTTAGGAGACATCCACTCGTCTTGGAGAGCATTTGTTGTTGGCAACACGGGAGAGTATTTGGAAAGGAGAATACATAGATTTTTTCCCTTGTTTTACTGAGAGCCTGAACAGAAAGAAAAGGATAAGCAGGATGAGAGAAATAATGAAAAATTTGAAAAGAAAAAGGTTGACAGGACCTGGGATAATTGGGTGGCAGGCTTTCTACTCTACATGGAGGTAGTGATTCAGCAGCAGCCTATGAGGGCGGCAGCTTTGTGAAATACTTGGATATCATCTTTTGGGCCCATACTGAATTCATGAGATCAGTATGGTTGGCCTATGATGAATCCTTCAGGATGAGGGTGGCAGTTGATGTCAATTTGAAATGGGATAAGAAGGACCTGGAATTATGTGTGCAGTTCATGACTGCAGCTTGAACTCTGCAGGGTGACAGAGCAGACAGCGAGCATTTGCTGGGTAAGTCTTCCCCTGTGGTGCCTCCTTGTGGGTCCACATGGCAGGGGGTTCAATCCTGCCTGATCTGTTGGGAGTTCAGTGCTAAGGGCTTCTGTAACAGGAACACATGTAAATTCAGACATGAGAGCTCCATCTGCGCTGAATCCCATCCCTTTACCAGTTGCTCTAGAGCTTGAGGCTTTAGGGGTTCACAGACAGGGGAAAAGGCTGGATCTGGAGGGCAGCCTTCAGGTAAGGGCCCCACCCCAATTAGTATTCAGTGACTTTTGCCTTTGCTCCATCAGTTCCCTAAGCAGGCAGATGTGGTTTATTTGGGGGAAGGTTTTTGTTATGATTTCAGGAGTCCAGTTGCTGGGGAGCATAGGCCCTACATGTCTGGGAAGTCTGTAGTTGGAATGAAACTGGTGGTACAGGAGAAAATAGATAAGGAGGTAGCTGAAGGTAGTGTACTGGGTCTATTTGACTACCTTCCTATACCCACTTTGAGGGTATCCCCTTTGGGCATCATTCCTAAGAAAGATCCTGGGCAACATTGCCTCATTCTTCATCTGTCTTACCCTAGGGGGCAGTCAGTGAATGATGCTATTCCTGAGCATTTGAGTTTGGTACGTTACACTTCCTTTGACAGTGCAGTTGTTAGGGTTCGGCATTTTGGCCCAGGCGCTCTAATGGGTAAGTGTGATATCAGGCTGGCATTCCGCCTCCTGCCAGTCCACCCTTTGGACTCTGATATGTTGGTGTTTTCATTTAACGGCTTGTTTTATGAAGATCGAGCTTTCCTCATGGGATGTTCTATTTTGTGTTCAACTTTTGAACACTTTAGTAGAGTGGTTCCCAACCTGGGGGCCATGACCCCTGGGGGGGCATGAAGTAATCCAGAGGAGTCACGAACACTAAAGAAATGATTTTTTTATTTCTTTTCTTCATTTCCTGGACACTGTCTGCTCCCCACTGCCACTGCAGACAACTCCTCTCCCTTGCTCCAAACAAGACAGGAGGACTTTTGCTGAAGCACCAGAGCATCTTTCAGGCATGCCAAAGGTTGCCTATAAAACACGTAGCAGACACCAAAGGACGCCGAGGGTGGAGCTACCAGGTAGAAGAGGGGATTACATCACTGACTCCTGTCTCATCACACTGCCACCCTTACTCAGAACAAGAGAAAAGGGCTTTTCATGAAGCAAAAAGAAGCAAGGCTGCATGGAAAGCACTAAACCCCTCCTCAATCTATCCACCCTTTTGTCTTTACAATCTAGCATCCCCAGCACTACCACATTGGTGCTTCTATTATTATTATTATTATTATTATTATTATTATTATTATTAAAAATCAGCAGGTTGGCTGAGACTGGGCCCACATCCTTCAGCTGAAATGTATTATTGCATTTCTATCCCACCTTCCCTCCATGTTGCTCAAGGTGGTACATATAGTCCCCTCTTTCCATTTTATCCTTACGCCAACCTGGTGAGATAGATCAGGCTGAGAGACTGTGTCTGGCCCAAGGCCACCCAGTGGGCTTCATGGCTAGGTACGGATTTGAACCTGGATCTTACCCCAATACTGTAACCCACTGGTGTTGTGAGACAGGACTGTACATCTTCAGACTATGTGTGTGTGGGGGGGGAGGATACCAAGGTGATGAACCTTTGCTTTAAGAAAAGAAAGCAACACCTCCCTGTTTGCAGGGAGCTTTTTATGGAAATGGATATTTGGAGATGTGATTTTGCTACACACCATTTTTTTCAATTAACAGAGTCTAATATTACAATTAGAGTGGGGGGGTCACAAAATCTTTTGAGCATATAAAGGGGGTTAGGAACCACTGCTTTAGTACATTCCTTGAGTGGGCTCTCAGGAGGCAGGCCAGCTCTTCTTCAGTGGTGCATTACCACACCTTCAGCAGACTGACTGCCCGGTGTGAAAGATGGAATATTTATTGATACCATCACCTCCACTGACCCTCCAACCTGTGTTGGTGCAGCACTAAGTACCTAGCCTAGGGGGACATAGCTGGAACAGTTCAGACTCACCAAGCTCATCCACCCACACCTTGGTTAGCACATGCAAGATTGGCCATCTCATCCCTGATCAAGTTATGGAGGGTAGATAACTTGTTATGGTCTGACATGGCATTTAGTAGCACCAGCACCTGCACCAGGCTGGGGTGGTGGTGGTTGGCAGAATAACCCAAATCTCATTGGATGGAGATGGTCCAGACAAGGCCACAAAGATGTCCATTGCCTCTTCTCACTTGGCCAGACCATCTCCAAAATGTTTTTGGACAGCCAGTCATTCCTAATTCACTCTTAGAACTAGTTTTTGAAAAATCTGAATGACTGGGAGCATTCTCAAGGTTAGAGACACAAAGCCTTAGACAACATATCTCCCCCAAAAGCCCATAATTGCTTAATAACAACCCTTGAGCCTTAATCAGGAGCAGCCAATCTTAACTGATTTGTTGTTCACCCATCAGAATATAAGTAAAACTTGATTAAAAATTTAATGATGCTTTTTACCATCAAAATACGCACCCAAGTCAGCACATACGTTATTTCCAGACAGCTTATGTCCAATACAATTTATTCAGATCTGTACTTGTGACTGAGAGGTTTCTACAATGCCGGTAAGGGGGGAAATCATTAATAGCTAGTACACAAACATCGGCCTTTTGCATAACATGGCAAAGAGTACTGACAAAGAAACTTAATAGTAAAAAAAAATATTCCTGCTGTGTCAAAATGTCAGATTTTGATATCCAGGTTGCTTATTAGTAAAACGTTTGGCAAAACAAGTGCTGGAATGAAGTTTTTACAACATATTGTCTTCAATAGCTGAAAAAAGCTATGTATCTAAAATGTGTACAGTAGAAACATACAAGAAACATACATACATGTGTACAAGTAGAAACATCTTCCTTGGACACTATTAGTTATGAAAAAACTTTTTAAAACACGGCCTTTAAAAAAACAGAATTTTTTTAGAAGCTCATTTCCTTGGAATATCAGCACAACTTATATTGAACTCCTATTCTGCATGCAGAGTAAATAACTATTATTAACATTTGGCAAGCTAAATAAAACTTTGTGCTATGTGCAGTATTTTAACAAGCAGTGATTGCATGTTTTTGAAGCTTGACTAATTGGGAAGAAACAAAGTATTCAGTCACCTACATATCAGAATGTGCTGGCATTTAGGCATTTCTCAAAGAAAAAAAAGTGTGGGATTTTTCTTTTCTTTTTTACGGAGAGCACCAAATAATTTGTCTGCACTGTTAAGTTCTTTTGTTCAACTGCTTAGCCTTTTTATGCCTCTCTGAATATCTTATAAACTCAAGATATCAATTGTTTCTGACTATGAATGTTGTAATATATAAACTACCAGAGGAGGCAATACAGTGCACACCATACAGAAAGTAATGAAAGGCTGAATAAAACTTGTTTCAAAGAGAAGATGATGTCTGTGTGTTTATGAGAGATCACAGATATAATAATCCTAAAATCAGCATCTGAATTCAGATCAATTTTGTGGTCCTGGCAAGCCTGAATAACCATTTGCTATATCTACAAAATAATGTTTTACAGTTTATTCAAACTATGCTCCTCCTCAGGGTTAGATTATGCACAGCATATGTCACATGGTACCAATAACAACCTTTTAATTTTCATGATCATAGCATTCAGAGCGCTCACCCACTGATGGCCACCATTTTCCTCTTCAGAAGCCTGCTTATAGCGATGCTACATCATAGCATGGTGTCCTTGGCAATGAGGAAGGAAGGAGAAAATGGCCAAGAGGTGGTCACCAAGAGGAGCTCTGCCAATGTTTGTGGTGACACCATAAATAAGCCAAGAAAAAAAAAAGGCTCACAAAGTTTTATTGAAATGGCCCACTCAAATTCAATGCAACATTTGAGTGTGGGGCATTTTCACTTAACTCAAGGTGAAACTGTTGAAATGTGGTTAAACAGAGAGAGGTTAAAAAA
Source organism: Rhineura floridana (assembly GCF_030035675.1). Lineage (NCBI taxonomy): Eukaryota > Metazoa > Chordata > Lepidosauria > Squamata > Rhineuridae > Rhineura > Rhineura floridana. Next base: position 103,657,587 of record NC_084487.1, read on the forward strand.
ATACCAATGAACTGAGTTTAGACAATTTCATGATAGATACTGGTTTGTCAATACAGTTTGACAATCATTGCGGTAATGTATATAAAATTTATTTATTATATTTGTATACCGCCCCATAGCCGAAGCTCTCTGGGCGATTTACAGCAACTAAATGGAAAAGAAAGCCTGTTGTAATTTGTAGCCTTTTCTTTTTAAGTTTTATTTACAACATTTATATGTTGTCCCATAAAAAGAAGTTCTCTGAGTTGATGACAACAGAAAATAAAACATTAAAACCAAGCACAACAATAAAACAGAGTAACAAACAGCACCACACACACAAAAAAACCTGCAGCAGAGAATAAAGAGTAAACTAAACAAGTTTACCAGGCTACAAAGATAAACTTTGAAAGCCTGGTTTTAAAGACCTGGGAAAATAAAAAAGGTCTTTGCCTTGCACCAAAAAAGCATCAACATAGGTACTAGTCTGGTGAGTCTTTCTTAAAAGGATTTTCCATAAATGAGTTCCTCTTGCCACTCCTCATCTAGAGAAGTGTGTATGAAGTGTCAGGTATGTACAAGCAGAAAGAGGGAATTCTTCATGTACCAAGCTGTAAATCAAAAGTGGGGGACTTATAACTCTCCAGATGTTGTTGGACTACAACTCCATCCCTGACCATTCGCAATGTGGGCTGGGGCTGATGGGAGTTGGAGTCTAATGATATCTAAAGGGCCACAGGTTTCACATAGTTGCTGAAAAGGGCCTAAAATGGTTACTTTATTTATTTATTTATTTTATTATACTTGTATACTGCCCCATAGCCGAAGCTCTCTGGGCAGTTGACAGTAACTAAAAACATTAAAACAAATACAATTTAAAACAGATCTTATAAAAGCAATTTAAAACACAATTTAAACATTAAACAGTGTAAAACACATGCTAAAATGCCTGGGAGAAGAGGAAGTCTTGACCTGGCACCAAAAAGGTAACAGTGTTGGCGACAGGCGCACCTTGTCAGGACCGTCATTCCATAATTTGGGGGCCACCACTGAGAAGGCCCTCTCCCTTGTTGCCACCCTCCGAGCTTCCCTTGGAGTAGGCACCTGGAGGAGGGCCTTTGATCTTGAACGTAGTGTATGGGTGGGTTCGTATCGGGAGAGGTGTTTCATCAGGTATTGTGGTCCCAAGCCTTGTAAGGCTTTATAGGTCAAAACCAGCACCTTGAATCGAGCTAGGAAACATACAGGCAGCCAGTGCAAGCGGGCCAGAATCGGTTTTATATGTTTGGACCATCTGGTCCCTGTTACCAATCTGGCCGCTGCATTTTGCACAAGGCTGCAGCTTCCAAACCATCTTGAAAGGCAGCCCCACATAGAGTGCATTGCAGTAATCTAATTTGGAGGTTACCAGAGCATGGACAACTGAAGCCAGGTTATCCCTGTCCAGATAGGGACGTAGTTGGGCCACCAACCAAAGTTGGTAGAAGGCACTCCGTGCCACTGAGGCTACCTGAGCCTCAAGTGACAGAGATGGTTCTACGAAAAAACCCCAAGCTACGAACCTGCTCCTTCAGGGAGAGTGCAACCCCATCCAAGACAGGTTGGACATCCACCATCCGGTCAGAAGAACCACCCACTAGCAGCATCTCAGTCTTGTCTGGATTGAGTCTCAGTTTATTAGCCCTCATCCAGTCCATTGTCGCAGCCAGGCACCGGTTCAGCACATTGACAGCCTCACCTGAAGAAGATGAAAAGGAGAAATAGAGCTGCATGTCCAAGAAATCGGGACAAGGCTGTGCTCTGGATACCTCGCTTGATTCATCTGCTATAACACTGGAGTCTAAGTCCTGGCGGATGCTAAAGATTTTATCCTGGAAGTGAATTGAGTTTGCAGGACACAGACTGGGAAAAAGTAAAAATGACAAAGCATTTGTGTAATACTGTATGTTTGAATCACTCAGTCCTCCTTAAGAAGCTCATTGCCATATTTTGTACTAACTGAAATTTTTAAAGCATTTTCAAAGGTGAGACCAAATGGAAGATTACAGATAATGGACAAGTGAAGCAAAGTTCTCTCTGTTTAGGTAGGGTCATACCTGGTGTACCAGCCTAACAGAGAAAATATGTCATTTTGCCTCCAGTAACAAAACTACATCAATGGTTAAGTACAAACTACAGTACCTGATTCTTTAGACTTTGCAAACCTCCCCATGCTTCCCCTTTTCAACTTGAACACTGGAGGTGAAAAGGAGTCATGTGGGGCAGCTTCAAAGAGCTGTACTGGGAGGAAGATGAGGTTTCCACCAAACCAAAACGATTTCCCCATCCTTGAGCAAGACATAACTTGCTCCAACAAAGTAAAAATTAGGAGCCCACTTAAAGCTCTTAATTGTTCATTTCAGGCTTCACCTTGACCCACCACACATGTGACATCATGTACGATAACAATCTTAGCTAATGGATGGAGCCTGGGTAGGGAAAATTTAATCTAGCCTACTTGCTTCTGGCAAGAAGGGTTTAAGTGTCCTAGTGCCATGCCAGTCACCAGAAGGCCATTGAGGAAGAAAGGAACCTAGTGTTGAGGAGATGATAGAAGGGAGCACCCAGGAGTAAAGATGGATCCCTCTGAAGGCTGCAATTCTAAACACACTTACTAAGGGACTAAGCCCCATAGAACTCAATAGGATTTACTTCTGAGTAGATATGGTTTGGATTGTGCTGTTGGTAAAGCTTGACTAGGGATCCTCTTCAAAAATATTGATATCTAAGCAGGGTTGGCAACCAACTGCCTGGAATGCCCTGCCCCTACCTTTCAACATGGCTGCTCCAAACCTCTCTACAGATTTGACCCTTCACTTCAGAAAATGGTTTGAGAAATGAGTAAGAGTAAGAAGATTGTTTACTCTTTTCTGTCTAGCCTGTGGGCTGCTATAAACTCATTCTGTCAGTCAGCCAGCCCAATTCCAGTGAGTAATAACTGACAGAGAAAAAAAAACATATGGTTTGGTCTACCTTCACAGGCAATAGCTTGGTAACAACAGCAGTTGAAGCCACACTTCCCAGTATGTGAATTCTTTTACCACTACTGGGCAAGAAACAAACAAGATGCATCATCAGTGGGTTTAAGGGGATTTAGATGACCACATGAAACCACTGCTGTTGCTTCTATGGATGTAAGGGAGTGATATCAGAGGTAAATGCAATGCAAACAGAAAAAGAAAAGAGAGTGATGATTTCCTATATGCAGTTACATGCCAACCACAACAAGATTTCTATGAGTGAGGCAGAAAACTCAGCATCCCACAACCAGTCAGGGTTCCTAACCAAAACTAAAAACAATTCTGGCAGCCAGTCAGCCAAGGACACAGAAATACCCATGCAGCACAACCCAACCTGGGGGCTGCAGCACAATTGCTGACATGAGTGAAACCTATCAGCAAATAGAACCTCTGGCTCTGAAATCTGAACTGGTTGCTGATTTGCTACCAGGCCAAGTTCAAGGTGTGCTTTCCATGTTATAGGTGCCACACAGTACTCATTCTGCTCTTATAAGAAATCGATCCTTTAGTGTGGGAGCACCTATGATTTGGAATTACCTGCCTATTGACATTAGGCAAGCACCTTCAGCACCTGCTAAGAACATTTTGGTTTAGGCAAGCCTACCCAATGCAAGTAGAAGCTATTATGTTTTTTATCTGTTTTTAACTCATTGTTGGTTTTGTTTTGAATGATTTCAATACCTGTCTTTAACATTTTTTGCCATTTTTTGTTTTAATTGCTTCTATAAACCACTTTGACATTTTTTACAATGAAATGCTATATAAATATTGGAAATAAAATACATAAATAAATTTCAGAGTCACTGTGGACCTTGGGTCTCTTCCCTCTTTTAGGAACAAAGGAATCTACCTTATAGGCCATTTGGTACCATCTAGCTCAGTACTGACAACAGGGACTAGCATTTGCTCTCTAGGATTCAAGGCAATAGTCTTTTCCAGATATTGGATTTTGGACCTTTGTATGCAAAGCATTTGCCCTACCACTAAGCTACAGACCTTTCCCTGTTTAAAAAAGTATATTTTAAAATTGTTCTTCTCAATTCACTAATGAATGCATACCTAAGGCAGATCCACTCCATTCATTTAAAGCACATTCAACACACATTTGAAGCACATGAATCCCACTACAGAAACACAGGAACTGTAGTTTGCTAAGGGTGGTGGGAACAATGACTGTGAGGGAGAAACTACACTTCCCAAGATTCTTTAGGGGAAGTCATATGCTTTAAATGCACATTGGATGTGCTTGAAATGTATTGTGTGGATCTACTTCATAAACATTACCTGCAAGTAAATCATTTTAATTAATTTTTTTTAAATGGAAATCAGCTACAAGTTGGTGACCATGGGCTACTCACCATCTCTCAGCCTAATCTGCACCTCAGAGTAAAAACAACTGAGGGGGACAATGACTACGCCAAGGGAAAAGGGGACACTTAAAATGTAGAGGAAATAATAATGTACAACCATAGTGTGAAATCCAATACTTATTGGAACATAGTATGAAAAAATATTTATAGAAGAACAACTGTCAAAGATGTTTATATATACAACCTGCAAATATATTTATAGTGCAATCCTATGCATGTTTACTCAGAAGCAAGTCCCAATATATTCAATGGGGCTTAATCAAACAGGGAACATGCACAGGACTGCAACCTGCAACTTGCCACCCTGGGCTCCTGCTGGGAGGAAGGGCAGGATATAAATAAATAAATTAAAACCTCATGTGGTAAGGAACTTCTCTCACCCAACCCAAAATTCAGAGTCATGCTACTTTAAGCTGTTTTACAACTGTTTTATACTTGTTTTACAGTTATTGAATTTTAAAGGGATTTATTTATTTTTGTGGGCTGCCTTAGTTTCCAGTTGGCAACCCTACCTCACAGCATTGTTGGAAAGACTCCATACAAACACACACACACTGGAGATGTAAAAAAACACCCCATATAATAGTTTATTGTCAAAATCAGTTGGTCATTGCCAAACATTTTTTAAAATAAATAAAATCAGTATTAGTTTCCTACAAAATGAAAGCAGTGACATTTAGGTAAATAATAGGATTGGACAGGGAGAGAAAGATTTACAACACAAGAACAATCTTTTGCTATGTTCACTCAAAAGTTTCAATGATTTACAGCACAATCCTAACCATGTCTACTCAAAAGTAAGTCTTGTTTAATTCAGTGGGGTTCTAGCATTGCAGGTTTACTCCCAGAAAAGTGAATATAAGATTAAAGTGTCATATGGGGGAGGTTTTCAAAACAGGGTATGAATTAAGACAAATAAACTGCCCTCTCCAACAGCCCAGTAAAATTTAAACTTGTTTGATTCCTCATAATTAGGAAAGTATAACACATTGTTATCATAAGCTGCATGTACATTTCTTTTCAATTTACGTTCAAAAATTATTTGAAAGGTAAAATGTATAATATGCTATTTTTGCAAGACATTTGAAAAACCCTGCATACACTTTTAATATAACCATAACTAAAATTGTTTACAGGAAACAATTGCCTACTAAGATCCTGCTGTGATTTTTTTTTTTTGTTCTACATCTCCTCCCCACAGAAAGGGATTTTTGCTACTGCTGAAAGCTATATACTTATTCAATTTATGAGATTTTCAGACAAGCAGGAAAAGACAACAGTTTTCTGGCCTTGCAATGGGTTCTAGCTATTGCCTGGATGTCAACAAATTCCTTTCCAATCACAACCCTAACTTCACTTATTGGCTACAAACCTGAAAGGGTGGCATTACAGCAGCCAGCTATGAGCTCAAATAGTACAAGTTGTGGGGGAGGAGGGCAGATCATATTTTGTTGTATATCTCTTTAACCAGACCAATTACAAATTAATTTTTTTAAAAAAAAGTGAAAGCAGACCGTCCGGAGTTTGGGGTGACTCACCTGGAGAAGACTCCAAAAACCTGGAGTCTCTGGGCAAAAACTGGAGATTTGGCAAACCAATTTCTAATGAAGTGTAAGGCAGTTCACATACAAATACAATAGAACAGCTGATCCTGGCAATTATGTACTTGCTAAAGCAAACAATCTTTCTAATTAAATTGTTTGAATGTAAGAAACATTTGAGAGAAGCACTTTATTATTCATTGAGAATAAGCTTACAATCATATGTGAAACCTTTTCATATATTTGGGCAACGCTTGTGTGTGTTCAGGGAAGGTGTATAGAAGGGAAGTAGCAGTGTACCCCTCATATACCCACATTTAATGGCATGTCTGCTGTGTGTGTCAACACTGCACACTGGAGATGTGTCAACTAATATGCATAAGGTGCTCTCCCCACCAAACATGTATTAGATGGATGGTCCAAACATAAAATGGATCTAGTATGCTTGATATCCATACCTGATACAAAATAGAGTTAGCCACCTCATGATGTTTTTCTAGCAATGGGGTCAAATATACTTGTGCAGTACTCATACATAACCTTTGAACCACCACCCCCAATAACAGTGTAGGACAATGACACATAGCAGCTTTTACTCTTTCAGAGTTAAAGGCCGAATTTGGAAATAGAGCTTTCCTTTTTTAAAACATTTTATTGAACAAAAGGAACAATACAATAAAGCAGTATTGGAGAATGAAATACATTCTCAAAAATACAAACAGAGAAGTATCACAAAACTCCAAACAGGTATCAGATACAAGGTATAAATCAAAAAAGTAGGGGGGAAACCACCACCACAGAATTAGCCTTTCAGATGGGTTTCAGAAAAAGAAAAAGGAAAATTAAGATCTTGGAAGATGGTCAGACCAAAAAGGGAAATGACAAGATGAGGGTCTGGGAGTACAGCCAGTGTAAGAAAAGTCAGAAAGGGCCACCAAGTATCTTAAAAAATACATTTGACTTTGTTAGTCCTCTGTTGAGTTACTGTTTTGAGTCAATTTTTCCTGTAGTGCCAGGACCCTGATCTTGGACCACCATTCTTCTCATGTAAAGGGAGAACTATGGTTCCAATGTTGTACTCAGGGCTGTAGAGTCGGTACACCAAACCTTCCACTCCGACTCCTCTATTTTTCCACTGTCCGACTCCAACTCCAACTCTGACTCTGACTCCAACTCCTCTATTTTTCTACTGTCCGACTCCGACTCCAACTCCAACTCTGACTCCAACTCCTCTATTTTTCTACTGTCCGACTCCGACTCCAACTCCAATTCTGACTCCGACTCCAACTCCTCTATTTTTCTACTGTCCGACTCCGACTCCAACTCCAACTCTGACTCCGACTCCAACTCCTCTATTTTTCTACTGTCCGACTCCGACTCCATCCAAAATTGGTTCTTGTCAATCAAAATTTATTTGGAAGTCAGAGTCGGTACATTTCTCCGACTCCAACTCCGACTCCACCCAAAATTGCTCCCGACTCCAACTCCACCCAAAATTGCTCCCGACTCTGACTCCACAACTCCGACTCCACAGCCCCGGTTGTACTACTTCCATTTTGACAGCAGCTAGTACAAATACAATCAAAGACTCATGTGACACTTGGAGCATATTTTCCGGGAAAATAGAAGTAAAGCCAGTAGAGGGTTAGGCAGGATAATATGCAAACAATCCCTGAAATTTCTGAAAAACCATAGTTCGCAGAGTTGTGGTTCCACATTGCAGGTCCACCACATATGATAAAAAGTTCCCACCTCTTGACAGCCCCTCCAGGATGCATTAGGAAGTTCAACATTTATCCTGCTCAATTTTACTGGTGTAACGTATTAACAAAATCGAACACATAGATTCCTTAACTCTCACAGAAACCACCTGAATAGGCAGTATTCCACATCACATGCCAATCCTTATCCATATTTGTCTACAGATCCATTTCCCAAAGCTCTTTCAATATCCCATTGGAACCAAACAGACAAGATACAAGCTCTTTGTAAAGAATAAATTGACCTTCCTTCAGATTGCCCAAAGACATGAAAAACTGATTTAGTAAACAACTGAATCTGTAATAGCTAGAACCAGTTGATTTGGACATCACCCAGCTTTTTGAGGAGTTCATCATTAATCAAACGCATACCATCCTCAAAAAGATGAATTAATTGATAAAGACCCTCAGATTTCTACATGCCAAACATGCCTTCACATGCAGGGTCCATAAATTGGGGGATGTTCCAGAAAGGATAACAATGGTGATATCAAAAGGGCCAGATGTTTTGCCCAATGCTTCCATACACACTGTGGTTTTAAAGAATTGATTTTTCAAGTAATTTAAACCTTGCTGAGTCAATTTCCCAAAGGGCATTATTCTACTCAAAGGGGTATCCATTGCCTCTTCCATTTGTACCCAGTTAGTACTCTGATTGTCTCTTATTATTTGAATCAGTTTCTTCAAGTTACAGGCATCATAGTTCAATAGCAGATTAGGCACCCCAAACCCCAATCACTCTGATGTCTGTAATACGAAGCACTATTCAGCAGAGATCTTTCCCCCACCTTATTAACAAAAAAAATTAAACATTTTCTGACATGGTTGTATCTTTCAAATCCACCCATGCTGGAAGAATTTGAAATAGATACAAACTTCTAGGCAAAACATTCATTTTAATTGCAGAAATTCTGCCAAACCAAGTAAGATGAATGCTCTTCCAGCAGTGCAGATCATGCTTTATCAGGGTGACTAGTGGACCAAAATTCCGTCTTTTTAAATGTGTCAAATCCTTCAAGAGCAGTATTCCAAGATACTTAATGCAGCTTGGTTGTAACATCAGACATGCAGAGGTTGCAATAGCCTGCTGTACCTCTACAGACATAGCTACAAATAACAAACTGGAGTTTTGAAAGTTAACTTCTAAACCAGATACTACAGAGAATTTGGTAAGTAGTTCCTTCAAAACTGGCAAAGACTGGAAGAGGCTAGTTATAAAAGGAAGGACATCTGCAAAGAGGCGAATAGTATGCATTTCTCCCCCATCACCTATAACATTTGGATGTTGCCTAATGTTTTCAAAGCTAATATAAAAACCAAAGGTGATGGGGATAACTCTATTGTGTGCCATAATGAAGTGCAAAGGGGGCGGAACACACACCATTAACTCCCACAACAACTGTAGTTTTTATGTAAATCCCCTGAACCACATTACAGAAATGTTCCCCAAACTGCATATGTTCCAAAACTTTCAGTATAAACAGCCATTCTACTTAATCAAAGGCTTTAAGAAGATTAAGCAAGACCAGATAAGTAGGGCATTTATACAACTGACTCTGATGAATGACATTCAGGCTCTGCAGATAGCATCTATTTGTCCATTAGGGATAAAGCCTCTCTGGACGGAATGGACATACCATTCTGTTCAGACTGGTAACCAGATGTAGACTTCTTCTTCCCTTATTTCTTCTTTGTTTTCATCATCCACTCTAGGTCAGCTGGAAGCTCTCATCTCAGCTCCAACAGTAAAACTTTTCCTTCAGGCACAGTAGAGGCAGTAAGGAATTTACCTTTATGATGAAACACCAATTTAAAGGGGAAGCCCCATCAACACTGAAGGCTAGCTTTCTGTAACAATTCTGTGACAGTGCAGAAAACATGTTGCCTTTTTACGGTCTCTGCGCAAATATCCTGATAAATTTGAATCTCAGTGTCACCATATTTCAAGCTACAAAGATTGCATAAAGCTTTACAGACAATGTTCTTCGACCTGATGTTGCCAAACTAAATCAAAAGATCCTGTTGCACACTGCTATTTTTGGTGCATGGGCCAAGGACTCTTATGTTCCATCAACATCTCTAGGAGTGATTGAGGACTTCATTTGCCATAGTTGCTACTCCCAACATCTGAGCTTATAAATTGGACAATTTGCAATCAAGGGGAGAAAGAGCTTCTTGCAAATCGCTAACCAATTCCTTTTGGAGTAATTTAACTAAAGCAGCAATGTCCCCATCCAGTAATATCAGCTGTCAATTGCATACCCTTTTCCTATCTGACGCCTCCCTTCATCATGTCAATTTCTTTCGAACTTGACAGCTCCGATTCTGCCAAGACATCTCCCTTTGACAGAGACAGTTTAGGGGCTAGCCACAAGTTTCTGCCTACAGTTGAGTGCATGCCATTATCAGATCCACTGTTTTAATATTAAATCAGTTGCAGAGTCTGTCAAAATGCATCAAATTGGCCTACCTAGAGATGGGAGTAAACTCTCTCAGCAGCCATGTTGCCCACTGGCAGACACCCCCTCTCATACAGCTTTCTTTTGAAACAAACAGTTTATAGAACAAGTTTTTAAAAGTGGTGTGTATTTCTGAAATGTTTCTAGGGAAAACCTCAATTGCTGATCAAAGAGATATATTTATTCTGCAGCATTATTAGCTCCTCTAAATGTTCAATCTACCAAGGATTATTCACTCCTATATAGCAGAGTTCCCCAGGACATCACATAATAATTTCTTATTTGAATCTGGTGAATTAACCTTTGGTAACACTACTAAGTTTGCTAATTTTAAAATGTATGATCTGCAGCTTCAAAATACTTCTTGACTACTCCAGGAGATACTTTTGTCCACCTATTTGCATTTATTTTCTCCTGCTAAACTAAAAATAAAACTAGAAAGATCTTTTGTCAATGTAATAGCAATTGAACACAATGAAGAAACAGGTTTTTTATAAGCTTCATGTTAGCTCTCATGGTACAGTAGGGCCCCACTTATACGGCAGGTTAGGGACCAGACCCCCGCCATAAAGCGAAAATTGCCAAAAAGTGGAACATCGATCAGCTGTAGTGAGGGGAGCTCCAGCTGATAGCACTTGGCCCCTGAAGCTCCCCCCACAACAGTGGATCGATGTTCCGCTTTTCTGTGCATCGCTTTCTCCCCCTGCTCACTCACCCTCGTTATGGTGGGGGACTAGTGTTCCCCTTCCACAGCAGGGCCTGCCGTGGATCACAGGGAGGGAGCTGCCTGCCCACCCGCACCTGCTTGTTTGCCCTCTGCTGCCTCCCTGGTTTGTTCCCCCCTTGCACGCTCCCCCTCTCCCCTGCCTGTTCGCACACTTGCTCACTCTCCGCTGCCTCCCTGGCTCATCCCCCGTTGCCCGCTCCACCTCCCCCTGCCCGTTCACTCGAGTGCTCGCTTGCCCTCTGCCACCTTCCTTGACAATAAAATGGTGCCGGATGCCCTTCTTGGACTCAGCTGCTGAGCGTGTCGTCAGAGCTTGGAAACGTTCCTTGTTTCAACTACAACTGTAGTTTAAAAAAAGAACATTTCCAAGCTCTGACGATGAACTCAGGGCATCGGGCGCAATCATGATGCGCTCAGGGTGTCTGGCGCAATCATGACGCGCTCAGGGTGTCGGGCACCATCAATTTGCATCATGCTGCAAAATCGCCGCAGAAACGGAACAAGCACCAAACATATGGGAAATGGACATAATTCAAAATCGCCGCATTCAGGCATTTCAGAACACTAAGGAAAAGGGGAGGGTGGAGTGAAAGTACAAATATTAGCACACAGTAAATTTAAGAATGTCTCTGCTGAAATCCTCCTTGCCAGGTCAGCAGGCAATAATTTCAATTATGATAAAAAGATTTTAAAAACTCGACAGTGAGAAATGGAAAAACTGGAAAAGCCAAGTATGGATTTGGAATAATTTCTGCACAAATTGACTGCCTTAACATTGAAGATTTCTTCATAGGTTGCCATCAAGCAACTTCATACAAGTTAATTTGTATGCCAGGGTGAATATGTCCTGTAACTCAAGGATCTCTATAAGAAGAATTCTCCATCTATCAGCACCCACATGTCATTTTGGCAGGATTCAAAAAATGGTTCAATGTTCACAGACAAAGTTGTGCAGTTCAGTTTTTGAAAAAAGTAATATTCTTCATTAAAGCGTTAGATTTTCAATACCTGAAAAATTTAAGTAACACAGACTGACATTGCACACATGCAGCAGAGATTGGTCTGTTAGGGCAAATGGGGCACTGACCAACCAACCTCAGACTGCCCTCAGCCAGTCCAGGTGTCTGTCAAGCAGATGAAATAATGTTAACCTTCTACCTGGGAAACAGCATAACAATAGCTACTTTCCCACCAGATTCCCCAATAAAGGGATGCTGGGCAGGCCCCAGCATGGTAGAAACAGCACCTCTGCTTGGGGGCAGACTAACGCTGCCAATAAAAGGACACACATTGACAGAACACACACCATGGCTGCTGCTGCACCCCAATTCACATTTACCAATGAAACACACAAGCACACACACACAAAACAACAATTCACATTTACCAATGATACAAATCAACGAGGTACTAGGTAAAAGCTTTGAAGAAGTCATGCATACTGCCTAAAATACGAAAATGGAGGTGCAAGCCTAATACAATGGATTTATCAAGCCTTTGCAATTGGTTTATTAAAAGTATATTTAGAAAAAAAAGCAAAGTTGGTTTTTGCATTCCCCTCATGTATAATTAATGCTGTGAAAAAGTTTTCTGCTGTCTGATTCATGAGCATAGGTTTGCCTAGGTGATTTAAGAACGTAGCTGAAGGTGAGAACATGTGTAAAGTAAGGAGAGTTAAAGTGGAGTTAAAGTCAGGAAACTGTGTTAAAACATTCCCTAGGAAGTCAAAGACTAGTCAAAGGCATCAGTTGGTGCAAAAGCTAGGTATTTTCTGAAGTCCTTGGTATGCACAAAGCCCTCCTCCAAAACCACATTTCAAATGAGGTGATTCTTCTCTTATCTTTTTTCTTTTTCACTGTCCAACTTTCACATCCATACATAAAGCACTCGCTTTATGTTCTAGTTTTTTTCTCTTTACATTCTGTTTATACAATGTTGCACAGAGTACAAACAAAAGGGGGACATGAGGGTTTCACCCCCTCCTTCTTTTCTAGTCAGTGAACATTCAAAAACAGTCTAAAAAGCACTATGAGAAGATCTGTTTTCAAACATTGAAGTCTGCTCTGTACTCCATAGCAAGCCTTGAGAAAGTAGCACACACACCCGTTACGTGTTTGTCTGTCTGAAAAAGTTTAAGTCTATTTTTCACCAATAATGGGGAATCCCCTATAATGGGAATACCCAGTCCCAAGTGCAAAGTAAATTGTTATTTGCTAAAATTTTTGGTTTTTTTTTTTTTCTTTTTTCTTTTAATTAGTTCACTTTTTTTCAAAGGTCTCACCTATGGCTATGAAAATATTTTGTTTTTATGCAGTAAATTTTATTTGTTTATTTTTCCTAAGGAAGCATTTTTCTTTATTTCAAATAAATGTTTTATTTTTAGGGTTACCACAGAAGATTTTTATTAAATGCATTTTGATTGGAACCTGCCAGATGACTGGCACGAAGCCAGTAGCAACGCTTTGGACCAGGACACAGATATGGAGCTGACATGCCATTTTCCTGCATTGCTACAATAATAATGAATTGAAGAGGCCTGCTTCATTCTACCCCAACTACAAAAGGTGACAAGTTGGCATCATCCTGCAGTGGACACCCAAAAATATAAGCGGACACCAATATTTCTTTTGACAAGATATCCCATATTGTGCAAGCTTGCAACCTTTTACCACAGTCACTCGGAGGGAGGGGGTTGATTATCCTTTTAATTATTTTTTTTTCTGGCTAGCATCAACAAACCATAGACAGCTTGGTTCAGCTTCCACTGAACATAACCATCCAGTCTCCTGAGGACGAGCTGTTTCTCCAAATGGCCTCCATGTTGGGCTGGTGACCAGTAGGCATTACTGTCTCTAGTAGTTTTCCATGAAGCCTGCAAGTGTGAAGACGTAACTGTGGTTAAAGAGGAGTTATGTCTTTGCCAGTCTGGGAACGGACAGTGAAGGCCGTTGCTATGGTAGCCATCTGATAACAGCTGGGAAAGTTGTAACAGAGTCTATGTGAGTTGTTGCTCTTCTGAATTATGCCTCTGAGCTGAGAGGCTGTGTTTTGTGTTTATCTATGGAGAGAGATGTACCAGAAGGGGGGGTGACTGAAGAATCTCTACATGTATTTACTCTTAAGCCTCTGGCCTTAATGTCTTTCAATAAAGACTCTTACATGATTTAAATGCTCTGAAGAAGTCTTCTTGCTCAACTTAACTCCAAAGTAATGTATGCTGTTTCACACAACAACGCACACAAGCCAACACTCCAATGGTCTCTTTCAAGATTGAACTGTTTCAAGATCACAAAAATTGTTTTATTCTATTGTGGATATTAAGTGTAATATTGAATGTAATTGAATACTCATGCATTGTGATTTAAGGATTTGATTATTTAACCATTGCATTAACTAATTCAACCATTAACCATTATAATAATGCAACTGCATTAAATAATGCACCCATTTAGTCATTGCACAGACATATTTAACCATTGCTATTTTTCATTGCATAATCTAAGTGTTATAGGATGGATTTGCTTTTCAAATCCAAAGACACTGATGTTCTTGATTTTATTTTATTTATTTATTTATTATTTCAATTTATATACCGCCCTTAGCGAAATAGCTCTCAGGGCAGTGAACAAACAAAATAAAATACAATATATCATAATAAAAATACAAAACATATACAAACAACGAAAAGCACAGCAAAAACAAAATAAATACTACAAAAATTAAAATACAGATTAAAAGATTAAAAAAGTTAAGAAGATTAAAATGCCTGGGAGCATAAAAAGGTCTTTACCTGGTGCCGAAAAGATGGAAGTGTAGGCGCCAGGCGTACCTCTTCGGGGAGGCTGTTCCACAACTCAGGGGCCACCACAGAAAAGGCCCTAGATCTCGTAACCACCCTCCGGGCTTCCCGATGGGTTGGTACCCGGAGGAGGGCCTTAGATTCTGAACGAAGTGAACGGGTAGGTTCATAGCGAGAACTTATTTTCTTAACAAAGTCTTAAAGAAAGGTTAGGCATTAGTGTATGTGGGTAAAGAATGTTTGTATATGACAACCAGTTGTCAGCATGTGTGTGTCAATGGGAATGAGCAACATGTTTGTTTTCCTAGCTGAGGTTTTTGCAATGTTTAGTTATTTGTTTTAAGATGTGAGATTTACCAGTGTAAAATCTTGACCCATTGCATTAGGCTATGAGTTCGCTGAACTCCAACAGTTACTTTCTCACCCTAGGTTACAGAAAAAGTTAGAAGTAGTGAAACAGTTAGGAGAGCAAGCTACACTCCAAATAATGCATGAACACTAGGCCATCACCAACATAACAGCCAAGATTAAACAGATAGGTACACAACACAGTGGTGGGATGGACTGCTGGGCTGGAGTAAAAGAGCAAAAGGAGATTTATCCCTTTTAATACACCCCATTGTGGTGATTTTAGTGATTCTGGTCATCATCTTTATAGCCCTGGTAAGATGGATCCTGTCCCAAATGGCACAGTTACATCAGAAGGAAGAAAGCATAAGAGTCCAAGACAAAACAAAGGTGCATAAGGTGTGAAAAGACATCTGCATAAGTATATTCAGATGTTTTTCAATGAGGGGAGTTGTTACAAGTGCTCGGGCTGACCCCATTTTGGTTCATGGGCCCTAGAGCATTCTGGACTACATTCCACCCCACCCTGTTTTCTGGCTCATTGTGCATTCCTGCAGTACAGTGAAGGACAGAAGCAAGGCCATTCCATGGGCAACTAAAATAACTAAGAGAAACTGAAATAAATGTTATCCTCTTCCTTAATAGGCTTCCCTCAAGCACAGCACAACAACTCATTGTTTAAAAACATTATAAAGTAGCCTGGAGTTGTTGTTTTTTCTTTTTTAGTGTCAGCAAGACACACACACACAACAAGAGATCACCTCATACCCAAACCCCTCCCCTTCTTTCCAAAGAGTATGAATTTTTTTACTTTTACTTTTTCCCTTAGGATTCAACATTAGTTCAAGAGCACAAGCTTTGTGGGCCAGTAAAAGAATCCATATACAACTTGAAGCTTTATCATGGAATGATAAGGGTTTGGTTATAAAGATCTAACATGACGAGGCTGAACTTGTTAGAGTCACCAAAGAACTGGGAGATGTTAATACCTATCACTGGTGGGATATATTTTCTGGTTGGAATCCTACTGTGATGAATGTTTTGAATTTAGCTTATCACCCTATGATTTTGATGTTAACAGCTGTACTTTGGTTACTTTTATTGATTTATATTCTCTGTGTAAGGATTGTAAGTTTATATAAGAATGTACAGATAATTATATGGCAAGGGGAAACCAGAAAATTGGAGATGGTAAGAACTTGCCAAGGTGCAGCAGTACAACAAATGGCTGTACAAAGAATTAATGATAGCAACATAGAAAAGTGAAGACTTTACAGGCTGAATGGGCAAGGATGAATAAAATAAAAAATAAAATAGAATTTGTGAAGCTAGTGTTATAGCTAGCTTTAAAGTGAGGAAATGTTGGGGAAATTTTAAATATACAAACAATAAGCAAAATAATATTATTTTATAAAGCTATAAAGGTTTATAACATTTTAATAGCTTAGTTAAACATTTAATATGTTTACTAGCCAGCCAGAACCCTTTTCTTCTTGAAGCTGTCTTCTTTGACTGTTTTGGTTTGTATGGAACAGCTAGAACTCTAAATAATTAAGATAACACTGAATAGACACTGAACTCTTCAAGACGTAGGAAGGATTGCAGTAGCTAAAATGTACTTTTATGTGAAGTACTGAACATTGCCAAATTCACCAGAACATGATGCAGAAAGTAAAGTACTTATGCAATGCCTATGCTATACTGATATGTAAACTGATTGGTAGATGCTAAAGTCTTTGTCCTGAAACCAGAGACATGTTGTAGTCTCCACTCACTAAAAGGGAGACTGACCAAGCGTAAGCTTGTCATCCAATAAAGGCCTCCTTTTTTTGCTACAAACCTGTGTCTTCAATTCCCTCAAGGACCTCCAGTCCAACAAACTACAAAATTCACCGTCATCCTGTCCCAGGTGAAGCTCAGGTTGGATATTGATTTGCCTGACACTGAAAGCCATTCCATGAAGAACTTCACCTGTTTATTTTTTGCATGTCATAATCCAGTTAAAGAACAGATCAGTAGAAAAAGTGGTGACTCACAAGACTGCAATCCAGTATACATTTTCTTGGGTGTAAGGCCTACTGTGTTCAGCAGGGCTTACCTACAAGTAAACTTACATTTGTATTAGACTGCCTATGATAAAATTGGTCCTGAACGTACACTGTCTTCTCCCTAGAGGTGATGCATTGTTACTGTACGTAAAGATTAATTATAATCATAAGCTATGTATCTTGCAAAGAGGGAGAACAGATAGAACAAGCTGGTTCTGCCTCCAGTGATCCCCCTGGCTCCAGGCCTGCAGGTAGCTACCCTGCCCATTACTGCCACTGAATTGCCACTGAACTCTCATAGTCAGTAGATTTTCAGTTAACAGTTGGAGGGGAGAGGGAGGAGGTAAAGGAGATTGGGTGGGTGGACACTGGGCAGAAGAAAAGCTCCTTTCCTTTCGAACTGGAAAATATTGTTAACCATATCATTATTTGGGAGGGGGTTCCCCCATCATTTTATTCTACAGCAAACACATGTAGTCTCCCACCCAAATTTAAACCATAGCTGACCCAGATCAGCCAAGCCAAACAGCTGTTAGCCTGGGTTTTACAACACTGACAGTTGGTTTTTACTGACCATGTCCTCTGCTATCATAGACTCCAATGTTAATTTTCTTAAATTAAAAATCAGCCATGCATTTGTTAATTTTTAAACTGCGGGAGATGAAGTTCAGAGTATGGGGCAAGTTCAGTAATAGGATTGCAGGTACTGTGAACATATCTGATTTTTAATTAATTTCAACATATTTTCTGGACTGACAAAACGAAGTCCATCAGAGTTCTGGATTTTTTTTATTCCTGTTTTAGACTTTAAACTGTGGAATCTCCTTGAGTGTTTTGTGTATTGCCATGAAAACGTAAGAGGATTGTTACGTTTTTCTGAGTTTAGGACTATAAGTTTTATAAGATTTTGTCTTGAAATCAGTTTATGGGAAGCAGCAGATTGGCATGGGGGTATTTTCAATTTAACATGGTGGAATGAAAAAAAATCCATGCTGGCTATAGTATACAGCATACTTCACTAATTCAAATGCACTGAAAGGATAAACAGCCATCCTTTTACCACTGTGCTTGTGAGTATAGCAGGGTAGTTACAGAATGTGCAATGGCAATACAAATCTTCATTTGGTCAACATGGCATATGTGTTCCTTTGAAATAGGAGACTTAATGTACATGTCTATCAATATGTCATCAATGTCCACTAAACTTCAATTGTCACATATGGATTGTAATAATTTCTCATAGATGGCACCAACAACCAATGCTACCACATTATGCAAGATCAGTTGAGGCCTCTACAATTTGAAATGGTTCAATCGTCTTACAGGAGCAAAATAACCTTGCAGGGGTGGATTGATTCAGTGATCATTTCTTTCTTCACTGACATCTGAAGAGATGTCATATGTATTAAGATCAGATATGAAGGGATATTAATATTCATTATCTTAAACTAGCATATTGCTAGCAGCACCAGATATAATTTTCAGATTACTTCTCACAAAGAGTTAAAGAGCTACATACAAGCTGGATAGGATGGAAAATTCTGTAGAACTTTCAACAAAAGCTCTTGTGAATATGCTGAGCTGGATAAAGAAGCCTTCTCAGAGCTTCATCAGACAAGCTCTGAGACTGCATGGCTTCTTATATCATTGTTTGAGAGTGGCATTAGACTTGCCCGTTAATTCCTAGAGCCTTTTAAAAAGCCCTTTGGGTTGTTCTTGTTGTTGCAAATGAGCAGCGACAGTAATGTGCAGGATGTGGATTAAAGCTAGGCAATATTTTACTTTTTAACTGTCTATAAAATGGGCACTCTTTGAACAATTTCTCTGAGTTTTGGCATGTCCTGAAGCATAGAATACCTGAAGTTTCTTGCAACACCAGAAGACTGGCTGGGTGTCCCACTGAATTCAAGGGGAAATTAAAATGATCACCAGGTCAACTAGGATGACCAAATGAAAAAGAGGAAATGGCTCTGCACCATGAATAGTTGTGGAAAAGAGAGGACTGCAGTAGATGTAGTGTGTCAAACAATGTACTTACCGAAATTCCTTGTTCTGTACAGCTATTAAAGGTTCAGGAACCCTGTCCTCTTTTCATCTTGGTACCCTAAATGGAGCAAATGTAATTCTAACAAATTTGTAATAAAATTTATTAAACTTTTTTCCCCTTGTATGCTTCTAACCTAAATTAGATTCCAGGGTGCTAGTTTAATCAGCTCCAATGAAGCTGAACTAATTTAAGATGCCAACTCTTCCTTCTATAGAGACATCTATGAAAAGAGTATTATGGGACGGATTTTGCCCAATCTTAGTACCTATAAAGTTGAGATGCAAATATTAGAAACCTCCCAACCTAGCAACTCAAGTTTATTTTAATTAGTTTAACACAGTGCCACTCAGGAAGTGCTAGACAGAGAAATATGTTTATCTTTTGTCTTCCATTTCTACATTTGACTTTTGTATTTTCCTCTCTGTGTACTTACTAATAAAGCCATCTATTTAGATTTAAATGTCATGGACTGGTGGATCCTGCAAGGACAAAACCACCCTAGGTACCAAAATACTCTATGGGTTTACTAACTTTAGGGAAATGGGTAAATGAAGAAGCAGAAGGACTAGTTTAGGGATAGTTAAGTCACTATTTCAGCCTTACCCAATCCGATGCCCTTCGGGTGTTGTGCAGTACAACTCTCATTAGCCCCAGCCAGAACTGTTAATGTTCAGGGACGATGGGACTTATAGACCAAACCCTCTGGCTGAGCAGCTGTCTAGGGAAGGCTAGTCTGTTTCTAATCCATGAATGCCACTCAAATGAGTACAACATAGTAAAGGTAGGTGGAGGAAGGAGAAGAGTCTCAAGATATTAGCAAAACTAAATGACATGGAAGGAAAAACTTTTCCCAGCTATCACTATAATGGTCAGCCAACGTAAACAAAACTCATATACCAAGTCAGCCCAGGAAACTTTCTTTGGTCAAAACTTCCTGACTATTCTTTTGTTTCTAATCATTACAATAATACCTTGGAATAATACCATAATACCTTGGAGAACAAGGTAAGTCCATGATCATATGGAAGTGGGTAACTAATAGCCAGAAGCAATGGACCAGAATAAAATTCACAGTATATGCTTCTTAAATTTTATTTTATTTATTTATTTTATTTATTAAATTTATATCCCGCCTTATGGCCAAAAGGCCCTCAAGGCGGCTTACAAAAACACGAATATAACACATCATAAAGCATAAATACAATAATGCAATTCTCAAAATTAAATAACAAATAACATTATTAAAAGAAAAGAAAAAGCATTTAAATGTGTCACAATAAGAGAACCAAACACTTTATAAAAAGGCCTAGATAAAAATCTTCAATTTCCCAGCAAATAAGTAGCATTTTTATTTTTAACATATAAATATACACAGTATATAAGTAGCCAAACAATAATAATGAACAACAAACTAATGAGAACATCTCAATAAATATACAATTAAACAATCCCCACACACTTCACAACAGTGTTTAACAAAAATATGCTATAGTCCAAATAACAGCAAAAATGAATCTCCAAAATTAAATCTTGACCCCCCAAAACAACTAAAAAACAACTAACCCCAGTAGTCTATAGACATCCCAAGCAGCAGGTTCACGCACACATACACACACACGGTCTCTGGCCCCTTCAGCAGTTGCTGCTTTTGTAGCTGGAGAGAGACAGGGCCCCACCCCTCCAGGCCAGGTGGAAATTAGCCAGAAATGCAGGGAGCAGGTCTTGCAGAAACTCACACAGGTAGATGGTCTCTGGCCCCTTCAGCAGTTGCTGCTTTTGTAGCTGGAGAGAGACAGGGCCCCACCCCTCCAGGCCAGGTGGAAATTAGCCAGAAATGCAGGGAGCAGGTCTTGCAGAAACTCACACAGGTAGATGTGTAAACATGTATCCTGCTTTCTATTCCTGTAATAATTACATTTTCTTCTGGTTCTAGGATGACACCCACCACCACACACATACAGCTATAAATGAAAGGTTGTTTAATTTCCAGCTTCCATGTACCTTTTGGACTTAAATTGGAAAGTTGACACTTGCTTTTCTGCCACTGTGTCTAACAGTTCTTTATAAAGATTAATTTTTACTCTTGAATGCATTCTAATGGATCTATGTTTTTGCTTAGCAATGTGTCTCTGGATCAGAACTAATAAAAAATCCCATAAAAGTTTTCAAGGAAAATATTTCTGTAAGTAATAGAAATAAAATGGACCGTAATATCAGAACAAGCCAGTCTTGAAGATGCATTTTGTGATTGGAAATAGAATAAAAAGCACACTAGGAGTATGAAAATAGTTAGCTAACAGACAGTTAAAGTATCAACGGATACCTAAGAATAGTTCTAATCACACAAAGTTAATTTGTTTTTACAAAAAAAGGAGGTGGTGAAACCCATCACAATAAGTTGCAGAACACTACTTAAATATCACCCCCTAAATGTGTAATCTTTCACAATTGGCTTAGCTTTGTGATAATGGATCTGGCTGTCACAGATTAATTTTTCACTCAAAATTATTATCAAGCTCTAGTTCGCAAACTGGACTGTATTAGTCTATTCCTGACAGGCTTGACTACAAAAATTGTATCTAGCTGTTCTTAACAAGTTAGGCTCCAAGAAACTATACCTCAAATTTAGCTTTATCCTTGTTGGGGAAAAGTGTAAATTGGCTTCCAGTGCACCATATAAGTACCTACAATTTGAGAGAGTTTTAAAAAACAGGTTCAGTATGATAGATTTTCATGAAGATAACCCTGTAGTGGAACCTTATTTTAGTAACTTTTGGGCATTTTTGGTGGGTTTTAGCAAACACACTCTTGTAAAAACTATTATTAATTAAATTTCAATCCCGTTCTTCTTCCCAGCCCAAGGTGATAAATAAAGTGGCTAAACAATATAATTAAAAATACAATAAACTTATTTAAAACATTACAAACAATTAAGAACACCTAAAAACCATTTCAAAACATTTGTTTATATGGCTAACAAAAAGGTGACTCAATACGTTAAAAAAAGGCTTGCAGACATTTAAGGGAATGTCATGTATTAAAAGGAACTCAAAGCGTAATTATTATTCCCTTCCGGGAAGGATTGCTTCGCTTGTGCCTGCCTCTGAGACGAGCTCTCGTCTCAGAGGAAGCTTTTTCAGTTTTAAAACCAGTCAAAAGGTTTTTTTTGACTGGTAAAAACTTTCTCCCAGGCAAAGGAGAAACAAAGAGATCATCCACAAGCTTCGTTGTGTTTGTTGGGGGACTTGAATTCATTAGGATTGCCTATGAACGAAGGACCAGCCAGCAACGACAGAGCCAAGGAATTTCAAGCAAGCTCAAACTGATTAAGCGAGACGTTTTTCTTTTCTTCGAAGAAAAACAGATTTTAACAGGCAAGCATTCTTCTGTCTATCCTTATCATTTGGCTTAAATTGTTGCAGTAAAAGAGATTTGTTAAAAGAATCAGCAGTAAAGAATCCCTGGGTGAGTTATAACTTTTCTCTTTTATACACAGAATTAAGGCGGAAGGAAATCGAAATAGCTTATCTTTGTTTTTATTGCAAAAAGCTGGCCTGGAATTGAGAATTATAAAGATACAAACGGATGAGAGATATCTAATCTGAGGAGAAAATTTTTGATTTATATGAACTTTTGAGTATTATATGTCTGGGACTATTTTTTCTGGTCTACTTCATTTTGACGAATCTGCCTGTTCTTTATGCCACTAACTATTTGGATGCTGTGAACTAAATTTGTTTTGCATTCTTGGACACATAAGAGATAAGGCAGTTTGTGCTGTCTACATTATGATGTCATCAGGTTTGGAATATTAACTCCTTTGTTGCTGGAAAAAGAAATAAATTGCTCTTTGCTTGGGAATAGTGCTATATTGGAAATTGAAGGGTTTTTTTTTTCTTCTTGGTTTTAAAAATGACAATTAAGAAAGTGGCTGAGACCCTGGAAGTAAATATGTTTCAGAAAATAATGGATGAGATTCAGATAACGAAACAAGAACTTAGATATGGTAAACAAGAGATGAAAATTGAATTTGGCAAAATGAAGCAGGAGCTGAAAGAAATAGGGGATTTTATGAGAGAGGAGGTTGACGAGATCAAACATATAACTAGACAAGCAATAGAAGAAGAAAGAAAAATTAAAGGGAAGATGCAAGTCCTGGAGATTGGAACAGATATATCAAATGTGGAACTGGAAAAAGATTTAGAGTTTATGGACCTTAGAGATAAAGATTATTGTTTGGAATTCAGCGTTGTCCCTGAAGAAATTGATGAAGATATCAGAGATAAAGCTATCAATGTTTTGAAAAAATTTATGGACTGGAATGATGTGATGGAGCTTGAAATAGAGAAAATTTATAGAATTAATTACAGATATGTGACAATGGAAAAACTCTCAAGAGATGTACTAGTGCATTTTGTAAAAAAGAGGAACAGAGATATGACTTTACAACATTTCAGTAACACATTCAGAATTGATGGCAAGGAAATATTTGTGAGGAAAGAAATTCCCATCAGACTCTTATTATATGACTATGACTATGACAGCAAGATTATTATGGATGCAAGGATGGAAGATGGAAGATGGAATTAACACTGATAATGGAAGAATGGCTATTGAAATTACTGGACCTAGCAGACTTGATGAGATGGATTAATCGACATGTTTATTTGGAGAAAAATCGATGCAATATATTTCTCAAGGACTGGAAACCTCTCTTTGACTTTTTGCGGAAAGAATAAAGTGATGTTAATGAGATTTGATGATTAATTAAGATAACTACTGGAGGAAAGTGATTTTGTAATATATTAAGAGACAGGTTTGTTATATATCATAGACCTATAACTGATCTGCGACAAATCGGAAGTCAACATTTTATTTTATTGTATTAGTTATTAATTTGTTTTTGTTTTGTTTTGTTTTGTTTTTTGAAATTTTGAATAAAAAAATTAATGGAAAAAAAAAGAATTTTAACCAGGCTTCTGCAGTTGCCAAAACAGTAGTAGGCTTGCACAAGTTCAGCAGTATATCAGTGCCTTCTGTTCTAGGACTTTCCTAGCAAAAGTTTTTACAGTTCCAGAGCTACCTGGCAGCATAAACTCTAGTGCTCAAAAGCTTGCACTGGCTGCCAATATACCACCGGGCCAGATCAAAGCCCTTGTTAATTCACAAGGCTTGAACAACTTAGGTCCAGGGTACATTAGGGACCACTTGAATACTTATATCCTAGCTCAATCGCTGAGATCATCTGCAAGAACATCACTGGTCATCCCCCAAATTTGTGAAGCTCAGGAGATAGCAACAATAAAATGAGCCTTTAGTGTCATCAGCCCCATCCCGTGGAATGCTCTGCCAATACAGATTCAGCAGGCAGCTTCAGTTTTGACTTTTAAACATCTTCTGAAAACTTTTCTATGCCACCAGCCTTATGCAGGCAATTGAGAAGATATATTTCTGTAATAGTCAATGATTTCTGATTTTAAACTTTTACATGGTTTTATTGTGTATGTCTGTGTGCATGATTGTTGAAAACCGCTTTGATTTTATTACAAATAGCAGTATACAAATATATTTATAAATAAATACAATAAACTGTATTTTCCACGTCACATGGAATATGTAGTCTCTAAACTCAGAGGTCTTATTACAATACCTCAAAGCACTATTTTTATTTATTTATTTATTTATTTATATCCCACCCTTCCTTCCAGCAGGAGCCCAGGGCAGCACTAGAAAATGTCTGAAGCCTGAGAGAGAAATCCATTATTGAAATATAGATCATGATTTTTGCAACGGATAGCAGAAGCGTGTAATTTAGCAACTATTTTTCAAATTAAAAAATCCTATCTTATTAGTTCTCTCTCTCTCTCTCTCTCTCTCTCTCTCACACACACACACACACACACATACACAGAGAGAGGGGGGGCTCATTTGTCCTTTGAGAAAAGGCCAAAAAATACAGTTATGACAAGTTAGTTTTAGTAAATCAGTTACTTCCCTCCCTCAAAATTACAATGTTACACTGCTACACTGCCCTTAAACATAAAGCCATAGGCAGTGGTGTAGTGGTAAGTTCTGAAGTGCAGGAGCCCATCATGACAGTTTCAATTGCCAAGCCCCTAACAAGAGCTAAAAAATGCAGACAGTTGTGTTGGTCCATTATTATATAGCACAATACCAGTTTATTGGGATCAGTATGACTGCAGCTCTGTACATAGTCTCTTGGAAGTACGCTCATAAAATTCATTGGTGCTTACTTCTGACTGCATAGGTTCAACTTTTAAAATAAAATGAGCTTTAAAAAAGTATCCTCATCCAACTGAAGTGCAACTCTTAGATTATATATCTAATTAAAAACTATATTGCAAAGTAGTATTAAACTAGCAGCATAAAAAACAAAGAAGATCAAAGAAAAGCATAAGACTGCTTCATTGTTTCCTTCATTTTCTGGATGCTAGTCTGCCTCAAACAAAACTAAAAGTCTCATTATCAGTCACCTGCCAGAGCAAAGATGGTCCATCGGTTACCCTGGTTAATGACATCATTGCTCCTGCTCTGAAAAAAGTTCCATAACTGCATTTCTTCCTCCCCCTGCCCCACTATACCACTGGTCATGTATCGCTGTTCATTAAAACAAAAGCAGCCAAAGTGTGCTAGATTTAAAATAAAATTCAGTTTCATCTTATTGTTCAATTTTGTTAAAATATTTTCAGGAGAGAAAATTCACAGAACTCATCTTGAGAGAGTTTAATCATCCCCATGGTTAAGACGCCATTAAGGTCAAGAGCAAATATCTACATGACAACTGAGGGTGAGATTCTCTCCTTTGTACTGTATAGCATTGCTTGTTATTTATCATAAAACAGAGCAGACTGAAAGAAGATGAAGTTATTCACAGACAACATACCATCAATAGGATACACAAGTATTTGCTTTTGCACATTACAACGCATCTGCTTAGAAACAGGTAGTATTGGAAATCTAGCAAATGAACTAAAGTCATGACTTGGGAGATGTCTATTTTATAGCTAATGTTCCATTTCATACACAATTCTTTATTTACACCTGTTGAGTCTCATGAAAGTTTCATCACATTTGTGGTCAACTTACAGGAAATGTTTCTTAACTTCAGCTCTTGGACAGAACAGAACAGATAGCTGGTTAGACAGAATAAGGCAGTGCTCCCCAAACTCTCCCCCCCCCCACGGACCACTTGAAAATTGCTAAGCATCTTGGTGGGCCACTTTATGATTTTTCTGCCTGCTGTAGCTATTGTAATGCACTGTACTAGGGGGTCTTTGATTTTTAATTGTATTTTTACAGACAAGCCGCAGACCACCTGAATTAAGCTCGTGGACCACTGCTGACTACTGCTTGGGATCCTATGGGATACGGTATGCTAATACCAGATAAATATCTAAATATTTTTTTAGACTGAGGGCTGCATTTCCTCATGGAGAATTTTCTGGGAGCCACATACCAGTGAAGAGTGTGGCCAAAGGCAAAAATTGAAGAGGATCAGAGGCAATAGGGGGTGGACCAACATATATAATTCTTTGTGCTCTAGGCTACATTTCATTATGCAGAAGTCATGTTTGTGTGTGTGTGTGTGTGATTGATACACACACACCTCCATACTTCATCCAGACAAACAAGAGGTATTTTCACAGTTCAAGGACACATTCCACCAGGAGGGAGGGGAATCAAGGAGGACATGGAACAGGGTCAGCAAGGGGCCATGGCCTCAGGAGAGAGACATGTCCTGAGGAGAGTCCCAAAAGCAGAAGAGGGGTCTGGAGGACTGCATCCCAGGTCTGAGGTTCTTCGCCCATTATCTAAGAAATATTTTCTTTTTTTAAAAAAAAACTTAAACTTTATTGAAGTTTCACTTTAATATTTACAATAGCCTACTTTTCTCTTCTGAAGCTCACTATCCCCACATACTAGGTGGCTAGAATAGTAGCATGGTAGAAACCTTTGCTTAACATTAGGTAGATGGGTAAAAGGTTTGCCTAAATAGCGTCACCCGTATCAACCTGCCTGTACTTTAAGTTGCCTGCTCGCCACCTTTGCTGTGTGTTTCCTTCAGCAGAACAGCTGGTATAGCACAGTGGGGGGGGAGAGCCTGGCTATATGCAGGAGAATCATAGATTCTGTGACTTTTCTGTTATTTTTTTATGCACTGATGTGCCTTCAACTCTGAACAGACAGACAATATTATCCACTGTTATCTTCATTTTTTAAATACATACATTCATAATGTATTTTTGAAGTCCAGTATATTTTTCCTGCGTTAACTTACCCAAGGGTACAGAAATTGTTTTTTGAAAGACCACCAACTCTGTTTTTCCAGTTGTTTTATAAGATACACTTTATAATTACAGAGAAAAAATTATTACTCTAGTGAATTTACAGGGCAAAACTTCGGGAATTCAAAATTCCAAAATAACCCAGATGGTTCCATTCTTGCACTAAATGCATTGATAAGAATGTTTAGGAAGCATTTGCACTACCCAGAATTATTACAAAAAAATAGGCATGCATAGTGGGGAGGAGAGCCTGGCTGGGAGTCCAGAGTCTGTGAGTTCAAATCCCCACTCATGCCTCCTGAGTATAAAGGGCCAGATAAAGATCACTCCCACAGTGAGTGGCTCAGGAGTTACGTGCCCTGCCACCTGTGTAGCCGTGGGCAAGCTGCATAGACCCAAGGAGCCCGGTTGCCCCCCAGCTGGCAGTTGCAGACAAGGAAGGGCCTGGCTTGTGCAGCTGTGGCAAGCTGAGCAGGCCCTAGCCAGCTGGGGAGGACTAGCCTCAGAGGGAGGCAATAGTAAACCCCCTCTGAATACTGCTTACCATGAAAACCCTATTCATAGGGTAGCCATAAGTTGGGATCGACTTGAAGGCAGTCCATTTCCATTTTCCTCCAGCAGAGCTGTGGCAGATAATTATGGGATTCTGTCCCCAGGAGGTTTGTCTGGTGCCAACATTATTATTAAGACACCAGGCAGAACCTTCTAAAATTGTGTGCATACTGATAAAACAAACTATTTGTTTCATTCTATTTTTGTTCTGACATATTTTCTTTCCATTTTTACCACATCTCACGTGTTTTTATAATTATAAATAGTTAAGTATTTCCTGATTTGGGAACATTTAGTGTAGGATTTAGGGATGGGGTCCACTTGTGGTTGCCAATCCAAACCAATTTCAGCAGATAAGCAAGCTGTTTTGTCGTGCCTGCTCATTTCCTCCCACTTCTTAATTTACCTGATCTGCTCCAATTTTGCAGAAAGAGCATGCCTATCCTGGATACTTCTCTCAAAATTAGTGTTGCTTGCCTGAGTGCCCAGTGCTACCTGGGCCTATGCACCTCTCAACCAAGGCCCAGTGATCAAATCACACCCCCACAAATCCCCCCACAGCCCTTGGACCCTTATCTGCATTCCTGCCAATGCTGGAATAAATCCATGTGGAAGCCTGCTATGACTGAGATCCCTGTAGTTTCTAGTGGCTTTCAACTAGCTGAAGCCAGCTGCAAAGAGGGACTGGTGTACGGTCACTAGAGGATTGCCAGAAGGCCACTGCTTTAGAGGCGAGTTGCCTTGCCTCCGCAAGCCATGACCACTGCCACCTCCAAGAGCTTGTCCACTGCTGTTGCCAGCCTTGATGCTACTGCCCTGTGGATCAGGCTCACAAGAGGTCATTGTGTATTGAGGGTGGACAGCCATCAGAGTGCTGCGGCTCCTGGAATGAATCACCTCACCACCACAGGTCCCAACCACCGCTGCCTCTGCTGCCACTGCTCTAACTATCCAGTGCATCACTGGCCTCCAAAGCCCAATACACTGGCCTAGTTCACTCCCCACTTGTCCTTACAGCAACCCATGTGTCTTTGCCCCAGCATAGGCTAGATTAAGAAACATTAAGGTAAGAGCTGCAAGCTAGCAAGCCTGTGGGCAGAAGTTGAGTTGTGCTCAGTGAGCATGGGAAGGGAAAGGAAACGTGCCTGGCAGTGTGGGGGTTAGCAGCTGCAGGCCAGGATCACACACTGTGTATGCAGTGTTAGAAAAACATGTGCTCAGGTCACAGCAAGCATGTTCACTTTGCACATAGAGTGAGCATGCAGTCCATTCAAAAATCCAATAACATATTTAGTTATGTATTTATTATTTGATTTACATCCTGCCCTTCTACCCAGCAGGAACCCAGGGTGGCAAACATATCCAGATTAAGCGAAATTCTCACCCATCTCTTATAGGATCCTTGAATTATTTAAAGTGCTAAAGTGTTTTTATTTTAAGACAAAGTGGTTCTTTCTTTGTTCTGCTTTTTAAACTATTTGTATGGGGCTTGCTACTTTAATTATACAAGCAAATTGCATTTAAGTTATGCTAGTTCAATGCACTATTATCCAGGTTTGACTAGGTTTTTGTTACCAAATTATGTTTCCACAGCATTATTCCACACTCATCTTATAGCCATGCAGATAAAGAACTGAAGTACTTGGAAGTACTGTTCTTTCTACCCTTCCAGCTTCCCACACACAATTACCAAAGATATGTTTAAAAAGTTCTAAAATGGACAACTGTGAAAATTCCAGTTTCATTATTCATTAATGTCATGTCATTTACATTAAAATGATAACCACATGGAAGAATGTAATTGGATATTGCTTAAGTTGTACAACTCCAATCTTCCATTCAACTCTCCCCAAACAACCATATCGTTGTTTAAGCCTGTATAAGCAATCCTGTTGTTATAGGGGAAACAATTCCATAAGAAGATTAGATATTAGTTTAAGCTGCCTTGGTACAACTGAGTAAGCTTCAGCCTGCAGATATACAAATGCTAAATCCACTTACATTATCATTTCATAAGCAATAAGAAACTCAGAGCTATCTGGAATTGTTACAAAGCTTCCCACTACACATAGGTCTATTTCACAGACATACCAAACCTGTTTATTTTTTAATAGAAGCAGCCTTACTTATTTTTAAATCATAGTGTAATAAATACATTAGGGCATTAGCATTACTAGGAGTGAAAGTGAGAGAAAAGAGGAATATTGAAGCTTCTGTCTCCAGCAAATGTATAATGAAATTTAAATTCAATCTAATTCAGAATCATTTACCTTTTGTCACTGTGCAAAAGCATACTTTCCATCAGTTCAGAATATAGATGGCCTCTCAAGCTGCATGAAAAATTATTCTGTCTCTTCTGATTTAATGTTAATTTTCCAGTTTTAAAAAAAGTAGTGTGTAGTCATTTCATTTAGGGCATTATGGTAAACTCTTTTTTATGGCATCAAGCTTTATGAGGCAATTTGTAGTATTTTAAAATTTGCACTCTCAGTATTTGAACACATACTGTTTTTTTCATAATCTCCCTTATGCCTTGAGACACCATGAAGCAAGTGGGCAAGAAAGACACAATTTCAAATTTACCCTGCCTATTCAAGTTAACTTCATCATTGTGAATTTGCAGAAAATCTGCTCAACTTTTAAATTCCTTTCGAAGACCTTCCAGAAGAACATTTTAAAAAGTATATAATCCTTTTGTTTAAGTTCTTTTCCAATGAGCAATTCAGTGTTTTGTAGTTGCAGGATGATATTTGATATAGCAAGCACTGCAAAATTAAATGCCATTTCCATAAAAACTATAAATACATAACTACAGTACTAAATCTGATCCTTATCTACAGATAGAGCTTTCATCAACAAAGGAGAACAAACATATATACCAATTATATAACATTATATATTAATTATATAACAATTGCATACATGACATTTCTTCATGAAAACAGTAGCAATGTTCTTATGCATACAGTAACAAAGTTACTGTTTCAGATTTATTAAGTCTTACTAGCCAAAAACCCATCAATCTGATTGACAACATAGGAGGATAGTTTTTCATGCTCCAGGCTAGAGATGTGAAGGCCTGGAAAAAAACCAGAAACATCTGGGAAAAAACCATTTTGTGTTTTGTTTTTCCGAAGCCTTTTTTCTTTTTCCCCCCAAAAATGGAAAAATTGAAAAATGAAGAAAAATCTCCCCTCCACTTACAACTACAGAGGAAAGTGAAGTGAAAGATTTTATTTTAAAAAGGGAAGACTTTTGTTACCATCCAATTCATGCTGCTGCAAATCTGTTGGATCCAAGATTCAAAGGCAGAAATATAAGTGACAATAGCACTGCTACTGCATTTGACTGGATTACAAAACAAGCATTACACTTAGGACTTGATGTAGGAAAGGTACTTTCAGATGTTGCAGGATATAGAACATCTTCAGGGATTTGGTCCAGCATTGCAGTCTGGGATTCTGCCAAACATATCCCTTCTGTAACATGGTAGCAAGGTCTTTGGACAACACAGCATCTGACTCTTGCTTCTTGCCTTCTTCAGATTCCTCCATCTTCGGCAGCATGTGAAAGAAATTAGTCTATGTTTGGAAACACTCACACCAAATCAAGAAATAAACTGACATGTGAGAAGCTTGTTTCAATCTGGGCAAACCTTCAGTTTTTAGAAGCCCATGATAACGATGACAAACAAAGCAGAAGCAGAGACTGAAATTTATAGTCTGTTTCTATAGCTCAGAAAATGAGTCTGATTAAATTTCATGCATATTCATTGAATCTTCGTCCTCCCTTTTTCTCAGTTCTTTTCATGGGAATGGGTGCTTTATGTCTGCTTGACACTGTGGAGGACTAGCAGAGACATAAATAATTTTCTTTGTTATTAATATTGATGGTTTCTTCTTTTTTTAATTGTTTTTTGCCTGCTCCTTATAACCTAGCAAAACCAAAGAGGTTCCTTACACTTCAGGTATTCCTCACAGTTCAGGGGCTTGTAGAGCCATTTGTTACAAAAAAAAAGGAAACATTTAAAAAAGTAAATTCAATTTGTAATAATTGTTTGATTAAAATGTACTTTTAATATACCAAATGTGATAATTTTATGCCAAACCAATGTGTACATAATTACATTTTATGTTCCTGAACTAATCGTGTATTTCAATCTACAAAAAGTGCTAATAGTGCATTTTTAATTTTTTTCCAACAATTTCCATTTTTTCTGAAAAAAACTGCAAAAAAGTTTTTCCATGGCTTCAAAATTTCCAGAAATTTTACATCTCTACTCCAGACCTCACATCCTTTACTGTAGCTTAGGTGAGGGGAACCTTTGGCCCTCCAGATTTTGCTAAGCTACAACTACCATCATCGCTGGCCATTGTATGCGCTAGTGCTTATAGGAGTTGTAGTTCAGCAACATCAGAAGAGCCAAAAGTTCTCCACACCTGCTGTAGCTACTCTCCTCTTCCCCTCCCTTCTGGAGAGAAATCCAGGTGGTTTCATAAATGTATTACCCTTCCTCTATCTTTCCAGCTGCATCTCTATCAAAGCATAACAAGCTCAGCATGCCTAGGGGACAAAACAATCAAGTCAGCCAAGTAACTCCATGAGCTACATAGAGCTACCTGATCTTCATTTCCATTATCTAGTGCACAAATTACAGGGAGTTCAGAGGAGGCCTCAAACCAGCTACTATTTTTAAAGGCTAAAAGACAGGATACCTTTTGGGTTTGCTATTTACATTACTTGCACTATTCTGTTGGCATCTGTGGGCTTAGTTACTAATGAATACCATTTTTATGCTTGTTGTGAGGTGCTGCAGAATGCCATGTATTGGCAGCGATGCCAAGGATGCATCAGTTTCTCTGCAGCTGCCTTGCTCACTTTCAGACTTGTGGTGCAGGAAGGTAAAGGAAGATGTGTAGTCCTACAGCAATGCTAGCTGCTTTTCCACTGTGAGTGGGGATGAGAAAAAGCCAAGCACAGGAAGCTGTGCCAGGAGACGAAGACAATCTCTCCTCAGAAATGCCCCAGAAGAAATAAGCTTCTTAAGTAACACTTAAGCACTGTTGCAGCAGCCCAGTCTAGGAGCCTGTTACTTGCTAACCAGACAGAAATTGGCTAGTTGCTAAGAAGCTATTCGCCTTCTGTACTTAGCTTGGTGCAGTAGTAGCAGCTCTGATGCCTGAAGTTTGAAGGAAAATCCCTTTTACTTCTTGTGATATCGCGGCCTTTACTCAATTAAAAAGGTATTTAACCCTGGGAGGATTAATCCACATTTCCAAACCCATGATTAGTTTTGCTCAGATGAAAAAAACTAGTGAATGAACTTAACCTCAGTCATTGAGGGCAGAAAAGGAAAGAAGAGACTGTTTGTGGTAGAGATCTTACTGCTTACCACCTGCCATTTCAGACATAGCGCTTTGAAGGAAGGAATGCTTCTCCAAAATTGCTGCTCTGCTGGGGTAAGCTCTGACACTCTGCAAACCTTCCTCACAAAAGTTGGCCTGGTGGCAGCAAAAAAGAACTGCCACACTTTATATTGACCATGAAACTGCCACACTTTATATTGGCCATTGTTCAGAAGCAACAGAACTACCCTGCTCTTCTCTAGAAAGCAGAACCAAAAACTGAGAGTGGAAATTTTCTCATTCTGCATCTCTTCTGTGCACTGGCCACAAGAGTTTCTGAGTTAGGAACATTGTTGGACTCCTACTTCCTGTCAGTCCATATTTTTCTTCTTTGCTCATGTGCTAGTGGTGATAAACCAATAGGTTTAATAGGTTTAAACCTATAGATTTTTCTGATTAGCCATGCCTTTTTCCTGAACAGGAGTTAACCCTTTGCTATCAAGCTTCACCACCTTGCTGACCAAGAATAATTTCATTGGAACAAATACCATTTCCATTTCAGTCCTTATCACAGAAACAAGCTATTTCTTGATATATTAGGAGTGCATTATCAATATCACTTAATGTTTAAAAAACTTTTCACAGAATTATTTAAAAAGAGATGTCTCCTAATCCTGTTTATTGGAGTTTTTCCAAGATTAGAGATGTGATGGATTAGATTAGAGATATGAGGACGGATTAGAGATGTGACAGAAGGGTTGCCATCTCTCATCAAGCCCACCAACAGGTATCCCTTTCTCCTCATCCATGTGGGAACAAATGATACTGCCAAATGAAGCTATGCAGAAATCACATCAAACTATGAAGCTATGGGAATGAAACTCAAGGACTTTGGGGCCCAGATAGTTTTTTCATCCATTCTTCCAGTACTTAGGAGTAGACAGGGAAAGGAAAATACTCTGTGTGAATGAATGGCTACGAAGGTGGTGCCGACATGAGAGATTTGGATTCTGGGACCACGGGCTATACTTCCTGGAAGATGGACTGCTGGCAAGTGATGGGTTGCATCTCACAAGGACTGGGAAGAATTTGTTTGGCCACAGCATGGAGAAGTTCATCAGTAGAGCTTTAAACTGAATCCTAAGGGGGAGGGAGATGTAAACTTGGTGGTAATGACTGATGAAGGCTTGTAATGGGAACAGAGAGATCAGCTCTAATAGGGCCCAATAAGAGTCCTCAGAAAAAAGTAGTAAGGAAGCCAAGTCATAAATCACATGGTCTTCAATGTCTGTATACTAATGTGCAAAGCATGGGAAACAAGCAGGACGAACTTGAACTCTTAATACAGGAAGGCAATTACGACTTGATAGGTATAACTGAAACTTCGTGGGATGACTCCCATGACTGGAATACAGCAATTGAAGGATATAACTTGTTCAAAAAGAACAGAAGGAATAAGAAGGGAGGTGGAGTCATGCTATATGTTAAAAATTCACTAATAGGCAAAAAACCTTGCAGCTTAAGAATGTACCTATAGCCCACAGATATTTCTATGGAACATTAAAAAGCAGGGAAATTGGGCAGCTATAGTGAATGCACCAGGGGAGCAGGAGACCTGACCTCCTCTCTGAGATATTGTACTGCCCTACAAATTTGTCAGAATGCAAACACAATTTGGGTTGGTCTTTCACAGTCCAATCCACTTGCTGTGTAGCTTGCAAGAATTTGGTAACGTGTGCCTCTAAGCACACTTCAACGAGTGCTTATCAATGGTTCCTTCTCAAACTGGGCAGAAGTAACGAGTGGGGTACCACAGGGCTCGGTCCTGGCCCAGTGCTCTTTAACATTTTTATTAACGACTTGGATGAGGAGGTAAAAAGCATGTTTATCAAATTTGCAGATGATACAAAATTGGGGGGCATAGCTAATACCGTGGACCTTGATAGGCTGGAGCATTGGGCTGCAAACAGCAGAATGAAATTCAACAGGGATAAATGTAAAGTTCTACACTTAGGAAAAAGAAACCAAATGCACAGTTATAAGATGGGGGATACTTGGCTCAGCCATACGACATGTGAGAAGGATCTTGGAATTGCCGTTGATCACAAGCTGAATATGAGTCAACAGTGTGATGTGGCTGAAAAAAAGGCAAATGCTATATTAGGCTGCATTAACAGAAGTATAGTTTCCAAATCATGTGAAGTATTAGTTCCCCTCTATTCAGCACTGGTTAGGCCTCATCTTGAATACTGCGTCCAGTTCTGGTCTCCGCACTTCAAGAAGGATGCAGACAAACTGGAACGGGTTCAGAGGAGGGCAACAAGGATGATCAGGGGACTAGAAACCAAGCCCTATGAGGAGAGACTGAAAGAACTGGGCATGTTTAGCCTGGAGAAGACTTAGGGGAGATATGATCGCACTCTTCAAGTACATGAAAGGTTGTCACATAGAGGAGGGTTGGGATCTCTTCTTGATCGTCCCAGAGTGCAGGACATGGAATAATGGGCTCAAGTTGCAGGAAGCCAGATTTCGACTGGACATCAGAAAAAACTTCCCAGCTGTTAGAGCCATACGACAATGGAACCAATTACCTAGAGAGGTAGTGGGCTCTCCAACACTGGAGACATTCAAGAGGCAGCTGGACAGCCATGTGCCGGGAATGCTTTGATTTGGATTCCTGAATTGAGCAGCGGGTTGGACTCGATGGCCTTGAAGGTCCCTTCCAACTCTACTATTCTATGATTGGTTCTCCCAATTAGGTAACAATCCCATGATCAGTGTAGCCCCTTCACTCTCTTTTCAAGATTTTATTTAATCATCTTGGTTAATTATACTTTGACAAATAGCAAAATGATCTTTAAGGTCCTTTCCTGCCTCTCAGTATTATTAGCCAATGACTGAAGTCAGAACTGTGATTTATAAATGAGTTTGTAAATCAGGCAATAGGAATCCCTGAGGTCCTAAAGAGGTGGTGTTTTGCCTTTCTTTTTGTTGTGTAAATTTGTATATTTGTTAGCAGAGAACAGCAGCGGTCTGAAATGTGGGTGTGCCAGTGTATGCGTTTACCTAAGAAAGCAGGCTTTTGAGATCACTGAGACTTGACACTTAGTAAAATAAGAAAAGCTACTTTATTTATAGAAATACATTGTAGATAGAAAGGCATACCTGGTTCTAACTAACCAGAGCTTGGAAGTAACTCGTTAAAAATAACGAGTTACTTGTAATTCGTTCTTTTTTTACCTAACGAGTGGGTAATTCCATTACCTTTTGCAAGTAATAGAACGACTAGTAATTTCACTACTTTTCAGCTGCTACTTTAACGTTTTAGCGTTAGGTTTTGACGTTACTTGGGGGTGGGAGCAATTGGAAGACTTCAGCTCCTGTGACTGGTAGACACAAGACATGTGCCTCACACACTTCTGCACAGCCTCAATCTTCCCTCGTGCTCTGTGTTAGGAGACATGAGGCAGGGGACCGTGGAGCGCCAGAGAGAAAAAATGGATGGTGGAGAAGAAGGCAGCAGTAGCAGCAGAAAGCAGGTGAAGAGCTGTGGAGGGAAGTGATGATGGTGTGTGTGTGTGTGTGTGTGTGTGCGCACCCCCTCACACCTCCTGCCATCCCCCTGTGCGTCCTGTTTTCCCCACCGCGTGTCCTGCCTGCTGCCGCCGATCACCGCCATCGATCACCACCATCGATCACCGCCATCACCTATTCCCCCTGCTGCCGATCGCTTCCACCGCCCCCCCACCGGTCTTCCCCCTCTGAGTTTTACCTGAAAAGTTCTCGCTCGCTCGGAAGTCTTCTGCTCCTGAAGAGCGCTCGCTCTCGCTCTGTGTGTGCGTGCGTGCGTGCGTGCGTGCGTGCGTGCGTGCGTGCGTGCGTGCGTGCGTGCGTGCGTGCGTGCGTGCGTCTCCTGCCAGCCCCTGCTCGTCATCTCCCTCGTGCTTCCCGCACCTCCTGCTGTCCCCCTGCACGTCCTGCTTTCCCCACCGTGTGTCCTACTGCCCATCGCCTATCCCCCCCTGCTGCCGATTGCTGCCCCCCCACGGTCTTTCCCCCGAGTTTTACCTGAAAAGTGCTCTCTCTCACACACACACTCACTCACACACGCACGCACACACAAGCAGAAGTCTTCTGCTCCTGAAGAGCTGTGGAGGTGACAGTGGTGTGTGTGTGTGCATGCGTGCGTGCGCCCCATGCGTGTCCTGCCGCCCCCCGCTCGTCACCCCCTCATGCTTCCCGCACCTCCTGCCGCCCCCCTCGCGTGTCCTGCTGTCCCCTGCACATCTTGCTGGTCCCTATTGCCGATCACCGCCGCTGCCCATCCCCCAATGGTAGTGACGGCCAGGGAATGGATTACAGTACAAAGGTATTATCTCCTTTATTATTTGGGACTGGCTCCATTTCATCCATGTTTTCCTGCTCTATATTTTCTTCAAGACCATCTCTTCCTTGGACTTTGTGTGTGCGTCTGGCCTACCACCAAAGGGACAAGTGGACCTTTGATCTATTGTGGATGATTAAACTCCTATCCAGACTGACTGTCTGTCTTGCTAAAGGTGCTTCAACAAACGCCTTCTGACAGTTATTGGTATCTGTGCTCATGTTTCATATAGATTGATCTAGTACTGCTGGTCGGTCGGTCGGTCTGTCTGTCTGTCTGACACACACACACACACACACACACACACACACACACACACACGAGAGACACTTGTGCTTAAGTGCTTTTTCTCTCATGCTGGCCCTTTAAAACCAAATTCCTAAGCATTCATTTGCATTAGATCTCTTTGGTTCCTTCTCATCTGAAGACAAATCTCAAAGGCTGCTTAATTAGACCAGATTAGATTTCAAAATGTCTTTAAAGTCTCTAACATTAATTTCTACCTTCACCTATCCCTCTTCATGGTGGCATCTGTATTAGATTGATTTTCCCGCTTCACCTTTCCCTAGACACCATCTACCCAGTTACTAAGCCATATCGGGTGAGATATATAGAGAGCCCCCCCCAATCTGCACCACCTACACAATCTTTTCTGCTCTTCAGCCAAACAGTCTCTCGGAGTGCCTTAAATAAAAAAATCTCTCTCAATCTCTCTCTCTCAATCTCTCTCTCTCAATCTCTCTCTCTCAATCTCTCTCTCTCAATCTCTCTCTCTCAATCTCTCTCTCAATCTCTCTCTCAATCTCTCAATCTCTCTCTCAATCTCTCAATCTCTCAATCTCTCAATCTCTCAATCTCTCAATCTCTCAATCTCTCAATCTCTCAATCTCTCAATCTCTCAATCTCTCAATCAATCTCTCTCTCAATCTCTCTCTCAATCTCTCTCTGTCGGGAGGCAGAGCTGGGGTCCCGGGGAGTTGGGAGAAGAGGATTCATATGGATGGCAGAGGGGAGGGGGAGGAACTTCCCCCCTTTGGAGTGAAGACGAAACAGAGGAAATGCCAGCGATAGGGTCGCCTAGCAACGGGGAGCCTGAGAGCTTTGAAGTTTCAGAATCCTCCCTGGATATTCTCACGCCTCCCCTTCTTCGAAGCTCAGAGCAAGAGGGAGAAGAGGGAGGGCTGCCCACAGCAGAAAAGCGGCGAGGCAGTTTACCATCAGCCCCTCCCCTATCCCCCATACTGGAATTTGAAACTTCAGACGAGGAGGGGCCGATGCTTCCCCCCTCACCGTGCACATGTAGACAGCTGAAAAGATCCCCCTGCCCCAGATATGGCACACCCTAGCTGTGAAAATTTCTCTTACCAGTTGGCTAAGCATGCAAAAATTGACCCCCCTGGGTTCTGGACAAATATGCGTTTTTTGGCTCCAGAGGAAATGGGATCTTGTGAGACCCTACCCCTTCTGAACCCCCGAAATACTCTTACTTCTAACAACTTTTCAGCCCCAATTGTGAATATTCCTGAATCACAAGCACCACCTCTTTCGCGACCATCAACACTGAACGGCTGTATCGTACAGTCTTCTCT
The DNA here is from genome assembly GCF_030035675.1 of Rhineura floridana. Classification (NCBI taxonomy): domain Eukaryota; kingdom Metazoa; phylum Chordata; class Lepidosauria; order Squamata; family Rhineuridae; genus Rhineura; species Rhineura floridana. The sequence continues at coordinate 103,696,900 of NC_084487.1, forward strand.
TTTTAATGAGATCACTTCTATATGACCCATTTCTTTCCTCTCCTGGAACGTCAGCGGTTGGGAAAATAAATACCAAGACGCTGACTTTACAGAATTCCTAAATAACTTCATGATTATCTGTCTTCAGGAAACTTGGGTCACCAACACAGACAAAATGACTTTACCAGGATATGTATCCTACTCAAACCCGGCGACCAAGCATTCCAGGATCGGCCGACCCAGTGGTGGCCTAACTATCTTTGCCTCCTCTGCCTTGGCAGCGGTAATTACCCAGCTCCCGCTAACACTTCCAAGCTTTATGCAGGCCCTAAGGCTACAGGGACTATGGGTCGGTCCAGTGATATGTATCAATATCTATTTACCCCCCTCATATCACCTATCCAATCAATGGGTTAGGTTAGATGAGGCCCTCTCCCACATAGAGACACGGTTTCCAAATGATAAAATTCTCCTATGTGGAGACTTCAATGCCAGAATAGGTAACTCCTAGCCATTTAATACCAATACTTCCAATCAGGACCCTTTTACTTACTCCCTGTTTCCACATAAGCCCCTTCAAGACTCAAAATCGAATAAACAAGGCCCCTTCCTAATAGAATTTGCTTCAGCACATCTGTTGGAAATTTTAAATGGCTCTATATACGATCTATCTATGGGCTCATTTACTTTCCGGACATCACGCAGTGCAAGTCTGATTGACTACATTTTGGTCTCTCAGACGCTGCTGAAGGACATCATTGATTTTAATGTTAATCCCAGGATTGAGAGTGACCACTTTCCTCTCTTACTTAGAATTAGAGCTCCCACGACCAGAATTTACTATCCCTCTCCAATGGAGTCAGTGGATACTGAAAAAAGAATCTATTGGACAGATAGGAGGCGTGCATCTCTCGCACTCCTATTCCAGAGCGACACATTCCAACTAATCCGCCTGGAGGTCCTGAATGAAACCCAGGACCCCATATCGGCATTTCAAACAGTCCTATCCTTACTTAGGCCCCATATGACCCACAAAAGCAATGGCATCCAAAAAAAACCCCACGTATGCGCCTGGTTTGATAAAGAATGCAAAGAAGCAAAAAAAAGCTTAAGAAACTTCTACACTTGTCTCTCAAGTTCCCGTCCCCTCAATCCCTTTTTGCCTTTAAATCAAATAAGGCCCTTTATAGATCCCTCCTGAGGGAAAAAAAACCAGCCTTTGCCGATTCTCGTTGGCAGCTATTAACAAAGATGATTACTGAAAACCAAGAACGCCAGTTTTGGTCTTTAGTACAGTCGGGACTTGGCCTTAGCAACACCTCCAACCAAGTTTTGATCCCAATCTCAACCTGGTATTCACATTTTTTACACCTCTATTCCTCAATTTTGTCTCCCCGTAGCATTTTACCCATGTCAGATATTACCAACTTGCCGTCATGGCCCCCAGTTTCACCCCAAGAAATTAAATCTCTAATTGATTCACTTAAAAATGGGAAATCCCCAGGAGAGGACTTCCTTTTACCAGAAGCTATTAAACAATTTGCCGAATGGTGGGCCCCTTTTTTGGCTCGTTTATTCACCAGAATAAATGACTCTGGCATTATCCCCGATGGTTGGAGATGTAACATAATCATCCCCATCTACAAAAAGGGTGACTCCTCCAACCCCGCTAACTTCCGTCCAATCAGCCTGTTGAACGTTGTATCCAAACTTTACGCTAAATTCCTTCTTAATAAACTAGAAGATTGGGTACAGACACAACAGATTTTATACCCTGAGCAAGTCGGCTTCCGTAAAGGCTCCTCTCCAATCGATCATTGCCTAACACTCCATTTCCTGGCAAAACAGTCCATCGCCGGTCCTACCCGACATCTGTATGTAGCATTTGTAGATTTGGCCGCAGCGTTCGACTCGATCGATAGGAATGCTTTATGGCACAAACTGTATCATCTGAACATCGACCCCTGCTTGCTATACCTTATTCGTATTTTATACACTAACACCTTTGCTATAGTTAGAGCTCCCCATTCTGGAGTCCTATCTGATCCGATACCTGTGGACAGAGGCGTCAAACAAGGATGCCTCTTAGCTCCCCTGCTCTTTAATTTGTTTCTAAATGATATTATTCCTTTTTTTTCCGGACCTCAATTTTTCTCCCCCTCTATCGGCCAAAGGAAAATACCGACACTTCTCTATGCCGACGATATGGTCCTTCTTTCCCTAGTTCCAATTGGACTTAGAAAGATGTTGAGATCCCTACAGTCCTATTGTTATAAGGAAAAACTCAACATTAATTATGATAAAACCAAAGTTTTAGTTTTTGGGAAAAGATTCAAAGGACATCACTGGCATATAGCTGATCATCAGTTAGAACAACCTCGAGAATTTAAGTACCTGGGTATTTATTTTTCAGATACCCTTTCCTGGCAATATCACCGACAATATATTAAATCGCACGCGGTTAAAACAATAGGGACAATTTTAAAATTTTCTCGTTCTGTCGGGGGCGGTCAGATTCACCCTACTTTAAAGATCTTTAAAGCAAAGGTGATCCCACAAATCCTATATGGAGTAGCCATATGGGGCTGGGATTATAGTATCGTAACAGCCCTGGAAACTATACAAAATAGTTTTCTCAGGCGCTTGTTATCTCTCCCTGTGGGAACCTCTGCAGCGATGACTCGAATTGAGACGGGCTCCCCCCCACTGATGGCTCTCATACATTTTACCCTTCTGAAATTTTTGAGAACACTCAATGGGCCCCAGCCCGGGACATTATTACAATTATGTTTTGACCACCCATTCGCTTCTATCTTATGGCGCTCTAAATTAACTAAACTGCTATCAACTTACCACCTTTTAGAGCAGGATTTCAACGCAATGCCAAATAATAAATCTCTACGTGAATACATATTCCTCCACTCTATGAACCAGGATAGGCTATCCTCCATCAACTCAAAGGTATCTCCCTGGTACTGGCGATTTAAGCTTGACCCCCACTGCTCTACTTATCTCCTTCAACCAATACCCCTTGTCCTTAGATGGGCGTTTACAGCCCTACGTTTTTTCTCCTTACCAAATGCGGACAGGGAAGGTCGACTAGCCGGTGTCCCTAAGGACCAAAGGAATTGTGTCTGTGGCTCACCCTCGGCGGAAGACCTTCCCCACGTTTTGCTCTACTGCCCAATTTATACTCAGCCCAGAAATAGATTTCTTAGTAAATGGTTAGAAATCCCTCAGCTTGATTCACTTGATGGAAAAATCATTTTTTTAATGTCAGATCATAACTTGGAAGTAACCCACAAAGTAGCTCTTTTTGTAATAGCAGCAAGAAAACTTAGGGTCAATTACATTGCCCTTCGAGATATTACATAGGCAAGTTCTCTTACATGAGATACCCGCTTAAATGCTTCCCTTTTAAACGTCTCCATTTGATTTTAAAGTATTGTATATGTATTGTTTTAATTTGCGTTGGCCTTTGGTCCTGCAAACAAATCAATAAAGTAAAGTAAAGGTTGGTTAAGGAGGAGCGAAAGGTTGCACGCCCGTTTGGCCCCTTCTTAAAGAACAGGCAGGAAGCAGCCCCTTGCTCTGTCAACTTTCTCCCAATGCCGCAGGACCTGTATCCCTGTATTGCTTCATGAGAAGACGCAGTCTTTGCTTGGACATTACCCTAATAAAACACGAATTACTTACAACCTCTGGTCTGGTTCCTGAGTCTCATCCTGGGCCTGACACACTCTCAATCTCTCTCTCACTCCCTCTCTCACTCCCTCTCTCACTCCCTCTCTCCCTCCCTCTCTCCCTCCCTCTCTCCCTCCCTCTCTCCCTCCCTCTCTCCCTCTCTCAATCTCAATCTCTCCCTCTCTCAATCTCAATCTCTCCCTCTCGCCCTCACACACACACACTCACAGAGAGAGAGAGAGAGAGAGAGAGAGAGAGAGAGAGAGAGAGAGAGAGAGAGAGAGAGAGAGAGAGAGAGAGAGAGAGAGAGAGAGACTTAGCATTCCATAACAGCATGCTCAGTACTCATTTGGGCTGCTGTAGAAGTCATCTCCTTTCTGTTTTTTCTCTCACTTTTTTTTTAATATTCTGCAACACTTGGGGTTCCCTCTTGCCCACTAATACTCATTATGTGTGGGGTGATACCATGGCTACATAAGCAACACTTCTAGCCTTAGCTTCAGAAATAGAGGGAATGACACTCTGACCAGTTTAAGTGGCTAAAGTGTTTAAATCTGATTGGAAACTGTATTCTGTTCAATTTAACACAAGGTGGCTATTAAGCATGATATAAAAGCTGCAATCCCAAGCATACTTACTTGGGAGTAGTTCCCATAGGAGTCAATAGGATTTACTTCTGGGAGTATAGGATCAGTCCGTAAGACTCTCCCTGTAGACACCATACATGTAAACACATGGCTTTCCCCCAAGAATCTTGGGAACTGTAGTTTACCCCTCACAGAGCTACAATTCCCAGCACCCTTAACAAACTACAGGATTTGATATTAGTTCTGATTGTCTATGGGGCTATCATAGGGTATGTGTTTTTTGCCTTTTCTATGACAAAAACTCCAGCTTCAGTGGAGTTTATGTGATCTAATCATTTGAATTTGGCTAATGAATGCTTTATTCTTTCATCAGAACTTTAGCAATAGTACTAAAATAATAAGAAAAAAGAAAAAGAGAAAAAATGCTTTACATACATCATTCAGCTGTATTGCTAATTATAGATAGAGATATAAAGGATAAATAGCATTTTGTCAAAGTATTTTTGTCTATATTTTATACCTCCTCCTTGGTTTTCCAAGCTTGGCATGGAATGTTTCTCATACAGAATTAATTTGAAATGCTACATATTTATTATCATAATCATCATCTTCAAAATAAAAAAATGTACTACCTTCAAGTCGATTCTGACTTATGGCAGCCCTATTAACAGTGTTTTCATGAGGCTGAGAGGCAGTAACTGGCCCAAGGTCACCCAGTGAGCTTCATGGCTATGTGGGGATTCAAACCCTTCTACTACCCCCTATGTGTGTGTGTTTAGTTTTAATATTATTTAAGGCTACTTTGATGTGCAGCAGCCAAGGCCAGCACCTTGTAGGAGTTTTTTTAAAAAAGTAACTGAAATGTAATTGTAGTGATTACTTTTGAGAAAAAGTAAAGTAATCAGTTACTTTCAGAGCAATTGTAATTGTAACAGTAATTACTACTTTTTGGGGCCAAGTAATTGTAACTGTAATTTATTACTTTTTAAAAGTAATCTTCCAAGCTCTATAACTAACTAACTAAGTTGGAGGCGCAACGCCCAGGCTTGGGAGTCGCACTCATGGCTCAGGGGAGAGAGAGCAGAGACAAAGGTGTCTCCTCTCTCTCAGACAGTCAAAGAAGTGAGGAAAGGGTGGGAGGAGGAGGGGCAGATAAGCTTCCTTAAAACTTATCAGACTAGCGACGGAAGGAAGTCAGTCAGAGCATCACAGGTAAAGGTAATTAAGCCTATCCATCTGGAGGACCCTAACTTTATCTCTCTTCTGGAACATAAACAAAAGATCAAAACAGGAGTTGCTCTTGCCCCACTTCCAGCACCCCCTCTCAACAAGTGTTTGGTTCAGCTCATGAGGTTCACCTTGTCTCACAGCTTGCAATGTCTGACTTTGCCCAACTCCTTAAGAACGTCTGCAGTCATTTCCTCTGTTGGACAATACTCCATCTTGAGTAGTCCTCTGCGGTAGGTATCTCTAATGAAATGGTGCTTCACGTCTATGTGCTTGGTTCGTGAACTCACCCCTGACTCCATGAGTCTCATGCATGCTTGAGAGCTTCCCAGTCCTTCTTTGTTGGCGAGCTGGGTTGTTTTTTTCCGGCACAGGTATGCCACTTCTACCACCACATCTGGCCTGGTAACAGTATCAATATACAGACGTCTTATGATGGCTTGTCTTGTATCTCTCAGCACTTCCTTTAGCATCTGGCTTTTTATTGAATTTCCTCTTGTAGCCTATAGCTTTCCTTTCTTGAGGAAACTTAGTCAATGTCCAAGTTTTACTTTTGTGTAGAGCTTCCAGCTCTTCCTTGGCTGGCTGCCTCCACCTCTCAGCTTCGGCTTTGGGTAAGGCATCAATCTCTTTCCAGGTCTCTGGTTCTGGAAGTTCATTTCTCACGAGGTAAGCAGGTCTCTCTGGTGGTACACCTTTGTTGGTGCATTCAGAGCGTCTGGGTGCTGGCACTTCGGTTGCCCCTTCTGGCTCAGTTGCCTGTCCTGGCTCAGACTCTGTACCTTCCTCTACTGGTGTATTATTGTCATACCTTCTGTGGTGGAAGAATAACTCAGCTTCTTCCATTTTGCTGTCATCTGTTTGTTGTGGCACCCCTTCTGTGTGTGCTTTCCTTCATCAAAGTGGACAGCTCTGTACACTCCAACTTCGCCAGTTTTGGAATCTATTACTCTGTATCCCTTCTGTGCTGAAGAATATCCAATTAATATTACTTCCCTGGAGGTGTTGTCAAGTTTTGACCTCTTTTGTTTCGGGATGTGCATAAAGACCTTGCACCCAAATACACAAAGGTGAGACACGCTTGGTGTCCTATCATGACATAGCTCAAATGGTGTTTTGTTGGTTGCAGTTGCAGGAAGTTGGTTCTACAGGTAGGTGGCAGTAACCACAGCTTCTTCCCAGTACTTCTTTGGTAACGGTGCATCTTCCAACAAGGAATGAATCATTTGTCCAAGTGTTCAGTTCATGTGTCCCGCAACCCCATTTTGTTCTGGATTGCAGACAACTGTAGTCTGGTGCTCTATGCATTTCTCACGGAGAAAGTCTTGCATAGCCCTGGACACATATTCTCCTCCATTGTCAGACCTTATGATCTGTGGCCTTCTGCCAAATTTGTTGGACACAATCCTGACATAGTCCTTCAATTTTTGAAGCACTTGACTTTTCTCTTTAGCAGGTACATTGTAGTATACCTGGAGTTTATCTATAAAAGTCAGCATGTATACATTTCCACCTTGGGATGGCACTTTCATTGGCCCACAAAGATCTGTGTGAATTAATTCTAGAGGCTTTTTGGTTTTCCTCTCACTTTTCTTAGGAAATTTTGGTTTCACACTCTTTGTTCTATACAGCATTCACAACTCTCTTCGCATTTGCAATGTCTCATTTTAATGCCTCTAGCCAAATTCTCTTTCTCTACAGCACTTACTCTGGCTAAGTTGGCATGTCCCATTCTTCTATGCCAAATATGCAAACATTCAGAATTACAGGTTTCCTTGATCATATTTGCATGCATAGCTTCAAGGTATTCTAAATGCAAAAGTCCATCTTTCAATTTTGCAGTGTAACAAATTTCTCCTTCATCCAGAACATGGCAAAATTCTCCACTCATATAAAGTTCACCCCCCCCAAATTCCATTATCTTAGTAGAACTTGTCTTTAAAATCTGGAACATATAGGCAGTTTTTAAGTTCAAACTGTCTTTGGCCTTCTGGCGGTTTGCAAAGCAGTTTCACTGTACTTATTCCTTGAGAATAAAAAATATTTCCGGAGGCAGTTTTTATTTCTTGTGTAAAGTTTTTGAAATACTTAAAACAATTTTTTATCTTTTATTAAGTGACTTGTACATACTGATTTGATTAAAAATCTGTTTTTATAATCATCTTTCCTTTCATCAGATACATGGTAACTAGAAGCCTTTGTTTTTGCCTTTTCAGTCTGCCTTTGTTTAAAATCAGGCTTTGCTCCTGTCTGACACATAGGGCAATCAGTTTGAAGATGGTTTGGAGAGCTGCATTTAAAACAGAACTTCCATCTGTGTTTGTCTATGCCCTTTTGTGGATTTGGGCAATGACTCATCCCTCTGTCTTTTCCATCTCTGCCTCTAGAAAGGTTTGCCTCTTAAAACAGACTGTGTTCCTGTCTCTCCTTAAAATCCTGGTCCTTCAAATATGGTATGATCTGACTCATGTTTTGGTCAGAATTTTCTAGTACACAGGAAATTTATGATGCTCATGGAGAGAGCTCGGGAGTAGTGCCTTTTTCATTTCATCATCAGCCAGGCCCCTCCCGCGTCTCTGAATCAGCGAGCAGCCTTGTAAATTTCTCTATGTGTGTATTCAGGCTGTCTGCTTTCTTCTCTTGCAGGGTAAACAATTCCTTGTAAAGGTACATCATGATTCTTAGACTTTCTGTTATATATTTCTTCTAGCTTTTTCCACATTTCTTTTACATTCTTACATCCTATACAAACATTTAGTGCCTCATCTGATAATGCAGAAATAAGCAGAGATTTCACTTTGGCATGCTTACGTCTCCAGGATGCTGTAGCAGTCTCATCCTCTGCTGAGGGTTCAGGATCGGTCAGGATTTCATACAGATCCTCTCCTTCCAGGAGCGCAGTGATCCGAAGATTCCACACATTATAACTGTCCTTCTCCAGCCTCGGGATGCTCTTCAGCCATCCTTTCCTATCTTTTGTTCTGCTTTTCTTTTTCTTCTAACTTGAAGTCTCCCTCTTGTTGATTTCTTTTGTAAATCACACACAGTATTTAGCCTTTTTAGCTTTAGGCAGAACTTGCAATTCAGCTTAGTTTACTGGGCCCGTAACACTGGTTGTTGTGTAAATTTGTATATTTGTTAGCAGAGAACAACAGCGGTCTGAAATGTGTGTGTGCCAGCGTGTGCATTTACTTAAGAAAGCAGGCTTTTACCCTGCATTGAGATCACTGAGACTTGACACTTAGTAAAATAAGAAAAACTACTTTATTTATAGAAATACATTGTAGATAGAAAGGCATACCTAGTTCTAACTAAGTTAGAGGCGCAAAGCCTGGGTGCAGGAGTTGCCCTCATGGCTCAGGGGAGAGAGAGCAGAGACAAAGGTGTCTCCTCTCTCATGGACAGTCGAAGAAGAGAAGTAAGGAAAGGGCAGAAGGAGGAGGGGCAGATAAATTTCCTTAAGATGTATCAGACTAGCGACAGAAGAAAGTCAGTCAGAGTATCACAGGTAAAGGTAATCAAGCCTATCCATCTGGAGGACCATAACTCTATCTCCCTTCTGGAACATAAACAAAAGATCAAAACAGGAGTTACTCTTGCCCCACTTCCAACACTTTGTAGTGCACTTTTCCTGTCTCTGTCCTTTTTCCTCCTAGTCCTTGGAATTTCCACAGTTTGCCCTTCCTTTTCCCCCAGCAATCAGGGTGCATTTTTCCTGTTCTGGGTTTGCCTGAAATCAGGTATTCCCTAGACATTATTTCCTGCAAACAGTACTACACAGTAAGTGTGGCTAAATGTTAAAGAATCCCCACCCCCAAAAGCAAATGTGAAAACTTTGCAAAGCGACTTACCATGTCTCCTGCTTTGCAGGAGCTAAACATCAGGGACTCATTAAGAATTCACTGCATACTTAACTTGCAGTACAATGTTATACACATCTACTCAGAAGGAAGTGTGTTTAATGGGGTGTACGTCCAGGTAAGTGGATACAGGATGGCAGCCTAGGCTTTAGTTTAGGGTTGGCATTGGGGAAAAACAGGGTTCTTGCACTTTTAACAGCTGTATGTTGGCAAAAATTCAACAAGTCAAGCCTTTTTCTAGAATGGAAATTCAATTGTGGGAGAAGTTTCATCATGAAAATTTCATAATGAATTGTTGTAAACCATCCAGAGAGCTTTGGCTATGGGGCAGTACACAAATGCAATAAATAAATACCACTCTCTGATTTTGTGCTATGCCATGCCCTCATGGCAGCCATTTTGTAACTGGTGTCTTCAGCACTCTCTCAAAATTTGAAATGTGCCCTTGGTCCAAAAGGTTTGGTGTCTCCTGCTTTAAACTTTACAGCTTTTCTTCTTGGACAATTACTGTCTACATTAACACCACATATCCTGTGACTTTCATATATCCTAAGCAGTACAAACTCCTCTTTAAAATTAGTGCAAGTTGAACACGTTGGCCACTACATTAACAGTACAAACTGATACATACTTGTAAATAAATTCCACCAAGTTCATGTGTAGGATTGAAGCCTCAGCTGTGGATCATTTAAAATTTGCTTCATAAATATACTCAGTAATATGCAGTGTCATGGTGGCTACTGACCTCAGCCTCTGAACACTGAAAGGCATGTGCAACAAAAGGAGAATGAATGAGATCACCCATGTAGAGAATGAAATACACATATTCAGTGGTCCAGAATTGTTTGACAAAACACATGTCAACAATTTAAAAATGTATTATGAAAACTTATTTCTGACCTATTTTTCAGAAGAAATTCAAGGTGGCTAACAAAATAAAACAAGAAATCAAATATAAAATAATCCACAGTTAAACAAAAGAATAAATTAAAATGTTGGTTTTATACTAACACCATAACTATTATAAAATAGCCATCAGAAGTAGACATCAAAATACTACCTCCACTCAAAAATAAGAGAGGAAATATTTAGCAGAAAAGGCTCCTCTAGAACACCTACTGATTGAACATTCATCCTGATATGCTTGCACAGACCTTTTGCAGACATTAGATTACATCTGATCTTTATGGAGCATTGATTCTAATTTGTTTGTAGCGTAGTTATAAGACAATAAGAATTCATCCCTGTTTGCTTGCAGGGTGTTTTGCATCTCCCCATTAGTCATTTGTTCATCTTACACTTTTCTATGAATTTCCCCATCCCTTTGCAGTTTGCAGTAAGTCTGATCTTTTAAAATGGATTTGTTTCGCTAGGGCAGCAGAGCTCGTTAATACACTTCAATTGCACAAACTTTTTGGTATGCACTTGAATTCGTCCCACAAGATAGTGACAGTCTGGAGTAGGGTTGCCAGGTCAGAAGCATCCCAAAGCCTGAGATTTCAGGGGCGGGCCCTAGCAATGTCACAGAGGCAGGTTGTAGTGATGTCACAGGGATGAGCTGTAGTGATGTCAAAGGGGCGGGCCTTACCGATGTCACAGGGGTGATGTAATTAAACATGATACATCAAGCATCAACCACATTTGCTTGGCACATACAATTCAAACAAAAACATTGATTGGAAATTAAGATAGAAATTTTAGCTAAAAGATACAGCGTGGGTAGGGGACATTTAATCTAGCCAACTTGCTTCTGGCAAAAAGAGTTTAAGTGCCCTCAGGCCATGCCAGTCACTAGAAGGCCATTGTAGGAAGAAAGGAGCCTAGTGTTGTGGCGATATTAGATAGGAGCACGCAGGAGTAAAGAGAGTTGCCCCTGAAGGCTGCATTTCTAAACACACTTACTAAGCCCATAGAACTCAACAGGACTTATTTCTGAGTATATATGGTTTGGATTGTGCTGTTGGTAAACCTTGACTAGGGATCCTCTACAAAGATATCCATATCCAAGCAGAGTTGGCAACCCCCTGCCTGGAATGCCCTGCCCCTACCTTTTAACAAGGCTGCTCAAAACTTCTTTACAGATTTGACCTTCACTTCTGAAAGAAGCCTGAGAAATAAGTAAGAGTAAGAAGATTCTCTACTCTTTTCTGTGTACCTTGTGGGCTGCTATAAACTCACTTTGACAGGCAACCCAATTCCAGTGAGCAATAATTGACAGAGAGAAAACACACATGGTTTGATCTATGTTCATAGGCAGCAGCTTGGAAACAACAACAACTGCAGCCACACTTCCCAGTATGTGAAATCTTTTACTACTATTGGGCATGAAACAAACCATCATGCAATCAACAAGGTGCATCATAACTGGGTTTAAGGGGGTTGAGCTGAGTGCATGGAACCACTTGTTGTTTCTATGGATGTAAGGGAGTGAGGTTAAAGGTAATGAAATGCAAATAGAAAAACAAGACGATGATTTCCTAAATGCAATACCATACCACCAACAACAAAATTCCTATGATTAAGGCAGAAAACAGCATCCCACAACCAGTCAGGATTCCTAAACAAAAACAAAAATTCCTGGCAACCAGTCAGCCAAGGTCACAGAAATCCCTATACAGCACAACCTGACCTGGGGGCTGAAGTTAGTGCAGAATGTTGTGGCACAATTGCTGACCCTATCAGCACATTATACCTCTGCTCTGAAATCTGCACTAGTTGCTGATTTGCTACCAGGCCAAGTTTAAAGTGTGCTTTCCATGCTACTGGTGCCACATAGTACTGTTCTGCTCTTGTAAGAAATCAATCCTTTAGTGTGGCAGCACCTATGCTTTGGAACTCCCTGCCTATTGACATTAGGCAGACACCTAAATTGTACTCTTTTCAGCACCTGCTAAAAACATTCTTGTTTAGGTAAGCCTACCCAGCCAGGTAGAAGCTATTGTGTTTTTTATCTGTTTTTAACTCATTCTTGCTTTTATTATTTTGAATGCTTTTAAATACCTGTCTTTCACTATTTTTGTCAATAGTTTTATTGTTTTAATTCCTTCTATGAACTGTTCTGAGATTTTTTTTTACAATAAAGCAATATATAAATGTTGTAAATAAAATACATAAATAAATTTTGGAGTCACTGTGGCCCTTGTGTCTCTTCCTATTTTTAGGAACAAAGGAATCTACTTTATACCAACTCAGGCCATTTGATACCATCTAGCTCATTACTGGAAATAACCATTGTCCTAGGAACTAACATATAGTAGGAAATATTGCATTTCTTGGAAGAAGTAGTCATTTGCCACTAGCAAAACCACAGAGGAACTAAAAACATGGAACAAGGAAATAAACCACCAAGTGGCGCTCACCTTCTTACCCTCTACAAAGAAGCATCCCACTAAGATTTGACTTGGAAGTCAAAATGAATGCAGTACTTGCTTAGCCAAACCTAGGTGTTAACCCAAGCAGGGAAAAAGGCACTTTTTGTCTTATATATGTAATAGATGTTGCAGTTAGTTCAGAGACAATCAAGTGAAAAATACTTGGATTTTGCAAAATGAAGTAAAACTGAAACAGTACTGGAGAGAGAGAGAGAAAGAACGAACTTGGGAAGAAGACAAGATTTGGACCAGGAACTCAAAATGGGTAGCAGACAGGAAATATTTAAACCCGTGCTGCTTTATTTAAGCCCATGCTGCCCCCAATCGTCCTCTTGGCATGCAACGCCCACCCTGCCCTCCCATTGCTATAGTGTGTTCCAGGTCGCTTCAGGGACGAGTAAGAATTTTTATCCTGCCCACCCTTTTTGGCAGTCAGATTTTTTGCCTACTCCACACTGCAGTGGTGTAATGGAATTGGGTTAGGGGGTGTTGTGTTTAATAGGTTATTTTGGCTAATTCGACAATGTTAATTCCCTGAGTTGGGTTTAGGTTGTCTGGTCACTTGTGCAGCAAGATGCAGGACAGGTAGTAGGGAAGGACAGCTAGGTGGCCCCTTTAGGCCCCTTTGGAGGTGATTGGTGGTTCCGGAGACCTGCCTGGAAGGGCTTTAGGGCCCAAGGGCAGGATATGGGCTGCTTCTGGGGCCTACTTACCTCATCCACCTGGAGTTATAGGGCCCTGGGGGGGATGATGTGGAAGGGGCCCCCTACTCACCTACAGGTGTGGAGGGGGTAAGGGGTAAGCAGAATGGGGCTTGTCACCCAATAGCTGTATTGCAACGGCTTGCTTATAGACAGTTTCTGCACTTATGTTTCCCCTCTGCAGGTTAGTTTAAGGGATTGGTTATAGTTTAATAAAGTGGCCATTTGTCCAACCCAGCTTGCTGTATCCGTGTATTATTTCAACCCTCGATCGCAATTCCCTCCTCTTAAATATTAGATAGCGCCATCTCTGTTATCTTTTCAGTGCCTACTGAAGACCTTCCTCTTTCAGCTTATCCCAGTCTGTGTTGGAATTGCTTTTTAAGATGTTTTTAAAGCTTTCTTAAAAAGGTTTTAAATATATTTTGTTTTAATATATTTTAAAGTCTGTTTTTAAGATGTTTTAGAATGTTTTTGGTGTTTAGCGTTTTGTTTAGTTTTTAGTGTTTTGTTTGCCACCCCGGGCTCCAACTGTGAGGAAGAGTGGGATATAATTTAATAAAGAAAATAAATAAATAGTAGTAGCTATCATGTAGTAATAAAATAGGCTTGGTCTACATTTGAACCAACCCACACTAAGCTATTTATAAATGTTAAAATAAGCTGAGGTAATCAGGCTGTTGCTCCTGCGTGTTTTCAGATGAATTTTAATTAATACATGCACTTCATTCCATAGTATGAAGACATGTCAAACATAAGCTAAGGAGTATCATAAACATAGATAAGAGAAAAGGAAGAGGTCATTTAAAAAACAAAAGGTGCCATTCTTAGACTCAGTTTCTATGGAAGCAAGCATGATCATATAATGAGCTAAATTATCAGTCTTAGGTGTTTGGCTTAACATAAGTGGGGGTGGAAATGATTAATTCATATGTGGTGTCATTTGTGCACACAACCCCAAATGCCATCTGGTATGACTGCGCTGTTTCTCATCACAACCCTAAATAGGAAAAGAAATACTATGGTTGTATTTATAATTTTTTCTCCTGTGTGTGTCATGAAGATAAGTTATTTATGGTTCTATAATAAATATGGCAAAGTTTTAAAGAGTACTAACCAAATGCCACAAGTCTTATTTTGGGCTCCTACTGGGAGGAAGGGCGGGATATAAATCAAATAATAAATAAACATCTTTATAAACTGATTTTCAAATACAGGATAAAAGATACACCCACAGTATAATATGAGGAACATTGTCAAATAATGTAAAACCAATTTTCAGTGTTGTGGCAACAAGTCCTGTTCTCATGCAAGTATAGTTTGGAGAAGGGTAATGGTAGTTATTTCAAGATACAACTGAAAATCTTCTAGAACAGAAATAGAAAGTCCAAGCACTAGAATTTAATATAAACTACTGCTTAGCTGAAATATCCCTGTTCACAGGCTGCAAAGTTGGGGGCATTTCAGCGATTGAAGAGCCTGAACTGAAGTGAAGTATGCAGCAAACTTACTTGATGCAATTGTGTTTCCAGCTGCTGTTTGGTACTATTCTTTTCTTTTTTTACCCACATGATTTCAAAATAAGAGCAAATAATACTGTCCTTATCTTGATTTGTCTCAATTTCTTTGCCACATCAATCACTACGGAGGCCAAATTGGAGTGAGACCTACGCTTCCTGTACCTACTGTAGTCTTGTGGGCAGAAACAGTGAATCCCAATAACAGGACCATGAAACAGGTGAAAGCAAAAACAAGGTGAGCAGGATAAGTGGTTTTGCAAGGTCTCTTCCCACTGCTTATGAGAATAATTTCTAAAAAGAATAGTTAAATATTTATAATATCTGGATAGGCAAGTCACAAAAGACAATACTGCTTTCATAGGCCCAAAGCTGCATTTAAAATTAAGTGTCCTTCTATAAAGGACTTTCATAACAATTGTAGAGGTATAGCCTCTGCATAATATCATATACATTGGGTCTGATCTGACTAAAAACGGAATCAAAATTCAGTTACAAATGAAATACTAGCAGGGACAGAAATGTAGATGTCAAGTTCATCTGGACCCTCCACAAGAGTCTGGGCAAAGAGGTGCATCTTCACTTTATAGATAATTTGTTTATCATAGAGATAGTTATTTCATGGAAGGAGAAGAGTGACTAACCAAGAAGAGACAAGAAAAAGAACTATTTGCAAATTATTTATTTTTATGAAGATATAATGTTTGGGGTAACAAGGTCAGTAGTGAGTAGCAGAGATGGAAATCTGACAGCAATACTTGATATAAAAACTATTGCTCTCTCATTCACACAAGACAAATCATTTATCTAAAACTGTAATAGTCTAACACAGCTTCAAGTTTCTTAATATCTGCTGATTGTCTACAAATAACAGTTGGCAGTGAGAAGACCATTTGACTTTGACCTGGCATCTAAAGCTAAATCTGTAAAGTGACATGGCTGCAGGACTGTTTTACAAGGATTAGTCCTTTATTTTGCAATCACTCACCTGGCCAAAGACAACCCTTATATGTTACCTGAAAGGGCTTAGTAACATTCCAATAATTCACTTATTTACTTAAGAGATTTTAATGAACCTGTCTTGCAACTTTATGTGTTCTAAAACAGTCCATTTTAAGTTATCTGAATTCATGATATAGTTAGTGTTGGAGGCTACATGTCACAGCATCCTGTTGGTCAAATTGTATGTAACCTAGAATGTTTTAAAATGTCAGCATACATGAGCCTCCAAAACCAGCAAAAACACTAGCTGGTATGATAGTGTCAGCTTAATTTTGTAAATCATTGCTTTATTTCATGATTTCAACATTACAATTCCTAACTTTTCTTTTTTAAAAAAATGAAAAGAAAAAATCATAAAGGAAAAACAAAAGAACAAACAGAACTATGTTAAATTAATTTATAAACTATAGATTACAACCCCCTTAGGATGCACACCTTAACGTGGTGAGGGGATTTGAGAGTGCTGAAGAAGGTGAGAGCAATGTCGTCAGGAGTCTAAACCAAGAGGCTAGACTCCAAGCAGGGGCACCCAAGGCGGAATGGTCAAAGCTAAAACACCAGGCTAAGATGCATTAAAACTGAGAGGAAGGCAATGGTAAACCACCTCTGAATACCTCTTACCACAAAAACCCTATGAACAGAGTATTCAAAATGCAACACAAGATAATGCTGGAAGATGAAACCCCCAGGTCAGAAGGCACTCACCGAGCTACTGGGGAAGAACAAAGGACAAGTACGAGTAGCGCTGTGACTAATGACACAGCTGGGTCAAAGCCAAAAAGAAGCCCAGAGGCTGATGCGCACAGATGCGAAAGGAGAGTCCGGAGTTGTATGAAGCACACAATAGGAACATGGAATGTGAGAAGCATGAACCAGGGAAAGTTAGAAATTGTCAAGCAAGAAATGGAACGCGTCAACATTACAATACTTGGCATGAGTGAATTAAAATGGACTGGAATGGGACATTTTCAATCAGGCAACTACAAAATATTTTATGCAGGAAATGAGAAATCAAGAAGAAACAGCGTTGCTTTAATAGTGAGAAGTGATGTAGCAAAAGCAATTAGGAGCTACAACGCAAGGTCGGAGCGAGTGATATCAATGAGATTAAACCGGAAACCTATTAACATAACCATCATCCAAGTCTACGCTCCAACATCAAACACAGAAGAAGAAGAATTGGAAAGATTTTATGCAGATGTACAGGAGGAAATTGATCACACACCAAAACAAGATATGATGATAACCATGGGGGACTGGAATGCAAAAGTAGGGAACAGAGAATAACTAGGAATTGTGGGGAAATGGGGCTTAGGAGATAGAAATGAGGCAGGAGAAAGACTTATTGAATTCTGTGAAGCCAATGATTTGTTTCTTGCAAACACATTTTTGGAACAACCAAAAAGACAACTGTACACGTGGACATCACCAGATGGTCAATATAGGAATCAAATTGATTACATAATTGGAAACAGAAGATGGAGAAGTTCCATACTTTCTGCAAAAACAAGACCAGGAGCAGACTGCGGTACAGATCATGAACTGGTCGTATCGAAAATCAGAGTAAAGCTAAAGAAGAAGAACAAAGCAATCATAATGCCAAAATACAATTTATAAAACATCCCAGAAGAATAGAAAGATCAAATAAGGAACAGATTTGAGGCTTTAAACTTAGCTGACAGAGAACCAGAACTATGGAGTGAAGTCAGAGACATGATCAGGCAATAATTCAAAAAGACAATACCTCTAGTTAAAAAGAGAGAAAGACCTCAATGGATGACTGAAGAAACTCTTAAAATGGTTAAAGAAAAAAGGAAAGCAAAAGCAAAAGGAGACAGAAACACAGTCAGAACCCTGAATGCAACAATACAGTGACTAGTACGTAGGGACAAAGAAAACTATTACAATAGTTATTGTATAGAAATAGAAAAGGACAACAAAATGGGAAGAACAAGAGCCCCATTCCAAAAGATTAGAGAAATGAAAGGGAAATTTAAACGAGTAAGGATGTTGAATAATCAACAGGGGAACACACTGAATGACCGAGATGAAATAAAAGGAAAATGGAAGCAATACACTGAAGAACTCTATAAAAGACATGCAAGGATGACAGACTCATTCACGGAGGAACCATATGATGAAGAACCAGAAATTTTAGAATGTGAGGTAAAAGCTGCTCTTAAAATACTTGGAAGAAACAAATCACCAGGAACAGATGGCATACCAATAGAGTTGCTACAAGCTACTGAAACTGAATCTGTCCAAATTTTGACGAACATTTGTCAACAAATATGGAAAACTAAACAATGGCCCACAGACTGGAAGTGTTCAATATATATCAAAATTCCAAAGAAAGAGGATCCCAGGGAATGCAGTAATTATCGAACTATTGCCTTAATATCCCATGCAAGTACAGTAATGCTCAAGATTCTACAACAAAGGCTCTTACCATATATGGAGCGAGAAATGCGAGATGTCCAAGCTGGATTTAGAAGGGGAAGAGGCACCAGAGATCATATCGCAACCATACGTTGGATTATGGAACGGAGCAAGGAATTTCAGAAGAAAATCACCCTGTGCTTTATAGATTACAGCAAAAGCCTTTGACTGTGTAGATCATGAAAAACTATGGAATGCTTTAAAAGAAATGGGGGTGCCACAGCATCTGATTGTCCTGATGCGCAACCTATACTCTGGACAAGAGGCTACTGTAAGGACAGAATATGGAGAAACCGATTGGTTCCCCATTGGAAAGGGTGTGAGATAGGGTTGTATTTTATCACCCTGTTTGTTTAATCTGTATGCAGAACATATCATACGGAAAGCGGGATTGGACCAAGATGAAGGAGGTGTGAAAATTGGAGGGAGAAATATCAATAATTTAAGATATGCAGATGATACCATACTCTTAGCAGAAAGCAGTAATGCTTGGAAACGAATGCTGATGAAAGTTAAAGAGGAAAGCACAAAAGCAGGACTACGGCTGAACGTTAAGAAGACTAAAGTAATGACAACAGAAGAGTTATGTAACTTTAAAGCTGACAATGAGGACATTGGACTTGTGAAGGATTATCAATACCTCGGCACAGTCGTTAACCAAAAGGGAGACAATAGTTAAAAAATCAGAAGAAGGCTAGGCCTGGAAAGGGCAGCTATGAGAGAACTAGAAAAGGTCCTCAAATGCAAAGATGTATCACTGAACATTAAAGTCAGGATGATTCAGACCATGGTATTCCCAATTTCTATGTATGGATGTGAAAGTTGGACAGTGAAAAAAGCGGATAAGAGAAAAATCAACTCATTTGAAATGTGGTGTTGGAGGACAGCTTTGCGCATACCATGGACTGCGAAAAAAACAAATAATTGGGTGTTAGAACAAATTAAACCAGAACTGTCACTACTAGCTAAAATGATGAAACTGAGGTTATCATACTTTGGACACATAATGAGAAGACATGATTCACTAGAAAAGACAATAATGCTGGGAAAAACAGCAGGGAGTAGAAAAAGAGGAAGGCCAAACAAGAGATGGATTGATTGTTGATGTGTGTGCGTTGTTGCGTGAAACAGCATACGTCACGTTGGAGTTAAGTTGAGCAAGAAACTTCTTCAGAGCATTAGATCATGTTAAGAGTCTTTATTAAGACATTACGGCCAAAGGCTTAAGAGTAAATACATGTAGAGTTTCTTCAGTCACCCCCCTTCTGATACATCTCTCTCCAAAGGTAAACACAGAAGACAACCTCTCAGTTCAGAGGCAATACACAGAAGACACAGCTTAACACAGACAGCTTTTCCCAGTCTATCGCAATGGTTACCTTAGCAACGGCCTTGGCAGTCCGTTCCCAGACTGGGCAAAGACATAACTCCCCCTAGTTACAGTTTTTCAGACTTGATGGAAAACAGACTCAGTGACAGTGCGGTTCAATGGTCAACAATCCCCCCTTTTTCCCATCATGTCTGTAACTCATTACAACAATAACAACAACACATTTCTCCAATACATCTTGCAATACAGCTTACATTTCAGTACAGTTCAAAACATCTCTGTACATTTAGCTAGAACTTTATTCAATCAAACTTTGGCTGTACACATGTCAAATACAAAGTGTCAGAATCCATTTCCACCAGTTTATGCATTCCAGGACTGGATACCAACCCCACTGTGAATTTTTCAGGTGGTTTCCCTATGTTTGATCTTGTAGAACGTCTTAAAGGTACCAGAGCTTCTGCTCTCTCGGCCCCCCCATCTGTGCTTGTGCTTGGCACAGCCTGCGCAGGAGATTCCATTTCCTCAGCCTTACGTTTCTTTGATCTGCGTTTTGTACAAATGAGCTCATTCAAAGCATCTCTGAGAGGTATTTGTGTGCCTTCCACTTTAATGTCAAGATCTGGCTTAAACGATTGTTCTTGTGTGTCATCTGACCCTGTAAGAACAACTGTTTCCCTTTGATCCCAAGGTTTTTCTGAGACTTTAATGCTTCTGCTCAGAATTAACTGCTGTGTTTCTGGACACCAAACTCTGAAATATGCATTCTGAAATCCCAAAACAAAACCTTGCTGTGCCCTCGGCGCAAGCTTGCCCCTCCTTTTTCCCTGTGGAATGTGGATCCAGCACCTTGCCCCGAATTTTTGAATGTGTTGTATTTTTGGTTTTCTGCCAGTGATTTTCTCATAAGGAGACATTCCAAGTGCACTGTGTAACACCCTGTTGTGAATATAATTCGCATAAAGAATTGCTTCTGCCCAGAAAGAATTCCCTAAACTGCAATCCATCAGCATGGCTCTCATTGCTTCCTGAAGCACCCTATTTTTTCTCTCAGCAGATCCATTGGAAAACAGGCTAAAAGGAGCTGTGAAAGTCTGGCGTATTCCCTTACTCTCAAGGAAGTCACTTAACACTTTGCTTGTGAATTCCCCCCCCTGATCTGAGTGAATCGCTTTCACAGTGACGTCATGTTGAGTTTCGATTCTCTTAATGAACAGTTTCAGCTTCTGCTCAGCTTCACTTTTCTGCTTAAGCAAATAAACATGAGTGTATTTCGTAAAATCATCAACCAGTACCATAAAGAATTTCGCACCTCCTCGTAAAGCATTTATTGGCCCTGATAAATCAACATGAACTAGCTGGTAGGGAGCTGTTGTGGTTCTTTCAGCCTCCCGGTTAATTGGTACAATAGTCATTTTAGCTTTATGACAAGAATCACAATCCATTAACTGTCCACAATCCTTCAACTTCATGTTTTCACTATGCATGGGGGTTTTCTTAATCGTGTCAAGGTTTGCATGCCCCAGCCTTTGATGCCATTCATGGACGCAGCCCTGATGTACCTGTGTCTTAGCGTTTAACACAGCACACCCTGCTGGACTGCTCTTTATTACAAACTGTGAATCATTAAGGCTTTCCTGCAAACACACTTGATCTCCCCTCATTATATAACATTGGTCTTTGTGGAACAATATAGAAAAATCACAACTCACCAGTTTTCTGACTGACAATATGTTATGAGCCAATTCCGGAACAAACAAACATTCTGACATTATCCCAAGTTTATTAAATCTCACCAGTCCTCAGGCTTCCACCCTTTTCTGTGATCCATCCGCAAGTTGCACAAAATCCTGCACTTCTTCTGAAGCATAAAACAAACTTCTGTCTTTAATTAATATATGGCTCGCCCCGCTGTCGACAATCCAGTTAACAGGTCCTAAATCTTGAGACTTCTGTTTACAAACAAAGTTCACACTTCCCTGCTTCAAGCCTCCATCCCTGGAGTTTCGCTTGACTGCACAGTCTTTTCGGAGATGCCCACGAGCCCCACAGGCATAACAAGACTTCAGCCTTTGATGCTCTTGCTTGTTTTCCTGTCTGCTGCTGCTTTCTTCTTTCAGCTTGGTTCTTAGCTTTTCCTCAGCACTTTTCGCCTCTTGTCTCCGCTGCCATTCCTGGGTCAGTTTTTCCTCAATAAATGCAACGTTCAAACCTCCATCAGGCATGGCTTCGAAAGCCATGACCATATTATTCCAAGTCCCATCGAGCGAAGCCAGGATCAAATAGGTCTTCTGAAGTTCAGAGTGTTCGACGCCTCGGTCCGTCAGCTCAGCAAACAGGTGTCTGAATTCCGTGAGATGCTCACACATGTCGCACTCACCCGTGAAGCGCATTTGATAAAGCTTCCATGCCAAACACAATCTAGATCCTGCAGTCTGTTGCACATGAAGAGCCTCCAACACGTCCCACATTTGTTTGGCGTTTGTAACATCTCTCACGTGTAGCAGTTGAGAGTCAGATAGAGCCAGAAGTATAAAAGCCTGCGCCTTCTGATCTCTACGCGTCCAGGCCGCAGTCAGTACCGCCGGAGTGGGTCCATCTATTGTGTCCCATAAATCCTCTTTTATCAGCAAAGCCCGCATCCTCGGCTACCAGCTGCCATAATTCTTTTCCGTCAATCTTTCCATTGGCAAGCCTCCCCCAGACAGGTTTACAGCCATGTTGCTCACCTCTGTCTGGTACAATCAATCAAGCTGCCCTCTCGAACTCCGTCTGCCGTTCAGACCAGCAACTTACTCCCGTGTAATGTGCTGTGGATCTGGGCCCATAACCCCTGTTGACGTGTGTGCGTTGTTGCGTGAAACAGCATACGTCACGTTGGAGTTAAGTTGAGCAAGAAACTTCTTCAGAGCATTAGATCATGTTAAGAGTCTTTATTAAGACATTACGGCCAAAGGCTTAAGAGTAAATACATGTAGAGTTTCTTCAGTCACCCCCCTTCTGATACATCTCTCTCCAAAGGTAAACACAGAAGACAACCTCTCAGTTCAGAGGCAATACACAGAAGACACAGCTTAACACAGACAGCTTTTCCCAGTCTATCGCGATGGTTACCATAGCAACGGCCTTGGCAGTCCGTTCCCAGACTGGGCAAAGACATAACTCCTCCTAGTTACAGTTTTTCAGACTTGATGGAAAACAGACTCAGTGACAGTGCGGTTCAATGGTCAATGTTGATTCCATAAAGGAAGCCACAGACCTGAACTTACAAGATCTGAACAGGATGGTTCATGACAGATGCTCTTGGAGGTCACTGATTCATAGGGTTGCCATAAGTCGTAATCGACTTGAAGGCACATAACAATAGATTACAATCAGGAGTGGGTAAAAACATAATTCCATGTACACAATCAAAATATTTTGTTCCTCTTATTCATTTAGAACATTACAGGTATATTAGATTATCTTAAAATTTATTCCATGTATTCAGGGAATCAAACTTTACAATTGATTATCAGACTTCATTTCTTTTTTTTCCTTTTCCATTTACCCAGTTACCACAAAGTACTATTCACCTGTGCCATATTTCTACATAGACCAAGAGTTTTGGGTACTTGTATCATCATTTGTATAAGCAATATAGTCCTGCCATATTGCTAAAAATTGGTCTTGTGTAGTTTGTCCCCTAGATGCCCTCAGCTGATTAAAGGTTAGAAATCACTCATATAAAGAGAACAGGATATATGCAGGAGAATCATAGATTCTGTGACTTTTCTGTTATTTTTTCATGCACTGATGGGCCTTCAACTCTGGACAGACAATATTATCCATTGTTATCTTCATTTTTAAATACATACATTCATAATGTATTTTTGAAGTCCAGTATATTTTTCCTGCGTTAACTTACCCAAGGGTACAGAAATTGTTTTTTGAAAGACCACCAACTCTGTTTTTCCAGTTGTTTTATAAGATATACTTTATAATTACAGAGAAAAATTTATTACTCTAGTGAATTTATGGGGCAAAACTTTGGGAATTCAAAATTCCAAAATAACCCAGATGGTTCCATTCTTGCACTAAATGCATTGATAAGAATGTTTAGGAAGCATTTGCATTACCCAGAATTATTACAAAAAAATAGGCATGCATAGTGGGGAGGAGAGCCTGGCTGGGAGTCCAGAGTCTGTGAGTTCAAATCCCCACTCATGCCTCCTGAGTATAAAGGGCCAGATAAAGATCACCCCCCCAGTTACGTCCCCTGCCACCTGTGCAGCCGTGGGCAAGCTGCATAGACCCAAGGAGCCCGGTTGCCCCCCAACTGGCAGTTGCAGACTAGGAAGGGCCTAACTTGTGCAGCTGTGGCAAGCTGAGCAGGCCCTAGCCAGCTGGGGAGGACTAGCCTCAGAGGGAGGCAATGGTAAACCCCCTCTGAATACCGCTTACCATGAAAATTCTATTCATAGGGTCGCCATAAGTCAGGATCGACTTGAAGGCAGTCCATTTCCATTTTCAGCTAGATTAATGAAATAATCCATAATGGTTCAGATGATACACTTATCACTGAGCAATGATATCTGCA
Organism: Rhineura floridana; assembly: GCF_030035675.1. NCBI lineage: Eukaryota > Metazoa > Chordata > Lepidosauria > Squamata > Rhineuridae > Rhineura > Rhineura floridana. The sequence goes on from NC_084487.1 coordinate 103,721,176, forward strand.
ACAAGTAAGAAAAAATTATTTAATCATCTTGATATGACTTAGCTTGATATTAGAAGCTTCAATTGTCCTGGCCAATCCTGTAAGATTCAGACTCGGAAATATGTTTTTCTCCATTATGTTTAATATGAAGTCTCAGCTTAGAGTGGTTCACACATCAGTTTACAGATTACACAGGAGTCTGTGTCTCTACACAACGTAACTAGGCGTGGCTACTCAAGCTAAGACATTGTCACAGCAATTAGATACGAGACTCTTGAAGTAGGCTTGGGTTGGGCCCTCTCTGTTTGAGTGGGGAAGATTTCTCTCAACAGGTTTGCCAAAGCAATCAAGCACTCCTGCAAAGTTGAAAAGCTGGTGGTGTCTGCTTGAGCCTTTGTACCAGCCAACATGTCCTTGGAAATGGTGATGGTACTTCAGTCAGATCCTCCTCTGCCTCTGGTTGAGCCTCCAATTCCTCCTCCTCAGGAGGAGGCTCAAATGGTGGTGCTGGTGACAAGGCGGGGCTGAGGGGTGGGACAGGGGCCAGTTCAACGTCAGTCAGTGTGCTTCATTAGTTATAACTGGAACTACAGGGGTAGAGTTGACACCATCTAAACTGCTGAAGCCTTCTACTGTTTCTGCCACCTTCTGCTGCAGTTCACTGGGCCCCACCCCAGGATCCCATTCTTCTACCTCCTCCTCCTCCTGATGACTCCCACCAGCAGTGCTCCATGGAGCCCAAGACATCAATGCATAATAATACTCCAAAACATGGGCTTTCAAAACTTCAGGTTATACTCTATCAACAAATAAAAATGGTAAGGAGAGAAGATGAAATACATTTTTACTGTAGCACAAATATGTTAATCAGTAAGTATATAAAATTACTGAATGTGAATTTATCAGCAATTCCTTTTTAAAAAGGGGGTAGAGGGCAAGAAGTATCATCATGGTTCAAGTCTTTATGGAAATCTAAACATATGATATGGAAGCTTTCTTCCCTAATCCACGTTTGCAAGGACGGTTTTACTAACTCAGTGATAAAGAAAAAGAAGTGTACCTATTTATAAATAAGGCCTTCCTATCAGTACTTTGCAGGTCCACTGAATAAAACTCTTCAAATTAAGCTTTGGTTATCATACTATACATTACCACATAATCATTTCCCAAGAATGTTTTCAGTGTCAGTTTCGATGTGGTGGCTGACAGGTGGTATTTTGTAGAGGTCATTAATTTTGAAGCACCTTTTTAAATTCAAAAGTATGCTCTCTTAAAAAAAGGCATCTGGGATGTCATATAAAAGGTATGGGCATTTTTATGACTTGCTTTTCTAATGTGATAAAGTGATAATCATTATAATTTTCAAATATGTATAATAAACCTGATTGAAAAATAGACTGAAAAGGAAAAGCTGATCTGAATCCTGAAAAAAAGAAAAATACAATTATGTACACAGAAACAGGATTTTAATAGGATTCCCCTTCTCCCAAAAGGTAGTGGCACACAATTAAGGCAAGAACTGTACTAAATGTATATATAGATATGTGACATTATTATTTATTATATACAAATCTTTTATTCCTAGAACACTTGTTTCTATTTGGCATAAGGCAACAGTGACCTTGTATCATGATAGCCTTTCAGCAAGCTACATGAAGGACACTACTAGTTTCAATGCAGCTTACTGGAGACAGCAAGTGTTCATCTTTCATTATACACTATGACAGCGCCCTGCCTTTTCCCCACCACATCCATTTTCAAAACATACGCTTGCTTAAATATAGCAAAATATAAAACTATGTCTTTCTCACTCACACTCTTCCTCCCCCCCCCCAAAAAAAAGAAATCATGGCAAGCAGCATGAGAACTGGTGCAGTACATGCCTTTCCAATGCCAATCAGGTAATATCATACATCTAAGAACATAGCTACAAGTTATTTCCGTTTTAAAATAGCATGTCTAGGAGTTGCCGTATTTTTTTCTTAACCAAAAGCTGGGAGGACCTCACGTGGACTGGAACTATGGTGCATGGAAGCTACTGTTTGTCCCGAAGGTGATATTTACTACTGATTTAGAATCAGATGAATCTCCAAATAATAGTATGCCTTGTGGAAGTAGTGTGGTTGATTACGTGTCGATTTCTCACTCTCTTTCCAGCTTGGTTAAGGATATTTAAATTGGAGACAGGCTTGATAGCGATCATTTACCCCTCAGTTTTACTCTTGTATCTGCCTCTATCCACTTAGACTCTAATCACTTGTATAGAGATCAACTTTTAAAGCTTAGGCCTAAGTGACTATATTGGTCCAAAAATGTAAACACTAAGGTCACTGGTCTACTAAATTCCCCTGCAGGGGAAGAATTGAAAAGCGCTATCCTAAGAGCTATGGAAATTTCTGCTGCCCTAAATCCTTGCCTGTTACCTATTTCAGGGCTGTGGAGTCGGTACACCAAACCTTCGACTCCGACTCCTCTCTTTTTCTACTGTCTGACTCCGACTCCTTCATAAATGGCAAATGTATATTAACTAGTAATGACAAATTTACTGTAGTAAAACGGTAGCACAAGGCATTTCATCACCACCACGTGAATCATCAGGCTAGATTGATAGAACATAAAATGTATTTATTTGATTAAAATTTCTGAACAAGAAAGCTTTCCTAAATTCCTATGAAAGTTTTTATTTTGAATCTGGAGTCGGTACATTTCTACCGACTCCAACTCCACCCAAAATTGCTTCCAACTCCGACTCCACGACTCCGACTCCACAGCCCTGACTGATTTGCCTTTTGAAACCTGTTTTAAGCCTGAAACGGTCTACTTCCAAACCAATTGTACAGCAGAGTGTCCCTAAGTGGTTCGACGAGGAGTGCCAGATAGTGAAAAAATAATTAAGAAATGTATATATTCCATATAGGAAGGGAAATTTTAAAGTCCTACCCCCAAAATACTATTCGCTTAAAAAGCAATACAAATTACTGCTAACCCAAAAGAAAAAACAAGCAGTGTAAAATGAGTGGAAGGCATTGATCGATTCCTCATTAAACAATAACTGTAAACTTTTTTGGGCTGTGGTTACTGGTGCCCTTGGCACCGCATCAAGCCCAGCCAGCTGTAACATCTCTGCCGACATTTGGGAGCGGTATTTTTATGAAATGTTTGTGGAAGCTAGGAAACATCCAACAATTGGTTCTTCTTTTTTAGATTGTAAAGATTTGCCAACGTGCCCCCCCAGTTACACAGTCTGAAGTAAAATCTCTCATTGTTCATCTGAAATCAGGAAAGGCTCTGGGATCCGATTTAATTTCCCCTGAAATTCTGAAGGCGAAAATAACCTGGTGAGCCCCTCTCTGGCAAATATATTTATGCACATTAAAAGACTGGTCTTTTCCCTCTAGCTTGGTTAGAGGCTATTGTGATACCAATCTTTAAGAAAGGGCTTAGGGAAGATCCATCAAATTACTGACCTATCAGTCTATTGTCAATAGTGGGTAAGTTACATACTAGTTATCTGAACCGGAGGCTTACTGCTTGGATAGAGGATGAGAATATTTTGGGAAATTAACAGGCAGGTTTTAGAAAGGATAGATCTACCATCGACCACTGTGTAGTTTTAAACCATTTGGCCAAGAAATATACGACCTCCTTTGGAAATGGTTTGTTTACAGCATTTATCGATCTGAAGTCAGCTTTTGATTCAAACCCAAGAGACAAACTGTGGCTCAAATTGCTTCACTTTTCTATCGACAAGAGATTGCTTTATTTTATCAAAAGTCTCCACCAACGCATGACGCTTCAAGGTGTGGATTAGAAGGTAATTTGATAAATTCTGTTACTAAAGGAGTCCATGAAGGTTGTATATTAGCCCCTTCCCTATTCAATCTCTATTTGAATTATTTGATTGGATATTGTTTAAGTTTTGATTTTCACCCTCCAAAGTTGGCAGAGACTAAATGCCCTTTGCTATTATACGCAGACGATGCCGTGCTTATGGCTGCTTTCACACTGCACTTTATTTCGTTATTCTGACCATTTCTTATCTGTAATCTGTGCATTATATTTGATCTTTCACGCATCTCACAAGCTAGCTTCAGAATTTTAGTGGAATATAGTGGAAGTTTAGCGTAAATTTCCATAATGAATGATACCAGAAATAATCCGTTAGCAAGGCTGAGAACCCGGAAGATCACAGGAGTTTTTCGCTAGCTGCAGCCACTCACATGACAAGCATCCCAGCATGTAGTGCGTTCCCGCCCATTGGTTGCACGGGTTTGTTTGTGGCTTTTTGCCTGATGAATGCTGTACTGGTATTCCAGCATTGGCGCAGATAGCAGCAGCATTTCCCACACACACCCCTGTCTTGATACAATTAAAACAATTTAAAAAGTCAGATCCTAAAGGGAGAGAGCTTGCATGGCAATGGAATGAGATCTTAGACCTCCTACTCAGTGGGGAACAATGCTCCTGGGGGACGGACAAAAACAAGCCATATGAAAGACAGTTGCACGAAATGCTGGTATATCGGCTGAAAAAGCTGCTCTTCCATAATGCAACAGGTACTGCAGTGCAAAAGGGATTTTAGAAATCAGGACAGAAGCGCTACCTTTTTAATCCATTAAACTAACGCAATCAGCCCCATGTGTGAAAGCAGTCTATGTCTCTATCAAAAATAGGACTCAAGCATTTGTTATGTGTCTTCATGACCTATTATAAGGACAATCTGCTGACAATTAATTTTAGTAAAACCAAGATTATGGTTTTCTCTAGGTGTTCTCAGTCAAATAAGTGGATTATTGGCGGGCAACATAAAGATCAAGTCAAGCAATTTAAATACCTGGGTGTCACATTTTTTCCACTCTCTCTTGGGCTACCCACAGAAAACATACAGTGCAGGTAGCCCAGAGTACTACCAAGGCAGTTTTTCATTTTTTCTATACAAAGGGGGCCCAATATATTCCAGCGGTCATCCAGGTATGTAAGGCTAAAATCCTGCCTCAGTTATTGTACGGTGTTTCAATCTGGATCCAGGGATTTAATCCAGCTGTGAAAAGTGTCATTTCAAAATTCTTGAGATCTCTATTCAGAATGCCAAGGTGTGTCACAGCTGCGGGTTTATGTCTTGAGGCTGGCCTTGTTTCTATTGAATGAGCAGCATGGTCCTCTGCTTTTAGATATTGGCTTAAGGTTGTCTTCAGTGATCCTTCTTTAGGTTATTTAAATCTTCTTTTGAAAGACGTTTACACCAGTCCTTGGTCTAAATTTTTTATTGCTAAATTGCACTCATTAGGTTTTTCTTTTGATTTTATCCATACACAAAATTTTAGGACTGCTAAATACATTTCAGATCAACGAATTAGGGATATCAACTTTCTGTATCAAATGCTTGCAAAATATGCTCCCCTATCCATCTTGGTTTGAGTTTCCAGTTCCCCAAATACGCTAATGATTTGGAGAATCTGACTATTCCTAAATATCAGCATATATTCTCCAGGGCCAGGTTTAATTGTCTCTCTTCTGCTCTCTTGGAAGGGCAATACCAAGGTGCTCCTTATGCGAACCGGCTGTGTCCCTGGGGTGACGAAGTTGAAACTTTGACTCACACCTTTTTTGTATGTAATTTTTATAGGAAGGATCGCAATAGACTACTTGGCCCTATTATGAGGAACTTTCCTGGCAGGCCATTGATCTGGTTTTTGAAATATTTCCTAGCTGATTTTAATAAGTCTACAACAGAGACAGTGGCTAAGTTCCTCTTCCCTACCCAAAGGAGTCACAAGAGGATTCTTCTTTCTTAACTGTTATTTCCTTTATGTTGTACTTTTATATTCCTGTATCAACTATTTTGATGTTTTGTTGACTATTTTATTTGAATGGGTCTGTGACCGTATATTAATAAACAGCAACTATAGTATGCCTTGGAAATATTTTAGATTTCCCAGAGGTGAAGTAGGATCTCTACATAGCAGCACAACTGAAGGCAGGGACCAATGAAGTGCTTTGTGCCACCTCAGCAATCCAGTCATCAATGCCAGGCTGAGATAATAAGGGAGAACAAATACAAGTGCAGGGAGAGGATGCACAGGAACAGGTCCATAGTGACTGTCAGGTCTAGATTGTAATAGGAGAGAATGATTGTACTGGTGCTCTCAAATCTCAATGCTTTGGGTGAGTGAGCAGCTTTGCAAGAGCGAAACATATGTTTCTAAGCTTAAGGAAGATGCCAGGATGGGAGGAGACCTCTTTTGCAAACTGACAGATCTAGCTGTAATCAGAGGGAATTATTTTACTTGAGAAAGCAAAATCCTTGGTTGGCCTCTGTGAGAATAGGATGCTGGACTAGATGGGCCTTTGGCCTGATCCAAGAGGTTCTTCTGTGTTTTTTAAGTTCTTCTCACCCTAAAATCAATGTTAAAGGTATATAGCACAAAAGCATCTGGACCAATTTATCTGCAATTTGGCAGGTGTCTTACTTCTCTCATATTTGCAATTTTCAGACCAATTACCCACAAAATACTAGGGGAGATTAAATTATTCCTTTTTTATCCCTCCCCCTTCCAGATTCTGGGAAAAGTAATCCCTGTTCTTGTCCTGAGCAGGAAATGCTCCCTCGCCTACTCCAAGATAAGTTCTAGGTATTGGGACTGAATATATATGTATGTATGTATGCATGCATGCACACACACACACACACACACACTTTGTGATCATCTGCCAAGCTTTTTGCTCCCTTTCACATTGAAAGTTCTCAAAAAGCTTGAGCCTTTCTAAATTTTTGACTGGAATGCTTACAGAAGTTTGACCCATTTGGAGGCAAGCAATGAGAAGCTTCTGCACCCTTAGTTCCAGCACCACTTTGGTAATGTCAGCACCACTCTCTAGCTATTCTACAAAGAGAGCTTTATCTCATAGTTAGGACTGTGTTTGAGAATCTCATAGATCAAGTAGTGATGTTGAGACAACCCACCAGGTTTGATTTTTAGTGTTGCAAATGTAGGGCTGTTGGCAAGTATCTTGGAGCTATTTTATGTCTGATCATGTCAGATTTAATTTCCATCTGGATTTTTTTTTTTTACATAGCAGCTGGATGTACCAATTCTAATGCATGCTGTGCGGGGAAAAAATAGATGCAGCTGAAGGTACAAATTGTACAAAGGCTGCAAAAAATAGCAATGAAAAGCAGTGTGTCAGGGGAGTTCCATCTCTGCAAAGGTTTGAAATCTCTCCATTTTATCTATATGGTGAAGGAGCTTCTATGGGAGCAATTTTTTAGATTCATGCTAATTTTCATAGACTCCATGGGGAATAGATTATGCAGTGAACTATTGCTCCAGCAAGCAGGAAGAGGGAAAATACATGTGTTCCCAGTTTTTTGGAAATTTCAGAAATGAAGATACTCCACGAGGCTTCCATGAATAGCAAAAGCCTAGAACAGCATAAAACTCCATGGAAATAAATGGTTAGGTTCCACACATTCCTAGATTAGTAGTCATTTCTGTTGCCTGACAAATGCTGGAGAAATACTTTAGGGATGTAGAAGAGTGTGATTTCCCTCATGCCATGATCTGTTTAAAGAACATGTTCTGGGTTCCATGGAAAGTGTCAGCCTCCACATGGCTGCCTATGTATAGCACCAGCATCTAGAACTTGTGCAAACTGCAAATATTACACTAGAGCAGTTGTAAAAACTAAAACTAGTTCTGCCTAGCAACTCTATTATGAATATTGTATCATTCCAAATAAAGTTTCATGTTACATCATTATATACAAATCTTCCCCCCGGAGCATTATCTGAAGTAAACCAACATTGCTCTTCTTCTGCAGAACAGTTCTTTAACAGAGAGAAATGAAAAGTGTGTCATCATTGTAACTGTAAGTGAAGTACTTTGTAATTTGATAATATAGTTAAAAGTCAATTATCTAGTAATAATGATAATTTAGGGTTGTTTTGCAAACATGTACTTTATTACACTATTAATCTGATCTGTTGAGCTTTGAAAACCTACATTAAGTATTTCTTTCCAGCCACTACAGTTTAATGAGTGTGAAGTAGCAGAATCTTTTAAGAAGCTATATGCTAAACACCTTGTATTCTGTTGTCAGAGCTGCAAGTTTATATATTTATTATTTCAATGTATATTCTGTTTTTCTACACTTGGCACTCAAGGCTCCTAAAAATACAGTCAACACAAGATTCATAGTAACAAACAGCCAGCAAATAAAACTCCTTAGAATCAGAATAAAATAATAAAATATAAGCCTTCAGCCAGTTAAAATTTCTTGAGCAGTAAATTAGACAAATTAATCTAGGAGTAAAAAGGCTTACCTAAATAAAAATGCCTCTGCTTGCTGGCAGAAAAATAAACAGCACTAAGGAAACTAAACCTCCATTAGGAAAAGAGATCCAAAGACATGGTGCAACCACTGATAAGACCCTCTCACAGTCACCATTTAGATGATACCAGACTGACAGAAGGGCCCTTTTGGAAGATCTCAATGTTCAGGCAGGCTCACATAGGAGAAGGTGGCCTTTGAGGCACCCTGGTCCCAAACCACTTATGCTTTGCTTATATAGATCACAACCAGCACTTTGAAGTGTGCTCCCTATAATTGTTTCTGGTCACTAATCAGGCATCAGCAGCTGAAGTTTCCAAACATGCTTCAAAAGGTAACCCAACATAAAGCACATTGTAGTACTCCAGAGAACATGCAATTACAGCATATGTTATCATGGCCATATCAGACTTCTGTAGGAGCCAAACTGGCTACTGAACACATTAACAGAGTAAGTTTTTAAGTGCACTATTTTGCTTTTTGAAAATGCAGGTGAATAAGCTTACATAAACAGATGCATTTTATAAGATTTTATCACAGTTTTTCTTTCCAGTTTCTGCTACTGCCTCCAACCAAGAACCTTCTTAACTCCGGATCTTTTTCTCTCCAGAGGAAATGCCCAATAAAGCTTTATCACTATAGCAACTAGCCTAATTGGTCTAGTACAGGTCTCTCCTTCAACCATTGGGTGGAGCCACCATCCCTAACTATAAGCCAAATATTTAAAGGGGGTGGGGAGAGAGAAACGATCAGATTATCATCTTTAGGGATACAAAACATCATTTCAATAAATTAAATTATATAGCATTACAATTAAAGATGTGTTAATCTAAATGCTTTTGGTAACACTTTTACAAACTAAATTGCGCTTTATCTGCTGGACCTTCTCATGAAAATACCCAGAATAGGAGCATATTTGTATAGGGAGAAAAAGAGGAAGGAATAAGAAAACTGTCACTCTTTCGATTATGTTGAAAGGTTACTTCAATCTTTACTAAACATTCACCTATCCAGTTTATGAAGTCTATATTTTACATCAGCCTTTGCTGTAATTCTAAGTGTACTTTGGACTGAAACTTTCACATTTAAAATGCATGGTTGTATTTTTTTAAACACACATAATATAGGCATAGAGAGTGTTTCTTCATTATAGCTAATAAATGATTTGAATAAACTGTATCTCAGTTCTTGGGAGGAATAGAGAATCTTTGCAGTTGCATCCTATTAAAGTGGTGGGGCTTTACTTAAGTTGCTTTAAAACACCTTTTCTCCACTTACATCTTTTACAGAGCAATCCTATGCACATAAACATAGAAAGACGTGCCACTAAGTTCAAATGTAGCTTGTGCCTAAATAAGGGTACATAGGATTATAGTATTTAGATTATTCCAGAATAAAGCTAGTTTAATAACAGCACTTCAAACACAGTATCAGTCAGGTGATATACAAATTATACCTCAACATTTCAAAGTTACATATTTAGTCATTAAGTCACTGAAGAATGTAATTGGTGGACTGTCTTGACACTGTATATTTTATACTGCTCAGAGCTATACAGCATAAAATATATACAGCATGTTTAGGATTGCCTAAATTAGAATCATTTTGTAAAGAATTAGGCATTATTTATAAACTCACATGAGATTGCATCTATGGTTTACATATGTATCTATATGTTGAGAAGTGACATAAAACAAGAATTTTATTCTTACATTTTTGGGGGGAGGGGAACGTACCATATGTAGATATAATCTGTAAGAAATACCTCTCTCTCAGTTACGGAAGTTTTTCTTTGTCAGTATAGGAAAAATTAATGGTCAGTGATATTATTTTTGATACATCTTACCATGTTGATCTAATATAATGTTTGTCTTGTGTCAAAGACAGTTTAATTTAAAAGTGTTGCAGAATACTCTTTGCAATCTCCAGTATATTTCCTGAGTACAAAGAACACTTAAGCTGCAATCCAATACATCTACTCAGAAGTAAATTCTATTGGGTTCAATAGGATTTACTCCCAGGTAAGTATGTATTGGACTGCAGCCTTAGGCTACAATCCCATCGATGCTTCTGAGTAAACATATCTAGGGATACATGCTGTTGGACACTTACAAATGGAAATGTCAAAAAAAAAAACCCTAGGAATTCAGTCTGGTAAAAAAAAAGTCAGCATATTCTTAAATTATATAAAATATCAAGCCCTATTAGATTATTTGGAAATTATGATACCTGCTTTATAGAACCAGTGAGTGAAGATTCCAAGTGTAATGGAACACACAAAGAAATTAAGCATCATAGCTCACTTCAATTTCCTTACAGTATCGGATGATGTATCTCAGAAGCATTAAGAGAGAGAGGACAAAATAGAAGAGTATGGAGTATAACAGACATGCTGCAGAAAGCCAACACTATTTCTGTCACTGATAACCTACACATAGGCTGCATCATGCCTATTGTATTCCATATTCTACTGCAACCTAAGGATCCCAGTGACAGCATTCAAAGAGCTTTGCAACCAGCCCAAATGAAAAATACTGTACAAGCTAATTTGTTTTTAAATATGTTAAGGAAGACTAACAGAGTAATTCTATGCATGTCTCCTCAGAATGTCCTATTAAGTTTCACAGGAGTGTGCACAGGACTGAAGCCTTAGAATGAGGTTAAGGGCTCAATGCATAGTTTTCTGTGACACTAAGAAACCTGCACTTCAAATCAATTTCAATTCAGATCAAATACAGTCTTCCCACCCCACCAAATAATCCAAATATAGTTCACATTTCTATAAGAACTGCCACTTATCCGTACTGTAAAATTTACAGTCCATGATTGCAGCCTTAACTTCAACCAAATAATGTTTTACTACATTGTCTTTATATATGAAACACATCTACATCAACACGGTACAGCCCTCCACTGTCAGATACTCACTACTATTATTAGAAGTCTCAAACTAGCACACAAAATAGATTTAAAACATTGATGATAATCTCACTGAAATAATGCTATAGAAATTCTAGTTTTGTCCTATTGCAATTTTACAGCCAGATAACACAGTTGCCCGGGGCTCCTACAGGGAGGAAGGGTGGGATACAAATCAAATAATAAATAAACAAATAAATACTGGGAGGAAGAGCAGGGTATAAATTTAATAAATAAAATGTGTTGAGCTATAAATCTAATTAAGGAATTGCATATAATGCCTGTGTTGTTAGTGAGATCAGGACAACTATCTCAAGAGCAAGTTGTTCACAAAAAGAAACTCAGTGCAGGCATCTACATGAAGCATAAATGAATGATAAGCGGGGTTGGGGCATGAGAAGACTAAAGACTGAGGAAAGGAAAATATGCTTCTAGCTACAGGAGTAAATAAAAGTATGGGCAAATATTCAGAACATCCAGATTCTGCTGCAGAAGAACTGGTGTGCTCACAAATTCCACTGAAAAACACACGCTTTCAAGGTTTATTATACCAGCTTTAAAGTGTTTCTTACAGAACCACTGAGCTCTCCTCCTTTAAGCAGTTTCATATGGGTGAGGATTGTTTGCCAGCCTAGTTGTATATTAACACATCGTGATTGTTTGACAACTTGCCTCCCCCCCTCAAAAACAACCAACCAACCACCCAAGCCAAAAAAGGAAGTGGATTTGCCATCTGGCTGCGGCTGTACTTACTGCAGTAGGCAATTAAGAGGCCAACCAAGATCATAATTGCCCAGAAAGTTGAGGATGCGCTTGACAAAGCACTGGCATCTTTCCTGCTGCTTTTCCTGGGAGATGGAGCCATTGAAGCCACTGCCTTCCCCAGAGGAAAAAAAAAAAAGGAGGGTGGTCAGGCAAGTCTCACCAGCCAGCTCTCCCTTGGAGTGACCACCTTCCGCCACGTGTAATCCCAAAGAGAAACATCTTCAAGACCGATCAAGGGTTCAGCATCAACAACCACCCTGTGGTGCAAAAGGAAGCATCTTCAGCAAAGCCAAAACACATTGTACAGCGGGAAACGACCTCTTCAGCTGTGCGGTTTTTTCCCCCTCCTGTGACAAAGATTCATCGGGAATGAGAATGGAAACACCTGAAGTCCCTCCCCCTCCTTCACCCTTTCCTATTTAAAAAAACCGTCGGACTGAGAAAAGGCTTCCCTGGAACTACTAAGTATTTCAGTTTGATGTCCACAATTGGGGTGTGTTTGTCCCCTCGCCCCCTTACGGGGAATCCTGGAAGGCTCACGCAGGAAAAGATTGGAGAGGGGACCTCCTCCACGTTGAAGATGCCTCGGAGTTCACCCTCACGTCAGCTAGCCACGTCTTCGCAAGGCAGCCCGCAACTACTGATGAGGAAGAAACTGACACACAAGGAGACACACAAACGCCTGCGCGCGCGCTCTCTCACACGCATACAAACCACCCATCGGTTTCCTACCCAAAGACGGGGAGAGAGGTCCTTGCGTTACAACTCCACAACCGAAAGACAACCAGGGGCATCCTTCTGTGAACCTGAGAAGAAAAGAAGGATGATCTCGAAGAAGCTGCCAGTTTCTGCTTGAAAAGGAGTCAACCCGCTGCTGGAAACCCTCCCCGAAAATGCCAGCGAGCCGGTCAACCTCAGAGCGAGCGGAGAACCGACGGCTATTTAACACTCAGTCGAGCCTAAGAGACAGAGGCGGCAGCGCGTGCGCAGACGCGTTCCCTGCCAGCTACAAACTTCCTTCAGAGCCTTGCGCTGTTTCCCTCGACACTTGTAGATTTGTCCTCCAACGCCAACGCCAGCTTCGCCGTGGTGGAGACTACCGTGAGGAACGAAGGCAGGAAACCGGCTACATCCGCAGGTGCCGCTCGCCTTCCGCAGTAGCAGACAACACTTTCCCTTCTGCGCCCCTCGGGTCAAGTCAGGGCGCGCAACGAAACCTCGTCACCTTCGCCGAAGTGGGGTTCTCTCAATCACCTTCTGCTCCCACAGCCCGCCTCCGGGCGTGGTTGCCCTTTTCTCCGTCTTACGCCGCGGTGGAATCCCCCTTTCCTCCTCCTCCTCCTCAGCGCACGGCGCTCAGGGCACTCCTTCTGCCCGTTGGCGCAGCTGTTGCCGCTTCTGGCCGGCAACTCCGCCGGCTGAGCGCTTCTCAGTTTGCTGCCTCCGCCACGGTTAACCCAGCGAAGGGTTTTGGGGCGAAGCAGCCTCTCTCCCTTTCTCTTGTCTTTTCCTGACCGCTTCCACTATGGCTCGAGCTCGGATTAAAAATGCCAAGAGCGCGCGCGCTCTTAATTCAGACGGCAGATTTGCAGGATGGCACGCGGCTGGCCTCAGCCTTGTCTCGTGGCGTGCCCCTCCCCTCTCGGCTAGGGCTGTTTCGGGAGATGCGTACACTGCAAACATCACACACCAATGGTGCTGCTGGTTGATAGGCGCTGGCACTTCCGGAATGGCCCTGAGAGGCCAAACTACGCCTTTTCCAACGTATGTTTAACAACGCTGCCTCCTTCAGGGCCAGACCACACATATAAGCACACTATTAAAAAGCCTACTCAACAGTGCCACTTTTAATTTTGAAGAAAAAGCAACCCATCAGCAGGTGGTTAGAAGTGGAAGGGTCCGCTAAATAAAGTTCCTCAAACCACCCAACCATGGTCTCTCCTCCCCTGAGCTCTGCTACTTCTTGTGCAGACAAGGGAAGGCGCTAGTTGGTCCCACCTCCTCTCGGCTTCACCGCAAGGTAAATTGAGCTTGTGGTGCAGCCTAGGAAGCCGTGTCAACTCTAGGCAAGGGTGGTACCAAAGGGGTGGCAGGGGGGCAAGTACCCCCCATCAGGGAGCTCACCCCACTTGGTATATTATGCCCACTTAGAAATATACTTTGTCCCTTCTGTGCCCCCCCCCTGAATTTTTTTCTGATGTTACTGGCTGTAGGATTGGGGAGAAGGGTTGGGCAAGATGACCTCTGTGAGCCTCTTCCCTGACTTGGCCCACTTTTTCCTTACTGCTGTTCATCCTCTTGTATGTCCTCCCTTTGGGCCCAATCCATACAGCCACCCAGAGGGAGAGGGCAGAGCAAATTAATTGTTGTAAACCACCCAGAGAGCTTTGGCTATGGGGTGGTATACAAATGTAATAATAATAATAATAATAATAAATGAGGTCTGTGGCTTCTCCTTGTTCCCATTACTGTTCATTTCCCTAGTGGTGAACAGGCAGCCAGAGCAAGGAAGTGGAGCTACAGTGGGGCCAGAGGGGTTGACAGTGGACCTTCTTCTGGGGTGTAAGTTTTTGAAGGTGCCCAACAATACCAGCATGGATGTTGGCTTTGTTAGAGAAAAATTGCAACCAGCCATTTCTGCCCATTCACTGTTATAACCGCCAACCCTCTGGGCACTGGGCAGTGCAGTACAGAAAACTTGTCATGAAAGGAGCAGCTACCTCATCCTCTCACTTGCTGACCTGTACTCTTCATCTGGGAGCAGGGTGTGAAATTGTGAAGTATGGGCCAGTGAGCCCAGTGCTTTCCACCATGTTGCTGAGAGAGGCGGGGAGTGTGCAGACAGTGGAATGGTGCATCCCTAAGTACAGCAGCAGGTGCTTAACTAGGGTGGTCATCCATACCACTTTAAAGAGGACTGTTTAAAGGGCTGTTAGTCCAAGTCCACTTTAAATATACAGAACCACGAAGAAGACAGAGGCAGGGCCTTGAAATAGTTCATCAACTATTAGCAGTGACAGAAGAAAAAGCAGGCACACAGGTTACCTGGCTATAGTATTTCTACTTGCATGATATGTGATTTTTTTAAAAAAGAATTATTTCTAAATTTGCAGCTGTACATATATATTAGCATGTGTAAATTTTATGCAAATCTGTCACCTCTCCCCCTCTTTTTGGTGATGCATAAGTGGTCACCTTATGCTTAACTGGACTACCTGATGCGGAGATATTCCTCTCCACATGGCACTCTGTTGTGCACGCTCTAGAAATCTGCTTCTGTTATAGGGCTCTCTGTGCATATAAATCACTCCTTGCTGGATTGGAGTGCACTACTCTGCAATCCAAGATACATGAATATGATGAATGCAAGCGCACCGTTTTTTGAAGTTTAAATTACAAGTGCTATATAAATTGCAAGTGCTATATAACTCTCCATATACTATCTTAGACAGATGTTTATAAATTCCAGTGTTCATTAATGAAACCTTGCTAGGAAGAAAGATTTTGAAGCTTATATCATACGCAAAGTCTGCAAGCTTTCACCCATAGCATTCCCACATTAATAGTTGAAATTATTTGAAATACCTGGGCAAAATTAGTCTCAAACAAATTCCCTCTATGCAGAAAGGTGCTTGTACTGTATAAAGATGGCTATCCCTGCTCACCTCATGTTAACGAGTAAGCTCTGAATGTGTTCATTTGGAGAAACTTAAGATTTTAAATAACAGCTTTTTGTTTCTTTGTGCAATAAGCACTTGGATTTTGTAGGTGATGTGATGGGTAAGAACATCACTTAGCAACCTTTGTTGCCTTTGAAAATTAAGGGTTGTTGTTTTTTGTACCTGACATTCTGTTCTGAAAAATGCCTAGAGTTTAGCAAATTGCCAGCTCATTCTGAAGTGAGTCAGTGCTTCAGTCTGGATGGTAGCATGAACTGGATCTGGCATACAAAGAGAAAAGTAGTTAAGCAGCTATGAATCTGTTCACTGGGGTAGATTTTTACGTTAAGGGTAGGGTTACCAAGTCTCTGGTTTTCGGTCAGAGCATCTGGTTTTTGGGGGGCCCTCCAGCTCTCCGCCTAGTGCCCCTTAATCTCCGGACTCTCAACTTCAGTTTCAAAAAAAAATTAAGTCTCTAGGTGGTCTGGTTCCCAAGATATACACCAAAACGTCAACTGCCCCCCGCACAACTGTTAAATCTGTTTTACAGATGTTTAGACCAGCTCCAAGCTCTAACTACAACTCCCGTCAGCCCAATCCAGTGGCCATGCTGGCTGGGGCTGATGGGAGTTGTAGTTTTAAAAAGTAACTTGTTCAAGCTCTGGCTCTAACCCCGCCCTTTCAGGATTGTAGCCAATAAATGAAGCCAGGTTGTGACTTCTTGATCCAGGCGTGCCTAAGCTTAATTTCAACGTCAGGAAATGGAGGCTTTCAGATTTTGCAGTTTGTGTAAGCAATATGGCTTAAAGTTTTTTCCCCTCTTCTGTGCAAGAGTCAGACCCTGGGCTATGAAATATGAAAGTATTTAATCCAATACTCCATTAGGACTTACTTTTGAGTAGACATGGTTAGGATTATATGGGGTGTATTTTTACACCTCTCTGTATGTGTGTGTCCTTTCCAACAACCCTGTGAGGTAGGGTTGGTGATTGGAAACCAAGGCAGCTCACAATAAGAAATAAATCACTTTAAAAACCAATAACCATAAAACAAGTATAAACAGTTGCAAAAAAGCTTAAAGTGGCATGATTCTGAATTTTGGGTTGAGTAAATGAAGTTTATTTATTTATTTTTATTATTTGATTTATATCCCGCCCTTCCTCCCAGTAGGAGCTCAGGGCGGCAAACAAAAGCACTAAAACCACTTGAAAAATCATAAAAACAGACTTTAAAATATATTAAAACAAAACATCTTTAAAAACATTTTTAAAAGCTTAAAAAACATTTTTTAAAAAAAAGAAACAAAGAAAAGGTTTAAAAACATATTAAAAAGCAATTCTATCAGACACAGACTGGGATAAGGTCTCAACTTAAAAGGCTTGTTAAAAGAACAAGTTCCTTATCACTTCAGAGTACAGTTTTCCCTGGTTATGTAAGCCCCATTGAATACATTGGGACTTGCTTCTGAGTAAACAAACATAGGATTGCACTATAAATATCTTTACAGATTGTGTAAATAATAAACATATTTGATAGTCATGCTTATATAAATATTTTGTCATACTGTGTCCCAATAAGTATCTGATTTCACACTATAGTTGTACAATACTTCCTTTCCTTTACATTTTAAGTATGCCTTGGGGTGGTCATAGTTCTCCATTGTTTTCATCCTGAGGGGCAGATAGGCTGTGAGAGATGGTGAGTAGCTCATGGTCACCCACTACACTTTGTAGCTCATTTCCATTTTGAAAAATTAATTAAAACAATTTACGTGCAGGCAAAATCTATTAAGTGGTTTCACACAATACGTTTAAAGCACATCCAACTTTCATTTAAAGTGCACGGTGTCCCCTAAAGAATCCTGGAAAGTGTAGTACTCCCCTCACAGTTACAGTACTCACCACTCTTAACAAACTGCAGTTCCCATGATTCTGTGGTGGGATTCATGTGCTTCAAATGGGTGTTGAATGTGCTTTAAATGAATGGTGTGGATCTGCCCTAGGTATGATGTTCATTCAAGAGTGAATTGAAAAGAACAATTTTAAAAGATACTTCTTACTCTTACTCATTTCTCAAACCTCTTTCTGAAGTGAAGGGTCAAATCTGTAAAGAAGTTTAGAGCAGCCACGTTAAAGGATAAGGGCAGGGCATTCCAGGCAGGGGGTTGCCAACCCTGCTTGGATATGGATGTCTTTGTAGAGGAACCCTAGTCAAGGTTTACCAACAGCACAATCCAAACTATACTAGAAGTCAGTCCTGTTGAGTTCTATGGGGCTTAATCCCTTAGTAAGTGTGTTTAGAATTACAGCCTTCAGGAGCAGCCATCTTTACTCCCCAAAGCTCCCATCTAACATCTCCACAACACTAAGCTCCTTTGTCCCTACAGTGACCTTCTGGTGACTGGCCTGACCTGAAGGCACTTAACTCTTCTTGCTGAAAGCAAGTAGGCTAGATTAAATGTTCCCTACCCAGGCTCCATCTTTTAGCTAAGATTTCTATCTTAATTTCCAATCAGATTTTTTTTAATTGTATGCTCCAAGCAACTGTGATTGATGCTTAATGTATCATGCTTAATGACATCACTCGGGCCCGCCCCTCAAATCTCAGGTTTTGGGTTGCTTCTGACCTGGCAACCCTAATTAAGGACCAAACTAAATGTGATGTCACTCGCATCTTTAGCCCTGGTGTTCATGATTTTTTCAAAAATAAATTGGTGTCACAGGAGACCCAAGTTAGATGGGGGCTATAGCAGTGGGGGAGGGGTAGTAATTTTTTGCCTCTGCCATGGTCACTATTCAAATTGAGGCCTCCCACATTGGTTGTGTGTACTGGGAGAAAAGTTCACGTGGCACCCCACACCATATTCCTGATCCAATGCCTCCCTGTGTGCTGGCTATTTATTTATTTAAAAGATTATGCCCTCTAGGGCTAGACATGAAAATCATATCTAGTTTGACCCTAAAACAAAGAGTTTATTGATTTAAGTTAATTAAATTGCAAATACGGCAAATAGACAAAATTGCCTTCATTTTAGTGAATGGTTAGGAACTAGTGAGTATATCAGAATTTACAGCTAAAATGGAGAATTTTCTGTTTGGGAATGTGTAGAAGCCTAGGAACAAATTTGGGCTGGTTTAGACAGCCAGTGTGGCATAGTGGTTAGAGTGTTGGACTACGACCTGGGAGACCAGTGTTCAATCCCCACATAGCCATGAAGCTCACTGGGTGATCTTGGGCCAGTCACTGCCTCTCAGCCTCAGAGGAAGGCAATGGTAAAACCACCTCTGAATACCACTTACTATGAAAACCCTATTCATAGGGTTGCAATACGTTGGAATCAACTTGAAGGCAGTCCATGTCCCTTTTTCCAAGTAATTGGATACAGGAGCACTGTGTGGCTGATTTACTGACTAATTGATTTATAGTGAAATGCTGTATGTGTCTACTTAGACATAAGCCCTCCAAGGTAAGTATGTAGGATTGCAGTCTTACAGCACAATCCCAACCACCTCTATTCAGAAGTAAGTCATAGTGCATTCAGTGGAGCTTGCTCCCAGGTAAGTGTGGTTAGGATTGCAGTCTTCACTAACTAGTTAGGGCATAATCCAGTGCACACTAACCTAAGTCCCATTGAATTCAAAGGACTTCTGAGTAGACATATATAGGCTGGCACTGTTTAGTTATACCCTCCTATCCTATGTTTAAACGGTATAGCAAAAATTTAAAATAAGCATATTTGAAACTGGAATGCATGTATTTCATGTTATGTGCCTTTTCTGGTATCAAGTGGTTTCAGTGCTTGCACAAACCTCACATGGGTTTAATGTATAATTATATAGGATTAGAGCACTTCCAACCACCATAGTTCAATCAAGCAAACACTCTATGCCTCAGTGCTTCATGACTTCTTTATACTCCCTCTTTATCTATTTGTTTTGGAGGTGGGCTGGTATTTTCATCCTAGCTAACTATACTCTGTATCAGGAGTGGCAAGCTTTTTTCAGACTAAAGGTTGCATTCTCTCATAGGTAACTTTCTGGGGTCTGTGGAGGCCTAAAATGTTACATTCCATTGAGTACCTTCAGCTTTATCAACAACTGTGGCCCTGGTGTTTTCTTATTCTACCAGTTGTCATCACTTTAAACCTTAAATTAACATAAATACCTGTTTATCAGTTTTTATTTCCATTGCCAATATTCATTTTAAACATTTTTATAAGAAACAAGGAATTTATTCTATCTGCACCTGGATTGTGGAGCTACTTCCCTTATTATTAAGCAAGCACCATCAGTACTTTGATTTAAATGACTGCTTAAGATCCTTCTGCTTATACAGGCCTTTTCTGAAGTATATCACTGTCCCTATGATATTGTGTATAGCTGTCTAGATGTAAAGTACTTTCATGCTGTTTTATGGATGTGTTTACATTCACTGTCTAGATACTTTGTTTATTGTGTGGTAGAGTGAATTATAAAATATATTGTTTACCTGTTACCCTTTCACAAATATAGGTAAGATGGGACAAAACAGACTAGACTTAATACATAATCTATTAAAGCTTGTTATTAATTAAATATAATATGTTTATTAGCAGGTAAGTTGCAAACAATCTTGATTTATAATTGGATATAATATGCAATTATTACTTAATTGGCACTACTATTACTTTAGGTGGATGTTACGTAACCTTTAATGTATTACTTTAAGAAGATAAGTAGATACTTGCTCTATTTCCTTTCCCTTGGCAATGACCTTAGCCGGTTAAAACTCAATCCACAGTTAACTCCCAGGGTTGACAAGAGGGTTTTACTTGAAGTTTTCTCTCTGTCAGAATTTGCTTCTGTCAGGTACCTTTCCAGCTTTACCAAGGTCTTCACCAGAAGTCTTCACTCTGACCATGCTGCTAAATAGGGTTGCCAGGTTCATGGCCTGATCCTGATCCTGTATCTTTAGGAGAAGAGAAAGTCCAACCAAGAGGTCTTCTGTATCTTTAAAAGTTGTGCAGGGGGAAGGGAGAATTCCACCTTGTGGTTTTTCTCATTACAGTGTTGCAAGAACACCTGCACTTGGCTGACTTTCTCTTCTCCTAAAGATACAGGATCAGTCTCAGGCCAAGAACCTGGCAACCCTGCTACTAGACTCTCCCACTCTGCTCTTGCAGACCTTAGCTCTCGCCTCAAATGATTTCAGTTTCCAGATGGGCTTCTTCAGAGTTTCTTCTTGAAAGTAGCTATGACTGAACCTTCTCACAGTTCACTAAAGATGGCTCAAGTAATTCCCAAACACTGCTGAACCTGGCCTTATATTGCCTCCAGCTTGTACCCTCCAGCCAATGAATTTGTTTCTGATGGAATTCCAAATACTCATTGACCCAGAGGGTAATTATACCCTCAGTCAGAGAGAATAGAGAGTTCAAAGTGTAAAAAGAGAGAGAAAAAACAAGACCGCTTTTGGACTTTTTTCTATCGGAGTTCTCACAATCTGTTGAAATAAATAAAAAATCAGCCATGTTCACAGAGTACTTGTAATCCTAACAGTGACTGTGCCCCATACTCTGACCATCTTCTACAGTTTCAAAGTTTTAAAAAATGTCCGGCTGATTTTTAATTAATATAAGAAATTTAGCATTGAACTGAATGATAATGTTGGGCATGCTCAGTAAAAACCAACTGGCAGTGTTCTAAAAACCAGAGTCACAGCTGCTTGGCTTGCCTAATCAGGGGGACACACCCACACCAGACCTTTATTTCACTTGAGACAGTCATGGCTTCCCCCAAAGAATCCTGGGAAGTGTAGTTTGTGAAGAGTTTTGAGATGAACCAGAGTGGTTTAACAGTCAGCCCCTCTTCTGAGGATTGTAGCTCTTTGAGGGGAACAGGGCATCTCCTAGCAACTCTCAGCACCCTTCACTAAATACACCTCCCAGGATTCTTTGGGAGAAGCCATGACTGTCTAAAGTGAAATAAATGTCTGGTGTGGATGTGGCCAGGGACAAATTTGGTTTAAATTGGGGTGGGAGGCTACATGTGCCTGCTGAAGAATAAAACGGTGGGGGAAACGCTGAAAAAGAATGATACTGTTCACACTGTTTTCCTTTTGGAAAGGAAAGGGGCTTCCCCTCTGCCCAGTGCCCACCCATTCAATTTTCTCCCCTCCCCTTCTTATACTTCCTGCCCTCATCCTCCCCTCCCTGCCCCTCCTCCAGGTCAGTTTCACCTATCCTAAGCATGATTGCACAGGAGTAAATCCTGCTGAACTCAATAAGCATGCAAATAATCTGTAGGCTATAGGTATGTTCTTAAACCACAAGGTTTTTTGCCTGTTAGTGAATTTCCATGTTATTTGGGTGGGTGTTTTGGGGGGTGTTTTTCTTTTTGGGTGGTATCTTACCTGTTTATGTTGATTTGTTGGGGAGAGTGGTGGTTTCCCTATTGTTCACTTATTTGTTACGATGGGTGGAAGTGTTTGCCTGTATTTTTGAGGGATATTCGTTTTAAGAAACCTGCCTGCCCTGGTATTTTTGGTTTTTGGGGGGTGTTTGGTGTTATTTTTCCGTACTGTATCCCATTCCATTTCAAAGGATGAGTAGTGTGTACAGTATTTTTAAAAAATATGATAAAGATAATTTTAACACACACATCCAAAAAAATCTATAAACATCTGCAAAGTACCTACTGTCTTATATCAGTATCTGTACATCAGTATAGATGCCCTGCCCAGAGTCCAAGAGATGAGACAGAGACAAGACTGGAATCAATTATTGTATTAGAGTAACAGTTACATTGAAAGCAGTGCACTTCATAGACTTCTCTATGCTGACTCACTACTGACCCTAACTAGACTACCTAAGCATACTCTGCAGCATGTGGAGTAAGTTGACTCAGCACCCCAATCGGGGGGCACCGCCTTAAATAGGAAAGGTCTTCACCTGTAACCTCTGACTCCTTCAAAGTTCCACCTTCTGACTGACCCGCTTCTTGTGCCTTGCGTGGGGTGAGAGGGGGCATGCCTCCACCTGCTCATCTGACAGGGCAAGTCTCACTAGGTGCTGGCTTGACTTCAGGGGTCAGGGAACCCGCTGGTGGGGAAGCATTTGAAGTGCCAGGTGGGGAGTCCTGGGGGGCTGGAGTCTGCTCACATGCGAGGTCGTCCCCCAATGGTTCTGTTGGGGCACTTGTAAGCGGAGCGAGCTCTGCATTGACAGGAGGACTGTCCGTGGGAACTGGTGGGCTATCACCTGCATCCCCTTCCTCAATGCCCTCGAAAACCTCATCCACTCTGGCTCCTCTCCCTGAACTATCTGGGGAGGCTGGGGCTCGACCAACTCCTCTCCCTGCTTCTCCTGGGGGAGTTGGGGCTCAACAATGGGGTGGTATCCTGATAATGCAAGGCTTTCCAAGTGCACAATGGAACTTCTGTTTCCCCTCCTCCCTCTGTGTTCACGCCCTAAATCTGTTCTGGGGTTTCCCCCCAACACCCTGGAGCAGATTTGGTGAGGGCACGGGAGCATGAGAGGAGAGGAAGATGAAGTTTTATTGTACGAACAGAAACCCTTGTGCTAACAAAACTACTTCATTAGATATCACCCAGTGATTCAAGCTCAATGTCATGAGTGGTCAGTGCTGATAGAAAGATTTCCAATGCCTGGGAGTTTTATAAAATTGTTTGCTAATATGCTAAGTATATTGGAGACATCAAACAAAGAGATTCTGCTCCTGAGCATTCATATTTCAAGCTCCGGAGTGTTTTTTAACCTCTAAATTAGGTATTGCCTCTCTTAGGTATGTGACATTTGTGACTAATTTGGTATAAGCTTCCATATAATGAGATTACTCATGGATTTGTGTATCTGATGAATCACTCTCCTACTGCTAATTTTCTAGAGTAGTTATTTCCAGGATAGATAACGTTAAACAAAAGAATATTAACTTAAATACTCATAGTAGTATAATTTGAATAGATTCAAAGAGATTAACAATCCACATTAATTTCTCTGAACTCTTCTTCAGTTTAGACTCACGTTATTCTTCTGCATATCCAAACCACATTTGTCTCATTCTTAATATTCCAAAATTTCAATAAGAAAGTGTGAGAACTGAAAATAGTAATTACCTAAAGGAATTAATTCTACTTCGTACATCTTTTTCTTCTGCTGTTAAGAGGTATGGATTTCCTTCCTTCTCAAGTGGGCCTTTATGGACAATGGTAGTTTTAACAAATACTGTGGCTCTATTTAAAAAAAGGTTTTTGTTTTTGTTTTACATTCAGTCCAACAGAAAACTCTCTTGTGGAAAGTCCCAGTGAAATAAGTGTGGATACTCTTTTGCCTAACTCCCATAATTTATCCCATAGGAGAAATTCCCAACAATTTAATTAGCACTTTGCATATCAGTGTGGAAGAAAGGGTGTACAAATGGCTTAGCCTTTCTTCCCTGAATGCAAAGAAGGTGCCTTTGGAGCTCTGTTAGGGTCCCTACTTCTTAGGAGCAAATGTGTTTCAATCCAGCAGTGCCAATTTCCCAACACATTATTTGTCAAAAATCAGAATAGCATTAATTGAAAATATAATTAAATTTATTGATGCTTCAGCATACCAATAACTGTTGAATGTTTGGCAGGAGAGTTTCTTACATCAAATAAGTTACAAAATGTTATATTGAACAGGAACTGGTAAATCTGAAGCAATTCAAAGTTTTCTTTAATATGAAATGAACAAATGAAAAAATACCAAGTTCTATGTGAGCAACTAGTAGATAAAATTTACTATAAGCCACAAACCACGTGCCTAATTTAAGAAACAATAATAAAACAAATTTCATTGGATAAAGAGTAAGTTAGCACCACTGGAGTCAATTGAACTTAAAGTCTGGCAGACTTGTTTCTTTGGGATGGAAGCCTGACTTTAGATCTAGCTCATTCCATCTTGACCAAAGCAGAACATAGTCCATTCCAAATGGAAAATCCTCTTATACAGTGGCGTCACTATGGGGGTGCGCCCTGCACCCGGGTAACACCATGAGAGGGGTGACACCAACAGCCGCCCCGTCACGGGGCGGGGCGCCGCCGTTGTCCGGCAAAGGAGCCGAGAAGCGCTCCGGGTCGGTGTCGGAAAGCAGCCAACTCCTCCTCGCAGGCAGGCGGCAGGCGAGACCTCATCTCAAAACAGCATGGCAGGCAAGCAGGCTGCCATTTTCCCTTGGAACATTTCACGCCCCCTTACCCGCTTCGCGTGGGAAAGAAGGAGAGCCGGTGGCCACTGCCCCTCAGCCCTGTCGCCGTTTAATCATGTCACCTCAGCCTCTCAGAGCAGCTCATGGTTGCTCACGCCTTTCCCTGTCACCCGGTGCAGCTCATTCGCCTGGTTATGATGGATGGCACGGCAGTTCCCGCAAGGGCCACCTCCTCCTCGTCTCTTCGCCGGCCCTGCCTCTGCATCCTTGTTTCACCTCGCCCTCAGGCGACTCTGATGACCATGACTTTTTACCCATTGGCCCTAATAAAGGTATTGCACACCACTACCCTTTTTTTCTAATTGGGCCAATGCAGCCAACCTCCATTTTTTTGTTTCTTCTTTCCATAAGCCAGTGCTATGAAGTAGCTAGACTAGAGAGATTTAAACCAAGGAGGCCTGAGTTCAAATCCTCACTCAGAAAAAAAAAAAATTTATTTCATTTATTTGTTTGTAGGGCCGAAGGCCAACACAATTAAAAACAATGTACATACAGTAATTCATAGTCAAGTATAAACATTTAAAAATACATTTGGGGGGATTCCCTATGCAGGGGAAATTACCTAAGTAGTATCTCGTAGGGCAATATAATTGGCCCTAAGTTTTCTTGCTGCTATTACAAAGAGAGCTACATTATGGGTTACTTCCAAATTGTAGTCAGACATTAAAAAGATGATTTTGGCATCGAGTGAATAAAGCTGAGGGATTTCTAACCATTTCTTGAGTAATCTAATTCTAGGGTGGGTATAAATTGGGCAATAAAGCAAAACATGGGGAAGGTCTTCTGCTGAGGGAGAGCCGCAAGGGCAGTTCCTTTGATCCTTGGGGACGCCAGCTAATCGACCTTCCCTATCGGCGTTTGGAAGGGAGAAAAGGCGTAGCGCTGTAAAGGCCCGTCTGAGTGCGAGGGGAATGGTTTGAATAAGATAGTTAGAACATTGGGGGGCGAGCTTAAATCGCCAAAACCAGGGAGATATCTTTGAGTTGATGATGGATAGCCTGTCTAGATCCTTAGAGTGAAGAAATATATGTTCGCGTAGAGATTTGTTATTTAACATTGCGTTAAAGTCCTGTACTGGAAGATGGTAGACTGATAACAATTTAATTTAGAACGCCATAAAATGGTGGCGAAAAGATGGTCAAAACATAGTTGTAATAATGTCCTGGGCTGGGACACATTGAAAGATCTCAGAAATTTCAAGAGGGTGAAGTGAATATAGGCCGAGAGCGGCGGGGAGCCCGTCTCAGCTTGTGTCATCGCTGCGGAGGTTCCCACCGGGAGAGATAGCAAGCGCCTGAGAAAGGTATTTTGTATAGTTTCCAGGGCTGTTACAATGTTATGATCCCAATCCCAGGAGGCTACCCCATATAGGATTTGTGGGATCACCTTTGCTTTAAAAATTTTTAGAGTGGGGTGGATCTGACCGCCCCCGGCAGATCGAGAAAATTTTAAGATTGTCCCAGCTGTCTTAACCGCAAGCGATTTGATATATTGTCGATGGTATTGCCAGGAAAGGGTAACCGAGAAATAAATACCCAAGTACTTAAATTCACGAGGTTGTTCTAACTGATGATCAGCTATATGCCAACGGTGTCCTTTAAATTTTTTCCCAAAAACTAGGACTTTGGTTTTGGCATAGTTAATGTTAAGTTTTTCCTTAGAACAATAGGACTGTAAGGATCTCAACATCTTTCTGAGTCCAATTGGAACTAAGGAAAGGAGAACCATATTATCGGCATAGAGAAGGGTCGACACTTTCCTTTGGCCAATAGAGGGGGGGGAAATTGGGGACCGGATAAAAAGGGAATGATATCATTTAAAAACAAATTAAAAAGCAGGGGGGCTAAGAGGCATCTTTGTTTGACGCCTCTTTCCACCGGTATCGGGTCAGAGAGGGCTTCAGAATAAGGAGCTCTTACTAAAGCAAAGGTGTTGGTGTATGAAGTGTGAATAAGATGTAATAGGCGGGGATTGATGTTCAGATCATACAATTTATACCATAAAGTGTTCCTGTCAATCGAGTCAAATGCTGTGGCCAAATCAACGAATGCAGCATACAAATGTCGAGTAGGGCCGGCGATAGATTGTTTTGCCAAAAAATGGAGTGTTAAGCTATGGTCGATTGGCGAGGAGCCTTTACGAAAACCAACTTGCTCAGGGTATAAAATCTGCTGTGCCTGGACCCAAACTTCTAGTTTGTTAAGGAGAAATTTGGCGTATAGTTTGGAGACAACGTTCAACAGGCTGATTGGTCGAAAATTGGTGGGGTTGGAGAGGTCACCCTTTTTATGAATGAGGATAATTATATTACATCTCCAGCCGTCTATTACATCTCCAGCCGTCGGGGATGATGCCAGAGTCATTTGTTCTGGAGAATAGATGGGCCAGGAAGGGGGCCCACCAATCAGGAAATTGTTTAATGACTTCTGGTAAAAGGAAATCCTCTCCCGGAGATTTCCCGTTTTTAAGTGAATCGATCAGAAGTTTAGTTTTTTGGGAAGAGACTGGGGGCCATGGCGGCATGTTCATTATATCCGAGGTGGATAGAGTACTACGTAGAGACGTAGTTGAGGAATAGAGGTGTGAAAAATGAGCATGCCAGGTTGAGATCGGAATCAAAACCAGCTTGGGGGTGTTGCTAAGGCCTAGTCCCGACTTTACTATGGACCAGAACTGACGTTCTTGGTTTTCAGTAATCATCTTTGTTAATAGCTGCTAGCGAGATGGCGGCAGTGTAATAGCAACTTTTCCTTTTATCTCCGCATGAGATTTCTTCTTCTCAAGCTCTAATGAGTAAGTTTACTTTGTTTTTTCCGTCCTTACTCGAGCCTTAAGTCTCAATGTTTTTAGCTGTTTTTAGCTGTTGAACTGTGAGCTCGTCTCCCAGCTCCTTTTACACTGTGCCGTCCTGTTCTTTTTGAAGTCTTTTTGAAGAAAAAAAATTAAAAAGTGAGCAAATAAAATCCTTGATCAGGCAGAAAACTTACTGGATAAGACCAGTATCGCTCAGCCTAATTCATCACTTTGGGTTGTTGTGAGAAAATAAAGGGAGTGGGGAAACTATCTGTAAAAGTTTTTTAACAATAGCAGTCCTGCATCCTGGCCCCACTGAACTGAGTGTGACTTATTTCTGAATAAGCACATGGAGGATTGCTGAGTAATTTTTTACTCTTTATGGTGCCACAAAACTGCTGAAACACACTTAATCACCCTAGCTCTTTTCTTATAGTATCTTACAGATCACTTGTAAACATCGTACAATGGGTAAACCCTATTGATGGGATGCTTGCTAATTTTTTATCTACTCTTCTTGGTTGGTGCTTTTTTAAAAAAACTAATGAAGGTGATTTTTTTTTTAAAAGAATGATATAATCCCAGCACCAAGATCCTTCCCACATGTTCCAGACCTCTGTGGGTGTATTCAGCGATGAGTATAGTCATACAGAAGCTTTTAAAAAGCTGACAAGGTGATATTACCATGTGGGGAGAACTTTACCTTGTCTGAATAAGATACTGTTGTACACACTCTACCACTATACCAGTGTGGTGTAGTGGTTAGAGTGTTGGACTGTGACTTGGGAGACCAGAGTTCAAACCCCTGCTTGGCC
This sequence comes from Rhineura floridana, assembly GCF_030035675.1. Classification (NCBI taxonomy): domain Eukaryota; kingdom Metazoa; phylum Chordata; class Lepidosauria; order Squamata; family Rhineuridae; genus Rhineura; species Rhineura floridana. The sequence continues at coordinate 103,749,667 of NC_084487.1, forward strand.
ATGAAGCTCACTGGGTGATCTTGGGCCAGTCACTGTCTTTCAGCCTAACCTACCTCACAGGGTTGTTATGAGCATTAAATTGGAAGGGGGACCCATGTTTATATGCTACCTTGAGCCCCTTGAAGGAAAGGTGAGATATACATATAATAATAAATAATGATAAATAAAATATACCACATTAGAACCATCTGTAAATAGGAACCATGAAGGCCAGGTATGAAGCCCATGGGCCTCATCAGACTCCTTAAAATCTCCAATATGGTTTACATTACCTACTATACTCAACATGAATTACTGAACCATTGTCAGGTTTAGATAGTAAAAGAGCTAGACCGGTGGGTCTCAAACTTTTTTTTCCTGTGGACCACTCAAAAAAGGGGTAGACCACATAATGATTTTGCTGCCTGTTATAAAAATTGTAATGTGCTGTGCTAGATACTGTATGGCATTTAATTGTATTTTTATTGACTATTGTATTTGTTATATTTGCATTCCATAGAATTAAAAATTGTAATACAATAAAATACAATATAGGAAATTAAAAATCAATTACAATACCATTTTAAATCATTTTGAATATTTAATATGGATATGTCACCACACACCCAGCAACCTCTGGGCTAGACTACAAACAGCAGATGCTACACATAGCCAGGGCCCAAGGTCTTGTGATGAACATATTGTTAGTAATCAGAAGCAAACATGCAATATTACTGAGGCTAATAGGGGTTGGAGTCCAGGAATATCTGCAGGGACAAAGGAGCACCTTTCAGCATAAATTTCCAAGGGGGCCCAAGGCGCTTTGCCGTTGGGCAGGGACGGATTCCGGCCGTCTCTGACCATTGGCCATCCTGGCTGTGGCTGATGGGAGTTGGGGGTCTGGCAACATCTGGAAAACCACAGACCTCCCCTGGGTGGGATGAAAGTGTATGTCAGAAATCGTTTACTTCTAGCACATGAGTTGTGACTTTTGTTTACGAAATGGATGTTTTTGGAACTGTCCCCTTTCCAAGGTGTAAATTTCATAGAATCATAGGATGTTAGAGAATTGGGAGGGCCTTATATGGCCATCGAGTCCAACCCCCTGCTCAATGCAGGGATCCAGATTAAAGCATCCCTGACAGGTCCCTGTCCAGCTGCCCTCTTGAAGGCCTCCAGGGTTGGAGAGCCCACCACCTCCCCAGTTCATTGGTCCCATTGTCACGTCGCTCTAACAGTTAGGAAGTTTTTCCTGACGTTCAGTTGGAATCTGGCTTCCTGCAACTTGAGCCCATTATTCTGTGACCTGTACTCTGGGACGATCGAGAAGAGATCCCAGCCCACCTTTCAAGTACTTGAAGAATGTTATCATACCTTGTGCGGGAGGAGGTCCATGGGGGTGACACCATGAGTTACCGCACCGGGTGACACCAACCCTAGTGACGCCACTGCTCTTATAAGAATAAATTCACTAGCTCAGTGCTTTGATCCTATTTTTACTGGCAAAACAAAATAGTTTAAAGACTAAATCACCAAAGCTGCCAAATTTTTTAAAAGTTGCCTTGTTTAATCACTCTGTAGCTGTGCAGTAGATAATGAACTTACTTCCCACGTAACTGAAAAAGATGAGCATCACTGCACTTCTTTAATGTTTGATTCTGTACAGTTTAGAATCTAGAGATATATCATACATATGTTCACTATCCTTTGACATGCTGCCTGGCTGTTAGATCGGTGGTAGGTAAGCGAGGCTGAGTGCACTGGGTGCAGTTTTATCAACTAAGGCGAAGAACCAGAGTTCTTCTGGATGAAGCATGGATAATCTTATCTCTGGCCACTGTACCGAAACCTGCAAAGTCAAGAAAATTGCAAGATAACTATTGTAAAGACTTCAAAAACAGATAAATAAAAATTCTCAAATCATAATTGGGAACATTTAAAGAATGAGACAGTATATTTTCTCCACAGTAAAGGATACAACCTCTCTTTGAATCTTGAGCTTACAACATCTCTCCATAGGGGAGATAGCATGCATCTTGCTTTAGACATTAGACAGGAAGTATAAGTAGAAACACTTAATTTTTCTTCCGTATCCTGCAGTTACTGTGCATTATGCAGTGTCAAACTCCAGTTTCAGTTAATAGTCACTACCACAGATGTAAGATTTTTGTGTACCTGTTTTTATTTATTGTGATTCTGTTGGTATGAGCATAACCCTACATCCTTAAAGTCAATGGATAGAGAAGTTCAAGGTCTTGGTATGCATGTTTGTGTTTGTGTGTATGCACACTGTCTACAATGAAGGAATTGCATATGTTGCTCTAGTGTGGTTTTTATGATGGTTTAAATGTATTATGTATTTTTGTTCACTGCTTGGGTATTTTTTATGAACAAGCGGTTTATAAATTCTTAAATATTCAATTAATTTCTAATATCTTTTGACTGGAAGTTTAAAGATTTGCACGTAACTAGTCCAGAACAGTTCTGACCTGGGCATAATTTGATGTGCAAAATGGCAATTGCTATGTAACTGAACACAAGGCAAGTTCATAAATGTTGAGTGAATGCCTTGGGATACAATCATATACCCTTATGTGGAAGCAAGGCCCATTGAACTCAATGGGACTTACTTCTGATTAGACTTGTTTAGTATTGTGCTGTTAGCAATCACTTAAAATCTCTTTGCTAAAAGCATTTTGGTGGAGGTGATAGGGGCTGGGAAGTGACATGCTTGAAATCGTATACTCTCAAAAGCCTAAAAATTCAAAGCTGACAGTGGGCCACACCTTATTATTTGTCTTGAAGGTAGGGATGAGAAAAGATGCCTTTTAACTTTTTTTGCTATACCTACAAGTCAAGCAGGTCACAGATGCAGTCGGCAGAAAATGGTTACTTATAAAATACAGATGGCTCTTTTCTTTGGGGTCAAACAGATTTATTGCTTTTACATTCCCAAGGAATATACTAAAGGAAGAAGAAGTTCTCAGGTGACATTTATCGAATCAGTCACCATGGGGTAGTCTTGGTATTTGTAGTACTACTCTACAGCTTAAGGTTCAAATGGTTGGTTTTTTTGTACTTGAGTACATGCAAGTACAAAATATATGTGCTGTATATCATATTTTTGAATGAGAAATGTGTTTATTTTTAACTGCTTCTAAAAATGTGACAAGTGATTTGAAAAGTATCAGAACCCTCTCTTGTGTTTTAAAGAAATGAATAACATGTATGAGGTTCATTTTGTTCTTCATCTTGTTCCAGCTGGTCTTGTGAAATAAATCTTTTGAGTTTATAGTCCAGGAATGGGGGACCTGCGACACCCCCCCCAGATGTTGTTAGGCAACAACCAGCTTCATCCTGACCATTGGCCATGCTGACTAGGGCTGATAGGAGGTAGACCCTAACATCTGAAGGTTCACAAGTTCCCCAACTCTATTTAGTTTTTTTCCATTATACATTTTGTCCCCTCTTTTTTGGTTAACACATCTCACACCCTCTTTTTGGTTAATATTAAACCTGAGGAAGCAATCTGTGAAACTTTAAAGCTAGTTCAGTTTTGTGATTTTTACATTGTTTCTAGTAAAATTATTGTTTCACTGTCCTTTTTTTTCTTAATGGACCACATACTTACCTTTACTAATCCCCCCTTTTACTTTAAAATGTATATTACCCAGCCATGTGGTGAGCTTTGTATCACATGGGTCTTTCTGGCTGACACCCCCTCTCAAATAAGTGTCAATTATGTGGTCAGGAGCTGCATAACTAGCCCCTAACCATGTGGCTAGGTGATTTAAATGTTATCCCAGCTACATGGAAGCCACTCACTTAAAACATCTGCCACACAGCTATGAAACCTAGGATACAAATTTAAAGAGCGTTTAAGAACTACATCATAGGGTGTGGGCTATGTAGAAGAATGACTGTTGCCTGCAAATAAGAGCAGGTTTAGTAACACTTATTGAAATTAAGACAAATTAAATGAACTGTAACCTGCAACATTATTGCAGGGAAAGAGGCAAACGCTGCTTTACCAAGAAACTAGAATCGCTGTGGTAGTGTGCAGGTTTAGCTCCCATCACAATGGTGTCCCTTTTATCTCTCATATATGGCTGAATGGCTGTCATTTGGATCTCTGTGGAAAAGTAAACTGCCTAACTTTGGGACATAAACTTGACACTGTGTGTACATAGAGAATGGCTTTCACTAGGAGGAATTCAGTGGAGGAATGTAATGAGTCTTTCTGTGTCTTGCAATATATAGACCCTCTTCCATCCTGCCAATCATAATGAAAGGTTTTCTTTGAAAGTTTTATTGGATAAACATAACTTTATTTTTCAGTAATACATTTCTATCTAGAAGAAAGCCAGATATTGGCAGCTCTACACTGCCTCAGCAGTGTCGGGGGGGGCTGGAAATTCCTGGGTCTTTGGCAGGGAAGGAAAGTCCTTAGCCAGCAGTCGGGTTGTAAATCTGCCAGGCCTATCCGAAGCGTACTTGCCGAGTCAGAAGTCCAGAAGCGAGGTCAGTGGAGGTCCGGGATCAATTGCCAAGGAGGTCAGTCAAAGAGATGCTGCAGGGAAACTAGGTCTACACAAAGCCACGCCTGACGTTGCAGTCAGCAACAAGCTGCAGCCAAGGTGTGCCCTATAAAGAGCAGGATGGACAGCAGGTGTGAGCCCTCAGCGTTTGGGCCTTAAGGAGACAGGCCTGCCTCTCTTCTGCCTGACCTTCTGCTGTCTACGTTCTGCAGGTGAGGGGGGAGTATCCTGTTCACTGTCTGTGTCTGGCTGCAGGGCCTCTGCTGTCCCTGGGGTGCTCTGCAGCTGAGGGGCAGAAGGAGCTGGATTCTCAGGAGGCTCCTCTGTGTCTCCTGCTGCTCCTGGGTCTGCTGCTGTTGCTCCCGAGTCGTCCTCATCTGAGGAGTCCTCTGACGGGGCCATGACAGATATAAAATATGTGTGTGTGTGAGAGAGAGAGAGAGAGTTTGGGAATCCCTGGTTGGTGAGCAGAGCAAGTGGGGCAGTTACAAAATGGAGCGGGTAGGGAGCAGAGCCCCATAGTGTGTGTGCATGCGTGTGTATTAAAAGCAGAATTCTGTAACTAGTCCAAAGTATTCATATACAGTATAGCAAATTTTCTTATATGGATGTTGTTGGATTACAATTCTTCTTGGCCATAGCCAGCTTGGTCAATAGTTAAGGATGATTGGAAGTGTAGTCCAACAACATCTGGAAGACACCAAGTTGACTATCTGTATAGGCTGGTGGGCAATATAATCTGATATAAGGGCAAATATAAAGCTGCTTTAGGCATGGAAATTTGTCTGTGGTTTCCCTCTCCTTTGAGTCTTGGTACCTGTCAGCATCTGCAATGATTTAGCATCTTGACAGTGTGGTAGATGGTCAAAGGATGGCCAGTGTACTCAATTAGCTCATTTTGGCAGCAAGCGAGAGGTCAAGGAACGGTCAATGGTTAGCTCATAGCTCACCTGGTCCTTATCTGGGGGGCTAACGAGCTACCCTTGCCAGGGAGTGGTCGGACCGCTTGATGCGTTGCCAAGGATAGGAGCTCTAAGTCATCTAGGAAGGCTTAATGAGCTAAGGCTGCCGAGAGAGTAGCTTTCAGAGGTCACTTTGAATGTATAATCAATCAAGTATTATGATATTTCAGATCAAATGCTGTGATGCTTCGAAGATAGTAGTCATAACCTACTATTCATAGAATTGCTTTGATGCTTAGCCTGATATAGAATAATCAATCATGTATTCTGTCAAGATGCAATGATTTGATGTAAGATAGCAACTAATCACGTATCTGTCACCATTGTGCCTTGCCAAAGATTTTGCTATATAAGTCACCCTTGTTTCCCAGTTCACGGATCAGACTGTCAACATTCTATGCAGGAGCCTTGCAGTCTGATCCATTGGGTAGGCATGCCTGTTGTTACTCAATAAACTCTCCTTGTTAGTAAAACTAGAGAGTCTGTCATATTGATTCCTTGGTATCTCTCTCAAACCTGAAAACCCAGGGCCCAGGCAATACACTATCTCAGTCCAGTTTTGTACTACAGTTAGTTATGAGAGAATTCCTTTGACTGAAATTGGAATTAGCTTAGTATTTATGAGATTTATCTGTGAACACTTGGAAAAGGCTAGTTTCTTTTTTTAAACTTCTTGTCCTAGTTCATAATGTTGGTGCATATACTTTGTTTGTGTTGTGTGTGTAATCCCTTGCAAGTTCTTACGGGCCAAAAATGAATGAATTTGCAAAGATTCCATGAATAACTTGTGAACTTTTTTTTCCAGAAAGAAAACATAACATTAAATATAACACAGTTTTATATGGTTCTCAGCTTCCAAATACTTAAAAGATCCTTGTCCATGTGTCCTCTCTTTTTTTTAGCAAAATATATTGGCAATCAACTGAAAAGTTATTTTCTTAATCTTCAGGAGATGAATCACTCTATTCTGCTGCTCCGAGCCACTGCATCTTCAGCTAGGCCCTATGATTAAAGAATACATATACAAATAACCACCATTCAAATATCAACAGGACAGTCCTCAAAGAATTAAAAACAAAAACAAATAAATTCCTAACATTGCAATTCTATGCATGTCTAATTCCATTGAATTCTAATTTACTTCTAATTCCATTAAGTTCAACAGTACTGTATTGGAAAATGGTGTATGATGGATTGTATCTCAAGGAGATAGGTGGAATCCAGCAATTGCCCCTTTAATGCCATATATTTAAGGGCCTGAATCTGCCTAATAGTAATGCCTTCGTATGTAGTTGTATCCTGCGAGTTGTAGTTCTGTGTAAGAATGAATGGTATTCTGTGTAAGAATGAATGGTATCAAGGCATTCCAATTAGAACAGAGTGGGAAGGGCTGGAAGCTCAAGGTCTTAAGGTCATAGCAACCAAGCTTTAACAGAATGCCCAGGATGGTAGCCTGCAAAGCTTTTAATCTGTAGAAAAAGATGTGCTTATCTAGATAGGCTGCCTGCTGGGAAATTACTCATTCTGATTGACAGGTTACAAGAATTGATAGGGTCAGTGACATATGAGTGGGCATACTTAATGTACCAATCAGCTACCAAGCATGCACTGTACATGAGGTTGGCACATGGCTTATCCCAATTGGCTTGGCAAACTGAAGCCAAAGTGGAGGGAGTATGTCACACATCCTGCTAGTATATAAGTGATGGCAGATTCTTTTTTATTTATTTTATTTATTATGAGATTTGTTAGTCGCCCATCTGGCTGGTTGGCCAGCCACTCTGGGTGACGTACATGTTAAAACAGTATATAAAACAGTTTAGATTCTTTAAGTCAAAGGATAGGAGGGAGAATGCATGACTGATGGCCCAGAGAAGTTCAATTGCTGCTGTGACAACTGCTAAAAAGAGGTTTCCCAGCAGCTGAGTCAGGTTGTATCTGCTTTGTTAGTTCTATTTGTTATGTTAGTGCTTATTTCATGAATAAACCTTGTTAACTAGTGCAACTGGTATTAAATTTCATTGCCCACCTAGATCTGTTTAAAAGAACCTATACCCCCTTGGCGGGACAGGGTCTTAATCTAGTCACATATAAAACCCTTTTTGGTCACTCTCCCTCACATAAGTGCCATCAAATAAGAAGGAAACTGGACAAGCCATTGGTCCTGTCCCCTTCTTTCATCCTGGTGCCCAGTGTTATGAAGCACCCCAAAAAACATTCAGTTTTTGCGATGATAGCCTGCACCTAAGAAGGACGGTTCAATTTAGGCCTGTAGAGGCCTCAAGAGAGACTCCATTACAGGAAGCCAGGCGTGCATATTCCAAGCAAGCTGAGTTGCAAGAACACCTGATAAATTCATTGTCTCCTTTCACTGTAAATATCACCCATACGTCTCTTATCATTTGTAAATTTAAAAGTAAACAAAAGCATAAGACTCCTTCTGAAAGTGTTCAGTCAAGATATGATCACCTGAACATTGCTGGTTCTCCCCCTCCTCACAATTACTAATCAAGTAGTTTTCAATAGTGTGAAGGCTTTTGCCAGCATAGCCCAAAAGATATGGGATTGATGGATGAGTTAGATGGTTTCTTTGTGTCCCCTTCAAGCCTGTAATCTTGTACCTGAAGTTGGGATATGCAAGCAAGAAACCTGCTCTACTGGTCAGACTAGTTTCCTTTGTTAAGCTAGCTTATGGGTTAATGGATTTATTGAATGGTCAATCTGCATATCCAAAGCGAGCTATTGGAACTCTCTTTCTGGAGAAAGGATTCCCCCCCATCCTGGTGTCAAAGAGAGGCTTGTGTTTTTAGTCTAGTCTGAGGAAAGGCCGGGGACTGGAGACAGAGAGGCTTGCTTGCTCTCTGTACCCCTCTGTACTCACCTCAGTGATTAGGACTCTTTGGACACCAAAAGGACCCAACTTCTGTGCTGAGGAACCTTCCTGTGGACTTCCCCTTTCTCCTTCTTTTCCCTTCTTTCTGTCCCTTTTGTTGCTGAAGAGGTACACTCATTTCCATCACATACCACCATCGAACCCCAGCCTCGCCAAATAAGGAAAGGTATTAAACTCTCTCTCAAGGCCATCAGTTGGCCAAAGTCACTCTCCCTTTCCCCTTTGTTGTCTTTTGTTTTCAAGCCCCATCAAGTCCCTCTTTCTTGGGGAGCCCAGCTCTCTTTATTCTCCTTGCCATACCCCAAACTCTTCCAATTGCTTTCTTCTAATTCTTGTCCTAAACCCTCTCCCAAAGCCCCACAACATCACTATCCAAACATCCCTTACTCTCTTGACAACCTCTCCTCTTCCTACAAACAAGCATCTTTAGTCAGTACCCATTTTTCCCTTCTGGTGCCACCTTTACCCTTTCATTTTTTTTTTTCAATAATTTTTATTCAGATTTTCATAAAACATACAAGACAAAATCATAAAACATTCAAAGACAAAAAACAAAATCAAAAATAGTTAAACAAAAAGAAAAAAAGAAAAAAAAAACAAAAATAAAAAATAAAGAGTAAAATATTGACTTCCCATTTGTCAAAGATCAAATCAGTTATAAGTCTATAATATATAACAATCCTGTCTCTTAAGTCATATTATAAAATCACTTTCCTCCAGTAGTTATCTTACTTAATCATCAAATCTCATAAACATTACTTTATTCTTTCCACAAAAAGTCAAAGAGAGGTTTCAATTCTTTAAGAAATATATCTATCAATTTTTTTTTCCAGATAAGCATATCGATTAATCCATCTCATTACTAATTATGATAATCTTATTGTCATAACCATAGTCAAAATAAACATTTCAATTAATCCATCACATCAGAATCTGTTAGGTTCAATAATTTCAGTAGCCATTGTTCTATTATCTCTATTAGTTCCATTTTCCATCTTCCATCTTCAGTAGTCTTGTTAAGTCCAGTAATTTCAATATCCAATCTTCCATTATCAGTATTCCATAATAATCTTGCTGTCAAAGCCATAGTCATATAGTAAGAGTCTGATGGGAATTACCTCTATCCCAAATATTTTCTTGCCATCCATTCTGAATAGGTTGCTGAAATACTGCTGTAAAATCATATCTCTGTTCTTTTTTTCAAAATACACTGGGTCATCTCTTAAAAGTTTTTCCATTGTCACATGGCTGCAGTTAATTCCATAGATTTTCTCTATATTGGGCTCCATCACATCATTCCAGTCCAGAAGATTATCCATGCCATTGATAACTTTATCTCTAGAATCTTCATTCATTTCTTCAGAGATAACATTGAGTTCCAAACAATAGATTTTATTTCTAAAGTCCATAGACTCCAAATCTTGTTCCTGTTCCACGTTGGTTCCAATCTCCGGGATCTCCTCTCTCACAGGGACCCCTATTCCAGTCTCCAGGGTCTCCTCTCTCACAGGGACCCCTGTTCCAATCTCCGGGGTCTCCTCTCTCACAGGGACCCCTTCCAGGGTCACCTCTCTCACAGGGACCCTTATATCTTTAATCTCCTGCTTCATTTTACTCAATTCAATTTTCATTATCTCAATCTCATCCATTATTTTCTGAAACATAGTTATTTCCAGATTTTCAGCCACTTTCTTAATTGCCATTTTAAAAGAAAAATATAGGAAAACCACTTCTTATTTCAGCAACAATTGGGTTAATTCTCCAAACTTGGTGACATCACAGTATAAACAGAGCAGACAGCCTTATCTCTCCAATAGTTAAGTAAACAAAATGCAGTTCCCAGGATCGAAACAATTAATGGCAATCGTCAAGAAACAGATTCGTCAAAATAAAATAGACCAAAAAGAGAGTAGTCTCAAAACAGTATAATATTTTTCAAAATAAAAATCTGGAATAGAAATCCCTCTTCTGTGTATATCTTTAGAATGCAAATCCAGGACAGCTTTTTGCAACAAAAACAGAGATAAGCTATTAATTAGTGCGTAGCAGAGAGAAGTTATGGCTCCCCAGTGAGATGTCAAAAACTGATCAATCTGGCAAATCTCTTTTAAACAGCAACAATTTAAGTCAAGTAAAAGAAAAATATAGAAAGAAGGGTGCTTGCCTGTTAGTGCGTTCTCTCTTAGAAGATAAGATGAACGTTCGCTTTAACAGATAGAGCTTGCTGTTGAAAATCCGTCCCACCTTCGTCGGCTGGACCTCGTCCCATAAATTAATGAGATCTGGTCGTCCCAACAAAAATAGGCTTTGAGGTTAATCTCTTCGTTTCTCCCTACCCGGGAGAAGTTTAATCAGTCAAAAAAAAGAAAAAACTGACTGATATATCTGAATAAGCTTCTTTTGAGGCAGGAGCCCGTCTCAAAAGCAGGCACAGGCTAAGTCACCCTTCCCGGAAGTCCCCACCTTTACCCTTTCAGACAACATCCTTTCCCCCCTCTCTTTCCCTGATTACATCCTAGTTTTCCCTAAGTATTCTCAGCCACACCTTCAAAATATCTCTTGCCTAGACTAAACTTAGCCTAGTCCCTGTGTACTGTTTACTGCTTTTGTTTAATATATTTAGTAAATTTTAATGTATTATAATGTCATTTTTATGATGTTTTAGGGTATTTTTTGTGCTTTTCTTTGCCGCCTGGGCTCCTGCTGGGATGAAGGGCAGGATATAAATCAAACAATAAATAAATAAAATGTGCTAGCACCCTTTTAAGACAATAAGCTAACTCCCTCTTAATATAATAAATTTACTTTTACTTTGTCTTTGATCAAGAAAGTGCTAACTCTTGGGGTGCCAAATTCAGGAGTGCATCCAGGTCTCAGTCAAAAGATCCCTAGAACTTAGATTGTATGTGAGAATCACAGACTTACATGCAAATTGCACACTTTATAATACTGGCTTCATCATCTTCGACATGTTGGGTAGGGATCTTCTGCAGTGGAAGCCTTCTGTATTAATGTGGACTCATCATGTGTTTTAGAAACCTGATCTCAAGCGAGAATTTTCACGCAGAGAAGGCTGGTGCTCCACTGCAGATATTCCCTTCCCAATATGTGGAAGGTGATAAAGCCAGTGCTAAAGATATCATAGAAGGTACAGGGCCAATAGGCTGATGGTCCCTGCTCTCTTTACTGCAAGAGCTGGTTTGAATATGTGAAGAGAGCTTAATGTAACTATGTATAGGATTGCAGCCTGGTAGTGCAATCCTGTATATGTCAACTCAGAAGAAAGCCCATTGAGTTCAATCGGATTGCTAGGTAAGTGTGTATAGGATTGTAGCCTAAAGCTCTCAAAGTAGCAGGGTACTTGCTCTTCTGCTTCTACTTCTACTTCTTCTGCTGCTAATTGGGGATCAATGAAATTGTGATTTAATTACAAATAAGATCAAAGCTTTGAAAAAAGATTCACAAAATAGAACTCACATAGAGGGCATAATTTGTGCTGCTTGTAACTATTTAGCAGAGAACATATCCAACAGATAACCCCCACACACACAATTACTTCTGTGTAGCAATCACAATAACGATGCACTAAGAGCTTCTCTTAGAGATAATGTTGCAGTAATGCTTTTTCTTAGTTACAAAATAGTGCAGTTTGAAAGCTTGGAAAAATATGAACATCCTGTGCAGAAGTGCAACCTTGAGGGTAGACTGTGTACAATATATAGGAAATAATAAACATTTGTTGTCTTTAAGGAATTGATGGGGGGAAAGGCTGGCTTAATACTAAGCCATCCCTAGAATTGAGCTTGCTCTTCAGAATTTGATGTAACCCCTCTTCTCTTGTTATTACTGGAGAATACACCCTGTTAATATAAGCAATCTCTTTATACATCAGCTGTAAAAGGGCTTTAAATAATTTTTGCTGTTCAAGATAATGATATAGAAAATCTGGAAACATGACTAGGTGCACTATATAGTTCATCAAGAAAGACACAATGTTCTGAACATGAATCTGCTACAGGGTTAAATCCTGCAGCGCTAGTCTTAACTGAATATTGCACTACTGAAGCAGAAATACATTTATTTGTGGTGTTTCCTTAATCAAGCATTTTATCCTTCTTTAAAAAATTGAGATCCTATATTCTAGGACTGCTCTGGAGTTGTGATCAAGTCTGCTGTGCTGAGTTACCCTGCAAATCACTCACATCCATAGTTCTGGGATTATTGCTTATGAAAAGTTTTGCATACAATATAAATGGTAAGATATGTTTTCTCCTGCCTGATCTATTCTAGTAGCATAAATCTCAAACTTCCCAACTTCAAGTCGGGGCGTTTGGAGAATGGCATTGGTTAAGGTACATATACATTTAAAGCTGGGACTAATAACATTTATTATATCTTCATTCTTCCTGAAATTGCTCTGCTGACAGCTACATTCCACTGTATCCATTCACCAAAAGAAGGATCTAGTACAAAGGTTCCTCATATAATGCCACAATGAACAATGGATTATTGGGGTGTTTGAACTTCACTTCTGAAAATCTTGGTGAGAAAGTTGTATTACAGTAAACTTTGTACATAAACTATAACCCAGGTGTGGGGAACCTTTGGCCCTTCAAGATGTTGATGAACTACAGTTCCCATCAGCCCCAGCAAGCTTAGCCAATGGCCAGAAGTTATGGGAGTAGTAGTTCAGGAACTTTTGGAGGGCCAAAAGTTCCCCATACCTGGGTTATAGTTCATGCTAAGTGGGATTTTGTTTGATTTCTAATTCCTTTTTTTTAAAAAAATAGTTTTTCTCACCTATAATTTCTTAGTAGCTATTTTGATGTTGAAGAACATACATAAACCATCTAACCAAGGAGGGTAAATAGCAGATAACAGGCAACTGATATTAAGTACAACTGCTAGGGGAAAGTCAGCTGGACTAGAGCAAAGCTTCCTGCTAAACTTCCTACTAAACCTAACAATGAGGAATGTGTGCACTCTTGGTGGAACATGGGGAGAGAGAAAAAAAGGTCAGGATTGCAATATTTAGTCAAAATAAATGACCAGATATTTCGATGTGGGTCTCTTAGAACTTTGGACTGGAGCACAAGAAAAGGTGCCTTGCAGCATGTCAAACCACTGGTGGTCTATATCACTCAGCATTGTCTTGCTGAGTGGCAGCACCTCTCTAGGGTTTCAGACAGGAGCCTTTCCCAGCCCTTCATGGAGATGTCAGGGATTAAACCTGAGACCTGCACTACCATTGAGCTACTGAATGGGCTGGCATATCATCAAGAAGTCTTTAGATATGTGGAATCCCACAATTACTTCTTTATTTCCCTCATCTATAGCCTATTTTGGAGCCTGAAACTGCTTCTTGATATGCTTGTGTGCCATAGCAGAGAGTGGGGGACTTGGAGCTTGTGTAAGAATGAAAGGCAGTCTAGTTAGAGAAGACTGTGAGATGCAGGTTCAGTTCACTGCCTGGGCAAAAGGTGAGTCATGCAGAAAACATGAGTTGCCTTTGAAGTAGACAAGGGATTAGCAACAGCAGATTGCTTATCAATCTGTTATTTTACAGCCACAAGAGTGGCTGTATACTATAACTAGTGTGGATTTTTCACATTCCGCAAAGTTAAATTGAAAATACACCCCCATGCCATTCTGATGCTTCCCATAATCTCATTTCAAAACAAAAACTTACAAAACTTATAGTCCTGAACTCAGAAACGCTTGCTTAACAACCCTCTCAATTTTCATGACGACACACAAAACAGTCAGAAAGAATTGAGAGTTCAAAGTCTAAAGAGAGAGAAAAAACCCTTTTGGACTTTTGTTCTCATAATCTGTTGAAATTCATTAGAAATCAGCCAGGTTCACAGAGTACCTGTAATCCTGTTAGTGACGTAGCCCCATACTCTGACCTTCATCTTCTGCAGTTTAAAAGTTTTAAAATTGCCTGGCTGATTTTTAATTAATTTAAGAAATTTTGGCTGGAACCACATGATAGTGTCAGGCATGCTCAGTAAGAAGGAGAAAAAATTCTTGTAAAAGTTCAACTCTGCCTCTCCAAGCAGGTACATAGACAATGTTTTTCTTGTTTGGAGAGGCAGAGTTGAACTTTTACAAGAATTTGTTGTATGGATTAATGGTAGGAATGTTCATATCCAGTTTGATTTTTATTATAGTCCGGCTGAAATTAATTTTCTAGATCTAAGAAGCATAAAACAAGGAGACCATTTGTGCACATCAATGTATAAGAAACCCACACACAGAAACACCTACTTAAGTTATGACAGTTCACATCCTAGAACATTAAGACAAAATCTACCCGGCAGCCAGTTCCTCAGAATCAAACACAATTGCACTTCTGATAAAGATTTTGAACACCAATCTGTGATTTTGAAGAAGAACCTAATGGAGAGGGACTATCCACGTAATGTAATAGAGGATAATTACAAGAAAGCCTCTCAAAAGACATTCAGAGCTCTTACATCCCAAACTTAAAACAGTTTCTGAGCGGTTACAGTGCAGTTTGGCCTTTAACCACATCACCAACAAGTTACAAGGCAGCATTAACAGACATTGGCACATCATACAATGTATCCCTGGATGCCAAGAGAAACCTATGATCTCATTCAAAAGAACTAAAAACCTAAGGGATATATTGATCAGAAGTAATTTCAGTGAAAAAAACCAACATCATCCTGAACTTGCAGTGGGCACAAGTGATCCCAGAGGTCACCACCCCTGTGGGTATTGTGCCTACTGCAAGTTTACGAACAAGAGGACAGAATCCATCAACCCTACCAATCGAAAGAAATATACTCTGAATCAATTTTCCATATGCAATACATCCAATGTCGTTTACCTCATCCAGTGCAGCTGCCCAAAGTTCTATGTAGGCCAAACAGCAAGAATCGTCAAAAAGCATATAGGGGAACACATAAGCAACATCAGATACAACAGATCAGGAGCTCCTTTGGCTGATCATTCCCCCTTCCTTCTTCCTCCTTCGCTACCCAGTCCAGCCATCCATCCCTCCCCCGGTCAGTTTTACCTATCCTAAGCATGATTGCACAGGAGTAAATCCCACTGAACTCAATAAACATGCAAATGATTAAACCTGCCCTTCTCCCCCTCCTGCCTGCTCCCCTCCCCCTCCACCCCTCCCTCCTCCTCCTCCCCTCCCCATCCCCTGTGGTCAGTTTCACCTGTTCTAAGCATGATTGCAGGAGAGTAAATCCCACTGAACTCAATAAGCATGCAAATGTTCGATCCATTCTCAGCAAGCTTGCACAGGATCACATTTCTTATCTCCCAGATTAAAAAGCAGAGAAATTCACTAATAGGCCAAAAACCTTGCAGTTTAAGACTGTACCTATAGCCAACAGATATTTCTATCAAACTTTAAAAAGCAGGGAAATTGGGCAGCTCTAGTGAATGCACCAGGGGAGCAGGGGACCTGACCTGCTCTCTGAGATACTGTACTGCCCTACAAAGTTGTCAAAATGCAAACACAATTTGGGTTGGTCTTTCACAGTCCAATCCACTTCCTGTGTAGCTTGGAAGAATTTGGTAACATGTGCCTCTGAGCATATGGTGAGTGGTGGCAACACCTGCAATCAGCCCAAATAATAGAAAGAAGACATGTGATGTGCTGATCTTGTTTTAAAAGGGATGAAGCAACATTATTAAGACAGCTGACATAGTTCAGATAGTCACTTTAAATACGTCTGATTTCCTTGCAATTTTAGTGTAGTTTCCTATAGGAAATCATTTTCTTTTGCTTCTATTTCTGTGAATATGTGAAGTACAGCAACACTTTGCAAAATTTACACTAAACAACAAAACATATATAAATGAACATCTGCCCACCCCTGGCAAATGCCAAGGGGGTGACAGAACAACTGGTAAGCCAATTACTTAATTTTTGAAAGTTGGTACCTATTAGAGACAAAGAAGCACGAGACTCTTTCTTTTCTTCTATTCTTCCAGTCTGTTAGAGAAACAAACAGCTGGGTTATCCTTTGTGCTTTTTTTTGGTAATGTGCAAAATCAAGCTACCTGAAAGCTGTTAACTTTAGAAAAATAAACATTACAGCAATATGTATCACAGACCGCATTGTTCATTTTCTGCTTTCAGACCACAATCCCGCTGTTCCTGAATTACTTAATAGAATAGAATTATTTTGCCTTTTGATTTTTTTTTTGTCTTTGATTTACTGTTCAACAATGATCTGTTTGCCTTTCTTAGATTAATACAATGAAATGATAGTATGTCTGGAAAGGTCTGCATGCAATTTTAGTAGCAGTTTTGTAAGGTTATATTTTAAATAAAATACTGTTCCTTACATTTATTCTTTTTCAGGATCAATAATGTATTCATATAGATTTATTATGGCTAATTGTTATGTTGTGAACTGGTCATTTTCAGCCACCACTGTGTGTAAGGTTCATATTTGGCACCTGTTGTTAAGCAGCAGGAAAAAAATATGTTTGTGAATTCTGTGCATAGTGGTGTGTCCATGATGTCCAGAATTGTTAAGTGGTCACCAGATGCCCAGATGGTCATGTAAATTGGCATCCAATCTACTTTTAGGGTAAGCTGATACTTCTTTTTGGAACTTTTCAGGAAAAGCAAATCAATTAGATAGTGAAGGCACTATTGGGTAAATTTTCGACTCAAAATTTCTGAATGCTTTTACATGTTGCTATCATGGCCCCATCCACCCCTTACTAAAAAAAATCAATATGTAAAGTGATATGTAAAGTGAGTCAGAAAGTGATCTCAGCATGTTTCATACCTTTCATGGGAAACCTATCTTATACACAGTTAGACCATTGGTCCATGTATCTCATTATTATCTCATCAGGGGAACAGCTGCAGCACTGGGGGACTGGAAAATACCTGCACTGGGGGACTGGAAAATACCTGCCCTGGGAGTGAGTATCTGAGCATCTGGGTGCTTGCTTGTTTGTTCCTCTGGGATGCTGTCTCTTGAGACAGCTGAAGTCCCTGGTAAGTGCTGCAAGGACTGGAACTCCCTGCCTGACCCTGACTCCAGAGAGAGGCTGCAGTTAATCTAGCAGCCTCTTGCATTAGCTCCTGGCTGGATCAGGGGGCATAAAAACCTGGCTGCCCTTGGGCGGCAGGTCTGCCTCTGGAGGGGATGCCACAGAAAGGGCAACACCAAAGGGAGTGGCCCCTTGGGAAGCCCCTTAGGGAGTCCCTAGGGCAAGGGTGCTACCCACTGCTATTTAAAAAAAAAAACCAATCTAGAGATTGATAGTGGGAAGGATGTATGGCTCATGTGTAGTTCTGGCGCAGGGTGAGAGCCTGTGCAGTGAACTGAATGATAGGAGAACGCTGCCAGATGCCTTCAAAGTGAGAGTCTGTAACAGGCAGAAGGCTGGCCCTCCCTGGGTGTGAAACCTGGGGGGGGGGTAAATATGCCCTGTTTGAAAAATATTGCGTAGGTCTGACTGTTCCCAATTCTCTCAGAGGCCTACTGAAATAACTGGCTCCGGTAGGTTTTGTTGGTGGGCTCTTGTTGGGTCCATATCAGGTGTTTAGAAGGAGTCTTAGTAAGGAAGAACATGGGTGATGCCACCCCAATTTCAGTGATCATGGGTAGAGGGAGGTATAGCCCTGGAGAGGTGGTGAACTACTATAGAAGATGAGGGCAAGGCTATCTATGCCTTGTTACTTGCTCCCACTCCTCTTATGGATGGGTTCCTTGTTGCTCATCTGCTGTGCCCACTGGCCTGTGTGTGTTGTTCTTTAATGCCAGATCAGTACACAATACACCACACTCATCCATGATGTGGTCGTGGATGAAGGTGCCAATTTGGTGTGCATTACTGAAACCTGGGTGGGTGAGCTGGGAGGAGTTGGTCTGACCCAGCTTTGCCTACCTGGATACTCGGTGCAACACCAGCACTGGCTGCACAGACAGGGAAGGAGGAGTTGCTCTGGTCTATAGAACCAGGAAACCACTCTGTCTTGGAGCTGGCTGTAAGGCACCTGGTGTCAGGCCAAGGAGACAGTAAACTAGGGTAGCTGCTGGTATACCATCTACCGTGCTGCCTGGCAGCTTCTCTGGCCAAGCTGGTAGAGGCCATCTTGGCTGTTGTATTGGAGGACCCAGACCAATAGTCCTGGGTGATTTCAATGTCCATGCTGAGGCTGCCTCTAGTGTTCCGGCTCGGAATACCTGAAAGACCATCTTATCCCATATATACCCAGTTGATCACTGTGCTCTGCAGGTACCATCTTATCAAGAGGTCTGTTCCGCCCAATATAGGAAATAGACCTTTAGTGTAGTGGTACCTACCCTTTGTAATTCCCTCCCCTTAAATATTAGACAGGCGCCATCTCTGTTATCTTTTTGGTGCCTACTGAAGAACTTTCTCTTTCAACGAGCCTTTTAAGTTGAGACCTTATCCCAGTCTGCATCTGTGCTGGAATTGCGTTTTAATATTTTTAAAGCTTTTTTTTTTAAAAAAATTTTAATCTTTTGTTTTAATATATATTAAAGTCTGTTTTTATTATTTTAAAAGTGTTTTTAGTGCTTTTGTTTGCTGCCTTGGGCTCCTACTGGGAGGAAGGGTGAGATACAAATCTAAGTAAGTAATCAAGTAAGTAAATTATTGTTGACATTGACTGGCTCTTTGTATCCAAGGTTTAAGCAGGGTCTTCCCAGCCCTATCTGGAGACACCAGGGATTGAACTTGGGACCTTTTGTGTGCAAAAATGCTAGTGTATGGCTCTTGCAGTGCAATCCTAGGTATGTCTATTCAGAAGTCCTGTTGAATTCAATGAAACTTACTCCCAGGTAAGTGTATGTAGGATTGCAGCCTTAGAAATTTCAGGAAATACTGTATATCTGGTTTTCACAATTTCCTATGGAGCTGTTCTACATTTCTAATGAATGAAATTGTAAAGTGCAAAATATGTTTTGGGAGACACCATCTAGCATTTGCTACTCATTAATGTTATTCCTGGAGTATCCAGAAAAAACAACAACCAACTCTTTTCGTTTTTTGTTGTTAATGTATTAAAATGTAAATGTACTGCCTTCAAGTCGATTCCGACTTATGGTGACCCTATGAATAGGGTTTTCATGAGGCTGAGAGGCAGTGACTGGCCCAAGGTCACCCAGTGAGCTTCATGGCTATGTGGGGATTCAAACCCTGGTCTCCCAGGTCATAGTCCAACACCTTAACCACTACACCACACTGGCTCTCTTGTTAATGTATTAGTAAGATTAATTTCATAATGGCAATCTTAGATACTAGTATGAATTAAAAAATCCATACATTGGAAATAAATAAAATTAGATACAAATTTATTACCATGAAGTGCCTCAAGATTAGATAAATTTGACTTTTGATTTTGTACAATAAAAGAATCTTACTTAATAAGAAATTACATATCTTTGGAGTTTAATTGCAAAAGGCCTGTCACTAAAAGATTAATGATGAGCAGTTTTTCACTTCAAATAACTGCAATTGAATTGAGATATTGCCATTATTCTTTCTGAGATAAAGACAAGCAAATGAGGCAAAAAGAGTGGGAATCAGAACTCTCTTGGAATTGGAAAACTTTGGCTCTCTTAAAAAAGAAGAAGCAAGACTTTAACAATATTTTACAAGGTACATGTTCTTAAAAGGCACTTCAGTTGTGCAGTATAAGAAAACTAAAATGCCATTCTTTTCTATTAACATATCTGTATTTTCTGCAGATGGAAACCTCCAGAAATGGATTCTTTCCTTTGTGTGAAAGGATAATCTACAGTGCAATCCAATACATGTGTAATTAGAAGTAAATTTGATAGGGCTGGTGCTCCTGTTGAAACCCTGGTTGAACTGTGGAATACAGAAATTACCCGGGCGGTTGACATGATTGCTCCTGAGCGCCCTCTTCTGTGTAGAGCTCGTACAGCTCCATGGTATACCCCAGAGCTGAGAGCAATGAAACAAATACGGTAGGGCCCCACTCATACGGCAGGTTAGGTTCCAGACCCCTGCCGAAAAGTGAAAACCGCTGAAAAGAGGATCAGCTGTAGTGCAGAGGTCTGGAACGTAACCCCCTGATTGCACCAGAGGAGGAGAAGATCAGCTGTAGCATGGGGTTCTGGAACCTAACCTGCTGATCTTGCTGGATGAGGAGAAGATCAGCTGTAGCGCAGGGGTCTGATCGCCCTGGAGGAAGAGAAGATCAGCTATAGTGTGCTACAGCTGATCTTCCCCTCCTCCAGCGGGATCAGCTGTAGCGCAGAGGTCTGATCACGCAGGAAGAGGAGAAGATCAGCTGATTGCCCCGCTGGCACCATATTAGCAGAATGCTGAAAGTGCGGCATTGAGAAGCAGGGCCCTACGGTATAGGAGACGGCTTGAGTGCAGATGGAGACAAACTCCTGGTGGATGCAGTCACACATTGGTAAGTGCCTATGGTAAGCTGTATTTAGGGGCAGTGAGGGCAGCAAAAAACCAATACTTTGCTGCTACTATGAAATCATCACTCTCCCTCTCAGCGGAGCTCTTCAGAATTGTCCAGGGGCTATTACATGCTTGCCCAAGGACATGGTAGAACCATCTGAGGCCTGCTGTAATGAATTTGCTAGGCACTTCCAGGATAAAATTTTTAACATCCGCCAGGACTTAGACTCCAGTGTTATAGAAGGTGAATCAAACGACATATCCAGAGCACAGCCTTGTCTCGATTTTTTGAATGAGTTTCAGTTGGTACAGCTTGAGGACATTGACAAGGTGGTTGGACAGTTTCATGCAACCACTTCTGTGTTGGATTCTTGCCCTTCTTGGCTAATAAGCCTTCTTGGCTTTTAATATGTTTTCTTTAATAATATGTTTTTAACCCTTTTATTTTTTTAAAAAAAATATGTTTTTAAAGCTTTTAAAAAAATGTTTTTAACGTTGTTTTGTTTTAATGTATTTTAAGGTCTTTTTATGATGTTTTAAAGTGTTTTTAGCGTTTCTGTTTGCTGCCCTGGGCTCCTGCTGGGAGGAAGGGTGGGATATAAATAAAATAATAAAATAATAAATAAATAATAAAAAAGCTAGCAGGGATGGAACAGCCAGCTGGGCCAGAGAAGTCATCAATGCCTCTCTGAGAGAGGGAGTGGTCCCTGGCCGTCTGAAAGAGGTGGTAGTGAGGGCACTCCTGAAGAGACCCACCCTGGACCCAGAAAATCTTAATAACTATAGGACGGTGGCAAATGTTCCATTCCTGGACAAAGTCCTTGAACAAGTGGTTACAGGCCAGCTCCAGACACTCTTGCATGGGACCAATCCATTTCAGTCGGGGTTCAGGCCTGGTTTTGGCACGGAAACAGCCTTGGTTGCCCTGTATGATGACCTTTATCGGGAGAGGGATGGGGGGAGTGTGACTCTGTTGATTCTCCTTGATGTCTCAGTGACTTTCAATACCGTTGACCATGGTATCCTTCTGGGACGACTGGCTGAGTTGGGAGTGGAAGGGACTGCATGGCAGTGGTTCCACTCTTACTTGGCGGGTTGGTTCCAGAAGGTGGTGCTTGGGGAACATTGCTTGGCCTCATGCATTGTCCAATATGGGGTTCCATAGGGGTCAGTTCTGTCCCCCGTGCTGTTCAACAACTACATGAAACCGTTGGGTGTGGTCATCCAGAGTTTTGGAGTGCGTTGCCATCAGTACGCTGATGACACGCAGCTCTATTTCTCCTTCTCATCCTCTTCAGATGAGGCTGTCAGTGTGCTGAACCAGTGTCTGACTGCGAGAATGGACTGGATGAGGGCTAATAAACTGAGGCTAAATACAGACAAGACTGAGATGCTGTTAGCAGGTGGTTCTTCTGATGGGATGGTGGATGTCCAACCTGTCATGGATGGGGTTGCACCCCCTGAAGGTGCAGGTTCATAGCTTGGGGGTTCTCCTAGAACCATCTTTGTCACTTGAGGCTCAGGTAGCCTTGGTGACACGGAGTGCCTTCTACCAACTTTGATTGGTGGCCCAACTACGCCCCTATCTGGACAGGGATAGCCTGGGTTCAGTTGTCCATGCTCTGGTAACCTCCAAGCTGATTACTGCAATGTGCTCTACTTGGGGCTGCCTTTGAAGACAGTTTGGAAACTGCAGCTTGTGCAAAGCAGCCAGATTGGTAACAGGGACCAATCCTGGGCCTGGGAGACCCAGGGCCTGCAGAAAGAGAACATCGCTGCCCAGGGAAGGAGAGGCTGCTGCTGCTGCTGCTGCTGCTGCTGCTGCTGCTGCTGCTGCTGCTGCTGCTGCTGCTGCTGCTGCTGCTGCTGCTGCTGCTGCTGCTGCTGCTGCTGCTGCTGCTGCTGCTGCTGCTGCTGCTGCTGCTGCTGCTGCTGCTGCTGTGGGATCACCACCTCCACCACCCTTTCCTGTGGGACTTCTGCCTGGCAGACCTGCATCCTGCAGGACCAGGCCCCAGGTACCCAGCCAGCTGGGACTGATTGCTACCACCTGTCCCTCTTTGGAGGGATACATAAGCCGGCTGGCTGGGGTGGCCTGGGAGACCCAGGGCCTGCAGGAAGAGAACATCGCCGCCCAGGGAAGGAGAGTCTGCTGCTGCTGCTGTGGGATCACCACCTCCACCACCCTTCCCTGTGGGACTTCTGCCTGGCAGACCTGCATCCTGCAGGACCAGGCCCCAGGTACCCAGCCAGCTGGGACTGATTGCTACCACCTGTCCCTCTTTGGAGGGATACATAAGCCGGCTGGCTGGGGTGGCCTGGGAGACCCAGGGGCTGCAGGAAGAGAACATCGCCGCCCAGGGAAGGAGAGTCTGCTGCTGTTGCTGCTGCTGTGGGATCACCACCTCCACCACCCTTCCCTGTGGGACTTCTGCCTGGCAGACCTGCATTCTGCAGGACCAGGCCCCAGGTACCCAGCCAGCTGGGACTGATTGCTACCACCTGTCCCTCTTTGGAGGGATACATAAGCCGGCTGGCTGGGGTGGCCTGGGAGACCCAGGGCCTGCAGGAAGAGAACATCGCCGCCCCGGGAAGGAGAGTCTGCTGCTGCTGCTGTGGGATCACCACCTCCACCACCCTTCCCTGTGGGACTTCTGCCTGGCAGACCTGCATCCTGCAGGACCAGGCCCCAGGTACCCAGCCAGCTGGGACTGATTGCTACCACCTGTCCCTCTTTGGAGGGATACATAAGCCGGCTGGCTGGGGTGGCCTGGGTGTTTGTTTGTTTTTTGTTTGTTTTTTGTGTGCTGCTTTTTTTTTTTTTGTGGGATTAAGAAGGATTAATTTTATGATGTTTTAATTGGAAATTGGTTTTAAATTGTTTAGGACTGTGGTTTGTTTTTGTATATGTATATTATGTATAGCTTTTTGTTATTGTAAGTCGCCTAGAGTGTCCACTAACCTGGACAGATAGGCGACCAATAAATAAAATATTATTATTATTATTATTATTATTATGGTCCAAACATATAAAACCAATTCTGGCCCGCTTGCATTGGCTGCCTGTATGTTTCCAAGCCCGATTCAAGGTGCTGGGTTTAACCTATAAAGCCTTACATGGCTTGGGACCACAATACCTGATGGAACACCTCTCCCGACATGAAGCTACCTGTACACTATGCTCAACATCAAAGGTCCTCTTCTGGGTGCCTCCTCTGAGGGAACCTGGGAGTCTGGCAACAAGGGAGAGGGCCTTCTCAGTGGTGGCCCCCAAATTATGGAATGATCTCCTTGACGAGGTGCGCCTGGTGCCAAACCTGTTATATTTTCAGTGCCAGGTTAAGACTTTCTTCTTCTCCCAGGTGTTTTAACAGCATTTGAATAACATGTGTTTTTAACTTTCCTATTGGTTTTTATGGGTTTTAATGGTTTAAATTTGTGTACTTGTTTTTAATGTTCTTAATTGTTGTAAACCTCCCAGAGAGCTTCGGCTATGGGGCGGTATATAAATGCAACAAATAAATAAATAAATTTGATTGAATTCAATGGGACTTTCTCAAGGTAAGTGTGTATGGGATTGCAGTCATAGTCAGTCATATAATACTGATTCTACAGGTACTGTCCTGGCTGTCTATAGGTTACCGAACCCAATTCAGATTCTTAGTTCTACCTTAGGAAACCCTGAATGGCCTTGGACCCAGATGCTTGTTGGAAAACTGTTACTATATAGGCCAAGCCATATCCTGAGATCAGATGGGGGGGCTACTTGTTGCCACACTCGTGGGCATGGCTTGACAGTGATGTGGGACAGGGTCTTCTCTGTAGGGGCACTCCAGCTATAGAATTAATTTCTCTGGATGTGCAGATGGCTACCAAATTATTAACCTCACACCTAGTTAAAACATACCTGCTCTCTCAGGCCTGTGGAAGAATTTAAGTTATTTTGGTTTTAACTGGTGTCTAAGCTCTGGGTCTGTTTGCTGTCCTGCTATTTACTTGTAATAGTTTTATGTTGGGCTTTATCTTATTAGTATATTGTTGTTCATTTATATTACATTTTTAGATATTATGCTGGAAGTCACCCTTCCATTATGCAATAAAGGGTGATTTATAATGTAGGTTTAAAAATAGATAAATAATACTGACCCCATAGCATTGGTCTACTTGTATAAAAACTGAATGAAATCAATAATGGGTACCAAGAATATGGAGCAGGGCTATGGAATGGTTATCCTAAGATAAGGTCATGTAATACATAACTTGATAATATCTGATCATTTTAGTTATCACTGGAAATAGCTGGCCGTGAGAATCCATCCAAAGAGAGTAGCAGCATCACAGGTCTGGATATAAAAGAGGTTTTGTTTTGGGTGTTTTTTTAAAGAGGCAGACAGATTTTATTAAAAAGCAGTGAGTTATCAGGGATCCTCTAGATCAGCCTTTCCCAAGTAGTGGGCCACCAGATGTTGTTGGACCACAACTCCCATCAGCCTCAGCCAGCATTGCCAATGGTCAGGAAAGATGGAAATTGTGCTCCAACAACATCTGGTGGCCCACTAGTTGGGAAAGGCTGCTCTAGATTGATTAAACAACATGGGAAGAATTGTTCCTCTTTTCTTTTAATTGGTTAAACTAAAATATTCCAGCCTAGATACATTCATTGCAGTCATATTCCATATAGTATATGTATGTCTCAAAAATGAACATGAACCTGTTTGACACTAAAAATAAAAGCTGACCACCCTGGAATCCCTCAGAGTTTTACTAATAAAGAACAATTTACTTCTGTGATCATGTGATTGCTGTATTTTAGACATCTACATGGAAGGGGGGATATGTTCAGAGTAGAGTTGGCCGACAATTACTCTTAATTCAAATTTGGTACCAGATTCCTAGGTAATTCGCACCTTTGCCATCTAAGGCCAACAGATCTTTCTGCTGCGAGTTTCTGTAGCTGTTCCCCGACACCAGGATTTGTATTTTAAAAAACCCACAGTAAATATAGCATAAAACTAACGTCTTTGCTTTCCTGTTTGCTTTAGTAATGTGACAGTGAAACTGTTTAGCATGCTGTTTGCTTTTGGGGGGGAGGATCAAATGCTAGCTAGCAGGAAGGGGGTAGGCAGAGAGAGAGAGAAACTGACAGCCAGAGCCAGTCTGTTCAACAGACAAGAGGTGCCTACTCTTTTGCTTTGGTAGCTTGGAATTGACTGGGTATTTCTTTCTCCCATGGCTGTGGAAAATGGGATCCAAGTACAAATCAGGTAGGAGGCAAAGGGGAGGGGGAATGGAAAGAGGGAGTTGATCTCTGTTCTGTTGACTTTGACAAATAGACAGGCTTGGAAAAGATTTAGACAGACAGATCGATAGATCGATGGATCAATCCTGCCCTTTCTCCCACTAGCAGCCCAGGGTGGCAAACAGTAATAAAAACACTTTAAAACACTATAAAAACAGACTTTAAAATATATTAAAACACAACAACCATTAAAAACATATTAAAACAAAACATCTTTAAAAACATTTTTAAAAAGCTTTAAAATATATTAAATAGCAATTCCAACACAGATGCAGACTGGGATAAGGTCTCTGCTTAAAAAGCTTATGGAAAGAGGAAGGTCTTCAGTAGGTGCCGAAAGGATAACAGATGGTGCCTGTCTAATATTTAAGGGGAGGGAGTTCCAAAGAGTAGGTGCCACTACACTAAAGGTCTATTTCCTATGTTGTTTGGAACAGACCTCCTCATAAGATGGTATCTGCAGGAGGCCCTAACCTGCAGAGCGCAGTGATCAACTGGATATATATGGGATAAGAAGGTCTTTCAGGTATCCTGGTCCCAAGCTATATAGTGCTTTGTACACCAAAACTATAACCTTGAACTTAGTCCTGTAGCTAATAGTTAGTGAGTGCAATTCTTTCAGTAGCGGAGTGACATGTTGTTGGTCTTGCTGCAGCATTTTGCACTAGCTGTAGTGTCTGGACCAACCTCAAGAGTAGCCCCACGTAGAGAACATTATATTAATCCAACTTTAAGTTTACCAGTGCATGGACAACAGTGGTGAGGCTATCCATGTCCAGAAATGGCCACAGCTGTCTTACCATCTGAAGCTGGTGAAAGGCACTCCTATCCAACACAGACAACTGACCAATTATCTGAACTTGGGAACCACCAACCCATAGCGTCTCATCTTGCTAGAATTGAGAGTCACTTTATTGGCCCTCAATCAGCCCACCACAGAGTACAGGCAGCAGTCTGGGGCTTGCACAGTGTCTCCCAATTCAGATGTTACAGAGAAATAGAGCTAGGTATCATCAGAGTACTACTGATACTTTGCCCCAAATCTCCTGATGACCACTCCCAAGGACTTCATATAGAAGCATTGGGGACAAGATGGTACTCTGTGGCACCTCACAGCACAACTGCCAGAGGGCCAAAAGACAATCACCCAATGCTATTATCTGAAAACGACCCTGGAGATAAGATCAGAACCACTGGAAAATAGTGCCCCCAATACCCATCTCAGCAAGTCGGCCCAGAAGGATACCATGGTTAATGGTATCAAAAGCCACACAGAGATCAAGTAACTCCCCCTGTCCTTCTCCTGATAAAGGTCATCCATCAGGGCAACCAAGGCTGATTCAGTCCCATAACCAGGCCTGAACCCAGATTGGAATGGGTCAAGATAATCTCTTTCATCCAAGAGTACTTGCAATTGCTGTGCCACAACCCTCTCAATCACCTTCCCACGTGGTAGTTGTCACAAACCGATTGGTTCGGGAAGGGCTTTTTCAGGAGTGGTCGAATCACCGCCTCTTTCAGGGCAGCTGGAACCACTCCCTCCTACAACAATGTGTTGACCACACCCTGGATCCACTTGGTCTCACCCCCTGGGCAAGCTTTAATAAACCAAGAAGGGCAAGGGTAGAGAAGATGTTGCTGGCTGCATTGCTGCAAGCACCATGTCCACATCATCAGACTGCATCAACTGAAACCATTCCCAAGAAGTTGCAGCAGACGTTGCATTGGACACCCCACTGGGGAATACAGTAGATGTAGATGAGGCATCAAGATTGCTTTGAAGGTGAGCAACTTTACCCTCAGAGTGCCTTGCAAACAATTCACAGTGGGCCTCCAAAGGGTCTAAAACTCCATTTCCTGGAGTTGATGTTAACAGACCCCGACAATATGGAAAATCTCCATTGGATGGCTACTTGAGGATGTGATGGTGGCAGAGAAGTGGGCCTTCTTTGCTGCCCTCACTGCCGCACAGTAGGCACAGTTATGATGTTTTACTCATGCCCGATCAGCCTCACAGCACATCTTTTGCCACTTGCATTCTAGCCATTGTCCAACCTGTTTCAGTGTCCGTAGCTCACTGGTGTACCAGGGAGCAAACTGGGCTCCACAATGCTGGAGAGGGCATTTGGGGTCATCTGTGGCAAGAGCCCGACACACCTCTCTGTTCCACAGCGTGACAAGGGCTTCAACAGGATCACTTGCTCTATCTACTGGAAACTCCCCCAGGGCATTCAGGAATCCTGTGGATTCCATTAGTCTCCGGCAATGGTGCTTCTTAATCTGTCCATCACTCCTGCAGGGGAGGATCAGAGCCATAAGTCTAAACTTCACGAGGAAGTGGTCTGACCATGACAATGGTGTGACATCCCCCCCATGTCCAGACACCGCTTCCTCCATCTGGAGCAAAAGCCAAGTCAAGGGTGTGCCCTGCCCTATGCATTGGGCCGGTGACAATTTGAGACAGCCCCATGGTCATCATGGAGCCCATGAAGTCCTGAGCTGAAACACTAGAGGCAGCCTCAGTGTGGACACTGAAATCACCCAGGACTATCTTTCCGGGCTCCTCCAATACCACACCCAGGACAGCTTCCACCAGCTCTTTCAGAGAAGCTGCTGGGCAGCAGGGTAGACGGTACACCAGCAGCAATGGTAGTTTACTGTCTCCTTGGTCCAACACCAGGTGCAGGCCCCCACAGCCAGCTCCCAGACAGAGTGATTTTCTTCTGACAGAGATGGAAGTTCTGTAGACCAGAGCAACTCCTGCCGCCCCCATCCCTCCACCCTGTGATGGAGTTGCACCGAGTATCCAGGTGGGCAAAACTGGGTCAGATCAACTCCTCCCAGCTTGCCCATCCAGGCCTCGGTAATGCACACCAAATTGGCACCTTCATCCATCATCAAATCATGGATGAGTGTGGTCTTATTGTGTACCAATCTGGTAAACAACAGCACACACAGGTGGGCACAACAGATGAGCAACAAAGAACCCATCCAGTGGGCACAGCAAATGAGCAACAAGGAACCTGTCCATGAGAGGAGTGGGAGCAAGGAACAAGGCATAGATAGCCTTGCCCTCATCTTCTATTGTAGTTCACTACCTCTCCATGGCTATACCTCCCTCTACCCATGATCACTGAATTGGGGTGGCATCATCCATGTTCCTCCTTACTAAGACTCCTCCTAAATACATGATATGAACCCACCAACAGCCCACCAACAAAACCTCCTTGAAGCAATTATCTCTGTAGGCGTCTGAGAGAATTGGAAACAGTCAGACCCAGTCAATATTTTTCACACAGGCACATCTACTCCACCTGGTCTCACACCCAGGGAAGGCCAGCCTTCTGCCAGTTACAGACTGTCACTTTGAAGGCATCTGGTGACTTTCTCCTATTGTTCAGTTCACTGCACAGGCTCTCACCCTGTGCAGGAACTCTACATGTGTCATACATTCTCCCCAGTACCAATCTCCTCCAGAGGTAGCGTCCTTGCCCTCAGAACTTCCTAAGAGACTGCTCAAGGGCAGCTGGGCTTTTATGCCCCCTGATCCAGCTAGGAGGTGATGCAAGAGGCTGCAAGTTTGACTGCAACCTCTCTCTAGAGTCAGAGTCAGGCAGGGGGTCCCAGTCCTTGCAGAACTTACCAGGGCCTTCAGCTGTCTCAAAAGACAGCAATCCAGCAGAGTGAGCAAATAAGCATCCAGATGCTCAGGTACTCACTCCCAGGGCAGGTCTTCTCCAGTCCCCCAGTGCTGCAGCTGGGATATTGATTGGGCAGAGCTTGGAAGATTATTTTTAAAAAGTAATAAATTACAGTTACAATTACTTGGC
The DNA here is from genome assembly GCF_030035675.1 of Rhineura floridana. Lineage (NCBI taxonomy): Eukaryota > Metazoa > Chordata > Lepidosauria > Squamata > Rhineuridae > Rhineura > Rhineura floridana. The sequence goes on from NC_084487.1 coordinate 103,779,597, forward strand.
CCAAAAAGTAGTAATTACCGTTACAATTACAATTGCTCTGAAAGTAACTGATTACTTTACTTTTTCTCAAAAGTAATCACTACAATTACATTTCAGTTACTTTTTAAAAAAAACTCCTACAAGGTGCTGGCCTAGGCTGCTGCACATCTAAGAAGCCTAAAACAATATTAAAAATAAACACACACACGCAGGGGGTAGTGAGAATAAAATTTTTATCTGTAAGATTAACATAATGGCATAACAGAATCTCACATCCCCCCAAACAATGAAGATACCCCAACACTTGAAGATTAACATAACGGCATAACAGAATCTCACATCCCCACAAGCAATGATGATACCCCAACTCTTGAAATCAAATTTTACACTTGAAATGCTTTTATAATATGTTTCTGTTATGTCTCAAAAGAACAAGATGCTCAAAGAGCATGTCAGACAAGGAATGTCTTTTTACAGTCATTACGTTGCCACCAGTACTGAACAGGCGTTCTACTGCGGCGCTTGAAGGCATGCCTGTGTCGTGCTGCAAAAAACACCGCAGCACACGTGGAAAGCCATGGAGTGATGACACTTCCCTGCTGGGAGACCTCAGGTACCTCACCAGTTCCTCCTCAGCAGTGTCCACTGCTGACTTCTTGCCCTGGGGCAGAAAGTTAAAGAAGTCATCTTCTAAGTCATCTCCTTCCTGGTCTTTATCTGAAGACTGATCACTGTCCTCATTAAGTACACCCATCTTTATTTCAGCTTTCAACAAGGCTTCCATTGTGTATCTAAGAAAGAGAGAGGATATGTTAACACATATATGTTAGGAAACCATCATCTGCTCTTCATTTCCTGATGCTTGTCATGTCCCCTGGTTCAGGGTCCAGCCTGAGCCTGTGGATGACGACATGGAAGGTAGGAAGGTGACCAAGTCACCACACTCATGGGGCAGCACAGCAGACCCTTAAGGATTACCTGCAGCAACCCAAGGTTGTGATGAGGAGCCCCAGGAAGAAAAGGCCCAGCCCCTGCCTACCACCTTAAGCCCTCTGATGCCTCCCTTGAGACAACATTTCCCTTGGAGTAATCCACCCAAAGGGCTTCCCTAATGTTCTTACTTGTTGGTATGGGTGGCGGCCTGACACGATTCCAGCCAATCTAGTTTGAAACGAGGGTGTAGGCAGGCTGCCAGAAGAAGCCTCTTGTCCTCCCAGATAGCTGCAAACTGCTTTCTTAGGGCTTCGCGCACATCTCTCAGCAGCTGAAAACAGTATGTGTACCTCTCAGGTTTGTTTTCCAGTCTTCTAACTTGCGGTCCAGATTGCAGAGCGTTGGTAGCAAATACACCATGAACATGCCGTTCTCCCATTGCAGGATATCTAGGGACTGGGCTAGTGGCTCCATAATCTCTGTGTATTCCTGTACCACTTCAATCTCAGCAGCTGTGATCCTGGACAAGGAGCAGCGGTCCATTATGGCATGCATTTTTAGTGGCACAGTTGACAGGAGCTCATGTAGTTGCTTCAACGCATCAAAGGTGGAATTCCACCTGGTCTTATTTGGTACCTTCAGATACACACCATATTGCGCATGGATATACTCAGCAATCTGTGCTGACTGGTTCTGCTTGGACCACAACTTGCTGCACTTTCCCATCAAGGAACGAAACTGTTTCTTGAAAGGACCAAGAAGACTACTTTTGGAGGAGTCAGAAAGCATGGCCTCTATGTCTTGTGTTGCCATAAGGTTGAGGGTGTGGCTAGCACATCTCTGGTGTGGTGGTAAAACAAAATCCTCTCCTGAGTCTGCAGCTTCTTCCTCTGCCTCAGGTCCTGTGTCCAGGATCTCACAGATAGGCACAAACTCCACCTCAGCCTCCTCCTGGTTATCACCATCATCGTCACTGGTGCCTGCAGCTTCCACTGGTTCTTTGGCCATGAAAACTCTGAACGCTTTCACAAAGTTGGAGCCATTGTCTGTAGTAGTGCACATAACTTTGTTGTGGATCCTGTACTGCACATGTACATCATGCAGTGCTTTTGAAAGGACATCGTATGTATGGCGCCCCTTCAGACGCTTACAAGCCAAGGCCCCGACCTCACATTTCAGGGTAGTTGGGTTGATCCAGTGGGCTGTTACCCCAAAGTAACTCTTCTTGCCGTTGGTCCAACAATCTGCAGTGGTTGCTTTATATGCCACAGCACCCATTTGGTTTGCAAGAGTTTCTCTCATGTGGCATGCTCTCTTCTCAATTCTGTCTCTCAGAGTCTTGGCACATATGATGGTGAGATCTTTGGGGAGTCCAATGCGAACCAGATTAATGAATGATGGTTTGTCCACAGTCTGAAGTGGTAATGTCTCCTCTACAATGAAATCAATGATTCTCCTGTTGAGATTGCTCTGGGTGACAGGCTCCCTGCCAGATCCCCACCTCTCAAGGGTTGTCTGCTGCTGCTTCAGCATTTTGGGAGGAGGGGTGTCATGCATTGGTTCAGGAAGGCCACGTCTCCTTGCCTTTATTGCTTCTTCAATTGCTCTCAGCTTCTCAGGGTGTGCCCTCTGAGGAAGAAGAACAAAGCATGAATCCAAGAAAAAATGGAAGAGGAACTTCACAATTTAAACATAAATAGAAAATGGACACTTTTTGAGGACCAGCATGACAAAGGCTTACCTCAAAATGTTTCTTCACATTGGATGAGGAGGAAACAGCTGATCTCAGATTTTTGATCCTTGGAAGGCAGTAATTGCATCGTACAACAACATTTTTCCCACTCTGGCTCACAAATGTACAAGCTTTCTCAAAGCCAAACCATGGTACTTGCTGTTCTGCAGATGTGGCTGTGGGCAACTGGCACTGCTTCATGCCCTCCTCCTCCTCATGCACAGGGCCTCCTTTCTGAACCTCACTTTCTAGTTTTGCCTCCTCAGGATCAACAAGCTGTGACTCAAGTGGCCGCACTAACTGACTGCTGCTCTCAGCAGCAAAACCTGCAACAGGCGTCTCTGTAATAAACAAGAGATAATGCTCCTATATGGGTGAACTTCAGCTGTGATGTGCCCCCATCTCTTCCCCATGCTGCAAGATGCCCCAGTCAGAGTGGAAGTAAGCAGGTCGATAACACAATTAAAAGAGATCCTATTTGCATCATTTTTGCTCACTGAATAACCCTGCCTGGGCCAGTCTAACCTACTATCTCACAGGGTTGTTGTGAGAACAAAATGAGACTAGGGTTCAAATCCCCACATAGCCATGAAGCTCACTGGGTGACCTTGGGCCAGTCACTGCCTCTCAGCCTCATGAAAACCCTATTCATAGGGTCACCATAAGTTGGAATCAACTTGAAGGCGGTACATATATTTTTTATTTTGAATATGATGATTATGATAATAAATATGCAGCATTTCAAATTAATTCTGTATGAGAAGCATTCCATGCCAAGCTTGGAAAACCAAGGATGAGGTATAAAATGTAGACAAAAATACTTTTGACAAAATGCCGTTTATCTTTTATATCTATATCTATAATGATGTATGTAAAGTATTTTTTCTTTCCCTTTTCTTTTTTATTAATATTTTAGTACTACTGCTAAAGTTCTGATGAAAGAATAAAGCATTCATTAGCCAAATTCAAATGATTAGAACACATCACATAAATTCCACTGAAGTTGGAGTTTTTGCCATAGAAAATGAAAAAAACATATAACCTATGATAGCCCAATAGACAATCAGAACTAATATAAAACCCTATTGCTTCTTATTTGCAAATCTTGCAAGATCTAAGGTAACTCTAGATCATGTGAGTTCAGGTGATGCATGTTATGTACATTTGTATAGATATTAGCAGAGATTGTCAACAGTCTATCTCTCTCTGGGACTGGGAATCTCTCTCTTTCTCACAGAACATGAGTTTGAGAGCTGGGGGACTGAGAGGAGGAGCTGCAAGGACCCTACTTCTCACCTCATCTCTGCCAAGAACAAAAAAAATCAGCCTTAAGCCATTTATTATACACCTAATGATTTTTTATTTTTATTATTATTATTACTGAGACAGTTTTTGTCCCACATACAATTCAGTCTTGTGATTAAACAGTACAAAAATACAAATAAAAAGAAAGATGGAGTTCAAATAAATATACAATAAAAAGCTAGCCGGCATTTTAAAAGGCAGGAGTGCTCTGTCTGGATAAATACAGCACACAAGTATGCATGGGAACAAGGGGGAAGTTCAAATAGGGGGGGGAAGGAAGAGAAGTAGGCCAGAGCTTGGAAAAGTTACTTTTTTGAGCTACAGCTCCCATCAGCCTAATCCAGTGGCCATGTTGCCTAGGGCTGATGGGAGTTGTAGTTCAAAAAAGTAACTTTTCCAAGCTCTGATAGGCCGAAGTTTTGGAACTGCCTTGTGATTGATGGAGGGGGCGGCAGAGGCAAGGAGAGGCAGTGGGGGGGCAGAATGGTGCCACGGGGGGGCAGAACGGTGCTGCAGGGGGGGGCACACACACACACACACACAAATCATCGTCACTCACCTCCACAGCTCTTCGCCATTCTGCTGCTGCCTTCTCCTCCATTGTCCTTGCCCTGGCTTTTTCCTCCGGCGTCCATTTTTTCCTCTCAGACGCTAGCAGGCCCTGCCTATTCACCTCTTCCCTCGTGCATCCTAACACAGATCATGAGGGAAGAGAGAGTCTGCGCAGAGGTCCAATCAGTGTGAGGCACATGTCTTGTGTTAACCAATCACAGCCAGGAGCTGTCTTCCCCTTGTTCCCACCCCCAAGTAACGTGCAACCTAACATGGAAACGTTAAAGTTGCAGCTGAAAAGTAGGGAAATTACTAGTCGTTCCATTACTTGCCAAATGTAATGGAATTACCCACTCGTTATTTAAAATTGTAACGAATTACAAGTAACTCGTTAAAAATAACGAGTTACTTCCAAGCTCTGTGATTGGGATATCGATTTGAGAGACTCAAATCCTATTAGCTAGAAGGTGGTGGGAAGCAGAAACAGAGACATCACCTGCGATGGGAGGGATTTAGCAGGAGGAGATTTGATCTGTGCTCTGTTGAATCTACACATGAATCCCCAGAGTATTTTGCACAATATTATACATGTCTACTCAGAACTTTTAAGGATTAACAGCAGATATATAACAAGGGCATTGAGTCAATGGCCAAGTTGAGGAGACTGTCCAGGCTTATCCTTTCATATAGTCTGTAGTGTTAACCATTTAAATGTCCTATCCTCACAACAAGCCCAGGAAAGGATATCCAAAGATACGATAACCCTTTAAAGATTCTCATTCCTTTCCCCTATCCACTCATCTTATTTGCAATCTCTCCCCCCACCACCACTGCAGGGATATTAAAAATAACATCACCAACAATGATTTGTTTTGCTGAGGCAGGGGCTATAGAACCAGATGAAAGCAGAAATAGCAGGGAAACAAACACGGAATAAATAGCTTGACAATTCCAATGAATGAGATTTAGGGCTGAAGCAATGAGTGGATCATAGTTCAGAGTGAGGATAAGATTTTATAAATGATATATAATCTAGACAGCACTTTGCCTCATTCTTCTTTTTTGCTTTTCACTTTCTAACATAGAACATTTACAAATTACCAGGGGCTTCCTCTAGGCATCCGTTTCTGTTCCACTTCATACTAATCACATGCAGCACTATTTCCATTCTGCTGCTGTTTAGCTTCCAACAAAAACGGTTATTCATCTCTTTTAACACTATGGTGAAATTTTACATAATTAATTAATTATTATGTTATTTCACACCATTTAAATGGAAAAACAATATGAATTGGCAAAAAGTAATCAGTTACTGTATATATTGTTATGTAACATTTGTGGATTGAAAACAACCATGAATACCAGTCATATTTGCTGGATTGATTTTTGCTCTGGACATGCGGCGAATAGCTGAACATTGGCAATGTCCAATTTTGTTTTCATTGGAATTCTAGAACATCTCTACCATTTGCTACAGTTTTTTGAAGGATGTAGGGTGAGGGAGGGCTGTAACTCAGTGGTGGAGCATCTTCCTTGCATGTAGAAGGTCCCAGGTTCAATCCCTGGCATCTCCAGATAGGGTTGAGAGAGACTCCTGCTTGAAACTTTGGAGATCTGCTGCCAGTCAGTGTAGACAATACTGAGCTAGATGGACCAATGGTCTGACTCAGTATAAGGCAGATTTCTATGTTCCTATGATTATATTAAAATTGGCTGGAGCTGGGGTCATGCTTGGGGAATTCCTTAAGGGCCTCCCAACTTTTCTCCCCATAAACTGAGCGCAGGAAACAAAATTATATAGGATATTAATACTTCTCTCCATTCTTGGTCATAAATTGAATCTAGTAAATAATCTCACTCTGGCATTAGCCTATGAGCTAAGGAAGCCACTCAATCATCCTGATTGCTGACAGCATAAATTAATTACAGAAATCTGATTTCAGGTCTTAATGGAATAAATATGTTTTGGTGTAATCTTTTTGAGAACAATATGGGTAGTTTTCCATCTTGCTTCCTACATAAAGTGCCTTGCATGTGACTGGGTATTTATTTTGAGCTATTTGGAATGTGCATTTCTTATATAACCAAATCGGCATAGACTTCTTTTTCACATTCTCATTAACTGAGAATAGCTGTTGCCACTATTGTTCAACATATCACACACCTTCCTACATGTATCTACATATCAGGAGAATACAAACAAATATTCCCTGTTTGTCAGTTTATTCCAGCAGAACGAACCTCCTATACCTGTCAGCAAGCATTACAAGAAATCAGAACCCAGCTTTCCCTTATGTAAACCATGTTCATTAAGAGATAAGTGGTACTGTTTGCTATTTTGTTTTACAGTTGGCATGCACTTTCTCTCTAGAGGTAGTTCAGCAGCATTTTTAATTAGTAGCACAGAAATTATTAGAAGTCTAGAAAGTAGTACTGAGCCAGACCGTTGGTCCATCTAGCTCGGTATACTCTACAGTGAGGGATGAGGGAAGAATCCAGCAAGCTTGGTTTCTGAAGCAGAGTTTCTTGATCTGATCCACCTGGACCTATATGCAAATCAGATCAGGGGCTTATTATGGAATCCACACATGGTTGAATCCCAAGTATCATAGATAACCATTATGTGGTGGTTTGAGGGTTGCCTTCTAATTTTAAAAAGGTACTTCCAATGACTTAGAGAAGTGGGTAGCTAGCACATACATTTGATGATGTGTCATTGCTCTCAGACAGATTTGTATATATATAAAATTCCCCCCAACTTCTCCCAGGTCTGTAGACAACCAGGAGGAGAGGAGGGGGCTTGGTTAAGTTTCTGGTAGGGATGAGCACCAACCACAAGGTTTAGTTCAGACCAGGGGTGTAGTTGTCCAGGGTCTCAAGGGGTCTTAGGCCCTTTGCTTTTTTGGGAGCCAGGTCAGCAGGGTCCCTATATCACAAACATTCTGGGAGCCAATCATCATGAAAGGGGAGTCTGTTGGCCACTGAAAAGAGCCTTCTAACATGCTTCCTTGTCCTTTCCTATTAAGTGGAGCCAATCAGAGTTAAAGGAGGTGAGTCAGCCACTGAGAAGACTCTTCTCAGTAGTCAACACATTCCTCTTTCATGTTGATTAGCTCCTAGGGATGTCTGTTGTTGTGGGAAAAGGCATTAACAAGGACAGAGAAGCAGAAAGCCATATTCAAACCTGGCCAGATTATAATCTTTGAAGGTTGTATAATTTTAGAAGGGGTGTAGCTGTGAGGTGGCATGGCTGTGAGGTGGCATGGCTGTGACTATCATGAAGGGACCCTGCACTTCTGTATTTGCCACTACACTACTGGATCAGACCCTGATTCTGTATGTGGCATGAGTGTAGCCTTTTCTTCCTTTTGAGAATTATTTATTTATTTATTTAGTTGCATTTCTAAACCGCCCTATAGCTAGCAGCTCCCAGGGCGGTGTACAACATGATAATGTGAAAGAGTCAGCACAATTGTGGGAAGAATGCATGCCTGTGACATCAAATTACCATTACAGGATTTTAGCATTTTAATTCAATAAATTTAAATATTTATATCTCACCTCTGGTTTTAAGTGTCTTAATTTTTTTTAAAAAAAACGTTACCACAAATTGTGTCTCTAGCTGAATACTGTCAAATTGCAACTCTGCCAGTGGTTTTCAGCATTCCTGAGATGCTTACAGGAAACATACAAGCCAACCTATAGCATCAGTCAAGTGAAATGGGCCTAAAGGCCATGAGATCCAATGCACAACTTCAAGATAGAACTATCCATTCACCAATTCATTTTGGATTTGTAATGGGCAAGTCCAGATATTGGCTTGGAATATGCATAAAATGTGCTGAAATTATTTACATTTACTTATATTTGCTTATAATGGCTTAGCTTACAGCTTAGTGTTGCAGAAGTGGCATAGAGGAAAAATATTCTTTTGAAAATGTGTTTTTTCCAGCCTTCCCTTCTGAATAAAACTGTAATTTTCCTGTGAAAGCAGCTGGAACATACATAGAGATAAGATGTCTGGTCAGTCAGCCAACCTTCAGCCAACCTTTTCCAGCTCTTTTAAGAGGAAACTTTATATGGCATGACTGCAGACAGTTAACCAACTAGTTGTTGACCCTAGTTGTGCCTGCCATCTCTAGGAGAAGTCAGGAAGGCTGCTAGTGCCATCTGTAGCAGACAGCATGATTGATTGATTGATTGATTGATTGATTGTTATCCTGCCCTTCCTCCCAGTAGGAGCCTAAGGTGGCAAACCAAAGCACTAAAACACTCTAAAACATCATAAAAACAGATTTTAAAATAATTAATAAGGTTATGGGAACAAGTCTTCTCTTAGATAAAGTGTATGAGTCCAGGTTTTATAGCACTCAAGACCCCTCAACTCTGCTGGAGTTGGGGGTCAAAGAAAGCAGGAGAACCATCCATCTATTCCATCCATGACATCTGATGGGTGATGTATTATGACATATATTTCCATGTACTTTGTAACTTAAGAACATAAGAAGAGCCTGCTGGATCAGGCCAGTGGCCCATCTAGTCCAGCATCCTGTTCTCACAGTGGCCAACCAGGTGCCTGGGGGAAGCCCGCAAGCAGGACCTGAGTGCAAGAACACTCTCCCCTCCTGAGGCTTCCGGCAACTGGTTTTCAGAAGCATGCTGCCTCTGACTAGGGTGGCACAGCACAGCCATCACGGCTAGTAGCCATTGATAGCCCTGTCCTCCATGAATTTGTCTAATCTTCTTTTAAAGCCATCCAGCTGGTGGCCATTACTGCATCTTGTGGGAGCAAATTCCATAGTTTAACTATGCGCTGAGTAAAGAAGTACTTCCTTTTGTCTGTCCTGAATCTTCCAACATTCAGCTTCTTTGAATGTCCACGAGTTCTAGTATTATGAGAGAGGGAGAAGAACTTTTCTCTATCCACTTTCTCAATGCCATGCATAATTTTATACACTTCTATCATGTCTCCTCTGACCCGCCTTTTCTCTAAACTAAAAAGCCCCAAATGCTGCAACCTTTCCTCGTAAGGGAGTCGCTCCATCCCCTTGATCATTCTGGTTGCCCTCTTCTGAACCTTTTCCAACTCTATAATATCCTTTTTGAGATGAGGCGACCAGAACTGTACACAGTATTCCAAATGCGGCCGCACCATAGATTTATACAACGGCATTATGATATCGGCTGTTTTATTTTCAATTCCTTTCCTAATTATCCCTAGCATGGAATTTTCCTTTTTCACAGCTGTCGCACACTGGGTCGACATTTTCATCGTGCTGTCCACTACAACCCCGAGGTCTCTCTCCTGGTCGGTCACTGCCAGTTCAGACCCCATGAGCGTATATGTGAAATTAAGATTTTTTGCTCCAATATGCATAATTTTACACTTGTTTATATTGAATTGCATTTGCCATTTTTCCGCCCATTCACTCAGTTTGGAGAGGTCTTTTTGGAGCTCTTCGCAATCCCTTTTTGTTTTATCAACCCTGAACAATTTAGTATCATCAGCAAACTTGGCCACTTCACTGCTCACTCCTAATTCTAGGTCATTAATGAACAAGTTAAAGAGTACAGGTCCCAATACCGATCCTTGAGGGACTCCACTTTCTACAGCCCTCCATTGGGAGAACTGTCCATTTATTCCTACTCTCTGCTTTCTGCTTCTTAACCAATTCCTTATCCACAAGAGGACCTCTCCTCTTATTCCATGACTGCTAAGCTTCCTCAGAAGTCTTTGGTGAGGTACCTTGTCAAAAGCTTTTTGAAAGTATAAATACACTATGTCCACTGGATCACCTCTATCTATACGCTTGTTGACACTCTCAAAGAATTCTAATAAGTTACTGAGACAGGACTTTCCCTTGCGGAAGCCATGCTGACTCTACTTCAGCAAGGCTTGTTCTTCTATGTGCTTAGTTAATCTAGCTTTAATAATACTTTCTACCAGTTTTCCAGGGACAGTAGTTAAGCTGACTGGCCTGTAATTTCCAGGATCCCCCCTGGATCCCTTTTTGAAGATGGCGTTACATTTGCCACTTTCCAGTCCTCAGGCACAGAGGAGGACCCGAGGGACAAGTTACATGTTTTAGTTAGCAGATCAGCAATTTCACATTTGAGTTCTTTGAGAACTCTCGGGTGGATGCCATCCTGGCCCAGTGATTTGTCAGTTTTTATATTGTCTATTAAGCCTAGAACTTCCTCTTTTTAACCATTTGTCTCAGTTCCTCAGAATCCCTTCCTGCAAATGTTAGTTCAGGTTCAGGGATCTGCCCTATATCTTCCACTGTGAAGACAGATGCAAAAAATTCATTTAGCTTCTCTGCAATCTCCTTACCGTTCTTTAGTACACCTTTGACTTCCTTATCATTCAAGGGTCCAATTGCCTCCCTAGATGGTCTCCTGGTTTGAATGTATTTATAGAATTTTTGTTGTTGGTTTTCATGTTCTTAGCAATGTGCTCCTCAAATTCTTTTTTAGCATCCCTTATTGTCTTCTTGCATTTCTTTTGCCAGAGTTTGTGTTCCTTTTTATTTTCTTCATTCGGACAAGACTTCCATTTTCTGAAGGAAGACTTTTTGCCTCTAGGAGCTTCCTTGACTTTGCTCATTAACCATGCTGGCATCTTCTTGGCCCTGGTGGTACCTTTTCTGATCTGTGGTATGCACTCCAGTTGCACTTCTAATATAGCATTTTTAAACAATTTCCAAGCATTTTCGAGTGATGTGACCCTCTGGACTTTGTTTTTCAGCTTTCTTTTTACCAATCCCCTCATTTTTGTGAAGTTTCCTCTTTTGAAGTCAAATATGACAGTGTTGGATTTTCTTGGCAATTGGCTATTTACATGTAAGTTTAATTTAATAGCACTATGGTCACTGCTCCCAATCGGTTCAACAACACTTACATCTCGCACCAGGTTCCAGTCCCCACTGTGGATTAAATCCAGGGTTGCCATCCCTCTGGTTGGTTCCATGACCAACTGGTGTAGGGCATAGTCATTTAGAATATCTAGAAATTTTGCTTCTTTGTCGTGACTGGAACACATATGCGGCCAGTCTATCCGGGTAGTTGAAGTCACCCATTACTACCACATTTCCTAGTTTGGATACTTCCTCAATTTCATATCTCATCTCAAGGTCTCCCTGAGCATTTTGATCAGGGGGACGATAGATCGTTCCCAGTATTAAATCCTTCCTGGGGCATGGTATCACCACCCACAATGATTCTGTGGAGGAGTCTGCCTCTTTTGGGGTTTCAAGCTTGCTGGATTCAATGCCTTTTTTCACATATAGAGCGACACCACCACCAATATGTCCTTCCCTGTCCTTCCGATATAGTTTATATCCAGGGATAACTGTATCCCACTGATTTTCTCCATTCCACCAGGTCTCCGTTATGCTTACTATATCAATACTCTCCTCTAAGACCAAGCACTCCAGTTCTCCCATCTTGGTTCGGAGACTCCTAGCATTAGCGTACAGGCACTTGTAAGCAGCGTCTCTCTTCAAATGTTTTTGGCACTTTTGGTTTGGCCTGTGGTAATTTTGCCCTTCTGAATTGATATCCTGTGCCCCTGCTCTCACAATGCCTACTTCTAGGTCTATCCCTTTTAAAAATCCATCATTTCTTTGGTCTTTATCCCAGGGGTGAGGTTTATTCCGAACCAGACCTTCCTCAGCTCCTGTTGGGTTTCCCCCCTCAATCAGTTTAAAAGCTGCTCTGCCACCTTTTTAATTTTAAGTGCCAGCAGTCTGGTTCCATTCTGGTTCAAGTGGAACCCGTCCCTTTTATACAGGCCTGGCTTGTCTCAAAATGTTCCCCGGTGCCTAACAAATCCAAACCCCTCCTCCTGACACCATTGTCTCATCCACGCATTGAGACTACAAAGCTGTGCCTGGCTGGCTGGTCCTGGGCGTGGAACCGGTAGCATTTCAGAAAAAGCCACCTTGGAGGTCCTGGCTTTCAGCATCCTACCTAGCAACCTAAATTTTGCTTCCAGGACCTTATGGCTGCATTACCCCATGTCATTGGTGCCAACGTGCACCAGGACCACTGACTCCTCCCCAGCACTGTCTACCAAGCTATCTAAATGACGGGCGATATCTGCAACCTTTGCACCAGGCAGGCAAAACACCTTGCGGTCTGCACACCCATCACACACCCCACTGTCTATGTTCCTAATGATCGAATCACCCACTACAAGGATCCCTCCACCCCCCAGAGATATATCCTCAGCACGAGAGGATAGCTGCTCATCCCCCAAGGAATGGTTCCTTTCTAAGGGATCATTTCCCTCTTCCTCGGATGGATGCTCTCCTTCCCTGAGACCATCGTTCTCCATGATAGCAGGAGAGCTATCATCCTTGGAGTGGGACACAGCTATATCTCCTCCACACACCTCTCTGCCTCTCTCAGCTTTTCCAGGTCAGCCACCTTGGCCTCAAGGAAATGAAGTCGTTCCCGGAGAGCCAGGAGCTCATTGCACCGAGAGCACACCCACGACTTCTGTCCAACAGGTAGTCGTACATGCTGCAGGCAGTGCAAAACACTGGAAAGCCCCCACACCCCTGCTGGCTTCTTACCTGCATAGTTTTGTTTGCAGTTTATTAAGTTAATGGGTTGGAAACTGCAGTTTAGTTGATGTCAGGGAACAGACGGGCAGAGTGGGGGGCCCTGGCCTCCTTGCCCTGCTGCCAAACTCACTCTGCTGCTTAAGTCACCTTGACGCTTCGTCAGCTGGGGCCTTGACACTTCATCAGCTGGGGGCTCCCTCGCTAGGGTGCTCTGAATTTATATGTGTGGCTGGTCCCTCCCAGCTACTGCTGCCAGCCAATGATGTGTTAATTGAGGCTGATGGCTCAACTGTCAGCTGGGGCTTAACTCCTTAGGATTATCTCAGGCTTCCTTCCTTTGAAAGCAGGAAGGCAGGCTTCCTTCCTTAGAGAGGAGGGCTGTTTAAGGACTTTGACTAGCGGTACTAAGAAAGGTTAACTAGCTTTTACTCTATTTTTATTTTATTTGCTGACAACAACCACTTTTATCAGTGCAAGTTCCCCTGTAGTTTTAAGTGGTGCCTTGCACTCTGGCCTGGGCAAAGTAGATTAGTTTTTGGCTGCTTTTAATCTAAGTAGGGGGCTGGGACTTCCAGGCGAGTCTTTTTTATTTTTTATTTTCCCACCTAGAACAGCCTGACCTTTTTAAAACTTTGGCTCTGTAATATGACTTAGAGGGTAACTCTGTCCTTCATCTTTTGTAACTTGTTTTAACTAAGATGTGCCTTCAGAGTCTTTTACTTTGATGTCAAATGGATATTTATTTATTTATTTTATTTGTATCCTGCCCTTCCTCCCAGCAGGAGCCTAGGGTGGCAAACAAAGCACTAAAACACTGTAAAACATCATAAGAACAGATCTTAAAATACATTAAAACAAAACAGCATTAAAAACATTTTTTTAAAAAACAACTTTAAAAAAGGGTTAAAACATTATTAAAAACATATTAAAGAACTCTGACACAGATGCAGTCTGGGATAGGTCTCAATTTAAAAGGCTTGTTGAAAGAGGAAAGTCTTCAAAAGGCACCGAAAAGATACCAGAGATGGTGCCTGTCTAATATTCAAAGGGAGGGAATTCCACAGGGTAGGTGCTGCCACACTAAAGGTCCATTTCCTATATTGTGCAGAATGAACCTCCTGATAAGATGGTATCTGCAGGAGGCCCTCACTTGCAGAGCGCAGTGATCGACTGGGCATATAAGGGGTAAGACAGTCTTTCAGGTATCCTGGTCCCAACCTGTATAGGGCTTTGTATGCCAAAACTAGAACCTTGAACTTGGCCCGGTAGCAAATGGGCAGCCAGTGCAATTCTTTCAGCAGCAGGGTGACATGTTGGCGATACCCTGCTCCAGTGAGCAGTCTCACCACCGCATTTTGCACCAGCTGCAGCTTCTGGACCAATCTCAAGGGCAGCCCCACATAGAGTTCAGGGCTTGCATGGCCTCTCCCGATTCAGATGTTACGGAGAAATAGAGCTGGGTATCATCAGCATACTGCTGACACCTCACCCCAAAGCTCTTGATGACTGCTCCCAAGGGCTTCATATAGATGTTAAATAGCATTGGGGACAAGATGGTACCCTGCAGCACCCCACAGCACAGCTGCCAGGGGGCCAAAAGACAGCCACCCAATGCTATTATCTGAGAACAACCCTGGAGATAGGATCGGAACCACTGTAAAACAGTGCCTCCAATACCCATCTCACCCAGTCAGCCCAGAAGGATACCATGGTCAATGATATCAAAAGCCGCTGAGAGATCAAGTAAGAACAACAGGGTTGCACTCCCCCTGTGCTTCTCCCGATAAAGGTCATCCATCAGGGCAACCAAGGCCAATTCAGTCCCATAACCAGGCCTGAACTCAGACTGGGATGGGTTAAGATAATCTGTTTCATCCAAGAGTACTTGCAGTTGCTGTGCCACAACCCTCTCCATCACCTTCCCTAAGAAGGGGGTATTTGCAACCGGTCAGTAGTTGGAACAAACCAATGAGTCCAGGGTGGGCTTTTTCAGGAGTGGTCAAATCACCGCCTCTTTCAAGGTGGCTGGAACCACTCCCTCCCGCAATGATGCATTGACCACACCCTGGATCCACTCAGTCAGACCCCTTCGGCAACCTTTAATAAGCCAAGAAGGGCAAGGGTCGAGAGGACTCATTGCTGGCTGCATCATCACAAGCACCTTGTCCATGTCATCAGGCTGCATCAACTGAAACTGTTCCCAAGAAGTTGCAACAGACGTTGCATTGGACACCTTATTGGGGACTACAGGAGATGTGGATGGGGCATCAAGACTGCTATGGAGGCGAGCAACTTTACCCTCAAAGTGCTTTGCAAACAATTGCTGGATATCCAGCAACTTCTTTCATGCTGATACATATTTCTATTTTTCTGTTTCTGCAATGATGGCTAAGGCCAGCTAGAATGCATTGTATTAGTTGCAATGCGCCAGATAGGAATAAATAGCATATATCATTAAGTCTGTTCTGCTGTCTGAAGTCTGACTCTGAAATAGAACATTTCTGCTACCTCCCAAGACTCAAGAATTCTTAAATGGGGTCTCTTCTATCTTCCGCTAGCACTAGACAACTGCTGTTGATAATGTATGAGCTTAGATGAACTTACTTTCAACATACAAGAAATCTATGTAGATATGGAGGAAGGGAGAAAGCAAGAACCCTTGACCCTGTGCATTCACTGGCAAGGGGCCAGCCTTGTTGATATCACACTTACACACACTTATATGACTAATGTATGCCACAAGCAGTGAGGAGCTACATCACAAAATTTGCCTGTAGAGCCTATGTGGATTTAAGGACATGAACCTCATTACACGTTACAGTGAAGGGCACAGTTATTCATAAACCCAGAGAGAAATTGCAGAAAAATCCAGATATCAATTGCATTTCTCTATAGTCTTCGTTGTTGTCTTCTTCTGGTTGGAAACTCCCTCCTGTTCAAAGTTACTGTGGTTTCCAACTCATTTTTGACTTGGTTCAGGGGTGTCAATAGGGCGGTGCGGCAGGTGTGGGCCGCACCGGGTGACACCACCAGACGGGGTGACACCCAGAGCCGCCCCCCAGGCACCATCTATGTACCAACGAGAGCCTTTGCGTGCCACGCCGGCTGCCTTCCTCGGCTGTTAGAAGGTGGTAGCGGCGGCATTGCGCTCCCGGTCCCTGCCGTTCAGCCGCACACTCCTAGAGGCCATGCGCGCACGATCGCTCACAGTCTTGGAGAGAAGGCACTGTGGGCCGCACCGGGTGACACCAACCCTAGTGACGCCACTGACTTGGTTCTGTGGCAAATTAACTGAAATATTTGTCTCTAAGTGGGAAAGTCCTCATGTAATGTCTTGAGCATAGCAGCTGCTGAAGCACAAGGCCCTTCCGTGCTACATATACAAAAAATACATATATCAGACAAAAATGAGAACAAAAATACATACATTAGGAGAAGTGAGCAGGAAAATGCAAATAAATTTTTCTGCAGATTTTTTATTAAAATTTCATAGACTGATGCAGAAATGGGTTGAACTGAATTTTAGAATAAAAAAAATGAGAAGTGGAGAGAAACAGAAATCTACAGTTTCATCCATCCCTTAGTTGTCTTCTCGTTACCTGGATGATATCTTGGAAGCTTGAGCTTGTACAGCATCTAAGTAAAGTAAAAAAGCAAATAGAGACTTCCCCCTTTTTTCTTCACTGCTGATTCATTAAGGATTTACTTGTACTTTGGATTCTGAACACACTGTTTCCAGTGGGATTATGCTTCCATTTTATTATTGTGCTATAAGTAATTATTTTTTTTTTTACTTATAACTTTATTGTTTGAGCATGACAAGCAACCAAAGTATGGTATAAAGGTCACATTAATCACAGTGCCTTGAAAATAGAAAAAGATGCAGTGCTATATTGCCTATAAATCAGAAAGACTTGTTTGGTAATTTATAGTAAAGTTCCTTCCCTCTCCCACCAATACATTGCACTGCTAATGTGTAGAAACTATGTGTTTCCTTTGTCTGCTATGGTATAAAAAATGCTGACTGGTGATAAATCTATGTGTATATATTCAGGTAGTGGTATTCTCTTTGGCCCATAAATTTAGAAAACAGCAGAGTTTCTGAAAATATATAACATAGAAATAAGACTCCCTCCAGACAGAAGGGCAATGCTGTAAAGTTGAAATTCTCTTTTTGCACAGGTCTTTTATAGGGAAGTATATGGCTGTTCTGGTTCAATATAGTCAAAATTCTATTTGTGACCCTAAATCATTTTCAATTGGAAGGCAAGTATAAAATGTATTTTTGATGTGATATTCACTGAAATGCATATGTAACCATTATTTTAATGGCATTTAGGGACTATTGGCCATGTAAAAATATAGCAAATATTAAGGTCCTAAGTCAAAACATATGAAAAATGTTTAAAGAATAAAACTATAGGAAATGGTTAACATAAGTAGAGTATTTTAGACCAAAGAGTGCTTCTAAATGTAATTTGCAGATACATGGAAATAGATACATATTATTATATATAATACAATGCACACTCACAATACATATTTTTATTTTTGTCTAAATAAATAAATAGTATGGATATTCTTGTCTCAATAAAAACCTATAAAGCTTTCTGAACACAAAATATGCTATAATTCCAATATGTTGCATAGAATTCAAATGACCTATGTCATGTTGCTCTCACGTAGATCTTCAGATTGCAAGTTTCTCCCTTCTCCACTCTGAATTTAGTTGCAGTTACCTTATGGAAAAAGTTCCTGTTGCACATATATGCATAGCATTATTATAGTCAATACAATAAGGCAGATGATCAAAGGCATTTTGGGATTTGAAGCAGTAATTTTAGGAACATCGGAAACTCCCTATTACCAAGGCAAACCACTGGTGCATCTAGCTCAGTATAGTCTACACTGACTGACAGTACACAAATATTCCCCTCACTGGATCGTCACCTTGTAGTGGTGAGTGGGCTTGCGTGTTCCAATGAACCCTATGAGCAATGCTGTCGGGAGTCATGTACTCCTGGCAGGGTCACCCATGGCGGTAAGTCAAGGGAGAGGAAGCAGACAAAGAACGATGCAAGAATGTCCTCAACACAGAACAGGCAGAGGATAACAATGTGTATGTTACAACGGCTGTGAAGGCGGGTGAAGGCTGCAGCAGATAAAAGACTTCCAATTGTCGTGGTACCCATGCCATTGGATCAAAGCCTTTTTCTGTCAAGATTGTGTGTCGATTGTTGTGTGCCAATCTCCCCACATAAAATAAATTCCTGCACAGGCGTCTTCCATAACAAAAGTCCCGTGGTGATTGATGAATGGTGACGGGGGCAAGACTGTGAAATCCAGAAGCCCCTAGTCATGGACTGGCACATCGGCGGTGGATACAGATTCAGATGGATCCATTCTTAAAGACTTTATTTTGGAAGACAATCTTACTTGGTCATGAGTTATTGCCAAGAAGAAGACACAAATATCATGGGAGGGAAACAAAGGCCTCTGGCCATCAGGAACCTGATTTTCAGATGTTCTGAAAATGCTTCCCCCCCCGAACTTGCTGAGTACTATGGAAATTTTGGCTAGGCCTGCATAAGGACTTGTGGCCCACTAAGCCAAATGTCTCCCATTAACAATGTCTTCCAATGCACCTCTTGTTTTTCCTACCTGTCTGACCTGGCAGGCCACATAATACATGGCCGATGTACTATCTTTGGCTGCTCTAAAAGGGGAGAAATCAGAGTGACTTGACCTACTAGTTTGGCTGTTAGTTTCAGTGCTCTGTGACTGCTAGTTGGTTATGCCAGGAGTTCCTGACCATGGACCACCCATGGTCTGCGAGCTTCACTCCGGTGGTCTGTGGCATGTCCACATGAAACATATTAATTTTTATTTTTATTGTATTGCTTTTTTCTTAGATTGTTTTATTGTGTTACAATTTAAATTCTATGGAATGCAAATTGTAAGACAATAAAACATTAAGATATAAGAAACAATAAAAATAGAATTTAAAAAAGCATACAGCATCTAGCATTGTGCATTACAGCTGCAAAAAAATCATTAAGTGATCTCCCAAGACCATTAGGAATTTTCATGCGGTCCATGGGGAAAAAAAATGGGAAACACTGGTGTGTGCTATATTTGACTGCTACTTGATTCCACAGCAAAATTATAACAAATTAACTATGTTAAGGGCAAGTCAGCTGAATCACATTACACCATTATCACAAGAAATCAAGGAGGTGGTAGGTTCTACAGCTTATAATTAAAAAAACCCCAAACAATCCAATAGACTGATTTGAAACTTGGCAATGTAGGCGTGACAAGTTTGTGGATGGTTCATGCTGAATTTGGGTAGAAATGATAAGAAACAGTTTATTTTGAAGGATGCAGTAGTATAGTGGCAAATTCAGAAATGCGGGGCCCTTTCATGATAGTCACAGCCAGTGGCGTCACTAGCGGGAGTGTGGGGGGGTGCGGACCTCCGGTGTGTGCCCTCCCAGAGGCATGGACGAGGTGGCTGGGCTTGCGTACGCGCGCCTGTGTGCGTGCACTTGAGGCCAGCCACCCTGTCTATGCCCCTGGGAGGATGCGTGCCGGAGGGGCACCCAGCCGCAGAAGGCCTGAGAATGCCGGCACGCCTCCCTCGCCCCGCCAACGCTGCTCCCGCTCTCGTCCACCGGCCCGCCTCCGAGGAGGAGTCGGCGCAGCCTTGCCGGGCAATGGCGTGAGGTGGGGTGGCTCTGGGTGTCACCCCACTCATGGTGACACCTGGGTGCGGGCTGCACCCTCCACACCCCGGTAGGGACGCCCCTGGTCACAGCCACACACACACTTTTTTTTTTGCTGCTGGATTGAGAATGAGTTCCTTGTAGGGTTGCCAGTTCAGGAGCATCCCAAACCCTGAGATTTCAGGGGTGGGCCCTAGTGATGTCACAGGGAGGGCCTAGTGATGTCATTAAGGAGGAAGGTGAGAAAAACCCAGCAGAACCTACACCTTGTTGATGTGGCCTCCTGCAAAACTCCATCTGCAGGCTTCCTTGGGTGTCAACTGCTACTCCCTGCAAGGCCTGGGTGCCAGCTGAAGCCAGATGGGACTAACAAGTGAGAAGACAACTACCAGAGGGTGGAGAAGAGAGCACCCCTTCATAAGAGCCACCTCTAGCCAAGGCTTCCCCCTTCCCAGTATCAGGCTTCTTTTAACATGTGCTGGGGTAGGAGTAGTCGGGGGGCTGCCATTGAGGTAATACTGGGCAGGGGATGTAACAGTGGTGGGAGGCAGACTGGCCATTACAGGGGAAGGGATATAAGACATCTTCGTGCTTGCATCCCTTCTAGTCCCCCTTCCAACCCTTGGGACACTGGTAGCTATGCTGGAAACTCCCTGGATCTTACTGTCCTGCTGATGAATGCAAGGTCAGTGACTAATAAAACCACTTTAATTCAGGACTTAATCCTGGATGAATGTGCTGACCTTGCTTGTATTACCAAAACCTGGCTAAATGACCAAGGCGCAGTAGGTCTCTGTGACGCCCTTCCCTGGCTCTCCCTGTCAGGTTCCTACCTGCTCGTGGTTACTGCCTGTCACTAGGCACCACCAGGGACTCCACCAGTCCAGACTGTCCTTTTTTATGGTTTCTCTCCCCGCTCTAGCACAGATCTCAACAGATCCCCCTGCTAGGCAGCACCACCAGTCACGTCCTATAACCAGTAGTCCCAGAGACTCTGCCTGAGTCTCTCTATCAGGTTACCTCTGTGACTGAGTGCTTAAGCTGTCCCCAATCCCTTTGATCTTTATATATAAAGCATATGATCCTGGTTTGCTCTGAATACTTGTGGTGTTATATTCTTCCCTTCACCGCTGCCACCAATTGTTACAGTTTCCCTTCAGCCTTGGTAAGCACCTTGCCCTCCCTTCTGGTCTGTATAACCCCAGCCAAGGATCAGGCCTTCGGTAAACCAAATATAGTTTTTATTAAATAACAGAGATAACAAAATTACTTTATAAAGGCACATAAGCATATGGTTTCATCTATTTCTGGTACTTGTCTTAGTATTAATCCGAACTCCACACTCTCCTCACATCCACCAACTCTCCACACAATCTCCTCTCAAAAACCCACCAAAACAACCCACTCAGGTCCACACAGATTTAACTGTCATCCTTCCATTTATACTCTCAGCCATTCTAAACACTCAGCCAATCATCCAGCATTCTACTGCCCATTTACTCCCCCCTCTTCTTTCATTCCACTTACCATGTATCTCCTATACAAACAGCACTTACCATATATACATTAATACAGGAACATCACAGTCTCTCCCAGCTCTGTCCACCAGGTTTTGTGGCACTCCAGCAGCCTAGATCCAGGGGACGGGGAGATGGGGTTGCAATTGTCTGCAGGGAATCTATCTCCCCTGTCAGGTACCTTGTCTCTAACACCTCCAGCTTTGAGTGTGTGTGCCTGGCATTGGGTCAGGGAGATGGAGTGGGGATTCTGTTGGTGTACCATTTACCCCGCTGCCCAGCAGTCTCCCTCCCTGAGCTGGTGGAGCTGGTCTTGGCTTTGGTGTTGCAGTTCCCCAGGCTGATGGTCCTGGATGACTTCAACATACATGTCGAGGTTAGACTCACAGGTCCAGCTCTGGAATTCATGGCTGCCATGACAACCATGGGGCTGTCTCTAATATCATCTGGATCAACTCATGTGGCAGGGCACACACTTGATCTTGTGTTCTGTTCGGGACAGGAAGAAGGTGATCTGAGGGTGGAGGGGTTCTTAGTGACTCCATTGTCATGGACAGATCACCACCTGACAAGGTTTAGACTTTGTGCCCCTGGTAACCTTTGCAGGGGTGAAGGGCTGATTAAGATGGTCCGCCCCCAGAGACTCATCGATCCAGATGGTTTCCTGAATGCTCTGGGGGATATTCCCAGCATGGCTGGCGAATCTGACGAAGCCCTGGTCAATCTCTGGAATACGAACGTGACCTGAGCGGTGGACACTATTGCTCCAAAGCACCCTCTCCCACCAGGGAAGGCCCATAATACACCTTGGTTTACTCAAACCTTGGGCCTGATGAAATGGCAGGGACGGTGGCTAGAGCGATGATGGAGAAAAATTCAGTCTGCTTCTGATCGAACGCAGGCTAGAGCTCATTTTCGAGCCTATCATGTGGTGGTAATGGCAGCGAAGAAAGTGCACTTCTCTACCACCATTGTGTTTGCTCAGTGTTGTCCGGCGATGCTTTTCTGGGTGGTCCAGGGTCTTTTGGGCTCTGGTCCTACATTAGACCCTGAGCCCTCAGTCTCTCACTGTGATATGTTTGCAAGGCACTTTGCAGATAATATTGCTCACATTTGGACTGACTTGGACTTCTCTTTAACTACAGTTGTGCCAGATGTCCTCAAAGCTTCCTCTGGTCATTTTTCTATAGATACTTTTCAGCTTGTAAAGCCTGAGGATGTTGACAGGATTCTGGGAGAATTGAGGGCCACTACTTGTTCTCTTGACCCTTGCCCATCCTGGTTAATCAAATCTGTCAAAGGGGGAGTGGCTGACTGGTCAGAATATTTAATTAACATCTCCCTTAGGGAAGTTTCTATGTCAACATTGTTGAAGGAGGCTATGATAAGACCTTTGTTTAAAAAAAGCCTTCCTTAGACCGTGCAGATCTTAACAATTTCCACCCAGTCTCTAATCTCCCCTTTCTGGGCAAGGTGATGGAAAGGGTAGTGGCTGCTCAGCTCCATGTTTTCCTGGATGAATCAGATTATCTAGACCCTTTTCAATCAGGCTTCAGGCCTGGTCATGGGACAGAGACTGCCTTGGTCGCCCTGCTTGATGACCTACGCCATGCATCAGACGGGGGGAGTGCATCCCTGTTGGTGCTGCTGGACCTCTCAGCGGCCTTCGATATGATCGACCATGGTATCCTTCTGGGCCATCTATCTGGGATGTGATTGGGAGGCACTGTTTTATGGTGGCTCTGGTCCTACTTGATGGACAGGACCCAGAAAGTGGTGCTGGGAGACTACTGCTCGACCCCCTGGCCATTGGCTTGTGGGGTACTGCAAGGTTCCATTTGTTGGGATAGGCAAACTTCCATGTTCACTTTAAGGGATATTTGGGGAAATATCCCATGTACCTGTTTACCATGATGTAACTTCCTAATGGGTGGGATTTGTTACCTGGCTTCCTCCTCCTTTGTCCTGGAGATTCCTGAATAATCTCCATTACTGATCTTTTTACCTCTGGGAGAGGCCGCATGGCAGATGCTCTCCTCTGAGAGCATCACTACCAAAGACTAAGATGGACTAAGACTTCTACTTTTTCTTTCATCTAAGCTAAAGCCTATGCTTCTGACATATGAAAGGTCGTGAGTAAATATTCTTTATCTTTTACCTAAGAAGAATGTGTCTGTTATTTGTGCCTAGGGAAAGGTGTGGACTGGTTTTATCTCACTTTGCTGCTTGCATTTATATCTCTGCTAAGAAATAGGACCACAAAACTTAGTTCCTATTTCATTTTATATTTTTAAAATACCAAACAGGTTATGGGCCCAGAAATAGTTGAGAATTAAACCAGATTTTTCGGGTTTTATTTTGAGTATTTTGGCATATTTTGTTTCCCCCTTTGCCCTATATCAGGCACTAGTTTTAAGAGAGACTATTTTTTGCTGCTGTGACTTCCTAGAGTTGTTTAGCAAACCAAAGCTCTTCTCAAGACCAGGAAGAATGTATCAACATAGAAATAAAGTCTTTGCCAGACAGCCAGAGCTGCCTGCTGTTAACTTTGAACAATGGAAAAATAGAATTAAAATTATTTTGGGCGCAGAAAAGGCCCTTTGCTGCATTGAAAAACCTAGACCACAGGAAGATCCTGAAGAAATAAGCATTTGGGATGACAAGGATGCTTTTGCCGAAGCTATAATTTTTGATGCGCTTAAGGATGATCAACTGATCTATGTAACAGAGTGTAAAACTGACAAAGAAATGTTAGACAAACTCCAAACAGCTTTTGGTTTTCAAAGTTTTAGATCCCATACAATGTTGATTCACGAGATAATGAAGTTAAAACTACAGACAAAGACAGACTGTGAAAGGCATATCACTTCCTTGTTACTTATTTTCAGCAAGTTGAAATTAATGGGACTTGATTTCAATGACCAACAGAAGTTGGGTTTCCTTATGGGAACATTGGGAGAGAAATTTGAACCTTTTATTTCTCTTTTAAACCACACTCATGAGATTCAGTTTGAAGAAGCTCTTGCAAAGTTAAGAGAGGAATGTGTAGTCCAAAGGGATTCAAATGATAATGGCTCAAATTACATGGCTAGCAGGAAGGATAAAAGGAAGGGAAAAGCCCCTCCCAAGAGCCAATCATAGTGTTGTTTTTCATGTGGGAGGTGTGGTCACCTGGCTAGGGACTGTGACTCACCCAAAATTTCAACAGCCAATGGTAGCTCTCCAAGTTTTAAACAAAGAGAACAAAGGCAGCTTGCTTTACCTAAGGATAAGCAGGGACCTCAGAGAGAGGGATCCAAAGGAAGCAAAGGAAGCAATTTTCTTTTAATGCATAAAAGTATTGTGGCAAATAATTATAAGCAAAAATCAAACAATTGGATTTTAGACAGTGGATGTACAAACCACAGTTGCTATAATGAAGATTTATTTGATGAAATAAATAGTGATACTAAAGGAAGAATCCAGATTATTAATGGATCTGGAACTATTGCTCTAAAGTGCAAGATATCTAATGAAGCCATAGAAAATGTAGCACATCATGTTTTATTTGTTCCTGAATTGAGTTGCAATATGCTCAGTGTTTCAGCTGTAGATAAGAAAGGATTTGCAATACATTTCCAGGATGGAAAGTGTACAGTGACCAAAGATGATACATTGTTTGCACTAGCTTATGAAAATGATGGTGTTTATGAACTGAGTCTTACAGCTGAACAAGCAAACACAGCCATGGTGGACAAGGATGAGACCAGTCTAGAACTTTGGCACAGGTGACTGGGACATCGTGATCCAAAGGTGATCCTACAGCTACAAAAACAGAACCTTGCCACAGGTATCAAGGTAAACCAAGAGTACCATGATAAAGCAAGCAGGTTTGTAAATTGCATTGAGAAAAAGGGTATTAGGGCCTCATTTCCACCAAGAATTGAAAAGAGAAGCACCAAGGTGCTAGATCTCATACACAGTGACGTCTGTGGACCATTTAATGTACCCTCACTTGGGCAGAATAGATACGTTCTAATTTTTGTGGATGATTTTTCAAGATAATGTGTGACTTACTTATTGAAGGACAAGAGTCAAACACATGAGATGCTGAAGAAATACATCTCCATGGTGTCCACAAAATTTGAAAAGAGGCCGAAAGCCCTACTGACGGATGGTGGTGGTGAGTTTATATGGTGGAGGAACAAGGCATTTTGCACAGGAGGACTGTCAGTTATACTCCTGAGCTTGATGGGGTTTCTGAAAGAAAATTTAGATCTCTTCTGGAAATGACAAAATGCATATTTGCTGATGCTGATCTACCCAAAAGACTGTGGGGTGATGCGATCGTGGCTGCAACGTATATCCAGAACAGATTGCCAACCAAGGGCACCACACATACACCATTCCAATTGTGGCATGGCAGGATTCCAAACCTGGCACATATCAGAGTGTTTGGAAGCATTGCTTTTGCCTACATAGCAAAACAAAAGAGGCAGAAGCTAGATGCTAGAACAGAGCAGACTATTTTAATTGGCTGTGCTCCTGGTAGCAAAGGGTACAGAGTTATGAACCTAAAGACAGGTGAAGTCAGCACAAGACATGTTGTCTACTTTGATGAATGAAGCAGAGCTGCCAAAAGAGGGACTGTTCTAGGTTCCTCAGAAGAGCAAGGACACCACGTCCAATCTCTCATAGATATGCCAGTACCCACATATGAAATACCAGTGACACCACAGATGTCTGCGCAACCTGACCCAAGCCTTAAGCAAGAGGAAGAGGCAGAGACTACAGAAAGTGATGACGAGGCTGAGAGAGGTACAGACACAGATGAGAATGATGAGATGACTGGACTGGAAGATGCTACAGAGCCAGACCAGATCCCAGAACAAGCTCCCAGATCCTCATCATAAACCAACAAACGTGTACCACCTCTACACCTGTCCTATCTTGCAAAGTTGGCACTACCCAGAGAACCATCAACTTGGGAGGAGATCAAGCAGATGCCAGCATCTGAGGCCGCTCAGTGGAGAAAAGCCGCTCAGGAGGAGATGGATGCACTGCACAAGAATAAGACTTGGACCCTGACAGAACTTCCACCAGGCAAAAAAGCCATAGGATGCAGATGGGTGTTCAAGGTGAAGCAAGATGCAGGAGGAGAAATTGAACGCTACAAGGCAAGACTAGTTGCCAAAGGTTTCCTGCAGAAATATGGAGAGGACTATGATGCTAATTTTGCTCTTGTTGTCCGACACAGCACAATAAGAATGCTACTAAGTGTGGCAGCCTCCAAACAGATGCACGTCAGACACCTCGATATCAAGACTGCCTTTCTGCATGGAGAAATAACAGAGGAGTTGTACATGCAACAACCTCTAGGCTTCGTGAACCAGAAGCAAGCACATCTTGTATGCAAACTTAAAAAGGACCTGTATGGACTCAAGCAAGCTGCAAGGGCCTGGAATGAGAAACTGGATAAAATGCTCAAGGAGCAAGGCTTCAAGCAAGGTGAGGTAGACCAATGCCTGTACACCAGAAGCAAAGACAGACATTTGACATATATTCTGATTTATGTTGATGACTTGATCATGGCGACTGAAAGAGATCAAGACTACACAGAAATTGTACATCATTTAAACAAAGAAGTTGAAATCAAAGAGGCACTGCAACATACTACCTAGGCATCCAGATTGAAAGGGAAGCAGAAGGCTCCTACCTACTCAACCAAAAACAAAAGATTGTCGATCTTTTAGAGACTCTAGAACTCAGAGATGCCTATCCTGTAGCAACACCCATGGCAACAGACTTTCTTAAAGCAATAATGTAGGTGAACCTTTACCAAATAATAAGAAGTACAGAACAGCAATAGGGAAGCTTCTGTACTTAACCACAAACACCAGACCTGACATAGCGAGTGCAGTAGGGATCCTATGTAGGAAAACTAGCACACCCACACAAAAGGACTGGATTGCTGTCAAAAGGGTGGCTAGATTGAAAGGGGCTATGGACTTTAAGCTGAGATTGCCAGCTAGTAGTGATCCAAAAATTGTGTGTTTCACTGATGCTGACTGGGCTGGAGATAGCTCAGACTCCAAGTCAACTAGTGGCTTCCTGTTTATGTATGGAGATGGACCTATCTCCTGGGCTAGTCACAAGCAAGACATAATAGCATTTTCTTCCACAGAATCTGAGTCCATAGCTGCTGCAGAAGCATGTAAAGAAGTTATTTGGCTTAAGAGATTACTAAAGGACTTTGGAATAAGAGTACAAAGAACAATCCAGATGATGGAAGACAACCAAAGTTGTATTAGACTTTCTCAGACTGAGAGAACCACACCAGGCACTAAACATGTAGCTATAAAATATCATATTGTGCATGAGTTGACAGAGAAAGGATTCATCAAGATGAACTACTGTCTAACTACAGAGATGACAGCTGACATCTTGACAAAGCCATTAAGAGACTGTTTCCAGAGACTTCGTGTCAAGATAGGGCTGTTAGATTTTTGCATGCAAATTTGAGTAGTGTTGGAATAGGCAAACTGCATGTTCACTTTAAGGGATATTTGGGGAAATATCCCATGTACCTGTTTACCATGATGTAACTTCCTAATGGGTGGGATTTGTTACCTGGCTTCCTCCTCCTTTGTCCTGGAGATTCCTGAATAATCTCCATTACTGATCTTTTTACCTCTGGGAGAGGCCGCATGGCAGATGCTCTCCTCTGAGAGCATCACTACCAAAGACTAAGATGGACTAAGACTTCTACTTTTTCTTTCATCTAAGCTAAAGCCTATGCTTCTGAACATATGAAAGGTCGTGAGTAAATATTCTTTATCTTTTACCTAAGAAGAATGTGTCTGTTATTTGTGCCTAGGGAAAGGTGTGGACTGGTTTTATCTCACTTTGCTGCTTGCATTTATATCTCTGCTAAGAAATAGGACCACAAAACTTAGTTCCTATTTCATTTTATATTTTTAAAATACTGAACACCATTTTGTCTCCCATGCTCTTTAACATTTATATGAAACCGCTGGGAGAGGTCATCAGGAGATTTGGAGTACAATGTCATCAATATACTGAGGACAGTCAGCTCTATCTCTCCCTACCACCTGATTGCAAGGAGGGACTACTCATGCTAAACCGGTGCCTGGAGGCTGTGAAAGGCTAGATGTAGGCTAACAAATTGAAACTTAATCCAAACAAGATGGAAGTACTGCTGGTCAAGGGAAAAACTGCACCAGAGATAGGGTTGCAATCTGTTCTGGATGGGGTTGCACTCCCTTTGAAGGATCAGGTCCGCAATTTGGGAGTCCTCCTGGATCCTGTCCTGCTGCTTGAATATCTGGTGGCTGCGGTAGCCAGGAGTGCTTTTGGCCAACTCAAACTGGTCTACCAGCTGCGTCTGTCCCTGGAGGCAGTTGACTTGGCCACAGTGACACATGCATTGGTGACAT
This sequence comes from Rhineura floridana, assembly GCF_030035675.1. Classification (NCBI taxonomy): domain Eukaryota; kingdom Metazoa; phylum Chordata; class Lepidosauria; order Squamata; family Rhineuridae; genus Rhineura; species Rhineura floridana. Next base: position 103,808,346 of record NC_084487.1, read on the forward strand.
TGAGGCTTGATTACTGTAATGCACTCTATGTGGGGCTGCCTTTGAAAAAGGTTCGGCAATTACAGTTGGTTCAAAATGCAGCAGTCAGAATGTTAACTGGAGCACTGCACAGGGAGCATATCACCCCTGTGCTTTATTGACTCCACTGGCTCCCAATTTGCTTCTGGGTCTGGGATTCTTGCATATTCTCCATTAAGCTTGAGGTGAGAGAAGCATCTACATGCTTCTCTTCCAAGATGACCATTATTATGGACAGAGACTCCTTTTATTTCATCTAAGCTAGAGCCTATGTTTACTGAACATATGAAAGGTCATGAGTAAACATTCTTTATCTTTACTTAAGAAGATTGTGTCTGTAAATATTTGCGTCTGAGGGAAAAGGTGGACTGGTTGATTCTCACCCCTCTGCTTGCACTTATATCTCTGCTAAGAAATAGGACCACGAAACTATTCCTATTTCACACATATTTTTAAAATACCAAACAGGTTATGGTTAGCCCAGAAATAAGTTGAGAATTAAACCAGATTTTTTGGGTTTTATTTTGAGTATTTTGGGCATATTTTTGTTTTCCCCCTTTTTGCCCTGTTACCAGAGACTTTTTGGCTGCTGTTTTTCTGAGTTGCATTAGCAAACCAAAGCTCTTCTCAGACCTGGAAGAAAGAATGTATCAGCATAACTATACAGGTTTTGCTAGACTACCAGAGCTAACTGCTGTTAACTTTGAAAAATGGAAAAGCAGGATTAAAATTACTCTGGGTGCAGAAAAGGCTCTTTCCGATATTGAGGAACCTAAACCAGAGGAAGATCCCCAAGAAATAAGCATTTAGCAAGACAAAGATGCTATTGCAAAAGCTATAATATTTGGTTCCCTTAAGGATGATCAACTGAACCATGTAACAGAGTGTAAATCAGCCAAGGAAATGCTAGACAAACTCCAGACAGCATTTGGCTTTACAAGTTTTAGATCTCAGACAATGTTGATTCACAAAATAATGAAGCTAAGACTAGAAACAAATAGAGACTGTGAAAGGCATATAACTTCCCTAATTACTATATTCAGCAAATTAAAGCTAACTGGATTTGAATTTAATGACGAACAGAAGTTGGGTTTCCTAATGGGCACATTGGGGGAGAGATTTGAACCATTTGCTTCTCTTTTAAACCACAAACATGAGATTCAATTTGAAGAAGCTCTTGCAAAGTTAAGAGAGGAATGTATTGTCCAAAGAAATTCAAATGAGAGTGGCTCAAATTACCTGGCTAGCAAGAAGAATAAAGGGAAGGGAAAAACCCCTACCAAGAACCAATCACAATGCTGTTTTTCATGTGGGAGGCGTGGTCAACTGGGTAGGAACTGTGACTCCTCCTCAGCCAATGGGAACTCTCAAAATTTCAAACAAAGAAAACAATGGCAGCATGCTTTGCCCAAGCATAAGCAGGGACCTCAGAGAGAGGGATCCAAAGAAAGCAGCTTCCTTTTACTGCATAAAGGTCTTGTGGCAAATAATTATAAGCAAAAATCAAACAATTGGATTTTAGACAGTGGATGTACAAACCATAGTTGTTATAATGAAGCAAATACAGCCATGGTGGACAAGGATGAAACCAGCCTAGAACTTTGGCACAGGCGACTGGGACATCGCGATCCAAAGGCGATCCCAAAACTACAAAATCAGAACCTTGCCACAGGTATCAAGGTAAACCAAGAGTGCCATGATAAAACAAGCAGGTGTGTAAATTGCATTGAGGAAAAGGCTGTTAGGCCCTCATTTCCACCAAGAACTGAAAAGAGAAGCACCAAGGTGCTAGATCTCATACACAGTGTCCTCTGTGGACCATTTAATGTACCCTCACTCAGAAAGAATAGATATGTTCTAATTTTTGTGGATGATTTTTCAAGGTACAGTAGGGCCCCGCTTCCTGGCGCTTTGCTTTCCGGCGTTCCGCTAATGCGGCACCTTTGATTCTCCATTTTTATAGCCGATTTTGCCCTTTTGCGGCATTTTCGCATCATTTTTGTGTGACGCACCCCATTATATTCAATGAGGTTCCACTTTACGGCGATTTTCACTTTATGGCGGGGGTCCGGAATGGAACCTGCTGTATAAGCAGGGCCCGCCTGTACTGTGTAACTTACTTATTAAAGGACAAGAGTCAAGCACATGAGATGCTGAAGAAATACATCTCGATGATGAGCATATAATTTGAAAGGAGGCCAAAAGCGATACAGACGGACAACTGTGGTGAGTTTATATCACACCAAACACAAATTTTTCTGGAGGAACAAGGCATTTTGCACTGGAGGACTGTCAGTCATACTCCAGAGCAGAATGGGATTTCTGAAAGAAAATTTAGATCTCTTCTGGAAATAACTAAATGCATGCTGGCTGACGTTAATTACCCAAAAGACTGTGGGGTGATGCAATCGTGGCTGCAACGTATATCCAGAACGGATTGCCAACCAAGGGCACCACACATACACCATTCCAATTGTGGCATGGCAGGATTCCAAACCTGGCACATATCAGAGTGTTTGGAAGCATTGCTTTTGCCTACATAGCAAAACAAAAGAGGCAGAAGCTAGATGCTAGAACAGAGCAGACTATTTTAATTGGCTATGCTCCTGGTAGCAAAGGCTACAGAGTTATGAACCTAAAGACAGGTGAAGTCAGCACAAGACATGTTGTCTACTTTGATGAACAAAGCAAAGCTGCCAAAAGAGGGACTGTGCTAGATTTCTCAGACAAGCAAGGACACCACGTCCAATCTCTCATAGATATGCCAGTACCCACATACAGTATACCAGTGACACCACAGATGCACAACCTGAACCAAGCCTTGAGCAAGAGGAAGAGGCAGAGACTACAGAAAGTGATGATGAGGCTGAGCGAGGTACAGACGCAGATGAGAATGATGAGATGACTGGACTGGAAGATGCTGCAGAGCCAGACCAGATCCCCAAACAAGCTCCTAGATGCTCATCGCAAACCAACAAGGGTGTACCACCTCCATGCCTGTCCTACCTAGCAAAGTTGGCGCTACCCAGCGAACCATTGACTTGGGAGGAGATCAAGCAGATGCCAGCATTAGAGGCCGCTCAGTGGAGAAAAGTCGCTCAGGAGGAAATGGATGCACTGCACAAGAATAAGATGTGGACCCTGACAGAGCTTCCACCAGGCAAGAAAGCCATAGGATGCAGATGGGTGTTCAAGGTGAAGCAAGATGCAGGAGGAGAAGCTGAACGCTACAAGGCAAGACTAGTTGCCAAAGGTTTCCTGCAGAAATATGGAGAGGACTATGATGCTATCCGATTGAAACCCGATTGAAATGGATCTAGATAATCGGTTTCATCCAATAGCGCCTGGAGCTGGTCAGCAACCACTCGTTCCAAGATCTTGCCGAGATATGGAACATTTGCCACTGGTCTGTAGCTGCTGAAATCCTCTGGGTCCAGGGAAGGCTTTTTCAGGAGTGGTCTCACTGCTGCCTCCTTCAGACAGCCAGGGACCACTCCCTCTCGCAAGGAGGCATTTATCACTTCCCTGGCCCAGCCAACTGTTCCCTCCTTGCCAGTTTTTATTAGCCAAGAGGGTCAAGGATCTAGTACCGAAGTGGTTGCATGTACCTGTCCAAGCACCTTGTCCACGTCCTCGAACTGAACCGACTGAAACTCATCCAACAAAACATGATAAGACTGTGCACCAGACACCTCACTAGGGTTAACTGCTATAAAATGAGAGTCTAGGTCCCGACAAATGCGTAACATCTTATGCTGGAAGTGCTCAGCAAACTCATTGCAGCAGGCCACCGAAGTATCTACAGTGTCCTGAAGGCCTAGATGGAGTAGCCCTCGGACAACTCTAAAAAGCTCCGCTGGGCGGGAGAGAGATGCCTTAATAGTGGCGGCGAAATATTGTTTTTTCGCCGCCCTCACCACTCCTATATACCGCTTGGTGAAAGCACAAACCAGCGTATAGTTGCATTCATCAGGAGTTCGTCTCCATCTCCGCTCAAGCCGCCTCCTATCTTGCTTCATCTCCCTCAACTCTGGAGTATACCAAGGAGCTGAATGAGCTCTGCAAAGGAGAGGGCGCGCAGGAGCGATCGTGTCGACAGCCCGGGCCATCTCCGCATTCCACAGATTAACCAGGGCTTCAACAGGAGCGCAGGTCCTATCAGCCGGAAAATCCCCCAGAGCCCTTTGAAAACCTTCAGGATTCATTAGTCTCTGGGGGCGGACCAATTTAATAGGTCCCCCACCCTTGCGGAGGGAAAAGGTCGCTGAAAGTCTAAACTTCAGCAAGCAGTGATCTGTCCATGACAAAGGGAGAGATGTAAAACTCCCCACATCCAGATTTATTTATTTATTTATTTATTTATTTAATTTAATTTATATACCGCCCTAAGCCCGAAGGCTCTCTGGGCGGTGTATATAAAAGGTAGATCACTATCCCTATGTCCAGTAACAAAAATAAGGTCGAGTGTATGCCCCGATATATATGTTGGGCCACTAACATATTGGGACAGCCCCATGGTTGTCATGGAGTCCATGAAGTCCTGAGCCGCCCCAGACAAAGTAGCCTCGGCATGAATGTTGACATCCCCCAGTACTAATAGTCTAGGGGATCTCAACAATACCTCCGAGACCACTTCCGTCAACTCAGTTAAGGAAGCCACTGGGCAGCAAGGTGGACGGTACACCAAAAGGATTCCTAGTCTGTCCCTCTGGCCCAACACAAGGTGCAAACATTCCAGACCAGTAGTTGTATGGACATGGTGCTTGGTGAGTGAGATGGAACTCTTATAGACCACAGCAACCCCACCTCCCTGACCCTCAGATCTACCATGATGCTGAACCAAATACCCCGGTGGGCAGATCTGGGAGAGACTAACTCCTCCCTGTTCGCCCACCCAGGTCTCAGTTATGCATGCCAGATCGGCTGCCTCGTCCATAATCAAATCATGGACGAGGGGTTTTTTATTATGAACCGATCTGGCATTAAAAAGCAGCAGCTGGAGATCTGAGAGTTGGCTGAGAGGACAACCAACAACCCTGCGGGTATGAGAAGGACCTGAACAAGGCACTCCAATGTGGGGTCCTGCAGGGTTCGGTTTTGTCTCCCATGCTTTTTAACATCTATATGAAGCCGTTGGGTGCGGTCATCAGGAGTTTTGGAGTGTGTTGTCACCAGTACGCTGATGACACGCAGCTCTACTTCTCCTTTTCATCTTCCTCAGGTGAGGCGGTCAATGTGCTGAATCGTTGCCTGGACGCGACAATGGACTGGATGAGAACTAACAAACTGAGACTCAATCCTGATAAGACTGAGATGCTGTTGGTGGATGGTTTTTCCAATCAGATGGTGGATACATATCCTGTCCTGGATGGGGTTACACTCCCCCTAAAGGAACAGGTTCATAGTCTGGGAGTCGTTCTAGACTCTTCCCTGTCACTTCAGGCTCATGTAGCCTCTGTGGCACGGAATGCGTTCTATTAACTTCGATTGGTAGCCCAGCTACGTCCCTACCTGAGTAAGGAGGATCTTACATCAGTAGTACATGCTCTGGTAACCTCACGTTTGGATTACTGTAATGCGCTCTACGTAGGGCTACCTCTGAAGACGGTTCAGAAGCTACAGCTGGTGCAAAATGCGGCGACCAGACTGCTAACAAGAACGAAGCGGTCTGACCATATAACACCTGTTTTGGCCCGCTTGCACTGGCTTCCAATACGCTTCCGGGCCAAATTCAATGTGTTGGTATTAACCTATAAAGCCTTATACGGCGCGGGACCTCAATATCTGTCGGAACGCCTCTCCCGCTATGAACCGGTCTGCTACGGTCTGCTACGAAGGCCATCCTCCGGGTCCCGACTCATAGGGAGGCCCGGAGGGCAGTGACAATATCAAGGGCCTTCTCAGTGGTGGCCCCCGAACGATGGAATAGTCTCCCCGAGGAGGTTCGCCTGGCGCCGACACTATCATCCTTTCGGCGCCAGGTTAAAACCTTTCTCTACTCCGAGGCATTTTAATTTTTTGTTAATGATTGTAATGATTGTAATTTGATTTTAGCCTTTGCTGTTTTTAGACTGTGAAATTTGATTTTAGACTGATGTTTTGTATTATATTGTATTTTATTGTATCTATGTTCACCGCCCAGAGAGCTATTGCTAGTCGGGCGGTATATAAGTTTTAAAAATAAATAAAATAAAATAAATAAACTCACTTTGACAGCCAACCCAATTACAGTAATTGACAGAGAGAAAACACACATGGTTTAATTTACCTTCACAGGTAGTAGCTTGGGAACAACAGCATTTGCAGTCACACTTCCCAGTGTGTGAATTCTGTTTTATTGGGCAAGAAACGACTAACAAGGTGCATCATCTGTGGGTTCAAGGTGGCTGAGCTGAGTGCATGGAACCACTGTTGCTGCTTCTATGGTTGTAAGGGAGTGAGGTTAAAACTAAATGAGAAGCAAAAAAAAAGACAGTGATGATTTCCTAAATGCAACACCATACCAACCACAACAAGATTCATATGAGTAAGGCAGAAAACTCAGCATCCCACAATCAGTCAGGATTCCTAACCAAAACGCATAACTAAAAAAATTCTGGCAGCCAGTAACCCAAGGTCACAGAAATCCCCATGCAGCACAACCTGACCCAGAGGCTACAGATAGTGCAGAATGCTGTGGCACAATTGCTGGCATGAGTGAGACCCTGTCATCACATAATACCTCTTGAATTGAATTGAATTGAAACTTTATTTTTACCCCGCCCTTTTTCCAAACTGGAACTCAGGGCGGCTTACAAATAAAACTATGTGTAGTTAAAAACATAGAAAAACATACAATTAAAATGCAATTAAACTATGCACAACCTTAAAACCATAAAAGGCACTTAAAAAAACCACTGAAATCACTGAAATCTGCACTGGTTGCTGATTTGCTACCACATCAAGTTCAACATGTGCTTTCTATGTTATGGGTGCCACATAGCACTTGTACTGCTCTTGTAAGACTACAACCATATGCTTTGGAACTCCCTGCCTATTGACATTAGGCAGGTGCCTTCATTGTACTCTTTTTGGCACCTGCTAAAACATATTTGTTTGACAAGTCTACCCAGGCATGTAGGAGCTATTATGTTTATCTGTTTTAACTCATTGTTGGTTTTATTATTTTGAATGTTTTAAAATCCCTGTCTTTAACTGTTTTTGCCAATAAATTCATTGTTTTAATTCCTTGTTTAAACCGCTTTGAGGGGTTCTTTACAATAAAATGGTATATAAATGTAAATAAAATACATAAATGTTGGAGTCACTGTGGCACTTGGATCTTCTTCCTCTTTTAGGAACAAAGGAATCTTCTTTATACTGACTCAGGCTATTTGGTATCTAGCTCAGTACTAGCGATGGGCTCTGTTTCTGCAATAATCGGATTTATCATCAGATGGATTATTATTTCTGTTATTCTCTATTTTTGCAAAAAGAATTTTGAAGTAGCAATTCTCCTCGCCTAGTTTCCTATTCTTTTTTCCAAGTCTTCTTTTTAATTCGCTTTGAAATCATCGATAGTGTGAATGATACTTGTATCGATTTACTCTCTATGTGAGCTCTTCAAATGTGTATTTCCTTTCACTGATGTCAATGAAGTGTTGATTGTAACTGACAAATAGAAAGCAGCAGGGGAAAATGAGGTGTTGAATGTAGCTGACAGATAGTTCCCTTTATCATACATACAATATACGGGAATCAGCTGAGGTGATTGTAGGGTGTAAGAACCAATGCATATAATGTTAACCAATGAACTGGTTGCTAAAATCAGAGAACCAGTTAGGCAGCTGGTAAAAGCTGGCAACCCCGTTAAACACATAGGCGCTAACTAGGAAAAAAAGTTGGCAGCCCTTATTTCTAAAGTTCTTTCACTTAATAAATTAGCTTCTTAATAGGCATAAGTTGCATATGAATTTCTACCCTTCTTATTGGTGTGTAATTCTTTAATTAGGATACTTCTTGTTTATGTACTTACTTGGAGCATTTTTACCCTGCTCTTTATCCAAGAGTCCCAGAGTGGCTGACAGATGATCAGGTAAAACAAGACACTGACTGCAGGCTTACAATTGAAAAAGACATGACACACAAGGAAAAAAGGGAAGGAAAGGAATAAAAAAATTAAGCAAATGTAGGCACCAATTCCTAAAGTGAAATAGTAGTTTTTATACTCCTTTGGGAGTAAGGGCCAGGTATAAATTTAAGATATAAATAAATTAAAATAATGACCAGCTGGGATCAGTTCAGGAGATGCCTAATGGGCATCAGGAGATGTTTGATGGAGCTGGTCTTTCAGCAGTACTAATGGCATAAGCCCTGCTTATCTTTCCCACTGAGTATTTCATTGAGTTTCTCATTTTCAGTTTCAAATCTGCTTGATGAAAGAGTTGTTGGCATAGCCTCCTCAAGCTGTAATCACATTCTATAAACAAAAAGCCTTTCAGTTTCACATGTTGTGTTAAGGACTTTCCATGTTCACTCAAGCGCCAAAATGCCAGGAAATCACAGTTGTTAAGGGCCACACCCTTAACAAATGCATTATTTAGGCAATATTAATATGGTATGGTATCCTTCCTGTGGTTAGTTCCAGCTTTACTACTGTCTTTGAGCTGCATGACTGTTAGTGGCAGAATGGTGAACCTAAGTCCCAGATTTGTGTGTTTACTGGAATAGACACATGGAGTTTATCCAATGGAAGCTACCATCCCACATTACAGGTACTCAACTGGCAACCAATCCAATCTACACTGAAAGATAACAGTTGAAAGGTACCTTGAAAGTAATCTAGTCCAATGCCCTGCCACAGTAAAGCATTGTAAAGCATATTTTCTTGTAGCATCACCAGGCTAGAGATTTTCCAAATCACATGAAGTATTAGTTCCCCTCTATTCAGCACTGGTTAGGCCTCATCTTGAATACTGCATCCAGTTCTGGTCTCCGCACTTCAAGAAGGATGCAGACAAACTGGAACAGGTTCAGAGGAGGGCAACAAGGATGATCAAGGGACTGGAAACAAAGCCCTATGAGGAGAGACTGAAAGAACTGGGCATGTTTAGCCTGGAGAAGACTGAGGGGAGATATGATAGCACTCTTCAAGTACATGAAAGGTTGTCACATAGAGGAGGGCCGGGATCTTTTCTCGATCATCCCAGAGTGCAGGACATGGAATAATGGCTTCAAGTTGTAGGAAGCCATATTTTGACTGGACATCAGGAAAAACTTCCCAACTGTTAGAGCCATATGACAATGGAACCAATTACCTAGAGAGGTAGTGGGCTCTCCGACACTGGAGGCATTCAAGAGGCAGCTGGACAGCCATCTGTTGGGAATGCTTTGACTTGGATTCCTGCATTGCGCAAGGGGTTGGACTTGATGGCCTTATAGGCCCCTTCCAACTCTACTATTCTATGATTCTATGATTCTATGACTGCTTGGCTAGGCAACTGAAGAGGCCACAACCTTATGTATTTCCTCTTCATCTCACCTAGCCAGACCAACCACTAGCACCATATTGCCCATTGTAATACCAACAGAGGTGCTCTGTCCTCAACCCAAGTACAAGACTTCACCAACTCCTTCCCATTATGGGGGGAAAATCTATTGACAAGTTGTGAACGCTTTAGACAGAACACAAAAATGTCCAGGTGCAGGTTATTCAAGTCTAAAGTGCAAATTCAAGGAAACAGGAATATAATTAAAGCATAAAACTGCAAGTGCAAAACATGAATATATACAATAACCAACTAAAAATCATTACTCAGTGGCTAGACTCAACCTAAGGTGCCAGAGCTACACCATTGCACAATGATGTACAATTTAAAAAACCCATCCCCTCTACTCAATTTCAGAGATGGTAACCTTCCCCACCAAAAAAATATTGGCTGCCTCCTACTCAGAACACACTTCCTTCTCTTGCACAAGGAAGGATGGTTATGTAGACCCATGTTCTTCAATCTTGGGTCCCCAGATGTTGAAGGACTACAACTTCTGCCATTCTTGACCATTTACTAAACTGGCTGGGGATGATGATCCAACATCTGGGGACCTAAGGTTGAAGAACACTGATCTAGACATCTGGAGCATGGAGAATAAGTTCAGTTAAAATAAACAAGACTTTGGGCTTGGGACAGTGCTATTGACTCCAAGGTGCGTGTAAGCTCCTAAAGCTTCTGTAGGATCAAGCTTTTCCCCTCACTTCAGTGGATGTTGACCCTCCATGTACAGATGAAGTTGCACCCTCTACTAAAGGGGACTGGGAAGCCCTTACAGATAAGCAGCTCAATCTACACAAGACTTCAAGAGATTAGGAGATGGTTGTCTAAAGTATGCCAGTATATTTCAGTCCCCTAAAATTCAACATTACATTAAGTTACAGCTCTACCCACAGCTTTTTGAAGCCTACTCCATTAAGTTGACTAACCAAACTCTTAGTTTCCATTCTGTTGCACATAAGATATATAAAAAGAATACTGTGCTTTTAAAAAGCATCCTGATGACATTTAAGGCAGCATATATATCCTGGTGGTGCCATATACCCTGTCTTGATTCATCTGGTGTCAATCAGGACAAGAGCATTCTTGGAGGTGGCACCTGCATTATGGAAGAGTCTCCCCTCTAAGATCTGACAGGTACCTTCAGTGTAACATGTTTCCACCAAACACTTGCAGACCCTTAATCGCCAGATCATCTACTTTGTTGTCACTGTGTGATGTGTACATTTCTTATGTAGCTTTATTAAGTTTTATTTACATTTTGTGAGAAGTGGTGCAGAATTCTTTTAATAAATAAATCATCTTCTGCCCACATTGATGGTAATACCAATACACCATTCCAGCCTCTCCCTCTGGTCTCCCTCTCTCTCTCTCCTTGACACACTTTTCTCACACTCAAGTAGGCATGGAAGAATCTGTCAAATTTGGTTCTCTCAGTTTCTCATTTTCCAATCTGAATTTCAGCTCTCCAAATTTCTGCAGCAATTTGTAGTTTATTTTTTAAAAATCCTCATGGGAATTCTTCAGCATTTTACTGTGAATGTCTCCCAATAAACACATTTTTGTAGGCAGCATTGAGTCATGCACACATTTTTGCAAGCAGTTGTTCTTAATTCAATGCATTTTATGTTATTTTCACTAATATATTTATTTTTATGCACATTTCCCCCTTATATGTGCATTTTTGTAAACATTGGTTAGAGAGCTGCATTGCAAAATTTGGATAAATGCAAAATTCAAAGGATGGCTGTGTTTCAGTTCTCACATTGTTTTGGAAAATGTGAATGTTATGGATTCAGCTTTAAAGAAAACTGAATTGAATTTCTCCCCATCCCTACACCCAAGCAATCCTGTACTTGCAACATCTATACAATTTCCAAAAGGGAAAGAGCAACCCTGCCCTGTGGCTCTCCAAAATGTGGTGAAACAAAGGGACCTCATTTAATGTTCTCCCATCCTGGGGCTAGCCACTCCTACATGGGAAACTAGCAAGCATGGAACCAGATAGTCTCTTTTATAAGTTGAAATAGCAACATTTGGTGAAATGCCACATCTATAATAATGTCTATTGTTAGAATCTGCTTCTTTTTTCTCATGGAAATAATCTATCTTTTTGTTTGGGCTGGACCTCCATCTTCTTCACTTCCTCTCTTTATGTTCATTGACGCACTGGCCTTGGCTGTGTTCTGTGTCTCTTCTTCACACACAAATAAGCAAGCCTTCATTTTTTTAACTACTGCCATGAATCATACTACTTGTTCTACTGATAGCTATTGCATCTGCTTTGTTTCCGACCTCATTATTTGTTCAGAGGCATTTGCAATACTGAAAGAAGCCAGTATTGTTGCAGTTGCACAGCAATAAACTTCAAAGAAATTGGATTTAAACTGAGGACAATTAGCTCCAAGGGTTTTAAACTTCTGCATTTTGCTTTTTTATATACAGTGTTTTCATTGTTTTTACATATTCAAGTGTTTTTGTTTGTTTTTACATGTGAAATTGTGTTATTGTTTTTGTTGCTGATGTTTTTATTGGGAAATTACTTTGAGATATATTATGGGGAAATTAATAAATTGAAATAAATAACTAAATAGGGCCCCTAATCATGAACATTTTAAGAAACTGGTATTGTTAGTGTATCTTAAGATGAGTAATAATTGCAGTGCCCAAATGGATGAGATAGAAGACATTGTCTATGTGAGGCTCAGAAGATGTAAAGTAGTAAAGGGGGGAAACACACAAAGTATAGAATTGATATAGGTTGCTTCCAGATTGAGCATTCATCCTGATTTGCTTGCAGAAACCATTGTATCAAGCAATTATTATCCAACACTTTCCAGTGTATCTCCCTGTCACTTTCCTTATTACAAGAAGTCCATTTTGGGGGGGGGACCGGGGGGGGTAGGAAGTAGTATGTGACTGAATGCTACTCCGAATAGTGACAGTCTGGAAATACCCATTAAAAATAGAGGAGATTAACGAAGGAGGGAAGAAAATGCAAGAACCACCAGAAGAGAGTGCAGCAGGAATTAGAATAAGCACTAAAAGCTTGTGTGAAACAAAATATTATTAAGACAAGCTTTCTAAACTATACAAAGGCTAGCTTAAGATACCAAAGGAGTAAAAGAGGATGAGCTCAAATGGGGATTGAATAGAATGAAAAGAAGAAAGCAGAAGAAGAACAGAAGGCAGAAACAGAAGGCAGAGAGAAATGTAAGTAGGAAAAAGAAGGTGGAGCAGCTGGAGAAAAAGTCAACCACACTGGAAAAGAGGATAAGGAAAACAAGGACAAATAGGCAGAAATTAATAAGAAGATTGGCTGCTAGTCAATTTGGTTCACAGAGCTCGTGTGAAAATGCACACAGAGAAAACCAGTTTGTGGTTGCTCAGCTTTATATCCTACTTGTAATGCATAGGAACACAGGAAGCTGCCTTATACTGAGTCAGACTGTTGGTTCATTTAGCTTAGTATTGTCTACACTGACTGGCAGCAGCTCTTCATGGTTTCAGGCAGAAGTCTTTCCCAGCCTGGAGATTCCAGGGTCTGAACCTGGGACTTTCTGTACGCAAATCTGGTGCTCTACCACTGTGCTATGTATGACCTCAGTACTTTTCTCCTTAGGTGGAGTTAGTTTAGATGAGTGGATAGCAAATGTCCTTGGGGGTCTCAGTGGAACGTGTAAAAGAAAGCAAAAGCAAACACCGTCTCCTCTGCAGGAGTTGCAACAGACATATACGCTTGGGAAACAGCTGAAGAACCTTGAAACTCACTGGGTCAGTTTAGAGCATAAAAGTAATAATTTGCAGCACTTGTGGATACTTTCTGCTTGTTTTCACTCTATACAAACAAAGAGTCCTAGCTGGCATTTGGTTCCACCCACTTATGAATGCAGTATATTGAAATTTTAGAGAAATGGAAACAACCTTTTCATCAGATAGAATCAATGAAAATGCTACCATTCAACCTGATTTCCGAAAGCAGTGCAGATTGCAGAATAGCTAAAAATGCCAGTGTGGCAGCCAAAGGACTGAATCCAATCAGTCTCTACACCCTCTCCATGCTAGATGACTTTTCAACTGACTTTAATTCAGTCCTACCTAGGCTCCATTTACAAAAAAAAGTGCTTTTTTTGGTAACAGTTTAAATTGCAAACACAGAAACAAAATAAATATGAAAAAACTATACAGCACAAGACCATTTTTCTTGTGTGTGCCTCTGTGTGTGTCTATCACAAACAATAAAACTAAAAAAGCCCTACAATACTAAATAAAACAATATGTCATTCCATAGATATTCATGAGCCTTTGGTAGTCTGCAGCTGTTGTCTCCCGTAGTCACATAGTCAATAAAAGCATAAAATACTTTCTCAAATCTATAGCATATGTTTTCATCTCTAGCTTTCTGCTTAGCTGCTTTGTCTAACAATGCAGTGTCCCAGATCTGCTCTTTCCACAGTTCTACTGGTATTTGTTGCAGTCGAGGGGGGGAAATAAGACACAGAGACATCAGCTTGGGTTGAACAAGGGCCACTTTATTAAATTACAGCAAACAAAACCCAATTTAAAGTGACCTGCAGAGGGAAACCTAGGTGCGGGAACTGTCTATAAGCAAGTAGCTTGCCACACAGCTCTTGGGCGACCAGCCCCTGCTGGGGCAAGGGCAAGCCCATCTGCTTACCCTTTACCCCGGCCACACCTTGTAGGTGAGTAGGGGGGCCTTCCCACGTCATCCCCACCCGGGGCCGTATAACCCCTGGGTAGATGAGGATAAGTTGGCCCCAGAAGCAGCCCATATCCTGCCCTCGAGCCGTAAAGCCCTGACAGACAGGCCTCCGGAACCGCCAATCACCTCCAAAGGTGCCTAAGGGTGCCACCTAGCTGTCCTTACCTATTTCCCTTCCCGCACCTTCCTGCACCAGTGCAAGATGCATAGCCCGGTAGGGCATTGACCTGTCAAATACATTCAAGTTAGCCAAATAAGCCAAACCCACCTATTAAACACAACGCCCCCTAACCCAATTCCGTCCCACTCCCATGGTGTGGAGCAGGCAAAAATCCTGCCCGCCAACAAGGGTGGGCAGGATAAAAATTCCTACTCGGCCCCGAAGCAACCCTTAGGCACACCATAAAAGAGGGAGGGCAGGGTGGGCGTCACACTGGCAAAGAGGAAGGTAGGAGGGGCGGCTGGACTTAAATAAGCCCCAAAGCCCCACCCCTCCACACTGCACATCGCACGCACACAATAGGTGCGATGCGCGACGTTGCCCCAAACAAAAATGGAGGCGGCAGCTTCGCCCCCATCTGCAACCATGCCCCACTCGTCAGCTGCGCAGCGAGCGGGGCATCATTTCTCCTGATTTCTACCTTTTTGCCACAATGAGACATGCAGCTACCAATAAAAATGTAACAATTCTCTTTATGTTATTTTTCTCCTATGAATGTTGATAATAATATTAATTTTGGATCTTTATCAATATTTTGCTTTGTTAGGGTTTTTTTTTCATTCTTCCACAACATTATCCCAAAATGCACTTACTACAGCACATTTTTGCTACCATTTTAGTGCTGTTCTCTAAACATGGCCACACACACTGGGTTGTTTCCAATGAATTGTCCCATTTTCACAAGGTCCTCCGCTTGGAACTTCTCTTCCTGCTCCTCTCCCTGTATGTCCCCTCACTCCAGAGGGTTAAGGGAAAACACAGGACAGATTGGGGGAGGCTCACAGGCGGAAGAAAAGTTCTGTTGCACAAACAGAAGTCCTTGCCAAATGGGACAACTTCATTGGATACAAGCAACCCAGTGTAATTTCAAGGACTGGAGTACAAGAATCAATTGAGAAGAGAGACCTGCCTATATATTAATACATATTTGTGTATAATACAGTTCCTAACCTATGAATTTTTTGATGCTGTACAATAAACGTTTTGCTGCTAGAGCTTCCAGACTTGCTATTTTGAGATGGGATTCAAATCACATATCAGCAAATTGCACAATTAAGGTTGACTTGGGGGTCTTGTGCAACAAACCCACAGAACTTTGGACTTTTTGTGTTAGGGAAGTGATGGGGAAATAAATGCACTAGAACATGTGAGATAACACTTTCTTGATGCTACACCCCTATTTAGGACCCACACTATTTTTTTTTATGTTTGTGATTGCAAGTTGTTTTAAATTGTTGTTAAGGATGTATTTTAATCGGTTGTAACCTGCCCTGGGATTTCAGGGTGAAGGATGGATTAATAATAATAATAATAATAATAATAATAATTGTCTGTCCTCCCTGCAAACAATTCAAAATGAATGCCCAATGAATAGCCAATGGCATCTAATCTCCCTGCAAACAAGTCAGGACATACTCTGAGATACAGAAAGTAGAGATACCATTAAAAGCAGCTTGAAAAGTCTGTGGTGTAGAACAGAGCTTGGAAAAGTTACTTTTTTGAACTACAACTCCCATCAGCCCAATCCAGTGGCCATGCTGGCTGGGGCTGATGGGAGTTGTAGTTCAAAAAAGTAACTTTCCCAAGCTCTAGTGTAGAATGCTACCACTTGGCTGCTTGTGGGCACCTAGAGAACAGTGCATGTGACACCTATTCTGTACCAATTGCACTAGCTGTTGGTGGCATTTCTAGTCGCAATATTGACCTTTAAATCTCTAAATGGTTTGGGACCTTGCTATTGAAGGGCTGCCTCCACCTATGTGTGTCTGTCTGGGCAAGATTTGTCTCAGAGGGTCAACTTGTAAGCCTGTCTGCAAGGTCAATTTCATTGATGAGCAAGAGACATGGGATTTTTTATGGTAGCGCTCAGTTTGTAGAAGTCCCTCTCCATGGAGATGAGTATGACCCCTGTGCTGCAAACTTTGAACCAGGTTTTCAAAAAATGAATTATTTTGGGTCACCTTCTCCTAAACAAAGACTTCATTGTAAAGAAAAGTTAACCATCTTAAACTAGTTCTCTATGTCTGCAGGTCTATATTTTTTAAATGAGATTATCCGGAGCACTTCAGTTGTCCTCCATGTTACAGAGGTCCAAGTGGCCTCAACTAGAAGTCAAGCAGCAGAGATTCTGCAGGCATCCTCGCTTTTGACACTCAGGCATCTCTGGAAGATTTTTTGTGCTTGTGTGTGCTGACAGGCCTATCCAGCTGTTTAAAGTGTTTTTTGAGTGGCAGTCATTAATTGCTGTTTTGTATTATTTGAAGTCTTTTTATGTTGCTGTATATCACCCTGAAGTTTTGCAAGAAGGTGGTATTGAAATATTTCAACAAATAAATAAGTAAAATGATTGTTATTTCTGCTGCCATAATCAATTTTACATAAATGTTATTCTGGGCAAAATGTTCCTTTTGATGGTTGTGATCCTACAATGGCAGGATTGTCCATTAATTTATATTTTGTTCAAATTATGTAAATAGTTTTTTTTTATAATAATTTTTTTATTATTCAAATTTTTATAAAAACAAATACAAATACAACAAAAACCAATACAACAGAAAAAATAAATAAAAAGAATTATGTAAATAGTTTTTGATGGTTAACTTTAAGTAATTCTAAATTCTGTTCTTGGATAAGAGCTAGTACAGTGTAATGGTTAGAGTGTCGGACTAGGACCTGGAAGACCAGGATTCAAATTCCCACTTAGCCATGAGGCTCACTGGGTGACCTTGGGCCAGTCACAGTCTCTCAGGGTTGTTGTGAAGATAAAATGGAGAGGGAGGAGAACCATGTACACCACTTTGAGCTCCTTAGAGGATAGGTGGGATATAAATGTAATAATAAAAATACATAAATAATAATAATACTTTTATTGTGACAAAGTAGGGGTGAGGTGGACAAGAAAAAAATAGATCTGGGTTACAAGGCAGCTTTATTTTCAGTAACAATGTAGAGAACACCTTTTACTTCTTTATCCCGGAATCCTAGGTGTGTAACTTGATATCTTTAAAACCAGAGAGGGATTGACACAGTTTGTAATCTCCATTTGGGAACTTAGTCTAAAAGTTGGATTTATAGGTACAACACTCAGCCTAGTTTTTATACTTTTTTTGTTTTTCCTCATCCCATCACCCTCTGCTTTGTGTAACATGTTGCCTGAGGAAGAGTTCTGGAGAACTAAAAATCTGTTCCCAGTTGATTCAACAATACTTACATATCACAGCAGGTCCTGGGTACTACTAAAGATTAAGTCCAGGGTCACTTCACCTCTGGTAGTTTCCATGACCAACAATTCTAAGTCATTTAAGGTATCTAGGCATTTTACCTCTTTGTCATGATTAGAACACTTATTTATCCAGTCTATATGAAGTCACCCATTACTACAACATTTCCTCCTATGGATGCCGCCTTGATTTCATTCTCTATCTCAAGATTGTCGTAGAGATCTTCACACTCCCCCCCCCTTAATAAATCACCTATACTTTTACCATAAAAATATGTTTTGATTTTGTTCTGGTTTTGTAAAGTTCTAAATTTATAAGAAAATCAGTTCCTTTATTCAGGATATTCAGCCTTGAGTACTTTTTTTAAAAAACAAATGTTCAGACTGTAGGGCAGAATACATATATAAAAGGCTAATATAAAGAAGACTGCAACAAGTGATGAATCAACATTTGTTTTTGTTTTCTTTCAGCTGACAACACTGATTCCCCTGGGGAGTGCCCCAGTTAAGCAGGAAAGAAAAAGAAAAGAAAAGTGAGTCCCATTTCATTTGAGAAATGCTATTTTGATTCTCCAAATGTGGCAGAGTGCAATCCATGTAATCCAGAAATTACATCAAATGTCTTTTAGCTGAATAGAGTGATTTGAATCTGTAGTGAAAGCAGGGAGTTCCCCTCCTCCTGCTTTTACTGTCCCAGGAATCAATCCCCAACCTTGGGCAATTGATCCTAGCAAACCTGGTCTGCTAGGGCTGTGTATGCTTACACCAACCCCGCACAGTAGTACTGCCACCACCCTTCTATTGGTTATCCACTCTGGGGTGAAGGGACCCCCAGAGCCCACTGAACACCTAAGCCTCTCAGGACCAGAGGCTCGATACCCTCCTGGCCCCTTCAGAAGTCTTAAGTGAAAACGTTCCTCTAGTACACGGTAGTTTGGTCAAGCAGCCAGGACTGAACTTAGTAACTGAACCCCTTCTCTGGAATAAACACACGTTGCTTTAAAATAAGTAAAGTTTATTAAAAAAAAAAACATAAGAAAAGGGGTAAAGGGTACAAAAGATAAAAAGGTACATACAATTAGTTTGGAGCAACAAATCAAATCCTAAAACCAACACCCAAAAGGGGCAAGGTATATAACAAACAAGATATAAAGGTTCTTGGCACAAAAATGAAAATAATAAAACTAACTGCCTCAATTGTACTTACAAGCCTCAGCTCTTTCTCAGGAGTTAGTATCCTTCCCCTCAGGGACGGCTAGTCAGGAAGTATAGTGGAGCCACCGCAGAGCATCACCATAAGCAAGGTGGTGCCCACAAGTGGAACACAGCCCAGAGACTGAGGCCTTCTCTTATAGAGAAAATCCCTGCCTCAGCTGGGAGCAATCAACTAATTTAGCAGTTCCATCACAGGAATGATGAACCGATGTTCCCACCGTACCAGGCCCCGTCCCTCCTGGTTTCCCATAACAAGCCGTTAGGAGTTTTTACGGCCTTGACGGAACCAGGCCCCTCGTGCTGATAAAGAGGTGCCAATTTGCTGTAAGCTGATACAGCTGGGGCTGTAAAAATCACCGGGTCACCGGGATGGAAAAATATCAAAGGATTTAACTATCTATGACCAGGGACCCAGGAAAATAATTAAGGGAATCAAACTGGCATGACACGCCCCCTTTTGAGGAAGATGACATCAAAGGTTGAACACCTTTGATATCATCGCTCTAAAAGACATCAAGAAAAGAAGTATCACAATAAAAACAAAACTGAATTATACACCTATTAAAAAAAAATTTCAGGCATAACATGACAAGATCAGTTACAAATCACAGGATCAGCATCAGTCATCTAAATGATACATACGAGATAGAGCATCTGCGGCTTTATTATCCTTCCCAGCCACATGATTTATGGTAAAATCAAAATCTTGTAATAACAGAGCCCACCTCAATAGTTTTTGGTTTGAATTCTTCATTCTGGACAACCAGCACAGGGGAAAGACCAGGGGCTAACAGAAGGTTCAATAACCCCTAAGTCTAACATGGCCTGTATTTCTTTTTCCACCGCTTTAGCATGTGGCCCAGTTACCCTATAAGGGGAGGACTGCATTGGTGGATGATCACCTGTCAAAATAGAATGTTTTGCCAAATGTGTTTTTCCTGACTTACTAGAAAACAAAAATTGAAAATCTACCAAAACTTGACGTAGTTGTGAACATTGTTCATATTCCAAGTTATCAGAAAAAAAAAAACCTCATCAATACCCCCTTCTTGTTGACTTTCTGCCACTAGGTCCACAAACCCTTCTTCCTGCTCTTTCGCCCTAGTGCAGGCCAAAACCAGCTTTGCCCTAGACCAAAATTGCTTAAGGGTATTAATATGGTAAACCCTTGGTTTCTTTTTTGAATCAGGATAGGCCAATAAGTAATTGGTATCACTCAGTTGTGCCTTAACCAGCATGGGCCCAGTCCAGGCCACTGACAACTTAGATCCTGATTGTGGTTTTAACACCAGCACCTCAGAACCCACTGCAAAACGACGTGCCTTAGTATGAGAATCATAATAAGCCTTTTGCTGTTGCTGGGCTTCTGCTAAATTCTCATGGGCAGTCTCCAATGCATCCTTTAGGGTCTCACGCAAGTTTTGTAAATACGTGGCTACTGGTACAGAAGAAAATTCCATCTTTCCTTCCCAATCTGCCTTTAACAAAGACAGGGGACCTGCAATATCCCTGCCAAATACCAACTGATTTGGAGAAGATTTTAAACTGGCCTGGGGAGTATCTCTGTAGGCAA
This sequence comes from Rhineura floridana, assembly GCF_030035675.1. NCBI lineage: Eukaryota > Metazoa > Chordata > Lepidosauria > Squamata > Rhineuridae > Rhineura > Rhineura floridana. Next base: position 103,828,842 of record NC_084487.1, read on the forward strand.
ACATAAGAAACGGCAAGGCCACATCCCAGTTACCTGAATGTTTTACAGCATGTGCCCTTAGCATTCTTCCTAGAGTCAGGTTCAGACGTTCACAAAGTCCATTGGATTCATGCTGTCCAGGCACAGACATCACATGTTCTATCCCAGCAATCTCCCATAGCTTTTTAGTGAGTTTAGCTACAAAACCTGGGCCTTGATCTGACAAGATAACTTTTGGGCATCCCCACCGAGAAAAAATTTCTAATAGAGCCTTTGAAATAGCCGTGGCAGTAATGCTGCTTAGAGCTACTGCTTCAGCAAATCGTGTTGCATAATCTATATAAGTCAAAATAAATTTCTTCCCACTAGGCGTCACATTCAGTGGACCAAGAATATCCACTGCGACCCGGGCAAATGGTTCTGCTATGATCTCAGAAACTTGCATAGGCATTTTAGGGTGATCCCTAGCATGTCCTACTAACTGACAGGTTAAACAGCTTTTACAAAAATCCTGCACCCCTTTTGCAATCTGGGGCCAATAAAAGCAACGAGTTACTCGTGCTAAAGTTCTTTTTATTCCCAAATGGCCTCCACTGATAGCATCATGAGCCAATTGTAACACTTCCAGCCTATGCGCTGATGGAACTACCAGTTGTTTAACAGGTTTCCAATCCACAGATGCACCCCGCGGCACATGCTCTCTGTATAACAACCCATTTTTCCAATAGAATCTTACGGTCACAGATTTAGACAATTTCAAGGGAGCATTGTCTGCAGCTTCCCTACATTTTTGCAAACTTTCATCTTGTAGGAGAGCTTCCCTAAACGCCTTAGAACGAACAGAATTTAATTTCAACTCTTCCTCAGGAGATTCAACATCATCCCTATTCCCAGCGCCGTTTGGCAGCGGCTGGTTTAAATTATCAACTTCTCGTGTCACAGCACCATCTAGTGGTAAAGTTTCAATATCAGGTTCGCGCTCTAATTTCTTAACTGCACTTCTAGTTAAAACATTTACATTCACGTCTCCAGCCTTCTGATTATGTAAATAATGTGCATAGGCAATATCATTCCCCAACAGGAAATCAAAAAACTGGTCAGAATAATCATGAATTAATACTCTATGTTTTCCCGACCAGTTTTTATATGAAATCCAAACATCAGCCACATCACAAAGTTTATTAGACATCCCATAAACATGTACTGACGCTTTAATCCCTGGTAAAATTAATTCAGGCGGAATTACATGGCGAGATAAACTCGATGCCTCACTGCCCGAATCGCGAAAGGCCGTTAACTTAACATAATTCACAAAAATAGTCTCTTTAAACATTTTGTTGGACCAAGCAATCTGGCCAGGCAAACAGGAATAGTTAACGTTGTTTGCAGGGAGTCGTTCCTTCTCTCCCTTCCCGCTTTGTAGTAGTTCCTGGGTTGGTTTTTTCTTTCCACCCCCCTTCTTTTCTCCCGGTTGAATAACACTCACCACAGGAGTCTGTTTACTTCCTCTCCTTTGGGGGATGGGACTATTCTCAGTACTAGGAGCCGAAAACTCCCAGTCCTGGTCGGAATTAGAATCAGAAGACGACCAACGGGAAATTTCTGGAGATGACTGCCCTCCTGGTTCTTCATAATCACGGGCTCTCTGTACTACCGCTATTTTAGCCCCTTTGCTGACGCTCACATTCTGCTTCTTAATCAGTTGGGAACACTGGTCCTTTCTGTGTCCCGGTTGTTTACATAGAAAGCATAAATTCTCCAAAACTGCTTTACTCGGTTGGTAAACTGACGGACGCACGGGAACAGCAGTAGAAACAGAGCTCTCCCCTCTGTCCTCCGACTTAACTACAGATGGCCACGTTTTTTTCTTCCACTCACTTCCTCCACCCGCTGGTTGATTTCCTTTGTAATTGCCCGGTTTTTTAACATATGCCTTAGGCAATTCCTCTTTGTCCTGAAAGGAATCTAATTCATCAGCATAATGACCTGCTTCTTGCAAGCTTTTTGGCTTTTTGCCTCGCACCGCCGCGGCAAGCTCTTTTGGCAGCATTTTGTAAAATTTCTCCAGAGTATACACAGTCCTTAACTGCTCAAAAGTATTAGCTTTTGCAGCTGCAATCCACAAGTCCATAGCTTGAGCAGTACGAGCGCTTAATGCTGAAAACGTCTCTTTTGATTTTTTTGTCAAAGTCTCAAACTTTTGGTAACATGCCCTGGTGGATAACGCAAACTGGGCTGTTGCCAATTTTACAAAGTTTTCATAATCATCAGCTAGCTCTCTCGGGAGTTTACACATTAGACTTCTTAACTCTCCCTTTCCTTGAGTGCGTAAAATTTTCATCCAGTACTTTTTATCTAAAGACTGGTCCACACACGCTTGCTCAAAGATTAAAAAATACTTGGAGATATCCTCTCCCGCTTGATAAAACGGAAAATCTGCTGGATCTGCTCCTCCCAAACACACTCTGCCAGACCTCAGTCCTTGGCTTGGTGGGGCAAAAGCTTGTTGTTGTTGTACAAGTGTAGTCATAAGAGCCATCTGTTTCGAGAAGAAGTTGTGCATTTCTGCCCACATATCCATGGGTGGCACACCCCCACTCTGGCTAATTTGGCTATCCATACTCCGTCGACCCCGTACCGGTGATGGTGCTCGTTCTCCCTCCGGAGTAAAGCTTTGGACTGGCAGCCCCTCTGCGCTGCCTCCTGCTGCTTCAAAATTGCCTTGAGGTAACATCTCTGTTTGTTCCTCATCACTACTCTCAGTAGAAACCTGATCTAATGCCTTCTTTTGTTTAGATCTTGTATCCATCCTGACTTTCCAAAACAACAAACCTTTGTGCCAGAATCTTTAATAATTGTAATTTATCCAATTGTACCTTTTCCACAACTATGTTTAACCAGAGATAGGTTCAGTCTTTTTCGACCCCAAACGCTGCCAACATGTAGTGAAAGCAGGGAGTTCCCCTCCTCCTGCTTTTACTGTCCCAGGAATCAATCCCCAACCTTGGGCAATTGATCCTAGCAAACCTGGTCTGCTAGGGCTGTGTATGCTTACACCAACCCCGCACAGTAGTACTGCCACCACCCTTCTATTGGTTATCCACTCTGGGGTGAAGGGACCCCCAGAGCCCACTGAACACCTAAGCCTCTCAGGACCAGAGGCTCGATACCCTCCTGGCCCCTTCAGAAGTCTTAAGTGAAAACGTTCCTCTAGTACACGGTAGTTTGGTCAAGCAGCCAGGACTGAACTTAGTAACTGAACCCCTTCTCTGGAATAAACACACGTTGCTTTAAAATAAGTAAAGTTTATTAAAAAAAAAAACATAAGAAAAGGGGTAAAGGGTACAAAAGATAAAAAGGTACATACAATTAGTTTGGAGCAACAAATCAAATCCTAAAACCAACACCCAAAAGGGGCAAGGTATATAACAAACAAGATATAAAGGTTCTTGGCACAAAAATGAAAATAATAAAACTAACTGCCTCAATTGTACTTACAAGCCTCAGCTCTTTCTCAGGAGTTAGTATCCTTCCCCTCAGGGACGGCTAGTCAGGAAGTATAGTGGAGCCACCGCAGAGCATCACCATAAGCAAGGTGGTGCCCACAAGTGGAACACAGCCCAGAGACTGAGGCCTTCTCTTATAGAGAAAATCCCTGCCTCAGCTGGGAGCAATCAACTAATTTAGCAGTTCCATCACAGGAATGATGAACCGATGTTCCCACCGTACCAGGCCCCGTCCCTCCTGGTTTCCCATAACAAGCCGTTAGGAGTTTTTACGGCCTTGACGGAACCAGGCCCCTCGTGCTGATAAAGAGGTGCCAATTTGCTGTAAGCTGATACAGCTGGGGCTGTAAAAATCACCGGGTCACCGGGATGGAAAAATATCAAAGGATTTAACTATCTATGACCAGGGACCCAGGAAAATAATTAAGGGAATCAAACTGGCATGACAGAATCCAGTTTTTCTAGTTTTTATTATCAGAAGCTAATGGGTTCACAACTCTTCCAAGTACTCCCTTTTTGTTTCCATGGCCAGGAGAGCATGTTATTTGCCCTCCATGCCAACTTCTGAATAGTTGATGATAACTTTTTGTGAAGCTGCCACTCTAAAAACTGTAGTACATTGCTGTCTTGCGAGGTTACATAGAGCTCCAGTTATAAAATACTGCTTATACTTCATTAATATATTATTGTACACATGACTTGAGAACAAGTCCTACTAAACTAAGGGAGCAATCCAACTCACCTTTCTGCCAGGCTTGGGTGAGTTGGATGCCATGGATCCCCAGCTGCACTGTCAGGCTGTCAGCTATACCTGGCTGTGGCACAGCAGAGCTGTGGCATCACCAGGAGCCTGCCAGCACTGCTGGGTGCCTGCTGGGGATGGCCAGCCCGGCAGATAGAGGACCAGTGGAAGACCCAAAAATGGGGTGTTCTGGGGGCATTGTGTGGGGGAACTTATGTGAGATCCTCCTTGCATTCTGTCCCCTTCTCCGAGTCCCAATCCCCCTGCAAAATCTGCTGGCCATAAGGCTAATGCAGTAAAATTATTTTCTTAAATTTCCATTTTGGCCTACGGGGAGCGCTTACACCATGGGAGACCTGTTTATTGGAACTCGTGCTTCCCGGCTGGCTTGTGTGCACAGCCCCCAATGGAGCTGGCATTCAGCTGGGGGCAGCAGCTCCAAAGTGGGTGGGGGATCCGGTGGAACTTTCCACTGGCTCTTCCTCCACTAGGGTTGCCATATTGCCTGGTTAGCCAGGTTTTACCCAGATGATAGTCCTGCTACTCAGCTCCTGCTTAGCCCATTCGGTGGCCCGGATTTTCTGGGCGGGTGCCAAGCTGCAGAGACTGGCAAGAAGAAAAGAAGAGAGGCTCATGGGGAGGTGGGTGGTGCTCAGGGCTGGCACTACCCTGCCCTGGCACACGTGCACATGTACATTCCATCTACCTACCTCTTCCTTGACATAAATGCTGGCCGCACATCTTGGTTGATGGCAGGGATGCATGTACGTAGCACGCACGCGTGCCATCAACCAAGATGGCAGGGGAGGCATCAGACCCTTAGGGAAGCCTCAGCCACCATCTTGGTTAATGGCAGGGTTATGCCTGCAGTGCAGCCAGCATTTATGTCAAGGGAGAGGTAGGTGGAGCATTCAGGAGGGCGTTGTGGGCCTGCGCAGTGTGAGGGTGCCTGGGACCTCCCTCTCACAATCAACAGCAGGGTCGGGAGCTCAGATTTGTGGGACTGGAATATGGCAACCCTATCCTTCACCAGCCCCACTTCTGCCGGTTCCCCAGCATGTGGATTGCTCTGCCTGGCTCAGTCTTATGCATTTGTACCTGGGAGTAAGGTCTACTGAATTAGTGTTTTTGTGTTCAGTTGTAAGACTTCAGTTGTACACTTATTTAGAAGTAAGTTCCATTTTACTCAATAATACTTTGAAGTGGCTGCATGTATGCAATTCCATGAACTCTTCCATTGAATTCAGTGGGGCTTACTCTAAATAGCTGCTCATTAGCTCAGGCTGATTGGATACAATCTACAGCCCTACACATTGATGGATGTGCATAGCACCCATAGACTGCAGTCTTAAGCATTGTTTTCAGGGAATTTCTCTAGGTGCTGTGCAAATAATCAAAGTCTTTAAAACCAGCATAAAAATCCAAATGCAAAACCATAGCAACAAAACCATTGTGATAAAATACCTTATACAGCATAGAACTAAAATAGTCACCAAACACATACCCTCAAACCACCAACCATACCACAGGGGCTTAAAGCCAGATCATAAAAGACTGGGAGCAGTGAAGTCTTAACTTAGTGCTGAAAAGACAGCAATGTGGGTGCCAGATGTATCTCCCTAAGGAAAGCATTTCATAGCCAGGGGCCCACTACCAAAAGGGTTCTCTCTCGTGTGACCATCTTCTGAGCTTCATGGGCACATGAAGTAGGTACACATGGGAGGAGGAGTTCTGTTGGGTACTGAGATTCTAAACTGTGTTGGCATTATGCGTCCAAGCTGGCATGAGCCTTAGGCTCATATCCTTCCTTCTCTGATCTCCTTCTCTTCTGTGATTATGAGAATGAGATCAGAAGCATTTGTTTTCACTTTTAAACTAACCAGACTTAAATTTTTAAAATTAATTTTTTATATTTATATCCTGCCCTTCCTTCAAATTGCTCATGGGGGCATGCATGGTTCTTTCTAACTAACCACCACTATTTTATCCACACACAACATTATGAGGTAGGTTAGGCTGAGAGAGAGTGACTGGCCCAAGGATACCCAATGAGCTTTGTAGCTAAGCTGAGTTTGAACTTGAGTGTCCCTGGCCTTAGTCTGATACCAGTACACCACACTGAATCCAAGCCTGTTTGAACTAACCAGAGTTTAAACTAACCAGAGTTCCCCCAAGTTTAGAAGCAAATGAAAGCTGTTTCTCCTCATGGCTGCATCAGAAACATGTATTTCCCCCTTTCCTTGGTGGGCTTATACTTCCCCCTATTTTCTCCTCATGATTGTAATGCTAAGCCATTATTTTAGTATTGTGTCCCAAAAAGCCTCACTGACTAGTTGAACTCAGTGATATTTACTTCCAAGGAAAGGAATTTAGGATTGAAATATATTTGCATCCCATGTATTTTTTCCTTCTCAGGTGTTCGCTCTTGAGCAATCAATTATTGTCAAAACCATGGGAAAACAAGTCCTTGCTAAGACAAGATAATAAAAATGTATAGTTCATAAGACAGGGCTTTTCAATATCGATTGCCCCTGTCTTCAAACATTCCCTCATAGCTTTCTCTTTCCCCCTTGTTACAGCATGTAAATGATGAAACATTTGAGGTTATTCACTCATTTCGCTCTACACACAAAAATCAAATTATGTTGGAAAATCATTGACAACAGCACATTGTTCATTTTGGTCCTAGGTGTCCCATGCAGATTTTGAATTACAGTGAGAACTAATGTTTTCACACTGTTGGTGCCCCACAATATTTTTGCATTATGTGACAGAAAATCTTAAAAATAAAAAAAAAGAATGTGAAGCATCTTTTCCCCATGATAGCCATATTTAAGTTTTGCTTTGTTTTTTTTTTACTAGGAAGGAAATGTTTCTTACAATATAGCCCAGAGCAGTGCTTTTGGTTAAGCTTCTTTTCCATAATTGTTCCTGCTTGTATTGTCTTCAGCAAGCTGGGTGCAAGGCAATGTAACTGCATTGTACTATATCAGCTGGCACAATATTATGTAATTAGGAGACATGGGAGGCTCCATATTTTAATGACTGAAATGTTTAGTGATGTACTTTTATCAGCTCTCAAGTGTTTTAGAATTGTTTATTTTTAAATCAGGTTGTAACCCAATCTGGGATGTTGTGATAAAAAGCAGACTAAAAATATCTCCAATAATTAATACAACATTGTCGATCATGCTGATCTGTAGTATATAGTGGGGAAAAACTAGGCTTAAGTATGGATGTCATAGGGGTGTGGGTACATTAAAAGAATTGTTTTCTGTCACATAAGGCAAATAAAATACCATCTCAGTTGCTGTCTCAGGTACATACTTTCCCATAGAGAAAGGAGAGAAACCGGTAGAGCATCAACGTATTATCAAGTCACTGTTCTATTTCCTGTCCCCAAATATGCCACTGATAAACATGGAAGAACTTGGGAAAGATATATGTGGGAAATTAGAAAGTCTGTGTATTCAGATCTTTATGTTTTTATGGGCAGATGAGTATTCAGGTAAGGAATCTAATATATGTCCTGAAACTGGAATGGTAGAGAATACATTCTTTGCATGCCAAAGGTCCCAGGTCCCAATACTGACTAAGCTGGACCTATGGTATGACTCAATATAAGGCAGTTTCTGATGTTATAAGGCTGTATGTGTGCAAGACAAATCACATACACTCTGAATCTCTCAGAAGTGTAAGTAACCATTTCAGAAGAATATATGGAAGGAAGGAATTTTTACATTTTTACTGGAAACTAAGCCCTACGAGGAGAGACTGAAAGAACTGGGCAGATCTAGCCTTGAGAAGAGAAGACTGAAGGGAGATGTGAATTTATTTATTTATTTTATCAAATTTCTATCCCACCCTTTCTTCCAGAAAGAGCCCAGGGTGGCAAACAAAAAAACACACTAAAAGCCACTCCTAAAAAATAAACAATAACCTTCTTCAAGCAGTTGAAAGGTCACACAGAAGAGGACCAGGATTTCTAGTACAGGACATGGAATGATGGGCTCAAATTACAGGAAGCCAGATTTCACCTGAACGTCAGAAAAACCTAATTGTTAGAATGGTATGACAATGGAACCAATTACCTAGGGAGGTGGTGGGCTCTCCAACATTGGAGGCATCAAGAGGCAGCTGGAGAGTAACCGTCGGGAAGCTTTAAGTTAGATTCCTGGACTGAGCAGGGGTTTGAACTCAATGGCTCTTAGTCCTGACACACTTCAGAACATGTTAGGAGAGTGAAAGAGTAGGTGAAGGGAAGAGAGGAAAACATATCCTTCTCCCTGCTCTATCAGCTGCTGCTACTTCTTGATGGTCCCTGCTGAGATATGTGGGCTCTAGATTTTCCTCACCATGCTAAGCCGAAAGGTGTCATGTCTGAGAGACCAACAGTGCAATCCCATACACGTCTACTTGGAAGTAAGTCCCACTGAGTTCAATAGGGCTTATACCTAGGTAAGTGTGCATACGATTGCAGCCTAAGATATTCTCTCTCTTTACAGCACAATGACATTGAAATTTTGTTAATGTGCATCAAAAGAACTGTTATGACTAGTTCCACATATTCAAGTCAGCAAAATTAATAAATAAATAAATATTGAGGGAAGTTTCATAAGCATTTTCTTCAATGGAAAACAGTGGAGTTTTTTTAAAATCCCAGTTTGCAAGCCTAAGCTCTTTAGCACACCTAAGGGAGCTCTTGTGGCTTATAAGTGTAATTATTACTTTTTAAAATAGGAACCATATGTCAAATTCAGACTAATGATTGATGTTCCGGTCCAATCTCAATATAAGTCAATAGAAAAATTTCAACTGGCCTCCGTAGGAGTAGTAGTGGGCTGAACACACTAAGACATTTGTTCTAGAGAATCATAATTTTTTTAAAAAATGAGTCAATTTTTATGAAAAAGTCATTTGTCACAAATAACCTTCTAGGTAAAACATAAGTTGTACATTGTGTTGCAACAATGTCAACACAGCTGGCCTTTAATAATAATCTGTTAGTTTAGTCAGGAAAGGGACTATAAACTATTTATGATACTGTATGTCACAATGATACAATCTATTCACTTAATCTGACAAATACAGAATACATTTTTTGAGAAAGCATGTTTTTATGTATCAAAAAGTCTTCATTTTGTTCACACAACATGAAAGAATTCCCTTATCTATTACGATATTTAAACATTTATATCCTGTGAGCGAGGTAAACTAGATACTATAACGTTACAAGTCAAAATCCCAGCTATTATACTGATATAATATATAAAAAAGGTATTTGTGATGTGGTTCAGTAAGGAGTTTCAATTGTGTTTAATCCTGACGCATTCAAACTGATTAGATCCTTCAATATTAGCTACTAAAGACAGACAGTGATACAATACTGTATTTTCTATGATATTATATCTCAGCTTGTCACCATTACACGTTGTCTTGCCACATTGTGACACCTATAACATATGTAGGCTACTCCAGTATGATGAAATAATAACTGGTTTTATTTCTTGGTTTCTTTTTGCAGTTCTCAGTCTGGCATCTATCTTGGAACCACTCCCAAAAGCACAGGCCTAGAGCACGTGCGGTTCTAACTTTTCTAAAGAAATGCTTTTGCCTTTTGGCTACTATGTAGCAACAATATAAACATTGTCAGGGAAGGGAGTACAGATTTGTTCTGGGTTGGCTGGAGGGAGTGGCATAGATGTGGATCATAGAGTAGTCTTGCTCTCTTTGGTCTGTGCCTGGACTATAAAAAAGGAGCCCAGATCATGGCACATGATAATCCAGACACCACTTTCCTCACCCACCCTACCTGTATTAGATTCATCCTTGCTGTGGACATTATTGGCCACTGTAAAGAACCAAGAATGAAAGATGGTGGGAGGTTTGCCTTCTCCATAGCAAGACTCTGGTGTTGTGTGTTTCTTTTCTTTTCAAAACCTTGGTGGGGGAGAGCACTGTGCACAGGATCTATGGATTATTAGGGGATCCACAAAAAGTAGCATAATATACTTTTAAACTTTCAAATAACTTTTGAATATGAATTTTAAAAAGTGTACATGCTGCAGCTTATGATTCCATTACAATGTGTTATGCTTTTCTAATTATAAGGAGTCAAACAAGTTTATTTTTTTCTGGGCTGTTGAAGAGGGCAGTTTATTGTTCTAATTCATAGCCTGTTTTGAAAACCTTCCCAATACTAAGCATTAATCCTATACTTACTTTTCTGGGAGTAAAGCTGAAATGTTAATACACATTCCTGGGAGTAAACCCCATGTAATTCAGTAGGATTTATTCTGAGTAGACATGGTTAGGATTTTGCTGTAAATCAGTGGGACTTTGGAGTGAACATAGCAAAGGATTGTGTTGTAAATCTTTCTCTCCCCCTCCAATCATTTTTTTAAATGCAGTGAGGCAGGGCTTACTTAGGTGTCCCTGCTTTTATTTGGTACGGAACTAATACTGATATTTAAAAAAAAATGTTCGGCAATGACCAACTAGTTTTGACAAGAAACTATTATATGGGTTGTATGTATTTTTACATCTCCAGTGTGTGTGTATATGGAATCCTTCCAACAACCCTGTGAAGTAGGGTTGGAAACCAAGGCAGCTCACAACAAGAAATAAAGCCATTTAAAATCCAATAGCCATAAAACAAGTATAAAACAGTTGCAAAACTGCTTAAAGTAGCATGATTTTGAATTTTGAGTTGGGTGAATGAAGTTCCGTATCAATGGAGGTTGCAGTCCTGTGCAAGTTTCCTTCTGAATACTGAATACATTGGGACTTGCTTCTGAGTAAACATGTATAGAATTACACTGTAAATATCATTACAGGTTGTGTAAATAATAAACAGCTTTGATATTCATGCTTATATAAATCATACCCTATCTCAATATGTATCTGATTTCACACTATGGTTGTACATTATTATTACCTCTATGTTTTAAGTGTGCCCTTCTTCCTTAGAATTGTCATGCTCCCCCTCTGTTGTTGTCACCCTGAGGGGGAGATTAGACTGAGAGATGGTGAGTAGCCCATGGTTGCCAAGTAAACTTTGTAGCTAATCTCCATTTTAAAAATTAAATAAAATGATTTATATTCAGGGAAATTTTATGAAGTAATGCAGATCCACACAATAAATTTAAAGCACATCCATCTCACATTTAAAGTGCATGACATCCTCCAAAGAATCCTGGGAAATGTAGCTTCCCATTCACAGTTATAGTTCTCACCACCCATAACCAACTACAGTTCCCATGCTTCTGTGGTGGGATTCATGTGCTTTAAATGTGTGTTGAATGTGTTTTAAATGCATGGTGTGGATCTGTCTTAGGTATGCTGTGCATTCATTAGTGAATTGAAAAGAACAATTTTATAAGATATCTTTTTAAACAGGGGAAGTGCAGTAGCCTAGTGGTAGGGCACATGCTTTGCATGCAAAGATCCAAAAATGCAAACTCTAGAGAATACTATTGCCTGGAATCCTGGAGAGCCAATGCTAGTCCATGTCATCAGTACTGAACTAGATGGTATCAAATGACCTGAGTTGGTATAAGGCAGACTCCTTTGTTCCTAAAAGAGGAAAGAGACCCAATGGCCACAGTGACTCCAAAATTTATTTATGTATTTTATTTACAACATTTATATACCACATTATTATTAAAAAAAACCTCAAAAGGGTTTATGAAAGGAATTACAACAATAACATTATTGGCAAAAACAGTTAAAGATGGGTATTTAAAAACAGTCAAAATAATAAAATCAACAATAAGTTAAAAATAGATAAAAACATAATAGCTTCTACATGCCTGGGTAGGCTTGCTTAAACAAAAACACCTGTTTTTAGCAGGTGTCAAAATGAGTGCAATGAAGAGCCTGCCTAATGTCAATAGGCAGGGAGTTCCAAAGTGTAAGTACTGCCAAACTAAAGGACTGATTTCTTACAAGAGTAAAACAAGTACTATCTGGAACCTGTAACATGGAAAGCAGACCTTGAACTGAGCCTGGTAGTAAATCGGTAACCAGTACAGCAGTATTATGTGCTGATATGGTATCACTGTTGTCAGCAATCGTGCCACAGCATTCTGCACTGACTTCAGCCACTGGGTCAGGATGTGCTGCATGGGAATTTCTGTGACCTTGGCTGATTGGCTGCCAGGATTTTTTTGGTTTTGGTTAAGGACCCTGACTGTTTGTGGGATGCTGAGTTTTCTGTCTTAGTCATAGGAATCTTGTTGTGGTTGGTATAGTATTGCATTTAGGAAATCATCACTGTCTTTTCTTTTTCTGTTTGCATTTCATTTACCTCTTACTCCCTCACATCCATAGAAGCAACAGCAGTGGTTCCATGTGGTCAGCTCAACCCCCTTACACCCACTGATGATGCACCTTGTTATTTGCATGATGGTTTGTTTCTTGCCCAATAGTGGTAAAAGAGAATTCACATACTGGGAAATGTAGCTACAATTGCTGTGGTTCCTAATCTACTGCCTGCGAAGGTAGACCAAACCATGTATGTTTTGTCTCTGTCAGTTATTTCTGACTGGAATTAGGTTGGCTGTCAAAGTGAATTTATAGCAGCCCACAGAGTAGGCAGGAAAGGGTAGAGAATCTTCTTCACTCTTACTCATTTCTCAAACTTCTCTGCAGTGAAAGGACAAGTCTGTAAAAAATTTGGAGCAGCCACGTTAAAAGGCAGGCAGGGGGATGCCAATCCTGCTTTAATATGGATGTCGTTGCAGAGGATCCCTAGTCAAGTCTTTCCAACAGCACAATCCTAACAATATCTAATCAGAAGTAAGTCCTGTTGAGTTCTATGGGGCTTAGTCCCTTAGTAAGTATGTTTAGAATTGCAGCCTTCAGGGCCATCCATCTTTAGTATTGAGTGCTCCTATCTAACATCTCCACAACAGTATGTTGTCTTCCTACAATGGCCTTTTAGTGACTGGCCTGGGGGCACTTAAACCCTTCTTGCCAGAATCAAGTAGGACAGATTAAATGTTCCTTACCCAGGCACTCTAAGCAGGTGAGAAGGAATGATCCTGTCACTTCAGTTGGACCTGGACACACTCCCATTTAGCCAGGATTTCTATCTTAATTTCCAATTAGAGATTTTTTTTTGTTTGAGTGGTGTGCTCCAATCAACTGTGGTTGATGCTTAATCTATCATGCTTAATGACACCACTAGGGACTGCCCCATGACATCACTAAGGACTGTCCCATATAACATCACTAGGGCCCACCCCTATGACTTCACTAAGGACCACCCCTGAGATCTCACGGTTTGGGATGCTTCTGGTCTTACAACCCTAATTTGAAATCAATTTTCACTCAATTTTTTTTTTTGGCTACATTAAAAAGACAAAACAGCAATATTTTTTTTAAAAAAACACACTGTTTAAAAGGGTTTAGTGTATTGTTATAGCTATGTTGCACCTACTTGTGCGGATAGACAATAGCAGGATGTACACACTCAAAGGCATTGTACACTGTAAAGTGTGAAAAGTCATTTGCAATTCCATTTGTAGCTCATTGTGGAAGAACAATAACTGGATGTGCTAAAAGCCTCCAATTGGGAAACACTTGTATTCTGTCCCCTCCCAGTCAGAGGTTCCATGTGCATGTGGAAACTCTGATGCCTACATGGAATTCCCTTGTAAGTGTACTTTTCTACCGGATTGAGTTTTGTTTTGCAAGATCTATATATTGTTTGTTTAAAAAATGCCTAAATTAATGCAAAATATTCATAAAATAGCATTTAAAACAGTAAACATGATAAAGTTATCAAAGTGTCTTCAATTTAAAAAAAACTAGTGACATAATAAATTTGTATGTCTGGGTATGCTTGCCTAAACAAAAAAGTTTTGAGCAGGCATCAGAACAGTTCAATGAAACTGCCTCCCTAATATTGATAGGCCGGGTGTTTTGCTCAAAGGTGCAGCATAAGGAAGTCCTGCCTCTTATCATTTAGATATACCTCACTTATATCTCACTCTTGCCTGTAACAAATTCTATGCACAAATTAAATTTCTGATTAAAATATTGTTGTATAAACAATTAAATGGGCCTATCTGGTAGCTGTAGATTAGGAACAGTCAACCTGTAGTCCTGCAACCTGTTGGACTCTAACTTCCAACAGACATGGCCAGTCATCAGTGATGATGGGAGTTGTAGTCAAATAACCTCTGGAGAGCTATCCCTAATGTGGATGCTACCATGTAATCATGTTAAGACTGCAGGCCTATACACACTTGCCTGGCAGGAAGCCCCCTTGAACACAATCAGACTTATTTCTGAGAAAACATGCATAGCATTGTGCTGGACATTTTCTTTAGGCATCAACTGTGTAGTGGAGGGGAATGCAGGAGAGCACAACTCTAGGACTTTTTTTCAGAGCAGGAGCAATGATGTCTTCTGGCTGAGTGCTAGGGTAATTGATGGACTCTTTGGATTGCTCTGAGAAGTGAATGAGGTGACAGACTTCCGGGAAGGGTGACTTAGCCTGTGCCTGCTTTTGAGACGGGCTCCTGCCTCAAAAGAAGCTTATTCAGATATATCAGTCAGTTTTTTCTTTTTTTTTGACTGATTAAACTTCTCCCGGGTAGGGAGAAACGAAGAGATTAACCTCAAAGCCTATTTTTGTTGGGACGACCAGATCTCATTAATTTATGGGACGAGGTCCAGCCGACGAAGGTGGGACGGATTTTCAACAGCAAGCTCTATCTGTTAAAGCGAACGTTCATCTTATCTTCTAAGAGAGAACGCACTAACAGGCAAGCACCCTTTTTTCTATATTTTTCTTTTACTTGACTTAAATTGTTGCTGTTTAAAAGAGATTTGCCAGATTGATCAGTTTTTGACATCTCACTGGGGAGCCGTAACTTCTCTCTGCTACGCACTAATTAATAGCTTATCTCTGTTTTTGTTGCAAAAAGCTGTCCTGGATTTGCATTCTAAAGATACACACAGAAGAGGGATTTCTATTCCAGATTTTTATTTTGAAAAATATTATACTGTTTTGAGACTACTCTCTTTTTGGTCTATTTTATTTTGACGAATCTGTTTCTTGACGATTGCCATTAATTGTTTCGATCCTGGGAACTGCATTTTGTTTACTTAACTATTGGAGAGATAAGACTGTCTGCTCTGTTTATACTGTGATGTCACCAAGTTTGGAGTATTAACCCAATTGTTGCTGAAATAAGAAGTGGTTTTCCTATATTTTTCTTTTAAAATGGCAATTAAGAAAGTGGCTGAGAATCTGGAAATAACTATGTTTCAGAAAATAATGGATGAGATTGAGATAACGAAAATTGAATTGAGTAAAATGAAGCAGGAGATCAAAGATATAAGGGTCCCTGTGAGAGAGGTGACCCTGGAAGGGGTCCCTGTGAGAGAGGAGACCCCGGAGATTGGAACAGGGGTCCCTGTGAGAGAGGAGACCCTGGAGACTGGAATAGGGGTCCCTGTGAGAGAGGAGATCCCGGAGATTGGAACAAACGTGGAACAGGAACAAGATTTGGAGTCTATGGACTTTAGAAATAAAATCTATTGTTTGGAACTCAATGTTATCTCTGAAGAAATTAATGAAGATTCTAGAGATAAAGTTATCAATGGCATGGATTATCTTCTGGACTGGAATGATGTGATGGAGCCCAATATAGAGAAAATCTATGGAATTAACTGCAGCCATGTGACAATGGAAAAACTTTTAAGAGATGACCCAGTGTATTTTGAAAAAAAGAACAGAGATATGATTTTACAGCAGTATTTCAGCAACCTATTCAGAATGGATGGCAAGAAAATATTTGGGATAGAGGTAATTCCCATCAGACTCTTACTATATGACTATGGCTTTGACAGCAAGATTATTATGGAATACTGATAATGGAAGATTGGATATTGAAATTACTGGACTTAACAAGACTACTGAAGATGGAAGATGGAAAATGGAACTAATAGAGATAATAGAACAATGGCTACTGAAATTACTGAACCTAACAGATTCTGATGTGATGGATTAATTGAAATGTTTATTTTGACTATGGTTATGACAATAAGATTATCATAATTAGTAATGAGATGGATTAATCGATATGCTTATCTGGAAAAAAAAATTGATAGATATATTTCTTAAAGAATTGAAACCTCTCTTTGACTTTTTGTGGAAAGAATAAAGTAATGTTTATGAGATTTGATGATTAAGTAAGATAACTACTGGAGGAAAGTGATTTTATAATATGACTTAAGAGACAGGATTGCTATATATTATAGACTTATAACTGATTTGATCTTTGACAAATGGGAAGTCAATATTTTACTCTTTATTTTTTATTTTTTTTTTTTTTCTTTTTTTCTTTTTGTTTAACTATTTTTGATTTTGTTTTTTGTCTTTGAATGTTTTATGATTTTGTCTTGTATGTTTTATGAAAATCTGAATAAAAATTATTGAAAAAAAAAAAAAAAGAGAAGTGAATGAGGTGACAATGGGGTTTTCAAGACTCTTTGTGACACATTAGCATAGAAGAAGTCAGAGAATGAGGTAAATAATCAAGCAGAGGCTAGATACTTCAGTTCTTTTCGTTAATGTGGTTCCTGCTTTATGCTAGCACAGAGGTGGGGAATTATCACCCCTCTCCCTGAAGGCCAAATTTGACAGGTGGGTGGGGCTGCTCACCTGTCAATCACCTGAAACTGGGTAACACATCACTTCGGAGCCCCAGCAATCAGCTGATCATCGTGACTTCAAAGAACAGTACTGTGCTTTGAAGTACTGATGACCAGCTGATTGTTGGCACTTCAGAAGGCCTGCACTTGGGGCTTCTGAAGCACCACTCAAGAAGCCAGGTGTGTAGCACATCTGAAGCTCTGACTATCAGCTGGCTAGCAATGTTTCAGAAGCCTCTTTTGGCCCAGCTCAGCCATCTTTTTACTTGCCCACACCTGATGTCATATATGACACCAGGTGATTGACAGGGGTGCATGACTTGGCAAAAATGGTCTGGCAGGCCAAATGTGGGAGGTTCGCTGTTTAAATAACACTTGTTTGCAAGATTTCTAATTAAAAGTTTGCATTTTGGCTATCTGAAGGTGTTTTGCTAAAGCTCAATGTGTTTTTCAAGTTGAATCTATGCAGTCAGAATAACTAGAAAACAATACAATAAATTAGCTGTTGCAAGCTCTAACGCTCTGAAAGCTAGGAAGAATGAAAGTGTGGCATATGGGTCAATGTAATTGCTCATTATCCAGCTTACTCAGTGACAGTAAAGGCAGTAAAGAAGGCATACTTTGCTGCCTCCATTCCATCTTTATTATGCCATCCAGCAGAGCTTTTTTGGGTTGTCTGGGGTTTTTTACATTCTGGAGGTGGTAGTACCAATGATGGCTTCCTGTAACCTGTTTGCAAAGCATTTTGAGGGTAAAAATCGCTTGCTTCTGTCAGGACCCACAGTTACAGCAGATGAGTCTCAAGGGATGTCCAAAACATTGTTTTGTCCTGTTGTGTTGGATGAGTTTCATTAAGTAAGGCTCAAGGATGTGGACCAGGTGCTTAGTTCTGCCTGTCTGGGCAACCACTTGTACTCTTGCCCCTTGCCGTCGTGGCTGATAATAACTGGGGGGCGGGGCAACAGTCAGCTGGTCCAGGAGGTGATTAATGCCTCCTTCTAAGAGTGGAAATCCCTGCATGTTTAAAGGAGGCAATGTTAATCCAATCCTTAAGAAACCTTCCCTGGATTCAGAAATGCTAAGTACTTATTGGCTGGTTGCTAATCCTCCCTTTTGGGGCAAGGTTCTAGAGCACATGGTTGCTGATGAGTTACAGGTTCTCTTGGATGAAACATTTTTTTTTATCCGTTTCAATTGGAGTTTTGGCTTGGTTTATTCCCCATGCTATTAAACATCCACATGAAACCACTAAGTAGGATCATCCAGAGTTTTGGAATATGTTGTCAGCGATATGCTGATGACACACAGCTCTACTTCTCCTTTACATCTGCAGGTGTGGCAGTGGATGTGCTAAATTGGTGTTTATTATACAGCCACAAGAGTGGCTGTATATGTCAGCATGGATTTTTCGCATTCTGCAATGTTAACTTGAAAATACCATCCCATGTCATTCTGATGCTTCCCATAAACCCATTTTAAAACAAAACCTTACAAAATTTATAATCCTGAACTCAGAAATGCTTGCTTAACAACCCTCTAAATTTTCATGGCGATACACAAAAACAGTCAGAGAGAATTGAAAGTTTAAAGTGTAAAAAGAGAGAGAAAAAACCCAGACCCCTTTTGGACTTTTTTCTGTCAGAGTTCTCATAATCTGTTGAAATTAATTAAAAATCAGCAATGTTCACAGAGTACCTGTAATCCTATTATTGTTCTTGCCCCAAATTCTGACCTTCATCTTCTGCAGTTTAAAAGTTAAAAATGGCTGATTTTTAATTAATTTAAGACATTTTGCATTGAACTGAATGATAGTGTTGGGCATGCTCAGTGAAAACCAACTATCAGAGATCTAAAAGCCAGAATGCCAGCTACTGGGCTTGCCTAGTCAGGGGGGCACACCCACACCAGACTTTGATTTCACTTGAGACAGTCATGGCTTCCCCCAGATAATCCTGGGAAGTGTAGTTTGTGAAGAGTGCTGAGAGGAGACTCCTATTCCCCTGACAGAGATCCAGTGGCCAGAGTGGTTTAATATTCAGCCACTCTGATTGAAGGTCTGTGAGTGGAACAGGGCCTTTCCTAGCAACTCTCAGCACCCTTCACAAACTACACTTCCCAGGATTCTTTGGGAGAAACTGTGACTGCCTAAAGTGAAATAAAGGTCTGATGTAGATGTGGCCAGGGACAGCTTTGGTTTAAATTTGGTGGGAGGTTACATGTGCCTACTGTAGAATAAAAAGGTGGGGAAACGCTGAAAAGCAATGATACTGTTCACAATGTTTTCCTTTTGGAAAGGAAAGGGGCTTCCCTTCTGCCCAGTGTCCACCCACCCAATCTCCTCCCCTCCCCTCCCCATTCCTGTCCTCCTCCTCCCCTGCCCCTCTATCCTAAGCATGATTGCACAGGAGTAAATCCCACTGAACTCAAAAAACATGCAAATGATGGTTTCTCTGATCGGATGGTAGATATATACCCTGTCCTGGATGGGGTTACACTCCCCCTAAAGGAACAGGTGCGTAGTCTGGGAGTCATCTTAGACTCTTCCCTCACACTTGAGGCTCATGTAGCCTCGGTGGCCCAGAATGCGTTCTACCAACTTCGGTTGGTAGCCCAGCTACGTCCCTATCTGAGTAAGGAGGACCTCTCATCAGTGGTACATGCTATGGTAACCTCGCGTCTGGACTACTGCAATGCAGTTTACATAGGGCTACCTTTGAAGACGATTCGGAAGCTATAGCTAGTGAAAAATGCGGCGGCCAGACTGCTAACAAGAACTAAGTGGTCTGAGCATATAACACCTGTGCTAGCCTGTTTGCACTGGCTTCCAATATGCTTCCGGGCCAGATTCAAAGTGTTGGTACTTACCTATAAAGCCTTATACGGCGCGGGACCACGATATCTGTCGGAATGCCTCTCCCGATATGAACCGGCCCGTACACTACGGTCTACTACGAAGGCCCTCCTCCGGGTTCCGACTCATAGGGAAGCCCGGAGAGTGGTGACAAGATCTAGGGCCTTCTCAGTGGTGGCCCCCGAACTATGGAATGGTCTTCCCGAGGAGGTGCGCCTGGCGCCGACACTATCATCTTTTCGGCGCCAGGTTAAAACCTTTCTCTTCTCTGAGGCATTTTAATTCCTGTTAATTCTAAATTATTATATTTTGATTTTAGACTGTACAGTTTTGTGTACAGTTTTGTGTTATTTTTATTGTATTTTTAATGTTCACCGCCCAGAGAGCTGTTGCTAGTCGGGCGGTATATAAGCTTAGTTAAACAAATAAATAAATAAAATAAATTAAACCAGTGATTTTCAACCGCTGTGCTGGGGCACATTGGTGTGCTGCGAATGGTCCACATGTGTGCCGTGGGAGTTTGCTCACGCGAGAATGTCTCTTAAAATTTTTCACTTTAGAAAATGGCAGTTCAATTCAATTCAGTTTATTACGGTCATAGACCCAAAATACAAAATACAAAATTTTACAATACAACAACTCGATATATATTTCAAAACATTTAAAATCTCATATACTCTTAAATTTGCTAACTATTCTTACTTCAAACCAAATTTCAGCCGAAGCTTAGGCAACATAACAATACCTTCTATCTATTGAACTAATCTTAAAAATAAGCAATTTAAAGAGACCCATAAAACAAAATTTAAAATAGAATATATCAAGACTTTTAAATCAAGTGAATCATTAACATAAAATTATAAAGCCTGCCTTTCACGTATGGACTGAGCTATATAAAGAAATTTTGCCACATGTAGAGTAACAATTTTACATTTTTCAGATAGAAGATAGTGTGTTTTCCAGGTTAAAGATCTACCCGGAAGACCTATAAAAAGAGGTGAGATAAGTTTTTTTCTTACATCAGAGTATAGTTCGCAAACAAAGAGGACATGACAGATAGTTTCAGGTAAATTCATCTTGCAGATACAAAAACAATTTTCCACAGGAATACCTTGAAAGCAACCCGTTAGGATAGCGGAAGGTAAGCAATTGAATCTAGCTCGGGAAAACAGGAATCTGTATTGTGCAAAGGTTAATTCTTCTAAATATGAAGCTTGATTTGGAAAACAAAAACTCAGGCCAAAATGAGATAGAGAACAAGAATTTTTTACTTTTGACATTAGAAACTGACGATCTATATCTTTTATCTGTTGGCCAATTGTGTGCATTACAACCTGTGGGTCCCAGGAAGCCAGAAATTCTTTAGATAAACCTAAGTAATTTAACTTTTCATTTAAAATTTTGGACCAGGAGCTATCAAAAGGGTCCCCCCATAGTAGGTGAAGGTATCCCAGAGAAGGACCTGTGTATGCCATTTTAGTCCAAAAACTAAAAGCTTGCAACCATGCTTAACATTCTACAGAATTAATTCCTGCTTCCAGACGAAGACCGGCTGGAGAGGCACAACAAGAAAACCCAAATATGGCCCTCAAGAAATCCGAGAGTACTTGTTCTACTTTGGAGTTGAAATTTGTAATCCAAATAGGTATGCCATAAAGTAGATGCGGTAATATTTTGGTTTAAAAATTATTTAGGGCTGCAGGAATATACCTGCCACCTCTAGAATGGAAAAAATCTAATAATGATTTTGGAAATGTTTTGTGCAGAGGAAGTAGCCACGCAAATCTGAGGGGACCATGACAGGGAAGAACAAAAAATTATACCAAGATACTTGAATTTATTTACTTGGCTAATTTGTTGGTCTCTAATTTTCCAATAATGTTTCCGTTGATTTCGCGAGAAAACCATTATTTTGGATTTAGAAAAATTTATACTAAGGGAATTTTTTTCGCAATAGACCATAAAAATTCTCAAAAGATGCTTTAAACCTATTTCCGAAAAGGACAACAAGACAGAGTCGTCGGCATAAAGCAAGAGAGGACAACTTACCTCTGCTATTTTAGGGGAGTGTAACTTTCTTGAGCAAAAGTTTTCTTTTAAATCGTTAATAAAAAGGTTAAATAAAGTTGGTGCCAACACACACCCTTGACGCACACCTATTGTTACTGGGATGGGACTGGTCAAATTTCCATTTGGCTCATAACGTACCCGTATCGACGTAGATTGATATAGATGACTGATTAAAAATAGAAGACATTTGTCGATCGAGGTTTTGTTTAATTTGGCCCATAAAAGTTTTCTAGGGACTGAATCAAAAGCCATCCTGAGATCCATGAAGGCTACATAAAGGCCCCTATTCAAGCCATTCATATATTTTTCCGCTAGATGTCTGAGTACTAAGCAGTGAGCTAATGTAGATCTCTTTTTACAAAAACCCGCTTGTTCTTGACCCAAAATGGATTTTTCTTCTATCCATAATTGTAATTTCACATTCAAATAGCTCGCGTAAATCTTACCAACAACTGAAAGGAGGCTAATAGGCCTATAATTTGCAGGGGCTTCCCTATCGCCTTTTTTAAAAAGAGGAATGACAACTGCCTCCAGCCAGATTGCGGGGATATTTCCAGACCGATTTATTTGAGTAAAAAGAGAGGATAGCAATGGAGCCCACCAATCTACATTTGTTTTTAACATTTCTGGTAAGATTAAATCAATTCCGGGGGCCTTGCCATTTTTAAGATTTTGGATCAGAGGAACAACTTCTGATTGATCAACTGGGGGCCATTCAGATACAGCATTAAGACAAAGTTGGGAAGGAGACCAAATGGACTTTTGATTTTTATTGGCAAAAACAAGAGAGAAATGTTGTTCCCAAATAGCTGGACCAATAGTACATTTAGAGGAAGCGGACGAACTTAGGGCATTAGTGACTAACGCCCAAAAAAGTTTGGAGTCATTATTTAATGAGGCATTTATTAGAATTTTCCAATTTTCCTGAATAGCTGATTTCTTTTTCTGAGCAATTAGTTTTTTATAAGATTTCTTTGCTTGATAGTATTCTAAAGGAAAAGTGTTTACCCCAATTTTTCTATATGAGGAGTAAATTTTTAATAAATTTTGTTTAGACTCTCTGCATTCCTTATCAAAGCATCTAGGATACATCTCATTGATTTTGCAATTTAAACTAGAAGTTGTTTTTAAGGTCTTAGTTAGAACAGAAGATAAAGAATGATACTCAAATAAAGTTTCTAGAATTTCCTTGGATTTAATTATGCGAGATCTAGAAGAAAGACCCGAATGAGAGCCAAGGAATTCATTTACCTTTGCAATAACTTGTTCATTCCAGTTAGGTCTTTTATAATAGGAGTCCGATGATGTGTTTACATATACATGCTCAGTGACAAAACAGTTTGGTCTAGATAAAAATAAACTAAATAATAAAGGAAAATGATCACTCTCGGTCCTAAGTCCAACTGAAAAATTTTGAAAATAGGAAAATAGAGAAGAAGATATCAACACATAATCTATCACACTACATCCAAACCCGAGACAAAAGTAAATTCCGCTAAGGTATCGAACATATTATGCCCATTTATGATTTCCAAACTTAAACGTGCCGCAAATTGTACCAAGCATATACCAGCAAGGTTGATCTTATGATCCTTAGAGTTCCTAACATATTGCGGAATTATATTATTAAGGTCCAAGTCCCCCCAAAGAGTAGATGTAGCCAAGACATAATTATTTGGGCCTATTCTGGCATTAAGATCACCTGTGATTATGAGTTTGGCCTTAGGATAAAGATTTTCTAATTTTAATACGTAATTTTCCAATTTTTGCCTGTTTGATACTATGTTGCTCCTTAAAGATAATGGGGGGATATAGACATTTATTAAAACAATACATAAGGAATTAAATTCTACTAAAGCAGAAATAGCTATATTGTCACAAGTCATTAATTTTTTAACTTTTGCGCCCAACGCCATTGAGATCAAAATTGCCATGCCAGCCCTTGGTCTACCCCTTTTATTTGCCAGACTGGCATGGAGTTCTAATATTTCGAAACCATTAAGGGAGATATTTTTAGTAGACCACGTTTCTTGTAAGCAGATCACATCATGGGAACTCAGAAATTTCACACATTCAGGGCACTTGGACTTAGAAGAGCATCCTACAACATTCCAGGAAAGAAATTTAGCCTGATAAAGAGATGAAACCGACTTTCCGCTTTGGGAAGGATTAATTTCTGCTATGGGGCAAGAGTTGATTGAACTGAGTGAAAAAATGTTTGGATTCATAAGAGATTTTGCAATAGGTGACACAGATTTTCTATATGAAGAGGAAGATTGTCAAATTTGACCAGCATCCATTTGAATTTTTGTTTCACTCGATGAATTTGGTCTGCAAACATTTGAGTAACTCAAATGCATTTTGCTCGCGGTAACTTTCGGACTTATTGGTTGGATGCTAGGTGGCGATCCCAATTCATATGGCTCTAAATATCTAGATCCAGTTCTTCTGGCCCTTAACTTATTTAGCAGATTTTGAAGTTTGTTGATTACTTCGCTCTGTTCAGCATCCTCAAAGGCGGGGGAACTATTTATCAGTTCTTCCTCCCCCTCACATGCAAAGTCGAAAAACACTTCCTGGTTTGAATTGCTATTTACCGACTCAAGGGAATGAACTGAAGCTTCAATAGAAGATTTTGGAGAATAGGAACTGGTCGCATCAATAGTAAGGAAGTTGGAGCCAATGGAATTTGAAGAATCATAACTTGAAATCTCAAGTTGCCTAGGTGATGAAAGGCCATCATGTTTCTTTAAATCCTTTGACACAGAAGATTTAGGATAATTTTTCAATGGAGTTTGTTTTATAACAGGCGGTTGATTTTCGCTTAATGTAACAATTTTGTTTATCGAAGAGATATTTCCTATGCCCAAAACGGAATTTACTTTTTTTCCTGTTTTCGAAAAACCGGTTTGAGGAAAGCCCCTAATAAACAAGGGAAGAGGCTTTGCTATATTTGTAAAATATCTCTGCACAGATGTCCCATGGCTGTCTAGAAAGGCTCTTTTGGCAAACAGCCGGGCTGCCATAACCGTAGATTTGAAAGTAAGTATAACTGATGAATTTAAAGATGAGTTATAGAGAAACTTCACGTTTGTAATATCTTCTGGCCAGATGATCTTTAACCCCAATGACAAAAGAAAATTACAGATTTTTTGTTTCCATATCACAGGCCTCTCATTTGTTCTAGTATAAGGAAGATTAAGTAAAGCCAATTTATCAGAATTATATTTTAAAGTCCAGGGTTCTATTTCTTTTTTTTGCCATGAAAAATTTTCATGACTCCAACTCAAAGCCTTCCGAAAGTCACTCTTCTGGAACTGATTGTTGAGGGTGGTTCCAGAAGGATTGACAGAAGAAAAGACAAATTGTGCCTCATTTTGTAAATCCTGAGCAGCTTCCAAAACTGTGATAGTTGATGGTTCTACTTTGGAACCAAGCAATTTCTTTACCGGCTGCAGTAACTGTTTTTCCTTATCTAGTATTTTAAAAAGCCTCTGGAAATTCATTTTACTAATCCTACTGGGATTTCCAATTTTGATATTCTTAGATTTCTTTCCTTTGCATAACGTTTTGAGATTTTTTCTTTTTAATCCCTTTTGATGCTTTCCCGATTTATGGGGATGGCTAAGGTTTTTTGCGAACAAACTTAATGAGGATTGCTCCACCATCAAGAGGTTTAGTAATGCTTTTTCCTCTTCGATATAATTTTTAATATTCTCAATCTCTTTAATTACAATTTCCATTTTCAATTGAAGGCACTGCTGCGCCGTTAACAACAATTGGTGACCTAAATCTTCCATTTCAGCTAAATCGGCAGCTTTTAAAAAGTTTTTTGACAATAAGTCTGTTCGTGTGATACATAAGGCAGGACCACGGCTTTCTTTGGAATGCTTTGAAGTTATATCTGAGATTGATGAAAGATCCTCAATACTTCGTTGGTGAGAGGATGACAAACTCTCACTGTCTGAAAGCGTATGATTAATTGATTCACTCAGATTACAAACATCAAGCATATATTGCGGTAGGTTTGCCTCTGATTCCTGTTGCTGACAAATACTTGGGACCATTTGTGGAATCAGGGAGGGAGGAAGGACCGAGGTTTGTTCATCGTCCCAATTTTGAACAACACCCCCAACCCCGAGCTCCTCACTCAGATTGGAATGGAACTGATTCATTTGCACTTTTACAGGTTCTCTGATGACTCTAAAAGTCCTTTTAGACTTTGAAATTGGAGGGTTTTTTATTGAGAAGAATTGTGTAATTTTTGACTGGAGTCCTTCTTTGCTGAAATCTCCTGAGGGCTCTTCCTTTTTATTATCTATATCATAACTCTTATTCCTTGTTTGCACCATCGTGGGAAATGCTAAAGGGCTTGATGACTTTGCAGCCTTTAGATTGTAGATGATTATACTTTGGCTGAGGAGATCCAACAACTCCAACCAGAATTTATCTTTTTATTTAACAGTCCTTATCTTAGCATTTGAAACTCTAATTTCAACAATTGTGTTTTATCTTTGGGCAAATCTAGGAGAGAGCATAGTCATAAAGTCTTGAAAACACTGAAAAGTAGTCACAGCTCCCCGGATTTAGCAAGCCAAGAGTTAACAATCCAGAGCACAGCAAACTTGAGAGGCAGATATCGTAAAGACTTACTGCTAGCCGATGACTGAGGTTAAGCTCTATGCAGATAAACTTTCTATTGCTATTTTCTATTACCTTATGGAATAAGGTAAAACACATAAATCAATCAGACTTGAATTTTCAGAGGCTCAATGACCCCCACCGCTTGTAAGGAGCTTACTTGTGGGAGACTCAGTCAGGAATTCCTCACCCAGAGAAGATTACAAAAATGAAAGGGCGTAGATGGAACACAAAAGACTTCAGCAGGCACTCTGCCAGATTCCAATTTGCTCAAGGACTTATCGTGAATTGAGGCAGGAATTTGAAATTCATTAAAGTCAATAAAGTTAATAATGATGGCAAAACTTTGGAAGAAATTTATGTTCTTTGAAAATAAGTCTCGGAGCTCAAAGAGCAGTAACTTCCCCGGCCGCCATCTTCCAACCTCTCCTCGAAAATGGCAGTCGTGTCGAGCAATAATAACTTAAGGGCAGGTTGGAAAATGGGGCGGGGCGTCACTGATACCTGATGAGGAGAATCCGAGGGGGAAGTTTGGTGGTTGCTGCCCCAGGCTGTGAGAGGAAGTGGACTGCCCTCCTTAGGTCATTGCTATGGGATGCATTCAGCTATATCGGACAGAGTTGCCACCTCGACCTGCCGCAAATCGCCGTGGTGGGCAGTCAGAGTGCAGTCAAGAGCTCCATCCTCGAGAACTTAGTCGGCCGGTCAGTCAGTCAGTTGTTCGTGGGGATGGGGGAAGAGACTCTTCAGCTGCGTGCCTGAGTGGTTCCCTTGTGCTGCCGTCCACTCATCAGCTGTGTGCGATCTAATTTTAGGTGGGAGGTTTGAATCCCCAAAGAGCAGGGGATTCAAACCTCCCACCTAAAATTAGATCGCACACAGCTGATGAGCAGGCGGCTGCACAAGGAAGCCACTCAGGCATGCAGCCAAAGAGCAGGGGATTCAGGTAGGAGGTTTGAATTCCCTGCTCTTCGGCTGCATGCCTGAGAGGCTTCCTTGTGCTGCCTTCCGCCCATCAGCTGTGCACAATCTAATTTTAAGCGGGAAGTTTGAATCCCTGAAGAGCAGGGGATTCAAACCTCCCGCCTAAAATTAGATTGCACACAGCTGATGAGTGGGCGGCAGCACAAGGAAGCCACTCAGGCACGCAGCAGAAGAGCAGAAGATTCCCCAAGAGCGGGGAAAACCCCTTCCACAGACCAGCTTCTCTATATCGCCAAGCGTGGCCCCCCCAAAGCGCAGGGCCCAGGGCAACTGCCCCGCTTCCCGGTGCCTAGGGGCAGCTCTGGTCACAGTGATTTTCGTAGGTAGCCTTATGAATGGTGGAATGTGACTTTATCTCCCCACCTCACGTAGTTGATATGGATGACTACTTTGATGTGCGTTTTCATTGTCCAGTCCAGTAGATGCGTTGGGGGGGTTGTCATGAAGAGTTCACGTGGTTTCCCCACCCTTCCTCCTTCCATACACACAGCTCAGACTCTGTGCTGTTAGCTACTCTGCCAATGTCTATCTAGGGTAATTTACAGGGCTGTACTAGACGTAACCTTTGTGCATCTACTCTTGTTGCCATTATTATTATTATTATTATTATTATTATTAGGATTTCATATCCAGGGTTACAATAATATATTGTTATAACAGTATAAAAACACAGTATTAAAATCAGTTAAAATAAATAATTTAGTAGGTGGTCTTTCCTAGGTGGTATTGGCCTGGTTTATACATTTGTCAGTCCTTTTTGCATAAAAGCTCAGCTTTCTTGGGGGGGTTGCTGCATGAGAAAAGTCTCAAACTACCAGACTGTCAAAAATGTCAAGATAAATAGTTTGTTATTTCTAGTTTGTTTTAGTTATTTTGTTATTTCTGAATTTAGTTCTTAATTTTTTTCCAGGACTTATTAGACATAGATAGATTTTTAATTAAAAAACACAAGTTGGACGATGACAATGAATCAGGTGTGGCTGGCACTAGTTCAGGTAGTAACGCACATATTACCGTCAGTGTTAGTTCTAAAACAGTCATGCGCCAGTATAATGAAGACTATTTGTCCTTTGGATTCATTTCATTGGGAGAAGTGCCACATCCTAAGTGTGTTGTTTGCGGTGAGAAACTGGCAAACGAAGCTATGGTTCCAAGTAAGCTGAAAAGACACCTTCACACAAAGCACTCACATTTATGTGAGAAACCAATTGATTATTTTAAAAGGGTTATAGCTGATCAAACAGGTCAGGCTTAACAATTTACCAAAATCACAACTATTTCTGACAAAGCTCAAGAAGCAAGCTATGCCATTGCCGAAATCGTGGCAAAAAAGATGAAATCTCATACAATTGCTGAGTCAGTAATTTTACCAGCATGCTGTAAAATTGTAAATATTATGTTTGGCGAAACATATGAAAAAGAGATCTTGAAAATCCTTGTGTCAGATAACACTGTTAGTCGGCGTATACAAGGCATGTCTCAAGACATTGAGTCACAAGTGATAGCTAACATTAAAGAAGCTGATTTCTTTGCTATCCAGTTGGATGAGTCAACTGACATCACTGGAAAAGCTCAACTCCTAGCATTCAGCAGGTTTGTTTTTAATGGAGACATCATTGAACAATTGTTATTTTGCAAATCACTTCCAGAAACAACAAGAGACCAAGACATTTTTTATGTTGTCAACATCTATTTCAATTCTTACGATTTGTCATGGAAATCATGCATCAGCATCTGCACAGACGGTGCTGTCTCTATGTTGGGAAGCCTAAGAGGATTTGTCACACTGGCCAAACAAAAGAACACCGGCATTGCTTTTACACACTGTTTCCTGTACAGAGAGGCCCTCATTTCAAAATCAGTACTACCTGAACTCCAAAAAGTACTGGCTGAGACAATCAAAATGGTTAACTACATCAAGAGTAGGCCATTAAAATCGAGGTTGTTTTCAGTACTGTGTTCTGCCATGGAAGCTGCTCACACACAACTTCTACTGCACACGGAAGTGAGATGGCTATCTCGAGGGCGGGTACTTTCAAGGTTGTATGAACTGAGGGAAGAGCTTCTAATTTTTTTTACGTCAGAAGAGTCTGAGCTGGCTGACCTGCTTAGTGATGAGACCTGGTGCAATAAAGTTGCATTCCTAGCGGACATTTTCCAAGCTTTGAACACTCTTAACAAGAGTATGCAGGGAAAGAATGAAAATATTCTTACTTGTACTGACAAAGTTATCTCCTTTAAGGAAAAACTAACACTGTGGGGAGCCAGAATCAAAAAAGAGAACAAAGTTGAAATGTTTGAACTGACAAAAAGTTGCAGACTGGACAAAAATCTTGTCAATTTAATTGTACAAAGTTTGTCACTGCTGAGTAAAAACATTGAAAAGTATTTCCCAATACTTGATGTATCTTCCTTGGACTGGGTGAGAGATCCATTTGTGTTAAGTGCGTGCGAGTCAGCAGAAATAACTGTTGCAGAAGAAGAAGAGCTGACGGAAATCAGAAATAATAGAGGACTGAAACTGAAACACTCATCACCAGATATGGCCTCATTCTGGTTGTCTCTCCGAGAGGAATACCCCTTCATCACAAAGATGGCGATAAAAGCACTTCTTCCTTTCTCAACATCTTATCTGTGTGAGGCTGGTTTCTCTGCTATGAACACAATGAAGAGCAAGAACAGGTCACGGCTTCAAACACTGGAGGAGGACTTGAGAGTATGCTTGTCAACCATCCGCCCTCGGACAAGGGACATCATGAAAAATCACCAAACACAGATTTCCCACTGATTTTTTTTTAAAAAAATAACATGACTAAAATTTTAGTTATTGAACTTTAAACACAATCTTAAAAAACTGATGGTTTGCCTTGACAATTTAAGCACCTTGTCAGTGTGCCTTGAGATGAAAAAGGTTGAAAATCACTGTGTTAGACTGTGAAAAAGTTATGTTCATTAATTGTCAGCTTAAGCTCAGACTTGCCAGCACTAATACTTTGGGCCTGGTTTAGAATACAATGTTAGCTGCAAATGTTCTAGGATACCGTGAAATTGAGTTTTGAAGAATTTGTAAAAGTATTATTTTACTACCTTCTCTGTGTGTGCTTCTTTTTAATGTCGTTTTAGGCTACTTAGATGTGCAGCAGCCAAGGCCAGCACTTTGTAGGTGTTTTTTTTAAAAAAGTAACTGAAATGTAACTGTAGTGATTACTTTTGAGAAAAAGTAATCAGTTACTTTCAGAGCAATTGTAATTGTAATGGTAATTACTACTTTTTTGGGCCATGTAACTGCAACTGTAATTTATTACTTTTTAAAAGTAATCTTCCAAGCTCTGGGTAAGCCCCTGAACTGTTAAAGAATAATTGTGCCTTCATTCCATCAAAAGTTGAAGATTTACTCCAATCACTTATATTTTGTGCAAATAAAGTGCTATTAATTGCATTTATATGTACGTCTGATGCTTTCAGCAGACTTGCCAGCCAATTTGCATTATAATGAACAAAATCCTAGAGAACTGAAGTATGATGGAGAACAAATGTGGTCAATATGCAAATATACACATGAACTCTTAGGGTCTTAGATATTGTATAATTGCACTTGAAAAGACAGACAAGGAAAGAAACTTGGTGAAAATTAATTAAAATTAACATTTTATCACCCTAAATGCAGGAAATCTGATGACAAAATAGTTTGCACAGTATGAAGTTTACTTTTACTTGTCTGAAATAGAATGTTTAAATTGCAGAACCACAGTGGGTACATTGTAGCTCATTTGCTACCTCCTTTTAATTCACAAACAACTGTATAACATATCCAGAGCAGGATTTCTACTGCAACACATAACCACTTTCAATCCACCATAGAGAATGGCATGCTTAAGGTTTAATGCTATATTAGTTTACATGGAACTAAGCCTCATTGAATTCAGTGGAACTTCCTTCTGAGTAAACACACAGAGGATTGCACCATAGGTCTATGCAACTGTTAACTGGGTTGTTTTTATTCTTTTCAGGTTTGTCCAGACGTTTCAGAATCTAGTGCTTGGAGACAGGTTCTTCCCACTTTTTCTGACATTTCGGATCCTGCACATCATTTTTGGGTAGTTTGAGACACTATGACCATTTTTCATATTTTTGGGGACTCCTGACCCGCGGGTCATGATTTTTGTCCTTTTTTGCCTCCTGAGCTACACATGGGTTTGTCCAGACTTTTCAGAATCTGTCTCCAAGCTCTAGATTTTGAAAAATCTGGACAAACCTGAGTGCAGGTCAGGAGACAAAAAAAGGCAAAAAATGTGACCCGTCGGTCAGGAGTGCCAAAAAATATGAAAAATGCTCAAAGTGTCTCAAACTACTCTAAAATGATGCGCAGGATCCGACTTCCCAGGAGGATCCCTCCGCCTGTGCAGCCTCTGAGACGGCTCCCGTCTTGGATGAAACTTTTTCAGTTTTAAATCCAGTCAGAAGGGTCTTTTTTGACTGGGGATAATTTCTTCCGGATAAGGAAGAAACGTGAGATTTTCCACACAGCTTTGTTGTGATTGTTGGAGACTGGAATTCGTCAGAATTGTCTGTGAAAGAAGGTCTTCCAGCAGCTCGGACGGAGCGAGGATTTCTAGCTAGCTCAGCTGAAAAAGTGACCCGTTTTTTTTTCTTTAAAGAAAAATGGTCTAACAGGCAAGCATTCTCCTGTCTACGCTTATTACTTTCTTATCTATACAGCTAAAGAGATTTGTCAAAGAATCAGCAATTAAGAAAATCTGGGTGAGTCAAAACTTTCCTTCTCTTTTACTCACGGAACTAAGGGGGAAGAAAATAAAAATAGCCTATCTTTTTTTATTGCAAAAAGCTGACATGGAAAACAGCATTATAAAGATTACAACGGATGAGGGTTTTCTTTTTGATTTATAAGACTTTCGTGTAATATATGTCTGGGACTATTTTTTCTGATCTACTTTTTTTTTTTGACGAATCTGCTCATTTTTTCTGCTACTAGTTATTTGGACGCTGTGAACTAAAGCTGTTTTTGCACTTCTGGGCATATAAGAGATAAGGGCTGTCTAGAGTGTGACACCAGTTGGTTTGAAAGATTAACTCCTTTGTAACTGGATAAAGAAATAAACTGCTCTTTGCTTGGGACATTGAAAATTGAAGGAGTTTTGTTCCTTTGGCTTTAAGAATGACAATTAAGAAGATCATGGATGTACAAGAAGGGACTTTATCTTTAGACATGTTTCAGAAAATAATGAATGGGATTAAGTCAATAAAACAAGAACTGAGAAATAATAGTCAAGCATTGAGAATTGAATTTGACGAAATGAGACAGGAGCTGAAAGAAATTCAGGATTCTATGAGAAAGGAGAATAAAGATGGATCTGAAAAACCAAAAAAGGATGAAAGAGAAATTAAAGGCAAGGTTCAAACTATGGAGATTGGATTAAATATGGATATGGAAAAAGATTTGGATTTCCTGGCTGTGATGGATCCTGGAGACAAATATTACGGTTTGGAACTCAGCGCTGTCCCTGAAGGAATTGAAGAGATTGGAGATAAAGATATTATCGGTTCAAAAAAATTCCTGGACTGGAAGGATTTGATGGAACTTGAAATGGAGAAAGCTAACAGAATTAATCCCTGTTTTGTGTCAATGGAAAAACCTTCAAGAGATGTGCTAGTGTATCATGTAAAAAAGAGGAACAGAGAAGCGGCTTTGCAACAATACTTCAGTGATACGTTCGGAATTGATGGCAAGAAAATATCTGTGAAAAAGGAAATTCCTATCAGACTCTTATTATATGACTATGACAGCAAGATTATTGGGCGCGTAAAGATGGAAGATGGAAGATGGAACCAATACGGATAATGGAAGAAGAGCGATTTGAAATTACTGGACCTAGTAGACTTGATGAGTTGGATTAATTGACATGTTTATCTAGAAAAAAAATTGATGGACATATATCTCAAGGATTGGAAACTTCTCTTTGACTTTTTGTGGAAGAATAAAATGATCTGATGTTAATGAGATTTGTAACCAATTAAGATAACCGCTGGAGGAAGGTGATTTTATAATCTATTAAGAGACAGGCTTGTTATATATTATAGACTTATAGCTGAACTACGACAAATCGGAAGTCAATTTTTTATATATTTTTTTCTTTTTATTGTATTAGTTATGGATTTGTGTTTTTTCTTTTTGTATTGTTTTGGTTTTGAAAATTTGAATAAAAATTAATTGAAAAAAAAATAAAATGATACGCAGGATCCGAAATTGGCAGAAAAAGTGGAAGGAACCTGTCTCCCAGTTCTAGATTCTAAAAAATGTGGACAAACCTGAATGCTGCTCAGGAGATAAAAAAAGGCAAAAAACGCGACCCGTGGGTCAGGAGTCCCCAAAAATATGAAAAATGCTCAAAGTGTCTCAAACTACTCTAAAATGATGCTCAGGATCCGAAATGGCAGAAAAAGTAGGAGGAACCTGTCTCCAAACTCTAGATTCTGAAAAAATGTGGACAAACCTGAGTGCAGCTCAGGAGACAAAAAAAGGCAAAAGACGTGACCCACGGGTCAGGATTCCCCAAAAATATGAAAAGTGTTCAAAGTGTCTCAAACTCCCCTGAAATGATGCCCAAGATCCAAAATGGCATAAACAGTGGGAAGAACCTGTCTCCCTGCTCTAAACTCTGAACAATCTGGACAAACCTGAGTGCAGCTCAGCAGACAAAAAAAGACACAAAACGTGACCCACGGGTCAGGGGTCCCCAAAAATATGAAAAATGCTCAAAGTGTCTCAAACTACTCTAAAATGATGCTCAGGATCCGAAATGGCAGAAAAAGTAGGAGGAACCTGTCTCCAAACTCTAGATTCTGAAAAAATGTGGACAAACCTGAGTGCAGCTCAGGAGACAAAAAAAGGCAAAAGACGTGACCCACGGGTCAGGATTCCCCAAAAATATGAAAAGTGTTCAAAGTGTCTCAAACTCCCCTGAAATGATGCCCAAGATCCAAAATGGCATAAACAGTGGGAAGAACCTGTCTCCCTGTTCTAAACTCTGAACAATCTGGACAAACCTGAGTGCAGCTCAGCAGACAAAAAAAGACACAAAACGTGACCCACGGGTCAGGATTTCCAAAAAATATGAAAAGTGTTCAAAGTATCTCAAACTACTCTAAAATGATGCGCAGGATCCAAAATGGCAGAAAAATTAGGACGAATCTGTCTCCAAGCTCTAGATTCCGAAACATCTGGACAAACCTAAGTGCAGCTCAGGAGACAAAAGAAGGCAAAAAACATGACCTGTGGGTCAGCAGTCCAAAAAAATATGAAAAATGCTCAAAGAGTCTCAAACTACCCTAAAATGATGCACAGGATCTGAAATGGCAGAAAAAGTGGGAGGAACCTGTCTCCATGCTCTAGATTCTGAAAAATCTGGACTCCTGACCCACAGGTCATGTTTTTTACCTTTTTTTGTCTCCTGAGCTGCACTCAGGTTTGTCCAGATGTTTCAGAATCTAGAGCTTAGAGACACGTTCCTCCCACTTTTTCTGCCATTTCGGATCTTGTGCATCAATATGCATTGAGCAGGGGGTCGGGCTTGATGTCCTTATAGGCCCCTTTCAACTCTACTCTTCTATGATTCTAATAATAATGTTGATCAGGCCCCAAACATGATAAAGCACATGTTTTCATAGGCAACATTGCCTGTATTTACGGCGGAAGCACATTAGCTGTTTTAAGTTAGGGCATTTTTACTTTCTTCCCTTTCAATTAAAGACCAAAACCACTCCTGCACACAACCTAGATGGACAATTCTGGAATTAGGTAACAATTTGTTACATTAGTTGGCTGATTCTAGATAGTTGATTGGACCCAAAGAACCATGAGCACTCTACTGTAAGTATTTGTTCAAGACTGAGCTTCCTATAATAGTGTCATTATTTCACTTTCCTCATACTTCCACTTAGGGAACAGGTCGCACAAGCAAACCTATACTTGTAATTAGTTTCACAGTCATTATGCAACACTGTAATATGATATATAAAATAGCCCTTCTGTGAATAGACGATGCCTACATGCAGAAGGAAATCTTTGGATCTATCAAAGTTTTTCATTCTTCCATCCATTATATATTTCCTATTCATTTGGTGAAACAAACACACATAAAGAACTGTTTTACAGAGATCTGGAGAGATAAAAATTAGTTTAGGGCAATATATAGAAACATTTTCTTATTCCTTTTTTAGTTTAGCTCTGTATATGATGTAGTCTTATACTCCTTCTCTACACTGTACTCTTTATTTAACAGGCTTTTATGCTGCAATGGCCTTTTGGCTCAAAATAGGCAGTTTTATATCCTCCGAAGCGATCTGTTGTTATGATTATTTACCCTTTACCCTTTGTGAAACCATTTTTGGGCCATGCTAAACTACTATAATTGCTGAATCAGGGAGATATGGTATATGGTAAGCCCCTGAACTGTTAAAGAATAATTGTGCCTTCATTCCATTAAAAGTTGAAGGTTTACTCCAGTCACTTATCTTTTGTGCAAATAAAGTGCTATTAATTGCATTTATATGAAGTACGTCTGATGCTTTTAGCAGATGACTTGCCAGCCAATTTGCATTATAATGAACAAAATCCTACAGATCTGAAGTATGATGGAGAACAAATGTGGTCAATATGCAAATATACACATGAACTCTTAGGGTCTTAGATATTGTATAATTGCACTTGAAAAGACAGACAATGAAAGAAACTTGGTGAAAATTAATTAAAATTAACATTTTATCACCCTAAATGCAGGAAATCTGATGACAATTAAAATAGTTTGCACAGTATGAAGTTTACTTTTACTTGTCTGAAATAGAATGTTTAAAATGCAGAACCACAGTGGGTACATTGTAGCTCATTTGCTACCTCCTTTTAATTCACAAACAACTGTATAACATATCCAGAGCAGGATTTCTACTGCAACACATAACCACTTTCAATCCACCATAGAGAATGGCATGCTTAAGGTTTAATGCTATATTAGTTTACATGGAACTAAGCCTCATTGAATTCAGTGGAACTTCCTTCTGAGTAAACACACAGAGGATTGCACCATAGGTCTATGCAACTGTTAACTGGGTTGTTTTTATTCTTTTCCTCACCAAGAAAAAAAAAGTAATTGTTGTATATTCCTGTTGAAATCAGACAGGCACTGACAATTTTGATGTTATATCATTTGCCAAAAATGTTTTTGTTTCATTAACCAGTTTTAGAGAATTAATTGTCTTACTTGTTGGGTGTTTGGTCCTATATTTTATGATCCCATAATGTTCTTATGATTTTTATTTATTTTTGGTGTATACCACCACAGTATTTTTTTTCTTACGAGTTGTTGTTTTATTAATACCCTTATAAAATATAAATATTTCAAGAGAAGATAGCTTTCATCTAAATTGTTCACATATTTGGAACTGAGTTTAGAGTATATATTTAAAGACAGGAATACTATGGGCATGATCCAGTCAGAGTTAAGCACTTTAAAATGCAGTCCTATGCCTGTTTACTCAGAAGTACTGTTGACAATGGGACATATTCCCAGGTGAGTGTATAAGTTAACTATTCAGTAAATTGTTGGAGATGATTCAGCAGGAGAGTTCTAGATTTATTTCCAGCACTCCCTGTTTTTATTCAGAATCAACAGATAAAGAAATGGCAAAGACAAATAAACAAGTTTGTATTGGACTCAAGATTGACCTGAACTTTGAAGGCTGCATTTTCATTATGTCATTTCTCAGGATCCAGCAGGTCCTTTGCCAGCCCAGCTCCAAATCCTTCTCCCTCTCAAAAGCCCCATGGGGCGGGGTCTGGCTACCACCAGTGGGCATACCACCAGCAGTGGCTTCCACCTGCCATTTTGGCAGGTGCACTGAGCCCTTCTCAACAACAGAGCTCCCCTGCCAGTGAGGCCAGTGGAGGAAGGCAGGGCTGGATGGAAGGACATCTCTGCCTCATCCAAATCCCCTCTAGCCAGGTGGATCAAGGGTTTGGACTACAGCCTAAAGGTGCAATTGAACTCCACTTACTTGGCAGCATGCCTCATTGAATTTGGTAGGACTTACTTTTGAGTAGGCATGGTGAGGATTACACTGTAAGTCTCTGTTCATGAAATCAGTGGGGGTTTAACTTTGGCTGGATCTCACCCAAGGAGTTTAATGATGCAAATAATATAAATAAAGAGAAATAGAGAGATGAAAACAGACACTCAAAAAAAATCCTAGTTTGCAATGGTAATTAAAACAAAACTTTTAAATTTCACTCTTACATGGGATGAAATCAGAAAAAGAAAATGTACTGAATTCCAAATGATTGAGATTTCACAGTTTGAAGAGCAGATGTTAATAGGAAAAGTTATTAATATTGACAGATCAGCCTTGGAAGATGAATTTATTAAAGCAGCATGGGGGTTGATTAGCAATTAGCAGATTGAGGTAGTCATGATTTTACACATACAATAGACACAAATCAGACCTTGTTTATTTAGTCCATTGAATTTTCATTGAATTAGCAAACACAGTTAGTGCCTCAAACAGCTTGTGTTGTTTATATAAAACTGATGCA
The DNA here is from genome assembly GCF_030035675.1 of Rhineura floridana. Lineage (NCBI taxonomy): Eukaryota > Metazoa > Chordata > Lepidosauria > Squamata > Rhineuridae > Rhineura > Rhineura floridana. The sequence continues at coordinate 103,866,887 of NC_084487.1, forward strand.
CCCAATTTTCCTTTCAAACTGGGTACAATAAAGAAAGCTTCTGCTTTGTTTTGTTCCCAGATAAATAGAATTGTAAATAAAGATATACTTTTAAATGGAAAATGAAATGTATAAATTTTGAGTTATACAGTGCGACTTTTCAAGTAAAAATGGAGAAGCAAAATAGGGGGCTGGGTTGATTCAGGCTTGCTGCTCCTTGATGGAGAGACGGGATCTTTGTTACAGTAAGGTTGTGTTTGGTGACTTCAGCTCTTTCTCCTGCAATTCCTCATGACATCTCCCTTGCTTTTCTGGAGGACCTCTCAACCATCCAGCTTTTCAGGTTGCTCCAGGCACCTGAAGGGGAAAGGAAGTGAAAAATACATTCGTGTCTGATTCCTCCAGCATAAGTGGAAACTCACTGCATGAAAATCAAGATCTAACCCAGAATGTTTAATAAATGCAGGCCATCCTGTCAGCATGTCCCCTACTAGTGTAATCCTATGCATGTTTACTAATAAGCATGTTCCACTGTTTCCAGTGAGACTTATTCCCTATTTATTTATTTATTTATTTATTTATTTATTTATTTATTTATTTATTTATTTATTTATTTCTATCTATCTATCTATCTATCTATCTATCTATCTATCTATCTATCTATCTATCTATCTATCTATCTATCTATCTATCTATCTATACTGCCCCATAGCCAAAGCTCTCTGGGCGGTTTACAGTACCTAAAAACACTAAAAACACATATACAAATTTAAAACACATCTTTTAAAAACAATTTAAAACACAATTTAAACATTTACAACAATTTAATGTGAATTAGTTTAGTTTGTAGCCTAAGCCTGAAATCCTATACCTGCTTACTTGAATTCATTGGAACTTACTTCCAAGTAAATATGTGTTGGATTGCACTATGAATCATTCCAACATCTCTCCTTGTTCTTTCAGAGGTTTGATGTTTGTTAACCTATTTTTTTTGCTTATTTCGTTCCATTTGTGAATCACTTCCTGTGAAACATCTCATTTCCTATGAAATGCATTAAGATGCAGATATACATCATTATAATAAAACTGTGACAATGTTGAGCTTAACCACCTCTAACACATTATCTCGTTATTATAATACTTTCATGGGTTATGGGCTGGATCGAGGGGGAAAAACCCATGGTATTTGTCCCATTTAAAATGCTAGAACTTAATTTGTCTCATTGATTTCAATGAGACTTTTTTCTAACTTAACTAACCCTGCAGTTCTTGGTTTATTGACTCCCTTGTGAACTACTCTGCTTGACTGGTGTGCTGGGTCACCAAATGAGCACAAATGTTCTAAATCAGGGGCCCTCCAGGCTGCTTTATCTGGCCCTTGAGACTCTCCCTCGGCCACACACCCTTCCCAGGACCCCCTCTCACTGGCTGTGCTTCATACCCTCATTGGTTGCTTTTGCCCGACTGAAATGTGTCCTTGACTTATTTATTTAATTAATTTATTTATTGTATTTATATACCGCCCCATAGCCGAAGCTCTCTGGGCGGTTTGCAATAACTAAAAACATTAAAAACAAATATACAAATTTAAAAACACATCTTTTAAAAAACAATTTAAAACACAATTTAAAGCTTATGCTAATATCCCTTTGTTTACCTGAAAGGAGTATAGAGGGTGTGCACAAAAGTAGTGTAGTGGCAAATCCAGAAGTGCAGGGTCCCTTCATGATGATCACATCTACCTCCCTTTTTTTGATGCTGGGTTGAGAATGAGATCCTTGTTAATGCCTTCTTCCACAAAGACAGATGTCTCTAGGAGTCAATATACATGAATGGGGAGAGTGTTAGCTACTGAAAAGAGCCTTCTCAGTGGCTAACACACACCCCTGTCATGCTGATTGGTTCATAAGATGCTGGAGACACAGGGACCCTGATGCGACCCTGCTCCCAAAAAAGTAAGGGGTCTAAGACCCCCCAAGACCCAGGACGACTACACCCCTGGTGCAGAAGCATATGTAAAGTACTTGCATGGTTGGAATGTAGTGTATCCTATGAAGGTCTAACTTGGTTTTGTCTATGCTGACTGGTATAGTCACTGAGTGGTCTTTACCACTCCTACCTGGAAAGCAGGGATTAAACCTGGAGCCATTAGTATACAAAGTACGTGCTCTGCCACTAGCTATGGTGTTCGTATCTATCAGCTATCACATTTGGGGTGGGGATGAAGTTAATTGTTTGCCTGTATGTGCACATTTGTACACAGAAAGACAGGACAGTTCTGCAGTTTAGAATATAGCCATCGACCAAGTCTGAGAAATCTGAATTCTATAGCTTTCTTGGGTCTGCATGTTAGCATTCTTTGTCTGCATGTATGGCCTGTTTCAACAGCTCACTGGGTATATTTGTAACAAGCAAACAGATATTGCAAAAACTAAATAATAAACTACCAGCCATCTTCAGTATTGTCTCCTTATAAAAAAAATAGAAAAGGTTGTGCCTAGGACTTCCTACTGCTCAGAAAGGTATGGAATAGAATGTAGTACAAACATGATGTGACTGATGGGGAAAAAGGTGTTTGATAGAGACTTGGATTTTTGGAGCCACTGGAAGCATCTGCAAAAGCCAATTTCTGTTCTGGTAGAATTGTAACTTAAATGACAATAACATATTATTACACTCTTGGAAGATTTCCTTGGATGCAAGTGTTTGCAATGAATAATGTGCCCTTGGCTCTAATTACTGACAGGTATTTATTACATCCACTCCACTGCATTTATTCAGAATGAATTGTTCATGTAAAGAACTAGCATTAATGTTTCCATAGAACTTAATAAAAAAAAAGCTAACTCCTAACATTGTAGGCATGGGACTCTCCATCAAACACTGTCAAAATAATTTAATGTGTTCCATAGCAGTGTGGTTTTCAGGTTTCTACAAAAAACACCAAATTTCTACAGAATATATATGAAGCTGCCTTATACTGAATCAGACCATAAGTTACTTTTTGGTTTGGACAGTTAGACTGTATTTGCAGGAGCCAGCTATTGGACAGATAATAGGCTGCAACTGATTAGCAATCACATGGAGTCACCTCTGCTAAAGGTATTCTAATTAAGGGTTTTGATCTTCATAAACGCTTTAGGGTATCTTGTACAGCCGTTTTTGTTAAATAAGTCTTATTTACACTAAATAGTCTAGTTCTCATAATTAGCTACCACAAACCACCTTAAATTACAATACCATGATATTATAATTTCACAAGACACTCAGCCTATGGCAGCACACCTACAAGATAGCACTGGTGACTGATAAACATGGCTTCTGTAGGCTAAAAAGATTGTATGAACAGGCCTTTCAAATTTGCTGTGAACATTTGTAAAATGTCTGGTTTCCCCCTTTCACCTCCTAATATTTTCTCAGTTTTGCTATCTGGGGTAAGTTGTGGAAGCAATGGATCATGGCACTGAGGAACCAACATAGTCACATGAGTTTCAGAATTACAGAAAATGCTACATACCTAGACACATAATTTAGTTACCTATATTGTAAAAGCCTGTATAGACAGTATCTTTGTTTTTAATTATAATAGTTCTATGTATATTTTAAATTGGACCCTGGATTTTAGTTGTGCTTTATCTCCAATTTTATTTGTCCACTACTTGGAGTGCTTTTTTGATCAAGCAGTTTAGAAGTGTTCTAAATAAATGAATAAGTAGTTATGCATAATAAATGATGGATGTAAAACAGAATTGTCCCAATCCAGCTAAAAGAAGAAAGCTTATTATATATACTCTCATGTGTAAGCAGGTGCAGTGCACTTTTGCCCCAAAAGTGATCCATGAGCCTGAGAGGTGTGCTGATTGGCCAAGTTCAGGGGTGCTGAATCTATGGCCCTCCAGATGCTGCTAGACTACAACTCCCATAATACCTGACCTTTGGCCAAACTGGCTGAGACAAATGGACTTCTACTCCAACAATATCTGGGGGGGCCACAAGTTCAACACTCCTGCACTAGTGAAACCAGCCTTAGTTCAAGGGATGATGGGGTGGGCATATTGTAGCTTTTATTCACCACCTTCTTCTCTACAAAAGTATTATTGGTCTGATAGCTGAGACTTTATGTTCATAGCTTGAATGCCTGATCAGGTTATCAATCTACTACTGTGTACATGGTACTACTGAACTGAGGCCAATTTATTAGTATGTGAATAAATGGGAAAAAATCAAACTTCTGATAGTATTTTAATAAGTAAGGGTCACAGTTCAACTGCAATACACAGAACTTCTCCAGTGCTTGTAATAAATAAAATAGAATAGGCACTAGATAGATTTATTTATTTTGGTAATTGACCAGCTCAGGGGACTTTCATCACATATATTATCTCTCTCTCTCTCTCTTTTTTGGTAATGAGATTTTTATGGTGATATATTGTAATTATCTTACATTTTTATGTATCTTGATGAATGTTGTTATGTATGAGATTTGCTTTTGTGGTTCTTAGTTGTTTACTTATGTACATTGCTTAGAGATTTATTTAATTATGTTACTTAAAATGTGACGTTATTACTAGTAGCAGTACTGTTTGGTTTGAATGTGGAATTTGTATTGTATTCTCTACATTAATTAGATATTTCTGTTAAACTTTGAAGCAGTACATCACTATAACAAACTTAAACATATATATATATATATATATAAACATTTTATTTATAATTTATTTATTAGATTTATATCCCACCCTTCCTCCCACTAGGAGCCACTCTGGCATGCTTTGAGAAGAAGGGAGGGATAGAAATTTACACACACACACACACACACACACACACACACAGAGTACTTTGCTATATCATATAACAAGAAGGTATATGATACAGTTTTTTATAATCATGTGATTCTATAACCAGTTCATGTATATTAGTGTGGTGAAGATACATTTCTGTCATTTTCTTCAACTTTCTCATATAAGGATCTTAAGAAACTAAGTATATTCTGACTGCCCACATGCAGCTGCAGCAGGCCACAGGAAGGAGACTTTTTTGAAGCTGCACCAGGGTCCCCATAAATCATTCTTTTAAAATGTGACAGAGCATTCCTACCAAGCTTAATTAAAACCTCTCTGTCACTCTTTTGACAGCCACCCTTCTCTTTCACCCATCACTCTTTTGACAGCCACCCATCTCTTTCACCCATTTCAGAAATATCTGAGTTGGAGGTAATTCTTTGAAAAAGACCCATGATTCAAAAGATCTCAATTTTGGCTCACAAACTTCACAGTGTGAGAGATCCTCCTGCAGAATGTCAGATGAGGAAAGGATGAAAGAACCATAAACTTGATTCTAATCAAGAAGATAAGTTAATCTTCAAAGCCCATGCAACTGGTAGGATCTCTCTCCCTTTTCTGGGTGGCATAATCCCATTAGGAACATAGGAAGCTGTCTTTTACCACGTCAGACCATTTGTCCATCTATCTCAGTATTGTCTGCAACAAAGGTGAGAAACATTTTTGGCCAGGGGACCAGATCTTATAATTATCTGATGTGACTGACAGGTGAGTGATTCCACCCACCTGTCAAAGTTGACCTGAGAGGCTGAGGAGAGACAGTCACCACGCAGGGTTGAAACCACACTCTATCAGCTGATAGGCAGGGGGGTTCAATCTGCTTTCTGCATGGTTCAGTCCAAGCAGGACTGAATTCCACATACAGCAGTTGATGTGCAGGGAATTCAATCCTGCTTTCTGCAGGGACAGCAGCTGTTTCTCTACCTGATGACATCAGGTGTGCGTCAGGTGGGCATGGTTTGGGGAAAATGTCCTGACAGACCAAATTTGGCCCATGGGCTGAAGGTTTAGATCTCCAGGGTTTCAGACAGAGGCATTCCTAGCCCTATCAGGAGATACTGGGGGTTGAATCTGTAAGCTTCTGCATGCAAAATGGATGCTCTACCACTGAGCTATAGCCCAGACCAGAGCTTGGAAAAGTTACTTTTTTGAACTACAACTCCAATCAGCCCAATCCAGTGGCCATGCTGGCTGTGACTGATGGGAGTTGTAGTTCAAAAAAGTAACTTTTCCAAGCTCTGGCCCAGACTAACCACAGAAAACCCTTAAGTAATATTGAGGGACCTTCTTACTCTGAATATGCATGCATCTGTCAACAGGAAACAGCAGCTGTTCAATAAGGATCATGTGGACTGACATCATGGATTCATTCTACCTGAATAATTTAAACTTCAGTTCTTGTTCATTCTCTCCTGTCTCCACCCTGCAACTCCTAAATGGAAACGGCTCTGATTAAGATTCTTAATAAATATTAATGTCCTCATTAAACTCTGAGAAAATGTTTCAGATCCCCCAAAGGGTAAGGAGGGTTAAAATAATATTTCAGATCTTCCCTGCAGAAGCTGTAAGCCTCCTCATAGCCTACAGGTCTGCAGGGGGTTGTCCGAAAAGTTCCAAGGAGCACACAGAAATACTTTTGGGGTGATAAACTGAGGCATACCCAGTCTCTAAATGGATTCAATAGAACTGCCAGGTTATGAAACCCTTACATTGTTCCAAAAGCCGTAGGTAATATCAGGTCAATTGTTACCTTAGATATAAAGAGCCAGAAGGTAGGATGACTGCGCTCCACGCAAGGGATCAGATATGAATAGTTTCTTTGGAGAGAGAAAATAAGCAAAAGAGTAGATGTGAAGCATGACATTATAATCCCAAAAGGTATCTAAAGATTTTCTTTTAACAATATAGGTCATGCTCATGCCATAATTTTGGATGATCCATTTGCAATAATTAGCTCTATTAAACTTTGAAAAATAAAAAGGAAAAGTACATGAAGAAAGTGGAGTTTCATCTTTCAGAGACATTTTAAATAGGATAAAAGTTTATTTCAGAAAACACCATGTTAAGACAGGTTACCTTGGTGAAATCAGTGCTACAGCAGGTTCTAATCAATGTCATTAGAAAATGAGCTAGCAACCACTGAGAAGCTTCTTTTCAGACTTCTTTATAACAGATTAAAGTTATTTAAAGAAAGAAGCAAACAAAGGTAGGGTATTTCCTTTACTTAACAGGGCAATGCCTCATTAAAGTGCATCTTGCAACATAAAACACTACCTTATGATGCAATCAAACAGGCCAACTTTATTTATAACGTAAGTGGGATTGGGTGGGAGAAGCTCACTGTATCCTCATTTGGTTCAGGGCTGCTTATGCATGGCCACTCCATTCCCCCATCCCACAACCTTCAATTTTTCTTTGCCAACTGGCACTCAACATTCCATGGCTACTGAACATGCTCAAGCCTCATTAGGATATGCTTTTTGCAGGGATGCCAACTTAGGACTTTTTTTCTTTGTACTGCTGCAAACATCAAGGTTCTCCTGAGCATTCTGATACCACTTTCTTTGTTCACATTGCACCCTTTTCAGCTTCAATTCTGTTGTGACATACAACCTGCATAACCTGCTGACATGACAAAGGTCCCTTTCACCAGAAATATTTATGCCACTTTCAGAGTTGCCTGTGCCACATCATGCCGATCCTAATTGTGCATGTTTAAATGTTAATGTTTGCACACCCTTAGTAATCTTTGCTCACTGTTTTCTAACGTAGCAGAGGACATGCTGTCTTGAAGAAAATCCACCTTCCCTATCGTAAAAGAAGAGCACATGCTTTGCATGCTAAAGGTTCCAAATGCAATGCCTGGTGTCTCCAGGTAGAGCTGGAAAAGACACTTGCTTCAAAGCCTGAAGAGCTACTGCCATTCAGTAAACACAAGATATCATCTCAAGTCTTTTCTCTGGTCAAGTTCTATTCCCCACGGTTACTTTACCAGCTTTACTGAGTTCTTTACAAGTATTCTTCATTGGGTCTGGGACTTGCTTTTTCTTCCGTAAACTGCCAGCAGCTGACACATTGGCTTCAGCTCTCTCAATGATTGTTGCTGGCATCTTCCTTTCTTATTGCAGACTGTCTTCAGTGATTTCAGCTTTGAGGTGTTGCTTCCTTCCTCTTTATCAGCTGCCTGCTGCCACAAGGATATCTCATTTTGGAGCCCCTCTCTGGACTTTGACTGCTTCCCCTGACTGTTGCTCCCAGTTTCAGGCTTTCTCAGAATTGTTTTGTCAGAATCTCTTCTTTAGTCTATTGATAAATCTCTTAACAGCCTCCCAAAGAGTGCCTGACAGAACCTAAATAGTGCTGAGCCTCCAATGGCTCCAAAACCTCATTGGCCTATAACTATGGGCTAATATGTTTGAATGGAATGCTGGCTAAAGCACTGTTTTTCAACCTTGCATACCCAGATCTTGTTGGACTACAACTCCCATCATCCTTGGTCATTGGCTATGCTGGCTGGGGTTGATAGGAGTTGTAGTCTAACAACATTGGGGGACCCAAGATTCAAGGACACTGTACTAAAGGACCTATTGCAGCCTGACGTTTGGGATTCTACTGACATATAAAAGTTGAATCTGTTGCAATGGTCATCACTGAAGCTTAACAAGTTACATAGTTACCACCTAGCTGCTTCTTGGCAGACTGCCCAACTGAACCCCAATACAATTTATCTGGCTTCAGTTGCGAGTAAACAGCCAGATTTCCCCCCCTTCACACATTTAACTATGCACAGTCCTAGCCCCCTTTTTAATAATTAAAATATTTTTAATAATAATAAAAGCTTTCTGGACCTCTAATCAGCATGCAGCCACACAAGAAACTGCAGTGAGCCTGGATCATCAATTGCTACCAGTATCTCTGTTTATTTCATCAAATAAGGTTTCATTATACGAACTATAGTTTGTACATCCAGAATCTAAAATCCAATTGGAATATTCTTCCTGATGAGGCATGCCTGGCGCCAACATTACTATCCTTTTGGCGCCAGGTAAAAACCTTACTCTTCTCCCAGGCATTTTAGTTTCAGTTTTTAGCTTTTTAGCATCTTAGTATTTTAGTTTTTTAGCTTTTTTAATATTTAATATGCATTTGTATGTGTATACATATGCTTTAATTTTTGATATCATTAATGTATGTTTAAATTGCTTGATATGTGGTTTTAATTGTATATCAGATGTTTTACTTGTTGTGAACCGCCCAGAGAGCTTCGGCTATGGGGCAGTATATAAATTGAATTAATAAATAAAATAAATAAATAAATAAATTGTTTGATTTTTGCTTATAATTATTTCCCAAAAGACCTTTATGCATTAGAAGGAAATTGCTTCCTTTGGATCCCTTTCTCTGATGTCCCTGCTTATGCTTAGGTAAAGCATGCTGCCATTGTTCTCTTTCTCTGAAACTTGGAGAGTTCCCATTGGCTGAGGAGTTTTTGGGTGAGTCACAGTCCCTAGCCAGGTGACCATGCCTCCCATATGAAAAACAGTGTTGTGATTGGTTCTTGGGAGGGGTTTTTCCCTTCCCTTTGTCCTTCCTGCTAGCCAGGTAATTTGAGCCACTCTCTTTTTGGATCCCTTTGGGCAATGCATTCCTCTCTTAGCTTTGCAAGAGCTTGTTCAAATTGAATCTCATGGTTGTGGTTTAAAAGAGAAACAAATGGTTCAAATCTCTCTCCCAACATGCCCCTAAGGAAACCCAACTTCTGTTGGTCATTAAACTCAAGTCCAGTTAATTTTAATTTGCCATATATACTTATCAAGGTTCTTCAAAGGCTCTTCACAGTCTTTCTTTGTCTCTAGTTTGAACTTCATCATTTCCTGAATCAAAATTTTCTGAGATCTAAAACTTGTAAAGCCAAATGCTGTTTGGAGTTTATCCAGCATTTACTTGGCTGTTTTACATTCTGTAACATGTACCAGCTGATCGTCCTTAAGGGAGAAAAAAATAATAGCTTTTGCAATTGCATCTTTGTCTTCCCAGTCTCTTATTTCTTGGGCATCCCCTTCTGGTCTAGGTTTCTCAATACAGGAAAGAGCCTTTTCTGCACCCAGCATAATTTTAATCCTGCTTATCCATTGTTCAAAGTTAACAGCAGATAATTCTGGCATCCCTCTGGCCAAAAATCTTTTGTCATGCTGATACACCTTTGTTGCTGGTCTGAGAAGAGCTTTGGTTTGCAAAACAGCTCAGAGAAGACACAGCAGCAAAAAAATCTCTCTTTAAAACTAGTGCCTGGTATAGGGCAAAGGGGGAAACAAAATACGCCAAAATACTCAAAAACCAAAAATTTGGTCTAATTCTCAACTTATTCCTGGGCCAACATAACCTGTTTGGTATTTTAAATGAAATAGGAACAGTTTCGTAGTCCTATTTCTTAGCAGAGGTATGAACGCAAACAGCAGAATGAGAATAAACCAGTCCACCTTTTCTCATGCACACTAGTTAAATAAAAATGAACAACAGAGACGATCTTCTTTGAAAAAGAATAAAGAATATTTACTCATGACCTTTCATATGTTCAGGTAACATAGGCTCTAGATTAGATATAAAAGTAGAACTCTTAGTCCATTACAATGGTCATCTTGGAAGAGAAGCATGTGGATACTTCTCTCTCCTCAAGCTTAATGGAGAATATGTATGAATGTTAATGCCCTCAGAAAGGACAGAGGAAGAGAAAGCCAGGTAACCCCACCCTTTAGGAAGTTACATCACAGTAAACAGATACATAGAGATATTCTCCAAATGCTAGCAGAAGGAACATCTCCCTTTTACAAGGGGAACATGCAAGTTTGCTTATTCCAACAAAGAATTGTGTCCTGAAATTGCTGAGTTACCCATCAGAAAGCATATTTTCATGGTGTATGTCAAGTGATGGTGAACACGATGTCCTCCAGATGTTGTGGACTTCTACTGCCATAATCCTTCACCATTGGCCATGCTGGCTGGGGCTGATGGGAGCTGGAGTCCAATAACACTGAGAGGGTCAGAGGCTCCCCTTCTTTACAAAGTGTCTGCAAGAGGTGGGGAAATGATCTCACTGGTAGGAGACTGATCCTTCCTTTCACTTATGAACAGGGAGCTAGTTAAAAAAATTAAAACCACAGCATATTTGTATGGGTTCATACTTGTCCAGTTTATTTTCTATTTCAACTCCCAACTTGTTGGCCACCCCTGGCATATGCTGAAAGAGCACTCTTCAAAGGGCAAGAGCAAGCACTCCAAAATTCTAGTGTAGAAGCACCAATTTCAGCCATGAAAGCTTGCTTATCTAATCTTGTTTGAAGCGTCAAAGGAAGCTTTTCCAGTCTTTCTGTCCTCAGATCTGTTTCTATTGTTATTTTCACAAATAATCTCAGCCAATTAAGGGTCACATAATGAATGTTCTAGAACCATATAGCACAGGGGTGGGAAACCTGTGGCCTTCTAGATGTTACAGCTACTATCAACCTCAACCAGCATGGCTAATGGCCAAGAATAATGGGAGTTGTAGTCCAACAACTTCTGCAGGACCACAGGTTCTCTACTCTTGCTTTGTGGTGTATATTATGCATTGCTGAGCTTTGGTCTAAATGTGTTAGAATAACAAATGCATGCATGCGTCACCATATTTTATAAACAAAGGGCAGATACTTGGTCTTAATCCTGCAATGAAATGTGCAGGCAAACAGCTTGAGGTCAAGGGAGAGCATCCTGGAGACACGGAGATCCACTTCCTAATATCTGTTCCTTGTTTTGCAATAAACAGTGACAACATTAAGCATTAAAACAGAGGGTATCTTGGATAGAACAAGTAGATTTCTCTCTGTCACTTCACCTGATTGAAGCATTTATTGCCATTGCAGTGCAGTATGTTGTTTAAGCCAACAAACATCACACATTGTTTACAATTCATCCCTACAATATTTATTTGGTAATCAAATCTGCAATGCCCCCCCAAACAGGGAATTCAGAACCATGCTCTGTCAAAAAAAACCCGAAAAACACCACCAATGAATCTTTTTCACTCCATTTAAAGTGTGTGCAAGACAATATGCTCATCATTATCAACAACAAATGCCCAGTTTGGTTTCATTTTAAAGATCTGCATATGTTGCTTGTTAATGTAGAGTACCTTAATATTCCCCTTGAAACATCATACAAATTGGTGCTGGAAAGAAAATATGCCACAATGTTTTCAGCTATCTTCAGATAGGCCAAGGCATATATCTCCTCTGAACTGTTTCTGGCTATTAAGGCACTGCACATCCTCAGCAGCATTTTTAACCAAAATATATTAGTTAAAAAAACCGTACGCAGTTTAACTGCATTCTACCTGAGGCATAGAACTTCCCATTCAAACGACAAATGTCCCTACTCACAAATTTGAAAAATTCACTTTTTTGACTCTTTTATCTTGTGTAAACAAATAATCACCATCTCAATGGTGGTGGGGGAAGGGAGGAATGAGAAAGTGTGTATGCATGTGTGGGTGATGATGTGTATTTTGGGACTGCTGCCAAAGATTGCATTAGTCAGATTGAAAAACAACTTGTTTGCTGTTAATGTTGCTATTATACACACACAGGAGACAGCTTAGCTCAGAAAGAACAAAGAAAAATCTACAAAGACTCTGTAATGACACATATGCTTTCACACATAAGAGAAAATGAGTTGATTTCTCCCACCCCTCCAATCCATGAATGACAGCAGTGAAGATATGATATTTTACAGTGTCATTGTGCATGTTTTTACAAGAGAGGGAGAAGGGGGTGAGAAAGAGAGTGTGCAATTTAAGAGCTTTTCAAACACTGATTTCAAGTCTTCAAAGAGTTTAAATATAGCCTACCTTTTGCACTCTATGAGCATTGTGTGGAATTTGTATTTTCTTTTTAAAAAACAGTACTTTCTTAGCATTATCATTGTTTATACATAGAACACAAAACCTTCGTGCTGTAAGAGGTGAGCCACATTTTACACTGAACAGTGACTTGCTTCTTTGGATGTCTCGTCTGGAAACTATAAAGCAACCTCCATCAGTGTGTTTTGTTCACCTTCACATTGAGACTGGCAAAACATTATGGAATGTTATGTGTATGCCATTGACTTGCACATTTGTGGCAAATAGCAGGATAAAAGGTATTTGCATTTTTGCATTTTTGCTCTGCAAAAATGTAGTCATATGCATGAAATACAATGGTAATGAAACAGCATTTTGTGATTTGGCTTACAATTCTTTGTTTACTCTCTACTTTTGATCTTAAATTACAGGAATGCCTTAGCCATTCCATGAGCTTAACATTATGTGTGGGAGAAGTTTATACATATGTCTGTTCGTGGTACAAACAAAAATTTGGAATAACAAAACTGGGCAAAAATCAGTATAGTGGTACATCATATAAAAACAGAGATCATAATACAATCATATTGGGTCATGTTCAATATGGTGTTAAATCAATTGTTTAACAAGAGGGGATGGCCTAATTCAAATTTTATCTTCCTACTTTGCAGACATACCTTGGTTTCAGATACAGAATACTATGCTCATTGTTGCCACACTGAAGAGTAATCTTGTGGAACTAATCTCTCATTATTCCAATTGTTAACAAAATCAATAAATTTAGACCAAATAAAATAAAAATAATCTCACTTTGCTTGGCCTCTTGTTGTCCTTATTTTATGTGTTAACGTTTCTAAGATGGCTATTTGACAGACTTTTGGGTACCAACAACTCATCATCAGTAGTCTAAAATTCCCTCCAGTTCTTAGCAAATAATTGACTGAGCTGCAGTAAGAAAATGCAAAATAAGTTATTTACTTGACAGATCTAACTAAGGCCCAGTGAATAAATTAAGAAGGTCCAGTACCAGAGTAGATCAGACCACCTGTCGGGTAATGCTAGACATTTCATTGAATACCTTTTCCCAGAAATTATGCACCACTTTGTACTCTCACCACATGTGTTGATATGTATCAGCAGTCTGGCAACCTCTCCAGCACATTGGGGTACTCTCAGGACATATCAACGATAGCACTTGAGATGTTAGATACCAGGCGTTTATGAGCTTAAACAAGACTACTCTAGTATGTGCTGAAACAGATTTAAATGGAACCTTATTCCAAATTACATTCTACTTCTCCATCTCTGTCTGCATTTGAAAATTCTTATCCCACCAAAACTTTAACAGGGAGTTGTCTCCATAATCCACTTCCAGCAATATTTGGTATAACATTGAAATTAAGCCTTTAGAAACACCCGGATTATCTAAGAGCAATTGTTCAAATTCTGTGAGAGGTCTGTGGTTCATTGATCTAGCCAGAAAAGAACTACCCTGACAACCCAGGAGTCAAGTATGCTTTAATGGCTGCCAAAGTAGAAATGTTAGAATTTTGTTAGTTTGATTTTTTTTTTGTAAATTGTATTGTTTTTATTTGTATTTTGTATTTGTATTTTTATTTGTGTGTAAGTCGCCTTGGGGGGCCTATCTGGCCGAAAGGCGGCCTAGAAATAAAACGTAACCTATACGTAACAAAGTAAGTGGCTTCCTTTTATCAAAAAAATCAAGCATCCTGTACAAAAGCCTCTAATGCCATCAGCTAATATAATGTTTAGTAACTTGAAAAGGTGGGTGAAACTGCAAAGGAATGAGAGATGATGCTTTCAGAGTCAATAAAGCTCTTGGTTGACCCAGACTTTAAACACTGAGGCAGTGAAATTATTCTCAACCCACGGCAAAGATCTAAATTTATGTTTATAAAACAAAACAAAGCAAAACATGCAGGGAATCTTATTAATTTTGCCTTTTTCTAATTTAACCCATTGATCCACTGAGGTCTCCATACAAAAGAGTGTAACAAGTCATAATTGGCATGCCTCAAAGTAAAGTTGCAATTTCAGTGTGCCCCACCTGCCAATTTTTGTCAAATGGAACATTAACTCCTTTCATATCCTGGGCCTGCACGATGCAAAAATGGAACAAGTTTAATTGCTTTTGCCAAAGATTCAGTTGGGAGGCAAATACACAGACCGGAATAAAAATGAAAGCTTTGAGGGAATGATGGACTTACTGCTATTATCCTATCCATAGCTGAAAAAGGTAACTTCCACCTTTTCACATCTGCACTTTCACACATCCTCAAAATTTGCTGTGTACAGCCTAAAGGTTTCCATCTCATTTTCTCCTGAGTTCACTATATAAGATCCTTATATAACCAAGTGTGTGATGTTGGGTGCAATCCAGAGCTGGAAAATTACTTTTTTGAACTACAAAGTGGCCATGCTGGCTGGGGCTGATGGGAGTTGTAGTTCAAAAAAGTAACTTTTCCAAGCTCTGTCTTATAATCAAGATATGCTGGCTGAGTGGGCCTTAGGATATGGCAGAAGTCCAGGTACTCTTCTGCCAGTGGAGATATGCCAGTGGAACTATGTGAGTATGTCTGTACAACTCCTCACCAACACAACTGCCCCACTGGTGCAACTTCCCTTTCAAAAAAGGCACTGATGTGGACATGATCTGTGTAGACCAGCGGAAGAGCAGGCATGTGCCAAGTCCTACAATCCTCAGGCCCTGACTGATCTCTGTTATCATGCTTGCGGGACTCATGTCTCTTTCTACTGTGATGGCTAACCTTTTTTGGCCCAAGGGTCACATCAAGGCTAGCCAACCTTCCCAGGGTGGTGTGGTGCATGCATGCACATAGAAGCATCACACACATGCATTCACCACAGATGCAGCACAAACAAGATGATACATACAGACCAAACACACCCACTCACAGGCACGCAGTGGTCTATTGTATGTGCCGAGCGTGATCTTGAAACCACTGAGTCACAAGTAATTCCACTGTCTTTCTTAAATCAGGTCTATGTATCTTAGACTGTAGCCACTAACATTTAAAAAGAAAAAGCTAAGCAGTACTCTCATTACCTGGAAGCTGCTGATGGTAGTTCCTTAAATCACTGGCAGAAATGAGCAGCTCACTTTGTCTCCCAGTTTCTACCTCTGAGCCAATGGGAAGAAGCAGGATTTCAGATCCCAAAGCACTGTCTTTGTGGTTTAAGACTGGCTCACACCAGTGTGACAATAGGGGTCAAATCACAGGTCAGGCCACAATATGGCTGACCTGGCCCAGACACTGCCACATCTCTCAAATATGAAGGAACACAATGCAAGTAACTTTGGATAATTTAGCCTAGGTAGTGGAATGTCATAAGGTATTCAAGAAAGAAACAGAAATGAAATCAGAACTTTTCTAGAAATGGAGTTTCTGAAAAGCTGTCCCAAAGATGGGGGACAAGAAATGAAATTGTAGTGAGCTTGCACGTTGGATTGCTTTGGCATCTGAAAAGGGGAGAACTGCAGGTGGGAACTGAAAAGTGGGTGAAAGAGAGAGAGTGAGTTATATTTTTCCTTCCTTATGCTCTGTCTGAACATTGGCGGGGGGCACAGGAGTCTGTCAAAGAGGGGTCAATAAAAAAAAGGATATAAAAAGAAGAAACTTCTTTTGGCAATAGGAACACTTTTACTGGGTGGGGGCCAGTGGGATGAAGCTTCAGGATGGAAAAATAGAAGCAACACAGAAAGGGCTATCATTTTTTCATGTATATGAACTGTATGATTAGTTGCATTTTATGCACTGAATGTATACTGCACATTGAAAGTTTTAATGTTGGCTAATAATAATTAACATAATGCCACAGAAATAACTGAAGCCATTTACCTGGGAGTAAACTCTACTGAACTCAGTGGGACTTTCTTCTGAGTAGACATGTAGAGAATTGCACTGTTAGGATGGCTCAGCAGAACAGAAAAAAGCCCTGCTGAACTTCCTATTGACTACAAAAGACTTTTTTTAAAAATTCCAGCAGGTATTGTAACTGAATTCTCATCGCTTAGAGAGAACTGTAATTAAATGGTATATACATTGTTGAAACAAATAAACAATAAAATACACACTCCAACAGCAGAATAACAACAGGTCAAACAGTGCTTGTGCACAGGGTCATTCCCTAAGCAGCCTCAGATCACACTGCCCTTGATTCACTCCATATATGTTATAACATTTGAGAATTATGAGCAACTGGACTCATTCCCATTTTGAGTGAGCTAGTAGAAAAGTTTGATCTCAGTTGTCAGGCAATACGCTTTGTTGTAGGATTTCCCCTTTATATTAACTGTTTAATGTTAGGAAGTTATTTCTTCTACTGATGGGCATATATATCAGGCACCCTGGGGTTCTTAGTGCCCAGGGACCCAAGATACATTAATCCTCATCATTAATTCAATTGAGCTGTTCTTGTTTACACAGGCTGAATCTCTACTCTGTTTTACCCTCGCAGTCCTTTTCCCTTTCTTTCAGCAACCCTTGTAATGTATAATTCACTTACAAATTAGGAGAAGGCATTCTGCAGAAAGCTGCAATAAGGGTATGACATCAAAGCCTGTCTTTCTGATCCAGATTCAGTGAATTTGTTATGAATTGAGGTTTTTCAACCATAGAAACAATCACTGGAGAGCAAAGAATAGGAAGCATTTGCTGCTAAAAATGTATATGCTGTTCACTCCTTTGAAATTAAATCAGTTAAAGGGGGAGGGGAACACAGTTTGTAAATATTGACAATATTATTCAGTTAGGCTGTAGAATGTAAATAGGACATAAAAAGGTGAATCCATGGGTGAATATGTTTCTTGCATTGGCACACGTCAATTTCATGTTTATTTGGAAGCCCACAGCAGAGGGATGTTTGAAGAGTAATGCCTGTAATGCCTGCCTTCCATTTAACATTTATGCTTCATTTCAGTGCAAGACTCACGTGGGCAAAATTTCTTGCTTATTTAAGCAGCAGGGAAACCTGTCTACTCATACTCCAGCAATATCAGGCAACTCTCTTTGTAAAGTCACTCAGCAGCACAAACTTCCTAGCAACATAAACAATGTACATAACCCTATGGAACCATATGGAGATGTGGAATATGTGTTCACGCAAGAGCTGTAACGTCTTTACCTACTCACTGAATTAAATTAATGCTGCCAGAATGGTCTGTAGTACTTTTTTTTTAATATCTTCATTTAAATGTAGATTTTGACTTTGACTCATGACTTGAGTGCAATGTTAAATAGCCAACATGCTGGATTAAGTTTGCACCTGGATTTTTAGGCGGTATTTTCTAGATTTTTTAAAAAAAATAAACTTGTTTATTACCATTTAATGACCTTGACATTGTTAAAGAAGATCTTAAATCCTCCCCATCTCAAATCTTTATCCTTTGTAATTTTGTCTCCACACTCTTGTACTTTTGCTGTGGATTTACATCAGTAGGTAAATGGGAAATATAAACTAGCATCAGAATTTAACTGAATAAGTAATAAATTGTGGAGATTCCATCTGACAGAGCAGCCTCATCAAATTAAGAAATTGAATCTATTGAGAAAAAGCAGATGTTCTCTACTAATGGCTTATCTGCTTCTAATTCAACTTCATTTAATGGGAATTTGCTGTTAACTTACATGGAAATTATGGACACAACCCAGACATAGTTAAGCACTTCTTAGTCCAATTTATTTCAGTGGGATATTTAAGCATGCATCTTACTCTCTGCCATTGAAATCAGTAGGGCTGAAAATACAATTTTATACATGTCTACTCAGAAGTAAGTCCCAATGAATTCATATACCTAGGTAAATGGGTGTATTAGAATTGCAGCCTTGAAAGGCTTATCGTCTACACAATACCTTATATATCCCCACTGTAAATTTGTAATACTTTTGTAATTATTACTCTAATAATTAAATATGAAACCTAATTATGCTAACTGTGTCATTTTATGGTGCAGAGAGAAGTAAAATGTATGTGGCTAGGAGAGTCAGGCCCTTGGGAAAGTTTGCCTAGCAGCTCTGCTGCCTCTGCCACTCTTAACAGTCAAGTACGTTATTCATACTAAATCTGTGGAAAAGATTCAGATGAATTCTGAATCAAGAGCCAAAGTGGCTGTGTTTTGGACAGTTTGGGGGCTTTCCCAAGCTTCAGAACTAACTGAAGCAGGGACCTTTGAAGAGCTTCAGTGTGCTTCAAAAACCAGTTCTTAAAAAGAACGCTGCAATTCTTAAATAGAATTTATCCCCAAACTTGACATAAAAGGAAAATGCCGGGCTCGGAGAGTAGGGAGAGCTCATTTGAGGTCTAGGATTTAATCAGACAATGACTTTACCAGGGTTCTCCAGTCACAGTGTTGTGGGGAAGGGATGTTGAAGCACAGTCACCTTGTTTTTGTCAGTTCTGTGCAGCACGGAAGTCCTTCTGCCGCTTTGCCATATGCTCACACATCCGCTCCAGTCAAATCAGCTTTGCATTTACTTTCTGTGACTTTGGGTTCCAACTAGGGTTGCCAGGTTCAATCCCTGAGACTGATCCTGTATCTTTAGGAGAAAAGAAAGTCAGCCAAGTGCTGGTGTTCTTGCAACACTGTAAGGGGAAAAACCACAAGGTGGAATTCTCCCTTCCCCCTGCACAACTTTTAAAGATACAAAAGACCTCTTGGAGGCTGGGCCTGGCAACCTCCAGAGGGGCAGGTGCATTTGTGTGTGTGTGCATGCACCGATCTGTCTTCTGCTTTGCTTTCATTCCCCAAGTGCATGCTAACCAAGTCATAAGTTCTGATGACCACCCCAAGGCCTAAAAGCTCTAACCCCCCTCCTCAATTTATCCACCTTTTTGTCTTCACAGTGTAGCCACCACGACCACATTGCTGCTTCTTGATTATTATTAAAAAAAGAAAAAAAACTCAGCAGGTTGGCTGAGGCTGGATCCTGGTATTGCAGCAGAAATGTATTTATTTATTTAATTATTATTGCATTTATATCCCACCTTCACTCCACCCCTTTCCATTTTATCCTTACACCAACCCTGTGAGAAAGATCAGGCTGAGAGACTGTGTCTGGCCCAAGGTCACCCAGTGGGCTTCATGGCTAGGTGAGGATATGAACCTGGATCTTAGCCCAACACTGTAACCCATTGATGTTGGGAGACAGGATTGTACAACTTCAGATTGTGTGTGTGTGTGGGGAGGTGAGTGGGGTACCAATTTGATGAACCTTTGCATTATGAAAAGAAAGCAACACCTCCCGGTCTGCAGGGAGCTTTTTATGGAAAGGGATATTTGGAGATGTGATTTTGCCATGCACAATTTTTTCAATTAACAGAGGCTAAGATTACAATTAGCATGCGTGGTGGGGTCATGAAATTTTTTGAGCTTATAAAGGGGGTCCCTTACTCATAAAGGTTGGGAACCACTGTGCTAGAATCCACAAATTAGTCTACCTCCTTCCCCCCTATTATCTTGCTTGCTCTTTCTTTTGTCTTCTGTTAATAATGTTAGGGTTGAGTATAAGGAGATGAATAAATAGCAAGTGCCGTCTGTGTACTGCAGGCTTAATGGGGTATTATTTGAATGATTTTTGTTTTGTTTTGTTTTTTAAATGAGAAAATGCCATAATAAACAATTCATTTAAAACATTTGAGAAAATGAGCATTAATCTATAGGGAGAAAGCTGCAGAAACTGTAGCTTGTGGAAGAGAAAACATCACTTAGACAATAATAAAAATTTAGATATTGGCATCAATTGTTTTAACTGATTTTGTTGTAGCCCATTATTATTATTATTATTATTATTATTATTATTATTATTATTATTATTATTATTATTATTATTATTATTATTATTATTATTATTATTGTTATTGTTATTATTATTGTTATTGTTATTGTTATTGTTGTTGTTGTTGTTGTTGTTGTTATTATTGTTATTGTTATTGTTGTTGTTGTTGTTGTTGTTGGAGACCAAAATATGAAAACACCAATAAGAAGAATGAAAAGGGACAAGAGAAAAGTACCTGCTATTTCTATAAAAAGGGCATAAGAAGAAGTGACAAAATAATTGACAGAAATCTTTAAGGAGCAGTAAAAAATAAATAAATTGAAATCACCAGAACATCTGAGGATAGTATTCAAGGAGTGAAGAGAAGTCAGTAACAAAGGAAAAGTGAATGATCAGCTGTGTCAAAGACTGAAGAAAAACTCAGAAGAAGCGCTACAGAGAAAAGGCTCTTAGACTCGGCTTCTTAGACTGGAAATACTTATTTTAGTCCTTATATTCTCTAAAACCCATTTTCTTTTTACAGCAGTATAAAAGCTAAATAAGTGAGGTGGAACGAATTCTAACTTGAGAAGTTGTATAAAATAAAGTGGAAAATTCTTATTTTTATGTGTACTATTAAACATCATTACAATGGAAAATAAGCTTAAAAATGCTGTCACAGTAGATATGTTAAACTGTTCCTATCTTCATTACCAGGTCTGAGAGATCAATGAAAAACTTCATCATGTCCTCCATCATGTCTTCATGGGAGGGGTGTATTTGCGGCCACAGCTGTCCCATATTCCATCATTAACATAATACCATGACCTCACAAGAAAATGGACATTAACAAGCTATTCAACTGATTCCCACAGTTTTCTTTGCCACCACAACAAAGAAGACTCGGGACACAGATATGGTATAATGTTATATTTATTAAAATATAACAAATATTAAGCCAAAATCCAATTCAATCAAATCAATCCAATTTAACTCCTTCAGACAGGTGAGGTGCAGACTAACTAGTAGGGAATACTCCCTCAATCTTAAAATAGGTTAGTAACCTTGGAGTGTAACTCCCCACCAAGGATGTGGGAAAAGTCATCCCTCCTTGCTATTGGAGTCAGGTATGTGGTTCCAACTTCCTCATCCTGGCTCCACCATACAGGCGTTCACCATGATGCACAAGCCTGTCCCACTAGGGCACTCCCCAGATCCACACCAGACATTAAGCATTGATGGTTCCCTAGGGAGTGCCCTTTACCAAAATGCCTCAGCCTCCTTACTTTCCCCCCAAATACCTCACCTGCCCGAATTCCATGCCACAAGAGGGGATCGGCTGAAGCTTGGTCCCCTCAACCCAAAGAAAACAAACCCCCCAAACCCAACCTAAGATCCTCCAGTAACAAATCACACCCACGCTCCGAGAGATGAACTCCATCATCTCAAACAAATGTGGAGAATGAAACCAAATCCTATCATGAGGAATGAAAGCCTCTCCAAGAGACAAAACTAAATCCCTAACCTTTCTGTTCACCCACTTTCCGTACCTATCAATCCTGTTGGGGTGCAGCACACCCCTCCAAGCTCTTCTCACCAGCATATCTAACCATACCAGAATGAGATCCAGATAAGACTGGATGAGCCCAGTGAAATCCCGAGTGACCTTGAGCAGCAAATCCATACCTGGCCGCTGCACCAAGTCATTCTCCCCCAAATGAACCACCAAGACATGGGGCCAATCAGCCAAAGACATAATTCGGCACACCAACGGCATCAATGCATCCCACAGCATACCCCTCTGAGCCTCCCAGCTAACTGTTGCTCGAGCAGAAAGCTGCAGCTGCATCCCGGCAAGAGAAGAGAAGGCCCTCTGGTGGGCCCAAACAGAATAAAATGGCCACACAGGACGATCCTCGCAGGAACTGGAAGGCTCTGCGCACCTAAGGAAAACAGAAAAAGAGGCCTTAGAATTAATACCTGACATATGACTGGAAAGCTGACAATCGCCACCTGCCAAGCGCCTGGATACCATCAACACTCATGCCCATGAGGGCTGCGGCCATGGCCGCCCCAATACGAAAAGAATGCAGCCCATAGACTCCAGGATTGTGACCACTGGCCAACAAGGCTCGCCGAACGATGGCACAAAACTGAAACTGAGTCAGGGCAGAACCATCCACATGTATGTAGAGATAACTCTGGCTCGCTGGCCTGATAGACAGAAATTGACGCATTGCAGAAACTGGGCATAATTCAGTCACCGGGCAGCTGCATAGGGATACAATACTACCACAGCGCTTTTGATCAGTCTTAGAGACTCTTAGGGAGAACCTCACTACATCAGCACCTATCATGCAATCGCCAGAGCATAAGGTTTGATAGGACACATCATGCTTTGAGGAGACTAATACTTCACTAGGGCAAAAGGCACCATAAAACATCATCAGAGCTACTGCGGCGAAAGGTGCGACTCATACTGAGATGAGCATATAGAACGAAACAAAGGCAGGATCTGGAGGAGGACATTGGGCGCGATTGGCCTCCTCCGGTCAGTGGGCCTGTGAGTGGAACGCGACCAACCCTGAAGGCCCTTTCTGACCCTAAAAACTACAGAATGATCCTGCAATCCTCTTGCCTTGGAATTAAAGGCCAGTGCGGAGAGGTGTCCAGCAATAGTTGTGGCAGAAATATTTGCCCTTTTAAACATAATGTAAACAGCAGCAAATGAGAAAAGGAAGGTAACACTGGCTCGTATGGCCTGAATACAATCTGTGTTGGAGTAAACAAATATTGCATGGTCACTTTAAGGGATATTTGGGGAATATCCCATGTACCTGTTTATCATGATGTAACTTACTAATGGGTGGGGTTTAGTTACCTGACTTCCTCCTCCTTTGTCCTGGGGGATTTTTGAATATTCTCCATTGCTGATCTGTCCACCATTGAGAGAGGCCGCATGGGACAGATGCTGTCTCTGAGAGCATCCATACCAAAGACTAAGATGAACTGAGACTATTTTTCTTTCATCTAAGCTAGAACCTATGTTTCTGAACATATCCGGTTTTAGGCCTGGGTTTGGTACCGAAACAGCCTTGGTCGCCCTGTATGATGACCTTTGTAGGGAGAGGGACAGGGGGAGTGTGACCCTGTTGATTCTCCTCGATCTCTCAGCTGCTTTTGATACCATCGACCATGGTATCCTTCTGGGAAGGCTCACGGAGTTGGGAGTTGGGGGTAGTGCTTGGCACTGGCTCCGCTCCTACTTGGTGGGTCGTCAACAGAAGTTAGTGCTTGGGGAACACTGCTCGACACCCTGGACTCTCCATTGTGGAGTCCCACAGGGATCGGTACTGTCCCCCATGCTTTTTAACATCTATATGAAGCCGCTGGGTGCGGTCATCAGGAGTTTTGGAGTGCGTTGTCACCTGTACGCTGATGACACACAACTTTATTTCTCCTTTTCATCTTCCTCAGGTGAGGCTGTTAACGTACTAAACCGTTGCCTGGCCGTGATAATGGATTGGATGGGAGCTAACAGACTGAAGCTTAATCCAGACAAAACCGAGACGCTGTTAGTGAGTGCCTTCTCTGCCCAGATGGTGGATGTTCACCCTGTTCTGGATGGGGTTACACTCC
The DNA here is from genome assembly GCF_030035675.1 of Rhineura floridana. Classification (NCBI taxonomy): domain Eukaryota; kingdom Metazoa; phylum Chordata; class Lepidosauria; order Squamata; family Rhineuridae; genus Rhineura; species Rhineura floridana. The sequence continues at coordinate 103,891,015 of NC_084487.1, forward strand.
CCTTGAAAGTACAGGTTCGTAGCTTGGGAGTTCTTCTCGACTCTTCCCTGTCTCTTGAGGCTCAGGTAGCCTCAGTGGCACGGAATGCTTTTTACCATCTTCGATTGGTAGCCCAGCTATGTCCCTATCTGGACAGTGACGACCTCGCCTCAGTCGTTCATGCTCTGGTAACTTCTAGATTGGACTACTGCAATGCGCTCTACGTTGGGCTGCCCTTGAAGATAGTTTGGAAAATACAGTTAGTCCAGAATGCAGCGGCCAGATTGTTGACGCGGACCAGAAGGTCCGCTCATATAACACCTGTTCTGGCCCATCTGCACTGGCTTCCTATTTGTTTCCGGGCTAAATTCAAAGTGCTGGTTTTGACCTATAAAGCCTTACACGGCATGGGACCGCAATACCTGGTGGAGCGCCTCTCCCAATATGAAACTACCCGTACACTGCGCTCAACATCTAAGGCCCTCCTCCGAGTACCATCACATCGAGAAGCTCGGAGGGTGGTGACTGGAAATAGGGCCTTTTCGGTTGTGGCCCCCGAACTGTGGAATGGTCTTTCCGATGAGGTGCGCCTGGCGCCGACGCTGCAATCTTTTCAGCGCCAGGTGAAAACCTTTTTATATTCCCAGGCATTTTAATGTGTAGTATTAATATTTATTGATGTATTTTGCTGCTATTTTGATTATTTTTGTTTGATTCCATTGTATTATTGTATTTATATATTCTCTGATTGTTTTATTATTATGTACACCGCCCAGAGAGCCCTTGGGCTTAGGGTGGTATATAAATAAAATAAAATAAATAAATAAATGAATAAATAAATGAAGAATTTGTGAGTAAATGCTCTTTATCTTTTACCTAAGAATATTGTGTCTGTTGTTATTTATATAGAGAAAGGTGGGGCTGGTTTATATTCTCATTCTGCTGCTTGTAGTCTTACAACTCTGCTAAGAAATATTTATTTATTTATTTTATTACATTTTTAAACTGCCCTATAGCAACAAGCTCTCAGGGCGGTGTACAACAGTATAAAAACAAGTTAGCATACAAATGAGCGTGGGTACAATAGACTATAAAAGATATATAAAACAAGATTAAAACAAAAATAGATTAAAATTAAAATTTTAAATTTTAAATTTTTTAAAATGCCTGGGCAAAGAGGTAGGTCTTGACCTGGCGCCGAAAAGATAACAAAGAAGGCGCCAGGCGTATCTCATCAGGGAGGGCATTCCATAACTCGGGGGCCGCCACTGAGAAGGCCCTAGCTCTAGTTATTACTCTCCGGGCCTCCCTATGCGTTGGAATCCGGAGAAGGGCCTTCGACGTCAGGCGCAGTGAACGGGTAGGTACATAGCGGAAGAGGCGTTCCGCCAGGTATTGCGGTCCAATGCTGTTAAGGGCTTTATAGGTAAGAACCAACACTTTGAATCTGGCCTGGAAACATATTGGTAGCCAGTGCAGCTGGGCCAGGACAGGAGTTATATGATCATATTTTTTAGCCCCAGTAAGAACTCTGGCCACAGCATTCTGCACCAGCTGAAGTTTCCGAACCGTCTTCAAAGGTAACCCTACGTAGAGTGCATTACAGTAGTCCAATCTAGAGGTTACCAGAGCATGGATAACTGTGGTGAGGTTCTCTCTGTCCAGATAGGGTCATAGTTGGGCCACCAGCCGAAGCTGGTAGAATGCATTCCATGCCACCGAGGCTACCTGAGCCTCCAGTGACAGGAGCGGATCTAATAAGACCCCCAAACTACGGAACTGCTCCTTTAGGGGGAGTGTAACCCCATCCAGGGCAGGTCGGACATCTACCATCTGGGCAGAGAGCTCCCCCACCAACAGCATCTCAGTCTTGTCAGGATTGAGTCTCAGTTTATTAGCTCTCATCCAGTCCATTATCGCGGCCAGGCAGTGGTTTAGTACATTAACAGCCTAACCTGAAGAAGATGAAAACGAGAAGTAGAGCTGCGTATCATCAGCATATTGCTGGAAACGCACTCCAAATCTCCTTATGACCTCACCCAGTGGCTTCATATAGATATTAAAGAGCATGGGGGACAGAACTGAACCCTGCGGGACCCCATATTGGAGTACCCAGGGATTCGAGTAATGCTCCCCAAGCACCAGCTTCTGGAGATGATTCTCAAGGTAGGAGCACAGCCACTGCCAAGCAGTGCCTCCGACTCCCAAATCCACAAGTCGCCCCAGAAGGATACCATGGTCGATGGTATCAAAAGCCACTGAGAGATCCAGGAGAACCAACAGAGTTACACTCCCTCTGTCTTTCTCCCGACAGAGGTCATCATACAGGGCGACCAAGGCTGTTTCTGTACCAAACCCCGGCCGAAAGCCCGATTGAAATGGATCCAGATAATCAGTTTCATCCAAGAGAGCCTGGAGCTGGCGAGCGACCACACGCTCTAAAACCTTGCCCAGGAATGGAACATTTGCTACCGGTCTATAGTTGTCAAGATTTTCAGGGTCCAAGGAGGGTTTTTTTAGGAGCGGTCTCACCACCGCCTGTTTCAGGCAGAGTGGTACCACTCCCTCTCTTAAAGAGGCATTGATCACCTCCTTGGCCCATCCGGCTGTTCCATTCCTGCTAGCCTTTATTAGCCATGAGGGGCAAGGATCCAGAGCAGACGTGGTCGCCCGCACCTGTCCAAGCACCTTGTCCACATCCTCAAGCTGTACCAACTGAAACTCATCCAATAAAATAGGGCAGGACTGTGCTCTGGACACCTCATTAGGATCAACTGCTACAATGTTGGAGTCAAGGTCCCGGCGGATGTTCGTGATCTTATCTTGGAAGTGTCTCGCAAACTCATTACAGCAGGCTGTTGATGATATTATTGCGTTCTGAGGACCAGAGTGTAAAAGTCCCCGAACAACTTTATAAAGTTCCGCTGGGCGGTTAGAAGATGACTGAATGGAGGCAGCAAAGTACTGCTTCTTCACTGCCCTCACCGCCTTCACATAGAGCTTGGTAGAGACCTTCACAAGTGCAAGGTTACAGCCGTCGGGAGTTCGCCTCCATTTGCACTCAAGCCGTCTCCTTTCTTGCTTCATCACAACCAAATTAGTTCCTATTTCTGTGTGTATTTTTTATAATACCTAACAATCTGAACGCATGCCCATGAGGGTGGCGGCAGCTGCTTCTCTACTTTGGAAGGAATGTAACTCATACTCTCCTGCATCTCGCCACAGGCCTGTAAGGGCCCTCCAAACGTGAGACCAGCATTGCAATTGGGTTAGGGTGGACACATTGAGACGTATGAACAGGTAAAGCTGGCTTGTATGACCAGAATGCATCCAGAACGCATGCCCACAAGGGCTCCGGCAGCAACAGCTCCTGTATGAAGGAAATGTAACCTTTACACTCAGGGATCTCACCCACAGACGCTCATGGCCCTAGGAACACACCAAAAATTAAAATCGAATCACTTCGTAGCCATTGATGCATAAGAAAAAACAGCGCTGGCCCGCTGGCCTGACAGAAGGAAAGCTCCTTCAGAACAAAACCAGGCACTGAGTGGGCAATGGGTAGGCCCTCAGCTTCACTACCCAGCTACTACGCCCCTGGTCCATATTGAGCATATGCACTGAAAACATCACAGAAATGTAAGTGCAGGGCTCAACATGCCGTGACTTGCCTTGAAAGCTTATACATTACCAGGCAAAAGGCTCCCCAAACCATTAAGGCCCCTGCCTGGAATAACTTGCCCTTGTCAGGAGGGAAGCACAAAGTGCTAATCGAAGGCAGGAGCATCATGAGTACCTCAGGGGTGAATGGCCACATAGGACCAGGCGGCCTTAGGGTGGAATGTGACCAATCCTCTTTGATTTTCATAGTGGGTTCCTGAATGCACTTGGACTGGAAATTAAAGGCCAGAGCAGAAAGGCGGCCAGATATATTTTCTAAAGTAACACCCTGACCCTTTTAGAAGAGCATGGACTGCAAAGGTGTAAAACTGATATCGGCCACGCCCAAGGTAGGGCATGTGAAGAAGGCATCAGCAATGTCGTTCTGCAAACCCGGAACATGCCGAGCGATGAACAGAGTATTGAAATGTAAGTTGCAGAGCAAACACACGCACAAGGCTCATCAATCCAGAGTTGGAGTTCTAGGGATTTACCACACAACCATAGCCGGATGCCGCCCCAAAAATGTACCGTGTGGTTCTGAAAGGCAGAAGGCCAGATATGTACCACAAGCACTATTGGAAAAGAGTCCCAAGAAAATAAAAACTAGAGTGAGCCCCATGTCCCTCAAGGCAGCTGGCCATTGCTCAGCACACCCAGGGTTCCTGAAATAGACACCAAAACCCAACCACCAGCTGCATCAGAGCTTACCTACAGTTCTGCCTCGAGAAGCAAATCATCTTCTTTAAAAAGAACAGCTGTGGAAGTTCTTCAAAAAAAAGGTCAGCCACATGGGGTAATCCACCCTCATCCTGTCTGTGACCCTGCTGAAATGAAAAATGTGAGCACACCCCTTGCATGACATCACCACGGCACTGAAGGAATGCTCTGCCAGAAGAGACAACCTGGGGTAAAAACTAAATGACCAACCAGCTCCTGAAAAAGAATGAAAGTGAGCATAGGACCAATGACATAATGCACTGGATCTGCCTTATATCATGGCATTACGAAATTCTCTAGATATGGATTGGGAGTAGCTTCATGGAATCATATTACTTTTGAAAGAGTGCTTATGCACAGTGGTTCCATCCGGCTGCCAATTGCCTAGGCTATACTGGCCCTGAAAGAGTTCATTTTAGATAAGACAAATGGACGAAATGTTCAGTTGCTTACTCATCTGTCTGGCATCACATATACTATCCAAGAGAAGTGGTTAGGATCTAAATGCCGGCCTGGTCAGGAGCTAAATGCACGTATAGCCTATGCAGGCTTCCCACTGAAGGTTGATGAGGGATTTGTGCAACCTCTAGATATCTGTATATACAAATATATATAAATACATCAATATTAATTAATTAATTAATCAAATTAATTATGATTATTATTAATAATCTATATCTATATCTATATATTCTTTTATAACAATTAATAAGATAAATCAATTAGAGGCCCCCCACCCATCCAAGCAACTCACACCTCCCCCCCAACAATTGGCTAAACAAGGAAGCCGAAGGAACGACATTGGGGAGGGCGAACTAAGGGGGGTGTAATAAAACTCAACTACAAGCAAACAACATGCAATGCCCAAATAGAGGGGGAGGGGGGCAATGCAGCAGGCTGAGCTGAAGAGGGCCCAGCGAAGGCCAACGACAGCAAGGGGGTGCACTGGCGCAAAGCACTCCCACAAGAAGACCCACTGCAATGAGTCCCCAGAAGGGCACAACGAGGCCTCCAAGATACAAATGGGGGGGACTGGCACCAAAATGCGCCAGCAAAAGGCCCATTTCATCAAGGCCCCAGAGGGCTGGTGTGACAGACCACCTGCAAGGCGCCAGCAGGGCATCCCGCACGGGCCGCCAAACAGCTGAGCGGAGAAAAACAACAATGCAGCCACGCGGCTTATGAAGGCTGCAGCTGCGTCGTGCTCACTCGACCAAAAGACCACGTGGGCCCAGGCAGGTAAAAGCTGAGAGATATCGGGGAGGTGTGAAGCCGCTGCAAGTAGGGTGCACATGACTGGGGATGTTACAGCCACAAGGCAAAAAAGGCTAGGTGAGAAAAACCACGAGGGCAGCCACCGGCAGGTGCAGAATCAGGGCCGCGGCTCCAACGGGAGTATGGCAAACAAGGCGGGAAAACCCGCCGAATTGAAATCACCGCCTCTCAGCTGTTCGAATGTAGGCTGCAGAAGAAAGGCCTCGTTTGAAGTTACTGAAGACCACGCGTTTGAAGTCGCTTCGATTAGGTAAAGTAGAATGCTGAAGAGAACACTCTTAACACAGGCAAGAACCAAAGCTGCCACAAGGCAAAAAAGGCAGGTCTCCCAGGGAGGAGCGGTCTTATATACCCGCTGATCCCTGCCTCATAATTGGCCCTAAAAATACCACCTGACCCCCTTTGCTTTCTTCGCAAACCTTCCCGAGCCTTCTATTAATTATATATCATGGGTGGTGGCAAACACGCCCCCTCAAATCGGGAACACCATTCTGAAGAAGAAATACTAAATGAAAAACAGACTGTGTCTTGTTTTAAAGTACTTATCCTGGGTTGCATTCCCTAAGTTTGGAGGGATGCCATATCTTTACAAGATCTTTGTAGTTGGTCCCAGATAATTTGGTACTACTAGGGTCTTGTCAGATCAGTTTAGAATTGGCTTACTATTTACAAGCTTTTTCAGTGAGTGTTCAGGATTGTTTCGAAGGGTTTTCTCCCAGTTAATATGCTCCCCTTGGTGCATGAGTGCTGCTGTGTCTCACATTTTATGGTTTCCAGCACCAACCATACTGAGAATCACCTGGAAATTCAACACCTCAAACTCTCACCGAAAAACCTGAAAACAAGGTGTCCCCTGAATCACTGCATACTCTGTGGATGGGTGGTGGTGGTGGCTTGTCAAAGAAAGGGAATGGACATGCCACCCATCACTTTCCATGTCTAATTGCTGTTCTTCCTAGCTGGGCTATGTTCTCAGGGGCGTTGCATAGAGATGATCTTGTAATTCTGGGATCTCTTGGTAGTCATGAGAGTTGGGAGACAGAACTCTCATGAGACACAGGATCTCATGACACAGCAAGATTTGGCAAGACCTATATAAGGCCTTGACCTCAGGCAGGTTGAGTAGCATGACCCCCAACATCCTAAAAGCTCAGAGGTCCCCCAGGAATTTGCTGGCAATCCAGTTGGGGGGACCAGGAAGGAATTTTTTCATGCTCTCTAGGCAAAGATCTGCATATATTTGCTTTTCCTGCAGTAGGACCTAGGGGTTTTGTATATATGTATGTATGTGTGTGTGTGTGTGTGTGTGTGTGTGTACATACACACACACATTTATATGGTTTCATTGCCATCACAGCTTTGGCAGCGAGCAAGTAGAAAGTGAATGGGAATGGGTGGAGGTACATGGAAGATGAAATCAAAGGCATGGGGGCTGCGGGGGACCACCCAGCAGATGCTGGGCAACTGCTGGAAATTGGAATCTTGCTTTGCCCATTAGTAGACATACATAGGAATTCACCAGGGTAGACCTTCTACTACAGCCCCTCCACCCCACAAATGTCATACTGATAAAAAAAACCCTGACTATTTATTTACAAGGTGTGGCCAAGTTGTACTCCAAGACTGGTGGAAATAGCAGTGCCAGCTTTGATGAGTAAGGAAGACAATTTTTACCTGTGATGCAGAGCTACAGGGTAAGCTTCTGCTCCTTGCATACTGCATTCCCTATACTTACTGGCATCGTTGAAGCTGTTAGCAAAAGCATACCATCTAATTTGTTCTGGAGATTCAGATCTGGAAAACTGCATGCCCATAGAAGGCAAAGACCTCTGAGAACAAGCCATGCCACAGTTATCATGGCTTGTAGACCTCATCCACCAGTATTTTATTTCAAAATAAAAAAATGAACAGAATAGCAAAAATTTATAGATTTACAAGATCTGAATGTAAAATCAGTATTTTGCATATTTGTATGTATGTATTTTGCTTTTACGCTCCAGGAACAGGGCAGTGGAGATTGTCATAGAGTTAACTATACATGGCCTATACCTATGAATGTTAAATTGATCATGTATTTATACACACAGATATTTTTCTTTCCACCAACTTATTCTGAGAGGATCCAGCTAGACTAGTCTAATTCACAATTAATGGGACTAAACGCAAAACTGTGTTGTATAAAGACTTCCTTACTTATACAGCCACGAGAGTGGCTGTATACTATAGCCAGGGTGGATTTTTCACATTCCACAATGTTAAATTGAAAATACCCCCATGCCATTCTAATTCTTCCCATAAGCTCATTTCAAAACAAACACTTACAAAACGTGTAGTACTGAACTCAGAAATACTTGCTTAACAACCCTGTCAATTTTCATGGCGATACACAAAACAGTCAGAGAGAATCGAGAGTTCAAGGTCTAAAAAGAGAGAGAAAAACCTCAGAGCCCTTTTGGACTTTTCTCTCTGAGAGTTCTCATAATATGTTGAAATTCATTAAAAATCAGCCATGTTCACAGAGTACCTATAATCCTAATACTGACCTTGCCCCATACTCTGACCTTCATCTTCTGCAGTTTAAAAGTTAAAAAAATGCCTGGCTGACTTTTAATTAATTTAAGAAATTTTGGCTGGAAGCCTATGATAATGTGGGGCATGCTCAGTAAGAATCAACTGTCAGTGTCCTAAAAGCCTCACAGCTGCTAGGGTTGGCTAATCAGGGGACCACACCCACACCAGACTTTGATTTCATTTGAGACAGTCATGGCTTCCCTCAGAGAATCCTGGGAAGTATAGTTTCTGAAGGGTGCTGAGAGGAGACTGCTATTTTACTGACACAGCTTCAGTGGCCAGACTGGTTTAACAGTCAGCCACTCTGATTGAAGGTCTGTGAGGGGAACAAGGCATCTCCTAGCAACTCTGAGCACCCTTCACTAACTACACTTCCCAGGATTCTTTGAAAGAAGCTATGACTGTCCAAAGTGAAATAAAGGCCTGGTGTGGATGTGGCCAGGGACAGCTTTGGTTTAAATTTGGATGGGAGGCTACATGTGCCTGCTGTTGAATAAAAAGGTGGGCGAAACACTGAAAAGCAATGATACTGTTCACAATGTTTTCCTTTTGCTCTCTGCTATATTTTGGCACCTTTTGAAGACTTTCCCTCTTTTAACAAGCCTTTTAAGTTGAGACCTATCCCAGTCTGCGTCTGTGTTAGAATTGTTTTTAATATGTTTTCTTTAATAATGTTTTTAACGCTTTTTTAAAAAAGATGTTTTTAAAGCTTTTTAAAAAAATGTTTTTAACATTGTTTTGTTTTAATGTATTTTAAGGTCTTTTTATGTTGTTTTAAAGTGTTTTTATTGTTTCTGTTTGCCGCCCTGGGCTACTGCTGGGAGAAAGGGTGGGATATAAATCAAATAAATAAATAAATAAATAAAGGAAAGGGGCTTTGTGACGATCCCACCTTTGGCTCCCCCTGTCAGGTTCCCACCTGCTTGTGGCTGCTGCCTTTCACTAGGCACCACCAGGGACACCACCAGTCAGGACCGTCCTTTATATGGTTTCTCACTCCGCTCTAGCACAGATCTCACTAGATCCCACTGCTAGGCAGCACCACCAGTCACTTTCTGTAACCCAAACTCCCAGAGACTTTGCCTAAGTCTCTCTATAGCTTGTTACTTTGTGACTGTGTGCCTATGCTGTTCCCAACCCCCTTGTATCTTTATATTTAAAGCATACAACTCTGGGTTGCTCTGGATACTTGACTTGTTACAATCTCTCCCTTCACCGCTGCCACCATTAGATACAGTTTCTGTTCAGCCTTGGTAATTACTTTGCCCTCCGTTCTGGTCTGTATATTCCCCAGCCAAGGATCAGGCCTTTGGTAAACCAAATAAGTATTTATTAAATATCAGAAATAACAAGATTACTTAAGGAATGTTTCACAAGCATATGGTTTCATCTATATTCTGTCAGGTACTTGACTTTTTGCTAATTGCCTCAGAACTCCGACTCACTCTCAACACCAACACCACCACCTCCAAACCTCCAACCTCTCTCTCAACCTCTCCAAGACCCCACCTCAACCACAACCTTCCAAACACCACCTCCCAGATTCAACTGTCATTCTTCCATTTATACTCCCAGCCATTCAAACACTCAGCCAATCATCCAGCATTCTACTGCTCATGTACTCCCCTCCTCTTTCACTCCACTTACCATATGTCTTCTATATAAACAGCACTTACCATATTTACAATATAAGCAGGAACATCACAGGCTTCCCTTCTGCCCTGTACCCACCCACCCAATCTCCTCCCCCTCCCCTTCCCCCTCCCTGCCCCTCGCCCAGGTCAGTGTTGGACTACGAACTGGGAGACCAGGGTTCAAATCCCCACACAGCCATGAAACTCACTGGGTGACCTTGGGCCAGTCACTGCCTCTCAGCCTCAGAGGAAGGCAATGGTAAAACCACCACTGAATACCGTTTACCATGAAAACCCTTTTCATAGGGTCAATGCAAGTCAGGATTGACTTAAAGGCAGTCCATTTCCATTTCAAACATGATTGCAAACAATCAAACCCTCCCTCCCTTCTCCTTCCTTTTCCCTCCCTCTTTGCCTCTTCCCTCCCCCTTCCTTTGCCACTCCCTCCCCATCCTCAACCCCTTTCAATCCCCTCCTTCCCCTTCCCCCTCCTCCCCCTCTCCTTCCTCCTCCCCCTCTCCTTTCTCCTCCCCATGGTCAGTTTAACCTATCTTAAGCATGATTGCATGGAAGTAAATATCATTGAACTCTATAAGCCTGCAAATGATCAAACCTGCCCTCCCCTCCCCTCCCCCTTCCTTTGCCCCCTCCAATACGGTCCTTCCCCCTCCCCCATCCTCCCCCCTGGTCAATTTTACCTATCCTAAGCATGATTGCACGGGAGTAAATCTCACTGAATTCAATAAACATGCAAATGATTGAACCTGTCCTTCTTCCCTCCCCGTCCTGCCTACTCCCATCCCAGTCCTCCCCTCTGTGTTTCCTCCCCTCATCCCCTGTGGTCAGTTTCATTTATCCTAAGCATGATTGCAGGGGAGTAAATCCCACTGAACTCAATAAGCATGCAAATGATCAATCCATTCTCAGCAAACTTGCACAGGATCCCATTTCTTACCTCCCAGATTAAAAAGCAGGGAAATTCACTAACAGGCAAAAAACCTTGCGGTTTAAGAATGTACCTATAGCCAACAGATATTTCTATCAAACTTTAAAAAGCAGGGAAATTGGGCAGCTCTAGTGAATGCACCAGAGGAGCAGGAGACCTGACCTCCTATCTGAGATATTGGACTGCCCTACAAATTTGTCAGAATGCAAACACAATTTGGGTTGGTCTTTCACAGTCCAATCCACTTCCTGTGTAGCTTGGAAGAATTTGGTAACATGTGCCTCTGAGCATATAGTGAGTGGTGGCAACACCTGCAATCAGCCCAAAGAATAGAAAGAAGACATGTGCTGTGCTGATCTTGTTTTAGCAGGGACGAAGCAACATTATTATGACAGTCGACATAGTTCAGATGGTCACTTTAAATATGTCTGATTTCCTTTGCAATTTTAGTGACGTTTCATATAGGAAATCATTTTCTTTTGCTCTATTTCTGTGAATAAGTGAAGTACAGCAACACTTTGCAAAATGTACACTAAAAAAAGTCCAAAAATAATTGTGGAATAACGGCACTGATTATTCTGCAGAATAGTCTCCAGTGGACACCAGGAATGTCTCAGTTTGCACAAGATAAAACAGTGAGAGGTGAAATATATTCTAGCAAAATGCTAGGTGTGCTCTATGTTTTTAATTGACCATGCCCACCTTGCCTTAAATGAAGTGGTTTAAACATAGCAGGCTGAAAACATGCATCTTGGGCAGGCTAAGGTTTTTTCCCAACAGCTAGAGTCATTCCTGAAGTAGCAACATACTGTAATCAGTCTGATTTTACATCAAACTGCAGTTTCAGATTCAGCTGTTAATGCACACAAAATAGAAATAGAACATAACCTCCAATTTGAAACACAAAAGGCTGTCTTCACCATCATATGACATTGACCAATAAAAGGCTTTGAAATTAATAAAATAAATTTGACACAGATTTCTAGGATGAATGAGGGAAATAATTTTTTTTAGTTTAGATTCTCTGTAGAAACATTAGTAACACAGGAAAGAAGCAAAGTAAGAAGAACACCAACAAACATATACAAATATAATTCTCTGTCTTTGGAGATGGCAGGTGTTGCCCCCACTCACCATATGCTCAGAGGCACGTTACCAAATTCTTCCAAGCTACACAGCAAGTGGATTGGACTGTGAAAGACCAACCCAAATTGTGTTTGCATTTTGACCAATTTGTAGGGCAGTCCAATATCTCAGAGAGGAGGTCAGGTCTCCTGCTCCCCTGGTGCATTCACTATAGCTGCCCAATTTCCCTGCTTTTTAAAGTTTGATAGAAATATCTGTGGGCTATAGGTACGTTCTTAAACCACATTTTTTTTGCCTATTAGTGAATTTACTTCTAACAGTCATGAGCATGGATGTAGCACATCACTGGGAGTCAGCAGAAGTATATTTGGTGCAGAACTATACGGAAAAAAATCTGGCAGTGACAGCTTTCTGAGAAACTAATGGACCAGATAAGAGTGATCAGGGGTATGTGCAACAGGACTCATTCCATGAGATGTTAATACCCGTTTGTCACAAATGTTAATAGAGGTAACATGTATGCAGTTCTGATTCTTCAGCTTCCCATGTATTTTAATAATCATTATCATCAATTAAAATGAATGAAGAAAATGGAACACCACCTGATTAACCAGTATCTGGTGTTATTTAGACAAAGTCAGAGCTGTTTTGTTCCTCTACAACCCTTATAGGACTGCCCTTGGCAGTTAGAGAGGAAACAGAGTTCAATGAATGTTGTCAATCAGAACAACACTGGGACACCTTTGTTAGTGCCTCCAATTAATCTTCCCTAATGGAGTAACACAGAATTCATTTCATCTAAAGTTTTTACAGATGTGCTGTGGTCTCATCTCAGAATACATTCTGAGAACAGAACATTGATTCTAATGCCAAACACACACACAAACATTGTTCATTAAACAGAAAAATAAGGAAAATTATCCCAGTTTGATTTTGTACAGAGCTAACATTTACACTAATTGCATTTCCTTCTTTAATGTTTAATGTGTTGGCATCATGCTGAGTGGTTTTTTTTTAAAAAAAAATTATCTGGGTTGCAAATTATCTGAACATTCAAACGTGTGAATTATTTTCTCAAAACAGAAATTGTCAACAGGTTTCTCGTGTTTTTGACAAGAGATTTTATTATAAATTAATTGGATAGTAGCAATGGGATGTTTTTGAAAATGTGAGTACAAAAATTAGTCACTTTCCCCTCGCATGTCTGGCAATGAAAATAAACAAGTTATTTTTAAGAAGATTCAGTGTGATGTGTTCATGACAAGGAGGAAAATGGTTTGCTTATCCAACTGAGAAAAACATTAGGAGAAGCAAGCTGCCACCTGGTTGGGTCTGAGGCTCCCATTCATGTAGACTACCTCATGTTCTTGCCAAACACGTATGGCTAGAGGATCCCGAGACTAGGGATGAAGAGAGAGTTCTCAGCTCTTAAGTTCTGAGTAGAATTCGGTTGTCTCAGTAAATGCGTGCTGAGCAGATTCATTAGTTCATTTAATTGCTTAGACATTTTGCAGTATCACACATCCCTCTCTTTTTAGCCACAGCTGCAGGCAGAAGATTGTTATCTCTTAATTGCTCTTAATTGACTCTTTAGGAACCCAAAACATGTGATATCCTGGGATGTGGAAACATATTATTTATTCTTATTTATTTCACTTTTCAGCTTAATAGTGCAACAGATAATGCATTATTCAGTTACTACTAGCATGTTAATTAACATGTTAACATGATTTCTCTTTAACAGCCTCAGTTGGAATAGCTGGGAGTTAGTGAGGTCCTGCCCTACTGGCTCTTCTGGAAGATGGTAGGAGTCAAGGAGCCAGCTGCAGTCTCTTCAGCAGCCTCAGGGGTAATGGAAAATTAAATGAATAGAACAGTGCGTTTGAACATGTGCAGAGTGTATTTTTCCAGCCCAGTCCACACCTGACAAGTACCATATGAAGGGGTATGGCTTCCAGGCAAGCATCATGTCACTTCTCTTCATGCCAACAGACCTTACCCCATGCTTGTAGACGAGAGATGGGAAACCAGGTTTGCATCTATGAGTTCTGTCACTCTTTTGAAGAAGGCAGTCTCTGCAGCAACAGATGCTATTTTTACATTGAGGTCTCTCCATGTTTTCAGTGAAAATCAACACAAATGTTCAGTTTTGCATTTCAACAAAGCTCCTACCTTCTCTGAATGTGAGAGCTCAAGGGAAACTCAGAGGCCTCTTTCACAGCAGCCTTATGGGGACTCACTTAATACAAATACCTTGTATAAACCCCAGATCCCCAGTACAAAATCCAGATCTACTCCATCCCTATGTTGGGATGGAGGAATTCATCAGTTTCAATTTCTTTCACTTTTCAATTTTAAATTCCATTCACCATAGGGTTGCCAGGCTGGAAGCATCCCAAAACCTGAGATGTCATGGGATGGGCCCTAGTGACATCATAAAGCATGATACATTAAGTATCAACCACAGTTGCTTGGAGCATACCATTAAAAAAAAATGCCTTTCCTGTCCAAAACACCTTCTCTCGACTTCTGTGCAAGAACCCAGTAAATTCTTTGCAAACTTCAAGAGATGGACACCTAGGGATATTGGGAGGGGTGTGTGGGGAGAGAGAGAGGTTCTCTCAAGGACAGATCTGTCCTGTTTACTTGCTGCCCTGGGCTCCTGCTGGGAGGAAGGGCAGGATATAATAACAATAACAATAACAACAACAACAACAAACAACAACAACAACAACAACAACAATAATAATAATAATAATAAAATGAACATTAACACTAGCTCCACCAAATAATATAAATTAATGAATTATTTAAATCACTCATTGCATCTTAGAGGAATACAGGAGCATGGAATATGGTCTATCCAGATAATAAATCCAATCTCTTGCACAAATATCTAGAAGTTCAGATTTGATGAAGATCAAAGTACTGCAGGAATTATTTTAGGTAACTAAAACCTTCCTATTCTCTGAAGCATTTTAAGTTACACTGATTTACTTTTTAAAATGTTTATTGTATTGGATTGATGATTGTATTTTAGTATTATTTTGTTATTCATTGTATTTTTATGCTATTTTATGTTCACCGCCCAGAGAGCTATTGCTAGTCGGGCGGTATATAAATTTAATAAATAAATAAATAAATAAATAAATAAATAAATAAATAAATAACTGTGATAATCAGGAGAAATAGTTCTTCCACTATACACACCACGTTGTACATTCCCATTACCCTCTGCTTAAATCCTGTGATGTTAAAATCTAAAGCTCTCCTATAAAATTTTACATTTCATAAATGATATATTATAGTTTAATTACAGAACTTCTGAAATACATTTTCCTTATGCTGGAAGCACTAGTTAGTCTCATTTAAAAACCCCTCCACTTTTTACATTTTCTAGGTTTATTCACTCTCCCACACATGCTTCTTATTTTAAAATGTGTTGTCCTGGAGTGCTCCAAGCACTAGAGGCCTAAACCCAAGTATGGAACACATTTCTTCTAGTCTAGCACCTGAAAGCACACCAGGGCAGTTGTTCCACAGAGTCTACAAACCTATAATAATTATAGATATGCCATGCATTAATTAGTGCATGGTGTGTGCACATCACCAGTGGCATCTTAAGGCAAAAGGAGGGCCCATGTACCTGAGCCTCAGGGTATGAGGTGCAGTCAATGAAGGGGGGGCATAGGGAGCTGCCTGCCACCAAGTCAAACCATTGGGTCCATCTATCTCTGTACTGCCTACACTGACTGGCAGCAGCTCTCCTGCATTTCAGGCAGGGAGTCTTCGCAAGCCCCACCTGGAGATGAACCTGGGACCTTCTACATGCGAAGCAGGTGCTCTGCCCACTCAGCCACAGTCCTTCCCCAGGGAGTGTGGGGAGTTCCGGGGGGGGAGAGGATACCAGGGGTGGCTCAAGGCATGTTTGAGGGAGAAGGGAAACTGGGGGAAGGGGGGCTCTTTTGGCAGGAGCCCAAACTGAAGTCAACCTGCAAGAAGGTGTGACATGAGGGGGTGCCCACCTGCATTGACCCAAGTGTGCGAGGAGGGTTTGGTTCAGTTTTTTTTTTTGCGATGAGGGGCGGGAGACTATTAGAGGGTGGTTAATCCAGGCAGTGCCCTACCAGTCCTGGGGAGGGAGCAGCACCAGGGATCAAGGGTGGCTCTCTAGTCCTCATGGAGGATGGTGGGTTAAGAACCTAAGAAGAGCCCTGCAGTGCTGGATCAGGCCAATGTGGGCTCATCCAGTCCAGCACATCCTCTTCTCACAGTGGCTGACCAGCTGCGGTGCCCCTGCGCTCCCCTTCTGCAATCCGTGGCACGATAGCAGGGCAGAAGCTTGAGAGTCGCCCACCATTCTCCCGCTTCACCTACCTTCTCTCTGCTGTTTTTTACAGCATGTGCAGGTTTGCCATCAATTAAGATGGCGGCCGAGGTTTCCCTAAGGGGCTGAAGCCTCTGCCGCCATCTTGGTTGATGGCAGCAATACGAGTGTGTAGCACACATGCATGCCATCAACCAGATAGTGGCAGAGGCTTCAGCCCCTTAGGGAAGCCTCGGCCGCCATCTTGATTGATGGCAAACCTGTGCATGCTGCAAAAAACAGCAAAGATAAAGGTAAGTAGAGCAGGGGAATGGCTGGGGGCTTGGGGTCTCCTGCCCTGCGGCCAGCCCTGCTGGGTGGCCATGCCACACCACGCCAAAAACCGGAGATCCAGGGACAGGGTGTGTGGTCTGGCTGGGGAGCCACATATTTTCTATTTTTTTTCTAAAAAAAGGCCCCATGAAAATTCATCAACATTTTAGCACGCATTTCTCCTAATACACACATTTTAATGTAATTTACACACACACACACACACACACACACATTGTTGCAACCAATTTTCCCTAGTGTATTTTGTATTATTTTCACTAATATATGATTTTTTATGTACATTTTCCCCTAGTATATGCACTTTTTGTACACGTCTTTTGAGTGAAGAACTGCATTGCAAAATTCAGAGAAGTGCAAATTTCTAATGAAGCTGCGTTTGAGTTCAAGTATTGTTTCAGGCAAGATGAATGAGGCAATTTCTTCCTATCCCTACCTGAGAAATGTGTCTGGACTGAAGTAAGTTTTTATTATCAGTCAAAAAATGGCTACTCCATGATTTTCTGTGTTAATGAGGTTGCAAAAGGATTTTTTCTGGAAGCAATTGACACAGATTTGAGTGCTAAACTTCCACTAGATTCTGCTAGATTTTCAGAAGTGACTTTTACACCATGTGAAAGATCAAATAAAATGTGGAAATTATCAGGTAAGGAAACACTGGGAAAATTGAATAAACTGCTGTCTGAATGCAGCCTCATTGCCCCCACACCCACAAAGAAGATTCAGAGACATCATATTGATGTAATGTTATATTTATTCAAATATAACAAACCTCCTTTGTTATATCGAACTGCAGTCGAATTGACTGAACTGAGCAAATTAAACCAAATCCATACCAATTCAAACCAAATTCAAACCACTAGGGCCAGTGAGGACTAAACTCTCTGGTATGGCAGAATCCCTCCAGTCCTCTGGACATGTCAGCAGCCATTGGCTATGGCTCCTCAGCCATGGATGGGGATGCAAATCTGTCCTTCCCTGCTGGCTGAGCCTTGGATGTGCACCCCACCTCCTCATCATAGCCCTGCCATCCTGGCGTTCACCCCGATGCACAAGTCAGGTCACCAGGGTACAGCTTGATCACCTCTCACCCAATATAACAGGTCGGGCCAACCCAACTGCAAGTCTTCCAAACAAATCACAACCCCTACGGAAAGGTGAACCCTGTCATCCCTAAACAAATAGGGAGAATCATAACATATCCAATCATGTGGAATGACAGCCCATTCCAAACCCAAAACCATTTTTCAGACCATCCTATTCACCCAGTGCCGAGCCCTGTCAAGCCAGACCCTACACTCAAGCATCTCCAACCATACAATGAACAGGTCAGGAAAAGTACTCTTACCCCATCAAAAGTCAAGGGTAACCCTATGCAGCAAGTCAACACCGGAATGCTGCACAAAGTCATTCTCCCCCAAATGAACCACTAAAACATGTGGCACTGGGCCAACAGATGTTATTTTTAACAAGTTTGGAATAAATTCGCCCCATAACATTCCCCATTTAGCCACTCACCACACCATAGCCCAAGCTGAAAGGTGCAACTGTGTCCCAATCATAGAAGAACTAGCCCTCCTCTGCGCTAGAGGATAGAGTGGCCACATAGAACCACATGGGCAGAGTTCAGTAGTCACCTCAAGCCTGTAAGAATAAAGAGGAAGACAACTGTCAGAAGAATTTAAACACATCATGGTCGAACATAAGCCTTAAACATGTCAGATCACCATCTGCCTATGGCTTGAATGTCTTCTGGGGGAAGGCCTACTACAGCAGCAGCAGTGGGTGCCCCAATCCAGAAGGAATGCAATCCAAGCACTGTAGGGTCTCACCCACAAGCCAACAAGGCTCTCGGAACAATGGACCAAAACTGAAACCGCTTCAGGGCAGACCCGTTGAGGTGGATAAACAAATAGCCTTGGCCAGCTGGCCTGAGAGAAAGAAAAGTCCTAAGGGCTGTAACAGGGCATAAAGTAATCAACCACTGACCTCCCCTTGCCCTCTGGTCAGTTTTTAACCTTCACAACTGCAAATGGACTGTGGCATTGGCCAGTATGAAATCTCCAAAACACAAAGCCTGCCCGAAGTGTTCAGCCTAGAGCCGGCCAAGAATTCACTGGGGCGTAAAGCACCATAGAAGGCAGTTAAGGCCGTGCCCAGCCACAAATAGCATAGTCTCATAACCGAGTGAACAGAGCCAGTGAAACCATGTACAATCTGAAGGAGAATATCGGGGGTAAAAGGCTTTCACTTATCAGGAACAGAAGGGCAGGAATGCGTCCAACCCTCTAACATCTTCCTTATCCTGAAACCCGAAGTATATGCAGAGAGGCCATTGGCCTTGGATACGAAAGCTAATGCAGAAAGGTGGCCAGCAATGGTACTAACCACCCTACCTTTGGTCCAAAGAGACAACATACACTTCATGAAGTAACCCACCAGGATGGGCCATTCCTGAGACAAGTCCTGTGCCATCCAGAAGCACTGAAAACTGGAACAACAGTGATAAGCCCTCACGGTACTGGGAGCCAAAGTAGAATGATGGCTGCTCCTGCCTCTGATTCCCAAGATTCCACAAATTGGATGGCATCAGGACTGGATCAAGTGCTGCGCCTGGGGCCAACTCCCTGAAACGCTCCATTTGGAATCGAGACAGGGCATCAGCAACACAATTCTGCAAACCTGGAACATGCCATGCAACAAACAAGATATTAAAGCACAAGCACTCAAAACAAATGCCCGGACCAGATGCATCACACAAGCCGACTGTGAAGTCTGTGAATTCACAATTCAGACTGTCGCCAAGTTGTTGCACCAGAACTTCACAGTGCAATTCTGGAAAACATGAGGCCAGATACGCACTGCAACAATGATTGGGAAAAATTCAGGGAATGTCAGGTCCGCAGTGAGCCCAGGCTCCCTCCAAGTGGCAGGCCACCTCTCAGCACAGCACTGGTGGCAAAATATAATGCCAAATCCCAGCCTACCTGCTGCGTCCAACATCACTGGAAACTCAGCCTCCAAGAGCAATTCATCTCTTCAAAAGGAAAGACCACTGAATTCCTCAAGGAATGTAAGCCACATCCACAAGTCTGCATTCATACTAGTAGAAAAGCAGATGTGATGGAGATTGCATCACAAAGGTATCTCAAAAACACCCTGCCTGGTGCTACCACCTTGGATACAAAAACCAGGTGACCAACCAGCTCCTGGAGTTGCAAGAGGGTGAGCTTTTTGGCCAACACTGCCATCTGTAACCTGTCCCTCAAAGCAGAGAGCTTGTCCCTGGCAATCTAGAAGACTGTGACACAGTGTCCAGCTGAATACATAGAAAAGTGAGGCAATTAACTGGGCCCTCAGATGTCTCAGGTGCAAGAGGCACCCCAAGCTCAGATATCAAATCAGCAAAAGTATTGACCAGGTGTTGACAACAGTGGGTGCCAGCAGACCCAACAAACAGAAAATCATCCAGGTAATAGGCAGGGAGGGACAGCCCGGACTTTGCCCTAACTGCCCATTCCAGGAAGGTACTAAAAGCCTCAAAGGCAGAGCCAGAGATGGAGCCATCGGCATTGCTCTGTCGATGTAATACTGACCCTGAAACCTAAAACCCAACAGGTCAACATCATCCAGATGCACAGGCAACAAGCGAAAAGCTGACTTGATGTCGCACTTCACTAATAATGCCCCATGCCCACCTTTCCTTACTACCTTCACAGCCTCATCAAAGGAGGTATACCTTACAGAGCCACTTTCCTGTGGTATGCCATCATTCACAGACCTGCCGCTAGGAAAGGACAAATTGTGAATGAGGTGGTATTCAGCAGGCTGTTTCTTAGGGATGATTCCTAAAAGTGAGACCCCCAACCCCGGAAGAGGTGGGTACTGGAAAGGGGTGGAGATTCTGTCTGCAGCAATTATTTGGCCAATTTAGTGATGACCACATCACCTAGCTCCCTGACCAAAGCCTGATTAGGAGAATTTACAGGAACCCGTGGGCCTGAGTAAGGTATCCAAAAACCCTCAGTAAACCCAGCCAGCAGGTAAGCAGCAGTTTGCCTATTGGGACACAAGTCCAGCCACCTCCCCAGTGGAGCTAATCTAATTAGGCTACTGGCCTTGCTGTGCACTGCCGCTGCTCCCTGCTCCCCGCTTCTGCTGTTGCTGATCCCTGCTCCCTTGACTGAAATGAAGGGGCCTTGCCACAAAATGCACTAGCATGCACTCCCCACTTCAGATTCCACAGGCATGCTTGAACTTACAAGGACACCGTGTACAGCAACCGGAGCTGTTATAGCCCCAACATACCTGCTGGGATTAAACCCACTGGGACCCCTGCCCGGAGCCAATGGAAGACATCTGCCCCCTAACTAAAAGATGTCCACTATCCGCCCTTTTCCCCAAATCAGGCCTAGCGGGGGTCATAGATTGGAGCCACAACCCTGGATGCTCAACATCCCAATGCAACATTGGGTCGAGAGCCTCCCTCTGCCTAGAATTTTCATCATATCTTAACCATGCAGTGCCCAAAAAATCACGAAAAGCTCTGTGGATATCATGGACAGAACATGGGATGGGTAAGCTTGTGTCATGACCCCCATGTAGACGGTATAAGCATTAAGCCAATTCGGCCAAATGCGGTCTACCTTTTTCTTTTTGGTGCCTCATCTTTGGCCTCCTCCCCTTCCTTTGATTTTACCTCGGACTCCAGAGTGTGAATAATCCAGATTATTCAATCCTCCAGATCTTTTCCCTGGTGGCCTACAATAGATGGTCTCCCAAAGGAAGAGATGTATCAGCCTGGGGATAAACTCCCAGCAGCAGCGGCAAGAAAAAGGAACCTGGAAGAGCTGAAGCAGTACCCGGCTGCCAAGGATCCACAGCTACATATGGCCAAGGGAGCTGAGGTTGACAGGGAGATAAAACACCATGTACACAATCTGCTGCTGGGACAAGGTTGGTTGAATAGAGGCAGGTTGCACCTCATGTGAAGAGTGTGTCTCACCTGGGAATGAAGCTGGAGAAACCCCCACTGTGGGTACAGCAGGCACCATGGAAGCAAGGGGTGCAGACATGATGGCAGGCAAAAGTGAAGCACCCATATGAGCTACTGGAAAAACTATATCCTCTTGGACGGGCAGAGTAGAAACTGGCATAGTTGCAGGACTCGCCTGCTCTGCTAGTGCAGTAACATCTGAAGGCACTGGTGACTTATTAACCACCCCCTTTTCCAAAGCCGCTACCCTGGCAACCAAAGCACGAAGAGTATTAGACTTAGATGCTAACCTAGCAGATTTTTGAATAGGTTCTTGGGCACTAGGGCCTGCCTCAGGGTCAGTATGCAACTTGCGCTCCTCCTCTAATCCTTTGACGTTAGCCACAAGTGCACACATGGTACCCAAATCGTCCTCATCCTCAGATGAAAGCAGATGAGCAGGTGGACACTTATTTACCTGCTTGATCACTTTCATCCCCCTTTTCTGCTTTACCTTTTTAGGTGGCATTGTGGACCTATCTAATAAAATTAAAGAAGCAAAAGACATATCACCGATTATTATGGTTATGATTATCATCATCTTATAATAAATACAACCAACCGGGGGGGCAGGGAGGAGAAGGAACAACCCCTCCACAAGGCTCCCACCAACAATTTTATGTAATGTAAGTCTAATGTTTTTTCCTTTCTTTTTTAATGTAAATCTATTTTTTTGCTTTGTTTCCCCCCCCAATGTATTTACTTAATTATTTATTTACGGTATTATATTTAACCATGCGAGCAGCTATATAGGAGGGTGAAACAAAACCCGCCAACATGCGGGTAATAGACTCTCTCTCCCAAATGTGTGATATGTGGGGGGGTAAACATGCCAAAACGTGTGGATAACCCAGGTGTTTTTTTTATCTACAAGGCCCTGAAGTGGACTGACACACATCCTGTCTTTGCCCCCCCAAACCTCCCCAAGAGACCCAACCAAAGCCATGGGGAAAGGAGGAAGGTGGCAATAAAGTGGGGGCAGCAACGAACTGGGGTTCTCCTCAGAGGCCGGAGGCCTTGATTGCCACAAGCAGGACACGCACTGCGAGCAAGATCAAAGGGCCAAGGTGAAAAGGCCAAACCGCTAATGCTGCTTGTTATGTGAGTGAGAAAGATGAAAGGGCCACGGCCATGATGCCAAACCGCTGAAGCTACAGCACTGCAATCTCCACTTCTCTGCAGCAAAAAGTGAAGAGGCTGAGTTAGGGGCAGAGCTGGCTTATAAGCCACACTCAGCTCCTTCACGATTGGCCAAACATCCTCACATCATGTCCCCTCCAACCCCTCCTTCACAGGAGGTTTACTCCTGCAATGTCTTAAGTGAAGGGGGAGTAGTAGTAGTACTTTTATTGTTCATAGCCATTGGCCGTCACAATATACATAAAAAAAAAAATACGTATAAACGAAATTCAATATCAGAAATAGTGATGTACTTAATATATAACATTAGACTGGACAAACGGAGTTAAAACAAACTAGAAATTAGAACCATAAATATTAAATCATTTAAAAACTACATAGGTAAAATTTAAGATGGATTTTTATGCAATCTAGCTCTGATTTTGCCTGCCACCAGGGCAAATTTCACTACTTGAGTGGTTAGATAAATATCAACCCCGGCAAGAAGTATACAAATTTGCTCCAGGGTAGATCTATTTGACAGTGATATAAGAATAGAAGAGAGAAAATTGAGTCTTGGAGCATTATACAGGGTGCAATTAAGGAGGTAATGTGCAACATCTTCTATGGCCCCAGAGAGACAGGGACAGACTCATTGGTCAATAGGAACTTTTGCATATCTCCCTTCGAGAAGGGCCGTGCACATAGTTTGAAAGCGCAATGATGTAAACGATTTTCTCAAGGAGATGGAAGTTAAAAATGTGAAATATTGTTCCATACCGAAACTTGTTTTAAACAATGAGTACCACGGGGAGAAGTTTGAATGATTTATAGAATACAAATCCCATCTTCTGGAATAAAGGTAGATTCTTTCCCTTAAGAGATGCTTCGCTCTCTTTGATGTATTTGAGGGGAAAGAATCAATGCTTATTCCATAGACAGAAAGTATTGTCTTGGTCCGTTTAAACCACGTAAATGTGGATGGGTTTTGTATCTGTTTGACTAAACATTTCTTGGGGAATCGTGAGTCAGGCATGCAGGCCAACTTGAGCCAATAAAGGGCAAGGGCCATGTGAACCGCAGATTCCAATGTGTGAAGTCCAGTTTCTATTCGCAGTTTAGCTGCTGGAGTGCCTTGAAGGACAGCCAGCATGGATCTTAAAAAGGAATTCTGGGTTGACTCTAAAGAAGAGAAGTTAGCATGTCCCCAAATCTCAGCTCCATAAAGTAGCTGAGGGACTATTTTTCTCCTAAAGACCTCGACCGTTGGAAAGACCAGACCTCCCCCTTTGGTATTATAAAAGCGTAAAAGCGAATGAGTGGAGAGGGATGCTTTCAGTTTAACAGCATCAAATTGTGATTTCCAAGAAAGATTTGCCTGATAACTCAGCTCCAAGTATTTAACACTATAATGTTGATTTGTTGGTATGTTATTTAGTTTCCAGACATGGGTTTTCCTTTTTCTTCCGAATACCACCACTACCGTTTTGTCGTGATTAATTACTAGATGTTCTTTGGTGGAAAAATTGTCCAGAGCTCTTAACAGCCTTCTCATCCCTACTTGCCAAATTGAAATCAAAGCTAAATCGTCTGCATATAAAAGAACTGAAAGTTTAGTATCTAAAATTGTGACAGGAAAGTATTCAAGGCCTTTCAGTTCATGAACAATATTATTTATATAAAAATTAAAAAGAAAAGGGGCAAGAAGACAACCTTGACGAACCCCTCTCTGGACAGGGATGGTTTCAGATAGCAGACCGTTTGCTCCTAGTCTGACTCTGAGGGAGGTGTTCAAATGGAGCATTCGTATCAGAAAGAGTAACCTTCTGTCAATATTAGTCATCCCTAATTTGAACCACAATCTCCCACGATCTATAAGGTCAAATGCAGTAGTAAAATCTACAAAAGTAACGAATAACTCCTTGCTACCCCTTTGCGCATATTTCTGAATTAAATGAAGGAGCGTAAAACTATGGTCGATAGTAGATTTTCCTCTAACAAAACCTGCCTGTTCTTTGGCGAGGATCAGGTTCTCGTCAGCCCATTTTTCTAGTTTACCCAGCAAATATTTAGCATATATTTTGGCCACTACATCCAGAAGGCTAATTGGCCTAAAAAAATTTGGATTAGCTTTGGAGCCCTTTTTATGAATCGGGACAACTATACTTGTGTCCCAGCCCAAGGGGACCTTTCCATGTTGGTTAATGTATGTAAAAATTTTGGCAAGAATTGGTGACCACCATTCCGGATTAGATTTAAACAATTCTGCCGGGAGCATATCCTCACCGGGGGCCCTTTTAAGAGGGAGAGAATTGATCAATGTGTCTATTTCCTGGGGCATAACTGGGTCCCACTCCATACATTCATGAAAGGGGGGGGAAGTTTATAGCCGGAGGAATATCAGTATATAAAGAGGAGGTATTTGGAGGGGCAAATAAAGCGGTGAAATATGCACACCATTGCTCTGAGGTAATTTGGTTATCCAGTAAAATATTAGGCCCCCTTGTCCCTTTTGATATTAGCTCCCAAAATCTTGCCAGGTTTCTTTCCAAAGAGGCAAGACCAAGCTCCCTCCACTGTTGCTGAATAAACTTTACTTTTTTGGAGCGCAAAAGATTTTTATAATTTCTGCGAAGTTGGATATAAGTATTAAAATTTTGTAACATATCTTCCCTCCTTAAATTGTTTATGGCTCTTAACAATGAGCGCTTGTAAATTGCACACTGCTTGTCAAACCAGCCATTTTTTGACTGTCTGGGAGGGTGTGAGGAGATCAGTAAAGGCCTAATGTCTGTTATGATTGCACTATAACATTCTAAAGGGTCGGCCGAATCCAAAAGCTGGTCTCTCAACATTAGTAGCCTAGGGGAATTTAAATGTTGGTTTATGCCTTCATGGAGGCCTGCATTCTATCGGATCCTTCTCTCCCCTTGAGAACATAACGTGTCTGGGGAGGGGACTACCGAAGGGAGGGAGGTGAAGGGGGAGTAGAGGCGAACGCGTCCCCACGAAAAGTGGGAACGATATTGCCACTATAGCTTCTGCTGCACTGCCAAGTAAGTATTCTGTAAAGGGGCAAGAGGTTTGGGGTCTGGGAAGGTGGGGGGGAGCAGTAAAATTGTTTCCAGCTTGGATTTTAATCTGCTGCTCTTAGAGACAGGCTTTTATAAACCTCTGAAGCTCATGTCTGAGCTTGAGCTCAGAGAACTTTGCCATCATTTCTAGTCCCTAATGTGAAAATGTTAAGATGTTTCTTGCATACTTTCACTTGCTTCCTTTTCTGTCTTTTATTGGCCATACCGCTCAAATATCCTTCACATAGTTTTGCTCATAGGAAAATATATCACAATGTGACATTGACATTGAGTTCTGCCTTGGGTGAATGGGCTCCACTCCTGCACTGCTGAGTGTTGGCCTTAGATGAATGAGCTTGACTCCTTGCTATACAGTGTCTGCCCCTTTGGTGCTGGGCTGTACCCTAGATGCAGATGTTCTACCGCTTCAATGCTTTGCCCATGGGTACTTGAGCTCCACTGCTTTTCCACTGGGTTCCACCACCTGGTGCACACACCCCAATCTCAATCCTCCTGGGCACCCTCTCTTGACCATTCTGGGCTGTGTCTCAGATCCCAGCTCAGCCCTAGATACCAGGCCTTTGTCATTCAGAAGGTGGCAACCTTCATTAAACAAACCTATTTTCCTGCCTGCCTGGGAATGTAAAATGCCCAACAGGCCACAATACATTTAGGGTGTGATTGCTTTCTCAGCCCTCTGTTTTTAGTTGAGGAATCAGTGGCTCTGCCTTAGCTACTCTCTCACAAGGAAAGTAGGGTTTACCTATTCAGTTATGGCATTAAAAATACTTTTTAAATCTTATGTTTTCATATAGACTTTTAACTAACGTGCCTTTGGACAGGGTTCTTCACCTCACGATTTTATCCTCACAACAACCCTGTGAGGTAGGTTCGGTTGAGAAATAATGACTGGCCCAAGGTCACCCATTGAGCTTTGTGGCTTTTCCACTGGACATCTCCTTGGACCCAATTATACCACATTTTTTTGAATCTCAGATCACTGGAGCCTATCCCCTAGATCCACCAACAATATCTAGGCTGTGCCCTTGGTGCTGCCAAACCTTCTAGGCTCTGCCCATCATCAAATTTATTATACGGTCAGAGACCCGTTAAACTAGGCTCTGCCCATGGCTACACCCCTCACTTAGAACTCTCCACCCCCTGCAAGTATTGTGCAGGGACCAGAATATTTAATTTCCAAAGTAAAATAAAAGCAATAATAAAAGTAAACACTCACTCTCACTGCTGCTATAAAATGGAAATGAAAGCTTGGGAAGGGCAAACTGTTGCTTGTAGAGATTTCATGAAAATATAGAGGGATGAAACTGGCTAGTTTTATTTAAAAAAAAACATATTTGGGCAAGGTGCAGGGCACTAATGAGAATATTTTGTTTTTGATTATTCTCCCACTTCCTTAAAAAGCTACTGGCAGGAACAATGGAAGGTACTTTAAAACTTTTCCTCCACAGTCTGCTTTTCTGATAAATTTGTTCAGACATATATGATAGTATTTGAGCCAGGTGTATTGTGTAAAAGTAATTCCCCTCTCCCTAGATTTTTTGCATTTTTAAATTTGCATGCTGTGTTCAATAAAATCAAGCATTATCATCTTCTGAGTAGTAGTCAGTAGTGTAGTGGCAAATTCAGAAGTGCAGGGTCCCTTCATGATAGTCACAGCCATGCCCCCCTTTTCTTTTGCTGCTGCGGTGAGAACGAGATCCTTGTTAATGCCTTCTTTCACAACAACAGATGTCTCTAGGAGGCAATTAGCATAAAAGGGGGAGTATTAGCTACTGAAAAGAGTCTTCTCAGTGACTGCCTCACCTCCTTTCACTCTGATTGGCTCCAATCTGCAGGAAAGGACAAGGAAACATGATAGAAGACTCTTCTCAGTGACTAACACATCAGTGACTAACACACTCCCCTTTCATGCTGACTGGCTCATAGGATGCTGGAGACATAGGGACCTGGCTGGGACACTATTCCCAAAAAGTAAGGGTTCTAAGACTCCTGGAGACCCTGAACAACTACAACCCTGGTAGTAGTGGATATTGACTGGAGATTATGTGTGATGTGTCAGATAACATTTGCATTGTGGATGGTGGAGAAATTTGATTCAGTTTGCATTTAAAGGCAAACTGACCTAATTCACACTTTCCAAAACAGTGTATGAATTGAAACACAGCTGTCCCTCAAAATTTGCACTTCTCCAAATTTTGCAGTGCAGTTTTTCAGCCAAGTAATGTCTACAAAAAGGCATATACTAGAGGAAAGTGTGTATAAAAATGTATATATTAGTGAAAATAATATACAAAAGTGCATTATATTAGGGAAAATGCATACAGAAATGTGTATATTAGGAGAAATTTGCACTAAAATAGGGATGAATTTTCATTTGCATTGCCAAGAAGAAAATATTTGTTCTAGCAAGCTTTTGGTTAGCTTCTGGGTTGCATTCAGCCTGGCAGGTAACAATATGTGTAGGTATACAATTATCAGCAATAATGGAAAAACACATAGGTGGGGCCAAATGTGGACCTCCCAGCCTCTCAATCCAGCCCTCAGGACTCTACCCAGGCCATGCTGCTTACCAGCTCTGCTCTACACCTTTTGCTTTTGCATGGCTGAAATAATTCCTTGAACTGTGATAATGAAATGTAGTCAACCAAGTCCTACTCATAGGAGACCCACTGAAATTAATGAACCTAGTTTAGTTATATCTACTAACTTCAATGGGTCTGAGTAGGACTAGCAATGAATACCACCTAAAGCTTCTTGGTTGCCTGCATGGAAGTATGTGCACAGCATGTGTGTAAATCTCTGATGCTTCCATTGCTAAAATGTAACCTGCTGTATTAAGGTAGAAGTCATATTCATTACTCCACCCACTTTGCCTGGGGTCCCACTCACCACTGTCATGTGGCCTTCAGAACGTTGCCCACGAGGGAGTGTGGCCTTTTGGCTGAAAATGGTTCCCCACTCCTTGAATAGCATAACCAGTATAACCAAATTCACTAATCGGCAAAAAAAAACAAACCAAAAAAAGAAAGAAAAAAAACCCCTTGTGGTATAAGAATGTACCTATAGCCAAAAGAAATTTGTATAAAACTTTAAAAAACAGGGAAATTGGGCAGCTCTAGTGAATGCACCAGGGGAGAAGGAGACCTGACCTCCTATTTGAGATACTGTACAGCCTGATAAATTTGTAAAAATGAAAACCCTATTTGTGCTGGTCTTTCACAGTCAAATCCACTTCCTGTGCAGCTTGGAAGAATTTCATAACACATGCCTCTGAGCATATGGTGAGTTGTGGCAACACCTGCAATCTCCAAAGATGGAGAATTACATTTTCGTATGTTTGTTTGCGTTCTTCTTACTTGCTTCTTTCCTGTGTTACTTCTGTTTCTACAGAGAATCTAACCAAGAAAATTATATTTCATTATTCATCTTAGAAATCTGTGTCAAATTTATTTGTATTAATTTCAAAGCCTTTTTATTGGTCAATGTCGTATTATGGTGAAGACAGCTTTTTGCTTTTCAAACCAGAAGTTATGCTCTATATCTATTTTGGGTGCATTAACAGTTGAATCTCAAACTGCAGTTTGATGTAAAATCAAATGGATTACAATATGTTGCTATACTTAAGCAATGACTGTAGCTGTTGGAAAAAGCAAATTTGGCCTGCCCAAGATGCATGTTTTCAGCCTGCTATGCTTAAACCACTTCACTTAATGAAAGATGGGCACGGTCAATTAAAAACATAGAGCACATCTAGAATTTTACTAGAATATATTTCACCTCCCACTGTTTTATCTTGTGCAAACTGAGACACTCCTCATGTCCATTGGAAACTATTCTGCAGAGCAGTCAGTGCCATTATTCCACAATTGTTTTTGGAGCTTTTCTTTTAGTGTTGCTGTACTTCACATATTCACAGAAACAGAAGGAAAACAAAATGATTTACTATAGGAAACTTCACTAAAATTGCAAAATAAATCAAACATATTTAAAGTGACTATCTGAACTATATAAACTGTTTTAATACTGTTGTTTCCTCCCTGCTAAAACAAGTTCAGCACAGCACATGTCTTGTTCCTGTTATTTGGGCTGATTGCACTCCCCATATGCTCAGAGGTACATGTTACCAAATTCTTGCAAGCTACACAGCAAGTGGATTGGACTGTGAAAGACCAACCCAAATTGTGTTTGCATTTTTATAGATTTGTAGGACAGTATAATATGTCAGAGAGGAAGTCGGGTCTCCTGCTCCCCCTGTGCATTCACTATAGCTACCCAATTTCCCTGCTTTTTAAAGTTTGATACAAACATCTGTGGGCTATAGGTACATTCTTAAATCACAAGGTTTTCTGCCTATTAGTGGATTTACCTGCTTTTTAATCTTGGAGGTAAGAAATGAGATCCTGTGCAAGTTTGCTGAGAATGGATTGATCATTTTTATGCTTATTGAGTTCAGTGGGATTTGTTCCCCTGCGATCATGCTCAGGATAGGTGAAACTGACCATGTGGAGGGAGGCCTGGAGTGGGCAGGGGAGAAGGAAAAAGGAAGAGGGAAGGAGAGGAAGAAGGGAGAGGAAAGGGGAAAGGCAGGTCTGATCATTTGCATGCTTGTTGAGTTCAGTGGAATTTACTCCTGTGCAATCATGGCTAGGATAGGTAAAACTGATCATGGGGGAGGGGGAGGGGATAATAGAGGGAAGGGGAAGGGTGGAGAGGGGAGCAGAAGGAGGGGAAAGGAGGGGATTGGAAGGGGAGGAGGAGGGGTGAAGGAAGGGGGAAGGAAGGGGCAAAAGGGAGGTGATGGGAGGGAGGAAGAGGGGATGGCAGGTTTGATCATTTGCATGCTTATTGAATCCAATGGGATTTTCTCAAATGCAATCATACTTAGGATAGGTAAAACCCACCATGGAGGAGAGGGATAGGGAGGGGAGAAGGCAGAGGGGAGGGGAAGGAAAGGGAAGGAAGGGATTGGAAGAGGATGGGGGAGGGGAAAGGAGGGGTGAAGGAATGGAGAGGAAGGGGCAAGAGGGAGGGGATAGGAGGGAGAAGGAGGGGAGGGCAGGTTTGATCAATTGCATGCTTTTTGAGTTTACTGGGATTTACATCTGTGCAAGCATGCTTAGGATAGGTGACACTGACCTAGTGGAGGGACAGGGAAGGGAGGAGGAGGACAGGAATGGGAAGGGGAGGGTGGAGGGGCAGGGGAGGGACAGGGGAAGAGATTGGTTGGGTGGGCAATGGGCAGAAGGGAAGCCCCATTTATTTCCAAAAGGAAAACAGTGTGAACAGTATCATTCTTTTTCAGGGTTTCCCCCACCTTTTTATTCTACAGCAGGCACATGTAACCTCCCACCCAAATTTAAACCAAATCTGTCCCTAGCCACATCCACACTAGACTTTTATTTCACTTTACACAGTCATGGCTTCTCCCAAAGAATCCTGGGAAGTGTAGTTAGTGAAGGGTGCTGAGAGTTGCTAGGAGATTCCCTGTCCCCCTCACAGAGCTTCAATCAGAGCGGCTGACTGTTCAACCACTCTGGCCACTAAAGCTCTGTCAGCACCCTTCACAAACTACACTTCCCAGGATTCTTTGGGGGAAGCCATGACTGTCTCAAGTGAAAAAAAGGTCTAGTGTGGGTGTGGCCCCCTGATTAGGCAAGCCAAGCAGCTGTGAGTCTGGCTTTTAGAATACTGACAGCTGGTTCTTACTGAGCATGCCCGACATTATCATTCAGTTCAATGCTTAAATTCTTAAATTAATTAAAAATCAGCCAGGCATTTTTGTAACTTTTAAACTGCAGAAGATGAAGGTCAGAGTATGGGGCAAGGTCAGTAATAGGATTACAGGTACTCTGTGAACATGGCTGGTGTTTAATTAATTTCAACAAATTATGAGAACTCTGGCAGAAAAATGTTCAAAAGGGGTCTGTTTTTCTCTCTCTCTCTCTTTACACTTTGAATTCTCGATTCTCTCTGACTGGTTTGTGGTTCTCTCTGACCATTAAAATTTAGAGGGTTGTTAAGCACGTGTTTCTGAGTTCAGTTCTATAAGTTTTGTTAGGTTTTGTTTTGAAATGAGCTTAGGGGAAGCATCAGAATGGCATGGGGGATATTTTCAATTTAACATTGTGGAATGCGAAAAATCCATGCTAACTAGTATATAGCCACTCTCGTGGCTGTACAATGCCATTTTTACAGCACCAGTTTTGAAAAACTAGGATGACTCGATTTCGATTTATTGCATTCAGCCATAGACCATTGCAAAACTAGGATGAATAAAGTACATATGCAAGGTACAGTGTCAGAAAAATGTACTGGTGTGCACAGTTTGAAGTTATAACACCCTGGCTTACTCCTATATACAAGACTAGGACAAACACCCCCCATGCTATTTTTAAGTTGAGTTGTGAATATAGGAGTCTCACAATGGTGGTATATATCTCAGTGAAATAAACAGAGTTCAGATGCGCAGAACTGTGAACAAGAAAGCAGTCACTGTTTGCTAGCCTCTGACAACAGCACTCTCTCATCCTTTCTCTCTAGTGAGTTTCATTGATCTTTCTGAGGACACTTCAGCAAGCATATAAATATTGATCTTTAGGAGTGAGTAATTCATGGATAAGGATTGTTAGCAACAACTTTTCTTGGATGCAAATTGAACAGAAAACTCAGTGCTTGTGTTCAGCCTTTCATCTAGGTTGGAACCAGACAAAGAATTGATTCTTAGATAAACAAACAGACAAGATGGGATTGGTACATTGGCAAAGTGATCAATTAAGGGAAGTGGGAAGCAGCAGACTATAGTCCCTTTTGGATATCCTCCTTTGTGTACAAAGGGCTACATGTAACTATGGTCTAGGGATGTACAAACATGCCTCAATCTGTTCCAACATTCATTTGCACTTTCTTTTGTTATTTTCCATTCCACTGTAATCAGTTTATTTTGCATAAGGCATTCTTCCATTTTGTCAACCTTTGGTGTGTAAATATACATTTTTAAAATGTATATCATAGCGTACAATAGACGTGTATCTCAGCCATCAACGGGTATTAAGAAATCGACTTCCTCCCCTGTATGTTTTCTTTCAAAGTTAATAAATTTCCAGAGGGGTGTTCCTGTTAGTCTTTTGTAGCAAAAATAACAGAGTTTTGTGGCACCTTAATGACAAAGTTAATGAAGTGGCTAATGGCCCATCAAAAAGCCATATATGGCTGCAATTTTAACCATGTCTACTCATAAGCAAGTCCCTTTTAATTTAGTGGGGCTTACTCTTATGTAAGTGGGTTTACAATTGCAGTGTATTTTACTCACTTAGCTACATAAAGTACTTTTTATTGCAACATTACTTTTATTAATGCATATTTTGTACATGGTCATGTGGGTGTGTCTGCTGAAACATAACTCAAGCTAACTTATGTTTTATATTTTTATAGCAAGCGTGATTTTGTGTTTGACAGCTTTAAATCCTTTTTTTGTGCCAATATATTCTTGTCAAGTGAAAAAGAACAATAATTAATAAAGTGTTCCATTTGTCTTTAACTTCAGTTGGGATGTGGGTGGGAGTGCTCTGGCTCCCAACAAAGAAGAATACTCAGGACTTGGAGACTGGATTTTCCATGAAGTTTTATTCCAGAAGTCAGTACTGGAACACAGCGTCATATCTGATTCAAGATACAGAACAGGAGCAGACTAGGCATATCTCAGGATTCAAACTAGGCATGTGGAGGCAAAAGCAGTCTTTGTTGCAGTGACCTTATCAAGTCCAGCCACTCTAAATATAAGTAAGGTGGGTGGGCACTCTACTGGCACTAGTTACTCTGGCATTTCCTAGCTTGTGCTGCAAGGCGGAAGCTCCTTCTGTGGAGAGATGCTGGTTCATTTAGCTGAAGCCTCCTTTTTTCAGTTCTGCATGACCTTGGGAAAATAGTTATTTCTGACTCAGACATACTACTCTCACTTTGCTCTCTCTGGAAAAGTCTAGGCTGTTCATTAAGTTTTATCTGTTCAGCAGCTAGGTCTGGGCTGGGCGCCAGTGGGAATTCATTTCTCTCTGTCATAGATGAAGGGAGGTTATGGGCACCATTGGACTCACCAGACTCAGAACCACCAGAGATTTCTGGAAACATTTTTCCTGTGTTTTCCCCAGCCCCCTCTGTGACATCAGTAACCTACACTTCATTCTTCCAATCTTGCCAGAGGTTATCCTTGGGGCGCATGAACCAAGGAGACTGTAAAACAAACAAATAAAAATAAAACAAAGATTTGGGGATGGATAGAAGGTCAGAAATGAGCAGTCAAATCCAGATGGTTCTCCCCACTTTGACAAAGTTGCCCAGACTTTAACTGAAGAGCACAGATAAAGTCTACAGATAACAGAAGATACTACTGTCTTCCTTATGAAAAGAACAATGCTTTCCATTGGTTTTTAAAATACACAGCAGGAAGCAGGCTGATGTCCTAACCCCACTTACCTGTTGGCATATTCAGTGGGACTTGCCACTGAGTAGACAGGGTTGAGTTTGCAGTCTTAGTGCATATTGGCTGCTTCTAGCAATGAACAGCTTGCAAAAGTCAAAAACAACACTTCAGCAAAAAGAAAAGCAACGAGACACCTGTCAAGACAGCAGTAATTCTACTTCGATGAATATATAAAGTACATTGTAAAGTAATTGACATATCTATTAATGTATCGTGCTCATATTAAACTTTTATTATAGAGAACTAAGGTGAAAACATTCATAGCAAGAATGATAGGTTGGAATGGCCAAATGAAAGTAAATCCATTTGGTAGTCTGTTTTCAATTGATTTTTTTTTTTACATCTCTACTATGGATTTAGGGCCTTCCTACACTCCCCATTTAGCACAAAATTCATATCTTGAAAGGCAGGAAGCTGTATGTAGACAAAGGAGATGTTGAAGCCCTATTCAGATGTTCTTAAATTGTATCCCTGGGGGATGTGTGGGTGTTAGCCTCCCCCTTCTACTCCTGACATTCCTGTGTTGAATGGAAAGGTCTGAAGGGGGACTGTGTGTTTACCTGAATATGATTAGTGTTCTACCACCTGCTATCTGGAAGCTTGATCTCAGCTGTGGGAAGGCTTGAAGCACCATTCAGCTGAATGCACGTACAATTTTCCTTCAAACCTTCCCACTTAATGTAGGAAGGCCAGTGGCAGAAGGGTACAGAGCCAGTGGATCTAGTCATTTATGTAGAACCCACAGTTCCCAATGCCTGAGAGTGTCCAGGTCATACTCAAGTTGCTGTGTCAACCTTTGCCCATCTTCTATTATTTGATTTAGCTGGATGGGATTGTACAGGGGGTAGTAAATTCTTTCTTGAGGGAGGGAGTGGTGTCAGCTATTTTGAAAGAGGTGTTGGTGTGGTCTTCTTCAAGAAGCTCTTCTTGGACCCCCAAATGTAAGACAACTATTCCCCTCCCCTTTTGGGGCAAGGTGCCTGAGATGGTGGTGGTGGACCACTGTAAAGTATATTTGGGGAAAAAACATATTATCTAGTCCCATTTCAATCTGGCTTCAAGTTGGGTTTTGACATTGAAATGGTCTTGGTCATCCCGAGTGATGAATAGTTCCCAAAGAGACAGGGGGAGTGCAACTCTTTTCATCCTCCTAGACCTCTTGGTGGCTTTTGAGACCATTGACCATGGTATCCTTATGGGTTGGCTCTGCAGGGGTGGAAGGCACAGTGAAACAGTGGTCCTGTTCCTAACTTCAGGGCCATTTCCAGAGTGGCAACGAGGTAACATTGTCTGCTTGGTTCCTTTACAACTGTGTTGTGGGGTCCCATAAAGTCCCATTCTGTTCCTCATGCTGTTTACCAACTATATGAAGCCTCTGTGAGAGTTCATCAGGGAATTTGGAGTAAGGTGACATCATTATGTGGATGACAGCCAACTATATCTATAACAATCCATAGGGCATCGGTTTCAGCCATGACTGCCACTTTAAGAAGGCCCCAATTCACTTCTATTGCAATAGTGTGTTAAGGGTGCTGAGAATTGTTACGAGGCCCCTATTTTCCTCACAGAGCTACAATTCCCAGAGTGGTTTAACAATCAATCCCTCTTCTCATGGAACTCTGGGAATTGTAGCTCTGTGAGGGGAACTGGGATGTCTAACCACCTCTCAACACCCCAACAAATAACAGTTCTCAGGATTCTTTGGGGGAAGCCATGACTGTTATTAAAGTGGTATAACACTGCTGTAAATGTAAGGTGCAGATGTAGCCTAAGAAAGGCTATTATCAGCCTTGTTGTTTGCGTAAAGTATGTTGTTGTTGTTGTTATATAAATTGGACCTATTACAATATTTTGTGGTGTAGAATGCTTCTGTTCAGTATTCTAGCCAACCAGTCATGCCCTTTTAGGGTTGCCAGGTTCTTGGCCTGAGATTGATCCTGTATCTTTAGGAGAAGAGAAAGTCAGCCAAGTGCAGGTGTTCTTGCAACTCTGTAATGGGAAAAATCACAAGGTGGAATTCTCCCTTCCCCCTGCACAACTTTTAAAGATACAGAAGACCTCTTGGTTGCCAGGCCCGGGCTCCAACAGGTGCCTTTTCCAGGAGACTCCATTCCATTCACTTTCCTCCTTTAGTCTCTATACTGAACATTGCTGTTTATAACTGGGCTGTTTGTGGGGTGGGGTAGGGTTTGCCCTCTTAGGTTTTTTCCTAAATATTTTCTGTGCTTCTACAAACTTTAGAGTCCCGCTGACATGCCAATACTTTCCTTTCATTTCTCAGTAGTCCTATTTTGCCCACATGCCCATTATATCTCAGCAGCTGAGGTAATCCTAGGCTCCCTTTTTGTCCAGGATCATAAAGCTGTAAAGGCATTGGATGTTTTATATCAGTGTTCTTTAACTTTGGGTCCTCAGATAATTCCCATGATCCCTTGACCAGAGGCTAAACTGGCTGCGGATGATGGGAGTTGTAGTCCAAGAACATCTGGGTTCCCAAGATTGAAGAACATTGCTTTATATCATGTTTTAGTTCCCAACAATGATTTCTACTCACCTCTAGTTTAGGGATGGGGAACCTGTGGCCCTCCAGATGTTGTTGGATTAAAATGTCCCATCATCCCTGGCAGCTGACCATGCTAGCTGGGGCTGACAGGAGTTGGACTCCCCAAAACATATGGGGCCCCCTGTTTGACTGTTTTCTTTCTTTCTTTCTTTCTTTCTTTTTTATTTATTTATTTATTTATATCCCCCCCTTCCTCCCAGCAGGAGCCCAGGGTGGCATATATCCCTTCAATTCATTGCTACATCTTTTTATTACATTTGTAAGGAATTTAATTTATCCTTGCTTATTTTCAATGGGCAAGAATATTCAAACATGTGAGCATTTAGTTCCTGACTTTAAATGAGACAGCCCAGCGCATCACGTGGGGATTCTGTTCCCTTGTTTTAGTTCTTTGTTGAAAGCTTTGGTTATCCCAGAGAGCAGTTTAGCAGAGAAGGGGGTAAGACCTTAACATAAATAATAGTTACCCACACACTCAATTCTCAAAACTCTACCTAAGTACCATATGTGTTGTATTTTTTAATTATGCTTATTCCAATAGGAGACATTTAATTTCAGACTAAAAGTTTAAATATATGTATTGCTGAAAAGACTAATTTCCTGAGTGAATTATCTCTTTTTCAGACCACTCAGTAGCAAACTGAAATGTTTAGTAATACACAAGGACTTGAAGGAAGAGCATTTACTTTTCTCGAAGAGACCAGCTGGGCATGAGAATCTATGTGTCAGAAAAATAAAATAAATGAATTGTGATTCCTAGTAAATGAAATTCATTTGAATCATAGGGCAATGCTGTGTATTCAATAAATGCTTCAAAATTAAACTGATAAATGTAACATTTTATACCATCTCATATTCCAGAGATTTAATTAAAAGTTAAATGTGAGCTTCACAGTATGAGTCGAGTGAAAGAGCAACCACAAAAATTGACTTTGCTAGTGAGACTGATGTGAGCTCTGCAGATTTCCTTTTGTCCTTTGACTCTGATCGTGACGGGAGTAGAAGTTATATGAATTTATGTTCAAAGAGGTTTTCCTGCTTGTAGAGCTAGGGTCTCTTTCAGTGTCTCCTCTCTAGCCCTCTATTCTTCATTGAGCAACAGGAAAAATGGAATGTTACTTTTCAACTTATTATAGTTTCTCACAATACTTTCATTTAATAGTAGACTCTCCCCTAGCCTTGTCGCCCTGAATGATAACCATGTGGAAAAGACCCAAGTGCATTATGAATGTTAGTTCCAAAAGGTATTGTATTTAACTGCTCTGTTACAGGGAGAAGAGGTAGGTCACAATCCACTGATCTATTTCTGGTGCTTCTTGCAAGGAATGTTGGACAAAATGGACCTTGAAACACATTGGTGGACCATACAGATCCTATTTAAAAAAAGAGAAAAGAAGTAGGCATCCTCAAACTAGTATGCTGTTGGATCAGGACCAGGGAGACCCAGGTTTAAATCTCCATTTATCCATAAATCTCACTGGGTGATCTTGGGGCAGTCACAGTTTCCATAACTAACTCACCTCACAGGGTTTTTTTGTGTCATTAAAATGGAAGGAAGGAAACCATGTATGTCACCCTGAGATCCTTGGAGGAAGGGCAGTATATAAATGAAATGAATAATAAGACTTAAGTCAGCCATCCCATACTGGATGGTAGGGAGCAGCAACTTTCAACCACTGTGCCAAAGCTAGCACCAAGAGGGGTACAATATGGCCACCCTGATGCACAAGGGTTATACAAGGGAGTAGTGTGACTGTCATTAGTAATTACCAACTAATGAGCATTTAAATGAGCATTGCCCCCTGGACTCCTGCTGGGAGGAAGGGCAGGATATAAATCAAATAATAAATAAATAAATAAAATAAAGGGAATTCAAAGATCATATTATTCACATGCTACTTAGAGTTATCATTTAATGATCTGAATCTGTGACAGTGTGGAAATCTGTTATCATGTGATCATTTATCATGGATCTCTGACATTTATCACAACAGAAAATGATTCCACAGTAATAACCTAAAAAGAGCTGATAATAAGCCCATCATATGTAGGCTACTACTTATTACTACATGATAGCTATTGTTATTCTAAACTGAGTATGTACAGACCCTCAGATATGCAAAAGGTTTAAAAAACAGTGGTAAAATAGCAGACAGTGTCTTTCTTTCAGATATAATTATTCAAGGCAAGTACAGGGCCAAGTTCAGGGTTCTGGTTTTGGTATTCAAAGCCCTATGCAGTTTGGGACCAGGATACCTGAAAGATCATCTTACCCCTTGTATACCCAGTTGATCACTGCAGGTGAGGGCCTCCTGCAGATACCATCTTATCGGGAAGCGGATCTATAGTGTTGTGGCACCTAACCGTTGGAATTCCCTCCCCTTAAATATTAGACAGGTGTAATCTCTGTTATCTTTTTGGCTCCTATTGAAGTCCTTCCTCTGTCAACAAGCCTTTTAGGTAGAGACCTTATCCCAGTCTGTGTTTGTGCTGGAATTGCTTTTAAAGATGATTTTAACGTTGTTTTTGAAAGATGTTTTTAAGATGTTTTGTTTTAATATGTTTTTAACAATTTTTTAAAATATGTTTTAAAGTCTTTTGTTTTTAAGATGGTTTAAAATGCTTTTAGTGTTTTTGTTTGCTGTCCTGGGCTCCTTCTGGGAGGTAGAGGGAAAATCAATTTAATAATAAATAAATAAATAAATAACTGGTGCCTGTATCATCATTATGTATTTTATTATTTATTTCATTTATGAATCACTTTCCATGAGGAAACTCCACTGAGAGTTGTTCATAAGAACCCCAGCTTTATTGCAGTCTCAGGCTCTTATGCTGATCATTTAACACAGGTATCGAAAATGTTTGCTTGGGGCCTCTCTGGAAATTGGTCTTTCAATTCATAGTGAGTGTTACGTTGCTATTTATCTCTCAACAGTATCTTTCATGTTCCAAATCTAGCTGACAGTGGCTTTAAAAACAAAGAATAAGCTCAACACCCTTGTTCTTCCATTGCCTCTTGTTTATTATCCACTCAGTTCCACGTGCTCCCTGTAACATCTCAAGCAGATGGAGCTCACAAATTGCAGTGACTAGAGACCCAGTCAAAATAGCCCAGGAGTCACTGCTGTACCCCTGTGGGAGAGTGTATAGTCAGCAATGTAGCTGGTGCCAATTGTTGCAGCCTGAATTCCCACTGCAAATAAGATATACCTCTCCAATTTGTAGTCTAAATAAGAAAGGGCAAGGATTTAGCTAATTTCAAATTTGGCACTGGATTTTCCCTATAGTCAGCACATTTGTTATTATGCAGACTGATCTTGGGCACAATTTCTTTCTTTCTTTCTTTCTTTCTTTCTTTCTTTCTTTCTTTCTTTCTTTCTTTCTTTCTTTCTTTCTTTCTTTCTTTCTTTCTTTCTTTCTTCTATGGACCGCATCCTGAAGTGATTTACAATATAATAACTAGTATGCCTGAAAATATCATGCTCTTCTGTGAAAAGGGGAAAAAAAGTTATAGCTATGTACAAATTTCCCAATAGGGAATGAGGGAAGGAGAAAAGAAGCAGACTTGGAGAGCCCTCAAAGCACCTGAGACCAAGATGGGCTGTTTCCAATGTCCCAAATTGGGGTCTGAACTGAATCTTGTGGCTTGCGTGTACACACGCACACACTCTTTCCCTCTCTCTCTGGGGTAGCCAACTGGTGTCCTACAGAATTTGTTGGACCCCTCCCATCAGCCCCAGCCAGCATGGCTGATGGTTAGGAATGATGGGATTTGTAGTCCAGCAACATCCAGAGGATATCATGTTGGCTACCCATTTATTTATTTATTTATTACATTTATATATCATCTTTCCTCAAAGGAGCGCAAGGTGACACACATGTTTCTTCCCCTCTCCATTTTATCCTCACAACAACCCTGTGAGGTAGGTCAGGCTGAGAGACAGTGATTGGCCCAAGGTCATCCAATGAGCTTCATGGCTAAGTGGAGATTTGAACCCTGGTTTCCCAGGTCAAAATCCAACACTCTAACCACCTAACTACTCTGGCTCTGTATATGATGATGATGATGATGATGAGCCCATATCACTCAGCTTTAGCTAGAG
Source organism: Rhineura floridana (assembly GCF_030035675.1). Classification (NCBI taxonomy): domain Eukaryota; kingdom Metazoa; phylum Chordata; class Lepidosauria; order Squamata; family Rhineuridae; genus Rhineura; species Rhineura floridana. Next base: position 103,931,934 of record NC_084487.1, read on the forward strand.
AATTAAGTGGTGTCTTTAGTACCCTCAGTTACTTATCCAATAAAAGCTATTAACTTATTCAAAGTACAGAAGGGTATAAAATGTCTAATAATAAGTAGCATGTACAATAAAGAAATTAAACATGTTAATCTCCTTCTCTGTTCCATTCTCTCTTCACCTCCTGTCTCTCTGTCATGTGTTCATGTGCTAATAATACACTAAGGAACGTTTTAAAACTGCCGTAAATTCATCATCACAAATGAAAATGCCTCAGTCTCCAGCAGTGAAGATAGTAATTATAGGTTACAGCTTCTAATTGGATCATTGATGAACATGACCCACACTGCAGCAACTATAAAATAACTCGTAGGCAGCCCATGTGGGATTCTATTGACCTAAAGGGGAAAGACCTTGCAGTAAGCAGCACATGCAGTAACATTGCTCTACTTGATTAAAGAACACAAGAAAAGCTTCCCTCGATCAGCCTAAAGGCCCATCTAGTCTAGCATCCTGTTCTCTTTCTTTTTCATACGAGTGCTATGCTGCCTTGGCAGCTGGAAACGGGACAACACATTTTGCACAGATGCAAAGTATCAACACTTTTACTCAGGGCTACTGACATACAGGTAGAAAGGGTCATTTTTTACTGGGAAGAGGGCTAGCAAGGGACCCAGACTCTTGGCTTTCATTAAAAATAAAAGTAAGTTTCTAAGTGCTCTAGGGGGGAAAAGAGATACACCAAAATGTGAGCTACCCTCCTCTCTCAGTTTCTGTGAAATGAGCTATCTGGCTGCTCCAATCCCCACCCTTTCATGTTTTTAACCATTGAGTAAGTCAGAATTATGACTGACAAGGAATTTGTTGAACACCAAGCAATAGCTAGAAACCTCTGCAAGTGCTGAAAAGAAAGACCTGCCTTTTTCTGGTTGACTCTGCATATTGGTTAATGATGTGTGTGTACACACCACATGAACAATGTAAGCTTATAGCTTTGAGCAGCAGCACGTGTGTCTGCCTGTCCACTTTTCTCTCTGTGTGCACATCCAGCATGAATTCAAAAGATCAAAGAAACACACACAGCACAGCAGGATTGTGGTAGGCATGCATAGTAAACAATTTTGGTGATGACGATTGTAATAAAAGTGGACATGTAGGGTTGTTATTATTTGCAAAAAAAATAGCATGTACATTTCAATAGGACTTACTTTTGAGTAGTCATGGTTAGTATTGTGCATTAAATCAATTAGACTTTTGAGTAGACATAGCATACGTTTGTGTTGTTAATCCTTCACTCTCTGTCTCACTCTCTCCCCCCGCCACGATCTCCAATCCTATTTTTAAAGCAATTGGGCAGGATTTACTTAGGTGTCACTGATGTTTCTTGGCAGGAAACTAATCCTGTTTTTTTAAAAAAAAGTTCTGCAATGACCAAATGGTTTTGACAATAAACTGTTATGTGGAGTATATGTATTTTTATATCTCCAGTGTGTGTGTATATAGAGTTTTTCCAACAACTCTGTGAAGGTTGGTTAGAGTATGCTTAGAGTATTTTTGTGTGTGTGTGTTGGCAAGTGTGGTTTTTTGAGAGGGGTAATTTTCTATAAAATATGAGGACTATGGAATGTTGCAGTTAGAGCAATTTGGGGGTGGGGTGCTGCCTTTGTGCATGTTTTCCCCCCTCACTGCATGGTTTGTGAATATGACATGATATATTTGCACCTCAGTTTTTTTCCTGGATCCCCCCTCCCCCTTTCATCTTCGCAACAACCCTGTGAGGTAGGTTAGGCTGCGAGTTGGTTCAGCCAAGCTGCACAAGTTTTTTTTTTAGCTGTTTCAGCTTTTTAATGTTATTTCAATGTTTAAACGTTATACTATGGCTTTTGTTACATGGTTAAAATGTTAAATTATGGCTTTTGAACTATTTATAACTATTGTAAAATGCCTTGTGAGGGCAGGAACTTTGAAAGGCAGGTTAAAATATGTCAAATAAATACATTTTAAATCAATGATCCCCAAACTTTCCCCCCACTTGAAAAATGCTGAGCTCTTGGTGGACCACTTAATGATTTTTAGCCTGAAAATACCCCCATGCCGTTCTGATGCTTCCCATAAGCTAATTTCAAAACAAAACCTTACAAAACTTATAGTCCTTAACAACCCTTTCAATTTTCATGGTGATAAACAAAACAATCAGAAAGAATCGCGAGAGTTCAAAGTCTAAAGAGAGAGAGAGAAAAAACCCAGACCCCTTTTGGACTTTTTTCTGTCAGAATTCTCATAATCTGTTGAACTTAATTAAAAATCAGCCATGTTCACAGAGTACCTGTAATCCTATTACTGACCTTGCCCCATACTCTGACCTTCATCTTCTGCAGTTTAAGACTTAAAAATAATGTCTGGCTGACTTTTAATTAATTTAATTTAAAAAATTAAAAAAAATTAAAAGATTAATAAATTTAGCATTGAACTGAATGATAATGTCGGGCATGCTCAGTAAGAACCAGCTGTCAGTGTTCTCAAAGCTAGACTCACAGCTGCTGGGCTTGCCTAATCAGGGGGCCACACCCACACCAGACTTTGATTTCACTTGAGACAGTCATGGCTTCCCTCAGAGAATCCTGGGAAGTATAGTTTCTGAAGGGTGCTGAGAGGAGACTCCTATTCCCCTGAGAGACCTCCAGTGGCCAGAGTGGTTGAACAGTCAGCTGCTCTGATTGAAGCTCTGTGAGGGGGACGCAGCATCTCCTAGCACCTCTCAGCACCCTTCACTAACTACACTTCCCAGGATTCTTGAGAGAAGCCAAGACTGTCCAAAGTGAAATAAAGGCCTGGTGTGGATGTGGCCAGGGACAGCTTTGGTTTAAATTTGGGTCAGAGTCTACATGTGCCTGCTATAGAATAAAAAAGGTGGGGGAAACCCTGAAAAGCAATGATACTGATCACAATGTTTTTCTTTTGGAAAGGAAAGGGGCTTCACCTCTGCCCAGTGCCCACCCACCCAATCTCCTCCCCTCCCCCTCCTCCCCTCCCCCTCCTCCCCTCCCTGCCCTTGCCCCAGGTCAGTGTTGGACTATGACCTGGGAGGCCAGCGTTCAAATCCCCACGCAGCCATGAAGCTCACTGGATGACCTTGGGCCAGTCACAGCCTCTCAGCCTCAGAGGAAGGCAATGGTAAAACCACCTCTGAATACCATTTACCAAGAAAACCCTATTCATAAGGTTGCCATAATTCGGGACTGACTTGAAAACAGTCCATTTCCATTTTCAAACATGATTGCATAGAAATAAATCCCACTGAACTGAAAAAGTATGCAACTGACCAAACCCACCTTCCCTTCTCCTCCCTCCTATTCCCTCCCTCTTGCCCCTTCCCTCTCCTCCCCCTCCAATCCCCTCCCTTACCCCTCCCATCCCCTCCCTTACCCCTCCCCCTCCTCTTCCCCATGGTCAGTTTTACCTATCTTAAGCATGATTGCACGGGAGTAAATACCACTGAACTCAATAAGCATACACATGATCAAACCTCCCCTCCCCCTTCCTTTGCCTCTCCTCCTCCAATCCCCTTCTTCCTCCTCCACTTCCTTCTGCTCCCCTCTCCCCTCCCTTTCTCCTTCCCTCTTCCCTCCCCCGACTCCTACCCCATGGTCAGTTTTACCTATCCTAACGATGATTACATAGGAGTAAATCTCATTGAACTCAATAAGCATGCAAATGATCGGACATGCCTTTTCCCTCCTTTCCTTCTCCTCTCCCTTCCTCCTCCCCTCCCCTCTTCCTTCTTCCTACTTCCCTGGCCACTCCAGCTGTCCCTCCCTCCCTCCCCCCTTCAGTTTTACCTATCCTAAGCATGCTTGCGCAGGAGTAAATCCCACTGAACTCAATAGATATGGAAATGATCAAATCTGTCCTTCTTCCCTCCCCTCCTTCCTGCTTCCCTCCCTCCTCCCTCCTCCCCCTACCCTCCTCATCCCTTGTGGTCAGTTTCACCTATCCTAAGTATGATTGCAGGGGAGTAAATCCTACTGAACTCAATAAGCCATTCTCAGCAAGCTTGCACATGATCCCATTTCTTATCTCCCAGATTTAAAAGCAGAGAAATTCACTAATAGGCAAAAAACTTTGCGGTTTAAGAATGTACCTGTAGCCAACAGATATTTCTATCAAACTTTAAAAAGCAGGGAAATAGGGCAGCTATAGTGAATGCACAGGGGAACAGGAGACCTGACCTCTTCTCTGAGATATTGTATTGCCCTACACATTTGTAAAAATGCAAACACAATTTGTGTTGGTCTTTCACAGTCCAATCCGCTTCCTGTGTAGCTTGGAAGAATTTGGTAACAAGTGCCTCTGAGCATATGGTGAATGGTGGCAATACTTGCCATCTCCAAAAATGGAAAATTACTTTTTGTATGTTTGTTGGTGTTCTTCTTGCTTGGCTTCATTCCTGTGTTATTATCGTTTCTAAAGATAATATAATCTGGAAAATGTTATTTCTCTCATTATTCATCCTAGAAACCTGTGTCAAATTTATTTTTATTAATTTCAAAGCCTTTTTATTGGTCAGTGAATTGTAGTTGAGTGAATTAGTGAACATTAGTGCATTGTATTGAGACTGAACTGGTACCACTGTGGGGTGAAAACTAAGAGTCCATTCTGGGGTGCAAACCGGTTCATCTGAGTTCAATAAACCTGCAGATTATACTGTCAGTGGTTCAACAGAATCAAAAGCATTTAGAAATGGTCCACTAAGTGTATGATTATGAAAAAAGATCAGTTCCCCAGTCTGCCTCTGATTTCCATGTGTGTAGATGTATTTGACAAGAATGGCATGGGGGGTATTTTCAATTTAACATTGCTGAATGCAAAAAATCCATGCTGGCTATAGTATACAGACACTGTTGTTGTGGCTGTTAGTGCTGACCTGTGTATTCGCCACAACCCTCAGTTTATTTATTTCAGATATTTCTAAGCCAACGTTCAAAACTATAGCCTTCCCAAGGCAGTTTCTTTTTTTTTCTATTTGTAATATAAAGGATTTTAGAGATTTTTATCTGTTTGTATTATTATAAAGAACTGTACACATATTAGAAATTCATTGTTACTTTGAATCTTAATGCACTTAAGGAAAGGTGTCTTTTTAACTGTAAATGTGGACATTATGTTAGGTTCGTATTCATCCAGCACTGGACAAAAGGCGCCCTGCTCGCCGCGCAGCTGACGAGTGGGGCTATGTTGCGGATGGGGGTGAAGACGCTGCCTTCATCTTTAAAAGAGGCAGCATCGCGCGTCGTGCCTATGACGAAGGCGCGACGCATAATGTGAGGGGCGGAGTCGGTAGGACTACTTAAGTCCAGCCGCCCCTCCTACCTTCCTCCTTTTGCTGTGTGACGACGTGGGACAGGCAGAAGAGGAACGAGGAGGAGCGCAGCGAACAGCAGCGGTGGCCATTTTAACTCAGCCGCACACACCGGAGAGCAGCGGCGGCCATTTTAAAGGCAGCCGCGTGCTCGGCGCCATTGCAGGCGCTGGTCGTAGCCACATAGGCAGCGTTTCTGGCCATAGCCTGAGCTGGCGACGCCTTTCGGGGGACCGTCAGAGAGATCGGTCAGAAGGCTCCAGCTAGACAGGCTTTTTCAGGCTCTGACGAAAATCCTCCCCCCCCCCGCTGAAAGGGAGGGAGGCATACCACTCTGAGGCTGTAATTCAGCTGACAGTTAAAACAAGAGCGCTTATACATTGCCGGATTTGCAGCTAGTTCTTGATTTACATCTAGTTAAAGCAAGATCACACTACACATTACTTAGTTGTTAACTGTCATGCCATACAAAAAAGGGAAAGGGGGGGCAAAAGGTAAGGGGAGAGCCTGCAGGCCTCCACAAAAACACCCCCCCAGCGCCTGGCTCCTCGGATGAGGAGGAGGCACCACCATGGGCTGCCATCTTATCGCGCCTTGAAGCCTTAGAGCAGTGGGGGAGGGTGATGCCAACCCCTGTGCCCAGGGCTACGTCAACCGCTTCAAACGAAGTTGCAACTCCTGGAACCTCTACTGGGGGGGTTACCAGGCCACAGCGAGCCACTGCTAAAACTCAGGGTAACACACATAAAGGTCCACAGAAAGGGTCTAACCGTGATGTCCTTGCATTAGTTTTAGCAAGACTTGAGGCGCTTGAAGCCCCTCCTGAATCTACACCGATGGTGAACGATGGGCTGGTGGCTCCTCCTGCTCCAACAGCGGCGGTGGGGACTTGCAGTGAGATAGCTAGACCCCAAGCTGGAACAATATCATCTCTGTCTGGGCAGTTGGTAGGAGCAGGTGAGTCTGCCTGGCCTGCTCAGGCTTCTGGGGCTACAGGTTTGGGGTGGCCTATTCAGTATACATCTCAATTGCCACTCCAGGCTGCATGCAGCCAAATTTGGCAGCATGCAGGCAATGGACAGGTTATGACTCCAGCTGTGCCACCCGAAGGGCCGGCTCCAACAGCTGTTTTGGCTTCTGCACAACTGCAGCCAACCGTAACTATTTCGGATCCTTTAGGAACAGTGGCAGGTAATGCTATTCCTTTTGGGAATACATCTGTCACCTTGGGTTTCCACCTGCTCCCTTCGACAAAGGAAAAAATCTGGAGAGGGGAGTATGTGGATGTCTTTTCGTTACTGTATAGGGAGCACCCTAAAAAAGACAAAGACAAGGAGACTGAGAGCGACTTAGACAGGCCCAGGCGCAGGAGAATCGACGGCACCTGGGCTAATTGGCTGCCAGCATACTTGATATACGCAGGAGTGCTGATTGAGAGACACCCCCAACGGGCATTGTCTCTCTTCAAGTATCTGGATATAATATATAGGGCGTATGTAGAATTCTTGGGTCTGGCATGGCTTTCTTATGAAGAGGCATTTCGCATGCGGGCAGCATGCGATGTGACCTTGCCATGGGATAAAAAGGAACCCGAGCTCTGGCTGCAGTTTATGACTGCAGCCCGTGCTATGACTGGAGACAGGTGCGATAGTGGGCATCTTCTGAGCAGGCAGACGACCGCCACCCTTCCCCGCTTTCAGGCAGGGCAAGGGGTTCAACAACGGATGCTATGCTGGGAGTTTAATGCCCGTGGAACCTGCACACACAACCCGTGTCGTTACAGACATGAGTGCGCGAGCTGTGGAGCCTCACACCCTTCCACCGCCTGCAACAGAAGCAGGTCGTATAGGGGAAGTGGCAGGGACCAACAATGGGGCAGAAAACAGCCCCCACCTGGGGCTAATCAGGGAAAAGGACCCCTCCCCAATTAAATTACATGTTCTACAGCGCTTGTTAGCTGGCTATCCAGTAGCTGGGGATGCCGGTTTTCTTTTCAATGGGTTTTTGTCAGGCTTCCGAATTCCCTACAACGGTCCCAGGGTTTCCTACATGTCCCATAATCTAAAATCTGTTAATGGCATGGAAGACATAGTGGAAATGAAAATTGGCAAAGAGGTGCAGGCAGGGCGGGTGCTTGGCCCATTTCAATCGCCCCCTCTCCCTAACCTTCGAGTATCCCCACTAGGGATTGTACCCAAGAAGGTGGCCGGTGAATATAGACTTATTCACCACTTGTCCCACCCGCAAGGACAGTCAGTTAATGACTTCATTCCTGATAGTCTATGTACGGTCCACTACACCTCATTCGACACTGCAGTGCGCATGGTTCGGGCATGTGGTCATGGAGCATTAATGGGTAAGTGTGACATTAAGTCCGCTTTCCGCCTACTGCCCGTCCACCCAGCAGATTTTGAACTCCTGGGCTTTTCATTTGCCAACAAATTCTATGTGGACTGCGCATTGCCTATGGGATGCTCGATCTCCTGCGCAGTTTTTGAGCGCTTCAGCACTTTTTTAGAATGGGCGCTGAGACATAGATCGGGTCGGAATTCCATTGTTCATTATTTAGATGATTTTCTCTTTGCGGGTGGGGCTGGCACAGGTGAATGCCTACAATTAATGGCCCAGTTTCAAGACTTGACAGAGGACCTGGGGGTTCCTCTAGCAGTGGAAAAAACGGAAGGACCAGCTCCAGTTTTGACCTTTTTAGGCATTGAAATTGATTCTGAGCAGCAATGCTGTAGGCTGCCCCAGAACAAGCTTCTACTCCTTCACAATAAGATACAAGAAGTTATAGGTGCGAGGAAAGTTTTTCTCTCCACCCTCCAGGAGCTAGCAGGGCACCTCAACTTTGCGTGCAGAGTCATAGCACCTGGCAGAGCATTTTTGAGGTGGGTTTATGAGGCCATGGTGGGACTATTACGACCCCACCATCGATTTCGGGTTACAGCAGCTTTACGCGCTGACCTGGCTGTGTGGTCCTCCTTCTTACAGGATTTCAATGGTATATCCTTTTGGAGGCAGGACCGACTCCTGGAGGCCGAGTTACAGATCCACTCTGATGCGTCTGGGGGTTATGGATTTGGGGTAGTCTTTGGGTCTTCCTGGTGTAAGGGACAATGGCCACAGACGTGGGTTCAGGAGGGTCTAGACAAGGATCTCACCTTTTTGGAATTTTCCCCTATAGTGGTAGCAGTCTATTTGTGGGCTGTGGAGTTCCAGAACTCCACAGTCCATTTCTGGTGTGATAACATGGCTACAGTACAGGTTATCAACTCCCTCACATCCAGAAACACCAGGGTTATGGGTCTGGTCCGTTCTTTTGTTCTCCAGTGCCTACGTTTCAATGTTCTTTTTCGGGCACGGCATGTTCCTGGCATTGATAATAATGTTGCTGATGCTCTGTCACGGAACCAGATGGACTGTTTCCGTCAGCTGGCACCGCTAGCCAGGGCTCAGCCGGAAGCCGTGCCCCCTGCGGTATGGGAGATTGGAGAGCAGAGTCAGAGAGGGCCATAAGCCTTTCCATTGCCCCCAATACGCTCATCAGTTACCAGAGAGCAGGTAGGGACATGCAGGACTTCTGGGCCTTCAAAGGCTACGCGCCGGAGTGGCCTATTCCGGTAAGTCACCTGCTTGAATTCCTGGTAGATGGCAGAAAAAGGGGCCTGTCAGTCAGTACACTGCAAGGTAAGCTGGTGGGGCTTGCCTTTTTATCGAAGGCAGGTGGTTTTCCGGAGCAGACCGGGGACTTCAGGGTCCGACGCATGTTGGCTGGATGGGCTAGGGAACACCCCATCACACCTGATTCCCGTCGACCTTTCTCGCTGGACATGATACTAGGGATGGTTCACCAGTGGAAAACGGTCTGTACTACTAGTTATGAGGCCAAGCTATTCCAGGCAGTAGCCTTTACGTTATTTTTTGGAGCCTTCCGGATAAGTGAGGTGGTGGCTGGCTCTAAGCATGACACATCTCGACGTGCCCTCCAGTTTTCAGATGTCTCCATAGAAAGAGGCTATGCTTGCATAACTTTGAGAGGGTCTAAAACGGACCAGAAATGTAAAGGGAGACAGGTGCGCTTGGCCCCATCATCAGAACCTCACCTCTGCCCAGTACGGGCTTTAAATGATTTCCTAAGAAACAGGGGATCAGCCCAAGGCTATTTATTTACACATGTGAACCTGGACCCTCTTTCTATTTATCAATTTTGGGCCTTAACAAAATTAGCATTGCATAGGATGGGTTATGATGCCTCACAATTTGGAACACACTCATTTAGAATAGGAGCTGCTTCTACGGCAGCAGGTTTTGGTTTTCCCCAGGCGACAGTACAGGCGGTTGGACGTTGGTCCTCTGATGCGTATAAGGGCTATATTCGCCCTTTCTAGAGGGCAGGGAATGCGGAAGCCTAACACTTTTCATTTGTTTTGGCAGGTTGCTGGACAGGGAAGGAGCAGATGCAGATCCTTATATGCGGCCACAGCATGGTCTTCTGGGCAGCCCGGAGGGCTGCGAAGTCGAGCATGGGCTCGCAGTTGGGCCTCAGTAGATGGGCTGTGGTACAGTGGCTTGGCCGGCGAGGAATGCGTTGGGAGGGGCTCCTACCCGCTCTGTTCCAGCAAGGTTTGGTGCGGACAATTCCACAGATGCTGGTCATCCATCTGGGTGGAAATGACCTTGGCTTGGTGAAGGGCAAGGCCCTTAGCGTGCAGGCATGTAAGGACATGCAAGCGATAAGGCGGCGTTGGCCTTGCGTGCGTATGATGTGGTCGAACCTGCTTCCACGCCAGGTGTGGCGTGATGTTTGGGATCCAGCGGGGATTGATCGAGCAAGGAAGAAGGTTAACTGGCAGATTCGGTTGGCTCTTCTTGGACATGGGGGGTTGGTCATTCCGCATCCCCAAATTCAGCAACAGAAGGGTGAACTGTATAGGGCCGATGGTGTTCACCTGTCAGACGCAGGTAACGACTTATTCTTGGGAGACCTGCAGAGATGTCTGCGAGAGGTGCTTCTCGGCAGTGGGGTAAAGGGGGACTAAATAGAGATGTGTCCCCCTTTTGTGGCGGGAAGGTGCGGGAAGGGAAATAGGTAAGGACAGCTAGGTGGCCCCCTTAGGCACCTTTGGAGGTGATTTGCAGTTCCGGAGGGCCTGTCTCTCAGGGCTTTACGGCTCTAGAGCAGGATATGGGCTGCTTCTGGGGCCAACTTACCCTCATCTACCCAGGGGTTATACGGTCCCTGGTGGGGATGACGTGGGAAGGCCCCCCTACTCACCTGCAAGGTGTGGCTGGGGTAAAGGGTAAGCAGATGGGCTTGCCATTGCCCCAGCAGGGGCTGGTCGCCCGAGAGCTGCGTGGTAAGCTACTTGCTTATAGACAGTTCCCGCACCTAGGTTTCCCTCTGCAGGTCACTTTAAATTGGGGTTTTATTTACTGTAATTTTAATAAAGTGGCCCTTGTTCAACCCAAGCTGATGTCTCTGCGTCTTATTTCACCCCTCACCCGCAAAGGCATGGCACACTTTCCAGTAGCTCTTTCTGTTCCAGTGTTGTGATGCGAAAATAAGAACAGCATTTGGTCAGTTTATCAAAGGGCCATTTTTAATTCATAACTCGCTGTACAAATAAATCACTTTTTAAAAGGGAGAAAGCTGTGAGGAGTTGTTGAAAAAATATCAGTTTAATGAGAAAAATAGACTGCTTCCAAGAACAGCACATGAAGTATTTATGAAAATTGAAACTTGCAGTGTTTGGGTGCTGCAGATGGAAATAAATCACCGGCATTCTATCTGCAGAGGACATGAGGACTTTGTGTCTTCTCAGTGATCAAAGTAGCTCTGATGAAACAATATATATTGGGCTGTAAAATTTATGATATTCATTGGTATAAATCCTCCAGCTCTGCCAACGCCATCCAGTATTGTAATAGAGTGGCAAAACCCTTAATGCTGTTGCTGTGTAGATGTTGAGCTCAATCCCAATTGGCTATTTGTATTTAGTCACAACCATATTTTTATTTTAACACGTGCACAGAAGCTGGGTATAGCATTCCTAAGGGTATCCCATCACCTCAAAAGTTTGTCTCCGTGCCAGGCTTTGAATCCAGATGCCCCAAATTACAGGCCCCCCCACATGCATTAGATCCATTTGATGCTGATTCATTTACATAGCACTTTAATATATATATTTTAAAATGCTTTGATCCTTGCACCAGCTTTGCCTTGGAGTTGTGAGTTGAGTATCTAAGCAATAGATCTTGCTCAGTGACTCAGATGGTGTTTATTTCAGAGCTCAGTTATGCCTATTTTGAAAGGCCAAATGTCTCCTGGTTGCAAGGAACAGTGTCAGGGAGAAGTCCGGTGGCATTTGTTACACCTCTTTAACATGAAGAGACAGAGCTTCTAGGTCATCAGCTTCAGGTTTCAGATGGAAAGGAAACAACAAATTGATTACATTAAACAATTGCCCAATACTGCCTTCGGGCATATTTCACAGACAATGGAATACAGCCTCTCAGGAGTGCCCCCACTGACCTACGTTGTGTTAATAACACTTGTCTACACAGATCTCTAGGTGGAACGAGATAAGCAGAAACTTTGGGCTATTGTATGCAGTGAATCATGAATAGAAGTTTAAGCCCTGCCAGGGCAAGATGTTTCATTTGATGATTTCCAGCACCAGTCTTAAAAGGAACAATAAAAAATGTACATCTTTAATTAAATGAAACCCTCAGCTGTTTTCATATTGCTATATTTATGTGTTGCAGATCGCTTTGTGCTTCTTGCTGTTGAGCTGCAGTTTGGTTCATATGGATAGAGGCTGAGTGGAGGAGTGTGTGAGGCACACTGACTGCAATGTTGGGTCTGAATATAGGATAGCCAGGTTCAAATCCCTACTCAGCTATGAAGTTCTTGTAGTGTGGCTTCAATCTTTTAGACTGGCAGCACCTGTTCTCTGGAATATCCTGCCTATTGATATTAGGAAGGTGCCTTTGTTGCATAGTTGTCAATGACTGCTAAAAACTTTTGTTGTTCAAGCAAGCCTTGTTGTTGTCATGTGCCTTCAAGTCAATCACGACTTATGGTGAGCCCATGAATCAGCGGCCTCCAACAGCATCTGTCATGAACCACCCTGTTCAGATCTTGTAAGTTCAGGTCTCTGGCTTCCTTTATGAAATCAACCCATATCTTGTTTGGCCTTCCTTTTTCTACTTCCTTCTGTTTTCCCCTGCATTATTATCTTTTCTAATGAATCATGTCTTCTCATTATGTGTCCAAAGTATGATAACCTCAGTTTCATCATTTTAGCTTCTAGTGACAGTTCTTTTTTGCAGTCCATGGTATCCGCAAAACTCTCCTCCAACACCACATTTCAAATGAGTTGATTTTTCTCTTATCAGCTTTTTTCACTGTCCAACTTTCACATCCATTCATAGAGATCAGAAATACCATGGTCTGAATGATCCTGACTTTAGTGTTCAGTGATACATCTTTGCATTTGAGGACCTTTTCTAGTTCTCTCACAGCTGCCCTCCCCAGTCCTAGCCTTCTTCTGATTTCTTGACTATTGTCTCCATTTTGGTTAATGACTGTGCCAAGGTATTGATAATCCTTGACAAGTTCAATGTCCTCATTGTCAACTGTAAAGTTGCATAAATCTTCTGTTGTCATTACTTTAGTCTTTTTGACGTTCAGCTGTAGTCCTGCTTTTGTGCTTTCCTCTTGAACTTTCATCAGCATTCGTTTCAAATCATTACTGGTTTCTGCTAGTAGTATGGTATTGTCTGCATATCTTAAATTATTGATATTTCTCCCTCCAATTTTCACACCTCCTTCATCTTGGTCCAATCCCGCTTTCCGTATGATATGTTCTGCGTACAGATTAAACAAATAGGGTGATAAAATACACCCCTGTCTCACACCCTTTCCAATGGGAAACCAATCGGTTTCTCCATATTCTGTCCTTACAGTAGCCTCCTGTGCAGAGTATAGGTTGCACATCAGGACAATCAGATGGTGTGGCACCCCCATTTTTTAAAAGCATTCCATAACGTTTCATGATCTACACAGTCAAAGGCTTTGCTGCAATCTATAAAGCACAGGGTGATTTTCTTCTGAAATTCCTTGCTCCGTTCCATTATCCACCTTATGTTTGCGATATGATCTCTGGTACCTCTTCCCTTTCTAAATCCAGCTTGGACGTCTTGCATTTCTCTCCATATATGGCAAGAGCCTTTGCTGTAGAATCTTGAGCATTATTTTACTTGCATGGGATATTAAGGTAATAGTTCGATAATTACTGCATTCCCTGGGATCCCCTTTCTTTGGAATTGGGATGTATATGGAACGCTTCCATTCTGTGGCCCATTGTTTAGTTTTCCATATTTCTTGACAGATTTTTTTCAAAATTTGGACAGATTCAGTTTCAGTAACTTGTAGCAACTCTATTGGTATGCCATCTATTCCCGGTGATTTGTTTCTTCCAAGTATTTTAAGAGCAACTTTCACCTTGAATTCTAAAATTTCTAGTTCTTGATCATACGGTTCCTCCATGAATGAATCTGTCATCCTTGCATGTCTTTTATAGAGTTCTTCAATGTATTGCTTCCATGTTCCTTTTATTTCATCTCGGTCAGTCAGTGTGTTTCCCTGTTGATTATTCAACATCCCTACTCTTGGTTTAAATTTCCCTTTCAACTCTAATATTTTCGAACAGGGCTCTTGTTCTACCCTTTTTATTATCCTCTTCTATTTCTATACAATAACTATTGTAATAGTTCTCTTTGTAGCTGTATTGTTGCATTTAGGGTTCTGACTGTGTTTCTATCTCCTTTTGCTTTTGCTTTCCTTCTCTCTTTAACCATTTGAAGAGTTTCTTCAGTCATCCATTGAGGTCTTTCTCTCTTTTTAACTAGAGGTATTGTCTTTTTGCATTCTTCCCTGATAATGTCTCTGACTTCACTTCATAGTTCTTCTGGTACTCTGTCAACTAAATTGAAAGCCCCAAATGTGTGCCTTATTTGATCTTTATATTCTTCTGGGATGTTATTTAAATTGTATTTTGGCATTATGATTGCTTTGTTGTTCTTCTTTAGCTTTACTCTGATTTTTGATACAACCAGTTCATGATCTGTACCGCAGTCTGCTCCTGGTCTTGTTTTTGCAGAAAGTATGGAACTTCTCCATCTTCTGTTTCCAATTATATAATCAATTTGATTCCTATATTGACCATATGGTGATGTCTATGTGTACAGTCAACTTTTTGGTTGCTCAAAAAATGTGTTTGCAAGAAACAAATAATTGGCTTCACAGAATTCAATAATGATGAATAGAAGCACAAAAGTAGTATGATTGCCTAATTGACCTTGGACTTTGATGTCTGATTTTGGAAGAACTCTTCTGATTTTTCTTTTGTCTTAGTTCTTCTAACAGTTTCTACACACCATTTAGTTTTCCATGAATTATTCATTGTCCTCATATGTAAAACAGCTCTATCCTAAAGGTCCTCTTTAGCTACATTGGTATAAACAGAGAACTCCTGTGCTTAAGTAGAGAAAATCTCAGAAGGGAGAATCTCTTTCAACATATATAGTTGTAGTAAAATTAAAAACCATACCCTTGCTGAGCTTTATTCCTGTTATGCAGCTAATAAAGATACAGAAACACTTTTCAAGTGTAAGTGTTGGTAGTAAAGAAAAATTATCACGAGTGAGTAAGATTGCTGATTAGCTGCAACTGCTATGAATTAAGAGATTAGGGCTCTATAAGCAGGCTATCAGAGTTACAACCTCTCTTGGCTGCTGTTGTGAATAGGTATATAGGTGTGCCATAGAGCAGGAGGAGTGGGGGGGGGTGGAAGCATGGATAATTTTCCTTCTGCTTTAGCTAGTGATGTAAAGGGCTATGTAAGTGTTGAGGTCGCAGATGGCAACCCTAACTTCTCCTGTTGAGAAAAGAAGATGCAGATTTGGAAGAGTGGAGAGTTTTGTTTGTATTTTAATTAGAAACTACGTAATTCACACTTCTTTTTCATTTATTCATTTATTAATTGTGAACTGAAACACAGCTCTTCCAACTTTGTGCATATCCAAATTTTGTGGCGCAGTTCTCCAACCAATGTGCCCCACTTTCAGGGCTGTAGTTGTCCGGAGTCTCAGGGGGTCTTCAACCCCTTACTTTGGAGGGAGCAGGGTCCCTGTCGGGTCCTTATGTCTCCAGCTTATTAGCCAATCAGCATGAAAGGGGAGTATGTTAGCCCTAAGAAGAGTCTTCTAACATGCTTCCTTGTCCTTTCTTGCTGATTGGAGGCAATCAGAGTGAAAGGAGATGAATCAGCCACTGAGAATAGCTAACACTCTACCCTTTCATGTTTATTGGCTCCTGGGGACATCTGTTGTTGTGAGACAAGGCATTAACAATAATCTCATTCTCAGTGTGGCATGGCTGTGACTATTGTGAAGGGACCCTGCACTTCTGAATCTGCCACTATGCTACTGCCCACTTTATATTAGCGAAAATAACACACAAAATACATTATATCAGGTAAAGTTGATTGCAAACCAAACATGTCTATATTAGTCAAAATTCCATACATAAAGTGTTCAATGGGAGAAGCTCACACTAAAAGGCTGATGACTTTTCATGTGGATTTTTAAAAAAAAAACACGTAAATTGCTGTGGAAATGTGGAGAACTGAATTTGAGATTGGAAAAATAAGAAACTGAAAGAAAACAAAAATGGAGAGATTTCCCCATCCTTAGCACAGACATGGAATTTCTGCTCCTTGGTCAAATATGTTCCTGCCTCTTTGACTTCAGAGCCCAAGTGTTTGGTTATAGTGGTACAAAATGTAGCAACCACCATCAACAGAGTTTTCAGTCATAAAATGCACAAAGTTAAGCATGAAAGCAGTCCTTTCATTTCCTCCTATATAGTTAAATTTGCCACACATTTATCTTGTGTCCTCAGGTGTGTAGTCATCCAAGGTCTCGAGGAGTCTTAGATCCCTTACTTTTTTGGGAGCAGGGTCCCAGCAGGATCCCTATGTCTCCAGCATCCTACAGGCTAATCAGCATGAAAGGGAAGTGTGTTAGCCACTTAGAAGAGTCTTCTAACATGTTTCCTGATCTTTTCCTGCTGACTGTAGCCAATCAGTGTGAAAGGAGGTGAGTCAGCCACTGAGAAGACTCTTCTCAGTAGTTAACACTCTCCCCCTTTCATACTGATTGGCTCCTGGGGACATCTGTTATGAGACAATGCATTAAGCAGGATCTCATGCTCAACCCAGCAGCAAAAAATGGAGGAAGGGCATGGCTGTGACTGTCATGAAGGTATCCTGCACTTCTGAATTTGCCACCACACTACTGTGTATCCCACTCTTGTTCTCTGTTTGAGCAGAGGTTTTGCTCCAATATTTAGTTTTAGACATTTCCAGTTTAAAAAAGATTTCAGGGAAGACCTCAGATAGCCTGTGCTAGTCAGGGTAGCTGGTACCGATCTGCATAGATTCAATGGGATTGAAAGGTGGAGATTTCTCAGGAGCTGTTCCTTGTCTCTCCCTTCAAGCACTTCATGATAACATGCTATTCTTTAAGGCATTTCTATATAGCTTTAATCATAAGCATTTCTAAGCAGGGTACATAAAAATAAACCATACAGATAATAAAACAATACAAAATAATCATAACACCAAACATAAATCCAGGCACTACCTTAAAATGCCTGCTGAAATAAGAAAGGTCATAGACTTGTTCACATGTTGCATTGAACATAGAAGCTGTCTCTACACATGTAGAAGCGTTTATATGAAAGAGTGTAAACTTGTTATTTGTACAGTTCAGCTATTGTGAATACAAGTATGCAGACTACACTCCTTGAACATTACATGTGAATAACTGCACAAGTGTACAGCTCAACACAGGTACACAGATTATACAATTGTTGAATGTATCATTCAACAATTCAGTGTAACATTTTGTCATGTGCCTGAAAATCAGCAAGGAGGGTGCCATATCCATGGCCAGTGTTCCTTATTATCTGAGGAATTTCTGGTACCTTCAATTATATTTCCACAGATACCTAGAATAAGAAAGCATCTCTCTTTTCCTGCTGTGCACTATGACCATAAAGCCCAGGATATAGTCTGAAGGTACATGAGGCTTGCCAATGCTAAGCAGATATGGATCTGGTCAGTACTGTAATGTGTAACCACCTTGGGTTCTATGATGGAAGAATGGTGGGACATAAACGTAAGAAAATAAATAACAAATGTATTTATTTGGAGTTTGGGCTGATTTTGTTACCTTCTTCTCTGCTGCAGAATGGCAACAGATTTCTAAAACAACATCGTGGGATTACTATTCTCCTTGGAATTAGGCACTAATATTGTGATCACCAAGGGAATTTAGAGTGTAGGAGTTTAGCAGGCAGCTTAATTTGTTGGTTTTGAACTAAAGAAGAGAAAATCTGTTAAGTAAATTATGAACACAACATAAATACATTTTTGTTTCTAGCTAAATATATGTACTATGGTGGTCAGGGCTGGCGCCAAAGGGTGGCCAGGTTGGGCCCTGGCTAAGGGCCCCTGGAGTCCCTGAGGGGCCCCTTTATAGGGTGGGGGAGGAGAAGCGCTCCCCTTCCACAATCCGAGCAGGGAGGGAGCATCCAAGCTGCCCACCCATTCACTGGCTCCTCCTACCTGGCTCTCCTGTCTTTTGCAGCTGCGCACACTGTGTGCACAAGGCTGTCATTAACCAAGACGGTGGCTGAGGTTTCCCTAAGGTGCTGATGCCCCTGCCACCATCTTGGTTGATGGCAGGGATGAGTGTGCATAGCACACATGCATGCCATCAACCAAGATGGCGGTGGAGGCTTCAGCCCCTTAGGGAAACCTTGACTGCTATCTTGAGTAATAGCAGCCCTGCATGCACAGCATGTGCAGCCACAAAAGACAGAAGAGACAGGTAGGTGGGGTATGCGTGCGCTGGGGCCCAGGGCAGGCTGGTGGCCAAGGGTCCCAGCATGCCTGCCGCCGGCCCTGATGGTGGTTAAAGACAAATGGTGTGGGATAACAATATAGGATTGTCTTCTAGGGTTCTGCTGATACGTCAGACACATTTTATGTGAAATGTCTGGAAACGGAAGTAGTGTTTAGTGTAATTGTGAGCCATGAGTGACTACATTTGAATCCAGGCTTGGAGTGTGTGTTCCTTGATCCAATGTTCTTCAATCCAGAAGTCAGTTTCTGGACAGGATGACTGATTTGTACAAGATGCTGTTTTATAGAGGTTGTGTCTTCCTTTCAGAATGCATGAAAAATGAGACAGGTGGTGGTCCATTCAGTTCAGTCTTCATATATTCCAAAAGGAATGCCATGGCCATCCAATAGATACACCTGGGTCCCTTTTTCATTACTCATATTTGTATGCACTTGCAGTCATTCATATTTCCTCACAGCTGTGACTGATCCCAGGGGCTTTCCTGGAATGCCAATTACACTGCAACATTCCAGGACGTTTTAGTCAAAAAATGGCAGCTGACAGTGCAGCGAGGGGCCAGTATTTTTTGAGATGGCTGCCATTTCCCTCCAGAATAATACAATATCTGGGCATTCTTGAAAAATGAAATGGCGGCTGACTGGAAGCACGTGGCATTGTATATAACTGAATAAGGAAAAACCTCTAGAATGATGAAACCATTACCACAAACCAACCATGGGGTGTGGCATGGTGGCAAGATGGCAGGCAAGTGAGATAATGGAGTGGGGGAAACAAAGATGGCAGGCAGGCAGGATATGGCAAGCAGGGACAAGGGTAATGGGCAGGCAAACTAGCAAGCAGTGGGGGGAGGCAAGTGAATGGGCAGGCAGTGGGGAGCTGAGCAAGCAGGTGGTGGGGAAGTGGGCAAGCAGGGATGGGTGAGTGGGCAGCAGCAACAATGCAGGAGGCAGGTAAGCAGTTGAGGTGGCAGTAGCAGGTTGTTGTTGTTTTTTTAAAAAAATGAAACAACCCCGCAAGCTGTGTGGCTGTCACTTGATAAAGAAGCAAATTATTTGGGAGGGGAACAGAATGTGCAGAATAATCCCTGAAGGGGAAAGGGTGGGTGGGATTTGTTCCTAGAATTTGGGGGAGGAGGTGGGGTGAGCGAGGAGGGGGACAGGATAATCCCACAGAGGGTGGAGAGATAATCCAGTGTGTGAGGGAAAAGTTTACCTTCCCTTCCTTCTGAAAGTATTTTCTCTTCCACAGGAAATAATCCGGAAGCAGCAAGAGAGGCTGGCTAAGGCTTTGAGAGCAGAAGGGGCAGGGTGATGGTGGCAGCAGCAGCCTGGGCAAGTGGGAAGCCCATAAGTTGCCTAAACAGGGTGGATGCAAGTGCCTCGGGGGTGGTTTTGGGATTGCCAGGTGTATGTGTGCATGTTTGGGGGTCCTGGTGTGTGTGCGCGTGTACATGTGTATACATACACACACACACACTAAACAACAACAAAACACACATGAAATCAATTTGAATCCAATACAGATACCAAATGGGATAAAAGCTGGTACATACAATATTTTTCTGCATTCAATAGATTATTGCACAGGGAAAGAAAATATATTTATCATAACAAAAAAGATTAACACAAAATTGTAGGTCAGGTTATATTTCTCTAATAGAACAGAATCAAACTCTTGTAACAGTGTATAAAAGCCGGAATGGACAATAAATGGGCAAAAAATTGAGCAGGTCAAAAGCTATAAATACCTAGGTATAATTTTTCATCATTCCCTTTCATGGAACACCCACATCCGAGCGGCGGTTGCAACGGCCCGCTCAACCATGAAATGCATTCTCCGCTACTATTATGTCAAAGGAGGGAAGTTTATTCCAGCTGCCATACAGGTTTTTAGATTAAAGATAATCTCACAACTGTTATATGGGGTCCCAATATGGATTGTTGATTTCAATGCTTCTGTAGAGGCGGTACTATCTATTTTTGTAAGACAGCTCTTAGGCTTACCAAGGTGTGTGCCAAACGCAGCCCTCAGACTCGACACCAGCCTAGCCTCGATTGAATGTCTGGCATGGTCCTACGCATTCAACTTTTGGTGTAAGCTATCTTATGGCCCAGTAAGTGGTTTTTTAAATGCAATCTGGAATGATTCATTTATATCTAGCTGGACGAATGCATTTCATTCCAAACTGCCAAAATTAGGGTACTCGTTGGCATACATATCCCAAATAGAACCAGCAATGGCAAAACATATAATTGGAACCAGACTCAGGGACATAGATAGGCAAACCGCAAATGCAGCAGCCACTAAAGTATGCTCTCCGCTTTACCACAATCTGAGCTTTGTTACAAATTCTCACGCTCGTTACCTGGAATTTTTAACTATTCCTAAATTTCGACACGCCTTTACTAAGGCAAGATTTAACTGTCTCAACTCAGCAGTCCTGGATGGAAGATACCGAGGCATGCCGCAAGCCCAACGGATTTGCCCTTGTAAACTGGGGGAGATAGAAACATTGTCCCACGTTTTATTTGCATGCCCAATATATCTTATGGAGAGAACCAAATTCCTTTATCCCTTTACTAAACGGTTTCCTAACAGTCCCCTTGAATGGCTGTTGGAACAATTACTGAATGGCTCAAATAGGTATCTCACTCTATCGGTGGCCAAATTTATCCATGTAGCTCAACTCAAATGCGCTAACTTTGTGCCCTGATGTCCTATCTGACAGCTATAGACTGTTTAGTCTTTTTTACTTATTTGTCTTTTAATATTTATTTTACCATTTTTACAATTTTCTTCTTGTATTTTATGTTCTGTTCTGGGTCTTTGACCGCAAATAAAGATGTTGTTGTATAAAAGCCGAAAAATGCTCCTTAGCAACAGTAGCTGTTTATTGCAATAGCCAAATCATTTTCCTATCTACTTCCTACTTTTTATATCCATATGCATATCAGAGATGTCTTGCATCAGTACAGACTTTGCAATATGTGTTTTTGTTTTATACTATTGTCCACCCATCTTGGTAGGATCTGATGAACAGAAAGGCATTAAAAATATTTCATATAACACTTAAATATGTTGGCTTCTCTTGCTCTGTAACTGAATTTCCTACTCTAATAGTGCAATCCTATGCCTCCTAGTGATGTGTGAAACTGATGCAACTTTAAATAATTGTATGCTATCTATCTATCTATCTATCTATCTATCTATCTATCTATCTATCTATCTATCTATCTATCTATCTATCTATCTATCTATCTATCTATCTATCTATCTATCTATCTATCTATCTATCACTTACACACATATACAGTACACACACACAAATATACACAGCCTTCCCACCAGTTTACTAATGTTTCCTTACTTCAAATCTCCAGCTGACCTTTCCCACCAGGAAAATAATGAGTAATGAGATGGAATAATTATGCAAGACATATGGTGCTACAACACCAAAATTCTTTATTCATGGCACTGCATTTCCCTTAACAGTGGAACTTGGCGATTGCTTCTACAGAGAAATTGTACTATTTGCTTGTTGCTGAATGCCCACTTACTTAGTTCTCACTGCAATAATGGGTAGTAATAGCTGACACTTGAACTTCACTGGGTGCCATTTTTAAGTGTCTATCAGTTTATAATTTGCTTCTACTAAAATAAAATAAATAAATAAAATAACTCTTTATTCACCATCTGCTCAGATTATTGTAACAACAACTTTAATGTATACATTTGCTTTAAGCATAGCAGGTTTAATTAGTACACTCATGCACAAGTGTCTTTCAGACCTCTGGAAGTATATTAAAGATCTTTATGTTAGTGAGTTCTTGGCTGTGTCAGTGGCCTGCGCTGAAACACGTCTGCTGTCAGTGGTCATGATAGTTGGCCATCTGCTAGGATCCACTCACTGGCAAAAGGTTCATGCTATGCTGACCCAACTGCTGATGCTGGGCCTGGCCAGAGTGTAGTCCAACAGCTGCATAATTTCGGTTGCAGTGATGTGGTATGATGCTGTGCGCAGGGACACATTGAGAAGGGGTGTCAAAGGATGAGAGGGTGACTTGGCCTGGAAATCATATCTCAAGACTTTGAGACTGCCAAATCTGTTAACTTAGACAGCAAGTCACTTTGACAGTGTGGGGATGGGTGTGGGGGATGAAAAGTATCATGAAAGAAGAGGCCACACAGAGGATCTAACAATAACAAGCACTTTACTATAATTATCTACAGAGAACAAGGCCCACAGCATGGTGCTGCTTGTAAGGCAGACCTGGAACTGAAACTGCCACAGCCTGGTGCTGACTCAGTACTTCCTGGTATGGCAAGCCTGGAGGGCCAATACACTACACTCCTCCCCCCTAGCTCTCATAGTCCTAAAGATACTTGGGACGAGCCCTGGTGTGGGTCGATCGATGACAATTTTGCATTGAAGCTGATGGTGTCTGATATGTAGGGCCTCCAACACCCGACGTCTCAACACAGTAGGAATGACAACTCTATTTCCCCACAGGAGGCATCCCTTGTGCACTAATAATTCATATGGTTTGGATAGAAATGGTCTGAATTTCTCCTCAAGCTTCCCTAATGGCCATCCCCTCCACACCCAGTTGAGAACACGGGCAAGAACTGGGTCCTTGGACAATGCACAGGCAATATTCCCAGCATGGAGGGGTGGTTCTGGTAATGACTCTAACAATAGCACATCCAACGGAGGGGTTTCATGAACCCCAGCAGAAGAGAGAGGAAGATGGCTCAAAGCATCAGCATGGGCAATGCTCCTGTCAGGCCAATGTTGCAATGTGTAATCATACGCGTTCAGGAAAATCACCCACTTCAACATGTGTGGAGATAGTATTTGAGGTGTCTGCTGGTTAGGGGCAAACAATCCCAATAATGGGTTGTGGTCAGTAGCAATAGTGAATGGTTGACCATAGACATAGTCATGGATTTTTTTTTATGCTAGCCACAATAGCCAGGGCCTCCTTATCAATTTGGGCATAATTCCATTCTGTTGAAGACATTGTTCTGGAGTAGAAAGTGATAGGCACCTCCCAAGAGTCCTCAAGTTGGTGGCTAAGGACAGCTCCAATACCATACGGAGATGCATCACACGTGAGAATCAAGGGCTTCCGTTCATCATAGTGCACCAAGTCACTGTCAGATGATAACAGGTGTTTTACATCATGGAAAGTCTTATCATCCTGCATGCTTGTCAAAAAGGTGATGCAATAGTTCTGCCACTGTAGCCTTATGTTTCAAGAAGGCGTGATAGAAATTCAAAAGTCCTAAGAAGGCTTGGAGTTCCTGTTTATTATGGGGCACTGGAGCTTCATGAATTGCTTTAAATTTTTCTGGGGTAGGCCGAATGCCATCAGCATCAATCCTGTAGCCAAGGAATTCAAGTTGGGAAACACCAAATACACATTTTTCATGCTTGACCCAGAGACCAGCAACAGCAAAATGGTGCAATACATCCCGCACCTGTGAGGCAAGTTCAGCAATGGAGTTGCCAGCAACCAAGACATCATCAAAATACAGTATGGCACCAGGTACTCCTTTGAGAATGTTCTCCATTAAGCTCTGAAAGTTTCCAGGGGCCACAGAAACACCAAACTGGAGGCAATTTACTCTGAATGCTCCACAATGAGTGGAGATAGTCTGAGCATCGGCAGTAGCATCATCTACAGACAGTTGCTGATAGGCCTAGTCCAGGTCAAACTTTGCAAAAGCTTTTCCTTGTGAAAGTGATGCCAAAAGATGACTCACCACTGGGATTGGATATGGATGCTGGATCCATATGGATATGGATAGTGCACTTGTGGTCACCACAAATGTGGATGTCGCCATTGGCCTTCAATGGAGTGACAATGGGTGTCTCCCATGTAGGGTGTGTCACTGGCTCCAAGATGCCTTGCTGTATGAGGAGATTAAGTTCAGCATCAATCTTTGCTCACAGTGCAAACGGAACATGATTGGGTTTCATATGGATGGGGGCCACAGTAGGATCAAAGAACACTGAAATAGGAGGCCCCTTATATTTCCCAAGACCTTTATCAAAAACAGCTTTGAAATCATTTAGGATGCTATCCCATAATGATTCACCAATCTGGTGGACCCCCGTGAGAGCAATGCCCAATGGCTCAAACCAGTCTAAGCCAAAGAGACTGGTGCAATGCTCTTTGAGCAACGAATAACTGTAAAGTTCCATGGAAAGTTTGGTAATGCACCCAAACTTCACAGACACCCTTTACTGGAACCTGATTTTCCTGGCAATCAGTAAGTTTGAAGTGGAAAGGGACAATTTATGGGCCCCCACAAGGAAATATTTGCTGGTAGGTTTCCGATGAGATGATAGTATAACCTGAGCCTGAATCAACTTCCATGGTGCATGGAGTGCCCTGGATGGTGACTGTCACCTTCACCTTTCTCACATTGGCAGAGTACTGCAGCCCTGGCTTGATGTGGTTAATCACCTCCTCTGCGTTGTCATATGTGGAAAACTTCTGTATAGTGTATGTGTTACTGCTTTGTGTCCTTGATGGTGTTTTCCTTTCCACCGCATTTCTGGGGGTGGCTGCTTCTGCTTTGGCTTGGCATACTCGCTCAATATGCCCAACATTTTGACAATACCGATGTCATGCCTGTTTGATCCCCTTAATTATTTTCCTGGGTCCCTGGTCATAGATAGTTAAATCCTTTGATATTTTTTCATCCCGGAGACCCGGTGATTTTTACAGCCCCAGCTGTATCAGCTTACTGCAAATTGGCACCTCTTTATCAGCAAGAGGGGCCTGGTTCCGTCAAGGCCGTAAAAACTCCTACGGCTTGTTATGGGAAACCAGGAGGGACGGGGCCTGGTACTGTGGGAGCATCGTTTCATCATTCCTGTGCTGGAACTGCTAAATTAGTTGATTGCTCCCAGCTGAGGCAAGGATTTTTCTCTATAAGAGAAGGCCTCAGCTCTTGGGCTGTGTTCCACTTGTGGGCACCACCTTGCTTATGGTGATGCTCTGCGGTGGCTCCACTATACTTCCTGACCGGCCGTCCCTGAGGGGAGGGACACTAACTCCTGAGACAGAGCTGAGGCTTGTAAGTACAATTGAGGCAGTTAGTTTTATTATTTTCATTTTTGTGCCAAGAACCTTTATATCTTGTTTGTTATATACCTTGCCCCTTTTGGGTGTTGGTTTTAGGATTTGATTTGCTGCTCCAAATTAATTGTATGTACCTTTTTATCTTTTGTACCCTTTACCCCTTTTCTTATTTTCTTTTTTTAATAAACTTTACTTATTTTAAAGCAACGTGTGTTTATTCCAGAGAAGGGGTTCAGTTACTAAGTTCAGTCCTGGCTGCTTGACCAAACTACCGTGTACTAGAGGAACATTTTCACTTAAGACTTCTGAAGGGGCCAGGAGGGTATTGAGCCTCTGGTCCTGAGAGGCTTGGGTGTTCAGTGGGCTCTGGGGGTCCCTTCACCCCAGAGTGTTTAACCAATAGAAGGGTGGTGGCAGTACTACCGTGCAGGGTTGGTGTAAGCATACACAGCCCTAGCAGACCAGGTTGCTAGGATCAATTGCCCAAGGTTGGGGATTGATTCCTGGGACAGTAAAAGTAGGAGGAGGGGAACTCCCTGCTTTCACTACATGTTGGCAGCGTTTGGGGTCGAAAAAGACTGAACCTATCTCTGGTTAAACATAGTTGTGGAAAAGGTACAATTGGATAAATTACAATTATTAAAGATTCTGGCACAAAGGTTTGTTGTTTTTGGAAAGTCAGGATGGATACAAGATCTAAACAAAAGAAGGCATTAGATCAGGTTTCCACTGAGAGTAGTGATGAGGAACAAACAGAGATGTTACCTCAAGGCAATTTTGAAGCAGCAGGAGGCAGTGCAGAGGGGCTGCCAGTCCAAAGCTTTACTCCGGAGGGAGAACGAGCACCGTCACCGGTACGGGGTCGACGGAGTATGGATAGCCAAGTTAGCCAGAGTGGGGGTGTGCCACCCATGGATATGTGGGCAGAAATGCACAACTTCTTCTCGAAACAGATGGCTCTTATGACTACCCTTGTACAACAACAACAAGCTTTTGCCCCACCAAGCCAAGGACTGAGGTCTGGCAGAGTGTGTTTGGGAGGAGCGGATCCAGCAGATTTTCCGTTTTATCAAGCGGGAGAGGATATCTCCGAGTTTTTTTTAATCTTTGAGCAAGCGTGTGTGGACCAGTCTTTAGACAAAAAATACTGGATGAAAATTCTACGCACTCAAGGAAAGGGAGAGTTAAGAAGTCTAATGTGTAAACTCCCGAGAGAGCTAGCTGATGATTATGAAAACTTTGTAAAATTGGCAACAGCCCAGTTTGCGCTATCCACCAGGGCATGTTACCAAAAGTTTGAGACTTTGACAAAAAAATCAAAAGAGACGTTTTCAGCATTAAGCGCTCGTACTGCTCAAGCTATGGATTTGTGGATTGCAGCTGCAAAAGCTAATACTTTTGAGCAGTTAAGGACTGTGTATACTCTGGAGAAATTTTACAAAATGTTGCCAAGAGAGCTTGCCGCAGCGGTGCGAGGCAAAAAGCCAAAAAGCTTGCAAGAAGCCGGTCATTATGCTGATGAACTAGATTCCTTTCAGGACAAAGAGGAATTGCCTAAAGCATATGTTAAAAAACCGGGCAATTACAAAGGGAATCAACCAGCGGGTGGAGGAAGTGAGTGGAAGAAAAAAACGTGGCCATCTGTAGTTAAGTCGGAGGACAAAGGGGAGAGCTCTGTTCCTGCTGCTGTTCCCGTGCGTCCGCCAGTTTACCAACCGAGTAAAGCAGTTTTGGAGAATTTATGCTTTCTATGTAAACAACCGGGGCACAGAAAGGACCAGTGTTCCCAACTGAGTAAGAAGCAGAATGTGAGTGTCAGCAAAGGGACTAAAATAGCGGTAGTACAGAGAGCCCGTGATTATGAAGAACCAGGAGGGCAGTCATCTCCAGAAATTTCCCGTTGGTCGTCTTCGGATTCTAATTCCGACCAGGACTGGGAGTTTTCAGCTCCTAGTACTGAGAATAGTCCCATCACCCAAAGGAAAGGAAGTAAACAGACTCCTGCGGTGAGTGTTATTCAACCGGGAGAAAAGAAGGGGGGTGGAAGGAAAAAGCCAACCCAGGAACTACTCCAAAGCGGGAAGGGAGAGAAGGAACGACTCCCTGCAGACAACGTTAACTATTCCTGTTTGCCTGGCCAGATTGCTTGGTCCAACAAAATGTTTAAAGAGACTATTTTTGTGAATTATGTTAAGTTAACGGCCTTTCGCGATTCGGGCAGTGAGGCATCGAGTTTATCTCGCCATTTAATTCCGCCTGAATTAATTTTACCAGGGATTAAAGCGTCAGTACATGTTTATGGGATGTCTAATAAACTTTGTGATGTGGCTGATGTTTGGATTTCATATAAAAACTGGTCGGGAAAACATAGAGTATTAATTCATGATTACTCTGACCAGTTTTTTGATTTCCTGTTGGGGAATGATATTGCCTATGCACATTATTTACATAATCAGAAGGCTGGAGATGTGAATGTAAATGTTTTAACTAGAAGTGCAGTTAAGAAATTAGAGCGCGAACCTGATATTGAAATTTTACCACTAGATGGTGCTGTGACACGAGAAGTTGATGATTTAAACCAGCCGCTGCCAAACGGAGCTGGGAATAGGGATGCTGTTGAATCTCCTGAGGAAGAGTTGAAATTAAATTCTGTTCGTTCTAAGGCGTTTAGGGAAGCTCTCCTACAAGATGAAAGTTTGCAAAAATGTAGGGAAGCTGCAGACAATGCTCCCTTGAAATTGTCTAAATCTGTGACCGTAAGATTCTATTGGAAAAATGGGTTGTTATACAGAGAGCATGTGCCGCAGGGTGCATCTGTGGATTGGAAACCTGTTAAACAACTGGTAGTTCCATCAGCGCATAGGCTGGAAGTGTTACAATTGGCTCATGATGCTATCAGTGGAGGCCATTTGGGAATAAAAAGAACTTTAGCACGAGTAACTCGTTGCTTTTATTGGCCCCAGATTGCAAAAGGGGTGCAGGATTTTTGTAAAAGCTGTTTAACCTGTCAGTTAGTAGGACATGCTAGGGATCACCCTAAAATGCCTATGCAAGTTTCTGAGATCATAGCAGAACCATTTGCCCGGGTCGCAGTGGATATTCTTGGTCCACTGAATGTGACGCCTAGTGGGAAGAAATTTATTTTGACTTATATAGATTATGCAACACGATTTGCTGAAGCAGTAGCTCTAAGCAGCATTACTGCCACGGCTATTTCAAAGGCTCTATTAGAAATTTTTTCTCGGTGGGGATGCCCAAAAGTTATCTTATCAGATCAAGGCCCAGGTTTTGTAGCTAAACTCACTAAAAAGCTATGGGAGATTGCTGGGATAGAACATGTGATGTCTGTGCCTGGACAGCATGAATCCAATGGACTTTGTGAACGTCTGAACCTGACTCTAGGAAGAATGTTAAGGGCACATGCTGTAAAACATTCAGGTAACTGGGATGTGGCCTTGCCGTTTCTTATGTTTGCCTATAGAGATACCCCCCAGGCCAGTTTAAAATCTTCTCCAAATCAGTTGGTATTTGGCAGGGATATTACAGGTCCCCTGTCTTTGTTAAGGGCAGATTGGGAAGGAAAGATGGAATTCTCTTCTGTACCAGTAACCACATATTTACAAAACTTGCGTGAGACCCTAAAGGATGCATTGGAGACTGCCCATGAGAATTTAGCAGAAGCCCAGCAACAGCAAAAGGCTTATTATGATTCTCATACTAAGGCACGTCGTTTTGCAGTGGGTTCTGAGGTGCTGGTGTTAAAACCACAATCAGGATCTAAGTTGTCAGTAGCCTGGACTGGGCCTATGCTGGTTAAGGCACAACTGAGTGATACCAATTACTTATTGGCCTATCCTGATTCAAAAAAGAAACCAAGGGTTTACCATATTAATACCCTTAAGCAATTTTGGTCTAGGGCAAAGCTGGTTTTGGCCTGCACTAGGGCGAAAGAGCAGGAAGAAGGGTTTGTGGACCTAGTGGCAGAAAGTCAACAAGAAGGGGGTATTGATGAGGTTTTTTTTTCTGATAACTTGGAATATGAACAATGTTCACAACTACGCCAAGTTTTGGTAGATTTTCAATCTTTGTTTTCTAGTAAGCCAGGAAAAACACATTTGGCAAAACATTCTATTTTGACAGGTGATCATCCACCAATGCAGTCCTCCCCTTATAGGGTAACTGGGCCACATGCTAAAGCGGTGGAAAAAGAAATACAGGCCATGTTAGACTTAGGGGTTATTGAACCTTCTGTTAGCCCCTGGTCTTCCCCCATTGTGCTGGTAGCCAAGAAGGATGTTAATGAAATTCGTTTTTGTGTGGATTACAGGAAATTAAATTCAATCACCCAAGTGGATCCATACCCCTTACCCAGGATGGACCATCTGATTGAAAGGTTGGGGGCTGCTAAGTTCATCACCACCTTGGACCTAACTAAGGGTTACTGGCAAGTACCCCTAGATGAAGATGCTGTCTTGAAATCTGCCTTTGTTACCCATATGGGCTTGTATCAATTTAAAATGATGAGTTTTGGGCTTAGGAATGCTCCTAGTACGTTCATGAGATTAATAAATTCTGTCCTGAATGGTTTAGGAGATTACGCCTGCGCCTATCTTGATGATATCGTGGTGTATAGTGGGGATTGGGAATCCCATGTGAAACACTTAAGAACTGTATTTCAAAGGCTGCAGGATGCAGGACTTACCATTAAAGCCCAGAAGTGCCAATTTGGGTTGGGAGAGGTTTCCTATTTAGGCCATAGGGTGGGTAGTGGCTGTTTGAAACCTTTGGATGCCAAAATTGAAGCAATTACTAATTGGCCAATACCTCAAACCAAGAAACAAGTTCAGTCATTCTTGGGGCTTGCTGGTTACTATCGGCGTTTCACTCCCCACTTCAGTAGTCTTGCCACTCCTTTGACTAATTTGTGTAAGAAATGCAAACCAGCACGAGTGGTGTGGTCGTCCGATTGCCAACAGGCCTTTG
The DNA here is from genome assembly GCF_030035675.1 of Rhineura floridana. Lineage (NCBI taxonomy): Eukaryota > Metazoa > Chordata > Lepidosauria > Squamata > Rhineuridae > Rhineura > Rhineura floridana. The sequence goes on from NC_084487.1 coordinate 103,962,345, forward strand.
AGGCTTTAAAGGCTGCATTAATAAATTACCCTGTTTTAAAAGCCCCAGACTTTGCTGAACCCTTTGTGGTACAGACTGATGCTAGTAATTTTGGTTTGGGTGCTGTACTCTTGCAGAAGGATACGGATGGAGAACTCCACCCTGTAGCCTATCTGAGTAAAAAGCTAATAGAGCGAGAGCGCCATCTAGCGACCATTGAGAAGGAGTGTCTTGCTATAGTTTGGGCCCTGGAGAAATTAAGGCCGTATCTTTGGGGACGTCACTTCCAATTGCAAACGGATCACTCTCCCCTGTGCTGGTTGTCCAGAATGAAGAATTCAAACCAAAAACTATTGAGGTGGGCTCTGTTATTACAAGATTTTGATTTTACCATAAATCATGTGGCTGGGAAGAATAATAAAGCCGCCGATGCTCTATCTCGTATGTATCATTTAGATGATTAATGCTGATCTTGTGATTTGTAACTGATCTTGCCATGTTATGCCTGAAATTCTTTTTAATAAATGTATAATTTAGTTTGTATTTTAAGGTGATAATCTTTTTTGATGTCTTCTAGAGCGATGATATCAAAGGTGTTCAACCTTTGATGTCATCTTCCTCGAAAGGGGGCGTGTCATGCCTGTTTGATCCCCTTAATTATTTTCCTGGGTCCCTGGTCATAGATAGTTAAATCCTTTGATATTTTTTCATCCCGGAGACCCGGTGATTTTTACAGCCCCAGCTGTATCAGCTTACTGCAAATTGGCACCTCTTTATCAGCAAGAGGGGCCTGGTTCCGTCAAGGCCGTAAAAACTCCTACGGCTTGTTATGGGAAACCAGGAGGGATGGGGCCTGGTACTGTGGGAGCATCGTTTCATCATTCCTGTGCTGGAACTGCTAAATTAGTTGATTGCTCCCAGCTGAGGCAAGGATTTTTCTCTATAAGAGAAGGCCTCAGCTCTTGGGCTGTGTTCCACTTGTGGGCACCACCTTGCTTATGGTGATGCTCTGCGGTGGCTCCACTATACTTCCTGACTGGCCGTCCCTGAGGGGAAGGACACTAACTCCTGAGACAGAGCTGAGGCTTGTAAGTACAATTGAGGCAGTTAGTTTTATTATTTTCATTTTTGTGCCAAGAACCTTTATATCTTGTTTGTTATATACCTTGCCCCTTTTGGGTGTTGGTTTTAGGATTTGATTTGCTGCTCCAAATTAATTGTATGTACCTTTTTATCTTTTGTACCCTTTACCCCTTTTCTTATTTTCTTTTTTTAATAAACTTTACTTATTTTAAAGCAACGTGTGTTTATTCCAGAGAAGGGGTTCAGTTACTAAGTTCAGTCCTGGCTGCTTGACCAAACTACCGTGTACTAGAGGAACATTTTCACTTAAGACTTCTGAAGGGGCCAGGAGGGTATTGAGCCTCTGGTCCTGAGAGGCTTGGGTGTTCAGTGGGCTCTGGGGGTCCCTTCACCCCAGAGTGTTTAACCAATAGAAGGGTGGTGGCAGTACTACCGTGCAGGGTTGGTGTAAGCATACACAGCCCTAGCAGACCAGGTTGCTAGGATCAATTGCCCAAGGTTGGGGATTGATTCCTGGGACAGTAAAAGTAGGAGGAGGGGAACTCCCTGCTTTCACTACAACCGACACTGTGCATCTCTGCCACAGCTGTTACATTTCACTGGAGAAACTTGTCTGGATCTCGGAGGTCCTGCAGCACGTACTCTGGTTGATGAGCATTTGCACTGCAGCCTGTGGATCTCTAGAAGTTGTTGATTTGAATCTTTAGCCAGCTGAGTTTCTCAACAGGTTGAGTTTCTTTCCAAGTGCACTACTCGGGTGCTTGCTGCTGCTGCTTCTGTAGCCAGAGCTTCCTCTAATGCAGTCTTGAACATGAGCTGTCCTTTGGCAAACAGACACTGTTGCAGGACCTCATCATGCAACCCACAGACCAGGCGATCATGCAGCATCTCCTCAAGGTTTGGGAAATTGCAGTGTCTTGCCATGCGTCTAAGTTCAGCAACATACAATGACACACTCTCTGTTGGGCCCTGATTTCATTTGTAGAAAGAATTACGTTGTGCTATTTCAGACAGTTTTGGAGAGAAATGTCCTTGTAAAGCATTCAGGATATTTTCATGAGATGTATTAGCAAGTTTTGCTGGTGCTAGAGGGGCCTGGGCTAGGTCAAAGGTGTCCGGCCCACAGACACTGAGCAACACAGCAAGCTTCTTCTCTGACTCTGTAATGCCATTTGCTGCCAAGTAAAACTCCAGCCTGGCTGCATAACTTTCCCACTTGCTGGGACATGCAGGGTTAAATTCTTCAAGATGCCCTTGGGTGGCCATATTCCACAAGATACACATTGACCTAGGCTGCTTTCACACATGGGGCTAATAGTGCTAGTTTAACGGATTAAAAAGGTAGCGCTTCGTTCCGGATTTCAAAAATCCCTTTCACACTGCAATACCTGTAATACCAGCATTTTGCACAACAGTCTTTCACACACAGAGCAGAGTTTTTCTCCCCCCCCCTTCATTCAGCCTCATGCTACACCGGATGAGCAGGTCTTCACTTACCTTTGGTTTGAGGCCTGTTCTTTTGGTGCGTGGGGGGGGTTTGAAAGAGGCGCGATCGTGATCAGCTGAGAGGCGCAGCAGCACAGCAGCAGAGGCACTGGTTGAGCACAAGCAGCAGCAGCACAGGCTGCTCTCAGGAGCAGCTGGGATAGGCTGGGAGGCACAGCGGTGGCAGCGCAGCAGCGCGTGAAGGCTGCATGCTTGGAGGGCTGTTGGTAAGGGCGGGGATGCACTGCATGCTGGGATGGCTGTCACGTGAGCAGCGGCAACTAGCGCAAAACTCCCACAATCTTCTGGGTTCCCAGCCTGCTATCGGAATTTTTCTGGTAATAATAATAATAATAATAATAATAATAATAATAAATTTAATTTATATGTCGCCTATCTGGCCAATGGCCACTCTAGGCGACGTACATAAGAAGAATTAAAATACAATACAGTAAAATACAATAATACAAGTAAAACAGTGCAGCAGCAAGTAATAATAATGCAGGGTATGAGGCATTTAATCATAACAATTAACCCTCCCCGGAAGTCCCAAAGGCCTGTTGAAAGAGCCAGGTCTTTAAGGCTTTGCAAAATGCATTTAGGGAAGAGGCGTGCCATAGATCATGTGGGAGGGAGTTCCAAAGAGTGGGGGCCGCCACTGAGAATGCCCTCTCTCTAGTTCCCGCCAATCTAGCTGTTTTTGTCGGCGGGATTGAGAGAAGGCCCTGTGTGGCTGATCGTGTCGGGTGACATAATTGATGGCGTTGCAGGCGCTCCTTTAGATAAACTGGGCCGAAACCGTATAGGGATTTAAAGGTTAATACCAACACCTTGAATTGGGCCCAGAAAACAACTGGAAGCCAGTGTAGATCGAACAACACTGGTGTGATGTGATCCCGGCGGCGACTATTCATAAGTAATCGAGCCGCCGCGTTTTGTATAAGTTGTAGTTTCCGGACCATTTTCAAGGGTAACCCCACGTAGAGCGCGTTACAGTAATCCAATCGAGAGGTGACCAGGGCATGTACTACCAGTGGGAGCTGATGAGCAGGAAGGTAGGGTTGCAGCCTTCGTATGAAGTGTAGTTGATACCAGGCTGCCCGGCTCACTGCCGAAATCTGAGCCTCCATGGACAGCCTGGAATCAAGTACAACCCCAAGGCTACGGACCTGGTCCTTCAGGGGTAGACTCACCCCGTTGAACTTCAGGTCAACATCTCCCAACCTTCTCTTGTCCCCCACGAGCAGCACCTCGGTCTTATCGGGGTTCAACTTCAGCCTGTTCCTTCCCATCCATCCACTCACGGATTCCAGGCACTTGGACAAGGTCTCCACAGCCAACTCTGGTGAAGATTTAAATGAGAGATAGAGTTGAGTGTCATCTGCATATTGGTGACACTGCAGCCCAAATCTCCTAATGATTGTCCCCAGCGGCTTTATATAAATGTTAAATAGCATGGGAGAGAGGATAGAACCCTGTGGCACACCACAATTGAGAGGCCAAGGGTCTGAAACCTCCTCCCCCAATGCTACCTGTTGGTACCTATCGGAGAGAAAGGAACGGAACCACTGCAATACAGTACCTCCAATTCCCAATCCCTCCAGGCGATGTAAAAGGATACTGTGGTCGACAGTATCAAAAGCCACTGAGAGATCGAGGAGGACAAGAAAGGTGAATTCTCCCCTATCTAATGCCCTCCTCATATCATCTACCAGAGCGACCAAGGCTGTTTTGGTTCCGTGACCAGTCCTGAGCCCTATTGGTATGGATCCAAGTAATCCGTTTCATCCAAGTGTGCTGACAACTGGTTGGCCACCAGTCGCTCGATGACTTTGCCCAAGAATGGTAGATTCGAAATTGGGCGAAAGTTATTAAAAACTTGGGGATCCAAGGAGGACTTCTTCAAGATGGGCTTTACAATTGCCTCCTTGAAAGCTGATGGCATCACACCCTCTTGCAAGGATGCGTTTACCACCGCTTTAAATGGTATGATTTATTGTGGAAATTAGCACTAAACTTCCACTATATTCCACCAGAATTGTGGAGCTACCCATTATGTCATGTGAAAGCTCAAATTTTATGCGCAAATTAACAGGAAATAAATTTTCAGAATAACGGAATAAAGTGCAGTGTGAAAGCACCCCTGGAGTGCTTTGCAGTGGTTTCCATAAGGCCCAAGCTGATGTCCTAATCCAGTCTAAGGAGAAATGTTCTCTCCCTTTCAGCCTCTAATGCATGAAGAAACACTCTGTGTGCCTCAGTATCCCATCCTCATCGCCAGTGAAAAGTATCATGAAGGAAGAGGCCACACAGAGGATCTAACAATAACAAGAGCTTTACTATAACTAATTATATACAGAGAACAAGGCCCACAGTATGGTGCTACTTGTAAGGCAGGTCTGGAACTGAAACTGCCACAGCCTGGGGCTGACTCAATAGTTCCTGGTATGGCAATACACTACAGGGGTGCTCTTTCATTAGATGGTGACAAGCCTGACTGTTGCAGTGTTAATTCCCTTCCGTCTCCTCATTCATGCTCACCCTGCTCAGATGGATCTGCACTGCCTTCCACATATTAAAAACTTAGCACACTCCTGTGGGTAGTACCATATGCTCTTCTCCGCTTGAGCTGTTCCTCCTTCTTCACAGAAGACACAGTAGTGGCTCCTTTTTAGGAATAATTGAGGGAAGGCTAGGGATAAAGGCAGGAGGCAGTGGATGGAGATGACCCTTGTCCATCATTACTCACTGGCCAAGACATTTTGCTACCTGTCTTGAAGGACAAGATGCCCCTCCAAATTCCATGTATGGAAACAAACCAGACTAGCAGCTGAATCTTCTTCAATACTGGTGACAAAACCCTGTCCTCCACCACACCTGAGAACAGCGGGCTAGCTCAGAGTGGGCAAGGCAGGCTGCAATGTAGGTTATTAAAGTCACTTAAATAATGCTGATGAAGTCCAGAGAAAAAAATCCTGATAACATCATTTTACTGAGCAAACTGAACAAAAACAGTCTATGATTTGAGGAGAATAGAACAGAGAGATTTTATCTTTCAGTTTAGGCCTTATACATCTCGGGGAGACATACAACCAAACATACAGAGAAAAACTCCCTCAGAATTACACAGCCAATCAAAGGATGTCCTCCCTCACTGAAGATCCAGCCATTCTGCCTGGTTGCTAAGCAATACCGTCAACCATATCCCTTAGCTGATTTACTGCTAACAGAATTAGCCTTTATGTTACAAACTGAATTATCTCTGCTGTTGCACTTCCAACAAACTACACGCAGATCTGTCTTCCATTTCCTTGCTACCATTTCCTTACTGCCCTGCCTGGTGCCTGTTTGCTGCCCATTCAAACAAATGCTGCAATGCAGCAGTGGTGGCACCAGCCTGGATCAAGCAAATAGAGCAGCACATGCCTGCATGGCTTGGCTGGCTGCCTCTTTTCACTGTCTCTTGGTCAGGCGCCTTTCTCAGAGGTTTCTGATAATTTGGAAAAAGCTACTAGGTGAGACAGCCGGGTAGGTGCTTTCATTCTCCTGCTCCCAACACCTGCCACGTGCTATAGCCACCTCATTCTGCCTAACAGAGGAGGCATCCATTTGGGAGAGGTAGCATGTCCACTTCTGCATTATCAAAAAGAGGAGATGCATTCCTGAAAACGAAGGCAAAAGAGGACACTGATTTAGATAAAATTGCACATGCTGCAGTATTGATGCAACATTATAAATTATTTATAATGTAAACAGAAATACAATGCATCTCACCATAGTGGGGGAAAGCTGGGAGCAGATGGTCTGTGTGCCTGCTCGTTTGCTGTCCAGCTTCCACTGAAAGGTCTCTATTCTCGTCTTCTTATGGTTCATTATCATTTAAACCAGACTTGGCCTGGACACCCATTCAAATAGAGGACACCTTCAAATAGCGGGCTGTCCTCTGAAAGTCCTTCATACACTATAAAATAAGGCAGAAGACCAAGAAAGGAGCAGGAGGGCAACATTCTTTGAACAAGCAACCCATATAATGGAACAAAGTGGCTCCCATTCATATCTAAATGCACAAGGGACAAGAAAAGTAAGCCCTGGGCTCACCCACCTAGCTGGTGCAGTTCTGCAGCAACAACTCCATATGGGTATGCATGACGAAGTCTACCAGGAAGCTGAAGGTACCTACCACACCTCTCCTACCCAGTGTCCAGGCAAATCCAGAAACAGACTTGTACTGAAGCCTAGAGAGACCTACATGCACATGAAATGTTGGTAGGCTTTATAGACTCCTGGAATAGTAGTATTAAGGCCATGTTAAGGCAAACAGGTTGAAATTGTAATTAAAAGGGGGCATAAATTAAAAAAAAGGAAAAGAAAAGTAAGGGATAACAGAAGTTCAAAGACTACCTTTTATTAAAACGGGACTATATAAAACCCCTGAAGATTAAAGTTACACAAGCCAATTAATGAGCTTTACAAAGGTAAAAAAAAAGGCTTGGAAGTTCATTTATACTCACAGGAAAGTATCACCACCATGAGAAATGTTTCCACCATGTAAATTGAAAAAAAAAGTTATTTGAGAACTGAACTGTGCAATGTCATACATCTGGAGCACACATAAAGCTAATGAAGTATAAAACGCAGCTGAAAAGTTGCAAAGGTGTTTAAGCACTGGAGAAAAGTGCCCCCAAGTTTGGATTTTCCCCTCAGGGACTACTCCAAAAAGGGGTGAAAACGTGCAGAGGCAGCTATGCTCATGCAATAAGCATTGTTTTAACTCTGAATTGGCTTTGATTGCCCTCTTTGATGCTATTCAACAGTCAAATCACATTGGCAACATGAAGCCATGAGCCATCATTCCATTTACTAGATGATCCCCAACTGCAGAAGCCCATGGGAGAATTAGTTATATCATTGTTCCCTGAGCTCCAGTGCAATGGTATCCAGCAGATCAGAATAACAGAGAGAAGAGAGGTAAGCAAAAAGCAGCAACAACCCCTCTCTTGCCATTTACCTCTGCTGCTCCTCCTTCCATGCTGCTGATTTAAAGCAAATAAAAGGGAAGAGGATGTTTGGTGTGTGGGTACTGATGGGGAGGGTTTTTGGCAATGAGGGAGGGTGATGTGATTGTGCAGGGGATCCAGAAATTCTTCTCTAGTTCAGATGTTAAACTAAGCTAGAGAAAAATGTTTGGGCTAGAAAAGCTCACCTGTTATTTGAAATGTGCTTTTCAAAGTCTGTGTTGCTTGTTTGCAACCTAGCTTGGAAGATATTTGCTGTCAACTTTGATGCAGGTCAAGTTGCTGTTAAAGGGAGCAGGAGCAGAACAAGCCATTTTTTTCCTGGCCAATATGACAACTCTGTTCAAAATTCCAACTGCCAGGACCCTCTGCATTTGCTTTGAAATCTATCTTAGGAGAACTTCAGTGGTGCAGAAGACACAGGTGACCCTTTCCACCTTCAGAAATGTCATTGCTAATCAGATTTCACTTTAGGTGAAATTTGGTAGTAACTCTAATCCTCATGGACAGCTGGTATAGCACAGTGGGGAGGAGAGCCTGCTTGGGAGTCCAGAGTATGTGAGTTCAAATCCCCCCTCATGTCTCCTGGGTGTCAAGGGCCAGCTAAAGATCACCCCCACAGTGAGTGGCTCAGGGGTTACATGCCCTGCCTCCTGTGCAGCTGTGGGCAAGCTGCATAGTCCCAAGGAGCCCAGTTGCCCCCCAGCTGGCAGTTGCGGACAAGGAAGGGACTGACTTGTGCAGCTGTGGCAAGCTGAGCAGGTCCTAGCCAGCTGGGGATGACTAGCCTCAGAGGAAGGCAATGGTAAACCCCCTCTGAATACAGCGTACCATGAAAACCCTATTCATAAGGTCGCCATAAGTCGGGATCGACTTGAAGGCAGTCCATTTCCATTTTCTAATCCTCATAATGTGACTACAGATGAGGACTAATTCAGGAAAAGATTGATACACCACATGCTAATGCAGCAACACCCATGCCTTCAGAGGGTTAAAGGATGACTGCAGTTGTGGACAGCTTTCAAAATTCACAAAGAAATACATTGCACAATTAGAGTCCCAGGTACTGTGTATGTATGAGATCAGGGCAATAACCTCTTGGGCTTAATGCACTCCCCACTGCCATCAGTCAAAGCAATCTTATCATAACAGCGACAGATAATTATTTGATGAGTGTTGTTACTGTCATAATTCATTCTTGGATGTCATTTGTTAGATGAAACTCTCAACTTTCTATGCTGGGTCTATTAGTTGGTCTCTTGGAACTTATTTTGTCTCACTGTGATTTATTTTCTTATGACAAACATAGAGCCACCCCTCCCAGTCACCTGCTTGTCTTGTTGCACAGCACTTAGTATAAATGACAGGATATCTGCAGGCCTTTTGTTTCTTTACAGAAGTCTAACAATGCTTGTGTGCTTGTGAGTGTGAGAGAGACAGAGGGAGAGAGAGAGAGAGAGCAGGCAGATAAAACTTGAATTATGGCTTGGGAAATCTACTTATTTTGCACCAAAGTATGATCATTAGTTTTCCACGTTCAGGAATGTTCAGTGGGAGTTTCTTTGAAATTCAGCATTCTTACTTTATCACAAGATATGAAAGTAGCCATGTTCCCATCTAGAGGCAAAATAAATGTACTGGTGATGGCCCATGGCTGGCAGAAGGCAAAGAGTACTGTTAGATTTCAAGGGCCAATTAAGACACATAATGGAACAAAGCTTCTGGGGGTACTCAAACCAAGGGAAAGTGGGATCATGTCTCCTGACCATGTGTCCAAATGCTGATATGCATCCTGGCCATGGTGGCATTTCCAGTAGGCATGTCACTGTTTAGGGATGTGTCCAGCAGACATGATCTTACATCCACTCACATGTACTTGGTGAATGCACGGAAGGGTGTGTAGCCATTTGAACACAGGTTGTATTTCTCTGGCCTGCGGCTGTATTTCTGTGGGCCCTGCTTTCTTTTGGGAATAAGAGTAGAGCAGAGGTTCCCAAACTGTGGTCTGCAGGCCACCAGTGGTCCACGAGCTTCCTATAGTGATCTGCAGTGTGTTTTTGAAGAGCAGCAGTTGCAGCCCTCAGCTTTGCATGTGGGTAGCAAATCAATCAGCATTTCCTATGGTTGTTTTCCTGAATTTTACTCACCCTAGCTGCAGTAGTCAGGATTCAGTTCTGGTGGCCCTTCTCATGCTTTCTCTCTTTTGCTGTTTGTGTGCATGAACCAAGGGTCTGTCTAGGCATGGAGTCAGTCAGACAAGTGAGAGCTGAACTAGCAGTGCTCTTAATTTCTTACTCTATTGCAACTGCCATCATTCCCTCTTAACACCCTCCACACTTCTCTTCCCCCCATTTTGTAGCCCCCTTTAATGCCTCCCTCTTTGAAGCAGAAGTGTCCTGAACATTGTATCGTTGAGAGACATCAGGTATGGAGGGGAAAACCAGTAAGGATCTCTAGGTTGTGAATGATGCTTACTTATAAATGCTTGTTTATAGAGCATAAGCTTCCTTTTATGTAAAGGTACATGGGATCAAGCTTCTAAGGCTGCAGTCCTATGCACATCTATCAGTGATGGGGCTTCCTCCTGAGTAAATATGCATGGGATTATCTGCATGATGAAGTCTGGGGAGAAAAAGGATATTATAGAGTTGGAAAAGGTTCAGAAGAGGGCAACCAGAATGATCAAGGGGATGGAGCGACTCCCTTACGAGGAAAGGTTGCAGCATTTGGGGCTTTTTAGTTTAGAGAAAAGGCGGGTCAGAGGAGACATGATAGAAGCGTATAAAATTATGCATGGCATTGAGAAAGTGGATAGAGAAAAGTTCTTCTCCCTCTCTCAGAATACTAGAACTCGTGGACATTCAAAGAAGCTGAATGTTGGAAGATTCAGGACAGACAAAAGGAAGTACTTCTTTACTCAGCGCATAGTTAAACTATGGAATTTGCTCCCACAAGATGCAGTAATGGCCACCAGCTTGGACGGCTTTAATAGAAGATTAGACAAATTCATGGAGGACAGGGCTATCAATGGCTACTAGCCATGATGGCTGTGCTCTGCCACCCTAGTCAGAGGCAGCATGCTTCTGAAAACCAGTTGCCGGAAGCCTCAGGAGGGGAGAGTGTTCTTGCACTCGGGTCCTGCTTGCGGGCTTCCCCCAGGCACCTGGTTGGCCACTGTGAGAACAGGATGCTGGACTAGATGGGCCACTGGCCTGATCCAGCAGGCTCTTCTTATGTTCTTATGTTCTTATGATTATGTTGGGGAAGGAAAGAGCAGAGAAATCATTAAGCAGTTCACCAAGACCTGCAACAGTTTTCAAGTGGTCTTTGGGAAACAATGTTTGGGAACCACTGCCGTAGAGGATAAAGTGTAGCTTATGAGTAGGGATGGCCAAATCAGTCAATTTTAGTTTCTCTGTTTCTGATTTTTCCAATTTTAATTTCAATTCTCCATTATTTCCACATTGGTTTGCGATTCTTTTAAAAGGAAAAGTCCTCATGAAAATTCATCTTCATTTTTGTGTGAATTTATCATAATATACATCTTTACATGCAATCTTTATATGCAGTCATGCCTAATATACACATTTTGGCACAGCAATCTTCCCAAATACAATGCATTTTTAAATACTATTTTCACTAATATATGTGCTTATATGCACATATATTTCCCTAGTATGCATTTTTGTATATATTACTTGGCTGGAGAACTGCATTGCAAACTTTGGATACTTAAAAGTCCTCACTATGATGGCTAACTTTGGATTTAAAAAATACCAAGCTAACCTGTAGATATAGAATAAGGCTGAGCCAAGTTTAGATTTTGACCAGTCAGGGGAAAAAGCCTGGTGGGATTTTGGTAGGTTAGGTGCTGGAGTGTGGTGGGTTTGGGAATCTCAGTGGGGTAGGACCTGATGGTTTGGGGGCTGGGGGCCTGGCAGATGGCTGGGTGGAGCCTGCTATAAAGAAAACCCCTAACTAAAAATGGTTTGGTGAACAAAATATGTTATATTACACTTGACACAAAAATTAATGAATGTGCAGATGAAATACTGACAGATGGCAACACTAATCAACATGGACAATTTGAGTTTTTAGATTGGTGGTCAACTTGTGATCTTGAGTTTGTATGAGAAAATTGCACCTAAACAACAGCAGCAGCAGCAGCAACAACATTATTATTATTGTTATTATTGTTGTCGTTGTTCTTGTTGTTATTTCATTTCTACCCTTCCTCCCAAAGCAGCCCAGGGAAGCAAACAAGGTAGTAAAAACAAAACAACAAAAATATATTGAAACATACTGTATTTAAAACATTAAAAACATTAAGGACATCTAGAAACAGCTAGAAACATCTAAAAGCACGCAGCACCAACTAGACTGTGTCAACCTGCTGCAAGAATGTTGGGAATAATTTGGATTTTGGAGCTAGCTTATATCACTATGTCAACCTGCAATTAGATTTTACATAATAAATTAATCTGTGTTGCTTCTGTATTGAGATGGTCATGTTTACAGTGTTGAGGGTTAGACCTACAGACTTGCAAGTGGAATGTTGTCACTTATATTGATAACTATACAACTGGACAGCTTTCACGCACACAGACACGTGAGATATTAGTTTCTAAGACATTTATTTATTTAGAACATTTATAGGCTGCCTTTATGAGTAAAACTCGGTCTAGGCAGCATACACAATTACAGATATGAATACAATTTTCAGCGGTAATAAAAACAAAGTGTAAAATATACCATAATAGATGCACATCCAGCTCAAAGATAAAACAAAGTCAGGACAGGAGAATTTGGGGAACAATTGACTATTAAAATTTGGATAAAAAAGGACATTTTCAGGAATTTGAAGTATTTTGCTTGACAAATGATATCCTGCAGCAAATTTATCATTTTAAACCTGGAACCCAAGGCTACAATCCAAGGAAGTGAAAGGTAGAAAATTAATTAATTTGCCATCTCAGTCAAGAGCCCTGCTTGCTTTTAGATACTCAGTGAGGAGAGCTAAGGACACTAAAAGGACTTACACAAATTATGTATTACCAAAATCTGTGAAGGTCTTCACGTTAAAACCAAGAGTGGCTTAGCAAGATAAATAACAAGTTTTTAGTGACACCAGACAAATAATAATTACCTGTAATCAGATGGATAATAAATTAGGGCCAGATGGTAGTTGGAATCTGCAAATATTTCACTGTTCCATCTGCCTTCATCTGTTGATATCATTTTAGATTAGATTCCAGAAATGGTTCATATTTTTTCTCCTTTTCAGATTTCATTAGAGATGCCAGCTTGCTTTATATTGTCCAAAGATGCATTTTCTCAAAGACTATTATTAACATGTGTTGTAGTAAAGCCCAGCGCAAGAATTCCTGGGTAATCCATAATCATTCAGATATTCTAGTGTAGAAAAGTTATAAAATGTCCTCTAGCAGAAACATATTTTTGGTTGCTGAGTATGCATTCTCACAATCACTCCCAAGTGCACTATGGCATGAATGTGAAAGTAAAACAGGCCTTTCCATTCCTGGGAAATCTATTACACAAATATCCATGTTTGCACAAATAAATTTTGCCTTCATTCAAAATGAGCATAAAAGGAGTTAAGAGAGATTGCTCTCTATATGTTAGTGGAGGTGTACTTTATAGTTTGTGGCTTTTGGAATGCATTTTTTGTTGGATTGCATTTTTGTTGGATTGCATTTATGTTTAGATAACATGATTCTGTTCAAAATATAGCGTGATATCCAGTGTTAGTCATACTCAGAGTAAACCCATTGAAATCAAGGGTGCAAGTAATTTGTCCATTGATTTTAGCAAGTTCTCTGAGTATGAGCTGGATAACATTCTTACACCTTAAATACATTTCACACAGAAACGGTACTTTACAGCTTCCTACTTTTCCTATGTACAACATACGGTGATACCATTTTGATAGTGCTTAAGACAACCCACTTCACCAAAACGTTTCAAAGCCTATTGCATCTTCATGTCAAAACCTAAGGCTGTGCCTGACTCCTTATCTGTTGGGAAATGTAGAGCTCACATTGCTAAAAGCCTTTGGATACACTGTAATTTTTCAGGCATTATTGGCATTCATGAAATGAATGGGCATGGGAGGGGTGCATTGCATTGGTAGGTTCATTCCCTGAGCTTCATTATTAATTTACTAATAGGCAAAAAAACCTTGCGGTTTAAGAATGTACCTATAGCCCACAGATATTTCTATCAAACTTTAAAAAGCAGGGAAATTGGGCAGCTATAGTGAATGTACCAGGGGAGCAGGAGTCCTGACCTCCTCTCAGAGATATTGTACTGCCCTACAAACTTGGCAAAATGCAAACACAATTTGTGTTGGTCTTTCACAGTCCAATCCACTTCCTGTGTAGCTTGGAAGAATTTGGTAACATGTGCCTCTGAGCATATGGTGAGACACTGACAGTTGGTTCTTACTGAGCATGCCTAAAGTTATAATTGGGTTCCAGCCAGAATTTATTAAATTAATTAAAAATCAGCCAAGCATTTTTTTTAACTTTTAAACTGCAGAAGATGAAGGTCAGAGTATGGGGCAAGGGCATTAACAGGATTACAGGTACTCTGTGAACATGGTTGATCTTTGATTAATTTCAACAGGTTATGAGAACTCTGACAGAAAAAAAGTCCAAAAGGGGTCTGGGTTTTTTTTTTTGCTCTTTTTAGACTTTGAACTCTATTCTCTCTGACTGTTTTGTGTATCACCATGAAAATTGAGAGGGTTGTTAAGCAGCGTTTCTGAGTTCAGGACTATAAGTTTTGTAAAGTTTTGTTTTGAAATGAGCTTATGGGAAGCATCAGAATGGCATGGGGGTATTTTCAATTTAACATTGCAGAATGTGAAAAATACACGCTGGCTATAGTATACAGCTACCCTCATGACTGTATAATAATGAACCATTATAACATAGGTTGAGGAAGGAAACTGCCACCACAGCATGATGCTCGTCTCTCTCTCTCTCTCTCTCTCTCTCTCTCTCTCTCTCATGCATACCCATGCACGCACACATACAATAGCATCTGAAAAGAGTTTGAGTGTTTCTCCATTGTTGGCTGTTCTTATTATACATCAAATCTTAAGGAAATATTAGTCCTTTAACTACACATTCCATACCATGCAAAGAGAATAATACTACCTTAATCACAGAGCTTGGAAGATTACTTTTTAAAAGTAATAAATTACAGTTACAATTGCTCTGAAAGTAGCGGATTACTTTACTTTTTCTCAAAAGTAATCACTACAATAACATTTCAGTTACTTTAAAAAAAAAACACCTGCAAGGTGCTGGTCTTGGCTGCTGCACATCTAAGTAGCCTAAAACAACATTAAAAATAAACATACACATACAGAGGTAGTAGAACCATTCTTTTTATCTATAATATAGCAATGGTGGTCTCTCCTATGGTAAGGGAAGTGGGGAGAGAAGTAATTACTCAGAACTTTGCACGTCAAACTAAGTACAACCCCCCCCACTCAGCCAGCAAGCATAATCTCTCTCACTTAACCACCTCCCGGATCCTGCCCTGCCACCAACTAAGGGACACTCACCCAAGCAAACATTTTCCCCTGAGATGCAAAAAAGTTAAAATACTGCAAATGCAGCAGAGTAGCCAGAGAGGGTGGTGGAGGCCACTTTATATGCCAAGTGCAAACACAATATTCACACACACACACACACACACACACACACACACACACACACATGTTGTCATCTTTCACCTCCACATTTCTTTATCTCCATTCTACTGCTGCTTCCTTCTCCTTTATTCATGTTCTTGCCCTCTGGCTCCTTTTTCCCTCCACTCCATTCTTCACCGCCACCATCTATTTTTTTTAAATGATTGTTTTCTCCATTCCACCCTGTCTCACTCTCCACCTACTCCCTCGTCGCCTACTAAACACCCACAGAGCACAAGGGAAGAGTGAAGCTGCGCAGAAGCCCAGTTTGAGGCACATGATTTTCATCCACAAATCAGAGGAGCAGAAGACTTCCCCTGCTTCCCCCCCAAGTAATGCCCAAAAGTAAGGTTGGAAACATTACAATTACTCCACAAAAGTTATAAAATTATTTCTAGTTCTATTATAGTCAAAATGTAAAGGATTTACCCACTCATTCCTCAAAAAAGTAATGAATTACAAATAATTTGTTACTTGTAACTAATTACTTCCAAGCTCTGCTTAATCATGTGGACAGTTTTGCTCACTGTTGATTTAACTCTATTCCTTTTTCTGGTAGGTCACAGGCAATTAGACTGGGGAAGTCAGACAGCTGGGGCAGACAACAAAAAGTTTTTCTTCCTAAAGGAAGAAACCTTGTATGAAATGACACTACATGGAAAAAAGATGGCTGCCCCCAATCATTATATAAGACACCCATCCTTTTTCCATACAGTTTTACAAGAAGGAATCAGACATCATCACATGTTCACTGCCCAGAGAGCTATTGCTAGTCGGGCGGTATATAAATTTAATAAATAATAATAATAATAATAAATAATAATAATAATCTCACATCTCGTCACTCCTGGGGAGATCTATGGCACAATTTTCACCAGACATGGTTGCACCCAGTTTGTAGCCTAGGAGCAGGAATGGGGTTTGGTAGCTGGTTCCTATTCAGTTGAATTCTGGCAGTCTGGCTTTCAGTACTGATCCATCCTTTTTTGGTCCCGATTGTTTTTTTTCCCAGTGATAAAACTAATGTAATTGTTAACGGAAATGCTAATGAAAATGCTTATGCTGTAGGCACTTGTTTCACTGAGTTAAGAATGGCAATAAGGTAAAATTCGGAAGGGATTTTTTTTTAAAGTGCCAATGACAGCCATGACCCACTGCAAGAAATCAATGCCTAAAACAATGTGTATTGTCGGATTATGTCAAAATCCAGCAATAAATCCAATTTAGCAAATATTCTGCCCCATCCCTTCTCAGGAGTCACCAACATGGTGGCTACAGGCACCAGGGTGCCTACCAGTACTTCCTATGATGCCCACAAAAGATCTTAGTAAATATCTTCTCAATAATCCACAACTAATGGGTTGCATCTCCCAAGAACATAAGAACATAAGAAGAGCCTGCTGGATCAGGCCAGTGGCCCATCTAGTCCAGCATCCTGTTCTCACAGTGGCCAACCAGGTGCCTGGGGGAAGCCCGCAAGCAGGACCCGAGTGCAAGAACACTCTCCCCTCCTGAGGCTTCCGGCAACTGGTTTTCAGAAGCATGCTGCCTCTGACTAGGGTGGCAGAGCACAGCCATCACGGCTAGTAGCCATTGATAGCCCTGTCCTCCATGAATTTGTCTAATCTTCTTTTAAAGCCGTCCAAGCTGGTGGCCATTACTGCATCTTGTGGGAGCAAATTCCATAGTTTAACTATGCGCTGAGTAAAGAAGTACTTCCTTTTGTCTGTCCTGAATCTTCCAACATTCAGCTTCTTTGAATGTCCACGAGTTCTAGTATTCTGAGAGAGGGAGAAGAACTTTTCTCTATCCACTTTCTCAATGCCATGCATAATTTTATATGCTTCTATCATGTCTCCTCTGACCCACCTTTTCTCTAAACTAAAAAGCCCCAAATGCTGCAACCTTTCCTCGTAAGGGAGTCGCTCCATCCCCTTGATCATTCTGGTTGCCCTCTTCTGAACCTTTTCCAACTCTATAATATCCTTTTTGAGATGAGGCGACCAGAACTGTACACAGTATTGCAAATGCGGCCGCACCATAGATTTATACAACGGCATTATGATATCGGCTGTTTTATTTTCAATACCTTTCCTAATTATCGCTAGCATGGAATTTGCCTTTTTCACAGCTGTCGCACACTGGGTCGACATTTTCATCGTGCTGTCCACTACAACCCCGAGGTCTCTCTCCTGGTCGGTCACCGCCAGTTCAGACCCCATGAGCGTATATGTGAAATTCAGATTTTTTGCTCCAATATGCATAATTTTACACTTGTTGATATTGAATTGCATTTGCCATTTTTCTGCCCATTCACTCAGTTTGGAGAGGTCTTTTTGGAGCTCTTCGCAATCCCTTTTTGTTTTATCAACCCTGAACAATTTAGTATCATCAGCAAACTTGGCCACTTCACTGCTCACTCCTAATTCTAGGTCATTAATGAACAAGTTGAAAAGTACAGGTCCCAATACCGATCCTTGAGGGACTCCACTTTCTACAGCCCTCCATTGGGAGAACTGTCCGTTTATTCCTACTCTCTGCTTTCTGCTTCTTAACCAATTTCTTATCCACAAGAGGACCTCTCCTCTTATTCCATGACTGCTAAGCTTCCTCAGAAGCCTTTGGTGAGGTACCTTGTCAAACGCTTTTTGAAAGTCTAAGTACACTATGTCCACTGGATCACCTCTATCTATATGCTTGTTGACACTCTCAAAGAATTCTAACAGGTTACTGAGACAGGACTTTCCCTTGCAGAAGCCATGCTGGCTCTGCTTCAGCAAGGCTTGTTCTTCTATGTGCTTAGTTAATCTAGCTTTAATAATACTTTCTACCAGTTTTCCAGGGACAGAAGTTAAGCTAACTGGCCTGTAATTTCCGGGATCCCCTCTGGATCCCTTTTTGAAGATTGGCGTTACATTTGCCACTTTCCAGTCCTCAGGCACAGAGGAGGACCCAAGGGACAAGTTACATATTTTAGTTAGCAGATCAGCAATTTCACCTTTGAGTTCTTTGAGAACTCTCGGGTGGATGCCATCCGGGCCCGGTGATTTGTCAGTTTTTATATTGTCCATTAAGCTTAGAACTTCCTCTCTCGTTACCACTATTTGTCTCAGTTCCTCAGAATCCCTTCCTGCAAATGTTAGTTCAGGTTCAGGGATCTGCCCTATATCTTCCACTGTGAAGACAGATGCAAAGAATTCATTTAGCTTCTCTGCAATCTCCTTATCGTTCTTTAGTACACCTTTGACTCCCTTATCATCCAAGGGTCCAATTGTCTCCCTAGATGGTCTCCTGCTTTGAATGTATTTATAGAATTTTTTGTTGTTGGTTTTTATGTTCTTAGCAATGTGCTCCTCAAATTCTTTTTTAGCATCCCTTATTGTCTTCTTGCATTTCTTTTGCCAGAGTTTGTGTTCTTTTTTATTTTCTTCATTTGGACAAGACTTCCATTTTTTGAAGGAAGACTTTTTGCCTCTAAGAGCTTCCTTGACTTTGCTCGTTAACCATGCTGGCATCTTCTTGGCCCTGGCGGTACCTTTTCTGATCTGCGGTATGCACTCCAGTTGAGCTTCTAATATAGTGTTTTTAAACAACTTCCAAGCATTTTCGAGTGATGTGACCCTCTGGACTTTGTTTTTCAGCTTTCTTTTTACCAATCCCCTCATTTTTGTGAAGTTTCCTCTTTTGAAGTCAAATGTGAACGTGTTGGATTTTCTTGGCAATTGGCCAGTTACATGTATGTTTAATTTAATAGCACTGTGGTCACTGCTCCCAATCGGTTCAACAACACTTACATCTCGCACCAGGTCCCGGTCCCCACTGAGGATTAAGTCTAGGGTTGCCGTCCCTCTGGTCGGTTCCATGACCAACTGGTCTAGGGAATAGTCATTTAGAATATCTAGAAACTTTGCTTCTTTGTCATGACTGGAACACATATGCAGCCAGTCTATGTCTGGGTAGTTGAAGTCACCCATTACTACCACATTTCCTAATTTGGATGCTTCCTCAATTTCATATCTCATCTCAAGGTCTCCCTGAGCATTTTGATCAGGGGGACGATAGATCGTTCCCAGTATTAAGTCCCTCCTGGGGCATGGTATCACCACCCACAATGATTCTGTGGAGGAGTCTGCCTCTTTTGGGGTTTCGAGCTTGCTGGATTCAATGCCTTCTTTCACGTATAGAGCGACTCCGCCACCAATACGTCCTTCCCTGTCCTTCCGATATAGTTTATATCCAGGGATAACCGTATCCCACTGGTTTTCTCCATTCCACCAGGTCTCCGTTATGCTCACTATATCAATGCTCTCCTCTAAGACCAAGCACTCCAGTTCTCCCATCTTGGTTCGCAGGCTCCTAGCATTAGCGTACAGGCACTTGTAAGCAGTGTCTCTCTTCAAGTGTCTTTGGCACTTGTGGTTAGGCCTGTGGTAATTTTGCTCTTCTGAATTTATATCCTGTGCCCCTGCTCTCACAATGCCTACTTCTAGGCCTACCCCTTTTAAAATTTCATCATTTCTTTGGTTTTTATCCCAGGGGGGAGGTTTATTCCGAACCGGACCTTTCTCAGCTCCTGTCGGGTTTCCCCCCTCAGTCAGTTTAAAAGCTGCTCTGCCACCTTTTTAATTTTAAGTGCTAGCAGTCTGGTTCCATTCTGGTTCAAGTGGAGCCCGTCCCTTTTGTACAGGCCCGGCTTGTCCCAAAATGTTCCCCAGTGCCTAACAAATCCAAACCCTTCCACCTGACACCATCGTCTCATCCACGCATTGAGACTGCGAAGCTGGGCCTGTCTGGCTGGTCCTGCGCGTGGAACCGGTAGCATTTCAGAGAAAGCCACCTTGGAGGTCCTGGCTTTCAGCATCCTACCTAGCAACCTAAATTTTGCTTCCAGGACCTCACGGCTGCATTTCCCCATGTCGTTGGTGCCAACGTGCACCACGACCACTGACTCCTTCCCAGCACTGTCTACCAAACTATCTAAACGACGGGCGATATCCGCAACCTTCGCACCAGGCAGGCAAAACACCTTGCGGTCTACACGCCCATCACACACCCCACTGTCTATGTTCCTAATGATCGAATCACCCACTACAAGAATCCCTCCACCCCCTGGAGATATATCCTCGGCACGAGAGGATAGCTGCTCATCCCCCAAGGAATGGGTCCCTTCTAAGGGATCGTTTCCCTCTTCCTCAGCTGGATGCTCTCCTTCGCCAAGACCATCATTCTCCATGATAGCAGGAGAGCTATCATCGTTGGAGTGGGACTGGGAAGAATGTGTTTGGCCACAGCATGGAGAATTTCCTCTCTGGTTTTAGTTCCCCTCTATTCAGCACTGGTTAGGCTTCATCTTGGGTACTGCTTCTAGTTCTGAACACCGCACTTTAAGAAGAATGAAGGCAAACTGGAACAGGTTCAAAGGAGGGCAACAAGGATGATCAGGGGACCGGAAACAAAGCCTTGTTAGTAGAAGCTGAAAGAACTGGGCATGGTTAGCTTTGAAAATATAAGACTGAGGGGAAAGATGATTGCACTCTTCAAGTACTTGAAAGGTTGTCACACCGAGGAGGGCCAGGATTTCTTCTCAATTGTCCCAGAGTGCAGGACATGGAATAATGGGCTCAAGTTACAGGAAGACAGATTTCAAGCGAATATCAGGAAAAGCTTCCTGTTAAGAGGGGTATGACAATGGAACCAGTTACTTAGGGAAGTGATGGGCTCTCCAACACTGGAGGCATTCAAGAGGTAGCCTGGACAACCACCTGTGGAGTTTCATTTAATTTGGATTCCTGCATTGAGTAGGAGGTTGGTCATGATGGCCTTATAGTTCCCTTCCAACTCTACTGTTCTATGATTCTATGACTATTTGATCTTCCAGCTCAGTTCCTGTTTGCACTGGCTCAGCCTCTCCTACATTGGACACACTCTCTTAAACATACCCACATTTCATTGGATTCTAGGTATGGACACCCATCCTCCTCTCTGTTCTGAACAGAGAACAGGTACAAAGAGCTTCTGCCTCTGAAGGAGCACATCAGTGGATGATGCAAGCACCATTTTTTTTTATTGATGGGAGCAGCTGATGAGGGTTGTGTGTACACTATTTTGTGTTCCTGTCTCTCTTCCTGCTCTTTCAGAAGGGTCTGCCATTTTGAGTTATGCTACAAACCCTATAAAAGCCATTTTGTGACTGGCATCCATTGAACTTTTTCAAAATTCTAAATGTGCCACTGGCCTAAAAAAGTTGGCAACCCCTTGTCTAGTGACTCCAAGTGGGTTTTACCTATAAAAGAAAAAATAAAATAAAAGCAGCACCTTGGGCCACCTCACAGAATTTGGAGGAGTGCGGATTCCAGGGTGGGATTATGTTCCAGTCTGCAGCTCAGTTCAGTAGCTGTGGAACAGGTAAGTTCACACTGGAAGCTAGACTCCCTGAATTCCTCATTCATCCTTAGTTCAGAAACCCTTTCCTCCAGTAAATCACATAAGATATGGACACCAATAAATATATAGATAAGGGAAATAAGTGTGTTTACTTCCCAAGTGCTGCTTTGAGGTCAATACGTGGCTGACTTCTCATTACAATGATAGATCTAGACAGAAGATTTCTCTCTTCTCAAAGCTCAATAATTTTTTCCCCCTAAGCATTGACTTGTTTTATTTGGTGGAATCTTTAAACAGCTCCAAGGAAGCTTTTTTTCACTTGGACCAGGCTGGCTGATGTACTATGCTGATATTTTCAGCCACAAATGTAGTTTTACTCCAATAAGCTCCCTGTCAATGTCATCTTGAATATTTTCTAGCATTGCCACCCTTAGCATAACATTGGCAACTTTACATGACTTGTCAGAAGCACTTTTACCCTCTTCTGCCAAGGGTAATACATCCCAAACCAGATGCTTCTCAGCTCCTGTTGGCTTTTTCTGAGGGGTCAGTTTCAGAAGTGGCTCACCAGTTGGGGCAGAGCCATGACACTAGCGTCACAACAGCTAAGCCACTGTTGCTTACTCAGAGGGAGAGGAGGAGGGGCTAAGTAGCGGGGAGCTCAGCACAGCACAAACACGCCAGCAGGAATGCCTGATTGGCTCTGCCAGTATGTTTGCAACAGTAAACTACCTGCTGGGAAGCTAGCGTAATGGGTCTGTCTCACCTTGCAAGCTGCTTCTGATCAGTTTAAATGATGCTCTGTCCTTTTTTGATTTGAAGTGGCAGCAGTCTAGTTCCATTCCAGTTCAAGTGGAGCCCATCATTTTCATACAGGCCAGAATGTCCCACAGTACCCATTAGGGCAAGTGGGACACTGCCCCACCAACCGCAGTCTGCCCTCAACCAGCCCCCACATATCTGCCTTCTTTCTTAAAACCAACCCAAGGGCTGGTGGCACTAGCTGTCAGCTTCCTCCTCCTTAGTCTCAGTGGTGCACTTGAAGAACTCAACAGGGAGAAGGATGGGGACCAAAGTGCATCATTTGGCTCTGCCTATCTTTGCTTCCAGCACTGCCTACTGTTGGGCTTCCTGCATTCTGCCCCACCAGTCTTGATGGGCGCAAGTGCCTAACAAATTGGAGCCTCTCTTCTCAACATCAGTATCTCATCCACACATTAAAATGCCTTAGTTTGATCTGTCTAGCTCAAATGGAAAAACTGATATCTCGCATGTTAGTTGTTGCTTAAGGCATCTATGTCTCGTACAGATAAAGGCATATAAAGACTCCTAGAGTGGCTTTTAGTAATAAGACACTCCCAATCTTCAGGATTACAATCTAAAAAGAAATGAGAGAAGAAGAGAAATGGATGGGGGAGAGGTGGGGAAAAGCAAGGGGCCAGTTCTAGTTCTTTGAACACAGTTACATAGTTCTGTCTCCACAGATTCTCTCTGCCTCGGAAAGCAACTCCTCCCTGGAAAAACTCCTTCCCCAGATCCAATCTGGGAGCAAAGAAAGTGACAATGTCCAGGACAGAAGGATAGGGCTGCTCCTACCACATGCTGATTTTCTCAGACAATTGATCTGATGCAGTTGGAATCCACACAGGAGGGGGCTTGACAGAGTTGTCCTCCTCTCTCATACATGTGAGTGGCAGTTCTGACTGTCTTGGACTTGACAAATCTCCCCATCCCCATGACAATTGGACTACACAGTCAGCGGCATAAATGAAGAAAGGTTATGGGGTCAGAGGGTTCTATAGTTAGAGGGAAAATCAGGTTAGGGGCATAGTTGTCATTATTGTAGAGCAGAAAGTACCCATACAGGAACATGGAGCCTGAGTGGAGCCTTTCTCAAAACTCCAAATAAGTCAATGGAAGAGAAAGAGAGAAGTTGGGAGTGGGGGGCAGCACTGGATTTGCATCAGGCTGCCCATCAGGACACCTGCAGCTACTCAGACGCAGCCATTCATCACCATCTTCCAAAAAGTAAGTTTTTCTAAGCAGTTTAATGAGCTTAATTCCCCTACCTGACAAAACCTAGCCCCAGGAAGCAGAACTCTGAAATATTGTTCTTTCATTTAACTACTTTATGAAAATCTACTATTTTAGGAGAAGAGGTGAAGGAGGCAGAAGTGGTATGGGCTGTATGTTTCCTTTTATCCTCTGCGGCATAAAACAAAGGGTCATTTTAACTTGATTTATGTGTTAGATCTAATGGAAGGCTAGTATGCTAGTATCTTCTTTATATATCAAAATCAGGGAAAACAAATTTGCATCTAATAGCACTTCTATATCCCATTGGGATCACAGTGCCTCAGCATTCACCCTTCCCCTCTCCCAGCCAGCTATTCAATTTGAAGGATTTTTATTTCACCTCCTGAAGAATTTATTGCATGTCTACAGGGCATAAGGGATGGGGACGGGAAGAAGGAGGAAACACCTTAATATACTGCATTATCTGAAAACAATTTTTAACCTTCAGTGGGCAAGACATGATAAAACAGAAGAAGAACTCACCAGAACGTTTGGAAGCTATACTGGATAACTCTGTAAGGAGCACATTTGAGAACCTTAGTTATTCTGCAATTGTTCAGAATGTCATTAAATATATTGCATGCATATCACTCCCATAAATATTCTTTATATATATATACATAAGCAATTTACAAAGCAAAAGGAAATGGAGAAAGAAACAAAGGACAGCATCTGTGATTTTCAGCAGGTGAAGATTCAATAAGATCTAAAAGTTCTCTCAGGGATACATCCACAGTTCAATTGTAAGGACACAAGAAGAGCCCTGCTAGATCATACCAAAGGTCCATCTAGTCCAGCTTCATGTTTTCCACACTGGCCAACCAGATGCCGATGGGAAGACTTTCTGCCATTGTTGTTCCTCATTGACTGGTATTTTGAGGCATGCTACCTCCGATTCTGGAGGTAATGAAAAAACAGTGTGCTTAAAAAACATGGTGGGGTGATTCCTTTATTTTATTTAAAAAACTCAATTATATGAACATCACTATAGGTCAAAGGGTCACCTTTTAAGCAAAGGATTTGTGCCTTTGGCATGCATAGTACATGGGTCCAATTGATATTTTCCCCTAAACATCGGCTGAATAATAATCCTGTGATTTGCAAGCCTTCCAATGAGATTTTTGTCTACCCGTAAAGCTACTGTAGACTCCATGGGTATCAGTGACTTTTAGTAGTCTGTAGCTCTAACTCTATGTCACAAATTGAAGTTATGCAATGATATGACATATGATATACAGTAAATGACGTCCGCACAGTTCAAAAAAGAAAACTGCATAGATTATTCAGTCAGTCAGGACATGGAATGGTGATAACACACCTAGGGATGGATGAATCTGTCATTTTAGTTTCTCTCAGTTTCTCATTTTTTGAATCTTAAGCTTAGTTCACCACATTTCCATGTCATTATGCAATTTTTTAAAAAGTCCTCACAAAGAACTGCCAGCATTTTATTTATTTATTAAATTTATTTCCCACCCTTCCTCCCAGAAGGAGCCCAGGGCAGCACAAACAACAACAAAACACTGAAAACATCCATAAAACATCTTAAAAATAAAACATCTTAATATCTTAAAACAAACTTTAAAAATTCTTTTAAAAACATCTTAAAAACAATTTTAACACAAATGCAGACTGGGAAAAGGTTTCTACTAAAAAGGCTTTTAAGAAGTGCACATTTCTAATATGCAGTTCTGTATGCAGTTTTGCCTAGTATACACACTTTTGTGCATTTTAATATTATTTGCACTAAAATATGCATTTTATGCATACTTTCCCCTAACACAAGGTTTCCCAAACTATGGTCCATGAGTTTCATTCAGGTGGTCCATGGTGCATCTGTGGATTTGTGACTGAAAATGGGAGATAGCACATCAATTGCATTAAATGTTCATATTGATTTTTCATGGTATTCTTATTGCTTCTCTTATTTCTTATATTGTATTTTATTATGTTACAATTTCAATTCCTTACAATTCCATGAGGAAAATAATGTGTGGGAACCACTGCCTATATGTCCTTGTTCGAGCTCTAAGATCTTCAAGGGAGACCCTTCTCTTGGTCCCACCACCCTCACAGGCACATCTGGTGAGAACATGGGAGAGGGCCTTCTCAGTGGCTGCCCCAGGGCTCTGGAACTCCCTTCTTAGGAAGGTGATATTGGCTCCCTCCTTGCTGTCCTTCCTTGGCAGGTGAAAACTATTCTATTCTGACAGGCTTTTCGGAACTGACTGCAAGGGCTTTTAATAGTGCACTGTTCTACTTATCTTTATCTTGGGCTTTCTTAAACGGGTATGTTTTAAATGGTTTTAATTCTGTAGATAGTTTAATTACATTTTAACAATAACATTGTGGATGTTTTTATCTATGTATTTTTATCTGTATTTGTTTTAATATTTGCAAGCTACCTTGAGTATCAATTTTCAGGAAATGGTGGGATATAATTGAATAAAATAATAGTAAGAACATAGTAGTAAGAATAATAATTACAGTTTTGTTCAGTTTTTTTGGTTGTGAACAAAAATTGCTTCACAAAATTCAGAGATGTGCTAATCTTGAGGGACAGCTCCATTTTAGTTCATGTAATATCTCTTCCCCCTCCCTAATCACAGCACACATGATGTCACACCACATGTGCAAAGATGGTCTGTGCAATTCAAACAAATGATGAAAATATATACTTTGAAAGGAGAACAAAAATGTCTGTGAACCATGATAGCTAAATCCACATCCAAAGGCAATATATCTTTTAATGCCAGCTACTGGAGACAAACAACATGGGAGGGGTACTGCATCCATACCCTCCTTGCCCACTTTCTAGGAGCATACTGCTGAGCATTGGGAGAAACAGAGTGCTCAGCATAATGGACTCTTGCTCTGATTCAGCAATGTTCTAAGAGCCCTTCTGGGTCGGTATGAAGTTCCATCAGGTCCTGTATCCTTCCCAGATATGTCTAGGAAGCACACAGGCAGGACATGAATGCAATAGATGTTTCTCATGGCCTGCCCCCAGGCAACTGATATTTACCAGCATACTGCTTCTGAACATGGAGCCTTCCCCAACCTGGTGCCCTCCAAATGTTTTGGACTACAACTCCCATCAGCCCCAGCCAGAATGGCCAATAGTCAGAGATAAGTAGATTTGGATCTGGAGGGCACCAGATTGGGAAAGGCTTTTTTATAAGCATCATCATGACTAGTACAGTAGAGGCTCACTATAATGCATCTCCCTCTGCTGCAGATTTGGATATAGCACAGGTATGAAAATATTCCCCAGATAGAGTGTAATGGGCCATCCCATTACATCCCATGGCTTAAAATATGCATAAATTATGCTGACATCATTTACGTTTGCTTATATTGCTTAGAATATACTTAAGATTTGCTTAGAATATGCTTAAGATTTACTAAAATAGCCTATAAAGTCTGCTTCGTGCATACGAGCCTAATAGTAAGAAAAGTAGCTTAAAACTGCCCCCCCCTTTCCTCTGCCTCCTGACCAAAGTTGTAATTTTCCTATGAAAGCAGCTGGAAGACATAGGACTTATGCACATGGGAGCATAACTTCATGCCAAATAAGCTGTTTTTACCTCCATTTTCTGTTTGCACCGTCTACAGTAAGGGATCAATGCCAGCTGCAGTGTTTTCTAGTCACACTTGAGAGAAAGTATCAATCATGCAGTTTCTTAAATATCATGCCCTCTAATTTAACATTTCCACTTCCTTTGTTTACCTGGCAACCGAGCATGGTCAGTTTGGGGCCTGATCAGATGCAGGTATAATCTGGATTTGAACCTGTTTGCAGATCCTTTTAATTTGGACCGTTTGCATGAAGTTTTTGCCAAAGCGATTACATTCAGCTGCTTTGGCCTTTAACTCCAGATTAAATTGATGCGACAAAACCCCGAAATTGCTTTTAAAATCCGCACCTGCTTTGGTGCGCTTCTACCATGTATTACCTTTTAAGCACCTTTTTCTGACTGCGCAGATTCTTCACCATTAGATCCTCCCTTTTCTCTGCCCTTTTAACTGTCTCTGGGCATCATTTTGTTTTTTGCCATTGATGAACCAACTTCCGGTTGCTCTTGCCTTCCTTTTTTCCGCTTCCCCGCCAATACATTTCCTCCCCCGCTCCTTTAAAATCACATTCATCCAAATTATTCACCCTAGAATATCTAATTCTGTGAAAGCTCTCTGCATGTGATGTGAGTGGGTTTTTTCCCCACCCCTTCATTCTCTCTCTTCTGCTGTGACACCAACAACTCCCTGAGGGTAGCAGGGAACAGCTGGAGCTCGGGAAATTCCTTCCTGGGGAAATCTTGCTCGCCCCGCTGCCAGAGAGGGAGACTCCCCTTCAACCTTGGCCGGCTCTCTAGCTTAAGCTGCGGGGGGGGGTGTCTGCAAGCCGCTATGCGCTGCTCACTGGAGCTACACCCAGGCTTGGAGTGCGTGCAGCCATGGCGAGAGGAGGCTGGCGAAGGCGCCACTGTAGTAATTTATAAGCGCCCAAAAGCGCAGGGGAAAGGGGAGCTGCCTTGGCGTCTCATCCCAGCATCTGCTCCACTCACGGAGAGCGATAATATTAAACATCGATGCTTCCTTTAGTAGCTGCTTTTAATCTCTCTCTAAAGATAATTGTTTGGGGTTTTTTGTGTTTCCCAGAATGCATGCTGAGGCTTGTCCCGGGGTGCCAAAGGCACACTGATCTCACACAGGGACAGCCTAACAGCGAGGGGTGGGAGCAGGCAGGACCGGAGAAAGCCAGCACCACAGGGAAGGGGGGCAGCTGTAGATTCCCTTTCTTTCAAGCGTCTGTTCCTCTGTTTAGGGAAATGCCGGCCCTTCCCCGCCGCAGTTAACATGCTAATGTGTGGGTGAGGCAACAAGGAAACACTGATAGCAATAAACGCACACATATGTGAATACTAAAAAGGAAAACAGCCAATTTATTTGTAGCGAGGGCAGAAGTATGTGAACTGTCAAACCCAATCGCGAAGGAAAAAGCAGCATTTTTAATGTGGATCTTGGCTCATATGTGAACCAGCCCTTGTTCTATCATTAAGTTTCATTTAAAAAAACAACAACCCAAAAGTGCGATTATTTGTATTTTCACTGGTACAATACAGATGAAATACAAATCTTTGTTTGAGCAGTGTTATGTTTTTGTGCACAAGTTGGGGGGGGGAGAAAATAAGGCACCATTTGCAGCAACATAAAAGAAGCTTGCAGAATGGGAGAGGGAAACAGAACAGCTCACAGGAAATGAAAGAAGAGAGGAGGAGGGAGTGGGCTTGCAGAGGGAAACAACTGACACACCCACCTAAAAGCATTGGCGCAAAGCTTCTGCAAGCCCTTAGAGATACAGAATGAAGACTTTTTCCTTTCCCTTGTTGGATTATCAGAGCATTGGGTTAGTACGGATTTACAGGGGGGAAACTGCGTGATAGCTTCTGTTTTCCAGTAACGTCATGTGAACCATGTGAATTAAACGGGGGTGCAAGTAGCACCAGACACACAGTAAAACCCTGTGTACGTGAGCCCATAGAGATAAGACGTCTGAGCAGTACATCAGTACTCAAACTGGCATTTTTTAGAGGAAGTTCCTTATATGGTATGGCTAACACTACCAGATTCTACTAGTAGTTTACATTGAGCATTCTTGCCCTCTCTAAGAGAATGCAGAAAGGTCACTAGTGCTGCCTCTAATAGACAACATAATTGATAAGGCCATGAGAACAACTCTTCTCTTTGATAAGAAAGAGTATAAAAGGCCAGGTCTTACAGCACTCATTACCCCTCAGCTCTGCTGGAATGGCGGGTGGGTGAAGAAAGCAGGAGAATAATCTGTTCCATCCATGTCATCTGATGGCTGATGTATTATGACATGTATTTCCATGTACTTTGTAACTTTGGTTCTGTGATATGACTTAGAGTGTAACTCAGTCCTTCATCTATTGTAACTGGTTTTAACTAAGATGAGCCGTCAGAGTCTTTTACTCTGTTAAATGGATATGCAGCAACTTCTTTCATGCTGATATGTTTTTCTATTTTTCTGTTTTTGCAATGATGGCTACAGCCACCTAGAATGCATTTTATTAGTTGTAGTGTGCAAGCTAGCTAAATGTGGGCTGGATGGAACAACTATTAGATGGATCCACAGTTGGCTCCAGAATCATACTCAAAGAGTGCTGATCAATGGTTCCTTTTCAAACTGGGCGGAAGTAACGAGTGGGGTACTACAGGGCTTGGTCCTGGGCCCAGTGCTCTTTAACATTTTTATTAACGACTTGGATGAGGAGGTACAAAGTATGCTTATCAAATTTGCAGATGATACAAAATTGGGGGGCATAGCTAATACCGTGGAAGACAGAAACAAAATTCAAAGGGACCTTGATAGGCTGGAGCATTGGGCTGAAAACAACAGAATGAAATTTAACAGGGATAAATGCAAATTTCTACACTTAGGAAAAAGTAACCAAATGCACAGTTATAAGATGTGTGATACTTGGCTCAGCAGTACGACATGTGAGAAGGATCTTGGAATTGTTGTTGATCACAAGCTGAATATGAGCCAACAGTGTGATGTCGCTTCAAAAAAGGCAAATGCTATATTAGGCTGCATTAACAGAAGTATAGTTTCCAAATTGTGTGAAGTACTAGTTCCCTCTATTCAGCACTGGTTAGGCCTCATCTTGAATACTGTGTCCAGTTCTGGTCTCCACACTTCAAGAAGGATGCAGACAAACTGGAACGGGTTCAGAGGAGGGCAACAAAGATGATCAGGGGACTGGAAACAAAGCCCTATGAGGAGAGACTGAAAGAACTGGGCATGTTTAGCCTGGAGAAGAGAAGACTGAGGGGAGATATGATAGCACTCTTCAAGTACATGAAAGGTTGTCACACAGAGGAGGGCCGGGATCTCTTCTTGATCGTCCCAGAGTGCAGGACATGGAATAATGGGCTCAAGTTGCAGGAAACCAGATTTCGACTGGACATCAGGAAAAACTTCCTAACTGTTAGAGCCATACAACAATGGAACCAATTACCTAGAGAGGTAGTGGGCTTTCCGACACTGGAGGCATTCAAGAGGCAGCTGGACAGCCATCTGTCAGGAATGCTTTGATTTGGATTTCTGCATTGAGCAGGGGGTTGGACTCGATGGCCTTGTAGGCCCTTCCAACTCTACTATTCTATGATTCTATGAAATAGCATGTAGTATAAAGACTGTTGTGCTGTCTGAAGTCTGACTCCAAAATAGAAAATTTCTGGTACCTCTCAAGACTCAAGAATTCTTGAGTGAGGTCTCCTTTATCTTCTGCGTGCACTAGATGACTGGTGTTGATAACCTGCGAGCTTAGGTGAATGAACATTTGACATACAAGAACTCTTTGTAGACACAGACGAATGGAGAAAGCAAGAACTATCTACACTGTGCATTCACAGGCCTTGCTGATATCAAAAGTACCGTATACAGAAGAGCTATTTTCATTATAACATGGAACCCCTATGATGCAGGTGCATGCTTTGTTCCCTGCCCCCCACATTATAATGAGCTTTTACTATAGCTATTTATAGACTTTTCCTCCATGAATTTGTCTACTCCCCTTTTAAAGCCACCTAAGCTAGTTGCCATCACCACATCTTGTGCCGTGAATTGCATAAATCAAATCAAATCTTTATTATTTAGCCAAGGGCCATCATTTGTGTGAAAAATAAATCACTCACAGCATGATATAAACAAAACAGCACATCCAACTTTCCACACTACAATAATACTAATAAACAACAGCACTTTACGAAAGAAGTGAAATGATACTGAAAGAGGCCAATTAATTCAGCCCGCACTCTGGCAAAAGTAGTAGGACAGCTGTTCTATATTGCACAGCTTTGGGGAAATATGGATGGGCAAATAACTGAATCTATTCAAAATCAGTACCTAAGAATTCCAGAAATCAATTAAGGGCTGCCTGAAGAAATACATAAGAATGTATTAAAACATAAGCTTAAAAAACAACAATGAAATTAGAAATCCAAGAGCAGGTTTCAACTCAGCTTGAAAATACTTTATGTTCTAAGAGACTGTCCTATATAGGGTTGCCAGGTTCAATCCCTGAGACTGATCCTGTATCTTTAGGAGAAAAGAAAGTGCAGCTGTTCTTACAACCCTGTAATAGGAAAAACTACAAGATGAATTCTCCCTTCCCCCTGCACAACTTGAAGATACAAAAGACCTCTTGGTTGCCAAGCCCAGCCTCCAAGAGTATTTTATATCTTTAAAATTTGTGCAGGGGGAAGGGAGAATTCCACCTTGTGATTTTTCCCATTACAGTGTTGCAAGAACACCTGCACTTGGCTGACTTTCTCTTCTCCTAAAGATACAGGATCAGTCTCAGGGATTGAACCTGGCAACCCAAGTCCTATAGCTGCCTTGGATGCTCATATCTTCCGGTCACATCCACACCATACATTTAAAGCACTATTATACCACTTTAACTGTCCTGGAGAATCTTAGGAGCTGTAATTTTTGTACGGGTCTTGGGAACTTTGGGTCTGTGCAGTCAGCACCCTTAACATACTACAGTTCCCACGATCCTCAATTACTGTTAAAGTGGTACAATAGTGCTTTAAGTGTATGGTGTAGTATGGTATGCGATGTGACCACAGTTCCTGCACAGGAAGGTGCTTAAACTGAGTGCTTAAGGTTCCATTATGGAGAAGAGGAAATGATTATAGCTGTAGCATCCACAGGTATGTACAGAGGATGACACAGGGACGGAAAACTGGCTGCTTAGATTTTGTGTTGGCCTCAACCCACAAGTCGCCTTGCAGGTCTCCCCAGCTGCTTATACAGGTTTTAATTCCCTCTTTTCATACTAAACTGAACAGCCCTTTTCCTGTTGCTGTTTGTGAAGTTCTCCCTGGCAAGAAATGCCTAATTAATATGCAACTCCAAGTCTGCCTCAGGATGCTGTTTAGGCTTGTTAACAGTGAGAAGGAGCAGATAAACTTGTATGCAAGACTTGGAGGGAATAACCGCTTTCAGAATAATATAATAATCTGGCGAAGCAGCACTGTGTTGGTAATGAGGAAGACAAAAAAATCTGCTATGAGTTCGTCTACAAAATGGAATATATTCTCTGATTTGGTGGGAAAGAGCTGGCTGCATTTTTTTGTTTGTTTAAAAAGTGTTATTCTGCCTTAAGACAGGCAGCAGTCACCAGATGAAAAAGGCAAAGACACCCACAGGTATATTTCTACTGGAGTCCACATTTCTTGCAAACGCTGGGTCAAACAGCTACCCTGAGGTAATTTAAGAGAGGTTTTCTCTCCACGTCTTAATTTGCATTGTTTAAAAAGGCATAGAGACAGTTTTCAAGAAACATAAATTCCACAAGGGTCTCTTCAAGTTAGGGATCAAATGATTTATTAGCGCTGTTTACTGTGGGCTATGCTTGGACAGAGTACATCAGCATACACCATGATTACCCTGGAGCAAATGAGAAGGCAATTATCCCTACAGCGTGTGGATTTTTTTTTTTTTTTGCTAGCTGTAAGACATATTGCCCCAGGGAAGTACTTTTTAAAAATGTTCCAGCTTTTGTGTAGGAACAAGCTTTTTTTCTTTTCTCTTTCATGAACAAAACAAACTTACTGGTTTGTTACATTGCTATTCCGTATGGACACTTTCCATCTTGGAAGATTCTCTAGCCTGTGATGAAGGCAGATGAAGGATATTTCCAGCTGGTGAATGCACCTGCTTCTGTAACTGAAGCAGAAAGTACCTAAAAGATGTGTAAGTTATCGCAAGGGCTTGGAGCTACTGGTGGAGGTTTCGTGTGATGGCTGCTGTTCCCTCCATACTGATCTTCATCTTATTTGTTTTTATTTATTTGAAAGATTTTGAGATAGTTTACCATTAAAATATCCCAGTGGTGCATATAAAAGAGAAGAATACATAATATAAAAATAGTGACATGTCATAAAATCACAATAAAACAAATCTCAGCATGCCCATAATGATACTTGTGGACAAATTAAGAATAATATGAAGCTTGAAAAGCCTCAGTGAAAGAAAGAAAAATATCTTCAGTATATATTGAACACAAAATCATAGGCTCCTGGTATATTTCAAGAGAGAGTTCCAAAGGCCTGGTGCCACCATACTAAATACCTGTTTCATGTACAGGTAAACAGAGTCATAAAAATGCAAGGTACTGTCAATAGGGCCTTTGCAGAAGTGAGCATGTTTGGACAAGCAATAACCAATATGGGACTGGCACAGTGTACTTTCTGGTATCCATCAGGATATGTTACACATAAAAAAACACTTCAATAGCTGGAGAAAGTGAACATCTGGAAATCCCCTGAAAGCAAATCTAATTGGTGATAATTTAGCTGATTAGTCACAGTACTCCAATGCTTTTGATATCCACAGTCCAGTTAGAGTGCATGCTTTGCCTGCAGAATCTGGGAAAGAGTCCCACCTGAAACTCTCAGTGTAGATATTACTGAGCTGGATGGGCCAGTCATCTGTGTTGATAGCAACTTCCCATATTTTTATGTTCTTATATAAAATATTCATCCTTCTGGTCTGTCTGGTGAACAAGAACCAGTAGAGCTTGGGCAGTATGTCTGTGCAGTGATTTCCAATGCTGAGTGTTCAGGTGTCCTAGGTGAAAAAAGTGGCTTGCCCTACATCACTTCCTTCGAGCACAGTTGTATGCTACAATCCATAATCAGAAGCATAGAAGGTTACCATCCAGATTTCTGGCCTAAAGAAGTGATTGTAGATTTTGGCTTGAACAACCAGTTCTAAAGAACAAGATCAAGGATAGCCAATGTGGTGCCCTAAAGATTTGTTGGACAGCTATTTCCATCAGCCCTAAACAGCATGGCCAACAGTCAGGAATAATGGGAGTTGTAGTCCAGCAACATCTGGAAGGTACCACATTGGCTACTCCTGAACAAGATCATAGAATGCACTGTAGATAAAGTAAATTAGACATTCTGGCTTTTATAATGCAAGGGGGACAGTCAATGAAATTGAAAAACAATTATGTTATTCTTCATTGCCACAAGGGATTATAGAGGCTTATTGCTCAGCATCTCCACCCACGAGATTGATTATTTATGAGGATAATGAGATAAGCTAAAAGAGTATACAACTTTTTTAGCATTATGATTTTGGAAGCCATACAAAAGCTAATGCTTCAGGGCACAAGCCAACAACTAGCTAAGTGGGTTAGGAAGAAAATGCTGCGTATGCAGACTATTTATGTAATAGTTCAACTTTTTCAGAAAAATATAGTGTTGGCCACTTTAAAAACAAAAACAAGGATCCCAGTGTGAATGAACACAAGCAAACTATGTTACCTTTGATCTCTCAAAAGTGAAAACTGGAGAGTCTGCACTATCAGACAAATCCCTTAGAGACCCCCTTTCCACACTTTCCACACAGTGAATTTTGGATGACCAATCTTGTTAGTCTGTAGCAGCAAAAAAGATAGTACCTGTTGTGACATTTTTAAAAAGGGGATTGTTGTGGCATGCACTCTCTGTAGGCAAGTTAATGACCTCTTAGGTTCATAAAGTGGATTGAGAAAGTAGTAGCTGAAAACCAAACTGGCAACACAATTAACAATGGTGACAAACGCAACAGCAGTGCAAAAACAAGATCCTCAGAGCTGAAGTACAAAATCTTAAACCATTGCTGGAGCATCAAAGGATTAAACTATTGTGTGTATGCAATTCATCAGGGATGGACATCTCGAGAATTCAACCCTCAGCAGTCAATCTTCTTAAGGTTTCCCACCCGCCTATTATTTAGTTATTTTATTTCTTTGAAAATATCCAACTTTTACAATTCTTAGGCCACTTTCATAAATAAAACTGTAAAAAGTATAAAACAGGTAAAAACACAATGATTACACAAACCAAAGCAGCAAGTAAAACAATATGGTGCCGGTGAAGAACACCACCAAGCAATAGTCAAGCCAAAAGCTTGCTGAAACAGCAAAGTCTGCAGTGGTAAATAGGAGGGCAAACAAATATCCTAGGCAGAGCATTCCATGTGTTTCCACCAATCACACCTCAGAAGGATGTGCAGAAGGGACTTACCAGGCAATCTTAGTGGGTAGGCAGGTATGGAAGAGATATGTCTTATAGGTGTTCTGGTCTTAAGTCATTTAGGGCTTTAATGGTAAAACCAGCACTTTGAACTGCGTCCACAAATGGACTGGTACCCAAATTCTTGCAGCAGCAGTTTGCAACAGCTGAGGTTTCTGAACAGTTTCCAAAGACAGTCCCATGTAGAGCACATTACACTAGTCTAGTTCACTGAGGTCATCACACATCCCCATGCAGCTTGGAGAGAGTGAATATCCTCCGTTCATACCCCAGTCTGAAGAATCTGGCAGAACCTCTCACTTTGGGAAAGGAGAAGTCACCTAATGTGTTCAGCAAAGTCATGTGAAGCTATCGTTTTATCTTTCAGAAAGCCTGATGTATGGTCTGCTGAGCTGAACTCTTTTTTTGCTTTTTTGTTGAGAGCTGATTGTGTATGTATGTATTTTTCTTTTTCAAGTTTTTTTTTTAACTAATGCTGTTCCTGTTGTGTACTGCTTTTTACATTATTATTTTACTGTTTGTCTGAGCTGGTGGAAAAACCTTCAGGTTAGTTAGTGAAGTATTAAATGAGATCCACGTCTTCACACTTGGCACAATGAGGGCTAGAGAGCTGTCTGGTAAAACCAGAGTGTGGCTTACAGACTACCAGTTAGTTGGTCTTTTAGCATAAAACCAGATGGGTTTAGTCAGGAAACTGCAGTTAGTGCAGGATGCTGAAGCATGATTGCTTACAAGAGTGAAAATCTGTGAGCAAATTATCTTTGCTCAAAGATCTGTACTGACTGCCAGTTCACCACCAAGTTCAGGGTGTTACTTAATTGCTTGGGACCAGTTTACTTAAGGAATTGCCTTACCCAGTAGGTGCTGACTCAAACACTTTGATCTGCAGAAAGTGCCCTTTTACAATATGATGCTCGTTCTGCATTTGTAAGGGAGTCATGCCTTTAGTATGGCAGCACCTGTACTTTGGCACTCCCTGCCTATTGACACTAGGCAGGTGCCAGAATTGTATTCTTTTCGACACCTGCTGAAAACTTTTCTGTTTCAGCAGGCCTATTCAGATTCATGATTGGTTACGTGTTTTTACTGCTTTGTTTCATTTTTATTTTTTGCTAACTGTTATGTTATGATGTGGGAATCATCTTATTTCATAGTTAGTTACTGCAAATGTTAATTGTTATTTAATTTTGAGAATTGTTATTTAATCTTGAGAACTGTATTATTTTATTGATGTATTATGTTTGTGTTTTTTGTAAGCTGCCTTGAGGGCCTTTTGGCCATAAGGTGGGGTATAAATTTAATAAACAAATAAATAAATAAATTATGGCATTTGGTTGTTTTGAGATTTTTTAACAGTATTTCAAAATGTTTTTAATTGGATTTTTTTTTATTACAGATGAGTTTGCCACCATGGGCTCCTTTGAGAGGAAGGGTGGGATAGAAATTTAATAAAATAAAAATAAAATAAATGAGAAATTGTTCTTTTGAATAAGAGTTTGATCTTCTGAAAACCCAGTAACTTCTTTTTATGTGCATGTGTTAACATGGCAGA
Source organism: Rhineura floridana (assembly GCF_030035675.1). NCBI lineage: Eukaryota > Metazoa > Chordata > Lepidosauria > Squamata > Rhineuridae > Rhineura > Rhineura floridana. The sequence goes on from NC_084487.1 coordinate 103,999,765, forward strand.
AAGTCAAATACATTGTTAGATACTATTTGCTCCAGTGGAGGTCTTCAGTCTCCAAATTCAACCGTGACTGACAATTTACATTTATGCATCTTGTCAGAGAAACTATTATCATCTTGAACATCTGATAGGGTTTTGAATTCCTGAGCTGCCCTCCTTGTCATTGCTTTAAAAACCCAAACTGACATCTAATCCATGGTTTTACTCTATAAACTCAAATTTAGTGAAAATGAATATTCTGCTAGTCACAGGTTCAATGGGCTGGAAAAGACTCCTGCCTGAAACCCAGGCACTGCCAGTCAGTGCAGAAAATACTGAGCGAGATGAACCAATCGTCTGATTCAGTGTAAGGCAGGTCCCTATGTTCCATGTGTAGGAGTGGACATTTTTGTAATTCTGTCTGCCGAATTCCCAGCATTCTTTCTTGGGGCCTTTCTTTGGGACTGTTCACCCCTGCTGAGAAACTGATTAGCTAAAATCAGCTTGCAGTGGAATCAAAACTTTGATTCCACACAGTGTTTAACACAGTGCTATATTCGTCATAATGATTCTGCAGTGTCTTTCCCATTGGGGAAAGAACTGGTGGCTTCCACTTGTGACTCTCTGGTTGTTTGTCTTCCACACCCTTCCAGGCAGCCCTGAAGCTAGGGCAGGGCAAAAGGGTTCACTGCCCCCTCTGGCTGTGCTCCCCCTACCAGATATTTTGGAAAATTGTCTTTTTAATTTGTGACATGACAATGACAGCCTCCATTGAAAGAAAGACAGCTTGTTTTAAGAACCATTGAAGAATAGGACCCTCTGAAAAATTCAATGAATAAGTCAGGATGAGTGCCCAAAAAAGCCTCACATGGAAGAGCTCCCCAAAGTCTGCTCACTCAAGACTTTGCCTGATCGAAGGTGGATTTTTCATGATCACAATTACTCTATAATTACATAAGTGAACATGGGGGAAAAACAGCATGGCCCTTAAAGAGTTAAATATTTCAGGTTTCAGTTTCAGTTTCAGTTGTGCCAGCAGTAAAGAAGCATGTTTGTTTGCCTGCAGTAAGAAGTGTTTGTTTATTCTGCAGTTATTAGGATGAGCAGGATTGAGTGCTTATTGCTAAAGAGTGAAATAAAGAGATAACTTAAAGTGATCTGAAATAATATTTAACTTAAGTTGTCTTTTACTCTTTTAAAGCACTTACTATACGCACAGCCATAGTGGCTATTTTTCTTCTTTTTCTTGAGTACTTGATGGCAAAGGATGAAAACACCTCTAGAGAAATAGAAACATTTCTGTACACACTATAGTTGCCTGATTGGCTGGCCATCTAGGCTGTAACTCAGGTCTAATTTCTGATTTTCCCAATGTGTGCAGCTCAGCATGAGGGCTTTTCAGGGTTTCTGGGCAGAAAAATCAACACAGAAAACAATTTTAAAAATCTAATTGCTTTTCACAATTAATTTCTGATCACTTGGTTAGTCCTTTATATAGCAACCAGTTAAAAAGCCTTCCCTTGATTATCCAACAGGAAGGAAAATCTAAAGGTCAGGAAGACCTTCTTGTTCACTATATCCTTAACATTCTTTTTTCTTATGAAAAAAAAAAACAGGACATTAATTCCTGGTGTTAAAACTAACTTGACCTTTACATATCCCATGATGTAAGTTTGACACACTCTCTGCATGGAGGAGGAGTGAGGAGGAAGGTCACTGCTTTTCTCTTTCTCTGGCCTGGCCCTCATGACCTTTCCACCAGTGAGTGGAGGCGGGGAGAAATTGGCCGGTGCTATGCGTTTCCCACCAAAAACTGCTCCACCTAGAAATCTGTCTACCCCACCTAGCCAGGAAGGCTGGCTACAGGGCTGCCTCCTGATACTATGCCCACAGGCAATTTTTATTCAGAAGTAACTTCTTTTATTTATTTATTAATTTATTGCACTTGTATACCGCCCCATAGCTGAAGCTCTTTGGGAGGTTTACAGCAATCAAAAACATTAAAACAAATACACAATTTAAAAACATATTTTAAAAACAATTTAAAACACAATTTTAAAATCCAAAACAATATAAAAATTTAAAAACACATGCTAAAATGCCTGGGAGAATGCCTTTTCAGTTTAATGGGACTTACCCTCTACAATAATGGGACTTACTCTCTACAATAGCCTTCCCCACCCTGTTTCTCTCCGGATATTTGGAAGTACAATTCCCATGATTCTCAGCCAGCGTGGCTGATAGTCAGGGATTATGGGAGCTGTAGTCCAAAACATCTGGGCACCCACAGCTGGGGAAGGATCCTCTATAAGGTGTGGATTGCAGCCTTCAGTCAGCAAAGATCTCCCTATTTAGTCCTATAACATAGTTTCTGTATCTCCTGGTTGCAGCCCTTTTAATTAGGTATCAGTCTGCCATGATTTTTCCTTGCTGTGTCCCCAAGTTACTACATCTGGGGGAAGGAAAGGAAGAGTCAGATTCCCCCCCAATGCTAATCAAATGTGTGTAACACTCCTGTCACCATGACACCCTCTGTGACACTCCTCCTGTCACAGCCTCAATAGCACTTTGCCAGCCCACACTGAACAGGATGGTACTGTGATGGCATTTTGAGTCAGAGGAATAATCAAATCTGAAGTGGGGTGGGGTAGAGAAAAGATGACAACCTGGAGAATGCTGGGATGCTATCATATGGCAGCAACATCTCTTTAATTCGCCATAAATGAGTGAATGGATGATTTCAATCCCATGGTAAAATGGCTGATGTGAAAGCAAACCTTTGTGAGCAAGATAGGTATTCAGGCATTTTGAAAAGATCCCTTTCATTGTTGTTTCTCACCAGCGGCAAAGAGACAAATGTTCAGATGAAAAAGTGATGGTTAATGGCTTGGAGGATATACAATGGATGTAGGATATCATTCCTCCATAAAGTGATCCTTCATTATTCGCAGTCTTCAAATCTACACTGGTGTCTTTGTTAATTTATTTTCAGTTTAAGCACACATCAAATGGCTAGCTGCAAATATTGGTGTGTGTGTGTATAGGCACTTGTACATTACTTGCTCTTAAACAAGTTGGGAAGAGAAAAGGAAATATTTCCTTTCTTTCCATCCTTTCTTGCTTCATTCTAATAGCTTGAATGCTTGAGTGAATGCACACTTCCCTAGGGCTATGCTTTCTATGAGGAAAAACACCATGCTAATCACACATTTAAAACTAATCCATTCATGCTTACCACTTCTCCTTCTAGATTTATACTCAAGAAAGAGAAAATGTCTTCACAGCCCTGTTGTGTGTGTGTCATGGAGTTGATGCCTATCAAAGTTAGCAATTTTGAGCACAGAGCCAGAAGACAGTACGTATGCTACTGCAGTCTTTTCTATTCCACATCGTGTTTTATAAGAAAAGTTCCTAATGGAGTTCCAAGGAATTCAGATTTGATTTGTGGAATTGAACAGCCAACACTGCCTTTTTTTATGGACTGTTTTGGAGTCCACAATACCATTGCCTCTGTCTTTGGGGAGTCAAATCCTTCTGCCTCTCACCCTCCTCTTTTTAAAAAATTAGTGGTGATTTCTTGCTCAGGACTGGATTACTGCTGTTGTTACAGTTGCTACTGCTGAATTTAGCTCTTCTGATATCTAAGCACTCCTGCAAATGCTATCTTCCCTAGAATGATTATCTGCTTGAAGAAGTTACAACATACTCCTTGGAGGAAATGTCAACCTTAATAAAGGATAACTGCTTACTCGGTGCGGGTATCACACAAACATGCCTGTAGTATGAAACATATTCAGATTGTTACTGATTAACTTGAAACATAGCTAATAAATGGTTTCTGAGAAAGCAGATTTAGTTCTCATTCAGAGGGTAATGAATTATGGGCTATTTCTCAACAGGTTGGGAGCTATACGGGTGTGAGGTTATGGGAGCTAATATCTCTGAATGGAGGATGTGTTGTAATCAATCACAGTGAATTAAGAAGCCCAGCATTCAGACTCTCCTCCAGTTGTCCCTTGGATTAGAAGAAATCTTACTGCAGGCCTATATTCCAGATCTCTGACAGGGCACTATATATAAAACCTTTTTAAAAAATCCACAAAGCCTGTTACATTTCAATCACCTATGTGTGTGGAGTCTGAATCAAAGTTCGACAGACAATGTTTGTGGGTGGGGTAGGATTTAAATCCACCCAGAAGATCTGGGAAATGAAACGGCAGGTCTACACCTAATGACCTTTAATAATAGTAATTAATACTAAGGGGATAATAGGATATTTTATGGCTTAGAGATGAAGAAATGTTGAACTTATATTTCAGAAAAGCAACAAAAGTCACCCAGGCAACTTGAGGCACATTAGCTTGGTGGATAATTATCTTATATAATAATATCCTAAATATTAAATGACAGAAAAAAGATATGAAGGCAGCACATAGGTTGTAATCTAGAAAGTGTTTAATATTTCATATAGAACGAAGCCAATATCATCTTTCAAGAAGGAAAAAGTAGATCAAGTCTAATTGTATTTTAGTAGATATTCAGTACATTACATGTAAGAAATTTATTAATGACTAAACCTGGAAATTGTTGATATTTTAATTAACACTTGTAATTTATCCTGCAAATCAGCCTCATCAGATTAGAATGTAACGCCAACTGAAAAGAAAAATTTCTAGGGGAGATCTAGTAAATCACAACTGTCAGAAAGCATTATTAAAGTTAGAATTGTTAAGCATAAAGATGAAGACAACAAACTAGAAGTTTTTTTAAAAAAAATAGAGATGTCAAATTCGAGCATCAGGGAAAAGTTAAATAAATAAATGCTGGAAGAACACTACAATTTTTTACCCATTTGATTTCTCATTTGTAGGGATGGGGGAGACACTTCATTCAGTTCACATTTAAAGCTGAATTTATCAAATTCAAACTTTGTGAAACAATGTGAGAACTGAAACACAGCCATCTCTAGAAATTCACACTTAATCCAAATTTTGCAATGCAGTTCTTCAACCAAGCAATGTTTACAAAAATGCATATATTAGGGAAAGGGGTGCACAAACCGAATATATTGGTGAAAATAACATAACATAATATTAGGATAAATTGCTTGTGTACATTATTCCAAAGTGCATACAAAAATGTATTTGTTTGAAGCTATTTGCACTAAAATGCTGAAGAATTTTCGTGAGGATTTTTTTTAAAAAAAATCACAACAGAAATATAGAGAACTGAATTTAAGATTAGAAAAATGAGAAACTGAGAGAACTGAAATTGACAGCTCATTCCATTCCTACTCATTTGTGGCTCATTGGAGACATGAAGATTTCTCTCATGTCCTCTGGGACATCAGGGACTGTCACAACCAGGGAGAACAAGTCTGATGCCATCAAAATGCACCCAATTAAATAACCCTTGGGATAAATTGGTGATTAAATTTTATTTTATTCCTATATGAACTTGCTTGTGTTTTAAGAGCAGTGTTGGAATGGAGTCCTGCCTGTTGACCTGTCTTTAAGATCTATTACACTGGCAGGCACTAGTAACAGGGCCTTCTCAGTAGTGACCCCTGCTTTATGGAACTTTCCTTCCCACTTGGTTGATTTGTTTGGCAACCTTCTTGATTCCTTCTAAGTTTGATGCAGACATTCCCACCAGGCATTCAAGAAAGGGATCTTGATTGGGCAAGGTTATGCCAAAAATGCAGATGACTCTATGGGGCTAGCTGCTAGACACACTAGCCCCACTCAAGTGCTACCTGAATGCATTGGGTGTTGTTTGATTTCCCTGTTGTTATATATGCACAAAATTTATAGTTATTTATTAGTCCTTGAAAATATGTGCTGTCATATATCTATGCACTTCCTGGATATATATCTGTGTCCATTTGATATAATGTGACAATGAACATCAACTTGGGTCTTCAGCACATTTTCTTGCCTTCTTGTATTAGATATGAGGGCAGTAAAAGGAGCTGCAGATACCATATTTCAGATACCATACCCTGTGTTATTATTCTAATGTCACATTATACATTTTTTCGTAAAGTTATATTCCCCACACAACCTCCATGGCTTGCCAAATAAAGCTGAACGTGATGAGACCACCCCAATGGCTTCACTCTCAAAGGTTACATATGTTGTGTGATCACACAGGCTTTAAACAAACTGTGCCAGCATGTTAAATCATAGGGAAAAAGAGAACTATATTCATTGCCTTGAGGCACGCTACCACATGGTATTAAATTAACTAACATATTAAAGAAGAATCTGCATGAGTAGCAGGGAAATTATGCTTGGATTTTTAAATCAGAACTTGCAATATGTATTCCAGACGTGCAAAAAGTTTTACAAAGCTTAGAATCTAGTGACATTTTCTGAGCCCAGCTTTCAAGAAAAGAGGGGTAAAGTCCTCAGAGCACCACTAAGAGGAGAGATTCTGCTCTTCTTGGATTCTGATCTCTTCCCCTTCTTCTTCCCGAAGTATGAGGGCTTATGTAGTGGCTATTTCTTTATAATGATCAATCTGAGGTCATATGGGGGGGTGTTGAGCCCAGGGGTGTTGAACCCAGCCTCCCTCCTAAGGATCAAGGAGGGGGAAGGCATGAGTTGCAGGTGCCTCAGCTGTCAGCGGGCATGGACGATCCAACTGTAGTTGAGTCTAGCCCAGACCTTGAGAACGAGAGCGAGCTAGCCACCCCGCTAGTTCCCATGGATGGCCCTGCCCCTCAAAGGGACAGCGCTCAGCCATCAAGCACCCCCAAGGAGCTGTTAGAGGAGGATTCCGAAAGAGCAGTAACTCCTCCTGTGCCAAGCAGTATCCTAGAGACGCCCAACACTTCCCAGCCATCTGCTTCCCCACCTGCAGATGAGAACCCTGTTTTGTCAGATGAGCCCATGGAGACTTGTCCCCCTTCACCGCGCTCACAACGTAGGGAGAAGCGGACAGGGCAGAGGGCGTGTGTGCGAAGGAGTGAGAGGTTACATTCCAAGACCTCTCCTATTTAAGACTGCTGCGCTGTGAATGGGGCGCTGAGTCAACTTTCATCACATGTTGCAGAGCATGTCTAGAGGGTAGTTAGGGACTTGTAGTGAGTTAGCATAGGGTCTTTTCTAAGAGGCGCTCAGCCTTTGATGTATCCATTACGTTAATAAAGCAAGAGTTCCTTGCACCCTCATCTCCGACTCGTGGTTCCCGCTCTGAACCGGACGGGGGAGGGGATAAAACACCACATTTATTGGAATTTTTGTTTTAAAAAAGTGCTTTATCAAAATCGCACTCACATTTGCCTTCACTCCCAATCCTCTCATGTAGCTACCCAGTTTATTTATTTATTTATTTTTATTTAAAATATTTCTGTCCCGCCCTTCTACCCTATAATAGGGCACTCAGGGCAGCTTACAATAAAATTGAATATGTACATAATAAAATTGTACACAATAAAGATCACAAAAACATTAAAATTAATTAAAATACATAAAAGGCAATTAAAATATATAAAATATATAAAATACTATACACACACACACACATATATACATATATATAGGGAGTGGTACTGAAGGGACTACAGAGGTAAAAATTATCCTAGAAGGCATAAAATCAGTTCTAGGCTCTACCCTACGTCCCTCCCAAAGGCTCTCCAGAACAAGATCATTTCCAGAAGTCTCCGGAAAACCATCAGGGAGGGAGCAGAATGGGCTTCTTGGGGTAGGGTATTCCAAAGCTTGGGGGCCACAGCTGAAAAGGCTCTTTCCCGTGTGCCTGTCAGTCTAACATCTTTCATTCCAGGCACACAGAGGAGACTAGAGGCAGATGATTTTAAATCCCGAGCAGGTACATATGGGGGTAAGCAGTCCCTCAGGTACATTGGTCCAAGGCCGTTTAGGGCTTTAAAGGTCAGAACCAGCACTTTGAATTGGGCCTGGAAACAAGTTGAGAGCCAGTGGAGTCGATAAAGCACAGGGGTGATATGCTCCCTGCGCCATGCTCCAGTTAACATTCTGGCTGCTGTATTTTGAACCAACTGTAATTGCCAAACCATTTTCAAAGGCAGCCCCTCATAGAGTGTGTTACAGTAATCAAGCCTCGATGTCACCAATACATGTGTCACTGAGGCCAAGTCAGCTGCTTCCAGGAACGGACGCAGCTGGTAGACCAGTTTGAGTTGGCCAAAAGCACTTCTGGCTACTGCAGCCACCTGATATTCAAGCAGCAGGGCAGAATCCAGGAGGACTCCCAAACTGTGGACCTGCTCCTTCAATGGGAGTGCAACCCCATCCAGAATAGGTTGCAACCCTATCCCTGGCACAGTTTTCCCCTTGACCAGCAACACTTCCGTTTTGTCTGGATGAAGCTTCAGTTTGTTAGTCCACATCCAGCCCTTCACAGCTTCCAGGCACCAGTTTAGGATGAGCACTCCCTCCCTGCAATCACGTGGTAGGGCGAGATAGAGTTGAGTGTCATCAGCATATTAATGACATTGTACTCCAAATCTCCAGATGATATTTCCCAGCAGTTTCATATAAACATTAAACAGCATGGGAGACAGAACCCTGCAGTACTCCGTAAGCCAACCGCCCGGGGGTCAAGCAGTAGTCTCCCAGCACCACTTTCTGGGTCCTGTCTATTAGGTAGGACCGGAGCCACCTTAAAACAGAGCCTCCCAAGCCCAGAAGGTTACCTTGGTTGATGGTATTGAAGGCTGCAGAGAGGTCCAGCAGCACCAACTGGAATGTACTCCCCCTGTCTGATGCCTGGCATAGGTCATCAAGCAGGATGACCAAGGCAGTCTCTGTCCCATGACCAGGCCTGAAGCCTGATTGAAAAGGGTCTAGGTAGTCTGATTCATCCAGGAAAACTCGAACCTGAGCAGCCACTACCTTCTCAATCACCTTGCCCAAAAAGGAGAGATTAGAGACTTGGCAGAAGTTGTTAAGATCCACAGGGTCTAACAAAGGCTTCTTTAACAAAGGTCTTACCACAGCCTCCTTCAACAATGTTGGCATAGAACCTTCCCCTAGGGAGGTCTTAATTAAATATGCTAACCAGTCAACCACTCCCACTCTCGCATATTTAATTAACCAGGATGGGGAAGGGTCAAGAGAACAAGTAGTGGCCCTCGATTCTCCCAGAATCCTGTCCACATCCTCAGGCTTTACAAGCTGAAAAGTATATATAGAAAAATGACCAGAGGAAGCCTCGGGGACATCTGGCACAATTGTAATTATGAGTCCACGTCAGTCCAAATGCGAGCAATTTTATCTGCAAAGTGCCTTACAAACATGTCACAATGAGTGAGTGAGGGCTCAGAGTCTAATGTAGGGCCAGAGCCCAAAAGACCCCGGTCCACCTGGAAAAACATCGCCGGACGACACTGAGCAGACACAATGGTGGCAGAGAAGTAAGCTTTCTTTGCTGCCATCACCGCCACATGAGCTCTAGCCTGATTGAGTTTTTCTCCACCATCGCTTTAGCAGTTGTCCCTGCCATTTCATCAGGCCCAAGGTTTGAGTAAACCAAGGTGTATTACGGGCCTTTCCTGGTGGGAGAGGGTGCTTTGGCACAATAGTGTTCACTGCCTGGGTCACCTCCATTTTCCAGAGATTGACCAGGTCTTTAGCAGTATCGCCAACCATGCTGGGAACATCCCCCAGAGCATTCAGGAAACCATCTGGATCCATGAGTCTCTGGGGGAGGACTATCTTAATCAGCCAGCCCTGTAAAGGTTACGAAGTCTAAAACTTGTCAGGTGGTGATCTATCCATGACAGTTTGTCCCATTTACAGCTGGTGGCCAGCCAGGAAGGTCAAATATGCTTCCGAGGCTCTGTTCAATGCTTACAGAAGCTGCTGGAAAAGAGAGACCCCTGCTGGTTCAGATATTGGGTGCTACTTTTATTCTTTTCTCCCTCTCCTCCTTCTCCTTCTGGAAAATAGAAACTCCCCCAGATCTTTCTGCAATAAAGCTGCTGAAGCAAGGTCAGGCATTTCAATATGGATATAAAATGTTAATAGATGATAGCCATTGGCCTGCACTTGAACATTTATGCAGTATAATTTATGCAGGATTATTTTCCTCTTGGCTAAATTTGGAATCAGTGGGTAATTTTGAACAATGCCAATTATCTCAGGATATAGTCCTTTATGGTTAAGTCTCAAGCTTGTGTTTGGATAAAGAAAATGCCCTCTCCAATCAATATACATTAAAATTGCATGTAAAAGTTTACCATAAAAGAAGTACAACATAAAGTATTTGTTTTTTAATTGCTGTGATTTTTTTAAAAAAAGTACAGTTCTAGTGTCACTTTCAACATTTTTGTGTTATCTAAATCTCTGTGCAGAAGGACGACCCATTGACATGATCCAAGCCTTGACGGAACATTTTATGGTCAGGGTAAGGATACTTGTTTTTGTTTGAATTCAGTCAAACACCTGCTTGCCCAGAGCTTAGCTTCCAACAGACTACAGTTGCTGTAATAACTGTGCCACAGCTCTCTTCCTGATTGGCTAACTAAGCCAGGAGACTCCTGGGAAAACAACAGCCAGGCTCAACATGCTCTTGCTCAGTTTTGATTTCATGCTTGATTTTCTCAGACTTCTTTGGCGCTGGTCTTCCTGTTCTGTTCCTTTGTGTCTTGCACTGAAGATGCCAGGAGGGCAAGCATTCAAAGAGCCCCTTATGTAAACTTGGGCACTTCTGTGTCACTACAATATAAAATACTGACCTTGTGGGGAGGGCTTTAGAAGTAATTTTGTTTCAACCTAACCTATGTCACAGAGATGTGGTAAGGATAAAGTGTAATATCTCTCTTTACATCAGAGGATAGCTAACATGGTGCCCTTGAGATGTTGCTGGACTCCACTTCTCACCATCCCTGACCATTGGCCATGTTGACTGGGGTTGATGGGAACTGGAGTCCAGCAAGATCTGTGGAGCACCTCATTGGCTGCCTCTGCTTCTCTCTGATCCCTTTGGCAGAAGAATGTCAAGATAATAAGATATATTTTCTTGACTGTATGGCTGCAATTTTTCTGAGCATGGACGTGTAAGATGTATGTTCTATTTGTGCTGAATCCAATAGTAGCAGAGCAGATGGAAGCTATGCATCTGCTTTAGGCACATGCATACTGTACATCAGGAACTGGTACATACATTTTAAAAATCATAGCCATTGTACCTACTCTTAAATGTGCATCTAGTTTGAAAGCAGATGACAACCATCACCTAACCTTTTTCCGACTGACCATGGCATGCATTATTATTACAATGCAAGCCTTTGCTACCTGAGTGGTCTTTCCATAGCTTTGTGTTCAGTTCCTGCTGGGAACTACCCAGGGCTTTTAAAGCCTAGTAGTTTTGGGTGTGGTTTTTTAGTGTGCTGTTAATATAACAGAGCACAAATTTCCAGTGGGAAGTTAATTCTAATGCAGGATCTGCAATACATAATAGCCAGGCTCGTGTTAGCTATTGTATCTCTCTTCATATTTCCTGAAGGGGCACCCAGCTCCCCTAAGAAACCCACTCTAATGCTTTGAGACTGCTATTTATCTTCATTTCCCTGTAACTTTGGAGTTATGGAAAGTAAAAACTGGCTGTGTTAAGAAAATGATGCATGTCATTATTGATTTTACCTTTGGTTTATATTCCACGTTTCCAGTAGACATTTCTGATTTGTACACAGAATATTTAGGGATATAAATGTGTGTTTTATATATTGTGAGGGGAAAAATCCAAATATGTTGGAAATGGATATCACCCTTTAACTCAGGAATGGGTAACCCGTAGCCCTCTTGCTGATGGGCTCCAACTCCCATCAGCCCTGGACAGCAGGACCAATGGCCCAGGATGCTAGGAGCTATAGTCCAACATCATCTGGAGGTCCATAGGTTCCTCACTCCTGCTTTAACCCTAAGACAGACTTGTCTCATTTCATTCCCAATAAATCATTATCTTTGCTTATATGCCACTATTACAGGAAACATTGTTTTCCTTTATTTGGCCAAATCTAGCCAAACATTGACTTCCACAGAAGTTAAACATATGCTTAATTCTCTTCCACCGTGATGGAAATGATTTAATAGTACTTAAATTTTCAGGATTTGGCACACATTTATTTTTTTTAAATGTGATAAGTCCATAATCCCATAGAAGTAGGCTGAGAATCAAGAACATATGGTGGACAAGCAGGTCCACATTAAATGTATGAGGCAATATGTGATGTGGACACTTGGACAGAAATTAAAGCTGCAGTTCTAAACACACTTAATATTCAGTAAGCCCCACTGAATGCTTCTAAGTAAACATGCATAGTTTTATACTGCATGTGAATTTCATTTAGTTCCCATTGCAATTAATATGACTTAAGTCATGACTCATTTGCCATCATTTTGGTGGGAACTCAAGTGCAAAAACTGAGTCTGGACTAATTCTTTGTATGTTGACATGTATGTGCATAAGCATGATTCACATGATCCTATCCATTTGCCCCTGCTGCCACAAACAGCCGAAAGATTAAATTACTGAGTTTATAATATATGATTATAATATAATCTATGGTGGTATGAACATATATATGTGTGTGATGAACAGTGTGTGCACCACTGCTAACGGCCACCTGGACAGCAAATATGTGGTGATGCAAAGGCACAATAGTCCAGGACTGTCTGGTTTCTTTCTAGATTCTCAGCCAAAATTACCTTTACTTCTTCTGTAAGGCCAGGTTTAGCCTTGTATCAATAAAGTTCTATTTGAATATCCAATATTTCCTTATGACTCCTCAGCTGTGACACTGTATATTTGCAATGAAATGAAATGCTTTATAGAAAGATTTTCAATTTAAAAGTCTATTTGGATTCCATAACACAGAGACATCTCTTCTGAGAATTAAATAGTTGCTCTTTCTTAAACGTCAAGTAAGAGAAATGTAGCCAAGATTTCTATCACTGGAGTGAGTTGGCTCCATTGTAAGGTTCGAAATTCCAATTTTCAAAATAGCACTGTAGCTATTTAAAACTCCCCAGTTTCGCTTCCAGTTAGATATAGTATTAATCAATATGGATTTTACATTTGAATATAAAAATTTAACCTATTAAGCAGATGCCATAATTTATTCTAGACATGTCTGCTTTATCACACTGAATAATGAGATTATGGTCAGTATTTATGGAGAGTACCATGTTTGTTAGTTTTAAACTGTCAATAAACTTTAAATGCTTTGCACTAAAAATGCCAATCTATCATTATTTGTTATTGTGCCATTTGATACTAGGGGCTAAAAGAATTGTGCATGATGAAATGCTTTCAAACAGCAACACATCCAAAACAACTATGCGGCGGTAACGCAGCTGAAGCTCTGCTCATGGCTGGCATTCGATTCCAACGGAAGGAGGAGGTCGGATCTCCTGTAAAAGGGGTCGAGGTCCACTCAGCCTTCCATCCATCCGTGGTCAGTAAAATGAGTACCCGGCATATGCTGGGGGGTAAAGAAAGGCCGGAGAAGGAACTGGCATTCCCACCCCATATATACGGTCTGCCTAGTAAACATCGCAAGACGTCACCCTAAGAGTCTGAAACGACTCGCACTATAAGTGTGGGGATACCTTTACCTTTTTAAGATCTGCCATTCTATTTCATTTTGTACCAGTAAGAGTTTGCATGGTCCATCTCTAACACATGGGTAAAAGAAAAATAGATGCCATAGTGATAAACACCATATTGCAACCTTTCCCAAGAAAAGTTAGATATCATGGTGCAGTCTTCCTCAACCTGCTGCCTTGCTGTCACAGGTTCCTTCCACTGAGCCTGAAGAACCAAATGTCTTCCACAGTACCTTGCTGGTCAAGTGGTGCAGGGAGCGCATCAGATAGGAGGTTATGGAGCATATGAGGAATGCCTGTCTTCAGGCTAGAGGGCTGGCTCTTTGAGAAACTATAAATAATAATAATAATAATAATAATAATAATAATAATAATAATAATAATAATAATAATAATAATAAAATTTAATTTATGTGTCGCCTATCTGGCCATTGGCCACTCTAGGCGACGTACATGTAACAATTAAAACAAAATACAATAAATACAATAATGCAATGCAAAAACAATACAGCAGCAAGAACAATATCAATACAGGGTTAGAGGCATTTCAGTCACAACAGTTAACCCTCCCCGGAAATCCCAAAGGCCTGTTGAAAGAGCCAGGTCTTTATGGCTTTACAAAATACATTTAGGGAAGAGGCGTGCCATAGATCTTGTGGGAGGGAGTTCCATAGAGTGGGGGCCGCCACTGAGAATGCCCTCTCTCTAGTTCCCGCCAATCTAGCTGTTTTTGTCGGCGGGATTGAGAGAAGGCCCTGTGTGGCTGATCGTGTCGGGCGGCATAATTGGTGGCGTTGAAGGCGCTCCTTTAGATAAACTGGGCTGAGACCATATAGGGATTTAAAGGTTAATACCAACACCTTGAATTGGGCCCGGAAAACAACAGGAAGCCAGTGTAGATCGAACAACACAGGTGTGATGTGATCCCGGCGGCGACTATTCGTAAGTAGTCGAGCCGCCGCGTTTTGTATAAGTTGTAATTTCCGGACCATTTTCAAGGGTAACCCCACGTAGAGTGCATTACAGTAATCCAATCGAGAGGTGACCAGGGCGTGTACCACTAGTGGGAGCTGATGAACAGGAAGGTAGGGTTGCAGCCTTCGTATGAGGTGTAGTTGATACCAGGCTGCCCGGCTCACTGCCGAAATTTGAGCCTCCATGGACAGCCTGGAATCAAGTACAACCCCAAGGCTACGGACCTGATCCTTCAGGGGTAAACTCACCCCATTGAATTTCAGGTCAACATCTCCCAACCTTCTCTTGTCCCCCACGAGTAGCACCTCGGTCTTATCAGGGTTCAACTTCAGCTTGTTCCTTCCCATCCATCCACTCACGGATTCCAGGCACTTGGATAAGGTCTCCACAGCCAACTCTGGTGAAGATTTAAACGAGAGATAGAGCTGAGTGTCATCCGCATATTGATGACACTGCAGCCCAAATCTCCTAATGATTGTCCCCAGCAGCTTCATGTAAATATTAAATAGCGTGGGAGAGAGGATAGAGCCCTGTGGCACACCACAATTGAGAGGCCAAGGGTCTGAAACCTCCTCCCCCAAAGCTACCTGTTGGTACCTATCGGAGAGAAAGGAATGGAACCACTGTAATACAGTGCCTCCAATTCCCAATCCCTCCAGGCGATGTAAAAGGATACTGTGGTTGACAGTATCAAAAGCCGCTGAGAGATCGAGGAGGACAAGAAAGGTGAATTCTCCCCTATCTAATGCCCTCCTTATATCATCTACCAGAGCGACCAAGGCTGTTTCAGTTCCGTGACCAGTCCTGAAACCCGATTGGTATGGATCCAAGTAATCCGTTTCATCCAAGTGTGCTGTCAACTGGTTGGCCACCACTCGCTCAATGACCTTGCCCAAGAATGGTAGATTCGAAATTGGGTGAAAGTTATTAAAAACTTGGGGATCCAAGGAGGGCTTCTTTAAGATGGGCTTTACAATTGCCTCCTTGAAAGCTGATGGCATCACACCCTCTTGAAAGGATGCGTTTACCACCGCTTTAATCCCCATGCCCAGTTTCTCTCTGCAGCTCACAAGGAGCCACGATGGGCAATGGTCAGTTAGACAAGTGGTAGGCTTCACAGTCGAAAGCACCTTGTCCACATCCTCAGAAGGGAGAAGCTGAAACCGATCCCAACTTACCGGTATGCAACTGGCCAACTGTGGTTCACTTACTGTGTCCACGGTGCACGGGATCGACCTCCGTAAAAACTAGCCCTAATCGATACTGGAAAGCAAGTATTATTACAAGGTGATCTTTTTCATGTAAATGAAGGGGTAAGAGAATTCATAATTTCTTGAATGTGGTCATTATCACTCTTAATAACATAATTATCACTGTCTGTACTTTTCTGCTTTTCTGCTTTTCATTTCCTTCTGACCTCATTTTTTATAACTGACACTCACCACAGTCATGTACAATATGTACCTGCAATTTAGAATAACATTTCTGCAGCTGATGAAGTGCACTGTAGTCCATGAAACCTTGTGCCATAATGAATGTGTTAGTCTTTAAGGTGCCACAAGTAGGGAGGCAGGAGAAATTTAATTCAGGTTGCATTATTTATTTCATCAAAACAAAGTGGTTTACAAGTTAAAAACAACCATACGCTGAAAACATTAAAAATAGAACAAGAAAAAAGAAGAATACAACATGGTCAACTGTTGCAGAAAGGCATCTTCTTAATTGCCTGCATAAGCCTGGTGAAACAGAAAGGTCTTTAGCAGAAGTTTGAAGGTTAAAACAGAAGGCACTTGCTGAATCTCTGCTGGAAGAACATCCCAGAGAACTGGGCCGATGACACTGAAGGCTCAATTTTGTGTCGATGTTAAATGAGCCTCGCCAACTCGGGGGACGATCAAAGCTGCTCCTGCAGATGATCTCAGTAATCGAGCCGGGATATAAGGGTTCAGGCGGTTCCTAAGATACCTTGGACCTAAGTTGTTCAGGGCTTTGTAAATTAATACAAGGACCTTGAACCTGGCTCGGTAATGGATGGGCAGCCAGTGTAGATGTTTAAGAGTGGTGTGACATGCTGTTGGCCATGTGCTCTCATCAGTAGTCTGGCCACCACATTTTGCACCCACTACAGCTTCCAAATCAGGGCCAAGGGCAGCCCTACATAGAGCGCATTGTAGTAATCCAGCCTTGAGGTTACCAATGCATGGACTCCAGAGGTCAGGCTATCCCTGTCCAGGCTGTAGCTGATGAATCAGACAAAGCTGATAAAAGGCACTCCTTGCCACAGAGGATACTTGGGCCTCTAGTGACAAAGATGAATCCAGGAGAATCTTTAGGCTATAGACCTGGTCCTTCAGAGCGAGTGTGACCTCATCCAGAACAAGTAACTTGCCTATCTCCCAGACATGGGAACCACCTAAAAACCTCCACCTTCCCAGGATTCAAGCAGTTTATTTAAAGCCAAATCTATCAAATTTGTACTTTCCGAAACAATATGAGAACTGAAACACAGCCATCCTTCACATTTCATGATGCAATTCTTCAACCAACCGATACTTACAAAAATACATATTTTTAGGGGAAAGTGTACATAAGAATGAATACATTAGTGAAGATAATATATAAAAACACAATATATCAGGAGAACTTGCTTGCAAAAATGTGTACATTAGTCAAAATTAGATACTAAAATGTGTGTACAGTATTATGAAAAATTCACACTAAGATTCTGAAGAATTTTTATGAGGATTTTTTTTTAAAAGTTTGACATTGTCAAATGATATGAAGGTTCTGTCTGAGGTATTTGGTCTATGATAGCTGTTTCATGCAAGCATATTAACAATATAATTTTTAAAAAACCTATGGACCCAATCTATACATAGAACAGGGGTAGCAGTAGGTTGCATTTAGACATGGGGTCTATTGCATTAGTTTTACTGATTATAATGTTAGTGCTTATGTTCTGATTTCTAATGTTCATTTCACACTGCAGTACCTGCTGCATTAAGGAACTGTGGCTTTCTGACTGATATACCACCACGTCATGCTACATTATATTCACACCAGTGGCTGTGGTGTGACACAACATTGAATGACATTGGCCATGTTGCTACTCCTTCATCCTTTCTGCACATCCACACTTTGTCCCCCCATGATTCACCTATGAAAACAGCAGGAAAGAACTGTATGCGGGTATACTGCCTCAAATTCCATTACTTACATGATTTTCTGTGTTTCAGGGCTCATAATTTTTTTCTGGATTTTTTCTGTAAGCAATTAACATGGAAACAAGCACTACATTTCCACTATATTCCACTAGATTTCTGAAATTGGCTTTTTCCAGTGTGAAATATTTTTAAAAATGCAGAAATTATGAGGTAAGGAAATAATCAGGGAAAGCGAATAAAGGGCCATGTGAACACAGCCCTATTTATTTTATTTTGTTTAAAACATTTATATACCGTTAAATCATTTGCATTTCTAAGCGGTGTATAAAATAAACAATAGAGCAATAAAATCATCATAAAACCAAACGTAAAACCAGCAAAACATAGGAAGAACCCAGGTTTTAATATAATGAGAAAAGGAGAGAAAAAATTCTATCCACTTTCTTCATGCCATCAATAATTGTGTACACCTTTGTCATGCCCCTTCCCATTTTTTAATAACCTAAATGTCCTCCAATTTTGTAGCCTTTCTTTGTAGGTGAGTTGCTCCAGCCCTGATAGGATTGGCTGCCCTTCTCTGCACCTTTTCCAGCTCTTCGGTGTACTCTTTGGGGTGCAGCAACCACAAATGTACCCCATATTGCAAATGTTGTTGCACTATAGATCTGTATACTGTCATGCCTCCATTGGACGAGTCCTCAGAGGAAGATGAGGAACGGTGGATTGGCACAGCAGACCCAGGAGAGGGAACAAGCAGAATCACCCAAGATGCAGCTCCAGACCTCCCCCTGCTGGAAGAGTTTTGGAACACTGCTGGAGCCCCTCAGTCAGACTCAGAGAGAGAACAGGAGGTCCCTCCACTCTCTGCAGAGTGAAGATGCCTGCGAGCTGCACAGCAACGCAGGTGTTCTGGCTGTTTAAGGCTTCGAGGGCTGATTGCTAGCACCTGAACCAAGGAGGGGTTTAAAAGGCAGTGAAAGGCCTTTTGCCCTCAGCTGGAAGCATCATCAGACGCCAGCATCAGACCCTCACCAGCCATGCCAGACCCTGTCGAGTCTTGAAACCTGGATTGCTCTATTGGAATACTGAACCCTTGACTTGCTACTGATCTTGTTTTTGGAAGACAAATTGGTACATGGAGCTTGAACCCCTAGACCCCTCCCTTGCTTACCCTCATTATCCTCAAGCCTTGCCTGATTTACAACTCAGCCCCTGCCTGGCCAGCTGCTGGCTAATTGTTTGCCATTAATCACCTCAGTGCAGCCAGAAAATACTGACATATACATGTGTGACAACATGGGTAGCTTTGTCTTTGATCCCTTTCCTAATTATCTCTAAAGTGGAATTCACCTTTTTCATAGCAGCCACACACTGACGATATTTTCAGTGAGCCACTCTTCCAGCACGATCCCAAGCTTCCTATCCAGGTCAGTAGGGATGGGTGAGATATCAGATTCAGTTCACATTTCAAGCTGAATCTGTCAAATTTGCACTTTCCAAAACAATATGAGAACTGAATCACAGCCATCCTTCAAAATTTGTACTTAGTCATATTTTGCAATGCAGTTCGCCAACCAAACAATATTTTTAAAAATGCATGTTAGGGGAAAGTGTGCATAAAAATGAACATGAGTGAAAATACATATAAAATGTATTACATGGTGAGAAATTGCTTGCCAAAATGTGTACATTAGTCAAAACTGCCTACAAAAATGTGTTTATCAGGAGAAATTTGCACTAAAATGCTGAAGAATTTTCATGAGTATTTTTTTAAAATTGCAAATTGCTTCAGAAGTGTGGAGAACTGAATTTAAGATTAGAAAAATTAGAAACTGAGAGAAGATTTTTCCATTCCTACTGGACAGTCACTGCCAGCTCAGATCTTATTGGTTCATATGTAAAGTTGGGGGGGTTACCCCAATGTGCGCCACTTTGCCCTTATTTACACAGAACCACATTTGCCATTTTAATGCCCATTCTCCCAGGTTTGAGAGATCTTTTTTGGAGCTCCTCACAATCCCTTAGTTGTTTTTACCACCCTGAATAATAACTGTTCTTAATTGCTTGTTTTTAGCTGTTTTTATTGATAATGTTAATGTTTCTTGTAAACCGCTTAGAGGTTTGTTTCCTTTTATAATCAAGTGATATATAAATGTTGTTTAAAAAATTAAATAGATTAAAAGAAATAAAAAAAATCAGATGCTCTGCTAACCAGATCAAAGCAGCAGGACCTACGCTTGTGTCTTCAACAATCTCTTCCTTTGGAGAAATCTGCAGAAGAAGCATTGTTGCCCATTACATGATCTATAGATCAAACATAAAACAGGTTCCAGTTAAAAGGTTGGCAGCCCTTTCCCTACCCTTAATGTGCATAAGTCCACCTGTACGAGGAACTGGCATAAGGGTCCTCTACTCTACTCTCCCCTTTGGCAGCATGCAGATTACTCAGCTGTAACTCAACACAGTATGCCAATTTGCACCTCTTATACACTCATCCCCCACCTCTCTTTTCCTCAGGACCTGGCCTAGCCTAGAAGCTACTTCTGTCTGTTCTGAGCAATGGCAAAGATACAGGACTCAATGGGGGGGGAGGGAGGGAAAAGGGCTGCGCTGAGCCCTTGGCCAACAGCCTTGCATGGAAGGCTGAATCAGTGCTGGCCCTATCATTAATTAGAGTTAGGCAGCAACCTCATGCATCAAATGCTGGGACTGGGGACAGCAAACAGTTCTTCTTGAGCTCTTTTCAGCCATTTCCCCTGAATTCCTTGGCAATTCCCACTTACCTGAGGCAGCATCCAGCCAGTGGCAATGCCTCCTGGCTGGTTGTCATTCACAGTTGTCTAGCTGTCATACTCATAGCAGACTGGTTGCCATGCAACGGCATGAATGAGGCACCATGGCTGAGACTGTCTCATGAGCACCATCGAGTGAAGAGTTAGAAAGACAACCAGCTCAGGCCATGCACTCCAGCAGGCAATGTGCATGTGTTGCTCCGCTCAAGTGACACATACTGGCACATTGCTGATGCACTGCAGCTTTTGCTAGAGTGGGCAGTGAACAGTTGCTAGGCAGAGCAGTGAGTGAGCATTGGGGAGGTACTGGGAGACAGTGCTGTGTGTGTGCTATGTACAGTGACATCACTAGGGTTGGTGTCACCCAGTGCAGTAACTCATGGTGTCACCCCCATGGACCTCCTCCCGTATCAGACCATACAGAATCCTTAGTAATGTTTTTGGTACTAATGTTACTCATAAATCGTAATTCCCATATATCACTGAATGTAATGGCAATAGTAGTGACATAAACAACTAGCAAAATTAAAATTACACCTTTAAATTACAATATCATACGCACAGCTCAAATTCTTGCTCTTATTACTAATGGGAGTTAATTATCTTGCATATGCCCATAGTAAATTTTCAGATGCTTTCAGACCCTCAGCAATTTTTTTTACAATAATTTTTATTCAAATTTTCATAAAACAAACAAAACAAAATAAAAAAACATAACACAATAAGATTAAAAATAAAAATAAAAAATTTGACTTCCGATTTGTCACAGATCAGCTATAAATATATAATATATATCAAACCTGTCCCTTAATACATACAAAATCACTGTTCTCCATAGTCTATCTTAATTAATCGTCAAATCCCATTATCATCATTTCATTTTTATCTTTCAACAAAAAGTCTAAGAGAGGCTTCCATTCCTTAAGAAATGTATCTGTCGATTTTTCTCTAAGTAAACATGTCAATTTATCCATCTCTACTAAGTCCATTAATTTCAATAGCCATTCTTTCGTTGTTGGTGTTGATTCCATTTTCCACTTTTGTGCATATAATAATCTTGCTGCCGTAATCATATATAATATTATTCTTCCATATTTCTTTTCTATTTGTTTATCCATAAAACCCAATAAAAAAAATTCTGGTTTTGACTGAATATTTATCTTTAGGATTTTTTGCATCATCCTACCTATCTGTGCCCAGAATGATTTTGCCTGTTTACACAACCACTACATATGATAAAATGATCCTTCTTGTTGTTTACATTTCCAACAAGCATTAGAAACATTACTATACATTTTTGACAACTTTTCTGGAGTCATGTACCAACGATACATCATTTTATAAAAATTTTCTTTAAGATTATAGCATAATGTAAATCTCAAGCCTTTATTCCACATATTTTCCCATTGATCCATTTGTATATTATAACCAATTTTTTTTGCCCACTTTACCATACACTCTTTTACTTGTTCTTCTTCCATGTCCATTTTCAGCAAGAGTTTATACATTTTCACAATTATATTTTCATCATTTGTACACAAACCTATTTCAAAATCAGATTTATTTATTTCAAACCCATACATTTTCTTATCCATTTTATATCTTTCTAACAATTGTAAATAGGCAAACCATTGAGAACTATATCCTTCCTTTATCAGTTGTTCTCTCTCTTTCATTATATATTCTCCATGTACATTTTCTAAAAGTTCTTGATATGTTAACCATTTCTCTTTTCCAGCCATTTCTCTTCTGTAAAACGCTTCTTGACTTGAGACACATAATGGTATTTTCGAATAAAACCTTGGTTTATATTTATTCCATATTTTCAACAGAGGACGTCTTATAAAATGATTATTAAAATCCACATTAACTTTTACTTTATCATACCATAGATATCCATGCCATCCCCACTTCAGGTCATGGCCCTCCAAATCCAATAGCCTTTTATTCCTCAATAAAAACCATTCCTTTATCCAGACTAAACAACAGGCAGCATAATAAAGTCTCAAATTCGGTAATCCCAGTCCTCCTCTTTCTTTGGCATCTTGTAATAATTTAAATTTAACTCTTGGTTTTTTTCCCTGCCAAACAAATTTAGAAATATCTTTTTGCCATTGTTTAAAAGGTAAATCAGAGGATATTACAGGTATTGTTTGAAACAAAAACATCATTCTCGGCAGTACATTCATTTTTATCACGGATATTCTTCCCATTAATGACAATTGTAATTTATCCCATCTTAACAAGTCTTTCTTAATCTCTGTCCATA
This sequence comes from Rhineura floridana, assembly GCF_030035675.1. Classification (NCBI taxonomy): domain Eukaryota; kingdom Metazoa; phylum Chordata; class Lepidosauria; order Squamata; family Rhineuridae; genus Rhineura; species Rhineura floridana. The sequence goes on from NC_084487.1 coordinate 104,022,536, forward strand.
GTTTTTCATAATTATTATGAAACAACTTTGAATTTTTATTTGTCATAATAATACCTAAATATTTCAACTTTTCCTCTATTTTAAAATCTGTGTTGTCCATCAACTCTTTTTGTTTCCTTGAAGATAAATTTTTCACCAACATCTTTGTTTTTTTATTGTTGATCTTAAATCCTGCTAATGGTCCAAATTCTTTTAATTTGTCCATCAATGCATGAATTCCTTCCATTGTATTTTCTAATACAATTATCAAATCATCAGCAAATGCTCTCAATTTATATTCCTCTTTTTTTACCTTTATTCCTGAAATCCTTTTATCTTGCCTTATATCTCTAAGCAGCACTTCCAAGACCAAAATAAATAAAAGGGGAGATAATGGACATCCCTGTCTTGTACCCTTTTGTATTTCACATGAGTCCGTTAACCCTCCATTAACAATTATCTGTGCCTTCTCAGATGTATAAATAGATCTAATCCATTTTATAAAGTTATCTCCAAAATCCATTTGCTCCAAGACCTTAAACATAAATTTCCAATTCAAATTATCAAATGCTTTCTCAGCATCTAAAAAGATCAAAGCTGCTTGTTTATCATTTCGTTGTTCTAAGTATTCCAACACATTCAAAACATTCCTGACGTTATCACGTAGTTGTCTTTTAGGTAGAAACCCTGCTAGATCTTCCTGAATAAATTGTTGCAATATTATTTTCATTCTTTCTGCCAAAATCGTTGTAAAAATTTTATAGTCATTATTCAATAAAGATATCGGCCGATAATTTTTTGTTTTGATTAGATCCTGCTCCTCTTTAGGTATTAATGTTATATTGGCATTTTTCCAACTATCCGGTATCTTCCCCTCTTGCAAAATAGAATTCATTGTATACTGTAAAGGTAATAAGAGTTCCTCCTCCAAGCATTTGTAATACACTGTTGATAGTCCATCCGGTCCTGGCGCCTTTCCTAATTTAATTTTACTTATAGCCTCAGATATTTCTCTTGACGTAATAGGACCATTAATAGCTTGTCTCTGAAAATCTGTAATTTTAGGCAAATTCTGTTTAGATATATACTCTTCTATTTTTTCAGAGGGAATTTCCTGACACTTGTACAAAGTTGAATAATATTGATGAAAAACCCTTTGGATTTTTACATTGTCTGTCAACATCTCATCTCCTTCTTGTATCTTTAAAATAAGATTTTTTTGTCGTTCTTTTCTTAATTTATATGCTAGCAATTTCCCCGGTTTATTTGCAAATTCAAAAGTCCTTTGTTTAGCAAAGTTTAATTTCCTTTCAATTTCTCTAACTGTCAACATTGACACTTGTTTCTGTAACATTTTAATTTGATTTACAATAGAAACTTTAGTTGGATTCTTTTTCAATTCTTCCTCTTTTTGGTTTATTTCTTCCAAGATTAATTGCATTTTCTGTTGTCTCTTCTTTTTTAATTCAGAGTTACATTTAATAAAATATCCCCTCATAAATGCTTTACTTGTATCCCAAACAATATTTTCATCTGTTCCTTTATGTAAATTGTGTTCAAAAAACTCTTTTAATTTCTTCTTACATTCTTGCACTATTTTATCATTCTGTAATAAAGATTCATTTAGTCTCCATCTAAATCCAAGATTTTTTTTTTAAAAAGTCAATATCACTGGATTGTGATCCGAAAAAGTTTTTGGTAATATATCCATTTTGGAAATGTCTTTCACTAGGCTTTTAGACGTCCAAATCATATCAATCCTCGAGAATGTTTTATGTCTTTCTGAAAAATAAGTAAATTCTTTTGCATTGTCATTTTTATATCTCCAAGCATCCACCAATTCTAAATTTTCCATCAATTCAAAGCAAATCTTTGGTAATTTACACTGTGTCTCTTTAATATTTTTCTCAGAAAGTCTGTCCATTTTTGGTAAAATTTCTCCATTCCAATCACCCATAACACACCAATGATCATATGAAAACTCTGACAATTTTTCCATAAGTCCTGTATAAAACCTTGTTTTATCTTCATTGGGGGCATAAATGCCCACTGTCAAAATTTTTGTACCTTGTAAAGTAATTTCAACCCCCACAAATCTACCACTGTCATCCAATAATATCAATTTAGGAAACAATTGTAGGTTAATATAAAGAACAACACCGTTTTTTTTTTGATCCAGCCGAATTAAATTCTTCACCCAAATTTTTACAAATCAAATATTTGGAATCTTTCTTCTTAATATGAGTTTCTTGTAGACAAATTATATCCAATTTTAATTTTTTCAAATAATGAAACACTTTCTTTCTCTTCTGCGACGTATTGGCTCCATTTATATTCCAAGTTAGATATTTGTAATCCATCTTTAAGCATGTATTTTAAAAAGTACCTGATGCTCCCTTTAATCCATCATCTTCCTTTCCCTCCTCTGCATGTTCCTGTTGTCTTTGTTTCCCAGGAATTATATCCATGTCTTTGAGTTTGTCTTCTTCCATGTCTTTTGAAGCTTTTCTCAAGAAGTCCCTTGCTTTTTGAACAGTATTCAATCGATATTTTTGTTGTCTGAATGTAAAAATCACTCCTTCTGGAACATCCCACCTAAATTGAATTTTACATTGTTTAAGTTTTTCTGTAAAGAAAGCATATTCTTTTCTCTTGCGTAAAAGTCTAATAGGGATTTCTTTCATTACCAGTATTTCCTTGCCATCAATTTTAAAGATATTATTGAAATGTTATTGTAATACCATATCTCTGGTCCTCTTTTTTACAAAATGCACAAGCACATCTCTTGGAATTTTTTTCATTGTTGCATATCTTGAATTGATTCTATAAACTTTATCTATTTCAAATTCCATCAGATCTTCATTCCAATCCAAAAATTTTACCAGAGCATTAACCATTTTATCTCTGATATCTTCACCTGTTTCTTCAGGAATTGCATGAAATCTCAAACAGTATTCTTTATCTCTCAATTCCATCACAGCGATATGATCCAATTTTTTTCCAATTCCATATTTAATATATCTGTTCTGTTCTCCAAGATTTGCACCTTTCCTTTAACGTTTTTTACCTCCTGTGTTATTTGCCCAATTGTGCCTTTAATCTCATCTACTTCTATTTTGATATATTCTTTTATATCTTTCAATTCCATCTTCATTTTGCCAAATTCATCTTTAATTTCTTGTCTATCCTGTTTCATCTCTTGTTTGAGATCTTGTTTAAGATCACTAATCCCATCCATTATTTTCTGGAACATGTCTGGGGAGACAGCCCCTTCCTGTGCATCAGTTGAACCTCTTCTCTCCAGGGCTTTAGTTGCTTTCCTAGTTGTCATTCTTGAAAAAAAACACCTTTAGTTTCTGCTATTAACCAATGTTCCCAAACCTAGAGGCAGTCTGTTTCTTTTTTTCCCCCAACAACAAAAGAGTTAATATTCCAGGCCTGTTAATATGATCTAGCCAGCACAGTTCTTATCTCCTGCACGTCCAGGAATGCAAAACAAGTTTGGTTCACAGCACCCAACCGTCAGTAACATACACGAACAGCAGATTTGTCCAAAGAGAATAGTCCAAAAAAAAAGAAAGAAAAATAGTCCCAGATATATTTCCTTCAAATAATCAAATCATCTTATCGGATAAGTTGCCTCTCATCCATTTTAATCTTTATAATTCCAAATTCAAGCCAGCTTTTTGTCATTAAACTATAAATTAAGTTCTTTAAATTTTCTTTCTTCTTTAATTTTATATAAAAGGAAAAAAGTGTGACTCACCCAGGTTTCTCAATTGCTGATTCGTAAACAAGTCTCTTTTACTGTAGTAATTTAAACCCAATGATAAGATTTAGACAGAAGGAGGCTCACTCGTTATAGAACGTTTTTAAGGGGGAAAAAAGTATCACTTTTTTTCAGCGCAGCTTGCTGGAAGTCCTGACTTCGTCTTCTGCTGCTAGATCAGCCTTCTTATCTCAGGGGATTCCTGATCAATTCCAGCTATCTACAGCTCAACGAAGTTCTGTGGATAATCTCTTCGGTTCACCTTTGCCTTGGAGAACATTTACACCAGTCAAAAATTCCTCTTGACTGGTTTTTAACTGAAAAAAGCTTCCTCTGAGACAGAGCTCACTCAGAGGCACCACCAGCAGAGCACTCCTTCCGGGAAGTCCACAGACCCTCAGCAATTTTGAAGTGGTCTATGTAGAAGAAAGATTTGGGAACTCCTGGAATAAGACACCTGCTTACGTCCCTATGCTGCTCTCTCCCCTCATTTAGGTGCCTGGGATGCATGCGTGTGGACGCACCTCCTTACAATTATGGAAAGTGATTCTTAATAATAAGTCTCCAGACACAAAGTTACATAAGTATTTATCAGTTGTTTAGTAGAAAATTCAGAGCTGCAGGGTCCCTTCATGATAGTTACAGCCACGTATACCCTTTTTTGCTCCTGGATTAAGAATGAGATCTATGTTAATGCATTCTCTCACAACAACAAACATCTCTAGGAGCCAATCAGCATGAAAGTGGAGAGCATTAGCAACTGAGAAGAGTCTTCTCAGTGGCTGACTCATCTCTTTTCACTCTGATTGGCTCCAATCAGCAGGAAAGGCAAGGAAGCATATTAGAAGACTCTTCTGAGTGACTAACACACTCCCTTTTCATGCTGACTGTAGGATGCTTGGAGACATAGGGACCCTGCTCCCAGAACAGCAGAGGGACTAAGATCCCCTGGGCGACTACCCTCCTGGTGCTTATGGACATGACCGTAATATATTTTGTGACATGCAAGTTCGACATTATTTATTAAGTGTGTTTAGGATTACACTGATGGCATTCCCAAATATGTACTTTCACACAGACTTTGGTTTTCCATAACACAATGTTTGTCCAAGTCTCCACACTTGGGGGGGGCACCACTTGCACACCCCTTCCATAAGCACATCAAAATTGGATACACACCTGAACCAAGACCCAGACAACAGGGCACTCAAAACAAAAAGGTAATTACAGTGGCTGAGTAGATCTTGTGCAGTGGTTATACTGACTGGGCAGCCACTGTCCTTCACATTTTACAAAATACTTTTTCCTATACAAAGATTAAATTTCTGTGTATGAAAAAGTAATATATGAAGTGGTCTCAATAGTGAGAAGTAAACAAGTGAATGGTGATCCAAATGTTTTTCATTCTCACGTTATGAAGCTACCTGCCAGGTGATGTATCACCTTCGCTACACATGCAGCGTAGACTGAAAAAACAGCACCCAAGCCACCATTCAATATGTGCACGTGTTCTTTCCAACATGAATCTACAGGTCTCAAAAAGTAATGTGTGACAAAGTTCTCAAACACTTTATAACATGCCTCAAACATGGTCTCTTGTTCTACCAGCATGCCTTCACACCATCACTTTGCCAAAACATAAGGATAGGTAAATTGCTTTTAGGGAGGTTCACAATTATGATTTCCTATTTATTTAATCTAAAAATATTTAAAATACATAAAAACAGCCAGGGGAAGATATTGGAGAAATATAAAATAAATACAAATTTAAAAAGTGGGGGGGAGGTGAAGAGACCTTAAATGTGCTACTCACCATCTCTCAGCCTATCCTCCCCTCAGGATGAAAACAATGGAGAACCATGACCACCCCCAGGAAGAAGGGCACACTTAAAATGTAGAGGAAAAAATCATCTACAACCATAGTGTGAAATCCAATACTTATTGGGACACAGTATGAAGAAATATTTATATAAACATGACTATCAAATATGTTTCGTTTTGTTTTGTTTGTTTATTAAATGTATATAGCCAAAGGCTGTTACAAAAGCAAAACATAGAACATAACTATACACAAGACTAAAATAAAACAAGCAATAATTTGCTAATAAATTCAATTACAGCTATTAGCACATTTGACTCTAAGTTTCTTTGCTGCCAAGGCAAACTTGGCTGTAGATAACACAATGTGGGGTTGTACAGAAGATAATAAAAGGATCACTTTCTGGGAACTATTGAGGTCTTTCCTCGTGGCAATCAATGGATTTAAAAAATTTTCACGTGGGACAGAGAACATTGGGCATACAAGCATATAGTGTACCAAATCCTCAGGTACCTTGCATCCAGCTATGCATAGACAGTCACCAATAGGAATTCCAAGGTATCTGCCCTGTAAATATGCTGAAGGCATTACCTGGAATCTCAGCTCAGTGTATGCTTTGCGCAGGGGGGCCAACGTTAGTATATCAAAATAATTGGGCTGTACCATTTGGTATAATATGTGGAAACCAATGGGAAAAGGATGAGGTGGCGATCGCTGCTCTATCCACTTGTAGGCCATGATCGAACATGAAATTACGTAGCGCGTCTGGGTTAAAATTTGTGAGAAGGGTGGGCGTCAAAAGATATTGGAAACCAAGGGCAAAAAAGTTAGGGGCCCAGCCCCCATTTTCCATTTGGTCCTCCCAGCATAGTTTTACCAGGGAGGATGAGTTGAGGAGCAAACGTTTTTTTCCAATAGCATAGAAATGATAAATCAAGTCTGACCATTAAGGAAGGGGCATTTAATTCCAGTCTCACATGAGCGGCTGGGGTACTTTTTGGGAGGCCCAAGATTTGTTTAAAAAAAGTATTTTGGATTTACTTGAGGGTCATCCTTAGTGAGTGGCCCCAGATCTCATTTCTATACAAAATTGTGGGAAGAAGCTTAGCTTTATAGAGATTGAGCATAGGTCTTACTAGTTGGCCACCCTTTGAGTAAATTTTTTTTTAAATAGGCCCAATGTTCTGAGAGCTTGTAGTTTGATATACGCTAACTGGTGGGACCAGTGTAATTGGTTGTTTATATGTATTCCCAAGTATTTAAAGGAGGATACTTGCTCTAGAGTGTGGCCATTTAGTCTCCAGATGATTCTGGATCTGCTGTATCTCCCACACACCATTATTTTTGACTTTGAATAGTTAATTTTTAAAGATTGGGAATCGCTATATTCCTGTAGTGCTAAAAGCATACGTTTGAGGCCAATCTTGTTCTGTGATAATAGAAGTAAGTCATCAGCGTAAAGTAGAACAGGCACCTTCCTGTTCCTGACCGCTGGAGGAAAAAACTCTGGTGAGGCCATTACTGGGACAATATCATTGATGAAAAAGTTGAATAAAAATGGCGCCAGTATGCATCCCTGTTTGACTCCTTTCATCATTGGGATTTTTGGCAAAGCGTACCATTAAATCCCAGGCGTATTCTTATGACTGTATCATAATGAAGGATTTGAAGAAGCCATAAAAGCCTTTTATCTATGCCAGCCTTATCTAGTTTCTGCCATAGTAAAGTGCGGTCGACCGAGTCAAAGGCCGCGGCAAAATCAATAAACGCTAAGTAAAGAGAATGCAATGGGCCCTTTTTAACTTTTCCAATGAGATGATGCAATATAAACAATTGGTCCAGCGTGCTGGCTCCCTCTCTGAAACCCGCCTGTACTTCAGATATAATAGAATGTTCCCTATCCCAATCGCGGAGTTTATTTAATAAATATCGCCCATAGAGCTTTGCTGCAACATCAAGGAGGCTGATAGGACTATCAAATATGTTTATGAATTACACAATCTTTAAATATATTTAAAGTGCAATCCGATGTTTGTTTACTCAGAAGCAAGTCCCAATGTATTCAATGGGGCTTACTCAAGCTGGGAAGTGTGCAGAGAACTACAGCCTCAAGTGATAAGGAACTTGTTCTTTCAACTTGTTCTTTTAAGTTGAGACCTTATCCAAGTCTGAGTCTGTGTTGGAATTGCTTTTTAATATGTTTTTAATCCTTTTCTTTGTTTTTTAAAAAATGTTTTTTTAAAGCTTTTAAAAAATATTTTCAAAGATGTTTTAATATATTTTAAAGTCTGTTTTTTATGATGTTTTAAAGTGCTTTTAGTGCTTTTGTTTGCCGCCCTGGGCTCCTACTGGGAGGAAGGGCGGGATATAAATCAAATAATAAATAAATAAACTTCATTCACCCAACCCAAAATTCAGAATAATGCCTCTTTAGGCTGTTTTCCAACTGTTTATTCTTGCTTTATGGTTATTGGATTTTAAATGGCTTTATTTCTTGTTGTGAGCTGCCTTGGTTTCCAACCCTACCTCACAGGGTTGTTGGAAAGACTACACACGCACACACTGCAGATGTATAAATACATACAGCCCATATAATAGTTTATTGTCAAACCAGTTGGTCATTGCAGAAAAATCAGTATTAGTTTTTAAAAAATCAGTATTCGTTTCCTACAGAATAAAAACTGTAATACTTAAGTAAGCCCTGCCTACTTGCTTTAAAATTGGACTGGAGGAGTGGGGGACAGAAAGAGAACACAAACACAATTCTTTTTTACATTCACTCCAAAGTCCCATTTTCAGCACATTCATAACCATGTCTACTCAAAAGTAAATCCTATTGAATTCAATGGGATTTACTCTGGAGATATGGGATTAGCAATGCTTTTACCCCCACAAAAGCAAGTATTGGAAAGCTTTTGAAAACACTGCCCAGGATCTGACTCCTACACACAAGAGGGGAAAAAACTGAAATATATATATTTACCCAATTTATGAGATTTTCAGATAAATGGGGGGAGGAACCACCATTTTCTGGCCTTGCAATGAGGTTTACTAGACACTGCCACAGGTCAAACAAACACTTCACTGATTGACTGCAATCCTGAACGGGCGGGGTTAAAGCTACGAAGTGCTATACAGTAGTTTAAAAAAAGATTTAACCGGGGCGGCTGACGTTTTTATGTATATCTCAAGAACCGGACCACCTAGAAACTTAATTTTTTAAAAATTAAAGCTGAGAATCACCCCCTCTGATGGTGTCACCTGGTGTGGTCCGCACCCCCTGCACCCCCTAGTGACGCCACTGGGGGGCGGCTGACATTTTTATGTATATCTCGAGAACCGGACCACCTAGAAACTTAATTTTTTTTAAATTAAAGCTGAGAGTCACCCCCCTCTGATGGTGTCACCTGGTGCAGTCCACACACCCCGCACCTCCCTAGTGACGCCACTGGCTATGTATACAATCTGCCCTGCACCTCCTAAGCTAGCCTGCTGCCCTAACAAAATTCATATGCTGATCTAGTTGGCTTCTGAATGTGGAGTGGGAAGATTACCATCTTGTCCTCTGTCTCAGGCAGCAAAATGATTTTGGCTGGTCCTGGAGCTGAATCATGCCCTAAATCATTAAAATGATGATGATATAGGTGTATACGTTAAGAATATCTTGCATATTTTCTAAGAAACTACATGTGATTATTCTGAGAAACATTAATTTAAAGCCTCACGGTGAAAAATAGATGGACCTTTACTTCTATTCAGCACCAGACCTCTTTTCCCCTACAACCCCAACATGTTTATTTGTACTAGCGCATGAATGAAAAGAAGGCCATCGTCTCAAATGATTATCAAGGGCTTCTGTCTTATACCTGTTAGAGTATATGTAGAATTATTTTCAAATTGACAGCCTTCCAGTTACCTAAATGCAAATTGTGCACATGCATACATTACAGAAAATCAAATAGCATATGGTGCTAAGCCAGTCACAATTTGTACTCCTTGAAAATAGCACACTTCTGAAGCCTGCTGACAAATTTTATGGGTTTTCTCTCTCACTAATTTATGGAAAAATAACTCTTAACTATTTATTCTCAGAAGCACTGCCTAAGCTGCTGTTGTAAAACAATCACCACAAGACCTATTTCTGAGTAAATTACTCTGTATAAACGCAGGAGCCCTATGAAAGGAGATTTTCTTATTACACTGTATATACTATTCCCCTCCCCTGCTCTTTTTCCACACGGTTTTTCTCATGCTGTATTCTTCAAAGCAGAAGTAAAGGATGGGCAAGTCATTTTTCTTAACAAGGACCCACATCCTGATATGAGACAATGCTGAGAATATATAGGAATAATTTTAATTGCAAAATGTATGTATTTTTATTATGTAAGTAATTCTGTCAAATTAATCCCAGTCATGCATTGCCTTTCTCTTAAAGAGCTGAAGGTAGCATTCCCCACCACCACCTTTATCCTCACAACAACCCTGTTAGGTAGGTTAGGCTGAGAGGTAGTGACATGCCAGAGATCACTTAGTGACCTAGGTCTCTCTGATATTTGTCTTATAGTCTAACAGGTGCAGGAACCTTTTGCCTTCCAGTTGTTGCTGGACTACATCTCCCATCAACCTTGGCAAGCATGGCCAATGGCCAGGGATGATGAGAGTTGTAGTTCAGCAACATCTGGAGGACCAAAGGTTCCCCACACCTGCTCTAACTTGTAAAGTATGTTTTGGTTTATGCCAATCTGTTGTTGTGACACTGGGTGTATGCATATAGCAAGTTCTGGATTTTGTTGTTGAAAAAAAGTTTAAATATTAAAAATAAAAACATAAAAAACAAAGTTACTGCATTCTGTAATATGGAACCTAGTTTAGTTTTATTTATACTGGCAAAGCTTTTCACTGGAAAATTTGCTTGACAAAAAGAATCAGGTTTTGATCATTGTGATATAATAGATGTACACGTTTTAAAAGAGGTCAATAAAGGTTTGATTAATAAGATGGAGATTGTTAGGGACAATGTCATATTTGTATATTCATCGACACTGCATTTGCACAACATCTTTCTTGAATTTAGAACTTGCTACCCTCCATGCTCAGGAGATTCTCCCTCACTAAATGTTTTTAAGAGTAAGATTAAGGCTCTTCTTCTTAATATTGCTTTTTGCTGAGCTTCTGTCTAATCCCCTTTAAAGTTTATGCCGCCTTGGGATGTTTGCTTGAATAAGGTGCCCACTAATGAGACTCTATGTTGAAATTACGCCAGAACTGAGTTCAAAAATGAACCTTAGCGCCTCTCGTAATGTGAGAGCAGAGTAAATGAAATAGATTCATTACTTCCAAAAAGGTGTCTCAAGGTGACTGCATTTGAAAAGAACACCTTCATAGGGTTTCTTTTTCATCTTTTGATTGTAGATTCCTCGGGGCATGGAACTCAGTGTGCACTGCACCAAAGACCCTGGACTGGTTTTATGGAGCAGCAGCACCCAATATTAATGACTCTCTTAATATTCCTGGCACTTTTGGTAACTCAGTTTCAACACTGAAAATTGGCCCTCTTCGGGCATTATACTTACACTTAAGGAAAATATGTGAGTGGGGAACAAATCTACACTAAGGAGCTGCTTCCCCTGTTGTCTGCACACACTGTGTAAATGGCTGGGGAGAGGGAGTCTTCATGAGGAAACCTCTATATGCAAAGGCTCCCTGCGGCACAAATGTCGTAAGGGAGGAAGAAGAATGTAGGAAGGCTCCCTCCAGATCCTTGCACTGCATGCATAGAGGCCAAGGGGAGGGGCTACTCATCAGACCCCTGCCCATAATGCTTGCATGATGTCCTTAAGTATAATAGCAGTTGCACACATCTGAAAGGAGGCAGTCTAACTCTGTATGCACAAAGGCTTGTTCCCTCTCCCGTCAGACATTTAGGGACGACAAAGGGACAGGGATACTGAGCACAGCTTCACTTCTCCTTACATGTTCTCCTTAACAATTAGTAGGGATGGGTGAGAAATTCAATTCACTTCGCATTTCAAGCAGAATTTACCAAATTTGCACTTTCCGAAACAATAAGAGAACTGAAACACAGCCATTCTTTGAAATTTGCACTTATCTGAATTTTCTGACGCAGTTTTCCAACCAAGCAATGTTTACAAAATTGCATATATTAGGGGAAAGTGTGCATAAAAATGAATATATTAGTGAAAACATACAAAAATGCGTTATTTTAGGAAATATTACTTGCACAAATGTGTACATTAGTCAAAACGACATACAAAAATATGTGCATTTTCATGAAGTTTCTTTTTAAAAAATGCGAAGTGCTGCAGAAATGTGGCAAACTGAATTTAAGACACCCCCCCAAAAAGAAAAGAAATTGAGAGAACTAAAACTGATAGAATCTTTTACCCCTAATGATAAGTATAATGTCTGAATAAGTTAAAGGTCTACTGAATTTATGAATTGATTCCCACAACAAAAATGCAATACAATAATAAAGATACATACATATTAAAAACACAGGGGGGGAAACATCAAATCAGTGGTGCTGCCCACATGTGTGGGAAAACTTTGCGTGGTGCTCAATTGATGACAAAGTTGGTGTTAGGTGAGTCTTCCGGGGGGGAGAGAAAATTCCATAAACATGGTCCTTCTATAGAAAATAATTCTCTTATTTCCACTCTCTGGACCTCCCTTGGAGGTGGCACACAGAGAAGGGCCTCAGATGATGATCTCAGAGACCAGGCAGGTTCATATGGGGAAAGGCAATCTTTAAGAGGGCAAATACACCCTATAATCAGTCACATGGTCCACATGATATGCTCTGGTGCTGGTAATGCTAAGATGAAGAAAAGGTTTTTAATGCACAGCTTGGAGGAACAACGGAGGAAATCATGCTCGCATTAAAAAATAGGAATTTTTAATATAAATAGCCCATAACTGATATAGTCTAAGCACAAGACCACTGAGATAAGAATAAAAATTGTTTGATGATTACTGGTGATTTACAAAGCAACTGTCATTTTCTAATGTGTTCCATTAAAAGAGATGTCATAAAGCTGAACCTGGATGGCATGGATTGGCCCAATGGTAAAGGTTATTTGTTTATATTTGTCTTATGATTATGCTTGCCTATGAACTATGGCCTTAAGTTATTGAAAGATCAAATTTGATTTCAGTAGACTTTGGATAAGATCATCAACCTCATGTTCATCCATGAAGAGCATTTAATCATGCTTGGCTCTGGCTCATTATCTGTTCCCCAAAGTGCTGACTATTCAAAAACATGGACCAAGCAATTCGCTTAATAGTGCGAGAGCTTGTGCAAGGGCATGAGCACTTTTCGTCTGCAGATCAGACAGCACTTTAACGGCAACAGTGAATAGGTGATTTGTTTTGGTTTATCACAGATATTCACTATATGTATAATGTAGAGTAAGATGGCTCTACCCTGCTTGATAAACACGGTAGGCAGCTTTCACTGTGGCAACCCAAACAGCTGTTGGCTCTTTCAGCTAAAACAGAGTTATAGTATAGAGATGCCTGCTAATTTAAGTATTGAAGTTTCAGTGATTTGTGGTTGCAGTCTAGCAGGCTGGACACGTATGTTATAAAAATTAAAAAGTAAATTGATAATCTGATTTAAGCACATGCTTCAAGATCTGTAGCTGTGAAAACTACCACTGGTCACAAATACTCCCTTTTTAGGGAAGATGATTGAGAGGGTTGTGGTGCAGCAATTGCAAGTACTCTTGGATGAAACAGGCTACCTTGAACCATTCCAATCTGGGTTCAGGCCTGGTTATGGAACTGAATGGGCCTTGATCACCCTGATGGATGACCTTTATCGGGAGGACAAGGGAAGTGCAACCTTGGTATTCTTACTTGATCTCTCAGTGGCTTTTGATACCATTGACCATGGTATCCTTCTGGGCCAACTTGGTAAGATGGGTATCAGAGGCACTGTTTTGCTGTGGTTTGGATCCTATTTCCAGGGTTATTTTCAGAGAATAGCATTGGGTGATTATCTTGGCCCCATGGCAGTTGTGCTGTGGGGTGCTGTAGGGTACCATCTTGTCCCCATGATGTTTAACATCTATATGAAGCCCCTTGGAAGCAGTCATCAGAAGATTTGGGGAGAGGTGTCAGCAGTAAGCTGATGATACCCAGATCTATTTCTCTGTAACATCTAAATTGGGAAAGGCTGTGCAAGCCCTGGACAGTGCCTAGATTCAATGGTGGGCTGGATGAGGGCCAATAAACTGAGTCTGAATCCTAGCAAGATGGAGGTGCTGTGGGTTGGTGGTTCCCAAGTTCAGATATTTGGTGAGTTGCCTGCTTTGGATGTGGTCGTACTGCCTCTGAAAGAGCAGGTCTGTAGTCTGGAGGTGCCCCTGGATCCATAGTTGTCGCTAGAGCCCAGGTGACCTCAGTGGCTAGGAGTGCCTTTTACTAGCTTTGGGTAGTAAGTCAGCTGCCTCCATTTCTGTACTGGGATAGCCTGACCACTGTTGCCCATGCACTGGCAACCTCCAGGCTTGATTACTGTAATACACTATGTGGGGTTGCCCTTGATGTTGGTCCGGAAACTGCAGCTGGTGCAAAATGCAGCAGCGAGACTGCTCACTGGAGCAGGGTATCGCCAACATGTCACACACACCTCTGAAAGAACTGCACTGGCTATCTATTTGCTACTGGGCTAAGTTTAAGGTTCTGGTTTTGGTATACAAAGCCCCATACAGCTTGGGACCAGGATACCTGAAAGACTGTCTTATTCCTTATATACCCAGTCAGTCACTGTACTCTGCAGATGAGGGCCTCCTGGAGATACCAGCTTATCGGGAGGACTGTTCCGCACAACATAGAAGCAGATTTTAGTATAGTGCCACCTACCCTTTGGAATTCCTTCCCCTTAAACATTAGACAGGTATAATCTCTGTCATCTTTTCGGTGCCTACTGAAGACCTTCTTTCAACAAGCCCTTTAAGTAGAGACTTTATCCCAGTCTGCATCTGTGTTGGAATTGCTTTTTAATATGTTTTAAAGCTTTTTTAAAGAAAGATGTTTTTAAAGATTTTAAAGGTGTTTTGTTTTAATGTTTTTAAGGATGTTCTGTTGTAATATATTTCAAAGTCTGTTTTTATGATGTTTTAGAATGTTTTTAGTGGTTTGGTTTGCCACCCTGGGCTCCTACTGGGAGGAAGGGCAGGATATAAATCTGTATATAAATAAATAAATAAAGCACTATAGTGTGGATGCATCAACTAAGTATAATCTGGAACAGTTTGTTTTCCAAGATGCTTCAGAATAGGTGAGTAAAAGGGTTTTGAACATACAAGAGAAGCCATGAATCAATATTGATTTATGAAGAGACCAAGAGACTGGTCTGATACATTTTTACTGTATTGCCTTTTTGTGTAGGGATGCAATCCATTGGCCAGTGCAAGTTCAAAAGCAATCCATCGACCTAACAGGCTGAGTTCATTCTTTGTCCGCTAGCCGCTACTTTTACCATTCCATTTTTCCCCTCAGAAAAAATAATATTAATATCAATATTTTAAGGGAAATATTGATCTTTTGAAAGGAAATGTCAATAAATTAAAGGAGATATGGTGTCCATTATGAACTTGCTTTGCAGTCAAATTTAAATTCAATATGGACTTATTGAAGAAACATGCAGGTCCTGGGAGGGAAGCAACGGGATCAGATTTACAATCGGTGCACGAGTGCAGTAGATTGGCTGTTTTGGATCCACGTTGGTAAATAACCATAGTCAGAAAAGAAACATCAGCTTGGACCATCAAGGTCTATTTTAACAGCTGCACCCGTGTTGGCTGCTTGCTATGTAGAAAAAAGAAAATAGTAGCACAATATGTCTTATTTTCTAGAATGTACAGCAGTGGGGAGAGGAAACACTTGATTCTCATTAAGGACACCCAGACCCTTTGGGTGGTATTTCATCCTATAAAAAATCCCAAGCAGGGATGCCTCATTTTATGTCAGCTATCTCCTATCTGACTTAATCCCCCAAGTCTCATCCAAGGTTGCGAGTTTTTGTGCTGCAGCTATTATATGTAGAAGAGCACTATTAACCCAACAGCCTACACAAACTTGAGAATTGATTTTTAACTGAGCTTATTTTACTATGTAAAATGCTTACTCTGTATTAATGCTTTTAAGATGATTGTGATTTTTTCCTTACATGCTGGTCCATGACTGTAATAAACCTATTCTATCCTAGTCTTACTCAGAGTAGACCCATTGAAGTTAATAGGAATAACTAACTTAAGTTCATTAACCTAATGGGTTTACTCTGAGTAGGACTTAGTTGAATATAACCCTTTTTAAAAAACAAAACCCCACAGGAAATGTAGGCAAAATTTACCCCGGGCCATGCCTTCTGGAAGGGCAAGATGAATAGTGTGGCATCAACAGTGTAAGAAGTAGCTTCAGCCCAAATTGAATCCTATACCAGTGGTTTGTTTCTGTAGTATTATTGGGTTTTTTCCCCCCATATTTTAAAACGTAGAGGCAAGGATCCAAAGTGATACTTTATGCGTACCTGACTTGGCTTGGACTGCCTTCAAGTTGGTCCAGACTTACGGCTACCCTATGAACAGAGTTTTCATGGTAAGTGGTATTCAGAGGGGGTTTACCATTGCCTCCCTCTGAAGCTAGTCTTCCCCACCTGGGTAGGGCCTGCTCAGCTTGCTACAGCTGCACAAGCCAGTCCTACCTTGTCTGCAACTGCCAACTGGGGGGCAAGTGGGATCCTTGGGACTATGCAGCTTGCTCATGGCTGCACAGGTGGCAGGGCACGTAACTCCTGAGCCACTCACTGTGGGAGTGATCTTTAGCTGGCTGGGCCCTTTACACCCAGGAGATACAAGGGGGGATTTGAACTCACAGGCTCTGGACTCCCAGCCAGGCTCTCCTTTCCACTGTGCTATACCAGCTATATGCATACCTGAGGGCTGGCATAAATCCAGAGGTGGGGGGGGGAATGTAACTTTTCACTTTGAACATCAGATTCATGCTACAAATTGCAAAATCAAGGTTGGTTTTGTTTTTTTTAAAAAAACCTATTTTCTAGGGCCTTGCTTAACAATAGTGGCCATACATTGTTTTGAACCCTTATGCAAAATACATTGGGGGGGGGACTCCCAAATTAGTTTGATTGTACACCAGTTTCCAACCGCATCCCTTCTGAAAGGAGATGAAACATTTCTATGAGAAGGCATTCAAATAAATATGAAATGCATACCTTCAGAATGCATATGCATCTCTATGCATAATATTGTTAGGTCCAAACCCAACACGCAAGCCGTCACTGTCTACTCAGCTCACATCCACCCGGGAAGGTGCGGAGTTGAGAGCAATAACCCACTACCAGAGATCAGGAAATAAGTTGCCAAAATTACCTTTGCAAAGGGGTCCCAAAACCTGCCAGCAAGTTGCCTTTCAGAAGTGGGAACCCCGTTTATTGAAATACAGTAGATTATATAGATTCCCCAGTGGTTACTAAAATGGGGAGCAGACGTCATAAACTACAAGAAAAATAACTGTAGACAAAGTAACTTTTAGATATGTAAAGAGGGGTGCTTAAAGTAACAAAGCTAGGAACATCTTGCTTCTTTTGCAGACATTCACTTGCATAGTTTGTGCAACCTTGAGATAAGCGCTAGGAGCCAAAAGAACAAAGTACAGATAGGAAAAGGGGAGTATTGAAACAAGAGAGGCCCTTCAGTGGGGGATACATTCAGGTTACATTTCTGCATTTACAAACAGATACGTGTAGAAATCTATAGACATGTTAAAAGAAACATTAGCTTTCTTTGTGCTCAGGGTCAGCAACATGATACAATCTATAGGGTATTGATATTGAATGCATAAGGAAGGAAGGGAGTCATCTCCAGTTTATTCAGGCTTTTATTTACCCAGCCACCTGGAGTGTGGGGTCAGGTCAGGGGGAAATAAACCGATATCATGTTTATATCAACCTTCATTTTCTTAACCCAACAATATTAATAGACCTGACAAAGTTAAATTAGAAAAATACTATTTTTAAAAAATTAATGTGAAACCTTTACAAAGAAAAATGCAAGAAGATTTCTAGGTTTGGTTCCCCCCCCCCCAGCTTGTGGTCTCTCATGCACCACACCCTATATGATTGCCACTGTCAGGGTTTTTTTGCAGATTGGATTAGAAGCAGTTTGCTAGGTGGACAGAACCACTATGCTAGCTTCCCAGCACGTGGGTCATTCTTGTTTACTGGGAGAGGAGAAGGGGTGGTAGGTGTGATGCAAGTGCACCAGTAGAAACACCACTGCCCCCAGAGGATTGCTCCTGGATAGGATAAGTAGTATCTAACTCCATGCATGTTTATGACCTCCAACTTTATCTTTTCTAACATTTGGAGGAGGCCGCTTTCAGCTGGAGCTAAGACATTTTGCTGCCTGATGTGTATGCCAAGTGGTAGCCCCTCCCATTATGACCAACACAATAAAAAAGTCTGGTTGCACTTTAGACACTAATTCATGCCTTCTTCTCATCCCCTGTCATGGTACCATCTGTTCACTTTCTCCTGCTGCATGGCAGGGCTGGCCCTGTATGTCCCACTTTGCAGACCCCAACGTTAGGCAAACACATTCATGGATGACAAGTCTATCAATGGCTGCTTATCATGGGGGCTATATGTTACCTTGAGTATTATTGGCAGAATGCCTCTGAATACCAGTTGCAGAGGAACAACAATGGGAGAAAATTATTGCCCTCTTGTCTTACTTATGGGTTATCCAAAGACTTCTGGTTGGCCGTTGTGGGAAACAGGATGCTGCAGTAGACAGGTCATTGGACTTTTACAGCAAACTAAAGCCTGAAAACAACACAACTGGTGGTGATAGAGATGGCATGATAGGGGAAAGGCAGATCTTGGCACTGATCAAACTTTCCAAAATAGGAGACATTCTGCAAAAAAAGTCACATTTAGTCATTGTCTTCTTCTGGCTAGGAATGAGCAAGTTCAGTAGGCTCTAACCCCCCCCCCTCAAAAAACCTACGTTTCCAAATTCCAGTGTTCCTCATTTTTCAATTCTGTTTGCATGGCAGGAGCAGCAGATCCAGTGCCACATTTTTATTGGTACTTTTCTTCTTTTCTGGATTAGTCACAAGGGTGATCTCACCCAACAGGGGATCACATAAGGGTGGTTCCCCTCTCACATGTTGAAAACATGTACAGAGGGGTTTGGGGATCACACCAGCTAGCTCTGCAACTCATGTGTATGGCCTCAGGCCACAGGCTGATGTCCATGTGGAGTGATCTTAGTTATATACTAATATATGTCTGTGGTAGCCCTCCACATTAATGGAAATCCTAGCTAGTGAAGAAGAGCCCTTTACATGGATGCTGATGTGCACCCAGCAAGAGGCATGGCTAATGTGCACATTCACAGTGGGAGAATGAGACTGTCTGGTGTTATTCAACAACCTCCTTTCATTTGATTTCAACATTTGAAGTTGTTTTGTATATCTCTTATAGAGAATGGTGTGAGTATATATATGTAACCAGATTTGGCTTTGTGATGATATCCCTGAAAGTGAGTGAGGGTAGCTGAGGGTGAGGGAATTGAGGGCAATGCCAAAGGAACACTGAAAAATCCATGAAAAGGAAGGCAATACCAAAATATTCTCAAAAGCTGTCAGTAGTTAGCTCAGTTTTAGTCACATTGCCTGTGAATACAAGTAAGAATCATGATCTCACACAAATATGAAAAGGAAATGAACATGAAAGAAATAATTTTAACCCCCCCGCCGGTGCATCTTTTAAGGCTGTGATTAGCTTGATGTTTTTATTTTGCCAGTAAGCTATCTATGTCTGAGAAGCTGAGGAGCCTTTCTCTTTTTTTTTTTACAATAATTTTTATTCAAATTTTCATAAAACAAACAAAACAAAATCATAAAACATTCAAAGACAAAAAACAAAACAAAACAAAAATAATTAAACAAAAAAATAAAATGTTGACTTCCCATTTGTCGCAGATCAGTTATAGGTCTACAATATATAACAATCCTGTCTCTTAAATTATATTATAAAATCACTTTCCTCCAGTAGTTATCTTAATTAATCATCAAATCTCATAGACATTACTTTATTCTTTCCACAAAAAGTCAAAGAGAGGTTTCAATTCTTTAAGAAATATATCTATCAATTTTTCTCCAAATAAACATGTCGATTAATCCATCTCAATAATAATAATAATCTTATTGTCATAACCATAGTCCAAATAAACATATCGATTAATCCATCTCATCAAATCTGTTAAGTCCAATAATTTCAATAGCCATTATTCCATTATCCATATTAATTCCATCTTCCATCTTCAATAGTCCTGTTAAGTCCAGTAATTTCAGTGTCCAATCTTCCAATATCAGTATTCCATAATAATCTTGCTGTCATAGCCATAGTCATATAATAAGAGTCTGATGGGAATTTCCTCTATCCCAAATATTTTCTTGCCATCGATTCTGAATAAGTTGCTGAAATATTGTTGTAAAGTCATATCTCTGTTCTTCTTTTTTACAAGATGCACTGGCTCATCTCTTAAGAGTTTTTCCATTGTCACATGGCTGCAGTTAATTCCATAGGTTTTCTCTATATCAAGCTCCATCACGTCATTCCAGTCCAGAAAATTATCCAAGCCATTGATAACTTTATCTCTAATATCTTCATTAATATCTTCAGAGATAACGTTAAATTCCAAACAGTAGATTTTATTTCTAATATCCATAAACTCCAGATCTTTTTCCAATTCCACATTTGTTCCAATCTCCAGGGCTTGTATCTTCCCTTTATTTTTTCTTTTCTCATCTCTGATCTCATTCTCCGCTGAGGAGCCTTTCTCAGTCTTATCTTGGTGCCTGGGCCTCTGGAGTGCTGTCAAGGAAAGTTTTCTTTGTGCAAGAGATTAAGCCACAGAGATGTAGATTTACTTGATGTCTCAGTAGCTGTCATCTTTGACATTCCTCATTCACACATTTAGATGTAATGTTTCCCATCTACTCAGCTGCTTCTATAAATGTCACTTCTGGATAATCGCTGACACTTAAGCTAGCAGCAGACTGAGCAAACACCCCTGGCTACATCAGCAGTCTGCTGTTCCCCTCCTCCCCCTTTTTCATTATTTGCAATTCTGTCTCAAGGTCAGCACAGACCTTCTGAAAAGGTTATCCAGGGAACATAGGCCTCAGGACAGGCATGCAGGAGAGTAATTTGCCAGCGTTCCAAAATAAAATTAGATTAAATTTTAAAATGCTGCTTTACCAAGAGGGATATAAAATTCTTGTCCTCATTCTGATACATCACAATGTAGCATATACTTTTTTTTAGTTTAATTGTGGACTGATATTCCCATTGCATTCTTTCATGCCATAGGGTTGTCATCTTTTTACTGGCCTCTGCTTTTGTAGATTTAACAGTAGTCCAGTAGATATGAGGCAGGTGTAGACAATGTGGTGCTGTCTAGATATTGTAAACTACAACTCCCATCACTCCTCATCATTGGCCATGAAGGGTGGAGGGCACCCTGTTGGATATCCCAGGTTGAAGGCATGGTAACAGGTCAGGATGACTTCTTCTTCTAGTCAAGTGGAGGTTTATTGAGACAAGTTGTAAATGGCAAAGCATTTCAGCAAAACAGCTGTTCATCAGATGACCATATCTATTGTAATTTCATTAATGAAGTGTTTCAAAAAGAGCCATGAACAATCCGACCCCTATAATGGCAGTTGATCTGTTGGACTTATGTTCTTTTTCTTTCATTTGCTTAATGGTGCTGTCCTTTTGGTGTGTTTTATTATATTTATTAGCATTAGCAAATATTAAAGGGTGGTACAGTATGTACAAGCGGACAGTTTGAAATCTGATCAAGTTAATGATTTATTCTAAACTTGACC
This sequence comes from Rhineura floridana, assembly GCF_030035675.1. NCBI lineage: Eukaryota > Metazoa > Chordata > Lepidosauria > Squamata > Rhineuridae > Rhineura > Rhineura floridana. The sequence goes on from NC_084487.1 coordinate 104,044,051, forward strand.
AAAAATATAATAATCATAGAATTATAATAATTCTTCTTAAGATTCTTCTTGAAAATAAGACTCACTTTGCTATCATTATGAAAGTATTCTCCAGAGCCAAAGAGAATGAGCATTATAAAAAAGATGCCATAAAATGAATGCAATCATGATGAAAGAGCAATGTTGGAACGCAGCTCTAAAAGACAGGATTAGGAAATGGACTGGAAAAGATCACTGGTTTTAAGAGAGAAAAACATGACATGGAAAAACAACCATGTTGTGATAGAAAAGATTATGAGAAAAGAATGTGGTGATGCACAACTTTTTGAACTGATTAGAGCAGGCACGAAGAACCTCTGGCCTATGGGCCAGATTAGGACCACTGTCAGGCCATGAGGTTATTTTCCCCAAACCACCTGCCTCACACGATGTTATATAATGTCACCTGTGGGGCAGGTAAAGACGTAAAGCATACTCCTGACTGTTCCTTGCAAGCAGGGCTTGCCACCAGTGCTGATCAGCTGATCACTGTTGACTGCAAGCCATGCTGGGATTGGCTGCACTCAGAGTTCCCAACTGAGAGCTCCTGAGTGCAACAGTTCCTTGCAAAAGTGTGGCTTGCACAGGGATTTGGGCTGCAAGACCCACTGAGACTGGGAGCTTCCAACTAAAGCTGATCTCTGTTGATTGGTGCTGACACAAGCCCTACTTCCAGCAGGGATATTCTTTTGAACTGCAAAGAGCAAGATGAAGGAAGGGGAACTAGATGGAGGAATATAGGAAGCGACTGGCAGAGCACAGGTTTTGCATGTAGAATGTCTCCTGACATTTTCAGATATCTGGTGATGGGAAAGATCTCTGCAATCTTGGCCAGTTTGAGTGGATCAGGGATAGCCGATGTGGTGTCCTCCTGCTGTTGTTGGACTACAACTTCCATCAGCCCCAGCCAGCACGGCCATTGGTCAAGGATGGTGGGAATTGTAGTCCAGCCACTTTTGGAGTACACCATATTAGTTACTCCTGAAGAAGACAATAGCGGGCTAAACAGACAAATAATCTGACCTGCTATAAGACAGTGTCCTATATTTCTTTTTCTCATTCCTTTGTGACAACCTGCAGCTGTCATCCTAGATATGAGACTGATGGGCTAACTTCTTTATGGTTTAAAAATTACTGAAACATTTACTGAAATCAGAGGCAATCAAAATGCAAACTCCTCCCTTTTAACAGATCAGTCTACATTCAAGTCATGTCTGGACTCAGAGCTAGGCCTGACCTAAACTGGGACTTGCACTCCATCTCCACTACTACAATGCCCTCCCTCTTAGTCCCCCTCCTTTCCCAAGCCCTCACAGACTTATCTTTGAGAGACAGACTTTGGAGGGAGAAAGAAGCAGGCAGTGGGGAACTCCTATTGATGCAGGAGAGGCTGCTGCAAATGACACACATGTCCTTTTCTGCCATAGAGCATGATCATTTGTAGCATGATCATTTGTAGCCAAAGAAAAGCAACACTCTCCTGTGTTGATGAGGGCCCTGTACTACCTGTTACCCTTTCCTCTTCTTCAAAATGAGGCTTTGGGGGTGGGAGAGAACTGGGAGGAAAAGAGAACAGCAGCTACATTGGGCTTGTCAAGGCTGACTGATATCAAATGCTGGGAAAAGTGCTCAAGGGATTTCAAGCATTTGACTGGAACACTTGAAAAGCCCAAGGTAAGGAGCTGTCAACAGGTGACTCCAATCTTCAGCCCTCTCTGACCTCATCATTGCCAAATATGTACACCAGTTGCGAGAGGATGGAAGCATCAGTCCCACCTTTATTGGCAGATAGGCCTAGACAAACAGCGAGGGGGAGCAGCTATCATATAATTGGGAAATGGCTAGCAGCTGGAAGCCTTTTGCTGCCATGAGGGAGGAAAGAGATAAGTATTCTGAGGGAAAAGAAGTCAGGCAAAGACTACGAGTGACTAATTCCACAGCTTTGTAGAGGGGGAGAATAACAGCAACAGTAAACTTTGGGACTGTATAAGAACTGATTAAACTAAACTATATTATTTGAAATGTAGGTTTTGTCGGAAGGCAGAGCTGGGGTCCCAATCCCGGGGAGCTGGATCCTGGAGAGTTGGGAGAAGAGTATTCGGATGGATGGCAGAGGGAAGGGGGAGGAACTTCCCCTCTTTGGAGCGAAGATGAAACAGAGGAACTGCCAGTGATAAGGTCGCTTAGCAACGGGGAGCCTGAGCCCTCCCTGGACATTCTCACGCCTCCCCCTCTTTCAGGCTCAGAGCAAGAGGGGGAAGAGGGAGGGCTGCTCACAGCCGAAAAGCAGGGAGGCAGTTTACCATCAGCCCCTCCCCTATCCCCCATCCTGGAATCGGAAACTTCAGAAGAGGAGGGGGTGATGCTTCCCCCCTCACCGCGCACACGCAGACAGCTGAAAAGACAGGAGAGAAGGGGGGGAAGGCGGGCAGTACCTGAGGGGCAGTTAAGGAGGAGCGAAAGATTGTGCACCTATTTGGCCCCTTCTTAAAGAACAGGCGGGAAGAAGTCCCTTGCTCTGTCAACTTTCTCCCAATGCCGCAGGACCTGTATCCCTGTATTGCTTCATGAGAAAACGCAGTCTTTGTTTGGACATTACCCTAATAAAACACGAATTAACTACAGCCGTTGGTCTGGTTCCTGAGTCTCATCCTGGGCCTGACAGGTTTCTAATAATTAGAAGTGCCTGGGACCTCCTATGGAGACAACAGCCTCACTAGGTCTCCTCTAAAACCCTGAGGCAGAATCTGAAAGTACCCAGGCTGCCAAAGGTTGCCAAAGGGAAAGTAAACTGTAACCCTCAATTGATTTTCAAGGTGAGGTGGAAGGTCTCTTTGCTACCAGGAAGACAACACGTCTTTAAGGTCAAACAACAGGGCTGATTAAAGTCCTTCATGGATTGGGACTCATAACTTAGAGACCTAATAGTATCAGCTTCCATGTCAGTTTCACTCTTTGAATCAGGCCTGAACAGTAGCTGCCAGAAGTCAAATAGTGTCGGTAGCAGGGCATGCACAGTGATGGCCCCAAGGCTGTACAAGTTAGAAAGGGCTGTAAGATTTTAAAAAACCCCAAAACAAACTGTCATTTGGTATAGCTCTGGAATGGGGAACCTCAGGCCCAGGAGCCACACGTGGCCCTTTATGCTTCTCTATCTGGCCCTTGGGTCTCTTCCCAGGCCACTTCTCTCACTATCCATTCTCCATGCCCTTCTTAAGTGGTTTTGCCTGGCTGGAATGTGTCCTTATCTGTGATAATATCTCTTGCTTGTTTGGATGGAGCTATGGAGGTAAGTATTGTGTGTGTAAACCACTGACTTTTGTGTGTGTGGAATGTAGTCTACTGCAGAAAGGTAAGAGTCACATCTGTTGCTCTGGCCACTGTTGCCTTTGGTTATCTCCACCACTAGCAGCCCACAGAAGGGATGTGGTCCTTGGCTTCAGACAAGATTGCCCACTCTTGGTATAGCTGTTTAGTAATTTGTCAAGTGGCTGCTGAACCTGTGGATTCTATTGTCTTGTTTTTATTACTCATAATGTAATGAATGTAAATGAGACTTCAGGAGTACTCCCTCCTTGCAGAATCACAAATGCTGTCTTGTATGGAAGGAAGGAAATTGGATTTCGTGATAAATTATCCAAACTATACCCTATCTTGCTTGCTGGAAAACCAGTCTTAGAAACAGGCAGCTGTTTTGACATTCTATGCTGGAAATCCTGCCCTACACAAATATGCATGATGCTCAAACATGGTCTCTTGACTGCCTGCACTCATTCCCATCTGTTGAGATGGCATTGTGCCTAGGCAGAAAGTGGTATGTAGATTTCACTAGGATGTAGGTTGAGGTTCCCTGGCAGCGGATGAAGAGGTGAGACCATTGCCACCTTGAGTCTCACCTCCAATTGTCTCTGCTGTCTGCCAGCGGCCAGCACCTTCAGTGAGTGCACTTGGGTGGAACTGTTTTACTCACCTGGAAATAATGTTGGCTCCTAAACATAGTCTGTTTGGATAAACTCCCCCAGAATCTGTAATTAATCCAAGGAAGCTGCTGGATGGTAACTAACTACATCAGTGGGTGATACTACTCCTACCTTGAAACGCACAATTATTTCATTCTGCCTTCTGCCAGCCAGCAGCTCCAGGGAATGTTTGCATTTGGGGTGGCAATGTGTTCTTCATTTGGATCTGGTGTCAGCTGCTCAGCCCCATCTGTGATTAAGTGGACTCTTTCAGGAGGGATATTTAGCATTGAGCAGCCCCCACCCCCAGTATGGGCACTGCTGAAGGGACAGCATCATAGTGGCTTGTACCCTGGAAGGTAGAGGGTTTGGTTTCCTGGTGATTTCTTGTGTCTTTCCCTAGTTTAAGGTTCAGCTGGTTTCCAGTAGGTTCACTCAGCAAGGGTTGTTTTCTACACAAGGGGCAAGTTTGTGAAAACAGATGGCTCCTCCTCCAACAACAACAACAACTCTTTCTTTCTTTTGCTAGTCCTCTCTTGGCCTCTCCCCAAATGGTTCATCCTAGCCCAGGTGCTCATCCTCTGTCTCACCTTCGTTCATCGACCCCCTCCCGGCAGGGGTCACAACAGGTTTATACTTTTGTAATTAACCAACAACAAAACAGCCTTGCTGACACTTAAAGATACAGCTTGGTTACTCTGGATATATTCCTGGATAAGAATGTCCTAATACTGTTCTCAGAGGGAAAAAATATGGTTGCCATTGTGATACTGTCTACTTCAGCAAGCAAAAATGCTCACATTTCTCAGTAAGAAGTCTTTCCCAGTCCTGATTTCTGAAAAACCTTTTGGTTAAAGGCAAAAAGCCAATAGAGAAACAATGGTAACCCACAATACACCGAGCTTCGCAATGGAAGGGCTGTTGCTCAGTGGCAGAGCACATGCATGGCATGGAAAAGGTCCCAGGTTCTGTCTATAGTATCTTCAGATAGGACTAGGAAAGACACCTGTCTGGAGAGCTGCTGCTAGTCAGTGCAGGCAATAATGAAATTTATTTATTTATTTATTTATTGCATTTGTATACCACCCCACAGCTGAAGCTCTCTGGTTGAGTATCAGGCAACATGCTATAATCCCACTTAACCTGGCACGTAGAATATATAAATGCTTAAAACCACCATGATTGGGACAACTTTAAGATGGACGCTTCTTGCATGCTCTTATAACTTTCACAACTGTCTCTCAATGCTTTGCCTCTGTACTCTGAGCAGGGGGACTGAAGGAATCCTTGAAGAATCTACTTAGGCTGAGGTGAAAGAAAGAATCGAAGAGTGGTGACACATTGCCTGATATTGTTTAATTTACCTCTTCCAATATGTTCACATCATGCTAGTCTTAAAACTGTTCACATAGTCTTTTTCAATGATGAACCATCTACAAATGGTAGATGGTTAGGAAATGGTGCCCTTTTAGTAACAAGCTTCCTGAAGCAATTGCTTCATGTTGCTTCATGCAAATGAATGGATAATTTTTTACCCAAGTTAGGTGAATTCTACACTATTGTAAATTCTACATATGCAAGGAATAAAATAGGGCTGAACTGATATTTATAGCTAAGGGTTCTTTTGGAGGAGGGGTTGGTCATTCATGGGTGAAAGGAGAAAAACACTCCTGTAAATTGGAGAAGGGCAGTGAGATTTCTTGGTTGTCCTTGATCTCTCGGCGGCTTTTGATACCATCGACCATGGTATCCTTCTGGGTCGACTCACGGACTTAGGAATTGGAGGCACTGCTTGGCAGTGGCTGCACTCCTATCTTGGGAATCGCCTCCAGAAGGTGATGCTTGGGGAGCATTACTCGAATCCCTGGGTACTCCAATATGGGGTCCCGCAGGGTTCAGTTCTGTCCCCCATGCTCTTTAATATCTATATGAAGCTGCTGGGTGAGGTCATCAGGAGTTTTGGAGTGCGTTTTCAGCAATATGCTGATGATACGCAACTCTACTTGTCCTTTTCATCTTCCTCAGGTGAGGCTGTCAATGTACTGAACCGCTGCCTGGCCGCGATAATGGACTGGATGAGAGCTAATAAACTGAAACTCAATCCTGACAAGACTGAGATGCTGTTGGTGGGGGGGTACTCTGCCCAGGTGGTTGATGTCAGACCTGCTCTGGATGGGGTTACACTCCCCCTAAAGGAGCAGGTCTGTAGTTTGGGGGTCTTATTAGATCTGTTCCTGTCACTTGAGGCTCAGGTAGCCTCGGTGGCACGGAATGCGTTCTACCAGCTTCGGCTGGTAGCCCAACTACGACCCTATCTGGACAGGGAGAACCTCGCCTCAGTTATTCATGCTCTGGTAACCTCTAGATTGGATTACTGTAATGCACTCTGCGTAGGGTTACCTTTGAAGACGATTCGGAAACTTCAGCTAGTGCAGAATGCTGCGGCCAGAGTTCTTACTGGGACGAAGAAATTCGACCATATAACACCTATTCTGGCCCAACTGCACTGGCTACCTATATGTTTCCGGGCCAGATTCAAAGTGTTGGTTCTTACCTATAAAGCCCTTAACGGCATCGGACCGCAATATCTGATGGAACGCCTCTCTCGCTATGTACCTACCCGTTCACTGTGCTCGACATCTAAGGCCCTTCTTCGGGTCCCAACTCATAGGGAGGCCCGGAGAACAACAATTAGCCTTTTCAGTGGCGGCCCCCGAATTATGGAATGCCCTCCCAGATGAGATACGCCTGGTGCCTTCTTTGTTATCTTTTCGGCACCAGGTAAAAACCTACCTCTTCGCCCAGGCATTTTAAGTTTAAATTTAATTTTATTTTAAATTTAACTGTAATTGTACTTTTATTTTAATTTGTATTCTAATTTTGTTTTTAAATATGTTTTATATTGTATGCTGTACTCCACACTTGTTCATTTTTAAATGTGGTTTTATCTTGCTGTACACCGCCCTGAGAGCTCGTTGCTATAGGGCGGTTTAAAAGCGTAATAAAATAAATAAATAAATAAATAAATAAAAATTCTTAGAATTTTCTTTGGGAGGAAGGCTGCAGGCATGAGAATTTACAGGAGTTTTCCCGGGAAAAGGGGCAGCAAAGTAAAACACTGAAAAAAACACTGAGAAGAATAGTGTCTATACGTTTTGTCTCATATCTCAGGGTCTACAAATGCTAGAAACTTATTCTGAACCCCCCACCCCGTGAAATCTTAAGATTATGGTTGCAGGGGTGACTTCCCCTGTTGTGGATGCTCATGGCTACAGGGGCTTGAATCTTGGCACTTGCCTTAATAACATCTTGAAGTGGATGAACGTTGTTCTTCCTTTTTGCTTTTTTTTTTAAGTTTCATGTCACTCTCTGGCATACCACAGACTCACACACTTCTGAGAATGCTCATGAGAAGATGTGACATAATGACATCCTCTCCTGGGTATTCTAGGATGCACAAGCAGCTTGGAGGCTCCAGAGACACCGAGAGTGGCAAGAGGCTTTGCTTTTGTCACAAGGATTTGTTTTTGTTGTGCTGCTCTTTGGGATCTCCACATCCTCCCTGTCTGGCCACACTTCCTGGAATACCCGTGGGAGAATGTCTAGGACATTCCAGGAAGCATGGGAAGCTGGAGAGATGGTAGAATGCAATGTTAAAAAGAAAAGCATTAAAAGGAAGAACATTGCTCAGGCATCTTATACTTTTAAGGTAAGTACCAAGATCCAAAACTCATAACTCTCCCTGAATATGTCACCAAATTTCTCCTGCCCACTGAAAGTAGGAACCCCCCTGCTTTCATAGGGGGTGAAGAGTTTTGTAAAATTTGGAGGAAAATAAACATTTGGAAGAATATAGAATATGGAAATAATATGAAAAGGTTGGTAGCGGTGATGGTAATGTAGTGACAAATTCAGAAGTTCAGGGTCCCTTCATGATAGTCATCCCATGTCCCCTCACAGCCACACGCCTTTACTCACTCACTTGCTTTCTGTTGTCATTTCCACACTCCTCAGTTCTTCCCACGCGCAACTTCTCCCACAACAACAGATGTCCCTAGGAGCCAATCAGCAGGAAAGGGGAGTGTGTTAGCTACTCAGAAGAGTATTCTCCGTAGCTGACTCACCTCCTTTCACTCTGATTGGCTCCAATCTGCAGGAAAGGACAAGGAAGTGTGTTAGAAAACTCTTCTCAGTGGCCAGTACACTCTCCTGTCATGCTGATTGGCTCATAGGATACTGGAGACGTAGCAACCCTGCTGGGACCTGGCTCCCCAAAAAGTAAACCCTGGACCACTGCTCCCCTGAGTTGTGAATACTTTTACTACACAAATGATACCTGAAAAAAATGGTCCCATTGCAGGACAGCCCCTGTTTAGAATTCAAGCCAGGCATCCTCTCCAAGCAAAACATTCCTCTCTCCCCTATTTCCATTTCTTTCACAACTAAAACCCAACATTCTACAGCTGCTGAGCATGTTCAAGCTTCAATGATTTGTTTTGGTGTTTTGCCCTATAAATATATATATAATTTGTTCTTCAATATACTTCAGGATTCTCGTGCGCATGCTGATAGTCTGATATCTCCCTCTTACTTCTCAGTGCTCCATTATAGCTCCAATAGTGTTGGCACTCCGCATCTGAGTTTGCTATTAGAGTGATTGAAATACTTAGTGCATGAACAGAATGAGATAATTTTTATAAGCTTTCATTTTCTTTACCTCCTCCACTGAACACATCTGCCTTTTTCGTAAGAGTGATATATTTGTGTCAGTTTTGAGTGTCATTTGGTTTATTTTTATCATATTATTACCCATGGGGTGCTCAATCCTACCTCCCACAGAAAAATGACTAATTTATTCCTAATCCTGTTCAAAAGAAGCATACTCTCATTTAATAGTAAGAGGGGGAATTAAAATATTTGGTTTCTTATCACAGTCCTAGTTTGCCTCTGGTCATTCACCAGGCAATCTTAAAAAAAACACACTTTCTGTCGCACTGGAAAAATCAGGCTGTAAAATTAACTCATTTACATAGTTTTTTTAGTTACCAAAAATGTGGAAGTCAAGTCAGCTATTTGTAGAACCAGGTGTATGTAACTGTTCTAGTTCTCTTAAACACACACACACACATACACATTTTGGCAGCGCATTAAAAAAGGGAATAATAACTAGCCTAAGATCGTACTACCTTTGTTGCTTTCCACCACTGAACATGCTCTTTTGTTGTGTCTTCTTTCTAGCACTTCTTCTGGTCGTGCCCCCTGCTCCTATTCCTATATGAAATAATATGATCCACACATCTTCGAGTAATGTAGAGCCATTGTGGTGTAGCGGTTAGAGCATTGGATGATGATCAGAAAGACCACGGTTCAAAACCCCACTTGGGCTTGAAGCACACTAGGTAACTTGAGCCAGTCATTAGCTCTCAGCCTAACTTACCTCACAGGGTTGTTGTGAAGTTATTATGAAGACAAGGAGAGCCATATATGCCACCTTGCACTTTTTGGAGGAAAGATGGGGCATAAATAAAATAAAAGAAACAACTAACTTAGGGATCCACCAGATTTTGTACTTCTCCAGAAGTTGTGATGTAGTTCTCGGCAGTTTAAATCTATCAAAATGCACATTTAAGTATGTATTAAAATCTGTACAAATTTTGACAAGGTTTAAATCACAGATTAATGCAGAAATGGAACAGAATGGAATTATGGGTAAAGACTGGAAATAGTCACATTCACCCATTCCTGTGCTCCCATTGCATTTACCACTTCTTCATCTGTTTTGGCAAGGCTTGAAACAAAACAGCCCTGAACTGTTTCTATTAAGGAACAAAGCCTGAGTTCACTCAGGACTTAGGCTAATGAACGTGACCAAGAAAGGATACTATTGAATGAACTAAGAATTGTAAAGTTCCCAAGTGGCTGAAACCCCCCCCCAAATAGGCTTTGATGTGCAGTGAAACAATCATGTGACCACCTTACTACATGCCCACACTCAGCCCACACATTCCCACATTTCTAGCACATGTGATCTTGCCCTCATCAGAGGAAAATGTGCATTAGTTGTCAACAGAAATGTGAAGACAACCACCCAAGAGCTCGTCCCTTCTCCTTAGGTCCCATCTGCACCATCCATTTAAAGCACTGTTATACCACTTCAAGAGTCATGTATTTTCCCCAAGAATCCTGGGAACTGTGGGTTGTTAAAGATGCTGAGAGTTCTTAGGAGACCCATATTTCTCTCGCAGAGCTACAATTCCCAGAGTTCTCTAGAAGAAGGATTGAATTTCAGCCACTCTGGAAATTAACAAACTACAGTTCCCAGGATTCTTTGGGGGAAGCCATGATTGTTAAAGTGGTATAATACTGTTTTAAATATAAGGTGCAGATGTGGGCTTTATTTATTTAGAATATTTGTTTATGTTTTTCTAATGGAGTTCTCTATTAGTAGAAAAAGAGTAAGACCAAACAAGAGATGGGTTGATTCCATGAAGGAAGACCAGAACTGAATTTACAAGTTCTGAACAGGATGGTTCACGACAGGTGCTATTGGAGGTTGCTGATTCATAGGGTCGCCATAAGTCGTGATCGACCTGAAGGCACATAACAACAACAATAGAGTCCTTAACGCGTGTAACCTTTATAAAACACAACAGATACACCACCAACCAGATCCTCAACAAAACAACACAACCAACCCCTGCTGAGGTTGTCTTTGCCTGCTTCCTTCATAGTCCCTCATTCACAGGTAAATGTGCTTGGAGCAGGGACAATGATCTCACGTAATGGTGTGTGCTGTGCCCAGAATTCAGCATCCTGTGAATTTCAGTGTTCGTTTTCTTTTTCTTTTAAAAAGTCCTTCTAGTTCTTTGAAAATGAGTAGGCAGTGCCTTGTGAACTGTCAGGGAGAGAGGGGGGGCATGAGTTGATTCCTCATAGTAAAATGAGTGGGTTTTCAATATGCTACACAGATTCTTGCCCTTGTTCATAATTAGCAAGAGGAGAATACATAATGCAAAGTATATGCATACCCAAGAACGCTGCATATTTATACAGGTCAGAGAACTCAGGAGTGGAATGTCTGTCTGTCTGTCTGTCTGTCTGTCTACCTATCTTACAGTGAATACATAGCCCTGATACACTACCAGAAAGCCAGGTCTGCAGGAATAACCCTTATGGTTGTAAAATCAATAAACTTTGAGCAAAACAACAGTGTGCACTCAGAGAAAACTAAGAATTACTTCTTAGTGATATATGTACCCCAACCTCAATTCTAAAGTTATAGGTAGTGGAATGTAAATGATTCTACTCCATGACTTTGACCACATCTATGACATGCTGAAAGATAAATCTCCATCAGTAGAATAAACTTTAATGGGGCATCCTGATGCACATTGTTGCTATGCTATGATATAACAATAATGGAGCTCAGCATGTCAAGCTAAGCATGTAACAAGTGTGCCACTACACTATTATATTTATGAAATGCAAGCAGGCAACTTCTCCCTAATGAACTACCTATCAGTTGCAATGGTGTTGCATGCACAAGACATATTAGGTGAGCAAGTTAACACCGATGTCAACTACAGACCTGAAGTCTCTTTAGGTGAGACAGATGAGGCTTACTTAAGACCCAATTTCTGCCCAGTTTGGTATCATAAAACAGTTTTCAATGACATTTCATGTAGGGATGGTAAAATCAGTTTCTTTCTAGTCACTGTTGCATGTGTTCACTTCTAAATTCCAATTTCTGTATTAATCTGCATTTTTAGAAAAGCTGCATGAAAAGTCACACATGTATTTAAATATTTATTTTTAGATGTATTTTCTCTCAAAATATGCACTGATATAACATTTTGATATGCTTCTTTTTAGTTGAGAATTGCACTGAAATTTGGAAGTGGTGGATAACCACATTCATCTGGGATCTGCGGCTCAAAGACTGAAATTCTCAAGTGTCCCTAACCAGTGAGAGCAGCATCTGATGGTGGTAGCATATGCAGTGGCCTATGTCTACAGGGCTGATAAAACAGCAAATTGTGATTATCATTGCACTGGCACATCCTATGTACCTTCCCCCCACTCTCCATAGGATCAACTTCTGTGAATGATAATTACACATTGCAGCTGAGAGACTCAGGCAGGCTTAATTGCTAGGGCTGCTGCACATGCCACATATAAAAATGTAAACTCTGAATTAGTTACACCTGCTATAAACTGAATATATTATATACATGGCAAAAACAGTTTTATGAACAAGCCATATGAGCAAAAGATCATTTTGGAAACTAGCCAATCGGGTTTGGGGTTGGGACAGGTTGTCAGGCAGTCAAAGTAGATGTTTGTGCACTAATGAGCCTTTTCTAATCAATGGGGCTTTCTGCCAGACATGGTTCTTTGGGTATTTATTCATTGAATGCATTTTTACCCCACTCTTCAGTCAAAAAAGTTTCTCAGAGAACCTTTCTATGATTACAGGAGTGGCACCAGTAGAGGCTGGTGGAGTTGTGCAGGTGGGGCTGTGTTGCTGTTTTGGCTTCCCAACACTGCCAGTTGCTACTGGTTACTGAGATGGGGGGAAGGACAAGGCAGAGGGAAGCTTGATGTGGTGCAAACACAGCATCAGGAGCAGTGCTTTAGCTCCACTGCTGTGCTTCACTGTGCCAAGCTCCCTGCTGCCTTGACTCTCTCCTTCCCTCTCTCTCTTAGTAACCAGCACCAATGCACGGTGTTGGAAGCTGAAAGAGCAATGCAAACCCATCCATGTAGCCCTGCCAGCCACTACTGAGCGGTACTATCTGATCCATATCTCCCACATGCTCTCCTAAGTTTCATGGATCAATACAATCTACCCAAGAAGTTCTTGAAGGGACATTACACGGACATATTTACATGCATATAGACACATCACTCGTGACCAGGTTTTCCAATTCATCAGGTTTTAGAGATCATCAGCTTAGCTGTGATGCAAAGGAGAAAGTTCATGTGTTAATTTCTTGTCCTACTACCATAATCAATCATTTTATGTCGCCCACAGATTATTGGATTACTAACAGCAGGCTGAACAGAAAAACAGAAGGAGAGCAAAGTTCCATCTAGTGCAGCACCCTGTTTCCCACGGAAGTTAATCAAATGTTTCCAGAAATCCCACAAGTGAAGCAGGATATGGATGCAATAGTGCTATTCTATTAAATGGCATTCAGTGGCACACTGTTTCTAAACACAGAGGTTCCATACTAGTGCTGTCCTCACTAGTTTCTCTGAACTTTTTTTCTGCAAAAGAGATTTTGGTTTCTCTTCCTTATTCTCAGGACACTAGAGAATTTATTTAGAATTTCAGTTAGTGAGGGGTTTTGAGCTTACCTGATAATTGCAAGGTGACCAAGGATGGTGTGTGTGTGTTTCATTAGTAAAGTTTCTACAGCCCACTACTGTCTCCCTGGCTTCTTATGCTTCCTGATCTGAAAAATCTCCTATAGGAGAAGTATCAGATGATGGCTGTAATGTGAGTAGGAACTCAAGTGAATTAGAAGTAGTTGTATGGGGAATCAGGTGGGGGTGGGACCAGTAGGAAAACGAAAGGAGAGCTCTTGGTTCTGCAGCAACAGACTGTTCAATAAAGTTTGTTCCTTCTACACAGTGTTTGGAGTTCATTTCAAGACTTGCAAATATTACATGGTGTCAGAAGACTACCTAAACACATAAGGCAGTGAAAAATGGATCAGTTGAAGCCTCCAGGAAAGTTGGTGTTTGATGGAAATGCAGCAGAGAATTGGAGAAGATGGAAGCAAGGGTTTGAATTGTACTGCATTGCAAGTGGAGCAGATAAGAAAGATGAGAGACTCCAGTCAGCATTATTTCTGCATGTGGCAGGTGAAGAAGCAAGAGAGGTATTTAATACTTTCCAGTTTGATGATGATGCAGATAAATATAAAATTCAAGTTTTGATGAATAAATTTGAAGCATATTGTGTGCCCAGAAGAAATGTTACTTATGAAAGGCACAAGTTCTTCACTAGAATACAGAGTGAAGGAGAAAGTATAGACCAATATGTGACTGATTTGAAGCTTTTGGCTCAGACCTGTGAATTTGGGGAACTGTGTGATTCTCTTATTAAGGATCGCATAGTGTGCGGCATTCAGTCAGACAGATTGAGAGCCAAGTTACTGAGAGAGAGTGATTTAATCCTTGAGTGTGCAGTGAATATACGCAGGGCAGATGAAGTGGCTGCAAAACAGATGAAAGATTTTGGGGCAACAGAAAAACAAATGGATGCCTTACATGGCAAAAGTACCTTTGAAAAGCCAAAAGTAAGCCAGCCTCAATGCAAATGGAGCCTTGGCACTATCAGCCCCCAAGAAAAGGAAATGCCACAGAGGCCTGTAGAAACAGCAAATGCCTGCTACAAGTGTGGTATCAGTCATCATGACATAAATGTTTGTCCTGCATATGGGAAGGAATGCAGAAGATGTGGCAAACTTAATCCTTTTGCTAAAATGTGTAAAACTAGAGATAGAAAACTTCAACGCAGAAAAATGTTCTCAGTAGCAGATACAGCTAAAAATGCTCATGATTCCTTCATTGGCACATTGAATTCTACAGCTCTGGAAGATGAATGGTGTGTGGATCTTCTCATAAATGATCACAAGTATGTGACCTTTAAGATTGACACAGGAGCACAGGCTAATGCAATGTCTTTAAAAACATACAAAGCCTTGCAAGCTGAACCACTTCAGCCTCAAATGCCAGATTAATAACCTACTCTGGAGAAAGACTGCATGTGTCTGGTAAATGTAACCTGGATTGCAAATATAAAGATCAAAGAGCTGAGTTGGAATTTCACATAGTAGACTTTGATGCACAAGCTGTACTCGGGTCTCTGGACTGTGACTAATTTAAATTTGGTGCAAAGAGTTAATTCAATGAAAAGAGCTCCAGTAGATCAATGGGATGTTGCAGTTGAATACAAAGATGTATTTGAAGGCTTAGGTTGCTTACCAGAGAAATATGCCATCAAAATCAACCCACAGGTTCCACCTGTAATTCATGCACCTCGGAAGGTTCCAGTGGCACTAAGGGATAAAGTCCAAATGGAACTGACTTGTATGGAGCAATTAAAAGTCATAGTTAAGGTAGAAGAACCTACAGAGTGGGTGAATTCAATTGTGGTTGTAGACTAGCCTGGCCAGGACCACATAAGAATATGTTTAGATCCAAGAGATATGAACAAAGCAATTTTAAGAGAACATTTTCAATTGCCTACTGTAGAAGAAATTACCAGTAAGCTAGCAGAAGCAGAATTGTTTACAGTTCTTGATGCCAGTAGTAGATTCTGGCAAATTCAGGAAGATGACAACAGTTCCAGGCTATGCACATTTAATACACCTTTTGGCAGGTACCGATTTACAAGAATGCCATTTGGTATCTCTTCAGCTCCTGAGGTCTATCAGAGGATGATCCAACAGACATTTGAGGGTATTGATGGGGTCACATGCTACATAGATGATATCCTGCTTTGGGGGACGACCAAACAGGAACATAATGAGAGACTGAAGAGAGTTCTGGACAGGTGCCGAGAGAGGAATCTGAAACTGAACAAAGTGAAATGCAAATTTGCCATGACTGAAATAAAATATCTAGGACACATCTTAACCAAAGAAGGGCTAAAACCTGATTCATCTAAAATAGAGGCCATCACTGATATCCCCAGTCCAAGTAACAAAGCTGATCTTCAAAGATTTCTAGGAATGGTGACATACCTTGCAAAGTTTATCCCAAATTTGTCAACAGTAACAACCCCTTTAAGACAGCTGTTGGCCCAAGATGTTGAATTTTGCTGGATGTCAGTTCATGAAACAGCATTCACACATTTGAAAGAACTATTAACAAAAGCTCCTGTTTTGAAATATTATAACATGAAAGAATCTGTAACCCTGTCAGTGGATGCTAGTTCTACAGGCTTAGGTGCTGTACTGTTGCAAAGAGGTGCACCTGTTGCATATGCTTCTAAAGCAATGACTGTAGCCCAACAGAACTATGCCCAAATAGAAAAGGATATGCTGCCAATAGTGTTTGGATGCACAAGATTCCATCTATTTCTCTATGGCAAAAAAGTGACTGTGGAAACGGACCACAAACCACTGGAGGCAATTTTCAGAAAACCTTTGGATACTGCACCTCCAAGAATCCAAAGATGGCAGTTAACACTGCAGATATATCAATTACAAGTGCACTATAGACCAGGCAAAGAATTAATAATTGCTGATACCCTGTCCAGGGCATATCTTGAACAGGTTTAAGGAATAAGTTCTGAAGAAGCTGAGGTTGCTGTTAACCTCATGTTATCTTATTTACCAATCTCCAAATCAAAACTGAAAGAATTTCAGGTGGCTACTGAAAATGATAGCATTTTCCAAATCCTGAAAAATGCCATTTTGCAGGGGTGGCCAGATAGAAGAGTGGAAGTTCCAGAGTGTATGCGTGTTTATTGGAATTACAGAAAGGAATTAAGTGTTCATGATGGACTCATTTTTAAAAGTGACAGAATCGTAGTACCACAAGTTTTGAGGAAAGAGATATTGAATATTATACATGAGAGTCATCTGGGTGTTGAATTATATAAAAAGTGGGCACGAGAAGCTGTATATTGGCCAGGTATGTGTGCCCAAATTGAAGAATTGGTACTGTCATGTACCACATGTCACACCTTCAGAAATAAAAACCAAAAAGAACCAATGTTACCTCATGAAATTCCAAGAAGACCTTGGCAGAAGCTAGGAATGGACTTGTTTGAATTTCAAAGAAAGGACTATCTACTTTTGGTTGATTATTATTCAAAATATGTGGAAATATGTTTGCCTGAAGACACTACAAGTAGATCAGTAATTTTACACTGCAAATCTATATTTGCAAGACATGGTATACCTGAAGAGGTTGTTAGTGATAATGGTCCTCAATTTTGCTCTAGAGACTTTAAAATGTTTGCTAAAGATTGGGACTTTGTTCACACAACATCCAGTCCACTATTTCCTCAATCAAATGGAATGGCAGAAAGGGTGATCCAAACAGTAAAGAGGATTCTTAAGAAATCTAGTCTGAATAACACAGATCCTAATCTTAGTTTATTGGATTACAGAAATACGCCTACAGTAGATACAGCCTCACCTGCACAACTTTTAATGGGGAGACGCTTAAGAACCAGGTTGCCTACCTCAGCACTGTTGTTACTATCTCAGCAGGTAAAAGGTGACATACAGACACATCTGAAGAGAAGACAAGAAAAACAGAAGCTTTACTTTGACAAAGGTTCAAAGCCTTTACCACCTTTGCAGGTTGGTGATTATGTTAATGTTTGGCAAGATGGAGTATGGAAACCAGCGAGAGTGACTGGACAAAACATGACTCCAAGATCGTATTTGGTTCAGACTGATGATTTAGCTGTCTACAGATGGAACAGAAGAGATCTTCAAAGCACTCCAAATCGTGAACCAAAAATGGATGCGACTACTGAGACTGCAACTGCACCTCCATCAGAGGTAGACCAATCAGAGTCTCAAGACAACAAAAGTGGAACAGCTGTAGCACAAAGTGCCAGTGATATATCAGAAAAGATTTTGGACTCTGAGTTACCTGTTACTACATCAAGAGGCAGAGTGATCAGAAAACCAATTTGATATAGACAGTAGTTTCTGTTTTTTTCTTAAAAATAAAAAGGAAGATGTAATGTGAGTAGGAACTCAAGTGAATTAGAAGTAGTTGTATGGGGAATCAGTTGGGGGTGGGACCAGTAGGAAAACAAAAGTAGAGCTTTTGGTTCTGCAGCAACACACTGTTCAATAAAGTTTGTTCCTTCTACACAGTGTTTGGAGTTCATTTCAACACTTGTAAATATTACAATGGTTTCCCCTGGGCTTTAACTGAAGTGTGAGAGGCTGGGGAGATTTCAGAGTGCACACCACTGGTGAGATGTTTCTTAGAATGATAGAAAAGTTACTTGCAAACACCATTCAGCCACTACAAAAGTAAGGTAATTGCATCAAAAACTGTGCACCCCACCAAAGAGAATTTCTCTCCCTTTGATCATTTTTAATTCAGTTTATTTTCTTATTAATTTATGGAGAAAGGTAAAAAACATGGGAGCAATTTTCAGCACAGCGCTAGTCCATATAGCCATCATGGCTCATAACTCTTGATAAACCTTGGCACCACAAAATTGTCCAATTACTTTTTAAAGCCATCTAATCTTGTTGGTGAGAGCCAGTGTGGTGTAGTGGTTAGAGTGTTGGACTACGACCTGCGAGACCAGGGTTTGAATCCCCACACAGCCATGAAGCTCACTGGGTGACCTTGGGCCAGTCACTGCCTCTCAGTCTCAGAATTAGGCAATGGTAAACCACCTCTGAATACCGCTTACCATGAAAACCCTATTCATAGGTCACCATAAGTCGGGATCGACTTGAAGGCAGTTCATTTCCATTTTCAATCTTGTTGGTAGTGAATTTCATAAATTAACTATGCATTGTGTGAACAACTTTCTTTTGCTTCTTCTGGACCTACTGCTAAATTCTGGTGTTATTATGGGTGAGGGGAAAATGGATCCCCATCCCCTTTTTCTACACAGTGCTTAAATAACTGTACAAGCTTCTGTCATGTACTCCCTTCATTATCTTTATCTTAAAATAAAAGGCCCACTATATTTTAATCTTTTCCCATAGGGAAGGTGGCCTAATGCTTTAGGAAGATGCCTTATACTGAGTCAGACCACTGGCACTTCTGGTCTAGTAATGCCCAATAGGACACGAAGCAGCCTCCTGGGGTCTCAGGTAGGAGTCTTTCCCAGGCCCTACTCATTGTGACCTTTTAAAAGAAGATGGCAGAGACTGGACCTGGAATCAAGAAAATAGCTCTTCTCCTCATTTCCCAGGTCCAGCTGCTTGAAGATTAGCCACAGTGCATTTTTCCATTCTACCTTCATAATTTGGTTGCCCTTTTCCACATATTGACCGGTTCCATAATATTCTTTTTGAGATAGGTTGACAAGCAACGTATGTGGGATTCAAAATATGGCCACACCATAGATACATATCAGTACATTAAAAGACTGGCCATTTTTTATTCTCTTTTCTAATAATCCCTAGCACAGAATTTACCTTATTCACTGCCCCCATGCATTGACAAATCTACCATGACCCAAAGATCTCCCTCTTCTTTTTAAAGTCATATCCAGCTCAGATCTCATCAGTATAAATGTGAAGTTTTACTCAATGTGCATGACTTTTCTTTATTTACATTAATCTTCATTTGTCATTTTCTTTTCCATTTATCCATTTTAGATAGATCCTTCTAGACGTGTTCACAGTCTGTCTGGGTATCCACCAGCCTATTCATGGGTTTTCTGGTCTACACCATTATTGGCCTATATTTTCCATATTTCCTTTTTCCATGTTTCTTAGTTCATTAACTGCATAGTGGAGACGCTATTGAGCATGTGCATATCCTTTGTGTCTCTAGTCTTCTTCAAAATTTATGGCCACACATTCAGTTAGCACAAGGGTGAGGCCACGCTGATTAACCCTACCCTTAGCATCTGTACACAGAGTCTAGATGTCAGTAACAGGGAAGCCTTAACATGCACAGTTGTACATGTAAATTCTTCCTTGCCACAGGCACTTGCACTGAAGGTACAGATGCCAGGGGACAGACTCATTATTATTATTACTGCTATTGTTGTGGTTATATTCATTTATATCCCACCTTTTCCCCAGAAGTGGGATTCAGGGTGGGTTACAAAAATTAAAACAAATACAGTTAAAAACGAATAAGAAAAACATATAAAAATATAATTAAAATAGAAGGGAATTCCAGAGCCTGGGGCTAGCCACCAAATGTGTGTTTTACACCATTCCACTACACTTTTATATTGCCCGGTTGTGGTTTTCCCCTCTTCCACCATTACAATATCATATTCTTATTACATACTATATCATTCTTCCTCACTAACCCATTCTACTTCTTTGACAAATTATCACAATTATTTCCCTTGTAAGTGTTCAGGTGCCATACAGCATCAGGTCTTTTAACAAAATAATGTACCTGTTCATCTACCTGAGTAAATGTTCACCAATTTTATTCTATGAGAGAGATGATTTGAAAGTGATGCATTTATCCCACCTGCCTATCTGCAGAGGAACGAATGGCTCACTGATTCCATGGGGGCAAAACTGCATACTAGATGTACAGTTTCAATACCTATGAGCATTTTTTAATAAAATAAAAATTGGGGTTGTAAGCTGTTTGGAAGAATCTTGCCAATCCTTTGACTCATTTCTGGAAGATCAGTGAGTTACTGTGTGTAATTTGCGCTCATCCTTTTCACTTAAGGGGATAGCTATCCAGAAAGAAAATCCTGGATATTTTATGGAGAAGATTCCTCTTCCAGAATCTTTTCACCTTAATTTCTCAATGGCTGTAGATTGCTGTTTAGAATCCACTGGGCAGGAAATGCTTAGGCTCCTATCTGGATGTCCATGGGCAAATCATCATCTTTCACCTAATCACCAGATAAGTAAAAAAGAATTGTGGCAAAGGAATTAGTAACAAATTATTTTCCATCAAGATTACACATTTGCTTTTCTTTCGGCTGTTTCAGGCTACATGAAGTAGAATGTTTCAGAGTAATATATTGGCTACTGCAGCTTAGTGGATTATTAATATAATTATGACCCTTGTTGCTATTTTTTTGGATAATACTATTTCAGATTTTATTCATGTGGGGGAGTGAGAGAAAGGGATATCTCATGGCTATACTGAAAATTAAATCACAACAATTTGTATTTTGTTACTATTTCAAATCATTTTTTCTTTATTGTACATCATACACATTATAACATGTAATAAACACTGAAAAAAACAGGGACCCGCTTTGCCCCTTCCTGTTAACTTATTGAACACACCTAAATGGGCAAGGTGAGAAGTGAGCCAGGCAGCCTAGTAAGGGGAACATATTGCTTTCTCAGTGTTGTTCAACCTTTGGCCCCAAGATTTTGTCGGACTACACTTCCCATCGTCCATTTTAGCCTAGCTTAGCCAGTGGTCAGGGATTGTGGGAGTTGTAGTCCAGCAACATCTGGGGACCCAATGTTGAAAAATAGTTGGGTGTTAGAACAAATTAAACCTGAACTATTACTAGAAGCTAAAATGATGAAACTGAGGTGATCATACTTTGGACACATAATAAAAAGACATGATTCACTAGAAAAGACAAGAATGCTAGGAAAAACAGAAGGGAGTAGAAAAAGTGAAAGACCAAACAAGAGAGGGATTGATTCCATAAAGGAAGCCACAGACATGAACTTACAAGTTCTGAACAGGGTGGTTTACAACAGATACTATTGGAGGTCGCTGATTCATAGGGTTGTAATAAGTCGAATCGACTTGAAGGCACTTAACAACAACAACCACGAGTCTAATGATCATGCTTGAGCACAATAAACAAAGAGATAGATTATCTGTCTATCACCTCCCTAATCGGATTAAGAATGTTAAAGGATTAGGCTTCTGCTTTCTCCCATTCCCTTACCTTTTTGATGTTGCCTAACAAGTAGTAGATGTGCTGTACTTTATTAATCTTTTCTCTCCTCTTGGGCAGATATTTGACATTCCACAGAAACAAACAGAATCATTATCTGAAATAGTCTCTTCAGATAATCTACCTGCAAAAACATACATTCTGCAATGTTCCATTAGTTTTTGCTGCTGAAGTGTCTATTATGTGTGGAATTTCAGTCTGCTTGCACCAAAGCAAGCCATTGTACAAATTAGCTTTTAAGGTTTGATGGCGCTTTTTAAAAACTATTTATTTTTGATGCTTTAATCTGTAATCCTTACATAGCTGTACATTTTAGGGCCAAGCTAGAAATGACATGAAAGGGCTGCGATTGGATGTCCTGAAGTCTTCCTTTGTTTAAAAACAACTGCCAGAGAGAGCCTGACTTGGATTGGCACCATGGGACTGGGAAGTCGTGTTAACCCTTTGCCATGCTATTTCCCTCATTTAAATCCCACTTACATAAGACTGCCATTTGCCACGGATGGGGGTGGGGGAAGACAGCAGAGCTTGGAGGTAATTCACTACAAGTAACGAATTACCTGTAATTCATTACTTTTTTGAGGAACGAGTGGGTAATTCCTTTACATTTCGATTGTAATAGAACTAGGAGTAATTTTATTACTTTTGTGGAGTAATTGTAATGTTTCCAACCTTACCTTGGGGCATTACTAGGAGGGAAGCAGGGGGTTTGCTTCTTCATTTAATAGTTTTGTGTTTGCTTCTTCATTTAATAGGTTTGAACCAGCTATTAAATGTGGCAGCAAACCTCTAAATCTGAGGGTGACCTAGATTAGGGGTGGGGGACCTGTGGCCCTCCAGCAGTTGCTGGACTACAATTCCCATCATCCTTGACCATTGGCCATACTGGCTGGGGCTAATGGGAGTTGGACTCCCACAACATCTGGAGGGCCACAGCCAGGGGTGTAGCCACAGGGAGAAATGAGGGCATTGCCCCCCAAATGATAATTCTGCCTCCCCAAATGAAATTTCCCTTCAGTCCAGAGCTGGCACCAGAGGGTGACCAGGTCAGGACCTGGCTGAGGGCCCCCTAAATGGTCCCCCCTTAGGGGGAGTGGGTAGCACACCCATTCCATGATCTGTGGCAGCATCGGCTCCTGACCCTGCCATGGATCACAGAGAGGGAGCTCCCAGGCACCCCCCTACAACCGTGCAGGCCTGCAACACCCACCTGCACATCCCACCTACCACTTCTGTTGGGGTGAATGCTGGCTGCACTGCAAGCATGCCTGCCATCAACCAAGATGGTGGCACAGGCATCAGCCTCTTAGGGAAGCCTCAGCCACCATCCTGGTTGATGGTAGGCATGTGAGCGCAGTGTGGTCAGCATTTACCGCAGCAGGAGAGGTAGGGGCAGGCAGGAGCTGTGGGCCTGGGGCAGGTTGGTGTCCAAGGGCCCGGTCATGCCTGGCACTGGTCCTGCTTCAGTCCCCAAATTTCTAGCAGTAGAAATACAGTTTAGGCATCCAAAGAGAGGGGCAGGGCAAAGTTACCAAGGGAATGTGGACAATGTTGTATTCTGTTAATAATGTTTGAATTGAAGAAGTTTGTCTTGAGCAGGGCCCAGTAGTGGAAGGGAGGAGCTGGGAGGAATGGGAAAAGGGGCAGGAGGGATTAGGCCAATATGTGTGGATGTGATCGATAAGATTCTCCTGAAGAATTCACAGTATCTTTGTCTCATGGATAAAAGAGGGTAGGTACCAAACACAGCAAATATAAGAGTTGAAAGTGTGCATGAAGTGAACACTAATCTTGATGGATGGGGGAGGGAGTTGGCATACCTAAGGCTTTGCAATTGGAGGAAGGCAAGGCAGAAAGGGCAGTATTGTGATGCACTGCAGAGCATCTCCCCCATGGTTGCCAATTTAATGAGTTTCCCACTAAAATCTAGTGTTTTGGGTGCATTTCTGGTGGTGAATTTTCCTGTCTAGTGGCTAGTGGGAAATCTAGTGGGTGTCTTAACATTTTATGGTCAGAATCTGGTGGTTTTACAAATACTTCAATTTCATCCTCCCCCCCCCCATATTTCATGAAACTGTCTAGCCAAAACCTAGCCTCTTTAAAAAAAATTCTACTTTTGGATATTTTCTCATATTTTTCATGGTTTGCATTTGTGTTCCCATGCACAGTTTCCATGCACAGTTAAGTGCTACTTAACTATTGTTTTATTTTTGCTGTAAGCCATGGCTAGTTGGATACCCCTTTGATGGAAAGGAGAGCAGAGTAATTTACCCAACACAACACAATGAGGCAGTGACAGAGAAGAGGATTTTTGAGTCAAGTGTCTAGGTACTCTGGTGTGCTTGTTTTTCAAAGGTATAAAGACAAGGAGGTTCTTGCCAATTGGCTTACTGGGAAGGAAAATGTCCAGGCAATATTCTACCTAATCAAAGTGTGATGCAGTCTAAGCACCACCAAAGGAGACATGATGATTAGGAGCCATAAGTGTCAGAAATAAATGGCCTGAGTATGCACAGAGTGCACCTGTCTCACCAACGAGGAACCTCTCATAGTATTTAATAAGGTTTCTCCACAACGGGTATCCTTTGTATAAACAGTACATCTTATGATCATCACAGGAAGAGCCTGCTGGATCAGGCAAAGGCCCATCTAGTCCAGCATCATGTTCTCAGAGTAGCCAACCAAATACACACACAGCATTTTTTTAAACCTTAAAAAAAAACAGGAATGAAAAACCTCCATACTTCTCTCAGATCTAAAAGGCACACACATTTATATCTGCAGTTCCAAACTTAAAACACAACACACCAATGGTTGCTAGTACTTTTAAATTCTATTATCCACATTGTTAAGCAATTGCTCAAAACACCGTTTCACAATAGTGCAAAAGTGTTCTTAAACACAGTGTGTAGTGGGTTAAGGTCAGATTTTGGTGGATTTGGGGTATGGGTCTGGTGGGGAAAAAGTTTTCTTGTTGCCAGCACTGATATCCCCCCCCCCCGTAATGCACAAGCAGCCTCTGTAGGTGGTGGGTGCTGTTAGTGCATCTGGTGGATGTGTCTAGGTTTTGGGACCTAGACTGTGCAGCAGCCTAGCTGAGACCAGGGCAGCACCTCAGAAGAAGCAGAGAGGTGAAGGAGCTAGCTACTTAGCCCAGGCAATGGGGAGCTGGAATACTGTGTCTGCATGCATATCTGCGGGGCATTTCTTCCCTAGTTTGTTTAAAAAAGTTGAAAAAGATATCCTTTCAAGCTGATTCCATTTCAAAATAGTTTTGAAGGGTATAATTTGGCTAGAGCGTTAGTTGCAACAGTTTAGACCTCTACCCAACTGTGCAAATCATTATAGCTCATACTCTAGCTCTGATTAACCAGTGAAGGCCTTAGCTACTGAGCAGAGCAAAGGTGAATCAGGCCACATTATCTGCATGGATGTCCAGCATCGTGAGAAGTGTATTCTGGATCTGATGTTGCTCTTGCTTTTCCCTCCCTGTCAAACTGGATGGTCCCTTCACTGGTGTATGCAATGATTACTATCTTATATATCCATAGTACTTTTCCTAACTACTTGGACTAATATAGTCCAGTGTAGGGCACCTACTCGGCATGCCAAAGGTCCCAGATTCAGTCCCTGGCATCTCCTTTTATCAGATAACACCCAAAAGTGATGGGAAAGATTTCTAGACCCACAAGGAGCTGCTGCCAGTTAGCCAGGGATGGTGAGCCCCCAGCCTGCATAGTGAGCCCCCAGGATGTTTCTTCTGTCCCCCCAATCACCCCATGTTAGCAGTGGCTAAAAGAAAAAATGTGTTACAGTAGACCAGTCACTGGACTGGGAAGAGACATTTAATCCTCCTTGCCCAACTCAGAGGTGCAATGGAGATGCAAATCACTCCCTTCCCACTCATCAGACCTATCATCTGGCATGTGTAGAAGAAGCAGGACTCTATACACATGTGTGTGTGTGTGTGTGTGTGTGTGCATGCGTGTGGTGTTTGTGTGCATTTTTGCTCTATATGTGTGTGTGTGTGGCTTGTGAATATGCGTTCAGTGTGTGGTGTGCATACATGCAAGAGTGTATGTGTAGAGCAGGACTGGGGAGCCTTTCTCAGCTTGTGGGCTGCATTCCTTCCTGGGCAACCTTCCGAGGGCCACGTGCCCAAGGACGGTGGGGCCAGAGGCAAAAGTGGGTGGAGCAATGAATGTAAATTTTACCTTTGTACAGTAAGCTAGTTTCTGCATAGTCACACATATCTTTCTGTCCTCCATCTAGGCAAGCAAGAAGCATGATCAGCATTCAGGAACATATTCCAGCTAAGGATGGGTGAGAAATTGTATTCAGTTAGCATTTCAAGTGGAATCTGTGAAATTCACACTGTCCGAAACAATATGAGAACTGAAACGCAGCCATTCTTCAGAATTCACACTTACTCAGATTTTGCCATGCAGTTTGCCCACCAACCAATGTTTGCAAAAATGCATACGTTGGGGGAAGTGTGCATAGAAATTAGTATATGAGTGAAAATAGCATACAGAAATGTGTACTATTAGGAGAAATTGCTTGCAAAACTATGTACATCAAAACTGCTGGAAAATGTTCCTGGCTCAGTGTGGGGTGTGACCTAATGCAGTCCAGGGGGCAGATAGAGGCCCCCAGGCCAGAGGTTCCCCACCCCAGTGTAGTATGTGGGGTAGCCACAGCCCCCGTTGGCATGCAGTCCCTGGAGGTTAGCCCTTGTGGCAAAAATGGCTAGCCGCCCTTGGTGGAGGCACTACTCAGCTGGATGGAGCAGCGGTCTGACTTGGTATAAGGCAGATTCCCAAGTTTCCAGTATTATCCAGCATTAGACAAAAAAAAAAGGCAGCTCCTTTCGTTATTTGTTTCTGAAGCAAAGGCCTTTGCACTCTTGGCACACACCCTGGGTGTGGAACCCCCTTTGTTCTTTATAACAAAGTAGCTTCTTTATCCTACTGCAAGAACTGCAGAGAAAAATGAGAAAACA
Source organism: Rhineura floridana (assembly GCF_030035675.1). NCBI lineage: Eukaryota > Metazoa > Chordata > Lepidosauria > Squamata > Rhineuridae > Rhineura > Rhineura floridana. The sequence goes on from NC_084487.1 coordinate 104,070,614, forward strand.
AGGAAAGGAATGGTTTTGTTCAAGTTTAATTTCAAAGGCAGTGAGAAACATTCTTGCTCCCCAGCACTGAGATCAGTAGTATAGTGGAAAATTCAGAAGTGCAGGGTTCCTTCATATTAGTCACAGGCACACACCCCTTTTTCTGCTGCTGGGTTGAGAATGAGATCCTTATTAATGCCTTCTCCCACAACAACTCCTGCTGGAAGGAAGGGCGGGATACAAATTAAACAATAAAATAAAAATAAATAAATAAAATAAACAACAGATATCCCTTGGAGCCAATAAGCATGAAAAAGGAGGGTGCTAGCTGCTGAGAAGAGTCTTCTCAATGGCTGACTCACCTCCTTTCACTCTGACTGGCTCCAATCAGCTGAAAGGATAAGGAAGCATATTAGAAGACTCTTCTCAGTGGCTAACACACTCCCCTTTCATGTGACTGTCTCATAGGATGCTGAAGACATAGGGACCCTGCTGGGATCCTGCTCCCAAAAAAGTAAGGGGTCTAAGTCCACCTAAGACCCTGGATGACTACACCCCTGACTGAGATAAAATTCTTCCCGTCGCAAGCATCCAGATCTTTGCTTTTGAGATTCTCTCTGACTCTGTGTCTTCTTTGACTTAGCAAAGTCTACTATGTAGGCCTTGGTTGAGGGAGGGAGGAGTGTACAGTCTGTGAACAGAAGATTTTTGGAGCATCTGCAGTGAACTGGAGGAGGAGAGGATTTATATTGTTTTCTTACGACTGGACACTGCAGTGGGATCCACTGAATGGAGGTTGGTCGAGATTTTTTTTTTAAAAAAATCAAATTAAAACAGCTGAATCCATTGAAAGCTATAAAAACTAATATTAAGAGGAACAATGCCCATTGTTGAGCAAGGCTGGAATAGTAATGGTGACATATCCTCCATTGTGACACGTCCCCCAGCTGGATGACTTGCCAGGGAACTTTGACAAGTCAAACTCTTTGTGGGGTATAAGGCTATAAGGAGGGAGGTGGAGAGAGGAGAAAGAGAATCTTTGAAAATGTAAGTAGGATTTCTTAGTTGTTTCTTTATGCTGCTTCTCTCCCAATCCATGAAGACTTAGTACCCTTTGGGACCATCCCTCCCCAGTTATGGCTGCATTATTAAAAGATGATGCTCAGAACCAGTATAAAGGCTACAAGTGACATGGCTTTATTACAAGGCCACCTCCAGGTTTTGGAGGGTCTTTTGCCAAGATAACCTCAGAGGGCCTAACTCTTTGCTGAAGTCTCCACAAGAGGCTCATGATGGCAAATAAATGTAAAGCCCAGAGGTATTAGGTACCTCAGAGTCAGTGGATGAAGACAGGACAACCCCAGTTTCTCACTTTCTCTATATTCTGTCCTACGTTCAAGAGGATACTAAACATTTTTCAAAAATGCTGCAGGCGATGCAAGATCCACCCCCTGGTCTCCAAAAGGGAAGAACAAATAAACATCACCTTTGAGAGGCCCGAGGACCAGGTGAGGAAATGTCCTGGGCTGAGAGGTAGTTATTGGGAGGCCTATTAAAATTGGGTAAAAAGGAGGGAGGTCTCTGATTCAAGGAGACTTGGGAGGCATCCCGTTGGCAGATGTTCATTTTGCTTTCCTTCTGACCTTTCCTATAGCATCATCATCGTTGGAGTCATTGAGTCCAACGGACATAATCTTTCCCTTAAAGGAAAGAGTCAGGAGGGAGAAGCCTCCCAAAGTCTTCTGTCACCTGAAAGTGTGGAGGAAAGGTACTACCACCATCTTCCTCTCCGCTTTTGAAGTGAAAGCTGAGCTCTCTGTGTCAGTGTGATACAGTAGTTCAATTAGGGGGTGCTAATGTGGCCCCAGAGGCATCCTCTGGTGTCGAAGGATCTTCTCCCCTTTTCCCTCCCAGCTGAAATTACACTTGAAACAAGCATCATATTGTAGGCAACAAGATAGACTGCAGTTTGTGCTTGTTGGTAGTGCCTGCAATAGTTTCCCTTCCCTGAAGTATCACTTTTTAAAATTTCTCTTCCATCCAGATGATCTGATCATAGAAGATCTGTAGAAGGCACAACACACACACACACACAAAACAACTGCATGGAAGAACATGAGAAAATCCTGCTTGATCAGGCCAGTGGCCCAACTAATCCAGCATCCTGTTCTCACAGCAGCCAACCAGATGTCCATGGGAAGTTAACATTCAAGTATCACAAGGGATGTGCTCTGCCTTAGATTGCTATGCCCCATGGTATAATTTTCTACAGTATACCAACTGACCAGAGCTTGGAAAAGTTACTTTTTTGAACCTCAACTCCCATCAGCCCAATCCAGTGGCAGTGCTGGCTGGGGCTGATGGGAGTTGTGGTTTAAAAAAGTAACTTCTCCAAGCTCTGCAACTGACACTAGTTTGACACTAGTCCAACAGTTCTAAGGCTTTGGAAATGGGACTGATAAGGGAGTACCAGAGTGAGCAATGGACTCGATGTCACAGGTTTGACTGTGACCATGGATACTGGACAGAGCCTGTGATGCCTTTTCTGGGAGATGCTCACATGTGGCATTAAGTGCTTGGCAGGGGTGGGGAGTTCAGTATTTGTGAGTATTACATTGTATTATTACATGGTGGGTTTTTATATCTATATGAAATTAAATAAAGATTTATACAATAAAAAAGTTATCCAGAAATTGCACAACCTTTGTCCTGTTTTCATGGGATGAGGGTGGATGAGCAAGGGAAATCATAGTTAGACAAGGTCAAGATCAAGGGCAACATCAGGCTACAGCTTCAAGGGCTGGTTCTTGGTGTCTTTGCCCACTGGGGCATCTGCATTGAGTCCATGGATTCCATCTGCATCTTTACACTGAACGAGATACCAGCCATCCTGGTTCGCTACTACATCCAGAACTGAGAGACGGGCTTTCTTGTGGAACAATACAGCTATCCCCTTGGACTTCTTAGATGACCAGCTAGCAGAGACTTCCCCTAGCCATTCTTTACACAGTCTATCCTCCTCTGAGGGGAGGTGCATTTCCTCAAGGAAAGGCACATCCATTTTCAACTTTTTAAGGTTACGTAAGAACTGCTACCTTCTCCTTAGGGAACCAAGGCCCCTGGCATTCGAACTAAGAATTTCCAACGCCATCAGCTGGGCTTGGACTTGGGGAACAAAGGGAACAGCAGAACCAGGAACAAAGGAACCCCCCCTCAGTGGACTAGGCACATCGGAACTCACTTTAGATGTGACCCATCCAAGGATCCATACCAGCATTTTATCCTAAGAGCAGCTCAAACTAATCAGAGGTCCTCCATGCTGGTGATAAACCTGGATACTGTATTTAGAAGACCTGAACAGCTGCCTGAAAGAACAAGTGACAGGTGAGCATGTTTTCTAAAAAACCTCATGGAGGGTACAGCTGGTGGGGGTCTACAAGGAGACAGAAGACAGGGACATGAGACAGATTTGAAGCTCCCTTGGTTGGACGTGTCAATGTTCCTTATAGCCCATAACTCTGGCCAGCCATTTCATACAGTTACCTCACTTTGTAACATTCCAGGTAGTTCTGAACTACAGCTCCTGTCAGCCCCATCTAGCATGGCCAATGGTCAAGGTTGAGTTGTAGTCCATCAACATAGGGAGGGCCACAGGTTTGACACCCCTGTTCTCAAACATTCTCAGAGTATGTGGGGCAGCAGAGAGGCCCACTACTGTCCCCCAGGAGCTTGCACTGCAGATTATGCTCTAAGATCTGCAATCCTCTGGAGTTTTGCGTGGGGATGAGTGAATCTGACAACTTTGATTTCTCTCACTTTCTCATTTTTCAGTCTTAAATTCAGATCTCCACATTTTCACATTAGTTTGTGATTTAAAAAAAAAATTTTTTAACACCCTCATAAAAATTCATTGGCAGTTCAGTGCATTTTCCCCCTAATGGGCACACTTCTACAAAGCAATGTTGTACATTCTTTTGAGAAATGTATGCATTTTATGCCCTCCACATGTTTGGGACTTCACTTCCCATCAGCCCTAGCCTGCATGGCCAAGGGTAGAGGATGATGAGAGTTGTAATCCAAAACATCTGGAGGGCACCATATTGGCAACCCCGGCCCTCATATATGCATTTTTGCACACATTACTTCGCTGGAGAACTGCATTGCAAAGTTCACCTTCAAATGCAAACAGCAGGCCCAGTGGTCAGGGATGAAGGGAATTGGCATCCAACAACATCTGGGGACCACAGGTTGGGGCAGGCAATGCTCGGCTAGATGGACCAATGGTCTGACTCACTATAAGGCAGCTTTCTATGTTCCTACCTCCTTCTCAGGGCCAGAAGACCGTGGCTGATTTGTGGAAACAGCATTGGGGGTCAGATTTGGAAAAGGGAACTTTATCTGCTACATCAGTGATAGATGAAAAGAGGAAAGTCTCTCACCATTCCATCCTTTTTTGTGGTATTTTAAAATCCCATCCTTCCTCCAGAGAGCTCGGGGCCACCACATCCAGGAATCTCTCCACTTCTCACAACAACCCTGTGAGGTAGGTTGGCTAAGAGATGGGCCCTGGCCTAAGATCATCCAGGCAGCTTCATGGTTGAGTGGGGATTTGAACCCAGGACTCCCCACTCTTAGATCATACTCTCAGGTCCGATTAACCAATGAAGGCCACAGCTTTCTCCATTGCATCTCCTCCCCCTCCTGTTAACATCTAGCCAATCTCAATATATGACATGACATCATCACACCGATTCCCTACCCTTACAAGTAGGATCCAATGAAGTGGAGCAGGAGCAGGGGATACAATGAACAATGATGCCATCTCCCATGTTTTGTTTTAATAGATTGCACCAGGAAAGCAGGGAGAAGGAAGAAGGAACTTCTGCTTTGGGGCAGTAACCATAAGCCTCCTCAGGTGTGCTGCTCTTATGTAAATGCTACATATGAGAAGAGAAACTGTGGGTGAGCATGCTTAGCTCCACCCCCCTATGCCCATTTCCCTCCAGGAGTTGGAGTGCAAAGTATGAAGCAGGGAGCCTCCTCTACTAAAGGAGGCTCCTTGTACAATGTAGAACCCTGCAAAATTGGGTTCTAAACCACAAAGAAAGTGTCCCTGAGTATTTACTTTAAATATGTAAATAAGAGATCACAAATCTTAAACTAGAATGAGAACCATGATGCCCTCGTCACCATAACCCTGAATACCAGTTATTGGGGACCAATAGCAGGAGATGGCTCTTGCACTCTTGTCCTGCTTGTGGGCTTCCCATATGTATCTGCGGGAGGAAAATAGGATGATGGACTCGATAGGCCCTTGGTCTGATCCAACAGGGCTCTTGTGTTCATTTTATCCCACCTGAAGAACTGAAAAGAGCTTCAGTCCACTGGAAGTGTTTGGATTTGGGAATTCTGCTTCAGCTTTGTTCTTTTGTGTCCCTCTGCTTTGTAACTCTATAGTTTCCACACACTCTGAAAGTTCTTTCAAACGTGAAATAAATTGAAATAAAGAAGACATTAATAGCACAATCCAAATCCAAGATCTGCTGAGATGAGCAACTTTACAATAGGCGGAACTAGGGCTATCCTGTGGAACCAGGGCTCCAATGGCATAACTACTACCTCATCCCAGCTTAGCCGGAGATACACTGGCATTACATTCTCTGCCAGGTTGAGCTGGGGCTACGCTGGCTCAACCAGCAGAACTTAAGCTGATGGAACTTTCACCACTGTAAGTCTCCAAAAAGGAGCATCCCGGGGGCACGGGGAGGGAGGGGGCAAGGATAGACTTTCACGTATTTCAAACCTCTTTCAGATCCATCACATGACCTGACAACCTGGCAGAACTTATGCCGGCAAAAAGGGAGGTGTAAGCCAAACTCTATTTGAAAGACTTTCCCCCCCTTTGCCAGGTTTGGGCCCGTTGAAGCTAGCAGTCACCTGGCTCTGCAACAGTTTGTAATGGGATAACTTATGCCAGCTTTTAAATTTAAGCCACTGGGCATAGTTTTGCTGGCTTCCTATATTTGGGATTGCTCTGTAAGTCTTTCTTTGGAAAAAAATACTTCTTCTCCACTACCATCAACAACAACAAAAGAAGGGTCTGCGATTCTACTAAATCACTCTAATGCTTTCAATGACCTGTTACCTACTTATATTATTAGAAGGTAGGGATGGGATCCATTGACTGGTGCCAGTTCAAAAGTATTCCATTGACCCAACAGGCTGTTATCAATCTGAGTTCATTCTGGGTCCACAAGCTGCTGCTATTACCAATCTGATTTTTCCCCCTTGGAAAAAATATTAATATCAATTGATATTTTAATAGGAAGTAAATTAAAGGAAATGTCAATAAATTGAAGGAAATATTGATTAAAATCTTGATATTAATGTCAATATTTCAGATGTGATTTTTTTTAAAAAAACCACTTCCAAAAATAGCCATGGAAAATCGCTACATAAAAATCTGATCTGCAACAATAGCAAATAAACAAATACATGGAAAATTCAGTACCAAATCCGAATTGGGCAAAATTCTAGCACATCCATATTGGAAGGAGAAAAATGTTACATGCTCAAATAATCAGGGTTTACTATGATCATTTCAGTCTAGAAAAGATCAAAAGTGCCCCCCTCCTTATTTTAAGTACCAATTTCAACATTACGGAAGAGAAATGGGGGGAATGAAAATGACCTTTTAGTATAGTATTTTACAGCAGAAAAATATTTATCATAGGGGGGAAATCAATATTTACATGAAAAATGTCAAATAAAATATTTAATATTTACAATGCACAAGAAAAAGAAGACATAGAATGTAAAAACTACTTTCCACATAAACCAGACGTGAATGAATGTGCAGAAATCAAACTAACTGAAATACTCACAGCCCTAACCCACTGAAATCAATGAAAGTCAGGGTGATAAAACACAAAATGTGGAAATGGCAAACAACATTTCTGAATTCTTATTTTGTTCTTGTTCACCAGTCTTCATCTTTAAGTACCTGAGGTTAAGATAAGTAAAAATAAATTCAAATCAAGGCAGTATACTAAGGCTGTGAACACACTAATTGCCTACAGTAAAGTGTTTCCATTAGCCACACATGGAGGGGGAACAGGTTGATCTGCTGATCAGTTGTGAAATCTCTTTGTAGCTGATTTTTTTTTAAATAATGCACTCAAGCTGATCCCACCAGGTTTTACAGTAAAAATGGGTGCGGTTTGACTAACATTGTATGCCCGTTTTCAGAATAGAGAGGTGGAGACGCACTGGAACAAGCAGAACAGTGACCGTGTTTCTACCCTTGTTCTGCCTCTGCAGGGAGACTCCAGTCATTTATTAGGTTAGAGTTATGGAACTCTGAAGCAGGCCCGCCCTTAGCATGTGCTGGGCCTGGAGCAAAAGCATAGTTGCCCCCCCACATTCTTTTTCTCTCTCTATATATATATTTAGAGAGAGAGAGAGAGTGAGAGAGAGATTTTATTTACGAATATATGTAATTATAATATTTACATATGATGCTAACAACCTATTCAATACAAATATGATTACTTTCACTTCAGGGAATAGGCCTCTAGTCAACCTGTTCCATACATATCCATTTCTTCACTGCTCTCGACATCTGTCTTCCCTTTGTCGATATCTGCTAGATATGGCAGTCTAAACTAGATACACTATTTTCATGCTACACTACACAAATAGTTTCTTACTAACGTAAATGACACCACACGGAACACGGTCTGGCACGCAGCCAAAGAGCGAGAGATTCAAAACTCCCACCCAGAATAAGTCGGCAAGCACTGTAAACCTGCTGCACAGCTGATGAGCGGGCAGCAGCACAGGGAAGCCACTCAGGCACGCAGCTGAAGAGCAGGGGATTCAAACCTCCCACCTAAAATTAGCTCGCTAAGTGCTGCACACCCGCTGCACAGCTGATGAGGGGGCAGGCAGGATAGGGAAAAAACCGCTCAAGTACGCAGCCGAAGAGTGGGAGATTCCCCAAGAGTGGGAAATTCAAATTTCCCACCCAAAATGAGCTCGGGAAGTGGCTGGAGAGATGGCCGCTGCACAGCTGAAGAGAGAGAAAAAACCCCGCCGCAGCCCAGCTTCTCTATATATGCAGATCACCAAGCACGGGGCCCTCCAAAGCATGGGGCCGGGGGCAACTGCCCCGCTTCCCCGCTTCCCCGCTTCCCCGCTTCCCAGTGCCTAGTGGCAGCTCAGCTCTGAAGGTCTGTTTCTATGCTCCCTTAGCCTTACAGTAACTTCCTGTCAGGTGACATAACCCCTTTCTTTAATTGGTTAGTTAGTTTTCCTTCCAAAATCTGCCCCAGTTTGTTTCAGTCATCAGGCCTAGTAGCCCCAGAGGACAACACTCCTTTTTTACCTATTGCGCTCTCTCAGAAGTCATTTATCTGCAAGAATGGCCTCTTCCAGAAGCTGTCACTCTCAGAAGTTACCTCTCCTTCATTGAATTATACTTCTTCAACAATCCTACAATATAATTACTTGCTATTTTTATTTATTTATATATTATTTGATTTATATCCCGCCCTTCCTCCCAGCAGAAGCCCAAGGCGGCAAACAGAAGTGCTAAAAACACTTTAAAACATCATAAAAACACACCTTAAAATACACTAAAACAAAGCAACGTTAAAAACATTAAAAAACCTTTAAAATATTTTTAAAAGGGTTAAAAACATTATTAAAAAACATATTAACAAGCAATTCTAACACAGACACAGACTGGGATAGGTCTCATCTTAAAAGGCTTGTTGAAAGAGGAAAGTCTTCAAAAGGCCCTGAAAAGATAGCAGAGATTGTGCCTGCCTAATATTCAAGGGGAGGGAATTCCACAGGGTAGGTGCCGCCACACTAAAGGTCTGTTTCCTATGTTGTGCAGAACGAACCTCCTGATAAGATGGTATCTGCAGAAGGCCCTCACCTGCAGAGCGCAGTGATCTACTGGGTATATAAGGGGTAAGACAGTCTTTCAGGTATCCTGGTCCCAAGGTGTATAGGGCGTTGTACACCAAAACTAGAACCTTGAACTTGGCCTGGTAGCAAATGGGCAGCCAGTGCAATTCTTTCAGCAGCCGGGTGCCATGTTGGCGATACTCTGCTCCAGTGAGCAGTCTTGCCGCTCCATTTTGCACCAGCTGCAGCTTCTGGACCAACCTCAAGGGCAGCCCCACATAGAGCGCATTACAGTAATTAAGCCTGGAGGTTACCAGTGTGTGGACAACAGTGGTCAGGCTATCCTGGGCCTCTAGCGACAAAGATGGATTCAGGAGTACCCCCAGATTATGGACCTGCTCTTTCAGAGGGAGTACGACCCCATCCAAAGCAGGCAACTGGCCAATTATCCGAACTCGGGAACCACCAACCCACAGTGCCTCTGTCTTGCTACTATTCAGACTCAGTTTATTGTCCCTCATCCAGCCCACACTGAGTCTAGTCAGCGGTCCAGGGCTTGCACAGCCTCTCCTGATTCAGATGTTATGGAGAAATAGAGCTGGGTATCATCAGCATACTGCTGACACCTCGCCCCAAAGCTCCTGATGTCTGCTCCTAAGGGCTTCATATAGATGTTAAACAGCATGGGGGACAAGATGGTACCCTGCGGCACCCCACAGCACAACTGCCAGGGGGCCAAAAGACAGTCACCCAATCCTATTCTCTGGGAGCAACCCTGGAGATAGGATCGGAACCACTGTAAAACAGTGCCTCCAATACCCATCTCACCAAGTCGGCCCAGAAGGATACCATGGTTAATGGTATCAAAAGCCGCTGAGAGATCAAGTAAGAATATGAGGCTCACACTCCCCCTGTCCTTCTCCTGATAAAGGTCATCCATCAGGGTGACCAAGGCCAATTCAGTCCCATAACCAGGCCTGAACCCAGACTGGGATAGGTCAAGATAATCTGTTTCATCCAAGAGTACTTAAGCTGCGCCACAACCTTCTCAATCACGTTCCCTAAGAAGGGGGTATTTGCAACCGGTCAGTAGTTGTCACAAACCAATTGGTCCAGGGTGGGCTTTTTCAGGAGTGGCCAGATCACCGCCTCTTTCAAGGCAGCTGGAATCATTCCCTCCCACAATTATGCATTGACTACACCCTGGATCCACCCAGTCAGACCCCTTTGGCAAGCTTTAATAAGCCAAGAAGGGCAAAGGTGGAGAGGACACGTTGCTGGCCGCATCATTGCAAGCACCTTGTCCACGTCACGCAGAGCTTGGAAAAGTTACTTTTTTGAACTACAACTCCCATCAGCCCCAGCCAACGGGGCTGATGGGAGTTGTAGTTCAAAAAAGTAACTTTTCCAAGCTCTGCTTTCAGCACCAAGTGAATACATTTTTTATTCTCCCAGGTCTTTTAAATTGATAACAATTTTCACTATGTGTGAAGACCCACTTGTCAACAAGCCTTTTAAGTAGATATTTTATCCCAGTCCGCATCTGTTTTGGACTTATTTTTAACATAAATAATTAAGATGTTTTAAAGATTTTTTTTCAAAATGATTTGTTTTAAAGATATTTTTTATAGACACTTTGTTTTTAATATATTTTTAAAGATGTTTTTAGTGTTTTATCACTTGCTGTTTGCTATCCTGGGCTCCCTTTGGGAGGAAGGGCAGGATATAATTTTAATAATCAATACATAAATATGATGATTTCTCCCTTGCTGGTTTTTATGTTGATCTATGCTGCTTGTGTTTATGCTGGCTTTCAGATTACTTTTTTTGTCTGCGGGTGGAGTGCTGATTTGTATGCAGATGGTTTATACTGTTCTTAAACTTTTCTGGTTGCATTTTCAGCAAGCTTGTAAATACCAGTTCCTTCCATCTATCTCAATTGCGTTTTGCTCAGCTCACTCTCTGCTGTAATCCAATACATAGAAAAGAGAGAGATTATTAGATTTTCTTATTTTAAAACTTACCATTGGGGCTTAATAACTTCCCCCATGCACATTTAGATATTCATTTTATAGCTACCAGAAATGTACTATTCTATGAGTTACAGATATAACACACACTGATAACGCAATTTATATTCCAAAATGAATGTTATATATAAACACCTATTGGCAAAGCACTCTGTATTTGTTTTTTGCTCATGAATATCAAGGCCTAGTGTATTCTGTGATTATGGTATGGTTGCTGAATTGTTGCACCAGAATCACAGCTTTCACAGGTTTGGGTTTTTACAGGTCTCAAAAAAAAAAAAAAGCAAAATCTGAAAATACAGGTGAAATCTATAGACAGGCATCTGGACACTTGTCAGCTGCTGCTGCTTGCATAACAGCATGACTGAGTTTAGGCCTAGCTATACCAGTGTAAACTGTGCCTGACATGTATGTAATACACGACACCTGTATGCTTTGGTGTGACTTTAGTCTGAATGGGAAATCAAGATCTATCCATTAGATCAGGAATGGGAAGCTGTGGCAGTCCAGATGATGTCCAACTCCCATCATCCCCAGTCAGCATCACCAATGGTCAAGGATGACAGGAGCTGGAGGCCAACAACATCTGGAGGTCCAATGATTCCCCACATCTGCACTAGATTTGCAAAAGAAATGCGGCTTGTGAAGATGAACCCAGCTACAATTGTTTTGTTGACCTTGCATCCTGGGGCCAAACTCAGTGTGATGACAGAAATTCCAGGGGTGTCAAACCTGTGGCCCTCCCTATGTTGATGGACTACAACTCAACCTTGACCATTGGCCATGCTAGATGGGGCTGACAGGAGCTGTAGTTCAGAACTACCTGGAATGTTACAAAGTGAGGTAACTGTATGAAATGGCTGGCCAGAGTTATGGGCTATAAGGAACATTGACACGTCCAACCAAGGGAGCTTCAAATCTGTCTCATGTCCCTGTCTTCTGTCTCCTTGTAGACCCCCACCAGCTGTACCCTCCATGAGGTTTTTTAGAAAACATGCTCACCTGTCACTTGCTCTTTCAGGCAGCTGTTCAGGTCTTCTAAATACAGTATCCAGGTTTATCACCAGCATGGAGGACCTCTGATTAGTTTGAGCTGCTCTTAGGATAAAATGCTGGTATGGATCCTTGGATGGGTCACATCTAAAGTGAGTTCCGATGTGCCTAGTCCACTGAGGGGGGGTTCCTTTGTTCCTGGTTCTGCTGTTCCCTTTGTTCCCCAAGTCCAAGCCCAGCTGATGGCGTTGGAAATTCTTAGTTCGAATGCCAGGGGCCTTGGTTCCCTAAGGAGAAGGTAGCAGTTCTTACGTAACCTTAAAAAGTTGAAAACGGATGTGCCTTTCCTTGAGGAAATGCACCTCCCCTCAGAGGAGGATAGACTGTGTAAAGAATGGCTAGGGGAAGTCTCTGCTAGCTGGTCATCTAAGAAGTCCAAGGGGATAGCTGTATTGTTCCACAAGAAAGCCCGTCTCTCAGTTCTGGATGTAGTAGCGAACCAGGATGGCTGGTATCTCGTTCAGTGTAAAGATGCAGATGGAATCCATGGACTCAATGCAGATGCCCCAGTGGGCAAAGACACCAAGAACCAGCCCTTGAAGCTGTAGCCTGATGTTGCCCTTGATCTTGACCTTGTCTAACTATGATTTCCCTTGCTCATCCACCCTCATCCCATGAAAACAGGACAAAGGTTGTGCAATTTCTGGATAACTTTTTTATTGTATAAATCTTTATTTAATTTCATATAGATATAAAAACCCACCATGTAATAATACAATGTAATACTCACAAATACTGAACTCCCCACCCCTGCCAAGCACTTAATGCCACATGTGAGCATCTCCCAGAAAAGGCATCACAGGCTCTGTCCAGTATCCATGGTCACAGTCAAACCTGTGACATCGAGTCCATTGCTCACTCTGGTACTCCCTTATCAGTCCCATTTCCAAAGCCTTAGAACTGTTGGACTAGTGTCAAACTAGTGTCAGTTGCAGAGCTTGGAGAAGTTACTTTTTTAAACCACAACTCCCATCAGTCCCAGCCAGCACTGCCACTGGATTGGGCTGATGGGAGCTGTAGTTCAAAAAAGTAACTTTTCCAAGCTCTGGTCATCAGGCCACATCAATTGAAACCGTTCCCAAGAAGTTGCAGCAGATGTTGCACTGGACACCTCATTGGGGACTACAGTAGATGTGGATGGGGCACCAAGACTGCTACGGAGGCGAGCAACTTTACCCTTAAAGTGCCTTGCGAACTATTCACAGTGGGCCTCTGAAGGGTCTAAATCTCCATTTCCTGGTGGTGATGTCAATAGACCCATGACAATATGGAAAAGCTCCACTAGATGGCTACTTGAGGATGTGATGGAGGCAGAGAAGTGGGCCTTCTTCGCTGCCCTCACAGTCACAGAGTAGGCATGGTTATGATGTTTTACTCATGCTCGATCAGCCTCACAGCACGTCTTTCACTACTTGTGCTCTAGCCATCATCCAGCCTGTTTCATTGCCCTTAGTTCACTGGTATACCAAGGTGCAAGCCGGGCTCCACAATGCCGGAGAGGGTCCTCTGGGGCAACCTTGTCAAGAGCCCGACGCGCCTCGCTGTTCCACAGTGTGACAAGGGCTTCAACAGGGTCACCTGCTCTATTTACTGGGAACTACCCCAGTGCATTCAGGAATCCTGTGGATTCCATTAGTCTCTGGGTGCGGACCATCTTAATCTGTCCACCACCCCTGCAGGGAAGGATCAGAGCCACAAGTGTAAACTTCACCAGGAAGTGATCTGACCATGACAATGGGGTGACATTCACCTCCCTATCTCCAGACCACCCCTTCCTCCATATGGAGCAAAAACCAAGTCTAGGGTGTGCCCTGCCCTATGTGTTGGGCCAGTAACAACTTGAGACAGCCCCATGGTCGACATGGAGGCCATGAAGTCCCGAGCCAGAACACTAGAGGTAGACTCAGCATGGACATTGAAATCACCCAGCTCTATCGTTCTGGGCTCCTCCAACACCACAGCTGAGACGGCCTCTGCCAGCTCGGTCAGAAAAGCTTTACTTTACTCCTGTGATTTCCTGGAGTAATGGAGATGCAAATGGTCTTTTTTCTCGAAGCGATTAACATGGAAATGAGCACTAAACATCCACTAGATTCTACTAGATTTTCAGAAGTGTCTTTTACGTTGTGTGAAAGATCACATAAAATGAGGAAATGATCATGTAAGGAAATGTCAGGAATACTAAATAAACTGCTATCTGAATGCAGCCTTGAACTCACTCATCACCAATGTTTTCCTGCTTGTGTGAGTGATCTTCTTGACCATACAACTATTGTAAGAATGAAGCTCTCAGAATTAAGTATATCAAGAATGCTACTTCTGTTCTCAAAAAGTAATAAGAAATATAACTGGTTTTTAGATGGACATGAATGTGAGCAAACTTCATCATAAAAGTATATGGGAATTTTGCTTTATTTTTCCTTATCATGGACATCTCATAGAAATGTTATTGCATACGCACATAAAAGCAAGGTTGCAATTAAATAGTTTTTTCTCCCCACACTAAAGGGCACTGTTATATCCCCTCAGGATTGCAAGTTTGTTTTTACTTCTAAATCACTTGCTCAGCTTTTACTTAATATTCAAGTATTGACAAAATTCAATGAAGTTTCTTAAAGACTATCATTGGTGCCCCCAATCGTGTGGTAGAAGCAGCTCTGAAATTAGAAGTAGCCTTGGATTCTACAGAGGCCAGGGACTGGCCTTTAGCACTGAAGATGTGGCTTTGTTTAATGTTCCTTTTTTTCTATCATTGGTTCATTGAGATCAGTATGTAAGCTCATTGAATAATTCACTAAATAACAAATTTTGTGGTTTTGATTTCTTTCTATCACAGCTTTTTTTCATATCGTCCTGACAAGACCAAATCTTGATCAATTTGGAATATCAAATATATGAACTTTTAAAATGTGATTTCAGAAGCCAATATGATCTCCTCATCTTTATCTTCTTTACTTCTGTTAACTCTCAAGCAAAATCTGTTGAACTTGAGGATTCTGAAATATAGGGGGACATTCTATCTTACAATATGATACCTTCAGATCTTTTCTGGGGGAGATTTAGGAGATATTCTACTCTGAGGTTTGGAGGAAATCAGAACAATAAATCATATCTTATCATTTTGTACCTGGAAAGAATTGATTAATCTACTAACCACATTGTATTCTAGAAAATCATCTGAACATCACATTTAGATTGCTGCAGAAACTGTTCCTAATTTCTTTTTACTTGAGAGTAATGAAGATATCTAAATCTTATGTGTTAACAGGAATATTTAATAATTTTGTCTCTTATTTTTGTATGTCAAGTAATATATAAGTTTTGTTGTGAGGTCTGTTGCCTGGATCAATACATTGGCTTCGTTAGAACATCACACTAAGCCAAAATAATCAAAGTTTGTTCTTGGTTAAAGCTCATGATTAGTCTGGAGACAGCATGCCATCCAAATCTGGGCT
Source organism: Rhineura floridana (assembly GCF_030035675.1). Taxonomy (NCBI): domain Eukaryota; kingdom Metazoa; phylum Chordata; class Lepidosauria; order Squamata; family Rhineuridae; genus Rhineura; species Rhineura floridana. Next base: position 104,086,047 of record NC_084487.1, read on the forward strand.
CATGGTTAAGCTAAGTCAAACCTTAGCTTAGCTCAGTGTGGCATGGCAGCAAAAAGGATTGGAGAGGAGCAAAGTGGCTATGAACGCCTCTCTGGGAACCTGCACATTCATGCTAAACCATGGTTTGGATTAGCTTGATGTGCAAACCAGGCCATTGATTGACTGAATATTGTAGCCATTGGCCTCCAGAGTGCCAGCCGTGCCCAGAACAGTCACCCTTTCCCCCAGCAACAATGGGCAGAATAAGGGGAGATGGGAAAGAGGAAGGCCTCAACCATTTCCCTTTTGCTTGTCTTGCTCTGGCCTCAGATGGGAGAAGGGTTACTGTATCCCGATGCTTCTCTCCAATCTGCTCACCCTTATCCCTGTTCTTTACAGAGTAGAGATGTCTGCCTCAAGATTGGTTGCCTCCTTCCCTCTTAAGCCTGTGCAGCAAGCTGCATAGACTCACTAGCAACCGCCATCCTAACACAAGATAACCACATTTTGTGGGGAGACTGGCCATGTCTTTGATTCCATGAGTAATGGAGCCACAACCAGACATAGCAACTGCCAAACAACTACTGTTGTCTGAAGTTATCCCATAATTATCTAATTTCTTTCCTGCTTGTCTCTTTAGAGAGGAAATGAATTTTAGTATCAATATCAAATATTTGCTGTTCCTATTTTGCACCCCATGATACTTGATAAATGTGACTTTGATTCTTGATTTTGATACACAGTTTTGTACAACAGTGCAGAACCAGGATCATGGGAAAACTGCTCTCTGTAGATGTGCCCTAGGTGATTACATGTCTGCATGTGTTATTCCTTCCTCATGCATCATTCAAAATATTTTGCAAATGTCTATTTAAAATTAGTCACAGGTATGCCTATAAAAAAGTCTCCATACATTTTAAGCATTCCTTATAAATGTCCTCATTCATAAGCAATAAGGAATTGGCAGCCAGAATTCAGTATAAGATGAGATGTTTGGTTTGACAGAACTTGGAGGAAACTGTTTGCTCTCTTTCCTTCCCTCCATCCTGCCTGTCAATGCCAGCAGGTAATTTGGCCCAAATGACTGCCAAATGACTAAAAGCCCATCATTCCAAAGCCTAACATGCTTTAATTATTATCGCTTTATATATCCAACCATTAATCTCCCACATAATCATTAAAAGTATGTGGTGTTGCACTGCATTATATGAGGTTACATAAAAGAATTTTTTCCACGAGAAAGGACCTTTTCTAATGATGCTCCTGCTAAATGTGTTTAAAGGGTGCCGTATCCATTAGAGGAAAGAAAGAGTAGCACATTATTTGCTGCTCCTGCAAACTGAACAGCAAATCTGCTTATATCGATCACCTAAATTATCATTCATGCATCTCAAGATTATTCATGTTATTTTTATGGACCAACATGAAGAAAATGAGCCTCTTAATGAAGAGAAACTCCAAAGCAAACACCAGGCCAGGACACAAAGGAGTTCATGCTGATTGGTTCTATGATAGCAGCAACAAAAGATGTAAACAGTGTGTGTGCATGTGTGTGTGTGTTGGGTTTTTACAATTTTTTGACGCAGCTACTGATGTCTGATGTGTTGTCTTCAGGATAAAGAGATTTCTAAATCTGAGCTCAAAACAACTCTGAGAGAGTATTATTGAACATCAAATGTTAATAATTTTCATGAACCAATCTAGGTAATTTCACAGGCAAATGTTGAAGGGCCACGTGACTGCTTTAAGCAAATTCCTTGTTGCAACAAGGCTGCAGAGAAACCTATTTGTAAACAGCTGCCAACTCCAGCTATAAGGAATGTACCCTTAAGCTTCCTTCCTTTTGGATTTGTTCTATTAATAAAACAACCACCCACGTCTACCTATGTCAAACACAGCATCAGAGTAGTAAGGAGGACACAGCCTGGCACAACAATCTCATGCAAATTAAGGTCAGGATAGGAGGGGATGTCACCCCACAGCAGAGGTCATCAACCTTTTCAAACCAGAGGGCACATTTCAAATTTTTAGAGAGTGCTGAGGGCTTTAGTCACAAAATGGCTGCCATGAGGACATGGTATAACACAAAATTAGACTAGTCATGGTGAAGTTTTTCCTACAGTTTTATTTCCATACCAGAAAAGGCTTGACCTGTTGAATTTCTGCCTGCCATACATATGTGCTGTTTAAGGCACAAGAACTAAACCAAAGCTAGGGTTCCATCCTATACCTACTTTTAAAAAAATACTTTCATTATAACTTTATATTTTAAAGACAGCAACATAAAATACATATTAATAAAGTAAAATAAAAGAAAGTCAAAACAATCCTACTAAGTTTCTAAGTATAGACAATTCAATAAAAGAAACCACTCTTTTGTAGACAAGTGTGCTATAAAATGGGACCAAAAGTATTAATTACCAACACAGTTTTGTGCAAATCCTGGGCACTTGGCCATGTCATATTCATAAGAAACAAAAACAATAAACAGTGGCAGGACCATTTTTTAATATAAACATATCTAATTGAAGGTTTGTCTGTTTCTTATTTCCACAAGAATGGATAATATTTTTAAACAAGCCACAGGCGAATACACAATGAGGTTAGAGGTCTGGCATTTTGTTGGTCACCTGTATATCTAATAAAATCCAACCAAACAGAAACAAATTAGTCTTTCTTTTTCGTGTGTTGCTACTAGTTTCCTTCTTCTGTCAATTTCTCCCAAAATGCTCTCTGCCCAACCTGTGAATGCTAAACTTCTAAGTTAAGTCCTTTCAAGTCTTTCCAGGTCCTAACAATAACAACTCTGACCGCAGTCAACAAAAGGCTTATTAGGTCCTTGTTGTTCAAATCTTTATTTTGATTTGTATACATATTAAGGGGCACTAAATGAAGAACACACTCATTGTCTTGGTGGACAATTTTCTGTATCTCAAGGAACAACACCAACCAAAACTCCTGTGCCTTGTGGCACAACCACCACATATGGAGATAAGATCCCACTTCACCACTGCTGTTAGAATGAAAAATTCTGAATTAATTTCCATGTGAAATAGATCTTTAGTAAAAGCCAATGTTAAGTTGTCTGACATGCAAGGGTTAAGAGATGAAGGTCGACACTGGAACAACAAGTGAGATTCACATACAACTGTATCATTTTGTGTGCTGTGCGTAACTATGCCAGGCCAAGACTCCCAAAACTCCCACCTGCGTGCTTTGTGCAATCTGCCTAGTGATAGAAGAATATATCTATGCTTGTGAGAACTGTAACTTTAGACCTCACTGGACGGCAAGAGCTGCCTGTGAGTCTCCGTTTGCAAACGAAATAAAGAAAGCCTTGGTTTGGAACCTTGAGTCTCACGTTGTCTGAGTATTGGGATCTCATCCAGCGGCATGAACCTCAAAATTGAGTGTAACACTGCCCCTCCAACGTAGATTAGAAATTGCATTATTAATACAAGGGATCTTTGGGGGGGGAGAGGGAGGTCCTATACCACCTGTGGACTAACCTTAGGTTTTGGCTCCTAATTTGTGCAGAGGTTGCTTTAAATGGTGGTTTAGTCCACAGGGATCGCGATAAATGGCCCTCAAGCTTGCAACTGAGATCCTTCTTCCGGTACAGTTTTGTCTTAGTTCTTGCAGTTGCATCCAAGTCTGTAAGAATTTTATACAACTGGGAGACCTGACCTTTGTCATCTGCCCTATTCATTAACAAGTTATAGTCCCAAACCCTTACATTTCATGTTGCCATCTGTTTAATATCATTCCTAAGTAGAAAGAAGAGGAGAGCTGCCTCCACAATAGCTATGGTAAAGGAATAGGTTGCAATTTGTCCCTGATTTCTAATTCCGTTAAAGGCCCATCACCATCATAAAAATCCCTTAAGAGTATACAAGCCCTTTTCTCCCTCAGACTTCCAGCTCATAGATTCTATTGGCACTGAAAAATGCAGGATGGTATCTTAGAGGTATTAATGGAGAAACTGGGAGTCAAGCCCTCCTTTCTTGCTTTCCATACCTTGAGCATTTTTCTTGTAAACATGTTTTTCACCCTAGAGAGACGGTGTAATTTAGCTGTAATGAAAAGGAAAACCATCTACCACTTGTTCCTCAAGCCTGAAATGACTGTGCGGTTACATCTCTCTGGAGAAAATATGCCAAGTGCCTCAACTTGATGGGCCTCAAAATAAGTTAAAAGATTTTATAGTCCCCAACTTCCATTTGCTGTATGTCTATAAAGTAAGCTTTCAGTAATCATGGATTTTTGGGAGTAAAATACAAATAATTCTACTTTCTGTTGCCAGTTATTTAAATTGTTTGCTCAGGATCCAGATTGGTAAAGTTGGAAATAAATAGGCCACCATAAATAGAATCACCATTTTAGCAATTGCTATTCTATCCATTAGTGTTAGTTTCACTTTCTTCCACCTGCTCTGCTTTCTTCTGTACCGATGTGTTTCCAAATAACATATTTGGATATATAAGGCTTGAGATATCAGTATTTGTAATTTAGGAGCTGAATGAATCCCCACTAATTCAGATTTTCTGAAGTTAATGGTAAATCCTGCCACTTAAATTGCTCAAATTCAGCTGATCTAAGCAAGGGTGGGGTGGCCTGAATAGGATTTCCAATACCTAAAACCATATCATCAGTTTAGAGGCTCAGAATACATCATTTATGCTTTATTTTAATCCCACCTATCAATAGGTTACTCCTGAGCCGCCAAAGCTAAATTAAATAATCAAGGGGAAAGGGAGCAGCCCAGTTTCATTCCTTGAGCCAGAGGTATTTTCTCTGAATCCATGTCATTTATTCTAATTTATTCAAAGGTGATTTAGTAAATTTGATGTATTACTTATTCAGATTTAGGGCCAAATTGCATTACTTTGATTATCTCCTTTAAATAATTTCCTTCCACACAATCAAATGCCTTATAAATGCTGAAGGCCAGAATGGCCAACAGAGTCCATGAAGTTTTGCAAAAATTTAGAATATTAAATGTCTGAATTGGGTCGAATATCTAGCATCAAGGAACAAAACTGGCCGGATCAGGTTGAGTACAAGAGTGAATATGTAATTTCATCCTATTAACTAAAATCAAAGTAAATAATATATAATCTTAGTTGAGTAATGTAGGTTTCTACATCGGCAGAGTTCCTAAAAGTTTTAGGAATGTTCACCAGTCTTGAGCGCCTCCAAGTTTCTGGCAGGGGGTCCCCACTGAGTACATCATTGCAGAGCCTATGTAATTGTGGCGCCAACATATCCTTATAATGTTTACTTAAAAGACTTGTAAAGCCATCTGGGCCAGGGGATTTATTGTGTTTTAAACTTTTTATCACCTCAGTGATCTCAAGAGAGATCGTGTGGGTCAGAAAATCCTAAACATGCCTCTCAGTTTTTAGTAGGTTTGCTCCTGCTAAGTACTGCTGTGTTTGGGTCTTACATGGGTGAGTGGAAGTATATAGCGAGATATAGTACAGAACAAATTCCTACAAATGTGGTTTTTACAGGGCTTTTGAACCTTCTGCTTTTTGTATGCAAACAATTTTAGATTTTTCTTTGTGTTTCTTCAGTCTATTGGCTAAGAGCCTAGAATCCCCCCCAAATTCATAGTATTTCTACTTCAAGTACATCAGTCCTTTCACTGTTTTACCAATTTCCAATAAATCCAATTCCCTACATTTCTGCTCAATTTGTCTATGTAGCCTTTTAGAGCCTGTTGTTTTATATACCAGCAGCAATTGTGTTATTTTCTTGCTCTATCAGCTTAGTGTGAGTTAACACAGCTTTCTTAATCCAGCTATATTCCTGTATTGAAATTACACAGATTATGGCTTTCAGTGCTTCCCATAGTAACGGGATAGTAATGCCTTCATAGAGTTCTCAGCTTCTTGAATTTTATCTCTGGCTATTTGGTTTGAGATCAAGATGGGACATCTATTCTGTAGGATCCATTAACTGAAATTTAGACCATACAGCGGCATGGTCTGTGATCTTGATCATTCCTATACTAAAAGAAGAGGCCATCCTCCTGACCCCAGCAGTCGCTAGAATGTAGTCAATCTTGGATTGCATTTTATGTCTAAATGAGTGGTATGTGAAGCTGGGGTCAGTGGAAAGCATCTCACCCCCACAGTCCCACAGACTGCAGTTTGAGCAGCTTCCATTTGTTGTTAAACAGCAGTTTCTTTGCCCTGGGAATTTGAGTCCACCACTTCTTTTTCTGATACAGGTATTCTACGTTTACCTCCTGGGTATTCTAATTCAAATTATTATTATTTTAAAAATTCCCCCACCCCGATTATTAATGCCACTTTGGTAAAAGAGTGCACCTGATACAATAGCTTCCTCAGAAATGCCAGCTGGTTTGAATTCGGAGCATACACTGCACCCAAAGTAAACGTTGCCATTGAGCATTCCTTCAGCAAAAACATATTTACCTTGCCTGTCCTTCAGTGTTTTCTGACTCACAAAATCCAGTCCAGTTTGCATAACCAACGCCAGTGGCAAGCAAAGCAAAAACACAAAAGAGGCACTGCTTTGCTGCCAAGGCTCTTTTCCTTTAGAGAAGCAAGATCATCAACAGAACTTACAGAAGCCCTTTCAGACAGCACAAAAATCAGCAACAGAACAACTATAGCTTCTGACAAAGTTAGCGGCTTAAGGAGCAAAACATTAATTGGACAGATATCAATGTGCTTGTCCCCCTCCCAGCAAACTCACCATTTCTGCAAGTTCTGAACTTACTGCGTAAAGAGGTTTTGTGGGGTTGCTTATTTAGTTGCTTAATGTTTACTACTTATGCAAATTACAAGAAAGTGCAAAGCCTGCACTCCAGATCAAAGTGCTTCCTTTGGAGCAGGGATGGAATGAAGTGAAGATTGGTAGCCTCACATGAGCAACCAATTCAGCTCCATGCAGAAAGAAAGCCTGGAAGGCACATCTGTTGCTTTTAGGAGGCAATTAGAAGGCATGCGCACAACAGTGAAAAAAGCAGTTTTCGATGTGAAACCCCAATGCATTGTGAGTGATTCAGCTCCCTTGAGTAGTAAGGAGGATAGTAGAGAAGCCTAGAAGGCAAGCGGTGTATTGGACAGGCAGGAGATGCTTTTTTTCCTGACTGGGAGCTGGAGGGCAGCAGTGGCAGTGTGGGCGGTAGTGTCAGGTCTAGCTTGGGGCAGTGGGCCCCTGTTAGGTTGTGGGCCCTTAGCCAATGCCCACATGGTCCACTCCTGCTGCCAGCCCTGGGAGAAAGATTTCACTGTTATAAAACCCTGTCTGCAGCATTTTTTAGATATCTGAATCTCCAAATCAAATTACTTCAGAGGTCCCTGTTGTGGTTTAGAGTACTTTGGAGGAACCCTGCTTTGGCTTGGACAACTCCCAAATCTGTCCAAAACAGATCACTTTAGTTCAGGATTTATCTCTGATGCATGCCCCTAACTTCAATGCTTTACAACAAGGCTTGCCAACATGGTGCCCCCAATATGTTTTGGGCTACAGCTCCCACCACCCGACAATGGCCATGGTGACTTCTGAAGGTCACCATGAAAATTTCTACTATGCTAGACTATGGGAAATGGAACAGTTTCTTCTTATGAATACATAGGGTCTTACTATTCTATCCTCTGAAAAATAGAAAGCCTGAAGAAACATTGTATTTTCAACATGCAATTGTAAGATGCATGTTGAGCATTCAGACCATCATCCAACACACCATAAGACCTGCTAACTCATACTTGCCTCTCTCATAATCTGGTGTTCTCCATTTTATATTTGATACTCAAGGGGCCCACATGTAAGTGATCATTTTTTCCATCCCTGTCATGTGAATGTTGTTCAAATCAGCAAGTTAATGTAATGCAAGAAGAACTTTCACTCAAATCACTTTGAACACAGCCTTTGTTAACCCTGTTTGAGTGTGGGATTTGCACTGACATAGTTAAAACTGCTCTTATTCCAGACGGAGCCACTTTGCATAACGGCATGACTCATATAATAGCTTCCACACAGTTCCATCTCAAGTGGTTATCCAGACAAGTCACTGCCTTTGTGAATCAAGTCATACTGGACACAAAATGAAACCATAGACTGAATCATCTAACTAAAAGTTGAGGCAGTGACGGCTGGTCCATTTGGGCAAATGGGGCACTGCCCTGCAAACCACAGGTCTGCCCTAAGCCAGCCCCTCACCTGCCTGCCTTCTCACTTACACCCAGTCCTGGCTGTCACCTTCCTCCTCCTCCTCCATCTCAGTGTTGCCTTTGCAGAACTCAGCAACAGAAGGAGGAGGAAGATAGGGAGAAAACGAGACGTAATTGTCTCTACTGGCCATTAGCTCTGGCTCCACCTACTGTTGGGCTCCCTGCCTTCCATTCTACCAGTCTCAATGGACACCAGCTACCACTGAGTTGAGACAAATAATCTGTAGGCCTGGGAGACAGAAATTCCATGAAAGGACAGATGCCACTTAGACCAGCTGACCAAAAGCAGCTGCTTTAAACAGCTGCCTTAAGAACTAGGGGCTGCTGTCAGAGGGAGAAGAACTGTCAGCAAATATTCTCCCAGAGACAATATTTTATAAGCAGAGTGTGGGGGGGGGAAGAGAAGGGATATGCAGCTAGAATAAGAAACAAAAGTGAATTCACTTGATCTCACAGGTCAGGCAGGATTATCTGAAAGTTTATATTGTGCCAAGTTGCAAGAGTCTCTGCTACTTAATAAAAAAAACCCCAAAACACTACTGAAGTGGAACGGGACAGTCTTAAGAGACAGGAGCAGGAGTGCTAAAACTGACAATCTTGAAAGGACAATGATGACTGATTCAAAGTAAAAGAGGATAGGCTTAAAGTGACAGAAGACAGTAAAAAGTACTCTGGAGGAAAAGGTAACACAGAGGATATACAACAACAAGAACTTTACTATCACTAAAGATATGAAGAGAACAAGGCCCACAGCATGGTGCTGCTTGTAGCCCAAACTGCAGCTCAGGACTGAAACAAAACTGCCACAGCCCTGGGCAGACTCAGCAGTTCCTTGTATGGCAAGCCTGGAGGGCTAATACACAACAGACAGCATGACAATGCTCAGCCCATAATCATAAATAGTACAAAACAGATTAAAACTCTTTTTTAAAGAGTAAAAAAAGAGGATTTCTAGAATTTAGAGTATTTTCAGCAACGGTCCCAAAGATCAATTTTGTCAGATTTTTACATTTTACTGGGTATTTTCACAGCGTTATCCTGAACAGCTTTGTAAGAATAAATAGTCCTAGTCATGGCATTGGTGACTTTAGAACATGTCCTAGAGCTAAGACTAAAGCCAATCAGATGCAACACCAAACAAATGCCTATAAAAATTACTAATTCTAATTTATATGTATAGATGCATATCTAGGTCTCTGAACATATTAAGATGCAAGGTAGCTGGGGTCTCAGCACCCCTGTGCTTTGCAGCATGCCCACCAGCCTAGTAAGCAAAGCAACTTAAAGGAGGTAAGGGGCAAGAGATCTGGGGCCTAGCTTAAAAGGCCTAGGGCTCAAATATGCCCTTGCTTCGCATAGCAAACCATCTGTGTGATGAGGCTCCCAGAGTGGTTTGGATTATTTTGAGAGGCCAGTGCAACCTGTGAAAAACAGAGGGCTCATCCTGACGACTGTATAATGTGTGACATGATTGCTTTGTGTTCTCATTATTTTTCGGTCATCCAGATGAACTCGCGCGCTTTTGCGCATTTTCGCACGGTTAAATCCTCTTTGGCATAACCGCAAAAAATGCAATTTGCTTTTTTAAATCGGGAATCATCCGCTGTGCCTTCAGCCGCTCGGATGCAATACCGTGGACTTTACAACTGTGGGCGGTTCTTGGGCGTTTCCTTCCCTCATTCCCAGTCAATCACGTATTTCCACTTTTGCGCATGTGCGCGAATGTCCGGGGAAAGCCCGGGAAAAGGGAACCAATCAGAGCAATGGTCCAGTGTTAGCGGGGCTCTGCAACTTCTACTGTGCAGATACAGGAAATATTGGCACAGGAATACCTCACATTAATGTACTCAATGGGACCAGAGCAAGTACATAAACTGAAAATGTCCTTAAAGTGAAGCACTACCTTTTAAAACTTTTTTTACCTCTCCTTCATGCGGAGCCTCAAAGCCCCGCGATAAAGCCTCTGCTGCTGTGCTGCCGTGCCTCTCAGATGATCGCACCTCCCAGCTGATTTGCGGTGGCACGATCGCATCTATTTCCACCCCCACGCGCTAAAGCCTCTGCTGCTGCACTGCCGTACCTCTCAGCTGATCGCGATCACGCCTCCCTGCTGATTTGTGTACGTTAAGTGAAGGTCCATATAGGGGTATTCCTGTAAGTCGTTTGCTAGAGCATCGTGCTGCGTTTCTGGAGAAATAAGTGGAATTGCCAGCCATGTGTATCTCCAGAAACATTAACATGCGTAAAGGTGGAAACACATACAGTTGATTTTGTGAAATATCGCAAATACAGACTAACAGAAATACAGGTATTATTGGCATATCAGTGGTTTGCACGTTTCTTTTATCAGTGGGAACACCGCAAAGCCTGTGCTGGCCGCTTCAGTGCAGCTTTGCACAGCAGTGCATGGGGCTCTTTTCTGCAATTTTAATATGGATTTATGGGTGGGGGGAGCAAGTTGTGTAACTAGGGCACCCTCATCATCTGCAGGGATGCTTTGAGCCACCCTTGCGTGAAACTGACTAGCTTGTTCCCTGCTCTCTTGTCAATTTCAGAGGGGAGAATTTTTTTGTTTTATAAAAATCCCTTTTAAAAATCAGCACGTTAACCCCACGCAAAGTTGACATGACGATGGCTTGCCCCATTCTCTCCCTAACCCTCCCCAATACCTCGCAGAATTGCCTGGATCTCTCAGGCTTTGCACAGCAGCGAGTGGGGCTCTTTGCCCGCATTCCCTGCCCAAGCCAAGTGCGGCCACCCGCGGGGGGGTGCTGCTTACTTCCCTCAGGGGCAGCATTCCTGGGGAGGAGCTGGGAGCCACAGCCGAGCGCTGCACTGTAGAAAAGCTCAGCAAAAACACAAACAGTTGTTTTTGCGTAATATTGAAAATACAAGAGTGGCGAGCGGCAAGGAACTCCATTACTGACACAGGAAATTCAAACTTTCATGCTCTTACATTCAAGCGCATGCGTGTTTTCTGATTGTGGGTGAATGAGCGGAGGAGCACACGTCAGATTTTGCGCACCAATTGGCTGGTAGTGGGTTGTGTCGGAGGCGGAGCTGGGAAAAAATGAAAAGAATGTGGGGGTCCTCCCACTGCGTGTGTGAGCGCGAAAAAAGCATTTTTTTTACATCGGGAAAGAGCGAACAAACAGATGAGTGGGGACTGTCAGAAGACAAAGCAGATATGAAAAACATGGATTATCCCGCTCCGTTTGGATGAGCCCAGAGTTAGTGTTTGCATGGTGAAAAATCAACAGCAATGTGTGGGGAAGTGCTTCACACATCAGCTTCGTAGGCAACTGTGTCCATATGGTAGCCTGTCAAGCAGATTCTGTGGTAAAATTTGCATATGCAAATTGGGCCACATTGGAGAGGGGATATGGGAAGGAGTTCTCCCAATTTCTACACCTCCCCCAGGAAAGCTTACTTCACACTTTTTTAGAACAATGAATTTAGATTAAAATGTCCCTAGTTCCTGCATCCTTCCGCTTCTTGAAAATCTGCGACTGGAATCATGTGCCCGACCGAACTGCTTCAAGACAAGATTCTACTGTCCTATAACAACTGAATGAGACTCTTCTTTCTTCTTCCAGAAGTAGAGTGTGGATAGTAAAGTGTATATGTGTGTGGCAGGGAGGAGGAGATTTTATAATACAAAAATGCCAGTAACAATAACATGAGTCATAATGCAACAAACAGTTTGTTTCTATCAATAGCATTAGTGGCAGCATTTTGGTTTGACTGTTTTATTAGATAAGGAAAGTAAACCTAAGGAAGATGCCATACCTATGTCAGGCTCCTGCTTGATTTCATAAAATGCTGGAGGGGATGAAAATTGCAGAATGGCTTAATAAACTTGAAAACACTAGGTGTAATCTGAAACATTTTGTGATATATGAAGTATATAAAGTATGTGACAGTAACACAGCGTTGATGCAGTAAATAGAGGGCACTCACCTCAGTATCATTGTATACAGTATTACCTGTGATTATATGTTAATAACTGGCTAGCATCCAGGACTGATGGCAGATAATATCAGTGCAGCTGAAAGTATACCAGAACTAAAACTAAAAATTACAAAATACTTCACATAGTAGGCAGACTCTGCCATATCATTGTGTGTGTGTGTGTGTCTTAGTAAAACCAGCTATAGTAAGGGTAGAAGTTTGAAGGAGGAACGGGGAGTCATAGAATAATAGAACAGTAGAGTTGGAAGGGGCCTATAAGGCCATCAAGTCAAACCTCCTGCTCAATGCAGGAGTTCAAATTAAAGCATATCTGACAAGTGGCTGTCCAGGTGCTTTTTGAATGCTTCCAGTGTTGGAGAGCCCATCACCTCCCTAGGTAATTGGTTCCATTGTTGGACCGCTCTAACATCAGATTTTTCCTGATGTTGTCAAAATCTGGCTTTCTGTAGCTTGAGCCCATTATTCTGTGTCCTGCACTCTGGGATGATCGAGATTCTGGCCCTCCTCTGTGTGACAACATTTCCAGAACTTGAAGTGTGCTATCATATCTCCCCTCAGTCTTCTCTTTTCAAGGCTAAACATGCCCAGTTCTTTCAGCTTCTCCTCATAGGGCTTTCTTTCCAGGATCCAGTTCCAAGTGAGAAACTAGAGACAGAGACAGATGAACAGAGAGGTAAGGAGGGAATAGCAGGCCCTGTAACTGCTCTGTGTGAAACAATCTTAATAAAGTATACCCTTTATATTAAGACTTACTTCTTTCATTGCATAAACAGTGTCACATGAAACATATACAGCACTTTGAAAATGTTAGGTGCTTTATGTTAAGTGATGATAACAATAGTAATTAATAATATACACTGTATAAACCGTCATTTTCTAGCATAGACAGCAGCTCAGTTGTATATGTAGCTAGTTGCATATACAAAAGAACATTTGTTTTCTATGTTAAATAAAAGGTTGTTGCTGTTTGTTAATGGTGAACGTAAGGCTGGACCAATGTTCCCTGTCCATTTTGGGGGTAACATTCTCCCCTTGCAAAAATGGAGAACATATTTCCATTTCTGACTGGGCTGGAGAATTTCTAATACTTTTCTTTTTGAAGTAGGGATCACTTTGCTTTACAGACAGCCTATGGTTGAGGGTAGTTTTTCCCCCTCCTCATACCTTAAAAGAATCATTGCCATTTTCAGTTAGTGGTCAGTGAGCTTCTGAGTTTTCCACAGCATTCTGACTTCCTGCCAGCCACACTTGTTCCTGTGTCAGATTGTCATGGAAACAGTGCTATCTAGAATATATTGGCCATGTTGCTATAAATTTGTTTTGGCTGAAATCCTAGAGCTGAAATCCTAAAGGTGGCCAATAATTGGTTGATTGTCCATTGGCTATGGCATAAGTGCTACTCTGCTGCCAGAGAGGAAGGCCCGCCAGAGGAGTGGCACTTACACTGTCAGAGGCCCCCTGGGATACAGAAAGCTCCAGCACTGGGGCTTGAAACAGGGATGGGAGAGAAATTCAATTCAGTTCACACTTAAAGGTGAACTTGCCTAATTTGCACTTCCCAAAACAATACTCGGATGAAAACACAGCCATTCTTAGAAATTTCAACTTCTCCAAATTTGCAATGCCATTTCCTAGTCAAGAAACATCTACAAAAAAAAATCAAACCTCTAAGTAGTTGACTAAAAAAATTAACATTATTGATTAAACAGTTAAAAACAAGTAATTAAAACATTTTAAAACAATTAAAACAACAAGACTAAAAAGATTAAAACACATCAATATCCACATGTCTGGATAGGCTTGTCTAAACAAAGACGTTTTCAGCAGGTGTTGAAAAGAATACAGCGAAGGCACCTGCCTGATATTAATAGGCAGGGAGTTCCAAAGACTAGGTGCTGACACATTAAAAGAACAATTTCTCTGAAGTGCAGAATGAGTATTATGCAGCTCCCGTAACAGTGCCTATTCCACAGATCTTGAGTAGACACATATGGGGTAAGGTGGTTCTGCAAGTAAACTGGTCTCAAACTGTTAAGGGCTTTATATACCAATAGTAGCCCCTTGAACTTGGCCCAGTAACAAATTGGCAACCAGTGGGGCTTCCTAAGTGGAAATGTTATATACTGACAGGGTCTCACTCTTATCAGCAATCTGACTGTAGCATTCTGCACTAACTGCAGTTTCCAGGTCAAGTGCAAGGGAAGCTCCATGTGGAGTGCATTGCAGCCAAGGCTGGCTCCAGGCATGCCGGGGCCCTTGGGCATCAGCTTGCCCTGGGCTCCGGCGTGTGCACGTGTGCATGCACGCACACACACAGCCTGCCCACATTCCCCATCTACCTGTCTCCTGTCTTTTACCATTGCCCTTAATGAAGATGGCGGCTGCGGTTTCCCTAAGGGGATGACTCCTCCACCGCCATCTTTGTTGATGGCACTCATGCGTGCTATGCGTGCGCATCTCTGCCATCAACTAAGATGGTGGCAGGGGCTTCAGTAGCTTAGGGAAACCATGGCCAACATCTTCGTTAAGGGCAATGGTAAAAGACAGGACAGGTAGGTGGGGAGCATGGGGGGCCGCGGATCGCAGAAGGGGAGTGGAGGGGTGGCTGAGGGGGGCCCCGTAGCTCCAGGGGCCATCAGGCCAGTGCCCCACCTGGCCGCCCTTTAGAACCGGCCCTGATTGCAGCAATCCAGTCCTGAAGTCACCAGTGTCTCAACTACTGTGGTCAAGTTCTCCCAGTCCAGGAATGGTAGTAGCAGTCTTTCCAGGTGCAGCTAACAAAATGCATTCCTAGCACTGAGACTATCTGGGCCTCCAGTGATAGAGCTGGATCCAGAAGCACCCCCCAGATTATATACCTGCTCCATCAGGGGAGTGCAACCCCCATCCTGGGTAGGCAATGGATCAATTTCTCAGATGTGGGAATCACACATCCACAGTACTTCCCTCTTGCCAATATTCATGCTTAGCTTATTTTCCATCCCACCATTGCATCCAAGCACCAGTCCAAGGCCCGTACAGCCTCTCCTGATTCAGATCTAATGGAGAAATAGAGTGATGTATACCCACAAGAGGCCCAAATGCACCCCTGAGAGTGCAGCGGAACATTTTGTTAGAATTAAAACCAGTATGTCATTCTAGCATGCTTGAATCCACCCCCGCCCCCAGAAAGCACATACACCAAAGGTAAAACAAATATTGGTTTATTAAAAGAGCAAACAGGAAAAATATAGTATTTCATTTACAATAAGAATACAGGTAGTGTCTAACTAACGTGATCATTCATTCCTTACAGCTAAGAAAGCAAGGAGAGATGCCTCACCTAATCATTTCCAAGACTGCCAATACATAAATTCACATCAGAGAAAGAAAAGTAATAGAGGAATACCTTTCCTGAAGACATATCAGTACCCAAAGTCAGGAATGATATTTCCATGCCTACTGAGAGCTAAGCTCTCTCCTTCACCACAACCTACACCTAGACAAGACAGAGCTCACCCTTCTTTGGTCCGGTGCCTTGTGCAGCCTTCTGGTGTTCTTAGATCATGTAAGATGTGACATAACAGGAAGTTGTGGGGGGGCAAAAGATGCTGCTTTAACCCCACAAAGCCACAAATGTAGTTTAAATTTACATTGAGTGGTATGTAAAATGGGAGGGGGAGAGCTTATGTGCCAAATTGAGAATAAAGAACTTTTTTAAAACATAAAGTTAAGGTCTAGATTTACCAGATGAATTTTGCAGATAAGCCTTCTCTCTCCTGTAAGATATTCAGGGTAAATTCCTAATTTTGGGAAATCATCTCTCTGAAGTCAGGGGAGGTCATAAATCCTGTCAAGGTGGCACCATTGTTTGACTGACCAGTTTACTCATTGGGCCAGGAATTTGAATCCTTCCATGGTATTTATTAGCTTGACAAACATATGTCTTCTTGAGATCAGGAAACCAGTTCTGGTCAACCTGAAACTAGTGTCAGTGAAAGGGCTGTTTTCCCAGGGATCTTTGCTCTTTGACTGTCATATGAATCATAGAATGAAAACTCTCTATGAACCATAGAATGAAACATCTATTTTGTGCATACCCCTTTATAGTGTCATCAGCATACTGATGACACCTGGCCCCAAAACTCCTAATGACTACTCCCAGTGGCTTCATAGACATTAAATGTTATAGAGAATAAGATGGTACCCTGCGGCAACCCACAGCATAACTGCTAGAGGACTGAAAGACAATCACCCAATGCTACTGGACTTGGTCCTGACCTGTAGGTAGGACTGGAACCACCCAGTTCCTATTCTATGGAGCTGGCCCAGGAGCATAACAGGGTCAATGCTATCAAAAGCCTCCAAGAGGTTGAGAAACAGAAACAAGGCCACACTCCCCCTTTTCCTGCTCTCTGTAAAGGTCATCCATCAGGGCATGCAAGGCTGACTCTATCCCATGGGCAGGCCTAAACCCAGATAGGAACACATCTAAATAATAAATAAATGTTGTGCTTATTCTTCTTTTGAGGTGATCAAGGTGTGTTTGTGAATGTCCTTGCTTTCAGTCTACAAATCATCTCTCCAATGGTCTGTACTCTACAACTTTCTGGGTGCACAACTTTCCTGAAAAGCCCATGACATCTTCCACTGGGCTTGTCTGGAAGCACTGAAAGGTGGAAAGGCTACTCATTGTGTGCCTGATAGAGGTTTGTTGTAGTTTCTAAAAGTCAACTTTTTATTCTTAATTAAATGAGTGCAGAACCATTTTTTAAAAAAGGTAAAAGAAAGCTTCCTTTAAAAACAAAATCAGTAAGCACTCTAACCTCAGGGACTTGGTAGTCAGCCTTGTTGACTTTCCATGCTTCAATTAAAGCTCAGGGGGAAGATTGCTGTTCAGGAGTGAAATAAGACACAGACACATATGTTGGGTTAAGTAATGGGCCACTTTATTAACCAAATTCATATTAGAATAATGAACCTGCAGAAGGGGATTTAAGTGCGGGAGCCCACTGATGAGTCAGGCAAAGCCTGCTTGCAGCTATTCGGGCAACCCAAACCCTGCCGGGGCAAGGGCCTGCCAATCTACCAAACCCTTGCCCCGACCACATCCAGTGCATAGGGAGGCCAACCTGTGTCACCCCCCCGGTGCCCTAAAACTCCAAGTGGATGAGTCATGTTGGCCCCAAAGGTGACCCGTATCCTGTCCCCAGGCCATATAGCCCTGAACTGTAGGCCTCCGGAACCGCCTATCATCCCAAAAGGTGCCTAAAGGTGTCACCTAGCTGCTCTTCACCTTTAATCTTTCCCACACTTCCTTGCTAGAGCGACTGATTAAAATATTAATACCAACTAGCCAAATCAACCTAATAACCAAAACACCCGTGCTAACCCCGAACACCCTTCCATCTAACCACAGTATGGAGTAGGCAAAAGAAACCCACCGGCAAAAAGCGCAGGCAGGCCAAAAATTCCTAGTCAGCCCCGAAGCGACCAAATTAATCACACTGCAGCATAGGGTGTCAAAGAATCAAAGAGGGTGGGGGGGAGGAGGTGCGGGCTTAAATAGGCTCAGCCGCCCCACCCTTGCAGCGTGCTGTGACGGCGCCTCGCCACCCTGGCACGCTCACCCTCCATCAAGATGGCGGCTCAAGATTCACCCCAGGCCACAAAGCGAGCCCCGCAACCCGGTAAGTCATAAGTGTGGAGCGGGATACTGTACGGTAACCTCCTTTTTCAGATCAAGGATCTCAGGCAGCCAGGATAGCTGCAGAGTATTGGAGAAATGCTTAATGGAAAGAAAACACACACACATATACCAACCATGGACACCTCACAATGAGCAATCAACACCAACACAAATTATTCTGTGTTATGCTGCTTTATGTTGACACATACTGTTGTTTTGCTCCACAGTTACCTTTTGCAATGGAAATGGAAATGGACTCCCTTCAAGTCAATCCCGACTTATGCCGACCCTATGAATAGGGTTTTCATGGTAAGCAGTATTCAGAGGGGGTTTACCATTTCCTCTCTCTGAGGCTAGTCCTCCCCAGCTGGCTAAGGCCTGCTCAGCTTGCCACAGATGCACAAGCCAGCTCCTTCCTTGTCTGCAACTGGGAGGCAACTGGGCTCCTTGAGACTCTGCAGCTTGCCCACGGCTGCACAAGTGGCAGGGCACGTAACTCTCGAGCCACTCACTGTGGGGGTGATCTTTAGCTAGCCTTTTACACCCAGGAGACATGAGTGGGGATTTGAACTAGAGTTGCCAGGCTTGGGGCCTGAGACTGATCCTGTATCTTTAGGAGAAGAGAAAGTCAGCCAAGTGCAGGTGTTCTTGCAATACTGTAATAGGAAAAAGCACAAGGTGGAATTCTCCCTTCCCCCTGCCCAACTTTTAAAGATACAGAAGACCCAGCGGGAGTGTGGGGGGTGCAGACCTCCAGCGCATGCCCTCCAAGGTGCGTGGATGGGGGTGGCTGGCCTTGCATGTGTGCACACACACACACACTCACCACGTGCCCCAGGCTGGCAGTGGGAGGCCTGTCCCGGCTTCACCGCCAGCGAGCGGGCGCCTGCTTTTGGTCTCGCCCGCCTGCCACCGAGGGAGAGTTGGCATGGGGCAATGGCGTGGGGCGGGGCAGCTCTAGGTGTCACCCCCCTCAGGGTGTCACCTGGGTGCGGTCCGCACCCTCCGCACCCCAGTAGTGACGCCCCTGAGAAGACCTCTTGGTTGGCAGGCCTGGCCTCCAAGAGGTCTTCTGTATCTTTAAAAGTTGTGCAGGGAGAAGGCAGAATTCCACCGTGTGGAAGCTTCCTCAGATTTCCCACTGCTGTGTTCCATTCATCTGTTCTTCACACACACAGTTCCAGACTATAGCAGGTTGGGTTTGGCAAGGGTCAGTTGGTGCAATGCATAGAAAATGTCATTTGTACAGGGGCAAATCTTAAAAATTCCAGAATCATGGTTACACGGAGAATGAGATTATTTAGTCAGCCAAGCACCTTGTCTTACCAAGACCACATGCACAGCCATTCTACTCCTTGCTGGTCCTTTTTGCTGCCATGCTAAACTAAGCCAAGGTATGGCTGACTCAGGACTCATGGTTAAGCTCTCTCCTTACTAAGCATGAGCTACAGCCAAGAACAAACCTAAAGAGAGAGCTTAATCAGAAGTTCCAGTTCAAGTGACACACTATGGCTTAGCATGGCATGGCAGCAAAAAGGACCAGGGAGGGGCAAAGTGGCTGTGAGCTCCTCTCCAGAAGCCCACACTTTTGCACGGTCTCACTAAGCCATGGCACTGACTTGGCATGTCGCGACAACCAGCTTGATGAATATGCCACAAAGGCCAGTTATTACAGTGAACCTAAAGTATCTTAACTTCATTGGGTTAACAGGGTTGTGGATCAGCCCATCTTTCTCATGAAAATCAATGGGGCAAAACTGTCGGAAGATATTAGGGCTGTTAAATCCACAAGCTAGCACATTCACTGGCTGGTGCTTTCTGCCATCTATTGTTGCCGTCTATTGTTTCCCCTTACAATTACTAGAGGAACTTCTTCTCATTTGGCACCCATTACTCACACTGGAAATCCATATTCTATTTTCCAGACTCATTCTGCTTATACAATTCTCACCCGCCTGTCTCCCCTCCAAGAAAAGGACTATTGAACTTTGAGCCGCTGAGTTCAGTGTTGAAGATTAGAAAATAAAATACTTCCCCAATCCCTCAGAGTGCCAGGTTGCTAGTCTTTTGTTCTGGAAAGTTTTCTCCCTAGTGACACAATGCTTGTTTATGGTTGTTGCTGGCTTCTTTAGCTTGCTTGTATATTCAGTTAGATCATTCAGGTATGACAAACTATTTGCAGCTCGAGGGGTATATGGTTTGTTCATACATTCTGTTTCAAATGCAAAGGGTTGGGTGATTTGTTAATCGTACTCTGCTGTCTGTATGGGCCTGCTATCAGGGTGTCATTGAATCAGTGGCGTAAGACTATTGTTTCAAGCCTCCTTGGTCTCAGACTGAGATGTAGGGAACAGATGGGGTGTTAACACCTAGGAGCATAGGCAGCTGCCTTATACTTCTAGAATGTTTTGTTGCATTTCCACTACTTTTTATTGATATTCTTCGTTGTAGTGGTGGTTTTACGGTATATTTTCATAATCTTTATTTAATTTGGTGCACGCCACTTAAGAGATATTTTATATATTAAGCTGTATATTTTTTTTAAATGGCCATAAATAAATAAATAAATCATTGCCTACCTAGCTCAGTATGATCTTCACTGATGAGCAGTGGCTCTCTAGGATTGTAGACTTGCTCAGTTTTACCTGGAGATGCCAGGGATTGAACCCAGGACCTTGCACCTGCAAAGGATGTCTTCTCCCATGGAGTTATGACCCTGTCTTACAGAATTAGAGGTGAAGCCTGCCTGCACTTAGTGATTTTTCTTTTTAAATATATATTTAAATATCTCCTAACTTAATCTCCAGTGAATGATTATTGTCTATTTCCCTGCCTTTATTGGAGTTCACCTTTCAGGGCCAAAGTACAGGTGACACTTCACAGCTGGTCCTTGAGTGCTAGTCATCATCATCATCTTCTTCTTCTTCCCAAAAATTAACAGTGAAGAAGGTCCAATCTGAATCAGGAGGCAAGCATGGAACACATGCTTTAACTCTTTGCCTTCTGCTATCATTCAAATCCAGACTTGTCTCAGTTCCTCAGGTTTCCTTCCTGCAAAAGTTAGGTCAGATACAGGGATCTGCCCTATATCCTCCACTGTGAAGGCAGATGAAAAGAATTAAGGTTGTAATCCAGTAGATGTCTACTCAGAAGTAAGCTCCATTGGGTTCAATGGGACTTACCCTGTGGTAAGTGTATATTGGATTGCAGCATAATTTAGCTTCTTTGCAATCCTGCTTTAGCACACCTTTGACTCCCTTGTCATCCAAGCGTCCAATGGCCTCCTTAAATGGTCTCCTGCTTTGAATGGATTTAGGTTTTTTGTTTTTGTTGTTTTTTATGTTTATAGAATGTGCTCCTCAAATTCTTTTTTAGCATCCTTTATTGTCTTCTTGCATTTCTTTGGTCAGAGTTTGTGTTCTTTTTTTATTCTCCTCATTCAAACAAACGTCAATTTTTGAAGGAAGCCTCCTTGTTAACCATGTTGGCATTCTCTTGGCCCTGGTGGTACCTTTCTGATCTGTGCTATACACTTCAGTTGAGCTTTTAATATTGTGTTTTTAAACAGCTCCCAAGCATTTTGGAGCAATTTGACCCTTTGCCTTTCAACTTTCTTTTTCCCAATCCCCTCATTTTTGTGAAGTTTCCTCCTTTGAAGTCAAATGTGACAGTGTTGGGTTTTCCTGGCAATTGGCCATTTACATGTACATTTAATTTATTAGCACTAGGGCTACTGCTCTCAATTGGTTTGACAACTATTACATCCTGCACCAGGTCCTGGGCTCCATTTATGATTAAGTCCAGGGTCCCTACACCTCTGGTTGGTTTAATGACTAACTGTTCAAGTGCACAGTCATTTAGGTTATCTAGAAATGTTACCTCTTGTCATGACTGGAACTGGAACACATATGTAGCCAGTCTGTGTTAGGATAGTTGAAGTCACTCATTACTACATTCTCTGGTTTGGATGGTTCCTCTGTGTCATTCTTCATCCCAAGATCTCCCTCAGCATTTTGATCAGAGGGATGATCGAATGTCCCCAGTGCTAAATTTTTCATGGGGCCCAGTACCACCACCCACAATGATTCCGTGGAGGTGCTTGCCTCTTTGGGGGTTTCTGTCTTCTGGAATTCATTCCCTCTTTAATGTACAGAGTGACACTACCTCCAGTATTCCCTTCTGTGTCCTGATTTGCTAATATTTAGACATATCTGACTTGCTGATATTTAAACTTTGTCCCTTAGTACCTGTCATATTTTACAGGTATCATCACAATACAGATTTTTGATTGACTGAAATTTTGCTACATTAAGCTGTTTGTAGTCAATGGCACAAGCCTTTGTCATATCCCAGTGTCATGAGTTCAAGGGCAGAAAACAGTAGTCTGAATATCTTTTTATGTGGACATTCTTTTCCTATGGGTCCTTTCCCATGATTTATTTATTTTACATCCAAGCATCGCCTAGTATGTATATTTAGCAAAGCCCAAATCAAAAGACATTTTCAGAGCATGCTAAAGTTTTTACTGGGGGTAACATCCCAGACTCATCAAAATCAGAGGCAAAACTCTGACTGAGATGAGTGCAGCCGGAATCTGACTTCAGGCTATTAAACTCTTTAATCTTTCATAAAGGATCTGTTTTTTTCTCGCCTTCCCTGCTGATTGACAACGCCTAACATCTCTAATCCTTTAAACAGATCCACTGATACAAATTTATCAGCTGAATCTTTAATAAGATCCTGTATATATCTTTTTGTTTTTTTAAAAAAACAAACTGGAAATAAAAGTGCAGCCATATAATGAGCATCCCCTGGGAAGCACCTCTGTTGGACCATTATTCCCAGAGAATAAACAAAAGTAAGTGACAATAAGACAAGTGAAAAAAGAATTTGAGGAATACACTAAAAACACTGACACAGATTTTGTTAGAAAAATCTTTTAAATGTGTCAGAAGCAGGAAAGCAGCCAGAAAGGTCCCTGGAGTGTAGTTGACAAGGGAGTCAAAGGACTGCTGAAGACAAATAGGGAGAGAACGTGGAGAAACTGAATGAATTATTTTCTTCTTTATTTTATTGTCATCTGAATTATGGCAATAAAAATAACCAGTAACACAGAGTTAATTCATTCTTTTAAAATTCCCAGAGATAGTATATGAATGAGTTCTTTTAATTTCTCTTAAATTCCCCACCTTTATTTATTTTGTTTGCTTGTTTAAGGTTCCAAAGGTAATTATAAATACAAAGGAAAGGAAAGAAGTGAGAAAAAGAAATGAAAGAAAGAAAAAGTAAGAAGAAAATAAAAGAGAAGCTGAATCAATGTTTTGCATCTGTCTTTCCAGTAGAAGATGTTTGACAGATATCTGTTCCAGAGCTAATTTCTTTTTAGGGAAAGTAGCTGAAGAACTCAGTCAAATAGAGATGACATGAGAGGAATTTTTAGGACTAACTAAGACAATTAAAAATAACAGTTAATCAAGTCTATGTGGCATCCACCACCACCCGGATCCTAAAATAACCCTAATGTGAAATTGGGGTTAACAAAACTGAAATCTATTAACAAAAATATGTGAGTTGTCACTAAGATTGGTCTCCTTATTGAGGATGGTGGTTTGGAAAGTCACTGCTATAAAGCTGCTTTTAAAAAATTATTTGGAGGAAGCCAGGAAATAACAGGCCAGTTAGATTATTATTTTTTCAAGACACATTGATAGAAAGCATTTTAAAGACAAGTCTATCAAACAAGGTATAATTCTTCATCATTCACCTTTTTGGGTCAACAAAAATGTGGATTGAAATAAACTGGTAGCATTATAAATTTTGACTTTCAAAAACTGTTCACCAAATCCCACAGTAAAGGCCCCTGAGTGTACTTAGCAGTCACAGGAAAAGAGGATGGATGCACTTATGGTGGGGATATTGTCAGAATCTGTTGAAAATGGGCTATCTAATGGATAGCCATCTGTCTCCCTATTCAACCTCTATGATAGCATGGACTCCTGGTATGAATGCTTTTAGCTTAGATCTCTACAACGAACAATTTTTTGTTAATATGCACATATTATACATAAATAGATGCATACATTGATTTGCAATGAACATTATTTACATATTCATTGACATATAATTGCTGCTGTCATGACAGGTACCTCCAGGGCCACCGACGGACAGGTAGAAAGGGCCCATTTCTGGAGGCCCGGACTCCTACCTTTCTTTCTGTTTTTAAAGCAAGTTTCTACCTACCCTAGAAATGAAAGTAGACACCAAAATGTGAGCCTCCCCCACTGCAATTTCTGAGAAATGAGCTAGTCTGTTGCTCTTAAGTCCCTGCCCCTTCAGGTTTTTAGCCAATTAGTTACGTCATTGGACATCAGTACCTAGTCCCAGCTTGATCATCCAAGGAAGGGAAAGCCAAGTCCACCTCCAATTCCAGACCAGATTGCTGGAGGGGCCCTTTTAAAGAGAGGCATTATGCTAAAAGTGTGCGAGGAAAGAAAGGGAGGGAGGCACTACTCCCATGCTTGAGTGGACTGAGAGCTTCCAGGTGAAGGATTAATAGACAGAAGGGTCATTGTAGTATTGCAAGCAGGACCTCCTTGGCAACAGATTTTTTTTTAAAAAAAGTATTAGATTTCCATAGAACCAGTGAATCTGGATTTAATTTGGAGGAAAACGCACACTGGCATCTTCATGCCCATGATGCTGTGAAGATGCTGCAAAACACTTCTATGTCTGAAAATCTTATAATAAGCATCCACTGACTTGGTGGCTAATTAAGGAGGTTATTGTAGGGAGACCTGGAAGAAGCTGCCCTGTGCTTTAATGCCTGTACAACTACACGTGTGTGTATTATACAGCCACAAGAGTGGTTGTATACTATAGCCAGCATGGATTTTTCACATTCTGCAATGTTAAACTGAAAATACCCCCATGCCATTCTGATGCTTCCCATAAGCTCATTTCAAAACAAAACATTAAAAAACTTATATTCCGGAACTCAGAAATGCTTGCTTAACAACCCTCTCAATTTATTTATTTATTACATTTATATACTGCCCCATAGCCGAAGCTCTCTTTTCATGGTGATACACAAAACAAAACAGATGGAGAGAATAGAGAGTTCAAAGTCTAAAAAGAGAGAGAGAAAATCCTTTTGGACTTTCTTCTGAGTCCTCCTAATCTGTTGAAATTAATTAAAAATCAGCCATGTTCACAGAGTACCTGTAATCCTTTTACTGACCTTGCCCCACACTCTGACCTTCATCTTCTGCAGTTTAAAGATTTAAAAAATGCCTGGCTGTTTTTTAATTAATTTTAGAAATTTTGCATTGAACTGAATGATAACAGGCATGCTCAGTAAGAACCAACTGTCAGTGTTCTAAAAGCCAGACTCACAGCTGCTTGGCTTGCCTAATTTATTTATTTTTATTTTATTTATTATTTTATTTAGATCCCGCCCTTCCTCCCAGCAGGAGCCCAGGGCGGCAAACAAAAGTGCTAAAAACACACCAAAACATCATAAAAACAGACCTTAAAATACATTTATACAAAACAACTTTAAAAACATTATTTTTTAAAAAAGCTTTTAAAACATCTTTTAAAAGCGTTAAAAACATATTGTTTAAAATAAAAAAACATATTAAAAGCAATTCCCACACAGACACAGACTGGGATAGGTCTCAACTCAAAAGGCTTGTTGAAAGAGGAAAGTCTTCAAAAGGCGCCGAAAAGATAACAGAGATGGCACCTGCCTAATATTTAATCTAATCAGGGGGACACACCCACACCAGAATTTGATATCATGTGAGACAGTCATGGCTTTCCTCAGAGAATCCTGGGAAATGTAGTTTGTGAAGGGTGCTGAGAGGAGACTCCTATTCCACTGACAGAGCTCCAGTGGCCAGGCTGGTTTAACAGTCAGCCACACTGATTGAAAGTCTGTGAGGGGAACAGGGCGTCTCCTAGCAACTCTCAGCACCCTTCACTAACTACACTTCCCAGGATTCTTTGAGAGAAGCCATGACTGTCCAAAGTGAAATAAAGGCCTGGTGTGGATGTGGCCAGGGACAGCTTTGGTTTAAATTTGGGTGTGAGGCTACACGTTCCTGCTGTAGAATAAAAAGGTGAGGGAAACACTGAAAAGCAATGATACTGTTCACAATGTTTTCTTTTTGGAAAGGAAAGGGGCTTCCCTTCTGCCCAGTGCCCACCCACCCAATCTGCTCCCTTCCTTCTCCCCTCTCTGCCCCTCCTCTGAGTCAGTGTTGGATTACAACCTGGAAGACCAGGGTCCAAATCCCCACATACCCATGAAGCTCACTGGGTGACCTTAGGCCAGTCACTGCCTCTTAGCCTCTGAATACTGTTTACCATAATACCCGATTCATAGGGTCGCCATAAGTCAGGATCGACTTGAAGGCTGTCCATTCCCATTTTCAAACATGATTGCACAGAAATAAATCCCACTGAACTCAAAAAGTATGCAAATGATCAAACCCACCCTCCCTTCTCCTCCCTCCTACCCCCACCCTCTTGCCCTTCCCTCCCCCTTCCTTTTCCCCTCCCTCACCATCCCCCCCTTCCTCCTCCCCTCCCCCCTCCCCTCCCCCCTCCCCTTCCTCCTCCCCTCCCCCCTCCCCTTCCTCCTCCCCATGGTCAGTTTTACCTATCCAAACCATGATTGCATTGGGGTAATCCCATTGAACTCAATAAGCATGCAAATGATCAGATCTGCCTTTCCCCTCCTTCCCCTCTCCTCTCCCTTCCTCTGCCCCCGCACTCCAGCCCTCCCTCCCCTCTGGTCAGTTTTACATATCCTAAGCATGATTGCACAGGAGTAAATACCACTGAACTCAATAAACATGCAAATGATCAAACCTGCCCTTCTCCTCCCCCCTTTCTGTCTGCTCCCCTCCCCCTCCTCCCCTCTGCACTTGCTCCCCTCCCTCCTCCTCTTCCTCTCCTCCCCTCCCCTCCCCATTCCCTGTGGTCAGTTTCACCTATCCCAAGCATGATTGCAGGGAAGCAAATCCCACTCAATAAGCATGCAAATGACCAATCCATTCTCAGCAAACTTGCACACAATTCCATTTCTTACCTCCCAGATTAAAAAGCAGAGATTCACTGATAGGCAAAAAAAATGGGCCTGGCCTCCAAGAGGTCTTCTGTATCTTTAAAAGTTGTGCAAAGGAAAGGCAGAATTTCACCATGTGGTTTTTCCCATTACAGTGTTGCAAGAACACCTGCACTTGGCTGACTTTCTCTTTTCCTAAAGATACAGGATCAGTTTCAGGCCCTGAACCTGGCAACCCTACTGTCAGACAACTTTTTATTTGTTTGTAAGCCCCGATTTATTTTTGGATGCTCCTCTTCCCCCATCAACAAAGTGTCTGCAAATTTGTGTCATCTTTTATGAGAGCAGTAGGAAGCCCAATCCACATACAATATACTAGGCCAGAAAATCCTGTTAGCACCTCTGGGTACCTCATTGCTTTTCTTTTTTCTGAACTATTGACTTTGTGTAAGTTGTTTGCTGCTAGAGATAGCCTATGTGCTTTTTTGAACTACAACTCCCATCAGCCCCAGCCAGCATGGCCACTGGATTGGGCTGATGGGAGGTGTAGTTCAAAAAAGTAACTTTTCCAAGCTCTGCACAGGACTACTCAGAACTAAGTTCCACTGAATTCAGCAGGGCTTACTCCCATGTAGGTGGGGTTAGGAGTGTAGCCTTCTGCTTCCTAATGAGTTTTAAAAATCAAGTGTTCTCTTTTGTTACTTGTAGACTTTATCTGTGCTCCTCAGTTGAAGTTCAAAGCTTTTTGTCAACCTGGGGAGAACCATTTGGTATTGACTGTTCATTTTTTTTACCATCCTTCCCCTAAAACCTTTGCTTCAAAGAACTTTGTGTTAAAAGTATCCTTGTCTTCCTCTCAGCCAAATTATCATTGTTCTTTTTCACATCACAAAAATATATTTGCACAAAAAAGGTTTTGAAGTTGTCATACAAAAACATATTTACCACAAACATTTAAAACATAAACTAGTGTGAGTGTTATGTTTAGCAGACAAGTATACACAACAATTTTCTGAACAAAATAGTATTTATGAAATGAAATGTTTCAATAAAAAGGTCTATATATAGTTGTGACATTGCAGTGAGCAAATAAGTGATTCAAACAATGCAGGACACACATAGCAAAGTATCAACAGGGTGCTAAACTGGCCCACTTGATGCCTGAGTGAGGGAAATGAGACATGATGACATGTTTATATTGAACTGTAAAATCAGACTAGCAAGATAGGCTGCAATCCTAGCCCCACTTATCTGGGTGGAAACCCAACTGAATTAAATGGGACTTACATCTGAGTAGACATAATTAGAATTTCAGCCATGGATGCCTTTGTAATGGGCCATTAGCCACTTCATTAACTTTCATTAAAGTGCCACAATATCTTTGTTGTTTTTACTGCAGAAGACCAACAGGACTACCCCTCTGCAAAGTCATTAACTTTGAAAGGGAACTTTTTTTTTTTTTTCATCATCATCATCACTGTTTATTTTTATGCCAATTTTCCATAACAATTTGTGCACAAGGCGGCTCACAACATGGACAGAAAAAAGTTACACAACTCACTGTAAGAAATAAATTCAAATAGTTAATAAGTTAACAAAAACATCAAAAAAACATACAATAAATTGATACATCCTTATAATTCCTAATAAAATCCAACAATAAAATACAGAAGCATAATCCCAATAACAGCAAAACAAAAAAACGACCAGCAGAGATTAAACTTTTACCCAGACAGAAGCCCCTAAACAACACCCCACAGTCAAGGTGGTCTCTGGCATCTTCAGGTAGTGATACCTTTTACAGCTGCAGTCAGTCAAGGCCCCACCCGGGCAGGCCAGGTGGAAAGAGGCCAGCAAGCAGGGAGCAAGATGCAAATTCTATACTGAACACCTTGTGTTTTTTTTTTTAATAATTTTTATTCAAATTTTTCCAAAAACAAACAAAACAAAGTCAAAAAGACATAACAATACAACAACAAAAAATAAAAATAAAATAGTTGACTTCCGATTTGTCGCAGATCAGCTATAAGTATATAATATACATCAAACCTGTCCCTTAATGTATACATACAGAATCCCTTTTCTCCATAAGCTGTCTTAATTAATCGTCAAATCCCAGTATCATCATTTTATTTTGATCTTTCAACAAAAAGTCTAAGAGAGGCTTCCATTCCTTAAGAAATGTATCTGTCGATTTTTCTCTAAGTAAACATGTCAGTTTATCCATTTCTACTAAGTCCATTAATTTCAATAGCCATTCTTCCATTGTTGGTGTTGATTCCATTTTCCACTTTTGTGCATATAATAATCTTGCTGCCGTAATCATATACAATATTATTCTTCCATATTTCTTTTCTATTTGTTTATCCATAAAACCCAATAAAAAAAATTCTGGTTTTGACTGAATATTTATCTTTAGAATTTTTTGCATCTTCCTACCTATCTGTGCCCAAAATGATTTTGCCTTTTTACACAACCACCACATATGATAAAATGATCCTTCTTGTTGTTTACATTTCCAACAAACATTAGAAACATTACTATACATTTTTGACAACTTTTCTGGAGTCATGTACCAACGGTACATCATTTTATAAAAATTTTCTTTAAGATTATAACATAGTGTAAATTTCAAACCTTTTTTCCACATATTTTCCCATTGATCCATTTGTATGTTATAACCAAAATTTTTTGCCCACTTTACCATACACTCTTTTACTTGTTCTTCCTCCATATCCATTTTCAATAAGAGTTTATACATTTTCGCAATTATATTTTCATCATTTGTACACAAACCTATTTCAAAATCAGATTTACTTATTTCAAACCCATACATTTTCTTGTCCATTTTATATCTTTCTAACAATTGTAAATAGGCGAACCATTGAAAACTATATCCTTCCTTTGTCAGTTGTTCTCTCTCTTTCATTATATATTCTCCATGTACATTTTCTAATAGTTCTTGATAAGTTAACCATTTCTCTTTTCCAGCCATTTCTCTTCTATAAAACGCTTCTTGGCTTGAGACACATAATGGTATTTTCGAATAAAACCTTGGTTTATATCTATTCCATATTTTCAACAGAGGACGTCTTATAAAATGATTGTTAAAGTCTACATTTACTTTTACTTTGTCATACCATAGATATCCATGCCATCCCCACTTCAAATTATGACCCTCCAAATCCAATAGTCTTTTATTCCTCAATAAGATCCATTCCTTTATCCAGACTAGACAGCAGGCAGCAAAATAAAGTCTCAGATTTGGTAATCCCAGTCCTCCTCTTTCTTTGGCATCTTGTAGTAGTTTAAATTTAACTCTTGGTTTTTTTCCTTGCCATACAAATTTAGAGATATCTTTTTGCCATTGTTTAAAAGGTAAATCAGAGGATATTACAGGTATTGTTTGAAACAAAAACATCATTCTCGGTAATACATTCATTTTTATCACAGATATTCTACCCATTAATGACAGTTGTAGTTTATCCCATTTTAGCAAGTCTTTCTTAATCTCTGTCCATAATTTTTCATAATTATTATGAAACAACTTTGAATTTTTATTTGTCATAATGATACCTAAATATTTCAACTTTTTCTCTATTGTAAAATCTGTCTTGTCCATTAACTCTTTCTGTTCCCTTAAAGTTAAATTTTTCACCAACATCTTTGTTTTTTGATTGTTAATCTTAAATCCTGCTAACGGTCCAAATTCTTTTAATTTGTCCATCAATACATTAATTCCTTCCAAAGGATTTTCTAGTACAATTATCAAATCATCAGCAAATGCTCTCAATTTATATTCTTCTTTTTTTATCTTTAATCCCGAAATTCTTTTATCTTGCCTTATATCTCTAAGCAGCACTTCTAAGACCAGAATAAATAAAAGGGGAGATAAAGGACATCCCTGTCTTGTACCCTTTTGTATTTCACATGAATCCGTTAAATCTCCGTTAACAATTATCTGAGCCTTCTGAGATGTATAAATCGATCTAATCCATTTTATAAAATTGTCTCCAAAATCCATTTGCTCCAAAACCTGAAACATAAATTTCCAATTCAAATTATCAAATGCTTTTTCAGCATCTAAAAAAATCAAAGCTGCTTGTTTATCATTTCGTTGTTCTAAATATTCCAAAACATTCAAGACATTCCTGACGTTGTCACGTAATTGTCTTTTAGGTAAAAACCCTGATTGATCTTCCTGAATAAATTGTTGCAATATTATTTTCAATCTTTCTGCCAAGATCATTGTAAAAATTTTATAGTCATTATTCAATAGAGATATTGGTCGATAATTTTTTGTTTTAGTTAAATCTTGCTCCTCTTTAGGTATTAATGTTATATTAGCATTTTTCCAACTATCCGGTATCTTTCCCTCTTGCAGAATAAGATTCATTGTAGACTGTAAAGGTAGTGTTCTTCCTCCAAACATTTATAATACATTGCAGATAACCCATCTGGTCCTGGTGCCTTTCCTAATTTAATTTTGTTTATAGCTTCAGATATCTCTCTTGACGTAATAGGGCCATTAATAGCTTGTCTCTGAAAGTCTGTAATTTTAGGCAAATTCTGTTTAGATATATACTCTTCTATTTTTTCAGAGGGAATTTCCTGACATTTGTACAATGTTGAATAATATTGATGAAAAATCTTTTTAATTTTTACATTATCTGTCAACGTCTCATCTCCTTCTTGTATCTTTAAAATAATATTTTTTTGATGTTCTTTTCTTAATTTATATGCTAACCATTTCCCAGGTTTATTTGCAAATTCAAAAGTCCTTTGTTTAGCAAAATTTAGTTTTCTTTCAATTTCTCTAACTGTCAGCATTGATACTTGCTTCTGTAACATTTTAATTTGATTTACAATAGAAACTTTAGTTGGATTCTTTTTCAATTCTTCCTCTTTTTGTTTTATTTCTTTCAAAATTAATTGCATTTTCTGTTGTTTCTTTTTTTTTAATTCAGAGTTACATTTAATAAAATATCCCCTCATAAATGCCTTACTTGTATCCCAAACGATATTTTCACTTGTTCCTTTATGTAAATTATGTTCAAAAAACTCTTTTAATTTCTTCTTACATTCTTGTACTACTTTGTCATTCTGTAATAAAGATTCATTTAGTCTCCATCTAAATCCAAGATTTTTCTTTTTTAAAGTTAATATCACAGGGTTATGATCCGAAAAAGTTTTTGGTAATATATCCATTTTAAAAGTATCCTTCGCTAAAATTTTAGACATCCAAATCATATCAATCCTCGAGAATGTTTTGTGTCTTTCTGAGAAATAAGTAAATTCCTTTGCATTATCATTTATATATCTCCGGGTATCCACCAATTCTAAATGTTCCATCAGTTCAAAGCAAATCTTCGGTAATTTACCCTGTGTCTCTTTGATATTTTTTTCAGAAAGCCTATCAATTTTTGGTGAGATTACCCCATTCCAATCACCCATAACACACCAATGGTCATATGAAAACTCTGACAATTTTTCCATTAGTCCTGTGTAAAACCTTGTTTTATCTTCATTGGGGGCATAGATACCCACTATCAAAATGTTTGTACCCTGTAGAGTAATTTCAACCCCCACAAATCTACCACTATCATCCAGTAATACCGATTTAGGAAGCAATTGTGGGTTAATGTAGAGAACAGCTCCATTTTTTTTTTTTGGTCCAGCCGAAATAAATTCTTCACCCAAATTTTTACAAATCAAATATTTGGAATCTTTCTTCTTAATATGAGTTTCTTGTAAACAAATTATATCCAATTTTAATTTTTTCAAACAATGAAACACTTTCTTTCTCTTCTGCGCCGTATTGGCTCCATTTATATTCCAAGTTAGATATTTGTAATCCATCTTTAAGCGTGTATTTTAAAATGTGCCTGATGCTCCTTTTAATCCATCATCTTCCTTCCCTTCCTCTGCATATCTTTGTTGACTTTGTTTCCCAGGAATTATATCCATATCTTTGAGTTTATCTTCATCCATGTCTTTTGAAGCTTTTCTCAAGAAGTCCCTTGCTTTTTGAACAGTATTCAATCTATATTTCTGTTGTCTGAATGTAAAGATCACTCCTTCTGGAACATCCCATCTAAATTGAATTTTGCGTTGCTTAAGTTTCTCTGTAAGGAAAGCATATTCTTTTCTCTTACGTAAAAGTCTAATAGGAATTTCTTTCATCACCAGTATTTCCTTACCATCAATTTTAAAGGTATTTTTAAAGTGTTGCTGTAATACCATATCTCTGGTCGTCTTCTTTATAAAATGAACAAGCACATCTCTTGGAATTTTATTCATTGTTGCATATCTGGAATTAATTCTATACACTTTGTCTATTTCAAATTCCATCCGATCTTCATTCAAATCCAGAAATTTTACTAGAGCATTAACAATTTTATCTCTGATGTCTTCACCTGTTTCCTCAGGAATTGCACGGAATCTCAAACAATGTTCTTTATTTCTCATTTCAGTCACAGCCATATAATCCAGGTTTTTTTCTAATTCCAGATTTAATATATCTGTTCTATTCTCCAAGATTTGTACCTTTTCTTTAGTGTTTTTTACATCCTCCTTTATTTGCCCAATTGTCCCTTTGATCTCATCCACTTGTGTTTTAATATAGTCTTTTATATCTGTCAGTTCAGTTTTCATTTCCTGTTTTATATCATTAATCCCTTCCATTATTTTTTGAAACATATCTGGGGGTATAGCCCCTTCCTGTGGATCAGTAGAACCTCTTCGCTCCTGGGCCTTAGTTGCTTTTCTAGTTGTCATTTTCAAGAGAAGCCTTTAATTTCTGATATTAATCACTGTTTCAAAACCTAGAGGCAGTCTATTTCTTTTTTTTTTTCCTCCACCAACAAAAGAGTTAATATTCCAGGCCTGTTATTGAAGTCCAGCCAGCACAGCACAGTTCTTATCTACATCCAAGAATGCAAAACAATTCTGGTTCCCAACACCAAACAATTAGTAACATATACGAGCAGCAGATTCGTCCAAAGAGAAATAGTCCAAAGAGAAAAATAGTCCAAAATATAATAATTACCTCTCATCCGTTTTTAAACTTTAAAACTCCAAATTCAGGCCAGCTTTTTGTCGTAAAAAAAGTATATAAGTTGTTTACATTTTCTTTCTTCCTTAATTATATTTAAAAGAGAAAAAGTATGACTCACCCAGGTTTCTCAGTTGCTGATTCGTAAACAAATCCCTTTTATTGCAGTAATTTAAGCCGAATGATAAGATTTAGACAGAAGTAGGCTCGCTGGTTAAGAACGTTTTTTTTTAAGAAGAAAAAAGAACGCTTCGCTTTTTTCCAGTACAGCTTGCGTGGAAATCCTGACTCCGTCTTCAGCCGATCGGCATGCCTTCTTATCTCAGGAATTTCCTGATCAATTCCAGCCGCCGACAGCTCAACGAAGTCTTGTGGAAAATCTGATCGGTTCTCCTATACCTTGGAGAACATTTAAGCCAGTCAAAGATTCCTCTTGGCTGGCTTTTAACCTGAAAAAAGCTTCCTCTGAGGCAGAGCTCCCTCAGAGACAACCACCAGCCAGCACTACTTCCGGGAAGTCCGAAAGGGAACTTTGAAGGTAATATACATCAGTTTGCAGATGACACCCAGCTCTACCTTTCTATTCCATCTGAATCATGAGAGGCAGATGAGGTGGTGAACCAGTGTTTGGAGGCCGTGATGGACTGGATGTAGGCCAATAAATTAAGGCTGAATCCTGAAAAGACAGAGGCATTATGTGTCCAGAGTTCTCATGTCCAGGAGGTGAGAAGATGGCCTATGGTGGATGGGATTGCTCTTTTCTTGAAGGAACAGGTCCACAGCCTGTGGGTACTCTTTGATCCAACACTGTCAGTGGAGGTTCAGGTGGCCTCAGTGGCTAGGAGTGCCTTTTTCCAGCTCCAGCTGGGTCACCAGCTGGTTCAGCCCCATTTAAACAGAGAAGGCTTGCCACAGTGCTCTATGCTCTGGTAACTTCTAAACTGAATTATTGCAGTGTGCTCTATGTGTGGCTACCCTTGAAGATAACTTGGAAACTTCATCTGGTCCAAAAATGCAGCAGCCAAATTGCTGGTGGGGGTTCCTTTTAGGATTAATATAACCCCTGTTTTAAAACAGCTGCATTGGTCACCCAGTTTGTTTCTGGGCCCAGTTCAAGGTGCTCATGTTAGTGTTTAAAGCCCGAAATGACTTAGGTCCCAAATATGTGAAAAACAGCCTCTCTCCCTAAAGATCCTCTTGGGAGGAGGGAGGCTCTTCTTGTAGTTCTGCCACCCTCCAAAGCTCAGGGGGGTGGCCCGGGAGCTGTGGAACTCCCTCTCCACCAAAGTGTGTCTGGAAACTTCACTGTAGAACTTTCAGAGAATGCTGAAGACACACCTCTTTACCCTGGCCTTTGACATCTGAGATGTGTATTTTTAAGACCCATCCTATTTTCTGTGATGTTTAGGTTGTTTTGTTTTAATTATGTGTTTTTAAATTGTTGTAACACTCCCTGGGATCTCTGGGTGAAGGGCAGGTAATAGATAATGATAATGATAATAGATAATGATAACGATGATAGATTTGTAAATATCTGTTGATGGCTGAGATATGCAAGTCTATAGGGTGCTATGATATATGTAAAAAATACACATTTTTGCATTGGGATGACAAAATAGAAGAAAGTCTTGTGTAAAATAAACCAATTGCAAAAAAATGGAAAATACCAGATGAAAGTGCAAATGAATGTCAGAATGTATTACATTTCTACATTCCTAACGTACAGTTTAGTAATTGGTTAAAGAACAAGAAGCAGAGGGTAAGAGCAAGTAGCACAATCCCAGAAAGATCTGCATTGGAACTGATGCTCAAGTTTTATGCATGGTTAATTATTATGCATTATACTGAAAGGCCAATTTAAGGAACTACTTTCTATGATTTGCTCATGCCATCACCTGCCAGCAATGTCCTATATTCTAAGGACAAATATGTCAATTTCCACACAAAAGACTTAAATGAACTTAAAATGGCAACACTTAGAATCCAGTGGGAGAACAATTTTTGTTCTTGAAAATTTATTGTGGCATCAGCTTTCATAGACACAAGTCCATTTCATCAGGTGTGTGTTATTCTCAGCTTTCAGGTATATATGGGGGAAGTTGGAAATGGAACCAAAAGGTGATGAAAAGTGAAAAGTACAGTCTGTGGCAGTTATATGTAAAGCTCAAATTAACCAGGGTGACTATTCACAGCAGAAATTGGTGATAACACAATAATCACAGCTTTGCCAAGTTAATTGGCAATGTAGTGTGCCAGGAAACCATTTTCTCTATTCAAACCAAAACAAATAGGATCAAATTTCTTGATTACTTCTAATTTAGCTATTTCTCACAGGTATATGGTATCTTTGAAGCTACAAACAGAATGTCCTGGAAAAAAAATGTCCCATTGGTTTCTGAATCACCACACTTCAGCAATAAGACTTCAAATGAAGGCTCTAGTGTGAAATTGCTGAACTAGAAGTTATCAGCAAATTCAATTCTATTCAATCTAGGGTTAATCAGAACTCTGGGTTTGTGTCCCAGTACTGGTGTTAAATTAACCTAGCATGGCAGAAAGACTGCACTGTCACCAGAGACTGTTGTTTGCTGTTCATTCTCTTCTTATCTTGTATACTGATGGTCTCTGCATAGAAATGCCAGACCTACTTTTGTCCCTTGCAGTATGAGATTTTGTTCCCATTGTTTAACATTAGAGAGAGAGAGAGAGTAGACAGACATCTGTCAACTTGAGGATAACACTTCATGCATCTGACAAAGTGGCATAAAACCAAATGCTTATGCCACAATAAATCTATTGGATTTTCAGGAGCCACACAGCTCTTGGTAGTTTTTATTTTGCTTTTTTTCTCTTTGATACCATTCCCCAACTCAAGAGGCCCTGTGTGAACTGAAATTATTTCCTCCTGAATTTAATTCATCTTAAGATGACAATCATGGATCTCAGAGGTATATTTGAGGGCTTGCAATAGTGATTAACAAAGGCCTGTTGCTATTCTCAAGTGCAATGAAGTATGTAATTAAACATTTTCCCTCCCATATTGGGAGCAGAGTTTTGAAGAGAACATTGTTTGATTTGAAAAGTCAGCTGTGTGAAATAGCTGAGTTCTTCTTAAGCCACAGCCATAGACTGATGGCATAGACATGTCAGTGTGATGTTTAATATATCCATGGGGTAAGCTCTGTGATTTGCTTTAAACTGCAATCCTAGACAGGTTTCTGAAAGTAAGCCCATTGTACACAGCAGGACTTACACCTGAGTAAATGCACATAGGATTCCACTGTAAAGTTAGTCCTTCTAAGATCGTAGAGAATTTGAATGATTTACACATATATTTACTAAGAATTAGCTGACACACCGATGTGTGTGTATGCCCTCACCTAGTATCCTGGAACAAAATGAACTGGACTGGCACAAGTCTTTATCAGTGATCAAAGAATTCAGTGAGTTCCACACACACTGCTCCTGTAAAAAAAAACAAGCTTACCTCAAGCTGGGAACAAAGTGTAATCAGGTCAACTGTTAATTTGGTTGCTGCAGTGTGGCAATGTAATATGCATGCTTCTTGACAATTGCAAAGAGAATATATCCCATAGAGATGGGTGAATCTGTCAGTTTTGGTTCCTCTTAGTTTCTCATGCATCCCATTTTAAGTTAAAATTCTTCCCGTTTACATCAATCTGGGTCCCACTATTAAATGGGGTCTATATATTTTTACATCGTGTGTGTGTGTGTGTGTGTGTGTGTGTGTGTGTGTGTGTAGTCTTCCCAACAACCCTGTGATTGCTGACTGGAAACCAAGGCAGCTCACCACAAGAAATAAATCACTTTAAAATCCAATAACCATAAAAACAAGTATAAACACTTGCAAAACAGCTTAAAGTGGCACGATTCTGAATTTTGGGTTGCTTGAGTGTTCCTTATCACTTGAAGCTGCAGTTCTGTGCACGTTTCCCTGTTTGAGTAAACCCTATTGAATACATTGCGACTTGCTTCTGTGTAAACAAACATAGGTTTGCACTACAAATATCTTTACAGGTTGGGTAAATAATAAACATCTTTGACAATCATGCTTATATAAATATTTCTTCATTTAAAGCACATGACTTCCCCTAAAGAATCTTGGGAAGTGTAGTTTCCCTCTCACAGTTATAGTTCCCACCACCCTTAACAAACTACAATTCTCATGATTCTGTGGTGGGATTCATGTGCTTCAAATGTGTGTTGAATGGGCTTTAAATGAATGGTGTGGATCTCCCCTAGGTATGCTGTGCATTCATTAGTGAATTGAAAAGAACAATTTTAAAAGATATTTTTTTACACAGGGGAAGGGTTGTCGTTCAGTGGTAGTGCATATGCTTTGCATGCAAAGGTCCATACTTCAATTTCTGGAAAAGACTATTGCCTGGAATCCTGGAGAGCCAATGCTAGTCCATGCCATCAGTACTGAGCTAGATAGTATCAAATGGTCTGAGTTGGTATAAGGCAGATTCCTTTGTTCCTAAAAGTGGAAAGAGACCCAAGGGAGACAGTCACTCCAACATTTATTTATGCATTTTATTTACAACATTTATATACTGCTTTGTTGTAAAAAACCTAAAAGGGCTTTATAGAAGGAATTAAAATAATACAATTATTAGCAAAAACAGTTAAAGACAGGTATTTAAAAACACTCAAAATATATAAAAAACACAATAGCTTTTACATGCCTGGATAGGCTTGCCTAAACAAGAATGTTTTTAGCAGGTGCTGAAAACAGTACAATGAAGATGTCTGCCAAATATCAATAGGCAGAGAGTTCCAAAGCATAGGTGCTGCCACACTAGAGGACTGATTTCTTACAAGAACAGAACAAGTACTATGTGGCACCCATAGCATGGAAAGCACACTTTGAACTTGGCCTGGTAGCAAATGGGCAACCAGTGCAGATTTAGGAGCAGAGATATTATGTGCTGATGGGGTCTCACTCTTTTCAGCAATCGTGCCACAGCATTATGCACTAACTTCAGCCTCTGGGTCAGGTTGTGCTGCATGGGGATTTCTGTGAACTTGGCTGACTAGCTGCCAGGAGCTTTTTAGTTTTGGTTTTTGGTTAGGAATCCTGATTGGTTGTGGGATGTTGAGTTTTCTGCCTTACTCATAGGAATTTTGTTGTTGGTATGGTATTGCATTTAGGAAATCCTCACTATCTTCTATTTTTATTTTTCTGTTTGCATTTCATTTACCTTTAACCTCATTCCCTTACATCCATAGAAGCAACAACAGTGGTTCCATGAGCTCAGCTCAAACCCCTTAAACCCACTGATGATGCACCTTCAGGGCCGATTCTAAAGGGTGGCCAGGTGGAGCACTGGCCCGGGGCCCCCTGGAGCTACAGAGGCCCCTGAGGGGCCCCTCTGCTCCCCTTCCATGATCCACTGCAGGAGCCGAGGATCGCAGGACAGGGGGAGCTTCCGAGCCGCCCGCCACCCCCCGCTTCACCTACCTTTCTTTCTGCTGTTTTTGCAGTGTGTGCAGGGTTGCCATCAATTAAGATGGTGGCCGAGGTTTCTGTAAGGGGCTGAAGCCTCTGCCACCATCTTGGTTGATAGCAGCAATACACGAGCATGCATGCCATCAACCATGATGGCGGCAAAGGCTTCAGCCCCTTACGGAAACCTCGGCCGCCATCTTGATTGATGGCAACCCTGTGCACACACTGCGCACAGCAGCAAAAAACCCAGAGAAAGGTAGGTGAAGCGGGGGGATAGTGGGGGGCTGCCAGTACCTTGGAAGCTCCTGTCCTGCGATCTGCGCTCCTGCTGCGGATCACGGAAGAGGAGCAGAGGGGCTCGGGGCAGGCTGGTGCCCAAGGGCCCCAGCATGCCTGGAGCTGGCCCTGTGCACCTTGTTGGTTGCCTGACTGTTTCTTGCCCAATAGTGGCAAAAGAGAATTCACGTACTGGGAAGTGTGGCTGCAATTGTTGTTGTTCCCAAGCTGCTGTCTGTCAGTTATTACTCACTGGAACTGGATTGGCTGTCAAAGTGAGTTTATAGCAACCCACAATGTAGACAGAAAAGGGTAGAGACTCTTCTTACTCTTATTCATTTCTCAGACCTCTTTCGGAAGTAGGGTTGCCAGGTTCAGGGCCTGAGACTGATCCTGTATCTTTAGGAGAAGAGAAAGTCAGCCAAGTGTTCTTGCACTCGGGTCCTGCTTGCGGGCTTCCCCCAGGCACCTGGTTGGCCACTGTGAGAACAGGATGCTGGACTAGATGGGCCACTGGCCTGATCCAGCAGGCTCTTCTTATGTTCTTATGTTCTTAAGTGCAGGTGTTCTTGCAACACTGTAATGGGAAAAACCACAAGGTGGAATTCTCTCTTCTCCCTGCACAACTTCTAAAGATACAGAAGACCTCTTGGAGGCTGGGCCTTCTTGCCAGAATCAAGTAGGCTAGATTATACTGTGTTTATGTATATATTTATGTATATGGATATTGTTTATGTATTTTGCTTTGTAAATTAATTTGATATTTTTTATTGTACCTTGTGTATTTTATTGTAAACTGCTTTGAGATCTTTTGGATAGCAAGCGGTCTATAAGTGGTAATAATAAACAAATAATTAAATGTTCCCTATTCAGTCTATCTTTCAGCTAAGATTTCTATTTTAATTTCCAGTCAGAGAAATGTTTTTGTTTGAATTGTATGCTCCAAGCAACTGTGGTTGGTGCTTTATGTATTATGCTTAATGACATCACTTGGGCCCACCCCTGTGACATCACTATGGCCTATCCCCATGACATTACTATGACCTGTCTCCATGACATCTCTAGGACCCACCAGCACTTGGAAAAGTTACTTTTTTAAACTACAACTCCCATCAGCCCCAGCCAGCATGGCCACTGGATTGGGCTGATGGGAGTTGTAGTTCAAAAAAGTAACGTTTCCAAGCTCTGGGACCCACCCCTGAAATCACAGGCTTTGGGATGCTTCTGACCTGGCAACCCTACAGTAGAGGGTGTGGCTAGAGAGGGAATGCAGCCTGTTGAGAGTGAAGGGCCACATCATGAGGCTTGGAGGGGTGTTTTTGGTCCCTGGGCCTGAGGTTTCCCATTCCTGAATGTGATTGTTCCATGAAGCCATGAGAAGGCCCACACTGATGGGTGACACTTTCCTTACTTAACTCTGTGGTTCTTTCCTCTTTTCCTGCTGCACTTGCAAACCTACTGTCGTTAAGATCTCTTCCTTTTCTCCATTATCTTCGCAAGACAGGATAAAGATCCGCTTCTGCTATTTCACTCTGTAAAATCTTCTTTTAATTTCTCTTTTGCTGTTGTTTTTTGTCACCTTCAGTTTTGTGTGAATCTCCGAGCGCCTGTTTTCAGAGGCAGAAGGAGGTGGGAGGAATAAACAAGCCAGGGAATATTTCCATCCATAGAGAAGCCCTTTGA
The DNA here is from genome assembly GCF_030035675.1 of Rhineura floridana. NCBI lineage: Eukaryota > Metazoa > Chordata > Lepidosauria > Squamata > Rhineuridae > Rhineura > Rhineura floridana. The sequence goes on from NC_084487.1 coordinate 104,127,429, forward strand.
AAGCAGATGCTCTCTAAAAATGTTCTATCTACACCCACAAATAAGTTGCTGATGCTGATAATATCCCCCTTTATATTTAGCTGAAAGGGAATAATAGATTGCCCGGTTTACGATTTCCTTCATGTCTCATGAAAACCGCTTTGTTCGATTTCATAAGCTCTTTAGCTCTAGTTACCAACACATGTATACTCATAAAATATTCATTTAGAGAAAACCCATTGGGAAGAAAGATTTACACAGGTCCACTGAGAAGAGGGAAAGGAGGCAGTGCAAAATGCATAAACACCACTGAGCTATTCCATAAATAGCATAGGATGGGAAGAGGGAGCATCAGTAATGATTTAGCACAAAGCACTGTAAATCTTCTATGAAAATCTACACATGGACTTCCACTTGCTCAAGATGTATTCTTCGAGCTACTACAGTTACCAACACAATCCTACTTGGCATGAAGGAGGAGAGCAGGCTTGCAGTGCAAGCATCTGCATGTCTACTCAGAAGTAAGGCCCACTGTGGGGCTTACTCCCAGGAAAACATGGAGAGGGATTGCAGCTTCATTTGTGTGATCTTATCCCTGAGTGTTTCCCCTACGCAAAACATCAGAACTTGCATTGCTACTGAAATTTCAAAGCCAAGTTGGAGGCTCTTTAGTTCTTAAGGGGCAGCACTGGAGGACTTCCTTAGAAAGGGGGTGGTTCTTTAGTCTGTCACTAGTTTTCTCCAAAAGTTAAATCTCAAGTTCATTGGCAACATTTCAAACAAGTCAAAAGAGTTAATATCTCACCTTTTATTCTAGGAACTGCCCTTGACTGCTGAAATGGGAACTTATTTGCAGAATGACACATTGGCTCCTTGGCAATCAGTTCACTCTAGAATGTCATATCACATATTGCATACGTTTGGCTGGGGTGGGGAATGGGGGCAGGGGTGGATCTGTTCCACTTCTTGCTGTGGCTCTACTGAGAAGGTTCTCTCTCTCTCTCTCTCTCTGTGTGTGTGTGTGTGTGTGTGTGTGTGTGTGAGAGAGAGAGAGAGAGAGAGAGAGAGAGAGAGAGAGAGAGAGAGAATGCATCCTGGATTACTCACATCTTGAGGCTTTGATTATGCTGCTTTCTATCACCCTACAATTCCAAAGTGGTATTGTCAGAACATGCACATGGAAATGATTGCAAGCCAAATAAGGAGCTCAGGAAAAAAAGCTATTCTCCAGACCCTCCACCTAGTGAAATGAGTTGGGTGACCACTAGGAAGCGAGCTTTTCAGTACTGGCACCCCACTTACAGAATATCCTTCCCAGAGATGCTCTTCTTGTACCTATTTTACTGACCTTCCAGAGCTTGGAAAAGTTACTTTTTTGAACTACAACTCCCATCAGCCCCAGCCAACACATGCTGGCTGGGGCTGATGGGAGTTGTAGTTCAAAAAAGTAACTTTTCCAAGCTCTGCTTTCAGCACCAAGTGAATACATTTTTTATTCTCCCAGGTCTTTTAAATTGATAACAATTTTCACTATGTGTGAAGACCCACTTGTCAACAAGCCTTTTAAGTAGATATTTTATCCCAGTCCGCATCTGTATTGGACTTATTTTTAACATAAATAATTAAGATGTTTTAAAGATTTTTTTTCAAAATGATTTGTTTTAAAGATATTTTTTATAGACACTTTGTTTTTAATATATTTTTAAAGATGTTTTTAGTGTTTTATCACTTGCTGTTTGCTATCCTGGGCTCCCTTTGGGAGGAAGGGCAGGATATAATTTTAATAATCAATACATAAATATGATGATTTCTCCCTTGCTGGTTTTTATGTTGATCTATGCTGCTTGTGTTTATGCTGGCTTTCAGATTACTTTTTTTGTCTGCGGGTGGAGTGCTGATTTGTATGCAGATGGTTTATACTGTTCTTAAACTTTTCTGGTTGCATTTTCAGCAAGCTTGTAAACTGCTCAGAGCCTGTTAAGGATGGAGGAAAAATTGTCCCATCTACATTTTAAAGCAACCCAACCTTATTCACCAGTCACAGACTTATATGAAGACTGGAACATACCTATCCACCAGATGATGCAGCTCTCCAAATTTTGTGAAGCAGTTTCAGTTCAAATTTATATATTTATCTATAAATGTGCATGGGGGGCAGGTATTGAAAAGCATACTAAAAGGAGTATTTTGAGGGGGATGCTATGAAAGGCATACCATGAAAATGTGATTGTTTGGTGCATTTTTAAAAAAACAATTATCCTAAAAATGGGATGGAACAGACCTATGACTGAGTGCATGCAGTACTTAAATAGAATGGAAATAGACTGATCAATCCACTCCTGCATTGAGGATTCAACACTGACACTACAATTTGCACCCCAAATGTAATTCAGTCTGAGTTTGCCCATCATTGTACTCACTTTTATGATGTGGATGTCAAAGAACCTTTGCATTCATTTCAAAGAGCTCTGATAATGTAAGCCATATGCGAACAAAATTGGAATAAGGGTGAAATGGTCAGTGTACTTTACTGGTTCGACACCAATTCAGTGGTTTTAGAATATAAACTTGATGGAGAACTCTCTTTGACTTTAATGGCTTTTAATGAGCTGTTTTATTCATTGAAATTCTTTTAAGTTACTGAATACCAGTTCCTTCCATCTATCTCAATTGCGTTTTGCTCAGCTCACTCTCTGCTGTAATCCAATACATAGAAAAGAGAGAGATGATTAGATTTTCTTATTTTAAAACTTACCATTGGGGCTTAATAACTTCCCCCATGCACATTTAGATATTCATTTTATAGCTACCAGAAATGTACTATTCTATGAGTTACAGATATAACACACACTGATAACGTAATTTATATTCCAAAATGAATGTTATATATAAACACCTATTGGCAAAGCACTCTGTATTTGTTTTTTGCTCATGAATATCAAGGCCTAGTGTATTCTGTGATTATGGTATGGTTGCTGAATTGTTGCACCAGAATCACAGCTTTCACAGGTTTGGGTTTTTACAGGTCTCAAAAAAAAAAAAAAGCAAAATCTGAAAATACAGGTGAAATCTATAGACAGGCATCTGGACACTTGTCAGCTGCTGCTGCTTGCATAACAGCATGACTGAGTTTAGGCCTAGCTATACCAGTGTAAACTGTGCCTGACATGTATGTAATACACGACACCTGTATGCTTTGGTGTGACTTTAGTCTGAATGGGAAATCAAGATCTATCCATTAGATCAGGAATGGGAAGCTGTGGCAGTCCAGATGATGTCCAACTCCCATCATCCCCAGTCAGCATCACCAATGGTCAAGGATGACAGGAGCTGGAGGCCAACAACATCTGGAGGTCCAATGATTCCCCACATCTGCACTAGATTTGCAAAAGAAATGCGGCTTGTGAAGATGAACCCAGCTACAATTGTTTTGTTGACCTTGCATCCTGGGGCCAAACTCAGTGTGATGACAGAAATTCCATATGCTTTGGAGTAGAGACAAAACAGCCACCCCAGTTTGCCATTCTTAGGTGGCAAATTTAGGTGACCATTTTTATTTCTTTTGGGGTGGGGTGAAATGTTTTGAGAAGAATCAAGAGAGGCCCACTTACTGTGGTGTTAGTGGGGCTTCCTTTTTCTTCCCCCTCCCTCCTACTTTGATATTTTATGACTGGGAGGGGAACCAGTGGCCTTTCAGACATTGCTAGACTACAACTCCCATCAGCCCTGGCCAGCATGGCCAATTTTCAAGGAGGATGGAAGTTGTAATCTAGCAACATTTGGAAGTCCATTGATCCCCACATCTGTTTTAAGAAATGACGCTTGCTACAATGGTATCCTCATTGTTACACTTAAGAAATGCCACCCTCTGTAAGGCAGAGGTGATGATGGTCAGGCAAAAGATGCAGCAGGTACCATTTCTTCACTGTTTAAAATGTAGCTAAGGGGAGCAGGAGAGCCAGTGTGGTGTAGTGGTTGGAGTGTTGGACTAGGACCTGGGAGACCAGGGTTCGAATCCCTACACAGCCATGAAGCTCACTGGGTGACCTTAGGCCATTCACTGCCTCTCAGCCTTGGAGGAAGGCAACAGTAAAGCACCTCTGAATACTACTTACCAAGAAAACCCTGTAAATATTCATAGGGTCACCATTAGTCGGAATAAACTCAAAGGCACAGAGCTTGGGAAAGTTACTTTTTTGAACTACAACTCGCATCAGGCCAATCCAGTGGCCATGCTGGCTGGGGCTGATGCAAGTTGTAGTTTAAAAAAGTATCTTCCAAGCTCTGTGAAGGCATATAATTAATAATAATAATAATAAAGGGGAGAAGAGCAACACATGTGCATATACAGTGTCTGCTGGAGTGTGTGGCCTTTATTGGCTGCTTCTGTCTACTGGGTTTGCCAGAAACCTTTCCCATTTGCAATTTCAGTGACACATTGGGATGGAGACAACTAACCCTGGCCAGCAACAAGTAAGTATAATTATGCATCAGCTCAGTAGGATGGGAACGGTGGGAGGAATGAATATGGGGCTCAGGAGAAATGGGCAGGGGACTGCTCTCTCCCCCCCACACACACACAAACAAACAAGCCCCAGGATCCAGCACTTGCAGTGGCCATCTGATGCTGCCATATGGTAGCCTATCTACATTGCAAATGATTCCTCCACTATAGAACTGTTTCCTCCCGAGAACTCTCTCAGGAAATCAAATTAGGGGGATGAGGTCTCAGACCCTTGGCCTCTCAATTGTGGAGTACCTCAGGGTTCTATCCTCTCCCCCATGCTATTCAACATCTATGTAAAGCCGCTGGGGGGCATCATCAGGAGATTTGGGCTGTTGTGCCACCAATATGCGGATGACACTCAGCTCTATCTCTCATTTAAGTCCTCACCAGAGTTGGCTGTGGATACCATGTCCAAGTGCCTGGAATCCATAAGTGAATGGATGGGAAGGAATAGGCTGAAACTAAATCCCGACAAGACCGAGGTGTTGCTCGTGGGAGATAGGGGCAGGTTGGGGGATATAGACCTGGTGTTCAATGGGGTAACATTACCCTTAAAAGACCAGGTCCGCAGCCTAGGGGTCATTCTTGACTCCCAGCTGTCCATGGAGGCTCAGGTCTTGGCAGTGAGCTGGGCAGCTTGGTATCAATTACATCTGATAAGGAGGCTGCAACCCTACCTTCCTGCCCATCTGCTCCCACTGGTGATACATGCCCTGGTCTTTTCCCGCTTAGACTACTGTAATGCACTCTACGTGGGTTTACCCTTGAAAATGGTCCGGAAATTGCAACTGATGCAGAATGCGGTGGCACGTTTGATTAAGAACAACCGTCGCTGTGATCATATCACTCCGGTGTTAATAGATCTACACTGGCTACCAGTTGTTTACCGGGCCCAATTCAAGGTGTTGGTGTTGACCTTTAAAGCCCTATATGGTTTTGGCCCAGTTTATCTGAAGGAGCGCCTCCAGCATCACCAATTATGCCGCCTAACAAGATCAGCCACACAAGACCTTCTCTCAGTCCCACCAGTTAAGATAGCGAGGCTGGTGCGGACCAGAGAGAGGGCATTTTCGATTGTGGCCCCCACCCTCTGGAACTCCCTTCCTTTTGACCTCTGCCATGCCCCTTCCTTGATAGGTTTCCGCCGGGCCTTAAAGACCTGGCTGTTCAGGCAGGCCTACGGGACCTCTGGGGTGGGTTAGTTTTTAATATGGTAATATTATTATTGTTGTGGTCCTCATTGGCTTTTATTGTATTTTTACTGTGAAGTTGTACGTCGCCTAGAGTGGCCATTAATTCGGCCAGATAGGCGACTCACAAATAAACTTTTATTATTATTTATTTATTATTATAAATTATTGTACATTATACAGCCATGAGAGTGGCTGTATATTATAGCCAGCATGGATTTTTCACATTCCTCCATGTTAAATTGAAAATACCCCCCATGCCATTCTATTGCTTCCCATAAGCTCATTTCAAAACAAAATCTTACAAAACCTATAGTCCTGAACTCAGAAACACTTGCTTAACAACCCTCAAAGTTTTCATGGGGATACATGGCAATTCTCCCTGGATACTTTCCTGTTCAGAGTGGGATTCACGAGGCTGAGACGCAGGTGCAATCAAATCTTGTTTTATTAAAGTAATGGATACATCAAAAGCAGTACACTTCATAGAAATCTCTAAACTAGCTCACTAGAAGTCCCTAACTGCACTCTAGACATTCTCTGCAATGTGAGAAGAAAGTTGACTCAGCAACTTAATCCAGAGTGTGACAGTCTTAAGTAGGGAAAGTTTTAGATCGTAATCTCTGGCTCCTCCCAAGTTCTGCCTCTGTTCTGTCCGCTTCTCACGGCGTCGAGAGCAGGGTGACGGGGTGTGTGCCTCCAATGGCTTGTCCGAAAGAACCATCTCCTTAGCAACTGGCTCAAGGTCAGGGGGCGGTGACGCGCTCGAGGCATCCTGGGAACCGCTTGGCAAAGGGGGAGTCACTGCCCACTCTGGAACATCTTCCAGCTGCTCCTCCAACCTGTCGGGGGGCGGTGCGCTCTTCGCTTCTGAGGCCGCGCCATCCGTGGGAACTGGTCCAGAGTCAAACTCCCCTCCCCTCCCAAGGTCTTGCTCAGACTCAACAATTCCTTGGTCTTCGGCGCCCTCTGACAGCTGGGAAACCTGGAACTTGTGCCTCCCCCCTCCCTGGCCCTCGTGGGGAAGCAGAGGCTCAACATCATCCTCCCTTCCATGCATTAACCCTTCCCACCCCTGAGGTCTAGGCTTCTCCGGATACGCCTCATGGAAGTCTTTCACCAAATCCAGGGCTTGCACATCCTCTGCTGTCTCCCACGAATGTTCTGATGGATCATACCCCTTCCAATGAATCAAGTATTGAAGTCTCCCCCGGCGCTTCCGGGAGTCTAATACCTACTCTACCTCGTACTCCTTCTCTCCATCCACTAACAAAGGAGGAACTGGCTTGATCTGCAGCTGATGGGGGTCAGGAGGAGAGTCCTTGGTTAGTGGGAGGCAGTTTGAGTTGGTAAGCCATGGGGTTAATCTGCACCTCCACCTCAAAAGGTCCAACTTGCCAGTCCTGCAATTTATGACACCAGCCCATCATAGGTAAATAACGCATGGACACCCACACCTTGTCTCCCACTTGTATTGTTACAAAAGAACCAGGCCTGGATGGATGGCCTGACTCATGAAAGGCACTCAATTCCTTGAGATGCCAATAAGGAATGGAGACGAGACCAGCCAAAGTGCAAAAGCTTGCCTTTATTGAAAACCTTTGCAAAGGGAGAGCATCGCATGGGTGGAGCTCTGTCTCCCGACTGATGACCATCACATTTATATAGGCTATTGATGCATAAGCAATCGATACGTCACATACATATTCATTAAGGCATCACAAGATCAAAGTACATAGCTTTATCAAGAATACATCATGCGGTGCTTTCCTAAAATTGTTTAATGTCTAGCATTTGTTCCCCAAGGTCTACTTCCCTGTTCTTCCCAAGTTCCTCTATCCTTGACCTTTGGTCCTACAAGCTTGGAATAGCATCTTTAATTGCAAGAGAAGCAGAGAAGCAGAAATTCCCGTACTTTTGCACAAGGCAAGCATATGTTTCATTTTGCCTTAATTGATTTCATTTTATTTCAGTTAAACATTTCAATTTTAACTCATTGTAACATTTCCCCCTCAGATACTTTCTCAATGTTCAAAAAGAAAGTATCTTTTTAATTTTCAATAGTGGCATAAACATTTTCCTCTCGGACAGGAATTACTTGGGGGCCTTGGGGGGCATAGACCGTCTGGTTCCATACTTCTTCACGAGATGGTGACATTTCAGTGTATTCTCCCTGCATTTCATGCAAGGCCAGTTGCTGATACATCACTAACTTGCCCTTTCTTTTCATAACTCGGATAAGCATCCCAGATACACAGGATATGATGCATGGTAAGCACATTAAAATAAGGAATATAATGCAGCCTATAACAAACAAATGCTTCAGCCATGCCCAGTTTGGCAACCAGCTGGTTAGCCAATCCCAATTTAAGCCTCTCCAATGTTGGTCACCCACGTAGGCTATGGTTTCCGCATGGTCCACTAATAGGTTAATTACCTGGGATTCATCTCCAATTTCAAGACAACATTCATTGCTAGTGTTCAGGGTAGCGCACAATCCACCTGAGCTAGTGAGTAATAGGTCAAGACCCTGCTGATGGATGACTAGTCTCTTACGTATTTGCTCAGTCTCCTGTGTCAACGTGCGTATTGCCTCCCCTGTAGCATTGGTAACCACCTCTACAACAGCTTGTAATCTCAACAGGCCGTTAGTCATGGATCTAGCTCCGACAATTCCTACGTCACTCCATGTTAGTGGTTCATAATAATCAATCAGATCTTGGGGAGTCCAAATTTTACTTCCCCAACTATGGGTTCCTGCATGTAACACATACCTCTTATCTCTGGTGTTGGTGTACAGAGGCCTGAAGATGTGTTGTCCTTTAGGCTTTACATTAACATTGGGTATCAGATAGGCAACATAACAACTCCCTTTCCATTTGGGGGGCAAGCAAGTATATGCAGTTGTTCCACAAACAAACCAGTGATGTTTAAGTGCACATTTACCCAAGGGCCATATCTGTGAATGATGGGCTTGCATGGTTCCATTCAAATGAGACTGAAAACCATGCTGTGGGGTGAAGTACCAGCTCATGAACAATGGCTCAGTGTATATAGGGCCACTAGCATTGCATCTGGTTACTCCTGGGGCTGTAGGCACACAGGTATCTATCCCTCTTCCCTTCCGATCTTTGACATACCAAGAGTCGGAGGCTATGTAAACTTCAGACCAAGCTTGAGGCTAATCTCCTTTGTACCATCTAAGCATAGTGGTTTGGTTTGGGATGTTGGTGGTCCAGCTGTTAGCACGACATAAGGCCAAACCATACCATTGCCAATAGTTGTCTAATCCTGCATGGCCACAATGACAAGGGGGATTTTTCTGGAAAGTGTACTTCATGCCCTGTGGGGTGCAATTGCATCTGGTGTTATTTACATGGGTGTCATTGTACTGTAAATTAAGACAAGGGATCCCTTCTGGCCACTTTTGCCATGGGCCTCTTTTGTGTGTGTAGAAACAGGAGGAGTAGCCCAACTGGGGCCCTATGCCATCATTGTTTTCCCAACACCACAATCCCCTCCTCTTCATGACTTCCACTTGGTCATACCGTGACCAAGTTTGGTTATGTGCTGGGCGATCCATAGCCAATTCAAGGATGGTGAGTGGAAGGGGATACAATGGAATCTGACCATGGTGTATTTGCAAGGGAGCACATACCCAACACTTAGAGAGCTTGAACTGGACCACGATGTCCTGTACCAGCTTAAGGAAGGTATTGGTTTGTGACAGGGACTCATTCTTGATCAAGGGGTGCGTCCATGCCGGAAATAGAATGCAAGATAAAGCAACATAATAAAAACCATACATGCTATAATTATGGCTATGCATATGTAATATGGATTAACTATATTCTGAGCTGCGGGGCTAATAACTAAGTCTGGGGTGCTTTGCGGAGACGTAGCTTCAGGCTCAGACCGGGGACTGTCTGCGAAAGCCACTTTTCTTCAGGGGTCTTCTTCCGTCCCTCACCTGTGGGGGAATCCTTGGCTATTCCCGTCCCTGGCTCCTGCACCTCGATAGGTGCTGATGCTTTCTTGACTCTGGTGTGGTGGATCCACTTGGCCTTGCAGTCAATCTTTAGCACTGCATCCATTGTTAACAGCATCTGGACCGGTTGGCTCCACTCGGGCTGGAGGGTCTCCTTCTTCCACGTCTTGATCCGGACCCAATCTCTTGGCCTGAAGGGGTGGATAGCAGCATCCAATGGCAGTCTCTGGAATTCCTGGGTGTATCTATAAAGTTTAGAGAGAACAGACTGCAGGGCAATAACATATTCTTTGATCACAGCATCTCCCACAATTTGATTTGTTTCACAGGGCTGCGTTTTGAGAGCTGCCAGTACTGGCGGTCTCCCAAACAAGACTTCAAATGGGGTCAGTTTAGTCTGTCCTCTGGGAGTGCAACGGAAAATAGTTAGAGCCATGGGTAGGGCTGCCACCCAATTTAGTTTAGTCTCTTGGCAAAGCTTAGTCAAGGTGGCTTTCAAAGATCTGTTAGCCCTTTCAACTTGCCCAGCTGATTGTGGCCTCCAGGCCGTATGAAGGCGCCACTGGAATCCCAGGGGATGCTGAAGCTGCTGGACCACTTTAGAAACAAAATGGGGTCCTCTGTCAGAGTCTATTGTTTCAGGGAGAGAATATCGGGGGGAAATTTCTTTTAACAGTATTTTAGCCACTACTGCCGCAGTGGCTTGTCTCGTGGGATAGGCCTCTATCCAGCCAGATAGCTGGTCCACAATCACAAGAAGATATTTGTATCAATTTTTCCTAGGAAGCTCTGAAAAGTCAATCTGGAGTCTCTGGAATGGGTAATACGCCCAAGGGCGGCCTCCCATTGGCACAGGTGCTGTGGGCCCTTTCTGATTTATGGCTGCACAAGTGGTACATTGTGCTGCCGCTCGTGCAGTTTCAACATACAGTCCGGGTGCCATTATTTGCCTGACCAATAAATCTCCTAAAGCGCTTCCTCCTAGGTGCGTGTTCTGGTGTGCTGCCAGTACAACCTGTCTCAAAAGGGGCCGTGGCACTATAACTTGTCCCGTTAACAGCTTCCACCACCCTTCCGGTGTCAGAGATGCTCCTTTAGCGGCAGCATCCTCTGCTTCAGCGGGTGAGTAGTGAGGCTTCAAAGCATTCAGAGGGGTAAGCTGGAGAGCAACTGTGGGATTTCTTTCAGAGAGGGCTGCTTCCTTTGCTGCTTTATCAGCCAAATTATTCCCTTCTCTTAATCTCTTTTCCTTTTCTCTGCCATGTGCCAAAATATGCATTACAGCCAATTGTTGAGGGAGGGTGACTGCTTTTAAAAGTCTCTTAACAATGTCCAAGTTTTCAATGGTTTTCCCCACACTATTTATGAAACCTCTCTCTTTCCATATCATTGCGAAAGCATGAATTGTATTGAAAGCATATTTACTGTCTGTATGTATGTTGACCTTCTGTCCTTCAAACAGAGAGAGTGCTTTTTCAAGCGCAGTCAACTCAGCTTGTTGTGCAGAATAGCCATCTGGCAATCTTCCACTGGATAATATTTGGCTCCCTTCTATTATGGCAAATCCTGTTCTTCTGTGGCCCTCCACTACTCTGCTACTTCCATCAATGAAAACTTCATGGGCATCAGGGAGTGGCAGGTCAGAGACGTCATCTCGGGGCTTTGTGGCAATTTCAAGGGCATGTTCACAATTATGCAACAGTTGTCCTGGTTGGGGCATCAGGGTTGCAGGGTTTAACATATTCCAGGTGCTAAGGGTGATTCCCTGTCTCCCAAGAAGTTGTTGCTCAAACATGGTTAGCCGGCTGAGGCTTAAAACTCTGGCTGCATCAGCTCCCATTATTTTCCTCAGGTCATGTGGTCCTAGGACTTCAACTGGGCTTCCGACCATAATTTAGTCAACCTTCTTAAGCAGGATGGAGGCGGCTGCTAGGATTCTTAAACAAGCAGGCCATCCTTGGGCTACAGGGTCTAATTTTGAGGAATAGTATCCTACAGGTCTCTGTTTGGGCCCCCATTTTTGTGTTAACACTCCGGCTGCCACTCCTTTATTCTCTGAGATATAAAGGCGATATGGTTTGTTGCCATCTGGGAATGCAAGCACAGGCGCTTGGGTTAACAAAGTCTTAAGCGTTTGGGAGGCATGCTGTTGCTCTTTGGTCCAATGCCAGACCTCTTTTAATTGTTCAGTTTCCAATGCTTTATAAAGAGGCAGCACTATCCTGGCGTATTCAGGAATCCATGGCCTACAGAAGCCAAACAGTCCTAATACTGTGCGTAACTCTTTCACATTTCTAGGGGAATCCAAGTTACAAATTGCTTCCTTTCGCTAAGGAGACAACATTCTGCCATGGTGAGATATTTTATATCCTAGGTATTTAACTTCATTTTGGCACCACTGTATTTTCTGGTGGCTGGCGCGATACCCTTTCTCAGCTAGGTGATTTAGCAAGGAGACAGAGTTGCGCTCACAGGAGGGCCGGTCTGGGCTACAGATCAAAAGGTCATCCACATAGACCAAAAGAACCGTCTCCTTTGGTTGTTGATGCCATTCCTCTAGGTCTTTTCGCAGGGCCTTTGTAAATTCTGAGGGGCTTCCCACGTATCTTTGGGGTAACACGGCCCAGGTCATTTGAGAGGCTTGGCCTGTTCGGGGGTTCTCCCAGGTAAAAGCAAACAAATCTTGGCTCTCGGGGTGAATGGGAATGCTAAAGAAGGCGTCTTTTAAGTCTATCACAGTGAACACTGCTGCATCAGCTGGAACCGCAGAGAGGAGTGTGTGTGGATTTGGAACTACAGGAACGTCCTCTTGTACTTGCTTGTTGATAATTCGCAAGTCTTGAAGGAACCTGTATTTGCCTGGCTGGCCTGGCTTCTTAATTCCGAATATTGGAGTGTTATGGGGGGATGTGGCTGGGCGTATCCACTTGTCTCTAAGGAACTGCTGTATGAGCACTGTAAGGCCTTCCCATACATCTCTTCTTAGCGGGAACTGTTTAACAGGGGTAGGCTTAGTTCCTGGTTTTAGCCTTACCTTTACAGGTTCAGCAAATTTAGCTCTGGCTGGGTTCCCTTCTGCAGCCCACACTTTAGGGTTTATATGCTTATTGTTTCTTATATCATCATAAATGGGGAGCTCGTCTCTCTGGTATAGGATTGCCATCTGGCGGCTTCCATTGCCTTAGGAATGGTAATGACAAGACAGTGTTTCTTAAAAGAAATAGTGGCTTGCAACTTTGCCAAAACATCCCTTCCTACGATGGGTAGGGGACACTGTTCTGACACAAGGAAACAATGCTTAAAGACTTGTCTTCCTGCTTGTATTCCCATAGCTTTAGTCAGGGGTAATCTTTGCTTATTTCCCGTCACTCCTACAATAGTTCTATATTGGGGGCTTAGGTAGCTCCGGTATCAACAAGGGCTCTTATTTTCTGATTGTCCACCTTAATAGGGATGATTGGCTCTCCCGGATCACTACCCTTTAAACCCGACCACCTTCATTCGGAGTCTTCTTCAGCAAAAGCTGAGAAGAGAGGAGGGGACGCGGGCTTTGTACTTTCTTCACCCTTGCAATCCTTTGCCCAATGTCCCTTTTTAAGGCACTTGGCACACTGATCCTTATCCAATCGCCTTCTAGGTTTTCGCCCCCTGTTTCCTTCTTTTGTCTCCTTTCCTCTATCACCTTGCATGGCTGCGGCCATTATTGCACACTGCCGTTTAAACATACGCTGATCCTCCTTCTTCTCTCTCTCATCTCTATTCACAAACACCTTATAGGTGATATTTATCAACTGGCTCATATTCATCCACATTGTACCTTCAACCTTCTGCAGCTTCCTTCTCAGAGCTTGGAAAAGTTACTTTTTTGAACTACAACTCCCATCAGCCCCAGCCAGCATGGCCACTGGATTGGGCTGATAGGAGTTGTAGTTCAAAAAAGTAACTTTCCAAGCTCTGTTCCTTCTAATGTCTTGTGCACTTTGTCCTATGAAGAGTGTGACTAACAGTCTCTGGTTATCAGCACCAGCTGGGTCAAGGGGGGTGTATTTTCTCATAGTATCTTGCAGTCGCACAAGGAAAGAGGAGGGGTCTTCATCTTTACCTTGTCTGACTTCATACAGTTTGGCCATGTTGGTTGGCTTAGGTATGGCATTTCGTAAACCATAAAGAATGAGACGTCGGTAATTCTCAAGTTCAGTGCTTCCACCAGGAGCAGCATCCCAACCTAAGTCCCTTTCCAGCAGGATAAGAGCAATGGGCTGTGCATTTGCTCCTGCCGCCGCTCTCTCTCTCTCAGCGAGTCTACGGGCCTGTCCCATAACCAAGCTTTTTTCTTCAGAAGTTAGCAGAATATTCATCAGTGTTTGGATGTCTGCCCAGCTGGGATGGTGGCTGACAAATATTGACTGCCACAAGTCATAGGCTTTCCCAGGGTCTTCTCTTAAAGGGGGTGTTTGATTTTTCCAATTAAACAGGTCAGAGGTTGTGAAAGGGATATAGACATATGCTGTACCTCCTTGTCCATCAAGGACTTCCCGCATGGGGGCCTGGAGGTAACTGTAGCCGCTCCTATGCTCTCTGTGGTCCTCTCTTTTTGCGATGGCCGCTTCAACCGCCTGATCTAACAGGTTCAGTCGTTGTTCTTTAAAGACTTTTTCCTGAGGGGTGGTTGCCGGGCTTTGGCGAATTTCATGCAGGTATTTATGGAAAAGGGTAGGGCCATTCTTCTTCTGACATGAGGGGCAGTCTGGAAGGTCTTCTAACACTGAGCTTGATGAAGATGGGGATGACTGAGATTGAAAGGGATCACTTCCTGGAGATATTGGGGGGTATAGAGAGCATGTCGGGGTCATCACAACAGGGGTTGTCACAGCAGGGCTGGGTTGCAATGGTGGTGGTAGGCTGGGTGGCATGCTTAGAGGCCTGTCTAGATCTATAAGTTGTGGAGGGGCTGACGGTGGGCTGGTAGGCCGTGGTCTTTGCTCATTCAGTGGTTGTCTATATGGTGGTGGCTGCCGATATGATGGTGGGGCGCTAGACAAGGTTTCTTCCTCAGCTACAGGTAGAACGGGTTTCGAGATAGGGCCTCTCTGTGCCATAACTCTCTGCACCATTGGGGTAGGCGGATCCTGATCCAGGTCTCTCCACATTAGGGCATACTGGATGGAATCATGTTGCTTTTGTTCTGTAAGTACTTTTAGGACTTTAACTATTGCCTGGAACTCAAAGGTGCCTTCTGGCGGCCACCCAGTTCCCAAAGTTGGCCACAATCTCTGGCAATAGAATCTTAATTTATCTTTTTCTAGCGGGTATAGGGTCTGTTCCTGTAAGATTTCGAATCTCTGGAGGACAAGCTGTAGTGGGGTGTCCTGTTGCTGACTCTTCCCTAGCCTCACGTTCCTTTTCTTGGAACCTGCTCCTCCCATCCCGGGGGCACTAATGAGGACTCTTTAGGGCACAACAACACTCGCGACTGTCGCTTCGTCCTTTTCCTGGCCTATTCCCTCGCGGGAGTAAGGAAACGCAGTACCGAGGACTCCACACTCGCTTCAGGATAGTCCACTAAGGATATGTCCTGTCTCAAGCACACTTACACATACAGCACTCCCCTCCAAGGTTCGATATATTCTCACCTGTCTTCTGGTGTCCTGTCTGACCCGCTTGCGCTGTCAATCAGAAGATTCTGGTCTCGATTTTCTGGAGATCCGTTGACGATGCTCTGGTGTCTCGGCTGGCTCCCTGCAGTCCTGGATGCAGGCCAAAACGCCTGGAGCGCTCTCATCCAATATCTGCGGCTCCGTACGAGACCTCAGAGGTCGTCAAAAAGGACTCCTGGCTGGCTTGCCAGTTTCTGTTACAAAAGAACCAGGCCTGGATGGATGGCCTGACTCATGAAAGGCACTCAATTCCTTGAGATGCCAATAAGGAATGGAGACGAGACCAGCCAAAGTGCAAAAGCTTGCCTTTATTGAAAACCTTTGCAAAGGGACAGCATCGCATGGGTGGAGCTCTGTCTCCCGACTGATGACCATCACATTTATATAGGCTATTGATGCATAAGCAATCGATACGTCACATACATATTCATTAAGGCATCACAAGATCAAAGTACATAGCTTTATCAAGAATACATCATGCGGTGCTTTCCTAAAATTGTTTAATGTCTAGCATTTGTTCCCCAAGGTCTACTTCCCTGTTCTTCCCAAGTTCCTCTATCCTTGACCTTTGGTCCTACAAGCTTGGAATAGCATCTTTAATTGCAAGAGAAGCAGAGAAGCAGAAATTCCTGTACTTTTGCACAAGGCAAGCATATGTTTCATTTTGTCTTAATTGATTTCATTTTATTTCAGTTAAACATTTCAATTTTAACTCATTGTAACAGTATGAGGGGCCCCTCTTGACGATACTGGTTGGCCGCCCATTTGTAATCCGCCTTGGCTCATTCTAACTGCTCCTGGAGCAAGTATTGCATAGCTTGAAGTTCCTGCATAAATTCCTCAGCTGCCGGGATGGAGAGATTGTCCTGTGGGACTGGGAAAACGCGCGGGTGGTAGCCGAAGTTGGCAAAGAAGGGAGTCTGTTGCGTGTGCGAATGCACAGCGTTGTTATAGGTGAATTCTGCCAACGGCAAGTAAGGCACCCAGTTGTCCTGCTGGTACCCAAAGTAACAACGTAAATACTGTTCCAAAACTGTGTTCACTCACTCTGTCTGCCCATCTGTTTGGGGATGATGTGTGGAGGACAGCCGCAGTTCACTTTGTAGTAGTCTCCACAATGCTTGCCAAAAACGTGCTGTAAATTGGGTTCCTTTGTCTGAAACCAAGCTGTCTGGCAGTCCGTGCAGCCGGTACACGTGTTGCACATATAAACTGGCAGTTTCCTGAGTGTTGGGAAGTCCAGAGCATGGGATGAAATGAGCCATCTTCGAGAAGGCATCTACCACTACCAAGACGGTGGTTTTCCCTTGAGAAGAAGGGAGGTCTGTAACAAAGTCCATAGTGACCATCCGCTAGGGTCCGGGTGAAGTGGGAAGAGGCTCTAATAGGCCTGTGGGTCTCCCAGGGGTGTATTTGGCTCTCATGCAAGTGGAACAAGATCGGACATAATGCTCTACATCCTTCCTCACCTTGGGCCACCAGAATTCCCGGGTTACAGCCTGTATAGTCTTAGACTCCGAAGTGGTCTGCCGTGGGGGAGTCATGGCAATGACGTAGCACTCTGTTTCTTAGTTCCCCGGGGGGCATATAGAGGGCATCCTGGTGAAGCAGTAAGTCCCCTCTCCAAGTGAAGTCCTTCCATGCTCCCTCGGCAAGCGCCGCTAGATCTGCACGCCGTGCCTGGGCAAACAGGTCCTTTTTTTATGTTTCACATAACTCAGACTCCCAGGAATCTTGGCATGCCCCGACCACCCCCTTCTCGGGGGGAATAACGAACTGCAATGGCTTTGGGGTGAGATCCTCCAAATATTCCGGTTTCCTGGATAAAGCGTCGGCCCTCTTATTCTGAGCTTGGGAAACATAGTGGATTTTGAAGTGGAAGTGTGCAAAGAACTGGGCCCAGCGCACTTGCCTCTGATTGAGCCTGCGGGTGGTGTGTAGACTCTCTAGGTTCTGATGGTCCATGTGCACCTCAATTTCATGCTGCGCCCCCTCCAGATGGTGCCTCCAGGCTTCAAAGGCATCCTTGATGGCTAATCATTCCTTTTCCCACACAGTGTAGTTTTGTTCAGAGTCAGTTAACTTCCTTGAGAAGTAAGTGCAGGGTTTCAGGCCCTCCCTCTCTGAGCCGGTTGTAAAAGGACACCCTCTGACAGCTGGGAAACCTGGAACTCATGCCTCCCCCTTCCCTGGCTCTCGTGGGGAAGCGGCAGCTCAACAGATACTCAGAGAGGATCCAGAGTTCAAAATGTAAAAAGAAGAGTAAAATAACCCAGACCCCTATTGGACATTTTTCTGTTAGTGGTCTCATAATTTGTTGAAATTAATTAAAAATTGACCTTGCCCCATACTCTGACCATCTTCTGAAGCTTAAAAGTTAATAGAAAGTATGGCTTATTTTTAATTAATTTAAGAAAATAGAGTCTATGATAGTGCAGGCATGCTTAGTAAGAACCAACTGCCAGTGTTCTCAAAGCCAGACTAACATCTGTTTGGCTTGGCTAATCAGGGGGGCACACTCTTTTGCTCTTTGATTTGAATACATTTGTTAATTTTACGTAATTTGTTTCAGGATTTTATTATTGAATGACTGATTGGGAATGAATAGCCAAATGCTCCCCCCTCTTCTTACTGGACACTTCAGTAATGACAGCAGCAACTGTCATTGATTCAGCAGGACACCGGTCCTTCTTTAGTAACCTCCTACTGTGATGAAGTAGTCAGGTCTTTCAGGGTCTTCTACAGTGGAGTCCTTGGAGTCAGAGGACAGCAGTGCCATATCTTTAGATTGGGGGAGGGAGCACTGGCCCCACAGGTTCATCCATCAGCAGCTCTTCTGAGGCTGGTCTTACATGTCCTTCATCTTCAGATTTGGCATCCTCGCCTCTATCACCTGATGATGATGAATCTGACTCCTGGTCCCTGACACCTGTGAGTTAATACCCAGTGACCCATAATATTTGAACTGGTTTAGCAAAATCCTGCTTCAAGTTCCTTTGGAAAGAAAGCAACTCAGGCAGAAGGACATGGATCCAGAACAGTCTGATGTGGCCTTGTGCATAGAGGTACAATGTCTCCTATTAGCCTTAGGCTCTTCATACCTTTAATCTGGCCTGGAGTGGGTATCAAGACAGTGGGAAAACATACATAGAACCATTAAAATAGGTCTAATGTGCAGCAACCACAGCCTAACCATTCTGCATTATTGCGTGAGTGAGCACCATAGTATTGATGGATTTTTTAAGAAAGTGATTACCCTTCAACATGTGCATTTCCCAATATACAAAATGTAGGATTCTGCCCTCTGAAAAGCAGAAGGCAGCTAGCCTGCATGCACTATTAATAGGGCAGGAGCAAATATAATAATGCTGGTGTGATAGAGTCATGGTAACCAATAAGAGAACCAAATAAGCAATTTATTTTTAAGGAGAGATTAGAGAGAAATGTTATCACAGCATGTCTTTGAGGGAGACAAAAAGCATTTTAAACACTGAACTTTTTCAACTTGTGAGTCAATAAGGTATTTGGGGGAAGAATGTGTGTTGAGTAATTTCAAATTATCAAAGAATTTATAATCACAATAACACCTTTACATACCCAAGGATATTAAAGCACATTATGAGCTTTAATTAATTAGCTCTCTCTGGCAACACCTCTGTGTGGTAACTATTATTGTCCCCATTTTACACATGAGTAAACAAAATAATTGTGTGTTTTGAAGAACTGCTGGTCTTTAGCATTTCTCTTCATGCAATGGGCAAGAATTATATTTGTAGTAGCAAGAAAAGAGCCCTGGGAAAATCAGGCCTAAGTGAGAGTGGAAACTAAGTATATACATACATACAGTACCTGTTGTTCTAATTATAGTCTGAAAAACTCAGGATCTAGAGAGAGTTATTCCGCTTTCTTCAAAATTTACTCTCAGTTTAAGAATCTACAAGTGAGGTTATATAAAACAGTGAGAAGATATATCTTCTTTCACATACCTACATTCATAAATACATACGCATGTTCCAGAAACATATCTTTGACATGGGGCTCCTCCAGACAACTTGTTTATTCACCATTAATTTGGATTTGCTTGTACAAAGCTTACATGATGGTAAAACTATGTTTGGTCTTGATTGGGCATTTGTCCTGATTTGCTTACAGGGTGCTTACATGTTTTCCATGAATGACTTTTCATTCCACACTTTCCAGGGCATTTTCCCATCACTTTCCTAATCACAAAAGTCCTCTTTTTTTATATACAAAAAGTGGATTTACGCTAGGGCATTAGAGCACTTTAATCCATTTTAATTGCCCAAACCTAAATTTCCAGTATGCTCTTGAATCTCTCCTGTAAAACAGTGACAGAAACCACCCCTGAAATTGTTTTTTCCTCCTTTGCTATTGCACCAGCTATTTCAAAGTATTTGCTCTATATGCAGTGCACCTGCTACTAATGGTACACTCTGGTATGGACTGTAGAGGCTGAATTCCACAGCCTGGCATTTTGACACCTTCTTGGTCCCTGGTTCTATCACGAGCCTCCTCCATGATTTCTGATTAGCTCAGAGAGAGCTTGTTTGCCAGCCTTGAGGTATGACATGTAACTGGTAAATGACAATAAAGGATTAGCCTGAAATATTTACAGTCTGTGATGTTAACAGCCATTTCATCTATATTAATTGGCAGAGCACCTCCACACCAGATGGCCTATTGTGAGGACAGAACATTACTCCAATAGGTTTATCCAGATTGCACATTAGGGGGTCCATGAATGCCACTAACTTCTTTTACTGATTTAGTGTTGGGAAAAATATTTGCCCTTTTCAAGATCTGACTGCACAAAAGTAATTATGAATCATAATATATCTTATATATATAAACACACACACCTCTTAATTGTTGTACGGGCAGGAGAAAAGTTATAAGAAGTTTCAGATACAATGCAACATAAACAATAATGGCCATTGTTTTGAAGTAATTTGAGTTTGCTGGTGTCTTTTCAAAGCCAATGCAAACTTCAACTGTTTTTGTTTGTTTAAACAATGGGTGGTATTTAACTAAAAAATTACACTAGCGCAATGAGATTTTTCCCCTCCCCCTGCACATGCCCTGCACCATCCGCAAGTCCCCAGAGCAGATGGGAGGGGAAAGAGGGGGAGATAATTCTGTTGTTCAAGGAGAAATCCTTGCACTGACAGAACAATCTGTCTAGTTCTAAGCTGAATACAACTCAGTGAATCTGGAGTCCCATTCCTCCCCCTTCACCTATAGTCTTCAAAATGCAGTATGAACAACTGAAGAAATGAAGAGGGCATTAAGCATTAGGTGGGAAGGGATGGACAATAATTTTTATTCCATTCACATTTTAGACGGAATCTACCAATTTCACACTTTCTGAAACAACAGGAGAACTGAAACACAGCCATCCTTCAAAATTCACACTTCTTTGAATTTTGCAATGCAATTTGCCTACCAGACAATGCTTACAAAAATGCATATGACAGGGGAAAATGTGCATAAAAATAAATCTATGATAGAAAATAACATGCAAAAATGAGAATATGTCATTTAAAACATCATAATAATTTCAATTCTCCATACTCCCACTTCTCACAACTGGAAGCCAGCCTAAAATGACAACAGTATAAACCAAACACACTACAAAAACAACTAAACATCTGGTAGGATTGTTTTTTTTTTACAAAGTGTAGAAATAAGTTTTAATGTCTATTTAATGGCATCCATGGCTGGTTAAAAAATGCAGGTTTGTGGGATTCTTTGGCACAGTTTAAATGTTATGAGATATTTTGCAAGTGTAAACTTATCATTTGTCACATGGATATAATTTCAAATATGAGTAAGGATGAGGGAGGAATTCAGTTCAGTTTGCATTGTAAACCAAATATATCCAATTTGCACCTTCTGAAACAATATGGGAACCGTAACACAGCCATCCTCCAGAATTTGAACTTAATCTGAATTTTGTGATGCAGTTTACCAACCAACCAATGTTTACAAAAATATATATGTTATGGGAAAGTGTGCTTAAGAATGAATATATGAGTGAAAATAACATGCAAAAATGCATTGTGTGACAAGAAGTGGCTTCCAAAAATAAGTACATTAGTCAAAGCTCCCTAAAAATGTGTTTATTAGGAGAGATTTGCACTAAAATGCTAGAGAATTTTCATGATTTTTTTTAAAAAATGCAAATTGCTGCAGAAACGTGGAGAACTGAATTTAAGATTGGAAAAAATAAAAACTAAGAGAGCTAAAATGGACAGAACTTTCCATCCCTATAGGTGGGACAGGAGTTAACACAGAATGGAAGGTAAGGGAGACCAATCATTTTAGACAAGGGCTGAATGCAGTTCATAAAAGGAGAAACTGGTTGAAAATCTGGAGAAAGTTGTGGGCAAAGCATCAGATGGGGTACAGTTCAGGGAACCGGGTTTAGGAATATAGAAAACGGCCTTATACTGAGTCAGACTGTTGGTCCATCTAGCTCAATATTGTCTATGTGGACTGGCAGAGGCTCTCCAGTGTTTCAGGCAAGGGACATCCTCAGATCTGGAGATGCTGGGGATTGAACCTGGGAGCTTCTGCATGCAAGGCAGATGTTCTACCACTAAGTTATGGCCCTTTCTTAAACAGTTGTGAAGATAAATGGGATTCAATATTATTTGTAGAGGAGGGAGACAGCAGAGGACTTTTATCTGGCTCTTTCATATAGCATTTTGGGTTCAAAAGAAAGTACAGAACCCTCTAAAGCAGTAAGTTTAGGAATTATATGTCAGAATAGACCACTTGGTTACTGAAGCCTTGTGGGCATACCTTGATTTCCAGAAGTGGTTGCTGAGACAAGGAAGCAACATGAGGGAATGGATGGGTCACTTTCAGACTGCCATGCTGCTGACAAAGCCAAAAGTCTATTGATGTGAAGCTCAGAGCTCTTTCAGACATGATGAGAACTCTTAACAAGCAAATCTAGTCTTGTGCCTTTAGTTTATTGTGCTTCCACTGTCAAATCCAAGGGGAAAACTTGTCTTGGGGAGATACAAGGCTATGTATATGTACACTTAAACCTTACATACACGGGTGGAAAATGTGTGCATTAGGAGAAATTCACAGATGAATTTTCATGAGGACTTTTTTTAAAAATTGCCAGCTGATATGGAAAAATGGAGAACTGAACTTCTTGTTATATGCCTTCAAGTCAATTACGACTTATGGCGACCCTCAGCGACCTCCAATAGCATCAGTTAAATCTTGTAAGTTCAGGTCTGTGGCTTCCTTTGTGGAATCAATCCATCTCTTGTTTGGTCCTTTTTTCTGCTCCCTTCTGTTTTTCTCAGCATTATTGTCTTTTCTAGGGAATCATGTCTTCTCATGATGTGTCCAAAGTATGATAACCTCACTTTCATCATTTTATAGTGATAGTTTGGGTTTAATTTGTTCTAACACCCAATTATTTGTCTGTTTCGCAGTCCATGGTATGCACAAAGCTCTCCTCCAACACCACATTTCAAATGAATTGAGTTTTCTCTTATCTGCTTTTTTCATTGTCCAGCTTTCACATACATACATAGAGATCAGAAATACCATGGTCTGAAGAACTGAACTTAAAATTGGAAAAAATGGAAACCCAAATTTACAGATTCACCCATCCCTAGGCCATATTTTCTTCCTTAAAACATAAAATTAAATAAAATCTTTAGATGTTTTATATTTGAGCACTAACAGCTTTTGTATTTAATGCAATCATGTTTTGTTATTTTAATTGGGATTTTAACATTTTATTTTTAGCATTGGTTTTATAAACAGCACACAGGGTGCCAAGACAGATGGGTAGCATACTTTTTTTAAAAAATAGATTTGTTTCTCACATAGATTACATATATAATTGTTCTATGTAAGTTCTGTCATAAATATTGAGAAGGTAAGGTTACAGTAGTACGATGTTTTCATGGCTCTCTGAAGCCATGATGGCATTTGTGAAAATTTTGCACCAGCCATCCTAAACATAAGTAGTTCAGACACAAAACAGGCATGTAAAGAAAGCACTTCCATAGGAATTTTAATATGCAATGTATAGGTTCCTTTGATAGGCCAATCACACACGCAAAATATCACCTTTCCCCCATATGAGTCTGCTCAGATCTGGATCACAACCCGAGGGAGGTCTAGAGGGTAATAATGAGAGAATAGTAGCCCTCATTTATGGGATGCACTCCCGGGGGGGGGGCTGCTGCCTAATTCACACTTTCCAAAACAATACAAAAACTGAAACAAAGTTATCCTCAAAATCCACACTTCTCTGAATTTTGCAGTGCAGTTCTCCAGCCAAGTAATGTGTACAGAAGTGCATAAATTAGTGCCAAAAATGTGTTTGTTAGTGAAGAACGCAGATGCATTGTATTAGAGGAAAGTGTGTTGAAAAAATGTGTATATTAGGCAAAATTGTATGTAAAAATGTGTACCTCAAGAGAAATTCACACTAAAATGCTGGTGAATTTTCATGAGAACTTTTACAAACAAACAGCCCCAAACTGCTGTGAAAATGTGGAGAACTGAATTTAAGATTTAAAAAAGAGAGAGCGAGAGAAAGAGAATAACGGAGAGAAATCAAAATGGACAGATTCATCTATACCTGCCTACAACCTGCTCCATCCAAACTTTTAGGCCTCTTGAGGAGATACACTGATCAGCCATGTCATACTGGGAGCTAGTGTTGGATGTGTGCTCTCTGCTCTCTGTGTAATCATCCAGAAGGAGCAAGATAGAAGCGGCTGGGGAGGCCTATATTTGCTAGGTATACTACAGTCCCATAATGGTGTGACACATATATGATGTTGAGAGACATGCAACATCATGTCAGGTATGCATGAGGCAAACCTTAATAGGTAACTACCTTTAGAATGTTATTTTGAGCCTTCAACATTGGTTGGAGGCATTACTAGAATGTCTGGGTAGACTATGCTGGCATGTGCCACTACATAGAACTGACATTTATTTATACAAGTATTTGTATACTGTCATCTCACAAAATATCAGGGAGGTGTATGGCAACATTAAAACATTTAACCCACATGTAGACTTGTGGGGTACATTGGGGCCTCAGGGGCACTTTTTGCTGTCTAATTTACACATAAGGAGACCTGCAGGGATTGTCACAAATTTTAATCTGTACAACATCCCCAAATTTTAGCCAGTTACCACTTACTGTTTTCCTACTGGGGACCAAACATACCCCAGCAAAAAGCCCTGGGGGCAAATTTCTGCCTTGTATTATATAATTTATACATGAGTAGACCTACACGGTTGTCCTCCTGGGTCATTGTCACAAACTGTCATCCATATTATGTCCCCAAATTTTAGGCAGTCACTACTTACCATTTTCCTTCTGGAAACAAAACATTAACCCACCGGGATCCAAATATACCCCAGTTTACTCAATATGCATGGAGAAGGGAGCCAATATATACTTCAGCCAGTGTGATATTTTGGCCAGGGCTGCAAGAGGCTTATTCAATATATTCAATGTTTCAATATATTATGGTGAAATGCCATAGTGCAGAACTCTGTACCAGAAACGAGGCTGCACTTACCATTTTAAGCATATAATGGTAAGCAGCTTCTGTTTATCTTCCAAGAGGATAAACCATTTAAAAACCTGATATTGGTCTGCATAAGTACACAAATCATGTTAGTAAATATAGCTTCCATCACCACCATGTAGTTTCTAAACAGAATAATGGGTATTGTGAAATAAATTACTATAATGAAGGAACATTTTAGCACAACTCAAGTTGAATGCATATTCTTGCCAAGCTGTGTTGGCTTCTTTGTGAATTAAATTGTAATTGGACCCATTATCATTATTGTTGTTGTTGTTGCAAATAAGAACAAGTAGATTGTCCACTTTCCTGTGTCTACAGTCTTACGACTCCATTGCAAACCATACAAAGCAGAGTCTTTAAAATAAAATAGTATCATTCATAACAGCAAGAAAAACATCAACACCAACACCAACAACAGGCAGACGGGTATTTCATTTAAGTGGCATTCCATTACAAAAATTATTCAAAATCATGCAACAACAAAAATCATGTGACAACATTTGATTGTTCCATTTTTACAATATATAAAAGCAATACACATGATTCTGAATTTTTATATAGAATATTTATATGTGACATACACACACATACACACACACACACACACACACACACATGCATACACATTGCTATTGGATATAGTTCCATCTAGTGGCTTTAAAAACCAACTGCACCAGTTGCTTAGGTGATGTAATCAAAGAAGAGCATGATGGGAGCACACTCATATTAAAAGATGCCATTGAAGAAATTTGATTTGAGGTAAATTTAAGGTATAAGGCTAGAGCTGAAACAAAAAATTGTATGTATTGGTTTATTGCGGTCAAAGACCCAAGAAATATAGAAGTTCATCAGCAATACAGCCTCTATAAAAACATTATAAATAATTAGTACACATATACATTTTAAAATGGGGAAGATTTTCTTCGCCTCTGCACTAGATTAAAAAATTTGGCAACAGATTGAAACAAAAAATTGTCTCTTAACAATTTTCTTCAAAATTGCCAATGGAGAATTTTGATGATATGTATATTCTAGTGGTGCAAATATTTGGCAAGCACTCTCTGTATGTTTGATATTCAGCAGGGTAAATTGCTGAAATGCCCATAAAAGTTACTCAGTGCCATCAAATCCATATTCAGTAGCAACGTATCTAAATCACAATGGCCTCTATGATGCAGAATGAGACCAACAACTTTGACCGTTAACTTGGATTTCTTCAGCTTGATGGGCTCATGCTGGGGTGGAGGGGAGGGGTGCAGAAGCTGGCAAACTAACTATCAATCTTAATCTACTTTAGCCTCTAAGGAATACACATCTTATCATCAGTTATGCTTAGAAAATTACCCCTGATTTCAATGGGACTTATTGATGACTAACTAGTAATAGGATCGCAAGCTGAGTAATTGGATCATTAAATTGGATCAGGCACTGTTGTACTCTACTATAGGATATTGCTCCCCTCCATTGTTAATAACTGTTCCATTCTGTCCCCATCCCACTCTGATGCCAACCTTTTCAACAGATTTAGCCATTTTAGCATTTGACATAATACTAAAATTGCAAAATGGAAATGATAAAACAAAGGAAGCTGGCAATCTTGTGATCGTCTTGGCTGCCCACTGTGACCAGATGTTTGCAGAAAGGAGAACAGAATAGCAGTAGGCTGATCTAGCAAATCAGCTCCATAGATGTTTGCAATTTTTTGTGTTCATTTCTTTGGCAAGATAATTATTCAGTTGTGGGTTTTCCCTCCTGCAGCCATAATTTCCTCTCCTTGATCTTAGTTGGCTCTTCTACTTTTCTTTTGTCTTCTGCTACTTCATTCTCTTCATTTGTTTCCCATCCTTTCTTTTCTCCACAGTTCCTTTCATAAATCACTGAGCTTGCAGCAAGTCAAGTGAGATGGGGAACCTGTGGCCCTCTGGATACCAGTGTACCACAACTCTAATCATCCCTGGCCATTAGTCATGCTGGCTAGGGCTGATAAGAGTTGGAGTTCAGCAACATCTGGAAGGCCACAGGTTCCACACCCATGCTCTACAACTTTCTTGAATCATTCTTCAACTTTATTTAGGGCAAATGCAACATTATGAAGAAACAATGGCACTTACAACAGTAGTGGAGAATTGCTAATTTTTGTGAAACGTTGGATGGGGGGGGCAGAAGGAGATCTCTCTAGGCCAGCCTTTCCCAACCAGTGTGCCTCCAGTTGTTGTTGGACCACAATTCCCATCTTTCCTGGCCATTGACAATGCTGGCTGAGGCTGATGGGAGTTGTGGTCCAGCAACATCTGGAGGTACACTGGTTGGGAAAGGCTGCTCTAGGCACTCATTTCTACACTAGGCAAGAAGCAAAAGGACTTCTCTGTGTGAACAAAAACAGTAAAGTTCTCAGTTTAGGAAGCCTGTCTCATATTATTAAGCCAGGTCTTCCTGTCACCCATATAATCAGAACACTACTATGGTTCCATAGTAAACAATTACTATGTAATTGTAATTTAGTAATTAAAGGGCCTTCTCAGTGATGCCCCAACTTTGGAATGCCCTCCCCAAGGAAACAAATCTGACACTGACATTACAATCTTTTTGGCACAGCTTAAAACCTTCCTATTTGCCCATGTAGTTTATATTTTAGTCACAATAAATGCTTCTGCCCTGCTTTGTATCACATTGTTTATTCTTGTGGCTTTGAAAAGACTGTATTCATATGGTGTGTGAAAAGTTTTATTTGCACTTCATATGTTGTGTGATTAGTTTATTCATGCTTTTCTACATCGCCTTGGAATCTGAAGGGCAGTTAGAAAAGATCTGAAACAAAGTATAATAAATATCATATACACTCTGTGGCACTAGTTCTGCTAGTGGGAGCCCAGCAACCAGGAATGTGACATAATGTGACCCTTAACTATCTTGGGAGGAAGATAGTGGACTCTGGTTTGCTAAAACATGCAGGAATTACCTTCACACTACAGCTGCAGGACTCTGCCTTCCTCATGGTTTCTCAGCCTTTCAGGAAGGGGACTACTGATTGATGGGGGTGGGAAGGTATTGGTGAATATGAAGCAGAACAATGCACACAACTTTGGATACGGATTTCAGTTGAGTGGATGCAAATCAAAATCCCAGAACTGATTGGGTCAGAATAGCTGAACCAGTTAGACTCCGAGGGTGCAGTCTTCCTGTCCAGATACTTCTCGTGTGTTGGATGCACCAGCCAAGCCACAATACTTAAAAATGAGACCATTTGTTTGTCCCATTGGGGCATGCAGTAGCCCTGGCCTGTGGGTATGCTCACTACATTAGTCATTTACACATCACCATAATAGAGGAATTGTGTGTCTGCCACCCCCACCCCCACCCCACACACACAAAAGGACAAAGGAAGACACAAATTTACATTTAAATTGTATGTATAGATTTGTACAAATTCAGAAATAATTACTATAATGTCAATAGAAATACAACACATCTCACCATGATGGGGAAGACTATGACCAGGCTACCTGTGTGCCTGCTCAGTCTATTCTCCAGGTGCTAACTGTTGAAGGTGCCTTACCCTATATATGCCCAGACGACTGCTTCCATCTATGGAGCTGACACTTGTACAAGTGTCACATAATGTTTGTTCTTCACTTGCAAGGAATTGACCCTTCAGTGTGGCAGCATCTATTCTCTGGAACTCCCTGCGCATTGGTATTAGCTAAGTGCCTTAGCTATATTGTTTTGGGGGCCTGCTAAAGACTTTTTTTGTTTAGGCAAGCCTACCCAATCATGTACATTTGACATGTAATATGTAATTTTATTTAAGTATATTTCAATAACTGCTGATTTTACTTCTGTTTTGACCAATTTTAGTTTAACTCGCTTTTAATCTTTAATTTTATTAGCATTTTTAAATGAACATTTAACATTCTATATAGTCTGCTTAGCGGTTATGGATGATTAAGTGATATATCAATCCTATTAAATAATAAAATTTTAAAAAACTCAACCCCAGGCTCTGTTTTCATATGGCTCTTTGTTTTTTAAATTGGACTGGAAAGTCCTTCAAACAGAGGACTCTTCCAAGTAGAGGACTGTCCTCCATAAGGTAAGACACATGGCGACCTTATAGTAGAGTTTGCCAGTAGCTCAGCTGTGTGAAGCTGGAGGGCTGAAACAGCTGGGGGACATCCCTATGCCTAGTAACGTAGCTTCAATCATAAAATTCACTTGGGAGAGAGAAGGAAGCAATTCTTTATGTCCTCACTCTTGTGTCTTCTGGGTAGGAAGGAAACAGCACTTTAAATAGGGGACTCCTTCAGACAGAACTGCCCTGTGACAGCACTTCAAATAGAGGATATGGTCCTTTGTGAAGTAAGACACCAGCCACCCTAATGCTCACCTACTAGGAGTAAGCACCGTACTGGCTGGAACATTGTTAGCTGCCTATACTGAGTCAGGCCATTGGCCCATCTAGCTCAGTATTGTTTACACTGACTGGCAGATTAGGCTTCCTGTGACCTGGGTCTGGGCATGAAGAACACGGTAGCAGATGGTATAGTGAGATGCCACCACTCACCTGACTGGTCGGTCATGTCACTGCTGCTAATTAAGAAGTCAATGGGGAGGGTCATGCTGGTGGGGACTAGCACTGTGCATCAGCAGGAGCACCTGCTTGAGTTTGATATATATTGCAACAGAGCGCTGAAATGAGCGGCATGCTAAGTGTGGTGGTAGAACGAATAAAGAAACTTTATTACTACCAAGAAATAAAGCCATTCTGAGTACAGACAAACACGTGGCCATTACAGAGGCTAGCACTCTCGTGCATTATCACACTAACTTGCAGCCCTGGGCTCCTGCTGGGAGGAAGGGCGGGATATAAATAAATAAATAAATAAAATAACTAGAAAAGGAAGGAAGGCAGGCCTGAGAAAAACAAAGAACAACTGGTTCTTTGAAAGAAAGACTCAGGGAGGGAAGAATAGGTTGCCTTTCTGTCTATTGCCCTCCAGGTCACTTGTTACAAGCATTGGTGCTTTATTCCCAACGGCACCAGATTGGAGCACCCACGATGCCATTCTCTACTAAAAAAATGGAGAAGCCTAGGTCTGCCTCCTCCCTTTTTCCTTCTGCCCCTTCCACTCCATGACCATGAGCCATGTGTGCAGACAACCTTCACCATCATGCTGCTGTTTCTTAGGGGGCAGAAATGGCAGGGTGAGGACAAGGAAGAAGGAGGCTGACATACATAGAGCAGAGCTGTCAGCACCCACTGCAAAAATAAATACATAGACAACATGGTGAGCTAAAAGCAGAAGACTGGAAAGGAGGTATTTAAGTATGCTTTAGCTGTTGCTGGTAAACCAGTTATAATAAACATTGGATACGCAGAGGAGAAGGAACAATAATCTAATTTGACATACAATCTATGCTCTCTCTCAGGGCTATAATATGAAATAATAACCACAAATAGAGGAATGGTTTGAAGATAAGGTAACTTATGAAAGACACAATGTAGTAATTCAACCCCACCCCCAAAATGTCTACTCATTCAGGTATTTAAAACCCAAAGAAGTTTTTTTTAATTCATAATTGTTGTTCAGTGTAAGGTTAAGCCAAATTATGTGCGTGTTGTCCCTGAAGTATATTAGATATTTCAGACTGACGTGAAGGAACTAGAGGTTTCTTTTAAATGAAATTTCTCCAAAGAAGTTTATTAAATCTACACACTATAAATTCTTACCAGCATAATTCAGCATGGAATGGTTAAGGTTAGATGAGTGTTTGTGATTGAATTCTGAACATTTCATCTGCCTAATCTTTTTTTAGAGCAAGCTTTATAGACTCAACAAAAGCAACCAGGAGAGAGCTGAGAGCTTAATGCTTTTGCCAGCGGAGTGGCCATGTCAGGCCCCATCTGCTCTATATATTTAAAGGAGGAGTGTTATACCACTTCCAACAGTCATGGCTCCCTCCCAAAATCCTGGGGATTGTAGTTTTTTAAGGGTGCTCAGAGTTGTTAGGAGACCCCTATTCCCCTCACAGAGCTAAAATTCCCAGAGTACTTTAACAATCAATCCTTCTCCCCAAGGAATTCTGGAAATTTAGCTCTGTGAGGGGGAAAGGTGTGTCTTAACAGACTACAGTTCCCAGGATTCTTGGGGGAAGCCATGATAACAAAGGGGCATGATACTGCTTTAAATGTAGTGCAGATGGGAGCCTTAATCTCTTGCAGCAAAACCAATGAAAAGTCTTGTAGAAACTTAAAAGCTGACAAATTTATTATGGCAAAGAAGCTTTTGTGGACTACAGTGCCATGATAAAAGGATTCCTTGTTAAGGTTCACACAAGACTCTTTGGCTTCCTTCACCCAGACACCAAAGGTGGGGCAGGTGGGTTGCTGTTGCTTACCCAGCGGAGATAGGTAATGGCGAGGCTGCAGGGAGGTCGGCATGGCTCAAACACACCGGCAGAGCCAATCTGGCACTCCTGCCTGGTGCTGACCTCCCCACTGCTTGGTCCCTCTTCCTGCTGGTAAGCAACAGTGACCCACCTGCAGGGAACCCAGTGTAGTGGCTCTGTCCCACTCAGTGAGCCACTCCTACTACATACATACTACTTTAAAATTATTTTTTTTTAAAAAAAAATTCACTAGAAAAATGTCATGCCTCCTGTTCTCTTTTATATATTGGAAGTCAGTGTGTGAGGACATGGCCCTAAAAGGCAGTCTAGAAATCTCTTAAATGAGTAAGTAACAGTGCAATCCTAAGAAGGATGGGGGAAGGTGTGGCCCAGCAGGTCCTCTGTTGCATCCGAGACTGCTGGATCCTGCTGACTAGGTGGAAAGTAGGAGTATTTTCCCTCCTTTTTTTGGTTTTTGCTATACCAGTTTCAGGGTGGCATAGCAGAAGGACCCTGGGTGTCATGGATTCAAAATCTCCAGTGTCCTGACCCCCAAACATGCCATTTTGAGCTTGCCACTGGCTACCTCTGGCATCATAACCATGGTGGGAGCAACTGACCTACTGTTTCTATACTCTCCCATACATAAATTGACACTCAAAAGTTGTCACCAAAATGGTTGTCTGTTGTGAGACCGGTGCTCCACACACATGCAAGTTTATCATGGTGTCCGTGTGACATTGATCACATCAAAATGTCAGCCTGTATCTCCCCCATTTAATCTGGATTTATCTTTTCCAAGGAAAATCTGATAATTTAAAAAAAAAAACTTTTGCCAACAACCCATCTGTGATTTCTGAACAACCCATTTGTAGTATTAAACCTCCATTTGGAAGCACCATCTCTTCTTTTCCTCATGTTTCATAGGGTTTATAGTCTTATGTTAGGTTATTGTACAATCGCAAACAATGGCTTGTATTCTAACTTCCATTCTGTGAATGGAATGGATTTGTTGAAAGAATGGGGGTTCCCTTGTCTTTTCCCCAAAGTCAACCCTTGAGGGGTTTGGAATAGAAGCGCATATGAGGGACAACAAGAATGGAGAATTGATTAAAATCAGACACACACAGACACAGTTTTGGATCTCAGCATAACAATGTTACATATTACCATAATCATTCAATATGGGGATGGTATCATGCTATTGGTAACATGTAAGCATACCTTTCATTCAAGAAATAGTTGGGAGAAACTGCAGATCTAATATAGTGATACACATATAAACCTTGCCACACATCCCAAGGATAGAACAATTACTTGGATATAATTCAGTACAAACCAGTACTGGGGACGGTACATACTGGAGTACAAGGACAATGAAGAAGAAAAAGGCTTATATAAGCTAGTCCCCAAACAGTGTCTGTGCCAGCTGGCAAGGAGGAGAGAGATGGAAGAGGCCAGCAAATCTACCTGCACAGCTCTCCTTACCAGCCTCATTGCCCTTGAGGCCTGTGAATTTTGTCAGGACCTGGCAGGGGGAGAGGAACACCAGCTGTGGCTTATTGCCACTTTCTTTTTCTTTTGAGTTTTTTTTTTTTGTCTCCCTTGCTACTTTAGTCAAGGGGTGAGAGGTGCTTGCTGTGGATGCTTGTGGGCAATGATTCATGCCACTCTGGATGAGAGCTTGAAGAGTAGAGGTGAAAGATATTTTAGTTGGCACAGAGTAAAAGTCTTCTGGCACAGAGTGGGGCCCTCTTTTTGTGTGAGACAGAATGAGTGTGCTGCCAGAGCTGATAAATGGGTGGGAGCTGTTGCTAAGGACTTATCCACAGAGAAGCATAACTTCATGCTAAAGATGCTGTTTTTACCTCCGTTTTCTATTTACACTGTCCACCGTAAGGGCTCAATGCCAGCTGCAAACACGGTGTGTTCTGTTCACACAGAGGGGAAGGATCAATTGTGCAGTTTCCTAATGACCACTGTGATGTCCCTGTATATATATGACTGTAAATATGGTAAGTGCGGGTTTATTAGAGTGTATATGGTAAGTGGACTGAGTGAGAGGGGGGAGTACATGGGCTGGAATGCTGGAGAATGTATTATGATTGGCTGAGCATTTGAGTGTCTGAAGGTATAAATGAGAGGATGACAGTTGAGAGTGAGTTTGGTTGGTGGGAGCTCTGAGGGAGGTTGGAGTTGGTTTTGTGGGTTGGATTGGATTAGGCTGGTAGTGAGGCAGGTTATTGATGACTAGAAACATAAAGAGTAATGCATCTGATGAAACCATACGCTTGTTAAACTATACCTTTAAGTAATCTTGTTATTCCTGTGTATATAAATAAATATTTCTTGGTTTACCTAATGCCTGATCCTTGGCTGGGTTTACACAGACCAGAAGGGTGGGCAGGGCATATACCAAGGTTGGGAAACAGTATCAATGGTGGCAGCGGTGAAGAGATAGTGTAACATCATCTGGTATCCAGAGCAACCCAGGGCTGTATGCTTTATAGGCACAAAGTTAAGGGGGGTTGTGGCCTGCAAGTGCACCGAGACACAAAGTATCAATAGGCCTGGAAGCAACTAAGGCACAGTTTCAAGGCAATATTGAATTACTGGGAGTGACTGGTGGTGCTGCCTAGCAGTGGGATCTTGAGAGATCTTTGCTAGAGCCTGTGAGAGAACCATTTAAAAACCAGGACCCTGAGGTGGGACCGTGACAAGGTGGTAGCCAGAAGCGGGATCCTAGCAGGTGGTGGCCTGAGGTGGGATCCTGACAAGAAGGGTCCTCACAACCACATCCTCTAATTTAACATTTCCACTCCCTTTGGTTACCTGGCAAGTGAACATGCTCAGTTTGTTCTACCAGTTAGCTTCATTTAAAAAAACCAAAACCAACAACCCGGAAGTGCAGTTATTTGTATTTTCACTGGTACAATACAGCTAAAACACAAATCTTTATCTGAGCAGTATTATGCTTGTGCACAGAAGTTAGGGGGGAAAGAAAATAAAGGCACCATTTACAGCAACATAAAAATGCCAGCAGAATGGAAGAGAGCAGCCGGAAGTTGCTGTTCAGCCCACAGGAAATGAAATGAACTAAGGGAGGAGGAGAGAGTGGACAGAAACGATTGAGACACCCACCTAAAAGCATCAGAGCAGAGCTATGGAGCTATGGATATGGAGTGAATATGTTTTTTCCTTCCCTTTTCGTATTATCAGAGGATTGGATTAGTATGGATTTACAGAGGGAAAACTGTGTGATACCTTTTGCTTGCCAGTAACATTATGTGAACCATGCAAATTAAAAGGGGATGTGAGTAGCACCAAACACACAGTAACCTGCCATGTAGATGAGCTCTAAGACTATTAGATGTTTAAACGGTATGAATGTCCTGTGTTTGGTTTTGTCTACGTTAAATTTGGAGTTTTCCTTTTTGTCTTTATTGTAGTTTTGCTTCCTTGCCTGTCTTCTGACATAATTGTTAATTTGTTTACTGGGCCTATTTATAGGATTTTGTAATTCTTGTATTCTTTTTTCTGTATGTCTTTATTACTTTGTTCCCTGCTCTGGGACTGAAATTATTCAGTGAGGACTGGGCTATAAATACTGTAAATAAAATAATCAGTGAAAGCCAGAAGTGCACACTAAATGTCGTTTAACAATGCAGGACCAATCATAGAAATATAGGAAGTTGACTCATGCTAAGTCAGACCATTGGTCCATCTAGCTCAGTATTGTCTACACTGACCGGCAGCGGCTCTCCAGAGCTTCAGACAGAGATCTCCCCCAGGCCTACCTGGAGATGCCAGAGATTGATCCTTGGGCTTTCTGTAAGCCAAGCAGATGCTCTATGGAGAAAATGGATAAAGAAAAGTTTTTCTCCCTCTCTCATAACACTAGAACGTGCGGACATCCAGTGATGCTGAATGCTGGAAGATTCAGGACAAAGAAAACAAATTACTTCTTCACGTGGAATTTGTTTCCACAAGAGGCAATGGTGGCAGTAGGCCACCAACTTGGAAGGATTTAAAAGAGGATTAAACAAATCTATGGAGGAAAAGGCTATCAACTGTTACTAGCCACAGTGGCTATGCTCTGCCTCCATAGGCGGAGGAGCGTGCTTCCAAATACCAGTTGTTGGAAACTGCAGGAGGGGAGAGTGCTCTTTGCACTCAGGTCCTGCTTGCAGGTTTCCCATGGGCAACTGGTTGGCCACTGTGAGACCAGGATGCTGGACTAGATGGGCCATTGGCCTGATCCAACAGGCTATTCTTATAACTGAGTTACAGCTCTTTCCCCTAAGTGCTGGAGTCCAAATCCCAACACTTTGCCTTTGAAATCTCTCTTACTCTGCCACTTTCCCCCACTTGTTTGGGTGAACCAGCCTGGAGAGAAGAGGAGTCCCAGTGGAAAAGTGGGCAGTTGAGCACCAATCTCCTCACTTCAGTTTTGTGTGTCAGAGGCAAGCACAGCCTTACACTTCTTTTGAAAGATCGTACGATAGACACATGGTCACATTTCAGCTGGGAGCTGATCCTGAAGCCTTCAGCTACCACAAAGAAAGCCCTTCCCCCCTCCTGCTACAGCCCTTATCTCCCTAGACAGGAAATTGTAAGCCTGGCTTTATCGGATGATATTAACAGGTGTGGTGGGGAGTTGACATATGAAGTGAAATTGCCTCTGAAGTCCACAGTGTTCAGGCTCTGAAGAGCATGTTGGTTCAAAACTAGTATCTTGAATTGAGCCCAGAATTTCAAGAGAGATTTGCTACAACATGGAGAAGAGTGAGGTAGAACAAAGCCTTCATGTTTCCATATGTTGCATCCTAGCAAAGGAGAGCCATCTCCAACCACCTGCCACAAGCCCTCATTCTCCCCCCTCCTCCACTTCTGTACTCCTGATGCAGACATCAGTTTAAAGCCTACTTGCCCCTGGGTAGTCTTGGTGACTTCAGTAGGATTTAGTACAGTAGTTTATGGATTATAGTCTTACATCTCCTATAAAGTCATTTACAGCAGCGGAAGTTTGGTTAGCAGCACTGTTTATGCTCTGTTTTGTTAAGTATGGTGTTGGAGGGGAAAGGCTTGCTGACAAATGTAGAGCTGTGTCAAGGCATTACTTTCTAGACTCTTACCTCCAGCTACAGATGTTAGAAGGTGTCATTTTCAGTTCCACCCTGTATTTGTCGCAGGCAGCAATCTTTCTGTTCAACTGCAGTTCATCTTCTGCCAAAAGCTATGTTATTCATCTCACTATCTACTGTGGAAAAATGACATAACTTATATACAATGGTACCTCAGTTAACTAATCCTCCAGGAATGAAGCTCCTTTTAATGAAAGGTTTTTAAAATGTGAAACTGACCAGCTTTGCTTTGCTATGGATAAACATTCAAGCCTGTGCTTTTACTTTAAGGTGAAACTGACCAGCCAGTGTCTGCTTTGCTAGTGTAAAACTGCCAAGCCTGCGTGTTTGCTTTGCATCAAAGATATCTCTTTCTTTCTCCCAGGGCTGGGGAGAGGGAAGAAGGGGGAGGGGGTGGGTGCTGGGTAGGCACCCTGTAAAGCCCCTGTTGAAGCTGCCTTCATCATCTGTGAGTCATCTGTGAGCAAGTGTAGTCACCTATTCCGATCCTTTCCATATTATTCCTATCTCTGGTACCAACCTTTCTGTTAAAGAAGTAATGTCCAGGAATGCATCTACTTCATTACCTGAGGCATTACTGTAATTAATTACATAAATTATATACATTACATTGACATTATGTTATTCCACACCATTTATTCCAATACACAGGAAACACAGTGCAAAGGGTGGGGAACATAACCAATTATGTATCATCTGTGTACTGAAGCAACAACAGTGAATACTGATCATTTTCACTAGATTGATTTCTTTTTCAGTCATAATAATAATAATAATAATAATATTTTATTTATTGGTCGCCTATCTGTCCAGGTTAGTGGACACTCTAGGCGACTTACAATAACAAAAAGCTATACATAATATACATATACAAAAACAAACCACAGTCCTAAACAATTTAAAACCAATTTCCAATTCAAACATCATAAAATTAATCCTTCTTAATCCCACCAAAAAAAAAAAAGCAGCACACAAAAAACAAACAAAAAACAAACAAACACCCAGGCCACCCCAGCCAGCCGGCTTATGTATCCCTCCAAAGAGGGACAGGTGGTAGCAATCAGTCCCAGCTGGCTGGGGACCTGGGGCCTGGTCCTGCAGGATGCAGGTCTGCCAGGCAGAAGTCCCACAGGGAAGGGTGGTGGAGGTGGTGATCCCACAGCAGCAGCAGCAGACTCTCCTTCCCGGGGCGGCGATGTTCTCTTCCTGCAGGCCCTGGGTCTCCCAGGCCACCCCAGCCAGCCGGCTTATGTATCCCTCCAAAGAGGGACAGGTGGTAGCAATCAGTCCCAGCTGGCTGGGTACCTGGGGCCGGGGCCTGGTCCTGCAGGATGCAGGTCTGCCAGGCAGAAGTCCCACAGGGAAGGGTGGTGGAGGTGGTGATCCCACAGCAGCAGCAGCAGACTCTCCTTCCCTGGGCGGCGATGTTCTCTTCCTGCAGGCCCTGGGTCTCCCAGGCCACCCCAGCCAGCCGGCTTATGTATCCCTCCAAAGAGGGACAGGTGGTAGCAATCAGTCCCAGCTGGCTGGGTACCTGGGGCCTGGTCCTGCAGGATGCAGGTCTGCCAGGCAGAAGTCCCACAGGGAAGGGTGGTGGAGGTGGTGATCACACAGCAGCAGCAGCAGACTCTCCTTCCCTGGGCGGCGATGTTCTCTTCCTGCAGGCCCTGGGTCTCCCAGGCCACCCCAGCCAGCCGGCTTATGTATCCCTCCAAAGAGGGACAGGTGGTAGCAATCAGTCCCAGCTGGCTGGGTACCTGGGGCCTGGTCCTGCAGGATGCAGGTCTGCCAGGCAGAAGTCCCACAGGGAAGGGTGGTGGAGGTGGTGATCCCACAGCAGCAGCAGCAGACTCTCCTTCCCTGGGCGGCGATGTTCTCTTCCTGCAGGCCCTGGGTCTCCCAGGCCACCCCAGCCAGCCGGCTTATGTATCCCTCCAAAGAGGGACAGGTGGTAGCAATCAGTCCCAGCTGGCTGGGTACCTGGGGCCTGGTCCTGCAGGATGCAGGTCTGCCAGGCAGAAGTCCCACAGGGAAGGGTGGTGGAGGTGGTGATCCCACAGCAGCAGCAGCAGACTCTCCTTCCCTGGGCGGCGATGTTCTCTTCCTGCAGGCCCTGGGTCTCCCAGGCCACCCCAGCCAGCCGGCTTATGTATCCCTCCAAAGAGGGACAGGTGGTAGCAATCAGTCCCAGCTGGCTGGGTACCTGGGGCCTGGTCCTGCAGGATGCAGGTCTGCCAGGCAGAAGTCCCACAGGGAAGGGTGGTGGAGGTGGTGATCCCACAGCAGCAGCAGCAGACTCTCCTTCCCTGGGCGGCGATGTTCTCTTCCTGCAGGCCCTGGGTCTCCCAGGCCACCCCAGCCAGCCGGCTTATGTATCCCTCCAAAGAGGGACAGGTGGTAGCAATCAGTCCCAGCTGGCTGGGTACCTGGGGCCTGGTCCTGCAGGATGCAGGTCTGCCAGGCAGAAGTCCCACAGGGAAGGGTGGTGGAGGTGGTGATCCCACAGCAGCAGCAGCAGCAGACTCTCCTTCCCTGGGCGGCGATGTTCTCTTCCTGCAGGCCCTGGGTCTCCCAGGCCACCCCAGCCAGCCGGCTTATGTATCCCTCCAAAGAGGGACAGGTGGTAGCAATCAGTCCCAGCTGGCTGGGTACCTGGGGCCTGGTCCTGCAGGATGCAGGTCTGCCAGGCAGAAGTCCCACAGGGAAGGGTGGTGGAGGTGGTGATCCCACAGCAGCAGCAGCAGACTCTCCTTCCCTGGGCGGCGATGTTCTCTTCCTGCAGCCCCTGGGTCTCCCAGGCCACCCCAGCCAGCCGGCTTATGTATCCCTCCAAAGAGGGACAGGTGGTAGCAATCAGTCCCAGCTGGCTGGGTACCTGGGGCCTGGTCCTGCAGGATGCAGGTCTGCCAGGCAGAAGTCCCACAGGGAAGGGTGGTGGAGGTGGTGATCCCACAGCAGCAGCAGCAGACTCTCCTTCCCTGGGCGGCGATGTTCTCTTCCTGCAGGCCCTGGGTCTCCCAGGCCACCCCAGCCAGCCGGCTTATGTATCCCTCCAAAGAGGGACAGGTGGTAGCAATCAGTCCCAGCTGGCTGGGTACCTGGGGCCTGGTCCTGCAGGATGCAGGTCTGCCAGGCAGAAGTCCCACAGGGAAGGGTGGTGGAGGTGGTGATCCCACAGCAGCAGCAGCAGCAGCAGCAGCAGCAGCAGCAGACTCTCCTTCCCTGGGCGGCGATGTTCTCTTCCTGCAGGCCCTGGGTCTCCCAGGCCACCCCAGCCAGCCGGCTTATGTATCCCTCCAAAGAGGGACAGGTGGTAGCAATCAGTCCCAGCTGGCTGGGTACCTGGGGCCTGGTCCTGCAGGATGCAGGTCTGCCAGGCAGAAGTCCCACAGGGAAGGGTGGTGGAGGTGGTGATCCCACAGCAGCAGCAGCAGCAGCAGCAGACTCTCCTTCCCTGGGCGGCGATGTTCTCTTCCTGCAGGCCCTGGGTCTCCCAGGCCACCCCAGCCAGCCGGCTTATGTATCCCTCCAAAGAGGGACAGGTGGTAGCAATCAGTCCCAGCTGGCTGGGTACCTGGGGCCTGGTCCTGCAGGATGCAGGTCTGCCAGGCAGAAGTCCCACAGGGAAGGGTGGTGGAGGTGGTGATCCCACAGCAGCAGCAGCAGACTCTCCTTCCCTGGGCGGCGATGTTCTCTTCCTGCAGGCCCTGGGTCTTAGTCATGGGATGACTAAGCAAACATCAGCAATTTCTGTTCCTATTTCCATTTTCATAGGAACCTGTCTGACTTCCCTATGCAGTTCTTATTTGATTTGGGTTTTTAAAAGACCTGCTACCTTTTTGTGTGTGTCCAAATGTTGTTAGAAACAAAGGTGCAGGTCCAGAGTTTTTGTTTTTTTAAAATGACAGCTATCCAACATACTTAACAATATTTCCTCAAAAATTGTAGTAGAATTTGTGAGCCTTCCATCCCAGGTCATTTTTCAGTGCTCTCTTACCAAATAAGGAAAGAGAACCTAGCAGAGCAAGAAATAGGTGGGAGCTAAACCCTCCTCTGTGATTGCCTTTTCTGCTGCAGCTTTGCATAATCTCCTGTCAACAGACACACCTTCTTTTGGTCAAACATATAACCAAGTATAGTAGGGCCCCGCTTATATGGCAGGTTCCATTCTGGACCCCCGCTGTAAAGTGGAAATCGCCATAAGGCGGAACCCCATTGACTTTAATGGGGCGCGTTGCGCGAAAATGATGCAAAAATGCCTCAAAACGCTGCAAAAGCAGCTTTTAAAGAGGGGAGGAAAGCCACCGCATCAGTGGAAGGCCGGTAAGCGGAGCGCCGGTAAGCTGGGCCCTACTGTATGCCTTTGACTCAGGGTGATGACATCATTCTATGGAACTCAGTGGTGCTCATTAGGAATAACCATGTGTTGGATGGGCCTCTGCAGTTTCATACTATGAATTAAAAATGAATGTATGTTGGCTCACTACCCTTGACTTGGAATACATTCCACTGAAAGCAATTTGACTTAGTCCTCCTGCGGATGACCTGCTTATTGAGCATTGATGCTGATTTACTTGCACAAAGCTTACATGGAGGTTTGGCTGTGCCTGGTCTTGGAGCTACTCTCCTATGAGGAAATGTTACAACAGCTGGGGCTTTTTTGTTTACAGAAAAGGTGAGGAAGAGAAGACATGGTAAAAGTGTATAAAATTATGCATGGTGTGGAGGAAGTGGATAGGCTTCTCTCACAGCACTAGAAGTTGGAGATATTGAACGAACCTGAATTTTGGTACAGTCCAGTCAGACAAAAGAAAGTACTTCTTTGCACAACACATAGTTAAACTATGGAATTCACTCCTAGAAAATGTAGTGATGGCCACCATTTTGGATGGCTTTAACAGAGGATTTGATAAATTCATGGAGGGTAAGGCTATCAATGGCTATTAGCCATGATGGCTATGTTCTATCTGTACTGTTCAAGGCAGTATGCCTCTGAAAATCAATTGCTGGGAAATGCAGTTGTGCTCAGATTTGGCTTGCAGGCTTCCCATGGGCATCTAGTTGACCATTGTGAGAACAGAGGTTGGACTAGACGAGCCTTTGACCTAATCCAGAAGGGCCCTTCTTAATGCTCTTATCTTCTTTATTTAGCATTAATCCTGATTTATGTGCAGGGACTTTATATGTTCTTTCATCCAAGCACTGCCACTCAAGGAGAGGAGCTACACGCCTGCAAAGAGATCCAGCAAAGGCACATGGGGCTGTTTCACACATACATGTACATCTCTGGATGACTTGGAGCTGAACATACAAACTAACTCCATTAAGAAGCATTGCGTCTGAGACAATATGACATTTGTTATTGTATTGTTATTGAAAGATGTTGCTGTTGCTTTTTTAACCATATTAATATTTTTATTTACGTTTTTGTAAACTGTATTGTTCTTTTCTGATGTGTGTGTTTTTATTTGTGTTTATTTTTTTGTTAGCCACCTTGAGGGCCTTTTTGGCCCAAAGGCGGTGTAGAAATAAACTGTAACATAATATAACATAACATTTCATCATTCTTTCATCCAATACTTTTCAGTGCATTTCCCGATCACTTTCCTAACTGCAAAGCAAAAGTCTTTCCCCCCCCAAGTTGTTTTGTTACATCAGGGTGGCAGTACTTTAATCCACTTGAACTGAACAAACCTAAGTTTCCAGTATGTGCTTCAATCTTTCCCACAAAACCATGGCCATCTGGAAGCACCTTTACTTTCAAATGTCTTTAAGAAAAGAGCATAAACATGTAAGAAAGCTTGCTGGATCAGGCCAATGGCCCATCTAGTCAAGCATTTTGTTCTCACAGCAACCAATCAGATGCCTATGGGAAATCCACAATCAGGGTGCAACAGCATTCTCCCTCCTGCAGTTTCCAGCATCTGGTATTCTGAAGCTCTGCCGGGTTGCCCTATCAGAATACTGTCTCCAAGAGTGGTGGTAGAACATAGCCATCATGGTTAGTAGCCAAGATCAGGCTACAAAACTCATTGGTTTCAGTGGGGCTTAGCCAACCTACTTTTTCAGATTTCACCTAGTGTTCCTTTGCTTTAGGAGAAGGGAACTGCAGCATAGAACAGGAGCTGAGATTATACAATCTCTGGATGTGGGGTTAATATATATTCATCACATTATACCTTTAACCTATATGCAGAGTTGATTCAGTGAATTGGCTGCTTGTGAAACCATGGAAACAGAATTAAGTTAACCATCATGTTAAAGGAGGATGCAGCAAAAGAGAGTGAGAGAGTACAATCTTGTCATTCCAGCTTCCAACAACAGTGTTGGCTATGCAGACTGATAAAAGTAAAACATAATAAAGCTTCATTTTTCTCTCCCCCACACCTCACATTTCTAGGTGTGAGTCTTTGTACACTGGCAAAATATCTTCCTTTTAAGCAAAGCACTTTTTTCCTGCAAGTCACTTCTTTGCAGATCAGAATTGGATTTTAAAGGGTCACCCATACCATCCTGTCCTCTATTAAATCAGTTGCAGTAGACACCACTCTGAATAATGCCTTTTTATGCCTTGAGTCCCACAGTATTTGTAATTGTGTTTCAAAATTATTGCATTTTAATTTCATTACATTTTATTTAAACCAGATTGATGCTTCTGGCAGCAAAACGACCACATAGTGCGGTCTAATGTTGAACCATTTCCTGAGTTTGCTGCTCTACCCTGAGTGCCAATCGCCAAAGAGGAATAGAAAAGAAAATGTCATCAGGAATGATTTGCTATTCACATTTAGTCAGAGTTTAGTTACAGAGCTTTGGGCCGAATACCAAATCCCCATTTATAAGAACATTCAGAAAGGAGCTTGAAAAGAAGAATCAGCCTTGAAGTGTTTCCTGGTAATTCCAGGAATGTCTTAATCCAATTTAAAATTAATTACTTGCAAGCCGTATATCAGGATACCTTTGGCTCTTTAAACAGTGGCATTAATCAGACTAACCACCAGATCTCGTTTTTTCACACTACTTTGAAAATATGATCTGAAACTTATACACAACTTTCAGAGACATACAGAACTTTCTCTGGGAGCTGGTGCAAGCAATTAAGGCTGGGATAGACCAATTTATCTAAATTCAGGACAGAGGGCAGAAGCCTGCATTCAGAACATGAGAGTCCTGCTGGATCAGCCCAAAGGTCTGTCTAGTCCAACATCCCACAATGGCCAACCAAATAATAAGGGAAGCCTACAAGCTGGTCATGAGGTCACTAGTTCTGTCACTGCTGTCCCCAAGCAACTGGTATTCCAAGATATGTTTCTGCTCCCAGAGGTAGCATATAGCCATCAAGACTAATAGCCATTGATAGCCTTGTCTAATTCCCCTTTAAAGCCGTCTGTAAGAACACGCATCACAATCCAATGTCTGCAACTAAGGTACAGCAGTTTCTGCAATCTGTACTCAGAATCAATTATACATATGTTCATACTTCTTATGTTTACAGAAATCTCTAGAACAGCCTTTCCCAACCAGTGTGCCTCCAGATGTTGTTGGACCACAACTCCCATCAGCCTCAGCCAGCATTGCCAAAGGTCAGGAAAGATGGGAGTTGTGGTCCAACAACATCTGGAGGCACACAGGTTGGGAAAGGCTGCTCTAGAAGATTCAGGTCCTTCTAGCTTCTGTGAATAATGTTGCCAACGTAAAAGTAAAATAAAATTATAAGAAAATAGATGTACAGGACTGGAAAAGACAAAAAGAATCTGGTCAACTTGCTTCATTGAAGTAAGATCCCCTATTTTATTGCTCCTCATATAGAAATATATATTTACAGAAATGACTCCACAACAATAATATATCTCACTGCGGGCAAAATGTCACCTAATGAAATTAGGCTTCTATCCAAAGGCCTCAATTTCTGCCAAACACCTAGAGAGCACAATATAGCACAGATGAAAT
Organism: Rhineura floridana; assembly: GCF_030035675.1. NCBI lineage: Eukaryota > Metazoa > Chordata > Lepidosauria > Squamata > Rhineuridae > Rhineura > Rhineura floridana. The sequence continues at coordinate 104,171,842 of NC_084487.1, forward strand.
GTGACATCAAAGCATTTGAAAGGAGATGCAGATTGGCTGAATTTTTTTATGATGACTCTAAGAACAACATAGACCTCTACAACAGAGATCCACTGCTACAGTTTCTGCCACCTAAAACTTGGACACCGAACATTAACAGGAATCCAGTCCTAGAAACATTTCTCTTAATAAACAGAGTCATCAACAACCACACACCAACTCTTATTCACGACAACATTTCAAAAGAAGAAAGAATAGCCCTAAGGAACCTTCAGATGAGAAGGGATGTTGTCATCAAGCCTGCAGATAAGGGTGGTGCTGTTGTGGTACTAGCAGAAGGTCAAAGACAACTAAAGGATGAAACAACATATAGATTTCTTGACAAAGACATCACCACAGATCTCAATATTCATATCATTACATCTATACAAAACCTTTCAAGTAGGAAACTTCTTAAAGAGGAAACTGCCAATCTCCTTGTTAATCCAAATCCCACCCCTGGAAGGTTTTACATGCTGCCTAAAATCCACAAAGCCAACAATCCTGGTCGCCCAATTGTCTCAGGTAACAACACAGCTACTGAAAGCATTTCTCTGTACATTGATGTAAATTTACAAAACATGGTGCAAAACCTCCCATCATATATCAAAGACACCAAGGACTTCTTGCTTAAAATTGAGTCTTTAAACAAGCAGTATCAATTCCACAACAATACTATACTAGCTACTTTAGATGCCACATCTCTTTACACCAATATACTACATAATGATGGGATTCAGGCTTTAAATGAGTTTCTTAACACCAGAGATATGAACAGTCCTCCAACAGAGGTTCTCACAACTTTAGCTACGCTAGTCCTGACTTGTAACAACTTTACATTCAATTGAGAACACTACCTTCAACTACAAGGCACAGCTATGGGGACTTGCATGGCTCCATCATATGCATATCTCTTTATGGGTAAACTGGAACAGGAGATCCTCAAAAAGGCCATCAACAAACCACTTATATGGTGGCGATACATTGACGACATCTTTATGGACTGGACAAACGGTAAAGAGAATTTGGAACAATTTAAAAATTACATCAACTCTATCCATCCATCTATTAAGTTTACATTTAATAGTACAAATGACAATCTGCACATCCCTTTTCTGGATGTCCTTCTCACCATTGAAAACAACAAAATAGCCACTGATCTCTATAGCAAACCCACTGATGCCCACACCTATTTAAACTGGAAATCCTGCCATCCTAGGCAACAGAGACTCACCAGCTGCAGGCGACCCAACCTCGCCTCGTGAAGCAAGAGAGACACGGACAATTTTGTACATTTTATCTGGGGGTGGGGGGCCTGCCTGATTGGCAGACAGGGAGGGAGGCATGTGCAGACCGGGGGGTACTGTGGGGAGGGTGTGGAGCCATGATATAAAAAGGCTAGGCGGCAGATCCTGGAAAGGCGCGGGTGGCAGGCCACGCCAGTTTAGGGGAACAAGGGATAGATGCATAATATCCATCCCTTGTTCCGGGCCTGTCCACAACCAGAAGACAACTGGGAGATGCAGGACTCCATCCAACCTTCGACTGTTGTTGTGTAACACCAGGTCTGTGGTGCAGAAAACAACGCTCATCCATGATATGATCCTGGATGAGAACGCAGACCTGGTGTGTATTATGAAGACCTGGCTGGATGAAGCCTCAGCTCCTATGCTTGAGGCCATGTGTCCAGCCGGTTTCCAATACGCGCAGCAGCTGAGGATTGGTAGGCGGGGAGGGGGAGTGGCAGTCACCTATCGGGGGTCCTTGGTTTTCACCAGACCCAGTCTCCACGAGACCAAGTTTGTTGACTGCATGTACTGGCAGTTGGGCCCAAAGGGCAGTTTAGGGATTCTACTAGTGTACCGCCCACCCCGCTGCACAGTAGACTCCCTGACTGAGGTGCTCGAGGTGGTCTCGGACGTACGGATGCTCTCCCCCAACCTATTAGTTTTGGGGGACTTCAACATGCACGCCGAGACCGCTCTCACTGGAGCCCCTTGGGATTTCATGGAAACCATGACTTCCTGGGAACTGCATCTTAGTAATACAGGGCCCACTCATGTAGCCGGTCATGCTATTGGCCTTGTGTTTGTCTCGGGAGGGGAGGGAAGTGCTCTGAAAATGGGGGCTGTTTTTTCTAACCCCGTGTCATGGTCGGATCACTATCTGGTGAATATAGACCTCTCAATGCCACACACCCTCCGCAGGGGACAGGGACCTATTAGGATGGTCCGCCCCAGACGCCTGATGGAGCCGAAAGGATTCCTGAATGCGCTGGGTGACTTGGAGCTGACTGAAGGATGCCCGGTCAAAACCCTGGTGATGGAGTGGAATAGGGAGATCACTAGGGCAGTAGACTGGGTGGCTCCAAAATGTCCTCTCCCCCTGAATAGAGCTCAGATAGCACCCTGGTATACACCAGGGTTGTGGGGTCTGAGACAGGAGGTGAGATGACTAGAGCGCCGGTGGCGGAAATCTTGCGCCGAAGATGATCGGACACTGGTTAGAGCAGCAATAGCTGCCTACCAAGTGGCAACAAAGGCAACAAAGAGGGAATTCTTTGCTGCCTCTATTGTGTCTGCAGAGTGTTGTCCCAGGAGGTTGTTCCAAGTGGTCCGAAGCCTGGTCAGTCCAGTTGCTCAGGAACCCATGGAACATTCTAAAGCCTCCTGCGATAGATTTGCTAAACACTTTGCTGATAAAATCGAGCGCCTGAAGATCAGGATTCCATACGCCGTGGATACAGGTAGTGGGCCAGAGCCGGCCAGTTGCATTCCGGTCCGGTGGGATCGGTTTCAGCCTCTCCCCTCTGAGGAAGTGGACAAGGTGCTCTCTACCGTGAAGCCAACCACCTGTCTGTTTGATCCTTGCCCTTCATGGCTCATTATGAGCTGCAAAGAGAGACTGGGTGAAGGGATCAAGGCAGTGGTAAATGTATCCTTGGAAGAGGGTGCAATGCCATCAGCCCTCAAGGAGGCAGTGATAAAACCCATCTCGAAAAAGTCCTCCTTGGATCCCCAAGAGTTGAATAACTTTCGCCCAGTCTCTAACTTACCATTCTTGGGCAAGGTGATTGAGCGGGTGGTGGCCAAACAGTTACAGACACACTTGGATGAAGCAGATTATCTTGATCCATTCCACTCAGGCTTCAGGACTGGACATGGAACTGAAACAGCCTTGGTCGCCCTGGTGGATGATATGAGGAGGGCGTTGGATAGGGGAGAATATACCTTCCTCGTCCTCCTGGACCTCTCAGCGGCTTTCGATACCGTTGACCATGGTATCCTTTTAAATCGCCTAGAGGGATTAGGAATAGTGGGCACTGTTTTACGGTGGTTCCGTTCCTATCTCTCAGACAGGCACCAACGGGTGGCACTGGGGGATGAGGTTTCAGACCCTTGGCCTCTCAATTGTGGAGTACCTCAGGGTTCTATCCTCTCCCCCATGCTATTCAACATCTATGTAAAGCCGCTGGGGGCCATCATCAGGAGTTTTGGGCTGCGGTGTCACCAATATGCGGATGACACTCAGCTCTATCTCTCATTTAAGTCCTCACCAAAGTTGGCTGTGGATACCATGTCCAAGTGCCTGGAGTCCGTTAGTGGATGGATGGGAGGGAATAGGCTGAAGCTGAACCCTGACAAGACCGAGGTGTTGCTCGTGGGAGACAAGAGAAGGTTGGGGGATATAGACCTGGTGCTCAATGGGGTGAGATTACCCCTGAAGGACCAGTTCCGCAGCCTGGGGTCATTCTTGACTCCCAGCTGTCCATGGAGGCTCAGGTTTCGGCAGTGAGCCAGGCAGCTTGCTATCAATTACATCTGATACAGAGGCTGCGACCCTACCTTCCTGTCCATCTGCTCCCACGGGTGATACATGCCCTGGTCTCCTCTCGCTTAGACTACTGTAATGAGCTCTACGTTGGGTTACCCTTGAAAACGGTCCGGAAATTACAGCTGATACAGAATGCGGCGGCACATCTGATTAAGAACAGCCGTCGCCGTGATCATATAACTCCGGTGTTAGTAGATCTACACTGGCTACCAGTTGTTTACCGGGCCCAATTCAAGGTGTTGGTGTTGACCTTTAAAGCCCTATATGGTTTCAGTCCAGTTTATCTGAAGGAGCGCCTCCAGCATCACCAATTATTGCCACCTGACGAGATCAGCCACACAAGATCTCCTCTCGGTCCCTGCAGTCAAAACAGCCAGGCTGGTACGGACCAGAGAGAGGGCATTCTCTTTTTTTTATCATTAATTTTTATTCAAATTGTCAAAGACAAAAAACAAAATAAAACAAAAATAATTACACAATAAAATAAAATGTTGACTTCCGATTTGTCGCAGATCAGTTATAGGTCTACAATATATAACAATCCTGTCTCTTAAATTATATTATAAAATCACTTTCCTCCAGTAGTTATCTTAATTAATCATCAAATCTCATAAACATTACTTTATTCTTTCCACAAAAAGTCAAAGAGAGGTTTCAATTCCTTGAGAGATATATCTTTCAATTTTTCTCCAGATAAACATGTCGATTAATCCATCTCGTTCAAATCTGTTAGGTCCAATAATTTCAATAGCCATTCTTCCATTATCAATGTTAATTCCATCTTCCATCTTCAATAATCCTGTTAAGTCCAGTAATTTCAGTAGCCATTCTTCCATTATCAATAATCCTGTTAAGTCCAGTAATTTCAGTAGCCATTCTTCCATTATCAGTATCCCATAATAATCTTGTTGTCATAGCCATAGTCCAAATAAACATATAGATTAATCCATCTCATCAAGCCTGTTAGATCCAATAATTTCAATAGCCATTCTTCCATTATCAATATTAATTCCATCTTCCATCTTCAATAGTCCTGTTCAGTCCAGTAATTTCAGTATCCATTCTTCCATTATCAGTATCCCATATTAATCCAGTCCTCCCAACAAAAACAGGCTTTTGTGGTTAATCTCTACGTTTCTCCCTGCCCGGGAGAAAATCTTTACCAGTCAAAAAGAACGTTCTGACTGATTTTAAAACTGAAAAAGCTTCTTCTGAGACGAGAGCTCGTCTCAAAAAGCAGGCACAAGCGAAGTCACCCTTCCCGGAAGTCCAGAGAGAGGGCATTCTCGATTGTGGCCCCCACCCTCTGGAATTCCCTTCCTTTTGACCTTCGACATGCCCCCTCCCTGATGGGTTTCCGCCGGGCCTTGAAGACCTGGCTATTCAGGCAGGCCTACGGGGTTTCTGGGGTGGATTAGTTTTTATGATGTTATTAATTGGAAGGCTGGTTTTAGATTAATTATTGACTGTTTTTGATTTATATGTTGTATTATTGTGTTACTGTACGTCGCCTAGAGTGGCCGTTAATTCGGCCAGATAGGCGACTCACAAATAAAATTTTATTATTGTTATTATATAAAGAAGAACATTGTGTATAGCTTAGCTCTGAGAATCAAACTTATTTGCAACACTGAAGATAAATAGCAGAGAAGGATGTGAACTTAAAGAACACCTTCTTCTAAGAGGATATTCTCCACATATTATCAATTGCAACATCCACCGAGCCTCCATTCTGTTCAGAGAAAACCACCTCCATCATACTGAGGTGTCAAAGAGCAGAGAGCAACGGATTCCATTTGTGGTAGATTTCCATCCAGCATCTCCTAACTATCACCGAGCAATCAGGGAGAGCTACCCATCGCTGGCAAACTCTGAACATCTTACTAGAGCCATCGGCAGGCCTCCTGTTATAGCATTTTGCCAACCTCCTAATTTGTGCAGACTGTTGGTGAGAGCTGTGCTTAAGCCACCTATCACCAATCCAGGGTCTCATCCTTGTCACTCCAAAAGCTGTATCACCTGTGTGTACCTCAGGGAGACAGCCACTTTTACAAGCACTAGGACAGGCAGGACATATTACATCAAACAGAACATCACCTGCAGGTCCTGCAATATAGTTTACATCATCGAGTGCAAAAGACCAGGATGTCATATCCAATATGTAGGAAAGTCCATAACTGACCTACGCACGCACTTCAGGAACCACAAGTTGGCAATTTTGACAAAAAAAATGGAGCAACCATTTGCAAAGCATTTTAACATCGAGGGTCACAGCCTGTTGGACTTTTCCATTACAGCGATAGAGATGCCAGCAGATCCAGCAGCATTGACTAAAAGGGAGAACTTTTGGATTTACTCCATGGACACATTGGCACCACATGGCCTGAACCTGGAGGACAGTACCACCACTACTTAGCTTCTGCAAATGAAGCCCCTCTGAGCATTCCATCCTCAAAGCTCTATAACTCACCTTGGTAACAGCATTTGTATGTTAGCAGCTGATGAATGCAGAAGCTGAAACATTTTGTTAATACAATAAAAACCTCTGTTTGGTTAATCACAATTACGTTCATATATATCCTGCCACCTTGTGTATAACCCTGAATGTTTTTTTTTTCATGAATGCATCCACAAATAGGTATTGCTTGCATTATCCATCTACCCCTTTCCACAGCAGAATGCACCAGTAAGGTTACACACATGACATGGGATAGGATATGGGCCTGAAATTTTGGCAGATGTGACCTAGCACATAACTTTGTGTTATATATGCTCTCCAAAATGCAGCATGTTCCTCAAGCATCAAATATATCTCTGATACACTCCTCAAGCATCAAACCCTGTATAATGTTCATTCCAGCACAGTTTAGCACTCAGTAAGTAGATGCATAGCCAGGCAAAAGACTGATCCCCATCACTCCCTGTACTAGAAAACAAAGTTTGTACAATGGTCACTGTCCTAATGTTACCTCTTCCCATATTGCATTATCCTGACCTCTCAAACCAGTGGGGTTGGTCAATTGCACTAGTCTAGGCATAATTACCATCGAGGTGTGGTAGGGTTGATAGTAGCTGTTAATATCCAGAATAATTCTTTTGGATTCATGGCAATGATGTAGGGACATGAGAAGCCTCCAGAAGAATCTCACTGGTTGTATTAGGGGTCAAAGTCCCTCTATGTTTTGCCTGAGGAGAATGTCCTTAATTTGTGTCTTACTTCAGTGGCAACTCTGCATGAGCAATGGAAAGGCAACATCTATCAAACCAGCATTGACTATCAAACATTCCACAGGCTTTTGCTGTCACAACTATTTGCTAGATGTAGTACTAATTTATTTATTTATTTATTGAATTTATTAGTCGCCCATCTGGCTGGCTGTCCAGCCACTCTGGGTGACGTACAACATAGGCATACAATACATAGACATTAAAAATCTAAAAACAATGAAGATAAAATCTAACCCACCCCAAAAATCTTCCTGAAAAGCCAGGTCTTCAAGGCCTGGCGGAAGCTCATCATAGAAGGGGCATGGTGGAGATCATTTGGGAGGGAGTTCCACAGGGTGGGGGCCACAATTGAAAAAGCCCTCTCTCTAGTCCTCACCAGTTTGGCTGTTTTGACTGATGGGATGGAGAGAAGGTCTTTTGAAGCTGATCTTTGGGCAGCATAGCTGATGAGGCACTCCTTTAGACTAAGTTGTTACCAGCAGTAGTGGTGATCATATATGGCTCATCTACACATGTCTCTTGCAGTCTGTGGTGACATTGACAGTTGTTACTCTGTGTGATGCCATAGCTATGCAAGTGTAACAAGAAAATAGTATTTTGTATCTACATCTGTATAACCAAAGGACAGACTGAACACTAAAAAGACACACATCTGATGTTGATTTTCACTTTCTTTCCTACGTCATTAAAAAAGAATATGATGACAAAGTAGTCCAAGGTGAATTATTTTTAGAAGTTGAAGAAATCGGTATCTTAGTGTGCATTTGCACACCATGGAATTCAGTGTTCCAGAGACCACAGCCAGAGTTTGGGTACAAACACAACATCAAGACTAATGCCATCCTGGGCTCCTGCTGGAAGGGCGGGATATAAATAGCATAATAAATAAATAAATAAGACTAAGGACGCATACATGTTGTAGAATTTAAGAGGGACAGATGTGCTTCCAAAGCACATTCATCCCTGCAGTCTTCATGCATCAGCATCTCTGCACCTTGAGCTGGTTGCCTGCCTGTTTTGGCTCATTCACCTTACCAGTTGCTGTGAGTGCAGGACCAGCTCAGTCCATTTGCTGAGAGTAGCACACTGGGAAGCTATTCATCTTGCCAGGTTCTTGTGGTTCTAGTTTGGCATTCAAGCACTACACTGAGATGCTACCATCTGGATGCACCTTTTACAGAAGTAAATGTGATTTCTCAGTTGTCATTCCCAATTTAGCTTCACATGGCTACCTAGGCAAAAGGACACTAACAGCAACAATAACTGTTGTTGGTTTCCCATATCATTGTTACTGAATAATAATAATAATGTTCACATATCCATTTACCTTTTGCAATAAATGATTACAGCATACCTTAAAACTGGCAGATGCTTCACCTTTAATTGGTCATGTATGGCATGTAAGATTTGACTTGCAGTGATAATCTGAAATAAACCAGCAGGCTTTGTTTGTGCAGGCTTCTAAACATACATCCTGATCTAAAGGACTATGCACAGAACACTTCGGTCTTCAAAAATGAAGCCCTTTCAGCAAGTTAAACCTCACCAGTAATCTCTTAGTTGATCAGGAAGAAGCAGGCTCTCACTCTGATTCCTGAAGAGCCAAGAATGTTCATCTTTTTCCAGTGAATTCTAGATATGCAACTCTCACTGTTTGACTGGAGCAGGAAGCTGCACACACAGCACATGTCTGCATGCACAGTTCGCTGTGCAGCTGGGGATCTGCATGTGGGGCATGCATGTCAACAAGTAAATGTCTTGTTCCACCTGTACTAGGGTTTGCAGATAAACCTTACATCTACAATGAAATGGATTGGCAAACCCTTTGAGGTTCTTTTTGGATTGGCCCAAAACATTTCTGTGTTTTCCAGAGGAAAAAAGCAGGAAATCATGGGGAAAAAATTGTGGGCCAATCTGAGAGCTTGGAAAGATGTCACCTCCCATCCATCCACCCATTACCCCTCCCTCCCAGCACTGCTTTTACCTACTCCCAAACACATGGCTGCTTCCTCCTTTGCCCCTGTATGAGTGGAAGCATTTGTAAAAGCACACAGGGAGGAACACAGAAGGAGGCTCCCCGCTCCTTTCTCTGCTGCCCCATTGCACAATGTGATGGAGTGGAGGGGGCTATGGGAGTTCTAAGGGGTCCTATAACTGCATTGTAATAGAGCTGGGGATGGACAGATTTGTCAGTTTCAGATTCTTTCTTTTACTTATATTTCCAGTCTAAAATCCAGTTCACTGCATTCTGCATCTATTTGTATTTTGTAAATAAAAAGTCCTTAGGAAAATTTGTCCAAATTTTAGTGAGCAGTTCTCCTAATTTTGCATATTTATGTATGCATTTTTGCCGAAGATATATATTTTTGCAAGTTGTTTCCCCTAATATAATTGTTATTTTCCCTAAGAAATGCATTTTTATGCACACTTTCTCATAACACGCACAGACATTTTTCTACACAGTTTTGGTTGGACAACTGCATCACAAAAATTGGGAGAAGTATGAATTTCAAAGGATAGTTGTGTTTCATTTTGCATATCATTTCAGGAAGCACTTATTTAACTTATATCATGGCCTTTCTCTCAAAGCACCCCAGGGCGGCAAAACTAAAGTGATAAAAGTAGTGATAAAACAATAGAATTAAAATTAAAACATTGAAAAGCACCTAAAATGTAAAACATGGGAATGGTAGGTTCTCCTTAAAATATAGATTGAACTGAATTTCTCTCCTACCCCTAGACAGGGCATAGGGGACTATGGGAGATGTACTTCTCCATCCACTCTTCTTCTTGTGCACCTTTGGGGGATAGGGAAGAGAGGCAGAGGAAAAACAGGAATTCTTCTTTGAGTTTGATCAAAATCTAACACAGAGGAAAATCTGTAAAACCCACCTTGGTTTTGAGATGGGCTTTAATGACCCTCCAAACTTTGTTTCCAAGCCTGGCTCACCCAAACTTTGCTGGCGTCTCTCAAATGATAAACCTAATTATTTTGTAACTGATCTACAGATGAAGCCCAGAGCAGGTTTTTTTTTTTTAAATCGATTTTTAAAGTAGTTCAAAGAATGTGAAAATTCCTTCTTTGATAAACATTTTGAAAAATTCCAAGGCGAGCTAAAAGAGTTTTTTAAAAGGCTAGTGAAATTTTCTCATCGTTTATACTTCTTTAATTGAAATGTGCCTTATGTAATGTTTACTGTGTGTTTCTTTGTCTTTTGTTAAGGCACTTGTAATGCTCACACAATGGCAAGAATAATTTTGTGTATAATTTGACTCCAGTGTTGCTCCAATTGCTTTGCGTCTACTCCTCCTGTATTAAAATACCTTAAGAGTTATTTTTCATCACCAGGGTTCTTTCCCTGCTGAAATGAGCTGTCCTGCTGTGTACAGAAATGTCTCTACTTTTCTTTTGTGCAAAAATTGCAAAAAGAGAAGATTCAGACTGCAATCCTACACACACTTACCTGGGAGTAAGTTCCTTTGAAATCTGTGGGGCTTTCTTCTGAGTATACACGTATAGGATTATAAGAACATAAGAACATAAGAAGAGCCTGCTGGATCAGGCCAGTGGCCCATCTAGTCCAGCATCCTGTTCTCACAGTGGCCAACCAGGTGCCTGGGGTAAGCCCACAAGCAGGACCCGAGTGCAAGAACACTCTCCCCTCCTGAGGCTTCCAGCAACTGGTTTTCAGAAGCATGCTGCCTCTGACTAGGGTGGCAGAGCACAGCCATCACAGCTAGTAGCCATTGATAGCCCTGTCCTCCATGAATTTGTCTAATCTTCTTTTAAAGCCCTCCAAGCTGGTGGCCATTACTGCATCTTGTGGGATCAAATTCCATAGTTTAACTATGCGCTGAGTAAAGAAGTACTTCCTTTTGTCTGTCCTGAATCTTCCAACATTCAGCTTCTTTGAATGTCCACGAGTTCTAGTATTCTGAGAGAGGGAGAAGAACTTTTCTCTATCCACTTTCTCAATGCCATGCATAATTTTATACACTTCTATCATGTCTCCTCTGACCCGCCTTTTCTCTAAACTAAAAAGCCCCAAATGCTGCAACCTTTCCTCGTAAGGGAGTCGCTCCATCCCCTTGATCATTCTGGTTGCCCTCTTCTGAACCTTTTCCAACTCTATAATATCCTTTTTGAGATGAGGCGACCAGAACTGTACACAGTATTCCAAATGCGGCCGCACCATAGATTTATACAACGGCATTATGATATCGGCTGTTTTATTTTCAATACCTTTCCTAATTATCGCTAGCATGGAATTTGCCTTTTTCACAGCTGCCGCACACTGGGTCGACATTTTCATCGTGCTGTCCACTACAACCCCGAGGTCTCTCTCCTGGTCGGTCACCGCCAGTTCAGACCCCATGAGCGTATATGTGAAATTCAGATTTTTTGCTCCAATATGCATAATTTTACACTTGTTTATATTGAATTGCATTTGTCATTTTTCCGCCCATTCACTCAGTTTGGAGAGGTCTTTTTGGAGCTCTTTGCAATCCCTTTTTGTTTTAACAACCCTGAACAATTTAGTGTCGTCAGCAAACTTGGCCACTTCACTGCTCACTCCTAATTCTAGGTCATTAATGAACAAGTTGAAAAGTACAGGTCCCAATACCGATCCTTGAGGGACTCCACTTTCTACAGCCCTCCATTGGGAGAACTGTCCGTTGATTCCTACTCTCTGCTTTCTGCTTCTTAACCAATTCCTTATCCACAAGAGGACCTCTCCTCTTATTCCATGACTGCTAAGCTTCCTCAGAAGCCTTTGGTGAGGTACCTTGTCAAACGCCTTTTGAAAGTCTAAGTACACTATGTCCACTGGTTCACCTCTATCTATATGCTTGTTGACACTCTCCAAGAATTCTAATAGGTTACTGAGACAGGACTTTCCCTTGCAGAAGCCATGCTGGCTCTGCTTCAGCAAGGCTTGTTCTTCTATGTGCTTAGTTAATCTAGCTTTAATCATACTTTCTACCAGTTTTCCAGGGACAGAAGTTAAGCTAACTGGCCTGTAATTTCCGGGATCCCCTCTGGATCCCTTTTTGAAGATTGGCGTTACATTTGCCACTTTCCAGTCCTCAGGCACGGAGGAGGACCCAAGTGACAAGTTACATATTTTAGTTAGCAGATCAGGATTTTCACATTTGAGTTCTTTGAGAACTCTCGGGTGGATGCCATCCGGGCCCGGTGATTTGTCAGTTTTTATATTGTCCATTAAGCTTAGAATTTCCTCTCTCATTACTACTATTTGTCTTAGTTCCTCAGAATCCCTTCCTGCAAATGTTAGTTCAGGTTCAGGGATCTGCCCTATATCTTCCACTGTGAAGACAGATGCAAAGAATTCATTTAGCTTCTCTGCAATCTCCTTATCGTTCTTTAGTACACCTTTGACTCCCTTATCATCCAAGGGTCCAATCGTCTCCCTAGATGGTCTCCTGCTTTGAATGTATTTATAGAATTTTTTGTTGTTGGTTTTTATGTTCTTAGCAATGTGCTCCTCAAATTCTTTTTTAGCATCCCTTATTGTCTTCTTGCATTTCTTTTGCCAGAGTTTGTGTTCTTTTTTATTTTCTTCATTCGGACAAGACTTCCATTTTTTGAAGGAAGACTTTTTGCCTCTAAGAGCTTCCTTGACTTTGCTCGTTAACCATGCTGGCATCTTCTTGGCCCTGGCGGTACCTTTTCTGATCTGCGGTATGCACTCCAGTTGAGCTTCTAATATAGGGTTTTTAAACAACTTCCAAGCATTTTTGAGTGATGTGACCCTCTGGACTTTGTTTTTCAGCTTTCTTTTTACCAATCCCCTCATTTTTGTGAAGTTTCCTCTTTTGAAGTCAAATGTGACTGTGTTGGATTTTCTTGGCAATTGGCCAGTTACATGTATGTTTAATTTAATAGCACTGTGGTCACTGCTCCCAATAGGTTCAACAACACTTACATCTCGCACCAGGTCCTGGTCCCCACTGAGGATTAAGTCCAGGGTTGCCGTCCCTCTGGTCGGTTCCATGACCAACTGATCTAGGGAATAGTCATTTAGAATATCTAGAAACTTTGCTTCTTTGTCATGACTGGAACACATATGCAGCCAGTCTATTATGCGGTTAAGTGTATTACATTCAGGATACACTATGTAGTCATGTAGTCAGGAGCTACATAACGATCTTCTATGAAAAGTTGTTAGAACATAAGATCAAATTCCCATGTCAAGAGAAGCTTATTTTAACCTGTGCTACTGGAAACATTTTATACTACTTAAAACTATTTTAAATCTTGATTTATATTTTATATAAATGATTATAACTCTGGAAGAAGGATGTAAAATGTGTCTATAAATCATTTATATCATTTATAGGCATATTTATGCATTTCATTTGTGTGTTGCTTCCCACACATAGGGTTGTATTCAACTAAGTCCTACTCACAGTAGATCCATTCAAATGAATGAGTTTAAATAATATATATTAACTCCAATGGGTTTACTCTGAGTAGGACTAGCATTGAATACCATCTGTAAATTCTAAAGTGACTAATAATACAGAAACAGATACAATGCATAAACATAGATAGTTACATCCATCCTTCATATTGTGAACAGCCAGTATGTAGAGTTTATTTTATATTTTATGCAGTTACTTGTACCATGGATAAAGCCACTATTAAGAGCTACTATGTGTATTGTTATTTAACTTTTGCAGATTGTATTTTGTATTGTTTTATTGATGCATTTTTATATTGTATTTTACATTTGTGGTTTCTATAAGCCGCCTTGAGGGCCTTTGGCCAAAAGGTGGGGTATAAATATAAATATAATAACAATAACAATAATAATAATAATTCCACCCTTCCTCTAAGGGCCTCATGTGATGTAAGTGTTCTTCTCTCCATCAAGCATGGGCCTTGCTTCAACCAACTCTTTCTATAAAAAACACATTTTGGGCATGAGCTGATCCTACAACTAATTCCTGCATTTTATATTAATTCTGTCAAGTCCTGCCCTTTGAATGCTTGTCAAGAAAGTGTATAAAAGAAAACAAAGGGTGCATTTTGGAACAGAAAGCAGCCTCTGTTTTAGCGATAGGAAACTGCCATTCTAATTTCGTTGGTGTTGAAGTGTAAGAAGTAATGAAAACATTTAGACAATTGACAATGGGAAAACACAAAGACATTTGAGGGGAGGGATTTGGAACATTCTGTAGAGAAAAGGAGAACTGAAGCCCATAGAACTTCATTTAGAAACTGGACCTGGTATTAAATGCAATTAAATGTACTATTCTAGCCAGCAAAGTGAAAGCATTGTAATAAAGCAGTACACTACAGCCCCAGTAATTCTTGTGTATATATGAGGCAGATATGCTGAAAGTGTGATGTCCTTTATGATCGGATTGTACTTTATAATATTTAAGCATTCAAATCACTTCACCTAATTTATATCCATAATCATTAGCAACAAATTTATAAGGTAAATCAGTATGCTTATCCCCATATTTCAGAGTGGGAAGAGGAGCTAAGAAATGGCAGCTTGCTTAAATGCAGCTGGTGACTTTAGGGTGAAGTTTGAACCAAGGTCCATATATCAATTTGCCAATCTGTTAGGCAAGCTATTATTTATGCATCAGTATTTCCTTAGGTCTTCTAACCTCCTTTAGCTTTAAGCTGTTTTTTACTGTCTGCAACCTCTGCTTTTACGCTATATTATTCTTTAATTGTTGTTAGTGTTATTGAGTCTTAAATTGTTTTATTTATTGAGAGCTGCCCTGAGAACTTTGTTATAGAGTGGCCTATAAACATTGTAAATAAATATGTAAAGCAATGAAGGTAATGATTCTGCCCTGTGTCTGCCTACACTGCATTAGCAGAGAGTGAGAGGCTCAGCAATAGTGGCTGCACATGAGCATGCATTGTAACTTGTGCTCACAAAACATCAAGAGGCTCCTTGCAGCATGAGAACTGCAGCCACAACTGGGAAATGAAGAGGTGAGACAAGGTGAAGTGTGGGTAAAACAAGGGGCACATTTATTTAGATAAAGCCAATTAAGTGATTGATTATACAAAATGATCTGCAAAGATAAAAGTGTGGGACACAACTCTTAACCAATTGGGCAAGGACACCCTGCCAAAATTTTTTTAAATGGTCCAAAACAGCATTTCAATCAGTATCACAAGTGACCTTTTTATCTTTCTTTCCCTGTACCAGTTTAGACTTTTTTTGTCCACCCTCTGAAGACTTGACAGTTCAGTTTCTCCAGAGACTCAATACGTGCCAAAACTGATGCCATATCAGGACCCTCACCCTCAGATGATGAAGCCTCCTGATGCACATCAAGCTGCCATTGAACCGGGGCGCTTTGGGGGCTTCCTCTTCCCTTTGGGACATCCCATGCCTTTCTTAGGAGGCATAATAGCAATAAATTTGCCCACCTACTGCTTGAATGTAAGAGAAAAATAGAGTGGTCAACTACACTCCAGATCTGGCTTCAGCCTATAGCCCCAAAAGGCCCTGCTAATAGGCAAACCACAAAAGGCCTACTCATACGAGGCCTGCTACCAAAAAAAAAAAAAGGAGGGGGAACTAATTGAAACGACTGCTGGAGCCAAAAGTCCTGTTCAAAATGGCTGCTGCAATCAGAATTCTCCTCAAAATGGCCAAGAAAACCTGAGGCCACCCACCTGGCCTCTGCAAAACAGGCTGACAAGGCCCCAGAATGGCTGCCAGGTCTTATCTCCCCAAAACAGCTGCTGAATGGGCAGGTCCCCAGGCTGAAAAAGGGGGGTGCTTACAGTCCTTCCCCCCCACAGGACTGCTTGGCTCCAGTCCCAGTTCCAAACCCTGCAGGCCCATGAGAGCCCACAAAATTGTGCTCCCACACAATCACCTGATCGCTGATCAGGTCTTCGCGGCTCCAATGCGGCCACCACCAGATTGCCACTACAAGTTCTGCAAAGCTGCTAACATGGCCACCTCTCCCTCAGCTGCTGCTGGATAGCTGCCAGGCGCTGCTAATGCAGCCACCTCTCCCTCACAGCTTTGCCTGCCAGAGGAATAGGGCACCCTGCCCAGACCACCAAAGGATTCCCCCAACAGAGGTGACCTGGCCCGCCACCATACAAGGCCAGAAAAAGGACAAGAAGGGGTGGAGCAGGACTTAAATAGCCACCCTGCCCTGCCCAGGCACAACATAGCTTGATTCACCACACTAGGGGAGGGGGGTTGAAACCATGCCAAGACTTCCTCTGACATGGCTGCAAAGGCCCACTGCTGACAGAGCCATCCTGATCTTTTGGCAAGGTGGGAATTGCCTGTCGTTGTACAGATTTGAAGATCCTTAGTTCATTGTGACTGTTCACTGGGCTCACTGGTGTTCCTCAGCTTCACCTGAGCTGAAGGAAGAGGAAGACAGGGAGTCTGCATGCCCATGGGAACATTTGGTGGTGCTTTGGGCTGCTAGGTGGGAAGTGTCCCTATTTAAGGTAGCTCCTCCTCATGTCCAGCCTTTATGGAACAAATGCGGAGACCCACCCTACCTCCTTGTAATGCAGGGAAGAATAAGCTAGTTGCTAATTTAAAGGGGCCAAGCAGGAATTTTTGAGGTATCCCTGTTTGGACCTGGAGGCAATTTCCCCTCTCCTGCTTACTGCCCATAACCTGGGCAGTTTTGTATCTGATTTGGCTAATTGGTTTCTACAATAGGTTACAACAGACAGGTAGTGCAGAAACCTGAGGAGTGGAGATTAGAGGCACTTGGAGGATGAAGGGATGTTTACTCCACCTAACTCTCATTGCCAATCAACTTGAGAAGATAGAGGAAGCAGGTTGGCCTTGGACCCAGAAGGCTTTGGGCCACAAAGGCAGCACAGAATAGAACCAATAGGGACCCTCTGGCTTGCTTTTTGGTGGGAGGGCTATGTATGGTATGTATCAACAAGTTAGTCAATACAGGAACTCAAATCAAGGTGGTATTGCTCAGAAGTAGACTGCAGAGAGACTTTCCCAACCTTCTGCTGGACCCTAGAAGGTATCTGCACGTGGCCTAATATTTATTTATTTATTTAAAATATTTCTATCCCGCCCTTCTATCCTATAATAGGGCACTCAGGACGGCTTACAGAAATAAATCAGACAAGTACATAATAAAATTGTAAGCAGTAAAATCACAAAAACATTACAATAATTTAAAATACATAAAATACAATTAAAATACATAAAAAAACAATATATATATATACACACACACATATATAGGGACTGGTACTAAAGAAACTACAAAGGTAAAATTTAACGTAGAAGACATAAAATCACTGTCAGGCTCTACTTTCAGTCCCTTCCAAAGGCTCTCCAGAACAAGATCATTTACAGAAGTCTCTGGAAAACCAACAGGGAGGGAGCAGAGCGGACTTCTTGGGGTAGGGTATTCCAGAGCTTGGGGGCCATATGTCATACACGTTGCAGCTCTTGTTTTCTTAGTTGATAAAGTTTCAACTCTTAGCTCCCTGTAATGTCCTGTGCCTTCACTGGTGGTGGGGGCAAAGATGCAATCACCTGTAGCAAGGGACCAAAGCATTGTAAATAGTCTCACGGTAACCCTTACCAGTCATCCTCCAATACTGAAAGCAAACAGAACTGAATGGAATCATACTCTTATATATATATAAAAAAGTATTCCCTGTTCATACTGAAATCCCAGCTGGTTAGACCAGCCAGTTGGAAACAGCAGCAGTTATAATAAGAGAACAACATTGAGCATTTCTTTAAGTTTTGCCAAGTGCTAATGATTGGAGCTATTATAAGCGTACATGCATCATAAATCACAAAGCTGTTCAGGTTATGGACAGTGATGCTGAATGCAACATATCTATCACTTTAGCTAACAATAACACAATCCAATTGGACCAAATGAATAAAGCTCTACTGTTTATGGTTTTTGCCCAATCAGATTTTGGGTTAAAGTGAGAAAAGCTGCATAAAGCAAGAAACGGAGAGTAAAATAATGCAATGGGTCTCTAAACACCTCAAAGGTTTCCAAGTCATATAGCCTGCAAGATATGTAGTCTTGGAGCATAACTTATGGAAGTTTCCTGCCCCTTCCTTCTCTTTGCAGCAACCCATTCCCCCCAAATGCCTCCCTGGAGTTTTTTTTTGGTGGGCTTCCTAAAGAATGTGTGGGGTTGTTGAAGGAGCAAAATTCCCCCTTGCCAAATTCAGCTTGAAACCTAAGGGAAGTTAAATTAATGATAATTAATTAAGTGAAATGAACATTTCCAGCTAGTAATCCTTGCTACTCCTACTCAGAGTAGACCCACTGAAGTTATAGACATGGCTAACTTAGGTTCATATTAATTTCAGTGGCTCTACTCTGAGTAGGGCTTTGTTGAATACAGCCTCCTGTCCCCTCCTCCCTACAGCAGTTCCCTGCAACCCATTCCGCATTGGCTAGGAGGGTCCCAACCTCTAGAACGGCTTGGAGGGGGTGCAGGTAAATGCAGGTGTTAGAAGCATGGAAAATGTTCCTTCTATGAACATCACTAAGTGATTTTATCTTAGGATCCAACCCATAATGTTTTAGTCCTCAGAACTCTCCAGAGGCCACACCCCCTCTCCTCAGGCCACACCTGTCATTGGCCCTGCTTTGCACCCCAAGTGTTTTTGCCTGGCTGCAATGGGGATGCAATGAAGCAAGAATAGATAAGAAGAGCCAGCATGGTGTAGTGGTTAGAGTGTTGGACTAGAACCTGGGAGACCAGGGTTCAAATCACCACTCAGCCATGAAGCTTACTCGGTGACCTTGGGCCAGTCACCATCTCTCAGCCTAACCTACCTCACAGGGTTGTTGTAAGGATAAAATGAAGAGAGGGAGGAGAACCACGTATGCCACCTTGAGCTCCTTGGAAAGGTGGGATATAAATATAATGAAAAAATGTTTTTTTTTAAAAAAATGGGAAAACAAAAGTGGCTGTGTGGAGACCCTTGACTGCAGTCACAATAGACCTTCAAAAGGTTGACTCCCTCCTGCCATATACAGACACCACCATAAGTTAGGGCATAGTACATATTGGAACAGGTGGAATTTTAAATCCCATATTGAAAGATCTCAGAATCTTGTGAACTTTTTCTTGCCCTTAGAAGGGTGGAACACTCCTTTTGACTTCCTCTCACATCACCATACCTCTTCCTTTTACACATACACAGCAGTGGCAGCTCCATGTCAGAGGGACAGTGGAATTCACTCTGGATTTTCATCTGGATTTTCAAGGAGCTGAACCCTATTCCCAGAATAGGTTTAGCACCTTGGACAGCTCCTTGAAAGTTTGGACTAAAACCCGTAGCAGATTCCACTGCCCCAGCAGGCAGCCACCAGCCGCCACTGACATGCACCAATAAGGCCCAGAATCCTGTAAAAGAATAAGCCATACCATCACTTCATATTCTCTTCTACGCACTAAAGGAACATCTCAGCAAGATGTTAGACCAAGAGACTGTAGATAAGGAAATCGTTTTGCCTTGTGCCATCCTTATTCGAAGCAACTGCAAGGGCAGGCCAGAAGACTTAGAGTTCCTGTTCCTTGCTTCTGACTTCATCTTGCACACAAACACACAGGTCAGGAACACCTCTTTAGATGTGAAATAGGTAATTGTGAATTCTATCTTGTCTTCTTGGGGGTTTTCCATAAAAATATTATGCCCCACTGCTTTAGAGGAGAGGGACTTCTTTATATTAAGGGGTGTGAATGTATTAGCATATTAAGATAAAATGCACCTGTGAATATATTGCAATGTATCTATGAGATTATAGTGATTAGAATCTCATTTTTCCTCATCCAACTGTAATACAGCTTTCCTTTTGAAATGGTCTGTGTTGTGATTATGAATGTTTGGGCTTTGAACTATTAAGGCACATTTTCAGAAGAGCACAGGTTTTGACTCAAGCAAAAAGATGCACCTCTCACATGTGCATGTGCATCATATGTACATGCTTGTTCCTAGAGTCACCTGTAACATTATTTTCACTCAGATTCTTTCCATTTCATTTATATCCACAGAGGATCTTTCTATGCTTCCAATTCAGGGCTCTGTTGCTAAAATAGAAATGCAAAAAGCTACACGATACCATGATGCACAAGGTTTTGTAGGGAAAAGACCATAGCTCAGTGGTAGAACATCTACTTTACATGCAGAAGGTCCCAGGTTCAACCCTCAACATCTCCAGGTAGGATTAGAAAAGAACCTGCCTGGAGAACTGCTGCCAATCAGTGTGGACTATACTGAGCTAGATGGACTAATGGTCTGACCTGGTATAAGGCAGCTTCTATTGTTCCTAAATAACATACCTCAATGTGGACTGGGCCACATACGATACCTACAAGTCTCCCAATCTGCTGTTTGAACTAGAAAAGATCAGTAGAATTGCTTCCTGGTTTGCAGAGACTGGGTTCACTTATTTATCTGAACGTTGGCCAGAAACAATGACAAGAACAACAGTTGTGGACATTCAGTGAGCAAAGGACTGTTCAGATCTGGTGGAAACCTTTCAACGCCTCCATAAGAAAAGAAGCATAGCTACTGCTTCAGTGTGTTGATTTTCAGTACTTCCGTTCTTACAAATGTTCGCACAAAATGCCTTCAGCACTTCGCTTGACATTTTAGCATTGAAAATGCTGAATCATTACTGTCACTATTTCTGGGGAAATGGCATTCCCATAACAAAGATCAAAGGTCAGACACTTGGGCAGAAGAGGGGAACTTTATATTGCAGATCCAATTATTTTTACAGGTCAACAGCTGATGTTTTCCAACAATACATCTTCATTAGCTGAAATTAATTTACCATGATATTTAACACTTCCTTAACTTAGTACACATTGTGGACATTCTTCTTTTGTGCCATTTAAATGTAGCATTTTTTAGGGGTTTCATCATTATTAAAATAACATGTTTATGCAACATATAAGCACAATGGCATTCTACCCTCAAAATAACCCCATCAAAAGTGCATAATAGTTAGAAAGCCATGTCAAAAAACCTTTCAGTGATCATATCAAAAATATTTGTCCGACCTTTTTTAGATACACATCACTTGAATTTTAGGATACAGTTGTAAGGAATCGTTCAGCACAATTTCTCTGTTGCTTAGGGCATCACTTTATTAAAAGAGCCGAGTGAATAATTAATAATAAATAGGTTTTATGATGAATTCAGAATCTCTTTCAGTGTGTTTTTCATCACAGCACAAAGACATTCATTGGAAGAAGGCCCCAAATTAGCGTTAATCAGAAAGTGTCATGAAATGTATGGTGGTCCAAAAAATTCACTGTATTTTAAAAGTAACACTGGTACAAATATTTCTCTGTATTTTCTCAACCAATTTTCAGCAATTAATGACAAAAGAAATTGCATTTTATCAAAGGGGAGAAAAATAGATAAATTTCTATGGGGGCACAGGTGGTGGTTGTTAAAATTACTTTCCTTTCAAGGTAGCCAAGGGTGTTTGTAAATGTCCTTTCATCCTGCTAATCATCTTACTGGTGGTTTACACTCTGTAGGCTTCCTGGGTGCCTCTGTTTCCTAAAAATGCCATTATACCCTCAGATGGGCTTTTTTCTAAACACAGGAAGGTGGGCTAGCTGCCTACTGTGTGCCTGACAGCTGAAGTATTTTTACTTTGAAAGAAATGAGTGTGGAATAGTGTTGCCATTTCTCTGGTTTTCACATGGAGACTCCAGTTTTTTGGGTCCTCTCTAGGTCTCCAGGTGAGTCACCCCAATCTCTGGACTCTTAGCTTTCATTTTTTGTAAAAAAAATTAAGTTTCAAGGTGGTCTGGTTCAAGAGATATACACCAAAATATAAGAAAACCCCACAACTTCAGTTAGTACCTGCTACTCTAATCCCTGCCCTTTCAGGTTTTTAGCAAATAAGTGACGTCACGATTGTGATTGACAAGGGATCTGTTGAACTCCAGGAAATAGCTAAAACTTATTGCAAATTCTGAAAACAGTTTCCTTTTCCTGCTTGTCTGCACATTAGGAATTCAGTAAATTTGTAGCTTTCAGCAGTATCAAGAGTACTTTCTCTGTGCATTTAGAACAGAAGATCACAGCAGGATCTTGGAAGGCATGCACAGTAAACAATTTAAGTTATGATTATAATAAAAATATACATGCAGGCTTTTTTAAGTACTAGCAAAAATAGCATACGATATAGGGGGGGGGAAATGGCATCCGGCAGATAACAGCAAGTTTGGTCGCTCTCAACCCTGATATAAAACATCAAGCTAAACCAAACTAAATTAGGGGAATAATCTCTGTCCCACTCATTTTGTTGCTGTTTTCTATGGGATGTTTTTGTTGGCTGGGCATTTAGATTCTGCAGGTCTGCCTCCCGTTATCTCCTTTGGTGTTTGTTTGCTTCCTATAACCGGCTGTCTGGGAGAAACAAAGATAGCTGCTCTTTTAGAAAATAATGAGACTGTGAAAATAAAAATCTGGACTTAACCAACAGACAAACGGAAAAGGAAAATAAAGGAAACTCCTGGCTCTAAGAAGGTTTGGAGACACCAGAAAGTGAGTAGAAGTTAAACCTTTTTTAACTAGAATTGGCCAAAAACTCAGTTCTAGACTGGGTGATACCCAAACACTCTAACATGTTATACACGAGAAGAGATTACCTAACTCAGGGGCTTGATATTCTGGAATTATCAACAGTAGAAAAAAAGCCCAAACAGTTGAAAATCACCCAGTATTTCTCTCCCAAAGAGCAGACAAATTTATCTGGTACGATGAAAGAAAAAGGCCAAGAGCTTACTTTGGAGGAAAAGGGCCCCGAGTCTGCTAAAACTTGGACTAATGTTGAAAGCAGCAATACAAGGAAAGAGACTGTAAAGGGCCTTCTCTTGGATACACCTATGGATTGGTCTCTGGATTTAAATGGAGCATTCCAACTGGAAAGTCCTGCTTTTTTAACTCCCTCTTTGGCCCAGGAGATTGCGCAAGCAGAAAATTCGGCAAGCTCCTTGATAACAAACAAATTACAGGTGGTAACTACAGACTTGAGGGATATGGAAAAGGGATCACCCGGGGATGGCTCTGATAGCCTACACCTCATGGCACAATCTCTGATTATTACATCAAGTCCCACCAAACTATTGGAGGGAAAAAGCGTACTGAGTACAACCAGCTATTTACCCTTAGATTGTTGGCTCTTTACATTGACTAAGGACATTGAACACATCAAAAACTTCATTTGTGAGGCAAATAAGCTGTTAACTACACTTGTGGAGGTGTATAGCAAACTTCCCCTCCATTCTGACCCTTTATCTCGATCTAATCTGGCTCAACCGCAACAAATGTCCCAAGTAAACGCTAAACAAAAGGACAAGGGAAAACAGGTGACCAATTCAAGAAGATGCCATGGTAAAATGGCCAGACCATCTAAATTGAGTAAAAACATCAAGCGCCCTAAATTCCGTCAATATGTTAAAATGAATTTCTCCAAACTCTTTAAAATTCTAGAGTCACTCATTGACTCCAAAGGAAAACAACATGTAAATCATCCAAAGCAGTCCATAACTAGTGACCAACTTAAAGGAACCGCTGAACCCGAGATTCTAATGGTGTCTGCTCATCTAAAGGATTCAAAATCACCTAAATATAATCAGAATATTTTAAAACGTATGCGCCCTTATTCCAATATTAGGGAGGTCAAGATGCAGACTCCCACCTCAAAATGGCAATTAAAACTTATCTGCAGGAAATTAGTACTGACAAACTACCCAAAACCATCCGGATATCTAACTCAAAGGGAGCGCAGAACTCATCTGTTGCATCTACTCAACAGCGTTTTGCCCAACTGGTTCTCACCAGCAAATATATCTTCAGTGGAATATCTATACTACAATAGCTACATGGAGCGAGCAGTGGTGAAGTTTGACTCCTGGGAGCATGCGGATCTTCTGCTGCAACATAAATTCAGTCTATGGCACCATGGCATTGAAATAAAGAGATTTTTTATGAACGTAGCAGTGCCACAACTCCTTTGCCTAAAAATTCCAACTAAAAACCTGACAGAAAACTTTGACGCGAAGCATTTAGCAAAACACGCAGAGTTAAACTCGAGCCAGGATGTTTCCACACATCCGGACCAACAAGTTCATCTTAGCGTCTTTACAACTGAGCCTCAACGATCCGAATTGACTCAAATACCTGCGACCGAGGAAGAAAGTGGCCCATATATCGATGAGGAAGTAAGACTGTTGGAAGCTTATATAGATCTCTCAAGCGAGGCGCAATTTGACATAGTTCAAAGATTGCAAAACTTGACATCGCTACTTACTACAAATCTTTAAACGATGTACATCCTAACCAACCCTTAGAAGGAAAGTCTCCATCAGAAACCTCCTTGTCGGGATCAGACAGACTAACGGAACCCAGTTGAAGAAAGCTTAATGACGGCACCAACAGCAACGTTACAGTCTTTGAAACCATGATGGAGTAGTACTCAACTCCCTGCAAATCTTTCCCTCCTTTCCTGGAACATTGCGGGAGCAAAATCTAAAATTACTGATCCATCCCTTTTGATTTATCTTAAAAAGTTTGATGTGATTTTGTTACAAGAGACCTGGGCTATAGATCCAATAGATATTGATGGATTTATGACTTATACCATGCCAGCAACACATAGCGATAAAGGAGATCGCCCTAAAGGCGGCCTCTGTATAATGGTTACCACCAAACTAAGACTATAATTGAAAAATCTACCATGTTTGCCAGGACTGGCCATGACTCTAGTTCTTAAAACGAAGGAGTCAAGTCTGTTACTGATAAATGTCTACTTTCCCCCCATTAGACAGAAGAAGCAAATTGAATATAGATACCAATTATTAGAGGAATACATAGTTAAACTATTAGCATCTCGTCCAGAGGCCATAATATTAATAGCCGGCGATTTTAACGCCAGAACTGGCCCTAGTGATGAGAAACTGTATAAGCATTTCCGTCAAATTCGCCCTATGTCATACGAGAATTACAAAGTTCCTTCCCGCTCCTTGAAAGATAAAGGGGTAAATTATGCAGGTTTTTCTCTTATACAGATGATTTATAGACTGAACTTTACCCTGGTAAATGGAACTGTTGAGGGTGATTGGTCTGGTGAATATACATATCTGTCAAATGCGGGATCATCCACTATCGACTACTTTATTATCCATAGGGACTGGTTCAATATGGTAGCTTCCTGTTCTGTTGATATCCGAACAGAAAGTGACCATTTACTCCTTATATTGTCACTTATATGGGGATCACAAGAGATTCGCCCCGTAAATACCCCAACTTTAAACTGGGAACCTGTTGAGTCCATCTCTAGGGTACGTTGGACAATTAAATTAGAAAAACACTTTAGAGAGATAATATACTCTCCATCCATGGTCCGGCTCAGAGAAACATTACTATCAGCAATACAGGGAGAGCCTACAATACAAGCTTATCAGAAGATGCTTTCTGAGGTCCAAACAAATCTGACCATGAAATCTACTTCCAGAGGGAATAAAGGTTCTAATTGTCATAAACAATGGTTTGACCAGGAGTGCCAGGCCCATAAGAATCTTCTGATCTGTAAATATAGAGAATATAGGTTTCAAAATCTGACAGAAATACCGGCGGAATATAGAGAATTAAAACAGAGTTATAAAAATCTAATTAAACGGAAAAAGTTAGAAATCCAGAAATCATACTGGCAACAACTGATCATGGCCTCTAGGATTAAGAACACTACACTATTCTGGAAGTTAGTTGCTAGAGGATGGCCAAATTCAATATCAAAATTGGACTCCCATATTTCAGTAAACCTATGGGAAAGTCACTTTCAAAAGATCTATGTAAGTGATCAGAATAAGACCAGTAATGTCGAAATACTGTTAAAAGATCTTCCTACCTGGCCCCCAGTGACTGAGAGTGAAGTGATCACACTAATTACTTCCCTGAAATTAGGAAAAGCCCCCGGTGCTGATAATATCACGGCTGAAATGATCAATACTGATCCCAAGTGGTGGGCACCAATATTAGCTACACTCTTTATGAGTATAGATCAGATGACCATCGTCCCTGAAGACTGGGGTTTAGCTATTATTGTTCCAATATTTAAGAGAGGAAATAGAGCTGATCCATCGAACTACAGACCCATAAGTCTGTTGAGTGTGATCAGCAAATTATATGCTAAACATCTGCTAGCAAAACTCCAATTCTGGCTTGAGCAGGAAAATATACTCGAAGATGAACAAGCTGGGTTTAGGGTAAATTGTTCTACACTTGACCACCTACTTGTTCTAAAACATCTAATAGACAAATACTCAAAGCGCCCGGGGGGGGTTATATGCAGCTTTCATAGATTTTAAATCTGCATTTGACCTTATCCCCAGAGACAAACTGTGGGCTAAATTAGAATCTGCAAATATTGATAAGAGACTGTTATTACGTATACGTACCTTTTATTCAAATACTTACGTTCGCATCAGATATAATAGTGTTGGCAATTTAACGGGGCACATTCCAATGACAAATGGAGTAAGACAAGGCTGCATATTAGCTCCAACGTTATTCAATTTTTATGTGAATGCCTTAATTAAAAGCCTTGCAAAAATTCCTTCCCACCATCCTACGCTCTCAAATAGGCCAATTTCAACATTGTTATATGCTGATGACGCTGTGTTAGTCTCTTTTTCACCAGTCGGTCTTCGGCGTCTCCTTTCAGCTCTTAGTAATCACTGTAAGACTGAGGCATTGGTAATCAACTATGAAAAGACCAAGGTGATGGTTTTTACCAAAAAACGCACAAAACACCGATGGAATCTGGAGGTTAATGCTATAGACCAAGTAACTATCTATAAATATCTTGGCATAGTATTACATTCATCAGGTAACTGGCAAGCTCAGGCCAAATGTGCGCGGATAACTGCCCAAAGAAGTGTAAATGCCCTTCTTTCTTTCTACTATACTAAGGGTGGCCAACATATTCCATCAGTCTTAAAAGTATTTACCTCCAAAATTGTCCCACAACTACTATATGGTACCCAGGCTAGCGCACGTACAAACTTTTCCTTATTAGAAACAGTACAAACAAAATTTCTTAGGTCCATTTTAGGAGTTCCATCCTGTGTATCAAATAACATCTTACGCCTGGAAGCTGGTCTTCCAACACTGGATTCACGTATATGGATCCTTAAATTAAAATTTTGGTTAAAATTAGTGTTTTTTCCGGTGGGATTGGCTCCTTTAGTACTTAATGACTCCTTCCATTCGGAGTGGAGAAATTCCTTAGTACTAAAACTTACATCTTTAGGCCTATCCCCGCCCTTTCTCCTTTCTATGGGATTCCAACAAGCTAATTTATTAATTACCAAAAGAATTTTGGATACGGAAATACAAAATCAACGCTCTTTTAGACATATTAATACAATTGGGGAACCACGTAGCTCGCCCTATATGCCTGCAAATCACTTGAGGATCTTAGTGGACTATAGAATAAGAAAAGCATTCACGAAGGCGAAATACAATGTTCTACCCTCTACCTTATTAAATGGTAGATATAAAAAAATACCACTCCTAGAGCGTGTCTGCCCATGTGGCAGTGGCTCTTTAGAAAACATCGACCATGTCCTATTAAATTGTGAGTTTTACAATGAGTTAAGACAGCGATTTATTACTCCTCTTCTCCAACGAATCCCAGGCCGAGACTCTGCATTATATACAAAATACCTTTTAGCAGATGTGGACCCTTCTGTTACATTCCCAGTTGTAAAATATTGCGCTGCAGTAATAAAGCAACACACCTTGCTGGTCCCACATGGTGTTTTATAATTTGATAGTTTTAAAATATCTTAAATCGAACAAAACTTTGTTCATTTTAGTTAAATGTATGTATTATTGGATATTGTTTTACTGCTGGTCTTTGACCGTATTAATAAAGATTTTGAGTTTGAGCATATGATATATTTTATCTTACAAATAATTTTTGAACAGAAATGTAAAAAAGTGTACATGCTGCGGCTTACGATGCCATTACAATGTGTTATACTTTTCTAATTACGAGGAGTCAAACAGGTTTAAATTTTCCTGGACTGTTGAAGAGGGCAGTTTATTTGTGTAATTCATTGCCTGTTTTGAAAACCTTCCCAATATGAAACTTTAATCCTATACTCACTTTTCTGGGAGTAAAGCTGCAGTGCTGATCCCACATACTTGGGAGTAAACCCCACTGAATTCAGTGGAACTTACTTTTGAGCAGACATGGTTAGGATTGTGCTGTAAATAACTGGGACTTTTGAGTGAACATGGCAAAGGATTACTTCCAATCCTTTTTTTAAAAAGCAATTAGGCTGGGCTTACTTAGCTGTCACTGCTTTAATTTGGTAGGAAACTGCTTTTTAAAAAAATGTTCTGCAATGACCAACTGGTTTTGACAATGAACTATTATATGGGTTGTATGTTTTTTTTACATCTTCCATGTGCGTGTGTGTATGGAATCTTTCCAACTACCCTGTGAAATATGGTTGAAAACCAAGGCAGCTCACAATAAGAAATAAATCAATTTAAAATCCAATAACTGTAAAACAAGTAAAGCAAAACAGCTTAAAATGGCATGGTTTTGAATTTTTGGTTGGGTGAGTGAAGTTCCGTATCACTTGAAGGCTGCAGTCCTGTGCAAGCTTCCTTGTTTGAGTAACCCCCACTGAATACATTGGGACTTGCTTCTGAGTAAACATGCGTAAGATTGCACTATAAATATCTTTACAGCTTGTGTAAATAATAAACATATTTGACATTCATGCTTATATAAATATTTCTTTATGCTATATGATATGTATCGGATTGCACATCATGGTTATACATTATTATTTCCTCTACATTTAAGTGTGCCCTTCTTGCTTGGGGTGGTCATGGTCCCCCTCAGTTGTTTTCACCTTGAGGGGCAGATTAGGCTGAGAGATGGTGCATCGTCCATGGTGACCAGGTAAACCTTGTAGCTTATTTCCATTTTAAAATGTAATTGAAATGATTTATTTGCAGGCAAAATTTATGAAGTAATGCAGATCCTCATAATAAACATGCAATAAACAGGGTATGGTCTGAAGGCACATGAGGCCAGCACCCTGCTGAAGCTAAACAGGGTCAGGACTGGCCAGTGCCTGGATGGGAGACCGCCTGGGAACCATATGTAAGCTGCCTTGGGTTTCATGAAAAGAAAGGTGGAGTATAAATGTAATAAATAAATAAATAAATAGTACATTTAAAGCATATCCAACTCATATTTAAAGTGCATAACTTCCCCGAAGAATCCTGGGAAGTGTAGTTCCCCCCCACTTTTATACTTCCCACCCTTAACAAAGGACAGTTCCTATGATTCTGTGCTGGGATTCATGTGCTTTAAATGTCTGCTGCATGTGCTTTAAATGCATGCTGTGGATCAGCCCTAGGTATTCTATGCATTCATTAGTGAATTGAAAAGAACAATTTTAAAATATACTTTTTTAAACAGGGGAAATGCTGTAACTCACTGGTAGGGCATATGCTTTGCATGCAAAGGTCCAAAATTTAATCTCTGGAAAAGACTGTTACCTGGAAGCCTGAAGAGTCAATGTTTGTCCATGTCATGAATACTGAGCTAGATAGTACTAAATGGCCTGAGTCAGTATAAGGAAGATTTCTTAAAGAGGAAAGAGACCCAAGGCCCACAATGCAACTGACATTTATTTATGTATTATACTTATAACATTTATATACCACTTATGGAGCGAGAAATGTCAGATGTCCAAGCTGGATTTAGAAAAGGAAGAGATACCAGAGATCATATCGCAAACATACATTGGAAAATGGAACGGACCACGGACTTTCAGAAGAAAATCACCCTGTGCTTTATAGATTACAGCAAAGACTTTGGCTGTGTAGATCATGAAAAACTATGGAATGCTTTAAAAGAAATGGGGGTGCCACAGCATATGATTGTCCTGATGCACAACCTATATCTGGACAAGAGACTACTGTAAGGAATATGGAGAAACCAATTGGTTCCCAATTGGAAAAGGTGTGAGACAGGGGTGCTTGTCCAGGATTATCAATACCTTGGCACAGTCATTAACCAAAATGGAGACAATAGTCAAGAAATTAAAAGAAGGCTACGACTGGGGAGGGCAGCTATGACAGAACTATAAAAGGTCCTCAAATGCAAAGATGTATAACTGAACACTAAAGTCAGGATCATTCAGACCATGGTATTCCCGATCTCTAGGTATGGATGTGAAAGTTGGACAGTGAAAAAAGCAGATAAGAGAAAAATCAACTCCTTTGAAATGTGGTGTTGGAGGATAGCTTTGTGCATACCGTGGACTGCGAAAAAGACAAATAATTGAGTGTTAGAACAAATTAAACCAGAACTATCAGTAGAAGCTAATATGATAAAACTGAGTTTTTCATACTTTGGACACATAATGAGAAGACATGATTCACTAGAAAAGGCAAAGGCCTATGGTTATATGCAATAAAGTTCATCATCATCATCATCACTAGAAAAGACAAAAATGCTTGGAAAAACAGAAGAGAGTAGAAAAAGAGGAAGACCAAACAAGAGATAGATTGATTCCATAAAGGAAGCCACAGATCTGAACTTACAAAATCTGAACAGGGTGGTTTATAACAGATGCTATTTATTGGATGTTGCTGATTCATAGGGCTCCCATATGTTGTAATCGAATTGAAGGCACATAACAACAAAATTGTAAAAAAACCTCAAAGCAGTTTACAGAAGGATTAAAATAATAAAATTATTGGCAAAAACAATTAAAAACAGCTATTTGAAAACATCCAAAATAATAAAACCAACAATGTGTTAAAAACAGATTAAAAGCACAATAGCTTCTACCTGGCTGGGTAGGCTTGTATAAATAAAAATATGGTTTTAGCAGATGCCGAAAAGAGTACAATGAAGGCGACTGTCTAATGTCAATAGGCAGGGAATTTCAAAGTGTAGGTGCTGCCACACTAAAGAATTGATTTCTTACAAAAGTACTGTGTGGCACCCGTAACATGGAAAGTGCACCTTGAACTTGGCCGGGTAGCAAATCGACAACAAGTTCAGATTTTCATGCAGAGGTATTATGTGCTGGTAGGGTCTCACTCTTGTCAGCAATTGTGCCACAGTATTCTTCATAACCTGCACCCCCCAGGTCAGATTGTGCTGCATGGAGATTCCTATAACCTTGGTTAAGTGGCTGCTACGTTTGTTTAGTTTTGGGGTTTGGGTAGGAACACTGTTTGGTTGTGGGTTATGTGCCTTACTCATAGTAATCCTGTTGTGGTTGGTATAGTAATGAGTTTAGGAAATCATCACTATCTTTTCTTTTTCTACATGCATTTTGTGTACCTTTAACCTCACTCTCTTATCTCCATAGAAGCAACAACAGCGGTTCCATGAGCTCAGCTCAACCCCCTTAAACCCACTGATGATGCACCTTGTTGTTTACATGATGGTTTGTTTCTTGCCCCATTGTGGTAAAAGAGAATTCACATACTGGGAAGTGTGGCTTCAATTAGTATTATTCCCAATCTACTGCCTGTGAAGGTAGACAAAACCATGTGTGCTTTCTCTCTGTTAGTAATTACTCACTGGAATTGGGTTGGCTGTCAATGATAGTTTATAGCAGCCCACAGGGGAGACAGAAAAGGGTAGAGAATCTTTTTACTCTTACTCATTTCTCAAACCGCTCTCTGCAGGGAAGGGTCAAGTCTGTGAAGAGGTTTAGAGCAGCCACATTAAAAGGCAGAGGTAGGGCATTCCAGGCAGGGGGTCGCCAACCCTGCCTGGATATGGATAGCTTTGCAGTGGATCCTTAGTCAAGCCTTACCAACAACACAATCCTAACCAAATCTACTCAGAAGTAAGTCCTGTTGAGTTCTATGGGGCTTAATCCCTTAGTAAGTGTGCTTAGAATTGCAGCCTTCTGGGACATCCATCTTTACTCCTGAGTGCTCCCATCTAACATATCCACAATACTAGTCTCACTTCCTACAATGGCCTTCTGGTGACTAGACTGGCCTGAGATTACTTAAACCCTTCTTGCCAGAAGCAAATAGGCTAGATTAAATGTTCCCTACCAAGGCTCCCTAAGCAGGTGAGAAGGAATGATCCCATCATTTCAGCTGGATGTGGGAACACCCTGATTTAGCTAAGATTTCTACCTTAATTTCCAATCAGAGAAATGTTTTTGTTTGAGTGGTCATTCATTGACGATCACTCATGGCTGAGTAAGATTGTCTTCCAAGATAATTTGGTTGGAAGATGCCTGTGCATGAATTTGTTTTATGTGGGGAGATCGGCACACAACAATCAACACACAATCTTGACAGAAAAAGGCTTTGATCCAATGACATCGATACCACGATGATTGGAAGTCTTTTATCTGCTGCAGTCTTCATCTGCCTTCACAGCCATGGTAACATACACATTGTTATCCTCCACCTGTTCTGTCATTAAGGACATTCTTGGATCTTTCTTTGTCTGGTTCCTCTCCCTTGACCTTACCGCCATGGGTGATCCTGCTGGGAGTACATGACTCCCGACAGCATCTCTTGCAGGGTTCATTGGAACATGCAAGCCCACTACAAGGGGACAATCCATTGAGTGGTATGCTCCAAGTAACTGTGGTTGATGCTTAACGTATCATGCTTAAAAACATCACTAGGGCCCACCCCGCATGACATCACTTGGGCTTGCCCTTGAAATCTCAGGGTTTGGGATGCTTCTGACCTGGCAACCATAGTGTGGAAATATTTTTTATTAAGGGTAAAAGGAAGGACTTCACTTAAAAATCAAATTATTGCATTGACCTCAGGCTCTTCGTAACTAGCCTCCCCAACTACTTGTGCTTCAATTAAAGCTCCTGGGAAGGCATTTCAGATGTAACTTTTCCTATGGTTTTTTTTCCAGATCTTGAAAGGCAGGCAGATGGGGTTTGATGGACATATAAAGAAGAGTCCTGCCTACTGCCCCTTCACAATGATAAGGTAAGCTCAACCCTGCACCCACCACATTTCTAAAGAAATTCTAAATTCTCCTGAGAAAGTGGCAGAAATGGAACCCTCTCTTGCAGGGGAAGGAAGTTTTGAGAAAACGGAGGAGAAGTGTTAGCACAGCAATAGTCAAAAGAAATGCCACAAGATCCAGTCAAACAGTTTCTTTAAAGCTGATTTTAAGCAAGCGGAGGAGGGAGCTTCAGGGCCTCCTTGTGGGCTTTTCAAAAATGATACCATGTCATGGGCTTCAGGAAAAGATTAAAACAACGGCTCATTTACTCACTACATGGTGCCCCTCTCAGCACTAGCTGTTGTGGAGAAACATTTTAAAAGGGCCCACCTGGCCCAATGCCCTACTTTATTAACAAAGCAAACAAGATCTACAATGTGCATAACATATTAGGACAAATGCAGGCACTTTTTAAGGTCTGGCAGACAAGTGAAAATGCCTCCCTACAGTCCTTGCCACTCCATACTGAGCGGAACCCCACATCGCTGCAGAGAGCAATTGAGCAATCCACTATTGCTTCAGAGTGATGAGCAATGGGAGGAGATTAAAATGATAGCTCATACCTATTACATCTGACCTTATTTATTTATTTATTTATTTATTTGTTTGTTTGTTTATTTGTTTATTTATTTATATACCTCCCCATAGCCAAAGCTCTCTGGGCAGTTTACAGCAATTAAAAAAGGACCCCACCAAGGCTGGTGCATAAGCAGGTATCTTTTCTTAGTAGTTGTTGTTGGGCTTCCCAACAAGTCACATGTTGAGCATGCCATATTTCAGGGAGGGGAAATGTGATTTTCCAGAAGTTGTTGGATTCCAGTTTCTATCAGCCTCAGCCAACATGGCCAATGGTCAGGAATGATATGCCATCCCACAACATCTGGAACCCATAGTTTGTCCATCACTGGCACGTTTTAAAACTGAACAATTTGTCAAAAATCTTTGTTGCTGTATTCTTTTTTGTAAGTTCTGATGTTAACTGGCTTACAGCAGACTCCAAACCCTAGTTCCAACAGGATGAATGAATTTGGAATGGATGGATTTTAGGATGTCCTGGCTAAGCTGTGGCTACACCAGCGTAACTCCCTTATCCTGGCTCAGCCAGGGATACACTAGTGTAACTCCTTCAACCCTGTTCCTCTGGCGATGTGCTGGCTCATCTTGGGCTCAGCTGACAGAATGTACACCAGTGTAAGTCCCCCCAAAGAGGTGTTCTGGACTTGTGAGGGGGGGGACAGGGCAAGGAGAGATTTACACCTATTCCAAGCCTCTTGCACATCACCTGGCAAAAAGGATGGTATAACTCAAACATGACTTGAAAGGCTTGTTTTCCCTCTGCTGGGCTCATGCCAGCTCAGCAAGCATAGCCAGGATTCTGAATGGACTTTAGAATAGGGGTTCCAGCTTAATTTAAGATGCCATAAGTTCCACAGGCTTCCTGAATTTCCTCTACAGAGGATTACTTATCTAAATTAAGATGAGCTATTGTAAACAGATGTTTTGCTGTAGCTGCTCAGGTTTTGCAAAGAAAATTTTGTTCATCAAAGGTCAATATTATGCTCACCTAACCACCTTTAAAAAAGATTTTAAAAAATGATCATGAGCAATCTTTACCCTTCAGTTTTTAATGTGGTATTGAAAATGTGCCTTCATACATTAAGTTTGCAAGGCGCAATACCCTGAAAATCATTAGGATATTATCACTCTTTAGAAACTCTCAATGAAGAAATAGAACTCTTTGTAAAACTTTAGACCAAATATTGACATTATCTGAAGAACAGCTTGCTTCTTAGTTTCAATGAATCGTTGAAAAATGTGGCAGTCGGTCTTAATGAATCAACTAACATGTTTTATCTATTTGTGGGATTGGAAAACACATTCCACTGATATTTTGTTTTTAACTTGGTCTCCTCTCTTTATATTAATTACTGGAACAAGGTTAACTCTGAAGAAAATGTCTAGCCAAAGTATTAGCTCTAGCATAATATTTGAAAAGATGTAGTATCATCTCAGAATTAGATTGCCATTACTGTTAGCTGCTCTGAAGTTCACTTGATTATGTGTTTAGATTTCATTTTGTCATGTATATTTTTCTTCTATGTCTTTTAAAAATGTTTTACATTTATTTATTTAAAAAGTCATCATAGCAATATCACACAATAAGGTGACAGCCAAGATCCAAAGGTATATAGATCTTACAGCAGGATAGAGGGATAGAGCAAAGTTCTCCATGAGTTGGAACCAAAACTGAGTCATGCTTACAATAGACTAATTGAAATCAATGGGACTTATCCCACTGATTTCAGTTCATCTTCTCTAAGCATGATTCACTCTGGATCCACGCAGATATCTAGACATGCTAGACAATGTGTTGGGCAGCTGCTATTTTTTTTAAAAAAAGAACAATCCTAGCAGTTTCCTTAGCTTCCTTGTCTCCCAGCAACCAAAGAGACTGTTACCATTTTCAGCATGGAATTGAAAGGGTGTGTAACTCGTC